>NW_027131105.1:10000000-15000000 GCF_026122565.2 Emydura macquarii macquarii | reverse complement strand
TGCGACTACAGGGATGGCAGCTTGGGCTGGATCAGCTGGGATGGGCTTTATGCAGGGCAGCAGAACTGGGCTGCAATGGAAATATTGTGGGGACTGATCTACATTTCTGCCCCCGCGCGTCGTTCTTAAGTAAGCTGTTTTGCTGCATATTCTGGGAACCAATGTTCTCTGTAAACTGCAGGCACATGCAGCAATCTTCCACATACCATGTGTGCTTGGCTGCTCAGGCCAGGCAGGGCTTTGGGGCTGCTGCTGATGGCAGAGGTGAGAGTGGGAACCAGAAGGGATGGAGCGGCTGCCACAGAGCCCAGGATCAGGCTGGGGAGGAGATAGGAACTGGGGTGATAGGGCCAGGAGCAGCTACCTTGGGCAAGAGAGATGCAAACTCGCTGGTACGCCTGCCCACTCCTTGAATACTCTGTCCAGTTCTGGTGACCCCTTCTCAAAAGAGTTGTTTTAGAATTGGAAAAGGTAAAGAGGAGAGCAACAAAAATGATTATGGGTATGGAACAGCTTCCATACTAGCAGAGGTGAAAAAGACGGGGACTGTTCAGCCTACAGAAGAGGTAACTAAGAAGGCCGTGTGAAAGAGGGCTATAAAATCATGAATGGTGTGAAGAAAGTGAATAAGGAAGTGTCATTTACATAGCACCAGAACCCAATGAAATTCATAGGCAGCAGGTTTAAAATTAACATGAAGTCTTCACGCAATGCACAGTCAACCTGTGAAACTCATTGCCAGGAGATATTGTCAAAGCCAAAAGTATAGCTGAGTTAAAAAAAGAATTAGATACGTTCATGGAGGATAGGTACCTCGATGGCTATTAGCCAAGATGCTCAGGGACAAACCCCATGCTCTGGGCATCCCTAAACCTCTGATTTCCAGAAACTGGGACTGGACGACAGGGGATGGATCACTCGATAAATTGCCCTGTTCTGTTCATTCCCTCTGAAGCGTTTGGCATTGGCCACTGTCAAAAGACAGGATACGGGGTAGATGGACCATTGGTGTGAAGTGATAGGCTTTGGCCCATGGCAATTCTTATGTTCTTACCCACTGGGACCCCCCTTCCCAGCCTGGAACCAGCTGCCAAACCCACTCCTCACCGAGTCTCAGTAGCTCCCCATGCAGGGCACCCACCCCGACTTCCCCCTCTGCCCCCGACTCTCCCAGCTTCCCATGCCTAGGATGGTGCTCAGTACGTGTAGGTTTCAGTCAGTCCCTTTGCTCCCCCATTCAAAGTGAGCTTCCACCACCTCTGGTTTTATGGGGCGAGCATGCATCGTTGTCACCGGGACAATCTATCTGCCTATCACTAGAGCCAGTGCCACGTGGCCAGTCCAAGCTGAGCCCGCTCAAAAAATGCATGGTGATGAGCGGCAATGAAATTCCTGAGGACAGGAGGAGGCGAGAGCACGTCATGCCCAACTTTGCTGTTCTGTGGATGAACACAGGCAGGCCGTGTGAGGACAGACACGCTGTTCACTGCGCTTAAGTGATGTGTGAGGCTGGGTTTATATTAATCCCACTAAAATGCTATCATCCTCCAGTACTTGGGTGAGGGGAGAAGGAAGGAGGAGACACTATCCGCATAGTAACAGCACCAGGACAATTTGGCTGCCTGCGTCGCCCCACTCTGACTGTTTGCGCTTAGGTGAGCTCTTTGGGACAGGAGCTGTCTTTTTCATTCTGTCTGTACGGCCCCTAGCACAATGGGGCCCCGACTCCCCAGGCAGGCACTCAGGCAGTACAAATTACAGCCACGACAGCTGCAGCTTTTCACGGTCCGCAGCCTCCCAGAGTCAAAGCATGAGAAAGGGGAACTGCTGAGGAGATGGAGTTACGTCAAATGCATTTTCCCATGAACACTTCCTCTGCTGGAGGTTGGTGCCCTGACACCTTCTGTGGAAAATGCGATGAACTGGCGCAGTCTGAGACTGGGGTTTGCCCCTCCCTTCACCTATCCCTCTGTGTGTTCAGCACTCTGCAGACGTGAGCCCGCATTGATTGGTGCCTCAGGATGATGACTGTGTGGATGTATGTGCTGCTCAGAAAGTCAAGGAAGAGGATGGCTCATAATGAGGAAGGAATTAAAGGGGCGATTCTATATGGGAGACTTTCCTCTGAACACCAGGAAGCTGCTCACTCATTGCTTTTGGCTACATTCAGAAGTTACTTCATACCATTTGATTTTATGGCCATGATGACCTCTTCTCACTGCAGTGATAGAGAAAGGAGGGAGAGGGGGAAGAGGATGAGATAGGATCACAACCCGCATCAAAGGCTTCACAGAAATGCTCAGCCTGCCCTGTGGAACATTTATTCCCAGTTGTGAAAATGAGTAGACCCGAGTGACACTTCTAATGCCCCGGTCTCTCATTGCTAGCAATGACTGAACCCCAAGGTCCACCTTATTTTCCTCAGGAGTTTGCCAAATAGCTGTTATCCCTGCTCCTTCTCTGAATAACTGGGGTCTCCTTTGAACTCTGTTCACCTTTGCGCAGAGATGTCACCATGGATGCAAAGAACCCAGTCAAATCTGCCGTGTGCAGCTCCACTGCTCAGGACTCTGGGAGATATCAGGCATATTATTAATGCAAATGTCATTTTGTCTGACAGGAATGGGATGGAGAAGTATGGAGAGGTGAACAGGGACTCTCAGGGGCATGTGATGCAGGAAAAGTCCCTGGTAAAGATCTGAGCAGTTTCTGCAGATTGTGACACAGCCGAACCAATGGGAATAGATACTACATTCTGTGACTTTGCCAGTTACCCTATTCTTTTTTATCACTAAACAATTTAAGCAGGTCCCCTGAACCAACCTAGAAAGCACACACAGAACTGGGTGCCATGGAAAACATCCAGTAATCTTGGCCCTTCTCCAAGAAAAGAATAACATGCACCTTCTGCAAAGGGATATTGTCCCTCATGCTGTAAATCTTGTTCCTCACTTACTACTGAATCCTGCACATTAAGCTTCCACCACGCTCATCGGGGGTTGATGCATTGTCTGTACTCACTCTCAGCAAACATTTTTAGCTTTCAGGAACCCAAGGCCTCCAGAGTGGTGTTCTTTTCATGTGCACAAAACCTCACTGAATTGCCTTCTTTGGGTGCTGATATGGGGCTGATGACCGCCCACCCCCAGCCCGAATTTCACTACATTTACAGGTCTTTACATTGTTTTACCCACGGACTCCTTTTACTATTACAGCCCATATTTCTTCAGAGTAAGTAGACTTAGCTTTTGAATGATGTGAATATGTTAGCATGACATGACAGGGAGTTATGATGTGTGAACTGCCTGCCCATCTCCTAGGACTCATGAAAATATTACACTGCACAAGGCCATCAGGCTGGAGCAACATTTGTAGGCAGGGCCAAACCAAAATGGCTTGCTGGTGACTCGAGATATTTATGCATTTGCCAACCTTTTAGTCTAAAGATAAGGAGTGTTACTGCAGTGTGTGTGGAAGTGAGGAAGGAACTGTAAACTAAACATGGCCATCAATCTGCCTGCCAGCTGGGCCTGCCCTGGGGGAGGAGAGAGCGGTCCGCTCTTAGTTATGAGTCTTTGCACACAGTGCCTATATGGGCACTCAGCACAAGCGGCTGCTATGCAAACTGCCTTAGCTGCTACCCCCTATTCCCTGCAGGCTCCACTTCCAGGCCTCCGTCTTCACCAGGAGGCTTTTGTGACACAAGGGGCCTGTGTGTGACTGTGGTGAGAACATCCAAACCACCAAACTCATCATAACGTAGTGCCCCAGATGTGGATGCAAAGGTGAATGAGATGATATCCACCACGTCACAGAGGAAGCCCTGAACTGGGTTATGGACTGTCACAGGGTCCACTCACTGCAGGTGGCGCCTCCTACTGGCTGCGGTGAGGATTAGCTCCTTCCAGGTCTGAGACCCTCTTCTGTTTTTCACTGCATGCCCTACTGCTGCTTTCTCTCTCCCCCTCTCTTTGTGGCCTCTCTCTCACATCCAGCACTGCAGCCTCCTCTTTGTGACACAGCCTCTGTCCAGGTCACTATCCATGTTTCCCCCTTCCGGGGTACTAAAGTCCCTCCTGACAAATGCACTCAGGCAGTCTTCTCGCTCACTGCCCAGCCGCTGCCACTTCCTCAGCAGCTGGTGGGGGAACCCAGGCCCGCCTTCTAGTCCAGCTTCCAGCCAGGGCCCTTCTAATCTGCATTATCCCATTCCTTGCTGCTTTTCCCCTGAGCCTTTCCTACCTTTCTGGCTCCCCTCAGGTTTGCCAGACCAAACTCCCTCTGCCAGGGAGTAACATGGACTACCTGCTGTAGCCCCAAACACACCTCCCTTCACTCAGGGAGCAACTGCAGACTACTCCCCTGCAGGCCCCACACCACATCAGCTCCCTGGCTTTATAGGAGCCCCACCTGTTTCCACACAGCTGAGTTTCCCCTAATTAGGGCTTTCCTCTCAGCCTTAATTCTCCCAACCTGCTGCCTAACAGGTTAATTGCCCCATCTGACCTCCATTAACCCCTTCAGGGTGAGTGTGGGGTGAACACCGAATCACATGGACCTACAACTGCATCTATAGTATGCCAGTCTGCAGTCTGCCATATGCAAGAGATGACATGACAGTCAGAACAGATGAGCCCAGTTTCTATGCCAGCACCTGCGCTATGGCTTGAACCAATGCAGCTGCACCAGTGCTGGGAAACAGATGCAGTTTTCTAGTGCAATGGTTTTCAACCTGTGGTCCGTGGACCCCAGGGGTCGCAAACTATGTCTAAGATTCCCAAAGGGTCCGCACCTCCATTTGAAATTGTTTAGGGGTCCGCAAATGAAAAAAAGGTTGAAAACCACTGTTCTAGGGTAAACACTGTCTCGGAGTGAGGTTCAGTCACTATGGCCCCATCAGTCTTTGGCATCTCTGCTGAGATTCGGGGCCAGCTGCGGCAGTGGCATTTGTGATGTGGACAGCGGACATGCAGACTGATGCCACCAGCTTTCAAAAGGACCACCACACACAGCTGTCAGATGATAAGGTCTGTCAGTCAGAGCTTGAACCAGATTTGAACTAGTGACCTACCATAGCCACAGATCCTATTATTATCCCATTAACTCGCTTGTTTTTCTAGGCTGCTTTGCTTCCACATATTACTTCTACCCATTAGCCTTTTCTTTTTCTCTTCCTTCCTTTTTATCTTCCCTCCCCGTCTCTTTCTTTACTGATGCTTAGCCTCGCACTGCAGGTGGGGAAATGAAACTTCTGCCTTTCAGTTCCTTGGATCACTGCCCCACGCTGCTCCATCCAGCTTTTGAACCTCTCCCACTCCATAGGCATTTTGTAGAAGGCACTTCAGGCTCATATGAGTATGGAGTACTTCCTTGTTGATTGGTGAATAGCTATTTACACTCTCTGGGTGGAATGCAGCTGCCTTTCATCTCCATATAGTTTAGGACAGGAAGTGAAGAAATTCTCATCACTGAGATTCACTCTTGTGAACAATATCATGGGACATTTAATAAACGCAAAGTGGAGCTCCTGATGACAACTTTGCAGCTTCTCCATGCTGAGGAATTGGTTTAGTGCCAACTCAGAGGGAGGAATCCCCCCAGTGAATCTCTGTCATGGCTGGGTAAAACCATTAGGAATAAATAGTTTTGGCTGGAAAACACCAATATTTTGACACTCCCCCCCCAAAAAGGCAAAAGAATTCCATGATTTTTTTTCTTTCTTTTTTTTTCTTTTTTTCTTTGTTTGGACTGGCTCTTGCAGCAAGCAATTTACATGATGAATTAACCCTTTTTGTGTGTGTGTCTGAAAATTATTTATAAACCAGCTTTGACTTTTACAAATCCATGCATTAATTGTAATTGTCTGATGAACATTTTATATCAGCATATTTCAGCCTATCAGTTCTTCACATACTATTCATGCAGGCATTGTCTGTAATTCATTATTCATGGTGTGCAATTGGTCATCTAAAATCACATGGTATTTTTTCTGGCTGGATGACAGAAACTTTATTGACAGGGGTTGGACACTTCAGATGCAAGGAGAAAATAGGGAATACCCGTATTTATGCACAATTATCTAAGTTTGGTTCCCTTAATGTAAATGTTCTCAAGAAAGTGAACAAAACCAGAGAGGAATGCGGTTATCTCCACCCCCTGTTGAGAATTCAAACATTCACATAAACTGTTCTGCAGTATTTGTCCAGCACTAGACCCCACCCCATTTCCTGCAGCAGTGCAAGCTCTCCTGGGAGATCTCCTATCCAGGTACTGATCCTGTCTGAGGTTTGTGAGATCTGATGGGGAGCATGGTACAAAGTCACATGGCTGCAGGCTTTGTGCTAGTGGCCCAAGGAACTCTCCCCTGGAGGCTGAGAAGATACTTCTGCTAACAAATGGTGCCTAGACACTAAAAGTTTGTTTGTTTGTTTGTTATTTTTCAATAGGGGTCCATGTCCTGTAGCAGTGACAGACCGTCAGTTCAGCTGCTAAACTGCCCCTCACATCCTTTCCTCCCACCCCTGTCTGAAATCAGCCAGCTGTGTATAGAGGATACAAATAACAACCTGAACAAGAGATAGACAGGGAAGGAAGGGAGGCTGTGTGGCACTCTGGGATTTGGTGCGTGCAGGCGCCACATCAGATCTGAAGCACGCCAGCTGTCGGGAGCCACCTCCACAATCTGTTGGCACGGTTGGCGCTGCAGCAGACTTCTTTCTTTCTGTCTGTCTTTCTGTATTTCTCCGAAGTTGCAAAACCTGTTATTAATGGTGTTTGTGCAGATCTGACTGCCAGCGCAATTACTGACACCCACCCTATCTTCACTGCCCGCGACGGACTGCAGAGCATGCCAGCTGCAAGCGCACGCCCCTCAGTGCAACAAGCAAGTCCTTTCAATGCCAGGCTTCCAAAAAGAGAGTGTGAGTGAGAATCTGCTGGGAACCGGCACGGCATTGAGCACCTTGTCTCTATATACCGCAGCCAGAGTGCCTAGTAAAGCACTAATCCACAGGGTGTATACCAGTGCTAGCCAAGAGAGGTGAGCACAAAAACTGCACTTGTGGCCAACCCTATGATTGTGGGTGCAAATGGGATAGATACTGGCTCTCTCCCCTCCCACTTTTTTCAGAGACTGCCCATAATCTATTTTAGGTATTTATATATCCCCCTTTGCTGTAGTATCTTTAAAATATTTATCCTCACAATTCCAAAGTCACACAGGAAATCCATGGCAAAGTAGGAAATTGACCCCAGGTCTCCAGGACCCCAGCTAACTCCCTAATGGCTGGACCATCCTCCCTCTCTGCTAGGCCAACACGAAGAACACACCTAAAGTCATAAAGGCGCAAATCCAGCTCCACACAGAGGCACATGCAACAGGAAAGAAACAAAAAAGCAGCTACATGGATTTCAGGTAGCGCTGGGTAAGGGTCCTGGACTGCTGGTCTTGGACACTGAATCAAGCATTTCTCCCTAGAGCAGGTACATAACAGGTATCATCAGTGCAAGCTTCCTATACCCATCACACACCATCAATTTGCCGTTCCCATGAGCTGGAGGAATCCTTTCTAGGGATAAATGGATAGTTTGATCTCTCTGGCCATTCAGTCCTTGAGTCCTTGCCAACCCAGGAGACGATCCAATTATCACGTCTATGGGTCTTGTGCTATAGACACCTGTGGACTGGGAACTGGGCTTCATTCAGCAATTCACTTCTCACAAGCCAACAAACAGGGCTTCCTAGATCCCCTGCTATATGGTCAACACTCCCTTCTATTCCTCTCTCGTACAATATTCTATGCTGGGTTGCTCAATGTTTCTCATGAGTGATTTCTAATCAGCTGCCAAATTCAAATTGGACCTTTTCATTTCACTGCTGAAAATTGTACCAGATGCAATGACAATAATTTGCTTGCCGGGAAGAGGGAACGTGACTGGCAATGAAAGGGAACTGCCCTGGCCAACTGTTCACTCTGACTGGGAAGGAGATGGACGCTAACAGCACTGCCATCACTTGTGGAAAGAACTTGTTTGGCTCATAGAGTTCTTGCAACGCTCTCTGCTGGTTGCAGAGACACAAAATGTTACAATCCATTATCTCCTGAAAGGTCTGGAGAGAAAGTAGCTAACAAACCCAGGTCTTTCACTCTGAATTTATTCTCTTGCATTTCCTGCCTCTCATTCACGGTATATTACATCTCTCTAGTGTTGTTTTCAGTGAATAATGCCATGGTCAGGGGATCAGTGACAGATGCTGCAGAAAGCTTTCTCTCTGTTCGAAGTTTGCCAAGACCATGACAAAATTGCAACCAATTTAATGTGCAACAGTGGGTGGAGCAGTTTCCCCTAAAATTTCTAGATGCCAGTGGCTTGTTCCTCCCTCTCTGAACCTGGTATCTTGTTTTCTGCAACAAGGATTGATATCAAAGCTCTATGATGACTGCAGCATACCCAACCTTTCCCCATCTCCTGCCCAGGAAACGTGGCTAAAAGCCTCCCCTGTGAACATGACAGTTTTTGGCATGTGCTTAACATTTCAGCCTCCTGCAGAGAACCAGACTACATTCCTCAGTCTAATTCCTCTTGTGCAGAGGGACTGGAAACCTCACCTCACCTCACCTCACCTCACCTCTGGAGGCTGCTGCTTCTCGTTCGTACTTCTGGCTTCCTGGATCTAAATGAACTCTTCTGTGTAGCACTAATGTTACAGAAAATCAGTCGTAATAGACGAGAGCCATTATTGTTCTTCAGGTCAAGCAATCAATGCAGTTATTTCCTTCCACTCTAATGCTATTATTGGGCTGTAATCATTTCCAGTTGAGTTTGCATGAGAATCAAGTCGGAACTACTCCTGGTCACATTCACCTGGAAAATTTTCAAGACTCTCTTCTAGAAAATCAAATCTTCCTTCCTATGAGCTTTAATTAGCTGTGATCAAGATAGTTAGGCTCTGCTGTTTCATGTAGATTTCTCAGCTTCCAGAGATTTACTCAAAGGCAGCTGAGAGAGGGTGTATCTCATTGCTTAAGGCTTTCTGACAGAGGGCCATTATAGCGTTGGCTCTCACCCTACAAGTGTTTTATGTGCTGCTTTTTTATTGGCGATCAGTAATGATAAAGAAGGAAAGCCCTCTTCCTTGCTTATAGAGTCACATCAGCCCTCAGCTACCTGTGATTAAAGAAACACAGAACATTCACTGGAGAGCAACCCCCAAAATGCTATCAGATTTCTTCACTAAATCCCATTGTTTTAATAGCATTGATTTTGTTTTGATTGAACTCCTTGGCCGTCGGTCCGTGCGGTACCTTCTGCATTGGGGCAGAGTGCACAAAAGTTCTTTGCAATCCTGTCGCATTCCAGTTGAACGTTGGGACTTCGAAGTGAATATCACTTGGGGCTGTGTGAAGGGCATCACGGGAAGTGCATTTTGCCCCAGGTCCCTTGCAGCAATGTACCAGGTAATATGCATAATCTATACCAAGTTTGAAAACCAGAAAGATAATTCAGGCAGGCTACCAGTGTCCCACTAGTGCAACAGGATCTGCCAGCACGCAAGCAGATTTTGAAATAGCTAATATCTGTAGAAGGAGCACCTCTGACCTAATTGTTTAAATCAGCTAGAGATTCACTCCAACTGCCTCATTGGAAGCAGCAGCAGCTTCATAAAAGCCATTGTTTGTGGAGACAGACTTGGCCTGGCTTCTGCATACCTGTTAGAAAGTGCCTTTGGTATCAGGACAGTGCTGTCCAAGGGCAGAGGGACTGGTGGAGCAGAAAATCCGAGGCACAGTCAAAGAAGCATAGGGTTGACTTTGCTAACCAGGTTTCCCTTGTGCTTAGCAACAGCTCTGGTGGGCCCCTGGGAGTTTTCAGTAGTTGAGAGCCTTGTTCCTTGGCAGGAACATAATGTTGGCTGTTTAGCATGCTGCTGAACCTGTAAACCACAGCCAAGCGATGGCAGACACTGTAGCCAAGAGAACAGCAGGCTTGGAAGGGGGTTGTTTGGGAGGGTGAATTTTCTTTGCCTTTTCAAAAGGGCACCCTGCAGCCAGGCCATACGATTCAGGACTCGAATCAGGAGATGATCTGGCGATGGATGTGCACTACAAGGCTCTGGGTGCCTAAAAAACCTGTACCACGTAGGATGGGATTTCTGTCGGGTAGGGAGCAACTTCTGGTTTTGTATCAGCTCTGTAAGCTCATTAAAGTGAAAAGACTCAGAGTATTGAACCATGTATTGTAAAGACAGGCGCTACGCAAGCGTCCCAACCACAGCTCTGCCTGTGCACCTCAGTCCTGGCATATAGCAGTCTCTGCTCTTCTCAGTCCTCCGCCCTGGCTGTGCTGTAACTGCTCATGACCCTCCATTCTGATCTGCAACCTGAGCCATTAGCCACAGCAAAGCATGTCGAGGAGTCACGGGGATACACCCAACCTGGGTGTGCTAAAAGTCATGCAAGTAAGTCAGGGAGCCGAGAAAAGGTGGGCTGTTCACTCTGACCTGAGCTGAACGGATTAGGGAGGGTCCTGGTTTTCAGGGCCATTAGGAAGTATATATAATATTTTAAAAGGTTGGACATGCGCCCGTGCAATTGCCTGCCAAAACATGACGGTGGATGTAAATCGAGTAATGGTGCTTGCAAATGTCAGTTGTGTGTCCAGTTTGCCACTTACGTGTGCAATTAGCCTGGAAGCAGGGGTAGGGGCGGGTGGAGCGCACACTCCTGTAGGACCCACTCGAGGTATAGCAAATGGTGCAGGATTGGCAGCCCTGGAGAGTGAAGCCCTCTAGGAAGAGAAGAGGCAGAGACAGTGCACAGCTCCTCCACTCACTGCCCAGTGTTGTACCTCGCTCAAGCCTGCCCTGGAGCTACCATCTCTAGCACAGAGGGCAGCTCAGCCTCCACGTCCTGATCAGTCCTTAACTTCGATGCCAAGTAGGCTGCCAGTCAGCACGTTTGTGGTGACTGCGATGTGGGCAACTTCCCACTAGGACTTTGTTTCCCGTAGGCCAATCAACAGTGGCAAAGGGAGTTGTGCCCACTTACACCCGGGCAGAATTTGTTCCTTGGTCATTACTGACTTATTCTGGCCCTAACTGTTGACCGAGAGGTGAAAGGCTCTTCAGCCATCCAGCCCTGCCTTTTCCCTTAAATACAATCTTTCTTTCACACCCCTCCCCTTTAATGCTTAACACCACTCAATAGCAGAGGTTGCAGCACAGATTTTTTACCCTCTGAAGGGCTCCTAACTTGCTCCTCCAAATATCTACTGTGAGATTGATTCCAGGGGCACCAGCAATAAGAAAGCTGCATGGAACCAGATCTGGAGCACGGCAGGCAATAAAGCTACATGTTTCTACATCAGTCCAGCCATCTGGAAATGTTTTTTTTTTAAGATGCTGACAAACATTTCCCTATATTAGCACTTGTTTCCTAGTGTACTTCCCCTCCCCCCCCCCCCCCAGCATTATTATTATGCACTGTAAAGGCCTTGAGGGAAACAGCAGTTTTGCAAGGCAGAAGGTAACAAGCCCTTCATGAGATGGGCTATGCCTTCACATAAGGACCTCCAGGAAGCCCTTCATTTAGATTTATGAGAGGATAGTTTATTGATTAAGTAACAGACATATGAGGTTTAATAATATATACAAGAGGTAAATTGAGTGGCTTTGGAATTTAACTGGCCCATAAATAGAGACTGGCACCACCATTCATTCATTAAAGGAGTGAGGGGAGTGCAAGGTATTCCAATTAACGTTTCATAAACTGGCTGTAGCGTGTTAGTTACGAACCGGCATGTGTCATTTTCTTTTTAGAAATTAAATGATACCTAATTCCCTTGCCGTGATGGAGCTGTCTCCTTTCATACCATTCAAAATTCCTAAAGAGGCCTTATCCAAAAGGTATAGAGTTTGTAGTTTTGTTTTGTTTTTTAATTAAAAAGCATTTTACAGACTGTGTGGGCTCGCTCACCCACCACTGAGTTAAATATCCATTAGCTAGATATATCTCACTTAACCACAGCAACTGGTCTGGTACCAGATGAGTTTGCTATTTATTTAACAAATAGCGCTGTCTTTGTAGATCTAAAGTAGAGACTTATTTGAAATACTTAAAGTGTAGCCATTACTGTTTGCCCTCAGTGAAAATCCAAGTTCTGGTTACGTCCCCGCTCGCTAGGATTAGAACTGTCACAATATTTATTTAACAGGATGAGGAATGCTAAGCCATGCTGCAAACATTGCTGTGCCAATATGAAGAGGAACGTACTGCTTTTAAAGTGTTCCTTTCGCTGTACCTGATTTCTCTCTCCCTCACTCACACTATCTTATTCTTCCTACCACTGTACTCCTCCCGCTCCCCGTCTCTGCCTTTCACTGAACTATAGGGCTTGGTTATCTTCCTTCATCCAGAAGATGATGCGGGGGGAGAAAATGTGCTGCAAACAGTACTTTTAAGTGGGCTAGGCAACCCACGTGATTCTCCTCAATACTGTTCCCAGCAGCCAGTGGGGAAAGAACACCTGGATGCCTCTTGCCCACAGCAAGACATTCATTTTGATGAGGAAAGTGAGGCAGTAGCAGAGGCACAGATGGCATGGGATGGCTACCCTGGCTGCTAAAACGGAGGTACCAATAGGGAGCCAGCAGAGAGCCACAGGAGGGGGAAGGTCAAGGCTGCTGCTCCCTTGAAAAGTGACAATGTCACCATGCTGCAGCCTGTAGTCGCTGTCCGCGGATGCTCTCACTGTGCATTGCAATCCAGATAGGTTGAGTTGTGCTGTAATGGACATGGGGAGCCAAATCTGCACTGCTGCCATCTGGTGCTGTCATACCATGGTTTTGTCCTGTGCTGGCTGCCCGCAGGCTAATGACTCTCATTGACTACATTCCCTGCACAACAGGCGTGTTTTGATTCTCACCTCTCCACTGGGACACTCAGTGTGGGCTGCTCTTTTATGGCACAAGCTGGCTATACAGGCTGTGCTTTTGAGCCAGCTGTTACGGGGTGTCCATTGCAGCTTCTCTCATTTCTCCTCTGGCGGTTGTATGAAACAGGGCTCTCTACCTTTGGCAGACTAATCTTTGTCACAGCACTGGACACCTGTTGCCCTGATTTGGCCAATAGATATCACCCCACCATTGCACCAATGGCCCTTGTTGGATCCACTTTCACCCCGACCCAAGGTTAAAGGTCAATGCAAGCTTTGGCTTTTTTCCTTCCACGTTGGTGAAGCTCAGATCAACAGAGCCCAGCAGAGGGGAACATGCAGCATAGACTCATTTGTCTTGGCCATTAATCAGACCCACTTTTCCGTAGGTGCTCCTTGCCTTTGTGTAGCAGCACAACACTGAGGAGGACACTGCGTTGTGATCCCTGAAATCCTGAAAGCCTATTCACTTTGGTGTGCACTGCCTTTTTTCCATGCTATGTGGGGAGTAAACGGGGTGGGCACACCAGAGCTGTCAGCAATATGATAACCAACTGGAGTCATCTGGTCAATCCGCCTTCCCCCATCTGCCCTCTCCCACTCTCTCTTTGAAACACAAAATGCAGATCTTTCCTTCTGTTCAGCTACTGGCCATTTGTGAAGCCTCCTGGATTTCTGGGGATGAACAAAGAGCAAAGGGGAGAGGCACAAGGTTTAAAAGAGCCTCTCTACAGAGGCCAATGTAAGGGAAGAAAAGAGAGAAGCAGAGTTCTAACTCAATGGGCAGAGAGGAAGACCATTGTACTGAACAGTGAACTGATGGCCATTCTGATGATCCATGAAGAATAAGACAAGAAGGTTGATGTTGCAAAAAGTTGTTATTATCATCATTATTATCTAGTACCCAGAGCCACCATTGTCCTAAGCACTGTACAAATGAACAGAAAGGTTTACAGGGGCATATATACATAGAAACCCACGAATCATGATACAGAAGGCATAGGGGGAGGAGGAAAAGATGAATGTGGATGCGGAGGAGAGGGATAGTGGGTGCAGTGATGGAGCAGATATATTTGAATGCAAGGGGAATGAAGATCTATGAGGGACCAATTGCGGGTGTTCCAGGAAGGGCAGAAGTCAGTTTCAAAAGTGGAGAAGAGGGTGTAGAGCCATGTAGAATCATAGAAACTAGAAACAGAGAAGATAATTCAATATGGTAACAGTGTAATGAGCAAAGCAAACCCAACTGCTCCCAAATGACCCAACCTTGTCTCTGTGTAAGGAACAGCTCAATTCAGGGGCTGAATTAAGAACTGACAGATTTATATCTGTGCTGTTGTAGCCATGTTAATCCCAGGATATTACAGACACAAGGTGGGTGAGGTAATATCTTTTATTGGACCAACTTCTGTTGATGAAAGAGACAATATTTCAAGCTACACAGAGTTCTTCTTCAGGACTAGGAAAAGACACTTTCAAGCTACACAGAGTTCTTCTTCAGGACTAGGAAAAGTACTTTTGATACTATCTTGCATAACCTTCTCATAAACAAATGGGAAATACAACCTAGATGGAACTACTATAAGGTGGGTGTACAACTGGTTGGAAAACCGTTCCCAGAGAAGAGTTATCAGTGCTTCACAGTCAAGTTGGAAGGCATAACGAGTGGGGTCCCACAGGGATCAGTTCTGGGTCTGGTTCTCTTTAATATCTTCCTGAATGATTTAGATCATGGCATAGAGAGTACATTTATAAAGTTTGTGCATGATACCAAGCTGGGAGGGATTACAAGCACTTTGGAGGATAGGATTAAAATTCAAAATGACCTGGAGAAATGGTCTGAAGTAAACAGGATGAAATTCAATAAGGACAAATGCAAAGAACTCCACTTAGGAAGGAACAATCAGTTGCACACATACAAAATGGGAAATAACTCCTTAGGGAAGAGTACTGCAGAGAGGGATCTGGGGGTCATAGTGGATCACAAGTTAAATATGAGTCATCAGTGTAACACTGTTGCAATAAAAAGCAAACATCATTGTGAGATGTATTAGCAGGAGTGTTGTAAGCAAGACACGAGAAGAAATTCTTTTGCTCTACTCCACACTGATCAGGCCTCAGCTGGAGTATTGCGTCCAGTTCTGGGCGCCACATTTCAGGAAAGATGTGGACAAACTGGAGAAAGTCCAGAGAAGAGCAACAAAAATGTTCTGGAAAACATGACCTATGGGGGAAGATTGAAAAAATTGGACTTGTTTAGCCTGGAGAAGAGAAGACTGAGTGGGGACATGATAACAGTTTTCAAGTACATAAAAGTTTGTTACAAGGAGAAAGGAGAAAAATTATTCTCCTTAACCTCTGAGGATAGGACAAGAAGCAATGTGTTTAAATTGCAGCAAGGGCAGTTTAGGTTGGACATTAGGAAAAATTTCCTAACTACCAGGGTACTTAGGCAATGGAATAAATTGCCTAGGGAGGTTGTGGAATCTCCATCACAGGAGATTTTTAAGAGCAGGTTAGACAAACACCTGTCAGGGATGGTGTAGATAATGCTTGGTCCTGCTGTAAGTGCAGGGGACTGGACTAGATAACCTCTTGAGGTCCCTTCCAGTTCTATGATTCTATATTACCTCACCCATCTTGTCTCTCGATCCTATAACAATCAATTATTAGTACAGCCAAAGAAAAGAAAACTTGATAAAATGAGGCTTGGATGGACAGTGGATTGAAATAGAGCTTGGGCAGAGAGAAATTAGAGGCCATAAATATTTCAAAAGGAAAGGACTTCAAGATACGGCCATATCTCATTGCAGTACCACCCTCTATAAATCACAACCCCAATTCACACCTCACTGTTCATGGGCCTGTTAGGAAAAGCTGCACAATTCAGATGCACAGAAGAGTGAATAAAGACCCTTTTCTCCTTTAATGTTACAGAAGCTTTCAGGAACAGTGGTTTCCTCAAGGCCACCCACAGAAGCTGCTGCATCTATTAAGATATTCCTCATATCTTGTGCTAAGTCCACTCTGTTGAAGTTAACTCTGCCTTGTGTTTTTCATCAACAATGCAATATCCCTTATACCAATTTTATTTTACCTTGCCCAGGAGATGAAGGCAATTTATAAGTTTAATGAGCACAGTCTGGCTGGAATCCAAACATAGAAACGTAACGTTTAAAAGGGAATTGCTTGAGATCTTTATATCTGGCATATAGCATGCCATTTTCCCTTCCGATCTGTGTAATGAAGATCAGCAGCAACCTGATGATTTAGTGTACTTCAGTGATGTTGTCCAAGACTCTGGATGACCTATAGACGCAGGATTATGGGGATCCCAAAACCATGACCAAGATCAAATGGCAAGAGAGAGTTGGTTAGAGTATGCCTTTTCTTTGTCATTTTGTCCAGGATTTTGGAACAATAAAGATGGAAGTCATGACTGAGTGGCAACAACATGAGATTTCTTCAGGCCACACTAGATGGAGCTATTAATTTAGCTCATCGGGTGGATTTCACAGACATCTCTGTAACTAACTGGAAAGATCAATCCTCTTGTAGGATTGCAGTGACTGAGGTTTCAGAAAGACCTTAGCTCCATTCCACTTGAACTAAGCTGATCAGAGTCCAGCTCATTGGGAGTTCATTTCTATCAGCCCTACCAGCTGGACCTAATTCTGCAAGAAATGAGTGGCAAAAAATGAAGGAATTAAAAAAATCCTACAGTTGATGACATTAATTAAATGGACATCCAGACATGGGGAACTACTGACTTACCTTATGATATGTTTTTATGCCTCAGTTTATACAATCTGTAAAGTGGAGATAATGATACTGGACCTACTTCATGGGGGAGAATGCGCATGAGATTTAATTAAGTCATAGTGTAAGTGAAATTATTAAGTGTGTATGTATATAGATCCCATGGGTACATGTTGAAGTTCTGGATATGGAGAGGGAGAGTGTGATGGGGTGTTCGCCCCACACCAGCACTGATGGGGTTAAGGTGGCAAGAGAGGTCAAGTTGCCTCAGGCCACACCTGCTGGGGAGCTAAGGGGCAATGAGACTGACTGAGAATGAAGCTCACATGGGCAGGAGCAGGCCGGGCTTCTGTAAAGCCTAGGAGTGGAGGAGGGAAGGAGGCTGCATTGAGGTGAGCCTGCACTCACATTCCCTGATACAAGGGGGAGCGTAGGAGCCTGAGAAAGGCAGGGTAGGAGAGGGATAGACCTGAACCGCAGGTTTGAGGGTCCCTGGATTGGAAGCCGGTGCAGAGGGCAGGCCTGAGTTCCCCCACCAGCCCCTGCGGGAGTGGTGCAGTCAGCACAGTGGAGAGGGAGACTGCCTGTGATTTTGGGGAAGGAGACGCTGATGAGACCTTGGAAGGGGAGGACGATGGCGACTTGGCCAGAGGGCTAAGCCATGAACGAAAGGCACTACAACTCCAGATTAGCAGGAGACTGGCTGCAGAACAAGTGCCTAGGGCAACGGGCTGAACAATTGCCAGGGGATGGCCAGTGGCAAGCTAAATCCCCAGATGAGCCACAAAGAAGTGCTGCCGAGTGGTGAGAAGACAACCCCGTTACACAGAGAGAAAGCTGTGTAGCTGTGGATGTAATGGGGCAGATATCCACCTTAAGATCTAGATATCTGTATATCTAGATATATGCATTCAGCAGTTCGGTGGTCAGTTCAGTGATTCAGACTACATAGCAGCTGTTTGCTGTAGTTTCTACTTGCCTGCCCATTTCCAGATTTAATGGAGTCACTGTCTCTTTCTATAAAAAGGGAGTGGGGTGTAATGATCCTTGGTGATAAACACTCCAGCCTGAAATGCTGCCTGGTGTATAAAGTCCTCCCCCACCATAAATCTTCATACAGCTAATTTTCTTGTTGGTGGGAGGGTTGTTGAGTGGCAGAATAGATGAATGGATGAAATGCTTCATTTTGGGGTTTTATATATATATATATATATAAAGGAAACAGCATAGGAAGATAATACTTTTAAAATATCTACTTAGGAGGGATTACGCTGCTCCCCTCTCTACACCACCATGGGAAAGGTGGACTGACAGCCTTCTCAGATAACGTGCGAGGGACTTCATTTCAGTCATGGTACACATCCATGACACTGATAGGGAGCACTGTATGATTTAGGTGGCTCATTCTGTAAGCCATGTTCAGCCATTGTATGCCAAAGACCTTGTTGCCTTAACATTTTCTAGGGATCTTAGGAACACACAGCTATGAAAGCCCCTGGAATAGCTTGGTGATCCAATATCTAGGAAGGTGGAACCCCTCCCACCCCCCTCCACACACACACACGCACAATGTACTTTGCCAATTGCGCAATGCAGCATGTGCAATGAATTTATTCCTGATGCCTCAGGTGATCAGCTAATGCCCCAAAGAAAATGAAGTTGATTTGATTATCCTTACTACATACATACAAATATTACTGGTTATAAAATTTATCCAGCTCTTTTTAAAAAATCAGATACAGCACACGTCTGTCTCACCTCCTACAGAAGGGAGTCCCAGACTGGCATTTCCTTTTACATGTTCTACATTAACCAACTATTAACTTCAATGAGACTCCATTTGCTGTCCTATGAAACAGGATGGTATAGAGAAGATGTCCACCTTGTGTAAGTGCAATTGTGTCGTGTTTCATGTAGAATGTCCTCCCAAATAAACTGGACATTTCTCATTTGGCCCCATTGGTTTGTTTTGTTTTGTTGGTCCAGGTCTAGCTCCACTGGTCACCTGACAATTCAGGGATTTAGCTTTTCATCTCTAGCTCCATCCCAAACTCTCAGGCCAATATGAGATAGGAGATACCATGTGTTCAGTCTCCTGCATCACATTCAGGAGACACCCCACCCAGCATATGCATGAAAGAGCATCGATGGGTTCCAGACTGAGTAGAGTCCAGCTGTCC
Source organism: Emydura macquarii macquarii (assembly GCF_026122565.2). Classification (NCBI taxonomy): domain Eukaryota; kingdom Metazoa; phylum Chordata; order Testudines; family Chelidae; genus Emydura; species Emydura macquarii. Next base: position 14,981,128 of record NW_027131105.1, on the reverse strand, counting down.
TCCAATGGAAGGACAATTGCTGTGTCATGGGGATTTTGAAGTAGAAGAAGTGGAGGGTGGGGGATAGATTTTGGTGGTTTGAAGTATAGCTTAGAAGACTCTTTCCTCCATTAGAAAAAAAAAAATCTGGAGGCTAAATCCACCCAGTCATTAGAGGACAATTAAACTGGGTTAAGGCATGTTTTTGCTGTATTGTTAACATTATTTCCACTGGACTAGCATGCATTGCTTGCTGGTTATTGCACAAAGGATCTGAGTCACTAACTACTGAAGGAGCTCAGCGGATATGTTACTATAATATAGCCTGTGGAATTCTGCTTGGTCTTTACAAAAATCGGTCCTGTCTGAGAATAGAATTTTGTGAGATTTTTGGCACCATACACCATTTAGTGTCATGGAGACTAGAAATGGAAAGAATACATGAGAACAGTTACTCCATTGCCCCACACCAGAGAAGCCGGAAGAAGATTCTGATTAACGTAGAGGGTGGCCTACTTTAATGTACATTTGCCTCTTAGTTGTTTTTCATACTACTCGCCTTTCATCCAAGTCAGAGCAATTTAGACTCATCTAGGCTCAGTGAGCCAAATTCAGAAGCAACATGTCAAGGCTGAGTGTTTGGTAAGTGAGTGTAATTAAAGTCTAAGTCAAAGGGAGTGTTTGCGAGGATTGGAAGAAGGGGTAAGTAGAACAATTTAGATGCCTTCTAGACTTATTTGGATTCACATATTCATTTGGTTACAGGGCTTTCTCCTTCTCTAACTTCTATGAATTTGTCATTTGCTACACAGTCCAGTGGACGTCAGTATGAGGAAGACCAATTGCCCTGGGTGTCAATGTAAAATTGCCCTTTGCTCAATCTCACTGCATTTCTCCTAATTTTTCCAACTGGGGTATGTACTCCCAGCTTCTTTGTCACAGGCAAACAGGGACGTTGGACTCCATTGGTGCAGAAAAGGGCAAGGATTTTTTTCCCTATTGTAGTTTATCCGAACCCAGAGAAAGAGCTTAGGCCCTGGCTTGTGCAGAGTCCTGATGTATGCAAATCCCTCCTCTGCTTCCGTGGATCTTTTCTATTTTTTCTTCTCTCCTTTTAATTCCAGATTTGAAAATAAAATGCGAGTTGGCTGCATGGTGATCTCTCATGTGTGCAACTTCCCATTGTGGCAAATTGAAACTGTCGATGCAAACAGCTTGGATTTATTTATATATTTCAGAAGGAGGGTGGAAAAAAAAATCAGATCCAAGCAAAAAGGGATTTGAATCTCAAATACCACTCCCTGGCCCATATTATCAAAAGCCCTCCAGCCCCGTCTGTGGCTGCTTCTTGCCTATTTAAAAACAACAGGCAGGAAATCAAAAACAATTTTTTTTTCATACGCCCAGTGTTGTCAAGTTCTGCAGTTGCTATTAGCCAACCAGAGTCTAGTGCTGAGATTGATACAATTAATACATGGTGCTTGAAAACATTAATGTAGCTATTTATATAAATTAGTAACCCTAAGCCCAGGCGGTAGCATTATTACAGCATTTGCTAATTAAATCACAATAAGCTTAGTTTGCAGTGGTATTAATTATGAAACTGACATAGTGATACTGGAGATCTGATTGGTCCACTGCCAGTCATTACCCTGTCGGTAATGAACCAGGCAGGCAATGAAAATCAAAGCAACCTCTCTGACAGAGCCTTTATGGCTTCCCAGGCAGAAGGATGACAATTCCAGCAGCAAACGTATAAAGGCCTTTGATCAAAATAACATTAAAGTTTGTGCAGCATTAATTATGGCTGAAAGACACAGGGTTTGTGCGGGCTCCATCCACCACTGGGATCTGCCTGCTTCTTGCCAAAGGGAATTCCTCCTGGAACCCTGCCTTCCATTAGATGCTCCGGTAGCAGAAGTGGCTCGTGCCACTGTTTTCCTTCTGTGGTTAGCTAGCAAGTTGTGGGCCACCTTTGCTTGGGCAGTCTTCCTTGTAGTGTTACAAGCCTTTATCCCCTCTCACAGCTACTGAAATGCAATCCTACTGCACAAGGGAACCTCAGTGGGGTAGTTATTATGGTTGGGTGGGCTTAGGGCAGGGAAGGGTATTGTTCATGATATCTACCGAGGGCAGTTCCTTGCTAATTTGTAACAGGCTCTTACATAGAGCTGGACAAAACTCTTCCGACAAAACAGTCTTTGGTTGGAAAATGCTAATTTGAGTAATTCAAAAGTTTTCGCAAGAACATACTGATTTCATCAAAGTTTTAATGGGAAATTATCAAAATGTGGGTTTTTTTTCAACTTTCTCTCTTTTAAATTAATATAATATAATGTTAATGTCAAAATTGTTTCAATAAGATCACAAGATAATATTTCCAGAATATTTTATTCTGCAAAAAATGCTGAGTTCAATTTTTCATCCTGATTCAGGACAAAACCAAATTTTGAAATCTCTAAATTCTCCACAGGATGGAAATTCTGCTACGCAGCTACCTCAGTGCTAGCACAGTGCTCAGAGGCTGCAGGGAAGGTATTCAGTTGGCTTTAGCCATTCAGGGATGCAGAACACCAAGCTCTCTGAAGCACATTTGCATTAATACAGAAGTAACTGCAGCAAGAGATGTGACTTATACATCCATGTATCCGTCACCATCTCTGCCCAAGATAGGAAGCAACAGGAGTGTGCCCGCCCAGAACCACGGGCTCAGTTGGGAGATTCCTGGGATTGAACCACTGAAGACTTACTTTGTAAAGGTATCCATTGCAGACCTCTTCTAGCAGCAGCTCCTTTTCCTGCTCTATAAAAGGGCTCACACTCAGCAAGAGCTTCTGTGTGGTAGCCCATAAGGTAGTACAATGGCAGCCTATGAATGATTCATTACACAAGATTGTGTATGATGGGCATCAATACGTAGCACAATCTACTCCTGCCTTCCTTCAGCTCGTATTTCTCTAGTACCTACACTGATGAGCATAGCACGGAAACACAAGCAAGAAAGAGAAAAACTCTCCACTCCTCCATTTATCCAGCCTGCTGGTTCTATGTCACAAAGTGTTCAGTGCTAACCAGGCTGGGTCACTCTCATGTTCATGGAACTGGCCTAAATCTTCACTCACTGAGGTGAGATCTAGAAGAAAATGAACTGGATGTGATCATACTGGAGCAGGTGGCAGCTCAGAACAGTGCAGCAGTCAAAATCAGAGCAGAGGGAGAAAGAATCTTGAGAAAAGCCAAGGGAGCAACATAAGCTTCATCATCACAGCGGGAGCAAGACTCCATGTAGTCAGGGATCTTCAGCCGTGGAATTTGCTGTGAATCCTCTCCCTTCCCCCTGCAGCAGAATTATCACAGGATATGCGACTCTTCTTAACGTCAGTGGGGGCCTTGGTCTTCTGCGGGGCCTCTGTTGGTAGGCCGCATGGTTGCAAGGACCACTGAATATAACCCAAATAGCATTGTTGTCCCCTGCATCTGCAGACAGCGTGAAACAATAGCTCTGACATTGAGATGTCAACTGCCCTGCTCATCTTGATGAGGTGCTAATCCTGAAACCAAAAGATGATAATGGAGTTATCAGTGCTATTAACCATTTCACTGCTGATCACTTTAGTAGAAGCCTCCAGCAAATGTGCTTATCCCACAATGCCAAATGGCCTCCCACATTACCCTAGGTGCCAAGAGCTCCTGCTGTCCTCTGCTCACCTCATGAATCTGGCAGCCTCCCCCAAACATCTCCCCCACACATCTGCACCATCCATACAGAAATCTGGGGCATATCAAAAACAGGGAGCAAAGTCAAACAAATGGAATTTAACATGATGCTGAATAGCACACGGAACACTGTCTGGGTTGCATTATCCAAGGTTATAACTAATTCATTAAGCCCTTCCTGTGTTTTTAGAATGTAAATGAAGCTGTCACTGCGATTCCAGTCAGCTGCACCAGAGTGCTGCAGAAATCTAGCCACCTTGCTGCAGAATATTCTGGCAGAGGATCCGCAGCTCGTGTAAATCGGTACTGTCGTTGGCGCTAAGCAGAGCCACCTGAAGATCGGACCTTTTACATCCAGCCTGTCACAGAGTTCGTGGAGCCTTGACTCAGCCAGCCCCCATGGGTGTGTACGTGGGGCAGCCAGCCTGTGCTGCTGCTGCTCGCGCTGCCCCAGCTACACAACTCTCAGTAGCTGGAAGAGAGCAAGGGCGGGTTCCTTTACGTGATGGAATCCCACCCCCAGCTCCCAGTGTCGATGTAGCCCTAGGCGATATATACTCTGTATGTGCTACAGCTAGGGACTGTGAAAAGAGGACACCATGGGCAATTGTCCTCACTTTTTAGGTGTAAATTATTGATATGGCACGGGCCAGCCGATGCCACTGTTACACTTATTCTTGCAAGTTCTCTTTCTCAGCACATGAGAAAGTTTTTAATCATGGGAGAAACGTGGTGATGTTAGATTTTGTTGCTGTTGTTTCTCTGGAGGAGCTGTGACAAGCAGCATGGAAGTTCAGTCTCTTCCTTCACCTCACTAGCTGGAGTCAATTCTTGAGGCAGAGCTGCTCCCTGGAAGCTGTGTATTAGCATTTGGGCTAATGTCTCTGAAAGAAGGAATTGTCTGCATGCTGTGGGTGACCACCTGTGTGCCAGGACTTGTGCATAGATTGTAAATAAAACCGGTTACACTAAGAATATATCCAGACTCCATGTCACTGATTTCTCCTCCAATGGGAAGCTGGCTTACAAGACTTCAACATCCACTACCACTTGACTGGGGGGCGACATGATTTTAATGTAATATTCGGTGCGGCATAAGGTGCAATAGTGACCAAGAATAGGAAGGAAGCCATGGGAGGTGGAAGGTGGGTCCCAAGAGAACAGGATGACAGGAAAATAGGGAAGGAGAACAGGAGCAGAGGAAAGTAGCTGAAGCTGTGGTAGCACAAAGCACAGGTTACTACACTGCCTCAGCTCAACACACACGGTATTTCCTGCCAGTAGCAGCTCTATTTGCAACAATGTTATCAATTGTAATCCACACGGGTGGATAAAAAGCCCCTTTGCAGCATGTTCTGCCAGGCTCAGACTGCAGCGTGGCCCAGAGCCAGAGCGGCTGGAGATGCGAGGAGCTGTCTGAAGACATTGGCAGGCATTTTAAGGCAGGAAAGATTGAAAGCAAATAATAATAGTCCACGCAGGGGGAACCTAGTACTCTGGTAAGGTTGAGTTGGAAGGGAAGGTGAGACGCTCCTAAAGGGGATACCTGCACTGACAGCTCATCGGGTGGCATCAAAAAACAGCAGAGATCTGCAGGGGCATTTGCTCATCTCAGACCAGGATGCGAACCAGTGAAGTCCAAGTAAACTGGAGGGTGGCTAAGCTAGCACCAAGAGTCCTGGGGCGGGGAGCGATGGGCTCATATACAAGCTAAAGGCGAGACACTGAGGGGACTTAGGCGAGGCAAAGAGCAAGGACTGAGGCGGGAGGGCTTGGGGTCTCGCTAAGATGTGAGCTCATTCCATATCAAGGTCAATGAGTCCTGTTCCAGGTGCGGATGAGAGAAGGCAGGGCATTGTCACGAAGCTACCCTAGGGAGGCTCTAGGAAGGATATCCGGTGGGCTGTAGAGAATGCAGAGACGGGGAAAGCTGAGCTCTCCCAAAGCCCATTGGCATTAGTATGGAAGCTATTGCAGTCAAAGATGTGCCTTGCGAAGGTGTAGTGCCGGTCCAAGCCATAAGCAGTCTCTGCCCAACAAGAGGGCATGTTGCAACAAACACACGTTCTCTCTGGGGGGAGCAAAGCATGCTGCAGCACCCAGGATGCAAATGCAGGGGCCAGGAGAGGTTCTCCTCTTCCTGAAATGGGATTATTGTGGAGGCAATCATTCCGCACCTGGAGAGTGCCTTGTTTTACTCTCTGGCAGCCCCTCCTCACCTCCTGAGGGAATGGCTGGTCTCCTCAGGTAGCCACATCCAGCTCTGCTCAAAAAAACCCACTGCTTTACAGGGGCTGTGTGAACCACAGAAAATGGGGGCAGTGTTTAAATTTCAAGAGAGAGGCCCTAAAATGGGGGAGAAAATAAGTTACAGGGGGCCATAGAAGGAGGAGTAAATAGTAGAAAGAAGCCCCATAAGGAGGAGAAAACAATAGGCCCTGGAGCATCCTTTCCCCTTCCCAATAAAGGAGATGGCACTGTCTGTATGTAATGACCCAGCTGCTTCCCCAATGCACAGGAGCTGTGTGTGTATGCAGGGGCATCAGTAAAACCCCCTTCTCGTGCAGCCCCATGTAGTAGGTACCAAACATCTCCCTGGACCATCGTCAACCCCACAAAACTGCCACCGTGCCCAGTGTAGGGAACCCAGCGTGAGGAGGCCAGTCTTCAGGGATCAGTGCTCAGCGTGCTTTGATGGTTTTTGTGAGCTGCGTCTCCGGGTCTGCCCCAAACTCCCTCTGCTCACTGTGAAAATGACCACACCTCCATCGTTCCGTTCTGCAGACTGTGGAAACAGGAGCAGAGCAGGCAAAGGAATCTGGGTTGGCAGCAGCAGCAGTAGCCGCTGTGATAGCAGCAGGCAGCACCCAGGCAAAAGCGACCATGCTGAGCTGCTCTCCCCCGCCTCAAGTGATCACATCCCAGGGAGAGCGCTGCCAAGCCAGATTGCTTTACGAGGCCAGGCCAGAATGTCCAGCTCTCAGGAGGAATCCAGCACGGTGCAGTATCCTTCACAGCTGCTGTTTGTGTGCTCATTCTTTCTCGGCGCAGGGCTGGGGAAGATGAGGGGAGCCAGAGCTATTTTTAAACACCCTGGGCAGATCTTGGAAAGCACAACGTGGTCACAAAAGCACAGGCCATGTTTTCACAGATGATTAGAACTATGAATCAGGCTGGTGTGGGAGGGAGGGTGGTGGCTGCGATATGAAATGAAAGGCTGCAGAGAGAAGCATTGCAGAGAAAAATAGGTTTAGAATACCTGGAAGGTACAGGAGTTTGTATAAGAAAGCATGTGTATTGCTAGAGAGGGGTTCAAGCTGAAATATTCAGATCTGGATTCCCCAAATCCCAAAGTTCAGGGATGATTGGATCCACAGTGCTGTTAAAAAAGTTGGGGCCATTTGGAAACAAATCTAGAATTGGATCGGACGGTTCAAATTTCAAAGTGGAGGAGTGTTTGGATCAAGGGTTTTGGTTTGCGCCCATCACGAGATATAGTCCTTTACAAAACACACAGGAACAAATTCGTCCCTAGTGTAACTCCACCAGCTGAATTTGGTCCAGGACATATGCCCAGGCTTATGTCCTGAGGAGCTGACAGTCTAAACTCGATGGAAATAACACAGACAATTATAGAGAGGGTTTGAGGGAAGAAGCAGGTGGAGTTGTAATCAGTCAGAAGTGAAGGGCTAGGTGGGAGAGGCTGGCACTAGGGAGAGATCTCAAAGTGGAGATGAAAGAGACTTGGTGTACAGGAAGTGGAAGACTTCAAAAAGAGAGCATGGGGTGGAGAAAGGGCATTCAGGGCTGGGTGAGGAGCAAGGTCAGAGAGAGAGAGAGAGAGAGAAAAACATACAGTGCCTTCCAGGTGAGACAAGGAGCTTGGATTTGATGTGCAAAAGTGGAGGGACCCAGAAAAGCTCTGTCTGACTGACATAACTCTTGACCTAACCACTTTGGTGCTGGACTTCATCGTGATTTCCATGCTGCAGCTACATTGGGCATTCCTTTTTGAATTGCTCATCTGGTGCCTGAGGAAGCAGTGGAGAATCTCAGATACTGTGGGGATGGGGACAGGATAAGAACTTAAATAGAACAGAACTGAGTATAGGGCAGGAAGCAGTGACTGTCATTTGATTAAAAACTGGGTGAACTGGTGCTGGTAAAAGAAGAGAGATGTGACCTGTGGGGCCAGTGGAGAAAAGATGGGGCTAGAGGAAGAGAGACAAGGGGAAACAGCTCCTTCTCTTGACCTCCTTCTGGAAAGCAGCCTAAGGACTCATGCCTTGGGAGCTCCTGCTGTCATGGAGTAGTTGTTAACTAAGTTGTTAACTAAGTTGTTGAATCTCCCATAAATATGTCTTTAATAGGCAAGCAGCATTTAATTACCATATAAGCAACGACATCCCTTTACAACTCTTCCAAACCTTTCCTGTAACACTTTCTCCTTTCAGCCGACCAGCCAACTCTGTAACATCCACCCTCCCTACAGCAGAGGAATCAATAAAGAGGACCAGAGGCCTAAGTCAGCAGTAGAGAAGGGGAGGGAGAAGGGGGATAGTTTTTCAAGACAGGACAAGTGCCTGCCATTAATATGCAGAATCCCTGTATATCTCAATTACACACCTCCCACGGGGGCCTATTACAGCTAACCCGGGCAGCGAACATGTGTCAACAGAGAAAACATGGAAGACTTCTCCAACACATTCCAAAATGAAATGCAGAAAAAATGGGATCTGAGCCCGTCTACAGCTGCTGCTTTTTCTTTTTTTTTCCCAGCATTTTTCATGTTGAACAGCCAGGTACACGCCCCACACGTTTGACATTTATAGGTTGTGGTTGCAGAGTTCCCATCTCGTTCCACATGGGGGAGTCTGGGATAGCACTAATGCTACATCATGGCACATTCAAGTCATTTTGTGGCTTATATTACAAGCCAACACTCCCTATGTTTTTTTATATAAAGCATGTAATGTACCAGAAAGGAATGGCAATACAGAGGGTGTATATATATATAGATAGGAAATATAATTCCTCCTCAAAAGAGTTTTTCTACCAGTCGGATGACACACACAAACACTGACACCTCCTCTATCTCTGAACCCCGCTCCAACCGCACAAAGAGAAAATTAATAAAATCTAAACAACAAAAACCCTACCTCAAACAGAGCTTTGATCCTGAAATGAAGAAATGAAAAGACTCCATGAGGTTCCCGAGGAACTTGCTATTGCTATTGATTTTACACAGAAGGCACGTAGATACTATGGTGATGGGCAGCAGTATAAAACCCTAAGAGAGAGAGATTTTACCGGCTTGCTTATAGGGAACCAGAATTTCCAAACTGTGTTTTGACATACCCACCCTGATTTGATGCACTTGTACCTATGCACTGGTGTTTGTGCATACAAGTCAGGCATGCACACAAGGGCTCATGCACTTAAGAAAACGTCAGATCCGGTGTGTACCAGGGACTGCCAAGTGGAATGTCCTTCTTGTGCTGTTGAATATACCCAGTAAAATCTAGATAAAACACACCCTCTGTACTGCTTACTCTACAAGGTACAGCCCGATAGAATGCTGCTGGGATACTACCAGGCATTCCAATGAGTTCAATGGCCAACACCAGTCCAACTGATTCAGTGGCTAAAGGGTTAAGAACGGAGAGATGGATATAGCAGAGGGTTGCATGATTTTAATTCCTTTCTTGTTTTAAGTTTGATTTTTGGGGAGTCAAATTCAGAACTGTGGTGAACAGGTGCAACTCCTGCTGAAGTCAAGGGAGTAACAACCAATCACAATTTGCTCAGTTGATATTATGTGGCTCAGGAATGAACTCTTGGCTTCAGAGTTTTTCTGACAAATCATCTATGTTGCTATGTGACCCATATGTGCCTAGGGTAGCCCACCTGAAAATGCCAAGGTCCGGGCAGGCTGCAAAAAGGAGAGCTGATTCTCTGAAACTGGTGGCTAACACTGAAGTAGATTTCCCAACCAATCACAAACAGTGCTCCTGATTCCCCACACTGGTTATCAGGAAGTCCCAAAAAAGAAATATAGCCCCCTTTAATGCATTTCAGTCTCTGGCTCCAATCTTTATCAGTAAAGAGATAAGTTATTTAAAACTCTATTCCCTTTACCTAAATGTTCTCCTGATCCCCACAGACCAGCCACATTACCAGATCAATATAGGTTTGATTCTTACCTAAAATAGCATGCTGCCAGCCAATCCTTTAGCTAAAACTAAAGGTTTATTATAAAAGGAAAGAAACAAAGATGAGAGATGTTAAATGATCAAAGCAATCAGATACATACAAATGACTTCAAAGTCCGTATATATCAGGTTCTTAGCAGTACTGTGAAGTTTACAGGCTTGTACAGTTCCTCTGGTGTACATCCACTACCTAGGTGGGTCTCAGTCCTTTGTTTCAGAGCTTCAGATATAGAGCAGTTGATCCAGAGGTAGGTAAGAAGCAGGAATGAAGACAAGATGGAGATGGTGAAGCTGCATTTTATAGTTTCTGCCATGAGGCTTGTACTTCCTTTTCCCAAACACAGCCCCACAGCACATGGCATGGAAAAGCCTCAGAATCCCATGTCCATAGGCATGTTCCTACATGTACTGGTGACTCATAAGGTGTAACCCCTGGGTTCTTTTCCTGGGCTCATTGTATAGTTGCTGACCCTTGACTGGCCTTCAATCATGCTGGCCAGTGCTGAGGCTAATCTGTTGGGGGTGTCACCCAGTAGCACAGCACAAGTTTTAGATACAGAAATATCTCACACATGTTCATAGCTTACAATACAAAGACGATACACACATACAGATGATCTTATCATAGTCAGTAAATCATAGCTTTTCCAGTGATACCTTACATGGCATATTTTGCAAGATTTGTTGTAATTTTGCAATATTGGTATCAATAATATTATAAATAGTTACCCCAATCCAGACAGTGTCACATGCTGCACCTTGGATTAACTCTATGGCCCATTCTTTCACTGTTTGCCAACCTCTCTTTCTATTATCTGAGAATACTTGTTGCTTACCTACTCTGGCTGCATTTCCTATCATGCAGGATGGTGTTTGTTGGTATGAAGTACTTATTTCTGTCTTCAACAAATATCTAGTATCTTTTGGTTGCTGGTTTCTGGAGGGCAGGGAGTTCCCTGTCTGTAATCTCCTTGTACATAGCACCACGCTTGCAAAGGAGCGCATCTCCTGCTTAAGCATCTAATTAAGGGCTAGATTTCCAAAAGAAATCAGCATCCAACATACTGAGCTGTTTTGCAAATATGCCCTCTGATTTTGATGCCTAAACAGGCACTGAGCTCTTCAGAAAATCTGGCTGGCCGCCTCTGTCCAACTTCCTCACAACATGACAGACAAAAGAAGAGCTCTTTGTGGATAAGTTTTATAGGGAGGAGACACCAAGTTATTTGCAGACCTAACTTTTGCCTGCAATCCCCAAAATGTGCCATGTTGGAAGGTGGACCATATTACATCCTGTCCCCTGGCACCAAGAGTGTCTCTCAGTAACGAGAACTTGTACTGAGGTGCATATGCCAGTCTGGTATTGTTACATCACTAGGTACAGATCTGAACTACAATCCTGGATCCAAACAGCCCTGACATTTAGCAGATTGGGATATGAACTTCACAACCAGTTCCTATTTCTATAAGGTAGCAAACCAGATTCCCACCTTTGAACATCTCCAAAGCTGGGGAAAGTATAGATCCAGACTGCAGTTCAGGTGACCCCCTACTTGACCCACACGATGACATGCTTGGTCATCAGTGTTGTTTCATCCACAGCCAAATCTTTCTCATGAGGTGTGATTCTAGCCTGCTGTTATTCTGAGTCTTGTTAGGACACCCCCCAGTCCTTTCAGTTCTTAGTTCGCTGACGGAAGCAGAAGTCCAGAGTCCAGCAGCAGGCAATACAACAGCTTTATTGGGATCTTTTCAAGCAAGCATCCATTAGGACCCCCCAGTCGTTTACACCAATAAATCCCCCCCCCCACTTCCTGTTTTATTTCAATTTTTATAATGTATCTCAACCAGTCATTTCTTTAACAATATTACAAGATGATTCTTTAACCAATCCTAACATATTGTAACATAATTCCTTAACCAATCATATCTCACCACCTCAACTGATCACACTTAGTTATGCAACAGACAGAAACAATCAAAGAACCAGACAGAAATCATTCAAATAGATAATAAAGAATTGGGGACCATAAAGACAAAACAATGAGGAGTGTAGATTTTACAACCACAACGGTTGACAAGTAATTCTTTTGCCAGACAGAATGCTATCAAACCAAGTTTCCTTTAAACATTCTAGGATCTTTTCTTTATCTGGAGGTGTTAGACTGGATCACCGTGTTAACAGCCTGGTGTCAGATGTTATGTTGGAATGTGCCTACGTGCCTTCATGCTTCCCAGCTCATGGCCGCCACTCCTGCATCTGAGCCAAAGTACAAGACCTCAGACTGTCACAGTGAGAGAAGGCCTGTGGTTTTGATTCTTTGTTTTATACCCCTATAACCAGCTAAATGATAAGGATATACTTACAGAACATGGGCCTTTACAGGCAGGCCTGAATATCTACATTCTACAACATCCACACTGCTATTTTTAGCACACTGGCTTGCGCCCCACTAGTGTGCGTCTATCTACCTTGGCTGGGAGGCTCGCAGCTAGCTGAAGTGCAGACATATCTTGAAGGATCAGTGCTGAGTCCAGAGGGGCTAGGTAACTGGACAGAGGGTTCCAACACTCGGAAGGGGGGGTGCCAGATAGAAGCACCCTGAGAGTGTGCCGAGGAACCCTGAGATTGGGCAGTGGCTGGACTCTGTTCAGATTCCAGGAGCTTGAAACACCCCAATGATCCAGAGTGGCAGAGTCCCCTCACCGCCATCCTAGTGGGTCAGCAACAAGAAAGGCTCGCAACCTATTGACACACCTATTTTCCACTAATTTTTGCTACTCTGCTGTCCATTTTTTCCTCTTTTTATAAATTAGAATGAATTACGGGACTCAAAGCGAGGGACTGATAGCCCCGACTAGACTCAGATGTGGTCCTGAAAGGACATGTTTATTCATGAACATTTGGGTGAGTGAGTTTTTATTTCAAGAATATTCATGGAAAGAAAAAGCATCACAAACACTAGTGAATTTAAACAGCTGTGAGAGCATTCCTGCTGGAAGTGCACTCAAGGACATTTTGAACAGTTCTGTTTATTACTCACACAATGAATTAGTTGAACAATTATGCTTGTATGCAGATATTATGTGAATGGGAAAGGGATTCTTCCCTTTTACAAAACTTAGGTCAACAAATCAGCGAAAAGAAAAAATACCACATCGATTTAGATGACCAAATATATGGAATGAATAAAATAGCAAATACTCACTGCAAGTAGTTTGCAAATGGACCATCAACCACTGTTTGTACAAAGTGCTGTGAACAACTGCAAAATTGTAAGGCATGAATAAATTAATAAAAGTCATGACCCATTTGCAGATAATTTGGTGAACAGAAAAATAAAATGGGGATAAATTAGTTGGGTAAATTATTTGCGATGGATAACTTGATCAGCTCTATTCAGAAGACATTTATGGACACAGCTCTTACCCATTCAATGGAAAATGCTTTAACAATGATCTGCTCCAGTGGAAAATGTCTCTAGAGGATATTCCATCTCTTTAGCTCAGAGATGCTTTGAATGGTTAGTCTGGTGGATAGATGGCACTTTTGAACGACACCTACCAAAAAAACCCCACCTTTGACTTGCACATACTATAGATTTTGAATAACATGAAAACTGGCCAGTTTTGTAACATCAGAAATTATTTTTATGCAATGTCACATACATACATTCCCAGGACATGCTAAAATGTTAGTTATGTTGTTTATGTAATCATACCCGGTTAGATTATCACTGAAGTCAGTGGAAATACATCAATTTACACCAGCTGAAGATCTGATCCAAAACACTTAAAGAATAGCTGAGAGGGAGACTCAATTGTCTAAAGGGATTAGCATCTGGGAATGGAGCCTTTCATCTCTAGGTATTTTATTTAATGATACCCCTACATTTGTGACTGATGGGCTGTTTGATGGCCTATCAGAAATAAGTTACTAGCTTCAGACCATGTCCTAGGACACAGACATCCATGTCACACACTCAAAACACCCTGCCACCACGACTGGCTCTGTTATTTGTAGTTGTAGCAGGGGAAACAGGAAAGCTCAGCCTCCATGGCCTATTTAGGTACTGACCTCTCTGCTGAGACAGCAAATGTGAAGACTAGTTGTGCTGTGGACCCCTCATTAGAAACTGGACTGAGACCCACCAACTCATTTCACATAGACCACACCAAGCAACCAATGGATGTTAACGAATATTGGTCATTGTCAGTTTGAGCCTTGATTTAGGGACCGGAAAGGCTCTGTATCTCTTTCCAATTGTCTGAGCAATCTTGTCTTCTGCTGTGGTACTTCCAGTGTTTCTTGCAGTCTTTGTGCTGAGCATCAGAATTACTATAAGACTGTCTTTGCCTGGGAGAATTTGGTTAGCATGCTCTCCTACTGCTTTGACCTTCACGCCCAGGAGAAGATGAGAATATGGAATAGGAAGAGCAGTCAGCAAGTCAGAGTGAAGAATACTAAAAAGGTCCATTCTGGGTCAGGATTAAGCTATGTTGGTAGAGATATGAGAACAGCCAGGAGAGGAATAGAAGGGGCTGCAGCTGGCCAGGTGCATCGGATGTGTTGAAGGGCTGAAGACTAACATAACAGGGGATTGTATAAATCAGGACTGAGATGCATTGGCAAAGCTGTGTAGGGAATCATAAAAATGGCCACACTGGGTCAGACCAATGGCCCACCTAGCCCAGTATCCTGTCTTCCCACAGTGGCCAATGCCAGGTGCTTCACAGGGAATGAATAGAACAGGTCATCATCAAGTGATCCATCCCGTCGGCCATTCCCAGCCTCTGGCAAACAGCAATTCCTGCCTATCCTGGCTAATAGCCATAAATGGACCTATACTCCATGAACTTTTCTAGTTCTTTTTTGAACCCCGTTGTAGTCTTGGCCTTCACAACATCCTCTGGCAAAGAGTTCCATGGGTTGCCTGTGTGTTGTGTGAAGAAATACTTCCCTTTCTTTGTTTTAAACCTGCTTCCTATTAATTTAATTTGGTGACCCCTAGTTTTTGTGTTATGAGAAGAAGTAAATAACACTTCTTTATTTACTTTCTCCATACTGATCATGATTTTATAGATCCCTATCATGTCCCCCTTTAGTCATCTCTTTTCCAAGCTGAAAAGTCCCAGTCTTATTGCTCTCTCTTCATATGGAAGCTTTTCCATACCCCTAATCATTTTAGTTGCCCTTTTCTGTACCTTTTCCAATTCCAATATATCTTTTTTTGAGATGTGGCAACCAGATCTGCACTCAGTATTCAAGATGGGGGCATACGTGGCATATAAAGAGGCAATATGATATTTTCTGTCTTATTATCTATCCCTTTCCTAATGATTCCCAACATTCTGTTAGCTTTCTTGACTGTTGCTGCATATGGAGTGGATATTTTCAGAGAACTATCCACAGTGACTCCAAGATCTCTTTCTTGAGTGGTAACAGCTAATTTAGACCCCATCATTTTATATGTATAGCTTGGATTATGTTTTCCAATGTACATTACTTTGCATTTATCAACAGTGAATTTCATCTGCCATTTTGTTGCCCAGTTTTGTGAGATCCCTTTGTAACTCCTCACAGTTTGCTCTGGACTTAACTATCTTGAGTAGCTTTGTGTCATCTGCAAATTTTGCCACCTCACTGTTTACCCTTTTTTCCACATCATTTATGAATATGTTGAACAGTATCCCAGTACAGATGCTTGGGGGACACCACTATTTACCTCTCTCCATTCTGAAAACTATTTATTCCTACCCTTTGTTTTTATCTCTTAACCAGTTACTGATCCAGGAGAGGACCTTCTCTCTTATCCAATGACCGCTTACAATCCTGGACAGGAATAGCAAAATGTGTTGCACATCGGAATTGGGGTTCATTAGAAAAACTGTGAGACACAGATGGTCCGGGACTGGAACAGCAGGGGTGCTTCAAATCATGGCTGAGGTGTATTACAGGAGCTATGTGGGTAGCCCCAATGGGAATCATGGTTTCCCTTTCCTTTTCTGGAGAGCCATTGAACAGGCTCATTTCTCTTTCCTGACACCTGCAGAAAAAGCAAACAGCTTCTTTTTTAAATTCATACCAGCTGACTTTACTGAAGTTGTGTAAAAATTAAAGAAAAGATCCCATTTACTTCCAGACTGAGCGCTTGTGACAGTTGAGTATTTAGAGCCAAAGTATATGTGATGGGTGCTCAAGAAAAACCTTAAACCCACAGAACTGTGGAATACCCAGAGATTCGTAAATTCCAAAGCTGGAAGGGACACTGTGACCATCTAGTTTGACATCCTGTAGAACACAGGCCACAGAGCATCCGCAAAATAATTCCTAGAGCAGATCTTTTACAGAAACATCCAATCTTGCTTTAAAAATGGTCAGTGATGGAGAATCCACCATGACGCATGGTAAATTATTCCAGCTGTTAATTACTTTCACTGCTAAAAATGTATGGCATATTTCCAGTCTAAAATTGTCTATCTTCAAATTCCAGACATTGAATCATGTTATACCTTTCTCTACTAGATTGAAAAGCCCCTTATTAAAATGTAGGTACTTATAGAATGTAATCAAGTCAACCCGTAACCATCTCTGGTAAGCTAAATTGTTTGAGCCTCCTATCACGATAAGGCATGTTTCTAATCCTTTAATCACTCTCATGGCTCTTCTCTGAACTCTTAGCCTTTTTGAATTGTGGACACCAGAACTGGGCACAGTATTCCAAGATCTATTTTCCATAAACCCATGTGAATTGCCAGTAATTATATTCTCCCTCTTTAATTCTTTATTAATAGAGTCCTGTATCAGCAGCTCCACTATCTTGCCTGGGATCGATGTCAGACTGACAGGCCTATAAACACCCCGTTCATTCCATTTACCCTTTGTAAATATTGGCACAACACTACCTTTCTTCTAATCTTCTGGAACTTCCACAGTGTTCCAAGACTTATTTAAAATCAACATTAAGGATCCAGGAAGCTCCTCTGCAGCTTTTTAAAAAATTCTGAGATGCACATTATCTAAATATGCTGATTTTAAAATGTGGAGCTTTAGTATATGCTGTTTAACATCCTCCAGTGTCATCTTCATCTGATGAGCCCACGTCATCTGAATTTTTTCCCCAGACACACAACCGAAATATTTATTGAACACGTCTGCCTTTTCTGCATTAATGCTGCATTGATAATTCTACCACTTCTATCCTGTAATGGATCGATACTATTGTCAAGATTCTCTTTGTTCCTAATACTGTATATTTTAAAAGGTCCTTCTTATCATCTGTAGCACCGTGGCCATTCGCTGCCTCCTGAGTGCCCTCACACAGGGCTCCTTAGCAAACTCCACAAAGCCAAAGGAAAATCAGAACATTCCCCACATGGGGCCCAATTTGTTCAGTCCTCAGGTAACACACTGGCCCTTCAGAGTGCAACCCCAGTTCAGTGTTGCTCTCCCCATAGTTGTGGGGTTCCCAGCCCTCTTTCCCAGAGCTGGGTCACAGTTGAATGTCTCTGTAGGAGCCAGTCTTGCTCCCTGAAGCAGTCTCTTCAAGCCAGCTACAGCTTCTCAGTCATCTGTTTCCTTAACATCCCGCAACTTACTGCCAGCCTTCCTGCCTCTGCCAGTCTCAGTGACTCTTTCTCTCAGTCACCCCCCTTCACTGCAGCTTCCTCCTGCCTTTTAAGCTGGAATCACCTGATTCCTCTTAGGAGAGGCTCATTTTGTAATCAGGGCTGGTTTAGACCCAGGCTGCAGCACCCAAAGGCAAGCCACCCTGTTACATTGTCCTTAAGTCTGCTGGCCATAGATTTCGCCTTGGTCCTTTTGCTTCCCTTATCAATTTTCTACAGTTCCTAGCTTTTGATTTCTATTCACTACTATCAACTTCCCCTTTCTACCATTTTTATTATACTATAATGCACTTTTTATTGTATTATATAGCATGGGGAGAAACTAATAAATTAAATTGATTTGGGGCAGGATCTGGGAGGATAAAGGAGAAAAAGTTGCTTTCTGACATCTCTATGCCCCTGCCTCCCACCTTGATCCTGGGGCTAGACAAGAGATGGTTTGGGACCTAGCTCAAGTTAGATCATCTTAAGCAGGGCCATTAAGCCAGCTAGGGATTGCAGAGGAACAGCAGGGCTCTGGCTATGCCCTTTCCCCCAGCCATGTTCCCAGCATCACTGGGGCTTGCTGTGATAAAATAGCCAGATTTATGCTAACAGGGATTTCCCCACAGCAGAGGGATCCTTAGCTGACTGGTTAAGACAGACTTACAGCCGCTTGGGGCCATTGAAGTGATGCAGAGAGGTCCTAGGAGGATCCAGGAGCTGGCTCATGCAGCACTTACAGGATCAGGCCCTATTTCATAATAGTAGGTGGAGGTCTGATGGATGCCTCTTAGCTGTGTTCATCCAAGACACCTCTCTTTCTCTTCATGTCACTAGCAAGCCACCTTAAAAATTATGGGATGTCAGCAGCCATCTTAAGCCTGTCTCTCTAGAGAACGGTAACAAAGAACAGACTAATTGGGGACCCACAGCTGCTGTGTTCATTTACTTAAGAGCCTACTTAGGGTCTAAGCTTGACAGAAATAACAAATGTCCTTCTGTCTCACACAGGCATGGTCCTTCCCCCCCATGTCCCTTGCTCATGGCAATTCCTAGAGGGATTCTACAGACATTCAGTTGGAGCAGCGGCTGGGGCTTCAGATTGTTTCCGAACGCCTGCTACACACAAGCAAGGAGGCCCCCTTCACTTGTATTGATACACGGTGTAGGCATTTTTATCTGTGAAAGAAATGAAGGTGCCATTTTCTGCTGAATTTTAAGCATTCCTGTAGTTAAAGGCAAATCAATACACCAGATAAATCAACAGCTTTCTGGCCTGGCACCATCCTGGTATTGGTCCTTTGGACAGTCAATATTTAAAGCACCGTCAAAACACACACACGCATCCCTATGGCAGCAAAGCGTTGAAAGAGGCCTGTTGAGTCTTATGGATCCTCCTTCAACCCGGAATCCGGTCTGCCCCAAATGAAATCATGCAAGCAACAGTCACTTAAATCAATAGGATTCTCTGTTGCAAAACAAGACGAGCATTTCCTGGAGTCCTGCAGCAGCACTCAAGTGGGTCTGTCAAAGAGAGAGCAAAAGGCTGAGATTTTAAGCTGCATGACACCCACCTGCAAGGTACAGCCGAACCCATTCCTATATCTGTTTGCCTGTTGCCTAGGGATTGGGGAACCAGTGGAAATAACCTGGTGGCCTTGAGTGATTACTCAGTGCCCAAGGTGCTTCCAAGAGCTCAACTTTATTCTGTGTTTGGTTCCAATTGGTGGTACATAACAGCAAGAACTTCACAACATCCCACCCAGACTGTGTCTGGGAAGTTCAGCCCTTAAAGGCACAATCCCCCAAACCACACTCCCCGCCTAACCTTCTCAGAACAAACCTCTCTGTTATAGATGGGCCCCAGGTACAGAGTTCCAACTCAGCTCTGGATCCAGGCTTTCCCAAAGATCACATCCAGGGTTTTGGTTTGGTCCACAGTAAAGAAAGGGGCCAATCCTGAAGCTGGGATCTAGACTGACGTCCAGATCTGGGATTTTGGGTTGGGCCTGTCACTGCCTCTTGTGGTTCAAAAATGTTCTGAGGAAGTCTCAGCCTGTGCAATGTCTAGCTCAATTCATAAACTCATAGACTATAAAGTCAGAAGGGAGCATTATGTTCATCTAGTCTGACCTTCACAGAACTTCACCCACCCACTCCTGTAATAGACCCCTAACCTCAGACTGAGTTATTGAAGTTCTCAAATAATGATTTAAAGATTTCAAGGTACAGAGAATCAACCAGCAAGTGAGCCGTGCCCCATGCTGCAGAGGAAGGAGAAAATCCCCCAGCACCTTTGCCAATCTGTCCTGGGGGAAAATTCCTTCCCGACCCCAAATATGGAGATCAGCTAAACCCTGAGCATATGGGCAAGACTCACCAGCCAGACACCCAGAAAGAATTCTCTGTAGTAACTCAGAACCCACTCCATCTAACAGTCCATCACAGGCCACTGGGCATATTTACCGCTCACTGGTAGTCAAAGATCAGCCAATTGCCAAATGAGGCTGTCCCCTCATGCCACCCCCTCCATAAACTTATCAAGCACAGTTTTGAAGCCAGCTTGGTTTCTTGCCCCCACTGCTCCCCTCTCTTATGGCTGCTTTTCAGCTCAGCGCCCAAACATTTGAGGCTCCTAAACCCACTCTGAATCAATCTGAGGTTGGCCCATCCCTGCCTTCCGTCCCTTCGGTTCTTTCTTTGCTCTGTGATGCCTCTTGCATCCTTTTCTCATTCCCCGCTCCCCCAGGATGGCAGCACTTCAAAACAGCTTTAGGGATTCTCTGCAAGGAGAAAACAAGGAAACCCAGTGACAACAAGCTAATCAACAAACAGCTGAGCCGGGGATAAATTCACATGGAAAGCTTGTGGTTGTTTATTACTAATGGGTAACGAAGATGATAACCTTTTAATCCAAAACCATAATGAAATATGCATATTTGTTAATGTGCAACTATAAAATGCAAATCTTGCAAACACAATGAGGCAGGGCAAAGAAAGCGCTCGGCACCAAACCTAATTTATTCCTTTGGCTTCAGACATTTATCCAAATTGAGTTGTGTATGTAATATAAAGTCAAATGAATATGTAATTGTAATGTATATGTATAGCCATTTTCTTCTCAAATATGCCAACTGTTTATCATAATAGAAAGTAATACATATTTTGCAGGATAAAAGGTTACCTACTAAAATATTTTTTACATCCCCCTTAAGCTTTTGTATGTATAAAAGCTCTATTTACATAGAGACGATATCTGGTTTCCCTTTTGAGATACAGCCAGACTTCAAAAAATATAAAAGAGATTAACAAAGTAAAGCCAAGATGTTTATTCAAGTCCTTTTTCTTTTTCCCCTTTACCCAATTGCACTGAAATTAATGAGCTTCTCTGGCCTTGTTCTAAATGGATGTTTTCCCCCTTTTGTTTTCGGCCCCCAAATAAATGGCCTTTTCCTGTCGCTCTGTGTTCCCCTCTTATTTGCACATTCATGCATTAGGGACTCAGCTGTATTGCTCACCAAGCTTGCCATTGCTTCTGTAAAGCTCCTCATTGCAAGCCCAGCAATTTGCAGGCAAGAGCAAGGTGAGCTTGGTGTATGGGAGGTTGGCTAGAGCCAATTTGCTCATGTCCCAAGTTGAGATGAATAATTGTAAAACGAGAAAAATAAGACCCAGCTTGAACCCTCCTTCCCAAGCTCAAACCAAACCGGAATGGAACCTATTTCTGTGATGTGAAAAAGCGCAGGTAACTTTTTCATCTTTCTAGCTATCTATCATGGTCTTTTATGGTTCCTACCGCTATGGTGTCTGAAGTCACTATTTTGATAGTAGTAAAGCCCAGTCCCTAGACTACTGAAGTCAGTGGGAGTCTTTGCATTGATTTCAGTGAGCATTGGATCAGGCCCTAAGCAAGAAGACAAGCAGGAATAAATTGGATTCTCTATTAAGCCATCTCACAGCTACGCTCACCTTCTTCTTCCCTGTCTCCCAATTCCCTTGTTAAATCTCCCTCTCGTGTTCAGTTATTACGGCATTTACTCATGAATGACCCATTCTGTTGACATAAAGTACAACAAGCATAAGTTGGTACAAAATATTTGTCACCTCCTTGTTTCTCTACAAGAACAGATGTGCTAAATGAAGGCAAGAAGTGGTGAAAATACCACTACTAGTAGTAGTACATTTCAAAGCACTTTACAAAGGAGATCAGTATGATTATCTCCATTTTACAGAAGGGAAACCGAGGCATTGAATAAGGAAGTGACTTGTCCAAGGTCACCCAGCAGAACCTGAAATAGAACCTAATTCTACTGTCTCACAGTCCGCTGCACTAGCCAATAGGCCATACTGAAAGGTAGCAGGGAGTGCAGGACAAAACCCGTTCTTTACAGCCCCAAATTGTGCAAACTCAAGAGATTTGGACAGTACAGAGCAACCTCCAAAAAGCTGGTCACTTATTAAAACTGAGTGACTTCCCAGCATTCTGAAGTTTGCCTAACACATTCTTTACAAGATGCAGAAAGGAATATTTTGAGATGGATTTCTAACACAGTCTCATGAAATAGAGTAATGGTTCCCAACCTTTTTGGCTCGAGAGCCACAGATATCATTTTTACTACCCTGAAGGGCCACCCGTCTCCACCAGCAGTTCCCCTCCCCGCACCCCCACAGCCAGACGGAAGGAGTTCAACGAGGAGGCTCTCCCATCCCCCTGGCTGCTGCAGGTAAACCACATGCATCCTGTAGCACTGTATGCTCCACCTGGGTCCCTAGGCAGTGGCTCCCTTCTGCAGCCAGGGGGATGGGAGATCAGTGCTCCCCGCTCTCTGGCTCCAGCAGTGACCCCAGCACCTATGGACCCAGGAGGAGTGCTTTGCCATGCTCCCTGCTACAGCCAGGGGGAGGGGGGTGCTAATCTCCCGTCCCCTTGGCTGCAACAAGGCACCTGTGCTGGTCTTTTAGCCCCGCGACAATACGCTCCGCCTGGGTCCTTGGGCAGCGGCTCCCTTCTGTAGCCTGTGTGAGGGGAGTGGCCGGCCACATTGAAAGCCCCCGTACGCCACTTTTGGCCCCCGGGCCATAGGCTGGGAACCACTGAACTAAAGTAAAGAAAGTCTATAGATTGACTCCTCCTCTCTTCACGTCCCTGCAAAAAATAAAACAGTCTTGTTAAATATGGCCCGGAACTATTCAATGGCCCATCACCCATAGCCGGAAGGTTCAGTTCTCTCCACGGTCAGGGGTAGGGTGATCAGATGTCCCAATTTTATAGGGACATTCCCAATATTCGGGGCTTTGTCTTATATCGACACCGATTACCTCCCACCCCCGTCCCAATTTTTCACACTCCTTCTCTGATCACCCTAGTCAGGGGCCTACTATTCCTTTCTCTAATAGAATTAACCTCAGGAGGCCTGTGGAAAGTTCTCTTACTAAAGTCTCAGTAAACTCTAAGAAGACATCGGTAAGAACCTTCCTGCACTGCTATATCGACTGATGCTGCCAACTTCAATAGCAGTCAGTGCCATAATAAGATCAGAGACCTTGAAGTGAAGCCAAACTTTCTAGTTGGAACCAGGCCAGCTACTAAGGATTTGCAGGAGGGAAAGGCAGTTTTTCTTCTTCCTATATTATTTGAGACTCAAAGAAATGTTAAAGGAATAGCAGCAAGAAAGCATCAAACTTAAATACTTCTTTCAATGCCGACCATTAGTGGAGACCCTACTCTGTGAAAAGGCAGCATGGGGGGAAAAAAGACATTTGCTTTTGTGGATATGTGGTGGTGAGGGAGAGGATAAATCCTGGCAAAATAAAAAGCATTTCACTAAAAGTTTCCAGTCATTTTAGACTCATAAATCCTATGCAGAGTAATGAGCAATTAATGCAGTGCAGAGATTACTGGGTGCGAGAAACTGTCGGTCAACAGCAGGAGAGCTTGCTTGCGAGATGGAGCAGCGAGTAGCCAAAAAGTGAGGAGAATGCACAACAGCCCGTAGTTGTTCCTTAAAGAAGAGAGACTGTATACCGTGAAGGCGGTGGGGTTCGTATATTTAGATCTTGATAGCGGAGAGAAACAACCGGACAAAGCAATACCCAAGCAAAAATTGATTTAAGAATAATAAAGGGTTACAAATCTACACAAATATCACATGAGAGCCAATGCACTATCACCCAAGCAGCAAACACTCCAAAAAGCACACTTCCCGCTATGAGAAAGACAGGACAGTCCATTTTTAGAGTAGAGGGAAGTGCCCACAATTATTGGTATTCTTAGATCCCGAACAGCAGCAGCACTTGGCAATTAAAAGAGCAAAGAGCACAGCCACCAGGAGGACCCTTACTACGATAATTACCTGGGGGCCCATTAATACTTGGGAAGCAGACCGGGGGGTCTTACACTTACGCCCCGGCCTATTCATGCAGGGAAGAAAGCGCTTACCAATACGAAGGCAAGGAGACCCATTCTTTGCCTTATGAAGCGAGTGGCGACCAGGAAACCAACCTGCCTGAGACATCCGCTAGCTCCTTGACGGCTCCACGGAAAGTCTCACGCAGGGAGGGGCTGTGAGGTCATTATATACCTTTTCTTAAAGGTGACGTGTATCACAATCCACAACGGGATTGGGCCTTAATCTTATTTTTCATTAGTCTATTGGTTAAAAACGAGGGGCTTTTTGCAATAAGGTGATGTTAGTTGTTTATCACTAAAGCCTACCACTTATCTTGCTGAGATTACTTATTTTATTGCTGAAGCAACTAATTTCTTGCTGACACTAGGGTCAGCTGATTTCTATATTCATCTCCAGGGTATTTCCAGACTTGGGGCTGGTTCCTCTTATCTTAGGGGCTTTCCAGACAAGTCTGGTCCTTGAGAGGACTAACTCTTGCTAAAAAGCCTGCTGCTGTTGTCTAGGGCCTAGTTGCTGACCCCGCATTACAAGAATCTTGCGCGCCCTAACAGAGACAGAGTTCAGCTTGGGAATTAAATAGTTTTATTCAGTAGCTTAGTGAAGGTGGAGAAGTGGCTACTGTTGAGATGTTTTATACTGAGATCCTATTGTCCTACTGCTATCACTAATGAAAAATCCTCCAGCACCAAATCATATTATCTTAGCAATTTAATGAAAGAGAGTGGGAGGAGAGAGAGACATAGAGGAAGAGACTCTAAAAAATGATAGAGGTAAATTTCACTATTCATCTCTTCTGTTTGTAGGAAAAAAATAAAATAAAATAAAAAAAGCATCTTAAACAAGGGGAAAATGGCCCACTTTACCTCCTGTTCTCTCCTCTTTGATCCTCGGGTGGCATCATTTTAAGCATTTAACTTCCTGAGGGCAGTTAGGTAAGTCACATATTCACTCCACTTACTGGCAGCTTTTGAGTGCATCATTTACTGCTGCAGTGGAAGTGATGGAGCAGGCATATGATAGATAGTCCCCTTTCCTGTTGTCTGGGTATCCAGAGCTAACAGATGTATCTTATGATGCACTGGCTCAAATGTTTTGGGAGCACTCTTTGTAAAGAGCTGAGGGATGGCTGAAATGTAACCCTTCCTCCCTCCTTCTTTAATTTTTTAAAAATAATGAGACCAGGTGACTACAATAATCCCTTTCAGAGTAAAAATATACATAAGAGAAAAAGTGTTCTAAGTATTAATGCAAACAAAGAAACTGTGACCTCATGTCCCAACCAGGCCATGCAAATTTGCAATGAGAGCAGCAGCTTGTAGTGTGGTTTCAGAGAAGATGGACTTTCCATAAAAGAAATAGGGACTCTTTATGCAGATGCTGCAAAAACATTTTCCTTTGTGGCTTCTGTTGATCCCACACCCAGCAGAATACCTGTAACCATAGCAATAGGCATGGAAGGGTCTCTGTGGTGTGTAGAATGGACAGCAGCAGCTTATGGTATCGGCCAAAAGAAGTATTCAGACAGTACAACAGTGGATGATGAATGGAAAATGAGACTGCAGTCCCAAATCCCAGGAAGATGAAAATCCAAAACAATCCAAATCCAAAACAATCCAGGTAATCCAAAACAATCCAATCCAAAACAATCCAGGTAAACTCAGCAGAACTCAGATACCATGGAAATGGGCACGATAGAAGAGCCTGAGTAGAACAGAAATCACAGGTGTACAAGAATAAATGTTCAGCCAACTCAAATGTGACTGAGACATCTTTACATATCATTTCTAATAGAGCTGTACATGCAATCTTCTTTCTGCTCAGTCCCAACATGTCTTTCTCTGGAACGGGGTTGCTGGAAAATCAGATTGTGGTTACATTCAATCAAGGAGTTTCAGCAGTGCAGTAAGCTGAACAGGAATCATCTTTATAACAGAGACCTGGCAGATTCTGAGATGGATCAGTAATGGAGACGGTGCCCCCACAGCCAATGACACACCACACGATCCATCTTCCAAAGCATACTTATTCCATCATACACATATTCTCTGTACGATAGCAATATGACAACCATCTGATAGTAATAGGACAACCCAGACTCTCCCAAAGAGCTGGCGCCCAGCACTGGCACTATTCTGTGCTACGTTCCATGTGTGGAGTGGTAGAGGTGCACATTATAGATAACTTGACAGAAGTAACTGGCATCCTGGTTGGCACTCTTCAGTTCTAGGTGTGGATCATACTGAGCAAGCAATTTGGACTTAACACACTGCCATGACATGTAGGGAAATTCCCTGTGCACCCTAGGTCAGAATTCTCCCAACCCTTTACCCTTAACACATTCAGTACAAGAAAATAATGATTAGAAAGAATACCTAGCACTTTACCAACATTAACCAATCCAACAACCCTATGTGATAGGTAAGTAAATACTACCCTCATTGTATAGATGGGGGAACTGCGACAGAGAGATTAAGTGACTTGCCCAAAGCCACTGAGAGAGCCAGTGTCAGAGAGCCAGGATTAACATACAGGAGTTCCTGACTCCCTGCCCCATGTCCAGACATCTGAACCATGCTTCCCTCTCAAATCATCTTAAATCCTCATTGTTTTCGCGCTACTATGCATGAAACGGGTCATTTTCCACAGCTTGGGTGTCAATATTTCCCTAGATTTCTGCTGTTTCGTGAGTAAATATGGGTAGATCTATTCCAGAAACAGAGACTAGTTACTGCTGTCAGCGATGACTGATCCTTGTACAAACAGGCTGCTGTTGAGTCCCAGCGATGATGACTCTTAAAGTGTGTATATTGATCCTGAGCTTGCCATAGTCATGATGTGGAACATCAACTAATTCGGAGTGTATTATGAGCCACGCTGCACCACAAGTGCCTTAATAGCACAAGTGGGTCAGACAGTCATGCAAACCTCCTCTCTCTGACTGCTCTGCTTGCTTTGAACACGCACGTTCTTTAATGCCGCCTCTCTGTGCATAACACTCCTTTTTTTTTTAAACCTCCCAAAATGAGGAAGAAATGAAGAGAAGAAAAAAAAACACACACACAAAAAAAGGAATCCTATTTGTCAAAGAAAATAATGGCTCAGTGTTTGCAGTGAAATAGAGATATTGTTACTTAGTGATAATAAGAGAAAAAACCATTGTCAGAATGATAAGGCCATTTCTGCCGTCTCCCCAAGTGATAATATCTCTGCTACCATGGGTCCCGGAATATTGTTAGGATATTTCATGAAGTGTCTTAGGCAGAATAAATAGACCAAGCCTATAGTTAACCCACTCCACCTCCAGTCCTCCTCCCCCTTCACACAAGAGCTTCGGTTTTAATATCATTGTTGTGCTAGTTTGTATTCCCCAGTGCTTTTCTCCCGCTTCATCCTAAATGTGTTGCTACTCCATTCTCAGCAGACGAGGCACCTTTCACTGATAAGCAGGCCACCTTTGTCTTGCAATTGGTCATCAGAGAGCCTGCCTATCACATCTTGAAAATCGCAGGAAATGTTGTTAAAAGTGCCAGTGAAATGAGGCGATGGGGAGGGAGAGAAATAACACCGAAACAAGGGTACAGTGATCAACTGAAAATCTGCTGGCACAAGTCCTGATGTTCTTCTATAGCTTGGAGAAAATGTTTTCTCTTACACCTAGAGGCTGAGATTTTCCTCTCATGCAGCACACTAGCTTGACTCCTGTGTTCCTTCAGTGGAGTAACTCCTGATTTACACCCATGTGAGAGGAGAATCAGACCCTATCCTATTCTTGTGCGCCTGTCTCTGAGGGGGGTGTATGTGAGTCTTATGTATATTTGCATGATGGTCACCACTGCAAAGTCAATATCTGTCCAAAAAGTGGTAAACTGAGATATTGGCTCCTGTTCTAAGCATAGGGGAAACAGTGTCTCAGATACTACAATGTAACTCCTGGCAGATGTTCACTTTTTAATGGTGACCCTGGTATATGAGTATGATAATAAATAATAATATCTATATAAACATAGAAGCTTTTCTTTCTGAAGGGTCCAAAAGCATTTTACAGACTTGAAGCTTGAATCTCATTTCAAAGTTGTTGATCCTGATTTAAGTGAGAACACTTAGATGAAATAGTATCTGTCTAACAATAGCCATCGTAGGGTGATCAGCAGGGCTTGAACCTGGGAACTTCAACACAGCCTTCTCCCACTTGAGTTAACTCCATTAGCTGGTAGCACTAGTAGGCTCTTATCCATATAGGCCTAACTTGACATGAGTAAGTTGATATGAGTAAGACCTCATTTCTCAGTGGCCATGATTGGGTAAGTGAATGGAAGATTAAGTCGTAAATAAGAGCATAACAAGCATTAGGCAGGAGTCAGTCTAGCTAAGATAAAGGGACAATGGACAAGATCAAGGAACTGTAGTAGAGATCAAATTATACATGAACAGCACATGGACAGAGCATGCTGTACAGGGACTGGTTCCTGAAAAGTAACTGAGCCAATCATGAAGCACGTGATGCAACCATATAGTCAGGAATGCAGGAGTTAGTAAAGATGTAGATAAAGAAAAGTTTTGCTGTGTAACTGTGGATTTGTGCTATCCCCCATCCACCCTGTGCCTGAGCCTGGCCAGTTTGGGCATAGTGTTGCTGTGTGTCAAATAAAGGTACCTGAATGGCGAATTCTGAAGTCAAACTGAGTTTTTGGGAAGCAAGTAGAAGAGGATCTCAATGGATCCCAACAATCCTCTGTATGGACTAACCACCAGAGAGAGAGGACATGGCACACTTCCCCATGCCTATCTAATGTTTATTGCACCCTATTGTAGAACGTTATCTAAGGAACGAACAACAGACCAAATCCAGGGACCTGCATGTGCTCAGAATGTCTCGGGGTGAGCTTTCAGCAATTAATAAAGATATATCATTGCAGTCCAAATATTGACCACATTCTTCCGCTCTGCCCACTAAGTTATATCATACCAATGAAAGCTAAGAGAAAGGAAAAATCTTCTTGGCCATTATGAAAATCTTGATTAAATCCTTTATTCAGGGAAAGCCTTTCTAAAGGCAGGGGGGTGGAGGGGAACATGCTCTGAAAGATGTGTGACATGAAAATCTGCTTGCGAACAAAATGCAACCTGTTACTTCCTCCACCATTAAAATACAGCCATCTCTGGGGTGTAACACAGAAGCTACATAACAACATTGCACACAACAGTTTAGAACAAGAAGGGCCTATGTTCATGTATGTCTATACATATCTGTGTTGTGCATTTGTTAATTTCTAAAATGCCTTTCACCCCTTCTTTCAAAACCATGACTGAAGCTGCATGAATAAAGATGATCATAACCCCAGAAATTCCCCAGGAAGAGTGAAGTCAAAATCCTTGGAATTAAAATCTGTGGAGAAAACAAATTTTCTTTTTTTTTTTTTTAAGTCAATATTTGAGGCACAACATGTGAATTGAGCAGCGTTGTGGTAAGTATAACAAATACAGTGAATCCCCAGATTATCAGCTTTGAAGGCATTAGCTGTTGGAGGAAAACATCCACCCCCAACCTGTAGAATTAGAAAGTGCTATAAAAAAAAAAAGTCTTGTGAAACAGTGACAAAATCCTTAACAATCTATCTGAATAAATAGGGCACAAAGTGTCGGCATTGCTATTAGTGTCTGTCGGTCTCGCTTGTGTGCCTGGTTCTTTTTCTCACAGCTATTACCTGCTTTGAAATCAAGTTGACAGAGAGCTACACAGCTAATCAGGATGAGGGGCAGATACTCTCTTCAAACATCTCCTTAAATTCCTAGCTAGAGTCATCCATCTCCTCTTAGTCTCTCTTTTGCATTTTCCTGAGGCTCTTGTAGAATATGGTGTATCATGTGGAGTGTAACAGTTGGCAAATGCTGATTTTAAGTGCGTTCCTACATTTGTGGATTGATCACCAAAAGATCAAAGGTAAATAATCTCCCTGATGCTTTTTTGAAAAGAAGCAAATCAAGTTTGGGGGGATTCGGGGGAGAGAGGGGAGGGATTTAGATTTTTTTAAAATTATTTCATTGTAATTACTAGGAACATTTTATCCCAACCCTCCCCACACTCCTGTTATTTGTGAAAAGTTCCAGACGGGTAGCCGTGTTAGTCTGTATATAGCACAAACGAGAATCATGTAGCACTTTAAAGACTAACAAATTTAATTTCTGTTAGTCTTTAAAGTGCTACAGGGCTCTCATTGTTTCTGCTATTTGTGATTTCCTTATTATCCATCTGTGTTTTATTTTATTTTATTTTTTATTTTTCATTTAAATAAATACTTCATTTCTCCTTCTCACATAAGGGAGGTACTCGTAAGCAAGCCTACAATGACACCACAATCAAAATAGAGATGAGTATGAACCCAATATCCTCCCATCTCCATCTGAACACCTCCAAACTCTGGAGAAGTATATATCCCTGCCCAAAGTGGACTTAAATTCACAGCTGGCGTATTTCTTTGTAAGGGGCTGGCGCAAAATCCCAGGAACAAATACAGCTCCAAAGTTTGTGGGAAGTTTGGGATCTGTACTCAGATCTGAACTTTGCCTCTTGAGTCAATATCCCATTCAAATACAAATGAAAAAGTAAAAAAGTTAGCAACAATGCTTCAGCCACAAGGCCATCTCCACGGTCACAAAGGAAAAGGCAGAGTAAGCCAAATAGCAACTGCTTTGTACTTATACAGCATTATATCCACTTAGAGTTTGCAAATATGCACAACTCCCGGTCTCTGATGGATTTGACAGACGCTGTCCAAACTCCAGCAGTCAGCCTTGAATATTGATAGGAGAGTTTTAGTTGAAGCATTCAGATAAAAACAAGCCAGCGGAAGACAGAAAAAAGCATTAGAAAGGGGTCACGGCTGGATTTGCTGAACAAATGAGCTCTCTTGTGACTGGGAGATCTCATCAAACTCCTCTCAATTTTGTTATAGAAAGCAGCATAAGACAATGGCTGACCTTCAAGTACAGTGTGGGAACATGCAGGCAGATGCTCGACAAGAAAAGCACACCTAGAAGGGTATAATCATAAATTCCCTTAGGAGTTCTTTTCCATGCTGCTGTTTAATCTCTCTGATAATATAGTTGTGCACACATTTCAAATTATTGACTGCACGTTTAAGGCCCCAAACATATTGTTACTGTAATACGGGTTGATTTTGCAGGAGTGAAGAGAGGGCTCTGCTGGCCTGTAATATATTTTTGGGTTACTTGGCGTACAGACAATGTCTTCCTTTAACAGATCTGGGCATTATTGTTATTGCATTAGTACTGTGAGATCCCAGCAAAGACCAGGGCCTCATTGAGCTAAGTGCTGTACATACACACAGGAAGAGAGAGTCCCTGTCCCAAAGAGTTTACCATTTAAATAGACAAGAGAAAGGATGGGGGAAAGCGGGTATTATTATCCCAATTTTACAGATGGCAAGCGGAGCCCCAGACAAGTTAAAGGAGAGATTTTCAAAGTGGGCTAAGGTATTTCTAATAGGAGTTAGGCATCTAAATCTCTTAGACAGCTTTGAAAATCCCACATTAAGCGAGCTGGTCAAGGTCAGAGAGAGAGTCTGTGGCAGAGCTGAGTCATGAACCTAAGACCCAGTCCAGCTCCATAAGCATAAGACCATTGAAGCCATATTGAGAGAGGCCATTTACTTTGAAATCAATGGGGATCCATCCACCTGTTTGGAGCCAGTCATAGGATCCGGTGCTGATTTCTATCAGTTCTAGACACAGAAGCCTGTGGTTCCTTTCAGCCCAGAAGCACTTGAGGTCCATTTCCATTTAAGAAGCCTTGCATTGCCATGGTGAGCGGAATAATGACAAGCAGGAAGTTGAATCCATTACATTGCAAGAATGGATATTTCCATACAGCAGGCTGACTGAGCCTCTTTCTCAAAGCCCTTTAATCTACCTGGTAGATATAAACGAGATGCATCACTGTACAATTAAAAGTTAAGGACGGTGCACATCACTGCTGGATCTGACAGGGACACATGTCTAACTTTATTACCATGGTTTTGTATTTTTTCAGCATCACCCTACAAACAGGTCGCAGTTTTGATTTATATTTTGCCATCTGAAATGCATAAAAGATGTGGCGCTTTTGCTTCCCCATTAATCTTCCGAGTTTTTGTTTGAAATTTTATTGAAGGTGACATGACAAATTACTGCCGGAGTCAATCTGTTCTTGAAGAGGGAGTCATTTAAAACTAAAAGAAGAATAGAAAAGAAACGGGTGAATAGGGGTGTAGAGAGGGAGGGCGCACCA
Source organism: Emydura macquarii macquarii (assembly GCF_026122565.2). NCBI lineage: Eukaryota > Metazoa > Chordata > Testudines > Chelidae > Emydura > Emydura macquarii. The sequence continues at coordinate 14,948,912 of NW_027131105.1, read as the reverse complement.
ATGCAAAGTAAATGGCCTCTCTGAATATGTGCTTCTGTTCATATGCCAATAGAGCATCCTTTCAAAGGCAGTGCTGCCAGAATGAGAATGGCAGGCCAATTACCAACATGGCAGGTTCATAGATTCAGAGACAGCAGGACCTCAAAAGGCTAGTTGGGCCATTCAGGAGAGTAAGACCCGGTCATTTTTTTTGCAAAACTGCTCACCATGTTATTCTCAACTAAAGCTATTTGCAACCTGTTCTTGAATCTATGCGGTGACTGTCTGTCAGCCACATCCTCTGGGAGTCTATTTAACTGTCCAGTTGTTCTGACTGCTGAGAACATATTCCTGCTGTTTCTAGTCAAAACTTTTCCATGGGGGCTGTTGCTGTTTTGTGACTCTGATAGCTAAGCTAGGAGGATGGGTGGTGTATCTACAGATATCCTGCCTATTCTGGATGTTCTTCTGATGGATGTTGGCATGTCCTGAATGCTCATCTTTCCTCATGCATTTATGACCTGATCCACTGACTTTAATGGGAGTTTGATTGCACTCAGTACTTTGCAGAATCAAGCCCAAAATAAACTCTGTCTCAGAAGAGTGTGGCCATGTAAGATAGCTCAGAATGTAAAACTATCCCCCTACAGCTTGTACTCTGTCAGGAGTGCATGGCAGTGATGGCGAAGGGCTTTTTAGGGTATGTATTCACTGCAGAGTTGACTTGGGTGATTGACACCTGGGTCTGAGCACCCAGTGTAGTGTTAATCCGGGTCTGAGCAGCCACACTGCAAAGCCACCCTCGAGTTATCATGTTCTCACTGATGCTGCACTCACACCCATGAGTGTTGCTAGGATATATCCCATTGCTTGCTTGTGCAGCTGTAAGTTGAGCTGATGATCCCCAATGAATTGTGGGAGAACTTTTCTGTCTTTTGGGGCATATGGGGGGAATTGTGGGAAGGCACTGGAGGACTCCAGTTGTTTAGTCGGTGTTTCACCGCTAAATGGATGGATAGCAGCCCAAGGGAAGTAGCACCTGAGCTCTAACTCACCCCCCCATTAGGGCCAGTTAGCCTAGTTGAAAGCACTACAAAACTCAGGTGAGAGAGTTTTGTGTGTAGACAGGAGGGGGGGGGGGGCGAGGGGCTACACCTAGGTAAGAGCTCAGGTTAGCTTTGCAGTGAAGACAGACCATTAATCTTGAGGGTACATTTGCACTCTTGGGCATGGTTTCTAGGATCTTCTGTGCTGAGGTCAACCAGGTGAACTGAACCATGGGTGAAGCCTGCTAATTTGTTATGCAAGGTGACATGAGACTGAAAAGGAAGTCTGCACTGGAGAGGTGTCCGTGCAGGTATTCTTGGAGATCCAGTGTCCTGCTGACTTAAAATATGGAGAAGACGATGGATTTACCATCCCGCTGATAAACAGATCCAATGAGTCAAGCATTAGAGCACCCCTCTCTGCCCCTGCACGACCCATGCTATGATTTGAGATAAATAGGATTGATAAAAAAACTACAGTATGCAAAACAATGCATTTGTTTCCTTTTGCTGTTTCATTAATTCAACTAGCCGCTAAGTAACTCAAGCACCCTGGTTGCCTCAACCTCTCGCTCAATGGCAATTCAATTAGTTGTTAAGTGCCTAGACTCAGAAGCCTCCTGAGCATTGTCTGTTTTGGAAGGAGCAGGAATATCAAGGAGCTTAGGACACAGCTCTATTTGCATGTGACAGTCTCTATAACTCACTGGAGTATTTGACTGTCTAGCAATCAGATGAACACTCATTGAAATCAAGAGGTGACAATGAAAAAACTCCTGCATTTTTCTCCTCATTGGGATATGTAGAGAGCCGGACAAATAGTGCAAAAAGTATTTGCGGAATACTTTATTCAAATCACTTTAAGGTATTAGTCTGATTAAATATTTGACCTGTCCAGTTCAACCTCCTATATGTATGTATATGCACATGCTAATAAGGGACAAGATAGCAGAAAAATAAAACCCTACAGATGTAGATATTGAGGGGTGAAAAGTTGGTGCAATGGTGGCATTTTACACTCAATGTACGCAGAAATAAATGACTACACATGGTGCAAGGCAGTAGACAACTAGGTTCAGAGATTGTGAGACAGGCACTATGAAGAAAAAGTGCATAGCAAAGGTTTGGATTAAACAGGAATCTCCTGTGACCCCCGTGGATTGGAATCCCAGTCAGTCAGTTGTAACACAAATCTAATCCAAACCCTTTTCATAAAAGCAACAGATACTTCCATTTATAGCTGATGACTTTTGACCACGTTTTGTGAGGTCAAATGCAGCTTTGGGGCTTTTGGCTCCCATTGCAACACACCCAAGATGTGCAGGTGATTTGGTGTAAACAGATTAATAAATGCGTTTAAGATCCTTAAAAAAAAAAAGGCAAAGCTCTATAGTAAGTGGTAAATATGATCATTAAGAATATTCACACTTTGCTATATGTTAATTCTCCTACATATTTTAAAGGTGTTAGAAGGGGAGTTTATTTATGCAAGGAGTAATGTCCCTGGTGTTTGCTTCCATATCTAGTTTCAACACTTTCTGCAGACAGAAAACTATCTTCTTGTTGCAGATATAGTGATATTTCTCTGCATGAACAATCATTTTCACCATCTGACCTGGGACCAAATTCAGAAGTACTTATGAAAATCTTTGATTTTACACATGTCGTGGTGAAGCAAATATTAGTTGTGTCACGCACAATTCTGGTGGGTGATAAGAGTTCTTGCACATTTGGTCTGAACTAGTCCTACAGGCAGGTTAATATGGTGAATTTATACTAGATACACAGCCATTCTGAAGAGCATGGGCTCATGTTAATTTAGTGTTGAAATCCTTATCTAGAGACAAGTCATTTCAAGGGTGACCTTGCTCTTCCCCCTCCATTTACTGACAAAATAAGTCAAGGATATTGCTATTGCACACAGAATTGTTTGTTACAAAATTAGCAGCTGCAAATTATTATTTCTATTTAGACTTTATTTACTGGGAAAATAAAATGTGACAGAACATGCAATTTTATAACAAGCAGAATCTTAATGATTCTTTTAATCACTTAGCCAGACTTTCCAGGTGCATCTAGGCAGAATGCACCTGCTGTACTGCTGAATTTTCCATGCATGGTATGTCCAGATAGAAAACACTTACTATTTTAGATACAAGTACGGTAGAATGTACCTGCTGTGCTAGTGAACAAGCCAGGTGCACCCAAGTGGAAGGGGATTGGCTTGCCATTAAAGCACAGTACATACAGGTAGAGCATACCTGGGGTGCTGCCAAGCATTCCATATACTATTGTGCTGCCAGATGTTAGGTACCTTCTAACAGTCCATTGATGTAAAGCAATGTTAATAAAATGTCAGTGGCACAGCAGTTGTGGTAAACATCTGGCAGTGAAGGAGTTAAACCTACAGTCAGCTGCAAAACAGCAGGCTGGGATCTGATTTGGGCATATCTGTGCTGGAGTGATGTAAGCAGCAACAACATTTGGTCTGGAAGAAGTATACGTTTTTGCCCAATTGGCTGGAGAAGTAAGTGATCTAGGGCTGACCAAGTGAGCATGTAAGTTATGGCTGAATTCTCTCATTTCAGCTATTGTTCTGGGTTTTTAGGTTTTGGACATAGTGGAGACATTCTACACCTTAAGGCACTCAGCACAGGGTAGGGAAATGCTAGGATAGCAGCTGGATGAGACACAAGCTCAATTAGTACCAGTTCATGCAGGAGCCATCTGTGCTGTGCAAATCATTACCAATAAAGGCCAAGTCCAGGGGCATTTGTCTGGAAGTCTGAATACAACAGCAACCATTTGACATCTTCACAGAGTGGCTGAGCCCAGTGAAAAAGCAGAACAGAAAAACAGGACCCATTGAGATGAGAGTCAGGATGAGTTTCCGAACAGGACTCAGTCTGACATCCATGCTGGGCAGACACTCTACTAGCACTCTTCTTTTATTGGGTCGGTTTATTTCCTGGTTTGTCTCCTTAATTTCCTCCGTCTGCTTTTACATTTATGATGATTGAGTGCAACACACAAGCCATGCCCTTACTGTCCTTTACGCTGTATACCCTCCACTCTTGTATTCCTATTGTCATTAACGTCATTTTGGGAATACAGGTTGACTGAAAGCTGGGATCCAAAACGAAGTTATCTGCCTGCATAAGTGATACCAGAAACAGACTCCAAATGACACAACAGGCCTCCGGAGCTGGTTACTCACTAAAGGACTGAAAAAAAATGTCCTCACTCCTTTCTGAGCAAAACCTGCTTTTGTGAGCTGATAGCAAGCACAGCTTGATGAGGAGGCCTCATCACAACAGCAGCCTTCCACCTCTCATTGTTCCAAATATCTTCTCTCTGCTCCCTCAGATCTCTCTGTTCTTTTTCCAAGGCTCTTACAGTGACCTCCTTATGGACCACATCATCGTGCATTTCATGTCTCTGCCATGTATCTGAAGTAGAGTATAGAGTGGAATCTTCTAGAGGCTGGTTCTATTGTCTTAGCATCAGCTGCTTTGTTTGTCCCTGCCAGTGTCTTTCGACCTTGTTTTATCTACTCTACACACATATTGCTCTCTGATAATAGTGGTAGGAGTCCAGTAGCTGATTCACTCATCTATGGTAGCTGGCTGGTGGGATAGTACGTTGGCTATTGAACAATAAATTGGATAGTGACCCCTGCCATGTGACAGATGACCTTTTGGAACACTCATGCAGATGACTGGGGTCAGGAATGAAAAGTAATTTTTGGCCAGCATTCCGGTGTTTCACATCTCATTGTAGTCAGCACGCAGCAGTTTCTGCAGTGGACTAGTTTTTGAGTTGTTGAAGAAAAGAAGTTGAAAGTCTGAGAGTTTGCATGAACTTAAAGCGTGGGATGGATACAAGAAGGACACATACCCACTTGCCTGTCTAATTTCTGCTCCAGGGAGCAGTTTGGTAATCTGGCAAATCTAGCATAAAGAGTAAACCAGGCATTTATAAAGGGGAATGTTATCAAAGGACATGGCCCCTGTTCCCCTCCAAAATATGAGTTACTCGGGAAGGCATCCATTACTTATTTTCCCCATCCCCCTAATAAGGGCAGGTAGGAAATCTTTTAGAGGAACAATCAGTGTCTTTGGAGAGGCTCCTTTTATTCTATGTTTCTATCTGAGATGCATTCCAAAGGAGATACACAACTACAGCCACAGCAATGGAGCTGGGCACCATACAAGAGTATGGAGAAAGTGAAAAGGGGTTGCCAGAGACCTATACACAGTACAGAGGATCCTGCACCATTGAGTTCAAATCCATACTCCTGCAAAGTTTAAGGATAGTTAGGTCACATTTTTGGTTTACCCATTATATAAATGGGGACCAACTGCTTCCAAACTTCCTCAAAGTTCAGGCACAGTCAAAGCTGAGCATTTCCTTTGGGCTCATCTCTAACTCACATAACTCTTGCTAAGGCACATGTTAGATGTGGTGTGTGAAATCAAACGCACAGCCTCCTTTCCTGTTAATAGGAGCTGGGGGCCAGATTTTCAAGAGCACTCCGCTTTAGACACCTGGTTTTCAAAAGTGCTCAGCACCCAATGAGCACCTAACACAATTCTGGAAATTCTGATCTCTGCATGAATACCTAACTCCTACCCCCTGCCAAGTTCGCTACCCCATGGTACCCAAGAGAGTCCCTGTTACTAGGATTTATGTGTAAAACCAGGCACAGGGGTAGCAAGAAATTCACATACTATCCATCCCCAACAGCAATGCCTTACAACTACCCTCTTTAGAAGATACAGGTATCTGAAACACACTGCCTGCAAAATACAGTCTTCTGGCAGGGAGTGTTCAGGCAAAGGATTCTGTGATTGGAGAGCAACCATCACAACAGTCCTTCTCTTCTGCTTGCTTATTCTTTTTTTTTTTTTTTTTTTTTAATATATATATATATATATATATATAAAGAAGAGCAGCAGCAAGATCCTATTGACAGCCCTTCTCCTCTAACTATCCACTTGACTCAACACAGGCCATGCTCTTGAGGCTTGTTAGGGAAGGGGAAAAAAATCCCACCACTGTTTTCTTCCTCCACTTTCTTCTTTTTTTGATTAAAGAAAAGCAAGCAGCCCCCTCCCTCCCTACTCTTTGACTTGCTCCACTATCTTCGCGGCTGTCAGATGCTCCAACATTCCTTGCACGTAAGTGTTTTGCTTCAAAAGTTAGGAGACAGAGGGAGAAAGAGAGAGAACCACATTGCATAGTCCCTGTTGATAAGGTTCAAAGCAGACAGAGATGCCTCAGAAGCACATGCAGTTGCTTGTTCTCTGTCTTTAAAAAAAAAGAAAGAAAAGAAAAAAAGATAAATTCCACAGCAGACTTTGCTTTCTCTTCTGCCATTATCTATCCCTGCACACAGGCTGGAGGTAGGGAGAAGGTAGAAACTATCCTGTTTACCTTGCATTATTTTTACCCTCCACCCGCTCCTTGAAATGTCAGCTCTAAGCTGCTTTGCACTCCCATCTTTTTTTAAATGGCATTTGTAAAAAGAAAAAAAAATCGTGCACGTGAGGTTTATTTATTGTTATTTTAACACACACACACCCCACTACAATGAAACCAGTTGGGGTTGCCTGAGGAAACACCCTACCCTACCTAGATTTTCCTACTATTAATGTTTCCCCCCACCTTGTAGTTCTCTGGAGTGTGTTTTCCTCTCCTCTCCTCTTTAGTAGCTCCCTGTGATTTTCCCTTCTAGTCTAGCACTGGAGTGGCAAGCAAGTGATGCTAAGTTACCACCATATTACTCATGTGAGGAATCAAGCCAAGAATGTCTAGGCATAGCAAAATACTCGGAACCATCTGTTTTGCTAGAGGAGAAAAAGGCAAAAACAAGTAGAGTACTATTAAACTAGCCACTACACTCTACAGTCACTGGGGACACAAAGATAGCATTTCAATCACTTCCCTGGGATATTTTGAGGCATAAAGTTCTTCCTTTATTGTCTTGAAAGGGGACTTGTAATGGTAGAGAAAGAGGTGTTAGGGTCCAGTAAAAATTCAGGAGATTATGAGAGATTATCCCTCCACTTCCTATCTGTTTAATCTGAGCATTAACCTACTTAAGAGACCGTACCCATTCCAAGAACCACCTAGAAAACCATTGCCTCAGTGACCCCAGTTTATACCTTTGCTCTCCTTAGGTGGATGGGCATTTGAGTAGGTACCTTGTGATCTACAGGTGAAAAACATAAGCTACCAGATGAAATAGGCACCTCTGTAGCTCACTCTGAAGCACAAGCTATGTTAAGACCTAATATTTTACACTTGTGGCAGGTTAAAACACTGCCTGAATTTCTTTTCCCCTCTCCCAAGTCATTCAAAGGCTTTCAGCAACAGCTTTGCTTTTGTTTGTTATTCAGGCTAACAGTGCTGCCCATGAATGTACAGTATGCAAAGTGAACACCTGCTCAGATTGTCAAGCCCAGTGGTAATAAGGCTTAGAGTGTCTCATCCCATTACAGGTGACTGATCAGGGCAGTTGCTCTGTCCCGTTTGGAGTCTTTCTGGAATATGGCAGCTATAAGTCCTCAGCTCAGGCAGCTTTTCCTTACCCTACAGTATGGCTTCTTGTGTGTTTTTATACCAAAAGAGACTTTATAAAAGCAGGAGAATTCTGAGAGGGGATTTTTGGAGAATAGGTAGGAGAGGGAATTTAGCTTAATGGTAAACAAAGCCCATTTTCTTTTTTCTTGATTTGTGTCTTGTCAGCCAACTGCGTGGAGTTAAGGATTCGAAAGTGGCATGTGGGAGAGCTCACAAAACATGAATACCCAGATATATCAATACATTAATAGTTATACCAAAAGCAAAATACTCTCAGACTCTCTTATTTTTGTGTGCGGTGTTGTTGTAGCTGTATTGGTTCCAGGATATTAAAGAGACAAGGTGGGGGAGGTAATATCTTTTCTGGGACCAACTTCTGCTGGTGAGGGAGACAGACTTTCAAGCTTACACAGAGCTCTTCTTCAGGCTTGACCTCAGCGGAGTACCATGGGGGCTTGGGAGGGGGCCAGGCCTATGGACACTGGCCTGTGGAGGGAGCGCCGGCTGGGCCCACTTGGGAGAGGGGCGTGGCTGGGAGATGGGGGTGGCCCCCACGCGGCTTGGGGCAGGAGCAGCTCTGGGCCAGGGTGCCGGGCACACATGGGAGAGGGGCGGGGGGACGGGGCGGAGCCGGGAGGGGGAGTGGCCGCCATGCTGCTTGAGGGCGGGGCCGGCACTGGAGCAGTTCCGAGTCCTGGCCTGCTGTTGTGAGTGTGTCCGAGGGAGCAGGGGGGTAGAATGGCTGGGACACCCTGGCGCTAGGGGCCACTGCGCTTTGCCCCTGCATGGCCGAGCACCACTGGAGGCTCCGTGACCAGCCCCTCAGTAGCAGAAGCCCCACCCCCCAGCCCCGGCAAGGAGGAAGGGCACAAATGCCAGCATTAGCTGCCTGGCGCCAGAGAGCAACAGTACGCCACTGCCCGACCTAGTCTACTTCAACTAAACCACAAAATGGACCCTATGCCATATTTGGATTTTGTGTTTCTCCCCACACAAGGAGCAACGGTCAGTCTGAATGACTTTTATCGTAGATCAAGAGAAACAATAAACCAAAAAGTGTGCACAAGAAAAGTCTCCATGAGAGAAAGAGAGAGCACAGTGTGTGTGTCTCCTGTGGTTTGCTGTATTGACCCTGGGTGGTTTCCTCTGCAGACAGCAAACACAACCCCAACCCCCTGAAATGTATATAGAAAGCAAGATTGCAACAGTTATATTGCAACATACACCCCCAGGGTCACTTCCCTTTTTAAATCTGAAACTAGAGATCAGCCAGGGAAGTTCAGATTCAAACTTTATGGCTCCAGCCCATTTTTATAATGGAACAATCATGGACCATGTATGTGAGCCCATGAGATGCAGATCAGCTTCCAGATTTGACCTTCCTCATTCAGTCCATTTCTCACTGTACCCACTCCAGAATGTGTTTTGTTACATACCTATCTGGGGACTGAGATAAGTCTGCCCTGTGTATTACATAGCACCTGATGACAAGACACCAAAACTCCTTTCCATTACATGCGAAACAAACATTTCAAAGTTAAATATCTCATCCAGGTTCAATTTTTCTTTCCAATACCCAAAGAGATTGTACCACATTATGGACTAATCACCTGTCAAATTTAATTTCTTAAACTGTAGGTGATTTAGAGTCATGGGAATAAGAGGGAAAATTCTTCATCCAAACCCACAAAATTATTATTTTTCATACTAGTAAAAACACCTAAAAACAGCAGCAATGGCTTTCCCTTTTGTTTAAATGTATAGTAAATGTGTTACTGTCAGGCTAAGACATTGTGTGCAAAGCATGAGCCTCCAATGTGTGTTCATAGCTAAACTGTAATCCCATGAATTCCATGAACATTCCAGTAGTCCTAGCTAGGAGCAATCACCTCGTCTCTCTGCGGACTGCATTTTAGCATTGCAGAGGACAGATCTGATGATCTAACAAATCTTTAGCATCTCTGGACACCATGATCATTGCAAGAGGGGCTAGTAGCACCACCTCTTGTAAAAGTTGCCCAACACGTCCACATTTTTTCAGGAGCTTTTAACTTTGCCAAACTTCAAGCATTTGGGATGAAATTTTACATGCCTCTGGCTGAATTTTTTGGAAACTTTCGGCCAAAAGAGTTCAGCCATTTCCAAGATGAACCTTGGGAAAACATGTTGTTTTTACCATTTAAAAAAAAAAAAAAAAAAAAACTGGCAACCTTTTCTTTGAGAAGCTCTAGCACCCCCATTGATTTCGGGAAGGGACTTGAAAGTTGGCAGGGAGGCGGCCTTTGTGTCATGGATGTGCCTTTTGCTGGTCTTGTGAAAATATACCCAAATTTGGCAGAGTTTTAAGCCTTTAAAAAATCTACGTTCTCAAACGCTGAGTAGAAAGTTCTTAGAATTTAGCTGCTAAAGTCTTGGGAGATTCAATAGGCTCTGAGCATGCTCCAGCCTTTCACAGCTCCGAGCTCTGATTAGACTGACACATGCCATCCCCACAGAGTGAGCTGAACTCTTCCTTTCGAATTGCTGCTCCTGGCTTCTCTGGGCTGCAGTGGGGCCATGCAATGGAACTGAGAGCAGGGAGTCTTTCTCTCCTGTGCTCTAGGTGAACCCCCCCATCCGCAATCTCTTTGCCCAGCCAGTCCCAGTTCTCCCTTCCTGGTTCTTCATCTGATTGGGCAAAGAGATTGGGACAATGAGTTGGGATAAGGGAAGAGAACTGGGCTGGACTGAGCAAGGATACTGAAACTGGGAGTGTGGGGGAGGCTGGAACTTGGACAGGGAGCCCAGAGAGAGAGATTAGGACTGAATGGACAAGGAGACTAGGACTGAGAAGTGGAGACTGGGACTGGGTAGGCTAGGGGGAGGGGACTGGGCCAAGCAGCTAGGAGTGGAGAAGAGATAGGACAGGGAGAGGCTGGGGCCAAAGGGATCAAGCTTGAGAGGAACAGACAGAAACGCTTGTGACCACTAGAGAACACACTCCTCCAGAAACTGGAATGGACCCCAAGGTTCCTCAGTCTCATCATTCCTATTCTGTCAACAAATGTCAGTGAAAATAAAGTGTGTGTCCCATCTCTCTCTAGTGCTGCTCCAAATAGAGGATTACAACCTGCTACTGTTGTCATGGTATGGTTGAGTGACTTGCTTAAGGTCACACAACAAGCCGCTGGAAGAGTCAAAAGTAGAACCCAGGTCTCCTAACTTCCAGTTGTGTTCTAACCACTGAGCCATACGCAGATGAACTGTGTGGTTGAGACAAAAACACAAACCTGCTTAAAACAACCTTTTCTGGGTCACTGAAATCAATTTAACTGTCCTGGTTTGCGCACACACACACACACACACACACACACAATTACACAGGGCATGTTTCTGCTTTCATGGTGGTAGCGGTGTAAATCAAGAGTAACACTACTGAACTGATTGCAGATGATGCAGCTGTGGAACAGCAGAATCAGTGTCAAGGTGTGTGCATTTCCACTGAGTCCTCTCTGCCTTTGTAGATAGCCTCACAGAGTCAAAGCAACTGGAAGGGGGAAGCCTTTAAATAAACACCCTGCATCCTGAGTGATCCCTACCTCTGGCATCTGTGAACAGGCTTGTAAAATGGCTGGAGTCAGCTAAGCAGATGTCCCTATAAAAGTGAAGAACGGCATAAATTAATTCCTTCATTAAGGTAAGAATTTGCTGCCTTTGAGCAAGCTGGTGCTCGTCTGCAGTTGCTGTTCAAAGGAATTGCTATGGTGCATGGAGCAATTCAGTGTGGGCAGATCTGAGGGGAAGGGACTGTTGTAACTGTGGGGTTAGTGGGTGCAGATGAAACATAAATCACACCCATCACAGGAAGGATTAACATGTTGGGAACATGTCCTTTTTAACTTTCCCCTCTTCTATTTCAGCACACACAGGAGCTGATTTTAATAGATCAGCTCTGGAAAGGGAGCAAGCACAGCAAGCGTGGAAGTCTGAGTATTAGTCTAGAAAAGAGATAAATAAATAGCCTTGGGATAGGACTTGTCTGCTCTCTCCCCAGCCACAGCCCTTTCCCCTGTGATGATGCCAGTCCATGCAAATACTGATTGCTCACCTGAGACCCACTTACCCCTTCATACATGGATTCTGTCTCTTTCCACCATATGAGCTTCCCCACCCCACCTTTCTCCAGCCCCAGGAAAGCGAGATGGGTGTGGTGGGAGACAAAGTCAGCTCTCATTTTACAGTCTAGAAGAAGAGGGACAGGTCCTACAATGTGTCTAAGTCCAAAGAACTGCCTTAGTCCTTGAAAGGGATGCAGAAACTAAAGGCCTGATTCTGCACTGCCCTGCACCTTGTGTAGTTATTTACATCTGTGCAAAACGGCCTAGTTCCTGGGCTATGCCACAGCTATGTTTGGCATAGCTTGGAGTAGCGGGGTGAAAAGGTGATTGTAAACCACCATTATGTCTTCTCCCTGCCTCTGATTCATTCCCCGGAGCAATTTAGAGACACCTCAGGGCTGCTATAAATTACTCCTTGTTCTCCATGGCCTCAGGGGGATTGTTGGATCATGCCCCCTACTCCAGCGGTTGAGAGAGAGGATGTGATAGAACTGTTATGCCAACTTTACGACATCTGTGGATTCCTCTTATAGACATGGATTCCCTGAGTGGTGGGGGACTGGGGGGAGGGCTAAGACATCTTTCTGGCTATTTGCCGGGCTAGAGTAATGATAAAAAGCTGCACCACAGGGAGGGTGGTGAGGGCAAATGGGTGTAAAAAAGATGTAAAATGCTTCCACTATCTGAATAACATATTCTGATTGGGTAGTGTTTTACACACACTTTGCCCAAGTATTAGCGATGAAACAAGGTGCGAGGGAGTAGAGATTCAGGTCCTGGGAATGTATAATACACCAGGTTCAGTGCTGATGCATATGTCCAGATTTCTCCTTTTCAAGATTCCCTTGTCTTCTGTTAAGGCTCCCTCATACTGAAGTGTCTGAGTATTAGATCTTGCCTGCACGTGAAAGTTAATCTGGAATAAGGGAGAGTGTGAATTTAAAGTTGTTATATGGCAGCTAAGGGTAAAGAGCAAAGGCTGAGTTTTGGGAAGCCAGTCCCCTTTTTAACGCTGAGATCTTTAGTTGGCTATGGAGGGGTCTCTCAAGGGAAGTGTTAGCAGCAGTATCTCCTGAGCCATTTAAAACTGGACCTGAGAGATCAATGGAGAATGTAGTGCAGGGAACAATCCTCTACTGGGGTGTGAACTAGATGGGAGCTAATAGGTCTTTTCCATCTCTGATTTCTCTGATGTGTTGTACACAAAGCAAGAAGCAGCAGCTAAAAATCGATGCAGAGCCAGAGCCGAGCTGAGGGGTTTTAATCAATCTCAGAAGTCATTTATGGTGAGTATGCAACAAAGCGACAGAGATTATCGCTATTACTCAAGAAACCTGAAGTTGGATCGCCAGGAAGGAGCATCGAGTTCTTCCCAAGCAAGGGCTGGAATGTGCCTCTTTCTTGGACTTAAAAATAGCAGCTACGGTGAATAGCAGAATGGAGGTGTATGATTAAGTTCCAGCTACTGATCAATGGTGGATATAGAAAGGGAATGATTTCTTTAGCCCCATAAAATAGAGGGGAATAGAAGAGCTTCAGAGGAAGCTTGCTCAACCCCCAGGCTGGAGGGAGTACCCGTGCCACTCTCTACTTACCCCTCTGGCTGAAGCTCTGAGGAGCAGTAAACAGATCTTGGAGGAACCATGTCCACAGTCAGAAGAAGGGATTATTGTAATGTGGGTGTTTGGGGCATTGAAGGAGGAAGGACAAATAAGGGATTATCCTGGAAGGCCCACCCATTCTGCAAAGTGAACTAATCAGAGGGGAACTGGGTGGTTTTTGGCACCAGGGCGAGGAGTCTTGGTGGAGGGTTTCAAGTGATTTCCAGCATCTAGAGGAAGGGCTGAGGGCCCTGTTTGTAGAGATAAGTGCACACCAGAAGTCTGCTGTAAATACCCCTCAACTTGGGGAAAATTCAGATCTGAATCCCAACTTTGCATCTGACCACTTCTCTGTAATGGGGCCCAGACAAAAACCTCAGCTCTGAGCACCTTTGAATTCTTTGAGGAAAGTTTGGAATGGAAGGGCTGGGATATCCTAATTTGGATTTTCCATCCCTAACTTGCATTAAGTTCAGATTGCCAAAATGCCATGATGGTATGCAAATACTCAATAAGTATTTATAGATGTATAATGGTTAATATGTACATTTCAGAGGAAATTTAAGAGTTGCCAAGGAGAAGATGGGAGGAGGTATTACTGAAGGGAGCTTTGGGTTCTTTAATGACTCTCCTCAGTTCTCCCCAACCAAGAGACTCCCACTGATGCTCCCTCCCTTCGATATCTCCTGTCGAAAAACTACAAGTCTACTGCTGCCACGCCCTGCCGTAAGCCCCCAATGTCGCTGCTGAGAATATTCCACAGGCAAAAGAGCGTCCACGGTGATTGCAAGGTTTGCCTCACCCTAGGACGGGCTGAGCTGATGGCTCCAGCTCCTCTCCAACTGCTGGAAACCCTCCCAGTCTTCCTAACCAAAATGCCATCTCAACCTGACACCTGCTAGAAATCTTCCTCGTTAATCCTTCCTGACACAGACACCTGCTGGATCCCTCTGCCCCACTGCCAGAAACTCACCCAGTCAGAATGCCCACTGCTCTTCCAGCTGCCAGAAACTGGCCTAGTTCCCTTGACTGAAAACACTTACTCTCCCAACAACTGAGAATCTCATCTCCCTGACCAAAACACCTACCCAACCCCCGACCAGTTGCCAGAAACCAGCTCGTCCCTTCTGACCCAGAATCTCCATCATTCCAGCTGCTGGAAAGAAAATATCAACAGAACCTCCTTTATACTTTGGCAATGCCAGCAGCTGTGCCCTGCTCGTGGCGTGGATACAGAGATTAAGTAATTGCACTGATTAATAAAGAAGGACCAGATCATGGCTGTCCTAGGTGCCTGCACAAGGGAGTAAGGGAGGTTAAGGTGCACACTGAATCCCCTGGGCCAGCTATCTTAAACATGAGTCGCAATTTGGGGGACAGAGCAGACAGCACAGGGCCTCTGTCTCCCCACTACACATGTGGGCAGAGAAGGAGCAGAGAATGGGTGGATCCTTGACTCTGACTCCATATGCTTAAGGAAGTGCTACTGGGAGAAGTACACTGCACCAGGTATAGGGCTGGTGCAAGGTTCGTTCCATGTGGAGGAGAGGGAAACTCTGAGTCACTGTCTCCTTCCTGGCCCACTCCTGGGGCAGTGCAGCAAGGGCTTGCCCTATACATAGGCCTGTGCCAAAGCCACAATTTAGTACTAAATAAATAACATGAAATAAGTCCATGAGGACGTTCCTTCCAACCAGCAAAGGGGACATGGAGGAAGTCCAATTTTTTTTTCTAGTCATTACCTCATTGTTTTCAGTGCTTGTGTATTTTGCATCATCATGTTCATTTCAAAACTGCCATGCCTTATCCGTGAAAACTGAACTGAATGAATAAGCATCTGAGAGGTTTAAAGAAGAAAAACCCAAACACACAAAAATTATCCTTAATATTTCTTTAAAAAAAACAAACAAAAACAAAAGGGGGGTGAAGGGAGAAGGGGTAGGGGCAATAGAACAACTTAACTATAAAAATGCAACTGCAGTTGCTAAAAGCCCAATCTATTTTCAAATGATGTGCTCTAATGGAATGTTGCTGTACATCTTTTGACGAGACAGGAGTCTATGTAAAAAGACAGGCTCCTTCAAATGTGCTTTTAAACCCTGTCTGTCAATTAGAGCAACATCAAGGGTTCAGTGGCTGGAAAAAAAGATGACATTAATGAAAATCTGGGAGGGCAGAAAAAGAAAAGAAAGATAAAGACAAAAGAAGTAGAAAAAGAGGAAGAGAAGGAGAAAAAGGAAATGGAATTACAAAAAGAAAGGGGGAGGGGAAAAGGCAGAATAAAGATTCATGCCCAAGTTAAAATAGATTTCAGTCATTTGTCCCCTAAAGGATATGCTCATTCATAGGCCTAGACTGTGCAGGGAGAGCAGATAATGCAGTTGTTCTCATACAGCCTGGTCCTGAGAGTTACTGAGCATGTACACCCATGTCCTCTGAAGTCAATGGGAGAAGAAGGTGCTCAGCACCTCACTGGGTGGAGCCCATACTGCCCCTCTCCCCAGTTTGTGTGATAAGATAAGATTAATGTTTGTGAAGCACTCAGGCACTCTAATGATGAGCATCATAGAAAAGCCCATGATGAAATTAATAATTCTGTCTTCAGAGCAGGATTTGAACTGTGTGCAGTAAATAAGGCCAGGGACCACACATACTAAGAAACGAGGAGAAAAGAAAATATTTATTAGCTTCTCACTAAGTGAGCTCTGTCCATCCTGTGTACTGAATGAAGCTGGGGTCCCGTGTAAAAGATGGTTTAAAATCATGTACTAAAAGGCTATATCATAATGCAAACACAAAAGGAGGCTGAATTAAGATTGCACAGGTATTTCCAATTCTGACATTTATAACTTTTAAGTGCTTGACTTTGCAGCCTAAATAATGTTCTTTTAATGGAGGTTTTTGTGTGTAATTTCCTAGGTTTTTAAAAAAAGAAGATTGAAAAAACAGGATTTCATCATGAGGCATCAGACTGACACCCACAGGATTCATCAGCAGGGATGTCACTGAGAGCACAGGAGAGATAGTTCCCTGTTTTCAGTTCTGGTGCTTGGCCTCATCCCAGCCCAGAGTGTCTAGAAGCAGCAGGGAAAATCCAGCTTCCCACCTGTAGCCCTGGCCTGGAGCAGGTTTACTCGGTCTGTGGGGATGGCACATGTGCAGTCTAGTCACACACAGGAGCTGTGAGGGATGTTGCAAGCTGAATATTTCTGTGAAGATGTAGCATGCACAATGTGGTTGGGACTAGGAGTTGTGAGGGGATGGAATGGGTTCAGTGAGGTTGCAATCTTTGAAGATTTTAATTGTTAATCTCTAGCAAGTCTTTACTGAGCATGTACCAACTGTTATTTTTCAAAGATTTATAACTTCACTGGGGTGGCAAAAGGCACATCTCTGACACAAAGGCAACCTGCCAAATTTTAAGTTCCTGCTCCAAAGCGTGGGGGGTGCTAGAGCTTCTCAAAGAAAAGAATTTTTTAACCTGGGCAAAATAAAGTATTATTTCCTAGCTTTGTTCTCAGAAACAGGCAAACACTTTGGGCTGAAATTTTCTAATAATAATAAATGAATTGATAAAAAAAAAAGAAAAAAGAAGAAGGCTGAGGCTGACACCTGGCATGGAAAATCCCAGGCCCCAGAGTTTGGCAAAGTTATAAGCAACTGATAACAGGGTTTATAATGGGACTTGTTGAGTATCCTTAATAACAGCCCTGCCTATAATAAAGTGC
The DNA here is from genome assembly GCF_026122565.2 of Emydura macquarii macquarii. NCBI lineage: Eukaryota > Metazoa > Chordata > Testudines > Chelidae > Emydura > Emydura macquarii. Next base: position 14,931,876 of record NW_027131105.1, on the reverse strand, counting down.
CTGTCATCTGAGAACAACCTTAGAATGAGGTAGGTCAGTATCATTACCCCTACTTTACAGATTGAGGAAACTGAGGCACAGAGAGATTAAGTGATGTGTCTGAGGTCACATAGGCACTGATGAAGCTAGGTATATAAGCATGTGCCTAATTTTAAGCATATGCTTAAAAGCAGGCAAGTGCTTAAGCACTCTGCTGAGTCTGGGCCACAGAGAGATGACGACAGAACAAGAAATAGAACTCAAGTGTGCAAATGCTCTTTCCCTGCCTTAGCCACTAGCCCACATTGCCTTCTATCTCTCACTGCATCTCAGCTCTCTGTATTGCGCTTCCCGGGGGAGGAGAGCTCTTGGGAAACTGCTTGAAATTTGCAGTTGATTAGTTGCCTAGATAGCTAGGAGAAAAAGGATGGCCCAGTCACTCAGGACCTCAGTTCCATCTGTAAAATGGGATAATAGCACTGCCCTCCCTCACAGGGGTCTGGTGAGAATAAACACATTAAAGATTGTGAGGAGCTCCATTTTAAAGTAATAGGGGCATATCAGTATTGTACATTGCACCTTCTGATGCCATTAGTGTCCCCTGTGCAGCAGAGGTCATCACAGTTTTTGCAGGTAAAATGGGGTGGGGGGGTTAAAGCAGAACAGCTCGTTTCTTTGTCCCTTTTATAGTAAAGAAGAAGAGCACTCACAAATAAATGCCCCCAAACTCTCGCACACTCTGCTGTGATTTAGACTCTTTGTTTAATTAGTTTCTAGATTGTACATTGTTTATAGCCATTATTTCAATGTGCCTTAAAAAGTTCGAACGTCTAATGTACTCCAGTTCTCAAACAAACTAAATAAATCCTGCTCCTTCCCATTCCATCCCATCACTCACACTGCCGAGACAGGGAGGCATCCTTCTTGCACGCTGAGTTGTTTATAAAAGACAGGACATGGTTTCTCAAGATTTCATTACAGTCATTTGCATGCCATGATCTCACCATTGAATCCCTTCTCAAGTGCTTAAGTATTATAATTATTATTTGTATTACAGTACTGGCCCTCCATTGTGCTATCTTCAGCAGCAAGGCAAATCCAAAAGGATGTAGATTCCTTGCAGACGAAGCAGTACCCAGGTACAGCTCCAGCTAGGTCCATATGACAGTCTAGCTGGCTGTTCCATTGTGCTAGGCACTGTGCAAACATACAGCAAGCCAATGGAGTCACACTAGCCTAAAACCAGTTTGACAGGAGAATTTTATCTCTAAAATGAGCCAAACCAACTTCTAAGTCCCTAACCCTATCCCCACACAGTAAGGCCTGTGGGAAAGTTTATCTCAGGTTCCAAATTTCCTGGCTCAGTCTCATTTCAATGCAACAATGTACCAACATTCTGCATTTCTCTCTGAAAGGCACTTTGTGACTATTGAGTCCTCTTAATAACATTGGTGCTAGTTTGGTGCTGAACATTTCGGGTGGCATTTTCTAAATTGCCTAAGGGAATCAGGAATCCAAATCCCAACGGTGCTTAATTCCCTTCGAACCTTTGAAAATCCCAGTCTTAATAAATGTTATTGCAGTTCCAAAATACCACAGAGAAATAACTAATGGCAGTGCCAGCCGCTCATGAACATTCACAGATTCAGAAAATATCCTCCCATTATCCCTGTGATGTATTAGTCCTTACTGGCCAAACACAGCCCTACAAATTCACTGAAGCTAGTCCATTCAGTCCTCCGTTTCCAAGGTTCAGATTAACCACTAGTATACAGAAGTGCAACTTCACTGAAGTCCAAAGGAGTTGCACCCGCTAAGACCCTGTGCCTCCATGTTACCCCACTCTCTCCATCTACATGGGTGCAGACAGGAAGGACAGTTTTGCAGTGAAGGCACTGGGACATAACTCAGGAACTCTGGGTTCAAGCCATAGCTTCGCTACACACTTCCTGTGCATACAAAAGAGAAGTCATTTAAACTCTCTGCCTCAGTTCCTCATCTATAGAAGTGAGAAAATGTATTTCCCTGGCTTATGGGGTGTTGTGAGGATAAATTCATTAACGTTTGTGAGGCACTCAGATACTCCAGTAATGAGGGCCATATAGTACCTAGATAGAGTGGGTACATTTAAGCTACCACTGCATAAATCTCCAGTCATCATTACCCCCAAGAAACCTGCCGTTCTTCTGCTATTTATGATCTCCTCCTCCCAAACCTACCCTGACTATGACTCAACCCACAGACTTTAAAGTGTGCAGTGTATTGGCATTTATATAGTACATTTCATACACTTCCTCTCAAAGCTTTTTACAAAGCCATGAATTACATACCTGTCACCCACTGAATTCATTCATCCAAAAAAGATGCAGTCATTACGCACTCAGCAATAAGCCTCATAATACTACCCGCCATTGAGTTTTTATATGTGTGCACCAAAGAGATAAAGTTACTTTAATGCCATCGTTGCTATTAATGCAAGAGAGAGTGAGGGGTTGGGGAGAGAAGTAAATGATGGGTGGGAGGGCCAGGATCTCTCTCCATACCTAGATGTGAAGATGCAGCATATATTAACTGCTTAAGAGGCTGCAGCTGTAGAAACATAATGGTGTAAGTAGTAAGGCACCCTCATTCCAGCCTATACGTGAGATAATAAAACAATAAAATATTTTGCATTTATTTAGCTCCTTTCATTCAGGGATCCCAAAGTGCTTTTCAGACATGAATTAATTCCCATAAAAACTCCTAGGTGGTTCTCATCCTTAGGACCAAGACGCAGACAGGTTAAGTGACTTTTTCCAAGTTGCACTGGGAGTCTATGGCGGAAACAGAACCCAGGAGTCCTGGTTCCCAGTTCACTGCTCCAACCAGAAGACTTGCTGCACTCCCACCTATTTCTCTCATACCCAGGATCAGCATCTGCTCTTTGTAATCAGTAGTTTAGTGGGCCAGGTTGCCTTTAACCTTTGTGCCAATGAACCAAGCATATGCATAGCGGCTAATTAATATCCCTGCTTGACTGAAAAACCCACAGGCAGACAAAAACCTCCCTTGACTCCAGTGAATTGTGGAGATTTTTTTTTACTCTGTGAAACCTGTGTTTAGGAGGATTCCAGTCAGGGGTCTGTGCTTCAATGGCTTCAAATTCCAAAGCCATAATGATACAGCTGAATATGTTTCCCAATGAAATCCCAGAACACTCTGACACAAGATGGAGTGAGGGGGAACAAGATGCAGTTGATGAGGGGGCAAGCAGCTAACACACAGCTGTTTTCACCCCAGCAAGAGGAAACCCAGGAGTTACCCAAATATAGAGACAGTTGCAGGATTTTCCAGTGCTTTAAAGGTCTGAAAAGTGCAAAAGTGCCGGACAGCAAAGCTGCTGAGGGGTTAGCCCCTCCCACTCAGCTGAGTAACAGAGCTCCATCTCCTTTAAAAACACAGCACCTTTTTTCAGGGAACAGAATGACCAATTCACACTGCTGCATAGGAAACCATTTTCCGTGCTTGTCATGAAGACTCTTCTCATAATTACTGTAAATGGGGAGGGGTGAATCTGGGCTAGAGCTACTGATAAAAATCATGAAGTGGGAGAACAGGAGCATCATTTCAGAAAAATGTAGGTTGGTGGGGCAAAGTTGTGTCAGCATATAGAACATTATATGTGATTATATTATAACCTGCAAAAGTAGGAGGTGGGGAAGGGTGGCAAAAAGTGGAAGACATAACGGAACATACAGACCTATGAAAAATCTGCGGGGAGGAGCAAACCAAGCTCTGAGATGGGGTAACTGGCCCCCGTGCCTCATAGCAAATGATGCTCCTGAAGGGGAAGTCAGAGCTGGGAACAGAATTTGTGTTGGGCCTACTTCAACAAGGCAGGAGGTCCGTGTGTCAGCGCTGAGTCCTGAGACCTTTACCTGGTAGTTGGGCTGAAATTGACAACCTCAGCCAGACTCCCTCAGTTTGAAGGCTAAGTCCTAGCACAGCTTCTGAATGCACAGTTTAACCGAGGAGAGGCAGGGAGGCAGACAAATACATGAGATAACCTCCATAATACCTCTTCTTCACTCATTTCATTACTCCAACTGTTACGACTACCTGCAAGAGAGGGTCTTGTTAGGTTAGTTACTTCTGTCTCTGCATTCCATGTCACTGAACCCCAGATACACTTAAGGTGGTATTCTAGTAGAAAGGAGGACAGAAAGAGACAGGATGGAAAGAGAAACCAGGAAAAAGAGAGTGGGACACATCAAGGAGGAAAGGTGCTCTGGTGAATGCTAACACTCCACCCACCTTTCCCATTCAAATAAATGAGAAGCCAATCAGAAAATAGTCACCTCCGTCATATGATCATGCACAGGCAATGATGGCACCTGAACAGTTTCCAGTAGGCTCAGCTCATTTTGTAGGGGAAGGAGTCTGTTCAACTCAAGAGAGTAACTCCTGTGGAATCCACTCCAGAAATACTGGTAGCATCCTTCTTCCTAGCCAATGACCCACTTTCTTAATTATTTTGCGCTTGGCTAGAGAATGACAGGTGTTCTCAAAATGCTCAGGAGAACGTCAAATCTCTTAGCTTGGGCTTCACTGTACCAGACAGTGATTCAGAAAGAGCACTCGAGGCACTGAGAACAACTGAATTCTGATAAAAAAAGGAATGACCTAAACCTTCCTTCTCCCAGCACTCAAACTGAACCTATCTCTGCCCTTCCTAGGAACGGAAGACTCAATAGCAGTAACACTTTGCATTTATTGAAAGTCTCCCATCCAAGCAGGGAATCAACACAATCCCAAACGCTCGCAAGATCAGACACAATCAGGATAGTATGTCTGCATAACTTATACCAAAGGGAACTACCCACGACAAGTGATTAGGCAGACAGGCCGGTAGATTAGACCTACATACAGACAGATGATACAGACAGATGCCACAGATGGGATCTCATTTACACCCTGTCCTAAATTGTTGCATAATATCATCATTCACTCTTAAAGGTTTGCTGCATTCCATCCTAGGTGGATGAAGTGAGTACTGTATGTATGCACAGAGCCTGGTTCTAGTCTTTCATTTAAGTAGATCAAGAGTAACTATACTGAAGTCAATCAACTTACACTGAAACAAAACTAGTGTAAGAGGGGGTGAATCAGGCCCAGAGTTGGTAAATCAGGTTGTAAATACCTTTTTGATTTTTCTTAATAAAAGGCACTGTCTAAATGTAAGGCATTAACTTATTAACATTAATATCATTTTAACATATCGCCTCTAGCTCCCTCCCTCTGGGCCATGACTATGATGCTGAATGCTGAAAAGCTAACAAGTGATCCAAGCCCCTCATTCAGTCACAATTGCAGGAAATTAATTTGGGTGCCAAACACTTGACTGAATATATAACAACACCCCAGTGAGCACCCAAGTTCTGCATCCTCTGACCCTCATGTGCCTTTTAAACACAATACATGCAGTGAGGAAAAATAATGTCCTTCTGCCTCTTCTATTTATAGTCTCTAAAAAGGGCAAATGCAGAACTGATTTTGCTTATGCTCATAAAACCATACTTTTCCATGGGAATTTAGAGATTAAATATGCTTTTAAAGCTTTCTACAAATGGCAAAGTAAAACATTATGATCTCAAAGCAGCAAAGAGTACATTAGTTTAAGCCTAGTTTTCATAATGATAGAATATAAAGATATTCTACATTTTCCCAGCAACTTTCATTTCAAAGCATATTATGGTTTATTGTTGAGATTTTCAAAGCAATGTAGGGGATTTAGAAATCTAGTCTCCTTTACTTTTAATGGAAGATCAAGATGTCTACATCTCCTATATCTACTCATACACATACACACCCTTTCAATGACCACTGAACTGCAGCAGCTTCTCAGATGGAACTCAGCAGTTGTTTATCAATGCACTGCAATGCCACACAGTGTAGGACAGGAAATCATGAAAGAGAGATCTAACTGGAACTGCAGAAGGAGTTTAGGGAAGCAGAACGTTTCACCTGATATGGCCAGGACAGCAGAGTTACGGTAACATCCTAACTCTCACAAAAAGGGCCATATGTTATTTCAGAGCCAAGAGTTGTCAGATGCTTGGTCTTACATCTCATAGAAGATATAGCCAAAAGAGATCCTCCATTTGGTTCATACCTGCAGCCCTTGCCATGACCAGCATTTGGGATGGTATCTTTGTGGATCCGGTTTACTGGATGATTCCTCGAAATCCAGCAGGTGTCTCAACTCGGGCTAATCCCACCTGTCAGGACATTATGAACTGAATGAGTTACAAATAGTAATACCACTGCATGAAGCACCTGTGTATTACAGATAGGGACAAGGGGGGAATAAAAACAGCAGGGAAATTAAACCTGGCTACAGTTCACAGTGATGTCAAGCTGCAGGAAATGAAAGAAAAAAGTGAAGATTTATGAAAAAAGTGGCGAGTGTAATTATTATTTGTGCAGTATTGATTAGAGAAGATCACGCTGCCCCCAAATCGAAATGGCTTTTACGTGTTTGGGCCCATCCCTGATAAAAACACTTTATTCTCTGTTGACAAGGCCCTGTTGCCATGGAAATACAGGGCTGGATGCATTGGCAAAGGCACGTTTCAATAAGGCAGGCCTAATGGATATATTTTCACAACATTCACAGTTCTTTTCTGCTCATTTTCTCCTGAGCAGACTCATCCATTCCTTTTATTTTGCCACTTGATGAAAAAATATCTTTTTAATCTTTTAATTTAGCTTAGATTTCCCCCTTCCCCCAGCACTCTGGGTTGGTAATTACATGACTCCACACCCAGGCCAGATTCTTGTTTTTCATTATCAGGCTTTTTCCTGTGTATCTTCTTGGTTGCTTCCTATCTATTGTGGTTGCTACTGTATAAGTAACCTATGGCTTTGAGATCCTGCTACCAAAGGAAAGTATGGGCTAACTTGAATTTATTCCTGCTGCAGTTCCACTGAAGTCCTTAGACCCATAAACCATACTATGTGGATTGGCACACACATGCATATGTAACCCCCTGGTGAGTGTGTTACAGATCCCCTCTGCACCCTGTCTACAGAGGAACTGACTCTGTTACAGAGCTTTAGCTAATGGTGTTGCGACTCGGGCTTGAAGCTCTGCGGGTCCCTGGTTCCTTCTCCAGTATGTTAGCCAAGATGATAGCCATCACACACACACATACACATATCCTGTAATTTGATACAGTAGCTAGAGTCACTGAGACAAGTAGAGTTACAATGGGGATATGTTTGCCTCAGAGTGTGATTTGCTTCTTTGTTTTCAACTGGGATCATCATGTTACAGCTTTACATTTAAGTTGATGGGACTGCTCGTGTGAGAAAGTGCTCACCCATGTGAGACATGGGCTCACAATATGGACCTAAATGAACCTCGCTGTGCCAGATTGTCACCTGCTGGAAATGGGCACAACTCCATGGATTTTGGCACAGCTGCACCTGTTTACACCATGTGAGGCTCCTCCTTACATAATGTAATATTTTCATTCCTTTTCAAATAACATGAGGACAGGAGCAGAATTGGTCAAATTTTTCACACACGCACAAATTACTCCACGTTCATTTGAATTTTTAAATGGATTTGTTTTCATTGACTTTGAACCCATTTTGAGTCTGTTTTCCATGAATATCCTACTGAGCATATTCACCAGGAAGAATGTCTGTGGAAACATCACATATGAAATGTGTGGAAAAGAAATTTTGAATGAATAAATTCAGTAATTGCGCTGAAAAGATAAAATAATTGCACTAAAAATTATACTCATCCTACCAGGAGGAAAGAATCATGTCTCTGACTGATGTGTTCAATAAAAACCAGCCAAAACACCTTGAATTCTGAATGCTCCTGAAAAAAAATTACAGACCCAGAACTATTACTTGCATCAGCAAATGATTTCAAATAACCAATTATTTTGAGAAGAATCACAATCTGCCCATTAACAATTCACAAACAGAAAAAGAGGCAACATTCATCCAATACATTATTAATTGTGAATTATTTGCCTAGCTCCAGTCAGGAGAAATGGCTCAGGTTATTACTAATTAGACATGGACCCTGGATCAGCTGTGTTAATCAGGATGTTATGAAAGTGCTGAGAGCCATTACTGTAGGGTGGCTTATTTTAAATGAGTTGGGGTTTCAGGACAGTTCCTAAAGGACAAGTGTAAACATCACAAAACCTGCCATCACAAGTGTCTGTAATGGACACTCTTTTGTTGACAGTGTCAGCTCAGAAACCAAGGACTGAATGGGCATGAACACTGAACTGTGCTTTCATCTTTCATCCCTAGAAGTCAGGGTTCAGATACACTATTGGGTCAGTATCAGTACATCTACACAGCAAAAAAAGACCTTTGCCAGCGAGTCTCAGAACCCAAGGCAGCTGACGCAGGCTTATAGGCCGGATCCAGGGCTTTGAAATCTACACCCCTTCCTGGGTTTCAGAGCTCAGGCCCCAGCCCAAGACTAAACATCCACACTGCTGTTTTTAACCCCATAATGCAGGCCTAAGTCAGTTGACCAAGCTCTGAGACTCACTGCTGTGGGTCTGTTTTTGCAGTGTAGACATAAACTATATGGGAAACTTGAACAGTTCTGTTTGTTGAGAGACTACTCAGAGGACTTCAAACTTCAGGGTTGTCAATCAAATGCCTTTAAAAAGTTTTTTCTAATATAAATAAATTAAAGTTCTTAAAAAATGAAGAAGCAGAACTTCTGGGTTCTGTCCCCAGTTCTGTCTCTGTTTGTACAGCACCTAGCGTAATGGGACTGTGGTCCATGACTTCAGAAGAGAAGGCTGAAAGAGGAAACATGATATGGAGAAGGTTGTTATAAATAGGATGATGATGACTGTTCTCTGTGATCACTAATGGAAGAAAAAGAAATAATTGATTTAGTCTGCAGCAAGGGAGATTTAGGTTAGAAATTGGGAAAAACTTTCTAACTATAAGGGTAGTTATGCACGGGAACAGGTTGCCTCGGTAGGCTGTGGAATCCCCATCATTGGAAGTTTTTAAGAACTAGACAAACATCTGACAGGGATGGTCTAGACTCTAGGGATATTTAATTCTGCCTCAGAGGAGGGGGCTGGATTAGATAATCTCTTGAGGTCCCTTCCAGTCCCTATGATTTCTATGCTACCACAAGACAAAGAATCACGATAATACTAAGTCATAAGAATTCATTGTAACTTTGGATAAGTCATGTCATCGCCCTGTGCCTCAATTTCTCCATCTGCAAAAAAGTTATCATGATACTTACCTAGTTTTGAGATATTTGGATGTAGAGTACTTCATGAGTAAAAAGCATTATTATGCTACTATTAACACCAATACTTTAGGGTGCAGATGCTCATAAAACCCAGGCTCAGCAACAGAGTCAGGACTGCAGTCCTGAAAAAGCCACGATTGAGGATGGGACTAAGTGATGTGGCTTGTGTTGTGTTCCACCCCACCCCAGTTGTTGTCAACAAAAGACTGAACCAATTTTCTGTAGTATCCTTGAAAGGAGTAGTGAATCTGAAGGAGTATTATGGTGTCTCCCAAACACTCCTAGAAGCATTATTATCATCAGAAGGGACCTGAGTAACTAGTGTAAGGTTCTTTCTCACGTGCAAGAAGGATGCGGGAGGGTTGGGGAGGTGTGTTGTGCACACTATGTGCACACCAAATAAGCATGTCTGGCCAAGATTGTAATGAAGTGTAAGAATGGGAGGGAGTATTATTAGCAAGTTATGCCCCCACTTTCCCTCACTGTCTAGCATTTTCCCTTGATTATCTTGCACACCTGAGAAGAGGAAGGAAGCAGAGCAGGGAGTGTTACATGAGTTGGTGTGAGTACCTTGATGTCTGCCTTGTTGCACTTCTTCACTGGTATTTCATGGTCATGCTTCATTGATAAAACTAGTCCCAAGAAGGTTTACTCATTTTGCAGGCATATTGTTTTCTCTAAAAAGGGTGGTCACTATAATTAGGTGTTTTCCAGTTACTCAAATTCCTTCTGTCTCTTTCAGATGCTTCTGGCTACAGCAATACAGTGGCTACTATTTAGAGAATGGGTAAAAGTGAGGACTGATTCTCTCTAATTCCATCCTTATTAGACCAGTGAAAAGTACAGCCTCTGCCTCTCACTGCTCTCTCATTCTTGATCCTTGGCTGACCTGATCCAAGGGCTTACAGAATATGTCTCCTTCACATGCACACACCCCTACCCTTGTCTTGATATATAGTATCATATATGGACACAACCTGTCAAGTGAACACACAGAGATGTTATGAACACAGACTCACAAATACACACATAGATACCTTATGTACACATCCCCCTTACAAATACAAGACAAAGATAGTAATAGGGACGCGTACATGAGCAAAACTGTGGTCTAAGGCTCCTGTGGGGGAGGGATGGACAGTCAGGCCAAAGCTGAGTGAGTAGCCCTGCAATGCCATGCACCAAATCACAACGCCACACACAAATTTTTCCCAGCCATCCTCTCCTCTTTGCCAGGGGGCAGGCCAAACCCTCGGCACCAGGTGCCAGGTCACAGTGCCCAGAGCGGGAAGCCACGCCCAGCCAGCCCTCAGGACAGGAGCCACTTCAACCAGGACAGGGCTTTTGGCGGTCAGAGTGGACTGGTGGGAGATTTGAGTTGGTATATGAAATAAGGAAAGACTTTGTTAGGGGACATGAGGATGCAGCATCAATTTGGAAAAACACAGCAAAAATATATCTATCGATGAAAAATATATCCCCATGGTATCTTTGGCAGCAGCCTTATTAACTCAGTTCCCCACCCAACAGTTTGAATGTCTGATCAGCTAATGTCCCTTTAACTCATCACTTCCCTGCCTCTCCCTCTGCTACACCCCACTCAGGTGCAGGTCAGCGTGTAGCATAGGCCCAGAGCCCTGAGGTGCACTCGGGCAGGCTTGTTCTCCCTACAGAAAACACTGCCTGGTCCAGTCAGCTCCACCATCTTACCCAGCTATAGTTGGTGCTGGGTACAGAGGCCCTCACCAGAGCTCCCTCAGTTCTATTACTGACCTCTGCACTGCCTCTCACCACATAGCCACCTCCATCACATCAGCAGAGATCAGCGGAATATTGTACTCTTGCCACTGGGGCAGAGTCCCTTGCTGAGAATGCACTCCATACCATAAGATACAGACTCCTTACCCCCATATCTATTTCACTTCATTCCTACTACCCCTCCGATTTGGAGTCTGTATGTAGTTCTGGTGACTCTCCGGCGCATCACTTGGAGGAATTCTGGGTAGAAAGCTTGTGCAAATGAACTCTCTGTACATTCCCCTGTTCACCAAATATGTGTTGACAAAGAGCTCCTTCCCAATTTCTATCTGCTCTTTCCCCAGTTCAGCAACAGATGATAGTAGCAAGCTCCCTACCCTCCATAGCTTCAGGCCATGCACACACTATATAGACTTATTTCTACTTTGTTGTCAAGTTCCTGCTTCTGTTTTTGGAAGTTCGTGCTCAAAGCTGATTGGTGCAAACTGAGAACCAAAAGCAGAATGACCTGTCAGTCCTTTCTGACCCCTACCACACACAATACTGAGGGCAATGAAGAGGGAGGTTGGAATGGTTAGTATCCGATGACAGGTTGGTTATTGTGATTGTTTCTGTAGCGATAATTTGTTGTGACTTTGGACCCTGAGGGAAAGGAAACACAGCAAGAAACTCTCCAGAAAGTAGGAGAAGTTAGGCCGCTGGAATCATCAGCTACACACGTAGGGAACCACTGTGTATTTTTTACACAGTTGAATCGCGCACTGTATTCTAGTCAGTAGCTAGATGCACCTGAGTACATCTTTCCTTTCTGCATCAGGCACCACCAGAAGCTCAAATGTTATGGTTAATTGCCTAAGCTCAGCTCTGATTCTTTTACTGAAGAATGTTTTCTGGCCCATAAACAGCACAGTCTCAGCTCAACTGGGAAGGACCACACGACAGATTACATTCCTCCCCCCTTCATCCCCCAAAATATGATGTTCCAATAAGGTGCATTTTTAAAAATAAACATTTTTCATTCTTAAAACTTCCATTGAAGAAAATGGATTCTTCCATAATCTATATAATTAAACTCTGTAACAGTGCAGCAGGTTAGGTCTAATCTGAAACGACCTAACATTATACAGCTCTGCACATATTACAAACCACATAGAAATTATTCATATTTTCTTGTAGCATTGTGCATAGAAAAAGTCATTCCCATGCATATGTGTGAGTTGGAGCCCAGAAGAACATTTGGTCTTTTCTCTGGCAAATTTGGCCTTTTGAGGCAAAAATACAACATTTGTGAAATGCCCCTGGCTCATCTGATCAAAACTGCGAATTTATCCCAAGAAGTTCATCTTTTGGCAGCAAAAAGCTGATTCTGTTTTCCCAGTAGCAAGTGGGAAAACTGTTGTGACAATTAAAATGTATTGATCCATCCTGAACGTTTAAAAACGGAAATGTTTTTAATTTTATTTTCTTCTAGTTTCCTTGCCTCTCATTATACAACATGCCAAAACTATAAACTCTAACAATATCTCGGAGCAATTCCTTCTGGGGCTTACACAGGGTGCATTTCAACTGCAGGCTCAAGCCATGAACATTTTGAGGGTACCAAGCCCAAATAGGTGCTGAAGAAACATGTAAGGATAACAATGATGGATTAGGTGCTCCTTCCTATCAATGGAAGCCAGCCTCAGCCATCGTGTAATCAAGCTCAATTCAACCGACTGCAGTGTTACTATTTTTACTTATTATTTGAATTAAAAGAGCACCTCAAGGAGACAACCAAAGTGAGGACCCATCATGCAAGGCTCTGTACAAACTGTCTCTGCTTCACAGGGCAGACAATAGGTGGAAGAGGAAAGGGAAGCCAGTGAAGTGTCAATAAGGTTGCTCCTGCTTGCATCAAGTCTGAAATGAACCAGTAGCAGCCAATGGCATATTTTGTTGTTCACATCCTTCCCCGTGTCACTTTCTCTGTCATTATCCATCCGTCATGACCCTCCCCAGTCAGACATCTCTCACACTGCTCTCCCCCCCCCCCCACATCCACTTCTCTCACAAACTTCTCCACATCCCCATGTCTCTGTCTTATACACCCCCTCCCTCACTCTTCCCTGTTGCCCTTCTACATACAACTCCCGTTTTTCATATCTCCCAATTTCCCCACATGGCTGAGAAAGGCGGCTCACGTTCCTTGACGTGTCAATTAAGGTTGAAGGGTGGAGCATCCCTTCCGTCTCACAGGCAGCAAGCCCACACGGCCTGTCATCTGTAAGTAATATGCTAGACATGTTTCTTTCTTCTTAAAAAAAAAAGTAATTTATTTTCTAATTACAAAAGAATATAGGATAAAAAAGAAATTATGACTGCCAGATGGCGAATCACCGTTTAGCAGGAGCAGGAAAAGAGAGGACTCAGTCAATCACAGGGTAAGTGATAAGGCACTGCAAAGAAAGGAAGCTCATTACACAGGGCACTAAATTATTCTTATTGAGACTTCGCCTTCTTTCCCTTCTTCTATTTTTTATACTGAGCCATAAAGCAAGTAATTCTACTGAGACCCTCTTTGAAATGATTAACATTTCCATTTTAACTTTTGTTTTTGATTGTGTCCCTGTCATTAATCTCCCTGTCTCTTTCTCTGCCCCGCTGTTCACCCCTCCCTCTAACATACTTATTCATTCTACGACTCTCCCGCACCCATGAGTGCCGCAGTAGTACTTCCTGAAGGCGAGGGGTGGTGCTAGTAGTCTGGAGCTGGTAGGGGAGTTGACCACACCGGCCCTTTGGCCGAGTCCAGTGATGACACAATAGCATGGGAGGTTGCTACTTGAAGTGCTTTCCTTCAGAGGAGACATCTAGCTGAGGTCCCTTCTGCACATGAGTTGTGATGGATGTCCAGGGGCAATTTAAAAGTTGCAGGTAAAGAGAGAAGCTCAGTACTCTGGCCAGCATTCTCTATTTCAGTGAAAGAGGGTCTAATAATATCCAGGGCTGTGTGTAAGTTATTTAGAGCAGCTGTATTTACCTCCAGTGCCGTGCCAGTGTCTAAGTCATCATGGCCACATAAAGCATTTTGGGAGCGCCCCTAAGCCTGAAAAGCACTACATCCAACCAAATTCTATTCTGGTGCTGCATCTGCCTATGCCTTCCCCCAATTCAGCATTTCAGTGAAACGGGATTGAAAGCACAGCCCCTGGTGGGAAATTGCTGTGGAAATGAGAGTGGGTTTATACAGCACCTCAACCAAAGATTTCCCATTTCCTTAAGGAAGTTACAGGCGGTTCTGCAAAGATCTGGGTGAACTGGGAGATGGATAAATCAGAAGATTTGTGTGTATGTCGGGGGTGGGAGAAGTGATATTTCTTGCAACTTTATCCTGCTGGGTGGTGCCTTGTTTGCAATCAGCATCCTAAGAAAGATCTGTAAGGTAGTGTGGTCTAGTGGCTAGAGCACTGGATTGTGAATCACAAGGTCTGTGTTCTGCTCCTGGCATTGCTCCTGGCCTGCTGTATGATGCTAGGCAAGTCACTTCCCCTCTCTGTGCCTCAGTTTCTCCATCTGTAAACTGGGCATAATAATACTGACATTCCTTTGAAAAACACTTTGAGGTATACAGATAAAAAGCACTGTGTAAGAGCTAAGTATTGTTACTATTCTCTTCCTAGGTTTTATAAAGAAAAACTAGCAAGATGAGGTGGGAAATGACCATGATGGGGTACAATTGCTGACTCAGGGACAGGCAGAGATGAGCACCAGGTTTCCTCTCATCCTAAAGTTTCCCTTGTGAAGCACCAGTATGAAACAAAGGTCAGTTGCTGACACTGTAAATTCTTTCCCAGTACATGTGGCCTTGATAGACTGGCATTAGTATTAATTGTGTCAATGCATATTTTGAGAAGCATTAGATTAGATATGGTTAGTCTGGTATTTTACTACTCATATTTCTCTGGTCTGAATCATGGATTGGATGCAGCTTTGAAAATGATTCAGGCTGACAATGAATACTTTTGTGATACTAATCAAAATAAACCCAGTATCTACTATTGAAGAGGAACGAAACCTTTGGCACTCTACATACCGTCTGCTTTCCAAATTAGATCCACTCTATTGTCTTTTGCTGCAGAGAGATATATCTCCATTTGGGTGTAACAGAACAAAGTGGTTCTCCATAAGTAGGAACCAATGATTCGTAGCTGTGGGACTCTGGGGAATGAGCTTTGTGTTACACATCTCTTTATCTTTATAGGAGCAAAGCAGTGGAAGCGTGGGAGGTTTTATTTAGAAAGGGCTCTTGGAGGGGTTGAAAGTAAGTATGTAGCAAGGGAGTCCTTAAGGGAGACTAGAAGCACCACAGCATACTGAATTCTACAAAGACAGCAGCAGTAGTTTATAGCAGTTTGGTCTTTTTCATTTCTGAAGCTGTGTAAGCAGTTTAATAAGGAAACAGAGATTGCAGTCCATGGGTATATTTTTATTAAAGCAGGAGAGCTTTCGCTTTTAGTGGCCAGAGAGGCTGTTAATTGTACCAGATCATAAATATGATACTTTATCAATAAAAACAAATCTTCCACTTGGAGAGAAAACAAATTAAAATTAATTAATCAGTAGAAAATATTTCATCTGATCAGGGGAAAGCAGCTGGAACTATCAAATTTAGGTGGGCAAACAGGATAATCAAATCAATATCCATGCTATCTTATGGGCACAGAGCCACAAGCTATGAAGCAAATGCACACATGTGAATCCACTTCATTTCTATTAGCCACTGATTGGTTATATAATGAAATTGAATTCAAACCTGAATGGGAGCTATCATGCGTGCTATTCCCTGCCTGGGTATTTGTCTATATAAGATGGATGAACCTTCTCCACTGTTATTTTGCCCACATCTGGTACAGCTAATGTTATTTTTTATACAAATTACATCCCCTTCCAGTAGGATTCCTGGTATCTTCTTACCAATAGGCAACCCAGATTCTCTCTATTTTCTCCCACATCCACCTTCCAATTCTATTATGGTGGCAAACCCCTCCCCTTTCTTTACAGCAAACCAGAGCACTCTGTGAAATGCACATTGTAGGAGGGAGAGCAGGAAACTAATAATAGCCTCAAAGTGCCCTCTTCCCACTAACCCACGGTTAGAAGCACAAGAGATCAACTCAGTCCATTAATATAATCTTTAATCAGTGCCATTGTCAACAAGAATAGCCTTAAATGACTGGGGCCAGATGTACAGTTTAGTTAATGGGTTCTTAATTGAGACCGGATTATAGTGCCCCAACACAGGGTCAGGGTGGGAAAGAGGGTTTTGGGGGGGGGGGGTTTGGTAATTGTTTGTAGTGAAGTTAGCACTTGTTAACATTACCAGTTGGACAGCTGTGGACTGCAGATCTCTCTTTATCTGCTGAAGAAGCCTGACAAAAGCTTCTACAAGGCAAGCTTCCCTCGCCTGTTTCCCATGTCCTTCTGCCAGCAAGCATCATCCCTGTTCTAGAGGGGAGGTACAGTCTCTGTGACACAGTTCTTGGCCTCTCTGGTGAGATTCTCCAGCACAAACCGGTCCTTCTGTGGAGATTTTTGGCAGCTTGGGCACCTGCGCACCAGGAACCGAATGCACTTGCTCAGGTTCAAAGTCAGCCAAAGAACTATCAGTATGGAACTGGTTTTTGTCAGAAACCACCTGAGCCAGGTTCCCACTGCTAACCTGGAGATTAAAAAAAGCAAACAAAGCCATCTCCTGTTATTACCCCCTATGGTTAAGGAACTAGCATAGGATTTGTGAGGCCTGGATTCAAATCCTGCTTTCCTGATTTACTGTGTGACCCTGGGCAAGTCACTTAGCCTCTCTGTGGCTCAGTTTTTCATCTGTAAAATGGAGATGAAAGCACTGCCCTACCTCACAGGATAAATGTTAAAGGTTGGGAGGTGCCCTAAGATATCCTGTTTGCCCGTCTAGATTTGATAGTTCCAGCTGCTTTTCCCTGGTCAAATGAAACTTTTTCCACTGATTAATTAACCCTAAGCATTTCTCTAGGGTTAGATCTGTTATTCCCAACACTCTGTCCTGTAAACTGGAGTAGCTTGTGCCACAAATGATCCTGTCCCTAATTAGTGACTTTTATGTCTCCAAAATTACATGTGGATGCCAGAGTTCTCAGTTCTGTAACATAGGTATCTGTTCTCTCTTCTGCTTCCTGGTTTCAGGTGAAGAACTGGTAACTCCTTACCTACAGTCTCACTCTCTGGTGTCTCATCAAACACATTGAACAGCTGTTCTAGTGTTTCAAAAATTAGTCCTGGCAACAGTGTCTCACTCATTACTTGTCCTTTCTCCCCAGTGAGAAATTAAAGAAGCTTTACCTTCATTTGCTCACCTTCATCCCCCATGGTTAGCTTTGTAAACAGATTCAGTTCTTGCTTCCATTTCTTCTATGCTTGTGCAAGGTTTTTTGTCTGGAATTCCAGCACTCTTGGTGGTCTGAGTCCTTCTGTACTGCCTGTTTGCTCTTTTGCTAAGTGCTGCTTTGTTTGCCTGTTAATCACACTATCTTTCTCACCAAGGGTCTTACTGCACCGACCTCTGCCACCATGTTGCATGTACCATATGCTGGATAATAACATGAAAGGATTTCCATGCACATAAGATTAAATAGTTATCTTAATAAAGAGTCAATTTACAAAGATGCTGCAACTTCAGCTATACATACAGACCATATTCTGGTGCTGCCTCCAAATTCTTCTTTCCTGCATGCAACCTATGCTCCTCCTTCCAAGTGTCCTGCAGATTGCTACGCTGGGCACAGACAGGATTGTGCAGGCCATCCTGCCTTAAGCTCCTTGCTCAGTTTCTCTGCTGCTAATTTTTCCTGGTCCTATTGTAATCAATGGGAGTTTTGTCATTCACTTCAATGGGCCAGGATTTCACCATCTGTCTCTTTCTTCCTGTCGATGAAGACAGAACTCCAAATACCTTCCTACCTGGGGATCAGTCAGCAACTGAGCAAGGAAACCTGATCCATTGTTCTTAGTGGATAGAGACAGAGGTCATGTCCATGACAGGCCAACAGCTGATCTCTGGATCATTAAAACCTGACAAAGGCTTTAAACTTAAGTCTTTAGAGATGGAAGGCTGAACTTTTATCCTGGGATAGAGACGGCTACCTGGTGGAGAACAAGAGAGAATCATTCTCTAGTCCCTAGGGAAGCTTTCTGACCATTCTTGGTTACAAAGCTTGTTTCTCCAACAGAAGTTGGTCCAATACAAGATATTACCTCACCCACTGTGTCTCTCTACACCAGATTAGATATGCACAAGATATTGCTACATCTGTTCATGGGCTGAGCATTTCAGGGGAGAGGCACATGACAATGCTCTCTCTCGCTCGCTCACTCTCTCACACTCACACACACTCCCCTGCTAGAGAAGCTGCCTAGATTTGTGTGTGTGTTGGCATTGTACTCACTGCTTCAAAGGACTATCACAATGTCAGTGGCTGACACAGAGCTACCGTGACATGTCAGAGCAAATTCAGCTATACTGCAAAATGTGTTCGTTATTGTACAGAACACCAAAGCGAAACAACATTAAAGGGGGCAGGTTCTCCGCGGGCTTCTGTTCATGATCCCACAAAATGTGTTGCATGCGTGTGTGTGCGCGCGCGCACACGCACACTGACACATGCACTGCACACACAGCCTAACCGGGCTCTTGAAGAGACGTTTGCACACGCAGTTCAATGCATGCCCATCCAAAATGAAATGAACGTGCCCACACTTTGTGTGTGTTGAGGCCTGCTGAATCTTTAGCTCTTGCTCTTTAATCTAAATTGACCAAAAAACCATGGTAATCACTGAGTGAAAAAGTGGGGACATTTTGGCCAGATCCTGTGATGCATTGAGGCTGCACTGCTGGTGTATTATAGACCTGAGTAAAAGGCCCCAGGAGGTTCATCCCAGTGTAAGTGTGCAGCCAATGCAGGGGTTTATACTGCACAGGCTCCTTGCTGCTGGCATTGTGGAGAAGAGTTGTGTGGCTGCTGAAAAGGGGAACGGGAGTGGTATTAGGTCTGTGTAATTACAGCAGTCCTCAGACTACTCTAAGAGCACGCATGGCAGAAGTCGTGCACAGAGCAGCACCAGGAGGGGCACAATTGGATACTTTACCTAGCTTTGCGTACCATCTCCTGACATGTGCTCTGTGCGTAGTCAGAGTATTTGAGCTCCTGACCCTTTATCTTCAAGTCACTCAAGCCTCCCTACTTTGACAGCAAATTCTAAATACTAGGGCAGTCCTTATTCAGGCAAAAATGAGAGTTTTACTGAGAAAGGACAAGGGAAAGACTGAGTGAGAATCTCATGATTTGGCCTATGAGATGTTTGGCACAAAACGTTCCCCCAGGATTATCTAGCCATACTAGGGAAAAGAAAGTAGCCTCAGTTCTGAATTTCTTGGCTTTTCCTGTCTCCATTTAAACCTTCCCTATTATTTATTTTCATGTCAATTTTTGCAATTAATTATAAATGTTGTAATCAAGACCTCTTGCATTTTATGTCCACTCCAATAACCGAGGTCATTGGTCATCTCTCTAGGCGGATGACCTGCCATTCATATTGTTTGACCTTTGACCTGCCATTAATATTCTTGACAGCGTTCTCCTTTCATCCCAAGGAACAATGTCACAACAGAATTGCTTCATGGCCCTCCATAGCCACGTTTCCCCACAATGCTGCATCTTCGCCATCACATGGTGACACAACGTCTCACCTTGCTGCAGAAAGTTCGTGGTGCGGTGCCCAGAGCATGCCAAATGGCATTTGCTGAACGAAAAATTCAGTCACCTACTGCAGCAAAGCCAATTAGAGCCATTTGTTGTGAGTGGTATTTATTTGTATTGCTGTGGCAACCAGGGGCTCAGTCAGGATCAAGGCCCCATTGTTCTAGGTTCTATAACACATACATTCCCTCCCCAGAGATCTGACAATATGATTGACGTACAGGTGGAGGAAGTCCATGTGATGGGGGGGCTGCCCTAGCTGGGGGTTAGTTCAAAACTCCCACCCTGTGCCTTGGGATAGAGGTCCCTCCTATGGAAGGTGGGGAGGCAGAAATTTCTCCAACACCTTTATTAGTGACAATCACCTTAATCAACAAAGGGCACTGTTATCAGCAAACACAACCCAAGCACTCCCCATCATCAGTCCCTCAGTCACTGACCAGAGCACCTCCTTTCCTTGAGCTCTGGTTAATCCTCACATGAGGTGCAAGCTCCCAGCCTCCACACAGACAAGCTCCTCCCTGGGTCTGCCCCCCAGCCCTGTACTCAGACTCTCAGCCAGCTGTGTCCCTGCAGTAGTAGCAATGTGGGCCCCCTCCAGCAGCCTGCACAGTTCTGTCTCAAAAAGCATCCTTGGAGAGAGCGGGCAAGTAGGGGTGGGCTTTCCTGCCAGATCCCTAGCCAATCAGGACTCTGAGATGCAAGGGAGAGTGGGCTCCAACCACACAGCAGAGGTGGTGGGAAGAAGGGTGTGAGCATAACAGGAATACATGGTGACACAGACCAGTTACATGTATCACTGCAGTTGGATCTGATCAGTTTTCGAATCAGACTCCAGCGGGCTACTTGTCTCATCGTTAATGTTCTGCCGACATTACAACAGAGGCGAGTCTGGAGAAGGGAATTGATGAAGGACCAAGAAGTGGCTTCCATGCATAAAAGGCAAGATGGAAGAAGATGCAAAGGCACTTGCAGTGCCGGTGGACAAACCAGTGCTGGGGGCTAGCCCAATGCAGAGGAAGGATTGTAATAAGGCCCCATGCAAGTATGGTGGAGCTGAGTTTTGAAGGGCTTTGAAGAACATAAAGTGTGTGCTGGGTGCAGTGGAGAACAGGGACTCGAAGAAGGGTGGCCTGGTCAAAGCTACAGAGCAGGCAAATGATCTTATCTGCTGCATTCTGATTGGAACTAAGTGGAGAGGGATTTATTCATATATTCATGAAGATTTGGCAAATCCATTCTAGCTGTGATATATGGTCCTACAGAATATGACTTCAGGACTCTTGAATTGCCCCCTGTGAATTCCTCTTGACAGGCAAAGGTCAGATGCATGAAAACCAGACGGGCCCCCACGTTTTGGGAGAGGGGATAATCATAAGTATGAGCAGCACTCTGCACTTTAATCCCACTTTAAAAGGGCCACAGCACATTCATTAAAACCCAGAAATAGATCTGAGCTGTTTGTACAAATTCAGGTGCAAACTTTCACGAAGTCCAAGCGTGTTACAATCCAGGGGTTTGGATTGGCAACTTACAAGGTTAGGTGGACCTGTGCTTCCCCTGCCTTTTGAGGGGTTCGCAACCAGGCTTTTGCCAATTCTGTTAAAAATCCCAATAAGGGGGCCAGTTACTACCAAACAAGCCACACAGCATGTTGTTAGCACATTGAGATTGATTTGATTGAAACTTGGTAATAAGCTAGGTGCTGAAGAGGCAAATAAGTTAGTGCCATCTTTTTTGTTGTGTTTTCATACAGCGCCTAGCACAAGAGAGTCCTGGTCCATGACTGGGGCTCCTAAGTGCTACTGCAATCCATATATCAATCAATAATAGTATCTAAGGGTAGCAAGAGGCCTAATTAGTTAGTGAAATGGGGACTCAGTTCTTGTGTTTGTGTTTTACTTACAGAATCACCAGTTTTCAACATGTGCCTTTACATATCTGAGGAATAAATACGCTTATGAAATTAATCACGCAATATGTGTCTCATTTCAAGGCACCTTTCACTGGGATTTTTCAGGCCAGGGAAAACCACAACAAATCTTTCTTTTAATGCAGTCATAAATCAAGTGGTTTCTTTCTCATTGCTATGTGGGGCAATGCCAGGCAGATGCTGAATGCTGTTTTGTAAGCCTGGCTGTCCACCTCTATCTCCTCTTCTCTTGCATTCACTGCGACAGGACCATTGCAATTACCTTACACACACACACACACACCTCCCAGCAGCAGGGCTGCCTGAGCCTGTGATTAAATGAACATGTGAGTCAGATATGTGAGTATGCTCCCAGGCCCCTATTAAAATGTATTAGCAGCAACTGAGAAGCCCGAATGGAGATTAGCTTTTAACAGGAATTTCTGATAAGGAAAAAGCTCACGTCGCATTTCTCAAGCATAAGGCTGAGCCAATGTGGTCAGTCAATGCAAAGTTTAATTTAAGATAAAATTAAATAATAATAATAATAATTAATAGAGTCCAAACGTCAGGGTTTCTTAGATGAAAAATGCTGCAGCTCATTCAGAGTTGATCCATCCTGCTCCCAAGTAAAAAAAAAACCGTAAATATTGCAACACTTTGAGACTGACACCAGCTGAGCTTTAAATTCCAGAGTTAGCTTTGTACATAGATTACATCCTCACAAGGTCTACTGGCTTCAGCAGCCACTGGATCAGCCTTAGAAAGTAACCTAAAACACTTTCTTCTAAGCAAAAAAATTACACACACACACACACACACACACCCCTCCCCCAATTTTCCCTCATGTAGAGATAGAGCTTACAGGGGTTGAGAGTTCCAGGTCTCACCTTACCTTCAGTGTGCTCTTGACCTGGGCCCAGAGCATCAAAAAGATCACCTAAGGCTCCAGGATGTAGGGCTGAATTCTACAACTCTGTTCTTCTGGCACAACGGAACTCTGTACCATTATGGTAAATCTCATCTGTGCAGGAGAGAGAGCTTCTATCGGACAGGTCCTAGACTATGGAATGAACTCCCGCAGGAACCTCCTCACCTTCCTTTCCAAGCGCCAGGTGCGGTCCTTTGACCTGCCTCCGCTAACATGGACATAGAATAGAAAGTACATAAATAAAAAACAACACAATCCACCACACACACAATTCTCCTCCTGGGAGAGGATGAGAGAGAGCACAAACTACATGTGACAGATGGTAGTCATGTTTCTTAACGCACCCTAGAAGGAGCTCAGATACTGCAGAGATGAGGGCAGTCAAAGAGCCCATACAGACTAGAATAGAATAGGTCCCTGCACAGTACTCAGAGAGGCAGGGAGTGAGTTCCATAATGGTGCGCAGATTGCAGGAGTCCTGGTAGAGTGCTCGAAGCAAGCAAAAGTTCAAGTTCCAGTAAAGCTTGAAGACCAAAGAGAACATCAGGGTTTAGTGGCCAAGTCCTAGGACGGTGCTCAGAGGGAGGACATGCAGACTGAGAGCTGGGCAATGCTCAGAGGCAGCAGATGCTCATATCTGAGCTGAATCCTGCCTTGACTCTTAGGGGTAGAACGAGATTGAGCAGCCAACTCCTGGCATGGCTCCTAGAGGGGGTAGGCACTCTCAGAGCCCATCTCTAGTGAGCATCTCCCCTGGTTTCCAAAGTGCTTCTTCCTATGAAGCACAGAAATACATTCACTGACTTATCTACAATTACAAAAGCATTCTCTGCTCCTCCTTGGCCACTCCTGGTAATGCAGTTGGTTATATAGGATTTGAGGGGGCTGCGCTGCTTGATGTTTACCGATCTGTATTTATCACACTCTTTGTACCAGGTCAGTACCCTGAGGTAATGGGGAGAAGCCATTGGACTTAGGACAGAGCTATGGAGTAACCAAAACACTATGATTTGTAGCAGAAGTGGGCCTGGAATCTGGTCCAAATCCAAATTTTCTCAAAGTTCATGAGAGTTTGGGGTTATGGTCATGACTCAGGCTTGAGTCATGAAATTTAGGGTTACATCCAAGTTAATCCAGAGTGACCTCACTGACTTCAAAGGCAGTCTTTCAAGTTTACACTGGTGTCCTTGAGATGAGATTCTGGCTCCAGATCTGGATCTGAATTTTCCCAGGGTTTGGATCTGGTGGCCTGCTTTGGACTCCAAAGGTCACCAGTAGGACCCTGGATATGGCTGGCAACTCAGTTACCACAAAGGAAAAATATAAAGCCCTAGCATCATTAACAATACTAGGATTTTCAAAGCCAGTCCTGACCCTCCCCCCCCCCTCCCCCCCACACACACACATTTCCCTGCTATTTCCCCTTTCTCTTTTCTGAAAACAAACAAACCCGAACCAGGGATTGCAGCATGAATGCAAAGGAGGGAGAGAGAGAGCAAGCGAGTGAGCACGCTTGCTGGAGAGAATCTCTTTCCTTTGGGCACTGAAGTGTTCCGACATCAAACCTTCTGTCCTCATTAAGAAGCTGTGTGTGTGCCATTGTGACATCTTTATTCACACACCCCAACACTTCAAAGCCTTCAGGAGATTTCCTTGGTGGATTTAACATAAAAATATCAGGAGATGAAACAGTGCAAAAGGCAGCCTGGTGCATTCTTCGTTTAATTAGCCACCGGTGGAGGGGAATGAGGAGAGAATGGTTCGAATGATATGCACATTCAAGCAGGCGCGCACACAGACACTCATGGTTACGCCCATCATGCCCAGAGTGCACACAACCTGATCAGCACTCACCTTTCTCATATGCACAAGTTTCAGGAAAATGAAACAGACCAATATGGTTTTTAGGCATTTAAACAGACATGCACCAATGTCAGGAACAAGAAATTGCTGCAGATGAAATGCATTTTACTGTTACACTTCAAGCACCGTATTTAGCTAACTAAAAAATTTTAAAGAAGCAAAAGTAAGAAAGAGTGAAAGAAAGAGACTAGTGAAGAGAGCCAAAGAGGTCTTGGAGATTTCCGATAGGTGAGAATAGAATTGGACAAATGATCAGTAATGCATCATGTATTAGAATATGTTTGCCTCTTTTCTGTTTGTGATTTTTCCATGAACAGATTACCTTTGTTGTTTGTTCATTGCTTAAAATTATTTTCCAGTTAATTTCCATAAATAACTATTAGTCTGTAGCTTGTTCACAAGCAATTGGTGGTAGATGAAGTTTGCAATTTGAACTGTTTTGATCGTGTGTGTAGAATGTCATATGTTCCTGGTCCCTAGTTGGGAGACAATAACTCTTTAAAATCCAGTTGCTAATGAAAATTCTCCAAATTACAAATGCAAAATTTGAATACTTTCAGTAAATGTTCTCTGATATTCACTTAAAATTTTCTGTTTCTTTTAATGCCCCTGCCAGTAAACTCATTTACTTAGAATGCTCATGGGAGGCAAACACAAAGGATTGCATTGAAAAGAATTTACTTAAAATTTTGCATGAATATTCACAGACATTTTGTCCTCAGTATTTAGCCAGCTTTAGGACTAAGTCCATTTCACCTTACAAAGAGTAAACAATAAAAAAAACAAAACTCTCTAAAATGGTTCTCTTCTCCTCTTTAATTTGGTGGCATACAGGGAAGCTTTTTCTAGGAGTCAGATCTGAGGAGACAACCCCAAATCTTACTTACGTCTGTGTTTCATATATTGGAACTCAGATTCTATAGGGATTTGCAGCCTGCGTCACCAGTCGCCCTAGCCTTTAGGATCAGGACTATTGCTAGACGGTTCTGTCTATCTAGATATCTAAGGTAAAGTACTAAAATAATAATAGACAGAAGTGCAGAACAATTACCTAGGCTCAAGCTAATGGTACGCAGGTGGCAGAACAGACACACACCAGCTAAGAATGCAGACATTACAGTCCAGTGTGTATAGTAGAGAAAGCAACAAAAAAGGCAGAAAGAAAAATGCCTTGTCTATGGTCAATGGTCCAAAGGGTGCAGAACCACTTCATGTCCCAAGGCTGAAACAGAACCACTTCATGTCCCAAGGCTGCTGCCATTCCAGGAAGAAAAAAGCTGTGGTGCATGTAGTGATTGAGGATGTAGAAACTTCCAGGAAAGAGGATAGCTGCAATGTGACTTCAGTGTACACACACTGCAGGAGAAGGTTGCCAGACATTCTCCTGCCAGCTTTGCAACTATGATATTCAGCCACACCCAGTTTTAGTCCAGCTGGATTGCGGAGCCAGCTGCAATCCCAGCAACACTGATAAGCAGTAATATCAGACCCGGAGAAACATGACCAAGTGCTGGTGATGTATAATAAAATCATTCTGGGGCCAGTGGGCAAATGCAGGATGTCGATTTAAAAACCACGAACCAAGAGACATTCTTTCCTGGCGTTTATAGCAGTTGACACAAAGGAGCAGCACTCACCGCTGGGCATCACCTCTCTTTGCATTCCTCCACTGGCTCCTTCTCTACTGTATTGAACGTAAGCTAGATTTGACATCTTCGCTTTCAAGGCTTTTCACGGCCTGTCCCCACCTTCTCGTCGTCTCTCATTTACTATCGTTAGGTCAACTCCTGCCTCCAGTTGGCTCATGACTCCAGCCTCCATCACCTACTGGTAAATGTTCAAGAAAGTGCCTGTGTGCTGTCTCTTTCCCATGCTGCCCCTTACACTTGGGAGGCACTCCCCCTACACATCCACAAAACCAATTCCTTCCCCTCCTCCACAATCCTCCTCAATGCTCTCCTTTGCCGTGAAGTCCACAAAAAAATCTACCACGGATACCACTGCCGATCATGCTGACCCATATTGTCTCATTGTTTGTACTCCCCTGTTGGGTCTGTCTGTCTCCATCTGTTGTCCTGTACTTAGAGTGAAAACACTTTGGGGGCAGGGACTGTCTTTTTGGTCTGTGTTTGTACAGCACCTAGCACACTGGGGTCCTGGTCCAAGATTAGGGCTCCTGGGTTCTATGGTGATCAGATAAATAATTGTCATAAAAAGAGTAGATTATTTCAACGGCACCTGGAACTGGACAATTCATCAGTTTGCACTTATCTTCACATGAGACCAGACCCTGATCTCCGTTACACCAGTATAAATCTGAATAAATAGTGCCATCAGCTTCAATGGGAATATTTGGGGTTTACACCAGTGTAACTGAGCACAAGCTCTGCAGCCATGCATTGAATATTGCTTTATATCTCTGTCAGCTCTAGTAAGCTCTGTTTAAATCCCTTCCCCATCCCCCAGTGAGCTGTCTAAATGACTCTAGGAACTTTTCTGCTGCTTTCCCAAACTTAGCTGCAACCTCTGGCAAACAGTTCAGGCTTCCAGCATTGCAGCATCATTCTCTTAATTCTAAGAATGGGCTGCTTACTTTAGCGTGTCTTAATATGGCCTTTTCTATCTCTGAGGATGAAAAAGGCAATATCCCCCCATCCCTTCTTACCCAGCAAGCCAGGCTCCTGATGCCTGGCCCAGGGTTAATCGTAGGGTTAAACAAGTCATGAAAATTACTCTGGGAAAATGCAAAAGCTTTCTCGCTTGACTGAGCTGGGCAATCTTTCTTTTTTAACTTTCGTGTCATGGGGTAGCCAAACAGATCTTTCTCCCTTTTGTGCAGGAGCTTCTGCTGTGGAAGTGGCAGTACAGGTCAGCTACAGAATGTGTCTCTCTTCCCTTGGAACGCCTTGGCACTGCGGTGTGCTACAATTTGCTCCAATCCATTGGGAATGCTTGCTCTGCCTTGCTCCCACCTCGGCACCGGATCAAAGAGGAGGAAGCATGAGCCCACTTTGAACTCACTGTGGCTCATCAAACATATCTCAGGTGATGCATATTGTCAGGGAGCAAAGCAACTGACCAGAGTTCCTTCTGTGCCAAGCTAGATTTGATCCTGCAAAATTCAGAAGCTGATTAGACAGTCCACATCCTAATAGCCTGACCCTGAGATGCCTTGGGCAACATTCTGAGTTTGCCTGTGTCTTCCTCCTTTGGTGTTACTGATAATTCTTTATGCCTCTCTGGGATTCCTTTGTTTATAGAGATACCACGGTGATGGGCTTGGTATAAAAACCTGGGTAAATAGAAGAATGCATGCAACCTCTAGGGCCAGAATCAGTGACGCTGATTACACTTCCTTACACCAAGGTGACCCCCTGCACTATGAGGAAGCCCTCGGGGTTTTCCCGTGGGAAGCAGGCAGATTACAAATACAGCTGATGGAATGCACTGGGTGTGCACATCTCCGAGCTCCCCCTCCTCCCACCATTCCCAGCCAGTGGAACCAATACAGAGGATGGTCTCTCTCCACTTCCCTCCCTGGTGAATTTCTCATCATGGAGGCCAATTTGCCTGAGGGTAGCCTAGTCCTCTGCTGAATCTGGCCCCTGGATTCTAGTCATTTCATTTTCCTCTGTTGCCCATCTCTCCCCTTCATTTTAAATCCCTGCACTGATTTCTCTTCATCTTCTGCAACCACTCCATTCTCCTGCTCTGCACCTTCCAGGCTCTGCAAAGCTCTGATTCCTGCTCCCCTCCTGCCTGCCCCAGCCTTCCTTCTGCAGAACTTGATGGCTCAGATCCAGGGGAGGAGCAGGTGTAGTTCACCTTAGCCAGTTGGAATGGATGGGTTCAATGTACTGTAAGGTTGGACGTTCTGGGCGTGGGGATGACTGTCACATCACATTCAAGCAGGTGTTGCTGCATGTCACCTCTTACCAACTCTGCTAGCAGTATCTTCCTGAGGTGCCACTGATTGCTGTGCTACGAGGGAATATGATGTGTTAAGGCAGCACTCCATTAAGTGAAATGGTGGCTGCATGTCATTTGCACCTTCTCGCTACCTCTTAAGTATCTGCCTGCTTCTGCAATCCATCAAATTAACAAATAAGAGCAGCCATGCCGAATGCTCAGGCTTCCGGATCAGAGTCACAGGCACCTCTTCACACTTACTAGGGTTTCAAAATATGCCAGAGCTTGTGTTTTAAAGTTCAGGCTGAGTCTCCCAGTTTGGGCAGCCAGTGTTCAGCACTGCACCATTTCACAGTGGGAAACGTAGGGAAGTTGTGGGTGGGAGTGTTTGCAGAGGCAGTGTGCTTCAGACCAGCAAGGGAGGAGGAGGAGGAGAAGGCCCTGTCCCTGGCTCATGACTGTGTTAGACCAATATCACAAGCGCTGTTGGAAGGGTGGGTCAGTCCAGCACGGAGACTCTGAGCAAAACAAAGTTGTGCTGGGATAGTGCAGGGGTCTGGTATCAAGATGTCAGTGTGTTTAAAAATGCAGCTCATATCTGCTGTGTATTTAGATGAGTTCATGGTATATAACAACCCATATCAGCCACGGTGCAGTACCTGAACACACTGGAGTCAGGTTTTATTACAGAGGCTATAAACCACTTCTACGCTATTGAGCAGTTTATTCCCCAAATTGAGCTCTCATTACATGGCCATATAATCTGGCTGAGTTTTATCCTACAGTTTAATTAACTTCTTTCACTCATTCTTTTTTTTTCAAATTGAATAGAGGCATGTTCACTTCCTGTCCCAAATTATTGTATGATGTTGTTACACACTGCTAAGCAACTATCATTTCCTGCCCAGAGGTGGCTGTGTTTCAGTGGCAGGAGAAATGATTCCTGTGTATTTCATTTATAAAATTCCTTGGGATCTTTCAGGATAGAAGCCACTAGAAAAATGTAAGGGGTTAGTAGCAGCACACGCAGGCACGCATTGTCCATGTCACATGCCCAGACAGAACATCTTTTCTGATGAAGCAGCCTAGATCTTTGGAGCAGTAGCATCCCTGAGGAGGAGACTCCTCTGACCATGTGTATAGAAAATGCAATAGAAATTAACAGAGGGGGAATGTTGTTGTTGTGAGCTGGATAAGCTATTGTGATAATGTGTAAGACGCAAGGAGACCACAGAAAATCCACAAGCAAGCTCTCTCCTCATATGAATGCGAACAGCAGTCACCTTCATGAATTTTGGTCATATTAACCCCTATGATCAGAGAAAAAGAACTGATGTGGCTTGGAAATACATTAGGTAGGATTAAATAGCAGAATGTACACACACGCGCAAACAAACAAGAAGCTGAGTTTTAATACTGTGTATTATTATTGACATGCTGGACCTTAATGGCTGTAATGTCAATGGGCATTCTTGGGCCTTTACTCATGGATTATTAATGTATTAGACCACAGCTGTTACGGGCTATTGTGTCAAGAGCAGTTTGAGTGGATGTCTACAGTATGCAGACAGAATAAATACACCATTTAATCAGTGTTGTATACTCTGTAGGCGTGTGAATTGTGCAACCTAGAAACCCTTTAGACCACTCTGTAATACCATCTCCTATAGCAAAACTGGGAATGCCAGATAAGAACAAGAGAGAGACTGGAGAGAAACCGTGTCAATTCTTCAGAGGAAGGTGGGGATCCACCATAAAGTATATAGCCAGTTGTACAATACTGCCCCATGATGTGGGGACACTAGCTGCTGATCAGTTGATACCTTAAAACATGAAGATTAATAGCCTCTTTTAGTTAGTTAGTTAGTTAGAATCCTCTTTTAGTTAGTTAGTTTATTTATTTTATCCTAGCCCATGTAAACTAACTAACTGCAGGTGCAACTTCTAGCCACGTAAATGTGTACTCCTCTCCTAACGCTATTTGCTTTGCTCAATTCACACCATGGGACTTCAGTGGTGCACAGGGTCTCATGTTGACCATTTGTGCTGCAATTAATTTCACACTAAGTCCTGATATTGAGTGGTGCTAAGGGCCCCTCAAGGTTTGACATTATTCCAAAGGGCCTTTCTGAATGCACTGTAATTCACTGTGAAAGCTGAAGCAAGCAAAGTAGCTGGAATCGCTGTGTGATTAATTCCAGGTGAAGAGAATGAATGTATTCGCCATATCTCTGCTGCATGTTTGGTAGGATGTATTGGTCAGATCCCACAGGTGAAATATAGGAACATAATAAACCTGCTAAAACACTCAAATTGTAAGAGTTGCTGCAGGTCAGAAACGAGATGCCGTGGAAGAGCTTGGCATGGAATCAGGACAAAACCAGCAGGCGGTGCAGTGGGTCAGGAGTGAGGTGTGTTTGCAAAACTTTGTCATTCTCCCTGAGGTGAGCACTGTTCGGTCTTTCTTTTTCCTGGGCACTAAAATCAAATTCTAGGAAGGAAAAGAAATCCCCTGATTTTCCTGACAACAGTGAATAGAATTAGACGTTTCATCATGTCATATCTGGGCCATGGAGAGGTCCTTGCTTTTATTGTGTGACGACATGGAAATTACCAAGTAATTATAGGATTATGCAGTACCCAGTAAATGAAATGTTACCTCTTTACCTTTTATAGAACAAAAAATAACCATGTAATTTCCTAGTGAATTAAGCTGTTAAGGTCTCATGGTAATTATACTTGGAGTCAAAAGCTCGGAGTTCTTCTGGTAGTTACAAGTAAGGAATTATCTTTCATTTTTAAACATATGTTACAGTCGGATACCAAGCCCTACATTTCCATTTTAATAACACTATGCCATGCCCAAATGAAAGCAAGCATATGTTTCCCATCGATGTGTCCAAATATAGTGCACATGTTATGTAAAATAGATTGGACATATGCAAAACTGACCCAGGTTTATAACAGAAAAAATTATATGGAATGACATGAAATAGAAATAGAGCTAAAATATTATCAGTCGGATCATAATGTTTAAAATCATGCCTAGTTTCCCCAGTAATCAAGTCACTGTTAGGCTGGTTTTTACCAGATATGAATAATATCTTTGAACATAGAAGGTGGAACTGGCTGGTAAGACGCTTGACTGTAGTCCAGCTCTTTACAAGAAAGTATAATGAAAGCCCTGAATCATTTTAGTGTGTAGGTGCGAATCTCACAGGTAGAGAACAATTTTGTGTGGACTGGGGCGTGAGCAGAATATCATATTAACAAACAGAATAGTGAAATAAACTCTAAGGGTGAAATCCTGGCTGTGTCAATGGGAGTTTTGCTATTGACTTGAAAGGGACCAAGATTTCACGCTTGGCCCGATATCTTCTGGCAGTAGTTGGGCCTCCTGTTGGAATTCTCAACCATGCTGGGCAAGGAATCAGTTCTTCTTCAGAGGTGGCTCAGGGTCAGATCCCATTTTGAATGTCTGCAGGAAGGATAGGAGTGACAAAGCAGAGCCTGCTACAGGGTTATTCTATTACAGATCAAAATCACCCCCATTCAAGACTGACTGCAGAATTTGTAAAAGCTCACTCAGCAATGCGCTATATGACAGCCATCCAGCACAAGGGAGCCCATATGTGGCTGATATATACCAAAGAAAGTGAGAAATGTGGTTTTCAGCTTAAAATACATTCCGGGAGAGCACACTTTGAACAAGTAGGCAGCTTGGGTAAGACACAGGAATCACAGGAGCCCACAAAAATTCACAGTGCCCTCATGACTCCCAGATCACTTGTCCAGTAGCTTTTAGGCTACCTAGAGTCCCTCGCCTTGCTAGGGTAGATTTCTTTCAGGGCTGGAAGGCAGGAATTGATCCCAGCTCTGCCACTGGCTTTATGTAGCCTTAGGAAAGTTATTTAGGCCATGATTAAAGTAAACTAAAATGGAAAGAGGAGCTCTCCTGGCAGCAAACAAATGAGGAAGGAAACTGTGGGGGAGCTTATTTTAATACTAGTATTAGTGGCCTAATTTGTAGAGGTGTTGAGAATCTGCAGCTCCCACTGATTTCCAGTATTGTTCTCTGAGCTGAATAGAGCTGGTCCAAAAAATGCCTATCGTATTAAAAAATGTAAGTGCATTTTTTAAAAATTTCCTAAAAAACGTTTTTGTTTTTGACAAACTAACCTAAATTAAATTAAATTATAAAATAAAATAAAATAAAAAGTTTTTTGAAAAACACTGTCAATAAAAATTATGGTAAAATGAAAACTGAACACTTTTATCCAAAACAGAAATATTACTGAATTCTTTTCCATTTCCAGTGTTTTATTGACAAAATGGAAAATTTCTACCAAAATCCAAAAGCCATTTTTCACCAAAAAATATTTTGATTAAAACATTTTGACCCATGTAAGTTGCTCAGACCCATGGATAACCAGGCATTTATTTAGGTGCCTAAATATGTCTTTAAGTCCCTAATTTGAGGTCTCCAAGTTTGAAAAAATAAAATGACCTTAATATCTGTGCCTCAGTCAGACAGGGATAGTGCAACATTCTCAACTCCAGCACTTCACAGGAGTGCTGTGTGCATTAATTAGCTAATTTTATAACTTGCTTTTAAATATGTAACATGCTATATAAGTGCTAAGTATGATTATCACAGCATTACTGCAGACTCTTTCCTGAAAAAAATACAGAATGATTGTCTGGGTTTTTAATGAAGTTTAACACTAACATTTTAAATGTTAACATTTGAGTCTGCATTTTTTAGCACAGATTGAACAATTTCACCTAAAAGTCATAGCTAATCCAAACAGTAATTGCTGCGGGTACAAATCTGCATTGAAATAATTATCCTGTGATCTTTTTATTTTGAGTTTTTCTTATTTTAGTTTAATATTAGCTGGCAGTTCTCAGACAGCTGGTGTGTATTTTAGCGTACCAGCACTATGAATCCTGTATTAATAATGCACACTTCCATTGCACGCTGAAACCAATAACATGCACTTATTTAAAGGAGATTGCTATATCCCATAGTAAAATATGTAGCAGTTGCTCTAGATATGTTGGGGTATTTTGGTGCAAATGAGCTTTTTTACATAACTTTTCCATGATTTTTCACAATCCGTCTGTCACTCTTAAAGTTCCATATTTGCTTTTTGACAAATATTAATAGCCATTCTTTGGTGTTTGATCTAATGGTTAAAAAAATCAGTCACTATCTCATCCTTAGTCTTTTGCATATCATCCCTGCAGCCTGTCACAGATTATTGCTAGCACTGTGCTTGCCTGGTTTCTCTCCCTTAATAGCCTTACATCTCATTCCAAGGGAGATGAAAGAGTGAGAAGTACCAAAGGGCTTACATTCAATTAATGGGGAAAGAGGCGGGCCTTCAAAGTGCTCAAGAGCAGTTCTGATTGCAGCAGACTGCTGACTGCATATCATGTATCATAGCTATCAGGAAGTGTAAAACCAGTACTTTCACCCGCATTCTTAAGCTGGGCAGGGGAGGAGGAAAGTACAGCCTTAAAGGTGGCCTACAAAGAAAAATTGGTTTGGTGGTCTTTTCTACTGCTTTATGGATGAAGAAAACCTGAATATTCCACACTGGACCATAGAATAATTTTTTCCTTCTGCTTGTTTTTCACCCTAGAAATACCAGGAGTATCATGTCTTATCTTCCCTAGTTTTGCTGGAGATCTCCTGGGAGGACCAGAGATCTGGACTGGGAATTCTCTCTCAACTCTTGGCTGAAGGGTTGGGGACGCTGAATTTTTAACAAAGAGAGCTTTCCTTTTAACTTTTTATTCAGGTCTGTGGTTTACATAGTCATTATCCACAACAAACAACAGGCTGAAGTGTTTTTAACAGCCTGTTTAAGCCAACTCTTTAGGAGGAAACTTCCATTAGAGGCAGGTTATTCCATAATTATTCACTTGCAGGGCGGGGAAGAATTTCCTTGTAGCTTCCTGTGAAGCATTTAGTACTAGCCACTGTCATACAAGATGCTGAACTGGAAGGACCACTGGTGTGGTTCAGTATGGCAAGCTTTGTGTTCTGATTTCTTTAGTCCACCCCGTTCTGTGGAGAAAGGCTGTTTGCAAAATTTAGCCCGGGATTGGGATTTGAATTTGAACACTCATGAAGTGTGGGGTAGGTTTGGGCCCATCTGTATAGGAGGCATATTACATGTGTCACCATAACATACAAAACACTGGGAAAAGATGGTGCTTCAGTATAACAGGAGTTAATTTCCAGCCGAGAGTGAGTACTTACTTCTGTGTTGCTCAGGGTTTGTTTAATTTTTAAGAGCTCTGATATAGGATAGATCCATGCTGGAACTAGACTGAGCTCCCTTGAGTGATGCTCAGAGATGACCTTACATAGGGGCTGTTTGGACTTACGGCTATCTAGGCGTGTTTGTTTTCTGGACTGCTTTGCTTTTGCCTGAATTTGCTTTTAATATAAACCTTGGAGAACAGAAAGTTCTTGCCTGAGACCAAAACCACCTGCTCCCTGACCTCTATCACTGCTGCATGCCAATAATATCCTCCACTACTTTAACCTTTTAAAATTCTCTGCATTACCACTGCATATGGGCAGTCCACTTGTTTCTCACAGGTTAACAATGCTATAAAGAGCCTGGCTGGTCAGCGTAATCAGAAAACACTGAAAAGGTCAAGGCATGCTGAGGACTGCAGAAGCTCCCCTCTAATTTAGTGTAGCCTGTGACCTTCACTTACCCCGTACTTTAAATGATTGCAAATTAACTCAGGCAACATAACGGGAGCTTTTGAAATCTAAATGAATTGAAAGAGGAAACTATATCAAACAGCTTTCCATCAATGTCAAGCGGTGCTATCCAGCGTAGAGTATACCAGATATGCACACAGACAGAACTGTCTTACTTAGCCAGCTGCGCTATAGCCCTCAGCATTCAAATAAAGCCCCATTAACGTCCCTGATGCTGAGCGATGCTCTCTATACATTCATGCATTGGCACCGTGTCACATCAGCCTCTCAGAAAAATGCTCACCATGGCACATCTGGCACTTTAGGCCAGAGATTTTTCTTCATGGTGTATGCCCGGGGCCTGAATGGTTTATGTGTGTGGTGTATATGGGAGGAATTAGAAATCATAAGGTGGGGGATCATAACATAGCAGCCTGACCCTATAGCCACAGAAGTTAATGACAAACCTTCCATTGACTTTAATGGTCCAGCATCGAGCCCTATATGCTAATGGTGACAAAACTATCCAACAACCAAACGTTGGTGATTAAATGTCATTGATAAAGTGGCAGATAATAAGGGCTGCACAACAAAATGCCCTGTGACACACGTGTTCTCACGCTCTCTATCTCTCTCTTCACCTTTTCCATACTGTGACCCTGTGTTATAGTGGAATAAAGTTTCAGGACCCTCACTGCCCCCCTCTTATCCAGCCATAAAGAAAAGGAGGATGAACACCACCTCAGGTTGACAACCATAATCTAGGTTCTTATACAAAGCCCATTACCAGGTTTTGAGCCAGCTGATGTGTCCAAGTGATAATATCCTCCACGGTTAGTCGGGTGACACGGTTCCCCCTGACGCACGCCCTTCTAATCCAGCTGAAATCACAAGTGTTAATTAGCAAACCAATTACTGCAGAAAGGAGCAATGTGCGAGACTTGGATTTGCCTGGCATTGATATTAGTTCTTTCTGCATCCAGGAAACTGGCATCAGTTTATATTAAGTGGCTGTTTTCTTCTGGGTACATATCTAGCTGGTGCTTTTTATTCCATGCTAGCCAAAAAGTAAAGGGAACCATTGCTGAGGGGGAAAGAGACTTTTTTTTTCCTGAATGTAAAGCTACTTCCCAGCAATAACAATCAAAAGTAAGAGAAATTCAAAGCAAACAGCCACCAACGTTCACTCCCAGCAGCTCCATTGAGAGCCCAACTTTTTGCCGGTTTCACTGATGCTAGGGATGTTATGCAGCCGCTGCATGCCGCCATAAGCTCAAATGTTGTTAAATGTCTTGGTCCAGGAAGGGCTGCTCAGTGTGATTAGTTGGCTGATAGTAGATGCTACTCAGCGAATTCCCATGGAGATGGCCTGATTTCCATGGCAACTGAATTCACTCTCTTACCTTTCCCTTTAACAGGTATAAGTGCAATTATTTAAAATATACTCTGGTGCTCTACAGTCGTAGCCCAGAGCACTGTAGTGACACTGTCGTGAACTGTAATAGCCTTGGCTATAACTGGAACTCCTGGGGTATCCTGAATATTGTTATTAGTGTGGACTCCCATACATGTTCTTGGCAACTTGTTAACAGCTAGACCGTCCATTCATTTAGTTATAATTTGCCCATCACAATGGAGTCTGAGAGCCAGCAATATTACATAAGCATAAAAACTCTCCAAAACTGTATCTTCATCTCCTTATCCTAAGGCCTGTTGTGTGTGCATGACGTCTTCCTTCCTTTCCAGTCCCTTCCTACATTCTACTTCTCCTTCATCCTTAACATTTTAATGTAGCAGGGCATGATTACTGACTGAAAAAGCTTTTGGGGGAAAGGTGGGTTAGACACCTCACTCGGAACTTATTTAGATTACGGCAGTACATGAAAGGCACATGGAGCTTTCCAAGACACAAAGGTAGACACAGTCCCTGCCCAGGAGAGCATAGAAAAACTGATGAAGAGTCAGGGAATGGGATGCAACATACAAGCAAAGAGATCAGGGTGGTAACAGCCATGTGACTTATTAGTTACAAGTTTGTTGTGTTTGTTTCTCTCTTTTTTTTAGTGTTATCAGCAAACTAAAGTCCCCTCTTCCCACCTCTGTCCTCTCTTCACAGAGCAATTCCCAGGTTCACTTTCACTGTCCTTACACCCCCTCCCCCAGAATTTACCCCCCTTCTGCCACATAAACGAGCACAAGGATTAAATAAGTGAATCCATAAGTGGATGACTTAGTCAGGAAGTTTCTTCTAGGCGTCCTGGAAGAAGTGGGTCTTAAGGAGGTAGTTAAATGCGATAGTAGAGGCTTTGCAGATCAGCTTAGCAAAGGTGTTGCATGCATACAGGACAGAGTGACATGGAGGGAAGCATTCAGATGGTAATAAGATTACATGTCAATCTGATGTCTGGTAGAAGGGTGTTGCATGGTCATTATAGGCCAGCCACTGAGAATGGGCCTGCACGTTGTTTTCTTGGCACTCATGACTCCACAGTGCTTGATAATCGCATTTGTCATGGCAGGAGAAAGAGACAGTGTCTGGGATAGCCTGGACCCTGTCCACCGAAGTACTCATAGGTCAGGATCAATAACATAAAGTGATCTGAAAGGGAATAGGAAGCCAGTACACAGTGTAAAGCACCTTGGTAATGTGCAGACTGTATTGCTTAGACGACTGGTGGCCACATATAGGCCATCAGAGACTTTTTTGCATGGCACTCTATAGAGGTACAGGGCTTTGCAGTAGCGGAAACTAGAGGTGATGAAGGTGAGCACCACTGTGGCTAGGTCAACATCCAACCAGAAGTGGCATAGTCTCCCAGCTGGCCAAAGATGGTGGAAGGTGCTTCGGGCTGTAAAAGCCTTTAGGGGATCCAGAAACAAAGAAGAATCCTGAAAGAACCAAACCCTGATCCACTTGGCTAAGCAGGGCACATTCAGTCAAGGATGGAGTGCTGGGAAAGTGATGTCTGAAAAACTTTGTATGCACACGTGCAAATGGAATCTAACACACTTTCTGAAAGAGCTGTGCTGAGTGTGGGTGGGTGCTACCTAGGCACGTCTCCCAGAGGATGCTGACCTTAATTCCATATGATTATTAGCATTCATCAAATTACAACAGCTTCGTAGAAAGAGCTCTGTAGAAGAGCAACAAAAATGATTAAAGGTCTAGAAAACATGACCTATGAGGCAAGACTGAAAGAACTGGGTTTGTTTAGCCTGGAGAAGAGAAGACCGAGAGGGGACATGATAACCACTTTCAAATACATAAAAGGTTGTTACAAGGAGGAGGGAGAAAAATTGTTCTTAACCTCTGAGGACAGGACAAGAAGCAATGGGCTTAAACTGCAGTAAGGGAGCTTTAGGTTGGACATTAGGATAAACTTCCTAACTGTCAGGGTGGTTAATCCCTGTAATAAATTGCCTAGGAAAGTTGTGGAGTCTCCATCATTGGAGATTTTTAAGAGCAGGTTAGACAAACACCTGTCAGGGATAGTCTAGATAATACTTAGTCCTGCCATGAGTGCAGGGGACTGGACTAGATGATCTCTCGAGGTCCCTTCCAGCCCTGTGATTGTATGAAATGCAAGATCTGCCATGAGGTGCTTACCGTGCTTGCAGATTTATTGAAAACAGCTTTGTTAAAAATATCAGGTATTATATCCTAGTATTAAATCATCATGAAAACTGGCCCATTTCCTGTAACCTCTGCAATATATCTTACGTCCTGTCCAATACTTTTTCATTCTAAACACAAAGCACCACCTGAAACCCAAACCTCCCACGCCCCATCTCTCTTCTGCACCTCCCTTCCCCTTCCTGCCACCACGCCCCTTCCATCCACCCCAGCAAAGGTTTTCATTTTGCACTCGACAGACAGACTCATTCCTTTCCCCCTTTCAGTGGAAAACCGCAGAGGAAAGCATAGCCAATTGAAATAAATGAGAGCGGAGAAAGAAAGGGGGAGAGATAGGGAGGGAACAGGAGTGGGCTCCCAGACCTCATCGGTTTAGCAGCCTCAGGGGGCAGGTGAAGAAGGGGAGGCAGGCTGGCAATAATCAGACCAAAGCTGGAGCAGAATGTGCTTCTTGGCAGTGAATGTCAGGAAGCTTTATTGCCCGTGACCTTCAGAGCACTTAGTGTTGATGAAGGACCAGTGAGGAATGCTCAAATTATCATATTATGGTTGTCATGGAGGATGGAACAGCGTGTTTGTTTGGTGGGGGGAGAAGGCCTGGAGAAGGGGAAGAAAGGTGAGGCAAGCACCCAACTTTGCCAACAGCAAAGAATGCAGAGCACAAAAGTGAATTCCCCCGTCCCCACGATGAATCAGGACAGGATGGTGCCAGACGCAACCTCCGTCCAGGAGGGATGGGCTCATGTGCCTTGTATTTATTCAGTTCATGTGTGGAAGACAGGCTTTGCTGTGTACTTGATATGCTGGTGAAAAATGGCACAAGAGCAGCCCTGGAGACTGATGTCCTGCATTCATCCCCAGGATGCGTGCACGGCAGAACTAGCTCCCCTCAGCTGCCTCATGGGCCCTATGCAACTGCATGTGTTTTCATGAGCCTGCAACAGGCTGTTATTCCGGGGAGAGGGGTCAGCCTGGGTGACACAGGTGTTTCCCATGGCTCTGCGATCTGTGTATCGACATACCATTTCCTTCCCCACTTTTTTTGGCCCTCCTCTGAGATGTCAAGCATCAGTGGCAGCTGGCTGGGGATTTTTTGTGTATTTCTGAGTCTAAAAGAGCAGACGCTACCCAAGCCAGCTTTTGGTTGCTTCCCTGTTTGCCCCAGTGCCATTGATTATTTGTGCCAGCCTCGCTCAGGGACCAGTGAGAGCCGGTGAGCTGGTCACTGCAGAGCATCTGGAAAGGAAAGGGGCATGGAGGGGCTGTGCTGGCTGACTCAGCAAGAATTCCTGATGGCGGCTTTCAGGGAGGGCATGGCGCTGTGGCAGCACCACCAGCCTGGGATAGGGGAAGCGTGGGCTCTGCTCTGAGCTGACTGGTGCAGGGCTATGGACGTAGCCTTGTCTCCATCTCACACCTCTCTGGCCCTTTTGGAGAGGCTAGTGATCACTGCTTGCACTCCCCAGCCACTTGGTATCTGGTCCCTGAACAGTGGCATGATGGCTCTGTGTCTATGTGTGAGAAACTCTTTTGCACCCTCTCTCCCCTCCCCCCCTGTGCATCTGTCCTCCCAGCCAGCCCCAATCTAGCCAATAATGCGGATGACGGGGAGGTCTGTTAGGCTCTGGCTAACTAAAGTCTGCAGTGTCTCTTTAAAGGAAGTGTCTGTAATAAAGATTTACCTCCCGGTTTAGGAAGACAATTATTGCACGTTAATTAAATATGAAATGACACTTAAGAGCATATCCATTGCCTTAACAGCGACTGTCTGTAATAATAATAACACTTAGCTCTTACATAGCTCTCTCCATCTACACAGCACATCACAAACATTAACTAATTAATCCTCACAACCTCCCTGTGAAGCAGAGAGGAGACCACTGGGATGTGTCAGGGGAGTAAGTCTCCTTCACAACTTCTTACTATCCCATTGAGGCTGCTTTTCACACAGCTGCAGCACTAATGCACTCGCTCTCCTAGTCACCCTGACTCTAGTTTTGTTGTGTGGTTGAACCGCTGCTGTAAGGCAGGTAAGCCCTAGCGTGAAAGGGAAACCAAACTAGGGAAGTGACATGACTTTCCCGTCACCACTGACAGTGTCAGGGGCAGAATTAGAACTCAGGGCTTCCTAGCTCTTAGATCAGTGGTTCGTCCTCTAAACCATGTTTCTTGCATTGCCACATTGGTTTGCATGCAGTACCTGGGGCTGACTACTGACTCCTGTGGAGAAAGGCCTCAGCTGCAAAGCTTGAATGCAGACCTCAGTGAAATTTGAGAGTATTTGGACCTAGGATTCCAGGTTGGCCCATTAGAAAGGTCAGTCACAGGGTTCTCTTCTGAATCCACACGTCCACAAAATGTGAGAGTCCAGCTCTGTTATGTATATACAATAGAACCGCAGAATAATGAACACCAGAGTTATGAACTGACCGGTCAACCACACACCTCATTTGGAACCAAACGTACGCAATCAGGCAGCAGCAGAGACGGGGGGAAAAAAAAAAAAAGCAAAGACAGTACAGTACTGTCTTAAACATAAACTAGTAAAACAAAAGGGGAAAGCAACATTTTTTCTGCATAGTGACGTTTTAAAGCTGTATTAAGTCAATGTTCCACTGTAAACTTTTGAAAGAACAACCATAACATTTTGTTCAGAGTTACGAACATTTCAGAGTTACAAACAACCTCCATTCCCGAGGTGTTCGTAACTCTGAGGTTCTACTGTAGTTATTATATCTTATGTTAAGTAGGCAACTTTAAAACAAGGCTTGAGTGCACCCTGAATCCTGTTATGCTGCCATCTGCCCAACTAAAAGGTTGCTCTGATTCCAGCCTCTTCACCTAATTTTGAATGTGATTCTGACCATATAACCCAGCTTTCCCTACCATGGTGCCCTTTAACGGTGTCACAGCATCTGCACTTAGCAATGGTCCCAGAAAATCTGCAAAATCCCAGCTGCCATTTTGGATTCCCTCCTCTGCTGGACTTTGTCCCACATAGGTTATGTTGTAGGGATACTCAGACTTTGAGTCCAGACCCGTTAGAGAGAGCGAGGTGGATTGCCTCTGAAATTTCCTAATGTTATGAGGAGTTTGGATCCAGAGATCTGCTTTGGGGCCTGTCTTAACTTACCTATAACAGCTGCAGCACAAGTACTACTAATGTGTTCTTCCCACACACTGCCCTTACCTCCACATTGGCCTGAAGGGAAGTTCAGTCTTTTATTCTGTTGATAAATTGTATAGTCAATTACTTGACAACTCTTTGGTCCATTATAAAATATACTCAAGATACCAAATAACCAATGTCAGTTGAGTTTATGA
This sequence comes from Emydura macquarii macquarii, assembly GCF_026122565.2. Lineage (NCBI taxonomy): Eukaryota > Metazoa > Chordata > Testudines > Chelidae > Emydura > Emydura macquarii. The sequence continues at coordinate 14,889,773 of NW_027131105.1, read as the reverse complement.
CTTTAAGCCAATAACAATATAGTACAGGGGAAAAATTCTATACAATACCAGTCTCCAAGAAGCCATCTAATTCAGCGAAGTTGAATGACACAGAAGGTGTGCTCCCAAACTTACACATGTCAGCTAGTATTATTTCTATGATGATTTTACAAGTTTTGCATCTCTTCATACATCACTAAAATCCCACCCATCAGTTTGTCCCAGTTCCCTAACTTGTTGTTCTGTTCCTTCCTTATCTTTGGTTGGATATTAGCATTCCGGGTACTGATCCGGGAAGATACTTCCCTAGCTTGTACTAAGACATAGAACGAATGTATCTGGATTTTGACATGTTTCTTATCTGCAAATGCAAGGGGTTATGAGATAACTTAGCCTAAGTGAACTGGATTATAGTAAGGGGTCAGCCAGTTAAGGCTATACAGGTGATACAATATTTGTGCTGAATGCTATTTGTGCTGAATGCGTACTAATATATATGGTGCAGATAATACACATAATTAATAGATAGATCTATCTAGCTATCTATCTGCTAGCCAGCCATATACTGATCAATTATTCTATTCCATTCTATTCTATGTTGTACTCATCACCTTGGCATCTGAGTGTTTCATCTATTGTCTCTCTGCTGGGATGGCCAATAAAGGAGGCAGAGGCAGGCTCCTTAGAGGCTGAAATCCAAAATGGTGGTGGAAGCTGCTCCATAAAACTGTCACTGTTTGATGCAAGGCCCTGAGTGAGCTGCTACTAATGGAAGGGACACATATACCGGGTTAAACTGCTGTAGAACATTGCGGCTAAAACCTGGCCCAGCAAACTCCTCTCTCATCGAACACCTGGTCTGTATCTGCCTCCTGCATCTCTTGTGGTACCACGGACTGCATGGGAATTCCAGAACAACCACTAGGGCTGGAACTCTTTGTGCTTGTGTCCTGTGAAGCACCAAACACTCTGTGGGCACTTAACAAATTAGTATTAACAAAACATGGTGTGGTCATGTTCACATCACTGCCCAGAACGTTTTTCCAGCTCAGAGATATTTCATAGGTGACTAAGCTAGTGGAAAAAAACATGCAAAGTTAGGGTGTGATGTGCACTTAGGGCTGCTATAAGGAGAGAGGCAAGTGAATGTCCCTTTTCAAGCTGGCATTGTGGGAAGCTTTCCCCATGTTCCCCGTTCAGACCTGTATTCAGCATCAATTTCCTTATATAGCAAATGAATATTCAAAAGCTATTTATTTAGCTTAATGGCTGTGCACTAATATTTACATCATCTACAACACAAATCCCTGTGTATATCTGCTAAGCAGTTGTCAAACCACAGCAATGTGTGTTCAGTAATAAAGCTGTGGAGAAGACATCGCTTGAAACATTTAGGACCAGACTAGAAGGAGCACTAAAGAGTGCGCTTAGCGATCCTGGAAGGGGGAGAGAGACAAGGTCGCCTAATAAATCCTTCCTGACTCCAAGTTCTGTGATTCAACTGTTATTTACCATACAACTCCATTATTAAGGCCCTAGTTTTTCAGAACTTTCTTAAATGAGCCTCCAATTTTGTACCCACCAATAATTGCCTCTAGCACCGTTTTGTGGGTGCAAGTTATTTCAAGTACGTTCTGTAGCACTTAGAAGTCTACTTTAGGGGCATGGTCAGGCACTGTCATTAGATATCTAAGACCAGAGGATGTACCTGCAATTATGCAAGGGCACAGAAATGTGGGAGCAAAATCAGAGGTAGTGTCTGATAAACAGGACCTAAATCTCTGTGGGCCAAATTGTGATGATATGTTGGTTCATGCAGAATAGCGCTTTATGCCTTGAGTAGCCTCAGTGACGTTAATAGGACAATTTGTGGAGTGAGATAAGCAAGGACACAAGATGCAAATAGGGCAAACACAAGCCCCAAATCTTAATTCACACTTCAAGCCGTCATTTCCCCAAACTGTGAGGTCTCAGGCCACATGGAACCTGACCCTACCTAGCTTTTGACTTTGTTTTGCAAACCCAAAAAACCCCGACGGATGAAATTTGCCAGATCAAACACGGCTACTAGCACCACCCTCCATCTCCAGTTACAGACCAGCAAAAAGCTGAGTGTGCAGGTTTCAATTCTCCAGTCCCCTGGTCCGTTCTTTGGAAACCTCATGTGTATATTGTGTAATGCCTGTGAACTGCTCCCCCGCCTGGGGTCATGTAAATGATGTGAGAAACAATGAAGCACACCTGGGTAATTTGGAGCCAAATTGTGGTAGGGAGGAAAGATCATTGTAAATGATTGTGAGTGAACTTGGCAATGCCCACCCAGCCCACTCTCAGGCTCCTCCTCGTGGGTGAGCACGGAGCCACTAGAATGCAACAGGTCTCCCATCACAATCCTCACCCTGCTCAATCCACATCTGGTTCTTTCTCCTCCTTTACTGGTTAATAAATTGGCTGTTTCCTGAGAGCGGTTAATTTCTTATTAATGGTGCCCATTTCTCACTACGTACTTTGCCTGCCAGCTTTTGAAGGTAATTGCATTGTTATTTAGAAAAGTCAAAAGTGCATTCTTCCAGAGAGACTGTAGCTGGGATCTTCTGCACAGAGGTCTGTGGCTTGAGATGGGGCTTGCATGCCCTTGTTAGCAGCCAGGTGTCATTGCAGCCAGTGGGAAGACAAGGAGTCCTGCACTCCCCCACACCCGGAGAGGGTGAATAGAAGCCTTTAAATGAAGAAGAAGAAGAAGAATAAAAACAAAACAAAAAAATGACCATTTAAAATACATATCACAAAATGTTCCCTTCTGTTAAGAAACTGATGTCGTAAGTGACCTTATTAAAAAAAAGGCAAAAGGCTTGTTTACTTAAAGCTCACGTTCAAAGACAGCAAGGGAAACGTGGCTTTAGGACATTTTTCTTTCTCTTTCCTCCTAAATGAGATTGAAATACAGTTTCACATTTGCAAAGGCTAGTGCCCTTTCTGCTAAGAAATCCATTGACAGTCCAATCAACAGACATGTTCTGGTTACAAGAATCAAGCGTCAGTCAAACACCTGAAAGCCAGATCCAGCAAATACAGGAGATAATAGTATTGAAAACAGCCAGTGGGGAGAGGGAAAAGTCATTGCAATATAGGCAGAGGTTAGTGTAGGCTGGATGGATTGGCACGTAGCAGAGGTTAGAAAGGGAGGGCGATGGTGGAGGAAGACCTGTGAGATGAGTAGTTTAATGTATCAGGCTTTTGCCTCTTGGGACTGTGCCAGGGGCCACAAGTGGTAAGTTATTTGGGTGGACTCCGCCCATCCCACAGGATTTGTATCCCATCCACACCAGGAAAACACTGCAGCTTCTGGCACAGGTTCAACACACAATCCTCCTCAGCAAAGGCCCAGGAGTAGAATAACAAGCGGATGCATGGGCAGAGCAGCTTGTGGTGGAGGGATGAAAAGTTGGATTAGCGAGGGATGCTGCGGGGCAGGAGACAAGTGCATTGGCAGAGCAGTGTGATCCTGGAAGGGGGATCAGGCCTGAAATACCTCAGGAAGTGCTGTAGATGAGAACAGAGGAGCATTGGTGGAGCTGTAGGAGAAGCTTGTGTAGCCCCTACGTACGGGTACTTCGTGTTACTGAAACTAGTGACTTCGGTTTCTCACAAGCCCCAAAAATTGCTGATTTCATCCCAAACGTAAAAATCTAAAGAAGATGAGAGCAAAAATGAACAGAATAGAACTTGATTGTATCGCCTCATGTATTCTGGAGCTCTAGCTAGTAAAATACCCAGTGTCTGATTAAATGGTGGTGAACACAGGAGAATTACTTCCTTCCTATAGGTAACATGACAAGCAAATTACCTGAACTGCCTGTAAATCTGTAATCCTCCTTGGGAACTCAGTTCCTGAAAGGGAAAGTAGACGGACTGGATAAGGTGATATTGTTCTCACAAGCCCCCAATGTGCAGACTGGGTAGCTTTGCCCCCCCCCTCCGGTTTTTTGCATCTGTTATTAGAAACCTCGGTCTGGAATAAAGGACTGGAGCAAAGACCCTGTAAAAAGGCAAAAGGGTGAGGCAGCGTGGCCTAATGGATAGATCACAGGGCTGAGATGAGGAAACCTGTGGGCAAGTCACTTGACCTCCCCCTGCCTCCCCTCTCCCACTCAGCACCTTAATTTAATTACATCACTTGGGAAGGGTAGCTTGCCCAGGACATGCCACTTTTAGAAGCATCTTCTTCCATGGAAAAAGACACTTCACATGCAGAATGGAGGAGGGTTTAAAAAAAAAAACAATCAAAAAACTTTAACTCTCTTTTAAAGAAGGCACAAAATATTCTAAAGTAATATGGCTCTGATTTGAGCAAGTGATAAATGAAAGCAGCATGGCAGTGGCAGGTCAATCAAATATTTATAGGAGAACGCCATCCGTTAGCATTGTTGCCGTAATAAGAATGACTGAATGAAGTCAGAAGCATTTTCAGACCTGTGGGAGGCGCACACAGCTTTGCATCCCAGAGCTCAACCTTGTGAGTCGAGCGTCTTCATCTCGTCAAGGTGGGGGAGGCGAGGAGGAGAGATGGAGAGAGACTGTTGGAAGCACTAAAAATAGTTTGGATTATTCTGAACCATATTTTAGAATAAATTCCCCTTATCTCCTCAGGCAGCTGAATGTGTTTGCATGCTATCAAGGAGATCCATGCCCTAAAAGGATGAATCCAGGGGAGGCAGGGCATGCCTCTGTGTGTATGTATATATAGGACGAAAGGGCATCAAGTTTTGCATTCACTAGGAAAGCAGTTGTTACAATCGGTGAAATGCCAGAAAAGGTTAAGCCACAACTGCTGAAAAGAAGGCAGGAAACCTTAAGAAGAGAGCCGAATGGAATCAGGAGCCCTATTTTTTGGATCCCATCTTATGATTTGATTAATATTTTAGGTGGCAGTTATCACATGTTAAAATACCAAAGGATTATTAGCAGCCTACTCGTGCTCATGCTGTCAATATTTTGGACCTCATCTAAAATTTCCCCCACTTGGTCCATGATTGATACCTGCATGCCAGTGCTTGTATTGAAAAGGGATGAGGGACTGGGGAATCTATTCATTTGCTTTCTCATTTAAACTAAAACACTGCCTTGCGGCCATGATCAGAGAGGGAGGCAGCATTGCGCTGCAAACACATTTCGACGAAGCTACACGTTGCTGGAAATGTTTATACTTTGTCAGTGAAAATTGGACTAAGTCTATTAATAACAGCAATAAGCTGAGCAAGAGAAAAGCAGGTTTGTGATTAAAATGACCACATCTGGGCTACAATCTTTACAAGCACGTAGGTAACTTTAAGCACATGAGCAGTACTTCCTAAACGATTAATCACATCAGAACATTTGATCCTAAAAAGAGACCTGCTGCCTCCATTAGATACTCTTTCTAAGGTTTCCTGGATGATTTTAGCTGTTGTGGCTTAACTGCTTCTCCAGTAAGAATAGTCCACTGAGACTGGTCACGTGCTTAAAGTTAAGTGTGTACTTAAGTGCTTGCTAGATTGGGGCTGAGCTCTGCTGCCATTTGTGGGGTCAGATAATTTGTTATTCACAAGTATTTGGAGCACTGAGTTCATGAACATGTACTTGACTTTTGAAGCACCAAGGTTTCGGAGTCCAAAACCTCATCATGGAAACAAGCATTTTTGTCATCCTTCATTCACTATTCTCTTTATGAAGTTTAATTCATCCAGTGTGGGAGCAGCATCAATACCATCACACACCATATTTAGGAAAGGCTTGATATTTGTGAACAACCCATAGGCAGAAAATTGATTAGCCAAAGTGTTTGGGGAATTTGTACTAATTGCAAAGAGGCAAGTAGTAATTGGGATCAGTGGGTGAAGTGTTAGCAAGGTGACAGTGATAAATGATAGCATAGCAGTGTTCCCCTTGTTTGATCTGGAGTAAAGGATTGGAGCAAAGATCCTGTAAAAAGGCACAAGGGTGAGGCAGTGTGACCTAAGGGATAGGTCACAGGACTGGGACAAAGAGACCTGTCTTCAATTCCTGGCTCTGTCACTGGTTTGCTGGGTGACCTTGGTCAAATCATTTTATCTCCCTGTGCCTGTTTCCCCATCTGTAAAATGAGGCTAATGATACTGACCTTTGTAACACGCCTGTGAGTTCTATGGTGAAAAGCACTATATGTATATGAGAGTTAGGTATTATTATTATCCTTTTCAAGGACTTTTTTAAAAATACTGGCCATTTGGTGCAATCGGGTCCCATTCCAAAGGCTAAAAGAAAAAGCTCTTTATGAGTATTTAGCCTGAGGGATAGATCGTCTCTGGCATGGATGGTTTTGCAGTAGATAGAATGGGTGAGCTCCATTTGAGGCAGGGAAGTCATTCTAACCACACTGTCAGGTTGGTGATAGAATTTTTTTAAGGGGCTACCCAAGTCCTTCTCTAGTACTTCCCTAAAGCTACCCCAGATCCTCTAATGGTGTAAATCATCCTGGCTCCATCGAAGTCAATGGAGCTAAACCAAATTGCGTCAGCTGAGGATCATGCCCACTGCTGTATTTCCTGAGGTTTCAATGCTGTATTCCTGACCCATGCATCCTCCCTGCCATTACAGCAGATTCAATCAGGCATGGGAGAATCGCACCAATGTGTGAGTTCTGCTCTACACACCAACACCAGTGCTAAGGGATCTGGAGTCCAATGTGGCAGTTCTCTGGGTGATGGACAAGGCAGCATTGAAAGCTGATCTCCTCTTCCACCGCTGGAGTATTGCCCATGCAGGGCTGGTTTATTTTTGGCAGTAAACCGAGCAGACATGACTCAGAAAGGAAGTCACCTAAGGAAGTAGGTATGTGCAATAACAAGGTGCCATTTCCAGAGTCATTATGCTGGTCGCAACCAACACTTCAAATGCACATGGGACCCATGTGTTACCAGTTTCAGAAACGTTCACTTTGGAGAATGGACTTGAACATGGAGATTATTTCTTCCCCCTTAGGCAGTTTCTGGAGTTTTGTGACTTACAGGGAAATTAACCACTTTGGTGATGAAGCATATTAGATCACTCCAGCAAACGCAGCTATCCTGTGCATATGGCTGGATGTGAAGCTGCTGGGAGTGCCTGAGGTCCCACTCCTTTGATTAGCTGTTCCATAGAGAACTGACTGAGGGACACACACACGGGTTCTGCTAGCTGTGAATGGGAAAAACAATCTTTTGTCCATAGTTGGAGGAAAGATCCTGGACACGTATTTGACTTCTGTTTCCGGTAGAGTGGAGGCACGGGTTTAATGCAGTTGAATACTGTATATGTCAGTTACTCGCTTACAAGGCCAATGGAAGTCCATGTTTACTTCTGTTATTCCATCCAGTGCAGACACTGATCAATGTTATGAAGTTTTAAATATTGACATTCACATTAATTTCCTTGGAATTGTTTTAGATTTTCTTTTTACCTTTATGAAATGGCTTTTCCATTAGCAGTTTAACCACTCTGCCTTTCCCCTGCCCAGACCTGCCTCCCAGCCTGGCTCATGCCATACATGAAACAATGGGGAAGGCGGGAAGGCAGGGATGTCTCAGTCAGGTTCAATGCACAGCTTAGTCTAACTAGCACTCTCTACTTGGGGGGCGCCCAGGACTGGAAAAGTGCCCACAGGCCAAGACTGTGGCTCATTGGCAGAGCTGTGGGAAGGGCAATCGGGAGAGGAACCAGGACTGCAATAGTAGGGGTTGCTATGAGTCAGATGGAGGTGCATTGGCAAGCTAAACGGGGAGGCTTCCAAAGAGTTTACCCACAATATGCATGTGACTCAACTTTCATCAGGAATGATCTGCATAGGCCCTGGTATTTGTGCTTTGCATTTTTCACTGTTTTCCCTCCCAGTGATTCAGGTAGATATGTGTGGGTCCAAACCCCTTACAATAAAGTTGCTATTGTGTTCGATAGTAATGGTCCCAAACACTGCAGCTCCCAGTCATGCTACTGCAGCAGTTTGTTCTGTTGTTACATGACATCAGTGGAAATTCTGGCCTTCCCAGGATATTTCATTTTCTGTATAGTGGCTATATCCAGAGGACACCATAAGAGGCTGGAGATCTGGAATTGTTTTAGGGCACCCCTCCAACCCCCGCCCTTCCTCCCAAAAAAGAAAAAAAAAAAAAAAGATTGGAAGTCACAAAGACAAATACAAACATGAAGGTTTATTTGGCATTTCTGGGATACTGAGATATTCAGGCTTGTCAGGGCACCAGCAGGCGATTGCCTGATTCTGATCTCATTTACACTGGTGTGAACCAGGAGTAGTTCCACTCAAGCTAATGGAATAACACCAGTGTGAAACTGGAGTGAGCTCAGAATGCTCATGTCCTCTGAGAGCCTGATCCAAAGCCCACTGAAGTCAATGGAAATACTCTGATTTCAGTGGGCTTTGACTTGAGACCTGAATGCATAGTTCTAATGTCCATAAGCAGTAGTAAAATAAGCCAAGTTCCCCCTAGCTTATCCTGAATGCTGCCTGCCATGTGCCATTTCATTCTGCACGTCAAAATTACCAGTTTTAATAATGCCTCCAAATTCTCTTGGCTAAAGAGGCTCTGGAGACCCGTCTGAAATAAAACATTTCCTGTTTTCTCTTCTCCTTGCCTGCAGGTGTATTTGTATCGCAGAGAACACTTCCTAAACACTAGTTTCTTCAGAGACACTCACAGCTTCATCTCCCCTAATCTAGATCCACCTTTGCCATCTCTAAATAATAATGCAATTACATAGTAAATGGGTAGCGGGGGCTGGGCAAGCAGCAAATCTCTGTTCCGGTGAGTAAAAAAAAAATTAACCCCATTTATAGCTCAGTTCTGAGGCAGCAAAGCTTCTGTGTTTACTGAGCTTCCATTGACTGAGAGAGAAAATCTATGCATGGAAGAGCTGCAGCACTAGACCCTGTATATACAGAACAGCTCTGCTCATTTTAACTCACTGTACATTGATATAGTGACTTCCATCCTGAAGGATCTACATTCTGGGTAAGGATTTATGCTCCCAAAAGTGAGCCCTCTTCTAAGTGTGACAGCCACCTTCTTGGCTGACACATCAGAGGACTGAACTGGGGAGGTCCCGAGCTAAAAGCATGAGTTTGTACGGCTTGAGCTAAGCACTAAACTGGCTGTTGCAACACAACCATATCCACTGTGGGTTCAACACTGGGCAAGGGACATGTAGCACATGCTGTCCAGTGGGTTACAAAACCAAGCAGCGCCCTACATTGAACCTTAGCTATTTTATAATCACACCTTCTAGGGAAGAGGTGGAAAAATTCCCTGGTTTCACCAGCCTTTGTATTTGGCCCTAACCTTCCTCAGGCTAGTGCTCCCATGCCCGGTCTTTAAAATTCAATGGGGATTGGATAGCTCGGTGTGTATGACTGAATCTCAAGCAGTTACTTCATCTGGGAATATAGAATCAAGGCAAATCCACATAGGAAAGCGCTCTGGGTGGCAATGCTGCAGACAGAGCTGGGCCGGAATCTAATCTCAGTTATGCAAATGTAAATGAGGATTAACTTCAGGATGTAAAAGCGGTGCAAAGGAGATCAGAATCAGACCCAATGTGAAATTCTATGTAATTGTCACCCTTAGGGCTGACTCACCACTCACTGATACAGTTTTACACCGACAAAAGCACTGATCTCAGCTGAAGTTATAAAGCTGGAGTATCACAGAGGTGAATCAGGCCCTTGGACAGCAACCCTCTTCAGGCAGGGACATTGTCATCTCATTTTTTGTGTAGTGTCAGGCACATCAATTGTGATGTGTTAATACGGGGCCAGATCCTGAGGTTCTTGTCCAGTTTCTACTCAGTCCTTACTCAAACAGGCAAGCTCTCATGATGGGAGGTTTGATTGAACAAAAAAAAATGTGTAAGGGATTCAGGGTTTGGCCCACTACTACTAATAATAATTCAACAGATTTATTTTTATTTTGTGTAGTTAGACAACTTGTCGAGCATGCAATAGGAATTTAAGCACTGAGTTTTTCTCCTCCTGAACCAGGAATAAAGTTCTGTCATCCAGAGGATGCTCATATTTTACAATGTGGGTGATGCTACATGGCAATGAAATTTATTTTATATTATTAGGAGAATGCTGCAGTGGGATGCTGTTGCGTTAGAGATGACATTGTGGTGCAATGAGGAGACATTGCTTTGTTACTGGTGGTGAGAAGGGAAGAAGCAATATTGTGTCAGCAATGAGACAGCACTGGGAATCACAATGCTTTGTGATGGGTTGATGCATTGTTGAAATGGGGTAACCTCGTGTTGAGCGGGTTCTGTATTACAATACTACCTTGAGGTGGATGATGCTACAATATGATGATGCACTATGACCATGATTCAGCAAAATATTTAAACATGTGCTCAAGCGCTTTGCCAAATAGGGATGGACAAGCATGTGCTTAAGCGATTCACGGAAATGGGGCCTGTGGTGGAATGAAGCTGTGTTCCGAAAGGATGTTACATTGCCTTGGGACTTCATTGCACAGCAATGACACAAAAGTGTGGTACATCATCCTTAAGCTAAATCTGGGACTTCTTAATGCCCTGCAAGATAGCATCACGCAACATGAAATAGACCCAGTGAAAGCTGGATTGTCTCACAAAAGTCAAGATGAGTGGCAGCCATACTAGCTTCCATGCTAACAGTCCCAGATCGTCTGCTCCTATAGCTCACCCACAGCCAGTTGTGTTTTCCAAGAGCTCTCCACAGCCTCTGACGGGCAGCCCATTTCCTGGAATCCATAAGAACAATGCCAGCTGAGAAAATGAATTGCCAACCTTCAATGAGCTAGTGGCAGGAGGGAGAGTTGATATTACATCCGTAGATGTAGCATTTTGCCACACCACAAGCATGGATAGCACAGGCTCTGCTCAGAACAGTACAAGGTGGGGGATTTTATTCAGGCAGTGTTTGAAACATATTTTTTGTTAAATTTAATTTTAATTAATTGTGCTGCCACGGGTGAGCTGAAATGGCCTCTATTTTTAATTTTTTCCCCAGAGAGGATGTCCTTAAACCCCTTACCATAATGATATGTTTCTAGCCTGTAAAAAACCAGTCTGGATTTATTATTCTGCTTCTCTCCCTGTCCCTTCTAATCCTAGATAGAAGGGTGCAATGACTGCTGGTTAGAAAATTAGTTAAGTGAAATGTGCGCTGTATTCTCTGTCTATTTCTCCTTATAAGGCTAGGAAGAAAATGTAGCTCTCTTCCCCTCCTCCTACCTCCCATGCTGGGAACATTTAACAGCCTGTTGCCTCTTGCTTGCAAAATGACGCACACCCCAAAGCCCTCAGGACACCTCTCTTTCTAAAGCAAAATCCTGTGTTTTGTCTCATGTTTGTAGGGAAAGGTTTGCCGGAACATGGGAATGGTTTGCTAATGATCTACTAGCACTAAAATAATATCGCTGTAGGGGACAATTCTGCCCTGGACAAGTGTGGGGCATGGACAATATGGCCATTCTGTTTAGGAAAGTGCATTGCATGGGTAGTTAAACACCCTATAGCATATATTTAAAACATTGCCGAAACGGAACCATTTACATGATTGGTGAGATGCAGGGAATGCTGTCATTATACAATATGATGTATTGCAACATGTTGTAAATCCAGTGGAGTCCATTTGTTCATATAGACCAGTAAGGTAATGAATTTTCCCTGCAATAAGCCAAATCATTGTACAGTGCCCATTTAAAAAGAATATCTGACAAAAGAATAGAGCTGTTAAGAGAATAAGCTGCTAGGGAATTAAAAAGACGATGCAGGAGGAGGCTGACCTGATAAAAGTGGAGAGCTCTATTAAATATTCTAAATATATTTATTCTAAATATAAGATATTCTTTGTGCTCCAAATCCAAATATATCTCATAAGGGAGCAGAGCTTTCTGAAACAAACCCCTGTGACAGAAATAGAACTGGGGTACAACAAGGTTGTCTGTTTAATGAATTCCCAGTACTTCCTCTGTCTAGAAAGAGGGCCCAAGCCTCAAAATTCAAAGCCAATTGTGGATCAGAATGAACACGAATAAAGTTTGAGGGTGCTCAGAGCAGGCATTTCAGTGTGTAGTCCCTCCCAACAGCTTGTATGTCATACATTTTAATTATAGGTGAAGGAATAATTCACTGCAAACAATGTATGCAAGGATTTTAGCTTCTCTTTCTGGGTCCCTGAATATCCGACCACGAGCCATGATACAGGCCACATTTTCAAAAACTAGTGCCTAAAATGCACCAGCAAAACCTTCCTTTGCCCTTGAAGGCAAGTTATAGTACTTACACTTGCAGTCACCCATTGGCAAATGTATCATTTGTGGGCACAACTGAAGCACCAACTCAGCATTTGAAAAGCTGGGTTCTGTGATAAGCCACCTGCATCATGAGCAGAGCACAGTATGTGTCCTTTTGTTTTGCAAGACACATACGTAGGCACCAACCGGGGCTCTGCTTGGAGGACAGGCTGGATGGATTTGCTGACCATGCTTGGAGACCAATCTTGAGCTCAGTGCTTGTAAATTGCCTGAGAAATAAGGGTCAGGAACCCAGGGCTCAGCCTAGGGTAAACCTAGGCTTGCATGTATAAATGTGTTCACTAACCAATGTTAGGTGGCAATCAGTTAACTCAAGTTAAAACCCACCAGTGTGGACAAACTCGTGGAATTCAAGGGTTTGCAAACTTCTTGAGCTCTGTCCTAGGTCCAAAGTATTAGTCCGAGTTTAGGAACCTTCTTGCCTGTAATTTTCACAAACAATGGGGCCTTTTATCAAGGGTGAGTCAATTACTTTTACAAACACAGTTTTAACCTGGTAGGCAGCCTGTGCTATGTGTTAGGGATAGAAAAACACTCCTGACCAACCCAAGCACCAGCTAGACTGGCCTGACTGGGAGCCCAATGCAGACTGTCTAAACTGCTTATGTTATCAGTCACCATTTTCTCACTTCCCCCCAGCTGCTTTATTTCTCTGCTGGATCTTTTCTCTCCCCCTTTCCTTTCCTTTTCTATTGCTCCTAAGCAGAACACAAAACCCATAATACTAGCATTCAGGTAGAGCTTTGGAACCTGCCGTGTTCAGATGGGTTTGACGTTAAGCTAAAAACATTTTCCCCTAGGAACCATCTCTAAACATCCACGTTGTGCATGTTACTATGCTGATCGCTATTGTCTCACTGTTACCTTGTGCTCCCCATGTCTGTTTATTGCACCCTTCTGTCGTCTCGTGTCTTACAATTGGTTTGTAAGCTCTTTGGGACAGGGGCCCCTCTTTTTGTTTTAAGTCAGTACAGTGCCTAGCACAATGGGCTGGGTCCTCCGCGCACTGCCAGGACACCTGCAACATGCCAGTGCTGCATCCCTCCTTTAAGGTTCTGATCCTGCACCTGCGAAGTTAATGGGAGCTTTGCTATTCATTTCAATGACCACACAATCAGGCCCTGAATATCCCTCACTAGCCTGCCCTGCAGCGGGCACTCTGCCTGAGCCAGCCTCAGAAAAGCAGTTGCTGTATTGAAGGGACATGGAAGGGAGGATAATTGAAAGGCTGCTGAAAGATGCCAGACTGACCACTCTGGAGAGATTGGAGGCTTCAGAACAGGGACAGGTGGCAGCTGGTTAAGACACACATACAAGCACTCTCCACCCCACATTGTCCCATACAAACTGACTCTCTTTTAGAATTAAGGAACAAGACCAGTAAAGCTTCCTAATTGGCCATCATTGCTATTGTATGCATGTCAAGAGTAATTCATTCAAGGGCATGACCTTCCTCCTGCTGGCGTGTACCATTCCTGTCTATTGCATCAGCCCAGGGCACACATTTCAGGGCGATTATTGCACTTCTCGGACAGCTTGAGGTCACTTGGCTTTTGGCTTCCTACTTCACAACCCCACCAAAAGCATCCCCAGGAAAGGCATGGCCTGTCAAGTCTTCTAACTTAATTATTTTCTGATTGCTTAGCAGAACATAGGTCCACCTCTCCAGAGACACCTCTGCTGCTTTCATTGGGGAGTGACAGACTGATCTGAGTGTTTGCATTTCAGGTGTTTGGTATTTGTTTGAATTTGCGCCTGATTTCTGTGGCTTTAATGGCTCAGGGAATAATTTATGGGTCCAAAACAATATAGACTCCTAGAAATTTAGGACTGGAATGGCCCTTGATCAGTCATCTTGTCCAGTCCCCTGCATTGAACCAGGACTAAGTATTATCTAGACCATCCCTGAGAGGAGTTTGTCTAACCTGGTTTTATCAAATATGAGATCTTGTGTCCTCACAGAAATGTTTCAGCTCCTGGATGGTGGAAATAACGTGGTGAGACCAGATCATGCATTATTTTGTGCCGTACCAATGGTTCCCTAAGGCAAAGAAAGCCCATGAGTGCAAATAAAGATACCAAGATCTTTGGCTCCCATCAGGGCCCAATGCTCAGCCCTGCTGTTTAGATACAGTGGGAATCTGTCCTCATGTGCACAGAGGAAGATTCTTCTGCACTGATATCCATCAAGCAGCTGAATATTATGGACAATCCCATGAGATTTCTCCAAGTCTCTCATTTATTTCATTGAGAGATCGCATAAGATTTTACAACTGTTATGTTCCTCCCACCCAGGATTAGATTCAGATTATACTGGGCTCAGAGCCACCAAAACCTCAGCCTTCCAATTCATAGCCAGATCCACTGTATTCACATTATCGTGTAAAATTTGGTACAGGTTCTTTGATTTTACATGGCAGCCGGGAGCAGAGGAGCAGCTGTCCACTCCATGCTTTCTGAAGTGAGATCAGCTCTCTGGGACATTCTGTAGTCAGTCTTCTGTGGCAAGAGGCAAAGCAAAGTCACACTAAACTGGTGGTTTGGGTGAGGAGAAGAGCAGGTGGCTCAGCACACAAGTTATTCAAAGCATGAGCTAAAGAAAACGGGATAGTAGCACTGAGATTTACCCAGGGTTTCCCATTGCAACACCATAGAATTACTGCAGAGTTGCCAGCAGCGGTGTGCCATGACAGTTCTAGTAAGGCATGCAACAACTCACTTGCATGTCTTAGGTGATCCAAAACGGTGTCTTCCCCGGGGGGGCCAGATGAAATTGTTCCACAGGCTGGATCCAGCCTACAGGTTGCCACTGAACAATGCCCAGCCAGTCAGGCGTGCACGTCACGCACAGATGGGACCCCGTTGGTTGTCACAGGAGCCCACAAACTGTTTCCTAGCAGCACGTAGGGAGGCAAGTTGTTTCACGCAGGCAGAAGATACTTATCTTCCATTGTAAAACAAGAACTAGTGAACAGCCCTAAGTAGTTTTAAGATGGAGCTTGATGAGTTTATGAAAGGGATTATGTGACAGCATTGCCTGTGATAGCAGGTGACTGGATGACCCAGAAGGTCCCCTGCGGTCCTATTTTGCTAACTGCTCCACGCTCCCCACCAGCTTTCAGCTGAACTGAACACGATTTTTTTTTCTTTTCTCTGTAATGTTTACACACCTGCTCACTTCTGCTTCCCTTCCAAAGCAGAAATAGCACCAAGAAATACTGTTCTTAGCGTATTTCTGTGTCCAGGTCAAAATCAGGAAATGCTGGAAACCTCAGCAAAATGCCTGTTCGCACAAGATTTCCTTCCATTTAGGCACCTTCAGAGTCTGACCATGCACCCTTGGACCTCAGCGGGAGGTTTACCATCACCTCTCAGTCACAGCCCCTGAGCACCCAATGCTGCAGCATCTCAGTGCCAGATACAGAACTCCAAAGTGAAACATAATTTCTTCTCCTCTCCTCGCTCATTCAACCAATCTTATATGATTTTATTTAAATGTCATTGAATCTAGCTATGTGCTTGTATGGTCCTCAGCACCATAGTCTCTGAGTGCCTCATAGTCATTAATGGATTTTATCCTTACAAAACCCCTGTGAGGTATGGAAGTAATAGCCTCATTGCACAGTTGGAGAATGAGTTGCCCACAGTGACATATGAAGCCTGTGTCAGAGCTGGGAATTGAATCCAGGTCTCCTAAATTCCACTGAAACACTCTACCCACTAGACCATCCTACCTCCCCTTGTTCTCCTCCTCCACTTACTCCTCTTTTTCTTTATCCTTGGCCCATCCCATTTCCATCTCCACTGCCAGCCAAGAGAGGTCAGAAGAAGCTTGGAATATGCTTTAAATGGTTATCTGGGTTCATGGGTACTTGAATCCAAACAGAAGCTCTGAATATCTTGAGGATGTACATCCACATTCTCTCTTCCGAGCAACCAGCCTTCTGAAACTTCTCGTCTCCGATAAAGCAGATTAGCTACTGGAAATGTCAGATAGAGGCTACAGATGGCTGCTCTGTGGGGAGATATTTCCCTGCTAGTCCTGGCAGCCATTGAACACTGGACCCCAAGAGGGATGCTCCACGGTCCATTGCATAAAGTGAGTCGGCCTCTGAGGCTGTTACTGCAAAAACACCCCCATGTGTTCTGTTTCCTGCAGTCAGTTAACAGAGCATCCACTCAGGCAGACAGCCACTTGGTTTGGTATTTCTTTTTTTAAATTTTGATAACGGATCAGAGTCAAATTAACAACATCTGGCAATTAGTGCATCTCTTGTGCAACTCACCTCTGTAACCAAGTTCTCGATGTTTGACTTTAATTTTAAATGGGTGGCTGTCAGAGAGAATTAAATGGTGCCTAAAGAAATACACAGACATTATAATTAAAGACACGTCAACCTTGACAGGTAGCTGGAGTTGAGTTCAGAATTTCAACTTTTAATAAGAAATAGTCTTCAATATACGTGTGTGTGCGTGTGTATGAACACACATTTCTGCTTCATGTTCCCTTGCTGATCTATCCCCAGATGTTTTTATGGATCCACACCTGCAATTAGTTTTCTCTTCATCTACTAGCTATTAACTGTGATCTGGCCAATATTGCAACAGAGGCATTTTTATCAGGGAATAAAATACAACTCTATTAACTACAACTCTGCATGTTTCTGGTGGCCTATTCTGAATAACAATAATGATGATAATTAAAGGATAACACACAATGAGGAGTGCATATGTTCCAGGGTACCAATGCACTCTGGGGGCTGCATAGGTGCCAGTCTAAGGCAACAGACATGCTTGCTAGGATGGCTGGTTGACATTCTCCAGTAGAAATGCAGTTTCAAATTATTAGGATTTCCTCACACTTCTAATGGTATCCTGCCCACCCTCCAGTAGCGTGTTGTCACGTCTCATTCTGCTTACCTGTCTAATTTAGGCAGGGTCAAATCCTTCTCGTGTCAACTCACAGGTGTCCACATCATCAAAATCACCAGCACAGCTGGCAACTTCAGGAGACTGAATGGGGCATACAGTCTGTGCCATCATGTCACCTGCTGAGAGCATGAGGGTTGCTTCAGAGCAGTGTTTAAGGGGGGCACTGCATAGTGGAAGCCGGCCTTGCCATTAACCATGTTCTGTGCTGTGATTAAACAGAGGAATTCAGTCTAGCACATTTCATGTGGTTGGCTCGGAGGTATAACTCTAGAGTAAATGAGGTCTCAAGCTGGGCGAAATTTTTTTTGCTGACAAATGCAGATTTAGGTCCTCCAAAACCTTTCACTAATTTATGTGAAATTTATCAAATTGTTTTGGTAAACAACAACACCTCCCCTACCCCCAATTTGGAAAAAATCTAAACATTTTGTTTCAATACTTTTGAAATTAACATTTTTGATTTTTTCAATTCAAAATAACTTTGTTTCAAAATTTATTTCAATTTCATTAAAAAATGTTTTCACGTGTGTTAAAAAGCTTAAATGACATGAAATATTTCAGGTCAAACTAAATGTTTTGTTTGACCCAAACTAGTTGTTTTCCCAACTTTCGGGTTTGCCAAAAATATCGGAAAAAAAATTTTTTTTGGGTCAACCTGAATCAATTTCCCCCCCCCAGTTTTTCAGAACTGCCAGCAAACCAAAGAATCCGTTATTCGCACAGTTCTGATGAGGTCACAGGTTGAAATCCCAGGTAAATTTTAGAGATATTAATGTTATGCCTTTTGTTGCTTTGGTGGGTTTCACCCACCAGCCCAGGATTTAAATAGCCTAGCTCCTTTTACAGTACAAAGAGCCAAGTGACTCAAAGCTGTGAAGTGCTAAGTATCCCAGCTCTCATTGACTGTGCAAACATCTTTAGTGGCATTGAGCAGCAACCTACTCCATGAGTAGTCCAATTAATTTTAAGGGGGCCAGCTCTGAGCAAGATACTGCTGAGTTTGAGTAAAGGTGTTAGAATCTGGCCCTTAACTTTGAAGGTAAGGCAAGTTTTTGGAGTAATCACCCTTCATAGTGCTGCATGATTTACACTGAACATGCAAGATGCCTAGTGGGCCTGATTCTGACCTCAGGTCAGTGTAAATGAGAAGTACCTCCACTGAAGGAATTGGAGTTACACTGTTGTAAAACTTGCATGAGATCAGAATCAGAGCCATTAAGTATAACCCAGGGGCTCTGAATGAAAGATCAAAGGGTTTGTAAACTTACTTTTATTCCCCTTCCTTCTTTCAGCTGCCCAAGTTCTTCGGCGCAAACATAAAGTGAACGTGATGCAATTTTGCCTGGCTCCCTAGAGGGGAAAGGAAAAAACAAAACCAGATGATGGGAGTAGGGGTGCGTGTGTAAAGAACTGAGGAGGTTGTAAAGTGAGCACAGTCATCTGCATTTCCATGACTGACTCCTGGAAAAAAGGTGATATTTGCTACTGATTTCTCTGCTTGCACATAGTGGTGACAGATCTAATTATAACACAGAACAGGCCTGCCTTGGAGCAGCAAAGACCCAAACTCATCCTGAGTCCAGTCTGGGATTCTCTTCCTCCTATACATAGGGTCGTGGGAAGTCATGGGAGACCAGGCATCATGGAGTTCGGCACGAGCAAATTAACCAGCCCATCACGCGGCAGTCAATCAGGCTGAGATATATCATCTTGGCAATCAGAATGTCCTCAGCCAACTGTGTATTTCATTAGGGGAGAACTCAGAACTGAGCTAATCTGTGGGGTGATACTACCGGGAGTAATCATCCCACCATCTCCCTGTCTCTCTGCAGCCAAGATGATTGTGGAGAAGATAAGATGTGTTCAAAGGAGAGTGAAGCCAGGAAAAACACTGAGTGATGGAGCTTCCCATCTCTTACTCTCTTATGTTTCCATGGGCTTCCTACCTCCCCACCCTTTCATTTTTCTTCCTCTCTTTCTTCTTCCCTCTCCCTCCCCACCCCCACCCCGCACAACTTGTCTCTGATGGATGGAACCATTAGTGGAATCACTGTAAATAATGTGTAAAGTTAGAAGTTACAACAAGGTAATCTCATTAAAGCCGCTTCACTCATCTTACTTCCCAATTAATGTTTAAGGCTTCGCTGGAATGCAATGACAATATGTCACAGCATATCACCGAAGCAGGCGAAAGGAAGTTAATAACCCACTGGCCCTTAAAGGGACCCTTTAATGTCAGCAGAGGAGTAATAAATAACCCTGGGTTTTGGGTGGGTTTTTTTGGTTCGGGTTGGTTTTTTTCTTTCTTTTTCCTTCTTCTCTGCTCTTAATTCATGGCAAGACTGAATGAGTTTGGGCCAAAATAACATCATCTCATAAAGGAATCCTGCCTCTGAAACCACGTGAGACAGGTGTCACCCAAGGGATGCTGGTATTTTCAGCAGCATGACAGAATTGATTCATTCTCCCACCCTATAAATATCAGAACTCAGAAAAACCCTGCCTCCATAGCTCCTGTTCACTTCTCAGCTCTGCTTCCTTCCCCCCTCCCTCCACCCTGCCCTTTTTTATAAATGTCCCTTGTGATCTTTTCTTCTTAGGATATTTTTTTTTCTGAGCCCCTCAACGCAACTGCACAACCTCAGTCTAGGAGAAAGGCTCCTTTCATGTATAGTGGCTTTATCTGTCATTATTGTAACTTTCCTCCTCTGACCATGCTGCTTCGTAGGGGATGGGTTATCTTTGCCATTCATTCCTCTAAGTATCTTTACCTTTTCAGAGTGCATTGGGAGTTTTTACCGTTTTTTCTGCAGACAAGGGATCTGGATCAGGGCATCATACCAAGGTCAGGAGGAAGCAGGAAGTTACTCAGTGGACCAAATTCTGGTTTCCAACCCAATGGTGTAAATCCAGAGTGACTCCACAGAAGTAATGAAACTGCTCCGTTTTATCCCAATCTCACTGAAAGCAGAATTTGATGCATTAATTTCATCAGTATGGTTTCTGTGGCATAACTGAGCTCAGAATCTGGTCTACTGTGTGAATTGTCTCTGCTAACCATGCTCAGTGTTGAATAAACAGTTTGTTACCTGACCTCCTGTCTCTATACTTATATCCAGCACCATAATTGGCCAGGGGTATGGAAGATTTACATACACAGCCTTTATTTTAAAAATTTTCAGGAGTTGTCTATTGGCTGGAGGATAGGCCTGGGGAGCTAACACAGTTGTGAGCCCAGCTCTGCCACTGCTTCATTGTGTGACTTTAGGCAAATCATTTATTAACCAATTTTGGCTCCAGTTTCCCCATCCGCAAAAGGCTAGAAACACTCATTGCCTAATTAATGCTTTAATGTTTGTAAAATTCTTGGAGCTCTTTAGCTAACGGGCTCTATGGTAGCCCAAGGCATTACTGTTGTGACTATTTGGATATGTTTATTATACTTACAACACAAGGATGAGTATAAATGTGCCCTTATAAGATAAAGTAAATTCAGGATGAATAACAAAAAGGATTTCCCAGCAGTGAAATCTGCGTCTACGGCACACGCTCCTGAGAGAAATGGCAAGTGTCCTGATTTAAATCCATTTAACATTCAGTTGGGCGTAACACTCCAGAATACACAGAAGATGCACTGACCAGGGAGAGGGGCCAGAGAAGATCTAAGATGTTTGCTATCCCTCATGCCTAGCAGGATCTAGTAACACTCTGCAGTTGCACTGTTGGCATCAGTTTCAAAAGAGCCATTTATAACTCTCGTGGGCCATGACTCCTGCCTCCAACAGGATAATAAACAACATTTAATATGGCACTTTACGTCTACACATTAATGGGGCAGCCGTGTGATGGGGTGTACCAGACATTCACTGCCCTTTGCCAGAAGTCCCACCTCCTTGGCGCACCCTGCCATATGAAGGTCTCCTGCTGGAAAAGAAAAGCAGTGAGTTCAGATCTCCAGGGGATACGTAGAGAGGCCGCCCATGATCAGCTGCAGGCAAAACGAGCAACAGCTGGTCCTCCAGTCAGAGCCCGGCAGGCCAGATAAAACGGCCTGGCTGCTTCTACTAGGCCTGTGCTGGGTGAAGCCAGAGCAGGGAAGGAAGGCTCTCCCTGCCCTAATCCAAGTAACCCAGCCAGTCAGGGCCTCACCTTGACAACACTGGCCTGGGGTCTCTGTGAGCACTAGTGTTTATATTATGGACTTTAACACTCAGGTGACTATTTGGAGTTGAGATTTAATTTGTTTTTGTTAACCCCAGAAGGGTCTGGACTGAGCGCTAATGTGACCAGAGGATTAGGCCATGGAAGCAACAGACCATTGTGGAACCAGGACACCAGAGGGCACTAGGGAGGAAGACCGTGTCCTGCCACAAAGGATGCTCTCAGGGGGAGACTGCATAATATAACCGGTATTTCATTACCCGCTGTTCCATATACATCAGAAACTGCTTATAGAGAGCTCAGTGTGACAGGTAACTGGGGCAGTACCTAGTCCTCAATAAATAAGTAAATTGCCGGTCTGCTACCCGATCCCCTTGCAGAAATGTGAATAGAAGCCCCAAGATGGGGCTGGTTTTCTGTTTCCTTTCGGATTGCATTCATTTGTTTTATTTTCTTGTTATACCCATGGACACTTGAGGGAAAGACTTTGCTGAAAGAGGCTTGTTTTCTTCCACTGAGTCACTCGACCAGCTTCTACTCACATACACTGAAGTAGAAACATCTCTGCCACGTACTGCAGGAGGAAAACAGTAATTCCAGCTGAAGCAAAACTTCAATTTATGGGGAAATTATCTTGAGAAATAAAACTCTAAAGTTCCCTCTTAGAGGGTTGAACTGCACACGTGGCCAGAACTATGCACTGCACACATGGACAAGAGCCTGGAGAGGCCATAAATACACTCTGAGAAGGGACTAAGTAAGATGAGCCTGGCCTGCAGCCCCAGATCCCTCATGGGCAATCACACAGAGACGTGGAGGTGGAGGGTAAAGGAGACTAGCCCACTTTATGCTGGAATAACATGGAGCAATTCATGGAATAGCCAGCTGGAAGAAGTGGTCAGTGCAATGTAGAGTCAAGCAATGTCCTTGGCATGCCATGTCCCAAAACCAGAGCAGAGGTATTAGCAATACCAGGCAGAGAATTGGAGCTCCATGCACCACTGCACCATTGATATTCCGATGCAGACCTCACACAAGAACAATAATGGGAGGAAACACCCTCTAGGGTCTAAAGCAGAGGAACTGATAGGTCTCTATTCTGTGCTCTGTCATTGACTCACCATGTCACCTGGGGCAAGTAGCCTCTTTGTGCCTCTGTTCACCCATCTGCGCATGGCAGTTGATGATACTGACCCTACCTCCCAAGGCTGTTGTGAGTTTAATTAATGCGTGTTTGCAGGGTGCTTTGAGATCCCCCATAAAAGGCCCAACAGAAATGCAAACTGCAGGCACATTTTTTTCCTTCTCTTCCAGGGCTCAAATACGTTACTGATTTGCTCATTTAACAGGGGCCACTTGTCAAGAGCATAATAGCATTAGCAACACTTGACGTAATAGGGGAATGGAGAGGTCCGTGATTAAGTTTAGACAGCCTTGTCTGACTTAGCTAATTGGTTAAATACATTTGGTTACACGGGCAGCTTTGGGCTTTTGGCTCCAATAAGATATAATATTCATTTTAATTAAAGCTCAGCAGAATTGGCCAAATATTTCTATTTTCTGAATATTTTCTTTAATCACATTATTCGTTGTCTGCTGTGACAAGGATTCAGGGAAAGGTTGAGGCCTAGAGCCTTTTCCCTGTAGAGAAAGATCTGGGGAGATAGAAATGGGCTAACATTGAGGAGAGGTGGTTTTTTAAAATCCTTCTTGCCAGAGAGGGGAATAGAATGGACCAGGGGTGGGTTGAGAGAAGATGGAAACCTTCACCTCTAAGAACCTGAACCTACAGCAGAATCAGCACAGTAATGATTGAAAGGCCTTACCAGACTGGGAAAATATTTATTGAAGTGTTTGGGGGGCATTTCCAAAGGAGGAAGGATGGCCCAATGGTGAGGGCATTAGCCTGGCCCTCAGGAGACCCCGTTCAATACTCTGCCTCAGATGTCCAGGGTGACCTCAAGCATTTTGCTTAGGGCCAGATTTGTAATGCTCTTTAGGTAGCTCCTGGAATTTTTCCAAAGCACATAGCTACCTAACAGGCCTAGGCTCTTCTAAAAATCACTTCTAGGTACCGAGCTTCATCTTTAGGTGCCTAAATGCCTTTCTGAATCTGTCTCTGAGTCTCTCTGTGCCTTGGTTCACCATTTGTAAAATGGGGACAAAGCACTATCCTACTACACAGAGTTTAAGGATAAATGCATGAAAGGTTGTGAGGCACTCAAATACCCTAGGAGGAAGGTAGGGCACATAAGAGAGAAGGGCGACCTGCCTCTCCAGTTTGGTTGTCTGACAAGATAATGTGGTTATCTCAAATGCTTTCACGTAGCTCTATTGTTCGCAAATAGCCACATGAACTCTTCCCAAAATGCAGCAAGGGGTGTAAATTGTCTGAGTGGAGCTGCCAGAGGAATTTAACATGTGAGTGGGTCAGACAGGCAAGCCATCCATTTTGTCTGCCTTCTGTGACATTTCCCAGGAAAATAATGCAGGTGGCCGGTTTTCCTGTTTAGCCTTGGGACTGGTGCACTGCTCAGTCAAAGCACCCAGAATGCTTAAGTGCTGTTTAGTAACTCATCTGGATGCTGTGAATAATTAAATTCCACTTCTACGGGCTGGGAGTTGGTTGTCCAAGGTTGTGGACAGCAATATGGTTCTTAATTTCTTTCTTCTAGAATTGATACCACTTCCAGCACAAAGACATAGTGTCGGTCACAGTGTCAAGCACAGATGTCATAATGTCGTCGTGCAGTTGTCAAAACATGATGCAATGACTTTTTCCCAGGAGGTCATTCCTGGACTCTGTAATATCTTCTCTCCATTGTGGCATTGCTTCCTGGGAGCCATACTGTAGGAATGGCCATGCATCGCAGAATTTCTTTCAGCCACACTTGACAGCTAGGGGGATGCACATGTCCCTTGAGCCCAACATTCTCCTGTCCTTGGGTATCAATATGATATGCGATCTGACCATCCCAGAGTTCCTCTCTTCCACCGGACTTCGGGAGTTGAAGCAGAGGGGAAGAGGGAGTGTCATCATGGCTCTGTGGAGGCAATAGGTTCAGAGAACAAGAGTTAACTGTGATAAGTAACACCTCTTTCTAAGCCTAGTTTACAGGTCACAGGACAAAATCAAAATTTTCCTGCCACACTCAGATCAACCCGAGGCAATGCCTGATTGCTGTTCAGTGGTCTCAGTCCAGTTCCTAGAAGACATGAATCCATCACAACATGAGTGCTAATTGCCACCTTTATCAGCCAAGGGTCCTAAAGACTGGGGCATCTACTTAGCCCGAGTACCACGAACCAGAGCTCACTGAGGACCCATCTTATCGGGGACTCTCATCTGACATCAGTGATAAACATCACTTTCATTTCCATCCACTTGGATGAACGCTGATACATGTGCGAGGGATCTGTAAATAACAGAGTATTGGATCTGCAAAGAATGGCTTCTATTGAAGAGAAACTTCCCCCAGCTTCTGCCTGGATTGACCTCTCTCTGGCTCACTCAGCTGCTGCCTACAGAACATAAAGTCCCAATCCAATGTTCAGCTGCATCAATAAGCAAGTTGCACATGTCCAGAAAATCTAGCCACCTGACAGGGGTTAGTCCTCTAACTGGCCCAGACTGACCCAACGCTCTGCAAGACACCAATGGGCATGCAGTCTCACAGGTGTTAGCCCCCACCCCTACCATCTCTTGTGATTTCTGTGGACATAATAATTACAAGAGTTAATGTTGCCTTTTTAATGACAGCAATTGAAAGAGAAAATGCAGCCACAGCACATTAAAAATAACCCTCTGCTCCCACGAAGCAGCAGCTGCATTTGGAGGACTTTGCTTGGTGCAGAGAGTTATTGTACAGCCCCTTGGTTTTCCTGCCAACTGCCCACTCTCCCTCTCATTTTGATTTTTTCTGTCTAATGTGAGAGTCAAAGATAATAAGGAAAAAAAATGGAAGGCAAAGGCGGCTCGTGCTGTATGTGAGCAGCTGCCAGGATTGCTTTATAGTACACACATGGGCTAAAATTTCCTAAGTTTTCTTCACAGAATTGAGACCCAACCATGCATGGCTTAATTAAAGTGTGAGTGTGTTCAGAAATACGACTGTGCGCGTTCTCACTCAGCAGATCAGTTACTGCGTGTTTGCAGGGTCAGATGGATTGACGCTACTGACAACAATATGCTTTTATACCTTCTTTTCCCTTTGGCACAGCTACTGGGGGAGGGCGCTGAATTCTATTCTGATTTACTGACATTGTTAACTAAGGTTCTCTGACCCATTGGCTTCAATAGGACTTAAAGTTAAGCACATGCTTAAGTGTTTTCCTGAATTGGGTCCCAAGTTCTCATTGCAGAATCTATGATCACACTCTGTATTAAAGGTACATTTATAGTTTATAAAGGGTTAATACATTATTAATAGACAGAAATCAGTTGTACAGAGTCCAACAGCTCAATAGGCTGCTGCTACCTATCGCTAATAAGCACATCAGTAGAAGTTGGTATAGATGGTTATGACCATGTAACACACACTGCTCATGTTTGTAACATATTTATAACACCTATTACTCTTGTATTACCCCCTATAAACTATTTATAAACATTTCCTTAATATAAAGTGCAAGCATATGTTTATTCCTGAGGTAGGTTGTCACAGTTCATGGCAACGGCCCCTGCATTCTCCTTCCAGGCTCCAGCAAGGGCACACACTTTCAGGCTTCTGGCTCTCCAGTTGTCACCCCCCTTGAGCAGAGAACCATGTCTCCCTCCCTCAGGAGAGGGGTTTTTTTCAGGCTTCACAGTTCCTTGCCTACACTGTGTTATTCCCAGCAAGCCAGATGGCGTAACCAGGCCAGCATCTGTGCTTTGCTTACTCTTCAAAGGCTACAGACAATGTGATTGCCCACTGTCATAAATTACCACACAGCTCTTTCCAAGAAAGCGCATTTATTCCTAAGGTAAAAGCATTACAGAAAAAAACAATAAAACCCTACCTGCATTCTGCTATGCTTACCGGAGATCACCCCCAACTCCAGCAAGGGCTCTGGTAGGTGACCAATCCTTCAAATCCCACACAGGGGTATTTCTCTGGTTACCAGTTCATAACTGCTTTTGCTTAGAACAAGAACAACCATGAATATAGTTCATTCTTTCCTTTATATAGCTTGGGCCTTTGATCTTGTCCTCATCAACAGGCAAAGTTCCTTTTTTTAGAGCGTAGCTTCAAAAGGTTGGGGGTTTTGCATAACTACAAGGAGGTAAATTTGCATTCACCTTCCCCTAGAGATTTCCACTTAACTCTGTTCCAAAAGTTCATTCTCGTCTGGTCCATCTTTCAATAGAGTTCTCTGAAGCTTGCAACACTTCCCAGCGTTTACACTGGCCACCCCCACTCCACCCAGAGAAGTTACATACGATCCCACAATAATAAATAAACTTTGCATTTTTAATATAATGGACTCCAAAGATACTTAAACATAATTCAATGAGGTTTTTCAAGGATATTGCAGGAATGCCATATCTGTCCCAGAGCTGACGATGCATGAGCCTGAAAAGACTCAGCCTGCTCAGACCCCAGGGTGAGTATCCTTCCTTTTGCATGGAGCAATGTTGCTGTTCAGACCTCCTCTTCTAGAGGAATGATGCTGTGATGTGTGGCTTCAAATCTGGGTGGAATCCTTTAAATTTTGTTAGAGATGCTGGGAGCTGTGGGCCCTGGGCTAAGAGGGATTTAGTAAAATACGCTCATTATTAGTATTTAACCTTTTCTATTGGGCTAGCCCATAAATGCTAGAAGTAAATTGGGCCCCACTGTGCTATAGCCCGAAAGAAGAATCCTGACATTTCCCTCTTCTTACTTGAATCAGAGAAATCAGACTTAAGTTCCCAAGGGAATTTGTTACAGGGCCAGTGCAGGAGCGACATTTAATTATGGAATAATGCATGTTCTTCCCCCCACCCCTTTTCT
The DNA here is from genome assembly GCF_026122565.2 of Emydura macquarii macquarii. Taxonomy (NCBI): domain Eukaryota; kingdom Metazoa; phylum Chordata; order Testudines; family Chelidae; genus Emydura; species Emydura macquarii. The sequence goes on along the minus strand of NW_027131105.1, from coordinate 14,862,364 downwards.
AAATTAGCCGTCATGTCACTAAAAATGTTTCTGTGTTCCACAATCAGTCCACTTAACTGTAACAAAGCAGCACAGATCCATCAAACTCACAAGGAGCCTGGCTAATGACTGCTGAAATTACCAAATCAAACCTGCTTCCCAACACCCCAGCCTTTCTTCTGTGTCTCTCCTCAATCATCTCTCTGCTTGTGGCCCTGCTCAATGGGAAGCCACCGTAGCAGGAAGCACTTGAGCCCAGGTCCCAGAACCAAATGCATTATCAGGTTACCTTTTTGACTGATTATTCTCAAAGCGATCCATTTTGTTTCGAGGCAGTGGATGGGAGGCAGCGGAGGGGAGGTGGCAAAGCTGAGGCCAGCAATAAAATCCCAGCAGAGTGCATTGTTCCCATCCTGATTATGCATTTAACTGCATTTCTAAGCACATCTATTTTTTTTTTTTCTAAACCAGCGCTCGGAAGTGCAATTTTGTTGCTATTCAGATACAATGTGGCTTCTATTCTCTCTCCTGGTTTTAATTATGTGTCCGCCACTGCGCCTTCTCCAAGCTGGCGGACTCCGAGATTCATAATTTCAGCCTGACACCATAGAAACCACTTAGTTTGATTCAGGACTCTAATGTCATCACTGGCTAGTCTTGAACAGAGCAGGGAGAGAGGGTGTAATTTGAAGGCAGCATCACACAGAAACTGCAATTATTTCTCCCTTTCAGAGGGAAATGTAAACAAAAGGTCATCACTGGTCAGTGCTCTTAATTTCCATTCCTGCACACTGACAAGCTGACTTTTTTGTTTATTACCGGTATTTATTTCCTCCACCTAACCCACCACCTGATTATTCCCCTCCACCTGAGGCCTGGAAGCAGCAGCCAGCATTATAACACAGCAGAGGGCATAGATTGCACCCCTAAATTCCACTGACAAGTCACTGTGGCATTTGAACATGCCTGCCTTATGGAGCTTGTTAACAGCACTGCACGTTCAGCACCGCTGTAGGCCAGGAGCTCAACCGTTGTAGCCCTCTGCACCTGGATGCTACAGTGTTGAGCATAATAGACAGTCCTAGTCTCCATCTCGAGCCAAGCAGCCTTTTGCTCCAGCCAAGACGAAATGCGGCCTCATGGGCTGGAAGTCATGGACTAAACCTAAATACTGAAAGGGCTACATGGTGCAACTCCATGGTCCGTGTTGTTAGCCTGTGGTCTGCAGTTTGGCCACATTTCTAGGCTAAACCTTGTCTGATCACAGTGGGAAAGAGAGACGCATAGAAAGAATATTGGCAAGGAAAATTAATACTCACAGACAGTGCGATCCAATTTGCTCTGCACTGTTCTGCAAATTCTGCTGAACTAAATGAAGCTCTCCTGATCTCCCCCGATAGCTCGGTGATAGAAAGAAGTTAAGTGAATATAAATGCTCATATCAAATCACAGGTATTGATTTTCTGAGCTGGTAAATGAAGGCGCTTTATCTCCAATGGGAGATTGAATGTCTGTGTGCCACATTTTGCTCTCTTTTCATAAAATGCCAGCACAGTGAAATTCTTTTACCTGACACCTAATAAAATGACGGGGGATCCTAGCATCAGTAACGTTGGTCGAGACCCAGAATGACTCCAGTGCAGCCAACAGAACTGTTCTGGATTTACATCAGGCTAACTGAGAGCAGAATCTGACTCAGGAAACCAGTTTTGTACCAGCCATGTAACAACCAGGATCTAGACCAGCCATGTAACAAATATGGCAATGCCACAGCCTCTTCAGAACCTGTCAGTGGGGAACTGGCGGGGGTGTTCTATACACACACATGTGCACACATGCACACACGGTCTCCATGACAATTGTGCTAAGTTAAGCTTTTATCTCAACTATTTTATGCCACTTGCTGGTTTGAATCAAGACGTGGGGTTTCACTGGCACTTAGGCCAGCTTTGTGCTCTAACGAGTTCTGAGCAGGATATGATCTATAATAGCGGAGAGAGAAACCTTAAAGCTAGCACTCCGTGTCCTGAGGAGGGCTGTGGAAGACCAAAGCAGGCTGATGCAATGTAGTTCATGTGCCCAGTAGGCAGTAGGAAGAACCTATATAACTAAGAAAACCCTCTTAGAAAGATAACCTCCTTCTGGGCATGCTGATCAACCTGTGTCTATTGTTTTACCTGCCCATATTAAGCCTGCTGCATCTCCCACTGAAATCACGGGGCTTGCTTCAGACTTCAGTGAAAGCAGGACCAAGCCCATAGACTCTAAGTTCTAGGGAGCAGAGGCCATGTATTCCTCTGTGCTTTCTACAGTACTGAGCATGCTGTTGATGCGTAACATATAAGATGGAAGGAAGGGAAGGGTTACTGAGACATGGGACAAGATTTTCCTGCTTAAGAACATGCAATGAAGAGGGGCAATGGGGACATCTGACCCTGGATTTTCTTCACTGCCATCCCTGACGGGCATCTCAGCTGAAGGTATATTGTCCCGAGAGTGGTGCCTTTGTTCACTTGTGCCAATATGGGAGTTGGTTCACAGCGTATATCTGCCACTGCCGGGATGGAAAATCCCAAACATCTCAGCTATTTCCTTCTGTTGGTTCTTTTGCATTCAGATATTGGGCATATTTTTCACATGAAGGACTTCTGGCTCTGTGCCTTTCTCCAGAAGTGATTCCCTTGTTACACAGCTCCCCAAACTGTTCCAGTTGCAGTAATGAGGAAGATGGTGGTGGTGGCAGCATTCTCTGGCCTCAGATCCCACTATACTATTTATTCTGTTCTCTATAGGTTCTTATCCCTCCCTCGTTGTATCTGAGCCCCTTCCAGTAGTGCATTAAGCGACTTGCCTAGGATCTGTCAGATGAGATTTGTTCTCTCTCTTATCCTCTCCCCAGGGAAGAATTGTGTGTGCTGTGGAGTGTTCTGTTTTGGGGGATTTTTTTTTTTTCATTTTTAAGGTACATGCCACCAGCATTTTCTAGCTTCCCTTTGCTTGGAAAGCTTTTTTTCATGTCTTTTGTATTTTTTTTTTCAATCATCTTAGCTCTACAAGTGGAAATGTCTCCCCACACAACCTCCGTGTAAAGTGCAAACATCAATCCTTTCTTATTAAGCGGAAGCTGAAATGCTCATAGACAAGCTGTTAAGAAGAAGAAAGTGTCCACACTGTGGTGGAAAAGGTAAAATGCAGTAATTGTCCAAACCTTTCAAGAAAGGAAATTGCATTGGAGAGGGGAAGACCTTTTCCTCCTGCCACAATTTGCCAAAATAATGCAGAGAGAGACTCGCTTAACTAATATATTGTTAGGTGCAGAATCACCTGAGTGCCCCTGATTCCTGCAGCTTTGTACAACACACTTGGAAATGCAAAGAGCAATTGAATACCCTTCCCCCTGCACCCACCCCCTCGTTGCAGTTTAAATATTTTGTATTGATTTATTTGTAAGCCACAAAAGCGAAAATGATGCCTCAGACAAGTAGTGAGTCCCCAGCAGGCAAAATGGATCAGTGTGAAATAGAAGAAATGAGCATTGTCATAATGGAGTGGGCCTTGATCCTTGACTGCGGCTTTAGAACACAATGGGTGCAAGTTCCAGAGGGGTAGCCATGTTAGTCTGTTTTCAGCAAAATAACGAGAGTTCTGTGGCACCTTAAAGACTAACAGATTTATTTGGGCATAAGCTTTCGTGGGCAGAAACCCACTTCGTCAGACGTATAGGTAGGTATATATATATATGCAAGGATGGGTGAGTTACATCACAGTGAGGAGGGCAGGTGTTAACGAGGTAATTCCATCAGCGTGGATGAGTCCCATTCACAACAGTTGATGAGAAGGTGTGAATGCCAAAAGAGGGAACATTATTTTTTGTAGTGGGCTAGCCACTCCCAGTCTCTATTCAGACCTCGTCTGATAGTGTCAAGTTTGCATATGAGTTCCAGCTCCGCAGTTTCACACTGAAGTTTGTTTTTGAAGTTTTTTTGTTGAAGTATGGCAACTTTCAGGTCTGTTATTGAGTGTCCAGGGAGACTGAAGTGCTCTTCGACTGGTTTATGGATGTTACCATTTTTAATGTCTGATTTGTGTCCATTTATTCTTTGGCGTAGAGACAGTCCGGTTTGGCCAATGTACATGGCAGAGGGCCATTGCTGGCACATGATGGCATATATTACATTAATAGATGTGCAGGTGAACAAGCTCCTGATGGTGTGGCTGATGTGGTTAGGACCTGTGATGGTGTCACTAGAGTCGATGTGCGGGCAGAGCTGGCAACGGGGTTTGCTGCAAGGATACATTCTTGGGTTAGTGTTTCTGTTGTATGGTGTGCAGTTGCTAGTGAGTATTTGCTTCAGGTTGGTAGGCTGCCTGTACGCAAGGCTGCCTGTACTCCCAAGGTTTGTGAGAGTGAGGGATCGTCTTCCAGGATAGGTTGTAGATCCTTGATGATATGTTGGAGAGGTTTTAGCTGGGGGCTGTAGGTGATGGCCAGTGGTGTTCTGTTGTTTTCCTTGTTGGGTCTGTCCTGTAGTAGGTGACTTCTGGGTACCCATCTGGCTCTGTCAATCTGTTTCTTCACTTCCCTAGGTGGGTATTGTAGTTTTAAAACACTTGATTGAGATCCTGTGTTTGTCTCTGTCTAAGGGATTGGAGCAAATGCAGTTGTATCTTAGGGCTTCGCTGTAGACAATGGATTGTGTGATGTGTCCTGGGTGCAAGCTGGAGGCATGTGAGTACATATAGTGGTCTGTGGGTTTTTGGTATTAGGTGGCGTTCATGTGGCCATCACTTATTTGCACCGTAGTGTCCAGGAAGTGGATTTCTTGTGTAGACTGGTCCAGGCTAAGGTTGATGGTGGGGTGGAAATTGTTAAAATCCTGGTGGAATTCTTTGAGGGACTCTTTTCTGTGGGTCCAGATGAGGAAAATGTCATCAATGTAGCATAGGTAGAGGAGGGGCACTTTGGGATGAGAGTTGAGGAAGCGGTGTTCTAAGTCAGCCATGAAAATGTTGGCATACTGTGGGGCCATGCGGGTGCACATAGCCATGCCGCTGACTTTCAGACTTTTTTTGCTGGGTCCTGGAACCATTGTGCACTGGGTCAGTGCCCCATCAGCTAATTTGCAGCAGCTGCAATGACTTCAGGGGACAGTTACAGTAACCAGGGATTGATGGCTCTGGGAAGTCCCACCCATGCCTCCTTTTCATTGGTCACGCCTCCTACATTGGCTATGTTCAGCTTACATTTGGGTGATGTTTTCATGGCTGATTACGCTGGCTTCAGGCCCAAATTGCACAGCTGGAGGGAAAGGATAGTCTGATTTAAAGCAGTGTCTGGAACTCAAGAGATGTTGGACCAGTACTTGTTTCTTCCACTGACTTCCTGTGTGACCTGGGGCAAGTCACTTAATATTTCTGTGCCTTCACTCCCCCTCTGTAATACTGGGATAATGATCTTTCCTCTCTCCCATCCTACTCTGTCTTATCTATTTAAATTGTAAGTGCAAGGACTATTTTTTACAATACTGCACCTGGTGCAATGAGACACTTGTCTCAGTTGGACTCTAGATAACACCATAGTGCAAATAACAAAAAACAACAAACACGAAGCAGCCTGAATGCAGGGGGAAACCTGGGACTTGTTTTGGAAAGTGAAACTGATTAACTGTGTCCTTTCAGTGGAAAGACGGGGAAAACCTCCTCTCTTCCACCATCTCCACCAGGCGTCTTTCAGAGAGTTTAAAGTCAGACAGAACCACTAGATCATCCAATCTGACCTCCTGTATATCACAGGCCACCACTCATGCACTAAACCCAGCAATGGAAATGAGACCAAAGTAAACGAGACCCACAGGAGACTATGCCATTGTGTGCCACAGGCTTAGAATAGAAGGGACCGAGTGCTCGAGGACCCTGCAATGGCAGGGAAATGATTAAGTGAGATATATACCCAGATAATCCTGGCAAGTGACCCACACTGACACTCTGCAGAGGAAAGCAAAAAAATCACAAGGTCTCTGCCAATATGACCTGCGGGAAATTCCTTCCAACCCCACATATGGTGATCAGGTAGACCCTGAGCGTGCAAGCAAGAACCAGCCAGATCAGCACCTGAGAGACAGAATGCTCGGTGCCACCTCAGAGCACTGGCCCTCCATATCCAACGTCCCATCTCCCTCCATGGCCTTCACTGATGCATCAGAGAAGGAGATACATTTTGGGGGCTCCTTTCCTGACCCTTGCCAATGGCCATCTGAAATCCTTGACGCATGAGCTTTAGAAGCTTTGTTTGTATTTTTCAAATTTTTTTATCTTGGGCAAAGATTACATCTGTGAAACTGACCAAAAGAGGATGAAAATTCTGGAGCCACAAAATGCCTGTGAAATGCCCCAGGGTCTGTGCCGCTTTGGCCAGAAGTCTTCCAAAGCAGGATCCAGAAGCTGTACATGAGACTATCATGCCTCAAGAGAAAAATTTAATGGCAGGAAAGGAGCTGAAGTACATCAAAGTCTGAGCAAGTCGATACAGCTCAGACTGATTCATACCAACCCAGAAAGATGGTCCATATATTATTTAAACTATCCAATTTACTGAGCGGCTTAAACAAGGTTCTCTGTGCTGCAGTCAGAACTGCCAAGGCTTCCCAGAAAACTTTGAAAAACATTCTGTTTAGAGACAATTCTGCTTCAGAGTCAGAGATTTTTGCTTTTAATGATCCACCAATCTCTAACGCTAGGATCATTTGCCTGAAGAAAGGACCTTTGTTCCTGCTGCTTATTCCCTACCTCGGAGCAGAATCCTTCGTGACGGCATTGCAGGCGCCTCCACCACTTCATATTAGGCAGCTGCAGAGCTTTGTGGTCCCAGACAAGTGGCTTAACGCTACAACAATGGGCAAACTCTGGCAACATCAGCATAGAGCAGGAGCAGATGAACTCTTAATAAACAAAGATTCTTTCAGAGTTCTTTTGTAACAGAAGCAACATCCCTTACAGAGAGGATTGTATGGCAAGTGCCTCAATATATACCTCTGTGAGGGTAGGGGGTCCACACCCCACACAATATCATCCAGTCAATCTTATGGAGCTACTCAGATATGTGATAATGGGGACCCTATTAGAACCTCAAAATCCATCTACTTCCGGACAAAACCAGGATGTACAGCACCCTGCAGCAGGGAAATTAACCAAACTTTTTCATACATAAACTATGTTTGGCCATTAGTTCCAGTTCCTGTGTGGGTGAAAGTTTGAGTCAGTTGTTGATAGATCCAGATCCTTGGTAACAATTTTTTGCCTCTGCTCTTTTGAGCTCTGAATCACCAACTAATACGTTTATATTTGAAAGTCACGTGAGTGGATCTTCCCTGACTGGCATGAAAGGGGAGACAAAGGGGTGAATGCGTGCGTGAAGGGGTGTGTGTGTGTGTGTGTGTGGGTGTGCGTGCATGCATGCATGCACACCATGGATTAGCACAACTAGTTATAAACCTAATACATCGGCAAGCCCTGCTACCCTTCTGTTGTCCATAAATAATTCATTGGCAAGATGCTTGTAGGAACAGCACCTTCTGGATATTCCATGGGAACCTGTAACCAGTCCTGAGCCCCTGTTGACCAAGAGATTCAAAAGGATCTAAAGAAAAGGACTCACTGTATTAGCATCAGCTCCAGAACTGCCAAGATCAGAGATTTCTGTCCTCTCCGAGATATAGCTATGATCTTTAGGCAAATTTCTCTGCTCTATAGTAAAGATGGGCCCAAGTTGTTTAGTTCAGATCCCAATCTCTATCTGAATGTCCCCAGTTCTAACAGGTTTGGATGAGGTGTTCCAATTGTGCCCATCTCTCTGCCTCATTATTAATTAGTATCATTCTTATTTGTATGACCATAGTACCTTGGGGCCCTAGTCACAGACCAGGAATCCATTGTGCTGTGTACTGTACAGACACAGAATGAAGAGATGTTGCCTGTCCCAAAGGACTTACAATCTAGGATCAGACAAGAGACAACAGATGAATACAGAGAGACCCACGGGGGAGGACAAGGAAACAATGAGAGAGCATGGTAGGCAGTGGTCCTTTCAGTGTGTTTCTCCAGAGGAAGGGGGGGAGGGAGAAGATCTGCCCCACCAGACTTCTTTGCACATTTGGTATTTAAAGTCATTTTTTGCTGGTAAAAGATGCTGCATTGACAGCCTGAGAGACCAACCTCTTCTACGTCTCTACAGAAGAGGAGCGACAGTGACGCAAAGGCAAGCTTCCCCCACGCTGCTCCACTAACATGTCTGTGGGGACAGGGGAGTGCAGTCTCCATGGGTCATTCAGTTCTTGGCTGTGTTGCGGTGACTGACAGTGAGGCAGAACGAGGGGCCTCTTAGTGGGTGTTGTGATGTGTGCCGAGTTGTTTCATGTGGGCTGTTGAACAGTCATCGGACGGTAATGCTCTCTGATCACTACCAACCTTGACCAGTGCCCAAAAGGTGAAAAGCTCTAAAAATAACCTATTATCTCATGAGTCCATTAGTCCCCTTTCATTTTAAATTCTAATCAGACACTGCTAGACACTGTCTGCAAAGGGGCATTGTTGGAATCACAGTATCAGACACCAGCCTGAGGGGATTTCATTCTCACATCGCAGGAGTGCTATGATGAGGTGGGAATTAGCTCCGGTGGGTTCTAGTCCCACCTTCATCACCGACTTGCAAGGTGGCCTTAGGAAAGTCACTCAGCTGTTCTGCACTTCAGCTGTCCATCTGGGAGGTCAATGATCACACACCTTTGAGATCTACACCTAACATTTAGCGTTAGCCCCTCTTCACCGGAGCGGATAGTCAAACTTACAGCCCTGACGATTGTTTCCACTAGGAGAAGAAATTGAGGCAAGAGCCAAGTTTGTTTGGTTCTGGTTTTTTCGATGTAACCCTGTTTATTCACACAGATTAGATGTCAAGTTCTGCTTCCCAGAACACAGCAGGAGATGCTTCTTTAGCTTGCTTTGCCAAACCTGCCTTTCCGGCCAGCACTCTGTGCCCAAAATTCTCTCTCTCTTTGCTTTCTCTCAGGGCCACATTACCAGCGCTTTTGTATTGTCTGTTTGGCTTTCTGATTGCTTCTGTCTCTCATAAGAACGGCCATACTGGGTCAGACCTACGGTCCATCTAGCCCAGTCTCCTGTCTTCCAACAGTAGCCAATGCCAAGTGCTTCAGAGGGAATGAACCGACCAGGCAGTCATCGAGAGCCACATCTCCTGTTGTCTACTCCCAGCTTCTGGCAGTCAGAGGTTAGCAATACCCAGAGCCATAGAATCATAGAATATTAGAGTTGGAAGGGACCTCAAGAGGTCATGTAGTCCAACCCCCTGCTCAAAGCAGGACTAACCTCAGCTATATCATCCCAACCAGGGCTTTGTCAAGCCTCAGCTTAAAAACCTCTAAGGATGGAGATTCCACCACCTCCCTAGGTAACCCATTCCAGTGCTTCACCACCCTCCTAGTAAAAAACTTTTTCCTAATGTCCAACCTAGATGTCCAACCTAGACATGTCCAACCTGGGGCTGCATCCCTGATCTCTTGGCTAAAAGCCATTGATGGATTAACTTCCATGAACTTATCTAATTCTTTTTTTAACCCGATTGTATTTTTGGCCTCCACAACATCCCACAAGTTCCACCAGTTGACTGTGTGTTGTGTGAAAAAGTACTTCCTTTTGTTTGTTTTAAACTTCTGCCTATCAATTTCATTGGGTGACCCCTGGTTCTTCTGCTATATGAAGGAGTAAACAACACTTCCTTTTTCACTTTCTCCCACCATTCATGATTTTATAGACCTCTGCCATATCCCCCCTTAATCTTTTCCAAGCTGAGCAGCCCCAGTCTTATTAATCTCTCCTCATATGGAAGCTGGTCCATACCTTCTCCCTGTCCCTTCTCACTCACACACACACACACACACACACCCACATCAACACACACACAGGTCCAAGCCCTAGCTCCCACATTTGAAACCCATTGGGTCACATGGTTCAGTTTCTACTCCAGCTTTTTCATGTGCCTGTGTTTCGGGTACTACAGCCATACGTTTATAGTGAATGAAAGGCGGCGGTTACACCCAGCCCACGCCACCAAGCGCTTGTAGAGATGATGGCCCTATTTTGCAGCCTGCCAGCCATGGCCCATGGTGACTAGGGGCCGTGACAGCAACAGACGTTGCTAGTGGCAATTCGTTATAACACTTCCGCCTGTTCTTGTCCAGAAAGAATCGTGATGACATTTTGAGATAATAAAATAATTAATAACACAGCACATTGTAAGCTCCTAGAAGGATCTTGTTGATATCACTGATCAGAACTCAAAGTAGAGACTGCTTTGCAAATAATCTGCTCCAGGTTGTACCCAACACTCTGTACCTGCTGGATGGGGATGATCAGAGTTGTTGGGTGGGTCCTATAGAGAGCTCCATGACATCTAGATGCATTTCAGTACAGCCACCCAGCTCTTCTGAGCCCTAGCATGTTGATAGGAGACTGCTGGAGATCCAGGCTGCACTGTCTGGCTGGCAGGCTTTTTGAAACGTTCATGTAAAAGTTTTGGGGAAATGCGCTCTGATCTTGCAGAAGAAAAGCCCTTTGGAGTCGTGGCGTGGAGTCAAAGGGATGTCTGTCCAGCCCACAGGAGCAGCTAAAAAGAAAATAATGCTTTGGGGGCATTTACAGGAGAGTGACTGTAATGCTGAGCATGGGCAGCAGCTCTGATGATTTCAGTGCAATAGAGAATTTGGGGCTGTGTCCTGGCAGTGAGGTGCGGACTGCAGGGTAATGGCGTGTGCATCTGGACAGTGGCCACTGAGCCATGAGGCTACATTCACTAAAATGATACTTGTATATAGAGAGAATATACATAGCATATCTCCTTGCAAGAGCTGGTTCTACTCTCTCTGATTTGGGTTTCCCAATAAGGCTCTAAATGAAGTGTCTCAAATAAGGATTCAATTTAGACTCAATAAAAGGAGTTATTGCTTAATAATGAAATAGAGAGAGGTTATTGCAAACGCATTTAGTGAGGTTTAACCACCCCATAATGGGTACGAAGAAGTCATGGCTTGGCTGGGAAAGCTCAATGAATTACTTCTTAATCATATATTGGTATTTAATCAATATACAATTACTATTCCATTAGATCTGAATTAAACAGACCCCACTGCATTGAAAGCCTACTTTCATTCTCCTACATTGCCAGGCTATTTCCACCCATTACAAATGGCTACCTTTCGGGACGGGTGAGATGTTTGCACAAAATAAGCATCAACCTTAACACAACACTTTTGACCCAGGATCACTGAGTACCTGGGTCACTTGTGTCCTTCCATCCCACCTTGGTCATTGTTACGCATGTGATAGAAAGCGTTGCCAGGCCCATGGTGAACAAAGAGGTACGGTTAGCTCAATTGCCCCTTCCCCTTCCACATTAAATGGATTAAGGTCTAGGCTGGGGGTAGGAATTCAAGGCCATAACAGGACCAGGGTCTGATTTCTGTGGTGTTAACGTCTCGTGAGTTCTTCATGAGAGATTCCTGACATTTAAGCAGCACATCTGAACTGCATCTGGAAAATAAACCCAAGCTGGCTTTGAACCAAACCAGAGCGAGATCAGAACCAGAAATTCATGGGGAGGGCATGTCAGATTTGAGGTTCTGGTTTGAGTCAGTGTTTAAATGAGACTAAACAGGACCCAGGGCCATTGCTACCAAATGGCCCCACGGCAAACTAAAGGGACACCCTTTCACTCATAAAACTGTTCATGACATTCTCGGCCCCCTGCCCGGCCAGCGCTACCTTCTTTCCAGCCCTAAGTGCCAACCTTAGCTCTTTCTGACAGTTCCCTACTCCGCCAGATCCATACTCAGAGAGGCGGTGGTGCCCTTCCAAACCTACAGCTTGGATCCCTGAATCCTGCCTTATTCCGCTCCTGCTGCTTGTAGCAATAAACCTGCCATCAGTTACTACATGGAGACATTTCTGCCATAGAACTGCTTGAAGTGCACCACATACCTTCTTATTCCTTGAAGATATCAATAGCAACTAAAAGATCCCAATTTTTAAAAAAACATGCTGGGTTTCGTAAGGCAGAGGGTACAATGAAGGATGCAGGAAGAAAGCAGAATCAATTTCTTTCAGGACAAAAAATATTCACACCACATACTGTCACAGAAAAACACACCCCAGTTAGCAGAGAAAAGAATCTCACTCCTTTCCACCAGCTAGTGACTTAAATTGATCTAATGCAGGAAGCCATTCTGGCTAATCCTAATTTTATAGGGTCTAATGGGCCTCACTTAGCTGTGATCACACTTCACCCGGTGTGTGAAAGAGACACAGCTCAGGCTCAGCAAAAGCTAACTCAAGGGAGAGATTATTTTCTTTCCAGATGTATAAAGAAAGAGGGGATAAAACCGCACACCTTGATTGAGTAAGGCAGTTAAGTAGCACATCCGAGACCATGCTAATGGAACTTGAGCAATTATGGAGATCTCCATTTTTTATTGTCTCTAAAGGTTACTCTTCTGCCCTTGTCTTTAGCACGTAAATGGTCCTGGACAAAAGGTACCCACTGACTAGCATTTCATTTGCTTGTTATTTTTGGGGTGGAACTGATGCTCATGAAATGAAGGACTGAAAAGGAATAGAGCAAGATGTACAGGAGGCAGGTAACATGCAAACCTATAGTACCACATAGCTCTGTCAATGCACTTCAATCTTGTCCTGCAGTATCCCCTGCTATTCCAGCCCTGAGCTGCACGCATATCTATCTCCTGCACCATTCCTACCCCAGTATTCCAGCTCCTAAAATACTGCCAACGTTCTTCAGTTTTGATCTGCAGAACCATAGAATCATAGAAATGTAGGTCTGGACGGGACATCAAGAAGTCTAGTCCAGTCCCCTGCACTCAAAGTGGGACTAAGTATTATCTAGACCATCCCTGACAGGTGTCTGTCTAACCTGCTCTTAAAAATCTCCAATGAGGGAGATTTCACAATCTCCTTAGGCAATTTATTCCAGTGTTTAACTCACCTGACAGTTAGGAAGTTTTTCCTAATGTCCAACCTAAACTGTCCTTGCTGCAATTTAAGCCCATTGCTTTTTGTTCTATCCTCCTGTATTACAGCACTGAGTCTCTCTGGCATAAAGACTGACAGTGGAACCAAACTGTGTTAGGCTCTCTGATGCTTTACTGATAATAAATGTCAGGAAGGAAATGGAGTACCAAGGTTATCCCCAAAATCTACTTCCATCAAAGTTTCCACTGATATACTGCCCCATAAAAACTCAAGCAGTTTTAACTCATGGATTAGATTATATTAAATAAAGCAGGCAACTATATAAACCATTAAATACATAAGGATTGTAGTTTGTGAATTTTCTCAGGGCACAGATTAATGACCTGATACAGAAAAGCACTCAACCATATGCTTAACTCTAAGCATGTGAATAGTTCTGTTAATGCATGTTTAGAATTATGGATGTAAGTACTTTGCTGAATCAGGACCTAAATGGCAAAGGACTGTTAATTTAATTTAGGCCTCACATTTTTTTTAAAAGTGGGGTTCTACAAAATCTAACATGAACAGAGCAGTATTCAACATTTTTTAAATCATCAAAGGAAACAAAGACCACTTCATAGGAGAAGGAAGTGGATTTAAACTATTCCATGCTCTTTTTTAACCCCAAACTGACTAAGAATGAGCAAATGAAACAAATACAAACAAAAGTGAAACTGACCTGTCTCTGTCATTCTTTAAACTCAGTGAAATGAAAGCTGAAAATAAACAACGGTAAACAGGGAGTGAATTTTTAACAATCTAGGATGTTATCACGGGTAAAGATAACATTCCTTTATGGACGTTATTATTCAGTAGGACACATATATCACTGGGAAGAAAACAAAGCATGGACAAAAGGATGCATGATACAAATGTGTAATATAGGGAAACAGAGTCTCAGCTAAGCCATGTAGGTCAGTTTTGTCCGGCTTCCTGCATGATGCGAAGCACAGAGTGCTAAAGCAATGAGCAATGCTTGCATGTGGGTGTATAAGGTGGACAAAAGTTCTCGTTGCTCCAGAAATGGCATTAGCATTTCATTATAAATGATGGATTTTTGCACATGCCACCCCATCCAAAGCGGCATATGAAAAATTTTGCCACGGGGGGAAGATAACGAGCTGACTGCCTCTCCCAGCCCCACGCAGCACTCTTGAGAATTCTTGTCATTAGATTGGCAGCCTGGAGGATTCTATCCCAGGAGCTGTGTCCGCAGGATTAGATGTAAATGTTTTGGTCAGCCAGGAAATAAATGCTGGATAAACATGCTTTTGACAAACAATTATTGGGATAAATTCCCTTGTGGTATTTTGCGAAGGCTGGTGAGCAATGCTAAGTGGAAAGGCAACTTTGGGGCTTCACCATTCTCTTTTGTGGCACAATTAATGGGTCTCTCTCATCAACTGAAAAAGAGTTTATGGCCTTCATTCAGATATCTGTCACATCACTGAGCAGAGGGAATCTAGCTTGCAAGGAACTGCCAGGTAAAATGTGGCCATGTGGTAGTCCAAGGGAAAGGCACAACCAACAGGGCTTGAAAGGGACATTTCGCAGAACAGGGAGATTCATTTCTCCTTTGCCCATAAGGGAAGGTTTTGCTGGCTTTAATTTAACAATGTAAGACTTATAATCAAATATGTATTAACAATGGGCCAGGTTTCCATTGAATTGAATGGGAGTTTTGCTGTGGAAGGTGTTCAGGATTTGGTCCGTTATTTATTCCTAGCTGGCTAATGAAACAACAAGCCAATGCACGAAGCTGGAAAGTGTTTTTAAGCCAGCAATGAGCCAAGGTTCTGGACGCCAAAATGCAATAGGCTGAATTCTGCTCCCCTTTACACTCATGCAACCCCACTTTGCATTGCTCACTGAGCCTGCTTCACACCATTAATCCAGAGGACTGCAATAAAGACAGAAGCTGCCCTTTAAAGAGCAAATGAAAGGCCTCCGTGGTGACTCAATCATTAGGCACTCAAGAGTCGTACAAATCCTTGCATAGTCCTTCTAGTCTTCGTAGGGGCCTACTGTATAATGGGACCATCTGGCACCACCTTAACTGCAGTGCCACTAGGACAACTACTCTGCTAATATTGTTTCTCCCTTCCCAATATTCCTTTTTTGTTAGTTAACTTAACACTAAACCATCCATGGAAAGGCTTGAAAGCCACATTATACATACACACAAATTTAAAATAGTCTAAGCCAGTATAGCACAAGCCGAATGGCAAAATGGGGACTGGCACAAGTCTGATGCATGAGCCAAGCATATGTAATTCATAGGAGGGTGCAGGCATTAGGATTCATGAAGAAAAACAAGGGATGCACCCAGGATGCGCACACACACACACACAAGAGACAATAAAACAGTATCAAGAGAGCAAATGGGATACACAGAAGGTTGGACATGTGGTTAATTCCATGGCTGGGATTGAAGTGATCCAATTCTATGCCCACCTCTACCACTAACTGTGTTACCTTGATCACATTACTTTGCCTCTCTGGGCCTCAGTTTCCCTAGCTGTAATATGGAGAAACTTGGTTCACAGGCGGGTTGGGTTTTCATGTCACATTTACTGATGTTTATCAAATGCTTTGAGATCTTCAGATGGAAGGTGCTATGGAACAGTATAGTGTTATAACTCAGAGAACAAAATCAAGAGGAATGTGGTATTCCTAAGAGCAAGCAGACAGACTCTGCTAGGGCTGTGTGAATCATTCACAAGTAAATTAAAAAAACCTTAGGCTCCTGCTGGTTTTGCATTTGGTTTTGATTTTGCTAAACTGGCCAAATTTCACCCACAAAGTAACTTTAGAAATATCATGGCATTGTATCAAGCAATGACAAAAAAGACTGGAAATAGGTCCTTTGTCATTCATAACTGATGCTGATATTGGTGTAAGCCTCAACATGTTTGAAATTTAAAATGAAAAATCAAATTCAGGCATGTATCAGTTTGGTCATTGAGATGTCCCTGGGTTTGGGTTTGGTTTTTTCCCCCAACATTTTGCTTGTTTTGATGTGGAAACTTTGGGAAAAGCCAAATGGGGGGAAGGGTGGCAAAAGAACCCAGAATGAAATTGCAAATTTGGCCTATGTTTTCAAAGGGGAGTAGTGACTGACTGCCTCACTTTTTGGATGCCCCAACAGAGAAACCTTAATGGGGCCTGATGCTCAGCCCTTACTGAAAATCAGGATCCTTTAAGATGTCCCAAGGTGGGCATCCAAAAATGGACACACCACAAATCTCTGGTCACTTGTGAAAAGGGGTAGAAAATAGTAATGAAATTTTGCACTCACACAAAAGACGTACTCAGTCCATACATTTCGGACCTTTTTTACAAGCAGCTCAAACTTTACCCTCCAGCTGTCCATAAAGATGGACTCCCAATAGAACAAAACATCTAGCCTCCCGTGGAGAGTTGTTCTTTGTCCTCCTCGCATGGCCAAATCCCATCTCTCTGGGAGTAAAAAGTTTTACTGATGAAGGATTTCCCCACCTGAGCAACTCTTTGGGGAGCAGCAGGATACCTTATTGATTGCGTACAGCAGGAAGCAGTGAGAAATCATCATTTTACCGTTCTTGCTGGTGTGGCAAAGGAAGAGATTTGGGGACAAAGGGCTGCACTGACTTTGGCTTGCCATGGGAGTGGTTAGGGAGGCAGAACCCCTATGCAGTGCCAAGAGCACCTGAGAGCCAAGAGCCACGTCCCCCTGCCAAAGCTGTGCCCATGGGAGGCGTTTGGCTCTGTTTGCTCTGTATTCCTTCTGCTTCCATGTGTGAGGGAGAGAAAGAGTTAAACTGATCCTAGTCTCCAAAGACACTTCCAAAGAGATGGCAATATCCAGAAAAGTACTGGAAGAATTCTCTTTTTCCCATGTCTTTAAAATCTCCATTCAGATTCAGTCTGCCCTCTGGCCTTTCCCCCCTATTAACCATCTTCATTCCTGAAACCCAAATGCAGTTGTTCATTCCAGCCTTTGTTTTTCTCTATTTGAATTACTTTTCTCATTTCATCCCCCTCTGCCCATCCTTCAGAGCACTGGTTTCCATCAACAAACAGCAAATCAACTCAGCACCGCTTCCCTTGTCCTCTCCCACTCCCCTGATGACTGAGGCTGGCCTGTTGTGATGTTATAGCAATGCCCGTGTCCGAGGGAGGACTCTCTCTTGGGAAGTTATTTAGAATCCATCACATTTATTGGTGTACCTCTGTGGGGGATGCGATGGCACAAGGAATTAATTCTATCTTTAGCTTTTAGGTTATTGGTTTCTATCCATCTCAGGCAGGTCATTCCCTTCTGAGAGCTGCTCAATGGCCTATGGGAAATGAGTGAGTGGTTTCAGTTCTTCATGGGCCAGGTGCCTATGTCACAAAACCATCTCTAGGAGTGGTGCCAGTTGTCCCCACCGCTAGCATAGGTGTTGTGTTAACATGTAGCTTCCAAGCTCCTCCTCCAAACAGACAAGGGAGGTGAATGATGGAAGGGGAAACAGAAACACAGAGAGGTAAAGTGACTTGACCAAGGCCACCCAGCAGGCCTGCGGCAAAGCCCAAAAAGGACCCGAGGTCTTCTGAGTCTCAGTCCAGTCCCAAACTAGAGGCCTAGCCCCTGGCCACTCTGCCTTTCTCTTGTCTCTCCTCCTCCTACCTCTGCTCGATTCTGCCATGAGACCAGGATGCTAAACTGGTGACATGTCAATCAGCTGTTTACCCCCAGGCTGTGATGTCACAATCCCAAGATCATGACTTCGCTCTAGGGCAGTGTTTCTTAACCTGGGGGTTTAGAGGGGTCGCAAGTGCAGAGCTGGTATTGGGGGTGGCAAGAAAGGCAATTGCCTGGAGCCACAGGGGCGCCATGAAACTAAGTTACATGCCTCAGCCCCGTGGGGGTGGGACTCAGGCTTCAGGGGTACAGTAGTTTGGAAAGGTTAAGAACCACTGCTCTAGGGAGTTGTAATGTCTGGTCTGTGGGGGCGAGGGTGGGGGGAAGGGTGCGTTCTCTTGCCTTCAAATACACAAATATCTTCAACAGCACCTCTGGGGAGAGAGGAAATTGTCGGCAAAGTAAATTGCTTTTTGGATTGCTTTTTGTCCCTTTGTGAGAGTCTCACTTTAAGAATTACCATGGGAAGGGCTGACATATTCATGTACAAAACACATATTCCAGAGGCTGCTCCCAGGGGCTCAGTGTACCAATAAACATATTCCCTGTGGCTCAGGCAGGACAATTACACTTAGCACGGCCCTTAGTTGTGTAAAATGCAACCGTTATTTTTAAAAATTCATACCAAAATAATGATAAAAAATTCCTGTTTTCTGTATCCATTATTAGTCAGAGTGGGAGCAATTATAGGAAGAATAGGAAGAGGCAGCTGCAGGCCCTAGATAGCCAAGGCACAAAAGGGGAGGTTTAAACAAATGTCCTTTGGATAATGGGTTTGTTTCTCGTCTGGTTTGAGGAGGGGGGGTGTGGGGATGGGATGTATTAAGAGCCTCTTTCACATGTAGGGGACTGAGAGGCTGCTGCTGGGAGGATCTGCTGGCATAATTAGCCGTTAGTTATTCATTTATTTATTTCTACATTTCCTAGTTACATTGCTTAAAGGCGACGCGGCTCCCCCAGAGCTGTTTACATCAGGAAAGGCACAGGTGGGTACCAGGACTGACTACCTTGCAGGGGCGTGGGAGGATGAGTGTGGGAAAGACTGTATGGTGTGCAGGTGATATGGTAACGGGCCTGACATAAGTTCCGATGGTCAGTAGGAACTCCTGAGAATGGTGGTGCAGCCCCCAGGAGCATTTGCATTGGAACAGAGGAAACTCAGTCGCAGTCGTCCAACAAAGAAAACTCAGATAACCTGGAGACTATTAATAAATGATCCTTTCCCATACATCTCTTTCTGTATTTCTATTTTAAAGGGGTGCCAGGAGGCGGCTCTTGCTGGCGTGTTTAGTAATGAGACTTCAAGGACTTGGCGTTGTCAATGTGCTGCACACTTTGACTACACTGAACTTCACACCAGTACAAGACTGTAAGTCCATTTTTACTGCTCCAAAGGCACAAAGGAGAATCTCCACTAGATGTTAGCAGCATTGGGTCTATAACTACCAGCTCTGAGCAGTTTTAATTCCATCCAGCAGAGGGCAGAGTGGTGCAACTGTGCATTTGTCTGTTGATTACAATCAAATATAACATTAAATACCTTGGATTTTACTGCATCTTCTTCCAAGGACGCTCCAAGCACTTTTAACCATTGTAGCATCCTCTCTGCTTTCAGAGCATCCTGGGCTGTACTGCAGGGCAATGAATTAGGGCGTGGTGGTACTGCAACCACTATGTAGCAGGCAGAGCAGCCATTGGTTCTTAGAAGCATCTCCCCAGCCTGCCACTCTAGAACCTGCTTTAGAGAACCCAAGGATGCTCTTGAGCTCTTTCGGAAGAGGTTCCAGGGTATCGTTAACTGAAAACTGCATAACCCTTCTGCCACATGTTGCTGGCAGCAACAAAGGCCAGTTCAGATAGGTAGGGGGTCTCTCTGAAAAGCTCAAGCCGCCACCCAGAATGTCTGGAATCACTAGCCATCTTTCCTGGGCACCTCAATAGGCAATACTTCCCCACTTGCTAGTACTGAGTCTGTGTATGGAACAAAGAAAGCTTTATTGGAGGAAAAGGGAACACAGCATCAACACAGGAAAACACAGAAACAATCTATCTGTCTGAATGATAAATAAACTCTCCCCAGGGTACCTTTGGCTGTTGTCTGTTGACTTGGGGCCTCATCTTGGTGTCCTCTGGGCAAATGTCCCTTTACCCATCACTACCCCCTTCCCATTCACTAAACTCCACGCACAGTTTGACGCTTGCACTAAACCGCACACAGAGTTTGGTATCAGTGGGTAGCGCTCAGACGGTGCCTTAGGGAGTGCTGCTAGGTTCTATTTGGAGGCTTCATCATCAAATCAATCTACAATTAATTCAGGAGGCTGGGTAGGAGAAGCTTCACTGGAGTTCCTTCAGATCTGCCTGTGTTCTCCATGGCTTCAGCAAAGAGAGGGGCTCCGCCGAGTGCAGGATCCTCAGAGAATGGAAAACCAAGAGCATACAAAACCCTTGAGCAGAAACTTTGGCACAAGGTAATAACACCTATTCTTCTTTTCGTTTTGTTTTGTTCGGTTCCACTACCCAATGAGTTCTGCGTGTGTGTACAGTTAATGTGGCTCCCACGGTCTCACTGGAGGAATTCTGTGTAGAAACCTTATGCAAATGAGGCATGCTCTCTCTGTAGTTGCACTTCCCCCTATTCCCCAATAGATGGTGGCAGAGATTTCCTCCCATTTGGAGCCTCTGTCCATTTGGAGTTCTGGGTTAAAGAGCTGATGCAGATGAAGTAGCTCCGTAGCTGTTCTTCCCCCTGTGCATCAACAACTCCTTATCCTCTAGAACTTCAGGGCTTACATCCAGCCAGCCCCAGCCTGAGCGGGCAGCTCCATTTTCTCTCTCTCCTGAAGGCTGGTACCTCTAAGGGGGAAGCACCTCTCTCCCCCCATTAGAGAAAGCCTGAACATCTCCAAATAACAAACCCCAAACAAAAGCCCCACATTGCCCCAGCCTTCCTGTGTCGCTGCCATTCCTGACCAGCTTCATCATGAGCCTGATGCTGGCTCTCAAAGCCCCAGGTCTGTTCCATTTCCCTGTGAGGAAGGTACCCTTTGCTGCTCTAACCCCTAATGTTTTTCCCGTTGCCTAATAACGAAAGGATTTCAGCAGCACAGGGGAGCTTACGGTATGAAAAGCACAGGAAGAACGACTCTCTTTCGTAACAATGAGCTCCATAATAACAATGTGAGAAGCAGCTGCAATTTACAGAGATGCTGACACACAGGTCGAACACACTCCATTGTAATTTACGTCTAGGAAAATGTAAGCAGACATGACCAGACAAGGAAGTACGACTGTTCCAGTTATTATGAACAAAGAACATGTTGGGGTAAAATTAAAGGCCTCTGCAAGGCCCTTCTGACTTCAACACAGTTACGTCTCAGAGTTTAGTTACGTGACCCTGTTTGCATTAGTAGTGTCTGCTGACTGGTCGAGTTCCCGTTTCACAGTGTGACATCCAGAACCATTGATACAGCACAAGGATATCAGAGATTCTTACAGGGACATATATGAAACTTCCCAGCAAAATTCAGCCAGAGGCAGACTCCTGGCATGGAAAACTTCAGCCCAGATGGTTAAAATTGGGCAAAGTTATGAGCAACTGATAACAACATCTTATAATGGGAAGGGCTGGGCAACTTAAAACAAGGCAGGCTACCAGCTCTGTCTATAATATGTAGCCTCTAGGTATAGCTGCCTCAGCGGTTCAGGACATGAACTAATATGTGATACTTTGAATCCAAGCAAATGCCACTGCTCATTCCATTTGTTTTCTAATGTGAATTTCGGGCTGCTGACG
Organism: Emydura macquarii macquarii; assembly: GCF_026122565.2. NCBI lineage: Eukaryota > Metazoa > Chordata > Testudines > Chelidae > Emydura > Emydura macquarii. The sequence continues at coordinate 14,840,825 of NW_027131105.1, read as the reverse complement.
GACTGATGGCTGTGGAGACTGACGTCCTTTTCCCATGCACAGAGCAGGTATGGAAGGGGAAGCTGCGAGGCAAGCTTCCCCCATCCCTTCCCATCCATCAGGTGCCTCAGACCTGCTCTATTAAGACATCCACTGAGGACCAGAGGTTCTCCCTTCATGCCACATTCGTTGTCCTCTCTGCTGCCCGCAAAGGTGCCCCATGTAATGGCTTATTTGAGATGTGGTACTGCACTGAGACCACTAACGTTAAACAGACGGGGGCAGGGACAATGTATATCTGCGCGCTGGCATAGAATGCCTAGCATAAATGGGCCCTGATTTGACGGGAGCCTATAACTGAGCTGGCTGCCTGCCATGTGCCCCCTGGTGGCCTAGGGTCATGCTACAGGCCGTCTACCTCATTTTCCCCTCTTGGACTGTTCAAATAAACTTAAATTCAGGCTTTTCCTTGGTCAACATATTCCCCTCCATGGCACTGGGGTTCAGTAAATAAATCTCAACCCTCCCAAACAAAGACCACTCCTAAGTGCACACAACCCAAGGTTTCTCTGCCTCCTCCCAGGCTTTCCTGTCTGGGGCCTTTGCTCCCCTTTCTGCTCAGGGTTTCTGCCGGACCTCCCTGCCTGGACAAGTTTCCTCATTCTCTGTCTCAACTTTCTGAGCTTCCCCGTCCTTTCAGCTCTTCTTTATGGGACATTCACCCTAATCTCTCCCCTGTGTGGCACGTTCTGTAAGTAGAGTTGGTTAGCTCCAGCCCTTGAGGGTTGAGCCACAGGTCCCATGGCCACTACTGCAGTATAAATAATAAAGCAGAATAATCAGAACCAGCTCATCTCACCCCAGCCACTCAACAGCCGCAGACAGTAATAACATTGGGTCACTACAGACCTAGTTTGAATCAGCAACCATGATATTGAGGCAAAAGGCTTTGTCCCCCAATTCCTAACCCCTAGTCATCCAGCCAGCCTGCCATCTGGGGCCAAATCCCGATTTCATTTACACCAATGTAAATCTGGAGTCACTCCAGTGAAGTCAGTGGGGTTATTCTGGATTTAACTCAGATTAGAATCAGATTCTGCCTTGCTGTCTAAACTGAACTCCATTAATCTCCAGGAGGTGATTGTCCTTCCCAATGGAAGAACAGCTTTGGGAGAGAACCAAATTTGCTTCCTATCCCCTGCTCTGCAGTGCCTGAGCCAGCACTTCCCTGGAACCACAAAGTGCAATCTTGCCTTCCTGGGTTGCCTCTTGCACTGATTTTTTACAGATTTCCTCCCTTGCCCCACCCTCCTACTTCAGTGACTGACTCACTTAGGGGCAAAGATCATCTTCTACAATGTGCTTTATCCTCTACACCCAAGAAACTGGGGGGGATCAAGGAGTTCTTGCCTGGAGCTCACATTCCTGCAGTAGCTTTTGTATTTCATTGCTTCTCTCATTCCTGTCAGCACAAAGCTCCGCTTGTCTCGCTTCAGACATTATTGCAGGTTATGCTGTTCGTGTGCTGGTACAACACAGCACCACCATCGTTCCTCTGAAGGGAAGCTGAGTGAGACTGCAGCGGGATGGGAGGGAAGGCGGCAAAGGCATTTTGTTAGGATAGGATGAGGTGGATGGGAAAATCATTTTTCAGTCCTTCACATTAAGGGAAGGTCAATGCGTGTCTCTGAGCAGAGCAGTCCAAGTCACTTCTCAGTCATGGCCTGCCATGTCAGGAGTGATCATATCATGGCAGCTGAACGCCATCTCTCTCTCTCCTCCTGCATTGTTGTGACACAACTGGAAATGAGATCACTTATCTCCCAGCCAGTGTCAAAATCTGTTTCACCACCCCTCCCGCTCTTTGAAAAGCATCTGAAGATGGTGAGAGGGAGTCTGCTCAGTGATAGATGTTTCAAGTACATTCTTGGTGGCAGAGAGAGTGGTGGATGGGTCACAGGGAGATGTTCAGTGACCTGCCACCAACGAGGGTAGCTGACCAAAGGTTAGAGCTGTAGGCTGGGAATCGGGACTCCTCGGTTCACGCCCAGCTCTGATGCTGACTCGCTGTGTGACCTGCAGAAATGTACATCAACCTTTTCTGCCTCTGTTTTCCAGTGGTCCTGTGATAACTGCCTTTCTCAGGGAGGGAGAGGTTAGTGAATGGATAATTGCAGAATGATTTCTATCTCTCCCCGTTCACACCAGGCCCATCAACATAGCATCTGAGCACTCCTCAAATGAAAGGCACTACAGAAGGCCAAAGAATTGTTAAAATAGTTATTCTTGGCTCTGCTTTCCCATGAGGGCACTAGTATGTAGGGCATGCAAGCTCCAGGGATGCTCCCAGCCGTCCTCCTCACTTTCTGAGAAGGACAGATTGCAGCTTGGGAAATGTCACCTACTAATCTGATGGCTGGCCTCGCGCAGGCATTCGTGGCAATGATCTAGCATCTGCACTGAGCCTAGCTAGGATAACATTTCAAGGGCTATTCTCCATCATCATGCCTCGGGGCATGAAGTGATCACCAGCTGGGATCATGAACAAATTACTTCCAGGTAATGGAACTGCACAGTTCAGAGGTGCGCTGTGGGGGGCAGATGGGCTACTAGGGCTAGAACAGACAAACCTGGGAACTCCTGCACAATCACTCTGGTAGGCCCCAAGATTCAGTGTGCAGACTTCTCTCCTTTCCACCTCCCTGTCTGATTCAAATGGGGCTGCCCATGCCAGCTGGAGGAGAATTATGCCATATGCCCAGAACAGCTGAGTGTGTGTGAAGGGAGAACGGCGGATGGGGGGAAGAGGTGATATGCCCCAGCCAGGGCTGCAACAGACAGGGAAATAAACTGATTCCTTAGACCTCCCAGGCAGCATGGAGCAGTTCACGCTCCCACCCCACATGCCACTGGAGCATGAGCACTAAGCATCACACTAGCATTTCCATCTATCTGTTTCAGTGGGGCTCCCAATGGCTGGGGAGTCCCCTGCGGCTGCAGCTTTGACAGCATTATCGGAACTATCCCTCGGGGTCACCATTTTCATCCAGCAATGGCCAAACCATTATCATCCGGATGCTAGATGAAATGAACAATTGCTTCCATCTAGAACTGTATGGCAGGAGCCATGTTACTGGACTAGGTGAACCAGAGGTCTGGTCTAGTATAGAAAGCAATAGGTCAAGCTAAAGTACTGGTCTGTTTCCATATGGTAGCTGTCAAGATGCCAGATTGGGTGGGAATGGACTGTCTGTTATGGTAATTGCCATATTTCTAACCATCTTCTTGTACATGGGGTGAGAAGATATTTTGGACTCAATCACTCAATGGCAAAAGGTATCCTACATTCCCTTTGGCTCAGGCTGTGTATATTCGGTCCGTGCTACCTGATAATAACTGCTCCTAATCTCTCAAAAAAGGGCAAACAGGAGCCTTTGTTTATAGTGCCACAGTGAGTTTTTTGCTACCTGCTGTTATAATCCCATTTTAGAAAGTTGGGGGGGGAAAAAAGTCTCTCCTGACAATTTGCTTATATCTTCATTTGGCAAACACTGAATAAACTTCTTCTAATGGAACGAGACAGAATTCTGACACTTTTATTGTTTATTTACTTCCTCACTCGTGCACCAGTTCTATTGAAAGTGTCACCAGGCAGCTCTGAGAATCAAGCTTCTTAATTTAACTGATTGGATCTCAAACGATGGCCCCCGAAGTACTAACAATCCCTGCAGACATTCCTAGTGACCTGCAGATTGAAACACTTTGATGAGGCATGCAGATGGACTGGGAAGTTAGGACAGGAGGGGAATGCATGATAGGATCTTTTTTATACAGAGTGATGATTGCCCTGGTTTGACTATTGTTGTCGACCCAGCAGAGGGAGGACAAAAGAGCACAATGTATTTTTGTAAGTCCTATGTAAACAGTAACTGATAGATGCAAGAAAAAAAAAATGAATATTTAGGGCCTATATTTCCTCTATCATCCACCAGATTTATGCTAATTTAGCTCTGGTAGAGCTACTCAGATGTACCCAAGAAGAGAATCGGGTTCCTAGAATGCAAGTGGGGGGTAATTCCCCCAACAGATCAATAAGCTTTTCAGAAAGATCAAACGCTGGGCTGCAGGTAATTGTCAGGGATGCTTTAAAGTTTAACACTCACCTACCAGTAGGGAACACAATCAAGCAATAAGATATGGAAGGACCTGCAGTGCCAGGTATAATAATTCAGAGCTAGTACGTTGTTCAACAGAAAGCTGAATCCTGTCAATTACGCTAGAGGTGAATTAATACCAAATTCATGCACTGAAGCATCTTATTAATGCCATGATCACATTTTATTATGAAACGTTTTTGTTTTGGGTTTACTTTTAAATTTATTTATCTGCATTAATTCTGTACAGAGGCAAGTAAGTTATGAGCAGGGAATTGTATTAATTTCGCTGCTTGGAAATATTTTAATAGCTGATTAGGTTGTTCAGTTTTTTTCCTGCTCATTATGTAATTGGTGGTTTGTACAACATACACCATAGGGAAGCACACACCAAACCTCTAACTTCTTACTCTCCTCTCCCAGACACCCTACCTGATCCACTCTCCTCGCTACTTGCCACCTTTCCCCCACCCCTACAGTTCAGTGGTTGGACATTACAGTTGTGATGCTGACAGACCAGGTGCCAGCTCAGGTCAAGATCCGATGCCTCAACTGAATACTGCCAAATACATACTGGAATCTGGCTGGCACACCAGTGTGTTATTCTTATTAAAATGGGTATTAGGGTTTTAAGAATATGTTCAGTGTTTAGGCATTCTTGAATGCTTGTGAGTTGCTTCATGCATTAATCTCACTTATAATATATGAGCATTTGCATTGTAAACCTTTGTAACTGTGTAAATCACCGACAGGGGACATTAACTAGTGTGAAATGCTGGTCTCTAACACAAGGTGTCATGTCCTGCCCGACAAAGAAGACCCATTGACACCAGACAGACTACTGTGAAACATTAAAGAGGACAAAAGACTGTTGTTTACTCTCCCCCCACCACTACCACAAAGATGAGTCTTGCAGGTGAATTCTTCCTATCAGCTGAGTTTGCCAATCAAAGCAAAAGAGGGGGAAGGGAATAAAAGCCCCTAACAAGGAGGAACCATATCTTTACGCTGCTTGGACTCTGGAGGGCAAGGATTACTAAGCATAAGCAAAAGATCCCCAGTGCTTAGCTCAGGTTCTCCCTAAAGGGCCTATAGCGCTTGCTTATTATGGAAGTTTCTATTAGTTTTTGAAACTTAAGATTGGAACTCATTTGTGTGCGTATATATGTTTACCTGCTTTAACCTTGTAAATAACAACACTCTTGTTTCCTTTTTCTATATAATACATCTTTAGATAGTTTATTATAGGATTGGCTACAAGCACTGTCTTTGGTGTGAGATCTAAAGTGCAGTTGACCTGGGATAAGTGTTGGCTGCTTTGGGACTGGGGGTAACCTGAATATTGTTGTGATTCTGGGCGTTAAGGACCAGCTATCACAAAGGCAGGTTTACCTGGTTGACAAGACAGATTGAAGTACCCAAGGGAACTGTGCGTGACTCCATGTTTAGGCTGTTATACTGCCTGAGACATTTACACTTGATAATTGGTGGGTGAAATTTAAGACTAGACCTCACACCCAATTTGGGGTTTGTGCCCTGCTTCTTAACAGTCTGGCCTAAGGTTGGTACACACTTTTGAGCCGCTGCAGGACAGCTTGGCGACAATCAAAACAGAAATGTATTTCATAGCCCTCCCTATCCCCTCTCAATGCAAATCAGACGCATTCTCCTCTTATGTCGAGCACAATGAGGGTTAACAATTTGAATTCAGAATTCAGCAAAATTGCACTTCAACGACTGCTAGTAAATAATGTCACATGCTGAGTACATGATTGCTCTGCGTTATCTCAGCCTCCTGTAAGTAATGCTGCTCTTCTCAGACCTAAAGGAAGGCTCCAGGGACTGGCTGGCTGCAGGGAGCAGCGAAAAGCTAAAGATCCTTTTGTTTCTAGGTCACAGGTCAGTACTGAGTTGAAATTTGTTGATCTCCCTGCAGCTCTTTGGTGAATAGTGTGGGGGAAGGGGGGGAAGTTTGGTGGGACTCAGCATCATACCCACTGGGATGTGCAAAACTGTTCACCTAGAAATAGGCTAAGTGCTAGCAGTGAGGGCAAGGACCATGGGGAATGACCTCTCCTCCTGTCTGTATAGAACAGGGCAGTGTGGGTGGATGGCTTGTTTCTGCTTTTTCTGTTCTATGGATAAACAGAAGAAGGAATTCAGCATCCAGAGCTGTCAGGCCAGCACCTTACAACAGCATGGAAATTCGTTTTCTATAAGAGTGGCTAAGGGGAAAGGATAATTAACGCAGCCTCTGTATTTCTCTTACAAAACTATGCAGAAAAATATCATGTTTCCTAGCTCAGCTGCCCCTGTGATGTCACACAGAAAAAAGTGTTTGGTCAGTCCCGGGTAAAGAGAGAGACATCTACTTTGAATATTTGCCACCTTCAAAACTTATCCTTAAAGTCTTAAAATAAGTTATAAACATCTGGCGCTGTGGGTTACTATTTTTACTCCAAATGCGCTGTTCTCCAATTTTTTCCATGTCACAGGTGAAATGAGTTTTGCAGTCTCAGCCTAGCTCGTGCTGGGTATTTATCTGCATCACAGCAAAACCCACACAGTTGCATTCACCACAGCTGGGAGTCTCTTCAGAAGTCCAGGACTGGAACGTCAAGGACTTGCTGCAGGTACATTGACAGAGCAGGAGTGGTAAGGTCAAGACTAGAACAGCTGGGGATGTTGCAGATAAGGACTGGGATACAGGTGCAGCGTACGTGCAGCCCAGCATTAGAATAGAAGCAAGTGCTGCAGGTCAGGATGGAGGTTCCTTTGGCAGAGCTGCGGAAGGGACGAGACCTGGCACAGCAAGAGAGGCTGGAGGACGAGCATTGAAGCACATTGGCAGAGCTGGGCAAGGGAGCAGGGTTAGACTTGCAGGATGGGCTGCGGGTGAGAATCTTAAGTACCTGCCTCCATGTTGTCCTTTGGAACCCTTGTTATTAGCTCCTCACTTTTATGGACACCAGATTCACCCCTCCACATTTTTAATGGGAAAAATTTTCTTTTAAAATCCCGCAGAGAGAAAGAGAGAGAGGCTGCTCTATTGTCTAGCTTGCAAAACAATTGCCTGCAAACCCAGCATCTCCAGCTGCTAACATCAGTAGCTGGGAAGCTGATAGGAATCTAGCCATAACATTTTTCTTTGGCTTAATTACTGAAATAGACAAATTGGAAATTGGCCCATCATGAAGATAAATAGCAATAAAAAAAATGCAGTTGAGAAAACTATTTCTTCTAAATTATAATTAACCACCCATCAAGCGCTACCTGACAGAGGTGAAATGGGGTTCCATTAACAATCCCACTGATTGGCTAGCAGCATATCCCATGATGATCCTTGTTACTACACCTCCAGGGCACTTAATGCCCCAGTTTGCTTTCAGTACAATTATAAAAGGCCACTTATATCTACAACCCCCCTCTTTGCCTCACCACCCCAAGATACCTAATAGTCTAAATTATCAGCAAATTGCCTATTTGATAAGGGCAAGCCATTTTTGCATTGAGAGCTGAACTATTTCCCACTTCTGGGGGATAATATTAGGCAAATAACAAGCATCATTCTTTTGACATGTACAATTATTTGCCAAGTGTATGTTTGAATAGCCTGCTCCTTTGTGTGACAGGGTCCGTTCTCTATTAGCATACTTGACAGATGAATATGCTGGGCCATTGCGGAAAACCTGGCAGTAACCATGGTGATTGGGAGACAATGTTTTGAGTGAGGGATGTATTATCAATTTCAACTGCAAGTAAAAAAAAAAGGGAAAAAAAAGTATATCACTAACGAGCCGCTCTGCAATCTGGGGGACTATATTGTTCCTGGGTAATTAAGCCAATCTCGGTGCTAGCTTTAGATCCACCTAAATTAGAGACATGGGTGTACACATTCCTCGCTTGCATGTGTTCCTTCTTTGTTTTCTGGCAGTGGTTGCTATTTAAATAAAAGCACTTTTAAAGAGCAGGACTGCGCCTTGTGTGTGTGGCTTTATTGCAGGTCCATGTCCCCCCCCCCCATCCTGGGCCCTATAACATCCATGGCACAATGTCTTCAGCACCTACACAGCCCATCTGTGGGAGACAATTCAGATCCCAAGAGCAGAGCAACCACATCATAAAATAGGGGAGAGCCAGGCGTGGCAATGGATCAGTGCTGCACACAACTGGGGGAGAGAGCGGCAGGAGAATAAATGATTTGGGGAGGAGATGTCCCCTTCATGCCACACCCACTTCATAACTGCCCAGCGCCTGCCCGGGGGGGCGTCCTGGGCTCTGCCCAGTCCAACAGCTCTGTGTGATAACTGGGTGCTGGGGAGTGACTTAGAGCAGGCACAGAGCATTCCCTCTGCCTCCTGGATGTCTCCTCAAAGGGCTGGTGCCTGGTTGGACCGGGAGAGACTGAATGAGCCTACAGCCAATCCCCAGGCTGACCGTTCCAAAGCAATCCTCAGGGGAGGGGGAGAGGGACATCCCCAAAATAAAAGGGCATCTGACCCTTTTCTCCCGCCCGCCTGCCCCCAGTTAAGCCGTGTGGGGCTAACTCCAGCCCTGCAAGAGGAGAAGCAGGAGTGAGACCATTGGCAAGGAGCAATTTGCTCTTCACTCTCCACCACAGAGCAGAGGCGGAGCCCCTCCTGGGCCCCCCCCGTCACTTGCTTCTGGTCTCCCTGACCCCCCAGTAGAACTCCTTTCATTTCACTGACATCAGGCCCCAGACCTGCAGGCCTCGGGATTAGGCAGCTCCAGGGGGCAGCTGCTTACTTCCAGGAAACCCTGCCTGAGCATATGGCCCTGGACAGTAACCCCTCCTCTCAGACCCACATGGAAGAGCGAGACTCTGTGCAGGCCATGCTCCCTGCCTGCCTCAAAGTCCCACGGGCAGCCCCATGCAGGTGGGAGCACCACCCCCAAGGGGCGAGACAGACTGGTGGAGCCGCAAGAAATTCATCAAGAGAAGATCCCCACCACCCCACCCCGCTGTTCCTCTCATTTCACCAGGGGGTGCTGTTCATATGCCTCTTTCCTCCAGGAAGGAGAGAATAAATCAAGGCCGCTGGCCTGCTTCCCTCGTGGCTTGAGCCTCATCCAGTCCTTTACCCTGCGCCGAGTGGGTGAACAGCGTGACCAGCCTGACCCGGCAGCACGCTACGCTGGCTTTGCATGGGTGCAAATGCAGACGCTAGGAGCAAAGCGTGTTTCCTTCACGCTCTGCTAATTAAATTAAGTGGTCTGCTCAAACAGCTGTTCCTCCCCCAAAATAGACAGCCCTAACCCCCCCAAAAAACTCTTTGTCCCCCATAATGCATCCCTGTTTTGCTGGACAGAAACAGATTATAGAAACAAGGTTATTATAAGAGGTTTTGATTAGGAGCATATTCTCTACAATCCCTTATTAGCAGGGACATCCCTGCTTTTTTAGACACTCATTGGCCTTCATTTCCCACACACCTGGTGTTCTCTCGCTTTTTATTATCATAATATATTGACGCAGAAAATGCTGACTCAGGAGATCAAGGTCAGAAGGAAGGTTATTTTCACTGAAGTAATGAATCCCACTGTGTTTGGAGCTTCCAGCATGGCTATTTTTCTTACCTTTTCCTCATTCCAGGTCTTTGTCACATGTTTGCATCAGATTCTCCTCAGCCCCTACACTCACACATATACCTTCCTGTTTTGCACCTTGGCAGGTTAAAAGCTACAATTAGGGAGCATCTTTATGGGGCGCCATATGGCTCAGGATGCAAAATAACAGCTGCATGGGAATTTAGAAACCGTCCCTACTCAAGGTCACCATGGCAATGTGAGAATGTGCCCACCCAGGTGCTATGCGGGAGCCTGTAGTTTGTCGATCTATTACAGCACATGCACACACAAAATGTGGCCCATGCACGCTAATGTCAGAACAGCTGTAAAGTGCCAGTAATGTCACCAAAGACAGCATCCCTGTAAAGTGTTTAAACTTCTGTTTGCCTGGAGAGTCTGTTGGAACCTGGGGGTTTTAATTCTTCTTCAAGGGACTATCCACAAATTCCTGGAAGCAGAGAGCACTGCAAAAACAGCTCATCTATCACTTATATGTTCCTGGTTACCATAATATCTGAGCACCTCCCAATCTTTCATGTATTTAGCCTCACAATACCCCTGTGAAGTAAGGCAGAGCTGTTATCCCCATTTTACAGATGGGGAACTGAGGCACAAAGAGGTTAAGTGACTTGCCCAAGGTCACATAAGGGAGTCTGCGGCGATGAAGGCATTAAGCCCATGGCCCAGGCTAGTGCTCTAACTACTGGACCATTAATTCATCTCAACTACATTCTGGCAAGGGTCATTTTGTTGGAGATTCTTTTAGAGTAAATTTGATGCTGGTGACAAGGTTAAGGCTGGCAGGTCCATAAGAGCCAAGGGGTGTTGGGTGCTCAGTGGGTGAATCTCAATGGGAGGTGAGCACCTCACTCCCTTCGGCCCCTGGGAAAATCCCAGCCTAAAAAACAAAGAGAGAGTTAAATAACAGACACAGAAATCGGAAAACAGAAAGCAAGAGTAAAGGTTAATAAGAGCTGCAAGGGCAAAAGAGCAAAGAATCCCACACTAAAAAGGAAAGGGTTAAAAAAAGGTTAAGAAAGGGTTTTAAATGATCCTGGGTGAGTCTCCTCCATTCACCCTCCTTTGTCTGTTTGTTGTCTTTTCAGTGTGTAAGCTTTTTGGAGCCGGGACCTGTTCTTATGTGTCTGTAAAGTTCCTTGCCCCGCTGTCACAACACAGAAAAAACAGTAACAGTGGAAGGCGCTGTACTGCCAGCCTTGAAGACTGAGGTCCTCTGTTACAGCAGGGGATGTGGTCTTGGGTGTGGCAAGGCAAGCCACTCCCACATTGCCCCCTACCAATGTGCCCAACCTTGTCCTGGAGAGACCACCTCTAGGGGGCAAGGTGTGTGGAGGCAGTCTGCATGGCTCATTCAGTCCTTGGCTTCTCTGAATTGCTCAGATTATTGCCAGTTGGTTTCCGTGGCAATCCTGTCCTAGGCCTGAATGATAATATCATAGTCATCACAGTACCCTGTCTGGCCACAGACTCAGCCATGCAGGTCATGAACATGAAGCAAAAGGAATGTCACTATAATCTCTACTTCATCATTTCCACGTCAAAGCAATCAGTGATTTGTCCCCGATTAGTTTTTCGACTCAGTAATCACTCATTTGCCATAGAAATGACTTTGAAAAAGCAATCTGAGTAGTTTTGCACCCAGCTGCTTTTCAGGAAACTCAGTGCTGAGCTGACCATACTGGGAATTCCTCTGGGTCCCACATGAAACTAAAAGAGATGTTTTTAAGGATGTCAGATTCATAAAGAGCGAGAATGTGACCTGACCAGAACAGGCATTTCACAGTCTGGTTATCGTCTTATGATAAATGAATGAGAGCATTTGATGTTGACAGACCTTAACTAGACTAGAAGGTCCCTTTCTAGAACCCTGCAGATTGGCCTGTTACACTCACAGAGATAGGAGTGCATGTCCCAAAGACTGCTTTGTAGGCCACCATCACGGAAAATGAATCACCCACCTCTTAGAATCACCCACCCCTGAAAGGCACCCATCATTGCCCTGGAACAAGGCTGTCGTTTAACAGAATTTGTCAACACTACACAACAGTTTAACAAAGGAAGCGAGGAAGGCAGCCACTTCTATCTGATACTGCCAAGGGAAGTTAGCTCATAAAGAATGTAGTTATCCAAAATGTCTTTTTAGCAGGAAGCCAGAGCCCCTACTCTTGAGAAAAGTGCCAGGTGATTTTTTATGACAGCAAGTTATTGGGACCTCTGCTTTACATATCATCTAAAAGCAGCAGTGCCAGCACGGCACTGAGGGCTTTGCATCAATACTAACTCTGAAAGTGGTGATTCAATAGGTAGCAACTCCCACCGCATACTTCTTTCAATGGGTCTCACCCATCCAAATACTGACCAGAGCCAAATCTGCATATTTTGTGAAATCTGAGTAGTTCACAGCCCTTGGTGGTAAAGTTGAAGAAGCAGTGTGCTTGTAATGGGGGACCAGAAGCGTCTCCTGCTTCTCTGTCTATGCTCCAGACCCAACTGTGTAGTAATCCTTGGCTTTGTTCCCAGCTCTCATGGTACTGGGATGCAGAATTGCTGGCATACTCATTAGTCTGCACCAACCTACCAAAAAAAGTGACTGATGCATGTAGGCGAGGGTATTTATGTATCCAAACTCATAATTCTTGAGGCTTTGTCTGAGTCACAGAGTCTTTCCTGCATTCTCCAGTGCTTCTGCTGGGCATCTGTTCTTCTCAGCTGCAGACAGAAAGATCTCCCGTGTCTTTAGAGAAGAGTAGCACTGATAGAGATACCTTCTCCTCTCTCGACCTTTTCCACTCCTCTTTCTTCTTGCTTCAAATCCAGCCCCAGTCCTACTCTCTTGGTTGAGTGCTGGGGTACCAAACATTTGCTTTCTCCCTCCCCACATCACCTAATGCTGCCAGATGTTTACAATTGGTCCAGGGACTTGGGGGCCCTAGCTTCAATTCCTGGCTCTGCTACTGGTTTGCTGGGAGACCTTGGTCAAGTCACTTTCCTTCCCTCTGCTCCAGTTTCTCCATGGGTAAAATGGGGATAATGACACTGACCTCCTTTATAAGTGTCTTTGAGATCTATGGATGAAAAATGCGCTATAAGATGCAGGTATTACTATCACTAAGACTTCATTAATTGGAATGGATGTTCTGCAAGGAGCTGTTTGTCCAGAATATGTGAGGTGTGTAACTGCAGCAAAGGGGTTAATGGTGAGCAGCAAAGGATGGAGATAGAAACTGAGACTTGGGCAAGAAGCCACCAAATGATCTAAAGGTCTTTTCCCCTTTGGTCCCCGTAAGGGTCACAACCTCCCTGTCCCTACACCCCCAAGGTGCACTTTGCCTTTGCCAGTCTCTTGCCTGCTTTTTCTCCAAGGGTTTGAGAAAATGCTCATTATTGACCAGAGAGAAAACAGGAGTCTCAGCATGGGGCAGAGCCAAAGAGCTCTGGGAAAGGGGAGCTGAGAGGGAGGTGGCCTTGACTCCTGCTTCACTATAGTTCCTGTCACTTTGCCTCTGCTCCCCAAGGCATGCAGAGCTCCTATTGCAACTGCCTCTGCCGTTGACAAATCAGACCACTAGGATAAGAAACTACCTGACTCATTATCTCCTGTGACCAGAGGCAAAGGCTTGATCTCGTGTGGTTCAGGAGTGGAGGGCTGAACGCAATAACCCCACTTCGGATCTATTAGCCAGCTACGTTTTCAGATGCGGTTCCACTTGCTTTTTCTGTGAGTGCATCAGGGCTGATGTGCCGAGTCTGGGCCCCCTCCTGTACAGTCCTCTCTGAAACAGCAGCAGCAGCAGCTATTTCAGGAAGGATCTGGGTTGATTGTTACTACCAGACACAGGCCTAAGGACACATTAAAACGTAATGAAGTGTCTTAATCATCCCTTACAAGCTAAATTTATCACAGGGAACTATATAAAATGAAAGTGAAACAGCAATTCTGTGTCCAACACTTACCCAAGATAGATAGATATTATTTGTTGTTAATGAATGGCAAATTCATTGCCATCCCCATCCCCATGAATGAAATATATAGAGATACAAAGAAGGAGCTCTGGGCTACATACAAGACATTTTGCAATCAGCTCACGGCACCCATTTGAACTGCCAGGAAGCTCCGTTACACTGATCTACTGGATAATGTCCAGACACAGACACGTCAGACGTCTGCCTCAAAAGCTTCTACTAACCTAAGGCTCAATAGCTTTCCTGCCCCTCCAGATTCAATTGCCTCAATCAGCAGGATTTTCCCTCACAGAACCCAGAGGGATATTGCAATGCATTCTGACGCTTCTTTATTGAAGCCAAGCATCTCTTGGGCCGAGCAACATCTCAGCCTGCATCATTAAATATTTGACAGATGTTAAATGTTTTGGATGCACCTAGGAAGGATGCACCTGCAGCGCTGCTGATGTACCAGGTGCATCCCAGGTAGAATGCACTGCAGTTCTGCCAAATGTGCCAGAAACCTCCTGAGCGGAGCATGCCTACTGTGATGCTGTATGTACCAGGTGTGTCCCAGGTAGAACATACTTGCTCTGGTGTCAAATGCCCTAAACGCATCCCAGCTGGAACAGATATGCTGGGATGCTGAACATAACCAGGTACATTCTGACCCTGCATTTATGTCAATAGAACGATATTTCAGTAGCACAGCAAGCAGAGAGGAGGTTAAATCTCCTGCTCCTGCAGATTTCATTGGGCTGAGATTGGAGATCCCATTCCCAAGGGGGCAGAGGTGCTAATTTCCTCTGCTAGGTCTGTTTGACTGATTCCAAGGGGTGAGAGTTTAAACAGGAGGAGCTGTTTATGTCACTTCCCCATGAGTCCTGGTGTTAATATTCCCCTAGATGCACGACAGGTCCCCTATAGTTATGGAATAGCTAAAATCACCCCAGCCCATAAATAGTGAGAGCCCCAAGGAATGTGGAGCTGGAGAGGTAGCGTTTCACCTGGAGAGGTCAGGAGTCTGTTTAATATCATGTCAGGGGGCAGGTGACATTTCTCAGCATGCCTGAGCAACTCAGCTTAAAAATCATCCATGTGACTTCAGTAGATTACACCAGGAAGAATTTGGCCTGCCTGGACGTCATCCACACCAGTTCTCCCTGCATCCTGGTCCCTTCCCACTCCAAATTCTCCCTGACCCCAATGTCATAATTCCCTCCCGCTCCAATCTTCCATGTCCCACTCCACTTTCACTCCAGTTTCTAGACCCTGCCTGCTCTGATTCTTCCTGATTCCCCTGCCGGGGTGCCCTCTGAAGAGGGAAGAAAGGGAGAACGGCAGAGACAAGCTGTGGGAAGAAAGGCAGTGGCAGGGACAGGCAGTGGTTAGGAGAAGGGGGAAAGATGGATCGTTCCCAGTCATAACTACACTGCGTTCTGGAGAGGGTCCTCCAAGGTGACCAGGGGCAGCAGACAGCAGCTTTTCCAGTGGAAATCATCACTGCAGTGAGAGACCAGTCCAGTGCACTTTGCTCTCTGATCTGTGGCTGTTTACAGCAGATGAAAGCCCCCGCTGATTTTTTTTTTTCACCCTTCCTGGAGATACTGCAAAACCAGGCCAATGAGTGAAGTGGATGGCGCAAGTGCCGAAATCTAGCTCCCCGTTCCAAAAAAGCATTTAATATATAGTCCTCGGATAAAGGACATATCAGATATTAAACTGATACTAGACAGTCGGGCGTCAAGCCATTCCATTCCTTCCCTCCCCTCTTTCCCAGCTGCATTCTCGAAATTCACAGCATCTCCAAATCTACACTGCTCATCATGATCAAAGGGAAAGGCATGCAGCCATCTTGCTTGATCGCAATAAAGCTTTCTGCCACAGCTAACTCCTGGATATTAATTAGCTAACTTCAGTGTGCCGACTGTGTAGAAGGAGCCCTAAACCAGCTTTCAAAGCTGCCTAAACAGCAAGTGGTTCTTGGCGTCTGATGCATGTTCCAGGAGGATGGATGAATGAATTCCCACAGGGCTTGGTCATAGGCCCTTTGCTTCTTTTGGTACGTGTAGCCAGCGATCTCTGTCCCCAGTGCATGCCCTGAATTTGCTGTTTTCCTGTGGCCTTAACGATGCTGACACTCTGCTTTTTGAATGCAGATAAATCCTTAGACAAGACAGAAAAGGCTCTTAGCTCAGAGCCACTTGAAAACTCTAAGAGCCGCTGGAAAAAACTGTTTTCTCTTAATCTGAGCAGAACTCAGTGCCTCGTGTTCCCATCAAAGGCAGATTTTTCCCATTGTCCCCTTACGCCAGCTTTTCTCTCTCTTAGTATTTAAACAATCAGCATTAGGTCAAATGCTTTGAAGTCAGCAGAACTTTGCCACTGTGCCCTGATGTGACACCGGACAAACTGTTGCCCTGTCTATTAAGAAACTTGTAAGGCTCCCACCATGATAACATCTGATCCCTCTCCTGGCATTTCCATACCTAGCTGGAGGTTTTGGCCCTGGACAGGTTAATTTCAGCTCCTCTAAACATGGAGAATGAATTGAAATAATCTACTGCATTGGGGCCCAAACGCATGAGGCTCCTCCGGGGCTCCCTCCGTCCACACCCAAGTAAGATGCTTTCTTGGGCTACACTGAAAGCCCTCTTTCATCTATTTCCTTTCTCATCTCTGCAGGCTCATATATGCCCTTTGCTGCCAGGGCTCTGCTTTCTAGCTGCCCTACTCCTGGCACTCCTGGAGTCTCCCATGCTGGGCTCTGCTTCTTCCCAGAGCCAACTTCTGTACAAAGGGAGGTTTCAGTCTTAAAGTCCCTGTTATGTTTCCCAGGAGTGCCCAGGTTTGTGAGGCCTCTGGCTACCACCTGCCCTCAGCTCCCCATCTCCACCAGCCACAGGCAACACAAGCCAACTCCTCTCTTAGCCTACACAGGCTCCGCTGACCATCTGCAGATTCGCGATAGGCACGCTTCCTCCCCCGAGCCTTCTGAGCGCCCCCCTGGAGTGCCCAGCCCCTGCCCCACTGGACTCTCCTAGAATCCATAGATTCATTGCTGCCAAAGAAACAGTGCCCCCAGCTTACCAGTTCCACCTCAGAACCGCTCTGCTTAACACAGCACTTTGAGATGTTTATAGTGACAACAAGGAAAAGTTTCTCTAACAAAGTATAGAGATTGGAGAAGTAGCAAGTACAAGTATTGGAAATAAATGGTTACAGGCAAAATAAAATCCTAGCATGCATCTTAGAGCCTAGACTTAATTAACATGATACTTTTCTGTCCAATGAAGTTTAGCTCCCCCAAAGTTTGGCAGCATTTTCCAGCGAGGTTGGCTGTGACCTTCCTTTCATAAGACAGAACGTGCTGATAGTTCAGCTCTTCAGTGAAGGATACAGGATGTACCTCAGGACTCCCAGTTATACCCCCTAAATCCATTGTCTTTACTCTTACCCCTGTTGGGTTTGTTTTTTCCTGCAGTTTGTCTTGCATGTGATTTCACAATCTCTTCATTAGCATCAGGCTCAGTAATGCAAATAGGCCTTCGTTATGAAGTGGACAATGCACACAGCCAGCCAGAGCAAGCCAGTCTCTTCCCTCCTACCTGACAGAAGTATGTGGGTGATCTGCCTTAACTAACGTACCTTAAGAACAGAATTCTCAGTACAGATACATAATCCTCATCCGTATCCGTACATACATTTCAAAATGATTATGGTGGCTAATGGGCTAATGGCTCTTGATAGAGACCTCCCGTGCCTTTTGTTAAACTTAATATTGACCCAGGGGATCTCTGTAAAACTCTATCCCTCCCCCTGCCCTGTGCCCTCTGCCAATTGGCACAAAGGGTCCTGGGTGAATCACAATGACCAAGCGTAAACATTTTGGGATTATTACAGTGGAGCTTTTGGAGGCACCCTATTGAATGGGGTCCTATGCCCAGATCTGCCAGTGATTCACCATGTGTGTTTGGGCAGGTCACTTCACCTGTTTGTATTATCTGTAAAACGGACAGGATGGTACCCATCTTTATTAAGCCCCTTCAGAGTTCTGGATAAATAGCTCTTGGTGTTTTGTTAATTATTGTTCTTATTACAATTTACATTGACCTGAGAAACCAGGAGCCTTTGAAGTCAATGTCTGCAGGAAATGGAAAGAGAGAGCTCTCTCTAGCATCCAGGGAGCCAATTATCCTGCCAGCTGTTCTCCTTCCATGTTTCATGTAAGTTAGTGGGAACTGCACGTGTATAATGGGTGGGATGATAGACTCCTGGTGCCTGAAAGCATGACTGGGTTAGAGAATGGAAGTGGACTCTCATGCTGCTGTGTCATCTGGGACCATATAGACCAAACCACATCTATGGTGCAAAAAAAAACCCCATCAGACTCGGAGCATTCACATCTGTCTCTTTAAAAGCCGACAGCTTTTAAAAGCCGACTCTTTAAAAGCCGTGACTTTCCTGGGCTGTGAGGCTGACTGGGCTGTGTGTTTTCTTTGAGAGGGTTTCATATATCCACCTGTCCTGGAACGCTGTGATACGGGTGACTCTGTTAGGCTGTATCTAGTGTGAGTACGGGAAGACTGTACAAACAGAACATTCTGTCCTTGAAGAGCTTATAAATAAATGGGCTTTTACCTTGACTTCAGGCTGTGGCATTAGTCAACGCTTGGGGAGTTCATTTGTAAATTTGTACACAGTGGAATGGAAGACACTTGGGGAAGCAGCAGCAGAAAGTTCCTTTTGTGTGTGTGTGGATTTAGTGCTTGTGAAAGCAGCTGGACTGGTAGCCCTAGAGCCTGAAGTCTCCTACCTACTCACAGAATAGGTCCAGCACAGACAGCAGCAGTACAAGTTTCCCTACTCTGCCTCAATTGTGCCTAGGACCACCTCTCAGGCCGACAGGGGAGTTCAGCTTCCATGTCTGCTCTACTAAGCCTGCCGGTTTGTAGCAGTCAGACAGCTGTCCAGTGCCAACTCACATCGACTGCAGCTCCACTTACAATGATAGGGACATCTCCCTCTATTGCTTTAGCACCAGTCCTGCTCCCCTGGAACTTGCAACAGTGAAAGCGCTAGTGTGGATGGGCTGCTGGTGTTTTAACTGCTCTGTTGCCTCACCCTGCTCAATGGAAGTCTAGCTAACACAGTGATGAAAATGCCACTCCATAGTGGAATAAACCCATATGCCACAACCGGCGTAAATCTCACACACACACAGAGAGCTGGGGCTGGCACTCTTGGCTCTGCTCAAATACGCAGGCCTCTCCTACTTGAGCTAAGGGAGAGCACCCCTAGCTAGCTGTAACAGCTAGTCCCTTATTCCGTCTCTTGTTCGTTCACTAGAGGGTGTTGTCGTT
This sequence comes from Emydura macquarii macquarii, assembly GCF_026122565.2. NCBI lineage: Eukaryota > Metazoa > Chordata > Testudines > Chelidae > Emydura > Emydura macquarii. The sequence goes on along the minus strand of NW_027131105.1, from coordinate 14,821,777 downwards.
CATGCCGCACACCAAAGGACCTGATTTCCAGAAGAGCACAGCACCCTCAGTTGCATCTCAAGTCAGCTGGAATTGGGACTACTAAGCCGCTCTGAAAACCAGACCCAGAGCGTCACAACAGAATATCAGCCAGTCAGCCGATAGCAATGGTTACCTTCATTAGAAGTTGGATCGGGCTCTCGCTCACTACCAACCTGGGCAGATGGGAATCCCTGACTGAGAGGGGAACGTCTTTATATCCCATTATCACCCTGATAATAGAACATTTCTCTGTTGGTCAGTTTTCTGCACATAACCATTGTAATCATTTCTTTTTTCCTCCGTTATTAGCCTTTATGGCTGGATGCCTTCATTTATTCATCATTTAATGTCTTTACCCCACTGTTTCAGTCATTTATACTGCATATTGTCTTGCTGCTTTGTATTATTTAATTTTGTAATGTATTTTGGGAAACCATTTGACATAATAGATAGAATAGACTTGTAGCATATTGTATTGTAACCATTTCTAGCGGCCCACTTCACAGATAAGTCTGGGTCAGAATCATGGGGGACGTCAGCCATTAGAATAAATGAAACAAGCCCGGACTGATCAGTGTGTTTGTGAGACATCATGCTCTACCTCAGTCACGCTGTGTGGGACCCTGCATTACTGAACAGCAAGAAGAGATTCCGCGCAAATGCATCTGAAGGAAGAATTAAAAACCACCACATGCTTAGTGAGGCTAAATGAGTATTTAAATTGGCTAATAAAAAAGTCATGAGAAATGCCTGCAGCCCTCAGCCACCTAAAGAAAATCAACAAATTCCAGTTACAATGCAAACACTTTCTGGGTTAGGCACTGGGGATTTCAAAACAATGAGTGGTGCCGGGAAAATGCAAGAATCACAACTGCAATAGGAAGGGGAAGGGCAAACCTTAAGAGGATTCTTCAGTTAAGTCAGAGACACAGCCACTCTTGGCATCTACTGGCTGATATATGGGATAGAATTATTCAGCTTCCAAGCCTATCGGCAAGACCCATCATCACCTCTATTTAGTGCTGGCCATTACGCATCTTTCACAGGATTGGATCCTAACTTCTGAGTCAGTCCTTACTAGGTCTCCTGAGAACGAATGCAGGCAACAGAAAGAGGATGGTTCTCTTTAGGAATTATTAAAAAGCCATATTACCCTACAAACTTCCTCACCAGAGGTCTGATCCATTTAAGTTGTTGGGAGTCTTTCCCTTGACTTCAGTGGGCTTTGGATTGAGCCCAAGGGCCTGGCATTGTTGGTGAGAGGATGGTCCAGTGGCTAAGGTAGTAGCTTGGGATTCAGAAGATGTGGGTTGAAGCCCCCATGCTACTGCAGACTTCCTGTGTGATCTCAAGTAAGCCACTTTCTCTCTCGGTGCAGTTTCCCTTTGCAAAATGGAGATAATAGAACTTGTCTACCTCACAGGTAGAGAGAGGATAAATACAGTAAAAACTGTGAGGTGCTCAGATACTATGGTAATGAGGCCTAGATAAGTATCTAAGATAAGACAGCTGCAATAATAAGTTCTACAGCAGCAGTGCAAAACACTACGGCTTAAAATAGTGTTACTGTAGCGTTTTGGTCTATTATTATAGTATTTTCTTAATTAGATGTAATGTCATTTCTTCCAAGTTGTTGTTTTGCATCCAGAAATGCTGCAAAACAGCAAGTGTTTATTTCTGAAAGTGCCTTGATTGTGAGTGACATTCACTGGGTAGTTCAAGAATCACAGCACGTTCAGTAAATGATGAGCCAAAGAACCTGAGTCTAATCTCAAATACACTCATCACAATAAAGAGTAACTCTCTGGAGATCAATGGAGTTACACCAGTGTAAATGAGATCAGAATCCGGTCAAATGAGTTTTAAAAAACCCATCTAAACTGCTGGTGAGATTTCCAGTGCTTCCAGGCAAGAAATCCTCCCCCAAACTCCCTCTCTCAGAATAAGTATTTCACCTCTGCTGCTTCATGCTGAAACCTAGAAGCATGCTTACTTGAAAATGAAAAGTAAAGGGAAAGAAAAGTTAAGTAAACTTTTCTGATCCTCAAAAGAGTCTCAGTTCAAATTTTGTGGTAAAGCTCTGGGTCAGTGCTTATTTAATCCTAACCAATTTGTCCCATCCCTAATCATCTCAGATATTGGCGTATCCATCCAATGTGGGAGCCTCAAGTGCTAATGAAGGAGAAACAAATGACATTGACTTTTTGTGCCGTAACTAGAAAAGGGATGGAATAAAAAAAGAAGCCCTGGAAGAAAGCCAGATAATGTGTTTTCCGGAAACATATAATCTGTAATTGGGCTAATTCAGATGTATTTGTGTCTCCAATTCTTTGTTTCACTGTTGTCTGTATAATTCTTGATTGGAACATTCGATGTTCCTTTTGTGAGTTCCTAAATCCAATCCTCTCTGATGATTTACATGAATGTGCATCTGATGGATGTTTTCCAGCACCTTTTTGTTGCTTCAATTAAGGGATAATGAACAAAATTGTTTCTATTTGTAAAACAGCGCTAGCTATTTCTTGCTTCCCAATTGGTTGGACAATGTGTCTTAATTAAACACAAAGCCTTCTCACATCAGTTATGGGAGAGAGGCCGAGATTGGAAACGGAGGAAGAAATTGGGGGGAGAGGTGAGATTGTTTGAGTAACTGGTGTCTGGAGGCATGTTTGATTTGTTATAATAATTGCTGCACCTTATAGGCTTCCCTGGATCTGACAATGGGAGAAGGAATAAGAACATCTGAGGAAGCTACACTTTTAGATCTGAAACTCTATAAAATATCAGAATGGATGGCTCAGGGAATAGGTAATGACATCTGGAACCTTTCACTTCCACTTACCAAACTGAATCCAGTTAAACTCCATAGTGCAGACTAGAAACCTTTACCACCGCATGGTTGTTTGGTGGCCCATGTAACATGAGATCTTAGCAGGCACATCACACGATCCAACTATAACCACTTGCTGGCAGTCTCAGCAGAAAATCCAAGGACGGACTGGGTCGTGAATGGAGACTCAACTCCCCCCTCACGTATATAGGGACGCCTCCAGCGTTGAGGCATGCTGGAGTAGGGTGGGAGAACCTTGCACATACACTGCTGCTGTCCATGCTGTGCCTGCTCTGCAGATAAATAAAGGATATCGGTCTGGTCACCCTTCGCCAGTGTGTAATTCACTTGGTTGTATATTTTAATAGTAAGTGTAATATAGCAGGATCTGGCCAATATACATCATGCAGTTTCCTATTTTTACCCAATGAAAAGCCTTAAATAGTGTCTTCTATTCCCATTATAAAAAGCAGTTTTCATTTTGTCTTTACTGTCTGGAATCTCATTAGCACCCAGATCCAAACTTGTCTGTCCTGTTCATTGTAGGTAGGTTTCTGTTTGGTTCCCAAGGCTTTGAGCTCAGGTACATTAGATCAGCTGTTCTTCTTGCCAAGTGTTCTGTTGCCTACGAACTGCAGGGTGTTAGGTTCAACTGGATATTGGGATTATCCAGTATTACATAGTCACTGAATAATCAGATTCCATCCCCGTTTCTTGCTTATTTCCTCAGCCAAACTTTTCATCCATTGCTTCCATGCAGCACCAAAGAAGAAAAATTAATCTTGAACCAATAAACGAGATGCTAAAACTGAAGGTGGAACCCAGCCCTTGTTAAAAGAAAACCCTGAGTTTAATGCTAAACACATAGTGTCCGCACAAGAGGCGAGTGGAGATGAAGATTCCCCTTGTTCAAATATAGTGTTCAAGACCTGTTATTACCCACATACATATCAGCTGATGGAGGGTGAGGCTGTTCCCCCTTCAGTGGGATGAAAACTATTCCGCATCACGACAGGATCCTGCTTTCTCTCTCTAACACACACACACAAATTACAGAGAGGGAAACAGAGTTATTCTGCCGCAGCCCGTCCAAATAGAATATGAAAACCCTGCAGGACAGCAAAATTTTTAATGTGTCCCTGACACCCGATCTTCATACCCATCAAATATATTAATGAGAGAGAGATGGAATGACCGTGAGACAAAGGACTGATTCCAGTCTCCCTAAACCATTCTGGTCCCAGTTCAGTCAATGTCAAAACTTCCACAGACATCCGGGAGAGCTGAGGATTGCTCCCATTCACCGCCACTGTTGCTCCAGATTTGCACAGGTCTAAATGACAGCAGAATTTAGCCCTGTGCTGTTAAGAAGCTTTAAGCTACTCTAATATGTCAATCAGTTTCTAATTGGAGCAGTATATGTTCACTCTGGCACGAGCTCCTATTGGAAGACAGGAGTAGTGCAGATCTGAAGGAATTCTATGCCTCACAAATCATTCAGAAAAACACTAAGGAAATTGCTCAGTTTAACTCTCTAAGCAGCTAAAACACTGCAGTTTATGGGGTCCCAGCAGTTCCTAGATCCTTCCATCACCAACAATTCTTAGCATCCCAGTAGCATTGTCTGGAAGCAGTCAGTTCTGAATTGTTTTCAGAATGATGGCTAAGAGGCAACCCTGCCATCATTTTACCCAGCTTTAAACCTAGCTTCCCAGTGGTGTTCAACACAAAGATAATGAAAATGGTATAATGGTCTGAGCTCTTCAGAGCAAGAGTGTGTCTTCGTATATGTTTTGACAGCATCTAACACATTATGAGTGCTCCTATAATAAGGAAATGGGAGCGACAGATAAAACAGATATGCACATCATGTCCTGTACAAAGAGAGAATTATTGGCCTGAATCCTCTCCTACTGGAGTTAATGGCATAACACCCCTTGACTTAAATGGTGCAGGATCCAGCGCTAATAGTGTAACTAAACTATGATATAATTGAAAACACCCTGAAACCAGGCAACTGTTATTTAATCTCCAAAGGAATAGATGCCTTAATGGGAGTGTAAATACAGACTAATAAAATAAGATTTAGCCTGTAACAAAAAGTGTGGGTTCTTTGAATGGATTTTTTAAAATTACCTCAGGCACCAAAATAGCTAAGAAAACAAAAACGTCAGGACTTTCTTCTTTCCTATAAGGGCAAAATCCTGATGTCCTTGCCCAGTTTTTACTCAGTACCTCAAGGGAAATTGTGCTTCAGTAAAAAAACCCTGGATTTAACCCTAAGAGAATATAGTGTTGATGAAAGGTGCTAGATTAACGGCTCTGGAAAACTGAGGACTCTCTGTGTCCACAGAACAGGTTCAGCATGGCTGCAGCAGGCTCTGCTGGTGCTTTGCTGGCATAAGTGACCTGCTGCTCCTGCAAAAGAGCTGCACCCAATCCTTTGTCTGGTGCTTCATGCTGCAGTGTCAGTGGATCTCCCGGATGGTGGTTATTCAGCACAGGGGCATCCATTCGCATTTGTTTCAATGCTTTCTGTGGGGAACGTGTCCAGTCCCACACCACATCCTGCCTTGTGAGCTGGTGGATGGGTTCCACTACTACAGGCGGCTGTGGAGAGAATGCGGACAGAAAAGTGACCATTCCTGTGAAGCTCTGTACCCTTTTCACATTCACCGGATCGGGCATGTCTCTGACTGCCTTGGTTTTGTTGGGAACTGCTTTCAGGCCCTCTTCTGTGAAGAGATGTCCAATGTATGTCACCACATGCTGCTTGAGTCATGGTTTTCTGGGTGCAGTTTTGTTCTTTTCCTTGCATTGCTATAGAAAAGCTTATCGTCTTCTGTCATGACTGTTCAGTTTCTGTATCATTGCTTCCTTCACCTACAATGAGGATATTGCCTGCAATTATTTTCACCCGAGGCAGTCCTTCCAGGGCTTAAGTGAGTCTTCTCTTGAACACCTCTGGTGCTGGGCTTATGCCCATCAGCATAGGCAGCCATCGGTAGCAACCAAATGGTGCTGCAAAAGTTGTCAGCATGCTAGACTCTTTATGTGCCAAAACCCATGCCTGCACACCACAAACTGTCCGGATTTTGGCTTTGGAAAGTTCTGTCAAGATGTCATCAGTTGTGGGCAGTGGATAGTGCCTAGTTCAATGCCTAGTTCAGTGGTTTTGAGTCTACGCAGATGCATAATGTGCTTGATGGGTTCTTTACCACCACCATGCTGCTTACTCAGGCTGTATTGGCCTCTACAGGTGCTGTGATACCCCTGCTCTGCAGACTTGCAAACACTTTATGGTCTGGATTGTATAGTATCACTGACATTTTCCTTCACTGTAAGCACACAGGTTCCACTATGGGGTCCACTTCCAGTCACAGCTTTCCTTTGAGGCATCTGTCTCCCTGAACCCTGATCAGATCAATGGCTTGTATCAGTCTATTCCTCAAGAGGAGGTTTCTGGTGCTTGCTATCCACCACCACACACTTCAGTTGGAACCATCTGTTATTTTTCAGGTTAGTTACTATGAGGTCACATTTTCTGATGGGCTGCATTATGCTCTCATTGCATATTATTAGATTGCACATGCTCTTTGTCATGGGTGTGTTCAAGCCCAATTCACCCGACGGTACCACACTGTAGGAGGCCCCACCATCCAACTGACATCACACAGGGAGGTTCCCTATTAACATTGTTGCATACAAAGATATTGTGATTGTCTCTTGTTGCTTTCCTGTCCTTACAGCCTGAACCTGATTTGCTCTCGGACTTGGGGGGAGATTCAAGGTGTCATCACTGCTGCCTGGAATGCCCTTCCCCTCTTGTACAAGTCTGACTGAATCTTTCTGGGATCTTCCTCTGCTCTTGCACTCACTGCTAAAATAGTTCAGCTTGCCACATTCCTTGCAATGCTGTCCTAGTGCAGGGCACTTCTTCTTGACCTGCTCATGCTGTCTTCCCCAATAAATGCATCTTACTATGTGGTCTCACTGTATGTGCTTGTGCAGATGTTCTGTCTCCTAGGGCTTTCACCATTTTCCTGGAGGCTTCTGCTGCTCACCCTATGTCTAAGAATCTATCTAATGTAAGATCACCTTCCCAGAGCAGCCGCTCCCCCAGGGGGTGATCCCAATTGCCTCAGACTAGTCTGTCTTGAATCAAGGAGTCTGTCAAGTCCCCAAAATTGTGAGCATGAGGCAGTAACATAAGGGTTGATCTCCTCCCCTTTGGATTGGTCTCTAGTAAAAAAACTTGTCACTCCACAATTCTGCTCCACTTTGGGGAGCAATAGATTCCCAAGGCGTCTCAGTCTGCTGTGAGGCAGGGGGGAACATCAGCGTGCTGCGGACCTCTCTGCCTTGTTCCCCAGTAAAGTAAAGTAACAGTTTTTCTTTTCTGCTGTTGTTGTTCTCCTGCCTGGCCAGATCTGTGTACAGCTCAAACGCCTCCTTGCACTGGGTCCGCCACTGGGCTAGGTTTACATCTGTAAAATCCAAGGCTCTTGGTGTTTTCAGACTGAGTTCCATGGCTCATGTTACCAGCTGCTGGACTGCAGAGAACTCACAGCTCAGGCCTGCCACAACCTTCCATTAGCAAAGAGTGCAGCTGGATGCAGAGTAGATTGAACAAGTGAAACTTCATTAAACCTGGGGGACTGCTGTGTTCATGTGGCTGAGTTGCTTCCAGCCTAACTCCCTGCATTCTCTGTTCCACTGGTGTCCCCTCAGTAACAGTCCAGCCAGGGAACTTTGGCCCTCTGACTCCAGTTCCACTGATCATGATACAGCCAGAAAATAATAGACAGATGGCAACCTCGGAGGGGAGCAGGGAGCTGTGTTGCTGTCCCTTTTGTATATGGTGCAGCTGCCTACTGTCTCTGAAGCAAGATGGGAGCTGGGAGGGTCACCAAAGATACATTCATGCTTGCTGCCCCTCTCCCCCCAATTCATTTTTCCTCCTGCAGGGGGTGCTGTAAGGTAAGTTATCTGGTGACATAACCCACACAGGCTCAGTGTGGACCTTTGTCCCCCTCTAGAGGTGGCTGGGCAACATTTAGAGGCTGAGGAGGCTGCTACAGCTTCAGCTAATGGAGCTGCTTCTTTTAGATGAGGCACTAGAAACTCGTGTCTTTAGAACTAGGGGTCATGAGGTCAATCCTTGTTTCCAACATCCCACCCAGAGGGGCAGCATTACACATGCTCACTATCTGACCGCATACGTACCCCTCCCCATTCTCTCTGTTTTGTTCCCTTCTAGTTCCTTTTTCTCCCACTCATCACTTGTTTTGCTCACCCCTTTTCACTCTCCCCCTTTTCTCAAGCCCACGGCCATTTCTTCATTTCAGACAGTGACAGAGCCTAATTAGGAGTGCATGCATATCTGTGCACTGGGTGTGTGATTTTTTTCACCCTCAGCTTAAAATTTGTAATTTCTGATGGCCATTCAAGAATTAACGCTGATGAGCACTGATTCGGCATGCCACAAAGTGAATTCTACACTCATATTGTATTCTTTTGTAACTAAATCTTATACTGTTGTATTAGTATGGCCCCAGGTGGGTATGCGATAGCTGGGGGGAGAGGGAAGAAAGTAAGATAAAGGAATTACAATAGAGCCAAGCTAATGTAAGAACAAGGCAATGTCTTATGTGCCTCAAGGTGTTAAGTTAATCTCTGATAAATTATTAACTTATTAATGGGCTGAGAAAGGATGAACTACTTTTCATGCAAACTCCCATGTGCTCCCTTTGTCTTCTGCATACTTCTCCTGTCAACTAATTCCCCTTCAGTGCTACTTTTCCACTTCCTCATTTCCTCCATGCGTCTTGTTTTGAACATAATGAACTCAGCTTGGTAGAATTTCTGCATGAGGAGGCTGGACTCTGTCGGAAGCATGGGGCGCTGGGACTGCAGGAAGGATTCTGGAGGAGAAACCTGGATGATCAAAGTTGTTTTTAAAATGCACTTTAAAAAACTTTCTAATTAATTCCCCCCCCCTCGGTTGTCAACGAATCACTGATGTGGAAAGGCAAAGAGAGAAGCGAGAGCTAGTGGTCTGAACGAAGGACAGGGAACCAGAAACTTTCCCATTCCAACCCTGAACTTGTCACTCGCTCGGTGTGCGGTCATGGGCATGTGATAAAGGCCAGAATGTCCAAACTTGGGTGCCTGAAGTTAGGTTCATAAAACCATATCTAGGCCTGTTTTTCAGCACCCACAGCCCCCATCGACTTCAGCCTCTCTGAAAATCAGGATACTTGGGGCCTGGTCCTACACCCACTGAAGTCAGTGGCAAAACCGACACTGAACTAAAAGGTGCAGGATCCAACCCTGAGGGGTAAATGGAGCTGTTAGGCTGAGGGCATGTATGTACACCACCCCAAGAGAAGCCTGGAAAGAATCAGTGACTCAGAGAATCACAATTCTTTCATAGCTCTCCCCTTGCTTTCAGGGGGAAGTAACGCACTGCAGCCCTTGACCAGTTACAGCTCATCTCTTCCTTCACACCCGTTCAGCTCAGCTCAGCTAGCCAGTACCTCGGGAACCAGACAGCTCCCCCTACACCCTGCCCGTCCCCTCGCTATTCACCCACCTGCTCTCCACCTCCACTGGGTGCCACAGTGAGGGGAGCAATCGCGTGGCCATGTGGGAGGAGGACTTACTCTCCCTTACTTCACTGCTTGGCCACATAATGCTGTGTCACAATCGAGCTCTTATTTAGGTGCCTAAATATGGAGTTAGGCACCCAATTTTGTGCACCCATTTTGCATATTTTGCCCTTAACGCCACCTGCCACCGTTTCCTCATCTGTACCATAGAACTGTTGGTGGCCATTTCACAGGGGTGCTGTGAGGACAGATTTGTTAGTGTCTGTAAAGCACTAAGTAATTTTTAGTGGGGTCAGATAATGGACTGGCCCATATCTGCTTGAGGGTGCTCAGCACTCATCCCTGCTAAGGGCTGCATCCTCTAAAGATGGTCTTGGACCCGGGCATTGCAACTGAACCAAAACGGGCTGCCTGCCGTAAATTGGTTTTGTTTGTGAGGAGAACAGCTGGTGACGTGAGCTGCATGCCTGGGGCTCAGGAGCCAGTCTTGCTGGAGTAATTTCCCTATGTCCCACGGCTGCCTCTCCATTCTTCTCTGCGTCCAGCAGAACCTTTCTACAGACAGTCACAGATTTAAGGTCAGAAGGGCCCAGCAGACATCTAGTCTGACCTCCTCTTTATCACAGGCCACCGCCACCACCACGCCACACCCAACAACTGAAATGAGACCAACTTATTACACCCCTGAGGAGACTAAACTAAGCAGAGAACAGGAGGGACTGAGGCATGCCAGCACCCAAGATCCCTGCCATCGCAGGAATTGATTAAAGGAGAGAGACCCTGATGAGCTGAGCAAGGGACCCACACGCCATGCTGCCCAGGAAAGTGACAAATCCCCAAGGTCACTGCCAATCTGACCTGGGGGGAAATTCCTTCCCAATCCCCCCCCCTTCCCAAAAGAGTTTCTCAAAGATCTAGACTGTGCCTCCAGAGGCTAGAATCCCTCGTGGTTCCACCTCCCCTGAGTTATGCCAGGGGCCCCCATTGTGACGTGATGCTTTGAAAGCAGACCATAGATTTCAAATTTTCCTTCCTGGCTCAGGACCCTAGGAAAAATCGAATTGCCAGAAACAGCAAAAAGCATAAAGCCCATTATAAAATAGAGAAGATGATGAACCTGATAAATCTTCCGCACACAGAAACAATGACCTTCCGCACACAGAAACAAAAGGCATGGGCTGCAGGATGTCTCAGCACAAGGCAGGGTGGGGAGGAAAACAACCAACTGACATCTCTGGAAAAACACCCCAGGGGTCTTCCCTGAATCAGCAGAGGCATCAGCACAAACCTCCTGGTTTCCTCTTAGACAGGTTGGCATCTCCGCTGTATTGCTGTGGTTGTGGAGGGCAGAAAGCTTGCTGAAGCATGAAAGAGAGTGTTATAAAGATACACTGACTGCCATTCTCCTTCCAGAGAAACAGACTACACTTTTGGATACAGATGACATCTCAGACAGGACTGGGGAGGGAATGGGGAAGGGGAATTATTCGCTCTCCCTCCCCTCCTGTGTTTTTGTTTGTTTGTTTTGTTTGCCATAAAGACAGCTTCTCTGGCATACAAGTGGGGGCAGCAAAGCCCAGTTTACTCAGTACTTCTCTGCTCACTAACACACCCACCTCATTATTGGGAAATAGAGCGGGTTGAATGCAGGTACATTTTGTGGCAGATTTCTCTGCCTTTCTCCCCCTTAGGAGTTATTCTTACACCAACCCTGCTTTCTAGCAAAGTCTTCTACTCAAAAGAATTTTCAGAAGAGTCTGCACAAATCGCTTTCTGCCAGTTATTCCCGCCAATCATTCACCATGTGTTCTTTGCAGGGTGTGTTTGGTTACCTGGGACACAGGAGGCCAGATCTTCAGTTGAGACCAACGTGCACTCGGCACAGCAGTGGGTGAAACAAAGGCACCTTTTGTGCTCCCCCAATCCTGGGGCTACTCTGCCACCAGCCAGTCCCCAGGAAGGCTGCTCTAGTCTGCACCAGCTGCCACTGGCCCCAGGATGCTGTTCTGGGGATTGCCAGGGCACCCTGGCCATACCACTGGGCCAGCGGCTGGGCAGGCAAGTGGCAGAGGAGCCACAAAGGTGGTTCTGTACCACCTGAGGAGTTGCCTGTGCAGAGGACATCCTCCAGGAGCTGCCTTCTCCCGACTTAGGAACAAAGAGGAAGGATGGCCCAGTGGTTAGGGTACTAGTCCAGGACTTGGGAGAATTGGAGTCAAGTCCCTGTTCTGCAATAGACTTCCTATATGACCTTGGGCAAAGCACTTAACTTCTCTTTGCTCAATTCCCCAAGTGTAAAGTGGGAGTAATAGTACTTCTCTACAAAGAGTGGCGAGGATAACGCATTAAATAGTGCGAGACTCTTCAATTCTATAGTAATGGGGGTTGGATAAATACCTCAGCTAGACAGACTTTCCACCAGCACAGCAGCACAAAGCTTGGCCCAGGATTAGAGTCATTTGATATTATTTCTGCTGGGTGACTCAGAATAACGAATGCCCCATAACAAATAAAACACAAGGTCTGGACCAAGTCGCCATTTGTGTAAATATGTATGAAGCCTTGGGATTAGCGAACGTTTTTCCAAAGACCAAGCGTTTCAACAAACACTCATGAATCAAGAAGTAAACACCATAACCTACTGGCCAGGCATAAATAAAACAAAGCAACCTTGGTTACAGCCCATAGCTCATTGTCAGGCAAGAGTTGGGAATCTAAGCAGACTCCCAAGTTGCAAACTCCAGTGACAAATGGCAGCCAGACACCCTCATGGACAGGGGACTCCATGAATTGTGTATGTTTTTTACATAAAACAAGAAATCACTCAGGGTCACTCCAAAGGTTAGTGAGTGAGAATGAATCTCAGTGAACCTGAGCAGAGCTCTGGAGTTCTGAGTTTGTAAGGATCCCCAAAGACATGCCGGTTTTGCATGGTTCCCCAAGTTTCTCATGTCTCTGGTGCCAGGCTTGAAGCTATGGTCCTTTGTTATCTTCTTCCTCAACTAACATGAAGGCTGCACGCTCTCAAGTCAAGTTCATCAGAAGGGGCCAAATGAATCTCATTTGTAACTCCACTGACTTCAGGAGAGTGACACCAGGGATGAATCTGGCCAAAGGAGTAGTTAGTGCATCACTGTCAGAGTTGGGAACAGACCCCAGATCTCCTGATTTTTAGTTCTTTGCTCTATCTGAGCCTTGGAAAGTCATTTCACTTCTCTGTGCCCTCCTTTCATCATGTGTAAAATGGAGACAATGGCCCTTTCCCAGCTCAGGTGTGGGATGTGATGATGCTTAATTCATGAAGTTTTGCCCATCTCTCTGACAGCTACAAGTGGGAGTCATTACAGTCCACATCCGACATCCCATGGGAGTTAGGTGCCTAAACACCTTTAAGGATCTGGGCCTCTGCTCATAGGCTTGTTCTGTTTTCCCATGTCCAACAGATTGCACTCGCAGAGCCTTTACTGTCCCCAAAACGACTGCCCCGACGCATCATCCTATGATGTGTTGTCATATTCATGACAGTTATAAACCCCTGAGAATAAATTCTCCTAGCAGAAATGCTGTGAGAGACTCTTTATTATATTGATGCCAACAGATACTGCCTCTATGCTAAATGGACATGTACCTATGAATAAATATGGGTGTGTATTTTGTGCGTGATGTATATCTATAGTGACAGAGTAGACTTTTGCTCAGGTGTGTGCATTTAATAGGCAGTTCCACCATGGAGGAGGTAGAGCCATAGTAACAGCTATAATTCTTTTGCTTGCTGATACCAAGCACAAGGATTGAGGGGGGTCCCAGAGAACAGGACATTATCAGTGGCTCCTTTCTACTGCAGTTAGGAAAGACACCCTGTTACAGTATAATACACAGGAGCCTGACCTCCCACTCTAGCTGGGGCGTGAACCAGCTGGAATTCAATAAGAACCCTCTGTCTCTCTCAACATTTATCTGAAGCCTCAACCAAGCCCTGAAAGTTTGTTGTGGTTTGAAAAAGTTTGGTGAACTTTTTGGTCTAATCCGTATTTATCACTTTCTCTGCTCTCTCTGCCCTAGCTGCTTATGGACACAAATGGAAGCAGGGGAATCTCACAAGGAAGACTCTTGCAGTGTTCCCAGCATGACCAGAAGCAGAAATTCACAAGAGAGCTTGTTTTCCCTGGCAGCTCTGCAGACACAGGGGGTTTTGAGAGCTTAGCTCAGCATCTGAATGGCGGGGTGCTTACTTAGAACACAGCGTTCAATGCTTTTGTGATTTGCCCAGCACAGAAAGGGGGGAGCAGCAAAGGGGGTGTCCCTGGATGTGCACAGTAGCTGTCATTCTTGTGTAAAGATGTAGATGCAGAGACCAAAGGACATTCTCTAGTTTGGAAGGTTGAGCCTTGGACCGCAGGGGGCCACAGGCCGGAGTATGCACCAGTGATGCTAGAATTAGGTATACCTTCAATGTTAAATACAAGCACCCTCCAAACCTCCTACTCCTGCAGCCTCTGGATGACAGTAGTTTGTACTCCTGCTGCATCATCCCCCCCAGAAAAGGAATGGTGGGTTGATCCAACAGCCCTGATCTTCCCCTTCTGTGTTGGCACAAAAGAAACCCCAATAGGCGGGCATATTCTTGGCATTCTGCCCCCTTTCCCAGGAGAACCATGCGAAACCCACTGCCTAGAGGTATGGTGGCGGTTTACAGCCTAACTGGATTGTACTTGTTTCTATTCCCTGGCAGTAAAAGGAAGCCAGATGCATTCTGAGTTCCTTCTGACCCAGCCTGAATAGCACCTTGTTAGCTTCTGTGGTCAGTTGAGAAGCTGCCTTTGAATACCGTAATGGCAAGGTGATAGTTACCAAGGGAACAGGCCAGCAGCAGGCTGGTGTTTTCTGGTTATTCTTTATGCTTTCTCTTGTTTGGAACTTTTTCCTGACCAACATAATTCCAAAAGAATAAAACCGCCATAAGCTTGGTAGAAGATTGACAGGCAGGCAAGCGAGAGGTCCCTCCGTTCAAACTATCCACAGCCATGCACTGCACCAGGCAAGCTGAGATGTTCAACCTGCTATTGCTGTCGATAGAACTATCAGAAACAGCTATGGTTCCACTATCTGCTGCGTTTTCAATCCAGGGATCTAACTGGGTGGGGGGTCACCGGCTCCATAATACCCAGGCATTTCCGCTGCGGGGTAGCAGGTTCAAACCTGGTTAAGCTCACAAGTACACTGGGAGAAGAGCATAAATGCATACGAATGTCACGGCAGAACAGAATAGTAATTATGGGCCAGATCCTGAGCTGGTGTCAATCAGCATAGTGCCATGGACTTCCATGGAATAATGCCAATTGGCGCCATCGGAGGTTCTGACTCTATAGTAACAATAATATCAAGAACTAGACATTTATTTGGATAATGAGAATATCTACAGTCACCTTACAGAGGATTTAAAGAAAAGGTTAGAAGGGATATATATCCTCATGCTTCCAGGGAGCAACCAAGTACTAATTGACAGGAGCTAGGAAGAAGGTTCCCATCCAGGGAGGTTATTCTACAACTGATCATGATAAGTCGTATCCTCTGCCTTCTCCCAGCACTTGGTGCTGGCTGCTGTTGGAATCAGGATATTAGCCAAGATGGTGCATGGTTCCGATCCACTGTGGCAGCTCCTGTGTTCCCAATAACAGCTTATATTTATATCTCCCCTTTCATGCTAACGGGTTGCACGTGGTAAATGATATATAGGAACATAGGAATTGCCGTTTTCCATTAAAAGTGTGTGCTGAGAAGTGGAGCCAGCCCCGCTGCGTAGTCCTTGACCATCAGTTTGCATCACTCTATGTTTTCAAAGCTCTTCACAAAGAAAAGGGCTAGAAACTTTTTGTTTTTGTTTTTTAAATGAAAGCTGAGATTTTCTTTCCTGTGTCCCAAAGGTCCATTCTGTTAGCAAGGGGCTTGTGTTTGCCCCCTTTAGTTTAAGAGTGCTCCAGACCCTTAAACTGCTGAACTGCCAATATCAGGTAGCTAGGGAAACAAACTGTCCATTCTGCATAGACAGAGCAGGCTCTGCTAGACATTTTAATGCTAAGGCAGGTCAGGCTATAATCAACTCTAATTGGCACTTCCACAAGCTGTAACATTCTTTACCTGTGGCCAAGTGGCTCTTTGAAAGCTGTTAAATTCTTTCCCAGCTTTGACGACAACAAAACAAAGCAAAGCAAGTAAATTACTTCCAGTTTCATCCTCCCAACTGAATGCCCCACTGATCAGTCTGAGCCAGGGGCAAACCCAGCAGCACCATTAGGCAATGACTTTTGGCAGACAAGTTTTGACCCACAGAGCTAAACAGGCACATTCAACTGTATATCGCTGCTTTCTGTGAAAGCAAATGCTTCAATGCTTTTTTTCTTTCTTGAAAAACAAACAAAAATCCAGGAGGCTGGTACTCATGAGCAGCAACCCTATTATAACATACCCATCCACACACCCCAGCACTCGGGAGTAACTGTGCAAGAGGTAATGAAGGTGCTCAAGTCCGCACTTACAGTAATCAATGGAACTCAATGTACTGTGCATATAAGATGGAAGAAAAAACGCTTGCTAAAGCAAGTGGTTTCATCTTCAAGCTTCTTGTGGGATCACGGTAAACAACAGGAGGAAGCAAATTACTTTTTTAAAGCATGGAAAATATATTGACGTTGTCCTTTTAAGATGAACGTTGTGGGCCCTGTTTTAAAAAGTGTATTGCTGTGCCTGATCTGCACATGTCCCATCCCAGAAGGTGGTATGTGTGTGCATGCGTGCCAGGGAAGGGATTTGCAGATACACACAGCTATGAGCACCCAAACGCGACTGGCATGTATTGCACATGTATACTTTTGGCTGATTTATTTATATTAAATATTTAAATACAAGCTGATTATTCAGCACCTGTGTGTTTACACTCTGTAATAACAGAGCTGATCTATATCCCTCGGCCAACACAGCTTCCTTCCTCATTCCACATCAGATCCAAACTCCTCTTCCTTACCTTCAAGGCTTTACATGGTGCCACACCCACTTATATCTCACCTGCCACTTCCTTCCCTTCCCCACCCACTCATACACTATGCTCTGCCAACTCCAGACACGGCTCAGAATGCTTTGTATTGTCCTCCCACCCATGACTCTGCATCTGTGGTCATGCCTGGACCAGATCCCCTCTTCTTGTCTCCCACGCAGCCTCACTCCCCTCCTATTGGCTCCTTCCATCATGAGCCATTAATTTAAATCAATCACTAAAACCCATCATGCCAAGCATAACTGTGCAGTCCTTTTTCTGGGATAGACAATGGCGTTTAGCCACAGCCCTATGGCAGGGTGCTGCACCACCACCTCTGGGGGTGCTCTGGGAGGCATTCTGCATCAAAGGGGCAGAACCTTGGAGAGGGTCCTCAATTGCACTGGGGCAGAGTGATTTGTGACACCCCTTTAAAGGGTGCAGCAGAGCCCCACTCATTCACAGGGCATGCCAGCTCTTCTACCAGACATGCTGAGTGGGAGGAGCCTACTCCCATGCCCACACTTCTTGCCGCTCTCTGCTCCCTTTAGCTCAGCTTCTGTGATTCTGAGTCTGTGATACAGAAGCCCACTGAGGGGTCACTGCTGTGTGTCAGCAACTCTTGTCAGGCCTGACGCAGTCATTACACCTAACGCACTGTTGTCATGATATGTACCCAAAAGGGGGCATGTAATATATCACTGGAACACTTATAACTCACCAATGATTAACATTCCTGCGTGATGTATGCGCGGTAAACCCGCAAAGGACTTTATAGACATGAGCTAGAAATATGTTCTTAAAACATTTGTGGCAAGCTGTGCCTAAGCGCCTGTTCCAACCAAAGGAATGCGGGTCCACCTGATTGAATGGACCTGATGTAAAGTAGACAAGCTGTGACCAAAGACAAAGAAAAGGACATTGACATGCAAGGTAAACAAAGCCATGGGGCAAAAACGTCAGGCAAGATGACCACTTAACAACCTCAACAAGGGATGTAGGCTGCACCCCTAGGGAGTCTTCCTGCCCCTTGAAGCTGGGTCGATGACCCTTGGGAAGATTTAAGAGGAGAAAAAAAGCCATTTTAGCATCCTTCACCAGAGGAGACAAAGGAACTGAGTGATCTGAGCGCATGAGGCGTCCTGCCCAATGAGTCGGGGAAAAGACTTGGCAAGAAACACTTCTTTGAACAAGAGACTCTAGTTTGTCCAATCAGGGTTCAGTCTCAGAAGTGTCTTTTTTACCTTGGTTTGCTTGCACCCCTTTCTAGCTTCATTCCTTACACTTGGTATCACTTAAGCCTGTGTCTTATTGTTTAACACACTTGTTTTTATTATAAACCGGTTCCGTGCTCTGACTAAAACAGAGTGGTTGTTAACCCCTGGTAAGGTATAAGGCAGCTGGGTACTGTCGCTTTAAGTGAGCAACGAACTTCATAACTTCTATAAGGATTCAGTGAGAGGGCTGGACACTACAGGACAAATGGGTTGGGGGAAATTTGGGACTGGGAGGATGTTGGGATCAACCTGCAAGGAGTAACCAAGGCTGGTGGGAGCCTGGGTGTGACCTGCACGATTGCCACTTGGTCTCCAGGCCACCAGCCACAGCAACATAGCATTTAAGGCATCCAGGGTCACAAAGACAGGGCGTCTCCTTACTCCCTCCTCACCATCCCCTGTGAGGCTGCATTAGGCCAGGACACACTCCAATCCATTACCATTATCTGTATTTGGAAGGCACCCAGCAGCGCAGTTGCTAGATGTCCTTTTTGCTACGTGCCTCCTCCCTTCCTTCACCTATTCTGTCTGTCTTTACCGTGCCATTTCTTGGAGGTGGGGGACCTTCCTTAGATACCTAGCAAGCAGCATGCCCCCTGCTGGTGCAATTGCAATAATAAATCATAACGGTGTGTTTCGAACAGCAATGAGGAAGTTATTTAAGGGAACCCTGTCAACTTAAAATCACATACATTTCCCTGCCTATAATTCCTGGGACACCTGAGAGGGTTAGAAAGGAAAAAATTTTTTAAATGCAGTTTGCTCGTCAGTCTTTCTGCCTTGTGTTTGCATTTCCCTTCTCTCAGCTCAGACGATGAAAATCAGTGCTTCGCTTGTGCTGATCGTCTCTTTGGCTCTTGGGTTGTCACTGCCACAGCCTGGGTTACAGACATGGCAGAGGACTGTTTGTTTGGTTAAGGGCAACTGGAATTTTTTTGTCTGAAAAAGGACGCCAATTTCTGTTGGTGTCAGGCTTTGCAATAGCTCTTTCGTATCAACCCAAAATATGGGGCTGAATTTGAGTTTGCGGTATCTGTTTAACACACAATACCTGTCTTATTACACTTCCATCTAATGCATATTTGGGAGCCTTCCCTGGAAGCTCTGTATAAAGGAGTATTATGACATCAGGAAGTCTAAAAGTACCTGAACTGCAGATGTGATAAATTCAGCTGGGCAATACGTGCCTTGAATTCTTGCTCACCTTTCTATTGGCAAGCAGCCGCCTGGGCTGTATCCCCTGGGATAGTCGAAGAGTACAGCCAGTTTGATGAGCTTAACCAGCCATTGGATGTCACTTTGGCTCCACACTAATTCAAGGGAAACAGCATTTATCTGGCAGCGAGGCAGCCAGCTCTCTGGCAGCTGAGAGTTTAATTATCGAAGGTTCAGGCAGATTCTGCTCTCTTTATCTCCGACCGGCTGCTGGGTAGAAAAGACCTTCCTGCCCTGCCCAGAACTTTGTGAAGCTCTTGCTCACTTAAAATGAATCCAATCCAGTTTGCCCTTTTCCTGCAGCATTTGCCGGTATATTGAGAAGATGAAATGACAGCAAAGAAGAAGCCAGCCTAGAAGAGGAGAGGAACCCTCAGTGACAGGGACTTTCTCAGAGAAAGCACCAGCCAGGAATGTGAATATAGAGCAGATCTCAGACGATGCTTCAATACTACAGTAATGCGTATATTAGAAATGCAGTGATTATATATATAGAGAGAAAGAGATTCCTGAGACTGCTAGATCTATATACAGCATCACTGGCTTGAATCCAGTCCAGACTGGTTGTACCTGAAAGTTGTTGCAGTCCGATGGCAGTGGAAAGGTGGAAAGGTGTCTGTAGCACACAGCTTGGCCCTGTGGCTGGGAGTCGCTCCAGACAGGCCCTGAATTGAATGGGCCATGGAGACTGAGTGTCCCCGCTGAACCCTAGCATGCTGTCTTGAGAGCAAGGCTGAGGCCCCTTGTCAGGACCGCGTGGAGAAGCCTGCACTTGGAGCCCCGTGTCCTGTATCTGTATCGTGGCTAAATGGCAGTGTTCAGCAAGTAGCCAGCAGCTGCTCCAGAGAAATGTATGCGAAAATGGTGTTCCTCTTCCACGACTCACCACAAACCAAGCAACAGTCACTTGAGATGTGAAAAACAGATGCCAGTCACAGCAGAATGTGCAGATGTTGAAAATACTAATCCATACCCTGCTGGGTTCCCCAGACTTAATTCTCCCTATGTCTCAGATGTCCCTCTGAGTTCCACTGGGTTCCTCCTTAGTGGGGTTCAGATGCCCGCCTGGACTCCTCTCTTCTGGCTTGTTGGCACTAGGGGTTAGACTGAAAAAAAATTGCAGATGTTGTCTCAAACTCTGCTCACAATCCAAGCTCCATCAAGTCCTGAGATCAAAATGAAATACCACTTGCAACAGATCTTTTCATATCTCTGTCACATGACCCTTCCTCGTCTTTCTGGACTGTTTTGCTTGGCATTGAAATAGTTAATAATGTTGCTGCTTAAACTATCAACATTAGACTTCAGAGTCAACGTGCCCACGATGCAAACAGGGAAGTTCACATTGCTTTCAGAGCTGTTGTTTCAGGCTCTCTGCAGACTTGAGCGCACATCATTCCTTTGGTTGCATCCACATCACATTTATCTCTTCAGATACAAAGGCTTAAAGGCTTGATTTTTTTTTCCCCAAAGGAAAACTTAGATTCTGGAGCACAAGATGGCTGCCTCCAAAAAAGGACCAGCTTGCTGAACCACTGTGAACAAGCCCATTTCAACTCTTGAGGGTTTCCCAGGAGTGCCTGCTATGTAGCTGAATGATCAAGGAGGAGCACAATTATTATGTCGGAGGAGAGTCTCTTTTTCCAACCCCAGAGAAGATTCTGCAAAATTTAGGGAATCCCTGTTATGTCTCCTTATCCCCCAAGCCTTCACTCCTAAGGAGGACTGGACATTCCTTCCCACAGAACATGTCTATGTTACTGTCAGTCAAAGGCCGAAGGAGGTCACTGTAGGGACAAAAAGTCCCTTCAAGGAACTGGACCAAGTATACTGTCAGCGATTCCCGGGTACTTGCCCATGGCCTCTTTAAGAGCAAATGTTCCCCATGCTCCTGTGTGCAGGAACTGGTTCTGTTAAGGAGCAGCGTCTGGTTGTGCCAGGGCCACAGCAGCAGAGACCTGGCAGCTCAGTGCATCTCTGAGCCTAGAAATCAGAAAAAGGAGGGGAACAGGTAGTGACTGGAAAGGAAATGGATGAATGAGGTAAATCATGTGACCTACAGCACCTGGAACAGGAAAGCGTCTTACTGGAGAAGGCCCCTGAAGTGCCCCAGGACCCTTCTGGGACCCAACACTGGCTAATGAGGAAAATTATTACGGTGCATGCCTCATTACCAACTTTGTACCCTTTACAGGTCCCAACCCCTGTTAGCCTGGGAAATGTAAGGTGTCTGGATTTCTTCTTGAAACTGCATTATCCAGTGCAATTGGATGGGGAAAAAAGCGCTCTCCTGGATGTATTGGCATATGGTTGATGCAGCACCCACAGAGCTGGGTGCAAATATGGGATATCTCAATCCTGGGCATCACCACCACCACCACTGAACTCACAATAAGTCCTGCCAGCTGCTCCAGCTGGATGTGGAACAGATGCTGGAAAATCAGGGCCAATGCCCCAGAGGAGGCCACCTTGGAATCTTGATCTTGAGTCCCCCAGCAGCAGCGTATCGGGGCTGTCAGCAGACAGCTGGGCCAGGCTGGCTGGTTTTAATTTTTGTCAACAGAATGAACAAAAACGCTTATTTAACACTGTCTCTCCAGGGCTCCCCCAGCGCCCTAATCTCCAGACCTGTCAGTTGGTTACAGCATGTCCAACAGCAACTTGCTTAGGCCAGTTCCCCCTGGCCTCTCCCCGCTGGCTATCACTTTCATTAATAGCGAGGGGGTGATAATGGAGAAGGACGGTATTGACGCGGGTGATTAACAGTATTTATATTCCTGATCAGTGCACTCTCTGTGGAGAGGGGACCGGCGCAAATCAGAATTACTGCTGTCCTGCTGCCACCTAACTAGCTTTTTGCCAATCGGCCGCGGTTCTGAGGCTGGGAGAAAAACTCAGCCGGTTGGAAAGCCCAGTTGCTCCTGAGTCACTCAGTGGCCAAGACCATTAATGAGGTTATGCCAGCGAGGTACAGTCTAGCAACAGAGACATCCGCAGAGAATAGATGTGTTTAATAAAGCCATGAGATGCAGTGTATTGATTCAGCCTGGTACCCATCAGTAGGCTGAGCTTGGGTGGGGAAGAGGGAGCAGTTTACCTTGTGATCCCGCCCTCCCCCTCTCCCGTCAAGCACATAACTGATTAAGGAGCGGAGGCATCAGATTTCAGAGGCTGAAGACCACTCTAGTGGGGAGCTGCGGAGGGAAAATGACTTCTAGCACAGGATTTATTAGTGTCAGACGGGCAGGTGCGGCACAGTCTTTTGTGACGCTGATGTGCTTCCAACACAAGAGTGAGGGTGGAGAGGAAAATGTCCCCCTAGAGAGGACTTTAAGGGGGCACAGGAATATCTATGGTTATTCACCATGGGGCAGCATTGTGGCAGGTCACAAAACAGCATCTCAGCAAAAGGCGCAGAGGTGCTTGCAGAAGCTGCGGAGAAACTTCACCATCCCATTCCGCCCATCTATCAAAGCGCCTGCAGTTCCCCTTTGAAAGCGAGTGACACAACGATCAATGTGGAGCCAAGGAAGTTAATCCGTATCCAGAACATTTTAATAAATAAAAACTTTACAAAACAAAAAAATCAATGTGTCCCCATTGGCTCTAGGCTTCTCTTACAGTCTTAACATCATTTGACTAGTAATAAAAGTTTCTGATGGGTTTTTGTGCAGCGCTGAGCCTTGCACTGCATGGACACAAAGAGCTCACTGCAGGGGACTTTCCCGAGACTTGCCATGGCCTCCTCTTATTATTATTGTTATGAAATAAGTAATCTTAAACAAAACCCTGTTTATTTCCATGCAATTTAAAGTCATTGCTTCCTTTGCGGAGAGATAGAATTATCTGCGATCAGCTGCATTTTAACAATTGCTTTTTCCCTTGTGGTGCATCTCTCTCTCGCCTTCTCCTCTGTGCCATATGATGTCGTAAGGGCTTATTTATATCATCATACTCGGTTGCCATGGAGATGATCATAATGTCACAAGTACAGAATTGGGAGTTGTGGATGGAGAGAGAGTAGCGAAGGGCTGCAGAAGTGAGGGCTGCTGCTTCAATGCCCAGTCGCACCCCCACGTTTACACAGCCCTGTACACATGCAGTAAATCATGTATATACACACCTGTGCACAATAGGCACACCTATGCACAGACGCACACACGATCATATGGGCACACACATCCACATGCAAACACATTTATACTCACGCCTGCATGCTCACAGCGCACACAATCTGTGCATGCTCAGAACAGGCAAGCTGTGCCCTGCCTTTTCTGCTGGGCTCCTGGGGTGCCAGAATCTCACAGGCTCACAGCTCCCCACTTCCTATGGATGCACAAGGGCACCCCTGCCTCATATCTGTGCCAATGAACACCTGCTACTTGCCTACCCAACCACCCCACGCTGGAAGCCTGCCCATGGCCAGGCCTCCATGCATCAGGTCTGCTTTTCTGAAGGCAACATTTTATACTACACGCTCTTCCCCAGGCATGACACACATCAGCCTCAGTTGAGCGGGCCCTGTCATACCAGGCGATGGGACCGTCTCCCTGGCCAATTTCCCAGCATGCTTTTGTCACAAGTGGATCATCGATCTGGCCGATTAGGGCCTGTTTGTGTCCTGTGGCAAACAGTAGGGGATGGCCGGCATTTCTGCTGGGCTCCCACGTGCGTCTGGCGACAGCTACCTCACTGCTGTAGTCCTCTCTCTTCAGATTCTGTTGATGAAGACACGGGAGAAGTGACTGGTTCAGGGGCGCAGTAATGGGCTATGGAGCCTTTCGCCACTTGGTCACTAGTTCACACAGATGCCGAGTCGGTATCGATGTCACCTTCTGGCAGCTGTTCAGTAACCTACGTGAGACAAGACGCTGGTCCCGGTCCAGTGGAGGAGTGTCACTGAAATCACTACCCCAAGCGTCGCACTGTTGCTGGCAGTCTCCGCCGGGGCACAAGGAAGTGATTTGGCCGTGGAGACAGAACTGAGCCTGACAGGTCAGCCCTTCCAGGATGCACTGGGGAGGCAATGGGGGGAAGCTGCCAGTGCTGGAGTTGGCACCATACTTGTTCCAGCAATGGACGCCCATTTGTTTGATCTCCAGGTCTGGTTGGGCAGAGAGGGAAGGCAGACTGAGAACAGACGTGTTTAGCTTGTATTCTTGAGTGACTGGGAGTGCTGTCAAAGCTGCCATGTGGCCCAAATAAACGTTTTACCTGTCTGTGTATAAGATTCAAATGTACATATGCTTGGGCGAGATCATAAACTGCACTGAAATTAATTAAAGTAATTAACCAAGAATCTTTCACCCTCATGAAATTCACTTATTGTTCTAAATAATCATAATAATATAAACAAAGCAATGGATTAAAGAAACCGATAGAATTTTTAAAAATGTGAACTCAGTGCAGGAAGGAAAGCAATTGTATTTAAGGTGAAGATGCACCCGTATTGTTAATAAATATTATTGGAGGGACTCCCAGCTTTTCACATTACCCCAGTGTGATATGACAGCATATAATGGATTTCTCAACTGCCCGAAGTCATTGTAGGAATAAATCCCTTTTAATATTCATGTGTGGTCTTTGAGAAAATAGATGTAAGCAGTTAATACTTTTCAATAGACAAAACAATGCAGTTTATCAACACAAAATGTGTGCTTGAAACAAAGAAACCCCAAAGCTCCTGGACTTGTTCCTTTCACAAATCAGACAAGAGTAAGAATTCCCACAAAACGAACTGAGAGAGCTGGCAGAGGAGGAGAGCTGGAGATGGGCGGAGCAGGGGCGTGGGCCAAGATAATTGCTGGACTGTGTCTGTGTTGATAAAGGGAACCCTGAATTAGAAGTGGAGTGCTCGTCGCATATGGAAATCTGGGTTGCCTTATACATCTGTCACCAGGACATGAGGGACACATGGGCTACGCAGCAAAAATAGATGCCACCCATTCAAGAGCTTTATTGCTGTTCAGGCTGGAAGGAATCTTGCCCCATGGCTTTTAACAGGACAAGAGGAAGCAGGGGGAAGGGCCCCAGGCCTACTGCAGCAATATGGATTTCTGCATTTCAGTACAGAGGGGCAGCCTGCAGAGGCTGCAATATCGTTTTTACTTAATATTTACAGTGCGGTGGTCATGCCAGTCAGGATCAGTGCCCTGTTGAGTTGGATGCTGTGCGTGCAAAGGCAAGACTCTGAGCCCCAAGGACCTTACCTAAGATGGCAAGTGCCACATGGTCAGGAGTCCCAGCCATGCAGTGGTCCATCCACTCCACTCCAGTAGGGATGGAACACCCCCTCTCGGGAGCTGTAGTCTCTGCAGGTGGACAGTCCATATTCAAAGATACAGCCCTGCCACATTCTTATCCTATACAGGTGCTACCACTGGGCCTGTGCCAATGCAACCTCTTGGGTTAGGTAAAAACTGGGCAGCCCCACTGCACTGCATGTATGCAAAAAGCAAGCCTGACATCTCATAGCTTCCATCAGCTGCAAAAGAAAGGACATTAGGGTGCCAGCAGCAGTCATTGAAAGGCAGAGAATGCAGAGAAGTATGTGAGTCGGGAACAGTGTGTCCGGCCAGCTAATGGGCTCTTCTGTTCCCAACACTCAGCTCTGTGTTCCTGCTTCCTCTTTTATACTTGCTCTATTAAACCTGCAGGGGTTTTATCTCTCTTTCTTTGCACAGAGGAATGAGGGAAGCAGCAGCATGGACAATCCTTGTTCCTTTGTGTGAGGTGTTTAAATGTAACACAGGGCTGAAAAAAAGCAACGGGAAACAGGAAACACAGTTTAACCTTCATACACCTGGGACCTTCCACTCACCCAGCCAAATGAATGTTCAGGGCAAGGTCCGAATGCAGACAGACAGATAGATAGATAGATATTCTTCAATTCTGTCTATCAAGTGGAGATGGACAAAATTGGGGGCAGTACATTTGATTTTGCAAGAGCAAAGGCATTTCAGAGATGGGACACCTTTTATCTAACCCTCCATACTTTGTGGGAGAGGGGATTGTATAAATGTTTCCAGTTCACCTCCAACTGCAAGAGAGGAATGTAGAGTTTTTATATAATGCCAGCCATTACCTTGAGCTCTAGGTACCATGTACAAGCTTAAATGCACGTATCAGAACTCCGTAAGGACACTTTGGGGCTCATGTTGCCGTGATTTCTGTGGTTGTGTGGCTGGCCAAGTTAACGCAACTTAGAGGCCTTTTATAGCAGCAGAAGGAGACAACATTATACCTGACTCAGATTAGGATTGACAAGGTCTATCCTCAAAAGACTCCACTGACTTCGACCCGAACCAAAATATAGGCAAGAGATTGACACTACTCTGAATTTCACGGTTCATCCAAGGCCCCGAGCCTGAAATGAGTTGCAGAGGTGCTTAACTTTACTCTTGTGAGTAGTGCAATTGGTTTTTGTGGGATTACTCACATGAACAAGGATTAGTGCATGCATAAGTTTCTATTAGATCAGGGCCTCAGTTTGAGCTACCCATAATACTCCTGACATGCTCTGATTCTGACAGGTCAGGAACCTAAGACCTGCTGTAGCTTAAAGAAGCAAAGGCAAAATCCTAGACGTTCCCTGTTTTCTTAACAACTATTGGGACTAACAAAGTAGATAAAAAATAATTTACTTGCTGTGTGTTTGCATTTGTCGCCAATCAACTCAGTGTATTATTATGTTATTATTTATATTGTGGGAGTATATTGTAGAAGCCCCAGTCATGGACCAGGACCCCATTGTGCAAGATGTTGTACAAACACAGAACAAAAACATGGTCCCAGCCCCAAGGAGCTTAGACAATGAAAACGAACTGGGTTGAGTGAGGAAGGCTGGCCAGGGGTTATAGCACACGCCTAGGGGTTGGGAGACCTGGATTATCTTTCCTGCTCTCCACAGATTTATTGTGTGACCTGGGTCAAGTCACTTAGTCAGTCTACCGGCCTCGGTTTCCCATCTGTAAAATGGGGGTAATAACACTTTGCTTTATTGTGAGAATAAATATACAAAAGAATGTGAAGCACTTTGAGATCTACTGATGAAAAGTACCGTCTGTCATTATTTGCTGTTTATAGTCACTTTCTCTGTCTGCACTAACACAAGGAAGTGGGGTCAGGTAGACTAATTCAGTACAGATGAATGCTGCTAGCCAGATTCATACCAGCAGAGGACAAACCAATTATGTTTAGGTTTCCAACATTGCAGGAAAGGTTTCAATTTTTCTTAAAACATTTATGGAACCATTTCCATAAACACTACGTTTTGTAAACCCCAATTTTATTTTCCTAACAAAATCTTTGTAGCCAAAATGCCATGTGTATCCTTTTAACTACATAGTTGTTTTATACCACGTACTTGGCAGTATGAAAGTGGGTCAGTTATATAGGTCACATCCTTTTTTAAAATTGAATAGATTCAGGAGAAGATTGGATGCAGGTATGAGGCGGAGAGATTTCCCCCTCCTCTCCCCCAGCAAAGTAGAGGTGTCTTTCTTTGAAAGGAAAAGAAAAAATTTCACCTTTTAATTGTGGTATCGAGTGGCTCATCGACCGACCTTTTTGTTCAATATCTTTTTCACCATTAAGATTTTCTAATCAAACTCTTTTCCTTCCTCATCCCAGCTCACCAGCCCCTGCCACTGATCTGAAATTGGCAAGGAAAGAGGGAAAACTGGCCCCTGGAAAAGAGAACACAATTAACACCCAAGTGGCTTCAATTCATGGGTGTCTTTCAACATCTCACACCTCTCTGGGTCTATGCTCTGTTTCTTTTAGTTTTCCTTTTGTGTTCACGAGTTTCCTTTAAGAAAAGCCTTTGTCAGCAGTCCAGCAAGAAGATTAAAGCACCCGTCAGAAGGAAACAGGTTGCTTTTGTGTCTGAGTCCTTAATCCACTTTATTAAAATGTTCCAACTCTTCTTCGAGAGAAGAGATCACAGGAAAGTTCCCCCATCACCTCGGCATACGAGTCTTTGGATACCTTCACTTCATTAGAGGCTGGGGGAGGAGGAGTCAGGAAAGGAAAAATAGCAAAAATGGCCTACAGAGCCATTCACACTAATGTCCCGGGTTCTTGTCTGGCCCCAGACTGGAAGTGATTGAAGCTGTTACCATTTCAGGGCTGTTTGTGTGAAATGAGTTGGTGGGTCCCTGGGTATGTCTACACTAGAAAGGCTACAGCGACACAGCTGCAGTGCTGGAGTGGAGACATTTCCTACAGCAGTGGGAGGGGTTCTTCCATCACTGTAGTCAATCCACCTCCCTGAGAGGTGGTAGCTCTGTCCACACTGGGGCTCAGGGTTGGTTATCTACAATACTCAGGGGTGTGAACTTTTCACACCACGAGCAACGTAGCTAGGTCAGCTTGAGTTTCAGGTGTAGATCAGCCCTTAGTCTGTTTTGCCATTGAGACTGAACATACAGAACCGTCTTCTCCACAGAACAGGCCCCTCCAGAGCAGGCCTGAGACAGATGAGCAAGAGCTCTCACTCTCTAGGGCTGTCAGGCTGGTGCCTTTCATGCCATTTACTTATGGAATGCGATTTTAAAAGAGATAGAACCCAAGCAGAAAAAAGGATGCATGAGGCCTGTGGTGAAGAGCAGCAGTCACCTCCTCGGAAACGAATCCAGATCTGGATCCAGACCGTAGCTCAGGTCTGTCACTAATTCATTTGTTGGCATGCCCTTGCCTGGTGACTGTTCATCTGATCCTGCCCTTCCCTCCTGGAGTCATCAACCTATGTCTGACTATAACATCACAAATGGTTACCGTGGAGGTGATGTGATGTCACTAAGAGGTGGGCTAACGGCTGGGAGGAGCATATAGAATTTTCAATGATTCCTTCTTTACACTGATCTCTTCATAGGGAAAAAGTGAGGGAAGAGAAATACCAAATACCGGCGTCTGAGATGAGTCTGAACCCAAACGCTGCCAGCCTCTGGGGAAAATCAGATCTGAGTTTCTCAGCTCAGGCCTCTCTGGCCTGAAGTCTCAGGGCTGGCTGAGCTGTGTTGGGGCAGGACACTAGTGAGTAGGGCAACGGTGATTTTTTGCCACTTTTGCAATCTCCCAATACTTACAGCTGGAAACAGCCCCAAGTGATTGATAGCAAAGTCTAAGATCACTGGAGCCAAGCAGCCACCTGCACCCCCTCCTCATGCCTCCTCCAAACCACTTGCCCAGCACACACTGTATGCTGGGGTCTGCAGGAGGGA
This sequence comes from Emydura macquarii macquarii, assembly GCF_026122565.2. Taxonomy (NCBI): domain Eukaryota; kingdom Metazoa; phylum Chordata; order Testudines; family Chelidae; genus Emydura; species Emydura macquarii. The sequence continues at coordinate 14,792,570 of NW_027131105.1, read as the reverse complement.
GGGATCACCTACAAGCAATGAAATGGCTGGCGATGGCCCCTTTGCTCACAGGACAGTGCCAAGCACCTCGTCCAATGAGTTTTCCTATCATGAGGAAGTATATTTGCTATGAATTGCAGACAGTTTGATATTAGAGCCACCTCTAGCTGAGACACTGACTCTCCCCATGGCCATTGTGGGTGTGTCCACACTGCAGTGAAGCACCCGCAGTTGACCCATGTCCGCTGACTTGAGCTTGGGTTACAGGCCTATAAAAGCCCAGAATTGACATTTGGACTCCCAGAGGGGTCCCAGAGCCCAGGCTCCAGCCTGAGCCCAAGCGTCTACATTGCAATTTTATAGCCCTGCAGCCCCAGCCTGAGTCAGCGGGCTCGGGCCAGACACAGGTGTTTTATTGCAGTGCAGACATGCCATATGCGATCTTGTCTGAGAGTAGCTATGTAATGTCCAGACCTTTATTCTCCTCTATACTGTACCTTTCCTTTTCTACAACAGCCTGCCTGCCTGCAGGGGCAGCTGCCATTTTGTGGCACAGAAAGGATGTGTGCTATTACAGAGGAGACACACACACACTCCACGTACTCCCTTGGGGAGCCTTTACTTTTGTTCTTTCTTGTATTGCTGTTTCCCTTGTTCTAAAATAAGTCATCCAGACTGACAGCATATGGCTGAGCTTTGAATACGGAAAACATAACAAGCATCCTGATGGCAAGGCTGGGAGTCAGGGACGGTGAAGAAGCAATGAAGAGGCCTTTGAGCTAGGATAGAAGACAAGTAAATGAGAGAACGCAGTAACATCTCAGCATCCGCTCTGCCTCACAAAAGGGTAGTCGTCTTAAAAATTTAAAGGAGCAGTACAGAGAAAACAAAATTGTAATAGTGACATACTCTGCAATGTACACAACGGATTGGCTTTCCACAGGCCAGTTAACTCTCCTGGAGTAAGATACCAAAGTAACTTGCTTTTAAAGTGTCTAACCGTGGTCATAAAAATGCAGTTGTAAAGATAGCACTTATTGTTGTTATTTGTACTGCAGTCGCACATAAAGGCCTCAGCCAGGATGGGGGGGGGGCCATTGTGCCAGTTCCTGTACGAAAGAGCTAACAAGCAAAGGGGGAGATGTTTAAATAGGACATGTGCTCCTAAATTCCTTAGCACGCTTTAAAAAAATCTCCCCTTAAATAGACAAGACAGACAAAGGTTGGACGAAAGAGAGCATTATTATTCTCACTCAGTGAGACACTGAGAGATTAAGTGACTTGCCCAAGGTCATACCGGAAGCCTGTGGCAGAGCCAGGCTTTGAAACCAGGTCTCAGTGAAGTCCCTTAAACACAAAATTGTCTTTCCTCTGTTTTTAGAATAGGCAGGTTACTGTGTTTTGAATGAGCTAAAGCTCTAGTTCCAGGCAGAGTGCCATGTAATAGTCTAAGTTTGAGGTATCGGTGTCCCACGTTTATTTATTCTCTCACAATGGCCTCCATGGTATATTTGCTCTACTTTAGTGTCTATTTTAAAGGCTTTCAAAGTTGTCTTTGTGCTTGGAGATCTGCCTCACGCTTCTTTCTGCTCCATCCATCTTCCCAGCAAACTCTAAAGCGAAGACATCACTGGCAGTTCTGTCAGCAGTACGTGAAGCAGAACTGAATCTAGTTCACCGTGCTGCCGCTAGACAAACTCAGCAGTGCTGACAATAGAGTCAACTTGGTTTTATCAGTGAACTGAGCAGATACAACTGGGCAGACACATGCAGGGAGCAAACAGGAACAGTACCAAGGGGCCAGTTGGTTTGGTTGCGTGTTTTGGTTTGTTTTTAAACAGAGGCATCTCTCTGACCATAGCCACACTGTTAATGGGGAAGATGAGACAATGCAATGGACCACTAGATGGAGGAACACAGTGACAGGAGGTCTCAGTGTGGCAGGTTAGTCCCAATGATCTGCCAACTACTCTGCAATTTACGTTCTTGTTCTGAATGCATTTGCTGGTTTGAATGACAACTTGGTGGCATTTCTGCAATTACTCCTATCAAAGGCAGATGATTTGACATGGAGCCGGCCCCATATTTACTACCCCATGGTTTTGTTTATGAGCAGAGGGGCTGCCAACCAGCTCCCCAGCGAGACCTCTTCAGTTCGCAGCAGCAGACACTGGGTTATTAACCAAGGATCTCCTCCTGACATTTGAAGCCAGCACAGCTCAAAAATATAACCTCAGATTGTCCTAACAAGCAATCTCCAAATAATAAATATGCAACAGCAAGAGAAAGTATTTCTTTGCCAGTGAAACGCTTTCATAAGTGGATGGTTCAGCAAGTCTTTTACACCCTTTGCAAATGTTTCCCCTTTGCAAATATTGAGATGAATAGGGGTCCTTCGTAACAATGAGAAGCTGAAATGGTGAGGAAACAACACACATTTTCCAGCAGCAAAACCCTCCCAATGACCACTGGTCTCCCACAGCAAAAATCCCATAGAACCACGGCTCCTTGAAACGCTGGTAACGCTCAAAAAAAGTCGTTATGTAAAAATGGCACCTCCTGAGTGTATTGACCCGCTACGGGCCTCTGGCTCACACCTGCTGACTTTATTGACATCCCTGTTAGGCCTGCAGATCCCATCCAGCTCTAGGAGAGGGATCTGGATTCTATTCTGATTCATGCATCACCAACAATATTCTCATCTAAGTCCCTGCCGGAGAATCTGCATAACCCATGAACAGGTAAAGCGCAGCTTGATTTTCTGCTTCTACATAACCTTTGAGGTGCTGCAGTTCAAAACCCATCTTTTGACTTATATCCATTCACCATAGAACCGAGGTGTCATAAAACTGCGCAGCTTCTATTGGTCAGTCACTGGGAGAGCATAAATAGGGAATTGCATAGTGTCCTCTACAGAGTCACTTTCCTAATTCTCGGCTGAACTTTGAAGTCTTTGAACAAGGAACATCTGGCCACGGGGACCCAGCAGAATATGCTACAGGAAGGTGAAGGTCTTGCCACTGAGGTCAGACAGATGCAAACATCAGCAGACTACATAAAATGCTTTGCACTTTCCTTATTAATCCAAAAGGCTATTTTTGTTCATTAAAACCTAGTTACTAGCTGTATCTCACCAATAACCTGGAGTGCTTGCTTGGTTAATTTAAGCAAGCAGAGCTTTGACGAAGTAATTTTACTGTCCTCAGGGATCTGCCAGCTTATGCCGGTCTTCACTATTTCAGATGAAATTGAGTTAATTTTCGCTGAAATTGCTTCTTAGCAGACAAACACATTCCCCATCACTGTGAGCTTATGCCACTGCAGCTCTATTATTCTTTAATTTACACACCCCAGCAGCGAGGGATTAATGCCTGAGATGTACAAAAGGTTACAGTGTGGAGAGGAGGAGGAGAAGAGAGAGTGAAGCTCTGCGGGGAATAGGTAATGGTGTTTTAGTTTTGTAGTCAAAACATTTAAAGTTTGGCATTAACACGAAATCAACTTTTGTTGTCCTTTCACTCTGGAAATTCAGCACCTAAGTTCTCAGGGCAGCAAAATCTGAGCGACTCAGCCACATTGAAGCTTGCATGAGACCCCTGTTGGATTGAAGGGCTGAGAAGGCAATCACCAGGATATTATAAACCGCTCTGAATCCAAGAAGCGACTGACAGAGAGCCAGGTGGCGCCAAGCAGAACTGCATGAAGTGGCTACATTTTTTGACAGCATCTTCCTTGCAAGTTCTTGCTTCAAACAGTAGTCCCACGTGAGGAGGTTGCCGGCAAAGTCTCTGGGGGATGTCTCCAGTGCTCTGATACTAGAGCTGTGGGGCCATATAAGCACACCAGGAGAGCCTCAACTACTCCTACAGCAACTCCACATGGACCCAAAGGTGACTGAGCAATCTGTTATCTTCCATCTCATGAGTGTACATACCTATGTCCCACTTGGTTCTCTGGTCAGTATCCCTGTCAAGCTATTAGTGGTATCTTAGGTTGCTATGATTATTAATGATTATTTGTATTTCAGTAACACTGAGCAGCCCTGGATATAAACCAGGGCCCGTTTGATCTAGGCACCACACAAACACAGAACAAACAGACAGCCCTTGTCAATCTAAGTGTAAGACAAGAGACCATCAATGGATACAAACAAGGACGTACAAGGAAGCAATAAGAATAGTTGTTTAAATAGAAAAGACAGACATAGAGTGGGGGAACGGGTGTTACCCACAAGCAGAGTGAATAATGTGGTGGCAAATGTCAAGTGGTTCCACGTATCTTTTTTTATGTCCTAACCCAGACACTCCTGATGACTGGTAAGAACAGTAACTAATGAATACAAAGCAACTACGCTGTTTTATTTAATTTTAAAAAATAAATTTACAACATAGATCTAAACAATAAAAGTTTTGATTATATCCACACACACACCCCCCACCCACCCTTCATATGTCTCTAGTCTTCTGAGATCAGTGTTTCTCAAGCTTTGTAAGTTGGTGACTCCTTATTTGAATTTAAAAATGTTCACGATGCTTTTACATTTACTATAAAAGAAAGAGTAAAAAATGCATTAGTGGTAACTATAATAAGCCTCTGTAATTTATTTGTGTGCACATTTTGAGGTTGACAGAGATACTTCACCTTGAAAGGTCAGGCGGTGAGGGGAGTGTTGGGGGGACACCAAAGCAGCCCACCACAGTAGCATTTAATTTCAGAAAAGGGGAACTACACAAAAATGAGGAAGTTAGTTAAACAGAAACTAAAAGGTACCGTGTCAAACGTGAAATCTCTGCAAACTGCATGGAAGACACCATAATAGCAGCACCACAAATTAAAAAACATAGTAAGAGGACCAAAAAAGTGCTAAACAACAATGTAAAAGAAGCAATTAGAAGCAAAAGGCATCCTTTAAAAAGTGGAAATTAAAACCTACTGAGGAAAACAGAAAGGAGCATAAACTCTGGCAAAGCGAAGTGTACAAATATAATTAAGAAGGCCAAAAAAGAATTTGAAGAACAGCTAGCCAAAGACTCAAAAAGTTACAGCAAAAAATGCTTTAAGTTCAGCAGAAGCAGGAAGCTCGCTAAACAGCCAGTGGGGCCCCTGGACGTCAAGATGCTAAAGGAGCACTCAAGGAAGATAAGGTTATTGTGGAGAAACTAAATGAATTCTTTGTATTGGTCTTCACAGCTGAGGATGTGAGGGAGATTCCTAAATCTGAGCCATTCTTTTTAGGTGACAAATCTGAGGAACTGTCCCAAATTGAGGTGTTATTAGAGGAGGTTTTGGAACAAATTGATAAATTACACACTAATAATTCACCAGGACTAGATGGCATCCACCCAAGAGTTCTGAAGGAACTCAAATGTGAAACTACAGAACTACTAACTGTGGTATGTAACCCATCATTTAAATCAGCTTCTGTACCACATGACTGCAGGATAGCTAATGTGACACCAATTTTTTAAAAAGGTTCCAGAGGCGATGCTGGCAATTACAGGCCAGAAAGCCTAACTTCAGTACCAGCCAAATTGGTTGAAACTACAGTAAAAAACAGATTTATCAGACACATAGATGGATACGATTTGTTGGGAAAGAGTTAACATGGTTTTTGTAAATGGAAATCATGCCTCACCAATTTACTAGAATTCTTTGAGGGGGTCAACAAGCATGTGGACAAGGGTGATCCAGTGGATGTAGTGTACTTAGATTTTCAGAAAGCCTTTGACGAGGTCCCTCACCAAAGGCTCTTAAGCAAAGTAAGCGGTCATGGGATAAGAGGGAAGGTTCTCTACTGGATCAGTAATTGGTTAAAATATAGGAAACAAAGGGTAGGAATAAATGGTCAGTTTTCAGAATGGAGAGAGGTAAATAGTGGTGTTCCCAGTGATCTGTACTGCAATCAGTAATGTTCAACATATTCATAAATGATCTGGAAAAAGAGGTAAACAGTGAGGTGACAAAATTTGCAGATGATACAAAACTACTCAAGGTAGTTAAGTCCAAAGCAGACTTCAAAGAGTTATAAAGGGATCTCACAAAACTGGGTGATTGGGCAATAAAATGGCAGATGAAATTCAGTGTTGATAAATGCAAAGTAATGAACATTGGAAAACATCACCCCATCTCAAAAAAGATTTATTGGAACTGGAAAAGGTACAGAAAAGGGCATCTAAAATGATTCAGGGTATGGAAAATCTACCATATGAGAAGAGATTAATAAGACTGGGCCTGTTCAGCTTGGAAAAGAGACGAGTGAGGTGGGACATGATAAAGATCTATAAAATCATGATCAGTGTGGCGAAAGTAAATAAAGAAGTGATATTTACTCCTTCTCATAACACAAAAACTAGGGGTCATCAAATGAAATTAATAGGCAGAGGTTTTAAAACGAACAAAAGGAAGTGTTTCTCCACATAATGCACAGTCAACCTGTGGAACTCCTTACCAGAGGATGTTGTGAAGGCCAAGACTATAACTGGGTTCAAAAAAGAACTAGATAAATTCATGGAGCATAGGGCCATCAATGGCTATTAGCCAGGACGGGCAGGGATTGCTGTTTGCCAGAGGTTGGGAACGGCCGATAGGATGGATCACTTGATGATGACTGTTCTATTCATTTCCTCTGAAGCACCTGGCATTGGCCACTGTCGGAAGACAGGATACTGGGCTAGATGGACCATTGGTCTGACCCAGTATGGCCGTTCTTATGTTCTTATATTCTTATGAGTGAGATTTTCTTTGCTTCAGAGTGTAATAAAATCTCCAATGCCTCACGACAGCCCCTTCCTCCTCCCCCCCCCCATTGCCTTTCATGACCCCCTGAGGGTCACTACCCACCCACTGAAAAACACTATGCTAGACTTTAAGCACTCCAAGGCAGAGACCATCCCTTTCTTCCTGTGTCTGTGGGTAGCGCCTAGCCCAGGGTGAATATTACCAGAACATCAAGAATAATGTGACTACAAAGTTAGTCTGCAAGCCAACGTCATGTGAAAGGCAAACAGTGTGTATGGGTGGAGAGAGGGTGCCAGTTCCTTCACTTTGACAACTGTGTTTTGTCAGGACTACCCCTAGGCGGCTGTAAATGGACTGGCAATGGGAAGGAGCCCAATCAGATTCAGGGGGAGGCTGGTTCAAGGAACACAACATTCTACAATAAAAGCTCCCACCCCCCCCCACATCTCCCCTTACAATAGTGTTACTGCAGCGTTGAGGGCTTCCATTATCTTGTAGAATTCTTTCTTTGAATATGGGAGAGCAGAAGGTGCCAAGGTAGGAAAGGTGAGCAGCCGCAATTGGCCTTGCTCATCACTCGCACTGAGGGGGAGACTCAGCAATGAAAATGTCTGTGCAGAGAGGAGGAAGATAAACTTGGAAAGACAGAGAGAGAGAGAGAGAAGGGCAGGGGAGGGGAGAAAGCAAAAGAAAAACATTACTAGAAAAACGGTTCCGTTGAGATGAACAGTAAATATTGAAACGCACAGGATGCATTCAGCTGCCTGGAATTGGAATCTGACTTACAATGCTGGCGGGTATAAATTTATTCCAGCATTCCACCTGCAAGCCTACCTGTCTCGAAAACAATTGAGGCTCAGCCTAAAAATGTATGTTAAATAAATGGCCTATTAGTGCATGGCTGCGCAGGGTAATAAGGGCAATGAGCCAACTGCAAGAGAAAGAAGGGATGAGGGCTCAGATGGAGCCTCTGAGAAGAAACCCTTGTGGACACTGGCACCACACTTGTAATCCTGGCCCTTGGCAGAAGAGTGTGTATATCAATTCAGCCTCTGGTTTTAGCAAGACCAGGAGCATTGAGGGCTTGGGCATGGGGGTGAGAGGCCAAAGAACCCACTTTCAGAGCTACCCTGATGCAGGTTTGTTTGAAAAATGACCTAGCCTCATTCTGGCTTTATTCTTGTACCCATTAGCCATCTCGCTCTGGACACAAAGATGCTTGCGCTGTGTTTAAATGAGGCATTTTCAGAGACCACGTTTTATTCAAGTCAAGATGGTGCTGGGGTAAGGCGTCAGACGGACAGTCATGGAGACTGGAGTCCTCTCTTTACCCACAGCACAAGGGACTGTGCAGGCAATGAGAAGGCAGGCTTCCCTGGCAGAGCCCCATCAAACCTGTCCAGCAGAGGCCATCTCTGCAGGGGAGAGCAGGGAGCAGTCTCCATGACTCAGTTTGGCCTTGGAGCTGAGTCTGTCAATGAGTGGGACAATTACTAATGCTTGTGAGGGGGATGCCCGCCTACCAGAAACAGAACAGAGACTCATCAACTCATTTCACCAAATAGATCACCAACGGTCATTAGGGGCAACAACTGCCTATCTCCATTTCAATGGCTTGAGCAAGGGAGATTCAAGGCTTGCACTTAGGTTGGCACATTCAAGGCCTGATTCCTAACCAGATGACTTGGGCTGCTTTGGAAACAGCCCCAGAATAGGTCACAAAGGTGGACATGGCAGTTCCTTCTGTGGGATTGGTATAATTTCATCCCTCCAATATCCTGGTGCGATTCCCCGCAGCTTCTTGGGAAGGCTGTTTCTAAGACTGACTCTCTCTGGCTGCTGGCTTTTAGCCTTCTGCATTTTTTTAGAAGCTCTGCCAATGTGAACAGGGGCTTTACATTTTTTAATCAGACCCGACAGTCTGAAAGTAATTGGGGGTTTGTTTTGGTTTTTTGTCCAGTTGAATTCCAACAGCTCTTCTTATTCCTAGCGAGTGCCACAATCTCGATGCTGATTAAGGAACCTCTATGGGAGGCCCCCGAACCAAAGGGAGAAGCATTGGCTTGTTTGGTTTGTTTTTTTTTCCTTTGAACCTTCTGTTTATTTTGGAATTAAAAGGGCCTAAAGAAATCTAAACCAAGAGCAAAATCCCTATGGAAACAACCCAACCTGTACTGATAACTTAGTAACCTATGAAGACTAAGGTTGCTACACTGATTCTTCTGGTAGCCTCTAAGGATTAGGACCAGGAATCCTTGTCTGGTCTCCCTCAGGTGACTTTCGTCAGAGCAGAGATGGTATCTTGTTTTACTTTGTAACTGCTGCAAAATGGAGATACCCCAAAACTTCTTGGCTTTCATGGGACTCAGATGCTTAACATCAGAGATGGAATTAAGCTGTACAACTCAGGTCCTGATGTCACACCTGGCCTCCCAAATCTTGGAAGCATATGGATCTGGGAGATCTGGTTCAGCCCAGGATAAAGAGAGGAGCCAAACACACATGCAGGTGGGGTGAAAGGCCCCTCACAGCAGAGAAGAGGCAGTGCTCACTTGTAATAAATATAAAAGAGATTCTCCTCTGAGGCCGCTAATCAAAGATAGGAAGCCGGGGTTCTCGCTGGGTATCCAGCTATCAACCTGTGCTGCCTAGTGTCACCATGCAGTTCAGTGTCTATCTCTCACCAAAAGTCAATGGGAGTTCAGTGTCCTCCTGCCATTTGTTTCTTCAAAGGTGTCTCCAGGCATGCAGATCATTGTGCAGAGAACAACGCACAGCTAATGATAACTCGTTGACACTATGTACCTAGACTGGACCCGCTACCTAGATTTGAATGTTTTGGATTGTGTGCTCCTGAGGGCATGGAGCATACATACTTTTCCATTTGGAAGGAGAGGAAGGATGGTTCAGCACTTAGGGCACTAGCCAACCAGGGTTCAGTTTTCTGCTCTGACACAGGCTCCCTGTGTGACCTTGGGCAAATCACTTATCCTTTGTGTGCCTCCATGTCCCATCTGTGAAATGGGGATAATAGCATGGCTTTACAGTCCAGGTGTGTAGTAAGGACAAATACATTAAAGATGGTGAGGTATTCAGATACTACAGTAATGTGGGCCATATAAGTACTTAAGACAGATAGATTTATAAAGTGCTTACCAGTCCTAGTTCTCCTGGATATGAACAATAAGAGTAATAAAATACAAGTGTACAACTGGCCATGGACCCATAGAATCCCTGATTTGCACACACCTGTGTGTGCGCACGCCCAAAAACACACAGTCGAGTTTGGGTGAACAAATTAAGCATTCACAAACGTACACACGCACTTGCCTGTGCCTGACATAGACCATGGCAGCTCCTTTTGGTCTGTGTCACTGCCTCTGTGGTAGTCAGGCCTTCCTGGTATGCAGGACTTGCCTGCAAATTAATTCCTGCACAGACCCCACGTTAGCATTCCCATCTTGGAGCAGCTAAGTCTGCAGATTAAACAAGCATCATAAGGAAGATGAAAAGCGGTGGAGGCTTTAATCCTGTCAGCACACAGGACTTTGTCATTGCCTTGCCTTTTGCACTGGTACAGTTCTTTGTGCCCGAACATGCACAGTGAGGGAAGTTTGTGCCCTTCCCCTGGCCAATGGCCTGTGAACATCGTGTTTCAGGGCACAAACTGATCATCTGCTGAGCTCAGGCAAGAGATCTGCCCTCACTGTAGTACAATTGGAGGCATATTATGGAGGTCAGACTACCCTCCTCGGGAACCACAGCACTTCTGGCCATTGCCAGAAGATGTGACTACGTGGCCTGCTGCCCAGTCCAGCCGCACAAAGGTCCTGTGAGCCCAGTGCCATGCTAGCTCAGGCCAAGTTGGGGGAGTTATTTTTAAAAAATTGAAACTTTCATGCAAACTAGATGAAAAATAGGTGACGGGGAGGGGAGATGGGAGACAGAGCTGGAGAAGCAAGAGGGGCAAGGCGGAGAACAGAAACTCTAAAGGTGAGAGAGGAGAAAGAGAAGGAGCATCAGGAGAGGAAGGAGGCAAAGAAGAAACAGAGATGGGGAGACAGAAAAAAAGAGAGGGGGTGGGGAAATGGGAGAAAGGCAGCCGAGGGTGAAAGGGAAAGTGGGAAATTAATTTAAATGAATTAGAAAATTCCAGTCAGACAACTTCAGAAAGCCAGCAGCTGAAATGTGGGGCTTCATTAGCACAAACCGATGGAAGATAGAGACATTAAGGAAGGAAATGTGTGACTCACAGGGGAAAATGGGAAAAACAACACAGAACATAGCAGCTGCTCCGTTTACTTCAATTAAAGAACAGCTCAAAGGGTATGTTAGGGAGGGAAAAAACACACACACACAAACAGATGAAGCAATTGTTACCCTAAAACTCCTAAATGATCTGACTCAGGGGTTTGAACATGGAGCCAGCATTCTTTGTCCCTCACTTCAAAACGTATCCCACTTGGCAGAGGAGAGGCTCAAGTACCAGCAAAGGGCTTTGGAGCTGCTTGATAGGCATGGAGCAGAATTTGGCTTTAAAGAGGGACGCTGCCCCTGTTGTCCCCAGCATGGCCCTTCAGGGCATTATTAAACAGTGAAGAGCACATCCTGCTGCATCTAAATCACCAGCTGCATCCAACACCGAATGGTTGCGCTGCAAAAGGGGGAGTGCAAGGCCTCTGGCTGGCAGCAGCTGGTGCGTTAATCAAGGGCATCACTAGCAATAGAGCTGTGGGGGCCAAACTGGCCAGTGTCACCTGGATATGGACACACAATGGAAGCTGCAAAACAGCAGCAACCCCTTGCACAGATTAATCGCACCACAGCAGTGGGGCAGCTAATGAACTAAAGACCCTGATCCCATCCCCTGGATTCAACAACCATGATCCTGTCCCCTGGATCGTTTCTGATTCAGGGCTGCAGGATCAGACCATACAGCTTTACCCCTTAGCTGCAGTTCAGATAATGCAAACTGTCACAGAACGTCTGACTATTCCCCCCTTTCACCTTGCTATCCACAGCGACTGCCAGCCTCTCCCTGAGCAGGAGTGGAACATGCTCACTCCCCTGGCAGGGTGTGTGGATAGCCCGTGAACTCAACGAAATCTGCTCAAGGCTCACTGCTGCTCTCCAGGAAAAACAGCTGACATTAATTTGAGCCAGAGCCTTTTATTATTGCAGCTGCACAGCTAGACTGGATGCAACGCCGGAGAATGTGCTGCGGGGCATATTTCTAGGCTGGACAAGTGATACATGGGAAAATGAACCAGATGTCCTGATCGAGTGTTTCCATCTCTAATTTCTCTTAGCATGTAAACTCTAGCTGAATGAATTATTCACACCTGTGGTTCTGAGGAACATCACGAGCAGGTCCCTAGTCTAGCAGGGAACAATTGCAACAACTAAAGTCCAAGCGCATTTCTTTGACATCAAATTAAAGTGAATCTTTAATCGGCTTGTTGATGTCCTCGCTGGATCACTGACAATGCTGAAAAGGTGCTGACACTCTCTGATTGAGATATGGATGGACAGAAATCAGGATGACAGTCAGTTTCTCCTCATAGCCAAGAAGTTTTGACATAAAACTGGGCATAATCATACCTGTCAAGAATTCCCTTCCAAAAGAACTGGAGGTCGCACAGGGACATAATGATGAGTTGTGGAGCTTTCTGCCTGCAGGATGCCAATTTGGATCTGGCACAGTTTAATTAGTGATGGCCAGATGTTGTTACCCTCTGCTGAGTACTCAGTGGCCTAGGGGAGTTTGGTGTTCTAAACAGGAGCTATTTTTTTTAAAAGTGATTTTTTTTTTTTTTGGTGAAAATTTTCATGAATATTTTGTCCTGTTTTTTCATTGTATTTCGGAATTTTGATGGAAAAGGCATCAAATATTCAATGAGCCCTAGTCTTAATCCAGTCTGCAGGGGATGAAAGTCAACAGCTCAGGAAAATACCACTGCCACAGCTCTCAGCCCTATTAGCATTCCCAAAAGAGACACGAAGGGTTGAATGGACCTTGGAAGCCAACCTTCCTCTTCTCCCTAGCAAGAGTCCTAGCAGAACAGGATTGAGACTCACAGAAGGGAGTAACTGGTGGCAGTCTGCCCTGCAATCCCAAATGTTGTGCTTGACTTTTGGACAGACAGAAAACTTCCGCCTCCAGGCCTTTCAGTCTGGCGCCTTTCACCAGGACTAAATGCAGTAAAGGTTTGTGTGGGGGAAGAGAGATATACACGTGTAACCTACATGAACTCCCCTGTGTTTTTGTCTCCTTCTCCTGGTTGGACCACATAAGAAGTGTACCATTTTGCTACTCCTGCTAGGGTAAGAGGCTTAGTACCTTAGCTACATCAATAGCAGTTCAGTTTCCCAAATATAGAGGTCCCAGTTCAAAGTCCCATTTAGGGGATCCTCACACATATGTTTAGCATATCAGAAAAGGTTCACTTTAAGTTTGGGTTGAGAGAATCTTCATTCTAATTTTATCTGAGCCAGTTTTTCCATCCGTTTTCCTAGTAGAGTCTTCCTAGACCATGGATACTGTGAATCTCTGACCTTTCTGCTAACCAGTTCCACACGCAATCACAGCACTGGATTTCATCACCAACTCTCATGGGCCTCACGATAATTACCTGCCCAAAGCCTCAGATGGAGCATCCAGATACAAGCAAACTCCCAAACTTCCGCCATTTATCACTCTAAAGAGCAGGCAGTGGAAAGGCAGTCCCTATCTGATCAGAGGTGTCAGTCAAGATTTCAGTGCAGCCCGCTGCAGCATGAAAAGGACACATCACCATATATCTGCAGAACTAACTGTGGAGAATGTTAAATCTACACAGCCTGGGAATCAACACAATGGACCCAATCTCCATAATTGATAATGGGAATGCAAGCGTCTCTCATGTGAACTTTAGTGACACATACCAGCGACAACCAGGGGCTGCAGGGAAAGAGGGGCTTTTTTTCCAGACTTCTGAGATTGGCTGTATTTAAAGCATTCAGCTCTAGCTAGCTGAATATTAAGCTCAAGACCATATCTCCATCTCTACACAATCAAACATCACCTCAGCCTGAGCCTCGTTGTTAAATTCAGGATACATTAAAGGGCATGTGAATGTGCTTATTAGAAAAAGAATGTTTATCCAGCACTGACATGGGCTAGATTCAAACTTCCAATTTTTCCTCTGACATTCTTCACATGGCTCTGGGTTCTGGGACTCCAACACCTCACTTTGCAGGGCGGTAGTTGCGTTTTTGGCAAAAGACTCCACTTTCCCCAGATCTGAATTTGGAGCATCGCTTGGGCGCAGCTCATGTGAGATTTTTGGTGTCTGTGAGGCAGAACTTGATGGAGCACTGGGGATCTCTAAACACCAAGTGGAGCACGGGAGACCTCAGCAGCGTTTTGGATAGTGGGCAAGGGGTAATTCAAAGGCCATTGGAACAGCCTTTCTTTGGCAGTGTAAAAACACTGGCTCTTTAATCTGGTGGTTGGAATCCAGACAGGATGCCTGCTAATGCTGCCTAAAAAAAAGGGCTGACCAGTTCAGGCGCTCACTGATTGAGACACGGGAGGACAGGGATCAGGCTGACAGCGGGTTTCTCAAAGTCGTGAAGTTCTGACAGAGCATTAAGTATAATCACGCCTGTCAAGAATGATGTTCTTTAGGATGCTCTCTGTTGGAGAACTAATGGAGGATGGCTCTCATAAACCCTCCATGTCACCTCTGGATTCCCACAGTCTGCAGGAGACATTTTGACAAGCAAACAATAACTAACTGGACAGCATAAGACTTATTTAGCCAGAGCTGTCCTCGAAGGCAGAATAGTTGTTAAGTCCCTTTGCTTCTCTTAACCTATAGGAGTCAATAATGCACTTCTGGAGATCACCACCTCTTAGGGCAGCCTAAGAATTGCCGTGCTGGAGCAGGCCAGCAGCCATGTGCTCCCCTGCCCTGTGACTCCAGTAAAGGGTGACGCTGAGGTTTTTACAAAATCCAAATGGGAAAGTAAAGACTCTGAGATTTCTGACAACATAGGGTTAAAGTCTGGCTGCTCCCTACATCAGTGAATTAGAGGAAGGAGGGGCCCCTCTCTCCAACCTTCCCAAGCATCCCTGCATGGGACTTCAGCAGAATGTTGACATTAGCACTAAAAGGGTAGGCAGTTGCTAGCTAGTTTGGGGGCACTTCGTGGGCCAGATCCTTCACCAGCAGCACACAGAGGACTTGAAACTGCCTGTAGCGGGTGAGGCTTCTCCTGCCATAAGGGATCCCCAGCGGGCGAAAGGCTGGGTGTGATATTTTGGGGCTGAACCCAGACCAGGAAGAGTTGTGTCACCACCTGCCCTGCAAATCTGGATGCCTTCAATGCTATGCTTCTGTGACTCACAGCCCTGACACCAGTAGCCAGCATACAAGCCTGCGGATCACACCCTGGCTTCCAGTTACTTTTTGCAGAGTGACTCCCAACACCCTCCCTGTCCTGAATTTCCTCCTAATTGTCTGCCAAAATCGTCTGAGGTCCCCAGAACTGAGTTACTGTGTTACCCCTCTTAGCCTCAGTAAGTCAAAGTTTTGCTGCTGCTGATACAGCCGCTTGTGTGCCTTGCCCTCAAACTCTTCAGGCCTCTGCCAGCCCAAACCTTGCCTTGCAGGTAACCAGCAGTGAGCCTCGACTCCCAAGCTCCCCAGAGACGTCTCCCTGCACGTCTTCCGACCTCTACTGGCACGCTCACAGATGTTACTAGGTTGTTGCTCCTTTAAAGAAACAACACATTGCAGCTCATTAATTTAACTGGAGTAAACCTACCCTTCCCTTCAAACACAGCACGGAACTGGTTTATAGTAAAAGTAAAACAAGTTTATTAAACAAAATATCAGAGGCTTCAGTGCTACCAAGGTCAAGGAGTAAAGATAGAAAGGGCTACAAACAAAAGTAAAAATATGCTTCTCAGACTAAAACTTAACTTCAGCAAATTACAATCTTTTGTCTAAGCAGGTTTCTCGCCTATATTCAGTTCCCAGTGACTTCCACCCCTTTGGCTGAAGGATTCACTTTTCCTAGTGGATTACATCTTGTCCAAGATGTACAAGATCATTGGCCTCTTGTATCTGCCCACTAATGGATAACTGTCGGGTTCTCTCGCCTTTCTTTGTATAGTCCAGTAAACCTTTGAAATGCATTTGTTTGCAAAGTAAGTCTAGTCAAAGCTCCTTTTCCCTGCTGGGTCTGGATGCTCACTGCCACAGGTAGGAGAAGCAGGGGACATTCCATGTTGGGCAGGGGATGTGGAGAAGTCAGGGCCTGCTCCAACTTGGGCTGGAGGGGGTCAGTTTATGCTCTGCTAGCCCCTAGCGCCCATCCTGTAGAGGTGCACCTGGGAATCTGGCCCCATGTCTCCAAGGGGTCATAGATAGGCGCCCATCCTCCTGTGTGCTTGCTAGGAGGTGCCAGAGGCAGGTGTAAGTAGCACTGTACAATATGGTCCCCATAGCATTCCCATGAGGCAGTCCGCCTGTGTCAGCTTTGATTTCTACAGCTGTATATGCCTCCTGCTCTACCATTAAACACTCTGGGGAGAGGAGAAAGGTCAAAATATGGTCCCTAGAGTCTAGTCCAGATGTCCTGATCCAAGTAAGGCTTGAAAAAGAACCAAGAAAGAAGTATAATGTAATGGACCAAATCTTACTATCCCTGTTCAGGCAAATGTTCACTGACTTCAGTGGGAGAAGTCTCTGAGTAAGAACTGAGGACGTCAGAATTTGGCAGAATACATTAAAAATATTGCAGAATTGACTACCGTGTGCATTTAGCTAGTTTTCATGCATATATATATTGCATCCTTGCATCCTACCATATGTTTTAAATGTCAGATGAATGGGCCAGTTATGAAGCATTTCAAATGGATTGCCTATTTCCCAAATGCAGTTGCTCCCCTTCACCCCAAACAAGTAATGATTATAGAGAAAATGTGTTCTTCTGTAAAAGAAATATTGTTATAGTGCAAGAGAATTTGTCCAAGAAGATTCCCCTGCACTCTGAAATTTGGTTGTTTTTTTTAAAGTAAACAAAAGTCTGCTGCAAAAAAATAATTATACATATACAAAGAAAAAAAACAATAAAACTGGGGAGTCAAGTGAAGGGATTTTCTATTGCCACCAATTCTAAAGCATATAGAAAACTGTTAATAAACTTCCAGAACAGAAGATCTACACTAACAGCAGAACTGGGCCAGAGAGGACAATCCTGCGTTGGCTGAGAGATGGGCTGGATGCTCTAGTGTCTAAAGATTGTGGTTTGATTTTGTATTAATTCATCATCAAAGCACAGCTCGTGAGATTTTTATATACATAGCTATGCTATTGACACAATGTGTTTTAACACCATTCAGGTTTTAAGACGTCTTTGATGCAAAGTCTGTTTATAAAAAATTGGTGGTGGTACTACAGCTGGTGGCGTTTTATGTTGGTGTTGCACAATGTGGCAAAGTTTGGGAACCACTGGTTTAGGTTTACTTGGTTCTGCCTCAGTGCAAGGGACTGGACTTGATGATCTTTTGAGGTCCCTTTTAGCCCTACATTTCTATGCTTCTATACTGCAGGGAAGTCTACCTCCACATACATTATTAGACTGCAAAGTGGCAGGGAAGCACCTCACCAGGGTAGCAACCTGGCTGGAACTTGGAAGGAGGAAGCACAGGAGTTTGGAAAAGGCACTATGAAGTCGGTCTGTGTGTACGTGGCTGGAATGCTAGCTGCAGCTGCGGCACCGCTCTAAGTAGTTCTCTTAATAAAGATCCAGTTTAGTTTTACAAACATGGAGGCCTCTCCTGGTATTACCCAGTACATTGCATGTGAAACAAACCACAATCACCATCTCTAGCCACTCCTCTTCTCCAGCCTGCTCACCCCTAGTAGTTACCTATTTCACCCTGCCATGGAAGCAGCCCTCACAGGGCTCCACTGCATAAGGTGGCATGCTCCCTTCCCCATGCAATCTCCATGCCTCCTGGGTCTCTCTCTGCAGTTGACCCACACCAGTTCTGCTGCAGGCAGGACCCTCTGCCCGCAGAGCAGGAGAAAGAGGATTTTCCCTTATTTTCTGAAGAGAGATGTATACTAGACAGTGCCTCCAGAACTCCAAACAAGTGCATAATTTATTACCACGCTAAGTTCTCATCACCCATCAGCAGGCCAAGCTTGTAAAAAAAAAAACTTCCCTCTAACATATACACTCCCACCTGCTACAGCTTTTGAAACTGCAACCCCCCTTGGATGTTTTGTCCTTGAGATCCTCTATAAAGAGCTTTGAGATGAAGCCCTTGATTGACACACTAAGGTTTGGAGGTTGCCAGTCTGCATTAAATGATTATGCCACCTCTCTCCATGTAACAAACTGGCTTAAAGTGCCATGTCTCTCTTTTACTACTGGTCCACACAAAGGAGAAGAGCCTACTACTGTTACCAACCAGTACAGTTACTCCTTCGGTTCAAGTGGTAGAGAGAAGCCTGTGCTCTTGATATGGAGGATTCAATACACACTCACAACACAACCCGGAGGATAAGTGTTACACCAGCCTACAAAATCAGTTACAGGGAGCATCAGTGAATGGGCTAATCTCACAGAAGCCTGACATGGAAAACACCTCTGGCATGTGGCTATCTAGTCCTTCCCTCAGCCAATACAGGACTGTCCCCTAGAGCATATCCAACAAGGCTTGTCTAGTCTAAGGCCAACGGTCTAAGGTGATGGAGCTGCTAGCAACTCCTTTTGGGAAATCCTTCACATCTCAATAGGCCTCACCCTTAGGAACCGTTTCCTGGTGTTTATCCTAATACTCTTTTGCTTAGCTAAACAGAGTTGTGACAAAGTGAAGCAGCAGCCTGGAAAGGGTTAAGGAATCCCTGATTATCACATGACTGTGTGGGACATATAAGAAACAGGCGGGTGGACCCAAAGGGCAGAGGTGATGGATGTCTTTCCCCCTGGGTGGTGGAGACAAGGGAAAAACCTAGGGAGACTGTAACCAGCTGAGTTGTGTTATTTATGTCTTTTTATTGTCAAACAATACACTGTGCCCTGAAGCAGGTTCCTTTAAAAGACTAGGGTGAGGTGTTTGCTTCCCTTCCTGGGGTGGTGAACTGCCCACCAGCTTACAAAAATCTTTGACAGTTTCCAAAGCTGGACCTCACCGAGCCCTTACAGGAAAGCAAGGAGGGATGCAGGACTTCAGTCAGCCCTGTACTTGTCACTTTCACACATTCTAATTGCCAAGGCATTAATACAGTGATGGAGCTCCCACCCTTCTGTGACATTATTGCGGACATTAGCCGCTCCCACTGTTCAGCTAGCACTCTCCCATGGAAACCCTAGGCTCTGGGAACAGTTCTACCTGACCCTCGTGTGCGAAAGCAGCAGTGTCAGTAACACAGAGTAGCGGTGACATGCTTTCAGCCAGCTGTACTTTACCTGGAGCTCCTTCCACTCTTATGAGTTTTTAAGACCCCGTTTTATAACCTAATTAAAATGAAAGAAAAGGAATTGGCTAACAGTCTAAAAGATTTGCAAGCTACATATATTTCAGAAAATGACTCATGTTCTCTCCGGTGTAGCTCATCAGCCCCAGCCCATGCTGCAGAGTGCGGGACTAATAGATTTGTAACAGTGATCTCTAACACAAGGCTGTTCCAGCTACATACTTACTGTGGTGCCTCTAAGGCTTCTCAGCAACACTACTGAATTAAAGTGTTTTTTATTTAATCATTTCTGCCCACACGTCCTTTGGCACGTCGGCCCCCAAAATAGTTCATTGAGGCAAGGCTACATGTCTCTCACATTTATTTATTTCCTTGGAAAACTCAATGAGAGAGGAAGATTTCCATACAAAACACGAGGCGAGATCTTCAGCTAGCGTGAGACAGGGTAGCTCCTCTTCATCTGAGGAGTCTGCCTTGTATCGAGACACAGAAAGAACCAAATAAAATACATCATGATTTATTTATAGTCTCGGTGCCTGTTAATGATGATCCATGCGGTATCGTATTACATGAAAAGGGAGGGAAGACACAGATGTCAAACAGCAGTCAGATACAGAGGGTTAGCTCTAAAGTCCACTGAAATCAGTGGAAAGTCTCCCATTGATTTCAATGGGCTTTGATCAGGGCACAAGGCAATCCATGGACCAGACATCCTTTATGTGATACAACACCAAGCCTGAGTCGATTGAAGTCACAGCAGAATTTGCTGCCATTAAACCCCTACCATTGTCACCAAACAGACAAGGGTTCAGTTATGGCAAACAAGACTGGGGAACGACCCTGCAGCCTGTGCGCTCTGGCTCCCACCAGTCAAGCACCTACCAGCCAATGCAGATCAACCCTGCACTAAATGGCATTGCCTTAACTGACCACACATTGGAGTTGGCTGGTCTAGAGACGTGATGATCAAATAGGGCTGCATCACAGTCCTCAATACCTGTGACTGAAGCAGACAGCCTCAAAGTATGATGCATCTCCTGCAATGCCAACCGCTTGAGCGTTCACGCTTTTCCAGTGACCTGGCAGAGCGCGAGCGCAAAGATCAGGCAATCACACTGGCACAGATATGCCAGGAAGCAGTGTGAGGATGCGACAAGAAGAAGCTGATCAGAGCTCTGGAAGGTGTTGCAATGAAGGAAAAGAAAGGGGGTCATGTGTGGTTGCTTAGTTCTCTTTGGGGATGATGTTTTATTCGTGCACTTTCTTGTTAAGATCTTAGTCACATGTGGGATTGGGGCAATCAATGTTTGTAAAATAAAAGAATATGTCCTAAGTGTAATACAATAGTAACGCCCTGCTCACTCCAAGTTATACCACCACTGCCTTGATCCTGAAATGCGATCTGCTAGCTCAGAATCTCCTGAACTATCCAATGGCCCTGTGACAATTCCTCTCCCTTCTTCATGTTTACACCCTTCAGATATTTTTAGCCCATTATCCTGTTTCTCCCACACATGCACACATTTTGTCATCACTTCGCTACACTTCACTGATGGAGTCTTTCTACATAAATCAATTACTCCAGACACATGGTCCTTTTGCTGCTCTTCTCCCAGCTTCCTCCAATTTGTCATTAGCTACTGGTAATGTCATGGCATCCCCACACAGGCCACTGAAGAGTCAAAATAGGGCAGCTGCTGCTATCTGAGTGTCTGCATCTTTCATGTATTCTCCAGCACTGTTTATGATGCTGCCCAATTATTTGACAGTTACCACCTGCTCAATGTCCCGTCTAGACTGGTTAATACTGATCTGGTTGCAATTTGGAGCTGGAGGCTTCTTGATGGTATTGGCCAGAGACTTCGTTTTATAAAGATTAATAATCAGAACAAGCCATGCTGCTTCTTGACCAACCAGACTGACCATCAGCTGCAGCAGTTCACCAAACTGAGGGTCATTATCACATCAAGCTTGCCAGGAAGCTGCAAATCTATAGGACCATGGTTATACCAGTTCTGCTACACAGAAGTGAAACGTGGGCACCAAAGAGTGCTGAAGAACCTAGGATTGACTTTTTCGATTCTCACCATCTTCAGCAGCTGCTCCACTAAGTGGCAGGACAAGATCAGAAATCAGGAAACTCAAAGCTGAACCCAACAACTGCTTCCATCAGCACTGGTTTGGTTTCAGTAGCCTTCTTAGCATGGACATGTTATTAGAATGATAAGGTTGGTAAGGGTAAGCTCTGTGGAACTCAAAAGCTTGTCTCTCACCAACAGAAGTCGGTCCAATAAAAGATATTATCTTGCCCACCTTGTCTCTCCAGGATCAAATATCATGGGACTAACACGGCAACAATCACAGTGCATATATTATTAGACTGGAAGACCAACGAACTGCAAAGCACGTTAACCAAGGAATGCTGCTATGTGGCCAGTGACCATGTAGGCACCAAAAGCTTTGGTGGCATGATAAGATTTCAGTGATGGACATAAACTGAATATCCAGCCAGACCAACTTAAGGAACTACCCAGAGATGGCTGTGAGTGTCACTCAATCTGCAACGAAGCCATGTCCCTTTGGGGTTTGCCACGATGATGACAATGACTGGAAATGTAGTGTCTGGAACTGAATGCCAGATACCAGTTGTGGATGTATCAGAACCTTCTAGAGAGGGACTGTTACCTCCCTACTTCATGTGATGCCTGTAGAGATGTAGTCTAATATTGCACTGTTTGGGTTTTTATAGTTGGGGTTTTTTTTGGCTTGGTTTGGTTTTGGAGTTGCACCATGCTGCAAACTGATATCTATTTTGCTGTCCACTATCAGCACTGCGACTCTTTCAATGTCGCCACTTAAGGCGGTTTAAATCTTACATCTAAACTGGCTTTTGGTGGAAAATTGAGTTGCTGAGTGACTGAGAATTTTGTGGAAACATCTGCTTTCTGCAGAAAATTTTGATTTTTCAGTGAAAAACTGAAAACTTCCCAATGGAAATGTTTTCAGCCAAAAAAAAAAAAAAAAAGTCTGTCTTCCGCCAAAAATGTTTTGGTTAGGGGATATTCTGTTTTTTGACAAAAAAATTGAAATTTTCTGCAAGAGGAAAAAGAAAACATATTCCAGTCTCCCAAATTTCTCCTTCTCATGGAGTAGATCGTGTATTTTGGATACTGATAAAGATGCAGGTGCACATAGAAGGAATAGGTTATAGCTGGGAGGTATCAAACTACAGTAGTCAATTTGTGGGCATAGCCAGTAGGTAATTAGTGTCAACTACTCGCACCCATAACTTTCAGGCACAAAAGTGATCACTTTTTCAAATCAGGTCCTTAATGTTTCCTTATCAATCAGTCACTTCGGCACAAGTTCCCCTTTCTTTCTAATATCTCCATTATTAAAACAGAGACAAAAAAATCAAATATCAATGTCATCAATCCAGGGCTCTACAAAGAAAAAGATACTTTGGTCCAAATCCTCAACTGGTATAAATCAACATACGTCAGCACTAACTGAGGGTCTGACCCATCATTTTAAGGTCTCAGTCCAGAAACATTTGGTTAACTTGCTATATCAACTGTCAGTATATAAGAGGGACCATCCTTTGGTGACACAAACTGATTTTTCCTCCCTCCTTCTTTCACTTTAACTTCTCTTCATCCCACCTCTGCAATGTCCCTATTATGAGATCCATCACTTGACAGGTCTGAGTTTGTTACTGATGAATAAGGTGAGAGGTTGGCTTGTTGGAAGCTGCACACCGCCATCTTACGGCCCAGCAACGTCTCGCACATTTCTCCACTTCTGACCTCCTAAGCTCCCCAACACCAACTGCTGTACATAAGGCAGCTGCCTCACAACCAGGGCCTAACCACGGGTTAGCACTTCACTCTTCATCAGTTATTAAAGCAGTCTCCGTACATGACAGCTCTTGCGTCTGTGAAATGCAATCCCGTATCTTTGTGGACTCCGTGGGTTACAGAGGGTGGTGTGTAACCATAGAAACTATGTTGTAAAACAGCATGGGAGTTGACGTGTAATAAAATGCTACCGCCGTGCAACACCTGAGTGGAGCCCTTCAGGAGGAATAATTATGGATATGCTTGTAACAAGTTTAAGCAGCACTGTCCTGCATGGAAAGCAAATGTCCTTCTGGAATATGGTGTTCAGTGGGATATGTCACATATTGTTCAGTTTTCCAACATCTTTCTCAAGAGGGAAAATGATTAGATAGAGAGAGACAGACAGACTAGGGATGGCTCCACCTTCTGAGCCACCACTAAGTTCAGGAATGTTGAGTTTAGATTCATCAGTTTGGTTCAATCTATTTGACAAAATGCAACATTTGGATTTGCGCTAGCGCTGGATTCTGATTCTCTCTCCCCAAAGAGAGGGGCAGACTGGTTCAGTTCCAACACTAAAAGACACAGACAGACCCCCTGCAACTACAAGCACTGTGCATTTTCTAATGTGTCGTTATGAACTGTTCAAAACAGCAACATTTCATCCACTGAGAAGCAGATCTTCCCAGAATGTGCCCTCTGCCCAGTGGGGTGGGATGGCTGAAAGATATACCTTTCAGAACATCAGGTGCAGAATCCTAAACTGCCTTTACCCTGGGTTATTTTACAGCCTCTTTGGTCCCCTTCATCTCTTCCTCCCAATTCTCCTTCCAAAACTAGCCATGCGATGAGGAATTCCCATTTCACCCAAGAAGATTTAAATCAACCCTACAGCTAGTCCCAGATCTGCATTCTGACTAGGCTGGGGGAGGCCTGCCAAATGGCAGTGGCCAGACAGGGAGATGTTGCTATCCACACTCAGGAACTAGGATTTAGCACCTTGGAGGACAGCCCAAAATCCATAGTCAGGCAAGGAGGGGCGGTCCCCCAGCAAAAGGGGAATACTAGCGGGCTAAAACAGAATGAAAGATAGCAGAATCTGTTGTTATTATTTTTCCTGAGGCCCCAGTCAAAATCAGGGCCCCATTATGCTAGAGGCTGTACACACATATAGCAAGAAGATCCCTGCCCACAGAGTTTACAATCTCACTAAGAAATCCACAGAATGTAGCAGTCTAATTGCAACAAACAATTTATACCTCAGGGTGATGTCTGAGGTGACTGGGAGCGCTTTAAGGCAAGGCATGAAGACTCAACAGTGAGGAGCTCACCTAATAGCTCTGCCGATCACATTCGCATGCCATGGGCAACCACACAGCACTGACAGAAGTCCCCAAATCCCATCTCAGTGTGCGTTGGGCTCAGTGTAAAACATGGCATGGATTCTCCAGGGGTCAATCTCTGGTTGCTCCAACATCCTGGCCCGGTGTGATGGCTGCTCCTTCATGACTGTTTAGTAGTATTTATGTACCAAGATAAGTGCTTTATAAATACCTACAGTAAGGGGCAGATAGATATCCTCAGAAGATTCATGCCTCTCCTTCAGCTAGCAACAGCTGGGAACTACCCAGCAATAGGTACAGCAACAAATGCTAAATGGAAAACCTTCTAGCACCAATTTAAGGGTTAAATACCCGGTTTGTTATCTGCTGAAACAAACTCCTGTAGATCTCAGAAGGGACCTGGTGAGCGCAAAGGCCTGTAATTGCCCACAAGATGGAAGATGTTCCTCTCACCTTCATTATACACCTTCATTATACATTATCTTGGCCTATGACCTTTAAAATCAGGGATACCTGCATTACTCCTGCCCTTGCTGTACCTTATGCCTCTGAAAGAGGAAGCGGTGATGCTAATGCAACATGGCCCTGCTCTAGTATCCGTCTTTCTCTTCTGCCGCACACGGGGCACCATAATCCCTTGTGACTAAGCGGAACATTAGTCTCCAGGGCTGTCAATCCAGCACTCAAAGAAAGTTCCTTTGCTCACTAGCCTCTCTAGCAACAAGTGATTTTTGCTCCTTTCCAGATGGGTGCTTCAACCCCTCACGGGAATAGTGGATCTGCACTATTGCAACTGGCCACAGCATGCAAATGCAGTTACCATGCCCCCTAGAAAGCTCTCCAAACCAACGGTCTCAAAGGGAACTCTCCAGCAGCTCCACATTCTTCCTGTAATCATACTCATAATTAATGGAACCAGAGTGCTCTGGGACAACTATCATCCAATAATTAATACAAGGTGAAAATTAGAGAGATGGGAAAGAACTGAAATGCTACTGAAGCACTGCGAGTTTTAAGAGTAGGATTGCTGTTGTGATTTGCTTCCAAGCCCACGATGTCGCTAGCACGCAATCATCATTCATTGATGGCTCACCCAGGAAACTCAACTTGTTCCATTCACACTTCGGAGATGAGAAACACTGATGGAAATGTTCACGCATTGCCACAATTCTCAGTGGTATCACATGCACACATACACAAACCCCCATGCACACATAAAATGTAATACCTGTTGACTATGGATTTCCAGAGGCTTTTGTGGATTTATTATTTGTAATAACTACAAAACTCCATTGCTTTCCTATTCAAGAGTGACACTGATTTCCTGCTTGGATGGGATTTTTCCATTAAAAGCTTAGGAGCTTGTACATACTTTATAAAAACATCAGTGAATTATGCCCTCACCTCAGCATCCACAAAATACCTCCCCACTCACTACAATAAAATTCTCCCTCCACTTCTCAACCTACTGGGACCCCATTCATGCCACTGCACCTACAGGAAGACTGGGACTAGATAAACCTTGGAGAAAACCTTCAGGTGGAAATCCAAGCTCTGTTGGAACAAGGGGTTAAAACCCTTCAGTAGAATTGTCCTGTTGTCAGCCCAGTTTAAACCATAGTGTTGTCAGAGCAGATGCCTTAGCTAATCACAGCTGCCGTGGCCTCACAAAAAGAGACAGGTTGACGGATAGGCTTGTGTTTTAAGGCACGGGAGTGGGACTGAGGAGATGTGGGTTAAATTCCTGGCTCTGCTTCAGACTTCGTGTATGGTATTAGGCAAGTCAATTAACGCCTCTGCCGCCAATCTGTAAAATGGAGCTAACAGCAGTGTTAGGAGGGTAAATTCATTATGTTTGAAAGACATTCATATCCTATAGCAAAAAGGGCCATAAAATCACAGAGACAGGAGATCTGAAAATTAGACAGGACCTCATGCTCCTTCAGAACGTCATAGATTTTTATGTATAAAACCACTTATTTTTTTAACCTTTTCTTTGGCACCTATCTAGTTGCTTTCTTCCAAGGATTGAACTACTTATCTATTTGTCTGTATTTTTAGGCTCTTATACCATGCCTCTCACCAAGGTATCTAAGCTCCAGAGATGTTCAAAGGGCTTTACAAAGGTCAATTAATTCAGTCTCCCACCTTCGCCAGGAGGTGAGTCAGTATTGTCACTGCCATTTAGAGATAGGGAAGCTGAGCCATAGAGAGGAAAAGTATCTGGCAGGGCGGTGAAGCACTGGAATGGGTTTCCTGGGGAGGTGGTGGAATCTCCATCCTGAGAGGTTTGTAAGGTGCAGTTTGACAAAGCCCTGGCTGGGATGATATAGTTGGGGTTGGTCCTGCTTTGAGCAGGGGGTTGAACTAGATATCTCCTGAGGTCCCTTCCAACCCTAAGCTTCTATGATTCTAAGTGGCAGAGCCTTGGATCAGAACCTGACTCCTCTGCTCCAGCCACTAGAAACATGCTCCTTCCACGATGCTGCAGTTGCTTTCCCTGTTTACCCAGCAGGTTACACAAAGGATTTACAGGTCCTCTAATGATGTCTTTTCTTTTTGATGCCTCCCCACCCCTCAGCGAGAGGAAGCAGCGATGAAAACATAACACAAGCCCCGTGCTAGTTTCTCTCCATCTCTCTTGCCACACATGGGGCTTGATAATCCCTTTAAAGCCCTTGCAGCCTGGTCAATTTTCTTGGGAAACAAAGAGACATAAATCACCAATATGTATTTCTTTTTAAAGGGTAGCAAAGCACAGGAGCATCCCAGTGCTTACACTGGGAAGGCTTTATTCCCCCTGCGAGCATCACATAGCAAGTGAAAGCATCTAATACCAACCTTGCCTGAGCCTGACTGACCTCTTTTTGCAAGATGGAGGAGGAGGATTTCTTTATTTTTTTGGTATTAAAATCCCACAGTGTTATTAAAAGGAATTGTTCAATCCCTTTAATTGGCTCAGAAGATAAATTCTTCCCTCAGCCCAGGGGTCATGGCCATCAGCAGCTATTTATTAGCTGCATTGATTGAGAAGAACAGCCTTTAAATGGAAATAAATTGAATTCTATGGCAAAGAGGATTCCATACAGGCTATTAATGTAAGACAGGGAGGCTTAGCAATTGCTGGGGTTTTTTCTTTTTTTTTTTTTTCTTTGCAGCTTCCAGATATCCCAGCTATTCAGCTCCCTTCCACCCACCTGCCCCCGTCCGATATCCCTCAGTAATCAGGGGCAACGGATGCAATGACAGAATGCCATTTCATTGCCTTTTATAGCCAGGCAAGAGTGGGTGGAATATCAGGAGGGGTGGAATTAGACTAGCAAGGAGACTCGAAAAAGCTTGGATCAGGGTACTGGGGGAGTGAGGCTCAGGGGGAAAAAGGGGGAAGAAGAATCAACACTCCTCCTCCCAGAATCTGCAATAGAAAGAGGGGGAAATCTCATTCTCTCCCCTTCTGGGGCATTTTCATTTTATTTTTGTCTTCTCCACTGCTCAGGGATTGTCTTTGCCACCCCCCGCCACTGCAGAATACATTTCATGGTGCTCGCCTTCATTCCGGAGTTTAATTGCTTGAGATTGTTACTTGTAGGCTGTTAATTTATTAAAACCAGATCTCCCATATTACTCCGGAGCCTGGAAGAATCATTGCATTCCATTAAAGGCAGCGGCGCGTGCCGGCTTTTCTTTTTCTCTGGCCACCTCTGTAATTGCAGCCTTCCGCTAAGCTGGAAAACTCCCCCCAACCTCGGCAACCGGCTCCTCCTTGGGGTGGAGTGGGCTTAGGAGTAAGCAGAGAGGCCAAATTGACTCATGCTGTAAGCAGAGGTAACTCCACTGAAGTCAACGGAGTTGCCTGTATTAAGGCCCATCTCGGTCTATGAGTTAGCCTTGTCGGTACCTCTTGGGGGGGTCATGGGGCACAGAACCCCCATAGTGGGGCTCACTTTAATGGATCCTGGTGCTGCAGACAATAGACCCAGTTGTCAGAGGCACCACACATACAGCCCTGAAGTGAAATGCTGGCCTTGCTGGAGCCAGTGACAAAACTCTCACCCCTGGTCTTCAAGCGGAAAAAGCACAGACCTTTTCCAGCTGATCTAAATAAGATCTTCCATAGCAGGCAGTAGTAGTAGGACCTTTGTCCTCTTGGTGGGTCCAACCAAGAGAGAGCATCATTACTCACACACACACAGCCAGTACATCCACGAGTGCCACCGTCCCCAGGAAAATATCTCACAGCACTGCATCACCTCTGGCCAACCTGACACATGGTCCCATGGTAAGTTTGCCACAGGACGATCATGTTCTGTGCTATGTATGATGTACCTGGCTTTCCCTGTGCCATTATCCCATCGAGAACTAGTACGGAGTCTAACCAGGAGCTCCAATGCAGCTTCTGTTGCTCCCTGGTGCAGGGAAGTGTTTTCCATCATGGAATAAGGCTTTTGTGTGAGGTAAAATGGTGCTAATGGGTAACACCAAATGTCTCATCTCCTCCCAGCAGGGCTGCCCGCCTCCTAAAAGAGCCTTGCTCTTCTCCGTTAAGCTCCCAACATGGCCTGCCTTAAAAGGATTCTGGGATCTGGCCCTGGCCTCAAATGCCCTCCTGATTCTAGAGACACGACTGCCCTCTTGTTACAAAATCTAAACCACAATATACACACACAACACAATGGTGTGATTACCGCAACAGATAATGTGTATATTCCCCCTTGTGGCTCCTAACAGACACTTCCCCCACAGTTCGGCACATTCCTACTGACACCATAGCTAAAACTGATAGGCCTGTAGCTACAGCCTGGCTAGTGAGAGGCACCACATGCTGTCTGGCTAGATAAAGGCCGGATAGTTTGTCTTTGCCACCGTTGTATTTTACTGAATACTGAATTTTACTGTATTGTTATGAATATCGTCTTCCTTCAGGAGGTGGCTGTTTGCCTGATTATAGTCCTAGAAAGAGATGGAAGGAAGTAGCCCAGGCAATCGGGAGACAGTGAATTCAAATAAAAAGAAAATCCCAACGTATTGCAGTGAGGGGATTAGACGGCCCTGTCAGAATCAGTGCAATATAATGCATTCTCTTTGTTATCTGGGGCAATGTTAGACTCTTGCTATCACTGAGATAAATTACACAGCTTTAAAGAAAGCCATGAAAGTTGCATACAATATGGCCACCGGGTTCATAAAACCAAGCAACCACCAACTGTGCTAAAGCAAAAACTGTGTTCAAAACACAGAGGGGCCTGACCTGGAAGCTGAGCACCTCCAGACTCTGGGGAGGTCTGCATCCTTAGCTGAATCTGGCGCTGAGCTTCACTGCTACACTGGATGCAAACACCATGGAACTTTGGGAGCAGGTCAGATAATCTGGATCTGAAATTCTGACTCTCAGCCCCACTTCTAATTCCCTGTCTCCAGGTAGGCTGGAGATCGGCTGGGGTTCTCTGGTATTTTCAGTCACCCTATAAATAGGATTCAAGAGTTTTCCCTTCTAGAAGGTCATTCCTGGGAGTTGAGTGGTTGGGAAAGAGCCTAGAATAGGGATCACACACACCTGGGAATGGGGGCTTCCAGTGAAACTGGGAGCCAGTGTGCGGGAGCCCTGCTTCACAGGCAAGCTTTATAAACAAAGGTAGCACTGATTAGCAGTAGCAATTGCAGCAGAAATGGGTCCAAGTGGAGCAACCTGCCCGAAACCCACTCCACGCCTACCCATGGGAACCCTGCGAGAACTCCAGCCATCTCCAACAAGCAGATCTTCAGGGGTTAGCAACAGTGTCTGAGCCCATCAGCTGTTACTGGCACTGCAATGTCAGTGCTCTGCCATGCTCACCAGGGGAAGGGGACAGCTACTGAATTCTGTCACATTGCCAAGCTACCCTGTGCCTGGCAGGAAGTTCTTTATAATTGACCAGCAGATCGTGTAATTGTCAGCAGACTGAGGGAAGTGATTATTCCCCTCTATTAGGCACTGGTGAGGCCTCGTTTGGAGTAGTGTGTCCAGTTTTGGGCCTCCCACTACAGGAAGGATGTGGACAAATTTTAAAGAGTCCAGCGGAGGGCAACAAAAATGATTAAGGGGCTGGAGCACATGACTTATGAGGAGAGGCTGAGAGAACTAGGTTTGTTTAGTCGGCAGAAGAGAAGAATGAGGGGGGTTTGATAGCAGCCTTTAACTACCTGAAAGGGGGTTCTAGGGAGGATGGAACTAGGCTGTTTTCAGTGGTAGTAGATAGCAGAACTAGGAGCAATGGTCTCTAGTTGCAGTGGGGGAGGTCTAGGTTGGATATTAGGAAAATCTTTTTCACTAGGAGGATGGTGAAGCACTGGAATGGGTTACCTAGGGAGGTGGTGGAATCTCCATCCTTAGAGGTTTTTAAGGCCTGGCTTGACAAAGCCCTGGCTGGGATGATTTAGTTGGAGTTGGTCTTGCTTTGAGCAGGGGGTTGGACTAGATACCTCCTGAGGTCCCTTCCAACCCTAATACTCTATGATTTTATAACCTGTTCAGAATGGTTCTTTCTTAGAGTAGGATTTGAGACTAAAAGGCACCCATCTCTGGATCCCAGTATGAGTGGGAGGGACCATTCAAACCTGGAAAGCAATTAGTATCCTGCTTAATATCTGTGGTGCAGGTAAACCTATGTGCCTATTTTCCAGGAATGACCTCACAGCTGGGACTGGATGCCTGTTCGTTGTGTTCCGTGTTGATTGTTTTGGTGTCGGTTCTCTGATGAACAGTGCTGCATGGTCAGCCCTTGAGACCAAAGTTCTCTGTCCACAGAGCAAGTTCAGCACAGGACAAGTTCCAGCGTCACACTGCCCCCACCCTACACTTCCCCACCAATGTGCTTCAGTCCTGCCCTGAAGGAGCCACCTCGCAGTGTGAAAATGGAGTCAAGTCACTTGGCCCATTCACTCCTTGGCTGTTCATTGAGATTGCCAGCAAAAGCGCCGCTTATAGCCAGTTGGGTTGGTAGTTCTGGTGATACGGACACTTCTCCGCTGGGAAGTTAGCTGAGAACCCCCAAATTCATTTCACACAGGTCACATAACAGCCTGGGTGATGACCACTCTCAACCCAAGCCATATTCAAGGCTATAAACTAGACATGAAAGGATCTGTACCCTATTACTAGTCCCTTTAGTCACCCATTCTCCTTCCTGTCACCATTCAGATGTGGCCAGCTTTCTGGTGGAAAATTCTACACAAAAACATGCATATTTGTTTACCCCCATTCATTAATGTGGGACCACCCCAAATTCTATTAGGTGCTCACAGTTCCAGCTAAAATGATTGACTCCGGATGAATCAATCACAGGAGTAGGGAGAAGGCTGTGAAAAGAGATGGCATTGTTCCAAGGCCATAACCAGCCGGTGTAGGGATCTTAGCACTTTCCTCTGAACCGTCTGCTTCCGACCATGATTGGAGACAGGATAGTGGTCTGATCTGGTATGGGATCTGATCTGGTATGGGATACATAACTGGTTTAAACTGAAATAGCACCACTGAAGTCATTGGAGCTATGCTCATTTATGCCAGCTGAGAATCTGGACCTGTGTTCCTAAAGCAGCCAGACTTATGCTTGAGGTTGGGTTGCTTCCTCCTACGATTTGATTTAGTTTAGGCACAATGTCCCCAGATCTAATCAGAGATCAGCAAGAAGCAGGAAAACACACAGCAAAAGACGACACTTGTAAGGATCCCAACAACCCATTTCATTTAGATTAAACACAGCAGTTATTGTGTTTTAATAAAAGAATTGATTATTATCAGTATGTTTATTGAGCTCTAGCATCTTAGATTTGTATCTATTTCATAGCTGTTAATCTTCGATAAATATGTTTTTAATAATCTCTAGGTATTTATTGAACATAAAACTGTCGTGTGAAATTGAAAGTGAGATTGCTAAAGATACTTATTGTACTTTACTTCAATACAAATTCATTATTAAAACCTTTTACTGAGGTTTACTTTTAACCACAAGATAACAGATGCACCTGCTGCATAGTTAATCGGCAAGAAATATATTTTTAATAAACTATTGATATTTAACCCACAGTAACCATCTTAATAAATGCAATATATTAAATGGCTATGGGAAAAACCTCTCTCCTCCTTTTTTTCTGCCAAACATTGGTGACTGTGGTGTACATGAAAACAAAGTCTAGAACTAATCCAGCGTGGCCAGGTACAGCACCCACACAGCTCTGCCAATGTACTCCAGTCCTGACCTGCAGGCCTCCCCACCCCCGCTATTTCAATCCCCAAATCCCTCTTTATTCCAGTCCTGTGTCCCCACATGATCCTGCCAATATATCTCAGTCTTGATCTGAACATCTTCCACTATTCCCCTCCTAGACCACAGCATGCTCTGCTCATGCACGTGAACCCTGAAAGGCCAGGCTTGCTATTACAGCTCTGGATATCACCTCAGAAGATGCTACCACATAGTCCAGAGCATGTGATAGTTTTGCAAAGTGGATTAATGTCCTGTAGGGACCAGAAATGGTTCAGAATCCAAAACCCTAAACTCTGGGGGAATGTGGATCTGGTATGAAGGCCCAAACTAGGTAACTTGGGCCCTTGGAAGTAGAGTGGTGCCACCAAATTCATTTGACTTGTGATCTAGGTGAGAGATTGAATCCAAGCCACCAGAGGCAAAAGACTTTGCCACAAGGCTGTTTAGACTCTGCTTAGGTTGTGTATTTGTTCATTCTTTCTGTGTCTCTTAACTACTCAAATCAGATATTCTCATGATCACTAGACTTTAGTGGTTACACATAAAATTTCATTTATTTTATTAATCACATGGGGGAGGAGTGGAAGAATTCCTTCTTGGTCCATTTAGACAGGTCCTACCCACATGTTATACAGTCGCAGTTACAAGTCCTGGAATCCTTCCTCTAGTCTAGGGGTGTCAAATTCATTTCATATGACAGACCTGATCTGATAGCCTGCCAACTGGTGTGGGCCACATTCAGCACAAGTTATTAAAATAGAAATAGGTAAAAATAAATCATGTTGGAAATTACTTACATTTATTTACGCTTCTCCAGTGCCTCTTAAACACCCAAGTGCACCTGCACTTGTTTTGCTGGATTACTGTACCAGAATCTGGATTACAGGGGTGCGATTTGTAGAGAACACCGGTCTGGTGTGCTCTCACTCCCCCATGTAGACCTGTAGACTCTGCTGATGCACACTAATGTTCCTGTGTGAAAAAAGACAACATCAGTGCACACTAGCAGGCTCTACAC
Organism: Emydura macquarii macquarii; assembly: GCF_026122565.2. Taxonomy (NCBI): domain Eukaryota; kingdom Metazoa; phylum Chordata; order Testudines; family Chelidae; genus Emydura; species Emydura macquarii. The sequence continues at coordinate 14,758,931 of NW_027131105.1, read as the reverse complement.
CAGAGAGTTAGAACGCAACACACTGGGGGCTCTACAAATCACATCACCGCAGTGTGGACTCTGCGGTCCTGCAGACAAGCCCAAAGAATCATTAGAAGTACATGGGTCAGGTGAAACTGTTTCATGCGCCAGGTCCAGTCTGGGGGCCATATGTCCTCTCAGCCATGGCTGATTCCATGCATCCTGGAGAGCCAGCATCTTAAGGTGGCCACTTTTAATTAAGCTGTGTCATCAGCCACAAACATGAAATTAACGGTCGTACATCATAATCATAAATTCATACATAACCCCATGCACCAGCAAATAACTCTTTGCAGTGACACCACAATGCTAAGCTTATTTGCAAGTAGCACATGCTACCGAGGAATCCTAATTAACCAAATTAACACCATCACTTCAAATCATGTCCCAGCAGTAGGACATGTCTGACTGGCTTCAGGGTGGAGCAAATCTGCCAAAAGAAAAACTGATTCCATCTCCAGGAGTCCAGGAAGCTAGCCCTTCAAGGAGGGAAATGTTGGGTGCCCACACTGAATAGATACACTGTGTGTGTGGGTGCCTATGCGCATGCACGCATTTTTGTGTGTAATTGTGGGCCGGTGCATGCACAAATGTGTGCTTGTGCAGTCGCAAGACGCTGCTAAGGCACTGAAAAACTCAGTACAACAAAGCAGTGGTTCCCAGCCTTTGCAGAAACTTTACCAGTTTAATCAACAAGACCTAAGCTGCACTGGCCAGTGCCAGCTTCCTCCCATTGAACTGTGAGCTCTCTAGCCCATCATGGAGCTCGGGAGGCTTACAAAGCCATCTGTGAGACTGGGGTTGGGTTCCAGACCCAGGACTGCAAGACTGAGGCCTGGATCAGTCCAAATTCCATGGTGCACTAGAGTCTGCACAGCTGAATGAGAGGCAGTCGGCAGCACGTCTGGACCTGGCAGTATGACAGTACCATGGGTAGCTCAGATACTGGTTCTGCTGATCATTGAGATTTGGCCGTGTGGTTGTGGGGGGAAGGTTGCATAAAAGGCTCAGTTTTGAGCCCCTCTGTAATTAAATAGCTTATAATGCCCTTGCTGCATTTTTTCATCCAAGGAACTGAAAGTACTTTCCAAACAGGAACTAATTAAGCTGTACAACACCTCTGTGGAGAGATAAGGGATAGCAAAATACCATCGTGGCTACTTTACCCATTACTGAAAGGCAGCCACTTCTGGGGTGAAAACAAAAAGGCCCTTAACAGCTCACTAGAATGCTACACAAATTGAAGAATGCTGTGTCCAATTTAAAACGGCAGGGGAATTTTTGGATACCATAATGTAATTAACTCAGTTGGAATTTGGTCAGGACCCAAGCAACTGTTCTCTTAAGAAAAGAGCTGTGTAATCACTAATGATCAAAACTGATTTTGAACTGTTTTGCATCACACCCAAAAATCATCACCTCCAGCAGCACAGCGCCACCTGCCACCATGCTGGAGCATTAGCTAAAAGACTCCTCCAACACTAGTTCTTTCAGTACCTAGATGGCCCATGGAATTCAGTCATCATAGCATTGTACCTCCCAACTCAGCCCTGTTTAACTTGCAAAATCAGCTCAGCCTGCTGCAGTTGCAGTACCTAATAACAGTATGCATGTCAAAGACAGAGAATCTCTGTCACAGAGTAAATGTGGAAGGTCCTTTTGGGCATTAAGGAATGGAAGATGGGTAGAGCCCTGCAAATCCAAAGATGTCTGCTTTATATTCAAGGACCATTTTTTGTGGATGGTTGATTGGATACAGATCTGAAAAGTGTCTGCAGCTCATAGCCTTTGAGGCTGCTTCCCTGCCTTTGAGATCGGAGGTGGGGACTGATCACCAATCAGCTGTTCGGCGGTGGCCCCTGGGGTGGGCCACCAATCAGCTGTTTGGTCCCGCCGCCTCCCACAGCTGCTGATCAGCTGTTCAGCAGGGCTTCTCCTGCCAGCTGCCAATCAGCTGTTCCATAGGCCCCTGCCGATCAGCTGTTTGGCAGCTGCCTGGAGGGACTGGCCCCCAAACAGCTGATCAGTGGCAGGGGGCCCAGAGCTGCAGGTGCATACAGGTGTGGATGCCATAGAAGAGAGAGACTACAGATGGCGGGTTGGATGTAAATTGATTCTCTCGGATGCGGATCGACATTTTTGTATCCGTGCAGGGCTCTAAAGATGGGAAGGGAGGTTAATGATTTATTCAGATCTAGGAATTGGATCCCCTCCAGTGCTATTACCCCCAAATAGAATAAATCCAGCCATGTGCAAGTTCCATCTCTTTGGAATTACTCTCTCTCTGCAGGTAGGGGAAACATTTCCTCAAGTCTGTCACCTTCCCTTCCCCAGCCCCCTAGTGAGTGTTTAGCAATGCTCTGTGCAGTTGGTGCGTTTGCAATGCAGAGTCCCAGTCAAGCCCCCCCTGTGGGAGCCTCTTGCTGCGGCACCCACATTAATTCCAAGCAAAGTCATTATAACCATGGGTGTTGCACTAGTCAGCTCCAGAGGAATCTGCTCCTAATGAGAGACTTCAAAGCATTAATGAGCTTGCAAAGCTCTCCTCTTCGTTTACAGAACTGCACCCATGTGCTCAGCACTTAGACAGGGGTCATGCATCAGGCAAAGAGAATGCCTGTGTATGTGCGTGGATATAATATATTTGTCATCCTCCAAAAAGCGAAGATAAATAATGCCTGCTCTGAAACAAAGCCTTTCCGCTGTTCATAGCATAGGCAGCCCCAACGCCAGGGACATGCAGAGTAAGGATCTCTAATTAACCGTTTCATTCCATGCTGGGGAACTCTATAATAAAGGGTAGCAGCAGCAGCAGAGAGCAAGAGGACTGATCCCCCCGGGGCAGGTTGAACGCACATTGGCAGAGAGTAGCATGTGTGGAGCTTACACTGCCTTTCCCTGTTGTGTGTCTATTCTGGGAGCAAACACAGGTCTTCAGTCTCCATTTGCTGTCAGTCTGACACCTTTCTGCAGGCTGCTGTGCTCCCCACCTGTGTCACTGACACCATCAAGGAGGGAGTGTTGGAGGCTGGGTCCCAGAACAGCGTTGGTTCAACAGGGCTAGTGCATTGTGGTCATTCAGTCCGGCTCCCCTGTGCATTTTGCAGGGCTCACTCACTCTATTGTTCCAACTGAGAGCCTGTCCTTACGTCTCTGCAGGGAAGACGGCTCAGCCAGCTCACTGGAGTATTTCCCCCACTGTCCGATTGCTCTCACCATTAGGAGCTTGGATTTGCAGTCCTTCCCAACCAAGTGAAGAGCGTAAAAAGCGTGGCAAGGCAAACAGGCCAGGCTGGACTAAAGGTTGATAGCTTCTCATTCTGCTGCATGGGGAGCTGTGCCTTCGCAGCTCTTCTCCCAGCGCCCTTAACCTCGTCAGGCTTTCCGCACAGATTTTACCCCTTTTCCCAGTCTCCAAACCACCTCTGCATGCACACGTGCCTACCAGCATTCACACAGTTATGGTGCTGTGCAGAGGAAGCCCTGGCACACCAGTTTGCTGTCTCATCTGTATCATGGAACAATCTCCTTGTGCAGTGTGCAGTTCCATTGGTGGAGGGACGAGGCCGCTTCTGTTGCCTCCTTTCCAGCGTACCAGAACACCATAGGTACCTCAACAGGTACTGAGTTCAAGCCTTGCTCAGAAGAGACTGGGGAGCAAAGGAGGAGGCAATAAAATAATGGAGTGTAGAAGGTGGGCAGAGAGGAACCCAAATGCAGGGCGATTGAAAAAAGAAAGTAGGTGGAGGGAAAAGGAGATATACAGGCCTCCCAATGGGCCCCACGAGAGGTGATTAGTGGGTACAGGACACAGTACAATGTTGTGGATGACAGTTTAGCAGGCGAGGTTTTCATTTTGCATGTTACCAATAGGCTTTAAGGGCAGCCAGCCAGAGCTCAAGACTCAGCAGCTAGATACCTCTTAAATTAATAGGAGTCTTGTGAAGGAGGAGGGGGAAAGGCAGTGACAGGAGGCATAGTTCAGACAGCTCTAATGTAGATAAAAGCATCACCTAAACCTTTGGGGCTGATCAGAACCTCTTAAGAGCCTAATTACAAAATGCAATCAGCTTGTAATCTAAAGGTACTGCGTAACGGCGTGCAATGCCTGAATAATGCTAGTAAATACTGTATTGCAGCAATTCTCATCCCAAAGGATCCCCGAAGTCCTTTATAAACTATAGATATGCAAAAATCACTTCTCAAAGGCAGTCTTCTCTGGGGTGGAGCACAGTTGCTGTTTAACAGCGCCATACAACACTTAGGAATGGGGATGGGGAATCCTGTATCCAATTGAAAATGCAGAGGAAATTTAGTAAGATAACCAGTATTCACCAAATACAACTTGGCTAAGACATGGGGGTTAACACCCCAACTCTTTCAGGACTGCATGTTATCAGTACCTTGGTTTTCCATTTCATCTGAAAGACTACACCTGCAGCGGTGTGCCACTTACTGCATCACCTGGAGCACCTTGCTTTCCCTTGTTGCCTCCCATCCAAGCAGTGGACCAGACTAACCCTATTTAATTGGTGTAGCCTGATGAGATGACAGCCTGAGGTGACATCGCTACAGGCTGTTGAAATACACGCTGTGTAAAGGAAAGACACTAATAATGTCCCAAAGCCAGTCGGGTGTTACACTTACTGAGCTCCAGCCACACATTGGCACCATTAATTGGAAAGCAGGCAGTCCCCTGATGTGGGGCAGATCTCCTGGCACTGCACCACTATTCAGTAGATCTGTGTTTAATTTAAACAGCCACTGGAGGCTATTAGTGCAGCTGGAAAGCGTCTGATTGGTAGTTTAAAAATAACCCAAGTCCTAAAACCATAAGGAAGGCAGAACAGAAATGACACTTTTGAAACTTCAGCTAAGAATTCTTCTACGTTACTTTGTGTGATGCAAAAATTCATCCCTATGTCAGCCCCAGCAATGGCCAGGCAGATAGTAACAGAGAAACAGTGTGAGCAGCACAGGGCGGTGTCCCCTGTTTATTCTTTTTATATCCTTCTCCCTCTCTAAAATTGTTCTCAGGCATCAAAGCAATTCAGTGTATAGATAACAGCAATCAGGAGCATATAGCGGCCATTGCTATTTGGGTAGAGGCAACCAAATATAGGAGGTGCTATTGGAATTACAGGCAAATGATCAATCATCTAGTGCTTATATCTAGTGAGGGAAAATTGCCTGATTCTGTCTTGCCTAAGTAACCTGTGACTAAAGGCCAGTCCTGTACATTGCAGAGATGCTGTTGTGTTGAGTTTATACCAAACTTAATGAGGAAACTCCTTGAACCTGGTCCAATTTTAAAAATAAAGTCCCTCCTACATCCCAAACTCCTCCCACCAGCCCTAGAATAGCTGGATGTTTCTGCTAAAATGAAGAACTAACCAGGGCTGACGTTATTAAATGCCATCAATAGGTTTCATACTTAATCTGTAGAAAAGAATGAAGGAAGTTCACAGCTCCCAGAGTTATTGTTCCTGTCTGTCTAAAGGCAAGCTCACGAAGCCCAGCATCATTTTTACATTTCATCCCAGCCATAAAGGCTAGAAACTTTACATCGTATTTATTTAGCTGAAAGCTTAAGTTCTGCAGAATCTGATATGGTGCCCACTGATTATTGAAACCTCGTGGCGCTATGTAGTTCTAGAGAAAGGGTTTCCTTGAAGCTTGCAAATGTTGATACTTGGCCATAAAAACATAGCCCCCTTGCTGTGGGCACACAGATTAGATTAAAAACCAGTGTAATTTTGTAATTAAATGGGGTTATTTATCCCAGAGAGAAAATATGTTTTCTGTGTAAGTTCCAAAAAAAAAAAAAAAGCAGTGCAATTACTGGAGCTGTGCAAATAAGTCACAGCAAATAATGTATTTGTCCAGATTTTTCTGCTCATGAATTATCTGCCAGCTGTTTACAATTTTCTCCAAGCTATTGTGCTCCTAAATTATTCGCCAGATAGTCCACAAATTGTTCTTGGTCGATAGCTTGTTCCTCAAGCAATTCCTTATGAATATTCAAAAGTGCAATTCAAGTGACACATGACATAGACCACATGGTATTACTTCTGGACGAAGCAAGGTTCTGGAGTGAATATTAGTGATTATGAGTTCCAAAGTTATTTGATACAGAGATAGTCATGAATACCTTCCTTGCCTTTTGCAATTCCATGCTTCCCACCCATGCACCATGCCATAACATCCCCATGAAAACGACAGCAATAGCTTATACAGGAAAGTACTCTCAAGAAAGTATTAAGCTAGTGACTAGGTGGTGTTGGTGCCTCACATTTTGAGTGTCCAGCTTGAGACGCCAAAGGGACCTGATTTTTAGAAAGTGCTCAGCATTGCTAGCCTATGAAGACCCTTTAAGCATTTATCTTGCCTACAGTAAGAACACCCACAGAGCTATGCAGAAAGCAATGCTAAAAGAGATAATAGAGAATTATAAGAGCTAAACTACTTGTTAAATGGAAATATGTTTCAGAGCATGACCTTTTGTTATAGCTGTATAGGGTTTTTAATCCAATATGTGCTTGCTAGGTAAAATATGATTGGCTAAACAACTTGAATAACAGGTTATAAATTGTAATGGAAACAACCAGTAAGGGACAAGTAGATACAAACATAAAAAGGGAACAAACAATGAAAAGGCAGACATGACGGAATGCAGCAAATAATAATGATTGGGTGAAGACTTGTTTTGAATCCATGTTAAAGTAGGTCAAAATTGTTATGCTTCTTTATGACTGGAAATTTGGGGGGCAGTAGAATTTGTAAGACGTTGACAATGAGTTGACATTTATTAATAATTGGATGACACCAGCTACGCAGCTCAATCACAAACACTATACTATAGGATAAACAAGGGAGAAGGAGTCTATAGAAACACTTAGGGTTGGAGCCTCATTGGACCAGTGTGAGAGGGAAGGCATGGCACCTTGAATTGGTAAGTTTTCTGTTTGTGCTGCTTATTCTTAGAAACCTAGGTCTATTATTAATAAAACAAAACGGAGCTTGACCAGTTGACCAGTTCAAAAGAACCCATTACTTACCAGTTGACCAGTTCAAAAGCACCCATTACTTACGGCACCCGCCCCCTCAAAATCAGGCCCCTTTGAGGTGTTTCAAGTAGGGCATCCAAAATTTTGCTTTTGAAAATCTTGGCCTATGTATCTTTTTAGCTGCCTTTTAATGCAAGTTAGGAACTGGCAGTAAGAAGGAGAAGATCTCCAGCCATCTCCAGCAAGCGCTTCCTCTACCAATAACTGTCCATGGGCCACCGACTGGGAACCGTCACACTACAACACTTGCAGAAAGCACACAGAGAAGAGATGAAAACACAAGCAAAGCAAATACAAAGATTAGTCTGGGGTGCCCATTAACAAAACATTGGCACACATTACTCCTTCTGTAACAATTATTTACATGCCATGTGTAAATTTGTTAATTCAAAGCAAGTGGAAGAAACTCGTTCCATTTCACCTACTGCAGCTGGAGTGCCACTAGTGTTTGCCAGATTAACAGAGAAGTGTACAAGTGACACAATAAACCCAAGATGTCAAGGTATGTGTTGCATGAATTCCTAAAGTGACATGTGTTCTTTAGCCCAGAGCCTGGCTCCAGGCTAAGAGCTAAATTTGATGTTCTCTGGGGCTAAAACTTCTTCAAAAACCATTCTGGGTTAATTAGGGAAGGGAAGTTTTGGATGCACTATCTGAAATAGAAGCAGCTTGTGGAATGCTGTGAAAGACGTTATTTTTGTGAGACCAAAGAGAAAGAAAAAGCTAATTTCTAAAGAGCTGTTCCTGAGAACATCAGAAAAGTGCAGAACTTTAAAAAAAAAAAAAAAAGACATTTCTGAAAAGCAGAACATATCCTTTGGTTAAGCTCATCCTCTCCCAGAGGCACCACATCATTCCTGCTGCTCGCAAAACAGCTTCTGTCTCATTTTAATAGATATATTTTTAGATTTGTCTCATATTTAATTCTCTCTCTTTCCTTATGTAAGGATATTGGAAGGGCTGTAGTGTCAAACAATAATTATATCAGAGGAAATTTAAAATTCACAGTGTTAAAAGAGGCCTTTGCTCTTGATAAGAAAATGAATATATGAAATTATTTGACCTAATCATGGAGCGTATACATCTGCACTGTATTAGCACACAGCTGCACACAGTCACACCTGCGTTAGCACACCTGTATTAGCACGCACCTGCACACAGTCACACCTGCGTTAACACACCTGTATTAGCATACACCTCCACACAGTGTTAGCATGCATCCACCTGCAGCTGCAGCTGTTTTGGCATATATCTGTGCTAGCATACCTGCCCACACCTACACATGCATTAGCTCACACCTACCCATATAAACTAATCTGCATTTGAATTAATAGATAATTGCATTTGCATTAACACACCTGCCCAATGGTACAAGGCATTCACATACGTGAATTGACATATCTGCACCTCCACTATAGAGCAAGCATTTCCTTGCATTAGCACGCACAATCCTCCGTATTAGCAGCATACCGATAGCACATGCTTCCATTCCTACACAACTACACCTGTATTAAAATGTCTGTAGCATACACCCTCCCCTCTGTTACCGCACACCTGGTATTTTTATAATCACAGGGATGGAGGAAACCAAGGTGAGGTTAAAAAAACTCTCATACAGTCACTATTGAACATAATGAGGAGAAGGAAGCACCCAGCCTGGGCAGAGTGGTACCACTACTCTGCAACAACCGTGAGCAGAATGGGATCCCTCGGGAAGCAGACAGGGAGCTGCTGAGCCCCACTCTGTTCTCACACCAGCATTCGGCTGGCTACGGGTCCTGCATGGCAAAGCTAGAAGACAGGGAGAGGCAGGATCTGGTCTAGTCAGAAGAATGATGACAGGTGCAAAAGCAACTGAGAGACAAGAGAAATGGAAGCCAAGGAGGGTGATGAGAGCTTGTGAATCGATGCAGGGATGAGGACATGGGGAGGAACCCCTGTCACAGAGGGGCAAATGGACATCTCAAACATAAGGGGAATGGGGAAGGGGAATGGTCTCACACCAGATTTATATGCAGAAGCCGCACCAGCGGCAGGACAGAGAACTGCGGGGTGGAGGGATCTCTAAATTCCAAAGTCTTCTGTAGACAGCCAAGAGTTACCAATGAGCCAGCCTCACTGAGCCTCAAGGCATGACTCAGTATGCAAGGCACAGTACTGGGAGAGAGGGAGCGAACCAGGCTGGATGGCACAGGAACTTGAAGAGGTATCTACTTGAGTCACCCATATCATCCCGCTGAACCGTATCCTCTTCACTATTACCCCTTTCCATCCAGTCATATCAACCACTCTCACCCCTCTACCATGCAAGGGCCTAGTCTGCTCCACTCCTCTACATTGTAAGGAAGGGCTTATCCAGCTTCTCCCTCCCTCATGTTGCTGGGGTTTATCTGGACAGAATTATCCAGAACTACACTAGCATGGGGTAACAAGGCACCTTATGTTGTTAGCCAAGTTACGTGAAGTTTGTGAGCTCTCTGGTGGACAGTGACTTATCTGTTCAGTGCTAGCACCATGAGAACCTGATCCTTGACTGGAATTCCTAGGAGCTGCCATAATATAAATAAGCAAGTCTCCCTCCTGACTTCATGCCAACGTGAACACTTGCAGGTACTCCATCACTATTCACGGTCTCATCAAGGGAGTCCTTCTTAGCCTTGTTGCCTGTCCCCCAAGACTTCGAGGAAATATCCCTGACCCTGTATCACACTGAGAGGTGGGAAAATGGAGAGCGCAAGAACAGAGTCCGTAGAGAATCCACAGGAGTGAGAGAAAGAAGGGACCTCTTAGCTGCTCCAGTCCAAATGTTTGAGTCCAGCACAATGTTCTCTGGAAATACACTGCTCTTTGGGGCACGCAGTGCTTGGAATAATGGAGCCCTGACCCTGACAGGGGTCTCTGAGCACTACTGTATCGCTGACAATAAATACGGTTACTAACGATGCTGCTGCTAACAGTGCTTTGTCCAGTGCCGTTAAGAGAAGTTGAAGTGGCTAGCAGTGGCCTGCCAGACTCCCTGTCCCACAGCAGGTGAACCTGAATGAAGAAGGCAACCCGAGCCAAAGGCTACTCAGCAGCACCTCAGCATTGCCTGGCTACAGAAATGTAGTGGCCCGAGGCCAGAATTCCTGGGATCTAGTGAGCTGTCAGAAGACACTGACAGGTGGCTCTGGGAAGAAAAGATGGAAAGCAGATGAGGACAAGGTTCCTGAAGAGCCTGCTGCTGGTTAGCTATGTGCAGGCAGAGTAGCGGAGTGTGAGGAACAGCATGAAGAAGTCCATAAAATCTTATTTTCTTTTCTTTTCTGGTCTCTTCTTTAAAATGCCGTAATGTAAAAAAGAGAGGTTGTGACAGTGGAGGATGGGAGAACATTGCCCAGAGTGTGGGCAAAGCTGCATGAAGTCTCCACCAGCTCCAATCCCACAATATCACCATCTCCAGCTCTGCTGATGCTCCTCAGTCCTGACCTACAGAACCCCCTGTTATTCCAGGCCTTCCTCCTTCTCCATCTAAGTCCTCTCCACCAGCACAGCCTTTGCTATTCTAGACTAAACAATGGCTCGACATCGGCAGAGCCAATCAATCCTACCAAGCAGTGTGAATATTTTGCAAAACAAGCACACTGTTACCCACACGCTAGGGCACCCCACCTTTTCCCAATCCGTAGGGCTCCAGGTGTAACCCGGTTATTTTAGGCACTCCCACCCTTTCCCAATTCACACCTCAAGGCTCAAAGGCACCCCCTCCACCCTTTCCCAAGCCGTCGGGCTCCGGGTGGGGGGGGGAGGGGGGGAGACGGCACCTACCCTTACTCAATTCACACTGTAGGGACCAGGGTCACCCATTCCGAGTCTGTAGGGCTCCAGATAAAACTAACCTGGTTAATATAAGTACCCACACCCTTTCCCAAATTCGTAGGGCTCCAGGTGTATACTACTGTGGGTTTGCAGGATCTTTTATCAGTGAGAGAGTCTTACCCAGTAATAACCTTAACCTCTATTTATTAACAATTACCAAACACAGTACCCATGCTAAGCATACAAGGCTGTGCTCACCAATCCTGATCAGGCAGGTGCAAGCGGATTTCCCCTGTTGGCCAGGCAAGATCAGTCTCGTCTGGATTCTGGTTGCTGCGCGTCACGGTCATGCAGAGGATCTTAGCAGCTCTAATTTTGGGCAGTGTCTTAGAGGTGGATCCTTCTTCCTTTGGGTCTTTCCTTCTTTTTTGTCTTGTTCCCCTTCTTCTTCTTCTTCTTCTTCTTCCTCTTCCTCTTGGACCCCAGTTTTTATAGTGAAATTTGAGTCCTGCTTAACCATACCTTATCCAATCATATTACAAAATAATTCTTTGACCAATCCTAACATATTGCAAAATAACTCTTTAACCAATCGTACCCGATCACCTTAATTGATCACACTTCGTTGTCTTAATTATGCAACAGACAGAAACAATTAAAGAATGAGACAGAAATCATTCAGATAAACAATAGAGAATTGGGTGCCATAAAAACAAAACAATAAGAAGTATAGATTTTACAACCACAACTGTTGATAAGCAATTCCTTTCCAGACAGAATGCTATCAAACCAAGTTTTCTCAGGGTCTGTTTCTTTATCTGGTGGTGGTAGGTACTTTTAAGACAATGGCACCTTTTTAACAGCCTGATATTACGTTGTTTTGAAGTAATTTCAGGAATGTGACGATTTGACTACCTGCCACTTAGCTTATGGCTGCTGCTGTTCCTGATATGGCTGCTACTGCTTAGCCTGAGAACAAGGTCTAAGGTTAGCCAAAAACAAGACCTCAGATCTTACAGCACATCCATTAGGGAGTAGGTTGAGGCCAACAAGATTGGGTGACCCTTTCTAAAAGGTCTGCTCTGGCTCAATCAGAAGTAATGAGCTGGATGCAGCATTCACTACGTGATGTTCTTTCTGGCCTTAAAATCAATGGATGAAAATTAATTCCACTGATGACCTCTTAGGATTTCAAGCTAGGTTGCCAAAATTGAAAAACTAGAACTTTAGCAAATACAGCCCTCTGCCATCTTTGTGGCATGGCTGTTATGTCGCTCACCCCAAACACTTAGCCCAGTGTTTTCAAATGAACTGAGGGGACTTAGGAACCCAATTTCATTGAAATCCAATGGGAGCTGAGTGCCTAACTCCCTGAGGCCTCTTTGAAATTCCCAATCTTAAATGACAAAGAAAGAAAGAAAGAAACCCCTCATATGCTGAGTTCGTTTATTCTTAATTTTTAAAAATAAGTTATGTTCCTTCTTCTGGGATTTACAGTCCAATTTTAAAATAATTAGACAAAATAAACCATGTGTTAATTCTTTTTTTAATGATCTGCTGTAAATGTGGAGTTTTGGAAAGTAGACAATGAAATTATTATTATTTTGTCTCACAGCTGTGCTAAAGCACAGGGGAGATGGTGGAGAGACACTACTATTTGTTTATTTGGCTTTCTATTGCTATGACAAAGCAAATAACAGCTTTGGTCTTGGTCCATAATTGAGCTAAATGGTAACACCTCAAATTGCATGTCCTAAAAACTTCTAATTAGCAGCTGAATGCAGCATAAACTAGGTGCTGTTAGCTCCCTCAGGCTCCAGAATGACCAGTTTATTAGCAGTTAGTGAAATCATAACAGCCAAGTAGAATTAGTGTGTGTGTGTGTGTGTGTGTGTGTGTAAGTCTGTATATGTGCATAAGCGTGAGTTCATATCATCTTTGTACAATGACTAGCACAATAGAGTTCTGGTTCATGACTGGGACTCAGAGGTGCAATGGTAGCACAAATAAATAATAATATATCGTGTATGTGTGTGCGCATAATGTGTCTACATCACATGTCTGCATGTGTGTATACATATATTGGTGAGGGTGTGTGTGTGGATGTGTGACTAAAGTCAACAGATGTTGTGGATGTTCAGCATTCCTCAGGATTTTGCTGTATGAAATTATACTCCCATTATACCATTCAAGTCTGATGAACATACTACTGAAGTCACTAACAGTCTTTCAATTGATACCAAAGGGCTTTGGATCAGGCCCTTATTGCAGGGCCTTAGCTGGTTTTTTTCTTCTATTTTAGAAGAAATCATATTCAATTTTATAAAATCTATAAAGATAATTTTTTTGTTTGCTTTTCTATTTACAGTCTGGCCTCTCACATTCCGGGAAGGTGCTCAGAGCACCTTGCAAAGACATGAGCTGGAGACTGGCAGCAAGTGGCTCTTGCGGAAAACGTAGCCACCTTTAAGGACTGAGCAAGAAGGGGTACATTAGAACATGTTTAATTTTAAAAGGGCTGTTGGCTGGGACACTGAGTTCTATATCCCTGGCATGGAAATTAGAGGATACAGACCGGAAAGCCATAGATCCAGATTGTATTGTGTAGGACACTGACATTTGAGCTGTGCCGTGAAGGGCAAACTGGTTAGCCAGTGGGCTTAATAATGAGATATAGTTGAGGTGTTTTAGTTCCTTCACTGGTTCATGTCCAGCCCTGGTGGGTAGTGACCAATAGCTATTTGAATCTGATGGCTGTTTGATGCCCTATGTGAAATGAGTTGCTGGGTCTCAGTCCATTTCCTATTGGACAGGTGCCCACAGCACAAACCCACTACCACAACTGGGGCTACTTAGCAACTTGTTGGCAGTTTCATCAGAGAATCAAATGACTCATTGGGTCCTGGAGGCTGACACACCATTCTGTCCCTAGCAGCAGTTATGGCATGGAGCGTTCACGGAGTAGAGCAGGGTGATTAAATGTAATACAGGAGTGCAGGGAACAAGAGTCGAAGAAAGACAAGACTGCAGGATACCCTGCTTTTAGGCCAAAATGCAACATCAGCCCCTCCATGTGAAGGGCAGAGGGAAGGTCTGCCACTGCTGCTGTCCATGCCGTGCTCATTGGTGGCTAAATAGAGGAATTCAGCCTGCAGAGCAGCAACTCTGTCATCTTCCTCTAACGCTACAACTGAAACACAGCCCCATTGCTGCTCCATCAGTCAGTCCTTCGTTGAGAAAGAAAAGATGCACTGGTGGATTCACAGTCCCCAACCAGATGCAGTGACACTGGACAGCTAAAGACACACGGGTGTATTTATAACGAGGGACTGGACACAGTCTGCTAAGACTCTCGTGGAGTGATGCAATCATATACACAAAAAGTTGTGGGGGCCAAGAGTAGGAATACATTAGTTCTGCATCTTTGCTGATGGGGGTGATAGGAGATGCCCCGCTACAGAAAAAACTTGGGAAGGCAGGATCTGGTCCCCTTTACCTCCCTCCCCAAACTCATACACACAATGGTTGCACCTGTGTGAAAATGGACACTCTGCCAGAATGATTCTAAGTGTTTAATAAAGGCCTTCTCAGTGCTTTTTCTGCTCCACTGTTTCAATGACTGTAAGAGGCAGATTGCCTTCTCTGGCTAACTAAATGAACAAGCAGCACAAGTTGAGTGAAATGGAAACACACACACGCACACAGCTTGTCTGCAAACAGAGACAAACTCCCTGATCACATGGCTGCACCCAGATGTCTAGCTGTTCCCTACTTTAACGGCTTTAATTCCACAGTAAGGTCAATGCAGCCATAGCTTCTCCTTTCAGGTTGAAAACCTTGCTAATGAAACCCTCAGGTTTGAACTGAGTCCACTTCAATGTATTATCTGAGTGTTTCGATGGGCTGTGGGCAGGTGCCACTACTTTTTCTATGCAAAGACAGGGCTCCGTTCTGGAGTACTTTGAGGGAGGGGGGGCCACTGAGCAGACACTGCAGATGATATTAGACAGCAAGAGATTCCACATATTTCAATAGAAATAAAGGGGTACATCCCATTGCAAGCCAGGGGATTCTATACGCATACGCCTACTAGTGCTAGTAGGGATGGGCGCGCAGATAGCCCCTGCTTCTCCATGCCCTGGGCACATGCCTCCAGGGTGAACAGACTCCTCCGCATTTGTTAGTACCAAGAATATCATAATACTTTGCACTTTTTTGCTGCTTTTAACCAAAGGATTTTAAAGCACTTTACAAAGGTGGGTGAGTATCATCATCCCTATGTTAAATGGAGAAACTGATGCACAGAGAGGTGATGTGATTTCGCCACTGTCACAGTGAGTCAGTGTCAGGGCCAGATGCAGAACCCAGATCTCTGGATTCCCCTTGCTGCAGCCACTGGACCCTACCATGACCTCTTAACAAATGCCAGGCAGTCGCAAATCTGCAACTTTGCTGCAGAGCATGGCCATGGGCAAGGTGGACTTATCTCTTGGTTAGCTCCCTCTGGAGTTTCTCACCTTTCTCTCGAGACTTGACTAATTGAAAAAAAAAATTCTGTCGTCTGCAAATGGTGCCACCTCACGGCTCACTCCCTCTTCCAGATCACATATTAATAAATTAAAAGCAGGCCAGGTCCTACTACAGATCCTTGTGCGACTCTTCTCTTAACCTGGTATGCATTGAAAACTGACCATTTATTCCTGCCCTTTGTTTTCTGTCTCTAACTCATGACAGAACTTTACCTCTCACCCCATGACTCTTAATAGTCTTTTGTGAGGGTCTTTGTCAAAGGTTTTCTGAAAGTCCAAGTAAATTACGACAGCCACTTTTCCTCTAGCCACTATTATGTTGACACACTCAAAGAGTTTTAATAGATTAGAAAGGCATGAATTTCCTTTACAGAAACTTATCATATCATGTCAGTTAACTATTTTAAATTAGGGTTTCAGCAAGTTTTGTTGACACTAAATAAAGGCTCACTGGTCTGTAATTCTCAGAGTCACCTCTAGTGTCTTTTCTAAAAATGGCTATCACATTTGTTACTACACTGGTCCTCCAGTGTAGCTAGTGATATTAAGGAAACTGTATTTTTTTTATTAGCAGCTCAGTCACTTCATTCCTATCCTCTTTCAGAAATCTTGAATATATACCATCCCATGCCAGTGACTTGTTGCTCTTTAAGGTATTAATTTGTTCCAGCAGCTCTTGTTAAAGACATCTTAGTCTCAGGCAGTGCCTCATCTGTATTACCTGGGAAAGGAAGGTCTGGGGTTCGTGTCTCCCTAACTTCCTTGGTGGTGAAGACTGATACAAAGAAATCATTTAGCTTATCTGTAATGTCCTAATCCTCCGTCCTCCCTTTACATCCTGGTGATTCAGCTGCTCCACTGTTTTTTTTTTTTTTTACTTGCTTCTGACATATGTAAAGAATTTCATGTATTTGTGTTTTACATTTTTGGCTATTTAGTCTTCAAACTCACTTTTAGCCCTCTACATTTCCATCTTACATTTTACCTTCCCAGGGCTCCTTTTTATTGACTTCACTTAGGGTTGGGTGCCCATTAGCTAAGGGCTACCTGTTTGGTTTGAATAACCTCTTGCACCTTGCCATTTACCCTGCTGACTTTTGTTTCTTTGCTTTCTGAGTCCTTATTTGTTTAGGGACTCTATATATGATGTTTAAGCAGTCTCCATATCAAGTCTAAATATTTTAATTTCCTCCCTTTGGGTTTTAGGGTCCATTTGACTATCACCATCTCTCTCTTTCTCTTTTTTAATCCCCTTTCTTTGGAAGTCTTACTTTACAGTCACTGTGCAGCTTTCCTCAGCCTTTTGCATGCCACTCCCTTATCCTGATTGGGAGGCTGGTAGCATAGCCTCCACTAATACATTTGCATTCTTATGACTTGTGATTAGTGCCTACTCAGAAATTGTATCACATTGGATTCTGCAGAATCTTTTAGGTTCCTACAGTCTATGAAAAAACAGAAGTTCTTTTTGGATTGAAAAATTATGATGCTGGCACTTTCAACTGCTTTTTATTTTCTCCCTATGTCTCGTCTGGCTCAGAAGTGCTTAGCTTGCTGCCAAAAATCATAGACTCACACAAATTTGAGATGGAAAAGCCCTGTTAGGTTCAATTAGTCAATTTCTCCTACCAAGGCAGGATTGTTCCCTCTATATGGTTTCTAGTATTTTGTCTTGTCTATTTTTAAATGTCCCATGTAGCAAAACTACATTTACGATTGTCAGGATTTCAGAGCCAAGTTAGCTGTGGAAGTAGCAGTTGTATTCTAACCTGCCTTGTGTGGCAGCAGCAGATAAATTGCTCACTATTCCCTTTGAAGTCAATGGTAAAACTCTTACAGGATTCACTGGGAGAATTCTCAGGCCTGGCTATGGATGATTAGAATGAATAGCTATGGAGCCCCGATAAGCTGTTCTTCCAGTATCACATTCCAGGCTATAACTGCATTTCAATAGGCAAAAATATTGTCTCAGCAGCAGTAAAGGTGCAATAATAGCAAAGCCATGCTAAGCACATTGCAACCTGGATCCAAACCGAGGTGCCCCCCTCCATAATCATAGTGGGTCAGATGTCATGTATGGGCAAGTTCTGCTTGGTACATGATTCAAGGGTGGGGGCAGAGGTGGTTGTACAATATGGCTACATCTCTCTTAAGGCTGCCAGGAACAAGTCCAGCCCCAATGTGTGTTAGAGCCACCTCAAGGCTACTCTAATTTGCAAAAGTTTGCAAATGGCCCTTGAGGAGCTGTTATAGCACCAGGAATAATAGCAGCACAGAGCGCAGCAGTCACTCCTCTCCTACTGCTAGCACGTCAGGCAGAACCAGGCACAGGGCTGGGCCTTCCCTGTTAATTTATTGTAAATTATTGGCTGTTGAATTAAAAAACCGATTTGACTAGAACTCAATTCTGCTGCTTTAAGAGAAATAATAAACCATCGTCCCTGTCAGAATTAGCAGAATGGAATGCTCCCCAGTGAGAGGAAAGCACTCCCTCGCATGTCTCTGACATCTGCAGAACAACAGTCAATAGATGCTATCGTAGGTCCGTAGGCCTCCTCTGTGACATTGTAAATACCATCCCATTCACCCTTCAATCCATATGTGGGGTGCTATGTTATGGCATGTGTGATGGTTTGAATGTTCTCACCACAGCGGCACAAAGTGGGAGGTCTTTGATTTGCCACTTGTGCATCATGTAGCCGCATCTTCCATGGTTTGTTGGGATGTGGTTCACCGTGGTGAAAAGTCTGCATGGCAGGTCGAATCCGGGAGGGCTGCTTGTTGGGTCAGTAATAATGTGCTTGATTGTAAGGGGAGATGAGGTCCAAGCGCTAACCAACCAGCAGTTGCTACTGAAATGTGACACTTCACGTTTTCCTTTGTTTGTTAAAGGGTCAGTGTCAGGCAGGTTGTAGCCAAAATCTGGCCCAGTTCAAAAGGTATTTATCTGCTTGGAGAACACCCTTTGTCTCCAAATTACATTTCTATATACTATCCCAAAGGGATTAACAAACAGATATACAACCTCAGCCCAGCAGCACTTTTATCCACCACTGCATTGAGGCTCTCTCTCTGGGTGGTACGGAGCAGCTGTTTAATAGTGCACAGCCACACCATGCAACAGATTAGGTCAGGAAGTGAAAAATACTGTAGCTGTGGAAAACTGTAAATAGAAAGTTAGCAGGCAGAATGTAATTATCCCAGCCTGTCATTTACCCTGCATATTGGGGTTAGCAGCCCTGTTTTTCAGAAAGAGCCAGCGTGAGAGCTCTTAATAACCACAAGAGGAGAGTGTCAAACTTCAGGGTGACTGCACCTGAATTTCCACCCAGTTGTCCAGCAAGGCCCATTCTCAGGCTTCCAACTCGCCGTCTGCTGCCTCTCTTGGGAGGAGACCCTGTCTCTCTCTCCCTTCTGACCTGGACACACCCTGGCTTCACTGTGTATTTCCCAGTCTTTCTAAACAGATCTGCTTGCTTTCACATCAGAGGCTGATAACAAAGTGCTTGCTGCAGATATACATTACCACACAGCTCTTTCTAAGCGAGCCTACTTTATTCTTAAGTTAAAAAGCATCCAGCGAAACCATATTAAAACCAATAAGAGAATCTACACACGTGCTAATAAGCTTGTCAGAGTTCACCCTAACGTGGATCCTGGCAGGCCTAGTCCCTCCAACTCTACCCTAAAGATTGGGGCCCTCTATGGACCAGGTGTCCTGTCCATTTGCTGGATCAGGAAGAAGGCCCAGAGCCTGTTTAGAACCATGCTATTTATCCAAAAATCCTTTCTTTGTCCATTGGTCTCTGGAGAATCCAGTTAGAACTAGTGTATGCCATTTGTCCCCGGGGGGGGTCAGCTTCAAAAGCTGACAATGGAGGAATTGAATAGCATCCTCCCTGCCTGCTAGAGAAGGTACATAGAATGCCACAATAACACATACACAGCTGCATTTTTAATACAATGTACCCCCTTGACCCTAATTCAGTAAGGTTTAGTTTAAATCCATAGGGTTTCTTCAGGATATTATAGGATACTGTCAGTCTGTCGAAGATAGAACCTTGGCACATAGGGAAGAACAACAATCCACTCAATCCTCGGCATCACCTTAGGAAAAACCCAAGGGCAAAGGTCTTCCCTGCGAACACTGATTCAGCTTAACGCTACTTAGCTTGCAGGATCTGACATGATTACAGAGAAAGGGGCCCTGGCTCCACAGTGGCCAGTGATTGCTCTCCCTCTGATAAGATTAGAGCCATGCTGCTTGTAGGGTTCTGGAAATCAATGGGACTTGCAAGTACTCGGTGTCTCTTAGGAATGGGTCCATATTGACTTCGATGGGATTTGCATGTGAGTATCAGAGGGCAGCTATGCTATGAGTCATCACCAATATAAATCCAGCATTAACTCAATTGACTGTAGTAGGGTAGCCAGCAGTCCCTTCCATGGCTTCTTATGCAGGCCATGAGTTAGCGTGACCCTGAGTGCTAACAGTAGGCAGCACAGGCTGTGTACATCAGCCTGTGAACTGGAGAACCAGAGAGAATCCCAGAGTATGTCCATTTCCAGCCTCCGCAGTAAAGAGCCCATTTATATCTCTAGTCCTGTTGTCTCCTGAGCAACATGACAAGTCTAGCTAAGTTATTGCAGATTTACCCCAGCGTCAGTGAAATCAGAATCCAATCGGAAACATTAAATGCCTCAACTTTCCTTTTAAAGGCCCATATAAAGCACGGTCTGGATTTAGCATGACTTTCATCTGTGTGTATATGAGTTATGCAGACAGTAAGTACCCCGTCATCAGGAATTCTGCCAGGGTGTTCGTTTTAACAGTACTGATCATAGGGAATTCATTTGGTCTTCATATAGCTGTCACCTCTATTACCAGAGCAGTTTCATTCTAATTTAGCATTACTTAATGGCAAAGATAAAGTTAAGTGTTAGCCACGTGGGTCCTTCTTCTGTTTTTCTCTCTCTCTGTGTGCTAGAGCGAGAGCGCAACTGCAAGGCACTTTATGACCGATAATTTGAAAGAGCGTGGAGAGAAGGGGGTAGCAAAGATCAAATCCTTGTCAGTCACCTAGAGTCTTTCTGCTCAAATGTTTGAGTGGACCCAAAAGCTTTGACTTTTTTTTCTCTTATTCTTCTGCTTTTTGAACTATCACAGCCACCAAAAATACTTGTTTTTAAAGAAAAGAGTTAGGTTAAATGAACCTGTTTCCAATTTGTGTGCAGTAATAATCATACGAAGGTGGGTAGGGCAAGCAAAGCAGGCAGGCTGTATGGCAGCTCCCCTTGGTCCACTCTGAATAGACGGAGTGAAATTGACAAATTAAAACCCAGCCTGTATAGATAACAGTGACAGGTGCAATACACAAGCTGGCTGAGCGTATGAAATGATGCTGGGAAACTGTGAGCAATTTTATAGCATCAGTGATACTGGCAATGAGTGACTTGGCCTCCCACCCCCCTCCACCCACCTCTTTCCCCCAGCTCGGGAAGGTAATCATTCTGTGTATATCACTAGCTTGTTTAAACTGGAGATGAAAAACTGCAAAAGTACAACTTAATTGAACCCTGTATTGTGTTATTACAAACGATGCCGACCTCACTTACAGTCCATTATCGGAGGGTTCTGCTGAATGCTTTAATTAAAGACAATAAGTCTAATAAAAAGGCATCATTTTCCTGTCTCCAGCACCGCTGGAGATTTGGGCTGATGAGCCTGGATTATTTCCTGCTAATGCTCGTCTCTGTTTCTCCTTCCACCCTGCCCCCTCTGGTTTGTAAACAGTGTGGGAGCCTGAATTCCAAAAGCGCCTTTTCAAAAAATAAATTGCTGATCTGTTTATAAAATATACGTTGATCTATCTGAGCCCCTCTTTCAAATCATCCCATCACCCAGCCCTTGTTACCCTTAACTCTAATAGACCTTTCCAACGAACGTATCCAGATTCTCCGCACCTGTGCGAGTACCAAAGTCAAATGGCTAAGTGACAGACCCTGTCACCTAGACTCATGCTGAGTAGCATCTGACTCCTGGCATCAATCCTCTTGATGCAGTGGGCAAGGTACTGCTTGACGTGAGTCAGGCTGGGGAGAATCTGGCCCTGAGTAATCCAACCCCTCACCGTAATTAGTGTGCTGCTCACATATGGACTGTAGGTGCCATCTCTATATACTTTCATCCTGATAGTGTTAATGACATGGAACAGGCAGCATGCGCAGAGCCAAGTAAGGTGGTCTCATAGGGCAAATGCCCATCCTCCCGTTTTCCCGCTCTCCGTTCAGAGGTATACTGCAGAGGGAAGGCACAGCGGGAGTGGAGGGACAGTCAGGACCCACTGGGGAGAGAGGGAGTAGCATAGTGGTGCGGTAGCTGAAACATCTGGCAGGGAGGAGTGGTCTGAAGAAGGCCACTGGCACAATGCAGGGTGGGGACGCATGAACTATTTGTAATCCGGGGAGTGGGCGGGCTCAAACCCGCCGACTGCTAAAGGCCCCTCCCCCAGCTTAAGGGGAGGAGCCACTGAGCTCTGGATACAATTGATTACAGGGGACAACTAATGAAAAAACCAGGAAGGGGCATGGGGGTCACAGGTTTCAAAGAAGGGAACCAGAAGGGGACACCGAGCAGAGAGCCCTGGCCAGCACCCACTGCCCCCAGAAGACGTCAAGGGACCCAGCAGACGCTGCCCAGAGGAACTCTGCCCAGATGCGTGTGTGCACGAGGGAACGGAAGCAGACCCCACAGTTGCAGAGCACCCCCCCTGCCAACCTCCTCTCTCTGGTTTTGTAGATGGCCATTTTGGCCAGGGCTAGGAGGAGGTTGACGAGGAGGTCCCGCGACTTTGTGGGGCCACGGCTGGGGTGTGCGTAGGTGAACAGCTGTGGTGAGAAATGCAGCCAGAACCTCAGCAGAAGGTTCTGGAGGAGCCAGAACAGGGGCTGCAGCCTGGCTCACGAGAGATAGATGTGCACCAGGGTCTCCCTCACACCGCCATGGGAGCAGGTGTCAGGGAGAGGGGTACACGCCCGTGCTCACAGCTCCGTGAAGGAGCCGCCGACTGATGTCCCCGGCGCGCCGTGGGGTCAGGGTGGAGTACAGACTGGTCCACCAGGGGGCCTCGCCCTCTGCTGGTGGCAACAGGTCCCGCCATTTGAGGGAAGGTAAAATTGCCTTGCAAAAGAGAGCGAGCGGCTGGCAAACTGGATTGTGTTTGGCTCGGCCTGTTTATGCGGCAGGGGCGTATGGGAGGAAAGTGGCCCAGGGTCCCGAAATAAAGGAATGTATTGGCCCCTGGGACACTTGGGCGTGGGGGAAGGGATGTTTCTATCATGTGTTTCACTCGGTGTAGATTGTTTGTTCCTTCCAATTGAATCTGTTTGGCAAGGGCAACGTATTTATTGCTGCCCAAAGGCGCTGGGGAGCTGAATTCCATTGTTTGTACCCCCAGCACAAAAATCTGGTGCTAACACGCTGCTTCCCACCCATGCCCTGACCTCCAGGAACAGCCTCTAGGGGTGAGAATAAAGGTCGCTCTCCCTGGCCCATTCAGTCCATGGCTTCTCTGCGGAAGAGGCCAACAAGGGGGGGCGGGGAGGGTCTGCTAATGAGAATAGTGTCAGGGGAGTTTGGCAATATGGACAGACCAGCCCAGGGGGAAATGGACTAAGACCAACAACTTATTCCACAAAAATCAGCCTATGGTTAAAACGTCACTACCAATCACAGCCACCTAGTGGTAATAGACTTTGGAGCCCAGCTGTGAACAGCCTGAGCCTCTCCGTCACGCTATGATTAAAAATCCCTTGATGGACAAGGGAATGAGAGACTGACATGGCCTATTTGAGCCTTGGCCTCTCAAGCAGGAGTGCAAAACGCTAACCCCTGAGCCAGACCAGCTTGCTGAGATTTTCTAGGGAAGGAGCTTTTTTGCAATTAAACACCACAGAAGGTTTTCTCCACTTTTAGCCTCTGAATATTGGTTGAAAGAGACACAGAGAGACTTAAGCAAAAGCCCAGGTTAAAAAAAAAAAAAAAGGAAAGGAAAGGAAAGCCTTGATCTGAAGGCTGCTAGCTCAAAGCCGATAGAAACCCCATCAAGTGACTGAATGGGAGCAGTGAGGGGAGGGCAAAGACCATGGCTTCTCTTTGTGCTAGGGATGTAGCTGTAACGTGGAGCAGGATGACCTAGTTACATATTTCTCCCTCTCTCTCTGCTTCTGTTGTTTTCTACTTAAAAGCTGCAGTTGGGTTCAGCAACTGCACTGCGATTTGCTAATGAAGCTTCTAACATCCAAGCCAAATGGGGTGAAAATGGGAAGCCCCCAAAGGCAGCCATTTGAACCCAAGCCCAGCTGCATCAGAGTCCCTGTAGAGGCGACATGCCCTGCAGGAGATGGCCTGCCACCATAACGCTCCTTCGTCTCCTTTTAATCCGCTCTTCCTATGTGCATCAGAGGCTCCTGCCAGAAATGGGCTTGTCGTTTATTGCATGGCAGGGAAATGGCGCAAGGCTGGGCGACATTTGCAGAGCTGGCCCTGGTGAACCCCAAGCAGTGGGAGAGGCGTGTATTAACGTGACAGACTTTCTGTGCTGCTCTGTTTCTCAGTTCAGTCGTGAGAACGGCAGCGGCAGAGGTGGTACTAAAGGAAGCTGCCCCATATCTTTCCACACTAGACCCTTTTGGGGTGTGGTTGTGGTAAGGAGAATCAGAGGGTGCAGACACTCATGAGGTGTAGATCAGGCATGGAAACTCAGAGTGGAGCTTGAGAGTTAGGGAAAAATGCCATTCTCCCTCTTTACGATTCCCCTAGCCATTAGGCTGTTCCTAAGGGAAGGCTCCTATTTGTTGCCTCTTGGCACAATTGAACCCCCATTATAAAATCCCTCTTTTTACATGGGCCCTTCGGGCAGCCCTAAGGAGGAAGAGCAAGAATTAGCGTTAGGGCATCTCCACTATGCCTCTGACCCCGCTGCAGCTCTTTCCCCATCAGCCCCACCTGTACTTTCAGCAATAGCATAGCTACTTGGGCTGGACGCTGGGGCCAGCATTTCACCCGCAGTCAGGGTCCCAATGTCTACATAGAGTGGACAGATGGGAGTTTGGGCTTCAAGAGAGAGAAGGCAGAACAAGGAATTGGCAGGGGGGAGGCTGCAGGGATTATAACATGCACCTCCAGGGAAGAAACCATTGTGTTTTTCAGTTCTCACTGCATCTAAGAAGATCACAAACCCGTCATAGACTATCCCTTGTGAGCGTGTTACAGCCAGGAGGTTTTGGGAAGCAGCTGAACTGTGGGTTCTTTATCCACCCTGAATCTGCAAGTCATCCATCACTAGTGATTAGTGACAAAGAGTGATGGCTTTAAACCAAAACAGGGCAAACTGAGATGAGATGCAAGGGAAATGTTCCTCCTGCCGAGAACAATTAGATTATGGGACAGTTGCCATGAGAGGACATGGAGGAACCATCA
Organism: Emydura macquarii macquarii; assembly: GCF_026122565.2. NCBI lineage: Eukaryota > Metazoa > Chordata > Testudines > Chelidae > Emydura > Emydura macquarii. The sequence goes on along the minus strand of NW_027131105.1, from coordinate 14,734,035 downwards.
AGGGAAACATTAGTAAAGAGAAAAGTCAACACTGTGGGGGTTCATACAGGGAAGAAGTGATGCTAAATGAGGGAGATTTAATGACACATGGGTTATCTCCCTAACTTCTAATTACAACTGAAGGGAAGGGAAGCTAGAAACCGTCTGAACTTCCGACCATGCGACTCTTTGAATCTTGAGCTACGTGGACTCTCTTCCCAGGACAGGGACACATTCCCAGTCACATTTGTTGTGACTTTGAACGATGCCTGGATAGTCTGTACTTTAAAAAAAAAAAGAAAAAAGTTTTCAGTGGAAAGAATTGTGGCTGTTTGTTTGTGTGCAGGCTTGTTTTGCCAGCCACAGACACCCCCTCTGGCTGTAAGGAAGAGATCTGCATGAAGCAGAAGTCAGGCTTTCAGGGAAAGGAGTGGTGCGGACACCGCAGCTGACGCTAAGCTCATCTGAAACTAGGCAGAGTCCATCCTGCGGTCAGTGGCCATGTCACCACTTTTCAGTGTCACTCTCTTATTTACAGCGCATCGCGCAGGGGCAGGATTTGCAGAAAGGGGACTAAGGCAGGGGCTTGCCTGAATTTTGTGGGATCATCCCTCAGACTCTCCAGGAGTGGTCCTGAAGCATGCAGACAGAGCTTGAGGAACCATTCCATTGATTGTGGACTTTTAAAAGAAACATCCTTGCCACGTGATGCCATTTCTCCATTACATTATCCTGCTGGGTAGTACAGCAACACTAACGGGATGTCCCCACTGCAACTGGAAGCGTGCGTCCCGACGTGACCAGGAAGACGTGCGAGTTCTGATCGAGCTAGTGGGCAGCAGCACAAATATATACCCGGGGGGCAGGGCAGGGTTGGTCGCTGAGCTGCCACCCGTGCTATCTCTAGCCACACTGCTATTTTTAGGGCAGTGGGTCAAGCGGAGCTAGCTTATGTCTGTCTACCCCCGCTGCAGTGTGGACGCACCCCAAGGAATTTGCCTTGCAACGCAAGCTCCCATGCTTTCTAAGGACTTGTCTATACTTACATCCGAGATTCGGCTGCAGTCGACCGGAGTTACGCAAGCTACGCATAAAACTTGTGTAACTCCCGTCGACTTCTCTGCTTCTCTTCTGCGTGCCATCTTCACTGCACTGCACCGACGGGAACCGCGTTCCCGTCGACGCAGCGCTACGCTACGTGAGAAGGTGGTCTTAATACGTCGATCCAGAGAAATCGATCTGACGGCGGTGAATTTGCTACCGTCAATGAAGATGTAGCCTAAGAGTTTCAAGACCTGTGACGCCTACCGCCTTAGGGTGTGAGTCCTACATTTACAAGTGCCAGCACTTGATCTCTGTGGAAGAGGAGTGATTCTGGGATGTATTTTTCTTCATTCTTGGGGGCACATATAGAATCATTCCTGCCAAAATCATTACAAAAGCTCTGTCCTTCAAGGTGTTAGGAAGCCTAAATCCATTCATATGTGCCCAGGCCCCTAATTCGTCACCATATCCTCTGGTGGCCATCAGTCAGTGAGGCCTGGCCTACTACTCCTCTGTATGAAGCACGATCACCAGCTAGTGATACCCAGACAATAGGATTCAAGCCCAGGACCACTGGTTCAGAAAGACGCATCTTTGTCCATCTGAACTGAAATAGCAGCTCAGCCGGCAGAGGATGCTGACTATACCAGTGGAACCAGATGTGGTTGTTACGGTAAACAGTGTACAGAAGCATAAAGGTCAGCTTGCAAAGGATGGCGGGAGATGGGCAGCAATGCAGCGGTGATGCTCAAACGAACTGCCACTCCCGTTCAGTCTGCAAATCGTTAGGGAGCGCTTAGTCCGGCACAGCTGGTTGAACTATTGGCACCAGTGATGCTGAACTGGGTTTGAGGCTTGGCTGGGTGGAGCACACTCCCTCCGAGCCTCCTGAAAGCCACGGCTCCACCCAGTTCAGCACAGCTCACGCTCCAGAACCACCAACCCATTGTAGGTCAGAGGGGCTGTTAGATGGTCAGCGCTCTCAGCCCTTCCCAGCTGACTCCCCCACCGCAGGGCATGAGTAACTCACGGGGAATTATTTCCATCATCCCCTGGGAAGTGAGAATGAAGCCCGGGGAGGTGAAAGTCCCTGCAACCTGTCCTCAGTCAGTGCCGTTGGTTGCTTTAAATAAAGTTTAAATCAGTTGGGGGTGGGGAGGGCGAGTGAGGGGACAGGTGGATTATTAGCCCCATTAACATTTCCAACAGAAAAGAAAGCCAAAGCAGGTGAATCACTCCCCGAGTCCTTGGGAGGGACAGGCCAAGATCTGGACTCTCCCAATCCCCTTTTAATATCAGAACAATAGGCTTGATCTCTATGAGAATTATCTCCTTTTTAGAAGCTGCCCAAGTAAGTGACCTGTCCCGTATGCTCCCCAGACCCTTATGTCCATCTAGTGTTTTCTCTGTTCAGAAATCGCTCCCCCTCTCCCCTCGCCCCTACAAACCTGCAAGGTCTCTGCATTCTGACCACCCTTTTTGTAAAGTACAAAGGCAATAAATTATGCAAATTAGCCACCATTTCATTATTTTCCTGGCTTGTCATTCAAGGAGCAATTTGGAGCAAGGACCCAAGCTGGTGAATCGCAGCACGTTCCCTCCTAAAGGCGGGCATATGGCAGCACCACTGCTCCCCCTACCTCCCACGGACCCACCCTCCAGCTTTCCAACACAAAGACTCACTTCACAAAATTTAATTACTCTGCTAACATGTCCCATATGCTCCGTGGCAGGCAGAGAAGGTTTTAATTACATCTGTGCTAGACATGCTGGAAAGCCCTGATTTCCCCATATCCCAGGGGGCTGATGCGGTGCTCCAGGGAAAAAGCAGGTGCTGCCATACCCATCTTTGTGCCCACAGATTGGCTATCCAGTCCCAAGATCCCCCTCCGGTCTCCTCTGTCTGGCACCCCCAGCTAAATCTTGCAGCAATGAGGATTGACAGAGGTTCTCTAGCTGGTAGAGGAGAGCAAGTGCCCCATCCTTGCCGGCTGCTGACCGGCAACATTACTTAATTAATTATCATTAAGAATCAGAAGCACTTTCATGGTGCTTCGCCTTGGCTTTATTGCAAACCTAGATCAAAGCTTGGTCTCCGCCCTGTGGAGATGAAAACAAATCGGTAATCGATTCTGATGTGCACCCCCAAACTCAAACCAAACCCCCAACCTACCCACACCTTCCTGGGATTTGAATCAGCTCAGTTAGCTTTGCCCCTCCTTCCTCTGTCCCCTTTGCTTTTCATTGTCACAGCTGCTTCTGCAATTGTTAATTTACAAACCACGGGTTGTTGCATAAGTGGCAGGTAGGCAAGACCGTGTGGGGGACAATAAATCAGATGGAAGACAGGAAATGGTGTGACGTGACTTCATTATGCAAGGAGAGGTACCTAATTTTCTTGGTACAGCTGTATGATATCCTTCCTGGAAGCTGAAATCATTTTGTTCTGAGTATTTTAGTTTGGGACCATGACTGTGTGTCTGCTTGATTGTCAAGTGCTGGCAGTAGAAGGCCTGCTAAAGTGGATCTGCCCTGGAATTAGTCCTGAAATGGTCTGATTCAGACTGTGACTTATTCCATATCTCATATTCCTTGAATTTAGTCTAGCCACATCTTCATGTAAGAAGCTCTTTTGTGAGCTGTCTGTGGTGATATGTCTCCTAGCAGCTATTGTTAATATTTTGAATAGGTGTCATTCTTTAGTGGTTTTGAAGGATTTGGGTGGAGGTGTGTTTCCAAGGATATACAGTGGGTTGGGGTTTTAAACAAATTATACCTTGAAGAGTATTTTTCAAGCTATTGTGTATGTATGACCAGAAATTTTGTATCTAGAGGAAGTCCCATTAAACATGTATGTGGTGATGGATCTGTCTGCAATCTCACAGGCAGAGATTTAGGAAGTCTGATTTATTTTATTGGTTGTGCACTGGAATGAGACTATTTTGACTAGAAACTCTCTCCAAGAGGGTGAGCAAGTGGTGGGACAAGCCATTCAGAAGTTGATTGTCCAAGAGTCTGCTATAGGACTGTGGGATTTTAAGTCCCATTTTACTTTTAGATGCAACATTTTAAAGTTTCCAGATTATTTAGGATCGCACTAAATCTGCCTGTTAATGCTTTATTTTTTTTTTTGTTCAAAGTTGTCAGTTCAATCTGAGATTTGGATACTGATTGACATATGTTTTCCCCATCTGAGCTAGTGAGAAGATGGTGCCGCAGCGGAAGAAAGTAATGAAAATACAATCTATGTCATTTGCATTCTTGGGTCACTTGTTTTTATGATCTGAGTATGTAATATGGAAGAAGTGGCCTCGCTGGGTCAACATCTCCTGTGTCCATCCATCTGTGATGTCCTGGAAGAAGGGCTATCCCAGGAGATAGTCTGGGAGATCGTGGCCCTGTATTAGTTGGGATAAAATTGCAATTCCTAATTTATGTGGTTCCAAATCATTAAGGTGTTTTAAACCTATATTGATTTGAAATTAAGACGAAATCTTCTATCACTTCAAAGAGAATTGGTAAAGAGTAAATTGGCAGAGTGCTGAGGCGCAGAACATCATATGCAGATAGGGAAATGTTCTCTGTCCCTTACTTATGCCTTGTATGAAGGTGTCATTGCATATCACATTGGTCAGGGATTCAGTTTCTAAGGCAAAGAGGGAAAAGGGGGGAGGTAATCGTTACCTCAGTCTGCCTCTTCGGTTCAGCCTGAAAGATTCTGAATCTAGACTGTTCACGGGAATTAGGGAAGAAAGGGCTGGGAATATGCATGGCTTTGATACCGCGGATGAATTTGTCTCTGAATCGCCTGTGGTGTCATAGTGCCAATAGGCACAAATGATGTATTCTGTCAAATGCATTCTCTGAAGTTAGTGATAGGAAAAAGGGGCTTTCTGTGAAGGTTAGAGTTTGGGGGAAAGACATTTTAAACTCTTCTGAGTTCATGTGAGCCTCATCTTCCTGGTATGAATGATGTTTGGTTTGGGGAAATGGTGAAGGTTGTGGGTTTAGCTGGCTGGCTCTCTTATGAAGAAACAGTCCATCTGTTCTCATTGCAGGCCAGAGAGGCAACTGTCAGGAGATGACTGACTGAGGGTCAGGAAGTAAAATACTGTAATGGTGGGAGTCGTCAGATGGAGCTGTTGCACATAGTTTTCCAAGTTCTTTTTCCTGCCTTCTGAGCACTGTTCAGTCTGAAGAAATGCTGTGTTCTTATTAGTTACCTGTTGTACTTTCTTTCTGGTGGAGCTCTTGCAAACAGCACAGGAGTTCACTCTCTGCCTTAATCTCTCTAACTACAGTCACGTCTTGGGACAGATTTGCTCCCTGGGAACCAGGCACTGGAGTTTTGCCTGAGATTCCTGAAAGAGACAATTGTCTGTGTGCTGTTTGTGACCCCCTCTGTTCAAGGGCTGGTGCATGGTGTAAAATAATGTCACTGATTTCTCCTCTGGTAGGAAGCTAACCTACATGGTCACTAGTAGTAGGCAGAGTGGTAACAATACCTTACTCCCACAGTGTTCAGCAGAGGTACCCTCCTTTCTCTGTAGTGTTGCAGTCCATAGGGAGGTCCCAATGGGTCAGTATACACCCAACAGTCCTCTAAGAATACACTGATCGAGATGCTGCACTTTCATCCAGCCTCCTCCCTCCCTAATGTAGAGCACTGATCTCGGCATTAACTCATCACGATTGCTCACCAGGGAACTAATATGCACTGGATTGGCTCTGCTCTAAGGCTTATGTATTAACAAGGATTCCGTCTTCGGCAGAATCATTAGCTCTGCCGCAGTCTGGAGCCTAAAAATACCACCAAAGCGGTGGAGGGGGGGCAGGAAGAGGGGGAAAGAAAAGACAATAAAGGAGGCAGGCAGGGAGTCAAGTGAGAGCTTCGGACCTTTCACCTAGGAAAGGTCAGGCTGCACTTTTGAACACTCAGCCACCATTTAGGTGCATGGTAACGGGAGCTCCTGCCCGTCTCCGCTTTATGTATTTGAGTGGTGGTTTTGCCCTTTAAGTGAATCAAATTGATTTAGTCCAGTCACTGAGTTCCATTTCTAGGACTGCTTGGCCCAGACTCTCTAAACCGTGAACAGGATTTCATCATGCTAGGCGCTTCTGATTCCTCAATGTATCATTTAGCATTAAATTGGGCTTTAGAGATGCAGGGCAGCTTGGATTATGCATCTTAAAGATCAGAAGGGGTGGGTGGTGGCGAGAGAGTCTGCTATATTCAGGAGAGGATATGAAAGAGGTATTCGTGTGTAGGACTGGCTGGGTGAAAACAATCCTGCGGGGCCCTAAAGTAAGGATACAAAATGCTGTCGTCAGTAGGGTTGGTCAAAATACTTCCCATCAAAAGGCCAAAAAAATTTCTGCCCCAAATTTTTCATTTTCAGGTTTTGGGGGTTTCAGCAAAAAGTCAAAATTTTCTGCTGAAAATCCCCCTCCCCACCCCTCATTTTCTGACACACTCCAGTAGTGGCACCAGCAATTGGGAGCACTGATCTAGAACACTGTGACATCTTTTCTTAAGTAAAGGCTTACCACCTCTGAACAAAAAGAGATGATGTAACAATCGCTTAGAGATCAGTGAGTGATGGGAGGGTGCAGAGAGCCCTCAGCTCCCATTGAAGTCCATGGGAATTGAGTGTGCACAGCACCCCATAGGACTGAGCCTGGAGAGAGGTAGTTGCGAGCTGTTCTTCAGAACAGGAGTATTTTCCTCTCATCATCTTCAAGAGCTAGTGGACCTCCACAGTTTACGTTTTCAAAGGAGGGTATTCAGAACCAACAGCTACTAATTGAATGTCCTGTGCATTTAGGAGCACAATCAATACCACACAACAGCAAGGAACAGTTGGGTTTTGTTAATACTCAGCACTGCTGTAGCATTTTTTTTTAATCCATAGATCTCAAAGCACTGGCCAAAATTCAGGTCGGCCAAAATATATATTACATAGGAAAAAAAACCTTTGTAAATAGAAAGTTATTTAGGTTGCAAAGTCAAGCCCTTGTAAGTTAGGAAATGCCAGATTTATGATTGCCCATGCAACCTGTGTTCTGCCTCTGAGTGCATCTAACCTGTGCACTGACTGAGGGGGGGAGCTCTGTGGAAAAATAGTATGTGATCCTGTAATTAAAGACTGTAACATAGTGCATATGCACAAGAGGGCTGAATTCCCAGCTCAGTCACAGATTTCCTGTGAGACCTTAAGAAGTCATTTATTCTTCCCTATGCCACAGCTCCCCACAAATAAAACTGAGATAATACTTGTGAGGTGCCAGATACCACAGTGATGAGGATCATAATATAAGTACCTAGATAGATTAAGCCCCATGCTACAGCTGGGGAAACTGAGGCACAAAGAGGTAGCATGACTTGCCCAGGAACAAACTGTGAGGCAGCAGCAGATTGGGGAATAGAACCCAGGTCTCACGCTCCCATCTAGTGCCCTATATACTGAACTCATTTCTTAAATTAAATAAGACGGAGAAATGGACGGACTGATGATATTGTGGAAAGACAAAATGATCATCTACTGATCAAATGAACTAGCCAATAAAGTCTTATTAAATTTCAGCCAAACTGTGTCCAGTTCCAGTAATTATTGCATACTTAACAAATAGTAATTGGTTATTTAAAACATGCTAATGAACATCATGGTGAGAATCTCATGCTGTTTAACTAACATGCTATAGCTGTCCCTTTATGACACTTTTTTCTGCATTTATGTGTTAATTTGTATCTCTTCTTTTATTTTTGTGAACTGCCAGCATTATAGTAAAAAATGAATAAAAACTCCTGAACTTATAAAAAGAGAGTGGATTTCTTGTCCAGAAAAGCTGGAGCTGGCAAATGGCTAGAGCAAAGCATCATATAGACAGGTGCGAAGCAAGCTTCTCCCAGCCCAGACAGGGACTTGCAATGCACCTCAATCCTGTCCTGCAGTATCCATCTATTCTAATCCTGGCCTCTGCCAAACTAGCTTCTTCCTACACTGGCAAGCTCCCCTGCCATTCCAGTCCTCAGATCTACCAACACAGCTCTTCGTTCTGACTTACCCCAACGTCGGCTACTCCAATTGGGACTCAATTGTTCAGAAATCGCTAGCACTAGCAAACCAAACAATAGTTTAATGATGTGCAGCCACATTCACTACAACCACAGCTGCCCAAAGCTCATTTCCATCCGTGGCTCCAAATGCAAGAAGACCTTTGGCAGAATTTGAATCTGGATCTCCAGCAACAAGCGAGCTCTTGTAACCCACTGCATCAGCTGTTGCTCTGTCGTGCATAATTAGTTCTAAACAGCATCCTTATTTAACACACTTCAATTTAGAGTGGAATTGATATTACTTACTTCAGAAAGTCTCACCTGCCTCTCAAACAGCTCCTGGCAGGCTGCCCGTACTCACTTTCACTTCTGCTGTAACAAGGGGAACCTTGTTTCTCTCAGTTGGAAAAGAGCTTGAAGCCCTTGATTTATAGTTCTGATCCTTTTTCCCCCCTTAAATGCCATAAAAACCCAAAATGTATTTATTGCTCTTATAATTGGGATACCAGGCTTTTTCCAGTATATTTCATACTTTGTGCAGCATAGAAACTGAATCTTGAGTTAGCGTCTAACAAAGGACTCAACAAAGTTCAGTGCAAAAGGGCCTGTATTGTTCTCTGGCGGGGTGAGGGATTGGTGGGGGGAGGGGGGTTAATTCTTCTTTTGCCTCCACAAGTATGTTCCCTGAACATTGAAGCCTTAGGTGGAAAATACCTAATGCTTCAAGATTTCTCTTCCCTCCAACTCACAACCACCCTCCTTCCACCGGTTGCTTGAAATGCAGAGATCCAAGAGAAAAGAGCATCACTCACAGATCCTGCTTTCCTAATAAGATCTCATTAAAGTGCTGGGAAAACTTGACCCTGCCAGATGTGTCAAGCCGAGGCACAGCATTTATTCCGCACACAGTTCCCTTCTATAGCTTAGCAGTAGCTGAAGAATTTTTTTTTTCTTTTCTTCCTTTCACTATCACAGGGAGTGAAGTTTGTAAAAGAAGTTATCTTAAAATATATGTTTAACTCTCTGCACTATTTTAAACCACCCATAGAACAAATACATTTTCAGAAAGGATGGGGACAGATCCATGTGCAAAAATGTGTGTGTGATTGCACACCTGCACACAAAGGTCTTCATTGCAATAATTTGCAGTTTGTCGTTTGCTGCTTAAATGACCACCAAGGTGAGAGGCTTAGTTTGCATGTGCATTTGTGAACATCTAAAACACAACAAGCTCCATGGCCTTTGTAGGTGACTAAACTCAATACTCAGCCCAGACTCATCCTAAAACTCTGTGAGAGCTTTCTGGGTGAACACAAACCCCAAATTCAGCCAAGATGCAGGAGTGGTCCGATTCGGTTTGCACATAAAGGAGACATCTACATGCCCCAGGCACAGAGGAAGTGCTGAGTTTTGCATGGCCCAAGTTGTTACATGATCACATGCATTGTGCTTCCCGCTCCCCTAACCCTCCCTGTACTGAATGCTTGAAAATCACTTTGTATTCACTTCACAAAAGTGACTTGACTGAGATCCAATATGGCAGCTACCGCCATTGACTAGTGAAAGGCCCAAGACTACAACAGGTTCTAAATGTGAACTTCCCCAAGGGATGAACTAGTCTAGGTCCAGCACCAGATGGGGATGGGAATCAGCTGCAAAGTGTAAGTAAGGATTTGACTCTGAGCTTCACCAAGCTGCAACTTCAGATCCAGTCCCAAATCCAGACTTCCAAGAGTCTCCATTCCTGCATTCCGTGTCAGCCTCATCTCTGATATTTACATATGTGCTGTACTGGTATCCCTGCAAACTGAACATTTCTGTCAACCGAACAGGTACAGCTGCAAGACAAACTTCCCCTCCCACACACCCAGAAGACTGAGGGACTCCATTCGAGTGGACAGAGAGCTTGGTTTCCATGGCCCATCCAGTCCTTAGGCATCTGCTGACCGAGCCGACGAGGCAATCACACCTGATCCCTAACAGACAGGTTCAAAGCACCTTCTTGCACAGGGACTGGCTAGCAGCCGTGAGACAGCAACAGGTCTCTGTCACTAGTTACCTGCTTTGGATTGGCAGCCAGAAGGCACAAGGGCTTAAACTATTTTTTTTCATACATAGCAGATTATAAACTCAATCTCTGAGGCCACGGAAGCGTGTAGTCAATGTTTATCTGCAAAGCATGAGTATTACAAAGTTGTCTATGCTCGGTAAATATGTTTTCTGATAATCAGCTGGCATTTACTTTGCAGGCATCTGAGTTATTAAATACACAGAGAAAGGGGATTTAGGGATTTTGGCAGCAAACGCACTCCAGATCAAGCTATAAAGCACCACACGGATCCAGGTGTCTGTCACACGGGGAGGTGCCACCACGTGCCTGACACCATCCCCCGGCCCCACAAAGATGCTGGCAGCTCCCAATCCTTCCTCCAGAGGAGATACTGCCCTATGCCACCCGCCAGGTAAACGTAGTCGCTCCAGCTGCATGGACGCTGCTGGCTGGCACTGAATTATTCAGCCTTCTCTCCCCGCAAAAGGAAATTATCCACTGTTTAAGTGGGATGAGGAGAAGTTGGCATCAAATATACCTTAACTCAGTAAAGCACACGCTGAAGAGTTCCTTGTCTGTGACTGTCAGGGGTAATAATGGCAGCTCTGATCAAACAAAGAGCCCTTCAGACCCACTTAGTCCCTGTAATCAGCAGGTTCACATCTCCTCTTTCAGCTGTCAGGGAAGAAAGAGTTTAAAGGGTTAGGGAGAGATGGGGGTGTTGGGCTGTGGAACATGAAGGAGTTGGTTTTCAAGGGGGCGCTGGCAGACACGGGCTTTCTGAATTCCCACCCTAGCTCCATCGGTTTGTTCCTGCCCTGGAAGGGTGGGTCAGTTTACAGGAATTCAGCATTATTCAGTTAAATCGACCCTGGGTGCTTAGAGGAATGCTAGAGCCAGTGCTGGACACCACATTCCTTCACAGGCTGACTCTGAGCTACCGTATCCTCCTCACACCCGACCAGCATCTCTGAGCTCCCACATCACACCTACCCAAGCCAGTCACCCAGCTCCCATAACTCCTTCCAACCACTGGCTCGCTAAGTACCTACAGCTTCCTCTTATCATAGGCTCCCTCAGTTCCTAAATTTGCCTAGCCCCCCACTAGCCCCCATGCTGCCAAAGCTGGGAAACAAACCCCAACTTCATCCCCATCATTCATCCAGGGGTTTTATTGGATGCTGCTAAAATGCTGCATCACAACCTTGGATTTCACCAAGCAACTGCCAGTCTCCAAATCCCACAGCAATGGAGAGCTGTGGCCCAGCTTCTTCGAGTTCAAATGTTACTGCCACAGGGAAGGCTGGAGGAAGTCTGGCATCAGTAGCCAGGAGTCCACGGATGGAGCTGGTTATGAAGTGTCTCCTTGACCTAGAGCCCCGCTAGAGCAGGAGCTGAGGGTCCAAGCCAGTAATATGAAAGCAGGGCCAAAAGACGAGGACCTTTGGAGAGCTATGGGCTACCAAGAAGGGCTCAGTGAACACTGAGAAATGCATAGCTGGAAATCAGTCTGGCTCGCCTGTGTGTTAGTGCTGTTAAAACAGATACTAGAGTTATAAGAATGTCTTTAGTGTTTAGACTTTATGAAATACTTGAAGGATGAGGCATGTATTGCTCTGGCTTATAACATCTGCACCCCATGGTATAAGGTAATATTTAAGTGTTTGCACTCTAACGATAACAGTGTTTGCTAAACCAGTAATAGCCCACAGTCAAGAGGGAAGTATTGCCATGTGTGAATAGCTAGTTTACCACAAGAGGTGTCCTCTTCTTCCCAACAAAGGAAGACCTATTGCCACCAGACAAGCCACTGTGGAACATCAGTGGACAATGGACGCTGTTGATTGCTTCCTCCGCCCCCATAAAGAGGGTGCACGCACAAGCCCTTGCCCCATCACCGTTTGAACTCTGAGTATAAAAATGCCTGGCCAGAAGAAAATTGTTTTCACTTTGCTGCATTGAGTTCGGTGATGGCAATATTTCTAAGCATAAGCAAGGCTGCTTGGCTTGGTTTAGCCCTAAAGGACGTATAGAGCTTGCATATTAGAGCAGCCATTATTACCTTTTGAAACTTAAGACTGTATTTCACTAGTGTGTGTATGTTCACCTGCTTTAACCTCGCATATAATTCATTTATTTTTCCTAGTTAATAAACCTTTATTGAGTTAATATAGGATTGTCTACGGTGAGAGACCTAGGGTGCACTTGACCCGGGGGTAAGTGACTTATGCTTTGGGACTGAGAGTTTTGGATGGAAGGGACCCCTCTATCACAAGGGCAGGGGCTTGCCTGGGTGGCAAGATAGACTGCAATGCCCAAGGGGGCTGTCTGTGACTCCCGGTTAATGCTATCGTAGTGCTTGAGGAGTTCACACTTGTTACTTGGTTGGTGAAATCGAAGGCTAGAACTTGGGGTTTGTGCCCTGTTTCTTGACAATCTGCCCTGAGGTTGGCACTCACATCATGAGCCACTCCAGACAGCGTGACGCAAGGATCCCCGGGACTCCCTTTTAGATCTTGCTTCTTCCCCTGTTCAGCTAGACTGCCCCCTTCTCTCCAGTCTATATCCTTCTCCTCCCCTTCCCTCCCACTCTGTTACTTGCCCTCCATTGGCCCCACTTCCAGAATGCCAGGGGGGGGCCCAGGCCAGCAGCCTAGCACTGCGTGGCATAGCATAGCACAGCACAGGCTTGCCGTCACTGGCATAGCTGAACTATGGTGGCTTCCCTTGCTTTCCACCCCCCCTCCACCTCTTGCCAGAATTGCTAGCATTAAAGGGATTACGGAACAAAATGATCTGAGAGAAGGGATTACAGGGCATTATCAGCTGTCATCCCCTCTTAATTAATTACTGGTCAGACAGAAGAAGGGATAGCTCCAGCGCACCCCACTACGTGGAGGAGGAAATGACACGTGTGACTGGAAGGAAGCTAATGCTAAGGAGAGTATTTGAAAAATGCTCATTTCGACACAGGTAAGGGCTGGGAAAGGGCTTTAAAAGTGATAGTTCCCTGCAACCCATTTTGGCTCCTCTTGGGCGTTTTTCTCCCCCCAGCACTAACCCTTAGCTCTCCCTACCATCCCCGTTCCCATCCTCAGCAGCGTTATGCAGAAAGCTCAGCTTCCATGAAGTCCGCCCTGCACAGGCTCCATGGAACATTGTCGTCTTTCAACTGACCCTTGAAGCTTGCGGTGAGCCTGCTGCTGGCTCTATCCCTCCCCACCAATGAGTGCAAGGCTGCTGCTCCCCGTGCTGGATCGGTTGGGCTAGGCTGCTGATATTTCAAGGTATTTCTCCTGTCCCTCTGACTGCCTGAGCCTGCCCCACGGAGTCAAGATGGTCGGCTCTGCTCAGCACAGTAGAGGTTCCTCCCAAGAAACAGAGGCTGCATTTTAGCTCAGGTCTGATCTAGCTAAAGGGAAATAAAACAATCAGGGAAATCTATTTCTCCCACGTGTGTTGGCAGGCAGGAGTCTAGTTGGCTTTTATTATCACTCTAATTCCACCATTTATTGGGAACTGCCTCGTTATTATTTTATTGTTTGGCTCATTTAATTATATTCCCATTTTACAAGGTGACGTGTATTTCCCTCAGATCAGAGCAGAAGCCTAGTCTCTGTGTATTGTTATCAGAGGCCCCATGCCCTCCTTCAGTGAGAGCAGCAATGTCTCACCTAATTACCATGCCCCAATTTTACAAGAGGAGATTTGTTTCCCTGAGATCAGAGTTCCGTTGCTGCATCACAGCTGAGACCTAGCCTCACTTCTGGTTCCATCAGGCCCCTGAGAACAGAAACACATCCCTCCAACTCAAAGCTGCCCTGTGGCTTCACAGTGAGACCTGACCATGGGCTACCTCAATCCAGAGGGCCTGGAAATAGAGCTGGATACAAAAGGATTCAAGAGCCTGTTAGTAACTGAACACATACAGACCTACTCCAGAGGTGAACATATCCATGTAGGCCCAGTTCTGAAACCACAATCCAAACACACACAGTTTCGCTCCCTCTCAGTGGCTGCAGCTGTCATGGAATGGGCTAAGAATAAATGGATCATTCTACACTGTTATAATCATAGACATTAGATGGGTAAGATCTCTCAGATGGACCTCCCTTGCATAATTTGCATCCAGGTCCTGCTTGGATTTTGAACACCCCCAAATTTTGCACATGCTTCTGATCAGAGGATCTGGTTGAGCCTCATCTCTAATTAGATGAACATTTTCTCCATTCTGCATCTACCAGAGCAGAGTTGGTCCCTACAGTCTATTTTCCAGAGCTTGGAATCTAAATTCAGTGACTCAAGCTCCAAATCAAGTTTGGTTTAATGATGTGTAAATATTGTAACTAAAGGACCAACCTAAAGCACGGGCACCAGACTCCAAGCCCCTCACAGACTTTCCCCAGACTCTGCCTTCTGTCAGCAAGTACGCAGCTTCCACTCAATAGAGCAAAGAAAGATGGGGTAGGCAGAAGGCAAACCCTGCTCACTAGGAAAAAATTGGCTGAAACTGTTCTCCACTCCTCTCTGCATTTCTGCTTGCTCAGAGCCCCAGCATGCTGTGCTGTTGTGTTTCATGGTGGAGCAATGGTCTCAAGTTGCAGGGGGGGAGGTCTAGGTTGGATATTAGGAAAAGCTTTTTCACTAGGAGGGTGGTGAAGCACTGGAATGGGTTACCTAGGGAGGTGGTGGAAACTCCATCCTTAGAGGTTTTTAAGGCCTGGCTTGACAAAGCCCTGGCTGGGATGATTTAGTTGGGGTTAGTCCTGCTTTGAGCAGGGGATTGAGCTAGATGACCTCCTGCGGTCCCTTCCAAACCTAATCTTCTATCATTCTATGCTTCCTCCCTCCCCCCCAAATGAGCCTGGACACAATTAACGAGATGGAGTAGGGTGCTGAATAGGACTTATATGATGGCATCCCTCTTCCTTGCTGTTAGCGGCTGTCATTTGTCTGATGTGTCCATGAACACAGAAGGGCAGGAGGGCACATGGCATTATCAGTGCAGCTGCCTTGGATAGGTACATGGCTCCCCTTGCCAAGACACCTTCGTTGCTCCAGGAGCTGAGAACCTCTAATCGATGTGCCACAAGAGCAGCTGCCTGCAGCCTCAGTCCATCAGAGGGGCGTCCTGTTCATAGCGCACCTGTAATGATCCCCCCCTCTCCTCAAATTCATTTTCACACTCATGGCTTCTAGGGAAATGGCCCTTTTCTGTCCTGCACAGAAGGGGTTAAGGGAAAGGCACAGTTAGTGAAAACCCCGTGCAGGCTGGTTGTGACGAATGCACACATTGGAGCGGATTTGGAATGCAGATGTATGTAAACACGCATACAATGATCAGATCCTTCCTGCATAATGTCTCCTTGCAGATGGCAAAGCTCTGAATGCTCCACTGAGGCTAGGCCTACTGGATCCGTTCAAATTAGGGCAGAGGCGCTCGGGAGACAACAGCCAAAGACGCATGATGCCGGGGAAAAGGGGAAGCAGGCACCAAATCGTTAAGCTAAGCACAGTCGTGCCCAGTGGTGGGATGCTCCACCTCCTGGTGCTGAGCGGCCAGTCTCCCAGGTACCCTGGTGTACAGAGAGGTGAGCGCCGGCCCTGCCCACCATAACCCGGATTTTCATGAGGGAGGGGAACGTGTGCGGCTCTGCAGTTTAGCTCTGCTGCCCCCTCTCGCAGGGATAGCCACTACTCAGGTGTGGAGCCAGCGGATACCTAATGGTAGAAAGGGGAGCAGGGGATGAATGCAGTGATGAGTTACTAATGCACATCTCTGAGGGCACCTCACTGCTCAGCTACAGCCCCTCTGCTATTCCTGTCCTGGGCTCCCCTACACACACACACTCTATAACTCTGTCAGTGCACCTCACACCTGCCCTGCAGACCCCCTGGTCCTGGAACCCTCTCTGTTCTGCCAATGCAGCACAGTCCTTACTCCGCCCTGCCAATGCCCTTCATCCATTATTTTTCACATGTCTATGACCTAATCCAAAGCCCCCGAAAGTCAACAGGCCTCTTTCTCTGAGTACAGTGGGCCCTGGATCAGGCCCACCATGCCTTTCAGCCTCCACGCTCTACATGTTTTGCAGAGCGGGGAGCTCAGGTCCAGAGAAGTTAAGCAATTTGCCCGAGGTCACACAGAGAGTCAAAGGCAGAATTTGAAATAGAACCCAGGCGTTCTGACTCCTGTGCCCCTGTTCTAACCATTAGATCATTAGCCTCCTTGTTTGTTGCCATGGAAATGATTTGACTGTTGCCATGATCTCTGCGAAGCATCAAGTGAAAGGAAGGAGGCAAGCCACGAAGGGAGAAGTTACCCATGTGGAAAAACAACTCCCACCCAACTCTTAGGGAGTAGCAAAGGAATTCCTGGCAGAGGCAGGTAAGAGGCAGATGGATTTCAAAGCTTCCTCCAGTGACAGCCTCCGTCTTTAATATCAAACACACATCATTTCTATTTACCAAGAGCCAGTTGCTCTCTTACTAATATGAGCTTTAAGCCCTGCCAGGGAAAGTCCGTGGCTAATCTTCCTGTTCTGCTCACACTGCCTGTGAAGCCTCAATTCCGTTTTTCATAAAGGTTTGTATGAACAAATCTCTTTCATTAATCCCGCACCTTCCCCAGCCTTCTGTCTGCGTCTCAGCACAAATCAGCTCCCTTTGCTGCTGCAGTTAAAGGAGGATTTAGGGGATGACAGAGAAGCCCCTTGAACACAGGACTTCCTGATTAAAATATCTATAACAAGGGACACATCAGAACTGGAGAGAACAGCAGATGTCCTATGGGCTCAGATGGTCTTGTTTAATGCAGTCCTGGGCTCCTCCAGGAAGCTTGAAAATACTCAACTCTCAGCTCTGAGAACAAAGAAATAGAAATGAACTTGGCTAACTCTGTTATTGGACTCCGACTTCTGCTGGACTGCCCGAAATACGTGGCTGTCGGAATAAGAACCATCACGCGTCCCACTGACAAGGAGAGTGGTGTTCCAATATCCCACCTCCAGCAGCAGCAGCAGCTGTGCTTGATGCTTCAGACAAAGGCAAACAAGAAAATTAAGAAAATAAAATTCCCTTAATAATTAGGCTAGAGAATTAGAGACAAACCTAAACAAACAGCTTTGGATCCAAAACACAAACAACCCTGAGCTTTGCCCCATCTCTAGTTATAATTGCTTAGCCCCTTCCCCCCCAAAGTTCTTTACAAACATAAACTGATATGCTATATAAATCCTGTAGAACCAGAGCAACCACTGAAATGAAACTACCTCTGCAGTGAAATGAAGCAACTGTCTGTTGGCCCACAACACTACTACTCAACAACTTAGGGAAGGGAGTGAACAGTACTATACACAGTTGAAACTAGAGAATTAGGAAACCCAACTGTAAGAACCGGCACTGAAGTTTGTCTAGTTTGTAAAGTATCATGGGATCTGTAATAACTATGATGAGTCGTCACAACTGCCCCCAACACCATGGTGGATTCGAGATTCGTTAGGAATCCCCACTTCCTACCATATTTATGTGCTCTCGGAAACCTTCTTACCCACTATCTATCTACCTTACATATTTATATGGCCTTTATTATCATAGTATCTGAGCATCTCACAGTCTTTAATGTATTTCTTCTCACAACATCCCTGTGAGGTAAGGCAGGGCTGTAATCCCATTGTCCAGAGGAAGAACTGAGGTACAGAGAGAGTGGGGGTATGTCTCCACTAGGGGGACTATATCTGCGTAGCCCTGTAGTGTGGATTCAGGCTACCTGACTGAAGAGGTTTTTTTTAGTTGGTGTAGGAACACCTGCTTCCCAAACAACATAAGTATCTCGACAGAAGCAGCACCTACAGTGGAGGTTATGTCGGTATGGCTACATCAGTCACAGGTGTGGGTTTTTTTCACACCTCAGTCCAACGTAGCTATGTCAGTATAACTTTCAAGTGTAGACCAAGCCTCCATGACTTGCCCAAGGCCATATAAGAAGTCAGCAGAGCAGGGAATTGAACCTACAGCTTTTGAGTCCCAGGCCAGTGCCCTAACCACTAGGCAATCCTTCTTCAGATCTACCATAACTCTGCTTAATTCCAGTGGTATCACAGCTCCAGGCAGGGTCTGCTCAAACCTAACAATAATGCAGTGCTATGGATGGTGGGGTTGGGAGAGAATTCATGCAAATCCCAGTCCGGAAAGGTGTGCATCCTTGAAGCAGCCGCAGGGAACTGATTATTGTTATTAATTATTTGCATAACACCAACCAGTGGCAGAGCTGGGAATAAGGCCCAGGGGTCCTGACTCTGAGTCTCAAATCCAGTCAGCTGGGTCACTGTGTATCACTTATCTGAAAAGAAACCCATTTCAAAATGAAGCAAGGGAAGCCCAGTGTGTAAAGCCAACAGTGAAAAGCTAATTTTTTCCTGCTTTTCGTGAATTTCATTTACAGGTTTTTCTAAAAGAAAAGAGGAGGAACATCCCATATTGTACTACTCTTCACAGCATCCCCTCTTCTTATGCATCCTAGCAGGACAGCTGCTCAGTACAGTACATTGTACCTGTGCTGGGTGGATAAGCCCCATCCTGACTTTGCCAGGTGAGGATTTATCCTCACTCTCTGAAGAACATACCTACAAGGACTTAGTGCTGGGAGCAGCTGGGTAGCAGGACAAGCACAGCTGTATGGGATTCATTGATTTCCCCCTTTACATTCACACTATAAGAAGAAGGTGCTGGGTGGGTACTAGGCTGACAGGAAGAATCAGATTCTGGAGTAAGGAATAGCAGTTGTACAACTGTCTGCTTTCTTTCAGACTTTGATTGACAAAGCCTCTGAGCTTCCATCTTGAGCCCTGACCCAGAGAGCCTTTGTATAGTTATTTGCATAGGCTCAGGGATGCCTTTCTAACCTCATAGTTAGACTCCTGATTTGTAGCACCTGTCAGCTGGGCTTTGGGGTTCTGGGGCACTGTTGATGCCAGCCAATGCCCATTTCCAGTCCCAGGTTCAGCAGCTCCACGTACTGCACCATGCACATCCACAGGTGCACTTAAGAGAGCCTGCATCCTCGTGTGCCCTGAGCTATTCATTCTGAAGGCTCTGCAGCTGCCTCTGGCTGGTTTTATATATATATATATATATATATATGGTTGAAAAAAAAGACACTGTTCAGGATTGGCTCACTGGGGGGACACTGATGTGAATTTGTTCTCTCTAAATGGTTTATTTCTCCATTATCAAGACACACAAAGCAATGTCAATGCAGCCTCAGAGCTTTTGTACTGGATGGGGTGATTAAGTGCATTCTGGTAGGTGGTAGGGTGTTAGAGGAGTGCGTGCCTATTTGATGGGAACTGTTTGGATTATAAGGGTGTTGAAACATGTTCATCATGAATTAAAGGTGTTAAATTGTGGAACCAGAGTATATGGGGTGGGTTATAAGAGAAGAGCCTGACCTAAAATCCCTTGAATGAAACATCCTTGGACTTTAAGGGGGTTGGGAATCTGAGCACAAATCAGGATGTGAATTTTCCAGCTGGTCCTGTCTCTCAGGATATGTCAATAAAAACCTGTGACTGGCCCAGACCTGCCGTTTTGGACTCAGGCTAAGGGGCGGTTTAACTGTGATGTAGATATTCTGGCTCAAGCTGGAGGGTCCCAGAGCTCAGGCTGCAGTCTGAGGCCAAATGTCTACAATGCAATCAAACAGCCTCTTCACCCGAATCCTGCAAGCCCAAATCAGCTGGCACGGGCCAGTCAGGGATGTCTGATTGCAGCATATACCCTAAGGGGCCAAACCAAAACCCTTGATTCAAACACTCTCAAATGTGAGAGGATTTGGTAACCAGACAGATTCAGGTGACACTGGGCCACCACTGATTAGGGCGTGCGTTCTCCTTTCCTTCATGCTTTCATCCTTTCTCACCACATTTACCCAACATTTTCTCACCACATTAAGGCTTTAAGACATTTCTTAATTTAAGACACATTTCTCCTTTCCTTCATGCTTTCTCACCACATTTACCTCTACCACATTAAGGTGCAACGGGTACCCTTTCAGAAACCTGGGTGGAGCAAGGTACTTGTCTGTACCTGGCAATGAATCTTTCAGGGGAACATGAACCAGCCTGGTCTTTCACACACCAGACTTTCAGTATAGGCAG
The DNA here is from genome assembly GCF_026122565.2 of Emydura macquarii macquarii. Classification (NCBI taxonomy): domain Eukaryota; kingdom Metazoa; phylum Chordata; order Testudines; family Chelidae; genus Emydura; species Emydura macquarii. The sequence continues at coordinate 14,713,748 of NW_027131105.1, read as the reverse complement.
AAGTGCGACTGCAACCCTGGGATGGATTTGAATTGATGACCTAGATAGGGAGACTTTCATCTTCTCTCATCAGTGCCCTGAGCTATCCAGTTCCCTAGACTGATCTGTTCTCATGTTTGTGTTTTAACTAGGACAGGCCAAATCAGTCAGAACTAAATAAAAACTGAGCTGAACCTTCACCCCAAATCAAATTGATTCACAGGTTCAACTACATTCTAGTGCCCTTCCTACAAAACAAAAAACCTAAATTACTCTTCATTTCTGTTGCTGCCTCTCTCTTTTCTGGTTTTGGCCAGGGCTGAATTGCCATGAGAGCTACTATCCTTGCAATATTTCCAGTCCAGTACTCAAGTACTGGGAATCTCATGAGAGAGTCTGTTTTGACCAGGCCTCCAACTCAGGAGATCTGGATTATTGGGATACACATCAAGAATCTTGCATGTTTGTCTCAAACCTTTGGAGGGTCATGTTAACTTGTGTTAATTCTTTTCCGATGAAATCTTGTAGTTGTTCGTTAAGATTCCCGTTGACTTTTACTTAAGGATTGAATAAGAACTATGAGGTTTGGCCCTTTGAAAGTAGATGAAACCATCTTAGGAAGGGGAGGGGGTCCATCTAGACTGTGTTCATAGAAGCTACAGCAAGATATGGAGGTAAACTCCAAATGAACGATCACACAACAGGGCTACAGAGCTAAACAGCTAAAACTGGGAGCCTCACACCAGCTACTGGCATGTAATTACCAGCAAGTCATAGCTGTGCTGGGACAAGTGAGCAGGTGAAAGTGATTGCAAGGGGGTATGATCACATTCCCATCACCCTTATACACTGTTCCCGGAGCAAGCATGCTCAGTGCTATCAGCTAGAGATTTAAGCAAATTGTCTTTAAGAGATCTTTCAAAACAGGGGTGCGAAGGGAGATAATAAGAGAGTCTGAAGTAGCAAGACAAGAGCAGAGATCATTGCAGGAGGTGAGGTTAGCATCTGAACAACTGGAGAGCTTTCTGGAAACTCCTTCAGGGCACAGTAAGGTCTGCACTAAGAAGATAAGGGAAGATGTTCTCCTAACAAAACTGGGTATTGGAGGTCAGCTTTATGTCACAACCAGATCCTCTTTGCGGACACGTTTGTTGTAAATGGACTCAAAACCTGGAACCCATGTGCTTCCAAACCCCACTGAGTTTAGGTAGTGACTGGTCACTGTTCCTAGCTCTATGTCTCTCAAGCACACTCCCAGGGGCAGACCCCATGTCTGACCCCTTCTGGGACAGTGGGACCCAGCATTCTAGCTGTCTAGACCCAGAACCATTGACACAGCCCTTCTGAGCCCCCAGGTGCTTAGACACATTCTCCCAGTGTCCACCTGGCTATGGAAGCTCTGGTTCCCTAGTTACAGCTTTCAGGGATAACATGGAAATAAACCAAGGCACACAGGCTTAACAAGGGAATTTCTTAACCACAAACACTTAACTCCTAAAAAAGCACAAGAGACTCACAGATCTATGGAAAACAACAAATAGTCCTAAATGCAACCCCTGTAGTCTCCTCTCACCCTGTCTGTGAGTCTTGGTTCTGGTCGATATCCTTAGGTAAGGCAGAGTTTCTCCTGCATTTTCTTTTCTCCAGACTTGTCTAGTTATATATTGTGATGAAATGTCCCCTTGCTTAGAAAAGCCTGCTTCTTTTTAAACCTGAGTCTGCCCTATTTCTGTCCATGTACTTTGGCTGGGATCGGGGAGGTTTCCGGCTCCAATGCACGCCTCCCCAGCCACCCCTGTCAGCTTCTGCATAGAGAGTCCATTGTCACAAGGGCTGGTCACTGAGAGACATTCAAAGACAATAGGTCTGCTAGTACAAAATCCACCCCTCCAATAGGGAAGAGTCATTAACACTTTCAGCTCCTGGTGGCTCTCTCATTCTTAGCCCTCTTTGAGTGTCCCACTCTCTAGCATGAGCACACACTGTCCAGGATAGACTGATCCTGTCAGGATTCCTGGCTTTCAACAACACCTGGATGTCTTAACTCAGATGGAGGCTACAGGGCAAAGTGAAGGTTACAATCAAAATGGCCAAATGGATTCTCAGCTGACACAGGCATATCCCCAATCTGTCACACCTTACTATAGCTCTGATTAGCTTCTGTCAGATCCTTAAGTGGACACAGTCATCCTCATTAAGATTAACATGCTGCTTACTGTAAAGATTATCTCTAGGTAAGGATTTCACTACAGTTACTATCATTATTATTATTTGTATAACCCATAGTGCCTAGAAGCCTCAATCATAGACTAGGACCCTATTGTGCTAGGTGCTGTACAAACACCTGAGTAGCTGTACAGAACAAAAGACAGCTCCTTCCCCAAAGAACTTACAATCTACGTATGAGACAAGCGACAACAGATGAATACATACAGATGGGGGAGTACAAAGAAACAATGAGACAATACTGGTCAGCATGGTAGGCAGTGGTCTCAGCACACCAGCAGCCTAAACATTATCAAGTTTATTGTAGGCTTCCTGGCAGGGGAGACTTCTGAGGACTGTTTTGAAGGAGGATAATGGGTTGGTTTTGCAGATAGTTATGGGGAGCTCCTCTCAAGAATGAGAAGCAGCATAGGAGAAAGCACAAAGATGCTTGTTTGAAGATTTAACTTGTGGGTAGTGGACTGGAGGCTGGCAACACAGGCTGGTCAGAGGCGGGAATCAACTTTTCAGTTCAGAATGAGATGACAGGTAGGGTGGGGAAAGGTTGTGAAGATCTTTGAAAGTGAAGACAAGTAGCTTATGTTTGAGAAGATAAAGAAGAGAGAGCCAGTGGAGGGAAGCAAGGGGCTAGTTCTTGTGCAGTTGATCTGTGCAGTGGATAATTATGAAGCTCCTTCCCATCCTCCCGCCCCCACTAACCAGGTCAGACTGCTTCTTGTACTTGTAACATCAAGACTATCAAACAGGGTATTTCTTTGACTGAATTTTGTATTGAAAGATGCTTCCCCTGTGCTGACTTACAGGCCTCAAATTCCAGAATGGACGGGACATCTGCAAAGTTAATGAATAGAGATGGGAGGACAATAATATAGACACCAAGTGGACTGAAGCATTCAGTATCCCTTGTAGGACTTCATGTGGCTGGGTTGCCATCTTATTCCAACTGCTTTGCTTGTCAGCTGAAGACCTCAGTGAAATCAAATGATAAAATTCTGAAACTGCCTTTGTTAGGCAAGTGAGTTTGCTTTCAGGTTGCTGGGTGAACTGGGGCAAGGAGGAGACAGTTACTTCCCTGAAAAGTCTTCCACAGCCACAACTCCTCATGTGATTCTCATGAGTTCTGTGCCTATGCAATTTTCATGGCACTCTTTGCCCCTCAATTTAAATTTGCTAATGTGAAATTCTTGGACCAGGAGCCAACTCCTGCCTCCATTGAAGCTAGTGGGTGTTTGGCCATTCACTTCATGTCTCCTTTTCTAGCAAACAACATGCACCAAGCAGCAGCAGCAATGCTATGGGGTAGCCCCGACATTCCAAACACTTGCATATTCTCAAACCCAAATCACTTTCCTGGCCTGCCAAAAATTGCGTCGGTAAAGCAGGCAAATTTCCAGTTTTCTGGTCCTAATCATACATCCAGTGCAGCCAGGGTTTCAAACCAAATGAGAGAAAACCATCTCCATAATGCTGATGAAGCTCCCTCTCCCTTTTTTTTTTTTTTTTTTTTTGTGGATAGAATAACAATTCCTATCATATGTGGAAAAGGATGTGGCTGTTTCACAGATTGTATTGCACATGGCAGGGCCCTCCCCTCCCTATTTCCTCCCAGCCTTCCAAAGCAGCATCATGAATTGATGATATGCCTGAATGGGCTGAGATAACTTGAATCGAAGACTTCCTGCGGGCTGCTCCTGGTGGAATTAACAACACACCTAAAAGCGTCACACAGACTTTTTTTTTTTTTTTTTTTTTGGGGGGGGGGGGAGAGAGGGAGTTTCAAGGTTGGGAAATGGCACTTGGATTTGAATAAAGCAGCAACCAGCAAGCTGGGTTTTTAGCAGCAAATGAGCTGAGAGTCCTGAAACATTAAAAAATGGGAAATTAGCCTTTCAAGGCCTCCATTGCAAAATTATTGATCTTGATGAAGAAAAGAGGTCAATATTGAAACCCAGGGTAAATATTTGACCGTGTGCATAGAGCTGGCCCCACTTTGGTCGCCATGTTTCCATGCTGAACTGCTGCTCCACCATACTTGTACCCTGTACCGCGTCGTGTCGTCGTCGTCATCCCCCCTCACCCTCCCCCCCCCCACCCCCACCCCAGAGTACAGCTCTACCTCCCTCTGATCTCTGCAGCTCTCCAGTGCTAGGAGACGGGATTATGCCAGTCCTCGTGTTCTCAGACGTCATCTCTCAGTCTGCTGTGTGTACAACAAAAACTAACAGGTCAGGTGTGACCATCTGATTTGACAGGGCACCACTAACATATAATAATTCTATTACAATGTTATACGGGCCATGTGAACATCTAATTAATGGCCACGTCTGCCTTCCATACTAGAGTATTATCAGCCACATGGTTTAAAGACAACCACTTATGTGGCCACCATGCAGGGAAATTTCCCAATAACCTAATGCCTCAATGTGTCCAGGCTGAGTGAAGGATTCAGAGACACCATGCAGTTTAATAAAAGCACTAAGTATATCTAATAGACTTTAATTCTGCAATCTGCAAGCAATATCTTGCCTTTGTCTGGTAGTTTTCTTCCACTCGGATCGTCAAGCACTTTGCTGGCAACATATTCAGGGACCATTTCACGTGCTATTTTTTTTTCCAATCAAAAATAAAATTCCAACCACTGCCAGGGAAGTACATGACAGCTGCTTAACATTGAACTGCAACATTATATAACATTTTAGTACAGGAAGCACCAAAGAAAGCCACTTCCATTTGAAACTGTAGGGAAAATTTAGGGAGGCATACTGTAAGAAGCCAACTTGGAATTTGTACATAACACAGCAGCTAACAACTGAATTTTTGTAAAAAGAGTCTGCAAAACTGTTCAGACATGCGTCTGCGTGTGCATGTAGGCATGCATGTGTGTGTGAACTTTCATCTGTCTATCCCCAGGCTTGTTGGTATAATCCATTTCCACACCTCACACTTTTGCCACTAATTCCTCTTCCTTGGAATTGCACTGAGTGGTTGGAAAACTCTGAGTTCAGCTGCCCACAGGAGCCAGATGTTAATTAGTTTAGCTAATCTAGCCGCTGAATTTCCCAAAGAGCAGATCTAGACACCAGATGGGGCTGGTACAGGCAAAACATTTCAAGGGCATATAAGTATAGACTCACATCTTCACCCATTGCATGAGCCTAACTCTTCATCTGGGTTTGGATCAGCCCAGATAAAGGCCCTCTATCCTCCACAACTTCCTAAAGACTGCAGCCACCTCCTCTCTTTCCTGTGACCTTGCCATGGGACCATCTGATTAGCAAATTATTCCCTGAATGCTCAAGCTATGTTTTCCTTGGTTCATTGTCATCCCCTAGTTACAAACCCCACATGCCCTCAAATCACCCTAAAGAACTTTCCTCATTGTTTGCACAGTTCCGATTCCTAGTGCCCTATTTAGGTGTCCTCCAAAGCCCTGCTTTCTTGCAGATCCAGCTCCTTCTCACCACCAGCCAAAGGGCCTTTCCTGAAACCTCTGTCTTCTACCTTCCCTCCATGACCTGTCTTCACTGGAACATAAGAGAAGTTGTGTGGCAGCACTGCTTTCCGACTCAGGGATTAAACAGACTTTGTCAGGATTACAGCTGCCAATCAAGTTCAAGTGCATTTTTAATAGTTTAATTTGTGGCACAGGGTTTCAAATAAAATCATCAAGTGCAGTCGATTAAACTCATTAAGTCCTTACGGACTCAGCTGTGTACAGCGCTGTTATCAGATTCCGAGACATGAGAATTAATTAGGCCTCTGTTATCCTTTGTCTGGATTAGTGTGCTAGGTCCAGAGGCCTGGTGTTTGCCTGTGAAAACACTAGGCCTATAATCTCTTTAGTAGCACTACTGGGGGAGGCAGAGCCCTAAAGAGATTTCTTCAACACTCCTCAAAGATCAAACAACAAGAAATGCAATGGTCTTTTGACTTTTTTATTTTATTTTATTTTTTAAGGCACACTGTGTGCAGCTCATGAATAAAAGCCAGTTCACTGGGAACAGAACAGAAAGGTGGAAATAATTACTAGATTCAATAGGGTCCAGTTTCCCAGGGCTTGAAGCTCTTCACTCATATGCTATCCTTATTGGAATGCACCTGGTCTCCCCTGCAAGCTAGCCGGGTATGAAAAGGGTCCTTCCTTCCTTTGTTTAAGGCCTAATCTTGCAATCCTTACACACAGGCTGAGTATTACGTACTCACACAAGTACTCCAGCTGACCTCGATGCACCTGATTCTCCACAGCCCATCACCTTGTATGGCTGTGTACGCCTGTGCAAAGAGGGCGAAAAGTGCTACCAGGTGAGAATTCACCACTCACTCTCCCCAATGATTGTGTCTGACACTCATTCCGCACAAGTGTCAATGATGGCACTGGGTGTCAAGCAATAATGAAGTGAAGATGCTCACATCTGCAAATGCTACTCAGTGTACGGCATGCAGAACAAGTGACTGCCATTACAAAGTCAGCGTCTACTAACAGTTGTCATATTGTGGTGTCTGCAATGTTGCTGATACCATCTATTCTAAGCAGAGTATTTCAGACACCACACTGTGGCAACCCTTAACCTTTTTAATAACAACCTCTGCAGATTTGGCCTTGTTTAGATAAAGTTGATTTAGATTGATGTGCAAGCAGGTGGGAAGGAAACTGTGCAAGTGGGGCACGTGGGAGAGTATGGACAGATGTGGATGTACATGGGTCAGTGTATTTGTACATCCAGGGTGTATGTGAGCAGATTTCTAGGTATATACATAGCAGTGGTTTTTGGGTGGCCCCATGGCCATGAGTCGAGATGTCAATGACTATGTATTAGAATATGTGTGTAAGCAGGTTGCCACTATTGATAATTCAAGCACACAATAATAACACATAAATCTTAGCATAAACTTTCTCCCCAAGTTTGGCCGTTCCTATAGCTTCTCACAGGATCACATCTGCCCCCTCCCTCTAGTTCCCTCTGCCTCAAGGAGACACACCAGATCACCTTGTATCCTAGTTGGAGCTAACAAGATCCACCTCCTAACATGAGTCAGCAGAAATTACACGGCATCTTTATACAAGGTTCTATCACCTGCACGTAGAGTGGCTTTACAGAGAAGCCCTGCAGTCCCGTGTCATAGGACATAAAGGGGGGCGAGTGGGTTAGATTGTTGTAATAACCCCTCTTTTTGGCCTATGACTACAGGGGTGTGAATGGGCCACTTCACCTTAGAGTACGTGCTAACTACTTATGCTAAATGATCTGTTCAACCTTGTCTTTTGCTGTGACACTGTGAATACCTTTCCCAGACCTGCAGAAGAGCTCTGTGTAAACTCAAAAGCTTGTCTCTCTCAACAACAGAAGTTGGGCCAATAAAAGATATTACCTCACCCACCCTGTCTCGCTAATATCCTGGGACCAACGTGGCTAGAACAATATACTGCATATATTGACCGTCCTTGGTGAGTTAGGACCCCAACTGCCATTTGTGCCTTCAAAAATCTCTCCTCTTCTGTAAAGGTTGCCTAACCTTTATCAAAGCCATAATTTTTGTTTGTTAGAGAGGAGAGCAGCATCCAGTGGCATGGCGGCAAGCAATGATATACTGGAGGAGGGGAAGGTGCGTGCACACATGCTAGGTTGGCACTTCAATTAGATCTTTGACATTGGGGTTTGCTGGCCTTGAAAGAAGCTATTATTCCATGTAACAATACAGCCACTGAGGGGACTTACAGGAGCACGTTGCCAAACGGAGCTTTATCCAGGAGCCTTTTCCAGTGGATACAAATCCTTTCCGATAGGCCAGCTGCCGGTAAGCCCACTGCAACAAATTTATGAGAACATAACCATGCTGTAAAGAGATGAACTTAAGGGACGAGGGAAAGTAATCCATATTGAGGCTGGCAAGGGCTTCGCGCTTACTAACAGTCCTGCTGAATTGTATTTGAGGGGAGTTCAAGTACAGCTATTTCTAAACTAAATCACTGGGGCCTGCCAGTACTTTTTCCAGTTTATTACAGAAATTTACTCACAGGGGTCAATGACCCCTTAGTCAATGACTCCCCCAGGTGACTTAAAGAGCTGAGTTAAGCTACAGCATTTTCTTTCTTTGAACTTCTCTCCCTCCTTCTCCTCTTCCCTTTTCCATTTCCCTTCTCTCTGACTCCTTTCTTTCTCTTCCCACCTTCCTCGCTCCCCTTCTTTATCTCTCCTCCAGTTTAACCTGAGAGCATTTGGCTAGAGCCCGGTAAAGCTCCTTCGCTTCCTTCCTCACTTTTAAACATCTCATGGGTGTTCACTACCACTAAATATTTTCCAAGAACATTAAGCCCCAAAAGCTAAACCCTGAAAATTAACTAGCCCTCAAGGCAAAGCAGAGGCATCTGTGGAGTTTAGGTCTTTTCTACAGCATTAGAGGAAGCAAAAAGCTTTGGTGAAAACAAATGAATAAGGAGAGAAGAATGACGAGGAGGGAGCTAGTTGGGGAGGAGAGAAAGGAGAGACAAATGAGGCCAAATACAAGGTCTAAAAACATCTAGAAACAAAGAATGGACGTCTCACTTACAGGACAGGGGACCGTACCCTAGACTGCAGTGGTTCTAAAGGCAGTTGGGGGTCACACCGGATAATCAACTGAATGTCAGCTCACCGTGTGATCTTGTGGCTAAGAGGGTTAATGCAGCTTTGGCTGTAAAAGCAGAGGAATAACAAGTGGAAGTAAGAAGATGATATTACAAGAGCTGGGTGGAAAAAGGTATTCCATTTTGTGAATCATTTCAATATTTTGAAATTTAGTTTCATTCTGAGTCAGAACAAAACCCCAAACATTTTGACCTGTCCTGGAGACACAGTGTTTGGAAGTTGTTGGAATCCTCTCTGATTTCTGGAGGGACTTTGCCAAAAGTGAAACAGCTCCACAAAATATTTTTATTTCAACGAATCAGCAAATTCTAATGAAAACATGTTTTGTCTATTTTTTTCCACCTCACTCTGATATTATCACTGTGTATAGTATTAGTGAGATAATCACTGAAATGGTGTGTCCTGTTCTGGGATGCATACTTGAAAAGGATGTTGACAAAATTGGAAAGGCTTCTGAAAAGAACCACAAAAATGACTAAAGGTGTAAAAAACCTGCATTATAGCGAGAGACTGAAGAAGAAGGTTAAAAGGTGACTTGATTGCGGTCGATAAGTTCCTACCCAGGGAGAAGATTTCTGACCACTCTTCAATTTAGCAGACAAAGATATAACAAGCTCCAATGACTGTGAAACTGAAACTGGACAGAATCACTCTAGAAATCAAGTGCACATTTTTAAGTGAGGATAATTTACCTTTGGAACCACTTACCTGGGGATGTAATGGATTCCCTATCAGCTGAAGCCTTTAAATCAGGCTGGGATGGCTTTCTACATAATATGCTCTAGGCTAGCTCAACCACAGGTTATGGGCTTGATGCAGGAATGTAATTCTATGGCCTGTGTTATGCAGAAGGTCAGACAGAATGATCTCTTGTGGCCTTAAAATCTATGAATCTATGAGATGATGCTAGCAGCCTGCTCTTTCTGCTACACTTGCCTCGAGTGACCTCTGATTGACAGACCCACCGGGCATAGACCTTCCTTTGCACTGTGTGAGCGATACCACAAAAAGGGGGCAGTGTGGATGCTGCTGCAGGGAAGATGGAAAGAGATGGGTGCTATACAAACGTACTCAAGGACTAAGTTCAGACATAAATGTGACGAGTGAGTGTAACAAACAATAGGAGGGAAGAGGGCAGGAGAATGAAGGGGACACTAGGACGATCCCATGGTTACATAGGCTAACAACATGCACAACTTGATGGTTCCAAGTTCTTTCCACATTTGCTTTAGCCTACAAAAATATATATAACAGCCTTTTCTGACTATTCCATATTCTAGGCAACATTAGCTGGTATCTTAGAGGAGGTGAGGGTGCTAGCTTTAAGGATTGGTTCCGGGTGAGTGTTCCATGGAAGAAAGCAGAGCTATTTGTGGGAGAAACAGACAAATGGCCGTTGCAGCCTGGCCCTGTTGGCAATGCATGGAAGCAAGGAGTGATACAATGAGACAATGGTGAGTGAGCAATCAAAGGCACAGTTGTGAAGGTGCTTAAAGTGGAGGACAAGAGGCTCAAATGGGATGCAACAGGAAACAGAGAGCCAGTGAAGCAATTTGGGGCCTTGGGTGATGTGATCAGAGTGACAGGCAAGGAGCAGCTGTGTTTTGCAGGGCCTGAATGAAGGTCTGGCCCTGGGGGCCAGAGAGGATGTTGCTGCAGTAGTCGGGATGTGAGCTGGTGAGGGCCTGGAGAACGGTTTTACCTAGAGAGACAATAAGAAAAAGGTTCCAGAGGAAGAAGCAGCAGGATTTGGACTTGGAACAAGAGAGGGAGGCGTCCGCTGTTGGAGTGACGGGAAGGATGGTGATGCTGTCCACAGTGACAAAGCGCATCTGATTTCACCAAATGAAAATAGAAAACACTGTGTGAAATCCTCAGGCCTGTGACTGGCACTGTGTCATCCGTAGTGACTTCAAATAGCCAGGGTCTGGAGCTTCAGTCTCGCCAGGAGTGCAAAGGCCTGCGGTGCATGCCAGCAGGCTGAAGGGGGCACATACATGTTATTTTTACTTTGCTACCCCAGCAGGATAGTCAGGTCCTGCCACTTTGCTCTGAGCAAACTGAGGGTAAAGAGTGGGACTAGCCAACATATCCTGTTCGTCTGACACCTGGTTGCCATAGCAGATGCAAGCTGGGATTATTCCGTTAGCCTTAAAAAGAGATCTTGGCAGACAGTCAAGAAGCCTGAGGAGAGACAACTGTGAGAAGGAAGTGTTTCTCCACAACAAGATAAGTACCGGGGTTGCGAGAATCTCCCATACTCCCACGCCAATGAAGGGAAACCCAGAGATTATGGTTAGACCCATGCATGAGGGGGACACTGTCAAAAATTGCTCTCCGAACTCAAGAATTAATAAATAATAATAGTCACCTCTGTGGAGACTGATTCAAACTCCAACCCTGCAGCTAACTGTGCCCACCTGTGCCCAGGTGTGTGCTTAGCATCCCCCCGGTCTTGGCACACTGAGCCATACACAGACTCAGTTTTATAAGTGGAAAAGAGAGGGACACTTCATTTCTTTTCTGCACTGACTGTATTTTACACCCCCAACCCCCACATGCAAAGGTGACCCTCATATAATAAAGCTGCCATGCTATGGGATACAGCTGTAGAGTTGCCCTAAATGTATTCGTTGTAAAATAATGGGATCCCTGTTGGCAGAGGCCGCTGAGGTGAAAGTGCTGAGTCATTGCATCTCCTGCCTACTCCTTATTCTCCAGACAGCACCACTCTGCAGGGGAGATGCTGACTCAGAAAGGCCTGACATGGAAGAGTGTGATGTCTCCCACCCTCTAGCATGAGTTTTTTGTCAGTAGGTACCTCCATCTGTGCCCGGGGAATCCAGTGTTGGGCCCAGGCTAAGCCCAGCCCTCTCTATCCCTCTTCCTCTCCCCATGAATATGTCATAAAGAAAAATCAAGCCACCCTGCCAAGGGGCAAGAGAAAGAGAAAATAGGAATTAGAAAGCATGGGCTTGATTCCCAGTTCCCCCACCCCATACGCATCAGAAGTTATTCTATTGGAGACAATGGAGTCATACCAGTGTCAAACCAGCTTCTGTGTCTGGCTGATGTAAGTAATTTTAGGTACCAAACAATACAACCCAGTATTTATTCAACACTCAGTTCTGGGAAGGGAAATGGCAGGCAAGGCATAGATTTTTAAAGGCAACTAAAATGTGAGCATTCATCATAGCTTCTTGGGCCGGGTGATGGCTCAGACAGCCTAATAAGTCCTTTCCATCTCTAACATCTGTGATTACAAAGGTAGGCCAAATCCTCCCAGGTAGCCTAAGCTGCTCATTTGCGTGGCAAGAGGCACTTTTCACTTGGCCGCGTCGTTAAGGTTACAATGTCGAATTGCTCTGCATAACGGGGGCTGTGGAAAACCACCTCTGCACAATGATCGATTCAGCAGCAGAGCGTTGGGTGCGTTGAAAACCTTCTTCTGGGCGTACCACAGGGTGACCTGCCTTCTGTCCTCCTAAGCTGAAATAAAGCGAGATGGATCCCATCCCAGGACAAGGCTGCCTGCGGTATCGACTGTGGTGGATTTAATTTCTTTGAAGTGTGAGGAAACTGCAGTCATTTACATTTAGAGAGGTCAAAGTCTCCCCGCTTGGAGCAGAAAATAAAAATAGCCAGATTGTAACCTTGGCTGTGACTCCTCTGTGCAGGCTCCAGCCATTGCTACATCACAGAAAGCAATGGGAATCCTGGAGGCTGCCTAGAGGGAAGGAGCTAAGATGGTTGCTCTGGAGATCTTTGGGCTTCTCAGGGTTCCCCATCCTACTCTAGTCACCCAGCTATGGAGGGAGGCTGATGGAATGTCACAGAGGGCTCCCCTGACCAGGACTTCAGGGTAACTGAATTGGAGACCACTCCCCAAAGACTCTATCCTGGGTCTTAGACAAGAGCTCTCAACCTAAATACTGAGCTACAGAGCCTGATTCTCAGTTTCTCCAAGCGCTTGGGGAAGGTGGGGGCAAAGCGAGCTTTAAGCTACCCTTGAACGCCTCATATTCTGAGTGCAGGTGCCTTCCCAATCCTCAGTGCGAGTTAGACCAGAGACTCTCTGTAGTGCAGTGTGTGCTGGCCACACCTGTTCCCTGCTCTATACCCACTCCCTTCCTTTCATCACACATCTCAGTGCACACGCCTTACACTGCGAACGGAGAGCAGGACTTGTGTGGAGCCCCTTATGCCAGCTCTACGCCATCTCGGGAGGCCTCCTGCTCAGGGGATATTCTTGGGAGGCCAGTCTGTCCCCATCAAGGCCTCTTTATGCTACAAGAGCCGCATAAAGGGCCTTAACTTCTTAACTCAAGGCTCCTGGATATCTGGGACATGATTATTTTTTCAGAGGCCTCAGCTTGGGTAGTTGAGCTTATTAGGCAGCACATCTGCATCCGCCTCTATCACTGCAGTGGGGAGAGAGCCTGTGTTTGGTGAAACTTCTCCAACTTATTTGAGCTGTGCAAAACATTCCTTCTCCCCTGCCCTTCTTTAACTGAAGCCATTGCCTCCCTAGGACTATGTACTATTACAGAGCCATGCGTTTCCAACTGGGAGAAAGCTGGTGCTGTGCCTACAGTGAAGAATCTCACCTGACAGTCATTCTGGTCTTGCTTCCCCTTGGTCTGCCAGGTGAATCAGCATAATACGTAGGCCTGCGTCACCAAAGTCAAATTGACTCAAAGCCCCACAGTTCTGCTCTGTTCTCCAGAGGCTCCTAGACTCCTGATCTAAATCTAAAACCCATTATTTTCCCAAATGAGTTCTTAACATTGCAAAATAAGTTCCTTGGAAAGTACTTCAAATACTTTACCTTCCCCTAGAAATGCATACTTAGATTCTGCCCCAAGGAGCTTACAGGCTATGCACTTCCTGTAAGTACTTTCCAAGGTGTTCTGTCTCTTTGTTCTGTTGGTATAGCACCTAGTGCAATGTGGTCCTGGCCCACGACTGAGTCTCCTAGATGCTACCGCAATATATATAATAATACGTCCCCCCCATTCCTGCTTTGTGACCTCTTTGAAACAACATCTGACGCTCCCCATGGCTGGCACCATTTCCTGCAAATTGTTTAATTTATCATCAGTGGAAAGAGAGAGAGGAGAGGTTCTTTCTCTTTCCAGCATCTGAAATGTTTCTCTTCACAGCATCTGTTTCCCATTCACTCATTTTTTGAATGCATGTGAAATTGATGAATGCCTCTTTAAGGCCTCATGCCTGCCACCTCGGCAGAACACCCTTGTAAATCAGATAAATAGCTCAAGGATCCTTATCCTGGGAAAAATGAGATAATTGCACTAAATTGAAGTGCCTCTTTTTTTCTCTTTTTTTCAGCTGGAGTCTCCTCTGGTAACAGGTGCATTGACTGCTAATTCCTGCACACGAATTACTCTCTCTGAAGGAATGGCCCTAGTAGCAGGTCCGAGTCAACCTACTGAAATCATATTCAGCCAAGATAAATTATCAATCAGGAGCCTTCTCATAGCTCCATCCACGGCTCATTTCTACAAGGTTAATTTTGCCAGACCCAGAGTCAATCTTGGGTATTCTCAGATTTATAGAGTGTCTGCAGGGCATAAGTGGGGTGTTGCCCTTTTAAAAGATGGAGTGGAGCTTGTTCTGAAGTGCATCTTTCAAGGTAGGGTCATATTGTTATGCATTGAACCTGGGCAGAGTACTTGGTGCTGTACAAAATACAGAGGAAGACATGCTTCATGCCCCTTACAATCTAAATGAGAAAGACCACACATTCCAGATTGATAGAGTACTGTGACCAAGTACTGTGACCAAGTGAGCTTCAGGACCGGGTGTAGCGGTGCAGAGCTATTCTACTGACTCACATTGGCAGCCATTCCAAGTGGATCTCATTAGCTCCAACTCAGAAGTATAAAACGTCCAAGGCAAGAGGGACAGGAGGTTCTGCAGGGATGAACAGCTTGCTCAAGAGTGAGCTTGGTCTACATTTGATGTCTGTAAAGTCAGTCATCCCCCAGAGCTTTGTTAATAATAAAAGCAAACTCCAAGGATACTGCGTAGGGGGTGTAACCCACTGTGTGTCTGTGACATCTGTGTGCGGTCTTGCCTATTTACAAAGACTTAGGTTGAAAATATTCTGTGCATGATCAGTTGTCCCTGGAAGGCCTCAGTGAAGAGAGGCCTGCTAGCGGACCTGCGATTCAGGCAAAGGGAGTCGCCTGGCAGCAGGCACCAAGAGGAGAGTGGGAGAATGCCACAAACAGGATGTGTGGGATGGGCATACGCTTGGGAGGGGAAACACAGATGGAGATTGGGGCAGAGTAGTCCAGAGCCTTGACGATAGAGATAGGAGGTTCAAGTCTGATGTGGAACAGAAAACCCAGAGATGGCGGCTATTGGAGCGACGGTCGCTGGGTGAGCAGCGCTAGGGAGCCGCTCCACCTCTTGGTCTGAGCGCTCAGCTGAAATGAAGTATGGTCTAGCTACACATGATAGTCACACCGACTATAGCCCAGCTGGTGCTGCTGCAGCTCCCACCCCCACAGAAGGAACATCCATCAGTGTCCAACTCCCACCAGCGGGGATAAGAATTGAGAAGAGACAAAGGGGCTGAGGCAGGAGGCATGGAAGACCTGAGGGAGGAAGAGAAATGCAGGAGGAAGGAGGGGCAATTAGGCAAGGAGGAGACCTGAAGGAAGGCTGCACAGGAGACCTGGTGGTGCCAAGGCGGGGAAGATGGAAGGGAAGAGAGAAAACAAAAACACGTGAGGAGGCGGATGGTGGAGAGGAGCAGGAAACACAGTCAAGGGAGATAACGACAAACAAGGAGTCGGTTGTACAGGCAACAAAATGAAAAATGAAACTGGAGACAGGAAAGAACAAGGGGGCAGAGAAAGGTAATATCAGCATGCCTGGCAGCAGGTGAGCTGGGGATGGGAACCAGCAGTGGATCCCCACTGAGTTGAGGGCAGAACAAATCAGGGTACATCTAAAATGCACCCCAAAAATGCGTTCTTAACTCAGGCTAGCTAACCAGGTGGGTTAAATAGCAGTGAAGACATGGCAGCTCAGCTTTTAACCCAGGTTACCAGCATACGCTCAAGCCTCTAGGGCAGCTGGGACTCGGGAGTTGAGCTCAAGCTGTTAAAAGGCGAGTTGCCGCGCCTTCACTGATGTTTTAACCCAAGGTAGCTAATGCAGGTTAGCCAGTCTGAGTTAAGAACATACTTCCTCTTGCAGTTTAGGCTTCCCTTCAGTGTGATTGTGATGGGGCGGGAGACCTTTCAGTTAAGCGATATTATTAACCCACTTTCCCAATTCAATAGTGAAAGCCGTCGGAGAAGGGGATGGGGCTGTGGGTCAGGGGAGAGAGAGAGAGAGAGAGACAAGTGATCTTTCTTTTCTCTTCTCTCCTGGGAAAGGAAACTTTAAAAAAAAAGAAAGCCCACAATATTTTGTTTCCAGCACTCTACAGCCGAACACACAAGCAAAATGGGGAATGTCACAGGGACTGAAGGTGAATGATGGTGCAATCCAAGTGGGATGATTAGTTCTCTAAGAGGTTTCTGGGCAGCACCTGAGGTCCCCAGAGGAACCGGCAGAGAGGATTTTATAGGTGATTTTGTGTAAGAGGAGGAGGAAAGAAATCATAAACAATAGGAGGGGAGATGGAGCTACCCAGATAAGCACAGCGAGATGACTGGGCTGCTTTCACGGCAGCACCTCCAAAATGCCAACAAGGCTACAAAGGAGGGGATGTGAGTGAGCATGTTCAACACACACTAGCAGGTCCTCGCATCAGGGCAGGTGCCGCTTTATGCTTCTCTAGACCTTGCCGTCCGCCCTAGGGCAGGGGACCAGTGAAACACCCAGGGCAAGAGGAGAGGTAATCTCAAACTGCTGTATTTCGTTCTTGGTTCAGATTCTAAACACCCTGCATTCAAGTGGGTGCTTGAATCAGGAGCAGGTCCAGTACTCAGCCGCTGGATCGTTTTCTAACTAGACACTGTGTGCAGCATCCCGGCCTCCACAGCATCAGTTTCCTAGGGAGAGACCCCTCTGAACACAGAATGAGTTGTTACTCGGCTATGTAGTTTTCCCCTTCAAACATGTCAGCTTAGCTGAACCCCCCAAAACACACACACACAATGGCCGCAGGTGGCCAGCTGGGCGTGCAGGACAGGGTGGCCCTGTGCTCCATGAAGCTACCAACAGCACTGGAGCAGCAGGAGAAGCTCAGTGCTGCAGGTGGGGTGAGAGTGAGGGCAGCAGCTGTTCCTACTTCACCTAGGTCTGCTGTGCCAGCCACTGCCCACCGCAATAGATATAGCTCTGTGTGCATTCATTAGAGCCCATTCTTCAGAGATGCTCTCACATGCGCTACTAATAACCCAAAGGCTGGGCAGGACTGAAATGAGAGGCTGTGACTGGCAAGACGGAGGCGGCGGCTGCTCCAAGCAGTTCGTGACTGCCATTGCACCCAGGGACTGCGCAGTGGGTTTGCCCCAGTTCACGCCTCCGTTCAGCGGAGTGAGAGGAGCAGAAATTGTAGGCACGATTGAAGGGGTGGATAAATGGCTTCCCCAAAAGTGACAGCTGAGGGGGTGAACAGAGACGACCGATCCCTCGATTCAGATCCCAACTCAGATTTCACTTCCGTATTCCCTCCATGTGTTCCATCACTGCAGAGAGTCACCTCTTCAAATGCCCAGCTGGAGCGGCACCTGAGGTTGGAATGAGAGGAGCATACGGGGCAGAGGAGAAGGAGGACATAGAGCAGAGGGAGAATGGTAGGCTGCATGCTCCCAGGCTCTGGGCTGGGATTAAAGCTTCACCGCTATGTTTGTATTGCAGCTGAGGCTGGACTCCAGCAAAGCCAGTGTGCCCAAGGGAGACTACAGAAGCCAAGTGTTATAATAGGGGGCTTTGTGCACAATGACAGGATGGGAGACCTGGAGTAGCCTTGAGAGCAAATGTGAAGAGCAGTGAATCATAGACCTCTGCCATGTGTTTCTTAGGGTCACTTCCCTCCATCATCAGCATTGCCAGGTTAATCCAAATTCCCACAGATCTGGCTTGTGTCCTGCAACCATAGTTTGCACTGGACAAACCTAAAGTCCTTTCTCATTTGTTTCATATAGCCCAATCTCCTCCTGTTGGGATGCTGCAATATGATATCACAGGTCCTGGGATAAACCTGGATTTACTCAGCCCGGGACTCCCTTCCTGAACTAGCCCCGGGAGATGCAATGGATGCTCTAGTGGGTCTCTTCCATCTCTCATTTCTATGACTGGTCCTGCAGGCCAGACTCACCAGGCATGAATCAAGACTGCTCCCTAAGATACTAGTTGGGTGGTACCTATTCATCTGTGCATTATTTTAATATAGTTCATTCTTGTTGACTGGGGAAAGGTGTTGGATTGAAAGCCCTTGAGAGTGAAGCCGAGACAGCAGCAGTGCAAGTTTTCTCTACTCCACTCCCTGCCTGTTTTCCCAATTGTGACATGGAAGCGTCAGAGAAGGGACATTCAGGCTCCATGGCACATTCGGTCCTTGGCCTGTAATGAGACTAAAAACAAGGAGGCCGACGAACCACTTCACTGAGCGACTGGGTGGCTGACCTCCAGCCTTTCTTGGCACAGCAAGAATCTGGCTGACATCAAAGGAATCCATGTGACATTTTCACTGTTCTTGAGAAGAATCAGCTTGATGGTGTTTTGACTCTTTTCTTGGAGACTCCCACGCGGCACTTGACAATCTGACTTTGCTCTGAAATGCAGATCCTGGCTGCATGGCGGAGACGCATGACGCGCTGTCAGTCAGCCCCAGTCACAACACATCACGGCTTAGAAGAATTCCTATAGACTGGAGGGAATGAGGGGGAAGAGGAGCACATGCACAAGCAGAAGAGGCTGAAGAGGAAAGTTAGAAGAGAAAGAGAAATCGAGAGCCTGTCAGCTTGCAGGGAATATTCCACGTAACAAAGACTTTTTGTCTTTAAATGGAAAACTACATTAGTGTCAGGAACCAGAATGGATAGGGAAACAGCTCAGTTAGAAAGGCTAGGGAGAAACCAGACATGGAGGATGGCCACAGAGCGGCTGTGTTAAAAACGTGTTTTGCATAGGAGGAGGTGAAGGAAGGTTTGAAATCCACAGCCTTTCATCTCTGCTGCTGCAGAGAAAGTGGCTTAGGTCAATGGTGACTGGAACGTGGTACCATCTAATGGCAGTTTGGTGGTCAATGTAAAATGAGCTGACAGGTCTCACTCCAAGTCTTGATGGTGATGTGTCTGCCTCGCAAGAAGCCCCCCTTACAGCCCTCGTCGGCAGTCTTAGCAAAGAAGCCAAACATTGAATGGCCCGTACAAAGCCAGTGTCTTCCTTACGCCTCAGACGAGGTCACTGTTATTTGGCATACAGCAAACCTACGCTGAGTTGATTAGACTCAAGCATAGGGGAGAGTATAGGGCATAGCGCAGAGCCAAAGTTACACAGCAAACCTCTGTCTTCGTATACGTTCACTAGACATTGCCTTACACATTTTGGGATTGGCTTGGTTAGTTTGTGGGAACCACAACAAGCCCTGTTCATGCACTGTCCATGTACGATTTACTCTTTACCTCATCTTATGTTCCAGGTTTATCTTGTCCATTGTAAATGGTTCCCTGGGCGTTCCGCTTTATCTTAGCTAGTACAGACATTCTGTCTGTTAGCTTACTGACCCATTTACCTATTTTAGCACAGCCATTTGATTTCCAGCCTGCCTGTCTCCCAAAAAATAAGGCCTTACCCCTGTCTAATTAGTCATGTCAAGCCAGGCCTATAGAGAAGACCACAAAAGTGACAGAAAAGCTTCAGGTTAGTCAAGAATCCTCATTTTAGGGACTTATTCAACATACATCAAATTTACCTAACCTTTCTGAGGTTGGCCAATCATTCCATGAGCCCAGCAAGGTGTTAACAACAGAGCTGGTACCTTCAGATCTATTGCAGAGAAGACACTGGAAGGAACTGCCTGAAAACCCAGTTCAGCCACAGATTAACTGTGTGACCCTGGGCAAGTCACTTAATCTACCCTGTGCCTCAGTCCCCCATCTGTAAAATGGGGGTAATACTATCCTTTCCCCAAAGGGTAAGGGGTAAAATCCATTAATGACTGTAAGGTGCTCAGCCACTATGGGGATAAGCCCATATAAGTAGATAGATGGAAAGCAACCTTGACTGGATTAGGGCCCATGTGCAGCACAGTGCTATGAGGTCAGAAGCTCAGCTTAGCTAGTGCAAGGTCTGATTTTCCTGTTTGCTAAAATATTGCCGCTGTGATAGACAAGGGAAATGCAGTGGGTGGTATATACTTAGATCTCAAGGAGCATTTAGTAAGCTCTGAGAAGCTAAATGAAGAGGTTGTGAGAGGTGGGGATGGGAAGCTACAGAAATTACATGTAAACTAGAAAATCGTCTGAAGAAACAGGGGAGAGTAATTGGCTCTCGGAGGCTTGGCTGTGGAGAGAGGTTGCTCCACCAGAAATTCAGTTCCATTCCTGTTCTGTCCTTTGGACAGTGTGCTGTGCACCCGCGTCCACTCACCCACCGGGATCTGCAGCTGCACCCTCTACCTTGGGCGGCACTTGGCCAGAAATGTGGACGAGGCTGTGTTTAAAAAAAAAAAGTTTGCAGCAGGGTGACGGGTCAGGAAAGGCATCCAGGATCACTGGCAAAGAGCAGGAGGATGGAGAATGGATGTAGAATACACACCTGCTGTGTCTTAGTCCACAGCTCAAACCCTGGCTGGGATGGTTTAGTTGGGGTTGGTCCTGCTTTGAGCAGGGGACTGGACTAGATGACCTCTGGAGGGCCCTTCCAACCCTGATCTTCTATGATTCTATGACTGGGGCATAATGAGCTTTAGAAGCCACCTTTCATCCATAGAACTTAAAACTCCTCCCAGAGGTCATGAAGCCGCATTACTTCCCATTCATACAGCTGGGGAAACAAAGTGATGTCACAGAGTGACTCGCTGGCAGATCCGAGACTAGAAGCCACGTCCCCTGCATCCTAGTCCCCTACTCGAACCACTTGCCCACACTACTTTCCACATCTGGGAACACAACCCGTGAGTCCCTTCTCTGACTACTAGATCACCACACACCCTCCCATAGCCAGGAATAGATCCTAGCAGCCCTGCCACCCAATCCCCTGCTGTACCACTGGGTAAGGGAGGGAAAGAAGAGATGTGGGCTGGAAGCTGCCCACCGAGCACTAAACCTTGATTACCCACCAAATGCACGAAGATGTCATGAAACACCTCTCAGAGCCCACGTGGAAGAGCAGAGGGAGGTTTGGGGAGGGGAAAAGCCCAGGCACCCAGTAGACTGCCCGGAAATCGTGGAGCTATCAGTTCGACAGCACGATCCCAGGCCAGGCTTGGTGGGTTAATGTGACAATCCATTTCTGACAACGTGTCAATACAAAGCAATTTAGGAGTGCATGAAAAATCGACCCAAGGTAACAGGCAATTTCTCCGCTCTGTTGGTTAGCTGGAAGTAGGTCCCGATGAGGTTGGCTTCAGAGTGCGCTCACCTCGGCGAGGCGCAGAGGCTGCTGTCATGTTAGGAGCTCTCGCTAGACTGGAGGAAGGAGAAAGACACAAGCAGCTTGGCTGCCCTGTAATGAGACACAGCCCCTTGGGGAGGTCCCCTTCTCTGTCATCATTCGGGGTTCATTTTTTAATTAGGATTAGTTTACCTAAGTCAAGACCAGGCAAGAAAATAGCACCTCTTTGGCAGATTGTGCGTGCCATCAGGTAGCAGAGGCCAGCCCCTGCACACACTCCGGAGCCAAACAAGGTTGTGTATTGGACGATGGGTGTCCTTCTGGTTGTATATAAAGGGATTATTTGCTAACTAAGGAGTCGTGCGTTGTTCTTCTAGCTGGTTATTTTTTGGTGGTGGGGGGAGAAGTTATTGTGGGCTGGGGGAGCTGAGTTAAAGCAATCAGAGTTTCAGCTTTCAGCAGCCTCTTATGATCCACTCTTGGGAGTTTCTGTCTGTGTCTAAATGAGATTGAGCTGTGGCAAAATTGTTCATAATCCTCCTGGAATGAGACTGGGGAGGGAGGGAACCCAGCCACCTGACCCTGAGCCCAGGCTGCCACCCGATGCCTTATATGAAATGTGGATGAGCCAGCTCAGGGCACAGAGTTAACAGCTGACCTGTAATAGGTTGGAGACTTCCCTCCGAGGGCCGAGCAGGACCTCAGGACAGTCAAAAGACAAGACTGGGCTCTGGAGAATCCACCTCAGGTTTTACACCAGTGCACGCTAGGACAGGACTTGGAGACTTTGCTAGGGGAACACCCAGGCAGTGCAGACATGATCAATAGCCCTCACACTTATGCACCTCACTATCAATCTTCAAAGCCTTAAGGGGGCCCTAGTAATCAGCGATAAAGCTGGAGAAAGCCCAGGGAAATGACAAGAGGGTGGAAAAGACAGGAGAGACAAAGGAGGAGATAAGGAGTGCTGAGGTTCAGCCTGCCACCCTTGCCACACCTGCAATCACTGGAATTGATTGTTGGGATCTTGGGAGGATCATCTACATCAGACTCTGCAATAGTCATCTAAAACATGACTCTTCCTGCATGCAAACTCATTCACTCAAGTGCTCGTGGCAGACGAATGCAAAAAGGATGCGAGCACAGTTCAAGCGAATCGATTTACAAAACCAGACATTTATCAGCAGAAACATTTTGGTAGTATTCATCCAGCGTTAGATGCTGATGATGAGAATTTTCATGAGAGTAAAAGCCCCATGGACTGTTATTAATGAAAAAACAGCTAAAACCCTATTCTTGAACTGAACTCCCTCAAAATCAAAGGGATGTTTGAGTCCAATGACTTGATTAAGGTCTACCTCTAATTTTAAAAGGACATAAACTGTGCCATCTTCTGCAATTGAAGAAATTACAGTATCTGGCCATTTCTATACACACTTGAGAACACCAGAGGGCGATAAGCAAAGAAGTCACAGGTAGAAGAACAAGGAGATGGTAGGAAATATTATGTTAGTGTGGGCATGCCTGAATAAAAGTCCAGTTTAAACCTACTGATTAAGTGCTGGCTTATTTTTCAGGGTCAGACTCCTATTTTAGTCAGCTTTACTAACATAGTTAATGCATGTTAACAAAATTAAAACAAATTATTAAAAGCAGATGTGCTGGTGTTTGAACAACTAGGCACTAGCTCTGCCTTTGGATCTTATTCAGCTCCAGCATATGCTTCTGATAACCCCGTCACTTCCCAGCTATGTGGGAACTGTTTTATTAAACCCTAAATGGCCATCTGCAAGTTACTACTCCTTCCCTCCTCCCCGCTCCCAGGACCTTTTCCCCATAAGCAAGTAGGCCAAATCACCTATTTCTAGCAACATTTTTTCCTTAATTAATGGGATGCTTGTTGAGATCAGCAGACCCAGCTTATGACTCACCTTTTCGTTTTTGCACAATTTTGGAAAAACCATATAATTCTCTGTGAACTGAAATAAAAGCCCAGATGATTCAGTACTAATATACTTTGTAAAGCAATGAAGGTCACATGAGCAACCCTACAATAACAGACCAATATGCAAGTCCAGTACTCATGAATAACATTACAACCATAAACCAGTGAGCCCAGTTCTTGTGAGTAGCAAAACCAGTGGTGGGGGGGAGGATGCTTGCATAGAGAAAGCAATCTCATTCTCCTACTTCCCTGGGGTTGTAATAAAAACAACAGTAAGTACAAAACAGTATTTAAAATTCTGAAAACACTTCAATATTGTATCACTGTCACGTTGCTTAGTTTGGGGGTTAGCCGAGGCAAATAAATTAGCGGAGCACGCTTCAATCTCCATAGCTGCTGGCGCTTTGGTTTCCAGCAGAGAACAAAGGAGCTGTACCTTTCCAAGAGACAATGTGCCTCCCCCATCAAGACATCTCCAACACAGACAAAAGTTAGAACATCAGAGTGGGAATACCAATAAAGGCCAGTTTAATTCTTACCTACACCACAGACAACATTAAAAATCTGTTCACACGGCCCCCTTCCTGGGGGTCCCATCGCATACTAGAGACAGATCTATGCCTTCGTAACAGCATTCGACTGTTAGCGCAGTTGGGGAGGGGAAGGATGAAGGTGGATCTGGAAAGCTCTGATACTGCAGACGTGTTTGATAAGGCACTGGTTCGCTTGCGGGCAGCGCGTTCAGCCTCTGAAGAGGAAGGACCTTGTATTGCTCAACAGTGATGCCTCTGGCCACACAGGGAATCGTCTTGACAGGTTCAGAAGGCCTAGCCCCCTGCAGCTCTCTGCGGTTGGGCACATGTGGGCATGTGATAGGGACTAAGGCAGGTATGGGAAGAATACGGAGAAGCCAGAAATGAGGATTTAGTCCAGACAGTACACTTGTGGCAGAAGCTGAAATACAGAGACTAGAGAAGAACATGCCATTACTCAGCACCAGCACAGTGGCCACTTCTTCCTCCTTTGCACATCCCACGTGTCTGAGTTTTCTCATGAGTCACCATACTCAGACGACAGGAGGGCCAATGTTTTGCTTCTATTTCATGAGGACTGTGCGATCGCTCATGCCCAAGAGGATGACCCCCCAGTGACAGCTTTATTTCCTCCTTCCCGCCGGCTCATCAAGGAGGCTGGTGCAGATGCACCGGTGCCCTAACCCGGCATGGAAAGTCCTGAGTGTGAATATTCAGCTGCAAAGAGAAGCTGGGGCATTTCCCTGTCTGTGCCTCAGTTTCATGATCATTAATGCAGCCCTACTTCACAGGGGTGGCATGAGGCTCAGTCTCTCAAGTGCTTTGGGATCTTTGGAGAGAAGGGCCCGTCTACCAGATTATCAATCAGGCACACAGCAATGTTAAGCTACTTGGGGCTGACCTTGTGATGTGCTGTGCTCATTGACTTCAGGATCAGGCCTTTTGGCTATACCTACCCAGCTTCTGAGAGCGGAAGCAGAGTCCGAGCCCCCAAATCTCTTTATAGTCCCTCGAGCTGCACAGCTCCCTGTCCCCCTCCACCCGCAGCACTGATCACAGCTCATAAATTAATGAGGAAGTTTATTTTTAAAGGTTTGGGGGTGAGGAGAAAGTTGCAGGCTCTGGAGAAAAAACAAAAACAAAACAAAAAAACAACCCCAAACACACACAATCAATTCAAATGATGTAAGATGTTATACAGCATGTAAGTCCTTCAAAGCCACAAACCCTTTGGTCTCTAGCCACAGGCTGGATTCGCTAATAGGTTTACCATCAATGCTAGTTTGAAAGGCTGTGATGCTACAGGACCCACAATCCTTTGTTCTCCCCTCAATTATGTGCCAAGTTAAAACCAGGGGGGGAGGAACCCAATCCTAAAGTCATTCTTTTATCTTGTGAAGCTTATTAAAAAGCGAGAGGACAAGATAATCCACATGGGCTGGCGAGTTGGAGATTGCTCGCTCCCTCTCCAGACAAAATCAGCTCGTGTTTTCTCTGGGGCGTCCCAGGAGGCACAAAGACCAGAAGACACTGACAATATGCTACACGCACACACAGACAAAAAGGTAATTATGGAAAAGGTTCAGTGGAAAGCATGTTTCTGCACAGCTGCTGGAGAAAGAGCGAGAGACACACATACTCGGCGGGAGCTGCTAGCTAGTTCCTGGTCATTAGAAGAAAGCAACACAGAGGCAGAGCCAGGCCAAAGGTCATTAGCACGGTGGGCAGGTTTCAGTGATTCATCCCGAAACATGTGATCCAAAAAAAAATAAGAAGGAAAATGTGACTGTGTGTGAAGCTACAGACTGAGTGAAAGGCCTGGGAAGGATGGCCCAGTAGTTAAGGCACTCACCTATGAACTGAGTTCACATCCTCTGCTCTGCCATAGACTCCCGTGTGAGCTCACTTCCTCTCTCTTTAGCTCATTTCCCCATCTGTACAATGCAGATAACAGCACTGCCCTGTCCCACAGGGTTGTTGTGAGGATAAATGCATTGAAGATTGTGAGACGGTCGGATATTGTGGTGATGGGGGCCATCTAAGTGCCACATGCAGATAGGTCTCAACTAACGTGGTTTACAGGACATGACGCCACCAAGTTTATTGGGTTCTGGGATTTTTATGGCAGAACAACATCTCTCAGGCCCAATTTTGATCTCTGGTATAGCAGGTTAAATCTAGGGTAACTCCACTTACAACAAAGAAGATTGACCCTAAAGTAACTGAGATTAGATTCCAGCCCCTCATCACAGGTGCAGCCCACTAGATCAGTTTTCTAGGGATCAAGGATTTACCCTAATGCAGGCCACAAACAGATTGAGGACAAACTCCTTATCAGACATTTCTAAATATATTTGGAGCTAGAGATGGGCTTGAACCAAATCCAGGATATGAAGCCCACTAAACTTTGGGGAAGTTCTCATCCAGATCTGAAGGGCACAGCTCATGCCTCACCTATACTGGAAAGTCATGTGGCTTTGGGGGTCCACTGTAGACCTTGGGGTGGGGCGGGAGATGCACAAGCATTTTCCAAAAAAATTGTACTGGTTTTCCCAAATTTGAAAAATTTTAATCAAATTTTTCAGTCATCAAAACATTTCAACCCATTCCAGAGCTAGCCAAAAGACATTGTATGAAAATGTTCCGGGTTTTGTTTGTTTGGGAATGAGAAGGAAAGAAGGGCTGGTCAACAATTAGATTTTTGAAGAAGAAATTAGTCAAAAACTCAAGATTTGGGAAAATTCAGATCAGCTCCAGTTTAAGAACATAAGAAAGGCCATACTGGGTCAGACCAATGGTCCATCTAGTCCAGTATCCTGTCTTCCGACAGTGGCCAATGCCAGGTGCTTCAGAGGGAATGAACAGAACAGGTCATCATCAAGTGATCCATCCCATCGGCCATTCCCAACCTCTGGCAAACAGCAATCCCTGCCCGTCCTGGCTAATAGCCATTGATGGACCTGTCCGTACATCCTTGTTTGTGCAGCAAGATGAATTACAGTCTCACCAGCAGTCGTTTGCTAATTAGCTGCTGCTGTACAACCAGCAGTGATGGCGTACATCTGTATATATATATAGATGATCTATACAGATTATTTAGGTCTGAACCAAAAAGGATAGATAGATAGGTAGATAGATAGATAGATACTCCTATCAATAGTCATTCTTGGGGTATTCATGGGAGCAAACAATCTACCAAGTTTTAAGATGGATCTTGATAAATTTATCAATGGGATTATATGAGGGAATTGCCTGAGACACTCTGGACTTGATGACACAGGAGATCCCTTCCTGCCCTATGTTCCTGTGTTTTTGAGCAGAACCTAAACAAAAACAAAAGGTTGTTCTCCCTGTCTCTGCTGACTCTATCTAATGCCAGTGGGACCATTGATGATCTTGGTATATATATAATTTATTTTTCCACCGGATTCATATAAATATTTGGGATCTTTCAGCACCAAAAGCACTCCATGAACAAATGGGCCAAAGCCATGTCTGGTGTAAATAGGGTAGTGCTGCTGAGGCCAGTGGAGCTATGCCCATTTCATCAGCTGAGGATCTGGCCCGAAACATTTTATAAATCTGTCTCGCTCACATTTATGCAGACACCGCTCATCCCAAAGCACTTTACAGGCTATATATAGCAGCTGCAATACCTGCCAGTGAAATGCAGCTCCAGGGTGGAACAAGGCGGCTGTTTCATAGAGCTGTGCAGCATTACATAAGTTAGGCCAAACATTGGGGAAGAATACTAAAGCTGAGTGAGACTGCATGCCAGTTTTTGGAAGACAGAAGGCACTGACCCAAGGGGAAATGTGGCCAAGATCCCAGGGTGAACATCCCCAGTAGTGAGAAAAGTACCATAGGATGCTCAGTAACCATGAGTGGCCAAGGTTTTACATCTCAGCTACCAAAATGCAGCTACTTATTCAGAACCATCCAAGTCAAGCAGTGGCATGAAATGCCGCTTAGCAACTCCCCAATGTCTCCTGGGTCCCAGGCTATGAAAAATATTCTATTTGGAGACAATTCTGCTTCAGCGCTTCTTTCGGTATCTTGCTTTCATCCGTCTCTCCTGTTAATAGGATTTGCATCGCAACATCCAGGCCCTTAGGAGTTCTGCTGCTCCTGTCACCTGTCCCCACAGCCTGAATTCATCATCCCACTGGAGACGTCACTTCTGGTCGGTGTGGAAATGAGATGGGGGAGGGTCACAGGCAGAAGCGTGGGACTTGCAGTTAGGAATAAGCAGCCAAAACACAGGCGTCTCCCAAGAGGCAAAGCGCTTGTTCCCATTCAACTGCCTTTAATAAGAAAAGAACTCTAGACACAAAGGACAGCCCAATGCAGACAGGACATGGTTTCAAGAACGATGCGAAAAAATATCCTGCCCGAAAATAAAGTACACAGGCCCTAATGCATCCCTGAGGCAAGTGGGTGCATGTGACAGGAGGCAGGGATACTGCCTGGTCCTTGGTAAACAAGAGGTTAAGTTGGGAGTGGATACCACCCCCTTTCCCCAGAGGACAAAGCGTTACTGCCCTTGGGTTTGTTATCAAGTCACCCCACCTTTTTGCAGTGCAATCCCCACAAAGGTGCCTGGGCCAAAGTCAGCCACATAGATATAGAATCATAGAAATGTAGGGCTGGGCAGGACTTCATGAGATCATTTATTTCATCCCCACAATGAGGCAGGACCAAGTAAACTAGACCATCCCTGACAGCGTTTGCCCAACCTGTCCTTCTAAACCTCCAGCACTGGGGATTCCACAACCTCCCGTGAATACCTATTTCAGTAGTTAGCTATCCTGACAGTTAGAAAGTTTTTCCTAACATCTAACCCTAAAGCTCCCTTCCTGCAAATTAAGCCCTTCACTTCTTGTCCGACCTTCAGTGGACATGGAGAACAACTGATCACCATCCTCTTTATAACAACTCATCCCATATTTGAAGACTAGCAGGTCCCCCGTCAGTCTTCTTTTCTCAAGATTAAACATGCTCTGTTGTAACCTTTCCTCACAGGTCAGGTTTTCTCAATCTTTTATCATTTTTGTTGCTCTCCTTTGGACCCTCTCCAGTTTGTATTCCAGCTGAGGCCTCATCAGTGCCAACTAGACTGGAACAATTACCTCCTGTGTCATATGTGTTGTATGTCTTATGTTCTCGCGGATCATTGCTAATGATTCCAAGATTGCTTCAGCTACTTCCTCAAGTAGGATGAATTTCATCAGGCCCTGTCAACTTGAATGCATCTAACTTACCAAAATATTCCTTAACCTGTTCTTTCCTTGTTCTAGCTTGTGTTCCTTGCCCTTTGTTATTAATATTTAATTGTCTTACGCATCTGGCCACAATTAACTTTTTAGTGAAGACATAAGCAAAATAGATATCAAATGCCGAGCCTTCTTGGTGTCGTTCATTATTAGCTCTCCTTCCCCACCAAGTAGTGGACCTACTCTTTCCTTTGTCTTTCTCTTGTTCCTAATGTATTGGAGAACCTCTTACTGCCTTTTATGTCCCTTGCTAGCTGTAATGCATTTTATGCCTTAGCCTTTCTGATTTTATCCCTACGTACTTGAACTATTCTTTTGTGCTCATCCGTAGCAATCTGTCCATGTTTCCACTTTTTGTAGGATTCCCTTTTTGATTTTAGGTTAGTAAAGAGCTCCTGATGACGCCATGTTGGCCTCTTACTGTTCTTCCGATCTGTCCTTTGCATCAGGATGGGGGGTAAGTTACACATGGGGTGTAAATTGGGAAGTAGTGTATCATGCCCCAGATGACAGAGGGTGACCTTTACATGCTGATGGGCAGAGATGGAGTATGTAGCAAAGAAAAGTAGCTAATATAAAGGGTGTGTGATGAAGCAGATGGGTTTGCTTTATCTTACATCATCCGGTGAGTCGTCTTTCCTGCTGTGCTCACCCTTGTTCTGCTCCCTGAGAGTATAAATTATACTAATTTGCACACGCGCCAACTTGGTGTAAGCTACACTTCTGTACTACTTACACCCTATGCGTAACATACTATTTATGTCACCTCAGCACTGACTTTGACCCAGCAACTAGGTAAAAGTTGTCTCTGATTACACCAGGGTTGAATGTAGCCGGTTCTCACTATTTGTCCAGGAGACCAGAACAGGCCAGATCTCTGCCCCTACCACTGAGCAGGCTTGTCAGTGAAGTCTGTGCCAACTTGAAAACGTCGGTAGAGCCACAGAATAAGTGCAGCGGCAAGGAAAGGTCCCCGCCCTTATTCCTGCCCACATGCTTCACTCTGCACCAGGAGCCAGAGCTTGGCAAGAGAGGAGAGTTTGACCTCCAAGGCCCACTCTGTCCTTGACCTACTGTAACTGCTAAGGCCGTCAATGAGGAGAGACAATGCCAGTTCCTCTCCTCCTCCTCCTCACTCCTAGTCTGAGGGGTCCAACTTTCCTCCTGCCTCCGATGCTAATGCCGACAGAGTCCCCTGGGACTGGGATGGGGCAGGTGAATGCCGCCTGAGAGCAGGAGCCATCTGGAAGGGGTTTTAGATAAGAAGATGGCCACCTCCCCAACCCCGCCCAGCTCTTCAGTAGAACAGGCAGCTCCAAATCTCATATGCTCTGGTGGCAACAGGACCCCGTGCACAAGCTGTGCTGCTAGACACGTGCTAAGCTTCCCGGCCACCGAGCCCTCTGAAGCACTGACTGGTTGGTGATCCGTGCAGTTGAAAGTCTCATTGTGGGAATGCGGCTCCACCTTCCAGCCACTCACCTTCCCCTGACTCTCTGCTTGGTGTTTCTCCTTCAGTTCCTAAAGAGGCACCAGTCCCCCCTCTTCTTCTCTGCTCTTCCCCGTTGGTCGCATGGAAGGATTGTGTGACCTGAATCTGTCTGCTCAGATTAGAGTCCTGAGACTTTCCTCTCTCCCATACCCAGCGCTCCGTCAGGGCTGCAAGGCCGCATCTGCCATGTTGGGTTATTCAGGATGGGACTCAGCAAGAGTCGCTGCTGTGACGGGAGCGATGGGGGCTGGGATCAAGGAGGCCTGGGGACGGAGGGGAGGGGAGGGAGACTGGATTGTACCCCAGCTGCGGGAACACAAGCACTAGTAATGACAGTGTTTGGCCTCCCCGTGTTGCTCCAGTTGTACTAGAGGCAATGGGTTCCCTGTGCCCAGCTGAATGCAAAGGGTTAAAGACAGAAGGAAAATGACGAGCAAGGATTCCTCCTCATAAGAAAGCAGAGGTCACTGCATGCATGGCTGCCCCGGCTCTGTGCAGCACAGTGAGCGCGCTTGCTTGCTTGGCTCCCTCCTGCTCACCATTGTCTCCCCTACACTTCATATTAACGCTCTATCCCCAGTGCCTTTGCTGACTGGCTCTCTCAATGTCCGCAGGGTGCAGGAGGGACTCCCTGAGCTCCAGTCTTCTTTTGGATGCTAGCAGTATGAGTGATCTCAGGGATGCAGGTCAAGACAGCTTTTCAGAAGCCAGGGAAGAAGAGAGGAGCAGCTGGGAAGGAGAGAGGGGGAAGGAGACCGCTTCACGTCCCAGGGAATGCCAGACAGCTGTGCGTTTGATGAGACATGGAGATAATATGGGGGGACACAGATAATACAGAAGGGCGGAGGTATCCCGGGGACGCTAGCGAGGCAATCAGATACTGCAGAGCTGCAGCCATGCCCAGGGACTGTGCAGCTACTGGGAAGGCAGTCAGACACTGCAGAAGTGTTCATCAACTCTCGAGATACCATGTAGGTGCTCAGAGAATACAGAGCTACTTCCAAGCTGCTCCCAAATACAAAGGTGAGGGGCATCGCTATACAAAACTGAATAGAGTGAACAAATAGTTTTATTTTTCCCAACGGATCAGAGTCCCAAGGGCGCTCATTATTCATCTGTGACAGGCTGCAGCTGACAGCTCCCTGTGCAACATACACCTCTTGTGCTGCATTCCCTGAAGGGTGATGGTGTGACTTCCTATAGGGAAGTGAGAGCAAAGCCTAGAGGCCTGCTTACCATGCTACCAACCACACTCCCTTTGCCAGGAATAGCCTCAAAGAGAGCCTGTTCCTCCTCTTTAGCATCTCCCAGACATCCCCTTAGACCATCACCCCTGTATTCACAGAGAAGGCAGTGGGCGGACTGAGGTCTATCAGCACCACCAAAACCATCACGGGTACATGGGAACCTAATCCCTGCTCATTGCTCCAGGGGAAGTCTCAGACCCCACAAAGTCGCAGGAAAAGTGAAGTCCGCAGATTGGCGTAGGGCTGTGCACGTGAGCAAGAATCTGCCCACAGGCCTCTCATCCTGTTGCTACCCAGCACACGGCATGCTCTCTCCTCTCCGCTCCACACAGCTCTGTAATGCAGGCTTGCAACATCTAGCGATGGGGCTGAGCTGTAAAATTCAAATCCTTAGCACCCTAAACTTTGTTGGCTTGGCCCATTACAGAGAAAGGGGTCAGCTGGGAAATTTCGATCTGGGTTTTGAACAGGCTCAGAAATACAGAGGTGCTCGGATCTGAGGTTTCCATTTCAGCCCAATCCGAGCAGAGTCACAGAAACTAGACTCGGTGAAGCCTTGTCAGGTCCCATCTGTTCCATCCTTCCCAGAGTCCACAATGGAACCATTCACTACCCCTTGTTCTTCAGATCTGTCCTCAGTCCACTTTGAAATGTCCTGAGCAATGACGCTTTTGCCATTTTCCTTGGCAGTCTTGTCCCACAGCCTTGGAGTTTTTGCCACTGGGATACAGTTTCTCAGTATTTAGATTTAATTTTCTCTTCCTCAATGTCATCCCATGACTAATTACAGCCACTTGAAGCCCCCGCTCCCTCCCCCAGACAACTCTTCCTGCTGCTTGATCTGTAAACCCTTTAAATTCTGCACACAGTCGCATCCTCCCTTTGTCATCATGGCAGAGGCAGTGTGCAGCTCCATCAGGGACCACCCAACAGCACCCCCAGCATGGTAGGTAAGGAGCATCAGTAACAGTCCTCCGCTGAGAAGAGAGACACATAAAAAGCAGGAGACCTAGGGACTCTGATGGGGTGTGGGAAGGCATCCTTCTTTCCCTGTCCTGGTCACCCCAAGGAAGGAAAACAAAGCCTGCTCTGAAGTTATTAGCATGTGGATGCAGATGGATGAGCACTGCATAGAGAGAGGGTGGTTTCAGCCTGTAATATTCCACAGCCCTGTACCACCCTGGGATTGCACCATTCTGCAGATGGCTTGCAAGTCTGATGCGAGATGACACAGTGATGACAGGATAAAGGCCTGGCTGGTATGCCTAGGTCAGATGAGATCAGTCTCACTCTGTCTGTGGGAATGTCAAGGTTCTAAAGCACCCCCAACTCTCTGTCTGGCTGTGCCCCTCGTCCCACATTCCTGGGCCTTCCCCCCCCCCTCGCACCCTTGACTGGAAAGCCTCTGCTCACTTCAATCCAGTGACACAGAAAAGCAGCCATCAGAACAGGGGTCAAATGCCCTCCTGGAGAGATCCACTGAGTGAGACGTATAAATAAATGAAATGGCTGCTTCTCGTGTCAGAGCAAGTAGCACAAACTGTCGCTGCAGGAAAAAAATCCAGGAGACACCAATTAAATGCATGATTTGTCTGCTGCTGCCACTGCTGCTAGTGGCTGCTCGCTGGTGGCAGCTGTGTATTGCTGGTCGTAGCTGGCATGACACAGATCTGGTCCGGATCTTGCCATGCTTCCTAGTGACAGGCCTGCTGCGGCTTTGCTTCTCTCAGCCTGTCAGTGGAGGTAGCTGATGGGCTGGAGGGGGTTGAAGGGAGGGATGTGGGCTCGAGGGCTCCAAGCGCCTTCAGTGGAGGCTAAGTGAGGAGAGCGACATCCAGCCAGCAGAGAGAAGGCGTTTCAGGGAAAGGAGCCAGCATGGCGTTTCCTCTGATGTAAATCACTAGGGAGGGGATGGGCGCTAAGAGTGGGAGCTTCACAGGGCTCTGAATTAGCCTAACTCTGACCATCGATTTCAGGGGAGCAGGGCTAGGCCAACGCTGAGCGCTTCTGAACTCTCACCCTATGCCTCATCATGGACAGAACTTAGATCCTCCTGCTCCATAAACCCAGGCCCCCCACTACATGAGCTCAGGATAAACTCCATTAGCTGTGTTAGTAGGTCCAGGAGAGGGCAATTGTGCATGCACACACACACACAATCATGCCACCATTCCTAACCTCACACTCATTCCCCTCTCATCTCTCTGTCTCTGGAATGCCCACTCCATCTCTAAAAAGATTACAATCACCCACAACCTTTTCCTATCATATAATACATGGAAAAATAGAGAAGTTGATAGTAATGAATATAAATCAGAAGCTAGCAATTGAAAATTGCAGTAGAAAATTGATAAGGGAGGCAAAAGAACACAAGCAGCACTCTATGGCCAGCAGAGTGAAGGACAATAAGAAACATTTTTTAAACTATATTAGGAACACAAAGAATCCTAACAATATTGGTCCATTACTAGATGGAACTGGTGGAACTGTCAATAATTATGCAGAAAGGCAGAATTCAATAAATATTTCTGTTCTGCATTTGAGAAAAAAACAGATGATGTAGTGACATCATATGGTGATGATGATACACTCTCCATTCCAATAGTAATTCAGGAGGACATTCAACAGCGGCTTCTCAAGTTAGACATTTTTAAATCAGCAAATCTGGATAATTAGTATGTAAGAATCTTTAAAAAGCTGGCTGAGGAGCTTGCTGGAGCATTAACACTTATTTTAAATAAGTTTTGGAACACTGGGGACGTTCCAGAAGAGTGGAAGAAAGTTAATCTTGTGCTGATATTAAAAAGGTAAAATAGGACGTATAAAGGATAATTTTAGGCCTGTCACCCTAACATTGATCCCAGACAAAATAATGGAATGGCTGATATGGGACTCCGTAAATAAAGAGTTAAAGGAGGGTAATACAATGAATGTCAATCAAAATGGGTTTATGGAAAATAGATCCTATCACACTAACGTGATACCTTTTCTGATGACATTACTAGTTTGATTGATAAATATGATAATGCTGATATAATCTACTTAGACTGCTGTAAAGCATTTAACTTGGTACTGCACAACATTTTGATTAAAAAACTAGAACGATACAAAATTAACATAGCATGCATTAAATGGATTAAAAACTGGTTAAATGACAGGTCTCAAAATGTAATTGTAAATAAGGAATCATCAGGGGGCAGGTGTGTTTCTAGTGGTGTCCCACAGGGACTGGTTCCTGGCCCTATGCTAGTTAACATTTTTATCAACAACTTGAAAGAAAACAAATTCATCTCCGATAAAGTTTGCAGATGGCCCAAAGATTGGGGTAAATAATCAAAAAGACAGGTCACTGATACAGGCCAATCTGAATCGCTCAGTAAGCTGGGTAAAAGCAAGCCATATGTGTTTTAACACAGACTAATGTGAAGTTATACATCTAGGAACAAAGAATGGAGACCATACTTACAGGATGGGGGACTCTATCCTGTGAAACAGTCACTCTGATAAATAAACTGGTAAATAAGCAGACAAACATGAGCTCCCAGTGCAATACTGTGGCCAAAAAGGCCAATGTGATTGTTGGATGCACAAAGTATGGCGTAGGAGTAGGGAGGTTATATTACCCCTGCGTTTGGCACTGGTATGACTGCGGCTCGAATACTGAGACCAGTTCTGGTATCCACAATTCAAGAAGGAAATTGACAAACTGAAGGGTGTTCAGAGAAGAGCCATGAGAATGATTAAAGGGGTGG
This sequence comes from Emydura macquarii macquarii, assembly GCF_026122565.2. Lineage (NCBI taxonomy): Eukaryota > Metazoa > Chordata > Testudines > Chelidae > Emydura > Emydura macquarii. The sequence continues at coordinate 14,678,129 of NW_027131105.1, read as the reverse complement.
AGAAAAGGCTTTATAGTGGTAGACTGACTGAGTTAATTTATTTATCTTAGCAAGCTAAGGGGTGACTTGATCACAGTATATAAGTACCAAATGGGGAATAGAAATTGGATAATGGGCTCTTTAGCCTAGCAGACAAAGGTATAACAAAATCCAATGGCTGGAAGTTGAAGCTAGACAAAGTAAGACTGGAATTAAGGTGCAAATATTTAACAGTGAGGGTAATTAGCCATGGGAACAATTTATTATGGGTTCTGGTGGATTTTCCACCCGTGGTAATTTTTAAATCAAGATTGGCTGTTTTCTAACCGATATGCTCCTCTACTGCAAACAGGAATTAAGTCAAGGAAGTCCTATGGCTTGTGTCATACAGGTGAGAGTAAATGATCACGATGGGCCCTACAGTTGACAACCTTTGAATGTACAGCTCACGCCCTCTAGCTCCTGGATCTCTCAGCGACTGAATCCCTTCACCTGACACTGCCTCTGCAGCTGGCTTCTCTCATGAAGACCTCTCCTTCGCTCACACTGCCCACCCTGAATCAGAGCATGGTAGGTATGCTGGGCTTTTCCTCTCCCATTCCGGTCACTTCCGGCTCCTCCCTCCTCCCCCTCCCCACTCTTTCTCCTCTTTTGAACCGCGCTGCATCCGACTCGTCTCTCCTCTCCCCCTGCATGCTGCCCTCACCTACCATCCACCCAGCTCCTTCATTGCCCACATGTGACCTTTTCAACCAAGTCTCTTTGTGCTTTCTCTGATGCTGCCCCTCACACTTGGGAGGAGCACTCTGAAAACACCCACAAAGCTACGTCATTTACCAGCCTCCAAATTCCTGCTCAAAATTCTCCTTTGCTATGATGCCTACAATAAACTTGGCAGTGGTAAGGCAGCTGGTGAGCTGAGACCACTGCCCCTCATACGAATCAATATTGTCTCATTGTTTTCTTGTGCTTCCCTAAAGGTCCGTCTGTATCCATCTGTTATCTCTTGTCTTAGATTGTTAGCTCTTCAGGTCTGGGGCCATCTTTTTGTTCTGTGTTTGTACAGCACCTAACACAACAAGGTCCTGCTCTGTGACTAGGCCTCCTAGGCTCCATGGTAATAAAGACCAGCCAATTTATTACACTGCACCAGGAACACGCTGGAGCCATCCCGCTATAACACCAGAGAACCATCGCCATGTCACTGCGCCAAAATCTGCCCCAGGCAATAGCAGAGATGGGCCCAACCAAAATCCTCAATCTGAACAATCTGAAATCTGGGCTATTCCAAATATGGGACACAGGATTAGGCACATCCACCATTGCTAAAAGTGTTCGACAGCTAGGGCCAGCATAACTAATCGTGGTGCCATGATGCTCCGTGCTCCATGATGGCAGTGAGATGAATCCTGCCTAGCCCAAGACCTTTAGAAGAGCCACCAGCTGGAAACAGGGCCACAAACAAGAGGAGAAACAGGATACCAACAGCCTAAAATCCCTTGTTTGCCCTGCCTCCCTGCAGCGACACTATCCCAGCGTGCTCCACTCCAGGGGCAGCTACTGCTAAGACCACTTAAAAGAGTTGTTTCAGTGCTGTAGCCATGGCAAAGGGGCCTTGCATAATCACTGGCTTTGCCACACGCACCACGGCAAGACTAATTCATTGCAGCAGCCCTACTGTGCACACCCACTAGACCTCAGACCTCAGCCAGACATGGTGCCTGGCAGGACGGTAAGAGGCAACCTAATTAGGATGGAGGCTCCTCTCCCCTACCCCCCCCCCCCCCCACACACACACACAGATACCCACCCTTCTTTAAACTGTGCACAAGACACTAGGAAGATTGTATTGAATGCGGGGCTCCCTGATCATCATCTAAACCATTCCAGGCAACACGAGCATTAAAGAACTACGGATTCACCATGCCTGAAAAAATAGGCCTCTATTGCCAGAGCTCCCACCTCTATGAGGAATGTTTGGCTGCAGCCACTTGCGGCCAGTCGAATCCTTCCTGTGAGAGCAGCTCCGATTCTCTGCAGCAGAGGCCGGCAGCCATGAACAGCATCTGGTTGATTATAGTGCCAGCTCCTTCTCAACTGTCCACGCCCCGATCAGGATCCATCCATCTCAGGGCCCATCAGAGACCGCTTGCAGCAGCCACGTAGGGCTTGTCTACATTTATAGCACTGCAGCTGTAACTGGTGCGGCTCCGCTTCTGTAGTGCTTTCTGCAAACGCTACCCACACCAACGGGAGAGCTTCTCCCATCAGCCTAGGTACTGCACCACCCCAAGAGGCAATAGCTACGTCAACAGCAGACGCCCTTCCAGTGACACAGCGCTGTCTACGCTAGGAGTTCGGTCAGTATATGCTGGCCGGGGTGTGCATTTTCCACACCCCTGAGTGACGTAGTTATACTGACATGAGGTCCCAGACCAAGACCAAGCTAAACAATCTGGAGGTATGTGCTTGGCCAGGGTTACAATCTCTGGCGGGTCCGTCCATTCAGACAAAACTGCTTCCTCAGCCCTTTTTAAAAATAGTCCAAAAATAATCAAATCAAAATTTGAAAACCCACCATACCCTTGAAATCTCCATTAATTATGAATTTTGCATGGCAACCGTTACCAAGAGAGGCTCCTCTGAAACTGATGTTCAAAGAACTTTACATCAAATCTTCAAACAGTTGAGAAATGTTCAAGCTACAAAGTCGAAACATCTGTTGCTTCCCGGTTCTGCTTTATTATTTAAATACAACAACAGCCTGCAATATACACTGCATGCAAAGAGCGAGTAAGAGTGTAATTAGGATGTACACAGACTTAATCGAAGCCAAAAATGTACGCTGCCAAAAATACGCTTTCATTTTCTTTAAATTTAGCCCCACTAAGAGACAACATTGGCCGTCTGGGAGGCTGAAGTTTAGCACTAGAAGTGAAGGACAACATCTCCGGAGGAAATAATGAGGTTGCAGTCCCAGGCAGAGTTTAGTGGCTTCAACAAGTGCTGTATTAGGGCCATTTAACATTAATGTAATGATGCAAAATTTATGTAATTAGTTTGTAGAGTGTGTCTCACAACCACACTTACAGTATATATTGTACTGCAGCCAACAGGAGTCCAGAAGAAAGAGTCAGCCTGTGTATCTGAGAAACACCTCTGCACTGTGCAGGACTGATCACTGTGGGCCACATTTTCAAATGTGCTTTTTTGCAGGCACATTTTGCCCCCATGATCCAAGAATAGGCATAAATCTGCAAAGTGTGCCTCTTAGTACCCAATCTATGTCTATGTAGCTTCTTATTAGAGCCGGTTGCAATGTTTCACGGCTTTCATTAATGTTATCCAAGTTTTCACAAAATATTCCATGACATTTTAAATTGCTATTTTTCTCAAAATAGTTTTTCAAACTCGTTATTGAGTTTTGCATTGACCAGCAACATGTTTACCAGTATTTAGATATTCTCCACCCCCAAAGCACTTATTGTCTTTTTGTCCTGTGTTTGTACAGGACCTAGTGCAATGGGATCCTGGGCCATGACTCAGGCTCCTAGATACTATGGTAATACAAATAATAAATAATCATATAACAATTTCAATACCATTTTGATTGAAAATATCAATTAAAAATGTAATGGAAAATGGGTGGAAAATGGGTGCATTTTGAGCGCTGTGAAATGAAAACCACTGGAAATTTGGAAATGTTTTGCAAAATCGTTTTCCTGCTTTTCAACCAGCTGTTATGACCAAGCGTGTGACAGTCGTCGTACCTGATCTTGGCTGCAAATCTCACCCCACAACTCATTTTTTCATGACAAAAAAGGACGATGAACTTTATCCCTTTGCCAGCGTGCCCCTAATGGTGTCATCCACATGCACACATGGCTTCCAATGCAGCTCTCGCAGGAGTCTTGCCCATTGTTGTGCTGAGGGAACTTTATCCAGGGAACGTAGCACGTGCATGGGTGTGTTCCTCTCCAGACTGGGCACTCTGCAGGGCGGAACATGCCTGACTGATGGACGGATGGTCCGACTACATGCGCCCAGGGCTCTGTTTCCCCTGTGAGAGCTGGTGCCATTGCTGTGCTGGTAGAAATTCCCTCTGACACGGGTTGGTTGACAAGGAAATGCTTTCCCAAGGAGCGTCAGCCTGCCCACACCAACTCCGCTAGCTGCTAAACGCCATCAGCTTTTTCCCACACACCTTCAGCTTACTTGGCCTGACTGCAAAACTGGAACCAAAAGATCCCAAAGAGCCCAGTGGAAGGGGTGGGCATTCAGAGCTGGGGGAGGGAACATGCCCAAAGGAACACTAGCTCATTGATCCGGCCTGCACCCCCAAACGTCATGGTTAGCTAGGGATGGGCCCAGGGTGAAAGCTCAGGCCCAGAGATGAACTCCTGCCAAGTTTAAGACACTAGAGACTCAGAGCTTTGGTTCAGCCCATCTCTCATCTGGGTCTCTGGAAGGAGGACAGTGGGGGTGGGGGGATGCTGCTTTATCACTGCTTACATGTAGTGCTATTTCTCTGCACACAGCAACATATAGCTGGATAGGAAATGTCTGCCCCTAGGAGCTGACACCCAAACCGGGCAGAGGCCTAAAGTAGCTGGTCTCTAAAGGAGCATGACTCAGAGGGAAGCAGAAGACAGAGCCAGGGCGAGGTGGGAAGAGCTGCTATGGGGGGGGGGATATTGGGCAGGGACGCCCCCACCCCCCTTAGGGAGCAGTTGTTCATACACCATTTCCCAGGGGGTTGTTTGGTGTCTGATGTTCTCCCACCAGGTGCAAGAGCAGAGAGTGCCCGGGTGGAGATTGCGTCGAAGTGCTGGGCAGAGGGGGCTTGGAGATGGGGGGCTGAAGCTGGAGGAGGAGGCTAGGGGGAAGAGAGTGGCTTAGCATGAGTAAGGGTGGCCCAAGAAAGGCGGTGGAGTGGGAGACGGAGGCAAAGGGAGCGCGTGCTAAGGCCAGCAGCCTGGACAGCGCACAGGGGGACGGAGACGATCAGCCCCCACGCGGCTGAGCATGGGGGCCAGGGAGAAGTTTGGAGACTCCTGCCAGCCACCCGCAGCGCCTCTGTCCTCAGAGCGAGGCTCTAGTTCCAAGGCCCCGGTAAACCCCTTTTCCCTCTTATGAGGGTGCCTGGCCCAGCGGGTGCCTTTTCAGGCAGGCCTCAAGCACTCCCCAGCCTCCATGGGGCCATTAAAGTATCAGGGACGCAAGGCCGGGCAGGTAAGTGAAGGGGAACCTGATTTCACAAGAGTTTGTTCTGAAACAATCTGTGCCCTCCACAACACAATAGCCCCTCAGAGGCTGGGTGGCAGAGGGGGAGTTTAACCCTCTCATCAAAGTGCACCTGCTGGACCCGCTTTCCTCATGAGAGGGAAACACTGTTCACAAAAGCCTGGCACCACAGCCTCCCACTGAGAGAATCTCATTCCCCCTCCCCACTCCCGACGGGCACCGGGAGACTCCCCTTGCACGTGCGCGTGCAAAACACAGCACCCAATGTCAGCCTGCCCCCGAACAGTGCTGAGTACCTGCAACTCCCTTCAGACGCAGTGAAAGCCGCAAGCGCCCAGCACCTGGGAAAGTCGGGTTCTGCTGCCTAAAAGGACTTAAGGCCAATACTTCCACAGGTAAGGGTAGGCGCCGAGATGTGAATTTAGGCACGTAGCTAAAAGTGGCTTGTGTCACTCAGAGATGCCCAGCACCCCGCGATCCCACGGACGTCCACAGTGCTTTGCATTTGGGGTGCAACTGAAAGCACTTGTGGGTGCAGCCAGATAATTGGACGGTTACATTCTGTCGCTGGAGCCTGCAAGCTATCGTTTGCAAATCAGAGGCCTTGTTATGACTAGGTGCTATTAATAACATTAATGGCAATGTGCTCTTTAATGGATATTCACGGGCCTCTTCTGCTTTGCTATTCCCAAACTATGAACCACTCAAAGCATGCACCTGGCATTTTTGAGTCCCCCCACCAACATTCTGCTGATGAGCTGGGATCGGAACCTAGTTCTTTATCCAGCTTGGTAGAACTAGTGAAGGTGGGGGCTGGCCAAGAGGCTTAGCATCCCAGTTGTGGAGCTCACGGCAGGGAGCCTGTATGTTAAAGGAACAACGCTGCCCTTGTCAGACAAGATGGATTAGCGAATTGCGAGGGAGGGCTGCACAGATTTGGGAGGCAGCAGATCCCTAGTCTGGTTCTCCTCCTCCTCTAGCTATCTGTAGTATCAGCACCAACCTGCTTCATTTCACATCTGAAAACCTATCATAACTGCAAGGGAAGGCAGTGTTGTCTAATGGTTACAGTCACCGTGCTCTGGGAGCTAGGACTCCCGGGTTCGATATAAAGGGTCATGTTTTACTTCGATGTGTTTTTCAGTTGTTTTATTCTGATGCATGATGTCCGTTCTTGATGTAGAAAGCCTCCTGTGGGTGGGTGGGGAGGAGGGGCTGGGAGGAATGCTTTTTAAAGATACCATTATTAAGTATTATTAGTCCCACCTGGGTCACAGCTTCAGTGTGTGCCCCTGGGACGTCACGTCTCATTGTGACAGTTCCCCCTTCTGTAAGGTGGGGACAACGCTAATGACTTCTCCTCAGGTGCTGTCAGCAGCAACTGCACGCACTGGAAAAGCATTTTGAGATCAGTAGCACGAGGTATGGTTTGTTAGTCCAGGCAGCACCGACATGCCCCAAGTGAAATCAGGGGCCCATTGCGCTAGACATTGTAAAAAGTCAGAGGCAGTTCCTGCCCCGGAGAGATTACAGGTTAAACAGAGGATGGGTGGGAAAGGAAACAAGTTGCCCAAGGTCAACCAGCAAGGCAGGGATTTGAAAACTCAGGGCTCTTGACTGCTGGCCTACCGCTCACTTTTTACCAGCCATGCTGCGTCTCTCAATAAATAAATCCAAGGCATTATTATTGACACAGCAGACTTAGCTCATAAGGTTTATCTGCATGTGGTCCAAATGGCCCAGGGCTGACAATCAGCCATGCTAGCTGGAAAGTCCCAAATATCCCTCTTCGAGGGAGAAGAACATAAAGGTTCCCAAACTGAAGGGTGCCTTAGACACACAGGCGATTCAGTTCAGTCATAGCACATTAAACGGGACTGTTATTTTTCTCCCCTTGCTCTGCCTTTATTACTTTGTCAAAGTACTTTCAAGTATAATACTTATATTTGATAGGTCTCAAGCACAAGATTATTCAATTTGCTTTATGGGCCTGGTTTGATAAATCCACTCAGAAGCAAACTACATGGTAATTGAAATCCATTGCCTGGTGAGGAGGGAATGTTTGCATTGGCCTCCGCCTTCATTTCTGAATGCTGACATTCTGCCACACACGCGGAGGTAAATTAAACCTGATCGGCTTTACATTACGTCGGGCTGTTTGTCACGGGTGTGAGGAGGGGCGATGGCAAAGCTCTGCTGTGGGGATGGGGGGGGAGGGGACTGTCAAAATTAAATCCTTTCTTCTTCCCCCCTCTTGTTCTGTTCCTTTTGCTCCACCCTGAACAAAAATAGTCGTCATAATATGTGTAGAAAATAACTATGGGACCCAGCTATGCTTTTTAAGTTAAAAATTGCATTTCAAGCAGTAGGCTGGCTATGAATCAGGTGCGGCCGCGACTGAAAAGAGACTGAATTTTTAAAGATGCCTTCAGGCACAGCATTTGACAATTTATCCCGGCCTGCTTTCAGCTGGCATCAGCAGAAATTTATAAACTGGCTCCAAACGAACTCAGCCTGAAGTCAGTCTCCTTGGGTAGACGCGCCTCTTAGGAAAAGCTTAGCGTTGCCCGTGGAAAAATGAGCTTTAACCCCATTTCCCACGCACACAAATGCTTCCCCTGCCTGGGTAGCAGGAATGCTCTCTCTCTCTCTCTCCCCTGAGGAGAGAGTTCTGGTGTTAGTGGGTGGTTTGGAGGTAGGTGGGAGCAGGCACTAAACCCTTATCAATGGCAATTGCAGATGGAACCAGACAACAGGGCTGTGCTGCTGGCTCCTCCGTATCCTGTCCACTGGAGGCACAAATGGCTATTTAGCTGAGGTTAGTCCTGTTTTGAGCAGGGGGTTGGACTAGATGACCTCCTGAGGTCCCCTTCAACTCTGTGATTCTCTGAATGCTTTGTAACCAGTTCTGGCAGCCCAAGAGGACACGTGCACAGGGATCCAGGCTTCCCTGGCCTCCAGGCTCCGTTACAGAGACGCTCTGTACTGGAGATTGAAAACGGGATCCTTGAAGAAGCTCTGTGAGATGTGGCAGCATAACACACACGCAGCCTCCAGTCCCCTGCTCGTTATATTGTCTTCCCAAACCCTGAAGTAGGGCCGGCCTTATGCGTGGGCGACGGCCCTGGGTGCCGTGGTCAAAAGGCAAAGAGCAGGGCAGGCCTGGTGTGCAAGGCTGCGGAAAGGAGAGTGTGGCACTGGGGGGAGGGGAGGCAGTGGGGCCCCGGGGCAAAAGGGGGATGGATAAGGAGGCGGCGGGGCAGCGCTTAATTGGTAATGAAAGAGGTGCTGGGGCTCAAGCTGGGCAGGCAGAGAGCGCTGGCTGATGGCCGGGAGCCCAGCTCTGAAGGCAGCCCGGCCACCAGCAGCAGCGCAGAAGTAAGGGTGGCATGGTAAGGGATTGCCACCCGCACTTCTGCACTGCCGCTGGCCGTGGTGCTGCCTTCAGAGAGCAATGGCTGCTGGCCGGGAGTCCAGCGGTGCCTGGCTCAGCTCTGGCAAGCCCTGGTACAAATTAATCACTGCAGCAGGAGGCGGGGGGATGGGTGGGGCCAGCGATGCAGCTGGGGCTGGGGGGGCACCAAAATACAAGTTTGACCAGAGTGCAGTTTTCCCTGAGGCCGGCCCTTGAGGTCCCTCAGGGATCACCTCTGCCAGCACAGCCGTGCTCACCAGGCCTGGTCTACACGTACCTTCCAATTCCAGAGTAACTTGCGTAACTCCCGTCGACATCGTAACTCCTCTTTCCTGCGCTGCGCCACCCGAGGGGGTGGTTTTAACGCGTCGGGTCTTCACTGACCGCTCAATCCATCCAGCTAGGTCGATCCGACAGCGGCGAATTTCCCGCCGTCAGCGCAGACGTACCCGAGGATGCTGTCAGCAGCACAAGTGAAATGCGTAAGAACCAGGGGGAAGAGCCTTGCCAGCAGACTGCCTCCTTCCACAAGGATTGAGAATGAGCGCAAATAAGGCGGCCTTCAGATCAAGCCCAAAAGCCCCTGCTGCCCCTTGGCCTTCCCACAGTAATTACGGGGTTTGTTTTCTTTTAAGCACATGTGAGCGCCATGCTCCAGCTTTGATGGGGAGGAGAACCCACAGCAAGACAACTTCATTTGTGACCTTTTTCCTCTCGCAAGGACCTCAGATCTCAAGCGTGGCTTCTACAACCACATGTGTGAAGCCCTAAGGAGCAGACCACTTCTGAATGGTACGTCCTCCTGCTCTTGCAACCAAGGGGGTAGCACAAGCAAGGAAGCCATGATCTTAGGCTGCCATTTACCAGCAGCTCTATTCTTGTAGCTGCCGCAGCTCACAGGGGCTCACTCTGATCCAGCTCACAGCCTGAGTCCCTATTGACCATGGCTGGAGAACTACTTGGTCACTGGCAGATTTTTGGGGGAGGAAGAACAAATTTTGTAGTCATGGTTTGAGCCTGCATCTGTCCCAGAACATGAGGGAACAGGGTTCCAAGACCACATCCTGGTTTTGCTTATGTCCTGAGCTGGATTTAAATCCACGTTTTCAGTTAATTTCAGTTAATTCAGATCATAGAGCCATCTAGCCAGAATCCCACCTCCCGCCTGGGGTCAGCCCATTGGTGTGGCTAGTCCCACGTCCCACCTCCTACTATAGCACATCAGTCCGTGCGTCCCTTAATTAATGGGTTTTGCTGCCATGAGGAAAAATAGTAAAAAATATTCACATCAATGTATCCAGCAGGAGGGACAGTCAGGTGATGGTGAACCCTGAAAGTTACGAAGTGAGTAACAGCCCCAATGTGGCCTGCCTGCTTTTATTGCTGATGAGGGCTGAAAAATTAAATCACTCTGCCTTGCTAAACTCTCTCTGCATTAGCACCAGCTCACTTGCTTTTTTCGCCATGTGTCACTAATTTTACTCATTTTCTGGATTTGTCTAGAACAGTAAAAGATTTGATTAGAGCATTCCCTGTTTTAATTGTAATTAGGACAATCATCATACGGGCTATAAAAGGAAATTGGGCTACCACAGAGTCGAAGAGACTCTGAGAGAAGAAGCTGGTAAACTTTGTTAATAAAAATTCAGTTTGGGAAGGAATAAAATTCCAGTTCGGGATTCAGTGGTAGCTGTGTAAGCCCCCGTCACACAGGAATCCCAAAGAGCAGAAGCGCTGTCTCGTGGTTTGAGCATGAGGATAGGAATTGGAGTGGAAGGGCTTCTGCTCTTAACTCTGATTCACTGTGTGACTTTGGACAAGCCACGTCTACCCCCTGTGCCTCAGTTTCCCCGGGGGATAATGGGACGCTGGCACCAAGGAATGGGGAATTGTGAGGCTTAATAAATGATTGCTTATAAAGTGCTTTGTGATGTTCAAATGAAAGCTGATACAGAAAGGCAAAGTACTAAAACAAATCCATGGCCTCTCATAACATCCTGGATGTCACTTTGCTGCACACCACAGCCACTGGAACCATCACAGCAGCAGCAGGGATAAAACTCAGCTCCTCTTGCTCCCAAAGCACAGGTCGCAACTGCTTGAGCTAAAGGAGAACTGCTCTAGCTGTTAGCGGTATACAGCCTCGGCCATAAAGTCGAGCCATTCTGATGCCATCCAGCAGAAGGAAGATGAGGCCAATTCATTACAGGATTGTTGTTACTAATAACTGAAGCAGAAGGAGATTAGTCTGAAAGTGATCTCTGCCTCCATCTGAAGTAGGAGCTGGGCATGTGGCCATGCCCTTCGCTAATAGACTATTTACACTGCCTGAACACCTGAGCACCAAGGTGGCTGGAATATCCTAGATTATTGGGGTGTCATGCAAGGGGGCCAGGACACCTGGTGTCCAAGTAGAAGTGTGAATCACAGCGAGGCATATGAATCAGTAGTCAGGCTTCTCTGCAATCTTGTTTCTCAGCTGACTTCAGCTCACAATAAATTGGTTTTGACAGTCATCACAAAGATTCTTGGTCATGGTCTTTAGCCTTGGCCAGTGCTTCCCTGATCCACCCCTCCTGCCTCCCTGCTCAGATAATCATGAGCTAATGGAACCGTGGCTTCGCTCCAAGCATTTCCATGGAGCAATTAGAAGTCTCAGAAAAGAGGGCACCTTTCTAAGCTGCAGACAGCTAGCTCCACCAGCAGTGACCTGGCAATCAGAGGCTCTCCCTCAAGGCAGTAGGCCAAGAGCTGTTAGGCGGTGCGTGCAAAAAGGAATCCAGTGGTGTGCCCTCTGCAAGGTCAGTGAGGAGACAGACTCGGCCAAAGGGGACAAGGAACTTTCCAAATGCTTTTGCACAGTGGACAGGTTGTTAACAGAGCAGCCTGGAAGGGCTGGCTGCCGCCAAGGGCAGCTGTGTGGTTTCTAACGTGGCACCAAGAGAGGTGATTGAATTGCTGTAAAATCATAGGCTGTGCCAATTTACAAGCACTCGTGTTCTCTTTGTCCCATTGCACCAGGAAAATAATTAGCACTGCTCAAAGAGTCCATGCACTCAGCTGACAGGGAGACTGAATTCACATTCTACACTGGATCACACCCCGGAGGCCAGGAGGCCAGTCTGGGAAACAGGGGTCTAGTGCCAGATCTTCGCTTGAGTCATGGTGCAACCTTGGATAACTCACTCCACCTCGGTTTCCCCACTGGTAAAATGGGGATGATGATGACCCATCTTTGCAAAGCGCTGTGAGATTTCTTGATTTAAAGGACTACATACCAGTGGTGGGGCAAGCCTGCCCTGACACTGCCCATTGCTGTACTGGTTCTGGGAAGAAGGCGCTGGCTTTAGTCTCTAGAACAGTCAATCTGAGGCTATAAAATTCCAAAGAAATCAATACACCAGCTTTAATTCCACAGGCCTGGGAGGTCATTTTCCTGTAGCAATAATTTGCTTCTGTGGGGGGTGGGGTAAAAAGTCACCGATCATCACGCATCAGTGTGCCTCACTCAATGTCTGCCAGTTGCTAATGATCCTCAGCTCCAATTCAAGTAAAAAAAATGTGGGCTTTTTAGTGGTATGTTTAAAGCAAAGAACAAACATAAACCAGTTGCCTCCTGGAGTGACTCTGATTTTCATTAGCGAAGGAGGGGAGGGGAGTAGGGTAGCGCTTGCACTCAGCCCTTACTGCTTTCACAGTTTATGGATTTTTTCCCCAGAAGCTTGGAGGAAACATAATCATCACCTGTGGCTGGAAAGAAAGCCCCTGTTTGATTGTTCTCAGCACACACACGACAAAGGAATCTTTGATGCTGCTCAGTCTACCACTCCTCTTGAAAACATTCCACCGCCGAGAGCTACTCCTGCAGCCCCCAAGACAGAGCCTGCCCTGTGCAGGCTTGTGCCAGGACAAAACCAGCACTAATGGCTGCCTTGGTATCTAGCTCCATTTTTATTTATTTAAGGCTGAGTTTCCAAATCTACCTAGAGGATTTGGACACCTGAATCTCCCATTCATTTCAAGCAGAACTCAGGGACCCAAAACCTTTCAGCAGCTCTGAAAATCTCAGCTTTGCTTATCTTGTGTGTACCTCTCTCTTGAGAGAGAGAGAGACCCAGGGCCCTTGTGCCGATGGCACCAGTGCCCCCCCAGAAGGCTCATCTGGTATTAACGGCACGTGCTGTGTTTGTTTCGCACCTCACGTACGTGCACACAAGTTCTTGCAGCAATGCTCAAGCATTGCCAGCACTGCTCTGACGGCATTTACTCAGAGGCACTCTCCCAACTACTCCATACTCATACTCACAGCGCTAGACTGGGTTGAACATGTTGGCTGCTGCCCCACTGAAATTGGTCCTCCCCGTGCTGTCCTACACTGCCTCTGCATTCTGCAGCCAGTGGATATACCATTGGGGCAACTGTTCAAGAAGTCCTTTTCCTGAACAATACCAGGTGCACAAGCCACAGGTACTAGCATCCACTTCTGTGAAATCACTGCGTTAACACCAGAAGCTAATCGGCCTTCAAGGAGCTGTCCAGGAACTGTGGGATAGCTACCCCTAGTGCATTGGTAATGCAGGAGTTGCAGGCACTGATGGATGTGGCCTGGCGTTCCTGAATCTGCAAGACTAGTGTGGCTGCACTGCGCTGTCAGAACTTGCACTGGGGCAATGATGCAGTTCTCTAGTGTAGGTGGGGCTAGAGAGTGGAGGAATTGGGCTGCCCTCTGAGCAGGTGCCCATGTGCTGGTGATGGGGGAAGAAGGAGGAGGCTCTCCTCCCACACTTTATGCTGTCTGTGCATGAATCAGGCCATTAGCATAATAAAGGCTGTTGCTAGACATCTGGCTCATAGCAATATCCTGCAATGGGACCTGCCTGCCAGCAATCAGACCTCATAAGCTTTGGGGCCAGTTAGGGACTGAGCTTTTTCTGTCTGCCCTTTTGCTGCGTCTAAGAAGAGGATGAGTCTAATGACATCTTTAATGGATAAGCCTCTCAGGGCAGGGGCTGAATATGGAGCTTTCTTGCTGGTCAGTGCTGCATGAGGCTTAAGAAGATTACTGGAGCACTCGGGACTATGCACACGTTGCAAAGTCTTGCTGCTCTAAGACTCAGAGCAAATCAGCAACCAAAACAAGAGTTCCAGGGGGGGCAGGAAGCCTTCGCTGGGATCCACAGCCCAGAGTCATTCAAGATCTGTAGCAAGAGCAGCTATGGAAGAGGTAAGGCATTACCCAAATGGATCTTGGCCAGGACACTGCATACTCCTGACCCAGATCCCCATGCAGTTTCAACTGGATTTTTCCTGACCTAAACCTATCTAGCATCACGGTGCAGCGCTTCTAAATGCCTCTGTGTTCCACCTCAGAGATAGTTGCATTTCAGGGGGGAGTACAGCAGCTTCTGAATGTGTATGGCCAAACCTTGAGGTCCTTCATCTGTAAATCTCATTGAAGACAATGAGGGAGTTTTTCCTTGCTAAGGAATTGCCCTGTAGTTATGAGTGAGCTTCAGAATGGTAGACAGAGCGAAATGTAAATGGCCCTACTATTATTCCATCTTGCTACCTCAACAAGCTTGCTTTCCTGATAGTCCAAGCCCAGGAGTTTTGATGAGAGGACATTGACTCGAAGCTATCTATGTATATGCACACACACATTCCCAGACACACAAATCAAGTTCCCTGGAGCAATATAATACAGGTTCCACGAGGCAACACATTCGCTTGTTTCACAGTGCCCCTCAGCCATGGTTTTACAAGAACTTGGTGCAGGTGTAACAAAAGGAGAGAAATGGAAGGTTTTAAGGTGACTGAGAAAGGAGAAAGCACCAGGAACATGGGGAAAACAGGGCAGGTGCAGAGGAGACAGGGCTATGGGACACAGGAGGCTTTGAGTGGGATGTGAGCTTAGGGACGGTGAAGAGGAGTCCTTGAGGATTTAAAACCGAGAGGGGCAGTCTGAAGTGGATGGGAAGGTGGCTGAGGTGATAAAGTTCCACTTTCTGGAGGGAAAGGGTAGTTTTTCCGTAGATTTCTGGAGGCCCTGAAGTCCAATAACTTAAGACCACCATAAAAACAGAAATCAATCTTTGAAACAAGAACAAGGCATAGTGCTTAAAGCACTAAGAGTCAAGAGAACTGGCTTCTATTCCTGGCTTTGCTACTGACACATTGCATGACACGTCAGCACTCCATGCCTCAGTTTCTGTAAAACGAGGATCATGCTGATTCCTTCATAGGAGTGCTGTCGGGTGGAGTTCAGGCAGGGTGGTAACGAGCATAGAGCTCATCAGCTGCAAGGTGCTATGGGACAAGTGCTACATGGAGAAACATTTCATCACATTGTGCTCACATGTGTAGCAGTGACAACACGCACACTCAAGGGTCCAATTCTGCAAGACAATTTAGATTTTCCTGCAGCTGTACCCAAGACAGCTTTAATCTAGCAGGGACCATATCAGTGAAGCTGCGTTAGCACATATTTCAGGTTGGACTGTAGAAGCCCTCCTGGAATCCAGGGTAATTACACACAGGGCTGCTCCATGATGCAGTAGCTTCATTGTTCCAGTACCTAGCTAGATGAAAGCTAGCTTGGGTTATGTCTACATGAGCTGCAGTCACACCCAGTGATTAAAATGTAATCAGACCCAGAGTCGAATGGGCTGCTGGCCGCACTTGCCACCTTCAGGATTAGGCATTAAATTCCTACGAGGAGCCTACACCTGTGTCAAGGAAGGTCAGGTACTTGGGGAAGCCTAGGCTGGCAGTGCAGAGCAGGAAACACTCCAAGATATTTTCGACCGGCTGGCTTTTTATGTCGCTGCGGCCATGGCTGCTGATTTACTGGATTAGTTGTACCTCAGGCTCTAACAGCATATGTTGTCGCTGGAAGGTTCACATTTGATCATTTAATCAAATAAAGTGCAATTGTGGATGACACAATCATTCTCAGCCCTTGATAATCCTTTTCTGCTTAGCTATGCAGTAGCACTTGGAAACAAAGACATTTATTGCTGTCTTTGAAGGTTGTGCCTTCTTGCCAGGAGCTTTTACTCCCTGGAGCTGCTAGTGCAATTTGAATTACAGTGTGGCCCATAGTTCATGAAACAGTAGATTTTTTTCACATCTGGGAAGTTTAAACTTCACTCCCTAGTAAAATAATGGAACAAATATTAAGAGAGAAACATCTGTAAGTACCTGGAGGATAATGGAACTGCGAGTGGCAAGCGCCATGGGAAAGGTTTACAGAGAAAGCATCGTGACAGACAGACTCCATGGCTCTCTTTTGGATCAAGCTATAAAATTTGAGGGTGATGGGGATGTACTAGTGTACATCCAGGCTGCACAAAAGCATTTTGTACAGCAATAAACACCCTCAGCTGAACTTGCTTTTACATTACACCTTTCATCTCTTCCCCGAGGGTGCTGCATGAGCAAAGAATGGGAAAAATCCAGATTCAGCAGACACAAATTAGTGACCAGGATCACTTCATCCACCAGTAAAATGCAGCTTCCCCTCTACACAGATCATCAGCAGGTACCATTAGATCTACAGCACAACAAAGCATGTACCACTTGAGCTAAAGGAGTAACTCCATTACCAGGTAGCAGTAGTAGGCTGTTTATCCCACCCTGGACCAGCCAGTAGAAGGGGGATGTGTCACATCCTCTGCTAATGTGTTACTGACTTCTCCTTAGAGGGAGGTCCGATATCTTCTGCAGCTGAAGTCCCTATTCAGGCAACACTTTGTAATGATGTCGGTCATCAGTAGGGTTTGAATGCAGGACCTTCACATCCATAGCACTGCCCTCTATCACTTGATCTAAAAAAGTAGCTTCTTTAGCTGGTAGTAATAGTAGACTGTTATCCTCCAGAGGACAGGCCACTAATGGAGGATGCAACACGTGCTCTGCCAATGTGTTGCACAGCCCCTTCTGGGATGAAACATAGCAAGTATTTAACAGTGCACAGGAGAAGAAAGAGACAGACAGGCAGGCGGTGGAGGATAAAGATCCCGTTGTGAGACAAATGTCCTTTACTGAGAAACTTAAGGAGAGGGAGTTGGGAGAAGCTACAATATCTAGGCTGCCTTGTCTTCAAGGGGAGAGCTCCCCATTGCTTCGGCAAGGCAATGGTGTGTTTAACAGGCAGAGGAAGGACACTCTTGTTTAAACATTCAAGGTTTTGTTGCAATATTAAACAGTTAAAATCTTCTGACTGTTTCCCAGGCAGATTTATAGGCTCCGTAGTGTATGTGGAGTAGGTGCCCTATGTCACAGTGAGGGAAAAGCAGCCAGGGGTGGAAACTGGAAATGGTTACCCAGTGGTTCAAGGGTTAACTCCTAATTTTATCTCTTAGGATCACAGCATGACTCATGGCACCTTTCCCTCCCCAACAATGAGTCATCCTTCTCCCTACTCTCTCAGCTGCAAGTGCCCCAAGTTCCCATCTCTGTCCCCCATGCAGTTATCCAAGGGTCCCCTGAATCCTAGGCTCCTTTCTCTCTCACACACACATACAAACCAGTAGTCCCCACCGCAGTGGCATGGGACTGGAGGGAGCATCACAGTGTATCCAGACTGCAGGGCAGTGGGAGGGCGGTGCACCTACCTGCATACCCACCTGCTGTCTATAGTCTCTGTCTCAGTTGCTGCCCAGCAGGACAAACATTGACATGGTGCATTACAAAGGAACTAAAAGGGCTGGGAACTGGATGGAACTGTGGGAAGGGGGCACCTGGAAAGCGCCCACCTGGATTTCACAGCCACTAGCTAGCTCACAAGTGAGTGCAGAGAGAGCAGAAAGGTAGAGCCCTGTGCAGCTACACAAATGTGGATCCACATCCAATCCACAGCCGTGATAGTTAACTTGTATCCGACCCGCAATCCACACGCCACCTTTTATATGTATCCCCATCTGCATCCACACCCTCTCTAGCCCCCTATCCCGCCGTTAGAGCCCTGCGTGGATGCAAAAAAGGTGCATCTTCCTGCACCCTGCGATCTGCAAAGATGGTAAACAATACAACCGCAGACGCAGATAGCCGTCGATAGCAAGCAGACATTCACGGGTTTACAGGGCTCTACAGAAAGGCTTGCGCACAAGGCCCTGGACAAAGCAGAAGCAGACTGGCTAGTGCTTCAGTGCCGTCTGTTAACACAGGACCCCTGAGCCAATAGCTCACAGAACACCATAAAGGCAGCATACTCTGCTGCTCAGAGGATAACAGGGCCCTGCCATGCAGGTCCACTGGCTGCTGTCCGCGGCCTTGTCCACATTGCAGAGTATCGTTGACACAAGTTACAGAGATGATCAAAAAGCACTATAATTACAACACTTGTGCCTGTCCGCACAGCATTTGTGTCGCCAAAGCGCAGCCACGGTTGCTGCTCTAGCATTTACAGAGAGGGCAGTGCATTGTGGGCAGCTATCCCACCGTGCAACTTGCTGCTTGGAGTTGTGGGAAGGCAGAGAGGATCACAGTGCATCATGGGTGTGGGCTCAACGTCCCATGAATAAAGCTCTGCTCGATTTGACCCAAAAGAGAAGCTGCGTGATCTTTTCCACGACACTTTCCAGACCAAAAGATTCCAATAGGGGATGTTGAAATTCCCATAGTGATTCTGGGAGACCCAGCCTCCCCCTTAATGCCATGGCTCATGAATCCTTATATTGGCAACCTGGATAGCAGCAAGGAGCATTTCAATAACAGATTGAGCAGGTGCCGAATGTGCATTTGGCAGATTAAAAGCTCGCTGGCGATGCCTTTATGGCAGGTTAGATCCTTGATTTTCACATAACATGGCAGCATGTCCCGTTCATAGCTCTTTTCTGCCATGCTATGAGAAATTTGACCATAGCTATCAAAGTTCCTTCAGCTGGAGCAGAGAAGGGACTGCACAGCCTCCTCTCCCCAAATGCTGATCAGGTCCTGGAGATCCAGTGTGCTCCAAGAAGGAGAGCATTTGGTGCATGGAGCCACCATGATCAGCTAGGACGCTGCGATGTGAACTCTCCACTCCGACCAAGAAGGAAGTGGAATTTCAAAAATTCCTGGGACTTAAAGGGGGAGGGGTGGATGGCTGCAGGGCAGCAGAGTTCAAACTGATGGCCAGAGCAGTCAGGATGGGCATTATGGGACACCTCATGGAGGTCATTTACCACGACAGAACCAAGCACAGTGTCTATACTGACACAAGTTTGGCGCAAAAAGCGCTCCGCCTCCCGTTGAGGTGGTTTTATTTTTTCATAAAATCAGGAGAGTTGGGTTAGTGCGGGGTTGATTGTTGGGTTTACACCACCACTGTTTTGGCACAAAAAGTTGACTCTGGTTGACAAAAGTCTGTAGTGTAGACCAGCCCCAAGTCAGCAGCAGGGACCACCTAGGAAAGTTATTTCCTATACTAAATACAGCACAAATTGCAGGCAGCAGCTCAGTTGCCTGTGTATCATAACTGCACAGCACATGCTGACTTCAATTGTTACTGATGATCGCTGCACCTAGCCACGCATTAGCGCCTCTATGTCCCTGTGTAACAAGAACATTCAGAAGCAGTGGGAAGATTCTGCCATTCTCGCTGTCTCTCTTAGTGCCAACAGAGAGTGACATATTGCCAGTCCTAGAGCTGGAAGAGCACCAGGTATCCACGGAAGGGGTGCAACAGGGTAGGCTTCCACACACACCACTCCCAACAGCAGGCTTGAGCAGTGACCATCAGCCCAGAGCTCTTGCCATGAAAGTAGAATTTCCTCGGCCACTTTGCAGGCACTGCCAGCCAGTGTCAATTGGGCCGGCATTTTTTGTGATGTGGGCACCTGTGATGGGATTGAGAGAGCAGGCCCAGGGCATGGGGATTGATATATCCTGCAGACTTCAAAAACACTGCAAGGAAAGGAGGCTTTTTGGGTTCTTTCTTTTAAAGGACAGGCAAATAAAATATTGTCTGCTCATGGGGAAGAGGCTAAGGCAATAAATAGCCAGCCCAGGTGTGCTTTTTGCTATCACTGTGACAGCATAAATCTCCCTCCGATCTAACCTATGGTGGCTCTGGTTTCACCAGGACATAGCTGGAGATACTGGAGAATGTGAGGGGGGAGGTGGATTGAGCACAAACCTTCAATATTTTCTTCTGACAATTTAATTAAGATAATAAAAGCAATCAGGACAAATAAAGATAACAGTCCTAATGCAGGCCATCTCCAACAGAATTAGGCAAGCTGGGATGCTCCGTCTCAGAGATGGCATGTGGATATTTATATGCACACTATTGCATACACACTCACACGCACTACGGCATGGGGACAGACTCACAGAGTCGCTGACTCTAGCCGTTTTATCCTGGGGGCTCACCATATTTCTTGTTTTTCTTGAAGTCCCACTTTCTGGGCTCATATGATTACGTGCAAGCCTCTACTTCTCATTTTTTAAACAAGTAAGTTTCTTGTCCTCCAGCTTGAAAACATGACCCGTGCGCATCCAAAAGATCCAATACACAGAAAGCAAACAGACAGAATCCAAAAAGGGATAATTTAGAGATTAAAAAAATCATGATTTTTAAGCCACTCTCATCATTTTGGGGTGCCTTACTCATGAATTTTGAATGCTAATTGTTGTCATGTCTGGATTCATCCCCAAGTTGGCAAAGGTCATCAATACAGGGTTAGAGGGGGGCAGTTTGTGCTTCTCCTGTTCAGGGACTGAGGGGGTTGGTGCAGCCAGGGTGCAGTCTAGGGCAGCCCTCAGTGCTGCCTTATCTCGTACCTTAGCTTCCATGGCCTCTATGCAATATTAGAAGTCTGTCCTGGCCACGCCCCATCCCATCCTCTCTGGCTTGTCTCTGGACAGGAGGTGAATAGCGGCTTTGTGCCAGGCATAGAAGTCTTCTGTGCCAAGGGAATTCCCAGAGGAAGGCCTTATGGCTGCACTATGGGCCCCTTACATCAACCTAGCTAGGATAAAGGAGTCACGGGAAAATGATCATTTGGGCCTGTGGTCTTAGGTTTTCTTGGGCCGCAGGCTAAGGAAATGTTGATGGGCTGTGTTATTGCCACTTGCAGCTGTTGATAAGGGTTAAATGGAAGGAAATTCATTCTCATTGTATTTGCCAATTCTGGGAAAAGGAGATCTTTACATAGGAACTGGAAGCTTTTTATAAAATAACGTGTAGGCACAGATCCCTGCCAAAACCCGCCTAGGAAGAAGCTTTGGGCAATCTTCAAATTAAGATGAATTCCAGGGGGCCTATGCTGGCTTCACTGGAGTTATAGGAGTTTTGCTGTTGACTTAAATGGGGGTCAGGATGTCATGCCAGTCTTTTGAATACCAAGAGGTGATGGCATCCACCTTGCTGCTGTTAAATGGTGTTATTAATGCCGGAAGATGGTGCAATAGAGAATCATAAAAATGTAGGGCTGGAAGGAACCTTGGGAAGTCATCTAGTCCAGCCCCCTGCACTGAAGCAGAACCAAGTAACCTAGATCATCCCTGACTAGTGTTTGTCCAACCTGTTGTTAAAAACCTCCAGTGATAGGGCTTCCGCAGCCTCCCTTGGAAGCCTATTCCAGTGCATAACTACCCTTACAGTCAGAACGCTTTTCCTCATATCTAATCTAACTCTCTCTTGCTGCAGATTAAACCCATTACTTCTTGTCCTGCCTTCAGTGGACATGGAGAACAATTGATCTCCTTCCTCTTCGTAACAGCCCCTAACGTATTTGAAGACAGTTATCAAGGTCCCCACCTCGGTCTTCTTTTCTCAAGATTAAACATGCACAGGTTTTTTTTAACCTTTCCTCAGAGGTCAAGTTTTCTAAACCTTTGATCATTTTTCTTGTTCTCCTCAGGACTCTCTTCAATTTCTCCATATCTTTCCCAAAGTGTGGAGCCCATAACGGGACACAGTACTCCAGCTGAGGGTTCACCAGTGCAGAGTAAAGCAGGACAATTACCTCCCATGCCTTACATACAACACTCCTGTTAAAACACCCAGAATGATATTAGCCTCTTTTGCATACTCAGTTTGTGACCCACTATAATCCCCAGATCCCTTTTTAGCAGGACTACCACCTAGCCAGTTATTCCCCCTTTTGTAGTTTGTGCATTTGATTTTGCTTTCCTAAGTGCAATACATTATGTTTGTCGCTTCTGAATTACATCTTGTTAATTTCAGACCAATTCTCCAATTTGTCAAGGTCATTTTGAATTCCAATCCTGCCCTCCACAGTACTTGCAACCCCTCCCAGCTTGTCATTGTCCACATATTTTATAAGCGTACTCTCCACGCCATTATCCAAGTTATTATGAAAAATATTAAATATTGCTGGACCCAGGACTGACCCTTGTGGGACCCCACTAGATTCCTCCTCCCAGTTTGACATTGAACCATTGCTAACGACACACACAGCACACTGTCCAGCTCGTTAATGTCCTGGTTGCAGCTGGCCCTGGATGTGCCTTAGTTACATTTGCAGAACACAGTCCCACATCTGCCAACTCCATAGCCAGCAATTCCTCATACACTCCCTACCCCACATCTGCACCTTCTCCAGCCCAGCAATTCCTTATACACCCCACATCTGCCCACAGCCAAGCACTTAATTATACACCCACCCTGTCCCACATCTGCTCAACCTCCCTCCCAGCAATTACGCATCCCCACATCAGCTTAGCAAGGGTGATGGTGAATTCTCCAGCACTGACAATTTTTAGATGAAGATTGGCTGTTACTCTAAAAGCGCTGCGCTATGAATGATTTGGGAGACGTTCTCTGACTTGTGCTACACCGGAGGTCAGGCTAGACGATCCCAGTGGCCCCTTCTGCCTTGGAATCTAGGAATTTGTGAAACTTTGCCCCCCTCCTTCCACCTGCCAGTCATCACTTCTCCCTCCCCACAGAGCCAGACCTGTACCTTGCCTCTCACTGCATCTCCGCGCCTCCTGCAACTCCGGGGTTCTTCACCCCCTCTCTCAGCTGCAGCAAGGTCTTCTCCTCCTCCTCCTCTGCGGGGATGGGCAGAGCAGTTCCATGGGTTCTTTACCCCTCCCCATCCTGTTTCTGTGTTGCAAGAATGGAGAGGCAAAGAGAGGAGTCCACCCATTTTTCACAGAAGCCACCCTGAGCTGCTGGGCCCTTTCTGCTCCCCTGTGTCTCTTCTCCAGGGTGGCATTGCCGTGGGGAGGGCAGCCAGCTTGAGGTGGCATTCCCCTAGGCTGAAAATCCAACCAAGGCTAGAGTTTCTCTCCTTTTTGGAAGACTGGCTCCAACAAGAGCTAAATTAGCCTTATTCTATGAGCAAGAGGCGACAACAGAGGTGACATCACTACACACATTGTTCCTGGGAGTCGGTGAGTGCTGTTATGGACTAGTTATTACTAGGAAGGTTGTAAGTGACTGGGTGGAAAACTCATTGACTACTGTAATGTAAACACATCAGTCAAATAAAACCAGCCCACAGCCGTCCCCAGCCCAAAACTCGATCTTAATGTAAGGGGCAGGAGAAACTCACACGCCCAAACTAAATCATTGGTCACTGCAACGTTCACAGCCTTCTACAACAGTCTGACCAGTCTAAGCTTTTGTTATTAGACAGCATCCCAGTTATCTTTTCCATTGCAACAAAGCAGCCATCACGCATGTGAAAATCCTACCTTGCAGAAAGCAGAGCTGGAAACTCACCCCATCCAACTTATAAAGCCAACGGAAATTAAGTGCAAAAAGCTACACTCACGAAGCATTAAACTTACCCAATCACAAACAGTCTGGAAGCACTAAAGTTAAGGTTGCAATAACACCATTAACTCCTCCATGTTAGAAATATGTAGCAGTTTATACTCCTATTTTTTGGATGACGGGCATAGCTTAGCACATTATGTTTATGTTCAGCGTAAAATGTGTACCATAAAATGTAGGAAAGCAAAATGTAAACTATAAAATCTACAGGCTATGAGTAACAGGGCTAGCTTAACATTCGCTCCAAGTACTTTAACTTATGCTTGGTTTGTACTTTGACTTGGCTTTTTTTTAACTATGCAACTTTAAAAGAACAGCATCACCTTAAAAAAAAAGCATACCTGAGAGGTTTAAGTTGTTGTTATAACCTGCTGATTTCACAAGTAACGCTTAAAAGAACAAAGTGATTAGAGAAGAAAACCTTGTTCTGTATTTTTTCAGGTGATTTACCTCATATACCAGACAGATTCGTCCACAGAGTCAGCTGCATCATTACCCCCTGGAGTGTTAATTACGCCCTGATCCTGCAGGGAGTGCTGCATGAGTTCAGGGGTTCAACTCTGGAGCATAGGTTGCCAGATCTAGGACCCCCTAGATGGAAAAGGCCTCAGAGAGCCTATGTCCTGCTCTGGAGCTAGACCCAGATTGCCACTTCCTAGAGAGGAAAGGCCCTGTGTCCCATTCCCTCCCCTCGCCACCCCACATCCAGCCAGTCATTGTCATCGTCGTCGTGTGTGTCCGTGTCGGCCCCCCCCCCCCCCTCCCCACACACACACACTATGGGAGCAGATTGGCGCTGGATCAGAGTCTGCAGGATCAGGAAATGTGTTGCTTCGTTTCCCCTGGTTGTGTGGGTATTTCACACATCAGAAGGGAAGCAAGAAAGGACACATATAGAAAAAACAAAACAAAAAAACTCACTTCTCCGTCTCCCCTGAGCCTTTTCCCTCAGGCTTTATGGGAACTTCCAGAAAGTTTCCCTCCTTGTTTTTCATTTGGGGCCTGCCCTGTGCCGTTGGGGCCACAAAAGGCTAGGGCTGGCCGCTCTTACAGCATTGGGGCTGGCTTAGCAGGAAGCTGTGGAAATCTTGTGGGAAAAAAACCTATTCCCAGTTCCAGGCAGCTTGGGTAAAATGTGTGCTTATGTTCCTAACAACTTTGGGGTGCTCATCCAAACCTCCCGCCCTGTCCTCACACTCGCCCTCTTGTCACATTTGATTGACAGATACATTGAGGCAGATGTGTTTCTCCAGGGATTTGCTTTTTCCCGTGTGCCCTCTCCTCATCACCCACCTGCGACACACTGCACCCGGCCATTGTTCAGCCACCATCAAGAAACACTTGGGTGGCGAGGCAGGGCTCACCATAGCCCCTGGAGGTTGCTCATGCTGATCGCAGGCTGGGCTGGGTTCCAGCACAGAGGGGCCTTCACCAAAGGTCTGATGCAGCTCTCGCCACACTCAGTGGCACTGCACTCATTGAGTTCAATGGGGAAGGATTGAGTCCCACGTCTGCGCTGACAGGGCCCAAACATAATTTTTTCGGGCCCAGTACAAACTTGTAACACGGGCCTTCACATGTGTATGTGGGTTGCAGCCTGGGCCGGGCCCCAGTAAAGTGTACCCTTCCCCCCACCCATGTGGGGGCTCTGATCCCAGGTCCCAAGAGTCCCCAGCCTGGTCACCATCAGCCAGAATTTACCTGCTGGGCTCAGCTGTCTTGGTACTTTGGAGATAGAGCGGTGGGCAGTGCTGAAAGGGGCGTGAAAGCTCTTGGTGGGTTTCACGCTCAGGCCTGGGCCCTTGAAGCGTTTCAACGCATTGGTCTCTCTGGCTCAGGAGGTCGGCTGCTGTGTGTTGAACAAGCCGGCGTTTAGCTGTGCAGTTATACCCGAGCCTTGTGACACACTCAGTGTGCGCGATCGTGGCTGTCTCCACTCGTGGCTAGCCCTGGTGAGGATAAGTGCCTACTACATGTAGCTAGCTGACGGAGTTACTCCTTTACTCAAGTGCCAGAAGCTTGTACCGTTGATGCTAAAGCGCTGAGGTTCAGTCCTCAGTCTATGTATCTCGGCCTCTAAGGTGCCTGCCATGTTGTTCAGTCCGGTTTCGCTTCCCCTTTAGTCTTTTCCAGGGCGCAAGCGAGCCATG
Organism: Emydura macquarii macquarii; assembly: GCF_026122565.2. Lineage (NCBI taxonomy): Eukaryota > Metazoa > Chordata > Testudines > Chelidae > Emydura > Emydura macquarii. The sequence goes on along the minus strand of NW_027131105.1, from coordinate 14,652,607 downwards.
GCAGAGGGCACGGCGCACAGTTCTCCTCCACCCAGCCATCCTTAAATGCCTGTTTGTCGTGCGGCCAGGCCTGCAGGGCCGATGGCGTTTGCTGGATGACTGGTTTGTCACATTGCTCTCGAGCCCCTTTGGTGGCTGTGGGATTTTTTTGTTTGTTTGTTTGTTTTAAAATGACTCCGTGAAAACAATGCATTTGAAATGCAATCAATGCCTGTTACTAGTGGCTAAGGACGACTCCAAGGAAAGCAGTTTAAACCCTTCATTATGGTCTTAGTAATTGGCAGCAGGGACAAGGCAGCTGCCCTTGTGATCCAAGCCAGGTGAGCAGATAAATGAACAAGCACATGAAATAGGCTGTTCCCTCCTTCTGCGCCACCAACTGTTGGCTAACTGCTGCCTAAGCCTTTGGCCAAGACCTGGTAGAAGAGCTGGAAGGGAGATGGAGCAGCCTTGGTAAAAGCCAGGTGCAGCAGGTAGAGGGAAGAAGGAGCAGTCGTGAACGGGTTGGAGCCCTGCCTGGTCACATGCAAGAAGGACTAGGCCAGTCATGGGCAGGCGCACAGAGGCTAGCGCTAGACTTGGCGGAGGCTGGCAAAGCAGAGGAGAAAGAGGGACCAGCCCCAGGGGCTCAGCGCAGAGACTACACCAACACACACAAGACGTCAACAGCTGAAAAAAGAAGAAGCTAGCAGGGGAGCGAAGCATTAACATCTCCCACACCTTGAGTGCACCCCCACCCCGCTTGGAAGAGCTGGGGCTGACTTCTTTTCATCCCAGCACTTGGTAACTAGATGCTGAACTTTGCCAATTAGGTACCTTTTTTTTCTGTCTTGATGAAATTGATTTGTTTCCTTTGCAGCTGGTCAAAAGGCCTGGGAGCTTTGAAAGCTGGAGAGTGAAACCAAACAGTTTAAAACAATTTAGTAGAACCATCCTTGGAAAAGCAGCCCTGTAAGAGACGGCAAAGACTCATTAAGCACCCTCTAGGCCCCCTCTTCCCACCCAGCCTGCCCTTAGCTTCTCCAGGCAGGGATCGTACAGGAGCAGTTCTGCTTGTGCACTGGATCCGGAGGTGCCATTTGAAAGGAACCGAGCTGGCCGGAGCCGGACCCAGCTGCTGGGGTTTGTTTAGACCAGCCACTTATAAACGGCAGGTGTAGGGTGACCAGATAGCAAGTGTGAAAAATCAGGACGGGGCTGGAGGGGCAATAGGCATCCACAGCAGGAAAAGCCCCGAATATCAGGATTGTCCCTACAAAATCAGGACATGTGGTCACTCCAGGCAGGAGTGGGCTAGTGATTATCTAGGGTTTTTTTGGGATGGCTGTAGGGAAACAGGGTCTCTCTTAGTCTGTGGTGAGGAGAGAGACTCCCCCAGTACTCCCATCCCCCCGTCCACTGCTGGCGTGGCGACCTGGACCATGGCCCCTCAGGAAGGGGCTCCAGACCTCTGGGGAAGCCTCATCCACCAGTTGAGCCTCAGCTGCAATAGGGAAATGTGGCTGCATCCCATCGCGCAGCACGTGGCTGGATGCCCAGCACGCGTCGGAACCTCCCCCGTCTGTGCACGGAAGTCGGGCTGCACTCTGGGTGATTGCACAGAGATGAGGTTAGCACAAGGGCCATCTCCCCAGCTGGCGTCTTCTCCCAGGGCCCAGCTCTCCTGCACTCTGCTCTGGAGATGGCAGCGATGGGGGTAAGGCCTTTCCCAGGTTATCCGCTCAGCATGTCGGCCCCTCAGGCCCAGGGCCTTGTCTCTGAGGTGCCACACACAGCCAGGCTGCTGCAGAATGGACAGACAGGTGCCTCACGGCAGCGCAGTGGGTGCTGGGACTTGGCACTATCAGGCAGTGCGGCAGGCACTGCTCCTTAGTCCTGCCTTCCCCCCACCAAAACCTCCAGCAAGAGGGAGAAAGGGTGCGCGCAGGCGAGAGCAAGATGGCCTCCCGGCTAGTGGTGGGCTGGAACTGAGCTCTATGCTCCTGGTGCTGTGCGGCCAGAACGGTCCTGAGGCGAGAGGAACACAGCAGGGCAGGACAAGCCCCTGTCTGCAGGGTGGCAATGAAAGACAAGCAGGGCAGGATAGAACCAAACAAACACTACCGGGAGGGAGGCAGTGTTTCCTAGTGCGTGGGCACGAGACCAGGACTTAGGAGCCCTGTGTTCTCTCCCTGGCTCTGCCACTGACCTGGTGTGTGACCTTGGGCAAGTCATTTCCCTGCTTCCCCCCACCCCCCGAACCTTAGTTCCAGCACCTATGCCCCTGCCAGGGTCTCAGGTACCCCACACTCAGCAAAGCAGCTCAGTGCCTCGTACATGCCCAGGAAGATGCAGCACCAGCTGTCTCCGGGAGCAGCTGCCTTGGCCCCTCACTTCCCTGGAGCACCTCCAAAGCGGACGGGCTGTCTTGGACGAGATGATTAGGAAGCAGGGCAGAATTCCTCTGCGAGGTACCCGTGGGAGTCATCCAGCCGGCCAGCCCACAGAGAGCAGAGATACCTGCCAACGAGTGGACAGGCCTGGAGTGGAGACTCCCAGGCTTCCACTACTTCCAGGTGCCTGTGCTCAGCCTGAAAGTGACAGCAGACATCCCGCCGTGTGTTGTCTGAGCAGCCTGAGGCGTCATGGGTACAGTAGGACTAAGGGTCCCCTGGAGAGTGTGAAATGGGGGCCCAGGACTGGACTAAGAGTGCTGCAGGTCATGATATTTGTGCATTGGCACAACTGGGTGGGGACCCTCCAGGACTGTATTAGCTGGGAGTTTTGCACAGCCCAGCCCCTACCTGCACAATACATTGCGTCAGCTGAATCACTGCTGTCAGCCTCACACTCCTCCGGCACAGGAATTCCCCCCAATCTGTTTAACAACCAGTACCCACTTGTCTCAACCCCCATTTCCTTCGGCCTCTCCCTGCTGCAGCGGGGTGGGCTGTGACGGAAGATAGCCCCTCTCCGCCCTTCATCCTGGGATCAGCGTCATTGCCTTGGGGAAGTGGAGCAGACAGCAGGAGCCTTCATCTCTGCCAGGACCCTTGTTAATGTTTGCAGGGATTCATCCTGGGTTGGTCTATTCCCTCCAACTCCATGGCTCTTACCTTTGAGATTCAGGGAGACCCGCTATCCCCCCAGGAACTTGCCTTACTGACGATCAGGGCGTCAGTGGTGGGGTGGGTGCAGAATAACCCTTACTTGGCTTAGACACCAAAGTGATGAGACATAGGGACAAGAGACAGACGTAATCCCCCCATCCCCAATCCATCTAATCACTTTCCCGCAAGAGCCCCATGGATGGGGCTCACTTCTCTCCCTCCCGGCCCCAAACTCCGGGAGCACTGGCTCAGGTATAGCTCCTCCCATGTGCCCATCAGTCAGGTGGTGGGGAAGGCAATGGGTTATGGTGATGCAGGGGGCGCATGTCACTGCGCAAAGCACAAGGAGCCGGATTTCCTGGGTTCCATTCCCATCTCGACTGCTGATCACCGTTGTGAGACGCAAGGCGCTCCAGGGAACACAAAGGTATTGCCAGTCCTGGAGCCCTCCCATCCCCCTGCCTTTTAAAAACCCAGGCAAGACATGTTGTTTAGCAAAAATGTTTAATCTCTCCTTGATGCGCGTGTTTATTTACAAATACTAAATCTGAAGAACATTAAAATAGGAAATAGCAGGATATTTACACGGTCGAAAGGGGTCGACCAGCCACACTGGCACAGTTGCTTCAAGTCTGAAACAATCACATAAAGTTATCAGGACTCTGTATGTTACTAGTAAAGTTCTCTGCCTTTTGTTGGTGGTTTTTCCCCCACTCTCTTAAAGGACAGCTAATTGTGCACTGGGGCGCCTTCAAAGAGAACACAGCTCGGCTTATAGTCCATAGCGCAAGACCGCTCGCCCCCTGTGATCTGGCCGGCGGCTGGGCAGGCAGTGGGCTCATTCTCTATATTATGGGGGGAGGGGCACTTCCACAGCTTGGCTGCATTTTAAAACTAAAACTGAACGGAAAGGAAGGGTGTGGATATTGTCCCAAACCAGAAGAGACCCAAGATGGAAACAGCCACAGGGTCATTTCCACCCTCAGCCAATGCAGCATTGATCCCTAGGGTCTATTCTCGTCTGCTCGCCCTGACACCAGCATCGGGCAAAGCAGGATCCACCCAAAGCCCACAGGCTCAGCGGTCAGGGGTAGCGCTGGCTATCAACCAACCACTTGGCCTGAGTTCAGAGCATAGGCTTCAGCGCTGAGAGATCAGCAGGTATTTCCCTCCCCGTTGTCATTCCCAGCAGGTCCTGGAAGAATCGTCACAGACAAAGCCCTCAGGTCTCCACTTTGCTGCTGCTGGTTCCCGTGGGGGTAGCATGGCAAGCATCCCAGTTCCGGGGTGAGGAGCACAGGCTGTGAAGCACGGGGCAGAAGTTTGCACATGACCAAGCACCATTGGCGTTAGAAGTGAAAGGCTAAAAGTAGCACCTGAAAACTTAGCAAAAGCAAAGAGTAGTTTAAAAAAAAAGTGGGAGGGGGGACGGAGGAGGCATCCCTTTCTTAAGAACCTCTCAAGTCATGGAGCCGCTATCTGACATCCCCAACAGCTGGGTCTGGCAGTAACAGGACCATTGTCGCCCAGGTGGGAATGTGCCAGGATGGGTCTTTGGTGGAAGAAACTGACAAACTTCCAAAGCACCTGCCAGAAATGCCACACCAAGAAGATGAGTGAAGGGGGGAAAGCGGCTTCCCTGCTCTGGGAGCTGAGCCTAATCCCAGGACCAGTGTTAACGCCCTACAGGGAATCCTGGGCTCCAGCATCACCATCAGAGCAGCTCATGCCAGCTCAGACAGTGGCCCAAAGCAGATGTGGTGCTCATGGCAAACTCCTGCTACGCACCAGTCTGGGTTTGCCTCACTTCTTTCCTGCCACTTAAAACCCACAGATAGCGGCCCCATCTCCCTTCCTTCTCAGCTGGCCCCTCCTGCCTGATTCACGGAGGCCACCAATGAAGGTTGGTGGCATCACAATTTGTCAGCACAAGGGCAGGGGGGAGACGAATGACTCAGGCAGATGCAGTGGAAAGGAGAAAGGCTCCTACCTGCACAGACCCCTGTAGCGAAAGGTCGTCAAAAAGGAGCTCAGTAAAAGCCAGCGCTAGCTTTACACTGGCTGCTGTGCGGCAGGGAGGCGCTCTCAATGGCTGGGAGGTCAGGCAGAAGTGGAGGCAGGCTGAATTGCATCGGGTCTGAACTGAGTCCTCCTCTCTCCGAGATAGGCCAGCATTTCAATTTTAGATCCAGATCTGAATCGAGATTTCACTGTCCCTCTCATCCCCGTTTCCAGTGCGGCTGAACCAAAACCTGAGCCCAGAACGCCCCGAGCACAGGGCAAGGTTGGAGCTTGGTAAGAACTTTGGGGCTCACACCCCTATGTGCCCTCTACCTAATTAACAACCCTGTGCAGTGCAATTACAGCCTAGAGACTGTTTACATAAAAATAGTCTCTCATTTAACGTAGCTGGAGGATCTAAAAACAACTGGTTACTGAGTCAAGTCATTCTTGGGCTCAAGCTAATAAAGCAGCCTCACCCCAGTCAGCGCCCTTCCCACTAACGTGGATGATTATGGCCAGGATACCATGGTGATGGGTGTAAGTTCCTAGGTTGGCTGGTGGGACTGGCCTTGAAACAGGCATCAACCAGTGCTACACAGCAAGAAAGGGAAACAGGAAACATTTTAGCTCAACGTGCCCCTTCTCTCTTTTAAAAAAGTCGGAGAAGATCCTCTGCTGATGTAAAATAGCGCCGCACCCGAGTTCAATGAAGCTCTGCCCATTTACACCAGCTGAGGGTCTGCTAAGTAGCCACAAGGCAATGTTTCATGGCCCACAGCCCACTTTCACTTGGGGGTTCCTTCCCTCTCACAACTGTTAACGGAGATCTCCAGAGAGCAAGCGAAATAGATGTCGTCCTCTTTGGGGGGCCTGCGGCCACATAGCTGTCCTTTAAGGATCTCTGAGTACCATTTGGAGAAGTAAACCGTTGAAGTCAAATTCATTTTTTTCTTTGATGAGAAAGTGACAAATTAATTCCAAAATAAAAAAAATTAAAAAAAAAAAGTCTAAACAAACCTCTAGTATTCAACACTTCCAGTTTTTTTGTTTTTGTTTCTTAAAAAGATCAACTCAGACTAAAATCTAGCACAGTCATGCAACAGCCCACAGACCCCACAACTCCGGAGATGGCTCAGGGTTTGTAGGTTGGGTAATTTTTTTTTATTTTTTTATTTTTATTGGGGGGGGAGGGTTTTGTTTGTTTTTTGTTGTTTTATTTTTTAAAATCATCTTCTCCTTCTCCTCCTCTTTAATTCAAAAAACAAAATTACAACGAAATTAGAGATGTGCAGGCTTCAAAAGATTGTTCTGCTTGGTGAGAAATGCTTGGAAATGTCTTCCACATCATTTGGTATTTCCACTGGCTGTGTAAATCCATTTAATATTTAATATTGGTTTGATTCTCCTTCAGTTAACTATACAGCACCCCACTGGGGCACAAGAATTAGATTGTAACCACATATATATATATATACACACTATTTTTTTAATTAAAAACTTCATTATCTCTTCCCCTCTGCCCCTTACTTGCAATCTAAGGGAATGGATAGAAACTGAGCCAGTATTTTTAAAATTTTCAGTAGCCCACCTCTGGCCTGGTCTGGCCCCTCCTTGGCCCAGGCAGCAATGTAGATTCTCAGTATGCAAAAGAAAACTAAGTTTGTGGAAGGTTTTGGTCAGCTGCTCTGAGTCTGGGCAGCAGCTCAGCACGTTTTGTTTCTTTAAATAATAAAGCCATGAGGATCTGACTTGTCAAGCAGAAGCTTCCAAAGGAGATGGATCCCTGGGTTTCCAGTGACATGAGAGAATACAACAATCACCCAAAAACACAGAGCAGGGAGAGGGGGAAAGGAGAAAAGGAGTGGGAGGGGAAGAAAGAGTAAGGAGAGGGGAAAGGCAGGTACATTCTGGCCAGAAACCAAGTGAGATTCCAGTGTAGGTTTGGTTTCCGGAGATCTATGGAGCAGGCCAAGCCCGAATGCTGTGCTCCTCACCTAGCTCTCAGCTGGCTGGCTAACAAAGGCTCAAAGGAACATTCTCAGGTGCTTTGTAAAACACTCATTCCTCAGTGAGGAGGCTGGAAATCAGCCCTGTTTAATGCCAGTGCCCTTTCCAACCCTGGCTGAGTGACTCCATGCGAGAGGGCTCTGGTGGGACATACAGGGGCTGTGTGGCTGTATGTGTACACACACGGCAGAGGTCTGAGCTATGTAGCACCACCAAAATACAGCACAATGTTACTCAGAAGCAACATGGCAGCTGCAGCAGAAACCCTACAGTCCCTCCTGCCCTCCCTGCTGTCTCCTGCTATAGAATCATAGAATATTAGAGTTGGAAGGGACCTCAGGAGGTCATCTAGTCCAACCCCCTGCTCAAAGCAGGACTAACCTCAGCTATATCATCCCAGCCAGGGCTTTCTATCAGAGGGTTCTCTATTGGGCCCTTCACCCTCGTACCTGAGCACGTACCGGTCAGGATAACTAGCATTACCCCTGTGTGCGCACTGTACACAGACGCACCATGCACACACTCTTGGGAAAGACCTGCTGCTGGAGTTTGGGGACAGACTGGTGTCATTAAATAAGTGCATGGCAAGTTCATCACACAGCTTAGTTTACAGAACCCTTTCCAACCGTTTGTGCCGACAGATCCTGATGGCATGCATGGTAGCAGCAGGGATCTGAGACACCCTTGTTCTTGGGGAATTCAGATCTGGAGAGCTACAGAAAACACCACCTAGTGTTTGCCCTCTTAGCCCCTAACCAACCACACACAAGTCTGGACTTTGTTTCTTTTTTCTACTTTCCTGCCATGCAAGATTACGTCCCCCACGCAGCTGCCCTGGAACCAGTGCAGCTATAGAGAAAAGCCTTATATAGCATCACAGGTTTGATAGATTGCTGCAGAGAAATAATGATCTAAACCATTTCCCCAGGGATCTGGGCCCTTCCCTTACATCAGCACAAAAAGATGAGAGAGAGAAGCAGTTTTACCAAGCAGTCAAAATTGCAGGGCTACCCCCCTCACCATCCATCCTCTGCTTCTTTCCTGGGATCTGTTTGGCCTAACCTGAAACAAATCCATTGATGTAACTCCTGACAAAAATGCTACTAATTGGACTATTAGCTGCAGTGAGTTAAGGCTTAGTTACAGGCAGAGCGGCAGGCTGACAGCTCCCCACACTTCAGATCTAGCGCCTTGCTTTAAAAAAAAAAAAAAAGGGGGAGGTATGTTTGACTACTGTCTCCAGCTGCTTTAAATGAGGGAGACTGCCGGGTGGTGGTGGGAGAAGCCTCGGACCCCGGCTGCTGTGCTAACCAGCTGCCATCAATGGCTTCATTAAGGCTGCTTTCAAGGACACCAGGAACTGCAAATGCTCTTGATATGCTCAGCATCTCAGGCCGCTAGGGGGTATCAGTAGGAAACCTTCTCAAGGGAGGAAAAGATGGGCAAGGTGATAAAACCCCATGGTGACACTCCCTGGACTCTACCCCAGTTTGGGTCAGAAAGCCCTTCACTCCCAATCCACATGGATACAGCACGAGCTCCAGCTTCCAGAACGTTTCCTCCTCACTATAGTCATCATTACTGGAGATCTACCTGCACTTGGGCCGCAGCCATGGAGACGCCCATTTGAAAGGTCTGTTTTCAATGCCTTCCCGGCCTGAAAGGTCTCCATGGCCCAGACACCCTGCACAGCACTGAGTACAATCAGGGAATGCTGCCGGGAAACTCCCCTTTCACAAGACAGGATGGAACACAGGCTCTGGCAATAGCATGCCGGGGGAACAGCTCAGAGATTCTCCTTCATCTGTGTCATCCTGCCCCATGCAAAAACAGAAACGTGCAAATAAAAACAAGGATGAAATTGACACTACACCACTCCCCACCACAATTCACAGCATCAGCCCATCCCTGGGGAAATGCCACGAAGAGCTTCTCCTCTCTGTTCTGCCTCCTCTTGGATTGTGACCACTTAAGCAGCATTTAAATGAGAGCTGATTCAGCTAACAAAATTTGTTTTGCTTTCTGCACTAAACAACATTCAAATCAAACATGGCACAGGACAAATTTTATAAAATACCCCCAGGTTATGGGACTTGTCTCCCACTCCCCCCCCACCATGACCCCCCTTCTCCTCCAAGAATCGGTCCTTTTATTTAATTTTTAAAACCCCTTTTTTTGTTAGTTTGTTGCAAAATTTAGAACATTCCTTTCCCCCCCCCCTTTGTTACACTTTTCTGTTTCAAATTAAAATTTTTTGTTTCTCTCTTGTAAATTGTGCAAATATAGCAGTTAACACTAACGGCAGAAGGCCAGAGAGATGGGGCAGGGAGGGGGGAGAGACAGAGAAAGAAAGAGAAAGGGGAGAGGATGGGGTGGAAAGTTGGGGAGGAAGGGGGAGCGAGTCAAGTACAGAAAAAACAGAAGCCCCGCCCACCCTCCTTGCGCTAAAAACAACAACAACTTCAACATGTTGTCCTAGAAGTTAGTGCAGTCCCTGACCCTCCAGCCTTCATCGCCGGATCTGGGACATGCCCACAGGCAGAGCAGCTGTGCTGGGTGCGCTGCAAGCTCCCGGCAGTTCTTCTCCACTCCGTCACACTGCTGCCCACATCGTCCCTTTAGCAAGGTCTCTGGATAGGTCTGATTGGATTGGGTTTGATACGGCGGTAGGTTTCCTTGTTCGTTTGTGTTAAGAGTTTCGAGACACGGCGGGCTCCGCGTGTCCATTTGGCTCTGGACCCAAAGTATTCTGCTGCTGCTGCCGCTTGCTGGCCCTCTCTCTTGTAGTATCTACTGCTAGAAAGTTGTCCGGGCTGCCTCGGCCTTTTCAGCTGCTTAAGGCCATTGTGTCAATTGCCTGCTCCAGCTTACTCCTCAGCCGTTGCCTCCGGGCCTGTTCATCCTTCTCTAAAGCAGCTAAAATCTGGCAGGGGAGAAAAGAGAGAAGAAAGGAAGGATGAGAAAAGGTGGCATCGTTATCTGCAGCCTAGAAAGAGAAGATGGCTGACGTCACACACCAAGGACCATCAGCCGGTAACAGCTCTGACCAAGTTTATCAAATGTAACTAGCGATTGTGGGTGCCTTCATTTGGGGGCACCTTAGAAAGTCCAAATGTTCAGAGGGCGAGTACACCGTGCATTTTGAAAATCAGGTCCCTTTAAGGTGTCTCAACCAGACATCTGCAGTCACTAGGCACTTCTGAAAAACTTGCCCTCTCTCTGGGTCTATTTAAGTCAACTGGATTTTGGCTGATGTATTTGCTTTTATTAATAAGGAGCTAGGGATAACATTACTGAGTTGGTGGTTGCTTAGAGGACATGCTAGCCAACACAAACATCGCTGATCTGTCCGTCTAGGGCAGGGGTTCCCAAACATTTTGTCATCACGACCCCCATTTGAATGAAGTATTTGCTGCCAGGAGCCCAGACAGCATGGAGGATGGGCGCCATTTTGCTCTTTGCATCGTGTGACCTCGCGCGCACTGCACATTCAAGGTCATGTTGTGTGGAGCAAAATGGCGCCCTCCACATGCTAGGGATTGCTGCGACCCCATCTGGGGATGGCGCAACTCCATTTGGGGGTCACGACCCACAGTTTGGGAACCGCTGGTCATGGGGATTGTTTTATTTAACTTCCCAATTCGATCAAAGGAATGGCGCGTCTGTCTGTACGCAGCTGCCACAGAATGGCATGTCCAGCTATGCGATGAGGGCTCCCAAAAGACTTGGGGCCAGCTTCAATGACTCCATGTGAACCCAGCATAACGCAGCTGAAGACATGGAATAGCTCTGGATTTTCAATGGCGTCGCCAAGATCAGAACCTGGCGTTACGTTATGTCTGCACTACAGACCTTGTCCTGGCATAACTATGCGGCCATAGTCCCATAGTGTTGACACAGGCAACACTGAGAGGAGTTATTCTGTCAGCGTAGGAACACCACCTCCACAACGAAGTTAGCTATGTTGACGGAAGCCCTCTTCCATGGACATGGCTGCGTCTACACTGTGGGTTTTGTGGGTATTGGTATGTTGCTCAGGGGTGTGGTTTATGCCGATGTAACTTTTCAGTGTAGACCAAGCCTGTGAGCGCTTGTCTTAACGTAAGATTGGTCAGGATTGATGCAGGCTGGCACGCCAGGTGATCCCAGTCTGACTAAAGTAAGAACTGGCTCAGAGAGTCACCCAGATCTCAAAGGGAACCAGCACCAAGCCCTGTATTGTTAGTATTTGTGCTGCAGTAGCAGCCGGATGCCCTGGGCAGGATCAGGGCCCTCTTGTGCTGCATGCTGTACGAACATGTGGGAAGACACAGGCCCGGCCCTGAAGATCTTACAGTCTAAGCTGGGAGCAGAAGTGACTGCTGGCAGCACAGGCAGTACCTCCTCTGTTTCCCCAGTGCTCTGCACAGGCCTCAGGTAAAGTGCAAACAAAAGAGACAGGAGACAAGGAAAGGGAGGCCTGAAAAAACAGCAGCACTGGGTGGGATTTGCCCCCACCCTTCAGCTTCAATAACCTTCGGGTAATATTTTCCCTGCCATTATTTTTCATGGGCATAGCTGCCTCTGAATGTGCGAGATCCAGCCAGGACAGGAGACCGGGCTATCCCAACATGGGCTACTGTTCTACTGGTATTTCCAGGTTGCCATTAGGCCAGGAACACTGAAAAGCTTTCAAAAGAGCCTGCTCTCCAAATGCTGACCCAGCAGCTTCTGGGGGCGCAAAGAGCAGCCACGTTTCTCCAAACACACAGGCCTTTCACAGCTTGTCAGCTGCAAGCCCCGTGGCTAGAGAGAGTTTGTCTCGAACTGCGTTTCTGCCAATGACAACTGTCCTGAGGAGCAGCTCGGCAGATTGGAGACTAAGCGTCTGGCCCTGTGGGAGACGTGCTCGCAATGTTGGAAACATCAGACAATGGCATTTCTCCACTGGAATCTCGTTTCTCTAAACCAGCTCCTGCTTTGGTGACCGATCAGAGGACGGGAGAGGCACACTTCTGTTATTTACATGAACTGGGACGTTAATAAAGCCACAAGGAGAGACTGAAAGAGGCTGAGCGCTGAACACAAGAGTCGGCCTGGCAAGAAAGAGGGTGATGGAAGCATAAAAGAGGTGGTTGCCCATCTACCCCCATCACCCAGGAGTCTGAAGCGCCGAGTCGCAGCTAGCTAACATTGCGGAACCAGACACAGAACAGCTGATTTAAAAAGAAACCTGACAGAAATCCTGTCTCCCCAAGTAAGTTTGGCAGGAGAGCAAATTTTTGCAATTAAATGTCAAGGCATCCATCAAAGGGGACTTGATTAATCATTTCACTGGCTACATAATTGGAAACAAACTGTTGTATAATTAACAGACTTACTAGGAGGCAGGCAAAGTCCATCACAAGCCCTACAGGTAACTCCTTAATAGGGAAATCAGCTCTCTTTGATTAAAAGTCGCTGCAGCGCCCCGCAGGTTTCCAGCACTGAGCACACAGGACACATTGCGGAGGATGTGCAACGCCGGGGCTCGGTAACCGCTGGTCGCTGGGAGACTCAGGGTCTCAGTGTGCATCTCAGTGCCATGCAGGTGACGCCAGTCAGTCCGACTTTATCCCTGACACTTCAGATAAGGATGAAATTAGCCCTCCTGTACAGCACCGAACCCAGGGCTTAATCCCACCAGATGCTGAATACCCAACTTCAGTGAGAGTTGAGGGTGTTCAGTACCTGGCAGGATTAAACCCTGGCTCAGATACTAAAGCATGAGGAGAAAAATTCCTCCCCAAGATTCACTTACGTCCTGAAGGGATGGAGCCACTAAAGGTGCCGAGAGTCATTAAAGGCTCCTTCAGCGCTCTTCCAAATCCTGCCATGGTCTTTGTTCCAGCTTCCAGATGCAGTGGATACCTCTCTGCTTCTAACCTTGGATGCCCATTCATTTGGTCTTGTGACCTCTTGATTTACGGGATGGGGGCTCATGGATTTTCATTGTGCTCTTTGGAATTTTTGTCCATCCATAACTAGAGTTGAAAACGTGTGGTACGAAGTGGGCATTTGGGGAGGGGATGTAACTTTCTGGCTATTTCCAACCTGATTCAAACTCTGGGTTTGTTCATCTTCTCAAGTCAAATCTGGAAGCTGGACTTTGGAAAGGGCTGGCTAGTTTTATGGCCACCAGTAGCAACGTTTGTATTCTGCTCCAGGATGAGGGTGCCAGCTGATCACTTGTGAAGTCAGGAAGGAATTTCCCCCTGTGTGCATGTCACAATGAGCCAGGTACATGACAAGGGTTTTATCTGCTTTTCTCTGAAGCATCAGCGATAGGCCAAACCTGGAGGCAGAACACAAGATGGGCTCATAGTCTTATCCAGCTGCATACTCAATCATCTCAATGGACACTTCCCGTCCATCAACCAGACTACCCTCTAGATGGCACCAGTGCACCTTATACCCAACCCCCCCAGAATATTCATCTGGCAGTTAAAAAACATATCTTAAAAGCATATGAATCAGAATTGGACAGGATCAGACAGAGAATCTGAATCTAAGTCTCCCCTACCCACCTCACCACTGCCTCTCCTGATAAGAGAACAGTTTATCACTGAAGTCTTAGCGTGCTGAAAGATTCACAACCTGCCTTGTATTTATTTGATTATCTGTTATCTTGTTGTCCTTATGGAAACAACACAGCAAAAAGAAATCCATGCAGAGTATAAAGAGAGATACATGCCTATCACCTGCTGTAAGGAGCCGGGACCAGTGATTATGAAGATGCAAGTACCCAAATGAAAATTAATTATGATTTTCATTCACAGCCAATGACAGCATATTACTGCACTGAACAACAGGAAAAATGATTCTCTTCCATTTCACATCAAAACGGGTGCAATCGGGCTGCATGTAATTGTGCTTAATGAATGAAAACAAACAAAGGGAACAGCTGCGATTTATTAATCCCATTACGAATAATAAAAGAAGTTCCTGAGAGCTGAGAACACACTAGTGGTGCTTTCAGAGTGGGCTATGGAGGAACATTCAACAGATGCCAGGCAGCAGTGAACTGGCAAGAACACAGGGTGGCTACTCACATTACACCTTCAAAGAGCAGCTTGTTAATATCACACCTCCCCTGCCCCTCCCCCAACTCTCACACAGTGGTTGGCTTGTGATTGATTTTCGAGGCCCAGGTGACTTTTGGTGCTGATGACAGGGAGAGCCTGATGGCTGAGGAACCAGGCACAGGGCTGGCAGGTATGAAATGTTTCCCCCCACACCTCCACCAATATATATTTCTATCCTGACCTGTAGCACCAATGATGCCAACCCAGACCACCCCCTGCTCTGCCAATGGATAAAAGCCCTCACCGGCAGCAGACCCTGCCATCCTAATGCGGGGCTCTCTCTACATAGCTCTGCTATTGCGTCTAAACGTAATCTCCAGCACTCCTTGCTAATCCGTTCTGCTCTGCCAACGAACCTCTATCCTGTCCCGCTGCACCCTCGGCTATTCCAGCCACGACTCTCTCCTGAGCAGAGGTGGCCAATTGATGGGAGAGGTTTTGTAATCATCCATAGGGAAGCCTGGCAGACTCACTGCACTTGTGTGGTACACCAGATTGACTCCCATACTGACAAAGATATATCGGTTTCAAACCACCCTGATCTCTACAGTGCCTTGCTTCTCTCCTCCCATTTGTCTGTCGCTAGCAGGGCTTGGAGCTATACCCTCATCCTGAAGTGAAAGTCATTTGAACTAAACTGGAGCTTTTCTAGGAGTTTCTATTTCTTGCCTAGAAAGGGCTTTTCTGGGTGTTCCTCTCCCCCCACCCCTCTGCTGCCCATTATCCCTCAGTCCTACCCCCTACAGTAAACGTATGGCTGTTGTGTACACTATAAAAAACCCTAGCCACCAAGCAATGTCATGCAGGGCTACCAAAACCTTTCAGATCCCATCATTTTATGTCCCTGTGGTAACATTTAAGAGAGCCCATCCCCTGTGGCCCTGACCCAGCTTCCTCTCTGAGCCTATCATTTGTCTAGCACTGTCTTTTGAAAGGGGTTTAATTTCATGCTGGTGAGAGGGAGGGGCCATCTCTAATGCACAGAGGGGAGCTCACTCCCCGGGCCTCATAGAGCCCTGGGCCTCTATCCTTAGTGACAATGGGATAAATGGGTTCGATGAGCTGGACACTTTTCTATTAGGAACTGGACTGAGATCTGCCAAATCCATTTCACAAAGGTACCCAAAGAGCCCACTGGATGGGGAGCCATTTGGCGGCTGCTGGTGAGTGTCAACTCCAGCAAGCCCACAGAGAAAGGCTCCATATCCTAATACCAAACCCGCTGAGCCAGCCAGTTTTCCCTTTTGCCTCTTCCTTGAATCTACCTGTCCACTGATGACCCTCACCTCTTCCTGGCTCTCTCCTGGCTTAGACATGTCCCTGTCTCTCTCAGGAGACAAGGTAGCAGCTTGGGGCAAAGGCTTTTTATTATCTAAATAAACCACTACTCAAATGCATGTTTTTGCTCTGCTTTATTGGCACAATAAAATCTATGTTATAGAACTCATATATATATATATATATAAAAACATATTTTATTGCTTTAATAAAGCATTGCAGAGTGGTTTGAATAGTGCTTTATGAAGTTAATTTGTACAAATTACAGCAGATGGGCTTTTAACCACGCTTGGTAATATTCAAGAAGAGGCCTATTGGCGTGGTCACCTCATTCCTCCAAATGCCCCCTGGGATTGCAAGCAAGGTCACCTGGGTAAGTTCATGGGTTCTAGGATGCTTTCGGGTCATTTACAGCAGGTGGGGAAGAGGGAGGGAAGGCGAGGCAGATCTGAGTTCAAATCCTGACTTTGTTCACATGGGAAAGGAGTTTAGCAGCTGCCCATGCTACTTGCCAGAGGAAATATGGGTACAGAACAATACCCTTTATCAGAATGTACACTCAGGAAAGGCCCAGCACTGGAGGAGCTGCTGCAGGTTGGGATGGAGGAGGTCAGAAGAGCTGAGTGGGGAGTGCCTGTGATAAGAACAACGTGAAGAGCTGCTGGTCACCTCTGGAGTCAATAGAATGGAATAGCAGGGTCAGGAGCGCAGAGGAGAGCAGGCAGGGAAAACTGCGCATCACCTTCTTGCACTGTGTCTGGCTCTACCCACTGCTCTCAGCCCTTTTCATGAATTCCATGAGCATCACAAGCACCCTGGGTGGGTGCGAATCCATGTACGTGCAGGTTATGAAGTGGATTAGTGCCTGGTAACTGTCTATCACTGGCTGCAGGCGCACACGCACACACACAGAGTAATCGCCTCGCAGGCGCTTTTGACACCTTGGGGCTTACAGTTCAACATGGAACAGGTAACATCACTTCAAGCAGCTTCCCTTTCGCTGTGCACATTGCTAGGATCCAGATGTGCTTCCAGAGAGGAGATGAATCCAGCCACCAACAGCAATTTTTCCATCTTTGTGTTTCCTATGAGATAATTTTTCTGGGCAGCGAGAGGGGCAATGGGGAAACCGGAGTGAGGGTGGGGAAGCGTTGCTTGAAAACAAGATGCCCCAGCCCCCGTTGGACTTACCTCATCCTTGTACTTGGTGATGTATGAGTAGATCTCGTGCAGCGCACTCATGCTGTTGAACTGGCTCAGGTGTAACCGGGACTGCTCCGCCAGGTACGCACTCATGTCCTGGTCACTGATTGCTGGCATTTTAGCAATGTCTGCATAATATCTACAGAGGGGAGGGGGGTTAGGAGAAACAGAACAGCATGTCTGAAGCAGGGAGAGATAGAGAGGAGAAAGGGGCAGGCTTCCTTGGGACTCCCTCTGAGAACACTCTGTGGCAGACTAAACAGTGAATACAAGGAGCCTTTTGTTTCACAGTAATAGAACGTAGCTCTTCTACGGTGCTTTTCATCAATAGATCTCAAAATGCTTTACAATTGAGGTCAGTATCAGTATCCCCATTTTATAGATGGGGAAACTGAGGCACAGAAAGGGACAGGGACAAGTCCAAGGTCACCCAGCCATCAAGTGTCAGTGCAGGGCACTGAACCCAGGTCCTCTGGGCCCCAGTCCAGTGTTCCATCCAGTAGGCCACACTACCTCCCCCTTAAATTAACTTCTTGTTACACTGGAGCAGTTGGGCCAGTTAAAGTCAGGTGCTCCCAAGGATTTTCCACCTGTCATCCTCAAACCATCCACTATTCCCTTCCGTGACATCCCAAACTTCCTACTTTTGCCCCTACAATGCAATATCCCAGAATCCTTTCTGCTATTCCAGTCAAAAGCCCCACCCCTCAGGTGCTGCCATATGTAACAATGTGTTGTGGTGGTGGTTCTCTTTACGTTGACTGGGCCACCAAACACCAAAGATGGCATTTCACATTCAGTGCTTACACCTGTGAGAACGTCACATCCCAATCTATAATGCACACGTCCGTACTGAACATTTCCTGAACTGCACCTTCCCCAGTGATGTATATTCAGCCGCCCTTATTGCTGCGCTAACTGTGCCTGGAAAGGTTACTGCACAACAGAAAGGTGAGAAGCAGTTTGGGATTTTAGTAAAAACAGATTTTGCAGAAAATGTTGGGAACGCCAGAAAACAGCTTGATGAGCCATCCTGGGGTCATGTCCCTGAGGCTGAAATCCCTGCTTTACCAAAATCAGCAACAGAAAAATGCGTCATGGCATCACGAGGTCACTTGTACCCAGACAGCGCTCACTGTTAGCCAGAAGCATGATGGGTCAGGTAATCTAGCACCCCAGTGAAGTCATTGACCATTGCTGGAGGAAGGATACTGGCCTAAATGGGCCAGTGGACCAATGAGGTATGATAGGAGATGGAATAACTGGCGTATGGACCTGTGGTCTCATCCATTCCTGGATGGCCCACTGATGTGCTTAGCAGTATCCCGCATTCACAAATCACACAGAAGGGCAGGATGTTCTTGTGCAAGCCATACGAGTGTCTCTTGTGTTGCTCTCAATGGCAGGGGCTCCAGTGCGTGCATGGGACACCCACGTACATCACTCCCTAGAGGAAAAGCAAGGCCTGCCTGGACTTGAGCTGAGCTTTCCTGGGGAACAGCTCAGCCATTTCCAGAACAAATCTACCAGGCACTGTGCCCAGCATGGCTGCCTTTAAACATTTCCCCACAGGAACATGCTAATATTTGTTTCCCTAAAGATATTTTGAAACATTTTTAGGGGAAAATGATCTAATGTACAGTTTCAATTTTCGCATGGGCAGGAAGTACAGTTGTAAACTCTGAGGGCAGACTGAGGTCCCTTTGGCAATCAGGCTCTTAGTACCTTCACGGGCTTCTACTGCAAAACAGGGCTGTCCCACAACAATCAGGCCTTGCCGTTTCAAAAACCTGTGAATACTGAGTGTGAACCATGCCCAAACCTTGCTTGATCTCTCACGACCCCAGAGAAATGAAATGCCAAAGCAATTCAAAGTCAGCATTGTGGCACTGTGATTATTAGCTGAATCCAATCTCACCGAGGTGGAGCAATGCTGAGTCAGGCATTTGGGAGGGAGCTCCCCTACAAACAATCACAAATGCCTGCCTCCAAATGTCAACCCCAAAACAAGGCACTAAGGGGCTCCATTAGCAAGCAGATGCCCCTGTCCTCCTGAACTTTCCATTTCCTAGAAGACCACCTTCCAGCAGATGTGTAGTGAGACTCCTCGGCCAGCCATCTGTGAAGGTTTCTCTATAGAAAAATCACTGCATTAACCAAGTCCTCTAACCACATGAAGTCCGTAAACCCCACATATGCATACTGCAGACGTAATGTACATACAGCAAGGAGGAAGCCATGCTGAGGCCACTCACCTTTCTACCCAGCTCTTATAGTTGGGGATGTCCTTGGCATACAGTAGTTTGTTGGAGGGAGAGTCTTTCCCTAGCTTGTGCTCTGAGGTTGAGCAGGAGTCCATGAATGTCTGAGCTACCACAGAGAGGCAGGCATCAGTAATACTGTTCTTGTGAATGTCGAACACAAACTGGGGGTTCTTAATCACATTCACCCAAAAACGCAGAGGTAGACTGAGGAAAGAAAGAACGGAGATGGTCACTGCAGGAAACAAGGCCCCGGAGAGGAGCTGGTGAAGTTTCCCGGGCAAGTCTGAATTTCGCACATTTTTCTCCCCCAACTCCACAAAAAGATAAGCAATTTGGGGGAAATATTCATTCGCCTACAGCTCCAATGGCAACCTTGAACACCAGTGCTACCACCCCTCAGGCCTACCATGAAATCTATCCACTGGGCAAAGTAAGAGAGAGGCCTTGGGGGAGGAGTTTCTCAGCCTTGCCAGCAATTTTAAAGGAGGGCAGAGGTGACAGGGGGGTTGGGTTGAGGACCCTGCCTCACTTTGCTGTGAAATGACGGTTCTAGGTGCCAGGAGAGATTGCTCTGTCTGAGCCAGTGGCAGTGCTGGTTAGGAATAAATAGGCCCCTGTCCTGCAGCTCCCACTTCATCGCACTCATCTCATAGCTTTAGTCACAGACACTTCATCCGGTGGGGTTTGTGGGCATGGAACCAGGAACTGTAACGCCCTGCCCCTCATAAAAGCCCAGGCGCTACTGAACAGACGCAGCACCACACCAAGAGGACACGGCCATGACCAGGTGCCGGTAACATGAGATGTGGACCTGAAGCGTTGTATGTAAGACATGGGAGGTAACTGGCCTCAAGTGGAGCACTGGGTCCAGCTTTGGGCACCACCCTTTGCAAAAGATGTGGACAAATTGGAGAGAGCAATAAAAATGCTCAAAGGTTTTAAAAACCTGACCCATGAGGAATGGTTAAAAAATCCAACAAGCCTAGCCTTGAGAGGAGAAGATGAGGAGGGACCTGACCACAGTCTTCAAAAATAGGTTAAGGGCTGTTATAAAGAAGACACTGATCAATTGTCCACTGAACACAGGACAAGTAGTAAAGGGCTTACTCTGCAGCAAGCGAGATTTACGATAGATATTAGGCAAAATGTTCTACCCCTGAGGGTAATTAAGCTCTGAAGTAGGTTTCCAAGGGAGGTTGTGGAATCCCTCTCATTGCAGGCTTTTAAGAAAGGCTAGATGAAAACCTGTCAGGGATGGCCTAGGTATACTTGGCTTGCCTCAGCACAGGAGGATTGATCTTGGTGACCTTCTTGAGGTCCCTTCCAGCCCTACATTCCTATGATTCTAAGATGGGGCCCAGCAAAGGTCTAGCATCACGTGGATTCAACTTTAGTATTCTTCATATGCCAAGTCACACAGGACAAAAGGAAGACAGACTCCCTGAGCCAATGACACTAGGCACTGATGGCTCCAGGTACCGCCGCCCCTGCTGGAGTCTATGCGCGTAGGCATTTCACTCAATGTTAGGGGCTTTTCCCTCCCTTGGGTAATTGTAGCTATCTGGGGCAAATGGGCTGGTGGGGGACAATCTACACAGCCTCACACTCTCAGGGCTAGGGAGGATGCCCCTTCCTGATGAAAGGGGGTTTTAATGCATTCCCACACAGATCCCCTATCTCTCTGAAGTAACTACAACCTTGCAGAGGCTCTGAAAGATTCTGTATGGCACCGGGGTCTGGGAGAGACTTTGCTTTGGAACAGTTCCCTGCTGGCCCATGGCCACAATGGGGGTTTCTAGGACCCTAAGGGAAGGCCCTCACAGCATTCTCCCTCTCTTTTCTCTTCAACCACCACTTCCCATTCCAAGTCCTCCGGGTGCCCTTCCTCTCCCCTTTCCCCACATACTTTCAGAACCCCAAATCCCACCTTATCAGAGAACCAAAGCGTCTACAGCCCATTGATCAAAAGCTGAGGAGTCCCGTTTAACCTCCTGGAACACTTTCACAGCCTCGCCTCCTGGGACCAGCTCAGATGTCTGCTCCCATTCCAGGGGAGAGGGTTTCCACTGAATAGCCCCTGCTTATGCCAGGCCCTGTAAGTTATGCCAAATTGTGCAAAACCTCCTTCCCCCTCAGCTGATCCTTTCTAAAACCCCTCATGGCATTTTTATAAAAGTCTCAGGCTCATGTGGGGGGAGAACTGTTGGGCTCTTTAAGGGACTCATTAGGTCATTTATTATCAGAGGAAAATGTAGGCTACATCAGATATTTAGATAACAAATCTATAGATCAGATAGGCTCATAGCAGGAGAGGGAAATCCTGGTCCATGACAGATCAAGTGCTTGCTCACAGCACATATGCACACCACTCTTCTCTTCTATTCTTATAGCACCCTGATCTCAGCGGCATCTAACTCTCATTAGAACGTTCTCGGAGATCGATCCCTGGTATAAAGCTCCTGAGAACCCCTCTAAGTTCCCCTGTGCCATCCACAATGCTTCTGTCTAAGATGCCAAATGCTTGGCTTCCCGGGACTCTTATAATGAGGGTGCCGGATGCACACACATATTTCAATCCGCGAAGGGAACAGCCTTGAGAAATCAGCTCCACTCATCGAATTAGCGCCCTGAGATAAGCGTGAGCATTAGTATGCAAGCACCTGCATTCCAGGCCCTGTGGAACTGGGCTTCCCCCCCAACTCCTTCCTTTACTACAGAAAGCAGAGTTATAAATCAGTTCCGCGCGTTTCCGCACTCTCATCTCTCCATTTAAAAATGTTTCTTCTCCTGCCCTGCTAATTGCCGACAGTTACTGAACTATACAAAAGCAATTTGGCTGCCATTTAACAAATGCCAGACATGGGAACGTATGTACTCATTGCCAGTAGCAGCAAGGAGATCAGAGAGATGAAATCAGCGCGGCAGCAGAAAAGAAGAACGCCGGGTGAGGGGGGAGCTGGGGAGAAGTGAAGCCTTCATAATACAGTGGAGTGCTAGCCCCATCACATTGCTCACCGAGATCTCATCAGCACCTGTCCCCCTTTCCTGGAAGTGGTTGGCAAGCCGGACGGGTTGGCTCTTCAGGCCAGGCTAGAGGATGAGTGTATGGTATTTTACACTAGCTTCCGTACAACACACTTGGCTACATGGCAGGTGGGGTGCACATCACAAACACCGTTAGGATGGGTGGTATGAAAACACAGTCTGGGCTTTGCAACAAAGCCAAGGGAGTTGGGGGCCAACTCCCATTAATCTCAAGGTGGGCACCCAACTGCCATTGGCCCATTGCACAACCTAGCCCTACGGTTCAATCATGGAACAGCCAGTACTTCAGGATATGATGTTTATGGGCACGGTGACATGGCTGGGACTACTTGTTATAGCAGAACATGTGTGGGGCTGACCCTCCCCAGGAAATACTGGCGTACAAGTATCATTGGGTAACCCTATATCTCCACCTGATCACTTTTAGTGTTACTCTGCCCTGGCCGGGGTTGGTGTACCCACATTTCCCACCAGAAGTTTGGAGACATTCATTAGCTGGGATAGTGCCAATTGGAACGTTGACACCCCTGCCCTCTGCCCCGCCCAATTACCAGTTACTCTTCCAGGTGTGCCTGACGTCGTAATCATTGATCTGGTGCTTATCAGCTTGTTCGTCCAGAAAGTCGAACATGTACTTGATGGCCAGGGGCAGGGCGCTCCCGCGGTGTGCCGTGCTGAAGATGGTCTCAAAGAGGTCATCAACGAACTTCTGCAAGGTGCCCTGGAGATGAGAAAGGGAGAATGGCTGCTCAGTACCGCCCAGAAATTCATGCTTTGGAACAAAGGAGAAAGCAGTGGGGCTAGCCGTCAATTTCAGATATTAACTTCACAGCTACTATCAATAACGGGCCATCGCTTTTTTGCCGAGGCAAAGAACTGGTACAATGATCATATCTATCACCAGCCGAACAACGAGTGCTGGGGAAATCAGTGTTTGCAGGATGGGTGGAAGCTTTGCTTCATCAACAGCCTTGTTACAAAACTGGGCTTTGCAGCTGTTTTCTTGGCCAGATGTAACCGGTGCTGCAAGTGCTTGGTTAGATGAAGAGACAGCAGGACCAGGGGCTGAGCCCCATGGAGGAGCCTGGTGCTGGTGGGGGCTGAGTTTGAAGATGGCAGGGCAGGGCAGGGTTATCTGGTGGACTATGGAGATGACAGGGGAGGGGCAGAGCCACCTGATGGAACTCAGAGGCCAGAGGACAGGTGGGTCGGGCACATTTCAAACCCTGCTTGACACAGCCCTAGCAGTGGGAGGTACAAACCTCTGGGGCCAAGCTGCTGGGAGATCAGAGAAAGGGGGGAGGGGGTTGTCGTGGTAGCTGCATTAACCTGAGTCCAGACTGCTCCCTGCCCATAGGAGACATTAAAGGCATTTAGCCAATATTATCTGTATTTGACTTGTACTGTAAAAACCCACACAGAAATAGTTAAAGGAACCAGGGAGGGAGGAGGCTGGCTGGCTGGCTGGCATGACCAAGGGGATCCCAGGAATGGTTCCCACTCAGCACCCTCGTCTCCCACCTCTCCCTTTGAATGTAACCAGGCAGCCGTCCTTCCCTGTGCAGTACCTTGGTGGCCAACAGACGCGTCAGGTAGATCTCGGAGACCATCTTGCTGCCCCTGTCGCCCTCCCGCTGGTCCATGTGGTCATGATTCTTCACTAGGTGCCACAGCTTGGTGCCGCTCTCCAGGTCAGGAGTGATCATGGGGGTCCGTGAACGTAGACTGTCAGGGCTGCTGGCTGTCCGGAGCATGCTCTCTGGGGGAAAGCCAAACACAATGGGAACTTCCCTTCCCTCCTGTACTGAAACCCTCATCCTCATCTGCTTCACCTCTTGCTTTAATCTTAGCCGAGAGAATGGTCCCTGCCAGGCCAGAGCAGAGGCACACTGGCAGGACAGCGAGAGCAGAGCTTGCTCTGCGGCTCCCTGTGCTATACCTGTTCTGGGGCACTCAGAGGACATCAGGCTACAGGCTGCCAGTGCAGCACCTCTGTGCCTGTGAAATTCACTTACACAAACCCTCCTTGGCTCAGCTGTTCCTGTGCCTATTTTAATTTGCAACAGGTGTTTTTGTTGTCTAAGGATGGAGAGCCCTTAGCAGCTCTCCCGGGGTGCCCTGGATGTACATTTCTCATGTGTAACTCCTTGCACCGATAAGGGAGAAGGGCCCATGGCTACTGGAGGCTGTGCTCACAGTTTGGATGGAGCCCAAACTGAACGGGAGGGCACAGAGAACTGGGAAGTTTGGTGGTGCTTGTTTCTATACATTGTACATACTGTAGTCTGCCTCCTTTTCTGTTCAGTCTTTGCCTACACACTCTCCAGGTCTAGTCCCTGGCTCAGCCAGAAGGGCTGTCCCCATTGGCTCCAGAAAGCAGGCTGCGTGATCTCCCCACACACTCACCGTATCTGCTGAGCGACTTGGTGAAGGTGGAGGAGTTGGAGATGTTGTAGGCCGAGTTCTGTTTGGGTACCAGTGCCACAGAGGAGCCATCAGTCACCTAGAGACAGAGCAGTGTGACCAGCGTGTGACTCGTGGAGATGCACAGAGAGGTTCTGCACAGCTAGTGGGATGCCACCGCAGCAGTGAGAAACTAGTAGCTTTTGGGATCCACTAATGACACAGGAAACCCTGCACCTCTTCCCCCTGCACGTCACGTCTAGAGCACCAATCACCAGCTAATGCAAACTAGAACTGCCCTTCTCCACCTACTCCACACAACAGAGCCCCTGGGGGTAGTAAGATCTTGGATCTACGTGGTTTGAATGGGAATCCCACCAGTTGCCTTGAAATTCAGATAGCATAGTAGGTGTCCCTGATGTTGGCCCTTCACTGACCCTTGGGAAAGGAGTGGGGTCCTCTGAAGCCCTTGGCGCAACCCTGAATCACTCTCCCATCCCGTTACACACACACCCTGAAGACCTCCAGTTGCAATCCCAACCCTCCCTCTGGGAAGCACTAAATGGGATGCTCATCAAAACCGATGGATGCTGCTCCCTCACTTGCTGGTGGGTTTGCTGGGCCTTGAGATGAGCAGCTTCATCTCCACTCTGTGAGGCTCACAGGTGTGGCCCCGCCATCCCCAGAGATCAAAACACTGGGAAGTGAACCTACGTCTCCAGACGCCCGTCCAGAACAGCGGCCATTAGACCCCCTGGCCTGTCTCCCTGCAGCACTAGAAGTGAGGGACAAAGACTGGCAGCATGGACCCATGCTTGGGAAGAGCATTAAACCTCTAGGTACCCAGGCTAGGCCAAGTTCCCTGACAGCTGGCAACTGCCCACTGCGCTACCCCAATGGTCTACCCCAGTGGGCGACCTGACCTGATAGTGGGCGAGGGTGTTGAGCCTTTTCCAGTCATTGTCTATCTTTGTGGTCACGTCTTCATCCTGCAGAATGATTCGGGCCATCCTACCCTGCCGCCACTCTGCACCGATGAAAGGGAAAGGCAGGGAGTTAGTGGAGGCCACGCTCACTTTGGATGGGACACAAAACAAATGGGAGGGAAAGAGGGAGAGCACAGCCTCCAAAGCCCTTGCACAAAAAGGTGGGAAGCTGCTCCCTCTAGAGAGTATCCAGGGCACCGGGCATGACGTTGGGTAACAATTTCTAAGCACCCAAGTGAAGAGGCTGGGTATCAGTTTGGGCCTGGCACGAATGAGCTAACTTTATTCCTCTATTCTCCATCTTCCTGCCCCTGACTGGGAATGGGATGGATCACCACTGCTGGTCTCCTCTGCTGTATTCTCAACCCACTGCCAGGAATCCAGAACACAAACCAACCCAGAGATATCTCCAACCCACCCTCCTCCTCCATTTGTTACAATGCACCGTTTTATTCCCCAGGTTCTTCGCATCTTTGTTGACACCCTGAGGATTCCTCCGTATTTTGCACTCATTGCTTTCAGGTCAAAGCCACTAGCACCAGAACCCCAATCAAGGTGGACTGAATGGTTTCTCCCCTGCTATAGAGCTCCTGTCAATGCTCCTTTCAAACCATTCCCAGGGGTCACTGTTGGGAGATGTGTGGCTCTTCCACTTTCTCAGGGGGC
Organism: Emydura macquarii macquarii; assembly: GCF_026122565.2. Classification (NCBI taxonomy): domain Eukaryota; kingdom Metazoa; phylum Chordata; order Testudines; family Chelidae; genus Emydura; species Emydura macquarii. The sequence continues at coordinate 14,626,559 of NW_027131105.1, read as the reverse complement.
CAAAAACATGATCTCTGCTACGCTGCCAGCCCCTGGCAGCCCAGCGGGTAGGAGTCCAGCACTGGTAAATGCAGCCAGGTCTCCTGAACGCCAGTGTGGAGCATTTAACACCAAGCTGCTCCTGTCATACACACTGCTGTGTGTAACAAGCACTGGTTGGTATGAAACATACTATACAGCAATGCATGTACATGGATACGTATTCTGCATGGTACGTAGTGGTGGATTAAGACAGGATCTAATGCAATGGCCCCTGGGGGCCCCAGTGTTCTACAGGACACCTGTATTTGGGTGTTCTGCCTCCAGCTTCTGTGGAAACATTCAAACAGGCTTGACGCCCCTTCTAGTCGACATTTATGCTCCATCTGTCCTACCCATATGGCAAATGCCTGTCCCTTTATCTCACCCAGGTCCATGTCTCCTGCCTTGGGTCTCTGGGAGTAGGGCACCCCCTTGTAGACGGCATCTAGCAGCTTCTCCTTCACCTGCGTGATGGTATCGCAGTTCAGAACCTTGACGGGAATCTCGGGGGCATTCTCATTCTCCGGGTTCACGCAGTTCAGCGTCTGTGCAGCGCAGGGAAGCAGAGAGACTTGTGTGATGGGACGCCCCTCGCCTTCATCCAGGGACATACAGCCAGGAGCACGGGGCACACAGCTCTCTACAGGCTGTGCCTCCGCATCCCAGCAGTTAGTGGAAGCTCTAAGGCATTCCCCTGACACCACTACTGAATGTAATTAACCCCCTCACCCAAGGAAGGCGCAGAGATATCAAAAGGAGGATCCCAGCAGCCCGCAAACTCACAAAACCCACACCCATGCCTGGACATTCCCAGAGAACACGGCCTGGGAGAAGGCCCTGCCCCCACCTTCTGGAGAGCATAACATGGGACAATCAGCAGTTCCAACTTCACAGCTGTCTTGATGGGACAAAGCAGTAAATGGTGCTTCAGGGAGACTTGTCCTACATAATCTTAGGCCTGGTCTGCACTCGAAAATTAGGCTGGTTTAACTAAGTCAGTCGGGGTGGAAAAATCCACATTCCTGAGCGGGAAATGGATTACCTACGACAAAGGGAGAACCCCTCTTGTCTACACTGAAGCGCTGCAGTGGGACAACATTGTAGACATGCCCTTCGCTCTAAATGGTAAGAGCTCTGTGGATAATTGACAATCAAAGGTTAACCAACCCTCCCTCCCCAAAGGGATCCAAGTGAGGATAAGAAGGGAGGAGTGAGCACCGGGTTCAGTCACCTGGAGGGGTTGGACAGACAAGGCGATCAAGGTGGGTGGGATGGGAGGAGGAAGAGTTAGCACCTAATTTCCAGGCTCTCAAAAGAAGGAAGAAGATATATCGCATCTGCAGCCATCACTTCCCTTTGCAAAGCCACTCTCATCCCATCCCAGAAAACCCATCGGTTGGCTGGTCCAAGCCCCTGCTCACAATGGACTGCACTCAACAGCATCTCATTCCCCTCCATCTCTGTCAGGGCCCCAGGATGTGTCAGTGCACGGCAGCTTTCCCAGCTCTGCTGCGATGGCGAGCCTGGTCATGCCACCCCACCCTCCCCAGCCAAGGGAGCAACACGAGCCGGGTCAGAGGCACCACCAGGGATGCTAGAGAGAGAAAAAGGAGACACGAACTGCTCTCTGCAAAGTACCTTGGGCTTAAAGACCTCGTTAAATAGCTGACCCTAGAGGTCCTGGCAAGAACCAGCCCTGGGCGCGGCTCCCGCTTGCACTAACCAGCATTTTGTAGTCGATCTGCTGCCGGATAAGCTTGTCTTCGCTCAGGGAGTAGCGGGCCTCTCCGGTGATGGCGTCAATGGGTCCCTTCTCCATCTGCTGTTTGATGGCACAGTACAGCATAAAGAGGGGTTCTCCAGCACACTCCTATGGGGTAAGCAGAGGGAGGAAGAGCGAGAGGTGAGAGGGCATCAGACACCAACCCTAACCCTTCAAGGAAGCCGTCAGCTATTGCAAGGAGAAGCAGAATGACAGGAGTCTGCCATGTCCTCTCAGGATCAATCACTGATTCACAGACCAGCGTGCACCCTTATACATATAGTCCCCAGTGCTTGCCAGGATAGCTGTAGAAAAGTAGCCTGGGGCTATGTTACCAGCAGCAGACAGCTATGTTACCAAATGCTTTGGAGAGCATTAGCTGTAAAATACTGCTCTAAGTGTGCACAAAAATGACCTGTGTTGTGATCTCAACAGCTGGGTAAACGGAGGCAATTTCTCTCCTTTTGTCAGCCTCAGAACCAGCTGCTGTTTGTTTCATTGCACAAGATCCTAGTTTATTTTGTATCTAGAATCACAACCCCTAGCCCATCTACACACGGCTTGCCAGACTCCCTCTGCTGAGCCCTGCTCAGGTAGGAGTGAGCCCATTATACAGATGGGGAGACTCAGGCAGAGAGGTTAGGATCTAGATCAGAGAGAGTGTCAGCAGCAGAGCTCGTCTGTGCTCAGGGCACCCCTCCAAGTCTCATCTGGGTGAGCTCTGTCAGCCATCTTGGGTTTTCCAAGCCTGGGGAGTACAATCGATACCCTGAATTGGGGCCTGCTGGCCAAAGTTAACCACCCACGAACTGGACATCCTGCCAAATGGGAGCAGGGAGGGGCCATGCCACGGAGCCACCGAAGGATTACAAGGTGTGAGGACCAGACTCAGGTGGGCAGAAGGATAAACAGAAAACACAGATATTACGGCAACGGGGACCACAGACAGATTCAAGAGACAAAAGGATTGAGAAGCCAGCTTACTACCCACAACCTCATCAGCTGGCTTCTCAGTGGAGTTTGGTCTGAATGATGGGTTTCCTTCAATTGGCCCAGTCACTTGGCCATCCATGCTGCCCGCTTAGGAAGCGGGGCACGTCCTCACTGTCGAACAACTTGCTACCCAACTCCTCTCCAACTCTTCTGCCACCACTACCCCAGCATTCATTGCCCAGTCGAGGGGGAGACAAACGGACATGGGCTTTACTGCAGGAGAGTGATGCACAAAAAGGGGCCGCAATGGAAAATGTATTAAACTGAAACATTCTTGGGAAAGACATGGCCAGGCCACAGGGATAGGCACTGTACCATCGCGCCCCATGGCTTCTAGGTGAGGGGTGGAAGCGTGGAGGCAATGGGATGGGAAAGGGGTGGGGTGAGGGGAGATGGAAGGGGGGAGCAAGGAAGTGGGAGTGTGGGAGATGGGAGAGCCAAGTCCCACAGTGCTGCATGCCTTGAACCTCCCCTCTCTCCTGGAAGCAGGCTTTATCCCTGACCAAACAGAGACGGAAGAGGGGAGGTGGAGTAGGTGGGGGAGAAGAAATTCCAACAATTTCCACCCCACCAGCTCCCCCCCCCCAACCCGTCCGCCTTACAAATAAATTGTTCTTTGGTGCAAAGTGCGGCTGCTCTCCCTGTCACCATATGCTGTTAGCATCTCGTTAGCATCTGCGGTAATTAAAGAGACAGCTGCTAACGAGCAGGAACAGGCATACATCATCCCCAGACCTTCCGACAACACGCCTGTCTTTGAAATTATGTTTCATTTGCAAACTTGGCTTCATTAAGTCAGCTTGGAAGAGAGAGAGGGAGAGAGAGAGAGAGAGAAAGAGAGGGAGAAAGAGCCCCAGTGTGGGTGCCATGCTGTTTATTAATAGCTGCCTCGTAACGCAAAAGCAAAATAATGACCGTAAACCAACAAGCCCACTCAGCAATTCCATTCCAGCCTGCGGAGATGCGCCTGCCTTTCTAGTTCGCTCCCTTTGCCTGCTTTCATGAGAGCAAAGAAAGGGACTCACTGCCTTTGATTGCTTACAAAAGCTCCTGTAAAACTTCCAGCCAGAGGAAAGTGAGACAGATGAAGAATAAATTGGAGCAGCCTTCGTGGTCACATCTCGTTTATCTGCTCCATTCTCAGCACGCAGTTTTCTCCCTCTCACCGGCAGTCTGGCCCCATTCTCTAAAGGAACCCAGCGCCGTAGAAGATTGCTTTTTAAGAATGTCACCCCCGAGCAATGACCCATTTTGTTTCCCAGCCCAGTGAAGTTCTGCAAATCCCCCCTTTTGAAATAAAATGAATGTCGTAAGCAAAGGCCTGGAGAGACATTAACTAATTAATCAATTTGATCATTTTAGTGAGTTTAGCACTCTGGAACGGTGATAGGTTGTCGGCCCTGGAGGAAGAAGTATAGCCCAGGCAACAGCAGAGCAAGCTTCCTCCACCCAGCCCTGCAGAGACCCCCTCTAAGGATGACTGACAGGTCTGCCCTCTAGTGCATTCAATCCTTTGCTTCTCTGCAGAGATCTCCAACAAGGGAGAGCAGCTAGTGCCAATCATGGTAGTTTTTCCAAGATGCAGACCCGTTCTCTAGGAGCTGGACTGACACCACCCGATCATTTCACACAGGTCACCAAAGGGCCATTAGATGGGAATGACTTTTGGTCTCTCCCTGCCACAATCAAACATAAGCCAGTGTGCTGGAGGTGAAAGGCTCTGCGGCCCATTACCAATCGCCCTGAGCCAGACAGTTCTCCCCTTCCATCTACTCTTGCTGACCAACTCTCTGGTTCATTCCAATCAGGAGCAAAGATGACAGACAGTGCCTGGACAGGTGGCCATCTCATGGTGTAGCTGGAGTGTGTGACTCAGAGGAATCCACAATGCACCCACACTGCGGTGGGATAGTGACCAGTGATCTGGAGCCAGTTCCCAGCCAGAGTCAGCAAACACCTGTTCGCAGCAGAGCCCATTCTCAATGTCAGGGAAACCTTACAAAGCATCCTACAGGTCTCCTGGGACTGACCGTTTTAGGTCTGTCTGGTTAAAGGGAGGAAAGCATTGCCACCACTTTTCACTTCCTTTAAGCCAGCTCGGGGAGAGGGATGCTACCTGGAAACTGGAGGAGGTTCTTTGAACTTGACCAGATGGTTCCTGTAGGAGCCACCTAATATAATTCCAGATTGCTACAGAAAGCAAAATAATAGAGGGCCCCCGAGGACACCCCAGTGCGGGACACCCTCTCGGAAACGTACCCATGATGTGCTGTCTGGCTCTAGAATACAGTTCTGCCTAAGCTTCAGGCTGCACCACTGCCAGCTATTCGTGTGTGTCTGTGAGAAAGTTACAAAGGAAAATGCTCCTGGAGAAGTTCCCTCTCAGGAGGAAGACAAGCTGAAAAGAAGCTGCAGGAGGGAGGCATGTAAGGGAATGTTTGTGCGGCGCATACATTTGCATGTGTGTGCAGGGGGGAAATGGGCCCAAGGCAGTCTGAGCCAAGCCAGCAAATGCTCATAGTGCCTTACTGATGAGATTTAGCTCATCAGGCACCTAATACCGTGCATTTTTCAATGCTCGTCTCTATTTTTTTCCCTTCCCCCGAGGTGTCTCATTAAGAGTCTGATGAATGCTGCTGCAGGGCCCTAGGAAAGCACCGGGCCTTGTTGATTCCACTGCTGCCACCTGTCCCCATTTCCTCCTTCAGAGGCAGGGCCAGGAGACACCTAGGCAGGAGGAGAGAGGAGCTCTGGGATCCTATCCTAGAACCAGTTTAATTCTTACACCGGGTGGAGCTAGACACCTACACCTGCACTGCGAGACATAACAGGCAATTTCCCAGTTGTCTAGGACGACTGGGCAGTTTGCTTTGCTTCTTTGAGTCACATACTGCAGATCCCTCGGTGCAAGCTGTACTCCGAAGTGTTAGCCACCACGGAGGGGTACCCATGTGATGCATCTACCTTGCAAGACCATGGGCCTAATCCACGCAGGAGTGGGGGGACAAATGGATCCGCCAGCAAGCGTACAAACTGCACACTGCTAGCTGCGCACCTGCTGTCATCTGTCATTGGTCATAGGTGCTCCTGTAAGCTTTTCATGGGGGAAAGCCGGAGACCACAGGCCCTGCCCTCTATGGCTTTCCACCAGATCAGCAGCAGCAGCTGTTCACATCAGCTGAAGACACCAGGTCCACCCCTGCTTGAACAAAAACTGCATCAGGGCCCTTCAAGGGCAGTTTTTGCTGAGAAGTGCCCTAGCAGCTGTGCACACAAAAAAGCTAGCATGTCCGCATGCCTAATTTACATGCACAATTACCACTATTTGGCGCAAGGCATATGTTTCCCTGCCGGCAAACTGTCTGCTGCAATACCTGTTCCATCCAGCTTCGGGGTTTCCTCTCCCTGCCACCTGCAATCCTGAACTCACAGAAATTACATAGATCAAGCGGGTCCCGCCCGGTCCATCTCCCTGAGACCAAAGAGGAGCAGGAGCAGTCCCTATTAGATACATGCTTTTAAGGTTTTGTCCAGGCTAATTTTAAGTGTCCCAAGCACGCAAAGAGGCTTCCACCGCTTCCCCAGGCCAACTATCCCACAGCCTAACAGATCTCAGTGCCAGCAAATTTGTCCTGGTTTATCTGCATATATTTTCCTTTCATTTTGTCCCTCAGTACTGCCCTAAATAATTCTTCTCTTCACTGCTCTTTAGACCCAGGACTCTGTATCCACTCCCCCTGCCAGTTAGCCAAACATCTCCTTAAAGAGGGGTGTTCCTGGCCCATCCCCAGCTCTCTCTTTTCCCCTTAACTTCTTAGTGGGAGTCAAGTCCCAGAACTGGCAAGGAGTGAATGGACTCACAGGAGATTTCAAATCAGACAACAATGTATCGAGGTATCAGCAATGATGCAAAGCACACACAGGACATCAGCAGAGGAAGTCTAAGCATGGAAGCTGAAACCGCCAGACCCTGAACTACAGGTTCAACCGCCAGCAGGATTAGTTGAACCCTTCATCCTTTGTGTGACACACTTTGCTCACCCAGGAGCTCACTCTGTGGGGTTTCATGAGAAAGAGACCAGTTCTCGTCTGCCCCACTCACGCAGCCGGAAGCACGTTGTTAGAACACACACAATCACATGCACAAAAATGCAAGGGCCTTTGCACACCCCCTTCACTCACACAGCTGCACTTACTTCATGAGCAAAGAGCCAGTTAGATGCATTGCTGGCCATGTCCAAGCACTGCAACTGCACGCACAGTCACAATTACACAAGCAAATCAGGTGCACGGATGCACTCAAGTGTATTTTCAATAGCAAATTTTTCCAGAGGTCTGGCCCCGGAGATCAAATGGCATTTTCCCCAAAGCGTGATTCTGGCAGAGTGTCTTTGGCCTGAATATTTCCCTTCCCCAGTGCTGTGGTGAAGAGTCCTAGGGATGGATTGTCTGTTGCTTGCATTTATAAAGCCCTTTGAGACCCCTTGTGATGCAAAAGGTGATGCAAAAATGCAAACCTGCGAAGTGCAGAGGACACAGCAGGCTTTTAAAACATTCACGAGCATGGAGACACCTTGCTCCTCTCCTGCCTTCGGAAAGCCACAGACACCGTACAGATATATTCTTACAGATATGGGCCATCCCTAGACAGAGGCACAACGCCAAGTGCATGTAAGTGATATTATAAATCACCTCTCACTGGTGATCACTCCAGGTCTGCACAGACTCCTGCTCACATACATTCCTCTCCTGGAAATGGCTCAAGCCTTCTTTATCTTAATGAGGGATGAAATCACACAAAAACGGCTCCATGACACCAGGACTCGCTGGGTAAACACCAGCCGAGATCCTGGGGAAGTGGCTCTGCTGACTGACAAACAGGCAGTGCCATTAACTCAGCTTGTTTCCTTCTGGAGCGTGCAGCAAGCCACTGTTCCCACGACCCTGCCAGCAAACTTTGCTGCTTCAATTTGCCATTGGGGCAGCCCTAAAAATGGGAGCAGTTGTGTAGACAGCACTCAGGCGGGTTTAGCTCCTCCAAATAATCGTAGATGAGCCAGCAGTAAAAATGCTCCTGCCACATTTACATCTCAGCTTCCTCCATTGCCACCACTTGTGAAGCTATGCTTGGGTGAATTATGGCTCCCACGTTTGCAAGTGCAGGGAAGGAAACACAGATGCTGGTGCCAACTGGGTATGCAGATGCAATGTGCCTGGCTGAAAGAAGGGGGCTCCTTCTCAAGGCACCGACCCCTCATGAACAGCTCAGGAGAATAGTCTACTGAGAGGCCACTGGCTCACGCACTGCAGATCTGCATTTCTCGCCTGCCATTTTGGGCCCACGGGAGGTGGGCGTGAGACCAGCAACTTCGTTGCTCAGAGTCTACCTGGCTCCTGCTGTTCATGTCCCCCGTCAGAGTCCCCGCCCCACGCTGCCAACACATCAAGCAGCGCTATGGCAGCTTTTGGGAGGCGAGTGAACGGCTAGAGAAGATGGGCGGCAGAGGCTTCCAGCTGGCATCCACAGCTAGGGATTTAACAGGGAGGGACCAATCCTGGGACCCTGCCTCCTAAATTACTCAGGCAAACATCCCTTGACCTAAATGTGGGTTTGCCTGAGTAAGGCCCTCAGGGTTCAGATGACAATTGCACTGTGCCTTTCTCTAGCACTTTCCATGCCAAGCATTCAAACCAGTTTGAGTATGTCTACATTTAAACCGCGAGAGCTGTGTCGCTGTAGCACTGCAGTGTAGACACTGTCTATGCCAATGGAGGAGCTCTCCCATCGGCGTAGTTACTCCACCTCCCCGCAAGGCGGTAGCTAGGTCGACAAAAGAATTCTCCCAGCGACCTAGCACTGTCTACACCAAGGGTTAAGGTCGGCATCGATGCCTCTCTCAGTGGTTTTCACACCCCTGAGAGATGTAGCTATGCCGATGTAAGTTCCCAGTGTAGACCAACCCTTTGTGTTAGGCTGAACGGGACTGAATTTAGCCTTAAGACCCTGCCCAGTGGGGAATGAGTCAGGCCTTGTCTACACCAGCATTTATGCTGGCAAAAACTTTTGTCACTCAGGGGTGTGAAAAAACACACCCTGAGCAATGTAAGTTTTGCTGGCATAAGCACTTCTGTGGACAGTGCCATGTTGGCGGGAGAGCATCTACACCAGCATTCTTACAGCAGCACAGCTGTACCGAGAAGAGCCATGCCGCTGCATGTTTTAAGTATAGACTAGCCCTCAGAATCACTACCTCCATTTTACAGAAAGAGGGGGAAACTGAGGCACAAAGCAGGGAAGCGACATGCCCACGGTCACACAGCAAGTCAGTGGCAGACCTGGGAACAGAACCCACATCTCCTGACTCCCCGTCCACATGCCATCCTGTCCCAACACAGAGATGGCTCCAATAGGGAAGGAGGATAGGCCCCTGGCCATGAAGTTAGCAGTCTCTTTCACACTTACCTTTAAAAACTTGTACAGGAGAAACGTGAACCAATTCGTCAGCATCTTCTCAGCCACGGACTCTGTCCTGTAGGGAAGGCCAAGAGTAAGAGCATCACAACAGAGAAGTGGGGGTCTCTGATCTTTCCTGCCGTCTCCTCAGTCTCTGCCCCTTCACCTAAATCTCCTTTGCTTTACAGGTCTTGAAAGGCAGAAAACTCAAAGCAAAGGGGCGGAGGAGGTGGCAAGAGTCCTGGGGTTACCATGACAACAATCTAGCGATAGCCCCCTTGGGAGTCTAGCCCTGCCTGCTCCAGGAAGAGCACATTAGAGGGGAGCCTGCTCACCTGCAGGACTCAGCCACAGGAATCCGGCCAGAGGGAGAAGCAGAGCTGGCTCCGCTCCCCATCAGAATCACCTAGGGAGGATGGAGACCGCAGGCAGGGCCCATGCCCCCAAGGGGATCCTTGCAGCAATGCAAATTAGCCTGTGCTGCGCTCTGCCACACATTCCCTCCCTCCCAGGTCTCTTTTAGTGCATGCCCAGTGTGCCCAGCCTTCCTGATATGCACTTCCCACCCACACCTGCATGAGATCTCTGGGCTGTTTCTTCATGTGTCCCACTCTGGGGCTGGTCAATTTCCTCCACTTGAGGTGGGTCTTGTAAATTTCACCAGCTCAGGTTCACCTTAATGTCTTCAGATGAAGGAGGACATTTGAGGCCTCAATGTGAATATTATAACAAATCCACAGCCATCTAGAACACCATATTTGTCACCATGTTGCACACCTAGGCCCCAGCTGGGGTACAACTCTGATCCGTCTGCTCCAAAATCCTAGGCCCCTGCCACTGAGCTAAAGGAGAATCACCATAAGCTTCTAGCAATGCATGGCCTATGACACACTGTTGAGCAGATCTGATTTCAACCAGGAAAGGAGAGTGGTGCTCAGACATTAACCCATCCATTGCAATATTCTGCATAAGCAATGCACCTTCAACATGAATCAGTAAACTCACAAAAAGACTGTGACGTGCCAGAAAAAGCCACCTCCCCACACTGACTTCTTGAGAGTAATCAGGCTGGATATTGCTGTTCAACAGGGGAGCTTCAGGATGAGGGACAGGACAGGACTCCCAACCAAGACAAGCTCTCCACTACCCCTGGGAACTGTACAAAGGAACCAGCAAGGGGTAGAAGGAGCCTGATGTTGCCCAGCACATTTAACCAGGATTTGGCAATGTGGAATCTAACATCCTCAAGCTCTGAGAGATGAGGAACTTCAGTCCTCTGGTTCTTCCATAGCCTCCTGCATGCCTCCAGCACCGCTCTGTGCTGATCTGCAGCAAGCAGGATTGCAGGGCCTCATAAAGAAGTGAACACAGAGACCCACGGAGAAGTAGATTCTGCAAGTCTGGTTGAGTTTGGAATCAAGTCCCTGGAGCACCTCTCAGGAGGATGATGCTTAACTCAGATAAGTGCCGTTCATGCACCTTGGGCTAAAGTGACCATCAGATTTGGGATCAGGAGATGTTTTCCCCCAACACATCCAAGGGCAAATTCATCCCCAGCCTCAATCCACTGGAATCAATGCGGTGACACCAAGGAGGAAGCTGAGCCACCAGCTGCAAACTCAGGCTGTCATCCATGTTCCTTTGGAGCACTGAGCAAGGATCTGCAACCAGGAACAGAGGGTTTATTCCCTACGATCCATTCCCTGCCTGTGGAGTGGAGGGAGGTGGGCTCACTGGTGATCCTTGGTCCTGGTGCGGCACATGCCTGTTTCCCAGCAAGGTGAATGTGATGAAAGAGGAGTTTGGAGCAAACTTTGATGGCACGGTCAGCCAGGGCACTGGCTGCGGAAGGCACTGAAACACAGAGACTGACAGATAAAGCAACGCTTATCATACTCAGGGGGTGCAGCAGATCTCTAAGCCAGCCTCAGGCTTCTGGAAAGCTCAGTTTGAATCTGGATCACATCATGCACAAAAACCCTGTAGGCCAGCAGGGACTGGAAGCTCAGAATAGTTTCCTATGATATTCGGGAATATCACAAAACCACCAAAAATTCCAGTGCTGCTAGCCGTGCCTGGTCAGGAGAGGGCCTGAACTGGAATAGAAGGTGCTGCAGGTCTGGAGTGAGATGCACTAACAGAGCTGTGTGTGAAGCCTCAGTCTAGAATAAAAGGGGGTACTACAGGTTGGGAGTGAGGGATCACTCAAACTATGGGGGCAGGGCAGGTATGGAATAGCAGCAAAGGGCGCAGGTGTGGATTGAGGTGAATCAGGCAGGCTGCACGGGGGAACCTTGCACAGTGTCTGCTGCAACGTGTCTGTCCCTGCACACGAGAGGCCTCGCACTATCACAAGGATCAACATTCTCTTTAACACATTTATTTTTAAAAAAGTCAGTCACACTTCCTGAAAGAGAAAAAACCCCAGACAGTTCCCATTGAAATTCCCTCATTATGCTTTTCCGGCTGCTCCATCCATTAATCATCAGATCGGCTATTTTCGAATGCAGATGCTCACAAAAGCACAAGCAACGCTAACGACCTCGGAAAGGTAACTGCCATCCCGCTGCACCAGGGGGGCCAAAAAGGAACGGCGAGAAAAGCCTTCATCTAAAAAACAAAACACCCCGACTCTTGCAGCTGTGCGGACTTTGAGCCGAGTCCCCATGACACAAAGGAAGCGCCACGCAGGGAGGATGGGAAGGGAACAATGAATGATCATAGATTGTTTGCAGTAAATCAACTTTTCTAGTATTAATTTCATCTGACCTGCTTTTGGTCAGTCCCTCCCCCACCTCAGCCTGCTCTGCTGCGAGGAGTGCATGTGTTCAATTTGTTTCTTTTGTCCTGCTGGGAATAGAGCCCCCTACAACGTTCATACAACATCTGAGCCCATGGAAGGCCGAATTCTTCCTTCCTCTCCCAGCAAATGTTAATGCAATGAGAAGGTATTGTGGGAAAGAGGGAAACTTGAAAAGCTTTACAGACATCCTTCATCAGCCTCCGGATTGGCCAGGTCTAAATTGCACTGGAGCAGGGGTGTCAAACATCTGGCCTGCGGGCTGGATACGGCCCGCCAATCTTTTTGGTTCAGCCCCTGGAGGCAGCGCATGCTGCCACGAGATCCGTGTACTCTGGCGGCAGCACGTGGAGCGCTGTGTACACGAGACACAGCGCTCCAAAAGGGCCTAGTATTTCGATTTATGGGATGTATGGCTCACTTGAAGTACGTTTAAGTCAAATCTGGCCCGCCACAGCAAATGAGTTTGACACCCTTGCATCACAGCTACAGAATAGCCTCTCACATTCATTTCATGTCAGCTTCTGCCTCTTCCCTTGGGAGATTGTTCCACAGTCCTGGTTACAAGCAGACACTTGTATTTATCTTCAATGTGGCCAGCTGCCACAGCTACAGGGGATTATACAACAGTAAAATAAACAAACAGCAGATCTCCCCGGCCTGGTTAAAGTTAATCCTGTTACTCTTGATCTCTGATCCATCCCTGGGCCCACCAGCGGCCTCCTACAGAGGTTGGAGGAGGAACAGCCCAGAACTCAGCTCTCGCGTGTGAGGGTGTGGGGGGGCTGGTGGGAAGTGCTTTGTTCCTTGAACGTAATCACCTAACGATTAATGGAGGATCATAAGAAAAGGATCAAGGTAGGACTGCCAATTGCCAATGCACCTCAGTCCTGCCCTGCAGCACTGCTTGTACTGAGTCCTGCTCCCCACACAGCTCCTGCCAGGGAACCTCGCTCCTGCCCTTCCGTCCCGCCCCTGCTATTCCACTTGTGGGCCCCTCACAGCTCCTCCGATGCACTGCAATAAATCCAACACATGCCACATTAAATCCACCATGCCGCTTAGTTTCACTAGGAACAGAAACTCCTCCTGCACGTATAGGTAGCGAGGGCTGGGTCCTGCTTTCTTCTCTGGCCTTGGACCATTGCCACGATTTGGAAGACATGGCTGCCAGGGGCTCCCCAAGCCAGGGCTCCTTTGCTCTCCTTTTATTTATATTTTATTGATTTGCTTCATTCCGGAGCTTTGCGCGGTGGCTCTGCGATGCTCCAAGTGACTCATGATCTGATCATCTGGCTTAACTATTTCAGGGAAAGCAGTTGTTGTATGTAAGGAGGACATGGGCTGCAAGAGGGGAGAGGAAGGGTGGTGCAAGCAGAATGCTGGGAAGGAGGAGAACAGTGAGATTGTGCAGAGAAAGGAAACCCACCATGTGACATGCCCAGGGCCTTCCTGAGGCAGTCACTGACCAGAACTTGGTCCGTTCCATGTGCCCTTCCCAAGAACGTTCCCCGAGAGGCACTCAGGGCAGGCGTTAGCATACAGCACTCCCGGTAGGTAGGGGTCACTCCCATTTTACAGATGGGAAAACTGTGGCACGGGGAGAGGAAGCAAACAGACATTCAGGAGGTGGTTAGTGGAAGCCCTTTGGGGTCCTTCCCATCCTGGCACTGGCAATGAAAAATTCCACTCTTTGGAAATTGATTTCCGTGCCCAAATGAGCAGCAAGCCCCTAAATGGCATCAACTCAAAGGCCAGCAGACCTTGGAAACCCTGAGGACGTGCGTACCCCTCCCCCTCGGCTAGGCTGGGAGACGGAGAATCTAGCACTTTGTGGGTGAAGAATTACCAACCAGCTCCCCTGAATTCTGTTCTGGTGTCATGCTCAGACTGTCTCCTCTGCCCCCTCCCCAACTCAAAGGCTTGCACCAAGCCCAGGAAGGAGGTTCTGTGACTGTCCTTGAAACTACACGTCTCTTCTCCTGGAGCCCACAGGTGCTGCGGTGCAGGAGAGAGAAGGGGGAAGCGGACAGCATGGCAGTGGGAAAAGAGCTCTAGGAATAAGAAGGCATCAGGGAGGGGGCCAGGTGCTGGGATGGTGTCGTTTATTAATTGGTTTTGTTCTGCGCTTGGTGAATCTTCAATATTCATCGGCCCGTGAGAGAGGAGAGCTCAGAGCTGTCATTAAATATTGATGGGGCAGAGCAGACTCACCGTGGAGCTGGAAGGCTGCCTCCTGCTCGCACCCCACCCCGCTCCCTGCCAGACAAGCTGCTTGTGAAAATCCACTTGACTTTTGCATGAAACCCCCCTGCCTGCCTGGTCATGTGGACGAGCTCTGAGGAGGCAACGGGAAGGGTTTGCTGCACAAGGGAAGCCTGACACTGCTGAAGGAGATGCACTGGAGTGTTCCAGCCCCTGCATGTATGCTTGGTGGCAACCAACCAGGGAGTCAGCTACAGAGGCCGTTGAGGTGTGGTAAAATATGGCTGAGAGTTTCACACGTGGCGAGATGCTGACTGCTGGTAATGACTCCCATGTAGTAAATTCCAGGAGCACCAGGTTGCTGGAAGAAGTGCTGGAATATCATCCAGGGCACTGGGACGCCAGCAGGAATTGCAGAGGTGCTGGAACGTCATCCTTGGCGCCGGAAGGCCGGCAGGAATGGTAGGGCGCTGAATGTCGTCCGGGGCACCAGAACACCGGCGGGAATAGTGGTGGCACTGGAACATTGTCCAGCGCACTGGAATGCCAGTGAGAATGGTGGGAGGCCGGTAGGAGCGTTGGAACGCCAACAGGAATGGCAGGGGCACTGGAATGCAGACGGGACGCTGTCCAGGGTCCTGGAATGCCAGCAGGAATGGCAGAATGCAGCTAGGAGCATCACTGCAATGCTAGCAGCAGCCTATGCTGGCTCACCATAGGTCTCCGACTCTACAGTGATGTGGAGTTCCAGCTGTCCAAGCAGCTGTTAGCCATGGATCAATTTGCCTTTAGCGCACTATGCCAACATCTCCCCCACCCATTCGACATCTACACACATAGGTCAAACCAGAAGCCCCAGAGTTAGCACTGGGGAAAGCCATGGCTGTGTTTTCCCCCTCTCATGCTAGCCAGGCCCTGGGAGCCTCCTGGAGACAGAGGGCAGGGAGGGAGCGTCATTCCTCACTCAACCGTGACTTCCAAAAAGAAGTAGCAGTAACAGGCTTCCAATCAAGTCCTGCCTAGTTCAGTCACCTCAGCTGACGAGACACCAGCAGGGACGAGGAGGAAAAATCCCCAAGCCTCACAACTCCCAGCCTTCACGCCAGATGTACACGAAGAGAAGGGAAAGGTGGATAGGAAAGCACACCCACTCGATCAGGGCTTGCGGCTGCACATGGGGCAGTCAGGGTCACAGAGAGCTCACACTGCCGCAGATGGGCAGGACAGCACACTGCTGGAAAACTGGAGGAGAACCAACAAGTTACAAGTGCTGCCTGTGGCTCCTGCCACTGCAGCCCACTGTCTAATGCACACGTGGCTGGGGCCCTGCGCCACGACAGATACGACATGGCACTCATCCAGTGGCAGACGTGGGGAGATGGGGGAATCCTGGCTAAGTTCGAGTCTAAGAAACCACAGGTGCTGGACATCTGAGAATGGCCCATTTGGAAGCCTACAAAGTCAGCACAGAAGGATGGCTTTGGTGGCGTCTAATGAGGGCGTGTCTGGCCCTCCCCTTCACCCTCAAAGCAGCCAGAGCTAGGATGGGGGGGAAGAGGAGAGGGAAGGAAATCCACAGGCAAACTATGACAGAGGGGTGTGAATTATTGCACTAGGGAGCCAGCAGGGAGTAACACGCTGTCAAGGGAGTGGAGGAAATTGAGGGCCCAGTCCCAAGGAACAGCCTGGTACCCTGACAAACTGCCATCTCCAGCGCTGAAGGGTTCTATGGCACATCAAAGAACAGCAAAAAGCAACTGCTCCTAAACAGCCTCTAAATCCCTGGCTTAAAACCAAACCTGCAGTGTTCTCTAAGCACTGAGATAAAGCACTGCTTCTGAGCATGCAACTAGCTGAAACTCAGGGAGCCTTTCCCAAGGCCCCACACCCATCCCTCACAGGGAAATCTTTCTGAGTGAATCTCACACCACCAGGGAAATGCTTTACCAAGAGTCGTATCCGATGTTGTCACCAACTCAGCTGATGGAGAAGGCAGCTGATCACATCCCAAAAGGGGCACAGTGTACTTCCAATGCGTCCACAGGCATATACAGGGGTGAGGGGCAGGAGTGGGCCAGCAGTCTGCATGACACATCGCCGTGCTCTGCCAAGTTTGACCACAAGGAACCACAGACCCACGTGGCTACAGCAGCGGACAGAACGCCTCTGCTTTCACACTGCAGAGCAAGATGCTCCGACACACCATCCTGGCCAGCTGCATCAGCCCTGCTGTTTATGTTTCCCCTTGCTGAGATGTGTGAGTGGGAGGTGAGTGGGATTCGTCACCAGAGGCACACAGTGGGACTTCCATGCAATTTTGTACACCAGTGATGAAGATGGGGGTGCACTTTTTGTACTGGAAGCACGGGACGGAGGCTCCACCAGAGCCCATGTGAAGCACGTAGTTTAGACAGACACTCACCTCCGCAAGAGCAGCTTGGGATGGTTCTTACTCTCCAGGTTCTTCTCAATCAGGTCTGAGAGGAGCTGCTTCAGCACACCTGTGGCATACTCCATCTCCCCCTGCAGCGCTGTCATGATCAGGGAAGCCACGTTGCCCCGGTCCCGCATGGAGAAGCTGCGCTGCGCCTCTAAGGTGCGGATGAAGGTCAGAAGGAAATGCTTCTTGTTCAAGAGCTGCCCAAAGAGGGTCAAGGACTTCTCCACATTCGCCTGGACCTGAGGGGACAAAACAACCACCCGAGTCAGACTAGGGGGACAGACATGCTGGAGAAGGAAGGGGGACTGCACCTCATTAGCGACCTGGACTTACTCTCCTCCCCAGGCTGTGCCTTGGCAATGCAGAAAGCTCAGAGAAGCACAGCTGACTTCATGTGCACTACCAGGCATGCTGTAAAGCAGAAACAGAGCAGCGGGGATCAAGAAACATAGGAATTGTCACACCAGGTACAGCCAGCTGCCCATCTAGCTAGCATCCTGTCTGCAGCAGTGGCCAGTACTGGATATTCCAGTGGAAGGGGAAAGAACCCCCTAGTGAACAATTCTGGAATAACCTGCCTATCGGCAAGTGTCTTCCAAAGCCCATCAGTCAATGGTTGGCGTAGGCCAGAAAGCATGAAGGTGATGGTCCTTCTAAACAAAATGCAACTGTATCTAATGTAAGAGAGGGTGCTCCCTCTGTCAACAGGCATACCTCATCTTTTCTCACTTCTGCTAAGCTTTTGACCTAGGGCAATGAGTTCCACAGATCAATTATGCACTGTATCAAAAAGGATTTCCTTTCGTCAGTTTTCAAGTTGTTGCCTTGCAAGTTCACGGATTGTCGTGTTGCCTTGTCTAAGCACGACAGTAGCACAAATAATAATGCTAATAAAGAGGAGCCTGATTTACCTTCCCTGTGTCACTGCATCGTCTCTTATTGTCTCCTGTCTAAACTCGGCCTTTGTAACCTCTCCTTACCAGAAAGCCTCCCCAGGCCTCCAACTCTATTTATCAGCCATCGTCTTCTGCTTCTGGTTCTGCTAGTCGGGAACTCAGAACTGCCCTGCTCTGTGTCACCCCCTCTCTATTATCTGGGCCTGGTTTTCCTCATGTAATGCCACACAGCTACCCGGCTGTGTATGGCACGTACCGCACACGTGGGTGACAATCTATGGGCACAGTGCAGGTAAATACAAACTGGGAGCATGCCACACAGTCTTCATGGCACAGCAGAGAACTCCCTTAGATTAAATTACCTCCGATGTCCCCTTGGTATGAATATCCTGAGGCACCATCCCTCTAGAATGATACCCCTCGCCTCCGCAGGCCAGCACCTGCGGTGGTGCTGACAGACTCCAGAGAGAGCACAACCAGCCATCTGCAGCTGGTGGGAGGGTTCCAATGGTGTATGGTCTGAGGGTGGGTGGGGCTGGCAAGAGTGAAGGGGAAGGATTAAAAACAGAGGGAACCTGGCAGATCCTCCCCCAACTGTTGTTAAAAGTATCAAGAGGGGAAGTGCCATCAGGTAAACACCCAACAGCCTTTCCCCAAGGATTCGCAAGGGCCAAGGAAGCCCAGATGCCCTTGCAAAAGCTGCTGAGCATCACCACTGGGAACCTGTTTCTTCAGCACATGGCTCTGTATTAGTAACTGGCCACAGGCCACTTCTCTGCCCACAGCTGAATGAGGTTGTGTGAGCGGCAGAGAAGCACAGGCTGACCTGAGAACAAGAAGAGACTATCTGCAAAGAGATGTCTTCAGGGCAGCCGTGACGGCCAGATTAGAATAGTATGTCCACTGCCTCATTCTGCCTCTCTCACATGCACCCATACCTGGGTGAATCAGACCTTCCTCTAACAGAGACTTGAGCAGACTGGTGCTTTTTTACAACAGTCTCTTTGTCAGGCTAATGGTCTCACTGAATGTATGTGAGCGAGGGCACACGTGTGTGCACACACAGTGTAACTTCCAGTTTCATCCACTGAGAAGCTGAATTCACTCTGTACCCAACAGAGATCCTGCACCAACCCTTTAAACATTCTACAGCCCTTTTCTGCACTTCCAAATCAAAGAACTGCCAAACTGCTGAACTCACTAAGGCCTGGTCTACACTTACTGTGAAATTCGTCAGCAGTCGACGGGAGAGACGCAAGCTACTCTACGTAGATTGCATATCTCCCGTCGACTTCCTAAATTCTAATGACCACAGCATCCCCACTACGCTGTGCCAGCAGGAAACGCCCTTCAGTCGACACAGCGTTACTCTTTTTCCGGGGTGGATTTATAAAGACGATTTCCAGATTGATTGAGCGGGTCTCCACTTGCGCTCAATCAATCCTGAAGAATTGATCTGACGGCGGCGAATTTGCCGCCGTCTGTGAAGACACCCTAGATTTCACAGGTGTCCAAGCTTTTCTGGCTGGATCTCAAACCCAAAATACTTCCCCATCCCTGAGATTAACCTTAAGTTTCAGGGCATGCTTGGTTCTGTACAGAGGTCAGCTATGCATGTGTCTTGGCAGGAAACCTGGGGAGAGAAAGAAGGGGTAGCTGGCTGACAGAGGGGGTTGGGTAAGAAATCTTCCACCTCCACAGCACCAGTGCCGATGCATTTTTGGTCAGCAGGGACTGACAGTTGTACTAGAGACGGCTGAAATGTTTCACACACAAAGTCTTTTCACCAGACAAGATGGTTTCATCAAAAAAAAATATTTTCCGTGGGAATGTGTCAATGTTAATGAATTTCTTCCCCCTCCCATTTTCCAATCGGGAGAATCAAAATGAAAATGTCGTTTCAAGTCAACGTTTGAAACAAAGCAACATTTTTCATTTCAAAACGTCAGCTGGAAATGAAAAATGGGGCTTCGATGCCTCCCATTATTTCGCTTAGATTGAAACTTTTTGGCATTTTTCATTCTGTGAAATTTCCCAATATTTCAACTTAATGTTCCATAGCAGAAACTAATTGCAAAGTAGAGCCCAGTTCTAGTCAACCCCATCAGATGGCTGTTGGATAGTTTGGGTGATCATGGGTTTGTGGGTCACAGCCCAGTCCCAAGTGGCCAGATGTCCACACCACACCCCAAAGCACACCACGGCCGGCACTCATTGGCCTCTTATTGGCAATCTCAGCAGAATGGCCAAACCATGAATGGGCGATGGAGACCGAACTTACTCCTAGAAGGGGTCTTGGCAGGGCAGAGGTGAGACATACTGGTGGAGAACCTCCCCTCATGTTGTACCTGCCCTGCAGACAGACAGACTGACTCACTCTCTGTGGATCTCTCTACTTATAAGGCCCCCTTTACCGTAGATCTGAGCACCTCCCACCCCTCACACAGTACCCCGGTAAGTGCTATTATCCCTATCTTACAGCTGGGGAACTGAGGAGGCCTGGAGAGAATAAAGGGCATGTCTGCACAAGCACTTACTGCACAGCAAACTGGGGTGTAAAGCTCCAGCGCGTCACGTGTGGACCCTGCTGGTGTGCACTACGAGTTCCTAGTGTGCACTGACGTGGTTTGAAACAGTGCTGGTACACACATGCCCTTCATGACTTGCTCCTGGTCACACAGGAAATCTGTGGCAGAGAAGGGAACTGAACCCAGGTCTCCCAAGTCCCAAGCTAGCACCCTAACCACTAGGCCATCCTTCCTCTCCAGCACTTTCTGCTAATGCTGGTGCTAAAGTCACTCTGACAGCTAAGCCATTGAAAGGAAGAGTGAGAAAGAGAGAGGGCATGCAGCTGGCATCGCTGCCTTCAGCATTCAGCTCTACCCCTGGGGTTTTGATGGGAGTCTGAGCATGGCGAGGCGGCTGCCTGTCACCTCTCTGACCCATGGACTGATTTCAGATGGGCTCCGGTTATGATGGCAGCACAAATTTTCATTTCAAAATAAACATCGTCCTCTGTTTGGCTGGGAGACTCAGGGATCAGAGGGCACGATCCTATCGGAGGCGTGTTCCCAGCTAGTGGAGCAGCCCAAGCTTGCTAAGCTGGGAAATTGGTCCCATCCTACCCCGGTGATCTTATCAGGGTCTTGCACAGGGGTGGATGAGGACAGCGGGGGAGAGCGCAAAGCATCTGTCACTGACTGCTCCCTAACTGAGCCCCGGCACACAGACGTTGCCTCCCCGCTTTGCTGGGGCTTTGTGTTTAACTCACTGATCATTAGCAGAAGTAAATGAACAATAAAGAATTAAATATTTAATCAGGCTTAAATTCACACAAAGCAATGGAAAAAAAACAAAACCCACACAAACCCAAAGCAAAAGGGAGCCGTTAATGACGGTACTAAGACTTGGCTTTGGATTAGTGTGTGTGTGGAAGAGCTCCTTCCCCGTCACTTGTAATAGCTAGTGTTACACTTATTCTGATTAAGGAGACAAATAAAAGTAAACCTGATTAAATTATATGAAGCTTACACAACTGTATTTGCTTTATTTAATCTGGTTTTTTTCCTCCCTAGAAACTTTTAACACTTTGCTTCCCAACCAAACCCACATGCTCTCTCTTGCATTTGGAGTGTAGCATATTGAAAATCACAGAAATTAGAGCTGGAAAAGACCAATGCAGAATTATTCCCTGCTGTTTCTTCTCTCCAGGGCTTTGTTATCTCTAGATTTAAATACGGTTTTCACCCCATCCCTTTGGAAAGGATTCCACTGTCTAACAGGTCTCCCTGTGGGGAAAGGTTTCCTGATATTCCCTCTAAGTTTTCATTGATTCAATCTCATCCTTAGTAAGTTCTAACCCCTGGCCACTGAACTTGGTGCTTTAACTTCTGTCCTCCACGCTAATTAAGGAAGTGACAGCAGACAGAGTATGTTCACAACAAACCAAGTGCCAAAAGCAAAGCGCAGATGGGCCAGAACGCTCTCTAGGAATTCTAGGTGGGGGGAAGAGGTGGATTCAAATCCTTGCATCTGAATTTGCCCTCACGGTTTGGATCCCAACCCCGAAGGGGCCTGTTTTCTGGTTCCAGCTCAGATGTGAGAACATTTTAAGGCGGCAAAAATCTCCCGACAGCAGCTGGCCTTACATCCAACTCTATGGAGCCACAATCTCCATAATGGTCAGATCCAAACCCCAGCCTAAACCTAAATCCAGATCCAGACCCAAGCCTCGCCTCCTAGGCCCTGCTCTAATTTGGAAGTACTAGCTTTGCCCAGTGAGCTAGTTCACTGGGGCTACCTGAACAGAGAGGAAAGTGGGAAGTTGGCAGGTAGCGCTGACTCTAGGACAGTAACATCTGCTACGTTATCACTGGCTTGGCTCTGCCACAGCTGGGCCTGAAACAAAGACAGCGAGAGGACTGGGCCAAGAACCAGGTTGTCGCACTGGGCAGTGAGGAGCGCCAACGGGTAAAGGCAATTTTCACATGCAGCTTATAACCCTCCTGAAAATACTCAATTTCTAACAGAAGCAAAGAGATCTTTATTTAGTTATACCTCTATGCTATACACCCGTATGTATCTTGTCCACGCTACTGTACATCAGCCAATGAGCTGTCACTGGGCTAACCCTGTGGCTCTGAGCACAGGCCCTTCTGAAGAAAATTCATCTTTTCCAAATCTCCCCAGCTCCTCCAGCCCCACTCTGCCCCCCACTTTCCTCCCCATTCCCCTCTTTCACGCACAGGGGGAAGGGCTGTGAAGCCAGACAACAAAGGTTTTTCTAGGCAACCTGAGTTGATAAATAATCATCATCCTCTGCAAGAGGCAAATAGCGAGGGGCAGAGCCCAGGAATCCCACCATGCTTTCCAGAATTACTCAGCCAGCCCACGTGTGGCTCCCATAGCTAGCTGAGGCTGGCAACGCCACGTGCAGATTCTTCCTGTAAAGGGAAGGGAACCAGGAGCTCCCTGCCCTTGAGCCCACACCTAGCACGCAGGAGTTCTTCACTAGAGGCTTCAAGGCCAGGACAGTAGGGCAGGATGGTACATGCCACCAAAGAGCGGTATGAACCACAGTCTGTCACTGAGAGGGCTACCTTCCAAGTACTCACAGCTCCTTGTGAGCAAGGAGTGCTATCTGGAGCTAGTCAGCGTCACCCCCTCACCTCCAGAGAATACACAGTCTCGGCTCATACCCAGCTTCCTCCTACTCCTTCCCCACAGCTGCGCCGCACAGAAAACCCACTTCTCCGCTGGTCCGTCTCCAATGAGAGGCTTTTATCCACCCTCTGGCCTCTGTGCTTGGAGTCACGATCTGCCCAGCACAGAGGTTAATGCAGAACTCAGCAGGAAGGGGAAGTGGGGTCTGGACTACTAATGACTGGTTAACCCATGGTCATGGAAAGTGTGACTCCCTCAAAAGTACTGCTCTACAGCTTGGTTGGGACTGGCAGCGAAGATGGAGGCAGAGCCCTCCATGAGAGGATCCTCCTTCCATCTAGGCACTTAGATACTCATCACCATAACCTCCGAGCACCTGCCTTCATTAATGGGTTTTATCCTCACCACATCCTGCCAGCCAGGAACGACACCCAGGTGTCCCAAGTTCAAGATGCAGGCCTCAATCCCCTCCCTCACAAGAACGCCATCTGCCATCTCCATAGGCATCTGGGTTGGGGGAACATCCTTCCTGTGTCCGATCTCAGGGGGGCCGAAGGGACAGTGGAGTGGGACTAGTTAGCTTGGGAATGGAGAGTCAGCAGAGGCAGCAACAGAGATGGAGGATAGTTATGAAGCTGCAGCCCCCTTATGGATATCAGTAGCAAAGAATTAGCCCCTCCGCACCACAGGCCCAAGCTGAGTAAAGCCCTGGTTACAATGGAAAATGAGAGAGGGTCAGGATCTCTCGGTCATCTTCATTTTGTCCTGTGGGACACAGTCTTCCTATCCCGTTGGGATGTCTGTGTGTGACGCCTTAGTGCTGTGTGGTAACAGTGCCGAGCCCCACACCGTGGCCAGGCCAGGACTGTCTGAGCCTCCTGCAAGCCTATGGGAAGGGAGATCCATGAACACTGAGACTCTCTTGTGAAAGCCGGGACAAGTAGCCCCCGCAGTTGGGGGTAGGGACGATAGGGAGCAGAGGAGACAGAACTAACCCCCACCCCACGGAGAAAACAAGATCACAGCAGCAGCAGCGACCGGCTGGGTTACAATGAAAGCATGTGCATTTGCAGTTGGAAGGGGTTGATACCCTGTAATTAATAACTCTGCATCCTGCACCAGGACCGATTACTTCTTCTAAACGTGTTCTGAAGCCTACGTCGACATTAATTACTGTGCCCGGCCAGGAGTTAGGGGAAGCTGAGGTCACACTGCACCACTCCAACCAAGAACAACCTTGGTACTGAGGAAAACGTGAAGCCAATTTATGTGCACTTGCATGCACTAAATGAAGCAGACACTGTGAAGCTGGGAGTGAAGGGAGAGCTGGTTTGGGGAACAGAGGAGAGAAGGGACAGGATGCTGTTCTGCAGGGAAAAGCCACGGAGCTGGGAAGGTGGATGATGTCGGACAAGTCTGCTGGAAACGAGCAGCCAGTCATGCATCAAACAAACCCAATTGAATAAATCAAGTGCTGTAGAAAATGACAGCAGCAATGATATTAATGCAAATATTGATATTCATGTCAGTGAGCGTGGCAGCCATGCAGTGGCCTCCCTGTGCTCATGCTGACCAGCACGTGGCAAGATGGCATCACGGAGGGACAGGCCGGTGTCCAGGACCAAGGCAGCCACGCCTGTCTTAGATGGGAAGTGAAGCCCGTGCAATGCAGAGAGCCGCTTGGCTCATGCCAATGGTCTCCAGGGACCCCACATCCCAGTTAAAGAGAAGGGCAGATGCAATCTGCTCCACCTAAGGCAGATGAGGTGTGGCCCCAGGCTCTTGCCCAGCTGGCAACATAGGCCGTAGCTGGGTGAAGCTCAGTCAGTGCAGCCACAGGGGAATAAAGCTGGGTATGAATGATGGCAGTGCGGTCTCAGGCAGGGAAGAGCATCCCTCTCCCCAGGTGGGAGTGGAAGCTCAGCACCTCCCAGAGGGGAAGCGGGCGGCAAGCACCCGGCCCTAGCAGTGCTATAGCTAGGCTGCAGGGTCGCCCTCCTGGAGACAAGGTGAGGGATAAGATGGGGAGGGCAGTGATGGGGGCAGCTGGTGGCTGGGGTATTTGTGGTCCCCCAGAAGGACAGGAACAGGCTGAGGCCATGCTTCAGTGCCTGGGAGAAGCCCGCTGGTGAAACATAGGATTGCTCTGCGGCTCCGGTGACCTTCCCACTGCAAGGCAGAACAATACCAGCAGCACAAGGGGTAGAGTCCCAGAACCACTCGCCATGGAGATGAGCCAGGCCTAGTCAGCTGCACCAACCCCACTCCCTAAGGCCAGCACTGGATGCTTCTCTACTGTGTATTTCCTAGTGCTTTGTCCACGCAGAGCTTCCAGTACCAAGCCAGGGAGCTTCCGCCACCTCCCTCAAAAAACTATTCCACAGCCCAGCAGATCCAGCGATCAGAAAAACGCTCCTGCAAGTTTCTTACTCATCTTCATCCCATTACTCCTCATTATGCTCCCTCCCCCAAACTGCCACAGACAGCTCCTCTGCTTCCTTGGGGTTTGGCCCTTCAACTGCCTCTAGATGGGGCCCCTCCTCCCGTCACCGTTCAGCCTCGCTATGCAGACTTAATTCTTCCAACCTTTCCCCTCTCTGTTGCTCTTCTCTGAATTCCCTCCCATTTGTCAACATCTTTGTGGCACCAATGTACCCAGAACTGTACTGATTGCCCCAGGCACTGACTCCCCCAGAGCTATACAGACAGAGACCGGCTCCTCTGGGCTCCACGATGAGTCAGGAACATAAGAATTGCTCCAATGGATCAGACCCACCTCCAACAAAAGCGAGTACCAGACGCTTTAGAGCAAGGTGCAAGAAACATGAAAACGGACAATTGTGGAATTACCAGCGTACAAAGGAAGTTCCTTTCTAACTCCTGTCACTTAACACAATGCTCCATCTGTTCTCAATGGGGGCTGAGTGCTTTTGAAATCTGGCCCTTAACACCTAGCTAATTGCCCTGAAGCCTGGGGGTTTATATTCCTTATAAAGACATTTTGCGCCTATCTAACATACCTGTGGATCTTCTCATTATCTGCATTAACATCTAATCCTGCTTTGAACTCTGTTAATTCTTGCCCTCAGTGACATCTGTGCCAATGAGCTCTGCTGGCTAATGATGCACCGTGCTAAAAAACACATAGCCCAAGATTGCATTGGCTTCATCTGCTGCCGTACTGCACTGCAGTCCTATAAGCTCTCATCCCTAGGTTAAGAAGTCACACGGGGCCGTTGTGGAGTAAACCACTCTATCCAAGAAAGGAAACCCCAGCGTAACCCAGCTTCATCTTTGGCGTCCTGAAGGACCAAGAGAGAGGTTTCAGAACATTGTACATGCAATCTCCTCAGCTGCTCCTGGCAGGAAAACCCAGCCGTTACTCAGCATGTGAAGTCTGGAAATCCTAAATCTAGACTCCAATAGCTCAGACAGAGGAAACTGCATGGAAAGGTTGCCATAAAGGATGTTTCTTCATGGTCTGCAAAGAAAATGGACTTTTGCCAGTCTCTGCTCACTGCAGCATGCTGCAATCCTCTTGGATGGGTGGCCAGAGATATTCCTGGGTCAATAATCTCTCCCCATCCATTGCTAAGACCAGACCTGTGAGATCCCATCATTCATTGAAGCTTCCAAGACTTCATCACTAAAAACAAAGGAAGAAGTTGCAATGGGGAACTCTGCAGCAGACAGGCATGAATCACAGATCTCAGAGGCCGGTGTCCCCAGCATGAAACATCAGAGAGACAGACAGACACACATTACCACACCTCCATCTCCTTCAGCACAGGATGGTCTTCTATCCCAGGGAAGAGGACCCTCATGGCATAGGTGCGGTAGTCCAGGAAGGGGATGCCAGCCCCATCCAAGTCATTCGTCAGCTCGTGGATGTCTGTCTGCAGCTCGGCAAAGGCTGGGATGGAAAGAGCAGAGCTGTGTTAGGCAATCTTGGGTCTGCAGAAGGTCAGTAGGAGAGATAAAGCTGGGCCCCAGAGCGACCATACTGGTGCCAACAAAATACAAGAGCCCCACAAATCCACAGTAGGGGTGGCTGCCCTCTCGCCAGTATCCAGAGGGTCTTAAGGCAATTTACAGACATCAGTTAACTCAGCCTCACGATAACCTGCCAGGTGAGTCAGTACCATTATCCCCATTTTACACATGGTGAAAGACACACACAGAAAAGGGATGTGACTTCCCCAGGGTCACACAGAAATCAGTGGCAGCGCCAGGAATAGAACCCAGGGGTCCTCTTGGCTCTAAACCCCTTTTATGTGCACATACATAGGAACGCTGTAGGCGGCTGTGAAATACACAGCAGAGATTCTGGAGACTTAAACCACAAGAATGTTCTCATTTCATTCTGACACAAATCATATTACAGAGAAAAACTCAACACAAACCCAGCATCCTGGGATAAGAGTATGCACACCCTGAGCTCATACTAGACAGGGAGCGGGGGGGGAAATGGTGTCCTGCACCTTTAATGGTACCCATGGGGAAGGCTTTGGGGCTGGGGGGAATCTCTAGCACTGTAAAAGGGAAAGAGAAAAAAACCACAGAGAAATCAAATTAACAGCACTTTAAAGGGAGCTGGAAGCTAGGCAGAGGGTTGCAGGCTTGTCAGCCTGATGAGAAAAAACAAACCGTCAGCTTGAAAGGCTCCCTATCTTATCTGTAACTAGAGGGACTAGAAAAGAGAAAAGGCAGGGAAGAGATTGCGCCTTTTAATTAAAAGCAGATCCTTTTATCTGCCAGCTGTGGAAGAGGAGACGAGATCCCCTCCACCCTCCCCTCTCTCTGTCACTATTGCCATCTACATGGATTTTTAGGGGTTTTTTTCTTTCCTTTTTTTTTTTTTTTATTATCTCGTTTTAGGTGCCCGCTTCTCCCCCAGCCCCTGGGCTGGTTGCAGTTGGCAGGGTCATGGCCCCAGGCACTGTCTTGCGGCGATAATGGGCAATTAGGTTTTATCGGCAGGATCATAAGAGGCATTCTGTCCAATTTCGCAGCATCCGTCTGTCACATAATGAGAGACTCAGGGCCCTTTCCAGGCAGGTTTCTCTTCCCTCTTTTGTCCTCCTTTAGACTTTAAAAAAAATAAAATCCTTAACCGAAAAAATAAATGGTGCTAAAAATAAGTTAACTCCCCTCCCACCACCAAAGTCACTTCACCAACTCCGATCTCCTGTCCCAAGGGGGGCTTAGGGAAGGGGAAGGTCCCTGGCGATCAGGAGCATGAGGCCCTCAGCACTGGGATGAGAGGGCAGATTTACCTGGCTGTCCTGTGTGCGGTTAGGTAAGCGTGTGCCATACATGAGCGTGAAGCTTTGCAGGCAGACACGGTGCTTGCAGGGCTGGCGATTGGGGGATATAAAAGAGAAGGGAGCAGGCAGGAAACACTTGTCCAGCAAAGACTCTTGTGCCATAAAATCAGGACGATGCATTGCAACTGTACTGTGATGTCACCGTGGTGTGACAATGCGGCAGCCCTGAGTCATATACAGGGGCTTTCCGGGGAGTCTCCGCAGAAATAAGCCTGTCCATCTGCATGTGGACACCAATCCATGCCCTGAACTTCTGGCCTGGGGTTTTTGGCTGCCGGATCATGGATGTCCAAGGCACTGCTACCTCCTTCCCCAAACAGTGCGGTGTGAACAGAGACTCTAGGAGCCAACACAAAAAGGGGCAACCAACCACCCCAGAGGGGGCAGAGCTGGCAAGCAAGGTAAAGGGGCTAACGGGTGGGGACCGGCTGAAGCCAGGAAGGTGCGGGGAGAGCAGAGACAGACTCACCCTCTTTGCACTCCAAGGCCACGCGGGATTCCAGGTTGTCCATCTGCAGCTGCAGGCGTTTCAGGGTGCGGTCGGCGTCCCGGGACTTGCGCTTGTAGGCGATGAGGACGATGATGATGATGAGCAGGAGAAGGCCGCCCCCGCCGCCGATCCCGATGATGGCGGGCAGTGTCAGGAGGCTGTCTGAGTAGATCTGCAGCGTCCCCGGGGAGAATTCAAACCCTCCAGCCTTGATCTGAGCCACGTGGGAGGGAAAGGGCCTCACATTAGTGCCAAGGGCCGGGGAGTGGCTCAGCTCCCTGCTGAGAGGGCTCTCTGGCCCCTTCTTCCATCCGCCTGCCACCCTACAGGCTGCGAGGGGTTATATGAAGAGAGAACTGCAGGGCCCCAGGCAGAGTCTCATATACCCCATAACATATCTGGGGACCGGAGGATTTGGCAGCTGCGTGACTCAGGGAGACTTCCCATTGGCGTGGGGGAAGAGGTCGAGGCAGGGTTGAGCTCACGGGGTGCGGGTTACAGATCCTCTTTTTACTGGGGCAGGTTTGTGCTCAGAAGGGTTTTGCCAGCTGGAAAGGGGCAGGGAGGGCCTGCTACACCCCCCCACCTCCCACCAGTCCCACGGGACATCCTCCTGAGCCAACGAGGGAAATGTGGTCTAGATGAAATTACTATCAGTTGGTGCGTAACTGAGGTTGAAAAGCCAGACTCAAAGAGCAGTTGTCAATGGTTCACTGTCAAAGTGAGAGGGCATATCTAGTGGGGTGCTGCAGGGGTCTGTCCTGAGTCTGGTACTATTCGATATTTTCATTAACAAAGTGGGGAGTACGCTTATAAAATCTGCGGATGAAACCAAACGGGGAGGGGTTGCAAGCAGTTTGGAGGACTGGACTAGAATTCCAATTCCGGTTGGAATTCAATGAGGAGAAGTACAAAGGACTTGACTTGAAAAATGAAATGCACAACTACAAAATGAGGAATAACCGGGTAAGGCAGTAGTACCGCAGAAAAGCATCTCGGGGTGATAGTGGCACAAATTGAAGATGAGCCAACAACATGATGCAGTTGAGAGAAAGGTTAATATCATTCTGGGGTGAATTAACAGGAGTGTTGTATGTAAGACACAGGAGGTAATTGTCCCTGCTCTACTCGGCCAGGTGAGGCCCCAGCTGGAGTACTGTGTCCAGTGTCAGGCTCTAAGAAAAGTGTGGACAAAGTGAAGAGTCCAGAGGAGAAAATGATCAAAGGTTTAGAAAACCTGACCCGTGAGGAAAGATTAAAAAACCTGCGCATGTTTAGTCTTGAGAAAAGAAGACCGAGGGGGGACCTGATAACAGTCTTCAAATATGTTAAGGGCTGTTATGAAGAGGACTGCAATCAATTGTTCTCCATGTCCATGGAAGGCAGGACAAGAAGTAATGGGCTTACTCTGCAGCAAGGGAGATTTCGGTTAGATATTAGGAAAAATCTTCTAACTATAAAGGTGGTTATGCTCTGAAATAGGCTTCCAAGGAAGCTGTGGAATCCCCATCACTGGAGGTTTTTAAGAACAGGCTGGACAAACACCAATCAGGGATGGTCTATACTTGATCATGGCTCAGTGCAGGGCACTGGACTAGACGACCTCTCGAGGTCCCTTCCAGCTCTATATTTCTATGATTCCCTTTTTAAAGGTGGGGGTGGCAACTCTCCCTTCCTCTTCCTCATTGGGGAGCAGATGCATGTTGGAATGTGGTGCTAAGAAAGCAGGGATCCCTAGAGCGCAGGATCTCTGTGTCCACACAAAGGGCATGTGTCCAAGGTGTGTAATAGGAAGGCAAAAGCATTGTCATGCCAGCCCTGGCAGAGCCCAGCGAGTAAAGTGTACCCTCAGTTCCGAGGGGCAGTGACACCAGAGGGTAATAAGCCGGTGCTTAGGAGGCCGGCGGGCAGGACGCAGAGCAGGTGCAGAGGGCTGCAGTACGAGGGACTTGTCCGAGCGCATGCAGGGCTTTAATGGGATGTGGAAGACACGCTGGTGCGTTGTCAGCGCCTGCGAGGAGCAGGCAGCCAGTTTGATGTCTCATTTAGACAACGTTACAATAACAGATGGGATGTAAAGTGAGCTCCCTGATGGATGAGGAGCCCAGGGGGACCGTTCCGGGTCCCTTTCAAACACACAAGGCTGCACCGAGACCCTGAGCGCTGCTGCTGGGCTACAACCTGACAAGGAATCTTACTTAAAGCAACCCAGGGGCTGTGGGAAGGGAGGAGGCAGGAAGCTTCTGACCATTTGGTACAGGCTGAGTCTCCTGCGGCCAGTAGGGAAGGAATCGCGCTGGCAGGTCTGGCCAGGCCCACCCAAGCGTGGGTAGCAGATGGAACGTGCTCATGGCAGGGCTGGATGGAGCCCTCAGCCCCTCTGACCAGACTACTGGGGATAAGGGATGGGGCACGCGGAAGGAAGGCAGCCAGGGGCTCCTCCTAACAGATCTAGGCCCCTGCATGTTCACGTAACCCAGTGTTGATGAGCTTTTACCTGACAAGGACCAGCAGCAAGCTGGCACCAAGTGGGGGAGAAAGAGGTGGGGCTACTGCATGCTCTCCAATGCACGGCAGAAGGAGATTAACCCTGGTTCTCCAGCCACTGCCCCCCTTGCTAGGTAAAAGGGGACCTTAATGTCCCCAGCTGAATGTGAGCTACAGCTGGGCACACAATAGTGTGTGGTCAGCCTGCACGGTCCCCATAGCAGCCATTGGTGCCTCTGACTGGGCCGGTCCAGGTGCTCTGGGAGGCCCCCAGGACACAATGATCTGTGCAGAGCCCAGTACCCTCGCCTCCAGAGGAACAGCACACCAGCAACACACTCAGCTTAACAGGCAACTCTGTCCCTCACTGCGGCACAGGCTGAACCAGAGCCAGGAGAAGCGGCCCAGGGGGAACTAAGCACGTTTAGGGTTTCACCATCAAGAGAAAGGCTCATTGGGTATGGCAGAGCCCCGTGCGGGAGGGGGTTGGGGATCAGCAAGGTGCCATGCAGGAGGGAGTTGAACGGGGTACAGCAGGTTGCTGCCCAGGGGACTCCCCAGGGGCCTTGCTACAGATCGTGTTCCCAGCGGGAGTTGGGGAAATACAGCTACCGTTGCCCCAGAATTCAGGTGGGACCTGACAGTATTTGATAAATGACATCCCATCTCTGGTTTGGAGCTGCAGGCTCTTTGTCCTGGGACCCAGCCAGACGAGGCTTGTTCAGCAAGAAGAACAAGTGCCCAGTGCATGGCGTGGGGCAGTCCTGGCAGCACCTGTGCGGAGGCCGGGGCCCAAACAGGCTGGCGGGGTGGAAAGCATTACCGTGACTTTGTGCTGTCCCGTGAGGTTTGGCGACTCGCACAGGAGCTGGGTCTCGGAGACTGTCAGGGCACAGGGAGTGTCACCGATCAGCACCGTGTAGTTCAGCCGGAAGTTACCAGCAGCCGGAGGGAGCAGGTTCCGGCCCTTTAAGGGAACAAGGAGTGAGATCGTTAATTCTCATGCAGCTGGATTCTCCCATCACCAAGCGAGTTCTCTCCCTCAGCCTTCTAACCCCAGGGATCCTTCCACTCCCCCTTAGTCCCTGAAAAAGGTCCAACAAGAAGTGAAGGAGGAGTGGGAATCTGAGGCCCCCCCCTCCCCAGGGAAGACCTCCTGGGAGATAAAGAAGACGCACAGAGAATGGGCCAAACCCTGGGATACTCTCCCTGATTGCAATGGAGTTACCCCAGCGATGACTTGGCCCCTGAGCTCTGAAAGGAGGGACACCCCTCCTAGCCCTGGAGACACAAGGTTAAACCAGGGAGTGCCCTTGTCTAAAACGTTCCACATCCCTTCTGCAAGGCTCTAACGTGCCATGTACCCACTCACCCCATGGGGACATTTAAACCAGGGCTTCTTAACCTGGGAAGCGCCACCCCAGAGGTGCCGGTGGGTCCCAACCCTCCTGTCCTTCCCATATTGCTGAGGGGGGGCGGAGGCAGTTTGGAAAAGTTTGAGACCCTCCGATTTCCATCTCCGTGGAACACAGTCCTTCGTCTACCTCCTGCTATGCACCCCCACCACACCTTTCTTCGGCCTTTACCTAGAGCGAGAAAATCCCACCTGTCCTGCAGGTTTGTAAGGACTCAGTGGGGTTCAATAGCGCAGGGAGTACAGTCCCTCCTCCCCCTTACCTGGCCAGCACAATCCATTTAACCCCCAAGAGGCCAGGCTGCCTGGCCAGCAGCTCTGACTTTGAACCAGTCCATTTCATCCCCATGTGTGTTCTCTGACCTGAGGTAATTTGCCCAGGGTGTAAGAGGAAGCCAGAGATCTGGGGCTGCAACAGGGCAGCACAGGCTATGGCAGGGAAGAGCTGTGGGGGGCTTACCTTGAGGATAAGGGGAGAGCTGGGCTTGAGCTCCATCATGCCAGAGGGGCTGAGGGACTCGAAGATGGGGTCTGGGTAATAGACGAAGTTGGTGGTGTTAACAATCAGCAGCGCCTGGACATTATCCATGACAAAGCCGATCTCATCTGGGCGGTCGCCAATCTCCGGGGGGCTCCGGGACGGATTGTCGATGGATGGCGCGTAGCACACCATGGCGGTGTCATTGTAGACGGTGCAGTTCTGCAGAGGGGACAAGGCACCAAGGCTGATCAGATCAGTCTCCATCCTCTCAGGCTGGGGCACGGTCTGATCTCAGAAGCTAAGTTAGATCAAGAGTGATCAGTACCAGGAGGGGAGACCCCCTGCAAGAAGTCGTTCTCCTGAATCTCTGAATCTCCTCCCTCTGAATCACTACCAAACCCCAGGGTGCTGCGCAAGTATTGATCACTTGTGGCCATTAGAAGTCCAGTGGTATGTTGCACAACAGCTGGTGCATGGCCATACCCATCCCTTCACTGCTACCAAGTGAAAAGGGATATGAAGTGGAGTCACTCTCTCTTCCCTCACCCCTTGAGCCCTATCTGTCAACTCCTCCAGAATGCTAGTTGGAAATAGGATTCTTCTCCACTTCCTGTCCTAGATTGTGGTGTGGTGTTGCTGTGCAAACAGCTGGCAGCATTCCATCCCAGAAGTAGCTGCATTTCAGTGCTGGGTGAAGAGACTCCTGTATGTACAGGGCCTGATTTTCAGAGAGTGGATATGAGGAGAGAGAGGCATGGGGGGGACCTTGCCAGGGACTGGAGTAAATATCATTTCTGCTCCCAAAGCACTTTCACAAAACAACATCCAGTTTTCCCACTCCTCTCCCTCCCTCCAGATCTCTAACCCCACCCAGGCACTTTCTCCCCAACAGTGACAGCCACCAGAGTACCTGCCCTGGCCCCTCCCCAGGTAAGACCCGACTGGCTCTGTGTCTCTCTTCTAATGACTGAGACTGTCAAGGCACAAATACACATTCTCCTGCGGGGAGGTGGTGCTTTTCAGAGGTGTCCTGCCTGGGAAGCAAGGAGGTAGGACTCCTTGCTGTCCCTTCCCAAGCCAGGCCCGGGGCCTCCCCAGACAGCTGGGAGATCTACTTACGTTCTCCCTCTCAGCACTGCCGTACTTGGCGCGGATCTTGGGCTCTTTGATGGTGGCCAGGTTGGTGCCTATCACAGTCAGCAGCGTCCCACCACTAGGCGGCACAGAGAAGAGTGGGGTTAGGAGAGGCTGCAGTGTCACAGGGCACCCAGGCATGGGTGAAGGCGGGCATATGCCATCGCTGCCTATCTTGGAACCTGTCCCACCCTGTATGCCACATGAAGTCCTAGGGACTCACTTGTAATACTGGAGTATGGGATGGCCCCTCCCAACTCCAATGTGGAAACGTCCCAACAACCAACCAGCATGGGCCAGGTTCTGGCACTGGGGAATGATGTGTCCACCCCACTCGTGGTCCCACACTGGCTTCTGTCCACGCAGCTCAGAACAGCTGACTTCCATCTTCAGCAGGAGTGGCAGATCGGCCAGCAGCTTCAATCCGAAACATCATCGCCCCTGTGGACCACTCCCTTAGAGCTTCCCCACAGCCATCTCCTAGCGAGGGGAGAACCAAGAGCACAGCGCACGTAGCCTGGCTGCTTTGGGCAAGTTCTCTGCTGTGTCTGTCAGCTTCATGCTGGTGGAAGAGGCTGGGTTTGTGGCCCTGGAGACCGCAGACCTCTGTAAGCTCGCAGAGCAGCCACAGTAGACTGCCGCAGGGCAAGCCTCCCTCCAGCACAGATCTCTGGGATGCATGGGGAGTGCAGTCTCCAGGGCCACACTCAAGCCTTGGCCTCTCTGCTGAGCTGCCACCATGGTGCCAACTGGGGGTGGATTTTAGAACATGGACACTTGCCTACCAAGAGGCGAGACCCTCCCACCTCAACCCTCCCATCTCAACACGGGTCACCGAAGCAGCAGCAGCTGAGAACGTCCGGGCTACACTCCAAGTGGCAACCTCCCTGAGCCACCCAGTTAGACCCAGAGCAGCGTGGGGGTCAGAAATGGAAACGCCCCCCGAGACCCCATCCAGGTATCCTCTGGGGGCCAGGACAGAGCCTCCTCCAGTCTTTGCTTTAAATTCCCCAGAGCAGCAGGGATTCCACCCAGGCCTTTTGGGGAGCCTATTCCACAGCCAGGCCCCTAGTAGGGCTGGTGGCACGTGCAGTTTAACGGAGTCCTTAGCTTCTTCTCCAGCCAGCTCAAGCCTTTTGAAAAAACATTTAAACACTTCAGAAACCCCCCGGTGGGAAACATTTTCATGTTATTCGCTGCAGCCAAATGCCAGGCTGAACTGAGCAGTCTCACAAGCCCTCTCCTCTTCTGCCCTAGCCAGCCTGAGCACTGAAATCCCAGGAGCACGCTGAGGCCAGGTGCCACGCCGGGCACCCTTGGCTTCTCCCGCTTCCATCCCCGTGCCTCCCGAGCGTGTCCCGTAGCCAGCACTCCACCGGACTATTGTGGCAGCGCCCAGAGGCCCTGGTCAGGATGGGAGCCTAGGTGTGCTGGGTGCTGTACAAACATACCAGAGGCACAATCCCTGCTCAGAAGAGCTCTGCTAGGGCCCCGCCTCCCAGGTATGCTTACACCTCCTAGAACCTCTGGGTATCACCCCGCCCTCCTGCAAGCATGAGGATCCCCACCTCCTGTCGATTTACCTGTTGATGCTCCACTCTGGGTCTATCTTCTGGATGGTGGGATCCTCTGTGTAATTGTACTTCACCTCGGGGTTGCTCAGCTCGGCCCGGTTGATGTTGATGAGGATGGGTGACCCGCCAGGGCTCTGGCCTGGTGGAGTTCGGCACCGGATCTCCCGAGCATTCCTCCTGGGGGGACAAGGCAGAAGAGCCGTCAGAGACTGGGGAGGCTCTGAGCATCTCTGGCTACGAGAAGGGGGAGGACAGCATATCACGGGCTGCACACTGAGCACCAGACTCCATTTCTTGGTCACGAGCCCTAGGGGGCACCCCCCACCCCCCCCACTATGGAGGTGGGCACAGCAGTGAGTGCTAGGGGAGGGGCAGAAAGCTGCCAGCCCAGTTGTTCTGAGTGCTGGAGAGCACCCCCTTGTCAGTTCAAAAACGATGCGAGGCCTTCTGGTTGGGGAGCTTCCAGCCATCAGAGAGGGAGCCTCCCAGGGTGTCCGGGACAGCCTCATCAATGCAAGCCCCCCACAGCCCTAGACACAGCCTCCAGCAGTGGGGGGGGGTGTACTATGGAACCTGCCTACACCGCTCCTGCTCCCACCAGCCTTGGGGAAGCCCAGCGGCTGGCACCTGGTGATAAGGCCCGAGGCATGGCCCTCTGTCTCTACCATCTCCCCGCCAGGGGAAGCACTGGTGAAATTGTCAGTTAACAGAGAGAAAAATAAAACAAAGGCAGCAGGAGAAGCCAGCGCGACTCCCGAGCTTTCCCCAGCACACGGCTGCTGCAAACGGCAGCGATTAGGGCTGATAACCAGTAATTACCGCAGGAAAATATTTAAAGAGCCGCTCCATTATCATCCCTAATCTAAAAATTATCCACTTCATGCCTCGGGGCTTTGTGATTTTACAGACAAAATCCACATTCTTTGGTCTCTTTCAGGATCCTCAGGAAACAAAAAAGCCGGGACTTTGAGGGAGAAATTCCACAGGCACCTGGCAATGGCACCTCACACCGGAGCCCTCGCTCGGCTTCCAGCAGCGACTCTCCACCCCTGCCATGGCTGTGGGTCCACTTCTCATCTTCTCCGCACGAGCCAGGGATCCCAGCTGACTCTCCAGTCTCCAGCCCACCCTAGCGATCACCTGTCCTCTCCCCCCCCATGACACCCTTACCATGAAAAGACACAAGGCCGTCCCCCGATGGTCACTGTGACATCACTGCCCGCATTGAGGTGGTTGCCCTCAATGCTAATCCAAGTGCCCCCAGAGAGGGGACCCCGGGCCGGAGTCACACGGTAGAAAGTGGGCGTCTGTCAAAGGAAAGCAACAAATCCAGCAATTCAGGCGTGAGCAGCCAATGACACAATGCATAGACAGGAGCTGCGGGAGTGGATGAGGGTGAAGGGGGCAGCCGCTATCGGAGCAAGGTGTGCAGAAGGTGGGAAATGGCTGTTTGACAGCAACAACGCACTCAGGTTTAGGGCTGGGTGTCTAGAGGTAGCTCTGGCTGAGCCTGCAGAGAAGATTTTAGCGAGGCCGAGCACAGTTAGCCGAGATGAAATGTGACCAGGACACCCCAACTCTTGCCAAGAAGACCTGTCTATAATGGGATATAATGGGATCTAACAAGAAGCAGCTAAGTTCCAACTCAGAGCAAGACGCACAGTCTCCGGAATCACCGGCTCTGCTTTCTGGGTGTTTCTAGGCCTCCCGGCCAAGTGCAGTGCCAGCGCCACCCTACTTAGCTTGTGAGAGCTGACAAGGCTGCAGTCCAAGGTGGACTCACCGCAGGCCTTCAGACTCGGAAGATGATTACATAATTCCCACCCCTCCTCCCCACCCCCAAGATTTGTTTCTATGGGCTATTGTGCCTGGGAGGAATGGGAAATTGGTAACTATGGGGCGAGGGGAGGAAGACCTGCTGGGAGCCAGAGGAAGAGCACGATAGATAACACTGTACAACCTTACCACGAACGTGAAGCTTTTGGGGGATGTGGCCTTGTAGCTGGGGGAGCAGTCCCTGATGCACACCTCCACACGGGCATCGTGGGCTCGGCCTGGGCTGGCATCTCCAATCTCACACACAATTCTAGGGAAAGCAGGAAAGGAGCTCGCAGTGCATTCGCCATGGCGGGCTGTCCCGCAGAGCTACACATGGACGCCCGGGAGCAGACAAGAGGCTGCTAGGTGTGCATGTCTCCCGGAGGAACAACTATCATTACGACTGACTACAGGACCGTGGCTAGTTGTGCAGGGCTCTCTCCATGCCACCTTGGCCCTGCACTCTGATGGGCTGTTATCAATTCACACAGCCTGACCCATGGTGAAGCAGGAAGTCGTGGCTTCCAGCAGCATGTGCTTGGAGGGGGAGGGAAGAGACAGCCCGTGGAGCAGATCTCCTGGCACAAGCTGAAGCCCCCAGCTGCCAAGGAGCTCCATGTGAACACAAGGGCATGGCATTCGTTACTGCTCGCCCGGTCCAGAGGGCCTGTGATCCCCCTTACCTCTGTCCACAGCAAGCCGAGCCACCCGCTAGCTGGCTCAGACTGTTCAGCTTAGCCCATCACTGCCACCCAGCCCAGGGAAGTGCCCAGGGATTCATGGGACCAGAAGAGCTGTTCTCACCAGGAGACCGTGCTAGGGTTTCGATGGCTGGCACTCAGGCAGGCCCATTTCCCTGATGACTTGCTGTCCCGGTGAACCAGTTATGGGGATGAGCTAATGCACGACAACCCGTCTGACAGGAAATATTAACCACCCCGTTCAGCCCTGCTCCCAGCCACCTGCAAGGCGGGACATGCTCAGACAGCAGTGGGCGTCAGGGTAGGGCCGACAGCAATCCACTGATGGAGATCACAGCTCTAGGATAGAAACGCAGCAGGGGACACAAGGGCCCTTCTACAGCTGGCCAGTTTGGCCTGCGGACTGTGCGGGTTTGCAGCTGCACAGGGGGCGTCAGAGCCACCTCTCCGCACTGGCTGGGCCTGGGCTCTGCCCTCGCTGCTCCTGCCCAGCGCCTAGCGTCAGTGCCAGCTCACAGCTCACGCCAACAGTAACTGCAGCGAGGGTTAGTGCTCCCACTCCGACCTGGAGAGGGGATGCGGGGCATCATCCCTGGCTATCAGACCAGGGCACCAGGCACCCGCCCGCCCCGCCCCCAGCCAGTTGGGCACTTACTGCTCCGCGCTGATGTACTCGCTCTCGATGGGGATGCACATCACTTTGCCGACCCGCACCCCCAAGCGCACGTCCTCAAACTTCAGGCCCAGGTTCTCCCCGGTGATGGTCAGACGGGTCCCGCCCTGCCTAGGGCCCGTCTCAGGCGACAGCTGAGAGAGAGCAAAGCACAGCTTGAATTGGAGGTAGCAAGCGGACAGGGAGAGCGGCACTCTGGCCAAGAGAATGAGGGCAAAGCCTTTGGGTTATGATTAAGGATACGATTATGTCACGGAGGTCACAGAAGTCAGGGAATCGGTGACATTTTCTGCTTCAGCTGGGGGGAGGGTGTGTGTGGAGGGCAGGGCAAGAGCTGTCAGAGGGTGGCTCCCTACCTCCATGGGTGGGGGGAAGAGGGGACCAAGAGTGCCAAGCCGCAGCCAGCAGTGGGGGACCTCTGGGGTAGGAGGCTGGTCCCTGGAGCTCAGAACTGCCACAGGCGGCCTTTTCAGCTCGGAGCCACCGCAAGTGGTGAAGGGCCCCCGGAGCATTGAGACACCGCAGGGGGCAGGAGTCCCCTCAACTCCGAGCCGCTGGCGGTGGTGGGGGCCCTCCATAACTCCAAGCCGCTGGCCCCACAGGGCCGTAGGGGGTCCACAGACCCAGAGCTCCCAGCCCAGGCCCCCAGCTCCCAGCCTCTGCAGGCAGTGTGGGAGGCCATGCCCCCGCTGCTCTCATCCCCCACCCCAGTCAGCCCCATTTTGTCATAGATAGTTATTTTTAGTAAAAGTCAGAGGGAGGTTGCGGCTTCCGTGAATTTCTGTTTATTGCCCGCCACCTCTCCTTGACTTTTACTAAAAATAACCGTGACAAAATCTTAACCTTCGTTATGAAAAGGGCCACGGGGTTCTTACTGGCCATGCAGAGCAGAAACGGCGCTCCCGAAAGCCCGGCGCTGCCTGGCACTTCAGTTATCTGCCTTAGGTGGCGGAGCAGCTGAGTCAACCCTGCTGGGATCTGAACACGTGATTCCAAGGAATCTGGGTCTTTCAAGG
The DNA here is from genome assembly GCF_026122565.2 of Emydura macquarii macquarii. Lineage (NCBI taxonomy): Eukaryota > Metazoa > Chordata > Testudines > Chelidae > Emydura > Emydura macquarii. The sequence continues at coordinate 14,586,710 of NW_027131105.1, read as the reverse complement.
CACTGAGCCAGCCCCTCTAACTCACATGAACCCTGCACACACCCACAAGTGCCTGCAGGCACGCAAGCACAGACACAGTCTCTTGGCTCAGCCGCTGCTCCAGCTGGGACAGCCATGGCGGCAGGGGGTGGAAGCCGTAGGACCTGCCTGGCCTTCGGGCAGATCCCATATACTCTGGAATCAGGACCACACCCTGGCCGTGGCACCAGCTCCACCACACCCCTGCTGCTCTGGCAAGGTCAGCAGAGGCCCTGCAGAGAGGCTGCAGCCCCATCAGGCAACCACCTCCCCAAAGGAGATAGATGGTAACCCCTTCCCCACGGCCATCTGGGCCCCTCTCAGCAAACAAAGCCTGAGCTGGCACCAGCTGGGGAGAGAAGGGAGCCCCCGACATCGAGACGCGCCTCATTTAGCAGGATGATTCCCAATAAAGCAGACAGGTGTGGCCTGACAAAAGCCGGCACAATGACGGATGAGCAGAGAGGCGCAGGCCCAGCACTGCTGCTAACAAGGTAATTATGGGCAATTTTACACCAGATTTCGCTGGCCCCGGTGCTCGGCACACACCTGCAGGCACTAAACAGAATTAATGGGAGAGCGCTTTGCTCCCATGCCAGGGGGCTGGGTCACTGGCAACAGGAAGCTGGGGGAAGTGGCGGCAGGAGGCGTCTGCCCTGGCAATGCCCGCAGGTGGTGGATTATTAGAGTGCCGTGGTGCCAGTGGGGAGCGAGCTGGCGTGTTACTACAGGGCCAGCACCCTGAGCCAAGAGCATGCATCATTCCAGTGCTGCCCCGGGGCTTCGGGAAGGCTTTTGGTGAAAGCTCTGCTGACCTTCCAAGCCCATGGGGAGTGCTGGGAGAGATCGTGGCACTGACCGTGACAGCCCCAGCTTGCAGTGGAGAAGGCCTCCCTCCCGAGACCAGCTCCTCCCTTTCAATGCATTTCCTTTTCAAAGTCCTGCCTGGCCCTTGCCCCAAAGCCCATACCAACTCCCTAGGGGGTTGCTGCAAAGCCAAGCCGGCCTAGACTGTCTGCATGCAAGGCAAACCTGGCCTGCTGTTACCTTGGGTCTTGGCTGCTTTATCAGCTGGGTAGATCCCCCTCCCAGTGGTGGGCGCCATTCACTAGACACAAATTTCTCCCCAACCCAGGGGTCAGGGCAGAGATGAGCGCAGGGAAGGGAGAGAATTAAGCAGTAGCCAGCCCTGCCTCAATGCACCCCAGCCAACAGGGACAGCGCCAATCTGGGGAGCAACTTCAGCCAGGCAATCTAGTTCCTAACTACAGCAATGGTCATTCAGGGTTACTAATGACCACCTAGCATTTGCACAGCGCATCTGATCTTCAAAGTGGTCTCCAAACGTCTCCCTGTACAATGAATGATGCTGTTCAGAACAAGTCCTAATTAATCACCACCCACCAAGGCAGAAGCTTGCTTCAGGTCAGCGGTAGAGCTGGTAGCAGAACCCAGGAGTCCTGGCTCCCATTCCTGCACTCTGACTCCCAGGCCACACCGCGTGTTAACTCACAGCAGGCTCAGGGCAATCACATGCCATGATCCAGAATTTATACAACAGTAAAACTGATTTGGGCTTTGGGGTTTCGCTGTTTGCCTGAATTCAATCTCGCCCTCTGCTAACGTCCTGGATCAGGACTCATTAAGGCAGCTGCAGCAGGCGATCAGTTTTGTTCTCCCCTAAATTGGGCTCCGCTGGGGCGGTTGGCGAGATGCGGCTGTTTGTTCGGCACTTTTAAATTACTGTTAAGAGCTGCCCCAGCGTGTTAGATTCCTCCTTCTCTGCGGTGAAACTGACAAGGGCCATGCATGGGGGGAACAACCACCTCGGGTAAGAGATGACACTGCTCACCACGCTACGCAGGAAGGTCACAGCTAAACAAGGCACATGGGAGCGAGAGCTGGCAGGGAGATCAGGGGCTCTCCAGAACCTCCCACCCCCAAATCCCCACCCACCCCAGCTCCAGCCCTGACAAACAACATTGCTCTTCTGCTAATTGGTTTCACAGGGTCCTTTTATGTAAACCAGCAAATGGCTCCTCTGAGCGCAAGCTGCATACTTGCGTCTCAGACCTGCCAGCCAGAGCGGGCGCTGCCGGTGGCAGAGAACGGGGCACAGGCAAGGCCGACTGGCTGGTACATCATTCCTAAGGGCACAGCCTGGCGAGCTCCATACTGGGTCCTTTCTCATTCTAAGCACTTACACACGTGCAAGCTCAGAAGACCACTGTTCACCAGACAGGCTGGAGAGTGAAGATCTGTTTGCAGAGATGCTGGGAGCACAGAATCACCCACCTCCAGTGTCAGGGTCACCACCATCTCCCAGCTAGGAGACAGCTGCCCCTCAAGCTTACTGGCCATAGGGAGAGGGCCCGCGATTCTTCCCATCACAATGCCGCGTCAACACAAACCAACGGCACGTGACCACACAGGGGGCCAGACACTGCCGCGCTGCAACACAATGACTGTGTCCCACAATACCAAATACACAGAGGTGTCCTCTGGGATCCCTCCGCCCCATGCTCTTATCCCAGGACCCTCCTTGCATCTTCCTCAGGCTGGATGTCCTCTCAGTGCAGGAGTCACTGAGCACAGCAGGGTGCACTCCTGACTGCGCTCCCAGTCCCCGAAGGCGTTTGATTCTAGCTCTGCTTTGTATTGTGGGGATGTTCTGTATTAAACAATTGCAGCACCCAGGCAGGCTCCACCATCACCATGCAGCACACACAGCTTTGTGTAACTCCACCCAGCAGCTGAACACAACAGAACAACTACCGCTGACCCTCTAACCAGAGGCCCGAATGAAGGTCAGCATGCGCTGCAAGGGCAGATAATGATTGCGCATTGATTTATTTATGCAGGACCTACAACTACTGTGGCAATTTCTTAATTTATTTTTAATGGTTTTGGGACAGAGACCGATATCAGGACCAGACGGTGGCCATTAACTGGACACAGCTTGTAGCCAGCCCATGCCGCGTCCGATGCATTCAGTGTGAAAGGCGGAAGCCCCAATTCAGTCAGTCGGTCACTGAGTCCCTGAAGAAACCCCCCAAAGTCAGGGCCCTGGTGGAGAGAGCAGCCAGCCTGCAGGAGCAGGGAGCCCCTCCTCCGTGGAAACTGGGCAGCATGAAGAGGAATGTTAAGAGCCAGATTCCAGCACTCCCAGATTTTCCAAAGCCCCTTGTTTGGGCGCCAAACAGGAGCTGAGCTCTTTGCGATCTCTGCCCCAGCTGTGGGCGCAGACTCCTTTTGAGAATCCCAGCTTCACTGGTTACCCCTGTGCCCCTGAGGGGAGTTCTAGCTATGGTGACTCCGCCGAGGGCTGGGGTATTTTTAAAGCGTCCCAGAACAGCCCCGAGATGCTTGTCCTTGGGATTCAGCCAGGTGGAGTCACCTGTACCAAAGATGTTCAACAAGCCGATCCCCATTAGCCACAGCTGGGTTTCCCATACAGAACATCCGCATCACTCCCACCTACTCGCTAAGCCAACACCCCAGCAGCCTGTCAGTGTGCAGCCCCACCTATGAAGAGCCTGGCCTGAGTGTTGGAAGGCCCTGTTGCAAGCCGCCGCCCCCCACCCTCCCTTGGGAGCTCCAGCTCTGACAGGAATCCAGGCGCTTCTAACAGCTGCGGCAGCAGAGAGGGAAGCAGAGAAAGCGCTACGCCACTGGCCTGCGCGATCGATCGCTGCTCCCACCACGCCGAGCACACAGGGACAGCCCACTTTCTGCACACAGGTCCTGGCCCAGAGGGCAGAAGCAGCTGGGTTGGCTGCCATTTAAAGCAAACAGCCCTTTAGAAGCACTTTCAGGTTTCTGACCCTGAAGTTTGACAGTGCTGGCTGGGACAGGGCAAGTGAGAGGCTAGCTTCTTCCCAATACAGCTCTGCCAAGGAACCCCACTTCCCACCTGCAGCGCTCCCAGCATTTCACGCATGGCTCCCATTCCCTTCTCAGCGGTGCCAGTGCCACTCCATCCTGACCTGCCTCAGCCCCTGCGGCCCACTAACAACTCTGCCAATGCACCTCACTCCTGACTCACTACGATCCCAGCTCTCCTAGTCCCTGCCTCCCTCCACACACCTCTGGCAACACCCCTCCATCCCGACCAGCAGCATCTACTGCCCCTTACGCCCTGGATCTCTCTGCAACAGGGGTCGCTAACCAGGTGTGAGGCGACTTTGCGCTGTGCGTGGATCGATGCCCACTGGGGAAGGGGATATCAGACTCACTTGATTTGGGACTTACATGGTCTGAACTACATGGCACCCAGAGGTGTGAGGCAAAGACACCAAACCCCAGTGCCCCCACCTCACACACACCGTCCCCACGAGGAGGAGGCTGAGTGTCTAATGGTCTCAGCATCAGATTGGGAGTCAGGAGAACTGGCTCTATCCCAGCTCTGCCACTGATTCACTGTCTGACCCTGGGCAAGACACTGCCCCTCTCTGTGCCTCAGTTTCCCCATCTATAATACAAGGATAACACTACAGACCCAACGTAAGGGGGGCTGACAGGCTGAATCCATTAATGCTTGCTAAACACGGAGGGGTCCTGAGACGGACAGCGACGGAGGGGACTGTGGGCACAGCTGCAATGCTCCCTGCATTCTGGGGTTCTAGAGCCAAGTGCACCCCATGGGGTGGGGGAGTGAGCCCCCCCCAACACAGTACATGTCTCCAAGGCAGCAATGCTGTGCCTGCCACCTCCCATGTCACAGCCTTCCCCTGAACCATGCGCAGTTTGCTCCCTGCATTCATCTGGACTGAATTCAACACACAAACGTTCGCTGACCCCAGCCACCGCTCTTCTCCTCCTGGCCAGGGAGACGTCAAAAGCAGGGTCCCCCAACCCCATCGCATCCAGGATGCACCAGGCTGCATACCTACCACACAGCCTGCTGCTATGAATTCAGGGCACTGCTCGCAAAGTGGGGTTTGCAGAGGAGATGGGGGAAGGTCTGCGCAGGTGGGTGACAGATTTCATGCTGGGGGGCTGAGAGATGGGGCAGCATGTGCCATCCTGCTGCCACTGACGCCAATGGGAATGCTGCCACTGACTTCAGTGGCTGCAAGATGAGGCCCAGCATGAGATCAGAACTGACCTCAGGGTAGCTCCACGTAAGGTGTCAGCTGATCTCCCGGATGAACTCGCTGTCTCTCACTCAGAAGCCTACAACATCTGTTGAGTCAGTATGAAGGGATGGATACAGCCACAAGCGTGGCTGAGAGCTCGTTTGGTTTAGAATATCCGCAGGTTCAACCATCACTGGGATCCACGGGCTGCCACCATCCAATTCTTAACGTCTCAGCCATTTTGGGGTTTTTTACACCTGTGACCTCATGAATTACAACCGTGTGACAGGAAGGACTTCTAGCTACTAGTACATAACCAACACTTTGGCCCTTCCAGCACCTACTAATCCAAGGAGCTCACCATCCTGTAAAGACAGTAACAAAGCTTCCTAATCCCTTTAGGAAGCAGGTCCCTATCATTAGTCTCATTTTACACATGGGGAAACTGAGGCACACAGAGGTCTCCGAACATTTTCAGAAGTGTCTGCTAATTCTGGATGCCTTAGTTACTGGGGACCCAATGTGGGACAACTTGGGCTTCATTTGCACGTGCTGCTCCCACTGACTTTGGAGTGGCAGGAGCAAAACACTTCTGGAAAACCAGGCCCTCGCTGTCGCAAGCTGCACATCCAAAACCAGTGGCCCCTTTTGAAAATGTTGGCCAAGTGACTCGCCCAAGGTCGCAGAGTGAGTCACTGGCACAGGCAAGAAAGTGACTCCCAGGCCTGTGGCATCTGGGTTCTCATGGCTGGGCGTCTCAGCACCAGACTGGCCTCGTGTGATTCTAGAAGCACCAGTCACCAGGTCACCTTATAACAGAACTGCCAGGCCTTGAAGTGTCCGTCCCTAGAAGGCTATGCTGGGGTCCTCCCTGACTGCCAAATCCAAGAAGAAGGGGCTCGGCTGGAGACCTGTTGGTGCACTAGCTTGAGACAGCAGGGAACTCCTGCTGGATAGATGATGGGGTGCGTTTTCAGGCCAGGACTGATAGCGTGTGTTTGCTTTAGCTGATGAGGAAGGCAGCGCGCAGGGTGCGGGAGACGACAGGGAGCAAGGCAGGTTTCAATGCTCCTTCCTCTGTGTCGCTCCTCCCCCCACCCAGAGATCGCTAACACTCGGCGGATCTACCCTTCCTGGACTTCATCCTTCCTGCACGTCCCGCTCAGCCGGAGGCAGTGACGTTAGATGGGCCCCTTCCCTTTCGTAGGCCAAACCCAGCCCTAATGCAGCCAGGTGCCTCTCCCGATGACTTCACCAGGAAATGCACCTGCTTGGGGACCTGAGGAATTTGATCCCCTCTGTCTAATCAGTAGCACTCTGTTTCTAGCCGCTTCCACTGTCTGCTCTCAGATAATAGCCCCAGGCTGTAAGGCTGGAGTATGCAATGCCACAGAGAGCAGCCCCTGCTCTCCGCAGCCCCTGCGCAATATGTCATCGATGTTTATGCATCATACAAATCTTTCCATTCACATTACATTGTATAACGCTCTTTTTTAAAAGCCTTTAAGATTGGGGCAGGAACTATTTGACCGAATCCCCTGAGCCCCCTTCCATCACTAGGAGAGCACAGCTGTGAGGAGGGACTAACCCCGCCCAGCCCAGGGACTGTGGGATTTCTCTGTGGTGGGCTCATAAGAACAAAGGGGTTATTTACTGGACGGGCCACTGGTTCCTCCAATGTGACATCGCATGAGGTCTCACCAGGGAGACTGCTGTCCTAGATTTCTGTAATGTTAGCAGAAGTTTTGGAAGAGCCATTAATCCTCATGCTTCGGGGTTGAATGGCTCTCACTGTTGCGGGCTAGGAAGGTTCTTGCACCTTCCTCTGAAGCATCTGGTGCTGGGCACTGCTAGAGATAGGACACTGGACTGGATGGTCCCTGTCTCAGAGCCAGCATGGCAATTCCTATGTGATTTAAACCTCAGCACTAAGGGGTGATAGGAAAACACTCGTATACCTAGAACAAGGGCGTCATTTGGACTGGAAGGGCCCTTTCGTCATGCCCACAATATGGAACAACGTGTCTAGTGGTCAGAGCTGAGGATGGTATCAGAAGCCCTTCCGCCAGTTCCACAGCTGACTCACTGCAGGACCCTGTCATTCCCCTGCTCTGCGCCTCAGTTTCCTTGGTAAAGGAGAAATAACGGTCCTTACCCACTTCCATAAAGTGCTTGCACCAGGCCCCAAGAGTGGAAAGTGATGGGTCAGACCAGCTCCCAGAGCTGAAAGTCTCCCAGACTCTGTGGTTCAGCCCATCTCTGCGATAGGACGGACACAATGATCTTAATCATTATTATGTCTCACCATGAATTTGAAACAAAATCCCAGGGGATGGGTGACAAGCAGGCATTGTCAGGGCAGGGTTTGGGGTTCCCACCCATTGCCGTGAATGGCAGAATGGGCCTGCAGTGAAATTACCCTTCTCAGCCACGCCAGCACAACTATCACCACAGTGCCAATAACCAGCACGAGCTGAGTGACTTTGGGGAACAGGAGAGGCACAACTCTCATTTCCAGCCTTCATCTGATAGGACACAGAGACCCAAATAGATTAGACACTGTGCTGAGACTTTGGTAATTAACACCGTCAAGGCCTGCCTGGCCCGGAATCCATGGGTAAATAGAACACATCAAATAGAATTACCCACCAATCCCTCCTAATGCACTTGGAGCTTGGCCCAACAGACATGTTAACATTAATATACACAATCTTATTAACTGAAGGTCATAAAAGCTGTCACAGACCACAGATGATGAACTACCACTCCCCGGGGCCAGGGAAGAGGGGGGAAAAAGAACCCAGACCCACAGCTTGCCCAGGAGTCCACCACACAGGCATCCAAAGAAACCTAGGGATACGTGAGAAAGGTGAGCACCTCGGGGTGTGAAAGCACCCAGAGAGAGAGAGGCTATTAGCCTGAAAAGCGGAAGACGGAATAACAACCAAACAATCCATGATACCAAGGCCGTGTCTACACTACAGCAACTATCACAGCATAGTTACAGTGCCACAGCCACGCCGGCATAGCCCTGTCACATACGACGGCCTGTGCTGAAGGAAGGGGAACACCACCTCCAGAAGCAACACTAGCTAAATCAACAGGAGGATTCTTCCATCCACCTCGCTGTCTCTACCTTGGGGGAAGGACAGCATAGCTTAGCTGCTCAAGGAGGGAGGATTTTTCACTCCTGAGCGACACAGCTATGCCGACCTACATTTCAAGCGCAGACCAGGCCTAAGAACCTGCCATCTGAGGATCCCAAAGCACATGGCCGGAATTAACTAATCCGTTATGCAGGATCGTCGTCACATTTTACAGAGAGGGGGAACCGGGGCACAGAGCAAGGGTGTGACTGCCCGAGGTCACACACAAGTCAGTGGCAGAGCCAGGAACAGAATCCCAGAGTCCTGGCTCCCAGTCCCTTGCTCTAATCCTCTCAACTGCTCACCCCCCTCTGTAGAGAAGATGTGACATCCTCACCCCCATTGCGTGGGAAGGCTGGCTCTGCGTCCTGCTGGCCCTTGGGCGTCAAGGGATGAGCAGCAAGAGGTGAGAAAGGAATTCAGGTTTCGTGTGTCAGAACAAAGGAGAGCAGAGTGACATAGGGAGAGCCGGGGAGATCCCAGCCAGGAAAGCCAATAGTGCTGCCAGGGAATCCCCCAGGTCTAAGAGTCAGCATCACCAGGGGGCAGGGAGCAACTGGAATGTGCTGACTGGACCCAAGCAGGACAGTGCGTAGGACTAACTAGGTGAGAGAGGCACTCTGCCTCAGTGCCACCCTCCGCATGTCCCCTGCTCTGCACTCTGCTGGCTCTGCTCTGCTTGACGCTCACTCTGCCTCCTTCTCACGCTCTACTCCCCTCCTCGGGCCGCCCTGGCCCCAGTACATCTGCCCCGCAGCCTCCCTCTCCAAACCCCCTTCAACCAGCACTTCCTGCCCCATCTCCCCTCAGACGTTCTCCGCTCTCGCACCTGGCGGGAGAACATCTGACGCCAAACCAACCCTGGGAAATGGTGTATGAACAACCACTCCCTGGGAGATCCTCCCTGCCCTGAGAGCTGCCGATCCACTCCCCGTGCCGGCTCAGTGTCTCCTGCTCCCCTCTCAGCCACGCCCCCGTGTTACCCACCTTCTTTAGACTCTAAACTCTTCAGGGGAGGGAGCTTGGCTCCTTAATTATCTGTACAGCACCATGCACGCCAATGGCACTTGATCTGCCACAACAGCAGGCTGGCTAGCCCCCTGCAGCCACGGCAGTGCAAGACTGCCCCCGGCGGTGTGTTCCCCAGCACTCTATTCAGCAGGCGTGTGCGTACCCAGCCCCAGCCCAGACATACCTTGATGATCTTGGGGTCTGTACAGCGGCTGTTGCCATTGCTGGCGTGCATCCAGCTGCTCTCGTAGGCCAGGCAGTGCTGCCGCAGGGAGCACCTCTTCTCCGTCACGCACCAGCCGCACTCGAAGCGTGGATCTGCCTTGAGACAGAGGCCACAGCTTTCCCGCAGGGCTGAGCACTTGTACAGGTGAGCTGCAAGGGAAGGCAGAGGGGCTTCAGGTCATTTGTGCTGGCTGACAGCCCTAGAGACCGGAGGCCTCTGCTCATACCCAGAACAGGTACCACAAGGGCCAGGGGAGGGCAAGCGTCTCACATACACCGGTCCTACCAGTGTCCCTCATTCCCAGCCTGCAGGCCGCCCACCTCTGGGGGAGAGAGGGGAGTTTGGTATCCATAGGTACATTTGACCCCCAGCCTCCGTGCAGAGCTTGGCAGGGGGAAATTGCATTGATGTTTTTTACGATGAGGGCCCCTGTCCACCAGGAGCTGGGCTGAGACCCACTGGCTCGTTTCACAGGGGCCAACCAAATGCCTGGGAACGGCTAAGAACTTGGGATCTGCGCTGAGCAGACGGCCTGGAGTGCAGTGCTCCACAGAGGACAGGCTTCTGGAATAAAAACATCTCGCTTAGGGGAGTGGCTGGCGCGAGGGGCTGAGAATGGGATATGGAGAGCCACCCCACTAGGGCGCTGGCTCTAATCAAGCCCCAGCTGGAGGCTGAGGGACTGGATGGCTGGGAGGCTTACAAGCGGGCTGCGGAGACGGATCACGCACATCCTCTGCTTACCCTGGATGTTCTGGGGGTTGTCGATGACAAAGTTTCCATTCCACACCACGGACAGGTTCACAGGCAGGTCGCTGATGTCATTCCCTTCGTAGAAATACTGCAAGGGGAAACACAAGAAAGCAGAGCCCCTTTGTCAGAGACAGGGAGGGAAGCCAGACATGCCTTGATGGATGAAGAGAGGCCCGGGAATCTCTCTGCTAATTTCCCTAGTGGGAGCCCGGAGAAGGAAAGAGACTTGGCTCAAACTGATCGGGCCAGCAGGGGCGAGTCTGGCCCTGCACGTGCCTTTGTGCCACAGCGACTGGGCAGCCGACGGACTGGCAGAGCCCTCATGCCCAAAGGCCTTGACTAACAAAGAAAGAAATGTCATTCAAACCAAGGGTTTCGCACAGGCAACAAGCCCCATTCATCAAACAGGTCCCAGAGCCAGCCAGAAACTGTCCCTGCCCGGAAAGCAAGGCTCAGAAAATGCCCCAGTGGCTAGAAGAGGGGCCGGGGCGATGCCTGGTGGGCTTTGCTGCATGCTAAGGGGAAGCATTCCGGCGTCACAGGGAGCAGGATTCCTCATGGTACCGCGAGGTTAAGTGGGCCCACGCCCACGGATCCCAGCACAATGAGGACAGGAAGTGGGGGAGCCCGAGAGCCCTCTGGGACACTGAGCTCATAAACAACATGCCACCAGAGCCGACGCCAGCAGGATGGGACCACGCTGTACAGAGCTTGCTTGGCAGTGGCTCTCAGCGAGACCCATTCCCTACTAACACTCTTGCCCTTCTCCAGCGCCTCCCAGCGCACAACCATGAGCCAGCTACCCCCGGCGTGCCCCCCCACTTCCCCCCAGAGATAGGAGAGGCGAACTGCTTTCAGTACACACACAAGAGCCTCTCCTTGCCCCCGTGCAGGGTGCTGCGGGCCAGGACGACTAGCCCCATCTCATGGGTGCGGCGCTGAGGCGCTGCGACGGGAAGGGACTCATCCACAGCTTCACCGATACAGGGGAATTTGGTATGTTCTCATCCCAGTTAGAGGCGCCTAGCACTGATTGGGCAACTTCCCGTTCCCTGTACCTCAGTCCTAAGCAAAGACACCCACTGCTGTTCCCATCCCGACCCCCCCAGCTCTGCCAATGCCCAGCCATCCTGACTCACAGCACCACTGCTATTCTGGTCTGGTGACCCTCCCCGTGCTGCTGATGCCCATCACTCCTAACCTGCAATCCCCCTCCCTGCTATTGCAGACCTGGGCCCCCTCACTGCTCTAACAACCCGCCGCAATCCTGACCCTTCGATGGTGTGGACAAGCAATTCTTAGGGACGAGGGCAAGCCAAACCCGGGAGCGTAGCGACGTGTCTCTCTGGGGGCAGTGAAAGGCCGGATTGGACCCTGCTTTCTGCAGCTTCAACACTCCCACCAGCTCACAAAACAAAACCATAAGACAATCTTCACCAGAGCAGTTCCTGCAGCCCAGAAACAGGGCCATTCTGGGAATGATATGGGGGGAAACTGCTTAGATTAATTATCCTTCAGTCCTCATAATACACAGGCTCGGTCTGCAGCCAGAGGAAGGAGTAAATATTTTCCCCTGGTGGCCCATTTAAATGGAACAATTGTGCTGCCCGCACCTCGGCAGAGATCAGAGCTCTCTTTCTGTCCTCTGCAAAGCACAAGTGGTGCTGGATTGTACCTTCAGTCGAGCACAACCCCCCACCCGGGCTTGGATCACAAAGCCCAAGGAACACAAGCCAGGCTTGAGCTCTGGGGAGGCAAGCTGGGGGCCGGGGATGGAAACCAGAGATCAGAGCTCCAGCAAACTGCTCGTGCTGCCCCTATGTCTCCTCCCCACCAGCACTGTCTACCTTGCGTCTAACCTGAGTCAAACTCCAGGCAGCCCCATCAATAGTCCCTCCACAGCCCCTGCACGCAGGCAGAGGATGAATCGATACAGAGACAGGAAGGCAGTCGGAACCTTCCCTGACAGCTAATGACCTCCTCCGGCGAGAGATTCTCCGCTTCTCTCTGGAGAAAATGACAGGTGTGTCAGGAGAGATTAAATGAATGATTCATGGCTTGCTGGAGTTTGTTAGGAAGCCGTGGACGCTGCGGCATTGGCTCAGACCCCATCTCAAACCCATGCCAGTTACTCTGCTACCCAGCTTCAAAGACTGGGCGTGATGATGGAAGGAGCTGGGTCCCCTCTCATGCAGGTTGCACTTCCCACTGTCTGGGCCATACCTTCTTTCAACACGAGTTCAGAGGAAATTGAAGCAACACATTTCCCCTTGCAGCCCTCAGATGGGACCAAACAGATACCCGTACCTGGGGTGAGAGTGGCCCTTGCCTGCCAGGAAGCCAGTAACACCACAAAGCAAACGAGCACCCCTTTCCCTGTTCCCTCTGCAATCCCTTGCTCCAGCTAAATTAAACAGCACATTATATTGGATATGGAACTTTTCATGCAAGAATCTCAGAGCTCTCTACTAATGGGGAAACTGAGGCAGACAGCGAGGCGGGAGAAGGTGTCACCTGAGTTCAGACAGAGAGTCAGTGGTAGAGCTGGGAATAGAACCCAGGCGTCCTGAGTACCAATCCTGCGCTCCAGCCACTAGGATTCTGCCCCAGCTGCATGAAGCAGCAGCAGCAGGCTGAACTACAGCTTGGGTGCCAGAGGCATGAGTCCAGCTGTGACAGAACAAACCCGGCTCCCTGCAGGCGGGAGAGTCAGCCCCATGAAGCTACCCCTTGCCTTTGGGTGCACTGGAGGCTCTGCCCTGAAGAGCCGCAGGGTGGAGCCAGAGTCGAGGAGTTATTGAGACTCCTGCTAGCCGTCAGGGTCAGGCGCCGTGGGGTCACACAATAGCTGGGTGCACAGATAAGGGAGAGGGTTTGACCTGCCTTTTTACAGACAAGTAAGCATGTACCTCAAACTAAACACACACACCAGGAAAGGTTAGACTCTTCAGTGGTAAATGGACTGGCTCCCGTATTACTTTCTGAGCAAGGAACTTCCAGGGAAGACCTGGAAATCCTGCATCCTGCCTGCCCCTCCATGGACACCAAAGATCCATAGGGCCTCCTAGAAGAGGCGGATTTCACCCTGCAGTGTCTAGCCATTTGTTCCCTACTGCAATGTTGCTGTGCACCTGTTTGCATTTGCAACCTCCCCCAGAGGTGCCTGCCTTTCCGTGGTGTTGCATGTATACCAGTCTGTGCACAGGTGCACTTTGGGATCTTTCAGGGGGGAAGGTGCTCCAGGAATAAGATACTAGCAGCCTGTACATCCACCAGAGCACAATCGAGGGGTTAAAACTCAGAATGGAACATAGGGAAAGAAACGTGGCAAGGGGACGTTTTTCGTACTCACGTCAGACTGTCTTACTCTGTGCCGGCGTGCACTACGGCTGAGCTGCCTGTCGGAGCAGTGGGAGAGTGGGGCTTGGGATGGTGACAGCTCCTGCAGCAAACCCCCACTAGCTAGAAGGGGGGCATATTCCTTGGCCTTTCTCAATGGGACCAAGAGCACAGGTGAGCAGGACGGTAACCATTACCAAGGCTGTACTGGCATGCAGCCAGACCTGAGTGTGGGATGATCTCTGTGCCGGTGTTTGATCCCTGATCAGTGTAAAATCAGAGGGACGTCTGGGCTCCATCCCCTACGTTCATGGGGGTAGGCAGGAGGATTGGCTGCTCTCCAGGGCTTCTTTCTGCCTGAGCCAGAGAACTGGATTGCACCCAGGCCCCTGCCCCATTGCTGGAGCATCCAGAAGAGATGGGGGCCTTCCCCTCCTCTGAACTGGAGCACTGTGGTTATTGGGATGTCTCTCCTTTAACCCAGCCGGCGGGCTGAAGAGCTATGCCAGTGCCCTGCTGGGGATTGGCCAGGAGGGAGCACCCCAGCATCTCATCAGAAACCAACTGCCCCACAAAGCCAGAAAGCCCTGGTGGCTCACCTCTTCCACCCTTCCCACATGGCGGCTCAGAGCAGGAAATGCACTAGCCCCAATGCTGGCTCATACCCATGGCTCTGTTTTATCACAGCCATTCCCCTCTTTTCCAGGCTCCCAAAAGCCAGAAAGCAGCACTGAGTTGCTGAGCAGAAGATGGGCCAAATACACCCTGTTCCAAAGCCAAGGCAGCAGCAGGTGACAGATGCAGCAGTACTTGGGGTCATTCTGGTCTCATTGTACAGCCTCCCCCACCAGCCTTGGGCCACACCACAGGTTACAATCCACCCTTGGAATCAAAGGAAACCAGCAGCTGGTGGGTCCCTGAAGGGAAACACAAGACTGCCCCCGCTAATAATGCAAATCACACACACATCCCGTTAATCCCAAAAGAGCCAAAACCCTTTATAACAATGGGACAGATTCTGTCTTCACTTGCACCCCTGCAGTATGAGTTTGACAGAACAGCACAGGCATACTTGCAAGCCCTCTACATGCGGGAATCACTCTACCCACTAGTGAAATGCAGCCACCTCTGGGGTGGAGTGCAGCCGCCATTCAGTGGTGCACAGCTGTTTATGACAGGAAATGAAGAAGAATGACACATCCAATTGAAACTACCGCTGGGCCATTCGTAACCATAAACCACCCAAGAGTTCTATTTTCCAGCTCAGCTCGAAGCCAACCTCTTCAGCAGAACAGCACTGCCCCCATCAAACCACAACTAAAGCGCAGCTCCAGCACAGAGCCACATGCAGCTGAGTCAGCACCACCACACGAGGTGTTCCTTGGCCATCTCCCATCCAGCCCTCCTTGGCATATTATAGCTGATGAAGGCCTTTCATGTGTGACCTCCACAGGCCTTCCCCACCGGGCCCAGAATGACACACAGCAGAAGGAGGTGGGAGGTCAGATCTTAGTAGGTGTATCCTCTCTTCCATCCTACCTCTGCCTCAGTAGGTGGGCAGATCCTGAAGGAGCTTCTAAGAGGGACAAGCTACAAGGCTGGTCAGGATCAGATGGTCAAGGTCAGATGCACATTAACGAGTGGAGACCGTCAATCGGCAGCCTCGGGAAATGGGAGGCAGGGAAGGGGCAATGGATCAGGATTTAGCTGGGATGAGCAGCGTGGCAGCCTAAGTGAAATTGGCATTTTCAATTTGTACTCTGACATGTCTCATTTGGGGCCCTGGTATCTCGGGAAGGCATCCAGCCTGCAGCTGTCCGAAACACTTATTTGCATCTCTCTGCCCCAGCTCCTTTTGGAAATGAGCTCCTTTTGGGTGGGAGGATGGGAAGAGAAGAGAAATGATTAACCTTTATGCGGCATCCCTGGAGACAGCAATGGGCACACATGGGGGGAGGAGGAGAGGGGAAGTCCGACAGACCCAACAGGCTGCGTATCTGCCTCTGAAAGCACAGGCTTCCCCACTCAGCTCTGGGAATCCTGGAGCAAGTGTGCTGAACATACACTGGCATATGGCCCGGGCAAGGAAGGCTGCATTGGATGGGAGACTCGCTGTCTGAGCACAGCAAAGTGCAAGGTGAAATGGAAACAAATGGCTGGAAGGATCGAAGAGCTGCACACACTGCCGGCACTGGCTCTGCAGGATTTATGAATGATCATGGTGACAGTTCTGCCCTGCTTCTGACGTTCACGTCAATAACGTATTGCCTTCGCTACCGAGATAAGCCAAAGCCATGGAACTCAGATCCTGATAACAAACACCCCCAGCTCTACAGGAGATTTGGAGCCAGGGCTTCAGTTGAGCCCTTTATGTAGAAGGGCACCGTTGGTATGAAGTCCAGATTTCGAATCCCTTGGAAGATCAGGAGTCTTCACATCAAACCCATCTCTAATTCCTAACACACAGTGTGATCAATCAGGAATCTGTCTGCACAACTGATGAATTCTGTGAGATGATGAGCCCTATGTGTCCGTGTCAGGTTGCAAACTCCATTGTGAATGAGCAGCCTTTTGCCTTCTCCATGGTGTGTTTGCCTCCAGGCTGGGTTGAGGTTCCAAAGGCTGGTGGCAACAGAAGATAGCTGACTGAGTACTTGACCTTCTGAAATCTATTCACTGTAGACAGAAGACTGGTCCATGCCCAGAAGAACTGGTTTAGGAGGTGGGGAGGTCACCTTGACAACGAAGTCACCTCGTAGGGGTTTGTGTTCATGTGGGGAAGCTGGCAAGGATGACATCTGTTGAAGGGGGGCTAACGGTTTTAAAAGGACAGAGGCTGGTCTGAGGACCATTTTCTCCAGTCCATAAGGGAGAGGCCACTCACCACGTAACAGCCTGCATGAGGCAGGATCATCCTACGTGCACAGAGATGTTTCCCCAAGGGCTCACAAGAGAAGAGTAGGATAAGAAGTGAGGGACATAGCGAGTTCTGCTGTGTATTGTTTTGTACCATCTGCACTCTCCTGTGCTTTACATGATTAAGAATAGAAGAGCATCAAGCAGTTACACTGAGCAAAGTGTATGCGTACCGGCTGCTTCACAACTGCTGTGTGCCCCTGGGAGAGAAACTGGAAACCAGACGCTTCACCCCTTTGGGGTGGAGTTCTGAGACGGGGCGTCTTTGAGTAAGGGGCAGTCTGAAGTGTCAACGCTGCACCTAGAGGGACTGGGGGCAGGAGAGGGTTCCAACATTTAGAGGAGGGTGCCACATAGAAGGTTGGCACCCTGAGAGTGTGCCTAGAGACCCTGAGATTGGGGCAGTGGATGGACGCCATTCAGGATCCAGAGCTTGAAACACCCCAGGGATCCAGAGTGGCAGAGGCTTGGATTCCCCTCACAGCCATCCTAGTGTGTGGCCAGGAAGGGGGCTCGCTAGCATCTGTGACGCGCAGCACAACTTGAAGGATCCCACAGCACCCTGCCAGTGCCACTGAAATGCAGCCCTTTCTGGCATGGAGAGGGGCAGCCCCTGGCACACACCCCAATCTTTTGGCCTAGTGATCAAGGAAAAGTGCTGTGGTATCCTTAACGCCCCCTCCAGAGCAGACAGCACCTGGATTATTAAGGTCTTGTCTTAAACACACATGCAGCAAACTGCATGGAACTGAATCTACAGCACCAGCGGAGGTCCAGGGGCCACCACTGCCAGGATTCTCGGCTGGGGGTCCAGGAGTGGGTGTTTCTTCCCAATCCCAAAGCCAGCGCCAGTGTAAGCCAAGAGACTGACTCCAAATTCCCTGCACTTCGCTCTAGACCGCCTTGCCTCCCAAACACAGAGATCACAGAGCAGCACAAAGCTCACTTAGCAAAGCAATGCTGAAGGGGCCAGAATCCAGAGACTGACACACAGTGCTGCAGCGGGTATGAGGTACAGCGGTCCACTACGCCCCTGCTATGTTCCACGGATGGCATCAGGCCACCCGGGAAACGCACCGCTGTGTTCAGAAACGGACGTCGGCTATTCCTGCAAGTGGGAAGATAAGAGCTGGCTGCCCCAGCTGGTCCTTTCGATGGTCACTTAGCTGGCCAGCCCAGCAGCTCCCGCTGCAGGGAAGGGGGAAGGTTACAAAGGGCTGTGAATCAGTAAAGCCTGCTGTCCACGCTGCTCTTACATGCGCGCTCATCTCTGTCAGCCACCCCAGGGAGCCCCTGGGGAAACAAATGTTAGCTCCTTTGGGCTCAGCTGCTCCTGGGTCAACTTGGCATTTGCCCGTCTTTCCATGACTCAACCGGAGGGAGGCCAAGCCAGCCTTTTGGTCTTTCCAGAGCTGCCGGGAACTTCTCCTTGACAGTTACATAGAACAAGGAAGCCCAACACGCCTCCTGAAACCCTGCAGAGATAGCCAGGGAAAGTGGGTGTGTGGGAAAAGTGGTGGGGAAAGCGGCCATCAAATCTTCTCCCAGGCCAGGAGTCTGACACCACATGTTAGTGTTACACGAGTACAGCCAAAACCTCTCTCCTGCTTACACCCTGCTTTTCCTTTACACACCCGTATCCATCGTAGGAGCTGGAAAACCCCTTCTCATTCCTTCCAGGATCTGCCTTCTTTGTGGTTGACCTACATTAACAATTTAATCAGGGCAATGGGCCAGATGAGAGCTCGCAGGCCATTTGCAGCTCTGGTATCCATGATTGTAGGATCTCCCTCCTCCCCCCACCCAGAAAAAACATGTTCTCAAGGGATGGAACTGCAGCTGATTTCAGCTCTTTGCCTTTGTGTGTAAATTACTTCCATGTTTGTGCACCAGGGGCAGTGCCAATGTCAGCAGAGCTCTGGGGACAATCCAACAGGTCTGAACAGATACAGTTGTGACAAATGTTTAGAAATCACAGTCAGAGACACAGACACTAGAACAATATTCCAGAAAGAATAGCGCCAGATTCTCCATTGCCTTGCACCATCATTTACACCTGTGCAAAGAGGGTGTACAACAGGTCCATCTGGATCAGGTATTGCTGTACTCCCAGTCTGCACAAGTGTAAAAGACACAAGGTAAAAGGCAGGGGAGAATCAGGCTCTGGGTTTGGAGCAGGTTCACTGCTGTTAAAGATGGATGGAAAAGATGTTTTTTAACAAAAAAAAATTAATGCAACATCTGAATCAGCTGGCAGATTCCCATGAGAGGAGCCAGGTGGATTTCAAATTCACAAATCAGCATCTCCTAAAAGGTGAGCTGAATGGCTTTTTATCCCCTCATGTCTGAGATCAGGGCGCTGAGCTGTTTTCTCCTACAACAGCTGATGGCATCACTAACACCCACGACAGAGCAAGGAAGCTGCTGCATTCCACACACTGATTGACGGGTCGCGATTGTTACAAGGGAGACAGATTTCTGACCTCAGGACTTGGCAGTTAAGTAAAGAGGCGGCTGATTTCCAATCTATTTGTCATGGTCAGAGGCTACACAGAAGGGTTCTGTGCATGTCCTGGAATCCCAGACAGTATTTGTATTTCAATGTAAAGATGTTCTTTAATAACAAGGACACACACACGTACATAGCGGTATGACTTTGCACATTAAAAGACTGCACAAAGGAGCTATTTAACCCTCCCAACTTCTCCTAGCCCCACCGCGGGAATCTGGTAAGTGCATTTTTATCATCTGTCCTTTTTAAATGAGGGAATGTGCAGACAGATGAAGTCACTTGCCCCAGAACAATGTCAGTATTCCTGGGGCCCAGGCCCATGCCCAGTAGACCACTATGCCAAGCTGCCCCAGTTCCTCTTTAACATGTGCCCCTCTGCTGGGCTGACTGAGTAGCTGATGCAGAAGGGCACGCCAGATTGGCTAGTGAGTTTACATGTCAGTTAACCCAAACGTTCCCAAACCACAGCCCACAGAGAGCCAGCTAGTCGCATGGTGGACGCGCCTCCTTGTTTCAAGCTATTAAACTGCATTAAAAGAAACCAAACATCCATTAAACACTTTGCTAGTATTAAGTGCCCAGTTAATCAATTGCTATAGTAGTTGCCAGCGGGATGTGCTGTGATGGGAATGGGAGGGGAGGCAGGGCTTGGGCTATGGCAAATGGGAGTGGAGGTTCCTAGCAGACATTCTTCCTATGAAGCTGTGCTTTGCCCTGTGAAAAAGCTTGAGAAGCCCTCATTTAATCAGACAGTCCTTTGGGAACACAAGCAGCACTGGCACATTGAAAGGGAGGAGGAGTCATAGAGAAGGGAAATTTGCTGCCTCGGGGCAAAAATGGGAACGGAAGCCTGGGCAGCAAACTATACCTCCCGAGTGGGCATTTCTCTTGCACTACACCACTTTCAGCTCATGCATCATCATGGGACACAGGACTAAGGGGATACAAATCAGATACACACACACACATCTCCCCCTGTTCCAGACAGGCTGGCAGAATAATAATACTCAGCACATGTATGGAGTGCTTTATAGCTTCCCAGTGCAGTGCAGGCATTAACTAATACAGCACCACAGCCCTGGGAAGTAGGTCGGCATTACCACCCTTTGATAAAGGAAAAATGAGGGGAAGGGACATGCCCAATGTCACACAGTGACTCAGCGGCACAGTCAAGAGTTCCCCACTCCCAATCCCTTGATCTCACCATTACAGACCATTTGGTGCATCAGAACAGAACAGAACAGCCTCCCCGGAAGATACAGCGTGGAATAATTACAGTAGTGCCTCATTCAGAACGCTGGGTTCTTTGACACTCCAGCCTGCCTGCTCCTCTTCAGCTTGCGCCTGATTGTTCCCTGCAGCGTACCCAGTCTAGACAGAACTGACTCAAGCGACAGGGCTCCCACCATATCTCCCAAGACTCAGCCTAATCCTATCTCACTGACTTTCCTGGTTATCAGACTACGATTTCCTTTAGTTAATTTCATCTCATCCTGACAGTTGTACCATCACATACCGTACTAAACATTCCTCTCAGTCACAAGCACCTGGGGGTCTATACGGTCCAGGGTATTGGGACAGGGATATGAGCTTTTTCATCTCTAGTTCAAGTGTTTGAATCCAGCCCCAGCCCCAGACAGCAGTGACAAAGTCATTACACTCACTCTTCCCCCAGCTTCTGTCGATATGCCCCATTCCTGTGCTATAGCGCTCCCACTGGCTGATCTTGGACTGGGGTTGATGAGCTCCAAGGGGAGCTGGAACCCATCCTCTTTGGGGAGAAAGATTTGGTGGCAAAGTGGGGCCTTCAAAGAGGAACCCCTGAGAATTCAATTTCCAAGCTAAGCAGCATCCAACATGGATACACAGGAGATCTATGCACAAGAATCTCTAGCCATCTGCTCAGGCTTTCTCCAAGCTGCTCCTCTAAACTCCATTTGCCCCCATTCATACAAACCAAAACCACCAAGCTCCCACCCCAGCAAGAATGCAGGGGCCTGTCCATGGGCTCAGAAGTATGTGATGTGATGTCACTCTCATGTGTGTGCTCCCCTTGACTGCATTTCTGTAGGAATGGTACAGTTGCAGCTGTGTCCTATTTTTCTGTAGTTGATGACCTCAACTTCTTCCCTGCACTATGGGGACGGCAGTAATGTACGTTGTGTCTCGCTGGGGCTCAACTGCAATTCATCATTATTTTATCTGCTGGAATTTAATTGGATCCTATCAAACTCTCCTGATACTCCCTTTTCCCTTTAAACACTGCTGCAGGAAAGATAAATGTAGGCGCTGCTAGGAGAGAGCGCGTAGTTTTTTCCAATAACATTTCTGGGGTTGTGGGATCCAATCCTCTTTCACTCTCTGTGGCTGGTTAATTAGAGATACATATACTGTAGGTGTGCAGCACTCATCATAGGGCATGTGTGTATGATTTATGTTCCCCTATAAATACATTCTAGGCCCAGTAAAATATCATCACAAACACCATGAGACTTGGCAGTAACACTTGGGCTTTGATTTTACATCTCCTCTCTCTTTTACCATTCTTCTCCCCCCACATCATATTCAAGTTCCTTCCCTCAGACTCACCCACCTCCAGAAGCCTGAATTCAGCATGAATGGAGCCCAAAATATTGTCAACAATCCGAAGACCCTTGGATTTAGGTCTGATCAAAGCCTAGGACCATCAAAGGCGACTGCAAAAAGCACAAGCCAAACGTTTGCCCAAATCCGCCGGAGCCTTCTGACACCTGGCCTAGTATTAACAATGGTGAGATCCCACCCTCTCAGCCTCCCCTGCCCCCCCAGTACTTGCAACACCATGGTACCATAAATAGCCTGGCATCTCATTTAGCACAGGAGGAAGGGTCAGTGTCTGGAGTCAGGACTGGTTTTGCTAATCTCTCTCTCCGCAGCCCTGGGCAAATCCCTTAATCTCTCTGTGCCTCTGTTTACCCAACCATTCATGGGGACAATGCTGCCAACCTCACAAATGTTGGGAGGCTTAGTTAGGGTTTGCAAGTAATCTAAGCTTCTCCGCTGGCACGTGCTAGAGCGGGGCATAGAAAGAATAAAACCAAACACACTTACATTCTGGATCCCTCTTCATTTCAGGGAAAATGTAAAAGAATTCCTAACAATCAAACCCAGTAAGCATCTGCCCAGCTCCCCTCACTGCCCTTCCAATCACAGACCACTTTGCCGCCAGGATAAAAAGGCATTTATGTTGGCGGATGCCTCTCCATGCAAGGAACGCCATGGTGGAAGGGACAGAGTTCAAAGAAACGATGGCTGGAAGCCAGAGATAAGATGCATGAAGGATGAGTGACTCTTCAACTGTGAGTGGGGGGGCGATTTAAAGAGAATATCCCAAAAGGGTTTTCCACAGTTGATACAGCGGCTCATCACCAAGCGTGGCTTTTGTTAAAGGGAAAGAGTTCAGGCGTTACATGTAACCTCAAAGCACCAAGACTACAAACCCAAGTCTGAACAGAAAGGAGAGCAGGAGTTTATTCCTGTTTTAAAATTTAAAGGGACAGAGTGTTTCTAGAGCCATAGAGACTGACATGTCACCTTTGAAAGGAACATTCCCCAGATCAAAAACTTGGGCCAAATCCATCCCAGGTGTAACGCCTTTAACCCATATGGGCTACATGAGAGAGAAATTTGGCCCCCTATAATAAAAAAAAATGCATTCTACAGATACAAGTGGACAACTGACGGCAGTGGGATTGGGGGAATGCGAAATCTGATGATTTACCTACACACATTTAAGAGACTGTATCGACTGTGAGGACAGAATATTTATCAGCCTTACATTTCATGCTATTTCACGAGCCTGCACACACTTGCCTGCACGGCTAACTTTACTCTCAGGTGCGTTTGCAAGATTGAGGCTAGGGTTCATCTCACACTTTTACATTCCAAGGAGTTTTAAGTCACACAAAGGGTATGTATCTCAGTGTCAGTGCACCACTGTGCCTAACAGGAAAGCTGAAGCGTCTGTGTCCCTTTAAGGGTTTTAATTAATCAATGGACTGTATTTAAAATTGACATGCAAAGAACTTTTTACAAAATTGAGTTTGTGCTCTTTTTTGTTCTTTATGATGAATTAAAAAAGCCCATGAGTGGTTTGTTTGTTTGCTTGCTTGGGTTGTGGTGGGGGACAGGAACAGGGTAAAGTAGGGTTTTTTCTGCTTGCTTTTTGATCTTAGCAATACCAAGAGTGTCAAGTTGGTGTCCCTTGGTTTAGTTGGAGAATATGTTAAATGTCTCCGAGATTGTGTATTGTCAGCTTTCATACCTTACTGAATGGAGTGTTGAATCTTTAACAAAGATGTCTTTCTTCAACATAACTAGTCATCGGAGTTAGGTGTTATGTTACCAAAATGAAACACAAGACGAAGATGAAGCATCTCTCGATTAAAAATGACTTCCTCATTCAGCCCCTCCTTCCACCCCCTTCATGAAAGCATCCCTCATCAGGAAAGCACTTAACCCATGTGTAGGTTCCACAAAAGTCATGGAAATTAAGCATGTGTTTAAAGACCTTCCTGAATCAGAGGGCTCAGTTACACAACGTGCAGTCTCTGGTGATCTCAGCATTTCACTAGTTCTCCAGTCACTAGAGTGTCCGCAGGCTAGACAAGACCAAATTTCTAATATTATTATAAACAAGTCAAATTTAAACAAACAAACCAACCAAAAACTTTCCAGCTTTCCTTATACATCACAAAAAAACAACCCAGGGCACTAGCTCAATCCTCCTCCTCCTCCTCCTCCTCCCCCCCCCCTCCCCCCCACTGCAGGTCACCGTAAATTATACTTAACTGCATGGAAGTGTGAAGTGTTATCATCAAGCCAGATGGACCGACAAAAGATAGAGGAGTAAAATTACAAAGAAGTGTGAATTTTAAGCACCCACACTAAACAGGCTGGCTCATTGCCTGCAAATGTTAAAACAGGCACTGAGTGTACCCTGAAAGTAAAGACAGGTCCTGTCATTTGAGAAAGATTTCTCCTGTGCAGAGTTAGAAGGGGAATGAAAATGGGATTTACAAAGGAATTTCGGTTCAAATCTTAACACCACGGAGCTGCAACTGACCAACCGCAAAATCTGAGTGACCTGTAACTCAAGGTCAACTTGACCAATTTTCTATACCTGGCACACAGGCATTTTGCTTTGCTGTCAGGGCACATCTGATCATTTCTAAGCTCCTATGTTCCCATATTAACCAAATGCAACCTCTTTGCAACCTTAATTATAGAGATGTGGACTCTAAATCAGAGATGCAGCGCTGGTCAATGGAGGCAAGCACTGGACTGGGACACAGGAAACCTGGGTTCTGTTCTCCCCTCTGCCACAAAGCTGCTATGTGACCTTGGGCAAGTCCCTGCACACTCTCTGTGCCCATGTCACTTCTGGTCTATCCAGCTTTTCAGTTCTTTGGGGGCAGGGACTACTTTTAAACCAGGTATCTGTAGAGTGTCTAACACAATGACCCAGCTGTAATACAAATAATTGACAAGACTGGATGGTTCTATAGGTAAGCTTTGTAAAACACATTTGTGTTTCAAACAAAGCCTGCTGATTGGTTCTAACGTAAAGGGCCCTCATGTTCCTTTAAACAAAAGCTCTAGGCGCAGCGCAGTTAAAGCACCGTTGCTGGAATGCACAGAGCTGCTCTGAAAATACAGAAGCTACCTTTTGCCCCGAGCTTTTCCCTTTGCCCTTGTTCGCAGGCAGTAGAGGAATGGGGAGAAATTAGCAGAGATTGTCAGTAATCCCCGTCCCCAAAACCGCACCCGCTCCCCCCCCCCGTCACAGCCGCATCTCTCCCAGGCTTTGCATTTCTATAAACAGTCTTCTCCCACAGGCTGTGTAACAGATACAACCTTCAAGACCCATTAAGCCAGCGTTCCCGCTACCGTTCAACCATGCCATTTATTTTTATATCGTGTCCGTCAGTACACAGCATCCCAAATCGCTTTAGAGTGAGCTAAGCCAAACCATACACTACAAAGAAGGGATGGTTTGAAGAGAAGATTCAGAGAGGAAGCGCCCAGCCCTCTCAACTCCCATTGAAGCCAGCAGGATTGAGGGCAGAGAACCTCACTGGATCGGACCCAAGTGAATAGATTCTGCGTCTCCAGGGGAGAAGGGGAAGAACAAAGAAAAAGAGTGAAAGCCCCGGAAGGGGAGACAAGACCCTGATGGAGGGCTGGACTGAGCTGGCAGGAGGGAAGCTAGGGACAAGGAAGTGGGATGGAGATCAGAGGCACAGAATGAACAGGTGAGGAAAAGAGAGGGCAACAGGGTAGTCCTCAAATGGGAAAGGTTAGGGGGCAATAAATCCTCAAGGATGAATAGCCACCGTCAGGCTGGGAGATCACCTACACCCAGCAACGTCCCTGCTTCTCCTTTCACATTTTCTGCCAGGAGCAAAGCAGCCTGGCTTCCTTCTTGCCCTGTTGAGAGCAAACCTTGCTAGATCTCTGGCAGGTCCTGGAGCGCTGAGGGGGTGCAAACACAGAGCTGCCCTGACTGTCTGGGAAGCACAAGGGCAAGAACCCATCTCTGCATGGCTGCTCTTGGAAAACACCCCGAGGACTCTGGGGAAGGGGTAGCGCAGCAAAGGAAATGTTGGCTTCAGTGATCTGTGATGTGTGTCCTGATCCTGCCAACACTCGGCCGCGTATGTGACTTTACTTATCCGAGTAAACCTATTGATCTTTACGGGACTACTTGCATGAGTAAAGCCAAGCCTGTGAGTAAGCGATTGCTGGATCAGGGGCCATATGGCCTTTTCCTATGCACCAGCTGCATCTGCAGCGTCTTTCCCCAAAGAGCCACAGCTAGTGTGCTGGATGGCTAGCCGCCGATGGACGTGGCTGGCACACTGGGAGCGTGTCTCTGCGTTGGGCCCAGGCTCTTGCAGTCCTAGGAAGCCCCCATTCCTGCCTCCTCCACAGCTGACAAACAGCTCCTCCAAAGCACTTGCACAGCCAGGCGGCGGGAAGGAATCCCCCAGCCTCCTAATCAGCCCCATTTCAAGCCTTGCGAACACGGGCGGCTGGGATGTGATTAGGCCGCGCACAGGAGCCCCGGTGTTGCAGTAACAGCCCTCAGATGGCTGAGCAGGTATTTTGTGTAATTGGCCTCCTGCGGGGAAAATGGCCATTCAGTTGACCTCTTAAGAATCTGTTACGAGAGACGGAACGGCAGAGCTACATCACTGTGCCCAGAACAGGCCTTCCTCGCTGGGCCGAGGGGGAGCAGTCTGATCTCTCACTCACACACACACAGACACACACACACACACACACACACACTCTTCGTTCAGGTTTTCTTGAGTCTTTTAAAATGAGGCTATGTTTTGGAAAACAGACTGAGCCAACCAGTACGAGCTCATGGGGAGGGAGAAGATGGGACCTGATGTGGCTTCTCTCTCTCTGCGGGGCAAAGCCCTGGTGGAGGACAATCTGGCAACGGCTCCCCAGAGAGGATGGGCAAGGTGGGGCCTGACCAGCCTGCTCCAGCTTCCTCTCTTCTCCCAAACGCAGTTCAAGCATCTCTCTCTCACCTGGAGAACATTCTTCACCCCTCCCTGCACCCAGAACCTCGCCAAGTGGCCAAGAGGGAAATGGCGGAGACGAGAGACGGGTTTAGGGCTCCCCGTGAGGAATGGAGGGCAGGATTCAGGGCTCGCTAGCTATCTGTGAGGTGGGGATTTAGGGCTTGTTAGGCGTGTACAGCATTTAGGGCTCAGCAGGAGACAGGTGGAAGGCAGGGTGGAATTTCGGAGATCTCCCCAGGATGGAAACTGTGATTTGAAGGAGCCAGTGACCCTTTGAGAATTTGAAAAGCGCTATCTCTAGAGCCCGTTTGTAGCTCATCTTCACAGTCATGTCTCTGTGTGGGGGGATCTCTCTAGCTCTCTCTCTCTCATGAAAACAAGACCTGGGCACCTTACAAGTTCAGCTGCCCTTGCTGCTTCCCTCTGCCCCATGTCTGCCCCTCTCCTGAATGCATACACCTCTGTGTACAACTTCATGCCGTTTCCACAGCTGTGAGCAGGCTGTGCTCCACGCCCAGCCTCCGCCCAACACACATCCACTGGCTAACTGTCCCCTCCCTTTACTATTAATTTATACAACAACAAAATGTAGATCTTAACCTGAGTTTTCTCCCATGCAGTTTAGTTTCTTCCTGCAGGGTCCCTCGGACCCAGCCTCAGTTACCTTTCTACCAGAAATTTGTGCAGACATTTTATACTGCTGGGTCAAGTTCCAGGCTGAGTCAGCAAGCAAGGGCATAGCTGCCCTGCTTACCACCAGCCCGGAGCCCATCCAGGGAAGAGTGCAGCTGCCCTGCTGCCCTCCAGCCTAGGCAGACCATATCTGATAGTTTAAGTGGCAGGTACCCGTGGGCAGAGAGCATCTCCTCTGCTCCCCAACACACCATGTACATCCTGAGTACAGAATCCTCTTTGCCAAGCTCCCTTTCCCAAACACAAACTCACAAGGGGAGAGAGACGCAGACAGACACACTGATGTTCTCCAAGCCCAGCCCATCAACCCCCCAGCGAGACCTGTGAGGGGGAGAAGAGGAAGGAAAGGCTGTTTCAAGCAAACAGCAGCTTTTCAATAGCTTTTAAATGTCACTTGTGCAGCTGAAGGATGGGAGAGCTGGGAGCGCAGCTCGCACTGGGCTGCAAACAAGTTTTACGGCAAGAGTGATGGAAAACAAATTTTAAAAGGATTAAATCAGAGAGAGAGGACAGGCCATTTTCATGCAGATGAGGAAAGGTCAGTACAGAGCCTAGTACAGGAACCGTAGCAGCAGCATTCCCTAGAGGTGAATGGACAATTAATACTTTAGATTTGTCCGTTTGCAGCATCAGCACTCTCCGGACAGAAATTCACCAAGCAACATGGGACACACAGAGCTTCCCAGAGGGACCAGGTGGCCTGGTTATGAAAGTCACTCTCCTCCTCCTCCCATCCAGGGGCAGGACTGATTTGGAAGAGCCAGCCAGCAAGAGGAGGGGTGCATTAGCAGAGTCCTGTGTGGGGAACAATGGGGCTGGTGGAGGTCTAGACAGAGGGTGCACTGGCAGAAGAGATGGGGATGGGCTTGAGATGCACCTTCAGAGCTCGGGGAGAGGAGGTTGGACTAGCAAGGGAAGGATTCAGTGTTGAGGGGCGTCACTAGAGCGGTGTGAGAGAGCTCAGGACTGGAAAAGCAGAGGTGCTGTAGGGCAGGAGTGAAGGGCAATGGTAGAGATGTGTGGAAGAACTCACGACTGGAGTAGCATCAGGGGCTGCGAGTCAGGATCGACAGCCAATCGGCAGAGCTGCGTGTGGGAGCCCAGGATTGATGGGCATCAGCCAAGCAGGCTGGGAAAGTGTGACTGGGCATGTGTGCGCACATGTGAGTGTGTGCAATGCTGCATACTATAAGGAATTAGCTCAGTTCCACTTGTGAAAAGGGATCATTTGGTATTAGAAGAAACCAAATGCAGATGGGGAAGGGGAGGAAGGGGGAGCAGAGCTTCAAACTCCAGCCCAGTTGGCTCCAGCCCAGACTACTTTCTTTGGCTTTCATAAGCCAAATTCTTTGGAGCTGCTCATAAAGCATGGGAGGGTCCCCTGAGGTCGGGTTTAGCTCCACAGCAGAGGAGGAAGGGGTGATCCTCCACGGAACAGTCTCTCCTTGCAGCTGGGAGGGGAAAGACAGGGAAAGGAAAAGTCAGGAAAAAGACTGGTGGTGGGTGGGCAGGGGGGATACAGAGTGTAAGGAGCTGGAGAAACTCTCCCAAGGTCCCACAGGCACCATGAACCTACATTTGCCACCTGTCAGTCAAGCATGAAAGAGATAAAAGCCAGTCAGGGAACAAGCAAGGCAGCTAAGGCGACCTTTAATCGGTAGAGTTTGTGGGTCAAAGCTGAGAGGGAATGACCTGGAAGCGAAACACATTCTGGCTGGAGAAATGCCTGGGAGGCGTCACAGACACGCTGCAGGCGTGGTGTTCACACAGAAACCCTGGGATGGAAGAGCAGCCCAGGCCCGGCAGGGCAAGGCGGGACAGGAGCTGTGAACTCACCGAGGTGTTCTGGCACTGGATGCTGGTGCTGTTGAACCGCAGAGCTGTGACCCGGGTGGCACTGCCGGGGATGTGGAAGATGCATTCATAGTTGCGCTGGCCGGACTGCGGCTGTGGCAGGTTCTTGGCCGTCAGAGTGATGGGCTTCACCACGCCCACGGGGATGTAGATCTGGGTGGAGGGCAGAATCTGTGGGCAGTCCTGCAGAAGAAACAAACAGCAGGCTATGAGCTATTGAGTCAAGGCACAGAAACCCCCCAACCTGGGAATGCCGGTCACTGCCAGCCCTGAGATACTCCAGACCTATTGAAAACACACCCACTGATGGGCCAGGAAAATACCACGAGAGAAGCTACGCAGCTGGAAGGGCAGGATCCTGGCCTTCGTGAGCAGCCAGCCCATGGGGTCGGCAGGAATTCATGGTGGCTTTGACCAAGCCCTGCATACTCTGCAACATGCAGAGCCTCCATTCTGCAGCACGGCCCCCTGGTTTTCACAGCACCCCAGTGTGGCAGGCTGGGAATTCTGTGGCAGCTTTGGGCTAACACAGAAATGGGACCATGTCAATAGCCTCACGTCACTCAGTCCAAGGTTGCATCTGTTCCCCACTGCCTCCACATTTGCCATTTTTAATGGGCAGTGGGATACAGCTGTACAAACTCAACACACAACAATGTTGCAGACTGCTGGGCCAGCAGGGAGAGTGTGGGAGGCAGGTTGGGGTTGTGGGATGAGCAGGTTAGCTGCAAGTTTCTGGTAAAATGATCAGCAGGGAAGTAGGTTTTGAAATGTTAATTGTCATCATTAGGTTTCAAAGTTAAACACACTGAAGTGCACTTCTCATGTTGCCCTTCTCAGAGCTACTGTTTCAGGCTGAGGGGCAGACACCACTGCATCAGTTTCCTTAAGTTCACATTTGGAAAGCTTTTGATCCACTGAGGGCTGGAAAGCTGAGCTTCTGGAACACATTTCTGTGGCAAGGGGGCGGATTCTGCAGCAAGTTCTGGCTTCCCCCTTCCCTGCTTTCCTCCCACACCCCCAGCTCCTGACCACCACCTGTCCAACCAAGAAAAAGCGCAGGCAGGTTTAGAGCCCATCAATACGTAGGGAAGCCAGAGGAGGTGCTGCTGAGTGGTACCAGGCCACTTTACCCTGCACAGTCAGTGCCACACACCACTCAGCTCTGTCACGCGCTGTGCAATACCTCCAGCATAGAACAGCACTGACACCCCACCCTCCATACCCCTGTGAGCCTGCCGGGCACCTGTTCTCACTCCTGAGCAGCCCGATCTCTGGGGCAGAGCCAGGTCCACTGTTTTCTCCCCAAAGACACTGCAGGGCACCGCCAACTCAGTCTAGCAGCCTAGGGAGGCCTCTGAACAGCACAGCCACCAAACCAGCTTGCACTGAGCCCATCTGTGACCTGCCTGCTAATACAGGGCTTCCCCTGGAGCATTCCAGCGAGTAAATAGATGCCACCTGTGCCAGGCATGGACAGCTACAGCCAGCAGAGCAAAGGACAAGCGAGCCTCTAGGAAGGAAGCTGCTCTTCATTGAAGGCTGCAGATCTACTTAGAAAACAGAGAGGGGAAACTGAGACTAAACACTGGCTAGGACCAGGCACAGGGCAGTGCAGGCAGGCAGAGCACCCTCCCCCCCATACACAGCCCTAGCAGTGTACCTTCCCTCCAGACCCACAGCCCCCCTGCTATTCCAGTCCTGGGCCCCACACAGCCCTGGCAGTGCACCTGACTTACAGGCCCTCGTATTTTAGCCCTGAGCCGCACGCACAGCCCTACCAATGTATCTCATTCCTGACCTACAGCAACCTCTGCTATTCCAGACCTGGAGCACTTCCCGTCCCAGTTTCTGAACTGCAATCCTGACTTGCTGAACCCCAAGCAAGAACCAAGTCTCAAATGAGTACCAGAACCCATGTAGGTGGAGAGTTAAGGAGTGTGCTACAGCTCAGGGGCCCGACATTAACCCATCTGCTCTACAGGAACGTGACAGCCCGAGTGAAGCTCCCTAAGTCCATAGTTTGGCAAGAACAGAGCCCTGATACTCCAGAAGAAGGAATATCCCATCTCTGGTTCGTCCCTTTAACACCCCCTTATGAATCCTGAGCTGCAGAAAGCCCAGCTGGGCCCATGAGGCCCTGCAAATAAACAACAGAGCCGGCTCCAGCTCTCCCAGCAGGTCTGACCTAGAAATCCAGCGCAGCCTTTGCAAAGGAGAAACAAAGCGTTCAGTCGTTAGCTCCACATAACGCCACTTCCAGCCAAGAGGGGCTGAACAGAGCACCCACCAGCTCTGCCTGGCAGAGCGGCCACGCACAGACCCGACGGAGATCTGCAACACTAGTGGGGGACTCCACTGGTTGGTGGCATCAACCCAGTCCCAGACAGGAGGGTGGCAGGCGCGATGGATGGGTCACAGCTGCACCTGGAGCTGGATTTACAGCTGAGCAAGCCGGGAGCTCAGAGGAAAGGCAGTTAGCACCTGAGCTAAAGTGTCACCTTGCCAGCCTTCTGCAGCAGCTGGGGGGGGGGGGGGAAGCGGTCGGGGGGCCACAATAATGCAAAGCTCTGAGCTTTAACAGCATCCAGTTTCAGCATTCAGACTGCTCTCTGGGGAGCCCCAGGCCTGCCTGCAAAGCACAGGAGAGCAGGCAGAGAGCAAAAATAAACCGGGCTGGGCAGAAAAACAGCTTCGTATTCCCGAAGGACGTAGCTCCGGCAACAATGGCCTGATGCAATCCCCAGGCTAGCCTTGCAGAGCCTGGCTGGGGACTCAGGCCTGGGGGTGGCTACTCTTAGAGGCACTGGCTTTAAATAAGGGACAGAGAATAACATGTTTTGAAACAAGTTGGTCCAAGAACAGAAACTGCACTTTGTTCAGGGATCTGCAGCAGCATCTCCTGATGGGAAGAGGGCGGGTAGGCCCATTCCCCAGCTGCAGCCTTCATAGCTCTCGCCTGACGCTAACTCCAATAAGTGGGGCTGGAACCAGAAGCAGGAACAGCAACATGTGAGGTGCCACTCACTGGGGAAAGCTATTCCCAGCCCCCCCACCATTGAAAATCTCACCCGAGCACCCAGAAACACTTTACAGACACTCCCTAGCCCTCACATACCCCTGCACCCCCAGGCAAGCAGAGAACCATCACAGTTTGACAAGAACCAGACCGACTTGCCACGTGCTCCATCTCCCTGAGACCACAGCAAGTGTGGGCCCTGCAGCACACTTTCTAGTGCACTGGCCCCCCGCTTTCCAAAGCCCCAAACAACGGGGCTCCCATCACCTCTCGTGGGAGGTGACTGCACAGCCTAGTCGCCACCAGCAGGTTTCATCATCTCCATTTTCAGGTAGGGTAAGTGAGGCATAGAGAAAGAAAGTGACTGGCACAGTGATAGAACCCAGGAGTCCTGACCTGCAGATATCCATGCTCTAGATCGCACGCCCCAGTAATGGTGGTGGGGCTCATTTAGGGCTCTGGTTTAGAGCTCAACCGAGGACTCAGAAAGACAGCCCAGATACGCCATATTTTACTCACAGTGCTGTAGATCCTCTCCAGGCCATCAGGAGACAGAGGCCTGGCCTTAGGTCAGGGATTTGCAATAACATCTCGGCTCTGCCTATAATCCCGATGCCATGGAGATGCCCCCATTCTGGATACACCTGTTCCTCCGGCGGGAACCTCCTAGAGGATGCCCTGCCCCAGGTACATTCGCTCACTGGCACTCTGAAGCCCGCCAGCACTGGAGCCCAGGACGGATTCAGAGAACAGCAGCCATGTCTGAAACCCCACCACTCCCTGGCTGGGGCTGGCTCCCAGCCACCATCTGCTCAGGATTGGATGTGAACTTCTCACGGGGATTTAGCCTCTGTGCAATCCCCTGCAGTTCAGGGAGATAAGGTGGGTGGCGCAGGCACCTTCAGGGTCTTCGCTTCTCTTAAACAAGACCTGAAATCCCTCCATTTCCTCGCCTTTGAGACCTTAGGTAACTGGCCCTCTCTACTCACCCACCCTTCCCCATCCCACCCAACCCGCCTAGGCTGCCTGTATGTCTGCTTCTCCCAAGCCACCAGTGCGCCTGCTCCCTATGCCTGGCATGCCCTCCCTGAGCGGGTGGACAAGCCCACTGCCCTCTCACCTCACGCCCTCCTGAACACCCTCTCCCATGTCCTCCAGCAATTCTCTGACTAACTTTAAAGAACTGGTTTGTGCTCCGTGAAGCCTCTGCTGAGTAATTGTGTGAGCTGCTTGCTGTAGCTCCCTACCCTGCCAGCTGTCCTGTAACCCCACCTGGCTCGGGCATGCCTGGGTGCAATGGAGAATGGACCCCACCAAGAACAAATGAACGCACGCATGGCACAGAGACAACACATTCACACTCACACAGATAATTCTTGCTTATGCACACACATATATGTACACAGGCGCGCGCGCGCACGCACGCACGCACGCACGCACACACACACACACACACACACACACAGAGTTAATGTTCTCTCTCTCATGCACACACTCTCATTTTGCTGAAGGAGCCGAATCTTCCAGCTACGTTACATGTTCCACATCTGCAGGGAGATGCGTCTCATCCAGCAAAAATCTCACCCTGCTCCAAAACAGGAAGCACCTGGTGCTGGGAGCCCTTTCCAGTGAGCCACGTGGCCCCGGCACTCCACGTCAAAGCGTGATGAGCTTTCCTGGGGGGGAACTGGCTGTGACTCTACCCTACCCTGCCTCCCCCTCCCCCGCCATGTAGTGGTCAGGGGATTTTAACTCCTTCCTCAGCAACTTTCAAGCAGCATTTCAAGGGACTGATGAAACTTCCCCTGCAGTCAGTTAACTCCTGCCATGCTGGATGGGAAGGCTCCATACAGCCCACAAAGCTCCCCACCCAGCTCAGGAGGTCTATGCCCCATTCCCCTCTGACTCTCCCTTCCAGACGCCACCACCTAGAAGCAGGGCGGGTGGAGAGTTGGGCTGATCAAAAACTTTCCATCTTTTCTTCCATGGTTTTCGACTAGCTGAAATACTTGGGGACGGTGCCTGCTTCCCTGGAAAACTGGAGACTTAATTAAAAAAAAAATCTCAAAATGTTAAATTTTAACTGTTTCAATGAAAATTCACAATTTTCCACAGAACCCCACCACACTCCGCTTTTCCAAACAGCTGCAGTTCTGGAGCCTCAGCCTCTCACAGATACTGCATGAGACAGGTGAGCACAGTACTGATGGGCTGAGACAAGGGTAGATGGCAACCCTGGCTGGAGCCTCCCAAACTCTAGGGGCAGCGACCAGGGCTGACAGGGTGCAGCATTTGGCTAGGAGGCAGAACCTTTCCAGCTGCCTGGCTGCACCCCCACCCTGCCTCCCATGCTCAGCCTCACTCCTTTCCATCTGTATCTCTCCATCTTTCAGCCATCTGGCTGCTTCTCCCTGTCCCTCAGTTCTCACCCTCTCTCCTCTCCCTCCATCTGTCTCTCTCTCTTCCCCCCTCTCCACCCTATCATTTTCCATCTTCCTTCCCTCTACCTTTGGGTGTGTGCACCTCTCTCTCCATCCCCCCACCCCTCCATCTCTGGCTAGGTCTCCCCACTTCTCTCTGCTTCTCCCCTCATGGCTCCCTTCGCTCCCAGCTGATTCCTTCACCGAATGAGTCCCATTCTCACGGGCAGGGGAATGGCCGTGGTAGATGCATGATTCTACTCTGCATCCCCCACTATCGCCTGTAATAGGCTCATGCTCGCCTACCCATGATAGCACGCCAGTGCATAAAGAACCAGATTCAGCCACGCCAGGTCCTCAGCTCCCCGCACAACACAGCCACTGCTCTCATTGTGGGAAACGCACAGAAGGACTTGGCTGAAACCACCACCCAACACACTCCAAGGTCCTCTTGTAGTTTGTACTGGCTAAGCTCCTGCTCCCTCCCCCCAAAACTCGGCCAGCACACAGGGCTCTCTACCCCTCATGCTCCCCAGCACGTACCTCCAGGAGGGGAGGGCAGCCTTATCACCCGCCTCTCAGGTTTTCCTTGAGCAGGTCCTGCTGGAGGGTGCTCCCTGATCACCCCTCACCCTGACCCTCTGGACTTTGTTATTGGGGCCCTACCCCGTGAGCCCCCCTGGTCCCACTCCTCCATAATCCGAGCCAGCGGCATAACCTGCAGCCGGTTCGTTTCCAAATCGCACCCAGGACGCATCTATCCATGCTGTGCTCCATACCTTTCATTTCCTCACCCTCGTGTCCCGCCCCGATCCCAAGTGGCAGGATCTCCTACCACCTATGGCGGGTGAGGAACCTGCCGGGGATGCTGGTTGGCTGCTCCTTCATGGACTCGTGAGCACAGGCATATGCCTGGCGCGATTCACCCCACTGCTCGATACCTGCCCCTTCTGCAGCGTGACGGAGACCCTGGCACCCATCTATCTTGAGTATGCCAGGTTGCAGCCCCTTTTCTGGCTCCTCCAGAACCTTCTCCTCAGATTCTGGCTGCACTTTTCCCCGCAGCGCCTGATTTATGCACCCCCCATCCA
Organism: Emydura macquarii macquarii; assembly: GCF_026122565.2. Lineage (NCBI taxonomy): Eukaryota > Metazoa > Chordata > Testudines > Chelidae > Emydura > Emydura macquarii. The sequence goes on along the minus strand of NW_027131105.1, from coordinate 14,551,057 downwards.
TAGCCCCAAGACCTCCTTTTCAACCTCCTCCTGCCACTAGCCCAGGTGGCCGTCTATGCCACCGGGAGGAGAATGCCGGATGTGGGAGGTGCTCTGCGACCGTGGGGCCTACTTCAGTTCCTCCCTTCGATCACTCATCCAGGCAGTCCCTGCATCCGCTGGCTCCCTAGACATGTTTGAGGAGCAGTGGGCGATGTCTGGGGTTCTCTGCTCCATGTGCCCCTCAGGCTTCCTACTAATGTGACCCTCGTTCCTGACCCTGTTTGTTATTAGTTGTCCCCCGAATTTGCTTGAGCCTCGGGTTCATTAGCTCCTCCCCTTAGGCTGGGGGAGGCGCCGTCAGATGCAAGCGGACTTGCGCCCGCCCACCCTTGAATGAATAGGTGCTTAGTGTGCCAGATGGGCACAGGCAGAACGCACCCCTTGGGCTCCACTGATTACAGGGAGAGCTTACTGGGCAATGACAGCCCGGCAGATACAAGTGGAAAAGCAGCAGAGAAAGGGTTAAGGCTCCAGCTGGGTGCAGGAGGAGATTTCCATTACCTCACTGGCCACACTCAGACCAGCTGCAATTGAGCGAGACCAAGCCCTGCTTAAAATAACTCTGAGGGTTAGACTTACACCCACAAAAGGCCATAAATTCAGGGGTCAGGCTGAGTGTCTGTTCTTAATCTGACCCACAGACGATGGCCTGGCTCCCAGGAGGACGGCAGCAACCTCGACACGCTCACAGGACTCATTGGGATCTTTGTCTGAACCACTCTCACTTGGAAACCTCAAAAGAACAGGCTTTGCATGGAGAGTTGCAGGACGCGCTGGTCCCAGCTGGGAGGGGCATCCTGGAAAAACAGTCTGCCGGTACCTCGCCGCCCCCGCCAAGATCTGCACCAAGTGAATGCAACCTCAACCGAGCTGTTCCAAGCCTCACACAAGGCTCAGCTCCTCTCTGAGTCTGGCCACAATGTTTGGCCAGGACCAGCTCTCACCCATGTTGGAAGTTACACACAATGCCAGTTCTCAAGCTTTGGCCTCCAGGAAAAGCCCATGTCTCACAAAACAACAGCCTGAGCATATTTCCAGATGTTTTTAGGATCATATTTCCAAAGGCAGCTCCAAAATTCTGCCTGCTGAGGTTTGCAAACACAAACACAGCAAACGTGTGCATGCAGAGCAGGTGGTTAGGTGGCTAGCACGGTGTATATGCCCAGCACTGACCATACAGTTTGCAAGTACAATTTTGGAGTTGGCTGAAAATGCAAGCCCTGAAGTGCAGCTGCTCTGGAGAACAGCATCACTGGGCGCTGTGTTTATTGGGCCTCTCTGATTCCAGACCAAATTTGTTCAGTTTACAAAGAACGCTTTTTCTAGCTGTCCACGCCACAAGGTCCCTGTGGCACCTGAGAGTCCGGCTGCGTTCGTTCTGGCCCATGCATCACCAACAAAAAATGGTTCTACAGGCCAACGACTGTCCTGGAAGACCCCAGTGCCACTCCACTGATGTAACATGCTGCCCTGGAACTGAGTTTAGTCTGTGACTGATGTATGCGGCAGAACAGAATCCAACCGAGATCAATATAGAGTGAAAGCCCAAAGTGACTCAACACATAAATACAGATGCCACAGATCTCTGGAGTGAAAAAGGGCTGCTTGGACACAGCCACTTTGCCAAGTGGAACCTCACTGTCAGTGTTTGCTGGTTGCAGGACAGTTCTGTCGAAACAGCAATTACCAACCTTAACTACCCGGCACTGTGGGTCCAGAAAGCAAGACAGGCTTTCCAGCTCCCCTGCTGGACTTGTCTCGGCTCAGCACCACACATCCCCTCACACAGACATGTCATCCGGGGCAGGCTTGTTAGAATGGAATTTATGACGACTTAATAGAACTTCATTAAAACCATGCTTTTGACGCAAACTGTCCCTGTTCCTCAAAGAGCGAATTCTTAGATGCTACAGCAGCTCCAGCAAGTCTGGGGCTAAGTGCTGAACAAAAACCAGATAAATACCACGCAGCTGAGATATGAGGCATACAAGGCCAGGTCCTCTTGCCTGGCTCGTGGGAACAGCAGGATGAAGACAATTGACTTCAGTGGGAGCAGGATCAGGCCCACTGACTTCCGTGGAGCCACTTGCATGAGTAAAGTGTGCAGGGTCGGGCCCATTGTAAATAAAGTTGCTCCCTAACATGTAAGCGGTCATTGCACGAGAGTAATTGTGCTGCTGATTGCTGGGCTCTGGATGAGTAATTGCCCAGTTCCCCGCTTCCTTCCTGGAGGGCCCAGGCCCCCAGAAATGACAAAAGAGGCGTGAGGGGAGGGGGAGAAAAATTAATTGTTCGTCGCTGGGAACTTGACCTATTTAATGCCGAGCAGACGCTCGTCAGCCTGGAGCGGCTGCAGCGAAAGGAGTCAGGGTGGAAACGCCACTGCGAGAGGGAAGTGAAAAATATCAAAGGCGGCGCCTTGGCAGCACCTGACTTATGGCTGGATCCATCTAACACTACACATGGGCCACCCATAAGGGTGGAGCCAACTCTCAGGCACCCCAGGAGAGCACCAGCCTTTGCCCCCGCACTGGGGACCCAGGAGAGCACCAGCAGCAGGAGATGAAGAGGAAAGGCTCCCAACGGTTGAGGGGTGGGGGCTCTCGGAGAGAAATTTCTCCTCACCCTAACCATGGGAGCAGAACTGGATGGGGGCAGGGGAGTCAATCGGCTGGGCTACTGGCAAGTCCAATAGCTGACGGGGGGGGTGAAGGCCAAACAAGGTAGGTATGTGAGGGAGGGCTGGGGATAGGAAGGAAGTATCTCTGGTGGGAAGAGGGCTGTAGAGAAGACCCCAGAATTGTGGAGGAGGGGTGGCTGCGGGGAAGAGTCTGTGATATGGGTGGGGGAGGGGGGTGTCAACGTTCTGGTGAATCCAGGCCTTCTCCCAAGTTGGCAGGGCTGACTGGGTTCTACAGGAAGGTGCCCACTGCTGGGGAGGTGAACGTCTCTCAGCCAGCTGGAATCTCACAAACCCAGAAAGAGGCAAACAAGAAGGAAATCTTAGCTGCTTTTTATACATAAGAGAGTACAAACCTCACTCACTGCCCCATGCTCCCTAGGCCCAGCTCTAGTCTGGGATCCCTGATGTGACATGAGTTCTGCCAGATCTCAGCCTCCCCAATAAAAGGCACAGGGGAGAGAACTGCCTGAGATCACTTTGCCAAATGCTTTCCCCAGTAAGAAACACATCTGAACCATCCCCCTGAAGAAGGCCCATTGCTCCTTTCTTGGTCCCATACTCCAGCAGGAAAAGGGGAAAGCAGGAGAGGAGGGCACCTACAGGTGTCTGGATGTCAGAGGGATAGCACACACATCTAAAGCAAGGATGACGATCGTGCTCAGAAAACCTCATCATCTCCAGCACTCTCGGCTAATTGCTGGGGGAAGGCCAATGGAGGACTGACTTCCCAGTGCTGCTAATTCCTCCTCCGATCCAGAGCGGCCCCTCAAAGAGCAGGCGTTTTTTTCAGCCTCCCAGCAGAACATGATGGTTCTAAGTCGCAGAGTGGCAAGCTAGCCACTCTGCCTAACGTTGAGGGCTGTGTGTCCATCAGACAGAAACACAAGCTGCAGGTTGATCTCCAGGGGCAGACAGCCAAAGCAATAACCAGAATGCAGTGCAGTGCTGCTTTTAAGCTGATCAGCACCACTCGGTAGTGGGGAGGGGAGTTTACAACAACAGTTTGAGTCCCATAGGAACACACTCATTTTAAAAGCACCATCAAAACTACTTCCCTCAGGTATCTACAAGTGCCTGTTCCTTCTAGTGTATCGGCAAGCCAGGACTTCGGCTACGTCTGCACCACAAGCCAGGGGTATGATTCCCAGCTCACGCAGACACACTCACTCTAGCTCCCATCAGAGCTAGGGTGCTAAAAAGTGGCAGTTTTTAACAGAGCGCTCCTAACCCATGGCTTTTTAAGGGAGCCCTTTTCTTCCAACATAGCAGAGAGTGGCAGAAAGCACAGAGCTCAGCCTAACACAGACACCTTCAGGGAGAAAGAAACCCTCATTGTTCACTGGCTCTCCACAGCAGGCCGCCGGGCAGCTAGCAACACGGGATAACAAAGCCGGCAGCCACGAATTTTGGAATCGGAAGGGGAATTCAACTGCTGGCTTCAGGGCATCGGCGCATGACCACAGGGGGTCAGGAAGGAAATTCCCACTGACCCCAGCTATAGTGACATTGTACAAATGGCCACGTGGACTTGGGATCGGCAGCATGCCTTGGGCCCCTGCAAGAGGCTGTATGTTGGCATTACTGGACCTGTGGCCACCATCAGGAGATAAAACCAGCTGCATTAACTCTTTGAGTCCGGTCTGGAAGGCCAATGACACAACATGGGTGAAATCCTGGCTCCACCGAAGTCAATGGTCATACCATATGTTTTGCAGTTTCACAGGTGTTGGTCCCACAACACCACATGCAGGCCCAGACACAGCTCTTAACCCGGGTAGGACATGGAACAATCCCCACAGGCAATGGCGGGAGCTCTAGCGTAAGTGTTCAAGAGTGACTTGTGATGTTGGGTGCTCAACTTGAGACACATTAAAGGGACCTGGTTTGGAGAGGGCAGATGTTCTCATTCTGAAAATCAGGCCCCTGTAAAGGTGTCTCTAGCAGAGCAGCGCAAAAATCATCAGTTCCTTTTAAAACGCAGGTCCTTTCGCTTGAGCCATCCGGAACGGGCCTGAACAAAGCACATGCTATCGGGACCAATCTTGCGCTGGCTCCTGAAGGAATGGCTTGGGATGGTCTCATGAGCCAATTTCCCACCGGCCTCTGCAAACACACCCACTCCGTTTGTGGCCATGGCTGTTTGTGGGGGTAGTAGCGAGACATACACAGGGTGACGCTCATTTGCTCCTGCACGCGCTGGGCTTGCAAATAGAGGCCAGTTGAAAATCTGGCCCTAATTTCTACAAGTCACTAACTCCACGAAGTAACTGCAATTAAATTCCTGGGGAGCCCCCTGCAACTGCAGCACATGAAGGGTTAACAACATCTCTAACTTGGTAGCGGGCTTGAAGCTGCCTTGATAGGCTGAGGCAGGGGGAGAGGGAGAGGAAGCACCAGTGACCTGGTTGGTAATGGACATACTGCCCCCCAGGCCCTACTCTTAATGGCTCGCACAGTGACTGAGTAAACAGGCAGGGAAACAGCCCAAGAGAATCCCCACAACTGCATCCGTCACTGCCCAGCCAACAGAAACCAACAGCAAGTCCTGGCTGGGGGCTGCAAGCATGAGGGAGCATCCTTCACAGATCTAGGAAGGTCTCGGGAGCAGAGAAGGGACAGTTTTAGAAGGTGCCTTTCCCCTATTGCAGCTCTGCAGATCTCTCCCCCACAACCCAGCAACAGTCCATGTCAGAAACCAGAGCAGAGCAGAGGGGAGGTGGCTGGAGCCTCAGGGGGCAGCAGCTTCCTGGCTCCTTACCTCAGACATGTTGACACGCCCCTCCTGGAAGGAGCAGTCAGCAGCATTGTGGGTGCAGATGTGCCGATATTTACACCAGTGGCAGGGGAAGGAGCCATTCACACAGGACAGGCAGCTGTAGGGAGAGAGAGCCGACAAGGTAGCATCAAAACACCGTGAGGCAGCCACAATCTCTTACGGTCCCAAATCACCTTCCAGACTGTAATAGGGATCATTCCTCCACCCACAGAAATGCAGCCACTTCTAGGGTGGACGGTAACAGCTGCATCAACAGCGCACAGCACATTAGACCACACAGTAATCTAGGACAAGAGGTGAAAGCACACACTCACTTTCCAACTGAACATGCAGGGGGGATTTAGAGAGACAAAATGGAATTACCCACAGTCCAACTTGGCCGGCATATAGGGGTTAACATCCTGACTCTTGCTTTAAGTGCCATAGGATTTTTAATCACCATGAAAAGTCAGGGCCTCTATTTCACATCTTATCCACAAGGTTGAATCTGGGGCAGCACAGCACCCCCTACCCCCACCTTTGGGCATTGGGACGGCGCTCGGTCAGAAGGCAGGCAGGCCCCAGAGTCACCCACTCCACTCCCTACAGAAAAGCACCACCCTGGGGTCAGTCTGGATTCTAAGAGGAGACCCCCCCATACTGAATCATCCACTCTAGGGCCTGTTTACAACGTTTACAGCATCTCTCGCTCCTCCCCCTGCCCCAGCCGGTTCTCAGTCATAAACACATGCCGTGTGGGAGCCCGTGACCCCTTTCTTAACTTGGCAGCACCGGGCCCTTCCCTTCCCGCCTGCTCATGAGGGGGCTGAATTGCACACTTTGTGAGCTTTATTTTTGGTTTTATGAAAGGCAATTTTAGCAAACGGAATCAGAACAAAGCCCCGCCATAGCAGGGAGAAAAAGCCCTCTGCATTAATGCACATTAATTCAGAGGAAAATTATAAGTGGCCAAAGGTTGGGTCAGATTAACATTTCAGGACTATAGCGCCTTTCACTCGCTCACAATGCAATGTGTGTGACCCCCTCCCGCATCCTCAGTCACTTGCTGGGCTGTATGTGTGTTCCCCACCCCCGTCTCTGGTTGTGGTTGTGTGTGTGTCTCAATCCCTCTCTTCTCATTCCCTCTGTCTGTGCAGGGGTGGAGAACTTCCCCCTCCTCTCTAGCTCTGTGTGTCTCTCTCTCCTCTGCATCTCCCCAGGGCCCACGTTCACCATTGTTTGAACCCATGAGCCATGCTCCGGTACTAGGAAGTCCCTGCGTCAGAGACGCCTCGCAAAAGGGGCAGCTTTGGTAGGATACAGACATGGCAGGCAGGAAGCTTTTACTGAGCACAGAGAAAGAGCACAAGTGCAGCCCTTCCAAAGCACCAAAATAGGGCTGGACTTGTGAAGGAGACATGGTGTTACCGCAGCATATCAGCTAATTCTTGGAGAAACTGACCCGCTTGACAAGCCTGCAGCATCAGAATGGAAGGGGCCCCCCTCACCCAGCCACTGTAGCACTGGGGCTGGTGTAATAGTCCGCACTGTGTACTTGGCCAGATTCAGTTATACACCAGTTATATGCTATACCAGCCTGATCCACACACAGGGGACTGGGGAGGGGATGAGTTTACGCTGGAGCCCCCTGCGGGGCACAACAAGCTCTGCTGGATTTGTGTGAGCTCCACGTGCTCGTTGTCTGGACGGAGGCTGTATGCCGACACTTCCTTGGCTCTGCTACAAACCACCCCCGGATCATTCACCTGGGCAGAATTCTGCTAACCTGATGCTACTTTGGCCTTGCTGCATATTCACGCAGCTTAGGGCTGATCACACCCAGCTAGCATTTTTGCCAAGGTATTAAACCCTGTTTATTCTCGGTGTTGATACACCTTTACACAGCACTTAGTTTAAAACGTGCCGGCTAACACGATCGTCACAAACACCATTTTTCCTAGTCTAGACAAGACCACCGTCCTTTTCTAAGATGGATTCCAGAAGCTTGGTCCAAAGTGCTTTAAAGGCCTGTTTCAGCTCCAGGATCAGCTCACACAGTATTTCTAGCATAGATGGTGATCTCGAATCATGAGAGGTCTCAACACAGGCAGAACCCCAGCTGTGAAGCCATCCCTAATATTAATGTGGTTATTAAACTGCTGTTTAGCACCGAGCAAGCACCTAAATAAAAGGGGGAGTCTCTAGGTGACACCAAACAATAGAGTCTCCGACACTATCACTGCTTCAAGGGACAAATCACCAAGGACCTCAGTGCTTTGTTGGCATGGGAAGCATCTCCACTGGAAAGGGTGCAATTCGGGTCTGCACCACTTTGTGGGAGGCAGTAACTGAGTCCTGACACCACCACAGCTGCCTCGTCAAAGGATTCCATCAAGACAAGATGCTGTCACAACCCCCAGGGCCCTAAATTAATCCAGGACTCTTACTCTCGAGCCTGGTTCACAAGAAACAAGAGCATCCCATGGAACCAAACCTGTTCTGATGATTGGGAGACAGGCAGCAGCGGTGGGGGCATAACCAAAAGGGAGGAAAAAACTGTCTTGATTTTAAAAACAAAAAAGAGCGTGAGAGAGATGAACAATGGCACAGCATAGATTTACCTGAACAAAGGGCTTGATCCTGCTGCCGTTGTCCTCACTAGAGCAGAGCTGGGCCCAAAGCAATCATGTGGAAACACAGAAACACCCTTAGGTAACCAGGGCCCTTGGCATGAATGAGTCCGTTCCACTGACCAGAATGGAAAGGCTGTCCTTGAACCCAGCTCTGAACAAGTCAGACTTCCATGACAGCACACCCTTTGGGGTTTTCGTAGGGAGAGCAGTGAAGGAAGTGAAAGGAATAGGGAGAGCCTAGGTCTGCCATGTAAGGAAACAGACAGATGTTTCCCAAAAAGGAGGCTCCAACAGATTCAGGAATCACGCTGAATTCCCCTCCCGGCCACCCCGCAGAGTTGTCACTTCAGAGGTGCTAGGATAACGCAAGGATGGTGAGTGTGACATAGATGCTTGGTCAGAGAGATCAAGGTACAGGCAGCTTCTGTACAAATCCACACACCTGGGGCTCTGCGGGGACGGAGCTTCCTGCTCTAGGAGTTTCACACCCCATTACGTATACAGCAGTAGCTTTTTAACTCCATGCACACATACTAAGGAAATATTTAATTAAGCTGCTTGCAAAGGGGTTGAAGTCATTTCCATGTTTCGCTCACGTTTTCACTTCCAAATGAACAGCCCTTGTAGCTTTACCCACAAATATGTTAATTGAGATGCTCCTTATGCAAATATATGCAATTTTATTTCAGCTGCAGATATTCAACTTAAAAGCACAGCTGTAGCCTCCTATCTCCTGTAGCTTTGATGGGGTGGTGTGGAGCGGGAAAAAAACAAACAACAAAGCAAAAGGATTGCTCCTTTCCTCCCTCAAGCAGGAACTGGGAGGCAGGCAAATCTGCTACCAGCGTGGTAGGGACTGGCAATTAATCCAAGCGGTAAAGCAGTATCCATGAAGAGGTTGGTGAAAGGGGGTTCATGGATACATCCATCTGATGGGGTGATCACCGAGGGCAAAGTAGACTGTTTGGGTGGCCCATGAGTGGCATAACCAGAAATAAGAGGATGAAATGGAGTTTAGGCAAATACAGGCTGAAGATGAAGAAACATCTCCTAGCTATGAGATTTTTCAGGCTGTGCCATAATCTCTCAAACCTCCACAATTTGGGACACTTAAAACTAGGCTGGATAAAACCTTGGGGAATATGTGGCATGCTCTGGGCAAGGAGGAGTTGGAACCGAAGAGGACTTCTCCACCTGGAGATCTGTGTCCCCCATACAGCCTTGTACCTAGCCCTTCCCCATGTTAACGTCAAGGCTAAGCAGTCTTTCCTTCCTGTCTTTTTGAGGTCACGGCATCATGCCTCCAGCCTCTTCTAAAGTTGCCATCACTCCTGAATTGGGGGGGCAGCCCCACATCGGGGCCTTGTGTCTATATAGGAGTAACCATCTTCCGCTCCCTTCTCCCATCCTCCCCGGGCTGAGTCTCCAGTATCCCCAATTATACTATAGGTGTGAGGGAATTTGTGTATCCTACCCTTTACCCACACTGAGTTCTCTCTGGCCTGTTGGCTTCCTCTTCATCTACCAGGGGATGGACATATTTCCAGTGACTCTAATAAGCTATTCTTCAGCAGCCTCCATGGATTTTAATTGCCTAATTTACACCTTCAGGCTCTGTCTAACCTAAGAGTGTCATTTTTAAAGTCCTGGTTTCTGGAGTTCTGCGTGACATTGTTACCTCTTGCTGGGATTCCCCTCCACCATGAGGATGTCAAACAATTCTATTATGGTCACTATTACTTAATATGCAGTCTACAGTGACATTAACACAGACTGGCTGGCCAAACTCTATATAAAGCACATGGCACGCTAGAACACAAGCGGTAGGGAACCTAAGTTAGATCGCACTTAAACACAGTTCTGGCATGTGTTAGCCTCACCTTCCCTAGTCAATTTCAATTCAAATTCCACTCCATTCAGCAATATTTCCTTGGCAAATCCAGGAGTCTGATTCGGAAAATAAATTAGTAATTCTATTCTCCCAAACTCCACTTGCAGCCTAAACTTCTCCCATTTATGATGCCAGAATGAGATCCATATGGTGACAGCATATCATCATCTACATTTTCATACCAGACCTATCACTCTGATCATAGAAATTTAGGGTTGGAAGGGACCTCAAGAGATCATCAAGTCCAGTTTCCCATGCTGAGGAAGGATTATGTAACCCTAGACCAGGGGTTCTCAAACGGGGAGTCATGACCCCTCAAGGGGTCATAAGGTTATTAGGGGGGGGAGTCACAAGCTGTCAGCCCCCGCACATGCCAGGAAGAGTGGCATGGCCTGAGTCATCACTTTGGGAGGGGGGGTCATCACTCTCTGAAATATTTTCAAAGGGGGTCCCAGCAAAGAAGTTTGAAAACCCCTGCTCTAGACCATTTCTGTCTGATGATTCTTTAAAACCTCCTATGATGGGGATTCCACAACCTTCCTTGAAAGCCTGTTCCAGTGTTTAACCATCTTTACTGATAGAAAGGTTTTTCTAATATCTACCCTAAATCTTCCTTAATGCAAATTAAGCTGATTACTGATATCTGACTGTCCCTCTCTTTTCTTGCATGCTTTGATCAGCAGTGAAACAGCTAACAGTCTTGACATTTCAATGATCATGATGAGGTGTCAGAACTAATAACGCCCTTTGAAATGAATATAGGGAGCTGACACCTCTTTGAGAGCTAACTTTTCAGGCAGTCTGCAGACTCAGACAGACATCACTGCATTAGTTTGCACTCGCTTCATATTCTGAAGGCTGTTCTTCATAACCACAAGTGCTAGGGAGACTTAAACCAAAATAATGAAAGCTGAGATTCTGGAGATGCGATGCCTCCAGCAGCAAAATGTAGTGGTTCAATGACTCGCTGCGAACTGGTCCAGCTGGATCCCTGGTGTTGCCAAAGTGTAAGAAACAGCCCGAACTCTCTGCTGTGCATTTGAAAGAGGAACGTTCTACCCGATGCCAGGCTGTACTGGGTGTTTGGGGTTTGTCCTGAAGTGTCCATTTGTCATTACTGTCTGTTCCCAATGCAGCACAGGTTGCTTGGCAGCATGCTGCCATCTGTGCAGTCTCTCTCCTGCTTCCGACCATCAGGCACTTCTTCCTCCTCGTTACTTATCAACTAAAAAGCTTTCATCACTCCGGAGAACTGAAGGAAGTCACTCTCACGTCCCCCCTTCGATTTCGGACAGTGGAGCAGACAGCATCTCCCCCATCACACCAGTTCTGCAACCAACCAAACTGGGCTGGAAACTATTTACGCTGGAGCCACGATACAGCCCCGACTGCAGGTGCAGAGCTCCGACTAGCTCCACCACTGTATTATCCAGGACTAATTCACCAGCAATTTCTCCCACCTCCTCCAAGAAGTGGAGCCAGGTGCCACATGACTGGAGACAAACTCAGCAAAGACCTCAAGTTGGACAAAAAAGACCCCTACCCCGAGAGCTTGGGTTCGTTTGGGGCAACCACCAGGAGACAGACTAGTAGAGTCGCCAGCCGCATTCCCTTCCGCCTTGCCTCCTAAGAATCTCTGAGCGTTATTATAATGATTGATTATTTGTACTACTGTAGCTTCTAGGAGCCCAAGTCACCGACCAGAACCCCACTGTGCTAGGTGCTGTACAAACAGAACAAAAAGCTCTCTACCCCAAGCAGCTCATAGTCATGAAAAAATCCATGACCAAGGTCTGCCTGAAACTTCTAAGGGGCCACAGTGGGCTGGGGGGCATCATGGCTGCAGGGCCCCCACCTAGAGAAAGAGCAGCTAGGTCTGCAGACAATGAGGGTCACCCCCATAAACACAAAGCCTTGCAGAAAGAAAGGGGGAGTGAGCAGCACTGAGTGGGGCACATCGGGCCGTGGAACGAGGCCCGACTCTCCCGTCATTGCTTGCTGCCCCCGCCAGGTCACAGCACAGCTGGGTCACTTTCCTTCCAATTTTGGAGTCATTCATGAATTTGCACAGAGAAACAGCCGATACAGGAGAACAAGGTGGCAGTGTAGCAGGGTGTTTGAGGGTAGTAAGTCAAGGAAAGCAAAATCTCTGGAAAGCACAGGAGAGTCCCCAGGCCCTATGCAGAGGGCTGTAGTGAGCAGGAAGTCCCACTCCTGGAATCCCAGCTAAGACACAATCAGCTTCACCAAGCAGAGTCCAGAACCTGTGGATCACAACATCAGGAGACTGTTTCCTGGTGGGACACTCAGCCAGTTTAGAAGTGGGCAACTCATTCTTCCCACTATCCCAGGGCCTGGTCCAAGCCTAGTGAAGCAACAGGAGTCTTTCCACCAACCTGGATGGGTGTCATGGTGCCTCATACACCTCCACTCACTCTTATCCCCAGCCACGGAGTGCACCTCGCCATTATATTGGTAGGTGCATGGCCTGAGAAGCAATCCCACTTGCTTCACTTATCTCCAGCTTAGAGCAAGGAGAGCTCTTCAGAGAGGGGAAGGCAGAGAATAAAACAAGAATCCACAGGGGTGAGATAAGCCTGATAAGGGAAACAAGCAGAGAGGGAGGAAAGGAAGATGGAGGGGGAGGGTGGCCAAAGGTGATCCTCAAAATCTAGAGAAAGGAAGAGGCAAGAAGAACAAGCGAGTGTTTGACAAAAGCTGTCTGGGCTCTGTCACAGCAGGTGCTAGGAGGAAGCCCCACTGGTGGGGAGCAGAGCCTGGAGCAATGCATTTCTACACAAGCCAGCCCTGGAGGAAGGATATAGAGCAAACCTTGGGGAGGAGAGATGGGGAGGGGGCGAGTTCTATTACGAGCACACACAGAACAAGAGAGGTTCACTGGAAAGGAAAATTATATACATGATCTGGGCTGATGGAAGCAGCATCTGCATACGCACAGCAGCTCCCTCTGACTTCCTAAGATCCCTCGAGCTACTTTTAAGACCGTATCTCAGTAAGAAAGATACATCCTTGGCAAATATTAGATTGCATTACAGCCTACATTTGAAGTGGTAGCAGAGAGGGATGGGGGTGCACTGCAAGTGGCTTGTGCTTCGCTTCCACTAATCTGTAGAACACACCCATGGGGGGAGCTAGGAGGGGGTCTGTGCTGGGGGAGTCATCAGTGGGTTAATGGCATCACCCCACAGAACCCCACAGGAGTTTGGGCCGTCTCCTGCTCCTCTGTGGCAGACGTCTGCCCACATCACCAAACTGCCAACCCCATTTGTACTCAAGGGAGACCCCGGACTGGAAGAGCAGGGGATGCTGCAGGTTGGCCCTCACCTACTTTCCACCTACACCACCCTCTTTGTTCAACCAACCTACCTGTGTGGATGCTTCATTGAACCCACCTCTACACCTTCTTTCATGCTGCCCCATGTCCCAAACCCCCATCCTGACCCTGCCCAATGCACTCCCTCCTTCCTATTCTCGGAGCCCCTTCTGAAAAGTCGCTACTCCAAGGAGGCCTTTAAACCAAAGCCTTAGATTTAGGAAAAGAAACCTCATGGTGTATGCATTATTTTCCCAAGGAACTTATCAAATTTGCCCTTGTCCTCCCCACAACCTCTGTGTGTTCCCATCTCCTCCTGTTACTCTTGATTTAACTTACGGTCAGATTCTGCAACCCCTACTCCGAACAAGTAGCATAACAGAGCTGTTGGAGGCAATAGGACTGCTGACATAAGTAACTCCTACTCACTGGGAGCAAAAGTTGCAGAATAGGCCCTTAAGTTATATGAGCTGCAGGACAGGAACTCAATCTTTACTTGTTTTGTAAAGCACCAAACACATCTGAAATGCAGGGTGTGCTACAAAGGCATAGGTAGAACCATGCGGGAAGTCTACGACCGGGATAGCCGGGAGACCAAAGATCTAGACTGAAGGGTATGAGCAGAGCTAGGACAGTTTGCACAACGTCTGTCCATGCTACACCTCATAGACTATAAGGTCAGAAAGGACCATTATGATCATCTAGTCTGACCTTCTGCACAACGCAGGCCACAGAACTTCATCCACCCACTCCTGTGATAGACCCCTAACCTATGACTGAGTTACTGAAGTCTCAAGTAATGATTTAAAGACTTCAAGGTACAGAGAATCCACCAGCAAGTGACCCGTGTCCCATGCTGCAGAGGAAGGCGAAAACCCCCCAGCGCCTATGCCAATCTGCCCTGGGGGAAAATTCCTTCCTGACCCCAAATATGGCGATCAGCTAAACCCTGAGCATGCGGGCAAGACTCACCAGCCAGACACCCAGAGAGAATTCTCTGTAGTAACTCAGAGCCCACCCCATCTAACATCCCATCACAGGTCACTGGGCACATTAGCACTAGTAATCTAAGATCAGTCAGAGTCACCTGGCTCTAGCAAGAACCAACAGCCCTTCCTTTTCCCAAGGAATACAATTATTTTAAGCTATAGAGAAAAGACGGAAAGAGGCAACAGCAGGGTGAGGAGACAGGGAGAGTCAGTGCAGCGAGCAGGGGCTACAGTGATTCACATGCTAGCAGTGAGTCCAGCCCCTGCCTTCCTTCCATGGCCGTGCAGTCCAGGGCGCCTGAAGCAACGCATTCAAATCCCATTTGTCTAATGGAGACTTACCACAAAAGCCTGACCTCTGAGACAGGGCAGCTCTATTCAAAGGCAGCAGCATTCACATGCCTGAAGTTAGAACAACACCCGACTTCGGCAGCTCAGCCACTTCTGTATTGTTTGGGCCTCAAAGCAGCTTTATAATAACATGTATTTTCCTGCTTCCCCGTCTGACAAACACCAACCCTCTTCCCTTTGCTCCCCTCCCCCTCATGGCTAGTGGAGCAGAAACCAAACCGGCTGCCTTCGCTTTGCTTGCTTCTTTGTGCACCAGCAGTCACACCAGAGGCTGTCCTGGTTTTGGGGAGAGGGTTTATGGGCAGTCTGCCGCCACTCAGCCAGTAGGGGGAGCTCAGAACACAGGGTCAGGGCCCTGGATGCTCCAAGAAAGAACAGCTTTGTGATGCTTAGGGTCACCACACGAGGGCAGAGTTCTGGGCCTCCTTGTTTTCTATGCCAGCAAGTGATGGCATTAACCTCTCCCATGCATGAAAGACACACAGGATGGGCGTCTAAGCCCAGGGGTGATTTTCCACATTCAAAGTCCCACCCCACTCCCATCCACCAGGATCACCGCTGTGACTTTCCAAAACCCTTCCACCCATCCAGATCAGGTGTCTATCACCATTGCAAGCTTATACAGAGCCTGAGAGCTTGTCTCTCGCACCAACATAAAAGATGTTACCTCACCCACCTTCTCTCTCTAATATCCTGGGACCAACCCAGCTACAGCAACACTCCCTGGGCCGCTTGACCTTCTCTGTTCCCCTATGCCAATGGGAGGAGTTACTTTCCATGCTAGTGGAGCTGCTGCTCTGTAATGGCTTCATCTCTGCACAGGTGCCAATGTGAGTCCAAATATGTGTTGAACAAACTAGTCTATGAAAAACCAAAAGCTCCGCACAATTTATCAACTGAAATGAAGAAACCGGGGAACTAGCCCCCGTGAGCCCTTAAATCTCCCCTCCCTGCCCCCAGAGCCTCTGCTGTCTCAGCTCAAGACTTCAGAAAGAAGCCACAATGGAAGTTCTGACCAAGAGATTCGGGGGGGGGACGGGGGGGGGGGGGGGGGGGGTCCGGGGACACGACACACGACACAAAATATGGGGAACAAACCTGAGTTGTTCACAAGGGGGTTTCTTGCACCTTCCTCTGACACAGCTGGCGCTGGGCACTCTCGGAGTCAGGACACTGGACTGGATGGCCCCTCCTCTGATCCAGTCTAGTAATTCCAATGTTCTTCCATGACGGCCCTCCCGCCACACCCTCCAGCTCTATCCATTACTCCCCCTCGCCCCTGGACGTCTGAGTTCAGAGGCATTCTCCCTTCACAAGTGCGTTCCTAGACTGAGCTCTCTATCTCTCTGGAATTCATAACTCCCTTTCAAAGAAGAGTTCTCACTCATCCACCTAGCCAGAAAACACAGGCTCTATTAAAGTCAATAAGGGAACCGAGCATTATGTCTTTATCTCAAAAGAGGACTCAATTTCCTGAAGAACACCTTGAAGAGGGAGTTAATGCTTACAAGGAGGGCTGTGCCATCTGCATACACAGACTTTGGACATAGAAGGACTCACTGAGTTATTGAAGCAGCTGGAGTGGCCTTTAAACAGTTGCACCTGATCGCTTCTCCCATGGGAAAACCCTCCAGGGGTGGGACTAGCGGGGAAGGAATCTACACAAGGTTCTCCCCATGGAGATACTTATCAAATCATCCCATCATGGGGAGCAGAGGTTGCACCCCTGACCTGAAGACCAGCCTGCATGGTCAACCCACAACCCAATGGATGCACATAAATCCCAGGCTCAGTAGGAGGACATTGTCAACAGTGTTGGGGGGAGCAGGTCTGTGTCTCCGCATCAACTCTGGGTCTCCATTGCTCCACGAATCATGGCTCAAATACAGGTATGCTGACAGGTCTCTCACGACCCCAGAGAAACGACACCTCCCCCCTCCACACACACCCCCACACACACTTAAAGGGAATCCCCACTGCAGAGAAAAGATCCCAGAAAGAGAATACAGCCTGGGGCTATATAGTTTGGTGCTCCACTAAGCTGGTAGCGAGCTGATGTGTGTCCCCCATCAGCCCAGGCCTCTTCCATGAACGGATCCCACCACCCACAGATAGTCCTCCTCATGATCCAAGACAAGGGAGGAGAAAATGCTGTGGATGCTGAAGTGGCTAAATCCCCTTTCCATGCCAAAAAAGAGCAGATGCTGCAATGGCTGAATCCCCTTTTCATGCCGAAACATGCATCGTACTAGGGGGTCCAACAGGGCCCAGTGTTACTCTGTATGTTTCTCAGCCAGAGATTTAGTGAAAACACACAACACCACAGGCTCAGGACAGCTTGCTCTAGCTCCAGACGTCACATTAGAAGCACTAAGTAACTATCCCTTAATCAAAGGCCTCCCCCCAGGCATTTCAGGGAAAGCTCAGCCATAACTAGTCACTATACATAGGACTGTAGGTGCCCCCAGCACATGGAACAAGTACACGGTCAAACACTTCGTGCTAAGCAAGGTTTAATTAACAAGAGCCTGGGTTGTCTTGCCGCAACTTTTTCTGAAAGAATAGAGACTAAATTCTTCTCTGCGCATCTGCTACATGTCACACAGGACTGGCCTTGAAAAATCTGCTGTGGGGCAACCTTGTCAACAGTCAACAGCACTTTAGAAAGAATTGGATAATCTGTATTGAGAGGTGCTATAGGCCTCCAATTCCTAGTGTCACGGTGATTCCTCTCTCTGAAAAGCAGAGCGAGGAGAGAATCATTGCAAGGCTCTGTCACAGCTCTCCCTTCTCAAAGCAGGATGGAAAATATTGACAAGGTCGAAACAGATTAACTCATGGGGGCATTTATAAAAAAGGAGTCCTAACCTCCTCCTCCTCCCATCTCAGATTTACCAAGAGGACTCCCAACCTCTCAGAATTCCTGTTTGTTAATTGGAGCATGGAGATCCATAGCTTCCAAAAAGGTGACAAGGATCCTCAGTAATGGCAATATCCTTCCCTTGCAAGAGGTTACTATGGAAATTAGGTATAAGGCACATTCTCTTTGTTGCTAACAAACTGACTTGTTTACATCATAAGCAAACCTGGCTAGTTTTTACTTTAATTCTAGCCCTCCGATACTCAGGACCAGGTCTGCTTTCCTGGTGATGCTTTAATTCAGCAGGTACACTGGAAAGAAGGGCTCTGATTCCCACCTGCTCCTTGCAAGAGGCCCAGATCGGAATGGGAGTGGGCACGCAGCAAAACTTTAAGCCCAGAATAACTCAGCATACGGTAAAACAGCACTACCGGCAGATCTACCTTATGGCAACTTCCCACAGCTAAATAGAGGCAGCTCAGAATAGCTGGGACACTCTCACAAGCCCTCTAGCTCCAACACACCCCTTTCCACTCTGACGCACTCCATAGCACACTCCTGTGCCACAGACTGGTGAGGACGGTGACACAGGGTCATTATGCCTGCCCTACGCCACGGAGGGAGTGCCGGCACCCGAGGAAATACAAGAGAAAGAGGACTGAATGCAGTCCAGATGTGGATCCAAATCTCACATCCTCCTTGAAGAGAATTGTGACAAGATTTTCAAATCATTTTGGTGCCCAACATGAGACACCTTAAAGGGCCCAATTTTCATCCACTCTCCAAAAATTAGGCCCTTTTACTGTATCTAAAGTTGGGCCCCCAACATGCTAACCATTTTTGAACATTGTAGCCAGCGTCAAGAGACTTACATTGCAAATGTTGGAAAGGAATGTAAGGGAGGGGGAGGAGAGGCAATTTACAAAAACCTAAGGTGAGTAGAAATATATTCATGGATTTTTTTTTATAAAGCTTTCGATATAAACAGCTTTTTGTGGTTGTTGATTTCAACATTCCCCTGGGCTACCGGAAAACCCAACACGGCACCACTAAGCTGAAGAAACAGAAAGCACAAGCCATCAGAAATAGAAATGGGAAGTGACCGGCTTGGTTTTCCTTCCCACAAGCTGAGGAGGTACAAAAAGTAAAACAAGCAGCAAAGCAGAGAAGTAAAAGGAGATTGCTTA
This sequence comes from Emydura macquarii macquarii, assembly GCF_026122565.2. Classification (NCBI taxonomy): domain Eukaryota; kingdom Metazoa; phylum Chordata; order Testudines; family Chelidae; genus Emydura; species Emydura macquarii. The sequence goes on along the minus strand of NW_027131105.1, from coordinate 14,532,332 downwards.
AAATTCTTTCTGCTGTCGTCATTTGAGGTGATTAGCGGTAACGCAGGGAAAGACTTTATAAGCCTCCCAAGCAGAGCTCACTATAACCAGGGAAAGGAGAAATGCCAATGAAATTCACTAGGGATCTGGCAATGCTAATCTGTCATGGGGTAGGAGCCCATGTGCTATGGTACTGGCTGGAAGTACAATGTCCTAAGACAACAAATCAGAAAGAAATAGGATTTATAACTGGATAGAGTCTCCTTAGGTTGCTCTGCCAAGGATACATTCAGAAGAGAGACTTTTTAAACAAGTTATTTTAAGTTCATCTTTGACTATTCATGATTCATTTTCTTCATGGTCCCTTTAAAAAAAATACGAGGGGGGTAACATACTATCCCCTACCCAAGTCTCCCCTGTGGTCAGAGCAAGATTCTCGTGGCCCTTTGAAAATAGAGAGAGCCCAGTTCATGCATGGTGCAATGAAATAGGAATCAAAGGCTCTCCATGCATTGCAGAACCAGACCCACAATCTGCAAATGGATTTTAGCTGCAAATTTTGAGGTTGCCTTTCTGGAGCTCTGCTGAGAACACACTGGGCCAGCATCTCCACTAGTATAAATTGGTGGGACTTCATTTGACTTCCCTGGAGCTAGCCCAAATTTCAGCTGGCCCACAATTCTTACATCTTTCTATAAAGATTTGAAAATCTCTCTCAAACTTTTCATCCTCAAGAAGAGGAGTGATTCAATGCTCAGGCCCTTGATTCCTGACCTAAGTGAAGCTCCCCAAATGTAAAAATAAAACATAATACCTGGTGATTAGAAATCTACACAGTAAAAACATTAGCCTCATGGAAAAGCACATTATTCCTAATACAGAATTTATCAGGATGACTTAGAGATTTTCCTCTGCAAAATATGAAACCTGGATCCAAAAGGCTATTAACTCTGAAGAGATCCATTAAAGCCACCTGTCTGCAAATGGTATTTAAATGTATTGCATCACCCTGGATACTGTCATGTTCTTTGGCTATGACTTGACTGCAGGGCATACAATTAAAATTGCCTCCAAACTCTAAAATCCTTGACGTAAAGAAAATAATAAAAATGTTCAACAGCCTTGAACAAGGACTTTTCTATCAGCTCCAACCCAGAGCCCATAAATATTAATGAATCCATAATTAGCCTTTTTAAATAATGCATCCAAAATCAAACCTTAACCTGGTAATAAATCAGGCAGGGATTTTTGTTATGGATTTTTATTTCTACGTCATGCCCATAAAATAAAATGCCACTTCCCTCATCATCTCTCCCCTCTAGACCAAGACGATAGGCCCCCAATCTGATCATGGTTGATGGCACATTTAGTTAAAATCTTGTTTCTATTTTTTTAAAATCATATCTGCTTTTTAAATCTGCAAAATAATGACATGCAGTCTTCCCTGGCCCAAGGTGATCTAATGTTACTGAAATCTCATGACATGAAGGTATACAGAGCTCTTCTCGTGAATCAAGGTGAGAGAGAAAGTCAAGTTTTTAAATTCTCTCCCCTGCCCCCCCCTCACTCTCCGAGAGAGCCAAGATCTGCTCTCTGAAGAAGCGGCAGGTGGTACTGAATTGCCAACAGTGGGACTAGTCTCACCTCTCCAACACAAAATGTCTAAAGGAAGCATTCCCATCTGTCCATCACAGCCTCCGCTGTCCACCTCAACAGTCCTGACTGCTCCGTTCTGTTGCCCAGCCTTTATGCCCCAGAGTCCCTTCACAATTCCTCTTGAGTACATGTCTCCTGCCAGATAGGTAGAGCTAGGCGTATCCAGGCTCTCCTGATCACCAGCAGCCCCAGATGTTGAATCCTGAATATTCATTGCAGGTGCCCAGGCAGCATTCCGGGACCCCTGCATCTCATCTGCTTTTTCCCTGATCAAAGTTGAAAATTCAGCTTGTTTGATGAATTGTCTTTGAAGAAGCTTTTTGTAGCAGAGCTCCAGGCTGCCCCTCTGATTTGGAGCTAAACTCTTCTGCAGGAAACCTTCCAACACACATTGCCAGACCTTCACTCGGCTGGAATCATTGATCACCCTGTCTATTGAATACAGAGTTTCTGGCAGAACAGAACCACTCACATTCTTGAGCTCTGAATTCTTTGTCCAAATACACGCCCGATTCTTCTCTAACTAAAGTTTGCATACTGCACTTATTGCCATACTAGCTAAGCATGAGGTATATCACCCATCATTACATATCTCACCCTGTATTTTATCACAAGCATGGCTCAAACATTTCGTAGATCCACATTTAAAGAAGATCCCAAACCAGCCTGGATAGAAAGCTAATCCACAGTTACTTCCACTTGGAAAACTCCTGGGCAAATGCCCCCACCATATGCAGGATGTTCCATTCAGCCTTGCAGGAACTTTCCAGTCTGCCATCCAACAGCCCTAGGATTCAAGTACCTTGGTAGGAAAATGTTGGATTTCATGAGTTCTGCACAGCCAAGTCATTCCTGGCCTTATGTTAACTGTTCAGAGGACTAACAAGAGGCGGTCGAGCCTCAGGCATTGCTAAGGAGTCAGCATTCTCGTAAGCATCCAACTCGTTCCTGTTTCTTCCAAAGCTTTCCAAACAGTGACTTTAAGAGAAGAGGCATGGTGGGGCTCCAGGTTTGTCATCTCACACCAGCTTCCAGCTCCAAGCTCTCAGTTTACGAGTAAAGAGACTGGGGGAAAGGGGAGAACTTGTCTAACAGACAGTCCAGCAAACTCAGCCTGGGCCCAGAATGTCACACGTGTGGGCTCTTCTCTTCTCGGCTCTGCAGGCCACATTATGCCTTCACTGACACCCTACTGTCTTGAGTACCACCTGTGCAGCACAGACGTATCTGACTGGAACTTAGCAAATAATTCTGTTGGAGATGCAGCAGGAACAGATTCCAACCCCTTCTCTCTCAACGGCACAGCAAGGATTTGCCGAATTATAAAGCATGGCTGTTTGGAGGCTTCTCCTCTTCTCAAGGACCCTGGCCCAGCCCTTGTCCCCTCACCACGTCAAATGTAAGGGGAAGGCCAGATGGCTTGGAGTGCCAACCATCCCACCCCAAATCCCAATGAGCCATAGCACACAGCTAGCAACCTCTGGGCCTGCCTGCACATGTTTCTTACGGGCATAGCTGGCATCTTTCCCTACCTGCTACCGCCTGTCTCCATCTCTCTTGCCCCACTCTGCCCACCCGAATGCACTTACGACTGATGGACACTGCAGTTGTAGAAGATGAAATCCACAGCGGCAAACTTCTTTCCAGTCTCCTTGGACTTCAAGTAGAGCTTCACCACCCGCTTGTCACCTGCGGGAGAACAGGTGCGTGCACTGTTCAGAAAGGGGCCACAGGCAGAGAGAGGCTGGTGGAACCGAGCACATGGCTTAGCAGCGAAGAGAGGCTTGCGTGGGGGTTGACTGAGGCGAGCTGTGATCCCAATTAACCCCAATTAGCTAACAAAATCACCCAGTTATTGACATAAAAAGGGAGGGCTCTCCTTCAGGAAGCCTCCTGATTGGCTGGCAGGGTTCAGAGGGCAGGCAAGGTCACGCAGCATGATGCCCCTTCAGCTTCCCACTCTACGAAGCGCTGGCAGGTGGAGCAGGGACCAGAGGGGCACACGCCGTGGGTTGTGTTTATGGCCGCAGCAGGGTGAGGGACTGAGGAGGAGACCCAAACCAGACACCGGGACAGTCTAAGACAGCGCAAGAGTCTAGTGGAGTTTGCTGCAAAATCAGCCTGTTTGGAGAACGCTCCGGTACTATGGAATGAGGCACAGGGGCCACCCAGCCCCGTAGGTTGCAGCAATACTAGACTGACACGCAGCCGGTCGAGTCATCCGCAGGCAGCTGTGCTCAGGAAGAGGGAGAGAGTGAGGGCAGAGCACAATGAAACATCTAACCCCTTCTTTGCTACAGTCTCCCCTCTCTTACCCACGCAGTATATGAACCAGTGCCTCCAGGAGCTGAGTTCTTGGTGGACTCCCCTGTGCGCCGCCACTCAGTGCAGCTTTAAATGACCCAAATGATAGGGCCTCTGCACTGCTCTCCTGGGGAGACTACAGCACTGCTAATTTCATCCAGAGGTCAGGGTTCATGGGGGCGAGGGGTAGCAACTAACTACATGTGTATTGACACACTTAACCCCTCTCCTCTATCTTGAAGCAGAGAGGGGAGATTTCACACACGTTTACATCATAGATAACTAGAAAGAGCCCAGGCTTTTAATTAAGTTGTCAAATATATAGGCTGGGGATGGCTGTGCAGCCATCAAACTATTGCAGACATTCATGCCTGCTAGCTGGCTTCAAGGTCTGCAGCACTATGGTAAGTGCGTAACTAAGTAGTAAGGGAAGGCTACCTGGTGGCCAACCCAGCTCTTATCTGCATGTGGCTTCTATGGGAAAGTCCTGCAAGGTATGTTACACAGCCACTACGAAGTGATTTTATCCTAGATTCCGGGGAGGAAGGTGACATGAGGCAAGAGTGGTTCCTAAACTCACCCCGTCCCCTGGTGATGGGGATCACGTCCTTTGCAGATGGAGAGCTACAGTAGATCCTCCCGTCTTCAATGCGGCTCTCGGACTCAGTGAAATCTTCAAAGGAGCAGTTTACCCCGGCTGAGAGATCTGGGACATTCCAGGCCTGCAGAACCAGCTGGGGAAAGGAGGGAGAAATATCACACAGAGAATCAGCTAACAAGAAGAACTCGTTAACAATCAACCACACCAAGCCCAGCCAACAGGACAGGTCAGGAACAGTACCCACATGCTCTCCAAAACCCAGCAGGGAAGCCCTACCCCCATGCCAGAAGCCAACACCCTCCCATTCCTGGAAACTCAGGGAGCAAAGGAAGGAGGTGAGATTCAGAAAGTATAATACCAGAAGGGACCATTAGAGCATCTAGTCTCTTCCTGCATAGCACAGGCCATTGCGTTTCATCAGGTACCTCTGTACTGAGCCCAATAACTCCTGTTTAGCTAAAGCCCATCTTACAAAAAGGCAATCAGTCTTGATCTGAAGACATCAATAGATGGAAAATCCACCCCTTCCCTTGCGAGTCTGTTCCAATGGTTCATCACCCTCAGGGTTAGAAATTTGTGCCTTATTTCTAATTTAAATTTATCTGGCTTTAACTGAAGCCATTGATTGTTGTCATGACTTTCTCCGCTAGATCAAAGAGCCCTTTAGTACCTGGTATTTTCTCCCCGTGAAGGTAGTCAGACCCCATAATCAAGTCACCACTCCAACTTCTTTTTGATGAGATAAACAGATCGGGTCCTGTAAGTCTTTCACTATAAGGCATTTTCTCCAGCCCTCAAATATTTTTTGTGCCTCTTTTCTGCACTCTCTCCAATTTTTTAACTTCCTTTTGAAATGTGGACACCAGAACTGCATGCAGTGTTCCATTACTGACTTTTACCATGCCGTCTACAGAACTAAAGTCACCATCATTTCCTACTCGCTTCTCTCCTGTTCATATATCTGGGGACCACATTAGGCCTTTCTGCCACAGAATCACTCTGGGAACTAATGGTGAGCTGCTTGTCCACTATGAACACTACCTCCCTTTCAAAGTCCTCCATTCTGCAGGTATGGCGTCCACTCCTTATTCCTACATGCATGGTTTTGCATTTGGCTGTATTAAAATGCAGTTTACTTGAATGTGTCCAGCTTACCAAGTGATCCGGATCGCTCTGTCTGACTGCTCTGTCCTCACCACTAACCACTCTGTCAATCTGTGTGTCATCCATACATTTTACCAGCAGTGATTTTATATCGACTTCCAGATCATTGATGAAAATACTGAATAGCGTCAAGTCTGTCCCTGCAGAACCCCACTAGAAATCCCCCGCTTCAACAACTACTTTTTGAGCTCTGTGGGTTAGCCTGTCTTTAATCCATTTATCGTATGCTTTATTGATACTGTGTAGTACTAATTTTTTTAATCACAATGTTGTGTTACTAAACCAAATGCCTTACAAAAGTCTAAGTATATTACATCTTCACAGTTATCTTTGTCAGCCAAACTTGGAATCTCATCAAAGAATGGATTCAGGTTTGTTTGAGAAGACCTATTTTCCTAAAACTATGTTGACCAGCATTAATTATATTCCTGTCCTTTAACTCTTTATCAGTTGAAACCTGTAACAGTTTTTCCATTATTTTACCCTGGACTGAGTCAAGCTAAGCAGCCTATAGTGAAACAGGTAATCTCAACTGCCCTTTTTGTTGTGCCTTTCTGAATATTGGCACATGAGCATTCCTTCGGTCTTGTGGAATTTCCCCCAATATCAAGAGATTTATTAAACTCTAACATCAGTGGGCCAGAGATGTCCTTAGCCAGCTCGTCGGTGCTAGTTAACTGGGCCTGCTGATTTAAAAATGCTTATCCCTAGTAGATGCTATTTAACAGCCTCATTAGTTACTAATGGACTGGAAAGTACTCCATCAACCTCATGCGAACGAGTACATCATCCTGTTTCTTTCCAAATACAGAACAGAAAGATTTATTGAACAGTTCAGCCTTTTCTGCATCATTATTAACAATTTTATTATCTCCAGGATTTCTTTTGTTTCTGGTATGCTTACAGAAATCCTTATTGTCCCCAGTCCTGCCAGCATTGGATTTTTCTCCATCTTTAGCTTCCCTTATCAATTTTCTGGATTTCATAACTTCTCAATTATAATCAATTGCTATCTATTTAGCCTTTTTTCTATTTGTATCATATTGCCACTTTTATTTCAAATTGTTGCCTTCACTTTGCCACTGGACCAGAATAAAGCTAGCAATGACAACACTTATATGCCCCCAGGCTGAGCAGCTTACCGAGACCTCGGACATGGTGACCGATATGTTCTTGGGCTGGACGGTGAGCTGGACGCACTGGCGCAGGTCTGAGGCAAAGCGCTGAGGCTCATCAGCCCGCTCACATCGGTCCTTCCGCGAGCAGCTGCAGAGGGATGAAACAGCCATAGTGAGGAAAAGGAGAGTCCCAGGAGCTCAGAGCTAAGCACCACCCAAACCTGCAGGAGGGCCAGTCACAGGGAGTTACTGCTGCACGGAGCGTTACACAGGGCTCAGAGGCTGGGCGAGACTGGAGGACCCGCATGCTGCAAACTCACAGGTCAGAGCTTTACCAGGGCAGGATGGAGAAAGGACATCACATGACAGGCAGGCTCAGGTGCCCTCCTTAATCCCTGAACAACTACACCCAATCCCAGAGCAGGAGTTTGGACAGGATGCATCATGCCCACCAAAGCCCCCAGCAGACAGCACCCCTTGCTACTCTAGCCCTGGGTACCCCCCATGGTTCTTTTCCAAAGCATTTCAATCCAGTGCTGCTGCTCCCCTTGCTACTCCAGCCTGGGCACCACACAGCTCTGCTGAGGCACCCCAGCCCAGCATTGCAGCAGGCCCCTGAATATCCTAACCCTCTCCCCAGCTCTTTGGATGGTGCTCGGTTCTAACTGTGCAGTGGCCTCAGCTGGCGTGAGAAATAGCTTTCCACTTGCACTCAAAACCCTGCTATGGACTCAGATCTTCAGAGGAAAAAGGATAGTGCACTAATCGACCCCCTCCTCCCTTCCTCTCTCCTTGCACCAGTATCAAGCAGCTCCTCCAGAAACCGTGCAAAGTTCCCCCATCTTTGCTTTATGCTCTAAGTGCTTCTCCCCGCCATTACATCTCCAGATCTTTCAGAAAGCAGTGCTGGGTTTACCAGTCATCTTGGCATGGGCCCGTTCCCCCACTCTGAAGCCCATTCAAGACGCACTGCTTCCCTGTAATGACTTCAAAGCACTTCCATTTGCTTCTCCTCCCTTTATCTGCAATAACACTACTGCATTACGGGGAACGTTTAATTAAGTGGAGGGCAAAAAAAGAGCGCGAGAGGAGAGAGATACCCAGATGCATTTCAAGGTCCTGGCTGTAATCTGGGCGAGTTATCTCCTGAGCAGATGCCAGTGCCACACCGTACCGCCGAGTCCCCGAAATACGCTCTGTCCCCTCCCTCACCTCTCCGAGGGATCACAGAGCGAGACGGAGGCTCAGAGTTTAATTAAACGCTCTGCATGGCTAGTGAGCCAGAGCTTTGCCAGGGAGAGCCAGAGCTTCCAAGGGGATTTTCAGTTCCAACCCCCAAAATAAGATCCCGCGACCGTGTGTCGGTGTTTCTACCTTTCACGCCATTTTCCCATCTCTCTTGCACATGGGAGCTGGGCTCTAGGAGTCTGGCTGCCAGGCTAAAGGACCTTCCCTTCTGGCTGTCCAGAGCGAATTGCAGCCCATTTGCACCTCCCACTCCCTGCAGTAAGCATCGGGTGAGGGATGAAGACTGCCTGTGGTTGGCCTCTGAAATGACACTATGACTTCGATTCCCATCAGGCGCAGGTGGGCAGGCAGAGTTAGCCAGCCAGCCAGCTGTGCCGGCACCACTGCTTAACCACAGGTGCCTGTGGCTGACCACATGTGCACCACAGCGAGATGTCCCGCTGCTGGGGGAGCTATTGCCTGGCTCATCGCATTTGACTGGAAACCTATCACCAGGGACAGAGAGAGAGAGAGAGAGAGAGGCATCAGCTTTCGCCACTTGGAAGGCATGAGACTAGGCAGGTCTGGAGAAAGAAGACCCGGTGAGGCCCCAGGCCAGGAGATCACTGGCTCCATCCACCAGAAACTTCCTCAGACTGCACCACACCCCATGTTTGGGTCTCTCCTCCCTGATTTCTCTGCTTCTCGCCTCTCTCTCCCCCACACAGGCCCACTATAGGTTGGCTGGCAGCTTTAAGGGATGGCTCACCATGCTAAGGCTCAGATGTGAAATGCCTCTGTTCCCCTCACGGCTAGTGGGACAAATCCCAGCAGGCTCAACTCAGCCTTTTGCCCTTTGGAGCCAATCAGCTTGATCCCATGCAGGTTAGAGCTGAGACACTGAGCTCCTGCCTGCTCTGCACGGACATTAAAGATCCCAGGGCACACGAAGAAAGAGCAGGGCTTTGTCCTCTTTGCACCATTATGCTGGGCATAAACTGCTGAGGAGCTGCGTTTTGGCTCGGCTGTGCACACGAGGTGAGTGGTGCTCTGGGGCACAAGGCAGGAGAGCTTTCTGCAGCCTCTCTCGCCCAGTCTGCATTTTGCAGCCCCCCTTCACTGCTATGGGTGCTGGCAGACAACAGGGCCTTTGCTCTGTGCAAGTCTGTCTGATCCCACTGCCTCTCCCCAGGCTGCACCATCTCACAACATGCAACAGCACAGCCAGCTACCTTGGACACCGACACTGGCTTTGTACTGCCAGCGGGGAGTTGAGCGACAAGGACACGTGAGCCTCTGAGTGGTGAAGCTCCTGCTTTACACAGGCCTCCTGGGTAAGAGAGAGGTTAGCTCCAGTACTTCTGGCTGAGACAGCCCAGTGAAATCAGACCAAGACACAGCTGCATGTGTGTGAGACACACTGGAGTAAGCATTACAGCACGCCCCTATTAGCTCCCCCAGTCTGTCGCCCGGTGGCCACGACAGGGTTAGCCCCATTGTGCATTTCCTAGGGGCAGATGCTGCTGGACTGGCAGCATAGGAGACAGGGGCAAGGTCAGTGTCAGGACAAGCTCTCCCCACGCCATCTGCCATCCGTGCTCCAGGGCGACTCCAAGGCTTCTCAGTTGAGACTGTTCACAAGGGTGGTGCTTAGCGCCTGTTCGGGACTAGGCTGAGCTCCACCAACTCATTTCACAACTCCAAACCACCACCAGAGCACATTCGGGGAAAGTCCCCAGAGGGATGAAATGCCCGGGGCTCCAAAGGGTTAATGGGACGATCAAGCACCCTGGAGGCCCCAGCAGCTGCCAAGCCCAGAAGGGCTGGAGAACAGCTGAGCAAGGGTGGCAGGAGCGAGCTTTTCCACCGCCATGTGGCCTGTATTAATGTGTACTGCAGGGGGAGCGCTCCTGCCAATCAGGATGGGAAGCTGCATGTCTAATCCTTAGCTCCCCAACAGATCTGACACTCAGAATCCTCCGTGCGCTAGATGGCCGGCAACTCGGAGCAGGCTGCCATCAATCACCCTCGCAGCACCACTTCACTCCAGGGGACACAGCGTAACCAGAGGAACCAGCAAGAGATGGCACACAGCAGGCGGACGGGCCATTATCTCCCAGGCTGGTCTTCCCGCGGCTGGGAATAGGCAGGGAACCAATCCCTCAGCCAGTACCCCTCTCTGAAGGGCTCTCATCTGCACCCCTGCGCTCCACGGACTCTGTGCATCACAACACCATCCACAGCGGATGAAGCGGAGGGTCACGGGGAAGGTCAGAAGGAAATTGGTGGAGATGGGTTTTTCTGCCCTTCACTGGGGCTTGACAACAGCTGTCGGGGCTGAGCATGTATCACAGGCCTTTGCAAAGGCACCTCAAGACGCCACCCAAGCGAGGCTAATTGGCCAGCATCCCAGGGGAGGACTCTACAGGGAACAGTGGGGGGCTGGAGTGAGGGGCCCTGGCTGAGCTGTGCGGGGCCCAGGACCAGGATAGTAAGAGGGGTGAGGAGCAACGGGCACTGGCACAGCACCTCCCTGTATCGCGCTTGTCTCTAGCAAAGCCCATCACCAGTCCCTGTAGGGGCAGCGGAGTGTCACCCAACCCGTTTAATGTGGACGGCACACAGATACCACAGTGATGGGCAGCAGTACAAACCCTATACAGACAAAGGGGCATGCAATAGAAATCCAACCGCGTACTCAACTCCCAACAAAATAGGGCTCTGTTGTGCCGGGTTGGGAGGGGGTTTCATGTGCCTTACCAGTCCTGGGAGACCCAGTGGGGCCCTGGCTAAGGGCTCAGGAGGAAGCAGTGAGCATTTGTCATGGGCAGCCCTGCAGGTGACCGGGGAGAGAGGGCAGGTGTGCAGGGCGGGGGGACAGACACACAGCACGAGCCCGCTGTACTCACATGTTATGAAGGACACACCAGCCGCAGTGGGGGTCCCTGGAGCCTAGGCATAGCGCACAGCTCTTGTATTGCTCACAGCTCTCCACAGGCACCCGTGTCACCTGGGGGGGAGAGAGATAGGCAGATCATGAACACCCATCAGACAGCTCCAGGGTGGTCACCCTGCGGAGCCCCACAGCACACAACTGGGAAAAGGGGGCCAGGTTTGGCAGAGTGGGGGCAGATGGAACCAATGCATGGACAGAGAGGGGACAGAAGGGAATGAGGGAGATGCAAGGATCCCGCAGGACAGATGGAAGGGGTAACTGGGGAGTAGGGTGGGGAGGGAAGGAAGGAGGTGAGCGTGATAGCGAGGGCGTGGGAGGAAAGCAAGGTAGGTCAGGCACCAGCATGAAGGGAAGGAAGCAGGGTACACTCCCCTCCTAGTGCTGGATCCCACGCCCAGTTAACGCCACACTGTGTTAAGAGCCTCACCCTTGGACATGAAGAGCTCAACAAAATATAGAGGCAAGCCCCAGGCTTGCTTCCAGGCCAGCACTGAAGACCTGAGTGTTTCTTGGTGGATCAGCAGGCAGACACCCTTCTGCTGTGCTTTCATCTCATGCCAGAGCCAGCCCAGTGCCTACGAATCCAGTGATGAGGCTAGTAGGCCAGTCTCCACCACTGCACAGGCTGTTGTGACAGGAGACACACAGAACCTCGCCCGCCCTCCCCTCTGCGTGGCCACGGAGAACACACGCCGTGAACAGGCGCCCTCGCTGACGCTGCCGTGCCCTGAGCCCCACAGCTCAGGGTGTGCAGGCAGCGCTGTGCCTCACAGCCCCCACCATGGCTACCCGGGGTAAAGGATGCTCTCTGCGTTCCACAGGGGGCCCACAAGTGCCCCCACCCATATATAGGGGTGTCAGATACTCAGCAACAGCGCACAGGGCAGCAGACATCAGTTGCTGAGCAGAGGTGGATCTCCCAATGAAGGCAGAGCGATGCTGTGGGAAGACAAGGCCTAGGGGTCTGTGAACACTACAGCTTGCCTCGTGACTTGAACCTACGCTGGCAGTGTCTATACCTAGGGCCAGGCTTTCAGGGGTAAGCAGCCAGATTCAGGGTCAAGAGGCTATGTTTAGACAAGTGCTGAGACCAGAGAGGCTAATGTGCCCTCCCTTCAGGCTCAGGCAGGGAGCAGCAGGACCTGGGTGTCAAGTGTGAGCATTTATTTGTGCTTAATGCCCCCAGGGAACACTTCTGGAGTCAAAATAAAGTGAAATCTGGTCCCCAGGAATAGCAGTCCCATGAGCCCACCAGACCACAGGCTATTTCATCCCTGTAAATGGCTCCCTGCTTGTGCCTCAAGAAGCCCATGTCAGTATGACCACAAATACCAATAGGTGGACATCACGGTTGTATCCTAAGTACTGGGGCGCATGGACCCCAAATGCACATCCCTGGGAAAACTCCCATGCTGCCCCCCAGCTTCAGGGAGCTGCAGACCTGACTCCTTCCCAAGCCAGATGTCCCTGCCTTTCACTCTCCTTATAATAGAACCATAGAAATGTAGGGCTGGAAGGGACCTCAAGCAGATATCGACTCCAGCCCCCTGAACTGAGACAGGGCCAAGTAAACCTAGGCCATCCCTGACAGATATTTGTCCAGCCTCTTCTTAAAAACCTCGAATGACAGGGATCCCACAGCCTCCCCAGGACCTTTCTCCCTCCCCATCCCTCTCGTGCAAAATCCTGAAACTGGGACCACACATTCAGGCCAGGTCTCCACTACAGACTTCTGCTGGCATAACTCAGTCAGCCAGGGGTGTGAGGAGGTGGGACCCCTGACCAGCAGAGGCCCTAGTGTAGATGCAGTTATACAGCCAAGCTGCACTTTCACCAGTAGAGCTGGTTTTGCTCATGGGTGGTACTTTCACTACACTGGTACAAAATACAACTTTGCCGGTATAGCCGCAGCTATACTAGCTGTGCTTTGCCAGCATGGTGCATTGGTATCCCTATACTTGTAGAGAGCTCCTAGCATAGACATGCCTCCATCGCCGTGCCCCAGAGAACAGCAGCAGCTTTCCAGAAGCATCAGCTGTGCCAGGCTAACAGGCTTCCAGCACCTGATGGGTAACAGCCCCATACTCACCCCGCAGCTGCAGGCGAGAGGGGAGATTTTAAAAGGGGCAGGGTCAGTAGGACATTCACCTCTACCAGCCTAACCTGGTCATAAATGACTTGGAAGTTACCTGGCCTGGTTGGAAAGAGCCCTACAACCTTTCAACACCCCAAGGACTGTCTCCTGTGGGGATGAGCCTAAGCTCCCCTGCTGGCGGCTAACAAGGGGAGGAGAGACTGGAGACTCCTGGACCATGTGAGGACCCCTCTGCCCGCCCCGGTGAGCCCTTCCCATCACTTAGCTCCTCAGGAAGCTCAGTGGTGAGAGGAGGGCAGGCAAGGCTGCCCTGCACCTGTTCCCAGCACCCAGGGGAACACCGAGTTCATTTCAACCCAGAGGTAAAGGCACTAAGAAAAGCTAAATTATTTCCATCAAGAATTATTGAACCTTGCGAGACAAAAGTAACTCATGAGGAACCTAAGAGATCCAACGTACCCAGCTCAGAGACAGCCTCGCTAGCGCTCTCTGGCTTTCACGGAAAGGGATGCTGGGCTGTGTGCATAGTATGTACTGCAACATTTCTCAAACACAATGCAAAGGCTTAACCCTCAACCCTGACCTGCAGCCCCTCATAACCACTACTCCAGCCCTGCTCTTCCTCCTTCCTCCCGACCCTCAGCTCCTCCTGTTCCTCTAGTCCTGAGCTCCCTACTCGACTCGACAGACACCCCTCAATCTTGACCACTGATATTCGTCTTGGGTCCCCACCCTCTGTTGATGCCCCTCAATTCTGAACTGCAGCTCCCCCCTGAGGAAGGGCCTCCCCTGAATTGAGGCTGACAGCTACTCCAGATTATCATGATGTCATGCCATTTACTGGGATACACAACCAGGGACCAGACTGAGACCCCACCAACCTCACGGCCAAAGTGACTCAGATACTGGAATCCAAGGCAGGTCTGGCACAGGGAAGGGCGAATGGGGTGGGGTCCTGGTGATCTAGCCAACCTCTAGAGCACAATCAACTGCTGGACCCACCGGAGTTCAGGAAAACGGGCTAGCATGTTTCAGCCCCCTAGGCCCATTCCAGATGCTAGCCAGACCTCTGCACTCTCCGTAACGTGACAGAAGGAGTTGGCCTTAAAGGGTTACAGACTCTTTATTAATTGCTCCTCCAGATTTGATTAAAATCCCTCGTTCCACCGGCCCTCAAGCTCTGTTACAACTGTTCGTTTAATTACTTTCCACCAACACCCTGATAATACCAGGCTGCGATGGAAGAGAGCTTTTTTATTGAGGAAAAGAGAGGACGGGGGTGGGAGGAGGTTTCAGAAGGCAAGAGAGTCCTTTGCTTTGTCAGCCAAGAGACAGAAGCTGCAAAAGCAATGTCATAATATGCACTCCCCATGTTTTTGTACAGCACCCAACACAATAGGATTAATGTCCTGTTAACCTAGGTGTGAAAAATAATGCAACTCAGCAATAAATCCCCTCTTGTTGGGGTTCACTGAGCAAACCTTCGCCTGCCCTGCTGTCCCCCATATATCCTACCAAGGGGTGACTGTGACAGCCAGGCCTTAGATCCGCAACAGGGCAATGAGAGGGAGGCAACCAGGAACAGCTTTCCAGATCTGCCCCCAGCCCTTTCCTTTAGGGCCCTTCTCCTCCAATCTCCAGTCCTTTTCCCTGGGGACCCTCCCCCAGTCTCCAGCCCATTCCCCATGAGATCCACATATACAACCTCAAGCCCTCCAGGTCAGACTTCTCTAGCATCCATAGATGTCAGGCCACAAGAGAAGGTTAGGACCATCCAGTCTGACCTCCTGCATAAACCAGGACAGACAATTCCATGCAGCAATTCCTGCATCAGACCATCTCTTCTGGTCACCGCTCCTCGCTCCCCCGCTGGCCACAGCTTAGAGCACCTAGCGAGGGGCTGGGAGTGCGGAACAGGGGACGCAGGGACGTACGGAGGAGGTAGAATCTCTGGGCATGCTCTGCAGACTCAGTAACATGGTCTCTCTTTCAGCTTCGGCCTTGGAGCTGAGGACCATCTTCTGCTGTCACTTCAGCACTGCCCCAATGCCCCTAACCCTTCCCAGCTCTCAGCTGTTGCTGGCTCAGCCAGAATGCCTGTCTGTCCCTAGGGGACAGCCCAGGCCTGGGGCCAAGGAGAGAGGCTGCTCCGCTAAGGAAGAGTTACAGCCCATTTAAAACCCTGCTACCATTAACCGGCAGAGAGGGGGAGCAGGAAATAGAAGAGCTGGAAACAGTAAGAGGCTCGGTGCTGAGGGGCTCACCACTGAACCACATCCGGTGCCCTTCAAGATACTGGGGGGTGTGTGGATTTGGCCAAGAGCCTCCCAGCCTGAATGTCAGCCAGAGAGCCCCAGGTCCCCCTGGCACCTCCAACAGACTGTAAACCAGAAACAGGCACTGGGGCAGGAGGAGGAGGAAATAGGCTGCTCTGTTTCTACCAGGTGTTTTGGATCAATCACATGCCCTGTTTCAGCACCCCCGGCCCAGAGATTTATCGTGGTTCTAGTCCAGCTGGGGTTCCAGCCAGCGCACAGACTGGGAGCCTGAGACACCCCTGCACATGGCACACCCACGCTGCCCACACAGCCACCCCGGGGAGGCCAGGGACAGCATGGCTGGGCCACGACACACCTACTGCCCCCCTGGTTTATCCCGTGTTTATTTTATAAGAATAACCCCTGCTCCAGCTACACTCTGAGCGAGGCAGCAGCAGGGGGACAGCACACTGCAAGTGGAAGAGTGCTCACAGCAAACCAGTGGACAGCCATGCGGTAACAGGGCGCTGGACGTGGCTGTGTCGGGAACGCAGGCATAGACCCCATGCGAGCCCTCCCAGGGCAAGAACGCTACAAATCCAGCAAGCCTGCCTGCAGTGGGGGAGGATGGGACGACTCGTATCCCCTGAGCAAAGACCCAGTGGGGCAGCCAACCAGCATGCAGCCTCCACTGCCCTGCAGACCCACCTGGCCCCTCCCCGCTGCACTCTTTTGGCCATTGCATTCTTTCAAGGGGCAGACGGTGTTAGTGGTGAATTGCTATGGCAGGACTGGCAGGACTCTCCTTCCCAGCCAGTGACCCAGGCACTCCCCAGCACACTGCAAAGGCTGCTCCTGCACAGCCTTTCACTGCAGCACGCTGTACGGCATGGCAAGGTTTGCACGGTGCCATTGCAGCGCTGGGGAAGCGCATCACCCCGCAGCCTCACGAGAGCTGGGGTTGGGAAACAGACCTGGCCATCCGAATGGGGACTCCCCACCCAGAAGGGGAGGGGGCAGCCTCGCAGCAGTTAAGCACAGCTAAATCACACCCCTCATTCACAGCAGGGACACAGACCCCTGGTAAGAACCCACTGCTGAGCCCAGGAGATGCTGCCAAACCGGGATCCCTTCGGGTCGTGCTCCACCTACAAGCCTGGCTTCAAACACGTGATACTGGGCCTGCTACCCAGCCACACGCAGGCTTCTCGCCAGCTTCACAATAGCAGCCAGGCCACGCGCCCTGAGCAGGAGACAGAAAACACCTCTCGCTCAGTCTCCCTGTCAAGGTCTCAAAGCCAGAGGATGGCCCGGCATGAGCCGGTGTCTACTCAAAGGCCCCATCCACACTCGAAAGGATGCTGTGCTGGCGCAGCAGACTGTACAGACTAAGGGCCAAATGCAGCAGTGACACACACTGTGCAGAAAGTTACCGCTCGGGGGCCACATTCTGCTCACTTATCCCCCACAAGGGGCAGGACAGGAACCGCAGCGGGGCAGGAGCGAGGTGCAGGCACGGCTGGGGAGGGGTGCAGACAGAGAGGGCATGGCTAGCGCTGCAGAGTATAGGGATGACGGCACAGTGCCTAGCCACATTACACCTGCCCTAGGTCAGCCCCCTTTCATCTTCTCCCGTGACGACTGGACCCCAACTCTCACGGCCCAGTGCAGTAACCATTGTGCCACCTACATCCTGCCTCTGGGGCTGAGGGAGCTCGGGGGGGAAGAAGCGAGCAGGCTGAGACCTGTGTCTAAAATCCCCCGGGCTGTTTGCAGAGTGGGGCTGAAGATGGCGGGGGCAGGGGCTGGAACCCAACTGCTCAGAGCTCCGCTTGCCTGCAAGCAGCTCCCAAACGGTTAAGCCATCTCACTACAGGTCTCCTCTTCGCTCTGCCGAAACAACAGCCCAGGGCCATCCTCCTATCTGCCTCTCACACACCCGACTTCAAACGCTGCCTGCGCTGGCTCCAGCACGCCCTAGCAGCCCTGGCCACAGAGACGCGAAGCAGCGTTCTCACCGCCCCGGGCCAGCGGTTCAAGAACATCTGTGTCAGATAAGAAGAAGGAGCCGGTCAGAGTGAGCGACTTGACACCGCCCATCCGTTCACCTGCTGAGGGAGAGAGCCAGGCACCTCAGGGAGATGAATGGAGAGCACTTTCGGGTGACGGCTGCCATTCCCATTGTCATCCTTCCTCCCCGCCCCTCTCCTCCAGCCCTCACGACAGGGAAGTCAGCTTTACTCAGGTATTTAGCAGGAGATTGCATGACCCTGGACGGGTCAGACAGGCCCATATCCCCAAAGGTGGGGGGGGTTGCAATAATCGTTAACACCTGAAGCAAAGGATCGCCCATGGCGTGGGAATCCCCTGCTAGGAGTGTGCCGGATCAACACTTGTGAACAGCATCCTCGTGTGGAAAGGACTGAGGTATCTGCAGTGTGGCCTCAATGCCAACCAGGCACCCTCCAGGCAGCTCCCACAGATGGGAGGGGCAGGGCCAAGTGTCAGAGGACTGGGCTCCCAGCCTGCACATCCAGACCAGCCAAAGCTAAGGGGGCCAGGGCAGGCAGGCATGGGTGTAATGGGAGGGACAGACCAGGGAGCAGCTTCCGCACCCCTCTTGTCCTCCACGGCCACCAGGCAGCAGCGCACAAGTGACCTTCCAGTGGGACTGAGCCCAGTGGGGGATGTCTGTCCCCAGGGGGCAGGAGGGGAGAGCGAGACACCCAGCAGGTCAATAGCAGGCCTACGAGGGACACAGCCGCCCCTGCAGGGACAGATGACAACACAAAGACAGCAACCCAGAGAGACTTCCTCTGAGAGGCAGTGACCCAGAACAGCTCTGGGGGAAAGGAGGTTCAGGGGAGGGAAAAGTGACAGGAACGTGGGAGCGAGCAGCTGCTGGGGAGGACAGGGACACTGCCCCCACCCTACGCTTCTTCCCATTCTCCATGGGAATGGCCCGCTGCACCGACAGCCCCGGAGACTGGATCCCTCCATCCCAGCATGGGCAGCGGTATCCCAAGCTCCTGCATAAGAGTGCCTCTGCCCTTCCCTGGAAGGAACCCCCCCTTGGGCCTACAAGGAAGTCCAGTCACCAACGTGCATGCCATCCTTAGCCTAAGAGGGGTCAGTCAGTGACGCTGCACCACAGGCTCCTGGCCGCCAGGCATGGGACTGAGAACAGACACACCGCCATCCTCTCTTAGCACAGCTGGAGACAGCCAGAAGGTGATATTGCTACCTCACCGGGCCACCGCAATGGTCCAGGGAGCTGGAAGCATGCCACCACAGATCCATGCACGCTCACACACATGCACAGGTATGCGCACTCACACACATAGGCCTGCTTGTGCACACTAACACTCCTGACCATGCCGGGTTGAACATGTGCTGCAAAGAGACCTGGCGGAGGGAGCTGTATTTGGTTGGCTCAGCTAGGCTGTCTGTCCCCACTTCCAGAAGACCGTAAGAGATAATTGCCTGCTGCCCAATGGGCCTGCCCCAGCAGCAGAAGAGTCAGGGCCCACCCCACTCCGCTGGCTGGTGTGCTGGCTAGGGGGAGCTACTGAGATGACTCACTGAGCCTGAGGGCACAGCAGAAGTTAGGCAGAGGGAAGATCACACATGGCTCCACAGCCCCTGTGTGGCAGACCAAGGAGCAGACTGACCCTCAAAGGAAGCCCTTAAGCCAGTGTTCAGGCTGGGATTTCCAAAGGAGCGTAAGGGAACTGGGTACTCAGTGCCCACTGCAACCAAATGGAGCAGGGCACCACCCCCCCTCCCCCCCCAGGCTCCTTTAAACCCCAGCGTAAGTGACTAGAGCTTGTTCCGTCATGCAGGGCCATGCAGAGGGGGTCTCAAGCCTCTGCCAGGCTCTGGGGCGATGAGAGGGGCAATGCTGGCACTCTGCGAATGGGACAGCAGGAGCAAGGGCTTCTGTCCCTGTCATGCTGCTTCCTCGTGTGGTTAGTGCCTGTGCTGATGGGAGCAGGCTGGGACCCCGCCCTTGTAGGACTGGGGTGAGATGGATGCTGGCATTCACAGCACAGGCAGATCCTCTCAGCTGCCAACTTCGCCCTGGTCCTGCTGTCGAAGCAGAGCGAGCCCTGCTTCTCCCTCCCAGGCAGTTACCTGCTTCTCAGTCATGGCGTAGATGTGCTGGCGGTCGGGGCTGAGCACCAGGTCTCGCAGGATGGAGCTGCCCTCGTGCGCCACAACGATCTCATACTGCAGCGCCGGGAGCCCGCTGGGAGTGGACAAGTCCACTAGGATCTGCAGACAAGAGGAGAGAGGGTTAGCGTCATCTCCCACGCAGGGTCACTTCCTAACAGCTCTGGGAGCTGGTAACGCTGCTGCCACAGCAATGAGGCCCACACACAGAGGGGGCTTCAATCACACATGGAGCCTCTTCGGGAGGCCTCAATCTCCCCTCCTCCAACACTCCCCCTTGTCACCTTTCACTCACCTCCACCCCAGCCACTACCACAAGCACTGCTGACCTTACGAAAAGGAAGCAGCAGCAGAAACCGACCTGGTGAGAAAGGCCCTCAGGCTCCAGACCTCAAGAGGGGCTTTGGCTCCCACGGGGATGCACCGGAGAAGCAGCCCAGGCTCAGGAAAGCTCTCCCAATCCTCTCTGCCACCCGGCCGACTTAATGCACCATTTTCTCTTGGCCCCTTCCCCGCCCCCCCCCTCTCTCTCACACACACACACACGCGCACACACACGCGCACACACAGGTGGGGAGCCAGGGGGTAGGCCCATCCAGCCCACCTCCTCCCAGCCAGGGCAAGACCGTGCCCTCACTCTGTTCGCCAAGACTCCAGTCCCAGAGTTCAGATGTCAACATCCCTAGCGACAGGGCTGTCGCTCCTGGGACAGTACCAGGAAATCTGCCATTTACTCATCCCACATTTCCCTTTGCTCACTTTCATCCCGCCGCTCCTCGTTCCACCCCACTGGGTCAGTCTAAGGCAGCCAATCCCTCCTGGCATTTACCTTAGTCAGAGAGGCACAGATGAATTGCCTTCCCATTCATCATCATTCAGACTTCGCTCTGCTCATCCCTCCCCACAAGCCAAGCCCTGCAGCCACCTGATTATTTCAGCTGCTTTTCTCTGAGTTCCCTCCAGTGTGTCAGTATCCTTTGAATGTGGAGGAGCCCAGGATTCCCAGTTCAGTGTCCCCAGCGCTGTGAAGAAAGGGCCTTGTGCCCCCTTGCTCTGGGACGTACTGAAGTACTGGACCTGAGCCATGTCTGACAAGGGCCAGGGGAATTTGACATAGTAATACACAAAAAGGGCTACACCTCCCTAAGCCAGTCCCCCTTGAAATTCAAGGAAGGTTCCAAGGGTTTACGGCTTTATTCTGGATCGGGCCAGGGAAGGTCTGGGGGTCCCACTGTGTAACAGAGAGAAGACAGGGTGAGCAGAGGTTCAGAAAGCACCTCTGTTCCCCAAGCTGCGGCAGGGCAATGGCCAACACTTTAAGGCTCCCTAAATGCCTCGCTCTCTCACTGCACTGGCAACACCCACGTTAGGAGGCACCACAGGGACAATCACCCACAAGGTATGGGTTAAACTCAGCAGGGCTAATTCCCTGAACCCAATTCCTGCTCCTTGCTAGCAACAAACATTTTTAGACTCAGACTTTAAGGCCAGAAGGGACCATCATGATCATCTAGCACATTGCAGGCCACAGAACCTCACCCACCCACTCCTGTAATAGGCACATAACCCCTGGCTGAGTTACTGAAGTCCTCTGAGTTACAGAGGAACCACCATTTAGACTGGTTTAAACTTGCAAGTGACCCGTGCCCCATGCTGCAGAGGAAGGCGAACCCCCCCCCCCTTCCCCACAGAGTCTCTGCCAATCTGATCCGGGAGGAAATTCTTTCCTAACCCCAAATATGGTGCTCAGTTAGACCCTGGCTCGCCAGCAAGACCCACCAGCCAGACACCTGGGAAAGAATCATTGTAGAAACTCAGAGCCCTGCCCACGCATTGTCCCATCTCCGGCTGTTCGAAATATTTGCTACTTCCACTTCCAGCTAATGCAATAGCCTGGGAACCTAGCAGGATCCAGTAATCCCCGGCCTTAGGCAGCCTCTACACAGAAGGTCTCTAAGGACTTGATCAGGAGGCCACACGCCCACTCCCAGGAGGAATCCAGACACACAGAGAAAGGGGTGTCCTTCAGAGCCTCCTGCTCCTGCAAACAAAGCTAGCCGCTGTGACCCCGTCACTCACTCCCCTTGCCTCTAGGAGGGGGACATTGCTATTCTGCATGGATCTGGCACTCATAAAAGGGGCATTCAGATGCTTAAAGCCAACCTCGGGACAGACCAGGGCCCATGCAGCTCAGCCCACTAGAGATCATGAGAACATGGGCATGTTCCATGCACCAGTGAGCTTCTTGAAGCACAGGCAGAGAGGCAGGCACCAAATGGGAAACACAAGACTGGCCACTCACAGGACCCGAGATGGAGAGTGCGCCAAACAGAAGAAGATCTCTGAGCCTTCTCAGCACAAACCCTACCCCAAAGGATCCAATGCACTGGCTGCTAAAGCAAAGGGACAACAGAAATTGGCTTCTCCGAACCCCATCCAGCACCCAGCCTCTGCAGAATAACCCCCTCTCCTTCACCCACACCCCAAAGCCCAGAGAAATCCCTCCCCAAACAGCATGTCAAAGCCCTATAGAGCAATCCAAAGCTCCCCACCCCTAGCTCCCCACCCCTAGCACCCCCAAGCCTACTGAAAGCTTTGCAGTCCCCGCTGCAATAAACAGACTCCAGCATTTGCATAGTCCCCAATCAGTCAGAGGATGCGGGGCTGAGAAGGCAAGATCCCAGTGTGCGGCTGATTAGCATGGAAATGTATGCGGCTCACAAACAAACCGGGGCCTGTTTAATTAGAGCGGCGCCTTTGATTCACCACCAGCATCCCGCATGCACCAGCCCCAGATTATTTTTAGTCAGTTTTACAAAACAAATGTATTTAATTAAGAGAGACACCCCTGAGCTACTAGAGAGAATGAAGGGCTCCGTGGAGTGGGGAGAGGGGCTGCCCCCTCACAGGGTGCAGGGGACTGGGCTCTACAGGCAGGGCGTAACTCTTAGGAGATCAGGGAAGAGATGACAGCTGCTCAGGGAGTAGCAAGCAGGAAGTGAAGGCAAGTGTGTGCCTATAGCTGCCGATTTGTCCTGCAAGTGCTGCATTCTCCAGCCCGTTACCAATGCTTCCCGCCCTGCCGTTGGCACAGCCTTGCTCCCCTCCCCATTACCATCACTGAAGAGAGCACAACCCCATTGCCCCAGAGCATAGGTTGTGTGTGTGTGTACAGCACCTAGCACCATGGGGTACTGGTTCATGACCGTGGCTCCTAGTCACTAGCACAATACAAATCACCACCACCAGCACAAATGAGGGCTGAGCACCAGAGTCCCAGCTCTCCCAACTTCTTACACACACTGCGCTCGGCTCCCAACGGGCGGGGTGCCCTGGGACCAGTTCTGTCCTGCCCAGGCCCAGAGCATCAAAGCCAGGGGCTCCTCTGCAACGTGGCACGGGCTCTCCCAGGGGCTGTGGCAAAGTCACAAATGCATCTTCCTTTCCAACCCTTTTACAGGACACAGTTACAGTGCAGAGAAATCAATATAATTTTACCCTGGTTTTAAAATAGATCTATGGGTGGCTGTCACTCCAGCAGTAATTTTTAACTAGCGGGGTAATTTCCCCATTACATTATTGCAGTGTGCAGTGCTGGGAAATAGAAAGAGACATTAAAAAAGAACAGACGTTAAGCACTTCTGGCTAATGCAACGCTTCAGAAAAAAGCTTCCGAATAATTGCTCCAGCCCACAGAGGGATGGAGCTGAGCCCCTAATAACTCAGGACACGCAGGAAGAGAGCACATGACCATCACTGAGGCAGACAGACGGACGCACACACACCCTCTCACAACTGGGCATCTCTTCTCCTGTGAAAGGAGATGCCAGAGGCAGCAGACGGGCAGTGTCAAAGGCAACACCCAGCACTTTGGGTTCTGGGAGCACAGAATTGGAAGGTTGGGAGGCAGCAGGGAGGGGGATTAAACTATTACTGGCTTGTCAAAGAGCCCTAAGGGGGAGAGCTTTTATGGGTCAGAAGTTTCACTTAAAGTTCATAATAGGTAAATTAAAGAGAGCGCAAGGCTGGGAGAGAGCCAGGTTCCAGGAATGGCTGAACCTTTCCACTGTGCACCTCCCTACCCCTACCCCACAGGGAAGACTTTCTACAGTGCACTTGACCCACCCTGCCTCCCCCACCCCACAGGGGAAGGCATCGTTCTCAGCTGGGTTAGGCTCTAGCCCCTTCACCTTTCATTTTTAATTCAGAAACAGGATGGGAGAAGGGCAGAAAGTGGAGAGGGAAAAACCTATCCCACCGTGAGATGGGAAAGCCTCCCGGAGGGAAGGAGTAGGGGAACCAACACTTGGTGCTTTTAAAACTGGACTGGAGAACAGAACCTGACCTAGGCCACATGTAGGGAATGGGTGTGATGGGACCTTATAGTCTAGGCATGGCTTTCTGCAAGCGCTCAGCTGGTAGGAAGGGGAAGCGCAGCGCCAGCTCAGCCAGCGTGTCACATGCACAATGCACACTCTGAAAGGCACCAGCCATTGAACTTTGTTACAGGCGGCTCTGAGGAATCTGCTTCCACATCCTGTCTCCAGAGGGTGGGGGTATTTGAGAGATGGGGAAGACGATGCAGGTTAATCATAGCAACCTCCCCCCCCCCACCCACTCCCCCCGCCCAGGAAACATGTTTCTTCCTGCCTGCACTGCTCTTCTTTACCCAGGGGAAAAGACCGTTACCAAAAAAAAATCCATTAACCTTTCTCCTCATCCTGATGCTGATAATTATCCAATACTAATAATTACTCGTGCTAATTTCTCACTCAGAATTCCTGCCCTCATTCTGCCTGTCTTGCGTGAGCCGACCTGAGCCCACCGCCAGAAGAGGCAGGCAGGCTGGCTTCAGAGAGCAGCCTTAACATGCTGTATCACAGAGGGAGAGAGGCAAAAGGGCTCCTGGAAGGACCCCCCTTGGGAGAGGAAGGGATGCTGAGTCCCTGAGGGACAGGTGGAGATGGAGAAGCAGGAGCCACGTGGGGAGGGTCTCTCT
Source organism: Emydura macquarii macquarii (assembly GCF_026122565.2). Lineage (NCBI taxonomy): Eukaryota > Metazoa > Chordata > Testudines > Chelidae > Emydura > Emydura macquarii. The sequence goes on along the minus strand of NW_027131105.1, from coordinate 14,507,802 downwards.
CCCCAAAGGCCAGCAGGGGTTGTGCATTAAGTCCCAGGATGGTGCAGCCTTTTCTGCCCACCACAGTCAACACAAGGAGAGCCAGAGAGAACCAAAAAGAGTAGTGCTGGCCGGGTTGGGGTGCCATATTGGGTGATGGAGGGGAAATACAGGGATCCCAAAGAACACCTCACCATAAAACAAATATGTGGTTGAACATTCGAACTTCCTTAAGGCTGCAGGCCCCTGTTCTCGGTGAGCCACCCCAGCTGGCTTCAGAGGACAATCCAAGGCATAAAGTCCTCTAAGAAACCTCCTTTGTTTAGGGGAGGCTACCTGCATGGCAGAACAGGAAGCCCCACATCACTCCGACAGCGCCATCTCTAGCATGGACATCTCTGAGCAAACACAGACAACACACTGAGCACAACAATGTAGACCCGCAGCCAAACTCCACTGCTTCAGGGAACGTGACCAACCCAACGGCTAGTTCAGAGGCAATCAACAGATTTGAGTGAAGTTGGCTGGAGTTTCAGGCCAAGCTGAGCTGATTTAGGATACCAGGTGGGAACCTTTAAACTAAACTAAGGTGTTCCAGTGGTGCCCTGCCTACAACCAGGAGAAATTTTGCAGTTTCATTTCAAGTTCTTGGCTTGGTTTGATCCCAAGCGAGAAGCAGAGCAGAGGAAATGGCCTATGGCCCCATGTGAGTTCAGCCAGCAGAGTCACACTGATCAAGCCTCGAGACCAGCACACCACATTGCAGACCAACCTCTCAACAACCACAAAGCCCCAAGCCCTCAAGATCCACAAGCTTCCAAGGTGCAAGATGGATGAGGCCTGTCCCTTTGATTTGAATGCACTCCTTACCCTCCCCTTCCCTTCTCCAATATAACCCAACCCTTTCCATCTTATACGTGTCCAGAGCTCTTCCAGTTCCTTCCTCTCCCTGCAGCAAAACGTACTGATTGTCTGGGGAGAAGCACTGTTCCTTGGAACCATTCCTGTCCAAATTTACACAGCCCAGCGGCCCAAGTGCTCCCCTGCTGGGCACAGTGATATCCCAGAGGAGCTAGATCAAGCTGTTACCTCTGCTGCCGTGAGGGCAGGGCTACTGTCTCTGGAGGGCACTACCCAAATGTGAGAGATGGGAACAAGGAAATTACAGGGTGAGATTTTTAAGGGACCAACTGTAAAAAAAATAGCTAGGGGCCTGAGGTTGATATGCAAGAAATACACGTGCAAAAGTGTCTCTATGGTGGCATGTTCAAATAGCTTGTCAGGTGCCTGTGTCCCTTTCCACAGGAGCAATCAGAAGACTTTCCTTTGTGGTCACAGGGGCTGCATTTTTGCAGACCAAGGCCTGTGGCTTGTGGAAGCGGGACCGTCGGGTTCTCACCAAAGCACTCAGCAAAACCTCTCATCAGAAGTTTTAAAAACGGCTTGAAAATGAATCCTCGCTGAGAGTGGGATCCTGCAGAGTGGGCTGGGTCAGCATTGCAGCAGTGGGATAAACGGCCACAGCGGTACAATAGCATGGGATGCGAATTACAGACGGGTATTTTCTCTGTGTCACCTCTTCAGGCCCAAGCATAATTTTTTCAGACACAGTACAAACTTGTAACACAGGCCCCCTCCCACATATATACTCATGGGGGTTGCAGCCTGGGCTGGGCCCCTGGGCCCCAATAAAATGTACCCTTTCTCCCCCCCCCCATGACACAAATACAGTAGGAGAGGAGGACTCCTGAAGATGATCAAGGAAAGAACTGCATGCAGTCAGCCTGGAGGTTATAATACTCTGCATTTCCAAAGCACCCTCTCTCCAAGAATCTCAAAGCAATTTACAAACATCAATTGATTAAATTTAGAATATCCATGCCTGGCAGGTCATATGTCAATATCACCTGCCTCCTTTTACAGATGAGGAAAATGAAGTGCAGAGAGGGGTCACACTCCGGAAGTCTGTGGCAGAGCCTGAAATAGTGCCCCAGACTCCTGAGCCTTAACCACCAGACTGTCCTTCCTCCCCTGATCTCTGGGTAGAAGTGTCAGAGACAGATGCAAGCAGAGCTGACTCAGTGTGGGAACAGGAAGCAGGGGCTGGGAGGAAAGGTTTCATCCAGCATGGACCAGGAGGAGCTTACGGGAGGGGGCGACATTCCTGAAATCCAGTATGCAGAACCTGATGCTTTCTTGTCTCCCTACACACACATCCACCCCGTCACTCTGCCTTACTTCCCAGCTCTTTTCCTCTTAACTGAACTCAACGTTAATGGGGGACATCCAACCCCCTCAGCCCCAGGCAGGGTCTAAAGGTTTCCAGTGATGCTCTTTCCCTCCAGGAGAGGTGATGGGTGGACCATTAGCAGGGGAGACCAGGTCAGACTGCCAGCCATCACAGGGAAATGTTATTCCCACTCACAGGGATGGACTATTATTTTGGGGGACAGCAACACAATCATGTCACTTTGCATCAACACATGACGATCCTCGGTCACGACAACGTTGTGTCACCACAAGATGGCTTAGCGTGGTGACAGGAACACTAAACATTACACGATACATTCTTTAGTTACATGATCACATGCTGTTTGATCCCACCACATTCAGCGCATGGTACGGAGAGTGAATGAGACAGAAGCTGCAAAAAAAGAAAGGAAGACACTGGCCTGGGATCCTGGACATCTAGGTTCATTTCCTGGCTCTGACAGATTTCCTCTGTGACCTCGGGTCAGGTTATCATAACACATACACACAAGGTTGCACAGGCCACCTTAAGTTAAGGTTAAGATTGCACAGTTCATCTTAACTGTGGCGTTTCCTAACTTTCAAGTGTTCAGCTTTGAAACATAAATGTTCTTTTAAAGTAGTTTTTTCCTATATAACTTCCTATTATTGGAGCATCCACAGGCTCTAGGTAGGAGATGAGCCCTACCACGTTAGGCACTACACATACAAAGGTCAACAGTCTCAGTCATAAGGAACTTGCAATATTACGAGACAAGATGCAACAGGTGAGCATGACAATTTGAGGGTGGAGGAGACAGTAACAAGAACATATTCACACACACTAGCAGTGGGCACTACTCAGTGGATACGAATCTATTAAAAGGTTTCAATACTTCGCAGCCCCAGGTGGCCATCTCTCTCGGTGCCATTAGCCGGCGGCATCACAGCAGAAGTAGGTCTGGAGGAGGACTGTGAAGAAGGACAAGGCTTTACACATTAGTTCAGGGCGGGTGCACCATGTGTTGGGGATGGTGTGGGAGAAAGCACACAGCTGCCTGGGGAGAGAGCCTACAGCACATCGGACTAATTCTCCGATTGTATCCATGTCAGAGGGATTTCCTTGGTGTTCCATACTGGCCGTACCCAGCCAGCCAGAGCATCCCTTCTCTGAACTAGGAGGAGGTAGGGTACCTGCAGGAGCAACGCACAGAGCTGGCCAAACAGACCATTAGGCAGCAGGTGATACAGCTAACAGGCAGGAGAGCCAGCCTGGCTCATATCCTTAGACCGTGTCCACAGAGGGAAGTTACACTGGGTTAGAACATGTTGGCTAAGACAAGGTTAAACAGTCTGTGTTTAATATTAGGTCATCGGGGCACAGTTAACTCTCAAGTCCACAGGGTTCCCTCCAGGGTTACCCCCCTCCAGCTAACACAATGGGAACCATGGCCATCCTTGCCATGCTGTTTATTTCCCAGGGTAGGCAAGGCTTAGGAGGTGTATCTTATGCTGGTGACAGCCCTGGAGATTGCAGCCCCTCTGCCTGCAGGTCAGAAAGCTCATGAGGAGTAGAAGTAAGGCAAGCTCCCCTTATCCCCAAAGACCTTGGGGCTTGCCCAGAGAATCCCCTCGTAGGGACAGGAGACTTTGACGTCTGGTAACTGCACTGAGACTCACCAACTCATCACACATATGTCCCTGAGCAGCGGTCAGATGGAAGCAATTCTCAGCCACTCCCACCCTTGGCCTGGATCCAAATGGCTCTTTCTCCCCAAACAGTGCGGGAGCTGTCTAGGCTCCCAGAAAGCACTGAGATCTGGCACTTGCACCGGAAAGCACTCCAGCTGGGAGGGACGGTTGGATCCCAGCACCTGCACTTCGGAAAGGAGTCCATGGTGCTCGCTGAATTTCACCCTCTGCTGCTGGGCCCCCATCTTCTCCACAGACTGCGCCTCGGCTCTGGCCCATCCCCACACAACACTGCCTCACTCTAGGGAGGTGGGGGGAGGCTCAATGTTTCACACACAGAGTAGCGCTGCTCAGGATGAAGCATCCTATGAAGACGGGGAATCAGAGGGGTGCTCTCCAAACCACGGTGGTGATCAAACAGCCACAACAAGAGGCAGGGGTAGGGGAGCTGACCCGCAATGCCCACCCCCAGCACCCCCTCAAAAGGCTCACACCTCCCCTCTCCATAGCCACCATCGCCCTCTCCCTTGTCTCTACCCTGGCTCTCCTTCCACTGCCCCAAATCCCTCCCTCCCTGAATTCAGCATCTCCCTCCAGTCCCTTGCCAATCCCTGGGTCCCTGCCTCTGTCTCTCCCCACTGCAAACCCCTCCCTCTCCAAATCCATCCCCCTGCCGGTCCCTCCCCCTCTTGGCACAGCACTTGTGTTGCTTTGTACTCTTATCTGTGCGTGACTGTGATTAATTCTCCGTGGCTGGCAGCAGCTACAAGAGGGGCGCGTTAGCCCGCTGCCATACTTCAAAGGCAGGGACTTATCTGCCTGAAACACACTTTGCAGCCTTTTCATGGGGACCCTTTCCAGTTCCACAGGCCTGGCACAGCACTGACAGGCAACGCGGGAGGGGCTTATTTATGGCACTGCATTTCAAAGGGCCCTCTCCTTCACTCCCCCACCCCTCCCGGGCTGCACTCAGCCCTGACTCCTGCTGGAGGGGAAGACGAGGCACAACAGGTTCCCCTCCAGCTCCTAGCTCGCTCTGCGCTCACTGAGCTCGCTGTGAAAGCTATTGGAGGGCAAAGACGATGGGCTGGGTCGGTGGGGGCAATGAGCACGGGCAGTCTCTGGCAACCGCACCAGCCACAGGGCTGCTAGGGGGAGGGTTAGTGCCGGTGAAAGGGCTGGGATGAGAGGCCAAGAGATGCCAACCCTCTGTTTACACCCAGAGCAGAGGCAAACCCCAACGCCATCCCCACATTGCCCTCACTGCTCCCCCCTGGGGCGAGAGGGGACTGCAGGCCTTGCCCTCACTCACAGGCTGGCCCATGGCAAGAGTAGCTTGTGGGACGTATCTACAGGGAAGCAAGCTGAGCTCAACACCTCAGCCGGTGAGCTGCTGCCAGGCAGGAAATAGCTCTTGTTGGTGCTGGCCCAGCTGAGATCTGAACCTTGAGGTAACAAGCTTCCTGGCCCATCACCAGACAAGGCCCCAGCTTTGCGACCGGCGATAGCAGGGAGGAGGAGAACCACCGCCCCCCAGTGCACAGCTTTCCTCTCCGTCCCCCTCCCCCCGTGACTGCCCACAACACAGACGCGTGTGCGTACTGCGCTGCCTGGCTGAAGGAATTACACCTTTCCCTTTCGACACCGCCCCGATGGATGGACAGCTGAGCCAGCAAGCAGTGGAAACAAACCCAAGCCGGCAAGCCAAGGGCAGAGGTGCGCACCCGCTCCACACTCTGCACTTCAGGCTTCAGTCGTTTGGGGGTTTGGGGTTTTTTGTTTTTTTTTTCCGTTTTGTTTTTTAAAAACAAACAGCAGCAGCAGCATTTTGCTGTGGTTGCTGCCCCGCTTCCCCGCAGGGCTCAGAGCAGCAGGGACCAGGCAGGTAGGAAAAGCAGAGGCTGAACAGTTCATGCCGCAGCAGGAGGGGTTCATTAGTCAAACTCAGCTGACTGCTCAGGCCCGTGCCTGGCTGGGAGGGTTGGGGCTGCCGAGGGTTTGAAAGGTTATTGACGGGGATCATTTCTTACACAGAGATTGTGCCTCTGATCCTGACTGAGCCACAGTGCAGTGCAAACTACACATAGGAACTGCCTGGCCCACCACAAACACGGCCACCTCTGGGGTGGCACATGGCCGCTGTTTAACAGCGCACAGCAGCACGGCCCACAAGAGCTTCGGGCAGCAAAGGGAGAAATCCAACAAATTGCAGGGGGAATTTCGAGCGATAGAATGCGATTAACCACGCTGAGATTTGGGCAGGGCACCCAGGGCAACACCCCCACTCGTGGGAAAGGGTATGGGAGTCTTCATGAGCTCAAGCGGGCAAGACTTGGGCTTTTACATCTCATCCAAAAGAGGATTACAGGGATGGGCCTGGGGGAAGGGGGTGATATTGAAACATGGGGGGCAACTGTGGGTTCCCTTTGTACATACTGAAGCACAGGGACTTGGGGAGACATGCCCCCTGTTATATACATTCTATCTCCTGTCCACCCCCAAGAGCCACCAGGGGCACCCAACAGCTGCCATGTTCAGTCCCTCACTCCCCCTCCCCGGCCCCAAGGGAGGGGCCCGTACTGTGGGATCTGTATGCAGGCTAATACCTATGGGGACGGGGCAGGGAGTGGGCCAGGCTGGGCAGGGTGGCTTGAGAGTCACCATCTCAGCCCCTTCACCCAGGGCACCAAGTTCCCCTGCTTTGAAGTGGGGAAGGATGGAATGGTTGGGGCTCGCCCCATTCGAGAAGCATGCTGAGCAGTGGAGCCAGGGCTGGCGGGAGGACAGAGGAGGACTCTTCACTCGCATGCCCAGGCCCCATCTATACTAACAGCTGCCTCACCAGTGCCAGCGAAGGCGAGAGCACCAGACTGGACAGGACAGGACAGGACAGGACAGGACAGGACAGGACAGGACACAGGCGTTTGGCCACGGGGTCATCTCCGCAGCACGGAGGGTAGCAATGGCGCAAGAGTGCAGAGAAATGCTAGTGTAGACACAGCCAAAGGGGAGCCCCCCTACCGCCAACAACGCCTGCCCATCTGTCAGGCCATGTTAGCCTGAGAAGCAGCTGAGTCTCCTACAAGTGCCCCACTGTTGCACACAGGTGCTGGTGAGAGTCAGCCATCAAACAGCTTTGGGTCAGAACTGCAGCGCTTCAGCAGAGCTGGGGATGGGGAAGCTTGGGACTAGATTAGCCAAGGGGTCTGTGGGTCAGGACTGAGCAGCACTAGCAGAGCTGGGTGAGCGAAGCTGTACGTCTCTTACTCCTACCTGACTTATCCTGGGCTCTGAGCCTGGGCTTCTGAAGGACAAAAAAAAAACAAAAACACCCCACCCAAAACAATTTACAGAACAGGGGAGGCTGTGCCAGCTGCATATGCACAGGCTGTTGAGGCAGAGAACATTATTGCATCTTCAGAACAGCCTGAGGCTTGGATTTGCAGCTGGGGCAAGGATTAGAGAAAGCAACTCTTGGAAATGATCCCCAAGTACCACAGCTTTGAGGCTGGGAGGGGGGGATGTGAGGTAGATGCCAGCTGAAGACACTGTCCCTGGGATCATCTTGGGGCCAGAGGTCAAGGTAGGTTTTCCATGAGGGGGCCTTTTCTAATGGGGTCTCTCTCGCGGGTGGAGGCGGAGTCTCCCAAGGTATGCACCCAGCCTGTAACCACGCCAGCAGGGTTCCCATACCACAGCTGGTGCCGACGGATACATCCACAGCTGCTACTGCTATCCCCCACTTTCCCCACAAGCCACCATTGGAGAAGCTCTGAGCCAAGCCTGCTCTCCACAGAGGCTCCCTAGTGGCTGCACCCGCACAGAAGAATCTAAACTATGTGGTGTGGAAAGGATGCTGGGCCCGGTACTCTCTGCAGAGGAAGGGGAGGACAGGACCCAGACTATCTTTGCTCTACCCCACACCCTGCCAGCCCTGGCTCCACTTCCCAACAGCTGCTATTCAAAGGAATTTATTCTTCTCCGCTTGGATTAGAGACACGTCTCCCTCCAGACAAGCAGCTGGCCCCCCATTGGCAAGCAGGGCTTTGTGACCCACGGCTGCTGGTGGGGTCTCTGGCTGAACAGGCCCCGACTTGTTATGGAGAATTATGGGATTAGCCAGCATTACAGCGGGGAGGCTTCTTTACTGATTTATTTTCTTCACGGAGAACCTCATATGACTGACCGGTCCCATGCTTCCCTCTCCCCAACAGCCATGGGCACGAAGCTCAGGGGCCTTCAGGGCAGTGAGCACGAGTCCCCACACACTGCGGGGAGCACAGGGCGGTGAGCTCTGCACGGTGCTGGGGATACATTATTCTGACACCCCCACTTCCCATGCCAGCCTCCAGGCCGCTGCCCATCTCCATATCCCAGAATGGCTCAGAGCCTACAGGACTGGTGTGTCTCTGGCGTGACAGCATGTTGCGTGGCAGGACGGGAGAGGCTCCATGCTACAGCACGGGGCTGCCACTTGAGATCACCAGTGAGGAGCTGCGAGATCACCCTATGATCATATTCTTTCACGAGGCCAACCTGAAGAGGCGGTGACGCTGCAGAGATGGGAGCCCTATGGACAGATTTGACAGAGAGGGGGGCTCAGTCCCAGCCGTCGCAGCACACGCCCAAGGCAATGGCCCCAGCACGCACTTTGCTGAGGCACAGCCATCGGGGCCAAGAGCGTGGCACAACGAGACCCAGAGGTGGCCCTTGGCATGGAAGGCCCAGGGCTGCTAAGGCGTTTCCCTCCTAGGTGAGTGGGGCCACAAGAGCCAGGAGCAGGAACTCACTGGAAGGAGGGGAGTGGCACGCCATCCCCGCCCAGTACCTGGTTGTGCCATAACACAACAGAGCCCTGCTCTTTCGGTCCCACTTCAGTGGCAGCCCCACAGGTTGAGCATTTCCCATGAGCCCCACGAGCAGATGGCTTTGGCCTCTCTCTGCCCTGCCAGGCCCCCTGAAGCCTAACCTGCAGGCTCACCATCCCCCCCTTGTAACCCTGCGAACCTCTGCCCTCAGCAGCTCCCAGGAAGCCTCTTCCCCTTCTCCTGCCCTTCCCCTCCCAGGCAGGGCCCAGCCAGGGATCCAACCAGGGCGTCTGGTTTCAAAACAAGAGAGATGCAAAGGTCTCTGCTGTCTCCAGCCTCAGTGCACCTGCCGGGCTGTTCACAAATGCAGACAGGGTTTTCACACTCTCATTTCCTCCCCTCGGCCACAAACCACCCCAGACATGATTAACTATCTGTTTTACTTCTTGCTCTTTCTGCTCCCCCTCCTCCCCCACTCGTGTCTCTCTCCAAGGCAGCTTTGAGGCACAGCAGGGGAGAAGCTTGCCATGTCACTGTCATCCCCATGGACCTTGGCCTCCAGGCTAGTCCTGGTATGTCACCATGTTTACTAAGCACAGCACAGAACATTAGCTACTGTAATGATACTAATGAGACAGGGCCATTTACCCATTCAGAGCACTGGGCAGACTTCATCCAGCCAATCCTCACAATCGCCCTGGGGAAGGGGACAGGGTCGTTATTTCATTAGCCCCATTTTACAGCAGCAGAAACAGGGGCTAAAGGGACTTCTTTAATTGCCACAATTTGCCATGTGGCAGAGCTGGGATTAGAATGCATGATTCCTGGCTCCCAGCTCTATGCTCAGGCCTCTAGACCACATTACCTCTCAATGGCCACTGTACATATGAATCATTAGCATAAGTAACTCAAACCAAGCTGCCCTGCTCAGAGTGAACAGACGGGTTCGAGGATGCCGCTGCCTTGATTTTTGAATCCTCTTATTTTTGCTTACTGTCTAAATCACAATATTTGGCAATTGTATCGACAACGATACCAGGCGTTTCATCCAGGATATCCAGGCACCTTGCATGCCAGGAAGTATCACAATCCCCATTTTGCAGGTGGCACCGAGAAATGATGGGATCTGCCCAAGCGTTGCCAAAATTGGGATTCGCACCCAGCAATCCTGCTGCTCAACCCAGTGCTCCAACCACTGCCCCCCCACCCCCATGTTAGTGTAGGGGATGGTGGTTCTAGTGGGCTGGAGAATAGTCTATTTGGTGGAAGGCAAGCAATCCCAATGGGCGTTTGCCAGCTAAACAGCTAGCTGCTAATTCCAGGCATCTGTGAAATATTCCCTGAAACACAAAGTTATCCAGGGGACTATGGGCAGATAGATGCTGACTCAACCCCATCTACACCCCCTGCCTCCCCAAAACATACAAGGTGGAAGGACAAAGGATCTGCTAAGCTCCTTATCAGCTGGCTGTCCCCCCAGAGCAACCACCGGCGCTCACGCCGCACGAAGGGCTGAGGCGCTTTCTTCCCATCAATAATATATTTGGGGAGGGGGAGATAAGCTGCCGACTTTCATTCTGAGAAACAGTTCCCATTTAATAAAGATTAATACAAGCAGGGTTTCCATCCCGGACCCTGCGTCGCCGCAAGCCAGAGAATATTGGAACTTTAATTATATCAGCATAATAAAGCAAAAAACAGGGAGATACTTAATCTAAATCAATGTTCATAACAGCAACAAACTCTAACAACTCACCACCGCTGACAGATATGACACCAGTTAATCTAACCAGATCCAAAGTGAATGTTATTAATAGTCCCGCTCAGCATGCACACACGTTACTCACATCACTAACCCCCTGGTGCCTGGCCTGTTGATGGAGAGGCCAGGCTAGCGCCTAGAGACCAGCAGGTTTACCTGCAAACACACACAGGGTCACTGCACACGCTTGCATGCGCGTGCACACACACGCGTGCACGCGCGCGCGCGCATAGAATACCACCCTCCATACATATAGAATCCCAGCTGCTAGTGTATACACAATTACACACAGCCCCCCCCCCACTGAACAAACCCAATTATTCACGCGCACACAAACTCGCCCCAACAAACACTCCCCCTCACACAGCTCCATAACTACTGGTGTACACACACACAGTCCCAACACAAACGTCCTTGGTTACAGAGCCTTTACCCAACACTCACAATACCCCAACCACTAACGCACACAACCACACACATCTATACTTCAACAGCCTCTCCCCAGCACACATCGTTCCCCAATCACTAATGCACACAGGCTCAACCCCAAAACAAACCCACACATCCACAGTTACACAGCCTCGCCTAAAATGATAATGAAAATGCTTGGGGTCCTGCCTTGAGTGCAGGGGACTGGACTAAAAGATCTCTCGAGGTCCCTTCCAGTCCTACAATTCTGTGATTCTATAAACACACAAACCAAGCACACACCAAGTATCCCCGAACTGCAACACAAGCATCCGTATCCATGCAGCCTCCACCCCGCACAGTGCCACTGTGTCCCCAGCTTTACCATCACCACACCTGCAGGGACAGAGACGTACGCCCCAACACACTACAAGTACCACCGCCCCGCCAACACACACCCTGCAAGGTACACACACGCTCAGACTCAGACATTCATTGCCCTCTTCATGCACTCACCATCAGCGACACACACACACACACACACTGAGCCTCTCTCTCTCTCTCTCTCTGACACCCTCCACATCTGGATGCACCCACTGATCCCAGCTGTCAACTCAACCACACCCATCCCTGGGCGAGAGCAATAAATACAGCCATGGGAGGAGAAGCTGATTTCATCTCAGGGCCAGACACGGCCCTCCCCAGAAGGGAGCTCTAGGAGGGGAACGCTGCTTCCAGAGACATAACAGAACTCAGCTATGCGCTTGGTGCTGTGAGAATGGGAAATTGGAGATCCCCCGTGGAAATACCATGCAATTTACAGCACGGGACTCTATCTGCCATCCAGGCTACAGCCACTGTGCTCAGCCCAGGGGTCTCACCACACTCCAGACAGGGAAGCAGGGTCCCTCACAGCCCACTTACTGAGCTGTGCCCCTGAGATACCCACAACATATTCATGTCACTTCTTGGGAGAAGCCATCTTCAAGCTCACCCTATCATGCTTCAGTTCCACCCAGAGCCAGTAGCCCACGGCTTCAACAGCAGCCTCTATCACCCGACACCAAAGACAAAGAAACAGGGCCTGCTCCGTGGAACCTGGAGACTATTCCCCTGTTCTGGGCCACAAGCTGGGCTCCGGGGGCTTGTGGCCCAAAACAGGGGAATAGCCTCCAGGTATACAGTCATGTACAGCTCCATCATGTGAGCTAAGGACAGACAAACTCACTGCACCATGCAAATATCATGGGCTCAGACATTTGACTCCAGAGTAAACATTATTGGGTATGCACTAGGAGACCCAGAGGTGTGGGGGGAGAGAGGGAGATCCAGTGGAAACTGAGGGGGAAAGATGGAAAGACAGTGAAAAACCTCACACAGAGTGAAAAAGGAACAGGGGACAGAAAACTACAATGACAAAAGACGCTAAGATACAGGTTCAGTGGTGCCAGCCAAGCCTCAGAGCTCTTCTTGACCTAACACACAGCACCACTTCCCCATCAGCTAAAATGGCATTATTTTTTACGGAGGGGAAGAGGCATGAAGCCAAACTGGCTGTAGAGAGCCAATCAGAGCTGACCCAGGTGGGTCCCAAACCCTGAAAAAGTTTAGAACAGGCCCTGACCCTAACCATGGCTCAGGAGTGCTAGCACGCAACCTTCCTCCTCTCCCCCGCTCGCAAGCTCTTTCAGGAGCTTGAACCTTTCTACTCAGCAGATCCAGCTGAAGCCCATGAAAGGCAGCAAGCCACTCCAGCACAGCATGGGTTAAGAGCAATTCCATCCCACTTTGGTCTCACAGCTGATCTAGCAGGTCAGCCCTCCACCCAGCGCCCAGTGCCAGGCATCAGGCCAGGCATGAGCCTCCTGCGTTACAGAAACATTAGGGATACTGGCTGGCAGCAAGCGGCAGGAGCCCACTCGTTCCCGGCTAATCGCCTTCACCCCCTCCTGTAAGATGGAAAAGAGATACAAGACAAAGGCCCCTTTCTTCCCAAGCCATATTGCCGCTCATGGTTATTAATCTCTCTGCAGGGGAGGAGAACACTGGACTTTGGCCAACGTGCAACAAAGTCAAACATTTGTGTTAAACCCCGGAAGGAGGCCCATGTGAGCATGTTCGTGGGCTTGCGACATGGCCTGGCACCAAGTGAGGACCCCGTGTCAGCAGATTTGCTCACAGCACAAATGCATGCGAGTCTGTAACACAACCCCCAGCTCTTTCCAATCAAACTTCAGTGGCAGGGGGCCTCCAGGAAGCTGTGTATTAGCAGGGGCTCCAGTCAAGGCAGGACAGGCATTTAGGACATGCACACCCTCAGACTTGAAATGGGACAGGGGAGGTGCTGCAGCATAAACAGCTGCTTCACAGGGAGCTAGTGGCAACTCCACAGGGGCAGCATGTGATCTGTCTTTTCTTGGGGCAACAGGAGAGGAGCTGTCTTGCAGTTAGCATAGGGGGCAGAGTCAGAACTAATGGGTACTACTCAAATATGAGCAGAAGTATGGTCTAGTGGTTAAACTAGGAGGCTAGGCCCTTGTCTTCACTATGAAAAAGGTGTTAGCTAACACATGGTAACATCCCTGTGTGGACAAGGCAGTTGTGGTTTGCACATGAGTTAGCACGTTGAGGTAAACCTTCATGTTTACTTCAACCTGCTAACGTATGAAAACTACAAACTGTCTTGTCCGCACTAAGTTGGAGCTTGTGTTATTTACCCTGCACTAGCCAGCCTGCTAGCTAGCCACTGACTCACTGTACACCTTGGGAAAGTCACATCAGCGGTCTGTGCCTCAGTTTCCCTACCTGAAAAACAAGGAGGATAATACAGTTCACCCACCTCTAGCGCCTCAGATGTAAGGTGCATTGGAGGTTAGTTGTGTGTGTTTGTGGTGTGCTTGCTGCTTGACTGAAGCATATTGTGCGGTCTGTTTGTTTGGGGGACTATGTGCTGATCCTGGAGGCCTGCTAGGCAAGGCTGAGAGCTTCTTAACGAGGCTTTGATCCCCAAGCCCTTTAGCACCCATCACCCCTTAATGGGGGGCGGGGCTACTCAAGGAGAACCAGGGTTTAAAAAGCCCACTCCTACACAACCAGAGGAGCTAGCTAACAGGGGCAGTTAACAGGGGGATTTGCAAGGGAGATTAGAGGAGGAGTGGGAGAGTGGGGGTGGGGAGTAGATACATTTCATTAACATTCTGTAAACTGAAGACAAATAAACCCCCCCTACCCCACCATAAGAAACAAACAATAAAAGAAAGAGCTGCACCAGCAAAAAGAGAATGCAGGCAGAAGACCAGCAACAGAGTGGGGGCTATCCAGTTCATTGCACTGAGTGCAACATGTATGACTACCTGCCTTATGGGCAGGTAGCGTATGTGTGCATTTGGTGCAAGGAGCTCTTGGCCCTCACAGACCACATACAGGCTTTGGAGACCAGGTGGCTGAACTGGAGGAGTTAAGGGATACAGAGAGGCACACAGATGAGACTTTCCAGGACACAGAACGGTCCCACCTCTGGTATGACAGCCTCTGTATTGTTGAGAAGGATGAAAGTCTCAGGGAAGGAGAACATCACACTGGAGCAGAGGAAAACGATCCCATAGTAGGGACCCTCCTTCCAGATGATGTCATGGTATCCTCCTGCACAGAGGATACCTCTCCAGGGGAGGGAATCCCAGTTATTAGGAAAACACAAGTAATAGTAATGGAGAACTCGATCATTAGAAACATAGATAGCTGGGTTTGTGATGACCGGGAGAACCACATGACGACTTGCTTGCCGGGTGCAAAGGTTGTGGATCTCTCAAGACATCTAGACAGACAAATGTGTAGTGCGTGGGAGAAGCCGGTGGTCATGGTACATGTAGGTACGAGTGACATAGGGAAAGGTAGGAGAGAGGTCCTTGAGGCCAAATTTAGGCTGCTAGGTAAGAGATTGAAGTCCAAGATCTCCACGGTAGCATTCTGTGAAATGCTTCCAGTTCCATGCGCAGGGCCAGTTAGACAGGCAGAACTGCAGGGTCTCAATGCGTGGATGAGACAACGGTGTAGGGAGGAGGGTTTAGATTTATTAGGAAACCTTTGGGGAAAGAGGGAGCCTTATCCAATAAGGGTGGGCTCCACCTAAACCAAAATGGAACTGGATTGCTGGCATGTAAAATTAAAAAGGTCATAGAGCAGTTTTTAAACTAAAGGGCTGGGGGAAAGCAGACAGGTATGGAGGAGCACATGGTTCAGACAGAGAAATCCCTTAGGGGATGATCTATTAATGGACATTCTCTATATCCTAATAAAGAGGAGAGGATGGAAGAGGATAAAATATGGATATGATCTGATGAGAAACAGTCAAATGGAAAAAAGTCCCATTCAATTACATCACATAATGGCAGACAGCTAAAAATGACTTTTTTTAAAGTGCTTATATACAAATGCTAGAAATATAAATACTAAGTATGGGTGAAGTTGAGTGCCTCATATTAAACTAAGATATTGATATAATAGACATCACAAAAACATGGTGGAATGAGGATAATCAATGGATCACAGTAATACAACGGTACAAAATATATCGGAAGGACAGAATAGGTCGTACTGGTGGAGGAGTGGCATTATATGTGAAAGAAAGAGTCAAACGAAATAAAAATCTTAAATGAACCAAACTGTGCCATAGAATCTTTATGGATAGTAATTCCATAAGAATACGGCAGTAGGGATATACTACCAACCACCTGAACAGACTATAAAAATAAAAATCTCAATAATAATGGGGGATTTCAACTATCCCCTTATTGGGTGGGTACATGTCACCTCAGGACAGGATGCAGAGAGAAAGTTTCTTGACACCTTAAATGACTGTTTCATGGAGCAGCTAGTCCTGAAACCCACAAGAGGAGAGGCAATTCTTGATTTAGTCCTAAATGGAGCACAAGATCTGGTCCAAGAGACGAATATAGCTGAACGCTTACAGTAACCATAACATAATAAAATTTAACATCCCTATGGGAGGGGAACACCAAAGCAGCTCATCATGGTAGCATTTAATTTCAGAAAGGGGAACTACACAAAAATGAGAAAGTTAGTTAAACAGAAATTAAAAGGTACAGTGACAAAAGTGAAATCCCTGCAAGCTGCATGGAAACTTTTTAAATAATAGAGAGACTCAGTTTAAATATATACCCCCAATTCAAAAACAGTAAGAGGACCAAAAAAGTGCCATGGTGGCTAAACAACAAAGTAAAAGAAGCAGTTAAGAGGCAAAAAGGCATCCTTTAAAAAGTGAAAGTGAAATCCTATGGAGGAAAACAGAAAGGAGCATAAACTCTGGCAAGTGAAGTATAAAAATATAATTAGGAAGGCCAAAAAAGAATTTGAAGAATAGCTAGCCAAAGATTCAAAAAGTAATATATATATATATATGTGTGTGTATATATACTTTTATATATATATATATATATATATATATATATAAATATAAAAGTAAGTACATCAGAAGCAAGAAGCCTGCTAAACAACCAGTGGGCCAATGGACAATCAAGATGCTAAAGGAGCACTTAAGGAAGATAAGGTTATTGCGGAGAAACTAAATTAATTCTTTGCATCTGTCTTCATGGCTGAAGATGCGAGGGAGATTCCCAAACCTGAGCCACTCTTTTTAGGTAACAAATCCAAGGAACAGTCCTAGGATTGAGGTATCATTGGAGAAGGTTTTGGAACAAACTAGTAAATTAAACAGTAAAAAGTCACCAGGACCAGATGGTATTCACCCAAGAGTTCTGAAGGAACGCAAATGTGAAATTGCAGAACTACTAACTGTGGTATGTAACCTATCATTTAAATCAGCTTCTGTACCAGATGACTGGAGGATGGCTAATGTGACACCAATTTTTTAAAAAGACTCCAGAGGTGATCCCACAAAGTACAGGCCAGTAAGCCTAACTTCAGTACCAGGTGAACTGGTTGAAACGATAGTAAAGAACAGATTTATCAGACACACAGATGCACACGATTGGTTGGGGAAGAGTCAACATAACCTTTTCCTTGTAAAAAGAAATCATGCATCCCCAGTCTACTAGAATTCTTTGAAGGGGTCAACAAGCATGTGGACAAGGGTGATACAATGGATATAGTGTACTTGGATTTTCAGAAAGCCTTTGACAAGATCCCTCACCAAAGGCTATTAAGCAAAGTAAGCGGTCATGGGATAAGAAGGAAGATCCTCTCCTGGATCAGTAACCGGTTAAAAGATAGGAAACAGAGGGTAGGAATAAATGGTCAGTTTTCAGAATGGAGAGAGGTAAATAGTGGTGTCCCCCAGGGGCATGTACTGGGACCAGTTCTGTTCAACATATTCATAAGTGATCTGGAAAAAGGAGTGGCAACATTTACAGATGACACAAAGCTATTCAAGATAGTTAAGTCCAGAGCAGCCTGCAAAGAGTTACAAAGGGATCTCACAAAACTGGGTGACTGGGCAACAAAATGGCAGATGAAATTCAATGTTGAGAAATGCAAAGTAATGTACATTGAAAAACATAACCTTAAGTATACATATAAAATGATGAGGTCTAACTTAGCTGTTACCACTCAAGAAAGATCTTGGAGTCACTGCGGATAGTTCTCTGAAAGCATCCACTCAATGTGCAGCAGCAGCCAAAAAAGCTAACAGAATGTTAGGAATCATTAGGAAAGGGATAGATAATAAGACAGAAAATATAGTACTGCCTTTTTATAAATCCATGCTACATCCACATCTTGAATACTGCATGCAGATCTGGTCGCCCCATCTCAAAAAAGATATATTGGAAGTGGAAAAGGTACATAAAAAGGGCAACTAAAATGATTAGGGGTATGGAAAAGCTTCCATATGAGAGATTAATAAGACTTGGACTTTTCAGCTGGGAAAAGAGATGATTATAGGGGGATATGATAGGGATCTATAAAATCATGACTGGTGTGTAGAATGTAAATAAGGAAGTGTTATTTACTTCTTCTCATAACACAAAAACTGGGGGTGACCAAATGAAATTAACAAGCAGCAGGTTTAAAATGAACAAAAGGAAGTATTTCTTCACATAATAAATAGTCAACCTGTGGAACTCTTTGCCAGGGGATGTTGTGAAGGCCAAGACTATAGCAGGATTCAAAAAAGAACTAGATAAGCTAATGGAGCATTGGTCCATCAATGGCTATGAGCCAGGACAGGCAGGAATTGCTGTTTGCCAGGGACTGGGAATGGCTGACGGGATGGATCACTTGATGATGACCTATTCTATTCATTCCCTCTGAAGCACCTGGCATTGGCCACTGTCGGAAAACAGGATACTGGGCTAGATGGACCATTGATCTGACCCAGTATGGCCGTTCGCACAGTCTTATGATTATTGCTGATTTGCCTCTTCAAAAGTGCAAAGGGTTTGAAAAGGAACAGAGTTGGAGTTGCCAATAGGGCTGGAAGAATCACTCCAGTAACAAAGGAGGGGGTGGAGGGGAAGACTGGTTAAAATGGATTTTAAAATCTAACACAAATAATGATTGGGAAGATCACTCTGAAATCTTTGGTTGATTTACTTTGGTAACACTCGCACAAAGAGGGCGCAGCCAGACGTGTAATCCGGGGGCTCTGTCACAGGACAGACAACGCAAGAGAGTATCCCCATGGATACTCCACCTCTCCAGTCCATTGTCACTCAAGTCCCCCAACCCCACTCCCCACCACCCGCCCCACCCCACATTCCCCCTCCTGTTTGCCATGACAACACCACAGCGACTGCCACCAGGGTTCTTTGAGGTCTTTCTAATGCAGTTGAGCAGCTGGAGAGAAGGGGAGTTAGCACCATGTGACCAGCCAGCCCTCCGCGCCCCACACCACTGCATGGGAACCGCTGCTCTGACAGCATAGATCACAGACATCAGAGGGACAATCCTGCATCTGCGGGAACTGGTTCCCCTTCCAGAGCTGCAGGTGAGGCCTCAGAGGAGCATGAGGCTGGCAACTCAACTCAGATGGTGAGATAAGCACCTGGCCCAGCCATCCCCCTGCTAAAGAGCACGTTACCTGGCTGGCTGCCTTTGGTTGGGAGGTGGGCCACAGTAAGCCCATACATTAAGCCAAAGTTCGAATGAAGAAGGGAAGGGAAGCAAGGAAGGTGGTTAAGTGAGGACGTGCTGCTGGAAATCTGCACTCAGGAGCCACGTACCCTTACAGTGTGTGGAAGAGGTTAGGGTGCTTTCATTCCCCTCCTCCTCTCTGTTACATGCCCAGTGCTCTATCCCCCATTAGCATCTTCATCTCCATTCTTCTCACTCTCTCCCACCCCACTCTCTTTTCCCCAGCTCGACAGCTGCTCCAGCAGCCTCGAGCCATTGATTTCTCAGCTTTGCCCTTCAAAACTCTCCTGGTTCCATGCCCGGTCTGTATCGTCTAGCTAATCAGGAGCAAAATCTCTCTATTATTATTGCAATTATTTCCCAATCAGCATCGCTCGGGGCTGATTCAATCGGAGGGGGGGCTCCTGACAAGGAAATAAATGTGCAGCCATCACCCTGGGTCACTGAGTCAAGAAGCTGCAGGGCACTCAACAGGAGGCAATTGCAGCTGGGGGTGGAAGGGATTCCACTGTCGTATGCTGGTAACTCTTTGTGAAGCTGCATCTCCAGTGGGGTATTGTGGTCATATGCCCCCCAGTGTTCTAGCCACTGAGGTTCAGGGGGGCAACACTGTTCTGAAAGGTGACCTGCAAAGAGGAAACAAACAGGGTTGGTGCTCTTTTGAGCTTTCATATAGACTCCCAGACTTTAAGGCTAAAATGGACCATCGTGATCCTCCAGTTTGACCTCCTGCGCGCGCGCGCGCGCACGCACGCACGCACGCACACACGCACACACACACACCCCCAATATGTGGGAAGGTGCTGTGGGGAGGAGTTCATAAATAAGGGCTTTTTCAGTTTGTTTTTCACATTAGGAATTCAGTTCTTGGTTACCCTGTTTTTTCTGGAAGACTCTATAGATGGGGAGTTGTAACAGCATAATGACATCACAGCTATTACAGGAGATCTGCATGGAATCGGCTTTCACATGGTTGAAAACTATGTGAACACCAAAAACTACTGAACAAATACCCCTCACTTTCAACTGAAAGCCAAGGCAGCTCTCAGCCCATGGTGCTGGGAACTCCGAGGAGGCCTCCAGCAAAACTGGGGTGACCAGTCAGGACATTCAGAATAGCTGCAGAGGCAGAAATAGGCCAACTTCTTTCTCTTTTGCAGATTACCTTTCAGACTGATGAGCTGAAGGCATCCCTCCTCTCTCACCTTTTCAGCGTAGTTACAGTGGGGGGGGGGGGGTTGCTCTATTAATGCCCCCCCTCGCCTGGTTAGGACAGATATTCAGGCCCTATTGCTGCAGTAGGGGAAAAGACACATTCCCATTTTCGAAAGCCCAGGAAGGAGGAGGAGCCAGCAACGAGCTTGCCAACATCTGCTGCACAAAGGAAGCATGGGGGGAGAGGGGCCTCCACTTAGGGGGCTGGAGTGCAGCTGGACCTGGCACTGAGATCAGCTGATCCCTCCCCCCACCTCCTACCATCAGGGAAAAGCTATTTCTTTCCTTGCCCTTAACATAACAAAGCAGTGTGAGCGAACCTGAGTGGGGCAGGGGGCCGTCCTGCATAGGATCGGGGCATTAGAGACAGGAAGAGACAAAGCAGGGTCCTGGGAACACAGGCAGGACTGGGGATTGGTCCCTAGAGACTACTGCCCCAGGGCTTTGCTCCACAGAGTGGGAGAAGGCCCAGCAAGTCCCATCCCATTTTTCCCTGGGGGAGGCCAGTGCAGGAGTGTTCCCCAGTCTATTCTTCTGAGGCTCTATCCTGTCCCCTTTTAAATGAAGCTAGACATTGCCTGGCTGAGAATCCAGCGTTACTGTCTTGGGAGGGTCATTTCCAGAATTTCCAAAGCCCCTGCTCCAGGGAGTGAGGGGGGCAGAGAGAAGTCAAGTTTTCTCCGCACCACCAAGCCAACGCTCCAGCCAGGAGGGGAACACAAGCCAGTTCCCCCATCTAGTCTTGCATCTGGTTTCACCCATACTTCCCATCTCCTGTTCGGATAATGCAGAGGAAGACAACCTGAGGCTGAATCCCAGAGCAGCTGAGACAGAGGATTCAGCATCTAGAGCTTATGGAGTCCAAGCACTTCCCCAAACGAAACCAGCTCAGGCAGCCCCGAGCCAGATCTGGATACTGCCACCTTTCCTGGGCTGCCTTCCAAGCACAACTCCACCTTCCTCCTCACAAATCCAGCCTAAAAATCTCTCCATCTTCATGGTCTGCTGCCCATCCCTCTCCTCGGTCTAAGGGCTCATCTGCACTGCAGAGTTGTCAAAAAGTCAGCTTTGGTCGACAAAACAGTAGATGTACACGCACTACAATGCTCCCCCCACTGACAAAACTCCTCTGCTGTGGCAACAAAATAAAACCACCTCAACGAGAAGCCTAGAGCTTTTTGTGGCAAGGTAGAGCAACAAAGCATCAGTGTATGCGCTGTGTGTCGTAACTGGGCTCCAGGAGCTATGACACAATGCCCACCCTGACTGCTCTGCTCACTGTTTTGAACTCTGTGGCTCTGTCCTGCACTACAGCTACACAGGCCTGCGCCCCTCCCCTACTGCCCAGCTGAGCACCACATTGCAAAGCGGGTGTCAATCTAGTAGGATGCCCGTGGAACAATGGGATTCAGAAACCTGCATCTTGTGACGCTGTGTGCCTGTCCCGGGAGGCACTGCAAACCCTTCCCAAAGCACCCTGCATGCAGTCGCACAGTGGGATAGCTACCCACAGTGCACTGCTCCGTGTCGATGCAAGAGCTGGTGGTGTGAATGCACTCCACTGACATAAGGAGCATAGCGAAGACATGCAACAGCGGTTTAATTACAGCAGTGGCTGTACGCTGGCATAACTTGTGTCAACAAAACTCTGTAGTGTAGACAAGGCCTAAGATAAATGCTTTCTTATGGGGATGGACAGGAGAACATCACAAGAGGTGTGAGAAGTATTGCGTGAGATGGAGATAGGTTCCACAACCTTCAAGGAGGTTCATTTACTCAGCCTTTTAGGGGAAGTTCTTACCTTGGTCTTCAGAGTCATCAAAATGCACATGGGGGAAGTGCGGGGACCAATCATTTAATACCCGTGACATCTAGAGATATTCCCCAATAACACCATTTAGCAGTCCCACTAACTAATTTGTAAGGCTGTTCCCCACTGTACTAGCAGACAGAGCAGATTTTCAGGTAGATGAGGTGATTGTTGTTTATGAGGCACCACAGGCATGCATCTAGGTTTATTTATCCATCAAATTTCGCTCCAGAACCCTACACTCAAAGTCAATGTAATCCCATTGGCTCTAAAACCTTCCAAGCAGGTAGATCATAACCCAGGCTCGGCACATTCAAACAGCTACCCATTCACTCAACGGCCACGCAAGTATAATTATTATTTCCACTATGTACAATCAGAAGGCCATCTGCTGCAGTAATATATTACAACAAACATATCATATGAACTAAACCCACTGCCCCTTCATGTCTGCCCAGGGAGGACAACTATGTTGGCTGTGCAAGTGAGATTCAACTTTAGCTGTTTAAAAGAGGCTTTGATCCTTTCATATAAAGCATGCCTCTTCTTACCGCAGCTCTGTGCTGCCCTACCGTTTAATCTTGACTGATAAATCATATCCAACTGACATGGAAGAAGTTGATAGGTGATAGATGAGTGGTGTCTAAATCAGTGGCACATCAGCAATACAGGGCATTAACTCCCAGGATAGAAATATAGTTTGACTGTATAGAGTCCATGATGTCTTCGAGGCAAAATTATAAAATGCCCATGGAAAGCCCTACCCTCAAAGGGGAAAGCAATCCAGAGCATGGGAGGGAGGGAGCTACGTGTACAAATCAATTGAAGAATTAGCCCTTACTCTACCTACCTGCCAAAACCAGAGCCCAGGGGTGCGTTTTCTCCCCGGAAAGAGTCTGATGATGATCACACAAGCACTTTTGAAAATAGAAGGGGGGAAGAAAATCATGCACTGCTCTATTATGTATCCTCAGCAATAACACAAAACTAAGGCAGGCTGCAGCAGGCAAACAATGGTGAACATTTGCAAATTTTTGCTTCAAAAGCACTCCATTGAAGTTTTAACTCTATTCCACATACGCCCCCTTCTTCTCCCTGACTTGAGATCTTAAACTCTTTGTTTTGTTTGCTTTCGAAGCTTGGCAGCAGTTTCTCTTGGCTCTCAGACCCTAAACTTCCGACCCTTCTGTAACATAGTCACAGCCTCAAGTGTACCCATTAAAGGGGCATCCTCATTAGACAAAAGTCCTGATCCAAAGTTCAGGGAAGCCAATGGAAAGACAGTCCCATTGACATCAATGGCCTTTGGATCAGTTCCTTTGGCTGCGTCTCCCACTTGAATAGAACTCGTATGCAGTACCAACAGGAGGCTGTTGAGTGTGCAGGGGGGTCATTGCCCTTCTGGCCCGTGTACTGGAACACTGTGGGAGGAGAGACTGAAAAGATTTGAATTTATTTTTGAAGATCTAGTTTGAGCTATTTAAGAGCAAAGGTTTCATACAGGAAGAGGCATTCTCTCCACAGCACATGCATGGATCTTCCATTGGCACTAATGAAAAGCTCCCAGGGTTACTTCTAATAAGATAAGCAAATATTTGGGCTCAGATTTTCAGACTGGTACACACACGGTCACTATGACTGTGTACGAACACACTGTAAATGCACAAGCTAGCAGGGCCCTTGGTAGCATGCTAAAAATAACTGTGTAGACAGGGAGGCTCAATCTGGAGCTCCAGCTCTCAGGTCCACCCTTCCCAGGCGCTCCTGCCAAGTTGCAACACCAAAGCAACTCCTACCTGGCTATTTTTAGCTTGCTAACTTGGCTCTGTGGGCTTGGGCCAGAAGGCTTGCTCCCACATAAGACAGAGACATACCCTAACAGGGCGTTTGCATGGTCAATTATGGCATGTACAGTCACTGTATCGTGCATGTGAGTTTGAGCATCGAACGGCTGAACAGACCTAGAGTATATACTGTGTCAAAAACTGAATTCTCAGAGCAGCTTTGAAGAACACCTGCCACGGTCTCAATCTCTCCAGAACTTCAAATGCTGCCAGTGTATCTCAAATGGGCGCTGGCATTTTTCTGTTCCTTCCCAGCAGGAAGGCCCGTTGAATGACATGACTGACTCCTGAAATGCAAATCAGCATCTGAACGCATGAGAGCGGCACATTTGCAAAGCTCCAGTGAGGTCAGTCCTTGCATTACCTTGAGAAGTTGGGGAGTTAATTTAACCAGGTTTTCATACACACAACACATTTCTCCACACCTGCCCTATCATATGAACAGCCTCCTCTCTCTCACGCTTTCACACCCCAGAGCTCCACTTCCCTTGTCCCAAACTGGATCACACTTCCAAGACTGACTGCTTCCTTGTCACTTACTCTTCATTGCATGACATGCTGTTCACAGACCTAGGCATGATTTAGGGTCTATATGTGTTTGTTGGAGGAGAGAGGGAACAGACTGACAAGGAGCAAGAAAAGGGTTAATTTAAATGGGCTCTTCTGGAACAACAGACCGGGGGCATCTCGGCTGACTGGCTGTGCAGGGGTTAACAATGCATTGCAGGGAGAGGGTTGGCGCTCAGAGAGTGCATGTAATTTCTCTAAGCTGCCTGTGACTTACAGCTAGAATTGAGAAAAAGCACCTTCAAAATAAAAAAAGTTTATTTTATTCCAAGATCAAATCCTGGCAGTAGTCTTGGCAGGGCCTAAAGGTGCTAGAGTGGCAGCACTTGAATATCTGCACTGTTTAGGGAGACCAAGGGGTGGGAAACGATATTAATTAAAGTTTTAATTACCATAGCCAAACGACTAGTATAATTACTTTATTCTCCCAGAGACTTCAAACTGATTAAGCGCACGTGTGCAATCTTTAGGTTGATTTGATTTTTAATTAAATGTACCGTCAAAGATGGTGAGGGTCTGGCTGGGCAATGTGGCTGTTGCTATCTCTCCCCCCTCCAACCCCTCGTCAGAGACGGAGCCCCAGAGCACACCCAGAAGAGGAGCCAAAGGTCAATGAGCTACAGATTTATGGTGAAAGACAACAGAAAGCACCCAACGGAGTGAGACTTGAGGCCACATGTGTGCCCGCATGAATAGGTGTGGGATATAGGAACGGATATCGCACGCAGGCATGCATGTGTGACAAGGGCTATGCCTGCATGAGACTGCACGGATATACGTTTAATGCTGTGTGTCTCACTCTTTATGTTTCTTGGAACAAGAGATGAGATTGCGGGTCTGGTGACTGCACACAAACATGCCTTGGAGGGGGATGACTGACTGGTGAACGGCCAGGAGGACAGCGACCCCTTGGGATAAGCTAAATGTTTTCTTCCGCTCCAGGAAAAAAAAAAATTATATATATATATATATATATAGTCCCTCCCACTCCAGGCTCTGCTAAGTTTCGTGAACAAGTTCCTGCCGTTAGACACTGCCGTTAGACTCTGCCCATAGTGTTCTCCCCCCTGCCTTGTAACCTCTTCCAGGAGATTTACAGGGTTCCTTCCGCTTGGCCACAGGGACACAGTGGAACGAATGTCTATACCAAGGGCACTTTACGGACTCAAAGAGCTCACAGCTGAGCAGCAACCTGGATAACCATTCGGACAGAAGGTGCCCAGACATTGCAACAAAGTCAGCTCTCCTGGCAGTGGGTGCAGCTCCACGGCTCACTATAGGCCAGAGATAGGAAGCCAGGAAGGATTCAAGAAAGAGGGCAGGGTTTAAGAACAAATTGAGTGAGAAAACTCCAGACTAAAAAGACTGGAGGAAATCACGCTTCTCAGGAGCTCGCATTTGGTTCGCTGGTGAAAGGGAAGTGGAGGCAGATGAACACAGAGGGAGGCTGCACAAAGCCTGGAGTCTATTTTGTTACAAGATGAAGCAAAGTCACTTGCCAGCTCAGAATCATGAGCGATGCCTTGGCTAGAATTTTACACTGTGCCCTGCCAGTGCTAATGTGTGAGTGAGTGAAACAGACACAGGTGCCATTCCCTCCTGTGGATTCCCGCTCTCATCCATTAGCCTTTGTTTTACATTCTCCGTGCCCCCTGTACCTTTAAGAACATCTTAACAATGACTCCACATAGTCCCCTAAAATATTAATGAACTTGTGCTGCCACAGGGGGGAATTATTAAAAACAATTTTGCAAAGGTATCCTTTTCAAATACTACTACTACTAAAAGACAAAGTGGTAGAAATTAAATTCCCAGTCCCCTACCTCAAATAAATACTATCAGAATTCTAAATGAGACATAATTACCTCAGCAAGGTTAAAGCAGCTAATGCACGCAGAATACGGAATCACCATTCATCATAATCACATCTCATATCACAGCCATTATTTATAATTAGGAGGCACGGTTTAAAAAACACATAAAGACACCCATGCAATGCAGTAATTCTTGTGTTATTGCTCCTGGAGGGCCAATCCTGGGCCTTCGGAAGCACGGCTATATGGAATCGATGCACAAAATACAAAAAATTTGGGGGGGGGGGGAAGGAAGGGAGAAGAAGAAGAAGAAGAAGAAGAAGAGCACACCTCCAGGTGTTTGAAAGGGAAGCCCAGACAGTGAGATTCTAGCTGCACTTCGTAGACTAGGGACGTGAGACCCTAAGAGACTTCAAAGTACATTGGTGTCAGGCATGGGATATTCTGCCTGCTCTGTGCAGCATTAGGGTGGTGGAACACCCCAGATCATCTCCTACCTGTCATTAACTCAGGTCTGAATGGGTCACACAAAACGAGTAGAGAACTAACCATTTCAGCACTCACCAGCACCCATCACTACATCAGGTTGTTGGCATTTTCTTGAAACACAAATGCAAGTGGACCAGAGAGGGACACAGACTAACTGCACAATCTAAAGCCTCCCCTTTACACTGTCAGCGATTCTGTTAGTATTCATGCTGGACTTGAGGAGGTTAACACACACAGCCCTCACTTCCACAAAGGGTTAAATTCTGGGGTGCAGCCAGAGGCTATTTAGCCCTTGTGACACAAACAGATGATTCATATCAGTCTTCAGAGTTGAAGATGCAAGGATGGGACTTTCTGAGCATCTGAAAACGGGGACAGATTCCCCCACGCCCCGCCACTTTCCTGTCCCCTGCCTCCTGTGCAATTCCATAGACACTTGCCTGAGCTCACAGGTCAGGATTTGCCAGCTGACTCTCCAAGACAGTTAAACACAAAGGAAAAATTGCAGGGCAATGGACTTACGTTGCTTTTTGGGCTGTTGGGTATTTTTGTTTTAAATAAATAACAAAAAGAGGCATTGCAAAACTTCATGCCTGAACCGAAAGCTGCCCTCCTTTGAAGTGAAATCCTTGCAGTCTGAGCCCCAATGAATTATTTACAAGCTCCGGATGAAGTCAGAGGAAATTACCCTTAATGTATTCTGGGGAAGTTCGTAAAATGAAATGACTACGCAAGGGCTAACACACGGTGACACAAGCTGAAGAGCCCAATTCCAGTGACGACTGAAGTCTCACTTCTCCTTGCAGACGAGGAACTGGGTGGCAGTAAATTCTCATGCCCATGGTGTGTTAAATGGTATCTCATGCGCTTCTGTAGAGACTTCCATGTCAAAGGGCTGCAAAGGCACTTACAAAACACACACAGGGATCGCCCTGCATCTCTCTCAACTGCAACCACCTCTGGGGTAGAATGTGGTAGCTGTCAAACAGGGCACAGCAATACCTCATAGCCGTTTAGGGCAGCAAATAAAGGAGAGTTCCACTAATACTGCAGGGGAGATTTAGAGGGGCCAAATGCATTAATAGCACACACCCTCCTTTCCCCCCCTTTAGAAGAAAGCCATGGAATCTAAAAATGACCATAAGTGGTCAGGATCTGATGGTATCTCATAGGAGGGCTGGGGATGGGGATGGTGGGAGTTGCCACATGCTTTTGTGCCCCCTAGAGGTAAATTATGGAGCAACACAGTAACCTCAGAGCCTTCCAGGATGCAGAATGAGTGCCATGATTGCAGAGGCTATTGTCAAAGCCCAGGGCTGCCCACACAGGGACAAGTGGAAGGACACAAACACTTCAAGTGTTTTTTGTGGTGTAAAACCAGGCTGCAAGAGGAAAACAGGGAGAGCGGAGCCAATGGAAACAGACACGCAGGTCCTGGGAAGAAACAAATTATTTTTCTTTTGCAACGGGGCTAAGAGCTTATCCCTCCAAAGTTTGCTCAGAACCGCCCCAGGGGCACCATCAGACTGAGCTTGTTTTGCAAGTCTTGTAACTGTTCGTCACATATGGAACTGCAACTTTACAGGAATTTAATGAAACTGTAAAAAGAAACAGGAACCAAGTCTCCATTAGAGTCCAGCAAATATATTAAAAACAACAGCCACGGCCTCTGCCAGGGAGAAGGGAGGGATGCTGCAGAGCCCTTGTGTATCAGCCTGCACACTCTCCCCCCATCCTGCACCACAGGGAAGCCAAGGACAAGGCAGCAATGCTCCATGCAGCAGGGAAGCTGAGGGCCACTGTTTATATTGAGAGCCTCGGGTCAGAGCCCCATTGTGCTAGGTGCTGTACAAATACAGCCCCACACTGCCTCCATCAGAACCGTTCAAGGAAGATGCTCCCCTCTCCAACCTGATCAATGGAGGGAACAGCTGGCACTTAGATATGCTAGTGATTTGCAGTCTGCATACAAGAGATGAGACAGACAGACAAGAGCTCAGATAACTTGAGCCAAAAGCAATGGGTGGGGAAGTGGGGAGCTCAGGCACGCAAGGGGCGGGGGCTGCAAGCCTTCTCTGTTATGCTGGAGCCGACAAGGACAGTCAGGCCTTCATAGGAACCCGAGCGCTACTTGGAAGTGATCAGAAGCTGGGGAAGGGAGGTGCTGCCTCATGTTTCAATCCCAGGGTGGACAGGGCTGCTGGTGGAAACGGAGATTGGAAGCCTGTGGAATGTCTGTGCCCAAAGTCCTTCTCTGCTTCAGAAAGACAGGCAAAGGTAGGAAAACCACAGCCTCAGCTCTACTGTACTTTGTGGCAAGGGGATAGATAGGTCAAACCTTCCAGAATTGATTAGCATGTGGGAGATCATACAGGGACTGCCACAGGTGGAAATCTCCCAGCTGAGCTAAGGGCAGGGAACACGCCAAAGCCAGAGGTGGGAGAAGTGCTATAGCAGCCAATATGCCTAGAATAGAACCTTCCACATTCCCGTGGCCTCGGCATACCAGCCAAACGTCCTAACCCTTCCAAGGGGAACAGAAAGTCCTATCCCATTGGGCTGCATCTGGCTTCCATTACAGACAATGGCAAAACTTTGCAGGAGCAGGCCTGCTGACATCAGTGGAAGTAAAGAGTACCTGGCAGTAAGCAGGATTGGGCTCCGAATCACAATTCTCCCCCAGTGCTGCTAACCACATTCATCCCCCTCCCTCTCTTTACCCTGTTGAAAACTTGACAGAATCTCATAGCGCTTTGCAGCTGAAATTGGCAGGTCTTAGATTAATTGACTACAATTTTACACAACAACATGTTTAGCTGGGAGTTGGCCCAGGGCCCACTTGGCTTGCCACCGCTCCCCAGACACTTTTCAAGCAACCTCAAAAACTTCATAACACATTTAGGCAATAGGGGCAGATTGCCAGTGTGACCCGCTCCCTGCCAAAATCACCCCGCTTCCACTTCCCCAGCCTCCGCCAGACCCTCCCCAAACTCCTCCAGTGTTGTCTCTGTTCTCATTAATGGCTTGTTAAATTATTCTGATAGTCTCCAGGGATTTTATTCCTCCAAACCCTAAGGAGTGCAATACAGGCTTCACTCTTGCTGGTTTGATGGTAACCAGTGCACATCAGCCCCATTGCTCAAGAGGCCTGAGAAAAGTTGGATTTTCATTTCAATCAGTTATGACACATTCCTGCTGCCCTTCCATTTAATACTCCACAGGAAAATCCCCAAGCAGAAAGCTGATGCAACTAAAGTGGCAAATCCACACCCCCACCCATCCCAGGGCTGAGAGCCTAGAGTTACTTGTTTATGACCTTTAAAAATATAAGACCCCTCGAATGAAACTGTCTCTCCAATTCACCTCCCACCCCCTCCCTTCAGCTTAAAAACAGTTTGCGATTTTTATCAGAGCCAGCATTTCCAATCGAAACCCTTGGATTTCAAGGGATGGGCTGTCAGAGTTCACATCCCAAAACTGAGCCCCTACAGGTTTGGGCCCATGTCAGATCCGGAACTGGGAGGAACCAGCTTTTCAGATCCAATTTGGATGAGGCCAACCAAGGAGAGGAAATCTGGCAAACTCGGCTGACCTTGCGAAGGTCCCACAATTTGAGAGATACAATCTCAAGAGAAAAACTTGCAAGATTCTGATGCTGTCTAATCTAAAGCTGAATCCCAGCCAGGATCCAAGCCTCAGACCCAAATCCTGACCTAATCCAGACCCAGAAGACTCCTTATGGGCTCCTCTCTAGTTTGTACCTGCAATATGAACTAGGGCTCTGGCAGGTCTCCGCTCAGAAGTCTGAGAAGGGGTGGGGAGGATTTCTCTGGCTCTGCGTGGAACCTGGGTCATGCAGCTGATGCTCAGTGAAAGCCAAATTGGGGATGGACTGTTTGTGTGATTTCATTTCTTGAATAAACAGAAACATCCTGTGTGCAATTAAGAGCCCTTATGAAAAACACAACAGTAACAGCCCCATACATTCCAGCCTGTGTGGGACTTGTACACGCTACAGCAGGGGATGTGTAAGTGGGGGGGAAGGCTCTTAGTTCCCTGTGTGAGTTTAAAAGCCCCTGAAAATTAGACCCTAGTCTCAGTCACACACTTAGGCAAAGTTTCTCAGGCAAAGCAAGCACCAGAGAGTGCGCGTAGGGGGAAGAGACCTGCTCCCCAAAAGTCCATTTTCTGCCAGACTGATCTTTCCTCCAGCGAAGTTAAGGGCTTTTCGTTCCCAGCCTTTGCTGTTTCTAACCCATACACTGAGGAGGAATTCTGAGCAAGGGAGGCAGAGGGTTAAGAACAGTCCATGCACACATGTAACACAAAACACACACTGGCCCCTCCTGCCCCCCAAGCGGATGTCATCATCTTCAAATGAACAGGCCTCTGAAGATTCAGCAAAGCAATCTCTGAACAGAGGAGGTGAGAGGAACAGCTCTTGATGCAGCCTCAGACAGACAAATAAAAGAATAATGGGTTGGTGATATTTTGTCCTCCTTTGGCACTTTCTACCTGAGGATCTTAAAGGATTCTGTGTACATTAATGAGGCCCTCCTCAGTCTGCCCCTGAGTATCATCATCATCTGCATTCTACAGAGGAGAAAACTGAGGCACAGAGAGGTGACATGACCTGCCCAAGATCATAAAGCAAATGTGTAGCAGAGTCGAGAATAAAGCTCAAATCTCCTGAAACCCAGGCCTTTACCCCAAGTCCATCTTTTCTCAGCACACTGCAGCCCCACTTTTCCAGCCAGCACTACAGAACCAGGCTAGGCTAACATGCTACTGGGGCCTAGAGCAGGGGTTTTTTTGTTTGTTTTTATAACTTTGAAAAACACTTTGGAATTTTTTCCATTTTGCAGAGTTTGAAACAGCCTTTTGTTCCCCCCCCAAAAAAAATTTGGAGGGACATTTTTCAATAGAATTTTTCACCAAAAACATTCTCACAACAGCTTGTTGACATTTTCAGTTACCATAAACCCGGTTTTATTTTTTCAGTAAATGAAATATTTTGTTTATTTTGCAACTGTTTTCAAGAAACATTTATATTAAAAAAAAAAAATCACAAAAAATTGCAAAAAACAAAAATAGCTTTTCACAGAAAAAATTGAAAAGAGTACCGTTTTTTTTTTTTTGACCAAAAAAACCTATGTTTAAAAAAAAATGCCAACCAGCTCTTACCATCCACACAGACAGTGACCATCCTACAGGGTGGGCAAAATGCAACTTGGCGCCCCCCAGATCCATGCTAGCTACAAACCTTCCAAAGACAGTTATTCCGCCTGCTGTGTGTAGATGGGGCCCCAAACTTAGGTGCAGTTACAAATAAATGCTGGACAAAATCTAAGACGAATAAGAAATGCTTTCTGAGATTTGGGTTTCATTTATAGCCAAACCTTTTATTGCTGGTTTGAAACAAACGTTGGCTGCACAAGCCAGAGGGCAGCCAGGACAGCAGGAGAATGAAGCGGAGTGGAGGCGGAGCGCGCAGCTGAACTATTGCCCAGGAATAGATTGCAGAAAGCGAGCAAACAGCATCCACAGCGATAACGTATTTGGAGAGGAAAGGGGTGGTAGATTGTTTTGGTTTTTTTAATTCCTTTCCATTTTAATAACATGGACTGTTAACAGAGGGAAGGACTTTCCTTGTTTTGGTAGATTGCTATTTATGCTGTGGGTGTTAGGCACTCTATAGTCATCTTGGAAGACAATTCCTGCCTGAGGTTTGAAAAGAAAAGACCAGTTAAGATTAGGGGGACAGCATGGCACAGCGAGCTAGGACTCAGGAAGCCTGGGTTCTATCCACGGGCCTGCTGGATGATCTGCTGTGAGTCCCTTCTCTTCCCTGAGCCTCCATATCCCCATATATAAAATGGGGTAATGATACTGACCAGCTCCATAAAGTGTTTTGAGATGTACGGCCGAAGAGTGAACTGGGCCTAACAGTACCCGCTATTTGAGATCTATGGATACGGGTTATCACTATCTAAAAGGATTCTTTGTTTGTTATTTGTATTCTAGTACTACCTATCAGCCCCGGCTGAAACCGGGGCCCGTTGTGGCAGGCACTGTGCACACATTAGAGATAGCCCCAGCCCTGAAGAGCTTACCGTCTAAACACACAAGATCAACCAAATGAATGATTGTTATCGTGCTGTTATCACTAAGAAAAAAAAAATTTGCTCAGCCCTGCCACACTGGGTGAAATACAATGTTCTGTCTGACTTTGCAAAGGAAAGCCAGGGACTGAGTGTCTGCTGTCCTGCCCCTGGCAGAGTCCTTTGCCACAGTGCAAAATGAATATAAAGAATTCTGGTTCAGTAGGATTTACAAAACGAGGGCTCACAATCTAGCTCCCACCCCCAGAAGAGGTAGCTATTTTTCTCCCTATTTGTATCTACGTAACACAGCAAACAGAACCCAGGAATCCCCCGTCTCTTTGCTCTAATCACTAGACCACACTCTTATTTTCGCACACACCCACAGATTTAAAGAAAATAAACAAACCCCAAGCTAAGAGGGAGTGTGTCCCATCACCTGCTAGAAAAGAAATGTCTAATTTTAAATGTTGAATGGTCTGGAGGCTCATAACCATAGCAAGAAAGAGGACAAGAGAGAGACAGCAACCTTGGGGAAAGAAATGTGGAATTCCATTCTGGAAGCTCCCATCCTCTAAGCCGGGTGGAAGAGCCCCCACAGGTGCCTTACTTAGGGAGAAGGGGTTGTTTTTAGAGACTCTTATAGGATAGCTAAGTTTGATTATTTCTTCCAAAGACCGGCACAGAGGCAGCTCCCCTCCCCATCACAACTCCTGCCACTGAGACAGAGTCGACATCCCCCTAACATGCTCCCTGTTAGCAGAATTGTTCTACCATTAGCTCCAGTTGCTTCGGCTCTGGCTGAGATACTGGCAGCAGCACCATGTGGCAAGCATTCATGGAGTGGAGAAATCTACCAGGAACAATTAGCGCACCTCCCAGCTGCCTAGGGAAGCAGATCATTGTCATGCATCTGACCCAGCTATGCAGCAAAGCTGACCCTGCTCATGGTTTTATTTCCTCGCTGAGGGGTTTTTCCTTCTGACGGGAGTACAACGTTATTGTTGCATGACTGGCTCTGCGCTAGGGGTACAGACGCTCCGAGTGGGGAAGGGTGGAGGGGGCGACGCGTGGAATCTTGGAGACAAGCTGAGTGCAGAACAGGAGTAAAGGATTGCAATCATACCATGCAAACAGTGCTCACACCAATCTGCCAATCCAAGGGAACATGCTCAGCTACCCATCTGCCCCGGCCCCTGGGTGGAAAGTCGCACACCACAAGGTTCAGACAGACAGAGAGCACCTGGGGGGATCCAATATCCCTGTCCCTCCAAAGACAGCAGAGAATAGCAGGCTAATACTTCAGGCCAGGACTTGATCCCAGTGTATTGACCAGGGGCTACTTTTATGCACAAGAAAAGCAAGAGGCCCCTTTTGGGAGCCCAGCCCACTGCATGAAGCACTGCCAGCCTGCCCAGGAATAGGACCAGACACAAAGGTTGCTCACTGCCTGATTCCTCTCACCCCATACTCCCTCGGTTTAGGACTCCACAAGCCATAACGAGCAACTGTGCCCCACAGGGCACCACCCACCTAGTCTGGGCAGAACAAACAATCCCACTTCCAGCAAGGCTCCACCACACCCAGTTAACTCAAGGAGCCTGCAGGGCTCTGAAGCCATCCTCAAATATTTTCAGGGCTTGGCACGGTGCCACCAATGCAATGGGTTACGCCTCTGGTGAGGCCTGCATCACATTGCAAGGCAGAGGGCAGAAGGGCGTGACTGTTTCGTCCCTCAGCGGACTCCGAGCACTGGAAAGTCCAGAGCCTCCGTATACACCCAAGCCTGCAGGCACGCATCCTTCCACACCCTGCATTCCAAGTGCATGCAAAGCTCTTGGAAACGCACTGGAGTCACACACCTCTCTCCCCGGGTGACTGACACGAGCTCCGCGGGCCCAGCTGTCAGCGGTTAAGAAACACCAAGGAAGCAAAATCTCCCCACAGCCATTTGTGCATGCACGACATAGTCCAACCTGAGCTGCCCCTTTAGAGAAGATGCCCTTCCTTAGAGCCACATCAGCTCAGTCAAAATGGGAGCAACAAGTCCAAAAAGCAGGAAAGAAAATTCCCAAGGCCTCGATTTGCCCTCCCGCCTCGGCTTCCTCGTTGCACCATTCTACATCCACACCAAATCTCTCACCTCAGGTTCCCCCAGTCACACTGTTCCTCCCCCTACAGCTACCTCCCTGATGTCCTATGTCAAGTCCTAGCCCTGAACCTAATGGATGGGGAAGAAGGGGTTAACAACAAGCCCACAGGCCAAAAGCACCTGTTACCTTAAGGATCTTGGGAGCAGCAAAAGTAGCAGCTCCCCTGAACTCCATGCCCTATCAGACTCAGTATCCGAGCCATGTCCCACATGGGCCATTGCCAGCTACACACACCCTCCTTCCGGTGCCTCCAGGACACAGAGAGGATGAGATGGCGTCTCAAGGCAGAATGGAATGGGGTGGAGGCAACTGTCCCCCTGCCCCTCTCTAACCCCACAACATTCTCTCCTGGAACCCAGATCTTGCCAGGGAAGGGCAGGGACCTCTGCTGGGTCCGATCCTACCTCCCCATGCTGGTGCTGCCCAAGCAAGTCCTATATCCAGTGCTTAATTTGTAATGAAAGAGGTGCCGGGGCTTAAGCAATTACCGGGGCTGAAGTCATTTTTTTTACATTCATAACTGATGCAGCAAGCCCAAAGGTGCCGGGGCTCAGCCCTGGCACAAATTAAGCATTGCCTATATATCCCAGGCCTGTCAGCAGAGTATCTGCTCCCCTCTCAGTCTGGTCTGAGAGCTCTGCTCCCCCACCAGTCTGCAGCCTAGCTCGTCACCTGGCTCTCGCTGCTCTGGCCACAGTCCACATACCACAGGCTGGTCCTCTCCTGCCCCAGCTCACCTCCAAACAGACCTTCCCCCACTGAGGCCAAAAGGGGCCCATCATCTTTTCCTAAAGCTACCGTGCCAGTGCATCCAAGGGCAAGGAGGGGCAGCAGGTACCTGAACCCCAGAGGTAAAGCACCCACCTACCCCACTACCACTAAGGCTGCTGAAACGAAATAAGCCAGGCCAATGCACTGCAGTGAAGACAGCAGTCCCCTTTGCTGCACCACAGGCAGTTTCACTCAACACCATAAAAGAGGCCTACTGGCCTGAGCACAGAGCTGGGAACACCAGCATCCTCATGCCAGCCCTGACACACTCGCTGGGATAACCCGGACCCACCCTCTGCAGCTTGGGAGTCTTAATGAATGGTGCCACCAAGATGTGACTTGCTGATCCAACTATGTTTTCCATAGCTAATCCCAATTAGTCACCTTGTCGGAGATTCGGATCTATTTTTGGAAGCTTTAAAACCACACGCAGAGATAGTGTCACTTTTTTCCTCTAGAAATGTTGCATTTGCATTCTGTTCAGTGGCTGCTGGGTCATTTTAACCAACTTTAATGGAAAACAAAAAACACTCTCATCAAAGAAAGCCTGGTGGGTCGCTGTATCCAGGGCCAGACTAGCTGTGGAAAACAAGAAGAGATTACTAGATGGAAATGGTAGAATAATCAATAATGTAGAAAAGGCAAAAATGTTCAATAAATATTTCAGTTCTATATTTGGGGGGAGGGGGAGGAATATAATCTCATCATATGGTGATAACACTCTTTAATGACTTCCAGAGATAATAGCAGAATGCAAACAGAAGCTACTAAAGTTAAACTTTTTTAAATCAGCAGGTCTGGATAATTTGCATCCAAGAGCTTTAAAAGAGCTGGCTTTGGAGCTTGCTGGACCATTAACATTGATTTTCAATAAGTCAGAGCACTGGGGAAGTTCCAGAAGGCTAGAAGAAAGCTAATAATGTTGTGCCAATTTTTAAAAAGGGTAAATGAGATGACCCGGGTAATTATAGGCCTATTGGTCGGATATCAATCCCAGGCAAGATAATTTCAGAGGGGTAGCCGTGTTAGTCTGTATATAGCAAAAACAAGAGTCCTGTAGCACCTAAAGACTAACAAATTTCTGCGGGTACAAGCTTTCGTGGGTTGCAACCCACTTCATCAGATGCATGAAGTGGAAATCTCAGACAGGAGATATATACACATACATCCAAGGGTAAGAAACAACAATGGGGAGGACAAGTGCTAACAGTCAATTCAGTTAGGGTAGATGAGGCCTTTTCACAACCTTTGATCAGGAGGTGAGAATGTGTGAACAGTGACAATTACTTCTTGTAATGAGAGAACCATTCCAAGTCATTATTCAGGCCCAGTCTGGTTGTGTCGAGTTTGCATACGAGTTCCAGCTCTGCAATTTCTCACTGAAGTCTGTTTTTGACTTTTTTTGTAGAAGTATGGCAACTTTCAAGTCAGCTGCAGAGTGTCCTGGGAGACTGAAGTGCTCTCCTACTGGTTTATGGATGTTACCATTTTTTATGTCTAATTTGTGTCCATTTATTCTTTTGCGTAATGACAGTCTGGTTTGGCCAATGTATAGGGCAGAGGGGCATTGCTGGCACATGATGGCATTTATTACATTAGTAGATGTGCAGGTGAATGAGCTCCTGATAGTGTGGCTGATGTGGTTAGGACCTGTGATGGTGTCACTAGAGTCCATGTGCGGGCAGAGCTGGCAACGGGGTTTGTTGCAGGTTTAGGTTCCTGGGTTAGTGTTCCTGTTGTATGGTGTATGGTTGCTGGTAAGTATTTGCTTCAGGTTGGGGGACTGTCTGTAAGCAAGGATAGGCCTGCCTACTACGGATTGAGCGAGTGAGGGATCATCTGCTAGGATAGGCTGTAGATCCTTAATGATGTGTTGGAGAGATTTTAGCTGGAGGCTGTAGGTGATGCCCTGTGGTGTTCTGTTTTCTTTGTGGGGTCTGTCCTGTATTAGGTGACTTCTGGGTACCCGTCTGGCTCTGTCAATTTGTTTCTTCACCTCTCCAGGTGGGTATTGTAGTTTTAAGAATGTTTTATGGCGATCCTGTAAGTGTTTGTCTCTGTCTGAGGGATTGGAGCAAATCCAGTTGTATCTTAGGGCTTGGCTGTAGACAATGGATCGTGTAATGTGTCCAGAGTGGAAGCTGGAGGCATGAAGGTATGTATTGAGGTCAGTTGGTTTTCGGTATAGGGTGGTATTAATGTGATCATCCTTTATTTGTACTGTAGTGTCCAGGAGATGGATTTCTTGTGTGGACTGGTCCAGGCTGAGGTTAATGGTGGGGTGGAAATTATTGAAATCCCAGTGGAATTCTTCCAGGGACTCTTTCCCGTGGGTCCAGATGATTAAAATGTCATCAATGTAGCATAGGTAAAGGAGAGGTGCTTGGGGGTGAGTTTTGAGGAAGCGATATTCTAGGTCAGCCATAAAAATGTTGGCATACTGTGAGGCCATGCGGCTGCCCATAGCTGTGCCACTGACTTGAAGGTATAGATTGTCTTCAAATCTGAAGTAGTTGTGGTCACAAAGTCACAAAGTTCAGCTGTCAGGTGTGACATATCTCATTAGGGGAAATGTTCTTGATGGCTTGTAGTCCATCTTTGTGTGGAACGTTGGCGTACAGAGCTTCTACATCCATCGTGGCTAGGATGGTGTTTTCTGGGAGATCACCGATGGATTGTAGTTTTCTCAGGAAGTCAGTGGTATCACGAAGATAGATAGGAGTGCTGGTGGCATAGGGCCTGAGGAGAGAGGATTCCCAGGTTTGTGGATCTTGGGTAGCAGATAGAATAACCTTGGTCGGGGCTCAGGGGGTGTGTCTGTGTAGATTTGTTCCTGTGTTTCTTTAGGGAGTTTCTTAAGTAGATGTTGTAGTTTCTTTCGGTATTCCTCAGTGGGATCGGACAGTAGTGGCTTGTAGAATGCGGTATTGGGGAGTTGTCTGGCAGCCTCCTGTTCGTAATCCAATCTATTCCTGATGACTACAGCACCTCCTTTGTCAGCCTCTTTGATTATAATGTCAGAGTTATTATGGAGGCTGTGGATGGCGTTGTGTTCCACACGGCTGAGGTTATGGGGCAAGCGATGTTGCTCATCTACAATCTCAGTTTGTGCAAGTTGACGGAAACACTATGTAAAAGTCTAGTCTGTTGTTTCAACCGTCAGGGAGAGTCCATGCAGAATTCTTCTTCTTCTTGTAGCATTGGTAGGAAGGTATCTGTGGGTTAGTGTGTTGTTCAGTGGTATGGTGGAAATATTCCTTGAGTTGGAGACAGCGAAAGTAGGATTGCAAGTCACTGCAGAACTGTATCATGTGTGTGGGGGTGGTGGGGCAGAAAGAGAGTCCCCGAGACAAGACAGACTCTTCTGCTGGGTTAAGCGTATAGCTGGATAGATTTACAATATTGTTGGATGAGTCAAGAGTATCACAGTTGTGGTCCCTTGTGGCATGTAGGAGCTTAGATAGTTTAGAGTCCTTTTTCCTCTATAGAGAAGCAAAGTGAGTGTTTTAAATGGCCCATCTTGTTTTTGTAAAGATCAGCCATGTGGAAGTTTCTGTGGAAGTTTATCTCAATGCTGGAAAATCTCATGAAGAGCCAATGGAGCAGCTGATACTGGACTCTATTAATAAAGAGCTAAGGGAAGATAACGTAAGTAATGCAAATCAACATGTGTTTATAGAAAATAGATCTTGTCAACTAACTTGATATCTTTTTTGATGAGATTACAAGTTTAGCTGATAAAGGAAATAGTGTTCATGTAATATATTTAGATTTCAGTAAGGCATTTGACTTGGTACCACAAGATATTTTAATTAAAAAATTAGAATGATATAAATTTAAAATGGCATACATTAAATGGATGAAAAACTGGCTAAATGATAAATCTCAAAATGCAACTGCAAATGGAATTGTTATCAAGCAGGTTTGTTTCCAGTGGCGTCCTGCAGGGATTGCTCTTGGCCCTACGCTATTTAATGTTTTTATCAATGACCTGGAAGAAAACATTAAATTATCAATGGTAAAGTTTGCAGACGACACAAAAACTGGGGGAGTGGTAAATAATGAAGAGGACAGGTCGCTGAAAGTGAACAATATGCATTTCAATACAGCTAATTGTATATGTATGCATCTGGGAACAAAGAATGGAGGTCATATTTGCAGGATGGCCTATCCCAAGCAGCAGTGATTCTGAAAAAGATTTAGGGGTTATGGGGGATAAACAGCTGAACATGAGTTTCCAGTGCAACACTGTGGCCAAAAGAGCTAATGTGATCCTGGGTGCATAAACAGGAGAATCTCAAAGAGGAGCAGAGAGATTATTTTAACCTCTGTATTTGGCACTGGTGCGACAGCTGCCTGAATCCCTGTGTCCAGTTCAAGAAGGATGTTGATAAACTGGAGAGGGTTCAAAGAAGAGCCAAGAGAATGATTAAAGGGTTAGAAACCTGCCATACAATGACAGATTCAAGAAACTCCATCTATTTAGCTTAAGAAATAAAAGGTTAAGGGGTGACTTGATTAGTCTATAGAAACCTACATGGGAAATCAATATTTAATGGGCTCTTCAATCTAACAGATAAAAGTATAGCAATCTAATGGCTGGAAGCTGAAGTTAGACAAATTCAGACTGGAAATAAGGCTTAAATTTTTAATGGTGGGAGTATTATAACCATTCGAACAATTTACCAGGGGCCATGGTAGAGTCTCCATCACTGACAATTTCTAAAATCAAAACTGGATGTTTTTTCTAAAAGATCTACTCTAGGAATTATTGTGGGGAAGTTCTGTGGCCTGTGCTAGACAGGAGGTCAGACTACATGATCACAACAGTCCCTTCTGACCTTAGAATCTATGAATCTATGATAAATAGCAGCTCCAGTCAAGTAGCTGTGTTATTGGTGCTGCAATTTCAGCGACAAGCTCAAAGGCCATCCAAGGCAGATGCAGATGGCCTTAAGTAACAAACTTTAAACCTAAGAGACTAGACTCACCAGTCTAATTCCCCCCTCGATATGAGCAGCCAGCTTCCTGCCCAGTCTCAGGAAGCACAGGATGGAAAAGGCAGTGACAGAAAACATCTCCACCCTAAACAGGGAGCTCACAATCTGAACCATCAGGGGAGCATTAGCATACTGCAGTATTCAAGTCTCTTGCTTCCAGCTGCCCTGTAGCGTGGGCGCCTTTTGGCTGTCCTGTGCACCATCACTGTCCTACCAGCAGCCACGTCATCAATCCAAACCTTCCCTCTAGGGACAGATATGTAGCATGTAAGCATTTGTGGCATTGCCCAGTGTTCCTGGTACATTACTCTGCTGGCTGAAGCCATTATTTCCACCCACGCACACACCCCACTGCAGGGGGAGTGGCCATCCAAGGCCATTCTGGCCCCATTGGTGCCACTTTACTTCTTGCTGTCAGCAGCAAGGCTGCTATTTCTTGCCACTCTGGTGCCAAAATATCAGTGCCAAGAGTGCCGCAGAGCTGCCATTTCTGAGCTTCTCACTCTGTAATCATACCCTCCAGCGTGGTGCCAGATGGCAGATACAGGGCTGCCCTGGGCTATGGCGCTCCATCAGCAGCAATGCAGGAGAGGGAGACGCAACAGGTGGCTGCGTTCTCCAGCTCCCTGCTATCCCTGAACAGGAGCATGCAACTCCCCTAGTCCCACTGCTAGGCACAGCTCCCCAAAAGGCAGATGCACCCACAAGGCACACACCACATGCCTGATGCTAGGCAAAGGGGCTGAGATAGGGCAGGTCCCCTCCATTGATGCTTGTGCATCTCCCTTTGGACATGGACTCTGAACAGACTGAGTGGAAGGGGACTTCTTCTGTGCCACTTGCCCACATCTGTGTGCGCATTTCTAGGGCAGCTCTTCAGTGTCTTCAGCCTCCTCCCTAAGACCCAGCGCTCTCATGTTTCAGGCCAAGTTCTCTTGGTTTCTAACACCTGCCCATTACAGATGTTCGAGTGAAATCTGCCCCTCAGCTCTTCGTTTTGCAGCCATTTTCTCTGCCTGCCCTCCTGGCTAAATACAGCCAGCTGAGAATGAGCACTCGGTGTGGAAGGATAACAAAGAGCTGGAATTCACCAGCAATGTGTCTCTGGAGCTTTGGGTTCAAATCCTGTACTGAGGTGGGGGGGGGGTGTTCACAAATGAAATGAGTTTGGAAGCGCTCAGCCCAGTACTCAGGAGGGTAGCTGCTCCTCTGACCAAGCCAGCACACAGTTTGGCATAACCAGCAGTCTCTGCTGCAGGTCAGGATTGAGGTGCATTGGCAATGCAGCCTTAGAAAATAGGGCTTGAATAGAGGGGGAGCTGCAGGTCAGGGCTGTGGTTCCTTGGTTGAGTGGGGAGATCAGGACCGAGGAATGTCAGCAGAGCTGAGTGAGGAGAGCAACTTAACTTCCACCTGCACAATGCTCTAGCACTGCTACAGCTGCTCCCTCACTGAGGCCCAGATTCTCACACACAAGTAGCAAACAGCGCACGAAAGCATCTGTTTACTGCTCTTTCGCCTACCCAACGGCAGCCAGAAACCTGAACCAAGAGCAGCTCCGCACTAAATCTCGCACACGGAGAGCCTTTTCCACATCACCATCGTCAGGCAATCCATCACAGCGCCGCTGGTCTGAGCTGGACAAGACGAACCAGTGGAAAACAGGCCAGTGCTCCACTTACGCTGGCGCGCCTGCCATTGCAACCATCAGCAGCGCTGCAGCCGCAAGAGATTTCCCCAACAGTCCTTGTGCAGGCCCACGCTGAGAAACAACTTAACTCAGTAAACAACCAACCAGCAATGCACAGGTTCAGCCCCCAGGTACAGGAGAGGAAAGGGTCACTAAGTGGAATTTCATCACATAATTAAGATCTACAGGATTCTGTCAGTCACCGAGGGCAGGGAAAGGAACAGACGCCACCAAATAACTGGTGCCAGGGCACCCAAGGGACACAGGACTCAGCAGCACAAATCCAGCGAACCCCTGGGCGTGATTCTGAGCTCTCTGCACTGCAAGCAGATCTGCTGCTGTTTCTTCTTAGCTGCTTTGGGATTAGTTAACTATGTGGGCTCCCTCCCCTCCCCGCACTCCAAGAGTCACTTTGCGTGGAGGTCAGGGTGACTTCTCCCTCTTAGGCTCCACTGTCTGGGGGGACTGAAAAGGACTGGAATGGTCTTGTGCACTCCAGCAAGCCTAGGCCAGGATCCCAAGCTGGCCTTTCCCACCCTCCTAGTCACCGCATCTAGAAAGGGCTCCCCTGACCTTGGGAAGGACACTGGGCCAGTGACTGTAAGAAGGGCAGTTTTGTAATGCTGGGAAGGGGTAGATACAGGAGCAATCCCACCCCAGTGCTCCCCACACCCCACTGGATAGCGCTACTGTCTGCCAGCGTGCCAAGGGCCCGTGCCAGCTTGTTGCCAGAGTGCCACAGCCAGTGCCACTGCAGTAGCAGAATGCCACCAGCCAGGTGCTAAAGCTCCTTGTTCTGGACAAGCCTCCCTGCTCCTTCGCAGCAACCATCAGGGTTCACATGAAGTTTGGAGGTGGGGAGCTATGGCACGTTCCATACGGCATGTCACTGGGCAGGAGCTGGCACACGGGCTTTGTTCCCACACCAGCGGAACTTGATGCCTGCAGGTGTCTCATTGTAGAATCTCCCTCCTGGGGCACGTGTATGGCAGTGCAACCCCAGAGCGTCAAACTCCTCACATCTCTGGATGGGAGAACAAACCCATGAGACCCCTGGGGCTTACAGATAACGAGAAGGGGAGGGGAAGGGAGAGCCAGATGCCTCTGTGCCAGGAATAGCGGGGGGCAGAGGAGGAGGCGGCAAGAGACACAGACCTGGCAGGACATTGTTTGCTGGGGAGAAATACAAAAAGTGCAGACCCAAACACATGTTTTCCCAGCTTGGGAAATTCACCCACACCCCCTGCATTGCTAGCACCTACATGTGGAATCCCCAGCCAGTCCCCCATCTCCCTTCCCACACCAGGTGCCCCCTCCTCCTCCCCAGCTGTAAAGGTCCACCCTTCCATCTCCCCCAGGGAGCCACCCCATCAAGAGCTGGTTTACCCCAAGGCAGAGAACACAATATTCTGACATTATTACATTCCCCCCGGTCTTGATTTCTTTTATTCTACTGTTTTTAACACCTGGAGCAGGATATCTCCCTGACAGAGCCATGCAGACCCTCTCCTGGCCTCCATACCATGCACCCCACCACCACAGGGCTCTAAGACTGACTCCTAAAAGTGCTGAGGGAAGTTACCAAGCTCCACTGCCCTGCAGCATTTCCAGTTCTGAAAGTGAGCTCCCAGCAGACACTATCACACAGGAAAAACACCCTCTACCATTCCTGGCATTGCACCAGCCAACAGCCTGGCCCAGCGGCCCCAGCCACTTGCATATCATCTCTACCCTGGGCTTTACACATGCAAGATCTCATCATTGTGCAAAAGCTAGCCTGGCCTGCTTGGTGACCTCTCAACTCTGCCCTGTGACCCAGGGGGAAGAGTCATTTGCAACTGTTTGTATAAAAGAAAGATCAAAGGTTATCACCCCCCTTATGACAAGCGACCTCACAGGAGCTGGAGCGCTTGTGGGTTTCTCAGAGAGGGATGAGTAAGAGCCACAAGGCCATTGACCCTGGGGAGGGTGCAGAGGGCCATTGATGCTGGGCATTAAGAGGGGCAGCTATTGATGCTGGGCAGGAAGGGGACTCAGCTGCAGGCTCCCCACCAAGCTGCTGAGTTGGGAGTCCCAGAAAGAGCCCTGTCATGGTAACAGCCAGTTTAGTAGACAGGCTTGATGTAGCTAGGGCTACTTGGTACCAAGTGCATCCCTGCCTTTGGTGCAGGGGGCACTGCCATTCAAAGATGCCTGACACCCAGAACCATGGTGCTGGGGAAGCTGTGAGCTCCAAGAGAGGTACAGCCTGGGCGAAGACAGGAGAGATTCTTTATTAGTGGTACCCCGCAGGTTTGGGCACATGGACCCACTCTATACTGAGGGGCAGAGAGGGAAGTTCTTCTGCAGGGGGCTGGGACTTTCAGGATCTTACACCCAGCCCTATGACCAAAGGGTCAG
Organism: Emydura macquarii macquarii; assembly: GCF_026122565.2. Taxonomy (NCBI): domain Eukaryota; kingdom Metazoa; phylum Chordata; order Testudines; family Chelidae; genus Emydura; species Emydura macquarii. The sequence continues at coordinate 14,462,961 of NW_027131105.1, read as the reverse complement.
CCCAAATAAGAACGCTCCTTGGGGAGCTGCACAACTGTTACTCCATCCCCCTCCACATGGCCTGGGGTGGAGCACAGAGGAAGGATCGGGGCTGGGAGGACGACCCTGCTCTTTTTGCTATTGCTGGGAATAGGTCTCTCCCCCTTCGGATACTTCGCTGCAGCAGTGTCCATCCATAGCTGATGTTTGCTTTCTCCAAGGCTGACCCATGCACATGTGCCTGTGCCACAAAGGGACTTACTCAGGTGCATGTCAGCCAGCGGGTGGATAATCCTCTTCCCCACATGGGCAGAGGACTGGGCCCAGTGCAAGGGCTTTAACATTCTCCAGGAAATAGGGAATACATTCCCCTGCCAGGAGCAACCCAAACCCTCCCTGCACTAGGGGAGCGGCAAGGAGAACATGCCCCCCAACATAGGGAGCCCCAAAGGGTGAAGAGATGGAGGAGTGGAGATGAACAGCAGAAACCCTTGGCCAGCATTAATCATGGAAAACCGCTCTAATGCCTGGCCCTGGTGCTGCACGCCCCAGAGCAGCTAATACCTGGGGGCTGTGCCTTAACAAAGGACCAGAACAGGCGGCATATCCGCAATTAGGTGGAGGAGGGAGAAACGGCTGCTCAGCAGGGCTTGAGCCAAATAAAGTTTACAGGGAAGAAATATTAATGCTGATGAAAAGGAGAGCCCTGGGGGACTTCTATTCAGCTCCAGACCTACCCCACAAAGCAGCCAGGAGCAGAAGGGAATTTCTCATTAACCCTTTCCTAACCCAGATAGCTACAGAGCTCAGAACAGCAGCAGCAATCACATTAAAAAGCCTTACATGGCAGGGTTGGGAGACGGGGGGGGGGGGGGGGGGGAAGAAGGTCTCCAGTTCATAAAAGTCACAGAGCAAGTAGTTTGGGTAGCAATGTGGCAAGCTTTGCCCCCCACAGATGGGCATCAACCCTGCCTGGCAGAGGCTGCTCTTGCTCTATACCTTGGAGGGTAGCAGCTCTGCTGAGGCCAGCCCCACTCTAGCCTGTAGTGAGAGGGTGAAGCACTCCTCCTCGGCAAGATGGAGTGGACACCCCCCCCCCCTTCACCATATGACCATCATCAATCCACGCTGGCCATGCTACATGAAGCCAACTGAAATGTGTGAGAGCTCTGCAGTCAGGGAGGGAAACTGACCCAGTGTTCAGGTGGGTGAGAGAAGAAGTGCACTGCATACATGTCCAAGAGGGGTGGTAAGTGTCTTCCCCAGCCCAGGGTCCGCACATCACGGGAGCCAAGGGCAGCACACAAATTGCCTCATTAAATTTAATCACATTAAGCCAGTTTCATGAATTTAACATCGTCCCCGGACTATTGTTTGTCTGAAAATTAAATTACAGCAACATTTGTTCTTCCAGTGAGTTTGTCAACCACAAATGACACCAGAGGAGGCTGCAAGCGGACAGAAGAGGTGGGGTGCCATCACTCGTCCAACTGCAGAACTCACCTATGAGACAGCTTTCTGTTAGGGTGGGAAACATGGCTGCGTTATCCCTTGCCTGGGGAACAAAGCCTCCACTGCGCTATTTATGCAGACCAAAACACATCAGAAGTGGAGAAAGCAAGCAGAGCTGCCTGAGGAGCATAGGATCGCACCGGATCAGATGAGTGGTCCATTTAGTCTACATAGTGGACAGATGTTTCAAAGCAAGGTGAAAGAAATCACCATCATGGACAGTTATGGAATAATGTGCCCAGAGGGGAAGCTTACTATAAATCTTTAATGGGGTCTTCAGAGGAGAAACCTACTAGGCAGTGTGAGCCTTTTTGAAAAAGCCAGGGGCCCTGAGATGAATAGAAATGCTCTCCGGATCTTTTCATTTAGTTCCATTACTTCCCCATCCCAGCCCCAACAAACTCTCCCCTTTGCAGTGTCAGAAGCACAGACATCAACATTTTGCTCTTTCAGGTAAACCAGCAAGGGAAATGGAAAATAAATAGAAAGTGAAACTGACCAGCCTAAGTCTGGGGCAAGGAAGTGAAAATAGTAAACAAACAGCTTAAAGGGGAGCAAAACCTTTCCATTTTTAAAAGTCTGGCAGTTTTATAAATCTAGGGTATTACTCAGAAACCCATAATTAAGGTCATATTTAATAAAAGCTATGGTATTTTTAAACCTGACATTGTCTCGCTCATTTCCATTCAGATTATGCTAGTGAAAAACAGCTTCTGTCAAAACCACAGCAGAACAGAGTTACCTTCCTATATTATTATTTATATTGCTTTAGCGCTTGCATGCCTTAGCCAGGCAGGTTCTCTATTGCATCAGGCACTGTGCAGACATGTAGCGATTGAGAATCTCTGCCCCACAGATCATAAAAAGTGAGACAAAAATCATGTAAATTAGAGATGGAAACGTTCTATTAAACTGCCCTGCCCTTCTCTATGAGAGCAACATCGGATTGTTTCCTGTAATCTATTCTCATTCCCAAATTTATGATCGGCAGAGCATTAGCTTGTCACAGGACTCTGGCTCACCTCCTCCTTTCTGGCTGCTAAATTGCATTAAAAGAAGCTAAACGGCCATTGAATAACTTTCCTACTATTGTTTTCCATGTGAGCAATTGCTGTAGTTGCCACAGGGATGTTATGTGATCATGTATGGTCCCATTTGTGATTACAAAATGGAACATTTCTATTACAAATGCGGTCCATGCAATCCCCAAATCCAGCACCACACCCACTTGTGGATTTCAGTGTCCCAAGCAATGGGGCTCCCTGTGCCCAAGATACCCTCCCACCTCCGCCTCATCATCAGGAAGATTTCTCTGCTATTTAAACTCCATTTTCCTTTTCTTGATTTTTAAATCCCTTGATTCCCGTGCTAGGGTTTGAGGGGGTTGTGGGTGAATTTCCCAACTTGAGAGAGTATGTGGCTGTGTCCGCACTTTCGTATTTCTCCCCAGAAAAGAGGAGGAGAACAATGACATCACCACTGGCAAAAAGGTTGATATGTAACTGGCCAACTGTGAAAGCAGTGCCTCCTATCAGTCAGTGGTGATAAGTGCACCCCCCACACACCCACAAGGGGCAGAATACAGGAGGGAAGGGAGATAGGATTGTCTGCAACAAGGCAGAGGACAAAGGAAGAGTCAAACATCTTAGGGCTGAAATAAGGGAAGAGGAAATGGTGCCTTGAATCCATCCCAGAACCATGGACTCTGGGGCTTTTAGGCACCCCATTGTCTCCATTCTGAGCTCCACCAAAAACTCTCACACTACCGCTCACTCCTGACCTGCAGCTCTCTGCTGCTACTCCAGTCCCAGTACACTCCTGATTGAACCATGCCAGTTACACCCAACCCTGCGAGGATTTGAAGGATCAGGCTGAGAATCCATCAAACTCATGTCACCTGTAAAATACGACCATATAAAATGTTGAATATTATTATCATGGCCTAAACCAGGATTAGCACCCAAGTCTCCTACCGCTGGAAGATGCCTTTCCTTATCCTGGTAAGCCTAATGGCACATCTAAATCCCAGCACCACATCTCTATCTCTGCTGCCCTTTGATGAGTGGAGCCTTCAGGTGCTTGCTCTAATGCGAGGCACCCTGGGATTATGAGCGCGGCCTTGATTTTCTGTTTGTTGCCTTGTATCATACATCACAACCTAGACAAGATCAAGACAGAGAGATATGGCCCGGCTGGACTTTAATCACAGCACAGCACACCATAAACGCTTCCTAGGCATCAGTGGGATTGGGTTTAACTCCTGCCCCCCACCTCCACCTCAAAAATCATCTACCAGCTCTCTTGTGAAACAGAAATGTAAAATGTCTCAAGCTGTTCCCCCAAGGGGATCCACACTGATTTGCTCTCTTATTAGCAGCAGGCCATGTGTTACAGAGCCCTATTGGTTACCACCCTCTAGCCTCCTTTCTGCAAAACCCCCCCACCCCATATCAAATTTCAACCCAGGCTTTTGATCAACAAGGCCCCACTCTTGACTGTATCAGTTCAGCCATAAGGACTCCTGCATTTTTCCCATTTCAAAAAGACCAAGTGATCATTAACGAAGGTGAGGGGGAGGGATAAAGGGATCCCAGCAGCAGCTTGTCTCAAGCCTTCGCAGGCCTCCGCCATGCCGGTGGAGTGTGTGCTGAGTGCAAGCCCCCTGTTGGGATCCATGCAATATAGATGAATGCACTGCAAATATCAAAAGGCTCAGAGAATTAGGATGGGCTCCAGCGCAGCCTTCAATCGCTGAGGAAGCAGCCAGCATCTCAGCCCCTTGTTCCCAAGCCCCGCACATTCCTCTCTCAGTCTCCCTGCTGCCTGCACCTCCATTTCACTCTTGATTTATGATGGATTTTCCTCCAAGTCTGGAGGTCTCCACAGCTTCAGTGGCATGTACCGGTAGTTGCCATAGGAACTACAGAGGTCAGGCCACAGGGGACCAGTAATGGCTGACTTACCCAATCAACGCTATCCGCTATCCAAATGCGCTGCGGCCCTGGGCCGTCCTTGCGGCTTAGCCCAGCCCAAGGAGCTGCTGGAGAAGTGGCAGGGGCAAGGCAGGTTCCAAGCTTCCCGCTCCCATGGGAAGTCAGGACTTAACACAAAGCCCGACCCCACAGGTCTGTCCGTGGCAGGGCCGCCCAAGCCAGACAACTCTCACACAGTAAGGCAACGGCCACACTGCAGAAGAAAGCGTGTTCTTACCCTGGCTTGGCTAACGCGGGTTAAAGGAGCAGTGAAGACACAGCAGCTCTGCTTTTAACTCACATAAGCAGCATGAGTTCAAGCCCATAGGACAACCTGGTTGCCCTATGGGCTTGAACTCACACTGCTAAGCTGCGTTAACAGCACAACTGCCATGCCTTCACTGCTATTCTCATGTGACTTACCCTGGCTTGGCTAAGAACACACCTTATTCTGCAGCGTGGCCATAGCCTACAACCCATTCACCACCACCCCCAAGTCAGGCAAGGAAAGAGAGGCCAGAAGAGGGGCAGCAACTCACCCAAGGCCCACCCAGAGGTCAGATGCAGAACAGACTGGCTCCCAGGAGCGCATCCCCCAGGGCTTTGCTGGGAGCCCTAGACATCACTGCCTCCTCCAGCTCTGCAGGGGGCTTGTCCCAACCCCCCTTCGGGCAAGTGGCACCATCTGCTTTAGTCTCCAGGCGACCGGCTGACATGCTGCATTAAGATCCAAAGGCATTAGCCTTGCTGTGCCCAAAGCCCTAGTGTCACTGCCTTTTCCATCCCCATCTCCCCAGCCCTGGGGCACCAGCACCCCTCGGCTCTCTGTGGCAGATGCCAACTCAAGTAAAACAAGAAACAAATGGAGCAGAAAGCAATTCTGGCCCCCAAAGAGCCAACAATTAATGGGGGCACAAGAGGCAGCTAACTCCCCACTCCACCGGAAGGCAGGTTCCCTCAGACAGGCAGTGGGACCAGGAAGGGACCGAGCGAGATTCCTCAGACACCATTCATCTGCGCTGGTCAGGACAGACAAAGGCCTGCCTGGATACCAGAGCTGCCCCTTTCCGCACCAGCGATGTCTGTAGGCCCCCCGTCGTCTGAATAACCGCCTCCATTACCAGCCACGTGGCTCGCCCTCGCTCTCTCTTTTCTCCTTTCCCTTCAGTGGGACGCAGGAGCTATTCTCCCTCTCCCGGCTGAAAGACCCAAATTAGTCAGTGTTACAGCCTCTGAAGGGACACAATGGCTCTGACAGGAAGGACCGCTCTGGAGCTTGGGACTCCAAACTTATTTCCATCTCAATGGGGGGGGCACTCCTCCCCAGCCCGCCTCCACCAGGCCACCCCAGCAAGGTCCCCAAGCTCATCCCAGGGGAGTCAGGGTCACAGGTGCGAGACAGCAGCCATGACACTGGGTTATGTGGGGTGGGACACAGAGAGGACAGAAGCCTGGAAAGGAGGGAAACAAACTGCTTGGCAACTTCACGCTCCAAAGGCAAAGAAGCACGCTCACACTGGAGAGTGGAGTGGAGAAGGGAGCACTTGTCCCTGGGATCCCTGAGCCCCCAACTCCCACATTGTCCTGGGCTTCGAGGACATTTGCCAGGCATATTCTGCTGAAGGAAACGCACAGACCGGGCAAGAACCACATGGGCCATTGATGGCCAGCGGGTTTCAAAGAGCCACTTTCAAGCTGAGCTCTCACGCTTCCCCCTTCCAAGGTGGCTGCAGCGTGAGGCCAGGTCCCAGCTCTGATGGAGGGGAGGAGGAACACTTATCTCCAGTTGTCCCCGATCCCCTCCAACCTGAGAGCCCACATTAGCCAGGGGACAGGAAGAGAATCCTAGGTTCAACTCTCCTGCAAGGGATGTCCCTCTTGCACTGATTTGGAGGAGCCAACACAGGTCAAGAGGGAAAACCATTTGCTGGGATCTGGGAATTTTAAATCCCTGGATTTCAGGAAACACCCAGATCTTCCCTCTGCTTTTTCCATCTCCCCCCTCCTTCCCGCCCGCCACCCACCAGCAAGGGTCCTCCGCTATTTCTCCCTCATCACCCCACCTTGCTGCAGACCAGCCTCATCACGTTCCTGCCTCTCCACCTGCCCCAACCCCTGCCACAGTGCTTGCAAGATGCCATCTCCAGCAGAACCCTACACTCCCATGCTCCTGCACAGAGATCACACTTGCACGGCCAAATCAGTGTACGCCACTATGGTGCGCAGCTTACTACTGAGAAACGGAGTGCTCTTCGCCTCCAGTGGAAACTCAAGGAGCTAGCCAAAGGATTTGCCACTTTGGTCCATCTAGTCTAGGGACCTGCATCCAGTACTGCCTGCTCCGGAGGAAGGCCAGAGGAGCCCACAATGTAGTTGAACAGGACGTGCAGAGGGAGACCACTGCTTCCTGACACCTGGGCTGATCATCATCTGCCCTGCAGCAACACATGCCATCCTGTGCCTGGCTGCTAGTGGCAGCCTGGATGCAAGTGCTTGTCCCTTTTCCAAACCCAGCCATCTCATTAGACCCAGTGACCCTGTGCAGCGACTGCAACTCCAACAGGCCCCTCCTTTGTACCCACCGCAAACACCTTACTGGCTGCTTTGCTAACCATCTGGCACCACCTACAGGTGATTCCAGCACATCACTGGAGGAGGGGCTCATTGAGCACACAGCTCTGCAGGGATGCCCAGAAGCAGCTGGGACACTAGGACCCGAGGGAGCAGCCTCCTGCCTCACAGGGTGTTGCACAGCTCTTTTGCCTTGCTCCTTTCTCCTGGGGCTGATGAAGCATGGCTGCCTCTGATTTATAACTCTGCCTCTGGCCAAATCAGAGTGGGGAGGGATGCAGGGAAGGGGGGAGGTGGGGGAGGCGGCACCGAAAGGCACATTCTCCCCTTCCTTGCGTCTACTGTCAACCTAAACATGGCAACAGCTCCCACCAGGCTCCAGCGAGAAGGATGATTTGCAGGCCGCTTGGTGCAATAGCTCACTGGAAGAAGGAGCGACGCTGCTGAATTTCTGTCAATGCTGTCCTGCTCCCCTGTACTAGCGAGCTTCTGGGATGAGGACAGCAGATCTGGGGGGACAGACACTGATCTCTCTGCTCTTGCCAGTAAGGTCTGTGAGGTGCTTTGACACACCGTGGCAGCTGGAAGATGTTTCTTGCCTCCTGCTGGGCATGCCATGATCTTTGCAATGGCCTGTGCTGGTCCATGGCACAGGCACACACGCTCAGACACACCCAGGAGAACGGCGCCGGCTGGCAAAACAGGCCCCACAGAAAGGAGAGAACAGAGCCTGAGATGCCCTCAACAAATACTAGGCTGTTTTAGCATGAATTAAACACACCTGGGACCGGCATAGCAGGGGGCTGAGAGGGTTGAGTGGCACTGGCCAAGCTGTGTACAGGGGTCCAGTGCTGGAACAGCAGCAGGCTGCAGGTCAGCTCTGACAGAAGGGAATCAGCAGTGCTGGGAGAGAGGCGCTTGCCCAGCTCCTAGTTCCATAGAGCCACGCTCGGAGATAAATCAAATAGAACCTATCCCCCAGCAGCACAGGGGCTGTGCCATCCCACCCCTTCCTTTCAGAGCTTGCTCCACAGCCAAGTCCCTCTGACTCTACTCAATCTCAGCTCTCTGCTCCATCTCTAATTACAGGCCCAGTCCTGCTGATACGCCCATTGGCCATACACTCCCATTGGTTTCAGTGGGGGCAGGAGCAGACCCTACCTCCCCCTCCCTTCATGGCATTTACTGTGTCAAGCAATCCAGGCTGCCCTTAGTGGTTTTAATCTCACTGCTTATGGCCCTTTAATTATTTTTTATAGATCTTTACTGAATTCCCTCCACGCTCACTAGCGTGCTAGGAACGTGGTGCCCAACACTGAACACAGCTGGGCTCTTCACAGCCCCGGAGAGGGACCATCCCCTTTCTGCTATGGGGCGTGAGGTCTCTCTGAACGCAGCCCAAACTCTCACTGCCTTCTCTTGGTGCCATGCTGCCTACTAGCTCCTACAGAGCTTTGAGCTGGTGATCAGCCCAGGATCTCCTCAAGCTGTTGTGATGCCTCCTATCTCCCTGGCTGTAGCAGCAGGAGAGACCGGCACACACAGGCTCCCAAAGCTTTGATCTGTCTCGACTCCATTGCTCCAAACCTCTGACAAATGTCACCTTCCCCCGACACCAAACCTGAGTGCCTGGGCAAAGCCTAGCAGGTGGAGTTACCCATGCGCCCCCCCCCCCCAGCAGCCTGCGCTGGCTGCTGGCTGGAGATTACGCAGCGCTCTGCGAAGTGAAAGGAGCTGGGGAGATGTGCAGGCTCAGCGCTTTCTGCAAGGAGGGGTTTAACAGGGCTTGCTGCCATGTCTCCGGCTGGCAGGAAGCCAGACTCTGAGCCCTGAATCTCTCATTTCTTCACCTGTCTGCATTGTGCTGAGTACAAAACAGATGGGGAGAAAAGTTACAGCCCATGAATCAAAGTGCCCTGGCCTGCAAGGGGGGGAGAGGGGATAGGGCCGGGCTGGGGGGAAGCCTGCGGCCACACAACAGCCTCCCCTCCCTCTCTCTCCCCCCCACCCGCAGCAAAGGCCACCGCATTAGTCCCAGCACCCTCCTGAAATACTGGTAGTGATTAAAAGGTTGCTAAGGGCCACAGGGCAAAACGGGGCTACAGCAGCATCCCTGGTGAGGTAGGAGCAATAACCTCCAGCCCAGAGCTGTCAATCCAGTTTTCTGCCCCCCCCCGGTCAGGCAGGATGCACAGCACAGCTCTTGTGGGGGACTCCGTTCCAGGCATGGGACAGCCTGTGGGGTCTCTCCCACTGAGACGCTTGAGGGTGGAGGCGGGCGGCTGCTGCCAGCCTTGTCTCCGTCTCCAGGCCAGCTCCCGGAAGCCAACGGTTCACAGTGAATTTCTGATTGTTTCCTCCAACAATGAAACATCCTGTGGGGAGCTGTTCAGTTCAACAAAGCCAGATGCTGTCGAGCAGCGAACGAACAAGGCCCCTTCCTCGCAAACAGGAACCAGCCAACGCACACAGCAAAGGGGCCTGCCTAGCCCCATGGTGCTCCCTTGGCCAGAGGCTCCACTCCTCCAATATCCATCAGGTTAACAAGCCACAGCCCCTAACCTCCACCCTGATTAAAAGGGCTGGCACTTAAAGACTCCAGCGACTGCTCCCGAGGGGTGGGGAGCAGCCAAGAGGTATTTGATGGATTCACTTTGGCTACAACTCAGCTACCTTGTCACGACTCACGCCAATATAATTACTGCTATTGAAGAGAGAGAGGCAGACAGACGGCCCGATTCTTCTGCCACAGGATTCGAGACATCCCCTCTCCCCCGACCACCCTACCCCCAACATCAAGGGGTGCTAGTTGTCTTCTGTGGGGAGAGAAGAGAGTTCCCAGAGAGAATGGGACAGAGACAGCATGAGAAAGAACCACCGAGAGCAGGGGAGAAACAGCCAGAGAACAAAAGGCCCTTGTGCAGCACAGACAGCTGGTTTAGCCGTCTCTCCTCCTTTGACGGCCCAGCTCGGTACTGCCTGCTCCACAGAACAAGCCCCAGGGCTGTGGGGGGAGGTTCCTTCCACATGAGCGCCATATGACGTTCCAGGTTCAAGCAGGGCAGCCCAGCACCCACCAGCCAAACCCTTGGGGCAGCTGTGCTGGGGATGGGGGGAGAGGGGGAGTGCTGGGAGCAGGGAACTAAGGTTTTTTTTAACCTGTTCTAAACCCTTTAAGGATCTGCAGAAGGCAATAATCCCATTGTGAGCAGACTGGAGTGGTGCAGGGGGTCTTTGAGCCAGCCCCCACTGCACAGCAAGCAAGCCCTGGGTGACAGGCAATGGTAATCACAGGATTCCCCCACCATACATGCTGCTGTGGGGCTAGGGAAGCTTCCTACACAAAGACAAGGCATTGCCTGGGCCTGGCCTTGCTACTGAGAAGAAGGTCTCTGGCAGGGAACGCTGGGCCAGGCATTTAACCCATTCACTGCTAGTTCCTTCCTCCCACACCTATTGGGCCTCCCCCTGCCCATCAACCTGCCAGTGCAGTCTAGGGAATGTCGGGATACACCCAATATACTTGCCCGGACACACCTCAGCACGGCCCAACGTTGAAACTGGGATTACAGCCAACAGCAACAAGACCCACCTAACTAGCACTCCCTGTAATCGAGGGGCTTCAGCTGAGCTGTTGGGTCAGGGCCTGCAATGATCACAATAGCAGGGGACTGCCAGTCAGGACTAAGGGGCCTTGGCAGACCTGGGGCAGTAGGGGACACTCAAGGACCCCCGAACAGCTACAAATCTACACTAGGCCCAAGCGTGTGGTCTACAGACCCACTGCCAGATGAGCTGCCTGCACTGGGGGCCTTTCACACCAAAGCACTTCATGCAAACAGAGCTAGGGGTATAGCAGGCACAGCCAGGTTACCCACACCTTTCCCTTAGCTCCCCCGTGAGGTACGGTGAGCTGGTATGCAAGGGTGGTGCCAGGCTGCTGAGAACAGAGTTTGCCCACTTCTGCCCTCACTGCTAGGAAACACTGCTCCCCCCCGAGACAGCAGGCACCAAGGCCAAGAGGTAAATGACCTTCACTTTCATCCATGGCCCCTGCCCTGCCCAATGCTGGCTCTGGAGGCATCTCCCAGCCCTCCTCCACCTTGCAATGGCTAAGAGGACACACAGGGCAGGGGAAACCAGTCACACGGGGGAGCGAAGACATTGTTTATAAGTCCCAGGAGCCAGGGGCTGGATTGCACATGTTGGACACACAGGGTGAATTTCAGGTAGGAGCCCCTGAAGCTGTCTTAGCACTAAGCAGCGTGTGACGGGAAAGGGCCCATGCAGCCAACAGGGATAGGAAATGGGGCTGGGGCTCGCTGGATGAGCACCAAGGGGCAACAATCCATGTAGCTTGATGTATTACCCAGGGCTGTGTCAGACCATGTGGTCTGTGACCTCTGCCAGGTCTCACCCACCAGCAAGAGGCCCCACCTTGCACCAGAGGGTGCAATGGACAAGCCTTCAGGGATCTGGAGGATTAGTTCTGGCTAATTCTGTTTGTGTGCGTGTCCGATACCAAGAAAGGGAGTGCCATTCCCTTGTGCATTGACAGCCTTCGAAGAGCAGGATACAGCCCCACACACTGGTGTGGGCCCACCTCCCCATCAAAGGCAGGATCAGGTGGGATCTGTACCGCAGGAGGGCTCTGGCTGATCCCTTCTGGAGGTAGCAGAGACAGATCAGACACACACTCTTTTGGCTGCTCTGCGAGGAGAGCAGGAAACCAAGCTATCACTGGAGATCAGCAGCATCCCAGCTTCTCCCTTCAACCCCCCACCACCATCTCACTCAGACAGAGAAACACTTCTCTCTAAGCTGCACTGCATTCTCTGCAGCAACCCCTGCTCCAGTGACTGCCTCCAAACAGACGGAGGAAGCTGCGGACTTCCCTCCAGAGCAGTGCCACAGAAGGACCTCCACGTGCTAGTGGGGACAGAAGGGGCAAGATAAGGGCACAAGGCACCCTCACAGACAGGCAACTGCCCCTGAGCAGCATCGGGGCAGGGGCCAGTCCCTGCCTCCTCAGGGAGATAGCAGGCGGGAACAGCCTTGCTGAAGCACGGACGTACATTCCACCCCAGAAATCCTCACTGCTGCTCTCTTCTCCCAAGCGAGCAAAGCGGACGTTGGCTGGGACACACGGCACATGACAGAGGGTTTGTGGTCCCTGCCAAGCCTGCGGGGATATTGCTAACTCACTGGGGGGCGTGAGAGGGAAGAGCATTGCAATGGGAAAATATTTTGCTTTTAAATCACTGGGAGAAGATTGCTCCCTCCCTCCCTGGGAGCAGAATGGAGGCAATCCTGCCTGGAGGGACGGGCGTGCCTGGGTTCCTGTCCTACCTCAGCAGCTTGGAATGCAGCAGGCCACCCACTCCTGCAAAGCCCTTGGCCAGAAGCGCTTCCTCCCCCAAGGTCACCATGGCTCCCGCCTTCCAAACCAAACTAGTGTCATTACCATCCCATTCACATTGCAACCCTGCCAAGTGATTCTGGGGGTTCCCTCACCTTCCCTGCCCCAGCTTCCCTCTGAGGACCTGCAAATTCATCACACCAATCAAACGGCTGGAGATCTTGTGTCACTCTGCAGGAAAGGACAGGGGGCTTGAGCCATGCATACAGCTGGGATAATCCATACCTGGATCCTTAAAGGCAAAGAATCCACTGTGACCTCCTCAACCCCCAGGGGAGACCGGCTCTCACCAAGTTAGTATCCTAGCAAGCACATGACCACATCTCCCCACGACTTGGGGGAAGAATGTGAGCCCTTGAATTATCCCCAGCACAAGGGATTGGGGGGGGGGAGCAGGGGTATGTGCATTATACATGTATAAAGGGGTCAGGATGACCCAATTAGCATGAATAGATTGTTTATTTTATTGTTGTTTGTTATTAAAGAAGATGAGCCAAAAACAGCAGACTTGGGGCCAGCTCAGCTTTGCCTTCCGTGGGAGAGAATAAAGAAGCTGCAGAGAGTGTGAGCTCTGAGGGGGAGCAGAGTCCAGACAGAGACACTGCCTAATGAATTTGCACTAGGGGTCATCTGGGTTCAGGAGGGGAGGAGAGTTAAGGGGAGTACAGTGGCAACCTGACAGGCAGACCTAGACAAGGCAACATCCCCCAAAATCAGAGCTCAGCGGGACACCTCGTGAGTCCAGAGAAAGAGCAATGGGCCTGGTCAGCCAGTCCCTCCACTGTGCCAGCCTTGGGAGCTCGCAAACACTCAGCTTTAACACCGTTCTTGCCAGCCTTCACTCTTGCTTCTGAAGAGCAGCAGCACTGGACTGAGGATAGAGCCTGCATAACAGGCACAGTCAGGCCTTCAGCACCAGCCCAGCCCAGCCTGATGGTAATTGCAAACCAGATTGCTGCCCCCCCCACCACAAGGAAATTCAGGGAAGAGCACTGACAATGAGCAAAGAGCTTCAGGGAATGATTTGTGGGGCAAGACAATGAGAGCTAAGCAGGCATGCTTGTCTCAGGAAGCGCTATGGAAAGGAGTGGCAATCAAGGAGGACGGGTCTGTGTAGGATGGCCGAGAGAGTATCCACTCCACAAAATGAGATGAAATTAAGCAAAGGGAAATTTAGCTTGAATACTGGGAGATGTATCAACCTATCACACACTCTCTCCATAACAAGAGGCGTGAGCCCCATCACCGGAGACGTTTAAAAAGCCTGTTCAACACATCAAAAGGAACAAACCTGCACTAGCAGCTGGAAGAGGAGAGTGCAGTCAATGCATGCCTGTGGACATGCATGATAATCCATTGCCTGGTTCTCACGCCTTCTATCTGAGCGGCTCAAAGTGCATTAGACACTTTAATAAATGACACCGCATTAGTAAGGGGGCTAGGTATTGCCCCCGCTTTTACAGGTGGGGAAAATGGGGGAGGAGGGAAGTGATTTGCCCATGATCACAAAGCATGCGGGGGGAAGGGGGAACAGAACTCTTGTCCCTTGACTCCCAGACCTATCCTTGAACAAAGGGACCATCCTTCCTCTCTAATAGAGCTTCCCCATCCTTAATTTCTACAAAGCCACAAGAGTCTGGCTTGAAAAATCCACTCCTCACCTCATCAGTGAGGAGCAGGAATCTTCCCCTGAGGAATGAGGGGCTGGACGCCTAGGCCACAGACTCCCACTGACTCCAAGCTTTCACTGAAAACCATTAAAAGTGTTTCTCGTTCCTGATAGAGAAGACAATCCTGTCGAGCAAGGCCCAGTGCAGCCCTGTCCTCTTCCTGAGTCTGCAGACAGGCAGCTCCAGGGCCTGTTCTCTGCCCAGTCCTTTCCCAAGGCAGCAGGAGCGATTCACAAGGCTTTGGCTATTACCGCTGCTGCTCTCTGGATCCCTGCGGGCAGCTGGGAAGCTACAAGAATTATGTGAGTTTTGCTTTGCCGTTCTTGCTTGGCAAAGATCTGAGGACAGCCAGGCGTGAAGGCCTAGAGATTGAGTGTGGGAACCCAACCTAAGACACCTCAAAGAGGCCTGGTTTTCAAAGAGCGGGTGCTCAGTGCTTCTTGAAAACAAGGCACTTCATTAAGGTGTGCACCAGAGTCACTTGGAAAATCTTGGCCTGGAGCTTTTCATGGGTGAGGAGAGGCTAAGGACAAGATGCATCAAAGGAGAATTGCTCCCCCCCCCCCCAATATACCCTCTCTGCTCAAAACAGGCCTGGCAAGTTGATGGGGGAAGGGACAGGAAAGTGGGCATGCCACCAGACATACTACAGCAGCCAGGAGGTGGGGCAGAGATGCACATATACTGCACACGGCCCTGGCAGCAGCAGAGAGGCTGGGGAAAGGTAGGGTAGTGGATCCCCCATCCCAACAGGGAGGAAGCTTCAGGGGAGGAACAAAAACACTTCCGTCTAGCAGTCTGGAAAAGGGAGGACGCTATATTTTTTGACACCCCCCTCGTCAGAGGCTGATATGGAAGATGGTGCCCCCGAGGAGGCTCTGGGAACAGCAATTTGATAGGAACCTCAGCACCCTTGCCCATCCCAGCAGCCACAGGTCAGAGGGTGGACATCTCACCAGGGCACGAGTCCAGGCCTTTCTGATATGGCCTTGCTTGCCCTTCACATCAGCCTGTAGCTAGGCAGTGCCTGGTACATCCTTCAAGCCAATTTGCAGGTAAAGGAATAAAGCTGTTAAACCATCATGTGCCTGATAGAGAAGAAAAAGGGATTCCCAACACCACCTCCCACCTCTGCCCAGTCCACCGGGGAGACCAAGGAAGTTGCTGTGTACAACACTCCAGCCAGCAGAAATCCTCCCCCACTTCCCATTAACTGCCTCTAGGATCCCACAGCCTCTGTTATAAATCATCTGCTTCCCTGAATTTTGGGCTCAATCCTAATCCCACCACTGGGGCCAAATTCTGACCTGACTGACTGCTGGGTATATCTGGATTAACTCCACTGACTGTAACGAGGGCAGGATCCAGCCCTTTAAGGGACTCAGTTGCCCTCTGATTCCCCTCACTACCAGTACCCCCAGAGAAGCCATCCAAACTCCTAACCTGAAAAACATAAATTAAGATCCCAAAGCTCTTGGATCCCAATTAACCCCCTTCCAAAAGTTGTTCACATCTTAATCCTCCTCATCCAAGTGACAAGCCAGCTCCCTAAAGCCCCGAGCCTGCAGCAAGGAGGCAGCAGGGCACCTGCTCTGAAACCGCCGGTTCATTTCTCTCATCCGTACTTCAGGGGACTCCAGCAGATTGGGGGCTATTGTAAGGTTAGGGTCAGCTGGCTGCTGAATGTCACGGCTGATCCCACCCCCCCCAAGGAGTCAGGCGGCACCCAATGCTGGGTAACCAAGGGGCCACAGTGAGGGTTTAGCAGACGCCCCAGGGCAATGCTAATTTGCATAATGTGGCACAGATGGCAGACAGTTTCTAGCATGGAGAGGTAGCCTACAGGGCTACAAATCCCAGTATGTAGTGCTCCATCTCGATCCAACATGCACACTTGTGCAACTGTGGTAAGCAAGAGTGACGATTAAGGTTACAATTAATGGTGCATTTTTTGTCCATGCCAAATAAGCTTATAGCTCTCGGTGCATGTTTCACATGCACACTAAGCATACATAAATCTGTGTATGCATTTGGCACGTGCATATAAGCATGCAGTCGGAGATGTCTGTCTACATGTGCAAATTAAGTGCATGACTGAGCACAGTTTTGCAACTGCACTTGTGGCTTTTTGCTCATCAGGCCCTTAATATCCCACTTTGCAGGGTTATGAGACAGTCCCAAGGAAACCATGATTGTCCAGTGAAAGGCAGGAGCGGGTAAAGGGTCAGCAACTGCCTGGCAGGAGCCAGCACTTAGGAATCAAAGCTCGTTTGCCTTGCACAGAGCAGATTTGCTCTGGAAACCACCAAAAAGAACAAACACAAAAAGATCAACTCTCAGTGCCACTTCCCTGGTTCTAAAAATCCAGTAAATCACAAGGTAAAAACCACAGGTCTCAGAAAGGCTAAAGCACAGCAGAGACTGGGGAGAACTAAGAGGAAGTGGCTTGCATCCAAAACTGGCAGTATTCGGGAAGATCATCCCCCAGTTACACATGCTGGCAATGGCAAAAATTCCCCAGACAACACACAGCAACCCCATGACTGTGGAGAGCAAACAGCACGAGGTTCCTTGCATAACATCACAGAGACTGGGCTTTCCAAAGATAGCCATGTGCCTGGTGACACAGCAAGGAAACCACCAAGCAGGGCCGACTTGTTTGGGATTTCAATGGTTTGGCCTGCTTCATGCAAAGTCCAATTCCTGCTGGACATCAGACCTATACAGCTCTGCCGATGCTCCTCCCTCCTGACCGTAATGCATCCTGTTTATCTAGTTGTGGGCTCCCCATCACACCGCTGTGCCAAGGGTCCTAAATCCTGACCTTCAACCACCCTTGCTAGCGCAGTCCTCTGTGCCCTGTTGGTACAAGTCACCTCCTACCGTCGCGGTATCACCATTATCATCACTTATTCCCAAACCTGACTGTCCTGCCATCCGCTGCCAGTCACTCCCCTCCCCACCTGCCCTAGGGGCTCAGTGCCATTCACGCCAGAGCCTGTTCTGGGAGGCAGACCGGGTTCCTTGTCTGTCAGTGGGAGGGAATGATTGCGAGTGCGACTGAGACAATCCTCCTGCCTGTGCGGAGTCCAGAAGAGGGGGCAAAGGGTGAAGGGAAGCGAGGGGGGACAGGATGGGGAAGCGCAGGTCAGGGAAGAGGCTACAGCTGCAAGAGCAACAGGTGCTGACCAGCAGCCCAGCCTCTGAGAGGCAACTGTTTGCCGCATGTCTAGGAAGCCCCTGCAAGCAAGCCAGCCCGCCCGCATGACCCTTTCCTGGGACAAAGGAGAGTTCTGTCTGCAGGCGACAGTCTGGGCAAGTGCTTGGAGCTGCCATCCAGGGAATGTGCAGACAGAGCAGTGCCTCTCCCCACCCTCACCCCCCAATTCCAGACTGCAAAATCAGCACCCTCTTTAACCCAGCATCGGCTGCAGGGCTCCTGGAACTGATAGCAGAAGCATCCGTCTGTCCCAGCGAGTTCTTGGGTTGCTTAGACCCAACTTGGCTAGCTGAGTTGTGGGCAGGGAGCAGGATGTTCACAAGCAGGCAAGGGGCTTTCCAAGGTACAGAGAAGTCCCACAGGCACCAGCACATCTGTGATCTTGGGGACTTCCACTGCACACTTGTGTTATTGTGGGGTCTAACCCAACGCGCTGTGCCGGGGGTTGGGGGAAGTGTTATTCACAAATGCAACCACATCACCGCTTCACCCTCAGCAGCAGCAGTTGGCTGCCGAGTGGGTGCTCGCCACAACAGCGACACACAATTGCAAGGAGGTTCAGGGTGGTGACTGCCTGACCTGGACCCAGGGACTCAAGCTGCCATCTATGCCAGCTGGATGGGAAAGACACGTCCGCACCACGCCTCATCAAATGCCCTAGGAGGCAGCCCAGCAATTTTGTGGCAGCAGACACTGACCCCCAGCCACCCGAGACACTGGCTCCCCCATTTCTAGAGCGCTTCCTGGGAAAGCCGCCAGCGTTTGCGGACGGGCTCGCAGTCCCCTCACATCCCCTCGTGTGGGGAAAGCCTGGACTCACCAGGGACAGGACCCCAGGAGCTCTCCAACCAGATCCCCGTGCTGAGACATTACAGGGCTGAGGGGACAGCTGGGGATGGAACTGCTGGGCTGGCAGACGAGGCCACCTGCCAAGCACGCAGCGGAAGGAGGCAGGCAGCATGGCTTAGCCTTGGCACTTCTCTCCTGCAAAGACAGCCGAGGTTCTGCCTCCTGCAGGAGGGGAGAGAAACCCAAGAGGGGAAGGGGATTATCCAGCGGCACGGTGCCAAACGTAGCTCCTTGCCGGGGTGACAAGGGAACACTGGCGTGAGCTCTGGGCTCCTGAGATGGGCAGGTGCTGGGCAAGCTTGCAGTCATGCTGATGCCCCTCGTTCCCCCCCAGCAGCCCCCTGCTCCCCAGTTCTGGCCTCCCCAGCAGCTCTGCAAGTGCCCCTCAATTGCGCCAGGCAGCCTCCCTGCTATCCTGAGCAGACTGACCCTGCCTGGCTAAGGGCCTGATCCTGTGAGGAACTCAGTGAGAACTGAGGAGGAAGCTCAGCACACTGCAGCGAAGAGAGGCAAGCTGAGCTGTGCCCTGGCACACACTCCCCCTCCTCACTGCCAACCCAAAACACAGATGCAACACCCTCTGGGCAGCAACATCACGGTCATGTGCTGCTCCATAATGCCCGTTGGCCAAAGCACACCAGCACTGGGAAGTTGGACAGCACTGGAGGACGACTATGGTTAAGAACCACTAACCTACCACTTCCGGACTGAGTAGCAGGCGGATGTAGAAAGGGGTGGCAAGCACCAATGATAGCAGTCTAGTTTAATTCTCTCAGGCTTCCCAACGATACAGTCAACCTCATGCAAGGGCCAATATGCAACCCCCACAGGGCTGTGGCATGAAAATCCAGAGCTCTAAACAGCAGGAGGTCAGAGGAAAACTGCACCACCCACATGCCAGTGTTTCCCTCATCCCATGCCCTCCCACTCCACCTACTAGCAGCCTAATTCCCGGTGGGGCTCCCAGAGTGCCCTCTCCACCGGCCAGCATGAGTTGTAGTCACCTACGTAAGGCTTCATCGCTCACCCTTCAAAGACCCTACGGGGAGGCGAGCACGCCCCCTGCACCGCTCTCCCTCTCACACAATGAGCCAAATCTTTCACAACTCAGCCTCCAGAAAAAGGACCGCATGAGACTCATGTCAGCCAGCGCTGCTCCAACTCCCGGGCGCTAGAGGGATTCTCTTCCTGCAGCAGCAGCAGACAGCCAGCGGCAGGGTCTGGTTACACCGGGCTCCCCAGGAAGATCAGGTAACTGCTGAGGCAGCATTTTCCCCATTCTCCAGGTCCAGCCAGACGGCCCCTGCTGAAGGAAGCTGAGCTCTCCCCACCACACACCCCAATGCTCCAAGGTTAGAGTAGGGGACACCGCCCCTCCCTGCCTCCTCACACCAGCCTTCAGCACATGAATCTTGAAGGTGCCATGACTGAAAAAGGATCCATCCATCCCTCCCCCACGAGGGACCCCCTCAAATCATCCCAGCCCTCTGCTTGCTCCCCCCCTTACCTTTCTGGCTGCCCCAGACTGGCTCGGTAGGGCGGGCTTTCAGAGCCAGCTGAAGCCCAGGTTTTATTGTTGTTATATCAACATATGTGTGGATTTTGCTCTGGTGAAGGATGCTGGATTGGCAGCTCTGGAGATTGAGGGCATCTAGCCAAAGAACAAGTCGCTTGCATCCTGAAGCACACAATAATCCAAGCACTACTGGAAAAAGCATTACTCCACACCAGAGACCTCACATACCACCACTTCCTGTCTAACAGCCCCTTCTCAGCAACCCACAAGCTGGCAAAACATGGTCTCCAAAGTCTCCTGTCAATCCCACAGAGTCAGAGCAAGGGACGCCCCGAGCACATGCTGCTCTGGTGACCAACCTCCCACATCCGGTGACAAGGGAAGTCCAGCCATGCTTCTCTTGCTGGACCCCTTCATGTCATCTGAGCTCCTCCATCACCAAACACTCCCGCAGCTGGGGAATGGAAATACCCTGAAATGCCTTGGGTCCTTCCTCCAGGACAGCACCCAAAGACACATCATGAGCAACTGCCCCTCCATCTCCAAAGCCCCATGAAGCTTGCCCCCTCTCCCTTATTACTCAACACCCATACAGACCCAGGGAAGAGCTGGAGAGATGACACAGGCCAAAGTGTCAGCAATACACAGACAACACCCAGCTCTATGGTCAATTCCCATCACACGCAAACAGCATGAGCTCCCGGCTGCAGCAGGGACATGGGTGACCAAGGAGGCTGTTTTATGAGCACAGGAGCTGGGACTCCCCATGGGGAGGATCTGGACTGCGAAACCTGCTCCCCTGCAGGGTAAGAGTGAGCATGGACCTCACTGCTTTCACAACTAAAGGCAACATTCCCTCCTTCTGCTTTGCCGGCCTGCTAGAATTTTTTTTTCACGTTGTAACCACACCCTCGCCCATCTCTTACCAAAGACAGAACTTCCTCCTCCTCTGGGGAAGAGAAGAAAGGAGACAGAGAACAAGAATGTGCATGTGCTCCTGCCCTTTTAAAAACACTGCAAAGTGCTCTGATGCAATGGTGATGGGCCCTAGAGGAGAGTGTAGGTAAAACCATCCCCATGGTGTCCCAACAGCGTGCCCTCGGCTTGCCCATAGAACGGGAGGGCAGTCCCGTCCTTGGCCTCTCTAAGGAGCAGGCCCACAAGGGCTGTGATACGGACACTTGCGAACGGGAGTGAGAACCAATTCTCTCTCTCTCTCTCTCTCTCTCTCTCTCTCACTGAACCCCACTTTATTTCCTTAATCCCCAAGAACCAGAGCCCACCCCCCCCTCTGGGCCATGGAGCAGCAGAGGCTCTGATACCATGGCCGCAGACAGGCAGACTGAACCAAATGGAAAGGAAGGAGAGACTCTACCTGAGTGGTTCTCAACCCAAGGCCATGGGTCACTTGCGGCACAATCAGCACACAGCTGCGGCCCATGTGACATCCTCAGAGCCATACAGATAGTACATATATAGCGTGGATGCGGCCCACACAGCAGAAAGCTGAGTATGCAGCCAACATGGTATATAGGTTGAGAACCACTGCTCTACATGGACATGAGCCACTCTTGCGGGTCTGACGTTCCAAAATCATCTCAGGGCTCAGCAGAACCTGGGGCACCACCTAGACCCAGCCCTGCAGCCTCTATTATCCAGGGGGGCTCCTTTGATAGGCCCTCTCTCTAGCTACCCGCACAGCAGGGCCACAGAGGTTGCAGGAAGAGGGGAAGGGAAAAATGTAGAATAAGATGCAGGAATGGAAACAGAGGAAGAACAGGTGAGACCTGGCATCTCAAGGAGAAATTTGCCAGATAAATAGCAATCATCAGGTTCCAGGGATAAATAACTAGATGTATAACACTGTCTCAGTGGCTTCATGAATCCACCTCCCACACTTCCTCCCCTCCCTCTGCACCACACTGGCACAGACCTATTTAAAACCTGCAATTTGGAATTCAATAGCAGGAGAAGCTGGTGGAAATGTGACACCAGTCACTCCAGCTCCCTTATCGATCAGGAAGGGAGGACAAGCTGCCACCACAGCAGGCAGTAATGCAGAAGTCTGCCCAAGCCGTTCGGTGCCTCTCACAATCCATGCCGACTCAGAGGCCGCCAGCGACCCCGATGTCTCCTCTGATGGAGATGATGATGCCAAGGCGGAAGGAAACTGAAGGAGAGAAGAGGAAATTGAGAGTTCGGAGCAGATGAAGAAAGCCAAGGGTTTTGGGAAGCCTCACTCACTGAGCATCCTACAAGAAGTGTGGTCTAGCTGTAGGGGCGAGGGACAAACCGCAAGGACTCCAAGGTTCTAGTCCTGGATCTGGCACCGGCTCACTGTGCAACTTTGGGCATGGCCCTGCCCTGCGCCTCAGTTTCTCCACCTGTAAAGTGGAGATAAGGACACTGACCCAACCCAGCAGAGCTTTGTGAGGTGTCTTCATTCATCAGTGTTTGTGAAATGCCTTGAGATTCCCTGACAGAAGGAACTGCAGACAGTGGGCTGGATTCAGACCTGGTGGAGACAGGTGCACTTCCACTGGAGTGCAGGCAGCTGCCCCATTGACAGCAGGACTTGAATTTGGTCCAATGTGTGCAGAGGGTCAGTCCCTTCCCCTCCCCAGTACTGCAGGCTTCTACCTTCAATTCCAAACCATGGGCACAAGCCCAAAGCTGCCTCCTGGCCTCTCTCCCTGCACCAGCAGGGGTCACAGCTCTTCCACGCGGGCCCCTTTTTTTCCCTTGGGTTTATTCTGTACCCGGGGTTCATGAGAGATGCCATCAGACCAGGGATGAGGAAGGATCCCAGATAGAGCAGGAGGGGTAGATGCGTGGGGCTACCTATGGCTGTATCCCAAACGGGGGCGAACGCTGCCAGTTGATGCTTCCCAGAAGAATGAGATCATGGGGGAAAAAGGTGCTAAGAAACCAATCCCCCAGACATACACACTCCCCTCTTTGCCAACAGCCATCCCGTCTCCGTGGGCCTCTCCCCACTCCAACCCAGAAGCCAGTTTCACACTCATCGTAATTTCAAATCCCAGAACTGATTGGCAAAGGGGTCTCGAATCCAGCACCCTGGTTTCTGTCCTGCCAGGAGCTAGCACAGGAGGGTGGGGTCAGAGACGTGGGTGCTGGATTTGGTGCTGGGCTTTGGCAGTCAGCAGAGATGGCAGAGATCTTGCTGAGCTCAGCACAGCACGTGCATTCATGACGCCATGATGGCTAGGACCCCTTGGGGCTATTCAGCTCCACTGGAACCAAGCCAAGAAGGCCGGAGAGAGGGCTGTGCACGCAGCTTTGTCTAAGCCCCTCTCACACACAGATGGCTCCCCTCTGCCAGCACTGGCCCCGTGCAGGCTGACACCAGCATAATGACTTAACCACGCTCAGTCCTAAGCTGGCCTTAAGCCAATCACTGCATTCCCGACCCAGTGAATCAGAAATCAACCCCTCAGCAAAAGTCTGCTTCTTCCTTCTGTAGGGCTGAAGGGATTTGCGCCATACACACCAGAATGGAAACAGCTGATCAGACTAGCAGCCCAGAGGAAACCTGCACAGGCCAAATTCAACATACTGTACACAGGCAGATAGAGAGGCAGCAGGGTCTAGTGGCTACAGCAAGGGATCAGGGGCCAGGAACTCTGCTTCTGGCTCTGCCACTGGCCTGCTAAATGGGCTTGGCAAGTCACTGCATCTGGCTTTGCCTCAGTTTCCCTGTCAGTAAAATGGGGAATGCATTGGGATACAGACCCGTCTCCTGATATGGTGGGGCTAGAGGAATAACTAGTTCATGTTTGTACAGCACACTGGGAGTCCACACCCCTAGATAAAAACACCCAACCTTCCTTGTGTATTCCTGGTGTAATGTCCCTACTATCCTGAAAACCCTTCGTCTGACACTTCCGCACCTCACCGAAGGCGGGAGGGCCTGCAGACTCCTCTAATTTATTCCCATTAACTTGGCTATATAAACACTGATCCCCAAGGGACCCTGTGGTCTGCCTATCACATTGCCAATTCCTGCAAGGAAACTGCTGCTGATGGCTTCAGGCCTTTCAAGGTGACTACTGCACGGCCCAATGCCAATGACCCCTCCCCGCCCTGATGGTGAATGCAGCGCTCCCACCCCGCCACCGCATCATGCCTCCAAGGAGCTACCTTTGCTTCTACATACAAGTGTCATTTTAGAAAAGGAGGAATTTTAGCTTAGAAACAAAGACACCAAAAGGAGTCCAAACTGAAGCCACTGCTCCCCATGGCTAGGTAGTAGGTAGGCCCAAAGGGCTGCGTCTCCAGGCTCTGGAAGAACGAACACCAGGGCAGGGTGCCCTAGCTGAGTCCTGCAATTTATGCCTCCAGCGGAATTGTAGCAGGACCCTCAACATGACTTTGTCTGGTGGAGGATGCAGTTAATGTGCACTGTGTTTACACAGGGCATATACAGCTATAATTATAGGAATGCTGCTATGATAACAGGAAATCCATGCCCCGTGGAGATGCAGCAAGAGGCACGCAGTTATTTGCTAATTGCCACCAACAAGAAGCCTTTTGTGTAGCTGGGGAAGAGAGGTCTCCCCCACATCTTGCCCACAGATGGCTTAGGTCAGCCAGGCTGGGTGCGCTGCAGCCCCCAAGACAGCTCCCCTTCTACAGAAGCTTATCAAATTCCTTCAGCTCCCGCTAGTGGAGCAGCACCATCCCTTTCCCGGCTTTCCCAAGGCAGGAGCTGCAGCAGGGCCTAGCATAACACAGGGATGGGAGCTTGATGTTAGCAATGCAGGCAGAGAAGAGGGGAAGCAACCTCACCATTCTATACTCGCTGTCTAAGAAACCTCTCTCTCACATTCACACCCACCCACCCCCGGGGCCACATCACCCAGTCGAATGGGACAGGGATGGGGCTCAGCACAGGTGCTATGGTGAGACAAAAGCTCATCCCCTGCTCATCTTCTGAGTGCGCCAACCTAGTCCAAAGGCTATTTATCCTGGAGGACTGACCCTGCCTGGAGGACTTTTCCTCTCCATTACATCTTATTTAAACCACTTTGGGCCAAATTCAGGACTTAAGGCCAACAGTGATGAGGAATTTCTGAACCCAGGAAGTGCCAAGAGAAGGAGCTTCATCTTGCCCAAGAAATCCCAGCTCACCCAAGCCAGTGCTGCCACATGGCAAGGGGGCAGAGACCAACGAAGCACCACAGATATGGAGCCACCAGTGTACACCAAATCCGGGCCCAGCCCCTTTCGGGTCAGTGGCAAAGCAATCTAGTGACAACAGCACGCAGGGTCTGGAGGGACACCGCCAGCATTGCGATACCAGGCTATGCTGAGAACCCAACACCCCAACCCTCGGAGAGACTGTGCAAAGGGCACTCCCGCTGCTGACGGGGCCTTGAATGGAGGGCGCCGGGAGCTTCCCCATGTTATAATCCTGCCATAAACAGTTGCTTTAATAAATATGCCTGGTAAACAAGAGCAAAGGAAACTGTCCCTTGCCGATGCTGCCACTCCCCACCCTGGATACACTGTTCACGCCTCAAAAAACAGCATTGAAATCCTGCCTCTGTTCCAAGGAGCTAGCCAGCCAACCAGCCTCCTCAACACCGGCCCGGCAGGCTGCCTACCTTTTTGATCCTGCCGCTCCGCGTGCCGGCAAAGACAACCGTGTGTCCCCGGTAGTCGTAGGCAGCCACCGAGGTCATGCCATCCTCCTTATCCACAAAGAGCGCTGTCCCCTCGATGGTCACTGTCCCACCCAGCGGCTGGTTAAAATCCTGGCCACAGAAATAGTCATCGATCTGCAGAGGCTGTCAAAGAAGAATGAGAGAGATGAGCCATTTGTCAATACATCGACACTGCTTAAACTGCTGTGTGCAAGGGGGGGATGAGCTGCTGAGAGGAATAATGAGAGCCCCTCTCAGCTACCACTACCCCAGATCCAGAGCAGCCCAGGAGGGCGGGGGAAACCCCATCGCCTAGGGGCATAATGAGGGGTCAGGGCAGCAACAAAGGGCTTGCCTCAGATTGCTTCGAGGCTGCTAATTAGGCATGGGGATAAGGAGGAGCTCTGCTTCCCCTCCCTCTCCTAGGGATTGTTTCTGGGCAAGGCAGGGAGGGTGCTAGGGTCTCAGAAGCAGTTGGAAGCTCTCACAGTAAACTGGTACCAGACATACCCAGATGCTTGTTAACTCCAGTTATGACCAGGCACGGATTCACTGATCAGCCCTGGGGCACCAGAAAACCAGAGAGGTGGGAATCTCAGAGTCTGCAGAGAGGCCTAGAGTGCTAGGTGGTGCGGGTAGGCTCTGCTCTCTGAGAGGGACCCCCATCAGCCTAGGGCACAGGGGGGAGAACTGAAGGAGCAAAAAAAAAAAAAAGGGCCTCCCGGACAGGTGGAGATAGTGTCCGACTCCAGACCCAGTCCTGCTGCCCAGGTCTCTTACCACAGGGCAGCAACCATCTAACACCACAGCTCCCAGTGGAGCCTGCTCATATGCAATCCTGGCAAGGACCTCTCCCCATCCCACATCCCCTTCCCATCCCACTCCTGCCCTCTGGCCACCGATGTGCTTGGCCACATGGAAGAGTAATTAGGGCTGGACTGAGGAGATAAGATGAAAGACCAGCAGTAGCCTTTTGTCCACCCCACACCGACAGGCAGTCAATACCACTCCCGGCTGTTTCAGCGCCTGGCTTCCCACATACAGCTCTCTCAACACCCCCCCTTTCTTGATCTATCATACTCCAGCCCCTAGCTCCCCACCACCACCAGATGCCCCCTTCACCAGTGCCTCTCAATCCTAACCTACGTTACCCCTGCTATTCCAGCCTCTGCAGGAAGCCGCTCTCCAGACTCGCAGGCCATCCCGGGTGAACTGCTGATCTGGCTCCTGCAGAGAACGGTCATTGCCCTTGCTCAGTATCTCAAGCTCCCCTAGTGCTGTTCTCCCAACCAGAGGATTCAATTACGCTGGCAGTTCTCAGTCTGAGGCTGGACAGGAGTCTGCCAGTAGTTTTCCAGAGGAGTCATGAATCTGCCTGCTCCCATTCCCCAGCCAGAGCAGATTTGCTCAGCCTCTCACCGCCAGCTTGTTCTCAAAGGCAAGGGATGCTGTATCTCTTTGAAGCACCACCCCAGCTGACACCCAGGATGCTGGGGCAAGTCTGAGGAGCAGTGCCTGAGTGGGGGATGAATGCAGCGGGCCCAGAGTGACGATGTAGATGATCTGTGAGTCCTGGCGTTTCCTCTCACCCTCCAAAGGGTTAATCCTGCCTCGTCCTCAGAGAGGCTATACCAAGCACCCAGGCTGCCTGAAGGCTCCTCTCCTCTCCCCCACACTCCATACAGAACGTGATCAAGAAAGCCCCAGCAGCCCAATGCCACATGCTGCAGTCGAGACTTAATAGCTCAGGTCCCTCCGGAGAGGCCTGGCAGTAGATTAACATGGAGGGGGAGCCTGTTCTGTGGGGTGGGAGATGGAGACACTGATACTGAGGAAGAGGGGAAGATTTCTCTGAACTGGAAATCCTGGTCCTGGGACAGCCTCTTGCTGCTCCCTGATAACCTCTAAGCCAAGGCCCCAGAAGAGAGTGAGGCAGAGGGGCTCCCGGCCTCAGAGTCACGTCTGGAGCAGCACTTAGAAACCCATCACTGAGCCCAGGCTTCTAGCCAGAGAGAGAGAACGAACACAATCAGGGGGAGAGAAGGGCCAGAAAGGAGGGGGAATCCCATCAGCATTCAAACCAGGTTGGCTGCCCACCTCCCTCTGAGCTGGGCTCCCGGGGTGGGGTGAAGGAGCAGTGATTAAAGCTCAGAGCCTGGCTGGCTCACTGCCTCTCTCTGCAGAGAGCTCCAAAGCGAAGAGAGTGAATATTAATTCCGCGCGCGAGGGTCAGGACAGCTGACCCACCCCAGCAAGGGCCCCGCTCCAGCAGAGCTACAGGGAGCTGTGCGTGCAGACCTGGCCTGCCACTATAACACTGCATAAAGGCAAAAACTGGCCTTCCTAGGATTGGATTGTTTAAGACAAAGACTCAGCCTGGGAGGTAATATGGACCCAAGCAAGAGCAATTCCCAGATTTAATTACCCTCCCCAACAGGGTCTCCTGGCTCAGTCTGGAGACAAGGCTCCTTCCAATACAACCCTTTCATTGCTGGTTTCAACAAGCCCTCTGGGTACAGCTCTGCCACCATCCCTAAAATCCCTTCCGGAACAGACCTGGTGTCACAAGGGGGTACAATTTTAGCAGAGGCCAGGCCTCCGTAAGTGCCCCAATTCAGGAACTCTCCTTGCTGGCTTTAATCGTGGTCCTGGGGAGTAGTTGCACAATTTCATTTGGATCTGTACGGAGGCCTGCGGGGGATATGGCGCTCTGTATCTCCACACCTGTTCACTTTCCCAGTTCCCCCCCCAACCCACCTGGTCTGTGTCTGTCTGTCTGTCACACACACACGCACGCACGCACGCGCACGCTGTGCTCTGTCCCTGAACATTCCCCCTGCAGCTTCCAACAAACACCACATTCTTCACTGGGCATTGCGGCTGCACAGCTGTGACGCTGCTGCTGCAATATGCCCCAGAGGTGGCTGCATTTCAGCAGTGGATGAAGGTGATCCCTGTACAGAGTTCACAGACTGCTTTGTGCAGACAAGGTACTAGAGGAATGAATGAGGGCTATTTTCAGTGGGTGTATTTATGGGTCTATGCTCCCGGGTGCAGAGAAGGTCAGGCGTAGCCCCACATCACATCAGGAGCAATGAACAGCTTGCTTTGGATCATGCTTTGCCTGCAGTTACAGGTGACACACATCAGGTGGGGCTGAATGGACACAGTGAAAGAGGAGGACAGGAACTGAACAGGGATTAATCTACCCTGACCTCTAGGGTGAAAGAACACGGACAGGTTTCTGATCCACCTAGAGGACTTGCTTGAGTGGCTAAGGAACTATTTTTCTCATTGTAAACCAGCATCTGGAAGGGACAGTGCCACGGCCCATCCACAACAGAGGGGAGCAGAAAAAGCTGCCACTACGGCCAATGTAATAGTCCATCTATGGTGCCATCAGCAAAAAGTCTTCTCACACTGCTGAGCTGGGGACAGCTGGCTGGCAATTACCAGCTTTTGGGCCCATCCAGTTCACAATACTGGCTCCCCGTTCTTAATCTCTCACCATCTCAGGTGGATGAGTAGCTATACAAGGAGATCCCTCCTCCTGCTCCACAACAACAGCTATAGAACAAATAACTTGGCAAGGAGGCCACACACTTGTAACAATCCAATGTCACGGAGCTTCCCAGTGTGCCCAGCAAACAAAAGTCCTTGTACATGCATGTACAAAAGCTTCATTGGCTCCACTGGAACTGTCCTAACAAGTAAACCTTGAAGGGTTGGACCCTAGCGCCTGGCTATCCATCATGCCAGCCCCCTTTAGCTATGGACACAATTCTGATCAGGGTGACCAGTTCAGCCTCCAAAATCCCTGCCACAGACGCTCTCCCCATCTTCAGGTTCAAATTCTGCCCCGGGGCACCAGAGATCTAACACAGCATTGTCTCTCCCCCATCCCAATCCTAGATAGCCCTGATTTAATACAGAGCCCACCAGGACCATGGGAGCAGTCACAGAAACACCCTAGGCTAGCACAACACCACAGCACCAGCAAGTAACGTATCAAACGGAAAAGGCCACTCTGTAAAGCGAGAGGAACTGCCTGATGCTGTGCCCTGACCTTCCCTCAGTGACAACACCATTCGCACACTCCCAAGCCAAGGATCTGCCAAGACAAACAGCCAACTGCCTTTATCCAGTGGTTCGCTTTACATACTAAAGGCTACTGGAAACACACTGCTCAACTTTGCTACTTCTATCCCTTCCCCCCAGCCCTTTTGGGAAATCCCTGAATTTTCTATAATGCACGGTCCCTTTATCAGTTCCCACTGACTTAGCCTAGGTGATGAGACCATGTTAACACGGGACAAACTGACTCATATGACTGATGGCGGGGGGAGATGAGATTAAATGTTTCTTTCCAGGTCATCAATCCAGGATGGTAGTGACCCAAAGCGATTCCTCTCTGCTGTCTGTCCAGTGGCATGAGCTTGATGAGTCTCAGCCCATTTTACGGGAACAGCTACCTCACATAAGGCACCCATAAGACACTGCTGGCTCTACCTGGGTCCCCTTGCTGGCAGTCATAGCAGAGAGGACAAGGACTGAGGAGGCAACAGAGGAACGCCCCTCTCTACCTCCAGAGCAGGCAGCATGGTTGAGAAGCCTGCCTTTGCTGCTGGCTAGTGCTGTCCCCCACATAGGCAGCAAGCTCCAAGCTCCAGGGCTAAGAGCCCAGCACTACACTCACTTCAGGGACACAGGAGTTAACACAGCCAATTGGAGCGCTGTCTGTCTCCTCCTGTCTTCAGCAGCCCTGGAAGCTGAACTTCCCCACAATGCATTTGGCCAGCCAGGCAAGGCTCCCACATGGGAGGAAGGGAACAGAATCCTGGGCCCCCCACTTCTCCCCCTTGCCGAGTCCCAGCAGGTTTGGCAACCACAGCTGGACCGCAGATCCCCTGCCAGCATCAGCTAGTGGCCTTGTTGGTTAAACACTCTCCTGCATTTGCAGATTCAGGAGAAGCCTTTTCAAAAGGGAGCTCAAACAGCAGCCAAAAGCCATTGTGGCTCAGCCAGTGCCCGGTATTGGCAGACACAAATGTAGGGCAATTTTCCCAAGCACTCCTTTCACCGAGCGCTATTGCTACTGCCCAGGAAGATGGGAGAGCAGCAGAACCAGACAGTTCCTGTGCAGGGGACTGAGGAACTGGTTCCCCTGGTGGCCTCCAAAGGGAGGGGGAAAGACATATGCCCATGGAGGGAAGAACTGGTGCAGAGCTAAGAGGATGTAGCCCGGTTGTGTTACTCACTCACACTCCATTTGGAGAGCACCAAACCGCAAGCTGTGACCTGTTCCACAACTGACAAGAGAGAGAGAAGAAATTATCTGCAAATTAATCTGGAGAACCTCAGTCCCATCTCAATGCCACAGCCCTGCACTCCTGATCTGCACCATTCCTTGCAACCTCAGACCTGGAAACAGGATATGGGGCCTTTCATCTTCAGTTCCAATCCAGCCCTAGGTCAGTGCTGATTCAAAGTGGTCACCCTTGACAGCTGGCCTGCCAGCCCAGAAATGCTGCTCTCAGTCCAATTCCTATTGACTCAGATATCTGCGCCATAAAAGTCATTCTCACAACTGGCTCCCTCAGTGATATCCTGTGCAGGAAAACCAGGACAGAAAGAGCCAACGAGTCCAAATCCCTTTCTCTCCCCTAGAGGGGCCTGTCCTGGGCAGGTCTGAAACAACAGCAAGGGGGAGTGCATGGTGGAAGCTTGTCCTGCCTCTCCCTGGCTGCCCCCAATCCAGTACCTTCCCCCAGACTCACCAACCTTGTGAATAACCAAAGAAAAGGGGGAAAGGAATAGGCCTCAGCCCTGATGCCTGGACTCTGCCTGCGCCATCTCTGCCACATCCGCCCCTGCTGGGGAGTCATTTTATCCTTCTCCCTAGGATGCCCCATTCCCAGATCCTGGACCCCTGAGACAAACCCGCTTGGCTCTGACACAGCCCCATGTCAGTCTCTCACTTCCACAGCACCAAGAGGAGAGGGGAAGGACACAGAAGGTTTCTGCACTTAACATGCAATGTCTGTGCCATGTCCCCTCCAGCCTCCGATGCAGGCCCAGCCATGTGGCGCTAAGAGAAGATGACAGGGATGGGGGAGGAGACGCAGGAGGGTGGAGAAGACAGCAGGGAACCGGGGTCAGGAACTGGGAAATTCTCTGAACCATGAAATCTGCTTCTATCTTCACCTCAGTGGGAGGAGAGGTGTTGCCATGACAACCCCTGGTCCAACAGCCTCTGACCAGGGGTTCCAGGCCCTGGGAGATGCAGCGAAAGAAGGAGGGGGAATCCGCATGGGTGAGCTCAGTTACCCAGAAGGTCCCATCTGGGTGGGGCAATGGCTGAGCCAAGCATCGCGTGCCTGATGCCATCACTCCGTAATCCCAGCGACCAATTTCCCTCCCCAACACCCAATCCCAGGGAGTCTCCAGGTGTGAAGCACTCACAGGGAGTCCAGAACAGGTAGCAGCTGACCCAGGCATGGAGCACACAAAGTCAACACTGCCAAAAAAGAGGCACTGTCTGAATGACATGCATTGAGAGGAGTGGGGTATTTGGGCCACAGGGGGGTTCTGCCTGGAGAGACTCCATCTGCAGCTTGGAGTTTAAAGGGGAGGTTTTGACAAGGGATGGGCTCTGAACCTGCTCCAGTCCCAGAGGGGTTTTTAACTCCCTGCAGCGCATGTATAACATATGGGGAAAGCGCTGAGCACCTCATCTTTGAGAAGTGGCTCCAAGGGAGGCAGATAGCTAGCCCCACTCAAAAACCAACTCACCCAGGACTGTCACCCCGTGCTGGAGTGCGGCACCAATGCAGCACGGGACAAGGGGGATGCATTCGCAAGAGACAACCCCAAGGGTCAGTGTGCAGTCCCGTACCGGCTCACTAACACCCCCGGGAGGGGACTTTGAACAGCCATCACAGATGGTCGTGAACAGAGTTCACTGTTAAAAAGGCCGTTCATTTTCACTTCTTATCTGTCAGGGGTTTTTTTTCCCTTGCTTTTTCTCAAGGTGCCTGCAGCATGAAATTACCACATGAATGGGGGACAGGATCTCTAACATGTGGGAGAAGCCCTCATGGGTGAACCAGGAGGCCATTGGCTCACACTACTGCTGCAGTTCACAGCTAACACCACAGCAGAGAGGTGGGAATAGTTCAGTGGACTTGATCCAGTCCTGCAAAGACGATCACAGATGCAGTTCCGTTTGCTTGCTTAGCAACTCTCACTTCTTCTAGCTGGGGTGCCGGGTTTAGGACACAGTCACAGGTTGGCTCCTTTCCATGCCTGACTTTATCTCCCCTTCCCCAGGCAAGAGATTCCTTTAGAAAAGCCTCAAATCTTGTTCACAGGCCTCACTGGAGGCAGACTGCTTTACCCACTACTTAAGCTCTCATCCTGCTGTGTGTGTGTGTGTGTGTGTGTGTGTGTGTGTGTGTGTGTGTGAGAGTGTGTGTGAAGCATGAGAGAGAAAGCCCACTCCAATCTGAACACACAAGGACCTTGCCTACCAATACAAAAAGTGGGGTGTAGACCTTACTGGTCTCCTCCTTTCCATTCTCACACAGTGAGCATCAGGAAGGCATCTGCAAGAAAACACATCATTCCGGTGATACACCATGATGAGCTAAAGGGCCACATCCCTCTCCAACACTCCCAGCAGAGCCTCGCCTCTGTAAGGGCTGGGACAACTGAACATTAATGGATCGGCTCTCTGAGGGCTGAGACCGAAGCCCTGTAGCCCGGAGTGCAAGTGCCACACAACTCAGCCTCACAAAGGAAGATACCACTGAGGAAGCAGCAAATAACTGAGGCCTAATGAACAATCCATACTGTGGAGAAAGAAGGGAGCAATTTAGTAGCAGAGACTTCGGCTCCAGCGGAGCACCTGGGGTTCCTTGGGACATTTTGCTCTTAGGGGAGCTGTGACGCACCCAGCCACTGAGGGTCAAGAGGGGCCCCACATACAAGGGAGACACATTTACTTTTATACGATGCTATAATATGTTGCTGGCAATGGGGGGCTCCCAATGCCCCACCCCACCCAAAACACACCCCAGACATCACCCTGGCAGCCATCTATCCACAAACCACCAAAAGCACAGATGGCCAGAACAGTCTGTTCCAGGAGGAAGGAGGAGATATCTGGTCATTGCCCTAGGAGTCACACAAGGTTGGCCGCTCGTGCATTCAGCCCCCTTACTGCAGCGGCTTCCAAGACTCCAAGCTCTGACAGGGCAATGTCCCCTCAGCCACCTGCAATTCAGAGCTGCGTATCTTCTTTCCCAGTGAAACATCCTGTCCCCTCCCCCATGCATCTTCTCCCAAGAGGAGGAGCACAGAGCCCCTTCCTTCCCTATGCCTAGCAGACAGCAGCAAAGGGGTTAATGGAAAGCCTGAGTCCCAGGGGACTGGAGCGGAACCAATGAAGGTATTTAAGCCCTGGCAGCACCACACAGCCAATGCAATCTCCATGTCACACTGCTCTCTGCACTCCAATTTGCAACTTCCCAACCTCATCTGCTGCTGAATATGCAAGAGGATAAATGTTTACGGTGTTTACTCCTCTCTGCTTTGTCTCAACAAACTCTGGGAAACGACAAATACAGCTGCACTGCTGCACTCCGGGGCTGCGAGGAGCGCACGCCCGCTCACCACAGCAACACCGACACCACCTCAATAAATAATT
The DNA here is from genome assembly GCF_026122565.2 of Emydura macquarii macquarii. Taxonomy (NCBI): domain Eukaryota; kingdom Metazoa; phylum Chordata; order Testudines; family Chelidae; genus Emydura; species Emydura macquarii. The sequence goes on along the minus strand of NW_027131105.1, from coordinate 14,428,880 downwards.
ACATCGACAATTAGCTCACTCACAGCAAACTGCCTCGTCAGGGACATGGAGGCAGACACCATGGCAAGGTTGGGCCAGGCTGGGTCAAATCAGATGGGGGAAGCAATTTGAAGAGTATGGTGCCAGCTGCCATAACAGATCCAGACAATGGTCCACCAAGTCCGGCCTCTGCCAATGGCTAGTGGGCAGGTGCTTCAGATAAAGTCAAGAGGAAAATATATATATGGCCAGTTGCATCCTGCTGCATGGAGCAAATACATTTCCTTCCTGACCACCGTGCTGACCAGCTTACAGCCTCAAGCATGAGGACGTATTACCCCCTTCTTCCCCCACTGTCTTACCTCGTATAGCTACTAAGGCACATTCCCAGCACTCCGGTTAACAAGAGATCTCGCGCCAGCATGGCAGGCAAAGGGTGAAGCAATCTGCTTTCCAGCAAGCTCAATGGGAGACCATAACCCACTCCCTAATCAGAGAGGCATCACTTCTCAGGGACCATGCTAGAGACATTCGGGGGTGGGGGGAGGGAGGGAGAAGATATATAGGTTAATTAGTAGTGCCAGGATGTTCAGTGGCCCCAATACAGAACAAGCTTGGAGGGATCCCAGTTCACCTTTTAGTGGGATTGGTGGACACTGTGACCCGTCCGTGCCCAGGGTAGCCAACTGGTAATGCCAAGGTCAGGGCAGGCTGCAAAAGGAGAGCAGATTCTCCCCACGCTGGTGGGTGATACTTAAGCCCGGCTTCCCAACCAGCCACAAACTGCTTCTGATTTCCCCACACTGGATATCAAGAAGCCAGTCCACAAATGCCCACAGCCCCCTTCACTGCATTTCAGCTCCAGGCTCCCAAATCAGCATTAGATCCAGTAAAGAGACCAGTTACTAGAACTCTATGCTCTTTACTAAAAAGGTTCCCTCTGACCTCAAGGGGTCAGCCACAGCACCAGATCAGTATAAGTTTGGATCTTACCTAAAATAGCACACTGTCAGCCAATCCTTTAGTATCTAAAACTAAAGGTTTATTGTGAAAAGAAAGAAAGAAACCGTGAGAGAAATGTTAGAGGATTAGAGCAATCACAGATATACAAATGATTAAAAGTCCATACACATCAGGTTTCTGGAAGAAATGTGGAGTTGCAGGCTTGTATAATCCCCCCTGGTTCACATCCAGTACCTGGATGGGTCTAGGTCCTTCGGTTCAATTGCAAGATGAATTGATCCAGAGGTCGGTGTGTGTCTGCAGACTGGACAGGAGCAAAGACAAAATGGTTTCTCTGGCTTGATCTTATAAACCCCCTCCTCCAGCCATGTGGCCTGTGGGCAGTCACAAGACCCAAAATGGAGTCCATAGTCACATGGGCCAATCCTGGTGACTCCTCCGGTGTGCCTGGGGTCCATAGTCACATGGGACAGTCCTGATGCTTCATCAGGTAGGCTGCCTCCAATGGAGTCCAGAGTCATGTAAGCAGGTTCTGGTGACTCATTGGCGATGCTGGCTTCTCCCTCTGGGCCCCTTGCACCTGGGAATGCCTTAATGGGCCATTATGCAGGCCATTGTTCTGGGGCCATCCTATCTGGGGTGTTGCCCAGGCAGCACAATTTGAAACACAGATATCTCAAATACGTCTATCACTTCCATTTCACATATTACACATGAACATAAGTATTATCATCTTATTTAGCCTATTACAACCTTCCGAACAGTACCTGACATGGCGTATCCCACATGGATTATGATGATTCTGCCATGCTGATGTCACACAATATACTAAATGCCCCCCACTCCAGCCAGCCTGCATGACACCCCCAACGCGAGACTGGTGCAGAAAGGAGTAATCGGAGCTCCTGAATACACCTCAGGGCCCCCCCTATCCAGACAGCATGACAGACATCACAGAAGCCACCACCAGAGTCGGTTCCTGAGCGGATAGTTTCGGCAGAGAGGCCAGGAAAGGGACCAACCAGGAAGAGTGAACTCTCTCACCCCTAGAGGAGGGCCCTCCTGGGCCCAGCAGAGACATCTAGGCAGGGACAGGAGGAGGGAGGAGCAGGCCCTGCCTCTGCAGAGCCGCACCTAGCCAGAAGATATTCAGAGGATCCAATCTCCAAGAGCATGATAATCCCATACCTTCCACCAGCGCCACCCCACCCCACCCCCAAAAAGGCCCAGACAGTACAGTGAGGGGCCTAGCAAATTTCAGTGGCACCATTACTCCCCCAGGAAACCAGGCTGCGTGGGAGAGCGTGGGAGGCAGCGACACACACGAAGTGGACACCAGCCGGAGCAGGAAGTAGCCGTCTTCCTGACGCGCCAATTCATCACCTCCCTTCAGGCCCACTTACCAGAGCAATGAGGGAGAAGATAGGAGAGGAGATTCATGCCATTTAGTGTTATTAATTGGCCAGTAATTTGCCAGTTAACAGGTTATAAATGTTCTCCCTTGGCTGCCATTGAGTGCCTGGCTTTCCTGATGTCTGCTGGGGGATCTTTAAACCCTTGGTGTCATTTGATAGCAAACCAAAAACTAAAAGCCAATACTGGAGGACTCATGTGGGGTAAGGTCCTGTTACACAGTGTGAGGGCATTAGCCCATTGCTTCTGGGGGCCCAGGTTCAGCTTGGGGTTGTATCAGAGGAGAGGAGTTTGTTGGCACTCAGTCTAGAGCCACGTTTCCCCCCACCTCAACTTCATGTGTCATAAACCAATAGGAGTCTCAGGACAGGCCATACCACACAGCAATGCCACACAGGCAAAGGGGAGCTGGGACTGAAACCAGGCAGGATCTCTTGGAAACCCATATCCCATGCAGAAAAAACCCCAGGCAACCTAATCCGCACAGAAGAATCAGAGAGAAGCCAGAGGAAATTTTTCATGGAGCAACAGGGACTGGATAGTTCAGGACACTGGGACTCCAGCTCTTTCACACCTAAGTCACCTGTTTGAGTTTAGCCCCCGGGTTAGTAGTGAATGGAAGTTGCTAGCGCCTGATCTCTGCTCTGTGACCCCTGTGAAAGATGATTTGGTTTATCACAGCCCAGAACAAGTGGCACTAGTCTCTATATCACAACACACCATCGTCAAAACCAGCTGCCGCCCCTTTGTCGGCAGGCCCAGAGAGGGGCCTGGACTACCACAGGCCATGGATTCTAAACTCCTTCACTCTAGACAGGATCTTTCTCTGCTGAAGTGTCTCATGCCTGTGGTGAGAGCAAGAGGTGAAGAAAGCACACCCTGCAGCTGGCCATGCCCCACCTGATCTGTGCAGAGAAACAGACCTTCAGTCAGGCAGCAACATTAACCCCTTCTCTGGCAACCAAGGAAAGGGTGCTCTGGTGATTAAAGTCCTGGGCTGAAAGACAGGCAATCCGAGTTCAATTCCTAGGTCTGCCACAAGCTTCTTGTGTGAACCTGGACCAGTCAGCGAGGCCCTGATTCAGCAACAGACTCGAGCATATGGTTAAACGCTCTGCTGAACGGGGCTTGCCGCCATCTGCAGACATGTTGGAGCGGTGCTCTAAAGATATGTTGGGCAGTGAGGTGATCAAATTCCACCAACATGTGGACAACAAAAGTCTAAATACCAGAACCAAACTTACCCCTGGCCCCACAGCAGTTTGCCTTGAAGAATGGGGAAGCAGAACATTCAGACATGTGGGACCAAGGGAGCCTCTGAGTTCTCATCTGGTACTGAAGGGGTTAGCCGGCACTCTAACTGAGCTCTGACTAGTGCCCATTTAGCAGAGTCATGCAGGTCCTTAGTGAATCACTGCCATTATTGGATTGCATTTTTAAACTCCGCCTGCAGAGTCTGGACTGAACCACCCCTCCCTTTGTAGCAGGTGCTGCTGCTGGCCTTCCCCAGGCCCTACAGAGGTAACAGAAGAAGAGCAGCCGTGGGCAGCCTTAGCTGGCTATGCTGCGACCCTTGGAGCCTACTCAATGAAGTATCCCGCTCCAGATGATGAATTCCTGGTCCCAGCCAGGGAGAGAAAGAAACAGACAGGATGGAATTAGTTCCCCAGCCAGGCTTGCTCAGCTCTTCATCGCCGGGGAGGAATCGCTAACATCTTCCGAGTGCTCAGCCAAGTCTGGCCGTCTCTCCTCCTGGCTCCAGCGTGGACTCCGCGATGGCCCGCAGCATGCGCCACTTGGGGATTAGATACTCAAAAGTTCATGCTGCTGCCGCAGCAGCTGGAAACAAAACACAAGAGTGATGCTGCATTGGGGAGGCTGTGGCCCGGTGCCCTGGGAACTAGGCTGGGGGGAGAAACAGGGCAGCATAGCCAAAAGCCACAGTTCCTTTCACCTTTGTCTTCTGAACCATGCTGTATTAAATGTCATCAGCTGAGTCCGTTCAGGAGAGTCCAGAGCACACCATGAATGGAATCCTAACAAAGCTGCCTGGCGCTCTCAAAGGAAGGGGGTGAGGGTCATCATGAGACTGCCCTTCCCCCACTCTGTCCACTGTCAGGAGATTAATCTTGATTGACAGGGCCTTCCAATGCAGGGAAATTCCCCCTGCCTGCCTGGCTCTTCTGCCTTCCAGCTGAGACTTTAAACCAGAAATCCTGACCAGGAGCCAGCAGAGCTCCTAGGACACTTTTCACACCAATCAGACATTAACCCCAACGTCATGAGCAGCTTCCAACCTGGGCAACTACATTCAGCTTCCTTAGAAAACCACTCCACAGCATCAGCTAGAGACACGATCCTTTGCTTCCTGACCAGCCTGTAGTGTTGCTGTGCAGCCATTAATCAGCTGCCACAGCCCACACACGGATCTGGTTTGGGTGTTCCTATCGGGGAGTGTGGCACTGCGGGCTTGGTTGGAGATCTGGCAGCATCTTCTTCTGTTTTGCCCCCTCCTGTGCTTGGCTTGCAAAAGCAAACCATGGGAGGGAATTTCTCCTGCCCCAAAAGGCCGGCACAGTACCAAGCAGAGAGACAATCCTCATGGGCTCGCTCTAGCATAGTAAGTGCAATGTAAGGCAGCAGCTACCACCTCCATGCTTTATGTGAAACCCTCATGAATTCACATCCTAATCTCAGTGCCTGAGCAGCCAGGTTTCTCCCACCATGGTGAGCACATCACGTACATGCCCCCGACTGATTTCCTGCAGGAGCTCACGCCCAGTGACCATGCACTGTAGTAACACTGGGAGAACCAATTGCGTACGACTGCCAGCAGTGCCTTGTGCCCTAGCTACTCATGGAGGCCCGGCTGGAGTAACAATTAGCCAACTCCCTCACCACTAAAAGGACACAGAAATTGGTTACACTTTTCCCAACCCCCAGGGCTATATCTTCCCCAGGGCTGGAAAGGGGTGGGAGAGGGCCTCTAATTGAACCCCCTAACCTACTGTCAGCTCAGACAAGTCACCCCACTGGGACTGCACCAAAATCTAGACATCATCAGTACACTGAGCTTTCCTGAGAATAAAGGGAATCAAACCCTGCCTGCCAATGCTAATGAAAGGATGGTGGGTCTGCAAGTGCTGTCTTGGACAGAGCAGAGGGAATTGTAACAACACACACTGACCAGGGAGCGTAACTGGCAAGAATGGATTCTGTGGCTCCATTTCCAGCCAGACTGGTTTTCTTGTGTGGTTGTTACCTTTGTGAGCAAACGGATGCATTGCTGCTTGTTTATTCTTTGCTCCTTCCCTCTCACTTTGTTAGCTGTGCCGTGCAAGAAAAGGAGTGAAAGGGAGAGGTTGGAAAAGAGAGGGTGGGATGGAGAGAAAGACAGACACCAGGCACCCACGAACAACCACCTTAATGTTTCAAAGAGCTGCTTTTCAGCCTGGGTTAGCAGGGAATTAGTAATCTGCAAAAGGGAGGCAGCCCCAATGTGAGCAGCACAAACACACATGCTGCCCTTCCTCACCCTATACTGGCACAGGACAGGAGGGGAGAGGGGAGCTCAGCACCCATGTCCCATTTGCCCTGTGCTTGTTCTTCTGAGGCTGCCCAGAAGGAGACCAAGGGCAGCTGCAGTTTGAAGCCTTGCCTGCATGACAAACTTTGCTCAGCCTCCTTGAGGGGCCACTAAGCACCCCAGGATCCACTTATGCTCCCCAAGAGATCAGGAAACTCCAGGGGAATAGTCCGTCTGGATTCAGAAGAATAATGCTAATCATCAGGCTCTGCACACAGCCCTCCACCCCACCAATCCAGGCTGAAGTCCCTGATGCTCAGAACAGCCTCAGCACAGCTCATTTCATATATCAAAGCTGCCACCCTGTGCCAATCCAGCAGGAGACCTGGCTACACTTATCATCAACCCCTTTGGCTGAGTGGCACGACCCCCCCTCCCACCACTACCACCACCAGAAGCAGCTCAGGGACAAGGTGACAGTCCCTTCCTTATACTTCTCTCTCTCGTTCAGCACCTTGCTTAGGAAAAGCCCAAAGGGAACAGAAGAACTGCTCTGAGCCACAGCTGGGACCCAAGGGAGTTGTGCACGCCAAGGGCAGCAAAGAGAGAGCGAGAGACAGAGCCAGAAAGGGAGGGAGGCAGTTCTGCTCCGGAGTCAGCAGTTGGGTGACCCAGCAGGCAGCAATGTAACGATTTCATCATTTTCCACCAGAATTGAATTAGTTTGAAGCCAAAATCAGATTTGTGAGCCCAGCGCTCTTGACAGCAAACCCTTTGCTTTGTCAGGCAGCTGTTAGCTGTCTCCCTCCGCTCCGGAGAGGACAAAGGAGGGACTGCCTGGGACAATTCCACATGGATGTCTATGCACTCCAGGAGGCTGCAGTTAAGGCACGTGCTCCCAGAGGACAGCCCCCCATCCCTGTAGTGACTGTGACCTGCAAAAGGGCACCTGAAAAACTGCAGGAAAAGAAAAGCCTTCTCCCCTGTTACTCCTTCTGAACCCTCAACCAAGGTGAGACCCTCATCCAGGCATTGCTCCTGCTGCACTCCCCAGTGCCCCAACCAGAAGGGACATTCAACTTGGACAGATGCCCTGTGGCTGGCTATGCAAGGGGCTCCAATGGCCATGCTCCACGGAGTGGCACTATGGGGGGCTGAGGGACTATTAGAGGCTCCTCCTGAACTATTTAGCCCCCTGACACACCCGCAATCAGTAGCTAACAGCGAAGCTCCTTGGGAGAAGGGCCCCGCAAGACGCTCGTCCATGGGCTTTCTGAGCACAGCACAACGGCTCGGAAAAGACAAATTTCACAGAGGGTCCAGCATGAGGGAGGCACACGGGCTGCTCTAGGAGAACTCAGGGCACAGGACAGAGAGGCCCAGGCTATGCTGGCCACAGCAAGAAACAGCAGCACAAACTCCCCACATACAGCTCTGCACCCCCCTGCTATCCCCAAACCCACCTCTGTCAACCCACCTAATGCTAGCCTGCAGCCCCCTGCTGTTCCAGGCTGGGCCCCACCATCACTCTGCCCACGCCCCACTGTCCTAACCGGCAGGTGCCCCTGCTTAGCCCGGAGCTGGGTTTCCTTGCTCAGGGAAAGCCATCATGCCAGTTTGCGTTATTTGACCACTCACCCACCCTGGGCTAGCTTGAGAACAGAATCATTTCATGGTGATCAAGTCAGGAAGGCCAGTCCTCAAAAGAGAGGCTGGAGCATTAAACCACTGCACCACGCTAGCGCCGACGGGCTAAATTCAGCCCTGGCGTATGCAGGTGTTATCACCCACTGAAGTCAATAGTAACTACACCCGCATACGGCAGGGCCGTATTAGTCCAGTGAGCCGGATCCTCAGCTGGAGTAAACTGGTATAGCTACATCGATTTCAATGGAGCTCGGCTGATTTGCCCCCTTGAAGGTCTGGCCCACAGCCTTTAACCCAGGCTGTGAGAGACTGCGCATGCCACGCCAGTTTTGAGAGGCCTGGATATATTACACTCCCATCATTCGGAGGAGCTGAAATAGCCTCCCTGCGCCCATTTATATTTTATAATATCATCTGGAAAAGAAGCTGGCAATAGTTCATAAACCAAGCAGGCTGGGCACCCCCTCGCCACAGACTTCATGCAGCAAAACAGGGCAATAAACCGGCAGCTGCGTTTGTGTGTTAGCAACGGCCTGTGGGAAATGCTTCCCTTGGGACAGGCAAGAGACTTTCCCTGGATTGGGAAATGGCAGCCCAGGGATCCCAGCCCTGGCATGTGCCCACATCCCCAGAGGCAATGGTTTGCTACTAACTGCCTTCAGCCTCAGACACGTTTAATGTTTCACACACGAAGCTGCCCCACACCCTGCCCTTCCCCAGTCCTGTGCCCTAGATGGAGGTGGTGGAGGCACCCACTCCCAAGGCTCTGGATACCGCCCACGGCCTGGCAGCCCAGCGTGCAGGGGAATGAGAATCCCAGGTGTGTTTGGTGCATCACTGCACCTGGACGTTCCCCCTCTGTGCTGCCTCGCTGCACGCTGACCCGAGGATGGAGAGAGACAGGCCAGCGGGCCCAGCTGCAGGGGCCACGCTCCCCAACCCCCAGGCCCAGGGCCGCTCTAGAAGGAGCTCTACCGCCAGACAAATTCCAAGCGGGATCTTGGCAGATCCTTTTGGAAACTGTCCAGGCTGGAACTAGGGAACTGTCACTGTGGGACCCACACAGGAGCTGGCTTGCTCCCACTGTCAGCAGATCCTCCGAGCACACACAGGAATGAATGAGCTGCCAAAAAGACAGCACAGGAAGATTTTCCAGGACCCAGCAACCAAGGGAACAGGTCTGACCAGGTAAGGAGCAGCCAGCCTAGAAAGTCTTCCTTCAGGGACACGCCTATAGCCTGGTGGGGGAGGAGGAGAACAGGGCGCAAGGACAGGAGGAAGCAGAGCGGCTTGACAAAGACTGAATGGGCCACCCGTGCTCCAGGTACTTGGAAGATCATGGAGAGGAGAGGGTGTCAAATGTCAGAGGCAGGTCATGTCTCTCCGAGGCTGCCAAGGGCAAGGCTGTCCTGCAGCGAGGGCCCAGGGTCTCTGGCTGTCTGACCCAGCCTCTTGCACATAACCAGCCGCTCACAGGAATGATCACTTCCCAGAAGGAGCAGAGCATGTCTGAACCCAAGCCCCCTGGGTCGGGTGTGAAGGTGCTGACCCTGGAGTGACCGGCTGTTAAAGGGAGCTTGAGGGCAGCAGTTAAGGGGTCAGACAAGCTCACACTCCCTTCCCACCAACTCATGCTACCAGGCATGCAGCTGGTGAACAAATGAATGAATAAGGGCCAGGGAGTGGGCCACAGGAACTTCAGGAGCCTCGGAGCTCAATGCTGGATGAAACTGTGCAGTCCCCGAGGCTGCTGCCTGCCCTCGGACTCTGCCTTCCCCACCCCTGCGTTCAGTCACGAGCAGCTGCTTTGGAGGCTCTCTCTGACCATCCCAAAAGGGAGTGCAGCCTGCCCTCCAAGACAAAGGCAGCTCCTTTCACACTGGTCAATGCCAGCGCTGAGTGGAGATGGCTGCGACTCAGCAGGAGAGCCCCTTGCAAACGGCAACCGTGGCCAGTTACCAGTTCTCTGAAGCACGCTATTAGTCTGATCTGCAAGGAGATTAGCTGCCCCGCTCCCGCCACACCACTCCAAGGAAGGAATCAACTCTGGCAATACTGAAAAAGGCAAAGAGGGGAATAGTTATTGTTTGCACCTACCCAGCACCATCCCTGCCTTCCCAACCCCTCACTGCAGCAGAGTCCGCTGTTCCATGTACCATACGCAGCCAGGAATTGCACTGCACTGTCCTTGGGCCATGGGGTGCGTGTTACACTCTTCGCAAAACTGGAGAAGGTTCAGCATTGCTAGCAGGGGCCCCAGACCATGCATGATGTATCATTATGAACCCCGGCCCAACCATCCCAGCAGGAGCCTGGACTGCCAGAGCCAGCATGGCACTGGGAAGCAATGGGGCAAGGAAGAGAACGAGATCCCCATGCACCCTCCTACCTAAGGATCTGGTGGGTACCAAACCAGTAACACCAAAAGGCTTCTGGGTGCTTTCAGGCACTTCTGGTGCTGTTCCTGCCCTCCTTCCCTGCAGCATTATACACTTCTACATTACTAGTGTAATGCTCCTATTGGTTGCCGGGAAATGGGCGGGCAACTGAAGACTCCTTCCCCAGCCTAAGGGGAGGAGCTATAGAGCCCCAGACTCAAAGCACAGAGGACAACTAATGAGAAAACAGGAACTGGTGTGGGGTTCAAAGGGTCGAACGTAGGGAACCTGAAGGGGACACCGAGCAGAGAACCCCAGACAGCGCCCACTGCTCCTCAGAGGTGTCTAGGGAGCCAGCAGATGCAGCCCAGAGGAACTCTGCCTGGATACGTAAATGGAGGGAGGAACGGGAATAGGCCCTACAGTCGCAGAGCATCCCCTCCACCAACATCCTCTCCTTGGTGTTATAGATGGCTACCTTGGCCAGCGCTAGGACGAGGCTGACAAGGGGATCTCGCGACTTCATGGGGCCACAGACGGGGTGTGCATATTTCAGAAGGTGTGGGGAGAAGTGCAGCCAGAACCCGAGGAGAAGGTTCTAGAGGAGCCGGAAAAGGGGCCGCAACCTGGCACGCTCCAAAGAGATGTGCACCAGGGTCTCCCTCAGGCAGCGGAAGGGGCAGGTGTCAGGGAGAGGAGAGAACCACGCCCGTGCTCACAGCTCCATGAAGGAGCCACAAGCTGATATCCCCAGTGGGCTGTGGAACCAGGATGGAATAGAGGCTGGCCCACTATACCACCCATGGGAGCAGCATTTACTACACAAGGCTGGATCAACAAACGTGTTGGGTTTCTAAATCAGTATGGGGCCATTTGATTCAGGCCAGGCATCACTGGTAAATACCAGGTTAAACCAAAACCCAGATGGCTGTCCCGAGCCATGACCTCATGCTCCACACTCAGCACAGGATACTCCCGGACACCCTGCCTCAGCCTGCGCTCCGCTCCCCATCCCGTTGGCCATAGTTCTCACAACATACAAGCAGCCCATCTAGGCAGGCAGCTGCCCAGCCAGGTGTCCACAAGAGGAGCGGACCCACAGGGCCCGAATGCAGCCCACCTCAGCTACAGCTAAGCAGGCACTTACCGAGTTGATGCAGCCCAATTCCTTGTTCAAGAGCCAGGGAAGTGACAGCTTTCCCTCCCCTCGGTAGCAAGACTGGATGCGCTCCTTGATCTTGTCTTTGATCTTCTTCAGAGTAAAGAGGCAAAGGACGGACTCCTTGGGTGGCTTGACCCTGTTCTTCTGACCCTGGGAGAAAACAGTGAAGAGGATGTCTTCCTGCTCCGAGATGCCCAGCTGTTTGGCAAGTGCCTTTCCGGGCTTGCTGAGGTATGCGTCCTGTATCAGGCGGTACTCAACGCCGTCCCGCATGCAGCCGATAGGGAACTCCACGTAGGAATAGAACTTGGGGTCGTCCACACAGAGGCGGACGATCTTGGAGGTGAAGAACTGCTCCCCAGTGGAGTCGGGTGAGGTGAGCTGGGTGTCCAGCTGCAAGGTCAGGTAGTAGACGAACTGCTCACTGCTGAAGCTATAGATGTAGTAAATGTCAAAAGTGGGGAACTTGGAGAGTGTGTCCGAGGGGATCTTAAGCTGAGAGGAGACAAACTCATCCTGGTAGACGAAGCCAAACATCTCCGCATTCTCCTCATTGGCCATCAGCTTGCGGCTGGAGAGAGTGGGGAAGTACTCGGACTTCCCGTCGATAGGCGTCCCGATGAAGAGCTTGTTGTGTCCGTTATGCACCTCAATGATGACACCCGACATGGTGCCAGACTCATTGACACTGGAAAGGTAGTGCTCCTTGCGGTGGTGGGGCTCCCCCAGCTTGAAGAGGTCATCCAAGCGTAGGAACTGGCAGATGCCCTGGGAGGCGCTGCCACAGGCAATCAGCCGGTTCTCTGAGTAGTCCACCAGTAGCAGTTTGTTGACGTTGTTGGTGGTGACCAGCCCATGGGGGCAGGACTGGACGCTGGGTGGCGGATAGCACTTCTCATTGTCATCCACTGGCCCTGTCACATGGGCACGCAACAGCGTCAGGTTGTTGGAGAGCTTGTAGATCCGGTTCACAGCGCCCACGTAGACCTCCCCAGTTTTGTTGTGGACCACGAGATGCGTCAAGCTCCAGTCTGTGACAGAGAAAGTCCTAAAGGGGGACATAGGGGTGCCCTCCGCCAGTGGAAGCCAGGCGCTCCCCAAAAGTAGCAGAGTCCAGATGTTAACGGACAAGTGCCGTTTGAGCCGAAGGAGCCACATTGCAGCAGTGTCACATCCGACCAGGGCAGCACACAAACCCAGCCACAAAATAAATAGAAGCCAACTCAAAAAGAAAGGGATGGGGAGAGGGGTGGGGGATTAGTGGGCCAAGGTCTCTCCTGCTTCTGCGAGGCTCCACATTCAGGGCATCATGGGCATTGGCAGCCTGGTCAGCCCTAGAGGGAAAGACAAGAACAGGATTAGTCAAGTCCTCCTGCAGCTCAAACTAGAACATTCAGCCTCTTCCTTTATAACGGCTCATCACCACCACCACCCCCCACCTACTAGCCACTCTCCATTTCTGGGGCCTTGGTTTCTCACACCTCGCTGGGGGTTTGGCCGGCTTCCGGTGCCATGCACAGGAGATGCAATGCCCCTTCCATCCGTCTCCTCCAGAACATTACTCTCCTCCCCCAACAGCCACACACAAATGGGGGGGGGGACAGCATCACAGAAGGCCACATTCGGGACCACCTTCCACCCCACCCCCTGCCCCAGCAGCAGAGAGAACAGGTGCACTCCTGGCACAGGGACCACAGCTTCCCATCCGAAGGGAGACGTGCCGAGAGCAGATTAGCACAACGCCGCCCAAAACCATCCCAGCAAGCCTCCAGGGATCCACGGCCGCTTTGCTTCTCCACCCAGATGCTTGCTGGCCCACCTCACAACCACCATCTCCCCAAGCACGCCGGGGCAGACTGCAGCTCCCTAAGGAGCCTGTCTATGTTCTGACGCCCCCTAGCAGACATGGGAAGGTTGCTCTTGGGTGCTGTCAAGCACTCAGTTCCAAGGAGAGGGGAGGGGTGGGGGGGGGAGAATCAGCCTCAGCATCACTAGCCCTGAGAATCAGCCTGGCTTTCCTACAGGCCCTGGAGTCACAGGCCAGCCCACAGCTGGGGGGAACGAGTGTAAATGCTCCCATCCTTTCAGCTGCCAGAGCAAGCATGCAGCATCTTGACACATGCATGGCAGGCAGCAGGCTCATGGGTCACTCTCGAATGGCTAACACAAGTGCCTCCCTGGGAGGGAGCTGGCATGTGCCGTTCGTGCCAGCCATGCACAGCAGCATTTGTTGGGGCCGAACAATAGAGCTACACGCACCTTGGCCTCCGGCAGCTCTGCTGGGCCCATTTCAGAGGGGTTTTAAAATCTGGTCCTGGTGGCAGTTTGTTCACTGCTCAGGAGCCATGAGGAAACTGCACATGATTCCTCTGTAAAGCCAGCTGCTCACATCTCATCTAAACTAGCTGCCTGACTGGGGGATGCGATGGCTCAGGTACAGAGTACAGAGACCTCCCTCAAAGCCCCCAGTTCAAAGCCAGCCCTAGTCAATGCTGACGGACAGCTGCTACCCTCTGAAGGCTGCGAAGAGGCCCACATGAAACAAGCTGGCAAGTCTGCCCGAGCCCTAGGAGACAGGTGGGGACACCTCACAAAACCCACCCTCCTGACCAACACCAAACTCGCCCCCTTCTTGGCAACCTCAGCAGAGAAGCCAAGGACTGAATGGGCCATGGGTCTAACACCCGGAGAACAAGACAAAGGCCTGAGGGAGGCCTGCCCTGGCTGTAGGTATACAGAGGATTTCCATTGCCCAGTCCCTTGCGCCAGCATGAGCCCCACACAGGAAAACAACCCACCGATGGCCTGGCGCCCTGCCCCTCACTGTGGGAGCTGTGCATTTTATACCCACCACCCCGCAAAGCAGCCCCCTCCCGAACAGAGAGGCTCAAAAACGCCACAGCGCCCTTCTCCCCCACCTGCTCACACAGCACAAGGCAGCTTACAAAGCTTTCAATGCATTTCACCAGTTACTTAATTGGACTTTAATGTGCTGAATGGCTGGTCATTAAAGAGATGTTACTTTTATAAAGACACAGAGAAAAAGACTTTCACAAAGGAAGGGAGAAGTAAATGGTGCCAAATTTACTGAGAGGAGAACAGCATGGCTGGAGTTCGAGCAGGGTGATCGGGAAATCAGGGCTCTGGGGGGCTAGTCCCACCTCCTCCACTGACTTGCTACATGGCCTTAGGGGAGGCACTTCCCCTCTGTCTGTTCCAGTTTCTTGGCCATCTATACAACTGGAGTAAGAATATGGACCCACTGCACAGGGGAGGATTAACATGTATACTGGGATGAAAGGTGCGGTAGGTGCAAAGTACTAGCTTCCACTGGGATTTGTTTGCCCCGACCATCCAATATCGCAGGAATCTCCAGCTGCCCTGCCTGGTGTTAAATCTTCTGTTCCTCCAGACCTCAGATAAGAAGTTTGAAAGGCTTCAGCAGGACAAGAGGCTCCCTCTCCCCCCCCCCCCCCAAATCTGAGATCTCTGGCTCAGTTCTTGGGCAGAGATGACCCCCCCCCCCCCCAGCAGCCCATGGGGGTACCTAGGATTTCCAGCAGGGAATGGCACAGGCAGGAAACGTTGCCCCAGGTAACTCCACAGAGGACTGTGTGACGGTGCTACGTTTCACCACATGCTATCCACAACAGCGCCCAGCAAGAACAGGCAGGAAACGAGCAGCAGCCAAGACTCCCCCAGGTTGGGAGCATACCTTCCCTCCAGCCACCCAGGGGCGTGAACCTGCTACCTCCCATGCCTTGGCGCCCATCTTCTGGAAAGTCAGGTTTCCTCAGCCATTTGCTAGCAGATCTCCTTGAGACACCAGCCAGGTCCTCAAACCATTCAGCAGATTCCCATGATGCCTCCTTTGAGGTGCCAAGGGAGCAAAGGATTCCGGGGCCCACTGGGGATGGGGTCACTGTATGAAAGGGCCAGAGAGCCCCTGATTCAACGTGCATGGCTAACATGTGACAGTGCCCCTTCCCCTCCTGGGGAGCGCCAACTGCCACCCTCAGGAGAAGCCCACTGATATAAACCAGCCAGCCTCCTGATATAAACAGCCTCTCTCCTTCCCCTCCACCCAGCCCATCTCCCTGTGCACTCACAGGGGCTGCACTGCACTGCGTTGCTGAGGAGAAACCAAACACACAGAGACTTCAACACCAGGTCACCAGCCAAGCAGAGCCTCCCTGCTCTGCTCCCCAACTGTGGCGCTACAGAGCCGGCTCCCTCTCATCCTACGCTTCCAGAACTGCCCCCTTTACTGCAGGGTCAGGACCAGGGGCCTGAAAGCACCAGCCAACAGAGCACGGGCACACCTGATTTCCCACCAGCTCTGAGGGAGGAGGAAGGTTCTGTATGGCAAGCGGGTCACCGTGACCTTGACTTCACTGGTGCCAGTGTTCGCCCCATCCCGAGACCTACATCAGCACCACTTGACAACAATTCAGCATTTGCAAGGCAGAGAGCAGGGCTGGCAGAGCTCCAGATGGAGGGGGGGGGAGGTTTCAAAGCAAGCAGTGCCCACACATTCAGTCTCTGGCAGAGGCCTTTTCAGGTGCTCTTACCACTCAATCTCGCCTCCCCCCCTCCCCCCCACAGCAGCTTGAAGTCACACTCGCCCCCCCCCCCCCCGCCTGTGAAAGCACCACCAGGACCATGCACAGTAACGCCCAGCAAGCAGCACGGATGGAACTCTTGACAGATCGCCCCTTAGCAGCACGATCCCAACAGCAGCCCCGCCAGCTCCTTTCTGGCACACCGGGGTAGTTCAAGCAAGGCCTTGGCTCCTGCTCCAAATGGTAAGTGCCGTCCTAAGCAGCCCGTGGAACTCGCTCCAGCTGAGCAGGTGCCAAGTTCGAGTTGCCCTTGTTTCACAGGCAGCGTTTTGAGGTCCTAACCCCTTCCCACTCCATCCCCAGGGCTCTCCAAGGTACCAGCCTAGAGGGACGTTTGTGCGGCTGCACATACATGTCGCGCAGACTCACACGGCTGTGCAGGACCAGCATGGAGGATCGAGGCAAGTGTTTAACTGCAAAGCTTTTTGGGTGCTGAGTTAACTGATTCCAAGAGCCGCCAGCCTTGGCAATCGTACTAATTGTAACAATATCACATTTCTCTGATCGCATCTGGTGATCGTAAAGGAGCCCAAAGCACGTAGCAAGTGGTATAGTCACAAATCACTTCCCCCACTACTGAAATGTAACCACTTCTAGGGCGGAACACCGTAGGCAGGCAACAAGGACAGGGAAACTCTGGCCCAGGCTCCCACAGCTAAAATACCAACTCTTAGGCCACGTCTACATTACAGGTGCTATATCAGCACTACAACCCCATAGTGTAGACAGAGACTACAGCAATGGGAGGGGTTTTTCTGACTCTGTAGGAACTCCACCTCCCTGAGTGACAGTAGCAAGGTCAACAGAAGCATTCTTTCATCAACCTAACTGCATCAACACCGTCTATAGCTACAGCACGCGGGAGTGGATTTTTCACTCCCCAGAGTGCCGGAGCTTTGTCAGCCTATGTTTTAAGTGTACAGCGGGCCTTACAGAGAAATGCCAGGCAGTCTTTAATATTCACATGGCAGAGGCAGCACCTGATGTTTGAGGATTTGTCTGAAAGACCTACACACTGAACTGCACAGGACATGATTTAAGGGTAAAAGGATATATTGACTCTGCTGGGGTCTGAACTTCAACCTCCAGGCCCCTGGATGATTAGCTCACAAAGCCAAAAGACCAGAGGCAGGGGGAAGTGCTGCAATTTCATTCCGGAATGCGTGCCTTCAGAGGACCCCTCTCAGCAATGGACAGCCCAGACAACTCTGGGGCAATGCCTCTCCACTGAGACACCCTGTGGTACCCATACATGCAAGGTGCTGCTGTGTAGCAAGGTGAGAACTATTTGTGTCATGCATTGTTTTTATTCTAAGTATCTTCGCCCTTTACAAGCATTAATGAATGTCTCCCCCTCTTCTGAGAGGCAGGGGAATATCACCATCACCATGTTACTGATGGGGAAACTGAGGCCCAAAGAGTGGAAGTGACTTGCCCAAGGCCCCATAGCAAATCCATGGCCGAGGGAAGAATAGAACCCTGGTCTCTTGACTCTCAGTCTAATGCCTTATCCACAAGGCCACCCTTCCTCTACCAGTGGTTCCCTCTAGATGGTCAGGCCTGCCAGTCACTCTTCAGTAAGGGGGAAGTGCGATACATGTTCCTTCCATGATGCCAGTTACCCCATACACACACAGCATGCCGCAGCAGCACAGAGTGCTAGCCCAAGATGCCCTTCCCACGCCAGGCTGCTGCTTTGCTTGGTTCTGAAGACACCATCAGGTGTTTCCAGTATGTTATTCCTGCCACACACAGAGGAACCAGAGTGTAGGTCTTCACCCCTCTTCTCCCCTGAGGAAACGGTCCCTCAGCTCCCCATTCCCGAGTTATCAAACACAGGGTCCCACCTTTCTAATGGGACTTTGCACAGAGGAGTAGGTCCCATGCAGTGCCTGCCTTCCTCTTATTTCAATCAAGACAGTTCCCATCACTGTGACTGAACTAAGGGGCTGATCTCATCCCTGTGAGCAGCAAGGCGCAGTTTGCAGGGTACACAGGAGAGCTCACAGTTCAATTGCCAAGTCTGAATAACACACGTTCTATCAGTAATAACGTCACTGTAACAAATTCATGGCCACCTAGAATGTCACAGGGGTTCCCATACTTCACGTTATCGCTGCTCAGAACTTCCCACTTGGCAACACCAGAGAGAAAAAGAAGATCTTTCTCCCAAAAGTACAGGACCTGATCACTTGAGGTACAGGAGATGGGCGAATGTGTTAGTCATAAAGGTTGTGTGGTGCAATGGAGCAGTTCTGATTCCATCCAAGAAGGGGCAGATGCATCTGAACACTACCCAGGTCATTGTATTATTTATATGGTCATCACTGTGCAAGGACAGATAAGTAAATACCGAGGTCTCTGTCACAAGGAGATTACAATGTAAATCAGAACTGACGAAACAATGACAACAGACTATGAGGAAGAGGGAATTAGGACAGAGACCACAAGATGCAATGACAACAGGGAGGGGGAAACCAGTATACCCCGTACACACCTCCATAAACACTGCAGGGGGGAGGGGGAGAATGATTCTTTACAGGGCGCAGAACATTAACTTGTTTTCTCTCATGTATTTCTGGTTAGTCACTTATATTTTAGGGACCAGGCACCAGAGCCAGAGGAAGTCAGGCTGGTGTGGAGACTGATAAGTGGAAGGCACTGAAAGGAGAGCACTCGAGTCTTGAGTCACTCGAAAGGGGTGGCAGGACATACAGAAAAGAATGGAGAAATGAGAGCGGACCAGGCCGGGCAGAGCACATTGCGCTGTGCAGGAGGCAGGGCGGAACTCTGGGGAGTTTTTTTGTTTGTTTGTTTTTTTAAACAGATCCACTGAGCCGTTTGGTCGTAACTGTGCTTTATCATCATGGATCCTCCTTAGGCGGCAGCTTCTCTCTCACTCAGAACTTTGACTCTGTCATTAAAGGGCAGCTTCCGATAGCTGGTGATTGCATTACTCAATAATATCTGTCTAAAGCACTCAATGATTAAAAGAAACGGGAAGTTTTATTATTTACAAAAAAGACAAAATGATTTGGGTTCTTGAGGTTTGGATGAAATTAAACAGAGGATCAGACTGAGTAGTGATTGAATGAAGTGGACGGCTGTGTATTAAGAGCACAGAGACAGCTGGCCAATCCAATTTTGTTTCCACCGCTCGTACATGTGCTGGAACAGGTTGGGGAATCATGGAGCGGAGAGGGGGTCTCCTTCATACTATATTTTTCCATGATGGCTACAGCCCATTTTGAGAAAGACAATGGCTTGAAGGTTGCCATGGGGCCCTCTTCCTGAAATAGCCACAGTCAGCTTCTCTATGCTAAACTCCCCCACCCAAAGTGTCCTATCACAACCACCAGCAGCGCTTCGCCAATGGTGGGAGTGCTAGTGCAGAAAGAGGACAGCATTTTAACCACTCCATCACCTAGACCTTGCAGGGCTGAGCTTCAAGTGTCTCACCAAAGATCCTATGGAGGAAGTCCGTGACAAAGTTAGGAACAGAATCCAGGAGTTCTGACTCCCAGTCCTGCACCTTAACAACAGCGCCATCCTTCCACCCCAAACGTTACACTCTAACACAGCCATGATGGGCAGTGCTAACTGCCCCAGACAGCCACGATCCGCAGCTGGGAACCTATCCCCTGGGTTCCAACTGGAAACTCCATTCCCCCTGGAGACCTCGCAATTTCTTTGCCTACAGGAAGTTAATCCTGTTCCGCAAATATGACCACCATGGATACCGGACTTCGGAAACCTCCAGGCAGACGCTTTGGAGCCAAGCCCAGGCCTGAAATGGACTGCATTAAAAAACCTACACCCAAGCCCGGGCCGCATGTTAATGCCAAATCAGAGAGCAAGGCAAATAGGCCTAAAAATACATTCCATTATTCTGCCTGGACACAAAAGTAAACAGAGAAGAACTTCCTGCGACAGAGAACAACCCTGCAGAAGGATGACTCAAACAGCAGCAATGCACCAGGAGCGAGGCGGCGAGCGAGGCAGGGCCAGGGCACTGCAGGAGAACATGCAGAGGGCTTGCTGGGGAATCATGTGTGTTTATTTTAGAAAGAGAGAGAAAGAAAGAGAGGGAGACAGGTCTCCCTCATACAAGCACAGCAGGAAACCTGCCATCAGAAGCAAAGCTAACACAGCAGCCACAATTGCCAGACTCAGTCAAACCTCTTTTATCCCACACTGGAAAGGAAATTTGCTAACAGTTTCACCTTTAAAGTGGCCAGGAAGCCCTGATTGTTTTAGACTCTGGTCACAGCTGCTCCATGAACTAGACTGGGCTGGACTCTCTGCCTGCCTGGCTGCTGCCAAAACAAACACACACACACATACACACTTCAAAAGACCCTTTCATCAAAGAGTCATTGACTTGCCCCATAAATGCCTGCATCCCACTCTAATAAAGATATGGAGACAGGCCATTCACTGCTTCTCCAGCCTGTTGAGCTGCTCCTCCCACTGGATCCTGCAGACAGGTCATTATCCCGTGTTTGTGACTTCAGAGATGTTGCCGTAAAAATCATTTAGGGTGACACAAGAGGGTAGAACTAGGATAAAAATCAGGATTAAAGGGGCGAAGAGGAATTTAGGTTGAGTACCAGGGAAAAACTCCCTAATCCAAGACTTGGATACTACAGTGCCTTTTTAGGGCATAGATTGATAGAAAAGTGGGCAAGATCCACTATATCAGAGAATAGCCACCCCTAAGAGTTAATGGAAGCCCCACTGCTTGGAACATTTAAAGTGCTGTTACGATCAGCAAGGTGCAACAGATCTGCCTCCCATGGACATTCAGTGCCACCAGAGCCCACTTCACTGCTTTTATCCTTGCAGAACCGGCACAGCTACAGAAGCACAAGCTGGATTCTATTTTGGCTTGGGCACCATTAACCAATCATTCTTTACCTCTGTTCTCATTGCAGCGTCTTCATTTCTGGCGATGATACACAAGTCAGAAGGCGCCCAGGTTGACTCCTGGAGTCTCAGGCATGTTTACAGAGCTGACGCTTAGAAAAACCATCAGCTCTACTCAAACAGAGGGAAACTGATCTGAAATCAGTGAGATAAGGAACAAAGAGTCCCACAACCACCACAACAGCTTTACAGTCAAATTTCAGAGACGAGCACCACTTTGAAAACGAGGCTAACTCAGAGACTTGATGAATAAGGAAATATCTTGATATCTAGGGCCCCGCCCCCCCAAGAATGGGAGAAATGGGACCTAATGGATCTTTATCTTTAATCACCACGATTCACTTGCTGTGGTCTGTGATGGGAAATGGACCAAGAAGAAACCAGCACCTTATTCAAACACACCCACTCCTTTGATAACTAGGGAAGATAGGGGGAAATTACAGGAAGGAAACCCCACACGCACAGTGGACAAGACAGTAGATTGTAAAAGACAGGTGTATTTTTAGGTTCGCCTTCATGGGAAAGTCTTGCAGCATTAACGAAGAAAAGGCTTGTAGTTCTACCAGTAGAAGCTTGTACTGTATGCACCTCGACTAAGCTTAACTCTTTCCTCCTCCCCCACACTAATTAAAAACAAATTCTCAGGGATTTCTCCAATGTTCCCCAGCCAGCGGAATCATTTTAACAAATTTCATATCACACACACATCGGGTCTGAGCTGACGTCTACTGAAGTCAGTAGAATGACTTCAATGAGCTCTAAATCAGACTCATTCGGATCTCAGTTGTTTTGGATGTATGCTGGTGTATCTGCTCTGTCTGCAGAGGAATCACCCCCCCTTTCTCCTGGTGCAGCCTACATCAGAGCCTAGTTCCACCCCCAATGCGGTGTAGAGTTGTCTAGTGATTAGAGTGCAGCCTGGTAGGCAGGAATCCTGGAGTCTGTTGCCAGCTGTGCCACTGACTCACTGAGTGACCTTGAGTGAGTCACTTAACCTCTTCCTGTGGCTGGATTGCCCCAATGGAGAAACAGGAAGCAACTGAGGCATGCCTCCCTCAGGGGTATGGGGGGCTTAATGTTTGCAAAATAGTTTGATCTCCTCAGATGAAAGGGGCACTATAAGTGCACAGTATTACAACTATAAAACAAACAAACAAATATGGGGTTTATCAGAGATATGTTTTTCCTTCCTTTGCAATTCTGCATGCAAAGCAGCACAACATATCATCCAGAGTGAACGGGTTTACAGCCACCCAACCACCACATATTTTGAAAATTAAAAACCTTTACACTGCAGAAAACCACTTCCGAGTTGGCCCCAACCCCTTTCGAGATGGAAGCATAGCATTTTTCAATCCCCAGCACGGTGGGTTTGGGCAGAGAGACGCACAAGAAAAGCAATCCCAGTTCTGCCATTAGCAGTTGGTCCATACAAGGAAAAAGTAACACAGCCATTGATAGAACGTGTTTGTTCAAATGTTCCCGTGCTCTTAGCATCTTGACCAATTCCAGGAGGATTAAAATATAAAAATGCAAAGCTCCAGCTGTTGTCCATCTTTCCACAAGCACACCTAGGGATATGAGATATGCAGGTCTGTGCCCCACACACTTCCAATAGTTTATCTCTTTCTGTCCCCTAAAGTGGATCTCTCTCCATTCATAGCAGCCCCATTAATGGTAGAATTGACAGGCAGCAGCACCCAGCTTTTTCTTTTACCACCTGCTGGCAAGCAGGCATCATAAAGGACTGGACTGGTCTAGAAGTGGGGGGAACCAATGCACTGCCTCATAGCCCAATTTAGCATATGTTCTGTGGTCTCTCTCCTGTTTAATTAAGGGATGCGGCCCACATGGGCCACGGCACAGTGTTTCATCCTGACCAGAGGCTGCTCAGAGCTTCGTGGGGCACTGCATGCTGGGAGCTGTAATCTCTACAAACTGCTCCTGCACACCAAAGAGGCGGGCCCCTGCAATCTGCTGGATTTTATGCAGATCAGGCACTGCACTCAGGTTCCTGGTTAGTTAATGCAGCCTCTCAGCTGGGAAAAGTTTGAGCAGCCAGGTAATTAACAACAGACTAGCCAGCTGGCCGGGCAAGCCAGCCTGGAAGAGACAGGGCTAAACATGAACAAAAATGGACATGCTGCAAAATTCTAGGGTTATTTCCCACTTCAGAGAAGCAAGAGATGAAACGATCTGTTAATCAGGGAGTTCATTTGAGGAAGGAGGAGGTGGGATAGGAGACAGTGCCCTAGACTGAGCAGAACAGATATTAGAAGTGTCACAACACTTGATCTTAATCAGAAAACAACAGGAGGTGTAGAATGAGGGGGGGGGACCCTCTTCCTCCCCCCAGGTGCTAGTATATGAACCAGCAGTGAATCCAATATCCCCGCTGGGTGGCTCCATAGCAAACTGTTTAAACATGTGGCTATGTAAAGCCTCTGTATTTTCCAGCCATAAACACCACCCCAATTCCACCCCGGAACAAGAGAATTCAGGACACCAGATGCTAGCCGCCTTGAGGAGTCACTCTGCCCCCAGCCGTGCCACCTCCGATCAGCGGGCTCAGAGCTCAGGAAAGCTGGTCTTGTGCTTCCCAGTCAGCAGAGACCACATTTGGAAGGAAACAGTTTCCACCAGAGCTGATTTTCCTGTCCCCACGCGTTTCACAGCCTCAGAAGCTTCCCAGAAGGAATATCACCCCTCACCCGTTAGTCACATGGCAAGCAAAACCCTCTCTCCCACCCGCACACACCACCTCTAAATCCAACCTCTACAGCTCGCCCCAAGTATTCTTCATCCTATTCATCAGACCTCTTGGCCGGCATTCCCACAGCATGGGCAGAGGGGGAGGGGCGGCATAACCAGGGCCAAAGCCAGGAACTCGCCTGCAGCCCTCCCCCTGCTCAATGGGGCATGGATCCAATAACGTCAAGCTAGGAGACACAAAGGCCGAGGTCTCCCAGGGGTGAGGGGCCATGGGGCCATGCTTTGCAAACTGAGACTACGCTGAAGCAGCAGGGACTTTGCTAGCATGCACATGCACAACTTGTCAGCTGGGAGCTTTTATTCACTGTGGTTTACATGCACCAGCCCTGAGGTTTCCACCCCTCCAGCCCAGCAGAGCTGGACACGTCTGCTCCCAAAGAGAATTAGCACCAGGATAAGCCTGCCCACAGCCTCTCCAAGAAGACCCTCTGGCCCCATCTGGCAGGGGGTGCTCACCCTGAGAGGCTTTAGATCCCAGTGGCTCAGGGTAGAGAGAGAGGGGACAAGGGGGAGGTTAGCCAGCTCCAGCTGTACTTCAGCCTAAGGCAGAAAGGATTAACACCCCAGGCAGAGGGTAGACATGCCAGGCCCCCAACTCTCCGCTTATCCACATCCCCTGTAGAGATAAACAGGCACTGATCAGCCCCCCATCCCCCCCACCACTGAGAAGGGAGGGACGTTCCCTTTAAACAGTGCTGGCCAGTTCTGTGCCCGAGGCTGTAGACTCCTTGGGGCACAGGCCGGGTTGGTGTCACCCCCAGGGCCCAGCACCAGGGCAGAGTTACTGACATCGCCAGCCCTGCACAGATGGCCTTGGCAGAAGGGACTGGAAATTTCTATTAACTTACAAGGGAGGGGCTTTGCACAGGGTGGGCGCAAGAGAGTGCAGCTGTAGGTTAACCCTTTCTATGCTGCTTCCCCACTGGACCTGCGGTGGGACTATCAGGTACGTGCTGTGCCAGCAAGGCGTGGTGCAATCGAGCCAGGGCACACCCTGCCATGCTCGCCAAGCAACATGCACACTATAGAGCCTCCCTGGATGATAACGGCGAGTCTCTCCCAGGAAAGGGTCAGGGAGATTGTGGGCAGGTGTCTGCAAACGGGACAGATGAGAACTGGCAGCAGTGGTGCAGGAAGCAACACGCAATGCTCAAACCGGCCCCACATGCAGCAAAACCAGCCGGAACCTACCTCCACGCCAGCTTCTCCGACAGCCCCGACCTGCCGCCTGAACAGCAGGGGCCTGCATCCCTCGTGAGGGCCATGCTCTCAAGGCAGGCCCACTTCACCTACTGCCACTCTCCCCCGGGCCTCAGAACCCACTTGGCAGGACCTCTCCGGCAGCACGATGCTCACTCACAAGCACACAGGCAGCCACTTGACTCATGCAACAGACTGCTCCCCAAACATCTGCCAGAAGGAATCCTCTGCTCCTCTACGCGTACAGCAGTGGAGGGGCCCAGCGCAGCTGGAAACCAGAACGAACGGTAACAAATGAAGGACACTCGGACATTTGGCACCCAGCGGGGCAACCCCTGCACTAGGCTGTCGGGAGACAGCCTGCAGGGGACAAAGCGGCAGGGCTCGCCAGCTCTCTCTCCCCAGCTAGATCACAGACTCGCTCTTGCGATCATTAACCTCAGAGCGTCCCGGCTGGGAAATGGGGATACGACCAATGACCCATTTTTGTGAAGTGGCTTCAGCGCCTTGGATGCAAAGTGCAAAACCCCAGCGGCAGTGAATTACACGTCTCTCTAACCCACCGGGAGGCGGGGATTTCAGGCAGGACTCGCCGCATTCACAGGCCACGAGGCGTGACTGCCAGCTCCACAACGCCGCTGGGACTAAGAGGCAAGTTGGGCGCTTTGCACACGGGGGGCAGCAACTCTCTGGCTTTTCAAGGATGCAAACCTGGGGTTTGCAGGTTAAACCTGCTCAGCCCTGAGCCTGGAAACAAGGGAAGGGAGGCCCATACCTGCTTTTGTGGGGGGAACCAAAGCCTGAAGGCTCTGGGCTTCCCCACACAAAGGGTGGGGGGCGAGGTTTCCTACCCCAAGGAGGTGTGAAGACCAAATTTCACACTGAACATGATATTAACCCTTCCAGTGCCTGCAGATACTCTCAGGCAGCAACAGGAAAGTGTGGGAGGAGCCGCTCATATGGCGTTCTGGCAGCCAGCCTCAGTATTTTGTGCACAACCAAGCGGACCATAACCCCTGCAGCACCAGAAGGACATGGTAGTTACCTTGCAGGCAGCCACAGGATACGTTGGCCCCATCACCAAAGGGCCAGCGGCACGTTAAGCCCAGCTCAGTCTCCGCTAGCACTTTAAAGAGACGCTGTCAGGTTAAAAACAATCATAATGAGAAGATCTAATTCCCTCCACGGGTTACGGACAGGGCTTTAAATCAGCAGACGCGAAAGGCTTTCCGAAGCCCGCTGACTTTCCACCCGCCAGGCAGTTTGTTTCCTTTTTCCTGCACTTCCCCAATCTCAGGAGAGGGAGACTACATTGGCCTGTTTTTTCTGGATCTCATGCAATAGCCTCAGTGCGGCTGTGTCTGGGTTTCCAACACCGCGGGAGGAAGTTTACAACCAAACAGTGCTATTGGTACAAGGGTAGCATCTAGACTGAAATCAGAGTCCCAGCATGCCAGATTAACAAATGACAGGAGAGAGAGAGAGAGACACAGCTTCGGCCCCAGTGAGATTACAGTCTAAACAGACAAGGCAGACAATGGCTGGGAGGTGAAACAAGGTGCAGAGATAAGGTGACATGCCCAAGCTCCCCCAGCAGCTCAGGTCTGAGCTGAGAACTGAATCCAGGTATCCGAGTCCTAGGCCAGTACTCCACCCACTCAACAGTAACCGCTTCCATTAATAACAAAACAAACACGGCAGTTGCCCTGGAGGCAGAAGTTCATAGAAGTTAAGATGAGAAAGGGCCATTATGATCATCTCTTGCCAGAGAACTTGGCCCAGTAATTCTTGCCTCAAGTTCCTAACTTCCGTCTAGCACTAGCATCTCTTCTAGCAAGACATCAAGTCTTGATTTAAAGACTGCAAGCAACGGAGACGCCACTACATCCTTAGGTATGTTGTTCCAACGACGGAGGCCAGATCCGGCCTGGCTGGCAGTTAAGAATCAGAGGGGGAAATTCTGTAGAAAGAATCTACGGCCACCATTTTTCTTCTGAGTCAAACTGAGTCTGTCATCTCCCTCATGCTGCAATGAGCGGGAGGCCAATCTGATTCCTGACGTCGTAGAGGAGGGATCAGCTTCAGGCTTGGCCCAACTTGCCCTGATCTAATTTCCTAGCTTGCTGGAGATCCTCTCACTCAACCTACTCCGCTCTCCATTCCCAGCTATAACAATCCTCTCCGAGGAGCAGGGCCACTTCCCAGAAGCCAAGCCATTCTGAGCTGTTCTCGTTAGCAGGTCAGCTCCATCGGCAGCAGGGGGTTGGAAAGTCCGGGAAGTGAAATTGGTGCTTAAGAAAGCGACTAGTGCCATTGGCTTGTATGTGGCACACAGCAGCCAAAGAATCAGTCCCTCAGTCCTCACCTGCAGTCCCTTCTACGGCACACATATACTGGATCCAGCCCCTGCTATCACTAGTCAGGTTGAATGATGTGATGTGAACAAAGGGAGATGTTGCCACAGCCAAATACATTTCCCATCATCTGCAGAGGTAGGAGCTGAACCCACGTGTACAGGGGGGGGAAAAAGGCAAAACACAAACCTATGACCTAAAACGAGTTTCCATTTCATGCAACCTTGTCACTGGTAGGATTTTCTCCCCTTGCCACCCTAAACATAACAGCGGGGGGGGAGGGGAGTCAGGGGAACACACCACATCAAAGCATCTCCCCACATACAGCAGGGGAACAAAACCTCTATGCGTATCAGATGTTGCTGTATGTCTTGTGGAGAAGCCACCAGAACAGGGAGCCAGTTAGGCTACTAAATGCAGAATGCGCATAGTCCAGTCATGCTTTGGTGGATGTTTTCTGCTCTCAGACTGCTGGCAATTACACATGTGCACAGACGGAGACACACAGATATTCCTTGCTTCCTAACCATCTGTTCCAGCCCCTTGGTAGGCCAGTTTAGCCAGAGGTATGAACCATCAACCCTCCCCTCCTAAGATCCATATATCTTCAGCAGCCAATCCCTCTGGGAGGTTCGCACTCTCGCTCGCTCTCTCTCATGCACGCACGCGCGCGCACGCACAGTTCACCTGGTAACCTAGCAAGAACACGGCAAGTCTCACCTTCAGTGAACTCAGCAATCCCACAGAATATCCACGGCCCCTCCAGCAGTGGGAAACTTCTCTCCTTCCCAAACTCACACCGGGTCCATTTTGCAGATTCCCTGGCAGGCTCTCACTCCACAGTGCAAGTTCCCAGTTCTCAATAAAGACAGTGAACTGACTCTTATATCAGCTTTACCTCCAATTCCCCTAAGCTCCTTGCTAATACGAGCCTCATGATGAGGTTTACCCGAGCCCAATCTGCTCCATAAGAGCTACCTGCTTCTCCTTTCACAAGAGGCTTTGGTTCCCCTCCTCTCTAGCAGCTTCTTTCGCTGCAGCTCAGTCCCTGCTGGAAGCCTGGCTCAGCCTTCCCGAAGCACAGATGCTCCTGCCTGCAGAGAAGCCAACGAGAAAGGGCCCATGGAAGTAAGTCAGGACGCGGATCCTTTCAAAGTTCCAGTCCCACAATGTAGCAAGAGTTTTTAATTGCCCGAGGTGGAGCTGGCCTGGGAAAGCTGGAAGTAGGGAGATAACTTGAGAGTTCATGGAGTCTCACTGGACCGCAGGATGGGAGAGAGAGAGAGAGAGAGAGAGAGAAGCCTCTGAAAGTCTTCCAAAAGCAACAAAAAAAGAGAAGGGAAACTATGTTTCAACAGAGTGACAGAGGCTTCATTTTAATGCAGGAAGGGCCAACAGCGTCCAATCAAAACAATAGCCAATCCATGTGCACACAGTCAAATTCTACCTTGTCCAACAACCCCAGCCCCCATACGCACACAGTCAAATTCTCCTCTGTACAACCCTTGTTGACTTCAATCCGGCTACTCAATGCAGGCAGAATTTGGTTCAAAACATCAGCGCTCCTGAAGAAAGCCTACGCAAAGCAAGCACCAAAGGATCATGGAATTCAGTGTCTCAGAGTAGCTCCAGGAACAGGTGCTGGCTAGCGGGCTAGGATGCAGCACTTTTTGCCTTTAGCGTCTTTGGTTCACATCCAGCCCAGGTCAACGGTGAACAAACGTTACTGGCTGATGGCTATGCATGCAGGAAATAAGTTGAGGGTCTCAGACCTGCGCCTTGGGGACAGATGGCTGCATCACGAGGGACACCAGTGTAAGTGACGTGAATTCACTCATCGGCTGCCACAGCAAAGGGACCAAGAAGCCTGGCCTCCGCTCTTGCACCTACAGACATTCCTTCCAGGCAGGGACTGAGGCACACTGATGGATCCAGCGTCTCTTAAGTACAGAAATCTACTTTAAAATAATGACAATATCCATAAGAGCTCACGCAAGTGGCACCACCCCACAGAGTGCTGCAGGGTGGCCTTACTGTGTGTCTTGTCATGACACAGCATGCTGCAGTAGATTGCAAATAATCTGTGGTCACCAAGAATTTCAGCATTGGCCCTACATTAAGTCTAAAAATTTCATGATGGCAACAGGGGCAGAACTGGGATCCTTCTGCTCCAAAAACAGCTGCCCATTACATTTGAACTAAAGGAGATTCCTGCTTGACTGTGAGCAGCATAGAGCCTCTGACACACAACTGAAGAGTTCTGATTCCATCCAGAGGCAGTGGTGCACATAGGTATAACTGCAAGACTATGATGTAAATGACAACAGGGAGCATGTCCTAGTAGACAGGGCACCAGACTAGGAGACAGGAGATGTGCCGTCTCTGCCACTGACCTATTGTATGATGCAGGGCAAGTCACTTGTTGGGGTCTCCGTCTCTCCTCCTTCCCCCTTTGCCCTATTTTGATTACAAGCCCTTCAGAGGAGGGACTCTCACTTCCTATGTGAGAACCATGTCTAACACAAGGGGGCCCCAATCTCTGCTGGGGCCTGGAGGTGCTACCATGATACAAATAATAATAAACAATAGCTCCTGTCAATTTCACACAGGCCCACTCTGTGTTTTAAAGGCTCATCCACACGCACGCACCCCCTCCAAACATTCTACTTTGGAAACAATCCTGCTGACGGTTCCTCGATATTTTCTGCATTTCTCCTCCCCCATTTCTTTCTGGTGACAATGGGCTGAAAACAGGTTCTTGGCTTTTTAAGAGATCATCTAGCTGTTTTTTATCCCACTTGAGACAATAATAGCCACCCCCTTTTGCATCATCACAACTGGAAATGATGCTGTCACCGGAGAACAGGATCTCAGGTAGGAAACTACAGACTAACACTTACAAATCAGAGATCCTGCACTCATGCCAACACTTCTAGGAATAAAAATGACTGGGGAGGAGATGGGGGTGGAGGGAAGTGTGACATAGCAACATAGCAGATTTTAGAGAGATGAATTTCAAACATTTTCTCGAAGGCATTAGCAGCTCTAAGCTTCCCACGACAAACTCTAGACGTCTCCTCTTAAGCGAGTGCCTCCCAGGTTAGGGAATCATTCCCTCCTCCTTACAGAAGTAGAAACAACTGTCAGCACTTCCCCAGTGCCCTCAATCCAAAGCACTTTATCATCTTTTATGACTTTAACCGCACAAATTCTCTGGGATGTAATTAAACATCATTATTCCCATTTCACAGATGGGGAAAGTAAGGCATGGAGAGGGGAGATGACTTGCTTAGAAGAGCCAGGGTTGAATTAAATTGCAGAATCCAAACTCTCCTGAATCTGAATGCCAAAATCCCTAATCTCAATTTTGTCAGAGTTCAGGGTGCTCAGAATCATCCTGCTAGAAAGGGACAGGATTCACATGCAAACTCAGGATCAAATCCAGACCCTGGGCTCTCTGTTGCCCAAGATTACACAGTAAAACCAAGGCAGAGCCAGGATTAGAAAAAAGGTCCTCTTGGCTCTCAGTGGTGTACTTAAAGAGACATAGCCAACCCACCAACTAGAACTTTTTGTAAAAGTGATTAACAATTTTTTTTTTTAAATTTAAGTGCCTTTTAATCAGCATGGCTTGAAATTTATTTATTTTTTAAAGTATTTTAAGAGTTTTTCTGTTCCCCTGTTGCTATTTATAAAGGTCTTTACAGCAAGGGAGAAACTAACTGATCATATAGAGGAAAAGTAAAATGAACTATCCACAAGGTGCTGTTAAATGCACAAAGTAAACACACTTTTCTGTTACTGTCACCTTCGGTGTTACTCGTGACTATATGCAGAGTTGGCATTTTCAGGCGGATATGTAGTTTTCAAATGGACAGTGTCTCTAACCATTAGGCAGCCCTTCCCCTCACCATGTCAGAATGGTCCATTAATGCCAGTGCCCTGCCTTGGACAACAGCCAAAACCCAAACGCTTCTGAGGTGGGCAGCAAAGAACCCTTCATGCACCTGATTAATTGTACTATGGCAAATACCATGTGGGGAAATGTCCTTCCTAACCAGAGTCAACCATTGGCATTTGTCAGCATGACTGTGGTTTCCACCTCTTTGGGGACTCAGTTCTGCAACAAGCTAAGCATTTTGGCCCAACCCAGCAAACCCCTTAAGCACTTGCTTAACCAATAACTCAAGCAGGCCCACTTTAGTCAATGGGACTACTTAAGTGTTTAAAGTTAAGCGTGTGCTTAAGAGTTTTGCTGGATCGGGCCCAGAGCATTCAACTCTTCACAGGATGAAGTCCAGGAAGCCAGTAATGAAGGGCCAAGTGCAGGAACTGAGAGAGACAGAAGTCAGCTCAGATTCTAAATGTTTAGCTTACTTTCCGCACATGGCATGAAAACAAGCCTCTCTCCTAACCCCGTGCATTGTGGACTGCAGCTCTGCTTTGGGGAACTCTTAAGAAAACATGAATCACTCAACACTTATCAGTTCAAAACACCCGTGCAATTAACAAGATTTTTTTTCCTACAGTATAATTATATACATTTTAATGCAATTACCACCCCTGTATTTTGTACATTAAACAGTAGGCAACCAAAAGGAAGAGAGAGACTTCATTTTTCTTGGCTGAGCATTCCTGAAAATAATAGTATATTGCAAAATTGCCTTGCCTAGAGGGGTTTGTCTTTGCAAGAAAAGGAAGGAGGAGAATAGAAAAGGGGAGATGGGGGGAAGAAACGGAAAGAAAAAAAAATGCAAGTACAATATATGTTCTCCACCACTGTTATATAATTTGTAAGGTGCCACATACCGGCAGCTGGACCCTGGAAAATAACCCTCTCCCAGGCATCACATCCATCCCCAAGAGCCGAAGAAAAGTAAAACCAAATAAATAAAACAAATGGCCGTCAGTCAGTCCCCAAAGCTGGGGTCATTAGGCAGATTAAAGTTCCCAAGCTCTGGCCAGCGGCATGGTTAGCAAAGTGCAGTTAAAGTGCCCAAATTGGATTACTACTTCTCTTCAGTCTCGGTGCCAAGTTGGCCAGCAGATTGAGGGATACGTGAGACAGCAAGAGGGAAGGGGGGGGGGGAGAAGCATGCAGGCTGCTCAGCAAGCTGTCAGCCATTGAGCAGCCTCAGCGAGGCTACTGCAGTGGAGAGTCAAACTACATCAATGGGGGGGAAAACGAGGCTGATGGTGTTGGCTGCATTTAGGCAACTTGATAGAGTCACGAAGGATTGCAGCGGATTGTGCTTTTAACACACACCTTTGGGCAGTGGGATGATGCAGGAGCGCTGTGCACAGAGTCAGGAAAGGGCAGCCCAGTTTTGCAGGCTGCCTGTCTCCTATGCCACCACAGCACCATCACCCTTACCATCCATCCAGAGCTCTCAGTCCACTTTCCACCAGTGAGCACTATTATTATTCCTAGCTGTACAGATGGGGAAACTGAGGCATGGGGGGGGGCGCAAAGTGACTTGCCCAAGACCATACCGCACATCAGGAGCAGAACTCAGGTCTCCTGTATCCCAGCACCATCGCCCAACTAGTATAGCACAGCTGCCTCGAGAAGCCAGAGAGATTATAAAACTAATCTAGTGTTCAATCAATAAAAAAAATACTCTGCATTCAATTAAACCACCACCACAGTTCAGAAAGGATTCCATCAACGTTGAAAACAAACACACCAACCACATGTGGAGCATTGGATAAGGGTTAAACATTACCCCCTTTGTTCCAATGCCCTAGTAGCTGTAAAACCATCATCTGACACAAACCCAGGATTATATTATAAAACACTTTGCACTTACACAGCACCCTTCCTCCAAAGGACAAATAGGGAAAAAAGAAAACCCAGTTCAGTTTAAGTTTGACAGTCTAGACGCAGAGTTCGTATTTTAAGTTGATTTAAATTGGCTTAAGCATTTTGTCACGTAGGGAAACAAGAAGCTTTGGCAGGTGCTTTTCATGCTCGTCCTAAATAAAGAGTAACATCAGTTTTTAACAGCGAGGCTTTGTTAGCCAGTGGGGCTACATTTAATCTCCCAACAAGAGAGAGATTTGCCTGAAGTGGAAAGGATTGGAAGCAGAGATGGTGTGAAAACAAGGCAGAAGTGGGGATAAATCACAAATGCAGCATCTAGCAGCAAAGGCTGCTCCAACAGGAAATGCACCTACACGAGCGAGCTGCTGGTTTGAACGGTTTCACTTTAAAAAAAATTAAAAAAAAAAAAAACGAAAAGTGATTGCCACTTTTACAGGCACAGACCGCTGTTCCCCTCCAAAGTGAAACAGGACCTGCTCCTGCTACCAGGTCAGAAGACTTCTTTGGTATGAAAGGCATTAGACACGGTTAAGCCGCATTGTGTTTGCTGAAAAGGCCCTGTATCCAGTCAGTGCTATCGGCTCTGCAGAAGGCCATCAGGATTTATTTCTTAGTTAGCACTTCTCCATCACGGTGCATATGACATTTGCTCAAATAAGACTCCCAGACGTATCTGGATGAACAAGCTGTCTGTGTTTACACATGCTGCACCCAGTGTGCTTTGCGGTGGTAACAGCAGTGGGACGCAGGCTCCCGTGTTAAGATTGAGAGTCAGGACGTAACCGCATCCCCCGGTTGATCATTTCTGCAAGTGGAAGTTGTTTAGAATGTGCCACTTGCTGCACAGACAGTTCCTGTCTTGAGGAGGGGACAATACAGCAAAGCCCCTGCTTTCAATGGTGACGCTCAGCTTGAGTCACATGGGGAGTACTTTTCAGAGATGACGAGCACTCACAACTCTCACTGACCTTCGGTGGAGCTGCAGGCACTGAGCATCTTTGAGAAATCAGGCCCCAGCTGTCTCAGGTTGGGCATCCAACCAAAAATGGAGGCATCCAAAAAACCATTGTCCACATTTGAACTAGACTCTCTAATGCTCCTCCTCCCACACACACCCACCGACGCTGAGCTTCAGTTCCACTGCCTTGCCTCCATTCCCCCCACACAAGTGAGCAGTTCCCTCATGAGAAATTAAAAGGATATACACTCAGAGGACTTCGTTGGCTAGGTTCTCACAGGTATCACAACAGAAGTGGGTCTGGAGGACAGATTAAGGAGAAGGTGATGGGTTACTGTGACTAGCAACCCAAGATCTTCACTTCAAATTCTTTGTTCTTTATGGTTTGAGTCATGTAGGGCCTGATTCAGGTCAGTATCTGTGCCTGCCAGGACCCTGGTGCAAAAGCCCACCACAGGGAGAGGCCATAATCTGCACCTGCTGGGCTGTAGGGGGGCCAGAAAAACCATGGAAGTGAGGAGCTATGATCAGGTAAGAGGCATTTAAGGGCAGTTGGGGGATGAGCTGACAGAGGAACCCAAACTATAAACTAAAGCTACCCCTACATCCACTGAGATCTCCTGGGAGGAAGCAGCCACATTCCCTTTGGTGAGTGGGCATCTCCTGGGTGCTGAGAGGTACAATTTACAATATGTACAATTTACATGTACACACGCCAACACCAGCGACTCTGGACCTTGCAAAAGAAAGAACTAAGTCAAATAGCAACAAAAACCTGAAGCCAGCCTTGGCCTACAGAATAAACACAAACAAGTATCTGTCATAAGCATTGAGCTGAGGGCCAAATGGTTCTACCAGTGTAAAATGGAGAGTAACTCTACTGAAATGCACATGCTTGCACTGGATCTATATCCGTGTAACAGCACACAACCCAGCCCAAAGTGTTTACTTCTATTCTCCCTCTCGGTTTTGGAGAGGAATGGCTGATCGATAGTGTCTTTCTGTGTCTGAAGGAGGGAGAGGGTGAAAGGCATACACCCACAGTGGAACGGCAAGGCAGACGCTTTTACTGCCCCCTCAGATTTTAGCAGTGTAAATCTCCCACAAAATAACATTAGCCTTAAACCCTGATGTGTGTCCCTCAATCCCATCACTGCTTTAATTGGCAGGGGCTCGTTTATCTATTTCAGAGCTCTCTCTGCCTTTAACAGGAAAAGTGCTTCATCTTATGGATAGAAGCAAGATTTTTTTCATATCCCAAACCACAATCTAAGGGTCCATGGAGGTTGACTCCCATGCTCTACCCCAAATCTTACACCTGAGGAAAGGGGGCTAAATGGGTAAAACTTTCCATTCCCATCCCTCACCATGTCTGTTTAAGAATGAGTTATTTTGGGTATTGATATCTTACTGCACTAACAAAAATACAATACAAAATAATCTTTAGAATGTGATCTACAGAACAGAAAGCCCAGGGATCAAACTATGGAAAGCAAAACGAACCCTTGGCTGCTGTTTCTTTACAAATTCATTGGAGAGGGACTACACATTATATATCTCCACTGGGATCTTAATCCAAAGAGACAGATCTGTTTAACTTCCCTGCATAAGGGATGACAGTGGGTACAGTCAAGTAACACACAGATCTGGAATGGGTGCACTGGACTCCCAGCCCCTCCTCTTCGTGGTGCATCTGTGTGCTATACGATCTCATATTTTGGATCCAAACTCCTTTCCTCCCACACAGCCTTGATACTGTTTCACTACCCTTAACACTGTAATTTACTAATATCAGAAGAGCTGAACTATGCAAATACTCAGATGCAAAACCTTCTCTCTTTGTAACCACTTAAGAAATTATCTCCGCACCATCTAGGAGTTTTCTACCCTGCTGATTTTCCCTGGCTTCCTTACTCAACAGATTTTGGTCATGTATCTCTCTCAAGATACCAGTGGAG
Source organism: Emydura macquarii macquarii (assembly GCF_026122565.2). Lineage (NCBI taxonomy): Eukaryota > Metazoa > Chordata > Testudines > Chelidae > Emydura > Emydura macquarii. The sequence continues at coordinate 14,393,198 of NW_027131105.1, read as the reverse complement.
TCACTCATTTTACCCACTGAGTACATACAAAAGACCTTGAGATTGTTCAGGAAACAATTAGATGCTGTTCGGAGGAAAATGGTGTTTTCAAATGGATAACCTTTGATGTAGTCAACAGCCTTTTCTTGTCCCTTTTACATGTCCCGTTGCAAAAGAGATTAATAATTTTCATTCCTGCAAAAGGCCAACAGCATGCTCTTATACAGAATACACCCGGCAAACTGATTTTATCTTGAGCAAGACAAAAAGTGCCTATAAAATGCAGCTCATCTTCACAACTTTTCTCCCCTCAGAGTCCCTGACATAAGAGGATGACCACGAATGTTTATTAGCATGTTTGCTTTTGTTTTTCTCTCCTTGAAACATGGGGGACAGGGGAGTTAACAAGTAAGGCTAATGCCTGTCTTTTCCCTTCCAATCCATCTCATCTTTAACCAGTGACCTTCATGTCAAGTTCTGCTTACATACTTGCTCTCCTCACCCCACCTCCCCCAGTGCACACACTCTTTGCTAGGGAGAGAAGGAAGAATCTCACTGGGGGGGAGCAGAAAAGACAAACACCTATTTTATAAAATCCCAAGAAATACAGGGATTTAAATATTTATTTCACAGAGCATCCAGTGAGTATTTGCAGATCCCTCTCCACAAACACATAGGAACTGTGTATGCATGTCCATTCCTCAGCATAGTGGATATATGAAAGTGGTCAAAGAAAATAGACAGGCAAATAACTCTTTTCACCACCTTCCATGTTAATATTAGAGGGCTTCACACACACTATGAAATGTGTATACCCCTGTATATAAATCCACCCTGTGGAACTAGATATAGCTATAATCACAGATACACATTGTGTGGAAGAGCACAGCAGCCTTTCACAAACTACAGTATAATAAATGCTTCACCCAGACATAACACTATCTTTTTCAATGCAAATGTGAATTAATCCTCACAGCACCTCTGTGTGATCTGGTCAGCCTCCTAATATTAAAGCTGGGGACAACTGAGGTGCAGAGAGGCAAGGAACCGACGATCTCTGCACATTTCTATACATGCAGACCCACCCCTACTGCCCATTCCACTGGAAGCAAGAAATAAGCCACTGGAGAGGTCTCTAGACTGAGCTGCTCTGGTCAGTTTCACTAGCGCAGCTGGGTTAATGCAGACAGTGGAGGAAATTTACAAGCACAAAAATAGCTGCTTCATCTTGGAGAGAGGAAATTCGGCATGGGAATGAAAATCCTCCCAGTAGGGCAACAGCGACTGAGACCAACGCACCCCAGAGTGCATCTAGAGAGTCGTGTGTACAGTGCTTAATTTGTGGCAGGGCTGAGCCCCGGCACCTGAAGGTTTGGCCGTTCATAGCCCCAGCACCTCCAGGCTTGCTGCATCAGTTATAAAAGTAAAAGAATTGCTTGAGCCCTAGCACTTCTTTCATTACAGATTAAGCACTGCTTGTGTACCCCCACAGCCCACAAAAATCCCCTGCCTGGCTGTACCCACTACAGCCTTGGAAGATCTGGCGAGTCACCCAAGCGGGGAGGAATGCATCTCTGTCCACACTCTGACCAGCAAAGGCCAGGGAGGCATCTCCTCCAGCTGCCCAAAGCAGGAGCAACACGAGCCCCCAGGCACACTGGGCTTCCCCAAATAAAAGATGAACCGCACACTCCAGTCAAAGTTCCTCAACCCCAAACACACAGAGAAAGGAGAGCCCCAGGGACTCAGATGAGCAATCACATTAGGGCTAGGGGGACAGCTCTTTCCTCCCTCCCCCGGAGACCCACATTTGGACACTAGCCCCTAGGAAACTGAGCACAACACTAGAAAGAGATGGACCTTATATACACCCCTAAATAAATTATACACTGGAAAAAAGAACCACCCCCTTTCCCCATCCAACATCCCCTGTCCCCCACCATCTTCCAAAATATATTTATGCTGAACAATCAGAGTAAACTTTTCCCTTTAAACCCCGGCACACGGGAAGGGGGGGGGGAATACTGCTGGAAATAAATACAATCTAAAGCAATTTCTTTGCTGCCGGATCCATTGCAAGAATGACTGGAGAGTTAGTCACTTTTGCAATACAAAGCTATTTCCCAGCTTCGCAGCCTTCAAATCCGGGCAGGATTTTACAACCTCCCTCCCCCCATCAAGCCCAGATCCAGCTCTTCTCTATAACAAGTCCTGGGGAGGGAGAAAATGCAGTGCAGCTTTCACAGCCTCAATAAATGCCCCATTTCCCCATAACAGCCAGCTCGCTTCCCTCCCTAGGACTTAAACAGGGAGAAGAAAGCATCTTTTAAAAATAAAATACAATACCAGGCAAGTGTAAACGAAGGGAGATCTGGCATGGCTTTCCCTCCTCACTCACTCCCGGCCATGCACACATACAATCCATCCTGCCTGCTGTAGGATCCCCCTCCTTCCACAGCCCTGCTGCATTCCCCTCGTGCTGGATCTTCCCTACCTTCCACATTGCCACTGCATGTTGTGATTTGGGGGAAGGCGACTTCTCTCCCTCTCGACCCTCCTCATGCAGGGGAACAGCAGTGGCACGTTTTAACCAGAGAGGCATTTTAAGCTTTAAAGATCATTCTTCCCCCCTCCACAATCTAGTCTAAATGAAACCGGTGCAACCACATGCTGATCAATTTCAGTCCTTTCCATTTCATTCCCCCCACACACACACACACACCCCTATTACTCAATTTCAAAAGCAGCAGATTCCCTTGTTCTCCACACTTTTAATACCAAACCCTCTGCACATTCATTTTAAACTCTTTCCGCTCCAACCCTGCCACATTTCAGGGGAAGCCATTCAGACTCAGTCTGAAGCCGATTTCTCCTGTGCAATCCGCCCACCCCTTCTGATCTTTTTTGGCCAGGCGATCACCCTCTTCCCCCACACACCCAAACGTTTTCTTGTCTCTCTAGTTTACATTCTTCCTTCCAGTAACACAACACACACACACACACACACACACACACCAGCAGCAGCAGCAGCAACGATCCCACCCAGCAGAAGAATCCAACAAACTCCTCTTCCCCTGTGCATGCGAAAAGAAAGAAGGGGCTCCCCGTCTGGGGAGGGGAAACTGCAAATCCTACCCTGGCGAAGCACAGGCTCCCCCTGAGCCGAGAAACGCGGAACATTTCCACGTCTGTGTGTGTGTGTCTCTCTCTCAGATGGGGCACAACTGTTCCAGAGCCCGGCTGAGAAGCAAGGAGAAAGGCATTGCAATCCCCTCACCCTCCTGCACAGCCACCTTTTTCCGTGCCTCTCCCTGCACAATCACCGCCTCTTTTTTTTTTAGAAGAGGGGGTGGAAAAAACCTCTGCATCCTGGGAGCCGAAGGAGGAAAGTTGGATTCTGGTTACTTACAGCCTGGACTGGAGCTTGCTTCAGATGTGCCAGCCATAATCACATTCCACGCCAGCCAGCCAGCCCTCCCCTCTGCAAGCCGGGGCTCCGATCGCTCCTCCACCGCCGCCGCCGCTGCCTCTGACCAGCATGAATGGAATGGGAATGGAATGCAGCGCAGGGTTCCAGTGGAACTCCAGCCTCGATCTGACTTCCCAGGGAGAGAGACTGAGGCACACAACACGTTCAAAGGGGCTGCTGCGGGCTGCCGCCCCGGCTCTGCTCTCTAGAGGGCGCCCTGGCCCGCGCCGAGTGGCGCACCGGGGCGAGGGGGAGGTGGAGCGAAGGGAGGAGGAGCAGGGGAGCCCAAAGGGTGGGCCGGGCCCCCCGTTAAAAGGGCAATGTCACAGGGGCAGGGCTGCCTTAAAAGCGTCAATGCCCACGTGCGCGGCAGGAGGGGCTACAAGGACTGGAAGAAGCGGCCCTTCCCTTGTTCTGGGCTCCCCAGCAGGGCAGGCGGGGAATAAACCAGCGGTGTGCGGGCACCCAATACCGCTTTTCAGGCTTACAGCGCCCTCCAGCCACCGATGGCTACAACTCTTTAAGCACTGCCCCTTGTAGCATCACCCCCGTGTCACCCATGTGGAAACTGAGGCACACACACTGAGAGGCCAAGGTCACAGGGTGACTGTGGGCAGAGCTGAAAATAGAACCCAGGAGTCCTGCTTCCTAGAGCCACATACCCACGCACCCACCCTCCTGGAGCCAGCAAGAGAACACAGGAACCTTGACTCTCCGCCCCCTGTGTCCCACTAGACTGCACTGCCTCACAGAGCCAGGACCAAGGCTCAGGAGACAACTCTCAGTCCCTTGGTGCAGCCACTAGTCTACACTGCTGCCTGAGCGGTGAACAGTGGGAACACGTGTACATTAAAATCAGATTAACATACAATGCCGGAATCTCACTGTTATGGATACAAACCACTTTATTTAGCAAGTAATGACCCAGCAACAACAGTCTGGTTGTTTAATTTGTGCTTCTCAGGCCTAGTTAAAGGAAAATACACAACTGCATCACTATAATAATACTTTGCATTTTCATAATACCTTTCAGAGGAAGGGCTCAATGCACCTTACAAGCTATTAACCACCCCTGGGAGTCCAGAGTATCATCCCTATTTTACAGTTAGGATAACGAAAGCACTAAGAAATTAAATGACTTGCTCAAGGTCATTCTGACTTGCCATGGACTAGCTCCAAGTAAATAGCAAAGCCAGCACTAGAACACAAGGCCTTGTCTAGACTACAAAGATGAATTACTGCAGTGGCTCATGTCCACACTCCCCTCCTTGGATCGGTGGGGCACGTCCTCACCAAGAGCACTTAAGGGGCAGTGTGGGAGTGGAAAGCCTGGTCTCTCAGCTCCGCTGGCAGCTCCCTGCCTGTAGCCAGGCTGCCTCCTGGCTCCCCACTCCCTACCAGGAGTCCAGCTGCCTGGGCTTCTCACCCCAGCTCCCAGCTGGGAATGGGGTCCAGCTGTCCAGCTATCCAGGGGAGCAGGGGTCAGCTGGGCTCTAACTGCCTGGCTTTCTTGTCAGTTTCACAGCTGACAAGGACAGCCATCGTCTGATGTAAGAAACACAGTGTCTACACAGACACTGTCGCCCTAGCTACACTGACATAAGCCCGATGCCTCTCGTGGAGGTGGTTTTATGATGTCCGCATAACAGAGGAGTTAAATCAGTGGGAGGAGCATTTCAGTGTATACACCCCTCTGTTTTGTGGACAAAAGCTGACTTTTGTCAACAAAACTTTGTAGTGTAGACCAGCCCCAAGAATCCTGACTCTGTGTCCCATGCTCTAATCACTTAATGCTCCCTCTCTTTATTGTTTTTCATCCTGAAGGATCCCAAAATGTTGCATAATCCACGTGTGTGCAGTATAACAGCTGAGCATCATTGCAGCAGAAGGCACGCAAAATGTTGGTCAAGGACCCCATGACAAACCCTCGTACGCGTGGCAGAGCGGATCTGGATTGTAAAGGCCCCATTGGAAGGACCACACTTCAGCATTCTCCTGAGTAATACGGCAAGAGCATGGATGCCCCGGCTGCGCAAGGTTGCATTGGCATGGGGAGCACTGTACAGATATTGATATGGTTGTTAAAGAAAAATAGCCACCCAAAATGCAGGTAGAAAACATTATTTTCCAAATTAAAGAGAACAAAAATTGTTAGCGGGAAAAATATCCTTCCTTAGAAAGCATTCCAAACTCTAGACAGGAGGGAGGGGTGGGATGAGGGAGGGGAGGCTTTCACCTCTAGGGTGCCATTCAGAGCCAGTCCAGGCTTGTGGTAACCCAGGACTGGATCAACCCTTCCCAGGCACAGATCAGGCTGTTAACAGACAGACAGGGCTTTGGGGGTAGAAAATTCTGCAAGGATCTCCCCTGGAGTTCCTCTCGGATCATGTCATCATCGCCCCTGCACACACACATACAGGCTGAGCCGCAATTCTCTCTTTTCTGCTCCTGGGATGAAGGGTGGTGGGATGAAGGAGCCTGCACAGGAGTTAATGCACTCCCTGGCTATGTGAACTCTCTGCTGGTTTTGCCAGGGGGCCTGGGGTGGAAGAGAGGGACAATGTGGGTCCCCCTCCGGCCCGCTCCTTCCTGCCTGCCACCTCACCCCACAGAGGGAGCACCAGGGGGACAACACCCCAGAGGGTCTGACTCCACCCTCACCCCTGTACAGACTACATGGGAGACACTGTGGCCCATCTGAAGGCTGCTCAGTGGTCAACAGTATGAAATGGGTTTGGGGTCCTAGCACCTACTCTGGCCCCCACCAGAGGGGCAGAGAACACTGCCCCAGTGGACCTGGCACAGGTCGGGCATGCCGCAAAGCACACAGGGGGTTCTGGGGGGTGGGGGAACCACGCCTGCAGCCTCTTGGCCACGCTCCCAGAAGAGGTGCAATGAGAGCTGGAGAGCAGTCGCCACTTTGTGGCCTGTGAATTCCTTCCCCAGCACCAATGGGGGCTCCAATGCACAGTACAGCCACACGGGCTGAGTGCTGCTTCCAAGATTTAGCCCTGAGTCTAGCTCCCACTGGAGAGATGGCCACACATCCCAGTTGACAGTAGTGGGCCATGTCAGGCAAGAGGCCCATGCAGGCTGGGTTTTCCTCTCCCGGTGGGTGGCCTGGGGTGAGTGACGTCACAGGGGGCCACGCAGGAAGGGGCCCTCCCGCTGCCCATGCTGTGTCAGTTCTGCAGCTAGACAGAGGACGTTGTGCTCCAGAGCTGTCAGTTCAGTATCTTTCACTGGCACTAAATTCACTTCACTTAAAAACAAAATTATAAAGAGGAAAAATAATAAAAGCCATAAACAAGCCTAAGTGACAGGCGGAGTTGATTATTTGTCTTTTAAAAACATGCTCAGTGCCAGCCACTTTTATCGCTTTCATTTTTTTCCCCTTATTCTCTGCACCTTGTGACACTCTCTTATCATCTTAGAAAGCTGTGTCCTCGTGGGCAAAGCTGCCACATTAGGGCAGATTCTGTATTCTGTCTTTTCAGTCTGACGGGATTAAAAATGCAACCGACCCCGTTTCGATTGGAATGAATGTGCCAAATGGAGTTGCCAGGAATTCTGCTTTGTTTTTGCGTAGCTTTCGAGCCGAACCAGCCTTTGGAACCGTAAGGGACCCCTGGGGCTATGCCAGCCATGGCACTAGACTAGGGGAATGTCATTACTGCGTAGCTGACTCAGTGATCTGCTTTCTGCTAGATCCTCACCTGCCAGAGGGGGAAGCAGGTCAAGGCCCTGTTTTCCTCTCCATTTTGGCTACTTGAGGTCCTAACAGTTGTAAATTAAGCTTTGGCTTCCAGGACCTCCCGTTTTCCTCTCTTACTCCCCCTGCATAGGGCCACCTGTTTTTCCTGCTGATGAAGGCTGCATCTAGCCCCTTCCTGATCCCATCAAACCACGCCTAGCTCAGCCAGAGAGAGCATGAATCCAGAACAGCATGGGGTGCTCTCCTAGGAGACCCTCACATTGACTAGCTGGACCCTCTAGCAGGAGTTGTTGAACTGGTAATTCCAGGATAACTAACCATCAGGGGTGGGAATTTAGCCCTGTTTCAGCGGTATTGTTAATGTAAAGGCCTGTGGGCGGGGGAGATCCCTACCTTTCATATCCCAAGAGCTGTGAAGTATCTGTCCGTGATCCAGTGGTCTGAGCACTGGTCTGGGAGTCTGGTTCCCAATTCCATGGATGACCTTGGGCATGTCACGTCCCCAGCCACACAGACACTCAGATGCAGGGACAGCGAGCCTCCCAGAGAGGTGTTCCTTAGGGAGCTGTGACTCATGCAGGTCTGGAACTTCCTTCTCCCCTCTTTGGTTGTGGCTCTTGCCAGGCGGCATCACTCGAGAACCCAGGGGGCTAAGCAATGGCTGAGGTGTCTTTTGGAATAGGGCTTTGTTTGGTCAGTGCTGACCTGTGGACAGACGAAGGCCCAATCCTGCTATTGGATCTGTGTGGATGGGGCCCACCTGAACTGCTCCAGTAGCAGAGAGGAACAGACTGCCTCCCTTCTTGGTCCCCTGGGCCTGATTCTCCATGGCCTTGCCTGTTTTGTAGTCGCGTGTGCCTGTCCCATTACACATGACACCCTGCGCCTCAACTCATGTATGTTCTGTTAAGGCAAACTTGTCTGAGGCTCCAGCCGGAGCCAGTTAAAGCGACACCCTTAGGTTTATGTTTCAGACATTGCTGATCACAGAACCCTTACACTCTCTCTCCAATTGCACTTCTGACTTGAAATAGCTCATTGCTGTTAAAAAGGATCACAGCCCCATTGAGAAATGGCAAAGGAACAAAAACACAGTCACCATTTTTGTGAGACTTACAACAATGTGCAGGTGGGGTGCCCCCCTGCTGGCCGGGTGGTGTGCTGGAGCTGATGTCCCAGGCAATTCTGGTGCACAGACGAAAAAAGGAAGAAATAGAGGCACAGTGATTACACCGGGGGTGGAGGAAGATACAGATGGAGGAGGGAATCAAGAGTTGGCATGATTGGTTGGTTGAGCTGGTGATGATTCTCGGGGTACCAGGGACTGTGAGTCACCTTGTTCCCCTCTGCCTCCAGTGACAGGAAGTCTTTCCTACAGTTGCTGGTCTCGGCTCCCTGGCACCACCAGCCTTTCAGCCACTCAAGCACTCTCCTCTGCACTGTGCCAGCCCTGACTTCGCCTTGCAGGTTAACAATAGGTGCATCCCAATCCCTAAGTCCCTTTGAACCGTTCCCCTTTGATATCCAGCCTCTGACACTGGCTACTCACAGAAATTCCAGATCCTCTCCCCACAAAGGTGCAGTGCAGCCTTGTTTATCAGTCTTAGTTTAAACCACCACTCCTGTAAACCACACAGTGCTTGAGAGCATTTATAATAAAACAAAAGTAGGTTTATATAAGAAAGACTAAAGATTCAACGGGAAGTGATGGAAACAACTGGTTACAACAAAAACCAGATTCATAAAACACAAATCTGGGTCCACACTTATCAACAATTATCTTTCATATATCCAAAGGTAGGCTCTCCCCGCAAGTTCAGTCTGTTGCAGAGCTGGCTGATTTCACAGGGACCAGGTCCGCATGTTCATGAAAGCCCCTCGCTCCTTAAGGGGTTTCCTCAGTGAAGGGATACAGAGTGCCTTTCCCTAGACTATTATACTGAAACAGTCTTTTGTCTTTATTCATAGCCAGGGCCATATCCTACCTGCTATCATGTTCTTTTTCACCACCAAGTGTTTCAATTGTTTGTAATTGTAATTTGATGATTTTCCATTGACTATTCTGGGGTGTGGCAAGGGTAGAAATAGAACCTCGCATTATGTCCCCAGCTGACTAGGGAGGGATGACAACTCCCTCTTGTTTGAATGGGTCATCCCTGAGACACATTGCTTCTGGTGAGTAATTTCTACTCCAGTCCACAAAGCATACTTTCAGTATAAATACATTATTCCATAAATATTACCCGTATATACCTCTTGCAATGGTTATCAGTGTTGAGCAGTTATGAGCTTTCTGCAGATTCCTTACATGCTGCTCTTTGTGGATAAATATCTAGCAAGACGTGTTTAGTGTAGTGAGTCGGGTCTGAGGTGAGAGATGTTTGCAAAGAACAGGAGCCTTGATTTGGTGCGTTCCCTTTCAAGTGACTGTGACTGCGCCTTTATTTGCCATCTCCTTTATTTGTTTATGGAGCACGTGCTCACACTTGAAAGCTTTCGAGACAGAGAAGAAAAGAATGAACAAACTAGCTCTGACTAAAGAAAAATGACTGGAGTTTGGGTTCCACGTTCCTGGATTGAAATGAATAGCTCTCCTTTTTTTTTCCCAGAGGCTAAATTTAGTGAATTCTTTTCGCGTTAAAACCTTGTCAGGTATTCACATCCAAAGAGGCTGCTACTTTGGTCTCTCACGGGAGTTACTGAGATAGCAAAATCTCTTAACCACGTGAGGAAGAAGGTAGAAATATTCAAGAGATCTCCCACCGGCCCTTTAAGAACCTTCTCTCTCTCTGACTTTGTCTCAGGATTGTTACAGAGGCACCCTGGCCTCCTGTTCTCTGGCTATCACCTTGTCCTGCAGGCACAATGTAACGGGAGGAATTATCCCTCACTCTGACAAGTACTTCACACACCGGGCAGGATCACGCAGTCCTTGAGCAATGCTCCCATAGATATCAGTGGTGGTGCCAACTGTGTAAGGACTGCAGGATCAAGGCCATCATCCCCTAGTCTAAAGGTTCATAGGGAGGAGGCTGAAGCAATGGATGCCCTTATTTCTGCTCAAACGAAGATGATTTGGATTGTCATAAAGGGGATGAGAGAAATTAAGGTCTGTGGTAGAGCTGGGAAAAGAACCCAGGAGTCCTGTCTCCCAGGCTTATGCTCCAGCCACTAGGAAACACTCCCTCCCTGATATCACCAGAATTCAATGGGGCAGGTATAGGCTCTGAAGACTAAAACAAGGGGTCAGAGAGAACAAGTAACATGAATGTCCAGGCCACAGACCAGGAAGTGCACAGACTGGGTGCATGCAGAGGAATTCTGGTGAGTTTGGGCTGCGGGGACAGAACAGCAGTAGCTTTTCCAGCTGTTGTGACACGGAGGGTACATGGAGGGTACAGCTTCTATAAATGCAGATCCAGCAGCCATGTTCACACAGTTGTCCTAACTTCCAAGGCAGAAAGAGCTCACAGGTCTGTGCCACAGGAGATCCAGGCCCTTGCATCCACTCCCCACGCCAGGCACACCCTCCCTGCAGAATGGGCCCCCGCTGCCTTCAGCAGCCCTTAGTTAGGCCAGAACACTTGGCCCAGTTGGTTTCAAAATGTAATTGGCTGGGATTTTCTAACCTGCCCATCTCTTCTGTCACTGATCTAGGATCTTAAGCTGTTCTTTCATTTTATTTTATTTTTGCAACGTTTTCCCATTCACCTTTAACTGAGAAGACATCGGAGATCGATGCTATCAGTCATGCTCCAGTCCCCCACTTGCCTCAGGACAGCTGGCATGAAAGGAACATTGAAGGTACTTGACATTTCAGAGCCTGACTCTGCAGGGAAGATTTGAAGATGTGAAGTAGATGACTCCACTCTCAGCTGGACCAAAAACCACCCAGGTTATGGGCTTCCACTTTCTCCCTCTCATTATGCTAAGAAAGGGCAGCCAACGCCTGCACGACTCATGGAAAATTTTGACCCAAATTCCATTTAAAGACAATCTATTCTCAGTATTTCTGGTCTGTGTTCCTTTACTACGAAGGAGACAATTCCGGGATCATTGTTCCCTAAAAGGTGGCTTGCAAATATTTTGTCAAAAAGAAACTAACCAAAGGACTGGCATGCTCAGGAGAGTGGTCGTGGCCGAGGGCAGTGTTTCTCAACGACCAGCCCACGACCCAGCACCGGTCCCCGAGATTTCCCTGACACAATATAGGAAGCTGGTCCCTGGTATCAAAAAGACTGAGAAACACTGACCTAGGGAGGCATTCCCTTTCAGCTCATTGGCTTGAATCCAGCCTCGGCTGGTAGTGAATGGCCAAAAATGATTATCTAAACTAGGGCTCCTTGGTGTGAAATGATTTGGTGGAGGAGCCTGAACAGCCCTGGAGCTTGGGGTACGTCCTGATCCAAACTCTGCAGCTCATTTCCAGCTTATGTGGCATTCCCTTTTTTACCATCCTCAGCTGGGCAAAAGGCAGCGGGAGCAGACGAATTCCTCAGACGCCCCAACCCTGCTATTTCCCCCACCCTACGCAGACGTCTTTCCTAATCAAGAGCCAGGGAATGGAAGCACAAAGCGGACAGGCTGGGCAAGCGGAATGGTGCCCAAACAGAGGGTTTGTCAGAGTTTTCCAGTAGGCCTCAGCGGCTCTTTAAGCTTCTTGACAGTCAGGATAACAAAATGTGTCTGCAGAGCTCTGGGGACACAGAGTGAAATTAAAATGGATAATGAACAGAGCCATTTTCCAGGGTATCGCAGCTGCAAATGCTAGCAGGGCCAGACAGCAAAATGCACTGGACAGGCACATGTGAAAGGGATCACGCGTGTTTTGGGGCCCCACCACTCTGCAGCCATGTGTTCCCCACTATAATGGCCTGACGCATGAGGAAGGCATCTGCCATCTGCTAACAGGGATCTTACACTGCATCCCTGAGTGCTGCCCCCTAGATTGCCAAGCGTGCGCAATGTATTGCTGGGTGCTGGTTAACAGCTCAGGGCTGATGGCATCGTCTCTCCTGTTTGCTTGCTTGCTTCCTTGAATAGGGAATTTTCTATCAGAGCCCTCCTTGGGCAGTCTGCGGTATTGTTCATTGCAGCTGGAGGGTTTTGTGCTCTCCCCATGCGGGTTATAAAACCAAAGGATTGCACAGTTCAAGGACCCAGGTCATCTTGAGAAGGGGGAAGAAGGGAGAGAAAAAGGGGGTGTCTTTATTTTAGGTGCCCTGTAGCACTTAGATGAACCTGTTCTTAGATTTGGGGGGGTTCATGTATTTGCCTAATGTCTCTGTCATTCCAAAGCAAGTTTGTACAAAGGACGAGAGGGTGGGTGGGTCATGTCTTTGCTGCGATTACCCTGGGATGTGCTTGACAGATTCTCCAGATTGTTATGGGAAGGTCTGGGTGTAAGTTTCAATACGTGTGCATCAGGACAATCAGCATTAGATCTGAGATGGGGGGAGAGGGGCAGAGGGAGGATGAAAGTGTTTTTCATGGGAGGCTGCATGGATCTTGCTCCCTCTTCTTTTAAGGCTGACTTTATGTTCACAAAAGACACCAGACTTCACTGTCTCAGAAGCCAACGTCCTCCATTTCCACAGAACAAATACAACACACTGCCTCACTGTCCCTCGCCAACGTGCCTTGACTATGGGCCTAGAGATACCACTCTAGGGGAGAGAGCGCGTCTAGACACGCCTGTAGGGGCTGAGAGGTAAGTTGAGTCTCTGTAGTTCATTCAGTCCTTGGCCTGTTACTCAGCAAGCGTGCTGCAGGCACCCGCCAGCAGCCTGGAGACCTCCCGCCCATTTCACATACCATCCTGGGGGCTGGTAGGGAAAAGACTTTCTGTATTGATAGTTCTTCATCCAGTCTGTTTTCCAAGTCATCAACCTGCCATCTCAGCACCTGACAGGCACTGGCGGTGCTGGTGAGCCCAACACTGTGTCCCTCAGTCATTCTCTTCAGGCTTCCAATTCCCCCTCACACCCTCTTGCTGATGCTTCCACTCTGCAGCCTGAATGACTCCTTGGGATTGGTGGGCTTCTTGGTAGGAGACTCAGACATCACTTGCCAAACCAAATCCAGGCCTCTCACCACAGTGTGAAACCAAAAGCAGACAAGCCTGACTTCTAGTCAGGGGAAGTTTGAAGCTAAGAGGCAGACTCTCTCCCTAAGTCCTTCAGCACCACAAAGAATTGTGTGAGTATCTAACTCCAGCTGATAATCCTGCCACCCGGCAAACAGTCTAGGCTCTCTCAGAATCAAAGCTCCCAGCCTTTAACTCCACAAGGGCCTCTGCCTACTTAGCTACAGCAGCCCTTGCGTTAAGAAAGCCACTAGAGCAAAGCAAACAACTGCTTTGGCACAGCCCAGCCTCGAAAGGGAAACATCGTACGCACAAGTGGATGGGCTGGAGCTGGTACTTGGGGATATATTATACTTCATGAGTGGCGCCAGCAGTTTCTGCAGCATTTCAGCTTTAATGAAAGCTAGATAAATAACTAAAGTGTTTCCCATTCTGATTGCAGAGAGGGCTATCTGCCTGAGTCTGCAGGCAGCCTGAGACCATAGCTCTAAGAGACAGGTAAGGGGAGCCCACTCACTGCAATAGCATGTTGACTGAAAGAAACCCAAGAAAAGCTCTTTGAATGTCAACATGCACATCACTGTGGATCATTTTAGCAGGGCCAGCCAGCTAATCTGGGAAGGTGGACAGCACTTGGAATTGGGAACCACAGTTGTTCAGAGCATTCACCCCTTTTCCACAGCCAGATCAGATCATTAGAAGAGAGCTGTACCTCTCAGACCCATCTGCCAATTTGGCCAAGTCCCTACCTCCCTTCATACCATAACCACCATCTTCTTCACAATGCAACATTCACGGTGTTCTTCAGCTCACACTCTCCCCATGCCCTCTCTACAGCCAGGTGCAGTTGTAGACTCTTTACAGTGCAGATCAGGTTTCTTGATGGCCTTTGGGACCACAGGTGGCATTTTCTGCCTGGACAAGGCTTTCTGCTCCTCCAACAAGTGGTAGCAGCAGGAGAGGTAGTGCTCTGCATGTAAATATTGCACAGGATGGATTGCACTCCCATCTGCTTTAAATTGGAGAGGTTGATTGCTGTGCTTTAGACTTTCAGTTCCAGCTAGTTTTCCAGCTAACCTCTTTCCAGCTGGAATTGAAACAAATATAATATCAGGTTAAAAGCCATCTCCCTGTGTCCTCTCCTAGGATGCTAATCAGACTTCACACTTACATAGCACCTTTCATTGGGTTAAGCAGCATTATTCTTGTTTTGCCAATTGGGAAACTGAGGCACAGAACGATAACATGACTGGACCAAGCCCATGTTGGGGGGTCAGTGACAGAGTCAGGAATAGAATATAAGTCTCCTGACTGCAAGTTGCCTGTTCTAACCACTGCACAATTCTAATGCTTGTTTCTATAACTTTTTTTGTATGAGGAAAAGTCCCCAGGATGGTCATTGCCAGTATCCTCACGTCTGCTGACTCCGTTTCCAACTCCAAGTGCCATTCATCGTATCGGAGTATCTGGCTTCTCCTGCTAAAATTCAGTCAGTAGCTGCACCAAATCCTTTAACAGGTCAGATCTATTTCTCCATGACATGCAACATGTGCGGAGACAGAAGAGACACAGTAGTTCTGTTGCTTTCTTTGGTGCATGCAGTGAAACCCATTTAAAATTAAAATGGACATGGCAGGAGCTGGTGTAAATAATGCATTTGTGGGGCACTACACAGTTTACAGAGCCTGTATTCATTGTTTAATCTTATTTAAAGAAACCCAGCCTTGCCTGCATCATTAAAAATGCATCCTGGTTTCAAGTTCAACATACACATACTCACCACTAAGAGCAGACAGCTCAATTACCGTTTTCAGGCCTTCACAGTCGCAGCTGGTCCTAGTCACTTTCCTACAGGGAGGACTGAGACCTCCGGATCCCATGGAAAATTCACATGCCTGGCTCCGTGCATCTTCTATACTGCCCTTTGCAGCTGTGCACTCTGCATGGGGGCCTGGGATGGGAATCAGGACCCCTGGGTTCTATTCCTGGCTCTGCCATGGACTCCATGGCTAGGACAACTCACTTCCTGGCCCTCTGCCTCATTTTCCCTGCCTGTAAAGTGGGGATAATCAGAGCTGAGAGGAGAATGCTGCAATCAATAGATGTGTATGTGTGGCTAATCGATAGGAAGAGTGCCATCTACTGGCACATAGCAATACCAAGCACTGTTCACGAGGAGTAGGCTCAGTAAATGCTGTCATGCTCTCCAAATGGTTTCCTGGGGCCAGCTCTTAGCACTACAGACCTACCCTTGTAAAGTGCTTGGCCATCTTATGGAAGGTGCTATACAAAGCCCAGAGGTGCTGCCAGATGCTGGAGTCAACAGGAACTGCTTACCACCTTTCAGGCCAAGCATGATTAGTATTACTGGTCCTTCCCAAGGCAGGCCCCTCTGCGTGTGTCTGTGCAGGACAGCTTACACTTAGTGTGAACTGACAGCAGCCTGGGGAAATGAGTCGTACACACACTGCAGTTGTTTGCCCTGGGTTTTCCCAGCAAGCAAATGCCTCCACAAGCAGGAGCCCTAAATAATCATCTTAGGCCCCAAGGGGCAGAGTCACACCTTGTGCCGCACATTTCACACAAGCACGGAAGCGGTGCATGATTCGGTTAGTATCTCTGGCCGCTGACAGTGCTGTTAGAGCCAGGTTCCTGACTGGCTCTGTGAGGGAACTGAATTCGCCTTGTGTGATGTGCAATTGAAGATGGGGCCTGGGAAGGGGTTAAAATTGGTGGGACAGGGAGGAGGAGGAAATGTTCTCCAAGGGGCTGGCTGCAATTTGCAAAGTGTTTTTCTAAATGGTAGAAGCCACTCACTCAGATGAGCTTTCTGGAGAGGCAAGGTTCGATTCAGGGGAGTCTGCAGCAAAGCCGGCTGTAGTAGTAAACACCTGCCTTCCACCACTGAGTGCTTCTTTCAGATCAACTGTTCCAGCAATTAATAATTGCAAAGAACAAAAATAACCTCCACACTTCATATAGGTCCTACACAAACAAAGCAGTTTATGTTTGAGATACACACAACGTGCGTTTTTCAAATGAAGTGTTACTTGACTGAGTCTTTCTTTAAATTCCCGAGATTCTACAGACAAGTTGAATGCGGGTCCCCATACAGCGAGTGCTGACCGCGGGCCGGACCGGCAAACAGCTTCTGTGCAGTACAGGTCAGTGCTCTTTTCCAGGCCGTCGCCCCTTAAAGCAAGAGTAAAACTGCTCTCCCTCTCAGACGAAGCACAACCACTGTCATTCTCAAATCCATCTGCCATTGCCAAGAGCTAATCACTCCCATATTAACGGCATTTCATGCTTCAGCACATGAGCTGGTGCAGTAAGTGGAAAGGGTTTTTTCTGGTAGGGAACACTGGTGCTGTCAGCTGTATGTCTGAATCTTGATGACGCCTGCGTACCCACGTGCTGGCTGCGAATTCACGACCACAGCTTCCCTGCAGCCAGAGCAGAGAACAAGCAGCGTCCCAGGTTACTAGAGGGCTTGCCCTTTTGGAAGGGCTAGAGACTGGCTCCTCTGGTTAGCCCCAGGGCAGGTACAGCACGGGGGCAGCAGCCCTGCCCTCCCCTGCCCCCCAGCTCTGCCAGGGCACCTCGACATCGCCTGCATTCTCCCCCCCCCCCCCCCCATGCTGCTCCAGTCCCGGGCTTGCCCCGCATATCTCTGCTGACGCACCTCACTCCTGACCTGCAGGATCCCCCTGCTATTCCACTCCTGGGCTTCCCATAAGAGCCTACCAACATTGCCCTGGTGTGCAGTCATTCTATACTACTCAAACAGCCCCAGCTGAGGTCACTACACTCATTTCACTGGTGGCCCAAAGCCGAATAAAATCTCTAATATCTGGCCTCTCCAGTGGTTACACAGACCTCCTCCACCAGTCTCCGGGGGGCTACTCAGAGACAGCGATGCAAGAAGGGATGCTGCCCTGTCCTCTCCCACCCAGATCCCTTGGGTACATGGGTTTGGGGCAGGGCAAGGAAGCTCTCAGCACTGGCCACGAGAGTTCTGGGTTTTGAAAACCCTTCCTCGTCCTGCTGTTCCAGCCAGTGTCCTGGGACCGGGGGGCAGGCAGCTGCTCTGCAGCTTTGCTCTTGCAAGCTGAATATCTTGGCTGCAGGCAGGGCTCCCAGCTCTGACCCCCTGCAGCTGCCTCTAGAACTGGGGAGCCTGAGGCATGCAGTGGAGAGAGGCAGCCAGCGGGGAAGAGGCTGTTGAGAAGCTGGGAGGGAGCCTGCTCTCTATGTGGGCAGCAGGATGTCAGGCCCCAGGGGGAGATGGGGCAAGTCATGCAGAAGGAGAGCCAATAGAGAGGGAGAGCAGCCAGCACCAGCCACTGCCCGATACAGGATAATGGACTAGATGGACCTTGGGTCTGTTCCAGTCTGGCAAATGCCTGTGTAAGTGGGAGGGAGGGATCTGGGAGTGAGGAGGTGGGCAGAGAATTGGCAGGGAAAGAGGGAATGGGGAGAAGTTTGAGAGAGAAGCTGAGGCTTCGAAGTGATGCAGAGATGTGGGAGAGTGGGGGGTGGGGGATAAGAATAGCAAATGTCACCCCAGCATGGAGAAGGGAAGGAGGGAGAAGAGAAACCAATCTAAAGGAGGGAGTGGGGTAGACAGTGGGCAAAGCCAGGTGAGATGTAGCCAGGGTAGTGGGGCTGGGGTGCAGACCCTCACAGACAGAGGAACTCCAGCCCCCAGAGGCTGGGAACCATGTCTGAGATGAGACAGCCCCAGTGGATGCCTGGGGTTTAGCTGGGGACTGGCCTCCAACCACCCAGCCCAAGGTGATGGCAGCAGTATGGGAGGGTGCCATGGAACACTCTCTGTGCTCGCAGCCCAGCCAGCCCCAGGTGTTACTGACAGCCCTAGCACCGCACGGCCCTTCTGCTGCACGGAGCCGTAATGGAATCGTGTGGTAATTAAGAGGCATGATGCGACAGACGCCTGAATGCAGACATAATGCACTGCAGCGTGTTCTTAGCAAAGATGCTTTAAGCGAGCTGGACAGATCCCTCTTTCCAATGAATTAGTCACACGCAGGAGTAAGTGAGGTTAAAGCTGTTCACGTGGGCCATTAAATACTGAAACCAGCTAGGCCACCTTCCTGCTGTCCCCACCACAGCTGAGTTGGGGCAGGTCCTATCGGGTTCGTCAGTTATGCAGGTCCCCATCTGCAGCCTGCTCTCCCTATATGACCAGCTCCCCTGCCTCTGGGTACCCACGACTCCCAGCCATCTGTTATACCCTGCCTGTAAGCCCCTCACACTGGTGATCCCCCTCCACGTCCCATACACCTGTTTGCGGGTCTCTAATGACCCTGCTTTATGGGGAGCCAGGAGTGGGAACCAAAGCAGAGCTTGCCAGGCACAAGGCAATGTGATGGGAGAGCCGGTCTCTGCCCCGGTGCTGAAGTCAGAGAGGGAGGGGGGCATGGTGACCCAGCTGAATCTGCAACAACGGGGGCCTCCAAAGCCTTGGAGGCGACTCGTCACCCTCTACAGTGTCTAGGGATTTCCCCAGCCACTTCCAGATAGGAGAGGGAAAGCAAGCGCACAGCTAGAGAACAGCTCATGCAGTCCAGGGCATTTGTGCTACTGGGCCACGTGCTCAGGGGTAAAGCTCAGGCTCCATGGGAGATGTGCGCACACAGGGCCTGGAAAAGCAGGGCCAGCTCATAAGATGCCCCCTAGTGAGTCCTCCTCATGTGCACAGGGAAGCGGACGTAGCCAGGGCTGGTTGGGTCGCTTGGATCTGCTGCTTCCTGCCCCATCCCCACGTGTCTTTCACAACAAAACGGCTGTCACAACACTGTGAAATCTGTGTCTTTGCAACACAGCCTCTCCTCCTGACCACGGCACCTCCCTCCCACTTGGCACCATGACACTAAGGGCCCCACGTGCATTCAGGGCTGGCCACGCAGCACAGAGCTGGAAGTTGGAACCAGCTGTGCAAGAAGTCTGGAAGTCTGGGCTGGCCCTGCCAGACAGCTAAGGGCAAGCCAACGTCCTAGCGGCACCAGCAATGAGGAACATTCCCTACAGTCACCCAGTGGCTGATATAAATGGAGAGCACTCGGCTTTAGCTAGCCCCTCCTCCTTCATCCTTAGAGGCAAGTTCCTTGCCACCCAGAACGGTCAGCCGTGCCACCCTCCCGGGCTTGCTGACAGCGCACCCTCGAGCCAGCGTGGCTCTCTCTTCTCTCCAAAGGAGCAGAGGCTCTGTTCTCAGTGACGTACTGACCAGTCCACCTGCCTTGATCCCCTCCAGAGCAAAGGTATTCTGACTAGCACGGCTGTGGCCAGGCCTGCGCCTGCCCAGTGCGCACTAGGGTTTCCGGGAGCCTGAACAGACCCATTCTGAAGGAGGTGCCCTTGTGGTCCATGGAAGCCCAGGCCACTCTCTCCCGAGCGCTTGCTGTGGATTATAATTTCAAACCCAGCATGGGCAGCCCGGCATGAGCTAAGCTTCCTCCAAGGAGCTGATAGCAAGCCATTTGTTAGGGACACATTAATTGGCAGTGTTTAACCCTCCTGGGAAGCTGGCGTCTAGTTTATTCTGTTCCTATTGTGCTGGGTGATCAAAATTAGAGAGCTCTAATATTCAGTCAAACCAGCAATGAGGAGCTAGCCCAGAGGAAAGTAATCTCCTGCTTCCCAGGGGGCCTGGGCTCTTTCCTGTCCCTGACTGATCAATGCAGGACATGCCTTTGCAGGCAGTTCCCTCCTCCTCTTCCCAGCCTTCCCTCTCTGCATTAGGATTAGACCAACAGAGCCCATTGTTTGTGACCAATCTCCCATTTGGATTAGAAACAACCCAAATTGAACCCTTTACTCCTGAGCCAGCCTGTGTCCTCCCCTCCCACCTCACCCCACAAACACTGAACATCAAAGGCTCGTGCAATAATGATACCTTGCTCGTATCCAGCGTTTCTCATCCTAGCGTCTCAAGGGGAGTCAGGATTGATGCCCCCAGTAGACAGCGCTATTCTGGAGAGGAGGAAACTGAGGCAGAGAGAAGGGAAGTGACTTAGCCAGGGTCACACACAGCAGGTGAGTGGCAGAGCTGGGGAGAGAATGCAGATGTCCTGGCTCCCAGACCTGTGCACTTGACAGTGACTCACACGGAGATTAAACCTGCACCCTCAGGTTACACCCTTGTGTCTGTCAGCTCAGTGAGGAGCTCTGTCCCCCAACCCCCGCTCCTCTCCCCTCTCCCCACCAGACAGCTATTTCTAGAGCATTTCCTGGTTCCCTCTGACTAGGCCTATGTCCCAGCTCCTGCCATGTTATCCCACCCTGCACCCCTGTGTGAAGCCCTGAGCAGGGAGTTAACTCCTTGTTTGCCGGAAGTCAGGGAGGGTCCTTGCCACTGTCACAGTCATTTATCCAAAGTCAATAATAACCCAAGGCCTGCCCTTTCTCAGCCATTTCCTGCCTTATCGCTGTGGATTGTGAGGTGATTTGTGGTTACACAGGAGTGCTTTTGCCTTGGTAACCCATCCTTCCTCCCTGTCCGGTTCACTCTGGGCTGTACAAACACACACAGATGGCTCTGCTAGAGCAGAGAGTTTCTGGGGAGGCTGGTGGGAAATGGCTCTTCTCCCTGAGACAGCGAGATTGTGATGGGAGGGTACCTGGGCTGCTAGTGTTTCTGTTTTCTTCCATGCACCAGTCCTTCCTCGCTTGGGGGAACGAGGCAGTTCTCTCAGACAGCAGGTCCTCCCCCTCGGTGCAAGACCCTATCCTCATCCCACCTGGAGCAGCTCGTCCCATGTGGTGAGAGTAAAGACTTCCCCCACAAACAAACTCCTTCCCTTAGTTTGAGACATCAGGGCTCCCCTCCAAATCGCATCCCCCGCACAGATCCTCCCAAAACACACACACACTAGTGCCTCCCCTCACTCTTCAGAACGCTGACTATCTGCCTCACGGGAAGAAGCATCTCCCACTCCGCACGATTGCTACCCCAGCCCAGGGCGGTACCGACCTCTCCTCTCCCCTCCCCTCGCGCTGGCCCCTACCAGAATGACCTGTCACAGCAGTGCCATGACTCACTGGCAGGATTCTTTTATATCAGGGATTAAACCCACATGCCCACAGGTATCCGCCCCAGCTGTTGACAATGCCTTTGACCCAGGTCCAGGGAGCTAAGAAGGCAGCTGTCCAGAAATAAACCTATTGCTGCCCTTCTCCTACCAACCACAGTATACAAACTCCCAAGTGATCAGACTCCATCTGTGCTCTGATCAATAGCCGGAGCTGTTGACTAATATTCACCTCCGTGGCATATATATCTTCACGTTGACTTTCAAGTAAGTATGCGGTTAAGTAAGTGCTGAGAGAGAGAGAAAGTGTGTGTGTGTGTGTGCGCGCGCCTGTGTGCGATGTAAAGTCATAGGGTTATTTTGTTTGGAAGGAGGGAGGTTATTATTAATAATAAATAATATTTGATAATTACTAACACTGATTTTAACTGTACAATGCCTCCTTCTGTCCCAGACACACATAAGGAGCTACACAGCAGAATGAAAACACCTACAGTGTGATAAAACACCACCCTCTTTAAAACACACATACATGCACACACACACACAAATCCACTCTAGCAACTGGCTGAATTCACAATCACACCACAGTGCAAACTGTTGTCAGAAGACACTGCGAGGGAGGTCG
The DNA here is from genome assembly GCF_026122565.2 of Emydura macquarii macquarii. Lineage (NCBI taxonomy): Eukaryota > Metazoa > Chordata > Testudines > Chelidae > Emydura > Emydura macquarii. The sequence goes on along the minus strand of NW_027131105.1, from coordinate 14,371,268 downwards.
GGAGATAATGCACGCCTGTGATGCTGGCAATTAAGACACATTAATTATAATAATAATAATTATCACAAAATAGCATTTTTATGGCACAATATTATGCTGAAGGATTTACAACATACTGTATCATGAAGTTCATAATTAAAGTTATTTTAGTTTCTAATTTCATTTTAATTCCATTCCAATAAAAGATATGACAAATATATTTTTAAAAAATCCAGAAACCATTACCTAAGACAATTTCCCTGTACAGAGATGTTATATTATAGCACAGCCATCCCACGAGAAGTATCACAAATCTCAGCAAGGAAGAGACATGAAATACATTCCCTTGGTTCCTGTGCTCAGGACTCACTCTAGTGGCTAGTTCCAATAAGTTACACCTACAAAAATGGTAGGAGCTGGTGTTGAAGACCCCAGGTTCAACTCCCCTCCAATGATGGTGTTCGCGTATATGAAGCTGTAAGTGTGTAACATGTGGATGATGTCTATATTAATAAAATAGCTTTATACCCATTATGTCTCCTGAAATCCAATAAGCCAAGCATGCCTTCTTAGTTAACTGTATTTGCTTTAATCAGATCAGAATACCAAGAAAAAGAAAGCACCCATGCATCAAGTTAGCACAGAGAATGGGTTCTTATTTACAAGCTACATTCAGCACCACTTCATTCTTATGTTCAGTCGCCAGCCTCATCCAGCTGCCACAGACTGACTGTTGGAAGAAAACGTTTCAGTTTTATCAAAACAAAACATTTCGATTGAACTATTTACATTTTTTGGTCATTTCGTTTTGTGGGAAATGTTTGGTTTATTCATTTTGAAATAAGAAAATATTTGTAGTCACAGATTCTCCCATGAAACGAAAAATGCAGTCCCTGCCCAGTTCCACGGCAGACCTTGTCCGGACAGTAACCACATGCAGCCACTATGGCCATTCTTTTTTTAAAGAAGCCACTGATTTTAAGTGCCCCCGGTTTGATTGCCCAACTCGAGGGACTGGGGCCTGATTTTCAGACCTGCTAAGCACCGCTTATCCTGTTGATGCCAGGTGTAGTTGTGGGTGCTCACAGCATCTGAAAATGATGCTCAAGGTGTTTCCAAGTTGGACACCTAAATCAGAGGGGGGCATTTTTGACAATTTTGGGCCATATCTTTTAAAGCTCCACAAACCCCAAAATTCACCAGCCCAGCCCACTAGGCCTCCGCTCCCCTGTGCACTCTCTGACAATCTGATAGTTTTCCCATCTCAGAACTAAACCAACAATCACCCCTATCAGACCTTCGCAAAAACCAGTGTGCCCCACCCCCCCCCTGTTCTGCCTGTGCCCCCTGAACAAGCCAGCCCCATTCCTAGACCTGGGCTAACATCATTGAGGAGGCTGGTGCACAGACAAGGAATAAACAAAGAAGGAATCATAATATTATCAAGCTCTAGTAGAAACATTGGGTTGGGGGGAAGGGAAAATCAAGGTCTGGTAACTGGAGAAGAGGGAAAGAAATATTTACCAGTTTGGAAAGCAGCCTGGCTTGGTAAAAACGTATCAGTAATACTGTATCAATCCCACCTGGGCAGCCAGGACTTCCTGGCTGGGGCTAGTCTTCAGTTTCTTGCTTCAAAATCACAGGTTCCTACCATTTAATCTAAATGAGAATCACCAGTGACCTTTTAGCAGTATAAGATGTATGACTCCTGGACATGCAGTTCTGACTCCATCCTACAGAGGGCATTGGTTCTCACACACTCTAGCCAATATATTACAGTGCAGTGGTGATATTTGCCAACCCCAGGAAGGGGAGGGAGGATTAGTAGTCAGCAACTGACTATTTGTGAAATACTTAGGAGACAGGGTTCAGGCCATATAAATTAATACAGTCATAGTTTATACAGGGCCATGGATGTGCTCGGTTTATAACAGACCAATATGTAGACAAGGTCCCTGCCCCAAGGGACGAGCAATCTAAATAATTAGGATTTTAAACACTGGGGAAGGACAAACAGATCATTTGAAACCAAAAGAATGTGGCAGTGTCCTTTAAAATTGCAGCTCTGCATTCTCCATAGAGATCCCCCCTCCCCTCCACTCTCTCTCACTGCCTTTAATGAGGCCTCCACTTGCCTGACACTGAGGGTAGCTGAAATCTGAACACCTGGGACTTGATTTTATTGTGTTTGAATAACAATAGCTGCTTAGCATAAATAAATTGCATTTCCCCCCACATTTACAAGCGAGTTTCATAAAAGGGGAAACGTCTAATCCACATTAAATACCCTGCAGTCCAGGGCTATACACACACCAGCAATCACACGCACAAGAGACAGGCTGAGTCAAACACACACACACCAGCAATCACACACACAAGAGACAGGCTGTGTCAAACACACACACAGCTAGGCAGATACATAGGCCCCCCTGCAGCATTGCCCTACAGCCCCTTTGTCCAAGGAGAGGCGCACACGCCCCACTGCCTCTCCTACTCTGGAATACTCCTGGGCGCAGGGAGCCTTTGAACCTGATTTGAGATGGGTGGCGGCATGACTGAGGCAGACCCACTCCCCAGCTATTCTGCGCTCCTGCAGCAGGCTAGGACAACTACCGCAGCTGTAGGTTAAGGCAGCCCTCAGGGATACCCTAGCAACAGGCAGGGGTTACCCTGGCCCCTGGCAGTCTCTGACTAAGGGAGGCACAAACCGCCCCCCTTTATGCCCCTATACTGGCCTCTGCACAGAGATGAAGTCCCTCCACTGAGTCAGACACAGATACACAAACACACAGAGCCAGGAACACGCGCCCCATTGATCTCGCATTGTGCTGCATGGCCAAACGTGAGTCAGAGCAGCTCCTCCCTCCCAGCTCTCCCCGCCACGATTATGGATCCATTATGCAGCGAGCACAGGAACCGTGTGGTGGCGGTGGCAGAGGGGTGTGTGGTTTTCACATGAAACACAGCCAGCCTATTTCCTTCCTGTACGGGCAGCACAGGACCATCGCTCTGCACCTCCCCTCCTCCCTCTGCCACCAGCATCTGTGCTCTCTGCCATGCAGCCAAGAGCACAGCAACACCCCTTTGCTGCTGGCCAGTTGTTGCTTCACACCAGGCTGTACCAGTGAAGAGAGACTGGATTAGGAAGAAGGCCGTGGGACACCACTGTCCCTTAGTGTCTGGTCCGGGCCATGAGGACTCTCAGCTCTGAACCCTTCCTGCAGGGGTTCCTCCCTGGGCCCCAATTCAAGCCCATCTCTAATTTTCCTTAGTGCATCTTCTCTTCCCCTTGGCCTTTTGGCTAGATCCAGAGCCCGTGTTGGGCTGATCAGCTCGCAGCGCTAGCACGGGTTTGCAGGGGGCTTGGTGCTTTGGCCTAGCCTTAAATCTGGGCAAACAATTGCTATTGAACAGCCCATGGATTTCCTCCCCTTGCCTGTGTGTGAATTAGCCACGAACAGGGCGAGGTTTCAAGGAAGAGTTTGCACAAACAAGTCTGAGCTTGTGGGCGATTCGCTACCCTGGCTGTGAGAGCGGCACTTTCTGCTGCACTCCTTTCACGCACACAAACCCCTCTCCCCGCCGACTCCCAGGCATGGGAGTTACACCAGCTTGACCCTCCCTTAGATTCAGCGGGCCAAGCTCAGAGGCGACGTGTCAGGGAGGGTGGGATTTGCACCAATAAGTGGGTGTGATTACCTAGGTCTCTATGTCAGTACAACTTGCATACAGAAGGCCTGATTCTCTTCTCACCGAACCTCGTGTAACTCTATTGACTTCCATGGAGTTACTCCTGATTTACACCAGCATCGGTGACAAGCGAATCTTCACTGCCCAGGCCCAAGTGGGTGTAAAACATGGCCTTTCTGAGTGGTAGCATCTTACACCCACTTGGCACTGGTGTAAATGACTGCACAAGATGCAGGGCAAGAGAGGCCTGAAGGGTATGTCTACATAGCAACTAGACACCTGGGCTGGCCTGCGCCAGCTGACACAGGCTCGTGGGGCTGGGGCTGTGGGGCTGTACCACTGCTGTGTAGACGTCTGGGCTCAGGCTGGATCCCAGGCTCTAGGACCCTGCAAGGTGAGAGGGAGTCCAGCACTGGGCAACTAGATTCTACAACGCATGGAGATAGATTAGTTACAGTATGAACACACTTGTTTGAGTCTCAGCCCAAGCCTTCGATACAGGTCCACCCACCCCTGTGTGAGCTGCATCTCTCTCTCTCACACACACACACTGAGCCATATTGCGTGCTTCTTACAGGAACCATAAGCCAGAATCGTCTCTCTAGGTCAGACTTTTCCTGGCTGTTCTGCTCACTGCAATCACACTGATGACGAGTTTATTCTGTGCTCATGTAGACGGAATGTTTAATTATAGAAGAAGTCAGCTGTAATTTACCAATTAATTACTGCCCCATTATTCCTCCCCCTCCCCGATCCCGGCTTCCTTACTAGGTGGTGCTTCACAATGGCTAAGCCGTAGTTATGTGTGTAAAACACATCATCCTATTGCTGTGATACATCAGAGGCACAAGTCATCAGCTGATAAGGCGTGGGGGAGAGGATGCTGAGCCGGCATGTACATGAGCAAATCCTGCTGCATCAAAGTGACTTGCCACAGAGGCTTTTTCCTACTGCACACAACCAACCCTCTCTTGGGAGTGGTGGGATGCTGGGGCAGTTTTTATTCCTGTCCCCAGCACTGCTCACTGCTAACACTGGCCCAGATTTCTCTCTAGTAGCAGTTGTGGGCTTGATAGGTTGTGCAGTGCAGGTGAGGCAAAGCCAGGGTTCTCTGGGTGGGTGAACATTGCCCCGACACGGTGCTAGCCATCACCATGCTTCCTGGGACATGTGGCTTCCTGCACCGAAGCATTGGCTCCTGCCACTTCCATTGTTAGGAAAGATCCATCCAGCACTTCTGGTATCAGGATTTAAAAAAACAGCAACACCGTTGTACACAATGGTTGAATATTCTGTGCTCCCACAGCTTATCATCAAAGGGACTTGTGCTTCTATCAGGGCCGGAGGAGTCTGCAACAAAGACCCAGTCCTGCACTTACAACAGCACCGCATGGTGCCACATGAATGCCTGTGATGTTGGAAACACAGTATTATGATGTCACTGCAGGATCACTGGGTAGGAGCGGCTGGAGCTGGGGGAAAGCCAGTGCCCTGAGCAGAATACAAAGGATCTTTGATTGCTGGCAAACATGAGATGGTATGTGATGAAAACAGCATGGAGGGTGCGGGTTACCTGGGAGATCATCCAGGTCTGACAGTCGCTGCCCAGTTATAGTCTTTGAAAATCATCCTCATCATTAGAGATGGGCCCAAATCAGACCCTGCATCCAATCCCACCCCTTTGAGTTGTTCCAAGTCCAGATCTGAGTCTGAATTTTGCAGCTGGAGCCCACCTTGGCTTCTATCACACTTTAAAGCCTTTGCCCATGATGGGCCATTTTTTCATACTCAGTTACACTAGTGAAAATCTGCAGTGCCCCCTCCTCAATACTCACAAGGCTCCTGTGAGGTTGGTCAGTATTATCCCCATTTTGCAGGCTAGGAAACGGAGGCACAGAGCAGTGAAGTGACTTACGTGAGGCTATGGAGGGAGTCTGTGTCAGAGCTGGGATTGGAGCTCAGGAGATCCTGGCTTCCTGCCTCAAGCTTTCCTTACTCTGAGCTACTCCAACAAAATGGTTTTTGGGTGCACTTGTCACCCAGAGCTCACCCCTAGTTTCTGCCACTCTAACTCCAAACGGGGTGAGTGTCAGCCTCTTCTATGCTTCTCTGAGCTGGGAAGGTTGTAGCTCAGCTCAGGGGGGGAATGGTACAGATAGGAGCATGGGAAAGCAGAGAGCCCCTCTGTTACCAGCCCCAGTGACTTAACTTCTCCATAATGAATCAAGTGCTCCTGTATGTACTGCCATCCACTGGGGCCTCCCAAATACAGATTATCTACCTCAGTGCGGATGGAGGAAATATTACAAGTGGGTCCAGGAGACCATACATCTTGGCTCTTTGACATAATGTAAATGATGGCTGGTCTGCAAGGCATGCAGGGCAGGTCTGATTCCCAGAAAGCTGAGCGGAACTGTCTGCTCGAGGTGCTTAGGATTCTCAGTTCCAGCCACAGAGCCCCCCATTTCCAGGTGGATGAAAGGGATGGGTGGGTGTGGGGGGGAGAGAGCCTGGGAAGACGGGCCTTTACTACAAGAGGGGGTTAATTTGCCAGCAGGATCTTTCATTGATTCTGGAGTGATTTCTAAATCATATCTTGATTTGTGCAAAGAGACTGATATATCCAGTAACCAGGAGCAGGTCTGCAAGCCCTAAGGTTGGGTTACCTTTTGCCACCTGTTAACCCAGCACCCTGCTTTGCCTCCCCGAGCACGCTTAGCACGGCTAGCACCTCCCTAGGTAGCTGTCCCCCACCTCCCACAATCAAAGCATGGATTTCTTATGGCCCTACAAAATTGAAACCCCTGGGCAAGATTTTCAAAGGTGATTAGTCTCTGGGGGTGCCCGACATAAGCCCCCGCGCAGCTGCCTGACGTGCAGAGGGCGCGTGCTCGGTACAGCCGGTGGAAAGATGGGCCAGAAGCTTTGTTAAGATTTAATGAAAATTTGGACCCATTTTTTCCATCAAAATTCAGGTGAAAATATTCAGTCAAAATTGATGGGTTTGAACATTGTTGACCAGTTTTTGTGCTCAGCCCTTCCTGCAAACCAGCCCCTTTAATGGTGTCCCACGTTGGGCACCTGAAAATCCAGGCCCCAGAATCACGTCACATCTGAAAGTCTCAGCCCCGCCCCAGATGCAATGGCACAGCTGGGGGCAGGGGATAAACTGGTAAGCAGGGTTAGAAAGAAGCCCTCAGCAAGGCCCTTGAGGACAATCGGTCTCGGTAGGTAGGACTCGGCTAATGCCCGTCAACCTGCGCTTGCTGAGAGTGATATAATTCTAGCACTAAACTCTTGGGCATGATTGATTTCTAATGACCAGCACTGAAGGGCTCTTCTCCCTCCATCTCAGGCCTTCTCATTTGCACGGCAGAGCAAAGAGCTGTGCTGAAGAGTCCTTTACCCTGCAGCAGGGCTGAGAGCAACGGATGGAAAGGATGGAGCCAAGAAGATATCGCCTAGCTGGACACCCTATGGAAACCAACAAGTGAATCTGGCATTCAACACCCTCCCTCAAGCAGAGGACGGCCATTAATAGAAGTGGGTCTCTGCTCAGTATCCTAAGAGAGCCTTATGTTTGGCTTCTTGCAGTAGATTAACATTATCATCATTTATATAGTGCCAGAAGCGTACATGGCATCAGACAATGAGGCCTGTGCCAGACAATTAAGAAGTCTGTGCTCTGGGCAGTTGACAGAGTGCAGATAATCCAGTCCAAACCAGACTGCGTGGGGCATGATCATGAGAGCTGGTGTGCTTCATGGACTGCAGGGAGGGGAGATCGTAGAGTGTTTCTGAATCATGCGGGAGGGTGTTTGGCATTCTGTGGAGAACTTTACACAATGCTACCAGTACAATGCTGGTCTTAGTGAGTTTTAAGAAAAGGGATCTGAACCCCAGTTACTTCCCTAGCATCTCCCATGCAGGGACCTCAATGTGCTTTACAAATGAAAGAATTCCACCTCCCAGTAAGTATCGTTACCCCCAATTTACTGATGGCGCTATGGCCACATACAGAGGTGGAATGCCTTGCCAAGGGTCACACCGCAAGACTGGAAGGGACAGAAATAAACCTAGATTGTCCTGACACCCAGTCCTGGACCTTAACCATCCTCCTCCTCTTACCCACTGCCTGTTTCCTGGATACTTCTTACGAATGTATTTGATTTGCAGAAATAGAGAGATCATTTTAAATTAAAATGTGCTGGAAATCTTGATGAGCTCAGCTGCCTGGTTAGTTGTAGGGTGGCGGATTTAAGAAACATTTTACTCTCTCTTTGCACTGGTGTAAGTACACAAGGAGCAGGGCAACGGAGAATCAGGGCCAACCCTTCCACCTTTCCATTCACCCATACCCATTCCAGACCCGAGCAGAAGGAAGAATTGGATTGCTTTAAAACCAGTTCAGTCTATGAGTTGCTCTGTTATGTTTAAAAAAAAGTTTACAAAATGATGAGTGAAAAGATAGTTAATGATGCATGGTACAGGCAGCGCAAGGCACACTGGAGAGGGTAAATGCTCTAAATTAAAGTCCTCAAATATGAACAGAATCAACATTTAATAAGACGGTTAATGTATGTTATTTAAATGTCACTTCATTATTAAAAGTGTATATTTTTGAGGTTTAATAACCACGTAATTGATGCATCTATTCCATAGTTAAGCCTTGGCAAATATGTTTTTCATAATTAGTTGGTATTTATTTAACATGCAATAACCACCCTATTAAATTTAATGAGTTCATTTAATAGGTACATAAGGTTTTTTAATGTCAATATGTATTCTTAAAGATGGTTCCCACTATCATGCAGTTAGGAAGCTTGATTGTCTAGGAATTATCTAGGCAGGTAAGAGAGCGGTGGGCAAAGGTAAGCTATTGTGCTAAGCAGGGTGGGGTTTCTGTCAGCACTCAGAGGGAGGTCTCCCAGTTGCTTTAAAAAGTGATATTGCTACTTCGGTAAGTGGTGCTCTTTCTCGTGGATGGGTACAGAGGCCAACCCTCAGCATGGGGCTAGGAGGCACTGTGGCTGGAGATGCCATCCTTCAAGACCTTAGTTTTCTGTCTGATCTGACGACTTGAAGTCATTAGAAAGCTCATGGGATTTTTCGCTAGCCGTGGGTACCCACGTCAGATTCCAGTGGGGGTAATTACATCCCACCCACTTCCACTCCACTGGATGCAATGGCATTCTGGACCTCTGGACTTAAAGGGCTTTGAGACTGCTGTCAAGTTCCACTGCAGAGGTGGCTGCACTTCAGTGAGAGCTGAAGTAGCTCCTGTTGATATGCAGTAGACAGTTTTGCTAAACAGCTGTCACCCCCCCTCCGTCAGCTGGATTTCTGCAGAGAGTGAAGAAATCCCTGCATACAGTCTGTAAACTGCTTTGGGGTGAAAGGTGCCCTAGCAATGCAAGGTATTGTGATTGAAGAGAGGAGAGTAGCAGATGCAGCAGCAATGCTCTAGTCTCTCCTTTGTGTTTGCCAGGCATTGAGGGAGGTAGATTGCAAGAGGGTATTCCCGGTGAACACATACAAAACCCTAGTCCTGGACTGATCAGAGGTTGAAACATGCTTGGAAAAGCATCAGGGGAGCAAGAGCAGCATCTCTGAGTCACTTTGGCTCCAAGGGAAACCTGAGCAGGGTAGAAAATGAAGGATCACAAACAGCAGGAGGGGAAAGCAGTGGTAATACACGAAAGCCCATGTGGCAGTGGAAGCTCTCATTAGCCACCCCACAAACTGGAGCGGTTAGCCACTGAGCCCTGGTGCATGGAGAAGCTGTCCCGATACTGAGGAGTTCTGTTTGGCCACGCGCAGGACAGCCACTTGCCCAGAGTTTTTAATAAGGAGGCGGCCCGGCGGAGCTGAAGGTCAGTGACCCCGTGTACAACCAGGGCTTCAGTGTCTGCTGCAGCTGCGAGAGGGAAATGTTGGTGAGTGGAAGGAGTCAGGGTGAAGAGAAAAACGGGGCTTTGCAGAGCTGGCCAGGTTTCTGAAAGCAAAGGTAAGCAGCTTTCTGGCTACTGAGTGATTGTTCCCTGAAGGAAGCCCAGTGCCCGGAGCAGGCCGGATTGAGAAAGTCAGGCCTAGGCCAAGGTTGGGGAGCTGGAAAGCGGAGGGGCCATCAGTGCAGGAGGGAGAGAGACTCAATGACCTGAATGGCTTTGTCCAGCACGAGTTTCAATGGCCTGGGATTCAGAACACAGGGCCCCAACCTGTACGGTGCTGAGTGCCCTCAACCTTCACTGGTGCCAATGGGAGCGGAGGGTGCTTGGCCCACACAGGACTAACCTTTCGCTTTCCAGGCCAGATCCTCAGCCGGTGGAGAGCAGCACAGCTCCACTGCAGTCAATGGAGCTGTGCCAGTTTTTACCAGCTGAGGATCTAGCCCTCTGTCTCCGGGTGCTGTCCAACCAGGAGGAACAGGTCTGTTGATCTCTCATGTTCCATGGCAAAGGAGAGGTGTCCTGCCGCCATAGGCCTTCTTGTGTTTGGGATGGGAGTTCTCGCTCCTCCTCACCCCCATTCCCGTAACCCAGCATTCCAGCTGACTCCTGGAGGCCAAGCTCTTCCTAGAGAGATGGAGTCAGACTTTTGCCTGAGCCCGCAGCCTCCCTCGACCCAGGCCAGAGTGACATGGTTGCGCCATAGGATGAGACAATGATGAAATGAGGGAGGCGAGGCGGAAGGAAGGATGGTCTTGATGATGCCCCCTCCTCGCCCCCCTCACCCCCAACGCAGCTCTTTCTCCTTTAGCCTAATTCAGACGCAAAAGAAATCGCCCCAGTCAGTGGAGGGAGGGGAGAGGATGGCAGGGCTGTTTTGAAAGCACGGGGTGGGAGGATTGTCGCTGTCACCACCCTCCGCGAAATCAGTGGGATGCTCCTGGCTCACAATTTATTACAAATCCTATACCCACATACATCCCAGCACATAAAGCTCCACCAGCGAGGCTTTCCCCACTTGCCAGTGGGAAGCGAGGTGGACAGGCCAGTCTCCCATCCTGTAAGGAGAGCTGGCTAGCAGTGAAGATGGAAGAAGAGAGTCAGTATAGGCAGAAGAGAGGCAGATAAAAGTGTTGTTACCCCCGACTAAGCTAAGGATACAAGCACAATACACCTCCTGCTGCAGAGTGAAAGCTGGTGGCCAACAGGGACCAGGCAGGGCTCCTCTTTGAATCCCTCCCCTGACTCCCCATCTTCCATTCCATCAAATTCAAGCTTCTTGTCCTAACCTTCAAGGCCATGTGTAAGTCAGTCCCCACCCAATATCTGTCTTTGTCTCTTTCTGTGTCATGCCCCCCACACACACAGCCTTTCCACTCGGCCAGCGATGCCATCCTAAGTGCCCAGCGTGTCTGCTTCTTCCACCAGCATCCCTGAACCTCCTTCCACGCCCTATGAAATGCCTTCCCTGAGCTGGGCCACAAGACCCCCAAGTACAGGTCACTCCCAGCAGCAGAAGGGTCCCAGACTAAAGACCCCAGTGGCCTGGCCCTGTGCATTAATCATCTTGTTCAGAGGTACTGTGAAGTACACACTAATGACCCCACCTCCAATAAGCATCACTCTCTGCCCCCTCCACCACTCCCCAGCCTTAAATAACCACTTTAGCCCACCCTTACTAGACAAGTGATTTCTGCTGGTCACTTGAGCAGTTGTTTATAGCGGTTTCCCTGGTGTATTGGCTTCCTGATCCTCTGGTGCACAAGAATGAGGGGAAACCTCTATAGGGTTTTGTGGGTGCCTGGGAGTCACCGCAGCAGCAGCATTTTCACCACATCCTTACTGAGAAGAATGCACTAAGGTCACTGTGAACACTGCATTGTTATGTGCTGGTCACATCCCCGCCACGTTCCTGACCAGCATTTCAGGGTAAGCAGAGAACTCATCACAGCTTTCACTCTTGAGGCCAGTGCATTCTGGGAAGGAAGGGAGTGCTGGTTGGGTACCTGCGCGGTGCAGATATAATCAATCCAGCTCAGTTATAGAACTCTCTGTCAAGCCTGGGAACTTTGATTTGAGGAGCCCCCTGCTAACCGCAGGCCCGTGTCTGGATTGCTATGTTCTCAGGACACACAGGAGAGCTCAGCACGGTACGCTTTCTAATTTTCTTCTTATTGCATTTTAAACATTTGTTCAATAATAAAAACCATCACGGAGATTAAACCTTCACCCACCGCCTGGCAGCGGTAAATGGAACAGACTGGATTAGAGGTAAAAAACTCTGTGCAGGAGGGTTCACTGAAGTCTTTCCAGTTGTGGCTGTCTAGCAGTAGAGTAATCTACTGCTTTTATCCCCCCAGAACACAGGGGAAGGAGATGGGGTAGGAAGTCCTGCTCCCACCACCACGTCAGAGCAGGTCAGGATGTGAGAGTCAAAATGTCCCACTCATCCTGACCTGCCCTACAAGTAGCCAGTGGTCTGCATTCTTAGACACCATCCCATCACAGACAGCTCCTCAGTATCAGCCAAGCCTGGAGGCTGTTCGGTCTGCCTCTAAAAGCTCCTCAGTCCCAGGTGTTATGAAAATGACTCAGCCTTAGTCCTGATAAAGCTGCTTCCTTTGATCAGCTCAAATCCTACATTCCATTTTCAGAAAACTGGACAACTCTGGAGGGGCTCCCAGTTCCAAAGCACCCACCGACCATGGAGAGGAAAGCCCACTGTAAATGAAAGATATCAGGATGGGACAGGTGCTTCCAGCAGGATGTTCCTAAAGAGGACTCTGTAAACAACTGCTAGGAAGGATAGAAACCACCTGCTCTAGGAACATAGCAATTGTCCTACTGGGTCAGATCAAGGGGCTAGTCTGGTATCCTATCTCCGACAGGGACCAGTACAAAATGATTTAGGGAAGATGGACAATTATAATAATACAGTAACATGGAGGAAGCTTCTCCCCAATCTGAGGCAGTTAGCAGATGGCTCCTCTCCTGACATGTGAGAGTAGATCTCTTTTATATATTTCTATCCTAGCTAGTGCAAGCGACAATGATATTCTTATTATTCCTTTAAAACTCTCCTTTGCTGTGATGCCTACAAAAAACTTGGCAGCAATCAGACCATTGTTGAGCTGATACCACGGCCGATCATGCTGACCAATATTGTCTCGCTGTTTCCTTGCATTCTCCCATCTGTCCGTATTCATCTGTTGTCTCTTGTCGTCTACTTAGACTGCAAGCTCTTTGGCACAACGGCTGTCTCTCTTTTCTGTGTTTATACAGCTCCTAGCACAATGGGGCCCTGGTCCATGACTGGGGCTGCTGGGTACGACAGTGATACAAATTAATAATAATAATAAATGTTTAACCCTCATCTCGGCTTCACATCTCTGCTTCATCAGCCTGGTCTCCAGTTCTCTCTCCCTTTTGCCACAGGCATTTCCACCTGTCTCATACACTAGTCAACTCTTTTAGAATTCCACCAGCTTCAGTGGAGTTGAACCAGGAGGCATGGATTAGCGCCCACTGGGACTATTTGCTTTGATGTTCTGTCTTAACAACTTGCTCCATCTGTTTCCTGCTCTCGAGTGAAGAAGTTCTCCTTGAATTCCCTGCTTGCTCTTAATTTCTTCATCTCGAGACTGTGTCCCCCAGATCTCCCCTCCCACACTCACTATTGTAACAGTGCTTTATTGGACACCTGGACTAGTGCAGTCACTTTTAGCAGGGTCATCTACAGGCCTTCTCTCCCACAACGAGCCTTCATGACAATCTTTCTTCATCAGGACAAAAGCAGTCTTTCACAGGGAGTTATTCTGGCTGCTTCATATTGCAAGCTGACAAGAGTAGCCCCCCATCTCTCCCGAAGTTTGGAGGCATTTGGACCTGGGAGATTGGTCTGGCCACATCTAGGTACAGGGTCCAGCTGCAAAGTTTGGATCCAGCTACGAATTTCCATGAAGTCTGGGGGTGTTCAGAAACTTGGGCTTTGGTTGGGGCCCATCTCCAGCAGTGACTGGCAACCATCATCATCCAACAGCTGGTGGGTTCCCACTTGTGGAAAGCATCCGTGGGGCTCAGGCAATGTCCAGCGGATGGGTCTCCGCACTGCAACCCACTACAAAACCAGCACTCCAAGGAGTCCTTTGCTGGCAGCCCCAGAACAAAAAGCCAAGACCACAGAGAATGAATCTCCGTCTGACTCCTAGAAATTGTCCTTCCCGAAAGAGCTGAGGAACACCTGCTGGAGCAGAGTATGGGGGAGCATGCACTGCTACTGCCCACACATAAAGAGAGGGGACTTGTCTCCTGTGCTTCCACTCTGGCACGTTTTGCCTTCAAGAAATGTACTGGGGGAGAAAATCAGAATACTGGGGGGTGTCAAGGCTACTTTCTCCCAATCTTTCAAATGAAACAGTCCAGCTGTGGAAATGGAACGACCCAGGTGTGAAGAGGCTCCACACCACACAAGTGACCGGCGGGTAGCCATGTTCAGCAGTCTGCTTAGCTGAGCACCCACAAGCGCGTTGCAATCTTCCTGACTCATTGGCAGCAGCGCTCCTCCTCCAGGAGCCGCTGCATGCAGAGTTCTACCCTGCCCCACCGGGCACAAGTGAAACAGAATCTGAGCCCCTCGTACCAGAGTGCCCTCAGCATGCTGCCCGCTAACCGTGCCGCAGTGCGATGGCTGCAGAGGGCTCTGGCAGGCACCAGCATCACGGTGGCTCACCAGTTGTGTGGCCTACAAGGTGGGGCTGGATACAGACTGCAGAGAGGGGAGGAGAGAAGAGCTAGAAAGCAAAGACATCCAGGTCTGAAGAGAGCATAGAAGTCCGTTCGGTGTAAGTGGTTCTGTATGAACTAGCAAAGAGGGAGATCGCGGCACTGGAATTTCAACAGAGTCAAACCCCAGACACTCAAGAGAGGGCCCTCTTCTGTGCCTCTCCTGCTGGGAAATGGGTCTGCGTGAAAGGGCCCCAGCAGCTGAAGAGGGAGCCGGAGCAGAGCTGAGCCCCGGCCCTAGGAATACACTGCCATGGCACGTTGCCCTGCAGTACAATTGTGTTGTGTGCCCAGAGGCTTCGGGGCATCAGGTGCCAAGAGTTTTAAAGCATTTATTACAATTATTTCAGAGGTATATAAAAAATCAAGAACCCTGCTGATGAGAGCTGAGGCTAAATGAGAGCATGGGGCCCACCGCAGCCCAGCAGCTGGGCAGAGCCATGATAGCCGCTGCTCTGATGAAGTGTGAACAACTGTGAAAGGAACACCTGAACTGTGAGCAGCCTGGGGATGCTGGTCCCCTGGGCAATCAAACAAAAGCAGCATGAAGAACAAGCACATGGGCCAGTTCCCCTGCTCTCCTCTTCCCCGGGGACCGAGCAAGGCTGGATGATAAAGGGCCTGACCCTGCAGGGTGCTGAGGACTTTCTCTAAGGTAGGGAGTGCCCTCAGCGCCCACTGACTTCCACCCAGCAGGGATACTCAGTACATTGCAGGATCAGGCCCCCAGGCTTCCCCTACTTGTTTGAGGCTTGCTCCAGATGTAGTTTGGGGACTGGATGGCTCAGTGCACTGACGGATTTATTTAGATTGCTCGAAGTGCCTCTTCCCAGTGGCTCTAGGCACATTTACAAAAGTTCCAAACGGACACAGGCCAAGGATAAAATCCAACACAATCCACAGCAACTGCACATGGAGCTGGCTGTGCTAAATCCACCAGCCAGAGAGAGAATGTGCTCCCGAATCATGATAAAATAACGCACGCAGCCACTCTGTAAGTCTCCAGCCAGCTCCTCTGGAAAAGCCAGACTGGTAATGGAACATGGCTCCTTCCCCCTTCTAGGTCACTGGTGTGAATCTGACCCAAGTCAATAGGGACTGAAGCTCATTCCCCTCTGATGACTGCTTGGTAGCGCTGGGTCCACATCAGAAATGGCACTTGTCCAGCTCCCTTGCTTGCCTCCTGGGTCGAAAGGCCAAGGACTGAATGGGCCATGGAGACAGTTTTCTCCAGGGGTCAGGGTCGAGGTGCACCAGTAGGAAGGGGAAACTCATGAGTTTCACCTGTTTGTAGCAAGGACTTCAGGCTCCAGGCTGCCAATGCAGCACCAGCATGAAATTCACAATCTCTTGAATGAGGATCTCCTCTTACAAGCCTTGGACCCAAGAGAAACCCAGAGAGTCCCTGACACTCGGAGGCACTCCCTGCTGCTCGGAGGGGCCAAGCGAGCCTGATGTGACGCCCAAAAAAAAGCCTTTCTCTTTGGGTGCTGCTCCACCAGCTGCCCTCACCGTACTTCACCCCACCTGAGCTCTGCTCCATCAGCCCCACTGTGCTCGCTTCCTCGCGCTCTCTCGCCCCTCCTCCTGCACTCAGGGCCACGCTGCCAGGTGCTGTATGCACAAAACTCCCATTGATCTCATTGCGACTTGTGCTGCAACAACAACGGGTTACAGACATAGCGCTGCAAGACCCCTCTCCCCCCCTCCCCCACAGCGTATCGGTCTCTGCCTTCCATACAGCCCTGGGGACTGGATCCAAAGACATGGGGGGAGCCCACTCTCCGGCTGAAGTCAGAGGAGCTATGCTGATTTACACCAGCTGAGGAACTAGCCCTGTGTCTTGGCAGTTTAAATCTCATGCTTTTCCCCTTTTCCACCATGTCCCTGTTACCAGCAACAACAGGGTCCTCCCTTGCTCTTTGCAGCACCAGTTGGACAGCTGTACTAGGTGCCAACACAGGACCTCCCCTCCTGCATCCTGAAAGCATCACCTTCACCGCTCGCTCAGCTTCCACATTGCACTTCGGAGAGACCTGCAGCGTGTGGAGAAAGAGCTCTGGGTCCTGCAAGCAGGTCATCAATGTACACAGCTTCGCCGCTGACACACTGCCCTGCACTGCACTGCTTCCTTCCACTGCTGGGCAGCTGCCATTGGAAGAGATGACCTGGTGGAGCACAGAGAATATGGACAATTTACATTACTTTGGGGGTCAAGGGAATGTTTAAGACAATGGGAGCCTGGAGGTTCCCCAACTTTTCCCTGTTGCACAACATATCTTCCCCATTGTGCCTCAGCTTCCATCCTTCTAGACGAGAGCCAGAGAGGACCTTATCGGGGCAGTCCCTGAGCTGGCTGGAGGAGGCGCTGTTACACCGCATGGGTCACACCCTGCCACAGACACCTGACACTGGGGGGACGTCTTCAAGACTACAAGAATGCCATAGGGTGGAATATCAAAGGACATGCTCCCTGCATGGTCAAGACTACAAGGCCTGACCCGTGTCACCGTTGTTTAAAAACCTTCCAACCAGAACTGGAGCCTTAGCCCACAGCTCATTTCCTCCGTCCCCTCATTTTGCTTTGCCTGGCTTAATTCCCACGGCGCCCCCGTTTGTTGTAGTGACAATAACCAACAGGACAGGTCAACCAGTTCAGCTGCCAGGCTTAACTCTGGCAGCCTGGCCTGCTCCCATTCAACCAAGTAAATTGGCTGCAGCGGTCGCTGGGGAGCTGAGGGAGGGTTTGGACAACAAGCGACGACAGGGGCTTCTGCCAAACACCACGCTGCAAAGGCCAGTTCGGCCCACAAAGGGCTCAAAGCTGCTGGATCTCCGCAGTCACAAGCGCTTTGTCACGATAGATGAGCCATGGGGCCGGGCAGAAGATTAAGGGGAGAAGGCAGACAGCTAAAGAGGATCTTCCACCAAGAGCAGTGGATGGTGTTTCTTGATAAGGGAGCTAGGGACCATACACGCTGTCACACATCAATCAGCTGGCAGGGCTGACCGGCTCTTTAAAGGAGCTGCCTGGCACGGCAGCCCAACTCCCACATGCTGTTTGCTGGGGTGCACTGACCCATGATGTTCCGGACCTCCTCCCCCGCTCCCCTCCTTCCCTGCAGCCGTGAGCTCAGAGAACTCCGCAATGGGATGCAAGCACACACGTCTCTGGCTCTCAGTGTGGGGCTGGGCTCACTTCCACGGTGACCCAAGGGATGGAGGGAGCCAGCGAGTTAGCAGTTTTCACTGTGGTAGGACAGGTTCCCATGCACTGACCTGTGGCCAGCCCCCTGCCCACTCAGCCTTAAGAATGCCAGGTGCCCATGGGTGCCTCCCACGGCCCCATGGTGTGAGAGCTGCCGCTAAGCGTTCCCTGGGCATAGAAGACAGGGACATGGCAGGGGCTCCAGTCATGTTTCCAGCTCACTCCTCGTCATCTACAAACTCTCCTGGGCCAAGCCATCTCTTCCCTCTGATCACTGGTATCTCTCTGCTACTGTCCCGTAAAGGCCAGCAGATGCCAGCCTGCTGCTCTCCCTCACACCTTCTATGGGAGCTGCCGGGTGTGTGCCCACGGCTTTGGCCCCTTTTCTTTGCCATCACCATTTTGGAGATAGCAAGGAGGCTGCTGCTGTCTGTCCTGCTTTAGGCCACCAGACAGGAGTGATCCCTGCTCCTGGCATCGCCCCTCCCATCCCATGATCTCCAACGACTGGCGCACACATTAACTAGCGGAGCCCCACAACACCCCGGGAAGGAGGGGGAGAAGAAGATGGGAGGGTGCAGGCAGAGCGGCTGAGTGACTTGGCCAGCTTCACACAGCAAGTCAGTGTCAGAGTCTCAGATAGACCCCAGGAGTTCTGACTGCCTGCCCCCTGTTCTGACCACTACCTTACCTTGCCTCGCTTCATGATATCCTGCTCCAGTCAACTGGTTTGTGCTCGTGACTTCCCACAGCCCCTTTGTCCAGGGACACTGTAGTACCCATCCTCTTCTCAAGGCATGACTCAGCCAGGAGCTCAGATGCCGGGCAGTCCCCTCGGCGGGTCCCACAGAGCCACCACCGAGCCTAGGGGCAGTGCATGCAGCAAGCACCAGTGCCCCCCCAGCCAGAACGGAGGAGTGGGGCTGCCTCCTGGGCCAGTCCAGGCAGAGGAAGCCCTGCTCCAGCAGAACGGCTAGGTGCTGACATTCCCAATGCAAACACAGTCAGCGCAAAGCTGCCTCACTCCGCCCTATATACACAGCCACGCATATGCATTATTAAGGTAACTTACACGGAGAGAGGCTGGCTCGGGGCAGGCAGGGGAATCACCTCTGCCACTTTTGCTAATGGAGCCTCTTGGCTGGCTTCAGTCTGCACGGGTTCTGGCACCTGTGACTCCAAGGAGAAGGGGGCCCCACACACAAGGCAGTCATCTGCTCCCACTGCTGTCCTGTCCTCCCATCCTCTGCACTCCCAGCAGTCCTGACAGAATCAGGGCCAGCTCCCGAGAGGTGCTGATCACCTGCACTCCCGCTCTGTTGGGGCATCTATAGGATCTAGAGCCACATCACCACACAGGCACAGTTGGCAGAGGGGCCAGGGGTGGAAAGGCCCATAGACATTGAGCCCCCTGCCTACTCCCTTCAGGATGGAGGTGAGGCAGCAAGGTGGAGGGCGGGGTGGGGAAGCCTGCCTTTCTTCTGCCCGTTCTGAGCCAGTTGAGTGGATGAACAGGGGCCTCCAGCCCCCAGGGCATCAATCAGCCAATTCCTACCCGCACCACACGACAAAGGAGATGTACCCAAGCCCATGGACCTGCAGAGATCCGGAGATCTGCTTCCCAGGAAGCAGAAGGGTATGGAGTGAGTCTCACTCTCCCTTGTAAGTGCCCACCTCTGTACCCTCACTTCCCATTGGCCCTCCCCACCCCCTGTAAGCCCAGTCGCTCTCTATTGGACCCAGGAGGCATGGGCGAAGGGCAGGACGAGGTGCAGGCAGGGCAGTGACCGCTGACAGCAGAATGCCCAGCTGTTCTTGCAGCAGCTGGATGGGACTCACTGGAAGGTGCTTCGCTGGCAGCTGGACAGCTGAGAGCCAGCAATTTGGTTTCCTGGTCCCAGCTGTTGCAAAGCTGATTAGGAGGGAGGGACCGTGGAAGTGAGCGAGCGTGTGTGTGTTGGCAGAGGGGGCGCTGGGGGAGCGAGAAGAGGGCTGCTTTTACGCAGGAAAGAAAAGCCTTTAATGAGGCCTGATGTCTGCTGATCCTGCAGCCTGGATGGACACCATCCAACCTCACAATGGAGTTACCCACTTAAACAAATCAACGCCGAAGGAGCTGAGCTGGGAAAAGAACACATTTTCCTGTGTAGCAAACTGTGAAGTATGATCAGGAATACACAGGCAAAACCCACAGAAACCAATTACTGTTTGCGAGAACCACACTGCTAAAAATACACCACCTTTCTGCTCCAGCCAAGGTGAAGAAGTGCTGAGCCAGCACAAAGATCCCCCAAAGCACAGCACAAGGGATGAGATCTCCACACGAGACGCTCCCTCCATAGGCTTAGCACGTTGCTGCTTCCCCGCCTGAGATTTGGGTTCCAGTCCCAAGACTGGCTCACAAGTGTGATGGGTGTGGCAGGTATTCTTTCAGTGCCGTGCCTGGAAGACACTGGTTTGCATCATGAAAGCCCTTTGGGAGGTCTCCTGTCCCAGTGAGGAGGGGAACCTGCAGCGTCTGGTAAGCCAGGGCCCATCTCATCATCTTAAGCTAAGACAAATGTCAGGATGCGATGAGTTTGACCGCTGTGGGCTTTGGGGCGAATGTTCGTGGGTGGGAGAGAATCTGACATGAGGGTTTGTGGGGTTGGTTGGATTCTGAGGGATTCAGATCAAGTCTGGAGTGAAGGCTCAGGTCAGTTATTCTAACAGAGCTCTTCCCCCATCCCTCATTAACTATCTGGTGTAAAATCAACTTGCTCTGCCCTTCCATTTTTCTGGGCTTTAACGCAGCACCTCGCCTTGACTCCAGTACTTCTGTTCCTCTTCTCTGGCCCTTTCAAGGAGAGCCCTATTAGCAGGACTGGCTTGATGCATGCGGCTTGGATAACTTCACCACCTTTGCTTCACGCTCTCTCGTCAAAAGGCGATGCACAAGGTAGCCGGCCCTCTTGCTAAGAGGCAACAGATCACACCCTGCTGGAAAAGGCACAGACCAGCCCAGTGAGAAGCCTTTGGGACAAATCTGCAAAGCAACTAAACTGGCCTCTGGATTCTGGGCACTCAAAAAGCCACAGCTGGGTGCACTGTGGGTGAAATCCTGGCCCCACAGCTGCCGGTGGCACCAGGATTCCAGCCTATGTGGTTTACCGTTGCATAGTACTGCTCTCTGTAGGGTCAGTTTGCCCACACAAACACCCCACCGCCAGCGGTGTATGTCAATGGGGTTTGCATGCACAAAAGTGGGCTCCGGCACACACACGAACGCACTTGCAACATTTCCGGTGTGAGGTCAGATGTTAGAGGCCGGTTTTAGAAACTCGGCCCGTTGCCCTCAGCTAACCAGACCCTACGGTAGAGTTCATAACGGCAGAGCAAACTGTGGACCTGCTGAGGACCTGTCTCATTGAAGGAATTTGTGTGCTGGCAGCGTAACAAGGTTACTCCCTCTCCGTGGTACATCAGTTGGGCCATGGTCAGGGGATGGCTTTGGGGAAAGGTCTGGGGGGAGGGAAATGAAGGAGGCCTCCCTGAGTCATTTGTCACCAGGTACAGTGCCACGACAAGGCTGACGCCAAGTGCCTGGTTTTCGCAGCAGAGGAAAATGAGCTGAAACGTCTCCTTACCAGACACAGCTTTGCCCTCTCCACCCACCAATTTGCATCAGGTTACGTTCTCCAAAGAGCTCCCACCTCACAGAGGGAAGCCGGGGTAGCCGTAGCATCTGACGACAAGCACACGCGTGTGCATAATTGTGCATGTGCAACTGGAGGAGGAGAGGATGAAGGGAAACGGGGGGCGGGAGAGAGGGCATGGAATATTGCGGCAAAGCCAAGCCACACAAAGAAAAAAGCAGATTGTGGAAACATATGTCTGTGCACATTTACCAGGGCTCTGAATGACATACAAGTGATGCTGCCTGCTTCTACCGGTGCGAGGCAAATTCTGCCTGTGCTCACGTGCCATGAAAGCTGCAGTATAACAAGATGTAGTGGCAATCAGTGGATCTTTTAGACATTTAATTGTGGTGTTGGTAATTAGGGATTGTATCAGTCCCTCTGACAGATCCATGCTCAAGATTCCTATGGCCATCTGCTCCCATAGAATGAGCCCTCCCAGAGTCCCAGAAGGGCTGGCTGGCTGGCTGGCATGTGGAGCGATGATTTATTGAGGGGGGCTGTAGCTGGTGTTAACATTTGAGGATTTTATTTGCATTATTCCCTGGAGGGTCTTACCCTTCCCACTATGCTCACACCTGTTGTTCAGTTCAAGTTCCTCAATCAGAGAGGTCCAAGGCTGGGAGTTTTTCTCTCCAAGTCCCATCCACTTCCACGCCCAGGGACAGCAGGGAATGTGACACCATGTCTGAAAACAACACCCCATATTCACCACTGTCATATAATTATATGTCCTGTACAAAGTATGTCTGGTTTAGTATTATTTTTTAAAAGTCTTGATCTGCTAAACATTAATATCCTGTTGGATTGTCTGTGCTCCCCCAGTATGTGAAGTTATAAAATATTGTTGTAAATGCTACTAAACCATGTTGTGAGGTGGGAACCACCTAAACCAGGTTTTCAGGTACAACAATGAAGTGGCCAGATGTGCTAATGGGACATCAAGGAAAGATTCCACTACCAGGGATTGTTCACAGCGAAGGCTTCGCTGTAGGATGCATGTTCACAATGGGGTTGCTTGACCAGTAGGAAGCAGCCGCCACGTCACATGCATAGACCGTTCTAGCCAGCTGAAACAAATTATAAAAGGGGTAGCATGACATCATCACCGGGCTCCACTCCCATTCAACTGAACACCTGAAGGGTTGTCTGGAAAACAAAAGGACTTTGAAAGTGAGGAGGGGAGTTCCAGGCAGGGAAGATTGCCGAACCTGCGATTAAGAAACTGTTTGTACCAGCTAACAAGGGTGAGACATTGCTAATTCAAGAACTAGTTAGTGTGTAGAACTTAGACTGCGATTTTAAGTTTATTTCATTTGGCAACTTCTTTTAATCTCTTTACACTTGCCACTTATAATCACTTAAAATCTATTTTTCTGTAGTTAATAAACTTGTTCAATGTTTTATTTTAACCGGTGTGTCTTTGAGTGAAGTGTTTAGACAAATGGCTCAGTAACAAAAGCTGGTGCACATTCCTTCCACTTTGAGGGAAGGGCGGATTGGATAATAATCGCCGCTGGTCAGGCTTATTGACCAGGGTAGACGGTATGGTCCTGGACTGACAAGTCAGCTGGAATTTCTCTATTGTTGGTTCATCAGTGGCTGGAAAGCATTCATTGAACTAAGATGGGCGTGGTCATTTCCGTGGAGGGCTGTGTAAGTGCAGTATCTGTCAGAGGTTTGTGGCCTGTCACAGCATCACAGTGTGAGAAGGAGCCCAAACTGGTCACCAGAGGGCTCAGTGGTATCGCCACTCCCAGGAGGTATCTCAGCAGTTCTGCATACCGTCACAGGAGGGCCTGTCTTGAATTCTGTGACACTCCTAGCACCAGGGCCATAAACAACTGCAGTGTCAAGAGAAAGAATCCCAAGTGCATAGAGGTGGGTCCCTTACAGCGGGAGGGGGGAGAGAGCTGCAGGACTGAGGGGGCAGGTCTGAGAATGGGGTAATGGAAGCCATGGTCTTGTAGGAATCAGGGGAGATACCTATGGACAGCTAGTGGTGGGTGATTACTGTGGTACAGCAGGCATTGGTCAAGAAGCAGGGAAGCAGAGACCAGCTAAGCGTAAATGGATTCCTGAGATGAGGGGCTGTGCTGGTGAAAGGATGGAGACCAGCAGGCTGCAGTCAGAGGTCAGAGGCTGCAAAGAGAGGGGTCACTGCTGTGGGCATAGGAGGAGAAAGGGGAGATGGGGGAGGTGCTGCTGCTGCCGCAGTTTCTCCTGGCCTGTTTTCCAGGTGGCGGTTTTCTTCCCCACAGCCCCAAAACCCTCGACAATGCAGAGGCTTTCTGCCACTGCACCGACCGCACGTGGGACACAGAGCTGGAGAAGTACAAGGAAACCCCGCGCCGAGCCGTCAGGGCACAACAGGACTGGGGGAGTCAGTGCCAGTCCGTGTGGCAAAGCGCCTCCTCCTGACTTAGGAAACTGACCGATTAAGAAGAGGACTGAAGCACTGCTCACCCTCGGGGCCTGGCTAGCTAGGGATTGGGAAGGGCACAGGCAGCCTTTTAAATGGAGGCCCCCGGTTTGGATCTGGCCCAGGGTGGTAGTGACCCAAAGTCTTCAGCACATGGGTGATTGCTCAGGCTGTTCACTGCAGTTCCCAGAGCACAGGCGTCCTCGTGCCAGAACAGCCTTGGATACAGATTAGCCCCCTTGTTGGCAGGCCCCGCAAGGCGACAAGGACCTGAACGGGCCCTGGAGACCGAACTCTCTTCTCAGTGCTGGAAGGGCGGGGCTGAGGGGTCTTGTCAAAGAGCATGGGGTGGTAAGGGGAAAGCTGGCCCTGCAGCCCCCACCCCTGCGCTTCCTGCTCTGAGGATAGAGACCTCAAGGTTTCCGGGCTGCACCTCTGAATAAGCCCTTCTCACACAAGTGACGGATCCAGTCTGGCAATGACATGGCTGAATGGGAGGGGCTGGGTAAAGAGAACCTCTCCAGTTGGCCCAGGTTAACTGCCCTTCCCTGTGGTGCAAATCCTCCCCTTCCTGGCTGGGTGGCCATCCAGCAGCGGCTTTAATGACAACATCCCTGAGAGGCGTCCAGGCAGGAAAAATAAACCAACCTTCTGGATCCTGTCTTACGGGTGCAGAGTTTCCAACCACACCCCGACTGGGCACTCACAAAACACAGCAAGGAGCCCACAGGCACTGAGTTTTTCCAAATGATCAGAGCACTAAGGAGCATTTGCCTGCACATAGCCCATTGTGGGTGGGACTCTGTGGGAGACCACGCGCCAAGCAGCCTTGGGCCAGTTCAGTTAGTTGCAGGGGAAGAAAAAAACCAAGATGCTGCTCTTTCTCCTGCATCAGAACTGAATGCCCTGCCCCTACATGGTGGCACGGGGGCTGCTTTGTGGTTGGAGGCTCCCTCCTTCAGATGAGACCAAACAGATCCTTGCACACGCATGGGCACCCAAGATTTCACAGCACTACTTGCAGGAGTCAATGGGTCCAGTGCGGTCAGTTCCCCTCTGCCTTTCCAACTGGACACAGGATTCTTCAGCATTTCAGTGCACTGTTCAACAGCTGCCACGTTCTACACTGACGGTGGCTGTACTTCAATATTGCTCCAGGCAGGTCACCTGTACGTAGCCTGCAAAGCATTTTGGGGCTGTTCCCACTGAAAGGAGTGTAGCGTCATTACCATTACTAGTGACTGCAGCAGAATACTGCCCCCCTTTGATGGGAATTAACCATCTACCACAAATACCACAAATGGCTGACGGAGCATGGCTGATAGGATTATTTATTGCCTCAAGCTAGGCACAGGTGCCCAGTGGTGAAGCTGCCAGCCAGCGAGCAGCTCTCCGCATCGACGTGTCCATAAATTACCCACTGAACCCATTAGGGAGCCAGGAAGTTTAGGAGGGAGCCAACTTCAGAGGGGAGTGGAAGGGGAGCGCATCCCTGCGAGTGGGCTGGGGCCAGGCAGCACGCAATTAATCCTCGTTAATAACGTCGCAAACAGAAGCACTCGCATGGAGCACAAAGCGGAACAGATGCACTCACGGACCTCGGGGGCGTCTCCAAGGGGCCCACTTCTCCGGCACTAACGTTCCCTCCCTGCCAGCTCCAACTTCTTTCTCTCTCAGTGAATTTTTCTTCCTTTTTTTCTTCACTGCCGCTCTTCCTCTTTCTGGATTCCCTCCTTTTCTCTCTTTCTTTGTGTATGTTTGCTTTGTTCCTTCTTTTTCTTTCTCTTCCCTCTCTCTTTCCTTTCCTTTCCTTCTCGCCCATTCTTTCCTTTCTCCCCTGTCTGTCCTCCCCTACATAGCTTTTTCCCTAAGAAGTTGCTCCTCGTACTGTCAGCAAAATATCAGCATCAATCAGCCAAGCTGAAAATCAAGGAGGACTTGAAAACAATTCTCCCTTGTTGTTTGGAATTCCCTCCTGCCCCTGTGCAGGCTCTGATGGCTGGTGAAACCGAATGGCTCTCTTAGGCACATTATTGTTTGAAACAGCACAATGCCCCAGAAATCCCAGAACTGAGATCAGGAAAGGAAAAACGGTTTTGGGCACCCACCCAGCTGACAAACAGGGAGAAACTCTGCCTCACCAAGGCCCGATGGAAATATTAATCTGTTAAATGAATAATAAAATAATTACCACCTAACGCAATGCCATAATTATTAATAGGCCTGCTCGGTGACTTAACCTGTCAAAATAAGTTGATGGGAGCAATTTTCCGCAGGAACAATACACAGCAGTGGATGGAGCTTGAGTTCTCAATAATAGTCCCAGATCCAGAGATGTAAGGCCTCGTTTTTCATTACACCATGGCCACCTTACATCATTCCAGCAGCACCATGGGGGCGTCCTGAACACCAGGAAAAACCTGTCAGGCTGTGGTTTTCCAGATAGCTCTGTGCCAGCCCCCTCGCAGCCTTTGGCATAAGGGAGCATGGCCAGAGGAAAGGAGACACAGCCAAAACACTGCTGCATTCTGGTTCTCTCAGCTACGGCAACCCCTGGAGGGCTGTTAGTCCAAGAATAAGTCAGAGCAGCCCCGAGGTTGATCTGACATGGGAGGCCAAGTCGGCCCCAAGATCGCCTGAGAGCGGGGAAAACACACAGCACGGCTCAGCTGGAATGGGCAATGGAGGCCATGGTCATTTTGGGGGTATCTCCTGTCTGCAAACACTCCTGCACGTTAGTTGCATGGATTTAGTGCGTCTTTCTTGTTATGTGTACACGAGAGGCTTCTGCGTGACAGTGAAATCTCTGGCTGCCTCGAAGCTAGCCTTTAAATCAAGCACTGGAACTTACTCTGGTCACACTAGCCAGATCATCAGCTGGTGTCAATCAACACAGCTGGCCCAATGAACCAACCACAGGCCAGGTGTCATTCCAGATAAAGCCAGTGGGGGCTGTGTCCCTTTATAATCTAGGCCAAATCCGGCGCTAGTTCCAGCTAACTTGGTTTCTAAAGCCGTTTGTCCGACTAGGGTGAATGGGGTCCAGTCATGTCAGAAGCATGTTTATAGAAGCCCTTACAGCCCGGGCTGGTCCCGCTTCCAGCAAGGATCTAACATGATTTAGCCCTGTTGTTCTTGTCCAGCAAAACCCAGTTACAAACCTGAAAAGTTCCAGAGGGGTAGCCGTGTTAGTCTGTATACAGCAAAAACAAGGAGAGTCCTGCAGCACTGTAAAGACTAACACATTTCATTTCTGCAGGCATAAGCTTTCGTGGGCTGCAGCCCCCTTCCTCAGATGCAAGAAATAGAAATCAGATAGGGTGTAGCTAGGGTGTAGAGAGCTTCTACATCCATAGTGGCTAGGATGGTGTTTTCTGGGAGATCGCCATGGATTGTAGTTTTCTCTGGAAGTCAGTGGTATCACTCATATGCAAACTTGACACAATCAAACTGGGTCTGAATCAGGACTTGGAATGGTTCTCTCATTACAAGAAGTACTTATCACTGTTCACACATTCTCACCTTCTGGTCAATGGTTGTGAATAGGCCTCATCTCCTCTAACTGAATGGACTTTGCTAACACCTCCCCTCCCCATTGTTGTTCCTTACCCTTGGATGTATATATATGCCCCCTATCTGATTTCTCTTTCTTGCGCTTGACGAAGTGGGTTGCAGCCCATGAAAGCGTATGACTGCAGAAATTAAATGTGTTAGTCCTTCCAGTGCTACAGGACTCTTGTTGTAGTTACAAACCTGTTTGGCTAGAACCCTCTTTAAAGCAGAGCTGGACCTAAAGCAGCACCCTGGACCTAAACATCCCTAAACGTTTGGGGAGGCAGGAGAGATCCAGAGCTGGACATTTTGGCTGGGCCTGTCTTCAGTTTGAACATGACTCCTTAAGCCCAGCTGGACCCTGGCATGAATGGGGTCTTTTTTGTGAAGGGCTGGAGTGCTGGTGTTCCTCCCTACCCTCCTGAGATCACTGCTAATCTCTTTTTGGAGAGATCACAGCTGGTTGCTAAGGAAATTACTGTGATATCACAACATGAGGATTATGACTTCAGGTGGGGAATAAGCAGCTGGAGCCAATGAATTTTTAAAGAGCCTCCCCTCCCACATCCCTGCACAGGGCCTGAGTAAATGCAGAGAGCTGATCCTAGTCGCAAAATCCGCTCCCAACAGAACCTCTAGAGACGCCTCCCTACAGAGCCCTGCCTGCTACAGGCTGTGCCCTTGTCAGCTCTCAGGAGCTATGCTAAGCAGGGTCAGGCCTGTACTCGGATGGGAGATCCTCAAGGAAAAGCTGGGGAGCAGCAGGAAGTGGTGCTGGTGACTCGGGAGGACCCGCTCTTCCCTCTGAGTCAGGGCTGCATGAATGCTGCAGCGTGGGGCTATGGGTTGCCGTCTTTCAGATGAGACGTAGGCCCAAGATCCTGAGCACCCCACAGCCATTGAAGAGCTGAGGGCGCTTCACAGCAGCAAGTGGCATTCGCCCTGGACTCCTTGCCAAATTCCACTTTGAGTCGTTTCATCCTATCTAAAACGTCCCCTGGAGTGTCCATCAGATACCGCATCCTCCACAAACTCTGGGTGCGGATTTTAACACCCCAGCATTTGGATTGTTCCCCTCCAGGGTTTGATTCAGATCATCAACTGCAAACGCCTGACCCAGACAAAGCTGGTATAAAATAGACAAATAAAATAGCACTTAAGGCTGCCATAGTGTTTCCCCTGGGGATATCTCAAAGCAATCCAGCAAAGGTGAGTAAATACCTTTATCCCCATTATACAGATGGGGAAACATAGGCCTGGAGAAAGGAAGTGACTCTTCCATCATCACCCAGCAAGTCAGTGGCAGAGATTCACAATTCCCAGTCCCCTGCCCTAAACACTAGACAACACTCCTCTCCAGGGCTGAGACTAGAAGTATCCCAGAGGCTCAGCTCTCAATCTAGTGCCCTACCTAGACTATTCTCTCCTCCCACAGCCAAGATTCCTGACTCCCGTGCCCCCTGCTCTAACCACTCGACCACACTGTCCTTCCAGAACTGATCCTTTCTCTCGTGCCCTTCCCCTTTCCACTGCTCCACTGCGCCCCACCAACCCCCAGAGCCTGCAAAGGGTTATCGTTGCAATTAGCAGCACGTAGGAAGGCAGCACACAAGCAGGAAGAACTTTATTTTTTAATCTCTTTTTTTTTAAAAAGCCTGAGCGCAAGTCTGCTTTTAAATTCAAATGTGCAATATGGGCCAGTGCCTTGGAACCAGACTGAAGCAGCGGATTTGGGCAAGGAAACAAGGAATATTTCACTTCAGCTCAATCCAGCCCCTCTTGATTTATACAGCACTTTGTGCAGAGAGAAAAAAACATTCTCTGAGGGCTTTGCAGCGTTAGTAATTAACCCTCCGCCTACCGCCCAATACAATGGGCAGGTTACAAGGGAAAGGCACATGTCAGAAGGCGGGGATGGCTCTGGGGACTGGCAAAGGAAGGCCAGATTCTTGCTCTGGCTGACGGGTTCCAGCAGCATCAGTGGGGACTCAGTTGTGACTGTTATGTGTGGGGTGCATCTTGGAGAAAGGCTCAGATTCCACAGCGAAGGGCGCTGTCTATAGCAGAGTGACTATTCCTTGTTAACAAAGGCACAGCTGAGCCAGCGCACTGGTTAGTTGCAAGTAGTAATAATACCTACCTCTTACCTAGCCCGTGAATCCAGGGTCAAGCCACGCTCAGCCCCATTTCAGTCACATTGCCATCATTAAACCCTGCTCTGACCAGGGCATACAGACGCTTCACTGATCACATCTGCATGGCACAGGCGTGCACAGCACTGACTGAACTTCCAAAGTCTGGTCCAAGCCGGTGCTGGGGTCATGTCAAACCTAAGCTGGATTATCCAGGGCAGCCTCTTCTCTGGTCAGGAAGTCCTGGTCAGGAATTTACAGGGGACGTACACAGGACGTGCACAGGGGACGTGCACAGGACACTGCAGTTACCTGTACGTTACCTGATGTGCTTGTTAAATGACTTGCACAAAAAGAGTTGGGGGACCCGGGCCAGTCCCCAGAGGGCTGGCGTGCTTCTCACTAACACCCCCTCCTCCGGGGACATTCACTGGAAATCTCAGCAGTAGGGCAAGAGCTAAACACTGGAGGTGCGGTGAACAATGCTGCAGTGGTGCGTGTGTGAGTAAATGACACAACATGACATCATAAGACTTTCCTGTCTCTCATGTGTATGGTTCTGTGATGACATGGACCCTGGAGACAGACCTTCCTTCCCACCTGGAGGAGGTGGCGCTCTAGGGCCAGACTGGTCAGCATTTGGAGAAGTTCACGCTGCTGTCCACACTATATGTCAGGGGGTCTCCAAAGGAGTCCCAAGGAGTCACAGGGCTATTATGGGAGGGTCGCGAGCTGTCAGCCCCGTGCCTGCCAGTAGGGGTGGGGTGGCATGGCATGGGGGGCAGTTATCAGTTGGGGGGAGAGGGTGTCATTACAGCCTGAAATACTTTGAAAGGGGGTCCCAGCATAAGAAGTTTGAGAGCCCCTGCTCATGTGCTTTGTAGATACCGTCCCCAGGGCTGTCCGTCTGACACCTTTTCCCAGCAGGAATTCACTTAAACTCTTTTTTATTTGTAAAGTTGAAAAAATTCTCACACCACCCACCCAAGCGCAAGGCCAGTTTTATAGAAGTGTATCGAGTTTCTCAAGTGCACCAGCAGAGGGCGCGCAGGGCAGAAAGCACTGTTTCGGGTAGGTGCTACATAAAAACTGGCTAAGATAGTCCACACGCAGTCAGACAGCTCAGCGGTGGACATGAAATGCATCTCATTACACAGAATTAGGCAGAACAGGCCCAGGCCCTTTCCCTGTTCTCTTCCACGGCCTGCTCCTGGCTACGCCGATCCCTTTGCTGTCTCTCTAAACAGACACATTTCAGACAGTAAGTGCTGTGCTGGGCTGGCTGGGAGAGGAACTGGCCAACAGGTCCCTGGACGGGTGTTCACACGGAAAGGCCTGGCTGCCTCCTGGCCAGCATCACCTAGGAACCCGAGAACTGGAGAGCAGATCCAGGTACCCAGGGCCATCTGCCAGGGCAAAGGATCCACCTCCCATCTGTGAACTGGAGATTACAGCGCAGCGCCAAGGGCAGACGGGGGGCAGGGATCTATCCACAGGCCACGGCTCTGGGGAGGGGGAATGCAGCAAGGCAGAGAACAAACAGAGTAAGGGAGGCGGGGAGACAAAACCAAACCTGGGGAACCACAGTACCAAGTGGCTGGACTGGGATGTGGGAGATTGAGAGCAGCAGCATCTCTGGAGGCACCACTGCCATCTGCTGGTCAAATCGTGGAATATGTTTTTCCCAGACACGTCCCTGTCACACACATCTTCACCCCGTCCCCACATCCTGCACAGTGAGACTCATGTATACAAATCACCCTCCTGTGCATGGACACACACACACACCCCTACCTTCCTGCACAGGGATACACAACCCCTCCCCCAGATACTCAGATGCCCCTACATTCCTGCAAGGAGACCCCACTGATACACAGACCCTTCTGCAAAGACACACTGTGGTAACACACTACGTCTGCAAACAAACCCACACTCAGTAGCCTGCACAGTGAGACAAAATCAATATGTTCACCCTGCCCCGTGCACATACACGCACACATTGCTGAACTCGAAGAATGGCCTGTGGCAGCTCTCATTTAGCGTCAGGCCAGCCCTGCTCAGGTTTACAGTTCTATTAGGAAAGCCATTTTTCTTCCTTAAGTCTCCACTTTACCAACACAATATGCCCTACTTTTATCATTGGTGCATCCAAAACCACTAAGTATCTGGCAGCGCTCCCACCCCCAAGGCCTGCTGGGCCTCACAGGTTTACACCCCTGCTTACGGGAGGGAGGGGACAAAGTCACCAAAAGGAGGGCGTAGGTGTGACATTATCAGCATAACATGAATTAATCTGAAGCAGAGATAAAGGGAAACAGCGGTTCAGAGCACTCCACGCTCACGCACAGGGTCCCCCAGCTCTTGACTATGGGTCCAGAAATAGACTCAGAGCAGATCAGCTTTAATCATACACTGGAGAGAGTGGAACGCAGGTGAGGGAGCTCCCAGCAGCGAAGCGGTCACGGGAGCTGCTGTTAAGCAACATTAAGCACTCTCCCTTGCCTTGGTGCTCTATGTCTACTTAGCTATTTCAATAATATGCCCATCATGGTGGCATCTGGCCTCAGCAGTATTACCAATTCCAAGCATTCAAATATCACGTGGCAGGCCCCAAAACTTCATGAGATTGGCTTAAAAAGCATGAGTATTTTCTTTTTAATAATAAATGCGGGACTATTTTACACGTATTCACTTGTCTCCAGGAACTGGGCTTCAAGTAAAATATCAAATATCAGGAGACTCATGATAAAATCACCAGAGCTGGGTTCTTTGTATGGCACCTCCTAGCCCCTGCCTGGTCAATACCTGTGAGACAGGGACTAGCATTTGAAGCACAACTTGCATGGCTGGGGAAAGCTCTAACTGCTGGGCCAGGCTCTTCACCACCGCCAGCCTGGGATCTGAAACTACGTCTCCCACAGGGCAACAGGGAAGAGCTGGGCAAAATATGCCAATTGTTTGTTGTGGGAAAATAATGTTTACATTCAGGGGGAGGTTTTATTTGTTTATTTATTTGTTTTAATTTCCCAATTTGTTTTGCCAGTTTCTTTTGTTTTTGAAAAACATTTTTAGCAAAAATGTTCCCTTTTCAGTCAAAAATAAATAAAACAAATACTGGTTTTCACAAACTGGAGGCTTTCACCAAAACCCAAAGTCTTTACTGAAATGTTTCAGTTTTAACTTTAAAAAGTGGAAAATTTCAACCCAATTTCAAATCTCCCACCAAAGTTTCCATTTTGGTGGAAAAAGCCATTGTTCAAAAAAAGGTGTCGCTGAAAACCTCTCAGCTGGCTGGGCAAGCAGTTCTCAACCCAGTTATCACCCAGCAGGCTGTAGGCAGGCCACACTGTAGCACTCAGCCCCTGCCAGTTCAGGATCTGAACCCAAAGCTTCTGCATGGTAGGAGCAAAGTGCCTATCCTTGGCCCGGGGCTGGTTTCCACGTGCCCCTAGCCCACTCGGGAAGTCTCCTACACGGCAGAGCAGCTTCTTCGGTTTGTTGTTGTCAGTTTCCTTGAAGAACCTTTCCTAGAAATTTTGGCGGCAATACAAGATGCCATCTGTCTCCCTCCCTCCCTCCTGGCTCAGAGTTGGGCTCACATGCATCAGGCAGGTTGTTTTCACGGAGTCTTCCGCTGGCCCAAGTTCCCTTGAGAAGCGGGAGGCGGGCAAGCAGGGGATGCCAACAGCTCAGCCGCCCTCCATATGGACTGACGGGGGTAGAGGAGCCCCGGTCCTCGGATGCAGCAACAAGAAGCAAAGCTTTGGAGTTAAGTGCAGAAGAGCTGGATTCTGACTCACTGCATGGTGTTGAGAAGTCACTTCCCCAGCTGTAAAACGTGGATGGTGACTACAGCCGAGTGAATAACTCATTTTTCAGTTTGGGGTCCAAAGCAGAAAATCAAATTTAAAAAATTAAAAATTCGGTCTGGCTCAAGTGAAATATTTTGTTCAACCCAAAATGAAAATTGTATTTCTTCTCCAGATCAGGCCATTTGGGGATGTTTTTCACCTAATTTTTTTTTAAATGGCTAAATAAAATGCTATTTTGAAATGAAAAGTCAAAGTGTTTCATTTTGAAGTGGCTGCAGTAAAATGTTTCAGGTTTTTTAAAAAAAACGTCCCCCCATTTTTTCAACCCAAAATATTCAGTAAATTCAAATCGAACAGTTTTGTTGTCCTGAAAAAGGAATTTTTTGGCGAATTTACTATTCCCCCCAATTTTATTTATTTATTTTTTTTGGCCTGACTCTAATAATGTTCCTTCCCTACCTCACAGGGAAATTAGTATATATGCACTGGTCTTTGCAAGGGACTAGATACCATAGAAAAGCCTATCAAGAAAGGAAACACACGTCCATCCCAAGGGTTGGCCAGCTTTTGGGCTAAGTGGATCCTCCAGGGCAGGGGTGAGAACAGGGCTCTGATGGAGCGGTTCCCTGAATTCAATCACCTATAGGTTTCTCGTACATCTCTTTAGGAGCAAAATCAGGTCAGAATGGCACTTAGGGTCCTCACCCTCCTGACCTACTGTAGCAGCAGCAGGAGGCCTGGCCAGATAGGCCCAGAGCAGATGTTAAGTGAGGGGATCTACAGCAAACAGTGCGGTGTCTTGGGCCCCATGCACTAGACTCTCATCAGATTTGCTGTTGGCAGGGGACGCTCTCTGAAGGCATGCAGGGCAGCTGCCATAGTCCATGCAACCTTCACCTGAGGCTGTGGGGCACCTCACGCTGCTCTGATGTGCATCAAAGGGAGGCTTAGTGCTCCCTCCTCAGCTGCTGTAAAGCAGGCGCCATAGAGGAGCTGGGGAAGCGTAGGATCCTCAATGTAGGATTCCTCCCTCCCAAAGCCAAAGAGGGAGGAGAAAGAACTCAGCAAAGCGGGGGAGAGTGGAGATTGCTGACAACAAGGTGCCCCAGGTAATAGTGAAGAGGCCAAATGGCAGCCAAGCAGGGCCCCCACATGGCGGGTGTTACACTTTACCGGGCTGCATCCCCCATTGCCATGAGGAAAACATTTTTCAAGGCTCATGAGGTTGTATGTATGGGATGAGGACAGGGCCCAAGCATAATTTTTTCGGGCCCAGTACAAACTTGTAACACGGGCCCCATCCCACACACAAACCACAATCCCTCATCCCATACATACAATCTCATGAGCCATGAAAAATGTTTTCCTCGTGGCAATGGGGGTTGCAGCCTCGGCCGGGCCCTGGTAAAGTGTACCCTTCCCCCATGAGGGATTGTGGTATGTGTGTGGGACGGGGCCCGTGTGACAAGTTAGTACTAGGCCCGAAAAAATTATGCTTGGGTCCTACAGCCAAGCTCCGGGCCGTTATCAGAAACCCCCAGGGGATTCACACACCAGAAACCCTGCTTCTCCTTAGGGCTGACAAGTGCACTGGCTGGGACAAGAGCTGCAGAACACTGGTGAGAGCGAGTGAGTGCAGAGTGCACGGCCTTCACACCGGGCACACCACAAGCAAAAGGAAAGCGCGGAGCCAGAAGCCCCTGTGCTGCTCCAGCTTGACACAGCGTATTCTGTCCTAGCGGCTCATTTGCCTAATGTGCCCCTCTAGGGAAGCTGCAATCAGAGGGCAGCTACAGCCAGTGAGCTTGGCCCCTAGAAAATGGGCCTATGGCGTGACTGAACACCTTGGGAGGGGGTGTGGGGGCTGCACAGCAAATGGGGAAAGGGCCAGTCTCCAGTGAATCCTTCGATGTGGCACTGCCCACGTGGCCAACACAGGGCATCCAAAATCTACAGAGACAAGCAGCCCACTGGGGTACATAGCCAGACAGCATCAAACCCCAGGCCAGCCCTCAGAGAGCCACTAGCCAACGAGGAGTATAAGGGTCAGATAGAAATGCAGCTGGAGGACATTTTTAACTAATTTTTCCCCCTCAAAACAGCCTTTTTTGGAAAACAAATTTTTAGTGAAAAACCTTTTTTTTTTTTTTGTTCGTTTCTTCATTTGTTTTTTGGTTCGGCTGAAATCCCAAAACAAATATTTTTCAGTTTCCCCTTTCCCCCCCTTTATACAGTAGCAAAATGGGTGGGAGGGAGGGGGTAAGAGGTGGAAGGGAAAGAAATGGGCAACATTTTTTGTAACTGAAGATTTTTGATCACTCTCTGAATGAATGGAAATGTCTCCTTTTCAAACCTGTGGAACAAAAACTGTTCCATAATATTTAATTTCTCATGACTGATGTCATCCATTTTTTGCCCAGCTCAAGAGGACAATGGGACCGGGAAGTGCTTAGCACCTCTTAGGAACAGATCTCATCTTTGCAGATGCGGGAGAAAAAGAAACATAAGAGCCTGAGGTTAGAGGACCAGTCATTGCCTCTGCTCTGCCCACCCATGACAGGAAGGGGTCAGGGCCCTTGGGTATATCAGATGGGGGTGGAAGGTAAATGATGTTGTGGAGCATTGGGTCTGATCCAGGACTCTCAGTATCTGAATCCCGCCAGAAAATCAAAAGATAAGCATGAAAACTCATCAGATTTTGTCCAGAGCCAAATGGGCCTGCTCCCTCTGTGTCCCCCAACAGAGAGCCAAAGGATGGGGCTGTGTCCCACAGGGGTGCTCTTCCTTCAGGTCTCCCCCTGCCACCCAAAGGCTAGGTCATTATCTCTGTCCCAGCGACGCTTATACTTTCCCCAAAGCCAGAAGACGGTTTTTATGGTTAGAATCTGCTGGCACTTCTCACTCTTAAAATCACTTGGTTAGTTTATGAGCCTGTCATTCTAGACACCTGAGCTAGGTTCACATTCTGCATGGGTCATAGACTCAAGAGACTTTCAGGCCAGAAGGGACCATCATGATCATCTAGTCTGACCTCCTGCACATCAGGCCACAGAACCTCACCCACCCCACTCCTGTAATAGACCCTTAACGTCTGGCTGAGTTACTGAAGTCCTCAAATCAAGATTTAAAGACTTCAGGTTACAGAGAATCCACAATTCAAGGTAGTTTAAACCTACAAGTGACCCATGCCCCATGCTGCAGAGGAAGACGAAAAAAACCCATTCATAAGTTAAATGGGTCAAGTAGGCAATGCCCAGCCAATTTGTATTTACACCACAACCTGTACAAAATTCAGCATGGTACAGCTTCTTCCCATTCACATAAAATGGAGACAAATGAGCCTTACAACTCAATACATAAAGAATAACATCAAGTACTACTTGTTAATTATATACTATATACACCAGTCCTAGAACAGGCATGCTCAAACAGCACTCATGCAATTCCCTGTTTTGGGAATCTGAGCCCAAATGAGCCCAGTTCCCAGGATGCAACTCTATCTCAAGAATTAGTTCTAGCTAGAGAGACTACCGTAGAGAACAAAGTCCCTTCCTGTTTACCACACACTGTTCCCCGAAAAAAACTGTTAACAACACCACCATGGTTTCCTCCAGGTCTAAAAACATGCTAGTAGGCTAAGAAGAATTTGTAAAACTCTATACAACAGCACCATCTGGTGATCCCTGCCAGAACAATCATGTTTCTGCTCAAAAGAGGCCTGGGACTGAGATGGGGAGGGGAGGGGCAGAAGAGCCAGGCTGAAGATCAGCAGTGAGCTCAGCGGCCCCTGGACTGGAAAGCAGGGGTGCTGCAGATCACTGAAGTACATTGGCAGAGGTGGGGAGGATGGGGAAGTGTGCACAGAGCTTTCCTGTAGTGCTTTAAGCCTGGCCTTTGCCTAGGACTGCCACTCATTCTGGTATTTCTGGAATCATCCTGCTTTCAGTGGGATGAATCCTGTATGCTGCTAGCACAGCACATCTAGTACATATCAGGGTACATTGCCTGCAACAGCAGGGGACCGGACTCAACACAGAAGGTCCCGTTCAGTCCTACATTCCTGTCTACACAGGGAAAATGTATCATATATTGGAAGATGTTTTAGCTAACACTATGTTAAACATGACTTGCCCTTAAAGTGGATAAGGACCATTGCCAGGTAGCACGCCTGTCCTCGTCCACACTAAGGAGAATGGCATGTTAATAGCATGCTAATTCACACATTTTCGATCCTGATGCATTTTTCCAGTGTAGATGAGCCCTACGGGATATTCTAGGGTCCCAAAAAGCAGTTAACTGGTGATACTGCAGCAGGACGTTCTGATACAACACGAGGACGGTTATAGTAAAACGCCATCATGTTGAACTCGGATGTACCAGCCCAGTGTCATTCTGCAGACATCACAGAGTCAGAACTGCTGCGTTTGGATCGTAGCCTCTAGGCCTAGGTATCTGTGAGGAAAGGCATAGGTATAAGTTAAGGCAAGTAAAGCAATGAGCCTACAGACCTCAGGCCTGTGAGACAATACCTTAGCTAAACAAGGCGTAAGGCCCCCAAACCTCAGCACATGCAAGTAACAGGAGTTACCCCAGATCATGAGGGAATGCTGCAATGACTAAATTGCTAGCAGGTAACCACAGAATTCTAGTTTATACCGGCTTGGGATATTTTAAGTTAGGAACTTCCGCAAATGTCTGACCACCAGAATGCCATGGAAACGAATGGATGTATATTCTAATAAGCTTGAGGTAAAGGCCAATAACCTATGGGAGACGGGCACCCTAATGTTATTACAAATATAATATAATGTAAATAAAGGAAAGGGGAGAAACCCCTAATGAATATGCGTTAGGCATAGTGGCATCAGTGTAACACATTTTAAAAGTGCTATCCCAGCCTCTCTGCTTTGGGGAGGGAGGAATAAAGCCTTTGAGAGGTGGGCTTGAGAGATGGTGGCCACTGATGATGGTGGTGAGGAAGAAGAAGAAGATGATGATGATGATAATGACTAGCATATACGAATGTGTGCACACGTGTGGGCATGAATGTGTGAGTATGCAAAAGGAAGTGAATATGTGCATTCATGAATACATGGGAATGCATGCAGACATGTGTGGCTGGAAATCCACATTCCTGTACAAATCCACATATATGCATGAATGCAGGGCCTGCCTGAGGGGCAGGCGATCAGGGTGGTCCCCTGGGGTGACAACTTTTGGGGGCACTGAATCACTAGCTAGACAGGGGAAGCGGGCAGCACCGATTGGCCATTTTGGGCGGCGGTGGGGGGGTACTGCTTGGCCATTTTGTCCAACCTTTTTTTTTTTTTTTAAACTCAGCTTGTTGCAGGGCACCACAAACATTTTCCTTCTTGAGTGGCCAACCCCTAGGGCCAGCCTTGCATGAATGTATATCATATGTACCTATGGGAGTGCAGATAGGAATGCAGTGTATGTGAATACCTCTGCCCTGGTGACTGGGGAAGGAAATCCTTGCACCATCTCCTATACAGCTGTGGTGAGTGTATTGTTCTAACCAGCAACAAGGGTGGCCATTCAAACGGGGCAGTGCTGGCAGGATGAAATGGAGAATTCCCACTGGGCAGGGCAAATCCTCATGGGCAAATGACACTGCTTTCAGGAAACAGCCTCTTGCTGTGTCCAGGCAGAGAGAGAGGGAGGAAGAAAGGGCAAAGACTGGGAGAAAGGTTCTCCCCTTGCCCCCAGCGGCCTTCATTCATAAACAGAAGGTGACTCGCTTTGGCACCTACCTACTGTTGGATTACATGTGTGAGTTCAGCCCTTGATGCTTTCCAGGAAGAATAAGGGGGTAGGATGAGAAGGAAAGAAGAGACAGACATCTTTGGGGGATGGGGAATGCAGGAGAGACCCCACAAAAGCTTGTCATGAATGTCACCACACATTCCTCACAGAGCACCAGGCAGAGGTAGGATGTCTTGTTGCTATGACACATTTACTAGGCAATGAAAGGACGGAGGGGTTGCTAATTCTAAAAGAAATGACATTATATTCTTCTCTTTCCCTTCCCAGTCCCACCCCCCACCACACACACTTGCCTTTTAATTTCCCCTTTTTATAGGTTACAAGCAATATGCATGGGTGGGCGGGGGGAAAAACGGTAAAAAAAAAAAAAAAAAAAGTGCTTCACAAATTACTGCTAGTACCAAATGTCCTTTCTTATCAAGACTGGACGGGTATTCAATTTTCTCTTCAAACGCCTGCCTTCTGAAATGGTAATAGAATTTCAAATCTGGGGGGAAAGGGAGGGGGGACTGAATATGTGAGGATAACAATGAGAGAGAGACAAAAGAAGAAATTATACCAAAAACATATAGTTGGAATCTTTGCAGGAATTAATTAAATACAAATATAAAGAGAAAATTAACAGTCTCCTACTTAGGAAGGCGGAAAAAAGGATATTTTCTGAGTTTAATTAATCTTTTTTTGCCAAGAACAATAAAGGGATGGGGTTGGGTGGGGAGAAGAGAGCAAAGAATTCTAATTGTTTTGGCTTCCAGGAGATAATTAAGGAAACAGACCCTATGTTGTGTCTCTGTGTGTTGGTGTGACTTTGTTGTGCATGTGGTCTCTGGTTTGTGCATGTCAGAATTGTGTGCATATAAATAACTCGTTTGTTGCTCCTATTCGGTGGGTGGTCCAGAGACAAGAGAACAGTACTGAGAAGAGTACAGGTCCCTGATAATAACAGGAACCAGTGAGCAGTGATGAGGAGGAGAGGAGAGTTTTGTGTGTCCCTATCCACCCCCCTCCTCCCCCCCAGCGTATCCGGGTAACCGATGAAATGCAGCTACCGTTCCCAAGAGTTCATGGCCCTCATGCACCCATGGTTGTAGGGTTCGCTATTTGGAGACATAGGTCACCGGCTACCAACTGAGGTGGGAGCAGTATATGCAGCAACTGGCTGCCAACTTAATGGCGCTTATCAGTGCTCTTTGTTAAGGAAGAGGAAAATGGAGGCAGAGGGGAAGGAACAAGGGAAGAACAATGGCAATGATCTATTGCTCTCCGTGTGCACCAAAGGCAGGACAAGAAGTAATCAGCTTAACCTACAGCAAGGGAGGTTTACATTAGATATTAGGAAAAACTCTCATTTTAGGGATAGTTAAGCTCTGGAATAGGCTTGCGAGGGAGGCTGTGGAATCCCCATCACTGGAGGTTTTTAAGAACAGGTTGGACAGACATCCGTCAGGGATGGTCTAGATATACCTGGTCCTGCCTCAATGCAGAGGGTTGGACTTGATGACCTCTCGAGGTCCTTTCCAGCCCCACTTTTCTATGATTTTCTGGATGTGGGGAGGGAAGAAGGGAGTTGGGAGATCTGGACTGTACTACCGACTCTCTGCATAACCTTGGGTAAGACATGTGAGACCTGTGTGAGAGAGCTGGGGCTGTGGGCTGGTAAATGGCCAGCTGTGCATCCAGCTAACTCTCGGTGCCTGCAAACACCTTCTGTGCCCACATTTGCAAAGCGAGCACACAGCTGCAGGAGCGAGGCTGAAAAACAATCCCTTCCCCTGCTGTGTCTCCATCCGCTAAATGGGGTAACAGCACCGATGCTTCATTCACTAGTGCTCGGTCCCTGGGCTGGATGTTGTTCAGGGAAGGCCTGGGACTCCTTGGAGTCACTGTTTGGTGCTCGGGCCCTACCTCTCTTGTGATTCATAAGTAGCAGTTTGTACCTTCAAAGCACTGCACATAGTAAAATTCAGCTCACCGTTCCCATCCAGCATGTTCTACTGACCTCTCCCCAGCCCAGCCGAGTTATAATGTACGCTGTGGTTAGAGGCTCAGCTCGCGTAGTCATTAAGCTACATTTCCAACAGGCAGCAATGGCAGCATTTGAACTCTGCTCCACCGCAAAGTCTCCCCGTCTCCCAGCAACCTCAAGGAGAAGCTGCACCTTCTGCGCTAGCAAAGGGGGCTGTTACCCAAATGGGTCTGTCATGCGCCAGTAAAGTACAGCGGTGCCCACAGCTGCACGCACACTCAAGGGCTGGTGCATCATGCTGTGCTAGCTACAGCCTTTGGGGGCTGAAGGTTAATTTGACAGCTTGCCTGGAATGACCGGCATGAGTGGCTGAGCTCCAGCTTCCACCAGATCTACTTCCTACATCCTTACACCAGAGAGGGGCGTGCTTAGACCTCTTCTACTGCCAGTGTGTACGTTTTTCATAGGCTTTCCTAATGCCGGAGAAGACATGCCTGGGGAGGCTGAGATGGCACAAAATCTGCTCTCATGCTTTTTCACGTCCTGGCGGGTGGACATCCCACAAAGCTTGGTCCAGCCCCTGTGGCACTAAAGACACAGTGAGAACCCCCCCTAAACACAAGCACTGCAGCACCTGTTTGTACCTGACTACAGAGCTGGGTTCACTCCTGATTCTGTAGAACCCAAACTACCAGCCCTAGGTCAAGGCATTAAAGGTACGACTGAAAGAAACAAATGGGATCAGAAATCTCTTGCCAGCTGGAGTTTAATGGTTTGTACAACAGGAGCGTGACAGGGCACTGGGGCGCACAGAGCTTCCAGCCTGCCTGTTACTGGATGACAGCTACTGCGCTCTCTGGGCCTGCTAAAGGTGAGCATCACTTACCCGCCATGGCAATGTGCATTTTTCACAGACCAGCTCCTGGGCCAGCACGCATGCACCTGAGCCCGCCGTTGGCCACTTCAGATACCAAGAGAGGGAGCTGCCCTCTCCAACCTGTCAAGCACCCCTCTCATTCCCTCTCTTCTCAGTGGGGCTGCTGCCAAAGAGGCAGAGAAGAGGGGGAGACTGCCCAAGAGAAAGGAGCTCTCATGGGCTAGAGAAGCATCACTTTGGGCCTGACGTTATGGGAGACTTCAGGTTAAGTTGGTGGGAGAGGGAAGGGGCAGGCCTGGACTCTGGTGATTTGGTTCCACTCCAGTGGCCCACAGTGGCCACTAATAAAGGGTGGAGGTTGCGTTCCGTGTTGGGTGGCAGGGCATTGTGATTGCCCCACCCGAGGCAGGACCGTAGCATGCTCTGCCAGGCCCCCGAAGTCACAGCTGGTGTGTGGGCACCAGGCTCCCTGACTGAGGGAAGCACTGTCAGTTTTCCCTTTCCTCCTCAGTGTGCATGACAG
Organism: Emydura macquarii macquarii; assembly: GCF_026122565.2. NCBI lineage: Eukaryota > Metazoa > Chordata > Testudines > Chelidae > Emydura > Emydura macquarii. Next base: position 14,328,916 of record NW_027131105.1, on the reverse strand, counting down.
GTGACGTGAAATCACACACAACAACCAACAACTGTGTGGGAGTGTTTTGACAATAGAGCTCCTGCTCCATTCACTGCTTCCAGGAGGGGTTGGAGGGTTTCAAACTAGTTTGTGGTGTTGGGTTTTTAGAATGTTTTCTTTGTCCCTGTGGAAAAGCTGCAGCATCATCCCCATGCCCCCCTTTGCCCGGCCCTGGCACAGACAGCAGCACAGTTACAAGACGCTTCCACTGCTGGTCTTGGGGACATGCCTCCTGCTTGGAACCCAACATCCCCACCCGTCTCTGCTCCAACTCCCGGACTAGCTCCTGCACTCATCTCAGCGCTCTCACGCTACAGCTCCCTTCAACGCCTCCTCCCACTTTCCACTTGCTACCTGCTACCCTGGCTTCCCGTTCTGCTCGGCGCACTCTCCTGCCCACTGAGCCCCCCTTCTCTCCTGTCCTTCTGGGCTCGCTCTCCACACCCAAACTCCACTCCTCTTTGTTCTTCTTCTTGCCTTCTTTACAGCCTGTCACGGGAGGTGCTCAGCACCTGCAACTCCCCTGGAATGCAGTGACATGAAGCAGGCGGAGAGCCAGTCCCGTAACCTGGCTGTGTGCTTCTGCAGTCAGAACCCCTAGCGGGGACCCTAAACTCCTGGCATGCAGCGCTGGGGCTAATGCCTCATTATGCTGAAGCACCATGCCTGATTAGCACCCAAAACGCTGGATTGGACCTTTTGTCCCTCTCAGTTCATTGCTTCCCTCTGCCCTGTATCTTTTGGCTGAGACAGAAGAAAGAGGATGCTGGAGTGTCTGCCTCTGTAGAAACAAGGCAACTAAACTCTTCAGCGGAAGACTTTAAAGAGGTGGCCTCACAGACAACAGGGTCAGATGCAACATTTCTGAGAATGCCCGAGCAAGGCTGCTGAAGGTGAAGACAGACTCTGCCAGCTTCAACCACGGTGGAAAGGTCAGTGGGGAGGACTACCACACTATGCCAAGCCCATGGTCGCTGCACTAAAGTCTTGAGCGCGATGGGCAGTAGCGGGCACCTTCTTTAGCAAGGCTGGAAACAATGAGCTGCCAAATTCACATACACAAGAGCAACACTGAAGAGGTCACGACTCTATAACAGAGCTGAGAATAGCTGATCTTGATGGACAGGAGTAGCCTTGGGCGTGCAATGGTCTTGGAACAGCTGATAGGGATGGACAGCACCAGAGAGGCCTTCAAGCTGCAGTGAGCTGAGAACAGCAGCTAGGGAAGCAAGGGTAACAGGAGCATGAGGGCTTCACCTTGCAGCAGGGATAAGAAGAGCTGACTTGGATGCAGAAATGGAAGTGGAGTTGAGCAAGCCTTCACCTTGAAGTGGGTCAAAATAACTGCTTACATACGGTAGAAAAGAAAGACCAGGCCAACCCAGTAAAGCAGGAACTCTAACACCTCTAACTTTCACAACAGGCCAACTCTTTGCACAGAGCACCGGTGCCTCTAACTTTCCTATGCGTCTTCTGCGCTATTTACGTTGCCCTCCATCAAGACCCACATGCACCAAATTCTTCGGGTCAGCCTGGTAACACTGATGACAAGCTGCATCTTTTGGTGGACTGGATGGCTCTGGAGACCAGCTTGTTGGTGGTCAATATGCCATGTGGGCAGGTGTCTACAAAAACCCACTATATCCCCATTAGGCCTCTTGCCGGCTTCCTTAGCAGACAAGTCAAAGACTGAAGGGGTCATGAAGAGCAAACTCTGCTCTTTCCTGACACGAGCCTGAATCGAGCCCTGCTGGCGAGACGTGCTGCCTGTAAGCAGCTTGCCCAGTCACTGTCCGTGCTGTACCTGCTCTGAGAATAAACAGCAGGGTGGTTAATCTGCCACCTTTCACCTAGTGCTTTAGATGTATTAAGGGTACGCATTTAAGTTGGAAAGAAGTAGAAAGCTCCGTTTCCCTGGGATTTTATAACCCGTGACTGTTTAAAGGGCCCTGAGCAATCAGGAAATTTAAGTTTGCTGAAGCCTAGCCATGTGAATCTTTCACAATGGATAAAAAGTCCCTTTGTTTTCATTTCTCTTCCCCCGTTTCTGTTTGGTGTATTCAGACCCTATCATCTTACGCAGATGGGAGCAGATTTCTCTTAGTGACTGAACGCAGGTGACCTAACACACAGGTAGGTGCATGTCAGTTAGTAGCATGTTCAAGCCACCAATAGCTAGCTCCTTGTGTTCATTTTAGCCTCTTTATGAAGCCAGGCAATGAGCATCCCAGAGACAGAGAGACCCCAGACGTGATCAGTACCTTATTCCCACCCTGCATATTGGTGCACTACAGCGTGCCCCTGAATCCTCACCCCTATGGCAGCAGTGCAGGGATTCCTGAACCTTGCTGTTCATTCCCAAGCCTAAGGTTATAAATTATACTATTTAAAAACAGTTAGCTCAAATCCAAAACACTTACTGAGCATGTGAAAAACAATCTTCTCTCTCTTCCCCTCCAACTTGGAAAACAATTCTCTCTGCAATTGTACTGGCCACCCACTATAATCACATGTTCATTAGTCATGTGTGCAAGGGAGGAAGCCCGGTTAAACACTGGTTGCTTGAAGGAGGATGCACACAGCGGGGAGAGTTTTGTAGGCAGTGTTCACTTTGTTTGCCTGGCTTCCGCTGGGCAATACAGGGAGAAATTCATCACTCCCAGACAGGTGGTTTAGGAAGGATGCAAACTGAACACCTGCACCTGTGCCTGGACTGAGCCCCCCTGCTAGCACAGCACAGGCTAGGAGGACAAACACAGGAGCCTGCAAATTACATTGGATTTAAAGCAGGGTGACTGACTGGTAAAAAATCATTTATTTAACAAAGTTGACTATTTTTCTGTGCATGAACAGATCGAAACATTATTCACAAGCTTCCATAGAAATAATTCTTGGTCTGAGGATTGTTTGAATTACAAACTGGAAATATTACAGTCAAATATATAATTCATGCAGCAAGTTATGTAACCAATTTATGTAATTTACATAAATTGAGTTATATAGATTACAGCTTGAATGTCAAATTGTATATTTGATTGTAATAGTCACAGCTCAACACTGGGTTAGATATGGACCTTACCCAGATAGTAAAACTCCTGGATTTTACAAGCTATACTATTTGATACTTACATTTGGAGACAATTAAAACTGGAATTTCCCTTCATTAGTAAAATGCAAGCACTCAAATGTTCATGGAAAATGAACACAAAAGGGCCACAAATTTGAATGGATATCCTTGCACATTCCATCGCCCAGTTATTCATTTGTCTAACCAGCACAAGTCTGTGTGTAACTATGAATTTCCAAGGGGCTACAGTGCTTAGCATCAGCTTTGAAGTTCGCACAGCAGAGACAGAACCTACATCATCCTGCTCCAAAAGTCCAGGCCTCTAACAGTTGACCCAAAAGAAGAATCTCCATCAATTGTTAGCAGTATGGGGTCTATGACACCCTTGATGACACAATTGAGCAGTTCCTACTCAGTCCAGTAGAGGTCACCTTTACATTAGCTAATTCATTGTGTCTCACACACACACACACACACACACACACACACACACACACACACACACACACACCCCCCCATATATGAAGGAGAAAGGCATGTGGTAAGTTAATTTATTATGTCGTTTTGACACCCTCAGTTATCCAACTCCTCAAGACTTGTTCCAGCTCTCTAGGAAGCTTCAAACAGCTGCTAATTTTTCCCCAAATCAACCATCCAGAGAAGGATTTCCCCTTCTCCTCCAACTTCACAAAATTTTCCCCTGCCTAAGACCCAGGCTGACCAAGAATCTGCTCTGGGGCAATGGCAGCTTTTCTAGTTGTACTGACATCACAAATTTAAGGTTTGTAATCTTGTGGCCCTGTGAGGTTAGAAGTGGGAGCTTTATCCCACTGGGAAGGGGACCTAGCACTGACTTCCAGTCCCAAATTGCAGGTAACAGACTCCAGTCATTCATCTGTTACACCAAAGGGCCAGGGAGTGGAGGTGCACTGCTTCAAAGACACTTGAGTTTCTGGGAGTGGGTCAAGGGAGAGTCGATGGCCTGTGCTATACAGCAAGTCAAACAACATGATCTAAGGAGCCCTTTCTGGCATTAAACTATGAATCTATGAGCCACTTTAAAGGCCGTGGTCATGACAATGGGGTCTCACACTCTCTCCATCCAAAGCAAGGTGGTATGCTGAGTACCGACGCTACTCAAGCTCTCTGCTTTGAATTTAGCAAATCCCCTGCCCTGGATCTGAGCATCCCAGGATAGAGAAGAGGGATGTCTGAAGTCCAAACTTCGATCCAGATGCAGAATTTGCAAATGCTCCGTGAAGAGACTGATAGCAGGACACAAAACACTAAGGAAATGCTAACTTGAAGGTTTCCTGACTCCGAACCAGTTTGAACTCTTGGCTCTGAAATCAGCAGCTATGCATGTGTGACGCTGCTATGTACACCTGACTACGTATGTGTGACACTGGCAATACTTTGCCCCATTGTTACTGGGGGAAATGAAGAAGCCAGTAGGCAGCCCCTGATGGGAACTTTCCACCATGGCACAGCTGGGTACCCACGGAGATAAATGACTTGGAAGAACTGAAATCCCTCCCTCAGAAGTGGGGAGTGGGATTGCTTTTTGACAGATGCAAATTTGTTACAAGTAACTAAAACCTGAGACCTGCTGGGGACAAGGCTGTCAGCCTGGAAAGCCATCTGCTAGGCAATGCTCCCGCTTGGTTATCTTACAAGAGACAAAGCAGCATGAGCAACACAATGGTCCCCAGGGGCCTGATCCGATTATCCCTGAGTGCTTGCTAGGGAGAGGAGTTGGCAGCGAGAGGGATTGCAGGACGCTCTGCAAAGTCATTTTGTTAAGCTTGAGATCACAAGAATTAAGATGAACCTTGAAGATGCGGTGGAGGAGGGATGCGGAAGCCCGTTGCATGGGGCCATGTACCAGCCCATCAGGTCAGCCTGCTGTATTTACTGAGACAAAAGACACTGCTCATTCTCTTCTCCCCCTCCTTTGTCCCTTTCACCTTCATTTCTCCACCCTCTCACAATCCATCTCCCGTTTCACCCTCTCCAGACTCACTTGCCCAGATCAAAGCCATCCCAGCAGCTTGTGTATCCCTCTTTCTCCAGGGCTAACTTTCTCAAAGATACAGCATGAGAGCATTAGGGAGAAGCAGGGAGAGATGGGATTACGTGTGTGCCCAGGAGGACCTGGTTCATCGTGGTTCACCAGCTAAGCCAGGTGGGAGCTGTGGACAGGCCGCAGAGAGGGGTCATCTTTTGCACTTCGGGCTCTATGGCAGCATTAGATCAGTTGATGCTAAAGGCTTCCAGGAGTCACCATTTATCCATTTTCTAGTCAAGTCACTTAAATGAACTCCCTGGTATTCATGGGGCTGCTCCATTCACCATCTCTGACCTCCTAGCTACCTCCTCCTCAACCCACTTGCTCTGCTCATCGTCTTGGCTCCACCGTATGATTTTGTGCTGCCCCATCTACTCAGTGTCCCCTCCTCCTCAGTCACTCCCTGATGCTAAATCATCCATTTCTCTTTAACATGCAAATGACTTTCCCTGGAAAGCATTTTACAACGTTGGGTCCATGCCAATAATTTGTAGCATGAAAAGCCTTTGAGAAAAAACAAATACAGACAGAGTTCTTGCATGAAAGCAAAAGGGAAGGAAACAGTTTAAAGACGACAAAACCTAGAAGGCCCAAAGTTTGATCTGCCTTAAAATCATTCCATTTTGGAATAGGATCTTCTTCAGGATTCTAGAAATATAGGTTGTTTATGTAGGACCTACAATATTGTAATAAATCCATGGCCACCTAACACTTAAAGGTTGTCTTCAGGGCCGGCCCTTGACTAAATGTGCCCCAGGCAAGTAGCGTCTTCAGTACCCCCCCGCCATTTGTTAAACTTTTGAATACCTTATTTTTTATTGCATTTTTAGCCCATTTCATGACTTTGATGCATGATTTATCCCTGTCATATAATGCAATAAATCTGCACGCTAGGATCTGTAAATCTGTATTGATTTATGCCTGAGGCTAAGATTTTGTCTCGGTTATTTTTTAGTAAAAGTCACGGACAGGTCATGAGCAATACACAAAAGTCCCTGCAGTCCCCAGAAGCTGACAGCTTCCACCCCACTGTCCCCAGGGCCTGGGCGGAAACTGAAGTGCATAATTTCATGGAAGTCACTGGAAGTCACGGAATCTGTGACAGACTCGCAGCCTTATTCAGGCCATATATAAGATAACAAACAGCAACCTGAGCCCAGCAACCCAGCGGTCGCCTGGGTCACCTGCCCCTCAATCCAGTCCTGGTTGTCATGATGTTGGAAGACCACTTAGAAATTCAGTTGTGAGAAGATAGAACTCAGCTCCTCCTGGCTGTTGCTCCCCTATCACTTGAGCTAAAGGAGAATCTCTTTTAGTTACTAGCAGTATAAGGATCTATGACACACAATTGAGCAGTTCTGTTTCTGTCCAGCAGGAGGCAGTAGTGACACACTAACCAGCCCCCTGCAGTATACTGTGCTCTGCCACTACAGAACCAGTCAGCTGTGAGCACACTAGGTAACAAGGAACCCTACTCCCAGAGCAGTGTGGACATTACTGATGCTGTAGCAACTCGAAGGAAATAAGCGAAACCCAGCCACATTGGCATCAGCCCCCTAGAAACATAGATGAGAGGAAAATCCACATTACTAAATGAAAAAGGAGAAGAGAGCTGCATGGTTATGACAGGAAGGTCACTTCCATCATCTAAGAGAATCAAGCACAAACCACCAAAGAGCATGAGAAACAACTCACCCAATGTCCCTTTAAGAGAAAGAACAATTGTACCAAGGTAGATTATGTCAGCAGTTGCTGACCTTGCTACAGGCCCAAACACCCCTGTGTGGTACGTGCTTTGGGCTGGATTTTTGCTGCCGACTCTCATATACACACAAGAGTTACCATTTTAAAAATACCTACAAGAGAGAAAGTGTCTAACTGAGTGTCTAACTTTGGCCAGCAGATGCTAGCAAACATAGATGATGCTAGGAAAAACCGACCAATTCAGCATACGCGACGGAAATCAAAGCCATGCAAACTGTTAAGAGTGCCAAAAAAGGCAGCCCAAGCCCCACCCTCCTGAGACTGTCAAAGGGCATGCCTCATTATGTTTAAGACTGGATTTTCCTCTTGACTTATAACTACTTCCTTGAAAGCTGAAAACTAAAAGCTGTTGCAGGAGAAAAGAACTGGTTTTTCCTCCATCAAATGCAGTTACTGGTTTGTTGTGGTAGGGTGTTATTGTATTGTGGCTCATCAGTGCCAGTGTTTTGCTCAGGAAATCTGGACTGTTCATATCAGTGGTAAAGGACCACGTTCAAGTCCCAAATGGGGCAGACAGAGAGAGACTTAGCTCATCAGCAGCACACTGCTCTTATATGTGATTTACCTTCACTCATTTGTTAACGTGAGGACGGGCTTCTCTGCAGAACCATGCAAGCTGAGCCTCCCACACAATCCCACGATGCACAGTAACAAGATGAGTATTTGTAGGAAGTGACTACCTCAAGGGCCAGCAGAACAATGTAGATTGGCTTAAACAGTGGAGGAATCATAGAAGCGTAGGGCTAGAGGAACCTTAAGAGAGCGTCTAGTCCATCTCCCCAGAGTTAGGCAGGACCAAGTCCATGTTTCAGGTGTCTGTCTAACCTGTTCTTAAAAACCTCCAATGATGAGGAATCTGCAACAGCCTTGGTAATCTATTACAGTATTTAACTATCCTTATAGTCAGGAACATTTTCCTAATAGCCAACCTAAATCTCTTGCTGTCGATTTAGCCCATTACTTCTTGTCCTACCTTCACCGGACATGGAGAACAATTGATCACCGTCCTCTTTATAAAAGACCTTAACACAGTTGAAGACTTATCAGGTCCCTGCCCCTCTCAGTCTTCTTTTCTCTAGATGAAACATGCTCAGTTGTTTTAATCTTTCCTCCTATCATGGGCCTCACTTCTCCCCGATTCTATGCACTGCACAAGACAAGGCCTGCCTCCCGGCAGAGGAGCATGGCTGCCCTCAGATGCTTGTGCCATGCAGTCTACATTGTATCAGGGTAAACTATTTTTATTGTGGCCCAGCATTGGCTGGGCATCAAGAATGGGTCATTTTGGGTCCCCCGTCATGTTTGTTATGACTTGTTTGGTCCATCACGCTTGGTGAAGCAAATGTGACTGTTCTCCCAGATGCAGGCCTTGCTCCGCTTATCCCAGCCTTCGTCACCTTGAGTTCAGACTCCTGTAATGTGCTCTGCTTGGAGCTACATCTCGAGACGATTTGCAAGTTGAAGATAACCCAGAATAAGACAAATCACTTAGTAAGTAGAGCTTCATGCTGGGACCACACACCACTAGTGCTCGGAGAGCACGGCACTGGCTGCCTGTAGACTTCCAAGAGGAATCCGAGGTGCTTTTGCCCTTTGAAGATCTAAAGGGCTTCAGGACAACTCTCTTCCCGTGGCGTACTCCTGCAGCTGTGTGGTCATCGCAGGCTCTTGTGCAGGGACATCCTTCCTCAGAATAGGGGAGAGGGAGCTGCTGGCAGGCTGTTCTCCAGGAGAAGGCCTGCTTTCTCTCTCCCATTTGTTTGGCCAGAGACCAAACTGGTCAACTTTCCTATTACATTTAGGTGCTTTGGGAGGAAACAGGCTGGGGACCGAATGGGGCTGGTTATTAGCATGGGAATTCAGTGCTGGATCAGATGAGGATGGGGGGATGGTAGCCATTGATTTAACTGTGTTAAATGCAATATTTGTATTCCTGTGAGCATTACACTTTGGAAAGGGCACCCAGAGCTGGGGATGGGCATTTCTAGTACTGAAACGCATCCCATGAAATGATTATAACTTAACTTAATGGTGAAATAAGACAATAGGCAGATATTTTATCCTTGTGTAGCTCCTTTGACTTAAAGTCTCAAAACACTGTTCAAGCGTATTAATTTGATGACAGCTCTGGTCCACATGTCCATCTGTCTGTCAAGGCATTTACACCATGCTCAGCAATGTGGTGTTTTACAGAGGCACACAGAGGTGAAGTGACTTGCCCAAGGCCACACAGAAAGGCAGCGACAGAGCAAGGAACAGAAGTCATGGAACCGTGAGTCCCAAGTCTCAAGCTCTAACCTCTTAGATTGCACAGATCCCACAGTAGCCCCTGCCCACCAACTGTGCACCCTCCTGTAGAAGGAGAGCTAATGCACTTTCTAGCTAGCAAGGTTTTCCCCACCACTTGTAATTGTTTGCAATCGCGGGGCAGTGACTGGGGAACAAGCACAAATATCATAGCAAAAGGTGGCATTGAAAGCCTGCAGCATAAAGAGCAGCCAAATTCACTCCATGTGCAACACTGGTCCTCACAGATGCACAGCATTGATCTGTTTAATCCAATAAACTGCAATCCAAGGAAATTACTGTTAGTTGGCAATGGTGAGCTGGAAGCTAAGGAGTAGGAGGAAAAAAACAACCAAACCCAACGCAAAACAGGCTTGCAGAAGAAAAATAAGTAAATAAAGATTAAAGGGAATATCATGGCTCTTTCATTCAAGCAGCCCATAAAGAGCAATTTCTTTGCCTTTTGTGAGCTTTTATTTCAGCTGATGTGATTTACGCTAAATCCTGAAGTGGCATTTCCCCCTGGCTCATTGGGAATCATGAGGCTTGGTTGCACTTACCAACCAGATTTCTTCAGCAGTTAAAAATGCAGCTGCAAAAAACTGAAGAATTAATCTTTTTAAAAGCCACACGTTGCATTGTCACGTGGATGGTTCTCCCGATCCATCCCCTCACTGGGGGGATACAGAATAGTAATGGCAGAGCTCCTCTTAACTTGCTTTATGACAGTTGTAACAAGGAGCCCATTAAATTTATAGCTGTGCTTTATTTTTAATGTTATGTTTAGCTAATCCTGACTTATAATGGCGCTCCCCATTCATATAAAATACAACAGAACTCGACATCAGGAGGCATTCTATTGAAGACACAATGGTTCAAAGTGAATGCTCAAGTGGCCCCTGCCAAATAACTGGCTTGGAAGGAACAAGCCCTCTGATTCTTGCAGTGGGAGCATCACTCAAGTCTCTAAGCTGGTTCCTCGTCTAAGGCCTTGTCTACGGGCTCTTGTAGTGTCTAAACCTCACATAGCTGCCTCCCCATCTGAGACACCAGGAGAGCCATTTCAGTGCAGATGTCACAAATCCAGTATAACGTTTGAAATACACATGGAGACAGGTAATGGTCAATAATTCCTGGGGCAGTGAGCTTTTCACCTCTACAATACCAGGACAAAAACGAGGCAGTAGTGATCAAAAACAGTTTGGGTGGGACCCACAAAGCTACTTAGCCTGCTACATTTCAAGTTGATGCACCTAAGTCCAGTTGTGGCTCCACTGCGATGCGTAAAACTCCCATCAAACTGCGTAGGCGCCTCAAGTCGCTCGTCACCTAAAGTCTTTCAGAGTAAAAGCTCCCTAGGCGCCTATATTCTTACTTCTGGGCATGCGCGTGCTGCCTTCTTCTTGGTGTCTGGATGCCTATCTCCCAGCCAAGCCCTGGAATAATCGACAAACTAGGGAAAACAGGTGTTCAACCACCTATGTTGTGTGTGGGGCGCGATCCAGTAGGCAGCCTCCAAACACACCTACTGGATTGGGTCCCATTGAGATGTGAGCAGAGGCTAAAAGGCTATTTATCCATAGTGGAACAGTCACTGGGCCAGAGCGAGAGAGAGAGAGAGAGAGAGAGAGAAATGACTGTAGGGTTCAGTGGTTAGGGCACCCATGTGGAAGTGAGAGACCCCAGGTCCTGTCTCCCTGCTCCAACCAATCCATCTTTTATCCAGAGTGCAACATCTTCAACAGGAGAGACTGAGGGAGCTCCACATCAGCGTATCCCATAGCTTCGCGGTTACAACACCCCCACCCCAGTTCAAATCCCCCCCGCCGCCCCCAGGCAGAGTGCTCTAACCACTGAGCTACAAGTTTACCATGGGCACCATCTCCACCTATTTCCTGTGGAACAAGGCAGGTGCCCAACACTCATTCCTGCAATAACCATTTTAGGCTACATCTACATGACAATAAAAAACCCACAGCACCAAGTGTGAGCGTGGGTCAGCTGACTCAGACTGTGGGGCTATAAAATTACAATGCTGGCATTTGTGGATCATATTCTTAGGCCTCCCTCTCTCCCCATTCATTACATCAGGGCCTAGGCACCTACCTTGGCTTTGTGGATCTCAGTGTTGATTCTGTTATCTTCTAGATGCCTAGAAGTTAGGCACCATGATGCTTAGCATTGCAACACCTAAATTCCTCTGTGGATCCCACACTTACTAGTTAATAGCTGTTTGGTGGCTTATAGAGCTGTTTGTGCTAGTTTTCACTGGTTCAGGCATGACCAGTTATGAGTGTGACTAGGCCCATTCTTCATTGCCACGGGTTCAGAGCATCCACACTACAGCCAGCCAGTTGTGTCAGATTCCCCATCCACTGCTGATGAAGTGACTGAAGCTTCTAGCCCCTGGTCCCTATCCCGTCCTCTAGGAAAAGAACATCCCAGCACAGCAGCAAGTGGAGAGCTGGTGGCAAAGCAAGTATCACTTGTAATAGGTTTTTATTATTGAAGTACATTTGATACTTATAAATACTTGTACTGATTGTGTGTCTCCTGCGTAGGGTTCATGGGGTACCAGGCACAGCTAAAATCACAGCACTGCCTTGGCTCCATTCAGTCCTCCCAGGGGAGTAAGTTTGCATTGTATCCTGTGTTACACACGTGGTCGGACTAGAAGATCTAATGGTTCCTCTTAGCCTTAAAACCGATGGAGAGAGCAGGGAGCTAGGGAAAAATATTAGGGGATTGAACTGGGATTGCTGACTACTACAATTGTGGTACCCAGCAACACATACTAATGTGCAGGGAAATTACACACACACACAGGTATTAAGACATGTTGGAAGAAGATACAATCAGACCAGTACTGGCGACGCTTGTGTTATGGTGGAAATGTTGTGCTGGGGTGTGTCAACAACATATCTTCAATGCACTGCAAGTACTCCACCAGTATTGGAGTGACACCATTTTTCTCTAACATCGTCAGACTTTCTGTGAAATGAGTTAGTGGTCTGGCTTTGGTTCCCAATGGACGAGCATCTTGATCACAAGAGACACCACAGTCATTGGCACCAGTTGTCTGACAGGCCCAGGTCAGACACCAAAAACTGCTTGTTCCCTGAGCATCAAATTGCCCTCTCAGCCCAAGAGGTGGCCTTTTAGAAGGTGAGGCACGAGATGGCAGGAGGTGGGGCGTAAGGACAACCTTCTCCAAGTCTATCAACCCAGTACCTCTCTCCAGTATCTAGTTCACTACAAGAAATTAAAAATAGGTGTGAGTCATCTTGGGGTTTTGTCCCAGCAAAATCTTTGGGTAATTGACATAAGTACATTTAAAGTGCTACTCACCCCAGCATCCCCTTTACACGATGCAGCTCCTCCTTTCCCTGATCTTTCCTTTCAGTTTTCCACCTTAACTTTTAGTTCAAGTGGCATATTGCTATTGTAAACTTACCCTGCTTAAGAGATTAAGGATTTTGGAGCATGGGTCCTATGCATCTTTGTGCACCTCGACACGGAGCCATTTGATGTGAATGGTCCTCCTAGGGCCAATGCTAAATGGTGAGCTCTGTGCCCAGGAAACCAGCAGCCATTTTCATGCTAAAACTAAGCATCTGAAACCAAAGAGAATCAACAGTACACTCCACCACTTCCATCCCTGTCAAGTGCACATTCTGTGGGAGGCACTTCTCAAGAAGATAGTGAGAAGGGTATGTAATTTGGGACATTCATGGATGGATGGGGGTTGCCAGCTGAAGTTGGTTTCTGACTCCAGGGTTTGAGACTTTCTTTGTCCCTTTTGCTGGAGAGATGAACAAACTGTTATTTCTGTGCTAACGGTAAACCTGACTTTAACTTGAGTTTACCGTTAGCACAGAAATAACAGTTTGTGCGCCTCTCCAGCAAAAGGGACAAAAAGTTCCTTTCCTTGAGCTGACCGGTTGTGAAAGTAGAAAGAGTGTGCATGCATTGTGATTAAGTGCAAGAGACACATTTTGATGTGGAGCCCTGCTAGTGCCTGCAGCTGCTTCATTCGCTCCCTTTGGCTCAGCCCCAGGCTGCCCACAAACTACCATCACTCGGCAGGTGTAATTAGATACCGATGTGGGAGAGGTATCATTACTTGCACAGAACAATTGTCAATGCAAGGGAGGTTGCAAGACCAGGCTAGGAAGAGACTTTAACCACTTCAGCCTGCATTGCCTCTCTTAACATGTCAGCCCTGGAAAACTGGGAAAATGAGACAGTGAGACGCATACACAAAGTGGGGATGGTAGTAAGGCTGACAGATACGGAGGTCAGTTCAAGAATAATGCGGCCACCTTCCCCAACGACAACTATACAGAACTCCATTCAAGAGGAGCAGGTGTTTGGGTAAAGGCTTGCGTGACTCTGTACTGCTGTTCAGGTTTTGGTTAAAGATGTCCAGTAGTTTCCGATAGTGTTGCACCAGCTGGAGAGGGGAGAGATGCTGGTAAGAATATAAGAATGGCCATACTGGGTCAGAGCAATGGTCCATCTAGCCCAGTATCCTAATCTTCCAACATGGGCCAATGCCAAATGCTTCAGAGGGAATGAAACAAAACAGTCAATCAAGTGATCCATGCCCTGTCATCCACTCCCAGCTTCTGGTAATCAGAGGCTAAGGACACTCAGAACATAGGGGTTGCATCCCTGACCATCTTAGCTAATAGCCAATAGGGGAGAGTTGTAATGGTTAATTTGTGTTAGTCTTTGTGTACACACAACTGGCCATTGCAATTGTAGACTACATTTTAAATAGGTACATAGCTACTACAACAACTGGTAGAGGAGTGGCGGGGGGAGGGAAAGTAGCAGGGGGGGACATAGAACCTACACTTCTTCCACTCCCATATAAACTGTGACAATCATTGTAACTGGGCACCATGCAAAGTTAAGGACCTGATCAGAAAAGGCACAGAGTGTCTGCAATGGAAGCTAAGCACCTCTAGGGATCAGCCTCTAACTGTTTAGCAAGAAAGCTACCGAAAGGAACTTTTAACTAGTCTGGAAATAAAAAACCTTAAAAGACAAATGGAAAAGTCTGCCTGGAAAAGGAGCACACAGCATGATATCACAGGATTCAGCAGACTATAAAATAGGAAATGAAACTCACTCTTCTCCCCCAACAGCTGCACAAAACCCTCCTACAAAGATTACAGACACACTTGGCAATTGCTTTCCTCCTTCAGCCTTTTTCATTGTGGACAAGGCAGAGTTGGTAAAAGCATGAATGCCGAGGATATTAGATAAAACATCTTGTAAAGCCAAGCATGAAATATTAACAACAGGAGGCGATGGGTTGTGTTTTTATGCAAGATCACAAATTCAGTGGTTAGAGAGCCTGAGATGCCCTTCTATATTGGAGCTTCCAAGTGCTTGTTGAATGTTGCATTTAAAGAGCCACTGAAGCCTCTTGGGAAATTTTGAACAATTCTGTTTTTATTTGCTGTATTTTCTGTCTTTTGTTGTTGCTGTTCCCTTCCCTTACCACCATGCTGGGGCCCTTTGTATGAAAACAAGTTTCTTGTTGAATTCCCATTCATCCAGCCAGTTTCAGAAAGTTTGTACTTGTAACTGGGCTTTCTGCAAACCTAATTTTCACATGCAGTTACCACAACTGAACACACCACACGCTAAGGACTAGTTGCAGTTGTACCTATTTGCACACACAACTACATTAATTGCACAGGCAAAGTAGTTAGGCAGATGTTCAGCTGGTTGGTCTGAAAAATCTGTCTGTGAGAGAATTTTGTGTAAGTGAAAGAGGCTGGATCAACAGTCCTAGATACTGAAGTCCTACTTATCCACTAAATGTGCAGCACAGACTGAAGCAGAGCAAGCTGCCCCCATAATCCTTCAACCTTACCTTGGAGTGACCTTCCTTTAAGGGAGAGGGCAATTCAGTTTCTATGGTCCACTCAGTCCTTGCTTATTCTGATGGAGACTGCTGTCTAGATTGCCAATTAGTGCCAAGTGTGATTGTAGTTGTGTGGCGAGGACAACTGTCCACCACTGGGTACTAGACTATTATTGTAATAACCTTTGCCATTTAGGAGTTTAACTGACACCTACCATCACAATCAAACTCACGCTCTGCAACAACAAAGATTTCACAAATAGGGAGTCAAGGAATCAGTTAGGGAGATAACCTGCAGGAGCTGATTAACACAAGGTAAGGGGGTTTCCCATCTTTGCAAGGCCCTTAGCAACACAGGAGGGGAGGAAAGAAAAACACAGAAACCACTCACTAGAGATGGTGTATCTCATGTAGAGAGAAGGTTTTTACAATTGCTCAGAAGGTATCCAAGGCTCTAGAGACAGGATTTCATTTTGGGGTATCAGTGAGAGCTTCCCAAACAGATCAGTTTTGTCCCAAGCTCAGATACCTCAGATGATGATGAGGGGCATGTGGCAGCTAGCATCTTCCAGTGGCACGATTCAGCAATGAGGTGCTAACAAATGTGCTGGGGTTTCTGGAAAGCAGGTAGAACCACAATTCGATCCTGCAAGGAGACATCCTGAGACCCGAAACTCATTTCATAGCAGTACTCCCAGGAGAAGATCAAGCCCATATACCAGGGATGAAGGGCTTTCACCCTCACTTCCTCCTATATATTTGGCTTTCTAGTCTACCCTATAACTAGGCTGTAAAAAAGTATGTCAAGTGGGTTTATTTCAGTCTTTATATGTATTCTGTTCTCACTTAATTATTCTGAATCAGGATATAAAGCACCAATATGTAAGGAATAGGATAGTAATATGAGTGAGTACAGAGGCTACAAAATGAGTTGGTTTCTGTCATGACCAGACTCATTCCACCATCATCTCATCTAAGATTTCTAGTTAGGCAGCCCACTGGTGGATTGGGGAGATAGATGAAGGGAGAAGGAATAAAGGCAGTGAAACTAATCAAGCACTTCATCAGGAACTCCTGGATGGCCTCAGACTGATATTCTCATCTTTGGGGCTGCCCAATAGTGGTGGTGCACCTGGCCAGCATTAGCCTAAATAAGGCCAGAGATGTTACATTTGTGTTTTTAGTACTGGATTCTCCCCCCGGCCCAATCCATTGGATTCATTTTGTGAGCGATCACATCTGTTTATGTTTCACATACACCTGCATATCTTGAGATGACAGCAACTCCCTGAATGCTGTAATCAGTTATTTCTCAACAGAGGAATTGCCAATTTGGTAAATAAAGCTAATTATGAAAGAACATGGAAACATATTACAGTTGCCTCAGGAAGAAAATTGTCCTGCACTGCTAGATACTCAGCCCTGGCACCACAGTCCACCCCCCGCAAATTGGGGCAGCTGAAACACAGGTCATGCAGACTACATGTGCCAAGCAACCTGGGGGAAAGGCAGGACAATGAGGCAAACTAACAGTTTGCCCCTTCAAGCCAACAATAATTAAAAAACAGTAATCACCTGGAAATGAATCTTACCCTTCTAAATCCCTGCAGATAGTGTCAGGAGATGTGTGGCTCTAGCGCTCTGCTCCACAGAATGTACATGCTGTAAGCAGACCAGGAGCCATACCTTGCTGGCATGGCAGCAGCACAGAAAGCCATCCCAACACTGCCAGCAACAGCTCTGGGGGCACAGATTGCCCGGTTCTGGTTCACAAAGCTTTCCCTCCTCTCTTAGGGCCAGTGGATCTGACCTGCACAGTGCAGCAAGTTTGGAATCTATAGACGATCTGAGACGTTAACCAAGGAAGGCAATGAGTGAGTGAACACACTGCTTCGTAGAGTAAACAGGGCTTTGCAGCTCTGTCCTGCTTGATTAAGGGCAAGTGTAAAAGGCCAGGAAACTGAGCTAATGTACGGGCACATTTCCAGTTCAAGCGCACCCGTGATGAGTGACAAAGTTCAATAATGACTCAGGAGGTGGCACTCTTTACTACTGAACTAAGCACCCAAAGCAGCTGTGAAGGGCACTGAAATGCTGGAGGTGTTACATTTTGGCTAAGATGTTAAACCGAGGTTCTGATCTCATGTGGTTATTGAAGACATGGTACATCCTTCAATAGCTTTGGTGGTGGCTGGATGTCTTGGCTAAATTCCAATTCCGTTCATTTCATTCTGGCTACCTTATACCTCACCCGTGGTTTCAACTGGAGAAGTTATTCTTCATTTCCTGTCCTCAAGGACTACATAGTGTCCTTGGTATGGTAAATCATGAACTAGATCCCAACCTATACGTGGCTGCATGTCAAAGATGGGAGAATGACCTCTGCATATGCTATACGCACAAGCACACAGTGTGCAAAGCAATAGGGACATGTCCAGTCACGGACCAAAGCCAGACAGTACAGATGCTAGAAGACCCCCAGCTATGCCTTTCCTCCTTCCCCAACCCCACAATAAAGGACACAAGACTCACTATGCAAAGAGAGTCAAGGCAGCCAGACCCCTTTAAAGCTAAGAGGTACAAAATGTTCCCCTTTTCATCCCAGCAAATCCCATCTTCATCCCCCTACCCAGGTTCTTACACAGGTTCCCATGGCAACAGTATTTGAGTACTGTCAGGGGAAAGAAAGGATATACCCCCTCTAACCAAGAACTGGGCTACTCCAAAGCACTGGACAACTCCCTATAGGACACACAGACAGGCAGGACACAGCATGGGGGCCTCTTCTCAGCCCCCCTCCCCTCAGCTATTTTCATAAATGATGTGTTCAACTCTGATATGAGCTCAAAAAAAAAAAATCTGGATTCTTCTCGACTTGTTAACTGCTCTGCAGCCAGGAAAGACACCACAATCAAAGAATGAGGGCCAGAAAAAGATGTCTGAGAAAGAGGCTTTGCTTCAGCCAGGGAGAGGGGACTTGTATTTAAAAACAAGAGCTGCGACTGCCTCTGCACTGGACAGGGATGCAATGCTAGCTGTGCTGTTTCCCACCACCCTTTGTTCCACAAAGAGGGAGCACAACAGAGTGAGGGGGGTGTGAGAGAGAAAGAGGAGAGAGTTAACAGCAAGTGAGGGAGGGAGAATACACAAAAGACTGATGCAGTGAGGGACAGGGACGGCTCTGCATTTTGCAGCATTATTCACTGCAGCTAGTTCCCTTTTGGCCAAGGCTTTGTCCCCTTCCAAGTTCTTTCAGAAAAACCAAAGTCATTCAGTCTTTGGCTTGAAACAAGAGGAAATTTTTAATTTACAAACTGTGACTGGAACTATTCCTATTTCGGATGCTTATTGGGAATCGACAGATTTTTGCTGCTGGCAGGGTCCGGAGGGAGAGAAAGGAGCAATTCTCAAACTCATGGGACTGAAAGCATCTCACGGACCCAGTGACCATTAGACAGTTTATTGTTCTTAGGAGGGAGCCTTGGAAGGGAAAGAATGTGTTGGCTGGTGTTAACCACAAGAGCATGCTAGGAACAGTTAATCCTAACAAGCAGGTCAGGGTTGCTTCCCCAAATATTTCAGATGCCTTTAGAGCACAGGACAAAAGCAACAGAACTTGAAACACAGATTGGGTAAGTGAAACCAAAACTAGGACAAAGTTAACTGGGCCTTGGGTCACATGAGCCTCTAAGCTATGTGCTGTGCTGTGGGCACTTGTGTTCACAGGGTTCTTTTCATAATGAACGAATAGAAAGGGTGAAGCACACTTGGCAGAACAGTGTTGCCCCTCAAGTCCTCCCCCCACCCCAACTCCAAAAACATCCAGTGAGACCAATACATGCAGGCATTTAGAAGAGGAATCGTCATTTTCTTGGACTGCTACAGACAGAAGGCACCGATTTTGGTGAGCATAAATCCAGAAGGATGCTGGGCTTCCCAGGGCCTCTGTGGTCCCTGTGCTCTGCTCTTTGGTGGCTGCCGGGGTTTATCCATAATTAACCAACAGTTCCTGGGAAAGAGGGAAAGAAGAAGACAAAGGGAAGAGCTGGCTGGTTAGTTATTCAACTGCTGACACTGGACTGTTTCTTTCTGAGATGAATGAGTAACATGGGCAGGGGTGAGATATAGCTCAGACCCAGACAGGAGAAACAGCATCCTTCAGAAGATTATCAGGTATTGCTGGCTGAAAAACAAAGCAAGATCTAGGGAATTACAGAACAGGTCACTGAAACAGCCAAACGGCAGAGGTAGAACATTTCAAAATGTGTAACTGGGCCCTCCCCTCTTTCCACCCTGTACCACCCAAAATCAACATGATCCCACCACGATTTACAGGGTCTAACATTTCAGCAGGGACAAGTTAAAAATTCCAGAGCTCCATTTGCTTCCTGATGAGTTTTGAATGAAGATTCTGCAACTACACAGTGTAGAGATCTTGTCATTGTCATTAAGGTTTCTTCTCACACTCTAACGAAGTCAAAGCTGGTCTGAAGAGGAAGAATTAGCCCAACCCCAGCAGTTCATTTGCTTCAAGCTTGTTTTTCTGGATCATCACCCCTACATGATGTGAATCAGAGCTGAGTTTCTGCGCAGGCCAAGAAGGATTTCTTCCAGGTTCTCACCTAACACTTGTCAGTCCCTACGCCATACAGCTTCTGGGAGTTAGCAGCAAGAAACCGCAAACCAAGCTAAAGCATGTTAAACCCCTCACTGTTTGTCCTTAGGGCTGACCCAAACTAAAGCTGTTTGCTAGGAGGTCACCATCCCCTATAATTTCTGTGCCTCTCAGGCTGACCCATCTCCTTCTCAGATAGTGGAGCTTGAATAAAAGGAAACACCTCTTTGTCAGACTCCTCTGATAACAGTAAGAGGGGAGGTAATTTGTAGCCTGATTTGCCACCTTTGTGGGATCTCGGGTCCCACAAATGGTAAGGCTGACCATGGGGGACAAGTGAAAGCAGCTCCAGGCTCAAACATGAGACACAAGCTCCGGTGAGGGGCACAAGAAAAAATTAGTCCAAGGAGGGATTTAACAATGGGGATGTAAGGACTTTAGTAAGAAACAGCAGGTCTTTAACCTCAGATTCAAGAATCAATGTTCCCAATGTAAATCACACTAGAGACAGCTTATTTTTTCCTTCGAGTGTTTATATACTGCCTATCATGGCAGCATCTTGGCATCTGACAGTGTCAAAGTGACTGACACACACACACACACACACACACACACACACACGGATTACAACAAAATGTCTGTTCTTACCTTTTGATGGGCCAGGGCCCTGACCCTAGCCTGATTAAACAATGGGGCTTACAATCTGCCCTGAAGGCCACCAACCTTGAACTCTGATGGACCAGAAATAGCAAATTCCACTGGTGAGGGATCTCCACTGAGAATGCTCTGACACTGGCTTTGGAAAGTTTTGCTCCAGTAATTAACAGCAAGCGTGATTATCCTCCCATGACAGTCCATGGACAGGTGGGAAGAGAGGCTGAAGTCTCTCAGCTAGGCAAGTTCCAGATCAGCTATGGGTAAACAGTACCATACCCCATGATAGGGTTCACAACCTAGTGCTGTATTCACTCCCTGGGCCTACCAGGGCTTGGAGCACTTTGCTCAGTCCCTATGAAGCTGAACTCCTCCTATCCGTCAGTACGTACGTACGTGTACGTACACACACACACACACACACACACACACACACACACTCTCTCTCTCTCTCTCTCTCTCTCTCTCTTCACCTGACACATGGGCCAGGCAGACAAGCTTAGAAGGAAGCAGCACCCTGTCCCCCTTCCTGAAGGTCTGACATGACAGGGACAGAGCAGGATGAAATGGAGGGTCCCACAGACCACCCTCATCCCCTCCAAAGTTTGAGGGACTTTGGCTTTTAATCTGAGTGATACAAACCTTCCTAAAACTCAAATCAACCTCATGTGCTTTGTCCCCAGAGGAATCTTTTAGCTCCTTGACCACTGCTCCTTTGAACCCTGCTATTCTCTAATCACACTCCATGTCCTGCTAAGGGTGAGAGAAGACAGAAAACCTGAGGGGCCGTTCAAATCTTTTTTGGATATCATGGTGGTTGTAACAAATGCCATGGTCTCCCCCTGTTTACTCTGTCTTTTCTCATTTCTGTAAATTCAGAGAAAACAGCTGCCCTGCAATGAGAACACCCATGTGTCCTTCCCTTCCTGCCAATGACAGCAGAGCTGATACCAAGTGAAGGCCACTCTCCTCAATGGGCATCGATGTGCTTATGTGATGCCAGCAAATGTTTCTACTTTTGGGCCAGAGTCAAAACCTTAAGGACGAGTGGTCATTCTTCCCTAGAAGCAGATGCCAGTACTGCCAACAACCTATATACACAGGGTACCTTCAGTAATTTATAATCCAGGTTCCTGGTGTCTGATACCAGTTCATAGAGTGGGTAGTTGGCTTCCCTGTATCAGCAACAGCAGCATCCTACCAGCCACACATTCAACAAATTGACAGAAGCATGCTGAGGGAACCAGTTACGATGTTGGTTGTCTCTCCTATGGGGTTAAAGCCTGGTTCCATTTCGCAGGGCAAATGGAACCTAGCAATGTTTTAAAAACCTTGCTAAAGTCAGCTTCAGAAAGGAGGCTGAGTAACTCAGGGATGACGGAGTCTCACACAGCAGTCCAGAGGTTCAGGCTGGATTTAAGTACTATCTCCCTCCCATCCTGGTGGTTTTCCTTTTGGGAGAAGCTGCTTTTCCTACAAGCACTGACCCAGAAAGTGGGGTCCTTACAGGAGTGGTATCACTGTGCCGGACAACGTTCATCAGCAGCTGCTGCTGTCACTCCAGCAGTAATCTAATAATAGGCTCATGTACATTGACTGAGGCTCCTGAAAGGGCAATTATTCGGTCTATACCTCCCGTGCATCCCCACTGTGCTCCCATCTCTAGCATTAATAAACTGGAGGGAGTTGGTAGGGATGGGAGGATAAAGAGAAACATTATTTGCCAAATTATCTAGTCAAAGCTTATCAGGAAATCATCAAGATTACTTGACCAGCTCTAATTTCCCAAGTAATTTTTTGATCATTAGTAATAAAGTTTTACATTAAGCAGTACATTTTAAAAATTCCAAAATGTAATAAGCCAAGAAGCAGTACATTTCACAGTAAAATAATTCATTATATTCATTTTGTAACATTTTAGTTGTGTCAAGGAATGCTGCATTCTTTAACAGAGTCACTAATGCACCAACTCACCCTTAAATTATATTTTAAAACTTTATAAAAGCACTTTTTCTCCCCACAGATTGTGATATTTATCAGTTATTTTAATTTGTTTTTAGTTGCTGGGAGAAAGACAATTAGCGAGCACTTACTAATTAAAATCAAATCCTTCCAACCCCAAACTATGTACATCCCTCTAGGGATGTGTCAACCTGAAGGGTAACAAGCGTTCCGAGTTCTAGAACATCAGGATCCATCTCATTTGGGGGTAGGAGGAGGGAATAAAACTTGATGAAACTCCTTGTGTAATAGGCATTGGACCCCAAAGCTGTTGGGGTTCAGAACAGAGCTACCCACCTGCTTCCTGCCACGCAGCTCACATTAAAGAAAGTTTCTATGAACAAAGGCTGCAGTTGATAGCACCATCAATCAGCCCAGGTTGCTCCCAATGGAGGTCTGATACAATTACATCTAAGATCAACATACACTGGATGGAGTGACTAATTAATTTTTGCCCTCCTAAGAGGGTATGTTGTGCTTATGAAGGTTATGGGACTGGCACTGCTTAGAAACTGAAGCACTCTCAGCACACAGCTGATTGGATACAGGGAAGCCTCTCACAGCCATGACCACTTCACTGCTTGGCACAGAGACTCAGACTCATAGCATTTACCAAACCAGCATAGACCAATGCTATCCGGTCTCCAATACTGACCAGTGACTCATGCTTCAGAGGAACATTGAAACCCTCTTACGTATTCAGGTTCATTTTACAAAAAAAGCAAAAAACCATGGTACACATGAGTTGGCTCATGTGTATGCCACTGCTTCTCCTAGATGGAATCAACTGTGAGTCACAAACCTTATATTGTTAACAGCTAATGATGCTGGGGGCCTGTGATGTTGGTGCCAGAGATCAAACTTCTTTCCCCATGGCCACCGTAAAGCTATAGATAATCACAATGTGCTGCACTGCGAAAGCCAGAGGGCAGGGAGGGACACACACTGATTTGTTCCAATATCATATACACATACACTTACATTGCAAGTAGAAATTGTCTCACTTATCATTGGCTGTCAGATTGAACTAACTGTTGGGTACTTACCCCCTGCACCCCCACAGTATGCCATTCCAGGAATTTACAGTTATCACTGGATGAACCAGGCAAGTCCCTCGCAAGGCATACACAGCATTTCATCCCTACACAGGTCCTGGGCTCAAAGCCAGTCAGCTAGCAAACAAGAGCTGTTCCTGTGCAATGGCTGTTAGGTGGCCCACAATGAACTGAGTTAGAGGCCTCAGCCCAAAGTCTGGTAAGCATCATCACAATAAACCACCACAACTGGCACTAACTGATCTCCTTGTTACAATTTCAGTAACAAAGCCAAGGGCCGCATGAAGACTGTGGTCCCAGGTCACACTTGGAGAAACAAGGGTGATGGATGTTGGCAGGAGAGGGGGAGCTTGCCACGCTACTACCCATGATGTACACGATCTGTAGATGGAGGACTTCAGTCTCTAGGGCTGCCAATCTAGCACCTCTAAATTCGTGTGTGTGTGTATACACATCTCACACAGACAAGAATATAAGATAATTCCTTACAACTGCAGTTCCAGCAAGTGGGGGAAATCTGTCCAGTCCAGAAGGCATCTCCAGCTTTGATTGTCTCTACCTCCCTTCTCCTGGCATGAAGCCATCTGAGCTACTAACTCATGACTTCACTACTGTGAGACTTTGACCCTCAACTAACAGCACTGAAAATCAGCTAGCTGCTGGGCTGCCAGCCTGTCATCTCACAGCAGCTGCATGGAAGCCAGCTACTCTCCAACCCTGGTTCCATCAGGGTGGACAAAGAAGGGTCAGGATCTGCAATCACTTCAGCTCAAGACATTTTGTCCTCTCCAAGTGTGTGTGTGTAGATGTGGGGAGCCTGGGCTCTCCCCTACTCCCCCTGGTATCAACATCAGGGGCCAGGTAAACTCAGCAACAATGTTTTCTAGTGATGCTCTATTATCTTCCTCCCTTTTATTCTTTGCCTGGTGGTGCCTGCAGCCAGAAGGGTAGCCCAATTAAGATCACTTGGGCTAGTACAGAGTTGTAGTGAGGAACCTCTCTCCCTTTGCCCCATCATGGCTAGGATGATCTGGCTCTCAGGTGTTACCTGGCACCAGCACTCACAGGCAGGTGTGGAACGTTCTCAGTTGACAGCCCCATACCCTGTGGAACTTGCTCCTTCTGGTGGTTTGCCAGAGGCTGTGTTTGGCAAGCCTCAGCGCAGGGCAAGACATTTGTTAAAGCCTGAGCAAACACCACAGCAGCAAACCCGGCCCTTTGCTGGGTGCCTCTGATGGACACTATTTTACATTTGTTTGAATATTATTTTCAGCACTCAGGCTCCATGGTAACAAGGATCAGGATTGCCAGCCATGAGCCAAATGTCTAAGATCCCTCTTCTCTCCTGAATCCCTATCCCGGAAAGGTGGTCTAAAAAATGGGGCAGTGGATATTTTTAGCTTCTCCCCATGGTTGTAGCTGTAACCTCCCACCACTAACCAGCTTATCCTTATCCTCTCTTTGGAAAAACTTCCATTTAAATTATTATGAATCTCTTTTTTGTGAATTTGCCAAATGAACTCTCCCCAGGTTCTGAGTTCTAAACAGCTATCAATGGATCTTCTTGAGCAAGGTGCAATCACCTGGGTGCAAAACGTTAATTCCTCATTGCACTTGTACTGCAGATGCTGATGCTTGCTGCTTTATCTTTAGCACTTCTGCGGTGCTTTCCCCCTCCACTGAACTTTACAAACATCTTGTGGAGGTGGGAAAGTGTTATCCTCATTTTACATGGCGGGGGACAGGTTCAGAAATGTTAAGTGACTGGTTCAAGGCTATGCAGAAGGGAGTCAGTGGCTGACCTGGAATTACTACTGTGGAATTCATGGCTCCCTGCCCTATGCTCATACATACCTCTCTACAACAGCCTTAATGCTGGTGTACATGTCTGCCTTTAGCTAGCATGACTGCAGAAGCATTTTTCACTTCTGTTAACTTGGAAGGATTCTCCAAGAAAATACAGAAAACTTTGCCAGTCTCAAGATAGGTATTCAAGGCCTTTTTACTGGCTAAGGCATTTGTTCCTGGGCTATTAGCACTTCAAACTATTTTAAGGGGCATTTGAGTCACTTTGATTTGATGTATGCTCAGGTATTTTATAGTTATGTGCAATTTGTATTGGTGCATTCAGTGAATGGTCTATTCCAAGGAGCAGCTGTGCTCACAAATGGATCAAAGCACTTCTATGTCATATAGTTACCGCATGAAAATAAAGCAGCTTGACATCTCCTCTGAATCACATGTCCTTCAGGATAACACACAGCTCAAGGGTACTGGGGAATCTGCTGTCCTTGATGCAAAGTTTGGATTAAGAGGGAACAGGAGGGTGTTTAAGCACCAAGAAAAAAAGCGTTTATTCAGTAACAATCCACAGAGTTCTGCTTCTTCATCCTCTACTCTGTTAACCGTTTTCAGTAGCTTTGCAGAGACAGAGGAGGAACAGAAATAAGTAGCTTGTGGCTTACTTCACTCCTGGATATATAGGTCTCAGAAGCCTGCATGATGGCAGAATGTAAACTCTCCAAAAAGGTACAAGGTGGATAGTGGGGGAACCACACAGAGCACATCAGCATGGAAGTCCCCACTTGGCCTCCACAGCCTGACTGGAAAAAAAAAAAGAAAAGGAAACAGATCTTCTCTACTTATTTCCTTTATTTTCTCCTTGACTCGAGAGACGAGATGCACTGTTTACTTTGCTCTGCCACTACACCTCCTGTCGTCTGTGTATGACTGGAAGATGGAGTAATTCACTAGCTCCACTAATCTCTAGTCGTTCTGAGACTCACCTGTTTGTTCATGCATTATAACGTATTGATTTCCACAGGACAATCACTCTGATCATTGTTCTAGCCCAGAAAGAGCCCTAATCGTTACACCTGCTTTATGGGAAATGTTCTGCCACTGGCTGAGAGTCCCTGCAGTTCTCTGAATGCTGTAAACAAATTGCTCCTGTTTGGGGTCCAGTCCACTATCTAGTCAGCAGCTCTAACATATCACTGTAGGGAGTGGGGAAGGCTAAGACCAGCTCTTTATTTTGGACATGAGCTAGAAAACACTGGGGGTGAGAGGAACAAACAAAACTCTGCAAAGGGTCACTCATGAGAGAATGATTGCTAATTGCCTGCAATAAATACTGAGGGTGTTTTTTTGTTAAATTAATGCATTTAATCTTGTTTTCCCCACCAAGGAAGCTCACCAGGCTAGAGTGATGTTCTTGTGCCTGGCATGCAGATTCCACCCACACCCAGGAGATGATGCAAAAGGAGAAAAATTTAGAATAATTCATTTAGGAACTCATCTTCATTCTTCATCACCCATCGTTAAATGGTTTGGGACAGGGTACATTTGACGATTATTAAGATATTTTTTATTTTTCAATATAGACTTACTGAGGGATGGAAATTGGATAGGGAGCCTTTCACTGCTAGATTAATCCTGCTGTTCTGATGCTGGTACCTGCTCAGAGCTTGGCTGCTGCGCCTGCCTGTTATTCCAGTCCTGAATCTCCTCATCTCTCTGTCACTGCACCTCAACCCATATATGAAGCGCACACTGCTGTTCTAGTCCTGGGCCCCACACACAGCTCTACCACTGCACCTCAGTGCTGACCTGAAATCTCACCTGCTGTTCCTATGCTAACCCTTCCCCAGCTTTGCCAATGCCTCTCTCCTTGCTATTATAGTCCTGAACTTCTTGAGCCAAAATTGTCATATCATGCTGAATTCTGTCAGCTGCTAATGTTTTGTAAAATGAAAAGTACCTGCTATTAGACAAGGCTCAGACCAAGCTCATTTGCCTTATAATTTAGCCCACATTTGAAGCCAGGCCTTCCAAGATAAAATGCTGGCACATCTGCCTACTATATTACTTAGTTCTATTGACTGTGCCAATATCTGACCTGTAACCTCTTACAGAAGTATGATGTTCCTTCTCTCTCGTGCCTCTGCAAGAATCAGACCTTGGATCATAGGGGCAGCTTCACAGCACCCACAGCTACAGGAGATGGGGAGGGCTTATAGCTATTGTCTTATTTGTTCCATAAAGTGCCTAGTTCTCTTTTAGACTCTGTATATAACAATAACAATCAAGACTTATGATTGACCTGGTTCTCCCATGCAGCAGCACAGATCCCTAATCATCAGAACCCAAGTCCAGGGCTGGGACTTGCAGTTTATTACATATTTTTGTTTAAACACTCTGCAAGTGTTAGTACTGCATCTTATCAGTGGAAAAGGGCACGCAACTGCTGTGAAGTGCCTGCTGGGTTTCTCATGGTATGAAATAGCTCCACTAGAGTTGGTCAAGATTGCTTTAAAATGCATTTCTGACTAGCATTGTGACCTCTCTCTTTACAACCAAACACAAAGATTCCACCTTGGATGAAGATAATTACATCCTATTATACACATTACAAGGTACAAGTTACAGACACAAAGGACTTTAGACGAACAGACTGAAAGAAAGTAGTGTATAGGGAAAGGACAGAATATCAGATATTCCTCTCCAGTGCAAACGGAATAACCCCTCGTGCTTTTTAAGCCTGTAGTTCAGACCTCAGGCAGGATAAAGGAATCCAGTAGATACCTGCTGTTTTCTAAAGCAGAATAATTACAACTTGTACAAATTCAACCTTAGTTTTATGTGGGATTAAAAGGAATTTTGCCACGTCTTATAACTAACAGCTTATAACTGCAGCAAGGGGAGCAATATTTCCATTTCCAGAGCCAAAAGGAACAGAAAATCACCCAGGGATGCAACATAAAACTTTAGTCCTAAAAACTATAACCCAAAAGCATTAATGAAGTAAGGACAAAGGGTAGCAATATTGTTGCTGGTGTAGAAAGGCTTCTGTGGCTGCAGGCATATTTACCACTGCTATGTTTTACCTTGCTCATAGCAGATCTAAGTGAAACAAAGTACATATAAATGCTGGATTTTTGTCTACACTTGGGTTCCCCTATTGCTACAACCAGTCAAACTGAACAATGGAAGCATCAGTGGAAAATTAAAAGAAAATGAAAAAAATACTAGTACAGACAAGGCCAAAGAAACTTTGTGGATCAGGCTAGTAACCTTTCTGTACTGCCATTTCCCCATGTGTAAAATAGAGATAGTATTTGCCTGTCTCACAGGGGATTGAGAGTGACAAGGTGGAGAAGGTAAGATATTTTATTGGACCAACTTCTGTTGGAGAAAAGAAGCTTTTGAGTGACACAGAGCTCTTTTTTAGGTCTGGAAAAGGTAATCACAGCATCACAGCTAAATACAAGGTGAAACAAATTGTTAAGCATAAGGAGTTAACACAAATTGCAAGAGACCATTCAAGATGACGTTAACATCTCTGCAGTCGTAGAAAAAAGGCGGGTTAGTGGGTTACAGATTGTTTTAATGAGACATAAAACCAGTGTCTCTATTAAATCCATGGTTTTTGGTGACACTATAAATATAAGCTCCCAAGCTCATCTTTTGAAGATGTTGCATAGGTTTCCTTTGAGGACAAGGACTAAGAGATCAGATATAGTGAGTTTTCTGAAGAGTGTTCACCATGGAGTGATAAGGCAGGGTCAGTGAAAGAATTCTTCTAGTTCTCCATGTTAGTATGGTATCAGGGTCTGTGGTGGAGCAGAGGTTCAGTATCTTGGAGAAAACAGATAATTAAACTCCAGTCAGGGATAGTCCTTGATAAGTTGATGATGTAGGGGGGTGTCATCTTTTTTGCCTGTCTCAAACATTCCTTTCACAACAAGGACAACTCCATACATAACTATCACGTCCCCACTGACAATCATAGGGAAAAAGTATAGTCTGATTGGACACCCCCAACAGACACAGGCTTGATCATTACATTTATTGCTTTAGTAAAACAGACTGTGAAATCCTTAACAAACATCAAACATATGACCATTACTTCACCACAGAGAGACGAGCTATACAGCTCTTGAAATCCAACCATCAGATAATGATCAAACCAGCAGACCCAGGGCATGCCATCATAGTCCTCAGCCATGATTGTGTTAACAAGGCCAACTCAGAACTCTCTGATACCACCTACTATAAAGAACTCAAAGACGATCCAGGACCACAATTCATCTAGGAATTTAAGAATACCATCAACTCCTTCCCCAAACAACTCCAAGAGGAACTCTGTAACCTCGCCCACCACAAACTCAGCTCAGGTACATTTTTTCCAACATATACAAACAAGGGAACCCCAGCAGACCCAGCATGTCTGCCCACAAAACTCTTACGGAAGGAATATTGGGACTCATAGAAACCATCCTCAAACCACTCCCCACACAAAGGGCCAGCTTCCTCCAAGACAAAACCGACTTTCTCCAGCACTCTGTGAAATTAACAACCTCCCTAAGAACACCATCTTTGCTTCCACAGATTTCATCTCCCTGTACACCAACATCCCGCATCATGATAGCATCACTGCCTGCCTCAAACACCTACAAGACAATGGACAACATTCAGATATCCAGCCCAAACACATTGCCAAACTCATCCATATCATCCTCACCCAGTGTAGTGTACTCAACAGTGTACTCAACAACAAACATTTTGTCCAAACCATGGGAACAGCCATGAGTAGTAGGATGGCTCCCCAATAAGCCATACTCTTCATAGACCACCTCAAGGAAGAATTTCTGGCAAAATGCACCACAAGGCCAATGATACATCTGAGATACATCAGTGATATTTCCACCTTCTGGACAGATGATATAAACTCCCTCAAAAATTTCCACTACAAATACAAAAAGTTCCACCACCCATGCATCAGACTCTCTCAAGAATGTCCCACAGCAGCATCAACTTCCTGGGCACCACGATCAGCTTCAGCAATGAACCCTACCAACAACTGTATACAAGAATCATCATACTTACCCTTCACAGATCCAACTACCACCTCAGACACAACAAGAAATCTGTTATCTACAGCCAGGTACTCAGACACCACAGAATGTGCTCTGAGGACAAAGTCCGGGATACACACCTTAACACACTTAAAACCACCTTTGCCAAACAAGGACACCCCACCAGAGAAGTAGATTGCATGATGGAATGAGCCACCCAAATACCTCAAGAGAACCTGCTTCAAAACAGGAATCTTCCACGCCCCAAACTGCACATAATTCATAGTTGTCACCTACAAACCCAGACTGTAACTGACTGGAGTATCATCAAACAATTACGATCCATACTTGATGGGGACTACGACCTGAAAAAAATCTTCCCCAAACTCCTCTTCTGGCCCTCAAACAACCCCCCAAACTTGCCAAACTCACCATCAGAAGCAATCTCCCCACAGACCAGGGCACACAAACTCAAATTGGCAGAAGACCCTGCCATAACTGATGCAAAACCTGAAGACTTATTTCCACTGCTATAATGATCAATACCCCCATAACACACCTTTCAAAATCCAGAGGTCTTACACATACCTATCACAACATGTGGTATACCTCACTCAGTGCATTAAATGTCCCAGCAACAACAACGTGGGTGAAACCAAACAATCATTATGCTCTTGAATGAACTCACACAGAAAAACAATGAGACAAAAGCTATCTCATCATCCATGGGTGAACATCATAAAACAATCACTCCATATCTGACTTCTCTGTTCTCATCCTCAAAGGAAACATGCACACTACCTTCAAAAGATGAACCCGAGGCCTAAATTCAGAACTCTGCTAGACACTAAAAACCACGTACTCAATACACACACTGGTTTTATGTCTCATTACAACAATCTGTAACCCACTTACCCTCCTTTGTCCTATACATGAAAAGGTATTAATTGCCCACTTCATCTTTAATAGTTTCTTGCAACATGTGTTAACTCCTTATGCTTAATTTATTTCACCTTGTATTTAGCTGTGACATTCTGATTATCTTTGCCAGACCTGAAGAAGAACTCAGTGTAGCTCGAAAGCTTGTCTCTTTCACCAACAGAAGTTGGTCCAATAAAATAGATTACTTCCCCCACTTTGCCCCTCTCATATTCTGGGATGAAGACAGCTACAATATTACAAATCACAGGGGGTTGAGAGATTAAAGTAAATAGTTGAAATGCAGTTCAAACTCTTGGATTAAAAGGATTATAGACGTGCAAAGCCCCATAGTACAAGATAATATAAAACAAGACACCAGTAAACTGCATCTCTGCAAGAATTAGAACTAACACAGACAATGACTTTTGCAGACTTCTGGGAAAAGGAAGCAGGAGGAGAGAGATTGATACCAAGATATGAAAAGAGTATTGGCTTTGAAGGCCTGTAGTTAGGACATATGAATTCAGAATGTCACACTGCTACTTAATAAATCTATTTCATCCCAATGAAACAAAAAGGGCAAGCCTACAGACAAGAAACAGTGGAGACATAAAAGTCAGATATGCAGAAACACATTTCGGGATCAGTTTACCCTTCGATCTCTCTGGGTTTCAGATTCTTGAGTTTATATATCCAATGTTCCAAAAGTAATTCATTACAGATTATATGCAGGGATTACTTTATCACGTTCAGAACCAACGACATCTGAGACAGGGCTCCTTTAAATAAGTTGTTTTCCTGCCTCACCAAATGCCATTTGACTGAGTGATAACTAAAGTCAAAATAACACACTCTGGTCAGACAAGTATTTTAGATTCTTTATCCACCTTCCATTTGATAATTCGGGGCAAACTCTCAGCTCTCAGTTCACTCACTAGACTTCCCACAGAATTAAACACCACAGTGCACTAGTGCACCAGGCAATTCTGATGCATTCCAACTTGGATGATATTGGGAATCCATGTTAAGCTGAAACCAAGCTCATCAAGTCTGGTCAAGACATGATTTCCTCTGAAGCAGTGTCATCCTGCTAAAGAGAAAACATCCCCTGAATATCCTTTGTACCCATACAGACGCTTCCCTTTCCCTCCTTAACCCTTCAAAGCTCCATATTGCAGTCATTGGCTGTAAGATCAAGGAAGACAGGATGCCATTCTGTTCTGAGGTCGTCAATGCTGCTTCTTAATCACCGATAGGGGGCGCTCACAGGCCATTTTCCCTCTGGTTCCTATTCTGCTCACCAGCCTTTGTCTTCACAGTTCCACATCTAATCACTGGACACATTAATCGATGCCCACTTCTTCTCTTTTCAAAATACCACATTTGTTTTGTGAATTTTAGTGCTCATAAAAGTAGGAAGAAGTTTGCAACACCCAGACTCATGTACAATGTGAGCAGTTGCTCTGTAAGATTCACTACCACACAACTCTGGCCATGCCTGACATGCAGTATCACCTGCTATGTCCTACTCTGGGACTCTCCTTAGCAGAGATTGAAGGTCTTGCCAAACTGTGCAGTGGTTCTTTGATTACTAGAAAGTAAGGGTGTTTAGAGGCGAGAAAACATATGGTGGAGTCAAGATTCCTGGTTCTATTCCCAGCTCTCCTATAGATTTCACTGAGTGACTTTGGGCAAGTCAATCTCTGCCTCATTTCCCCTTTCTGTAAAACAGGAATACTGATACACCAACCACACAGTGGTCCTGCAAGGGTTAGTTATTTGTCCAAGTGCATTAATTATATGCCAATGGAAGATGCTAGGGAATTCTTTACAAATTTCAAATACAAATTCTTACCACTGAATTCTTTTGGGATTTATTTCCACAGCAAGATTTGAATCCAGGCTTCAGAAAGAGAAAGTGGATGCATTAATTTACTGTGCTACCCAGCCCCTTCTGCCTTGCTTTAAAAGATTCCTGCAAAGTAATGTGTAGTTCCATTTTCACTCCGGCTCAGGGATAACACTTTTACACCTTGCATAAGGCTAACTCTTCTCCACTCCAGCCTCATATACTGAGCACACAAACACAGGCAGGAATGACTTCCTAGATATCCTCTTCTATGACTAATTTTATTTCTCCTCAGTGATATAGTGGAATTCCACCCAGAAGTATTACAAGCTCGACTGGCTGTATTTGTTTAACGGTTCCCATTTTCATTAAGGTGTTGCCATTCCGCAGCCAGTAATTTTATTTGTATGATAGCCGTATTCATCTCATGTTTACGGATGTTAATGTCATTTTCTCTTCCCCTTGGCAGAGAAGAAGGGTGTCAGCAGACAAGGCAACAATGGGGGAAAGGTAAGGCTGCACTCACAACGTCTATTTGCAAGTATGTAAAGAATATAACCTTCTCTATCTGCTTTTATAAAACGCCTACAATGACCGTCTGTTTGGTGTCAGAATAAATAGTCCCTGAGTGAATTAAAAAGATATTTTACACAGAGATTAACTCAAATGCACAAGCATAAGAGCTGGAGATGAAATGCCTCCAAACAGGATTGACTCCTTCAGATCAGTGCCATAGCACTGCAACACTGGAAATTTATCTATATAGCAACCTAGGCATTTATACCACATTCAACTCCGTGGCATCAAAGAGTGTCTAGAGACCTGACTAGATCACAAGGGGAAGAGAAGTCTTACGGTATCATCCGCACCAAGCCCCTGATTGATGGGCCTCTGTAGAGCCATAACAGCCAAGGACAGGAATGTAACAGGCATTTCTCATCATGTTTTGTGATGTGAATGAACTGACAAACTAGGCTGCAGCTGAAAATTAAACTCTACCTACTTCCGAACCCACACCTCCTCGGTAGAGGCTCCAGCATTCACGCACCAAACCCCAATCATGTCACTTTCTTACACTTGCTGGCTGATCCCTCCTTTCAGCTGCGTCAAGGAGCCAGGAAACATGGCAACTTGGATTTCTCAACTGGCACATAATGAAGAATTAGCACCCATGGCTGGAAATACACGATCCACTGGATCACTGATGGGCACAATACAAAAACCTGAATGGAACAGGAAAGCTAAGAAATGGAGTAAAAACGCAGAGAGATGTCTGGCATCGTGCAGATACCCAGCAACGAACCCAGTGGTAGACTTACCCAGCCACCAACTCAGATGCACGCATTTGCTAGGCCACACACACGGAAGTCATTACTCCTTAATACTGCAGCAAAATGGTTTCGTATAACTGACTGTTTATAGCCAATGCACTCAATGCTATTAAAAATAACCACATAAATTGTGCGACAACTCTGAATGCAGCACTGACAAGTGAAGAGAGAGCAGCAATGAACCAAAGAAACATCCTGGTTTCTCAACCTACTGCCTCCTCCTTCCCAAATCAGATCCAAGCACATTTCCAAGATTAAAATCCTTGAAAAAAGCTGCATTTCTCCAGTTCCTTTCTCCTCCTCAGTTTGGAATGTGACACTTCCCATGGTTAATGGGATGGAGGAGGCTGGGATAAACCACTAGGGCCACCTAAATCATCATCTCTCCTTTCCACCTCTGAAAATGTCTAGCCCCAGATACATAGAGTGGAGATGTGCTGCCATCTAAACCCATCTTTTACAAACAAGTCCTCATGGTTAATGGGATGTTTAACAGGTGGGAACAGTTTAAAATTCATAAGAGACTGGAAAAGAAAGCAACGCTTTATAAATGTGCTATGCAGGTGTCTTGTGGACACAGCTCAGGCTGAGGGTGTTTTAATTTCTGATGAATGGTGCTGGTGCTGTGATTTCCCTCACCGTGGAGCACGTCTGTGTGTGATAGATACCAGCACAGCTGTTTGAGCATCCTTTTATCTGCAGAAAAGTATTGTCTGTTTGGAACCAACTCATCTCCCATCTTCCGACGCATTTCCCGTCGGCACAGCGCAGTGGAGATAGCGCGATAAAGGGAAGTTAGGAAATCGACGGGAGTTATGTAAGCTGCTCTGCGTAGCTTGTGTACCTCCTGTCAACTGCCAATTTCCCAGTGAGTGTGTACTAAGCCATACACAAGCAAGATTTACACATTTTTTGTGATTGTGCAGACTGTACATATCCCGTTAGCTTTCATGAACTGGCCAATATCATATAGGCAAAACAAACCAAACCATCCAAAATACTTTGCCCTCCTATAAAGCCTTTCAGAAGAGGATCTCAAAGAACATACAAATATGAACTGAGGTTCATAAACCCTGTGATATATGTTATAGTGAAAGCAGAGCAAATAACTGACTTTTCAGGGGCTGAATATTTGTTTTAAAAATCAGTTCCGTTTGAGCTGAAACCCCACAAAGATTTAATTTTCACTCAAACAAACCATTTTGTTGACCCATAACTTTTTCTCCCCAGTTTTTTGTTTAATTTTGGGTGTTCTTTACTTTTTTTTTTTTTATTATTATTATTTAAATTAGCTAAATTTCTAAACAAAACATGGTTTTGAAAAAAATGTTGAAATGTTTCATATCAGAATGGTCAAAATGAGCCACTTCATCTCAAAATAGTCTAAATGGATTTTTTGACTTAACCCCCTGCTCCCCCACCCCCCTTTTTTTTGGTTGGACTAAGCTATTGGTCAAATTGGACCCAAATTCACAAATAGTTTTGATGCCCTGGAAAAAAAAAAAAAAAAAAAAACGAATTTTTCTGTGAAATTATTCATCAAAAAAATGTCACCCACCTCTGTTAATAACCCTACATTACAGATGATGAAATAGAGGCAGGAGCAGATTAAGTAATTTGCCCACGGAAACATAATGAGTTCGAGGCAGAACTGCTCTAACCAGTACATTACAGTCCATCCCATAACTAGGAACAAAACCCTGGAGTCCTAGGTCCCAATTTCTTACTGAAACCATTTCACACTGCCTCACTCAAGCAGATCAAGAAACTTTAATAAGTTATCTTTTAGAAAAGGAAAACTATATTAGCTACAGCTAGGGAAGAATATGCTCTTATTAAAACAGGACTTTTTTCAAAACAGTGTTTAGAATAAACTATCAGTATTTCACTATTGCCACAATTGTGAATGGTGTCCAAGCGGAAACAGCCAAGGGTAGACACTGCCTATTCAGATTAGGAAACACACCTGCCACATGAATTCATGGGAAAGCTCAGACTTTCAAATGTTTAAAAAGATCTATATAGTTTAAAAATACACCCAGTTATATTAATTTAAGACTTGCTAAGCCACTACTAAATTAAGCAAAATTAACTATTGTTAACTTAAACAGAGACATTTTTAAACAGCTAACACATACTATTGAAAGTCCAAGTTTTCCCATGTGTGTCATCCGGATTCCCTCAATCCTACTCTACATCACACCATCAAGATGGCAGCTTTCTATTTGATTTTACTATATTTAAGACAATTCCAAATGTGAGCGATTTTTCTTGTCATGACTTCTGTTAACACTAGGAGTTTTCCTTTAAAATGGATAACGTTTGCAAAGAAATTTTCACACAGGTTTTAACAATGTAGTAACTCCAGGTGTCAGTAGGGACAGGGGTAACTTGGGATCTAAATTAAGTAAGGTGCTGGCCATTGCTGTACCGTTGGTACCACTATGGAAAACATTAAGAAAACATTTCCTGTGCCACAGTGTTTAAGTTCACCGTGGTACTTGTGGCTGCTTCTGTACATGGAACAGGAGATCCTGTACGAAAGGCAGGAACCATGTCACATTAAATGTCAATCTGGTGCTATAGTACAGCAAGAGCTACATTCCTACCACATATTTGGGTGGGTGACCATCATTTCCTTATCATGCAGGAAAAATGAAGGATCATGAGAGACAGAGCTTAACCTTGCTGAGATTTCTCTCTCGATAGGTTTTCAATGGACCTTCTTGGCCAGGCAACGACCAGGGGGTCTCAGCATGAGGCACAGAATTACAGAAACGGAAGGTGACTGCACTGAAACCAGCCAGTCTGTGTTTTTCATCCGTTTGCAGATAAAATAATAATGCAAAAAAACCAAAGCCAGCCCACGCAGCACAAAGAGGACAAACAGGTCGTTTAATTTGCAGGGAGCTATTCTATTTGTCCCACTCCACTTACTGCGGTGTTTGAACAGACAACTTGCTCCCCTTTCACATTCACTGCAGTGGCCATTTCTCTAGAGCTGCCCATCATTCCCTTATCAAGCAGGAAAAATAAAGGATCACTAGAAACAGAGCTTAGCCTTGCTGAGATTTCACTCTCTCGGTGGGTTGTAAATGCCCCTATAATGTTAGCTTTTTAAATCTTGTGTTATTATTACCCACAGCTGCCATTCAGCCTGCAGAAAATAAAGCACCAAGGCTTTCAGGACCACACAATGACTCTGTGCATTTGCCAGTGATTGGGAAAACAATGCTGTTTCGTTTCAGCTTTACTGAAAACCTTTATGTTGTAGGAGTCTGACTGCATGTATGCCTCTGCATGGGCAAATGATGTGTGTGAGTGTGTACCTACCAATTCATCTGTGATTGCAGGTATGTGTGCCTCTGTGTTGCACTGAGAAACCTGTGTGAATGTATATGTATGCCCACCTGTGACTCTGGCTGTGCTGCTCTGTGGGATCGAGAGGTGTGCATATAAGGCCTATGAGTGAAGCTGTGCATCTCTGAAGGTCTATTGAGGGGCATGAGTATGAATTTTCATGCCTATGTGAATGTGCATAACTACAAGAATGTGCATGAGGATGTGCAGTGTTGCCCATTCTTATGATTTTATCCCAAGTCTCATCATAATTGGTGTTTGTGGTATTTTTCTCAACATTACTCCAGGAGCTGGGACTTTATTACAGAAGAATCTCAATTTTCACTTCAACATGAAAGAGAATTTGACCCTCGTGGCTTCAAAGAAAAACTTGAAAAACGTGGCTCCCTAAAGGATCAAAAACAGGAATGCAAATGAAATTTTTAAAACTGGCGCTCTGAGTTTCTGGAGTCTGACCCATGACTTTTGAATGCTTGCAGTTGACATCAATGCTGTATGTGTGTGGTATACGTATAATTCCCCCAGCCCAGAGTGTGCTTTACTGCCCACCCCAACCTTAAAAAAAACCATGAATCAGCCCTCCAAACCACCCAAACCCTAAGATTTTAAAAAAAAATACATTTGGTATTTTTTTCATTTGCCTTCTGGTTTTTTAATCTTGGGGGTGGACTCCCACATTCTCAGACTTTCCTTTGTAAATACAAGGGACAGAAATGTACTGTCCTTAAAAAGTGAATGCTGAGATTCTCATGTATTCACATAACTCCAGGAGACGGGCAATGAGAAAACTGTGAAATATTGCACGAGTTGGCAAAGCTGAGGTCTGCCTGTCTCCCTGTGGCAGGATAAGCATGTATTCCAAGACGGTGTGAGAGTCACTGAGCATCCGAGTATGTTTCTGAGTGAGAGTGACTGAGCCTGAGCCTCAGTGCCTGTGGATCTATGGATGTGATGTGCTTATGCTATCAGCTCTCAGGGAGATGACCCTGAAATTTTGTACAAAAATCACCTTTCCTTCCCCCCGAATATCAGTGTGTTACAGGAAAATGGATCGAGCTCAGAACAAAGTTCAAATGCAGTCTTCAGTCAGTGTGAAAGTTAAAGTGATAGAGAGGCCAGAGCGAGATCATAGGCACAACCATGAGACTCAGAATATACAGCCCATCCTTCCTGGGTTTTAGCTATAAATGTCCTCTCCGCACCCCCCTCAAACTCTCATTGCAAACTAAGTTGCAGCAAACTGTATCATGTCACTGGGTGTCCTGCTCCTCCTCTTGTGGTCCATGTTAACCCTTAAAATATCATCCTCTAGGGAAATCTATTCAGAAGTGCAGTATAGTACAGGGTTCCAGGAGCTGCCCCCAACCATATGGAGAGCTACTTATAAATATTTCCAAGGGCTGCGGTTTTTCTGGTGGCACAGGATAGACTGCAAAAGGTTAACTAAACAGTATTAATGCTCATACATTGCCCTTCCCCACCTAATATCCAAGGATCTTATAAACCTTTACAAACTTTAATAAATTATCATCATAATCTCATTGTGAAGTATCAGTGCCTAGTCACCACAGTGATAGGTGTGTTAGAGATACCGAGAGGAACAGACATGAGAAAGCAATGTACCTATTTTAAATATAGGGAAACTGAGGCACAGAGGGGGAACTGACTTGCTTAAGGCCACATAGTGAATTGGTGTCATAGCCAGGAATAGATCCTATGTCTCCTGACACCTGAGCTTGTGCCTGAACCACAAGACAATGCTTCCTCATCAATATATAATTTATACACTCCTCTCTCACAGATGTGGGAGGGGAGAGGGAAATCACACATCAAACAGGGTCCTCCTCTTTTTAGTATCTGAACTTCATGATAAGGTTTTGCCTTGTAGTTAAAAAGCAGATGTGACACTACACATCTATGCCTCATTAACAGCCACACTTCCTGGGCATCTCGAGACCTCTTCCTCTCACCAACTCTCCAGTACTTCTGGCCACCAATTTATTACGCATCTTGAGTCACACTCACCCTCCTCAGACAATTCAGCTTGAGAGATAGGAAAAGCAAAGTGAAAAAGAACTATTGTGACTGCACTTTACACAGGAATGTGCATGGGGATACACACAGGCTTATGATTAACCTCTGATTCATCAATAACCCATCAGCAAAGTGAGAAACCCAGTGCCTGACTAAGAGAACAGCAGACAAAAAAACAACTCATTGATGGGTCCTGGCAGCCCTTTATTGCTGTGGAGACCTTTCATTCTTTAAAGAAGAGGCTGTTTCCACTGCTTATTCCAACCCCTTCTTTTTCAATGGTATTGCCCCCAGTAACCTGAATCCATACTAGAAACTCCTATACTCTTGCAAAGATGATGGCAGAAAGCTGTATGGTCCTACCCTAGCCACTGGTACACTGGTGAAAGGACATTATCTGAAGCCAGCAACAAAGCACCACACCAAGGGAGCTTCACAATGGAGTGGATGTCTCTCCCTCTCATCCTATTTCTTTCTCAGTTGGGTGACTGAGGGACAATGTCAATTCCTAAACAGACGCATAGCAAGAACACACACCATTGGTACAGCTTCATTAATAGAGAGTGCAGTTAGTCAGGGCACAGGCATTTCCATCACTGCATCACCTATCCCTGCTTTAAAGGTCAGAAGACATGGTGGTAAAACCATCTGAGTCCTGTCTACACTACAGCTTCTGCTGTTAGTACCTTCAGGGGCGTGTGTTTGTGTATGAATTTTTCAGTTCCTGTGCAGTCAAAGAGTCTAAATGGCTTTGAGGTAAGATGATAAGACACACAGAGGTGAATCTGAACACTAATCAGTTTTATGAAAAGACAATGTAAATAATATCTTATGCTTCAACAATGCTTTTCATCTAAGAAACTCAAAGCACTTTCCAGACATCCAGTCAATCTCAATATCCCTACCAAGTAAGTAATATCTACCCCTCTTGATACAGGTAAACAGAGAAGTGTAATGTCTTGCTCAAGACATCCAATGAGCGTAAGGCAGACACACAAATCTAACAGCTAAATAACTCTTCCCCTTTGAGTTGAAACACACAAAGAGGTTTAAACTCCTCATCCAAGTGTAAAGTCTGCTATGTTCAGTGAGAAGTGATTATTCTCACTGCTGGTTCATTGGTGCTAAAGAGGTATAAAGAAACAAAGGCCTTTACAACAGAACACTCTCAAACAGATGCAATAGAGATGGGGAATTTTGCACCTGAGTTAAGTTGCCACCATTCATACATCCCGTTTGTCTATTAGTTACTAAATTAACCACAATCCATCAACAATTCAAGTCTCTCTCCAAGAGGCAGAGATTAACTAGGAATCACTATGCAGAAATGCCGCATGTCTCCCTCCAGTGAGATCAGTTCATGATGAGTAGCCTGAGTGTTTGGGAACCAAAGTGGGTTTTGTGAGCTGTTCCTCTAGAAAGCAATGACAGACACAGAAAGAAAAGGGAAAACGTTACCATTGGGAGGGGAGGTACTATAAGGCAGGATGTAACAGCTTTAATATTCATACTGCAAACTATGGTCTCTTTTATTGAGACCATGTGTGCGCCTGGAGAACGGGAAGCTGCACTTCAGTCCAAGCAGCTATGAAAATGAGATTTTCAGGGGAAAACAATGAAGCTAGTATGTAAATATTAATTTAACAATCTATTCTACAGAGCCTCAGCTGATCTATAAATAGCTGTTTTATTAAAAGGTGATGCTCAAGGCAACTATTCTGACTCCTGTTCCCACAATCCCCTGTGCCATCTTCTTTTCATTATCCCTGGAGACATTGTCTCTTACTGTCTTCCAGCACCTGCAGTGTAAGGAGCTCATATTTACAATACAATACATACCCATAGAGCCCCTCAAAAAACAAAAATCCTGAAGCGCTGTGTAGACAACAGTTCACAGAGCTTAAAGACTGCAAAATGCTTCAGAGAAACAAAAATTCATGCAACTATCTTTTAAACAGAACTAACCAGGGAACTGGCCAAGCAGATACTGACAGGCATCCAGAGAATGACTGAAAGGCCCTGGTACCAGATATCTTCCATCCTTTTTTACACTATAAAGTCTGCCATTGTATGACTGGTTGTAAATGCATAGAATATGCATACTAGAAGGCTGATGGCACCTTCAACTACTAGGTGAGGGGATATCAGACGGCAACACCAGACAAAAGGAGATATTACCTGGGATAATATTGGTAACCCAAATCCTGAGGTCCTTCATCAGTTTTTCACCCACTGGAATTCTTTATATG
Organism: Emydura macquarii macquarii; assembly: GCF_026122565.2. NCBI lineage: Eukaryota > Metazoa > Chordata > Testudines > Chelidae > Emydura > Emydura macquarii. Next base: position 14,286,903 of record NW_027131105.1, on the reverse strand, counting down.
TCATAATAATTATGTATTTCTCTACCACCTTCACAGGTTATACCGCCAAAATATTATTTTCCATTGTTGAAATGTAGCCATCCCTAAGGTGACACATGACAGCACACAGCAACACCACGCATCAGGTTAGGGGCAGGAAGTAAAGAACACTGCATCCTGGTAAAACCACAGAGGCAATTTAGATTAGCAGAATGGAATTACCCAAACTGAAATCTGGCCAGAAACCAGACACATTGGGTGAATTCTGAAGTTTTAGGATATTCACGTGGATTTTGTATGTATTCTCCAAAAATTATTTGAAGTATTTGTCTTCCTTTTGCTTGAAAGAACTCTGACAACACACCTCATATGGTTGGCCTGCAAACAGATAGGCTGAATATGAAAGAAAAGGAAAGGCCTCCACTACTCACCCTCTCATTTATCTTAGATATATGTTCATTCTAAAACCCACTCATACTTAAGACACTAGAAGTTACAATTTCATGGCTGATCACAGTGCCAGAAACATCCAGCCAATACATTCAACAAGTGTGCACAATATGCCGGTCACATTATTATTCTATGTTTATATTGCAGTAGCATCTAGAAGCTAACAGATCCAGGGCTCCATTGTGCTGAACACCATACAACCATATAAAAAACGATAGTCCCTGCTCCAAAGAGCTTACAAACTAAAAGATCAATGATCCATTTCAGGGGAATGACAATTTCCTATGGCACAGGTTTTGAGAGCTGAATATTTTCACTTATTTGGATTAGAGACATTTGCATCCATTTAAAAATTAGGGTTGAAGTAATCTATACTGCACTGTATGTAAATTTAAGAGGGTGAGACTCCTGCATCTTGACTCACAGGACCCTCAAAGACATGGTAGGATATGGTGCAGTTTCTAGAACAGCAGCAAAAGTAGATCAACGTAGTAAGCCAGTACCTATTTGCAAATAGTCCTGCTTGCATTCTACAATATTTATGCAATAGATTACTAGAGTCTTGTCCAGCAGAACAAAAAGCAGAAGAAACATGCTGAGAAATCATGAGGATTTTCAGGGATGGGGAAGTGCTATAGATATTATCAATTGATCTATCATTTATATGGTCATAAATAAAGGAATCAATTACAGTCACAAGTAAACATGAACAAAACAAGAAGTAATGGATTTGTGGTTTACTTTACTGTATTATTTAGTTTAATAAAAGCTTTTGTAAAGCTAGTAGCAGTTGACTTAAGCTGCAACAAGGAAGACAAAAGAAATTTGATAACTAAGAACAGTTCAGGCAATGGAACAAGCTGCCGAGAGAGGCTGCAGAATCACCTTCACTGTAGAGATCCAAAGCAGATATCAACCCTTGTCTATTGATGCAGGATTAGATGACCCAGAAAAAGCCCTTCCAACCAAAATGATCCTAGGATAGTCCTTTCTTGTAGCTATTATAAAGCTGTGAAATCTCACCCTACACTGGAATTTTCATTGACCAGATTCTTAATTTTGGGGAATGTCCAGTTATAATCCAGGAGCATTAACAAAGCAGTGCCTGAAGAAAAGTTAAACAAAGTTTGCTTCTCTCTGAAGCAAGTTTCCAGCAACTGAAGCGCAGATGAAATCCAACTTCGCTCATCCAGACACAGTAATTCATTCTTCACGCTTGTTTAAACATGGTCACTCACCGAGAGCAGACTGGCAGCCTCTTTTAGGCTGTAGATTCTGCTGCACTGCCATGAGCTGTGCTGAGACAAGTCCATGTCACATGTCAATGGAGACAGACTGAATCCTTCAGCTCTGGGACAGAAAGATCAAACTGCCAAATGGGCTCTGTCCCTTGCCGAGTATACTGATTTTTATCAATGAGAAAAGCCAATTAAAGTTGATAGAGACACATTCTCCACTGATTTTTCCTACTGCCCACTGCTCAGTGCTAGAATAATGGATAATACTCTGCCTGTGGGTGTATTTTTCTAAAATCTGTCAGTTCTGACAGAATTTTGGCACCTGAATAACTCAAGATTTATGTCAAGGGTCCAGGACTACACCATCTCTCAGTAGCTGATGGGTACATTTTTCAGCAGGGCTTCCCTAATTAAAGGGATAGAGATAGATGGGATCAGATTGATAGGTTTTGCAGTTTGATATTTCACGCTCAGTTTGATGAAATATAAATCACTCTTGGAACTTCTCTTAAACACGTGAGAGGAAGAAAAAAACGTAAGGAGAAGAACACAGTAATGGGTCCAAAATACCCTGATGTTGTCACTTATATTCAAATTCCACCTTCTGTCACCCATGGCAAGGTCCTGACAACAGATGCAATGCTTACTACAAAAGCTAAAAGGAAAACAGACATCAGAAGAAGTCATTGCTGCCCTCATTGCTTGCTCTGCCACAAAAGAGACCCGGTAAGTGCTGCCCATCATGGGAAGATCAGCATAGGCTGGGAATTCTGCACTAATTTAGACTGCCCCTCAATGATTAGTTGGCAACCTTCTCTGGCAGATTAGAGAACAGCTTTGACAGGCCCCAAAGGGAATTGCAGTCAGTGGGGTGGCTATAAGAGATGGGAGCTAGAGAGGGAATATAATATTTTAGCACTTTATGTGAATTTACAGATATTAACTAATTATCTTCTCATACCTCTTTCTGGTAACATTATTCCCATTCTACAGATAGGAAAACTTCTCCAAAGAGACTAGTGGCCTGATTTTTCAAAAGTGATGAGCATCCATGACTTACACTGATTTCAATGGGACTTGCAAGTACTCAGCACCTGTGAAACATCAGAGTCAGAGTGGTATTAGGACTCAAGAGTTTGTGGCACCCAGCCCAGATTTCAGGCCACCCCACTGTCACAGAGGCTCGGAGAGAGACCCACAGGATAACCCTCTAGAGAAGGGGAGAAAGAAAATATTCTTTCTGTCCATAACTTATCAAATAAAGCTGAACGATTACAATGCAGAGCAACAAAGATGAGAAAAGCATTGTTTTCCAGGCACTGAAAGGTTAAAACTATTATTTGAACAGCTGGGAAAATTAAAATGGTAAAATAATAGCTACCCTTCAAAATTCTACAGATGCAAAGACACTCTTCAATGAATAACTGATAAAGGGGAAAAAAACATTTTAAAAAGAAACTGCTTCATGCATGAAGGTCAAACAAGTAACAGCTTCTCTGAAGTACCTAGATTTTCAGACTTGTCAAATAATGCAGTAGTGGGGTTAACACAACAGCCTTTTACCTCTAGAGACCTAGGGTCAAAGCCCAAGTACACAGGTGACAGCGACCATAGGCATGTCTTATCCTACTTCCTTTTTGGAGGTTTATCCATAACACAAAATGATCAAACAGTCAAAACACTAGCATTTAAAAAAAAAAATCCCCATCTGTGCACTACCACGGGCACAGCTCCACACAGGTGGCAGCAACAGTGGGAGCACAGGGATAGACAGGGCTCAGGCAATTTTACTATCCTGTTGTCTAGACTTACTCTAAGTACTAAAGCTACATTGGTGACAGAGCGCAATTTTTAAGAAAAATGTTGTAGACACAGCCGTGAGGAATGGTTCAACTGTTTAGGAGAGAGCAAGTGTGGAACAGAAATTATGGCAGGTCAGGACCACAGTTCATCAGAAGTGCTGTGTGGAGAACTCAGGATTGGAACAGCAGAGGGTGCTACTGATTAGGATACTGGGGCATTGGGAGAACTACATGGAGAACTCAAAACTCCAATAGCAGCAGGGTGCTCTGTAGGTCAGGAATAACCTACATCAGCAGAACTGGGGAAGCTTGTAATATTGCTTAGCTCTAGCCAGGACTACCATGCCCTTCTTTTCAGGAGCACCAAATTCCTCTCTGCCAACAAAAAAATTTTTTTTAAATGAGAAAAACAGCAGAAACTGAAGGGTGAATTTGCAGAATGGCATGTGCCAATTTTTCTACACTTGACAGCGTTTACCTCTCCTCTCCCCAACCCACTTCATCTGCACAACTTCCTAAAAATACCGAACAAATTGTAAGTAGAACAGCAGTTGAACATACCTAATCAATCAAGGCCCAGTACATGCAGAAAGAAATGATGCTTCGACAAAAACTGCCAGCATCCAAAGAGAAGGCAACCTCCCCCTCCCAGTCCAGACTTCAGCTCTTCTGATCACTTTGCACTGACAAATCACAAAAGAAACTGTGGTTTCATAGTATCTTCCTTTGTGTTAGAAAGGAAGGATGAGTGGAAAATGTGTAGCAGCCACTTCTTTGTACTTATATCGGGAATCTTTTAAGCAGTAGTTTTCATGAAGGAAGACCTCCTCATCCCATAGCACCTGCTGCCTTAGCATTGCTAAAATCCCTCTGGATAACACTCCTTATATTGTGTGTTTTCTCTCTGCCTTGATGCTTTGTTTAACTGGGCCACTTTGGACAAGGATTCTGCCGTTCTCTACTTGGCAGTGACCTGGTGTGCCTCCTTTGTTTGCGCAGGCCCTTCACATGCTAGTGACACTTGAAGATTGGGTGGCACAGATCCTGCAGCTATTCTCGTAGTTTACTTTGGGAGATCTGATGTGATCACAGTTTAAGCAGGGATAGGTTTGATTACTTTGAGCATGGGAGACAACCAGGGTGCATCAGTAAAGACCAGCATTCTTCTCTCTGAAATGGTACTAAACCAAATGCTAAGAAGGGCAGTGTGATGTTGGAAGTACCAACACTCACAGAAGGCATAAAGCAGCGCTCCTGCCCCCCACCCCACCCCCAATCAATTATTCAAGATCCAATGGCACATTTTGCAGAAGTCAGGACCATGGTGTCCTGCCACACTGCAATTTGGATAGTTACATTCAGCCTAACCAAAATTACTCCTGCAATGTCAACTCAGTATACTACCCTTCGTTTCCTGTCCTAAGCTGTTGTGCAGAGTTGCTGGATTGCTAAACAGCTACCCTGCTTCAACCTTCAAGTGGCTGCATTTCAGGTGTGCAAGAAGAAATTCCTGTACATATAGCTACATTGCAAAACTGTCAAGGAAATTTACCATCTCTATTTACACTTTGTCACTAGGATAAGCGACAAATCTTTTACCTGCCCAAGGGACACAGAATTTTGTAAAGGTTTAAAGATGATACATAATTATGTAAAGCACCTTGGGAGTCCTTCAGGGTTGAAAAGCTCTGTACAAATGGAAGAGGAGAGGAGGAGAAAGGTGTGATGATTACCCCATCCTCTCTCCAGGGGTCTCCCGCCCTTACCACTGTTTTGAGAGTCATTCCTATTCCTCTCCCCCGTGCAACTTTACCTTCTAGATTTCTGATCCTTGTTCTGCAAGAGGCACAAAGTTAATGCAGACCCATGCTTTATGTCCTTACGAGCCTCCAATACTCAGAGGCCAGAGATTTTTCTGCTCCTCTAATCAGCCATGTGGAGATGCATATTTAAAGTAAGACAGGCACTGAATTCTGCCTTGTCCCCTAAGGAAACTGCAGCCTCCTCTTTCCAAACTGCTGGTTCAGTGCTACAAGGAATAGGCATCCTCATGTCAGCTCCAATACAGATTTAAAAATGAAAGGAATGCAAAGAAAGAACAGAGTAGAGGTCAGGAGAGGAGGGAGGGAGAGGGAGCAGAGAATGGAAGAAGGCAGGTGTAATACAAGGGGAGACAGAGGAAATAGGGAAGGGAAGAAATAGAGCATGGACTCTGGAAAGAGATGGGTAAATCAGGAACATGAAGTGCTAAGAGACAGCAGGGGCAGCAAGAACAGAATTGTGGTGTCTCCAGCTGTCTTTCACACTCTAAATGGCAACATTCTTCAGCTGGTGATGAATGCCTGAGTTCCCTCTCTTTGAGAGAGAGTAATGGGGACAGCTACATTTTATAAGGGGTTTCCCCACTGTGGCAAATTGCTGGCTCCAGTATGGTAGGTCCCGTGCTTTTCCCTCAGGTGGTGGGTCAGGATACCGCCTGTTGCCCTTCTCTGGGCATTCGGTCCTCCATAGTGCCTGGTGAGAGGGGAGAGACCCAGACCTGCCCTCTACTCTGGGTCCAAGCCCAGGGACCCTATGAATAGCAACTATGCGCTGCTGACAATACTTGTGGTTGAACTTCCTTCCCCTGGGCTATTTCTCCCTCTCTGATCTCTTGTGCCTTTCTCTTGGCTCTTCTCTGGTCAACAGCAACACTCCTCCCACACCACTGCCAGCTCTTCTTCCTTCCTCTGCCTGTCTGGTGCAGGGGTTTTTATCAGGACTCTAGCTGGGCCTTAATTGGCCTCAGGTGCTCCTAATTAACCCCTAGTAACTCCAGCTCAGTCTACAGGGAACAATGATCATTCTGGGGCTTATATATCTCCCTTTGATGACCCTTCTGGTGCCATCTGTCCCCGCTGTCTCACACCACACAGTATAGCCTGTTCAAAACTATCCATGTCTTGAATTCTAATCTAATGGCATTTCTTAGAATGGGACAGAAGTGCTCTAGTGCAAGTTATACAGGTCCTCCATTACTTCTGCTGCTTTAAACCCCTGCTTTCAGGGGTCATCTCGCAACCAACATCCTTCTGGCAGAAAAGACTGGACCCCTCTTTTAGAGCTCACCAATACCAGCCACTCCAGAAGGCATAGATGTCTTCCCCACAGCACCTTCAAACTCTGCCACTTCAGTGAAGCAAGAGCCTGGATCTGAGATTCACTTACAAGTTTCCCACAAGGTGACACATTGCAAGAGAAGGGCTAGCCCCAGGTATAGCCATGTCTATTTCCTTTATAAAAGGGTGGGCATGCAACCTCTCCCATTTATTTGTGCTGCATGATCTCGCTCTCCACGGCTTCACCCTCCATGGAGCGAAGTCACCTCCCACCTACTTCACTGTTCAACCTCACCAGCAAACAACAGGATGGCTCAGAGGGTGAGTCAGATTTATGGTTGGGAAGAACAGGCTTCCCTTATGGAAATCAGGTACAGCATCAAGCTCCAGGGGTAGGTGGCAAATCTACAGTGAAGAGACTGCACTTTTTCCACAAAAGGAACACAGTTCACCTCCATCACAGAGAAGGAAACAGAATCTTGCTGGTTTTGAGAGAAACCACAGAGGATGGGTGCTAGCTGAGTCAGTAAAATGGATCTGCTTCCTACTGGGGATTTTTAAATTGTTTTCCTCCTTGTGGGAGACAGGAAGTTTTCCTGAAACTTAGACTTCAGCCCCATCTGCACTGTGACAGGCACTGTGAAAGCTTCACAGGGATGATCCGCCTCACTCTGACCTGCAGCTATACAAGCCCAAGTCTCCCAACAGCTCTGCTCATCCGCCTCTGTCTTCAATGACAACACTTCGCAACTTCCCATTACATCCAGCTGTTCAATGAGGATTGGTCAATTGAGCCACACTGCATTGAGTGGACTTGTATACATTGGGGACCGGACAAAAATGGCCAGCATCATTAACCTTGCGATCCAGATCTGAGGTTCAACGTTCTCCAGGCGCAGTACACATGTATTACATCCTGCCAATTACACTGAGTACCTGCTAGTGGGTTGGTAGGTCTTTGAAAGGTATTTACTAGACACCTCTTCTCAGTTGGAAAAGCATTCTCCATGTAAAAGAGCAAATTGACTCAGATACATTTTTTCCTATTAGTCTGGTCCTTTAACCCTCTACATGAGCAGGTTATGAAGTCCCCCCTGGCCACTCCCCTCAATCACTATCCTGTCTTGGCAGTAAGCAGTGAAAACAAGACACCAAGAAACTGACATCTGGCTGACAACTAGCCACAAATACTGCTGATCAGCAGGAAAAGGCGCTCACGCCAGCTAGAATTAGCAGCTGCTCTGGATTCAGCTGATCCCAAGTGATTACATTTCCCAAGCATGAAATAACTGACCGGACAACCCACAAGGCATATGGGGGCAAGGGCAAGGTTAAAAGCCTTAAAACCAGCATCTCTCTTTTCCTCCCAAGATTAGTCAGATGGTTGCTCAGACCCAACCACACTACCTCACGTTTTGTTCTAGAGTATGTGTATTGAGCGAGGTTTTGGGGGTGGGGCTGTTAACTTCTCACAAAATAGATCACTCTGACAGTGTCCAGCCTTCAGAAAAATCAAGGTTGTTTCACAGCACAATGGGAAGATGTAAACAGACCTGCCTTCTCTCTTCTTCCATCTTTCTAAAGTCTCAAAGGCTGATCTGGCCCTCTCAATAGTCCTACTACCTTGGCTTCAGCTATTTCTTGACTGAGAACAGAAAAATTCAGCTTGGTCTCATTTTTGTAGGTAGTCACAGGATGGGGTAGAAAATGATGTGCTTCCACAGATAACACACCTAAGGGAGTGATCAAGTTACTCCTCCACTGAGATCAGAGAAAACCCTGCTCTGCAATGAGAGGTTTGTTTCTACCTTTCCTCCTCCAGAATGAAGCTGATAGCCTGCCGAGGGGAGATGCCTCCCAAAGAACCACTCTTAAAATGATAGCTGTCCATGCCGCTCACTGTTCCTCTAGTACCAGCCACCCCTGCTGAGCCTTTCCAGTGGAATTTTCTCCAACTGTGAGGGAGAGTTAACAGCAAGTTCACAGGGAAATCATGTACCTTCCCACTTTGAGCAGGGCCAAACAATTCTGGAGAGGGAGGGGAATCTGGAGCTGGGAGGACTAGAGCAATCAGCCACAGATCCAGGGAAATGGAGGACATAAAACCTAAAACAACATTTTACCCATCGAACTTGAGTGGGTAAATTATTGCCCCGCCTTATCCTTCCCCTCCCATTAGTCTGCCCTCCTCACCTCCTAGCTGCATTATACATGACTGAGCTCCTCACCTACCAACATCTGGTAGGGCTTTATACAAAAGTAAACCAATGCAATGTCTTTGCCAACATTTCAGTCCCTATGAGTGAAGCTCTCTCCTTGCTGGCAGCCACCTTTTGCAATGCCCAATATCAATATACTAGCTCATTCTCTTGAGCAGAGTCCACCACTGGCTCAGAGCTTGCTTGCTGCCAGCGGAGTGCAGCATGGATGCGGGAGCACAGCACACAATCTTGCCTTTTATTATTTATTTATATTTTTACTGTACAGGCCCAGGCTGTAATCCTCGGGCACAGGAGACCTGCTGAGACACCCACATGATTGGAGAGACTTTATTGGGTTTTATGGTGTTTTACTGCAGCAAATGTCAAGACTCAGCAATAATTATGACATTTCATGAAGGGTGCGGTGCGCAGCTTGGGATCTCTCCCCCCCCTCCCTTTCGGTTTGATGCTGCATTATGCAAGGAGCTTAAAAGCTATCTGTTGTCTCAAGTCCCTGCTGTTGCTTCTGTGTGAACAAACAACCCATTTCTGAAAAGCTGGTGCAAAGTGTCAGGTTTACATTAAATGGCTTCTGAAGCACCTTTCTGCCGCTGCAGAAAGTAGTGCTGGTATGGCCTAGCAAAGAGACAATGCAGTTTAGGACAGGCTGACAGGAATGAAACTCTTTTTGGACATTACTCCCCTATGCGCTCAACAGCATGCTTGACCTGCTTTCTGATTTACATTGTGCAGATGAGTTTGATGCTCATGAACGCAGACTATCACACAGGCAAACGCCAGGCATAGTGTGGCAGGCACGGTGCAAGCTCACCGCCCACTGCTCTTCCAGTGCACCTCAATCCTATTCTACAGCACCCATGTCATTCCAGTTCAAGGTTCCAACTCTGTCCTCACATGCATCTCGCTCTTGTCGTACAGTACCAACCGCTATTCCAACCACGTAGGGTCTTTACAATTGCCACCACTCTGCACACCATGCCTCTTTCTTAGAATCATAGAATTGTAGGACTGGAAGGGACCTCGAGAGGTCTAGTACAGTCCCCTGCACTCAAGGCAGGATTAAATATTATCTAGACCATCCCTGACAGATGTATGTCTAACCTGCTCTTAAAAATCTCCAATGACGGAGATTCCACAGCCCCCTTGCAACTTATTCCAGTGCTTAATTACCCTGACAGTTAGGACATTTTTCCTAATGGCCAACCTAAACCTCCCTTGCTGCAATTTAAGCCCATTGCTTCTTGTCCTATCCTCCAAGGTTAACGAGAACAATTTTTCTCTCTCCTTATAACAACTTCTTATGTACTTGAAAACTTATGTGCCCCCTCAGTCTTCTCTTCTCCAGACTAAACAAACCCAATTCTTCCCCTCTTTCCTAATAGGTCATGTTTTCTAGACCTTTCATCGTTTTTATTGCTCTTCTCTGGACTTCCTCCAATTTGTCCACATCTTTCCTGAAATGTGGCACCCAGAGCTAGACACAAAATTCTGTAGTTGAGGCCTTACCAGTATGGAGTAGAATGGAAGAATTACTTCTGGTGTCTTACTTACAACACTCCTGCTAATACATCCCAGAATGACGTTTGGTTTTTTTGCAACAGTGTTACACTGTTGACTCCTATTTAGCTAATGATCCACTATGAACCCCAGATCCCTTTCTACTTCTTCCTAGGCAGTCATTTCCCCCTTTTGTATGTGTGCAAATGATTGTTCCCTCCTAAGAGGAGTACTTTGCATTTGTCCTTATTGAATTTCATCCTATTTACTTCAGATCATTTCTCTGGGTCATTTTGAATTTTAATCTTACCCTCCAAAGCACTTGCAACCCCTCCCAGGTTGGTATCATTGGCAAACTGTGTAAGTGGACTCTCTGCACCATTATTTAAATCATTGAGGAAGATATTGAATAGAAAGTGCACAGTGACAAAAGCAACAGAAATCTGATCCTCCTGACCCAAAAGTCCAGGACTCTCATCAATTTACCTAAAGGAAACTCTTAGGATATGACTACACAGATAAGAGATGTACAGAAGAGCCACAGCTGGCCTGGGTCAGCTGACCTGGGCTTGTGGGGCTAAAAATTACTGTGTGGACATTCAGGCTCAGGCTGGAACCCGAGTTCTGGGACCCTCCACCCTCACAGCGTCCCAGGGTTCAAGCTCCAACCTGAACCCAAATGTCTACACAGCAATTTTTCAATCCCAGAGCCCGAGCCCCCTGAGTCCAAATCAGCTGACTTGGGCCAGCCAGGGTTTTTTTTTATCCCTATGTAGTTTGAACCCTGAGGGTATGTCTATACTGCAATTAAAAACCTACAAGCGGCCCATGCCAGCCCAAGGACTCTGCAAGGTGGAAGGTCCCAGAACACAGGCTGCAGTCGAGCCTAAATGTCTACACCACCAATAAAGAGCCCCTTAGCCCATAAGCCATGGCTAGTGGGACTCAAGTCAGCTAACCCACATTAAGGAACCCTGGGTTTGAGTATTTACACTGTATTTTAACCCTATGTCAAGGCTTCTAACCTGTGTTCAAACCTAGGGCTCTGGCGTCCCCTTCCCCAAAATGAGACCGCTCTAGCCCTAGGACTGTGGTGCACTGTGGGAAAACTCTACTGGCCACCCTGCACTTTACTAGGAAGCAGCTTGCTTCACAAAAGGCTTGATCAGTCCACTCTCCATTGCAAACCCAGGAGGCTCTCTGATAGTATGCTTGCAGATCAGTGATCAGAAGACAATGGGTTAAGGCTGACCTGAGCAGTTGCTGTTTGGAAGGGGAGGTGACTTCCATTCTCAATAGAGTGGATTGCAGATCCTGGGGATAGAGCAGACTAAGGAAGTTGCCCCATGGAATTATGGGATACTTCTGAATGACTCCCGGGCCTGCATCAGGCAGGGCTGTGGCTACACTGCAAAGAAATACAACTCAGACCCCGAGTCCCAGCTTGACTCGAGCTCAGACCCTCCAGCCTTTCAAGATGCTGGGATCATGGGTCTGAGCCCTGGATGAGCTCAACTGCAGTGTGGACGGAAGGGGGGTTAGCCTTGAGCCTGGGTAACATAGCTTAAGGGTATGTCTACACTGATGGCGGCAGATCGATTTATCCGGATCAATTGAGCAGAAGTAGAAAACTGGAAAACTACTAATCCACCTCCACCAGGTGGAGTAACGCTGAAGGGCATTTCCCATCGGCGCAGCAAACTGAAGACACCATGGTAAGTAGAAGTTAGGAAGTCGACAGGAGAGATGCAAGCTACTTTATGCTTGTGTATCTTCTGTCGACTGCCACCAAATTTGGCGACAAGTGTAGACATACTCTTAGTATCTAGCCTTCAGATTCTGTGAGATGGGCAGTTGAGACGGTCTCATTCAATCCACAAGCCAGGACATTACAGTGCTACTTATTTATCTCCCAGGGCTGTAGGGAGGCATTTATATTTCCAAAACACCCAACATGGAAAGGAATATGTGCTTTAGTAAGTGAGCGAGTGATGCTGGTGAGGCACCATGCACCACTTGAGGAGGAAAGGTAAATCCTGAGCTGGGGTTTCTTAATAGCTGAGGTGGCAGAGTGCCCAGGCCTTGTGCTGGTTTAAAACAAGAGAACAGACAGAGGACAGCACTCAGCCATGAGTAGTAAACATCATGAAGGAAACAAAGCAGAATTTTAACACTATCCAACCAGGCTGTTCTGAATTAAGGAAGCAAAGACTATCAGAGGCTGTTAATGTCTATTATATTTAAAAGTGCCTTTGGTTCAATTTGCTTATTTTTCCCCCCCAGGACAGAGCATTTAGAGAGCCAAGTTTCAGACTCCCTGAAAAAAAGACTGGAAGACTCATTTGACTGGGACAGGTGCAACGTCAGTAACCTGTTAATTCGCTGCTTCAAATTTGATTGAAGGTCATTGGTGGCCTGAATGAAGTGAACGTTTGGGGCTTAGCCCACTTCTTAAAACACAGGTGTACACATAAAAAAAATTACCAGCACATCTGGAACTAAATGGCCCCCTTGTTGGCAATTTTAGCAGAGAGACTGAAGACCAAATGGGCCATGGAGAACAAACTCTCCTCTTTCCATGAGAGGTGGTCCAACTAGGTCAGAGTTGAGGAATACCATACACAAAGCAGCACACAGAGGAAGTTGGAACCACCAGTATGCTTGGTTAGATGATCTCAGTCTACTGGGATTACCTTTCCCCGGCACTAAACTCACCCTTAAAAAGAGATGGGGATTAAACCTCTGTGAGTAAAGGATGCAGTGACCATTCAACACAGAAGATGTATAGGATGTTCTGCAGGGAAATTAGGAGTCTTCCAAAAGAAAAAAAAAAAAAAGAAATGAAACAACTGACCTGTGCTTGGCAGGATGGAGTGAATCTGGTAAACATTATTTCTCTGTTACCTGACCTGGTGAAGTGGCCCAGCAGATGATCCACACAGGAAACCTTGTGGACAGTGGTGTGGGCTGATATGAGTGGAGTAAAATACAAAGCCAGATAGGTAGAGGCAATGGGACCTGACAGAAAGGTAACTGGGCAGAGGGCAAGCAGAGGGCTTGAAGAACAGAGGCAGAGGAGCCTAGATTTACAGGGTATAAACTAAATATTTTAAAAGATAAAACAACAGTTTTCTGGTTGCATTATTTTTAAATCACTCCCCCTAACATAACCAAGGAGCCACTAGCTCTTGATTATGATCTTTACCTTCTCCCCACCATACCTTATCAGGCTAACTCAGAGCAGGAGGTTGACTGAACCTAAAACCCATTTACACAGGACAAACTCAGCATTCATCAGGGACAAAGACTAAACACATTGTCAAAATAATTTTGCCTGCATTTCTGGACACATGCTCAGTCTTTGCACAACAGAATGGCAGGCCAGTCTCTTTCTGGAAACAATTCAATACGTGTAATGCTGCAGCACCACATTTCCTCTAAAGACTCTTCATTAAGTGTTTGCCCTTATATTGCAAAGGTAGCAAGTTCAAATCCTAGCATAGGGGAAGTTTTGCAAATAAATTCTAAGAACACTTTACATTTATAAAGTCCTTTTCACAAGATTTTAAAGCGCTTTACAAAGGTGAGTAAGCATTAACCTCATTTTACAGATGTCAGCAAGAGAGATTAAGTATCTTCCAAAAGGACACAGCAAGCCAATAGCAGAGCTCACACCAAGTTCTGTGCTCTAACCACTATAACATAGTGCCTCCCTCCAGTCTTCTTGTATCAGTATTTGAAGGGAGTCAAGCACTAAGGAGACAGAGAGATTACTTCAGAATGGTCTGATAAGGTGTAGTTAGGAGTAATGGCACCTCATTACCCTCAGAATACACGTGGAGTCTTCAGAAATATCTCCTAGCAAGGAAATCGGCAGAACAGTCTCACAAAGGGTTGAAAGTTGCCATTACTAGAGATACATACACTATATAAAGTTGAACAAAAACACATGAATTTTAGATTTGGTGAAAGGTGCCAATTTGACAGTCCTGGAGATAGAGGATCTCTATCCACAGAATGAGTACAACAAAAGCAGCAGCCCATCACTTCTCCTCCAATGTCCCCTAGCCCTAACCTGAAAAGACCACCTCCCAGCAAGAGAGTGGGGCTCAGTGTCCCTGGCCTCATTTCTATAACTGCCAGCAAAAGCTGCAATTAATGTTTATTGCAATGCTCATGTTTGATGCAGACACTTTCCCACTGGATTAAGAGCAAACAGCCATCAGAGTAACTACTTTCAAACACTACCAGCCAGGGATGGATCAGAATTGACTGGCGAAAGGGACTACATGGATTACTAATCCCAGAGCCATTCAGCCCAAGGGACATTTAAAACTAAACAGAACATTTGGAAGTGGGGACAGGGAAGGAACAAGCTTCATGCTGTGGGGAACAATTGGACACTTACCTCTCAGGATATAGGAATCCAAAAGTGATAGACTTAAGGAGCTCAATCTATTCAGTTAAACAAAGATAGATGAAGAGGTGACTATAAGTATCTACATGGGGAATATATATATATATTTGATAATGGGCTATTCAGTCTAGCAAAGAAAGATACAACATGATCCAATGGCTGGAAGCTGAAGCTAGATAAATTCAGACTGGAAATATAGCATACATTAACCAATGGAACAATTTATAAAAGGTTGTGGTGGATTCTCCATTACTGGCAATTTTAAAATCGAGATGGAATGTTTTTCTAAAAGATACACTCTAGGAATTATTTTGGGGAAGTTCTGTAGCCTGTGTTATACAGGTCAGACCAGATGATCACAAAGGTCTCTTCTGGCGCTGGACTTTATGAATAGATGTCCAGTTTCTACAACTCTGTTGGAAAGCTATATCCAGGCTGCCTCTCCCTCGAAAGTAATAACCAAATTAAGCTCCATGCCATGACAACAGTATACAACAGGTTGCACATTTCAGGGCTATTTTTTAACTTCTTGGGAAATTAAAGCTATTTGGCCATTGACCTTGCGTTACTAATCGGCAGTTGCCACCGACTGCAATTTATGTGAGTCTATTTCAATCTACCCTCAGCCTCAAATACTACTCTTCAGCTGTGAATGAACTTTTCTACCCTGGGCTGCTTGGACACTAATGTCTCCCAGAATTAGTTTGGCTAGAAACTCTCACGCATCCAAAATCGAGTTGTGACACCACGAAATCATGAAAAATCCAACACCACAGTACACTGCACCATTCCTTTTGGTCCTGAAGAACAAATTCCTAAATGCAATATCCCTCTCCGAAGATATGGTGTGTTCACTCAGGAAAACACTGTCTATTTTTGTATCTGCTATATTACTAAAGAGTTATACATTCAAACCCCTAAACACAGAATTTGGGGTCCTTTAGGTATGATAGCTCTGTACACTCACTGTATACTTACTGTATAGTAATTTAGCCTAAAAAAGATCTAGTTTAAAGTCGCTAGGATAGAAGAGGTCCAAGCCTTTCCAAAATACTGGATACAAGAGGACATACCACTTCTTGCTTCTAATAAGTATTCAGCCAAACTTTAGCTCAAATTCTAATATGCAACATCAGAAGAATATTTTCATCTTTACCCATTTTGAGTCTAATAGCGCTAATATGACAGAACTGAAATACACAATATCTCTCCTCCAGCACTGGACTTATTTTCAAAAAGACAATCATTCCAACACCACCAACCAGGTGACTAGGGAGAAACTTCCAACACAGGCAAATATCTGGGATCACCTCTTTCCCTGAAAAAACATCCAGGACTTCTCCCGCTTCTATGGTTACAGCCCCCCTTAAAAATCACTATTTGGTTTTGACCACAAGCCATTCAAATTAGCTAGCACCCCATAGAAGTGGGTGAATAATTTACATGAAATAGTTTATTTCAACTGATTTATCTTTTTTTAATGAATTGTCCATGACCAGCTTACAATTTTCTCAAATCTGTTTCCCAAATTTCCATAAACAATTTTCAGTTTGCACCTTTTCATGAGCAGTTTGTTACAAGTATTCAAAATTAGGTTGGATGCACCAGTTACAAGGCAGCTGGCTAGCTCTGACTACGCATAAGTCATGTGGTATGGTTATTGTTCCCTGACTGGATGTGCATAATACCTATACATCCTGTCTACACTAGGGAAATTTTCCAAATGGTTTAAGTAATCTGATTTAAAAACCATTAAGAACTATAACGTAAATCCAATTGTAAACATTGTAATGTTGCCTCACCCATTTTAACTGAGCTGGTTTCAAGATTGCCTGGAAAATATGCATATTTACATTAACTTTACCTGGGAGAGGGCCAGGGATGAGAAGAGCCATTAGAAAAGAAGCCAGGCCTTTGGGCAGCGATCCCCAAACTGTGATACATATACCACTGGTGATATGCAGGCCACCTCCCAATGGTACGCATCCACCTGCTACTGGGGAGCCGTCTGCAGAGCCCCAGTGGCACTATGCTGTGCAGGGACAGAGCACAGCAGCACCCAGGACATTCTGACCCCTCATCCCCAGACACACAGCAGCTAGCCAGGAGCACAGCGGCTGGCCAGGAGCCGCTCCAGGGTCAGCCCGGTTCCCAAGCAGCGTGGATCTGCATCTGTGGCAATCTTACCATAGACCGCCATCTGCAGTATGCTGATCCACAGTTTTGGAGCCCCGAAACCTCTCCAGGAAGCTGCCCAACAGCTGATCGGCATGCAGCAGAGCCCTGCGGAACAGCTGATTCCATGGGTCTCCCCTGCAGGCCGCAAATCAGCTGTTCTGCGGGGCTCCCCTGCTGGGCCGCTAACCAGCAGTTCCCTGGGGCTCCCCTGTCCAACACAGATCAGCTGTTCGGAGTGCTCCCCTGCTGGCTGGCAAGGAAGCCCAGCGGAACAGCTGATCGGCAGCTGGCAGGGGAGCCCTGAAGAACAACTGATTGGTGGCAGGCAGGGGAGCCCTGCAGAGCAGAGCTGTTCAGTGGGACTCACCTGCTGGCCACCAATCAGTTGCTCCGCTGGGCTTCTCCTGCTAACTGCTAATCAGCTGTTCTGCAGGGCTCCCCTGCTGGCCCCGGAGCCCAGCAGAACAGCTGATCAGGGGACAGCTCCCACCCCTAATCTCAAAGGCGGGGAAGCAGCCTCAAAGGCTATGAGCTGCAGAGAGCTGCTTCCCTGCCTTTGAGATCCACATCCGCTCCACTATCCACCAAAATATGATCTGCAGATATCCGCAGATATAAAAGCAGATAGCCCCGGATTTGCAGGGCTCTATCCCCGCCCCCCCCTTCCGGCCCCGCCCCTTTCCTCTGCCCCTCTCCCATGT
This sequence comes from Emydura macquarii macquarii, assembly GCF_026122565.2. Lineage (NCBI taxonomy): Eukaryota > Metazoa > Chordata > Testudines > Chelidae > Emydura > Emydura macquarii. Next base: position 14,269,321 of record NW_027131105.1, on the reverse strand, counting down.
GGGCCCAGCACCTTGACCAACTGGTGGCGGTACTACAGGTGGAGGAGTTTTATGTTGGTGGTACACAACGTAGTAGAGTTTGGGAACTGCTGCCTTATATTAAACATATCCCACTGGGACCAATGAGAACAGCAGATGTGTACAGATGCTTTTGGAGAAGAAAACTTAGGGGTCATCAAGTTCTTCCTCTTTCATTCAAGGCACTGGGTTGTTAACAGTGTGAAACTGGGAATGTTTTGTAATATTTTTTTATGAATCCAATGTATGCCTCAGCTTCCCCTATATGTATCACCCAGTGGGGATTAAGTCTGTTGTTAGGGGCAGCACACATCAAGAGACAGGTGTGTGGGTGTCATCCAGCTATCTGAGCATGCTGAATAGGTCATTAAAAAGGACTGGCATAGCTGACTCTTATCAATGGAAAACCTGAGACACAATGTAAACTCCAATGATTCTACAATCAATCCTCAACTCTGGAAGCCACAGCAGGTGGGGTTGTGACCTCAGCATGGCCCTGCCTTGAGAACAAAGGACTGAGAGGTGTGGAGTGGGGGATAAGGTCTGGCTGCTGGAGCAAGCTGGGAGCACTTGGAAGGGGAAGAGATTAAAAGTCAGGGAGATGGAGACCATCACAGCATGGCTGGCCCATCAGGGCACTGATTTGACCAGGATGAGCTATGGTGTAACTTCTGCCTCTCTGTGCTAACTTCAGGACTTCTGATTGTATGCCAGCTAACTAATAAATAGTTACCTTGTTTTGAAAAGGCTGCTGTGTCACTGTAAATACTCACTGAGACCATTGTGCCCAGAAAGGGCACAGTACAAGCCTCCTGCAGTAGTCTGGCTTTGCTGCAGGGAGTCAGAGGGGGGGGGGGGGAATGCTGGTGCTAAAGCTCCAGTCTTGAAGGTCATGGACCTGTGGGTCCATGGAGCTCAGCTCCCTAATGGGCTCACTCCCAAGAGACTGTTACAGGATGAGGCATACCCTGTGACTCCAAGACACACAACTAAAGATACAACTCCGTGTTGCCCTATCAGGCTAACAAGGATTTTTGCCTGGAACATGCCACCCTGTTAGGTGTTGCTCTTGCAGGGAAAAGGTTAAGTGGGAGCTGCTGAGGCAGGTGACTTTACCTGGACATAAGAGCTCATGGCGTATGGGGGAAATGGGGGATAGAGTGTGGGCTGAGCAGTACTGGAGGAAGAACTCTGGAGCACAGCCAAACATGGGAAGAAGTTTTGAGCTGCTTGTTCTCACTGTTTTCTTGAATAATGCCAAACTCCAAGGTGTCACATTTGGGCTTCACATAGCATGTGGACTGTGCAGCACAGATAGGGAAAGGCACTTGTTCACATGAGTTAATACATACTGATGATACGCCAGGCTTGCAAACACCAGGGCTTTGTGAAGCTCTATGATACAGAGCAAAATAAAGAACTCATGCCTCTAGCTTCGTAAATACTGGGTGCATGCAGCAGCCATTTCCATTTTAAGTAGGCCAGCATTTTACTTGGGGACATGCCTCACATATTAAGAGGGCAGTTTATGTCTTTTCAGGCAGCTCCATAATTTTAGTTTTTACACCAATGAACTCTAGGGCACGTGAAAAACTTTTGTGTATGGACCATATAGAGACTGTTCAGAACAGGAACCTCTGCCTGAGGATCTAAACAATAACCATTTCCAGTTCTTCTTCATTTACAATTTAAAAGCAAAATATGGATTATTTTTCTTATTCAAATAATAGGCTAGGAGAACGCCTGGGTGCAGTTAATCTGATGCTGCTCTCCTCAGAGTTTATGACTAAATAGACAGCAGCTGCTTGCAACTTGCGGCCTCTCCAATGATTCCCTTGTGAGGGCCATTTATTGAGTCATAAACTCCTCCGATAGTGTTATCACCACAGCATTTGCACAAATAAAGGTTGGAAGAGAGAAAGATTAAAAACTGAACTACCTTTACAGGGAAAGCAAGAGAAAGCTTTGCAGATCCATTTGCATTTAAACAAAGGTAGGTGGACATATGCAGACAGTAGAGTGGGAGTGTACCACAGGGGACGGCTGAGTGCGCCAAGCTCCAGGTATAAAATACAGACTTCTCTGAAACTACATTTGAATTGCAAAAGGATATACTGTCCGTCAGCCTTCTGAGTTGAGCTATAATGTTCCAGGTGGTATACTCTGAGTGTAGGTATGTATCTTTTCAAAAAAACTTTAATGAGGTCCTGCCTGCTCTACAAGATTGTTAAAAATCCTCTGGCACACCTCTTCAGAGTAGGCATTCACCCCAGCATATCTGGCCAAAGTTTTCCTCCCTCATATTTTTGTGTAATGTGGTGGGTAGTATAGAGTTAGAGTGAAAAAGATAAAGGAGAATTATGAACTCCTCATAACAACTTTATGTAGGTACCTGCTACTGACAAGAGAGAATGGTTATGTGGCAGGACCCTACTGAGTGAAACCTGTGTGTGGCCTCAGCCTTGCATAACGCAGCCTGGCCATAAACTTCAAATAAGCCAAAATATCAGCTTGGCTGGTCCATAAAAGAAAGGTCCTGGTGACACTGGGGTAGCAGTCTGAGGAAAGGAATAACACCACCACTCACAGGGAGGCAATCCTCTGAAGGCATTTGTGAGGCGAGAGAGGGATCAAGATGTCAGGCCCACTGGCTCAATCTTGTAGGTTACTATGAAATCACCAGGGGTCACCTTTTCTGTGTGGGGGCTGTTGGGAAATGTGATTGTGTAATAATAGGTTATGTAACAAATCAGGAAGAACATTCTCTAACAACTAAAACCGTAGGTGACATTTGGATTCTATCCATTCTCGGGCAGGAGGGGGAAAAGCCTTTGGGGAACAAACAAAACACTCATAGGGACATGTTTACAGAAAAGAGAGACAATAAAATATTGCAGAAAGCCCAGGGGGTCTAATCAGGATGGGGGCCAGAGGCTTGATAAAATACACAGGCTTTTGCCATTTGCTCATAAAGACATGTCTCCCCCTATCTGGGCTCCAAGAAACAAATTAACCAGATTTCCATTGCCCCCCATTGGCATGAGAGAAAATAGCAGCATCGTCTTTCAATACTAATTGTCTGCAAGCTGTGGTAGCTCCTGGTGAAACTTGCAGTCAATAAACTACAGACAATTTGAAGAGACACAATGGGAGCTGCCCCTCCCACATCATCACCATTTATCCAGGCTTTTATTTAGGTCTAAAAGCAGTGATTTTATGCTTTCTTGTCTGACGTTCTGCAGAGATATGAAAATAGATCCAGGCTAAACAGGAGACATCACAAGCAGGCCAATCTGATAGTCAATGTACTTCCCAGCAAGCAAGACAGGGCAAGCTCAGGATGCTGGTGCGCCGATAATGTAGGGTACTTAGGTGGAACAATATCCACTAGAATCACTCCGAAGGCTTCTATACGCATTGTTAGATAGGCTCCAGGGGAGATTTGAAACCGGGTCTCACAAAGTGCCTCCCAAGTTCCTCTCGCTTGCTGGGAGGAGGAGACATTAGAAAAAGTAGTCCCACATTCACTTGCACACACTGCTTAAGAAGAAGTAAATAAAGAATACTTTTTGGGTCAAAGCCACTGAAGAGGGAATTTCCTTTACATTTCCTCTGCACACCCCTTCACTTCATCCCTGCCCATCAGCCTCTGCCCCATCAGGCCCACAGAGTAAAAACAGCCACCATCTTAAGAGGAGCCAAAGGGTTTTCCACAGCCTGGCACAGGTAGCAGTATCTTTACGGCACAGAGATAGAGTCCAGGAACCAAGGGGTCTCTCCTTCCCTTGTCCCCTGATTTTCATCAGGTGAACAGCATTCCTCTTCCTCTTCTTCCCAAGATCCCTCTGGGGATGCTCTTTCCCTGAGCTGGCTTTCCACCAAACACCCCTTGCATTGCAGAGTACCCTGCTGAGATTGGTCACTCTGACCCTGGCAGCTCGCCCAACACTGTCAAACTCACACACAGCCCTGGAGCCTCTATTGCCATCTCATTCTCCTCCCTACCTCATTCTGCTGCATTATTAGGAATCCCAGCTCTTGGCCTGCAGACAGTTGGCTGCCCTCTCCCCTTTGCTCCTTAATAAACAGCAAATTTCCAGAAATCCAGAGTCATCCTAGTCACTCTTTCAGAACTCACTGGGACCCCAACAAAGGGCTAGTGCAGGGGTGGCCAAACCATGGCTTGTGAGCCACATGTGGCTCTTTTACAGTTAAAGGTGGCTTGCAGAGCCCCCATGCTTTCCCCCATTCTCTGCCTACCAGACTGGCAGAGGTTGCTTGGGACTTCTGCCCTGTGGCTGAGTAGTGGGGCTAGGGGCTTCTTCTCAGTAGGGAGGGAGTCTCAGGGCTTCAGTCCCACGGGGCATGCCTGCCTAGGCTTGGGGCTTCAGTAGAAGTGGGCCTAGAACCCAAGCCCCGGCAGGGCTGAAACCCCGAGACTCCTGTCCCCACAGGGGGCTGAAGCCCTAAGCCCTGGCAGGTGCACTCCGGCTCTTGAATTTGTGAAGATTATTTTATGCAGCTCAGAGGGTCATTATGTTTGGCCACCCTTGGACTAGTGCAATTGGATTAGCGAAGACAGGCAAAGGAACCAGGAAGAGAAGGAAATGTCTCATTCAATATATTTTTAAAACTAAAGGGGGTGAAATTAAACAAGGAAAAACAAGAAAGAAGAGAATTCTTTTATCTTTTTGTTAGGAGGCTGGGGGCACTCATAGCACATGCAACACTTCTCGCTCAGGGAGATTTTCAGAAAGAATGCGGTTTTTTTCCACAAAAGGCCAGGCTCTGATCAATACAGTAACTAGAAGGAGTGGAGGAACACTAGCCATCCACTGCAAGCTGTAATCTTCATTTCCATCATAACCCAGAGCCCTCCCATCCTGAGTCTAGTTTAAAGTATGTCCTGGGCACTTTTCTGCCACCATCGGGAGGAGCTCTCAGAGCACTACAAGATCTTTGATGAAGGGCACTAGTGCAGACAAAGCTTCTGTATCAAATGAACTGAAGTCACCTGTATACAGTGGTCAGTGAGATGCCAATGTCTAGACCTCACTATCTAGAAACGAAGCTCAGTTTAAAAACATCATGAAGTGGTCTTCCCTCTTTCCCACCTTTCTCCAAGCTGACTCAATGGAATGTACAGGGGAGCTTGCGGCAGAGGGGCATTCGGTATAAAATGTAGATTAAAAAAAGTCTATTTTGTTGTTAATCTTGTAATAGCCTTTCATGAAACATAGCCAGCAACCTGTGACTGAGGTAATGGCCACATCTCGGGGTTCAGAGGGCACCAGAAACCAGTGGGGCTAACCACCATGGCCAGATTTAACCCTGGGGTAAGCTGGAGAACTCACTGAAGCTGTAAGAGCTTACAGCAAGGCTCCATTTGGTCCAGTGTTTTCAGAACCCTTTAATTCATGGATTAGAAAGACAGAAGGCACTGCTGTGATTATCTCGTTTGACCTCCTGTAGAACACAGACAATTCCTGTTTGCAGTAGAGCATATTCTCTGGAAAAACAGCCAATCTTGGTTTAAAAATGTCCAGTGATGGAGAATCCACCACAAATGCCTATGTCTAACTTCAGAGCTCACAGGCACCCGGACAGAAGCCTCTCCCCTCCATCCCCCATCCCAGCACAGAGAGAGATTTCCTGCCACCCTGCCATCGTCTGTAGCAAATCAATTTAATATGCGTTTCAACACCCTGTCAGCAGCTCTTTCCTACAGATTTCCACAAAATCAAGGAAACTTTCTAGCAAGGTTCACCATACGCAAGAGTCTCTGGAAACTAAAACTGCCCAGATATTTGGTTTATAAAGAAAACACACAACAAAAAACCCCACAACTCCAAGTTAATAGGATCTTTCACTGCCCTCTGCTGTTACCAGTCATTCAGCTTCCAATTTACTTTTTAATAATGTCAGGCTGGGGCTCAGGACTGGCAGCTTCCCAGCCTCTCTCTCAGGCGAATTGGAGCTACAGCTTGTGAATATGCTGAAGTTTAATGCAATCTGTCTTCTTTGGTAATCACATTCCGTCTGCACTGGGCACAATAAAGATGTATTGGTAAATGCATTTGCTAAAGATATACTCTGCTGAAAAGGCTACAAGCTTGATTTACAGGAGGCATGAAGGAAGCATTGCCTAACGGAGATTGGCAAGAGATGTGCTGTGCTCTGCACACAGCAACAGGAGGCAGAGATTGTGCTCTAAAGCAAAGCAGGGCCTGTGCTGCTGCTGCAGAGGAAGAAAAAGAAACCACACGTTTTGGGAGCTGGGGACTTTAAAGATATCAGAGAAAAGCCCTTTCCCTGGCAGCTTTAACCTTGCTGATTTGCAGACATACAAAGACCTTCTTTGTAAACAGGAAGAAAAAAATTCCACTAGGACTTGCAACAACATTTGGTCTAATATATCCTGACAATTTTCCCATCTCCTTCTGTCGGGGCTTCTTCTGGGAGCCGGCTAGCAGCTTGTTTCATGTTATACTTAAATCAGGCATAAAGCTTCCCCTCACAATGCAAATGCAAAGGAGAAAGGTTTTCTTCACAACAACCCCAGCCTCTCCCTTTCACACAGGTGACCCCATGAGAAGTATTTCAGTCTCTCATTCCCTACAAAGCTCTGCTTTTGCCCTGAAGTCCACTCAACCATAAATCTTGACACCCTTCAAGAAATCGCTCAGTCAGATGATGGCCTTGTACCTGGAAGGATACTTTCCCCTTTCCTCACATACTAGAAATCCCACATGGCATCTTATTTCATACCCACCACCATCTCAAAGACCATTTTTGCCAGTTGAAAGGTCTGGAAAGCGTGATTTTTCCAGTGGAAGTGGTCAGTGAATTGTGCATCTTTTCCACTCCCTTACTTTTGTTCATATACTAATCGCCTAATTCTTCCAAGGTGCTGAGCAGCCACAATTGATGGATGTTAACGGAAGCTGCATGCACTCTGCACCTCTGAAAATCAGATCATAAGGGATGCAGGTTTTTTGTGCTGCGCCAGCAATTTTGGGAAATCCATAATGAAGGATAATCTTATGTCATGGAGGTAATGGATTCCGTGACTTTTGGAGACCTCTGTGACGTTTTATGCTTCAGCCCTGCAGCAGGAGCCCGTGGAGCTCCCAGCCGCCATGATGGCGAGCGCTGCCCCCATCCTCCACAGTGGGGCTGGGGCTCTCATCCCTCTCACTCAGGCTTCAGTCCTCCCCGCAGCAGCCCTATTTTGTCACAGTTATTTTTAGTAAAAGCCAGGGACAGGTCATGGGTTTCTATCAATTTGTGTTTTTTGCCCGCGACCTGTCCCTGACTTTTACTAAAAATGAAAGTGACAAAATCTTAACCTTATCTATAATCTCTCAGAGGAAACTCCTTGGTTTAATTTGCCAATTAGAGAAATTAACTGCAAGCAACATCAATAGGAGGCAAACCTTCCAATTTTGGGGTGCAATAATGGGAGATAGAGAGCACTTAGAGGATCCACAGGAAAAGCTGAGACGTGGGACTCATGAGAAGCTTAGCAGAAACTCAGCAGTGGTTGGCACTACTGTCTCAAAGCACTAACTCAGAGCATCAGCACCCACTGCAATTGGGGGGAGGGTTCAGCAGCCTATGGGGAAGCCAGGGAAGAGATTGAGGCCTGTCAGCAATCTGAGAGAAATTGCCCCATAAGGAAAACACCATGCAGAGAGGACCACAAAGCCAGCAGGATGCGGCAGGGAAGGAACTGTTACCTTCTGAGCTGCACTAACACAGCGCTGGTACTCCTTGGCCAGCTCTGAGCACTTGAGCACTTCATGCTTGTTTTCTTGGTAGCACTTCAGAATCTCTGATTGCAGCCCTGCGCACAGAGGCTCAGTGTTCCTCCGCCTGTGGAGAAAATGACAACAGGAGGATCTGTGACACAGGTAATATTCACCTACACTTTAACTTTACCAGTTCCCATACACATACCAGCCTCTGCACTGGATCCACCAGAAAAGTCCTCAGAAAATAAGTTATCCAGTAGGAATAGCAATCACCAAAGAAGCCATTCCCTTCACAGTGCCTTTCAGTTGAGGAGTTCAAAGCACTTAGCAAATACAAGCCTCATAATCTGCCATGAGGTTAGGAAGGGTTATCCCCATTCAACAAGTGGGGAAACAGACACAAAGATTAAATGATTTGCCCAAATTACACAAGAAATCTTTGGCAGAGCTGGAAGTAAATCCCTGGAATCCGGGCTGAACCGGACTCTCCAAAACAACAAGAGGTCCACCCTACGAGTCTGAGGAGCAACCATGACTTGTTGAATAAACCACCTCACATTCTCCAGTTTAAGTCACAGCTATTTAAGCACTTCAAAAAACAGCAGGCTTGGGGGTCACCAGGACCGTGCTGCTGGCTAGCAAAGTGCCACCATCCACACAGAGAGGTAAGCACAAACTAAAGAATTTGCATTACACTTTAGAACTTTGTGCAAGTGTGTGCACTTGTTAAGGAGGGAGTTCACACAAGAAGACAGACATTCTCAGATGTAACCTACTACACCACAAATCCCCATTTTTCCTGTACTGTGACATTTGTAGGTCTGTGTCTGAACACTGAGCCCAGCTCTTCTTTCCACAGCACTTGATGCTACAGGCGAGTTGTAATCCTGTGCTATGACATCACATTCATTTCCAGAGCAACAAAAAATGTGTCATCAATGCATCCTTATGGACTTCCCTGCATGATCAGGAAGGTGCTGAGAGGAAGCATCTGGATGCTGCACCTGCTGCATATTCAAGCTATGATTTGAGTCACATTTCTTTCTATTGGGCAAACAAACTAAAAATCCTGTGCTTCTTGGATCCTTTGTAGTGAAGATGGGGGTGAAGGGAGCTCAGATGAACCTCCAGTCCACACATTTTTTAGGTTGTGGGTGCATGCAGGAGGGCACAATGAGGGTAAAATATTCTGTTATCTCAAAGTCAAGGTCTGGGTACTTCTAAGAGAAAATTGTACTGGGACACTGCCCAAGAAGTGCACCTTTAGCCTTGATCATACCACCAAGTCTCAAGGGCAAAACTCTAGCATTATCAGAAACATGCCTCACATACCAACAACAGCATGAAAAGTAACAGCAATGTCACGGTGCTTGAATCAGACACAGTCAGACTAATTTAGACACTCCTCCCCATCCACCTAAAAAATGGTATGGTCTTTAAAAGAAAGGTAATTTCGATGTAGGGTCCCTTGACACTGGACTGTGCTCGTTATTTTGTGTCATATTAAACAAGAACATCTTTTAAAAGCCTTCCAAAAGCTTGAAATGGAAAAGAACTTGCAGGGAGCTTCAGAAACCCATAAGGCTGGCATTTTGCTCTGTCACTGCAATTTTAATATCATTCTAATCAACTCTGAGACCTTTGAAACAATACCAAGCAGTGCTAGGTCAGGAAATACCATCAAAACCCTCAATTCATTGGGAAAGTTAAGACTTTTTAAATTAGGTTTTTAATTCAGCATGTTAAAAAAACCCTAAAGTGTACTTTGTAACTTCATCCAACAGGATGGAAGGGGGAAAAAAAGATACAATATGTTATGAGATCATTCATCTATATTCACCTGAATTTAACAGTGCAATATTAGCTTCTCAGATGGACAGATACATTTTAGAGTATTTGAGTTTCACTTTGCCAGTCTCAGAATGAAGGGCCATTAAGCCCTTATTTGCTGGTTCCTCACCTGTACTTGCTATGGTGTCTGTCATAGCACTGACTAAGATCAAAGAAAAGTTAGGATACACTTGAGGGTTCATGGCACCTCTTGCCCAGACTGCCGCACTGCACAGAGTTAAAAACAAAAAAAAAGTTATAGAAAGAAGCTGGAGAGGTGCCTGCCACTGCCTCTCCCCTGCAAGAGGTGAGAGATCAACCAGTGTAAAATGACAGAGGTTGCTTGGGAAACAGCTGGATCATCAGTGTCTCTATCTGCCACTGCTTCACAGAACATCCTGAAGAGCAGAGAGTTTACACAGCAACTGAATTTCCATTAGCCAGAGTCATCACAAAACTTATTCCTGCTTCAATAAATTAATATTTTTTTCAAAATGAAAACCAAGACCTCACCTACACACAGGTTGCACCAATTTAACGAAATAGGTTTAGATTGATAAACTAGATAATAAAACGTAAAATCAGTTAAATCAATTATCGATTTAAGACACTCTTAAATCGATTTAAGAGTGTCTGCACAAATGAATTGTGCTGATTTAACCAAGTCTGTTACTAAACTTATTTAGGTAAATCAGTACAACTTGTATTTAGACATGACCTCTTTTTTTTTTTTTTTAAATGAAAGCAGAGTTCCATAGTTGTAAAGAAAACCTTAAAAATTTGAAGGAGTGCAACTAATGCAGTAATGTCTGCCTGAGTTTGTAGATAGACTGAAACAATAGTTCTGAATGGGTGAACGGTCCCATTTATGACATGCCCAATAATAATTTAGATACCAGGTCTGTTAACTATCTCACTGCTGATCAAAACATGTCAGGGAAAGAGCAGGAAGATCACAGATCTGCATGATCTACTGCAAGTGAAAGCTCATTTTGAAGTCATTAAGCAGGTGGCTTCTGGGAGGTTTCACCATTTCTCCCCCAGCCTTCAATCTGACCTGTGGAGCTAAGAAACTAAAGGGGAAGAGTTAGCACGGGGTCATGCGAACCCCACCAAAGGGGAGGCTATCTTGGAGAGCCCAGTGGGGCACCCCACCAGCCTGGCCCCACCATGCTCACTCAGAGAAGGAGGTGCCTGCACTGCTCTGGTGGTGAACGTAAGGCTAAGCAGTTTCTTCCCTAATTCCAATAGCTGCTACTCCTCCCTTTGTTACAGCTAGTGCAGCCTCAGGCAGACATCACTGCGTTGCTTCCTCTTGGATCACATTTTTAATGTTTGTTTTTAAACCAGAGAACTTCGATTGTGACATCACTGCATGACTGAGAGGGATGGCCCCAAGCAACTATTATGCCTATGCCTTCATCTGGCCCCACTCATGGGCATTTCTGAACCCCACTGAGAGGGAGCCAAGCCTGAGGAACCTAGTGGAATGTCCTGCAGAATGTTATACTTTGAACACCTCCATAATCTACAGAAAATGATATCCCATTCTGGCCTCTGAACTAGGCAGAGCTTGGTTTGTGGGTGGATCTTGGAAAAGTACCTTGCCCCCTCCACCCCCCCTCCAGTTTGAGCCTACTGGCTGTAGCTGACTTCTCTGAGAAAGTCGGTATTCGAGCCTTCCCGCTGGGTTGCTGTTGGTAAGATAAAAATGGAGATGAGGGGACCTGGTGCAGTGACATATCTGGGGCTTTCCTTGGAAAAGTTCAAGGCTCATTCTATTTTTAAAAAGGAAAAGGAAATGTATTCCTTTTTTAAAAAAAAGAATATACTGGCTCCAGAGAAGGCTAGGCTCATAGACCTTGTTTAACATATTGAGTTATAATTCCCACCAGTGTTACTGAAACTGATAGATGGGACTCCTTCACAGGGGCTGGAAGAAAGGACAGAAAGAAGGGTTGCAAGGTTAGGGGCTTGAGCAATGCCCCAGGAAGAAAAGTGAAGGACAGCAATATGAGAGGCTAAGTCAATAATTTATCCCCCGTCTGTGTATCTGGCAAGGTATAAGTCAACAGGTGGAAAGAGGAACAGCTGAGACTAGAAATAAAAACTCATTAGTTATGCCTCTCTCATCAAACTGGGAGAAAACAAACCTTTGCTTCTCTGCTGTCCAATGGGAAGGAAGGCTGTGTACACATGAAATCCAGGATTTCAGATCCTCCTCTCCCCCTCCCACTGAGTAAGCTAAATCAGGTCTTTGTCTGGAAAAGAAGGGAGAGGTTTTCTTCAATGAAACAAAGGGTATCTTTCTCTCTGCCATCCCTTGAGGTAAGCATGGAGGCCAGAGAGATCTTGCTGCATTTCGACACTCTTAGAGTTACCAATTCCTATCTCTTTCCTTGTATTTCCTTGATTTAATAAATGAAATCTCATCAACTTATCCTTCTTCTATTATCACTGCTGACATCAATCTGATAATATTGGCTTGGCGTGGAATCATGCTATTATATCTCCTCCTGATATTTAATTTAAGAGAAACGTCTGCAGTGGGGTGAATATGTGAAGCAAGCTTTTTATTACTGGCAGCAGTAAGGACGCTGGGAGTGAATTAGACATTCATCTTAGTCAGGACCAATCTAGTGGCTCAGAAGAAGTTTCCTCCTTAACCCTCTCTTGGCTGTTCAGCAGCAGCAGGTAACTGCTGCTCCAGCCAACAGCTGCATTCATCTGTCTTGGCAAATTCATTTCTGTGTGAATATAAAGCCAATGATGAAGTGCAGAATGTCTGGGAGGTTAAAGCAAGGTTCCTAAAGAATTTCCACCATAAATTCTGGGCTAGTAAAAAGAGCTGGTCAGAATGTTTGTCAATTAATCAAAAAGTAAGGCTTCCCTTTCCCCCACACACATACTGAGAAAGTCAGCTATTACAGGGATAGATTATGGCAAGATCCTTGGGATCCAGGCCCCACAGGCAGAGGTGGCCAGAGGGAGGAACAAGGCAGAGTAATAGGCCATGGAGAAGTACCCAGCTAATTGCTGGTGGTAGGTCGCCACCTTTACAAGGAAGATCATGGACTCAGGACTGGGAAGTGGAGGGGTGGAGAGCCTTGGGCATCTGGGAGGAAGACATTCAGGGCTTGTCTTCACTACTGTGCTACATTGGCGCCGCAGTGCCAATTTAGTGGATCTGGTGCAGACACACTAAACTCAGGGAAAAGTGCTCTCCCGTCGATGTCTGTAATCCACCTAAACAAGAAGCAGAAGCTATGTCAACGGGAGAGCGTCTCCTGTTGACATAGTATGGTGTGGACACCGCAGCAAGTTGATCTAAAGTAAGTGGACCTAAGTTAGGTAACTTACGTAATGTAACTAGCATAACTTAGATCAACTTAGCAGCATAGTGAAGACAAGCCCTCAGTGTCAGCACAGTGACAGAAGGCTAGACAAGAAGAAGAGAGTCTATTACGGGGTAACTGAAGGGTGGTTGTTGCACAAAACTTTGGTAGAGGTAAGTGCCATTTAACCTTAAAGTTACTCCTGGGGTTAGTTGCACTGAGAAAACAGGGCTGTAAATGCTGCCAACTACAGAGGATGACAGGAGGATATTCTGTTCTAAATATTAATGGAAAACATGCTCATTACTCCTAGTCAGTCAGGGAAGGGAGACCAGTCCACATAAACTCCTGCCTTTCCACCACATGTGCATCCCCACATCATAAAGTTCATGTGCTTTCAGAGGCAGGATTTTGACCCTTCTGGGACAGAGTTCCCAACTCTGGAAGTCAGTTGCTTAAATAAAAACACCCTGGTGTACCTTACAATTGTGGCTCTGATGTATCCCACAACCCTGCCCAACCACCTGGAAAAAATCTCTAACCCCAAACAGTATTTGCTGCTATTTTGTCCTACAACTATAAATACACCAGCGAGGTGAAGACCAAGCCCTACTGTTTTAGGACATAGCAGCTCCGTAGGCCGGTGGAGGAGAGCAATTTCCTATTGGTTACCATACACCAGACAAACTAGTTGATTGTTACAGAGGTCCCAGATGTAGTAAAAAAATGCCATAGCAGGTTACTCTTTTACACTCTGGGGAGCTGAACTGTATACTGCAATTACAAAGGAGTTTGCGGAGAAGAAGCGGTGAGAATCTAAACCTAGATATTTTCATGCATCTACTCAGGAAAAGCCTGGGCCTGAGATAGCAGGTGGTGTGGCACGTCAGGAACAAGGTGCACTGACAGAGCTGTATGAGGATCCTAGGCATAGATAGCTCGGGGTGTTGCAGGTCAGGACTGACATAGCCTATGTTACCAGTGTATCTCTACACTGTGAGCTGGGGTTCTGACTCCCACCTTGTGTAGATATACTCGCGCTACCTCTCAGCAAGCTAGTGCTCTAAAAATAGTAGCATAACTGCGGTAGCACAGCAGTGGCAAGCAGTGGCAGAGGCTAGCTGTGCTGAGTACGAAGCTGCCTGAACACTGTGGACCCATGGCCGGCACAGCTCATCCATGCCACACTCACTGCTGGCTGTGCTATCCTGGCTACACTACAGTACTATTTTTAGGGTGCTACCCTGATGGGAGCAAGTGTCAGTATGTCTACATGAGCTGGGAATCACACAGTGGGATGTTTTTACATCACAGGGCATGTTGTGGGTAATTTTAGAGTGAGCATGTTGGTGCTATGATCAGATACTGTATGTTGCAGTATGATATTGCACATACACAAAAACATATAAGTGGCCAGCTGACCTGTAAAACTGCATTCTCCTTTTGGTGGTATTGGACTGTCACTGACAGCTTCTCTTTAACATGTCAGGAAAATAACTCTGGAGGAATACACCAAACAGGCATTATTGCATCCTTGACATTTATAGCCAAAAATTAAACACAACTGAAGCATTTCAGTCATTAATAACAAACTCATCACCATAGAGAAAATAACTGTGGAAACTATCTGGGAAGCTATCAGCTGGTGATCAGATGAGGACTAGAGGATGCTGCAATATCACAAACCCAGCACTATGATCTCACTACTTTCTTTGAATTCCCTGCCCCAGCAGGTCAGTTCAATAACATAGCTAGAATTAAAAAGGGGATAGTCATGTGGTGACTGCTTTGACAGGAGTATTGAGTGAATGATCTAATAGGTTTCTTCCATGATTCAATAATATTCTATTATACATACTAAGATGAGGTACCCAGACTGCATGCTTCAGAAGCATAACCTATATGGTCAGGAAGAAAGTATTCCTGCCCTTCCTAAGAACGCTGTTCAACTGGCCTGGTTTCACCTTCCTCCAAAGCATCAGGGTTGGACACTACTGTGGATTGATTACTAAATAGGGCAGAACTAAAGCCCATTCCGCTCTGACAAATACTATGTTATGTCAAGTAAGAGGACAAGGTGGACTGAAGTGGAGAGATAACCACCCCTAGGACTTCTCAGAAGAACAGAGCTATTAACCTCAGTGTTCTGGATAAATTCCAGCTTAGATAACTAAATTCTGCCACCCTGAATTCCCTCTGCTGTTTCCATTGGATACAGTATGTTGCTTTACCTCTTGTCAGCATAAAACAGTTGTGCAACACTGCTATTGAACAGCTGCTGCATTTTACCCCAGAGATAGCTGCATTTCAGTGGTGAGTGAAGCAATTGCTGTATTACAGTGGCACAGGAGTGCCACTATTGTTAAGGGTGTATTGTGCTGCCTGTTTAAAGGTAGACCTTTCTAAGTTCTCTAAAATCAACATGCTTAGTTGGTTTCCTTGAAATTTAGGGTGCAGAATAGGGTTAATGACCAAAATTTGGAGTTATTTGCACCAGGAGTTCCAGAGATATAAGCCCCACAAAATAGCCATTTTTTTAAAAAAAATTGTAGGTGAGGGGTGTTTTTGTTTGATTGTTTGTTTGTTTCTGCACAGAGCTACAGATCAAACTATTGATGTGATATGGGTCAAAAAGGTCTCAATCTCTCAAGTTTTACCCAAGTTAGTGTATGATACTCACCAAATGTTTGGGGAATCCAACTTAAAGAAATGTACATTTTTTACATTGCACATGCACCAACACAGAAAAACAGTCAGAGGGGTTTCCATGCCCACCATTTTATATGCTTTAAACTCAAATCTTATAAGTGCTCTAAAATCTGTTGTTTGCACTGTTGTTGAAGCCATGTTGGTCCTAGGACATTAGAGAGACAAGACGGGCAAGGTAGTATCTTTTATTGGTGAGAGAGACAAGCTCTGTGTAGCTTGAAAGCTGTGTTTCTGTCACCAACAGAAGCTGGTCCAATAAAAGATATTTTCTCACCCCTTGTCTCTGTAAAATCTGAACAGTTACTCAAAGTGCTTTGAAATTTGACGTACCTCATAGGGGCATGGGATACTGTTAGTGATCCAAATTCAGGGTCATTTGACTAACAGGTTCCTGAGTTACAGGCCTCCACAAATACAGAATTCCTTCTGCTACCTTGTATGTCTGTTTTGCTAGACAAAGTCAAAGTAATTTCAGTAACATCGATATACTCTCTACAATTATGAACACTGAGGTTATCTGTTGAGCACTGGTAAACTCAACAAAACAGAGGATGACATGGCTCCATCCCATTGAGCCTGCAAATTAGGTAACTATTCATCTCTGCTGGCATTTTGCATGGCAGATGGCACATTGTGTAGTGTAATAGAAGAGATTTTTTTCGCAGGCAATTCAAATATATATTTGGACATAAATTCTTTACTAGCGATGAACGTAGGATATTGACTTTGGAGGAACTCTGCCAGTTTTGAAGCGGAAAAGAAAATTACAGCCTGTTCTTTTCCTTGCCAGGAGATATTGAAGTTAACAGAACTGGATCTCATGCCTGCAAACACCACACACCATTTCATCCAAAGATGCCAAGCTACTAAGGTTGACAAGCAAAGATGAAGCGTCTAAAGTTAGCAGCAAAATGGCCTTTGGAAGCCAAACAGGAATGAGTCAGAACCTTGTTGCTGGAAGGAGTTCTCTGAATCAGAAAAGGAAGATGGCTGAGCTCCCACAAGGCAGAAAAGCAATATAGCAAGCAGTAACTGCATCTGAAACAAAAAACTTAGCCCTAAAGGTGACCCAAACAGGGATTTAAAAAAAAAAGATAAACAACATTTAAGAACAGTTAAGACCTCAGCTCAGGAATGGAATATGTGCAGCTCACTAAATGAATGAATTACTTTTTCTAAGAATACAAATGTTGTGATGGTCAGTGCTACAGCGTTTAGGGAGTAACTGGGTAACTGCCTATGGAGAAAATGTTAAACCTATACAGATTTGAAAACTACAGAACTAATCCTTTTGCTTTTAAAATGTTTTAAAATCAGCTTATTTATTGTACCTGCAAGACATGAGGTCTGCAAGAGAGGAGTCTGATGTTCTCACAATGCTAGAGAGATGCTTTCCTTGCAGTGATACCCCCTCCATCATACTTTTAGATAGCACCTTTCTTCCAGAAGGGCTGCAAAGCATTCTACCAGTTTCCTGCGGTATATACTTCACCCACCACTAAAATGCAGGCATTTCTGGGGCGGACATGACAACTAACAGCTGCACTACATACATTATATACACTACCCTACTGTATCCTACTGAAGCTGCAGGGGAAATTTACAGAGACAGAATTAAATTATCCAAATTAGAATTCAGGTGGGACATTGGAGCTAAACACCTCAGGGTAAAGACCCTATGGCATGTTCTGCAATCAAAGTTTCAATATTACATCTCATGACTAAGATGATGCCTTCAGCACCACAGCACAGCACACTTACACCACGCTGTGCAATTTATTCACTACTCACTCCACCACCATTCACCCACCCTTTTAAGCAATGGAAATGTTGCTGTTGCAAGAGAAACACAAAGCCTTGAACTCCAGTCTTGGCAAGCAACACAATCTCAACAAAGTCTTTAAAGAACACAAGAAATTCCAGTAGTAAACAGCTTGGTCAACATGGCTTTCAATTCTTAGGAAACCATATGTTTTCAAACTGGCACCAAAAAAACTCTCATGCAAGTTAACATGACCAGCACCAACTTCAAGGTGATTGCCTTCCTGGTATATTTGTATTTCAAACTTGTGCTGTGTTTCCAGGGGATACCCCAGAGAGGATGGCAGCAGCACTAAGCCTGCTTAATGGCACATCACAGGAACTCCAATGTACAATGAATCCTCACTACCCCTCAAATTCCTGCAACATCACTTACCCTTGTTTCCTATCACCCCATGAGGAGAATTTAACATTCAATAATAAATAGAAGCATCTCACATACAGAGCATATAATTCTGAAACATGAATACAATTACCGTTCAAAACAACAACACTGCCCTTGAAAGCAGTTGTTAGTGAATTAATGACCAGATTATTAGGAGTGTTGCCTCAGCTTTGCCTTGGGGTGCTAATTAGCACACAAGTCATTAATGCACTGGTTACAGCTATGAGCACCCACATGGCCCCACAGTATGGCAACATTTTTATGGCTGACCTAGAACACTGCTTCCTCAAAACTCGTCCCCAAGCACCTCTCCTTTACCTACACTACATTGATGATATTTTCATCATCTGGACCTACAGGAAAGAGCCCCTCGAAGAATTCCTCCAGGATTTCAGTAATTTCCACCCCACCAACCTCAGCCTGGACCAGTCCACACAATAAATCCACCTCCTGGACACTACAATGCAAATAAAGGATGGTCACATTAATACCACCCTATACCAAAAACCCACGGACCGCAAATACATATCTTCATGCCTCCAGCTTCCACTCTGGACACATTTGACGATCCATTGTCTACAAATACAACTGGATTTGCTCCAATCCCTCAGACAGAGACAAACACTTACAGGACCGCCATAAAACATTCTTAAAACTACAATACCCACCTGGAGAGGTGAAGAAACAAATTGACAGAGCCAGACGGGTACCCAGAAGTCACCTACTACGGGACAGACCCAACAAAGAAAACAGAACACCACTGGCCATCACCTACAGCCTCCAGCTAAAATCTCTCCAACACATCATTAAGGATCTACAACCTATCCTAGCAGATGATCCCTCATTTGCTCAAGCCATGGGAGACAGACCTATCCTTGCTTACAGACAGTCCCCCAACCTGAAGCAAATACTCACCAGCAACCGTACACCATACAACAAGAACACTAACCCAGGAACCTAAACCTGCAACAAACCCCGTTGCCAGCTCTGCCCGCACATGGACTCTAGTGACACCATCACAGGTCCTAACCACATCAGCCACACCATAAGGAGCTCATTCACCTGCACATCTATTAATGTAATATATGCCATCATGTGCCAGCAATGCCCCCTCTACCCTAAACATTGGCCAAACCGGACTGTCACTAAGTAAAAGAATAAATGGACACAAATCAGACATAAAAAAATGATAACATCCATAAGCCAGTCAGAGAGCACTTCAATCTCCCAGGACACTCTGCAGCTGACTTGAAAGTTGCCATACTTCTACAAAAACACTTCAAAAACAGACTTCAACGAGACACTGCAGAGCTGGAACTCATGCAAACTTGACACAATCAAACTGGGTCTGAATAGGGACTTGGAATGGTTCTCTCATTACAAGAAGTAATTGTCATTGTTCACACATTCTCACCTTCTAATCAATGGTTGTGAATAGGCCTCATCTCCTCTAACTGAATGGACATTGCTAACACCTACCCTCCCCATTGTTGTTCCTTACCCTTAGATGTATATATATACCCCCTATCTGATTTCTATTTCTTGCATCTGAGGAAGTGGGTTGCAGCCCACGAAAGCTTATGCCTGCAGAAATTAAATTTGTTAGTCTTTACAGTGCTACAGGACTCTCACTGTTTACAAGTGGTTTCTGAGGCATTATTGTTTCTGACATCCTTAATTCATCACTTTCTTGAAAAGCTCCAGATGACCTGAGCTTCCTATCAACCCCTTGCTGTCACTGACACCAACACCATACACAAAGGCAGCTGCAGACATCCAGTACTGGCCAATCTGAGGTCACTAATCAATACGCAGGACTCCTTCCCTGGGAGAGGGAGAAGGGCTAAAGAGTCACTACTCTGCAGCCAAATAGGAAAATTATATCCAGGTGAGTCTCTGAAACACTCTGAAACCTGAAAAGTTCTTGCTTCATTCATGTTGCTTTCCCACTGTGCAATCCCCACCAACTTCTCAGTGCTCTGGTTCCATTTTCACTTTTATTCTTTATGATGAAGTCTCTGCCTTGCAGTAAACTTGAGCTGCCTGCCAGATGTATTTAATATGTTTTACACTACAAAACCATGGTTTTGTTTTAAGGGGATACATATTATTGCTGCTGAAAGTGATCAGAATCAGCTCTGTCAATGCACCTTAGTCTATTCATCTATCGATCGTAAGGTTTTATGTTGCCACCCAACACCATAGTATGAGTGCCTTCCACGTGAAATCAATAGCAATAGTAAAATCACTAGTGAACTTCAGGGAATCTGTCATTTCTTCCCTGGTAGTCCAGTCCCAACACACACCCTCCATAGCTTTACCATTGCACCTTGATTTTGATATACAGAAACTCCTGCACCTGTGAGGAGAGACTGCCATTTTTGCACTGGTGTTGCAACAGTGACAAATGTGTACAGTTTTTGTACACTTGTTTTCACTTCATCATCCCAATAACGCAAGTAAGAAAGAGGCAATACTGCAAACACAGTTAATTCAGTGAACTGGGCCACAGGAGGTGCTTTTGTTTAGACACAAGCACCTTGGCAATCCCTAAGAATTGCAAAAAGAAGCCATGACAATTTGGATAAAATGTGCAATTTGGTAACATTTCTTTGTGGCAGTTCCTGTTTAAGGCTTTAAGAACCACTCCCAGGAAGGGTAAAAGGAGCCAACTGGAAGATTTATGCAGTTCCTTCACAGCTAGGACAAACCACATTATAACACACCACACTGCCAGAACAGAAGGGACCACAAGAATGAAAACTTACAAATAGTCTGAGTGCAAGACCCTGAAATCAATGTATAGCTAGAAACAGTTTAACAATGGTCCTCCTGAAACAGTACTGAAAATGGGTAAATGCTAGTGTAAATGGGGCAAAACCACCTTCAATTCCATTTAACAAAGGATTATAGAAAGAAGTATTAAAACTCGCTCACACTTTCTGAAATGGAATTAAAGCCAGTACTGCCCATCTACTCTAGCACTTGCACCATTTTACATATCATTTTGGGGGAACGTATTCCTCAAGGCCAGTATCAGCAATACTTCAATTTCCCAGCACAGACCAGGTTTGGAGGCATAAAGGGTCAGTGCAGTGCAAGCCCGGCTGTGATGGAATCCCTTTATATGAAATGCATGTGGAACAGAATCACCGAAGGCACGGCTGGGAGTAACCAGCATGAATAGAGTTAGAAAGGCAGGGGAGCTAGACCCTTTTTCTGCAGGGTAACAGTCTTGCTCTTAACTCAACATGAAGTAAGGATGAGCCCCAAAGGGTAGCTGGTGTTCCAGCCCTGAAAGTTCCTGTCTTCCTACTGGTTGGGCCCCTAATTTCAACAATATATAAATCTATTAATTTAAAAAAATAGGAGAAATCCCACAGCCATTTTGCTTGAAGCCTATGACGTCCCTGCCTCTTCCCCTTGGGCTTCAGTATGTCCACATAATGTCCGCTTCAGAGTTCTCCTCCTGTGTGCAGTCCTCTCAGAGGAGAAATACATGGGGCTAGTTAAAAATTGTCCCATGTCAGACTACGATTTCATGAGCCAACAAAGTAGCACCATGCATGATCTTTTGAACGTCCTCAAACTCTAAAGAAAGCAGTAAAAAAGCTGGCATTTCCTTTGGGATTTGCTCATGGTTGCCGCTTTCAGTGAAGGCCTATCACTGCTCTACTCTTATGAAACTGAATAAGACCCTCATTTTCAGGGGTACTGAACTCAGAAAAAATTCTCTGTTCCAAGCTCAGTCTGTCCAGAAGCTTTTTACCCCATGGCCACGCCAAGTTTATGCAGTTCTCCTTTCTATTCAAAGCCCAGGAGGATACTTACCACTTATCAGTTTCTCTAACACAATCACCTTAAATACTCATGTCCATTAAGTTTAAAGACCCAAGAATCATTAAAGGAACTCTTAGATATGAGGTCCCGTGTGGAGTAAATCTTGATGGCAGACTTCTATTGGAAAGTTGCCTTGCTTTCAAAGCTGATCTCGATCAGTATGACAAGATAAGGGCATTCTTTAAATAATCATTGATAACTGTGCATGGCGTATTCAGTCCTCTCAGCGTAGCGTGCTAAGGAATAAGGCTCCTGGTAAGCAGCTTCAGAGAGAGTTCAACAGACCATAAGGCGATCTCAGAGGGAAATTATTCAGCTCCAGAACAATTTTATCTCTTAACAACTTCCTAATCCCCATACCCCACTTCTGCAGCTTTACCTTTTAAAGAATGCCATGTGCCCACACCCAACCATACCAATCTTTGCTTCCAAATTTAAAAAATAATAATAAAAATAAGATAAGGTCAAACTCAACAAAAGGAAATAAATGAAATAAAAAAACCCAGCACTCTGAGGATAAATCTTGAGTGCCTGTACTAAGCCATAACCTCCTCACGGATTTTTTCCCCCCCTTAACAGATTCAGGAGCTGTAATAACATTTAATCCGCAGAAGCTAATCTAAATGTAACACTCAAAAGAAGACAAAGACAACGCAAAAGAAAAAAATTTGGCCACTGCCTTTTGGGAGTCCTGCTTTATCCCAGGAGCGAGTGCATTAATAGAGCTTGGAATGAAATGCCATTTTATTCTCTGTAGTAGGGAGGAGATTAACAAATTGTCTTCTCTAAACCCAGTCTGAGTCATGGCTCTCTGAGCACTGAGAAAAGGATGTGGAGCAAAGTGAAGGGTGGGGAACACTGGTCTTTTATGTACATGTTGCTTCTTTTGTGGGTGGCTACTGATGTGCGGAATTTGCTGAACAGGGAAGGAGGGAGAAAAAGTTCTGGGTCCCCAGACTTTAATTCTACTGGTTAACAAAGGGCAAAATAATAACGCAGCAATTATAATAAAATCAAACAGACAATGTGTTCATAGCAGTGCTCCAAGTCACCATACCATACAAGCAACAAGGGCACGTTACTGAAGGTGCTGAAAGAACTGCCCATTTTCCAAACTCTGTTCAGTGGTTTCCTGTTACTATGAGGTTCTTCTTGGGAGAAAGATGCAGGCTGGACAGAACCCAGGACAGGAGAGTGAGCAGTAAGCAGGGAGGATAGCTGTGCAGCTTCTTGAGATACTTCACAGGAAGGTGAAGGCTAGGTTCAAGTGAAGTGGTTAGGAACAAACACTGCCACACAAGATCAGACCACTAATTCATCATGCATAGTAGCCTGCCTCCAGCAGCAGCCAATACCTGATGCTTTTCTCACAGACTCACTACGTGCCCACCTGTAAGATGGGGATAATAAGGCTTACCCACCTGCCTCACGGGCACATTGTAAATACTCATTAGTTAAGATCTGTACAGCACTCTGAACACGTGAAGGGCCATATAAATATTAAACAGAGAAAAAAATAGTAGTGTGCTTGGCCCACTTTCACAAAGCTGCAACTGTTTAAAAGGGCTAGAGAGTGAAGGAAAGGGATACTCAGACGCCTATAAATGCCACAGAAGCCATCTCCATGATTTGTGCTTCTCTGACCTTTGCTGCAATATGGTCTCTGTAAAGCAGAATTTACTCACTGTGGCGGAAGTCCCATTTTCATTTCCCCACATCTCCCCAGTACACTCAAATGTAAATTCAAATGTTGTACTTGATAAAAGGTGACAAAATGCAGGGCAGCTGGGTCTGATTAGGTGTGTACGCACACATGGCAGAGAAGGTAAGTCTAGTAATACACCATGATTGATGGGATTGGTGTATTATGAGAGGAGAAAGAGTTGTGGAATGGAGATAGAGCCTCCTTCCCATTTCCTCTTGTTATACAGGAGTAGTTATGGTCAAGTGCACTGTGCATGGGGATGGGAGTTGGCAGACCTGAGTTTCACCCCTAGCAGAATCTGTGTGACTGTTTGTGTCTCCATTTCTCCACCTGTATAACGGGGATAATCAGATTTATTCACCTTGGTAAACGACTTTCAGATTTACAGCATAACTGGTCTGCTACTTCTGGTCATTTGTTGCTCACTGAGAACATTGGGCCGTTTTTGATCTGGGTAAGGGGTGGCAAATTCTGCATTCTTCAGCACACAACAAACAGTGCCTGACAAAGAGACTTTTTAGCACAAATGTTTGGTCCTACCTAGTAAGTACAGGATACTTCCCCTCATTCCACCCAAGACTAGCTCTGTTCTAATTTTAGGACTGCAAGCTCTTTAGGCAGAATTGTGCATTCATATATGTCTGTACAGCAGACTGGGGCCTGTAGGCACTACTGCAACACACACACATCGCACGGTGAGCTGGTTGGTATGATTAACATGTGGTACCATCAACCCCTTAGATGGCATATTCCAACACAGAGCCCAGGATGTAGGGCAAAATCACTTGTGACTTTCTAAGAATCTCCATTCTAAAGAGGTAGATGATATGAGGTACTCTTTCACTCTCACATTTACCAGCCCTGCATAGCCTGTTCTTTCCCAATAATCAAGGCTTCCAGCACATGGTTCCCAAGCTATCTTTTCAAAGCAACAACAGGAACTTCAAACCAGATATCATATTGGGCCCAATGGAGAGATCTGGTCAAAGGAGAGTTGCCATCTAAGTGAACCCAATGAAAATATCTCTATTTATAGTGGCAGAAGTCTTCTTACTCTTTCAACAGAAAATATTACAAAAAAACACAAGTAGAAAAGAAGGACATCTCAGACTGGCTGTTCTTAGCAGCACAAAGAGATGGGGAAGGGACCTCTAAGACTCTAGAACATTCTTGCTAAATCTCAGGAAATCATTAACCTTTGTACTGATCTCAATTGTTTGCCATTTTGAGGAATGGCTGCATTACCAGATGGTAACATATGCTGCAGGTCTTCATTTTGCAAGGAACAGGAAGGTCAAATAAACCTCAAGGGAATCCAAGTGAAGGCTTCCCTAAAAATAGGTTCAACATAGTCCTGTATTTGTTGTTATAGGCATAACCTGGGGTCTTACTCTTTTCTAACAATTCATTATTTATGTTATATATTATATCCTTGTTACATATATTCTCACCCACTGCCTATACAATTCTGGAAGCACACACAGATAAAATGTCTTCCCTCTGCTCAAAGGGAGCTGTCAAGTCTTGATTACCACATCTACAATTTTCAGATTTTATTTTAATAATTTAAACTTTACTAAGGATAGTTCTCTGAAAATGTCTGAGCTGTATCAGTGCATTGATTTTTTTTTAAGTACACTGCACGTGAGCTTTTGCAGCAACCAAACTGTCCAAGTAACAGTGCAAAATTATAACAGGTTATGTGATTCTTTAGCAGCCAATCATAATAAAAAAAAGAATACAATATACTATGCTGTGTACCCCACTTACATACAACTGTATAATCTATTTAGCTAAATATCATGCAGTCTGGACCTGATCCAATTATACTGCATATGTTGCTACTCCAGTTTATTGCATATTAGCTGATTGTTTGTTATACCAAACTGAGGTACAAATGTTGCTCTTAACAGTATAATTGTTCTGGACTCATGAATAGTAAAGAATTCTTAAAAAAAAAAAGTATATTTTTTCTTAGCTGTTAGTAGACATAGAAAATGAGCTGGAAAATGCTACTGAAGCACAAAAATCCGATTTGTGTTTTCTAGATTCACCCTCATCTCCTTCTATTTTTCTTTTCTAAGAAATTCTACACTTTAACCCTAAACTTCCTCCCTTAAAGTTAGCACAAAGAGAGAGAGAGTTTACAACTGTTCAAGCCTCTAAATACTTAATATGAGGTAACATCACACTCCATTTATATGAATATCCAGGGTCTACCCAGAGAGAGAGAGTATTATAAACACAAATAAAACTGTTGCAAAGAACAGAAATGACTTCTTACTTTATCTGGTTCTCTGCACCAGTGGCTGCCTCGTGGAATTGCTCTGATGTCAGCTTGTAGATTTCAGCATTCTGAAACAAAGCAAATATTGCTCATCACTCAAGACTGTTTTCTTGTACCCTACCCTGTGATGCAATTGTCTTCTATAATAAACAACATTCAGTGCACACCCAGCAGGCACAACATTCTGCTGGAAAACAAGTTAATCTCAACCAATATAAAAACATGAATATGAAAGAACATATGCACTTTTCAATAGATCACATCAAGGCAACAAACTTGAGGCATACTGCTGAAGACACCTCCGTGCAGTATAGGGATGTGGGGAACGGTAGGCCTCTTGGCCAAATGCTCTGCTTGTATTACTTCACTCAAACTCTTTTCCAATGGGAGTTCCCAATGCTGATTGGGGTTTGTTTTGGTTTTTTTTTTTTTTAATTGCTGTGGGAAGCCTACAGGTTACTGATTTGTAAGTGTCAAAGCTAGCTGCTAATGCTGTTAGCCTAACAAGAGAATTAATTTTATATTTCAACCCCGCTGTCCATGTAACTTGCTTTTTAAGGAAAATTCCTTGAGCCATTTGTAGAGTAGCTACCATGTTTCCCCTTTAACAGTATAGTGAAGATCATCAGACTTTTGTCAGTCTGAAAAGACTTATACAATAATCAACCACTTTTAAAAAAAAAAAAGAAGAGATGAGATAAAAATGGTCTTGGGGGCAAGGACTGAAATTTATCTGGGGCCCATTTTTGCAGCATTCCTTACCTGTCTCCTGATTTTGTCATTTTATGTTAAACACAATTCTCTCCCTCCCCAACTTTTTCTCCTGTGATTGCACCTGTGGTCCTCCACATCAAGAAACTGCAGTTCAGTGGTTGGAAAAGGGAATAGAGCAAGTCAGCGTCTGTGTCTCTCAGTTTCCCTTCTGTAAAGTGGGGATAACACCTGCCTATTTCACAGAAGTCGTGACTTTTAGCTAATGGAAAGGTTTATGAAGTGCTTGGTTGAAAGGTACTGTATTTAAGCGCCATTTCTATATATATCTGCATTTATGTCACACACACAAGCCACAGGAAGGAATTTGTTTTCACAAATTTTGACCTCAGAGTAATTCTTAGAACTGACAAATCATGGATAAGTAATCAATCCACAATGAGTTTTGCCAGCAAGTAGTCATGAATGTCTTTGTTTGCTTATTTGTTACACAACAGTCAAACTTGTATGCTGCAAAATCCTTTTTACTTCATCCAATAGCAAAGAGTACAAATTTTAATGGAGCCTTTTTCTCTGCCCTGTAAACAGACCTGATGACTTCCAGCTCCCTGCTGTTTCTTAGTCACATATGAACCTACAAGACCTATGTGCCAATTAATTAAATTTGCCATTAAAAATTAAACAATGTGAAAAGGTAGGTATGAGCATTATTCTCCCTGAGTTTCATAAGTCTCACTGTTTCTCCAATTACTTCTCAAGCAATTTCCATATTTCATACCACCTGATTTCTCAAAGGAACTGAACTTGTGAGATCAAAACGAGAGAAAGAGAAAGGTAGAAAAATTAAGCATTTTTCAGGCGATAGAAAGTAATGGCATCAGCTACCATTAACCAGCAGCAATTTGCAGTGAAACAGCAGCAGGAGAGGAAAACAGGAACAAATATGTTGTATGTGATGCCCAGTACAAAGTTGGCATTTAACCCACTTAAAGAAGGGAAAAGCAGCCAACACATTTGTTTGCAAGTAGGCTTGGAGATTTAAAGCGGTTGTGCCTGGGCCTTTGCCTGTTTATGAGAGAGGCAGAGTTCAGCCCCATGATTTTATTGTGACAGAGGTAGTAGAAATACTGACGACGCCACTATTGCATCAAGTTCCTGCCCCAGCTCCTGGGCAACATCAGGTGCAACCCTCAAGCATGGACAGAAGTACTGCATGAAACCAGTAAAATATCAATCACTCCAGCTCTCAAGCTGGGTGGGAAGCAGGCATGTGAGAACCCAGATGGGGAGGGGCATCTCAACCTCAGTGATCAGGAGGGAGAGAAAGAAGACAATCCTGTCAGACCACATGCCAGGCAGCCTGGCAAGTCTGATGTGAGTGCCATGTGGGAGTATGATGGGAGGTGGGGGCAGAGGCGGCACAGAAAGGAATTTAAAATGCCACATTTAAAAGGGGAAGTGGGAAACCTAAGTACAGAGTCTATAAAACCCCTTCCCACTAATCCAGATGCCTTCTGTTTGTTTTCGGATTACTCCTCTGTTTTTCATTTTGGGAAGACTCAAACCTGGGCTTACTCAGCAAATAGAAGTGTTTAAAAGATTTCCCCTTCCATTTGGGCCTCTTCCTCTTTGGGGGTTGCTCATTCACTTCAATCCTTGCCTCACGTTTATTGCATACATAGATTCATACAAATGTAGGGCTGGAAGGGACCTTAAGAGGTTATCGAGTTCAGGCCCCTGCACTGAGGTAGGACCACGTAAACCTAGACCATCCCTGACAGGTGTTTTTTCAACCTGTTATTAAAAACTTTCAAAAAGACAGGCATTCCACAATTTCTCTTGGAAGCCTATTCCAGAGCTTAACTACCTTAGAATTAGAAAGTTTTTCCTAATATCTAACCTAAATCTTTCTTGCTGCGGATTAAACCTATTACTTCATGGCCTACTTTTCAGTGGAGATGGAGAACAACTGATTATAGTCCTCCTTATAACAGCCTTTAACATATCTGAAGATTTATCCAGTCCCCCACTCACGCTTCTTTTCTCAAGAGTGAATATGACCAGATTTATAATCTTTCCACAAAAATTCAGAGAATCTGACCTATCAGTTTTGTTGTTCTCCCCCCGGACTCTCTCCAGTATTCCAGCAGAGGCCTCACCAGTGCCGAATAGAGCAGGACAATTAGTGTAGGAGTGTTGTATGTACTATACCCCAGAATGATTTTAGCCATTTTTGCAGCTGCATCACATTGCTGACTCATTCATTGATCTACTGTAACCCCCAGCTCCTTTTCAGGTGCACTACTGCCTAGCCAGTTATTCCCCCTTTTGTAGCTGATTTTTTTCTTCCTATGTATAGTACTTTGCACTTGTCTTTATTGAATTTCAATTTGTTGATTTCAGACCAATTCTCCCAATCATTTAATAAGAACCAATTCCACCCAACTGCCCCTCAATCTGAGCACTGATCAGGGGTGGTTCTATAATTTGGGGCTTTTCCTCCAGAGAGTGTGTAGTTTTGAGGGTCCCTCATATCCAATCTATGCCTGCAACATTTGTTGCCTCTTGTCATAGTTTGAATCCTTTCCATGTGATCCTGTGCTGATGCTCCACCACACTGTGACAGAACTTTCCAACGGCTGAAATTAACCCAGGACTTTCTAACTTGTCTGAAAGCTCAGAACAGCCAGGCACATGAAAATGCAGGATCATCTTACCCACATTACTCTGGGTGACAACTTCTTCAGGTCCCCCATAACCACAGGTATTGTTGGTGTCTGAAGCTAGACCTGGCTGTGACATTGCTGAGCTCCAACAGAGAGACTGTTGGCCATATGTTGCATAAAGAGCCCTAACATTAGGAAAGGAAATTCAGCTGCAAGCCTTCATAAAAACATGCTTAGAAAACATCCCACACAGAATATAGTGTTGCCAACTCTCATGACTTTAATCATCAGTCTCATGACATTTAATGTTTTACTTAAAGCCCGAGCTCATAGAGGCAAGTGGCTACATGAGAATTTGAGGTATCATTAAAAATATCCTAAATTTCCAGCCCTTATGGTTGCAGAAAAACGTCTGATAATATAACCAATAGGTTGATAATGAGAATACTATTAAGAGATTATAAAAATATAGTCTCAGAGATTCTCTCTCTCTCTCTTTCTGACACACAAACACAAGCACGTGCACACATATGCCTTAATCTAAAAACTTCCCTTCCACACTAAATCTGAGGTTCAAAACAAATTTTGGTTAATTCCCCACATACACACAGGCTCCATTATGTCTTCATACTCTTCTGTACTGTCCAGTTTCTTCCAAAATACTAAGCAAAAAACCCAAAATACAGCAAAGAAAGCACTTCTTGGTCTTTTTCAGAAGTAGAAGAGCTGAAATGTCATGAGAAAAACCCTGCCAGCTCAGTTTTGCCCTTAAATTGAAGCTATTACATACCACCTCAGTAGAATGTGTACTGTTCACTATGATATGTGAAACACTTAACATGAGAATGTGAGAGAAGTGAGAAAAACCTGAAACTAATCAGAATGCAGGTGAAATGCTTTGCTAACCTTAAGCAACAGCAGCAGCAAAAAACTAACACCAGAACACAGATTTATCCATCAGGTTAAGAACTGGGTCAGTGGATCAGAGGCTGTTTGGATATAAAAAGACAACAGACACCAAAGCTATCTTGAGGTATTTTGACACCTTGGTGTACAGAATCCTGTCAATGGTCATAGAGCTTAAAGATACAAAAAGGATTAATGGCTGTTGAAATGTTGCCAGCCTAACTGAATACTAGCGATACTTCTGATGAAACAGAGCAGGCCATTGGAGGTCTTGACAAATGCTACAGATGACAGCTGAGGGATTAGATGGTGAGATCTGCCTAACACCTGACAGATGCATCACTTACATTCCCTCCGCTTGTGTGCAATCTCCAACAAACTTCCAGATATGTGACCCTAAAGAAGCTGAAAGGAAAGTGTGTTTCCCAGGTCTGCTAAAAGGGAGGAATTCATTCTAGTCTGGAGGAGGATGAATACAAAATGAAAGATGGGGGAGAAGGGGCAAGACAAGGGAGACATTACCACCTCTACCACAAGTGTCTACCAAAAGATTTTAAGCCCCTGCTTCCCAATACCATTGAAGTCAGACATTAAGACCTCACATAACACTCATGCGAACCTGCATGTCTGCTGCCTTCTGTCATTTGCACATAGAGTTCGTGAAGCAGCTGATACAAATGTTCAGTGCAGTGCCTCTCAAACTGTGGTCTGCAGACCCCTGGGGTCTACCCGTCTGCTGGGTGGCCCACTGAGATGGAGGTGGCAGTGGAGCTCCCTCTCTGAGCACCGTCATGTGGGGCTGGCCCACGGCCACTGGCATTGCCGCCACCCTTCTGAATGTTCCTGGGGTGCAGAGGAATGTTCGGGAGGGGGAGCAGTGACGCACAGCAGGGCTCAGGGAGCGAGCACCAAAGGTTTTCAAACTAGGTGGGGCATAGAGGAACGTTTGGGGGGGGGGGGAGGTTTGGTGACACCAAATGGTCAGGCCAGCACTGCAGGGCGGGGCTCAGGAAGGGAGCGCCAACTCCACCCCCGACTCACCTCAGTGGGCCACCCAGCCTGTCCAGGTTTGGGGAGGCACAACTCAAAACTGGAGCGTCACTGCAGAAGGGACATCTCCCCCGCCATCAGAAGGGGTTGCCTCACAGCCATTGAGTCCACAGCGGGCACAGCTAGCCAAGGAGACACACGACTGCTCTGCCCTACAACATCAGCACTTCAGGGAGCAAGGCCAAATGGAAGGCAGAAATCTGGGGGAGGGGGGAGAAGGGACACATGACCCCGCATCCTCCCCCCACACATTTCCTCTGCATCACACCAAGGGGTAGACAGACTCTGCTGTAAGAAGCAGGCACACCCATCTCACTTATAAGTACTCGTACTCCTTTTCTTAAAGTAGTACTCAGTACATGTTTACATGAAGTATACATATACTTTTGTCAATCAGTTTGTCAGTTGGGAGTCTGTGATTAACACTACGTTTGAAAAGGGGTCTGTCAAAAAAAGTTTGAGAACCTCTGGTTTAGAGAATACACGCATGCTCAGAAGGCCACCGCTCACATGAGGGCAACAGAGAAGGTCAATCAAAAACTTCAGCTAGGGCAGACTGTAGCAGCCATATTTGCTCAGCAGTGCCTCCTACAGGGAGCATGTTCCAGCTGTGGTCCAGAGACTATCACAGCCTCATTTTTCATATTCACATGTAACTCAGGTTGTTGGTTCTGATCTATAAAAAGTCCCCCATGGATTGGAACATGATGATTTCAGAGTCCCCGTCCCATCCCTCCCCCCATAAATTCTGGGGCTGCAAGCAGAGGGTCCCTGAAATTAGCCTTTTTCAGTGGATGACTTTTTGGAATTGCTCCCCATTACACTCATGCTTTGGTCTGAAAGAGCTGAGTTTTAGATCTTTAGGACACATTGCAAAGGCTGGTCACTTCAACTTTCGGAGTGGGGGTGTTACAGAGCTCATTTCTTATTTGCTGACATTAGTCCAGCAAATGCACACAGCTGATGGTTTCCACTGCTACTAAGTCTGAATGTACCTGAAGGATAATCAACAGGCACACTTTGCAAATGGAAAAATGGCTATGCATGGCTCCTGTGAGTAATGGGTTAAACTGAAGGGCATTTTTTATGAGAATTTACTTACTTTTCCCTGGGTTTAGCACAGGGAAGATACAGGAAATAATGGGGGAAGTGTTGGCACGGGGAAGGGTGGTTACTATCCAAAGGCAGCTTCTAAATGAAGCACTGGTATTTGCTGTTCAAGCGTGGGCTCATCCACTCCTCCTACCCGGGCCTGCAGTGAAGTCAGAGTACTGAATCTGTGACACTCAATTCATTCCCTTGGCAACAGGCTGTGAGATCATAAATGCTAGATTAGATTCACTGCAGAATAAGGGAGAAGAGCTACATCTGCAATATTAGCAAAAGAGAAATTAAACTAGTTATATTTCTGTTTGAATAAATCTGCTGCAACTCTACCCATGGGTGAAAGCAGGATAATACTTAACAGCTACAGAAAGCTTTTCATATCCAAAGTGTTTTACAAACATCAGTTCTCACAATGCCCCCTGTGACGGAAATAATTGACTATCCCCGTTTTGCGGGTGATGAAAGTGAGACACCAAGTGGTTACGCAACTTGCAATAAACCCACAAAAAGGCATGCGTTAGAAACAAGACTAGATCTCAGGACTTGCTAGTTCCAAGTCCTGTTTTCAGGCTATTCTACCAGATTAAGAACACATTTACAGTCTGACACTGGGCTTCCATAATGCTGGGGTCACATTCAGCAACCAGCCTGCCTTCAGCAAGAAGGCTCCAGAGAGGAGACTCTGGTTAAAAGCTTTATTTGTAAATACATGTCTTGTTTTGTGCACAGGGCCAATTGTCTCAATGTGTGCACCTCAAATAGCCAAATTCAGCAGCTTTTCCTGTAGAAAGCCGTTAATATCTCATTGAAAATGTGAAGAAAAGTCTGAGTTTAAAAAACTTCTACTCAACTGAATTCTATTTTTCTTCCTCTCTCTCTCTGACACACTTCCACGGAAACAGATCTTCTAGTTCTTGAGAGGTCATTGTTCCAGCAGCTCAATCCTCACCTGTGGTTATGAGGCCAATAGCTTCCAGTTGGAAAAAGAAGCAGTAGATGTAAACAAAAACTCATAAAATAATCCTTATTCCTGTGAGTAACCCCAGAAATAATAAAACAAGGGAACAAAAATGCAGAATATATATCACGTTATGTAGAAGCAGAATTGAGTTAAAGTAGACAGCTTGCAAAGTTTGCTATGAAGCATCAATGGTGCTTTAAATACAGAGTTCTGAAAAGCAAAATCAGCTTTATGGAGAAAGGCCATAAAATGCCAGCAGGCGACACAGACTCTGACAAGGACAGCATCGGGCAATGCAAAAGCCCCAGAATCACATTTAAAATGCCTCAGAAGAGTATCTTCTCACACACTTTCTAGCTGAAAGTCTAACACGTAGGACTTCTGGCTTCTGTGAGGAATTCGCAGTAAATGCCCTAATCAATTATACCTGACAACTGCAGGTAAACAGGCCTCACCAGCATTGATTAAGCGTGAAGATTTTCAGCATCTGTTTTACAGAACTGCTCAACCTGTTTGTCCTGCAGAGAGAAAGCAGCACCCAAAAGGCTTCAGGGCATGACAGTTGCTGCTCAATGTCTGTCTGGGTATTGTGGCAGCACTGCCAGCCACACAGCAACACATGGGTCCTATCAACAGATCAGGGTTACAAAAGCAGAAAGGGACTCCTAGGTCCCAGCACAGATTGTTTCTTACAACTCTAATAAGAGCACAGTAACTATATTAAAAGTGGGGTAAGGAGGAAATGGCTTGTCAGCGGAGTGGGGTACTAGTCTGCATAACCAAAAGCTTCTATCAAGATAAATGACCAGCACTTCAGCAACAAAACTAGCAGTCTTCAGATAACTGCAGTATATTGAAAAGGGGATATTATTAAATACATTCCACCACCAATCCCCTCTGCATTAGAGGGATATTTGATTTGTTAAAAAGATTGTAATGACTGTCCAAGGGTTGGTATTTGGCAGAAGCCTCTATCACCGGTTTCTGAGCACCAAAGCCCCCTCCTCCCACCAAGACTGCTGTGGCTAAAAGTCTGGGGTTTCTCACCAAGAATGCCCCTAGGAACTGCAAAAGGCTGGCCTGGTAAGTAAGCTTTGCCTGTCCATACCAGAGACCTAGATTGCATTCTCAATCCTAAACTTTTGCAGAACAGGTAGCCAAAGAACGCAGATGACTAGATTCCAAGAGGCACTCAGTGCCCATAGTGGAGGGTTCTCAGGAACAGGAGTTACACGCAGAAGGGGAGGAGAGGAAAAGAATGTGGGTCATGTCAGTCCACCAACAAGGACATGGAAACCTCCATGGAAAAATAAAGTTACTTTTTTCTAGGGGGAAGGGAGAGAACAGTCTGGCCAACCATTTTCCTTTCTTCCTTCTTCAGGTTTTTCCCCTCCAACAGCAAATTATTCAGCACGCAGTTTCCAGCAAATCAAGCTTTGCTAAATAACCCTGACATGTGCAGGGCTGAGAACCAGCCAACAAGCAATGATGAGATGTCCCCAAAATGATTAAAGAAAATGGAGAGCATCTCTCAGGTTACACATGAAGCCTGTTGTACTTTCCCCTCAGCGCATGGGCAACGCTGTAAGAGCCATTCCCAAAACCTCTGATATTCAAAAGCTCATTTGGTTGACAGGGAGCCTGTGGATTTGTGGACAGATTGTCACACAGACTGTCAGGTTTTTAGAAAGACGATCAGACCTCTCTTTGCCTGAGTTACGAAGCACATCAAAGGCACAGAAGATGAACCAGACACACAGACTGCACAGATCTGACTGAGTGGTGGGTGTATATGTTCAGAGCACTGTTCTACTTGTGGTGACGGGGGGAGGTTTATAATATGACTAATCAAGGGCAGAAAGTTCCAGAAACTTGACAGTTTTTGGCAGCAATTCTCATCTTTGCATTTATTTATTTATGAGAGACACTTCCACACTAAGGGCAAACTTGGGAGAGAAAAAAACTTACACAAGCAGCAATTTAATTTGCCACCACTTTTTTCCTTTTTTTGTTCCCTCGGCTATTTTTGAATATATCTATATTTTGAATCTGTGCTCACTCATTTTCAGAGCCTGGAGCTTCTCCTTGGATTTCATCCTGCAGAGAAGGGGAGGGCTAGTAGTCACATCAAGGAAGTTACTTACCTTGTTGTAACTGGAATTCTTTGAGATGTATGGTCACTATGTGTATTCCACTGTGGGTACACATGCACTCCATGGGCATGGGACTGAAGAATGCCTGCAATCAGTTTCTGTTGGTCCACACCTGCAGCCCGGCTCTCCTCGTGCTCCGTACTGACGTTATAATAGATGAGGCAGACTGACCCCTAACTCCAGTTCCTTCTCTACTGCAAATCCAGTCATGATCCAAAGAAAATAGGAAGGAGGGTACTAGTAGAATACACATAGGAACCAGGCATCTCAAAGAACTCCATTTACAACAAGTTATATAACTTCCCGTTCTTCTCTGAGTGCTTGTCCCTAACTGTATTCTACTGTGGGTGACTGAAAAGCATTACTGATAGAGGAGCAAGATGCGGGGGAAGCAGGTGGTACAGCTGCTTGTAGAACAACTGCCCCAAAGGATGAGTCAGCAGAGAGGTCTTGGACCAAGGCATAATGTCTCATGAATGTGCAGATGGAACTCCACATAGCTGCCCTGCAAATGTTAAGGAGGGGTACCTGGTTGAAGTGATGTCACTGAGGCCCCTTGTATCCTTGTAGAGTGAGCCCTTACCGTGTGCGGGGTAGGGAGTTGTGCCAATTGGTAGGGTAGGATACTGCCAGAGATCCACTTAGAGCTTACTGGGAATATAAAGCTTGACTTAGAATTCATTCTGCTACAATGACAAACGGTCTAGGTGACTTTCTGATCAGTTTTGTTCTGTGAAGACAAAATGTGAACGGTCATTGAATGGTGAGAAAATGAAGTCTCATCTTCAAGCCAGAGACATGGGGCTTCAGAAAAAAGACAAAGGTAAGTAAATCGACTGGTTTACTTGAAAGTCCGAAATTATCTTAAGAGTGAATTTTTTGTTTAGTTGTAGCGATACTTTGTCCTTATGGAATATTGTGTATGGTGGATTATACATAGGTGTTGGCAAGGAGGAATGCAACCTCATGGGACGCATAGCTAGCAGTTCAAAGAGTGATTTAGTGAGTGGCGTAAGAATTAAATTAAGGTCCCAGGGAGGGGTTGGTTTCTTTACTGGCAGAAAGGTTCTGATCAGGCCTTTCAAGAAACTGATTGTTGCTGGCTGGGTAAAGATTGAGTAACCGTCCGATAATGGGGGATACACACAGACCGCTGCCAGGCGAACCTGCAGTGAACTAAAGAAAAGAGCTGGTGTCTTGAGCATAAGGAGATAGTCTATAATAGTGGAAATATCTACTGTCTCTAGAGAAATATGATTTTTGCTGGGGCCAGATAAAGAAACATTTCTACTTGGCTAGATAGCATTTCCTGGTGGAATGCTTTCTGCTATTATTAAGAATGGTCTGTACAACTTCAGAGCAGGAAAGTTCTAGGGTTGACACTTATCAAAATATCAAGTTGCGAGATCATGAGCTTTGGGGTTGGGATGCTGACCTCTGCCATTCTCCTCGGTCAAGAGATTTGGAAAAAACTGGACATCAATTGTTGGGCAGGATGATATTCATAGAAGGCATGGAAACCAGAATTGCCTAGGCCACTTAGGGTTGATGAGGCTGACTTGTGCCTTGCCCTGCTGAATCTTCTGTAGACCCCGAGGTAGTTGCAGGATTGGAAGGAAGGCATAGCTCAAGTGATCTGACCAGGGAAGGAGAGCATTGCCTTTGGAATGCTTTTCCCAAGCTCCTCTGGAGCAGTATATGTTGCTTTTCCTGTATTTCTGTGTGGCAAGCAGGACCCAATGGGGGTTCCCCATTAAGTCAAAATGCTGTTCACAATTGAGTCATGTAACCCCCACTTGTGATCAATGGCAAAATGCCTGCTGAGGCTGTCTGCCAATGAATTCTGGGTTCCTGGAAGGTACACTGCCAACAGGACAATATGGTCCTTGATTGACCAGTTCCATAGAGTGACCAGTTCAAAACAGGTGGATGGATTTTGCTCCTCACTGCTTGCTCATGTAGAATACGGTTGTCATATTGTCCAACATAAGTACATGGTGAAACTGGATGAATGGTAGAAAAGCTTTGCAAGCTTCTCAGGCTGCTGAGAGTTGTAGAAAATTGATGTATGCCCTGAGAGACCAGAATGTACAAGTACCCTGTGCCATGTGACTGCCCCAGCCTGTCAGGGAGGTATCTATAATGATCATCTTGCTGGGTGTGGAAGGTAGGAAAGGCATGCACACATGGGCACACGCACATTCTGGATTCTTCTATCAAGTTACTGAGGTCGTCACCTTGGTAGGAATTGTTACTGTGGTGTTCATGCTGTGTTTGGTTAGTATATATATTGTTTGGGGCCAAACCTGAAGACAAAAGAGATGGCAAACTGTATGATGTAAGTGCATGCATGATCCCATGTATCCTAGGAGAGACAAATCCAAACAGACCCTCAAACGTCAACCACATTGATCATAGTGCAAAATGTGTCATCAGGAGATAAGCCCTTACCCTGACTGAGTCAAAAGTTGTTCCTATAAATTCTAATCTGCGTCAGAATCAGAATAGATTTCTCCAAGTTCACACAGACTCTTAGGGATGACAGATGTTGAAACAGTGACAAGGTTGACACAAGCTCTTCCTGGCGTATCCTGCCAAAGAGAAGCCAATCATCTAAATCCAGAAAGAAGGTGATGCTACTTTGCTTGAACTGCTCTGCTACTACTGGAAACACTTTTGTGAAGACCCTGGGTGCAGATGCTAGGCCAAATGGGAGCACCTATTATTGACAGTGGTCGGGATCCGCCATAAACCCGAGGAATACTTTGTGCTCAAGAATAACTACTGTACTCTTTAGTTTTTAAATACTGTGTTTCAAGATTCTTCCAGTAGTTAATAAAATAAAAATAAAATGGGAAGGAGAGCTCTGTTGGCCTGCAGGGAAAGGACAGGGAAAGGGTATGGAGGGAACAGAAATTGTAAAAAGGAAGGGAAAGCAGTCAAATAATATTTTTAACCTATTTCCTTTTCCACAGTTTGACAGCCACATTCTCTCTGCTTTTAAGTATTTTCCTCTCCTTCATGTAATTTTTGGAGCTTTCCTGATTCCTCTGAAGAGAATGAGACATCAAGGAGGCTTCTTTGTTGCTCACAAAGAGCATGAAAATTCTAAGTACATGAGCCAATCAAAGCAAAGGGATTATAACAGCCAATGATATTAGAAAGAGATGCATATTCACAATAGGGTTATTGAGACGTAATCATTATTATGCACATCAGACAACCACAGCAGAGTGCAGGGAACTGCATAACTGAGGAGGAATTCTACATCCATGCACTCTGGCTCAGACAATTTCATCTGACTAGATTATCATTACAATTCTGGTATACGACATCATATGTGGCCTTCAATGCTGTTAAGTCACCACAACTTTAAAATTAGGGTTTCATTGCAGGATCAAGTAGGAAAAAGGGTGTTCTTCCTCAAGCCCATAATAAATAGTTTATCATCTATTTTTCAAAACAACATTTAAACCAGGAAATTCCTGTTGAGATGAAAAGTCAAGTTACAAATGGATGACACAGGAACACAAAGTTAACACAGTCAAAACAATAAATTTAATGTAAACGCATCCACATGCAGAATTCAAACTCTATATACCAAAAGGTCTCTTCCTCCCACAGCAAAGGGTATTTCATACAAAGAAAGAACTTGGTCCAGCAGCTAAATGAGGAAGCACCAAATATATGTATACATTTCCTAAAGCCATTATAGATACTTAAACTTAAATTACAGCTGGGCTTTTGTAGTTGTAGCTAACAAAGAAAGGAAAGATTTGGGGTTTTTAAGTGACTTTAGTGTAGGTGAATGATGTGTACTTATTTGACATTTGCTCTGGTGGGCAGAGCCTACCAAAACAACGAAATCCTCCTTGACCCTGCTGAGTTGGTGGGCTGCAGAGTGCAGAAATCAACAAATTCTGGGGGGAGAAAAATGATAAAACAAGGACTCTGTTGCAGGTAACAAATATTTTTATGTACAGTTGTAGAAACCTCCCAGTATGCGTATGAGACCCCTGGAAAGTGAAATCTTTGATCCAGAGAACAAATGGATATATCAAAATGCAAACTTCCCCACCCTGCTTTACGTTTGCTTGCCTTGTCCCTGACCTGCAGGGGCAACCTTAGTATCCATGGCCAGATCACTCCTTCCCCATCTTCCAAGACTGCCAACTAGGTTGCAATTTTTTTTTCTTTTGGCAACATGAACACTTATATTCTAACAACAGGACCAAGACCCATCATTTCACTGCCACCCAAACCACTGAGTAGCCATCAAATGTTAACAGCTTTTGGCTGTAGCTAAACCAAACTGTATTTGAATGAATGACCTAAAGGTGAAAGGCTTCATATCCCATTCTTAATGCTAAAAACTGCCCACTCATCATGTGAAAGGCAATTTTGTTGTGCACACTCTATAGTATTTGGAAAATTGAGATCCACAGTAAATTGACTCCAGAGAGCAGCAGAAAACTCCCTAAGACATTCACATGTCCAGTTGGATACAGAGCATAACATTTTTTACATGCTCAAATGAAAAATCCACACACTGAAAGAAAAAGAAAAAAGCACTTGGAATTTTCTACATGGCCACTCCAACATGAGACATTTCCCGCCCCATCTCTCTTCCCCCCGCCTCAAAAGAAAACCACACACAAGCCTGCTCAAAATTTATGATGTGCCCTGGGCACATCAGGCAATTTCTTTGTATTGCTTGATGCACCACAATACACGTTTTGGAACAATCAAGAAGGGAGAAAACTAAGAGTTGCTGGTAGACCAAGGCTTGCCAGCCCATGGCAACCCATCTTCCATAACTACAGGGCATAAAATTGTAGAAGTAGAATCACAGCTTTTATTAAGAAAAAAACCCCTTAAGTTTCTAACCCTTTATCCTTATGAAGACACTGGAAAATGTAATAGCTAGGGGGAAAGCTTGTCATTCTCTGAAGATCACCAGTTATTTACAACCCCTTCAGACAACCAAGTGCTGGACGTTGG
Source organism: Emydura macquarii macquarii (assembly GCF_026122565.2). NCBI lineage: Eukaryota > Metazoa > Chordata > Testudines > Chelidae > Emydura > Emydura macquarii. The sequence continues at coordinate 14,229,082 of NW_027131105.1, read as the reverse complement.
GTTCCAGGGGGGAAAAAGAAAAAAAAGACACACACACACACACACACACCCACCCCCCTGGTAGAGTGGCAGACAAAGGAGGCAGAAGTACAAGAGAGAAAAGGCTGCCCATTCCCCCTTCTTATTACCTACACTTATGCTTTCTTTTTTCTTTTCTCTGTCTCTTCATTCCTTCCTTTTTGGCTCTCACCTTCAAATCACCCTCTCTCACACACACACTGCACCAATTCATTGTCAATCCTGTCTCCCCACTTACACCTCTGATTTTTTTCCACCTCCAAAAGCCTGCCACAATCCAGCTGTCTCCTGTGTTGCTGGCCCTGTCTGAGGAGGAAGCTGCTTGCCTGTGGTGGTGGTGTAGCTGCACTCCACTACAGTTCCCATGGTCTCAGACTTCACTGGTTCTTACCATGAAAGGATGATGAGCTGGCTTACAGAGGGGTAAGGGGTATAAGGAGAGAAAGCCTTCAAAGGAATCTTCAGTATAACTGTACAACAGATTTGAGCGTGGTTCCTGATGTGTACAAGCATTCACACCCAATCTCGTCAATTCACCAGCTCAAGTGGCTAATGGCCTGTCTGCTGGGGAGTACAAAAAACAGAATAAAACACTGTTTTCTGTGACTGTTGCAGGGCCAGCTCCTGAGAACAGGGCAATTCTCAATTTTTAGGGAAAAGCAGTTAAATTTTTTTAATATATAAATATGGAGACGTCATCACTGATTCATATTAATGCTGAGTGTGATGAGATCATCCTGGGGCAACTCTTAATTTTGGGGGGGATTGAGAGGGGTTAAGGGAGAGAGTGGAACTGCATTTGTTTCTTGAGACTTGGAGGCATGTGGCAAAATGTTTCACAGGCTTGGTAAAAGAAGTGTTAAAGACCAGCCCTGGGGACAGTGGAGTTTGTGACAGGTGAAACAAATACCATTTGCTGGAGTCCAAGAGCTCATAGCGGACTCTAAAGTATATTTAAGGAGGACATTAAAGCATACTATTTACAAGCTATTTCAGAGTTGTTCTGTCTCTTGGGTATATGTATTATATGCCCAAGAAACTGGAATAGCTCTGTTATTCATACATTTCTTTAAAATGCCTGGCTGATGGGGAAAGCCTTCAAAGAAGTGGCCCTGGGCTGTCATGAAGTATATATTTAAACACCCACAGAAAACTATTCCTATTACAAACACACACGCATACCGCTCATGAGATGCAGTCACACTAAGTGCACAATAAGTTCAGCATCTGGCCTGTCTCTAATTTAGCGGGTATCTGAGATACTCCATGCAGCTAGAACATTTTATGGACTAATCACTGTCTACATCATTTCTTATCCAAAAAATCAAGACAAGTGTAGAACAGAATTTTAAAACAAACTTTGTGCTTAAAAAAATTCAAGGCTTAAACCCAAGCAAGTAAAATAATTGTTTTTTAAAAATCTACAGAATTGAGGCTCTCTTTGCCACATTTCAACCTGGAACATTTTTTCCACAGACAGGTTAAGAGCCCTGCGAGAGGAGAAGAGTATTTGTAACGTAAATGTGAATACAAATAAGCAGAGGTATGTGACTGTGAGCCAGAATTTCTGGGTTCTATCGCTAACTCTGTCACAAACTCACTATGTGACCTTAGGCAAGTCACTTTTCAAGCTCATCTGTGAAATGAACATAATAATATTGTCACCTCACAGGGATGTTAAGAGGCTAAAATTCTTCCATGTTTCTAAACCATGGGATCTTGGGATCCCTGGATAGAAGACATTAATGAAATACAAGTTATTGATAAATTAACAATAAGGATCATGAGTGTGCTCAGAAAGGCTGTATCCTCTCATATTCCAAGTCAATCTTTGAGACAATTTAGACAGTAAGGCCCTGATTCTGCAATGAGCTTCATATGGGTTGACCCTGTGCAGGTGCAGGGGTCTGCCTACATGGAACAACTTGCAGGATTGAGGCCTAAAACTGGGATAGTCAAAGAGGAGTGCAGGGGAGTCAGGTGCCTAAATCTCCTCAGTGCCTCAGACTTCTTTGACTATCTCATCCAAAGTTACAGAACACATTTCAGCCAGCACATTTTTTCCTATCAACTCATGAAGCCATTTCCTCCTCTCCCCCCCCCCTCCAGATTAATAATGTAACCAGTATTGCAGCTACCTGGACCAAGAATTAACTATATACAGCCTGGCTAAACAATTCTGGGGGACAAGAAATAGGGTTGTTATTTATTGTACTTGGACAGTGTACACGGTATAGATTTACCTTGGTATTGTTGTACAGCATCAAGAAAAACACTGCCTGCAAGTTCAAGAACAGCATAACCACTTAGAAAGAGTAGGGAGTCCAAAGGCTTAGAATAAGGAAACAATGGGATGAAATAAAGGAAATCAGATGAGATATTTTAAAAGTGTGTCAACAGTGAGCTTTATTAGACAGTGGAATAAGCAGATAAGTGGTCTGAACTGAATTTAGAACTGGACAAAGTACTCACATGTTCTGTGGGGAACAATGTTATACTGACAAATGAGAGACAAGATTATGTCCTACATCGTTTCTATCTGTAAAAAAGTCTTCATATTGTTATGCTGATGGGACCAAGTACCAGATTATTATTTATATTCAGCTGCTAAATTCAATGTTAAGGCACTAAGTTCAAAACCACACATTGCTACATTTATTTCATAAGCAAGTCTAAGGATGGATTCTTCCTAGATGAAGCAGCCTGTAAGCATCCTTCTTTTCCTGTGCAAAGGTACCTTAAACACCAGGCAAACAAAATCATCATGAGGCTCAGGCAGTTGCCCATTCAGCACACAGGCTGCAAATGCATCTCTGCACTAATCATGCAGACTAAAAAGGAAGCAGACACTTAGTTGCTGTTTGCATAGAAGCTGCTTGTAAACTGATGTCATGCACTGTACATCAGTCAACACAGTACTTAACATGAACATACACATTGAAGCGAAAGCAGACAGGCAGTGCTGACATCTAGCACATTTTATTTACCCTAATATAAATGTTCTTTGAGTTCATCAAATTACCACTCAATTTCTCTGGTTTTTGAAAGCAGGTGCACTGAGGTATATTAACTATTCAACTTTACAGGCTTTTAGTGAAACAGCCATTAATGGGTGACTCAAGCATAGAGCACTGAAAGGTAGCATGTAAGTCCACCCAGTAGAAATGTACAGCTGCATTTCGAGGCCTGCATGGAAAACACCAACAAGAGCATCTCCAGCTGAACATTGCTAAACCCTGCCAAGACATATGCAGGCCAATGGAGGGATGTGGGAGGGAGCTAGCTGGAGAAGAAAAAGTAATTTTTTCAAAAAGAGGGCATATGAAGTATATAGTTATACAAAAAAACTAGGCAGAGGGCAGCATGGAAGAAGAGGTTAGAACTTGTTTCAACTGGCTACTCCACCGAGTTCAGAGAGTTTTTTCCCTCTCTAACATTGGATCTGCTGTTAAGAAAAGTAGTTTAACCTAACTCATAAAAAGGTACAATAGCTCCACCTTGCTAAATCCCCAAAGATTTGAAGGATGTCTATGCTGTGGCTTTAAGAACTTCTCATGTCACATCAGTGAAAAAAGCATGACAAGAGTCTCATGGAATCACCCCTGCCTGACGAGGCATGTCCATGCAGGCTCTCTAGACAGACTAAGTAACTGGGGAAACAGTCTGGAGGAACAAAAAGAACCTTATCGACCTATTACAGGAAGCTATACCGAGGGATTATTTTTCTTCTGTTCACAGATCAAACCATCCGCTTGATGAATTTGGCATTCTATTGTGTTACTCTATTGACTCGATTGACAAACCACACACAGTACTTCTCTGGACTTCAGAAAACTAATATCAGTCTACATTGCTTTTGATTTCATAATGGTAATTCAATTGATTTCATAATGGTAATGGTGGGAAGTTCAATAGAATAGGAAATGCACAAAAATTATTTTATTGAAGTCAAATAAAGAATGTTCAGATTCTTAATAAAGGTAAGAGAAATCAACCTATCTAATGATGGGAGAGCAGTTACTTTTGAAAGGACAATGATTTCTTACAGCATAGAATTTGGTTTTATACCAGCCTCTCTTACTCTAAGTATCCTGAAGCCCTTGACAAAGTGATAAGTTAGGTACTGGCAGTATAGTGACTGGAGGCAAACAGAGCAGCCATTACACACACAGCAATAGCTCACATGCAGCCTTAAGACATTACAGTCGATTCTACTGAGAAAGGAAATGGTGTTCACGACACCTGCCAAGAGATATCAACTCATCTAGAAAAGGGCAATGAATATTTAACTCCCAACCTAGATGGTCGGAGATGAGGTTAACCTCCCATCCCAAGGACAGCACCTCAGCATAGCCCTTGTTTCAATATTAAGTATAAGCCCTTTAGTTTTTCATGGCTAGAGAAACTCCACATGGATTCCCCAGCTCTTTTTGGTCAGTCTTAATAAACTGTTTCAGTTTTCCCTTCATAAGAAATCAGTCAGCAGTATTACTTACCAGGTGGCATCAGTTTGCGCAACACTGTAGAATACAGAGAGGACAAAAAGGAATTGCACTTGAAGTTGACTAGATAAAGACCAACTCTAAAATCATTTTTGTTTTAAGGATTATTTTATATTTCTCTCTACAGTGGGTTAATTCTGAAAGATTTAAGGAAGAGGTGTATCGTAAGGAGGCATTTGAATGAAGAGGGTGAGTGAACATTTGACATACCAGAAGTGGGAGACTGTTCTAAGGAGAAGAGATAAGAAGAATCAATATCAATAAGAATAATAAACAAAAACAATTTAGCACTTCCAAAGTGCTTTACGTGCCCTAAATGCTTTACAAAACATGAATTAATGTTAAGTGCAAGGAAAGAAGGAGATTAATTTAACCAAATCAAACAAAGTGAATGCCACACACAAAATTATGAGATCCATGAAACTAAACAAAGGAAAAGCCACCATATATCTTCATCAATAAATAAAAATGATATTTATTTAATGCATCTCTTTCCTACCTGCATAAATAAGCTGTAGCTGCATCTACCTCTTCTGGTATTCAATGTTATGAAAAAACTATGAACAGAGAATGTTGCAAATTAACATATCTGCCGCTCAACACTATCCATAGCTACATACTAGAAATTACTGTGGGAGTCAGTGCTTAAGAAATCAAAAGACAGAAACAACCTTAGTTTACAGAAGGGAACTGTGCTTCATCCACTGAGATTACCCTCAGCCTTTCTATGCTATTTCACATTATGCAACCAGATATTCATTTTTTGCTTTATTCTAGCAATGGCCTTAACTCATCCAGGTCAGCTTAAATGGAGAAACAGGGAGAACAGCAAAAGGGATCAAATAAATGTCTACATTTCATGTGGTAAACAACTGTATATTTAAGAAAACCCATCAGCATCTGAAGGGTTCAAAAGGCGGTTGAATCGACTTCTCATTCAACTTTAATAGGGATGCATCTGCCATTTGCAGGAACGGGCATGCAAACCTCCAACCCCCATATAAAACACATGTAATTCTCATTCAATTCTGAACAAACCCAAAACTAAACATTTACCAAACATACCTCAGCCTAAGCTTCCTCCTATCTTCTAGCATGCCACTGCAGGAATTACAGAGGGCCCAATACAAGATGGCTCAGAGCAGCACTGCATCCCTATGCAGGATACTAAAATCTGCTATCCTCCTACACAGAACATTGATTCTTATTCCATGAGTTATAAAAGTTCACAATGATTACCCATTTTAACTTTGGTCTCAGAATTCGTATCAGAGGCTGTGCTTTCTTTCATGTTATGCACCTACTACTACTGAAATCATCAATAGGAAGGATATGACCAAAGAGACTAAGAGTCTTAATATCTGCTAAAACTAGATGTACCCAAGACTTCATTTAAATCAGCATAAAGGCCAACAAAATAAATTCTAAATGTTTTTATAACTGTACAGCTTCAAAGCACTGGGTAAATATACTAATCCTCACATTGCCCCAAGGGAGGTAATTATCTACTTAGGAGTTATTCTTATTTTTACAGATTCAAAAACTGAGGCAGAAAGGTGAAATGATGTGCCCACATTCAAAGAGAGGAAACTACTATTAGAAATCAGGACTGCTTTGCTTCCAATCCTGTGCTCAAACAACTAGATCACGCTGCCTCTCTGAAGGTTACAAATTAGAGGGGTAATTAATATATTTACCCAATCTAGTCCTTCAATTTAACATGTTCAGCAAAGAATGCAGCATCCCATGGAACTACTGAGGTAACTCTATCTTAAAGGCACAGCAGGAGAGGGGGTTCAGAGACAGACAACAAAAATCAGAGGCCTGGAAAAACATTCATAGGAGAAGTTGTTGAAAAGGTAGGGACTGTTTAGATTAGTGGAGAGATATGTAAGAAGGAACTTGACAGACATGTAAAAGATAACGAATGGCATAGAGAAGGTAAATTGGACATGTCCATTAACCCTATTATATAATACAAGAGCAAGGGGACAGTCAATGAAATTCAAAGGAAACATTTAAAGCTGATAAAAGAAAACTTTACAGAATGAATGGTTAACCTGTGGAATCCACTGCCACAATATATCGAGGCCAAGATAAGTAGGTTAAAAAATGGATTAATATTTATATGAATAATGGGAATATCTGCAGTAACATTAAATAAATCAGTTACTGATCTTCGTAGCTGTTGTTCTCCGAGATGTGTTGCTCATGTCCATTCCCATTTAGGTGTGTGTGCACACACCACATGCACCAGTGCCGGAAATTTTTCCCCTAGTGGTATCTGTAGGGCCAGCTATAGTACCCTCTGCAGTACATAAGTGTGGGGGGAGCGGGGGGGAGGGATATAGGGCGCCGCCAGCCCTCCACCCTCTCAGTTCCTTCTTGCTGGAACTCCCACTAAGGGGAAGGAGGGTGTGTTGTGGAATGGAAATGATCAACGTATTTGGAAGAACAATGGTTACTAAGGTCAGTAACCGTTCTCTCTTCTTCAAGTGCTTGCTCATGTCCATTCCCAATTAGGTGACTCACCAGCAGCACCCCAGAGACAGGCAGGAGCTCATGGACATACTGCTTTCAACACTGCTCTGCCAAAGCCAGCATCGTCTTTGGCCTGCTGCGTAATGCGAAATGAAGGAATGCACTGAAGATCAGGTTGCGTCTCTACAGATGTCCTGTATTGGAACCTGAGCCAGGAAGGCCTCTCATGACACCTGTGCCCTTGTCAAAAGGGCCATCAGTGAAGCTGGAGATGTGATCCCTGGCCTGTTCATAGACTCAGATGCATGTGGTGATCCAGGACGATATCCTCTAGGATGATATAGGCAGCCCTTTCATCCATAGGGACACCACAACGAAGAGTTGCATGGACCTGTGGAAGGGCTTAATTCTATTAGTGTAGAACGCCAGAGTTCTCCTGACATCAAGAGTTTGGAGACACCTTTCCTCATTAGAACTGGGGGGCTTCGGAAAGAAGACCGGTAGGAAGATATCTGGTTGATGTGGAATTGAGATCACCTTTGGCAGAAATGCCAGGTGAAGGCTTGGCCCTTGTCCTTGTAGATTACCATGTAAGAGGGTTCAGAAGTCAGGGCCATGATCTCCAAGACTCATCTCGTGGATGTAATCACCACTAAGAACACAACTTTCCAGGATAATTGCGTAAGAAAGCAAGACACTAAGGGCACAAAGGGTGGTCCGATGAGCCTCGATAGGACCAGATTAAGGTTCCATTGAGGGATTGGGTCCCGCACAGGGGGAAAAAGCCTCTCCAGACCTCTGAGGAAGCTGGCTGTCATCTCATGCGAGACTGTCCTGCCCTGTATAGGGGGCTGAAAAACCGATATGGCCACTAGATGTACCCTGATCGATGACAAGACCAAACCTTCTTGGTTTAGGTGGAGCAGGTAATCCAGAATGACTTGGATAGGTGATTTAGTCGGGGAGATACTCTGATGAGACACCCAGCAGGAGAAGCGCTTCCACTTGACTAAGTATGACGCTCTAGGGGAAGGTTTCCTTCTTCCCAACAGGACTTGTTGGACCTGCATAGAGCAGGCCCACTCTTCTAGGCTTAGCCATGGAGCATCCATGCTGTCAGGTGCAGGGAGGCTAGGTTTGGGTGAAGCAGCCGGCCATGGTCCTGCAAGAGGAGGTCCGATTGTACTGGAAGTGCCCAAGGGTGGGCCACTGACAGATCCAACAGCATCCCAAACCAGTGCTGGCGTGGCCATGCCAGGCTATCAGGATGATCCACACCTTGTCCCTCTTGATCTTTACGAGGACTGAGGTTGTCTGACCACAACAGAAGAAAGGCTTCGGACATCAAACCGTTGTCGAGCCCTTGCAGGTAACAGAATTGATTGCACTTCCTGTTCCGCCTGGAGGTGAAGAGGTCCACTTGGGCAGTGCCCCATCTATGGAAGATAAATTTGGCAACTTCCAGGTGCAGGGACCACTCACGGCAAGAGAAAAAGGATTTGCTGAGGAGATCTGCCAACATGTTCCTGATCCCCAAGAGGTACACAGCCTCCATGTTGATGTTGTGATCCATGCAGACGCCCCATATACGTAGGGCATCTTGACAAAGGGCTGGGGACCTGGCTCCCCCTTGCCTGTTGATGTAGTACATCAAGGCCGTTTGTCCATCAGTACTTGAACTACAACCTTGCTGTACAGCTGGGGAAGGAACACTTCGCAGGCCACTCTGAGCTCTCTGATATTTGTATGCAGTGCCAGTACCATGAAAGGTACCCCTCTCAATACATGATGCAGTTTTGTCCACCACAACACGGAGGCGAGAACTGGTGGAGGGATCATGAGGACCATGTCAAGATGGTGTCTGGATTGTGAGTATATCGTTGCCAGCTACATTTGTAAAGGTCTGAGGTGTAACCTGGCATAATGGACCACGTAGGTGCAGTTTTCCATGTGACCCAACAGTCTGAGGCACACTCTCGCTGTAGTGAGAGGGTGGGCTGATACTCAGGCTACGAGCTCCGACATGGCCAGGAATCTGGCTTCCAGTAAGAGCGCTCTGGCTTGGATGGCATCTAGGACTGCACTGATGAACTCTATCCCTGGAACTGGTACAAGCGTTGATTTCTGTTCATTAGTCCCTTCTGGGGCCACTGTGAGGACCTCTTCCTGGTTCGACTTGACACCTAGGTCCGTTACTAGGTGAGCAGCTGTCAATGACCTCGGCACTGAGACTCTGGAGAGTGATTGTCCTTGAGGTCCCATGGCTGGGGGAAAGCCCCAAGGGTTCCAAAACTGCCATAGCACAGGCCACTGCCCTTGCGACCAGATCCTCATTGAAGGGGCTATGGGGAAGCCTGCAGCCATGGTAGAAGTTTGTCCATTGGGTAGGGTCACCTCCTCCTCCTCAAGGAGCTGCTGCATGGGGACCATGGGGGTGCTGATGTCGCTTGCCTCCCCCCACCAAGCTGGGAGTGTCGGAACTCCGGTACCAGAGAGTGGTGCCAGGAACCCATATGTCGCATGTCCAGAGACCAGCTCTTGTCTTTAGGTTTCCTGTATGGGCTCAGCAATCAGTGGCAGGACTCTGTGGAGCCGCATTGGGCATCCGGGGATCAGTGCCAGGACTCCGGGGACAAGTGCCATTGTGACAGAGACCAGCACCGAAGGTCTGGAGACTGGTGGCGAGAGCCCAACTGCCCTCGGTGCAGCTCTGGGGACCGGTGCCATGGGTGAGTGTTTGTTGGCGGGTTGGAGGCCAGCACCTCGGCGTCAGGGATCATTGCGGGGATCTCATTGCGGGCTTGCCCTTGGATGGCCCTGTGATCGATGGTGTTGGCACCTGGTCCCAGTGGGGAGGCCTCCCTCCCCGAGGGGTCGGGAGTATGGGGATTGCCAAGAGGTCCTTCACAGACTGGAATGCCTCCAGCTTAGTAGGTACCATGAGGTGTCGAGGGCCTTTGCCGCACCCAGGAGTCGGTGGTGGGTCCGGGATAGGGCTAAAAAACCTGTATGGGTGAGGACACTCCAATGGGGACAGGGGGCCCGACATGGGTCTTGTCAGGTCTCCTGCACCCTTCTTATCCTCCTTTGGTGCTGGCAAGCTCCCCGTTTGATATGTGTCTTCTTCGTTTTCTTCTTGGGCACTGGAGATGGTACCAGGAAGAAGATGGCGCTGCGGGAGCGCTCCACACTGAAGTCAACATACTCAGCACCGAGTCCAACCAACCTAGTTCCAATGCCATTCTAAACACGAACTGCATTAGAAGTGCCCTTAATCTAATGCCCCAGTCTTTCTTGGTGCAGGGCCTGAATCCTTTACAGATTCTGCACCTTTCTTGCACGTGAGCCTCTCCTATACACTTCAAGCAGCTCTAGTACAGGTCGTTAACTGGTATAGGCTTCTTACATGACACACAAAGCTTAAAGCCTGGGGACCAGGGTATGTCCCGTCTCTGGGCCACGTTTGTTAACACTTATCTAAAACACTAACACTTAACCAACAAACAACTAAGCTATGTACACTAAGGAACTATGAAAAACCAGTTGGTAGAAGCGCTTGCAAGAGAACATTCCAGCACCGTCACCGGTGATAAGAAGGAACTGAGAGCGGCACCCTATATACCAGCGCATACATGCGCCATTGCAGAGAGCGCTAGAGACGGCCCCTATGGATGCCACTAGGGGAAAAATTTCCAGTATCGATGCACGTAACCCACACACACCTAATTGGGAATGGACATGAGCAAGCTCTCAAAGAAGAAGGTATCACAACATTGTAAAGGTATATAAACGCTCATGCTTCAGGGTATATGTCAACCTCTGATGGACAGCAGTTAGGAAGACATTTCCCCTATTGGCAAATTATTCCATCATTATCCACCACAGAGGTGGTATTTGGGGTTTTTTTGGTTTTGGTTTTGTTTTTATTTTTTGGTTTGTTTGGTTTTTTTTTTTTTTTTTTTTAATTTCTCCTGGTGAAACATCTGAAATTGGCCAATGTCAGAGACAGGACACTGGAACCAGATAAAGCACTGGTCTGATCCAGTATGGCAATTCTGCCATCCCTATGAAATATGCTCCTCCTGATGTCTTATGAAGTGTGTAGTTGGTTACTCAGTAGGAAACTTCAGATAGAGAACTAAGTCTATATTCCTGCAGCAGCAAAGGGGTTAAAAACATCTCTTGAAAATAGATAGATATAATGCAAAGGCAGCAGACTTTTATGTTACCACACGCAAGTGGGAATCGAGCCAAACCCATACTTCAGATAAGCAAAGTACAGGCAGGGAATTCCTGACAGCTTATTCTTTCCAAGGATGATTTTGGATTCTCTAGTTCCATACTGAATCATTACCTCTCCTTCACCCCCACCTAACCACCCCCAAACAATCTAGCCTTGGCAATCCAAATGTCCTTCTGTGACATTCAACTGTTCAGAAGTTCCCCCCTAACTTGTCTCCCACTGAACCTCTTAAAAAGAAAAGGTTCAATTGGAAGGCTCTAAAACAGTGACTATAAAGTAAAAAATGTCAAGGTCTGTGTGTATTCAGCAAGTGGAAGCAGAATTACATAAAAGCAACAGCTAATAAAAAAGATTGTTCTGTGCTGTGTTTTCCATCTTTCCAACCATTATAGGAATAAAATTATCCACAGAGAAGATCGAAAAGCTTTTTCAAAACTAATACAATTAAGCTTTATTACACTGTTTCAAGTACATTTCTCTCATCTCCCCACCCAGCCCCCACACCTCCCGCTTCAATTTAGACTCTAACAGTTGGAGGCTTTCTTCTATTTTATTACCAGTAAAATGCTCATGTTTAAGGGTCAGAACTATCTAGTGTTTTGAGCTAGGAAACAAAGCTGTCCTTATTACCTACTCACTATATTGCAAAGAAGAACTAAAGAAGGAAAGTATCTAGGTATCAGAGATCTAAACGGGGCTAAAGATCTTCCATCTGATCTCAAAGTGAAACTCCTGCAGCCAAAGCATTAGTCACCTTGTTTTTAAAAAGGCAGAGCTGGACATAACTTCTCTTAAGCCCACACGTCTGTAAAAGGACAGACACACGTACAAATGCTCCTAGCAGTTGCCACATTGGGAAACCAAATCTGAAGGGAAAAAATATAATACACACAGCATGAGGTCAACAAATTGCAAAAATTCCCTTTGCATCGGAACATATGGATGACTGTGATAGTTATAGCAATGGCTGGTGGATTGTTTGAGATTTCACTGCACAATCTCCATTATCCATAAACTGAATTTAAACCTGAATTTATTGCAGCATTAAGTGGTAGTTTTACTTTATTTTTTTAATTAATTATACAAATAAAAGTGTTGCCACAATGTGCAAAGTAAAACTGCTCCTGGATATGTTTCACCATTAATGGCATTAAAAAGTACTGTACCGAACAAACACACGCTAGCAGAGGAAGGGAAAAGGAAATTAGATGTGCTAATAGGGTCTTCCCATTTTTACAATCTAATTTTCCAGTGAAAATGGGCCACTGTCACACTGCATGTTAGTAGTAAAGCTGATGCACAAATTCTATCGTCTCTTTGGGATCCACCTTTCCCATCACTGCATTCTTCTCAGGCAGGGAACATCACTAGAAGTCAGGGCTGTGAACCTCTCTGTGACAAGGTCTAATTGCTTCAAATTGTGGAATATTATTCTTCACATTTATTAAAAAATAAATGCTACTACTAACATTATTTCATTTTGTCAGGAAGGGAAAAACACTTTAATTCACAAGGAACAGTGTGGCTGCTCCGATTTTTATTACATCAATTTTTAAAAACTCATCACGGTAAACAATTAAACAGAGAAGCAAATCCCACGTTTAGGGAAGAGATTCAAATCCCTAAATGGATTTTCAAAGGTCATTTCAGGCTTAAAAGATGCCTGACAGTGTCTCTTTAAATCACATTCATTTCAAAAGCTTATCCAGCAAAAGACAGATAGTACATTGCAGCAACACACTTTGATCTGCTGGGCTCCTCCAAGAAAAATTAATAATACAACTTTAATTCATATGTATAGCAAGATTTGAGATTACTTTTATTTTTTTTTAGCCATGGATTTTTAACAAAAGGAATAAAAACAAGGCAACTTCGCTTTCAATTAAACCTTATGGGAAGGGAGAAAAATAAAAAAAACCCGTTAATTATTATAAACTAGTTTTTAAAAAAATCAGCCAATTAAAAACCAATTATCTTTCACATGTGCGTTGTTTAAAAATTCAGTTTGTGGAGCTGTTTGATTTAACTGCATAAGGTGGATAAATAATGGGGACTGACAGTTCCAGGTTTCAGCACAATACTTGTTTTTTTTCCTCTGCTGATCCCATTAGCATTCAGCCACAGCAAATGAAAGACAACATAGCTTTACCTTCCTCTCAATGCGGGCCAACTGCTCCTTACAGAAGGTGTCTCGCCGTTTCAGCTCCGCCTCCTTGCACTGTAACTCCTGGGCCTAGGAGGAAGAAGAGGATAGCTAGAGGGACAAGGATAGCAGGAGAAGATTAGGATTGGAAGGAGTTCAGAAACCCCACATCACCCAGGACTGGTGTAGAGGAGACCATACCTGGTCTCTCCAAACAGAATTCAGTCAGACTTTCAACACATCAAACATACACTTGCTTAACTCGGGATTGCTCTCAAGGTTCTAAAGGGCTGTCACCATCACACTTTCATTCTCTATCCCATATATATTCCTTATCCCTATTAAAAGAATGCCAATATAAATCATCTAAGATGCATAAGCATAGGAGTGACCCATATGGCCAATGTAAGACCTTCTCCCAAGCTCCATTTAGTCCAGATCCAAATCTCTCATACAAAAGGACTTCTACACTTCCCTCAGGTGTCCACAAGGTGCTTTAAAATACAAAACAAAAATCCAACTTCAAGCTCCTACCACTTGGGGGCTAAGAGAACTCATACAAGATTCAACTCATTCTTAAGATCTAGAGGGAAACGCTGAATATTCAAACTATATTATACAGCAATATTGAAACCACACAAACTCATTGCCCATGCATTTGCTTTTCTACATATGTAGTGTTTAAATAAGGTGGCAAGGTAGCTCCTATGTCTCTCCATCCCCGTTGTCTATTCTCTTTCCCATGCTCACTGAGTATACATGCTCCCAACCTTTGTTTTGGGTCTTATCCCCCCTTTTTTAAATAGGATTTTTGTTGCTTCCTTGTGTAAAGCACAAGGTTGCTGTTTGTTTGACATATTAAGTCAGGCAGTCAAACACATGCTTAAAGTAAAACCTAGTCATCAGCCAAAAAAAAACAGGACAAGAAAATATTTGTGTTCTTATAGGAACATAGCTTCCCCATTTAGAAACTACAGTTAGCAGCACTTCAATGAACTCCTACACCTATGTTGGAGTGGCATTAGGATAACAAGGCATTGATGGAATTGAACTGATACTTCTTATTATAATATTAAAATAAAATAAAATAAAAATCTCTCTGGAAGAGGATGGAACTTGTGCCCCAAAAAGCCTGCATGACCACCTAACTTATCCCCAGGCAGTGGACCTTCCAAAGGCAGAATTATTAGACCGTTTCACATGAATGCAAACACTGCTAATCCGTACACCTATCCCAGCAGCATCGCTCTTAACTTTTAATGATGCCCGATGCAATCGTAGAGGATGCTGGTCCGATATGATTAAGCAGCCTGGACAGGAACGTCCCCTGTGGGCTCAGACCTGTCATTTTACAGCCAGCAGTCATTGTTAACGAGAAAAATTACATCTGAAAGCAGGTTGCTGCCTGTTTCCTTCCCTCTGCTCTCCTGAGGATGGATATGCTGGAGTATAATAAGGGGATCTTTTAAGTTAGGGAGGGAGGGATGGGTGATAAAGATGCCAGTAAAGAAGCAAGTAGGTTTTTTGTTACTTTACAGGTATGGCAGTGACCAGCTTCTTTGAAGTGGTAACCAGATTTGAAACTTTCTGTTTTCCACACTTGCTTCCTTGCCATTCAGGGCCAGATTAAGGCACACACACTATAAGCCCATGCCTAAAGCACCATCTCCTGAAGTCATGTTGTTAAAAAAAAATCCCAGCTTTCATTTAAAAAAATAGTTTCTAGCCCACATAGTTGCAAATAATAGTTTAATGTGATTCAGGCATAATCAAATCCCTGAGTCTACAGACAGCCTGGAACAACAGTTTTGAGTGCAGTGAACTGCCCCATGCATCTCAGAAGGGTGTTAAAGGCAAGGACCCACTGGTCTAGGGGTCTCACCAACACTACCCCAGCAGAGAAATACTATGTGGTCCCTATTATCACAGTACCTGTGTACTCCACAATCTTTAAAATATCTATCCTCAACAACCCTGTAAGGTAGGGCAGCCCTAGTATCCTAATTTCACAAATGGAGCACTGAGGCACAAAGAGACTAAGTGACTTGCCAGTGGTCGCATAAGAAGTCTGTGCCAAGCAGGAAATTGAAGTTGGGTTTCCTGAATCCCATGCTAGAGCCCTAGCGACTGGATCATTCTTCCTCTCAATATCTCTTTTCCAATTAATTTCTCTGATCATTCTCCCCACTATCACCATTATCCAGTTGAACTACAGACAAGAAGTTGCAGAGAAAAAGTTTTACTTGTAACTCAGACATGTTTTCAATGATTTACTCATTTTAAATAACTCCTGATGCTTCACTCCATTGAAGTGCACTGAGAAACAGTCTCAAGAGACAGATCTGCTTGAAAGTTGCTTTCTGTTTTCCTCTATCCCCAGCTGTTATTACTAGGAAATTTAGTACACTTTATCATAATGTTTGAGGTATGTATGGCACAGTCAGAGCATGTCATTTGAAATATTCACTGTACCAAACATTACAAAACTGGGTTAGGCAACTAGGGACATTTTGCCTGAACACAGGATATTTATTAAGAGCTCCTCTTGTCCTGCTGCTTATTCCCCACCTGAAGTCAGAAGCCTGTGATGGCCCAGACAGACTTGGCTGCTGTGGAGATGATTATAAATTTCACTGAGGATTGAGACTGCAGGTGGCAAACAAAGCATCAGAAACATTTTTCACGTAAAAAGTTTCTAACAAATGGATGGAGGAAAAAAGAAATATATAACACCACGCTGGTTTCTAAATAGGATGTTCAAGAGTTGCTGATCCATTTTGTGTCCGTATTTAAGAGTCTGAGTTGGGCTTGGACATGTTGTGTGAAGAGTGATTGTGTTCCAGAGGAGCACCGGAGAGTAGAATACTAACTTCTCAACAACCAAATTCACATTCCCCTTCTCAAACAAG
Organism: Emydura macquarii macquarii; assembly: GCF_026122565.2. Taxonomy (NCBI): domain Eukaryota; kingdom Metazoa; phylum Chordata; order Testudines; family Chelidae; genus Emydura; species Emydura macquarii. The sequence goes on along the minus strand of NW_027131105.1, from coordinate 14,212,786 downwards.
TGATGTATGAACTTCTCTAACAGGAAGTGGTGATGGAATGTCTGACTAAGGGGGTCAACAATGCAAGGAGACTGAGGAGGAGAGCACAAGATGCTTGAGAATAGTCTGTAATTGAGTTGGGAACTGAGGGCTTGTCTGCATTGGACATTACTTCACGATAAGCTACGGTATGAATCTACAGAGCACTAGCTTGCTGCAGTGCACTTTGCCATACTCCCATTTCAAACTGGGAATACATTAATGCGCACTACGGATCTTTTAGTGCACTGTCAGAGTGCCCACACAGGAAGTTAGTGCACAACAAGCTAATGTGCAGAGTCAAACCCTGGCTTGCCATGCACTAACTCACTGTGTAGATAAGCCCTCACTGCTCTGTACTCTCAAGGTGGGATAGTGAAGGGCCGGTGCCAGTGCATTACCTCATCTCTGTTCAACAGAGCAGCTGCTGCACCAGGGTTAGCGCCTTCTAATTCCAAGACTCAACTTTAACCATACAACAAACAGCCGCTGCTGAAGTTTATTCAGTGAGACAAAGAGAAAGGAGGGGGGGGAGCCTTCTGAGGTTCCTCCTAATTTCTCTCTTCACATCTCCTTCCCCTACCCCATACAGAAAAAGGCTATGTGTAAAGAATTTTCTTTTCATTAAAAGGGTCTGGACTTATCTCCCCAAAAACCACTGCTCTTGGGTCAGCCATAAGGAGCTGTAGCAGAGAATATATGGCTCTCCTTCCATGCTCCACACTTCACCATGTAAGATTTTAGGAATAACTATGAAGGCACCTATGTTGGTTACTAACCAGGTTGGCTATTAATCATTGAAGAGTTGAGTGGGCTGCTCCCACAGGCACGAAGAGCAAGAAACAAGCTCAGTGCCCAATCTGAGAACCCCAGCGCTGTACCTGTGTGATAAGGCAACACAGCATTGGAGTTCTGGGGACTTTGCAATCAGTCTGGCAGTGCAAGGCTCATGGCAGGTATTATCCCAACTGTGTTAATTTCTATTTTATGCCCTTTTTTCAAAATACAGTTCTCAGTGTTACACTTCATTTATCTCTTTTCATCTTGTGGAAAGAACAGGCTTCCCATATACACCTGCGAGCTATGCACATGCAAACCAGAGAGAACACTTACCAGGAAAAGGAAGTTTGTTGGCAGGGTCAGATCAAGGTAGGCTAAATGGGATTCAGGAATGAGGCACAGCACTAGAGCAGCTCACGACTGTCACAAGGCTGCCTTACTTAAACTAGAACCCAGGGCCCCAGAATCCAGAGGAAGATAAGAATTCATCTTAGGCAAACCAGTTGCCTCTAAGCAAGAGGAGGTTTGACACAGGAAAAAGGGTCCATAGCAAAGTCCATGGAAGTGCTTCCCAGAGGCAACTCACAGTATCTGGTAACTGATACTTCTGAAATTCCATTAATAAAACACTCGCCTGGGCATAAACTCCTACAGTGTTTTACACCGTACCTCCCAACACCTCTCTTACAAATGCCTTTTTTCTACATTAAATTAATCTAATTTGGGGGAGGAGGGGGAAGGGAAATAATCAGCTTCCCCAAACAAAGCCAGCAGCATAGATAAGATGTCTCAGCTCGGGCACCTCATCCTTTTCACTGACTAACGATTGCAGATGCTTGTACCTCGTGCCCTCCCACATGTCTTCTTCAGTCACAGGAGCAGACAGGATATTGAAGAGAATCCTGTCCAGGACCCCAGGACTGTAATAACAGGTGTTCTACTGGTCACGATTGAAGTGCACCAGCAAAATAGTGTATTCTAGAACTGGAACAGCTGGAGTCCTGCTGGTCAAAACTAAGGAGCAATGACTGAGCTGAAAGGAGCAGGGCAAGACTGAAATCACAAGGGATGCTGTAGATCAAGACTGAGATCCGTGTACAGAGGAGTATACAAGATTGAAATAACAAAAGGATTATTTTAGTCAGGACTGAGTTGCATTGGCAGAAATCCAACTAATCAAAAGTGGTTGGGACAGTTCTCAATGTCTATGTTAGGCAGCTCAACCATGCAAAATCACCCTGGTATCCTTTGTCCCTGAAGTATCCCAGGTGCTCTAGAATCTAGCCCTCCTATCACTTCTGCTGAAGTCAATGGAAGTTTTTAACTATCAACTAGTGGGTTCAGACTTAGGGCCCTAAAAAGCAACACTGGAGAAAACATTGTTTCCTCCCTGCCTCTGCTACCCACTTAGCCCCATATACACACACCCATCACCCGATCAAGTTTGGTCTCAGCAGCTGTAAGCCACACAAAAGGAACCAGTGAAAATCTTTATGGAGGAAATAATATGCAATTTTCTAGCTGAACACCTTTTAAAATGTAATGACAAAATAAAATCCTGCATCTGTGCTCGGCAATAACAATCTGTATGCACGCGGTAACAATATGACACTTGGAATAAGCAAGAGACAGACAAAAAGAGAGCTTACCCAGGCATCCAAATCCGCAGGCTTGGAAAAGAGAGAGACAGAGAGAGAGACAAGGGGAAGGAAAGAGGGAAAAGATGTATCAGTGATTTATGGAGGCTGCCTGCTGCTGCACAATATAACTCTTAACAGGAGTTCAGAAAAGTTCCTTAAAAATGGCAAGCATTTTAACAGAGCACCTATGTCACCTGTTAGTGACTATGCTGTAAATAGAGGCTGTTAAATTGGCTGAGGCACTGTAGTAAAAACAAAAAACCAAAACCCACAGACACACACAGTAATAAATGCTGCACAGCGCTCCCTGTAGAACAGATGCTAGGCAAAGACAGATATGATGCAGCCAGAGTCATACAAGGCACTGCATAATATTAGAAATACCGGTATCAGTAGCAACACACAACAGGGAGTGTGGTAGTGTCAAGTGCACTGTAAGGGATAAAACCAAAAGCCCTGCTGCTTCCAACTTCCCTGAGAAGAGCAATTCCATATACTCAAGGTCACCTAGCTAGCAAGTCATCTTCACTCATGTAGTTGTACTAGATACCTTCTAGTTGACAGCTCAGTCAATGAAAATTTGATCAGTCATTGACCACATTTTCAGCCATGCCTTTTCCCACAGGCAGACCAATATTCCTATAGTGTATACTCTGAACTTCTTTGCCAAATCCAAGCTGCCTTGTTTTACATTCTCTTCTTTTGTCTGCAAGGTCACTGTTTAGGGACTCCATGGTGAAGATGCACAGATCACGGGGACCTCAGTATCTCCTCTCTCACACTTTTTATTATTATTATTTTTTACTTAAGCAATAACCCGGCAGCAGCAAAGCAAGTGCAAGACGATAAACATCTCTCAAGCCCATAAACATCCTGGCTTCAGACTGAGATGTTTACAAAGCAGTCAGAGTGCTTAATCGTTGTCAAGGACTGCTGCATCTCCCCTACTTCTTGGGGCTACACTCGCTCGGCAGAACACTCTGTAAGTGGTTACTTTGAAAATACTCATTTTTTTATCATGATTATTTATGAGAGAGGCTTTGGCAAGGCGGGAGGGATGTTCTTGTTGGTTGTATTTCAGTGCCAGAGACAGAAGACGGCACAAAGCAATTGGTTTATGGAAGCTGCTGTTGTTTTAATGGCACAGAGCCACCACCTGAAGTTGTGGAGGGATGAAGTGTGATTAGCTATGTGTGATGTCTGTTCCCATCCTCTGCAACAGCCAAGAGGGGTGGAACTGAAGGTCTACATTACAGCAGGGAAAAGCCAATTCCCTCCTTTCTGCAGATGAACCGGATGCACCACAACCAGCAACTTCAGTCCATCAAGCCAACACATGTCAAACATTCACTGACAATCGACAACCGATCATGACAGGAGCCTGGTTTCAACAATATTTTTCTTCCTACCTGTATTTACAGTTTAGACAGATGTGCTGGTTTTGTTTATTTTAACCTCTCCATTGCTGTGCTGTAATCTGCCCTCAGGAGATGGGTAGGAGGGAATGGGTGTAGGACTGTTGTAGTGCATATTATTATTTCAGTAGATATGCCATATACAGGTAGCTTTCTGCTGGATTTAAGTCAGTCATCCACAGGACACTTAAGTTATTAACTGTCAACCTCCTAGCAGAAAAACATTTGCATCAAAAACTCACAAACATTGGCACTGACTTTGGGTAGTCTCAGCAGAGAGGCATAATATTAAGAATTAATTTGTTCCATCACATTTGAGGGGACCTCTCCATGTCAGGTTTGAGATGCAGTGGGGTGTGTAGTGTGGGGGTAATTCTACAAGGGAAATTTGTATTATTGCTGCCCGTGCTATGCCTGTTCTGTGGATACAAAGCTTCATTCCCAAAGGCTTTAAATTTGGCACCTTTCATAAAGAATAAAATTCACTTTAAGAGAGTGATTAAACGGAAATAGAAAAGTTTAACCAACAGTCCAAAATGTGACTAGACCAGCTCTTATATTGGAAACAGTCAACCACATCCTGAGTAAAGACCCAGCTAACAAGAAAAGAAGGAAATAGAGATTCAAAGGAAGCCACCCTCGAGGTATGTTGGGTTAAAATTTACCTTTTGGCAGGCCTGTGCCAACAGGTTTCAATGGACCTGTCAGCCAATATACCCAAAGTGCCTAACCACTTGTTTCAGAGTTTAAGTTGCCTGGCTAAGAGAAATAACATTGTGTGTCGTTTCCCAGCCATCTGAACTTAGCTTTGAATTGCCAGCTGCAGGCTTGTGTATTTTATGTTCTCTGCACCAATATTTGAGCCACATTTTCAAGCCTTTGGTCAGCTCTGCAGCATCCCTGCGCTGAGACAAAGCGTACAAGGTTAGATCAACTTTCCAGACAATCTACCTAGGGAGGAATTACAGTATGGTTATATCATTGGTAGATTTATTACTTTGGAGCCTAACAGAAAAAAAGATTCTCGCTCTGACTATACCAGGTGCATATGGTTACTACCAAAGCAGACACTGATGTCAAACCACTACAAGAATCCTTCATTCGGGGCATTCACATAGAAAAGGACAAATGCCTAAACTGCCCTACAGTGCCTACCTGAAGTGGACTCTGGCTATATTCAGGAACTATACAAGTTATAAGTGTGTGTCGGAAAAGTTAATACTCAAGCAGAGATTTTGCAGCAGGCTAGGGGTAGCGTCCCAAGAATCAATTAAGTGGTTCCCAATTCAGTATACAATAAAATCATCAACACGTGATGTCCCTTTAAAATGAGTCAACACAACCTAGTGGTGAATATCTGTTCATTTGTATGGATCTCTGGCATTTCATTCCTCCGCACTAGTACACCCACATCATACGCATGTATGACACCAGACATTTCAGCACGTAGCCAGATCATGGCATGTGACACTCAGACTCAAGTTCTGCCATCCATCTTGCAACATACTACAGTAAAGTGAACACTTGAGCAGTGGGCTTTGGGGCAGGATGATGTCTATGGGCTGCACAGAACAGAACCCACAATTGCCTAGAGTTATTCCAGCAGTTGCTATGTTGATATAGATCATATGCCCATCCCACAGAGTGCTCAGTAGGAATCTGGGCCACTGGCTAGAGGTCTCCTACATTAGAAGTCAACATGCTTGAAAAGTGGTACAATGGTTTATGGGACACTGCCTGCTTCAGGAGGATGGAGTGCGACAGGGGGATTGAGACAGAACCTATGAGATGCTTGAGCAAATCTGACACAGTAGAAGCCTGGATACAGGGAAGGGCACAGGTTCACAACAACCTAAGTAGCTGCTGGCAACTTTAGGGGTCATACAGCAAGTCTGAGGAGCTCTGCATCAGACACACTGACATCCTGATGGTCAGACTTCGTCATTCTAATAGGCAAACAGTGATGTTTCTTTAAGGAGAAAATCTGGAAACAAGATTTTTCCATGGTGATAAGTATTAGAGAATTTTGAGGCTGAGACTAGACACAATCAATCTGAAGGAAAGGTTGTGATGAAATTGCACAAGCCTAATGTACACCAAACATATGCAATTTTATAAACATGGAAGATAGAAAGCAGCAGCAAAGGCCTCTGTCCCCTTTATGACTCAGGGACAACAGCACCTCTAATGTTTATGGAGTTGCTACAAATAGGTTTGCAATGCCCAGAGCTGACAGTGTTTTTATTTTAAATTAAAACTATTTTACAAAATCCAAAGTAAATAAATTGCTTTCATTGTTTATTTTAATACTTAACTCCTCCCCATATTCTACCTGTCCTTCCACACCCATATATACACACAGTTCATTACATAGTCTGCCAATAAACAAGCCATTCAATGTCAACAGGAAGTCTGTGTAGAGCATAGGCTTTCCAGAGACATATGCTCAAAATACTCCATGTCTGATAGCAGGTAAGATAGGAACTAGGCAGTCTAAACATTTTCTTCCTCCCTTAAATTTCTCTCCTGCATATTAGTTTCTAAAGTCCCCAAGTCCCCTCTTCAACTTACAGAACAGAGCAATGGCTCTCAATGGGCATCATGAGATTCCATGATGATTGTGGGTCACTTAGTCCAGACCAGATTTACTCAATCTACAAGAAAATAGATTTGCATCATAATCCCACCCAAAATACATCCTAGGTTATTTCTGAATCCCACATGACCACTAGTGCAGGACCCAATTTATACATCTAGACCACCTACTTTTATCCCCGGGGAGAAGATTGATGGTAGCAGTAGTCAAATATGCCTGCCACCCACACATTGAGAGAGAGAAAGAAAACAGACACAAGCTACTCAGAAGAGGGAGATGCAAGTTTTTTAGTCAAACACATCAGAAGGAATATTTTATCTAGCACCACCAATGCTATACAGAAATTAAGATTACATTAGTAATCCACCAACATCCCTCAGGATAGCATAAAATGATCAATCCACTTGGTCAGGAAAGAATCTCTCCATTCCACCCCACAATGTAAAGCATTATGCAATTGCATTACAGGCAGCAGCTTTCACCTGCCTCTAAAGCATCAGCTATTGGCAACTGCCAGCAGCAGGATACTTTACTAGATGGTCCAGTGGCCTAATCCAGTACAGCAAATCCTTTGTTCCTGCCAAACTAGCTACCACAAGATTAAAAATCTAATTTCTGTTCATTTAAGAAGCTTCTCTCAAATGCTCTTTGGTCTGAAGGAAATGCAGTCAGATTTGGGGCTGTTTTTTAATACAGGCTAAGGTGGTTTTATTAGCTATGCTGCTTGGGTAAGGAAATCCTAGAAAATCTTCAAATATCATGGTCCTGAATCCAACCTCCCCCTCATATATATCCCGCTCCCCAGGGATAAAAGTCCTCATAGTATGCATGAAGATCGGAGACTACATTACATATAAGAAGTTTCCAATCTCCATGCAAACTCATTTTGCAGATGGAGACCTGGCTGTCCAGTTTCACACTTCACTGCTCAGATTTCTACAAGCACAGATAGTCTTGTATATTTTCCAGTTTTCTCTACTCCTTCAGCCTGAGACATACACAAAAACATTCTTACCCCGAAAAACCCAATCAATATCTTTCAGGGTCTGGAATCCAGCCTAATAAGACAGTGGAATGCACATATGAAAGCCATAAGAAAATCATCAAGGGGAGAAAAGAAAAGGTTTAGCATAAATTGATTGCCTTCTAAATCCTTGGAGAAAAGAACAAAATAGATTCATGGGGACATATCGGACATGCCACCCACTTTAACTCCACTCCTAGAAGACAAGCATTGCCATCATAATGTGGCATTTTAGTGAGGTAGATTATAGTTGGGTAAATTGGAGCTGGAAAAAGCTTTAAATTAGATACATTAATAAGGATTGTCGGGGCAGGTGAAGGGATTATAGAATCAGAAATATAGGGCTAGAAGGGACCTTGAGAAGTCACCAAGTCTTACATACAACACTCCTGTTAATACATCCCAGAATTATATTAGCCTTTTTCACAACTGCATACATTACTGAATCACATTCACTTTGTGATCCACTATAACCTCCAGATCCTTCTCAGCAGTATTACCACCTTAGCCAGTTATTCTCCTTTTTGTAGTTGTGCATTTGATTTTGCTTTCCTAAGTGAAATATTTTGTACCTGTTTTCATTGAATTTCACCTTGTTGAATTCAGACCAATTTTCCAATTTCAGTCATTTTGAATTCTGATCCTGTCCTCCAAATTACTTACAACACTTCCCTGCTTGTCATCCTCCACAAATTTTATTAGCATACGCTCCACTCCATTATCCAAGTGATTAATGAAAATATTAAATAGTACCGGACCTAGGACTGACTCCTGTGGGACCTGACTAGGTACCTCTCCCAGTTTGACTGCAAACCATCGATAATGACTCTTTGACTAAGGTCTTTTCAACCAGTTATGCATGCCCCTTATAGTAAATTCATTTCGCTCACATTTCCCTAGTTTGCTTATGAGAAATGTCATGTAGAACTGTGTCAAAAGCCTTTCTACAATCAAAATATCACACCTACTGCTCCCCACCATCCACTAGGCCAGTAACCCTATCAAAGTAAGAAATTAGGTTGGTTTGGCAACATTTGATTCTTGACAAATCTATGCTGAGTATTGCTTATAATCCTGTTATCCTCTAGGTGTATGCACATTGATTGTTTAATCATTCGTACCAGTATCTTTCTAGGTATCAAAGTTGCGCTGACTAGTCTAACTTCCAGAGAGCTCCATTTCCCTTTTTAAAGATAGGTACTATGTTTGCCCTTCTCCACTCCTCTGGAGTACATTATGGAATGGACCAACTTCATTGCAACATCCCTCACCTCCATGATCACTAAATAGAGACAAACAGGCAACGATTAAGTTTCCCCACCTACAGTTCTGTTAATGCAGCTCATTCCTGGCCTGCTACACCCCCCCATTACACCTGTCCTCACCACCTCCTCTGAAAAGGCTGCCAATTAAGCAGTGAGTCTGAGGTATAGACAAATGTCCACTAGGGACTCAGTCTTGCTTCTGGAGACCTTGCTTCCAACTGTGCATTTTGGACAGCAAATATCCTGGTTCTTGGTAAGCGCACTATCCAGTCCTTACAAGGCTCTGGTCAGAGAGAATGCTGCAAGTTAACATCTTTTAATGGTCGAGTACATCACAATGAAGCCATCTGCAACCCAGCAAGAGTGTAGCTACAGCAAAAAGAACTGCAGGCTATTGTAGAACTATATACTTTTATTTTTACATTGCAATCTCCAAGGCATGATTGTATCAAGAGAAATTTGCAAATATATGTCAATGCCAGCAAAATTTTGATTTCCATTTGATAGCACAATTTGCAAACAGCAGTTTTCCATGTTGTGCAAGTGCTTAACATTTGTAATAGCTACAAGAATTCAATGCCAATTTACATTTACTGAATAATGCACAATTTCTTTCGCACACACTAGGAAATATCAGGGTCTAGAGCAGAGGTCCCCAAACTGTGGGGCACGCACCCCCAGGGAGGCATGGAGGAACATCTCAGAGGCACAACATGGCCTGGGCCAGCCCCCACAAGGGGATTGGAGGGGGAGCGCCACCCAGCCCCACTATGGCCAAGCTCTGCTCTGGTCCCACACCGCCCTCCCCCCAGCCATGGCCCCAACCACAGCCCAAGGCCCCTAGCACCTGACCCCTTGGCAGACCCCCCCAGCCACCAAGGCCCCCAGCCCATTCCCAGCTTCAGCCCCCAGCCCCGACCGTGATCCCGTTCCCAGCCCCAGCTGGGGGGACATGGACAGGGGTAAGGAGGAGCACAACATACAAAGTTTGGGAACCACTGGTCTAGAGGAAGGATCTGCCGCTTGGAAAGACCAGAGTAGAACTACCCTATGTGAAGATGGAGTAGCATGTGTTAACCTCTCACCAAGGAGCACAAGCAAGAAGTAAAACACTGCAGTGAGGTTTCTGTTTAGGTTTAGTAGTAGGAAATTACTAGGGAGCACTAATTAGTTGTCTTTAAAACAAAATGATTTAGTTTGGCTCCCAAATCCAAATGGTGAGTTTATGAAGCTTAAATATACTATCCTACGCTAAATATTCGGTCATGTGCTAAGGAATCATGGAAATATTCACTCCTAAAGCGATCAGGATCTCTGGTCAATGAATACTGCTCAACATTTACTTTTAAAAAGCTACAAAATGTAGTGCCAGAAGAGCTGATAGAGCTAACAGTCTTGATTCCATGGGTTTCAGTTCTCAGGGAATCAATCCAGCTCTGAATACTATGTAAACTTCAAACCAAAACCCCTCTTTTATTATAGTAGGTACTATTTATAAACATACCTACACATAATTTGCTCTCTAATTATAGCTGTGGCACACCAATCATTTACTTTCTTTGAGCTGCTTTTGTACCTTCCAGCTCCTAATAAAGAGAGTCAATAAAAGCCATTTCAAGAGCCTGTTGATTGATTTATTGATTAAACAAATTTACCAGTGCAATAGATTAGAAATAGCCAGACTGGAAAGTGGCTTTGCATATAATCATTTGAAGGCTGTTGCCTGAAGGAGCTCTTGCAAGCTGGGCACAGGTTTGTTTAGTAATAGGACCTAGGCTATCAATTAAGGGTTGGACCCGAAACCTTTAATTGTGTCCCCTTTCTACTGACTTGGTTGGTCAAGTCCATTCACAAAAGAACAGAAAGCTAAGGCTTGGGCCAGCTCTGCTCAGTGCAGTAGGGGCTAATGCAGTCAGTGGAAACAATTGAGGGATAGTTCAGCTACATGTTAGTCGAAAACAAATGAGAAAGAAGAATGAAAGGGGAAAAAAAGCAGCAGGAGCACAGCCAATGCTATATAAAAGAGTTTGGACAGGAAATGAAGAATCATCCAAGCAAAACTTCAGAGAGAGGGTAATATAGGGAGACAGTGTCCAATTCCCCAAACTGAGGTATGTACAGAGCAGTGCAGCTAACAATTTCTACACTGGAGAAAAGGGCCACAGAAGCTTTGAGAGAGCACAAATGTCAAGGCCTGGGTTATACCTCACACTTAAGATTCCCTCTCCATCAGCACAAAGCCCACTAACCTCATGATGGCAGCACTGGGTCAATAAAGACTATTTATTTTTACTTGTTGAAGAAGTGCATTCATCCAACACATTTACAAACTTCATTAATAAAAGACTACATAACAAATAAGGCCCAATTCTCTTGCCATCCACTCAGACCCACTACCCTTACCCCAAGCCCAACCTCCTAGGGGAGGAAAAAATTAAAAAAAAATCAGAGAGAACAGATATATCTTGCACAGGGACCTGAAGATCAACAAATTAGAGCTCCAGTGAAACAACAAAGAAAGCAAATTCTGCAGGTGAGGAACCCTTCCTTCCCTGAAAACGTTCGTCCTGCACTTCCCTCACATGTACGCTAGGGGGATTTAGCTCCTGAGCAAATAAGAACTAATTGTGAAAGCCCCACATCAAGATGGAGCCATCATGTTTCAGGCTGCCATGCAGCCCAGAGTACATCAAGTTCTTTCACTGCTATACTTAGCATTCATTATGAAAGAAAGAAGCCTTTTCTCAGGTATGAAATACTCTTGTATCTTGATCACAATTTCACAAGCCTAATTTTAGTCATCTTCACTGTAACTTTATATTTGCACAATGAGGAGACATGTGAAAGACTATTAGGTAGGTCAGCCATGGGTCATTATTGACGGCAAATTATCACCATCTCGGTAGCCTGAAGGAAACAAGGACTCGCTGCAGTTCCTGCCAGCCAGGTGTCCACATCACAACCACTGTCACTGCAATGGTGCCCCTAACTGGCAGCCTCAGGTGGCTTGTCTTCACTAGGGAATTTGAGTTTCACCACACTTTGACATGATGCTGACACAACGCTGAACACAACTTGTCCTCACCTACACTGACAAGTCGGCTGTAATAAGCCGTGTGTGCAAAACTCAGTTGTTTAAAAACTGATTTTAGCCAGGATTCAGTTTCATCGTGAAGACAAGCTCAAGGAGGCCAAGGATTGAACAACCTTCTCCCTGACAGAAGTGGTCCCCTATGAGGCAGGGTTGAGGAACATTGGCAAGGATGGGAGGGAAGGAAAACGCTGCTGCTGCTGCTGCTATCATCTATCTGCGTAAGTATTTATACTACATATCACCATGGCATCGAAGAGTCTAGTCTGTACTGGGGATTACAGGAGAGTTCAGTGTCCAGAGCTGTCAATGATGCTTTTTCACTAGCACAAAACTAACAGAAAATAATACTCAGCTACATAGACAATAAAGAAGCTTCATGAAAGATTGTTTTCCCAAGACCAAATTCACAAGCTGCTAATTAATAAGAATTCTTGCTGCTCCATACAAACCGCCCAGCCTCTTTGAAAGAAAAACTGATCAAAACCACCTTTAAAATAAAAGGCTCCCTCCCTCTCTCTCTTAATATGCATGACCAAAATCAAAATTCACTCAGAGAATTAACACTCCCACATTCCATTTAGTTCTAGAGTATCCTCCCCAAGAAGACCTTAAATTCCTAGTCTTCGGAGATCAAGCTTTCCTCTGAATTAGTACTCCCTGCACATCCTGAGTTGTGGTCATATAAACCCTCTGCACCTTTTCACTCTATTGAATCAATCTCTCCAGGCAACTTCTGGGGTGGCACTAGGCTCTCCCCTCCCTCTGGCTCTTCTTCCCTCACTAACTCAGTGCTCAGAACTGTGAAGCACAAAATTAGACATTTCAAATTAAGCAAAGAGAGAGAATGAGAAAAACCTTATTAAATCAACATTAGCATCAACAGAGCATCTTTAAAAGAGAAACTCATTTGCAAAATATTGTAAAACTCCTTATGTTGACAGAAATAAGACAGGCAGCAGCTTAAGCCTTCCACCTCCTTCCCTCTCATACGGGTCACAATCCCTGCGCAATGATAGCAAGGTCCCTTCCAGTCCATAGCCTCAAAGGTAGCAGAGCCTGTCCCGAACTTACAAGCTCTGGAATTGCTAGACAATAAGTACATTGCTCAGCTGTGTCTGCTACAATAGGACACCACAACCTTTCCAAAAGTAGACTTTTTGTGCTTGGGGGAAACGGGGGGGGGGGGGGGACGGGGACGACGACGACGACAGGTACATAACAGAAGCAGATTTCTCCTGAGTGGTTATTTTACAAGAAAAAGTCAACCTCAACAAAATTTTACCTCTACAAGTTGAACCACAACCAGGGCTCTGCCTCCCCACACTGAGGTACAGAAACTGACATGATAGGAACTAAGCATGGAAACTAATGGAGACCTTTGCTATTACAGGTGACAGTGACCTTAGCGTTTCATTTGAAATACCTAGGCTCCCTAGAGTCACAGCTCCAATTCCAAGCAGGATAGGCTCTGCCCTCTCTCTTTTCAAGGTAACTCATCTGAGTTTCATGCAATTCACTGTCTGCTAGGCAATCGTCTGAAGTCTTAAAACTGATGAGCTCTCCTCTTTGTGACCTTTAAAGTTCCCATGTCAAAGAGTTGGGGGTTTGGCTCTAGTGTTACTAGCTCAAATTTCTACAGCATACACTGCTGTGCACTTGTCTGCTTGGCTACCACCCCAGCAAGCTGTTATTCTAGCACTGCTGCATGTAGAGAGCTTATAGATGCTTTGGGTAAAGCGGGCTATGAACCAAGTTATATTAAAGCCATGTTCATTTAGAAAGGATTTATGATTTTTCACACAGTATTTCAAGGAATGGCTAAATCAGTGTTTGAAGTATTTAGTTCGTTAGGAGAAAGCAGGTTTTTCAACCCCCCGGTCATGGCCCAAAATTGGGTCACCAGAATTCATGAAAGGGTTGTGGCAGGGTCCAGCAGCATCGCTACCGCAAGTCCGACCCTGCCCACGCACGTGCAGTGACCCCACAGTGCTGTCCCGAGTCTGACCCCCCGGCGCATGCCACAACCTGACATCATTCTCACAAGCGCAATCCACCCATGCATGCATGGGTCACGACCCGGCGTTGCTACAATGTACACATACGACAAGTCACAATGGTGCCAGGCGGACCCACGGATGGTCTCGTGAAGTCAGATTCAGGTTGGACTTGGTGGTCATAGCTCAAGGCAGACTTGCACTTTCACACTGCTCAAAATAATTAGCGAGGTGTCTGATGGCAGCAGGACCTCTAGGTTAGAATGTGAAATAAGGTGGCCTGACATTTCCAGATAAGGCCAAGCATGTGTGTGTGTCAAAGGGTAGAGGACATATCTCAATGGTCACTGCATGGTTACATCTGCCCCAGGGGATGGAGAAGGGAGAGTGCTGGATCCCCTTTGGACCATGGGAATCCCTGTCCCATGCACTGGAAAAAGGGTCCTCTCACTCCTCTCCAGGGCAGGCCACTGCCTGGCTCCCAGCATTGGGGACTGTCCTGTGGTTGGGGACCTGGAGCAGATCCCTATGGAGCAGGCCACTGGGTCCTGGCATGCCATTCCCTCGAGATCTGGCCCTTGCCTGGATCACATGCTTTAGAAACAAGAAGCCCATAGAAGGAATGGAAGTGGCTTCACCAAGAGAAAGACACCTGCACAGCTCTCTAGCAACATGACTCACTTTATTCAAGGCCAGGCAGGACAGACACAGGTTGAAAGGAAGGGGAACACAGCAGTAAAAAAGGTCAGTTCTCAGTGTCCAAAGGAAAAGATAGGCTAATAGCAAACAGACCAAGTGTGAGAGAAGGGCATGATGGCTACTCTGGAACCACATCCACATTCTGCCAGGCCAGCAAAACTCAGGCATCAGAATTAAACAGTGTTTAACCATCAGGGTCATAGCTGATTAGTGTGCTGTTTTGAATATCAAAAGAGGGCCCTTTCCACCCCAGTTCAACCATCTTGCCCCTCTCTGGTTTCAGAACAAGACCTCAGAATTTCTGTGTTGCAACCCTGTGTCAAGCCAAACTTGCAGTTCTCACAGTAAAAGCTCTGTAAAATGTTATTTAAAAGCAAAAATTTGGAAATAGCAAAAAATATTCTTGAATGTAGATATTCTGTCCAGGGGCAAGAATTGCATGCCTCTATACTGCCTTGCCAAGTGTAAAATAGCTAAAAAAAGCTGAGAAGTTAATTTTACCTTCTTCTAATGACATGTGCACTGGGTTGTTGGATGAGAGTCAGCTGCTAAAAAAATTGAAAAAAGAAAAGTCCCTCTTTGCAATGATACAATACAGAGAAGGAGCCGTGATATTTCAGAAGACAAACAGAAAACAACTGACCATCTTTCAGTAAGTAACTTACGCTTTACAATTTGACAAATCTACAGATTTTGCAAACCATGTCATTTTCCTAGTTTATGTAAAGGATGGTGATATTCAAGAACAGAACCTACTAGTGCAAATACGCCTACTGCTGTTGACATGTTTGTTACACTGGATAATGATATGCAGTCAGTGGGACTGATCTGGACAAAGTGTGTCCGTGTTACAACTGATAGAACCATTTCAATGGCAGAGAAACACTCAGGATTTGTGCAAAGGATTCTTCGAGAAGCACCCAATGCAACATGCAACCACTGTTTCCTGTACAGGAAGGCACAATGTAAAGAGAAAAATATACTAAAACAAATCTTCCCAGTTTTGGTGCAGCACTGCTGGGGAATATCCCATTCCTCCTAGCCATGCTATTAGAGATATTTTGCCATTCAGTACTACATACTTATGTGAACCAGGATTTTCAGCCTTGAATTAACAAAAAAATAAAAGCAGGAACAAACTGGATGTTGAGTATGACCTTCAGATTGCGCTGGCTACAATTATACCAAACTTTGATAAACCCAAAGACAAGAAAGCTCAGGTTTCTGATTGAGTGAAATCTAGGAATTATATACAAGTACTATATTTTAAATAGTTGCTGCATTTAGTACTTATGTTAATGTGTATATTGGTGGGTAGGGAATATTTAGTAAGCCAGGTGTTTTTTGTACAAAAGCTTGGGTTGTGACAGGCCATCAAGATTTACAAATAGTTATTGAGCCCAAGAGGGCTGAGAACCTCTGTCCTAAGGGCTAAAGCAGAGGAGAGTCAAGACACTAGTTCTATTCCTGACACCCACACTAATATGCTGTACAACAATGGGGAAAAAACGCTAGATAGATGAATTGCAAATATGGACCACTATCCTGCACGGGCTGAGGCATTTTACTGTCTAGTCCTGCCAGAAGGACATATAAATTCTCTGACCGCTCCCCAAAGCATGTATAGTGGGGAAATTTGTACATCTACATCTCTAAATGCAGATTCCTCTAGCTGAAAGTGGTGGCATCTTATGAAAATCAGTGAGCAAGAGAACTCCCAAAACTGATGCAGTTCTGACATGAAAGCCACATAACGGACACCTCTCCTTAGAGCTAAGATAAATGTGACCATTAACAGAGTTATGTATTTGTATTACAATAGCACCTAGAGGCCCGCATACGCCATTTTACTAGATACTATACAAAGTAGGACAGTCCCAGCCCCAAAGACCTCACAATCTAAAACACAATGTAACTATGGTCTTAGTAGTAAGTAAAAGAGAGCATAGGAAAAGGAAATGGTAACAAGGACCCCTATCTGAGAACAAGTCTGCTTGTTAAGAAGTTATCTGCTCAGCACGCTATTGCCTCTGAATAAGAACGTACATATTCTACAATAACTGTGGTTTTTCGAGATGCTGTACTACATGCTGATCACACTGCAGATGAGTATGCATCTCATGCATGGGAGCTCAGAATCTTTTCTGAGTAGCTGTCTGTTAGGGCCACACATGCACCCCATGCCTCCTCGTGCTCCTGTGCAAAGATATAAGGGGCAGAGAGGCCACAACTCTTCTTCAGGTCCTTCACAACTTGAAGTCCGTGACAGCGAAGGGCTCTGAAGAGTGGGGATGGAAGGTGGGCCATGGGATCCATGCTGACTACAACATCTTAAAGTTGTACGGTAAGTAACGGTTCTTTCTTTGAGTACACGTCAGCATGGATTCCATGGTAGGTGACTCTTAGGCTGATATTTCTCTTCCCACCATCCTATCAGTCAAACAAAGATTTGAGGACTCCTCTCCCAAATTTGGCTTGTGATCTAGAGCAGAGTGCTTGACAAATGTAAGTGGATTGCTCCACATAGCAGGCTTATAGAATACTGATACTGGCACATTTCAGAAGCAGACCAAGGATGTTGCTTGGGCTCTGGTGGAAGAAAGATACTGGCCAGTGGTAGCACAATGAGATACAATGCATGAACAGTTTTTGATAGTCTTTGCAATGAAACAGCATGACCATTGGAGTGGCCAGCTATAGCCACAAATAGACAAGGGGACAGACTTAAAGATTAGCTCCTGTGTAATATCCAAGAGCTCTAGATACAACCAAAGCACGCAGCTTCTTCTCCCCTTGTGTGGAATGCCAGTTTAGGAAGAACACACACAAGTCAACTGACTGGTTTAAAATGGAGCTCTGAAGACACCCTAGGAATGAATTTTGCATAAGGTCTCAGTAACTCCTTGTCCTTATATAATGAGGTATATGGAGGTCTCCACCATGAGTGCCTGAAGCTTGCTGACCCTCCTGATCTAGGTAATGGCCACCAAAAAGACCATTTTGACAGCGAGATAGCAGCTGAAGCACTCCAAGAGGGACTCCATCAGCTTTAAAAAGATGTTGAGGTCACATGCTGCAGTAGGTTTCTGACTGGTGGGTAAGCACGCAGTAAGCCCTTGAGAAACTACTGCTGGGGGAGAGAAGACTGAAAACGACTACACTGATAGATGGTATGCTGATTTTACTGCCCAGTGGAACTTGACTGAGCTAAAAGGAAGTACATTAACTACAGCAGATAGCTGAGGATCTTCAGTACCAGGGGGCCTGTACTGGGTCTAGGCCATGCTAGATAGCCCATGTTGAGACCATTTCCCATTCAGCACAATAAGTGTCCTGGATTTCTTGAACTTGTAAGGAGCAGTCCCTTTCCATGGTGCTTACCCAGCTGACATCTAGGTAATCAAGTGTAGGGCTTTCAGGTCCATCTGGAAAAACATGATCCTAATCTTGAGACGACAGGCCAGGTCGATACGGGAGTTTGACTGGTGATTACTTTTTTGATGTTATCTCTTAGCGCCTCCCTGCAGTCTTGTGGGAGCTTAGAAATGAAGGTTACCCTTCCCCAAGTAAAAAAAACAACTTATTTTGAAAACAGGGCCGGATAGTCCATGATATGAAATAGGAGGGAGACAGATGAATACTTCTTTTAACTGAAAAGGTACAATTCCTTGGGGTCCTTGTCTTTCGGAATCCCTTGGGTGGACCTGGTCTTCTCCTGGACTGCAGATTCTATTGAAACACCCTGGAATCAGATGGGCCTACACCTGTTCAAAAGCCTTGGACAGTACTTGTTATTGTTTATCTACTCACTTGAGGGTAGGGGGAAGGGAGAGTGGGGTGTGCCATAATACCTATTTCCAAAACTCTCTCTGGAATCCTTTTCTGATCTGACAGGGGATGGTTCCCTACTTGATTTAGGGGAGAAAAAGTGAGTAGGAGATGGCAAGGAGAAATACAACACCAAAAATAGTGGTGTCACTGGTGCCAGGATGGCCGATGCCAGTGCTTGACCTGGTGCCAAGGTGAAGAGTGATGTCTGTTCTTCTAAAGGTGTATCCTGGTGCCAGGAAGGGTTCACTGACTGGTGCTGGTACAGGTCTGTGTCAAAGGCTGCATACCAGTATCTCCTTCTCCTGCATCTTTTGTGCCATTAGTCTCTTGTTCAGTGTTGATGTGGGCTTGGAAGATTTGTCCCTGGAAGGAAGTTTCAAATCATCTTTGTGGGAAAAAGCTGCTTCACACTCAGAGCTGTGCTCGCACTTAGCAAAGGTCTGCTGGCTCAGCACTTTTTGAAGTAGATAGCATAGATGACTGGTCTCCTTGTCCCAGAGTCTGTGATGACATGTTTAGCACCAAGACAGTCAAAGCAGAAGGTGCCGATGCCAAACTGGTCAGCATCATAGATTATACAGCCAGAAGAAACATTATGATCATGTAGTCTGACATGCATAACAGACCAAAGGACTTTCCTGAGTTATTCTTTAATTGAAACAAATTTTTTTTTGAAAAAACACCTGATCTTCATTTAAAAAAGTGTCCAGTGTCGGAGAATCCACCACAATCCTTGATGACTTGTTCCAACGGTTAAACACCCTCTCTGTTAAAATTGTGCCTTATTTCCAGTGTGAATTTGTCTAGCTTCAACTTCTAGGCCCTGAATCTTGTTATACCTTTGTCTGCTAGATTGAAGAGCTCATTATCCAACTTCTGTTTCCCATGTAGGTACTTATAAACTGTAATCAAGTCATCCTTAGCATTTCTTTGTTAAGCTAAGTCTATTACCATAAGGCATGTTTTCCAATCCTTTAATCTGTTTTATGGCTCTTCTCCGAACACTCTCCAATTTACCAAAATCCTTCTGGAATTCTGAACATTATATTCTAGTAGCAGTTGCACCAGTGCCAAATACAGAGGTAATATAACCTCCCTACTCCTACTCTATATTACCATTTATACATCCAAGGATCACTTCTTAGTCATAATGGCGCACTAGGAACTCATGTTCAGCTGATTATCCATCATAAGCCCCCAGTTCTTTTCAGACTCACTGTTTTCCAGGATAGAGTCCCCCATCCAGCAAGTATAGTCCATATTCTTTGTTCTTAGCTGTATAACTCTGCACTGGATTGTATTAAAACATATTGTTTGCCTTGGTCCAGCTTACCAAGGAATCTGAGTCACTCTGTTTCAGTGACCTATCCTCTTCATTATTTACCACCGCTCCAATCTTTGTATCATCTACAAGCTGGATCAGTAATGTTTTTATGTTTTCTTCCAGGTCATTGATAAAAATGTTAAATAGTATAAGACCAAGAACAGATCCATACAGGACCCCACTAGAAACACACCTGCTCTCTGATGATTTCCCATTTATAATTACATTTAGATCTCTTAGCTAGCCTTTTTTAATCCTTTTAATGTGCACTGTGTAAATTTGGTATCATTCTAGTTTTTTATTTTTTAAATCAAAATGTTATGCAGTATGTCTAAGTATATTATATCAACACCATTACCTTTATCAAACATGTTTGTAGTCTCAGGTTAGTTTGAAAGGATCTGTTTTCCTTACATTTCTGGACTGGCATTAACTAGATTATCCTCCTTTAATTCTTCATTAAAAAGGAGTCTCATATCAGCCATTGGAAATGTTGGCACTGGTACTGGTGGTTTTGGTGGCCCTTTTATATTCCGTCTCCCTGCTCAAATCAGGCATATAGTGCCTGACTACTGGGGTACTTGCCATGGATAGCCTCCTCAACTCACACCTGGTGGACTTCACCTCTCCTGGATTGGACACAACTTTCATGGATTGCTCAAGTAGACATAATTTGATCCTCATCTCTCTATTTTCAGATGCAGGATGAGAAGGAATAGCAGACTGAACAGAAAAGGCATCTGCTATGCCCATCATTTAAGGGCATAAGGCCATTGCATGGTGGACTGGATTTAAACCCTATGGATTTGAGTCTGCCATGATGGTGTTTAGCCTCAAGTGTCTCACCCTATTATACAGGGTGGGGTAGAGATGGTCTCCTGCTGTCCTTTTTTTTTTTTTGGTGGGGGTGGTGGGAAGATAGAGTGGGGAGTCCAAATCACGAAAAATTAATAAGGAAAAGAAGGATTTCTTCACAAAAACAAACTTGGAAACTTGGAATGAATTGAAGCTCAAGGAGGAGTAGCATGTCAGACACTCACCTGTTTCCATCTCACTGCCACAAGTGGTAAATGGAAATTGAGGGAGAGTCACAGCCACTCCACCCTTATGCCCTCGATGAGGATGCACAGGGTGCATGCATGACCCCGATGACACTGCTAGTCAGGAAAGGTTCCAAGTTCCCACACAGGAGGCACATGTGTGCCTACAGTGGGACGAATACGGACATACTCAAAGAAGAATGGAACATTCAATTTTCACCTCAGAGGGCAACAATGGTAACACAAGAGTGCCAAGGACAATCCAAAATGGAAGGATTTGATGCAAATGAACAATTTATCATTGAATTATAAAGCTAAATTGTCAGATAGACAAAAGAGCTGATCTGTTAATCTAATGAACCATTAACGCTTCTGTTCTAAGGTTGTCCCCAGCCTCTCTTGCATGCTGTGGGAGGATCTTACATCAAAATGCATTTAAAAGTTCATCACATATAAAAGTAATCTAACCAGGTGGCTTTCCACAAGAAAATAGGAGGGCTAAGCAAATCTCTCTCAGGTACTGGTAAAATATCTATCACTGTAGTATGTACAAGCACTAAATACAGTAATAGAAATGCACATAATGCTGTCAGAGAATATCAGCAGATTAATTTTGGTAAGAGAGATGACCCTCAAACACACATGAAGTGATACGGAGAATGACAATGCTGGAAGACTATGATCTTAGCATACAGTCAAAATGGTGTTTCAGAGACTTCACTGAGTAACAAAGAATCTATTCTTCCTGCACAAGAACTAGTGTGGCATTTTCATGGTTAGTGCTTCCAGTTCATTGCCCCACCACTGCAGACTTTCAGGGTGGTCAATTTTTTACCACCACAGAAAAGGAGCTTTGAAAGGACAACAAAGACCTGATATTGCCTCTTCAGTGTAACTCCCCCATCTTCCAGCTCTGCCTTCTTGCAGACCCTCAGTCAATTTGATAATGTGGCACAGACCAATCTCTATGAGCAAGCAATGGAACAATGTGTGTATTTAAAAGAGCAGTTATATCGGAAAACCTGTGCAAACCTTCAGAAAGCTACAACTGAAACAAAGAATTTTAAAAAGGCAACAAAGCCCAATAACCAAATAGGTCCCAGAGGGATTTTTGTTTTGTAAATACTGATACTGAGCACATACAAACACTTTTTTTCTTCAAAGTGCTCAATGAACATTAATGAGTCATGGCAACACCCTTTGAGATAGGTATTAATGTATTCCCAGGGAAACTGGGCCAGTCATTCAGCGTCTGTGTTTCAGATCCACACAGCAAATAAGAGTCAGGGTCAGGATTAGAATTCCAGACTTCCTGGCTCCCAGACATACGCTTTAACAACTAGATCACATCTCTCTCACTCCCCTAGATATAACACACACCCCAGCAGAGAACGAAATGGCAACATAAATGAAGTTTTCAACATGGCCTGCCACATATTTGCTCAGATGGGTTGTAAAGGGAAAACAATTTCACAATCACAGGGTATCAGCTAATAAGCCCTGGTCTCCCATCATCTTTTGATGATAGTACAATCAGATCTACCCCCACCAATCTACAGTGGAACAACAAACATCATCATTTGAAACTAGAGAAAGGAGTTGCAAGAGAATGAAATAGGATTTGATTCTTTAAGGGACTCCAAAAGCTGGAAATCATGAGAAGCTATCAGTTTAACCAGGTAACCAACACTGCCCAGACCCATTAGTTAAATCAAGCTGCCAGTCAGTCTGTCTATCTTGGTTATTATGGGAAGTTCCAACTACCAGCATTAAGGGAGTGGACTCCTGAGAAGGACACAGAAACAAAGTGAAGTGAGAGAAGACAGAACAGACACTGAACAACGCAGGGTCATACTGGAGTTTGCTTTTAATATTAAGACTTGGTTGAGGTACTCAGCCCATTTCAGAGACACCAGCAAAATGACCCCCGTCATCATTCAGTTCTTCATGCAGCAAATCAGAATTAATGTTCATGGGTTCTGCTGAGTGACATAATGATAATTTTAAAAAGGCAATTAATCATCAGCTGTGCTGCTGGTTGCCTTAGCAGGCTGGGATCTCTTCCTCCACAACAAAACAACAAAGCATTCATCTTTGCTTTCCTCCGAACCTCTACCCCACACCTCACCCCCTACCTCCCTCCCCACCCTCCCGGCTCCAAAACCTCAAGTTATGCTTTTTTTTAAAACACATCCCCATCTGGTTCATTTTCTGCCCTTTCCCTCTTCTGCTCCCCCATTATCCCTGGCCAGTCCACCTGCCATTAGACTAAAGAATGCTCTCTCAATGGGTTCCCTCACAAGTGCCAACTACGATAATCAAGAGGCTCTCATTTACAGCACCTCTGCTCCCTCACACACTTCACTGTGTTCACACAAGGGAAAAAAAGAAATTGTAATAAGAGTGACATCCCATCCCACCCTCACTTGGAGGGCATATGCTGATGCTTTTAATGCCACAGTTTGTTTCTGCAGGTAGAGCCAACAAGACAGCTGAAGGCTCCAGACCTGGCAGGTGGGAAGGAGAGGGTGTTCTCCAGGAGAGTCACCTTCAATAGATATCTGACAGGAACAATTTGTTCAAATTTCAGTCAGCGTCCCTTCTGCACTATTCTCTTATGGGAGGGACTTCCAGCATGCCCTGAAAGCAATTGGACTCTGGGATTAGTTCTGCTATGTTTGGAAGCTTGTTCCACAGCTGAACCTCTATCTCCAGATGTGGAAGGAATTTCAGCAGTCAGTGTTTAGAGGAAAGGCTATTCCAGAGAGGTGTAGAAGCTTAGCAGAGGGCAATGGGGTTATCGGAAAAGAAGTTCTGGCAGTCTTCTTATAAGTGAACAAGAGGAGGGGAAACACCCTTCTTCACAAAAAAAAGTATATTCCTAGCAGAATCTTGCCTTCACTAGAGTAGGAAAAACAGGGTTTGTGAAATCCACTGGGGACCTCACCATGCAGACCTAATCACTGGAAAGTACT
Organism: Emydura macquarii macquarii; assembly: GCF_026122565.2. Taxonomy (NCBI): domain Eukaryota; kingdom Metazoa; phylum Chordata; order Testudines; family Chelidae; genus Emydura; species Emydura macquarii. Next base: position 14,189,091 of record NW_027131105.1, on the reverse strand, counting down.
TAGATGCTATAATGATACATACCGTAGAAAGTCTTAAGATCAACGGATTTAGAGCTCTAAAAGCCCTGTTGGCAACATGCACGATACACAGAAGATTAGATCTCCGGCCTAAAGAGGCTACATTAGAAATCACTAGAACCAAACAAGAGTTCATTTTAGAACAGGCATCCTTGAAGCTAGCTGAAGGCAGCTGACATGCTGAAGAGAGACCTGCCTTGCAATGCTGGTTGCATATGGTCTCGCCACTCTCACAGAGTTGGTGAATGAATATAGATTTCCATCTCGACAACATAAGGAAAGGACTTAATTTCCTTAAAAATATGAAAGGACAACCCTTCTCAGAACCATTAGAGAAAGGATGGAAACTGGCTCAGAGTTCTCAGGCCCTTGCCAGAGTCCCAAACAAGGTAGTTGTCAGCCAACAGGTGGCACCAAAATTGTAAAATCCAGATCTTATCACCGGTATATGGCAAGTAAGAAACATTTCTCCTCACCTGAGCTACCAGGCCAGTGTCTTAAGCACAAGACTTTCCTTCCTCCCTAGATCAGGAACTCACACAAGCTCTGCCTTAATGCTCCACTTCTCCCCTTCAGACTCACCATGGTTAGCTTCAGAAGGTGACAATGTACATTTCCAGTCCTAAATAAAAGTTAGTTCTCCTGCTTTCTCTTCACCCAGTTTGTGTGGGGTTTTGGATATCTCCTGAAGATCAAGTGATTCCCTCCTAATTGGACCCAAACTGATTTCCTCTCTCCGCCCTCCCCCCAACTCCACACACATGCATCCATGACTCATTGTAACCACTAACTTTCTTTTCAAAGAGGACTGGATAGGAATCTCCTTCCTCATCCCAAAGCTGTTCCTTAGTGGACCAGAGGTGCTGTCATTGAGCAATATCAGGTGCTCGCACCCAGCAGACATGCAGGCAGCTCCTCCAGAGCAGGGAGCAAGAATCCTATAACTGAACTGGATTTCATGCACGTTAGTGCATAGTGCAAAGTGGGGTGACAAGGCTGGGTCCCCAAAGGATTTTAATGGACTCCCCTATGCTCCATCAACAACAGCATTTGCAGAACATTTAAGTTGGGGAGTAAGTTTGCAGGGTAGGAGAAAGGAGAGGTTTGCACAATGTAATCCTCAGGAGTGGGGTGGGGTTTCAGGGCTGTAGTCTATACCATCACAAACACTACATTTTCAAATATTCCTTCACAAGAAAACAACTTAAAAAAATCCCTACAATTAAATATTTGTGCTTCCATGTCTTTCTCCCTCCCATAATTTAGTCTCTCCCCCTCAGCATTCCCCCACTATTCTATCTCCAGCCTGCTGCTAGAAGGTTCTGATAAGCCTTAGCTCCTTTTCATTCCAAATATCTCCGACCCCACACCAAAAACTAACAGAAGATGTGGGATTCAAATCCCTCATTACACTTACCTTTCCACTGCCCACATGCGGCAAGCCACAATTAACTGGGTATTGGGTAAGGCCCAAAGCACTGGAATGTTATTACACACTTATCTCTACAAAACCTTAGTGTACAAGTGACAACTTTCCTGGGGGGGTTGTGCAGCTTTGTGATAATTAAAGCAGAGACGAGTGTACTGCTGTAGATAATTATGCATTAGCACCAAAATTACTTAATGGAATAAAATAAACTAAGCCAAATGTTTTGTTTTAAAGGGAATGTAGTGCCTTTGAAAGGTGCCAAACTGACAGCCCTGGAGACTGAAACGCTCTGCTATTCATGATATTCAGAACAGGTAGAGCATGGACAACAGCAGGGCAGAATTCCACCCACCCCAACACCAAGACCTGTTAAGGGCAAAAGGGATTTCAGCCTCTGTGGCCATTCAATTGTTGGCCTCTGCCAAGACTGCCACACAGAGGCTCAGTGCTAACTGGGAGTGGGTTTTATAGCAAGGACACTGGCCCCAATAAAATGGACCAAATCAACAAACTCATCTCACATAAACCCCCAAACAGCTGACAAGATGATAATTCCAATGTGGGTGTGATTCAAACCAGTTACTTAGAGGTGATGGGGTACTGGGTACATGACCTGTGACTAAGCTATCTGCTCTGACCAAGTCCAAGAGTTGTTTGTACAAAAGTAAAAATCACACCCTGCACACTCTCCATTCTCATCAAGATCAGGTCTTAACAGCCTCTGCTTCCTTGTTAAAATGAGGACTCTCAAGGTCAGTCAGAATTTATAAGGCAGCCATTTCATCTTTCGTGCCTCTCTGGCTAGATTCCTCCTTAAAAGCTGCTGAACACTGAAGATTCTGCTGGGTTTGAAAGGCCTGCCAACACGAAGGCCAATTAAGAGTTTTAGGGCAATGCACATTAGGGTTATTATAGGCGGCAGTTATGCAGCCAGAATAAATCTTAGCTGAACATGTAAGTGGTGTTTGTAATTCAGGTTTCTCCTTCTTGAAGGCAGAAGACAGACCTGCTCCTAAAGAAAGTTGTAGGGATTCAAGCAAACCAGCAATATACCCCCCAAAATGGGATTCTGCACTTGCAGGGGAACAACAGAAGGGCTACAACCATCAAAGATCACAAGATCCGTTGTGTGTTACATACATACACTTGGTTTATTTTTTAAAAATCCGATTTGTCCATGGCTAGTTAGGACGTCGCTATTCTTCAGATCACAGCTAATCAGAAACTCAGAATGGAAGCAAGACTGAATTCAGATTCTCCTGATTCAAAGCACAGGCCATGGCCACTTGAGCTAAAGGAGAGAGTCTCCTTTACCTGTCAGCAATATAGGACTATTCTGACACAGTCAAACCGTTCTGATTCCAGACAGCTGAGGGTAATGGGTCACAGACACTAGTTTATTACAATACTCTTGGTTTTGTGGACACTATCTACAAAGAAGGCTGGGATGGAGGTCAGTAATAGTGAGTCTTCAGGAAAATCTTGTGTGAATCTCAGGATCAAGCACGGAGCATTGTTTTGTCTGCAATTCTTCTCTGACTGGCCTCTAAAAAGTTGTAATAGGGAACATCTAACCCTCAAAAACAGAACTATCACATGCAGACTAAAGAACCTGGACAGCAAAGACAGCTAACTGAGGCAGCTAAAAAAATTCATAGCATTTATTCAGAAATCTCTGTTTCCTTGTTGATAATTTTGCTCATCCTGCTGCAGAAATTTATAGATTCCAAAACAGATGGGACCACTGTGATCATCTAATCTGATCTCCTGTGTAACACAAGCCATAGAACACTCCCCAAAATAATTCCAGAGCATTTTTTTGGAAAACATCCAATCTTGATTTAAAAATTGCCAGTGATGGAAAAAATCAACCACAACCCTTAATAAATTGTTCCATGGGTTAATTACTGTCACTGTTAAAGCTTGAATACACAACAACATAATTGATGGCTGCTAGATCTGTGTGTTTAAACAGAAGGAGAAGAACCCTCAGGGGGCATGAGGAGAAAATGAAAAGCAGCAGCAGGTGGATCCAACATAGATCTCTAGGTTTTAACGTGTTCTAGGCCACAGCAGCCCCACAATTCCAAACAGAATCAGTGGATGGCCAGAATATGGTATAAACTTGCATTCGGGATGAAAACATGGCATATTCCACAACCCAGTTCAGAAGAGCCTATGGCCAGAATCAAAACTTCAAGAGGTTTCATTGGTATGCGATTCAAGGCCTCAGCAGCTGTTGTGAGACAGTATTGGAAGAGTGATTTGGTATCCCTTTACCACCACCAAGTGGAAATGTTTAGCAGTTTTGAGAAACCCTTCTCAATACAGAAGAAAAGAGACTGGCTCAGGAAAGCACTCTTCACTGGCAAGTAACTGAAGCAGCATTTGTTAAATTTTTCAGCCCCAAAATAAAAGAGCGCTACAGCCAAGAATTGCATCCCAATTATCTGACCAGCAGCCCAGAGCCTGAATAAGATCAATATACAGAACAGACTCCCAGCTGGGCAGTGGTTTTGGTCTATGGAAGATAAATAATCAACTTCCAGACCCAGTAAATGAGGCAAGTGACTGATTTCCTGGGCTCTAAGTGCAAAGAGTAGGGTGAGAAATCAGGAGTGTATAAACACCTGCTGTTTTGACCCTATTTATCAGGCTCTTGCCTGCACCACCAGGTTTTAGAAAGAGGGTCACACTTAGCCAGCTTGAGAGTTTCCGCCTAAGGGTCAAAGCAGAAACTCATACCGTCCTAGCTAATGCAAAAGGTTTCATGGGACTCAAGTTCACTCAGGGCCACTAACCAACTGCAAAACCAACAGATCAGAGTGTCACACACGCAGAGACTTACTTTAAAACTATATATATATGTAGAGACACAGACATAAAAGAAAAACACTTCAAGACCAGGGATCAGCTCATTGACCTGGTGGTAAGCAATGTGAATTATCAAGCAGAAGAACCAGGTTCAACTCTCAGCCTGAGTCTATAGCTCCTTAAATAGGCAAATGACTTGCTGAACAACCAGAGGGAGCCTAGTACAGCTCAATAGCAACACCTGCTGGCCAATCAAGAGCAACATTAATGGAGATTAATTATTAGGGGTTTGTTTGTTTGACTAAAACTGTAAGCTTTCCTCATGTTTTAAGAGCAGAGAGTAAGATATTCCCTGCCCGAAGGGCTTAATCCTGCCCTTCAAAGATGGGTGCAACCAATTGGAATATGGAACTTAACATTTGTGCGCGCGCGCACACACACACACACACACCTGCATGTGCCCATCCTTGAGCTTCAAGTTTGATTGTGAAGCATTTAAATTAAAATGCATTAAATTCATATTGGAGCAGATTGATGGTCTCTTCCAATTGCCTCAATCCTATCTGAATGATCCCTGAGGTACACTTTGGACCCCGTTTCCTTTCTCAAGGGAACAGCCAGCAGGTCAACAGCCTGTGGCAATAATGTATTTACCTTGCATACCAGTCCCATCTCCACAAAACAGAAAGGTAACCAAGATCATTAGAGTTCCCTTGCCTCAAGGTGCCTTAACAGATTCCTCATTAACACTGGGAAAGGAACCCATTATAGCTAAGTTATAGCACAGCTAATGGTCTCATCTTAATTTGGGCATGCAGAAAGTGATGTTGTACCTGGACTCATTACAATTAAAATAGTAACGTCAAACTCCAGATTTTGCCTCAGCTGTGGAAAGTATGGCTGCCTACACAAATTACTTATATATTACTTTAAAGAAAATAATGGGCAGAATAGCTCCAGAGGCTGAGAATGGGATAAAGAGCTTTTCATCTTTAGATTGCCAATTCCTATTTGAACCAATGTCATAGTGACCAACAGTCTGGCAGCTACACAGGCAATCAAACAGCCATCAGATGGCAAGATGAGTTGGTAAGTCTCTGGTTCATTACCAGTGGAGAAATGCCCGCATTGCTACCGGCACTGGTAGAGGCATCAAGTATTGACAGGGGCATGGAGACTGAACTCTCCTCTCCCTGCTTGAGGGGGTCTAGTACAGGGAATCTTGTGTTCCACCCATCATGTGGAAAAAGGACTTCATGACTGTCAAATTGATACCCTTTATGTGCGTGAAGTTGAGAAAAATTAGACAATAAAATTATCAATTAAAGAATGAAACTCCTGAGCAGGTAGGGATGTTTTGGAGAGAAGCAGCTGCCTTTTAGGGATAGAATTATAAACTGGGCTCAGGTTTAAACTATTTAAAAATGTAAAGATAATGTTCAACTTAATTTTTTTAAGATATAAAAAAAAATGAAGGCTTCTTCTATTATTTGTAAAATCTGCACCCAAAAATGTCACTTTTATATAGGGAGATTAGATGAAGGGGGGGATTGATGAACAAAATATATTGGAATTGGCAACAGTAAATGTACCCCCTTCCCAAAAAATATCCCATTTACCTACTAAAATGAATTATGTAGGCTATTTCCTCATATATAGATGCGCTCTCTCTCACACGTGCACACACGATATTACTGCTCAAATAAATGTTTTGGAAAATAAATTTACAAGTGTTAAACTGGGAAGAGAACAGGTTATGTTGGAGCCAGTTACTCGTGCACTAGGATTCTGGAATTTGACATGGGAAATCTACCAATATGGGGTGGCATGGTTTTAATTTGTGTTCGCACACTATTGTTGTAAGAGGAGCTGAATGCCAATGAGCACGTCTGTTCCATTCACTAAAAAAACCAAAACCAACCTAGAAGTTTAGAAAAGACAGTCTGAAGATTTGTTTACTAGATAAATGCTCTGAGCCAGGTAAGCCAGCTGCGCCTCCTCATATCCCAATGCAGAAGGGTTATGCTAAAGACCTGCTCAATGTCCCATCTTTAATTTTAGGAGCACTCGAACTTTAACAAAAGACACCATTTCTCCAAAGTATTGATTTACCACAAAAGTTTAGTAGAGGTTAAACGAAAAAAGTTTTAAAACAGTCATAACTAACAGGTCTCCCCCATCTTCTCAGTGGCTCAGGTTTTCACTTTCAACTTTTGGCATGTCATTCCTCTAAGTTTTCCCATTCACCACAGAGAGTCTTCCAAGCTAAATAGGACCCAAATTTCAAATGTAACACAAAAGCAAAAGAAAGAAAATCAACCCCCTTCTCTAATGTGTAATACACATGGCAAATTCTTTCCAGGAGTTTGCATAAGGAAGTAGGAATGGTGCTCATGGAACTATGATTTAAAAAAATGAAATTCCACAACACGTGCATGTGCAAATACAATTAGGAAGCAATTATACTGATTCTAAAAGAAAACTTTTTAAAAAGCCACCCAGACACCCAAGAGTTAACATTATTGGTTTCTCATCAAAACCCTTTCCGAGGAGGTTAAGCACACAATAGACTATCTAAAGCAACAGCTAGAGAGGCTGCTTGAAATTCCACTCACGTGCCTCAGCAATGTATTTCTATTAATGTCCAGTGTGTGTCAGCATGAAGATAAGGTACCAACATCATGTCCAACCAGCCAGCTAGAGAATGGGACGCTGTGTAAAACATTGTCTGATACTTAAAGTCCCAGAGAACAGTGGCGCTTGCAATCTCATCCTCCGCACACACGCTCCTGATAACACCACCACCACCAAGATGCAACGCAATGAAACTGTCCTGCAGCTTTGAGGAAGAAAAGAGATTGAGAGGGAGGGAGCAGTAAGCTAGGAAGAAAGCAAATAAACTTGATCAAGGGGGAAAAAAACAAACAAAAAAAAAACAGGTTTTGGGTACCCAGTTTTGGCAGCTGTGCAGGAATGATAGGCTGCAGCTAGCACTAACTGGGAGAAAAGCTTCAAGTGGAATTTGCTCATCACATCAACTTCTTTAATCCTCATTTTTTTTTTAAACAAAATAAAGTAAAACCACACACCATACCTTTATGGCCACTTTTTAATTTCTCCAACTACACCATGTACACTCACTGTATCCCCCAGAACGATACAGATAAATTATTCCCATCTCAAGCATGGGCTAATCACATCAACCTTTTCTTGGCAGCGCTCAGGAACCTTCATATAGGGCTTCTTAAGAAAGCAAAGCAAAACAAAACAAAAAAATTAATTAAGCTACCGAGATGGAAGGGTGTGAGAAGGGGGAGGGCCTTGGCTAGATTTCAGGGTGTTTGGACAGGATGAAAGGAAGGAATGGGACTCCTCACCCAGTTTCCACCTTATCTGGAAAAGCAGAGCTATTCACCAAGTTTTTCATTTCATGTAAATTAGATAGTTTCCTAGCCACCATATACCCTTTAAATTCACCTTCTCATCTTTCCCCCCTTCCCACACCAGAAGGATCCCAAAAGGAATTTACAAACTGTATTTCTAAGAATCATTGATCCAGGACTACTACTACTTATGGCATTGGTTTGATTTGCAATGATCAGTTCATAGGTCAATGTCCAGGTTTGAAACCCAGTTAATTGCATCAGGGGTGAGTCGAATATCAGTGAGGCTACCCTTAAACAAACACTTAGGGCAGGCAGAGTGTGTGTGTTACATGGTTTGAGGCCCTGGTCTACAATCACAGTCTGGGCTGCTTCTCATTTTCCATTGGAAGAGTTTCTGGACACATCTTCCATGCAATGTTCTTATGCGGCTAAGTATGCACCATTCTTTCAGTCGCCGGTCAAAGCCTGGCCATTCTTCAGTAGGGTCGGTAATAAGCTGCTTATTTGGAACGGATGAAATATTTCAGGTTGCACGCCATTGATTATCACCATTGAAATCCATCAAAGTACCGCTGTGAGTCCAGTTCCTAGTTTTTAATCTTGTTCTAGGAGGATTCTTCAGGTCATCATGCAGGACTAAAATGCAATCACTACTGAGGTGGAACACGGCAGATATTTAACAGTATAGCCAAATACTAAACTAAGTTCACTTAGGACTCCATACACAAAACTGAGAGGCAGAACAAACTGAACAAACTGAAATTGGACTAATACTCCTAATCTTACAAAAATCTGTAGTGATCTCATATGAAGAATGGTACCTCCAGCAGCACCACACTGGTTCAGTACAGACAAAAAAAAGGGGGAGGGGTACGGACTTTCTAATGAAACATCAACGTAATACCTTGAGAAGTGGTGCTGCTCTCTCTCTTTGAAGAGCTGTAACTCCTAACCAAGCCTTCCATGTGGAATCAAAGTACTGGTACTCAGGCCAGAAAATGACTGCTGGGAATAAGAACAGAATTCCATCTGTGCCATGAAGTTCGGGCCTTTAGTTATAAGGGAAGAATCAAGGAGAAGCTCTGATGAACTCATTCACTGTCAAGTATCAATTTATGAACCTTGCATTTGTTTGCCAATGTTGTGGCCATGTTCTTTTTCCTCTGCTCCCCTCCTTCAGAGGTGGAATAGATTTTCTGTAACTCTAAAGCTAATCTGCTCTAACTCTATGGGACTTATATAGGCAATGCACCAAGGATCATGGTGGAACAGGGAGTTTGCACATTTAACGCATCTAGAAATCAATGTTCCCACAATCTTCTAGTCACTCTTTGGTAGCTTGTGACATACTCTGTTTCTGGCACAATCAAAAGCCACTGCTCATGAAAGGTCCAAGAGTAAAATAGAATGGGCTGTTATTGGTCAAAATAGAAATATCTTGATAGAGCTTAGGACTGGAATAGCTGCTGGTGCTCCATGGGAAGATTAAGATGCACTGGCAGAGGTATATTGGATAAGTTTGCATAGCACTGACCTGCACTATCCTTGGCTCCAGCTAGTGCAATTAGGCACTCACTTCTCTGAGCACTAAATTCACTCACAAGTGGAAGGAAAAACTAAAAGTTCTATTTTAGCTGTTAAGGCTTTTCCCTCAAAGAATCAGTGATTTATCCATCACTTCACAGCTCCAAGAAAGAAGAGACTTTGAAACTCACAAACCCATTGCAACCCCTGCTAGTATGAGCTTTCTAAACCAGAACAAGCTATTTTGACAGCAGATTCCATGCAGTGAGTGAACTTTGTAGTAAAAACATGCAAAATGGAGGGAAGGCAGAAAAGTCAATCAGCCCCACAAATGACTTCAATTTGTCGTAGCTGTATGATTTAAAAAGAGGCCCATCCAATGATAAGGGCCTCTAGCCAAGGCAGGTGTAAAAATGTGATGCTCACATTAGACCATCAGCTGCTGAAATCTGCACAAACCCTGCAAACACAAATTAACCTTCAGAGTCAGGAGATAAAGAGACTCAAGTAGCAGAAAATAGAAATGATTTTTTGTGGTTTTTAGAGAGGGGAAAGGAGGGAGAGAAAAAAAGATTGCTGCAAACCTCTGGTCAATCACTCTGGTACAGGGTTTCTCAACCTGTGGGTCACAATCCAAAACCAGAATGCATCAGAGTCGCAGGGCCTAGCCAGGATCAGCTCCCCACTCTAAGCATTACAATCTAGTGCATAGGGTCACAGCCCTGCTCAGGTTTGGCCCAGCCACCTCTTCCTTCATGATGATGGAGGCCATCTAGGCCAAATTTGAGTGAATGGCACCATGGCCCCACACAGCAGATTGCAACACTACTCTCGCAAATTTGGCCCTGACCAAACTGAGTGGCACGGCAACCCCAGAGGTCACAATGCCCAGAGCAGGGAGCCAAGCTCAGTCAGCCCCGTGGAACAGGAGTCGGCAATGAGTGGTTGATGTCACATTCTCCAATCAGTGCTGGCCCCCCAACATAACCCCTGCCCCACAGCCAGGCAACACCCTGTATTCCATACTCCCTGTCTTGCCCTGCAGCCAGGCCCCACCAATGTATCTCCTCCCCCACAGCCCAGGAACTCCCCATCATACCACCCATCCTGACTCCCCAGATCTTCCCCCACTGCACCCACAGCCTCTTCTGCTACCCAACTCCTTCCCCCAAGACCCCTTCTCTATTCTAGATCCCCAAATCCCGCACCTCTTTACCCTCTGCCCCTCATTGGCATGTCAGGGGCTGTGTTTTCTCTGCAGAGTTATCAGCCTGCTGTCCTTCCCCCAGACCCCTACATCTCCATATCCTTCCCCAGTCTGCTCAGAACCCCCAACTCCTTTCTCACTACACCCCCAGACCCCAAGATCTCTCCCACTCCTTAACTCTCAAAAACACACATGGCTTGGGGTGGGGGGCAGAGAGTATCTCAGCTCACTGACCCTCCTCCCAGTTGTTCACATCTGGATGGAGCATATGAAATCTTAGCTCTGAGCCCCCACACCCTGCCAATGGACCCCTATAGGGGAAGTGGGAGAGAACAAGTCTGAGGGCATTACAGGTGGTCCTTTGGATTGCGACAGGTTTACAAATGGGTACTGAATCCATTGAACTATTGGTAGCTGCAAAAATAAACAGCACATAGGCAGCTGGGCTGGCAGCCTCTTATCCCCTGCCAGATAGTGCCTTTGCTGTCCCCCTAGGATAAGAAGAAAAAAAGAGGAGTTTTGACCGAGGACTCCAGGTCAGATCCAGAGAAGTGCCTTGGAATCTTTAATGTCCATGCAGAACAGACACAGCATAAATAAAACCACATAGAATTCAGCTCAACAAAGAGAGAGGGAAATTCTGGAGCTATGTTATCTAGCCCAGATTGCAATATATTGTGGGGAGGCAGAGAGAGCAAGTTATGAAGCTGCACAGCCTAGTGATTTAATTCCCCCTGTCAATTTCTTGCAATAGATAGAGGAAGGAAACTGGAACTATATAAACCAGTCCAGACCCCTCAGCAGAGACAAAGAGACACATTTAAGAATGCTGAAAACATAGTATTACAATTCCCATTTGCACAGAAGAGGAGGATATTTCCATATCCCACATTACAGGGGGAGACAATTCCAGCATGCACCCTGTCTAACACTATTTATTACAGGTCTTTCCAGGTTTAAAAAAAACACATAACAATATGCCAACGAGACATATCATTGACGAGCTAACATAACAGGCGTCACACCAGGCAACCTTGTTTTACTAAAAATAAGTACATAGTGAGAATAATGGAATTTCTGCATAGCCAGAATGGTATCTAGTCTTTAAAATGATGCAATGAAGCAATACTCTTCTAAATCACTGTTGCCTGTGCAAAGGAATTGCGGAGCAGGAATTTCTTCCCAGCCAGCACAATTAAATTAAAATAGTAATATTCAAGCAGTATGTTTTGTTGCCAATATTTTAAAGTCAAACCATTGAACTAGCAGAAGTCACTGACCAAGCACCTGGAACAAGAGCTTGTTGAAGTGCTACACCAGCTTTTGACAGCAGTAGCCTCTTCTGCAGGTGCAGAATTATTTCTTCATTTCAGTTTATTCATCTAGTTCAGTTCAATGGCTAGTTCACTGAAAGTTGAAAAACTGATGGGGAGCTGGAAAAAAAGCAGAATAGCTCATTCTCATCCTCCAATTTATGAATAGAAATAAGGTGTAACATGATGAGATCTACAAGTTCTAAAATCTTGAACGACATAGCAACTAGGAATAATCAGTTTAATTCAGTAACTACAGAGAATACTTTGTTTAATAAAACAGTTTTAAATGCAAAATGTTTTGATAAATGAGCTGGATATAAAATAGTAAGTTTAAGGTATGTTTTTACTAGCTAAATAGAACACTTAAAATGTTGTTGGTCCATTTTTAATGGAATTCCAACACCTATCCAAATGCAGTTCATCATCATCTTGTAAATAAGGAACGTATCATTCACCATTTTCTAAACAAGTAAAAAATTAAGAATATGAATAAAGTATGTTAAGCTATATAATTGCTTCAATAAATGTGTAGAAGTACAGTGTATCCTCCTGATTACCAAAAAGTAATTCTCATACAAACCAATGAGAATCAACCTCTCTTCAGGAAAATAACCAAGCAGTAAAATGTATAACAAGATTGAAGTTATTTAAGTCAAAATTTCCTGCTTACTTTAGTTTAAAAAAAAATAAAATAAAAATAAAAAAATCCACCTTGCCATTCCATCCACAAAGAAACTGCTGTCTCCAGGTTTTTTTGTTTTTAAATAATCAACATGTAGAAACAAAATTCATGCTTTACAATGGTGCTGTGAGAGATACTGATCCAGCATTCATTGATGACAAATGCATCCTCCCACACCCCACACTTCACACAATCAGATTTCTTGCAACAGAAATGGAAAGGGGTTTTTGAACAAAGCCAGCATGCTGCACCATGACTGCAAAGCCCACCAAGCAGAGGAAGCAAGACCGGTAAATCTATGCTGAAAAGAACTGGATTTGAATCAGTCATCCAAACTTGTCAAAGGGAAAAGAATATGTGCTTCAAAAGCCTTGTCTACATTAGAAAGTTTACTTGTTGATGACAAAAGGAGTCAGCAAGGGTGCAGCTGATCCGTAACTAAAAAAAAAAAACAGTTTAATTGAAAGTGTGAACAGAACCAAACCATGTTCAGCACCAGTTCAGCTACATCTATTTCTGATGCCAGCAGTCAGCAACAAGGAATACAGCTATACAAACTAGCAATACAGCAAGCATGATTAGTTTTAAGCATAAACAATTGCCGAGAAGGTCACGCAAGTTTTCCACCCGCAGACTGACTTGGTCTTTCCCCTCTACCTGTGGACCAAAGGGGAAAGGCAACTCCTCATCTGATCATCTCCCACCTTTCCACATCGACCTTCAGTGGCCTTGCTTACACTGGCAAATTTCTCAAACTCTCCCTCCATTATGTTAACATTGGTGGTTAAACTAGCATGAACCACCCATTGGCATTTTAAACAGAGTCAAAGATCTGCTCTGAGCTGGGTTAGAAAAAAACAAAAACAAACCCGGAACACTGGTTAAAATGCCAATGGCCAGTCTATGCTAGGATTCCCACTGCTAGTACAAGAGTGGGAATTTTCAGAGATCTACCCGTGTAGACAAGGTTCAAGAGCTTGGAGTTATGCAAATCATAGGGCCAGCTCCAAAATCCAAGACTGCGATCATGACCACCAATCATGCTTTCCTCATTCTAGTCCCAAGAAAAGTAACAGGAAGAAACTGAAGAGCAACTAGGTTATTTTTGGGCATGAAGTGTGACCTAGACTGCCCATGCTTACTTACTGTCACCATCTACCTGAGCACAAACCACAACATTTGGCTAGGATTTCCCTCAAGTCCAGATTCCAATGTAGGCTCATCTCAAGTGCCAATAAGCAGAAACCAGTGGACATCAGAGAGATTTTCTGCCCAGCTAGCAAAGCACAGTCAAGAATACCATGCATGAGAAGCCACCATTCTACACACAGCAGGAGGAATTGTTCCCCAGCAGATGCGGAGCTATGCTTCCATCCTAGCCCATTTCCACACAACAACCCAATGCCTTCTGCTCTCCTTGGGGAAAAAAGCTAGTTATGTGAAATTTGACCCTACCCTCACCCATTCTGCATTCACGCTTTAAAAGAAAAAGGGGGGCATGGGGACATAGGAAGAGAAGACTTTTGGGTCAATAAATCTGACAGCCATTATTCTGGAGGGATTAAACAGGGAGATAAGAACTTCAGGGCTTTGCACAAATCATATTAATTCAGTTCTCAAATCCGGGTAATGCTTCTTTTCAAAGTATTAATTTCATTTATTCTATTTGCTCTCCCTCTATCCTGATAACACTGGCATACATGGCCCCTGAATGAGATCCTCCTATTTTATAGGTTATAATCCTCCCTTTCTAGAGCAGTAATGAGATGTCTTTGCTTAATCGTGTTTATTTCCCGCCTGCTTCTTGCTCTCCCCATCCCACATTGATTTATTTCAAATGTTTTGTTTAAAGCCAGCAGGCCTGAAAAGTCGCTGCCTCTGCCTGGGTGGCTGACAGATGCATGCTAAATAGCCCCACCAGATTAAGGAAATGTGTGGGGGCTGCCTCACTTGCAAAGTTTTTTTGGTTGGCAAAAATACAAGAATTAGGAGAGGAGAAAAAGATTGAGATTAATTAGAAACTAAGAAGGGGAAAAAAACGGTATCTGGTTTGTGGAAAGGTGGGGCTATGCAGGGTAAAACCGAGGAACAGAGTAAGGGAGAAGCTGATTAGGAAGACTCCACTGCTAGCCCTTCATGCTAAAATAAAAAAGGCTCACAAAAATCAGCTACATTAGTTCTCAGCCGTTTGATAGCACCTTTCATCTGAGGATCAAAGCACTTTACAAACATTCAGTAGGCATCAGAGCCCCACTATGAGGTGCTGTACATACAATCTGCATTGTACTGATATTAATATTTTTATTATGGAGCACCTAGGGAACCTGATCAGCATAAAGAGCCCTGTTGTGCTAGATGTTGTACAAAGATACAGGAAGAAAACTCCTCCTCTAATGGGAAGGGTTCCTGCTCACAGACTGTTTCCATCCCAGCTGGTTCCACACAGTGATATCCATGGCCCCTTCAGGGGAAAAGTGTAGTGCTGTGAAGTTCCTGCCAGGAAGGACTTCTGATTTAAGAAGTTTTACAACTAAAGAAACAGATATCAAAAGGATAAGTGACTTGTCCAGGTTCATAAAAAGAGGTCATGCCAGAGTTCAGAATAGAAACCAGGAGACCTTACTCCCAGGGCTCTGCTCCAACCACTGAGCCACCTTTCTTCTCTGCCTGTTCTAAACTGAGGCCCTCCTGTAAGTAATGAATTAATTATATCCATAAGCCTGCAATAGGGTCCATTATTGAAGAGTCAGTGTACACTCTACTTTCTGATCACAGGAAAGCCCACAATCCAATAAGACTGAACCATCACCTTACACAGATACTAATAATAATAAAAGTCAGTGGATGAAAACTATAAAGAACACAGATTACACAACAAATGGCTTTCAGAACAATCAAAATGAAATTGTTTAAAACCATAGCCTTTGTATTCAGATTTATGGCTTACAAATGGTCTGGTGAAGAGAGAACATGGAGACCCTAGTGGATGTGCCTGTTCGAGAAAACGGCATTAAAAGCCAAATTATTTGGCCATCAAGGGCATAGAACATCACTAAGACCTTACTGAAAATCTTGAAGAAATGAGTTTTCCAACAGATGTGGCATGATCTTCAAGTCCTAATAAATTTCAAGTAGCTAAAGGCAGACCACTCAGTTGCTTCAAATAAAATAAGATACCCCATTCTTTTTTTAGCACCCCCTTGTGCAAGACCGCATAGAACCCCTGAAAGTTTATTCCCCCTGGCTTCCATGTGCATGAAAGTGCAATCTTGACTGGCAGGATAATACAATCGACATCCATAAAAATCACATCCACATTGCTGTTTATCATTTTAAGTTAGGGGGCAACAGATAGACTCAGGCCACCCTTTGATTTCTCTGTCCTATCACTCCCCTCATGTTCCAGGTTTGAGGACAGGAGCAAACAAACATTCAGACATTATTCCAGACTAAGGGACCCAGGAGCTAGAAAACAGAGGAATCCTGACCAACAAGGATCCAGTGACAGCTACAGTTCAAGAAGTACAAGGCACAGCAGGAGGGGGCTCCAGGCCTTCAAACACTAACTGGGAAGTTTGGGAGTGATGTAGAGAGACATTCCTGACAAGCAGAGGTCCAGTAGTTTGAGGGGCCAGAGTGGGGAACCTTATATTCAAAGGGTGCCTGGAACTGAGAGAAAATAAACCATGTAAGAGTCTCCATAGTTTAAAGGGTTAACACATTAAAGTTCCTGTTTCAGAAGAAATCCAGGAGCAAGTAGGCAGCAGCCTTGCCCTGACTCTTGCTAGAACAGAGTAGACAACCCAATTTCTCATTGATTTCTAAGGTTTTGTTCGGATTTGTTTCATTATGTCAGTGATCTATTGAGACTTTACCAGAGTTTCTCTAAAACTACATTCTGGGCTCAAGCTGCACATTCACTATTTGTTTTCCAGGGGTTACCCAAGAAAAGTCTGATTTGATCCACCTTGTGTTTGCAAACTATCATGTACCCAGCAACTCCATGCCTGATACTCTGGAGAATTAAGTGTTACACTCTAATGTAACTACAGCTTTTGTACATAGAAAGCATGTCTACACTGCAATTGAACACCCATGCCTGGCCCTGGGTCAGCTGATTCAGGCTTAAAGCGCTCAGGCTATGGGGCTGTTTTCCTGGGATACAGATGTTCAGGCTCATGCTGGAGGCCAGGCTCTGGGGCCCGGGAAGGAGGAAGGTCCCAGAACCTGGGTGCCAGCCCGAGCCCAACTGCTTGTACCACAATTAAACAGCCCTGTAGCCCGAGCCCAAGTTGGCTAACATGAGCGAGCCACAGGTGTTTAGTTGCAGTATACACATATCCTAGGAGTCATTTCCCAGTTTGTTCTAGCCATAAGGGCATGTTTCAGTGATAAATGCTGATACACCCCAGCCACATTCCTCCCAGACAACTCTTCTGTGCCTCACTCCAGGAGAAATGGCCTCTCTCACTGAGCAGTGCCATCTCCTCAGGTTTAGAAATTAATTCACTGCCACTTTCTACAAAGGTCTGTTAATTACATTTATAAAAGTAACTAATATCCTCCTCGTGGGAAACAGAGTTAATGCTACCAGCCAAGTCTCACCCAGGTACACAGCTCTTTCCCACCTTGGATATCAACTCCTTTTTTCTATTTAATTTAACCCTTTGGACAGAGATCTTCCACCCTTAGACCTTGCTGTTCGTCATAAAGGATATCACTTGCCTCACAGGGGTTACTTATGAACCACATCAGGGAGATCAATATCAGAAAGCAGCAGGCTAACATGTTGGCCCAATAATAATTATGATACTCAGTTGTTCCAAAGTGCTTCATTACCAACTTACACCGCACTATACCACCCCTGAAGGCAAGTATCATGTACACCTATTGACAGATGGAAAAATGGAGGTTCAGAGTGATTTTGTGATTTAACCAAAGACATAGCAAATCAGTTGGGGGGGGGGGGGGAGAGAAGAAGAAGAGGGAGGGGAAAAAACAGGAATAGAACCTGGAACTCAACTCTCAGCCCTGTTCCCTCCCTCATCTAGACATTGTCTTTTTAATTAGTAACAGGCGTGGCTCTCAGTGAATTAGTCTAAATATTCACCTTGATGTCTAATGATACTCAGGAAATTGTAGCAAGCATCATGCTCACATTATTGTAAGGAGGCAGGCAGCTCATGCCACTACAGTTCAGAATAAGCTACCAGTTCCTGTAAGACACTCTACCCACCACTATTCAGGTGTTTGTGTAACTTTACTCGACGGCCCAGATATAGGGAAGTTGAGACAGGTCAAGTCTGTATGTCCATCAAAATATCCATTTCACACGTGGTAGTTTAGCAGAGCTCCATCTGGCACAGGCTGTCACAATGCTAGTCTCTCCCAACCTGATTTATGTAGCAGCCGCCTCTGCCAGCCATCTCCACTCTCCCACAGGCGATGCTCCCCCCTAGTATCTAGTCAGATTTTATACCATACCCATGCAAGATCAGCCTAGGTTTAGTTACATGACAGGCTTGCTAACTCCTGTGTAAGCCAAAAAAAGCAGGTGAAGAGTTATGAGGTGATGACTGCCATGGACTTGGGACTAAGCAGTGATTGCTGAACTTATTATGCAAATAAATGGCATTTAACTGATCTCTCCAAAGGAAAAGGTTTCAGGCTCGCCCCATGCATGGAAATATGTTGCTTTTTACGTACCAGCTGAGCTGCTTTCTGCCTCTCTTCATTGGTGCTGTTCTTTTCCCGTTGGAGGGTTGTACTGAGACACTCACTGGCTGCCTCCCGTTCCCTCTTAGCCAGTCGTAGCAGCTCCTCTTGGACCAGTGCCTGCTCTCGCTCATACCTGTATCAGTGCCAAAGGGAGGCAGAGAGAAGGTGCTCAGCAGACTTCTGGCAACAGGTTAATGGGATGGTCTGCTCTACCCTTGGCCAGGAACAGAACAGGCAGAGTTGTGATTTACTTGGGACAAAGCCTGCTCACAGTTCCTGGGCATCTGTGGGAATTCTGGAGTACCATGAACTTAAAGGTAACTTGAAGTTCAGGATTGAACAATTCAAGAAACAAAGGGGCACAAAGCACATAAACCTACATTTCCGTTAGGTTTGGTGGCCCTTAAGCCACCTCAAAATAGTGAGAATAAAGGATTTAATAAACTATATATAAAAAACTGCTTTTAAAAAATAAGATGCAGGCCATACAAAAAGGAGTGTGTCTGTCTAGCTGATATTTACTACCAATCCTACCTTACTTATTTGCTTTGCTGGCCCTGTGAGGCAGAAGGAGCCATCTGCAAAGTAAGTGGGCTGATAGATGTAGGGGAAGCAATCTTAAGACACGTCCACAGTCTAAGCACCTGAATCAGAAGGACCAGTATTATGGAGCAAATTAAGTGCACCTAAGGGTCCATCTACACTGCAGTGAAAGACCTGCAGCATGGCTGTGGCTGGCTCAAAAGTCAGCTGACTCAGGTTTAGGCTGCAGGGCTAAAAATTACAGTGTAAATGTTCAGGATTGGTCTGGAGCCCAGGCTCTGGGTCCCACCTCCTTCACAGACTCCAGCCCGAGTATCTATGCTGGAATTTTTAGCCCTGGAGCCCAAATCAATTGATCCGAGCTCTGAAATTCAGTGCTGCAGGTTTTTTATTGCAGTGTAGGTATACTCCAAGTGACTGCCACTCAGACCCTGGGAGTTCCACATACACTGAGGGGTAGGCCCATCAGGACCCAAGAGAGACAGCGGACCTCTATGCCACTCCCCTTCTCTCTCTGCAGCATTCGCTAAAGCATCTGTCCAAAAAACAGCTAAGAAAGCCAAAACTGAAGACTACTAGGAATTCTGATTTCATCATCTCTTTAAAGAACAAAACCAGAGTGTCCACTTGGTGTGTCAGAAACATGACCGTGAACAGTGCAGATGATGCACCACTTTTACAAGCTTGAATAACCAACAATAGCACTGAAAAGGACTCATTTTCATAGTCCCCAAAGCTGGCCCTGCATGACATGCAGAGAAAGCATGGACACAGTCAGGAGAATGCCAACGCAGCAAAGAAAGAACAGGAAAAAGCTGCTAGAAAAACATATGGCAACTGTTTTATAACAGACAGCCATTCAGCAATGGGGAAGTGGAGCTCCTACTGTCCTCCACCCTTGGAACAAGCAGCAGAGACTCCTGAGGTTGGGAACAGCAAGGACCACATTTCACACAACTAATCTCATTCTCACTGTACCCTTATATGCACTGACTTCTTGTTAAGCCAAAATGCTCCATACAAGAAAAACCCACAGCATAATGGAAAAGGCTGGCAGCCCCCAGGTCTAGTGGAGCAGTCACTAGGAGAAACTGAAGATGTCCAGACAAACATTATTTCAGGTATAATCACAGAGATTCTCACTCATATGCAGAGTTAAACTGATCAACAGATTTGTGGCTTGGGCAGAAGTTTCCTCAAGGACTCAGCAACAAAAGTCTTAGGGGTTTTCACTTTCCTCAGGCAGCAAGAGCAGGAAGACCCAACATTAGACTCCAGTGGACATATATTTTATGTCTCACATAATTGTCTATGGGTGGTGGAGAGAGCATTCTTCACTCCCCATCTTCCATGTTTCTATAAACACTCTCCCATTGGTTCCCAGCTTCCTCACCTGTCACCTACCCCAAGTGTCACATGGTCTCTAAACAAAAGATGCCCAATGGCCTTAGCTAACATTAAGACCTCATTGAAAAGATACTATGCAGTAACACATACAATCATCACAGCACTGAACTATAGAACGCAGCATTACACAGGGCACGTATGTGGCCAAGGCAGCACAGGTGGCTGTCTCCTGACAGGAATAATGTCCCCCTACCTCTTGTACAGGTCCTCCTCTGCCTCAGAGGGCTTCCGACCAGAGCTACTGGCAGTTGGTGGATGGATTCCTGAAGAGAAGAACAGAAGCGAGTGATTACTGTGGAAGAAAACACTGACTACCATCACATGAACAGGCATTATCAGAGGGAAGAGGAAAATTCTTAACAAATTGGCAACAGTCCACCAAGGGAACACACAGTACAACAAGAAAAGTAAAGGAAAACAAAGAAATAACTTTTTAAACGTTTTATGGCTGAATTTAGTATTCATGTAAGTGAGAGGCTGACAATACTGTCTAGAACAAGACCTAACAACATCTGAGGAGATGCACTTCAACCTTGACCTACCTCAAGCACTCATGTTATTTTAATCCTACTTTACACCCCTTTTGTCCCAGTTCTGCAAATGCATCTCTTTCCTGACCTGCTGCATCCTTTGCCATTCCAGCACTGGCCTCCTGAGTAGAGATCAAATTGTAAAGTGGTTTGGGACATTCACAGACAGGGACAATGATGAGGCACCGCTAAACTCACTTTTAAACAAGACTTGGGCAACAAATGAATGCTGGTCTTTGGCAGCAAAGGACTGTTTCACTAATCCCCTGCATCACTCTGGATCCCATATTTTTTTTTTCTTTTTTTACAGCTCTTAAGGGACCAATGACAAATGTACCAACAATACATATTTGGGTACCAGAGAGGAAAACAAGAGTCAGCTGACTAAATGAGAAAACAAGCCATTAAGCATGTAGCAAAATAGCTGAACTTTGCCAGTTTCTCCTCCTCTCTTTCTGGTAACAGCTGGTATCAGCACATGAAATTTTTCTCTTCTGAACCTGAAGAATAAACATCACATATGTACAGCAGATTCCCTGTCCAGTGAAAGGAGCTGATACAACAATGCTTCTAAAAGGGCATTAGTCATAAGTAATACTCTGAACTGCTACAGCACCTACCATGCAAAGATCTCAAAAGAACCTTACATACATTAATGAAGTCATACAAATATTTGATCAAATGGGTATTACTACTATTCCACACACGGGGAAAACAGAGAGGCAATGAAAAGTTAGATGATTTGTTTAGAGTCATACTGACTCACTGGCAGAGTCAGAAACAGAACCCAGAGCTCCCAACCATTCAACATTGTCTCCGTCTCCTTCTCCACCCCATCCCCCCCCCCCCCCAAAAAAAAAAAAAAAAAAAAGCTTTCTTGAAACAGTATGACAATGACACATCTGTGTAGTCACACTGATACCTGCACAGGTGGAAATGCCACTCATCTTAACAAGTATATCCTGACAAGGTATAAGTGTTTATAAAGACACTGACCATGCCTCAGTGACCAACAGCATCAAAACTTTAGACTGCAGAGACAGCACAGACTGATAATACCTATAGCAGACTTGGGCTTCCCTTCTGTGGCTTGTGATGATGATGCAGTGCCATAGGATGAGGGAGAGGGTAAGGAAGATGATCTCTGGTCCCTTTTAGGTTGAGGAGTTTCCTTCATTCGGTTCACTACATCTTCAGAGAGCTAGAGCATTTGTTGGGAAGAGATTAAGCGAGGCAATTCTTGATTTTTATTTTGTATTAAGAGGAGTTTTCAACAGATAATTATTTTTATCCTGCTTCAAAATACTGCTTGTTATGCTATTTTAAAACATTATATGAGATCAAGTTATGTGTTGTTGAATTCACATTTAGAAAATATCACATCAGGAAGTGATGAGTTTCAGCAGCTGAGTCTTAAGGTTAGACTGGACAAAGAACTGGAGAACACACTATAGAGGACAAACCTGCACACACCTGGGGGAATGGAAGGATCATTACCTAGTAGATCTTCAGCACCTACTTTTATAAGTCTATACAGAGTTTTCCACAAAACATGTGGAATGCCGAATGTGCCCATCTCCAATTTTATTTCCCACTCCCATACTTAGAACTATGGAAAGGTAGAAAATGCACCCAAAATTCTCCTGGGAATTCAGTTCAGCATGCCTTTCTGCCCTTGCCTTTGATGGAATAGACAAGTCTAAGTCTTCTTGTGACAAATCACACAGTCAATAATCTTGTACTGGCCACTCCTCCCTAATGGACAAAATTAAGGGGTGCTCAATTTCCGTGCTCAGGCCAGACTCATATTGACACACTTCAGAACATAAACTAGACATGGGCAGTAGTGGCACAACTAAAATCCAAGATAAGCAGCATTTTAACATCTTGATTACATATTGTGATTTTGCAGTTTGGTCTTAGGTCTTCAACTCTATTCCCTACTGCTTGCACTGAAGATGAAATACACACAGTACTCTATCGACAGATCCCAGGGAACACAGCTCCAGGCATTCAGCAAGCACTGCAAAATAATATACATAATGTCTATGATGTTTTAGTAATGACAACGACAAAATTAATAATTGTAGAGAAGTGAGTGTACTTCCCTGAAAGAAAATGAACTGTCAACACTAGCTATAAAGTATGACGGTTTTGTAAAAAACAAAATAATCCCCTTAGAGTTCCAAGAACGAGAAAGTCTATTTCATTTCATAAAAGCTTTTGACTGGATTCATCTTTGCAATTCAAATGAACGAGCTAGGGAGGCCTCTATTCATTTAGCATGAGCTCCTATGACAACCGATATTGGGGCTCCTTCCATTTGTCTGAACTCCTAGAGATCAATGGAATGGACCAATAACCATGAATCAACACTTTTCTCTAATTCCACCACCACTCAGCTGGGCAGCAACATAAAGTTAACAAAGCAATTCACTTTGCTGTGTAGTTTGTACATGGAGCTGAATGTTAAACAAGCCCAACTAAGCCGCAGCAAAGAAAAAACTGATTAGGATTAGATTCCCCTCTATATCAAACATCTGCAAGGGGAATCTGAAACAACCCTAGTCGGTTCCTTGTGATTGGAGGCTGGGGGAAAGGAAGTGAATAATTTTATCTAGTCTCACTCCGCAAGCCTTTCACATCAGGCTAAGCAAAAAAGAAGCTAAAATGGGATACAAATGGCACAAAGGAAATAGGTGGAAAGCACAAAAGAGTGGAGTAACATAAGCGAAATAAGGAGACAGAAATAAGAAAGAAAGAAATGCAGAGTCCTGCACTTAGGACAGAAGAATCCCATGCACTGCTACAGACTGGGGATCGACTGGCTAAGCAGAAGTTCTGCAGAAAAGGACCTGGAGGTTACAGTGGACAAGAAGCTGGATATGAGTCAACAATGTACCCTTGTTGCCAGGCAGACTAACAGCATATTGGGCTGCATGAGTAAAAGCATTGCCAGCAGATCGAGGGAAGTGATTATTTCCCTCTATTCGGCACTGGTGAGGCCACATTTGGAGTATTGTGTCCAGTTTTGGGCTCCCCCACTACAAAAAGGATGTGGACAAATAGGAAAGAGTCCAGCAGAGGGCAACAAAAATGATTAGGCTTGTTTAGTCAGCAGAAGAGAAGAATGAGGGAGGATTTGATAGCAGCCTTCAAATACCTGAAGGGGGGCATATTCCAGGGAGGATGGAGCTAGGCTGTTCTCAGTGGTAGTAGATAGCAGAACTAGGAGCAATGGTTGCTAGTTGCAGTGGGGGAGATCAAGGTTGGATACTAGGAAAAACTCTTTCACTAGGAGGGTGTTGAAGCACCAGAATGGGTTACTTAGGAAGGTGGTGGAATCTCCATCCTTAGAGGTTTTTAAGGTGCAGCTTGACAAACCCCTGGCTGGGATGATTTAGTTGGGGTTGGTCCTGCTTTGAGCAGGGGGTTGGACTAGATACCTCCTGAGGTCCCTTCCAATCCTAATCTTCTATGATTCTAAAGAGAAAAATGCACCCTAGTGACACCACCAACTCTATCTCTAGGTTGTCCTTTCACGATGCAGTTGGGGCCTCCTTCCTGACCTCCAATTTTAACCTTCCCCCCCAGACTGCTACTGGAGAGGCCTCTAATCCTCACTCGCAACAACTCCTATCTCCCGACATGCCTATTCACACTGAGTATAGTACCTAGGCGATGTGAATTAAGGGAGATGGGATCTTCCCTTTGAGGCTTTCTGAGCTAGTCACAGCAGCCATCTCCTGCCTTTAACATCAAAGCTCCTCTAACCCCCAAGAAATCAAGAGTGAAGGATGAATTAAACAGCTCTGGGGGAAAGAGGCAACAACGCTACGGTTAGTCTTGGCCATCGCTCCCTTGTCCCAGCCCCTCAGCACCTCTCCCCCTACCTCCCCAGCCCCCACCCACAGCCCCTCTCAACCCCAGCCCGTCTCACCCTGATGCCCTGCAGCACCCGCACTCGCTCCTGCTCATCCAGACCGAACGAGACCTTCCTGTTCTCGTAGCTGCTCTCGCTGCCCCCCATGGCGGCGGGGCTGGCCGGGGGGGTTATCCCTGTCTGCCCCCCTCCGAGGCTGCCCCACAAGCTCCACACAGCAACACAAACTCTGCCTAGTTCGCTTACCAACAACCCCGCGTCTCATTAGCGGCGGGCCCGGGAGCAGCCAATGGAGCGGCCCGTTGCTGGCGATGGCGCGCGGGGCAGGCTGGGAAGTGTAGTCTGGTCGCTGGGGATGCTCTTCCAAAGCCTCTGTCTGCAGAGGACAGACTGAGGGGCCCCAGGAGAGAAGCGGGCATAAGAGGCGGCCTAACCTCTGCGAGCCCAGCTCAGACCTGCATTAGCTGCTAGGCATCCTAGGCTGAGCCTGTGGTCCTGGCCTCCCACAGGGCCTTGGGCAGGCCACCCTCAACCCCCACAGGAGCAGATAGAGCCACCTCCCCCCACCCCCCCCAAGCTTTCCACACCATGAGCTGGGTGGGCCCCCAAAACCATGAGGGTTTTTAAAATAAGACACATTGAGCTATTGTTCGTCTTCCACATTCTGAGCCTTTAGGTTCACTTGCTTTGCAGTTTCAGGGATTTTCTCCACACCCAGGAGCTCTACAAGCTTCCCTTACATGAAAGCAGAGATTCTCATGCAATCTCTTGATTGCAGCACCTGGGGCTTCAACACGGCACCAAATACAACAAGATGTATGATAAAATAGGGATTGTTGAATGGGGCTGGTGGGGTGAGGTAGTTTAACTGGATGCATTTGACAGCACTTTGTGTACACTGTACCGTAAGTTGACTTTCTTCCTGTGAAGTCAACCCTCTACCACCACCCCCTTTTTATTTAAGATGTAACACCACAAGAGAATGGCCATAGGTTCTAATAGGGAAAGGGTGAAATGGGACAGATTAATTAATGTTCATAGGATATAACTGAGATGGGCTGAATGCCCATAGACTTGAGCAGTAAAGGTGGAGTTATTTGAATACAGACGGCAGAAGGTTCATAGACTTAAATAGGAAAGAAAGGTCTCACAACTATTTACCTTTCCTTAGTTAAGGTGGAAGAACTTTTTAACAGAGGAGTGCTCACAGCCTAGGCTCTGTTAACAGGCAAAAAGAAAATGATTCTTTTCCAAAATACTTAAATAAAGCAAGTTCGCCTCTACAAGACAGAGTTTCCCACTGCTGGATTTTCTGTCCACTGACAGAATTATAGCTAATTTTATACCTAATACATTAAAAGCCCTCATAAAAAAGATATTACCCTCAATCACACTCAAAGAATGATTCCACAAAGCAGCTAACATTCCATGTTAGTCTACCATATATCATGGCACATACCTCAGTGAATCTATACAGAAGCAGCTGTGTAGACTCTTATAGTGAGCATAGGATATTTGTTGAAATCCAAAGTAATTTTTAAGCTAATTAGGTAATACAACTTATTATTACTGCTTTATCAGACCATGGAAAACAGTGGCAAATCTCTCATTGCCCATACAAAGAATATGGTGAGTTATTTGACAGCTTGATCCAAATCTTTTGAAGTTTTCCTCATAAAAATTGAGAAATAAAGAAGCCCTGGGGGTTTTTTTTTTGGTTTTTTTTTTTTTGCCTTCCTCTGCAGCATGGGGCACGGGTCACAGGTCACTTACTGGTGGATTTTCTTTACCTTGAAGTCTTCAAATCATTTGAGGATTTCAATAACTCAGTCATAGGTTAGGGGACTATTACAGGAGTGGGTGGGGGAATGTTCTGTAGCCTACATTGTGCAGGAGATCAGACTAGATGATCATAATGGTCCCTTCTGACCTTATAGTCTATGAGTTCCCAATGTACATTAGGGGCCAGACAAATGGACACACAAAAAACAAGGGCTGTGATAATCCAAATACATCATTATCCCAGTAGATGGACTATGCTACAAAATGCCTGGGAAAGGACTACCTTGCACCCAGACAAAATAATTTTACTTTTTCGGAAATTTGCATCTGACGTACTAGAACAGCAGGCATGAGTCAATCCTATTACACAGCAACAAACAGAGAATAAAATCTGCCACTATTTGGTCTATCTAGATATCCTGAGGGTACAGCATGAAGGGTCATTCCGGAGGTCTTAGGATCTAGAAGATACACAAGGCTTTCTACAAGATTACTAAGCAAAGAATTTTGCAGGAAGATGATTAATTCTGTGCTCTGGAGACATATTAAAAGGTCTTACAGAAGGCAATTTGGATTTGCTCCAAGAGAAAGGCTTGGTGCTGTGAGGGTGGAACTCGGAATCTCTTAATTTAATACATTTTAGTTGGTGAATACAGTTAATTAACACAGTTATCACAAATAAAATGTGATATGCAGTTGGCAAAATATGCCTATTTAATTATTGCACCACTAATGAGATTAAATATACCAGCAAATAAGGTTCTCTTAACAACAAATCACCATTGTGTTATGTTGTGCTGGATGGGTATTAGGCTCCACGGTACTAAGGTGATACTAGAACCTGTGTTTTCTTATTGAAACATGAAACAGTTAATTGTAGATTCAGGTTCTTTTGTAAAGGGACTCTGGGCTACTTTTACCATACCAATCTTTCCAGGCATTTGTTTAAAAAAAATCATGACAAGCAAAAGAGAAACATTAAAATTCTTGGAAATCAAAAGTTAAATGGTTATTCATTCTAGGAAAGTTCCCCTCCATATTTCATTCAAAGTCCTTCAGAAGGAAAATGTTGATTTTAAAAGTTTCTTGCTAGTACCAGAAGGCTTCGTTGGGGAAAAAGAATGTTTCAGGCTGCTGCTGGTGTTATTCTTGTTATGATCATTCATGCTCTTTAGACAAATGCACACAAGAGAAGAAGAGAAGGGAGAGGAAAGAAAAAATTGTCTTTTTAATTCAGGTTGTAGGCAGGATATGGTATACAGGTCAGTCACATTTTACCCTCTGTGCCTCGCTCCTTTCCCCAGTCTGGGATGACATCTGGCTGGTATGCTCTGGTTTCTTCTCATTGGTCTTCCTTCATGCTGGTGCAAATCTGGCACAAGTCTTAGCCTGTCCTGGTTTGTTATGGGGATGGTAGGGTGGAGTTCACTTAATTTCAAAAATGGCTAATCTTGGAATTGATTAATCTATTTTAAGGTCAGAAGGGACCATTATGATAATTGAGTCTGACCTCCTGCATAACACAGTCCAGGGAATTTCACCAAGTCGTTCCTGCATCAATACTGTAACTCCTGCTTGTGCTACAGCATCTCATTCAAAAAGCTATCTAATCTTAAAGACTTCCTGTAATGGAGAATCCACCACCTCTCTAGGCAACATTGTTCCAATGATTAATTACCTTCACTGGTAAAAGTTTGCACCTTATTCCTATTCTGAATTTGTCTAACTTCATCTTCCACCCATTGGATCTGGTTCTGCCTTTGTCTGTTAGATTGAAGAGCCCTATACTATCAGAAATCTTTTCCCTATGTAGGTATTTATAGACAGTGGTCAAGTCAAAGTCATCTCATAAATCTTCACTTTGATAAACTAAATAGAGTGAGTTTCTTTAGGCAAAAGCCAAACAGAAAGACAGGAAAGAAAGAAAACGGAGTATCACAGGGGTGATGGGGAATGGAGAGCAGGATGCTTATATCTTAGATTCCAGAGATTGCTTTAGATTCCACTGACTTGATGGTGATGGCATAAATTCAAGCAACAGTGTAGAAATGTCCCCCATGTCCACTACTGAAGGTGTTATCACTTGCATATGATAAGTTCACCAGGGTCAGAACCTCAGGGACTGTAAGATCCTGAAGATGCTCAGGATGTCTATGTGCAATGTTTTTTTCCCTCTAAAATGTCCAGGAAGGGAGTGCCAGCTATCACACTCCCATCAATTTGATCATTCAAGTCAGTTTCCACTGTTCCAAGCGTAGGCATTTGTTTCCATTTCAAGGAATTCCTAGATCATCATTAAACCAACATGTACCCGAAGAGTCCTTGGAGGGCATTCCACCATCCAATATCATCTTAAACTCAATTCACGCAATTCTTTTGTTTGCAGTTTGCGCTTCTTTTTATAACCAATTTTAGATAATGCTTTGTAGTTCAAGATAACCTTTCCTTACCTGGCATTCACTTCAGTTCAGCAAGTCTTTTATGAATTATTGCTATTTATTATGTGTATGACAGCAGCACCCAGAGGTCCCAACAAGGAGCAGAACACTTCCTTGTACTAGATACTGTACGAATCTATAGTAAGAGATGCACCCTGGCTCAAAGGGCTTACAATCTAAACAGATAAGGCAGACAAAGAATGGGGAAAAGGTATGCAACATACAAGCAGATTAATCAGAATGGTGACTAGCAGACATGTTATTTTCAACAGGGCTCTTCTCTAGCAAAATTTTGAAGCCCCGCCACACAACCTAACCTCTCTATTATTTGACTTTCCTCATTTTCCAAAGTCAGTCCATCACTTACAGATATAAAGTAAAAAATATTAATAAATTGCTTGCCTATTTACTAGTTACACATTCCAGATAGAGGTGTTCATGTAATGTTTAACATTATTAATTTAATAAATATGAAAACCACAGCCTCAGTCTAGCAGTGCGGCGCTGGCTAAACACAAGGGTCCCTCTGCGTGGATCCAAGTGCAGAAATATAAGACCATTAGATCGTTATTTCTTTGAGGCAGGGACCATCTTTTGTCCTGTGTTTGTACAGCACCTAGCACAATAGGGTCTGGTCCACGATGGGGGCTCCTTGGTTCTACAATAATACAAATAATAAAAAATATTGGTACACTACTTGCATTACAGGGATATCTATGTACAGAAAGAAAGCAAAAAAATTAAAATACCCTTTCCACAAATAGCCACCATCTCCTGCATCCCCCCCTGAGATCCTGAGGAATTTAGGGGATGAATCCAGCAGCCTATTTCTTGTGTGGGGCAATCCCTGCCATCTTCCAATGGAAAAGTCTGGAAGAAACTTGGTCAAGGGATACTTACAAAGATTTCTGCTTTCTAAGCCATCCTAGCAGCAGGTTTTGCTCCAGGAGGATGTGATCCAGTCCCTTGGTAGGGGTAGAGCTCCTCTTAGTTCTATCACCAGGTACTTTTTTTATGCCTGGCAACTATTTTGGTTTTCCTCCTGTGCCAGCCATGCTGTCTGGTGCTGCTGCTGCTCATTAGCCATCTTATCTATGGAAATGCCCAGTTAGAGGCACCAAATACAAATGCAGTTGGATGTAAAAGCCAAAAGACAGGCGATGCCTGGCACCCACCCCTGCCCTGAACCACCATACCAAACCACAACCTGACACCCAGAGCTACTGGCCCTTCACCCTAAACCGCCAACCCCGCAGACCCCCTCCCTGAGGCACCGCCCACCATCCTGAACCACTGCTCCTGCCACCTCCTACCCTAAACGGCTGCTCTTGAGCTACACCCATCCCAAGCCTCTGCCCCAACCATCCCTCACTTCAAACCAGCACCAGTCACCCCAAACCATCACTGAAGCCCTTGAATCCCCTACTGAGTCCAGGGCATTGCCCACAAACACGGGAGACAAGTGTCCAACAAGCTGCAGGCTCGCTTCCCCGCCTCCCCTTTTGTTGCCAGCATAATATCCATTGCCAGATGCTGCCTGTGACCTGCAGGAGTGGGCCGATCAACTACCACCCACTGGTGCTGGTTGCTAGGCAACACAGCATGAACACCTTTCTGTCTGCATGGCAGGGGACAGCAGACAGCACAGGAGCAGCAGTATCAGCAGCACAGAAGCAGCAACTGCACAGATAACCAGGGAGGAGCCAACAAGACCACAGAGCCCAGCAGGACAGCCAAGCCCCACCAAAGGTGAGTGCAGGGCACTATGCAAGCCCTAAAAAGAGGTGGAGAGAAGAGCGAGCACCAGGGTCCATGAGATCAGATACAGAAAGGCAATGGAGGGTTATTTTTCAAAGAGATTTTTAAATGTCTCTCTAATAAGGCTGTCTGAGAACAGTGAGCATATGATCAAGCTGCTTTGTCATAGGAAGTGGCTGAAGCAGCATTCTGCACAAGCTCTTATGGACCACTGTGACATAGATAAAGGAGCTGGTAGAGTCACGACAGAATGAGATGAAAGCTAAACAATAGTTTCAGTGGAAGAAATGGTACACGTGCAGGCAATGTTTGGGAGGCGGCTCAGTTTGGAGTGGTATTCTGAAAGGCGGGGTTGCAGTGGAAGCAATAGGCTAAGCCCTACTGGACATCTGGAAGCAAATTGCCCTATTCTGGAGTAACCTCTCTGGCCAGTTAAAAATCAGTGTTCACTGGTTACGAAGACTGCATGAAGTCTGAGACATGGCTATGGAATCTGCGTGCAGCATAAAAGAAGTTCCAGGTAGCCCACTCTTCCACTCCAAGAGGAAGAGCAGGATAGCTGAAGGCTTGACTTAATTACTTGGAACTGGAGACCACGGTCACTTCAGCTCCATACTGTTAGATGGTTATTGCTAGGGTGGAAGACTACATACAAACATCACCCCCTTTCCCTGTCAGCCTTTGAAAAGGGGATGTTACATTACACTATAGAAGACAGATTTTTTAAAAGATTCTGAAGAGCATTTGCACAGCCCAGGTGATTTGAGTGACAATGTTACTGTTTATACCAAATTTCATTTTATTTCTTTATTTTACAAACAAAAATATACATTACTCTATTTTTAATCTCCCCCAGTCCTGCCAAACACATACACACGCTTCTGCTCATGGACCACATCATGTACTGGCCTCAGAGGCGTTCCAGACATAAAAAGACCACAGAAGGAAGATCCATCCTAGACCTCGTGCAGAATCTCCTCAGCAGAAGACAATGTGGGACATTCAGAGATGATATTTAACTTGGGGGAACAGAGTCTTGAAAAAGGAGAAATGGAAGAACACAATGAACATTTGCCCAGCTGATTCTTCAGCATTTAATTTTGCAGATAATACCGTAGGTTATATTTATAGTCTGCTCTTCACATCACCAAGGGGAACAAGCAAGTCTTCATTTTCAGGGTCTTGAGGAGTCTCTGCAAAGCCCTACCTACCCTAGGGAAATTTTGCAAGAGTTCCCCCACTGTTGCTACGCTGGGACAACTTTGGTGATGTCAGCCACACTGGAAGCACTAGTCCGCTAGTATTTCAGGGGGACGTCATCTAACCCTACACACTGCAGGCCTACAATCCCAACACTGCTAACACCAGTGGAGCTGAACGGGTGTCCACAACAGTAGGAAATTCCAACATTTCCCTAGAGTGGAAAAGGCTGACTTGGCCAAACAGCCTGACAAAAAGGAAGACCCCAGTCTCAGCCTCGGTGTCATTGCCGGCAGTGGGAATATAAAAGGTGTGGAGGAGCCACATGAACAGTTCAACCCAAGCATAGGAGCAATCAGAGAAGTTTTTCCTTTAAAAAAGTAGATAAAAGTTTTAAAAATAAACCAAAGAATCTTTTCCTTTGAGTCCCAGCACTGCCTGCAGATCAGCAGGGCAGAATCACTCCAAAGGCAGCAGAACTTTGGGCCATAGAGAGACTGCACTGCTCATTCACAAGAGGTGAGAAATGAGGTGTCTGCATGGCTTCAAAGACCTGCATTAGCTTCCAGTTCTCACTCCTGGTGTTTCCCCTTCCTCACACTAGGCACTTCTGGAAGCTGGTTTTGCTACATTTGCCCCCTACCTACTTGTAATTCAAACCACCACCCCCACACCCCACAGGATGAACATTTCCTAAAACCTTTGCCGTCTCCACTTTCTTTGGCTGCCAGGCACAAGCAACAGTCATAGGAGAGAGACACATACAATCCTCAAATGTTTAAAACGGTCTCACTCTGCCATCCCTAATGGAATGCAGCCATTTCTTATCTTAAGAGCCTCCATCTCTACAGCCATAAACCTATTTGTCATCAGTGAATACAAACCAACCACAGAGGTGCCACAAGCACAGCTGCTGTATCTTTCAGTGGAACAGCCATGTGTTTGGACCATGATGAGGTCCAGGAAAGCCTGCCAGGTTGGAGAGATGGGAATTGTTCTTTCACTGTGGAAGGGGTTAATGGCAGGTTGTGGACAGTCTTTAAAAGAACCATGTTCTAAGTTCAAGGAAGTATTTTCAATACATCCTGCTATAAAACCTGTTCAGGCCTGTGTGACTGTGTTAGGGTGCAAGCTGTAATGCACCACAGGTCAGGAGAGGGAAGCTGTCATAGAAGTAGCAGCAGTTTGCCTGTCTCCCTGCATGCCATCTACCACCGAACCTAAAACACTAGTTGCCTTGATCCTAGCACTCTGGTGACTTCCCAGAGTTCACCAGTTATTGGCCACTGGCAGCCAGGACTCATCTGGGGCTTCTGCTCTGTGTCTGCCATCTGAACTCCTCTGAAGCCTTCATCTTCAGGGCCAGCTTTCTCCTCTACAGCCCTCTTGGAGCTCTGGAATTCAGCCAGGATTGTAAAGCAGAGTGCAGATCTGAAAAAAATGACACTTGGCCAATTTTATTCTTAAAATTCAACCCTAATTCAGTGTAAAATACATAGCCGCTTGTCACTGCAAGTTCACAGTATGAGTTCAGTCGCACATTAGCATGGTCTTCAGAGACCCTTCCATAGCCACTGACAGACAGCAGTGCTGGCTCTTTAAAAGCCTTTTTCCTTGACCCAGGATATAGCTATGCTGCCAGATCCCAGACAGTGCCCCTGTAATGATCACAGGACACATTTAACAGTTCACTCATCAGTAAGCCTTCTCCCACACATGCCCAAAACACTTCTTGTAACCCCCATTTTACTGCAGTTCATGATTTCCATCGGTATCAGCTGGAATTGGGGAGTAGCCCTGCTTTCCCAGGCTCTCTCTCTCTAGACAGAGCTCTTCCTAAGAGCTCAGGCAGGTTGGTTGTTGTTGAGAGAGCCCATGAAAGTGCCTTCGGCTCAACGTGCTGAATGCTTCACCCATATGCACCATGGAGAAGTCAATCTCAACTCGCCCGCCCCAAAATTCCACTCCCCTCCCAGTTACACAAGTGTTGCCATTCCTGAAAAGGAATGGGTGTCAGCCAGGCCCATCGTCTGGGTCACAGCTACATCTGGAACACTAAGGCTCAGGAAGGGTCAGCATTTAGATATTTATGAACAAAGCTGGTTTAGATGGTTATCACATGAAGATACAAAAGATCCTTCTAGGAGTACTGGAGCTGTTGATTTTGTTCCACGATGGGTTTTTAAAACCCAAGGGAAGAGGGAAAAGCCACACCAAGTGACTGAGGACCAGTCTGCGATGCACATCCCAGCAGTTGTGTGATCAGGGCAGGTGGCATCGTGCTGGAGGTCTGGGTTGCTTTAAGCATTGATGGCTTTCCAGCGGTCACTGTCAATGCTGTTGACACTGCCCACATGATAGGGCATTGAGGCGACATCATCCAGGTAGGCTGTGGTGTCGATCTGGGTGTTGGAGTAGAAGCTGGAATCCACACCCTCTTTCTTGGCCACGGCATAGGGATGGGGAAGGTGCACATCTACATCTTCGGGCTCATCGACTTGGCATTTGTAGGAGAAAAGGATCTTCGGCTCAGACCTAGAGTCAGGGAAAAGAATGAACATGCTTGTTTAAGTGGTGCAGTATCTCAAGAGAAGCAATAGCAGCTACAAGGAACCTGCACTGTCCTAAAGGACAGTCAGCCTCAGCACATTACTCCATGACGTGATCATTGGGAGAGTTCTATGATCAAAACAGCACGGGGCTCTGCAGCTCAGCAATGAGTCACATTGGCAGAGCTACGATTAAATATTTAGCTCCTAAATACCAAGGGTGAAATCCTGATGCACTGAAGTCAATGGGAGTTTTGCCACTGACTTCAGTGGGACCAGGCCGGCACCTCAAGGCTCCTCCAGGGGATTTAAGCCATACACGGACAAGAGGCATTTCTATCTGAAGAACCAGCAGTTTCTATCTACAGAGGATTCCAAACCAAACTTAGCTCCCTTCAGACAGCATATGAGGCCCCAGAGACAGTTTTACTTATTTTGAGAGTACCTCAAGCCCTTAAGTGGGGTTAAGAATCCGCTGCTTCCTCCCCCACTGGCAAGACTCTCACAAACATGCCTGCATGTTTTGATGTGTCCTGTTCATGAAACATCGGTAAGATGAAGACATTGCATTTCCTCGGTCTGGCCACACAGTGGCACCTGAGCCCAAGAATCAGTCAGTCAGAGAGCATTTGTGAGGGGTGGAGGTATGTTCAAGGAGTTCCCAGCCTCAGGTTTTGGATATCCATGGTGTTAGCTAATCCACAGATAGTTTCTCTAAACCCATCAGAAAACCCAGGAGCCAAGATCCCCATTTAATCCTGCTGTGGGACTCAGTCTCTCACTAATCAGTCAATTATTAATTTCAGTGACCAACAATTTAGCTCTTACTGGTGCTTTGCAGACATGAACAGTTTAATCCTCACAAATTCCTGTGAGCAGTTTAAGTATTAGCTCCATTGTCCAGATGGAGAAATGTCAGCCCAGAGAGGGGAAGTGACTTACCCACGGTCACATAGGAAAAATGGCAGAGCCTGAAACAGAACCCAGTTCTCCTGAGTCCCTGCCTAGTGCTCCATCCACTGCTTTTATTTTACAAATGGGGCAATGGGCACAAAGATCAACAGACATTTAAGCCGCCTGTCTGGCTACTCACCCAAAGAAGCCTTTCAGGAATGCCACATAAATGAGAGGCGCAAAGAAGCTGAAGTAGAGGAATGTCGTGGCATCGACACAGCTTTGGAGGCAAGAAGAAACATGCAGCTATTTACCATCTATTTTCAGTACAGCAGAAGCTGTCTGCTATGTAATGAACACAACCATCCACCCAGGAGGGGATCTGTTCCATCCAGAGTGTCAAAGACACAAGGGTGGGGCAGAGCAAACAGAAGAAAAAACCTTCTATGAAACAAGTACATTACTTTGGTGCAAATGAACAATTTCTGCCATCAAAGCCTCATCACTCCCAAGTCCCCAGGACAGAACCAGCAGGCCCCAAATGTCTACAGCACAAACGGCCTATGAGTCCTGTACATCCCAATTCAAACACAGGGGAAGCTCCTTAAGAGCAGAGCACTGAATCCCAGTGCAGATCCTGTCAGTTCCAAAGCACAACTCAGGGGGTGTCTCCACAATACTTCTGGGAAACCGTCTGTGTTCATTTCTTCCATTAATATCTACTGAACATGGTCTCTGTCATTGTGAAAATCCCAGACAAGATGAAGCCAATAGCTAGTCATCGCTGGAGACAAGGTGCCACCCTGGCACAAGAGGCCAGTGTGGCGAGAGCTAAAGAACAAATCCACAAACCCCTCGCTCCCAAGTAGCTTCCTGCACTGTTGTCTTTTCCTGGTATCTCTCATAGGGAGATCATAACAGAAGTACTCTTTAATTCACGCCCCAGCTTTATTTCCCTTTAAGGACAGTCAGGCAGTTCATTATCCCAGGACTGTGCCCAGGGCAGGAAGAGAAGGAGATACAAGACACTCAGTAAATAAGTCTTGCTTAACAGGGCTACAGGCTTCTCTCCTACCTGCCAACCCAAGGACCCATCTGCAGTAGCAGGCAGGATACTGGGGCCTCCTGCATACTTACCACAATCCTTCTATGATATCCACACAGAGAAGGGCGCTGCCCAAGCCCTGCACCAGATTCAGCAGAGCAAGAATTCCAGCATAGACATAAAAACTCTTCCTAGCTGTAAGACAGACAAGGACACAAGGATGAAATCTAACCCCATCAGCACTGATAATGCTTGATCATGATAGCTATGCCCTGCTTGATAGAGGCGACACAATCCATGTGCAGAGGGGTAGGGTCTCAAGCAGCATTTAAAGAGAGCACACTAAGGAATGCTTGGAATGCAGGATGTCCCATATTTCTTTCCCATACCACATCTTCTGCCAGGAGCTCTGCTGGAGACTAGGAAATAAACAGCCATATAATAATATGGTATAATGGATGAAACCACAGGCTCATGCATCATCAAGGAAAAGGTGGGGCTCCAAAGGGTTGTGTCAAGGCAACACACGCGAGTCTGTTACAGCTGGACATGCTGACCCAATGCTGGGCACATGGCAAACAAATGTGTAGCACAGGTGGCAATCTTGGACACAAAAGCCTGTGACTGAACTAGAAGAGATGCTGTGGGTCAGGAATGAAGGGCATTAGCAAAGCTGCATGGAGGACCAGGACAGGAACGACAAGGGGCATTGTGCATCAGGAGTGATAGTATCAGCACAACTGACAGAGGCCAAGACTGGAATAACAGGGGATACTGCAGGTCTGGGATACAGTGCATTGCAGAGCTGTGGCCTGGCAAAGCCTGGCCAGTATCTGCCTGCAGCATGTTCCCTTGCTTTGGTGAGCATCACATTCACAATTTTTTTCTCATTTAAAGAATGAAAATCTAATCAAAGGATTCTAATAACCTGAACCACCCATCCCCTAGTTCAGCTACTGCAGCCACTTCAGGACGCTCTGGATGTATCGTACTAACAAAGGTGGCAGAGTTTGCCAAACCAGACAAGACTGATTAACAACTCCTATGCAGTCAGTCTGGAAAGCTTAGAGCTTTTCCCTTCCAAGTGGCCAGCCACCAGCTGTACTCCATGATGATGTAACCTCCTGTGCTCCACAACAAGGGGCTTTGCCCTTCAGAAGCCACACCCTCCCTTATGGTACT
The DNA here is from genome assembly GCF_026122565.2 of Emydura macquarii macquarii. Classification (NCBI taxonomy): domain Eukaryota; kingdom Metazoa; phylum Chordata; order Testudines; family Chelidae; genus Emydura; species Emydura macquarii. The sequence goes on along the minus strand of NW_027131105.1, from coordinate 14,151,786 downwards.
CACCACACTTACAAGAGTCATACTGGGACTCAAACTCGTTACACCCCTTTCCCCCCGCCCCGATAATGGAAAAGCCCCTTTCTCTTCCTTCAATGACTTTACGGTCACAGCGGGGACACGAATATGCTCTCTCGCCCTCTGTCATCTCAGGAGGGAGAGACTCTCTGAAATGCAAGACACGCCAGCTTGCAGGGATTTCACCCCTCAGGAATCAGCTACTTGTGCTTCGAGCGCCAAAGTAACCCTCATTCACCCTGGAAACCTATGTGCATCCCATTGTGCTAGGAAATTCTTTGTCTGCCAGTATGAAAACATGCTGGCAACTGGAGGGTTAATACTGACCAGCCAGACCAAAGCTACAGTATCCAAACCACCCAGAAAATGGACATCCCACTGAGCAGGTTTACTGGTTGTGAAGAGCAAGCAACCCCTCTACTCAATCCTCTGCCACATACCCAATGCCCCAGTCACTGCCTGAGATGTATTTGCAGTAGAATTGGTTACACATGGAGGCCCAAGGAACCCTTGATTCCCATCCATGCACACCACTCCCAATACATGGTTCTGTCCCAACACTGGCTGGCTACATCACAGGAAGCTTGGTATGCCCACTTACATGGCAGAGAAATCCGGTCTTTCAGGGGAGTTTTTGGAAGAATCACCACCAAGGAATAGACCTGTTGAGGCACAAGGAGACAGCTAAGTCCTGGCCCTTGCAAACTTTTCTACCACTGGCTTGGGGTTATACTGCAAAAGTCTCCAGGGAACGGTGGGTGTGCAAAGTGCCATGCACCCCACTGGCACTATATAAATATGAATTCAGAGGGAAAAGGAAGGGGAGACAGGGAACCAAAACATCGATATTGAAGCCACTGGAACCCCTGGGTGCTCAGCACCTTGCTGGCTCAGACCTTTAGAGGCTCTTCACTTTGGCACACTGGGAAGGGGCACCAGGCACAGCTAGAATTCAGCTGCCAACAACAGAGCCTCTCCCACCCCATCTTCATTTGCCCTCCCCACCCCTACGAGAGGCATCAACTCCCAGGAGTTCCCAGTTCCAGCACTGCACCCAGCGAGTTACAAGAGAATAAGTAGTCCCAGCTGAGGAGCTGGGCGCTGTCTAGTGCTTTTGGGTTGGCATTTGACAACCTGGGCACAATTCTCACTATGCTGTTTAGAAGACTTCAAGCAGCTAGGTAAGCCGAGATAACAGGTACACTTACCGGGAAAGGTACCAATTTGTTACCTCTCCAAACTGTCCTTCCATGTGGCTCAGGAGAACAGAACATGCTTTGTCCTTACCAGAAAGAAGAAACAGGAGCTAGCAAGCCAGAAGTGCCTTCCTCCATGGCCATAGATATTGAAATCTTCTGCTGAGAGGTGAGCATCAGGGTAGAGGATCTCCAGTGTCCCCTAACAGAGAAAAAGGCATTATCAAGACACAACCACTTATAGACCCTTCTTTATCCCACCCACCACCACCACAGGACACCGGACAAAGGAGATCTGCATTTACAGAGGCTCAGACAACTGCTCCCCTGAAGCCTGCACCTTGCATTGCTCAGACATGCCCCCCACCCAGGCAATTCAGCATCAGGTAGGAAGACAGTGGATGTGATGTGGGGGAGAAGCTGGGGAGCCACAGGATTCCAATAGAGCAGAGGTAGGGGGAGAGAGTTTTCCCCAGAACATGGGGGAAGCAAGCAAGCCAGGGGACCAGCCACAGTGTTGGGTCTGGAGGAGAACAGCTCCTGTGAGGTCCCCAAAGACAGAATGGATTGGAGGCAGGAGACTGGACTCAAAGGACTATTGGTCTGACCTGGAATGGAAAGTCCCGTGTTCCCTCCTCCAGAACTGATACTTCCTATTGTAACGCCCAATCTGTAAAACCCTTGCACTTGTGCACAGCTGGGAAAGGAGACCCAGTTTCCTGGACCCCATCTGAAAACGGGCTAGACAGATGTGACTGCACAGACAGTGAAGAGAAAGAGGGAGTTACTGAATCCAGATACAGTTGAGCCACTTGATATTTAATGAGGCTCTTCCAGCGTATCATGTGGTAACAATCAGCTCACTGCCTCTGCATGTGAGAGCCCAAACACTGAACAATGACCGCCCTATTACTCCGGTACTGCCTCAAATAGAAAGACTATTACAAAGGGCTGACCACTGCCACTAGTGAAGAAGAAAACATGCTGAGACACATAGCACATTGTTCAGAGGGGGGGGGAGAGAGAGAGAGAGAGAGACACGCAGCTAATATGCTGAGCTAGCAAACTGACTGGTAACGTGCTGGGAAGCACAGCTCTCAGCTCAGGAAGAGGCAGGAGATGTGAGGTTGTGAAGGTCCCCTGTACAGCTCTGGTTCAATAAGCATGCCCTGTTTCTCCATCGGGTTAGGATGGAAGCAAAGGCTGAATTTGGAAGTACTTCCCTAGATGTGAAAAGCTCCAACTCCCACTCCTCAATCCCCGCAGCCAGCCAGTCCTCCTAACCTGGTATCTCATTCCCTGACCCACCACTGAGCCAACCAGTCCCCTTGACTTGAGCCAGCTTCAATCCACTGCCCTAGAGGTGAAAAGCTCCTGTTATGTTCCCAGTCTCATAGAATGGAGATTATTCTTGGCCATGCTTCTTTCCTCCCCAGACTCCAAAGCAACAGATCCTTTTCCTCACACAGCTGACCAGCTCTTCCCAGGCAAACACCGCTCAACTCCAGACAGTGTCTAGCACTAGCTTGCTGGCCCCTGGTGCGCTCACCTGGGTAACAGAGTAGGCCAGTGACAACACTGTGGTGATCGCCAGTACACGCTTGACACTGGACTTGCTCTCGAGATGACCTGAAAGGAGCAAGGAGAGATCACATCCCCAGTCACCCTCATCGCGTCAGCTGTCTCCAGGAGCTGCTGCAACACTAGAAAGCCCTTGTCCATCTCCACTCCCAGTAGGAGAATTACGGCTCACTTAACCCAAGGCAGCCCTATTACCACCCAGACTGTTTAAGCCTTTCACAGGACTCAGCATGTCACATCTATAAAACAAGAGACTGACTGCTTGCTTCCCACCCATTCCCACCCCAGAAAACCAACTTCCAGTACTGTTTACAAGACTGAGAGTGAGCAGCAACTTTAGCTACACAGAGCTGCTGCAAACTTTTCTCTTCAGAGAACAGGTAAAAGGCAGTCAAGTCAGGACCAGCATTATCTGGGAGAACCTTCATCGCGGTCCTGAGCCCTCTGGGGTGGGAGATCCAGTGTTTAGATACTGCAGTGATGAGCATGACAGAAACACCTACGAGAAACATCACGAGTACATACGTGCACCTGAGGACTGCTCTGTGCTAAGCAGCGTCTCTCTGGGCTCAACTGGAAGAGCCTCTGCCAAGTACAGAGGAGGCTTCATCTAGTCTATGTCACTAAGAGGGAAGAGGCAGCAAAAGGAGGTGGCTAGAAGGGCCTCCAGAGGAATTTCCCTCCCAAGACAGTGAGGTTCAACCAAATATAATAATGACTTGAAAAAGACTCTGGGAAGAATTTGCATGCTGTGAGGAGGGGATTTTCAAAGGTCTGCTTGTGCATCAGCATTCCTGGCTTCCCCAATTTGCATGCGGCGCCACCACCACAAGCATGAATGTGAATCCAGGATTCATGTGCAGTCCTGGCAACTGCATGGGCCACATAGGACACTGCACAAATGAGACCTCTGGTCATTTCAAATAACCAGAGTCTTACTTGTCTCCTGTCTTTCTTCTAGTGATGCCCCGTTGGACAGGATTACCCCACCCCCCCACAGGCAGAGGCCAGGCTGCGCACACCACCTCCACGGAAGGGAAGAGACACATCCAAAGCACTGGAAAGCAAGAAGCGTCCCGGCACCTACCGAAGGCAAGACCTAGGATCACCACGCTCAGCTCAATGGCCAGGAGGAAGAACCTTGTGATCTCCCACAGGATCTGAGAGACAATAAAAACCAGGGTCAGGAGGGCCAGGAGCCAATGGAAAGTTTATACAGTAAGACTCCACCCTCCTTGCCCTGAGGGAAGACACTCTTCAGATGGAACTGATCACTCCCACGTACCATCTTCATCCTTTGCAGAAGATGCAGGGGAGGGTGCTGAAAATTAACTAATCCCCCCAATTATACCCCGTGCCCAAGGCCCAGCACTGCACACACTGCCCTCCCAACAGAGGATTGAGCGGGAATGAACAATGCACCACCTGAGGGACTGAGAAAGTGGCCCTGGTTCAGCTTAGTTAAAGCCCTCCCTCTGGGGCAAGGGATGTCATCTCTGCTGCATTCCCAATCACTGCCAACCCAACCAGCATGTGTCTTCATCACTTTAGAAACCAGGACTATTGGGGCTATTCTGCAGCAAACCTATGGCTGGGAAAATTCTAGTATCCTCCTCTGGTGTTGCCTATCCAGGGATCTCGAAACATAAACTCTTAATGCTCCCTGAGGGGCTGGTAATTATTATTTCCATTTCACAGACAGGGAAACCAAGACAGAGAGATGAAATGATTTCCCTGAAGTGAAGCAGTGGCATATCTGGGATTAGAACCCAGAAATTTCTGGAGTATGCAGGGTAACCTCTGGAGGAGTTACTCATGAACTTTGGAAAACCAATCACACAACAGCAATTCCTATTTAAAAAAAGATGCACCACCTGTTATAGCACCCCTACTTGCAAAGCCACGTAGGGAGTACTGGACAGGACATCTCTGACTTCCCAGCAGGGCTGCTAAACCACACCACATGCAGCAAAGAGCTGAACAGAGGCACAGACAGTTGTTCTCATGAAATCTCATCCCTTACGTAATGCTCAGACCCTGATCCATGCAGCAGAGGTGAAGGAAAAAGGCTATAAGGACCTAGCTAGCTACTCACGACAAGTAGAGTGTTGAAAAGCAGTGATCTGCGACAGGGAACGTCAGGGAGATAGGGAACATAGAGACTACATCAGCACTCAGGGAACTCTGATTAGCGTAAGTTATGTTTTCTAGGTCAGACTTCTGCCTCCAACAGCACAAGAGCTACAGAGCATTTGATTTAGGGGATGCTCTCTTGTGGTAATCATTTAACTCTATAGAACAAAATTTACTTTACAAGAAATTTCCTATTTGCCCCTTGCTTGATCAGGAGACATTCATTCAGTTATTAGGATCACGATGGACCTCAATGTTGTTTGTTCTCAATACACAGGAAAAAACCTCACATTTTTCACTTAGCTGCAGCTAAGGACATTAAAGCCTGGGGATTACCAGTCGTTAGGCAATTGTAGGGGAACCTGCCTTCGCATTACGATGCCTAGCTGATTCATTCTCTCCTGGCAAGATGGAGATATTGCTAATATTCTTTTGTGTTATTTAGGAAGCTCATTGTTTCACAGACCTGCATGCTGTGATCATTTTGAGATATATATATATATATATATATATATATATATATATATACACACACACACACACACACACACACACACACACACACACACACACACACACACACACACACACACACACACACACACACACCAGGACTTTATGGTATCCACACACCACGAATGTTGCAGATAAAAACATTCTTCCAGCATGCACATGAACAGGAAGCTACTAATCACAAGGGCCAGAACTGCGTGATGCGGAAATGTCTAGGGTCAGTGCTGTACTCACCTTATCAGCAACTGTGGCAGCATCAGAGGCGCTGACTGTCATGGACACAACAGCACGGGCAATCCCCACTAATGCCACCACAAACACCTAGGAAAAGACAACAAAGATGAGCTGGGGCCCCTGTGCTACACATTGCCCAAGATGACCAACAGGAGCTCTGCTCTAGTAACAGTTTCCACGTCAGCTAGGAAGCCTAGCAGTTAGTACTCAGGGCCTTCTGAGTCAGATATCCAAGCTAGATTCTGGGGCTGGTCCCCTTCTCCACAGGCTCACTTGGTGTGCAAGTATTGCACAGGCACCAGGCTTAGACCGTGTGAAGGAATGAACACCTAACTTCCCTCAACAAGCAGTGAAAGGCGCTCTGAAGGGAGCCTCATCCCGTCCTTATACAGAATGGCTTCATGAGGGGGATTCCCAAAGATCCAAGAAGCTAATTCTTTCTTTCTCCCTCCCACCTTCTCAGCGCAGAAAAGGATTCAACCAACAAAAACACCACTATGGATTATGAGGGCAAGTGCCTAATGTGACTCAATACAGATCTCACCAGATACCAATTAATAGACCTCAGATCTGTTATAAAGCAGAGCTCCACAATCCATTCACTCAACAGTGGCAGCCCTCAAGAATGCAGAAGATGGAAAATGAGCTGTGGCCAAGGGCTTTCAAGCCTCTGAGAACACAAACCTTTCCAAGAAGAGCTTCCAGCATCATGGGCTGAATTATGATAAGCCTCCAGGGATACAAGGCGGCTAACCCTATCAAAACAGGGGGAAGAGATCAAATCTGATCAACCAGCCCATGAACTGTACTATCCTTTCCATGGTGAGGGTGAGCCAAGGGTGGCTGTGCTCTAGAGTATACTGCATGGGTGTCTTGAACTGTACCACCTACTTCAGATCTTCATAGCACCGTCCTGAGCTGTCTAGCTTTACATCCAAGTGGGTGCTCTGAAGGACACCCCTGCAGTGGGATGTGTGGAGGAGTGCAACACAGGGAGAGAGAATGCAGTGATGCTACTCACTGGAGTACAAGATTTTGAAAAAGGTTGTGCTGAGAAGAACACAAAAATCTTTGAATGTTCCAGGGCACCAGTTTAGCAGCCATATGTTCCTCCTCTGTTTAGAAACTGGATCTTCTTTGCTACTGCTCTAAGGGGCAAAAGACTGGCCACCTTTCCCCAAAGCCCATACTTATTTTTAACAATAAAGAAACCAGATCAGCTTAGTAAGGCATCAGTAAGTCCCACTAGTGCAACTCTTTGGGTGGGTTTCGAGAAGGGGCAAGAGGAGAAGTGGGCTGTCTTTAGCCTGCCACCAGTCCAACAGGCTGCACCAAGCCCTGGAAGAGGGAGGACCTACATTCACTTTTGAGAGACCAGACAGAGATAGTTGTCTGAAAGGAGACCGTCAGTTTACAAATCCTGATTTCAAAGGAAACATTTATGTCCTCGCTTTCCTACCAATATACCCGAGATTATTAAAATGGAGAGAAATGCTTCTCACAGTCTCTGCTGCTGGGTTACTTTGTGCTCCTCCCAAAGCCAACCATCTAGGCAGTTTCACTTTCGTTTCTTTCCTTCGCTTTCTGATCAGTTGCACTTTCCTGGTCCTTGGCACTGGCGCCCTGCTGAGCCATTTGCACACAGAGACTCCACTGAGGAAGGTTCAAATCCAAATTTAAAACTTTTGATAATGCTTTTAAAAATTCCTGGACACTTTTCTATATATTAGATTGTTCAAAGATTTCCTCCCACTACCAACCCATCCTGGGCCTGCACTACAGGACTGTACCCCTTTTCCACAACTCAGAACTTCCAATTACAGATTGAACCTAGGTTTGCTATTATTTGGGCCTCAGTTTTTCACGCTTCCCAGTTTTTGTTGGTTACTACTTGTTCCTAGTTTGAGGAGAGACACCCCTCCTTTCGCTCCTGTATAAACAGGCATTTCCCTCTACCAAGGTGAACTCTGCCCAGCAGGGCACTGTACTGCTGCCGCTTTAATCCCACTGACAGACAACAGTCATATGCATGTTGCTCTGAGGCAGCCCCGGGCCTGACTGTACACCTGGGACAGCAGCTTCATGAATCTCACCCACACATCTAATCCAGCCAGGTCCTTTGCTGTACATACACCAGCGGTAGCACAGCTGACAGAAACAGTAGCTACTACAGAGACTATCCTCTCCTGATTAGAGGCTGCATGTGACTTTTTAAACTGTGGAAAGGGAAAGGGGATCCTATGTATTGGAGAACAAATATTGTTCTTGTCCACATTCCGTTTTCACCCTCCAAGCAGCGGGATAACTAATGTGCAGTCTCTTCCTGGCAGCCACTTGTGCAGTCTCTTCCTGGCAGCTTCAGACATTTCATTTTTCTGGGGTTTTGCTTCCATTACCTCAGTGAGAAGTTAGCACTGTTTTAAATGTGACGTATTAGAAGAGAGGCAACGAGCAGGGAAGATACTAGATAGCAAGGTGCTGAAGTACAAAAATTGTGTTAGTTTAAAAACTAGTCACGTAATGGTAGAGAAAGACCCAACCCAAAACCCCAGATCCAAACATCCTCCACGTCTCAGAGAAGTGAAATCTTGATCTGGATCCAGACTCTCAAGTTCTGTGCCCATTTCTAACAGTGCATCTTAATTTAAAAAGAAAACCTGTGTTCATGCAGGAGCCAAAGGGCTTTTACCTCTGAGGGATCTGACTCAGGTTCTCCCCAAATGATAAATGTTCTGGGATGACGGGTAAGAGGAGACCCAAAAAAACCAAAACACCACCTTATCACTCCCAGTCAATTCAAAGAATAGGTGCTGGTACTCACTAGTATGTAGAAGGTAGTAAAGATGGGGCTGGAGGTGACATGGATTTTGGCCCTGGCAGAGGGCAGTTTCCAGAGAAGAAAGACAAAGAAAAGCACATTGGGAACCAGAAGCAGAAGGTCCCAGTAGCGGACTCTGCAAAAAGTAAAATAAGACTAATAGTTAAAAGTGCATTTGCATGATCTCCCCCCACACAGAGGCAGGCAGCCCCACTTTCCTCTGCTGTCCCACCCGAGAGTGAAAGCCACTCTTCCCTGGACAAGCTCCAGCCCTAGTTCCCACCTCTCACCTGGACTTCCCGATGTCTTCATACAGAAAGAGCAGGCACTTGTGTGGCATGGTGATGTTGGTGTCATTGAATGCCAGTGCTGTTGTTGGGGACACAGTCGTCACATTATCCAAGGCCATAACGAGGGTAGTGGCAGCGGAGTGGGTAACATTGTCATACGTGGAGAACCTCACCACAGACTGGGACATCCTGCCTCTGCTCTGGATGTGGGACAGAGGATGAGAGTCACACACAATAGGTTCCAAGGCCAAGTATGACACGACATAGAACAGGGGTGGCCAAACTGCAGCTTGGGAGCTACATGTGGCTCTTTTACAGTTAAAGTGTGGCTTGCCGAGCCCTCTAGGCCCCCCCGTTTCCTCCCATCAGACTGGGGAGCTCAGGGCTTCTGCCCTGCTGTTGGGCGGTGGGGCTAGAGGCTTCTGCCCAGCGGGGAGAGGGCTGCAGGGAGCACGCCTGCCAGAACTTGGGGCTTCAGCCTCATGGTGGGATAGTGGGGCTAGGGCTTCTGCCCCATGGGAGGCACCTGCCAGGGCTCAGGGCTTCTGCCCCATAGAGTATGCCTGCCAGGGCTTCAGTCCTGCAAGAAGGGGGGTTTGGGGAGCTTCTGCCCCAGGGGCGGGCATGCCTGCCGAAGCCCTAAGTCCCGGCAGTCACGCTCTGCGGTGCAGAAGCCTGAAGCCACACAACTACCCCACCACAGGGCTGAAGCCTGGAGGCCCGGCAGGCATGCCCCAGCTCTAGAACTTCTGAAGATTGTCATATGGGGCTCTGAGGGTCAGCCATCAACAAACTAACCCCCTCACCGCTCCTGGGACACGGGTTACCATCATTGTCCCCAATTTATAGATGTACAAACTGAAGCGCAGTTATTCAGTCACTTCTCCAAGGTCACACTGCAAGTCAGGGGGACAGACAAGTGCAGAACCCTGGAGTCCAGGGTCACTCTTCTGTCTACTGCATCACAAAATGCCCTAGCGTTCTGAAGGAAGAGGGGACTGGTTTCAGCAGGGGGATGGGCAGTTACTGTATGACCTGTCCTCCCCAAATGCATGCTCACACCCTCCCTGCGTACACGCCTGACCTAGCTCCACATCTCTCAGGTAGAAGAGGCTGCTCCTGCTGGGTTATTAGTTGTCATTCATAATGTTGCTGGGCCAAATTCTGCACTCTCATCTATGGAATCACAAGTCATGGCCACTGACTTCAGTGGGGTTGCACTGGTGGAAATTAGGGTAGAAATTGGCCCTATGATCGCCTCTCAGAACCCAACCTACCACAGGCCTGTGTTCCAGCACATGGGATTTACAGACAGACATGACAATTATATACAGATCAGTCCACCACCAGTGAAATGCAGCCTGGGAGGCAGTGTCATGCTATGCTTCATGGCACATAATGTGTCATGGGGTTAAAGGAGACTGGGAAGCAGGAGACCCGGACTGCCTCACTAGCCTTGCCACGGACATGATGTGTGACCTCAGGCTAATCTCCTCTCTGTTCAGCCGTTTCCCCTGCCGTAAATGGGAACCCCATCCCTGCAATATGCTTTACACTCCACAGACACAAGGTCCTGTTCTCTCTCGAACCCAGCACTCCCCAGTGCAGCCATTGCAGAGCACAGTGGGATTAAGAAAAGCTGTCTCCTGTCATCACAAAGTCACATGTCCCTGGGTACTGGTGGGGTACGTCCATACTGCAAAACACCACCACCACCACCTGCAGCAGTGAGTCTCAGAGGCTGGGTCAATTGACTCAGGTTTGTGGGGCTTGCACTATGGGCTAAAAATATCAGTGTAGACATTCCCGCTCAAGCTGGAGCCTAGGCTCGGAGACTTGGCAAGGGAGGAGAGTCTCAAGACCTGGGCTTCAGCCCAAACTAGGATTGTCTACACTGAGATTTTTAATCCTGTAGCATGAGCCTGAATCAGTTGGCCCAGGCTCAGTGACTCACCACCACAAGGTTGTTGTTGGTTTGGGGGTTTTTTGCAGTATAGATGTACAGATAAAGCTCTGGCAGCCAGTTTGCTGTAGCTAATGCAGGATTAATCTCAACAAAATTCCCCTTCGTTTGGCTTTAAAACACAGCCAGCACTGTGAAAGTGGACAGCCAGGATGAGGAAGTTAAGTAAAGTAGGTTTTTTGCCACGTGCTGGCAGCAGGAGCCAGTACACGGACACGCTCATAAATGGGAGGAGGAGAGGCACAGCTCTGTGTCATCTGATGAACCTTTGGCATTCAGGTGTTGCCCTTCCAGGGACTGCCTGAAACTGCCCTATAAAGAGCTGTTCTTTCTTCTCGAGAGCTTGGATTCTTTCCAGGGTTTACAAGGGAAGGTGACAGACCCACTTTTCATCCCTATATTCTAACAGGAACTTGTTGAGTTGGGGTTTTCTTTAATGATCACTATATGCTGCACTGCCTTAGGTATATAACATTAAATAAACACACAGTTGGGAAGATTAACTTTGTGCTGAGGTGGCAATTTGTGTGCCAGACACAGCATCTGACCTGCCTTCCCCAAGCAGAAAGAGCCTGGGTAGAAATCAGTCAGTCTGGACTGGGAGTTAAATAGGAAAGAACAAATGTCTTTCTTGTAGAGGTCATCAGAGACCCAAGATCCTCTCCTTAAGAGTCACTGTTATCATGCAAAAACAACATAGTGGTGATAAGCAGAGCTGGGCTGGCCAGATCTAAGCGCTCCAGTCACAAAGACTCGAGGACAAGTCAATACTGAGCCTGCCTCTCAACCAGGCTCCTAGTTCTGGGCAAACGCTAGATGTTCTACTTTTCTTCCAAAGAATGCTCAATATAAAAGCAAAGTAAGAAGACATCTAGCACTGAGAACCAAGCCACGCTAAGTGACACTATTTATAGTGATTAGGGGTTATAATAAGGGCTAGTGAACTGATCAAGTGTCCTTGTTCTGCTCTCATTGAAGCACCAGGCATTTTTGCCACTGATTTCAATGGGAGCAGGAACAGGCTCTAGGCAGTCTTAGCTCCTTCATCCACCACAGGATTGCTCCTTAACAGGATATTCCCCAGAGCTTTGTCCAGTCTAGTCTGAAATACAATCAGCTGTATGCATTGTGAGAGATGTTTCATTAGGTCCTGTCCACATAGCCACCACCACCATGCTCCACAGCTGTTAAACTCTGTTGAAGCTGAATTAACTGGACCAGACTGTGTGGATGAAGAAAAATCATATTATACCAGGTTTAAAAAAAATGGTGCTATAGCTCAGGCCCCTCTTCTTTCTCCCACTGGCGGTGTTTCTTTGTCAGACAGCAAATCAATTCATGCTCTTTCCTCACCACGTTTTGGACAGAGCAGAAGTCATTCCGTCTTAAACTGCACCAACTTCTCTGCCCAAACTCTGGACTCACAAGGGACAATAGCAACAGGAACGTCTGCCTGGCTAGTTAGATACTTACCATTATTATTTCTCTCTTTTATCACCATAGTGCCTAGAAGCCCTAATCATAGAGTAGCACGGGGCATCCTGTTATTGCTGGTGTAACATACAAATGGTGACTATTTTCCCTCTCACTAAAATAAGGTGGATTTTTTTTTTATTTTTAATTAGGACATTCTAACAATTTCAGAGATAGATGAGGTTTGTGGCTGGAATTACTGGATAGCGTTCTGATCTCTCATGGCCCCTCTCCTCTAGAGCTGAATTACACAGCTAGCAGAGTTTTAGCCTGGCTTCCCAGACTGGTGAGGAAAGGATATCTTTCTCCCTTTCTGAGAACCATATTAGAAACCCCTGCTTATCCACTACACTGTGTGGTCCACAGCCTTCTCCACATACAAGCAGCCCTGGCCACAGAAAACTGCTAACAAACACCATGCTTAAATGCAACTATCATTGCAATGTCTTTAAAGGTGAAAACAAGGGTTTGGGCGGATGAGTTGGGGGAAGGGAGGTTTAAACACAGCTTTTCAAGAGTCACCGTATTAATGTTTGCTTCAAAATTCCTGCATCCTCATTTTATCCTTGGGAAAAGCTCACAAGATGGGGTTTCCACCCGGTGGCAGAAGTACATTTATTTAATTCCCTCCCCCTCCCAGTTTCAATTTCACATCAGAATTTGAAGCAAATATTTAAAAATAAGGAAAGAAAAGTAAACCACAATACTAAAAAAATAAATAGCGGAAGCAGCAGACTCAACAGTGACCCAAACCCATAAAATAATGAACCACAGTTTATGTGCAGAGTCTCTTCATAAATATCCCTTAGCTTAGGACACGGCTGCACGCACAGCAGACAGGAAGACAGCACAGCCTTCTCATGGAGGGGTGAGAGGAGTAGCAAAAGTACCCACAGCAAACAGAGTCAACATACCCTATGTAGGAGAGGAGGGAAGGAAGGATGACCACCTGCTTAAAGCAGCTAAAGGACTCTGGAGATCCTCAACCCTCACTCCAGCCCCTTTACATCACACAAAGGTACCAAAGTGGAATAAACGATTCCTAGAAGCCCTGGTTCCAGCCATAAGAAAATTGCCCCAGTGCATGCAGTGAGGCTGCCTCCCAAGTGCCAACTCACCAGCCCTCACGGTCCCACACAGCACTGCAGCCCGTGGAGCAGCCCCAGGAGACTAGGTAATTTAGGCCCCTATGGCTAAGAGCTGTCTGTGTTATCCTGGTGGCCTGGAGCATGACTTAAAGCTGTCTTAGCCGTTCCCCACCCTTCAGCTGCAAGTTCTGAACCATATCGCATGAGAAATTCTCACCACAGGTTCTATTCTCAGTCCTGTCACCCAAACACTGTGACAACTCAGACAAGATACTTCTCTGTGTTTCAGCTGCCCCATCTGTAAAATGGAGTATTCCTCAATTGCCTCTCAAATAGGGCTGTAAGGCTAAATTCATTAAACTCTGTAAGGTACTTCAGGATCTTCTGATGAGAGACACCTAGAGAAGTGCAAAATATTACATGCACTAGGGATGAAAGGTCTTAGAGTTCTGCCATTTGAGCAGACTTTAGAACAGTGGTTTTCATCCTGTGGGTCCACACACACTGTCTAAGATTTCCAAAGGGGTACAACCTCCATTTGAAATTTTTCAGGAGTCCGCAAATGAAAAAAGGTTGAAAACCACTGGTTCAGAACACAATCTAGCTTTTGAAAGCCAGTGTTTACTGATGTGTTTGTGGGTTAACAATAGATGTAACACACTCTCACACTCACAAGTGTTACCACTGCCATCTGTTTTCAACAATTTTCTCTTTCCTAGGTTTACCAGTCTTTTTTTGGACACACATTTTTTGCTCCATATTAGTGATGAGTAATTTTCAGTTGATCACACATCGCAGAATATTTAGAATTTAGTTTCCATCCACAGTGATTACCTGGAGCTCAACTACATTGCAAACAGCATCATAGAGTGACAATATGAAGCACCATGATAAAAAGCTTCAATAAGAAAGACCGCTTGTGCAACCTTGGCAGATTTTAAGTCCAACAGATTAACTGTCTTCAAAGTCACCTAAAACGGTATAAAAATCCAACAGAATTGTTTGAGAAATCTTAAATTCAGCCCTGATCCTGCAATGAGCTCTGAGCGAACAGAATCCTGTGCCTTCATGGAGCCCCACTGTAGAATCAAGGCCTTACTATTAAATAAGACACTCGGGCCAACATTTTTAAATGTGTATGCCTCTTGTTAAACACCTAATTCCATGCTTCAGCATCTAAAGTAGCCTAACTTTCCGCGGCACTGAGCACCCACCACTCCCAAAAAGAGTTTGAAAATCAGGCCACTTATGAGGTGTCTAAACAGACAACTAACTTGAGGCACCCAAGTTTGGAAAGTCTGGCCTAAGATTTTAAGTAACATTTTGGCACAAGTGAAGGGGCCAGCTCTGAAGGCCAGTTAGAAATCATCATCAAATCCTGTTTATAGCCATAACAATAGCTTTGTTTGGGAACATAAGGCTACATCCAAGATTTTCAAATAGGGATGCAATGATCATAAGGAATTCTTCCCAAGCTTCTTCCACTTCATACAGTCAAGCTGCACTCCTTGCTAGTCAAGGCTTTTAAAAGAATAGCATTTGTACATTCTTAGACAGATCCTCAATATGCAGGGTCACATAAAAGCTCCAAGAGTGTATGGTTATAATCCATGCACTATGCAGTTAGCTGTTAGAGCTTCGCAACAGCTGGGCCAACCTGCCACTGCATTGCATCTGTCCAGATTTGCTAGACTTCCATTTTAATACACTCACTCCTCATGGAAGAGGTGTGCAGTTAATTTCAATGTTTCTCAAAAACAACACTAAAAGCTCCCAGTCAGCAGCACCCATGCAGGGCACAAACTGTGTTGCTAGAACGTACTGGTTTATGAAACCCAGAGTATGCACAAAAAACACAACTAGCAAAGAGAGAGAGCATTTCTCACCTTCTTTAGAACTCCTGAGACCAGTAACAACCTTCCCAACATACACACATCCCCAGAATAAACAGATTAAACAAGGATTTCCCATTAAAGCTTGGCATACACACAAAAAACGTGTCTACGCCAGGAAAAAAAGGTGTGTTGTTAAACTGAAATATGTTACATTAAAATCATAATGTAGCCAGAGCAAGTTGTAGTTTTAACATGTATTAGCTGATCAGGATGAATCGTACTTCCCACTAACATGTTAAAACTATCTAAACACACCCCAAGTTACATCAGTATAACTAAAGATCTGTTTTAAAGTGATTTAGTAACACATGAAAACCCATGTGTGGACACCCTTGTGTCAGTTTAAACCTGGATTACATCAGTTTAGTTTGTGTCAGAAAAGGTACAGGCACAAGTTAAACCTACCTGACCAGTTTCAGTTTTAAACTGAAACAAGTGTGTCCACACGGGGGTTTGCAACAATTATATCAGGCTTTTCAAATGATTTTAAAAACTGATGGAACTTCTGAATGTAGCCAACCCCTCAGAGGCTCCTCACTCTCATATTAGCAGATCTCTCCGCACAGGAAGGCTGGCGCAGAGGGGATCACAGACATGCAGTGCTGAAAGGGACCCTCAGAAGCGTCACGTCCAGCCCCCTGCATTGTGACAGGACCAAGTAGACCTACACCACCCCGACAGGTGTTTGCCCAACCCCTTCTTAGACACCTCCGGCGATGGGGACTCCACAGCCTCCCCGAGCAGCCTGCCCAGGAGCGTAACCCCCGCAGAGCTGGGACCTTTCTCTCACATCTAAGGCCAATCTCCCTTGCTGCAGATCAAGCCCCTTCGCTCTGGTCCCGCCTCCCGCGCACAGGGAGAACAGCTGTTCGCAGTCCCGCTGCCGGGCAGCCCCTGGGCACAGCCCCCGGCCGCCAGATTCCCCGCCCCGCTGCCCCGCCGGGCTGAAGGCCCTTCGCGGGAGGCGAGGTGCTGGTGGCCGGCCAGGGAGTGTCCGGGGCCGGGGCCGTCCAGAAACCGGAACCGAAACGACCCGCTGCGCGGCGAGTCCCACCTTCCCCCTATGTCCCGGCCGGGCCGGGCCGCGCCTGCACCCACAGGCACGGATCGGAAACCAGCCGCCTCCCAACAGGGCCCCCCGCACACGGCAGCGGATCACCCCCGGGCACGGCCGCCCTGCAGCCCCCACAAGGCCTCAGTGCCAGGCCCGGGCCGGGCTCCCGCCGCCTGCCAGGGAAACCCTCCTCCCGGGCCGGGCGCCCCTTCTCCCGCTGCTCAGCCCCGCCGGCGGCCGCTCGCCGTTACCTGCTCGGCAGGAGCCGGCGCTGCTCACCCGCGGCAGCCTCGTCCGCCCATCGCCTGGCCCCACCACCGCTCCCACCGCCTGCGAGCCCAGGGAGCGTCGCTAAGGAGCCACATCACCGGGAATCCGCAACCCTTCCCTTGGCTCGCTAGCCCCTTCCGCCGGGGCTGGCCGCACCCCCATTCCCTCCTGGTGGGGGTCTCCTTCGGCTGGTCGGGCCCACGCAAGCCGGAAAGGGGTCAAACGCCCTGCGGGGAAGGGAAGGAATGGCCTATTCGGCTGGGCCTAGAATTGGAATTTACAGCGGGTCCCTGAGCCAGAGCGCTTCGACCAATCACGAGGTGCCCAGGTCAAGAGACTTGCCAAAAGGAGCAACAAAACGGCCAGAGGAACCAATGGAATTCCCGGGGAGGCGGGACTTGCACTGTAGAAATGTCAGGGTCTAAAAGGTGCAGGAACATAGACTCATGAACTCGAAAGTCAGAACAGAAGGGACCAGTATGATCATCTATTCTGACCTCCTGCACAAGGCAGGCCAGAGAACCTCACCCACCCACTCCTGTGGTAGACCCCTGACCTATGACTGAGTTATTAAAGTCCTCAAATCATGGTTTAAAGACTTTAAGGTACAGAGAATCCACCAGCAAGTGAGCCCTGCCCCATGCTACAAAGGGAAGCGAAAACCCCCCAGAGCCTTTGCCAATCTGCCCTGGGGGAAAATTCCTTCCTGATCCCAACATATGTCCTCTCTTCATCTCCGCCCCTCCCCAAGGACTGGGGGGAGTAGTAAGGTGCTAGGGGTGGGTAAAGGAGGCAGAATCTGGCCCACAGTGAATAAGGAGGGTAAAGAGCAGACGGAGGAGCTGGGTAGAGAATGGAAGAAACGTCTGCGCGGGACAGGTACAAACAGAAAGATCTATGGTGCGAACTATGTGAGGATGGCACAAGAAAAGACGTAAAACACTCGAGATCACATGGAAAAGTCAGGGTAACGTAAGAGATCCCAACACTGACCCAGTTTAATGTGAGAGCACCCGAGGCAGTTTCAGAGTAAAGAAAAGCAGTTGGATTGCATGAGATGTTATGTGTACAGTGCTTTGACATCTCCAGGCGGAAGCTGACAGACGAATGCAAAGTGCTGAATAAATACTTTGTGTTGCAGTCTCAGTCATTAGGGAAAAGCTGTCCCTGAGGCAACTACCCTTTCCTCTTTCAACACTCACTTCTGCTGGGTTCACTACAAGTTAACCAGATTATTGTGATTAAACTGGGAAGCAGTTGAGCTCATATTTGCATATATAGAGAAAACATATATACACATTGAATCTATTTTTGATTACATTCCTCTTCCCTCACCCCACCCATTCATTGTCATTTGACTTCCTGGACTGTAAGCTTTTTGGGACAGGATCCCTGTCAATGGGACCATCATATTGACTAGAGTCTCTGGGCACAGCCTCAATACAAGTAATATAATAATAATGAAATAGGCTCAAATAGTCCAAAGAGTTGCAGAATGTCTATTTACTGTCTTCAGGTCTTTGTATCTTGTTCTCTGGAAGCACGATTCAATTCTCATAGATTTAATTGAAAGCTATATTGAGCATGGGGTTGGCAGAGGCTCAGGATACAGTTGAGTCAGCAGCCCAGCCCTCTAGAAGTTCCCTAGTGATTTGAAGATTTCATCCCTCTCTTTGAATCCCTCCACTGGCTACCTCTTTTTTTTGCCAAAAATACCTCTTGTATAGCAAACAAGATATTTGTCTTCACTTTCAAGACCTTTGACAACCAATCCCCATCCCCTCCCACCTAACGCTGTCATTCACTATCAAGATGTCACCAGCCTCCATTGTCCACTTGTTAAATTTTCAAACAAGCACTGTTATGCTTTCCTCATGCTGCCCCTCACACTTGGGAGGAGCTCCCCCTAAACATCTGCGAAACTAACATTATCCTCCTTCAAATTGCTCCTTAAAACTCTCCTCTTCCATGAAGCCTACAAAAAACTTGACAATAGTCAGACTACTGCTGTGTTGAGGCCACTGCCTATCATGCTGACCAATAGTAACTGTCCTATTATTTCCTCATACACATACACACACCATCTATCTGCCTGTATCCACCTATCATCTCTTCTTATACTTAGATTGGAAACTCTTTGGGCCAAGGACCACCTTTTTGTTCTCCATTTGTACAGCCCCCAACACAAACGAGTCCTGGTCTAATACAAATAATAAATAATAATGATTGTTATCATGCATCTCCCTGTAACATGGACAGAACAAAGCAGCTTCTTTCCACTTGCTTCAACACCAACAAAGATATTTCACCGTATTGCATCGCTTCAATTGGTTTCTCCTGAAGATACTTGCTGTATCACTCTGTATAAGATCCTAAAGAACAGACATTTATTTCCCTTGAGTCAGTGGAGACAGCATTATAGACAACTTTAATAGGATAAGAATCTCCACAGGTCCTCTGGCCTAAGTCTTAATAAATACTTTTCTGTCTGGAATCAATAAGTATTGAGCTCTTCACACCTCTGCACCTAGGTTTGAGGCTAACATAAGTGCACACTCAAAAAGATGATACTGTGCTACCTCTTTATCTTTCTAATGTTGTCATCTCCATTTTCCTTTTGTTTCCTGGATTTTCTAATAGGAACATGGGCTTTATTATTAGCAATAACAATGCCTAGCTCTTACATAGTGTTTTCATTGGTAGATCTCAAAGCATTTTACAATATCAATATTGTTATCTCCTATCCCCATTTTACAGAAGGGAAAACCAAGGCACAGCAAGATGAAGTGACTTCCAGCGAGCAATAGAACCCAGCTTCCTGAATTTCAGTCCAGTGCTTTATCCACCGGGGATTCCCACAACAGATCAGACCAATCTGTAACTTGCTAACTACTTATGCTAAACTATCTGTTCCATCTTGCATTTAGCTATTACACTTGGAGCACCTTTCTCAGTCCTGGAGAAGAGCTCTGTGTGGCTCGAAAGCTTGTCTCTCTCACCCAGAGAGGTTGGTCCAATAAAAGGTATTACCTCACCCACCTTTGTTTCTTTATGTATCATTGTAACTCTCCCATGCCAAAGTGAGACAGTGGCTACTTGCCTGAGAGGATGGGAAATTTAGCAGCCTCTGTATAACCCTGATAGCTCCTGTTGGAACCCTGGCAGAGCTGTCACTATGGAACCTCTCATTGCTCCATTTCACTCTACTTTGGTTCTAGGAAATCTCATTTTATTTGAAATTTTTATCACTGGTGGAAGCTGCTCACTTGATGACCCTAGAGACTGAACCTCTCTATCCACAGGACAGATACATGAGCTGCAGCAGGTCAAGCTTCCCTCTCACCAACCCATCTGTCTCAGCCCTGCCTTGGATAGGGGGATTCAGTCTCCATGGCTCATTTAATCCTTGCTTGCCGTCTGCTGGAACTACCAACAAAAAGGATCAGTTAGTGCAATCCTGGTGGTGGTGGTGGGTTGGGTTGGGTTTTTTTAGATATGATTACCATTCCACTAGGAATTAGACTGAGCTTACAAAACTCAACTCACCCAAGCCACCAGTCAGTTATCAGATCAAAACAGACTGTATCTGGATTCAGACCAGCAGATAGGTGTGAAGGGCTCCGTACCCTTCTCAATCCCCTGGAATATACCAATACATAGTCTCACCCAGAGCTGGATTTCCAATTAGGAACAGTAGGTATGTGCCTAGGGGTGCCTAAACAGTGGCAAATTACTGCATGGGCCAATGGGGCCTGTGCCCAGGGGCCCCGGCCCATTTGGGGGCCCCCAACACTGGAACTCTGGCCCCACCCCCTGCTCCTCTTCTTCCTCCTGAAGCCCCATCCCTGGCCAGCCCAGGAGTGAGCTGAACACTTTCCCCTAACCCAGAGTTGGCTGAGCTAGTCACCCCAGCCCCTCTCCCCCTGCACCCGAAAAACATGGTCAGCTGTAGACGGGGGGCGCTGAAGATGCTGTGCCTAGGGGTGCATAAGATGTAAATCCAGCCCTGGTCTCACCTAGGGATGGACAAGTCCTGGTCCAAACACTTGGGCCATTTCAAAACTGGCCGCTGATTTTAGCTGCCCAGCTAAGGGCCTGATTTTCAGAGATGCTGAGCACCTGCAGCCCCCCTATATTATATTAGGTCATCTCTAAAAATCAGGCACAATGAAGTTGAGTACCCTAAAACACTGGACACTTGTAAAAGTGCAGGCATTGGTCTGTCTCCTTTGGAAATGCCACTTGCTCACCCCCTCCAGCTGTCCTAGGCCTGGAATAAGGTGACACCTTGTGGTGAGACCAACACACTGTGACATTAAGTTCACTCCATCCCTGGTTATCTTGTTTATCAGGCACTGCCCACGTTATCATAGGCCTGGATTCGCCTTTGTCCCATATAAACCTGATGTGTTATCTCACTGTACATTAGTGCCAGTTCTAACTACCAGAAATGGTCCATCCTGGAACTAGGGCTCTCAAAACCTTCATTTCAGTTGTATTGTTAGCTACCTCCTTTGGATACTGTTTTTTTCCATGCATCCCAAATTTTGGGGGTGTTGTCCCACATTTGAGTCCTGCATGCTAGGAGGTTGATAGGGTTTAACTTTAAACCTCAGACCTACCATCAGTCCAAGGGTCTGTGCCACTGAATAGGCCAGGTTGAAGCAGAGACCTATAATCCTCATCCAAACCACCTGTGGTTAATAAAGAGCTCACAACATGGTTTGCAAGACAGCATTAACCCTCATTGCTGGCCACATTCCAGTCTGTAGTTACGTTCTCTCTTCCTAGATTCCCTCTGCAGTTTCTGTTAGATACCCGAGTCTCCTTTACATCCTGTTCTGAGCTGTATTGCTGTGCTGTTAAACAACTGCTGGCTCACCTGGGTTGCGTCTCAGAGATGAATGCATGTCAGGCTAGGTATTTTACACACCAACTTGTCCCAAAACAACACCAGTGGTAATTCCCCCCTTTTGTTATTTCAGTGCAGGTCTGTGTGTGGACAACCTTGTTTTCGAACAGAGGTGGCTAAGCCAATTTAACTAGGATCAGGAACAAACCGAGTTAAGCCAAATTGATTGAAACCACTTTGTTTCCAAAAGAGACCGTCCACACACAGACTTGCACTAAAACCTCTCACGTGACTTCAATTCACTCCTTTTGGTGTTTACGACGCAGCTGGTGAGGATTTAGTGTCACTCTGGTGTTCTACCAGTCAGGTCCGCTCCTCCTACCCTGCCCAGCCCCCCCATCTCCCAACTCCCCAGCCCCCTCATCTTCTCCCACATTGCCCAGCCCGCTGCTTGTCCCCGCGCTCGGTGTGCGAGACCTTCCCGAAACTCGCGGGTCTCTCGCAGAGGCACAACATGCTGATGAATATTCATAAGCGGCTTCTTAATTATTCATGAGGTTTCGCGGGCTTTTGCTGACCACGTGGGATAGTTGCGCGCGCGGTAACCCTCGGGCCCCGGGACAGGAGTGAGCGGGACCGGTCTGCAGGAAGGATGGCGGTGAGCAGGACGGGGGTGACCGCATGGTAGCTGGGCTCTGGATATGGGTGACCCCGAGACATTGAAATCCCCCTCCGCGGGCTCTGCATGGGGGAGGGGATCCACAGGACAGCCCCCCCCGCGCCCGGGGCTCTGCATGGGGGAGGGGATCCACGGGACAGCCCCCCCTTCCCCCCCCCGCGCCCGGGGCTCTGCATGGGGGAGGGGACCCTGAAGAGTGGCAGGTCTCATGCCCTGATCTGCCCAACAGGTAATGTGAAGAGTATTGTAACTCTTTTCCCCTGGGAGATCTCCTGTCCCTTCCTGGACCTCTGGCACTATGGGGCCTGTTGGGAAGTTAGACCCATGGGGTATTAGCCGTCCCTTCCATCTACCACGGTTCTGTGGACCCTTCGTTGGGGTGGGGGGGAGCCCTGTGCATACCCTATGGGACAGTCTGTTCTTCTGCCCGCCTCTAACACAACTCTGCCTTTCTTGTAGGATTCCTCGGAGTCCCAGAATGTGGCCACCAGTCCTGCCCGTAGCTCTCGGCGAGATGCCTTCACTTCCAGTCCGGGCAGGGACCTGCCTCCTTTTGAGGATGAGTCAGAGGGACTCCTGGGGACTGAGGGACTCCCCGAAGAGGAGGAGGATGGGGAAGAGCTGATTGGGGATGGGATGGAAAGGTAGGGTGCATGCAGCAGTCAGAGAATGATGTGAGAAGTCTCCCGGGGTTGTTCTGTGCAGGCAGCACCTTGGCACAAGGGGAAGCGTCTGTCTTTCACCTTGGGACAGGTTCAGATTCTTGCGAGGAGCATTGGGGGGAGAACTCATTGTCTTCAGCCTGCTCCCCTTTTGTGCACACTTCAGAATAGCCCAGTGTAGCTCAGCATGTTCACACTGTGCAGGTGTTTCTAAAGTGCCTGTCACCAGCCCTGTGGGATGTGTCTGCTGAAGAGAAGCCTGGGATGGGAAAAGCATAGAGGCTGCAGGGCACTGGTGAGGGGTATGGACAGGTGTCCGGGGCTGGGATAGCGGAGCAGTGAGGTGTGTTGTTGGGTGAGCTGTGGGGGTAAACTTGTACCGTTCCTGCCCAGACGGTGTCTGGCTCAGATCAGTGCTAGCCGCTCACTCCTGTGAGCTCGAAACTCACAACCTTCCCTCTGAAGCAAAACTGTTTGTTCTACAAATACTGGAACCTTTGCAACTGGATTGAAAAAGAAACCTTGCCTATCCCTGGTCCAATTACAAACCAGTCAGCTGTGTAGTACAGACACTGTTGGTCTAGGCTTGTACCTTGGTATTCATTGCCATAGAATTGGAGCTTCTGCCAGTGGTAACATGGAATTGTAGAATTCCTCTCTGTTCACCAGAGAAAGTTTGGCTGGATCTTCCTGACCCTGCCTTGCCCCAAACGGTAAAATGGCTAGAGAAACACTGACATTTGGCTGAACTGAATAGCTGACTAAACTACATCTGTTTGTGCCTAGGGACTACCGCCCTATTCCAGAGCTGGATGTCTATGAAGCCGAGGGCCTGGCCTTGGATGATGAGGATGTGGAGGAACTGACCGCAAGCCAGAGGGAGGCGGCAGAACAGGCAATGAGGCAGAGGGACCGTGAGCTGGACCGTGGCCTGGGTCGCATGAGGAGGGGGCTGCTGTATGGTATGCATCGATGAGATTTTTAAAAGCACGCTGCCATTCCAGCAGTGACTGTCTAGCTTCTCCTGAAAGGGCAGGTTACAGTCCCTCCCCCACAGCATGCAGTTACTTGCTGAGCCTGACGGCTGCGGAGCTTCTACAGCTTGCTCAATATTGAGGTTTTGAGGGGCCTGTGCAGCACGTGAATTTCCCTATACAAAATCCTTGTAAGGTGGGCACTTTGGGGGCTCTGGCATTAGCGCTATTAGCCTAGTGCACTTTATGTGGCTGCTGCTGAGCCGCGGCTCCCAGGCCCACATCAGGATTTGGGCTCATACCCAGTAAGGGCTGAGCAGACTGCTGCACTGTTGGCAGTGCTGTCTTTATGGAGACTTCCAAACCAGCACTGAGCCATCTCTGATGGGCTGTCTCCTGGTGCATTTAGGGAAATGGTAATTATTATCCCTGGCATCCAGTCCAGCCCCCCTTCTCTCTCATTCTGGACACAATGGAACAATTCTGGACACAGGTTCTGATGTCAACTTCAGTGTGTATAGTTTTGGGGGCCTACATGGGGCTCTTACTTTTGCCTCCATAATCTTTGAAAAGCCAGTGTGTAAATCAACTTGCTCTTGGTACCTAACGCTTGGGGTCTGATGTAGCCCAGAGTTTGGTTTGGCATGGTTTTAGACTAGAGCTTAATTTGGTGTGGCTGAATGTTGGGAACTTCTGACCCCACTTGCAGAGATATTGCGGTCCATTCTTTGTATGCATGTATGTATATAATGGTCCATTCTTTACGCACGCACGCACAGAGGGAGAGTTCCCAACGTTCAGCCAGACCAAACTAAGCTCTGTTCTTGTAAGCTCTCTATATATATATTGGGAAGGGGGCGGGGCAGCGTAGAGAGCAGAAATGTCAGCTCTGATTGACTTCTCTTTTTCTTTAAACTTTCAGATAGTGATGATGAAGATGAGGATCGTCCTTCCCGAAAGAGGCGATTGGCGGAACGGGCTGCAGATGGGGCAGAAGAAGAGGATGAAGACATGATTGAGAGCATTGAGAATCTGGAAGACATGAAAGGACATTCGGTAAGGGAGTGGGTGTCTATGGCGGCTCCCCGGCTTGAGATCTACCACCGCTTCAAGAACTTCCTGAAGACCCATGTGGATGACCATGGGCACAATGTGTTCAAGGAGAGGATCAGTGACATGTGCAAAGGTATGACTGGCTGTGGGGCAGGCAGGGCCAGGGGGAGGGCAGACCCACCTCGATAGATAGATAGATTTTTTTTTATAGCAGAACACACTTTGGGATGTCTGATACAGCATTTCCCCTTCCTCCTTGGCTGTGGCACTCTAAAACACTCCATTCCATATGTCCTCTTTCTCTCCTGTTTACCCCAAATGCTGAATCAGTTTTTACAGGGGATTTGCTGCTTTTGATGGAGCTGGCTGAATAATGCAGAACTTTGCTGCAAACTTTCCCCTGACTTCTTAATTCCTGCCCCTCTTGTGTTCACTTTCCACTTTTCCACTATGCAGCTGAATTCTGCCAGCAGGAAGGCTTGCAGGGGTGCAGATTGGAAGCTTACAGGCTCCAGTACAAGATAGAGGGGAATTTTACATTTGTTTTTTGGCATCATTTGCACCAGAAACCAGGTCATTCAAACAGGGAATAGAAACAGTGCCATGTGACTTAGGAGACCAGTCTGAGCTCAGCAGTGCAATGTTGAATTTGAAGTTGTAAGCCACGGAAGAAACAGAACCAACAAATACTGTTGACTAATCTTGAAGAAGAATTGGCCAATAGAAAAAGCAAAATTAATCAAATCTGTTAAGAATGGTTTGTGTTGTCAGTTTAATCCCATTGTGCAAAGCACTGTACAAACACAGGAGAAAACCAAAATGTCAGTCCCTGCCCCAAAGAGCTTACATGAGGCACAGATTTTTGGGTCAGTCATCTAGCACAGCATGGGCTAGTAGTCTCTGATTTTAACTTTTTGGAGGTGGTTGGATGACTGGGCATTGCAGCAGGGCCATTCAGTCTTATAAACATTGCACTGGGCTTCTGGGCTTTTTGGGGAGCTTTTTAGTTGTTTTTCAGCTCAGCGATCAGCAATCTGGTACTGGTGAGGAGAGATGCAGTAGAACACTGACTACAGATGATTAAAATTCACCCTACTTGTTCCCTCTGCAGAGAACAGAGAGAGCCTGGTGGTGAACTATGAAGATCTGGCTGCCCGGGAGCATGTCCTTGCCTACTTCCTGCCGGAGGCCCCAGCTGAAATGCTGAAGATCTTCGATGAAGCAGCCAAGGAAGTGGTGCTGGCTATGTACCCCAAATACGACCGGATTACTCAGGAGATCCATGTCCGTATCTCGCATCTACCTCTGGTGGAGGAGCTGCGGTCGCTCAGGTAGGCAGTGCCGTTAGTATTGCTGATGGCCATCCTATGAGGATCTTTGGACCACATGTTTGGGATGGACAGGCTTGCTGGAATTACAGTGACTAAAATTGTGTGTAAGAAAATAGGGGCTCTGGCTCTGCTGGGGGGAAGGATGCCAGCTGATCCAGCCTGCCTCAGTAGGACAGTGGGGTCTATTTTTAAAGTAATCCAGTTGCTTAAGGATAATGATTCTGATGCCCCAAAAGATAAACAACAAATCTGTAAGAATAGACTTACTGATCAATGTTCTCTATTGGGTGTTGTGACAAGGTATCATACCGGGTGTGCCTGCAGCAAGGAGGCTGCTGTAGGTCCTTCTGCCTTCCCTGACGCCTGCCATTGTCTTCCCTTCTCTCTTTAGGCAGCTGCACTTGAACCAGCTGATCCGAACCAGCGGTGTGGTGACGAGCTGCACAGGGGTCCTGCCTCAGCTCAGCATGGTCAAGTACAATTGTAGCAAGTGCAGCTTCATCCTGGGGCCTTTCTTCCAGTCCCAGAACCAGGAGGTGAAGCCTGGTTCCTGCCCAGAGTGTCAGTCTGTTGGCCCCTTTGAAATCAACATGGAAGAGGTAAGATTTAAACCTCCTATACAATGTGGACATGGGCTCCTGCAGTAGTGTCTTCTTCCCTCTTCTGTCCTCAGATGGATTTGTTCCCACCCTTTGCTGAAGCTTGGTGTAGTAAATGATGAACTGTATTGATGACAGGTCTGATCCCTGGATCTAGATCCTGTTGTCTCTGGGCCTGAGTGTCCTTATCTGTTTGGTTGGTGTAAGGGCCTTGGATAAATCTTTCTGTGTCTGATACCATGTTGATCCCTGTGGTATGGAGATCCCTGAAGGTGCTGCAGGGTTGCAAACACTGAGCCTTGCACACCCTCCTCCTCCCCAAGTTAGGTCAGTATTGTCCTCGTTTTATAGCTAGGAGAACCGAGCCGCAGATACCATCTAGCAGTGAAGCGGAACCACTAACTCAAAGCTCCTGGCTCCCAGTGTTTGACCTAACCACTATATCATGCTCCTCCCCACAAGCTGGATGTCCCTGCCCAAAGCCAGGAGTTGGATGAGCAAACACTACTTACCTCCCACTCATGGAGGTGGGTACTAGAGGGTGAAAAGCTTTGGTCAGGGGCAACATGGCAGAAGCTTCCACTGTTTCCAGCACTGTCTATCCAACAGACTGCCTCTAGCCCTCAAACTACTTCTGATTAACCCCAAGCCAAACATGGCCCCCGCTCTTGACTCAGAGTCTAAAAATCTGAAGTAACTGCTCCAGCATTCTCCTGGGCCTCTTCTGTAAAGGCCCTTTGAAAATTACCTGTGCAGGCCGTAGGGGCACCTGACTCACCATGCAACTCGCTTTTGTTATCGCAGACTGTCTACCAGAACTATCAGCGCATCAAAATCCAGGAGAGCCCGGGGAAGGTGGCAGCAGGCAGGCTGCCTCGCTCCAAGGATGCCATTCTTCTTGCTGACCTGGTCGATAGCTGCAAACCAGGAGATGAGATTGTGAGTGAGGAGCAGTTAAGCTTCTTCTCAGTTCCTTGGTGGTATTGTGAGGAGCTGGACTTTCACTTCTGTGTCTGTCTATGGGAAGGGGTGATACTGGGAGGGGTGTCTTAGCTCCAAGATGTCAGGTTGGAAACCCGACTTTCACGTCCAGTGTCTTGATAATGGAGTGTTAGTGGGAGAAGACAGTCTCGTGCCATGTAAATCGGTACTTGGAGGTCCTGCTACTAAGACATTAACCTGCCATATCCCTTCCTGTGCTTTCTAGGAGCTAACAGGGATCTATCACAACAACTACGATGGCTCCCTGAACACTGCCAATGGATTCCCAGTCTTTGCGACGGTGATCATGGCAAATCACATTGCCAAGAAGGACAACAAGGTGGCAGTTGGGGAACTGACTGATGAGGACATGAAGATTATCATAGGCCTGTCTAAGGATGAGCAAATTGGGGAGAAAGTGAGTTTGCTTGAAACATTTCTCTTCCTGGCAGCCAGCTGTCTGCTTGAGATCAGAGAATGAAGTTAAACAGAGAGATGACAGTGTGGCGTCCCTCGTTAGTGGGACACCATCAGCTCAAAAATCTGCTTCTGTCTGAAAATGTCTTGCCCCCTATAGTGCTAAGAGGGCTCCCAGTGAGAGTGAGAAACTGAAGAGGGGTGGATGAGACACTTTTTTTTCTTAGTTTGCTTTGTGCATTTTTGTCAGCGCTCTGTGTAGCGGCAACTTGAGCATTCTTCCTGGATAGTCAGTTTCCCATCTTGTTTGGACAAGCCTTTCACACCACAACAGGGACAAAATAGAAAAATGTGAATAGGGAAGCCACCAGAATTGACAAAGAGACTCCACAGGGGCAGTTCTGAAACTAGATCGACGCCAACTGATGGGTCGCTTGCTGAAGCAGTGGTTGCCTAGTGGGGAGAAGACCAAGAAGGTCTAGCTCCAGTATTCTGTGTGTCTGATCTCCTGTCTCTCTTGCCTTGCTCTCTAAGGGCGAGTGCCTAAAACAAGCATTTTCCCCTTAAAACCTTCTGTCCCTGCTCTTTTTAATAGAGGGTTGTGATTTCGGGTTGACAAGGAATAAAACGAGTTTAAACTGTTCATTTAGCAACCCTGCAACCTGCCAAGACCTGAGTTGATACACTAAAGAACATAGAGCTAGAATAAGGATTTCCTGAGCACCCGTAGGGCAGGAAGTGTAATGTGGTGGGTTCAGATCCTGTAGCAAGGATGACATCTCTGTCATCTCTGTCCTATCTTCTTTAATTGCAGAGTCTGGTGTTTGTAACTTTACTTCCACTGGGTGCAGCTGATACATCTATAAAGCCAGAGCTTTGGAAATAAAACTTCAGTAGGTTTGACATCAGTAATGACCAACATCCAATGTTTTGACTGCACGTGCCTTAATTGGGGATGCAAAATAAAGTCTAATCTGAATACTTGACCTTGAGAGCCATTAATCTATACAATAGATCATCCAATCTTAGTTATTCTGATAGTTGACAAATATTAAAATATCACTTAAACAGGCATCAGCCAGAATCTGGATCTCTAACTCAGAACAAAGTAATAAATACAGTCTCTCCACTGTATTTAGTGTGAAGTGTGAATGTAGAGGTAATAGCGAATTCTCTTGCACTGTATTGCACAATGTGTCCTGCTCATCAGCAGAACCTCCATGGTGTATTGGTCGTACTATTGCATCGATGCTACATTCCTCTTACATAATAGGGGAATAATTGAAGTCAGCAATGTGAACTTCAAGCACTGATTAGAATAGCTGTGTAGCTAATGTGTCTTACTGATTTTTTTCAAGCCGGATACTGAATATACTGGGCAAGGGGACTCCACTGAAAATCCCTCTGCCTTTCCTTTCAGATCTTTGCCAGCATCGCTCCATCTATTTATGGGCATGAAGACATCAAGAGAGGCCTGGCCCTTGCCCTGTTTGGTGGTGAACCCAAAAACCCTGGTAGGTGTGTTGTCAGTTGTATTTAGTGTGTGATTCCAGACCTGTTTCTGCTGATGCAGTGCAGGCAGTTAGGAATTATCTTTGTGATGAGAAGATCAGGAGTAGTAGAATAAGGGAATTCTGTTTATAACACTAGAAACATACATTCCACTTTGCAGAAGTAGAAATACATGGACTGGACAAGGTCCCTGCTCTGAAGAGCTAGAATTTAGGCAACTGCTTATTAGTCATTAACATCGCTCTGCTCCTAGCATTCTGGGTTTAGGGTTTTTGTGCAGGTCTGATGCCTAGGGAGTCCTCACTGCTTCCTCCTTTTGTACAAAGGATCTTATTTAAACTGGGGGAAGAAATGCAACATCACACATCTAAATGTAAAAGAACCAAGTTCCACAAGGGGTTAGCGCTGCTGTGGGGAGTACCAAGAGATCCTGGACCACCAAAATGTACTAGAGTTTGGTGACCCTGGATCTCTATAAAACGCTTGCAGTTCTATTGGGGTGGATTTTTGCACTTGCAGAACTCCAGCAGTGAGTGAATTGGGACCCCTCCGAAATGTTCAAAACTCAAATTCACGCTGAAGTGGGGGTGGAGGAGAAGAGGGAGGTAGAAGGAACTGATCTTTAAACAAGACTTCTGGGGTTTTGCTCAGGAAGTAGTGTCTTGAGTG
Source organism: Emydura macquarii macquarii (assembly GCF_026122565.2). Lineage (NCBI taxonomy): Eukaryota > Metazoa > Chordata > Testudines > Chelidae > Emydura > Emydura macquarii. The sequence continues at coordinate 14,121,534 of NW_027131105.1, read as the reverse complement.
CCGATGGGCCCATTTGCACACTCCTGGTCCAAGGGAAACATGAGATTTCACTGTTCTTGCCAAACTTTTAACAAAACATGAAAACACCAGACGCTGTATTTCTTAAACTTCCATGTCAAACACTCGCCCCTTCTTAGTGCTGCTGTTTCCTTTCCATTACATACTTCTCCATTAGAGGGCAGCGTCGTTAAATTGTATACAAGCTGCTTTTCCCTAAGTCCTCTCCTATTCCTGACCTGGCTGTAGGTGGCAAACACAAAGTCCGTGGTGATATCAATGTCCTGCTTTGCGGAGATCCGGGTACAGCCAAATCTCAGTTCCTCAAGTATGTGGAGAAGACGTCCAGCAGAGCCATCTTCACCACTGGCCAAGGTGCTTCTGCTGTTGGTCTAACCGCCTATGTGCAGAGGCACCCAGTCAGCAAAGAGTGGACCTTGGAGGCAGGGGCGCTGGTGCTGGCAGACAGAGGTGTCTGCTTGATAGATGAGTTTGACAAGGTGAGCACTGATTTCTTCTACGCACTAAGGCAGAGCTAGGTGAATGCAGGTTAGGGGCCCTCTTGACTAAGGAGTTCAGTAGCTCACGACAGTGTGTCTCCCCGCACCTCCCTCCCCCCACAATATTTTATTTGTTGCTTGTGGGAGAGAATGACCCAGGCTGGTGTGGATGCCCTTATGAAAGTTATGAAAAAGCTGATTACTGTTTAAACTGAGGGGGAGGGGAGCGGCACCTGGGCTCGGCTCCTTGCGGGTGAGAGCAGTTGGGCAGCTCTTGCTAGCGGGGTGGCACAAAACCCAGCACGGGGTGGGAGTGTTGCTAGGCAGTGGGCTCGGCTCGGCTCCCCGCAAGTAGGAGGTGCCCAGCTGCGGTTCTGCATGTGCAGTGAGGCAGGGGCGGGGGGAGCCGCAGCTGGGCAAGGAGCGGAGCCCAGCTGGGCTCACCCCCCAGCCTTTAGCCATTTAAATGTTCTATTTTTAGAATGTTTAAACGGATATTTAATTAAAGTAATTTTTACACCACTACCTGAATCTGAGCCACCCACAGGCCCAGCAATAGACAGGTAAGGATCTAAGGGCAGTCTGTAGCAGTGAATTCTGTCCTTGAAATATATGAGCCCCCTAACCCAGGGCTTATGGATCTGCCCTACATCCCGTCTTGCTGCCCATGGAAATGTTAAAACAAGTTTCTCAGCTTTGTATTGCAATCTCCTGTGTAGTGGGTGTGGACTGGTGATTTTTTTTTTTTCTTCCCTCCCTCTGTGACATTGGCAGCATGCACCTAGTGTAGGCTCATGAAAGTTGGACCATAAAGTTCTGTGCAGCATATTCCTTTACACTTTGCCTCTGCCCTCCTGCAGACTAGTGGGCATCAGTGTATGTTAAAGTCTTTGCTCTCCCTAGATGACGGACCAGGACAGGACCAGCATCCATGAAGCCATGGAGCAGCAAAGCATCTCCATCTCGAAGGCAGGCATAGTCACTTCCCTGCAGGCCCGTTGCACGGTTATTGCTGCTGCCAACCCTATAGGTAAGTGCCTGCGGACCATGAGAGCAGGGGGTCCCTGTCTGAGACATATGGTGTCAATTCTGCAGTCACCAGAACCACTGCCCTGCCTCTTCATCTATCTTTGCTCACTAGATGCTCTGACCCTGTTACTACATGTGCCGTCTAGAGATGGAAACCAAACCCACAGTAACAAGGCTAAGATGCTGGATGCAGGGCCTCTCTGGCCTTGTTTGACCTTGTTTGAAAGCTTCAGCCCACGTACTGTTTGACCATGAAAGCATCTGTCTGTGATGCAGGTGGGCGCTATGACCCCTCGCTGACTTTCTCGGAGAACGTGGATCTGACGGAGCCCATCATTTCTCGATTTGATGTCCTGTGTGTGGTGAGAGACACGGTGGACCCAGTTCAGGTACGAGCCAAAGTGTGACCCACAGCTTATACGGTGGTGGGGGTGCCACTGCCCCGGCTGACCAGGAGATGGTCGGATTCTAGCGCCAGCCATGCTGTGATAGCACTGATAGCGGTGGGCATGGAGCAGAGCTACCCCTTGCCTTGGTGCTCTTGCCAAGAGAAGCCCCCCTCACCCTCACCGCCCCAAGCCTCTGCATGTTGGTGACTACAGCCAGTTGTGGGCCCCAACCCTCTCCCCTAAGACTCATCTCATTCCAGCCACCTGCCCTTAATCCAATTCCTTGAATGCCTCTGCCTCCATTTCACTCTGTTGCCAGTCAAGTGGCTAATTCCTTGAATTGGCCATTCAAGACATGGAGAGAGGATTGCACCATGCCTCTTCCCCTGAGGCAAGAGAGCTTCATCCCCCGTTCTCAGCCAACAGGCCGCAACACCTCCCTGCACCATCCAGGGCCTTACTCAAACCCAGGCGTCTGTCAGCAGCCCCGTTTTTCATGCTGTAATGTCTCCTGTAACTGTGTTTCCTCCTGAGGCACTCAACCCCACCCCCCCAGCATAGTGAAGATTTCCACCCCACCCCAGAAAAGAATGATGTTGCTTCTCTAAATGTGACATGTCCCTCCACTGGCAACTGGCTGAGATTCCCTTTTGGGGCCAGTGCATGTTGTTCTGACTGGCGCTGGGATCACTGTCGAATGTCACGGGGCCCCTGCTCCCCTTTTCCAGGGACTGAGTGCGACTTTTCAAGCCTTTGCCAGCCAGGGTGATAGACTGGGTCCCCTTGTTTGAGGACAGCCCTGGGCCATCTGTGCACCTATCCCCAAGCTTCTGTTTGTCTGCAGCATACAGCTGCTTGGTAGAACTCCACTGCAGAAGCAGCATTGGCTGCCACTTTGTGTAGCAGGTGGCTTCAGTGCCTGTTACTCTACCATTGTCCTGCAGGACGAGATGCTCGCCCGGTTTGTTGTGGGAAGCCACATCAAACACCACCCTGGCAGCAAAGACGTAGTGAATGGAGACACCCAGGAGATGATTCTCCCGAACACCTATGGTGTGGACCCCATCCCTCAAGAGATCCTGAAGAAATACATCATCTATGCCAAGGAGAAGGTCCACCCTAAACTCAACCAGATGGACCAAGACAAGGTGGCTCGGATATACAGTGATCTCCGGAAGGAGTCCATGGTGAGTAGACTTTAAAAAGGGTTTTTGTGCGGAACTGGGGCCCTGCCTGGAACAGGATTGAACAAGTGACTGTCCCAAGGTCTTCCTACTTGTTCATGTTGTATCCATCACCATGGTATCTGGGTAGGGGGCTCTGGGCCACCTTGCCATAAGGGCTGGATTGAGTCCAGTGTTGTAGAGATACCTGGTAAATAAGTGGTTCTGCCTCATCTGAATGTAAAGTTCCCACAGGTTGTTAGTGTGGTTTTCAATGCCATGGGGCTAATACGTTCTGCTGCACTATGCTCTCTGGTCGGAATCCATGGAGACAAATTGAATTCATTGGCCTTGCTGCTGTGGAATCCCATAAACTCCTGCTGTGTCTTTGGATTTCCTTTCCTTTCCTCCCTTGGGATCCTGGATCTTCCTTTTCTCAGCTGAACCTGCTAGGGCCACAGGAAGTTAACAGACCTTGAGGAAATTAGTTTAATGTATGGCTTAGTCTGTTTTGTGGGGTTTTTTTTTAAATTCCCCACTAAGAATTGGGGGAGAAGGGGAGAATAACCCTTTCAGGCCTCTCATCATAAATAAGTAAAATAAGGGGCATAAGCACCTTCACGGCTCACTTTTAAGTGAATTAAAGTGCTGCCTATCTAGGCCCATGGATATCAGTTGCCTTTCTCTGTATTGCACTATGTCTGCCAGCAGGTGGTGCGGTTTCCATGGTTTCTGAAGTTCCTTGGGCATGAGGGTTTATGATCAGTCACAGTAGGTAGCCTTGCATCTCAGGCAGGTGTGCATGGTCTGTGTTAGGAGCCTGGTCTGCTCTCTCTTGCATTCTGTGCCCTTGTAATGTTGTCCCTCCTCTCGCTCCATAGGCCACTGGCAGTATCCCCATCACAGTGCGTCACATCGAGTCCATGATCCGCATGGCTGAGGCCCACGCCCGCATTCACCTGCGGGATTACGTGGTGGAGGATGATGTCAACATGGCCATCAGGGTGATGCTGGAGAGCTTCATCGACACGCAGAAGTTCAGCGTCATGAGGAGCATGCGGAAGGTGTGTGGGAAGCGGCTCGTTGGTTGGGGTCACTTAACCACTCATGGCCTCTTTCTCTGGCAGGATGTTGTGATCAGCAAGTTTTAATCTTGGGAGGTCACTGTGAAATCTCTAGAATTCAGGGCCAAGGGAAGAGGCCGTATAGACCTTCCCCCCAAGGGCAGGCCCTCCCCCAAAAGCACAGTCATTCAGCCTTTGAGGAGCATCAGAGTTGGTTCCTGAGCCTTTGGGGATGTCCTACATTGCAAAATTATACAGCACCTGATGGAGGAGCCTCCGCCTGGTTATGTTAAATATGTTCGCCCTTTGGATTCTGTAAATTTCTCCTTAGCTGTTCATATGGCTGGGAAAGGCCTGTGTTCCAAAGCCTAGGCAGGACCCTGAAGGAGGGTGTGAAATGGAAATGAATGTTTGTTTTTTACTTCACAGTCTAAGCCTCACCTTCCCACACAGCATGTCTACGTGACAAGCAGCACTGCGGCTATGCCATTGTAGTGTGCTGGAATGGTTTTTCCATCAATGTAGTTAAATTAACTTTTCCGAGAGGCAGCAACTAGTTTGACCGAAGAATTCTTCTGTTTACCTTGCCACGTCTACAGCGGGGGTTAGATAAATTTAACCATGGCACTCGCAGCAAAATTTTCCATAGCCCTGATCAGTGTAGTCACATCAATCTAATTTTTAAGTATAGACCGGCCGTTACGCTTGTGTCCTGCAAGCAGGCCGTTACGCTTGTGTGGCCCTCTGGCTCTAACCTCTTGGCTCTTCCTTTGCTTCCCAGACCTTTTCCCGTTACCTGGCTTTCAGACGAGACAACAACGAGCTCTTGCTGTTTATTCTGAAACAGCTTGTGGCAGAGCAGGTGATGTATCAGAGGAACCGCTATGGGGCCCAGCAGGATACTATTGAGATGCCAGAGAAAGACCTGGTGGATAAGGTATGGGATAAGTTCTGTGCACTGCACTCTGCCTGGTGGGGACTGACTGCTCCCTGTCCCTTCCGTCCCCACCTCCTGATCCTTGGTCTCCCCCTTAATCTTCAGTGCTAATGGTCCAGAGTTCTCCTTGCTCTATGTAAAAGAAGATGCTTATGACACCAGGAAGGAGCAAGAAACCAGCTGCTCCAGCCCTTGCAGAATGTGATTTGGAATGTTTATTTTGAAGTCTTCTCTGGGGTCCTCCGTTACTACTGTCAATCTGCCATAGGGTCATAGCTGTCTTTAAAGGGACACTGGCAGACTAATACTGTTATTGAAAACCTCCTTGCCTGAGTTGCTGTGCCAGAAGAGCCTAGCATTAGACACAAACCACTTAATTTAAAGTTTAGCTTTCAGTCTGTCTCTTTGGTTGGCTCCCATCTGGGTAAGGGAATAGAGTAGTGGCTTTCACTTATTCCTAATCAGTTTTGTTTTCTGTCTCTTGTGCACTAGTCTAGTGCTCCAGTGTTTGGACAGTAGAGCCCACGGAGTGGCTGGTGCTTGCCCCAGGGAGTTTAGTCTGACTGGCCAATGAGCTGACAGGAGGATGGGAAAAGCATGTAATTATACAAGCAGTGATCAGTAAAGATCATACCTACTCCTGTCCTCCCTCATTTCCACCCCCCATTCACTGAGTGTTTGCAGCTTACCTGTCTGTCTGTGAGCTTTTTTAACTGAACTGTTGGCCCTCACTGGGTGTGTCGGTACAGTACATGGCACCAGTAGAGTATCAAACTTCCTGGTTTCTTCCTTCCTTTCCTTTCCTTCTTGGCCCCTGTCATGGAACGTGTCTAATAACTGTACCTGGTCCATTCAGCCCCTCTCATCAGAGAAGGCTAAAGAGCCTTCTTAACCAGCACTGAAATCCCAGTGTAACTCAGTTCATATGATGGGTCTCAGCTTTCTCTAGGTATGGTTGCATTTTAGATCCAATGGAAGTAAAGGACGGGCAGAGAGCAGACAGGTGCTGAGGTAGCATCCACTATGCAGCTTTCCTTAGTCTTGACCTGCAGCATCACCTGTTGCTGCAAGCCTGGGCCTCTGCTGAGCAGAGAATGTAGATCTGGATGAATGGTGTGAGGCCTGTGCTGTGCAAAGCCTTCTCTTCTGAAATGAGCATTGACGCCTCCCTCTGTTCTCTTCCCAGGCTCGCCAAATCAACATTCACAACCTCTCTGCCTTCTATGACAGCGAACTGTTCAAGATGAACAAGTTCAGCCGTGACCTGAAACGGAAGGTTATTGTCCAGCAGTTTTGAGGGCAGTGGCAGAGCCTGCCTCGTGTGCAAGGGAGAAGAGAAGTCGGCATGTGTCCCACCCAAGAATGCAACAGGAAATAAGAGAACCCAAAGGACTCAGCAGTTCCCTTCCTTGCTCTGTGCCTTATGGGTTATGGGAGTGCCCTGGGCATGCTGAGTTGCAGAAGGACTTGTAAATAGAACAGAGTTAAGTAATTAAAGGCCCAGCTAAGTCTGTTTGTTAGCAGCTTTGGTAACTAATTTGTCTCTTAGCCGAACCTAATAGGTGAGAATGCGCGGGATGTTTTTCCACCCTCCCCGCTTCCTCCATGCTGAAGCTCGGGCTTGAGGTTCTCCCTGAAGGCATAGCTGGAGCAGTCCCAACAGACGGGCATTCCTTGGCTGGCAGGCACTTGCCAGTCAGATCACCGTAGCCTTCAGGCTCCATTTGTTTCTGGTTACTGCCTAACGGGTAGCAATCAGGACTGGTTCCCGGAGAGCTGAAACTGACTGACTCCCTTGGGAGATGGAGAGAAACTGGCCCCCAGGCTGAATCCCTCGGGTCTGATAGTTACCTCGTGCTTGGTTCAGCAGGAGGGGCTTGTCGAGGCTTCACTGTGGCAAGTAGAACACGCACCCATCAAACATTCGAGCTGGTTAAGTGGTTATCTGTAAAGGAGGGGCTGGTATTGCATCTGTCTTGCATGGGGTCACTGTCCAAAGGCCCTGGGGGGTTGTTAAACGCCTTGATGGGTGGCAGGTTCTGCCCTAGGAAGGGGTGAGGGTAAGAACTGGACCAAGCAGTAGAACCTAAGCTGTATTGTGAGTTTAGGAATGAAGCATCGCCCCCTCTCGGTCCTAAAGCAGCCCAGCTTGTACAGAACGCTTGTACAGCTTGTACAGAACTTGTACAGCTTGTAGAGAACGCTGGCTGGCTGGCGAACCTGTCATCAGTGCAAGGTGTTCCCAAAGGGCAAAGTCAGCTGAGACCCCCCCAGATGTATGAGCTTTGGCCATTTAGAGAGCTGTGGTGGCGAGAAGCCCTGCAGCACAACATGCAGGAAGAAATCTGTTGAGGGCTGGATTGTGTGAACACATTCCTGTGTCATGCCTGCTTTTTGTATATTCGACGGACGGCGAGTCTCTTGCTCTTTTACTGTGTGTTTGAATACATGTGTTTTGAATATGCCTGTCTTTGTATTCCTCTGGGAATCCCCTCCCCCGCCCCATGGCTGTCAGGAAGGATAAGCGTGACTGAGCAACTTGCCTGCTCTCGTCCTTTGTCTTGCTGTGTGTCTGCTCCATCCAAAATGGAGGTTCAGGGGGAGAGGGAGGCGCCATTTTAATCTCCTGGGGTTTGAGGTCCTGGCCTTGCCTTTTCACTTCGCAGGAACTGTCGCCCTGTGGGGGGAGTGGGAATGGGCTGGGCACACAGTAGTTTTCTCTAGACTGTTCAGCATTTCCTCACCGTGATGGGACAATAGGAAACTGCTGCACAGGGCAAGGGGAATGATCGACACACTACAATTTCTGCCTGAGGCCGATAGGAGCAGGGCCTGTGAATGATACCCGGTTCTGTGGACTTTTTCTGGTTCCTATACCAGTGTGTGTGTCTGATGTCTGGGCCAGACCTGACTGTTCTTCTGAAGTGCTCAAGCCCCTATTGAGTTCCACTGGCTCTCTGTAGGCTCCTGCCTCTGCGATGAACAGCACTGTGCCCGTGGTCTTAAACCGCAGCCCAGTAACCCCAGTTCCCTTCCCTTTTACTATGCAGCCTCCATGTCCATCTGCCATCTTGGCTGAGTGGCTGACACATTTCAGTGTGGCACAGCCCTAGACCGTGTCCAAGAGCAGGTCAGCTAGTTTTTGTTTTAAATGCAATTTGTGTGGCTGGTGTCGAACAGGGCTCAAACCATTGGTATAGACTGCCCCCAGGGGGTCTAGAACGTGACTTGAAAATGGCTGTGCCTGCTGTGGGGTCCAAGCAAACTCCAGAGTGTTTTGGTGCCTTTCACAGAATTTGGCTCCAGTTATTGGCATTAGTGGCTTTCAAACCATAGCTGTCAGCCTGACACAGCTTGGCTATAACTTAGCAGCGGGTGTCTAACAATGTTTCATTCCTGCCAGAGATCCAGGGTAGCACATGACTCTAGTTCCATAATTGGCTCAGCATGCTGCTTTTGTGCAGTGTAAACCAGACTCCTACCCCATGTTTGTATAACTGGCTTGGCTTTCCCCGGGCTGTGTGTGTCAGGGCTTCCTGTTGTGGCCCATGGGCATGTCTTCCTGCCAGCCTCTCTCTTGCTGAGGGACTTTTGTCCCCAGAATGCACTGATATGTAAATATGATGAGCTAGTGCGCTAGCTGTGGACGTGCCAATGCGTTTATCAGGGAAGAGCTGGTGTGCGGATACAGCCTATAACTTGTAACCAGTTGGCATGAGCTGAATTTAAAGCCGATTTTCATAATCATGGTTAAAGGTAGTAGCCGGACAGAACCCCCTAGCATGAACAGCGTCCCAGTAGCATCCAAAACTTGTTTTAATTTTTAGTGCCCAGGGTTATTAATACCTCACCTGCTCCTGCCTGAAGTTGAGGGAAGGCATAGTGAGGGGCAAATGGCCGCAGAAAGCATCTGGGAATTGTGTGTCTGGCTCGGCCATTCATTACAGGGATGGTCTAGAAACTCTAGATAATACTTAGCCCTCCCTTGAGTGCAGGGGACTGGACTAGAAGACCTCAAGGTCCCATCAAGTCCTATAATTCCTCTCTGTCAAGGGACAGAGATGCCTTCACTGTGAGATGCTGCTTGCCCTGCCCCCAACGCTACACACATCATAAGCTCTTAATTTAAAGGTAGCTACTTCACTCCACTTCACCTTGTTCCAGTGTCCAGCACACGGGGTGAACACTGATTCTGCTTCACTCAGAAGCTGCCTTGCCAGGAAGCGTCCATCCGCAGAATGCAGCAAGGATTGGACTGCAGGGCACTGGGGAGGAGCAGAGAGATTTCCTCTGAGCCGCTGCCCTCCCTAATAGGCTTCCTTGAAAGTCCTCGGGGTTAGCCAGGTTTGGGCCCTCTGCTCCAAGCTGTAATGGTTAAAATGTTAGATGAGTGTTCACCTTTGGAAAGCTGGGTGTGAAGTGAAGGTCTTGTGTGTAGCAATGGATGGGAGAGGCCCCTGCCCTGCTCGGATTTGTACTTAAATCCACTGATAGCTAAGAAATGCCAAATTACTTGGCTATTGCCCTCCAAGAAATAAAGGGGCTAGTTAAGCAAGGTTGTGTCACTACCATTTGCCAAGTCCCCTGGGGTCCTTTGGCTGCTTGTGAACACTGAGTCAGGCTGGTTTTGGAAGGGCCTCCAGTGTGACTCTGAAACATGACGGGGAGGAGATTGCCCAGACTCTTGCACACGGGGGTTAGTACAAGCTGACCACATTGTATGCAAGCTCCGTCTCCTGGGGAGAGAACGGTTTGTCTGCATGCACTTTACAGAACTGCTGTCTAACCTCAGCCTAGCTTGGAGAGCTGCGCACAACTATCCAACTGAAGGGAGGCCTTGGTAAACTTGACTCTAGGCACAGAGAATGCTTGCTTGCTCTGGGTGAGCAGATCGCTGTAAGCAACCAGCTCACTTCATAGGTGAAGAATTGTTGTGCACAGCTCCATAAAACTGATGGCACCTCAGTATTGCCTCTGGTCCTGTGAGCTCTTTACTAGAACTGTTAGACCTGCTACGTACAGAAAGGTTTAACAGTTCAGTGTTAGCTTCTGCTTTCACCATGGCCCCAAAGCACCACCATCCAGCCTTTCTTGAGGCTAATAGCACGCAGGATAATAGACCTTTCTGAGCATGCTTGTCAAATGACAGTCAGCATTCACAACTACAGATCTCATGCAAAGGCTTTCATAAAATGATCATAAACTCTAAATGTCGTCTTGCTGTCCTAGAGGAAGCCAACCACTTGTGGCTCAAATACCTGAGCCATTTGAGGTGTCTCCTATAAGGAGCTCAGACAAGCCAGGCTCTGTACTGACTGAGCATAGCCAGTTCCAGCTTGAGGTATCCATGCCATGAAAGCAATATCAGCTGAGCAAGAGCAAGTATGGAATATTTACTTGCAGATGAATGTGCATCTCGGTACAGTGAGTGGATGGGTGCAATCACCCTTATACTGTGCTGCAGCCCTGCTACAGCGAGGGCTTGCTCTAAACTTCCTGCACTGGACCTTGAATCAATTCTGCAGCTGTTACAGCAATCACTCTGATGTAATATCTCCACTATATTGGAGCTCCACACCATGGCTTTAGATTGAGCCTCTGGGGGGAACATCTACCCTATGCTGAGAACTGCATCTCCAGTGCAAAGCTGCTTCCTGTTCACAAAGTACACTGCATCAGGGTTAACCTGCTCGCCTCTCAAGGCATCTCTCTGAATTCAAGGTTAGTGGGGAGTGAACACAGGCACCTAACACATTCTTTTAGAGCTTTCAGGTGCTCAAGGAAATCTCTGAATAACTTTCTAGCCTAAGTATTGCTTTAGACCCCTAGTAACAAAGCACATACACAGGTGTATAAGTACCTTCATGGGGAGAAAATCTCAGGTACTAAAGGGATCTTTAATCTATCAGAGAAAACCATAAGAGCCAATGACTGGAAAGTAAAACCAGGCAACTACAAATTAAAAATAAGATAATTTTAATATCAAAGACACTTAAAACAAAAGCCCTGGAACAAACTGCCTAGGGAAGTGGTTGATTTTACAGGTCCTGGTTGTCTTCAGATCCACACTAGGTGTCTTTCAGGAAGAGATGCATGCTACTGGGCTTAATACAGAGGTAATGGGGTGAAAGTCTCTGGGCTGTGCTATACAGGGAGGTCAGCCTAGATGACCTAATGGTCCTTTCTGGCCTTAATGTCTTCAAGGCCCCTTAACTTGAAGACTTTGTATTATTACATGTCTCCTCCATACAAGCCCCAAGAGTTGTTGAAGCTGCATCTGTGTGGGAAGTAGATGCAAACCTCGCTTCCACAGTGACTGAAGAATAGAACCAGTACCTGCCCCTGCTTAGTACAAGTCACAAACCTTTCACAGTGTCCCAGCATTAAAAGGCTAAGTCAGCAAAATAAGCTTATATAAATCTCTTTGGAAAGAAACATGCTCAAGTAAACTTCTGGGTCTGCAACAGCAGAGAGATTAACTCTTTCCTTTAGAGAGGGAGTTAGTGCTGGGACAAAAGGGAAATCCTCAACCCTTCCTTTTATGAGAAAAGGGATGGGTCTTGTACCTTAAAAATAGACTGTGCTGCAGGGCACTGGGTTCAATTCTCAGATGTGCCACATCTTTCCTGTGTGACCTTGGCAAGGTCACTTATTCTCTCTATCCCTTCGTTGTCCGACCATAAAAGGAATTTTTTTCTCCCACTCTCTGTCGAGCCTGTTTAGATCATAAAATCTCTGGGGCAGAGACTATCTCTTACTGTTGTATGTACCTAGCATGAGGCCCAGTGGGGCTTCTAAGTGCTACTGAAATACAAACAGTAAGTTGTTGTTTTACTAAAATCCTTTGTTCTGTTACTAGTAAACACCTTAAATAGCTAACACTGCAATAATTTAATAACTTCTATCTGCTCTTCACCGTGGCAGTAGATTACTTTTTGCTCAGCTGAACAACGATAAACCAACCAGTCTGTTGTCTGGTTTCACCAATGGGTCTAAAATTTCTTACCAGTGTATTTGAAATTAATTTTTTTTAATTGAAGCTTTAAAACAAGAATTTGTGTTTAGTATATTTTATTTAATAGATCTAAATCATGAAATTCTCAGCTATTCACCTGTTAGGTCTGTCTATTTCAATGGAAGTTGTATGAAAGTATCTGGGGCCAAAACTTGATCCTAACTTTGGAACTGTAAAACTATGCACGTTCCTAAGGACAAGACTGTTTGCTTAACTTAAAGCATGCAAAACCCCCCAAAATCTTCAGTTTTCCCCTGTAGTGCTGTAAACCTCAACACAACTGTATTAGAGGGAACCTGAAAGTGGAAACAAAAGTGGAACTGAACAGACCAATGTTAGTGTTCCAACCTATGTGAATGGCAGAAAGAAACAGGAAAAGATGCTAATTTAAAAAAAAAAAAAAAAAAAAGGGGGGGGGGGGGGACATGTGGATGATCCGATTAACTTCTAAATGGTCATGAAAATTGTTAACTGTGCCATAAAACAAAGGATTCATATTAGCTCACAACACTAGTTGAATCACACGACTCCTTTCACTACTGCTAGCTATTAACATAATTTTGAAACATCAGCCAGCTGGGAAACTGAAGATCAAATAAGAAATTACATAAACCATCACCTATAGCATTGTCTAAATCTCCTTAGAGCAAAGTTCAGTTAACCACACTTGTCTATGTTTGTGTGGATCAGAAGGCTCATGTGCTGGATTTAAGCTACACATGCTATCTTGGGACTTGGCGTTTGCCCATCACTGACAGCTATTTTCCCCCAGCTTGACACAGCTAGCCTGGCTGACTGAAGCTAGTGATGAATGGTGACATAGTTATTTCATTCTTCTATTTTAAAGTGTGTTTTTTCCATGTATGCTGCATTTACACAGCTCCGTCCTAGACCAACACATAAGTGCCAAAGTAAGGAGCTATTTTCAGCCCATCCAGAGGCAGGAGTATTATGTCACTAGAAATTTTAAATAGGCATGTGTTGCTCAGTTAGTTTCCTCTGCTCATGTTATTCCTATAGCCCCAGTGCAGAGACCACAGAACATAAAAGGATGTAGGTGAGGATTTAGATCTGAGTTTATGGACTTTCCTCTATCACTGTCATTGGAATGAATGAAAATCTGGACCCAACGTATCTCTAAAGTTTGGGGCACTTGGAGGGAGGGGAAGCAGGTGGAGTTTGAAGGACTTAGTTGACTTTTCTCTCCCAAGTATTCACTCCACATTCTGTAATTCTCCCCTTTAGGAGGGGAACTGAATTACCAACAGCGTCACCTCCACCCTACAGAGTATTTATGATAAAGGAAGTATTATTTGAGACTTGACACTTACAGCCATAGATCTCAAAGTGCTCTACAAAGGAGGGTCAGTGACATTATTACCACTCAGGGAATCAGGCACACAGGGGCAATAAATTGCCCAACGTCACACAGTGAGTAAGTGACAGAGCTGGTGAGAATAGAATCCGCATCTTCTGATGTCTAGCTGAATTTCCTATCCATTGTGTTTGACGCTGTATCAATTACTAAATTTTGTATTTCAGCCATTTGGAAGTTTTTGAGGTGAAAGCTGACAGAGCACTTTAGCTCAAGCTCATAGCAGCTGCTTTACCATATCAGATCACTTGTTCATCTAGGCTGGTACCTGTCCCTATCAGATGAAGGATATCAGGTGTGTTGGATAATGGAAGAAGAGCCCTGTAATGCACCCAGGCAGTAATGTAGTGCTGTCATTGGTGGGGGAGTGGATTCCTTCCTGACCCTGCTGTGATCAGCTGCCATCCTGAAGGGTGATCAATGCTCATGCTTGTTTAGTAATGACTATGAATGTCAGGGTTAGTAATAAGGCTATCTGGTTTTGTTTTTTAAATGCCTTGGTCCATTTGACCATTGACTATTTGACCCTGACCAGCAGAGAGTTCTGTGGGTTTTACTACATGAAGCCAGATTGCTTCACTATATTGTTCTAAATAGAGCATGTCAGAAACTGATAAGTGTGCTCTGTGGGGTAAAAATTCCAAACTTTTTCATTTAAAAAAAATAAAGTTTGCGATATTTTGGATGTTTTTCTGAATTTTTTCCTAGTGAAAAACAGAGAACCAACATTTATTTGTTTGGTCAGTTTTAACCATTTGTTACAAAATCACAGAATTGAATGGAAAACATTGAACAGTTGTAAATGTCTGTGCTTTGGTCTTAATTGGTTGGCTTCATTCTCAAATGGAATAAGGAACAAGGAATTAGGCCTTCTGTGTACCATTCCCAGATCTACCACTGACTCACCAAGTCACTTTGCTTGTTTTTGTGCTAGTTTTCCTTATCTATGAAATAGGTCATTAAAAGCCTCAGCAGCCTTTGGCATAATATTCAAAGTGCATTTCACTTATTATGGAGAATAGTCTATAGAAAGTGATTTACAAATGGTCTGATGCCATTTGTAAATGGTCTGGAGGGGCTTACACTTGAAATCAAAGACAAATATCTCATGGCAAAGGGAATGCAGGTATGCCAACTCTTGTGATTTTGTTGTTAGTCATCTCATGAGATTGATGATTTATTGCCTTAAAGTTTTAGTTTCTGGAGTTGTGTGATTATAAGCACCTCAGCTTTTTTTTTTTTTTTAAAGTACGTTTCTAGCCCTCCTGGTGTGGAGAAAAGCTTGAAACCATGAGTTGAGTGCCCCCTAAAGGATCAAAAACAGAAGGCAAAAAATCTGGTTTAAAAAAAAAACAAAACAGAATCTGATGCTATTTGGTGGCCAGACTCATCATTTTTGAATGTTTGGGATTAGCAGTACTGGAACCGTGTCCGTAAGAAAGCACAGGTGTAGGCTTTGGGAAATTGCTACTTGGGGTAGTGAATACTAAGAAGAGATTTCAAGGGGGCAGAGAGAGGATGGGGTGGAGGGGAAAAGCATGAGAGGGCATCTCCCCTTACTCTGGGCAAAAGGTGCACTAGAAGTGAGAGAAGACAGCAGAGCAGAGGGAGTGAGGGGAGAGCAGCAGGAAGTAAGAGCAGAGAGACAGGTCAGGAGGAAAGAGTGGTTACTCTCAGAGTGAGGATGAGGAGCCGAAGGCACCATGCTGGAAGACAGGCAGAATGTGAAGGGATGAGGGTAAAATGAGGGAGGCATCCAATGATGGGCAAGGATAACTGGCGTGGCTGGCTGTGTCTTGGGAGGGAAGTCTAGGTCCCTTACTAGTGCAAAGGCTCATGAATTATTCAGCAGAGCAGGTTGGGAAATTAAGAAGAAAGAGGTGCAGGGTGCAGCATGCATAATGGGGCCTGCCCTTGGTGACACTTTACTATGTCTCCTCCTGACGTTTTTATCGAAACAGTGGCTGGCCCTTATTGTTCCCTGAATTTTAGGTAAACAAAAAACATGTAAGCGTTTCCCTGTGACAAATGAAAAACGTTGGGTTGATATCATCTACAGCTGCTTCTCTCTTGGGAGGAGGGGAAGCAAATAACATCAGCTTTGAGGATAGGCCATTGTTTCAGTGGGGAAAACTTCTTGGAAAATTTCTGCCAGCGCTGCTACTGAGCAGATCTGGCCCTAGATCTGATGGGTTTAGTGGGGGGAATCTGAACTCTGCAGCTAGGGCCCTGGCTCTATCCCGGTGGCGCAAACCCCCCCTGCTCTGAAGAGGGCCAGCTCCTGTACCTGCAGGTGAAAAGTGCCATACTAGCGCTAGGTGATGATGAGGATGATATTATCTGTAGTTCTGCCTTGTGCTGTGACTAGCACCTCCCTCCTCCCAGAGCCTTTTGTCTGCACAAAGGGCTAGATGCTTTCCCCAGCAGGCTGCAGCCTCTCCGTGGTGGTCTGGGGGCGCTTCTGCCGAGAGCTTCTCGTTGGAGCACGCACAGCAGGGAGGGAAAACTCCCCCCTCCCCGGAGCTCCTGCCTCCCACGGAGTCTCGTCGCCAGCGAGCGAGCGAGCGAGCGCCCTCTGCCGGGCAATGGCTCGGACTCTCTCTAGGACCCGGGGAAGCGGAGCCCGGCCAGTGGCCGGAATGCAGCCACTGCGCAACTCCTGAGATGTATTCATGATAATTCAGCATCTTGGGAACCTGGGGATAGGATGGGGGGGAGAGGTCCTGAGCAGCGGCAGCCGTAGGCATGGAGGCGGGGTGGAGGTTTGCCCTTAGAGGCGGCTGGAGACAGATCAAATCCACTGCAGCTGGCAATTAAGAGCCAGCCCGTGTTTCTGCACACTCCTCGTGCGGCGCCCCTTTGCCCCGGCCCCCCCCTTGTTCAGGGAAGGGAAGGAGATGCACGCCGTGGCTTTGAGAGATTTGGTGCAAGCATCAGATTTGGGCTGCGCCTGGCGGGGCGGATGCTGTGGCTGCTGCTCGTCTTGCCCCGCTTTGGGCTAGATCCCTGCGTGCATTGATTTGACCATTTAGAAGCGCCCCCCTCCCCAGATCCCCTGGCCCCAGAGAGCCTGACAAGCAAGTCGAGCCCAGAGGCAGGAGGGAGGGTCGGGGGAAAGTTGCGGCTCAGCTGCTGGTGCTGGGGCGATGCATTCTGAGGCTGACCTGCAGGGGAGAGAGGCGATCGCTGTGTCCTGGAGGGGCAGAGCCCCGGGGGCCTCTGCAGAAGCCAGGTCCAAGTGAAGAAGTGCAACTGCCGGCACCATGAAGCTGCGGCTGCAGCAGGGCCTGGCGGGGCTGCTGGCCTGGGGTGAGTGCCTTTGTTGTTCGGGTTTTAAAAGGATTCGTTTGCGGGAGTGCTCTTGGAAGTGGGGGAAGCCGACACAAGACCAGAGGAGTTCTGTCACTTGCAGAAGAGTTGCTAAATTAAAGTGGCTTGAACAAAGCCCTGGGAATAGATTAGAGGGGCCGATCCTGTCTGGGGACCAGTGGCGAGGACTACATGGGAATTCTCCATCACCAGAGAGCTAAAACCTGGGGAATGGACTTTAAGTACCTAACTGGCTCTGGTCCCCAGCACCTGGCGAACTAAAAGGGGCCTTCTCCCTCCTGTTATTAAATAGAACAATAACTGGCTGGGTGTGAGTGTGAGCAAGGATTTATTCAGATGGGGAGAAAGGAAACTAAAATCACTCTCATCTGCCTGTCCTTCACCTCTAACAGCCTAGGTAGCTCCCAAAAGGGGGACATGACTCGTTATTAGTGAGTAACCCTCCCTCTTCTGTATCTTTCCCCATAGTTTGCCTTATCACGTGCTAAATATTCACTGCAATGCTCTTCACTGCTGTGCAGCTTTGAGATCTTTGTTGGGCAGCTTTTCCCCTCCCTAAACCATGCAGGAGTTTTATTTTTAGGGATGTAAGATTAAACAGCTTCTTTCAATTCTAGATTTTGTGACCCAAGGCTCACTTCTGTACTTTCCCCTTCATTTGATTTTATTAAGGGAGCATGTCCCCTCCATGATAGTTGAAAGAATCTGAACCCATTTTATTATTATTTTGCAGCGTGGGGATTTTTTGAGAGGGAAGGGGCGGGAGAGGGAAACTTTTATGTTCTAAAAGTTCATTTCTTATGAAGAAGAATATGTGAAAAGTCTGCTAAAAATCTCTTAGGGCAGGAAAGGTGTATGCTACAATAAGCACTTGTTCAATTGAAGTAAACAAGGCTGTGTTATTATGGAGAGGATGGAAATAGCTCTGAATGTAGCATGCTTTCTGCATGCCATCCTTGAGCTGGGATTCCTGCATGCTGGTGTTTTCCCCAAGGGGACTGTAGAGATGCCGCTATTTTGTGCTGCACAAAAACATCTTTTATTTATGGTCTTTTTCAGTTTATCAACCACTCTGAAGTTCCCAAAAAAATAAAAAAGGAGACTAAATACAAACAAGTCCACAGGCCCCAAAGATCCTAATCTTGAAATTTGGAGAAGGGGTGAGGCATTAATTAAAGCTGATTAAGCACAGAAGTAATTATACTTAGACTAGTTCTGAGATCCCTGCTGCTATTTTTATATAATCTGCTTGGCGATGTTTTCAGACAAGGGGCCCCTCTCAAAGAACTCCAGGAAAGAGAGTTTTGCCTTTTAAAAGAAAATGAGTTTGAATGTTGGGGTAGTGATGTGGAAATAGAACTTTGAAATGGAGCTTGAGAAGTGTGAGGGGTCTTTGTCTGCAGTCATTTGGTAGTAGCCAGGTTTGAAGCTATTTTACGATGGATCTGGGAGCAAAGAAGCTACCCGTTTTCTCTTCCTGATTGTATAGAAGGGCCAGTTTCATAAAGAGGTAGCTCATTCGTGCTAGAGGATGCACTGTGGGATCCGTAATATCCCATTTCCCGATGTCAGTCAAGGGCACACCCCCAAAACAACAGAAGGGGAAGTATCAATTAAGTGCTATGAGACAGGGACCATCTTTTTATTCTTTATTTTCAGTGCCTGGCACAATGAGTCCTGGGCTCCTGATTGAAGTAACTTGGCAATACCATAACAAAAATAATACATTTAAAAAAATATTAAGGAGGTGAGAAGTTATACGGCAGGACAGATCAGAGAGCCTATTTAGGGGTCTAGTACCAGCTCTCACCATTGTGCTGAATCATCAGTTGTGTCCCAAATACAAATACTTGTGGTCTCTTCCCACACCCATGCTGGGTTGACATCCCATCACTTAATACATTTCAAACCAAGCTGCACCAGTTATATGCCAAGGTGCTGTAGGGAACCTTCCTGTGCTGTGTGAAGGGAGATAGACAAGCTGCAACCTAAGGGCATCTCTAATTTCTGATTCAGCTGTTTGTGTCAGCTGGCACTCAGATTTGCAAGTACCGCTCTGTGTGCATCGCAGGCATCGTGGAGTGAGTGTGGAGCCTTGCACCCCCAGAGATTCAGGGGCATTCCTAGGATTCCTAGCGCCTTAAATCAGCAGAGCTCTGATGTGGGGCTTGGGCTAAAAGGGCAAATCTTTGCTGATTGGCTGACTATTCAGCCCACCCCAGTTTATGGAGCACTACTCTTGAAGGTCCAGAAGATATTATGTACCCTTTTGCCCCCATCCCAAATTGGTGATCTGATAGTGGGGGCAAAATGGGGAAAGGGGGGCCACCAATGAAGTTTTACAGTAGGGCAGAGAACTCAAAGACCAAATGAGGTGTAAAATATGCCACCAGAGATTCTTTGCAAGGAGGATGGGGAGGAAGAGGGATCCAGTGCCTACCTCTCTTCCAACTGGGGTAATCCAACAATTACAGGATCAGGTCTCAGTCCATCTCCTAGTAAGCTTTCTACAGCACAGAAAGCCACCACAGCTGGGGCCTCCTTGTCGTGCATATCCGCAGGGAATCCCAGCAATGAATGAGGATGGAGACAATTTCCCCCCCCCCCCCCCCCCCCATACTTGGAGGGTGAGGTGGGGAGGCACAAGGGGGGCAGTATGTATGTGGGAAGGTTGCCTGCTGCGGCTTAGGCTGTAACTGGTCTCTGGATAGAAGCCGTCTCTTGGGCTGTAAAGCCAGAAACTTTCACCAACACTAGCATCACAATTATTATTAATTATTCTTCTTTTAAAGATACGTTAATTACGCAGAGGGAAGAGATGAGAGGCACTTGGGGGATTGTGTTAAACCAAGTCCGGGAGCTACAGGAGTTGGGCTCCATCATACCAGTGTCAGGTGGAGACACAAATGGGTGAAACCTTCCAAATTTCATTCCAGCTTCTGGAAGGGCTTCTTTCTCTGCTGAGGAGTTCCAGTGGGGTAGCCGTGTTAGTCTGTTTTTTGCAAAACAGCAAGAGTCCTGTGGCACCTTAAAGACTAACACATTTATTTGGGCATAAGCTTTCTTGGCCAGAACCCCACTTCATCGGATGCAGCTCTGCTGAGCTGCAGCATTGTATCTTTACAGTAATCCTCCAGCTGACAGTGACAAAAAAGATTTTGGTCCTTAGAACTCCCCTTGATTGTTTTCCTCTAACAGCATCTAAGCAGTATGGGGGTGGGAGGAGACAGGTACAACTTAGTACCAGCTGAATCCTTAGGCTAGTTAAATTGGTGTTGTGGGGGGCTCAGTGGGTGAACTCGTTAGCCAGCTGCTTCTGAAGATGTGCCTAGTAGAGACGTCACTAGTGAAGATGAGGACTCTGCAGTGAGGAGAGGTTCAAGTCTGGAACAACAGGGGGGTGCTGATGGACAAGAATGAGGTGCAGCAGGGGAGTCCAAGGACTGGAATAGAATGGGAGCCTGCAGGTCAGGAATGAGGTGCATGGGCAGAGCTGCAGCTTGAGACCCCAGGACTGAAACGCTAGCTGCTGCAGATTTTGTTTAAGGTGCATGGCAGAGCCCTGGGAGTGGTGGCACATCAGAAGTCAGGTCCATTGTCAGATCTGGCAGATAGACAGCATGCCATTTGCCTGAGCATAGCTTGGCGCTAGCCAGTTATCTAAGCCCTTTGCTTTCTTGAATAGTACATTTATGAGGTTAAGAGAAAAACCATCTCTCTTCTCCTCCCCATGTCATCCCAGGTGACTGACTGCATGCAGCTGTGAGAGTGCCAGGCTCTGCTAGATAATTTTTTCCCCTCTGTCAGTCCACTTAGACAGTTTCTCATTAGTACTGTATAAATGAACCCATGCCTAGGGAGCATAAATCAGGATGGATGAAAATTCCTTGCAGTCAATTTTTCCTTTGCCTCTCTCGTAACATAAGGAAATGTTCACTTAATTATAGGCATCAGGGGTTGAAATAACGACGTGAAGACCTCGAAGGGAAGCTCCAAGTGACAGGCTGAGGATCAGAGCCCATCAAAGTTTCCCCTCTGCTCAGAGTGGGAAGCAGCTCTACTGTATTGTGGGTAAATAAGCAAACGGTAGCAACAAAGCAGAGTGCAATGTAAGGGGGTGAAGGGCGAAGATGCACTGAGTCCTTCTGCTGGCAACCGTGTGAATTTGCTTCCAGTTCTCATTGGTTATTTAAACACGTAATGCCAAAAGAATGGAGACAGGCTATTTGTCACCCACATTGAGTGCAGCCTGGGCAGAGTCACAACGGAGGCAAAGCAAACACATGCAGTGGTTTGTTTATAGGGGCAGGGGTGCTGGCAAGGCAGTTGTACCCTGCTTAACTAGGCTCAAACCTGCATTGTTCACGCCTCTGGTTAAACCCAGTTGTTGGCAGGATTCAGGCATGGATTCCTTGTCTGGGGGGAGAGTGATTTTTTTTTTCTGTGTGTGTATCTGAGAGCCATGTTAGAGCTCTCCCTTGACATGACAATTACAACCAAGCCTGCTTACCAGGTTACAGTGCTGTCTTTCTTTGCTCCTGTCAATTTTTTAGTCTAGGGTGGACCTAACAGGGTATTAAATGGTGTCCCCAAACTATTGAACCCTTGACCATATCCAGAGTTTTAGCTCAGTTAAGGAATATGAATGAGGTCCTGATTAAACTAAGCATGAAACTGTTGAAATTGGGCCCTGTGGCTTGGATATTAATATAGAAGAGGGGGCAAAAACAGTGCAGCATATAGTGGAAGGAAGTCATGGAAGGCCCTTCATACAGATGGGTTGGAACTGAATTTAACTGCTGTGTTTAAGCTTTTGTTGTGGCAAAATCAGTTTAAATACCATTTGGCTGACCTGTGCTGATGGAGCTTCTAGCATAGTTTGGCTAGTGTGTTTCTTAGAAACCTGTTCCTCTGTGCTCTGGTCAGGGAGCCCTGGCTCTGCAGCAGCTATCATTGGAGCCAATGATGCAACTTTTATTAGGTACACTGAGATCCTATAACACTTTGAAGGGTTATGCAGTAAACAGGGAGAAAAAATAAGAGGCGAGGGCAAAGAGAGATTTTTTTCAGGTGATAGTTGAAACGCTAGAATGGTGATAGAACAGAAGGATCTATAGGGCTTTCCAAGACAGCGGGAGATGCAGGGGGGAGATAGTGGAAAGGCTGCTTGCTACTAGAGGAATGGAAGGAACAGGAAGTGGAGGGAGTAGAGAGAAACCAAGTCTGTGAGAATTTGAAAACAAGGAGATAATCCTGATCTGGATCCTGGAATGAATGGGGTGGGAGAGGGAGGCGAGGTGGGTTTGTTTGAGGCTGGTGGACGGGGGTCAGTTTTCACTGTATCTGTAAGGAGGCATTGGGCAATGGTCTTCTCAGCATCAGGACCCTCCTGCCATGACATGTACTGATGATGGGAGTGTCCCAAACTTTCATAGTTGGTCAATGTTAAGGACCTGGTTTTTCAGAAGTGCTGTGCAGCTGTGTTGCCAATTGAAAGTTGCAATCAATGGGGGGCTGGGGGTGCCCAGCAACTCTGAAAACCCAACTCCAAGATCAGGGCTCACGTGGTTCTGAAGCCAGGTAGCCTCTATCCCAAACTGCTCAAGGGGAGGTGATTTCCAGCAGTGCCTGAGCAAAACCAGTTAGCACGTGTAGGCCTGATTTTCTCCTGCACCCCCCGCCATCCCCACCCCTTCGAAACAGCAGTGGAGCAACCCTCTGGTGTGCACTTCTTTGCTAACCATGGTGGCCCCACAACGCCATCCTTCCCAGCATTCCAAGGCTGTCTTAGTGCAAGAGCCCCACCTTGCTTGGTTTGGTGGCTCTGCGATGAGGAAGGAGCATGGGGATACAGATTTACCCCTTCACAGAGAGCTCCTGCATCCTATATAACCTCCCTGCAAAGAACTCTCCCGTCCCAAAGGCCACAAAGATGGACACCTCTTGTCCATCCTTTTCCAGTCAATGTAGAATTGTTCCCATCATGAGTCATTAAACGGAGACCACCACCCTGGCCTTCCCACACACATACAGAAATCCCACTGGCCCAGAAAACATGCTGGGTCCCAGGGAAGATAGATATATTAGAAAAAACCCTTAATAAGGCACCTGTGTGACTCACCCCAGGGACTGTGCCAGAGGAATGCTGGTCTCTAAGCTGTGTTTTCTGAAATCCTAATTAGAAGTGATGGCTCCCCGAGGCTTCCTAATCCAGCATTCAATTTAAAATGTTCCACTAGTAAATGAGAGAGACATGGCAAGGGGGGCACACAGTGGGGGAGGCAGGGAATCTCCTAGGGAGAAGGAGTAGGATCAGAGAATCTGTAACAATGAGCAAACATCAGACTGAGTAACTCTGGTTGGGGTCTGAGCCTCTTGTATGTTTCTTCGTGCAAATCATTGAATTTCCATGGGGCTGCTGATGGTGCAGAGGATAGACGGGAGCATCTGAGAGCAGCGACATAGCTGAGGGATGTCACAATTTCCTTCTCCTGTTCCTCCTCCATCATCTGTACCTGGGATCAGAATTCTCCTTTTGGTTTAGTTACTCAGTTAGTTTTCATTCTGTGTTTCCAACTGCTTTAAAGAACATAGATAATAGCAGGGCAGAGACCATCGCTGGTTGTCATTGTACGTTTTAGCTTTAATTCCGGATCCGTTTCCCTCCTCAGCTCCCTGTCCCCAGGCCTTTTTCCTCTCACAATGCCCTTGGGCATCACTCCCTCAGCCATTCCAGGCTTCACAGTGTCTTTGGATTTGAGGGGAGTGGAGGAGAGGGGACGTCGCTGGCAGATGCTTCTCTCCGCCAGTCATTGTGCTCCTGTCCTAACTGATTATCAATAAGTGACCCTTTCCTGACCCTGCTGCCATGGTAAATAACCTTTGCTGGGCAAACCCTTGGACCGGTTTGGGGTAAAGCTTGAAATGTTTGGGGTAAAGGTGGACAGCAGCAGGACCAAACTGACATGGAGTGTTCTGACTGCGGGAGCCCCGAATATTCCATTTTTCTTCACTGTGTCCTGGCTGCCATCTTTCTGAGACCCTCCTGGCTCCCTGTGGTGCCTGCCACACACCCAGTTGGGAGGCAGTTGTACAGGATCTGCCAGTCAGAGAGATGCCCCCTTTGAAGGTACCAGTGCGTCCCGGCTGACATGCCCCACTTGATCTCTTCTGCAGTCATGGGATTTTGTTTGCTTGTATGTGTTGTTCTCCTATCAGTGATCTATATTTAAAGTGCTGTATCAGAAAACTGACATCAGTGGAAGTCATTTGCTCCCCTTTGGCTCTCCAAAGGAGTCTGGTTTAGGAACAGCCTTGCTGGGTGTTGGATCTCTACTCCAGCCACTGGTCCATTTCCCTCCAGGTATGCTCCTGCCTTTGCTTGATTCATCCATTGCCTCTCTTGACAGTTGCCATGGGCCTCCTTATGAGGCACTTGGGAGAATGTGAGGGGTGTGTCAATAAAGATTCCAAAGAGACATCGTGGGCCTGATTCTCCAGGCCTCTGCCCTTTGTGTTGCCCCTTTCAACTGTGCAAAGTGGATGTAAAACACTCCCGTGCGTGTGAGTGGAGTGGTTGCATTTTATACTCTCTGTGTGCAGGTGTGAATGAATGCATGAGATGCAGGGCAGCAGAGAACTAGGCTGCGATTGTGTGCCAGAGCTGGGAGGTGTCTTGAATCCAATTCCTCCAGTCTGACCGCTCTGTGGCACTATTACAGAAGTAAGCGCCCTGCAACAGGCACGGGGCTTTCCCCTTTTCACCTTTCCCAGGGACTAAAGCAGCTACTTGGTCTTTTACCAGATGCCAGATGAAATCACTTCCCTCCCTCCCATGCTCTCTGGCAGACCCAGAGGCACACTCGCATTTGGGAGATGTCCCCAGAGAGAGCTGGCGGTGCCCACATGAACCGCCTCCACTGACAACTCACTTCAGAGTTCGAGGCAGCGTAATTTCATCTTGCGCTGAGGATAGTGGAACTTCCCAGTAAATAAGATAATGTTGCTTAGGGGGTATAAACTGGGTGCACAGTTCAGTGTGAAAGGAGAATAAACTGCTGGGAACTGACAGGATTAGCTCTCCTGATGTGGGTGTCCAGTTCTCCGTCTTACAAGGAGGGGATGTTACAGCTGAAGGCTGCGGGAGGGGAGGTTTGGGGACTCACCCAGTGGCATAGATGCAGTTACAGCGGAAGACATTGGAATAAAAAGGTTTTATCCATGTTTTGACCGTCCTTGCCACTTGACTGCCGCCAACCATCCAAGGCCTGTGCCAGGAGGGATGTGCCTTCAGGGACATGCCTGTCATATTTGGCTTCACAACTGGAGCTCCTGGGCCATGCTGTCAAACACCCGGCAGAAGATATAAAAATGCATAGGAGTTGGGTTGGCGAACCATTGGGGAAGGGCTCAAATCGGGGTGCTCCACTTGGTCCCAGGGGGACATGACCATCCTCTCTTTCTTTATGGCGAGGTGAGAGATGGTCCTGAAACTTCGTGTTGTACCGTGGGGGGGGTGGTCATGTTATTGGAAAGGCTGAAAAATCCCACTTTTAAATGGTTATAACTGGTCTGGGTAGAATTGAATTTTTATTATTTTGTAAATTCGACGGTTAATATCAACGATAACAGTTGGAAGAAAAGGTTAAAAATAAACAAAGTTCACACAGTTTCACAGCTGGGCTGCAGGTAGTTTCCTTGCATGGCTGTGGGGCCATGACAGGCTCCCTGCGTGGCTGTGGGGCGGGTGACACCAGATCCCCGTAGGTGCAGGGAAAGCTATGGTCCTGAGTGGGGGGGGAGGGGGCCGAGCAGAAACCCCTGCCTAGGACTGTGCGGAGGAAGAGGACAAGCCCCCGGCCACAGGAGAGACTACCTCATTGCTGAACGGCTTCTGCCCACGGACAGCCCTTGCACTGCTGGCTGGTGAATGGGACTGCGACAGTGGGACTGCAGAGGACCCCCTCTGTGGCCGTGAGGCTGCACTTGCTCGCTGCTGTCAGTGTATATTTTGTTCATTGATTTGTGTGTGTCAGGTGAAATCAATGTTTACCAGCTACTGATCATTTAAATCCAGTCCTGCCCAGCCTAGCTATAACCATCTGGTGGGGAAGGTCCAAGAGAGTTGATCTGTTTTTAAGTTCAGTCCACCACCATTCTGCTGTAGCAAAAGTAATGGGGGATGGGTGGAAATGCCCTACTCCAAATAAATAGCAGCCATTTTTGTGGGACCTAGGGAAAAAAGGAGCTGTGCTTTCCTCCTATTGGTACTGCACTAGCAGCTCACTAACAAACCATGTGTATAGCAGCATCGGCCTTCCTGGGCTTTAGAGAGAGGAAGGGTGGCCTTGTGGTTAAGATACTACATGGGGGATTCAGGAGATCAGGGTACAGTTCTCAGCTCTCCCCCAGACTCACTGCATTACCTTGGGCATGTTTCTGCACCTCTGCTCCCTCACCTCTATAACTGGGACAACAATACTCCCTTTTTCCCACCCTGTGTCTGTCTCATCTAGTTAGATTGTTCGTTCTCTGGGGCAGGGACTTGTCTTACTCTGTGTGCGTACAGCTCCTAGCACAGTGGGGTGCCACTCTCTTTTGGGGCCTGAAGGTGCTACTGTAATACAAATTACAGCAGTTTTTGCATGAGAACAAGAATATCCTGAACAAAATTCTGTCAGTTTAGAAGCAGTAGAACTGAACCTGCGACCTGCTGTTATTGCCAGTCAGGAACTAGCCCATGCCTGGGCTTCTACTACAAAGCCCAGGATGTCTTAGCCCAGTGAATAACTCAGCCACGTGCGGATGAGTTTGCGCATCCCTTGGGCTGCCAGGAGAAGTGTCTTCACTGACTGCATTATGCAGCAGTAGCTTTCCTTTCCATAATTCATCTGCTTCTATCACAGTTTCCTACCATGTATCTGTGCTGGGCTGATCTTGTCTTAGATCAATAAAACAAAATTAGTAAAACCAAGCAGCGCTTGGGGACAGGTGAGGGGGAGAAAATAAATATTTCTTAAAAGGGGCATAAATTAATAATGAAAAGACACTTGGGGCCATGCTTGAGAAGTGCAGCCCTTTATTTCCAAGTTTTCCAGAATATATTTAGCAACAGTGGCGAGTGATTTCACCCTAGAGCACTGTACGGGAGTGGAAGGGGTGATCTGAGCACTGAACTGGGAATTGGAAACTTCTGGCTTCCGCAGCTGACTCTTTCTGTGACCAGGGACAAGTCTGTCACCTGTGATTCTAGGGGCTCCTTAAATCAAAGTACAGGAGTCTCATTAGTTAGTATATGACTATGGGTTTCATTGATCACATCTGTGCTATATGGCTTTTCACACAGCACTGGCTAGAGGCCCAGAGTTCTGTCCCAGGATGCACTGGACTCGGTGGATGGATTTTTGGGGAGGGACTGGCCTTGTCTTTGGTTATTCCACAGATCTGATCTGGAATCTAGAGGGAATATCCTCAGGTGTTAACGTCCTCTATGCCTCAGATTCCCTGTAAGTAAATGGGAATAATACGGAACCACTTCCCAGAGCTCTAGTGAGGATTAATTAACTAGATCAGAGGTTCTCAAACTGGGAGGTGGGCCCCCCGGGGGGAGCATGGAATATGTTTGGGGTAATGGGGGGGAATGAGATGTTTTAGGGGAAAAAACCTTACTGTACACATTTTGTCCACAGCATAACTAACAATGCTGATTCCTCCCGACATATCAGGTCCTCAGATGATGCTACGTATTTGATTCTAGATGGCGCTGTGCATTTTGATGGATTTCTTTTAAGCTTATACAAAGTCCATTGCCTTCTGTAGGTTAATCTGTTTGCTACGACATGGTGTGCACATTTAATTTTAGGTATCAACCACAGTCACAGTTTTGCTTTTGCTCTTATTACAATGGATTGTTGGCTCTGTTTGAATCAATGCCTTACTGTTTTTAATATTTAATGAGAGTTGCATGTTGATTTTTTTTTTAGCTGGTATATGTACTTGTGTGGCAGGGAGGCATAAACTACTACAGACACATAGAAGGGGGGGGGCAATCAAATAAGTTTGAGAACCACTGAACTAGATGGTTGTGAAGTGCTTGGAATAGGACCATCGCTATATATGGGCTGAGTCTTGTATTTAAAAGTATGAAAGAGAAACTGACAAGGTCCTGTGGTGGGTACATTCTTCTACCCGAAACTTGAGAGCATCTCGGTCCCTGTGTACAGTGCCCCCATGAAGGCTTTGTTCCATGTAGTTTCAGCAAAAGGCAGTTAGCGCTCCACTCTCCAGGTGTTTCAAAATGGAAGGGTTGCTTGCTCAGTTATGGGGAAGAGCCCCTTGCTTCTGTCCCTGTAGGGAAGAGCAGAGCCTCTGTAGCGGTCTGTAGCAGTGAGAGAGAGGGAGTTGTACAAGGCTCATGTAAGTGTGTGGAATTACATGTATAACTTGCGCTTGTACAACATAGTGTGTTCTTAGGAGAGAGATAATATAATTGTAGACATACAGTTCCGGGGTGAAATCCTGGCCCTTCTGAAGTCAATGGAAAAACTCCCAACATTTAACCCCAAATGTTAAAATTCTGCCTCCTTTCCAGGAAAGGTATTTAACAAGAACTCAGTGTTTGTCAATTGATTTCAGCCTGCAAGACAGGACATCCCATTATTTATTTATTTAGTCATTGACCACAGTGTGCTACAGGCCCTGCAGACAAGTGAAACAGCCATGTTCCCTTTCCTTAATACCTTCTAATTTAATGGTAGTTATAGCACAGCAGATGATACAAACAACTGGAGTGGAGAAAAAGCGGGCGAGGGTTCCAATAATAAGGTCATGCAGTTACTTTGGTTTGCTGTATACATCTCTTGGGAGATCCACAAATATAGGTCTACACATACGGAGAGAATGAGTCTGTCTTTCACCCACACCCACAGAGTAAATAATTACTGGTAGCTTTTCTAATCTGTTGTTATGAAGGTAGTTATCTCAGGTTCAGAGTACTGGACACTTCATAACCTGGTTTGGAGATTTCACCGAGCCCCTTCAGGACAGACGGAATAGTTAAGGTTCCAGGGCTGCAGATTTATATGCGAACGGAGATGCTTCTGTGCTTAATAAAGAGCAGGCAGGAGGCGACGTTTTGGTAAGACTGTGGAGTAAGTGAGCACGTGTTAACATAACTGTTTCCTCGAGAGGATGGCTTAGCAACGTAAGCTCCAGGTTGGTAATGTCTGGAACCATTAGTTCAGCGTTGGCTGGGCCAGCTCAGCCCTTCATCCTTCTGATATATGAACTGAGTTTTGTGCAGTTTGGGGAAGATCTTAAAACCAAGCATCAGTCTCTGTAACATGGACCAAGATGCCCTGGTCTTGGAGCCTATGGATAAAATGTTCCCTCCCTGTCCCTACCACTGTGCAAAGTGCTGTGGCAATCTACCCTAGAGGTGGTAAATGTCAGACGTGCTCTCTGTGTGCAGCCTGTGAAGCCCTTTGAGATGGAGGGCCCCATCGGAATGCAACATGTGGTATTGTTTAGAAAATGGGTGGGACTGTGGAAGCAATCTAGCTAGGTATGTTTCCAACCCATCTAGATTAGGGGACATCCACCACATGAGACTATGACTGGATGGCTGGATCAGCCTCTGTTCAGATCCCTTGGCCCAAGGCAAACTGCATTGCATTTTTATCCCTCTCTCTCTCTCTCTGCTTATTTGTTATTTAGCATAAATCTGACATAAAACGACCATAGAAAAACCAAACACACAAGCTCCCAGAACACGAGGCTCTTTACGGGCTGAGAATTTTGAATGTCTCCACTGCAATCATGCAGTGTTGTTGTAGCCGTGTTGGTCACAGGATATTAGAGAGACAAGGTGGGTGAGGTAAAGTCTTTTATTGGACCAACATCTGTTGGTGAGAGAGACAAGCTTTCGAGCCACGCAGCTCCACTTCAGGTCCACTGCAGTCAGGCAGCTTTGTGTCTGATAAATTCAGTGGGGCAGACCCTCCGCTGGGGGAGATCTGTGTACCTCCATTGAAGTCCACGGAGCTGTGCTGGGGTAAGTCCCTGTGGCACCACTGACTTCAAAGCGGAGCGACCCTGGTCTACACCAGCTGAGTCTGGAGGTGAACTCGTGTCTGTATAGTTTTCTTGTGTATATTTCTTAAGCAGCCATGATTATTTTTGTCATAAGGTCGCAGTGCCCTCAGCCTGAATGGGTATTAGGTCAGAGATGGCAGCAGGAGGCTAGATGGGCTAGGCTGGCTTGGCAGGAGTGTACTAGTAGTCCTGTTCATCTGACCCAGTATGGCTGTGCCTGGGGCAATGGACCCTGTGGCCAGCTGAAAGTCCCTGTGTCTCATTTTGTCAGCGCCCCCTACTGCCTCTCCCTCTGTTATTCTGACGTGGGTCTCCCTGTCATTATGTAGGGACGTTGTGCGTCTGCCTGATTTCACCGGAGGAGCCCACCACTGAGGGCTTGACCTCAACCTCCTTGGTGGAGTTTACAATGATGTCCCATCTGGAGCCACTGGATTACAGCGAGCAAAGCAACCTGGAAGCTACAGAGCCTGACCTTGTCCCCAGTGCCCTGCAGGCCTCCGTGGGATCAGGCTTTGCCAGTGAGGAGAACGAGGAGTCCAAGATCCTACAGCCCCCCCAGTACTTCTGGGAAGACGGGGGAGACCTCAACGATTCCAGCCTGGATCTGGGACCAGCAACGGGTAGGTCATTTTTATCCCTTTCTTCCCTCCCTTCCTCCAGGGGAGACTCTGTTCTCTTGCCTTGACATGATTCTTGCTAAGAGGAGCTGGGATTAAATGTCAACGCTGTTACCTCACTTCAGTGTCTGATGTGTCCCTAGTGAACCCTGAGCAAGGACAGGATGTAAAAACCCAGGTACTGCTGGATCATTATTCCTGAGCAGCTAGGAAGTTCCCACAAGCTGAGGAGAGTATCACCTTTATCTCAGTCTCCTGCTCACCTCATCCTCCCCTTCTTTGTCTCTGCCTTCTTATTCTCCCTTCCCCTTTCTGCTGTGAACTAAACTAAGTGCAATCTAGATGTCTGAGCATAAGCCGTGAGGAATCCATGTGGGGCCTTGGGTTTGAGTCCTAGCTGAACTCACTAGGCCCAATTCTAAGCAGACTAGTTTGGCCAGAGTATGGCCAGCAGGATCTGGCCATCTGTGTCCTTTCAAGTGACTCAACCAGCTTGCTTGGGCAGCCTGTCAACCTAGCTGGACCTTCTCACTATAACTGGATGCCACGTCTGAACTGACCTTCCCCTGGAAAATGTAATATACACAGTCACTCCCACTTCTCCCTATGCCAGAGCCACTGTACCCCACTTCCGTCCCTAAGCTGAGCCTCCCCTGGAGAACATAAATATATGCATACCACCCCCTTTCCTCCTAGGCCCACTGGAACCCACTGCTGCATCTAAGCAGAGCTTCCTTTCTGTTGGTATTACAAAAATCAAGTTGAAACTAACCTGCCTATGTTTGTCTATGACATGTAAATATGGCCTGCTTTAGCCCCCTCCTCAGTCACCTCCCCGAGCTACTTAGCAGAAGACGACTTAGCTTTTGAGAAACCCACTGGGAGAGGGACGGGATAGGGAGGAGGAGTGTTTTTGTAGGCTTTTCTATAGCTTATGGGATTATCCCACATGATCCTGCTCTAAATTCCAGGCTGGGCATGTTTTAATACAGTGCAGGAGACCGACCTTCAACCTGATTCCTTCTGCCCAACATCACATCAAGTGTCTTCATCTCTTTCTCAGTAGGTGCTTTCCTGGCTTGATTGAGGTCTGGAATTAGAAAGCTGAAGTCTTTCTAGTCTTATCTTCACACTGATTCCTCTGACCTTAAAAAGACCTGTGCTCCTACTGGAATGAGGGCTGAGCCAGCAGCAATAGCAGTAGAAAACCAATTTACATTTTTGTAAGGGCGCACACGTTCATACTCCTTTCTCTTGCATACACTGTATTAGACTGTATGCTCCTTGGGGCATGGATGTCATTGTTTTAGGACTTAAAATCACCATGCTCACTTATAGTAGTGTGTATACATCCTAGTCACACTCATGGTGACACACACACATTCACAGGCACTCCTACACATCACACACTGTACATGCACACTCCCTCCCTGACACTCACGTGGATCATGCAGATGCTCTTCATGCATTTGTTGCTCATGGTGAGATACTCAAAAGTTTACACTCCTCCCCGCATCTCTTGTATGCACACACCCCAGGCTCTCACGTGTATAGAGAACACACATCATCATCACACTCAGAAGCACTTTCACACATGTGAAAGCGCACACAACCGCTTCACACACTCACTCGACTCTCACGCCGCCATTGGTATGTACATCTAGCCAAAGAATCTCACCCTCCTCGTCACACTTGCACATTAAAAGCAATAAACACAGAGACCCAAAAACAGTCTCATCCTATGCACACACTCATCATGCAGAGCACGCTCCGCGTCTTCTCACTGTACTACACAAACTCTCTCACCGTTCTCTCTTTGCTCTCCCTTACACACACACACACACACATCCTTATCAACTGGCCACCAAACAGCTGCACTACTTCGGAGGGCTGGCCTTTTGCCAGCCAGTGCTCTGTGCAGCTCACATCTCAGTGGCATTTCAGAACCTCAGTTAATAGAACTCCTTGAATTATTCAACAGCTCAGGAGGTCGTTTCTACTTAAAATTTAATTAGAAACCTGGTGTGTGTCATTTTATAATAAATGGTATAATAAGAGTGTCCCTAAAACGGGAAGCTTTCCCCAGTCACAGTTGGCCTATAAGTGTGTGATATACATGCCATAGGTGTGATGAAGACGTCATGTGTTTCCTTTTGGAATTGTGTAACCAATTGCATTTATTATGTTACTTCTAACATACCAACTCTCTTAGCAGCTTCAAACAGCAGCCATGAGTGGTGGATTGGTTTTTTGGTTTTTGGTTTTTTTTTTAAATCAACCTGCCAGGGAAATGTTTCTTTCTATCACCAAATGTAGAATTTTCTCCCATAATTACAGTGGAGTAATGCCCTGGATGGGAAAATTCAGTTCTGGTACACTGACAGGTCTGAGGCCCAGTATCAGTCAGGACTAAAATAGGACAGTTAAACTATTAGAAAGGAATGATTCCCAGCTTTGTAACAGGACACACAACACTTGCTTCTTTCACTGTTAAGTATAAAGATATTGGGCCTCAACATCGCAGTCTTCTAGAGTGAAGGCCAAATTTCTAGAGATTTCAGAGCTATATTAATTTTTTTCCCTCTGAAGTCTGTGGAGTTGGACGCAGCTCAGCCTTTTTGTGGCTTTGCAGGTGGAGGGATACAAAAAATAATCCCAATACATTTCTTTTTAATGTTCTCAAATTTTCCCCAAATATGTGCTTTTTGTGGAAAACATGTGGCGTCTAGAGAACACCTGGTACTCATTTGGGATGGCTGGCATTACCCAACGTGTGGCGCTGCCTCTTTTGAGTAACACACTCCTGCTGATAAAATCTTTGTGCCACACCACAATGTATTTACATTGACTTCAGTGAGTGCCTGCCTGAGTAAGGACCTCAGGATTTGTCTCATATTGTTTCGGATTTTTAAAGCAAGGCATTTTATCCATGCTCCTCCTCCAACCCTTGCCATGTATGTGCAGTGAAACACGCTATCCTCCACACTAACCCATTGCTACCCCCCTATTTTCGATATATGCACATCCATTACCCATCGGTTAACATATCTTGCAGAGTCAAATACCGAGTAACTGGGCTTGGCACAGGAGGTTCTGTGGGAGGCAAGGTGGGGGTTGGAATCCTTTTTCCTCAGGACAAGGAGCAGCAGCTGAGTTGCTCTACGGCTGCAACTGCAGTAATTGTACAGAAGGGTCTGACCAGTTGATTCATGTGTAGGCCCACTAGGCATGTCCCTAACTCTTCCATGACCTGCTCCCAAAAACTTCTCCACATACGTGCATTGAGGCAAATGAAGACCTGCATCCAGCCTTCCTGCACAACGGAACAAAATCTTTGCCTTTGCCTGTTGGGCAGTGCGTGAGATGGGGTTTCGGATTTATAGCAGGAGTCCTGCTGTGACTGGAGTCTCAGACCACGGCACCAAATCCATCACTCCTCTCCACTAACTTTTGCTTAGTTGGTTGGCAGGTACGCCGGGGAGCACATAGGGTGTCTGAGGGCTAGTGCATGGATCAATGTGAAGGTATTTCATTGCATGCTCTTTTGTATGGGAGCCAGCACTAATTACCTGAATTAGTTTGAAAATCCCATAGAGGATCTGCAGAAAAAAGTACTACGGAAAATGTGTTATATATGTGAGTCCCACTGAGGAATGGGGACTGTTTCAGTACAGGGTGCTTGGAGACGAGTCCAGAGTTTCCTGCTTCTGCCAACAGCAGAATGAGTCTCTTCTAGTTCCTCCTGCTAAAATGGTGGCTGTCAAATGTCTCCAAGGCATGATTAAACCGGTCTGAATGTCTCAGGAAGCATTGGGGTCTTCCGATGATATTAGGATGTGTATGTGCAACAGAACATCTAGCACCCCACCAGGAGATGAGTACACCCAAAATCTGAAGTCATACTGGAGTTTTAGCGGGAACAGGATCTGGCTTGTGAAGTATCAAACTCCCCCTCGATGATGACATACTTGAACTCTTTCCCGGTCTTTGTTTCTGAATGCAGCTGGTACTCTGGCCTAGGGAAGAAGTCAGTGCAGAGTCACATTACAGGGCTGACCAAGGACCAGAGCAGAGACTTGGAGGCAGGCCACCACTGGGGCGGATTATTTAAAGACAGGAGATGTTAGCATATAACAGGGGTGGCCAAACCATGGCTTACGAGTGGCTTTACAGTTAAAGTGTAGCTCACGGAGCCCCTCAGGCTTCCCTTGTTCTCTGCCTACCAGACTGGTGCAGCGTGGTGGAGCAAGGGGCTTCTGTCCATTGGGGAGGGGGGTTTCGGGGCTTCAGCCTGGGCTGGAGCCCCAGGACCACCTTTCCTGCAGGATTGAAGCCCCTAGCCCCACCAACATGCCGCAGGACGGAAGCCCCGAACCCTGCAGGCATGCCCTGGCTCTCGAACTTCTGAAGATTGTTGTATGTGGCTCAGAAGGTCAGTAAATTTGGCCACCCCTGGCATATAAGGAGGAACCAGCGGAAGAAGAGGTAAGGCTGGTGCTCAAGACAGGAAGGTAAACGATGGAGGAGGAGCTCCTGTAATGATGCAGCTCCCTTGATGACAGCAGCAAAGCTCTGTGTAACACAGTATTGATTTGCTCCTTTCCCTCCTGGCACAAGCTCCTGTTGTAAGCGAGGGGAGGAGAAGGGCCTGTGCAGTGTTCCACACAGCATGTGCAGATATGGCAATTTCCTGTAATGTCCTGGGCAAACACTATTGAATTAAGATTAAGTGTTTCAGGAGTTCACTGTATTAAAAAGGCAAATGTTTCTGTATTATTGTGGGATTGTGACTAATGTAAAGTGTTATGAGCTTCAGAGTGCCAGATGAGAATGAACTTCTTAATTAAGTGGGTTTCCTAGGATCATCTGTTCCCAGGGTCCCAAGATCAAAGACCCCAAGTGTCTGAAGGAGTAACTAACTCACAGATGCACTTGTGTTCTTATTCTGAGCAAAAGCTGTTATGAACTTGTAACCACAGAAAAACCCTTTGGTAGGGTTTAAAGGACTGACCAGCTGCCAGGGCCCATCTTGGAGTTGGGGTGTGATCTCTGCTAAGCTTATGAGCGTGTGTGTAGGTTCTTTTATTGTTTTAATATGTTTCCTCTGTAATGCTGTTACCTTATGAATAAATGTGCTTGCTTAGACAGGGACTGTACGGTACCTTTTAACTGTGGGCAATTACACTGTGAATAGCCTCTGAGGAGAAAGCAAAGCAGGCCTGTTCAGGCAGTCTGATTTGCAGGGGAACTCACGGTATAGCAGGGAACAGTGCAGCTTGGAAAAATCGTGGTAGGGAGGGAGAGATGTAGGTCTTTGCCCCAGAGAGGTGCAGGGAGCCTAGAGTGGGTGTTCTGGCTGGACCACAGAGGGGAATACAGCTGCAGTTCCCTAAACCGTGGCAGCACGTTGCAGACCAAAGGACCTGAAGGCATGGCCTCCTGCCCTGGCCATCCTCAGCTGCCTCCTGGTCACCACCTGTGGTCTTGTTAGTGCGGGGGGACCTGGTATCCCCAAAGACTAAGAAGGAAAGCAGAAGCTGTTCGAATTGTCGTTTGGGTTTGACTTTTTCATTTCTCCTTTGCAGTAAAATTGGACTGAGTCAGTGACAGACTCCTGCACGGATGTGGGCCTGCAGCAGGGCCTCAAATGATTCACAACCAACCCCTTCTGCCTTGACCTCCATCCCCTCCTGTTTCCTCCTAATGCACTGCATCACCATGGCAAGCAATGGGGTTTCCTTTCTAACTTAAGAGGAAGAAGAGTGAGGTCTGCTTAAAAAAAAAAAAAAAAAAAAAAAAAAAGGCTTCCGCTCCATCCCTGGTGTTACTCCACTGACTTCTCTGCCTCCATTGATACCCGTAGAGTTGCCATATCCATCCCTGGTGTGTCTACCTGGATCACAAATCAGTATGTTCTTCGTAGGCTCAATCAGAAGCAGTTCTACTGCCCTTCCTGTTGATTTCGTTCCCAGTGGTGTGAAGTGTAGGTCTCTGGGATCCCGCACTGACCCCATCTGTTCCTCCCCTGCCAAAGTTCCAAGTTGGGCCAACCCAACCTTCTGGCTTAGGGAAAGCCCTTTTCCAAGAAGGATCGCTTAAGGTGTTACCGTATGTTAAACTAGGAGGTAAACAAACGGCATCCAGGGAGCTGAGTGCAGGCAGGGGGCTGCTCAGCGCTAAGCCTCTTAGACTTACACATGGTCTTTACCAGGTGCTTCATTTCATTAATGCCCGGGGCTGAAGATGGGATTAAGAACTGTAGATTTGCTGTCAATCTGGAACGGGAGGTGGCTGCTTTCAATGTGCTTGGAGGGCAGTGGAGGGGATAGCTGTGCTGAAGAGCAATGAATCCCTTCAGGAGAAAGGGGATTCTTAATAAAAGAGGGGGTGAGGTGGGAAAGAGCTTAATCCACTGATGGATTAGGTGTCATTTACAATTGTAATACAGCATCCAGTCTGTCTCTCCTGTTGCCCCAGCATCTTTCTCTCTCTGGGAATGGCCTCTGTTAATCAGGGAATCAGTGGGAGATTAAGAAAGGTTTTTAAAAGTGCCACATGCCACTGTAATGAACTACAGCCACATGCATAAAGACCTGCTGGCCTCAGCAATGATCATACCTGGGACCCTGAAGCCAGGATGGGGGAATCTTGTGTTTTGTACTTTGTTAAATAAACCAGATTCCTTTCCTGTAATGGAAAAGCATTCACACCAAGTACATACACAAGAGAAGTGCCAAAAAGAGGAGAGGTATTTGGAAATGGGGTCACCCTTTTTAGCGTACTCAGGGGAGGAGGGCTCTCCAGCCAGCGAGCCAGACTCGTTAGCAAGGTTCTTAGAATGTTAACCTGATCCTGCACAAGTGATGTGCGATGTAGTGTGGTAATGCTGTATTGTAACATTGTCCGAGTAAAAAGTTTCAGAAAAATAAACCAGACTCCTAAAAAGGGAGAGTGACTGAGAAAGCATCTGCTGTGTGAAGCTTTCTTAACTAAAAAGGTGTAATTGACGGAGCAGCAGGGCCCCTACCCAGGCTGGGTAAGCCTTGCCTGAAGATGTTAGCATCCTCAAACTGGAGTTGCAGACCTCTCCACATGCTGTCTTCTTGTGCCATTCCTCTGTGAGATACAGGCAGGCGATCCCATGCTAGCTGAAAGCCAGCAGGCTTCTGGGTGGCTGCCTTTTTATGGGCTGTTCTACTGTTTCTTAACCTCTTCATTACTGATAAATGTAGTGGGCCCTCCTGCAAGGCAAATCTCATCTCTGACCATGGCTGTATGTACCCATGTGTGATCTGATCTATCACCAACTTCAGTGGAATACTCATAGAGCAGAGGAGCAGGGCTGGAAGAAAGGAGATCAAGCAGTGAAGGGGTTCATGACAAGACTGCAATTTACTCACTTCTGACCTCTTCTCTTCCCCTCTCCCTTGCATCCTTCTATTCCATAAACAGGTCTCCACTTACCTGTTGAAATATGATGCACTCATAAACCAGCCTGACAAATCTGGCATTGCAGCCAGCTACCTAATACCTATCCTGTTAAGATAATACCCAGTAGCACCTCCTCACCAGGGTGAGTGCAAGTAATTTGAGTCAATCTGGACTTCATATTCCATGAAGCAGGGTGATAGGCTGCAGTTACTCTAGAAATCTCAGCAGTACTTTGGCAGGGGCAGGATCAGTCTAGAGTGGTTGCACTGGGGGAAGTGGACAAGGTATCATCTGACAGTTCCTTTGAATCCAAGTTCTGTGCCTTAGACTACAAAACAAGGTGATCTTCGGTGCTCAATTTGAGGTACCGTAAAGGGACCTGATGTTCAGAAAGTGCTGGACACCTGCTGTCTGAAAAATCAGGCCCCTTTTAAGAGCTTCCCAACCTGAATCATAAAATCAGTACCAGAGGGGTAGCCATGTTAGTCTGTATACAGCAAAAACAACGAGAGTTCTGTAGCACTTTAAAGATTAACAGATTTAATTTCAGCAGGTATAAGCTTTTGAAGATGAAGGTCCTGATGTATACTAACTAGAGAGGCTGAGCCATCACTCCAGACCCCTGAACTCTGGAGATGTCTGATTCTTCACTGGGATCTGACTTCTGCAAATAGTTCCTGTCTTTAAAATGGGCAAAACCAGTGCCCCCCAGATCTAAAAACCTCTGAACTTCAGAGCATTCTGGGACCAGATCGGAAGTTTGCAATATGGGGCTCATCTGTAAAGTAACTGGTAGAACGGGGTTCGTTGCAGGCAGTTAGGTTTTAACCAGTGGGCTCTTGCTGGGCCAGACTCTGGTAGGACCCTTGGCTTAGCATGCAGGGAGGCGGTGGTGCTGGTGGGGAGTGGAAATGTTAAATCGATTAGCAAGCAGCGTGAGGACTCCTGCATCTGCTTCCCTCTCACTGACTCACTGCCTGAGAGAAGCAGCTCAGGTTTCAGTTGTAGGCTGCCCTGTGAACAGGAGCCTGCTGGGAGGCTGTAGGATCATTTCTCTCTCAGCTTTGATCTCGGTGGTGAGACAGAGGAGGCTGCAATCCATCAGCCCCCCTCAGGGCTCGCTCGCCCTGAGTGCTGCTCTCTGTTCAGAGGAGAGCAGGGAGGCTGCATCATGTGGGGCTTTAACCCTTAAGGAACTGGCTAATTCCCAGGTGCTCTAGCAACTTAAGAAAAAGTCAGTTGCAAGTGTTCCAGGGGAGGCTGATGTGCCATGCCAGGAGGCTTTCCAGCTCTCAGGGGGCTAGTACTCTTGCTTGGTGCTTGGCCAGTCCCAGCCCCCTGTGCAAGGAATCTGCCTGCTTTCCTGCTGTGCCCCATCTTTCCTCCACTGCTCGTTCTCAACCCCTCCTTCTGGAACCAGCAGTGAGGAAACCAGGCAAGGGGTGCAGAGGAGCTGGGATAGAGCCTAGAGTGTTTCTATGCAGGGAGGGTCTTTGTAGTCCAGTATCCTGTCTCAGACAGTGGCCAATGCCTTATGCATCAGGGGGAGGCCAACCCTCCCCTCCTCACCCATAATGCATCTTTGCAGGTGCAATTCCTACAGTTCTCAATGGGGCTATTGCATAGTATGCAAATACCAGACATTTTAATGGCAGCAGAAGTGTGAGAGCCCTTAGCCCTTCACCATCTGTCCGAAGCGGGCCCCAACCTAGTGTCCTCAATCCCATGGTCATTCCTGCCATTAACCATCCTCTGGCTAGTCAGGCAGCAGCTGGTGCATTTCTTCAAAGAGGAGGAGGAGGATGACAGGGCAATTAGCTTGTGATGAGGGCACCTGGAAAGGCTGGTGCCCGACTGCAGTGAGAGAGAGGTTTTCTCTCTGCCTGTGCGGTAGCTCACTGCTCTTGCAGCCACCTTGGATGTTAACAGAGCGGTGCTAGCCAAGGAGCGGTGGGAGGAGGTCTTCAGGTAGCAACCGTCTCCTCTGGTCCTTGGAATTCTTGAGAATATCGATCCTATATCAGTGATAGTAGTGCATGTTCTCTAGTGAAGAGGTATTCGCCTAGTAGCATGGACTTATGCCATATGCCTGTCAGATTGTGGGAAAACCCATCTGCTCAGTCCAGCCTGAGAGCTCTAGGTGTCCTAAGTGACAATAGATCCTGGTGCATCGTATGAGACCAGAGGCGGGAAAACCCCAGGTGGGTCCAGGTCACAGCACCCAAGAGGAGGAGCGTTACAGGTTCTGGTTTC
The DNA here is from genome assembly GCF_026122565.2 of Emydura macquarii macquarii. Taxonomy (NCBI): domain Eukaryota; kingdom Metazoa; phylum Chordata; order Testudines; family Chelidae; genus Emydura; species Emydura macquarii. The sequence continues at coordinate 14,081,339 of NW_027131105.1, read as the reverse complement.
ACTTTGAAGGAAAGCTTCAGGAGAAAGTCACCAGCACCCTGCTATGCTGGGGGACAGAGCCATCACTGGCATAGCAAGCAGCCCTTGAGGTATCTAGGGGCTGATTTTTAATATAAAGCTACTGATGTGGAGATTCATGTAAGTCACCCACCAGCAAGGTAGGAATTTCTCTGTGACACCTTTGTTCACCGTTAGGGGTGAAAGGATCAATTTGCTTTTTGCTTTGGGAGTATTGGGGAGAGGTCGGGGGGTGCCACTTGAGACTGATGAGTTGCACGGGCAGCACTGAGAACTTTGCCTGCACTGAGAACTTTACCTGCTATGGAATATCTAAGCGACTCTTGCTGACAACGCACACTTCCCACCCCCACTCTCGCTCCCAACTGAGCTCCAGACACAGCAGCAGCAGCAAGCGGTGGCTTGGGGACGGATGTCATTCGGAGACTCCTCTCACAGACATACACTGTAAGGCATCCAGACGGCTGCCTCCCACAGTGCTTAATGAAGCATCCACTTTGGCAGGCAGGCAAGGACAAGGACTTGGGGATGTCGGAAATCGCTTATTTATTTATGAAGAATAACCACAGCCCAGAGAGGTGGGAGGGCCAGGGTTTTCTGGCTGCAGCAAGACCCCTTTCTGATTCCCAGCATGCACTGTAGTAGGCGTGGGGGTAGGGAGCTTATTCAGATGCAAGGCCCAGTACTTTGTAGCATTGTTATTTGCAACTTCTTGATAAGGATGGAGAGACCCATTCATCCTGGGTGGCGCTCCATTGGCATCAGGGATGTGTGTGGCTCTGGAGCATGTGGTCTGTCAACCATCAGGAGCTGATCTTGCTGCTACAGTGTTAGCCCAGGACATCTCATAGCTCCTTGCTGGGCATCCAAGAGGGGCCACTGACTGACCCGACTTTCCTGCTGTGAGGCTTGGTGCTCCCTCTCCCTGATATTCCACAAGCTGCTGGATTCCTCCCAAAGCACCACACACGCTGACCTCCAGAACAGTGCCATGCTGCAATTATTGAGCCACTGGTTGAGGATGCGTCGATTTAACTTAGCTCCCATTTCTGACCTTTATTCCCTACGGCTAAACGGTTTCTCACTATCCTGTTAGTTTGGGAACCCAGGTATTGTTTTTGAGGTGATTTTATGCTGGGAGGTGCTTTACTGGCCCAGAGTCTGCTCTCACTGGCACCCGAATCAATCCAGATTTCAATGGTGTTACGTGTATGTAACTGAGAGCAGGATCGGGTCTATCATTCTGTTTAATCTCTATAATTTCCATCTTAGTTTGGTAGTGGCTGAATGTCAGTACAATCTGGCCCCTCTATGAAATTAATTGCAGAATCTCAGCCCAGTGCATGCAAACCTACACACGACCACCACCAACAGAACTGGCACTGATTGGGCCCTGGGTTGGCAGACTCAGTAGAGAGGCCTGGTAGGAGCTGTGAAGTCTGACCTCCCCTGTCATCCCTAGAAGGGTTCCTCCAGGCTGGGGTGGTGATTGTTGCCCAAGCTGCCTCTGCCAGTCATGTTCTTCTTGCTAGCACATGAACTTAACTCTATTAAATGAATCAATTTCTCTCTTTGGTGACAAACACCAGTGCTCGCTCCCTCCTCCCTGCTTCTATCTCCCAGTCTTTCAGGGTTCATGATTATTCGTGAAAGTCTCCTAACACGAAGTGTCTTGGATTTGTTTTAGACTACAGCTTTCCCGTCGCCTCTCAGAAGGCCCTGCCCAAGGAAAACAGGACGCAGGGTAAAGACAGCTGGGACACTGCCCCCCTTCAGCAGTCATCGAACTCCATGGAGCCTGACCCACAAACGCCTTTCTCCATTGTTCTGGAAGAAGAGGAAGGGCTGCTCCCTATAAACCAATCTAAGGGAGGGCAACAGAGCAGCCAGGCTTACTGGCCAAAGGACATGTCTTCAGAAGCAGCTGGCCAGGAGGACTCCTTCTTCTCCCTCCTGTTCTCCACAGCTGCCAGCAGACTGGGTGTTGTGACTAAAGCAGCTGTAGAAGGCCAAGAGGAGGACTCTGTTCCTGAACACACCTCTTCGGGCTTTGACCTAGGGAGCAGCATGGGGCCCAATCTGCTGCCTGTGTCCTCCATCCTGTCAGTCACCGCTGCAGGATCCCAGGGTGTCTCAGAGCACCCCATCGAGGTGACTTCTGGAAATATAAGGGGTACAGCGGGAGCCGGAGTGGGGCTAGCAGGGACCATGGCAACAGCAGAGTCCACACAGACCATGGTGGGAGCTGGTGAGGAGCCCACGTTACGAGTGGGAGGGGAGCAAGTGTGGCCCACAGCGCTAACTGGAATGGAGCGAACGGAGGAAGCCCCTGAGGTAACATCATCTCCCAGAAGCGGCCCCCAAGATCCCAGGATCGTTTCTGGTAGTGCTGATGGCTCCCCAAGTGCCAGCTCCTGGGCAGCTCCCTCGGAGAGGGCTGACAAGCCAGCTCCAACCCCTGCTCAGAATGGCACCAAGCTGGCTGCTGAGACCATGGCAGCAGAGCGGAGCTTTGTGCCACGGACTGGGGACACCCACCCAGCTGTGCTATCAACAGGAATGCCCTGGAATTCGGCACAGGTATCCCAGTGTGTGGGGAGGGGAACTCATTATGGGGATGTTTGGGTATTAACCCTTCCTCTCTCTGTGCTGTGTGGATATTAACTTATCCTCATCTCTCCCTGCTTTCAAAGGCCCCATCGCCAGGCTGGTGGAAGCAGTTGCTGGGATTTTTCCCACGACCCCGTTAAAGGTTGTAGGAGATTGTTCCCTCTTTCATTGCACATTGTGGAGATGCCTTAGATATTGAGGAGCGGAAGGGCAATTCACCAAGAAACCCTCCTACACAGTTTTGCTTCTACCCTGCTGCCTGCGCGTATCTAGCCAATGTTACCTTTGGGCGGCAGTGAAAGAGTTAAAAGCAAACTCCTTGCAAGTCTGGTTGTTTCCTCAGGCTGCATTATTGGAAATCTAAGTGCATGAATGACCCCAACACCTCTGGGAGGTGTCTGTACTGCCACTGCCTGCATCGTTATCTGCGCTGCAGCTGTTCGTGCCTGGAGAGATGCAGGGCAACTGCAGCAGGGCAGCAGTAGTGTGTTGATCTTTGTCAGGAGGTTAGTGCAGGAGAATTGCAGGGAGGGAGTTGCAGGATAGACATGCAATAGAATTGCAGAGAGGATGGAGAGGAAGGATGGTCCAGTGTTTACTTGCCTGGAGTGTGGGAGACCCGTTCAATATCTGCTCCTCCACAAACAGCCTCTTTGACCTTGGGCAAGTCATTTAGTCTCTCTGTGCCTCAATTTCCCATCTTTAAAATGGGGATAATAGTGCTTCCCTGATTCAAAGGGGTGCTGTGAGGATAAGATGGTGAGGTGCACAGATATTATGGTAATAGTGGTCATATAAGAGCCAGGACAGATGGGGGCGGAGGTTACAAGTTAGCAATACCGTAAGATTGCAAATGGCAGTGGGATTGCAGGGGAGCTGTGCAGTAGCACTTGCTTTGAGATCTATTGAGGCTTTTTCTGTGTTGCAAATTTTTCCATAAGGACTGGATGGTATAAGGAATAGAGAAAGAGATCCAGAGCCTTTCACAGCTAGCTCGTCCCATTTCCATGCCACTCAGGCTGGTAGTGAGGTGACCAAGTCATTATCATCTGATGGCAGTTGAACTGGACTTTGTCTAGTTTTGAAACAAGCTGCAGCAGCCGGTAGTTCAGCGGAGAAGGGCTCCATTTCAGCCTTAAGGACCATGAAGCTTCTGGTTGGAGTCTCTGTTGTGATAATATTCAGGCCACCTAAAGAGCGGATCTGGTTACCAGAGAGGAGACTCCACTAAGTGATTGAATCGCTCTAGTGTCTAGCTCTGTTTGGATCATGACACAGTAGGCAGGTGTCCCTATCATACAGATTAGTCTGGCAGTTAGCACTAATTGCCTGCCCCCATCCCCAATTCTCATTCTCAGCAAGGACTGACTGCACCATTAGGGCCAGGATAGCCCAGCTGAGGCACACTGGGCATGGCAGCCTGTAAGGAGTTAGTCTGGCCATTGCTTGTACTGCCCCTGCTCTGTGGATTAACAGAGTACGGGAATCCACTAGCACTCAAATGAAAAACAAGACATTTCTTTTCTGTGCATGGATACCCCAGCCTGGAGAATGGGGCATATCCTCCAGTATCCTGTCTTTGGAGAATCTCCTCCATATTGGAGAACATGCAGTTCTTCCAGAGCTTTCCCAAGAATTCACACCCCCCGCTCAGGGTACAATACAGACCCTCCCCTCAAGCTCCTTGTGCCTGCAGCAGGAACAGTGATGTAGCTATGGGCAGAAAGCCACATTCTCCTTCCAAACCAAGCTGTATATGTGTCCTTTCTTTCCAGGTCATCTGCAAGGACTGGAGTAACCTGGCAGGGAAAAACTACATCATTCTGAACATGTCTGATAACATCGACTGCGTAAGTCAGACACAAGAGACCTGAATAGAATGAGAGTAAATGGGAGTTAGATAGGATACTAATGTGGGGGCTGACTCGTTCACACAGGGCAGCAAAATATTTGCTAGTGCGACTGATCCTAGGATTCATAGGACATTTTTAGGGCCAGCACAAATCCTAGCATCACTGTTATATCAAGAAACTGCAGCTCTTGTGTGTTGCATGCATCTCTGTGCATTTTCCATCCTCTTCTTTTTCTAGGGGTTAGCAGGCAAGGTAGTGGGGTCAAGATGATCCTAGGTTTAGGTATAAATCCAGTTTTTCAACCTAGAATGTCTGTCCCAGATCTTCAAATGGGCTTTTAAAAAGGTGCCTGGAAGTTTTGTATGTGCAGTCTTCACTTGTCCCTCCTGTGTCTCAGTCAATGCAACTGGATATTTGTGCATGGACAGTGAGAGACTTGACTGAGGACATCCTCCGTGGGTTATTAATAATACTTGTTGAATGTTCATCACACTTTCCACTGGAGGATCTCTCAAAGCACTTTACTTTTCAGAAATTCAAGGGAAACTGAAAAATTGAATTTTTTTAATTGTCTGAGTTTTTTTAAGATCCTATTTCCAGTAGAGTCCCCTTTAAGTACTAAGTAGTGCCTGAAATTAAAATATATATATTCCTTACACTTTATAGATTTTTTTCCTGCTATTTAGATGGGCCTCTTCAGTGAGTCAGTTTCTCTCTTGCTACCTGGCTAAACAGGAGAACAGTGATATGTGTAATCAGAATAAACAAATTGGAAAAATGTAGCTTTTTGCTGTATTTCAGTTTTAATGATCTTGGATGGTCATTGTAACTAGATTCGGTATAATCGTTTCAGAGATAAATATGATGTTTTAAGTTGACTGTGTTCCTTTAATTGAATTAAGCCTCGCAACAGCCCTGTTATTGGTAAGCATTATCTCAATTTTACAGCTGAGGAAACTGAGGCACAGAGCAGTGACCTGGCTTGTTTCAGGGCACACAGTGAGTCAGTGGCAGAGCTGAGAGCAGAAGTCGGATTTTCAGATTCCCGGTCCTTTGCTTTTAGCCACAAGCTTATCCATCTAGAAGGATAGAGATTGGGTTTATAATAATTAGCCTTTGGTCTGCGTTTTCAAACGTTTTATAAATGCTAATCGTCACAGCCCACATGGGAAGAAGGTTAATATTATTCCCATGTTACTGATGGGGAAGGAGTTGGCAGCGAAAGCGTTTTGGCCAGTGTCAGATCCAGACTTTGGTCACAGTAATTCCTGGCTAGAAGTCCAGTGCTCCAACTACTAGCTCGTATATCCCTTTCACACTCATACCTTCTAAACCTAAGGTCCAGTATGCTGTACTAAGCACACTGGGTTCTATGCTGACAATGCAGTAACTATGGAAGCAAACATAGCATCTGTTCTTAGTTTAGCAATAACTCCAATACAGGTCAGTTTATGTTTTACTGCAGGTAGGAATGCTGGCTAAAGCACCAGATTCGGGATCTTTAATTTCCACCTGGATGGTCACCAGATGAGAAGGAGCCTTTGTTTTCCGTCTCATCTGAAGACAGTACCTCTAACACTGCATTCTCGAGTCATGAAATGAAGTTGCAGGATCAGGGTCTTTCTGATCCCAAGACCCAGACTTTTTTGGGGTATGATGTCTCTGCTCATGTTTCTCTAGTGGTTCTGCATAAAGACTTATTGTTTCCAGAGTAAATGGTTCAGGCTGCCACTAAATCTTCCTTAAGTGCCACTCCTCTTCTCCTCCTCGCCTCTCTGTTATCATGTCTACTATCTAGTCTCTGTTAACCAGAAGTGCTCCGCTAATCCAATACTCACCCATCAATCCCTTAAAGCTGCAGTTAATTCATGAACCCAAAGCCCCTTGTGTATCTCTGATAAAAGGGCCCATTCAGTTTAAGAACCTCCCATGGGCCATTTATCAAACCCTTAAAGACCATTTGTAAAGGGGGCAGGGCCAAGTTGTCCTTGTTTTTTAAACTGACTTTTAAAATACATTATTACTTTGGAAGTGTGAAACGAAATGTTTCTCTGATTAAATATTTTCTCCTTTTTGCATATCTGTTTTTTATCATAGGTCCCTGCACTGGACTGAGTGTGCGGTTTTTGTTCCTATAGGATTGCTCTTAAGCACTGATCTATGCACACATCGGTCTTTTTAAAAAGAGAAAATGAGGCGCCTGAAGGATTTGTTTTGGAAACAATAAATATATAGAATGAATGATGCTAGCGTTCTAACGGGGTATAAGAAATATGTTTCTTTCAGTCAGCTTCTTGATGTTAACAATGCCACTTTAAAAACAGAACTGTTTGCCCTTCATACCATTTCAAGTGCCTCTGTCACAACTAACATTTACAGTTCAGAATATCAGCGCTTGAAAATAAGCTTGTGATGTCTCATTTCCTATCCCCTTTGGTCATCATCCCTCTCTCTCCCATATTATCCCTGTACTACACAAACGCAATTTTGCTGTATGTAATAGGTCTCTTCCTGTTGCCATTTACAAACATTGAGTTTTAGCCAGGAGATGAAAATTGAAAAGCAAAAGTGCAGATGTCCCCCAACTGGAGCTGTGTGTTGCTGTCGAATCCCTGGCTATTCCCTTGCCAAACATAGACGCAGCCCTTGGGCATGAAGGACTGGACTGTTTTTCTACTTGACTTCATGGTTCAAAACAAATATTCCCAATAAGTGATTTATGCTGTCCTCAACCTTATTCAAAGGGACACTTGTCAACTTAAATATTTAACACAAGCGTTTTCCTTCCCTGTGTTGTATTATCATTTTATATTATTGAAACTGAAAGGGTTTTTGTTGTTTAAGTCAAATGCCCTCCTCTCCCACCATCACAGTTGATGCAGTTTGTTTATTCTCTGTTGAACTTCACTCATCTTGGACAGTGAAATTAGACAAGCTGGCTTCTCTTGGGTGTATCAGTTTTGCTTTCTGGCTCCTATATACTAGGCCCATGCTGGGTTTTGTTTGGACTTCCAATGCTGCAGATGAGTGTTTGCATTTTTAAGTGATTTATTGATTGATTTTAATTAGTTTAGAAAAAATTCTGCAGATTCTTCTGTTTGTTTTAAGGGCCTGATGCTAGGACACGCTGAATGTCAATGGGAATTGGGCACTCAGCACCTTGCAAGACTGGGCCCTAGGATTCTGTACCCTTTATCACAAACACACGTTTACCAAGATCTGCCTTGTAGATCCAAGTTGGCAGGGTCCCTTTATCTTTCTAATGGGTTCTAGACCGGGCAAGTACCCAGTCTCTTTTGGGCAAAACTCTCATTGACATCTGTGGGAATTTTGCCTGAGTAAGACAGCAAGATTGGATCCAATAATAATACATGTCCATTCAGGGCCCTGCCTCCATTCACAGGTGATCTGAGCCTGAACTCACTCCAGCACTGTGAGTTATCTTTTTGCCAAATTAAAACTCTGACATGGCCATTGTCTTTTCAGCCAAGGAGAACTGATGGGGCAGTCGGTGCCTCTGCTGTCTCAGTTGCTTCTGTTCACTCCAAACATTCCCCTGCCCCCCGTTCATCTCAGGGTGAGTGTGCTATCCCTCCCTCAGCATCCCCCACCCCTTGCTGAGCCGTAGAACAACAGAATTGAACTCTGGTTGTTGCGTCGCAATGTGGAGAGCTGCCTACTAGGCCACAGGACGAGCTGCATGGTCCCTGGGCATGGTTCTGAGCAGGAGGCCCCAGCAGTAAAGCGGTGGAGCGGTTTCCCACCCGTGCCCTCTCCCCATGCCTCTCCTGACTGGCTGCATACACTCCCTCAGCTGAAATCCATAACCCTCGTCTGATGAGACATGGCACTGACGGGCTCTTGTGATTCAGGCCAGAGTTGTATGTGTCTTTTCCAATTAGGCAATTCACTGCTCAGGCCTGTGCCTGCCCTGAGCACTTGGGATTGCCATGGCAACCAGGAGTGCCAGCATTTATTAATCATCCCAGTGGCCTTTGGGTTGGCATGGCAACTGCAGACAAGAATAGAAACAGAGGAGTGGGAAAGTGGCAGAGGAGCTGCCAGGCAATGGCACATGTCAGGCAAAGCTGGGCCTCCCTGACCTGCTGCTTAGTGCTGGGAGAATTGAGGCCTTCCCTTCAGATCTGGAACTTTCTATTAGCTTTTGAAACAATTTTACTTTAGTCTAAGCAAACAGCTCTGCACACAGGAGTGATTCTGGGATCCCTGCCTGCTGCAGGGAGGGGCTCAGCTGAGACTGGAGGATGCTACAAAGAGAAACCCAGAATGAGTGTATAGGTTAGGACTGATGTGCATCAGCACAACTGTGTGGGCCAGGACTGGACTGGCAGGAGATGCTGTGGGTCTTGATTGAAGAGCGTCTGCAGGTCTGGATGTGGAACAAGCACATTGGTGGTTTGCGTTTTGGTTACTGCCACCTGCTTTTGGGAGTGCCAAATTGACTTAATTTACACATACATTTAAACCATCCCCCACGCCTGTATGGCCCCCTCCCCACCACACACACAGAATAATCCCACCAACAGCCCCATTCAGCTCTGCTGTAAAGAGGTAGTTTACATGAAGTCAGTGGCATTGCACCCACTTACACCAAGGCTTCATTTGTCCCTGTATTCCCACTCCACTGGTTCGTCTTTGCCATGGACTAGGGTAAAAGATGCTCTCGAATTTTCCTTGTTGCAGGAGGAGTTTCGGCTGGAGAAGGGTCCCCAGTTGCTGGCTCTGGTGGAGGATGCCTTCTCCAGGCAGACAGACGGACTGCAGGTCCAGTGGCTGATCTCTCTGAGCAAACCCAATGAGAATGACAAGCACCTGCTAATGACCTTGACAGGGACGGAGGGTAAGTGTTGGTAGAAAAGCCATGTGGTGGTGGGAGGGGACTGGGAAGGGGTGTATCTGGCTTCAAGATTATTTTCCAATGTGATTTCCAACAATGCTGGATGGAGCTTTCCCTGTCCCATTTTCCTGGTTGTAGGGACGCGATCCCTCCTGCTGTACAGTACAACGGTGCCTGTGTTAGCTGTACCAGGTAATTTCAGGTGTGTGTGGCGGGGGGAGGGGGCGTGTGTGGGGGGGGGGGAGGGGAGGGAGTGTAAGCCTCTTCACACACCCCTCCCACATCACCTGCACCATGTCATCCCCTGTGTATAGTCCTATGGTGATTTCCCCCTTGCCAGTCACTTCAGATTCCAACTTCTTCTGACCTTCAAGGCTCTGCAAAGTTCTGCTCTCATCTGTCTCCTCCCCTCTCTCTTCCAGTGCCTCCTGCTTCACCCCATCCCTTTTATCCTTGCACACATTCATCTTTGTGCATTTTCGCATGCTTGCTTTTGTGCCTCCCTCCTTCTTCTGCTGCAGAAGCTAATAATCTGTCTTTGTTCAGATCCCTCCTTAACACTGACTCGTGTCTTCTGCCGAACCTGCCAGTGTTACCTAGTGAGGTTAAAAGAATTATTGCACACCCATTGAAAAGTAGACCAGATTGGAAAGTTCTGATCAGCTGAGGTTGTCTCTGTTCTATACTGCTTCTGCAATCTATTTAGCGTATACACTCTCTGGGGAAGGCCACATAACTGCAATTTCATACAGGGCAAATAAGAAGTAATATTATGAAATATACCACACTTGGGAAATTATGCTGACATTTAAGTAGTATTTTCTACGTGCTTGTTTAAATCAGTGCATTTCTCCCAGCACTTTGGATCATGCCATGTACCATTAAAAAGGCTCTCGTAAGCACGTGGCCCTAATGTAAGTCTTTCTATTGGAGGGGACCCCCTTGGAGATGAGAAGCTGGGCTCTGTAATGTTAGCAGCACAGCCAGGTTGGACAGCTTTCAGAAATGGAGTTCTGTGCCCAGTTAGGAGCCCTGCAATCGTCAAGGTCTGAAGCATTTTCTGCTATGAAGAATGAGGCTCGTGTTAGGTTCTCTCTCTGTTGCTGGACCAAACTGGAAAGGCACATGGAGAAGAAGCAATGCTCCTTGGCCCCTAAATCCTACTGACAGGTCATGCTTTTTCTGGCTTGCCAGCTTGGAGAGTATCCTGTGAGCTGTGTGGGAAGGAAGCCACTTGGGGGCCACTCAGTGATGGTTAGTGACTCTCTAGCCGGGAGGCTGTTGCAGATTTCTCTCTGCCAGGAATAAGGTTGTTGCAATATGCCTCCTGACAGTCTATTGTGTCTTGCCTGGCAGGCTGCCTTGCTAGGGTTCTCTGCAGAGCACAAGACATGTCCTTGAGGATGCTGCAGGTCAGGAGAGAGGTGCATTGGCAGAGCTGTGTGGGCACTCAGTAGTAGCTGTGAGTGCTGCAAGTCAGGGCTGAAATACACTGGTGGAGGTATGTGAGAGTAGCCGAGCGCCTAGTCCCATGATTCCTGGGTTCCAGTTATTCCACACTTTCAGTAGCACTTGCATGCGCTCTGAATACCTAGCTAAACATAGCTTTTGCCTCATAAAATAGTCTGTAAAGCAATAAAAGGTGTGTCCCCCTTCTCCTCCCCATCCTGCCCTTGAATTCCCAAGGAATGCTGATGTGCTGAATGAGTGAGCCAAAGCAGAGGACGTAGGGCTGACCACTTCTGTTCGGTTCTCTTCCTTTCACTAGGTGTCGTCCCTACGAAAGATGTCCTCATGGCACTGGGGCATGTTAAGAGGAGCTTAGCCGAGGTAAGACCCTGTCTGCCGAACCTACAGGCCAAAGGCAGCCAGTGCAATTAAAATGGGATGGGCTCTGAACCCTTCATGAGCAAATTGGCAGAATCCTCCCTTCCCTCCCTGGTGGCTGCAGAGTGATCCCATTAAGAATGAGTAGCTAAGAGGTCATCTGCTGACTCTGGAAGACTTGTTTGAAGTTGCTGTCCACATGTTGGGAATCTGCATAGACCAGTCCCTTCCCTGCTTCCCACACCACCATCTGCCAGGATGGGCTGGCAATTTTGTCTGTAGGGTTCTTTAAAGCAAGATACGACCTGAGTTCTGTCCACCTCACTGTACTGTCCAGTAGTTGCTCAGCCTCTGCTGAACAGTCCGGGTGAGTTTCCGCACTGGTCGGAATGCCCTCTAGGGTTTACGGCCCTCTGTTTCCTAGGGAAAGTATTTTTTAAATTGTTTTTGCCTGTCATTGGATTCCCTGTGTTACTGGGTCCGTGCTGCAGAACTGAACCTTAGATTTGCTCCAGAGAGGGAGACATCTGATGAATGGAGGTGGCTGTGTCTCACTTTCTTCCCTCCCACCAGTGTTCAGGCTTGCATTTCAGTCTCCTCTGACATCACAGCCTTCAGTACTTCATTTCTCTCGTTGATGGCTCTATTAGAATTCCATAGCAGACTATATTTACTCACCAAACATTCCCCTAAGAACCTTGGTGCCCTGGATGGGGAGCGGGGAAGAAGGCAAACTAGTCCATTTCCTTTGAATCTGCCCCTTCAGCTCATTGGATGTGAAGGCATTAAGAGCCTGATTCTGCTCTCACTTACACAGGTGGAACTATACTGACTTTAGTCGAGTTACTCTAGATTTACATCAATGTAAGTGAGAGCAGAGTCAGACCAGAATGTGTTGGCAGATGCATGTCTTCCCCTGACCTAACAAACTAGTGCAGCTCAACAAAGCAAATTAAGTGCTCAGTGCGGTATTGATTGGCTTACACCAGAGAAAGTGCTAAAAGCCCTATAAAGGGCATTGCTGAAATTGTGTGAATAAAGTACCAGCAACCTGAACTGTCCTTTCCATGGAAAACATGCAAGGAGACTTCAAGGCTCGGTTATTGTTGTTTATTAGAGAATAATAAAGCCACCTGCAGAGATCTGACATAACGTATATTCTACCACAGCAGCCTCACCACCTGGAATTCATTCTCCAGCTGTATCAGTAACGAAACAGACTCTTCATCATATTGTGAAATCATAAGCTTTAAAGAAAGAAGGAGGATATTCTCTTACACTCTTCATACATGTTACTGAATTGATACATAACCTTTTGAAATCTGCCCAGTCACTGAGACCAATCAACAATGTTCAGCTTTGTATGCTGACATTCTGTTTCTGGCAGGCAAGGGTGTTTTTTTAAAAAAAAATACGTTTTGGTATCCTGCTTGTCTGGAGTGTGTGGCCTGGGGGATTGCACATGGGACAAGGAGTCAGGAAATCCTATCCTCTAATTCCAAGTCTGACACTGACTTGCCATTGTGACTGTGGGCAAGACTCTTAACCTTGGTTTCTCCTATGTAAAGTGGGGCCTTACCTGCCACCCAGGAGTGTTGTGGATTGAAGTGAGTGTTTGTTAATGTGCTATGATCATTTCTGTGAACGCTCCATGGGTATGTCTAAACTGCAGCTGGGACCAAGCCTCCCAGCCTGGGCAGGCAGAGTTGGGCTTGCAGCCCAGTCTGCACCTGAACCACAACATTCACACTGCTATTTTTAGTGTGCTAGTTCGATTAGTGCTAGCACAAGTCTGTCTACCCGGGCTGGGAGGCTTGCTCTCAGCTGCAGTTTAGCTCTACCCCTTGAATCTGATTGGTCTCTAGAATATTCAGTATCCCAAGTGTAAACTGATGGAGTGGGTCAACTTGTGTAGGAAGAGAATGCCAGTTTTTCATCAGAGGAGATCTCTGTCCAGAACTTTATTCCTGCACTCTTGTGAGCCCAAGTTCGAGCAAAAGAAACAGTAAATTGGTGTTTAAACATGCAACACTCCCACGCCACGTTACCCTCAACTGAGTGGGGAATTCTGCCTCACCAGCAAGCTTCCTTCCCTTTTGCCCACCAGGTAGCTGTTTCTAGAGCGTTTCCTCCCTCTGATTGGATCTGAGTCACACCCCTTGCTACCCCACTCTGCACACCTCTGTGAGCCCAGAGCAGGGATTAACACATGGTTTGCTGGCAATCAGGGAGGGTTTCTTCCCACCATCACTCCCTAGTAGGAAGATGTCATGGCCTCATTCAAGATCTGTAGATTGTATTAGACTGAATCATGTGTTTCCTTCCTTGTGGGACAATCTTACAGCAGATCCCACCAGTCCAGTCCTTGTCCCTGTTAGTCCGGTGAGCTTGTACATGCTACCAGGACTCTAGGATTCAGCACTGCAGCTCCATTAACTCCCAAGTGGTTGAGCATGCCTTCCTTCTCGGTTAATTTCAGATTGGCATCCAGAACTACTCAACCACCACAAGCTGCCAGTCACGGCCCAGCCAGACGCGGAGCGACTATGGGAAACTCTTTGTGGTGCTGGTCATCATCGGTTCCATCTGTGCCATCATCATCATCATGGGGCTTATCTACAATTGCTGGCAGAGGCGCCTGCCCAAGATGAAGAACATGGTGAGCCTAAGGAGGGTGGGGAAAGACGACTGTATTTGGTTCTTATCCCTCAGGATAGAATGAGTGGGGTGGATGGGAGGGCAAGGGACATGTTCTTTCTCCTTGTCCACCTTCCCAGATGGGTTTGATAGAAGCACCTGGATCAGATCATTGTGGGTTAATGGCCGTGTCCAGATTAGAATCTGAGACCCTGCTAGTGCTCTCTGACAGATGCTATAATCTAACCCAACAGCATCTGACACATGGACTGCAGTGGGCCAGATGCAGTGCAAAGAGTTCTTCAGTGCAGTTACTACCCTCTTTAATATGGAGGTGCTGCCTGCAGCTCCCAGCATGCCATGCTCTATCTTGGTTCAAGCAGCCAGAGTGCATTGCTTGCTGGGAACAATATTGTCCACCGTAATTTGCCCCTTGATATTAAAGTTGTGGCTTCAGTTGGCTCCATTTTATAGGTTCAGCCCTTGGGCTTCTGGCAAGTGCCACTTCCTTTCCACCAGGAGGGCCAATTGACCTTCACATGGGGCCCATGAATGAACTCCACCCAGTCCTGTTCCCATGAAAACAATGGCAAAAATCCCCATTGACATGAAGCAAGATCTGGCCCAGCCTTGCTCCTATGCAGCAACTGGAGCTTTTCTCAGTTTGTGTGTCCCATCCTGTCTCCTCCTCCCCTTCCAGTCACATGGTGAAGAGCTGCGCTTTGTGGAAAACGGCTGCCATGACAACCCCACCTTGGACGTGGCCAGCGACAGCCAGTCGGAGATGCAGGAGAAGAAGCCCAGTGTGAATGGTGGGGGTGCCATCAACGGCCCTGATGGCTGGGATGTCCTGATCAACAAGCAGGCGAGCGAGGACGCAGGTGTGTTTGAGGAAGATACACACCTTTAAAAAGAGAAACAGCTTAAATATTTGTCTGTCCTATCTTGATTTAAGGACTATGAGGTGAGGGGCAGCTTCTCAGGAACCTCTAATAGGACTTGGGACAGAGCAATTCTTTCTTGTCATGGTCCTGAGGCTGCATCTGAATCCTGAAGCGAGAAGAGTCACCATGAGTGGAGGGAGGCCGGTGGGGCGCTGGGGTGTGTGTGTGTGTGTGTGTGTGTCTGTTGCTATCAGTAGCGCCAATGCTTTCATCACTTTTAAATGCACTTACTGTAGCTCTCCAGTAGCAGCTGAGAACGGCAGGGTTTGGGAAATAAAATGATGAGGCTAAAATTGCCTCCAAGTGACTGCCTTTGGGGAATCAGCTCACAGTGGGTATCCAGCAGGGAAACGGCAGGCCAGATTCTGACCTCACTGGCTTCTGAATTTACATCAGTAGAGCAGCAGACAGAATCTGTCCCAGCAGGTGCAATAGGAAAATCTGTGTATTGTTTTGGATATGGGAAGCCAATATTCAGTTGATGTCCTGGGCAGAGAGTTTGCATTCTGTGCATGTATGAAGAGGATCATATATTCTCTAGTGCCCTTGCTTTAGCTTTTGACAGGACTAGCTGCTGTATTGCTCAGCTGAAAATGTTTCCCTGTGAGCTCTCACCCCTGCCTCATATCCCCAATTTCTTTTTCGGTTCCACAAGCACCATGTTGAACCTGAAAAGTTTGAGCACTTTAATCAAGCCTGGTTTGTCTGGATGATTGCAGAGAATTCAGTGCCGCACTGTTGAGCCTCTGTTGTACTTCAGTGTGGGGTGAGAATTCACCTGAAAAGGACAATTACCTGCCTCCTGGCAGGTTGGAAGGTCACATCAGCAAAAGATCCGCTGTCTAAATCTTGACAAGAGGCCTTTTCTGCTCCTATCCCATTTTTCAGGGTCATGGCCTCCAGTTGTGGTTGATCTTGTGAAATGACCATACAGAGCAGCTGAGACATCTTAATGAAAGAAAATAAGATCTAGAGACTGAAAACTTTCCTGTTCCATTTGGGTCGTTACCAGGTTTGTTTCTAGGAAGAAGATTCTGGTCTCACATCGGTATAAAGCAGGAGTAATTCCACCGAAGTTATTGCATTTAAACTAGTATAAAAGCCGGTGTGAGATCAGAATCAAGCCTAAGAACCTTTGAGTGCTTCTCAGGCTTGCATTGGGCAAACCTTAAGGCCCCAGCTCCCTGAGGATGTAGTAAAATGCACTTGAATATGCGTAACTGTGCTCCCAGCCCTGCCTAAATCATGATCTGCCAAAATCAGAACTACTGCTCTTAAATTTGAAACCTAGGAATGTTTTGTCTCTTTTTTCTCCTCATTGTTCAATGGACCCGGGGCACTTTGGTCAAGAAAAAAAATTCCACATATCACCCTGTTTTAAAATTTTCTATTTTCAGGCAGGCAGGCTGGCTGCCTGCGGCAAAATGCGGTCTTTAAGGGAATAATTGTACAAAAAGATCCAACTATATTTAATGAGGATTAGCAATTAACTTGTGATTCAAATCTCTCTCTACATATAATATAAATATGTCTGTAGCATGCTCATAACTGGTATCTGAGTGCTGAAAGTGAGGATACAAATGAGCTTGTTAATACAGATTCATTTTTGCATAGCAATTTCCAAACAAACTGACTCCCAAATCAGTTGAACTGAATAATGCAGGACTGTAATAAGTCTATGCCATGGAATCAAGAACCACTGCGTTGAAAATGCTTTGCGGTTCTTCAGGATGAAGAGATGCTATATAAAATGCAAGACATCAACACTATATGGTGAATAAATAAAACACGGAGTTATGTGTTTATACTGCACCTAGCACAATGGGGCCCAACCTGCTTTTGGCCTTTAGGCAGCACCACAGTATAAATGTTAATAATATAGCCATTAATCCTCATTAAATAGGTTTAATATTCAATGGTCACTATAAAAATAAAATCATATTAAATCAAGCATGGATTAGGACACCCACACAAAGTATTTTTCCTTTGTTGGTTTCCCTCACTTGTTCCTTCCGTGCTGGGTTGCTTTGCCACCTTCATTTCGCAACCTTTAACCATGTACAGAGTCACCAGGGTGCTGATCAGGTAATACTCAAGCCCAACAGTGACATAAGTCAGCATTTGTTGAGGTGGCAGGGAGCCACCAAACTTTAAATTGTTAAAGGTTTGTCATCAAGGCTTATTAACAGCTCTAGCTCTGAAAGCTGCCCGCTACCAAGCTCTGGTGGCTTGCTACTCCAATTCCTTATGATTAGGGCAGCATCCTGATTGTATCTCTGCTGGCAAAAAGGAAGAGTTCCTGGTTCCCCCTTCTGAGGTAACCCACATCTTGAGCATATCTTGGATTCTGTCATAGTGGCCAGATCATTTGCTTTGGAAGCGTCTCAGAGGAGGTGTGCTTGGCTTTGTAATCCTAATTTGTCTCTAAAAGCCTTGTGGCTAATAACATTTTACTATTAAAACTGAGATATTTTTAACAGCTACCTTCCTTACTTAATTTACTGTTTGCACTTGGCTGATCTTGGGCGAGTGAACTTGATGCATTAGTTACACTGCATGGGCCTGATCCTGCAATCCTTCCATGAGCATAGACATCCATGCCCAGGGAGGCTTGCAAGATTGGGCCCTTTATTTCTAGTCAATTTTACTCTGGTTTTTGTGTTTTGGGTTTCTAATGCTGCAAAGGGAAGTTTAAAGGAAGAAAATAATTGTTTTTTATTATTTGTTTAAATCATGGAAGCTTCTCTGTCCATATAATTTTGTCAAACTTTTATTTGAAACATAAACCTTCAGTGTTGGGCACCAAACTGGACAGAGGACAGACTGACAGCTGAAAAAAACTTATTTTGCATTCAGTAAGGTTTCTTTGTAGTCCTGTCTGCCATGTATTAGTTCACACTGACACCTGGTGGCTTCTGGTAGTTATAGATTAAATGAATAAAAAGGACAGTTTTCTCTTACCTGTGAATGCTCATTTTTCCTGTCATTTTTATTAGCATAATCAATTGACAACCACTCACTCAGCAGAGACATTGGAGCTGTCTGTTTGCAGACTCAGGAAAATGGCATTTGGTGGTCTCATTTGAAAGATTTTCTTCTCAACCATAAGGGCCAAATACTTTTTTTTTTTTTAAATGAAAATTTAAATTATATCCCACTTACCAGGGAAAGTTTCCTACTCACCATTGGCAACAGCATTTTTCAGTTTCTAGGAGAAACACAGAATTTTACTGCAGCTGTGGTTTTCCAAAGTTTCAGTTTATAGTCATAGGTGAAGATCCTTCTGGATCTGAACATGTGTGTCACACCTCTGTGTGCATACATATTGCCCATACGTATTCATGTATGTTACATTGTTTATTGCATGGCTAAAACACAACAGAAATCCACCTGCAAGTATCTGAAGGCACAAAACATCCAGGAGCTAAAGGAATCATTTAGAAATTCCTAGCTAGAAGTGATGGAATGAAAATGAACAAAAGGAAAATGTAGATCATCATGAAACATGTCTTACTATTGCGATCTAACAGACTGTAGAACAGCATCCTACCAGGGAAGTGGTGGATGATCCATCAAAACGGGACAAGACAAAGCACTAGAAAGTATACTTTAGAGCTTAGAGAATAATCCTGTATTGGCCAGGAGATGGATAAAATGACCCATCTATCTATGTATTCACATGGCTCCCACACTATTGTATCTGAGTACCTAGGTCTCATCTGTCTCTAATTTCTGTGATTCTATAATCTCTCTGAGTGTCATGCAGTGAGAGGAGCTCCTTATCTATTAATTTATGTTAATTAAGGGAATTTGCTAAAAGACTATTATCCCTAACAGAAAAATATTTTAATTAAAATGTACGAAGACTGGCCAGCTCAGCAGCCCAAATGCTCGGAGGTGGGAAAGCTAAGCTGGAGCCTAAGGCTTGGTCTAGGCAATGTTTTATACCACTATAACTGTCAGCTAGGGGTGTGATTTTTTAAAAATCAATATTGTTGCACCAGTACAACTTCTAGTATGGACACAGTTACCCCAATATAAATGCACTCATATTTGAGCCTAGTCCAGAGGTTCTCAAACTGGGGGCTGGGCCCCCCTGGGGGGACCCGGAATGTATTCTGGGGGGGGCATGAGAAGATTTGGGGGAAAAAACCTACTGTGCACATTTTACCCACAACAATGAATAATTAGCAAAGCTGATTCCTCCAGACATATCAGGTCCTCAGATGGCGCTGTGCATTCTGAGATTTCTGTTAAGCTTGCATAGTATTATACAAAGCCGTTGCCATCTGTACATTAATCTGTTAGCTACGAAGCAATATGCACATTTAATTGTAAGTGTGGACCACAATCACAGTTTTGCTTTTGCTCTTATTATAATGGATCGTTGGCTCATTCGTGCAACAGGAAAAAAAACCAAGTGAAAAACAAAGACGAAACTGATTCAAGTGAAGCACTGCTGCCCCACACATCGGTATATGTGCTTGTGTGGCAGGAGTCGCGGGGGGGGGCATAAACTACTACAGGCACAAAGAAGGGTGGCACGATCAAATAAGTTTGAGAATCACTGGCCTAGTCTACATTTAAAAGTTAGGTTGACATAGCAACATCAATCAGGGACTGTAAAATACAGAGTCTGAATGCTGAAGCTATGCTGACCTAGCCCTCAGTGTAGATGCAGCTATGTTGATGGAAGAATGCTTCTGTTGATGTAGTTAGTCGCTACAGGGTTATTCTGGCATAGCTATGAGAATTTAGCTAGGCTGGTGTAGTCTCTTTAGTGTAGGCATGCTCCTGGATTGGTTTATTCCCCTTCCCCTACTGGAGTAACTAAACCGGTACAAGCACCTTTACGCTGAAGTAGCTGTCTCCAGTGCTTTCACTATATGGGTACAGATGGAGAGAGAAATCTTGTGTGGCTGGAGACGGCAAGTCAGATCTCAGGTATTGAAAGATCAAGAATTAAGCAGGATTGCTGTGGTTTATATGGACTGAGGCTATATGCCTTGTAGGAGCACAGCACATGAGACAACTGTATAGAGCCTTTTGGGAACAACATGTTCTAGAGCATTTACATAACCCCCCATCTGGAATGTTGTATGGAGCACCTATTGTGACATGTTCTAAACCACTGAGCAGACAACTAGGTGGAAGTCCAGTAGAGCACAGATGCTCCATGTTCTAATCTACAGAATCTTCTAGACACCACGTCATCGACTAGACACATACATGCCCCCGTTTTCTGGAACATCGGTGGTTCTTTACAGCTGTCTGAAGCCAGGCAGAGGATGGTGTTCTAGATCCAACAGAACAGAAACGTTCCAGAGCCATGTCTCCCCCTCCCCCCCCCATGGGGCGCTATAGTGGGCAGAACGCTCCCACCCCGTGCCGCGCGCCCGCCACGGTCTAGAACAAACGGGGAGGGTCCGGCCCCCGCCCCCCCGCTGTGTTCTAAAGGAGCGTCCAGAGACCCCTTCGTTCTAGAGCCGCCTGCCCCGTTCTAGACCTGCTCAGCCGCGGCCGGGGCCACGGGTTGGTTGGTTGGTTGTCGGACTCCTCGCTCCGCCCAGGCGCCGGGGCGGGACGCGGGGCCGGGCTTCGCGGTGTCAGCGCCCCTCCGCCCGCCGCAGTGTTTACATCCGCCGCCGCTCGCCTGTCCCAGGCCGGCCCGGTCCAGTCTCCCCCCCGCCCGCTCCCCCAGGCAGAGCCAATGCGGCGGCACCGCCGCCCCGCACCCCGGCCATGGACACCAGCGACCTGTTCACCAGCTGCAAGAAGGGGGACGTGAGCCGAGTGCGGTGAGGCCGGGCGGGGGCCCGGGGCCTGAGCGATCGGGGAGGGACACCGGGGGACCAGGGCTTTTGGGGGGGTAGGTTGGGATAAGGGGGCGCAGGGAGGCGGGGCTCGGGGGATACGGGCCGCGCTGTGGGATGCTGGGTGAAGGGGCAGAAGATGGGGCTGAGGGAACATGGGGTGGCCGAGGCAGCGGGGTGGCGGTCATAGAGAGAGAAGGGAGGAGGGGGCCGCAGGCGATGGAAGGCAGGGGCTGGGGAAAGCAGGAGGGAGGTGGGATTATTGGAGGCAGAGGTGGCTGGAAAGGAGCCTCCCTTGCTGCTCCCAGTAAATTCTGCTGGTCAGTGGCAGTGGTTCCCAGCTCTCCCAGACTGCTGTACTCCTTTCAGGAGTCTGAAGCTGAAGTCTCACCACCCAGGGCTGAAGCATGTAACTTAGCCTAGGGGGGCACCCTGTGGCATGGGGCCTCAGCAATTGAATCACAGAAGATTAGGGTTGGAAGGGACCTCAGGAGGTATCTAATCCAAACCCCCCTGCTCAAAGCAGAACCAACCCCAACTAAACCATCCCAGCCAGGGCTTTGTCAAGCCGGGCCTTAAAAACCTCTAAGGACTGAGATTCCACCACTTCCCCAGGTAACTCGTTCCAGTGCTTCACCACCCTCCTAGTGAAAAAGTTTTTTCTAATATCCAACCTAGACCTCCCCCACTGCATCTTGCCCTGTTTGGCACCCCCTAATGCCAGTCCTCCATTTGCGATAGGATGTCTCTATGATGATCAATAATGCAGTCCCATTATCTAAAGAGAAAAGGCTAAATATTTGCCTTGCAGATGGTATTAGTAACTCTGTGAAGTGTTGGAACGTTAAATTACAGACTTTAAGGTCAGAAGGGACAATCATGATCATCTAGTCTGACCTCCTTCACATTGCCGGCCACAGAACCTCACCCACCCGCTCCTATAATAGGCCCATAACCTCTGGCTGAGTTACTGAAGTCCTCAATTCATCATTTAAAGACTTCAGCAAGTTACAGAGAATCCACCACTTACACTAGTTCAGACCTGCAAGTAATCCATGCCACGTGCTGCAGAGGAAGGCAGAACGCCCCCAGCATCTCTGTCAATCTGACCCAGGGGAAAATTGCTTGAGTCTGTTCTCCTGTAGTGAAGCAGCATGGTCTAGGGGACATGGAACTAGGAGGCAAACCTACATTCTTTTCCTAGCTCTGCCACTGATCAGCTGGGAGACCTTGGGCAATGCATTATATCGCTTGGTGCCTCAGTTTCCCCTCCAACTTCGTCTGTCTTGTGTGTTTTGGTTGTAAGCTCCTGGGGGCAGGAACTGTCTTCCACTTTGTGTATGTACAGTGCCTAACACAATGGAGCCCTGGTCTCAGATGGGGCCTATAGGAGCTGATGTAATATAAATAATGGATAATTTATTAATCTCGTGAGCAGAACCAAATTATTGTTAAATCAGGAGTTATGCTTTAAAGAACAGGCCTTTTAATCCCCAGCAGAAACAGTTGGGATGGAGAAATGCACGTGGCTTCTACAGCAAGCAGTATTCAAGTCAGTTGCTTTAATGGAGCAGATTTACTTGCAGAACTATACATGAAACATGGTTACATTTGCAGTAAATGTAGTACAGTGCTCTCTGCTAACTCTTTTAATCAGTTCACCTACTTTTCAGCCTTAGGCAAGACTAGAAGAGGATACATTGATTTAGGAGCCAGGCACGGTTAGAGAGCAAAAGGAGTGTTCTGTACCATTACCAGCTCTTGTGACGCTTTGCCTTCCTTGCTCGCTCTAATGATAAATCAGATACTATATTCCATAGGTCCACTCTTTGTTATGGATTGTAACAGCACCGATTATGAGTAGAATCCATAATTTTGTGTCTTGTCGTTCAGTCCTACTTTATTATTTATCTATGGGAGCATCCATGATGTGGTAGGTTCATCAGAAGGTGGGTGACCTCTGCTCTGAGGAGCTCACAATCTAAGGACAAACGGGCAAATAGACAGAGGTTAGGGGAACTGTTGCAGAAGAACTTGGAGATGTTTTTTTAAGTGATCTGGCTTAGTCAGTAATTTGTCACCTTAGGGCACAGAAGGTTGTGGATTGGAGTCCATCATCAGAACTTCAAGTCAGAGCCAGCACTGACACCACAATGCAGTATCATCGAGACAGACTGCATTGATACAGCTGCTGTCCCTCAAGCGGGTTGTGAAACTGAGGTCTTTTCTAACACCTCCGGTGGCTGCCCAGTTGGAAGTTAAAGATTCCATGGCATTTTTTAAATTTATTACTGTACAAACCCAAAGCTACATCTTCTAGAAGGAAAAATGTAACCTAACAAGTGTCTAGACGAAGTTATGTAAGAGCTTGTTTTTTCTCTTCTCTTTCAGATATCTTCTTGAACAGAGAGATGTGGAAATAAATGTTCGGGATAAATGGGACAGTACCCCTTTGTGAGTGTTACAGCATAGAGCTCCAGTGTGAGGTATTTGGGTTGGGTGGGGGAGGTTGGAGATTAAATATATGAAATCTCTAGGAATCCTGCCTGGTTGGATGCTGTACTGAATATTTATTCTTCTCCCCTTTGTGTGTTCTGTGCAGCCAGGTGCACTCTTGTTTAGCCACTGAGGTAGTGGATATAATAATCTGAATGGGACATACTGTGGAAGTGCCAGAAGAATCCCAAAGCAGACAATGAATCACTGCCTCCACCTCTGGAGTGGGGTGTGGCGACAGGTTTAAAGGTTTACAGGGACACAGCACAACAGTGTGGGACAGGCAGTGACGAATCCCATGTTCACCATTGAGGAGTTTGGTGGGAGCACAGTGAGCATAATATGCTGATTCCAAAGTGCCGTTAGACACCTGCAGTGTATTTTGAAGACTGAATATCTTCCAGAAGGCCTGTACAAAAATTAAGCTGTAAAGATTAAGGAGGTGATGGTTGAGTGCCAGACGTGTGCTAGGCACATGATCTCAGTTGGTCCGTAGGCACTACTGTAATAAACATGAGTCCCTGAAAGTTTACAATCCAAATAGGTAACATCATGTAGATGAAGGGAGATGAGGCTAAGCATGTGTCTTGATCCGTGACTGTTTCAAACTATTTTTGCATGCTTCTGTGAAGGCAGGATGAAGGTTTACAGAATTTGTTTGAGGAGGGACTCCAGGGAGAAGAGCAGAAGCATGGTAGACAGGGCATGGAAGATGATGTAGAGATAAGCATGGGTGAAATAGTGGGAGTAGTGGATAGTGCAGGGAATTAGGAGTCAAGGCTTATAAAATTAATTTCCAACTCTGTTACTAACTTAATGTGTGACCTTGGGTAAGTCACCCCCTCTCTCTCTGCCTTCCTGATGGAAAAGTCCTCTAGAATTCAGTAGTGATCAAACCACCAATAGGATTTTATAAAAATGACTGTAAGATCTGTAGAACTGAACAGAGACTAAGATCTTTTCAATAGCTTTTTGGATAGTTCAGAACACCTATAAAAAGGTTCTCATTTATTTCATTCTATAGGACTTTTCTATAAGGGCCAATTTTATCTGTCTGTAAAATGGGGATAATACCTACTATATTGAGGTGGTTATAGGCTTAATTGATATTTATAGTGCAATTTGAGATCTTCAAGTGAAAGGTGCAAGAGGAGCATAAAACACTTGGGTTGTGGAAAGGAGTCAAAAGGAAAATAAATCCATCCTAAAAGGTGATTGGGGACATCGATTTACTGTACATCTGACACATGTGTTTGAGCCTACAGCATTCTAAGTATTTAATAATGAATGTGCCTTCTAAAGAAGCAGGGATGTGTTTGGGACAGTGGGGCATGGAATTGCTGGGTGCACATGAAATAAACTAATGAATCAAGTTTGGCAGCCTAGGGCCTTACGAGAGGTTGAGTCAGGGTTTGGACCATGAGGTCCCTTGGCTGGTCAAGAGGACCTGAGTGTGCTGAGAAGAGAATCTGCCCTGCCTCTTGTAGGGAGGGGGCACCTTGTGTTATTCCTGAGCAATCTCCTTAAGCTCCTGGAGAGCGCCATTGTTTAACCCCAGAAGGAGCCATAAGCACTCCACCACTGAAGGAAGGATAGGTTAGTGAAATGTGGGGCCTGTTGTGGAAGAGAGAGGCCTTTTGAGGGGTGATAAACTCTCAAAGCAACAAATGTTTCACTTGTGTTTCTAACTTTTTTTCTTGTTAATTAACAGGTACTATGCTTGTCTCTGTGGCCATGAGGAGCTTGTACGCTATCTTCTAGCTAGTGGTAAGAGGGTGCTGAGATTATGCTGTTCTCTTCAAGTGTCTTTCCCATTTCTAGCTTTCCATTTATCATCTGCTGCTGATGTGTGTAGAAGTCTGTATCCCTTTAACTGTTGCCTGCAGAGCCGCATCGTAATTTAATTAAATCTCCGATTAAAAAACCTTGACTGTTGTGGGACTCTACAGTCAAACTGGACTTACTACCAATGTCCCTTTACAGACCACTTACCACTTGAGTTTCCTACAGGGAAGGTTTTTTTGTTTTTTGGTTTTTTTCTGGTGCCAATAACTTCACCACATGGGACTCTAGTGAGGGCTGTCTACAGTTATAGCACAGTACAGTTGCAGGAGTGCAGTGTTATGATGTCAGAACTGCACCTTAGTCAATGAATCACCTGGGTGAGCTTTGTCTTCCTTTTCCTTTGTGGCCTTCTATTCATTTTTTTTGGAGTCTTACTCTGTACACAGGTATGTAAAAGCAAACTGCAAGGCTTTTATTAAAAACAAACCAAAAAACACCCTTCACACTTCTTGCTTTCTGTGCCAGAGACAGTTCTAAGGCACTGGTGACGTCCCTCATTCTGGCAGACAAACCAGGGCACTTCCAGTCCAAGATCTCAGCAAGATGATTTGTTATTAATGCTGTATTTAACACACTTAAACAGTTTATTAATTTCTCTATTGGAATCTAATAAACTCCCTTCTAATTCTTTTTTTAGTAAAACTTTTGCAGTTCACCTTTAAAAAGGGTCCCCTGCTTTCTTTGTCAAGCAGAAAATTGGTCTTTAAGAATCCCGTGGCTAATAGCACCATTCACACAGTGAGTTTCTTCTTCCTTGAATCCTGTTGGAGTTATGCCAGGCCTGAGGCCCAGAACCTCCTGTAACAGTAGATCAGATTAAAGAAACAAGCCCTGGTTCATTCATGAAGGAGTGGTAGTGATGGGAGGTCAGACTCAGAGTGTGGGTGGGTGGGTGGAGAATCTAATTTTGGCAGCTGAAGTCCAGTATTGTGTCAGATGATGTTTCTTGTAAATCATGTAGTCAGCCATAGGATAATTCCCTCTTTAGCTAGGGGACATCTTTTAGAGGTGTTTGTGCTTTGTCTGTCTTAGTGTTACACTTGTTGCCATTTTGCAGGTGCAAAATGTGAAGCAAACACTTTTGATGGGGAGCGTTGTTTGTATGGGGCTTTGAGTGATGCCATCCGACGTGTGTTGAAGGAGTACAAGCAAATCACAGCGAAGTGCATGAAGAGAGATTACTATGATGTCTTCTTGCAGCGGTAAGGTGATGGGACAGCTCATCAGCACATTTCAGAATCGCAGTCTGTATGTCAGCTCGACCACTTAAATATGCCATTCTGGCTTAAATCACGTGCAGGTTGATCAGAGCCCTGTCTCATTCCATACCCGCTTTTACATATCTTGTCAAATTAGGCAGAGCTTCAAATATGCCCTAACGGATCATTTACCACATACATCTGTGTTGAAAGAAACTTCCATCAGTTTACATACACACACAGGCAGAGGACCAGTGGAATGTTGAAAGCGCATTAGTGAAAGCATGACATGTGCTAAGTAAATTTTTGAACCCTTGACTTCCAAATCAAAGCATGTTTATCAGATTGTCAAGAAACACGTCTGTGAACTAGGAAAGACAAGTAAGACACATTTAAGTTTTCACCCCTAACCTGCTGTGGCACTAGGGCCAATATTTTTACTAGTGAGTAGTGATTATAGGTGCCTCATTCTGGAGGTGCCCAGCTTGCGGTCCCTTAAAGAAACCTGATTTGCAGAGTGAAGATGCTGAACACTTTCTGAAAATCTGGCTTATTTAAGGTGTCTTCAGTTGGACTGACAAAATCAGGAGTAATTTTTTTAAATCTTGGTCTAAATTTTCAAATAAATAAATAAATAATAAAATTGTAGATAGTCTTAAAATGACAAATGTGAGGTTTTTGTTTTAAAAAATGATAGGCTCAGTCTTCCAAAAAATATAGCTTTTGGACTGAGAGGAAACATAGGGAAAACTTCAGTTTTAGGGATAAGAGAAAGTTCTAAGCACCTGAAAAAGGCCAATTGGAATGGAAACGCTTAAGGCTTGTCTATACAGACAATTAGTTCATGACAAATACTGGGGTAAATGTAGCCCACTGAAGCCTGCTGTGTGCTAAGGCTATATCCACACTATGGAGCTAGGGATGTGGTTCCCAGCTCCTGTAAACACATATGCTAGCTCTCATCAAGCTAGTGTGCTAAAAATAATAGCATGGCTGGAGTAGCATGGGGAGCAGTTTCACAGGCTAGCTCTGCTGCGGATGAACCCTGAGGTTCAGGAGGATTAGCAGCTGGAGTGCCACTGCTCACCGCTGTCTGTGCTGCTCACGTGAGCTAGCACAAGAACGTCTACGCGAGCTTGGAGTCACCTCCCTAGTTCGTAGTTTAGATGTATCCTAAGTGTCTGTGTGGACCTTGCCATCTACACTGTAAAAGTTTCCTAGTGTGCTGTGTACTCCCGTTTCTCGAAATACTAAAAGCTTAGGGAATGCATTATAAGGAGGTATGGGATACAGGCTTCATCAGCACAAACTTTGGGTGGTCATATTTGAGGGGGAATAAGCAATCTACAAGTTAGGCATGCATCCCAAACAGCTGATGAGACCTTCATACCGCACCGTCATGTATTCACGATATGTCACATACTTTGCAGAACATAAAAAGAATATACAAGAGTCTTAAAATCTTTTACTGGGTCTATATTATGTTACTTTAGTTACTATGAATCCAATTATACAAGGCTCAAAGGAGTCATAAGTATGTCTAAAACTGATCTAAAATAGATTATTAATAAACTTAAAAAAAAAATCATGATTTTAAAGTCTGTGCCTTCCAAATCTGAAAGTAAATGGGTCCCATTGGGAGCTGGGAATTTCCCCAGGGATATAAAAAAAAAAACCTTGCTTGTTTCTGCAAAAAAAACCAAAACTCTTTTGAAAGGTTGATTTAAATAACTCAGATGTTGCAATGTTGAGCTAATTCACCAGAACCAGAGTGAAACTGGCTATGTTCCACTTTCATTTTTCAAATGGAGCTAAAGGTAAAATTTTAATAAACTGCAGTAATGCTGAGAAGTAAATTCATTCATCATTTCTACAATCTTTCATTTCTACTTATGAGAGAGGTCAGTAGGAAGGACAGTACAATGGTTAGAGTCCTGTGTTGCGTTGGCAAGCCACTTCACCTCTCTATGCCTCAGTTCCCCATCTGTAATAGGGATAATGCCTTCCTTGTGTGGATGTTGTACGGATAATGAATTGAAGATTGTGAGGCACTTATATGACCCTCATTATCAAAGAATATAAGAAAGACAGCAACACTCTGTCTTGACAATGTCTCCTTAAGGAGTAAGATGTTCACAAGTTGCCTTTCTCCCATGTGTGAAAGCTTCGCTCCTCACCCTCAGTTTTCTCTGTATTCTTCTTCCTCTTTCTATGTAGCTGATTTTATCTTCCCCTCTCTTTTTTCCCTTCCAGGCTTCTGGAACAGGGTTACCAAAGCGACATTGTCTTCATCGTCCACGGGAAATCCTTCTGTGCTCACCGCTGCATCCTTAGTGCTCGCAGTGCATACTTTGCAGAAATGTTTGAGACCAAGTGGAAAGGGAAGAATATGATAGCGTTAAAGCACCCACTGGTGAGGAGAACCACACTTCAGGTTTTGTTTCCCCTCATGCCTTAGATATTTTCTCTCTGAGAAAGGTGAGGTTGAAAAGAAGTTTCAGGGGTAATTTCCATAGTTGACAC
The DNA here is from genome assembly GCF_026122565.2 of Emydura macquarii macquarii. Classification (NCBI taxonomy): domain Eukaryota; kingdom Metazoa; phylum Chordata; order Testudines; family Chelidae; genus Emydura; species Emydura macquarii. The sequence goes on along the minus strand of NW_027131105.1, from coordinate 14,052,716 downwards.
CTTCCATAACACAGAACTGTTCCAGGACTCAGAGGGAGATGGAACACTTTATGCACTAAAATGGCTTCTGATGCATCGAAAGCTGTAAACTGTATGCGGTCAGATTCCTCTCCTTTTACCTCCGTCATTGGGTCAAATTCAGTTCAAATCAGCAATAAAAGAGCTGTTACCATCTGCCAGCTGTTTGGTGACCCTTATATGAAATGAGTTGAGTCTTTGTCTAATTCCCAGTAGACAGGTGGTCAACACCACAGAAATCACCACTATAATTGGAACTAATTGACTCCCAGGTGTTGCCTCAGCAACTAAAGGACTAAATCGGCTGTAAGTGGATTTTGCTAGTCAATTACTAATACTCTCCAGCGTATGTTTCTGTGGTTTGGCTGTCTGTGGGAAACCTCAGATTCTCTCCTGTTGCAAACACCCTTCCTTGTTTCTCAGGACAACCCTAGTTTTTATCACCTTCCATCTTTGTTGCTCTTTAGACTGTAACTTGGGTTCCTCTTTAACTGGGAGGGTTGAAAATGGTGGGGGATCAAAGGATAATTTGTGATAGTGCTTCTACTATAGTTGTCCTAGGTGTGACCTGCAACGTCTCTGTCACCTGCCAACTCCCCAGGCACAGGTTCTGTGCCTTTCCCTGTAACAAATCTCAATACTCTGATGTGTAACAAAGGTGGGGGTGGATAAACCAAATACAAGTAAATATATTTACAGAGCGATGTAGACTGGATAGAATGGAAATACTAGTTATGTGGAAGAGCGGGGGAATAGTGTGTGTAATCAAAAGCCTATTATTGCACTAGTTTGAGTTTCCACAAAGGAGGTATCCTCACTTACCTCCCATGCATTTTAGAGTTATTTTCTTGATCATGACCCCCTGACCTTTATCTTAGATGACCGTACCAAACTGATAGTGCATTATTTTTAGTGTGTAATGCATTATCAGTTTGGTAAGGTCATCTGTGTATCTCTATTGATGTTTCAAGCTCCTTGGATAAATGTGTGCTTTATATAGGTGACCTTTTTCCTGTCTTATTTTAGATCAACCCAGCAGCCTTTGGCTCCCTCCTGCAGTATCTTTACACAGGTATGTTACTGCTGCTTGACAAGTGCACGCATGTTGGAATGCAGTAGTCTGCACCTCTTTGCCATGGCACTGTTTGGGTGGCAGAGGCTTCTAGATAAGCTTGTTTGGGTGGATGGGTAGTCATGGCTTAGACACAGTCTCTCTGTCATCTGGCAGATATGAGGAGTATGAGCAATTCCATGTTGTTGAAAGCTGACTGAAAATGCATATTCATACTTTTTGCCAGTTGTGGTTCTGCCAGTATCTGGGGAGTCAATAAAAATCAACTTTGGTTGAGTGGATAGATGTGGGGAAATGTTTCTTCTCTAGGATGATAAAAGTCTGCTTAGATGGCACATATTTTATCTCCTAAACTGAGCACTGGCCGTATTCCCTGTGTACTCTGGCCTCTGAGTATTTTGAAGCTAGAAGACCTGCTATCTCAGACTGCTGAATGGTTTGACTACAACTTGTTACTATTGGTCCCAGCAGAAGTTGTTCTTAAATCTTGAGCCAGAGTTAACCAAGCATTCTGTTAGGGAATGCAAGTGCAATATCCCCTCAGACCACAGGGTGGTGCTCGGAGTTAAACTTTCCATTGTGTACTGTAAGGGAAATGTTACTAAGGCATCTGAGTTTCTTCACCATAAAACAATAACTGCTTATCTCTTTACAGTTAGCTTTCCTCAGTATGCGCTCTAAAATGCTTTATAGTGCTTCTGGGAGATGCTGGATTAACAGCCCTTGAGACCGAAGTCCTTTCTCATGCCAAAACATCATGGCAGCAGCCATGCAAGCTTCTACCACTGTGCCCCTCATCTCTGTTCTGAAAACAACCCCCTTCTAAGGAAAGTGGAATTGGGTCCCCAAGAGCCATTCAGTCTTTGGTCTCTTTTGCTGAGACTGCCAAGTTGTGGGTCCACTTATATGGGCACCTGAGGAACCGCGCTGAGATTCACCAATTTTGGTTCAGCTTCTCAGCAGTCAGCAGATAGTAATTTGCACTGTTGTATTGACACTTGCCTAATAGATTCATACCAGTGATCCAGAAGTGAGACTGCATAGCCCATTAGAAATCCTTCAGTCCATCCAGTCCCTTGTCTGTATATCAGCCATTTTTATGCCCAAGTAAGTAAATGGTGACTGGTGTGAGGTCAAGGAACTGGCTGATAGGATCTTGGGGTTTCTCTTTGGCAGGTCGTCTAGACATTGATGTAGAATATGTGAATGATTGCAAGAGACTAGCCAAGCAGTGTTGGCTTCAAGATCTTATCGAGGATTTGGAGACCAAGTGTAAAAAGGTCTATGAATTTGGTGAGCTCTCCCTTAATGGCTGCTTCTCTTCATTGTGTTTGTTTCTGTTTTTGGAGTGGGAGGGGAGGTCATGACAATAGACATTCCACCAATGGGGCACCTGTGGCATCCAGAAACTAATGAGGGGGAAAACCTGAATAGTTCTATGCACAGCCGTTCACAGAATAGGTCTTCTACATGGGAGGCTTCCTGTGAGGCAACTTCTATAGTATTCTGTGACTGAATAGTGAACAAATGTACATCATAGTAGTGGGGACCACAGCAGCAGGGCTTAATTGAATAGTCCAGCAACCCTAGCAGAGCAGTGAGGAGCATGTTCCAAAGTGTCCGTAATCAGAGAACTAGTGGGTTACAGTGGTGGTGGTTCGTGTGTTCTCTGCATGATAGAAATGCCTGACTTAAAGTGGAACAGTCAGATAAGTTAGATTTAGTGTATTTTGTGTGTGGAGAGACACATGCACACAAAGTTAATATAAACAGTTGCATTGTTTTTGAACATTCTCCCAGAGTGTTCATGATCCCAGCACAACAGCATTGGGTCATTGCACGAGAACCAGCAGGTGGAATACTAGTCTTCTAACAGCACAAAAATGGCAAAGATACCTTTAGAAAATGAACTGATTTCAGATGTAATAGTTTAATGGATTAACTGGTAAGGAAACTTGTAGTTTGAAATCACACAGGGTCTGTGTCGCCCCTCATTTACACTCTGGTGTAACTCCTTTGTTACTCTCTCAGAGCAGAATCTAGGTTATAGTTTTTAATCTGATAGTGTCCTTTCTCTGATTTAACAGGTAAAAGATTGTTGTAGCTGCTCAGCTTTTTACTTTAAATATTTATTGTAGATTCAGATTTTGCAGCTTTGTAAGCTTACATAGTTTACCAGCATATGTAGGCTGGAGTGACAGTCATCCCATAGTGCAAAGTTAGCTCTATGACTGCATCACAAAACTTGCTTTTTTTTTTTTTCTTGTTGTAAGTGTGTGTGCATACAGTGTACTCGCCAGTGCTTTGCCCTACTTTGTTTTTAAAGACTGGAGTGTCTTCTCTTGAGACCATTCCACTACTCTAATAGATTCTCCCAAATACTCAACCGACATTTTCTTTGCTTCATTTCATGCCTGTTATACCTCCTTAACTCACCTGACATGATTACTGTCCCTCCTCAGTGCTAACTCTTGCCAGATGTTTGCAGGAGGTTAGCATGCTATCATGTTCTTCTTTAGCTGAGCTCACGAAGATTTGCTTCATTTAAACTTCCTTCCTGGATACGTCCCTCCAGCTCCTTTTTATTATTTGTATTGCTCTTTGCTGAATTCCCTGCACTTCTTGCATTTCACAAACATCAGATGATGGACCTTCCCATTTGTTGCTGCCAACAATCTATTTTTTTGTCTCTTTCATCCTTTTAGAAGCAAAAAAATTCTAACAATGAAATTTTGCATCCTTGGATTTGAAATATTCAGTGACTGAATTGGTTTGTGCGTACAATACCATCATCCAAAATCCACCGTTTCTGGTCTGAGCATCACGAGAGATACTTTTGGGTTCCTATGGAAGTGCCTAGATGCGTTGGAGAGCCTATGGTGTGGATACGTACCATTGAATCTGCCCTATTTCTTGGTTGATGGCCTTGAGAAGGCACATATGATGTGGCATGTGCTTTCTGTGTGTGAGGGAAGGATTTCCTACTCTCCTCTTTCTTCTTCTCTGGGTTTTTATAATGTGCCCTTCACCATGGTATCTGAGTTCTTCGGATAGCATGGAGCTTCAGATAGTTTCTCTGTTTGGCCCTTTAATCTCTCGATGTTCCCAAATCTCTCTTGTGTGGGATAGGTAGGTTGACTGTCACAGAATATGGTTTTAAAGCAATTATGTACACAACCTCTGCTTTAAATTAGCACAAAGCTCTTTCCAGCCTAATCTACACTAGGGTGTAAAAGCATTAACATGCTCTCACAAACTTTTTATCCTAGTCTAGACAAGATCGGTGTGTCACTCAAATGTTAATGGGTAGAAAGTGCTTTGAAATCTTCTGATGAAAGGCACCCATAGAAAGTATCATTCTTATCACACAGTCACAGTAACCGGTCTCCCACAGAGGAGTAGAAATCTAGACTAAGTGTACGTCTTCACTGCAGAGATTATGTGGGTGATTTGGTGTCCAGGTCTGAGCACCTGGGTTAGCCTAGGCTGGGGTTTAAGCAGCCACACTGCGAAGCTGTTCCATAGAGACTGTGTCCTCACTGGTGCTGCACTTACCCGTGTGTGTTATTAGGACTTCTGGGGGCCTATCCCATAGTTCTTTGTGCTGCAATAAGATGAGCCACTCTGATTCTTTGCCAGTGAATTGTGGAAGAACTCTGTCCTTTTAGGCACACCTCTGAGGGCAGAATTGTGGAAAGTCATTGGAGGACTATTGGCACTCAAATGATTTTTAGCCTGCATCATCACTGCAAAGTGGGCAGGTTACCAGCCTGAGTAGATGTTCCTCTTAGCTTTTTGCCTATAGCCCCAGACAAGCCAGCAAGCCCATTTGAAAACACCACTGAACTTGGTGAGAGGATTTTGTGTGTGGACGGCTGGAGGGTTGGGGCAACACCTGAATAAGAGCCTGAGTTTACTCTGCAGTGAACTTTAAAGAGACAAGGACGGTGTTCTCAGTTGCTTATGTGGATCTGTAATTCTGTGGGGCTCTTTTCTGACAGCTTTGGCAGTTTGGCTTGGGTCTATGGCAAACCTGGCCTGCCCCTCCAGTAAGTTTGGTTCTTTGCTAAAGACAAGGGCATCAGCATTCAGTCCTTTAAATAGAAACTGCATAGCTCATTCTCGAGTGCACCTCTCTGGATGTGGATTATAGTACCAATCATTTTAAATGGTGGGTTGGATTTTTATGCACCCTATTGTTTCCAAAAAACATTTGGGATATTCAGCCAGTTCAGGTGTCAGGGTGGCCCATCTTGATGGATGAAATGCTTTCTTGGGGTGGGGGCGGTGGATTCATATTGTGGCACATCTTGGTCTCATTTCGCCCACCACCTGATGGAGTCATCTGATGAAGCCCATATAATGATGAGCAAAATGTCAGGAAAAATAAGGTCTCATGGTGATGTGATTCACCTGAGAAGAGAGGGGTTTTAATGCAGTGAATCACTCCTGTCAAAAATCCTTCCTAACACTTCAGTACTGTGCAGTTTAACTCTTTAATCACTGGTAGTTAACTTCTCTTTCACTATGCTTCTAATAGAATCCATAAGATTTCATAGCCTCAACTTTTATGTTTTGACTGCACTTTGTTTTTCAAGCATTCCCTGCTAAGAGGCTCATAAAATTTGTCAAAGTCCAATCAAAATTGCATTTGAAACAGCAAATGAGGTTCATAAATGGACATGGAGCGGAAGGACAATGCTGACAATAAGATTATACGGTAATGCATGTTCACACCTTGATAGTGCTGCTAACTCTTTTTTTTTTTTTTTTTTTAAACCTTTCCTTCCCAACTGTGGTCATGCAGCTGTACCTGAAAGAGGCTGCGAAGACCTCTGAGACCTTTAATTTTACCTGTTGTGCTAGGGACCTGCCACATGACTTGCATTCATCGTTCCTGCCAAGTAGAACAAATAGTTTAAAAATACAGCAGGCAATTCTTTCCAAAGGAGCAAAGCTGTTGGAGAAGAAGGACCAGAGGTTACATTTTAAAATCAACACTTGCAGACAGCTCCAGTCGAGTCTCCTGTTGTTGCAGTCTTTGCCTAGAAGGTGCCTATCACAGTCTTGTCTTGGGGCGCTTTATGTGATTTGGATCAAAGGAATGCCATAGTTTCCCAAAATGGGGAGTGCTTGCTCCCTTGTGGTAGCCTAGCTAGCTATCCTGACACGACCGGAAACTGGAAGGTTACTAGCCAGGAGGTTAACTGAGAAGGAGCCTCCCAGGCCGGTGCTTCATTAGTTTTTTCTTTGTTTGCTGGTCCCTTGTTGGTGGCTATTATTAGCATTTAAGCCTTACGTTGCAGTAGCACCTAGAGGCCCCAATCAATATGGGCCTCCCGCTGTGCTATACTCTGTATAAATATATAGAAAATGACAGTCTCTGCCCCGAAGAACGTAGTCTTCCATGGAACTAAATCACAGCAGCACTGCTAGAACATGAGCCAAGCGAGTGGTGGCGCTACAGAGGGAAAGCATAAGCCCGACTTCACTCTAAGTAAATAACCAACGGAAGCACTAGTGGCCAGGAGGAAGTGTGGAAGCATGTCTAGTGCAGCAGGCTTCACCCCCTTGCCCAGTAGGGATGTATCTTATGTTATTACTGTATCATCTGGGGCTGACTGCAGCTGCAGGGAAGCAGCATTTCTATGGCAGTTCTCGATCATGTGTCTAATGGGGTATTAGCAGAGAGGAGGACAGAACAGGCCCATGGCTGCTCCCTTTCCTCACCAGGATCTCTGTAATGGATCTTCTAGAAGTGAGGGATGAGGGGTGACTTAAGAGGGGAAATGGTGGAGTCCGTGTCCTCTTTCTTCCTCCCAATGATAATTACAGCCTTGATCATTGCTAGCAGGTGCATGCGTGTCTCTCTCTCTGAAGGACATGTTTTTATATTTCAGTGGAAACTAAAAGTCAGACAAAACTAATATTTCCCAGAGATCCTCCCCCCCGCCCCTCTTTTTTTTTTAAGCAGGAAGGAAAGTTTTTAGATTTTTTTTTTTCCCTAGCCATCTATACTTTTTTTTGTTTTCTTTTGCCTTTTCCAGTCTCTTCCAAGCCAGGGACCTGTGTGAAAGTGCTGACAATTGAGCCCCCAGGTAACTGCCGGCTGCAGGAGGATCTGGCTCTGCTAGCAGACTGCGCCCTGCCGGCTGAACTGCGGGTAGGGAGTGTTTTATATTTCTTCCCACTCTCCACTGGGCCCCTCTGACTATGCCACAGGGAGAGCTGTATGTTCACAAGCGTTTAGTCTTACTTTCTCTGCTGGGTTTTGTGGTCACTTATTCACTGGTATTAATAGTATGAGCTGACTTTCCAAACACAAAAGCCTTGTACAGCCCAGGGAAATGCTGTAAATCTCATAACCAGGCTGCCGGTTTTCCTTCTTGCAGCAGGATTATTCTTCCCTTAGAGATTTGTAGAGGTCAGATCCCTGGTCTCATCCAAGTCAATGAGAGTTTCCCCATTGATTTCAATGGGGATAAGATTTAGCCCTAGTTGAACATATTACTGTGATGCAAGAAGGAGAAAAAAATTCTTTGGATGACAGCAGTACCTTCGGATATGTATTGATAAAATGGATTGCCTAACTGGGGTTACCTGTCAACAAAGTTAAACTGATCCCCAGGTTGAGAATTGTCCCCCATGGTGGACTGGCAGCGAGTTGGTTTGTTACTTTTCTCAGAAACATTGAGTTAGGATTATCTATTAGACTCAGCTGTGTGTATTCCACACAATAGATTTCCCGCGATGCAAGTGAACAGGACGGATGTTGTGGACCCCAGTTCTTCCTGCCTTTCTTCATCTCTGTAATATTGATGGTTGTCTTATATTTTCCTTCAATACGTTTGTCCCAGTTTCTTCACGTGGAGTAGTAAAACTAATAACATACTCATTTTAAGCAGCTTCTGTGCCTGTAGGCTGTATAACTGAACAGTGTAGCACAGCTTATTGCTTTCTTGTGCTAAACAGAACTCCCTGAGCTGGAACTCAAGGAAATATCAGAAGCAAGGTAGAAACTCAGGTGTTTTTTTTGTTTGTTTGTTTGTTTTTTTAATGTGCTGGTGGCTTAGGTTTCTTTAGCAGGATGGGCCATTGTATTTTGTGCTGGCTCTTAGCTATCCAGTTATTCTACGTACTGAAGGGTTTGATGAGGGAATCCTGTCCATTGATACTCCCTCTATCAAGGCAGAAAGCTCTGGATTTTTTTTTTAATATCTTTGTGGTTTTCTTCATTTATCATTAGGTACTTGGAAAAACCAAAAGCTGGAGAGTAGTGTAGAGTGAATTCCAGTAGTATCAATCCAAGGGTTCAAAAATCCTGAGTCGGATGTCCCAATACAATGAAATTGACTTAAAAACCATCAACTTAAATACAAAGAACCTGATTTTTTTTTTTAATTTTCTGGGTTTTTTAGCCTTTAGGGTGCATTTGAGTCACATTTTCAAGCTTTTCTCTACAACCATAAGGGCTAGAAACACTTATTTTAAAAATGAAAGCTGAGATTCTCCCATAGTCACATGAGAGCTGGTTCTTTAAGGAAGAAAAAACCCAAATATCATGAGATTCTTGATTAAAATAGCGAATTGGCATTGCTGAAATTTCCTGATTTTTTTTCCCAGCTGTTTTATGTAGCTTAGAAAGAAAACATACCATGATCCAGTCTAAACATGTGACACTGATACTACTGTTCTACTTTGTGTGTTTTCACGAATGCTAGGAAGGAATGGGGGAAAATGTATTAGAGCATCCTGTGTGGCATCCATAACCATGGTATCAGGGTTCACGTTACCCCTAATTGCATTGTTTTAACTTGATAATTTTAAAAGCTCCTCTTTTTCCTGGCCATTTATAAAGGTCCTAAAGACAGGATTGTACTCTTTTAATCTGCATTTTACTGCTTAATTATCATTTACATCTCTTCTAAATCTTTGCTTACTGGATCATCCCATTGTTCGAGTCCCCGGGGTAACAGTCCTGCAACCTCACTATTAGACTGTGATACCATGCAAACAGTATAATACAAAACACTTAACCTACAAAGTGAAAGAACACTGAACAGTCAGTCACAAACTTGAAATTTTATTTAAATAAGCCATCAAACGCTTCCTGGAATATCCGAAACAACAAACAGTACACAGTTATAAGGTACAAACCAGATTTGTCACCAGGGTTTCAAGCAACAAACAAGATTGATCGCAAAAGCAAAGTTCTGCATCACTAGACAGCATGTAGCTTTGTATTATGTGAACTTTGGGTCCGGATCATTTTTAAATAATACTCTGATATTGGACATTAAAGGTAGACTTTGTATCTTTTTCTGTCTCTCAGGTGAAAACTGCCTATTTTTTTTGAGCTCTCACAATTTTCTCTCTCTATAAAACAGTAATACCAGGAAATTCTGCTACAATAGTCGAGACATCTTCTGTAGTGCTGTGTAGTGTTGGTACAGTTCATGGCACTGCACAATATGAATATATGGAAGCTGTGTGTGGGGTGGTGTGTATTTGTTTTTGGAAGGCTATTTCAGCCACCCATACATTTTATAGTTTGGTACACCATAGGAGCTATTTTTAAACAAAGTAACTACAAGTTAAATGCAGTTAAAACCTTGATGTCTTAAATTAAAATTTTCCTTTTCTCTGTTGCTTTGTGAGCATGGAAACCTGATGTTTTCAGTAGTGACTAGAGATGGTAGGAACAATTCAGAGGAAACATTTTGTCACTGGAATTTACTGCCTCGTCGAAATCTAAACGTTTTATGGTGGTAGTTGAATTTTGATGAAGTTCCAACACAACCCAGGCAAGACTCTGGTAGAACGCTGCCTAGCTTGCTGCCAGCTCACATGCCCAGCTCCAGGGTAGGCTGCCAGGCAGACTGTCCCCAGAGTTGGGGGTGCCAGGACTTTCAGGATCCACTGTTTTGGGTCTGCCAGCCAGGTGAACTCTCCCGGAATTGTGCTCCATTCCATTTCTTGGAGAATTTTGAAATTTTTGATGTTCATTCCAAATCAGAATGAAGCCAAACTTCAAAATATTAAATTCCTTCATGAAATGGAATTACTTTTCTCAGCCCAGCTCTAGTATTGACACTTGGTGCTGTAGGTGAGCTGTTAACATCTATGTTACCTTTGACCACTGCTAGATTTTTTTTTTTTTTTAATTCCTAGAAATTATGGATGCAGAAGACCTAGTATGTCTGCAGTATGTTTACTGGTGCTTTGCTTTGTCCTTTTGTAGATGCACTAATTTATGCCTTGTGTTGTAGAACCCTGATGACTCAACATACAGCTGGATATAAAATGTTGAGTCTGATTATCAGCTGGTAATCCCATTATGGATTGTTAGGACATAATGGGCCTCTGTATGTTATGTCATAAATTATTTACAGCTGAATTTGCCTGCTGTGCATATTCCTATCTAGGAGCAAATTGCTTCTCCCTGTCAGTTGTGCATGTTGTTGTCCCTGCCAGTTGTTCTTGTCTGAATTTAGATATCACTCTCTTTGGGGCAGGGACTTGGGCTTCCCATGTTTGTTGAAGTGCCGTGCACGTCTCTGGAGCTATGTAAGAAGCAGTGGTAACAGAGCAGGTTAAAAGTCATGGGGATAAGGTGCGGAGAGACAGATACTCTGAAGTGCTGCAGATCTTTTATTTTCAGGAGTAGTAAAAGTTCTCTTTGTCCCATTCCCCATGGGGGAAAAAAGAGTAAATAGGTTACCGACTGTAACTGAAGGCATAGAAGAGAGAGACAAAGTAGGGCTGCTGCCGAGTTTGGGAAGGTGGTTTTGCTGTGTAATAATTAGAAACCAGCCTCTGCCAAATTGTAAATGTCATTAGACTTAGCTGTACTATAATTAGAAACCAGCCTCTGCCTAATTGTGCTGAGTACTGACAGAGAGCCCAGTGGGTAGGGCCAGGTTGCCATGCTCCAAAGTGTTGTGAAGTTCAGAGCCTTTGATAACTCAGTAACTCTCCACAGCCTAGGACCAGGAGTACTAGAGAATCTCCATGGTGTATGTATGGAGCTTAGCTGTTGGTACTGAAAGCAGCATGTATCGCAGTTTGTTTCCTTCTGAGTGAAAATGAAGGGAAGGGGAACCTGATCCATCTCACTAATTGCCTTGTAAACCCAAGGCCGGGAGCATGGCTCTCTGCTAGCGTGGTTGGGTGCGAGATGATATTTGACATTCTTCCATTGGATGTGGAACTTCCTGGCTTGTCTGGGGAAACCTAGAGCCAGTTTTGTATGTGATTTGCTCAGAGGAGAGACATGTGGTAGGGATCAGACTCTTCCTCCCAGGCTGCTTGGGGTATATATCTGGATAGGAGAAACCAGAGGAAATTATTGTTTTCAGGGGATAATTGTCCTGGTTACATGGCTGTGAATATAGATTCGCACAACTGAATTCCCTTGTGTCCAGAGAGAGAGAGAATAACTGAGAAACAACATATCCATAATGTTGTTTTAAAAAAACCAAAACCAACCCCTTAAACTTTTATGCCGGTCGTCTTGGCACATTAGATTGGAGGAAGTTGCATTAATAGACTAGTGAATTAGTTTAACGTTAATTTCTTTAGACTGCCAATTGGACAAGAAATTGAACTCTGTATGCAAAGCTTTGCATTATTTTAAATGAGGTTGTAGTTTCAATGAAATCACTTCAGACCTGTGCATTCCTTTATTTAATCTATAAAATGATCTTTTACATATACTATGGTTAAAAATAGCATGACTCTCCTTGATGGGTGTCAATGTTAAGATGCCCATCCCACGACATAAACTAAATAACCACACAGCAATTCAGCTCCTCGTTTAAAAGTCCGAGAGGAGTTATGAGTCTGCCACTGGTGTCTTGAAGGTCATTTGGCTCTTCTGGACAAACTGGGAAGGTGAATTTCAGTTCAGAAGCCTCTCCACTGAGAATGCCAGACATCCAGCTCCCAGATGCTCAAATCTTGGATCAGTCAAGAAGAGCATCTCTGGTGGTCTCCATTGCTGCTGAGGGATAAATGGGTAAAAGTGGGTGTCTCAGATAGCCAAGATATGCAAGGCTTTATAGATCAATATCAATATCGCTAATGTTTATACCATGGATGCCAAGTACAGAATTTCATGCCTTTTAACTTGTCTTTCTAGGTGGGTTTTGGGGAGTTACCGTTTGACAGCACCGACAACTTTAGCAGCTGTCCTGATGTGTGTTTTCGAGTGGCAGATTACAACTTTTTGTGCCATAAGGTATGCGCTTACATTAGACACATCCCAGTCCATGTACACATCCTTCCCATGACCCCAGCATGAGATAGTTAGATAGACAGCAGGGTAAGCTAAACTTAAAGCACTCTTTTTAATGAAACAACCCAGCCTGCCTCCGTTACAGGGTAAAGAGATTTGTGAATTGCAGTAAGAAACATCTACATTGTCTCACGTGCTGTCAGCAATAAATCTGAGCCTGTTGTTGGAAGTGTTGGATCCTGAATAGTTCAGGATGACTCAGTGTAAGGGTGGAACTGAAAACAGAACTCATGAATCCTGACTCCCAGGCCTTTAACTATAACTATATTGCTATTCTAAATTAACTGTCACTCTAGTTGAGATCTATTTTTTGCTTTGGGGGCAGTAATGCATAAAAATAAGAGATGAAAGAAATAGGAAAAAAACCAAGTCTATCAGAGTCTAAGGATAAAAACCCAGAGCATTAGCAGAGGGTGTGGTACTGACTCTGTGCCTTAGAACTTGCTTAATGAATTCCTGAAAGTTGATCCCTTGCCTAGTGCTGGGAGATGCTAGTGGTGGATTTTTCCTTTCCCATCCAGGCATTTTTCTGTGGCCGCAGTGATTACTTCAAAGCCCTCCTTGAGGATCATTTCAGTGAGAGCGAGGAGCTGCAAACTCAGCCCACCATCCCTGTGGTGACCCTCCATGACATCTCAGAAGACATCTTCATCAGGGTTCTCTACTACATCTACAGTGATGACACTGAGGTGAGACCAGCCTACTCTCTCCTTTCATTGCCTTCCAGTTATGCCCAAATGTCTTTGCAGACATGTCATCTTGTAGCATCCTAGTGCTGGTTTGGTTAAACACCACTCACTCATTCTCCCACCTGTTTTGAAAAACCTCAAGAACCCAAATACCAGTACCTCACTTTAATCCATGTTGTAGGCTAGGCCGAGACTGTTTCCTGAATACCTCAATGCAACCACTCCTAAATATATATCTTTCATCCCAAATTAATATCTTCTGAATTAGGATGCACATTACTTAGGCCAGATACATGATGTCGGGCTTTGTTCTTCTCCACAGAACGCTGTTTTGCGGCACTGGCTGCTCTCAAAGGCACATGATCAGAATTCTGCCACTAGATGGCAGCTGAAAACGTGTTTGCAAGTGTGCTAAGGCTGTTTATTTACTATTGGCATTGCAGACTATCATTGCTAAGCGTACAATTTGGTCAAGGTGTTCACGGATTCTGTGACTTTCCCAGACCTCCGTGACTTCTGGGGTAAGGCCGGAGCAGTCCCGGGGGCCACTGCTGAGCAGCTGATCGGCCCGGCCTGGCCACTGAGCAGCTGCAAGCCCCAGCTGTTCTGTTTTCCGCCCACCCCAGGGTATTTTTAGTAAAAGTCAGGGACAGGTCGCAGCTTCCATGAATTTTTGTTTATTGCCCACAATCTCTCCCTGACTTTTACTAAAAATACCTGTGACTGAATCTTAACCTTAAGCTTTGCATTTAAAACAAAAATGATTTGTATTGTGGAGCGCCTAGATGTCCCACTCAAGGATCAGGGTCCCATGGGCTAAGCAAACGACAAAAAGATGTCCCCTGCTTCAAAGAACTAACAGTCTAATTAAAAATACAGCCAGTACTACACACCTTTTGGCAACATTGAAAGGGTTAATGATGCTGATGAGCCAGTTTGTGTCCTCTCCAAAGCTTAAGACTTTCCTGTGTGAGTGAGACCGTACCATTACTACTCTGGCTTACCCTTTGGTTTTGGTGTGGTGTGAGCACCTGCACAGCTGTGACCTTATTCTTGCTGACTATCTAGACTATGGGCAGCAATATAGAATCTGGGGTAGGCAGGTCAGGACCCAAGCATAATTTTTTCAGGCCTAGTACAAACTTGTAACATGGGCCCCTTCCCACACACACACCCATGGGGGTTGCAGGGCCCCCCAGGGCATCCGGGCCCTGGTAAAGTGTACCCTTTTTCCCCCCCATGTGGGGGCCCTGAGGCAGGGAGGTGATTTATCAGACAGGAAGTCACTGGCTGGCATACCGAGGCTGCCATTAATACCCTGTAGTACCCTGTACTTCCTCACATTAACTCATTTGTCTCACAACCTCCCATTGTCCATGCTCTGGAGGACAGGTGAAGTGGGAGGTGAGGCGCTCTAAGGCACATCAGAATCTTGTCACAGCACTGCAGCCGAACCCAGTTCCACAGCACCTTTTTGAACCTCCAGAATCTGGCTTGCTCTCTGTTGTTGCTAAGTAGAAATGTTTCCAAAGTGGAGCCCTAGTTGCAGACTTCCCTTTCGAATGGCGCTTCGCATGCTACCTGTTTGTGCACTGCACATGCCTGATGGCCCACCTCACTTAAAAACAACTTACTGTCATTAAATTATGTTACTCATATTTTCCAGTGGCTATTTGAGACCCAAGCCAAATGGGTTTTGGTGGGAAAAGGCCATCTGTTTGAAAAACTATATTAATGTTTTCTTGATTATTTTTCCTGGCAGATTTTCAAAGTTCAGTACTTTGTACAGTGTTTTTTCTTCCCAGGCGTGACTCCACTCTATTGCCAACATCAGCAGAGTTTACACCCTGCATGACCTCACCCTTTTTCAAAAGATTTAAAGTTCTGTCACTGTTGTGTCCTTCACAGCAGCCTATATCGTCAGTGAAGGGGGAATGTGTGCGTGTGTAGTTTTGATTGGAAAAGATAAGCAGCTGAGTGGAACTTTTATGAATGTTTATATAAGGGAAGTTTTAAAAGGAACATCACTGATTCTGTTTTTTATTGAGCAATGATCAATCAAGCACTGGTGTTTTCAATTTTGTTAAAATGCTCATGACCTCCTAGGTTCCCAAAGCATCATATTAGATGCCATAGTAGAGAGACTTACAGTTACTGTGAGGGTGAAACTCAAGCTATGTGTGGTAAAATTCTCCTAAGGAAGGGGTAGGAGCTGTGCAAGCTCATGTGGAAAAGTCATGAACTTGAGAAAAGTATAAAGAGGGCTTTGGACTGTAGGTAAGGTGAGAGGGAGCATAGATGTGGGAGACCTGCTTCTATAACAGCACTTGATGAATAACCCTGATGACTTGCTGCTGCTGCTTTGAACCGCATAGTTTTGTTCTAGTACTTTAACAACTGTTGCAAGCCTCAGATATGCCTCTAATGCACCTTGTGTTCTTATGTACAATTTTTGCCACAGTGTGCAAGAATTCACACCACCATTCCAATCACACTGGCTCTGAGTAATCTGGTCTACTCTAGTACCAGTGTGGACAGCCATGCAAGCACTTAATCCTTCTAGTGCAATCCCATTTTGAAATGATCATCTGTAACAGTGTGTGAATGTGAGCAGCACTGCAACTGACCCAGAATGGCTAGAGTGGGGGCACCACGCCATTGCAGCTTGCACCGGTGCACCTTGCAACTGTGAAGTTCTGTAGTATAAACATACAAAATTTCCTTCTCAGAATCAAACATGACCTGGTCTCTCTCAAAGCACATGCATGCCATGTCCCACAAATCCAGATGGGTAATGCTGCTCCTTACAATTCCTTTCATATTAGCAGTAGCAAAACTGCACAGAAGAGAACTCTGGTTTCAGATTAATGACATAGATGATTGACTAAAATAAATGTCAAGGATTTGACCAGCCAGGAAAAAAAGAAGAGTCTGAATGAGGCTTAGCACTGTGGTATTTTTGGTTTAAAAAGACATTATACAAGAATATAGTCATCAGATCTTTCTATTTAACAGGGTGTTACCATATTACAGAGTGAGCATCATTATAACACTTATGTTATTTCTAGAGATTTCATTAAACTGAGTGAAAGCTTTGTGTATACATATTTAACACAGACCAGGCATGTTGATCAAGTGTTAATATTAAAAAAAAATTAGACAGGTGTGCTGGAATTTTTTTTGCAGGTGAATGTATTTTGTCTGAATATTGAGTACAAGGTAACAAAATATCCAAGGTAACAAAATATCTGTCTGTCCTCTCTGTTTTGCTGGGTACGTAATTGGTGTGTACATTTTTCCATAACCACATGGTTTATTTTAATAGACCATTCCTCTATGACTGGGCTAGTTTTCTTTTTCCAGAGAGAGGGACCAGTAGCCTGTCTGTTACATACCCAGCATAATAGACAGAGGACAGACAGATACTTAGGTATTTGGTTACCTTTTATTCAATATTCAGAGAAAGTACATTCATTTACATTCTGCAAAAATAACCCAGCACACCTAATATTTTGGGATATTAACACTTAATTGATATGCCTGGTCTGTCAACTGTGTGTACATAGAGCTTTCACTCAGTTTAATGAAATCTCTAGAAGAACATACGGGTTATCATGATGCTCACTCTGGAATATGGTAACACCTGTTAAATAGAAGATCTGGTGACTATATTCCTATATAATGTCTTTTTAAACAAAAGTGAACTGTTCTAACGATTTGTTTTGTTTCCCATATTTCCATGGTAAGGATTTGTGAACTTGTAAAACTTCCTAGATATATTTTTTAAAAAAAACCCAAAATTTGTCAACCTAGCTATGTCGCATAGGGGTATGAAAAATTCACACCCCTGAGAGAACTAGTTGAGCCGACCTAAGCCCTGGTGTAGACATTGCTAGGTCAACAGAAGAATTGTTCAGTCAACCTAGCTACCATGTCTTGTGGGGGTGGATTAACTACAGTGATGGGGAAAACCCCTTCCATTGCAATAGTAAGGGTCTGCACTATAGTGCTGCAGTGTCGTAATTGTGCCGCTGTAACATCTGTAGTGTAGACACAGTCTCAGTCTCTCTTATGGTGGCACGGAGCACTCTAACCCAGGGTTGGTACTCTTGCACTGATGGTTGTCCCCTGACTTCAGGAAATTATTCCTGAAATTGGAGGTAAGGGCAGTCTGTCTCTGACAGAGGCATGTGGTGTAGGCAGGACTGACTTTCTGGTGATTTCTTTGCATTACCAGCTGTCTCCGGAGAATGCCTATGACGTGCTGTGTGTAGCAGACATGTACCTGTTGCCTGGGCTCAAACGCCTGTGTGGGAGAACCTTGGCTCAGATACTTGATGAGGACAACGTTGTCAACATCTGGAGGATTGCAAAGCTGTTCCTGCTGACCCGACTGGAAGACCAGTGCACAGAGTATATGGCAAAGATCATTGAGAAGGTATGCAAAATCCTTCCCTAAAATGGTTCAGGTGTGGTCACTAAATGTGCATCAAAGGGTTGCCATGGGTTAATGGAACTTTTCGCTTCTGAAGATGTTGAGTCATAAGTGAAGTGAATTTTGTAGTCACACCTTGGTCCACAATAGGTGTTGCCCGCCTCCCAGTTTGACATGACTGTTGAAAAAGATTGCAGTTATGGACTAGCGTGAAGTGCTGCCCAGATCATTACTGAAGTGCACCGGGGTGCCGTGTGCATGGGTGATGTGGGAGTGTTCGTCTCCATCCACGACTCTTCCTGGTGCAATTAGTTCTTTTGTACTGTAGCCCCAAATTCATTACAACCCCTACAAAGCAGATTATAGAGGCTTCCATGGGGAAAACATATTGCTGCTGATTAACTAAGTGCCAAATCTTTTTATTACACTGGAATCCGATTTTGTAAGGGTCCATTTGCGCATTCCTCCCCATTGCTGCTTGGAGATCCAGGAGTCAGTGATGTCTGCAGAGAAACAGTGACCATATGGCAATGACAGTCTCAGTTCTTCCACTAGGTATTTTGGTTCCTAGATGGGTCAGTAGTTTTATATAAATGGCTCTAATTAACACTCCTACATGAGCTGTAACACTCTTTACCTGCAGCTGAGAGGCTCTGAGAAAGGCGTGAGATTATTTCCTGCCTGTGAAAACAGTGAAGAAAGTCATTTCCAGATAGATTTTTCTCACTCAGAAGTGCCATTGATCAATACAAATGAGGGAGCCAGCACATCAGCATATGATCTGAACTGGGATCTGGAAACGGGATTTGACTCAAGCTGAATTAACTATACGAGCAGTGATCGGGAAAGCTGAATTCTTGCCACTTGGGCTTTGCCTAGGCTAAGAATTTTTGGGCATTCTCCCATTGTTTTACTAATGTTAGGTACAGCAGGAGTGCTGGAGGAGGGAGGGCTCCAGGGGGCCACGGACTGTGTGCCTACACTGAACCTGGAAGGTCACCATAGACTGAGAAAGGGGAATTTAGTCTCCTTGGGCTATTCAGTTCTTGACACTCTGTATCCCCGTTGTTGGGAATCTCAGCAGAAGGGCCAGCTATGGTGATGACCTTGTTTTGGTCACTTTCCCAGTGGTAATTAAGCTAAGACTGTCCAACTCATTTCACAAATATAGGCTGCTCAGCTCTCCAGACTGAGCTAGATTTGAACTAGTGACTTAGTGGTGAAAGGCTGTACATCACAATGCCACTTCCCATCTGCTTCCAGCTCCCCTAATCGATTTTTTATCTTCATCCTTCCAGCTGGTGGAGTTGGAGGAGTTTGCGGCTGCGGTGAAGGAGAATGCTGAGGCGGTGGAGGAACGGCAGGAGACTGATTCCATCCCCCTGGTTGATGACATCCGCTTCCACATCACCAGCAATGTGCAGACTTATAGTGCCATCGAGGAGGCCAACCAAAAACTAGAGGCACTAGAAAATCTCCTGGCCAGTATAGGGCTCGAGTGCTGAAGTCTGTAAATCCTGCAGTCGTATGCAGAGAGCAGCCTGTACGACCTCCAGTGGTTTGCCGCTGAGTGCAAGAACATATGAGTCGTAGGCAAATGATTTTTCTTTTCTCTTTCCCACCCACCCCCAGCATGGTTTCTTTTTAATTCATTCATGGCTGGACGCTCGCATGTTTATTTTTTCCTTCTGTTAATAGGATCCCAAAGGGCAGCCTAGTTTGATAGTTACTCCTTGTACCATGAAGCCCTGAGAGGGAACTGCCAACCATATGGCTAACAGAGCTGTATTAATGGACTCAGTGAGATTTAGCCCGATGAGCTGCCCTACCCTCTTAGCCAACTATGCATTTCTGAACCTGGTTCAAGCCAGGGTTCTTGTATAGTTATCATGGGAACAAAAATGGATTATGCTCAGTGTAAAGGAATCTATTAGAATTAAACAGGCTGGTCTTCCACTGTCAGTATTATGGGGAGTTAGCAGAGAGGATGGCACTTTAATGGGGCACAGGAATGTTGCCTTATAGGGGCAGTAGCTGTCTTCACCTGCTGTTCCTGTTTCTCAGTCATAAACTACTGGGATCCTCCAAGCATTGGCACCTGGATTTGCACCCTCAGGGTAGTAAGGAAGCTTTTAAATCCACA
The DNA here is from genome assembly GCF_026122565.2 of Emydura macquarii macquarii. Taxonomy (NCBI): domain Eukaryota; kingdom Metazoa; phylum Chordata; order Testudines; family Chelidae; genus Emydura; species Emydura macquarii. The sequence continues at coordinate 14,033,063 of NW_027131105.1, read as the reverse complement.
TTCTGACAGATTGTGACAGCGTATTCTTGATTAGGAGGGGCATGGAAAAATTGAACGATTTCTTCTCTGGATACTTTCTATAATGCATGATCCAAATAGAGATACATTAGAGAGCAGCAGGAGAGAGATCCAGTCTCCTAAAGAGCCAGTAACTTTTCAAAGGCACTAATGCAGAGGCACTGCCTTTGTCGCACTCTAGCAGGGGAGAAACTCCTTTCCTCTCAGAGTTTCCACATATATATTTTTTGGCCTGTTGTGTCAGGATAAAGGAGAGATTTGTCAAGGTTTAAGGGTGGGCAGGTAATTTTGACAAGAAAAAGGGAGCTTTACAAGTCCTGTCTCAGTTCATCAGTCCTGCTCTGTAGGTTTCTGACTTTTCCTCAGGCTTAAAAACCTTGAGTTCCTTCTTCTTCAAGAAGCTCATTGTTCATCCTTGCAAATGTGTTTGGGGAGTCTTCCTCTGCGATAGATAACATCTTTCAGAAATCTGGCCTGCCTTGGCTTTTTGAGATTGATGGCACTGTTTGGTTTGGGGTTTTGTTTTTTTTTTCTTCTCTCTTAACATCAGTCAACAGGCTACAACTCTTGCCCTAAGTACACCTAATCATAGGGACTAATTCTCAAGAGTCTTGCTCCCTTGCTGTCAACAGACTCTTCTTTGTGAGCCAACCTCACCTGTCTCACTAGATATCCCTCTTTATTGTTGCACTGTTTCTAGAAACCCTCAGAAGTCGAAGAGCAGCAAGAGTTTTATTTGTACCTCTGTTTTGTGACAGCATGGCTGGAAAGTTGAAATTTTAGAGGGCATTAGGGTGATGAAATTATTTCAGGTTGGATTTAGTGGTCCTGTGTGCTGATACTGGGTGATATTCCAAAGAGACTGTATTGCCAGGATGTAGGATAATGACATCCTCTGTTTGTTAACTTGTCAGGCTATTTTCTTGGTGTTGGCTAGAGAGAGGAAGGGGCATCTATGGTCCCAAAATCTTGCCTGCACCCAGATTTGTTCTCCCTTAAATCTGGCTCTTGTCACAAGAATGTACTATGGCTGCTAGACTTCCTATAGTTGTCTTCAGAGTACCACGCTGTTAATGGACTTATTATAATATAGGATTCACTGTCAGGTTTTCCCAGAGAGCGAAGCATGGGGGCTTAACTGTTCTGACCTTTTAGAGAGTCCTAGGAAGCGGATGGCTTACTGGTGGGAGACCTAGCACAAAGGAAGTATTGTAATGTTGGGAATTTAATGCTGCCAAGGACTTTACAGTGCTCTGTGTTACTAAGTCTCTTCAGAATGATGTACAACATGAGTCTTGATTTGTCAGGAGAAGGGAAGTGGATTCTTTCTGCAGTACGTGGGGCCTAGGAGGGAGAAAATTGGGCTGTTAGCTGCAGGGGAATCCTATGAAAATGTTGGTGCTGCCGTCACTTTTGGATTTTGCTTTTTACAGTAACTGCATAATGCAGGGGTTTAAAACCACAGTTTAGTGACTTGTGCTTTCTTGTGTTGGCACTGTGGGATTGTTCATACAGAGAGTTGATCTGGATCCCCATCAGTTCATCTCACCGTGCTTCTGGTAGTGTTTTTCCAACATAAGCAAGGGAAGAGATTTAAGTGTGCTCCTGCATGGCCAGGACTATGTTACGTAGGCTGTATGCTGTCCTTTTCCATCTGCAAGCCTGGCTTCTGATATGACTCTGACAACTAGCCAAAGTGCATTTGGTGATCTTGGTTTAGTCATGAAGTTGCTACATAGTTTGGGCAGGCCGGCACCCCAAAAAGGCTCCGTGTCGGTAGAGTAGCAGGTATTGCCTGCCGGGGTTGAGCTGTGTCGGCAGGGTTGTGCGTGGAAGCCTAGGAATAAATTAGCAGGTCAGAACTGAGATGCGCTGTCAGACCTATGAGTTTTCAGTTAGGTATTGGCTTTTCCAACCCCCAGAGGATTCTTCTTATCCATATTTATGTGCTGTCTCCTGCAGACCAGGCATCTTTGAGGAATGCTATTCGAGCAGGGTCTGCCTCTATTTGTTTGAAATTTCTGTGGGCAATAGTCAAGTTTTCTGGGTTGCTATTTGAAGGCAGGTGCCGGTATCTTGGTTCTACACTGTGCATGCGCATGCATGCCTGGTCCTGTATCAGAATGGATAAAATCATTCCCTGGCTTTGGAATAGTGACATAGAAAAGGAACTGCATGTTCTGCTCTGCAAATGTGTGCATTTCTGAACACCTTAGGTCTGTGTTCATCTGCAGAGCACAGACTAGCTCAGACAGAATGACAGGACAATCAAGTTCTGAGAGCCAAAGGTAACCTGAGCTGGTGAAGCCTGTCGCAATTTGAGATCTGAGGGGAAGGGCTGGTTAGAAGACTAATTCTTATGTCAGGGGAAGGAGTGAGTGTTGTCTCGCCCTCTGAGGTGTCAGGCTTTTTAAAGATCCTGCAAAACCTGTTATTAAGAAACAATTTTCTCGCTAAATTGGGACGATTCACTTCCATTTCTCTTTCCTTTATTACGAAAGATGACTTTGTATGTAAAGATGATGCTCGGGTTCTTATTACCTCCTCTCTGCTCTTGCTGTATGAATTCCTGCTTGCAACACAACCTTCCTTTTCAAAGCAATTGATGTGACATTCCCCCAAAAGATTACGGGCAACCAATTTAGATGGATTTACACCAGCAGTGAATTTGGCCTTTGCCCTCAAAGTATGGGGTGCATTGGAAATAAGATTAAGGAGCAGGGCTGTTGAGAAATACACTATTCTTTTTCATGCAGGTAACTTAACTCTTAAAGTAAAAAGACAATGGTACAAAAAATGGGTGAAATGGCAGCTGCACAGTTTTGAAGTATTTTCCATGCAGCTGCTCTTAAATGTGTCCATTCTTGTCTCTTTAAGTGGGGAGCCAATTTAATTAGAAGGTTGCAACTTGTGGGATAAAAAGTCAACATGGCCTTTTTATTTTCCTCCCTGGTAATGCAGTTCTGTTAAATGTGCTGGATGAATTCAGAACACCTCATCTGTCCAGTTGTATGTAGTGGCTAAATCTCTGAACTAAACTGGATTGTCCAGTTACTGAGTATCTAGGGATCTTTCATCTCTCTTCTTCTTGCAAAACAGAGCTAGGAAAAAAAACAGACAAGCAGGTGCTTAATGTACAGAACAAGTTCCTTAATTGAAAAATAAACAAACTGGGTTGTAATGTTGAACTCACTTTAGTGTTGCAAATAATTTTATTGCAAGATGAAAAATTAGGATTTCTCTTCTGTTTGTCTTTTTTTGTGTTTTGTTTTGCTGTCCCTATCCTCTTAATTTACTAATAGCAATTTATTGAATTAAGAAAACTGTAAAGTTTATCAGAGCAGCAATATATTATAATAAAATATTTAAAAATGTAATGTGTGAGCATGTGTGCAGCAATAAAAAAAATGTATATTTCACTATGTCTGTCTCTGCTGCTGTCTGTTTGTAATGAACCTAATGGCATCTGTGTGGCTTTATTTCTGAAAGGACTCAGGTGGTCCATTTAGCCTGCACTTGCCATCCCCACCCACCAAATAGCTAGCTTTTTTCTGCTCCCAAACAGTGTGTTATGGATGGGGGGAATGTGTGCTTCCATCCTCTAGTGGACCAGTCATATAATCCCCGATACAACCCATACTTTTTCTGAGGAGGCACTTCTTCCATAACACACTGCGGTTAGTGAGACTTGAAGGGAGCGTGACAGCAAACAATCACTAGAGAACAAAGAAGGGGTCTCAGGGAAGAGCATTCAATGCCAGCTAATGAGCTAGCCATGTTCCCAACAGTCTGTTTGCCAGGCTCCTGAGACAAGCTCTGAGAGAAGGAAGTGTAAGAGAGAAGCTCCCCATTCCCCAGTGTTAGCTGACTAGGCTCCAGGACTGGAAAAGACCAGGAAGCAAGTTCACAGAAAGCTCCAGGCTCTTTCCATATTGATTTCAAAGCATGGTGCAAAACAGGCTCTTCATTGGAAAGAGAGAGGAGAATGCCATGTGAGGCTGTCTGAATCGCTCTTATAAGAGAATGGGGGAAGGAAGGGCTGGCCATTGCTGTCCTCTTGCTAGGCATGCTGGGAAAGGGGAGGAGTCTGGGGCCTTTATAATTCAGGCTCCTGTTGCTCTAAGCTAGTGCTTGGGAGAACTGCAGCCAGGAAGAGTGCTGTCTTCTGGGCTGAGAAGATCCGGGGAGGTATGACCTGTGGAAAATACAGATAAGAATCTGGAGGGGCTTTTCTACTTGAATAAGCTTTTATTTGGACTTTATGTATGCTTATATTGAAGAAACTCCTGGGACTTGTATCACTGAGTATTTGGGGGAACTGATTTCCTTGTTGTTAAGGTATAATAATCACCCTGTTAAAGGACAAGATGAAGAGGTTCTCTTATCCCACCATAATTGGGTGAACAGAAACATCCTGACAAATTATAATTAGTGACAGGGAGTTGCATGACAAGTGACACTGATAACTTTGAGAGAGTCTCTACACAGGAATCTCTGCATGGGAGGAAAATAATCATAGAATGGAAATCCTTTGCTCAGAAGGAGTATCATAGACATTTTCTTGGGAGATGGAGTAAATGCTTCCTCAGCTGGACTGTTCACCACCTTCTGGGCTAAATTAACCTTTACTGGAAAGATCAGCTTTGATCTCCCATAACCAGCATCTACAGAAGTGAGCATTCTAATATAATCAAGGCACAGAACAGCACAAGGACCAATATTTCTATTAATTTAACTAAAAATGCTTCCATAACAGTGGTGCCAGCATTCTGCTGCTCTAGAATTGATTACTGCCCCTGTACTAAAAGGAACTTTACCAAGTAGTTCTAACTTATCAGTGACATTGTTTCCTTTTCCCTCTCCCCAAAAACACTTGCTGAGAAACAGAGAATACTATACAATGTGGACAGGAGAGTCTTTTAGACGAGCTCTTGCTCTTAAGATCTTGACTACCTGTGGTCATTGGAGATTTTCAGAATGCTTTTTGCAAGAGATGGGGGTGTTGAGCCCGATATCCTGGCCAAGTTCCAGCTTGGGTAACCATATTCTGTGTCCCTGAATTCCCCACACGGGGTCAAGTAGGTACAGCATTCCTCACACCCTGAGCACACTTGCTCTGTAGTGATGGTATCTGCTGTTAAACAGCTATCATGTTCTGCTTCGGAAGGAGCAAATTTAGAAAATGATTTCCTCCCTGCTCTGCTGCAAAGTGGTGATCATGCTCTCAGTAGTAAGAATTTTGAACTCAGAACTTAGTGGGTAAGGTCTTGTCTCTGCTAGGGGGCTTGGAAAAAATGTCCATCGGTGCAGTGTCGCCCTGCAGGCAAAAGCTGTGTGAGCACTGCTGCAGACTAGGTTCCTGCAGCCAGTGACATTAACACTGTGTCACATACACCTGCTTCGAGTAGGGTTAGAAGACACAGTGGTAAAAATGTCTCTGAGTAGTCGATATTCTCTCTGGAACTCAGTGTTGTTAATGTAGGCGCAGCTCCATTGATGTCTCCATTGGTGAGAAAACCAACCCTGTAATCCAAAGTGAATGAAGCACTAACTTCTTCAAATGATGATCTATTTGTAATGTAAATTTTGCATCTGGCATGTAATCTATTCCTAACTGGATGTCTTAGACAGTATGTTTCTTTAGGTTTCGAAAAGCTTTGCAGTTCTCATCATTTTTTTTTAAGAGGAAAAGCCATTTTTTAAATAAAAAACAATTGTGGAAAGAAATAGAGCCACGTCTTGCTGTCCTTGTAAGCCAAAAGTTCCACTGACAACTTTGACTCAGGATGGCAGGATTTGGTCCATAGTCTTTGTGTGGTTGAATCTTGTTTTTCTTTCTTTTATTTGTGGAACTTTTCTTAAAACTTGAAAATATTTAAAGAATAGTATTAGCCATTGTCCTGTCAGTTCTGTCCTCACTCCAAACTGTCTTCCCCCTCTCCCTTTCTTCTCTTCTGTAGATATTTTCTTGGGAGATGGAATAAATGCTTCCTCAGCTGGACTGTTCACCACCTTCAGGGCTAAATAGATTTCTTTGCCAAGTTTTCTTTAATTAGACATTAGTGCATATCATGAGATTCATACAAACTCTTAATTGATCTCTTAGGAATTTTTTTCATCTGGATTTCTGGAAACATTCCAATCATTGAAGAGCATCCGCTGCCTGACTTAGTCCCATGGAGAGAGAAAACTAATCCAATGCCTAAATTAAACTCTGCTTCCCAAGGAGTCATGAAGGGCATGGGGCTACTGAACTGTAATGACTTACAGACACTGTATGTGGCCTGGTTACTGGGATAATTACTGGATGGCTATACTGGATTACTGGAATGTTTACTGTTGGCATATGTTGGCTTAGTTGAATAGCTGGGTTGTTGAGAAACAAGCAGAAAGGCACTACAATAGCTCCAGATAAGCAACCTCACACCAAATGGGGGAGGGAAAGGGTCTTTTAAAAGATAATACTTCTAGCAAAAGATACAAGACTTTTGTTGCCAAGGCTGGAAGTAAGAAGATCAAAAGGACACTAAACGGTTAAAGTCCCTCACTAGAGAGGGAGTTGGGGAGTTAGATTGTTGTTGGAGGGTCTGAAGCAGCAAAGTCTGCCTGCTCAGATACCCCAGGGTAATAGGGCTTTAGGGTGAGAGAGATTTGTGTAGCCAGTTTACTGTGCTTACAATCTTTTTTCTCTTATGGTATGCTTTGTTCCTACTGTTGACATTAAATAATACTTTGGCTTGAGAAAGCTGTCTGGTCACTGGACGCACCACTGCTCCCAAAGGAAGGCCTTTTAGGTCCCAGACCCAGTTGGACATGGGGGGTACGCACGGTTGCACCACAGACTGAGTGGTGGGCTAGAGGACCCTAACAGCTGGAGAATTGTAGTATCACACCCTGAGAGAGGTAAAGGGACCAGGCTAATGCCAGAGGGAGTTAGGGTGGAAGAATCCCATGCACTGCTACAGACTGGGGACCGACGGGCTAGGCAGCAGTTCTGCAGAAAAGGACCTGGGGGTTACAGTGGACAAGAAGCTGGATATGAGTCAGTGTGCCCTTATTGCCAAGAAGACTAACAGCATATTGGGCTGCATTAGTAGGAGCATTGCAAGCAGATTGAGGGAAGTGATTATTTCCCTCTATTCGGCACTGGTGAGGGCTCATTTGGAGTAGTGTGTCCAGTTTTGGGCCCCCCCACTACAGGAAGGATTTGGACAAATTGGAGAGAGTCCAGCGGAGGGCAACAAAAATGATTAGGGGGCTGGAGCACATGACTTATGAGGAGAGGCTGAGGGAACTGGGCTTGTTTAGTCTGCAGAAGAGAAGAATGAGGGGAGATTTGATAGTGGCGTTCAACTAGGGGTGTTCCAGGGAGGATGGAGCTAGGCTGTTCTCAGTGGTGGCAGATGACAGAACTAGAAGCAATGGTCTCAAGTTACAGTGGGGGAGGTCTAGGTTGGATATTAGGAATAACTTTTTCACTAGGAGGGTGGTGAAGCACTGGAATGGGTTACCCAGGGAGGTGGTGGAATCTCCATCCTTAGAGATTTTTAAGGCCCGGCTTGACAAATCCTTGGCTGGGATGATTTAGTTGGGGTTGGTCCTGCTTTGAGCAGGGGGTTGGACAAGATGACCTCCTGAGGTCCCTGCCAACCCTAATCCTCTATGTTTCTATGAGTGAATTCAGAGACCCAGAAAAGGGTCAAAGGTGCTGCCGGCCCTGTTACCATGACAGGTGTGTGTCTGGGTCTCTCTCACTTTATCCAACCTGATCCTTCCTCTCTTGGTGACAATCTTAGATTCTGCCACTGCAGGCATGCCTACTAATGGCTGAGACAGATAATATTTGGTTCTCTTTGTGACCCCTACATGCCGATTGTAGCCCACCTGAAAATGCCAAGGTCAGAGCAGGCTGCAAAAGGGAGAGCTGATTCTCCCAAAGTGGTAGCGAACACTGAAGTTAGGTTTCCCAACCAGTCACAACCAGTGCTCTTGACTCTCCACACTGGTTATCAGGAAGCCCTCAAAAAGAAATACCCAGCCCCCTTTATTGCATTTTAGTCTCTGGCTCCCAATCTGCAACTAAGTCCAGTAAAGTGAGGAGTTATTTAAAACTCTGCTAACTGTATACAATGTTTTCCTGATCCCCAAAGGGTCAGCCGCATTACCAGATCAATATCAGTTTGGATCTTACCCCAAAATATCACACTGCCAGCCAATTCTTTAGTAACTAAAACTAAAGGTTTATTGTAAAAGGAAAGAAACAAACAAGATGAGAGATGTTAAATGGTCAAAGCAATCAGATACATACAACTGACTTCCAAGTCCATATATATCCCATTCTTAGCAATACTGGAGTTTGCAGGCTTGTACGATCCCGCTGGAGTAAATCCAGTACCTGGAAGGGTCTCGGTCCTTTGTTTCACAGCTTCAGATGTAGAATAGTTGATCCAGAGGTAGGAAGCAGGAATGAAGACCAGATGGAGACGGTGCAGCTGTCTTTATATCCTTTTTGCCATGAGACTTGTACTTCCTTTGTCCCAAACACAGCCACACAGCACAGGGCCTGGAAAAGTCTCAGAGAGTCCCCTGTCCATAGATATGTTCTTTCTTCCTACATGTCCTGATGACTCATAAAGTGTAGCTCTGCCCCTGGCTTCTTTTCCTGGGCTCATTGTATAGCAGCTGATGATCACTGATTGGTCCTCAATCAGGCTGGCCAGTGCTGGTGCTAAGCTGTTGGGGGTGTCATCCAGTAGCACAGCACAAGTTTGAGATATAGAAATATCACACATATTCATAGCTTACTATACAAATATGATACACACAGATAGATGAGTTTATCATATTCAGCAAACCATGACTTTTCCAATGATACCTTACATGGCATGTTTTGCAAGATTTGTTCTAATTTTGCAATATTAATATAAATAATATTATAAATGGTCATCCCTAATCCAGACAGCATCACACTCTTCATTCACAGACCTCAATGCACTTTACAAAGGGCAAACAAGCATTATCCCCATTTCGCTGGCAGGGAAACTGAGGCAAAATTCAGAGAAGAAGAGGGCCTAAAATCCAGCTTCTCTATTCCAGTGTTCTGTCCACTTGACACCTCTCCCTTCTCGGAGATTACAACGCAGGTGACCATGTTGCCTTCCTCACACGTGAGAGCAAAATAAATGTGTGAATCCCCTATTTCAGTGGTTCTCAACCTTTCCAGACTCCTGTACCCCTTTCAGGGTCTGATTTGTCTTGTGTACCCCCAAGTTTCACCTCACTTAAAAACTACTTGCTTACAAAATCAGACTTAATAATACAAAAGTGTCACAGCACATTATTACTGAAAAATTGCTTACTTTCTCGTTTTTACCATATAATTATGAAATAAATCAATTGGAATATAGATATTGTACTTACATTTCAGTGTATGGTATATGGAGGAATATAAAATGAAATTTTAGTTTGTACTGACTTTGCTGGTGCTTTTCATGTAGCCTGTTGTAAAATGAGGCAAATATCTAGATGAGTTAATGTCCCCCCTGGAAGACCTCTGCGTACCCCCAGAGATACATATACCCCTGATTGAGAATCACTGCCTTCTTTTATCCTTTTTGAACTTTCCATCTCTGGCAGTGCTTTTGGTGTGAATTACAGCTGTATTTTTCTCTCCATTGCTCTCTACTATACTATAAATAATGCCATGTGTGTGTGTAACAATTTGCCAGGTGTATAGTGTTGTTGGTTTATATGCTAAGTGAATCTTCTAGATTAAAATGCCACATCCATGTTCAAAGGTAGTGGCTGTGCAGACCTTTCACCAGTCTGCCTATCTTAGGTACTCATATGGCTTTCATGACCATGGCATCTGAATGCCTCACAATCATGAATGTATGCATCCTCTGAGATAGCCCCATTTTACAGATGGGGAACTGAGGCACAGAGAGGCTGATTTGCCCAAGTAGGGCTTTGAACCCAGGTCTCCCAAGTACTAGGCTAGTGTGCTAATCACTAGACCTTCCTTTCTCTCATTCTTTACTTTGTAAGTCTCTTGTCACCCCTCTCCCCATGTCTCATGCTTTGCTTTACAACAGGGGAGACCAAGCTTTGCTCCGAGTGGCTTACAGTGTAAATAAAGGGGGGCAGGGAAAGGATGCATCCCTATCTCTCTCTCTCTTTTTTTTTTTTAAACCTTTCCTTCCTATGTTCTTTCCTCTGTGAGGCTAAATAACAAAGACATACCCTTGGAGTTCCAGGGAAATTTTAAAAATGCCAGTACCCTTTGGATGCTTAGAATGGAAAAAGCTAATAAGCAAAAGACACAATAATGTCATAGCCATATTATAATACTTCCTGGGGGTCGGCTGTGTTCTCTGGGCCCCAAAGTGAACATGTTGTGAGAGCTGCAGATGCTGTCACTACCCCTATTGCTGGGGTGTGTGACTTACAGAAATCAGCCTTTGTAGAAAGCCCTGACTGACTGACTCTCCAGGCTGCCTTAGTTTTCTAATAAATTGCCCGTTAGGGGAAAGTGACCACAGTTTAGCATCCTGCAGTTTCTCTTCTATCCCAGGGGAGCTGTGGGTGGATCTTAGACTTTAATTAGTGGGGATGGGGGAGCGAACACCATGAACAGGAAAATGCTTTTTAGTGATGGATTGGAAGCTGCTGTGAATGTTTTCGTGTTTTTTTAAAGTAGGCAGTAAGGTGCATGTGAGCGTGTTTATAGCTGGACGTGGCAGGAGAAATGGAATAGAACTGGACTCTCGTTAGGGGAGTTCTCTCCCCTCTCTCTTTAATGGTGCGTTTGTAGCGCTCCTCCAAAGCACCGGGCTCTTTGACGTGCACTGGTAAGGGGAGCCCACCAAAGCAATGAAAGGCCCCTGGGGTGAGGGAGGGGGCCACAGAACCCAGATACCAACAGAGCACGGCGGATAAATAAGCAATAAGGGGCTCCAAGGCACAGGTCAAAATGAGGGATCCAGACCCCAGACAATGCCAGCTGCTGCAAGAGGTGCCGACAGAGTCAGTGGATGCCAGGCAGTGGAACTCGGCCCAGGTGTGTGAATGGACCGGACAAGGGACCAGAAAAAGACCCCACAGTTGCAGGTTCCTCCTGGAGCATGCAAGTTGTTTGTTTAGCACAGACCCTATGAGGACAAGCTTCCCTCAGAGCCGAGACACCCCCATCACTGGTCAGTACCAGACAGTTGTTTACTCTCTGACGCATTCATTCATCGGCCCAGCTGCTTTGGCTGCCAATAAAGGCATCATTTGTGGGGGGTAGGTTTCTGTGATGTGGACAGATGTCCTGCAAAGAACTGCACTGAGAACACTTCATCTATCCCCCGACAGCTGTCCGTAGGCAGTGACTCTGTCACTGCAGCCCTGGGAAACTTTGGCAAGCTCTGTTCAATGGCCGGTCCCCTGACCTCTCCTGCTGAGAGAGCCAGGCCCTGCGTGGTGTGTGTGTATGCAATAGTGCACACTGCCTGGGTGGTGAACATGGGACAGCAGGGCTAGGTATACCCAGGATCCCGGTGAGTTGCCTTTTTCTGCTTTGGGGATCCTGTGGGCAGCCTGGAGCTGCGCTAATGAACTTGCCTGCGGAGTTTGCCTGCTGGGGGGCATGTGTCAACTGGTGAAGGTCTGTACTTTTCCATTCCTGCTAGATATTTAAAAACCTCATTTGGGAAGTGGGAGCCAGTGACCTTGGGGAACCTGCTAATTTGTTTACAACCACAGAATTGTGCCTGTAATTGGAATCTGAAGCTAATTTCAAACTAATTAGGCAGCTGCTTGCATTTCCTCTGACAAAAGAACCCTGCTCCAGTATGTAAAGAAAGGGTTAACGGGCATCTCTGATTCTTGATAACTCTCTTCCCTGCCACCTGTGCCCAGGAGCAGCGCCTTGCCCCACACAAGACTTGAGGGAATCCTTCTCTTCAAAGCAATATTAAGCGTGGTAGATGGTCAAATGCTCTGCATCCATTTGGGGATGGGTAATGTAGTGCTCCCATAGGCTGGAGAGGGTTGGTGTGCTTGGGTGGGGTGTGGTAAGGCAGGAACAAAGAAACCACCTGTGACAGGAAAAAGTGTCTGTCTAGTGGGCAGAGCAGAGCTCTGTAGCATATCTGGGTTCTAGTCGTGGGGTGTGACTTTGGACAAGACCTGATCTGGTGCTGTGAACTCATGCCACCTTCAGGACACAGACCATGGGCCTGATCCAATTGTTCCATCAGTAAAATGGGGGGGAAAAGCCTATTCCCCACCTCAGTGAAGGGCTTAATGTGCGTACGAGGATATGTGCTAGAGTAGTGCAAAGGGTTATAGTCTCATATCAAGTGGCACAACACTCAACTCCTCTATATCGCCTCTGCAGTAACCTAAAGAGAAAAACATGCATCAACGTAACCAGAGAAATTAGATTTCTTTTTAAAAGTATAAACGCTCAGTGATCAGCCTGGAAAGGCTGGGGGAGGGGGAGGAGGAAACTAAGGTTAATTATTTCTTGCAACAGATTGCCCGGCCCCAGGTGGTGCTGGTGTCATGCCTGCCTGTTGGAAAAACTGCAAAGCACAAAAGGTTCTTTCATGCACAGGCTGCTCCTGTCCTTTCTAATTCTTGGACAATGGGGAGGAACTGACTTTTTCTCTCGGCGAGTGTGGCTTCTACGTATGCCCGCTTGTGGGGGGCAGGCGTGCAAGCTCAGAGTTCTGTAGAGAACAACGTTGTCTCTTGCGCAGATTTGGAAGATTTCAGAAGAGGGAGCAGCTCCTCCAGTTCTTTTTTGCTGCAGTGAGCTCAGAGCTCATGCAGTGTCCTTGCACTGCCCTTGATTTGTTTCCCCCCCAGTAATGCTCATTGAACCAAGTGACACCTACTCCAGCAAGATGCTCATCCACTGGTTATACCCCACAGCCTGCCAACTTGCCAAGTGTAGCTTCCGATAGGGTGACCAGATGTCCCGATTTTATAGGGACAGTCCCAATATTCAGAGCTTTTTCTTATATAGGCGCCTATTACCCCCCAGCCCCTGTCCTGATTTTTCACGCTTGCTATCTGGTCTCCCTAGCTTCAAACGGGTCTTCTGCTTGTCCTGGATGTTCACCAGCATCTGCACACCTCCAGCTGGCACTCAAAGGAGGATTTCCTTCAAAACATGCTGGCTGCTACCAGAGTTCATTGCAGGGCAGTTCTGTGGTAGAACTGGATACTAAGAAAATAGCATGCAACTGAACTCAATAGCACATGCAGCATGGAGTAGGGAAAGTTGACCGGACAGGCATCTAAGGAGTGCCTGGTGTGTGGTTGGGCCGGTAGGAACTGTTCATGCTACTGTGCCCATTACACTAATCTTCCTGCCCACACTGACACTGCACCAGTGGAGATTATCACAGCAGAGGACCACAGTGCAGTTGACCTTACTCACAGAGTATCTACTTCAAATGGCGGTGTGGATTCTCTGATCTGGATCCTGCCATGATTCCAGTTTACACGAACGTAATAAATCTGAATCTGGTTCACTCTGCAGGGATTCCCCTCATGGACTCAGGCCTTGGGGGGCTATCTGTGGTTTGTTTGTTTTTTTAAGTGAGGCTGATTATATAGGGGGTTGGAAGCTTCGTTACCAGATTTCAGAATCTGTCCATTTGCTTCTCATGGAGAACGAGCTTGTTACTTGGATTATACACTCGCACAGCAGGGGAAGAACCACATTACACCCCTGTGTGGGCTGCCAGGACCTGCTTCACAACCTGCCTCCTTGCTCCCTGAACCATACTCAGAGATGGGGAAGCTATGACCCAACCACCCCTGCTACTTCTGGCCAGCATAACTTAGTCAGCATGAAGGGGAGGGGGTGTAATTTGATGCTGACATAAACCAGTTGCGGCTAACTCCCCCTTGGGGTAAAGAGGAAGCAAGAGAGAAGTTGTGACTCAGACTCACACTACCCTTGGATGTGGTGCAGCTCATGTGCTCCCTTTGCTCAGGGCTGTGTTTAAGGTCACAATCTAGTCCTTTATGTAGTGGCTATCCAGAAATCATGGAAATCGCCAACTCTCTGTGTTCTCAGTTTTCACCTCCTCACGTCCCACTGAGATGTCAGAGCTAGAGGGTCAATCAACCCAACTCAATGTGGATCCCAATGGAACCTGTCAGGACTCTTCCTGCTCTGTCCCAGGGGAGATCGCATAACAGCTCTCCTGTGTGCACCATTCGCCTTGAGACACAACATGTTTCCTTTGCAGCCGTCCCCCCTCCACATCAAAAATGGTGGCTAGCTCCCTCCCAAGGCATCTTCTCTTTGAACCTGGCCAGTTCAGTGAAACCCAGTATTGTGACTTCACACAGTAGGGTCGAGAAGGGTTTTTACTGAAACGCAGGGAGCTGCCTCGCTAGCAAAGGACAGATACAAAATGGCTCTGAATGTCTTGCAGAGCCCAGACATTTTATTAGGTTAATCCTTTCCTCCCCAAACTCTTTTCCCATGTGACTGTCTCTCCCTCCAGCCTTCACCCATCCAAGAGACCACACCGTGTTCCTGACAGCATTTTAAAGGTAGATTTTGTTTGTTTTTTCTAGCCAAACAAAGGGCTTTGCTGGACATAATCCACAACCAAAAGGATCTCACTGTGCCCTTGTTCTGTGTGTTCTGAGCCCAGCTTTGATGCCTGGCCACTATTGTCCCAGCAGATTTGGTTGAGATGCTGAAGCCCTGAACTTGGTCTCATTTTCAAGATGTTTCCTAGCCAGCCCATAACTCCTCTCCCCTTAAATGAATGAGGCGCTTCCTCTTATGTTGGTCAGTCAGTGCATTTAGCACACATGGGCTACTGAGTGAAGTGAGAGTCTGTTGACGCCAGCAGTCTTGGATTTTAATCTTTCTTTGCTGCCCAACTCTAGCATGCAAAACTGCAAACCCTTGCAGCTGAGGTCACTGCTACAAGTGCCTCTCTGGTCACTGCAGTTGAAAAGCAGCTTTTCCCCACTGCGCATTTGTCAGCTAATTACTCTTTTATGCCCAAGCTGTGACAAATCAGAGGGGTCCTAGTATGTGCTGTGTTGCTTTGATGGGGAAAATACACCAGGTGAAGAAAAAGTATAGTGACAACTTTAGGGAAGGAGCAGGGTTTCACTGATGGTAAGAAGCTCATGCAGGTAGAGTTTAGTTTGTGATTCTGATACTTCCCAGCTGGTTTCAGAGGGCTTTGTTCAACAGTTGTATGTCTTCTCCAAGTGCACGCTGTGAGGGCCAGAGATGCGTGATGTCAGGACTCTGAATTATTCTCCGGTCCTCCTGCTCACATCTGGTTGCAACTGAATGCATCAATAAAGGATTGATTTTCCCCTAGGCTCCAGGAAACTGGGGTTTGCGAACAGACTTCTGTTAGCTAGGATCTGACTAAATCCACTAGATGGGAATAAATGTTGGGTGACTTTGATTGTTGAGCTTTGTGTCAAGAAGCAACTGACTTGGTGTCCCAGCTCCTGAATGTGCAATAATGCCACTTAGTGCTTACGCCACCTTCCAGCTGAGCATCTTCATGTACTTTGTCAAGCTAGGTCAGCATCACTATTCTCCTTCTTCTAGTAGGGAAAAGGAGACAAAGAGGTGATGGGTCTTGACCAAGATCACAAGTCAGGACAGAGCTGGGAACAAAAGTTAGGTCTCCTAACGCGCTCTGACCTGACCACTGGACCTCCTGGGGCGCAGACATTTTTTTCATAAATGTGTTTTGGAAACAGGCAGGACAGTTTCACAGGAAAGCTGACTGGCAGGCACTCTGCCACACACAGCACACCCCAGGGCTGTGGGTATAAAAGCAAAGGCTTACGCCATATATTATTGCTTCAATAACCAGGAATGCTAATGCCCTGCCCTCCTAGATGGTCAGAATCTCCAAATCTGTGTGCAGTGTTGGTCCCTGACTTGGAGGGGGAGGCAGTGGCGAAGTACTATATTTAGCTCCTCACAAAGATAAAAGGAAGCAGGCTTTTACCTGACTCTTGCTGAGTCTACATGTTACTTTCCCTTTGGTCATCTCCCATTAGCTAGCAGCCGTTTCCCTTTTATCCTCCTTTCAAGGCCTTACATGAAGTATTCAGGAAGAAGCATTTGCCTTTAAACTCCCTGAGCCTAATGCACTTATCTTCCCATCTTATAGCATTTTATGGGTGAATTTCTCTTCCAGTATGTATTAAAGGGTGCTCGCTCCTACTAGCCTCATGTCTAGTCTGATCTCTTACACACTTCTGAACGTGACCTCAAACACTAACATGCATGTGATTTGCTTAATTGCCTACAATGGGTCCTCCTCTAGTCTCAGTCAGCAATGGCGCTACACTGATTGATACCAGCTCAGGATCTAGCCCTGCTTCTGCTTTGTGAAACTGTCAGGATCTGAATGCTTCTCTTGAATGTCAGGACAGTGCTGCACATCTTAATAACTTGGCCATTTTAAATGTGAGGGTCTATAATTATTTTGTTGTGTTCTAGACATGCCTATGGGCCAGATCTTGACTGGGCCTCTGTGCCCTTGGTGCCGGACGGATACTCAGTAAGCCATAGTCTTTGCCCTGAAGAGCTGGCCATCTCATCAGAACTGACAAAGAGGCCAGGGAAACAGAGGGGCAGAATCCTGATTTAACAGATAGGGGACTGAGGCCCATAAATATTAACTGACCTGTCCCAGGTCACACATCTGCTCTGAAATGGTTAGACTTCTCAAGCCAGAGCCTTGCATTCTGGTAGTGAGGATTCAGCACTTCCCTTCCTACGGGTGCAGCAGTACTAATATGTAGCAAGCATGTTTGTAAAGCGAGTCCCACGCAGTTGGCTGTGGGGGGGGGGACTCGCATGGAAGCCTCTTACACCTCAACGACTCCCTGCTGACCAGGGACGAATATCCTCTAGCACTGTTTGTAAGGGGGGGGCTCAGGCGTGAGAGGAAAATATTTCTTGTGTTCTTAGCCATAACCCACCCTCTGCCCACTGCTGTGCAGCGATGTGTGTAGGGCCTGATCCTACAGCTCGCTTCATGTGGCTGGATCTCTTGGCATGTATAGAGCCCCAGCGACTTCAGCAAGCTTCGCCTGGCACAGCAGGTTTGCACGGGCAGAGCCAGCTGCAGGAGTGGGGGCCTAGCACTCAAGTAGCTAGGGAAGGTGTTTGGAATGTAAACAAACACAACCGGCCATGGGCACTACCAGCCTCCTAAACTTCATTTAAAAGGCGAATGCCCCAGGCCCCAAAGCCTGCTTCTGAGTTGCAGCTGTGGCCAAAGACAGTTTTAAAATATTTCTGCGACTGTAACGGTACCAGCCATTCTGTGTCACTTTCGCTATTTGTGGAATAATGTCTCCGGTGGAGTTAAAAACTAGTCTGGTAAATTTCAGGCCCAATAACATTTGAAAGCTTTTGATAAACCCTTGAAAATTGGCCTGTAGGGAAAGCTGGCCAGTCCCTTCAAGCGTGGGTTACAGCAGGCGCTGTGCAGCGACGGTGCCAGGGCAAGTTATCTGTTTCACAGTCGTGGCAGCGACACTAGGGTGACCAGACAGCAAGTGTGAAAAATTGGGGTGGGGGAGGGGTAATAGGCACCTACGTAAGACAAAACCCCAAGTATTGGGACTATCCCTATACAATCAGGATATCTGGTCATCCTAGGGGCCCACTCAGGATCCAGTCCCCATGGTGCTAGGGATTGTGCAAAAATGTAACAAAAGGACAGGCCCCGTCTCAGAGAGCTCAGGGCTTGTTCATAAGTAGATTCTTTGCATCCATGTAGCTTCTCTGATGCAAATCTGAGGGTATGTCCGTGCTACAGTGGCACCACTGCAGCAATGACACCTACCACAGCAATAGAAGGGGTTTTTCTGTCTCTCAGTAGTAAATCCGCCCTCCTGAGAGGTGATAGCTAGGTTGATGGTCACATTAGTGGTGCCTATACTGGGGTTTAGGCTGACCTACTATTCCTTTCACAGTCATGAATTTAACACCCCTGAGCAACGTAGCTAGGTCAATCTAAGTTTTAGATGTAGACCAGGCCCTAGTCTAGAATTGCTGTGGTACAGCTCACTGGTGCAGATCTTCCCACCTCAAATGTAAACAAGCCTTTGCATTGAAGTTTGACAGGTAGTGAGGCTGCACCTGCAACATTGCTACACTGCAATTTAGCAATATCTATGGCTCAGCTGTTTTCCCTTCAAAGCTGGAGAATGTTTTAATAACCCCCCTTCTTTCTACTGTTCTTTCAATAAAATCTGATGACCGCAGAAAGCAATGCTTCCAAGTACACCACATTCAGAAAACATAACTTTATTATTAGTTGCAATATACATTGTATGCCTTTAAGAATTCTAAACTTGTACACATTTTTCCCACTGAAAATACATGTATGCATATGGGTATATATTGTACTGAACTGGAGCACAATGGAATGACAGAGACAGGCTCAGAAATTATTTGGAAAAATAAGTGATCTCTACAGGTTTATGTTGAGAGTGCGCTAGGGTGACCAATATAAAAAGAGTAGGCTAAATAGAAAACTGTGTGGATTACACATTGTGCATATGGCATTTTGATGCTATGCTTGGTACAGGTGGTGATATATACAGTAGTTACAGACTACTATTGCTCTGACATAAATGCGCTCTATTCTCAGAGGGAAACTGTCCCCGCTTGTCACAGCAGAGCAATCTGGTAATTCATAAGGCCAATAGCGCTCCCCTTACAGTGTCCATGGTGTTTGAAAAATAAAGGTTGTAATTACATTTCCCCTGGCGGCAGATCTGCCTGCTGCTAATGAAACTGCTCAAGAAGGGATTTCCGGTAGGACGTGGTCAGCGTCAGTCTAATGTATCAGTCTAAGCCAGTTTGGACCTTTGGCAGTGGATCTAGTATAGCAACAAGAGTTTAGATGTTGGGCAAATCCCCAACAGCTGTAATCCGTGTAGCTCAACTGACCTCACTAAAGCTATGCTGATTTACACCTGGATGTTGGAGTCTCTATCAAACTCTGATTTACACCTGCTGAGGATCTGTTTTTATATTAAACAATGAGCTCAGATATCTCATAAAGTCTCGGTTGGAAACTGGCCCTCAATTTCTCAGCTGGGTCCTCCCAAAGCCCAATTTCCCACAAGGGAGTGCTTCAGAAAATTGTCTGACAGTAGCAGCAAACTCAGCTGTGCCCGTTGTCATCTGAACACTTTGTATTTTCAAACACAGCTGCCCCCGCCCTCCCGTCTGACCTGAACTGGACAGAAGGACAGGTTTTCTTTTTCTCACCCTCATTTTCATCTTTTATATTGCTTCCAAGCTCAGGAGGAACAGCCAATATCACTCAGGCTAATGAACAAATTTGATCAAAGGCACTGAGCCTAGGCCTTCCCGTGGCTACGAACTGGCTACAGGGAGCAGCAGGGCTGTGATTATCAGTCTGTAGGGTTAGGGTTTTTTTAAGTGCTTGTTCATTTGGGATTCTCCCCCCCCCAAAGCGTTCAGCACTCAACCAGTTCTGCTCCACTTTAAGTCAATGGTAAAACTCCCATTGCAGCCTCAGACCAACACTGACTGCGTGCTTTTGAAAGTCACAGCCAGAATCCAATCACATCGCTCTTGTTCATTTATAAACCACTTCTAGTACTACCCCACGGTGTCCTAGCACCCCTCACTGTATGAGTACATCTACCTGATGCATGGTCCAGGCCTAAGCGGTCGGTAGGGTCTCCCCTCACTGTCAGGTCTCTATGCTCACATCTCTCCCCAGCTCACGGGTAAGGGGGGAAGCCACACTTAGGAGAAAAATGTTGGAAAAAAGGCAGCTCAGTGGAAGCGCCTGAGCATGCAATGCACAACCATTACCTTCTGCTGCTACCCAAAAGCCACCGTAAGGGGGTTACACGTGTTGGTGGTAGCAGTTGATTGTAATGGCTGGAACAAGGTTTCAAATTTAAGTCCAGCTGAATTGCTGCGCTCTACAATGGTGGCTCAGATTGCAGCCAGGCAGCCACAGCTGTAGAAATGCCAGAGCCCATGTGCAAAGAGCAGCATTTCTGATTAGATGCACTACACAGTGGCAAGCACAAAGGATGGCTTCCATTAACTTCTCACACCCTCATTAGAGCACAGGTCCAAGCTAATGAAAGTCACTCTGCTGTTCATTGTTATTGCACAAGGTTGTCTTTCTTGTGTCCTACCAGGACTGGTTTCAGGGTGAAGTGAAATATTAGGGTCATACTGGTGCATTGCCTTACAAGCCCCTGAGACAGCAGCAAACTGTCATGACGGGAATTCTGCAGCCCTACTCTCCTCCAGGGCAGTGTTGAAAGGGAGCAGCGAGGAACTGTGAGCGCTCCAGCGGCTGTGACATGCCTGTGTAGGACACCTGCCCCTCTAAGATGGGGGCCACAGAGGATGTTTGTTATTCCTCTGTGGTGAAATGCTCCCCCCATCCCCAGCAGCCCTCTGATGGAGTCAGTGTTGTTGGAGCGCCTATGGGAGTGGGAGGAAAAAGCTAAACTCCCTTCTGCACATGGGCAGAAGAGGCCTGTTACTAAGGGCTTGTCTGCATAGGACATTTCCTAGCAAAGCGATCCTGGTATAACTATACCAGCAGAACAGATGTGAGAGTGGCCACTGGGATAACTGTGTGGACGCTCTTATTTTGGAAGCATATGTCCACAGCGGGAACGTATACTGGTGTAACCAGAACAGTATAGTTCTGGCAGACACTTTCCCCATGTAGACAAGCTGTAACACAGCTGCTAGAGGCAAGGCTAGCAGTTTGATGCAAGCTCACTTGCCATGTGAGTGAGTTTTCACATGGGAAGTTCTCCTAGGAGTCTGCCTCTAGCCTCGCTGGTATGAAAGACCCGTCAGCTCTGACATTTGATCTGTAGCTTCCAATCAGTATTAGAACCTGCTGGCTTTGCAAACGTTCTGGTGACAGCCGTCCTGGTGGTGGGTTCATCAATATCCTTCTGTATAACTGGTTCTATGTAGCCCCAATATTCAGATGCAGATGTTTGACTACCCAGCATGCTCTGTGTTCTGCTTTTAACTGACCCCCTAACTCTCAGGAGCAAGTGTGAGACTCATCATTGCAACCCAGCTGAGCCAAAGCAGCCAAGTCTGGGAGAATCCCCCAGGAAATGACCATTTCATAGAATTGGAAAGGCTTGCAGGGGACCCTAATAACATTATAAGGCTCTCAGTAAATAATAGACTGTGGGAGTAAACATCAGCCAGCTCACTGGCCCGTCCCTTCACCAGATGTTCTGAGCTTGATGAGCATTTCTGGCCCTCTCCAGCTGACGAGGGAAAAGGACAAATGATTACTGTAGAGCAGTGATGAGAGGAATGGACCATGGGGAGGACAACTCTCCCCTTGCCACTGCTAGCGGAGTGCAGGGGTGAGGACAGTTAACTCCTTCTTCAGGCTCTGTTCCTTTCCTCACTCACAGCTCTCTGAGCTGCTTAGATACACGTCATATATTAATATTTCCTCTTAAATAAAACTTTGACTTTACATTTTTAGTATCAGTAGCGCAAGTAATTAAAAAAAAAAAAAAAGCCGCCTCTAGGAATATTTACAGAGTAGCTCATCTTGCAAAAGGGAAAGGATTTGGTATCTGGAAGTAGCACGGTTCAAGTGTGCTTAGTAAGTTTTAAGTATCTTATTCTACATTAGTCCTTCTCTGTGAACTCTGGTGCTGGGAGTTACACAGCTGTTAAACAACATGTCTTTCTAGAGTGCAAGCCCATGCTTGGTCCCTACCCTTCAGGCCTCATGTGCCAAGAGAGGTTGCTTCAGATTGGTTTGACCTAGAAAATTAGCTTTTCCCCTTCAAGCATGGCATGAGTCTTCCTCTCCCACCCCCGCAAGCTCTCTTGTTAACTCCCTCTAGTGTAAAGATTTCTTAGACAGTGTGTTCTACAACTGCGGGAGCAGGAAGGGGACCGTACTCCGCAGGGTTAGAAAGTGAATGAAATGAGAGATGCAGACCTACCAAACATTCCAAAGATTATTGCAGTATAAAAACAGCCTTGGCACATCAGGAATTCCAGAGAAAACAAAGAACATGGGGGGCAGAAGGGGCCTTTTTTTGAATGGGAGCCTGGTAGTACAATAACCAACCTGGAAAGTTTTCAATGCCTTCTTCCACTGCCATAACCCCCCTTTCCTGTTCTAGGGCAATGGCCTCTTTAAATGATTGAGGGTGTCTTCCTCCTAGGTGACAGGAACGTCTAGTCATAGCAAAATATCCTAGGAGGCCCTCTAACTTTAAATCTTTTGCAGAGAAACTTTTAAAAAAACAAACAAAAACTTCCATCCCCAGAAGATCCCCCTGACCATAGAAGGTAACAAAGTGGCTGTTCTTAAGTGTGGCTGGGTCCTCCAGCTGCTGAGACCTTCTGACCAATCCAGGTTAGTATTTCCTTAAACACAGCAGTGCTGACCTCAGGCAGCTCTTTATGGAGAGCATGGTAAGCCTCCTCATACACCTGCAATCAGAGAAAGAACACAGGTTAACTAAGACACAACCTCCAAGAACAAAGCAGCAATCCTGACATGGCCTGTACACGTCTCATTGGTCTTTCTGTCTTTCTTAGATAGAGTGAATTATGAAAATTAAGGGACGCCACCAACTTGAGATTTAGTCATTTTCCAAAAGGGAGCTAAGGCGATCGCCCAGGTTCCACACCTGTCCTCCCTGCTCAGGCTTGTGGTGTTGCAGTCATAATTCCTTCAGCTCCTTCAGTTCTGTCCACTCTCTCTCAGTACGTGGGAGACTCACACCACCAGGGGAATGTGACATATGGCTGCACGTTCAAAAATGGCCTCTGATATTGGGTTCCTGCTTTGAGACACCTTTCTTCAGCAATGCTGAGCACCGGAAGCACTGACTGACTTCAGCGGGAGTGGTGAGTCTCATCACCTTTGAAAACCAGACTCCAGGGTCCAGAGCCACAGAAGTACTTAGACACCTGTCACGGAGTTACAGGCACGGTGCTCTGGAGCCGCTCTTAATGAAGCCAGTCAGAACTGTGGTATAGCGTGTCTCCCCTTAGGGCAAACTATCAACGGTGCAACCACTTCCTGGTCTGATTTCAGAGCGTTCAGCACTCCTGTTCCGCCATGCGCTCCCCCAGGGAGTCCCCCTGGATGGAATGCCTGGGGAAGCCTTACATGCCTCCAAAGGAGCCACACACCCCACCTCACAGTCAGGAGTGATTCTCAGCCAGCTTGGAAACAGCAGGGCTTATTAGTCAACAGGAACACAGCGTAGAACGGACCTTGTTAGCACAGAAATCAGGAAGTTACAGCGAAGTCCATCTTAAGGGGGACCCGAGCCCCATCCTTGGGCTCTGCCCCCGGGATCTCCCAAAACGGGGACTGACTCGCTTCCAGCTCCCCAGCCTCAGATATGCCTCTGCCCCTCCCCTTGCCTTTGTCCTTTTTCCTGAGCAAGGAGGTCATCTGACCTCCCCCTCTCTCCAAAACTTCCTGGTTCTTTGCAGAGGATGGGCCGGACATTATCCGTGCACAGGCAGCTAGAGTCGGCCACACTTGCTGGTCTCTGCAACACTCGCACACCCTTACCCCTCCACCTGGATACTTGAATAATACATAGGGGAAACTGAGGCACACACACAGTATTCAGAGAAAACATTCAGAACATTCCCACTTCATCACAACACCTAAACCCATTTTGCACTTAAATTTTCAGGTCCAAGTTGCCTAGGTTTTGGCCTCTGGGCATGTGCACTGCTGTCTCACTCTAGGCACCTGGACACTTAGCTTCTGCCTAAGCCCCAGAGCGATTCACTAACTGGGGGAAAGTAGGTGGTTGGCCACCCAAGTCATGTGCAGGACCCAATCCTGCCAGGTGGGTGACCTAACCACTGGACCTCAGAGTCAGTCCCCCCTCCCCTCTCTTTCTCTGGCCCAGTGATTGTCCCAGTGTGGATAAATACTTAAATAGTCATTGGTCAAGAAAGAAAGAGAGAGTGAGAATAACTCTGCAGTCCAATGATGATGGCACCCACCTAGCAGGTGGGAGACCCAGGCTCCAGTCCCCCTGCTCCAATCACTTTTTCATTATTTATCCACAGTAGAAGAGCTTCAACAGCAGAGTGCCCTATGCTGCTCCATACCCTCTGTTGCAAGTGGAGTTTAATAACGCAAACTCTGGAGATGTCATCAAACCTAGACCCACCCTAGCCAGGCAGAACATTCTACTGCCCTCTAGTAAGGGAGTCAAAGCCATGCAGCCCCATTAGTGCTCTTATTTTCACCCCCGTACAATGTATATGCTGAGAAGCACAAGTCTCTTGCAAGGGCTGCTTTCATGCACTTAAGCAATGGATACAACTGTTCCCGCAGAGCCTCACACCCGCCTTGCCAGGCCATGCATCCAGTGAGCCAACTGTAGCATATCAAGCTTGCAACCCAATGAGCGGCAGGAACTATTAATCACACCCTTGGCGTGTAAACGCAGGGGGAGGCGTTCCCACAATCCGTGGTGTAATTTCACTCTTTTGAGGCCCAGTATAGACAGTTATTTTTCTGATGACAAAAGCTTTTGCTTGGTCTCCCCGTCTCCCTTTCAAACTCATTCATGTGCTAACAATTGGTTAATCAGCTCTGTGCTCTCTCCAAATGAGCAGATGTGGAATGGCTTTTGTTCATCTGCGGGTTGGAAAGTTCTCTCTCTACCTTTATGTAGTGAGGTGTGAGGAGGGGTTGGCATAAAAGTAGCCTGCATGGTCACAGAGTTTGGGGGCACTGGGTTACCTGGTTAGGAGCCCAGTCCTGGAACGTGCCAAATTCCTTCAACTCCTTTGACCCTCCAGAGAAGTTGAGGGTGATCAGCACCTCCTAGATCTGACACTTTCCCGCACTCCACACTCTCTCAACAGCACCTGACACCTGCTCTGACGGTGACCCAGTCAAATTCTTGAGCCTACACTGAGCAAAGCAAAGGCTGATATGCACAACATAACATCCTTCAAATAAAAGAAGCAAGGTGACCTTGAGTGTTTTGTCCTGACTCTGCACAGCGTCCATCAGTAAGTAGGAACCTTTGATATCACAGAGCTTGTCGGGCGAACCATGTAGCACCAGGACTGGAAGAGTCAATTTAGGCAGGGATCGCTCTATTTTGGCAATGGCATTCATCAGCTGGATGACAAAGGAGACCTTCATGCCCCCATGGTAGACCAGGGGGTCTGAGGTGTAAGATTCAACCTATTGGAAGAAAAAAGATCATTGCTGGCAATAGTCCATTCTGAAAATACAAGGCAGAGCACTTCATGTGTGATGTTCCCGGCTAGGCTAACGATTTCCCACCCTCTCTGGGCTACTGTGCTATTTCACCCTAGCTCAGGGTAGCCAATTATTTTTTGTCAAGATCCAAATTTCTTGGTCAAGGTATAATCAAGGTCCAGACTCCAGAGAAAATAATAATAAAAAAGATTATAATAATAAGTAAATAAAAATATTTCAGTGTCCGTTCAAAAGCATCTGGTGGTCTGTATTTGGCTTGTGGTCTGCCTACTGCCTACTGCCTTAGATGGTAACCCCAGTTGACAGCTGGTACCCATCACCTCTCGTGCAACTGGAAAGCGGGCTACTCCAAACCCCTCTCTTATGCCTCTGAAAAATGTTCATGAGCCAAAAACACTGGGGCAGACAAATAAACAGTGTCAGTCAATGACTTTGCCCAGGGGACCACCTTTCTGCACTTACTCATGCTCTGCCATGCCCTCCTACCACTCAAAGGTGGCAGCCTTTTTTTCCCCTGTAGACAGTTTTTCATTCTGCCTTATTACAAAGATGATATTCATATAAGCAATTCCTGAGTACCAGTTCTGTCTTTGGGGCTGAATGGCCCTGCATGAGTCACTTCACCGCACCCTGCCTCAGTTTCCCCATCTGCAAAATGGGGATAAAGATATTTACCTGTCTTGCAGGAGGGTTGTAGGTATTGATTACCTCCTGCTTGTAAAGCGCTACTAAAATGAGACGCTCTGTGTTGGTGTTAAGCATATGTGTGGAGATGGTGCTTGCAAAGGTCTTGGCAAATCATGCTTTTTTGAGCCCCTATGGAGGCCACTCTGGTCAAGCTGGAGCATTGCATGTTGGGGCCTGTAGTCTCTATGGGCCACCCCTCTGTATTAGAGATGAAGGGAGCTTCAATCTGCATATTTCATACAACACCAGGTGTGGGCCTTGAGCTCCTGATTGAGCAAAGTTTTCCTTAATTTAACCTGATATAAAGTGCCATTAGGCAAAAAAAAAACCCAAACCCCAAAAACACACATTTCACTTGCCAGTTTTTACCCTTATCTTGCAGGCTGGCTATGGAGCAATGAGCATGCTGGAAATGGTGCACTGGACTAATCAGCACAGGGTCTGGGAGCTACGAATGGGTAGTTTTTACTGCATCAGGCAAATCTACAGTAAATATTTGTATGCTGTATACGGAGAAATGAGCGTTGGCAGCCTACGCAGGCTCTACCATCTCAGGCTTTGCCAGAGCATTTCGATTATAGGCACTGCTTCCAATTCCTCTAAACTCTGATGCGGTTTTAAAAAATCATCATTTTTAGGTTAGCTGAAGGAAGCCTAATGTTTGTGTTCTATGGCAGTGTTTCCCAGGCAGTGGGTCCTGACCCACCAGTGGGTCGCAGGAAGTGTCTAGATGGGTCCAGGGCTGGATTATCCAATCACTGGGCCTGTGCCCCAGGCAAATATACACTTCTCCGGGCTCAGTGAGAAGGGGAACCCCCAGTGGGAGCCGATGGTGTTCGAAAGCCAGGTTGCCCTGCTCTCACCCCACAGCGGTAGCTCCTGTCCTGTGGGGCAGGCCATGGCTCCCCACTCCAGGCGTTGTAACCTAGTGCATAGGATTGCAGCGCCCTGACGGAAGGGCAGCCAGGCCAAACCTGAGCGGCGCTACCAACGTGTGCACTGGGTTGTAGGGCTCTGAGTAGGGACTTGCACCCAGCTTTGTGGGGAAAGAACTGTCTGTGTGGGCCATGCTTGCTTTTGAACACCCTCTTTGTACCTGGGGTTCCCCTCCTTTCTCCACCAGGCCAGGGTTAAGGGTGTGGTGGCAGGGTGGAGGGTGCAGCTATGTAATGGCGGGTTGCACAAAAAGCAGTTGATGGATTGCTTTAAGACAAAGTGTGGAAACTACGACTGTAGGGCAGCAGAGACCATTCAAAAGTGGGCAAACCGCCCCCCCCCCTCTCCCCACCCCCGCCCTGCCTATGGTAACAGTTCATTGGGCACCGACGCAAAATTAATTCTTTAGCAGCTGACACGCCCCCTTTTAAAGTCAGTAACTAACCAAGACAGTCATTCTATCTGAAGAAATGTTTAAAAATGTGCCCATTGCACTCTGCCCCAATCTGCTCTTTTGGACAGGCTCAGGTGGCACGAAGGGAATGGAAACTCTCCGTTGTGGATGCCGCCCATCTGGCAGGAGTCCCGAGTGGATGTAGAGGCAGATTCTCTCCCCACCATTCCTAGCACAAGAGATGCATTGGGACAGGTGGACAGAGAATGGCTAGGACACGATGCACTACAGCAATCCCCAACTGGTGGGTGGTCCTTAGAGGAGCACAGCCAGCTGGCACACATTAGAGTATCCCACAGGCTGCTCTAATCTTAGCCAGGGCTGGGGCAGAGAATCAGGGAGCTGTAACTGGCTACAGAATACCCTCTGCTCTGCTGGCTCCAAGTGCAGGAGAGTATCTGCCATCAGCATCCAACTCAAGAGCATCTCCTTTACTCATTTATTGACTGAGTCTGATTCCGTAGATTATCCTAGCAGGGCGATAGCTAAGGGAAAGAAAGGAAAAGCAGAGTTCTTGCCAAATGAACAGCCTATGAAGACCCCTCCTCCTCTGCCATGCTGATGGTCCAGAGGGCGATTACAGACTTGGCCAGAGGGAGAAGTCTTACTGTGAGCCCTGGAGCTCACCAAACTTGGGCTCTGGCAGACCATTGCAGGGAGCAGACTTCATAGGAATGGTCCTGCCACTGAGACATTCATGCTGCAGAACTTGGAGAGCTCAGCCCCAGGAACTGACGAGTGGCCCACACTGCAACTGCCCTGATGGACTATAGGCACTGAGAGCGAATCTGTCGGACAGTTAGCTCCCCGCCCATTTACTTGTGAATGTTGTCTCTGGTCTTCTCCACTCAAGAAGTGACCCTCTGATTGGATAAAACATATTGAAAACTAGGCGTATTAACTAACAGCACCCAACATCCATGTGACTTTACTGGTAACATGGGACCCTCTCCCTGACCATGCTGGTGCAGTCTGGTTTCTTCTCTGGATTCACTTAAACTTCTTTCAAACCACATACTCTGCTGGAGCTATCAAAGGATCTATTTCCCCTGCTGAGACACGTCCATAATCCCCGTTACTGGAAATTCAAGTTATGGGCATGGTGGACTAGTCCAAAGTGAGGGGCAGTTATTGGAGGGGAGACAAATGCAGTAAGGCTCCCCTCATCCCAATGACACACCCTCCCTGAGGGTTTGAGACCCAGCCCCTGGGAAAGGTTTGCAAGAACTCACAGGGAAGCTGATATACTGGCTGAGACTGAGATGTCCGGACCTGATCCTAGGAGGTGGTGAGCACCCTCGACTCCCAGAGAAGACAATAGGAGTTGAAGATGCTGAGCAGCTGCCAACATCCAGCCCTCTGTCTGTATCCACATAGACTCTTCAGGGGTTGGAAGCCTTCTCTAAAATAGCTCTGAGGCTGCACCTTCGTTGCTGCAGATAACTCCGACCTCATCTGCATTCCCTACAGCTAGACAGCCTTTTCAGTGGGACTATACTTTCATGAGATGCAGCCCTGCTGGCTTTAAATATCTTTCCTGTTCTGTAAGCTGTCTAAATCCTCAGAGGCTGCCTTTCCTGAGAAGGAACTGCCCTTCTGTGAACGTGCTCATGGAAAAAGTTACACTTTGGCTTCTGGAACACCCCAGTGCATCTAATTTTGTCAACTCTCACTTTAGCAGCTGGGTGTAACCTGACATTTGCACCCAACCCCATTGACTTTTCATCTGCAATTTAAACAAAAGCACAGGGTTCCTCTGGCTACTTAGCAACTGGCTGCAGCCTAATCTGGGAGTTATTTGTTCGGCGCTGTGTCACAGTACTGCACTAAGGCAACACAGATTTGAGTTTGTTTTGTTTTATTTTTTTTAACTGAAAGCAACAGATGAAGGACTCCGGGAAAAAAATCAAGAAGGGTGGGTGGCTGGATTGACAGACGTTCCCTTCCCATGGAGTAAAATAATGTAGATGAATTCATATGAGCTGCCCCCTTCCCCGCCCCCATATAACGCCATAAATGCCAAGAGATGGCCTAATGGGTTTCTTTCTTCTTTTCCCCCCTAAACAACAAGGAATTTTTAGCTACTGAACAGCAGACAAATCTTTTGTGTAGATAGGCGGGATGATCGACACTGTGAGAGGGACAAAAACAATCCTTATCAGAAAGTTAATGATCTGTGTATGGGGAGACTGCAGTGCGCAGGGTACGTCTTGGTGAAAGAAAGGGAGGGGGCTTTATCCTCCACCTTCAAAAGAAGGTAAAGTAGGGCAGCTCATAAAGGGGGAAGGGATGAGGTTTAAAGAAATGTCATCTACACTGTTGGTTGTGCTG
The DNA here is from genome assembly GCF_026122565.2 of Emydura macquarii macquarii. Lineage (NCBI taxonomy): Eukaryota > Metazoa > Chordata > Testudines > Chelidae > Emydura > Emydura macquarii. Next base: position 14,003,339 of record NW_027131105.1, on the reverse strand, counting down.
ACACTGCTGAGGATTCGTCATAGAGAGGGTTAAGAGAAACTGGGCGACATTCCAGGCTCTGCATCGCTCTGTCCACCTGCACCTCTGCTTGCGTTTCTCCACCCTTGCCCACCTTCACTTGGCCAATGAATCCTGGTTCATCTTCTTCCTCTGTGCCTTCTCCCACTCTCATGTCTATGCCCTCCATTTGTCCAGGAAACCCTGGCTCACCTCTGCCTCCTTCCTCTGTTTCCTATTCTTCCTTCATTTTTAGTTCTGGGCTAGAGAGGGCCCTCTTTCAGGGATCGACACCTTGGACTGTGTCTGCATGGTGGGTCTGGTCTAAATACTTGGAGCAGGCTCAGTCCATTGATCTTTTCCTGCTCTGGCCTGATGTGGGGTCTGTTGAATCCATCACAATGGCCAACTATTTTTTTTAAGGTTCTCTTTAAGACTGAACCATCCACCAGGTCTCCTGGTGCATTTGGTGTTGCCCATCTATTTAGACTTTAAGCTCATCTTCTGGGCAGGGGCTACATCTTCCCTTTGTGTCTTGCACAGTGCTAGGCACACTGCCAGGCAGTTGTGGCCTGATCCAACACCCACTGAAATGGGGATCTTTCCACTGATTTCAACAGGAGCGCAAGCAGGCCTGTAACAAATACTGATGGTGGTAGATTCTGGGTTATCTCTCACACCACTTGTTTTCCTTGCATTTGATAAAGAACTAGATCAAACAAACATCTTCACTCCACCAGGTACATTTCAGTCCCTACATCAGAAGGCCAGTCTACTGTGAAGACAAACAAGTCAGGGAATTCTTGGAGGACTTCCCAAAGATATTTATAGCAAAGAGAAAGTTGGTCATGTAAATAATGGATGTTTCCAGCACACTGTGTGCTCAGAAGCTGCAAATCTTGAGTTTAGAGCTTCATCTGCCTTGCCTCGGAGTTTGCACTATGGGAGTTGAATAGTAGTGCACACCAAAGTGCTGGGAAACAGGGTGTTGGCTGGTTGTGAAAGCAACTGTTTTGGAGACAGGTCCTCATTAGGTGGGCCGATGATCTGATCCAATATTGCAGGAGGCAAGATATTGAACAAAATGGGCCAATGATCTAATCCAGTAATGAGGTGGGCCAATCCCATGACAGCTCCAATCTCCCAATGATTGCCACAGCACAGAAAAGGAAGAGACAGCAGGAGAAGCCAAAACCAAGAGGAAGAGCCTGACGCTGGAGATCCCTTTGCCAACCCCAGCAGTGAGCCTCACAGTAAAAGCCCACATGAGTAAGTAGTAGGAAAAAGGAAAACACAATTATTCTTATGGTGGCCTGTACCCGCAAGTTACCATAGACACTTCTGAGTGTCAGTCTTGCAGCCTTCTCTGAAACACCTGGGTAAAACCCCTCCAAATGAGGGGCAACAGTAAAGCTGGGATGTGCTCAGATCAGAGCTCACACCCTATAACAATATTTAGCATGTTATTAGCATCTTCCATCTGAGGACATACTCCTTCACGGTAGGTATTTTTACAACCATTTAATAGATGGATATATTTAGGCAGAGTGAGTTTAAGTGGTCACTCACATAACAAGTCAGTGGCAGAACCAGGCAGGAAAACCCAGGATTCCCTGCTGTAACAGCTAGGGAACACTGCCTCCTAATATGTAGGCTGTGGCTTTAATAGACCTTTTTCTTGTATAAACCTGGTATCACTTATCCTTTACTACCCAGGAATATAATTCTTCTGTCATGTGATTTTATTGTATCTTTTCTCTACTCTGTTGTTGCTTTCACAAAGAATTATTGGTAACACCTTCTGTAGGATGGAACGCTACAGAGTAGGATGGTGTTTCTATAACTTGAATGGAACTGACCTTATTACTCTATGCATGTTTTGTTCATCTTTGTTATTATGAGGCTCACCAAAATATCTGAGGATATATATATTAACAAGTGGGTGTATACTAATGCTTTCTATGTTGGTTCTTATACCGTGTCCAGTAGCATGGAATCGCTGCATTTACTTTATCTAATTCTCTCTTCTCTAGCTGAAAAAAACCTCAAAGGGCTTTTCAATTATTCATGTTTTTAACCCAGTGAATTATTGATCCCTTTTTACAGACAAGGAAACTGAGGCACAAAGGGACTAAGTCACTTGACCAGAACATCTGTGTCAGAGCCAGGAACAGAACCCAGGAGTCCATGGGGTTTATGCACAGGACAAGTCTGTCCAATTTACCTAACAGGCAATTCGGCAAGTTGAATGTACAGAAAAAGGTGAAGTGTACTGTATTTATACATGTATTAGCATCCTGTTTGCACCTTATCTCATCAGCCTGCATTCTGATGTCAGCGTGGGCAGGGAGCCGCCCACCCACCCACAGCTGGGGAATTCATTAGCGTCTATTTAAAATAAGAATCCAGCTCATCTAGCCAGTCAGAGGCCTGAAAAATTACAGCGTGCCTTGGGGCATGTGAGCTGCCTCAGGAGTGAGCATTCACTTACAAAGCGCACCTACTTTTTAGAGAACCTTGGGTGTCATCTGCTGTCATTTCAGTTGATCTTAGAAATGAACTAAAATTTGTGATTTTGTGATCCCTTCCGAGACACAGCTGTTTCATTCACCTCCCTCCCCACCATGCCCCCAGCAGTGCAAATGCAAACCTAAGTTTACACGTGGCTGATTTCTACTGAAAGGTGTGGGAGCCTTTTTAGTTGTTGTTGTGCTGATGCAGCAGTTGCCAAGACATCGATCTGGTTTTACCAGTGATTGCTGAAACAGGCTGCCGCCCTTATTACTGGGACTGTCGGTAAACAAGACAATGGGCGTTGCTTTTCCACACAACAACCAGCTCCCACAAGCTTTGTCTACACTGGCAAGAATGGGAGCCTACAATTCACAATGGTGGAAGCTCTAATTAGTTAGTTACACTGGTTAGACTATGGGGCCTGAACCATTTTTTGGTTGTGTTTTTGCAGCACCTAGCAAAATGGATTCCTGCTTTATCGCTGGAGTTCCTGGCCACTACCTGAATACAATACAATTCATAGTAAGTGCAGATGGGACTCAAGTGTTTCTGCTACTGTATCAGTGTGAAGAACAGACCTAGACAACATGGTCTTCAAAGTATCTGAACCCTGTCTAAACTACAGCTTCTACCATTGCTGCTGCTATTGGAGCTGCACTTGGTGATGAATTATGGGTCCCATTTTTTTTTTTTTGCCATAATAATCATCACACAGCCATATCTTAGATTGCTTGCCCAGAACAGGACACGGATGCAGAGTGCACTGAACTGGTGACTGAATGGTTCCGAACTGGACTAGTCCAATTAGGAGCCAAGTTTTCTGTTGGTGTAAATGGGCACAGATATTGACTGTAATGGCATTTCACCCATTTCCACCAGCAAAGAATTTGGCTCGAGGTGTTTAGCCCCATTACTGGGGCTATGTACCACCGTTCCAATGACTTAAAATAATATTAACATCCTCACCTCCTTTTTGTTCCGGGAAACCATGTTTGGGTCTATAGCTCCCAGTGACAAGTTTGGTAGAACAAAGTTGAGCACTTTAGCTGCAAAAACCTGTGGAAAATGAATGAAATAAATTAGCTGGGCAGCAAAGAGAAGAAATACATGAGCCAGATATTTGTAATACAGCTGGTGTGAACTGGCTGATTGACACCAGCTAGAGATCTGGCCCTATATTTAAAAAACTGTCCCAAAATAAATGAATGTGGACATCCACCGGCATCAATTACAAGAACGGGTGCAATAATATGAAATATTCACAACTGTCTTGACATCAAGGCTCCTCTATGCTCTGCATTTCTTCCCACTGCAGATGAGAGAGCAAGTCAATTTGAGAAAGGCCTGGCTTAAGCAGCTTGCTAAGAGAAAGCAGTTTTCATTGTTTTTATGGAGCTGGTGGTGTTGTCCCTGCTGCTGCCCTTTCCTACTGTCACTCAGTTCTGATTTCAGAGTGCAGCACTTAAGTAATATTCTGTGCAATTTACAGTAGTTGCCTAGGCTGTACTCTTTTTGATAGCACATTCTCCAGGGAGTCTGAAAATAAACAACAGTAAAATGTGCATGCATTGACTAAGGAAATCTATTGCTCGCTTGTCTCCTGGGAATCAAACACAAAAGCGTTCAGCAGCCTGATCTTGAAAGTGCTATCATCAGAAAGAACATCCTTTATTTCAATAACATTCTACAGGCCCCCCCCCCCCAATGCAAGATTCTTCTCAGATTTTTGATAACTGTCTTCTAATTAAGTGGTCACCACTTAGACAAGAGGACGATGTGTAACTGGCCTTTGTACTGTCCTCCTGTATCCACAGATACCACCTCCAAGATTAATTGTAATCTGCATGCTCTGCTTGTCTTTGTAAGCATAGGCTGTAATCCATTACATAGGATTATCTGATGCTCTTGTATCAAAGATACTATATAAAGGAAAATTACAAGACTGAAATTAGAGTTCTCCAAAAATAGCAAGCAATGAAGGCTCATAGTAAATATCAAGGAAACCCCATACCTGGGGGGGACATTTCACCTTGTACACTGAATTCCCCATTGGTACTTAAACCCCACAAGCCAAATTCAGCTCCACTGAGGTCAATGAAGTTGCACCAAGAATGAATTTGTCCCCAAGGGTATAAATACAAGCTCATAATTTCAGATAAGCTTCCTACCTAGTTTTCTCTGGCCTTGGTTAATTTACACACATTGTTATTATCTGCTTTGGATTGTGGGTTTTTTTGTTGTTTTTTTAGTGTGTGTGTGTGTACCTTCAACGATTCCAGTATAGATGATGGGAGTCTTGCAAAGAGAGAGTAAATTTGAATTTTCCCACATGTGACCACCTACTACTCTAATGAGGCTAACTTCTTCTTATGGCTCCACACCCTTGTGGTTACCTAACCTTTAGCACGTGCTTGGACATGTTCTCAAAGCTTTCCCACATTTCTGGAGCCATATCCAACTTGAGTCAATAGCAACAAACCACTGAAGAAATAGTGTGGGCATGGTTCTGATCTCAGGCACCTCAGTTTTACACTGGTGCAGATCAGCGACTTCAGTGGAGTTACTCCTGATTTACAACGGCATTCGAGAAGAATCAGGCCTTGTGTGTTGTTTGTGCATGCACACACCCATATCCTCTGTGTGTGCATAGATGCAAATATTACTTATGCCTAGCTATAACTAATATTATGGTCCAAGTGACTGACTGATGTGATAAGGAGGTACTCTGACACTGTACTCATAAGGAATTTCAGATGTATGTGAAAAGCCACATTGCCCTTGTAAATTTAGTGTAGGGGCATCAGTCAATACATCTTACAGCTCAATGGTTCTAAGAGCCAAGGTCATTGCCACTGGAAAAATAATCTTTCATGTTATAAACCTGAGCGTCCAGGGTCAAAAGGTTCCAATATGGCATCATTGATTTTTGTGAGGGCCATGGAGATGGTCTATAACACAATGGGCTTTTAATTAAAAAGACTGTGTTGTTAAACAACCTCACTACATTTGATAGTTGAAGATTTTATCTCCTAACTGGTTTGAAGCAGTATGGATTATTTAGGGAGCAGTTGGCAAGCCAAACTCCATAAAATGGAGAAGACCGTAATCAGGCAGTTTTGGTCTGGGACAAAACATCCATTCAGGAATGGCAAAACATTCAATCTAATCTTTGTTCACCCCAGTCTGTAAAAGAGAGATCCCAGATTGGGATGGAAAAGGTGTCTTGAGTCTGAGGGCTTGCTACACAACCTGTATGGGTTTTTCACTAGAACTGTGATTTAAAATTGATTTAGTTAACCTGGTGCAAAAGGCTTTGTGGGAACTCCTAAACTAGTACATACTGGTCTTATATTGATTTATCTTAAATTTGATTAGGAACAGGTTTAAGATAAAGTGAAATAAATCACTCTGAAACCAAAATAAGAGTGTCTACACAGGGTTTTATCCCAGTTCAACTAAACTGGTTTTAAAATAGATTTAGTTAAAGTTAAGCAAACCAGTGCAACTTTATTGTGTGAAAATAAGACCTGAGTGATCAGAGAAGCTGTAACAAGAAGTTTATTGGGACCAGCTGATGTCTAGCCACAAAGGAAAGTAAAAGGCCTTGGTCAGTAAAGGCCAAGTGGATCTAGAGGATTCTAACACAGGTCATACAAGTTAGAGATGGAAAAATCTCCTTGGGTCCCATCTAATCTACCACCTGGAAGGTTGGCATAGGATTGTTCCTTACAGAACATTTTCTAGGGGTTTGTTTCATCCAGTTATAAATGTTTCAAGCAATGCAGCCTCTCCCAGTTCCCTTTGGACACAAACAAATTCCAGGGCTTAGTAGGGACCTGCTTCCTGTTATTCATCTTCCATTTTTCTTTTTCATACTTCTATACAAGTCCCCTTTGTTCCACTTCTTTGTGCCACCAGAAATAATCCCTTGCCTCCTTGCTATTTACATCCTGCACATGCTTGAAAACACAGGGCCAAATTCCAGCTGCTCTGACGTAGGTGAACAAGAAGGGGAGAAGATGATAGGCGCCCTTTTCTCCTTAGTGCATTTATTCAATAAGTAGTCGGGTGCTTTCATTCTCTGTGTCAGGGAGTCAGGGGGCATTGGGATAACACAGGCTGCATTATTTTAAAAAGCGTCGTGGCTGCCACTCCTGCATGTGCTCCCCCAGCACCCCTTGAGGTGTTCTTCCTGACTGCCCTCCACAGCCAGAAACATCGGTGCAGTGCTGTTCTGTGCCCCTCCTCTAACATGCTTGTGGCTGGTTACGCTGTGATCTAAGGCAGCAGTGACTGGGATCTGGACCGCTTATCATGTTCCCCCTGATCATCATTTACCTAGGCCAAGTTCAAGTCTTCTTGCCGTGGAGAGGATGAATTTGATGGCCCCTGCTCTGTCATCAGGGAGCAGGCTGGGGCACTATAAGTAATTACAACAGCTCAAGGGGGATATAAGCACCAGTGTTAAAGCTACTGACTTTCAGCCCTTCCTGAGAAAAGCGGACAAATTACCTGATTGTTTTTCTTTGTTTCCATCTAGAGGTTTAGAGTCTTATTGTGCAAGCTGCTGTGTGTCCAGTGGGGAGCCAGAGCCCTCCTTTCTCACTGACTTCATTGGGTGCTGAGGGTACATAGTGCCTCGTAGGATCAGGCCTCCAGTCATTTGCCTCTGCATGCTCTGTTCTGATTACAGACTCGCCCCCTTCCAGCACAGGAAAAATGTAACCATCTAGATTTTTAAATCACTCTTTCCTTTTCTGATTTGAACTAATAAAAAAAATGTTCCTGAGCCAGAGGCCACAATTCATTTTCCTTTTTGAATAAACAGCTTTTGCTTAGAAACGGGGGCTGGTGGAGGAAGAAGGTGATGGCCGGATCCCATGTGATGCAGAGGATGGGAATCTAGGTAGAAGGCCTGCAGCTACAGACAGGATTCTTTTCATACTCGCTTCTTTAAAGAAGATCACAAGAAGAACCATGTTGTCCCTCTCTTTACTTTTTTGTTTCTTAAACCCATTGCTATTACCTTGATAGGCGTCGCTGCCTCTGGGCTTGCTACAACTAAAGGAGAAATTAACACCATGCCTGAAAACTCGTTTGGTCTCTCGCAGGCAGTTAGGATGGAGATGGCTCCTCCCTGCAATACAAAAGGGAGAGGTAGCCTGAGCACCAATACAGATGACCATTCTTTACTATTTGTACAGCACAGTGATGTACTATACCGGCAGTGACCTACTATACGGGCACTATACTGGCAGGTACAAAACAAAGTCCTCTGCCCCAGGAAGCTTACAATTGGCTAGACACTTTGTGCAAGCAAAGGGATAGATTTGGTTGGGGTTTTTTTTTTTTTTGAGAGGGTGGCTTTTGGGGGTTGGGATATTTTCAGTAATCTAGTCTTCAGTCCTGCACACTCTTATGCATGTGCTTAACTATATGCGCATGAGCTGTCCCATGAATTTAACTGGATTATTCACGTGCACAAAGTGTTTCCAGGTTCACGGCTTGAACAGGCCTCTGTGGAGAGGACTACAAAGTTGAGGTCCCTTGCAAGTAGTATGAATTTCATATGAGACTTGAAGGAAGAGAAGGTGGGGACATGGTGGACTGGACCAGAGAAGTGCTGCATGACAGAAGTTGTGGGGATGAGTGGGACACAAAGGTAGCCAAAAGGCAGGCAGGAGCTTGTGCCCACTATTTCTGAGTTATACTGGTATCCATGGGTAACAAAGAATTGTCACCTGGGAATGGAAACCATAAAAGCTTGGATAATTACTGTAGGCTCAAAATAATCCCCTTGAAAATGTCCTTCCCCCTGCCCCACGAGTAAACAGCTCATAGAGTTCTGCAATCAGGGACTGATGCATGGGCTGCAAGTTAAACAGTGGCACAATCCTATGTCGTTTCAAGCCAAGTGTTGGCAAGACTCCTGCAGAAACTGTGTGAGAATTGTAGGACGCAGGGGTGCTTGGCTCACTTGCTCAGTAAAGATCACAGAGGATTAGTTGTCAAGGAAAATGCTTGGTGAACTTACATGCTGCTAAAGAACCACTGGCTTGTTTAAATGGAGCAGCAGCAAAAAGAATCTCAGTGACCTTATTTGGCTTGGTACTTGGCAATTAGCTCCTTGTTACAGAGGCTTAGAGCACAGTGAACACTTAAAAGCATGCCATGCGCTTTAGATCAGAATTCTTGTTTATCTGAACACAGGGTTAAATCCTGAAGTGCTTATTCATTTTTTTTATACCCCGGGGAAAATCACTGTGACACCCATAGGAATATTACCTGACCAAACACACAGGATTTGGCCCATACTGTCAGAATCAAATTCAAAATCCGCTCACAAAAGCAATCCTTCTTTTGCTTTTCATCCCTAATCCTTGAAACTTGAAAATTTTCCAGTACAGTTGTGTAACTGAGTGAGGCTACAGTGTGTTACCATGTTTTATTCCCAATCCACTCACAAGGCCAGAGTGTATAACCCTCCTGGTTACCGGTTCTAATACAAGCCTAGTTGTTGGTGAAGGAAAGAAGTTACCATCTGACAATTGTTCAGTGCCCCATGAGGAAGGAGTTGGTGGGACTCAATCCAGTTCCTAGTGGGCTGGTAGGGGGGAACATCACGAATTAGCCCATCATTGCAAATGGCACTAATTAGCATCCTGATCTCAACAGAAAGGCCAAGGACTGAATGGGCCTCAACTTCGTAATATTAAAAAACCGGACACTCCAGCAGGTGTGCCAGAACCTCCCCTGTCCCGTCTCTTCCTCTGAGGCCCCACCCCCATTTGCTCCTCTTCCCCCATCCCCATCGCTCATTGATTTTCTCCCTGCCCGGGTCGGCAGGGACTCGCCTGCAGCGCCAGGGGCTGCAGACTCCCAATGTGGGTAGGAGGCGGCCCCTGCTGAGTAGGGGCTGTTGCAGGTGATCACCTGGTACCTCCCTACCTCCCCTGCCCACAGTAACCAAACTTTTAGTGTCCGGTTAGTAGATCTGACCGGATGCTGTCAGATCCCCTTTTCGACCGGACTTTCCAGTTGAGAACTAGTCACCTGGCCACCGTAAGTCCCCTCTAGAGGAGAGGGTGCCTCTAGGGGTGAGGCAGTGGGGGAAAGCTTGTATGTTACTTTTGTTTTTCCTATGGTAAATTGTGTGATTCCCATCCCCCAGAATGGAAGCCATAATGCTGTGGTGGATGTAATGATTAGTATTGAGATATACGGTGTAGCATGCTTACCATGGAATGCCCCAGGATGAAAACTGGGAGGTCTGGGTGATCCTTCTTCATAAGTTCAATGTGCTGCAAGCTGTCTCTGACGAAAACATGGAAATCGGACACGACCATGCGATCACCTTCACTCTGCCCATGGCCAACTGTGGGGGGTGGAGAGGGAAGGAAAACAATGCCGCTACATCACACAGAGCAATATTAACAATTTACTTAGCATGTAGAAACTCCAGATATGGGTGCATCAGAAACACATTAGACAGACAGGCAGGTAGGCCAGCAATGGTCTCTCTCTCTCTCTCTCTCTCTCTCTCTCTCTCACACACACACACACACACACACACTGCTCATTGCAGAAATCTAGTCCCACACAGCTTCCCTCCCCATACCTCACAATGGATAACATGAATGTCCCATAGAAATACGCAATACAATATACAGGACAGCAAAGCAAGCTTATGGCTGCCTGTGTCTTGTCTAAGAGGGTTTATAATTCTTCATACACACATTGGCTCCCCCTAACTAGATATAGGCCTGACTTACAGAATTCAGATCTAATCTCTCACTATTCTGAAGTTTAGGGAGTGTTCAGTTCTGGGGTTTTGGACTAGCCTATTGTAGAGACAGAAAGTAGCTGCCAAGTTCAGAGTTTGATCCTGATCTGAAGTTGCCCAGAGTTTGTGGACGTTAAGAAATAGGCAATTAGACACCATAGTGAGGGGTGCAATATAAATACCTAGAGAGACAGATGATTCTAGATATTGGATTAGACTAGTGTAGCCATAGCAAGTCTCCGGTAAAATTCAGACTTGGGTACGAACTTTCCCAAATTCTGGGGGTTTTGGGTCTCTGGTCTTTGATTTGGTCACATCTGTTCCAGAAACAGTTACTATATTTGGAGAGACCTGCACTGTCCTCTCCTTCTACTGTTGTGAGGCAATGAGTTAGTGCACTAGCCTTCACCAATGGACATCTGAGCTCAAATGTCAGTTTACCGTAGAGTCACAAGCATGGAGAGTGCTCTCCTCCTAAACAAGCGGTAATGCAAACCCCCAGCATCCCATCCTGACAGAAAATCTATTTATGCTACACACAGGATTTGTCTTGTTTTTGATCAGTTTTTAGTCTCCTCTGCTTTTTTTTCCTCTTTGAAGTACTCTAGTTACTATGGAAACAATGGTATCTTTAGTAGGGGAGGGATTAATGACATCCATAAGCACAGGCCAAAGTCAATTTATAGCATGTAAAGGTTTGAAACATAGACCCCACTTTGTGGAAAGAATAGTGTGTGTATGATGATTATCACAGCCACACACTTTGTGTGATCTATATAATGAACATAATTATTTTTTCAAAAAAAAGAGCCTTGCTGTTTCTATTCAACATAGTTTGTCATTTAAGGCGATTTGGGGGAAACAAAAATTACTGGCTCCATATTACAGGCTGACCATCTCTGCCTGTAACACCCACACTGTTCACAAGTGTTGATACTGCTGGGAAATGCTAAGTGGGCCCTATTGACTCAGTGATATAAGCGAGTGGAGAGGAGGTTATCTAGAAAGAGAGGATCTAAGGTGTGGGCTGAATAAGCCAGCAGGAGGAATCCTAGGAGTAGCCAAGCCTAGGGAGAAGGTGTGAGCAACACTTTATATTATCTTGTTAATTTCTGTGTTTAAAATCAAATACTAGGCAGAAGAGGATGAGTTTGGATTCCACACAGTGTGTGGACTTGTGTTTGTAGAGCAGGTTGGGAAAGGCACTTGCTCAGCTTCCATATTTTTTTCTTAAAAATATCAGTTTAAAATAAATCTCATCACTACCGCTATATATGGCTTTATTTCCACAAAAGATTAAATTCTGCATCTCTCCTGCATTTATTTTAATATTTATTGGTCATTAAAGCTGTTCTCAGTCCATTGAAATATGGAAGATACTTTTGGAGAAATATGCTAAATGCCTGCTACTGTCTCTACAAATGGTACTGGAATATACCGGTAACGTGTCATTTGTAATACACTAGTACGTTGCCAGTGCATGGGCTGAATCCGCAAACACACTGTTGATTGTAGTGTTTAATGCCCTGGTCTCTAATTCAGGAAAGCACTTACGTGGCTACTGTAGCCCCCTGACTTCACTGGGGTTAAGAGCAGGAAGCACTGTGCTTGGTGGGTTTTGCAGGCTCAGACCTGCAGAGGATACCCTCTTTATTATATGTGGTAGATTTTTTCCCCCCTTAAGACTGTATGTGATTCATGGCAGGATCTATCTTTTATTCTGTGGTTGGAAAGTTCCTTGCAGCTGGTGCCACACTTAGGCCAGGTCTACATGAGAAACTTTTGCCTTTGCAGTAATGTTGGTTTGGAGTGTGAGTAGTGCAGATGCTGTTCTGCTAGCATAAAAAGAGCTGCTGTCGATTGTAAAGGGAGGGAGCAGTTAGTGCACTCAGTTACCCCTGGAGGATGGGCCTGGCCCAATTTAAGATTAGGCCTAGCTGTGATGGAGTGGGGTGCTTTAATTAAAGATGAGTCCCACCTGCGAGGAGCCATGGTAACTAATAAAGGAAGGCCTTCAAGGCAATAGGCTGAGGGAGAGAGTAGGCCTTGGAATCTGTCTCAAGGAAGGTGCTTTAGCAAAAGGGTTGGGAGGGATACTAGGCACCTACAGGGGTGAAGTGATCTTTTGTGGTGTGAGCCTTGCCAAAGGAGCAAGACCCCCAGGCAAGGAAAACTCTAGGGGTTGGGTTTCAGGGGAAAAAAGACCCAGATGCACAGAGGACTTTGGGAGAAGCAGTCAGGAGCCAGGCTTCCAGGTGGAAGTCCTGGGAGGCAGTGTTCAGTGCAGGAATTGCAAAGACCTCTGCTGAGCCTGGGGAGGAGTGAAGGTCTGTGAAGGAGAGGTGTGAGCCCATGTAGAGGCTTGGGGGAAAGGGCTGAGAGACAGGCTGAGTCTGCAATGAGTCTGAAGGAGTGGATGTTAGCTGTTTGCTTCATGGTCCTTGGAGTGGAACTCAGAGGAGAGGGAGGGCCTGGGCTCCCCTAGCAGCCATGAGGAAAGCAGCATGTAAGCCCTGATGTAACAACCACCAAACCCAATGTCAGGCCTGGATTATTGTTCTGTGGGATTCTGCTCTGGAAGGGTTGGGACTAAATGTGAACTGGCTGGAGGGACTGCAGGGCCAGGTTGGCTGTCTACAGGAGGTGCAACAGTTGAAGAGCCTGCTATGCCATGCCCAGTGAGTCTCTCTCTTATATTAGTACAGTTTATTTCACTTGGGAACTAGTATAAGCTATACCAACACAAGCCCTTTTTTGGTATAAGATGTGCCTATACTAAGAGGGTTTGCCAGTCTAGATATACCTGTATCGCTATGCTGGCAAACTTTTCTGGTGTAGGCCTGGCCTAAGTCCTGATCTACACTTAAACGTTAGATTGATTTAGCTACGTCACTCAGGAGCGTGAAAAACCTTGTGCCCTGAGTGCCGTACTTAGATGGACCTATCAAATAGTGTGGATGCAGCTAGGTCAACCAGAAGCTACCGTCAATCTAGCTACCGCCTCTCACAGAGATAGATCAGCTGCATCAATAGAAAAACCCCTTCCATTGATGTAGGAAGTGTCTAGGCTTTGATGCTATAGGACAGCATGGCACCGTAGCTGTGCTGCTGTCGTGGAGACAGGGCCTAACTGGCCACTACTCCCTATGGAGATTTTCAACTACGCAAAAGGCAGTTAGGTATCTATCTCCCAATGGCTTTCAGTGGAAGTTAGACACTCCGTTGGCATTCCTGTCTTTGAGAATCTTCACCTCTACAAATGGTAAATACGTACACCTGCAGTAGCGTGCATGGCATTTTGTTTACTGATGCATATGAAGTAATAACAATTTGCACTGAAATGGTAGCTTTAAATCCAAAGAAATCTCAGCAATTTGCAGACATTAAGGAATTAACCCTCAGAACACAGAGCAGTGTCCCTATCTCCAGTTTTACAGATAGGTAGTAAGAAGGCAGGGGGCGTTTCAGTGACTTCTGCAAGCTGGCACAGCAATTTAATGGAAGACTTGAGACTACAACCCAGGAGTTTTTGATTCCCTGTCCCCTGTTTTTATCCACTAGACTAGTGTCCTGCTGTCAGATCTCATAAAACAACAGCTGAGGGGGATTTTCCTCTGCATGTGACAGGAGTGATGCATGTGCAATAAAGGGAGAAAAGGCTCCCCCCGTTACAATATATTTTATTTTTGGCATTGATACTATTATTGCTGATCCAGCAGTGTCACGTAAATCAAATTAAGATAGTCTTTTCTTTCCTTCATTTTATTTTAACAGAGCAGTCACTGCACTTTTATCTTTTCCTCCCTAAGAAACCAAACCTGCTCTGAAAGGTAACAAGTCCATTAAAAGTTAGAATCTCCCAGCTGACAGCTGCTCAGGGCAAGAGAGGAGAACTGAGCTAAAGAAAAGGAGGCGGCACAACCAAACACCAATACAGTAAAGACTGCTGCTATTTTTCCTTCAAATTTTACAGACTTTGGAAGAGTTTGTGAGAGAGTAAAGGGGCCAAATGCATCCCTGATGTAACCCCAAATCTACAATGGGGTCACTCAAGGGATGAATCTAGCTTAATGGTTCTAAAAAGCTAGTTTCATGAAAGTTGGCAGAGAAAAAAGCTACATCTTTTTCATCTGGGGGATGAAACTAAGCAAGTGATGTGCAAAAAATAAGGACACAATAGTGGGTCACAGAAATGCCACAAGCTCTGAAGTCCTGTGACTTGGGCAGCTCGTTTTTGAGGCAAGAAATATCAACATACACCATCCAGTAAACCACCTTGCTCAGAACTTTTATCTAATGCACAGAGACAGCCAGTTTAATGACAAGCCTTTCAAGATGCTCAACTGAAGGGGCCAAAAATGGAAGAGACTGTAATCACTACACAGATTCCACAATATGGGCCTGATTTTCCAAACCATGCGTACCTGATTGTGTGTAATTTGTCCACTCCACTACTACCCTTGCAGATGCAAATGGAGTCTTCACATCTGCAACTAGCCAGATAAATGACCATGCAATGGCTGTAACTGAGTGCACAAACTCAGTGTACAGCTGCATGCACATGTTTTTTTTAAATAAATCAGACCCCTATTCTTTTTTAAAATTGTTATTCCTAGAATCACAGGGTCTAATACTGCCTTCTTTACTCCAGCAAAAACACCATTGCAAAATGTTGTGTGCTTTGCCTGAGTAAAGACTGAATGAGGATTGCAGGGATTTGGCCCACTGATATTAGAAAAGGAAAATAAGTATTAGGTCATTTTATCTTCCCCTGTGGCCAGAGCAGAATTGTTCCCTAACCTAGTCTGTTCAGATTATAACTATACTTTATACCAAAACCAGACCAGCAAGAGGAGCCATGTCTGAATGGGTGACTTGGGTACATATGTTTCATCCACGAGTCATTGTCATGGAGTTTAGGGTCAGAAAGGACCACCAGGTCATCTGACCTCCTGCACATCACAGGCCACCAGCTCCTGCGCACTAAACCCAACAACCAAAACTAGACCAAAGTATCACAGCCCTCAGGAGACTCAACTATTATGTGGGGTATGGATTCTGCATCGTTACACATTTTTGCAGAAGGGAAATTGTTGACTAGTCTTGCTGAAAGGTAGGGCAGGGTGGAATAAGGAGTATTTGGAGGTATGGAGAGATAGGTACTGCCAGATAAGCGAGGATTTTCGGGAGTGTTCATCCTGCGTGCGTTACAGCTATGGGTGCAGTTCTGCTTGCTCGCACATCCAGCAAGTGCCCTGCCTGCTTCGACCCCAGATCTCTGGTGTGATGGAGCCTTGCCCCTGAAAAAGACTGCAAAGTGAATTCAGCAAGGCCTTGCGAGCTGCTATTACTTCACACTCTTTAGGAGACTTGACACCTTGGCAAGCTTGCTGGGCAAAAATGCCCAGAACAACTTTACCCATTGAATAAAGGCTGAATGGAACTTGACCCTGCATGGTGAGTGAACTCAAGGAACTTGCACAGGCCTGTGGTGGAATCACCGAACTAGCCTATAGCTCACAATGATGTCCAGGCTATGTGCTTCACCTGAAGCTCCTGCTGGTGACAGCCTGGGGGTGATTAACATATAGGAGGATGCCTTCTCTCTAAAGCCAATGGGAGCTGCAGGTTCTCAGCACAGCTGAAAATCAGACCTTTAAATACAGTAAATTAGATCAGCAGGGCATTAGCTACAGAGGATATCAGGGTAGAATCTGCTCTTCACCTCTCCCAGGTCCTAGGGCCTCTGTTACAGTTCACAGAGGTATTAAATGGTCGGTGAGCTCTGTTTAAACTTCATCAAAGTCAAGATTTAGAGAGAGGCTGCCAGAGACTAGGTCCTTTGAAAGGTTTTTTATAAAAGGTGCCAGTAGCTTCAATTTCAAACTTAGACAGGAATAAAGAGAATTAGGCGATGTGTTGGTGCTTTTTACAACCTGGTTTCTTCACCACACCACAAAATGATACCTTCCTGGGGGAAGGCAGGTTCCAATCCTGCGGGACTCACGTAAATTAGTGATGGAAAAATCCCACTAGGTCTTCCAGACCAGCTCCCTGTCCATGCAGGGTTGTTGTGTATCGAACAGCTGCTAGATTTGTCTTTAGTTTTAAATGTTTCACATGATGAAGCTTCCACTACTTCCCTTGGGAGATTATTTCACAGCCCAATGGATCCCACTATCATAACTTCATCCTATTTCTCTTGTTATCTCCTTTAGGCATTCCTAAGTGGTACCTCTCTGTGCTTAAACCCCTCAAATATTTGCAGACTTTTATCATGCCTCACGTTGCATATAACTTACAAGATATACATATTTATTTTTTTTAATCCTTCCTTGTAAATCAAGCCTTCTAAGACAAAGGCAGCAGCCAACACTGGTTTTTAGTGAATTGCTTTTCAAAGCTTCATCGAGAACATTTCACTGCAGGAGGATTAGGTGGTCTGGGAAAATGCAGGGACAGATACTGATCTCAGTTATGCTGATGTAAATCCATTGACTTAGTGGAGTCACTCCAGATTTGTAGTGGTGTGAGTGAGATCAGAAGTTCTGGCCATATTATGCCCTTTTTGCCTTCACTCCCAGTTTACCACCGAAAAACCATGACACTGGGAAGCATGGCGTGAAAAACCTTCAGCCTAGAGAGGAGCTGAGATGCGGTGCTTGAATCTGGATCCAAAGTTCAGTAGAGGTCAGGTCTGGAAGGCTGGCCTGGATCCATTTTTACTTAAGACAAAAGGCTGCTTAGTGACTAGTGAGCAGGATATTATCACAGGGCTCCTGACTGAACTGTGGAACTCTGTCCCCAAGGGAGTGCCTACACTGGAGCTGGAAGGTGTAATTTCCAGCTTGAGGAGACATACTGAGCCAGTCCGCTTTCAATACAAGTGTAGCCATGGCAATGCGAGTGATGGGAGGGGCTAGCAGCCCCTACTGTGTATCAAAGGTTTCAGACAGGAACTTACTGGGGGTGGCTCGCCCATCCTGCTGATCACGCTGCTGCAGCTACACTCTGATCCTTCTAGTGCGCTAGAAAGAGAGCTAGCGCAAGAACACCTACTTGAGCTGGAAACTACACCCCCAGTTCCAGTGCAGACATCCCCCTAATCCAACTGGTAGTAAAGTAATGGGAAAGGATAAGGAGATAAGTGTCTCTTTTTACTTGTGTTCTAGGCCACAGCTTACCACTAGACTTTCTCTAACTTCTAGGCTTATGGCTCCTACAGTTCAAAAGGGAAGCCATTAACAGATGAGGGAGAAGATCATATTTTAGCAGCCCAAACAGTGCTTTGCCTCTAGCCAGACCTCAGCTCCCCACTCTGACCATAAATAAATATTAAATCCAAATGGCACTAAGAAAGAAGCTTGGAGCCAGAGATTTCTAAAGGTAATTAAAGGTGAAAACTCTGTCATCATCCACATAGTCAAGAGCGTCTCTCATAAAGCTGAATACACGCATAAGGGATACTTAATTATGCCACAAGAGGCCTTCAGCAAGGCAGAAATTAGATTCAAGGCAGCAGTGGCTGACTTAATAAGCTGGCATGCGGCTGGAAAGCTCCTTTTCAATTCCTATCAGAGCCTTTTGGAGGATAGAAAGGGCAGTTTTATGGCTTCATGAAATAAGAAGTGGCAGCAGGTCCGTTACCCAGGACCCTGCCATCACTCTGAGCAGCGTAGTGCAAAGGAGGGAGTTTCATTAGCACTCAAACCAAGTTCCAACTATAAGACTCGTTGGTTATCCCACTGCCTCTCTGATCAATAAACCCACATGGGAGCCCAGAGGAACAGCAGGGAGGCATTTTTCTTACCAGGCAATCTAGCGGATGAATATCCAAATCCCGGGGGTTAGCAGCACATTATCCTTATTAGATTTCCCGCAAATAAAAAGCATTGTTAAAAGCCAGCTACTGGGTGAGCTTCCCCTTTCAGGCTCTCTCACGTGCACCCCTCAGGTGACAGGCCTGGTGTCCTGCACCTCACTCTAGGTGGAGCCATGTGGTCCAACACTCTTAGACTGGATCTCTGCCCAGCAGCCCCCTCTGTTTACCAACTGCATTTCCCTGACAGACCCAGTTAGGTTTGGCACACATAAGCGGTTTCCTCTGGGCACATGTGAGCAGCAGCTGATTAAATTGACTCTAAAACAGCTTCAAAACAAAACATGATTTATTCACTAAAGGTACATGGCACACAGAGAAAAGGGTAAAAACAAGGAAGATCTAGATGCATGGGTATTACCTACAGTCCCACATCTTAATCTTGGCCTTTCAAGCTTTTGAAAGTTTCCCTCAGCCCTGATACTTCCATCGCTGGGATGAGTGAAACAGACTGGCCTGTCTGCAGCTTCTGTGTTGTTCTCTCTGTCAGAGTCTCATCTCTAGCCACTGCTGCTGACAGGCCATCCAGTCCTCCTTCCTCCCTAGGCCAGCATCTTTAAGGTTTAGGAGCCCCTCTCATCCTAGGCTTTCAGCCTTGGGAGGAGTAAATTATGCTAGCCTGGTGGGAGCCAGGAAGGGGTGTTCCCCAATTAAAAGCGTCCTCCCACCCATTTGTTGCCTTATCTTTGCCATTGTTTTATTTCCTGTTTGCTTTCTCCTTAAGAGCCTTCTTGGACTTAACTCCTGCAGTCAGACAGGCTAATACCAAACAGAAACTGAAATGCATATGATAATTATGAAAAAAACACACAACTTCTTCCTTCTCCACAGTTGCTTAAGTGCATAGCACAACCATCAAAAAGCCATGAAATCAGTTGTAAAGTCCACACCCATCTCTTGCAACCTACACCCATTATTTTTCTCTTCTCTACGTTACCTTGTCCACAGCCACAACCCATAAAATAAGGGTCCTCCCTCCGCCTCTACACTAAACAGTGACTTTCAACTGTGACCAGGTGGAGTGGTTAGAAATTGAGGTGTTCCAGTTGTTCAGTGTTGAACTGGTTTTGTACTGAAGTTGATGGTTAGTGTGTAGATTTTTAGCTGATGATTACACTGAGTGAGTCATGCTGGATAACTGTCAAAAGCAGTGGAAATAGTTTGCATAAGTGTTTGTTAATTTTGGAAGTCCAAGGAATTGAATTATTTAGGTGATGTAATAAGGAACTATGAAGGAGTGTTTTGTTTTTTTAGTAGCTGATGTCTGTATTTAGACAATTTGTGCTTAGATTGTAAACTTGTCAGGGCATTGGCTGTCCTTCTGCTTGTGCAGCACCTAGCACGGTGGAGACCTGGACTCTGACTGGGGCTCTTAGGTGCCACGGAAATAGGAATAATAAGTCATTATGAAATGTGATCAGAGTTAAAGCTGCACATTTTGTACGGAAGCAGGAGGAGGCATGTAGGTAGTGGATGTGGGTGAGAAAATGCAAAGACAAAATCAGACAGGTTGCAAGGACTGGGTGATTTCCTATCTTTTTAAGGTTTAAGTGCAAAAAACACAAATCTACTAGTAAACATTTGAAATTACATCAGAATAGTACACTACTGAGTAGAAAACACTATTTAAAAATGAATCAAGTTCATACTTTTTATGAAGTGAGCAAAGCTCATTAATTAAACATACTGGATTTCAAAGCTCCTGATGCTGTTTTCATTATTCGTTTAACAAGCAGCACACCTAATCTGTCATTCAGACACAAGCAAGTAAAGCAACAGGAAGAAACATCAAAGCAGGACAATCAACATCTGGAAAAGTCAAGAGACTGTTCTGTATCCTTCATAACACACAAAGCAAGTGTTCCACTCATAGAACAAACACACAGGAAGCACCTCCGACTTCACCAGAAATATATGTAGACACAAAACAAGCGTCCACACACTAGAAACCGTCTCTTAGCAACATACACAAAGTGAACTTGTTCTCCATCCACCTTCCAAAAATCAAGACAGGACTGTTTCCTACAATATATGCAGCAGTGTCTGCCTAGGTAATTAAATGTCTCTCATTAGCCTAGTATTTGATCACCTCACAATCTTTAATGTGTTTATCCTTACAACATGAGATAGGTCAGTGCTATTATCCCCATTGTACAGGTAGGGAACCCAGGCACAGAGAGGCTAAGCGACTTGCTCAAGGTCATGCAGAATGTCTGTGGCAGAGAAGGGAACTGAACACAGGTCTTCCATGTGCCAGGCTAGTACCCTAACCACTGGATCATCCTTCCTTCCTAGTATTTTGAATGCTCTAGTTCTGAAATGTTTCTCAAAGCCCATTTTTAGTGAACTATGTCTGCACAGAACACACTAGATAAAGCCTACTAGCTGCACATACATAGCAAGTATATATGTGCTCTCAGATACTATATCGATGGGCATGTTGTAAGAACATAGAAGGAGAGATATGGTATCCAGTAGGAATATCCCTCTCATCCTCTGTACAGTACACACCATGTGTATCCTGCCTGTAAACTGCATATAGCATACCAGATGTGTCCCATCTAGCCTCTATAATACTGGGCTTTTCCCTATAAGATCAGGCTGATCCATTTTCTTTCAGCATTTACAGGATGTATTTTTGTCTCCTTCCTCACATAAATACTGCAGTACACTGAGAGCCTTCTCCTTCCACATCAGACACACATTTGCAGAGCCAGGATATTTTTAGACTAGAGCATGCACACACATACATTATTATTTGTTGCCTTGGCAAAAAAAAAAAAATTGGAAACGGGCAATTTTCTAGGCTAAAATTATTTGTGTCTTAGTGCTCGGGATCTGAAAACTCCTCCTCCTGTGAAGCCATTTAAAGTCTTTTCTGTGCTCTGAAGATGATAAACAAAATGATCTGGTATATTAGAATAGCCATTAATTCCAACAGCTAGTCCAGCAAGGTAAACTGTAGTTCAGAATTTTTGTCAATGTTAAGGACCAAATTCAGCTCTGATATAAGCAGGCATGGCTCTTTTGAATTCAGCAGAATTGCCCTTCCTTAAAGTAAGGCTGGATTTGGCCCTGAATCATGTTTTCTTAAAAGACATTCTTGGAAAGTTATATTGATAATCCCACAGCGAATCTTCAAAGTGAGCATGTTGTAAAGTTAACAGGTTCTTTGCAGAGTTCACTTGCAAACAACAGAATTACAGATGAACTGGAAATACTAAAACTAACTCCTGCAATGCACTGTAATATGGAGGATGCAATGGTGGTGTGAAAAGCAGCTTTCAGCTAGCTAGTCCCTAGCACTAGCCCTGCCTTTCAGATGTTCACTGCAAAATCTTTGCACTGATTTTAAATGGCTTATGAAGGGGTGTGTGTGTGTGTGTGTGTGTGTCTAAGAGAGTGAGGAGAGTGGAACTGATGACTTTTCCACAGAGGATAACTACAACAATCATGGCAGATGTGCTCTCTCCTTCCAATATATCTCTCCACATCCAAGAGAGATGCAGTTTTTTATTTAGCTATTTTTGAAATGCAGTCTCTCAGGCCAGCACTGAACCTACTCCCTTCACACATATTAGGACAACAGGCTGACAGGAATGGATGCCCTAATCTATTGGTTAACTGTGATCAGTCATCCTAAACTGTTATGTAATGTTGCTGCGAGTAGTTAAATAACTGTTGAGTTCCACCCCAGAAGAAGCTGCATTTCAGTAGTGGGTGAAGGGATTCCTAGCCTATATTTCGTTCCTCAAGAAGAAAATCTCTATATAACTGTAAGATCTATAATCAGCAATGCAAGCAGTAAGGTGTCTCTACGGGGCTATATATCCAGGCACTAAGTGGTTGTGCTAAAAGCCCTGTAACAATTTTTCTCTGTTGCATCAGCAGAAATGCACTAAGATTTATCCCTCTTCACTGAACAGTGTATCATTGCCTCCAGGGAAGGAAGGTGACATTGTCTAATATCAGAGTTTGTCTCCAAAGTCTTATCGCCCTGGGAACTTTGAGATGACACAAGACTGTGATGGGGTGTACCAACCCTGCACTGGGCAGGCAGGGGTTAACCAGTTACTTTGAACCCAAGAGGCCACGCCCCCTTGCTGGGCATGCACCAAGTGGAGGGAGTATATAAAAGGAAGCTGTGAAGGTCCATCTGGACTCCTTGAGGATGAGATCAGATGTGCACTGCAGGCGCCTATGGAAGAACCACTGAGATTCCAGATTGCTGAGACCAGAGACCCTGTCCTTGACTGTGTTGTGGAGAAGTAATGGACCATGGGGAGCAAAGGGGAGGATGAGTTGCTGCTGCTGCCTGAGGCAGGCTTAAGGGTAGGAAGCAGCCATGGGAACATGTTGTGTGACATGGAGATCTGAACACAGCATCACAGGGTAACTGGTTTCCCAGGGCCCTGGGTGGGAACCCAGGAGAGTAGGGTGGACCTGGGTTTCCCTACCCTCCCCACACCTACCCTGAGGCGCTACTGCCTTGGACTGTCGGTACCAGGTGGTACAGCGTGGGGTTGCTGACACTAGATGCTACTGCTGGGGCTATTGTTACTAGCTGCCACAGGTATGAATTGTTGGTGTATGGTGCTACTGCCTTGGAAACTTGCCGCTAGGCCTTGCTGCCCTGAAGGACAGGGAGGCTCTGAGAACACTTACCATTAGATGTTGTGACTGCAGCAAAGGGGTGACCTTCAATGGAACCCCGTCATCCCCCAAGACAAGGCCCAGTTTCTACTCGGTTATGCAGAAAAACGCCATTGATTTTATTGGAGTTACTCTGGCTTCATACTGGTACAACAATTCAGAATTTGGCCCCCATGCTGCAGCTCTCTTATGAACAGAGAGAGGGCCTATATATTCTGTTTTCCAAGCATGAGTTAAGACTCCATTAATGGGAGTGAGCGTTTCACACCCACAGGAAGAGAAAATAACATGTCTGTAGCAGCCAACAACATTTTATTGCTATTTTTAGTCTAGAAAGATTGCCAGAAAAGCACCTGAAAAAATGCACAAAGGACATGTGGTTTTGCTTGTTTAGAACCACACGCAACACAACTGGGTGCATGTTTTTTTTTCCTATTTAAAAATAAGGAGAAAACAAATCTACCTGCATTAACTCGTCGGTTAAAATCCAAACAAATATGCTTGAAAAACAGCTGAGGTGCTAACTCAAAACACCAGGGTTTTCTCTGTAAAAATAGAGTTGTAGTGGAGCTGTGCGCTATGCTTCATGATTGCCACGCCTTTATTTCCCAGGTATTGTGGGTGTGTGGATCTGCTCTCTGACATGCACCTGCTATTAAGTCCTAAATGACTGCTTATTTAACCGGACAAAAGCCATTCATTTCTCACTCTTCTGTTTGATTAAAGATGGTTTCGTTCACCCTGCCTGAGAGTTTTGTATAACCCATTTGTTTGTTCCTCTTCGAACAGAGTTGTGAGTTAATGCTCCACCTTTTGATCTGAGGGGAGAGCTGTGCCCAACCCATTGCAAGGCCCTCTGCATTCTATTTACATACTCCAGATGTGGGCCTCAAAGATTTTTGACTGAGAAAACATGCAAATCAATTTCTCTGGAAAGACAGTCCTGACTCTTCTTTACTAAAGTTTCAGAATAGGCACTGAGAAGAGACAGAAAGCAGGACATAGTCACATTTAATAACTTCATCCATGTTGCCTTGCCTGCATGGAACTCCTTCCCTATGCAAATATCTCAGGGGCCTTCTTTCAAACCCACTTCAAAATATTCTCCTTCCATGAAGACCACCCAACATGAACCCACATCAGTACAAAAGCTGTCATTCACCCATGCTATTTATTTTTTAAAAATAAACACACGCTCTTATATAGAACAAGGGCTCCTAGTACATTCTGTTTTGCCAGTAAGATTTTTTTGGGATGTATCTTCTGTGTCTTACGCATTGGTGTTTAAGAACTAGTAAATAAATGTTATGCTTTTTCAAATGAAAATTGCTGCAGGGCATTGCAAAAATGTATTTTATAAGTTCATCCACCAAGAGTTAGTTTGTTGTAGACCATCCACCTGAAAAAAGTGCTACTTTAATGCACCATGAAAACCCACATTTACTGCTACTGAACAATCAAAGATCAGAGTCCTGTATGTTGCTCTTTAGCATTACCAGAGCTATGCAACAAGACCTTAAACCAACCATAAAACGGGGGATCCTCAGCTTGCTGATCTCTCTGCACCAGAGTAGGGTGGGTACCAGCTGTGGGAAAAGGCATGTGACGGTGGGAGATGGGGGGGTCACAGTGGTCCCAGTGGAACTGCTTCAGCCACTCCAATTTAGAACAGCCCTCAGGATGCTTTAAGTTACACCAGAAGCTGTTTTAGTCCCCCCATGGCCCCAAATCTGGGAACTGGAAAGGTGGCGTAGAGCCACCTTCTTCCTCTCTCCCCAGAGCTGTACTGAGCATAAACTTGGCACAGCTGAGGCTCTTGGCCCATTGTACCTTAGTATTATATAAGATGCCAGGGCTTCCCAAAGCTCTTTTATGCAGCTCTGGAAAATAAATGCAGTTTAAAGACTGTCAGTTTTAAGGGATCTCAGCTGGTAACGTGAGTCTTTGTATCATCTACAATTCAGCAATTTTTTTTCCAGGCTGAACATGGATTTTCAAATTGCAAACTGCTGCCAAACGCTGAACAAATCACAGCATTAGAGATGCTGTTGGCACAACAGCTTTTCCCTATGAATTGAATCAGCAGATAGTCTTTTGAGAAATTAACACCTTCGTGCCATGGGTTGGCACATCTCTTTGACATCTGTTTAACACACTGAGAAATCCTGCCCTCTGACACCCACTGTTGATGATGGTTATTTTAACCTAGGAGAAAGAAAGCTGAAGATGGGAGCAAGAAAGCAAGGTCTAAAGCACAAATTTTAAATAAAACACAGAATAACTTTGGTGTCTGGCTTGCAACAACTGGGCATGCAGGTGCAATTATATGCTCAAACTGGGTAGTCGTGCAGGTAAATAACCAACTGCACTTCGCACCAATATTTGTACATGCAATTACCTGATGCGGGCATGTAATCTGGATAATTGCACACACAGGGTACATATGCACTTGCTTACACATTTTCCACACAGTTGCATGCTTACATTATTTTAAAATCAAACCTTTAGAGTTTAGATGTTCTGAGATGCTGTGTGAGTAACGCTCTTAAACGTTTTACTGTGATTCTTGCCTCCTCCTTTAAATATCTGTATTTCATTTATCCTAGGCAGTAAACTACTCATGGCAGGGACCATATCTTGTTTTAAGGTTTTTGAAGAGTCATTCATATCTGTAGCACTTACTTGGGGCTTTTCATCTATAGATCTCTGAGCTCTTTACAAAGATGGGATGGTATCATTTTCCTCATTTTACAGATGGGGAAACTTAGACACAGCAAGATGAGACTTGGGGCAAAAGCACTTCATTCAGAGTGAATCTGTGGTGGGGCTAAGAGGAGAACCCAGGTCTCCGGACTCCCAGCTTTGTGCCCTATCTACTATAATGAATTATAACCGTAATTAACACCAATCTGAATCATACATGATATGTTGTAGGCCACTGGAGGGAAGTATTCCATGTAATAGACTTCTGTGGCCACTGACATTGCTCCTCTTCTTATACTTAGCTATAATAGCATTGTGGGCCTGAGCCAAAGCCCAGTGAAGGGACTCTTTCCATTCACTGCAATAGACTTTGGATAAGGCTACTTCTGCAGCTGAGAGGACTAGTAATGTATTATGAAGCTTTTCACCTCAGCGTCTGGACTGGATCTGGCCCAGCGTGGCACTCACCAGAAAATTTTGTGATGTGATGGTTGATTGACTGGTGGTCTTTGTGAAATGAGTTGGTGAGTTCTCATTCCAGTATGTCACGAACAGGTTTCCACTTCACAAAATCCACCTTCAGAACTGGCAGCCTCACAGCTGATCTGGTGGGAGGTTTCATAATGGGGGCAGCATAAACCTTCAAATGAAATTTATCACATCTGGCCACTGGCTGTGAGATCAAACGTTTTTCTTTTGCAATCCCACTTTCTTGTTCTATAGAACAGGGAGGTACAAGGCTAGAAAGAATGTTGCTGAGATGCTGGAAACTTGCAGGAGGTTAGAAAGCGTGCCAGATGCTAACCATGTGCTCTGTTCAATTTCACTAAGTGGTTCACAAATGAAGATGCCCATACGTCAAAAGCTTTAAAAGATGATTAGATTTTTAAAAAAAATTTCAGGAAGCTGAAATCACTCTCCCAAATCATCAGACTGACTTTTAAAATAAACTGAACCTGGTTTCTCAAAGCGATTGGTGCACCTCTGTCAACTAGGTTAAAGGAATTTTTCTGTATTTTAAAAAAAATGGTCCCATATATTTTCTTAAATTAACAAAATAGACCTTAAATCCTCAAATCCTGGCCCTACTGCAGACAAAGGTAAAATTCCCATTGAATTCAGTAGGGTCAGGATTTCAATTCCTAGGACAGCAACAATCCTACTTAGGTGAATCAAATACAAACCACCCAAACCTTTCTTTATAAACACTAACAGAGTCATAAATGAAATTATCAAATTTAAGCTCAAAGATGGATCCTACTACTTCTTCAGTACCTACTGGCGACGTGTGGTGCTTCCTAAAGGGTTATGTGCATCTGTGCCCTTCATCCATCCTGGCCGTGAAAGTACAAGCTCCCCACATGATCCCTAAAGAGCCCAATTCAGCCACCCTCACTCATGGTGTGTAGTACATTACGCTGCAAGCAACCCATCTTTTAGCAAGGCTACTTATGGTATAAACCACTCATCAATTGGCTTGACGGTGAGCATAGCTGCACACTTGAGGTGGGGATTAAAAGAGCATAAGGAGGCTTCTTACTCCCTGTGTATGCCACACAGCCATCACCGGGTTGCTATCCCCCTCCCACTCAGGTGGGCAGGCAGAGGAGGCAAGGATACTGCAGAGCCCAGGCTCCTTCCTTCTCTCTGACCAGCACAGCTGAGCTGACACAGTGGGGGAAAGTAATCTGCACCAGTAAAAGGGTGGTGCAAATTCCTTTCTCCTGGAGCAAGGGCAACAAGCACGGATCAGACTGCAAGTCTCACAGCCCCAATCTTGTTCCTGCCCTGCTCTTCAGGCAGTGCAAGTAGAGGCTGCCCCCTACTCAAGCTGAACTGTATGGCTACACTCCAACCTGACGTAAGTGGGTGGCAGAAATTGGCCCTTTGAAAATTAAGTGTATTTATTTTTTTAAGAGCACAGGGGAAAATAAATTTTGTTATCCTGGGTCTGGGTTCAGTGAGTCCAGCATCGTCCCAAACATAATGATTCAGAGGTAAGCAAAAAACCCTCATCCATAATGCACCCGCTGCCTATGCGAAGATGTGCAGAGCAGAACAATTCCTTCCTGATCTATCTGGCTATCAGCTTCAATCCTCGCAATATTATTAATGTTCAGAACTAGTCCTCCACAGGCTGGTAATTGACTAACGGCATGCAGCAGTGAGTACTGTAAGCTGCGTGAGGCTGTATTTCTTTTTATTTCTTCTACATTTTTGGGACAAGTTTGGGACAAGATATGATGGAGGGACAGGGTGAGAAAGAATTGTCCATCTCACCTGTAAGTGAAACATTCAAACGGAGAAGCCAATTTCTGCTTTTGTTCATCATGTATAAGACCAGAGTAACTCTAATGGCGACATGGGCATTACCATTCTATAAAAGAGAGCAGAATTTGCCTCAAGGCACTTGGTACTACAAACATCTGCAGTGTATGTGCATTGTTTACTAGTGTGACCCTTAGTATTTGGGCCTGGATTTTTACAGCTGTGTGTACAAAAATCCACGCATGGAGAGTGACAAACAATCAGAGTCAGATGCTGCCTAGGACGTACACAGTGCTTGGTACTTGGGGAATAGTGCAAAGAGCATTCCTACCACTTCTGTGGTCTGCATAAGGGTCAGGCAGATTTGCAATTCCTGTGACTGGTGGAGTGCAGGGACTGCTCTTTTTCTACGCCCTAGGTGACACATGGTGCCCTACATGGGGAAGAGAGAGGGTAGGGCATTCTGGGAGTCAGGAAACACAGGTTCAAGTAATGGCTCTGCCACAGATTTTCTGTGTGGCCTTGGGTAAATCACAGTCTCCCAGTGCCTCCATTCCCCATCTGTACAACGGGGATAGCCCTGCACGGCCTCATAGAGTGTTGTGAGGATAAATACATAAAAAACTCTGAGGTGCTCAGGTACCATAGTAACAGGGGCCATATTAGAAGCTGAGCAGGCTGACCCCCACACATTGGCAGGAAAAAGAAGTGCAAGTGCACAGATTGCACACCATAAACAGGTGTAGTGGCAAGCCTGCAGTCCTCCTGTGAGCTGGGGAGCTTGGAGAGGGCACGCTGCCAGCCCCTCTGAAGAAGAATACCTCTTGGTGTCTTTGCCCTGGGCTGTGCCTAGAATGCACCCTCTACCCTTTCACAGCTGTGATGAAAATCTAAACCAAAAGCCTGAGTTCATCCAAGGAATAATGAGTATATTTTAAAAAACAAATAAAGGGTGTTTCTGTTTCTTAACATTCATAAGTAAATGAGTAATGGAAAGGAAATTAAAAACTAGACATTGTAACAAAATGAATGTCCTCTGTGTTACTAGCAACACCCAGGATTATTTTTAAAAGAATTAATTTTTGATTATAAAATGGAAGAATTTCACTTTTGCTTATTGTCGGTCACGTTGGGGTAAACTGAGGTCAAAGTGCAGTGCTTGGCTTGCAGATGCTGCTGGGGAATATTTAATTATTTTAAAATAACTGTCTCCAGTTTTTCAAAATATGAAAATATTTCTATTGGTTTTAGGGTTTGTAGAAGTTTGTTTAAAAAACAAAACAAAACCAAAAAAAAAACAATTTGGGAGCAAATCTGAACTGATAAGTGACCCTCCAAAAGCTCTCATGACAATTAACAGATGTCCCTATTTATAGAAAATCAGTTCTGGGTTGCTATTTACAGAAGAAACTCACTTATTTGACTCAGGACTGGGAACCCTATAGCTATGTGTGGTATTCTGTGAATAAGCAAGTCACTAAACAATAAAAATAGATCCCAAAGCTACTGCAACACAAAGGGTGCTTGAGTTAGTTTATTTTGACAATTGCAGCTCAGGTCCCCACCCTGCAATCGGATCTGTGTGGGAGGACCATTATGTCTGAGAAGAGAACCTGTCTGAAGTCAGCAGAGTTGTTGCGGGGGCTTGAAACTCTGTCTGCATGGATCCAAATACAGGACTGGGGCCTTCATTTTCATCAGCTGATAACACTTCATAAGGCACTAATGTACTGTAATGTATTTAGCAAAAAACAATGAAGTCTTATCATACTACTCACCTGTTAAATCCTTGCTGTGGAGTGAGACTGCTACATTTTTGCACAAATTCCAAAGCATGGAGCTTACTAGCAAGCTAAAGGGTAGTGAGATTCTCAGGTTCCCACTATGGCTGTTAGTTATTTATCCTGTTTTGGAATCTGAGGAGCAGGAAGGGCAGGGGTTTGAGTTTTTTGGTTAATTAAAGAAATCTAAAATGTTTTCCATTTTTCTCTGACACATGGTTCCCTCCCTGACACTCCTTCCCTTAGTGTGGTGGTTTGTTCAGTTCAGCTGTAGAAAAACCTACAGTTTTACCTGTTAGTTTCCAGCGTTGGGTACAATAAGCATAAAAACATAACTGAGATGAAAAAGCAAAGCAGCCTATATAATCAATGGGGAAGCTTTGCTTCATAGAGCAGCCCTTCCCTTCCCAGTGTCTGTGCTGAATAACAGAGTACACATGGATCCTTTTTGAACATCAGATTTTCTAATAATTCCGTTTCTCAGTTTGCTGTTGGGGGGAGCTGATCAAAAAGCGCTCAGATTTTCCTCAACTCCCAGTAACCACCAAGGGATTTCAAGGTACTCAGTGCCCTGCAAGCGATATCCAGCAACACACAAAGAAGGAACTAGCACCGCCACTTTTACCCCTGCTAAAATGACAAACTGAACATCTGTGTAAAGATACATTTACATGGGAGGAGTCACCTGCAATTGCCTCATAAAACACATCCTTTCAAATTATACACGTCTGACAAGTGAACAATAGGAAAACCAGTCAGTTGATCAAGTTAATGAAATGCTGTTGCTATGGAAAAAATCATCCCTGTAAAGGTGAAATCACACACACGTTTTTCTTTCCATACCACAATCCAAGGGGATAAGAAATCAAGTTCAAAATAGCTCCTTGAAAATGGATGTGGCATGATCATAGATACAGCCAAGGACTATTTTTAAGAGGTTCATTTCCTTACACACACCCCAAAACATTCAGATATAATTTGGAAGTGCCCATTGCCAGCTGTTGGAATGATCTGCAAATCTACGCAGGACACATGCCACATCTGCCCTATGACTTTTTCTTTCCTTTTTTTAGTCTGAAGATACAGGTCCTTCTGAATAAACCCTTACATCAAATCTTTAGCTGCTGTAAATGGGTGTAGTTGCATTTGAGTCAGTGCAGGTACACTGATTCACACCAGCCTTTTGAATTATATTTATAGCCAACCTGATATCTACACAGTAACTTAGGAAACAGACATTATTAGTGATGTTAAATCATCTGTTCCATCATCTGCAGCTCCAGTAACAAAAACATCTGGCTCTTGTCTTTCCATCTTCAACAATCTAGCATGCAGATGAATTCCTGAAGCGAGCAGTTCAGTTTTATTTTGGGGAGGGGAGGGAGCTGTTGAAAACGTCATGACAAGGGGCTGTCAACTGTACTTTGCTACTGGTAAAATACGGAACATGTACAAATTATGGACCAAAATCTACCCTCTGTGATACTTCCGTGGAGTTTATTCTGGATATGCACTAGTGTACATGAACACGGAAGTTGGCACTTGCTATGGGAATTGACTTACATCTTGAAGGGATACCTACAGAACACAACACTGTAGAATTTGCACAGCTCTTTGAGCCGACATGGGTGAGGTTCCCTGAATCAACAACTTGTAAAATTAAATGGGACTGATTCTCCTCTCACTTACAGGAGTTTGCCCAGGTGCATCTGCAATGTCTTCAGGGTAGGTTTCACCTAATTCATACTTTTGTATATGAGAGGAGAGTCATGGCCAGTGTATTTTCATACCTGACAGTCCCATATTTGGACTTGGAATCTGATCTCAAGTCTACTGAAGTCAATGGTGTAAACTGGTGTAAAGCCTGTGTAACAGAGGTTGACTTGGGCTCAGTAACTTCATTGGAGTAACTTGGGATTTACACCACAGTAACTGGGATCAGAATCTAGCCTTTGCATTTTATCACTCTCAAGGTAGTATTGCAATTCAGGGGAGGGGAGAAGGCTGCATTATAACAATCCTTTGCTTAAAAGCCTATTAAATCAACCACTGGAAAAGAAAATCAAGCATCCTTTGCTGCTGTCAAGTGCTCTGTTTTGTAACCTGCAAATCTCCACTTGAGGATTAGGAGCATGATGAGTGGTGTCATGGCAGTTCCTCCAGACAATCTGCTCAACAAGCTGAGAATTCCAGACTACACGCGTGGATATAATAGCAGGGAATGGAGCTTCTGTGCTTTTTCAGGCTTGGCCCCTGGCTCTGAGAATCATGACCTGCCTGAGTCTGGTATAAGAGAACTGTGCGGGGATGTATGTACCCACAGGCTAAGTCAGGCAAAGATGGAGTTAACTGCCTCCCCTCCCAAGGGACCTGAGCAGGGTGTTTCCCCCCAGCAAGAAAGAGAGGACGCCCACCTGGTTCAGCAAAGCAGTTCCATAAATGAGAAGGAAGCGTGTTAGGGAAAGGAGGTAACAGGGCTAGGAGATTCCTAGATTCCTTGACCAGAAGGCATGAAGACCACAGAAACGTATGTGCCTTTAACTGTAATCCTCACTACTGGCTTTAAGTTAAGACAGTTTATTTCCCTTTTATTTTGCTTACCCCTGGTCGGCGCGAGCCTACCTGAGTCTCACAGTGGTCTCTCCCCTTTGGCCCAAGTTCCCCTCTGGACCACACCTCACAAATTTCTCTCATTTTAGTCCTGTGTTCCACACAAATTTGGTATCCCCTTACTCTTATGATTGAGTTATTCACCTCCGATATAAAGAATCAGGGACTGAGGTTAAAGGAAGTTATTTACATGGAAAGATGGAATCCCTTTGAGTTTCCTGCATGAATGTTTTGGTGTTCTGAATCTTTGTCACACAGTGTTCCCCTTACTGATGCAATGACAGGTTGAGAAGTGTGGTCTGGAAGTTAGCTAGCAGCCAGGGGCTCTCTGGGGAAAGGATTGTGCTTTGTTTCTTCTGCTGTTGTTTCCCCTTTTTAACCAGTGCCTGGTGTTATAGCACTGGGCCATCCTTGTGTGAGTGCCAACAGCAAGGTGATTAAGTCCAGTGAGCCGCCGTTGAGAAAACACATTAGCTCACAGAACAGCCCAGTGGCACTTCTCCCTCTGTGCATTATTGAGAGTAAGTTAGCTATTGGGCCAGCCAGACCTGACAGGATGTCTAAATTTGTTCCTGGTTTTTTAAAACATGTTAATGTTTAATTGACATATTGAATGGGCATGTTCAGCCCCTTTGATTGCATGTGAATTTGTGGTAACGCTACATGCAACCTTGGTGTGCAATTTCACATTTTCCTGGACTGAAAAACAGTCCCTGGAACTGATTCTCCTTTCATTTACATCTGTGTAATTCTGGAGTAACTACACTGAAGTCCATGGAGCGATCCTAAGTTTTACACCAGTGTGAGAGGAGAATCCAACTCCCTGTGTTTAACAGCTGGACAGGAGACAGAGTTGATCCTCACTTCACTCCCTAAAGTAATGGAGGGGTGAAACATGCTGAGTAAATTCATGCCCACACGCCAAATCTGAACGCTTTAAGGTGAGCATTCCACACTGCAGCTTATGCCAGCAGCACTGTCAGCTGGATGCTGTCTCATCGTCTCTCTACTTTTAGTTCAGTCTAGTCCAACCACTTCCTGGTATGACAATGTTGTTGCATCTTACTTCACAAGGGCTTGACTCAAAAATAAAAACCACATGTGCATTTCTCGGTATTAATATGTGGTCTCTTCCAGAATGAGAAACACTGTAGGTATTTGCTTTCATGACTCATCATGTGCTTTCTTTCTGGTTTACAGTAACTTTCTTCAAGAGGAAGCACTGTAAAATACACTGTAGGACTCAATCCTACACAGGCAGGGAATTTGCATTATATGAGTCTGCTAGGTCATACTGAGATTTTATACACGGCTCATGCTAAAAGACAGATTAACTATGGAGATGACTGTACTCCAGAAGAAGCTGGCTAAGCAGGTCTAGCACGTGGCATGCAGATGACCTCCTCTTTAAACAAAGTGCAACATTCAGAGGCTACCTCCAGCTCCAAAAGATAGGGCACTGCATGCTGGGACCTGTAGGCTCTATGAGCTGAACCGTTGGAATAAAGAGGAGGGTGGCTGCTACATGCTCCATTTCATTCAAATAAAAGGTGCTGAAGTCAAAGGGAATTGAGCCCTTGGTGTGGCCTTGGATTCCTGACAAACTGCCAATGTGGCCCTCATTTGGGCAAAGTGAAACGTGGCGCAAAGGTTGAAACTCTCACGACATCTGAGGGCTGTGTGGGACCATCTCTGCTTTTTAAAAATAATTCTATTTGTACGAAGTTGCTGAATGTACCCCAAAAGCCCATTCTAAATTGTGCTGGGGGGATGTGAGCTCATGCTTTGCACATAGAAGAAAGCCTATGTGAAAGGATGTCAAATGTTATAAATATTAATTAATAACCCCCACACGACTTTCACTGAGGCGTTCACTGAGGCACAGAGATTAAATGCCTTTGCCATTTACTCATTAGGTGGTGTTGGCATTTTAAATATAAAATTAAATTCCACCCTATTGTAAGGGATGTAGAGGGTCCACTTCTTTCACCAGTGAGATGCAGCCACCCTTGAGGTGAAACAGGGTAAGTAACAGTGCACAAGATACTCAGCAATTTAAAAGAGGAAACGAGGAAGAATATACTGTCCAGTCAAAAGTCTGGACTTAAGAGAAAAGGCTTGTCACGCTCATGGTAAGTTTAGATCTAGCAGGATAAACTAGAACTACCCTGTGTTTTCTTATCAAGCTGCCGCCTCTGCTCAGAGTGACAGTGCTGCAGGACCAGTTCCCCACTTACCAGAGCAGCTGGAGATAGGCGTGACTGGTTTCACTCTGACTGGAGCTCATCAGCTGTAGGCAATGGGCTTTCAAAATCATCTTTGGTTAATTTTTTTTTTCAGTTTTGTCAGCTGCTAATACTATGTCCTGAGAAAAGGACATTCTTACACCTTCGACATGCTCAGTTCTCTACTTTAAAGTTGAGACTTTTAAAATTAATATTTAAATAATCAAAATCATTTAGAGCCAAATCCTCACCCTCCCTCCATCCTCAGTCACTTGGCTAGAGCCAGAGAGTCTACACAGGCAGATGAGGGAGGAATCCAATAGTCAGCTGAGTTGCGGAGCTGCTCGTGGCTGGGGAAGGGATTTGTGCACTTGCCCTGGCAGCTACAAGATCTGCTTGATAGGGATTCTACACTGCATCTGAACCCTATTGGATGGGATAGGAAGTGACCATGGGTGGAGCTGCTGGTTTTGCCGCATGCTAGGCAAGATTTCTCCCTTAGCTCTTTTTTTAGCCAAGTTTTAGGGGGTTTCAGAGCTTTCCTTCCTCAAGTTCCCATAACTGAGAGTTAGCGAATGGCAGGGGATTTTGGTCTACGGATTATTACCGAGAGACCCTTTGTTTCTAGCTCTCCAAAACATAAATGGCATGATCTATGGTAATATTTAGTCTAGAGACACGCAACAATAATGTTTTGCATGTTTACCTTTCATCTCAGGATTTCTAAGTGCTTTACATACGTTAAATATCACCCACAACGCCCCCCATTAGGCAGGTCAGTATTGTTATCTTCAGCTTACAGATGGGGAAAGTGAGGCTGAAGGAAGTTAGACATGCACTGTGAACCAGTTGCAGAATTGGAATGAAACCGTGGAGTCTTGACTACCTATCCCATACCCTAGCCAGTAGACAACATTGCCTCCCTCTCAAGAGCGCAGCAATGTTTGTGATTGTCTTTCCTTTATTTACAAGGAGTGGGATGGATGAGATGCAGTGGTAAATTCCAGGGAGACCTGCATGGCTCTCATAGAATAATTAACATCAAAATATTATCTGTCTAATAGCTTTCGTGGCTGAGGAAATATTCCAGTTACTATTGCTTTGGTCATAAGCTCTCTACTCTAATTCTTATAGCTATGAGAGCTATGATTTACATTTATTGCTTCATAAATCCATCCTGCCTTGATCCAGGGGGCTGGACTAATAGCCCATTAGCAACCCCTTCTAACCCAAAAGATCCAGGGATCATAAAAGATTTAGAGATAGGTCAAGTCTAGGTAATTTGAAGAATAAAGATTATTTCTCCCTATAGGGACTGTACTGCAAAGTCTAACCTGAAGCTCTGAAGACTTTTCCCTTACTGGACTATGCAGACAGCAACTCAAAGAAAGAGTTAGGAGAAAATGACTCAGCAATAGACACTGTTTGACAAAGGAGAATGAGTTTTGTGACTCTGGAGAGGTGCAGACCCTCCAGACTCCAATCATCAGTTATTAAAAGAAAGATACTTAGGTGTGAAATTAACTTCACTTGTATATAGCTAGAGTGATGGGACTGTATGCAGATGAAATATGTGGGGATAGTGGGGAAATGCAACCTGAGATCAGGAGACAGGGTCTGCAGCCCTTTGATACCACTTGTGCATGGTGTTAAGACCACTTAATTTGCATAATTGTAGACCTTGTGCCCCTCTCTTGGCCCCCTGCCAATGTTGTCCTCCATGATGTGCTGTGGAGAATAAAATCACCAGGCACCATAAATCCTAACACTTGCGGGCCCAGGCTATCCTCCAGCTGGGATCGCAAAGAAATTTCTCCATCAATGACCAAATAACATTCTGGAATTAATACAGCCTCCTATGAAAAATCTCGTAGTAGCTACTATCAGAAGGATATTGGAACTAGGAGGGCCATTCATTATTCCTCATGGCAATTTGAGAAGCCAGCATTGTTTTTACTCCACAGAGCAGTTTTCGAGTGGCAGAAATCAGAGACACAATAGACCATTAGGGCTCACCCACAACCACAGCAAGATTGTTCCTTGCAGAACATTATAAGCGCTTTGTTGAAACCAACTCTAAATAACTCCTGCCAGGGCTTCCTCCACCCTCCCCTTTGGGGTCTGTACTAGAGTCTGATTGACCATATTATTAGGGAATGTTGCTAGCCAGACATTTCCTTTCCTTTTATAACACGAGCTGTTACTTCTCACATGCAGAACTACCCTAATTCTTGCTTTTATTAACGCTGACACTCAATCATTTTTCCCCCAGCCTGTACATATGTAGTCCTTTTAACCTTTCCTTGTGGATCAAGCCTTCCCAGTGCTATGAATAAATAGAAGACTTCTGTTCTCACCAACAATGGTCTTTTAACAGTTGCAAGAACAAAATAGTGACCCTGCTGAAAAATCCCAAACATTTGATGCATTTTGAAATCTACAACTCCAGCTGTTTTCTTCTTTTTCAAATAAGGGCTTCATTAAGTATGGAATCTGGTGGGAAAATGAATGGAACGCACAAGCATTAGTGGATCTCGGTCTGAGGGGACTCTTCTAACTCACCACAAAAACACACCACACACAAAGTAGCAGCAGGGTTGAGACAGAAAACTTCTTCAATTAGGAACATCTAAAGAATCGAAATAAACTACAAGAGCAACATCTTTCCCTTCATTCTGATCTGACATTACAGATAATTTAGAGCGTGAAATTCACCTGGCGGCCTTGTAAATTTCAAAGCAAGGTGAAAGACTGGGAGATCTTTGCACATTCTGCGAACCGGAAAGGGAACGCTTTATGGGAGCGCTGAATATACCTGCACAGAGGAAGAGCACTAAGGACTCGACAGTGGCATTGTATTTAAGCAAATTGAATGGCTAGGAACCTCCATGTAGTGGGATTGGGGGGGGGGGGGGGAGAAGAAAGAAGGGGGAGGCAGATTATTTTATTCTTCCTCCCAATGACAGCTACTTACATTACTGTCATAAGGAGCACTAGCAAGTCCATGTAAAAGGAAAAAAATATTGCAACATGTACTGCAAAGGCATAAGAGATAAGTAAATACAAAATTCTGTTTCTATGTACAAAAATGTAAACACTTTAGTAACTACTATTAGTTGATACCCATCTATAAAAGTGAAAGAATGGTCCTTTGGGCTTGTGGTCATGTAACGCAACCAAAGTAAATATAAAGCTCAGCACAACAGACAAAAGAGGATGGGGACTGTATTGAGGGTGGATGGAACACTTTAATAAATTAAAGTGCTTTGCATGAGAAAATGAAGACAAATTATCTATCCTTCTGTTTCATTTTCTTTGGCTCTTGGCTTCATGGATCCCTAAGGCTATCATATCCTATCTAAATTCTGTCTCCGAAAGAGGCAGCAATCTCCCCAATCCATAGAAAACATAACATCACTGGAACTTGGCAGAACCTCCAACATAAATTTGTTGCTGATTCCTCAATGTTTCACCAATACATCAAAGACCTTCCAGGGCAACCAATGTAGACATATTCTCTCTCTCTCTTTTTTTTTTTTTTTTACTGTCATCAGAACTGCACAAAAATATAGGTTTCCTCTTTTGAAATTAAACTGAAGGCAACATAGAAAACTTTAAAATACTTGGAAAATAACTGCATGAAGTGAGAGGGAAGGTTGAGAACACAAATCAATAATGTAAGGATTAAAAACCTTACAAGAATGTTGCAGGTATTAAAAAACGAAACCAACCAAAAAACCCAACCACTATAAAGTCAGGAAATTCAGAGTTGAGGTTAAATGTCAAAGAAACCCAAATGTTATGAACATATGGAAATGAATAGCAAGGTCATCCAAACAACCTTCACTCCACCCCATGTTGAGATACCCTGAGTAAATCCAGACACTTTGAAATATCATTTTCCATCCATAACAAACAGGTTTATCACATAAAGGACCACAGAAGCCAGACACTGGAAACAAAGTAGAAAACCATTCTATATTACAAAGGAACTCTTCATTTTTCCTCTGCCAGATGTTCTCCTGGTTTATCATGGGCTCAACACAAAACAAAGCAATGTTTGACTGACTATTTCTGGAGATGCAACAGAGAGTTAAGCTTTCCTGTGGCATTAAGTTTCTCCACTTTGGGGAGATTTTCCAATACGGGCAAATTTTTATAATTTAAAGCAGTCTGTTACTGCAGTTGGAAACATCCACTAGAGATATATGCCCAGATAATATAACCTGACTCGTAACAGTCATTTGCAGTGTTTTGGCATGTTGGTCACAGGATATTAAAGAGACAAGGTAGGTAAGGTAATATCGTTTATTGGACCAACGTCTGTTGGTGAAAGAGACAAAGCTCTTGAGCTACACAGGGCTCTTCTGAAGGAAAAGGACAAAGAAAAATGAAGAGTTCCTTTGTAATATAGAAAGGTTTTCTACATTGTCTCCAATGTCTGGCTTTTGTGGTCCTTTATGTGATAAATCTGTTTGTTATGGATGGGAAATGTTATTTCAAAGTTTCTGGGTTTAGTATTCTGAAGAGCTCTGTGTAGTTTGAAAGCTTGTCTCTTTCACCAACAGAAGTTGGTCCATTAAAAGATATTATCTCACCCACCGTCTCTCTCTCTCTCAGAACAGTTAGTGAGCTGGGTATCTTTACCATTGCAAAGTCAATAACGATGCTCTAATTTGGATACTGTTATTCAAAGAAGGTTTAAAAAAGAAAGAAAGGAAGAAATTGTTCTGTTAATAAAAGAATATTTGCTGTTCTCTAACATAATAGATATTCAAGGCGACAGAGCGAATATGCCTCTTTTTATATAGTGCAATAACTCCTGGCAGATTGCCACATCTCGAGACTGAAAAGGAGCTTTCTCTCTCTATTAAATTGACAGTATAAAGCGCTGTGTCTTGTTGCTGTTTCTATGTCTGTCCCTTTAAATATTATTTCTGCTACTTAGGTCTTGTTAAAAGTTTTCTTGTGAGGAGAGTAAAGAACTAAAGTAAAAAAGCAATAACAGCCCCACAGTGTCCAGATCTTCAGAGCTCTGGCATTCAAATGAATTGCTTAGGTGTGCTGGTGCGTGCTAAAATTCTGCATAGCTCCTTCGTGGAATACTAACAGAAATCTGGGTGGCTACAGAAGCAGCCTGGCATACACCAGGGGGTCTGCTCCACACGCTATATGATTTTTCTCCTCAACTTTATGCCACCTGAGAAAAAGAAACACCTTTCACTGAGATAATTACATACATAAGCCTTACTAGCCTCATTTATGCAGGTGTAAATCAAAAGGAAGTTTATTGAAATGAATGGTTCTAGAGTGTTGGTAAAATTGTATAAGTAAAAGGAGAAATACACCCATACTGACAGGAAAGATTCTTCTGTCCTGGCCAACTGCCTGTTTGCCTGTTGTTAAAGCCAACCCTGTATGTGGTGTTTCATTCACTCTTCATATAATCACAGCTTTGTACAAATATGACAATTAAATTGACTACCTGACTATCTCTATCCTGAGGAAACCTAGGGCTGATTTTTGCTCTTAGATGCTCTTAGTTGGAGTTGGTCCTGTTTTGAGCAGGGGGTTGGACTAGATGACCTCCTGAGGTCCCTTCCAACCCTCATCTTTTATGATTCTATCCCAGTGCTGGAAATCAGTGGGAGTCTCAAGTGCATATCTAAAAAGAGAATGTGGCTGTAGGGTCTCACTAAGGTTTTGCCATTGTTTTTGAGGACCTGAGCTGGATTTCAAATTCCCTAAACTCTGAAGTGTTCAGACTGGTGAGAGACCTCGGGCTACAATCAGAAGTAATGTGTACAGTGGTGTAATTTACATGTCAGTAAGTGTGTGTGTGGACGGGAAGTGGGGACTACAGGCCAAATTATGATCTTGATTTCAGCCAAGAAAGCCCAAGTAACTCCACTGGTTGCAGTTTCACTGAAAGAATTTCAGTGGCGTTATCCTGCAATTACACTGCTGTAACGAGAGCAGGATCTGGCAGCATGAAAGTCTGAGGGTATGTCTACACTACAAGTGCTGCTGCAGTTACGCTGCTGTAGCACATAGACACTTGCTACAGTGATGGAAGGGGTGTAAATCCGCCTCCGCAAGAGTCGGTAACTAGGCCCATGGAAGAATTCTTCTGTCCACCTAGCAGTGCCTACACTGTGGATTTTTCACAGCTCTGAGTGACGTAACTAGGGCATCCTAAATGTTAGGTACAGATCAGGCCTGAGTTACATCAGCATAGGTTCATACAACTTCACCTGACATCCACCTCTGAATTTGGCCTCACCTCTCATCCACTGCCCTGACCAATCACATTTATTTATTTTGCTAGTTTCTACCCACTTGTTGCAGAAGCAGATATATACAATAATAAAAACAAAACAAACGCTTAAAGGGGCAGGAGAATGGCAAGCTGTGAGTGAAGGAAAAGGCAGGAAGGGACTGCTGAAGAACCAAGAAGTAAATCATTCAAAATATTATTGGGCTCTCTCAATTCATGGCCTTTCCGGAGACCTGGGTATTGCTAAGAGAGGTCACTCTTCACCCCTTTGTCTGTTTGTGTCCTGAGACAAGGCCTTCAGGTTCAGTGACAGTGTGAAAGGCACACTACTATTTCAGTTTTGGGGTGATTCAGGACAGCAGCTATGGTGACCCTAGGAAGGAGGGATAAAAGTCCTCACCAGAACCAGGGTTAAGATGCAACAGTGACAATCCCATAAGGAGTGGATAAAAATAGTGTAAAGGGGAGCTCCATAACGACAATGCTGAGGAAAACCCAAGGAACCTGTGTGGCCATTTGATAGGATAGATTAGACAGACAGTACTACACAATGCATTAATCCATCCTTTCCCCTTTATTCCGGTCTATCATTAATTTACTTTCTTTTTTCTCACTGCTGAACAGTTTTAACGCCATTCCCCTTGCTGAGGCCCTGATCCGCTATACATCACATGCTGTTTCTTTTATAATACTCACCATGGTCATGAGCAAATACAAACAAGTTAAGTCCTGTCAGCATCTGGGCTAAGTCATCATAGCGGCCGCAGTGTTCCCCAGCGCCATGAGCGATAAACAGCAGGGCCCTACATGGAGCATCAAGGTATAAATCATTAACTTGGAAATCAGCCGACAAAGGCACCAGAGCTGTGGGTAAAAACAGCATCATCATTTCATCAACAAGCAGCTCAGATGTCAACACATTCAAGCCAAGTAAATGAGGGGCTGGAGTGGAGTTTAACTGATGGTGTCATGCTGAGGAAGGGAGCAGATTGTCCCTAAAGACGTAGGAGCATATGAGAAGGAAAATAACCTCAAACAAACT
The DNA here is from genome assembly GCF_026122565.2 of Emydura macquarii macquarii. NCBI lineage: Eukaryota > Metazoa > Chordata > Testudines > Chelidae > Emydura > Emydura macquarii. Next base: position 13,961,607 of record NW_027131105.1, on the reverse strand, counting down.
CCTAACACGTGGCTTGATGGTGGCAGGCCTTTGACTAGAGGGGAGCCACCTGCATACTGGATGGATGTACTGTGCTTTTCCACCTGGCTCAAGATGAGGCTGCCACAATGGGAAGCTACAGGTCAGTACTGTAGGTGGGTCTGTGTAACTCTCCTTTATCAGGCTAATTACATTCTGGACTGGATTTTGCTCCTGTGGTAACCAATGGAAGTGTTGCCATGGACTGCAATGATATGAAGGTTAGGACTTCTGCCTGTAGTTTCACCCAGATATATTATTATTAATTATTATTATTATATTATAATTATTATTATATATTATTATTATTCTCTTTCTGACTTAAAATGTTGTCTAACATTGCTGCACTCACTGTTCAAAGGTTACCAGATTTCAACAAAAATATGGATGCAAACTAGAACCCAGGACCTGAGTCAAAGTTTGGGGAATGCTGAACTTGATTCCAACTCCAATGTTTTTACCCATTTCCAATTTCAACCCAGAAATAGCTGCATTACATTGATGAGTCCAGTGATTCCTAAATAGTTACAGCAACATTAGGCTCACAGAGTGCAAACCACTCTAGGCTCCTTCTATGTGAAAGACACTATACAAATGCTCATCCACTAAGGACTCACATTATATAAAATTTCTTACACTTTCAGCAGAATGTCATCAAATAATGAAAACGATGGTTCAAATTAAATTAAATTTCCCTGTGTCTTTAACATTTAAGAAGAATGTTGGTTTTGTTATAAAAATAATTACTGAATCAATCATAGAATCGTAGGGCTGGAAGGGACCTCGATTGGTCATCTAGTCCAGTCCCCTGCACTCATGGCAAGACTAAGTAATGTCTAGACCAGTGTTTCTCAACCTGGGGGTTTAGAGGGGTCGCAGAGCTGGTATTGGGGGTGGCAAGAAAGGCAATTGCCTGGAGCCACAGGGGCGCCATGAAACTAAGTTACATGCCTCAGCCCCGTGGGGGTGGGACTCAGGCTTCAGGGGTACATTAGTTTGGAAAGGTTAAGAACCACTGGTCTAGACCATCCCTGACAAGTGTTTGTCTAACCTGCTCTTAAAAATCTCCAATGATGGCAATTCCTCAACCTCCTTAAGCAATTTATTCCAGTGATTAACCACCCTGACAGTTAGGATGTTTTTCCTAATGTCCAACCTAAACCGCCCTTGCTGCAGTTTAAGCCCATTGCTTCTTATCCTGTCCTCAGAGGCCAAGAAGAACAATTTTTCTCCCTCCTCCTTGTAACAACCTTTTATGTACTTGAAAGTGGTTATCATGTCCCCTCTCTCTTCTCTTCTCCAGGCTAAACAAACCCAGTTCTTTCAGTTTTGCCTCATAGGTCATGTTTTCTAGACCTTTAATGGCCAAGTGAAACTCCAGAAGTTTTGCTCTGTTTAACAGATCTTATTTCCTCCCCACCCCCATTAAATTGTAGTGTCCCTAATCTGCCTTGTTCATTTAAAGGTGTAATCTGTCGACAGAACACCTGTAACCACTCTAGTGACCAGAGGCTGTTCCTTCAAGGTACTCAGTATATTTAAAAAAATACCAAGATGAACTAATAATACATGGTAACAACAATTTACATTTAGTTAAATTGTCAATCCTGTTTTCACGAGGGTTTTTGATACACCTGTAAAAGATGTATTCACACAAAGTAAATGCTTTCATCCTAGTTATATTTAAAGTGAGAGAAAATGCTAGATGCTGTAGTAATTACTGCCCCATTTCTTTGATTAACACTGACTGAAAAATAATTATTAATACTAGGCAACTTAACGGACCATCCATTCAAACCAGACATGCTTCAGTAAGCAAAGAGTAGATTCTCTAACAGCTACAGAAGGTTACTCTGACATTTGATTACTGCTAATCAGTAATGACAAGATCAGGAAATGTAGTATCCCTAGCCCACAGTGTTAGAGAGCATTTAATAAGCCACAATAGAGGTTCCAAAATGACCTGTAGTACTGTAGTAAAGCCTTGACCTAACATTTTCCTTAGAAAAGGCTAAGAGATCTTAAGCCTTCAGAACAAGCGGTGTGGGGCGGGGGAGAATTCTGAAGCAAACTCGGGAGTACTAATGCAGATGTTCAGATCCTGCTTCTTTGCTTGTGTATGAGTGCTACGCCATATATGCAGCCAGTAGAATGAGTCTGTGGTACACATATTCTTACTCGTGAGCTGGTGTGAATTAAAACTAAACGATCTGATCAACTGATGGGAGTTTTTGACCGTATGTAAACATTTTAACAACCGCCTTTGCTCTGGGATGATAGTGCACTCCCTCCTATCATAATGCTTATGAAAAGGAAGAAATATAGTAAAGCAAATAGGAAACTATTTTCAATTTGTGTCTTAATGTTCTTTTTTTTGGTGTCATTTCAAGTTAATACAGATACACTGCAGGCTTTAGGACTGCAGCGTCCACAGATCTGACAAGCTCAAACAATGATTGTAGGGTTGGCCTCATAGGAAATTGGTCTTAGCATGTTCCTTCATCTCCAATTGTTGTAATTCTGCTGGCAAGACTTTTTGGAACTGACACAGTTCGGGTAGAAGCCAGTGTTCACAGCTTGAAATGCTTTTCTGGGGAAGACTGAGTTATGCCTGAACCATGTTAATTTCATAGACTCCATGAGCTCATCCAGAGGAATGTTTGTGGAGCCCTGGATGCTTCAAATGACTCTGGATGCAGGATCCATAGTTGCTAAACTTTGTGACAAAACATCATTTTGGCCTTAGTTCAGCAAGGTACCTAAGCTGGTACCTAACTGTAAGCATGGATATAGGCCCAATGAAATCAATGAAACTACAAACGTGCAAAGTACCTTGTTGAATCAGGGTCATTAGGTGTGGTAATGGTAAGATTATGCCATCACTCAGAGAAAGCTAGTGCATGTATGGTAAAGAATTTTTAAAAATATATAAATGAATGTTTGTCATATTTTTGGAGCCGTCACAGCAAAAGTAGGTCTCAGCTCTCAACGCTTTGAACACTTGTATACTTACCATTATAACTATATATCCTGTAATGTGTTATTTCCTACTTGTAGCCAGAGATTTAATTTACACTGGTCGGAAGCCTAGGACACTATGATCCCTGGGCCAGAGAGGAGCAGCTGGCAGGGAACTGGATCTGTGCCAAGGAAACACTGAGAGGAAAGGCATTGTTTTAAGGGCTGGTGTCTTGTGATCGCCACCCTCCATCAAGACTAGAAACAAATGTTTCATACCATTAGAAAATTGGGATTCAAGTCATTCTGGGCCACAAGATATACTTTCTTGCATTTTATTTATCAAGATAGAGACCACTACAATTATGAACTAGGTTTGGGCGGGGGGAAGCAAGACTGTAAGAAGAATGATGTGATTGCAAGGTCTGTTATCTCGTGACCAGCCAGGGCTAGAGGCACTTTAGTGGGACCTGCTCACATTGTTTTAGGACCAGAAAAAGTCTCTAAGCCCTGAAACTGGATCAGTGATCTGAAGAAAAATTTCACCCCTCTGTTTATATTATCACAGTAAAACAAAAGCCAAGGCCCCAATTCAGGAAAGCATTTGTACTCAGGGCAGCACTTAACCACATGTTTAACTTTAGCAACCTGCCTAAGCCCCATTCAAGTTCCTAGGACTTATTAAGCACATGATTAAAGTTAAGCACATAATTAAATTCAGTCCTGAATAATGATGGTCTGCAGTATATGCATAAATGCTTTCCTGAATCAGGGCCCATCTGACTTAAGCTTATGGCATGTTATTCCATGCTGGACATATATCTTTTTTATATAGATCAGATATGTTGTCACTATAACCAGAATGACTTTAAAACAGATTAGCTGACATTTGCTGTATGAAAACTTTGAAATTAAATCCCCTAAAGAAATAAAAAATCAGTTAGCAGAAAGCTGAGAGTTATCTGGTGTTCTGGAAAATTACTGAAAGAAAGTATTAGATTTAGTTTTACTTCTTCAGCCGTTTTATAAACCCCCTCAGAGTTGGCATCAGCCTGCCTCTTAGAAGTAAAAAGGACAGTTAAAACTCATCCATATGAAACCTTACAGTAATGCCATTTCCTGGACTACCAAACAAGTGAATAGTTAATTGGACATATGTAAATCTGCAGGCTGCAGAGAGCTAAACAGATTAAACAGAGACTGAGATTTTTCTTTATTGATCTACTGTTATAGTATTACGATCACTTATAGTACCTGGCATGATAGAAATTTCGGGCCCAATTCCACAACTGTTATACATATATGAGCAGTTTCTCTGTCTTCCACAGGACTAGGTATATGAGTAAGGGTTTGCAGATCTAATCTCTTATTGGATCCCAAGACTGCAACAATACCTTCACCTACATAGTGTTAGGATGAGATTTTATAGCAAACATGACCACCAGAGTAGAATAACATTGGTACTCAGAGATACCAGATAATGTTGTCATTATAAATCAATAGAGCTGAGACAGAATTGCACAGCACAGATAGATTTCCATACAAAAGGCACCACCGGAATCCATCTAGAGCCAGCATGAAGCAAGGCAGAGAAACAGCTTGGAATGTCTGATTTATCGGGCCTTTTGAAAATGTGAAACGTCAATGTGCATAGCTCGCAACTGATCTGCTAACAAATGCAAAGGACTGAAGCAAGCTTCAGGTTGGTGGAAGGATTCTCTGGACACTGTAGCTGAATGAGTAGAGGGATTCCACACAGCTCTGGGCAAGGTAACATTTTAATACCAGATGTTTTGTTGAAAGGATATTACCTTCTAGGAGACACTGGTCTAAAGTCAGAGGTGAATTACATGGCGTTGTAAAGTAATATTCCTGGGCCTAACCTTCCCATTCTATCCCATCCCATGGTAAACCGCGAACAAGGAGTCACAAAGATCCCATCACAGAATCTTCCCCAACTCCCCCTTCCACCATTTCTCTACCAAGGTGGTGGGATCTGCCCCAGAAGAACTGACTGCAGGGTCTGTTGCCCCAAATCTGGCAGACTGATGGTCACTTGGGAAATGCAGACAGGCTAGACAGAATTTTACGACTTTGGGCTTGAGTCTCCTCACACCAGTTTTATGTTGCTGTTGTTCTACTGACGGCAATGGGGTTAGTCCTTCGTCTCACCCACTGGAATAACTGAAAGGAGAATCAGGGATCCTATTTCTAAATGCACAAATGTAAGCCTAGCTCATACACGATGAGGAAGTAGGTTAACATGAACTCTCTGTTCCAGTACGACTAAACCATCTCTCCCCATCAGGATCTGGTTGTTTACAAACAAGACTGGATTCAGTCTTGTACTGGGTTTTACTCTTTGCTCTGCTACAGATTTGCGTGACCCTGAGCGGGTCAATTCATCTCTGTGTGCCAAAGCCTCCCTCTTTCAGGGTGTAAAATGGGGGTCATGTACTTGCCTATCTCCGAGCAGTACAATAAGGATCAATGCATTAACATCTATGGAGCACTCTGAGAGCCTCAGATGGAAAATGCTATAGATGTGTACAAAGTGTAAAAGATAGGCCCAACCCGTAAAATCTGTAGGAGAGTAAAGAGCTAAAAGCCAGACAAATGGTCAGGCCTAAGTTACAGGGAACGGGGTCAAGGCATGGGCAAACCTTGTTTTTACTAATTGGTATGAATTCTAGTTTCCTTCTCCTCTGGCATGCCTTTACTTCAAAGAATGTTAGTGTAAAATGTATAGGTTTCAAGGTAATGTGCCTGACATCTGTATGGTAATCCTGTAAACAACAAACAAGGGCGGGTATAATGATATTCATTATGTAGTTGTTAATATTCATTTTATAGGTGTCAATGTAACCAAATAAGAATCTATGGGGAGTTGCTGAAAATGTATACATTTACATACTGTTATGAATAAAAGAATTGTAAAGTAACCCCCTCGTTGCTCACTCGTGGCGTCAAGGTGGAATGAGCAGGCAATAAAGGGTTCTGTCTCCCCAATCCACCCCCGGGACAACCTGTTTGGTTATTTCTAACAAAATCCAGATCTGAACTTCACTAGTATTAAGATGCAGAGGGAAATTTTCAAAAGTGCCTACGGGATTTAGGAGCATAAGTCCAACTGACAGGCAATATGACAAGCAACTTTCTATCACATTGATACCACATTAATTTTCACTTAAAGCAAGGTTGCTATGGATGAAAGGTAGCTGCAGGGCCACAATGCCATGGAACAGGACTAATGTGAGAGCTGGCTAACAGCTGTCCCATGCAATGCGTAAGAAGTAGAGTTGCTAGAAGGTTACTGACACAACCCTTCTTCCGTCTTCTAAGAGGCCTGTACCCAGCTTTGTAGGGTTTCTGAAAGGACAGAACTTGCAGTTCAGCAGGTCAGTTTTGTGAGTGGTTCATTCTTACAATCAAAATTCATTGGGTGCCAGCTGAGCAGATGCCCAGGAAGTAGTAAGAATAGTGCAATTAAAGAGGCTGAGTTTTCAGGGCATGAGAAAGCTGCAATTAAAGGGCTAGGAGCCTTATTCCAAGAAACCACTAATATTTAAGGCTATTCTCGTTTTTTGACAATCAAATTCAGTATTGAAACCCGTTGATTTAATAACCAGACAAAAAGCTTTGCTGTTTAAAAGTGTGGGTCTGTTCTGAAAAGTGACTGTGTAAAAATGACCCCTTCTTATTCAGCCAATCTGCTGCCTGGCGGTATTCAGAGCCATATCTACTGACTCTTCTGCCTCAATACGTTTTTACTCCTTTTTGCTCCCATTAGCCCATAGCTCTGCAAAACCAACACAGCCACGCGTGAGTGCACTAGACACTACAGTTGCTCATGCAGGAACCAAAAGAGGTTGATTAGGAGACGGGCTCCTCTTGTTCACTTCCAACCCCAGCCAATGCAGGATTGTGTCTTACTTCAGTGGGTCTCAACGCGGGGCACCCAGGGGCATGCAGAGGTCTTCCAGGGGGCACATCAACTCATCTAGATAGTTGCCTAGTTTTACAACAGGCTACATCAAAAGCACTAGCAAAGTCAGTACAAACTAATATTTCATACAGACAATGACTGGTTTATACTGCTCTATATACCATATGCTAAAATGTAAGTGCAATATTTATATTTCAATTGATTTATTTGATAATGATATGATGAAAATGAGAAAGTAAGCAAGTTTTCAATACTAGTGTGCTGTGACACTTTTATTTTTATGTCTGATTTTGTGAACAAGTAGTTTTTCAGTGAGATGAAACTTGGGGGTATGCCAGACAAATCCGACTCCTGAAAGGGGTACAGTGGTCTGGAAAGATTGAGAGCCACTGTCCTACCGTATATTCAAGATGAGAAGGAACCATTTTGATCATTCAGTCTGACCTCCCCTATAAGACAGGTCATATAATTATATCAAGTAATTCCTGCATCAAACCCAGAACTTCTGATTGAGCTAAAACATATGTTTTAGAAAGACATACAATCTTAATTTAAAGACTACAAACAACGGAGAACGCACCACAACCCTCGGGAAGGCATTCCAACGGTTAATTTCTGTCAAGCACTTGGTAATTTGTAAATGCTTGGTAATGTGCTTGGTGAATTATTCTGGAGTGCTTGGTAAGACGTGCTTTTATTCTGGGCCAAATGCTTAAGTATAGAGGGGCTATTGCGCCGCTACAGTTAAGGTTGAGCAGTGGTTTCTGTTTAAAAGTTGACTTTTCTAAGTGCTCTAACATGCACTTGTATTTTTTTTTTAATTTTCTGTGCCTTGCAGGGAGCCTTGTGTAGGGCTAGCGGCCCAAACTTTGGGACACCCGAGCAAGGAGTTTCCGAGACGTAGCCCACTGAAGAAAACAGCATTTTACAAAACCAACAGAGTCTTCAAAAAAAATTTGCGCACAGCTGGGGCTCCAAGCACATGATCCCAGTTGCTTGTCATTTATCTCAGCTAGTGACTGACATCCACCAACCTTTTGGTGAAGCAATACTGACAAAGCTATTACAGGGAAGTATAGCTTTCTAGAATGGTATGTGCCTCATGCGCCAATGAGCCTGAAATGCACATGTGCAGCAAGAGGCTGAGGCAGCTCATTGTCACCGTAGTGAGTGGGACAAGGGGATGTGCTATGGTCATTTCTGCAGTTCTTACTCAGGCAAGATTTCCCACTGAGTTCTGAATGAGTAATGAGCAAGTAAGAACTTTGGGTTTTTGTCCCCTGTGAACTTCAATAGTGTCTGTATCTATTTTTTTCCATAAAGCAGGATTACACAATTCCCACCCAGTGGCAATGGTTTGAAGTAGAACATATAAATGTACTTCACTATAATACTTAGACCAAACAGTACAGTTTGTAACTAGGCAACTTCTATCATCATGTGCAAAAAGATTATTTCCTGCATAGGCTCAATTATCCATCCTCACATTTATCCTTCCAATCCAACTTGGTCTGCAGTCCTCTCTGGCTACAGAAATCTTCATCTCTTATCTTCAAGCAAGGCGGATAATTGACTTTTTATAAACTAGAGATTTCCAGGGTAATACAAATCCCCACGTAGTCAGTGTCTCCTGGACTGATTTCAAAGAGACAGTAGGGAATGGTCTTGGAATCCCCATATGCTTTGGAGACTGAACTTGGAGGATTGATTTATTTCTTAAATATAAGGCAGTTATGTAGTTTTAAAACACCTAGAGATTAAGTACATTCCTTTCAAATGAGTAATTCTCTCTCAGCCTATCCCAGCATGGCACGTCAACACTGGCCATCTATAGAGAGAATCTTTGCAGAGAAAGGGTACTTTACAAGCTACGTCAAAATCAATATTAAGAACCACTCCATTGGGGAACTGGTAAAGTCATCAGCAAAGCATGTGCCAAAGGTCTGAGCATGTTCCAATTAATTGAGTACTCTATGTCTGTCACAAACCAGAGGCAGGAGGAGAATGTTGCGTGCGAACAGTTAAATGTGACATCCGATAATCCTGTTAAGTCCGTGATTACTAGAACATGTGCTTTAAGAGCTGAGTCATTTTCCATGCTTTGGATATACAAGAGCTTGTATTACTGGCACACTAGACATTACAGAAGTCCAGCTACAGCTGATTTACAGTTAACAAGAGTTTACATACTTTTCTCTACTGCTACATAAATCTAGCTCCACATTATTCCTTGGTCACAGCTATCTAGCTAGCTAGCTAAGAGTCTAGCTACAGTAGACTTGTTCCCTTTAAACATTTCCACCATTGCTAACACCGCTTCAGCTCTACCGGTGGGCGCAATGGCAACACTAAGGCAGACAAGGAACCAGTTGCCACTGGCATTTTCAGCACGGATCTTGTAGATTCGCTTTCTCCAGGGTTAGATACAGTGCTCAAAACATCAGCAGCTGAATGGAGCCCTGTCCACATTCGATCTCCATTGGTAGAACTAACGCTAGTGATAGCAATGATGGGGAAGCAACCCGGTGCAGACAAACCCTAAGTTGCAATTACTTAGCGCACATGCAAGCAAAGCTAAATGCATGTGGGATGCATTTACTGCAGTATGGCTTTAAATAGAAAGGGAAATCAATACTCATTTACAGTATCTGGCAATCACTGAACCAAAACATACAGTACATGCACACCTACAGCAAAGCAGAAATAACAACACTTATTTAAACAGCAAGCTGTTATTCTGCTGAGGGAATGCTGTGTTTTATGTGCATTCTTTCATTAGAAACTGAGAAATATTGCAGCTTTTTGCACATTTTAAAAACTATGGCAATCAAACAATCAAAATACTACGATTGTTAACCCCATTGCTGCTGGGCTCTCTGCTCCAGCATCTGTGCTGTGGAGAAAGGAAGCAGCATTCCTTTGGACTGCCCGCATGCCAAGATGTCATAACTAGTATATGGGATAGCGCTCGGGGAGTGTGCCTCGTACCAGGTGTGGAAGGGCCAAAGGATTGCCATCTGTCTCCAGCATTACAGAATTGTTCTATCCATGTCTGGCAAGCAGGACACTTTTCTCAATCTGAAAATGATTTGGGGCTGGCAAAATGTTATGAAGTCTTAATGTTGCATTATAATGTGAGGCTGTTTTATATGACTTCACCACTCTGGGTGACATGACTATCCTTCCTGATGTAACAGGGAATTTGTATCCCTAAGTGATGATGCAAACTCCAAAAGGTGGGAAACCCAAATAAAGGGATATGCCAGAAATGACAAAACTTAAGAATGATAGACATGTTCCTATTAAATAAATAAAAGAAAAAATCCAGCAGAAACTGTAGTTTTTAAGCAAATAAGCATTCCCTAACCACTGCAGCAAGAACCTGAAAGTGAAACTGGGGAAAAACAAAAATGAAACTCTTCATTGATTTCTATTTCCCTATCTGGGAGAAATGCAACTAGTAAATAACTAGCATAAATAATAATAACAGCTAGCTCCCATATAGTGCTTTTCATCCACAGAACTCACAGCGTTTTACAAAAGAGACAAGTATGTTATCCCCATTTTGCAGCTGGATAAAGTGAAGCACAAGAAGAGAAATGCCTTTCCCATGGTCACACAGTAGGCAAGTGGCAGAGCTCGAAATAAAATCTAGAGGTGAAATCTTGGCCCCGCTAAAGTCAATGGGAGTTTTGCTATTGGCTTCTGTAGGACCAGGATTTCACCCTAGGTCCCTGGAGTTCCAGTCCAATGCCTTGTCCACTGGGCCACAATGAATGGTAAACTGGATTTTTACAATTCTTTCTGTTTGGATCATCTATGGTGTTATTAGTAATATAGAAAGGGAAGTGTACGTGTTTACAATAGAAGGTATTTTTAAGTTTAGGGTTTCCCTTGCTAAAATACCTTATAGTCGGCCTGAATGATGGTTTAAATGCTGACCTTCTGAATATCCTTTTAATGAAATGAGATTATAAATGAAGCTCATAAGACAGTGTTAATATTCCAAATATTGTAAAATAGCTTTCGTGTCAGATTTAAAAAAGGACAGCTTCACCACTAAGTCAGCTAGATGCTATCTCTAGAAGAGCTTAATTACTTACTGCTTCCTCATCACTTCTCACTCCTTTAGTGCAGCAAATTAAGCCACCACAGATCTGCAGTTTGACAAGTGAGTTTGAAACCTCACTGAAGTGGCATTGAATAACAAAGGTAGAAACTTAAAAAAAAAAAAAAAAAAAAAAAAGCCCATCTGTATAGCTGCCGTGCTAAAGAGCTGACAGACACATCAAATTAAATCTTCTTTTTATTCTCAGATAGGACAGTCTTTTTCACCCACTTAGACTCAAGCCTGAACAGGAAAGAGGAAGATAATACACAGTAGCCTCTTGTTCAACTTAGGTCAGTGAGTTTCCTGAAAAGAGATTGCTAATCTTTCTTCCTTGTAAACTGTGTCGTTTGTTTACTGAGCCTTCTCTTTATCTATCTGGCTGGTACAATCTATACACAATTACTATATTGATTTATTCCTTATGAGTGTTTGAAGTCCCCAGATTACGCATGGGTTCTTGCCCATCTCACCATCCTTAAAATTCTGTTCACCTTCTTTCTCTTCTTCGTCTGACCACTACCGGGGAATTTATTCCTAGGCTTGGTCTACACTACCAATTTATGTTGGTATAACTAGATTGCTCAGGGTTAGAATTTTCCACATCCCTGAGCAACGCAGTTATACTGACCTAACTCCCAGTGTAGGCAGCACAATGTTGACAGTAGGACATCTCCTTCTCAACATAGCTACAGCCTCTTGGGGAGGTGGATTAACAATGTCAATGGGAGAAGCTCTCCCATTGGCGTAGATAGCATCTTCATTAGGTGCCACGGTGCACTGGTGCAGCTGCACAGCTGCAGTGCTGTAAGTGTAGACAAGTCCCTAGCTGAAAGGTAGAGTACACACACTGAAAGGTAGACTCTCCCCAGGACACCAGGAACAAGACAACTTCAGGGAAGGCTAAGTAATATTTTTTGCTTCTTCTCCAACACCTTCCATCTAAGGACATCAGCTCACTTTACAATGAATTTAGCCTTACAACACTGTTAAGCCTTATTACACCCATTTCATAGATGAGGAAACTAAGGCATGGAGCGATTAAAGGCCCAGTCGTGTAAACCATTGATCATGGAAGGTCCTTGCAAAAAACTAACTTACAGTATCATACATTGTGTTAAGATACAGCTAATCACTGTTTTGACTGTGTTATTTTATATTGATTGTTTTGTCTTTTCAGCCTCTGAGCTTTCGTGCCTTCATCATTTTTTTTTTTATGGTAGTGTCCAGAGACCACAATCACTGCGTGAGGTGTTATACAAACATGTATGAAGACACAGTCCCTGCTTAAAGAGCTAAGGGCCTGGTTCTCTGACACTTACATTAAGTAAGGAGTCTCTTTCATTGTAATGGAGTACTTGTGAAGTATAGGACCACGCAATGTATAAAGGTCCTAAGAAAACAAATATATTATTTTTATGAGCACTATCAGCAATTTCTAACAATAATAATAACAACAGTTTCATTGTTTTCACCAGGACTCCCTGCGTCAGTGAGGGACTACAGGATCAGGTGCTAAGTGACTTGGTGGTTGCACAGTAAGGCCTGGTCTATACCAGTATAACTATCAGTTGGGGTGTGTGTGATTTTTTACTGATATAGTTATATCAGTACAAGCCCTAATGTGGATGAAGTTTTACTGGAATAAAGGTGCCTTGTTACCCTTCCTGTACAGGAATAAGCTATAATGGTATAAACACATTTATACTGGTATAACCATGTTCACAGTAGGGGGGACTGTGCCACTTATATATGGTATAGTTGAAGCACTGCAATTTTAGTGTACAGGTAAGTCTTAAGGATATCTTCTACACTGCAAAAAAAAAAAAGATGTAGTCTTAAATCGGGTTAGCTAACCCACGTTAAAATAACAGTGAAGATACAGCAAGTTAGCTTTGCAGCCTGAATTCAAACCAGGCTGCTATAATCTTGAACTCAAGCTGATAACTCCGGTTATCTTGTCTTCACCACTACTAGTTCAGTCTGAGTTAAGAACACTTTTTTTTGATAGTGTAGACGTACTCTAAGAGTCAAACACCACTCCAGGACTAGTAATCCCTTTAGCAGGAAATGAACTATTTGCATGAGTGAGGGAAGAAAGATTTAGCTGTAAATCAGTGGCAGAACCAGGAACAGAACTCAAGGCTCCTGATTCCATGTCCTGCAACTCAGCTACATAATCATCCTTCTTCCCTTCTTGTCCTTCCTCCCCATCAATCTTCACAAGGCCGAGGAGCCAGATTCCAAGAATTTGTCAGTCTAGAGGCACCTGGGTAGCTAAAATAATTCTGCTTTCATTTCAGTTACCTAAGAGCCAGTTTAGAATCCCATCTCTACAAAATTCATCATGGGGCACTCCTAAAAGCAGCTTCTGCTCTCATACAGGTATCCACAATGGTGCACTGCTTTCATTTTGCATTCAAGAGTGTTGCATTCCTGGGCTCAGAAACTGACCCTACTCGTGCAGTTATCCCAAAGACACAGGCAGGATAATAACAGCTGCTATTCATGAAGCAGCTTGTTTGCCTTTTTTCTTGGGTCCCATTGCAAAACAAAGACAGATTTGTTTATGTGGAATATTCTTGTGGTAACTGGTAAAAATCATCCTACTAATAAAGGCTGTTGGAAACATCTACAGCAAGAATAGAAGCAGCCCTTCTGCCTGTCAAAGGGTCCCTCGTATTTGAAGCTGGTTTATTTTTTTTCCCTTGAAAATGAAAAAAGAAAAATCATAAAAGGATGTCCCATTTCCAGCTAAGGCATTCACCATGGTGCAAGAAAGCATTAGCATTAAGGAGAAGCATAAATGGTTGACATATAGAAGAGGGAAGCATTTAGAAATATAGGCAACACAGTGCTACAGTGTATAAAGCCTTGAGTGTTGATTTGAAAGTGTTAATCTTTAAGCAAAAATATGCACCTTCCTCTGTGTACTGCATATGATGCATGACAGTGGTTTTCAACCTTTTTGCATTTGCAGGACCATAAAAATTTTGAATGGAGGTGCAGACTTCTCTGGAAATCTTAGATATAGTCTGCGGACCCTGACCACAGGTTGAAAACCACTGACATACGATAAGGTGAATTGAGTTCATCCCAAATGTAACTGCACTGACGTCCACCAGCTTATACCACCAGGGATGAATTTGGCCATATTTTTGCTTAGTTGAGTTTCTCTTTCCCCACCCCGTCTGTAGAAACAGAACACTTCTCCAAAGTGAATGACCAGAAGTAGCTTTTTAGGCAGGTGACCTGTTTGGACGTCTTTAGCAGTCAAGTTACCACCTCCTTTAAGAAGCAAAGGGCAAAACAAAGGTATTTAATGCTCTAACTTAGCTGGTTGTTACCTGACTTCTAACAGAAAACTCTGCCATTGTAAATAAGAGGAATCTGTTTTTTAAAAAGTCCCCTTCGGTTTTTCTCCCAGATGTAGGAGACCCTGGCTATGCCCATGTATCTATACTGGGTGGCCTACATTCAGGCCTCAGTTTCTCAGTCCTTGCAAGGGGGACCCTGCCCTTTGCAGGGCCTTCTTATGTCTGTTCCAATGGGGGAGCAAAAGGAAAATAAATGTTCCAACACACCCAAAAATAACTTCTTCCTGGAGCCAATGCAAAGGGAGAAAAGGTCAGCAGTGCCTTCTTACTATCAGGACTGTCTGCATAGTGGTTTTCTAGGAGCCCTTCTGGCTGGGTAGCTGAATTGGGCTCACTATATCAGGTGAACCCTGGGAGTTTGCTGCATTCCCTGTGGGGTGGGGGTGGAGATCTCTTTCTTGGATGCAAGTTCCCCCTGTGGCTTCAGGAATAGCTCCACCCATTGCCTGCTCAGGGTGATCTTTCCATTTAGCTGTCTGCAATTTCCTCCTTTTTAAAGGCCTCTTCCCTATCCTACCTGACTGACAGGGCGGGAGAGACAGGGCTAGCTCCCTCCCCAGCCTTTCTGATGCCTTGCTCATTAGCGTGGTGACACACAGTCAGATACGCTCCCCCTCCAAACGACAGGCACGTCGCCTTCTCTGGTGGGCATGCCTTCCTTGCCCATTGTAGCGTCTGCGCTCTGAGAAGAGAAACGGGCATTACTCTGAGCGTTGCCTGCCCAGTGAAGCTCCTGGAATTGGGTACGGTTGTAGAGGTTCCAATGCGTGAGTCTCACATTAGTGTCCTACCTCGTGTGTAGCCATCGGCGGGGTTCATAATATGTACTCAGCAAAAAGGGGTTCCCTACTAGGTAACAGTTTAAAACCACCGAACCCCCCCCGCCGCCGCGAATCCCCCCCCCTGAAAAGGGGCAAACGGCGGCAGGGTTTCTGCGGAGGGCATTGTTCCCCCCATGTGGAACTTGGAGAAAAAAAGGTTGAGAACCGCTGGTTTAAAGCATCTATGGCCCACTTCAGGGCCCCAGCTTCCTTTTCTATTACAGAGAAGGCCCTTTCCTGTGGAAATAGCTTTTGACTTAAATACAGTATGGGGAGTTACTCTCCCTCAAAGGACTG
The DNA here is from genome assembly GCF_026122565.2 of Emydura macquarii macquarii. NCBI lineage: Eukaryota > Metazoa > Chordata > Testudines > Chelidae > Emydura > Emydura macquarii. The sequence continues at coordinate 13,946,082 of NW_027131105.1, read as the reverse complement.
GGAGAGCACCGTCCCAAGTCCCCCGTCCGATGCATCTGTCTGAAGTATCAATTCCTTAGAGAAGTCTGGGTTGAAGAGCACCGGATCATGACACACAGTCTCTTTCAACACTTTAAAGGTCATTTCACAATTGTCTGACTGAAGCACTTTCTGTGGTTTCTTGTCTCTTGTCATGTACATAAGCGGGGCTGCAATGGTGGTAAAATTAGGGACAAAGCATCTGAAGTATTCAGCCACCCCTAAAAATTGTCTAACTTGCTTTTTGGTCATGGGTATTGAGTAGTTGGTCAAAGCCTGCACCTTGTCTGCAAGTGGGCATAGATGTCCGCCTCCCACTGTACATCCCATATACATGTTTTTTTTATTTCCAAATTTGCACTTAACTGGGTTGGTGATCAGGCCTGCGATGGCAATCAACTGCAAGTGCCATGGTAACATGGTGGAGATAGCTGTCCCAGTCTGAGCTATATATGACTACATCATCCAAATAAGCTGCAGCGTATCGCCCATATGAAAGAAGCACCCGATCCATTAATCTCTGAAAGATCACCGCCACCCCATGCAGCTCAAACGGCATCACTGGAAAACTGTGCACTCCAAAGGACATGGCAAACACAATGCAAATTTGGAAATGAGCAATACATGATTGAAAAGGCTGAAGAGGAAAGGCTACCGCCACGCACAGAGCTTCTCTGGGACCTTCCTCATCAGTGTGGGGTCTATCCACTCTGTCACATTGTTCCTTTTATTTCTTTTCCTTTGGTTTGTTGCTTATTTATTCATTTTGTAAGTGTCTGAAAGTTTCATTAAACTGTATTATTTGGCCGTGCTGTGAGCTGTGCTGTTTCTCTGGAACTGCTATAGAAATTCTGATAATGAAGTGCCCAAATCAGCAAGCAATATGTAATGATTTAAGGCTCCATTCAAAATAAAACCTGCTTGGATTTCTACACCACAGGAGCAAGGCCCAAGAGAGAAAGGGATTTATTTTATCATTGAGTTGATCCTTTGGTGCTGTTGAGCTAGAAAGAATTAAAGGGATTTTACAAAGGATAAAAGCGATAGAAACATTAAATGCAAAAATAGTTCTGCTGGGTTTTTTTAAATATTATTTTAATAGTAATTTAACTTTTTTTAGCTGTCGATCTGAAGGCACTTCACAAAGGGCCACATAAGCAACTAGATAGCTAGACAGATTAATATTTCCATTTTACTGATGTGGAGTCTGAGGCCAGGTCTACACTAAAAAGTTAAATGGACCCAGCTACATCACTCAGGGGAGTGAAAAATCCACACTCCTGAATGACATCGTTAGGGTTAGGGTTCACCTAACCCCTAGTGTAGACAGCGCTAGGTTGGCGGAAAAAAAATCTTCCTTTGATCTAGCTTCTGCCTCTCAGGAAGGTGGATTAACTACAGAGCCGAGAGAACTCCTCCCACAGTGAGTGTCTACACTGAAATACTACAGTGGTGCAGCTGCAGCAGTTTAAATGGGGAGACAGCCAGAGGCATTGAGAAGTACAAGATTCACATTTTCAAAAGTGTCCTCTAACTTAGGGTGTCTCAGGCTTTGGGTGCCTGGCCTGACAAGCACAAGAGCTGATTTTTTTTAGAAGTGTTGAGCACCCGTATCTCCATCTGAAGTCAATGGGAACTACTGGTACTCAGAACTTTTGAAAGCCCAAGTTGTCTCATGTTTGCGCGCACAACACGATGGTATCCAAAACCTGGAGATGCTTTTGAAAGTCACAGCTTATGGGCTTTGCTCAAGGTCACACATCTGTGAATGTTGGGAACAGAACATTGGTTTCTTAACCCCGTGGCTTCATTTCTGCTAAAACAGCCAGTCAGGGACTTAACAATGTTATGTTGTTGGTTTTTTACTGTAAGGACTACTTTTTAAGATTCCCTTAGTTGCATGATGTGCTGAATGTAGGCAGAAGTGAATCTGTTCTGGTATTAATGACTAGCTGATATGCCAAACACTGCTGAACTGTCTTGAACTTGCTCTGCCGCAGCTGAGTTACAGCTTTCAATGCATTGGTTAGCACCTGATGCCAAAGGTTTAACCATTGTCATGCTACACAAGATATGCTTATTGTCTTGCTATGACTAATGACTCATTTTTTTAAACCATACTAGCATGTCCCTGCAAATTCAGTCTGCTAGAAAGATTCCCTCCCAACTTCCTCCCCCCCAGCCTGTAGCCTTAAGGAGAGTCTTATCTAGACTCATGTGGAACTAAATTACTGGCAAATACTGTTGAGCATTCTCACAAATGGAATACTAACATTGGGGTGGGGTGGGGTGTGTGTAAAATATCACAATGACTATCTTGGGAGAATAAGTGGACACGCTGTGTGACCTGAACTCCATGGAGTTTACCTGAATCAAATCTCTGAATTAACAAAACTGTAGAAGAGACAATGTTTTAAATGATAAAAATACTTTTCATATAATAGAATACTCTACAGAATTTCTAAATATAATGTCCCTGCCCATTTCCCCACATTTCCATACACGTTAACTTGGCCTCTTAATCACATTTTCAATGCTACAGCTTCATTTACAACAAAACAGGTTCAACAAGTTGAACAACTTACAGGTGTTACTGGAATGCACCTGCACTGCTGTTTACACAGAGAGAGAAGCATAACAAAACATCTACTCCAGAGCTCTCCCATTTGAAATACACCCAACCCTAAAAAAGTGAGAGGAAAATGCTGCCATCTCCCTTCCCTCACTTCATTATTATCAAATCTATCTATCCCATACCCATTACTGTGACATCAGAGTGCCTTTGCCTGGCAGCTTCATATGAGGTAACTACCTAAATCTCTCTTCTCAACAAAACAACAGACCTGACTGGAGATCTCATAGTGAGGGAGGAGGTGGGGTCATTCTCTATATCCTTGGCCTTTGAGATTCCTCATGTTCATTTGTTACATAGATTCCCTGCGCACCAGTATGGGCCAATGGGAGCTGAGGGTGCTCAGTGCCAGACAGGACCAGGCCCTACATATTTCTATACACTAAGCAAAACGTCCCATAAATGTCCCATTTTCCTGACAAATCATTTGACAAAAAGCTGCAACGCTTCATTCCACTGCAGCTGTTATCCACCGTAACATGCTGCTTTCTAGGAGTAAAAGATGGGCACATAGGAAGGGGTAGTAGCTGTCACCTGGCCCTGTTCTCAGAGGTATCTAGCCATCATTTAGAGCATAGCCCCAGGTTAATGGATTTTTTTTTTTATTTTACCTTTGGCAAATTTCCTTTTTCTTTCCCCTTGGAGGGGACCAACGATAATAAATTTTCTACCAATGGAACCCAAGTCAATGTAACCTTTGGACATCTGCAGCTCTCTAAAGCCCTTAGCTGAGATTTGATCAAATAAAGATTCTGTTGTTTGAGCATTACAGCAGCACATATTAATATTATGATTCCCAGAGTAAATCAGCAGTTGAATAACTCTACATTTATAGTTGCTAAAATAATAATTGCAATAATTGCACTCATCAGTATTTGAAACAGAATCCATTCATAATAGGCCCACAAACCTTCCCTGAGGTCTCCCTAGCTCATTTTCATTGAATGTGTAAAGTTAGATGAAAGTGACTGAGCTTCTGCATATAAAAGAGGAAACTCTGGGATACTTTTGAAGAGACAGAGAAATGTATTTTCTATTTTTCTTTCTATCTAAACATTTTAAGAGCATTCATAACAGTAGCATCCAGGCACTAAATTGTTATTCAGTTACTTACACTCTTTCTCATACACACACAATACAGCAAAAGCTAAAAATAAGCACACACCCCTGCCACACACACACACTGAAGAAGCACTTGTAAATGAGCAGCACTGATCCTGTTTACTTTGTGTCACAAAACTAGGGCACCCTCACTTTCAATTAACTGCTTGGTGCACAGCGCCCTGAAAAGATAAGCTAGTGCAAGGAATTAACCACCAGGTTTTAACTTCCACTTCATCATCCTTTCATTTCTTGATCAAAGACTCATCTGCTCCCCACTAATTTTCTAAGAAATTAAACATGAAAAGAGAATGCAGTTTCACAAGGGAGTGAAGAACACTGTGGGCAGTTAATGAGTAATTAGCATTATAATATGTGACAGGCTGGTTTCACAGAAGAAGCTTGTTTTGCTACTGAATTTGTTCTGTAGAGGAAATCTTTAGGCTGATGCCAGAACTGTGTATAAACCAATGCCAAAAAGTTTCCTCCTGGTGTTTGGAAGACACTGGGGTTAGAAGGAACTGCCTAAATTGCTGTCTGGACCAGGTGATTTTAAGCCAAGACTGTTGTGCTAGAGCCTGATCCTAAACCTCTTGACATCAATCCGATTTACTTTAATGGGCTTTGGATCAGGCCCTAAAAGTTCACCTGTTCGGTGACAGAATAACAGTGAATGTTGCTTTGAGGACAGCTAACCCTGTTTTCCCACTTCAGGAGTGTTTGTGTCATCTGTGGCTTGGTAATGGTTATGGGAACTGAAGCAGAAGGCTAGGTAATCCCAGCCACGGTTTTATTACTCAGCAAGGCGCACTGATTGATTCTGAAACTGAAATGTGACAAAGGAGTTGGACAATTGGAGCAGAAAAGTTTAACTTCCCACTGTTCCCTGGGCAGCCATTTCCCACCAATGATTTCTATCCCTGTAATGTAAAAATAAACAGGGCTTATCCTGTTTGCTTGGCAGGAAAGACAAACAATAGAACAACAGATGCATTTTCATATGTAGCTCTCTATATAGCCCTAGCATCCATACATGTCAAGCCAGCCTCTTATAACAGTGACTGGCAGGTAGAAGTGAGATCATAAATAATTAGAGAAATACACAAGTAATTTTTTACCACAACACCATATTCATGATTTTAAAAGCACATAACCTAACTCAGAAGCCTTTACAGTAAAAGATTATGAATAAGAAAGGGTTTACTTAAATTTCTTTAACTGATTATTTGTCCATATCCCATCACTGAGTTCAGCTTTGAAACCACAGCCAATTTCAAGTGGAAGATCAAGCCAAGTAATTTGCCAACTATAAATGTAGTAAGAAGTAAATTACATATAGTGTGTAAAAACCTGTCCATTGCATTGGGATTTATAGCACTGCTGTTACAGCTGAATCAGACCTCTAATGTTTGATTTATTAATACTAAAAATAATGACAAAGACTGGCAAGGAAAGCCTGTGTATTTCACACATCTCTGAAAGTTGGTAATATCTATTTAAAATATCTACTATTGATTAAATGCATCATACATATGATATTTCCAAGGCTACTGAAATGTCCCTCTGTTCAACTGAGCATGAAATTAAAGTAAGTCCAAATCTTGCAAAACATTATTCAAGTAAGTAGTCCTCATTCATGCAAACAGTAAGGCCTACTTGGGTGAGTAAGAGGGTGGAGGACCTAACCTATACAATGGAAGCTCTCTGAGGCAGGGATATGCCTTTTTATTTGTTCTGTAAAGCACCACGCACACTTATGATGCTGTATAAATTATAAATAATAATTAAGGTACATTAATGGAGTCTTATTTATTGAGGAAAGATGCATCATTTGAAAGTGCTCACCTTGGAGGTGCTGCTGGTTTCCAATATCTGCAGAAAAGATATTGTCCATCTGCATTGACCATATGAGGAAGGTCCTGATAAGGGATATTCTGAGGACTCCGTCTTGGGGAACTTTCCTCGGGCATTCTAGAAGAATGACCTATAAGATGTTGGAAGAAATAGGACATAACTTTAAAGAGGAGCAGGAAAGATACTGGCAGAGGGGTTTAATACACACATTCAAGAAAGTCAATAAGGCAACTGTCACTGATGGAAATGTTTCTCCCACCCCACCAAAGAGCCACGAAATTGAGCTCAATCTCATCTGCTTCTTGCAACTGCTCTGAGACAGAAGACTCACTTTTTTTTTTTCTTTTTTGAGAAAATGTTCACATTATTAAAGGGGGGTGGGTGGGAATAACAGGCCAACAACACTGCTTCATTACAGCTTTTTTTCCCCTTCTCCCATCTGTGTTTATTTTACATCGTTTGGGAAACGGCTCTTAAAAAGAATATTTAGCTGCAATCAAGTGCAGATTGTAAAGCACCACTATGGATACAAGGAGACAGCTGCATAAAATATTCATCTCTCTTAACATCTCCAAAGAACAGCGAAGGGAGCACAATAATGAGGTGCCCAGCACAGTGTTGTTGTTATGATCCTTTCTGCCATCTGAAAAAGAAAACCTACAGGAGGATTCGCAGCAAACCTGTTTTCATCCTGTGCAAGGGTTTGCATCCCAGAGAGAAGCCGGCATTGCAAGTCAAATACAATCAGATAAAGCCTTTTGCATATCGCCGCTAAGACACATTAACACCCAGCCAAACATTCAGCATCCCAGCCCAGGATTAATTCCTTTCTGTTGCAAAAAGGATGAGAGAGATCTCTTCCCTTTGCAAGCGTCTGTGCTCTGTGCCGGCTGCGATCAGCTCTCCCGAGCTCGCTCCTCTTTTCCAATCTCTTTAGGGAAACTCGCCCGTAATTCATCGCTTCTTGTTCATTTCATCACTTTTCTTAAACAAATCGCGTGTGTGGGCTGAGGTGGCGGTGGGAGGGGAGGTGATGTGGATGGGAAATCTGCAGTCCACTTTTCAGAAGCTGCTGCACTACACATCAAAGGCACCTTGAACACACGCAGCTGTGGCAGTGGGAGACTTGAACAGAAAGTTACTGGTGCTGCAGGTTGCTCGCAAACTTTACTTCCTTCCTGTCACTTGCTGTTAAAGGACACGCGGGGGAGGGAAGGGGGGGACGTGGGGCTCTCCACTGAGCTTCCTGCTGCAAAGTCAGCGCCTGTAAAAACCCAACTTCGCCAGCCTCTCTCTCTCCTAGCGAGGCCGGGGCGAGGAAGAACTCGGAGCCGTTTAATCTGCAACCAAGGGTCCCAGGCTCCCAATGCCAAAGAGAGCCAGGGTTTCACGGGCAAAAAAAAAAAAAAGATCCCCCTGGGTTTAACATGCAACAAGGAGCTCTGGTTTCAAATGCAACAGCCGCCCCTGGCTGGCAGGCTAGGGCAGGGCAGGGCAGGGCAGGGCAGGCGAGAGGCTCTGCGCGAGCCATCCAGCCCTGGCTCGCGGCACGTGGACGGCGAGGGTCGGGGGCTGCTACAGGGACGTTACCAGGTGCTGGGAAGCGCAGCGTGCTCCTGGCGGTAGCGGCGGCTGCTGGCTGCGCGGCCCGTGGAGTCAGCGGCCCCGGGAGCCGCTCGCTGCCTCCGCCCCGCTCCAGGCGCACAGCCGCGGCGGCTCCGGGGAGTGCGGCGGCCGCTCAGCACTTCATCATCCTACAGCCGCGCGGTTCCGCCGAGGAAATCCCGGCTGGCAGGGGCCCAGGAGGGCAGGCGCACTGGGGCCGGCGCGGAGAGGAGGGTGGAGGAGCAGCAGCAGCCGCTGCCTGCTGGGCAGGGAGACGAGCCGGATCGTGGCCCAGGGCAGGTCGCTCTGCCCCGTGCACGGGGGGCCACGCAGGCAATCAAATACCCCCGCAGCGGCAGCAGCTGCAGCCAGGCCCCAGTGGGCGTGAGAGACCCAGGGCAGGAGCTTGGCTCAGGATCCCTGCCTGGGTGCAGCGCTTGAGTCAGGGGCGTGTATCCAGGCGGCCGGGCAGCCCGCGTCTCCTACCGCCTTGCCTTCGCTAAATAATAAATAACAGCGGCTCTAGTCAATCCCTGGGAAATCCCCTGACAGAGGCGGCTCCCGGACACCGTGTATCCCCGGCTCCCCCCATCCCCTCTCTGGTACCTTGGCACTAAAATCCAAGCCCCGCTGTAAGGTCTCCCCAGTTCAGAATAATGTCACCGCAGCCTCTTCGTGCTGCCTGCCCAGGGGGCAGCGTCTCGGAGCCATGACACTAGCTGAGAAGCAGGCTCCAGGGTGCGTTGACCCCAGAGCTATGGGCCTGGCCTGGATAGGCAGACAGACATGCGATGGGTTGGACACTGCAAGCCGAAGAGAAATGAGAGAATGCCTCCTACCCCCCTTTTGTAATGCCTCAGCTTGGATCCCAGCCCTGTGGCTCTGGATCTAGTCTGATCCCAAACTAGAAGAGGCCCAGTTTGTTGGGCTGGTTCAGATGTGCGGGGGTTGGTTTCCTGTGAGACTTCTGCCATGTTGGGTTGAATGCTCTCAACGTTTTTGGAGCCACTCAGTCCAAACTCAAGAGCCTGGATATTGCCCATAGTCCAGATCAGTATCCCAACACTGCCTCCTTAGCTCATCTGTAATTATAACCTGATTTAGGGTATATAACAAATGCTCACGAAAACCGTCAAAAACTAATTTCTCTTGTGTGCAAATCACCTCCCAGGTTTAAAGGCAAATGTCCAGGTACTGAATTTAAGAGCTTGATTCTTCAGTTCTAATGCTGTCAAAACTCTCTGCTTAGTATTTATAGAATACTTTATGTATTGCCTACCACAAGAGTGCAAACTCAGGGATTTTATGCTTCATCATTTAATCTTTCATTTCTGGATGCTTATCTATGGCCAAGAGCCTCCTGGCATCTTAAGAAAAAGCAGCTATAAAGAATAATTTTTTTAAAAAACCAGGCAACATGCCCAGATAAATCCCAGACTGGGAACAAAGGCTGAGGGAAGCAAAGAAAAATATCAGCAACAACTACTAATACAACAATCCCCTCAGCCAAACAATATCCATATTAAAGAGGAAATCAAAAGCACATTTTTATCTTATTGTCATTTATATTAAACCCCTTAATGGAGATTTTTGTTACAAACTGCAAAAACAAAATTATATATTTCCAGAAACGCTGATGTATGGAAATCCATCCATGGGCATTTATAATGAGCAGGATTCGGTATTCCAGGTGAGGCGGGGCCTTCCCAGAGCCTGGAAAACAGTACGTTCAAATTGCATGTGATTTACTAACTCACTTACTCTACTAGTGTTGCTGTGTGTTGTTAAGCAGCGATTGCATTCCACTTCAGTAGCAGGTGAAGCAATCTAATCAGCTGACATTCAGTTCAACAGCACTATGGGCCCAAACCTACATTCCTTGCATGCCCCCAAGTTCCCACTACCTCACTGGGAACTCTGGATGTGCAAGGCATGTAAGATCAGGCCCTCCGGGGGCATTTGGGGATAATTCCCTTTTGTAGAAACACCTGTCTTGTAACGTAATTGTATAAATTCATAAGCAGCATCTTACTATTCTTTACCTCTGAGTCCTGAGTAAGAAAATTATTCCTGGGAAAATTGCATGGATTGGGACTGAGGGATCCACCTGTTTGAGAGCAACACAATATATAAGGGTCCAGGTCAGCAATTATTGCAGACTAGTCTCCAGTGAGAAGACAAAGGGAGCTGTGAGAGTGCAAGTGATTGCCAGATGGTGACATCGTTTGCTTTCTCTAGTCTATGAAGTGATGCGTAATTTGGAAATACATTTTAAGCAAAATAAAATTCTAATAAAAAGAGAACTAGGCTCACTAACACCTTTACACTAACTTGATAACAGCTCGGATTTACGGTGTGCATCTAGAAAAGTTGTTTAGTGTACTAAAGGCCAAACCCTGCTGTCTATCAGGAAGCAAGCAGCCCCATAGACTCCAGTTGTACAAATGAGTATACAGAGATGCATTTGGCCTAAAATAGGACAAAGGGCAGAAAAAGAATCCAGCATTGGAAAGACAAAAACATCACATATAGATGAGGAATGGATAATGGAGGGAAGGGGATGGAAGGTCTGAAAGAGAAGGAGGGAGAGAAGGGTGGATGGAGGAAGAAATACAGGGAAGACAAGGAGAGTGAAGGTGGATCAGAGAAGGACATAAGATTCTCTCTCCCATTAGACTTGCAGTCGCAGAATGACTTTTTAATGGATTATTTCCTGTTCGGATGCGCGGGTGAAGAGATTTTTTTAAGATCCTTCTGTTCTAGTTGACTATAACATCCTTGTTAATTGCACAAGAGTAGTTTGATTTGAGAAGTGGATTTATATGGAGATTTTGCTAAACCATTTGCAATTCTGCTGAATAGGATCATAAAACAGCCAGCTTCACTGATGATGATTGATGAAAATTGGATCTCAGGAAGCAGAATTAGAACATAACTAAGAAATATCTGTATATGAAAGAATCAACCATAAAGATGAGATATGCCATAGGTTACAATATACAGATAGCAGATGGAAGAGCAACAGAAAGAGTAAGCTAAGAGTGCACATGGGGAACAAGAAGAGAAGAAGCATGAAGAAAAATTAAAATGCAAGAGAAAAGCAAAGAAGACAAAGTAGAAACTGCAATCAATTTGCAATAATTATTTTGGTTTTGCTGCTTTCTTTGGCCAATTCTTTATTCTTCCCTATCCAGAGTTAAGTCACCAGGCTTCACTTCTTTTGTGTTTTTATTTTAGCTTGCCTTTTGGTATTAGATGATAAGAAAGACATACAGAGAGAGGCAAGGGGGTTGGGATGAGTTGCTTTCCTTTGACCCTAAAATATTTATTTTAACTCCTTGCCACATTCATGAAAAAAGTAGGACTTGGTGCCCTGCAAACTGGGTTGAAGAAGAAAATAATAAATGATAATCTCCCTGTTGATCAAATTCATGCTTAAAGATGGCAGAAAAACGACTGACTAGCTCTGCACTGGCCTGCTATCCTTTGGGCCCATGCACCAATTGAAAGTTATTTTAGAAGGAGGATTTAGTGCAAAGACCAGGGAATCTGAAAACCTATTTCCAGGTTCTTCCATTGACTTACTGCCCGAGTTTAGGCAAGTCACTTTGTTTCTCTATTTGTATCCCAATGGGAATAATAATATTTAATCTTTAAATCAGTTTAAGACCCTTGGATATGAGTGCAAAGTAACCTCATTACGTGAAAGAACCTGATTAATGTTCAGAAGAGTCCCTACTTATTTGGAGGAGAATAGAGATTCTGTTTGTCAGAGGTCCGATCTTGCTCCCATTGAAGCCAGCAACAAAAGTCTGACCTGGTCTACACTTATTAGGTTGACCTCCATAGTGGAGATGCAGCTAGCTTGACGGAAGAATTCTTCTGTCAACCTAACTGCTGCCTTTTTGAGTGTTGGTTTAACTATATCGATGGAAAAGCCCTGTCTGTCGATGCCTACACCACAAGCACTACTGCAGTATAGCTGCAGGGCTGCTGTTGTGGTGCTTGTAGTGTAGACATAGCCTCTGTCTTCAAACAGGGCCACTTGTGTCAGTAAGGTGAGCAGGATCTGGCCCGAAGTCTCCTAAATTACACTTACTTTTAAAAAATCTGATGTTTAAAAACACACTGTTTGAGTATAAGTTTCAATCTTTTTCATTGATGTTGAAAAGGTGACCCCCCTCCTACATATTGTTCTAATTTGAGAGCTGGTTCTTTTAACGAAAGAAGCAATAAATGTTAAAACCCACAGAAGAATATTCACAATGAGATACACAGGCGTTGTGCATACAGAAAACATGAAACACACACCCTTCAAAGACAGACAAAGCTAAAGGCTAAAAATCCGCCCCAAAGCCTTGTCTACGTGACAGATATTGACCAGCTATTCCAGAATAACTATTCCCATATAATTTAGTTATTCCAGAATAACTTCCCTATGTGGACACTCTGTCCTAGAATAAAAATGAATTGCAGGAGGAGTAATTATCCTGCAATAGTCACTTTTATTCTGGAATTGAGTGTCAACACAGGGAGATATTCCAGAATAGCTATTGTGGAATATTTTATTTTGCCATAGGTACGCCAGTCAATTTCTCCATGTAGACAAGTATCATCATGAGATTATGCTCAGAGGTTGCAGGAGGTAAATACTGCAGTCCTTGTGCACTAGAGGGCACAGTAATAGCTTCTGTTTATCCAGGGCTCATGTGGACATTTTGAAGACTATATTTTATCAACCTTCCTTTGTCATGTGCTTTTTTAGTATTTCCCTTTTTGTCGTTGCTACCAATATTTGTTTCTAAACAGAAGCTTCCTGTTATATAATTAGCCTGTTTGTCCTGCATGATTCACTCACATTGTGAAAGTGAATTGCAATGTTACTACTAAAGCACTTGGAGGGAAATCCTTATCCCCGCCATTATCGGGATAGACAGCTTAACAGATCTGTTCTGGGATGGTATTTCCTATGTTTCTCTGATGTGATTTCATATAGCCATATTAGTGTTGATAAGATGTCAATCAAAACAGAAGAAACAGGAGTTTTTCACTATATAATATGTTATCAAAAGATGCCTTAAAGGAAAACTCTCTGATCTTTGAACTTTAAAATGCATAAAAATAAGCATATGATAACGTGGTAAATTCTCTTGTATCTCTTTGTATAGCCTTGTATTTCAAAAGTGCCTGTCTATTCCTTTCTCAGTTTTATTACTGATGATGGCTACATAATCCACTTTCCAAAACTGGCATAATTGTATCAGAACTAAATAATATAACAAGAAGACATGGTAATTCTGTGGTGGATGGAGTGGTGCTTTATTTTGGTAGCCAAATTGGAAGCACTGACTGAAGAAGAGGTATTATTGTGCAGCCTGATTCTCTTGCTGCTTTGCCAATTGACAAAGCATCATCCATCATGTTTTGCATTCCAATTTTTCTTTGCATGTTTCCCAGCTCATCATAACATAATTATGTTTCGGTTTCTTCCAGTCAGGGGCCGATACTTTCTTTTACTAAGACAACAGCTGCACAGCACAACCTTGATGAATCCCCGTAAGGGCAAAAATGTGTCTTGTGGTGTTTGTTTCTGCCTTAGCAACCCAAATGTTAAAGCTTCTGCTTCTTTTTCTTCTTTTTTTGGACAAATATTGCTGTGGCTTTTAAAATGCACCCAACCCTGGTGCTTTCATAGCAGTTTTCAAAGTGGCACCCATGTTGTTTTATACTGTAATTTGTACATGAAACGTTAAGCATCCTTGCTGGTGTGTAATTTTTAAGTGTTGAAAGGCTGATTCTGTGGTACTGCCTTTTATAGGCCCATAAACATTTATAGGATCATAATTGCTGATATGGAATTTATTTAGTGGGCTTCAGTGTTGTATATGGCCTTTTTCAAACACTTTGCTCTTATATAGCCCTTATAAGTGGATCTCAAAGTGCTTTAAAAAGGAAAATATGTCATTATCTCTATTTAAAACAGAAACTGAGGCACAGAGCAGTGAGGTAATTTCTTAATGTCAGAAGCAAGCTGGGAACAGAATCAAGTCTCAAGGCTACTAGTCCAGTGATTGTTTCATCGTATCACAATATTCTATGTACCGGAATAAATTTCACCCATATTCTCATTTTATCTGTGGTTATGCACAACAAAATGAGACTCCATCTTTTGGATCATACATAAAATGAATGTTGTGACCCTGTCACAACACTCTTCGGAAGCGTAGAGATGTTAGAAGCACAGAGATGATAGCTACAGTGTCCTGGTCAAAATACAGTTTGAGTGATGTAACAGGGCGATCTGTCCCTTTAAAGGTAACAGGGACTAAGGGCCAGCTAATCCCTGTTCCAAGGCATGGCCCTGTGTATGAGTTCTGATGTACACAAGGCACTAAGAAATGTCAGAGGCAGATACTGGGAGAGAAGAAGCATTTCTAGAGAAATAATGAGTGTTTGGGGGAAAACCCGCTCTACTGTTCCTTTGAAGGTCCAGGACCAGGACCCTTGTAGTGAAGGATAGGGCAAAGCTCCCCTCTCTCTCAGCCAATCATGGAGAGCCCTGGAAAGGAGGGCAGCATATAAACTGCTTCCTTCCCTCTTCTCTCACAATAGTAAGACACTAGAAGGGAAAAGGCTGCTAATCCCTCCAAATCCAAGGGAGAAAGACTGAGGTGGTGAGACTTGGCCTCCAAACCATAGTGGAAGACGGGAAGATTGCGCCCCGGCAGAGATGCCTGGACAGAAGGGGCTTTGTTAGGAAGGTTTTATTTTGTGTTCTGTTTGTTGCCAGTTCAGGTGGAACTGGATGAGGGTGATTTAAAGAAACTGGCCAGAAGCAGAGCACCACCCCATGGAGGAGGGATGTGTGGACGCTACAGACCCACAGAGGAGGGCTTTAAGGACCCCTTAGCCAGGAAGAAGCAAGACGTAGCCCTATGAAAGGGGACTGTGGGACCCCCTTTGACCAGAGGGGAGGGTTTGGGCCCAGAGGGCCAACAGCAACTGATTGTAAAGACTCAGGAAATTAGTCATCCATGTCCTGTCCCATCCCCTGAGGAAGGGGAGTGTTGTTTTAAGTGCTTCAGGCTGTGGGACTTATGAGGAACTGAGGATGAGTTGCCTATAGGGCCACCCCATATCGTGAGGGGGTGCTCTGGAAAATGCACCCTGCCACAGCTGCCTAAAATTCTTCCTGGAGTTTCATTTTCTGTGCTGATCTTTTGGGTTTTGTTACTGCCTGCTATTACATAGCTGCTACTTTCCATCCCAGGGGTGGATGCATTTCAGCAGTAATAATAATAGTAAGAGTGAAAAAACTCTTGTAAGCAGGGCCAAATCAGGCAACCATGTGGAACTTCATTCCAGTGAGTAGTTCCATTTATGCATAAATATGTAAATGATTTAGTCCATTTAGTTTCTAATGTGCTTTGAGATCCTTCAGTATGAAAAACATACATGCTCTAATAATACAAATTTTTGTCACTATCAACCACATTAATTGAAACTCCCTTTGAGGTGGATGGAAGTTGCACTCATTTTTGTCAGAATTAAATTTAGCTTTTCTTTTAGGCAAAGAATTGTGAGTACAATTACCAGCCATTCTTGTGTGTCTAAAAAGAAAACTTACTTATGGCTTTGGTCCTCACCACATATTTATGGATCACTAGTATCTAGTATAGCTGGATAACTTGCCATGTGTTATTTCTTACCTATAAAAATGTGTGTGAATTCCAGCAGTGGAAATATAATCAGACATCTCTCTAGGTTTTCTCACATTCATATCTGGTTTCTTTGCTTAATCCACTTACACATGCCAATATGTGGCAGTGTAAGATGTGAATTTTTTTTGATTTATATGCAGTAATTACTTCCTAACATCTGCATAACAGATTTTGTAGGAAAAGTAACTCTGTAACATTAAAACAAGTCTGAAATCTTTAAAATCTCTATTATTGGGTTTTGTTGTCCACAGCTGACTGGATACATTCCCAGCTAGGAAGCTGGTTCAGCAAAACAGCTGCATTAGTGATTTAACGGGGGCTTGAGTCTCCTTGTATTTACACCATTGTGAATCAGGAGAGATGCTACTGAAGACAAAGGAATTGTGATGCTGGTGTAAGAGGAAAAGTAAGCATCATGGTACAGAACAACCAGGGAACATTCAGATATGCTGCTTTGATGGTGTCGGATACTGTGTTAGAGCCTGATCCAGCAACACTTACTACCAGATACATGCTTTCTAGTGAGATTATTATTATTTAATAATTTTATATTGCAGTAGGGCCTAGAGGCCAACTAGGTCAGGGACCCGTTGTGGTAGGCACTGTACCTTGGTCCCACGGATCTAAATGGAACAACTTTTGGTAGTAAGCACTGCTCTCAATAGTGAGTGTTTGCAGTAATGGCCCCAAATTATTCATTCGTATTTATTTAGTGCCAAAAATGTTCTGGGTTCATTACAATCTACTGCATAGTTTCTAGTGCTGGGAAATGCAGTCATTGACATTCTTTCAACACTGCCTTAGTACAAGTGATAATTAATCTGGAGATATCCTTTGAGAGAGGGGAATTTTAACCAAGGAATGTTGAAGTCAAATACAAGATGGAGCACCTCTCACAAGCACAGTACATTTCCCATATTGGACTGACAGTACTCAGCTGTAAAACAATACACAGTTGTGTTACCAGAAATCTTATCATGATGCCTTTTAGACGGGCTTTCAAATAAGACAGATATTAAACCTCTCTAGACCTCTGTTGCCTCCTTTAACGAGCTGATTTGTTAATTAGCGGTGTTTGCCAGTAACAACATCTAGTATTACAGTATCTGTGAGCTCAAAGAACGCCAGCAATTAATATCGGATCTTGAATATAATCTCTGATTACTCTTCTAGCAAAGGCAGAGTATCTGCAGTTGCCAGAGGGGTGGCACACATCCATGTGGATTCATACTGGAATCCCATGGATAGGGCCCTTTGCTCTCCAAGGCATAATGGACCTAAATTATTCAATAGGTACTCATCAATTCTGGGGCAGGAAACCTTCAATTCTATGGCAATGAGAATCAGTTTCATTTGTTGATTTGCTGAATCCACTCTAGAGGTGCAATAACATTTTTATGGAAACCTAGGATAAGGGGGAAGGTTATTTCCTACAGGCTGGATGTTTAGGGTTCCTGTAGAGACAGCCCCCCGCTGCCAGCAGGAGTACGTGGCAGCTGAATAAAGCTCCATCCCTTCCAGGCTGGCAGGGTTGAGGGGATTGAGCAGGGCACCAGAAGGAGTGTTGCAGCAGATGGGGGTCTGAGATGATGAGCTGGGGGCACTGGGCAGAACTCAGTCCTCCCTAGGATGCAAGTGTATGAGGGGTCCTTAGCAACACACACATTTTCCAGGCCTGATTAATCCATAGGTACCATAAACCTATGGCTAGGGCCCCAGCTCCCAGAGTCATGTGATTAAATGAGAATCTAAGCTTTCATTTAAAAAACAAAGTAAACTTCTAGCTTTAATGGTTGTGGGGCTAACATTTGAGATGTGACTCGAGTGTAGCCGATGCAGTGATGGTGTGTCTGAGTCAACACCCCCTCCCCTTCCACAACCCAGCTCAGAACTCCCTGCCTGCCACACACTTTGCATCCTGGTGGGCGAGATTTCTGCCTGGGGCCTGCAACTCATGTACTTAGCCCTGACTGCCATGTTTCCCCCCAGCCACAGCATACACCTTCAAAGGTAGGGAAGGGTGGTCCTGATGAGCCAAGAGAGCTGCTGTCCTACTGTCTGTCTCCCCCAATTATGGGCAACAGGGCAGAAGAGTACAATGCAAGAGAATCTAACTCTCACCAGTGCGAGTCTTGTGATATTTGGTGTTCTTCTTGAAGTCTGAACTCCTGGAATCATTTAACTAGGAGAGAATCTCAGTTTTCTTTTTCCTTTTTTTTAAAGTAAAGTTTCTAGCCCTTATGGTTTAAGAGAAAAGTTTGAAAAGGGTCACTCCAGTGCACCTTAAAGGCTTGGAAATCAGAAGGCAAATAAAAACTTAATTAAAAAAAAAAATCTCATGAATTTTAGCCAGGCTCATGATTTTGGGGGGCTTGACTCATGATTTTTTTTCGGGGTTGCCAACGCTGAGGATATGCTGCTTGTGTAATACACTCCCCCTTACCAGGCAAGCAGCAGAGATACTGAAAACTGCTGCAGCCAGCTCCTGGCAGGCAGAAAGAGCAAAATGTTGGGCAGCTGGCTTCAGCAAAATGGCAGAGTCCATGGCCAAAACAGGGAATTCCATGGCAGTCTGGTAACATGCCAACTTCCATGGAAAATTTTGTGATCTCTGTGAACATGGGGCCCTGTCTACGAATTAATACTACCTGCAAATTAGACTTTCTAAGAAAAAAAAACCTGGCACTATATCTTGAAGATCTGTAGACACTGCATACTTTATGAGCTAGATCCTGCAAACATTTACTACCACTATACTCCTAGTAGTAAGCACCAGGCCCAGCAGGCAGTGTTTGCAGGATTTAAGACGTTTGAAAATATTTTGAGGATGCCCAGCATTTCTTGGTATCATATGAGGACACACGTGTGCAGATATTAGCCCAAAGTTTTAACACTATCTTCCTGTTTTGGTTTATTTAATTGCATCTGAATTTTTTCCTCTCCAAGGGTTTGAGTTGAACACTTTGTGACCGTATGCCACATCTCAACATGCGTGAGGGCCATCCTGTATCTTTCACAGAGAACTTCTTTTAAACCAACTTCTGCTGAAGAGCAAAAATATTTGTATTGGAACTTCACCAGTTTATGTACTGCAAAGCCCTTCTCTTTTGATCCTTCAAAGTAGCAATAACACAATGGCTGAATGAAGTGCTCAGTACAATTCTGGAGTGCAGTGCATTTTATCAGCTTTTTATTTAGAAACTATTCTGTGTACCATATATATTCTGAGTTAATTCTTTATTATTACTAGGAGCATATGCATAAAAACAGGATTTTTGTGGTTTTGAAGTCAGTAATTCATTTGCTTCGGTTGGTTATTCTTTACTTAAATAATGAATATCATAATACACTTTTATACAGGACACTGTATACTCTGTGGCAAGCTGGACCTAATTTCTGCAGTAAGGTTTCTGCAGAAAACTGGAAATTCTGTGGCACCTTCAGGTAAATTCATAAATAGATGGTTTGACTGACTTTAAATATGAACATGAATAATGAATTAATTGTAGTATTCCTTATACTGTTCATTTTGATCATATTTAAATATATTTTACATTGCCCCAGATTTTCAGGCTGCTGTACATTGTACATTGCCTCAGTTTCTCCCTGTTCTAGTATCAACATTCAGCAACAATGATTAAGCAGAATTAACTAGATATTGCTGCCACTGTGATCAGCAGTGAAACAGTTAACAGTATTGACAATTAAGTCGTTGTTAGGTTTCAGATTTAACACGTCATGATAATTAAAGAAATTCACATGTTTTAGAGCTATTGTTTCAGCCAGTCTGTTTGCAGACTCAGGAAGATGAGCTAGCAGTTTGGTTTACATTTGGTAGTTTTACTTCAAAACAACAAAATTTTGAAACGTATGGTTTAAAATGAATGCTTAGGGTCTGTTGCTCAAATCTGCAGCAGGATGTGGATTTTGTGGCAGTGCTGTTGCTACAGAGCTTCAGAATACAGGAGACCCTTTAAAGCATCTTCTACATAAGGATCTCACAGCACTTTGAGTACTAATTAATCCCTGTGATGTAGGAAAGTATAATTATCCCCATTTTACAGATGAGGAACTGAGGCCCAGAGATGTGAAAGACTTGCCCAAGGTCACAGAGAAAGATGAGGCAGAGCCTGCATCAGAACCCAGGGCCAAATTCTTCCCCAGTATAACTTTACTGAAATCAATTGAATTACACCCAGGACAAACTGGCCTAGGTTTCCAAACTGTAGTTTATCCATACAACCACTCTTTGTGCCTTTATGACTTATGGTCATAATCCTCTGTTTCATCACAACCAGCTCCAGAGCCATCAGCTGAAGACTGGGCTGGGGGAAGCTTCTGGTACTCCTCTTCCAAGAGTGTACCAGGGACCATTTAAGGTATGTCTACACAGCAAAGACAAACCTGCAGCTGGTCCGTGTCAGTCGACTCAGGCTTGCAGGGCTGAGGCTGCAGGGCTGTCTCATTTCTGTGTAGACTCCCAGGCTTGGGCCAGAGCCTGGGCTCTAGAATTCTGTGTGGTTGAAACCTGCAACCCGAGCCTTGCAAGTCTGAGTCGGCTGGCACGGGCCAGCTGCGGGTTTTTCTTTGCTGTGTAGACATACCCTGCTGGTTAGTCAATACAGTCTTGGAGTCATTATGTCTGCCCTACGCAGGTATTATGTCCCCAGCTCCTTCTGTTTCAGACTGTGCACCCTCCTCTCTCCACTTTCAGTGTAGTTCTGCTTGTGGGACCGTTTGTCTAATACAATTACATCTGTGCTATTCTTTTATATAGTAAAAGTACTAAAAATGATGCACAGAAATGTATTTCTGCAAAACTCATTAACCTCACACCATAAACGTTTTTGTATTTCCTTTCCCACCTCAGCTGCTATAATGAGATGTTCTGTCCTGCCTAATCGGCCTCTTCCTGCTGTCTGATTAGTTCACTGACATCACAGTTCTTCTTTGCGCTATTCCAAGTCACTTCCAGAGAGAGAACCATGCTTAGATGCTGGATTGTGGCATCACTGCATGAATCAGGCAGAGGGACAAGGAAGAGGAAAACTTTTCTTTATGTACAAAGGGTCTGGTCCTACCAGCCTTCCTCAGACTATACATTTGTGGAAGTCACTGGTTATTTTGCCTGTAAGCCTCAGGCAGCACATATTAGTCAGTAATAACCACTTATCAGCAATGGTCAGAAAGGAAACCCCAGAAGAACTACTGTACGTGACAAGTACATGGGTTGTTTTCGTTTTTTTTAAAGCCACCTCAGTGTGATGAAGGCTCCTTTTCATTTAAAAGACAGAAAGACACATACAAAATAATCATCAACCCCTAATGTGCAAAACTGCAATTTGCATACATCTGGGCAGCTGCTGCGTCTGCCCTTATTACCACCACTGGGGTGCTAATTTAGCCACAACTTTCTCATTTATTTAAATGAAAAAGCAGCAGGTGACTTGCATGCTGCGTTATCTGCAAGGCAACCCGGGAATCAAGTTGACAGAGCTAGAAAGAGATTTAAATTCAGAGAGACTTAGAGGTCTTTCTCCCTGGACTGATAGACACTGGCAGGTTCAGAATTGCCCTTAGTCGACAGTACAGGTCAACACTTAGAAAAAAATCAGTGTTTGTATTTTGGCTGAAGTGGAGAACAGATAACAGGATTAAACTGGAATTCTCCATGCAAGTAAGTAATCTTTCTCTCTAAAATATATCTGCACCAAAATATTCTTCTCTCTACCATGCTGCAAATAATTAATACTAATAATCTGTGTTTGTACAGCATCTAGCACAATGGGTCCTGTCTATGACTAGGCTGTAGAGTGATACAAATAGATAATAATACTTTTCCAGACTCATTCCTTCTGCTACCCTCTAGTGTTCTCAAATTGTAAATGTATTGCATTGACTTGCTCCTCCTCTGTTCAGTTGGCATTTGGTACAATAATCAGCTACTCTGCTTGTGCACACAGGCCCTGGTTCAGTAACATACTTAAACACATGCTCAATTGTAAGCATGTGAGCAGTCCATTATCTTCAATGGGATTACATGCTTGCTTAAAGTTAGGCACCTTGCTGAATTGGGGCCACAGGGCTGTAGATGATTCTCCAGGAGAAGCAGCAGCCCTAGAGAAAAAGTCTGAGCACTAGAAGAGAGGAAATGTTCAGTCACTCTGGGCCACATCAGGAGAGAGTCTGGACAGCTCCTTCGGTGTGTATGCAGCACCAATTTAGACTCACTCCAGGCCTTCCTTAGGCCTTCTAGACCCACGCTCACTAACACGGAACCCACATGTAGTCCATCCCAACCCACAGATCTGGAGCCCCAAGGATCTCCTGTGTAGGATCTTCTGTGGGATCTATACAGGGGGTGAACATGCTAGGGAGCCATTCACAGAGCTGGAGGGAAGCCTGGCGCCTTATAATTTTAGGTTAGACATTTGTGAACCAGTTTAATGAAACACCTGTGTGAAATGATGTACTTGTCAGCTAAGCACAGGCCGGAACAAAACCACTGAGCAATGACAGCCAGGATTGATAATGAGTGAAGACAAGGTGAAACTAGCATGTAGGTCTGAATGTTTGAATGGTGGCAGTAAAAGAAGGTGGTCAGATGGTCATGACACCTTGTGGGTTGGAAGGGAATTAAACAATACTGTATTTTAGGAAGTGGGTATAAAAAGTGACCAAAAAACTCCTACAAAAACTGGTTAAAACTCTCAGTTGCTATCACTAACCATGACACACAGAAAAGCTCTGTCTATGGAAGACTTGCATGTACAGCAAATAAGCTACACTCAAAATAGGCTTTTGTTCATGGATGTACTGTAACTATATTGCATCCAATCCTGGAAGTAAATGTGTGTTTTTCTTTAAAAAGGAGGGCATGATCTAGCCCGTACAGTTTGGTAATCATTAATGAGTAATGATCAATAAGAAAATCCTCTGTTCATGCCAGTTACATGGAAGTTAATATGTATTGCATGAACAGTGCTATGCAAAACTCCACTCCAAAACCCCAAACCCAACCAGTTTCCACTCCTTTAGAACGTTTACCAGTACATTTACCTCTCTCTGTATATATCAGCCTTTGGCCCAAATAATACACTAACCTCTGCACCTCTCTATAAAGGCCTTTTAAAATATAAAGTGTTTAAAGAATCACTTATTTGTCCTATTATTACAAGTGTTTTTTCCTTTTGCTGTTATTACTAATTTACTGAAGTTAAGCAAAAACATTGGTCCTCACCCACTCCTTAATCAGTCATTTTGTACTTATAATCACCATGACAACAGATAATGATATCATAAAGGAAGGATTATGACTCAATTATATGAAGAAGAGGAAGACAGGGTTGGTTTACACTGAAGAAGAGCTTTAATTTCAGTAGAAACATCTTGGGCCTGATTCACCACTGTGTTACTCCAGTTTTACGCAGGTAAAACACCACTGATTTCAATAGAGTTACACTGGCATAAAACTAGAGTTTTATAGTGATGAGTCAGGCCCATTAATTAATTTCAATTAATTGCAACAGAAATATTCAGAATTACATTAATGACAAAAATAAATTTGTTTTAAAAGCTTTGGTTAGTGTTTTTTATGAAACAGGCTCATTATCCAAATTAGCTCAATAAATGCATCCAGAAGTGAAACATGATTATTATTATTATGGCAGTGATATGATTTCAAATAAATACAATTTATTACATAAGCAGTCTGTGTTAACCACCAAGATACTATAAATTGTTCTATTTAATTGGGGAACAATGCAATTTGGGGGATATGGTTCACTTTTATCCAGCTGTGGCATTTCATCCGTCTAAGGTAATTTCTTGGCTTCTACAAAAAATATGGTATCCGATTGGATATTTTTATTTCTAAGATAAAGCTGAACTTTTAACAAGAACAATCTAGTAATTTATACAACCATCTATTCATGCAATTTGGTCAACAGATAAGAGGAAGAGGCATAAACTTTTACCAGCTTAAGTTTTTCTTAGTTCAGTTAGCAAATTCTATGGCAATCCTTTATATATGTATTTTTTTCAAAAGAATTACATACCTTGTTACATACATTTTAAAAGCAAACAAAATCAGTGTTAGCAGCTGAGCGTGCCTAAGTGTTCTTCATGGTGCTTTTGAAAAAGCCTATGATCACAAACCACTAAATGCAAGAATAAAAAATCTTGATAAGGAAACATATTTCAGTTTCAATTTTCCAAGCTATTATGATTAATCAAGAGTGTATATAAAAAAAAAAAAAAGAGAGAAAAAAGGTTTTCAATATTATGAGATCTGCTTTAATATTCTTTTAAAGTAAAACTATCACAAAATTAATCAAATTAATCGTAGGCTGTAGTTTTTTCTGTACTTGCATCAAAATATATTAAGATTTAAATGATTGATTGAGGGCTTTCAGATTCTCCTCTAATTTACACTGTTTTACATCAGTGGAACTATATTGAGCCAGATCCTTAGCTGGTGTAAAACCATTGACCTGGCTTCTTGACTTCAGGGGATTTACTCCTGATTTACACCAATCTAAATCTCTAACTTAAAATGCCTTTCCCTTTTTTTTTTTTTCTGCTGAGAGCTGTGTGTTAAGGTCTTAAAATTCAACTTTGTTTAGGAAATATTCCAAAAATCTTTAGTTTGAAAAATAAATGCTTCCCTTTTAAAAGGGCCCAATGTCCTCTATGGAGCGACCTCAGTTTTAAGCAACTTTGGGAGAGCAAAAGAGACGGACAGATTGGGGGGGAAGAAAGGGAGGGGAGTTCCTCTTGGATGCTGCAGAGATGTAAAGGCAGTGTCCATGATTCTGAGCTGTGACCAAGTAGAATGCAATGTAGCTTGGGGAGGGGTTACGGATTAAAAGATGGTGTTCACCACCTTTCTGGCTTCCTGAATTCTGTGGCATCTGGAGACCACTTTGATCTCTGGCCTAAGCTAGAATTACCTGAAGGGCCATTCCAGAAGCCAAAATAAGAGGAACAGAGAAGTGTTTTGGCCCCCTGCCCTTGACAAGCACTTGATGACAAGGATTGTGAGTAGGTGGCATAGAACTATAATGTGGACTCTGTGCCTTCCAGGGATTCTCCTATACTGGGGAATTTCCAAGGTAGTTGGAGTGGCACAAAGCAGGAGGAATGGAGTTGGAGGTGTGGGGGCAGAGTCAGGGACAATAGGCTTGAAGGAGTTCATACCTCTGAAATATAGGAACTGCAAAAGGCACCATAGAAATAAGAGAATATTTTGTACTGATAACACACTAAGGGCCAAATCTTGCCATCCATACTCAACAGGAGTGGTGCACATATATCTGAAGAAAATGTTTGGCTCTTAGAATTATAACTGGAACTCTCTCCTTTAATCCATCCCTACGGTAGGGCGAATCGTAGTCTAAATCCAAGTAAATGTGCTTGGCACAGTGGCATCCAAAACCCTTGGGTTTGGGATGGAATCCTATCCTATCAGAGCAAGAATAGAACCATGTTCTACTGTCGCCCCAGCCCACGTGGTTCCTTTGATGTGGGAGTGGAGAAAGGCGGGTGGATCTATTTGGGATGGATCTATAGACTTAGCTTCTGCCAGGGAGGAGGTGAAGTGGCAGCTGTCTCAGAGATCCCAATGTCTTCTTAATGGCTAAATATGGCTGATGACAAATCAGTGGAAGGAAAAGGGGTGGAGGGGAGACATCAGTGCCAGTCCAAGGCTTTTCACTTAGTCCTAATGTGCTCTGTATGTGACATTAATACAGTTCCCTCTCTCAATCAGGAACCCAGCCAGGCCTAATAATAGCTCCTGACTCCCTCTCTGTCCACATGAGGCTCTCAGATAAGCAGCAGCCATATGAGGTATATCTTTCACTCCAATCTCTTCCCCATCCCCTGTCTCTCACGCAGTCTCCCAGACATATGCAGAGCCAGAGGCGTCGGGGACAATAGGGAGAAAGGTAGATATATCCACTCCCATCTCTAGGCACAAGAGAGAAGGGGGTTTACTGCTAAGACTCACGTGCAGTGAGCAAGCGCCTCTGTGGGGCTGCTGTGGATTCTTGGGTGGTTTTTATAGTCATGGGCAGGTTTGAGGGGGCCCTGAAGGTCTTAAGGGGCCCCTTAGGGATATCAGAACTGGGGCCCATTGGCAGTTACATGGGGCACCCTGCCGACAGATAAATTGGGACCCTTTGCACTTGTTGGGCACCCCATGGGGGTGCTGAAACAGAAGTGCTCTCAATTCCAAATTGGGCCCTCTGTAGATTTCAAAATGGGCATATGGGACTCATTCCCCTGGATATCAATATGGGAACCCCTGAGAACTTCAAACCAGGAGTCTCTTTGTACCTATATGGGGTTTGCAGTGGCTGTGAAAACAGGGACTCCCTGCAGATGTAGAAACTTGAGAGTCCCAGTGCTGCACATAGCAATACAGGGACCTTTGCACTCTGCACAAATCTGACAACTACATGCAGTTCTAGCCCTGGTTCAGCAAGGGCTCCTGGAGAACCAGTTCCTCTGCTGGCTTAGGATTTTCATGTCCCTGGTTTGGCCTGGATGTGGAGTTCTGAATTTTTAGTGTGGGTGTGTCATTGTGAATTGCGGGGCTGTTACGAATTTAACCTGTATTATTGTGGGCTTTTAGATTTACTGCTACGTTGTTGCCATGGGATGCTGGGTTGTTACCGGTTTGGGGTTGGGGGTATAGCCCTACAGTGATATTTTGCCTGCTACTGACTGAAACTGAAACTAGGGAAAGTTATAGGAAAGGATAGATTCAAAGAAATTGCACAGTAACTAGTGAAATGCTGATGTCAAGGGATGAAGGTTCTACACTCAACAAGCTATTTGAATCTCACTGGTGATTGACCAGGAACGTTAACTCTTAGAACACTAGCATTTGCTAACCAAGTGACTGCTCTGGGTACTAAAGTTTCAAGTAACTATTGTCAATTATACGTCACAAGTTTTGCTGATTTAAAAAATGTAGGTGGAACTTAGTTTACACAAATTATGAAATTGCACATATTCTAATTGCAAAATGGTTCAAACAATTTATAAAGGCACAAACATAAATATTTCAAGCTTTTCTTTATTTTCTAGTATATCAAACATGTTTAGACAAACAAAAAGAGAAACTCGAGAACGTTGGAAGTTGGATTAAATAGCTAATGAAGCAAGTTTTAGAAAAATGGCCTTTTTTTCTGAACACAGTTTTGGGTGTGTAAAATATTTGTGCATGCCCTTTTTATGGACTATCACTTCTCTGTGCGAATGATAGCTTTTATATACAAAAAACCCATTTGCAGACTGCAATGCAAACTGAACAAAAATGGGTTTTGTGTGTGTTGATCCTGGTTACTCAGTAGTCCTGTTCATCTCTGCCAACTGGAAGATGTCATGCTACAGGGGTCAGAATAGCCAAGCAAGCAACTGAAGCTATGCTACGTCTGTAGGACAGTGGTCAAGCAACTCAAATCATACTGGGCCTCCAACAGTGTGTGTGAGACTTCTCTCATTTTCATGCACCACTGATTAGTGCCCAAAAACTGCCCACAGAGGAATTTGCTAGTGCTAAATTGCATGTGCACTAAGGGCTTGATCCAGTGTCCACTAAAGTCAATGGGAGTCTTTTCATTGACTTCACAGGGCTTTGGAGCAGGCTTGAATTAAGGTCAGGTTAAGGCATCATTGAAAAGGTAGCCCCCTTGGTCATTTCATTTCTAGTTTCTTTGATTTTTATGAATTTTTAACAGTTTCAAAAAAAAATATTCCTGATATTTGCTGAGATTGAATTGGTATTAA
Source organism: Emydura macquarii macquarii (assembly GCF_026122565.2). Lineage (NCBI taxonomy): Eukaryota > Metazoa > Chordata > Testudines > Chelidae > Emydura > Emydura macquarii. Next base: position 13,919,355 of record NW_027131105.1, on the reverse strand, counting down.
TCTAACTACACTTCAGGGCTCTGTGCTGGCAATAAATGCAGCTCTCAGTGTCACATCTTTTCAGGATCACACACCACACAACCCCTTTGAAAAGTGATCAAAGCATCTTCAAGTGTCCTCTGGTCAAAGACACACCCAACAGATTTTGTAGCATTGTAAGATGCTGAAAAACCCATTGTTTGGTATCTCCACACACAAAGAGCAAAATGCTGCTAAATCCAAATTACATTTACTTTAGTTTAAGAGGGCAACAAATCAAAAAAACCAAAATGAAGTGTCCGTGAGAGAGCACAGTGTGTCTAGCCTCTGTAACGATCTGACCTGAATCTAACACAAAATGGCTGCCAGTCTCTGCTGACAGCAGTGTTAGCATTTTAAAGATACAGTACACACAAACAGGGTCATAATAGTTACATAGCTGTATACATGGCAGTAGGGAACACAAGGTTATGTATCCTGCTTGTCAGTAATGAGCCTGAGTTTTTTGCCGTGAAAGGTCTCAGGCATATCACTTGCACAATTAGGGTCACTGGGGAGTCTATCAAGAGTATGTCTATGTCTAGCAACAAGGTTTCTAGCAGAAGCCAGTCCATGTGTGGGGTGCATAAGAACTCACACTGCCTAGGATTAGGCTCCCCAGTGTCAGCCACAGGGTGAAAATAAATATTCATTAATGGGTTTGAAAGAGAAAATGAGTAAAATACATTCATTAAAATATTTTCACACTTTATGTTATGTGGATCAATCTCATCCCAAGGACAGAATTCTGTTTACAGTGTCCACAGCCTCAGAAAGGTTTAAAAGCTCATCACCCTAATCCTTTCCAGCCCAAACGCAACTCAGTGCAAATCACCTGGAACAGTGAACAGACATACTATTTATAGATCTATCCAGCTTCCACTGAAATCAATTGGAGTCCTTCCTCTCACTTCATTGGGACTTGGATCAGGCTCTATGGGCAAAATTTTGAAAAATGCCTGAGTGACTTAGGAGCCTACATCATATCAAAAGCCTAAATCACTTTTGAAAATGGGAGTTGGGCTCCTAAGTCATTTAAGTGTTTTAGAAAAATCTTACCCTACATGCCTATCATTTAGTATAATAGCCTGATAATTTCAAAAGGTTTACTAACTGGAAACAGTCATGGGACCCATTTATTTAGAAATAAATGATAGACACACAAAACTGTGTTCAGTAACATAGGGCTATCATGGTAAGCTATCTTTGCATCTAGTATCAGATGCACTGTAAAGAGACTTTTATCAAAGGGAATATTTTTGTGAAACATTTAAAATACCATTTACTATCTCAAATCATTTAGAAATATATTTTACTGTAAAAATCTTTGGAAAGTAGCTGCTCCTCTACTCAAAAGCTAAGTTTAAGGTCTTATATTTTTCGGGCAAGTGTGGATGGCAATGCTGATGTCTAAGCAGAGGAGGAAAGCGGGCGCTCTTTCTAGATATGAATGAGGTTTTCAAGTGCTACTGGGGAAATACAGAATCCTGAAGTCAGCACTTGATAGGAAAGTTAAAATTATCAGCACTTTTTGAATTCCCCAATATAATGAGATTTTAATCAGTTATTTTATATTTTTAAGAAAGCTTTAGAGATCTGTCAATCAGAATCATACCACAGTTTTACTTTTTTATTTAATTTTTCTTTAATAAATCTTACTTTAATTTTTATATAGAGAGAGCCTGATTGTCAGTTTTTGGCCTCTATTGGTGAGCACACAATTTCATTCAAGAACACACTTCTGGGTAACTAGCACCTGCCCATGCAGTTGAAAGATTTCAACATTTACATGCTCATGTATTTGTATTTTCACTCACAAAAGCCATGTGTAAGGAGGGGTTTTACACATGGAAATTCTGTCTGTGCTTTGCAGATGCTGGAAACTTTCAACTGCCCACGCAGTGTTAATACCTCAAAACTGCGCACAGATAGTGGAGGCTGGGTGGAGGTTCTATCAAAAGTAAAGCCCATTACTAACAATATCCAACTATAAAGGCAATACCGTAATATAATATTGGGATTCTAAACACAACGTTTATAATGTTATCACCCTGATATCGATTTACATCTCCCAGTGACTGTTAGCCAAGGTATAAATGTATATGTATTCAACATATTTTCTTCATAGCTCATTCAGAGCATAGAAAACACAAAGAATATGTAGGCAGAGGCCTCAGTTCTTGGTTTTGACTGAGCAGTGCTTGATACAGGACCCAAAGGAAGGTGGGACAAAGGAGGTTACCACTTTTGTATGCTCCAGATTCTAGAACTGGCCTGAAGGCTGTCATCTAATCTTCCACAAGGGTTTATTCTGGTAGCGGGGAACTGTTGGAGTGCAAAGGTAATCCAGCCACATCCCTTTCCCTCATCCATGCTGCCTGCGTAGGAGCTAAGAAGGAATGACATAGACTCACTATGCTGACTCTCCCCAACCCCACTTGAGAAATCTCTCTATACAATGGAAATTCTTGGAGGGTGTGGACAGCTCTGGTTTATTGGTTTATTGTGAGTGAAAATACAAATACATGAGCATGTAAATGTTAAAATCTTTCAACTGCATGGGCAGGTGCTAGTTACCCAGAAGGGTGTGGACAGCTCTGGTTTATTGTCTCTTTGCACTGGAGCCGAGCAAAGGGGGTCTAGTGGAACTTGGAATCAAGGACAGAGTATACTTACAGTAGGATAGCTAGAATTCAAGGTTCTGAGATCACAACTGTATATTTATTTATGTTTCTAACTGCTCATGCAGCACCTTGAGTCTTGGAGAGGCTTTAGTTTCTGCATAATGTTATGTGTTTTTATTATTAATAAGATGCACTATATAAAGAAGAATATTAAATTAGACTAACAAAACAGGTAAAAAAATTAAAGGTAGCAGACCAGACCAGAAGGTAAATCAGCAATGTTGCTCTGAAATAAGGTAAGATTTGCAATTGGATCACAACCAAAAAATATGAAAACAGGAAACAAGATTATAAGAACATTTCAGGCGTCTGGTGACATTACAAAGCACTCAAGCTTGTACTGGAGGTTTTATAACGACATCCAAGCCCCTTGACATAAATACAGCGTCTCACTGCAATTTACATTTGTGTCCCATTTATCTTCTCCTTAATATAAAAGTACCATCTTTTCCCTTTATAAAGCAGAGCAGAGAGCAGAGCAGTACCATTTTATTATTATCCTTTCCAATCGTGTAAGTGAGAGTAGTAATGTCTTCCAATTACCTCACCTAAATGAAATGTTAAACCAAAAGGAGAGGAGAGAAATGGCTTTTGTAGCTGAAGCATAGGAGTGAAATCCTGTGCCCACTGAAGTTAATGGAAGGATTTCACCCCTGGGTTTTATTCCTGGTTTGTCTTCAATCTTCCTCAATAAACTTTCAGTTCTTTTGCCACAGTTTCCTCATCTAGAGAATGGGGAAAAGATACCTACCTCACAAAGGGATTGCAAGATTTCATTCAGTAATGTTTGTGGAAGTGCTTTAAGATCTTTGAATAGAGGAGGCTAAAGAAATGCACAGTTCTTATGAAGAGAGATAAATATTATAACTTCAGATCTTTAAAGCGTTAACTGCAGTTAAGGTTGGAGTAGTTTTCGTCCTTCTTCATAACTAAGTATAAAAAAAGGACAACTCCTACTTAAAAAGTCATTTGCTATTCAATTTAAGGCCCTATCAATCCTACAAGCCCTCCATGGGCAGAACTCCCAGTGAAGTCAAGTATATAAAAGGTTATTGCAAGGACGAGGGAGAAAAATTGTTCTCTTTAGCTTCTGAGGATAGGACAAGAAGCAATGTGCTTAAACTGCAGCAAGGGCAATTTAGATTGGACATTAGGAAAAGCTTCCTGTCAGGATAGCCAAGCACTAGAATAAATTGCCTAGAGAGGTTGTGGAATCTCCTTAGACAAACCCTTATCAGGGATGATCTAGATAATACTTAGTCCTGCCTTGAGTGCAGGGGACTGGACTAGAGATCTTTCAAGGTCCCTTCCAATCTTATGATTCTGTAAGTCAGCTACCGGATCAGTAGCGTAATGGGTTCTCAAATATTCAATTTCAATGTAGACAGCAAAAACCGGCTACTCTGTCACCTTTTACAACCACAGGGCCCAGTCCTGAGGCCCTTTTTCATTCTGCATGAAGTCTTTACTTGAGCAAAACTCTCATTTTCTTTCACTGAGTACAAACTGAGTCATAAGATCAGAACCTCAGAGAGACTCTGAAGTTATGTTTTGTTTTCCAGACACGTTTTTAAAATGTGGTAATAATCCTGATTCATTGCTCAAATTTGTTGTGTTGAGTTCAAGACTGGAAAGAATTGATAAAGTCAAAGAAATGCTATTCTTTAAATGTGTCTGACTTTTACTGTAGGCTCAGTGTAAGAAATCCACACAACTTGCAAAAACAGCATGATAACTAGTTATGCAAACATCTTAACAACTGAAAGCACAGTCCTGAGGCTGGTATTGTAGATGCACAATCCTTCCTCACATGGGAGATAATTATTATTTCTAAACTTTGAAACTATAGAGCGATGTGCAGTCTGCCGTGAGGATCCCCGTAGTAAAGTTTTTGACAATATCATACATTTACATTATTCATGTTGATCAACTCTTTTTTTGTTTTTGTTTTTTTGCATACTGAGAACCTGATCTTCCTTGTTCATAATGTTATTTATTTACATAGTGCTATGAAGTGTTTGCAGGATTGTGGATCAGGTTTGTAACCATTTTTATAATAGCTTTCAAACATGGTTATACCATGGCTTTAAGGCCTGTCTACAAATCACTTACCCTGTGACGTGATTCCTTAACACAGTTCTGTAAAAATACTGTCTCATTATTACACTACAAAAAGCGTGTTAAAATCCTGATGCCTCTAGACCTGACAGATACATGTGCATTGACACAGACAGATTTAAATGGCCTCATTCTGCTCTCACACCGGTTTTAAATCAGTGCATCTCCAAGTCCAATAGCTTGTTAAACTGAATTGGGGAGGTTGTGGGCACAAAGAAAAAGACAACAAAACCACAATGTCCTTCACATTTTTCCCATTGGATAAACATAAAGATACAATATGTCAATAAAATTCAGTTAAAACATCATCTGGAGCCACTGTAGATGAGACCAAATCTTTTTAAACTATGTCACTGAACTACATAATGGCCTTCTGAAAGGCTGTAGCACACAGTTTAGAAACATGGGCCAAATTTCTCCCTCATATATCCTGGTGCAAATCAGTAGTAAATGGAGTTACTCAGTTCCTTCCCAACAACACTACCAGACCACATTATTTAAGTTAATAACCATGCTGGGAGGAATGGCCGTGTTTTAACAGGGTTCTCCGGCATGGTAAATGTCATAGTGCAGGCAGATGGGACTGTATTTTTAAACACTTTGGAGAAGTGGAAGCCCTCAGATGTGATGGTGATGGGACCAGGTAAGTAGGTAGATAGAACCTAAATCTCTCCCTTCAGACTTCTTCCTTCTGCTTTCCCTCCACTGGTTATGGTGTTCTTCCTCCCCCCCACAGCACACCATTCTCAGATCCAACCCTATGTATCCCCAGGGGGGCTCTCCCCACTTCCTGCAGCCTTTCCCTAGCTCACCTGGGGTCCTCCTCCCTTCCCTTGCCATGCGAGCACCAGGTCTGAAGCTGCCTCTCCTCAGTGACATCTTCTCTGCCTGCCCCACTCTTCTCCTCCAATCCACAGAGAAGGCTGCCAGGCCAGCAGGGGGAGAGGCAGGGAGGTATCTGCTACTGCACCAAGTAGGCGTAGGCTCATGGCTGTCCCTGCTAGTGGGAGGACAGAAGTGCAGGGATGTTCTGCATGCTAGGAGCTGATCCTGGAGATGCAGTGGGGGACAAATGGGTAGGTGGTGCCACCCAATGTCTGCCCATTGCCCTGTGTTACTCCACTGACTTAAGTGGAATTATTCCTGATTGACCCCAGTTTGAGCAGAGAATCAGTTCTGTTGTGTAAGCAGGCCCTTTATATGGACTCCGTGGGCTTGAATCTCTACTACCTTCCCTTACGTACCACGGGTGTAAAATGGTAGTGAATCTGAATTCTTCACTCACTTGCATTGGTGGTCATGTTTTACACCTGCTGCAGAGAAGTGTAAATGACTATACAAAGTGTGAAGCAATGAAGAATCAAGCCCACTGTTGTTCTCTTATTAGCCTTGTGGGCCCATTTTCTGCAGTCCTTACCCAGACAAAACTCCTGCTGAAATCTTTAAGGAACACTGAAGTGTGCCACAGATGGACTACATGATTTCAAAATGATCAAGCTGTCTGAGGTAAGAGAGATGAACTATAAGGTGACATTCAGCATCTACGCAGCGGACTGCTTTTCATTAGCTGTGTCTGTGTGAGCTGAAGCTTGAAGGCCTGATCCAAAGCTTATTACAGTCATTGAGAATCTTTCCATTTACTTTAATAGACTTTGGATCGGGCCCTGAGAGAGGTAACAGCAGGGAGCCACAAAAGAGCACTCTGAAAGGGAGGTTTGGGGTTTCTTTGACTGACACGAAAATTGAGGGGAGAAAAGGGAAAAACGACTGAACCCCAAAGATCATTTGACGTGCTCTTTGTCTTGGAGCTTGGAAGTGTCATTCTTGTTATTTGCCAATGTAAGTTCACTGAAATCAGGCCCTTTGTAGTTAATTTTTTTATCTGTGACTTGTCAGGAAAAAGGGAAAGAAACTTTGAGCCAAATGGTAGAGATTAAAATTACAGTCGTTGAAAGTATGTTTTTTCTCTTGGAGTTTTATCACATCTAAAACTAGTCAAGGAAGCAAAATACTTTAATTAGATATCAACTCTGCATTAATTGCACTGGCAGAACTCCCACTGGATTGCAGAGTTTGCAATCCAAACATTAGGAAGGCCTGAAAGTGATTCTCAATTGACTATAAACAAAAGCGAAACTGACCAGTTGATACTCAGTGTCCAGGCTGAAATAAATGCAAAAGATAAAGGTGACAAGTAAATTTTAAATTTATTTCAATTTTAATAATCTGAGGGGTAAAGCCTATTTATCACATAAATAAGGCCAATAATATATATATCTGACTTTTAACCTGACAGCATATGTCAAAATAGGCTCAACTGATGAATGTCAATACCAATAAATGATTTTTAGGCTAAGCAGAAACACAAGACCTGATTTTCAGTAACAGGTACATAAAATCAGTCAGAGTTTTGATTGAGTGAGGCCTGGAGGATTTGTCCCTGTAATATTAGTTCCAGATGGGATGTAATCTTTAGTATCGGATCTCTCTAAATAATAGTATTTGTTGGAATGCATTAAGTCATTAGAACATTACTATAATGCAATATTTTTTTCTATTAACGAGTCAGAATATTAAAATATGTATCAATTGTAGATGCAAAATTAAAACTATATTTCATTTGTTCAGGCATCAAAAGTGAGAGTGAAAAAAAAAATATTCCTCATTTTGTAATCAAGCTCAGTTTAAAAATGAAACTGTTATACCTGCTGAAGTAGGTATTAATGTTTTTAATCTGCCTTCTAGAAATGCTTACTATCATTAGGATTTCACAGCAAACTTTAATTGTCAGAGGATTTATTCTTATAAGAAAATTATCTGCTTTCCTTCCCCCAGAAATATTTTATGATGAAGGCATATCACTTTGAGAGCAATCAGACATGCAAATAGCCCTTCCAAAAATCAAGCAAGTTCTCGAGGAGTTTTAAAAATAGAAAATTTGGCGTTTTATCATGGATCACAAGACAGAAGGGAAAAGGAAGCAGCGACATAGCTTGACTTTACTGGATCAATTAAACAGCATGAAAGAATTAACAGAAATGATTGATGTGGCCCTTGTAGCAGAAGGTGAGACGTTCCCCTGCCATAAACTGATATTGGCTGCTTTCAGTCCCTATTTCAAAGCCATGTTCACCTGTGGCTTGCTTGAGTGCACCCAAAGAGAAGTGGTGCTCCATGACATCTCAGCAGAAAGTGTGTCCATAATACTCAACTACATGTACAGTGCAGATTTGCATCTCACTAATTTCAATGTGCAAAATGTTGCTGTTGCTGCATTTTTTATGCAGATGGAAGACGTTTTCAGTGTGTGTCAGAAATACATGATGAACCATATGGATGCTTCTAACTGTGTGGGGATCTTCTATTTTGCAACGCACATTGGAGCAGAAGAATTGTCGGATCAAGCCAGGCAATATTTGTATCAGCACTTTGCTGAGGTGAGTTTGCATGAAGAAATATTAGAAATTGAAGCACAGCAATTGCTGAGTCTCATAAAATCAGATGATCTGAATGTATCCCGGGAGGAGAACATTTTGGACTTGGTGCTCAGATGGGTGAACCATAGCAGAAAATCACGTGTTGAGCACCTTATTGAACTTCTGAAGCAAGTGAGACTGGAACTTGTAAACCCTTCTTTCCTAGTGGAAGCTCAGAAAAGGAACACGGTGCTTCTGTCTAATTCAGAATGTCTTGATATGATTGATGGAGCATTAGAAACTATAAAGAAATCCAAACACCCCTCTCTCAGTCTTCGCTATGGCATGGAGACCACCAATCTTCTACTTTGCATCGGCAATAATTCTCTGGGTATTCGATCAAGACATGGTAGCTATGCAGATGCCAGTTTTTGTTATGCTCCTGCAACACAAAAAACTTACTTCATTTCCTCTCCGAAGTACGGTGAGGGATTAGGATGTGTGTGTGCCGGTGTTGTCACTGAGAACAACGATATTATTGTGGCAGGGGAGGCCAGTGCTGCCAAAATGTCTAGACAAAAGACCAAGAACATTGAAATTTATAGGTGTGTATTCTTAAACGGGAGGAAAAAATGAATAATTGTTTTTAAAGTTTAAATTATAAATAATGTTCCTGGAACAGAAAAAGACCACTAGAGAAAACGTTTTTCTCTCCATATGTTTGTATACAGATTTCAGTTACCCAACGCAATTTGTTACGGAGGACAATCCTTCCTTCTCCATGAAACACTGAAGCATCTCCTTCTATATTTAGGGCCAAATCTTGACCCTTTTACTCATACGAGAAGGCCCATTGACTAAGGCTATGTCTACACCAACGGTTCCCAACCTGGGGTGCATGACCCCCTTGGGGGGACACCAAAGATTACAGGGGGCCCATGAGGCTTCAGTAATATTGAGGTTATTTAGCCCCTCCCCAAGCGCCGTGCTGGGCACAGCAGCCTCAAGCTCTGCGATAGCCGGAGCACCAGCCGGGCACCCATCCGGAGCAAAGAAGCAGGCCCCCCTCCCCACCCTGAGGGAGCAGCAGCCCCAAGCTCCACTTCGGCTGGAGCAGAGGAGCAGCTCCCCCCGAGTCCCAACCTAGCCAGGCACCCGGCTGGAGAGGAGCAGCCCCACGCTGGTGGAGGCCTAGAGCAGCCCTGACCAACCCACCAGCACCCGCCTCCATTACCCTCAGTCCACGAGGGACGGGAAGAGGTGGGGTCACATGGGGCATGCGGTGGCGGCTGTGCCAGGGAAGGCTTAGCTTCGTACTCAGTAAGAGTAATTATTATTATTATTTATGTAATTTAGTGTTGTTATTATTATTATCATTATATGCATTTATAGGGGTTATATGTGTTTATGGCTGGTGAGGGGGTGGGTCAGGGCATATGCATGTTTTACCTAGTGTTAACTAATGGGGCTTTCACTCAAAAAGGTTGGGAACCACTGATACTACTGCCTATGTCGGCAAAATGTATGTTGCTCAGGGGTGTGAATATTCCACCCCCTGAGTGACACAAGTTACACCAACATAAACGCTGGTGTGCACAGCGCTGTGTCGGCAGGAGCGCTGCTGCTGCTGACATAGCTTAGGCCACTCACGGAGGTGGGTTTTTTAATGCTGATGGGAGAGCTTTCTCCCGTCAGCATAGAGCTTCTTCGCCAGATGCACTGTAGCAGCGCAGCTGGGTCAGTACAGCTACGCCACTGTAGTGCTGTACGTCTAGACATACTCATAGATGGAATCTTTATTTTTGTAAAGTGATCTGAATTTGGTCCTAAATCTCTTTCTGCACACCTCATATTCCCCTAACCCAAAGGTCACCTGTTTGTTAGTATTTTCTTTCCTGGATCATTCCTCCAGGTCAATTATTTTATACTGGTGCTGATGTCTGAGATGTGGAAATTAATGGATGGGTTTGGTCATGCATAAATCTACATCCAACTTTAACTAGACCATTCTGATGATTCATGGGAGCTAAAATGTAATAAATAATAATAATAATAATTAATAATAATAATCTTGAAGCCTTCACTCTGTTTTTACTCAGTCCTCACTCAGACAAATCCACATTAAGGAACATGGGTGCTTTGCCAGAATCAAGACTGACTAAAAACTGAGGCTAACATCTGCCTAAATGGAGGCACATAAATAAATGTGACCTTCGTTTCAGAGGTGCTACTTCAGCTCCCACTGAGTGTAGTGGAAGTTGTGAGTATTCAGCACAAGCAAAATAAAGACACTTTAATTATGGTCAATATTTTCAAATTTGGATGCCTAAAATTAGGTTCCTAAATCCATACTAAAAGCCTGATATTGCAAACGCTTGTGCATGTGAGTAATTTAATGCACATGACTAATCCCACTGAGTTCAAGGCTAAAAACTTTTCTTCTCTGTTGACAAGAGAGAGAACTTCTGTTGTCACTGTAACATCATCTGAAACTGGAGAAGGGAGATTTAACTACAAAATTGATATAATCTTATCAGAACCACAGTTTCTAATTTTGGATTTTCCTACAGGTACCACAGTAAAGGAAACCAGTTTTGGAAAAGTTTGTGCACTGCTCAGTTTCGTGAACTCTATGCGTTGGGCACTATTCATAATGATCTGTATGTCATAGGAGGGCAAATGAAACTGAAAAACCAATATCTGGTCACAAACTGTGTTGAGAAGTATTCCATGGAACAAGATAGCTGGAGAAACATGGCACCTCTTCCAGTGCAACTGGCCTGCCATGCCGTGGTAACAGTAAATAATAAACTCTATGTGATGGGAGGCTGGACACCACAGGTAAAGAAGTTTTCTAATTATTTTGTTATATAGGAGCTAGCTAATATGTCTTATGTGCAGCATAACTCTTCTTGCATAGTTAAAAATACCTCAGTTGTAAGCAAAAAATAAATTGCACTCACTCCTCTCACATATTGAATGGAAAACTCAAACAGGCCAAGGGGAAATAATGTCCATGATATATGATCTTCAATTGATATGCTACCTTTAATAAAGACATTTGCTTCAAAGGGAAATTTCTCAGTGAGCAAAAATTAAAAATGTATCCTGTCTAAACACAATGTCACACACCTTATGTGTTTAAATAGTCCTGGGGTAAATCCTGAAGTCCTTACTCAGTTTTTAATCCAGCAAAACATTAATTAAAAAGAAATCATGGTGATGATGATACTTGGCTCTTGCCCACTAATTAATAATCGTCTTCTATAACTTTTCTATCAGCAGCAAATAGTTGTGTTTAAATAAGAGACACAACAAATCCTGCATCTTGGCAGGGGGTTAGACTAGATGACCCTTATGGTCCCTTCTAACCTTATGGTTCTATGATTCTACGACATGGGCCCATACTGGAATCCAAAATCCAACCCCTATGAACTCTGGTAAATTTCAGGTCCGAATCCATATACAAACTTCTCAGCTCAGCTCCATTTCTTGGGAAATGTTTTCAGTTTATAATTGTTTGTTTTTTTGACAAAAAGCCAAAACTTTCAGTGGAAAAGCAGATGCTTTTCACCAAAAAATTAGTGTTCTCACAAGTGCAATTTTTCACCAAAGAAATTTGTTAAACTTTATTTGGGACATTCGTATTATGTGTTGTTGACTGTAAGATATTAAAAATATGATCACATCGTTAGTTTGGAACCACTTTTTAGACATAAATCTTTAAAAATTTAAGACTTAAACATGTTCAGCAAACACAATTTGCATCTGTTAAGATATTCTCAGTATGGAAATCCCCTAGGAGGCAACTAAGAATGATCATAGAGTAGGTCTCACACTGAAATTGAGCAAAGACACTCTCTTTTTAAAAATAATTAAAATACAAGAACATACTTAACGTGGAAATAATATAGCTGTAAAAAGCTCAAGCTGGGTGGTTTGTTATATAATAAAGATAGACGTTAAGGTAGACACTCAGCTTTTGTCTAGCTTGATAATTCTCTAAAACTAGGGGAGAAAAATGGCTGAGAAGCTATTGTCCTGAATATTGAGCCAAGACTAGTAAAAATAAGGCACCTGGGAACTGATATCTGCCAACTAGCACTTTCTGTGACAATTCACGAGTTTGTGTCTATGCATAAAATTGTTTGGGATAAGCAGTTTAGCATTAACTGATAAGGAGTTACGTAAGAATCTACCTGCACAGGTCAGAATGTGTTAGCCACAGTGGTGAAATAAAGATTGTAAGACCAACAATACAGTGATAGTATTTTCAGTATTAGTACTCCCCTCTCAGGCACTAAGGGTTTATATGTATGATATTGTGAAATGAGCAGTATGAAAGCATATTGATGTTCCTCAGGTCAGGGGTAATCTTTCTATTTGTGCAGCACCGAGCACTCAATCTGTCAGCCTTAACAAACATTATTGATATAACATTGCTAAGAGTGTCATAAGCATACATGTCAACTTAGAGAACATAGACAAAGACACATGCCCTCCCCACTGAGACCTTATAAATGAATTAAGACAAGATAAACTCAAGACAGGACATATAACAACAGCTCAGGAGAAGGAGATCCTGACTCACCATAGCATTACTCCAGTTCTGCCCTGGTGTAACTGCACTGACATCAGAGGGCGTTAATCAGGCCTCAGGAACTGGGGGGTTGTTAATAATGTGAAGGAAAGAGGGATTTTCTGAATGGGTACTGTCAGAGGGTAGTGATCACTCTGAAGGGGTCAGGGGCTCAGCCTACCTCTGACAGGCTCCACAAGGGGGAACTGAGGCAGGCCAGATTCACCTGGGCCTAATTACTTCACTGAATAACTGGGAGGCAGTTAATTAGGCAGGGAAGCACCTGGGCATGATAAAAGGAAACTACTCCCATTGTGGGTGGGCTAGAGAATAGAGGCTCCTGGGGAAAGGAACTATCCCCACAAGGAGAAAGCTCTCAAGAGGAGCCTGTTGAGGGGACTCACTAGGAAAGGAAATTAAGAAGAATGTTCCTCGGTGAGAGAGGCTCCAAAGGGAGGAGCTATGAATGCCAAGGCTCAGTGGATGTTGGCCCCTGTGGAGGGGCTTCATCAGGTAGCAATAGAAGTCCCAGATCAGAAGAACTTTAGGCTGTTCTGAGGAAGGGGGGGTGGGGGGGGTCATAGTTTGACCTTTGTGGGGATATGGACTCAAAAGTAGAGATCCTTATCCAGCCAATGACAAAAGGCCCTGGCTCCAGAAGAGGGTTCTGGTCAAGAGGGCCTTGCTGGTAAGGGACCTGGCCATTAGGGGTTGATGTGCTAAAATTAACTCAACCCCCTTCCTCTCCCCCTCCAGCTAGAGATGCTGATGTGGAGGCCTATTTGTATCCTGCTCCACCTTGGGGTAAATAAACTAAACCCCGGCAGGGGCACTGTTCAATACACATATGTCTTGTTGAAAACCCACTGGGAAAACAGAGGCAGAGATGTAACTGCAATGCTGTACTGGGCAGCAAGTGGATGCTCCAGGTGTGAGGGCCCCCATCACAGGCAGGTTTTCGTGGTGGCTGATGCGGGCAGTGAGATGGATGTAGACTCTGGGGGCAGAGTGGAAAAAAGTGTGAAGTTGAGTGTTCCGTACACAAAGAGCAAAGCATGCACATTCTGTGTAAATTACTTTCATTATCTAGGCTTTTATTCCTTGCCCATTGCCAGGGTGTCAGAGTGCCTTTACACTAAGGGAAACAACAAGCAAAAAAGAACAAAATTAACAACCCAGAGTATGCGTGTGCGCTCTCTCTCTCTCTCTCTCACTCATTAAGATGGCTGATCTTGAAATACTTCAGAGCCCTTCCCTACAGCAGACTGCTTACGTTTAAAGGTGCCGTACTCTGAAAACATAATGATAGCTGTCAACTTGACACCAAGAGAAGGAGAAAATGGGGAGGAAGACTGGGATGAAGAGGGGAAGCAGAAATGGGTCTAGGAGGAGTATAATGGGAGCAAAGATGTAGCTGGAAGCCAGGAATTTATTATTAAAACTGTTAAATGGAAAGATTTAGCAATTGTGCAACTTTAATATATTTAAGTTGATTAAATAAACGTGTTAATTCAGAACATGTATTGTATCTAAAGAGGACCTTAGAGCAGCCTTTGAAGTACCTAATCAAAACTCATGGTACAGCATGAATAACAAAGCAAACAGAAATTCATTCTTCAGGAGGAAAGGAATGTTATTGAAAAAAGGTTTTGACTTATTCTTAGGGCTTCATAGAGGCCTTGTAAAAGAGCTATATTCTGTCAGAACTGTGTCCATAGATGTTTTGTTATTACCCAAATCCTCAGCTTTTTTGCTATAGAATATAAATGCACTGTTATTCATCTGCCTTCTACAATGTACTTCCAGCCACAAGGCATGGGTACTGTTAAATCGTAGTGAGTATGAATCACTTCACAGTTATAATTGATGCGTTTGTTATTTATCTGCTCAGCTGTCTGCTGTGATTAATTGGACGCAGGCATGTCCAGAGGGCTCCAAATGTTCTATTATTATATGGCTGTCATATTTCATACAGATGGATCTCCCTGACGATGAGCTGGATCGATTAAGTAACAGAATGTTGCAGTATGACCCAGGCCAAGACAAATGGACAGAGTGTGCACCAATGAAGTACTCCAAATACCGTTTCAGCACAGCTGTAGTCAACAGTGAAATTTATGTCTTGGGTAAGAGGAAACAGATTTTTAACAGATAGCATAACCACTTTTTATTTTTTCCAGCAATTTGCCTCTGTGAAATGAAAGATTGCACCCTTTGTTTTGAATTATAGGGCAAAGTACCAAACGGACTGAGTTGTTTTTTTTTTTTCATAATTTCTTGTATTCTTAAATTCAGCTAGATGAAGTTTAAATGAAAGTTTATTGCTCTGGCTTAATATAATTTCTTTAACACCTTCCATCTGAGAATCATAGAATCATAGAAGATTAGGGTTGGAAGGGACCTCAGGAGGTCATCTAGTCCAACCCCCTGCTCAAAACATTGCTCCTAGTTCTGTCATCTACTACCACTGAGAACAGTTTAGCGCCATCCTCCCTGGAACCCCTTTCAGGTAGTTAAAGGCTGCTATCAAATCCTCCCTCATTCTTCTCATCTGCCGACTGAACAAGTCTAGTTCCCTCAGCCTCTCCTCATAAGTCATGTGCTCCAGCCTCTCAATCATTTTTGTTACCCTTCTCTGAATTCTTTCCAATTTGTCTATATTCATTCTGTAGTGGGGGGCCTAAAATTGGCCACAATACTCCAAATGTGGCCTCAATATTAATGAGTTAAGCTTCAAAACACAGCCCTTTTGAGGAGGGAAGTATCATTACTACCATTTTCCAGCTGAAGTACAGAAAGATGAAATAACTTGCCCAAGGTCCCATAAGAGGTCCCATAAGAGATCTTGCAGAGGAGGGACTACACCCCAGCTCTTCCAGTGTCATGCCTTAACCTCAAGATCATCCTTTTAAAAAATGTTGGGTCCATTCCAACTTTCATTGAAGTAAATAGGAACACTACTATTCATTCTATGATACTATCAAACATCTTGGAAAATAGAGATGAACAAGAATGAAGAGAAGATAATGGTTTAATGCAGAAAAAGAACAAAGGAGGCAGAGGGAATGGCACAGGAAAAAAAGCAGGAAAAATAGGTAACTTGGAAGGGGAGTAGACAGCAGAAAGGGGAGTAGGTGGAAATGACAATAGAATTATAGGCAAGGGCGTATCTGTGCCAGGCCTGGAAGGTGAGTGTGAGAAGCAGGGAATCTAAGGGGCAGTCTGTAGTGGGTTTCCAGGCAGGGAGTGAGATGAGGGGAAAGTCCTTTGGTAGTAGTGTAGGAAAATGTCTTCCACCCTGCCTGATCTTGGGTTAGAGAGACCTTTGTTTACAGTGGAACCAAGCTGTCTCCATCTACACAACCAGGAGTAAGCGTCCAATAAGCACATCTGGGAAAGAAAATTACATAAGTGGAAAATTGTTATTGCCAAAGATCACTAGCAGGTGAACTTCAGCATGTTGTCAGCTAAAGGTAGTGTTGCCAAGGTAGGTTCAAAGGTGCTTTGAGATGATCAAATTTAGATGATGCCCAGTCCTCCGTGATAGGTACAATAATGAAAGTTTGAAATAGGCCACGTAGTGGGGCTGCATAAGGGGAAGCAGCAGCAGCAGCAATGGCAATGAAGAAAGAGGCTCTACTCCTGTATTTCAGGAACAAGTGTCCTGAGATCAATACCAAGAATTTTGTAATGATACAAAAGAGGCAGGGAGAGGGAAACGAAGCAGTCTTGGGATGCACTTGAAACAGATTGGCAGTTTTGTGGACAGTGAATGTGTTTCTGAGACACAAGAAAAGCTTTCAAAAGAGCTGTGGTTACTAAAGAAAAACTACATCTAGCTTACTCAGTTTAAAATTTCACACTGCAGGAAATGTGTATCACAATGAATAAAAGAGGGAAATGTGTAGTTTTGCCAAAAGTGCAATTTTAGTCTGAAAAGTGGCCTTAGAAATGGCATTGTGGAATTCCATGTTTATGGTCTCTCACTGACCTTAAGCGGAGATTTGCTTTGTTCACAAGTGAAAAGCTGTATTCTGCTATTTACGAATTTCAGCCAAGGTTCTGAATATCAGGTTGGGTTCTCTCTTGCTTGCCAATTGACCTCAGTAATAAAGACTCTGTACGTGGAACTTTATTAACAATTCTGTTGATGATGCGTGAGTCAGACTAGAATCCTGCTCCCTCTCCCATCACTATATCCGTTCTTCAGGAGCAAAAGGACGTAAAAACCTTGGAGCTGATCTTGCATATCTTAACATGCATAGTCCTTACATTATAGCAGCTCCACTGTAGTTAAGGGGATAAATCATATGAGTAAGGAGTTGCATGATTGGGCCCTGTTACAGGCTCCTGGCTCTTCAAGACAATTTGGATTTAGCCTCACTTGTGACAGATCAGCTACCCTCCCCACCCAGCTGATCATGATGGGCTGGTGATCAGCTGGCTCAGTTCAGTTCACTTATCAGACCCAGATGGTGAAGAGTTGGGTGAGAAAGCTCATTTGTGGAGGAGAGCTGCAGGAGGGAAATTGTCTCCTGTGACAGGCCCTGAAGAAAAGAGGTGGTAGGGGAGGAGGTGGCTCCTGTGGAAGGCCTGGAAAAAGAGACCGCCTGGAGGTAGGTTGGGATTAAGAATCTAGTTTGGGGAGAATCAGCCTGGGGGAGGGAGTCCAGGGAAGAAGCCCAGAGGGTCAGCAGCTTAGGTAGGAGCTGGGTCTCTGGGCTGTCCTCCTTGAGTGGGAGCTTGGGTAGGAGAAAGTCCGGAGGGTCAGCACTCTACAAGAGTGGCAGGTAGCCCAGGAGGGGCAGCAGACCCTTTTGTTTTATATTTTCTTTGGACTAGAGACTGCTACTTGACAAAGCCTTCATGAAAGGCAGGCCAGCTGTTGGGACTTGCAGTGCACTGTGTCACAGCAGGGCACAAGGGGTTGCCAGGATGATGTGCTGCCACAGACCCTTAGTTTTGTCACTAAAATTAGCAAATGGGGCTAAAGGCATACAGAGGCCAGAGCCTCATCTTACATATAACAGTGTAAATCGGAAGTAACTCCACTGAAGTGAGTAGAGTTATTTGGCATTTACACTGGTGTTAAGTGAGATCAAAATCTGCTCCAGGGAGCAGATCTCTTTGAAAGACAGTGCTATATTTCCAGTCACACTGCTGACCATAGCTGCACTTCAGTTAAAACTGGCATTTTGTAGGCTGGTGCTGGCAGTGACCACCTCGCTAACCAGACATAATTTCTTCTAGTAAAAAAAATGATACAGAAAGAAAACAAGAGACAGATTTCTGGACACATTCTGCCTTTAAAAACACTGCAGAAACTCTGTTATATCAACGGAGTTTCTGCAGATTTACACCAATGCAATTGAGGGCAGACCTGCTCTTAAAATTCCTAACAGTAACCATCTGGGAGTCCTATGCAAAAGACTGCAAAACATTTTCCAACTCCAAGCCTCAAAAGAATGCTAATGTTAAAAGAGGTTGGTAACTGCTTGGTAGTCACTGGTTTTGGCGTTTCATTCTGCTAGTGTCACAAATGGTCTCATCCCTGGCCCTAGGCTCCCACATGCCAACTAGAATTAAAACCTTGTACAAAAAATACATTCCATGATTTATTCACGGTGACAAAGGCGTATTACCTTGTGAAGTCTCAGATTGTTGGATTGCAAAAATGGATACACTTCTCCTTCTAAAGACAATTGTGATGGTGCACTAGCTAGGCAGACAGAGCAACTCGTGACAGGAGAAAGAACAAGTTGAAAACTTTCTTAATCTGGTTGGTGAAGCACTTGATCATGCAGATGACATCCATGAGAGAATGAGACTGGAAAGAACTAGGGCCCCTATGGACAAACCAAAGAATAGTAACTGTGATGGGGAATGGAAAAACCCATGGCAAGCTGCTCAAAGGCATGGACTGTCAGGATATTACGTTGTTTCATAGGGAATGTCAAGCAATCTGGGAGGCTGGAGAAAGACTGACAATGCCAATTTGTTCCAAAAGCCAGATTCTGAAGACTCTCACAACTCTGAAGGAATTCCTGCATGTGGTGTGCCCAGAGATACCAGCATGTGTTATGGCTTGATACGCCATTCCAGAGAAGCCATGCAGATTTGTTAATTTTGCAGCCAATTTGCAGTTTATGGTATAAATTCAGTAGATCTGGCAAGGAGAGGTGTAACTTCACCTCCCTGTGTTGCTAAGTTTTTGTGATCTGGGGAGAGATTTACTCTAGTAGAGGTGAGGTAGTGTTCCTCCCTCTACGAGGATTCCAGATGGTGGCTGTAGCTGCAATTCCCACCAAGCCTCCATACAACCTCTGATTTTGGGAGCATCTGTAAGGAGGCACTGAACAAACATACTTTATGGTGGTCTGGCAATGCTTATCTCCCTCCCAGTGCTACCCTCATCTCAGGCTATACTTAGAGTATCTTTGATGTAAATGTAGTTGTGGCTTTTGTGTGGAAGAGCAGCGTCTCTGTGGGTTCCCTGACCTCTGCGTGTATCTCAGAAGATCCACTTGTTTGGGGAACAAACCCCATCCCACATCCCATAAGGGGGAAAACCCTGGCTTCTTAATAGAATGTTGAGAAGTAAACTCCATGAATGAAAGTTCAGGGCAATCCCTGATGCCTGTGTGATTTCAAACAAACAAACAGGAGAGAGTATAGTCCCCTGCTAGAACAAATTCTCAGCTCGTAAGAATGGTATTGCAGAAAGGCAGGACTTAACTCATTTCAAACAAAACTTAACACATGCTTCCCAGCTAAATAAGATTATTCTTTTTTTAGGCAGGGGCAGTTTCCTCAGGTATGTTTTAACAGCAGCTGACACAATGAGGCCCCAAGCAGAACCAAGGCCTTTGGGTGCTACTGCAATACAAATCAATAACTAAAGAGATTAGGTAAGACCAATATTCAGTTCAGTGTTGCTGTCCCAATGTAGGAAGCTAAAGGCATGCATGCCATATTTACTTTGAGTAAATTGCAGTAATATAATTTTCGATATTCAAGTCCAGATTCTGCTGTCAGTTCCATGGTGTGACTCTGTAGTAACTCTATTGACTTCTGTAGTGTTGCTCCGCACTTACACCATTTTAACCACGATCAGTAGCTGGTTTTCAGTCTTTCATATGTTAATTTCTGGAAAGATCTGTTGGCCCAGAACATAGAATACACAGGCGCTGCCCAAGACCACTTCTCAATCCAGATGAGAACTGAACATGCTAACACTGGAGACAAAGAGACAAACTACTCCAGATCCTTTGGTGTGAGTGGGATAACCTGTGTCAGAATATGGAAGGTGCTTTATTTACAGTCCAAACCAGAAATAACACACAAATAACTACATAAGGCCTGATTCTGGTCATACACCAACTTTACACCTACGTAACTCCACTGACTTAAATGGAGTTATTGCTGTGTTACACTGATGTAAGGGACATGAGAAACAGACTCATACTGTTTGAGTGATTGTATTGTTCATAGAACCAGTACCGTGTGTCTTTTATCAGCTGTACTACGTTAGAATTGGCTGTTATAACAGATAATGTTCCCGGAAACTCTTATGCTATTTAAATGGCATACATAATCCTTCTAAGTAAATGAACAGCCTTTCCTGAGGCTCAAAATCCTTTCTCCTATTCACCACATTCGACTGATCTTAGCTCTTTCTCTCCATATTTTCCCAGGAACATAACTATATTCGTTAGGAAGCCCAAGAAAGAGTGGTATTGTGTTCTTAATGACAGAGCCAATTGAGATACTTCTGGAAGAAAACCAGATGGGAAGGCTCTATTTAAGGTCATGCATTTTAATCTCTTGTTTAAAAAAAAATCCTTTGCATCTGAGACTGTGAAAACTCATTACGACTGATGGGTAAATTAGAAAAAGACGTGCCAAATGCACCAGCTCATGCTAAAACACTTTCAAAAGAACTACAGTCTTTGAAATATAGATCATTGGTAAGGGATATTGCATCAGCATAAGGGCATTAGTTCTGCATTGTTTTTATGTTATGTAATCCCTGTTTTTATAAATAAGAAAATATAGAAGGAATTAAATGAAAAATCCTGTTAGTAAAGACTTGGGAATCAAAGAATCTTTGTTTATCCTCCTTACCCTGGAATACCACCTCATTAAAACTGAGTTTCCCCCTGAGCTCTTGCTGAGAGCTTCTCTTTAAAGTTTTAAGCAGTTAAATGAGGTTCAATTAAATTCTGAATGTCTCCATCATAAAATACTTATTTGAATACGGTACTCAGGGGTCTCTCTGGGAAGGAAAGTTTGTGTAGGAGGAACTGGAAGGAGAAAATTTAACTTTCATGCTTCAGTATTAACTGTGCCTTTGAATAAATTATGCTACTTCTAAAGTAAACAGGTCTATTCATAAATACATTCTGGATTTCCTCTGAGTAGCAGATAATGGGCACAGTTCTACTCTTGGTTACCCCTGTTCATCTCTCACTGTGGTAAATGAGATTACAAAGCAGTTGAACCAAGAGCAGAATTTGGTCTGATTCTGGCTATCAGAAGCTCTCCCATTCCATTCAGAGGCTACCAGTGGGTTGCAGGAGAAGCTGGAGCTGAAATTGTGGTTTGTGTTTGTTGGCAACCGTTTGCTTTTCTCATCCCTGCTTCCAATCAAGCTTTTCCTTCATGGTTTGCTACAAGACGTGTTACGTCATCTGCTTTCTCTGCAATAGTAAAGAATGGCAGGTGGTTTCAATTCCATCTCCATAAGAGTCTGTCTGTGCTAGCATTATGGCTTTCTTATTTCTCCCTGTAACCAATTATGCAGCACTGGTTTACAGGGAGCGAGAGAGCAATGCACGTCCTAATACTCAGCGTGAGTGCTGTTAAAGAGTAATGAAGGGAAATGTTACATAAGGGTTTAGAGCTATTAAATCCATTGTGGATTTCAGAGATCAATTTACTAGTGAATTATTTTACAGAAAGAGAGGGAGAGAAGGAGCTTAGATTTCACTTGCTTATTGGTGAACCTGCTCTGTTTTTTCATCATCTTCATTTCTCTTTGATAAAAATTGAAGCAAGGACTAATAAGAATACCTTTCACTGCCTGTGCATTGTGATCAAAGGGCATTAGGAGGTGGAGAAATATTACAGTCCCCATCTGACAGAGCTTAAATGAGCTGTAATTTCAACTGCATATATTTTTACACAAACAACTTGGGACCCCTTGGTGCCAAACATCCACCATCCTAATGGAAGTTAGTGGGCCTTGTGGGTGCTCTGTTCTACTGAAAATCAAGCCCCGTTCGTGTGTCTCACGTTGAGTATCAGTGAACTAAGGCACCCAAAATTTTAGTGACCACTTTTGAAAATTTAGGCTTCAGTAGCTAATCTGAGGTAACATGACATCAGTGGCATAGAAGGGAATAAGCCATGTCTCTTGATGCTATTGTCTGTACCAGACCCCGCACCCCCATAAAAAGGTTATATTCATATGTATTTCTAAGGCACACTAATCACCACTGCGACTAAGCACCAGCACAGCAGAGTACTGCTAGTTACTTCCATCCCTCCCCCCCTATCTTTACAGAGATCCCCATCCAAAATCCTGATTGCTGTTTTACCATTGAGTTTACCCATCTTTTCACACCACAGTTCCCTGTACCATTTCCTATATGCTGAATATGTTCCGTTATTGTAATGGATGTGACTCAAATTCCATTTAGTCTCATTGTGTAAGAATAAGGGAGGTGGTGGGGAAGAGAGCCGTCCTAAACTGAAACAACATTCTTTGCCTTCAGCCAATCAACAACAACGTGTGGGTATATGTAAGGCATAGCACTGTATCTCATTGAAATTCTGAGGATGTACTGATCACATCACCTACCCTGCATCATCTTCTTTCATCAAAAGGCTTGTCTTGTAATCCTGATTTCTTAATAAAGACTATGCACTATATTTATATATTTATTTTACTAATACGGCTTCATGTTAAATTTAAAGTCCATTAGAACTGCTGCTTGCAGAGTGCCGTTGAAAGCGTGTTTTATTGCAGAACCATCCAAGCATGATAGGGAAAGCTCTGAAGCATTAATGGCTTTGGGAACACAAAGGTGGCTCTGCTGACTTATTTTAGTCTTGCAGTGGCATCTGAACTGTCTCTGAAGGGGAAAAAAAATAACACAAAGGTTATATATGTTGAAACGGTGTGTTTGCAAGGGTAGAGACTGTACTCTGGAATTAAATCTTCTTTCGTGACAGATGTGAAAATGACAGATAAATGTTCAAAACTCCCAGGGTGAAATCCACCTCTTCCTGCACAAATGTCAAGTAATCGGGCTTTGTGCAGAGAACTAAGCTGGGTGGCTGTGGAAAGCGATTGAATTGACCCACTCTGTTCATGGCAAAAGTCCACAGGAAGGGGGGGCAGGGGAGGGAAGAAAACAATGCAGACCCTCCACAGCTGCCATATCAGCCTATAGGCTGAAACAGCACTTGCTGCTCCTTCATACACCATGTACAGGAGTTTTGGGTCACTGGAGCCATTTATTTTTCATGGCACCTATCCACAGCTCTAGGTCGCTTAAGGTATGCTCAATCAAAAGAGTAAAAGTATAGATGAGAGAGTCAAGCCCCATCACATCAATGCCGTCCTGCCAGATCATTTGGCAGAACAGCAGCTTCCCCGAGTCAACTACTACATCCAGTCTCTGCTGTTTTTTCTGGCTGCTTCCCCAGCCTATCCCCATTATCTCCATCTTGTGTGGATTGCGCTTCAGCCAGCTCTCCCTCATCCAGTCTCAGCCAAACACCGAGTGAACTGCCCCAACCAGGTCAAAAGAGGTGGAAATGAGTGTCCTTAGCATCCTGAAGGTACCACTGTCCTCACTAACCCTCCTGACGACTTCATAAACTCATTGTACAGGAAGGGAATAAGGGAGAACCCTCTAGAACTAAGTGTGTGACCTGTTGCAATATACAATAGATTCTGACAAAGAAAAGTTTCTTCATTTTCACCGTCTCACCCTGGAAGTCTTGAATGGCAGAACCGTTTGGGATAGCGGATAACCTGGTTAAGCTGGGGTGCCTCCACTCAGTAGCAGATTTGAGTTTCTTTCACTGTGAGGAATTTCTGCATTGTGGATACAAGTTGTTAAGGACAGGCCTGAACTGTCAGGCTCTGTGTCTTCTTCCTTGGAGTACTGACCAGCTGTGCCCACTGAGATTCTGGAGGCATTGGAGGAGCTTTGAGCTACTACCTGTCAGTGTGTGACTGACTGTAGCGGTATCTGGAGTTTGCAGATTCCTTTGCATGATCTACTAGCCTATTTCAGTGTTAGCATCATCATAAAAGAAAAGCATGATGCCATCCTCCTATGGGTCTGATTCCTCACTGCTTAGAATACCCTTTTAGAAAGTGGAAAACTATATTTTATTCCCATCTGATTTTTTTTCTTATTCTCTCTTTGCCAAACATTGATTTTTGGCCTTGTCTTGAATGAAGCTAAAATTGGATTTCTCTGACATTTAGACAAGTCAAATTTTAGGCCTAAACTATTTGATGGCAGCTTATTTAATTTTTTAAAAATATAATAGCTTTTAGTTTAGGCTTTGAAAGTGAATCGTGATAGGCCATTAAAATTTATTTCTTTAATAATTATGCAAGGAAATGTTTTTAAGTCTGCTCTCTGAGGGTTGTCTGCATGAGTGCCTATATTGATGAAGTTTTGGAATTTCTGCTAACGCATGTTACTGGAACGTTACACAGGGTGCTCTTTGAATTCTGTTCTGATTCAATGCAACTTGTCTTTTTTATTGCTTCCCAAATTGCAGTGCCTGTGATTATTGCATTTTTATTGTTGTTACAAAATTCACAAGATGCTTGTAATAATGTTCCTTATAAAGTTCAATAGGTGGCTCTTCCACTGAGGCACCTGGGACAAAACCATGCTCAGAAAAGCTAGGCAACAAATCCGAGTCAAATAAACTTACCGCCATCCCAATCCAATGCCATTCACAGCTTTAATTTAAACAACAAAGATCGTCTGTCCTTCAGATGAAGGATCGACCTAGGACCGAATGCTTCTGCATCCTATTCTGTTATTGCTATTCCACAAGGGGATACCGTAGAAGTAGTACTTTTGGGAGGCTACTTGATTAAACAGCCTGGCTGTTGCATTTAAAGGACCAAGAGGTACTTTAAAGGTACCCTTGAGAAACAAAAACATGGTCTGCTAAGGAGGATACAGTGTCTCACCTTTGTAAGTCAAGACCAATATCTTAAAGCCCGCCTAGAAACCATTAAGGAGTCAGTGCAGAGTACTGTGCACCAGTGTAGCATGCTCTTGGTGGGACGCACCATTTAATAAAAGTGCAGAATTCAGCTGTCCGAACTTTCATTCGTAAACAGGCCGAAGGCATAGCCTCCTTGAGACAGGACTGCAACGAAGGCATGGATAACTGTAGCAAGGTCTGAATGAAAGGAACAGGTTGTCTCTTTCTCACCAGGAACAGACAGAGAAGAGCAGTCTTGATCACAGCTATCACCTTTGCCTCTTGGAGTATCTTAGGATCTGGCCCTCCGGTTGCAAACCCGTGGAAGCAGCAGCAGGTGCTCTTCCTCAGTTGATCAATAGGCCTATTGGAACCACATAACTTATATTTTATAGCACCTTTTCCCACCCCTAGGCAGTTTAAGATATGCACAATCGAAAGGTCCAGAATAGAGAGGCGTGCCCCATTATCTCAATGCTGTCCTGCCAGATTGTTCTGCAGAACAGCAGCCTCCCCCAGCTACCACTTCCAATTTCCACCCCTTTTGCTGGAAGCCTCACCATCCTATCCGCATTATCTCCATCTTGTGTGGATTAGCTTCAGCCATTTTGCCCTCAACCAACCCCACAATCACAGTCAAACACTGAGTCAATTGCTCAACTGCTCCAGTCAGGTCAGCTAAGGTAGAAATGAGCGTCCTCAGCCACCTGAAGGCACCACAGCTCCCAGACCTAGGGCCTGTTAGAATGAAGCCACTGACCCCTGATGGTGAGGTGTATGACTATGAAACTCTCTTGATCAGGGTTATATACACAGCGCTGACTTTGTGCCTGATCCATGACCAAGCCTTCTAGGTGCTACAGTAATACAAATAATAAATAATAATGATACAAGGCACATTAAATTAAATGAGAGGGAGACTTCTCATTGTCTTCACTGGGCTTTGGATCAGGCCCTAGTATCTCAAAGTCCTGTACCAGTTCACTGTTCTGACCTCAAGGTAAAAGTGGGGAATGGGTGGTCTCTTTTTTGGTTGCTCTAAAATACTGATCAGGAATAGCAAGGAAATGTGCCTAGGGCATTACAGCCACCACCAACTTTGTAGAGTCCCTCACAAATGCTTTTGGAGACAGCACAAAAAGGTTAAAAAGTAGGTCTGTCAGTTAATGGCAGTTAATTCAAGTGATTTGCTCAAAACAAATTAACTCAATTTTAAAAAATAGTCACGATTAATTTCCGTTTTAATCGCACTGTTAAACAATAATAGAATACCCATTTAAATTTATTATAAATATTTTGGGTGTTTTTCTACATTTCAAATATATTGACTTCAGTTACACTACAGAATACAAAGTATACAGTGCTCACTTTATATTATTATTCTGATTACAAATATTTACACTAAAAAAGAAACAAAAGAAATGGTATTTTTAATTCACCTTGTACAAGTACTGTAGTGCAATCTCTTTATCGTGAAAATGCAACTTACAAATGTAGAATTTTTTTTGCACATAACTGCACTCAAAAACAAAACAGTGTAAAACTTTCGAGCCTACAAGTCCACTCGGTTCTACTTCTTGTTCAGCCAATTGCTAAGGCAAACTAGTTTGTTTACACTGATGGGAGATATTGCTGCCCACTTCTTATTTACAATGTCACATGAAAGTGCAAACAGGTGTTCGCATGGCACTGTTGTAGCTGGTGTTGCAAAGTATTTACATGCAAGATTGATAAACATTCGTCTGCCCATTCATGCTTCGACTTGCAGATTGCACTATCTTTTGTTTCTTTTTTACACAATATTTGTAATAAAAATAATAATACAAAGTAAGCACTGTACCCTTTGTATTCTGCGTTGTAATTGAAATCAATGGATTTGAAAATGTAGAAAAACATCCAAAAATATTTATAATAAATGTAAATTGGTATTCTATTGTTTAATGGCGTGATTAAAACTGAGATTAATTGCAACTATTTTTTTAATCTTGCAATTAATCATGATTAACTTTTTAAATCATTTTGACAGCCTAATGAATAAAAACAATCCCAGTGAAGAAGCAGATAAAAAACTATATATTTAAAACATTAAGTACTGTGTGCTGTTCTCACTGACTGGCCATTTTAAGTGACACTGCTTTAGGGGCAAAGTTTCAAAAGGCCCCTCCCCAAAACTGCACTAGCAATATCTGCAGTCATACCCTTTTGCATGTAAGTGGGTAATTAAGTGCATAAGCATCCGTTTGGGTCTCATATGCTTTGGAGTCCCATTGGAAATCTGGCCTTTAATGTGGAAACTGTATGAATTTGCTGTCATGTTATATTTAAAAGTGGGCACACACACACATGCACACACACACAAGAGCGCCTTTAGCAAGGAGATGCCATCAATGCTCATTACAGGGTATTTTATCCAGTGGCACAGATGCAGAACCTGCTGGGTGCATCAGCGTATTAATCCTTGAGATCTAAAGGCTGTGAATTCCAAACCTGGAGCTGCTCACTGGAAAGTCTTTAGAGAGGCAGTGCCTACAGTACCTTTCAGCATGCTTACAAACATTACACACTCAAGATGGAGTGAGGGTGGGTGCTAGGGTGTTGCAATATGTCCCAAGAAATGAAACCCAGGAGCAGTTTTTTGATGGCCCAGCCATTCTAAAACCAGATATCCTAATTAACTCTCAACTGGTCAGGCTTGTTTTAACTCAAAAGAAAAATAAGAATTAAAAATTCTACTGCTGCTTCTGCACTCACAATGCATTATGTGTTTCCATCTGGAATGTGTTCTAAGGAGTGGAATCTGAAAGAAATATAAAACCCTGCATACTTACCCATTTGTATGATTATGGGACTGTTTTTTAGGGTAGTACCCCCTACTCAGACTGAGACTTAAGAAAACTGGATTCTAATCTTGAATTTGACTCTGATTGGTTATGTGACCTTGGACAAATCACTTAACTGATGTGTCTATTTCCTCATCTATAAAATTGATTTTGTAACACTGCCTCTCAGAGGTGTTCTGAAGCTTAATCAGTTAACATATGTAAATTATTTATAGCAATTTGAGATCCTCTGGTAGAAGATGCAAATAACAAAATGTATATAAAATATCTCTGTTGTTATGTGTCTATTTGAAACCTTGCATTGATGTATCTGATACTTACTATGCATTTCACTGAAATACAGTGGTATACCTTAAGGATCAATTTGGGCAAGTTTTGTTTTGATTTGCAACTGAATGGTCATGATATCCTGAGCCGTAAAGCAGTGAATTTTCAAAATCAGATGCATACAGAGATTCAAAATCACTATCTCAGATAAATACAGAAAGTTGAACTAGGCATCTTAATACCAGGGCAGTAAGTCAGACAGATATTAACTATCTTTAACTGACATTCCTGCAAACTGAACAATTATTTTACCTGCAACCAGTTTGCACTTACAAAGGGATAAAACTCTTTCTTACCTTTCGAAAATCCAAATGCCTCTTGATTAGTGAAGGGCAAACCAACTGAAACCAAATTACTTTTGAAAGCAATTTTTGATCCTTATAACTGAATGATCATATGAACTGGCCACTACAAACAAACTGGTAATTACAATCCAATTCTACTGTGTACTTAAAAAAAAGTAGGCTGAGTACTGTGGCATTTTGCAAAAGTGCCTCTTGTTCTGGCTGCCATATCTAGATTACTGTGGAGCACCTTTGGAGCAGAAGTGAGCTCTGTAGCAAAGGTGTGGTGGCTTTCAGTTAGAAGGCCTCTTACTACCAAGCTTCTGGAGATGAAGAGAGAAAATCTATTAAGAGAAAAACGGAACATGTAAATAAAAAGTAACCCCATAAGGACTAGAAATCAGAGTTTCAATGGCACTCTGGTACTGCTGTATTTCTGTGTTGGTGTCCTGTGTGTCTGTCTGACACATATCTTTCTCTTCAGGAGGAATCGGCTGCCTGGGTCGAGACAGGGGACAGGCACGGAAATGTCTTGATGCAGTGGAGATTTATAATCCTGATGGAGATTTTTGGAGAGACGGACCTCCTATGCCTTCTCCTCTCCTCAGCTTACGAACCAACTCCACTAATGCAGGCTCAGTGGAAGGGAAGCTATACCTCTGCGGAGGATTTCATGGAGCAGGTACTGAATACATTTGAAAGGTGTTTGATGTTTCTTCCATAATTTAAGCGTTACCATTCCATCACACACACAGTCCCTCAGCGGATGACTGAGTAGCCCAATCATCAGGTTTAAAATACCTACACTCCCCAGCCCCGCAGAGTTGCATCTTAGCAGAGTTAATTCAGCCATTTGAATTTCTGATTCTTAATGTCAGTAACATTGAGTTCCATGCTGTTTACTTGCTGTTGAACTTTTGGCTGAAACCTGAAACACTAAGGGACAGATTCTGATCTCTGCCACACCTGTGAAAATTAGAGTAACTCCACTAACTTCAGGAGAGTGATTCCAGATTTACACCAGTGTAATTGAGATCAGAGTCTGGCCCTAAGTTTCTATTTTGTGCACATGAAAAACTTTTGGATATTTTTTTAAGAGTAAGGCTTTGTTCTGAGTCAAAATTTCTATCCAAAGTACCTACCTGGCTTTCATTACGATAGTATTTGAGCGCCTCACTTCCCCCCTCTTTCTCCCCTATGGCTGGAGAGGTGTTCATGGGCTACTTCACCTCGAATGATACTTTGAAATATGTGTTAACCACTTATGCTAAACAGTCTGTTCCATCTTGTGTTTAGCTGACACGCTCTGAGGGCTTGTGTACGCATATAATGCTGCAGCAGCGCCGTTGTAGCGCTTTAGTGAAGATGCTGCTACACCACTGAGAGCTCCTCCCATCAGCATTGCAAATACACCTCCGTGAGAGGCAGTAGTTATGTTGACAGGAGAAGCTCGGGCCTGAATACATTTCCCAGACCCAAGAAAGAGCCCTGTGGAACTCAAAAGCTTGTTTTTCTCACCAACAGAAGTTGGTCCAATAAAAGATATTACCTCACCCACTTTATCTCTCTAGTAAGGCCTTTTCACAGCACCCCTGTGAGGTAGGAAAGTGCTGCTATTCCCCTTTTACAGGCAGAGAACTGGAACTTGTCCAATATCACATAAGGAATTTGAGACAGAGCAAGGACCTGAACTCGGGTCTTTTGTGTTCTAAGCTAGGATTTTAACTTTTTGGACCATCCTTTCCTTCTAAGGTTTAGTTCCTCACGCTAATACAATGTGCTAGCATCTATCCTCCCACCTCACAGGCGACTGCACTGTATGTAGAATTTTTGTAAAACACTTTGGAATGAAAAGCACTTATATAAAACTACACTTTTATTATGGGTACACATACACAATTTCCAATATGCACACATAAAACCTCCTGGTATAGCACCAGCTGCCACATTTCTTTTTTTAGGAGAAAGTGGATAGGCAGATATATTCTCCCGCACTCAGTGTCATGTCAGGCTAACTGTCTTCACATGGGATCACTTTGAAACATGTATCCTTCACGTGGCAATGACTCCTGTTGCATTGCGTTTCAAGTACATTTTACTTGTGCAGTAAACTCTTATTTAAAGCTGCCTGTGGAGTTGAATGATAATGCTGTTTTGTCACATCAGTTTCTAACTCACCTTCTTTCCCATTAGCACTGTGAAAAAAAATTATGTATGAATATTATTTAACGGGAATGTTCTTATGTCATCTTTGGGCCCAGAATTTTGTGACCTCAAAGCACTAGTGGTTATGACACATCAATGTGTTTCCACAGCAAACATTGTGCTATCATATTTTACTAGTAGTTTCTCACAGCAACATTCAGATTCAAAAACAAAAACCTAAACCTACTGAATGCAAATCTCAAAAGACTGATCCGTTGCATCAGTAAATGAAGCAATTACAGTCAGCATGACTAACAACTTAGTATGAAACTTTCTGAATAAGGGCACTATGGTAGTTACAAAGCCATGGAAAAAACACACTGTAAACATCATCACACTTTGGCACTGAGTCATATGTAGAGGGCGCTGGTACTGGGTTTGGAAGAGAAAGGGAGGAGTCAGAGAGTGTGTCTGAAAATCCCCAGGGGGATTTCAAGATAGTGAAAATCTTAGAATCATAGGATTAGAAGGGACTGCAGCAAGGGTCATCTAGTCAACCCCCCTGCCAAGATGCAGGATTTGTTGTGGCTAAACCTTCCAAGACAGATGGCTATCCAGCCTCTTTTTGAAAACCTTTAGTGAAGGAGCTCCCACAACCTCCCTAGGCCGTCTGTTCCATTGTCCTGCTGTTCTTACCGTTAGGAAGTTTTCCTTAAGATTTAATCTAAAGTGAGGTTTTGTGGGTGCATTAGGTGGGAAGTCAGACTAGATTATCATAATTATCCCTTCAATTTATGGATCTATGGACTATCAGAAGTTAGGCTTTGATGGACACTTTTTGATTTAGTTCCCTTTCAGGCCTTCTGTTATGTGTTTGCACAATGCCAGGATAATGGGTCTCTGATTCCTAATTGGGCACTACCACAAAGTAAATCATTGCATAACATCATTTTAATATAGGTGGGTTTTTTGCAGATCAAGCACTTGGAAGTTAAGAAATGTCAGATTTATAGTTGCCTGTTCAAGCTTCGTTCTGCCCCTAGTGTCTTAATGAGGCAGGGGCCCTGCAGAAGAAATAGTATGCAATCATGTAGCTAAAAATGTGTATCTCATGCATGTGCACAAGGGGGCCAAAATAAAGCTGCACAGACAACTGTCAGTCTGGCATTTTGGTTTTCTAACTTTCAAACACTTGACTTCACAAATTAAATGATGTTCCTTTAACAGTTTGTGTACTATTTCCTAGTGTTTGTTAAAAGGAGAAAGATAAAATCAGATTTTATTATTCACAATTCTAACCACCCCCAATCACATATATATCATCAAGGGAGTTTGAACTCTAAGTCATCAGCATGGTAGCAAAGACATTGACCACTCATATTACAGGATTAACTGCATTAACTGGCAGCAAAATGCTATTATTCCAGAGGCAAAGATGGGCAGGTGAGGCCATGTGCTGAGCCCAGAGGAGCAGTTGGGGGAAGCCTGGTTCTCTCTCTCACTTTCCATGTCCTCCAGAAATTGGGGTAGCTCCTGCTCCATGTGGTGCCCCTGAAGCAGGGGGAGGGATGGGCCACTGGTGCTATGTATTGGGCCTGGGCTGGGGTTTGGGACTGGGTCGATGGAGGAAGCCTGACTTGGCTCACCTCACACACACCCCAAACCTGCTCCAGCAGTTTTATGCATCTCCAGAATAGTGTGTGCTCTTGCTGCTTTGAAGCAGCCTGGGCTCAGCTTGCTAGAATGTTCCTGTTTGGTGGGTATTTGGATGTTCTGTCAACATTTTCCTCAGGCACACAACTGAGAGAAGGGGTCTGGCGATTTTCAGGCGTTTGTCACTCTGCCAAACCTGAACGGAATTTCACAGGACAAGCTACAGGCACATCTGTAACCTCACCCACATTTCAAAGGGCTGCTCACTGCTGTGAACTCTGGTGGTGTTTCAGAGCCTCAAAAAAGGCCACAAGCAAGTTTCATAATGGAAGTTGTTAGGCAACCTAAATATCAAGGTTGCTACCAGCTCTCCCTATGATGATAAATCAGTCCAAATTCCACAGCTCTGCTTCATCTTTGCTTGTACTTAAACCTAATCTGGATCCAGAGCAGGGCTCAGATTGCTCCTCCTTAATGTTTTGGTTTGTTTTTGGGTTTTTTTGGCTGGCTGCCATTTTGATTTTGCTCCTGTGCCCTTCACGCTGCCTAGCTGTCACTCAGCAGCCATCTTGTGTTGTTATCGGCACCCCTGGATAATCAGAGGCCAGAGGCACAAAAGCACCAGCTGTCAGCTACCTCACGGCCCCAGAATTGAATGAGGGGAAAGTCAATACTGCACCCTGATAACTGCTTCTACTACCAAGTCCCCAGGCTGCCATTGCCTTAAACTCCCATGGTTGGGGGCTCCACTCATTGCCACCTCTCAAGTCTTTCAGCCTGCCTGAGAGAGCACAGCAGGAGCAGCAGTAACAGCGTCCCCAGCAGCACAGAAGAAGCAACTATATCGGCAACAATCCAGAGCCCCACAGAGAGGGAGTCAATGGGCCTGTTGAGCCAGGCTGAAAGCGACAGGGCCCAAGCATAATTTTTTGGGACCCGTACAAACTTGTAACACAGGCTCCCTCCCACACACATACCACAATTCCTCATCCCATACACACAGTCTCATGAGCCAAGAAAAATTCTTTCCTCATGGTAATGGGGGTTGCAGCCTGGGCTGGGCCCCCCAGGGCATCTGGGCCCCAGTAAAGTGTATCCTTCCCCCCTTCCCCCCCCCCGTGGGGGCTCTGGAGAGCGAGCTGAGCCCAGAAGAGCATCTGAGCATGGCAAGCAATGCAGAACATGCGGGAGTGACATGTCTCCACAAAACATCTTGGTTTGATGTCACCAGTAAGGGAGGGTTTGATTTGTGGATAGAGCTTTGGAAAGTACCACTTTTTTGAGTTTTATCCTGGATCCAGATCTGGACGTTGACTCATCTATGTTGTCCTGTCGAGAGCCACCCTCTTCTGACTATGGGTATTCTAGATACGTGAAAAACCATTTCTGTCCTGCTGAAATTCCAGTTTCAAAGCTGCTTTAACTTGACTTGAGAAGCTTAATTCTGCAACCATTAAAACAGTGGTGTACACATAAAGTAGCTCTGTTTTCCTAAGAAGTGAACTAATATTAAGGCAGGGGGAATTATTAATCTATTTGTCTCTGACACTCTGCTCCCCCAGGCATCCCAGTGTCAGAAATGCTATCTGTCACCTGTCAGCAATATTGCAGCCTACAGCAAGATGCTCGGAAATGTGGTGTTTTAATTAATTAAAATCTTGTTGACAATTACAGTCTACAGTTTTGCACACAGTGATAAGTGCTGCTCTTAAAGTGAACATTCGGAACAATGCAATAGGCAATTGTCACCTAGTGTTCTACTAGGTGTTTTGCTAAGCTAGTACCCTAGCTATGAATTTTAAACTAGCTTTTGTAGATTGACTGCATAATGGTCTTGTTGATACATTTTATATTTCCTTTGCCTTTTTACAGAAATTGAAACCCTAGCACCCGCACAGGTTGACAGCTATTAGTGTTACGAGCTGTGTGTATGGCATAAGCAGTCACATTAGCATGCTTCACTGAAGGATGTGGCAAGCACGTTAAGTTATTCAGCATTACATATTTATAAAATGTCTGCCAGTTGGGTTTCCTTTTTCTTTCACCGATACTGAAGATAATAAACATTCTTGGATTAAAATCATGGAGATGGGGGTGCGTGTGTGCGTGTGGGACGTGGGTTATTTGCTTTCATTCCAGGTTTGCCAAAATGCAAATTTGTTGACTTTCACAGCATGTTGTCAGGCTTATGTGCTTCCCTAGGCTTTTTTGAGGGGATTGAGTGGATCTGAGGAATTGGTAGAAGCCTTACTTTTGGTAGTGTTTTTGTTTTTAGCCATTGATCCAATTCTATAATTAATAGATTTGTAGGAATAAATTCTGTGCATAAGTGCAGATATTTTTAAATGATTTTTAGAAATTAAATACTATTGTTTGTGAAGAGCATATGCCTAGGCCGTCACTCAAAGCTCCTATATTTACATGTCCTTGGCTGTTTTGCAAATCAAAAGGAAAATTACCTGAATTCAGCTATTAAAGGCCCTACCTCAAATACAAGGTCTGTTGCTATTGGCCCATCACATATAAAAGTCCCTCTGGTCCTCATCTATTAACTCCAGTTGATATTGAGCTAGTTGTATCTGATGTGTCAGTTAACCCCTTCTCTACCTCCAAATACACTTTATAGCAGTAATATATGTTTATACCAATTTTGCTACAATGTATTAAAGATCTAGCTTGTGTGTTTGTGCACCACTGCCTTCTCCTGGTTGAAATCAGAGATGCTTAACTGTGTGTCATAGGACCCATCCTGTTGATAACAACTGGAAATTCTCCTTTAGCTTAAGTGGTAGGGAGTCTCTGATTTTGGAGCAGGAAGGCCTGAGTTACATCTTAGTAGTTATTATGAAGTTCCAAGTAGCTATGGTATGCAGTATACTGACACTCATGAAGTCCCAGCCAACCGTGGAATTGTTACCTTTTATATACAGATATTTAAATAGCTAACCCAAATGCATTTAACTGTCTCCTCATCATCATTTACATGAACTGCACTCTTTAAAACAAATATATAAATTGGAATAGTGCTTAGTTTACAGCAGGGCAGCGCCATGTTGTAATTGCTGTATTCCAGCCAAGCTAATGAGTTTGGATCTCAGAGCCATCCTTTCCCGACAGTGGACTAGCTTAACGGTTATTTATTTTGATTAATCTACCATAAAGTCTGCTCCCTTCAGTCTCATCCATTACATGATTTAGATGGAGAATCATTGTTATGCTTGTGTTTGATTATAGTGATTACACTACATTACTGGAAGCAAATTAAATTTAGACATATTAAGGAGCCTGGCACAATAAATACTGTACTTGTGAAGTTTGGGGGATGTGGGATTGGAACAAAACTGTTTCTCAGGCACCCTGCTATGTTCCCAGTTAAATAAAGCAGGAGGGCAAGTTCTTGGCTGATTGCTGCCTGTTTGCAACATTGCTTGTTTCTCTGATCAGTTAGAATTTACAAGGTAGCAATGAATATTTAAAGTTCTCCTGTCCACGATGGTTACTTGTTGAATAAATTTTGCTATTAATAAATGGAGTGCAGAATCCCTTTTTTGTTTTGCACAGAAGTAGCTCATCATAGGCTGTCAAGCTGCAGGCACTCAACCATCTATCAAGCTTACATATCGAATCCACACAAAGAAGCTGCTGAATGACCTTTCACCTAATTTTCACACTAACCAAAGTAATATGTAACTCAGCTCTTGGAAATGTGGGATGGGAGCAAGAGAGAGCTCTAGCAAGCTCTGTTCTTCGATGTGGCTGCCCACTTATCTAGCATTCATCAGCTACAAACATGCTATAATAAATAAGGCCGATATAGGTCACAGAAGCAATGACAATCTGCACCTGCTTGCTACAGGTTCTGAATTTGACCCCGTGCTTGATGGAAAGATATTAGTAATTCAGTCACACTTCACCTCAAGGTTCCATTTATATCTAGCTTATAAAGGGTTAATACATTATTAATAGATGTTTTAATGTTCAACAATTGTTATGGAGTTCAATAGGTTGCTTATAAACATGGCTTATAGCCGTGTATAACATCTGCTGATGTGCTTGTAACTGTCTATAATATATCGTCACCCTCTATGGCCAAAATTTGGGGTCTAGTAGGGTGTTCCAGTTGGCAGCAGAAACTGGCGATAGTCAGGATTTCTCTGATGCAGCTTTATTCACATACAAAGTCCTGTGTCTCTGAATGCAGAAGGAACCAAGAACAGAAGGAGCAGTTTCTTAGCTTGCAGCCCCAGCCACTTTAGCCAACAGATCTGAAAAAGCCACTTAAGCCAACAGACCCAAAAGCTGTCTCTGTAGTTTTTTCCAGGGTCACCCTGTGCTGAGGGGCTACTGGTAGACTTTCCTGCATTTTTGCTTCTCCTCTCTCTCTGTTCTTGCCTATTTACCATTTCTGTTTGTGTTCTCTCCACCCACACACCAACCCACCTGGTCACAACACCTAGTCAAACCCTTCGCCCACTTGGGTGCTAGTTTCTGAGCAGACTTTGTTAGGCTTTGTTTTAAGTGTCAACCCTTAAATGTCTTGTACAACTGTCTTAAATGTGGGACTTGTTCACACATCAGTTTGTATGAAGTTTTAATTCAACCCATAACAATGTTTCACCTACCTCATAACAATGTACTGCTTGTGTCTACAATATGCTTATAACATCTATTAATTATTTATTTACCCTTTCCAAACCATTTATAAATGGGATCTTCGAGTACAGAGTGGGACCAGTAATTCTGCTTCCATAAGGGCCTGATCCTGCAGCCCTCACTCATGTGAATGGCCCTACTGAAGTCAATGTGCTCAATCTGGCTAATATTTAATATGAAGTTAATATGAGTTTTGCCATTAACTTCAGCAGGACTCAAATCAGGCCTGAGGATACTACTCATGAGAGGAAGGCATGCAGCATCAGGTCCTAAAGGCTAAATAAGTAGAAAGGTTCTGAATACCGAAGTCCAAACAAAGACAGTTGAAATAGCAGCTGAAACAAGAGTTCCTCCCTATAGGCCACCCCAACCACCTTTTAAAAACGTTATATAATTAGTCAGTGAATTGACTGCTCATGAAAGTGAGACTATGGGGCTAGGAGCATTAGACAGCCAAGCAGATAGAGGCATTGTCTGTATTAGGTTCACACTCTGTACAGATGTACCCTGGTAACTTAACAGTTCAGTGCAGCACACCACTGTAAACCTCAGTCACAATGCACCTCCCAATTCTCCCCTAGCTCTCGTGGGGCCATACCCTGCACCAGTTCTATGCCTGACACAGTGTGCTGGCCAGTGTGTCAAGGGGTGAAGTCCAGGCTTTTGCTGTGCCCTGCACATATGCACAGATAAGGAGATGTAGTCGCCCTGCACAGCGTGTGCTCTGGGATGTGGATAGGTAGCTCAGAGGAGGTAGGAGGCACCTGTTGCTCCCTTGCTGGATCATGCAGGATGGTTCACAATCTGGCCCTTAGTGATGCAGGGAAATGGGGCTGAGAGTATGAGCGACATGGAAAAAGCCTTTTTCTCTTTTGTCCTAGTGCAAGTCAGGATTTCATGTCTCCCATGGTGACAGGCTAACCATGCATTTAACCCACTGCAGCAAAAGTATGTGCATTCCCCTGCCCCAAAGCTCGCAACATTTACGCCAGGTAATCATGAAAGTAGCTATGAATGACCATGAAGATAGTGGCAGGTGGTGTTTTAAGTCATGCTATATGCAGAGAACATTGTGTTCTCTGGTACAGGAAATCACAGACATGTAGAGGACCTACAAAAGAAAGATTAAAAAACCCAAATAACCCAGTGCTGGAATCAAAGCAAAGCATTTCAAGAGCAACAAGACAGATTTGGAATGGCTGTTAAATGCCAATGGCTGGAGAGGTTAGAGAATGAAAGACCATAATTAGTATCTGCTGGACATTTTGGGGATCTGGTGTTGGTGATGGTAGTTGATCTGTAATGCCTGAATGAATCCTCCATAGAAAGATGATGACAGCAGTCAGTTAACAATTTAACAGCTAGAAGAATAGTGCTTGTTTTGAAGCTGATCCCTGACAAAACCAGTTAGGGTGCAGTAGAGAGATGTGCATGTCAGATCTCTTTTCTAGGTCTGACAATGTGGAGAAAATGCTAAGACTGAAAACAGCAGATGCGCAGAAAGGAGCATGGGAGAGGAGTTTCACAGACCACAGAAGCCCATTGATGAGAAGCAGAAACAGGAATTCTACTTCCAGCTATGACACTGACATACTGTGTGGCCTTTGTCAAGTCTCTTAATCACTTCATTCATCAGTTTCCTCATCTGTAAAATGGAGGCAATAATATTTACACCAAAGGGCAATGAGATGGGTTCACACACTCCTTGCTGGACTGGCACCTCCTGCTGGTCATCTGGGGATTAGCTCCAGGCAGACACCTACATCCATGGTCTGCACATCACCACTCTTTCTTCCAGTTCATCTGTAGCCCTTCTCACAGCTGTCAGGACCTGCAGCATCCTCTTCATGACTTGGCCCTCCAGCCAAGTCACAATCTGTGTTCCTCCTTCCAGGGGAGGTCTGGCTCCTTAGTAGTCCAGCCACTTTCTCTAGTGGCTACTGCAGTACCTTGTCTGGCCACTTTCTCAGTGGCACCTGCAGCAACTTATTCTGCCAATTCCCCAGTGGAGTGGGCAGGGGAGGGATCCAGGCCCACCCACTATTCCAGGTCCCAGCCCAGGGACCCTGTGGATCACAGCCTCCTGCTGCCCCTCAAATTCGTCTCCTTGCTGGTGTGTCCCTGAGCCGCTGCCCCCCAACCCTAGCACCTTCTTTGGACATCCTCAGGGCCGGTGACTACCCACTCCCAGCAGCTAGCCAGGAGCACCTCTGGTTCTCCCAATCCCAGCCAACAGTAGCTGTCTCAGGTGCTGCAGACCTCACAGCATACATGAGACACAGTCTTTTGTTTTGTTTTGTTTTGTTTTGTTTTGTTTTGTTTTGTTTTCCCTCTCCTTTCCCCCCATTCCAGGCAGTGACTACTCACCTTTGCCTTGTACTGCCCTGCATGTCTTTTTATATGGGCTTGCCAGCCCACTGGCTATTCCTCCCAGCCCCTCTCCCATTGGCCGATTCCCAAGCAGCCTCCCTAGGCTGCTTTTAACCCCTTCAGTGCCAGTGGGGGGGAGGGGGAGAGGCAGATGCCCCATCACAGTTGTTAAGGACTGATTAGATATTGGGCCAAATTTGTGCCTGTTGTAACTCCACTGAATTCAAATTAGTGAGGATTAACTTGTTCCTTTGTCTCTAAAGTGGCTATTTAAATATTTTCCTCATATGTTCTAGTGGTTAAAGCCCTGAACTGGAATTCTGGAGTCCCAGTTGCCAGCTCTGCTACAGAGTTCCTCTGTGACCTTGAGCAAGTCACTTCATTTTCCTGTGCCTAAGTTTCTCTTTTGTAAAACATGAATAATAATAATAATTAATAATACCTGTAAAATAGGGGTGTGTGACCAGGTAAACCTGCCATGCACTGGACAGGAAGAGGTTAACTTCATACTCTGGGCTGGGGAAGCCATGCC
Source organism: Emydura macquarii macquarii (assembly GCF_026122565.2). Lineage (NCBI taxonomy): Eukaryota > Metazoa > Chordata > Testudines > Chelidae > Emydura > Emydura macquarii. The sequence continues at coordinate 13,879,487 of NW_027131105.1, read as the reverse complement.
CCCTTTCCCCTGCTGGGCATGTTCCAACTGGAACCACAGTATAAAAGGGAGCAGCCCAACTAAATCTGCCTTGACTGGGGAGGAGAGAGGATGTATGTTGCAGGTTCTTGCCTAGGTGATGTCAGCACCTCAGATGGTAGAGGCCAGGCATACCAAGACCTAGGTGAATACCTGGCTGCTTGTGGAAGCCCACAAGGGGAAAGTGTTGCTGGAAATGTTGCTGGCCAACTACCCTGGAGACCCAGAGGACCTGTAGACCACAGAGCAGGAAGACAGGGAAGGAAGTAGCCCAGGAGAACCAGACATTGTTTCTGTTGTGAATCCGGGAATAGAGTCAGCTTGTTGTGGATGGATCCCTGCTAACCCAGTGGTGGATACATTCCCTGCTGATAGGGCCCTGGGCTAGAACCTGGTGGGTAGGGGTGCCTGGATCTCCCTACCTTGGCTACCAGCCCACCCCTGGCTGGAGGCCCACTCCCATTTGGCCATTAGCCCACACTGTCTGTGCGGAAGGACAGGCCCATTGACTCTGGCCATTAGGCCACACTGCCCAGCATAGAAAGGTGGTCCTCCTGACCCTGTCTGCTGGGCCACACTGTCCAGAGCAGAGGTGCAGGTCCATTGGTGCTGGCCATTAGGCTGGACTGCTCTGCATAGGAGGGTGGGCCTATTGACTCTGGCCACTAGGCCACACTGCTCAGAGCAGTGAAGCAGTCCCATTGCCTCTGGCCACTGGGCCATGCTGCCCTATGCTGAAGGGTGGCCCTATTGACTCTGACTGCTGGGCTATGTTATCCTGAAACTAAGGACAGTCCCCCTCCCCTCTGGACTCTGGCCATTGGGCCATACTGCAGTGACCTACAGGGCTTCTCTATAGACATAGGCCACTAAGCCATGCTGCTCTGAATCCAGAACAGCCCCTTGGACTCTGACCATTCGGTCATACCACCCTGAGGAGAAGAGCAATTATTTGGACTTGACTGTGGGGCCATAATGCCCCTCCCCCTAAAGGCATAATGGGGTATCCCTGCCCCAGGATAGGGTCTTGTGAGGATAGATACTGTAATGATGGGGCCATGCAAATACCTGGTTAGATTTGCAAGAAAACTATACATTGTTTTGAAATTAACTTTGTTTTGTAATGTGTTGTGCTTCTCCTAGAAGAGGGAACTTCTGACCTCTTCTTGGATAATAAATACCTGTATCCACATGGGAGAGTTGTTACCCCCAAATGGAATGCAATTTGAAAGAACAGAAAAGCAGTTCAAATATTTATAGCGTTGCCTGAAGCAATATTGTAGGTCTCAACTTACAGTGGTCCATCTTGATTCAAGTAGCATGAGAAATCATACAATGAAAAATCAGTCCAGTAATGTTTGGATGGTGAAATGCATTTAAAAATATAGCTTTTAATAGAATTAGATGCTTCTGAGCATATGGATGGAGGCGGCCATCTTACTGAAAAGTAACATTCTTGCTGTCAGTTTCATCCTGCTTTAAACACATCCAGAGAACTTTGTTATGTAAAAATGGTAAGCATTTTGTTTACAAACAAAACATTATGGGCCAAAGTATAAAGCAGGATTTTCAAGATTATGCCTGCAAATTTTGCATGCAGAATACTGTAATTTGCACATGTGAAATGTGATTTTTTTGCATTTGCAAATTAAAGCCTCAATTATAAAACAAGGTCTTTATTGCCTGCAAAAGGTGGTTTTAGAGGTGCAGTATGAGGCCTGGTCTATGCACAGATTCTGCACCTGTATAACAATGCCAGTTAGGGGTGTGATTTTATAGGTGAACCGGTACAACCTCTAAAGTGTGACAGTTATACCAGTATAAAGATGCCTTGTAAAGGAAGGAGAATAGGCTATACCAGTATAAGAATATGCTACTCTTATAGTGATCTAACTGCATCTTCACAGGAGGGGTTGTCTTGCTTTAACTATATTGGTATATTAAAGTGGTACAACTGCTGGTTGTAGACAAGCCCTTAGGGTATGTATTCAATGCAGTGTTAACACAAGCTAGCCTAGCATGAGTGAAGCATCCCTGCTACAAAGAACTACCCATGCCAGACCCATGTAACTGCATCCACTACGGTGCTGTACTAATCAGTGTGTTGGGTTGGATTTCTAGAAGGATAACCCATTCCCATTGTTCTTAGTGGAGCATTAAACTAGACTACTCTATGAAGTCATTCACAGCGTACTGTAGGAGAACTTGTCTGTCCTTTATGGACTCCTGTGAGAAAACCGTCTTATGGATCTTACTCAAAAAATGTACCTCTCAGGATTACTTCTGATGATTAAACCAGGATCTGTAGCAGAATGAAATCTCATTTTGTGTAACAGTGAAACCTGCAAGTGACCATTTGAGTGACTAAAAAGAAATAATTTAGTTAACATAAGTGGTTGTCTAATAAAAGTGGAGCAGAACTGTGTTAAATATGTTTGGGGATACCGTGGGGTGTTTTCCTAAAAGAACTCTCCCAATAAGGGAGATTTCTTGAGAGAATGTAGGTTCTACTATGCACTTATTAAATCACTTTTCAGCAAAATAGGCCATTGTAAGAGACTGAAGTTTGGAAATACAGATTAAAATTACAGTAAGAGAAATTGATGAGACCGTGCTTAGTTAGAACATCACCTGAGTTAGGTTTCAGCTAGGGTTTGGGATTTGGGTTAAAGCCTGAATCCAGGCTTGAGACTGGAACCAATGGCCCCAAACTCACATGAGGTGTTCTTGCAAAATTTTGGCCCAAAATAATATTAGACAATAGTGGCAATAAATAATACGTGGCTCTTACTTAGCAGTGGAAGTCTTATGAGATCATCTCTTTGTAAGATTTCTACTCTGTTGGGCTGAAACCTTGCAAGAATGCGTTGGCTGTGCACAAACTGGATCTGGAGCATTGGTCCTTTCTGTTTTTAGACCCAAAATCTGGAACCAAAATCACAGAATCAAGTTTGAATTCAATGATTTGAATCCCTCCAAAATTCAAAGGTCTTCATAGATGATGAACTAATTTTAGCCCATTTCTTCTTTGTCTCAGATAATTCTCTTTATATGAACCAAATGGGTGTAGTTTCCTTTTTGAGTGAGATAAGACTAGAAAAATGATTGCATCCTTTATTCCAACAACAATCTCTTTTATATCTCAAGAGTTGAGAGTTAACTAACATCCCGTGTTCTGAAAAACAGAATTGGTAAAGAGCAGAACAAAACTGGTTACAACAGCCCACAAAAAAGGGAAACAAAAGACACTAAAGGTTATGAGTCATATGGGTCAGGAAAAGACACAGCAAGACTTGTGAAGAGGGTTTCTGAATCTTCCTTTGATGTTTTAATTAGGATTTTTTTCAAGTGTTTCAATCCTCCACAGAATGTTTTAGACAGCTCCACTGTTTGATTTTTTTTCCACCTGATTGTCTCATTTTGTCGTGATCCTTGCCAAAGAAATTCCTTGCATAATAGTTTATGGCATAAAGGAGTTGGTCTAATAATAAATAACAGGACTGGAGCCTCCAGTGTCACAACTTGGGGCTGTTGGTGTCTTCCTGTTTGCTTTTAAAAAAAACCCTTCTGACCCCCTGCTGGGTCATATAGAAACAAGAGCTCTTTGCTGGTGCTTGTAGATATCGTTTGTTTACAGTCTCCGTCAATCAAGCCTTTCTTCTCTGTATTTTACTGGGTGTTTTAGCAGCTTGCTCTCTTCTTTCATGGATGGATGATGCTTTCCTACCTATTATTCTTCCTCTTTCCTTGATGAATTGCATGAGTTTGATAAGCAAAACATCACGACTCTTTAGCTGTCCATGGGCTGTCTGAAGGAATGGAACAAGGGCAGTTTAAATGAGGGGCAAATCCTAAGGCAGGGGAGTCTCACTCATGTTATATTTCAGGCTTTACTCCAGCAAACTCCCAAGGGGGAGTTAAAGCTAAGTAAGGGCTCAGGGTTTAGTTCAGTGAAAACTTCACCTTACCCCCTGTTCAAATATATTGTTTCCATGTTGCGCTCACATGGGGGAGAATGGATGGCCTGTGCTCCCAAGGTTATGAGCCTTGCGGCTCTCTGGAACCTCAACTCTTTCTTTCCTCTTCTTTCTTTTGCTGGTTGATCCACAAAGCAGAATTGCTGTAAACCTCAAAGAAGGGAAAGATACAAACACTGACGTACACTCGCTAGAGATAAAGGCATAGGTTTTGAGGACATGTGTAAAAGGATCAAGAGCAGCCTCTAAGGAAGAGATGATTGGGAGCCCCAGTATGGATATACTGCACAATGCAACCTGTCACCAGACTATCAAGTCTCTGAGAAAACACATTGGGTATTTAATGTTTCTTATTCTGATGGTTCTTCTCCTGGTGGTTGTGAAATGGCTGTGTTTTTTTGAATCTTTGAGACTCAGCTTTTAGTAAAGACATCTAGAGAGTCATCAGATGTGGAGGAAGGAGACTGGTAGCAAAACACATCCACATCCTCTTTTCAAAGTAAAAAAAAAGTTCAGATTAAGGTCACTTGCTGTGAGAACCTAACTTTGAAATGGAAAGAAAAACTGAGGAAAATGAAAGGCACTTTTCGTTTATGGAAAAGAACTTGGCTTTGAGTAGCAAAACTGCTGGAAAGTTCAGGTCCTGTGTTAGCAAAGAAAAGGCTTTTCCTTTTACCAAGAAGTGTAATGCAGCGCTGCAGTCTCTCAGAAGCAAAATTCTCCCTTGTATGGTGGCTCTTTTGTTAAGATTTGTCAGCCTCAGTAAAAAGTGTCCTGTTGTAAGAATGGCTGTGATTTAATAGGGTTGCTGTACCCTGATGGTTTATAACAAATTCCTCACAAAAAGGCAGGATTAATTAATTTTGCAAACTTCTTTGACCCTGTTGACTTTGGCTTTGATATTTTGTTGTTGCTACTATTTTTCAGATCGCCATGAAATTATCACCAAAGAAATCCTAGAGCTGGATACTTGGGAAAACCGGTGGAATGTGGTGGCCGTCAACGTCCTCATGCATGACAGCTACGATGTCTGCCTCGTAGCGAGGCTGAACCCCCGAGATCTTGTCCCCCCACCCTCTGACCTAGTGGATCAATAGAAATGCAGTTGTTCCTTGTGCTTCCAGATTGTGTGGTAGCTGAAGAGCTCTCAATAGAGAGACATGAAGCATGACCTTGGAACTGGCCTGAGATGACAAATGGGTTCTACAGCGATGGGTCTTTGACGTGTTCAAGCACAGCGATGCCTTAGAACTGTAATTCTCAGCCACTGCTACGTGCTCAGTATTGGTACATCAAGTTCTTGTGACTGATACTGTCAGCTTCCCATCCCACTAAGCCTCTGGAGTTGGCCCAGGCCTCCGACCATAGCACTTCTCCATTCAGCTGTGTAAGCTCTAGTGTACAATGCAGGTTGGGCTGCTGTGAGCCTTCGCCTCACAACCATCGTTGCAACCCAAGGCCCTCTGCAGTGTAAAGCAGCACAACTGAATGACAGCCCTAGCAGGTACAGATAAAGTTTCAAGGGAAGATTCTGCTTTCACCTGCGTGTTGTGTACCCCATTGCTTTCAGTGGGATTAGCAAGGGTGTTAAGGGATAGCAGAATTTGCCTGAAATTGGTACGTTTGTCCAAAAGGGGTAGGTTGAAGCTGGCGCTAGACTAGTGCATGAGCAGTGGGTGTGAGAGAGCTTTACTTTCATTTGCACTCCTGCATAGGGGCCAAGCATAGCCCACGTGGGGAGCACAGACTGGAGCAAACAGTTAAAGAGGTTGGGATGAGTGTGGGCTGTGGCCCTGCTGCCATCCCTTCAACAGCCCTTAGAGGTGAACCAGTTTTGGGGAGAACATCCTGCATCTTCTCTCAGGGTTCTGAAGCTCCTGTACCAGTGTCAGGAGGAATTCTGACTCTCAGTGGCTTGTTCTGCTGTGTGACCAGGTGTAGCTAGCGCCTGGAAGGAACAGTCTGGCTCAGTTTCGAAGTCCTTCTCTGAGTTAGAACTTTGAATACAATATTTGAGAGGAGGAGAGGGAGAGAAATGAAATACAAAAGTAAAAATTAAACCAACTTTATTAGCAGACAAGATTTGCTGCCGTGCATCCACACGAAGAGAACAAAGATTCTGACAGCAGCTCCTCAACAGGTTAGCCGTTGTTGTTTATATCTGGCTATTGTTTAAATAGAAGTGGCTTTCATGTAGCAGAGGGATAAGCGCTGCATAGAAAGAAAGATTTTGCTGTTTCCAGAGGGAGGAAGAGTCAGTCAGACAGAATGCTCAGACCGAGCTTCTTGAAGCAGCATTAGGTTCACAGGATTAGGTGACAGTAGACTGATGTGCTGAAATCTCACTAGGTAACTGATACCCAGTTTGAATTGGTAATATCCATATGTACTCTGGTGCCTGCCTCATTGTGTATCTGAGGATCATTTCCTAGGCAGTTCAGGCAAGAGGATTGGGCAGCTGAGCAGTTCTGTGGGGCTGAAACTACAATTGAGAGGATGCTGCTTTACACATAAAATGAGACCCTCATTGGAGACCATACCAACATATTATAAAGTGCTGAAACACTCAATTAGTTTTCAGCAAAAAGTTGCTGCTTTGAGTCACAAGAGCAACAACCAAACTGGCAAGATGTCATCAGCAAAGAAAGCATGGCTTCCCTCCCTGAATGTGAGGCCAGTCGCTTGCAGAGGAGGATTCATGTACTGGAATGGTGCGCCACACTCTTCTTGAATCATATATTTGGTTGCAGCAGTTGATAATTCCCCCTGCAGTGGCTGGTGGCAGGAGGGATGGAGAAGATGACCCGAATGCTCTTTCCCAGTTCTGATTTCTGGGATTCATCAACTATTCCTTTGAATATCCAGTGGGAATATCAATCTGTGTTAGAAAAACACTGAGCAGGAAGTGCACTAAACTTTGCTTGATATACACAGTCCTGCACTGAGGGTCAATTTGTGTTATGTTCTGTTTTTGAGAAGGAAGGAAGAAGTGATTCTGTGATCCTTATGACTCAGCTCTTATCTCCCTGCATGTTCCATGGGCCGGATGTTTGACAATCCAACCTTTCACATTTGTGTGTCTCGCCCCTGCAATGTTAAATCATTCTCATTTCTTTCCCATGTTGACGTGTGACCCAGGGTAACTTTGGGGTAGTGCTGCAGCTAAAATGAGCCTCAGTGGTACAAACTAAGGTGGCCAGTTCTCAGGATCTCTCCTGAACACTCAGGTCTTTAAATGTTATTTGCTCTCTGCATCCAGATGACAGCAAAGCTGCACTTTAACATGTTATGAAAAACAGTAGAGTTTACACAATTTCTCATATTTTAACAAAGGAACTTATCCTTTCTCCTCAGTAACAGCAAGGGTTAAGGAAATCTGCTGTGTTCAATCACTACCATTCATCTACACAGCATTCTAGCTGGCAGGAAGTGAGACTTTTGAATGACTGCTCACTTAGATGGGCCGTTCTAAAAGACATAGTATTAATCTATCCTCAAGGTTACTTTGAACACTATACATCAACATCTATCAATTTTGTTTCTTTTATTTTTTTTTAATTTACAGCTTGGGGTGGGGGAGTGTTTTTTTTGGGGGGGAGGCGGGGTATGACTATTCCTGCTCTGGCTTCTAAGTTTCCTAAGGCTTAAAACTTAACTAGATCTACAGAGGGTCTGAAATACACTCCATTATAGAGATGCCTCTGAAGATCTTAGGGAGGGACATTCAGTTTTGTGGTGTACATAGCTAAAGCCCCTCCATCAAGCTTGCATGCCTGGGGTGAGTTGTCCTTTCCTCCCCAGTCCATATATGTTGCTTTTTGCACAGTTATTGAAAGAACTGAGTTAAGACTGTAGTCCATCAATGTCTGCCTTGCTAGCAGAAGGCAATATCAAATGATATATTGTATACCCTGTGTTTGGATCCAGCTGTCAGAGCTGGGGTGGTTTCTGGGGTCCACTGTTTAGTGTGGCCTCCCCTTATTAGAGATACTTCATGAAGTGCAGTTGCCCAGTCAGGCACTGCTCAGCATTCTAACCACAGCTAGCAAAATTTTCTTCCCCTCTCCTGACCTCATTTTCCTTTGTTCTTGTGGGGCGAGGATTGTTTTGCTTTGGAGCTGTTTTGCTTTCTGTGGGAGTGGCAGGGAAAGGATGGGACTTTCAGATTTTGCTGATGCCACCTACATGTCTCACAGTGGAAAGTCCAATGCAGTTGCTTAGGGGCGTCTCAGGGTGGAGTTCTGGAAATGCTTGCAGTTCTGGAAATTCTGTGGTCAATCTAAAAGAGATTTGGCAAGCCCAATTCTCTAAACGTTCTAAACCAATAATTAGTAATAAAAGCCTGACAGGGACTGGAGGAAACAAGCTTGTTGATAGACACAGTTTTGAGCCAAAATCCTTCTCAGACCTCCTGACTTTTGCAACCCTGCTGCCACTTCCATGAGTTCAGAATTAATTTCACACTCCTGGAAAAGTTCTTAAGATTCTTGATTTCTTCTGTTTTAAATCCTGACAAAATATTATAGCACATACCCATGTTTGCGGGATTCAATGAAACAATAAGTATTTGTTTCATCCATGGCCTATCTTTGAAAAGTGGTTAACTAAGGTGGCCAGTTTTTGGGATCTCTCCTGAACACTCAAGGATCTTGAGCTAACAGGATCAAAATGACAGTAAAGTTGCACTTTTACATGTTAACTCAGTTTTTTTTCCCCCAGGGCTGTGATGACATCATCCCTAATGTTAGTTTGCAAACAAAGAAGTATTGGCAAGATGTGGGACTGTATAAAAGCGGAGGCTGTTAAGCAAAAGCAGACATGTTAATTTCAGTTTCACTTGAAACACTGAAATTTATTCGCATTTGCCAAATGCGAAAGGACAATGGAGAGGTAATTTAGAGTGTTGCAAACAAGGGGTAGGGGGAATGAAAAGTCTATAAAGTTATGACACTATCCATTTTCTCCTGAATTTTTTAGAGTTGTCCATGCACAACTTAATGCACAGATACCCATTTTCATCATTTGCACATCTAATCCACATGCACTCATGGTTACTGTGCATGCAAATGATTCACTAGTAGATATCTAATTGTCCATTTGCATGAACAGTTACTGTAATTGGCTTGGAGGACCATAGTTGGTATGTGCAGTGACTATATACACACACACGTGTGTGTGTGTGCATGCATGTGCACATGCAGTTCTGCAAGTCGGGTGGCCCAGATTCTGTATTATGTTCTTGCCCCTTTGTGACACCCAGCTCAAAGGGACTGTATTCTGGTTTTAATTTGCCAGCGGATAATTCCCCTGGTGGGTATAAATCCATCAGAACTAGCACCAGTACCCCCCACATACACTGCAGCATAGGGGATGGGTTGAGGGCATGGTAGAGCCTATGCAAATCCTCTGCTGGCCTAGGATCCTTGAGGGTTCTACACCAGTGATGTAAATTAGGGTACCTCCTATGCTGTTCTAATACACACTGGAGCCTAGTTGGGGTAGAAGGATTCTCTCGTCCCCTCCCCGCCCCCGTCCCGCACTGCTGCCACTTTTCCCATACCAAACTGAACTCAGATGAGAGGATGAACATGAGAAGATTGAACCCTGCATCTCACATTTATGCCCTTTCTCATCCACGCAATTTGAAATGTGTAATGAATCCCTTCAATCATCTTAGGTGCAATAAAAACAAATGTTAAAAATTACTTATTTAAAAAAGGAATGTAAAAAATGTTTAAATATGCTCATTAAGGTTTATATTTTGTTGCTTTCCTGCAAATCGGTAAAACAAGGCTATTCTTTTAAAAAGCTGTTTTCCCAGTAGTTGATTTTTAGTTTTAAGGGTCCTCTCTTTTTCTCCTATGGCACATGAAGTCCTTCTGGCAATTTGATTCATAAACCATGATGCTTTGAATCCATAGGTCTGAATATCAGCTACTCTTGGAAGTTTCTGGGAATTTTCTGTCCCTAAAGGTTTTCAACCAGACACAACAGATCCTCTAGCAGCAGTTTCAAAAAGAAGGCATATCACACCCAGTTGTGCACTGCTGAAACTAGAATGCTAGCAATTTACAACCATCTGATACTTTGAGGTTGAAAGTAAAGGATGTATTAAAAATTGGCTGAAACATACACAGGCTGTGCTCATAAGTGCACCACTCTTATTTTCCTTGGCAAACATCTCCTCTCTTTGAATGTCGTACCATGTACTCCGAGCGTTTGATGGAATGATTTAATAACCCACCCAATGATTTCAGCCACAGTGTAGTCTGCACTGTGGGTTGTGAATGCATGCTGCACAGTGCAAAGAGCAGCTGAGAGTTAGAGGGCCATGACTCTGTATAGGGTGGACTGGCTCACTCTAGGAAGTGTTATTAAATTATAGCACATAATAATGCATTTTGAATAGATATGCTGTGTAAGTTCTTCACTGCAGGAGACATGATCTTTCTCACCAAGCCACATGGCAGTTCTGCCCAGGCCCCAACTCAGCAAAGTATTTAAGTATGTGCTTGCCTTTAAGCATGTGAATACTGTCATTGGAGTCAATGGGACTACTCCCATGTTTAATGTCAGACACATGCTGAAGTGCTTTATTGAACAGGGACCAATAACTGGATGGGAAAATCCTCTGTGTTCCAACATCCTCTGCTTTAAATCAATTGAACTGAAAAAATGCCTTTTTCTTTTTTTCAAGCTCCAGGCAACTTATTAGGGTTAGATGCTCTGACCAGGTCTTCCTGCTTCTCCAATCTCTTCAGCACCTGCCACACTCCTTTCAGATGAAGCTCAAAGCTTCCCCTCCTCATTTTCAAAGTCTTGCGCAACTCTGGCCATTTCTATATCTTTCCTCTCATGTCTGCCTACATCTCATCCCACGCTCTATGCTCTAAATAAGTTTCTCTCTTGATCATTCCATTTGTCTGCTTGGCCAGCTTCCAGCTTCTCTCCTCCTTCCATGCCGCCCCTTAGACTTGGAACAACCTCTTCATTGATGTTCACCCAGCATCCTCCCACTCCTTCTTCAAAAACCTCTTTTGATCCCTTGGTTCCATGAACCATTACAGCTTTAAAGGGTACGTCTACACTGCATTTAAAAACCCACAGCTGGCCTGTGCCAGTTCACAGGGCTGTTTAATTGTGGTGTAGACGTTTGGCCTCAGGCTGGAATCTGGGCTCTAGGATTCTGTGAGGTGGGAGGGTCGCAGCAGGAGCCTAAACATTTACACCACAATTAAACATTCCCACAGCCTGAGCTCGGTGAGCCCAAGTCAGCTGGTACAGGCCAGCTGCGGGTTCTTAACTGTAGTGTAGACATACTCAAAGAGTAGAAAGAAGCCCACAGCAAATCCTTTGATTCAAGCATCCCAACTTTAGGGGAAGTTCAGATCCCAACCCAAATTTTGCAGCTCAGTCTTATGGCTAATAAATATCGCATTTTTCTCTACATGTGCTAGGCTTTGCAATGTCCTCGGTCTTGCAGCTACAACACCGGCCTTAGAACCAGGAGACCTGAGTTGTATTCACAGTTCTGCCACAATCTCATTGTGTGACCTTGGGCAAGTTACTTCACCACTCTATGCCTCTGTTTCACTATCTGTTAAATGGATATAATGATACTGACACATCTCAGAAGGTGGCGGGGGGAGAGGATTAATTAGTATTTGTAATGGTTCTGAGATTCTTGGAAGAACAGAACCAACTGCCCAGTACATTGTTCACATAATACCAATAATAGTAACCTGTGCAAAGCATTACTGTTGCCTCTGATCTTTGCCTCAGTTGCCACACAGAGAGTCTGAAGCATAGATGCAGCTAGCTTCCTTTTTGCATAGTGGGTCATGACCTAATGCCATATTCTGTACTCTGGCTACAAAGGGCCCAGATCTCACTACAGGATCCAGTCTTTAATGTGTAAAGTCTTAATATAGATACTTATTCTGGACTTTGTCTTTTCCTAGTCACCCTTTGTAAAAGTGCATAGAATTTGGTCAGCTTTTCTATAGAGAATATACACCATTCTAGCCTGCTGGGGCCTTCTGGTTCTTCACTACCAGAAATAAAGCACTGGTGATAAAATGTTATTCTGTTCCACCACTTCATTTTCTCATTCTTTGGCTTCAGAGGGGGGAAAAAACATACCTCACTTTGCATACAGTAATGTAAGGGAAAGTATTTCTCACATTAACCATATACCTGACTCCTTCCTTCAAAAATGCTGCTGAGATCACAGTATTTTAATATTAAAAACAATGATTCCTAATTAGAATCAAGCAAATAAATGAGGAATTTCTAATACAGAAGCAAGTGCAGAGAGTGTTGTCTACAGGCTAGAGCAGAGGTGTGGGAATTAGAACTTTTGGTTTCTATTTCCAGCTATACCACTTTGCTCTGTAACTTGGGCAAATCATTTAATCTTGCTGTGTCTCAGTTTATCCATGAATAAAACACGTATAGTAACACATCTACTTCATGTTTTTTGCTGTTAGGAGGTGTAATTAATTAATGTCTGTAAATCACTTTGAGATCAACAACACTACAGAAAGACAAAGTGTTATTATTACTGTGCAACTGCCCTCCCTCTGGTTTTGTCAGCACTGTTCTCCAAAGCTCTCAGAAACCCATTCTTCTTGGGTATTTGCGGATGACGAGTGTTTTGTGCACTCCTTAGCAGGGAAGGCAATGCAGGATATCAAATCATGCATAAAGAACACTGTACATTATCTAGGGAAGGGAGGAACAAGACCTGTATGTGTGTTCCTTGACTGCTAGTAATGTTTCTAGAGATGCAGAACTAATCACAGAAATTCAAGAGGTCACTCTTTGAGGCAAAATTTGCGCTGTAATCAGGAATAAATAAATTGTATTTCTTATGAAAATGGTTCTGATTTAGTCAATGATGTAATTTGACAAAGTACATAGACAGCCATCAACAATTGGAAATAGGCAGAAAATAGAAGGTCGGTTTATAGCGGCATAGCAGATTCACTGGGTAACTGATACCTGAGCTGAATTTAGACCACACACCTCACTAGCTTTGATTAGGCAAGCAGCTGTTGGAAGTCTCTTGGTATCCCTCTGAGCCAGGAATATACATGTGCCATTCACCTAACTGTCTGCTTCAAGGCACTGTTGTACCTAAAAATTCACCTGTAAAAAATGTATTAGAGGGAGCATCAGGACATTGCTCAATGTAAACATAGCGGGATCTATTTGTTGAAATTACTGGAGTTACAGCACAAGATTAATGAGGCCTTATCCATCCTTCTGCAGATGTAGCTAATTTTAGCTGACCCAACAAATAATTTATAATGCTTAAACTCTGGGGTCCTAAAAGTTCCCTTCTTCCAGGGATGGGCAAAATGTGCACAGATCATCTTTTTTTTCTTAATCAGCCAGTGAGGTATGTTGACTGTTTCCTGTGGTTTGCAGTGATAAAATACACAGAGAGGTTTACGCTGCAGAACATGATTGATCTTAATTAGGAAGCTGGTTTAGTTGCTTTTTTCACTTGACCTTTTAAACTGAAAGCCTGTGTGAGAGCTGACAACTTCTTAAAAGAGGAAAGCAAGCAAACAGTGAATAAACACCAATATAAAAAGAGAAGGTGCCTTACTTTGGACTCCCTTGCACTGGTGTAAAACAGGTGTGACTCTTTTGAAGTCAATAGAATTTCACTGGTGTAATAAAAGTGTAAGTGAGAGGAGAATCAGGCCTATTCATAGAATTGTAGGACTGGAAGGGACCTCAAGAGGTCTAGTCCAGTCCCCTGAACTCAAGGCAGGACTAAGTATTATCTAGACTGTCTCTGACAGGTGTTTGTCTAACCTGCTCTTAAATATCTCCAATGATGGAGATACCACAACCCCCCCATGCAATTTATTCCAGTGCTTAACTACCCTGATAGTTAGGAAGTTTTTCCTAATGTCCAACCTAAGCTGCCCTTGCTGCTGTTTAAGCCCATTACTTCTTGTCCTATCTCCCGAGGTTAAAGAGAACAATTTTTCTCCCTCCTCCGTGTAACAATCTTTTATGTACTTGAAAACTATTATCTTGTCCATCCTCAGTCTTCTTTTCTCCAGACTAAATAAACTCAGTTTTTTCAATCTTCCCTTCATAGATCATGTTTTTGAGACCTTTAATCATTTTTGTTGCTCTTCTCTGGACTTTCTCTCGTTTGTCCACATCTTTCCTGAAATGTGGAGCCTAGAACTGGACACAATACTCCAGTTGAGGCTTGATCAGCACAGAGTAGAGTGGCAGAATTACTTCTTGTGTCTTGCTTATGACACTCCTGCTAATACATCCCAGAATGATGTTTGCTTTTTTTGCAACAAGGTTACACTTTTAACTCATAGTTAGCTTCTGATCCACTATAATTCCCAGATCCCTTTCTGCAATACTCCTTCGTAGGCAGTCATTTCCTATTTTGTACGTGTGCAACTGATTGTTCTTTCCTAAGTGGAGTACTTTGTATTTGTCCTTACTGAATTTCATCTTGTTTACTTCAGACCGTTTCTCTAGTTTGTCCAGATCATTTTGAATTTCAATCTTATCCTCCAAAGCACTTGCAAGCCTCCCAGCTTGGCTTTGTCCGCAAGCTTTATAAGTGTATTCTCTATGCCATTATCTTAATCATTGATGAAGATATTGAACAGAATCTGACCCAGAATTGATTTCTGTGGGACCCCACTTGATATGTCCTTCCAGCTTGACTGCGTATCACTGATAAACTACTTTCTGGGAACAGTTTTCCAACCAGTTATGCGCCCACCTTACAGTAACTCTGTCTACGTTGTATTTCCCTAGTTTGTGTACAAGAAGGTCATGTGGGAAGTATCAAAAGCCTTACTAAAGTCAAGATATACCAACACTACTACTCCTCCCATCCACAAGACTTGTTACCCTGTCAAAAAAAGCTGTTAGGTTGGTTTGACGTGATTTGTTCTTGACAAATCCATGCTGACTGTTACTTATCACTGTATTATCTTCTAGGTGTTTGCAAATTATTTGCTTTATTATTTGCGCCATTATCTTTCTGGGTACTAAAGTTAAGATGGCTGGTCTGTAATTCCCCGAGTTGTCTTTATTCCCCTTTTTATAGATTGGCACTGTATTTGCCCTTTTCCAGTCTTCTGGAATCAATCCCATCTTCCATGACTTTTCAAAGATAATCACTAATGGCTCAGAGATCTCCTCAGTCAGCTCCTGGAGTATTCTAAGATGTATTTCATCAAGCCCTGGTGTTTTGAAGACATTTAACTTGTCTAAGTAATTTTTAACTTTTTTCCTTATTTTTGCCTCAGATCCTACCTCATTTTCACTGGCATTCACTATGTTACATGTCCAATCGCTACTAAATGTTTTGGTGAAAACTGGGGAAAAAAGGTCATTTCGCACTTCTGCCACTTCCGCATTTTCTGTTATTGTTCCCCTCTCCCTCACTGAGTAACGGGCCTACCCTGTCTTTGGTCTTCCTCTTGCTTCTAATGTATGTATAGAATGTTTTCTTGTTACCCTTTATATCTCTAACTAGTTTAATCTTGTTTTGTGCCTTTGCCTTTCTAATTTTGTCCCTACATACTTGTTATTTGTTTCTATTCATCCTTTGTAATTTGACCTAGTTTCCTCTTTTTGTAGAACTTTTTTTTTTTTGAGTTTCAGATTATTGAAGATCTCCTGGTTAAGCCACATATCTCCCCCAAAATCAAACTCATCTCCGGAAGAGGCTCAGAGTTGAATTCTTCCTTCCTCTGGTGAACTAGAAAAGGAAATAGGGAGGAATCCATAGCTTGAGGGATTGCTAATAGAAGAATAAGCCTTTCCTTCTAGATCACTGGTTCAAATCTAGTGCTGGTCAGCAGGGGTTGAAAGTCATTCCCAGCTGAGGGCTGTTCAATGACCCATGTGAAATGAAGTGGTGGGTCTCAGTTTAGCTCTGCATCCTAATGGATAGATGGCCAAATTTCTAAAAAGCATTGTCATGGTCAGTTTCCTTGTCAGCACTCTGAGCAGAGAGGTCAAGGTCTAATGGGCTATGGAGACTCACATTTCACTCTGACCCCCAGACATGGGGTCTTGAGATAGCAGGACAAATTCAGGGGTGAGTTGAAATGAATCGAGAGGAGTCTGTTGAGGTAACCCCATGTTACACCAACTGAAACATCTTCTACAGACCTGTAAATGTACTTAGATTCCCTTAAACACACTGATTTATGGGATGCATTCCCACTTTCCAAAATGACATCCTCCTGTCCTCATAAGTCACCTCTGAATTTTGTCTGCCACATGTACCTGAGTGTAAGAGGGTCTTAACGTTTCACTCACATGCTGAAAGGCAAGAAGAGAAGAAAGTAGCAAGACAAGCAACTAACAGGAGAATGTGACTTATACCTTTCAGTTCCTCAGTTCCACTGGCTTATTTATGTGTTGGTAAGGGAGTCTAAGTGAGTGTAAGGAGACGGATGCATAGCAGCATGCACCTCACTGTGAATTTGGCCCTGTAAGACTTGTTCTCTGGAGTGCCTTATGGAGACAAACAGGCAAAGCCTACATGTGCAGCAATAATCATTCTGCACAAGAGCCTGGGTTCTTCAGTGATTTGCATGTAAATAGCTTAAGTATTTTATTGCTTGTTGGTCTTCCCATGTTCTCATACCAGGATACCACCGAGAACAGGCACAAAGCCATGGTGTTGTAGGGGATTTACCTCCTTCCCACTATTCATATCTGATATAACCTTCTGTGTTAAAATACTTTTTTTTTAAATTGAATGAGGGTCCTCCCATGTAAAGTTATGCTGCTTGGAACAGTCATCTGGTGCACTAAATAATATTTATTATGCCAAGAAACTTGATATTCTCCCTGAACTGCTGAATCTCTTAACCCCTTAACTGATGAAAAAGGCACAGAGTTCGAAAAAGGCACAGGAATGAAAATGTACAGTGAAAATCTCTACATCAGTTGGTAATGTCTGTAAAACTCAAGAGTGTTAACTTTCCTGGGGACACAGCAGACTTGTCTCCCGAATGTTTCAAATGGCCAGACTCCTAGCTCTCTTGAGTTCAAGGAAGATTTTTAACATTCTTGTGCTAGTCTGAAATTGTATCCATCAGCTTCTAGATTCTGATTCATTTGCTTAGCTGATCTCTCTAAGCAACAGGAAAATAAATCTTTGCAAATATGACTCCAAAGTAAATGTTGGTTTGACCATCCATACCTTTTAAATTATGTCTCTGGTTAGGTATCAGAGGGGTATGGTCCATTGTATACCATAAGTGGGAAGAATGCCATGCTGGGGACTTGCTCCAGTTGAAATCAGTAGAATTTTTGCCATTGACTGTAGTGGGAGTACAATCAGACCTATGTTGTAGGTCCGGTCTATTATGCTCCCACCGCAGACAATGGCAAAAAAAATCTGAGATTAATAAATATAGGTCCATTGGCACTCATAGGAGATATGGAACTAAGTAGTAATTAAAAGGTGACTTAAAAAATGGACCAAACTAGGTGAGAAATTTATACTTAATCTGTGTCCACAATATGAGCTTTAAGTAGGAAAGCAAGTGTTAAGAGATCTCGTGGGAGATCCAGCTGGAATACATGCCTGTGATTAACCTAACCAGTTGCTGGAAGTCACTGTTCCACCAAAAATCACCAGCAGAATAATTTCTAAGGCAGAGGGACCCAACTTCTTAAGAAGTCAGTATAAAAATTCTAATAGCCTAACTGTACTAAGCTACTATGAACACCATCTGCTCTAGTTAAATTATAGCAGCTTTTGGGGGGATGTTAATTAAACAGCATACAACTAATTTGATGTTAACAAAACTGTTCAAAGCAAAACTGAAGTCAGAGAACGGTGGAAATATCAATAGCATCCCAGGGATTGCCCACAAGTCAGAATGCAAAGGAATTGTTCATGGGTTAGTAATAAAGCCTATCCCATTTTAACAAGGGAAAGAAAACCCATTAGAAAAACCCTACTGAGACATCTAGCTCCATTACTAAACATCTGCAGTCACCTTCCACATATTGGTGTATTACGGAGATAAAATTTCATGGTAAAAAAATTATCAAATAACTTTTAAGAATCAGACAGACTGGAAATTCAATACAGTTTTTATTTATAAAGCCTTTTGCTCACAAGGGTCCCTGGGAGATGTTTTACAATAAAAGTTCAGATGAAATATGATAAAAATCAAATCACATGGAAGCTCATTCATTGTGAACCAAATAAAACAGATCTGGTTTCAGCTTTGGTTTTAAAACCAGAGAGGGAATTTGCTTGATGAATTTCTGCTGCTGCTCAGAATTCCAAATGAAGCATGGTTGCTAAAAGAATGATTTCCAGACAGTTTTGAATTAAAGTTGATGTTGTCATGAAACAAGAAGTGCAAGATTGAAGGAATTACTTTGTAAGCTGCAAAAATCCGCAGGATAAACAGCACACTGAATTGGTGGTTTACTTTAAGGATCAGCAATGTAATTTTACATATAGGGCCTGCTTTTCAAGTATGCATACAAAAGTATATATGCAATTTCATGCTTAATTTGCATGCACAACTATTGCAACTGTGAGCATAGGTAGACGCAAATGGCTGTGTGCGCATATACCCAATTTATGTGCACAACAGTAGTAACTTCATGTACAAATTAAGCATGTAATTATGCACATGGAATTGAATGCAGGGTTTTTTTAGATTCATGGCCAAATACAGATTTGATAGACAAAAGTTGAGGGGCTGCAGGCACTGGTCCAAGGTCTAGTTTTATATTCAGTCCTGGATTAGTGTCAAAATAAACCTGCTAGACTAAAGAGATCAGTTACAATTTAATGTCCGGTATCTTGAAAACCATCTGTTCTTGAAGTCACATCATTCTTACTACCTTCTTGCTTTGCCCTCTCACAACTTGGATTCCAACACGTGTGTTAAGCACAAAATGGGTTTTAGCTGAAACATAAGAGATAAAGATTAATGCTTTATACCATTAACTAGAATTCCGGGCTCTCAAAAGGTATGAAGCATTGATTTTTGGTGCTTGATGATTTCAAGACAGCAGTTACTAAAATCATGTTAGGAATTAAGTATGTTTGGAGAACAAGATGATCATCAGAATGATGTGAATCTTGTGACTTGCCAGGGTTACAAACACTTAGGGAAGACCAGTACAATTGTTTTCAAGACCAGTGCATTTTCTACAAGGACTGCTTCTGGGCCAGCTCTCTGAAAATAAAAAAAAATAAATGAACATCAATGCCTGGGAATGTTGTACAGAAAGAGCCTGGTGGGGATTTGAAGGCGAGGCCTATCACCCTCTATAAAATGCAATGAGAATGGCCATAATAAAATGAGTCAAGTAAGACAATGAAAAAGATATTTCGCTAAAGAAAATAAAATGTTGTTGTGTTTCTTTATGCACACAAAGTTATTATGGTGACTGCAAGAAGAAAATCTGTTTTTGAAATCAAAGGAAGAGAATACATGCAAAACTGCAGCCAAATCAAGCATTTGGGTGTTTTAAAAGAGCTCAACCCTGCTTTGGTCAGAAGTTGATCAAAACTCGTCCATGCAGTTGTTGGTATCATTCTTTGGACTTTATAATGTTGAAATATTAACCTGTTCGTTCACACTGACTGACATGTTAGGTGCTATCATATAGGAACCAGCCAATGATCCCTCGGGTTTGGAATTTTGTTGCTGACAGGGGCACGTACTGGATGCTTCAGAGAAAGGTGCAAACCTCCCTCATCTCTGCCCCATTCCCATCCCCATCCCACAATGCACCTAACAGTGAGTTTTTATTTGACAGGGGCAGATTTCCTCATGACCCCAGGGGATGATCAACATAATTTGTTCATAACATATCCCCTGTGAGCGCATTTTAGCAATTGCCAGGTTAATTACAGAGATTTCTTTTGTTAAGCAGCAGTACTGGAATTGTTACCCCAATGAGTGTGTGCCAATAATCTAGAGGCCATGTTTGGGACAAAATCTTGGCACCATTGAAGTCAGTGGGAATTTTATCATTGACTTCAATGGGATCAGGATTTTGCTGTTGGTCTTAAGTGTGGACAAGGCATATATTATTAAAAGGAATGTATTGTAATAAGAGACAGCAATTAGAAGTCTGGTAATTGACAGCTTTATAAAAGAGTAGAGTTGTAATATTGTCAGATAAGAACATAGCTGAACAAAAATACAGTATTATAAAGTATCATTCATACATTATTATGTGAGTAGCAGCATAAGTACATGCAGTAAAGTGATGTGCCAGGAGCCTATGTGATACAATTGGAGACATGGAGTCATAAATATAGTCCAGAATTCAAAATGCCTGGCACACAGTTACACAAGGTCATGGGGCTAAAATCTCATGTTCTGGTGATGATATTGGAAATTCCTCTGCTCACTAAAATATCAGACTCAGGCGGGAAGGGAAAGCTAAACCAATTGTTTTTAAAAAAAATCTGTAGGGCCATTACACCTAAATTTGGATTTAGGTGCCACAGTTTACACACTCAGGTTTGAAAATTTTGGCCCATACCCCCAGATCTGAAATCTTCCAGGAACTTTGGGCTGTTTGAAATCTGAATCCAAATTTTACTTCTCAGATTTATCTCTGTTTAGGGCAGGAAGTAAAGATAATACCATATCCCATAAAAATTCAAAGTACCATTATTTAGAATGAAGTAGCTTGAATTGGAAATCAGCTGGGTTATAGGGAAATTAAATTTAAAAATTACCCCCTTCATTAAGCACCCAGATGACTTAGTCACTGAAGATATTTTAGTTTGTATACGTCTTTGGGGAGAGAAAGACTAGTACTCCATTTCATGTGATGTGTCTCAGTTGGCTATATTTATCATGTCATTACTTTGTAAATGAATCTTCCACTGCAGGTTCATTAACAAAGCTGTCACTGTTTACCTTTTTTGTATCTATGAACATATTTGTCAACATCCGTGCACCACTGAGGAACACTATCTACCTCTTGGCACACACCATCAAGATTATGGGTATGTCTTCATTCACAGCAGCACCATTGGCGCTACTGGATTGATTCTGCAGGATTGCTTGAACGGCAGTGGAGATCCGCTCAGTCGATCCAGAAGTCAATGGCGTGAATTCATCCCTTCAAAAAGATTAACACTGCATCAACCGGAAGGCGTTTCCTGTCGGCGCAGCGTAGTGGAGACGCTGTGCTTTTTAGAAGTTAGGAAGTCGATGGGAGATACGCAAAGTACTCTACGTAGCATGCATATCTCCCATTGACTGCTGCCGAATTTCACTGTGAGTGTAGACCAGGCCTCATATGTAGGCTGGGGAAAGCATCTCCTGACTAAAGATGGCAGGTGAAATTCTGGCCCCATTGAAGTCATTGGGATTTCTGCTATTGACTTCAATGAGGCCAGGATTTCATCCTCCATTTGATTATAGGGAAACTATTAAATTGCTTAGATTCACAAGTGAAGGTGGGATTTTATTTATTTATTTATTTATTTATGTTTTCACAAAACCTGATAAGCATAAAATGTTTTCCTAAATCTTTAAAATTCTTAGATTCTATTAAAATAACTCTTTGGATTGCAAGCACTTTGTGCTAGAGACTCTCTCTAAGATCCCAGTCCTGCAAGGAGCTCCATGCAGGCAGATCCCTGTGGGAAGCCTGGCTGAAGTCAATTGGGCTCTGTGTGGCACAGGGGCCCATCTGCATGGAGCTACTTCAGGATGGTGGGCTATGTTTGTACAGCACTTAGTACTATGGGGTTCGGATCCTGAATGGAACCTCTGGGTGCTACTGTAACAGAACTATTAAATAATAACAATAATGATACGCACCTAATGTGCATGCATATTTCATGCAAGTTAACCGAGATGGTATCATAAGTAAAGCAGTTCTTCCACCTTGTGGTTAAACAGAATATTACTCCCAGAGATTATTGCATTAAATATCAGAGACAGCAAGTGGACAGTAATATTAAATGGACACATTGTGCAAAACCCCAGGGCTACTGTGAAATTCCACCCCACACACCTATACTAGACAAATAAACTTCAGTCATATTTATAATGCAAATGCTAAGTATATAAAGTGTACGCATGCACATAAATTAGTGAATGTGATTAAGTTGCCCTCTAGTGGTCGCAACACTGAGATGATATACGACAGAGCATCATAACAGCTAACAAAGAGTCTCCTATAGCTCTATTGGCAGAGGCTGGTGTTTGCAACCGGCAAACTTGTCATGCTGGTCAAAGCATAGTAGTGGAAAGTGAATGAGGCTGAGTGTGGCCTTTACAAAAGGAAAAAAATTAACCCACTCCGCTTCTGTGAATGACACAGGTGGAGCTGAGGGGAGTCACTGCACATAGAGAGGAAACGAGTAATTCTCCTGCCTTTCTCCCTATTCCCATCGCTCCCATCCTTCCCATTTCCCTTCTGGCTATTTAAGCAATCATGTTATTCTTTGCAGGTTCCATTAGGAGCCAAGTCAATACAACATGGATCCACTATCCCAAGTCAGTCACCCCAGTGTGCAGCCCAATTTCAAAAGCAGTAATTAAATGTCAATCCTGCACTAATGTAACCAATGTATAATCAGATATATAATTTTGCAGCAAATGCTTAAAATTTTCAGTGTGTGAAACAGTGGAACACATTGGCTAATAGACTTTGCAGCCAGTAAGTGAATATTAATGTTTTTAATGGTCCTAAATTGCACTTCAGTTCTGATGCAGGATTATCATGGTTATATAAGAGAGGCTGATTTGGTTCAAGGAAGACTGGAAAGGCATGAAAAGAACAAATTGTTTAAAACCTATGCCTGGTTCGCTTCAGATGTTGCTTGCTTTTGAACAGTGACATTATTTTATCATTTATTATTATTATTATTATTATTATTTACTATTTCTATTTACAATAGCGTCTAGTGGCACCAATTAGGATCTGGGTCTTGTTGTAGTAGATACAAACAAAGAGTTTTAAAAACATCCTCATCTGTGACATTTCCGTTTAATGACTCAGTAACCCCGATCCACCTGCCAAATTTATTCCTGGTTTAAATCCACTGAAATCATTGGGATTACACCAGGCAGGCATTTGGCCCATTGCCTCTTTTGGCTGAATATAATCTCACATCTATATCCCCAGTTTGTTTTGCTCTTCAACAGAATTGCACCTGCTTATAAGAGCTGAATTTGGTTTATACTATAGTTTGCTTTACTTTGCTTTCAGCTGGCAGAGGAAGAGATAGTCACTCTAGGACCCTAAGAAAACTAGTTTAAAGGAATCTTATTTATAATTAGAACTGAGCCTGAGTGGCAGATTTCAGGTCTGAGAACAGATCCAAACTTCCCCAAAGTTTGAGGTTGTTAAGAATCAGTGTTCCAGATTGGGCCCATTACAGAGGTAACAAGAACCATTGGGTTCAGATCTGGAAATGAACTCAGTCTTCCACCAAGTTCTGGAAAGGAGTTAGCAAGCTTCAGTTCCACTGATCTGGCTCAGGTTCGTATCTAGTTATAAGGTTTTTTTTTTCTTACTGTTGCAAACAAATCAAAATGCTTCATTGTCTAAAAATATTTTCCAAAACCAACAACAAATCAAGAAATTTGACAGATGCAGAGCACCAAGAATAGCACCATCTGTTTCTTTAGCTGTTCTTATCTCACAGATAAAGGTTACTAATATAAACAATTGGAAGGTTGGAGAGAGACTGCATACCTCCAAGAAGCCAATTTTAAGAGTGGATATAATGCAGGTGAAAAGAATTGGATTGGGATCACTGTTAGTTACTTATTTATTCAAAGAGCAAGTATAGTAGATGTAGCAGCATGGCAAGCTTTTCCATTCTCTCCCCACTACCCTGTCAATGTGCCACAGCCTAATCTGGAAGTAACACCTCTGGGGAGAGGGTGGATTTTAGTCTCCACATGATGCTGTTTTGACACAATGCCACCATGTGCCAGATCTGATAACATTCTGGCTTACTGTGATAAGGATAAAAAGATTTTGCTTTTCTATTGCATGTTTCGTTCAAAGATTTCAAATCAGTTTCCAAAGGTGGGTAAAGATCATTACCTTCACTAGTGATGGGGAAACTGAGGGGCAGAAAGTATGTGAATCGACTGAATTCACACAGTTAGTCAGTGGGAGAGTCTGGAAGAGAACCTTGAATCACAACACTATGCTTAATGGACTAAACCAGAGCTATCTCTATTTTTTTTAACATAAGGCCACCCTCCCATCTCTTGGTGTCAAGACGTTCTGAAGCAGTGTGACACTTTTTGGACAAAACATCAAATTGTGTCACAGAAAGATGGCATTTTGATGCAGTGTTTGTTATTCTGTTGCTCCGAAATGACATCAAGCAGTGTTGTGATACAATGATGTTTTGACATAGCAGAAAGACATTTTATACACAGTGCCATCTCACTGAATCATGGGTAAGGACATCCTGATACAACATAATGACATTTTCACCCATCTCGACCTAACTCTATTTTTACACATACTATTTAATGTCATGTTAATGTTTGGCCACAATATGAGAATATTTTGCTTCAGTGCAAAGTTGTCTCCTACTCCGAGTCTGTCCACATTTAAGTACTTTGATAGACCCACTTCTCCCAGAATGCCTACAGCAAATCTAATTGACTTATATTAAAACCCCTATTTGTTGTTTCCATTTTCCTAACCTCTGTCTACTTGTTTGTCCTTAGTCTTCAGGACTAGGATTGTTCCTTTATGAATCTAAGGGGAAAAGGAGTTCAGGAGAACTTGCAGTTTCTCAAAGAGAGAATATTACAGGCACAATAGCAAACTATCCTCATAGGATAGGAAGAACAGTAAGAGGCCAATATGGGCCCATCAGGAGCTCTTTAATGACCTGAAAATCTAAAAGGAATCCTACAAAAAGTAGAAACAAACAAATTGTTAAGGATGAGTACAAAAGAATAGCAAAAGCATGTAGGGATAAAATCAGAAAGGCAAAGGCACAAAATGAGTTACATCTAGCAAGGGACTTAAATGGCTATAAAAAGCGTTTCTATAAATACATTCAGAGCAAGAGACAGACAAAGGAAACTGTTGGTCCTCTGCTTCATGGGAAAGGCGAGCAATAACAGATGGCAGCAAGAAGAGTGAGATGTTTAATGCCTATTTTGCTTCAGTCTTGACTAAAAAGGTAAATTGTGCCCAGATACTTAACACAATTAATATTAACGACCATGGGGAATGAATGCAAGCCAAAATGGGGAAAGAATGGGTTAAAGACTATTTAGATAAGATAGATGTATTCAAGTCAGCAGGGCCTGATGAAATGTACCCTAGAGTACATAAAGAACTAGCTGAAACAATTATTATTTGTTATCTTTGAGAACTCATGGAGCACAGGTGAGTTCCCAGAAGGTCAGAGAAGGACAAACATAGTACCTTTATTTATATATATATATATTTTTGTTTTGAAAAGGGAAACAAAGATGACTCGGGGAATTGTAGACCAGTCTGCTTAAATTATATACCTGGAAAGATACTGGAACAAATTATTAAACAATCAATTTGTTAGCACCTCGAGAATAATAGCATTATAAGTAATAGCCAAGATGGATTTGTCAAGAACAAATCATGCCAAACCGATCTAAATTTCTTCTTTGACAGGGTTACTGACCTATTGAATAAGGGAGAAGTGTGTAGATGTGACATATGTTGATTTTAGTAAGGCTTTTGACACAGTCCCACATGACATTTTCGTAAGCTAAGTATGAAAACGTGGTATAGATGAAATTACCAAAAGGTGGCTGCAAAAGTTGTTGAAACACAGTACTCAAAGAGTAGTTATTAATGCTCGCTATCAAAGTGGGGGGACATATATAGTGGGGTCCTGCAGGGATCAGTTCTGGGACCAGTAGTATTCAATATTTTAATTAATAACATGGATAATGAAGTGGAGAGTATGCTTATAAAAATGTACAGATGACACCAAGCTGGGGGGGAAGAGGGGAGATTGCAAGTACTTTGGAAAACAGGATTAGAATTCAAAAGGATCTTGAAATTAGCGAATTGATCTGAAATCAATAACAGTCAATTCAATAAAGACAAGTACAAAGTACTACATTTAGGGAGAAAAAAATCAAATGCACAACTTTGAAATGAGGAATGACTGGCTAGGTAATAGAATTGCTGAAAAGGAGGTGAGGAATATAGTGGATCACAAATTAAATATGTCAACAATATGATGCTGT
The DNA here is from genome assembly GCF_026122565.2 of Emydura macquarii macquarii. NCBI lineage: Eukaryota > Metazoa > Chordata > Testudines > Chelidae > Emydura > Emydura macquarii. The sequence goes on along the minus strand of NW_027131105.1, from coordinate 13,853,245 downwards.
TGCTGAAAAGGCTAATATCATACGTAAGGAGTATTATATGTAAGACACAGGAGGTACTTGTCCTACTCTACATGGCACTGATGAGGCCTCAGCTGGAGCATTGTGTCCAATTCTGGGTACCACGTTTTAGGAAAGATGTGGATAAATTGGAGAGAGTCCAGAGGAAAGCAAAAAATGATAAGACTTAGAAATCCTGACCCTATGAGGAAAGGTTAAAAAAACTGGGTATGTTCCATTTTGAGAAAAGAAGACTGATGGGGACCACATAACAATCTTGGAATATGCTAGCGGCTGTTGTAAAGAGGGCTGTTATCAATTGGTCTCCCTGTCCATTGAAGGTAGGACAAGAAGTAATGGACTTATTCTGCAGTAAGAGAGATTTAGGTTAAGTATTAGGAAAAACTTACCAACTATAAGGATAATTAAGCACTGGAACAGGCTTCCAAGGGAGGTTGTGGAATCCCCATCATTGGAGCTTTTTAAACACCTGTCAGGGATTGGCCCTGCCTCAGTGTACTGGGCTGAACTTGATGACCTCTCAAGGTCCCTTCCAGCCCTACATTTCTGTGATTCTATGAATGTCTGGAAACTAAGTACACACCAGGGGTGCTACCATAAACAAATACAATAATAATAATAACAAGGATGTCTTCATGTTTATGACATTCTGATATACCGTGATATTGTGTTGACATAGCATGATATTTTGATGCAATGCCATCACAGTGTCACCGACTTTCACAACTTCATCTGGAGTCTTGCGATAACTGATGTTTTCTTAAAGACCCAGCTCCTGGAGTCTTGTGAGTGCATGAGAAACGTGACTTTCATTTCGAAAAAAAAAAAAAAGCACAGCGTAGCCTTCACAGCTGCAGAGAACAACTTGAAATGGGAGCCACAATGCCTTAAAAACAGGCTTAGGGGGAAAAAATTAAAAAGACCAATCAACAGACCCAAACATGTATTTATTTTTTAAATCTCATCCCCACCTCCTATTTGTGGGGGATCTGCCTCATGATTTTTGACAGCTTACTCTTCTCTTCCCCCCCCCACCACCCCCCAGGTTCCAGTTCTCTTCCTGTAAGAAAACTAATGTCCTACTTCCTCATCTTTAAGATGGAGGCTAAACAAGCGGAGACTACAAGTCCCAGCAGACCATGGGCCACATTGGAGGGCGTAACCTAGACCCAAGGTGGCGCACGGAATGCTGGGATTTATAGTTCTCTGGGTCCAATGGGTACTGGTTACCACAGTGAATAGAACGCGGAGCGCCTCGTGCCGTAGTGCATGCTGGGTGTTGAGGTACCTGGAAGGCGCAGTGCATGATGGGAATGGTAGAACCTGCGGCCAGGGCGGGACTCGGCCGCCATGACTGCCGGGAATTGTGGTTCTCGCTGTGCCGGGAACCTGCAGCGCCTGCGCGCGCGCGCGGAGGAGCTCAGCGACCCCGTGCGTGGCAGGAAGCGGAAGGGGGCCGGTAGGGCTCAAGGACTGACGTGTCTCTCTCTGGGACTGAGCAGGAGTCTGCGCCCGCCCGCTCTCTGCTCCCTCTTTGCGCAGCGAGAGCGGCCGAGATGGGGAGTAAGTGTCGGTGCTCGGCCGGGGGGCCGGGAGCGGGCGGCGATGGAGGGTGGGACACGCTGCTGCGTGATCCGCGGAGCGTTCAGAGTCCTCTCAGTGCTCCCCCAGCCGTGCCCGGTTTTGGCAGCGCCCCGCTGTCCCCTTCCCTCCCCCAGCCGTGCCCGGTTTTGGCAGCGCCCCGCTGTCCCCTCCCCCCCCCCCCCCCCCCCCCCCCCCCCCCCCCCCCGCTGTGCCCGGGGTTGGCAGCGCCCCGCTGTCCCCTTCCCCTCCCCCAGCTGTGCCCGGGGTTGGCAGCGCCCCGCTGTCCCCTTCCCCTCCCCCAGCTGTGCCCGGGGTTGGCAGCGCCCCGCTGTCCCCTTCCCCTCCCCCAGCTGTGCCCGGGGTTGGCAGCGCCCCGCTGTCCCCTTCCCCTCCCCCAGCTGTGCCCGGGGTTGGCAGCGCCCCGCTGTCCCCTTCCCTCCCCTAGCTGTGCCCGGGGTTGGCAGCGCCCGGCTGTCCCCTTCCCTCCCCTAGCTGTGCCCGGGGTTGGCAGCGCCCCGCTGTCCCCTTCCCCTCCCCCAGCCGTGCCCGGTTTTGGCAGCGCCCCGCTGTCCCCTTCCCCTCCCCCAGCTGTGCCCGGGGTTGGCAGCGCCCCGCTGTCCCCTCCCCTTCCCCCCCCCCCCCCGCTGTGCCCGGGGTTGGCAGCGCCCCGCTGTCCCCTTCCCTTCCCCTCCCCCCGCTGTGCCCTGGATTGGCAGTGTACTCTTTGTATTGAGGTGGGGGTTGATATTGTTTCCTGAAATGTGCTGCCATCCCAGGGTCCGTCCTGGAGTATTTTCTTCCCCATGAACCTGCCCTTTTGCTCTAGGCATGATAGGGAATATTGGAGCCCTGATGTTTTTGGGAGCTGTGTTTTGCCACATTATATTAATCCCGTTTTAACAGCTTGATAAAAGAATATCTGCTTGTAATATGTGTGTCCCCATTGAGAGGTCGACCATACTTTTCCTCCTTTCCTCTCCCATCTCTGCTGCCTTGTAAATTTGCTTCTGTTAGGATCAGGATTAGCTTTCTCATGTGGGCCTCCATTCTACCCTTGCTGGGTTTTTCTTATTAGCTGGGCATGCTAATTCTGGTGACATCAGGAAAGACATTTTCGGTGGCATGTTGCATAACAAATACAAATTTTCTTATGGTAAGGAAAGCTCTGTATGAGGCCAGGTGGTCAGGCTAGATGACTTGACAGGTACTCTTGAGTTCACTTGCCTGTGGATCTTCTAAAGTTCAGCATGAGTGACAGTGCATCTGTTGCAGTGCCATTGTGAAGTGAAACTGCTAGCCAAGTGGATCATGGTCTGTAACCCTAAGTGAAAAATCAGTCATTTTTCCTGAATAACAGAAACCCACAGCAATGAAACATAGTTATGTCCCTAGTAAATAGTCTGTTTGAGGAAAAAGAGGAACCGGTTAAGTCCTTGAAAAGCATTTTGGTTGCTGTAGGAGAGCACACCTCATATCCATTGTTGTAAAAATAAAAGGTAGATGTGGTATTTGCAGAAAGTGGAAAAACCACAATCCAAAAATTTTTTATTGGAAACTAATAGCTTAATATTTAGTAATTTGTTTCTAGACTTATTCCTTTAGTATGAATGTCATAGTTCCACAGAGCTATTAAAAGTGATTGAGTTTCAATGTTCTTATGCTATCTTTCATAAAATAGATACAAAGGAAATAAATCCTATTAGATAATTTCTGCAGTCTGAGTTTTGACTTTTGTCCTGAGAAAGTCAGCCTACCTTCCCTTGAATCTCCTTGGACCTAAAGTTCCTGTCTTGGGAAAAACAATTTCTGTTGTAACTGTTAAATCTGAAAGGCCTGTATTATAGATACCTCCCCTTTCCTTAAACCTTTCAAGGCTGAGGTAACTTTGAGACTTCACTTCTCTTTAATGTTAAACCTTCTCATACTGGTGAGCAGATTCAAACACAGATCTTTTGGGATTGTTTGAATAACTGTTTAACCAGTGCACGTAAGCGACTCAACCTCCAGCCCCAGAGTAGTTTCAGCCTTACACATAAATTCAGTTGTTCACATTATTCCTCAAATAACCACCATAAAATAAGTTTTATTTTCTAGAGATACATTCTTCTGCACCCTTCCAACAAGTTAGTGAAAATAACATTCTCTCCCTCTTTTCCTTCTCAAGAAAGAAAATTACAGAACATCCAAAACAGGCATCTATAATAAATTTGCCATTCCTTATCCTGCTCATTCAAAGGAGTAACTGCCTTGTTAGCTCAGTTAGCCAGATTACCTCGGACAGATAAGGGTGAGGTGACCACCTAGCCCTTCCAAATTTAGAATTTTCCATTTTCTCAGATGTCTGTAACTAATCATCAGGTTTGCCATAAATTCCATATCTGTCTGTTTACTTTGTCTTTTAACTTTTTGTTTACAGTTAACCTTTTAACTTTTTGTTTACACTTTTATTTACAGTTAAATTTCTTGAAGTAATCAAGCCCTTCTGTGTTATCTTGCCTGAAATTCAAAAGCCAGAAAGGAAGGTATGTTATTGAGATGTCCTTCAGGACTCTATTTGTAAGAAATAAGATATCTACAGTATGCTCTACACTTAGTTTTTGTACCAGTATAACTGTATACAGTATAACCAGTATAAGTGCACTTAGTTTAATTGAAATAGTTTCACCATTACAGCCGTAGTGTGGATACGGTTATACCCAGTATAAGTCATCTTTATACTGGCATAACTGCATCCATGGTAGGATTATACCAGTATAGTTGAAGCAGAACAACTTTTGTGTGTAGGCAAGGCCTGAGTATATGATGATATATATGAGAGAGAATGAATTTCAGAGTAGCTAAAATGATATCTTAAAATTCAAAATACACTCCTCTTGCCCGCCCCTCCCTTAAAAACAGTTGAGTTGAATAAAGAATCTTAGCTCGGAAGTTATACTCTGAGAGCTTTTTTTTTTTTTGGTAGGACATTAAACTAAGAATTAATTTTTGTGTGTCAGTACTAGGATTACTTTATGCTGCTTGCATAAGGTTGTTTGCTTGGGTGAAAGTTTCAGTAAAGATTTACCATCTTTCCTTCAAGACCTCATAATGTGTAGATGGTCTGAAAAGGGATTTGGTAATTTGCTTCTTTTTAGTGTCTTGTCTTATAAGCATGCAGTTACATTATAGAGTTTGCTTGACTTGCTTAATAGACCAGCTATTGTGAGAGTGACAAACCATGTTTAACTCCTATCTTTCTCTTTTTCTTCAGATTCAATTTAAGGAAAAGGTGCTATGGACGGCTATCACACTTTTCATTTTCTTAGTATGCTGCCAGGTATGTTTGTAACATTCTTTTATCTTCCTTTCAAATAAAAAGGGGAACAAAGTCAGTGCTTTAATTTAACCTCTTCTGCTTTCATTGCTTGGAAATTCAGATTCCCCTGTTTGGTATCATGTCATCAGACTCAGCAGATCCTTTCTATTGGATGAGAGTTATTTTGGCTTCAAATAGAGGTAAGATCCCACTTCTCTCAGTTGCCGGTGTAGAGTTTTATACTTCCAATTGTCATGTAACTTGGATTGTTGAAACATTTGGGGTTTTATTCTTAGTTTATTGATTTTTTTAAAAAATTTATTTAATGAAGTAAACACATCTGGATTAGAGCAGTAAACAGCATAAATAGATAAAATGCTGACCAAATCTGGGGATTAGAATTGGCACAAATGCATTAAAAATTATATATGGATAGACGTATTATCAATTACCTATATCCAAGTTAAGCGCAAATAGCCCTTGGAAACAAAGTGGGAACGAGACAGCTCATAAATACCCATATAAGAGAAGTTACAAAACTTCTGCAGTACATTCCATGTATTCGGATACACATTCCTAGCTATAAGATCACTTTGTAATTTGTTTTTCCTTACTGACACCTTTGGTCAGTCACACAGTGTAAAATCTGTGATGGCCTGTCAATTGTCCAGTTGCTCATTGAAGCTTTTTTGTGCTGATATAACTCAGATACAGTATCAATGCACCATTTGATACCAGTTGGGGTGTGTGTATCTGTACCAGGTGATATCAGTTGATGATAGCATGATGGGAAATGCAGAGATTTACATGTATCCTAAAACCATTGTACAGTGACCTATTTCTTATACCAAAAATTTATTTGAATGTCATCCTTCAAAGGAAAAGAGTGAATCTTTAGCATATACCATCTGGTAACTGGCATAGGTACTCCAGAAAGCAGTAACCTTAATGCAGGACATGTGATAGTAAGAAGTGATTCGTTGTCTAGCAAATTAATTTTCATCAAACTTCAGTTATTTTCTGAAGCTTTTTTTTAAAAACTGATGCAGAGAAGGAGGTGCCATGTGTCTCTCATATTGTTCTGTCTGTACCATTGAGGAAGTGGAACTTTTTGCTTGAGGGGCGGGGGAGGCCTGGTGAACTGCAACAACTGTCATTCTGTTTTCTGCATCTGACAGGAACGTTGATGGAGCTAGGTATTTCACCCATTGTCACTTCTGGGCTCATCATGCAGCTCTTGGCTGGTGCCAAAATAATTGAGGTTGGTGACACTCCAAAAGACAGAGCTCTCTTCAATGGGGCACAGAAATGTAAGTAGCGCCTGATACCAAGGAAGCTTATCTAGAATGAGGCCTGACATTAACAATGAAAGTTGTGAACTTGATCATCTGATAAATCTTGGAATCCAATGTGCAGGCCTCCCTAGATGTTAGTTTCTTGATTCTGAATTTGTCAGTACTTCAGGGCTCTGATTTATTGGCTGCTGTTTCTTGGCCAATGTGAAATTATCTGGTGGGTTTAGTCGAGTTCCAAGTGGTTATGTCACGTGGTGGTTGATGTCCCTGTTGCAGTCTCAGCAGAGATGCCAAGTATTAAATGGGCCATGGAGACCCAAATACCCCTCAGACCTATAAAAATGGTCAATCTTGGTTAGGTCTGAGACACATTTAGTGTGGGAGAAGAATGAGGCAAGTCTGTGCTGCTGATGTCCCTCTTGTGTGAACCATCTTGAGACTCAAGTCCTTTAAGATGGCTCCTTTCAGTAGTCAATGTTGGTGTCCTACCTCTGTTGTAACATACAGATTTCAGTTAATTTTAGTCACACACAACGTGTTTCTGTACAAGTTCTATAAAAGTTTCAAAATCTGTTTACTGAAGAAAAACTCACCTAAATTGCTTAAGAATCATCTCAATGTTTTACTGCAAACAAAAAAATATTTCCTTTAAACAAGGTGTTTAATGCTGAGAGTATTGCTTCGTCTGTCTTAGATTTAGATTAGTTTTCTCTCCCATTGCTGCTGTGCAGGGTTTCTGTTGGTTTTCGAGTATGGTGACTGTTTTCACTGATCAAACTTTGTTTTGACATTGCACTTAGATGTCTATTTCATTGTACTCCTTCCTCCTGCTGCCCTTTTCCACTGGTCTGCAAATGTTGAATAAACAGCCTGTAATTTTTCTTATTTTACAGTGTTCGGCATGATTATTACCATCGGTCAGTCTATTGTCTATGTAATGACAGGGATGTATGGAGACCCATCTGAGATGGGTGCTGGTATCTGCTTGCTTATCACAATTCAGGTAATTTTATACCACAGCATCTATATCACTCCTCAGAACCATACTTTCCTTTTATCCTAAAGGAGTCTAACAGTACAAAGATACAGCCTCATGGAGTGATGGGAAAGGAGAGTTGAAAGCACAGTTGTCTGCCAACCAAAGAGGATATTTGATCTCGTCATCCATAATGGAACAAAACATTTGTATCAAGTCAGCATTGTTACAACAAATAAAAAGGGATGATGCCTCCAGTAAACACAGTTTCTTTTCTTACAGCTTTTTGTAGCTGGATTGATAGTTCTGCTCTTGGATGAGCTTCTGCAGAAAGGGTATGGCCTTGGTTCTGGCATCTCTCTCTTCATTGCTACTAACATCTGTGAGACTATTGTATGGAAGGCATTCAGCCCCACCACTGTGAACACAGGCCGAGGTAATACATACTAAGTGCTCTTTGCTTGTGTTAGGATGTAAGTGTTCTGTGATACGAAAGATTAATAGATTATCCGTGTAGCTTCATGTGCACTCTTCCACATTTTAAAGCTCCACTCATACATTGCAACTTCTACAATAATCATCCAGAGCACAGAGAATTTCAGGAGCCAGGTGAGAAGTCGTATTTCTATGGACAAAAGAAAAAAATAAGGAAATTAAGTTATAGTAAATAAATGCTGCTCCTGACCGCTCAGCCCATGTTGCTTTTATCAAGTGGAATCCCAATTACAATAGGGATGCTCTTGTGCAAGGTGCAAATGCATGTGTAATGCAAATACTGAGAGAAGACTCCAGAGGTTTAAGATAAGTGGTATTTAGGCAGCATATTACCTCCCTGAAGGGAGTACCTCATGCCACTCAGCAGCTACCCCATTGTTGATTTGAGTGGCACTCTTACCAAGACTAATCAGTTGCAAGGATAGAAAATGAGGTTCTATAGGGGATGTGAGGAACTGCAGGGAAAGAGGAGATGGAAGAAATGAAAGGCATCCTTATTTTGTAAAATATTGGGTGGTCACGGGAATGCAACTAATTTCAGTTGTGCAAATAAGCTGTACATCTATAATATAGGATGATCAAATGTTCAGTCCACAGATTTCTCCATTTACTTTCCACTGTCCTTTATAAGTCTGCAGAATGCATCCACCCCACCTTTACTGGGTCCTTAAACATATGCTTTAATTAGGATCTGGGATGAAGAATGGCAATCTTAACATCATGAGAATGGCCATACTGGCTCAGACCAATGGTCCAACTAGCCCAATATGTTGTCTTCCAGTAGTGCCCAGTGCCAGATGCTTCAGAGGGAATGAATAAAACAGGGCAGTTATTGAGTGATCCATCCCCTGTCCTTCAGACTCAGCTTCCGGCAGTCAGAGGCTTAAAGACACCCAAAGCATGGGGTTGTAATCCCAACCATCTTGGCTAATAGCCATCGATGGACCTATCCTCCAGGAATTTATCTAATTCTTTTTTGAACCCAGATATGCTTTTGGCCTTCATAACATTCACCAGCAACAAATTCCACAGGCTGATTGTGCATTGTGTGAAGAAGTGCTTCCTTATGTTTGTTTTAAACCTGCTGCTATTAATTTCATTGGGTGACCCCTGGTTCTTGTGTTATGTGAAGGGGTAAATAACACTTCTTTATGTACCTTCTCTACTCCATTCATGATTTTATAGACCTTTATCATACCCCTCCTCAGTTTCCAAACTAAACAGTCCCAGTCTTTTTAATATCTCCTCATATGGAAGCTGTTCCATACCCCTAATCATTTTTATTGCCCTTCTGTGTATTTTTTCCAATTCTAATGTATCTTTTTTTGAGATGGGGCAACCAGAACAGCATACTGTATTCAAGGTGTGGGCATACTGTGAATTTATATAGTGGCATTATGATATTTATTTGTCTTACTATCTATTCCTTTCTCAGTGGTTCCTAATCTTCAAAATTGGGTGTGGGAGGCTTATGAGTTTGTCATTTCAAAATGTCATTTTTATTCAAAGGGCAGCGGTTTTGTCCCACAGAATTCATAGCTATGGCAGAATCCTAGCTGTTGCTTATGGAGAATCTTGGGTCCATAAATTTTGAACACTCTTCTTTGTGTGTGTGTGTGTGTGTTTTTTTCCCCCCAGCAGGACAGGAGAGTCAAAATTGCTTGCTTTGTGATAGTTCTCAAAGCACAGAACTTCAAAATATGAAAACCAAAGAATGCATTTCTTTGAAACGTAACTGTCATAAAAAGTGATTACAACTCCGCTTCCCTTTTAATCCCATGCTGCTCTGTTTTGCTCTGTTTCTGTTGCTGATAAGCACTCTGGAAAATCTAGATTTCTAACGAGTGAAATGTGTTCTGTGGTGCAGATTGCTTGAACTTTTTTTGGATAATTCAGTGCTTCATGATGCTCTGAATTCTGCAGGTATAAAGTGCACTGTTTACATCTCTCTTGTTCCTTGTGTCTTATAGAATCATTGTTTTGTCTTCTAGTATGTTCTTTGGCACTGTCTAAAATAGTCATGTGGTGTGGAATCCATACCTGCCTGGCATTAGCAGATGTACCTTACCCTATGAACACAATTGCATTCTTCCTTATATTAACATGCTTCTTCTTGCCATTAGGGTGGGATTTTCAAAAGTGCTCAGCATTGGCTTAACTGATCCCATAGAAATCAATGGTAAAACTCTTACTGGGGAGCAGAGTTAGGTCAACAGCAAGTGCTTCTGATAATCCCACCCTAAATATTATATTTTGGAAGCCTAGTTTAATGTCTCAGTTCAGGTATCTTACCTGTCCTTCTCCCTCTGCCTTTTCTCATTTTAAAGGAATGGAGTTTGAAGGAGCCATCATTGCTCTGTTCCATCTGCTGGCTACTCGTACGGATAAAGTCAGAGCTCTCCGAGAGGCCTTCTACCGCCAGAACCTTCCTAACCTCATGAACCTGATTGCCACCATTTTTGTCTTTGCTGTTGTCATTTACTTCCAGGTCAGTCAGAATCTAGAATAATGTTTAAAACTACTGCTAGTGGAAATAGTAGTGTGATCTATTGCCTGGTACAAATACAGTCTGGTAAATTTTGAGTATAGATCCTGACAACATTTCCATAGAAAAGTTGACAATTGTGAAGATAAATATGAATGTAAGGAGTTCAAAATGTTTGGCTCTTGGCTTTAAATGAGAATTGACATGGCTGAATGTTTGAAAAAGGGATTTTTTTTCCAGCTTCAAGGGCTAAACCTCACCGTTTAGTGCATACAGAAGACTCCTGTTGACTTCTGGGTGTGCATATAACAGCCAGGGCCTCAGTTACTTGATCTGAGGAGGCTACAACCTCCACCCTTGGCTTTTTGTGGCCCCCAAAAGGCTTGAGAACTATTGTGGACTGAGAGATGATGAATGTGTACTAACAGACCTTGCCAAAAATGTCAGTGTTTTGCTGAAAATACCATGAGCTCATAAACCCTGAGTCCATTTTGGAATTTATAGCAGCCAATATGTAGCAAATATTTTGTGTGTGTAGCTTTACAATTTTCACTTCTGGGCACTATGCTGAGTTCTTCCTGCAATTTCAGACTCTCCTTCGAATGTCTTGGCATTTCATAAATTCATATATTTAAGCTGCGCTGTCCAACTCTCTGAATTGCTCCAAGGTCTTGGCAGAAGGGTTTAAATGGAAGGTTGAGCTAGTAGAATGTTTTTACACTCGTGGTTCAAACCAAGATTTTTGTTGAGACCTTGCAAGGTGCTGCTGTTGTATGGTGCCTGTGCTGTCAGTGTGTTTTACTTCAGTGTTACAGTGAGGGATTTTCATTTGACATTTTTCAGGGCTTCAGAGTGGACCTCCCCATCAAATCTGCCCGCTACCGGGGCCAGTACAATACTTATCCTATCAAGCTGTTCTATACTTCCAATATTCCCATCATTCTTCAGTCTGCCTTGGTATCCAATCTGTACGTGATCTCCCAGATGTTGTCTGCTCGCTTCAGTGGCAACTTGTTGGTTAGCCTGCTGGGCACCTGGTCTGTAAGTATCCACATGTTTTCTGTAGCCTATTGCACACCCGGCTTCAGACATGATCTCTGTAAACATAATGCCACTTTCACTGGCAAAATTATGCACATTGAAACTAAACCTTGCATGTGATATTTTCACTTCATTATTGACTGTGGAGTACGTGGCCTGCTACATTTAGCATGTTTGTTTAATCTGTGGCTTGCTATTTTTTTTCCTTCCTTGCTAACCCAGTATATTTTTATTTCATTTGTCCCTTGTGTTCCCATCTTGAGTTTAGAAACTGCTCATAATCTAATACTTGAATTCCCTTGTGCATCCCATGTGCACACACAAACACTTCCTGGTAACAAGTGGATGATATATTTAACCAGGGTTAGTCTAACTGCTAACAAATAGGGACACCAAAAGTAAACAGCACAAACCTATTTCTTTCTTTTCAGGACACTTCATCTGGAGGCCCTGCTCGCTCTTATCCGGTCGGTGGACTTTGCTATTATCTGTCGCCCCCTGAGTCCTTTGGTTCAGTGTTAGAAGATCCTGTCCATGCTGTTGTTTATATTGTGTTTATGCTGGGCTCGTGTGCTTTCTTCTCCAAGACATGGATTGAAGTCTCTGGCTCCTCTGCCAAAGATGTAAGTTAAAGAATAGGTTTACAGGATAAAACCAGGAGAATTATTCTGCAGTAATCACAGTATTACTGCTGAGGTAGTAAAGTGGGCAATATAGCCTGATGCCAGCCTCACTTCTTAGTGATACAGTAGAACCTCAGTGTTACAAACTGACCAGTCAACCACACACCTCATTTGGAACTGGAAGTACTCAATCAGGCAGCAGCAGAGACAGGAAAAAAAGCAAATACAATACAGTACTGTGTTAAACATAAACTACTTTAAAAAAAGGGAAAGTTTTAGAAGAAGATTTGATAAGGTAAGGAAACTTTCTGTGCTTATTTCATTTAGATTAAAATAGTTAAAAGCAGCATTTTTCTTCTGCATAGTAAAGTTTAAAAGCTGTATTAAGTCAATGTTCAATTGTAAACTTTTAAAAGCAAAACCATAACCTTTTGTTCAGTTACGAACAATCTCCATTCCCAAGGTGCTTGTAACTCTGAGGTTCTACTATACTATCATTTATGTGGGGTGCCTTTTTGTCTGTGGATCACAGAGCACTTATGGCTGTGTAAGCATTTCTGTCCCCATTTTACAGAGGGGAAAACAGGCACACAAGTAGTACCGTGGTCTCCTGATTCCCATTTGGTGCCCTGTTCGCTGGATCACCTGGCCTTGCTCAGCCCCTCCCAAAAACCCTTTGGTGCGTAGTGTAGGAATAGAGAGGCCTGAGAAGCTTGGATATTATTTGGGTAGCATAGAAAGAAACAGACACTTCTTCACATCATATAGAGCATAGTGGTCAGATGATAGCTTCACTGTGAGAGTAATTATCCTGTTAAAAACCTTTTCGGCAGTATTTTAATACTTCTGTGCCTAGAGAAAACAAGCTTTCTTGGGATCTGTGTTTCAGACTTGCTTAACTGGAGATATGTAGAAAATAGTTCAGCACATCTACATACCAGTAGCTGTCATTTCTAAGCATCAGTCATTCAGACGTTTAATACTCATGAACAAAATATTTCATTCTTAAATTGCATTGCTTATAGTTATGGAGATAGTAAAAAGGCTGACAGCATGGCAGGTTGTTGTTAGGAAGAAATAGCTTTTGCAGCCATGAGGAATTATTAAAGAAATAGAATACGAACAATTAACATTTTTATTTTGGGACTGCATCTGGCTGCTTCCTGTCAAATGTGGCTGAGGTCCTACCTGGAGCTCTGTACCGATCTTGGCTGGTTTTTGCTTATGAGTCACACTATTAGTAGCGGCTTAGAATAGTGGGACAAGGCATCTTACACTTAAACATAATAACTCCACTTTTTAAACTCCACTTTTTAATTCTGTTTTTTGGAAGATAGCTGACATGTAACCATGGAAATGTTGTGCTGTTAATTCTAGGTGGCTAAGTGGCTCTGTGAAATTAACCTAAAGAAATTAAACTAAATTTCTTTACTGAATTTCTTGGCTCAATACAGGTTGCCAAACAACTCAAAGAGCAACAGATGGTAATGAGAGGCCATAGAGAAACCTCCATGGTCCATGAACTAAACAGGTAAGCTATAGCTATTTCAGTGGCTAGCTATACCAAGTGTTGTGGATTATACTGCTGTTTATGTAATACCAGTGCTACAATAAGCACTGTCTTCAGAAGATTAGAACTGGGATGTTCTTTCAAACTCACACTAGTATATCACACTAGGACTACTGCTAAAGGTCATGTCTCCTGCTGGAGGATGGACCTATAAACACTGCAATCTACTGCTACCTCACAACTGAAAGATTTAGCTCAAATAGTAAACGTGTGTCTTTGGGGTTGAAGTTCCTGGGTTCAGTCCTCACTGGCAGCCATGGTGTATGCATGCAAACATATGGTTCCTCCTGCTAATATAAAAGCCCTCACACAGATAGGCTAGCAATCAGCTGGCCCAAGTAACTCCAAAAATCCCCCACTGGGGGGTGATGGGTATGGAATTACTTAACTATGTAAGCAGTTATTCTAACTGGTTTTGATGTCCACAGGTGGTGGTAAGGACTACAAAAACCTAAGAGATAAAACTGAAGAGCTGTGGCTACAGGCACACAACAATTTTCTTTTTTTAACTGCATAGTTAGTAATATATTCAGCACTTAAATACCCCTTTACATTTTCAAAGAGTTGCACAAACATTAATCTTTATTACACTAAATGTTACTACTAATAATTTTGGATGCCTCAGTTACATACCTCCACGGGTAAGAGCTATAGTGTTCTAATTGATTTTGTTTTAAATCCCAAACAAATATTCAATAAACTACTTGGTGCACAAAGTGACCTTTGAGTTCTGCAGTGCTTCCCACTGCTGTTCTTATCTCTAATATGGAGGTGTAATCTGTGGAAAGACTACAAGTTCCAGCCTGCATTGCCCAATCTCAATCCTAGCTGTAAAACACTTGAAATGAGATGGAGTATTTTCTGGGACCTAACTGCCATTGCCTGCCCCTTAAAGATGTGGTTGGTTGCATCTGTTCCATTCCATTCTAAGGCAGCTTGGCGATGTTTGTCATCAGCTGGGCCAAGCCTGGGCCCCCTTGCCTAGTATGTCAAGACTAGTGCATGTCCTCTTGGATTGCTGGATCCAGAGAGGGAAGAGGGTGTTTTGTTACTGAGGGCCTCTGTTTTTATGTATAATAGTTGTCTTAAACTGCAGAGGAGCTGCAGGAAAAAAAGTATTTTAAGGTGCCTAGTTGTACGAGGTCTAGCTCCATGTTCTTACTTGTAGAAAAAGCTCACCTCTTCGATTCAGGCTGTTCTCCCATCTAGGTATATCCTACACGAATACCAATCCTTGGTGCAAAAGGTAGCATACTGAAGTCTGACTATGCTTTTCCTTTTCCCATTGTATTTTACAGGTACATTCCTACAGCTGCTGCATTTGGCGGTCTCTGCATTGGTGCTCTCTCTGTCTTGGCAGATTTCCTTGGGGCAATTGGGTCTGGAACTGGAATCTTGCTAGCTGTCACTATCATTTACCAGTACTTTGAAATTTTTGTAAAGGAACAGAGTGAAGTTGGGAGCATGGGAGCTCTTCTTTTCTAAACCCAGCTTCTCATGGACCTAGGAAAGGGGAGGAGTATTCTCGAATTATCCAATCAGGTGAAAAGAAATAAAACAAACTCTGGCACATCATGCTATAGGAACATGTATTTTAATAATGTTTCCAAAGTGCATTTCCTTTTGTTCACTTTTTAGCATATTGTTTGTGTTTTATAAATTGTTGGAAAATGTGCAAAAACACTTTTAAAGAAAATGATTTCTTTTAAATTACTTAATAGGGAAAACCACCTTCCTGAATTGGATTTAGTTCGACAGCTCTTTAATTTTTCATCCCCTTGCAGGTATGATAGATCTGAAGCCTTTATAGGCTTTAATAAACAGACATGGGGGGGAGGGTTATGTATTGGAAGGGATATTTTTTCCATATATTTTGTGTTTGCAGCTCCTCTGCAGTGGAGGTGGTGAGAGTAATCTCTCCCTCTGATGCTGGAGTTCGTTAATTATGGTTGTAAGCACAAACAATGTTTATGTTCAGTTTTGTATGTCTTTTGGAATATAGTGGATTTGGTGAGGCATTTCCAGTGTATTTTTACAAAGTGGTGTGTCTACTTCCAAATGTCTTGTAAATTAAGCTAGGCCTTGTCAAATGCTAAATATTGGCTTGAGACTGTTGCCTAGTTTCTGTAGAGGTTAGAAATGCTTTCCCTTCTGCAAGCTGAAAGCTCAGGTCAGTTTCGGTTTCTCCATGGGAAGCAATCATTGTGCCTAAGAGTTGTAACCTTATAACTTGATAATATTGGGAAGCTTTGTTAAGTGTTCTAACTACCATTGACCACAGTCATTTCTAGCTCTGGCACTGAAACTAGTTGGGAATTGCATGTCACAACTTTTTAGAGGCAAATCTTCTTTTGCCTTTTGATAAATCCAGACTTCTCTCATTTAAAATAAGTAATAGTCTGGCAGCCATGAGGATATCCTCATCCGACTGCTTGTTTCTAGTAAATTGTGAGATTTGTTGCTACAGAATGCCACAAGTGTAATTTTACATATCTGTCCCAAAGTACCTAATTTAGATCCTGGATAGGAGATGAGTCTGATAACTTCCTGTCATTGCCCGTGTAGAAGGCATCCCTATCCCATCTCCGAAGTACATTTAAAAATATTCCTGTGCTGACCTGAACAGTGAGTAGTGAAAACACTTGCCTGGACGCCTAGGGCCTCATGTTTGTTTTGAGGGCCACTTCTATCAAAATAGAGGCGTCACCATAAAAGGCTTTTAGGAAACTGAAAAAAATCCTTAACTTGTCATTTTTAATGTAGATTGGTCCTAGGCATCTTAAATGTTGACACATACAAAGACTTTGTATACAAAGGAATCCGGCAAGTAAAGTTCCTTCGTCAAACAGTATTGACCAACGTGAGAACCAGAATGGGAAGTGCTAGTGTTGGAGTATTTCTCTGTACTGCACCAGTATGACTCTGTATTTTCTACTGTTACTCTGGAAATGTAAAATACAATTTCTGCTTTGAGTGACAGAATCTTTTCTACTACATGTTTCTGAGAAAAGTAGACACAGGGCCCAGAAGCCCTTGCTGTATTTGTCACCAAACTCTACCAAATGTGTGAGAATTCTGCAGGCTCTGTATGCTATATACCTATCAGTCATATCTTGTGGACAATGCTTAAAATGGGACAAGGACCTGAATTGGAAAAGGCAAAAGTGATGGAATAAAGTAGCCATGAATAAAGAAAATGTTATAAAAGTCCAACTGTTAACGTCACACTACATTGGTTCTGTTTTTATCCAGTGTCTGTTTTGAAATAGCATTCTGTGACAACACTGGTTTTGATGCAAGTTCAGAGGTGACTTTGAGGGGAGAGGAGGGGATGGGGTGTCTTTCAGAAAGACGTTCAGGGACATCGCTTCTGGGCACACAGTTCTGGCTGGGCTGGAACTGTACTTGCGTTTTCAGTTAACTTCTCTTTGAACTGGCTACAGTTTAGACCATCAGTTCTTGAGTTTCTGGTGAATAGCACTTGTTCTATGCATCTGTATTTTGTTGCCTAGTGCTGGAACTTTGTACATCTTCGAGCAGATGTGTCCTGAAGGCAGGATCTGCTGATCATACAATGGACAGTTACAATAAAAACAAAGAGCTAATGCCTAAACAATCTGCTTTATAATTTAAATAAAGTACATCTTTGGAACTAACAGTTGACTTTTAGTTTTTAAATACTGTTGCAAGTGCATGCCTAAAAGATCTGAATGTGAATAAGACTGGTGCATACTAGTATACAAAGACAGAGAATTTACCCTCTAGGTATAAAATAGGATTCAACAGGTGTCTGAGACACATGCAAATGAGGATCAGGACAGGGAACAAAACCAACAGAGTTTGGTAACAGCTGAAGTATTGCCCAATATCTATTCTACATGTTGTTAAATGTGTGTCTACCAAAGCTGTTTGCAGCATGACTCTATTATATAGGTATTAAATACAACAATTAAAAGAATCAAGGAGTGACTGATTTCAGATCATTTTCTGCCCGCTCCTCTGAGGTTGCAGGTTTCTGATGAGATGGGGAATGAAGACATTAACCTTTTAGGAGGCATTCTTTCCTTCCCCTGAAAATGCTCTTCTCCCTGCTCTTCTGAAATTCAACCTGGGCTGTCATTTGTAATTCCACTTTAAAGCAGAGATTCTCAAACTGCAGCAGAATGGGCTGTGGTATTGTTTAGTGCAATTTAGCAGCTGGAAAAAAGGACATCTGAAACAAATGTAAATACTTTCTACGTAAGCAATTGTTGTAGTTGCCACAGGGTTATTGTGTGATCACAAATGGGAGGAAGTGGTCCATGCAGCTGTAGATGTGAGGGGGAGGTGTCCATAGGATAATCTCCATTTAAAATATCTACAACGGGTTGTAGAGAGGGGTCCAGTAAGTATGTAAAGTGTTTAATCTGAGAAACCCAAATGCTGACCAAGTAGAAGGATGCTTCCCCTGGTTTAGTTCAGTGCTATTTGGACTGTCTTAGGGGTTTTTTTTGTTTGTTTTTTAAAGTCAAAATTCACCTTCTCTCTCGTTCTGCATTGAGGCTGCCCTTATGCTTACCGGTAGTGTGTGTGCAAAGGCTCACTTTCCTTTGTGGTGTTTTTCATAACTCCTTTTTTGAAAATATGAAATACAAAATTTATGGTTGGGCCTAATCTATCAAACTAGTCGTGGTGTGGATATTTGATTTCTCTCCCTCATGACTCTGTTTAGAATGCCCTGGAGACATTATGGTTACATCCAGGAGCCACTTCCACAGTGGCCTATTTTTACTTTCTTGTCCTTCTGGGAAAGGGAAAAACTAGCCTTGCCCTGGAAGCTTCTTGAACATTTTTTTAAAGAAAGTTTCACCAAGTTCCAGCTAAGCTATTCTGTAGCTAGCACTATGGCAAATTCATTTACAGGGGCAAAGAACTTTGCAGCTAAGCTGTCAAACACCTCTACAAAGCCGGTAAGTATTATGTCTCTGTCCCTGAGGTGTAAACTGAGATTGCCTTGTGCAATATGCTAGTTAGTTGGGGTAAGCCTTCAATAAATGTGGAATTTTGACTCTCTCTTCTGCTCTTCCCATTTGATCTCCCTTTTAGTTCGTACAGGTAAACAGCGACACACACCAGGTGGTTTTCAGCTCCTTCCAGCCTTGCAAAGCTGCATACGGCTTTTTGTTCCCTACTGTTTGCTTATTGACAGGGTATGACATAGTTGACAGGTGCTCAGTCAGTTTTGTTGGTGTCTGGAACGCTAAAGCAGTTTCCTGATGTCTTTGAGCATGCTGACTGAAGTTTTTTCCTTTAGAAGGCCACCGTGGCCCAGTAGATGTCCTTGCCGATGGAGGAATGGGGCCTTCACAAAGAGGTGGCAGTGAATACAAGGATATGGGGGAAAGCTAATGAGATTTTGAAGCACTCTTATTTGGTATTCCGCTTGGCCTCTCTACCTTTGTAGTTTCTGCCTTTCCCTTTGCCAGATTTCTGACATGAAACTCTAGCTTTTGCCTGCTTCCTGCCTAAAATGGTCACAGTTTGAACTTTGGCCAGCAAGGATCAGCATCACTGGCATCCTCCCAGCTGTCCAGGGACATCTGCAGGTGTTCAAACAATGACTGCTTGTTGAAACTTCTTTTGTTCCATGAAAGAGGATCTTCCAGTTGATCCAAACATCCCTGAAGGATTCTCTTGAAATTGTAACAGCAGCAGCTTTCCACTGGGGGGTACTGTTCTACTGCAGTTCAGGGCACTAGTTCCTTGATGTTCAGAAAGCAGTTAAACCTGCATCACAGAGGTAGTCCTCTCTTTTTTGTTTTTGTTGTTGGTTCAGGGTGTCGTGCTGATATGCGGTACAGGGTAAATCTAGGGAGCAGTATTATCAAATATAGTGGCGTAGCCTCTAGAATCAAGATTGAGGCCCCACTGCAGGGAACTGTATAAATGCATAAAATTATAGTCCAATTTTAGTGCTTACAATCTACAAAAGCATTGGGGCCACACAACCTGCATCCCAGGGAGGCTGCAGCTGTCAGTGTCACTTAATCTGCTGAATATTCCCATGCAATGGGAGATTGACATCTGGATTGGGACAATTTTTATGGAATTGAGAAGACACCGTAACATGAAATTGCAGGCAGAAGAACCGTCTGAAAAACCAAACACATCCTATGTCGTGGTCCTAATCAGTTAGCAAGACTTCAAGCTTCTGTTTCACAACATGAGAACAGACTGATAAACTAAAGCGGGACTGTGTTCTGGGAGCCAGTCTGTTGTTGACCCTCTGGCTATTAGATACCATCCAAGCCATGTTGGCAGCATGTGGTGGAAAGGACAAACCATGGCAATTGGCACCTCTCTTGGTGGTTACTGGAGAGAGGCTAGGGACTGCATGGGAGCAGAGATTGCCACACCTTGTCACCATGGAACGGTTGCTCATGGTCAGAAATGGGACACCGGTGTTTGGGAATAGGAGAGGTAAGGAAGCCTCTTCCGGGCCTCAGGCCTGTTGAACTGACTGTACTAGAGTTTAAAAAATGGAACAATCTGACACTTGAAACATCATTTTTTAATGTTGTTGTGGCTTTAGCTACTCATTGGTTTATAGATCTGGTAGCTATGCTTTCTGCCGTATAAAGAAGACAGTATGCAGATTTTCCTGACAGAATCTCCCTCTGGGCTGGGTAAAGAAGAGCCACTTCTTAAGATACTTCAGCTTTCTTCTGATTTGTTCAGTGCCATCCATTTCTTGAGCAGTCCAGGCTAGTGGGAGCAGGCCAGAATTTGTAATAAACCTTTTCTCCTTAAATAATGAGGCCAGTAATGGTTTAATTATGGATCCTGGCCTTAGACAACTTCCTGCAGTTGAGAAAAATATAAACTTTTTCATTTTCATTCTGCTTCAAGCTCTTGTATTTGTTTTTGTAATGTCTGCCTGGGTGCTTCGATGATTGTTTGGACCAAGCTGACGAGGAGGTGGGGACAAGCTCTTTACTTTCTGTGGTGCATATTGGAGACA
The DNA here is from genome assembly GCF_026122565.2 of Emydura macquarii macquarii. Classification (NCBI taxonomy): domain Eukaryota; kingdom Metazoa; phylum Chordata; order Testudines; family Chelidae; genus Emydura; species Emydura macquarii. The sequence continues at coordinate 13,832,863 of NW_027131105.1, read as the reverse complement.
GCATTTTTAGCTTATGGCAAGAGAAAAAGTTAATTTGTTGCTGGAAGGGACTGTAGCAATAAGTGATCATGAGTAAGTAGTGTTCCTTTTTTTTAAAGCGCTTCCCCACTCTCCCCTGATCAGGGAAACGGAAGTCAGGCTAAGAAGTTTGTGTTTAGTCTCCAGAGACACAGAGGGTGATTTGAGATAGTCCCAGCTGTTATAACCTCTGTGTTTAAAGGAAAACTTTGGTCATTTGTTTGAATGTTAAAGGCTGAATTTTTAAAATATTTTAAAGGAAAAGCTGGGTGTGTTTTTTATATATCCCTAACTGTAAATCATGCTGGTGCTTCCCATTGGGAGCTGCCATGTTACAGCAGCTTCTCCACCAGGAAGTTAAATCTACCGGTATTGTCTGAGAAAGTAATATGATGTTCAGCATTTCAGCAGGTAAAAGGCTGAAGACTTTTGCTGTGGTGTTAGAAGTTTTATTACAGAACTGTGGTTCTTCTCTCATCTAATTCCATTTAATACAGGAGTAATTCCCTAGAAGTCAGTGGTGTCCAACTGGTATGGGAGGAGAAATAGACCTGGGATGTGGGAAATGTAAATAATTTTCATTTTAAACAAACCCAAAATTAAGTAACAGAAGTTACCTACAGGTGTGGCTGTCTTCAGCTTAAGTTATGCACGTGAGTGCTTGTCACAGAACTGTGAGCCAACTTCTGTTTGCCTTATGTGAATAATCTCAGAGACTTTACTGGGGCCAGTTCCATGAGTAAAGCAAGCAGGAGTTATCCTGTGTTAACAGACAGGCAGAGCCTGACTTCCTTCTCTTTGGTAACTTGGGAGTAGAATAGACTATGGTAGGGTGACAGAGAGCAAGCGTGAAAAATCGAGACACCTTTTTTTTGGGGGGGGTGGGGGGATAGGGGGAGGAGAATATATAGTTGTGTATATAAGACAAAGCCCCTAATATGAGAACATCAGGTCACCCTAGACTATGGCCAGAGCAATAGCTCTGGGAGACAAGAGACCTGGTTTCCAATCTAGCTTTGATAGCAATTCACTGTGTGACCTGAGGCAAGTCAATGCACCTCTCGGTGCCTCGGTCCTCCATTTGTAAAATGGGCGTAATACCAGCCTTACAGAGAGGAAGGAGTGCTAAAGATTTAATCACGTAAGGTGAAATCCTAGCCCCATTCAATTCAATGGTGTCTTGCCGCTGACTTATACGGGGCCAGGATTTCACTCTTAATGTGTGAAGCTCTGAGATGCTTAGTGGGCAGATACGAGAGAAAGACAAGGGAGGGGAGGAGGATGGCTTTTAATAATTTAAAAATATTAAAATACTTACATTTTTACAGCCAGACTTGGGTCCATACACGTGATAATTTAAAATAATAAATAATTTTCCTTTCTAAGGAGATTGCTATGTTGTCTTACCTTGAAGCTCATCAAGAACATTCTATGGAGAAGAAGTTGCAGAATTAACCCTGTGGAGGGAACCCATTCTCTTGAAGACCAAGTGTGTACATAGGACTTTTCTAGCTGGGTCCAGGCCCTTGATTCTGTTTGTGAGAATGGAGGAGGAGGAGTAAATACAGAGTGAAGAATTGAGAGAAATATTCAACTCCTTGATGTAGCTCAGGGGCATCCTAATTTTCCCCCCCTTTTTTTTTTTGCCACTCCTGTACCTCAGGCCCCATATTACATTCATCATCCTCCCAGGTGCAGAGACCTAGTCTGGACTTTACTATGAGCTCTGTAAATGGATGGAGAGGGATCACTGCCTCCTGCAGAGAACAAATCTGTTACCTCTATTGTATTCTCAGCCCTTGCTGGGCCCTGGAATAAGAGATCCTGCCTGAGCCAGGTCTGCCACCTGACAGTGCAGACAGCACTAGGTCATGGGTTAGTTGTCACTTTTTTAATAAATAAAAGGCAGCTCTTCAAGCATTTGTCCACTCAGATTCCACTGTAGGTGCATGAGCCTTATGCACGCAAGGCTGGAGTCATTAGCTAGCCGTGTTGGTTAAGTCTGTACATTTGCCCTATACACCTTTGCACCCCCTTGCAAGGGTATAAAGGCAGAGCAGCCCTAGCTATCATTCACTTCATTCTCGCCAGCCCTGGGAGCTAGTCAGAGCCACAGTTTCCTCCTGTTTACCCCATTGCTTAGACAGGTAGACTCAGTAGTAGTTAGCTGCCTTGTGCTGCAGCAATAGATTTCTTTTGAGTTGAACCTACATTCGGAACAGCATTGCATCACAAGAGATCATCACCTGTCCCTCAGCTGCTCTACACAGAGTTTGTGTCCACTTAAAAATGGGTCCAAACCCCAAGGATGCCCACACTTCTATTTATATCATGGGAGTGCTTAGAAGCCCCAACCTAGACTGGGGCCTTATTGGACTAGGTGTTGTACTTACACAGACAGTCTCTGCCCCAGAGAGCTTGCAATCTGAATAGACGACAGACAAAGGGTGGGAAGAGAAACAAAGGTTCAGAGAACAACCTGCCTTGTTCAGGGTCACACACCAGGTCAGGGGCAGAGCTGGGAACAGAACATAGGCATCCTGACGCTTAAGCTGGTGCCTGACCCACTATACCACATTGCTGCTCTACTTAGCTCAGCTGATCTGTTGGCACTACCTTTCAGTGGAGGTTTTAGGTGTGGATACAGACTTGGGAGTCCAGCTCCACATTTCAACTCCCTTGCTCCTACCTCAATAACAGGCCAAGCCAAAATCCCAGATTCAAATACCGTCTTTGAAGAAATGCAGATCCTTCCCTCTAATTTTTGGTTCTATCTCTAGCTTTTACTATGCAAGTTCTGACCATCTCTCACATGTCTATCAGTGCAGCTTGATTGTCTGAAGGAGTTTTTGTTGTGCAGCTGAACGATGCACCAGACAAAACACTTGGTACATTAGTTTGAAAATGTAAACATCAGCTAGCTAATTAATGAAGTGATAAACTATATTATCTCCTCAACCCTAAACTTCTTGCCTCTGCAGTAAGCCCAGGCCTGTTGGAAGCAAAGGTGAGGGTCAGAGAGTCAAACGGGGCGGGTAAAGAGCGCTGTCAGTGCCTCACCATAGTCAAGTCTTTTTGTTGGCTGATTGTCTGATCACACCCCTGCCTTGTTTTTTACCTAGGCAGAATGTCTGCGGCAGCAGCAAGAGAGCTTCCTTTTAATGAGTCCAGTAGGTGACGATCAGAGCGCTGAGTGTCTGGGAGTTGTCAACACTTTACATATACTAAAAGAGAAGAGAAAAAAATCTCCTCTTGTTTCTTAAAAATAATTTGTATTAAAAAAAAATCCTCATCTTATGCCTGGAGTAAGGTGATAGATTCATGGTACTGGTTACAAGGCTGTGCAAACAGACTTGAAGGAATGATGATACCCTTCATTCTTGACCTCATAGACCTGCTAGCACTGGAGAATGCAGTGTCGTTGTAACTATGTTGGTCCCACAATATTAGAGAGAGAAGGTGGGGGAGGTAATATCTTTTATTGGACCAGCTTGTGTTGGTGAGAGAGGCACCCTTTCAAACTTACACAGAGCTCTTCTTCAGGTCTGGGAAGCTTAATCAGTGTGTCACAGCTAAATACAAAGTGGAACAGATTGTTTAGCATAAGTAGTTAACAGGTATTTCAAGGGGCTATTCAAGGTGAAGTAGGGGAAAGCAGCAGTGGGGGGGGGGGGTGTTGGTGGGTTACAGATTGTTGTAATAAGCCATAAATCCAGTGTTTCTATTCAGTTCGTGATTTTTAGTGTCTAGAAAAGTTTATGAATTTAAGTTCCCAGACTTGTCTTTTGATAGTGTTGTGCAGGTTTCCTTTGAGGATGAGGACTGATAGGTCAGATATAGAGTGATCACTTTGTGAAAAGTGTTCACCCAGAAGTGATGTGCTGTTTTTGTGTTTTATCATTTTCCTGTGTAAGTTCATTCAAGAGCATAGTGTTTGTCTGGTTTCACCCACATCGTTGTCATTGGGGCATTTCGTGGACTGGATGAGGTACCACAGGTGTTTAAGAGGCAGGTGTAGGACCCAGGGAACTTCCAAAGTGTGTTGGGTGCGGTGTTGATCATTGTAGCATTGGAGATATGTCTGGAGGTTTTGCATCTGTTGTTCTTGCAGGGTCTGGTGCCGGTTTGAGTTGGTCTGTCCTGGTCTGTGGGGTGTTGTGCTTGGAGAGGTTGGGAGGTTGTTTGAAGGCCAGAAGAAGGGGTTCCGGAAAGATTCATTTCAGGATGGGGTCCCCATTGTCTACGAGTTGTAGTTCTTTGATGATACCCTGTATGGGATCCAGTTGTGGGGTGGTAGGTGACAGCTAGGGTGGGCACCTTGTATAATGAAGTAGAAGGGCTTTCTAATAAGGAGAAATGGTGGTTCTGTGGTAGGGTGTGAGCTTAGAACTTGAGGGACAAAACTTCAGTGCTCTGCCACTTCCTGTGTGACATCAGGTGCGTTACTGAATCTCTCTCTAACTCAGTTTTTTTTATTGTAAAATGGGGATAATACCTCACAAGGATGTTGTGAAGATAAATACATCGAAGATGTGCTTGGATACTGTGCTAACAGGGCCATATAAGTAGGATAGATTTGGTTGGAGGATTCATTCTATCATGGTTGAGCCCTGCATGTCCATGGTGTATGCATCAGGGATTCTAACAGCTCCAGGTCTTTAGACTCAGAAGTGGGGTGAGAGGATCTGCTCTCTCATGCCTGTGATGCCTTGTAGAGGGAAAATCACTTGATACCTCAGGAAATTGGACACCAATTAACTTTCCATATAAACATCTGAGGGGGTATTTTCTAAGGCCCCCAGAGAGGCACTGAATGTCCATGGGAGTTAGGTGCCTGCCTCCCATTTGTACTTTTGGCAATCTTCCCCAGTCTAATGCTGGAAATACTGAGCCAGAAATGGCATTTGTTTTGCATTCCCAGAGTTAACAGAGGCAGCTTTCTCTAGGGACTAATGCGGGATCCTGGGAGTCAGGATGCCAGGTCCTGGTCCACCTTTGCCACAGACTCACTGTGATAGCTTGCAGACAAGTCACTTAATCTCTCTCTGCCTGCTTGTAAGGTGGGGATATGGCTTACCTTCCTCAAATCAGGATGTGGTGCTTTGCTCGTGAGTGGTTATAAAGTGCTCTGAAACATGCACTGTGGAAAAACACCTGTAAAGAGCAATGTAGTATTATAATGACTCAAATGGAGTCCATTCCTCCTTCCACTGAGCATTTTCTTAAGCGGACACTTTTCTTAAGTTGGTCTTTTACTGAAAGCTGAATAACATAGTGCTGGAAACGATGCGGTTGTTATATTTTTAGCAGTGTTTAGCGGTGTCAAAAGGCCCCACAGTGCTAAACATGAGATCCTGCCCTGAAGAGCTGACAATCTTAGGATAAAATTTTCAAAAGCTCCTAAGTCACATAGGAGCCTACATCCCATTTTCAAAAGTGACTTAGGCACTTAAATCCCATTGATTTTCAATGAGACGTAAGTTCCGAAGTATTTAAATTGCCTTTGAAAAATGGGACTTGGGCTCCTAAATCACTTAGGAACTTTTGAAAATTATAGTTTTAATTTAAGACAGGTTGCAACAAGTGACTGAAACAAAGGGGAGAGGGCAAGGGGCAGCAGTTTGCATAAGCCAACAGTACATACATCTTTGTTATGTTAATGTAGACTAGTAAGCAGATCAGCAATATGGGTATTTAAAGGAAGATGGGCATCTATGTAATCCTACAGGATCTAACCTTCTCTCTTTCACAAGTCTGATCGCTCCAATGTCTTACGCACCCATCCCTGTGGTATCTAGATGCCGGAGACAACATTAAAATGATAGAGTATATCCATAAAAGACGTCTTCTTTCCACCTTCCTTTTGATTTCAGATGCTCTTATTCAAGGGGCAAGTGATTTTCTGTGTTTTCTCCTTTTAACACATCACTGGGCCCATTTGCTGCCTTCGGGGGTTTTTTTGTTTTGGTTTTTTTTTTAGTTTGCAAGGAGGTGTTTATTGACCAGTTATAGTACTTATGATCCAAAAACCAAGTGGAAAAAATGGAGTATGTAATTCTGACAAATACAAGATCTGTCAAATACTTATGCTAGTCTAGAGTTTGCTATTTAAAAACAGAGCATGTATTCTAATCTAATATGCACATGCCAAAAGAGTAAAGTTCTGCTTTGTATAGTTACTGTACAGTCACTTTGCCAAATTATTACAGTAAGAATAGTGTTAGATTCATTTTAAAGAATAATATTTCTCTACTCAGAGTGTACAGAGACCCAGAACAGTCCCTCATCTTGGGCTTTCACATCAACTCTTATAGCAATAGGTCTATGCTGAAACATTTCAATGAGAGAAGACCTAGAATTTTAGTTGTTGGGCAGGTTTGTGGGGAAAGTTGGGTCTTGTATTGTGCCCCGAAGACGGCTCAGATGGAGTCAGTGGTTCCACTGATGATATCCTTCCACTGAGACTACCCTAAATGTGATGCCCAAATCCCCCTCCTCCCTGGGCCTTTGCTGGCTCTAGTGTCTCCAGTGAACAGAGCTGTTGCCGAGGAAAGGGCAGTCTCTAAGATAACTAGGCCTACATTTGTGAAGGGTTAAATGTGAGGACCGGGACATGCGGTAGGTTGTACTTAAGACAAACCTCACTCCTATCTGTCAGGGATCACCTGTGTGGCCAGAGCTTTTCTGCAGGCTCCTCAAGGTCAGTGCTTCACATGCTGACCTTGTGCGATGTCCTCCAGCCTCAGCCCTGTTGGAGGCAGGACGCCTTTGCTCTGGAGAGATGCGGTACATTCCGTTCCCCAGCAGAGTTGTTATTGCCACCATAAAGTGCAGTTCTGACAGCACGGCTGCTCCGCCTGTCTCTTGTAAATGGTTTGGCAGGCGCGGAAGCCTCCTGCCAAACTTGTCCTGAACTGGCTGGAAGGTCCCAGGGGATTTAGGGAGTGAAGATGAATTCCCTGACAGGTGATCAATGGAAGGCAGAGCTGGCCTTTCTTCATCACACATCAGACCTCTGCACCCGTACAAAATGGAGAGTACAATGCGCATTGGAAAGCACCAGCAGCTTCATCCCTTAGTCGATGAGTCCTGGGAGAGAGAGGCGCTCTGCAACTAGCCTGACATGCCGTCCTCCCCACCCCCACACAATGACAGAGCGATTGACAGAGTTAATTCTTTGTTTTTGCTCTGTCACATGCAGGTCTGAAACCCTCTGGGAGGTGCCTGGAATTGTTTCCCCCCTCCCTGCCCCTCAAAAATCCTGTCTTTTATAAAATTGCTTCCTTGACAAACCTTCCTCAGTGGTTTTAGACATGAGGCAGACTGGGGGGGAGTTTCTAAAACTAAAACGACAAGATTTGGAGGGCAGAGGGAGTTGGGAGGAGGTGAGAAAGTTCTCGATGTTCCTGGAAAGAGCTACTCTGGACTGAGCAAAATAAATACAGCCCCTGAAAAATCTACCCAGCAGGACAGGACCCGGTTGGAATATTTAGTAATCTTTCTTTCTAATCTCAGGTGCCTAACACCTTGACATCCAAGTTAGTACAAGTTAGATGGCCAGACAGAGTGGACACATTCAATAAAGCTGCTTCTATAGTTCTTTACATTAATACTGAGCCTTAGCATGTCACTCCCAGTGGTCTGGGATACAACATACAGTTCTAAGAATCCCTCGGCATTTGGGATGGAGAAGGAAAGGACCCCAGGTGCTGACAATGGCACAGTGAGAGTGGCAATGAGCTGCCCACGACTCAGAATTTAGGCATTCCTCGGTTTCTAGAGAGCTGTTCTGTGGGCAGCATTTGGCCCTGCAGGTTACAATGATACTGACTAAAATGTTGCGGATGGTTGATGTTGATGGGGTGGATGATATTGCTGTTGATAAGGGATTAGAGAAAAGCGCCATTGGTCATGGGTGTATTATTGTTTCTATTTCTAATCCTCCGGACAGTAAATATGTGGTTCCAGTGACACTGCAAAGCAGCTTCATTGCATTAGACTCACCCGGGAATGAACAGCGCTAAACAGAATCCTTACTATAGGAGCATGTGTAGATATGTGGTGAAACATCAGCGTCACCTTTTTCTTTCCTTTGTGTGAATGTGGTGCAGGCCTGCTCCTAGTCTGATTGAAACCACTGAAAGAAACATCTGAGGCCTTATACTGCAAGCTGTCTGCATCAAATACGTAGCTTATCTGGGGAGGAATTTGCCTGTCTTTTAGTTGTGCAGAGAAGAGTCTGCTGGCTCTGGTTGTGTGCTACATTCCAACTCTGCAAGGGTAATTACATCACAGACACACCCGGGAGTTGGAGGTGGCCAGGTGTGAGGTTCAGCTGGGTTCTGAGCTCAGCACTAATACTACAAGTGAAATGCTTCCCTTCTCCACCTGGAGATAGGCGCTCTGGCTACACAGACCCAAGAAAGTTAAAAACCTTCAGGAGAGTATTTCAGGCTGAAGTTGGGAAGATGTGAATCGTAGTTACTTTAGATGGGACCAAACCAATGTTCTGGATCCAGGCAACCCTGAGCTTCAGAGAGGATGTGAAATCTGGATCCAGGTTTTGCTACTTTGCTCCATGTCTAGCGTCTAGTGTGTGGGACTGGAGAAAGGAAGAAGGGCTTGGGGCTCTTGTCCCTCTGTGATCTCTGCAGACTTTGGACGGGGCTGGTGTTCCCAAGCTGCTCTCATCCACCCCTTAGGTGTGGAATTCATTAATTTTACCCCGATGAAAAATTGTCTTGTGCTCCAGCTCCAGAGGAGGCCTACTCTGATTATTTCCTCTGCACAGGGAACACATGCAGTGCTGGCTTTGCCCTGCTCCCTTTTGTTGCCCCTCTGACTCTTTCCTCTTGTCTCTGTTCTCCCTTGCTCCACTGGCCTCCTCTGTCATTTCTCATTTATGGTCCTTTACATCTGTGCAGGCTCAGGGTACAGCATGGTCCCAGTTTGACGGCTATTGCTGAGACTCTCTCATCGTTGGTATGCGAATCAGGAAGATCAAGGAGTTCTCTGACAATGGGAACATTATGCCAAGGTTTCTGTCTGTAACGCACAATTTACAGATTGGAGAGACAACCTCTCCTCCCCGTTGCCAGCTAGAGAGAGAGTCCCGTATCCCAGCAGGCTGGATTATGCGACTCTGATGTCACAGCCGTGAATATAAAAGGAAATTCAGAATAACTTTTACAGTGTTTTCACCAGTTAGGATTCTTGCAGGACACAAAGCAGCGGAAGCCAACTGTAAAATGATAGCAGAGGCTGCAGGGATTGAGGCCCTAAGTGCACGTTTGCAGAATGGTTTGGGAAGCGTGCGTGTATGAAGCGCTGTATAATGAATGTAGATCTAGCCCCCAGCTCTACGAAGTGCAGCCTCTGTCTGCTCGCTCCGTTGATTTGCCTCCTAGTCAGACACTGCACTGCATCGAACTTTCTAAGAAAGAATGTTGTCAGCGAAACCAGCTGTGTCTTCCTTGGGGGTGTTGTTCCTTCTCTTGCCCGCTTCTCCATCCCATCTCTTCCTTCCTTCACCCCGTGTGTTTCTTCCCCTCTGGGATGTCCTATAATATTCCAGCATGTTTAAAATATTCCTGTTCCGTTTTCTCTCCAGACTAGTTGCTGGCTCTTTTGTGCTGTCATGTCTAATACACTGTTATTACTGCCCTTTGCTTTTTTCCCCTTTCTTCCCTACTTCTAGTCCCTCTTCTCCCTCTTTCTGTGTTCCTTGGATTTTCTTTCTCCTGCTCTCCCCTTTCCTGGATTCTCTCCTTCCAGCTGAGTGTTCCTTCAACCTCTCCTTCCCCATCCCCATCTCTCCCTTCCCATTTACTACCTTCATTCCCTTACACTACCCCCTACAACTTCCATTCACTGTTCTCTCTGTCTCTCCTTCCACCCACCTTCTTCCCCAGCCCTTCAGGTTTTCCTTCCACATCCCCATATCTGCAGCACACAGTGATGAAGTGAGGGTACGTGAGGAAAGAGGTAACACCAGGCAATGGATGCATAAGCCCAGAACAACTTTGTGTTTCCCCATCGTAGGGCTTCTCTGCTTTATCTCCTTTTCAGCCATATTGAAGAGCAAGACTTGCTGCTCGCCAACAGGCTACTCACACAGGGCACAACAGCCTGAGCGAGATGTGATGACCGTGAGGATCTCAACAAGGGCAGTCGGGACCAAGGGTCAGAAGAGGTGCAAACCTGAGGCTGGGAATAACAGAGGAGTTTGTAGTCAGGGTCAATAACAAGGATCAGAGTGAGGAGGTGAAGTCCAAATCAAGCCAGGAATGGTCATGGCAGCTACAGGAGATCCACACGGTCGCTTGGGCCATTCCTGGAATGCCCCTTAGGTTTATATAGGGTGGGGAGACCATCAGGAGCCATGAGGCTGCTGCCTGTCCCACTCCTTGAGGTGAGACTTCCCGTTGTCTGTATCCACAGCCCCTGGGCAGTGGAGTGCAGGCTGGGTATTGCTGCTGCTGCCTGGCAGCTCCGCAGGCCTGGGTTTTAGATGCATGGGGCCTTACAATGACCTTTCCGTTTTGAGAACCTCAACATCCCTGCCAGAACAGCGAGTCCACTCCCTCCCCCCGGGCTCCTTTGTGGCAGCAGGCAGCCCTCAGTAACGGAGACACCAAGCGGCATGGCATGCCTGTTAGGTGTTCAGTTATTCTACAGGGCAAATCCTGCCATTTGCTACTCCTGGGCAACTCTCCTGAAGTCAGTGGGGCCGCATGGTGGGAGAGCCAGCAGAATCTAAGCCTGTGAGATCTGCAAAGAGGGGTTCAGCTGAAACCAGCTCATCTCAAGGGAGGATTCCTTTGGGTTCACCAAGCAGAACTGTCATCTATGGATGAGACGAGATCCATCTGGGTCTTTCTTGGCTGTGATAAAACATGGGATATGCATGACTTGAGTCCAGCCCGAGGTTGAGGGAGTCGGCTAATTCTTGGACAAGCCCGCTCTGGCATTTTGCCACCAGCTAGTAGACACAACATAAAGCATCGTGACAGTGGCATTCTGTCTCCAGAGCTATGCCCACTACAGCAGCTAGATTTGTGTGGTCCCTGACCAGGACACCACGGAGAGCTGAACTGACAACTTGCTAGGTTCCTGAGGACCACCCTTAATTTTTTTGGTTCTTGTATCATTCTTGAGAGATGCACAGAAATTGCCCTAGACTGCGCTCGGTTACCAGCAAGACAATCTGCAATTGATCAGCTTTTTCCTCCCACTGGTTACTGGGAAAGGGTGGAGGCATGAGTCAGTGTTCACGTCACCCTCCCCATGAGTACCCAGCCCGAGCCAGGGAAGCTAATGATCCAACCAGCGGAGCAAATTCAGTGATGACTCTTGGTCACGTGCCACCTTCTTAGCATACACTAAGAGGCAGACTGGGAGAGAGTAGCCACTGGTCAGATCTGGTTGCTATTCAGTCTGCATTTGACTATTCCTGGCCTAGAAGAAGCCTTTTTAGTTCTCTGAATGCTGAGCCCTGGAGGGATGAAAGGTGTGGAAAAGGGAGATGGTTTTATTTTGCTGAGTGGGGGTCTTTCAGTCATTCCACTTTTCAGTGTGATGCAGTCAGACCTCAAGTTAAGCAGGGTTGGGCTTCATCAGCACTGAGAGAGGAGACTTCCAACAAACCTCTCAGTGCCTCAGTAAGTGATTTAGTGGGTCACGCTCTTCCCTCGGAGTCAGAAATGAAGCAATGCCCCAGCATGTTGGTAATGGTGCTGTATTGCTGGAGGTGCCATCTTTCACCTAAGATACAAAACCAGGCCCCTATGTCATTTGTTGTAATAGCGTGGGTCATAAGAGCATGGATGTCCTGGTGAAATTTCAGTCTAGATAATTTCATTCTTCCTCTCTAAATCCTCCTGTGGTTTCAGGTGGCTATCGCTTTCTTTACTGGGTTACCTAGGGAGGTGGTGGAATCTCAGTCCTTAGAGGTTTTAAGGCCTGGCTTGATAAAGCCCTGGCTGGGATGATTTAGTTAGGGTTGGTCCCGCTTTGAGCAGGGGTTGGCCTAGATGACCTCGTGAGGTCCCTTCCATCCCTAATCTTCTGATTCTACGATTGCTGTGCCCTTTTAAACAGTTGCTACATTCCGCTCCAAACGCTGCTACATTTCAGTGGCAGGTGATGTAATCCCTGTGTCTATGAAGCAATACTGCAAAGGAAGATGCTATATGACTATAAAACATTGTTAATTAAAAACAAATATGGAAAACGATGCTGAGATTCTCTCCGTCGGCTTCTTTTTGTGTTCAGAACGCTTTCACTATTTAATTAAATAATTTTGAATGTCTCTCTTTCCAGATTTTTTTATTCTAGTCCTACTCCCTGTGATTCCTACAGGGTGGTGGTGGTGTGAATGACAGACTAATAACCTGCTCCAGCTCTTGCTCCGAGCCCAGTGGCAGGTGTCCCAGTGCCCCTATTGAATGCCACCATCCAAAAAAAAAAAAAAATAGAAAAGAAATTATCAACCATCTTCCTTCAACAATGATTTATTATTGCCATAATTTGCCTTGGTACAATGAGCCGCTGTACGTATTTCTGCACCCGGGTGACAGCAGTTTGATGGGTCCAGGTTCCTATTTTATTTAGTCTTGAGCCTAATATGATTTGGTTATACTTTCCCCTCTCCTTCCCTCCTCCCCACCCAACCTTTTCTCATTTTGTTTTGTTTTGTACGAGTGTGTGTTTCGCATAACCCTGGGCCGGCTGACAGCGCTTGTAAAAACCAGAAGTCGATCTCGCAGTGGCTTTTCACCATTAATCAAGCTGCCTGGAATTGGAAAGTAACACTGACAGGCTTTTATCTTGGAGAGAAGGAGGATGGCAGATGTATTTTATGGTGGATGAGCCTTCACGGCTTCTATTAGGCTGGAACTTCAGTGGTACAAGGTGGTGGGTTGCAAAAGCGGGGGGTGGGGGTGGGAAGGAGGAGGCGGAGGTGGCGGGGGGGAGGAGAAGCTGGGGAGCAGCCTATAGATAAATAGATCCGTCAGTCAGGCAATGTGGAGGTCTCTAGGCGGCCAGCCATTGTAGGTGACAGAAAAGGCAATCAAAGACAAAACAAATCAAAAGGTACATCTTATCAGCAGCAGGCCAGCTGGACTTGCATAGCACTCTGAGGCCCTGCGGAGGGCAGGAGAAATTAATCGTGCTGTCGAGGCCAGAGAAATTGTCGCCGCTGAAGGTCCAAGTTCAGGCTAGCAGAGGTGGCCAACATTAAAGGAGAGAGAGAGAGAAAGAGAGAGAGCGGGGGTGAGGGGGAAAAAAAGAGAGAGAAAGCGAGTGCTGCTGTCCCGCCACCTCCCTCCCTCTCTCCCCCGGCTGCCTCGGTCTCCTGACAAGTGCATTCATCGTGCGATGATAGCTCGGCACCTATGATTGGTACCTTTAATAATATAGCCCTCGCTCAGCTGTCACCCTGAAAGAACAATTTTTCCTCCCGCTTTCCTTGATGCAAAGATACATCCGTAATGAGAAGTGTGACAGGAAGTGGGAGCGCGGGGAGCCAAGGAAAGTTTGGAAGAACATTAATCAAAAAGTGAAGCTGGAGGTGTTGCTGGCTGCTCAGCGTAACCGTGCCATCAATACACAGCCAGGAGAGGGGGTGCTTTGGGCTTAAATATCCTGTCATGCTCCTGATGCTTTGATATTGCTACGCACCCATGGCAGAGGCAGCTGGCCTCTCCTTCCACGCCCATCTCCCCCCAAGGAGTATCGACTTTGGAAACCTTCTTCCTTTTGCACCACTGAGAGTTGGTTGTGACCGGTGCAACTGGGAAATATCCCAACATGAAAGGGGCCACATTTTGCTTTTACAGCGGTGTAAAACCAGAGCAGCTCCACTGGACTCACTGGATTTACACCCGGGAAACCGGTGGCAGACCCTGGACTCTCCCAGGGAACCCTGGGGCTGTGAGTTCAGAGATGATTTCCTTGTAGCTGAGATCCCCATAACTTGCTCTGGGTAAGAATTCTATCCTTCAGGTGTAGCCAGGGTTAGTCTTCACCGCGTTCCCTCCTGAAAACTGGGCTGTGGTGGCTGCCATGTTTCAAAAAAAAGTGGCTGCATTCCAGTGCGGGTGAGCGATCCATGCCTCTCCGGTGTTGGATGTATCTGGGACCTGGTCTGTAACGTACTTTGGGATCCTTCAGTGGGAAAGGTGTTGTGGATTAGCCTGAAACCCTTACTCCACCCACACTCCCACTGAAGTAAGAACGGAGTTAAGTCTTCGGGATTTGAACTATTGTTATTAACAGTCATTTTATCTTCTTGTGTTTAGACACCCGCCAGCACTGCTTAAAGTCTGACTTTAAAGCTTGATGAGCTACTATAGCACGTTTTGTTTAGACTCAGCACATCTGCCTTACAGCTTAAAGCACCTCTGTATCCTTATAAAACTGTTTCAAAATGATCTTCCCTGACCCAGCCTGCCACAGCATCGCCAAGTACGTGACTGCCCCTTTGGGCAGTAACCTCTCTGGATGGGACTCATGGAAGGTAAAGCAGGAAAATTCAGCTTCAGTATATTCACACTGAGGCCTAAAAGAAAAGCCAGAGTTGCATGGGAACAGAGGGAGTATCAGGGTAGACTCATCTCTGCCTTAGTTAGGAAGGTGAATAAGTGACAGTGAACTGGAAGAGAATTCTTTCCTGTGGTTCTAGCAGCATTACACAGTACCCAGATCCACTCCTGTGGTTAATGGTGCCCTCAGAAGAAACCCTTGGGTTGGATTTCTTTTGCCTTGTTGTCTGGCAGCCTAATCTCTTATTCTGTTCATTCTCTGTCTGGTACCTACTGGTGATTTGTCGTCTGCATCTGTTTTTGTTTTAATCCCAACAAAGGAGGGGAGTGCAAGTGCATATGGATTAAATGGGTTTGTCTATAAAAGCTGGAGAAGCTAGGCTGTTTAGCTCATTGTCTCAAATACAGTAGGTTCCTGGGGATAGAAGGTGTGTGTATTGGGGTATACAAACGCCACACTGGGCAACAAGGAGTTAACAAGCTAATGTGATCTCAGGTAGCCCTGCCCCATCACACCTGTGAGTGATGTCAGACTTGGAGAGAAGAGATTAAGAGGGAGAAACCCAGCTTTGTTGCTAGCAGATAAGGAAGGAGAGCAGGTCTTCAGCAGCTGAAGAGAAGGCTGGCTGAAGGTAGTTACTCTGTGATTCACCAGTGCTTTATGCTCCCTCCCTCCTTGCAGGCAGGTGGGCGGGCCTGCCTGACCAACCAACCCACCCTGACTCACTTTGAGTGGACTTATGTGGTTCAATTTACAGCCATAGACTGTTGGAGGAGGGAGAGTCCTAATGCAACTTCGGGATAGTTCATTTGTGTTGATTTCTCCTTTTTCTGTTCATTGACGTTCCTGGAAGGGGTGGACTACGGGGGGCCCAGCCAGAGGGAACTGGAACTGGAGTGAGAAAACCAAATGACCATCACAGAGCAGCAGCCTGGTTGAGTGCTGCGGCCCTGCCCAGAGCCTTACAGGTGCCCTGGGGAAGGAGCTTGAATGACAAGGGATTTACAGGGAATATTCCTACAAGCTGTTCTGCTCTGTGCAATTTCCAAACATCAGAGTGGGATTACTTTCATCCACCTTCCATGGACATACATACCTTCTGCAGGCAGTAATGGAAGTTACATACAATATATGGGTAGGATATATGTCAGGAATAAGGGTTGGTGGAGAAGAAACTCCTTAAGGGATCACAGATACACATAGAAACAGGAAAAATGGAGAAAAATGGCAAAGGCAGAGAAACAAAGATCGCCTTTTCATGCAAATGTCTAACGCATATGAGAAGGAAATAATAATCCTGGGCAATTCTCCAATGCCTTCCATCCAGCGACTTCTGAGCATTTCATGAACATTAAGGAATGACTCCTTACCTGCCAGTGTGAAGGCAGTATATACCCATTTTGCTGATTGGATAAAATGAGGTTGCAGACAGTCTGAGTAAAATTTTCAAGTATCTAAGAGGCTTTTAAGTCAAAGTCCCATTTTCAAACATTTTCAAAGCTATTTAGGCACCCAAGTCTCATTGAAACCAAAGGGAGGTAGGCACTGATGGGTGTATAAACCCCACACTGGTTAACAAAAGGTTAGCTGAAGTTTCAGAGCTCAGTTAGCTTACTTGATTGCACCTGGAGGATGTGGTAGGCACAAATAGTTACCAGACCCAGCTGGGGAGGAACTGGATCTTCTTCATAAGGAGTGAGCTTAGAGTGATAGGAAGAGACCCAGGAGAGAAGTTGTTTAGGTTCCTGGCCGCTGTTGCTGTAAAAGGAACCGTAAGGAAGCTCCAAGAGTGGGGCTGGTTCTGTGATGGGCCCTGAAATAGGGGTAGGGCTCCAGGGAGCTAATCCTGAGGGCCAGTGTTCTGGAAGAGGAAAAGAGAGCTGGGGAGAATCCAGAAGGACTGAAAGCTCGAGCCCATAATGGCTTTAGTTGTTTGGGGTGATTTGAGGTTTGCTGGGGAGAAGCCTTGGAACCAACTATGCTGAAAGAAGAGTGGGGTTGAAGATGAGCCCAGGAGTGGTGGAAGATGCTGTACTGGTGATTAGTATTGTGGAGGACACTGTTTATTTGGGACACTGATCTCACTGACTATACGTGTCTGGTCTGAAGGGCTGAATCACTAAAAGAACCAGACTACTACAGGGCCTGAATGGCCATCAGAAGGCAGTGACTGAAGGGAATGTCCTGTAATACCGCGCCTAAGCATGATGGGTCTCGTCAGCTGGTGAGTCACTCTTTTACAGGCACTTAAATATCTTTTGAGGATCTGGGCCTTAGGCTCCTTAAGTCACTGAAGTGCTTTAGAAAACTTGAAACAAACTGAATCTGATTCCTGGTTGCTGGCTCTAACTGCTAGACCGCACTTCCTTTATAGATTCTGTACAGGATAGGAACTCAAGTGTTTCCAGGCTAAACATTTATGGAAGGTTTTTTTCATGAGGAATCAGCTGATCTTTAATGTTACTATATCCCAGAAGGCCCCCTTGTATAGAGACTCCCTTGTGACATTCTCCAAAGGACTAGCAACAGAGCTCCATAAGTGGCTGTATTCCACTTGGACTTACCCTTCAATCCAGGAGTAGCCCAGAAAGCAAGCGCTCTCCCCTCTCCAGCCCCCCAGTGATTATAACAAATGTCCATCATTTAGGTCTGATGCTCCATTGGGGGAACTCTCTCATCCCTGTCCCTGAGCTGGCAATGCCAACTATGAAAGCTTCATTACAGAGGTAAAACTAGCCCTGCTCCGCTTTCCGGTCTTTAGTGCCTGGGCCTCAACATCTTGAGCGAAAGGATCAGGCCAATTAAAAAAACCACCTTAAAACAACATAAAATTAACATAGCACTGCTTAGCTGGACGAAAAGCTGGCTAGCAGACCTGTCTCAAAATGTAATTGTACATGGGGAATCAGCATCAAGAGGGTGTGTTTCTAGTGGGTTCCCACAGGAAGTGGTTCTTGGCTCTGTGATATTTAACAATTTTATCAATGACCTGGAAGAAAACACAAATCATGGCTGATAAAGTTTGCAGATAACCCACAAATTGGGGGAGTGTAAACAATGAAAAGGACAGGTCACTGGTACAGAGTGATCTGGACTGCTCGGTAAGCTGGGCCCAAGCTAACAATATATGGTTTAATATATGTCTACATCTAAGAACAGAGAAAGTAGGCCATACTTACAGGATGGGGAACTTTATCCTGGGAAGCAGCGAGGCTGAAGAAGATTTGGGGATCCTGGTTGCTAATCAGCTGAAGAGGAGCTCCCAGTGCAATGCTGTGGTCAAAGGGGCTAATGCAATCATTGGATGCATGAATGGGAATGTTGAGTAGGAGTGAAAAAGTTATTTTACCTCCATGTTTGGGACTGCTGCTGAAATGCCATGTCCAGTTCTGGTGTCCACCGTTCAAAAAGGATATTGATAGATTGGAGCGGGTTCAGAGAAGAGCCATGAGAATATTAAAGGATTAGAAAAACTGCCTTATAGGATAGACTGAGTCTATTTATCTTACCAAAGAGAGCTAAGGGGTGACTAGATGAGTCTATAAGTACCTACCATGGGGAACAAATATTTAATAGGCTTGGCAGTCTAGCAGAGAAAGGTATGACATGATCCAATAGCTGGAAGATGAAACTAGACTAATTCAGACTGGAGATAAGAGATCATTTTTTAACAGTGAGGGTAATTAACCATTGGAACAATTGACCAAGGGTTGTGGTGGATTCTTCATCATTGGCAATTTTTAAATCAAGATTGGATGTTTTTCTAAAAGATCTGCTCTAGGAATTTTTGGGGGGAAGTTCTGTGGCCTGTGCTAGACAGGAGAGTCGACTAGCTGATCAGTGGTTCCTTCTGGCCTTGGAATCTAAGAACAAGCTCCGTGCCATTACACCAGAGAGACAGGCAGAGAGGTGGTCTCAATGAGCCTTGCTGACCTTTGACACGCATCAGAGCATCCTCTTGGATGACAGGCATTGAAATGGGCATGCCTGGCTGCTGGGGAAGAGGGCATAAACGGAGGAAAGGAGGTTGCCCTTTTATAGTTGATCCTGGTCCTTCGTATGGAGATGTGCACATCACAAAAACCACTGTCGTGTTTGTCTTCTCAGTGACCTCAGAGGAATGATAGCATGCATTATTTCCGTGCATACATTTTGTTCCAAGGACTTTAAATCTTCATTCAGAAGCCACTCTAACTTAGCAGTCAGACCTTTACTGTGCAGACTAAAGGGGAAAGGAGTGATAATAATTTGCACTCCTCTAGCAACTTGAAGTAATTCTGTCCAGGAGAAGCTAGGGCTGTTGAATGAAAACATATGGTCTGCAGGTCTACATTTCATCTTAAGCATAATTGTCAGCCTCCTTGTGCTGTGATTACCGGGCACAGCATAACGTCAGTTACTACAGGATCTCCATGGTCCTTTTAATATGTGTCTGGCGCTGACATGCAGACTGGCTTGCACCGGTTTCCTTGGAAGAGGGAAACTCCTATCCACAGTGAACATTGTTTCAAAAGCATGAGGATTTGAGTGTGTGGGTGTGAACCTTTTAATAAAGGCAGTGCTTTGGGGCTTTGACAGTGCAAGATTCAATCTCAAAGTGCTTTGTAAACCCTAAGTGAACGTCACACCAGGTGTGACACAAGTATAATCCCCATATCACAAAAGACTAAACTTGGACACAGAGATTATGTCTGCACTGCAGCTGGGAGCGTGGCCATTGCAGCACAAGCTAGCCCTCCACCCTTGAACCTTGGGTGCAGACTTGGACTGGGGTAGCTAGCCTGAGCCCAGGCCCCGCTGTCCACACTGCTGTATTTAATGCGCAAGTTCGAGCAAAGCTAGTATGAGTCTGTCTGCCCAGGCCAGAAGGCTTAATTCCAGCTGCATTGTAGACATACCCAGGGAAGTTAGGATGTGTATGTCTAGCCCATGGTCACGTCTCATCTGCCCTATAATTACAAGTGTTTTAGGGCACAAACGTGCTCTAATGCAGTTGGATTTTTTTGCCTGTGCAGTTGGGACCAAATCACACCATAGTCATGTTAAGAAATTTGTAATAGGGTGCTCTGCCCCCTTTTAAGGAGTGGTGGGGACTGGGAACAGCCAACCCCTGTTCCATCGTATGACCCTTTTAAGACAACAGGTATTCCACAGAGCAACAGAAAAGCCAGGAACTGGGGGGTGGGGAGGAGATGTTTATCAGGTAGCTACCTCCTGACCATGATAAAAAAAACCAGCTGTTAGGTGATTGCCAAGAGGAGAGAAGGCAGATAGCTGGAAGAGAATTTCAGGGGAGCATTGTGTACAAAGGAAGCGTCCCTGGGGTGGGAACCCAGAACTAGAAGAGTGATTGGTGGGCTACAGAAGCCTGCCTGAATTACAGCCCATCCCTCAGAAGGAGGGTGTGGGGCCCTGGAACCAAGGGGAAGAAGTGTGTGAATCCAAGGACCAAGGGAAGCTCCATGGACCAAGGTGGGAACCCAGGTACTAGTGAGCAGGGGAAGCCTGCCTGAATCATGGCACAGCCCCATGAAGGAGGGCTGTGGAGTCTCTCAACCAAGGGGAACAGTTGTGAGTCCAGTGATCAGGGCAGGCGGAGAGCTGGGAGACAGACTCTAGAGAGGCCACAGGCTGCAGCGGCACTGGCAGAGCTCCCTGGCTCAGAGAAAACTGGAGGGGAAGCAGGAAACTGAAGCCCTGGAACAAGGGTGAATTGGACGCCACAAGAGGGAAGGGTTTGGGGCTGAAGGGCCAAAGAAGACTATATAAAAAAACTGAATACATTAGACCCCAGGAAGGGGAATGTTACTCTAAGAATTCTGGGCTGTGACTAACTTACTGGAGAACCAGAAAGGAACTTAAAACAGGGTGTCTGCAGGACCACCCGATGCCCTAAGGGAGTTTGCTCGGGGATGACATCCTGCCACAGAAATTGTGTGATGAGCCTGAAGGCTGGAAGCCCATTCCATTAACAATGTCATAAATTAAAAACTGTCATAAAACAGTGGTGGTGGGGGGATAATGCAAAGTGGCTGAATTTGCAATGTAAACAAAACCTTAGTGGCATAGCTGGAGATAGGCCTCGGGAATCCTGAGTCCAGTCCCCTGCTCCAACCCCCAGACAATGTTCTTAATGGATAAGTTCCTATGACCTCTTAAGGAAAGCACTGAAGATCCAAAATAACATTCCATGTGAATCAATGGGGGAAAAAGCCTGTTCTATGTTTTTTTCCCCACTACTTGGACTATTCTTGATTGCTGGAGCTGTCCCGAACACTGCAGCTGCTGCATGCTGTGGCACAGGGGGAGGATGGGAGGGTGGAGGACATAGATTGTATACAATCTATACATTTTGAAAAGAAGAAGGAAGAACGGTCACAGGTTGCAGTTTAGAAACCGCAGTATAAAAGGGATAACAGAAAAGGTTTTGAGCCCAGGAAAAGGTAATTCATAAATTTTATACCACACTCAGCGCCAGGAACTATCTGGAGGCTGATGGATCCCTCTCTGGTTCAGCATCACTGCTAGAATAACAAGCTTTCTGCTCTGCACCCTCAGGATGGGCTTTGGAAGCCAAAGAGGCTCCAAGCTTTCCCAAGAGGAAGAAAAGCTTTGGGTTTGGGCTATGGGTGTGCATAATCTAGTAAAATTTCCCCTCTTCTCCCACTTACCAGTTTGGATGGAGAATGGCAGGAGAACTGCAGCAGGTGGGCAAGAAAAGAACTGCTTCTCCCATTACTGTAGCACTTGTGCCTCATAGCCTGCACCTGCACAAATTGTGACCTGCATCTCCAGGACAGTTGTGGCTCTAATCCACAATCTGAAATTGCCGTTAACTGCTGTGTTATGCTGTGCTGTGGTACCTGCCCTCCGTAGTTTTCATGAGATTGAAAATGAAGCTGCTACATTTGATGCTTTCCTCCTACATTGTAAATGTCTGAGCTACTCCTACTAGCAAGAAATGTGTGCCCAACTTTTAGTGCAACTGTAGCAGTTCACCAGATTAAGAGCATGGCTGTACCTGTCCCCTGCCTGCCATTCCACTGGAGGTAAACTAACCTAGCATAGAACTTAAACTGCTCCAAACCCAGGTGTTCATGTCATCAGAGCAGCCCAAATGCCATCCTGGATTAAAGCATACAGAGAGAGGTTTATTGTGAAGCTCCATTAAAAAAGCCTGAAGTACCAGTTCCGGGACATGCACCTGGAGTTGGGGAAACATTGCTCTGCCTGACTTGCGCTATGGTGTCTGAAACATGTAGGTCTCAAGTTTTCAAAGATGGCTTTTAATTTTGCATCCCTCAGATTTTGAGTGTGCAATTTGGAACTGGAAGGTCAGGCCCAAGAAGTGCTAAGCACCTGCAACTCCTGTTGAAATGAATAGGAACTGTCTGGCTTGGCTGTTTAGACTAGAAATGTTTCGGGGCAGGAGTTGTCTCCTGTTACGTTTGTATCCAGTGCCTAGCATAAGAGAGCCCTAATCTTGGATGGGGGCTCAAGGTGCAATCATGATGCAACTTACATTTTAGCAATGTGTGCTTAACACCTCTGACAATCGGGCCAATCTGAGCACCCAAAAATCAAGGCATATAAAATTAGTGGATAGTTTTGAAAACGTTGGTGTAAACACATGGGCTTCCGTGCAATAGTTTGGAGGATAAAGTTCAGTCACCTTTATATTCTTAAAGCTTCTGGTTTTGTAGTTCCCCCTGTATCAAAACAATGTCCTCACTTTCCCAAGTGAGGCTGGAGGATTTTGTCATCTGATAATGTGGTATGGAATGGAAGCAGAATTGCTTTTATTATGAGTATCCAACAGAATCAAAAGATAACATGTTAATTGATAACTGATGTTTGCCACCAAAGATGGAACAATGAACACTGCAGAGAGTGTGTCTGTCAGTCAGGACTGAAGTGCAGCAGCAGAGCTGTGTGGTGGCGAAGCCCGCATTATTCCAAGAGCTAGCTGATGCTATTTGGGGGTGTGTGTGTGTGTGTGTGTGTGTGTCTTATTAACCTCATCCACTTCTGGAATGTTAGTGCTCCTCTTTGCATGGGGCTAGTAATTTGCTTGGAGATGCACAATTAAAATGTCAGATAATGCATAGACTCCTAGGCTATCAATCGGCTAAGGCGATATGGATGATTAAAGGAGCCCAAAGTGTCTATCTGTATCCGACTCCCCAGAACCAGCATGCAGCCAGCCAGTTTATCCCACTTAAATATATAGAAATGTTACATACAGACAGGAAAACATTTTGTTTGCTTGAAGCTCCTCAAAGTTAGATATGTGTGGTGCACAAGAGGGTGTTTTGAGTTGCAAAGGGGAGCTGAGAGTAACTAACAAGTTTATCACAGCAGGAAGTGGGAGAGGCATGGTTCTATATTTCTAAACGTTCCCTCTCCTATGAACTTCTCCAGTGACAAAGTATAAGCTGTACACACTGACAACAGGCTGTGAAGTTAATTAGTTTGGCATCAGCTTATCTGGAGTTGGTTTAAGACATTGTCTCCAGTCTGTTCTTTCTGTAAACCTGGATTATTTTTTCATGTTTGTGAAAAACTGAATAGAAAAACGTTTGGGATTTCCTGACAAAGGGATGTAAATGCACCTGGAGAAGTGTAAGAGAAGGAACATTTTGAGAAATTTAACACAGTATTTGTGATTGTCAAAGTGCTCACAGGGGCAAAGTCCTGCTTAAGTTTAAAATGAATAGTTAGCCACTGCTAGTAATGGCTTTAAACTTAAGGAAAAGTCAGTCTGAAGGTGG
This sequence comes from Emydura macquarii macquarii, assembly GCF_026122565.2. Lineage (NCBI taxonomy): Eukaryota > Metazoa > Chordata > Testudines > Chelidae > Emydura > Emydura macquarii. Next base: position 13,809,527 of record NW_027131105.1, on the reverse strand, counting down.
AATGAATAACATCACCATCTTAAGCCTTTTATGGAGTGCCTTTCAACCTGAAGGATCCCAATGAGTTTTGGGCAATATGTACAGGGGTCATTGTAGATGCATATTTGCCAAAAGAAAGCACTGTCTATTTTGCTGAGGTGTTAGGTCAGTTTCCATAAGGTGGGACTGAAGTACCACACCTGTGACCTCAGCAGCATAGCAGGTCCCTAAAGAAATGCTGTATACCTCTTTATATAGTGCCCTTCATGCAAATATAATACAATTCTTCACAGCTGAGTGGTGTGTATGTGCATACAAGCAATGGGGACTGGTGTATTTTCCTCTACCCTCTTTTCTGTAGAACTTTTTTCTCTGTTCTCTAATGCTGTTGAGGAGGGAATGGTTTGAGGTGGTATATTTATGGGCAGTTCTTTATTTTGTGATTTTTAATGTTTGGACTAGGAGCCAGAAGATGGGCACCTAAAATTATATTTTAGGAAACTGAAATAAAACAAATTCCACATTGATCTGATCCAGTATGGCTGTTCTTACGTGACCTATGTTCTATCCAGCCCAGTAGCCTGCCTTCTGAGAGTGGTCAGTGCCAGATACTTCAAGGGGGTGAACAGAACAGGGCAATTTATTGAGTGATCTACCCCCAGTTGTCCAGTCCCAGCTTTATCTAGGGACACCCAGAGCATGGGGTTGTGTCCCTGACCATCTTGGCTAATAGCCAAGCCTCCCTGAACTTATGTAATTCTTTTTTGAACCCAGTTCAAAACAGGGATATTACTGATTTACTTTACCAGAGTGAAATGAAAATGAGTTAACGTCCCTAAAGGGGTTTGAAGTGTGAAAGTGTAATATAGAATAATTATGTAGAAAGGCTGGGATGAAATACTATTATATTCTGTTCAGATTTTTATAACATGTTCAGTACCAAATAGGAAAAGTTGAGCTAAATTTGAGAAAAGATATTTGTGTGTTTGTCTTTTTAAGGCACAATGAAGCTCCTTGGGAATGGGGAAGTCCACTTTTTAAAAAGGTTTTTTGCTTAAAGTGGTTAAAAAAGCTCTGAGGCATTTAACCGGAGGGGGGAGGGAAGAGGAGTAGGGGGAAGCAAGTAAATCTGAAGGAGGCTGACTTGACCTGGCCAGGGGAGTATTTACATTAAGGAAAATATAAGACATGAGAAGAAGGCAATTTCAAAACTCAGTATGTGTAAAGAGATCATCTTTCAAGTTCCTTTCTCAATGACATACATTTGCGTAAGAGGCATGTATGCTGGATTTATGTGTATTCACTTGCTCAGAGCAGGACCCCCATTGTGGCACTATTCTGTGCCTGAAACGAAATTACAGCTGCAGAGTTTATAATATTCAACAGGTAACCCGCCTCCATCCTAGGTTTAATATAGAACTATTTTTCACGTTGAAACAGAATAGGACAAAATATGGGCCTGCTGTAATTGTTGTTAGATTATGTGTCACCCTGATAAGATGTAACAAATATTTTCCTACCCAGCAGGACCAGTTTCCCTGCATGTAATGGATGGGGAAACTTCTCATAGCCTGCAGGCAATCGGTCGTAAAAACTTCGCTCAGAAGATTAATGCAATAAATGCAGCCCTTCTGGGAAATCGGAAGAATAGAATTAAAATAATGTTTTGTTTTTTCCACATTTAATAATAAAACCCAACCTACTGCTGGGGGAGTATTTTTTTTGCTAGATCATCCCTCCTCCCTCACACAAAACACTTTTGATTATTGATTTTATTTTTTTAAACTTCAACAGCTTTGTAGCTCATACAGTTATTCTTTCAGCAGAACTATTTTTAACAGTAACATGAAGACTATTTTCATGGGCAAAGCTTTGACACCAATAAGTCTGGTGGACATTACTTAATAGGCCAGATAAACATTCACTTACCATTTAGTGTGCAAGGATTTTCCCTTTTATCACAGTTTTATGTCTTGCCCAAACACTTTCTGGCTGGAAGATAGATGCCATCATATGGTTTCTCAGAATTTGTGCATAGTAAGAGAAAAGATACAGGCTTATTTGATGTCATTCTAATATTTAATATCATTATATCAGATGCACAATGTATCTATGTTTAATTTGTAATTGAGGTTCTTTACTGAAAAGGCTTTGTAGGCAAGCCCAAAGCTGTCCATTACAAGGATTCTTGCATGTTCTTCCTCTGAGTATCTGGTCAGACAGGATACTGGACTACATATATCACTTGTCAGGTCTGGTGGTGATCTTGTGTAATATGGTAATGATTCCTATTTCTCCCAAAGCTGCTGCTTTCTTCTTCCACTTACATATTTGACACTTGCAAGAAAACAAGATCTTAAAAGTTTATTTGTGCCAATTTTTCACCTAGAGTCAATCACCAATGACACACACCACCAGCAGTAGGAATCAGCTGTGGAGCTAAATTCCTCCACTAGTGCAACAGAGTCTGAAGCTGTTGAGTTTTAGGGTGTGGTGCAATGGTTTTTTTTTTTTTTTTTTTTCAGGGTTTTTGCCTGATATTTAGGACTGGCAGAATATGCAATTCAGGCTGGGAGAAGGCCTGTTTTATAAGTTGTAGCAAATTATTTTTCTTCCCAATTTTGCAGCCTGAATACTTTATAATAAGGGGCATTTTATAAGTTAAAAATAATCAGTCTGCAAGACAAAGTGAATTCATGAGTATTTCTTCCTAGAAATAAAACATGAGAGAAGGGGTCTAGAATGTGTCAGTGTTCCCATTAGGCATCAACCTCCAGTATGCTTGTAGGGGTCTTGCTGCTATGTGAGGGGACAGCAAAATTATCAGTGAAGGTTGCCTACCATCACGTTCTGATCTGGATTTTGAATATCCCTGAAGTTCAGGATTATTCAGGACTGGTTTTAACTAGTCCCTGACCTGTTCACACAAGGAAACCTCAGATGTTTCTGAAAACTCTGAATGAATAACACCTCTATTCCTACAGAATAGTTATGTTTATCCATGTCATAAAGAGGGACTTTCAAATTGGGGTAAACTGTCAAGTGTACTTTTGATCATAAGGCAGTTTAATTTGCTAGTACTTTCCATAGTTTCTAAATTACAGGAAATCCATTAGTAAAACTACTCCAAACCCAGCTGCTCAAATTTACAGCAAGAATTCTGTTTTACATTCAAATTTGTGGTGGAAGTTGCTAAGATGGTAGAGAGGCAGCATTTCACTGATTGCAATCAGTAGGAGAGGTCATTTCAGATAACCGCTTTTTGGTTTATCGTAGACTACTTCCACCATCCTCCATTGCAAATCTCAGCCACTACCATTTAGCTTTAGATATAGAGGGAGATTCCTTACAGCACCAAAGATTGTTTTTAGTATTATATTTTAAAGGACAGGATAGGTCCCTCCATGACTAGTAAAATAAGATGGGAACTTTTTTTGTGTTATGAATGCTTACAGGCCCTGGCAGAAATCTTAATATGACGATTGCTATAGGTGTACATAGCCCCCGTTTGTGACAGAGGTATTAAATCCAAATATGCAACCTCCTTTCACCCTGAGCAACTGGTCTTCAGTGAACTCCCCCCTCCACTCTTTGTAGCAGACACAGAACCAAGTAGAGTCCTAAGTTTGAGCTGCAAAGTCTCTTAACAGATGGGGACATGACTAGACCAGCTTCTCCATCCTCCACACCAGGGCTTCACTGCAGAGATGAGATGATAGGAGATGCAGCTTTAGATTATCAGGTGCTTGGGGCAGAGGTTTCTCAGTGGCAGGAGCCTACTTAGGGCATTGCTTGCCAGAAGAGATAGTGAGGCCCTGCCTGACAGTTTTAGATATAAAGTGCAAGACATTATACGGAAGTTTCTGACCTGGCCTTGGCAACTGTAAACTGTGAAACAAATAGTGGATTATTTGTGGGATAGTAGGTAGTAAAACAGTAAACACTGTCAGAACTGTGGGTTGAAGTTTGAATTAGGTACAGTCTGAAAAGTCTGGTTGACTGGGCCTATTTTTTCACTGCAAAACTTTTACATATGTAGCGCAATTGGTAATCTCTGCTTAAAGGCTCAAATGAGGTGCAGTGGCTGACATGTTCTGTGCTGAGCAAGCTTCTCCTGAGTCAGAGTAAACCATGCATTTGAACAAATGTGCATGAAGTGGTCATGTCCTTACTTAACGGCAACTTGCAAAGAGGGTGTACTGCTTTGGTATTTTCTCAATTATTTCACCCAATTCTATTATCTTAAGTACTTATCTGGCCTCCATTACCGTAATATGGAAGAGCCTTGATCTTTATGCATTTGCCTTCATAACAACCGGAAGTGTTGTTTGTACTTTACAGATGGGGAACTGAGGCACAGAGTCAGTGACTTACCTATTATCATGCAGGAGGAAGTTTAAGGCAGAGTAGAGAATTCAACTCAGCTTCATTGAGTTTCAAGCTAACACCACAGCCACTGGACATTTCTTCCTCTTGTTAGAAATAAAGTGTTTTGTCTACCTTTATATTCTTGGGAGAAAATATGGTTGACTAGAGCTCTAGTAGGAGGACACAGAGTATTCCTTGGTAAGGGAAATGATTTTTATTCAGATTGTCCAAAACAACTGAATTACAACCAAAACTCCCCTGACAATTGGAATAAGATATCTTTGTTAGAGTAATCCCATGCCCTTTCACAGGATCCAGGGTTTTGGACAGGGATGAGAGCTTCCACTCCACATCTTTGGTTTCCTCAAAGCAGTCTAGAACACACCCTACACCAAAAAAGACATCACATTCTTGATAAACAATTATGTCATGAAGCAGCAAAAAAGGCGTAAGTTCTGTTTTTTATTTTCACTCATCCTTACCTTAAGAAGTCAGAAGAAATGAGAGGCCATTTCTTCAGGCAGATCAGCATGCAGAATGAAAGAAACACAACAGGCATTACTCGAAAGGTTTTATTAAAAAGCACAGCAGACAAACATCACTTCCAAATTTTCAGAAGGAAGAATTCTTGTTCCAGCAAATTAAGTTAAAACAAAGGTCCTAAAGAAAACAGACTTCTTAAGAATCAGCTTCAACATGAGAAATCAGAAGGCTTCTCTTAAGCCTAGAGCATTTTTGTATCCAAATCTAAAGGACAAGCAAAAATGATGGGTTGTGTATCCATTTCATGGATACGCAATATAAGGGAAACTAAAATGTTACAGGCATCAGGGAGCATCTTATTGCTTTCCAGCAAAGTAGGAATATTGGACTGTCAGCTTCGTATCTTGAAGTATCTTACCATTTAAATACTTTTCAGTCCCAAAGGAGATTAACCATTACCATTTCTCTTGCCCATTTCTCTTTGAATAATTAAGCCAACCCTTGGAAGGGTTAAAAGTTACTCCAAAGCATATAATGTGCAACAAGTTGCTTTATTTCATGTACTTTTCTTGTTGATCAGCCAAAATTTTTGCAGATGATTTAGCATCATAGAAAAGTTCACTTATTTCTTCAATGTGCTCCTTCTCAATGCTGTCTTTACCATTAATCTTGGCTAGCAGGTTAGCTGGTGTCAATAACTGCACAGCATACCTGTGATCAAATAGGGAAAGAAGATGTACTGTTAATTCAGCCTATCAGAACAAACTCCTAAAAGGTACAACTAACCTTGTCAGATTCCTACCACCAGCTTTGTACCAAAGAGCAACGAGAGTCCAGTGAGTGCCTAGTGCACCTCCTCAGCAAGGGAAATGAAAGGACTACCACTTTTGGTTAGTGTTAAAAGCCATTCCTAAGGGGCGAGATGTCACTGTCCAGCAACTAAGGCTGACTCTTACCCTGGGAAGGGTGTAGTATACGATACCACATTACTTCCAGATCCAGTCATTGCAGGGCATAAGAAAATCTGATGGGCTCTACTTACCTTAAGGTTGTCTTGTTACCAATTTCCCCTAGATGGTTTAAGGCTTCCTCACTAATATTAATTCCCTCTGTCTGGGCTCGAAGTTTTATGATCTGTTGGGATATATAAAGTGAAGAAGTGAAGCTGCAGCAGTCATGTAACAGTCTGGACAGTAGCAGATACCATGCTTGTTAAATTATACAATATATATAGAGAGAGCACATAATGGCAGATAAGACACCCTGTTAGAGATGAGACATGAAACAAATTTTTTTTAAAAACATCTGCTGCATCCTTTTAAAAAAAGGAAACAAAAAAACCAACCCTGTAAAATCCTAAATCATCCAGGATGAATACCTCTGGATATCATTAATCATCATTGTAAAGGACAAGGGAGGGACTCTGTATGAGCTGGTAAAGTTTCATGATAATTTTGCAAGGTTGGTTAAGCCTATTTAGTAATTAGAAGTCTAGTATCAAGCTTACATAGGAAAATCACTTAGCTATTGACGAGGGCAGTCAGAGTCCTGTGCACACAAAAGCACAGAGCTGCCCCAATCTCGATCATGCAGACTGTAAGTCACTGTAAGTGTGCTATAGAGAACACTCCTACAAACCCTATGAAAAGCTATGCTTTCCCCATAGCTGCTCACTCCACACCACACACTTTTTATTCACTTGATAAATAAGATGGTAAAATAAATCAAAAAGTTACTCTAAGGTTCACCTACCTGCCCCCCAAATCACTAAGGAGAATCTAATCTTTCAAGAACAGTCTCAAGCTTGTACCAGTTTGAAGATCTTTGTAAAGGTGGAGAGTAAGATATCACCAATAAGCCTGACTGTATAAAGCTGTAACAAAAGTGGCACAAGTCTCCCAGAAGTCCGTATTACTAGCTGAGTGATAAGGGGCAGACTGGATAATGATGTTGTGTTGTAGTGCTGAGATAACTCTGGAACTGCGAGCCTCATATAATACAGGTATTTTTCACTTTGGCAGCTTTGTAAACAAGATATCAAGAAGCAGTTGTTTAAATTAAAGCCATAAAAATGCAGCAGGCGAGTCGGGGTAGGGGAAGAGAGAGTGAAAGAGAGGGGTTTGATACAGCAGAAAGTTGCGCTAAAAAATTACACATTGAAGCAGCTTTTAATGTTCAAAATTAATGGCAGATTTGAGATTTTAAAAGCATCTAGTAAAAAAAAAAAACCAAACTAAATTTCACTTTTCCATTCTTCAGATATTGCTATTCCACAATGACCCTCTCCAGAAAATACACCTTGAAGTGTCAGTCTAGGTTAATGCCACATTTAAAAAGCTGCTTTTATAACTTTTTAGCTTGTGACAGGCTCTGCTCAGTGACAAGAACGCAAGATCAGGACACTAAACCCAGCAAATGTGTATAAACAAGCTACTGTAAAATGGAAGAAGTGTTTATTGGGTGAGTGAGTTCAAGAACAGAAGTCCCTGTTATGCAAGTACACACACATATGAGTTTAATATTAAGATGGATTTTAGGCTGGCTTTTTTTGTAAAGCAAGTTTCTTACACATCATTGTAGGATTAAGATATTTGGGATTCCTTTGCTCTGACTAAAGCTGGATAAAGGAATCTGTACACAAGATATTAACTTCCATCACTCTACAAATGTAAGAAGCATTTTACATATACTGTAAACTACCCTGGCACAAGTAAAAGTTTTGCACAGATCCATTTAACTGGTCAAAAGTGAAGTTCCACTATTTTCAATGAGTAATGAAAATTATTCACAGAATGAGCTCAAAGTTCTCATGTGACCCCCTAAAAGGGCAAGTCCTTTGTTAAACAGTGCACACTGCCTATGAATACTGCCTTTTCCTAGCAAGACAGACAAAAAGGGGAACTATCCCATTCAAAAAAACCATTTAAAAACAGTGATTTCCCCCCCCCCCCCATGCTTGTGAAAAAAAAAAAAAAAAAAAAATTTAACTTACACACACAGTTCTATTTGGTCAGGAATGAAACTCAATTGCACCAGCTTCCACTCACTTGAGGAGGAGGTCAGTCATTACCAAATAAAGCAAGATTGTCTAATTATGGACACATTAAACACTGAGTGCCATGGTTTATTGGGCATAATCGGCAATACCCTGTAACTGGCTTTGGGAACAGCACTAGTGCAGTTCCTTCCCCCACATGAGCAAGTCATGGCAAACACACAATTCCTGTTCTATATCATTAATAAATTAGATCTTTAATCATTTAATAGACTACCGGGATAGTTTGAGGGTGTCCAATGTGATAGCACAGCACAGTTTATATTTTATCAAACTATAGTAAAATGTTAACATTTTACTTTAACTCAACAAAAGGCAATTCAAAATACATGCTGCCACTACCTTAACATATCCTTTGTGCCTGGGAAAATGTAGGCACAACAGGGAGAAGTCCAGGACAGAGTGGCAACCCTCACTGAATCTCCAGGCTTTGAGAGCAAGTCAGAACTTTAAAACTGGCTTTATAGACAGATAAAACCCAATTGTATTACTGTACCCTCTGGCCACTTCCATTGTAATCTACACTACAATGCTTGAGCTGTCCTTTCAGGTGCACAAAAACCATCATGAGCATGCCTTGAAATAGCAATTCACAAAAGCCTCCTCATACCAAATGAAATGAGGTTTTGCCTCTACGTTTATATTCGATAAATGCCTCTGCTTCACCTTGGCACTTATCCAGCAGCAGGAGCCCATTATCTTGTGACAACGCTCCCTTCCATTGACATTATCTCCTAAATAATACAAAGAATTGACATGATAAACTGTAATGGCTCCTGTATCATGTCAGTTCATGCTATTGAGACGCTAATGAGGGGGATCTTTGACACGATGCATCATAATGGCACCCAAGAATTATAATCAATATACAATACATTGTGATGGCCCCCACGAAAGCCTTGGGGTATTGAGAAATGTATCACTACAACTCTTTCTGCACTCCAGAACTCCACCTAGGAGTGTGAAAAAAATTTACAATGTTATTTTGTGAAGTGCAGAGACAGAAGTAGGATAAAGATACAGAAAGTACATCTAGGGTAGGAGTGGCAGAAGAGCAGTCTAGAGTTCTACACCACAGCTACAGTCATCTTTAACATGGAGGTGCAGTCTGCAGAGACCAAAGGTCCCAACCCATAATGCTTCATTTCACATTGGGCAAACAAGCACTGCATGTTGGAACAGGTAGATTGTGCAGACAGCACCTCTATGTTACAGCTAAAGGCAAGAGTAATCCACTCATAGCCTTTCAAGCGCCAGTCAATTTATCAATGCAGCCCTTCAGCAGGCAAAATTCAGACTCTACCATTCTAGTTCATCGTATCAGTCACTCAATTTAAAAAAAACCAACCCAGAAAGGCAAGTTAGTCACCATGTCCATAGGAGGCTTCATGGCACAGACATGGTTCTAGGAGTAAACCCTGCTGCCCCAGCAGAGAACAAATAGTTACAATGTAACATGACATACAGGCCCATGCTCTTTCTTACCTCTATAGGCTGGAATTCCAGAAACTTTTAAAGAAGTATTTAATATAGCCCTTACCTGTTTCATTTCCTGTGGCGTATACAGCATGGTTCGAATAATCATCACCCTATCCAGAAGGTCCAGTGGTATTCCGTGAGGGGACACTATATCCTCTGTGCCTCTGGAAGAGATACAAAAAAGAGGTCAGACTCCTCATTCATGGGCTTGGTTTTGATATTGGCAACTGAATGCACTGTAAGACAACCTGTGGACAGAAGTGTCTATTCTACCACGAGGCACACTCACACGAAACACTAATGGGAACTACATACATGACAAGGGAGAACAGACTCTGGTGTTTGGATGCTAAACTTTGAACAGCCCAAAATGAAAGTACTCTTTCCCCTGCACTCAATTATTTCACATAGTAATACTGAGAGGTGGGAACTAGCTGGTACCAGCTTCTTTACCGCATCTTCTCATAATGCTGGTCAGTCCCTAAAGAACATACATGCTGTATCTGTCTGTCTGATATTCCCAAGTGTATTGTATGTGTTATTTGTATGTGTATGCAAATTATTTACTATACTGTTTAACCAATAAAGATATTATATGCAATACTGAACTTTGAGAGCATCTTCTCTGCGTTAACCAGCCATCAAACTGCTCAGTATTCCATACTGACTATCTAATATTGTCGTGGTTCATATTCCACATTAGCAATCCAGCAGACTGACAGGTGCAAATGCAAGACTATGTATTAAGCTTACAGTACAGTCCTGGGAACTCTTCTTTTAGCAGGGAAAAGTGACACCAAAGATTCTAGACTAAAACTCCTTTGCTATGACCGACATTTCAACTTCCAAACTCAGTGCCAGTATTTGAGAGCTTTAGGTTCACAGGAAGTTATGCAAAGGGTCAGTGAAAAAGTACATTTTTGAAAACCTCTCCAACTAAGTTTTCCCAGTAGATGGCACTTTGCTTTCATATGAACCTATTCCTAGTCATATGAGGATATACAGCCAACTGTATTATGCAGATGACTAGATACTTCTCTTGACCCTGCTAATGGCCAGCTGCAGGCAGACATAAATGGGAAAGCTACTTAAAACATTTGGTACAGTAGTATGAGCTTTTAAACACCATAGCCAATGGATTTGCAGGTATTGTGATCATAATCCATGACCCATTTTTAAGGCAAGATTAAAAGCATTCATTTTGTGACCTCCCTCTTCCCACGTGACAGACACCCGCACCTATGCACCCTACTAACAATAGGTGTCAATTATTTAACAGTATCTTCAACTGTGTCCTGGTGCTTGTGAAGTTCAATCCTTTAAACAGGTCTTCATTGTATTTTACAGGGCCCAGAACAGATACAATAACAATCCCTACCTAATCTATAGTGAGGGAAGCCATGCTAGAAACCTGTTAGCAACAACTGATCAAACAGCGTAAAGCCAAGGGTGCTGTTTCACCCCACCCCACCCCACCGGGGGAAGCTATTTTCACACCCTCGCCTCACCCCCGCAGCTGCTGCTGCAAGAAACTGAAGGCTGCAGCCAATGACTGGCCTGGGAGTCAGCTGCACTATGGAGAAGTTTTAAAGAGCCACAGCCTGTGCACTGATGTGGCCCAAGCTTTGCACGTGGCTGCACTCCTGCATCCTGCCAGCACCTCTGGGAGTGCAAAGGGTGCTAGCAGCCGGCTGGCACCAACCCCCTGCCACGTGCTGCCTACCGGCATCTTATTTAGAAATAAGATAGCAGTTTACCACAGGCAACATGGTAGAAGTGGGCATTGGAGGGATCTGAGGGAAAATAGTGATTTTACTGACTAGTTCAAAGTGGTGTGTGCATGCCATGCATAAGGGAAGCCATGGAAGAAAGCATGGAAGTGCTTGTGAGAGAGATGCACTGGTTGGCATTTCTGTAGGAGCACAAGAAGCCAAGTCAACGTAATGAGACAGAAAAGTGGGGGAAGGACTAAGCTGTGAAAGACCTTAAAGGTGAGAAAACAGCTAAAATTTGATGCAGTGGAGGAAGGGGAACCAGAGAAAAGACGCAAAGGGGATGGAGGGAAAAAGAGGAGGAACCAGGGTCCAGGAAGATGATTTTAGCAGCAGTATACTGAATGTACCTGAGGGCAGGAAGGCATATGTGTGCATTAAAAAGGAGGCCAAAGAAGAGTACAGTAGAACATGGAAACAAACTTGCCAGTAGCAGCTGTTGAAGGGATAGAAAGGTGAGTCCATGGAAACAAATGGAAAAAAAAATATTTCCACCCAACTCTCTAACCCACTGTTCTCTTGCTTTCCCCATGGTGTAGCTCTCAAGCAGCCCTCCAGCACTGGATGTGGCTTGTGACCCATCCAGATCATCATAGGTGTCAGTACCAAAGATGAAAGCATACAAAGATCATAGTTTTTGGTATGGAGGCAGCTAATTTGGAGGCTTATGGACAGAGGCAAACGATGCAGAATTCAGCTTCAAAAACTGTACCTGATAATGCAGTTCCCTCGGTTGGAAGCAAAGATGACAATGGGAGCAATAGAAGATTCTAGTGCTCGATGCAGATACGTGAAACATTCAATATCCAGCATGTGAACCTCATCAACAAAGAGCACACCTGGGACCAGCTCCGCAATGCCTTGATCAATGTATTTATTCACCACTTTGTTTATCTCCCCTCGAAGCTTGTCTAAGAGACAGGAAAGAAAACAGTTTTAATTGTTCTGTTAGTGCTCTCTGCATCTATGTGAGGGACTCTAAGACACGAAAGCGGGAGATACCATTTTCATAGCATCTTGATTCTAAACAGATATCCCATCCTGAATGGGTGAGTCACTGGCAATGCAAAGTCTCTGTGGTATGTGAGTCCGACTGAACGAGGGTCCATGTTTTCTTGGATTCAGAAGAGAAAGATGGCTGTGCAATTAGAGGTTCTCTTTGATGTATGTACAATGTAGAGCATACATTCTGGAGGAGTTATTTCTCACTTTCAATTTTCGGAACTTACATTCAAAGCTGGTTGTTTTGTATGCACAACCCCACATCAATGGTGTAAAAAGTGACTTTAAAAACCAAAATAAAAAACAGCATGGAAAATCATGTCCCACTAAATCTTAGACTTTCTTTATCAATGGATTCTAGGCCAGAAGTGACCATTGTTATTATCTAGTCTGACCTCCTATACTAGAGGGCATAGAATTCCCCCAAAATAATTCCCAGAGCAGTTTTTTTAGAAAAAGATTTGATTTAATAATTGCCAGTGATGGAGATGACACCATAAGTTGCTCCAATAATAAATTACCCCCATTGTTTAAAAAATGCCTTATTTCCAGTCTGAATTTGTCTAGCTTCAACTTCCAGCTGTTGGATCTCATATCTTTGCTAGACTGAAGGGCCCATTATCAAGTATTTGTCTCCATGTCAGTGTTTATTGACTGTGCTCAAGTCACCACTCAGTCTTCTGTTTGCTAAACTAACCAGATTGAGCTCCTTGAGCCTATCATTATAAGGCATGTTTTCCAATCCTTTGATCATCTTTATGACTCCTGTCTGAACTCTCTCCAATTTATCAATATTACTCTTGAATTATAGCAATTAGGACTGGACATAGTACTCCAGCAGCAGTTGTACCAGTGCCAAATACAGAGATAAAATAACCTCTCTACCCCCACTTTAGATTCCCATTTATGCATCCAAGGATCACATTAGTCCTTTTGGCCACAGTGTCACACTGGAGGCTCAAGTTCAGCTGACTGCCCACCAAAAAGTCTTTGGCAGGATCCCTCACAAGAGGCTCCAAAAGTAGCCAATTAGCCCTGGGGTGACAGTCAAAGTATGGTCAAGGATCAAAAACTGGCTAGAACACACAAACCAAAGAATAAGATTAAATGGTCAGTGTTCATCATGGCAAAAAATTAACAAGTGTTTGTACTAGGTCCAGTATTTAAAATAACTAATGATCTGGAGAGGGGGGTGGTGAGTAATAAGGTAGCAAAATTTGCAGGACCAGGAGGAACTGCCGAGAGCTTAACTGAGTGAGGTGAACAGGCAAAATGATGGCAAGAGAAGTTCAATGTTGATAAATGCAAAGTAATGCATGTTGGAGGGAAAAATTTGAACTACTTTATGCTTTACAAGGTTCTAAATTAACTTTTATTAACTCAGGAAAGGAATCTGGGTAGTGTCAGACAGATCAAAGACCTCTGCTCAATCTGCAGATATCCAAAGTACTGAGTTGTTAAAATTAATGCTAAATTTTTAGAAGGGATATTTCATTTTATACTTCAGTGAGTAAGCCAATCTCCAACTGTAAGAAGAGATCAGCAATGATAGGCTGGTCACGACAGCTGACCCCACACCTGCCTACTGCAGGATTCTTGCACTTTCCTCTGAAGCATTTGGTACTGGCCACTGTCAGACAGGATACTGGATGAGACTGATCTCAGGTCTGATCCAGTATACAATCCTCTATCCCCCATTTCAATGTTTCTATAATGCCCACTGTTTTCTATCCCACATTTATACATTCCACAGTTAAAACATATTAATACAATAAACTGAGAGACTGCGAGAGTGAGAGAAGAATTTTGTTATTCACCTAAGTATAAGCATCACCATCTGCTTGAATGCTGAGTTCCTAGCATTTTCAACTAGGATAACTCTCTTGCTTGCATAGTTTGTGAGGAACTTTGACAATGTTTCCAAGCATGACTGGAATGAAAGCTAAGCACGGCTGATTTATTTTAACATAACATTTGTATATAAACAAAAATAAAATTTTTTAGCCTTTTGAACATATATATATGGATCTCAAAGCTGCACAAGATGTTACATGGATAAAGTCTGACTTTAGAATATGGAAAGCGATCTCTGCAAGAGATGGAATACTCCCAAAGAATGTTGTTCAACTTAGTATTGAAACAGACTTTGATCTGAATTTAGACAGACACTTGTTGAAGCACCTTTTCTTTCAAAGCAAAAAGGACAGAAGATTTTTATTGCAAATATTTTTCCTTCTATGATTTGTAGGTAGGAAGAGAATTAGTTCCATTTGCAGCACCCATATTAAAGTCCATGAGCTGTTGCTATAGGTGAGTCAATGCCAAACAGAACCACAAATAGTGATCCTTTCACAGCCATTTGCAAAACCATTGTACAGTTGCATAGTATGAGAAAAAAAAGTAGCACACTCCAAGGTGAAAAAAGAATTTAGTTCTATAATGGTATCAATTTTTTCCTTCCTACTCATAGCTAATGGCATCACTTTGAAAAAATAGGGGAATAATTCTAGTGTTCTGACTAACTTTCCCTCTCAATAAAATGGGCTCCAATGTCCTAAGCAACATATGGGGTGTTATTTGTATAATGGATGCCACATTTGATTCCAGTCATTGCACTGCTGGCATCTAACTCATTAATTTCTGAAGTACTTTGAAATACATTCACTATTAGAAATGCTATAATAATTCAATTCTTTCTACTCCTTGTCTAGTATAGTTTACGTTGGGGTAAAGATGTGGGGCAAGCAATTTTATACCTGTAATTTCAGTTTTTTTAGGCTTCATCAATTGTCCCATCATGGAAAGGATATCCTGCCCACCCTGGAAAAAGCAAAGTTAGAGATCAACAATTTCTCCTTCTTGTGCTGTTGCTCAGTGCACCAAGTTTGATATGGACCAGGCTACTATATAAGGTAAGAGTTTACACCATTAGGAGAGAAAGTTGAGTAACCATTTATTTGGGGTCCTTTATGATATTTTAGCTCTAACAATGGTTGATGCTATTTCTAACCCAACTGTCCAACCCATTATCACTTCGCTGCCTTGGGATTCCAAATGTATCCTTTTAAATACCAAAAAAAAAAAAAAAAAAAGTGCCTCGTCAGTCCCTTTTTAGGTCTGGACTTTAGAGAGAACCACGAGACAGCGCAAAGTTTAACATCTTTTCCCACAGCATCATCAATGTCACTTATAGGACAGTTCAAACAATGGAAATGGCCAGGGAGCAGAAAGGCTGGAGCTGCCTGTTTGGACTGCGAGTGTTCAACTTTCCAACAGATGGCTGTGTTGGGATTTTAAGACTTTTACATCCCTTATTTTTGTAGGGTGACTCTGGCGGGGTTTTTTGTTATAAGAGATTATTTTGAAACAAGGGGTTTGAGGTGTCAAATTGTGGGTATGTCAGCTTTGAAAGTGTCCCCTCTCATACAGAACCTGTAAGTATTCGTGTTTTTAAAAGAAAGTCACTGTCGCTATACAGCACTGCTTGACAAAGTGGTGACCTTCCAATACTGGGGAAAGGAGGAAAAACCCCTTCCTATACATAAATTTGCTGCTGTAGAATGCTTAAGGTGGTGCTACTTCAAGTCATGGGGAGTATCTCAAATTGCTAAATGATTCTAAAGGATACAGGGGCACTTACAGAAATTACAGTGAAGTCTGACAAGATAATTTATCAGAGTGTTTGCTGTCCCCATTTCATGTCCGATGAAACAAATACAGAGCAAAGGAAGTTAATCTGTATCCAGAACATTTTAATAAATAAAAACAATGCAGACCTGCTGGCTGCTGCCAATTCAGATCTTTAAGCAGTGATTAAAGGAAAGTAACCTACTCTTCACATGGTGATGGCAACTGTTCCCTATAAAGGCCTCCCAGTAGCTTCAGCCCCTAGAGTTTTTTGTTTGGGTTTTTTTTTGGCACAGATTATGCTTTAGCTTCTAGGGCAGTGGTTCCCAGATGTCTCTTGTGGAAGCCATTCTTGTAAGGTATTGGGCTGGTACCCCCTCTCCTTGTATACACTGGTACTATGCTGCGATAGTCACTGCATCTACTTTTTTCTCCAGTTGCTCATTCTTGCTTTTTCTTCCCCTCCTCTCTCATTTGCTGCTATTCTTTTTCCTTTCTGTTCTTTGTTCATTTTCTCATCTTTTCTTGTATTTTGTCCCCTCTTGCTTTTCCCTTGCTCAACAGAAAACTACTTGCTGGATGGGATGAAGAGTGTCTACCAATGTCTCTATGGGGCTGGGAAATGTACTCCTGCTGCCAACAGTTTCAAGATCAGACACAGAAAGGTTGAGCAAGCAAGTTGTTCCCTGAACCTATATGGAGCCGGTTCTGTGGCCATGAACTGCAGGAGAAGAGAGAGATGGTGGGTTTCAAGGTGCTACTTACTGTTTTTTTCAATAGTGGTATGTTTGCAGTGGAGAGAGTAGATTCTGTGGCCTGCAGGATTCCCCATGCTCACTGCTTCTCACCCTTTCACCACATGCCCCTGGATTAGTCTGGTACCCATCCTCAGGTTAAGAAACAGTTTTTTTGCATAGAGTTAGTCTGTAGTGTCAAGTACCTGAGGTCTAGCATTGGCCACATCCAAGTCATGCAGGGTGACATCCTGAATAATTTCTTTTTTCTTGTGCACATCACCTTTTGGCAACGGAACATATTCTTCAGCTTCAAGGTCAAATTCTGTAGCATAAGTATCACACCTGCCTTGCCTCTGTGGAAAAGTGGGGGAGTGGAGGAGGAAAAGAAGTTGAGGGAGAAGAGAAACACAGGTATAAAGTTAGTTTTGTTGCCAAGATCTTGAGTGATATACAGTTGATAAAGGGCTTGGTTCACAATTCCAGTCTTGACAAGCTTTGGTTGACACTTCAGAATATGCCTTGTTCCTCGCTTAGCAACATGCATATCCTATCTACTGATCAAGGCTCAAAAACCTTGTTAAAAAAAACCCTGATATTTTCCCCACTGAGACTATTCCACCTCCCTCTGCTCTTCTTTTAACTGTATGCAATTTCTGCTAAAGGACAAATCCAGCAGATTAACTAGAGATTGGGAGAACTGTTCAAGACTTCTTTGTAGGTCGGTGATTTATTATGAGATACAAAATATTACGCTCATCCATTAAACAGCAAGTATCGCTGTACACTACATTTTAAATCAGATATAAAAAGAATGCTAACTAATGCAGTATTCCCTTCCACATGCATATATCTTGTGGAGAAAATATCAGAGATAAAAGAAAGATTAAATATACTGCACATTTCAGTTTGAAAATGACTAAAGTTTGGGTTTTTCCCCTCCCTTTTGAAAGATGTCATGATCTTAAAGGTTAAAGGAATGAAAACTCATCCCAGGCAACTGCAGTGATGACTTCCTTGCCAAGATGACCTTAATTGTGCACTGGATGACCACCCTGTCTTGAGGCAGGAGGAATGTCTCCCTCCACAGCAGCAAAGTCATGAGCCTTTCTTTAATAGTCTTATCCAGCCCCTCCAAGCCAAATAAGGTTAATAGGTCACAGGGTCTTTGGCCGAGGGACACTGGAAGTCCTCTGACTACGCACAGCAGATTAACAGCCAAGTCATATTTTGGTTTTACCTTGACAGCACCACTGTTTGCTTCAATGTAAATCACATCCCCGGCTTCCACTCGCTCCTTCTGTAAACTTTCAAAGATGCTGGGGTCCAGCTGGAGACAAACATGGGAGGTGAGACATTTTCATTGTATTTCAGAATGATTGTGAAATAAGAGATTTAAACCAAAGCTTGTTAGTCAGACAAAATGAATTAAGATTTCACAAAGTTAGAAATTCTGAGGCTTAATTCAATCTTTAGGGCAAGATGTAGAAGAGAATGTACAAAGCATATTATACATTTCCTTATTCATTTCCCCTGCTATATGAGGAGGAGGCTGTGTACTTTGTGACTAAGCCATATTTACTATTTTACTTAACTTTTATTTATAGAGGGTTTTTGAGCTTTTCTTCTCTAATCTATTTTTCTGATGAATTAATGTTATAATACCAACTGCATTATGGCAAGTTTTGAGGATGCTGGTATATATCAGGAAGGGGATACCCTTACATTTCATATTGATATACTCTTTGTTCTCAAAGCGTAGTGCTTTCCTTGGCAGCTAGTCAAACCTTATAAAAGGTTAGCTGTTGGTTCTGGAATAGACTACACCTGTTGACCACTCAATGTCTTTTTATGTTTTTATGGAGTGATATGACCCTTTTTTGTTCTCTTTCCTCCATTCAGTTACATAAATGAGAAAAATGGAAGCCAGAATATGGTTTTGTATTTACTTTCACAAAGAATTCTCTTATTTTTCATTTTCAAACTGAGCAAATTCAAAACAATACTTAACAGCAGAGATGCTGCTGTAAATTCTCTTATCCCCATTTTACATATAGGGAAAGAAAGCTGAGGTACAGATTAAGTGTCTTGTCTAAGGAAACAAAGGGAGTCAGTGTCTGGGAGTGACTGAGAGCTAGAAACTGAGTTCATATTCAGACCACTGGATCTTCCTCCTAAATATAAAAAAAGATGCACGTGACATGAAATAATTTATACTAATACAGGAAAGATTCCAAGAAGCTATCTTCCAATATTTAAGAGGAAAGCCAGTTTAAAAAAACAAAACAAAAACTTCCTCATGTATTTAATTGTTATGATAAATATGAAACTGTAGTTGGGGTCAGGCTCTGGAGAGGCAGATCAGTTTGGCTCCTGAGCTCAATCCTTTGTTCCATGGGGCTGGTAATGCTGTCAAAGTGGCGCACACAGCATCTCTTGCAGTCTGAGCTATCCTTTGAGCAGTCTGAAGGTGTGTGTTTAGTAGAGAAGGTTAGGGAGAAATGGGAGTTTTCACAGGACTCCTGGATCAACAAATCTCCCTGTAGTTGAACACATACCGTTATCTGAAGTTAAGTCTTTAAATTACTAGTAAGAGACCCGGGTACTAATATTTCTATATAAGATGGACAGGTCAATTTGTTCACTACCACTACACAGTGGTACCACTGACGGGGAAGAAATGGGCTATTTTAAACTTTATTGGTATGGAGATCGAGATCACAAAATTAGGTAAGATGGGAACAAAGTGCCATTAGAAGGTGAAAGGATGCAGATCTGGGACACTGAATAACATGCTGGAGAGTTCATTACATATATACCTTCAGCTGTTTGGTTCCTTTTGCTGTTTTGAGTCCTATAATTACATGGCTAATGGTTTTTCCATATCCACCCATAGGGTTCTCAGTCTCACATGGAGTTAATTCTGTGACTTCACCTTCATAAACTTCCTTGGTCTCTTTTATCCTCAACCCTACAAGAAATAGTTTAGATGAGTTCCAATGTATAAATGAGTTGCCATTTACATTTAATTTTTCTTGACTCTCACCATCTAGAAGTCATTCTTGCCAATAGCAAGATATTTCAGAGAGCATTGAGGGAATTTATAAAATACAGTGTACTTTGCGGTAATTCCCTATGTTGGAAACTAGAAAATAAAATTAATACCCTGTTTTTTATATTAGTAGGAGAGAAAATTCATCCCTAGGTCACTTAAATAGAACGCTAAGGACATTCATGCAGTTTAAGCCAAAATCCTGCCCCACAATAATTATATTAAGGACACTGATTTTAAAAACCAATGCCTGCATGTAACTTTAGAGATTCTAATAACAAAGTTAAAGATAAAAATGCATGTTAACCATTTTATTTTAAATGAATTCTGAAAGGTTAATGTTTACTATTTAAAATGTTGGGGTTTAAAAAAATTAATGTATTATAGCCAAAGATACAGCAAACATAGTTAAACTGACCTCTGGTGGTATGCAAACTGCTCCAGGATTTCTAACAGAGCCCCTTCAGTGATATGCAGACTTTTCTAATCTGTATGCTTCTCTCCCATAACCATAGTATCTATTACTCCCTCTCTGGCTATCTATAATCAAATCTTTAACTTATATTTTAGGTTTCTAAATATTATGGGGTAGAATGAGTTTTATGGTTAGATAATCCCAAGATAATCACCACCATTACCACCACCACAATTATGCAAAGATTCCAACTACATGAAAGTTCAAAGAAACCACAACTTAAAATATACTGTACAATAGCTATTTTATGAGATTCATATACTATCCCCAAAATAACAAATGGCCTGTAATGAGATACAGGGGAAGACATTCTGTACAGGTGATGAGGTCACCAGAACCCCATAAAACTTCCCTTATTTTGTAGCTTTTCATTTTGCTTTGAAATAAATATATGGATCAGATACTTCACCAGTAATCTTGAGTTGCCAACAGGAGAAAAAAATTATTTTTGACAAAAATAATATGGGTCTGTCTCCCCCTACTGGTCTCGGATTAAGAATGGGATTTTTAAAGTAAAACAAACGTGAGCTGTACATAAAGAATTTGATAATTTTCAATAGAATAGTTGGTTTACCTTTGTAGTCTAATCCCTGTAATGTATATTTCAGGGTAATATAATTTCAGAAATTTAACATTTCTATATAGTGTCTTGGGTGTGCCTGAGAGAAATTAACAAGTCTCTGATCTGAGCATCTTATTATTTAAGTGACATGAAAAGAGACAGGGAAGATAGCATCACACAGAGGTTTATAGCTAATGGTGATTGCTTCTAGTCATTGATATAATTGATTATTATTGCTCCTTAGTTGTTAGAGATTTTAATTGGATGTAGCAGGAGCAAGGTTTATTTTAGGCAAGTACAGAGTTTATGAAGGAGATGATCTAGGCCAAAAAGCTCTCTAATTAACAGAGGCATTTTTTGTGGTTATATTCAGAAGCATGATTCTAAAAGAAACTTGTGGGGTCCTGTATGTATTAGACTAACAGTAATAACAGAAGTAAAATCTTGTTTGCCAGTTTAGCAAGCAGTTATAGGCTGGAGACATAGGGAATAAATATACTGTTTAAAGCAGTGGCTATTTTAGGAGTTATTTTTGACTGTAACTATGCTTTTAACATTTTCTGTCAACATCTTTGCCAAATGCTAATAAGCTCTATACAGGATTAGCACCTGTGCTAAATTTTTTTTTTAAATCAGGGGATAGAATTGTCCTATAATCTACTAGTCCTAGTACATCTTGTCTTTTTATGTCTCTCATGAACCATAAGCTCTCCGTGGCAGGGACTGCCTGTCTTGATGAGTTCTGAACAGTGCCAAGCACATGTCAGACCCTGGTAATAAATCCAGTATTAGAATTATTATTGTCAGGATTCCTTGACAGACAGCACCTCCAATATGGCACAGAAAACAATATAAAGGAAAGGAGGAGGCCATACTGGGTACATTTGTTAGGAAGAGTGTCAATAAGCAGGGACCAGAACAAAATAGGAGAATCTGATGCACTAGTGGTTGTTCATATGGCTACTGTCCCCAACACAGCAGATTGTTGCTGTGTCCTAGAATAAGAAACCCTGTGAATGAGACTCAGGTGTTTGACTGTTAGTCAAAACTGAGGTGGTTAAACCAACTGAAAGTACTTTCCATAAGATGTGTAACAGACCACACATATTATGACGTGCTATGTGAAGAATCACATGACAAAGCATCAGGAACACAGTGGGACTTGAGACTGAAGTTTCTCCTACATCCAAGAATAATTATCTTACAGTCATCACATATCTTGTAATGCAGTATTCCACTTACAAAACAAACTGCAAACATTTCTGAAAACATGCACTAGCAATTCCTTTTTACAACAACAAAACTGAAACTTTCCAAAACTTAGATCTGAGCATAATTAGAAAGTGTTTACTTCATGTAAAATAGAGGATTATTAGTCCTTTAAAATAGGTTTAGATTTGTTTTAATTGGTGTTAAAAGGAACAAATCTTCCCAAAGGCATGTTTTACAATAACTTGCATTAGATTAATTTGATGTGGAATTCAACAGAAGGGAATAGAATAATCTCAGTCTTTCACTAACACAACTATTTGTTTAGAAGTATTCCTGTGCTGACATTCAGGGAATGTGGAGCACCAACAATGTGGTCGGCTGTTAGCAATAATTTAACTCCCTCTAGTTATCTCTAGGGATGACAACGTGGATGACACAGGTTTCATCTACTGGTTCAAATTTCCAAAGCTGACAAGGAATTTCATCACATCAAGGAAATATTGCAGACTGCTCTCTCTCTTATCTCCCTCCCTGCAAGCCCTGCCAAGCTAACAGTAACTTAAATATCAGACTACTGAAAATCACCTTTTTATAGAAATCAATGGGCAACTTTTGTTTAGTTGCAGGCTTTAGAGAGATGTTTCTTCACCAAATACCTAGCTGAAGTCCATGGTGAATCACTATATAGAAGCGAGGGAAATTAACCAATACTGTGTTCAGACTGAAAACAATTAGGCTATCTTTATGCAATCCAAATGCATGCAAGGGCCATTTCTGACTATCAGTTGAAAGAAACAATCATATAAAATACAAAAAGATTAATTTAAAGACTCAATGAGTTTTTGTTGTAAATTTAACTTTGTTCTTTCAGATGAAATGAAATCAAGACAACTCAAATTAATTTCCTCTTAAATGCACTCTAGAATTAACCACTTAATAAAATACTGATCTTGTTAGCATGAAGCATTCTCTTGTGCTCACTTAAAATAAAAAGTCAGGCAAAGCATTGATGTGTAGGAAACTTAGGTTTAAAAATTTGGCTAACAGGGATTGAGAATGTTGTGAAGGGAAAGAAAGAAGCATTTCCCTCTACAAAACTCTCCTGCAGACCTAAGACTCGTGTTGACAGATTCTAAAGTTTTTTTTAAAACTTTGTTCAGCAACACTATGCAGGAACAGGAGAAGATATTGGAGGACAAGGCAAGAGAATGCAAAAGAGTTTCCCTCCTGCCACAATTTGGGAAGGGATGAGCTGGAATAACCGAGGTGACAAAGATGAGCATTGCATTAAGTTTTATACTGCAAATAACCTATACTGACTCAGAGCCGATCTACACTACTGCTTAAGTCAATCTATATCACTCAAGGGTTTGAAAAAGAGAAACTGAGCGATGCAAGTCACAGTGACCTAAGCGCTGTCCACATTGGTTCTATGTTGATAGATGCAGCTGCGCCAATGTAGCATTTCTAGCATACACTTGCCCTCAGCTAAGCTGATGAACAAAACAAAATGAAACAGGACTTAAAAAAAAATTGAAAAGTAGACCATGACAGCAGGGCCCCTCACCCGAACTGCTGGAAAAATAGTGTTGTGTTTAGATTTTTTTTTCTTTTTTAAAAACCCCAGCACTTTACTCTTTTCCTGATTTAACACTTACCGATGGCTCTTCTGAAATTTTCCATCAGGACTTCTGTCTTCTTGATCTCGGTGGAGTAGACCTCACTTCCAACCATAGGACAAAATGGAACTTTGCTTCCTAACTCCTGAGCAATAGCTAGAGCCAAAGCAGTCTATAAAAATTAAGAGACTGAACTGTTATGCACTTAAAAACTATCATAAATTAATTATACAATGACTGAAAGATCTTGTGGAAAAGAGGATTACCACTCCAGAGGGTTAAAATACTTTGCTCATTTAGTCCAAGAATCTGCAAGTGCTTTAAAAATATTCTTTTAAGCCTCGCAGCACTCCATTTTACACATAGAGAGCTACAAATACATCCAGTCAGACAATGGAAGAATAGAAGTGGAACCTAGGAATCCTGACTCCTAAGTCCTATGTTCTTACCCCTCTACTTTCTCAGATACAACAGAACTGTTCCCTTGCACCATGACTTTCATCCAAGTATTATCAAGCATTTTTTTTAAATGCACTTTAAGTTAGTCATAAAACTGTTTAATAGTATGGAACAGTCTCTACTTCATCTTATATTTTCATTCACTCATGTATGTAGGGTGGTTTTTACACTGTTGGCACTAGAATGAGACACTGCCACCACAAACGCATAACATGACAAAATACAACTTGGAGAACGGATCGATGCTGGCTCAACTCTGGCTCAAATGTATACTTAAAAAAAGTCTCAGTAACGGGAAAAGGTACCTGCTGAAGTTGTTATTGGAAAATATTTGACACAAACTAATTTAAGATAAAGAGGTAGAGAATATCTTCTGCACTGAGAAGAAAGACAATACCTTGCCAGTTCCAGGAGGTCCTGCCAACAGAACAGCTCTACCAGCCATTTTCTTGCTTCTGATCAATTCCACTATAACACCACAAGCCTAAAAATCAAAGAAATGTATTTAGATATTTATCAGAACACCTAAAGATTACCTTTAAAGGAACATTCTCTAGCATTTTTGATAAAATAACACTTTTACACTGTGATAGCAACTTCGATTCCATAGGAACCCACAGTGCTTTACAAAAACTACTTCTCATAACACCGGTAAGATTAAGTATGCTCTCAATAACAGATGGGGAAACTGAGGCAGAAACTGAAGTAGTGATTTTCCCAGATCACTCAAAATCTGAGGCAGCGGCACAACTGGAACTCAGGAGTTCTGACACTTTACTGTAAACACAAACTTCTTATCTGTACCCTATACGTGTTTGAGAACGAAGTAGCTCTTAAGCCTTTAGCATATAAAAAAAACTACACTAACAGTATGGTCCAGTGGACAGGACAGGGGCTTGAGTTAGCAAATCTGGGTTCCACCCAAGTTATGTTAATGAATTGCTGTGGGATCTCGGGCAAGTCACTTTGCCTCAGTTTCCCCATCTGTAAGAAACAGAGGATGACACCACATCCATGGAGGGGGAGCGCTGTAAGGCTGAGCTGTTATAACTGCAGCACTGCCGGAGCTGAGGTCAGATTGAGGAGGCCAGTTTTACCAAAGGGCCAACAGGAGACGCAAAGAGGTGGGAAGCCATCCACAGAGAAGTCGCCCCGCAACAGCTGGACGCTGGCCTCTCCCGGGGGTGGGCAGGCCAAGGAGACCCGACCCGGGCCCCATGAAGCAGGGGGGCGAGACATTTCAGCCCACGTGGCTGTTTTGGCGCCAGCCCGGTAGGGATGGGCGGATGGGGGCCCCGCAGCGCTTAGCCAGAGGACGGGATGTAGCGAGGGGCCGCAGAGTCCCCCCAACAGCGGCCTCCCCGCTGGGGCCCTTTATGGCTCGTCTGGCACCCCGCCCTCATAGGGGCCCGGGCCCTCACCTCCCGGGCGTTCTCCTGCCCCACCAGCCCGGCCGCCGCCGGCTTGGCCGCGCCGCTCTCGTCCAGCCCCAGCCCCTTCACGTGGCTGTGCGCGGCGATGCGCTGCGTCTTCGAGGTGCTCTTCACCTCCTCGATCTTCATCCCGGCGGCAACGGGCTCGGGCCTCGGCGGCGGAGCGGGGCCGATAACGGCCTACGGCGGTAACGGCACTGCCCTGCGGTCCGCACGCTCACCGCTCGACAACGTGCGGCCCGCGCGTTACCAAGGCTCCCTGCGCCTGGCTATCTGACCCTGCCCTCTACTTTGCCATTGGCTAGCGCCGCCAGATCCTCGCTATTTATTGGTGAGAGCAGGTGTCTGTTCTGGCGAAGGCTTGAGAGCCCGCCTATCTACTTCCGTTTGTGCTCTTAGTAGAGGTTCCGGCTTCGCCCGCGTTGGAGGGTTGCTGTCAGGGTCTCCTGTGCTCAGCCCACAGAGGAGGGTTATAGGGGCTGGAGGCCCCCCCAGGGGAGGGGTATTAATAACCCCAGCTGGGGTATGTCCTTGCTTTAGGAGACTCCTCTCCTAGCTCACTTGCCTGAGGAATCTTGGTCTGCTCAGGTTGCAGCCTCATGTGCCTCTGGCAAATAGAGGGGAGCGATGTCTGCTTGTTTCTAATGAATAGAAATAAATATTTTGTTATTTTCAGAAAATGGCACAAACATCCACTTGCTCTATAGCGTGCCTGTGGCATACAGCCCTATCTCCTTCATGGGCTGCTCATTTTTGCCTCTAAATGAGCGTGATTGTTTGTTTGCTGGAACTGACTGGTAAAAAGGACTCTGTGCAGGTATGGTAGAAGTATGGGGTCATCCGTTGCTCCTGGGATCAGCTGGCCCATTGATTTTTGCAATGGTCTGGAGAAGGATGTAGCCATGCACTTTTTTCCTAGGAAAGTTTAGATTTCCCCATAATAGCTGTCAGTGAAATAGTGATATCTTAAGGAAAGCACTTCTTTAAAATCTACACTTTGGTCCTGAAACTAAGCTAACACTTCTCTTTTAAAGAATTAATATTCTAATCAGTGGTTCCCAACCTGTGGCCCAAAAGTGGCCCATGGGGTCTTTTGAAGTGGCCTACCTCTCCCCTTCTGGCTGCAGAAGGGAGCTGCTGCCCAAGGACCCAGGTGGAGCATGTTACCTTGGGGCTACAAGACCCGTGCAGGCTCTTTGCTGCAGCCAAGGTGAAGGGAGATCAGTGCTCCCCTCCCACTGGCTGTAGCAGGGAGCACCGCAGAGCGCTCTGCCTGGGTCTACAGGCCCTGGGGTACCTTCTGGCTGCAGAAGGGAGTCACAGCCTAGGGACTTAGGTGGAGCGCACGGTGCTACAGGATGCATGTGGTTTCCCTGCTTCAGCCAGGTGGACGGGAGATCAGCGAGGAGGCTTCCTTCCTGAACTCCTTCCATCTGGCTGCAGTGGGGTGGGGGCTGCTAGCGGAGACTGATATCTGTGACCCTTAAGCCAAAAAGGTTGGGAACTACTGCTCTAAGTACTTGTAATATAGGTAGCAAAATTAACCTTTTATTTTCCAGCTATCTTGGAGTTTCCTTCATTAACATTTTATAATGTTTTGTATTACATGTGTACATGGAAAAGTAATTTTTCCATAGAGTCAAAGTGTTTGTGTAAGCAGCTGAATTTCTGATTTGGCTCTGAGCAATATACATACTCTATATACATCAAACTTACCTCCTTTATGGGGCTTGGCATTATTAGTAACTAAAACAAGAACAAAACAGAAGCCTTAATTTCCCCTATCCCAAACATGACTATTCTTGGAGTGTCCTTGTGGAGTTTCCTCTGTGTCAGTTCTTTGCTGTGCAGAGCTATATTCTATACACTTTTTGTATTCTGGCTGTACCTAAAAAGATGCACCTGTCACTCTAACTTTGCAGTAATTATTCTGCATCTTTATGTAGTGTTTAAGCAATTGACATCAGGATGAATCAACAAAAGAACTTTGCATTCCTATGCAGGGTACTAGAATGTATTATCCTGTTATAGTCTGCTACTATTTATTGCAGTTGGTTTTTAAGTATTTGGGTGATTATTCAAACTACATTTAAAATACTAGAAAAATGGGAAAACTTCTTAATATTCAAACTGCTATAGTGTTTTGTATATTTAAATGACCGAACACCGAACAAATTTGTAACATTTTAAATAAATAGTTCGATGATGTGCAGGGACATTACCTGGTAAACAAAGGGATATCTCTGGTTTATCTTTCCCCTCCCCTTTTACAGGTAATCCATTGGAAGAACTACAAGAGTGGTAACTGGAGAGAGAGGGAGATGGGAATATTTTTGGGAAGGGTTGGTGCTGCATTTCATTTTATGGTACTGAAGTTGGGGAGTTTTGTTTACCCTCTTTTTGCATATGGTAACTTACTTTGATTTCTTGTTATAAATGTTATGCTTCAAGGAAAAGACCCCGTTGTCTGTGATTTTCTTTTTCTGCTGGGTCATTCCACCATCTTATATTTACATAATCTATTTTAAATACTATATACTTTATGTATATTTACATGCACATGGCAATGTATTAAATGTATTATTTATAGGTACTATAAGGGTGTATTTTGATATATATGTTTAGCTAAGAATTTCTGTTGAATCTGTCTGTTAAAGGTAAGCTGATAAGCTATCCTTTAAATAATTGGAAAAAGCACCTAGGCTATTAGATTGAAAATGGAGCTGAAAGGACATATTTGCAACATAATACAAATTGCTAATCTCTACTGAACAGGAGACTGAGCAATTTTGTATAATACATAAAGGTTGCACTATATGAATGAGCAAATATACCTCCTTGATTTCTTCAGTGCGTTGGCCCTGATGCAAATGTTGTTAGCTGGTCTAGTCCTGTTTCAAGCATCTTGCAGTTCTGGGAAAACAATCAAGTTCTCTAAGAGTTTTGAAGACTATGACATAATTAACATGAGGTCAAGGCTATGGGTAAAATCTTATCAATGGAGAAACCAGAAAGAACCAGTGATTGGGCAGATCTTAATAGAAGATAAAAATGGACATATGGTTCAATCAACACGTAAAATCGGACATCCCTTTTGAAACTACAGAGGGTAATTAGAGTAATCTATTGTCTCATACCTGACACTCATTTACTTATTTCTCTGTGGTAGAGTGCAAACATTTTTGGGGAAAAATCACTATTAATCTTCTTTTAATATGGAGCCAGAGGGTGGATAGTAATATTCTACTTCTATAGTGCCTTTCTCCTAAGGATTTTTAAGAAGCTTTATAAACAATAATTAAGGTTCTCAAAGCCCCTGTGAGATACACATTATTATCTCTATTTTATATACGGGCACGCAGAGAGGTTAAATGGTTTGCCTAAGGCAACCCAGTGAGTCAGTGGCAGATCTGGGAATAGACCACACAGGAGTGTTGATTGCCAGTGCCCTGTTTTGTTCAGTGGGTAAAACTCCATCCCACAATGAGGATTTAATTTCAATGGCTACCTGTAGAGAATGAATGAATTAAATTAAAGTTGTCTTGGTTTTTGCCATATACAATGAAATTTAGGTGTAGTGACCACCATTGTCTTTTGCTTGGTGTAGCTAACTCTTCCATCTCTTGCTCATATGAATAGTCTTCAAAAGTTAAAAGTTCCAGAGGGGTAGCCGTTTTAGTCTGTATACAGCAAAAACGAGAGACCTGTAGCACCTTAAAGGCAAACAAATTTCTGCGGGCATAAGCTTTTGTGGGCTGCAACCCACTTCATCAGGTGTATGAAGTGGAAATCACAGGTAAGAGGTATGTATATATATATGCATCCAAGGGTAAGAAACAAGAACGTGGAGGGCAAGTGCTAACAAAGTCAATTCAGTTACAGTAGATGAGGCCTATTCATCTGTGATTTCCACTTCATGCATGTGACAAAGTGGGTTGCAGCCCATGAAAGCTTATGCCCGCAGAAATTTGTTAGCCTTTAAGGTGCTACAAGTCTTGTTGTTTTAGTCTTCAAAGGGAATACTCTCATCCACAAGGTGAGAAGAGTTTGGCCTGTTTTATTTCATTTATTTCATTGATTATTTTATTTCATTATTTGCGGCCTTTGTTTTGAATATTGCAGTGTATTTGTTCTTTTTAAAAGGGAGGCAATTTATTTGGGGGGAAAAAACGCAACCAAACAATCACAGCCCATCAGACCACACAGGATGTTCCCTAGAAAGGGCAGAATAGATGTGGAACTATAATAATCTTAAAGCTGGACTTAAACAGTGTAGGGGATCTATTGTAATTGATGTCTGATGTGAATGAGCATGTGTAGTTATGATATATCAACATGAGAAATATTGAACTTGAACTTAACACAATTTTCTTGACCTTGGCTGGCCAAGGCATTTATTCTAGGAAAAAGTGAGGGAGGTTAAGTTGATTCTAGGTGTTAAGCATTCATCTCTTTCCTCTACACCAATGGTGTTTCTTAGCAGAATTTAAGAAGGTTTTTGAGACCTTGCTGTCCCTCTCATATTATAAATGCTTTGAGAATAATCCAATATTTCACTGATCATTTAACCAGAAAAATAATACCTGCCATTAACATAGTCTGAACCGTTATTCATCAGGTTTAATTTACTCATTTCACTTTGGTTTCTCTCGCGCTCTTTCCCCTTCCACTCCCGTCTCTTTGAGGTCTTTTCTTTTGGCACAGATGTCATGTGATACCTGAGGTGGGAGCTGGAGACTTCAGAGCTGTTTTCTTAGACTAAATGTTTGAGGTCACAGGACATGGCCCCTAGTTTCACATAAGTTTTCAAATTTCAGTGGGACATGCCAAATCCTGAAACTGTCAAATAGTGTATTATTTTTGGAGAGAAAGAAAGTGTGCGTGTGTATGTGTGTGAGAATGACCTTTACATTTTTACCCCTTCCAAAAAGTTTGACTTCCTGTCCTCTCTCCCATGAGTCTTGGAAAACTTTAAAAACAAAGTGAATGCTTCTGAAGAAAGAATTCAGTATAGAAAAGAAAAAATGGAATGGGGATATTATATTGAGACAGAAGGGAGCAAAAATGGGGTTGTGTCCTCTTTTTTTTTTTACTTAATATTGTATAGAGAAGGCTGGAAGTTTATTTTCTAACCTCAGGAATATGAAGTCTTGTTTTCCCTATTACGAGAGGTCTCCTTTGGAGAGAATTGGATTGGGAGTTCCCATAGTCCTTCATCAAAGGGGGCTGTTGAATCTTAACAAAGGTATCTTTTCTTCTAACTCTTTCTCAGGGATCTGAGGTGGTAAAACCAAAAGGAAAAAAGGCCGTTTTAAAAACAGCTTGAATAAAAAGCACTCTCTTCTCAATTCATTAGGTTTCACAGCCTTGGTATCTGTGACATCATAAATGTATTAGTTTTCCTGGAAAACTAGGTTTTATTTTAGACCCTCATCCTTCAGCGGGATCTACTGCTGTGAGATGCTTTGCAGAATTGGGGCCTTGGGCGTTAACTTTTTGAGGCAGGGACATCTTGCAATGTATATGTACTGTGAGCATATAGCACAACTAGGTGCATTGTAACATAATACCCGGACAACTTGAATTTCTTACATAAAAAACAAACTGAAGAAAACTTGACACATTCAAACCGGGTTTAAACAGGGATTTGGAATGGCTATCACACTACAAGAAGTAATTTGCTCTGATCACCCATTCTCACCTCCTATTCAATGGTTGTCATTAGGACTCAAGTACCTGGCTTTTATCCACCTCTACCCCATTGTTATCTATGCCCTTGGATATGTAAATATTGCCTACTATATATGTTACCTATTTGCTGTATCATTTCTACCAACTGCGTCTGATGAAGTGAGCTGAAGCTCTTGGAAGCTTATGCCTGCTGAAATTAAATTTGTTAGTCTTTAAAGTGCTACAGAACTCTCGTTGTTTTTGAAGAAAACACTAACTCCCCAAACAAACAAATAAATAAATAAATAAAACCCCTAGGAAGTTTTAAGCCTTGTTTATACATCTCAAAGAAGCAAAAAGGAGCACAAATCCATGGGTTTTTTTATTTTTTTTTTTTGCAGGTAATCTTTAAGATTATAAAAGTTGAAGAAGAAAATGAGAAATGTATTTTTCTTGCATAATTAATAAATTCAAGTTGTAAATCCTCACCAGTCTTCTCATAATACTAATATGAATTATACAGTATATTTATAATATGAATGGTATGTAATCTGATGTAGTAATACATCTATGTGAATTACACAGGTATTTTTCTTGTATTCTTATGGGGATAGACATACATTTGCCGTTAATTGTGTGTGAGTGTATGAATGTATGTATTGATTGGTTGAGAAGTTCAGGGTAGTAAAGTGTATGTGAGCTGTGAAGAATGATGATTTGACATAAAACTATTCATAGCTTGGGGACTCGGTTAGAAATGAGACATATTATGCCTAATCCAGCTCCCATGGCAAAACTCCCATTGAAGGCAAGGGGAGGAAGGACTGTTCTTTTGAGTATACTGAATAACCAAGCTTACTGTCTTTGCTGACCTGTGTGAGATGATTTTTTTCTGAGGAAGTAATGAAGGTAGACAATTTTTACTTAACTTTGTAAAGCACCATGAGATCTTTCCATGAAAGGAAATATATAATATTAAAAAGAAGAGGCAATGTGCTCTGGGAGAATAAAAATAGATTTTTTTTTTTTTAAAGTCTAAATTCAAATCTTAGCTATCTGTGACCTTGGACAAGTCACTTCATCTATTTTCCTCAGTTTCCCCATATGTAATATGGGCATAATGCTGTGGTAAGACTTAATTAACTAATTAATGCTTTACAGCAATTTGAACATATAAAGCACTATTAATTGCTAAGTATTATTATTAACAATGTG
The DNA here is from genome assembly GCF_026122565.2 of Emydura macquarii macquarii. NCBI lineage: Eukaryota > Metazoa > Chordata > Testudines > Chelidae > Emydura > Emydura macquarii. The sequence goes on along the minus strand of NW_027131105.1, from coordinate 13,777,331 downwards.
TATAATTGTATAATGAAGTTAAATGCCAACTAATATTGCTTCTTGGGGGGAGGAAAGGGGGGAAATATGCAGAATTTTGAAAAATCCTTTAACACACAAGTAATAGCCATATATCAGGTAAAGCCAGTTTACTTAGAAACTTGTGGGATGTCTTTGACAGATAGTCCTAAAGTTGAGTGATTTATTCAATTTGTTGCCAGCTTCCATCATTTCAAAACATTAACATACTCCTAATTTTCAGTCATTTCATGATTCAGATACATTGTCCTCTGCAAATACAGGTGTGGATCTTTTATTATCTTAAATATACTTGTACCAATATGCCTTCTGTAACTCCACTGAAGCCGAAGGACTTTGTGACAGTTCTCAGGATATCTAGTGCTGTGAGTCAGCTTGTTACCCCTTGTCTCCAGTGAGAGAGAGTCTCTCTTGTGATAGCTGAGTGACAGTTCCCTACCACCATCACTGGTTTACCCATTCAGACACTCTCCTCGGGCCTGTGCAAGCCCTAACTTGTCCTTGCAGGTTAACAATAGGTGCATTCCAATTTCCTTTGAATCATTTTCCTGCGGTATCCAGCATCTGACACTTGCTAGTCACAGAGATTCCGGATCATCTGCACCCAACAGTGCAGTGTACCCCAGTTTTTCCTTAAAGCATTACTCCTGTAAACTACACAGCACTTGTGAGCACTTATATTAAAACAAAAGTAGATTTATTTAAGAAAGAATAAAGATTTAACTGGATGTGAGAAGAAGTGATGGAAACAACTGGTTACAACCCAAAACAAAATAATAAAACACAAACCTGGGTGAACACTTATCAACAGTTATCTTTCCTATATACTAAGGTAGGTTTTCCTTCCAAGTTCAGTCTGTTGCAGAGCTGGCTGGTTTCACAAGAACCAGCATCCACATAATCATGAAAGTCCTTTGCTCCCTAAGGGGTGTCCTCAGTGAATGATACAGAGTGCCTTTCCCTACACTCTGTTATACTGAACCAATCTTTTGTCTTTATTCATAGCCAGGGTGAGCTCTTGCCTGCTATAATGTTCTTTTTTCACCTTCAAGGGTTTTGATTGTTTGCAATTCTTTAATGGTTTTCCATTGACTGTTCTGGGTTGGGGCAAGGGTAGACCATAGAACCTCACATTACCTTTCCAGCCGACTAGAAAGGGTGGCAACTCCTTGCTTGAATGGGTCATCCCTGAGACACATTACCGTTTGGTGACTTATTTCTACTCTGTCCATAAAGCATACTTTCAATATAAATACAATAATCCTTAAATATTATTCATACACACATATTGCAATGATTGAGTCCTGACAAGTTATGAACTTTCTGTAGTTTCCTTACATGTTATTCTTTATGAATAAATATCCTGTAAGATGTGTGTGGTGTAGTGAGTTTGTTATGACTGAGGTGAGAAATGTTTATGAACAATGGACCCCTTGACAAGGGGTCTCTCTGTCAGACTTACATAAGGGATACATTTATCTCTTCTCTTTGACATGCTGTATTTTGTCTTTCACTTCCTGGAGGAAGTTTATTTTCTCATGTGAAGTGCTCTAGCTAGAAAGCACTTCTCATCATTTTCTTACTCTTGACTGCTTACGAGTGTGTTCCTAACCACTTAAGTAAGATACATTCTATATAAATTATTTTCCCCTAAGGCCCTTTATAATTCCAGAACTTAGCTGATACAGGCAAGATATTGAATGAACTGGTACAGTTGCTTGAAGCATTTGGGCAGCCCCTGGAGTAGAATGTTATTATTAATAAACATTTATATAATGGTAGTGTCCAAAGAGTCCAGCACATTGTGCTGGGAGCTGTAAAAACAATTCCCGACCTATAGGCCTAATCCAAGAGACAAATATGAAAGGTGGATGGTGGGGATTTAACGTACAGAAAATTAATATAGTGAATATGGATGAACCCTACACCTTTTATTTTCGTTTGGTCTGGTTTCTTTATCATAGAGGTATGTTATTCACACTATTACCTGGGAGTTTGATTTTGTTTGTTTTTGTGGCACACCATTAGCATCCCTTCAGATTTGTACTATGTTGTGTGTCTGAGTATGTACGCAATTATATGTAATGTAAATCTGAGTCTATACATGTGTTTATTTTATGTTTGTGTGCACTGTACACATACATAGTAGTGTGGGTACTGCATGTCTACATGTACTGGGTGTGTATGTTGCACAGCTACCCACTAGGTGCTGTAGGTGTAATAGTTATAGTATATTTGAATTTCCCAGTGAGTTCTTCTCGGAGTTGGGTCTGGTTTTGATTGCAAACTCTAGGGCAGCAACCAGGGTTTCTGTACAGGGCAGAGGCCGCTGTCAGCTTTAGCAAAGAACAACCCCTTGCCCTCTGTGGGGCATGCCTTAATTAAAGCCAGCCTCGGGTCTATGTTGTAAGGTTAGTGTGCGCGCGACTGCCGCCCGCCCCCCAACTGCTAAACGTTCCCCTTCTCCCCAGAGGGGCGGAACGCGGAGACAGCCCGGAACGGTCGCCGCGACACCCGCGTTGCAGCGGGGGCGCTATTGGGAACGGACTGGCGGTGTGCGAGGAGAACGGGGTAGCCATGGCCGGTTCCGCTGCTGCTCCTGCCCCGGGGCCCAGCGCCCCCCGGAGGCTGAACGTGAACGTGGGGGTCCTGGGCCACATCGACAGCGGCAAGACAGCGTTGGCCCGGGCGCTCAGCACCACTGGTTCTACTGCCGCCTTCGACCGGGCCCCGCAGAGCCGAGCTCGGGGCATCACTCTGGACCTGGGCTTCTCCTGCCTCCGCACCCCGCTGCCGCCGCACCTGGGTCTGGGCCCCGGCGAGCTCCAGCTCACTCTGGTGGACTGTCCGGGACACGCCTCCCTAATCCGGACCATCATTGGCGGTAAGGGGGGGGGCGGGGCGGTGTTGGGGTGTCGGGTGGGGGGAGGCTCCGATAGGCACCTGAGAAAGAGAGACTGCGGCGTTGGAGGTCCTGGGGAGGAGTGTGGGCGTCTCCTCCGCCCGTGTCAGGGGAATCTGCTCTCTAGGGAGAAGTGAAGCCGGGGGGGAGAGGGGTTTGTGGGGGGAGGGTCTCAGTCCCCACTGTGTTCATGTGGGTTTCATTTCTGAGGCTGTAGAGAGCGGGTGGGGTGGGGGAGTTTGAAATGTAAAGAAGTGAAGTTTGACTTGTGTGCGGTGGGAGGGTTGAGGAGGTGGGAGTTAGTTTTGACCCTTCTCTCCCTTCCAGTCCAGGCAGAAAACATCTACACAGGTGGCAAATCCTCCTAGTGGAGACGCGGTTTATACCAGCACAAGCATGTTTTTGTCGTTATAACTTTCTGTACTAGGGCTTTTGCCGGTATAACAATGCCATAAAAAGTCAGACCCCCTAAATCAACCTCACTGTACTGGCAAAAACGTCTAGCGTAGACCTGTCCTATGTGGAGTCAAGGGAGCATATTCCTTTATTGGAAAAGAAATAAACTATGCTGGTACAGACATCCTTACAACTATGTCCGCACCAGGGTTCATACTGGTATAACTTTCATTAAAAATTCACACTGTAACCAAAGTAGTTCTAACCTGCATGTAGACCAGTCAGTTTTGGTTATAGTAATGCATTTATCTTTTAAACATTTCTTTATTGGTGATGGGGATGTGATAATATTCATGGAAATAGTTACAATTTCTCTCTGATTTCTTGAACTCTCCCTCATTGTCATAGGTTGGTAGTCCTTCTGCTGATGTGCTCATATATCACTTACTAGAAATTCAGATGCAAAACTCTTACCCCGACTGAGATGTTCTTAACTCTGTGATACTATAGTGTTAGAAATACTGTGTACATTTCAGTTCTTTTAAAATGTTCTCCTTAAAGCGAATTTGAGCTGAAAGGGAATCTGATTGTATTCCAGCAGCACATTTTAAAAGAAATTCACATATTTGAGGTGGGGGAGCAAGGGATCTGCCACCTAATGAACAGGTCTTAAATCACTTTTGGAGCTTGTATAAAGGGTTTTTTTTTTTCTGCTTGTAAAACGGGTAACTGGACCTTGTAGGCACTGAGACCTACACTGGCAAATTACCCTTAAACATAAGAGTTTCTCTTAATTTGTACAGATGTTTACATATTTTTAAAGTTAAAAACTAAATATTGCTACATTACTGAAAATGTCAGCAGTCATTATGGTAACTTTTTCAGATCCAATCTTTTGTATTATGTGGGGGCTACGTTTTAGGATGGAGACTTGAGTGGTCAGGAGAGTGTTGGCGGGGGAACTTTGTCTGAGGAAATGGGGTTTTTTACTTCAACTCAGTGTGTGAACTTTGAAGTGAAGGAATTTGAGATCACTGCATCTTCTAACGCTTGTAGAATCTCAATGGTGTAAAAGCATATTGAAGAAAACCTGATTTGTAAGTTTGTGGTTTAAATTGTTCAAAGGTTCAGGTTATTGTAAACCCAAACACTTACCAGTAAGTGCTGTTCAGAGGTTCTTTTGAGGTTTAGATTAGTATTAAGTTTATTTTTGCATGTATTGTTTAACTGTGTCCATATTTTCTTGTTTTTATTTTTTGTTAATATTTGTAAATACTGGTGTAAATAAATCTCTTGTTTTATGTTATGTAGTCAGAGTATTGCTTGTAACAAAAGGCATACAAAGTGACATACAGCTTAAATTGGTGCTCCTTGAGAGACAAAACTTCTTTTAAAAGAAATTGGCACAGGAAAAATATTCTGTACTGAGGAATCACAAAGTTATGTGGGGTGGTGATGCTAGAATATGAAAAAAGGAATCCCCTAAAAACAAACACACACACTTTTAGTGATTTTAGTGTTTGTGAAAAGTGCCAGCCCTGAAGACTGCTATTCTCTGCACATAAGATACAGCATGAGCAGCTATAGTGCTAGCTTCTCTCACAGTGACTCAGTCGATGATCCTTATCGTTAACTGATAGGGACCTTCTTTAGAGGGGAGATTAGTACATTTCTCATGCCTTTTCAGTCCTTAGCGTCTCTCTTCAGGTTGCCAATGAGAGAACCAGTTAGTGGGGCAGTTTTATGATCTGGTGTCCTGTTTCCTGGGAGCTGGATTGAGAGCCTTCCAATTCATTTCACATAGTGCACTGGAAAAACACTTATTTGACCGATCTGCTTTTTGCAAATGGTGCATCTGATGCATACAACCATAATTCCTACTTGTGTGTGTATCATTCTGGCAAGACTAATAGAAATTATTTATTGGTTGAGTTCATCAGCAGGAAAACCTTTTGCAGTTCAACTCATCTGTTTTGTTACTCTCCAGTTACAGGGAGGGCGGCTGTGCCTACATTTAGCCCAGTATTGTGCTTTGTTTCACAGCAAAGGTGCCTGATAATTTACAGAAGAACTGATTGTTTACTTTTTAGGGAACTAAGTCTATTATTGTGAACAGAACAGTTCTTGTTGGAGGTGTTTGTAAAAACTTTTATTTAAGCTTTGCTCTCTGTGGGACACTTCTTAGATCTGTGCGAGCCAGACTTTCTCTGGAATTATCATATCATGAGGAATACTTAGGAGGGCACTAGAAAAAAAAGTTTTCACCATCAGTGCAGTGTTTAAAAATCACTCTCCCTTACCTATTAATTGAGAGCATGAAGTTGTCATTTATTTCTTTTCTGTTGGTTTTTAGAAGGAATTGGGATCATTTAGTTCTGACTGTTAATATTGGCCAAATATAACAGTTACAATTTCATTGGAGACTGAACATGAAGTTTAAAAAAATTAGTTGAAGGGTAAGAGAGAGGAGTACACTTGACTAGATGGCACAATAGAGATCCTTTCCAACAAAAATGATTCTCTATTTGTAATTGTTTGGACAAATAGAATTATGTATAGGGCATGCAAAATCAACTCACCTCTGATTTGTAAATATACCTATCCCTGACAGTGTTCTTGTTTCAGTAGCGCACTCAAATGACATTAGCATAAGTTTATAAAGTTGCAAGAATTGTAAAGGACAAATTTTAAAAATAGAATATTATGGTAATAGAATGTTGTATTAGAGAGAGAAAGTAATTTCAAGTGAAAAAATAACTTACTTTTCAGGGTGTATTTAAGAGTGTATGCTTTTTAATTCTTGATTCTATAATCTGATCTGGGCCAGTGGACCTGTGCATAGTCCCAGTGACCTTTAGTGAGGCTCTGCAGAATCAGGTCCTGAATAAAGTCTCATTTATTTAATGATCCATGGTTAAAATTGTTCAGTCCTTAGGTACCAGTATTGCCAATTCCAACTGTTCAAAAATCAGGCCCTCAAATCAGGAGATTTTAAAAATAATACATTTTGATTGTTTTTATCTGCTTTCTATTTTTTGATCTGTTAAAGTTCATGCTTTGTCTGTGTCCTGCAAACATGGAGCATAGTCACTTCCTTTTTTTAAATGAAAGCTGAGATTCTCTTGTAAATGCAGGACTCTAGGTGCTGGGGTTTTAAGTAAAACACCAACTATTGTGAAACTTGTTATAAAATTATGGCAGTTGGAAATACTAAGGTACTTTGTGTGAGTGCTTAATAAAATATCACATACTTTAAAAATTGATCTCACTGTAGAGTTAGGTAGGAGGAGAAAAGACCAGTTTACATGCAAATATCTTTAAATACATCAGACATAGGACAGATAAATAGATATTTTTTATTGTCTGTAAAATGGATATAACAATATCTATCTCACAAGGAGGTTATGAAGCTTAATGTTTGTAAGCCACTCAGAGATTCCTATATGGAAGGTGTTATAGGTACAAAGTATTATTTGTTTTATTATTTAATATGTTCTATTTGAAAGTTTTCCAAGGGTGGTGGCTCCTCTTTAAAGGGCTGATTGAAACAACCCATTATTTAAAATCATGTTGTTTCTTGCTAATTTTTTAAAAGGGGGTTTTCATAGCTGAATCCTGTATCTTGCCTATTCCACCTGTTATGCAGGGCGGCATTGACCTTGCAAATACTTTGCATGACAACACAAAAGAAGCCTCATTGATGAAGATGAAACCTTGGTTTAAATGAATGCAGAATATTTGAGCAGTAAACAAATAAGAGAAATGGAAGATTGGAAGTCATATTTCATTCTGTGTGGTTACATCTTTCTTCTTATAGAACATGCCCTTGAGAGCAGAACATATCGAGTTTTAAATCAAAGAATATTTTACCTACATGCTAGGAATAGAAAACATTAGACAGTTTCAGCTATGATGCATTCTTAAGGTTTTATAGGAAGGTTATTGTCAAGGTTGGAATAAAGTGGTGGATACAACTTTTTCCAATTAAATTTCTTAATAAATTACTTTTTAGTTCCTAATTTCACTTATGCCCCAACAATATCAGTTTGTTTGCAGACCATAGACCCCAGCAGTGAAGTGGTCAGACATTCTGAGTAACTGCATGTTGAGGACTACACCATGGATTTCACTTAGTTTCACTATTCTCCTGTACAGTGCAGTTGCAACTGTTCTATCTTATCTGCCAGTGCCCACTTGTGTGCTAGGTGCCTCACATTACAGATAAGAAATAATTTCTGCTTTGACAAAAAATTACAATCTAATTTCAGACAACGGTGGAACTAAAAGGCAACAAAAATAATAATTTGAGTGTGTTGGGAGGAAGGATGAGTTACAGCAATATGGTCATGTTCTTACTCTGTGAAGACGTGCAAAGGATTAAATATATATTAAAAATGCACAGTTTAAATATATATTTTTAATATGTCTTTGACATACTTCTTGTGAGTGTCATGGTAAAAATGGAACTTCACACCTACATGGCAACACCCAGTTTTATATGATAGAGAAGGAAAACAAGTGATATGCTTGTCAGTGTTCCTCTATGCGCAGTAATGTCTCAGGCTGGCTTTGAATTGCTGCTGCATACAGACTGTCTGCTACAATTACTCAGTCACTATACAACCATTACTTAGTCCTTCCTTTTGAAAATAGCATATGAATTTAGTTCAAACTGATTTTTGCTCACAAGAAGACTGTGACTTGTATAGTTCCATTTTTTTTCTGTAGCGTGGAGGTTGCTTGTCATGTAACCAAGTTCACTGCTGCTGCTTGGCCATTTAGTGGTAAAGATGTTTGATAAGTCTCTTTATTATTCATGTAGGACTGTAAAATCATATATGGTAATTTGCAGTAAATGAAGGTTACCAAACAAAGAACAGAATCAAAGCCCTGAAGAACTTAGTTTTGAGGTGCCTTCTTTAGCTTATATTACAAATGACAAAAAGCTCTTTCCAAAATTCCATCTTACATAGATAATTGATCAAGTCTCTGTCATTTTACACAGTTTGTTTCTTTCTACAATTACAACATCTATTTCCTTGCCAGCTTCACGCATAGCAAAAGTGCCCTGTGACTGGAGGGAGGTGGTAATTCCAGGATTAATTCACTCTGTCCTTGACCAACTCATGCTTACTTTCAGTACTGAGGCACTATGCCACTTGACAGATATGTGGTGGTGGGATAGGGCGTGTTATTTTAATGTTGATACACAAGTTTAGGCTGTTGAGGGATTTTACTCAATGTGGGCGAGTCTGTGTGCTGCTGGTGCTTGTCTTGAGATTTTGTTTTGGTTTTGATAATCAGCTTTATAGATTTTAATGAAGTGTCATTATCTTTCTCAAAGGAGTGGGGCTCATACATGTGTGTGTTGTAATCTAAAAGGCATATACATCCAGTAGGATGCTGAATGGTTTTTCGAATGAGTTCAGCAGTAGGGGAAGCATGCAGAGAGGTTATAGAAGTTAATCTTCTAGAAGAAACTCAATCCCCATATTTAATTTTAAGACCACTTTGCATAGCAAAATAGTTTAACCAGTAGCAGATTTCTTACTTGTTGATGGTTAATTTCATGCCCTACATAGGGTCAGCACACTAATACAGAAGAACATGATTACCTCATTTTAGCTCCCCTTCAACCCCACATGCATACAGTGAGGGATTTATTTATTTATTTAACTGTTTATTTTAAGTAAGTAGTTTTTAGTTGCTCTTTATCTACTTGATTTTGAATGAACTGAGATGGCTTCTCAAAGAACATTTAAAAAATAGATTGTCTTTTTTTTCTATGAAGTTTAAAGGATAGAGTAGTCTTATAGGGTTTTAATTGGAAAGTTACTGCTTGACCCTGATTGTCTAAACCTGCAGGGGAAATTTTGACAAACTTGTAGTTTCATAATCCTTATGTCTGTCTGAACCTTTGACCTTTTTACTTCATAACTAGAGCTTCATTGTCACCATTTGTCCCAGCAGTTCCTTTCAAAGAAGGCTGCCTTGCAAGTATCTGTTTCCACTTTGCTGCTATGTTCTCTTAAGGAAGGGTATTAATTCATACCTGATACATTGAAGGGGCCAGGACTTTTGAACTCACACAAGAGCTTGGGGAGGGGGAAATGAGCATAGCAAAAGCATGTCTTGCTGATGCAAATGACTACAATGAAAACAGTCTTGGGAGATCAATGGAAACATGGGCATGGTACCAAGGTTCAAATTTGGTCAGCTAGAGATTATTTTTAAGATTAATGTAGCAATACTTTTGTTGTTGTTGTTACAAAATGTTTGCTTTTATTAGTTTGTTATAAGATGTAATGAATATCTCTGCACACAACCTTGCAGGGTCCATCAACCTTGAAAAATTGCAATCAATATATGCTGACCTTAGTACAAAATCAGCTTGCCCATCTTTAACGATGATAAAATTGATACCTGTGTTACTGCAGATTAGTAGACAAGTAGAGTTTTGCAAGACTGCTATCATCAGAGATTTGATTTCTGATCCTACGTTTCACACTCTTGCTCCATAGATAGTAGAGATCATTTGGGCTGCAAAGATAGCAAAACATGCTCAGTCCCTATGGGGATGAAGACCAGGAAGGGAAGGTGAGCCTTTGCCACTCAACAATATGCACTTTATCAGACTGCTCTTTGGCAGAGTATGGAGTGGCACTGATGTATCCTGGAAGAGCGATCTACTTGTACTTTCTCAAGATAATAGGGGCTGGAACAATTGGCTTTCAGTGGGAATATTTTAGCAGGGAAAATGTAGGTGGAATCTGGTACTCCCATCAGGGGAACTACAGTCTGCTTGAGAGGGAACGGTGTTCCTTTTATGAACATGAACTCAATGTTGTTTTTAACTTTTTAAAATAACAGTACTGTACAAATGTCCATGTAATAAATTGTTATAGTTACTGAGTATATCAGGTTGTCATAAATCTACTTGCATATTCTGCAATCCATTCACTATATTTTTTAACTCTGCTTATTTGAGAATAATACTTAATTGTAACCCTCTGCTGACTTTATCATGAGATTGGATGTTTGAATACTGGTACATAAGTCAAGTTAGCGGGCAGGGAAACTAGTTCTGTGTAGCTGCTGTAAAAGCTTCATCTTGTCCAAATGAGTGTTTCTGATTTCACTTGCACATACTCCAGAATCTTCCTGGATCTTAATGCAGTAACCTTATGGCAGAGTTCTCCCCAGCCGTTTGGGAGACCTAAATTCAAATGTAAGCCTTTTATTCCTTGGACTTGCAGAGGTTAAGAATGCTATGGAGGCAGCATGTTCTTCCTTGAAGAGTGCATTTCATTGCTCAATAGCAATTCTGGTCAGCCTTCTGGTCAGTTAAAGAAGCAGTGCTGGTGAGTCCTGGAAGGATCCTTGGCCACCATCTTCACTAAAATTTTGTGGTTGTAGTGAGGCTGTGGGTGTTGTGAAAGTATAAAATGGAGGTTAAAAATGTAAGACCTAGAACTCTTGGGTGAGGAAAGGGTAATTTATTTTCTGAAGCTACATAGTGGTTGATACTTTGGAAATATTCTGCTAGTCTGAAAGGTTTTAAACATTTCTACTTCTTAGTTGTTAGTACTTTAAGTATTTTCTAAAACACAGGGTAAGGTTCTGATATCCAGCATGCTTACAAATGGTTTACATGTGCAATATAGTTGCACTCCAAAAACTGTCTAATAAACAATTTCAACTTTATTTTTTTTAAACTAGAACCCTTTTGTCTCAAACTAAAATTTAAATAAAAAATAATTTTACAGTATCCTACTAGTGCCTATTAGTTGTATGACAACTTGGAGGAGTAACTTTTCTAAGTTTTTAAATTAAACTGTGTATGTTTGTTTGGTTTTTGAGTACAGATATGCATGTGTAAAGAAGAGGTAAATGAGGCTGCTGGTATAAAACTGTTTCTTGCTTTTAAAAAGAAACAAAATGCAGCCTTCTCTACTGGACATTGTAGTGCACAAGAGGGCAGTGTTTGCTTACAATGTAGTATCTTTATGATAAATGTATAGGGTAACAGGTCAGCCTAAATGGAGTGACTCCAATTTTGAAATGAGATAATGCATAGGGTCCATAGTCACTCAGAACTCATACATAGCCTACCTTTTCTCTCCCCCCGACTCCTGATGATTCATTCTTCTTTAGATGTCTTTGTAGACATTTTGATGTCTGCAACCTTGATAGTGTTTGTACTTAAACAGTAAATGATTTGGCCTGTTGTCTTGTACTTGGTAGAGGCTAAGTAGCATCTATAACTGAGGCAAAACAACTGCTTTTAAATTAAAAGCAATGTCATTGTGAGGATTCCTTCCCACCCTCCAAATAAAGGGTCAAATGTGTGTGGCTTTTTTACATTTATGGAAGGATTATCTGACACAACTTGTAAAGCAGTTAAAGATGTGTGAACCATGGTACTGGGTATTAGCACACGCACACACCTGTATTTTTACCTTACAGTTATATAAGAAATAAGCAAAAGCAAGGAAAGTGCATGTTGTTACTCCTAAATCCATTTCAACTCCTCCTGTGTTGCCTAGGGATGGCAGCATGAGGGTTTGGGTAAGCATGACGCCTCTCTATTACATAGATAGAGTGAGAGCAATTAAAAATAGAACAATTAAAAAAATAGCGCCATAACATGAAATTTGCCTGGTGTTTTCATTTTTATCATAACTTCAGGGTCTGAACATAAATTGTATTGTGCATTAATTTATTTTCATTTGAATATATGTATATATTACCTATCTTGGTTTGACTATCAGACCAGTTTTGTGTGCATGGAGGGTCTTATGGTTTGAAGTCTTTGTTACCCCCCTCTTTCCCTCCCTGTTTTTTTGTTGTCAGTTTATTGATTTAGAGTTGATGTTTTTCCTACCAGGAGCTACAAGTCCAACAAAATCAAGTTAAAGCACAGCATTTATGGATGTAATAGTAGAGAGCAAATCCAGAAGATTTTTCCTTACCTTTTATGGGTTTAGGGATATGAAGAAGGATACGAAGGCCAGCAACTCTTGATCTTTGGAGTTATACCATATAATCACATGCTTTTCTGGGTCGAGTTGGAACACTATCAGAAACATGACTACTTTTGAAATGCTCATTTTATTTGTATGTGTGTGTATGTGTATTGCAATATACTGCACATCTTGGTTTTGAAGTTGTGGTTTATGTTATTTAAATACTTCCCTTTGCATCTTAAATGTAAATTCTAAACAAGGGTGGTTTTATTAAATTTTTTTCTCTGGTTTACATGTAAAATGTGCTGCTTCTAATCAAGGGCTGTTTTGAATGTGTGTGTGTGTGTGTGTGTGTGTGTGTACATACATACTTGCTGATGTACAGCAAAACCACACGTCGCTATTTGTCACAAACATACAGCAACTTCTCAGGAAACATTTAATAACCAAGCACTGTAGGCTTGCCAACTACGTCTGCTACTTGTTCATTCATTCTGTTGAGCTAAAAAACAAAATTTCTTTGTTCCGTCATGCTGTATACTAGCATTCACTGAATAACTACATAATCTGTCACCTCTGCCCCTTGTGGCTACTTGTCTGAAATTAGTTTGTAGGCAGTTTGGGGCAGTGATCAAGATTTTTATCTATTAGGTGCTCTCAAGATAAACAACAATGTAATGATGTCTTATGTTAAGAACTTGTTACTTTAATAAAATCTAATACAGTTTATTGTACAATATGGAAGATTTTTATAATTAAAATTAAAGTTGTCAAAACAAATGAACAAAGTACATTTTTCAGTGTAGCACTTTTGGTGCTGGTGGATATGTATTCACTTGTTAAATGGTACAATTTAGTAATTCATAGTAGTCTCCCAGTCATTCTAGTAGATGAGCAAGTTTCTGCTGTATTCATGCACACATATCCTGTAACTTGGTTTGGAGACTACCCTCGATTAGAAACTACTTGATATAGTTGTATGCTATATGATAGAGTACTTTTATTAGAAAACAAGTTGGGATTTTATATACAAGTGCAACTAGTGTCACTTGGAGAAGGCATGGGCCTACTTTCCTGAGTGTGTTTCTCCTTTCCTCCTGATTTTTTTTTTTTTTTTTTTAACATTACAAATAATCATGTATGCTCATGGAATTGTAGAATCCTTTGTTAGAAGTGTTTGTTTTTTAAACAAGATCACAGATGGTAAAATGAGAGCATAGTTTTAAATAAGATGTGCAACATGTTTTCCAAAAATGTCATCTAAGAAAACAAACAAACCCATATTCCAAATTTCCATTGAAGTAAAAGGCCATAAATAGAATGAAAAGTTGTTTTTGTGTGTGGCAGTTAGTTGTTTTCTGTCTTGGATCCCTGAGGCAGGCCTGGCAAGCTGAAGAGCAAGGACAGATGTTCCTCAGCGGTAATTTCCAGCTGGATTCTTGAATGCATTATGTACTGTGGGTCACAGCTCATAATGAAGCAAAATTGAGTGAGAATTCCTGCAAAGAAAGACTTGAACAACCCAGAGGGATAGATATGATGGCAAAGATACTGTGTATTTTGTTAGAAAATGTTTTCAGTGCTTTCTGTAAAATTCAGATTAAATAGCCATTTTGAAATGCTCCCTTTAAACAGTTTGCTTCCATAAGCATTGCTAGCAGAGTAAATACCAATACTTCTTATTTCCCATCTTCTTATCAGTACTTCTACCAAAATGTTCTTGCACAGCCTATCTAATCTCTTCAAGTGAACATCAAATGATTAGTGTCCGCTCCCAATTTGAATTATGATCTCTGTTTCAAACCGAACCTGATTAGTTCTGCATTAGATTGTAATTATCAGCATTACCAGCATCAGGGGTGGTTGCGACCAGACTCTCATATGTGTGAATGTGACAACACAAGAAGAGTGGGTGAATAGGAATGGATGAAAGAGGAAAGTTTTAAAAACAGTGCTGTTGAGCATGCTTTTGTATTTGAGGATGGGGTGTCTTAGGGGTATAAACATCAGATTTTAAATACTTAGATTTGAATCTCAGTAGGGTTAACTTGCCCATCCATTTTTTTCTGAGAGATGTTTCCATCAGTTTACTGTTTGTTGAAGTATGTTTTGTTTTTGCACAAAACGTTTTTTTAAAAAAACTTCCTTTTTATCCACTTGTTGGCATGGTGGAAGAAGTGAATCTTGACACTTGACCCACCCCTCAAGTCCAAATTATTCCTTTTTATGGACTTTGTGGCACATCCAGGCTTTTTTTAATTAATGATAGCCTTTTCAGTTCAAAAACTACCTTCATTGTAGGTGTTGTGTGGTGCCCAGCACATGTTTGGCACTCAAAAAATAATAGATGAGACTGTGTGTCCTCTGTGTGGATCTTATGGCACTTTTCACAAGAGCAGGAGTTTACCTTGATTTGTTTGCTTAAAGTTTCTCATTCCCCAGGGCTGTGCAATGTGTTGTGCACCAGGTGGGCATATTTCAATAATGAATTGATTCCTGCATGTATAAAATTTGAAAACTGCTTTGAGAACTTTTGGGATGAAAAAAGCTATAGAAGTGTAAGAGATTGATGTTGTTAATAAAACCATCCAATTTAAATTGAGCTGGGTGGGCAGGGGAGAAATGGCTTTTTGTCCCAGACACTTATTCATTCTTCAAGTCAACTTTTGTTATAAAAAGCCCTCCCCTTCTTCCCTTCCTGCTACTGCAATCAGCAGTATTGCACTGGAAAGAAAGTTTCCAAAGTATGTAAAAGCTGCATTTCAAAGAAAGAAACAAAATTATTGTATTTTTCTGTGATCAAGAAGAGGGCGGAGGGAAAATAGATTCCTTGTACTTGGCTGTTATGCTGGACAGAAGACAAAGCCCAGTCTCTCTTGCTGACTAATGCCATCATTGGTGTGTGTTCCCCCCCACCCCCGAGCAATTTTGTCTCCATTGAGACCCCCACAGCCATTGGCAAGTCCATGGCCTGAGATTAAATCTCATGCTTGGGTGAAAATCTAATGACTGTAATTGTTTCCTCTTTTCAAGTTTGTGGTCCCTTCATCAAAGACCGGTACGGAAATTATGCATTTATGTTGTAAAAAAGAGGTCATGATTACCTGAACCTGTGGTCGACTTTAGGGGATTCTGTGTGGTGTTCTGGCAGTGGTTATCCATCCTCACATTCTAATAGGTGAAATGATTTAAAGTGTGGCTTAAAATATTGTATATATAAAGTAATAATGGCATGCCTCAGTCTGATTTGGGGTTTACATGCTGTTATAAGATGTAAACCGTTACTTGATTATTGATATCATTCAGTGGGAGAGCAGTGATAGAGGTGATGACAATGAATGATCAGAGCACAGTCTGAGCAAAAGTGGAGGAAGAAGCAAGTGGATGTGGAGCAGGGTAGGTTTGTTGTGAATGGCATGGGGAAAGAATAATGTCCCAAGGTGGTAAAGTTATGTAAAGGGGTATTTAACAGATATCAGTTTGGTATTAGAAGAAAGTGTGCTGGGTGCTGTGCTAGGAGCCAAGGCCCTGATAACTGCAAAGTGCTGAGTGCTTCTTGTACGTGAATGCTGTCAACTCTCATTGTTTTCAGTATTCACAGAAGTTACTCAGCATTTTGCAAGATTGCACCAGAATGCCAGTGTCTCTGTTGGAGGATGTGGAATAGGAGAAAATATGTAAATGAAAACATTACATAATTTTACTGTTTTGAATACATATATTAATATTAAGCCATAATTGATACAGAAATCTGTGATGCATTGTTGAAGAGAAGAATTTAAACAGTAGTCAGATATTAAAAGTTTTGCTTCCCACAAGAAGTATAATTCGGCCTTCTTAAGCACACATAGTGTAGTATTTTGTAGAATTAATTAGCCCAATCCTGCAAAGTCAGTGCGAATTGAAGGTTCTCTGCGCCTTGTGGGATAGGATTCTGAATTGTATTATGTTTCTGCCTTAATATATGTATATGATGTGGTTAAGTAACAATTACTCTGGGAACTTTATCTTTGAATTTTCTGACTTTTTTGTGTTTAAACTATAAATGAGAAGATTAACTTTTTGCATTGAATTTCCTTGTTTTTATGACATACTAAAATAAATGAAAAATGCATATTTGTTTCATTTTGTGAATTGAGATTCAGAAAAACACTGCATTTTTTTTAACTAACTTTATCACATTCATCACATTGGTAACATACAATCTAACTATATGGCTCTCAATTGGGAAATCATATACTATGTATGAATAGTATATGATTTTTTAAATTATTTCTAAAGTATTTCTTGAACATGTCAGAGGATTTTGATTGACAGCCAGATTTCACTAGGGATTAAAGGGAAAACGTCCAAACTTGGCTACCTAAATCTAGGTACCCAAATCTGTATTTAGACACTTAAGTGACTTGATTTTTTTCCCCAAAGACACTGAGCACCAGTATTTTCCATTGACTTCAGAGGGAGTGAGGAGTGCTTAATATTTCTGAAAATAATACCACTTATTTAGGTGACTAACTTTAGGCACACAAGTTTGACCTATGTCTGACAATATTGTAGTTTAAAATATAAGCCTTTTTTTGGTTTATTAGACTGTCCTCTCCCCCACTGCCACAAATATGTGAAGTTTTTTAAAGCATGAAAAAAAACCTCCCCCTGAAAATACAACATGAGAAAATAAACACTTAAAATGATCATGAGGTATGTATACATGCCTGAGTATATGCATAATTGTGATATTATGAGTGCCATTACTATGATATTGCCATTCAATAATCTTGAGTCAGGCCCCCCAAAATCAGGAGTTTGAAAAACAAATTTTGGGTCTTTTGTCTGCATTTTGGTTTTTTAGTCTTTACTGTACACTGGAGTCACATTTTCATGCTTTTCTCTGCAACCATGAGGACTAGAAACTTGTTTTTTAAATGAAAGCTGGGATTTGCTTGCATTTATGACTGCAGGAACTGGGGCATTATTATAAGACCCATGGTAAAATCATGAGTTAGCAACACTTTAACCATATATCTGTAATTGTGCTTGCCCTTTTCTGTACCTGATGTATATTATCCTCACTTGTCTGACTGGGTTGTCATTTAATTAGAATTTCTTTGGGACAGGGACTTTACATATCTCAATGAAAGGCATTGTAAAATAATGAATAATTCACACAGCCAAATGAAAATTACCAGATCTGAGTGGGGACAAACCTTTTTGGCAGAAGGGAGGGGAAAAAAACCCTTCAGCATAAATGGTAATTTTTAAATAAAAACCACCAATGCCAAAAACCCAGACTTTTATTAAAAGCTCTACATCCAGCTATACATATAGTATTGCTATTGCAACACTATAAATGTCATTAAACTTATCAGAGTGAGATAAAGACTATAATAATGCAGTATGTTTATATGATTATTTTGTTGAATTGATCTTTAAATCAAGACTTTGAACCTCCAGAAGTTATGTTTACTACATGGAAATATGAATGTTTTAGTGATACCCAATAAACAACACTGCAGGTTAGGGGCAGATAATATTTCCTTTACAAACACCTATTTTCCAAAGTGTATCTCTTGACTCTTTAAAAAAAAACCCTCAAGCAGACTGATTTTCTTGGAAAATATTTAGAAGATGGAGATTTAGCTTTAATTTTCCTTTAAAATAAATCCCTACTATCTACTCACTATCGCCCAATAAAATAAAATAAAACTTGTACTTTTAAAGGAGCACTGTTTTTTTATTTTAATTTAGAGCACAATTACAGATATATGGTTAAAGTGTTTAACTCATGATTTTACCATAGGTTTTCTAATAATGCCCTAGTTCCTGGAGTCTTGTGAATACAAGTGAACCTTGGCTTTCATTTAAAAACAAGTTTCTAGTCCTCATGGTTGCAGAGAAAAGCATGTAAATCTAGTCAACTTAAAAAAACTAAATTTTTTAAAAAATTTGTTTTGGCTACTGCACCTGTCCCCTTCTGCTCCTGATTTTTCTTGTTTTCCAGTTACATTAAGACCCACACACACCAGGGAAGCTGGCTGACTGTATGGGGGAAACTGTGAGATGATGTACAAAGTTCTATCAAATGCATGAAATAAATTGAAACAAACAACTATTTTTCTCTACTTTTTCAATAAGTGTAATCTTAGGATTGTTACAATTAATGTTTAGGTTAAAAAAAGTTCAGATGCTGATTTTTAAAAAGCTGACACTATCCTTTTAAAGTTAAAGTTAAAATATAGCAAAAAGTCTTTTTGCAGACCCCTTTTGGATTTATTTAGTGGCATTTAAAAAAAAAAGAAATGTAGGAAATGATTGTCATTAGTACATAATATAGTGGTGGTGGTTTTTATTATTTATTTATATTATTGTAGTGCCTAAGATGTACTGAACTTAAAAAAAAAAAAAAAAAAGGGGGGGGGGGCAAAATGCTCCCCTCCCCCCCTTTATTTGAAAACACTTTCATAGTATGTGTGCTGCTAAATATAAGTGTTTACACAGTGGGTTATAACAAGTCCCAGGATTCCTAAGCAGATGGAATTAGCCTTAACTCTTGTGTCTTGGCTTTTATATTTTTTGGGGGTGGAGGAGCAGGGAGAGAGTCTGTACTATTTAAAAATAACTTTGCATGGAATTTAATTCTGATCCAGTCCCTGCTAAACTTTCCATAAATCTAGTTGCCACTTCCAAAGAAGACAGAATGTGTTCAGTGAATGAGAAATGTGAGATGGTGTGTTGGGGAAGAGGTAAGGGTAGGGATGGTGGTTGCAAAACTACTTAAACTAAACTTTAGGGGTCAAATGCAGAACAGTGCTTGTGTGCATGTGCATGCAGGCGCACATAAAGCAGCCAAGGTAATTCAGCTGAAATAGCACAACCATAAGAATTTGTCATATGATATAGAACATAATCTGTAAACCATCCTGGTGAAATCTCAGGATCTAATATAGTAAAATATAGGTGGCAAACATGACTTTGCCTCACATCAGATAAAATAATCAACTGACTAATTTTCCAAAAGTAAATAAATTCAGGAACTCGTCTATTTTGCTGCTGTATGGAGATAGTGTATTTATTTTGAAATACCTCAAATGTCTGAGCTGTAACATCTTTCTCCTCTGCAACCCCTGAACTCCCAGTTACCAAAAAATTGAGCTTAAACAGCTGCTTGGTCTTACATCTTCTAGGTTCTTCTCACTTGGTTGCTTCAGCATTTCATTAAAAAGTGATCAGTACTCTTCTATTATACATAACTTTATCTCAGTGAAGCAATTGTAGTTAGGGAATGTTGGTTTATTGAATTTGGCCCATGCTTAGCAATTTCAGCAGTTCTCTTTGTCTGAAATCTATTACCATGCGAGAATATTCAGGTAAATGGGGTAGGAAATATATTGCCTCATCAGTGGTTTTTTTTACTCAAAATCTCACCAGTTCTTTTGGAGGGTACCTAAAATGTATGAAATTTGTTTTAGAAGGAGCTTTTGAAAAACCTTGAGGTCCAGATCTTGAACTTTTTACTTTGCTCATCTAAACATTTTTGACACAAAATACACCTTCCTCAGCCAGTGCAAGAAAACTATGGCAGGCTGGTCTTGAAATTTACAAGTTGTTGAAAGATTGTGGTCAAAGCCAGTATATTCTTATTTCATAAAGCAAGTAGTTCCATGGTCTTGATTAATGATCTTTTTTTGGGGAGGAGGGAAGAGGGCCTGGGACATACTTTTGCTTTCTTACATTTTAAATAGCCAAGCTGCTTGCAAGTTTAACCACACAAAAACTTGTATGTTGGGCCTCTGGTTTGTTCCATTTCAATTATATTAATAGGTTCTTTGCTTACCTGGTGCTGGCACAGAGGGGATAGGTTTCTGATGCTATCTTTTGTTAGAAGTGGAAATTGCAATGCTGTCATTTTGCTAGTAAAACCCTTGCAAAAATCTCTCTTCTCAGACCTCATGTGCCTACGGGGTGCCAGTTTCACTTGGCATAGAAGAACAGCTAATGCCAACTCTTGAGGAGAAAAATGAATCTTCCTATTATAGATATAACTTTCTTCGTTGTTGTTTTTCTCAGCTTCAAAGAGTATTATTTTTAAAAAACGAATCTGTTACCAAATGAACAGGTTTGTGACAGGGTGGGTTTTCTCTTTTGCGTGACAGGAATCTGTCAGATAAAAATAATATCCTTTAAAAACTGCTAACCTCTGACACCACTCTGTTAAAGGTGGAAAAATTAGAAATCTAATTTAGATAATACTTGTCTAACTTTTGGACTTCCATTTAGCTTGGACCTCTTAACTAGTCTGGTCAGTAATGTCAGTTTCACTTTCATTTTCTAGTCTATTTAATTTTCAGAGTTATAAACACTATAGCCTAGTGTTGTTCTGTTTAATACTATAGGGGAATGTCTGTTCCCTCTAAGCCTAAACAGACCTGTCTCAACTGAAATGTTTTAAAAATCATTCATGAAAACTGTTGCCTAAAGATTTTGTAAACTTATATTTTAACAAAACAAAAAAAAGTTTTGGGCCTAAAATAAATTGCCTGTCTCATTTCAGTTTCAGAATTTCCCCAATGTAGTTCTCTTGCATTATTACTGTTACATGGCTTATTCTCTGACTCATTGCCAGTGGAGTCCATCACTTGGTGGCCTGACTAGAGTGTTTAGGGATTAAACAAAAATAATTTGTTAATTTAAAATTAAATTTAAATTCTCTGAAAAAATCCTTCCATCTGTTCTAGAATTTTAGTTGTTTAGTCTCAAAACTTGTTTAATTTAGAATTTTGTTGTTGTCTTTAAACCTGAGTCCTTTTAAAATAGGGGAATATGAGCTAAAAATAATGAAATGTGAAAACTGACAGTTAAACAAAGATATACAAAAAAATGCTGCAGAAGTAAAGGATCTGTGAGTGGGTTCTTATATGTATCCTATGGGAATTCTTGGTGTAGTTTTGATTCTTTATTTATATCTATTCTGTTGCCTAGGAAACTTTTTTTCTCTTCAAATTCAGCTAAGGAATAACATCTTGGGGGTCACTTTAGCCTGTGAAGTGTCTGCTGGAATACTGATTGAGTTCTTTACTTCCATTTCTGATATTTAAGATTCATGGACTAGAGAGGTTGAATGTATCCACTGTTGGTGCATTCTCCATGTCTTGAAACATACTGGTGTCTCCAGTGTTACTCAGTTTTAAACACTGAAATTTTAAATTTAATGTATAAAATACTTTGCACAACAAGTGTTGTTTGTTTACCCTCCATATTATTTTCCTGCTTATCTAGAACTCTTTGTTTGTCTATTTACTGTGTTTTCCCATCAAATAACTTGAGCAATGCCAGCATTCCTTAAAGCCAATCACTTTTGCTTGTCCAAATAATGTGTATTTTGAGTAGACTTTGTCTTCTGTGCAATTTTTCAGTTCTCTGGGGATGTTGCCAGCCTCTGTTTTAGTGTCCAAATTTAAATATCGGGGGGGGGGGGGGGAAGTATCCTTGATTATAAACTAAAACTAGAACTTGCAGGAGACAGTAGAAGGGGAGAGAGATGAAAGTCCTGAAGTACTTTCTCCTTTCAAAGATCTTTCTCTGTCAAAGCCACAATTCTGACCTTACTGAAGATTTTGATCTTGATTGATATTTTAAATAATGAATAGATATTGCTAGTCACAAACAGACTGGCATAAATAAATTGGGACTGGGACCATGTAAAACGCCCTTTACCCTCCCAAACAGACCCTTCAGCATTGCACTTAAGTAACTTCCTTTAATTTTGTTCAAAGATGTTCATACACCCCTGATGGAAAAATCTTATAAGATTTAATAAGAATAAAATGGAAATTATTCTAAAAACTTGTAGAATTTAGTAGTGAGTGAGAGAGTTTCTATAGGATTTTTGAACCAGGGTATAGAATTGTAGCATAGGGATTTAATCAACTATTATATTTTATAGGATAGGTCAAGTCACCTATTGAAATATCATTTTCTGTTTAATTCTGTGACACTTTTTGTTAGGCATATGTACGGAAAATGGTCTTTTTTGCCTATTGAATGATTCTTGTATGTTGATCTTGAGTGATCAGTGTTTCCCAACTTATGTAACTTGAAGCAAGAAGTTTGGCTGACAGTGTCTGGGATGAAATCTTTTTCATTATCATAGAAGGTAATCAGTCTAAATTTAGCTTATGGCCATGGCCCTTGTTTCACATTTGTCTGTGAGGTGCTGTTCACACTTATAACATTGTAGAAATAAATAATTTAGGGTCCAATATTGCAACCCTTACCTATTCAGTGTCACTTGGACTAGTTATGTGAATAAAGGGCTGCAAGATTAGGACATAAATTATAAGCATGTTGGAGCAGGACTTTATTTTCCTCCTTAGTTGTCTGTGAAACCCCATTCATACTAGTGGCATTATATTTAAAAAAAAAAAAAAAGGATATGTCTTGGGTGATTTCACTGTCACCCATTGCATTTGAGCATGGATCCCATTAACATTTTTTCTGAAAATTTCTACTCATTGCAACACAATTACCTTATTAGACTGTTTATCCCACTGCCAAATTATCCTTTACTCTTTTAGTTTTTAGACAATTATGCTTTTTTCAGCCCTCCCTTGCAGCTACAGAAAGCTGCTGCTTCCTCTCTCCTATTAATACCATTTAAATATTTATTCAGTGTTCCAACTGTCCCTTATCACCTTTTTTCTAGACTATATATCATTAAATTTAAATGCTAGACCTTCTAATGTTGGCAAATATTGTAATGTAGCTTTATTCAGTAATCAACTCTGCATTGATTTCCTCGTTTACAATGAACCTCACACTTTTTGTTACACTGGGGCTTTTATTAATTATAAGGACACTATATCATGAAACACAAATACTATACAGCTTATGATACCAGGATGTTGGCAATTTAGATAGCGTGTGCAGCATTATATTATTTCTCTTATCCTGAAATAGTGGAATATGAAATTTACATGACTGTTGACCTCTTGGAACTGTTCTGAAATGAGATGTGTATCTCAGGAGGCAATCCTAGTCAGCAGAAATTTAAATAAAAATAAATACACTGTCAAACCTTCATATTTGTCCTTGCAGAAAGTCTGAAATAGTGCCATATGTTTGATAATGGTTTCGTTGGAGAAGATTCTCTGGCACAGTGTAATGTGTCTTAGTGAAGTGATAAAATATATAGGATGCTTATTATTATTTTATGTTTTACTACTAAATAGTGTAAGTAGGACCTTGTGTCTGCCATGGTCCTAAATCCAAAGAAGTGACTATAAAATTCAGATCTTCCACAGAATTTGCGTGGTGAATGTAGTCTTTCTTTTCTATTAAATCAAATTTCTGGCCTTCCTAGGTAAAAAGAAAGCCTTATAAAAGTGAAGAGAGTGTAAATCTGTATATTGATGTCCTTTTAAGATTGCAAATGGACAACTTGAAAGAATGGTTTTGAGAGATTTAAGTGCGGGTGGAGATGTTAATTGTAAAATTTAGCAGTTTCACTTTACATAGCAACTTTAACTATCATTATACTTTACTATAACTTTATAACTTTAATGATCAGTTTTGATCACTTTTGTAGAAACTTGCAACTAGTGTGTGTATCTGTTGTTTGATGTAGTGGTTGATATGGGGGTGGAAGGAGGAAGGCAAGTAGGGTGATGGGGCAAAGCAATAAAAGTTCAAGCCCTCAAAAACTTAGTCACCTTGGCCCAGATCCCATCTACACAATGCAGGGAGTGAGAGAGGACATATTCTCTCCCCGGTACCAACAGTCCGTGTCCTGAGATCTGTCTATCTGAGATATACCACACCTCTCCCCCATGCCATTCTGCTGCAGTGGTATGACAGCAAAGATGCTTGAACTGGACTTTGGCATGTGAGAAGAGAGGACTGCTTCCAGTGCCTCTTCCCAGAGGGCAGTGTAGTTTTGTAACATTGTTTCCTCCCTGGTCCAAAACAATCTGAATCCGTTGATGCTTAAAGCCTGTCATTTGGGAAGGGGGAAGGTTTGTGAACTCTGGGTAGCTATACTGGTGGAAATCTGGGCATTTAAAAATATTGGTGGTTGCTTTCTGTTGGGCTGTTGGTTGAGGGGTGAATTGCAGAAATTTATTTTATAATTGTATTCTTATAATTGTCAAGGTATCTAGAGTTAGGGATAGAAGCTCCTTTTTTACTGGCTATGTATAAATGGAAAGGAAAAAAATCCACCTTTGGGTATCAACAATCCAAACTGTCCTCCATGCTTTCCTGAGTGCTGAGAGATTTAACTGCCTTTACCCAACTGCCACAATTTCAAGTTTCTTCTGTCCCCTTTTCCTCTCCTGAAACAACTTCTGCAATGTATTTATATGTCATCAGTGCTAAATTCTACAGCACACTGATAATTTGTGAGCAGCATGAAATTGAAAATATCCCAGATTAAACTGAATTGAACATCAAAATAGATAACAAGGAATAACATAGCTATTTTAGTTTTCACATTTAATGAATAAACTCTTATTTATTTGAAACTGCTGCAAAAACAGCATGCTGCAGTGTCTACATCTCTCTGCTACAGGAATTAAAAGGGCTTACATCAAAATGTAGATTGATCATGCTGCTGAGTATATGAGATTCTGTGTACAACATGGAATATCTTAAACTTGCTATACCTGTTATTCTTCTGGTGTAGCTGTCTATTAACTGAACTGGTTGTTCCTGCTTACTTGTTCTTCTAGGTCACCCTGTTGGCATTGTGCATGGCAAAGAGTAGAAGTGAAGCTGTAATCAAGTATATAAGTTTAATTCTACCATAGCAGGAATGCATTATTCACCAATATTTCTTGTAAATATCTCCTTCCTTGTTTTTCCCCACTGGATTCTTCAGCTCAATCAGGTTGTGTCCTCCCTTGGTTGAGAGAGATTTGATCAGTATCATCTTTAGTCAGAACATCCCATGCACACAGACTAAGATTGAGCATGTTGTATTTGGATCTGTAGTCTTCATATGCCATCCTCCATATTAAAGAAGTGGGTGGTTCAATCTGCAGAATTGATTTGGAGTTCAGCTTCCTGGCAAGTTGCCAATGTGGCTCTTGGGCAACGATGGGGTTGCCCGTGTAATAGAAGCTGTTGATCTTTTGTACTGGAGGTTGACAGACTGTGCCTTGCAGACTAACTCTTGTATCCATTATTTGGAATGCGTATCTAATGTGTTCCACTCGGACCTCCAGTCTCATTCCATAACGTTACATTTAATTGACTGTTTCTAAACTTTCATGTACAATTTGGTTGTACAAAGTAAATTACCACCCTTTTCACATTTTCTTAAGAGTAAGAAACAACACAGTCCAGACTTCGTGCTTCCCCCTCCCTGTCTTTTGCTGTGTTGCCCTTGAGCTCTTTTAAAGAAGCAGGGCTAGTTAAGGTTTCTGTCTTAGGGAGTGACCTTTCTACTAGTTACTTTACCTCTTCAAGACTATCTGTTTTGATCTTGACATTAATTTGGAATTTCAGTCCTGACTTGTGAATTTCAGATTTGTTTGAAAGAATTTGTATTTTTGGACCAAGAGATCTCTCCGACTTCACATGACCATTGTCTCGCTCAACTGGTTGTGGTTAGATCTTCCACCCCAACCTCCAAACATAATTGAAGTTTTTAAAAAAAAAATGTTTATATAGGTTAGTTTGCGTAGAATTGTTAGACTCTCACTAGTATATTGGTAACTATGCTTGGGATTATGTATGTCCACATGATCCTTGATTTGGAAGGTTTATCCCCAAGTTTATGGGTAGTCTTTATTACATTTGTATTGATGTATTCTAGTTTAAAATGCAACATTTATGTGCTCTTCTCCTAAAAATATTAACCCCCTCATTCACTGACTTCATTAAATTATGCACATATAAGACCTGCAGGATGGAGACCATAGTAGCTACAGAATTTATTCTCTCTACACAAGAATATTTTAAAATTTGCTTCTGAGATAACTAATTGATAATTAGGAATATGTTCATTGCTGAATTGCCAAAATCTCTAGCTAGTCTCTATCACCATATAGATTTCACTGACACTGTAATATTAGAATTCAGAGTCAGCAAACACTATTTTTGGGAAGGGGGACATTATATATTTATGTAAGTAAGAGCAGTTTGTTGTACTGCATACAGAACTGATTTTGGAGCACACTTGCAATATAGAGATGAGTCTCTTATTCATCCTTGGTTTGAACAAAATAAACAAAGCCTGTATTTATCCTCTGTACCAAGCTCACAAGCTCATGTTTCGGCTTTCCTTCCCCCTCTCTTCTGACCTGTACTATTTTTCCTTCATCAAACAGACAGGACCTCTACAGGGTATTTTTAATCTAAGCAAGACATTCAGTGGTCCATGATGTGCCAGTGTTGTACCAACAGAGAAAGGGGTGAAAGACTTTTCTCATAGTCAGAATTTCCAGATTTGACATTCTTGGCCAAAGTGCCACATATTGTGGCCACTGGTCCTTCCCCTGCACAGCATGCTTGCCTCTAGCAGGAGACTACATTCCAGAGCCTCCTGGTGTGTCTTCTCTGTTCCCTTCTCCCCCCGTCTCCCCCTATATTGCAGGCATCCTCAAGAAGTTATGACTGAGAGTCTCATGGTTTTAGACGAAAGAGCTTGTTGTCTATTAAATTATCTCCTACCCAACTGTTTTTTAAGTGACACTGGTAGTCTAAAAATCATATATACTTTTAAAAATCTTGTTTTAATAATACTTTAATAAAACTGAAGGAATTATAAGAATCTAATTTACTGTTTGTTTACCTGTTGTAAGTACAGTGCTCAGTTGGACAATGGAATCACTTCCTGGTTCTCAAATGCTATTTAAATCTAGACAAACAAACAAAACAAAAAATGTTTTCATTGTAATAAGTCATGAAAATGTCTCTATTCTTAAGATTTTGCAAAACTTTTTTTATACAAAATATATGTTTTGGGCCTTTAAAATAATTTTAGGTAATATGCATGGATATTAAATGGACATAAAATATGGTTTAACAGTTGAATGTTGTGAAAACCAGTTATTATTAAATCTAAGACAAATAGAAATGTTTTCACAAGTTTTCTTTATATTCCAGTGAAAACAATTATTTTTCAAAACAAACGTGTACTCCCCTGCAGTGCTTATATTCCAAACATTCCAACAGTAAAAATTTAAATTGAAAATTACTTTAAACAAAAATGAAATGGACTTCATTGATTGTCATTGTCCAAGCTGAGAGAAATGTAACTGTAAACATAGAACATAAATACTAAGTAAATTGGATTTTGTAAAAGGTTTTATCACTTCTAAAAACTGAAGATGTCATTAGTAAACTAGGTTTAGACATTTAAGTTACATGTTGTAAATAAGTTGTTAGTGTCCCTCTAATAGAGTTGTGTGTGTATAGTAAAATATAATTAACTTGTATTCACTCTTTATTGATGAAAATGTGCTTGTCAAAATATAAAAAAATCATTCAGGTATGTATGTTCATATATATTAGAGTTATATGCAAGTTGATTGATGGGAATGTGTATACGGTGTGTGTGATATTTAAATAATTATGCATGTTTGTATATGAATATATTAATGTGTTACATTCTCCATAACATGCAGCCTCAAAAGCCCTCTTCATTGTATGTTAAGCTGTCAAAATCAGGAATAGTTCTACTATAACAGGTTTCTTCAACTTAATGAAAGGGGAGGTGAGGTAACTTGTTGATAACTACCTGACTGCATCATTAAACATTACAAGAGGGGAAATTAGGACATTGGACTGGTGTCTTTTTCTTTTCATAAATCTTATTTTTGATGGAAAGGCAGCTCTGTCGCCAGCCAGTCCTGCATGCATAGACCCTCCCTCCCGCCATAAAACAATGAGCACATTCAGGCACAACTCGTGTTTTCAGTTATTAAAAACGGAGCCGTCTGTCTCTGCCTGTGACTTTAATCTTTAAGCCTTTATTCCCTGTATCCCACCCCCTCTTTCTTCCCCCCAACCTTTTGTTTGTGAAGTGCAGAGCTACAGGATACGTGGGCCTGGAGTTTCTGAAAGTATTGTACATTCCCCCGGCAATTACAGATGTTTATAACCCCGATTGAAGTTTTTTCAGTGTTGTAGATGGTACGGAGAAAACTAGCGAATGCTTTTCTCTTTGCCTCTAGCAATCATTTTGGTTTTTAAAAAAATCTTTATTTTTACATAAACTCTTAATTATTTTTGGTCTTTTAAAATCCATTTCAACTGCCCTCTGATCAAAAAGATCTGTAAGCACTGTGTGTGGATCTTCCAGTGGCCTCTCATGACTGTTCTTTGGGGACAACATATTTCTTGTGGTTTTAAAAAGATGCACAGCAGTGGACTTTAATACAAAGCAGGGCTTCTGAATCTGGGGACCATGGCCCTGGGCCTGATGTGTTCCAAAGACAGATACTAGGTGGCCCATGAATTCTGTGCTGATGCTTAAGAGGTGAATTGAACAAATGTTTGATATTTCATGCGGTTACATTGAAACTAGGACCTCAGTTGAGAAAATGTTGTGAATGATTGGTAATCCCTTGTATAAAAGATGTTTGCCTCTGCTGAATAGCTTGTAAAGTTCTCTAGGAGAATTCAGTTTTGACAGCCCAGTGGAAATACTTTACATTACCTTGCATGAAATCTGAATTCAGTTCCTTGTCCATGTTTCCTCTTCCCTGAACTAACAAGGTTTGGAAATTTATATAGAATCAGTGTACGTGAACCCATGTGTGGCTAGAGATGAATCCTTTGGATTAAGAAATTATGTTGACATTTTTCCATAAGAGTACCATGCATTCCTCAGCTGGAAGGCAGTTGGCCCTGAGTGTGGCAGTATAAAATGTGTGCAAGAGAAGAAAAAATAAGGGTCCAATAGAGACATGGAGATGAATTTCAAGTTTCTTTAAAACAGATTCCTTAAGGCACTTTTAAAAATGTGTACTTGTTCATATTTTCATATTGTATGCAAATTACTATTTATAAGTAGCATTGGGAGACTTGTGCTTTCGTTTATGTAGCTGATACTATGTCACTAACTTTAAGTTCATTTGTTGAATTCCTGAAACTTATGTGGGGTGAACTTATGGGGAGCTGGGGGTATAATGAGCCAAAAGCCACTTTCACTTTCTGCTGTCAGTTTGCTGGTCATCCTTTCGGTCATGCAGATCTTTGCACCATTCAGCATATGTTGAGAATTTGAGGTGTTAACTCAAATTCTATAAAAAGAGTCTACTTGTAATTTAATATACAAGTGACTTTCATTTTACTTTAAAAAAGATAAAAAGTATGTAAACACATAGTTCCCTTAAGCACAGGGAAAGAGCCAGTAGATACTCCGTAATAACATTGCTTGAGTCCACTGCAGCAAGCCAGTCAATCTTCAGGCACAATAAATTTCATCTTAAGATATTTGGGAACTTAAGTTATGAATAATTTTGTATGGTAAAGACATTTGGGAAAGATGGCACTGTTTTCTGTGTTAAAACCAATTGCTCAGGCATTGAATTGATCATACCATCTGTATGACACAGTGTAATTTAAAATCTGCTTGTAAACTTCTCTTTAGAAGTTCCTGTAAAAATAGAGACAAAGCATATGAAATATATTGGTGGAGGATGCCATGTCCTGAACTTGTTTACACGCGTAAAACATGTACCTGTCTCTTCCCTTCCCCGAGGTCACATAGTGGAATTATGTGGATTCATAATAGTAGGTTTCAAAGAAGTATGCACATTTAAAAAAAAAAAATCCCTTAGATTTGGGGAAAGCCTCTGTTGCACTTATGCTGGTCATGAAAAATACATGATGTTAAGTAGAAAGTAAACAGCTAAAATTACGAGTCACTAGCAGAAACAACTAACAGTTGATTTGAGAGAAGGTGTTTACATGCACACACAAACTGTCCAGTTCATATACTACTACCTTCTTTCCCTAAAATGACCTTAGAAACAATATCCATATTGATGGACCCATTATTTCACTTACCTTAAAAGTGCCTCTTTTTCTCTCTCTTTAATGGTTATAGTTCTTGATGAAGTACAAGTTCGTTCTTTGGTTTCCTACCAACAACAAAATGAAGCCCTGGTCTACCTTTACCTGGAAATTTGGCAGCAGTCGACGGGAGTTACGCAAGCTACACAGAGTAGCTTGCGTAACTCCCATCGACTGCTGTGCTTCCCTTCTGCACGCTGTCTTCACTGCACTGCGCCAACGGGAACCGTGTTCCCGTCGATGCAGCGCTATGCCACTTGAGGGGGTGGATGTACTGCGTCGACTTCCGGATCGATTGAGAGGGTGTACACTGACCGCTCAGTTGATCCAGAAAGATCGATCTGATGGGGGCAACTTTGCAGCGATCACTATAGACATACATTAAGACCTTGTGGAGAGGGTGTGTGTGTGTGTGGTGGGGGGGTGGAGGGGTTATGTTTGTGGCTGTACGCAAAGGCTTTTAATTCTCTCTCTCTCTCTCTCTCTCTCTCTCTCTCTCTCTCTCTCTCTAGGCTTTTCTGTGGTGCTGCTCATATTAGTAGCAGGGCACCTCAGAAATATTAATTTATTCTTACATCTCTGTGAGGTAGGGAAGTATTATTTCCATTTTACAGATGATGAACCGAGTCTCTGAGATCAAGCAGTTGGCCCAAGATCACACAGCAAGTCTGTGGAAGAGCTGAGAAAGGAACCCAGATCTCATGCATGCCAGAACAGTGCCTTAAATTCAAGACCATTGTTTCTCACATCTCTTTTGGATGCTAGATCTCTTTATTGTTGGCAATTTCTGTGTCCTCCCTGTTCCTTAGGCTTATCACCCTCATGTCATTGGTGACTCCACTCCCCATCCCCCATTGATGCCATTGTCAAATCCCTCTGGATTTTCTTCCAAAATTTATCCATCCATATCCATTTCCACCATGAAAACACATGTCCAGGTTCGGATTGTCTCTGGCCTGCCCATTTATATAGTCTATATACATTGTAATCAATTTGGGGCAGAAACCTTATTTTTGTTTCTCTCTCTAAAGCATTTTAGCACTCTGATGGTATATAGTTAATAACTTTCCCCCTGTGCAAACTCAATGGAAAATCTTGCAGAAAGCTGATATAGTTCAAGACAATAATATTTCTTAAATCTAGTCTTTCCAACCTGTTTCATTTCCAAATTTATTATAAAGACTTTACTGAGTTGCAGCGACCATTTATGCTCAACTGCGTAAGGCCCAAATTTAAATGCTACATTACATTTAATTTTCCAAAGCAATGCACAAGCACATGTATGTGGCTCTGATATTAGAACAAAATATCTCCCAACAAGAAGACCAAAACTTGAACTTATCAAACTGTATATTGAATAGTCAATACCAATCCAACAAGTCACAGGGGAAGTCGTTAGGATGCTGGATATGAAATATCTTCTGTGAGACAAGACAAAACTGAGGTATGTGTACTTGTGTGTCTAATTCTTTGCACCTTCATTCTGACTGCAATGGGAATAAACAGCTCTTGAATACACTGCAGCTGATCACCACATTCTTCATAAAACCAGTCTTCTGGGGTTAAAAAAAATATTGTTCAAGGGAAAAGGGAGGCAAATTTATTGCAAATCCCCACCTCTAAATGGATCGTTTGTCTCAGGTGAAACTGCACAGATAATTGTAGACAACCTTTTTCATGCCCTTAATGTGAATCTAGACATTGGAAATCAATAAAAGCTTGTTAATTATTATTTATTATTCATATTGCATTAGCTACTAGAAGCCTCAGTCATGGGGATGGATAGCTGTTGAGAAATGCTGACTTTTTAATGATGATCATTGTATACTTCCCTGTGTTAATATTGCTTAGCCAAGTTACATAAGTTCTTTAATTTTTTTCCTGAGTGGATCTTTTCAGCCCTAAAATTAGTTTTGTGCTCTTTTATAAACTCTGTCCAATTTGTCTTTGTCTTACTTGCATTGGGTGCTTAGAACCATAAACAGCAATCTAGACAAGGCCTCACCATGTAGGGAAAAGACTGTTTTTTCTCTGCTCTATGACCTGAAGCCTCTGCTTAGTCCAAAATTTCAGTGGCACTTTTTGCTGCCATATTCCTTTGCAAGATCCAGTTTGCTGTCCACCAATATCCATAGGTTTTTCAGTCATTAGGAGTTTCTAAACTTCTCCCTCCTTTGGAGTATCTCACAGGAATTAGAATAAAAGATCAAACTAGTGATTTGTCTAGTTCAGTATACTGTCTCTGACAGTGGCTAGAATCATATTCCCCAATGATGCAAGAAAACCAATAATGGACAACTGTAGAATAACCTCCCCATAGCGTAGGTATCTTTCTAATCCCCACCAGTTAGTGTTTAGTTTGTGTCCTGAAGTATGTGTTTTTATCCTGTCTAAAACATTTTATCCTGCTTAATTTAACTGTGAGTGTTTCTATTATTCATATAAATAACTAACCCATTTCCCTAAATAATTGGCTCTGATGTCTAATGGGAATGAATTCCAAGGGTTAATTGTTCTGTGTAAGAATAATTTCCTTATATAAGTTTTAAGTTTGTTGCTTTCCAATTTCATTAGTTGTCCCCATCTTCTTGTAAATAAAGCACTCCTATTACCTTCTCTGGATCATTAATATTTAATATATCTTTATCATGGACCCTCTTACTCATTTTCTTTGTAAACAGTGCCGTTCTTTTCCTATAAAGACTTTCCAAACCTCTAGTCATTTGTTTTCCTTCTCTGAAGACCTATTTCTGCCATATCTCTTTTGAGATGGGGTGACCGGGCTTGAACATAGCATTCCTGGGGAGGATATATCATTTATTTAATACTTTCAGTATTTTCTGTGTCACCACTTATACATCCTAACTTTTTGTTTGATTTTTGGACTGCTGCAGAATCTTGTGCAGAGGTTTTCATTGAACTGTCCGTATGTCTCTTTCCTTAACGATTAAAGTTAATTTAGAAACCAAAATGCACAAATAGCTTAAAAAAAAAAAAAAAAAAAAATTTCCAACACACATTACCTTGACAATACTGAAATTTATTTGCTGTCATGTTGCCCAATCACTCAGCTCAGCTAGGTTTTTCTGAAGTTCCTCTTAATCCTCTCTTGTCTTGACTAACCTAAATAATAATAATATCCTTTGCAAATTTTGCCACCTCACTGTTTACTACCTTTTCCAGATAATTGATTAATATGCAACTATTTATACAACAGCAAAACATTAGGATATGTGACTTTACCCTGACTTAAAATGTTGTAGATAGAAATGTCTTTGAGTCTAAGGATGCAG
Source organism: Emydura macquarii macquarii (assembly GCF_026122565.2). Lineage (NCBI taxonomy): Eukaryota > Metazoa > Chordata > Testudines > Chelidae > Emydura > Emydura macquarii. The sequence continues at coordinate 13,743,738 of NW_027131105.1, read as the reverse complement.
TATTGTTGTTGTAGCCATGTCAGTCCCAGGGTATTAGAGGGACAAGGTTCGTGAGGTAATATCTTTTATTGGACTAACATCTGTTAGTGAGAGAGACAAGCTTTAGAATTACACAGATCCTAAATATCTTTTTTAATAAATCCACCATTCCAATAATTAGAATGGAGGAAAATAGTAATTACCTTGGTGTGACACATTTTTTAAAAAATTCCCTTTGCTAATGCACAGCAATATGTTCACTGAGGAGTGCTGTTTTTTCATGTTTTGCATATTGCTGTTCCCCTCATTAGTGATGCTCTTGTACTAGGAGAAGTAAACAAAAATAGTTACACTTAGCTTCTATCCCATTAGAAAAACAAGATGGGGGAAGAAAATCTTCAAGTAGAAAAGACAAAACCAATAAAGAGAAATTATTTCTCTATCTTCTAAGTGGGTATTGCAAACAATCTAATGTAGATAAATTAGGACTATGAACAGATAGTTTAATAAGATCTAGTGGTTCTTGACGTAATTCATGTGTACAAGAATAGTTTAAACTAAAAGTTATTCATATTACAATCAATCTGAGTAGAGACACAGGGTTAAGACCTGAGCATGCAGTACTTATTGTGGTGAGTTTTACCTGATAAGGCTGTGAGCGTTTCTCCAGATAAGGGCTACAGGATTTGACCCGTAGTCAGAATAGAATTCCCCTGGAAATAAGAAACATTATGCCATGTATTATTTTTGACAGTGTTGAGAGAGAGAAGCGATAGGATTTATATAGTTTTTGATAAAGCTATGGAGACACCAGACGTAATTTGAAAACATTGAGTTTTAATTGCTTTTAACAAGCATGCAAGGTTGGTCTCATGGGCCACCAAATGTGTCTTTATAAAATGTAATTATCTTTGAGCTTCCTATTTGTAGTATTCATTGTTTGATTTGTTCCTATAAATATGACCCCACTCCGTTCATCATGAGCTCAGTTAATCAGAATTCCAGCTATGCTTTGGAGTTTTATGGTGGCTTGTTTTGCTTTTTAACTCTTTCTGCTGTAACTCTAAATTTTTGTTTTGAAAAAACACTTCTTCCCCCTCCACCTTCAAAAAAATCAAAACAGTTTTCCATTGTTACTCATGAAGCACAAACTCAGGCACTGTGAAGTGACACTGTGCATGGAATTGAAGGGGTGGGTGGGTGTGGAAAGGAAAGTTCACTACAGCCAACCAGTATAGGTCTACTTTGGCTTATCGTCAACTCCCAAACTCACCACCTTGCTTTTTTCAAAACAGAACTAGAACTGCCACTGTATCATATTTAGTAAAGTTGCTTGGAGTTTCTTGGCATATTTCTTGGAGTTTGGGGCAGCTGTTTTCAGTGTCACTACATGGTGGAATTCTTTCCTGCTGCTTTTGAACTGAAATGTGACCTGCTCTGTATCCGTCAACCTCTCTTTCTCTCAACCCAGAAAAACGTCTGATTGTATCCTGAGGTCATTTACATGACTTGCTTCAATGGCCTTAGTTGGCAGCTTATTCAATATGTTAATTTTACTCTTTTCATGAAGGAATTCTGCTGAGTTTACTCTTAGTTTTTTTTCATTTTTTTTAATGGTGACTTCTTTTTGGGACCCTCTCATCAGGGTGAATAGCTTTCCTGGTTCTCCTTCGTCAAATTCCATTAATAATTTTTAACACATATTTATGACCTGCAAGTCTCTTCAGATGATCAAAATGCCAGCTTCCTGAATTTTGCAGAATTAGGACTCCTGTCTACTGTATAGTGCATCCTCTCTACAGCCAGACTTTTCTCTATGATGAGATGAAATAACACTAAGCATTGTAATAAAAAAGTAAGATAAACCACTAGCTTGCAGAATCTAAATAAAATAGATGTCAGCCACTCTTATTAAAGAAATCTTTTTTCTCTTTCTAGAGGGTGCTTTGCATTTTTGTTGGAGCCCAGGGTATGGTCCTGTTCCTTCCTTTATTCTTCCCCTTAGGCTATAGAATCTGTGAAACTCACTTCATCAGGACTTAAAATTGACCATGGACTTTACTTGCAAATGCAAATCTGTTGTCCAATTTAGCTTCCCTTTCATAAGTTCTTCACATGCAAAGAAACATAAGCAAGAAAATCCTACAAAATAAATAAGCTATTGCTTCTATAGGTGGAGAAGGAAGATATATAATATCTTTTTAATACCTGGAGAGTACTTGGATATTATGGTGTTGGAGGCCATATAAGTACCTAGATGGGTACCTAGATAGGTTTGCCTGCACAATATTTTGCTGATCAAGAGTGAGAATCCTAACAGCCTTGCTAACCACCACCACTGGGTTACTTGTCTGGGCTTGTTGTTTATTTTGCAGTAGGAGCAAAGCATTAAGAAAAAGGATTTTAAAACAATGGTCTCCATATGGGTCTGTTATCTAAAGGCCTACCATTCTGATGATATCCTATGCAAGCCTAAATTCTTCAGACAACCCAAGCGGTGCCTTTGTCTGGTTCCATCAAACAGCTACCGCCTCTCTTGAGAGAGAGTCCCTTTTTAAACCCCTCTATATAGTTTCATTGCTTCTTTGTGTTCCTGGGCCTTTTCCTTTCCTAGCATTGTCTCTAAACATCCCGCAAGAGTTTGTTATCATAAGCCATTCTTTCCTTTCCTGTTTTTTTCCAAACAGCCCCTCCTGTTAAACTAAAGTAATGTGTTCATATAGTAAACATCCCAATAACCAGGTCAACACACAGAATTAATAAATTATTAAAAGACAGCTTCAAATCCATCACATCTTGGCTCTTTTGAAGTTTCCATTAGAGTTCTGTCCATGCTGCTTCTTACTGGCCAATTGGCGTCACTATTGAGCAGTGTAACGTTAATCCTCTTCTGTGGATCTAAACACATAACCTGTGTAGTCTGTGCAGATTATGCTGTCTTAGAAAGTGAGATTCCAGTTCTGTGGGTCAAACCTATAACTCTTGATTAGTAGTGGATAATTTTACAGTTCTGGTGGCTGTACTATCTTATAAAAACCGTATACAGTTATTTTAGAATTCCTGCAGGTGCTTTTGCAAAAGCAATAGCAACCCCTCGGGAGATGTATTCCATTCCTTACAGGCGTATACAAAGCCCAGAACCTACTCAGTGCCATATGCCTTTAGCTGCTGACATTTACTGTGTGCATTTTTAAACAAGAAGGGCTTTGGTTATCTTTATAGTGAGAGAGAATGCACTCACGAAGGGTCCCACGTTAGTTTTTATTTTTGTCTTCAGAGAAGAAGAGAAGTTGGACAGACTATGAAGGCCTCAAATATGTCCCAGGGTTGGTCCTGTTTTTTGAAGCCTTCTGCAAAATAGTAGATGCAGAGCTCTGACTAGCCCTTTCACCACCTCTGAATAGACCATCACATCTCTGGCCACTAACTCCTTACTTGCTATCCCCTTTGGTTGTAGCAACTACACCCTTTGTTCCACCTATTGCTGATGTACGTTGGCTTCTGGAAACCTCTCTACATGGATCAGGAGGGCGGGAACTGGTCTCAGAGTGAACCAGGAACATGGATGGGGTAACAGGAGGACATTGCTCTATTTGGTGGGTCAGATGTGGATTCCGTGGAAGTGTGGAGCTTTAAGATGACTACTGCCCTCTCTTTATATCTGCAGGGTTAGGAAAGAGCTTATCCAACATCCAGTTTTCATTGGTTGTAAATTCAGGCAACAAGAAATCTCCGTTTGTTGATCAAGGATGATTGTATATTTTGTAAATTTTAATACATCTGTAGAGAAATGTGATGCATCGGCAAGGACCCTTGGTTTTACAAAGTTTAGCTGCTCCTGGGTACCTAGAAATATCATGTAAATCAATTTCTGAATGTAAGGTTCTCATGCAGTTTTCGGTTTGTGATTTCCAGCTGATAAAACCATCTGGATTGGCATCCTTGGAAAACAGTGGTGGGATCCTTGAACTTTAGTGAGAGTTCCTGTACTTTTCAAAGTGTTGTCTAACCAAAGTTCTGGTATCCGGTTTGGTATATGATTTGCATTGCTTTACAGAGGGTTTCTTCATGGGTAATTCATGCACTCCAGTCTTCCCTTCCTTTAACATTGGCTTTTGAAAGATTCCATATCCTGCAAAACATCTTCCTCACAAACCCACCAGCTCCCCCCAAGGTACCTACCAAAATCCTGTATAACTCCTAGCATCTCCCCAGGTGTTACTGTATATGAAAGCAGAGAATAATTTAGTTGTTTCTGAATAAGGATTCTTAACAAAGAAAAAAAAGTGAGGGTGGATTGGTGGGAGGGGGAAGTTTCATACTCGCTGCATGAAATAGACAATATTTCCTGAAACAGGAGACACTAACCTCAAAGAATTTAAAATAAAACATTCATTTTATTATTTTTTAAAAAGGGGGAAAAGGGGAGAAAAAATAGTAGAATAGTCAGTCTTTTTATTCTAGGTGCAGATGAAATTGATTAAACCTTAAAAACTCGCCTCAGTCCACCCGGTTTATTAATTGAAGAATTTCCTCTTCCCCAGAATGGGAAGTGCACATTAAAACAGAGCTTTGCCCCTGAGTAGCAATGATACTTGAGAACGGCACATTTTCTGCAATCCTATTTTCTCTTCTGTGCTAGAGGAAATCCTAACATGGTAAAAAGCATATTTAAAAAAATACATTTAAGGAAGTCCGCTTTCATTTCCTTGTAAAGCATGAAATCAAATTATAGCCCATGGCCTACAATTATTTTATTTCTGCATTTCAAATTCCATTTTCTGCTTCCTTTCACTGCCTGTGAACAGTTGTACTGTTTGTGCAAAGTCAGCTAAAAAGATTACCACAAACAGAAAAAAGGACCAGTAGCTTAAAGAAGCAAGGAGTCAGAATCCATATTTATGTTCTGTGCTCACGTGGCATGCAAAATCTCTTCACTAGTTCACCTTAGGACCCAGCCCCTTTTCCTCATTCTCTCTCCCTCCTTCTTCCACTAGTGCAGATTAATGAGATTTTACTATGTTTTGGAGCCAAGTCATCTTCGGCTTTACATTGATAGAGATTGTAGCAAAAGTCTGATTTGGCTCCCTATTAAACTGCTGCTTGCTGAAATAAATAAAATAAACCTCTAATTTTCTTGTTTTTCACATACTTGAAAAAAAATCTCAGATTCTCTGTTAGTAGCTGGAAATACTTTTTGGTTCACCCTTTCACCCATGCTAAAATTGCAAGTCAGGTTAGTGTCTGGAGTTTATAATCCAATTGTTCTAAAAATGTGTACTGTGTATGTAATAAAATAGTAATAAACTCTTGGAATTGAGAGATTAAAAAGAGAAGTCTAATCTAAATGATTTTTCTAGACCTAACCCTACCTGTGTGTTACCCTATTTAAAATTACATAAAACTGAAGTGTAATGGAGAGAATTGACTTCCTTAGGTCATGATCCCACAATTAGTTGTGCTTGGGTGAACAGCTGTGTCTTTACTGAACTCCATTCACTTCACTGGGGACTTTGAAGGTACAGTAGTCTACCAGGATGCAACAAACTGTGAGCAGAACCTTAATCTCTGAGTTGGTTTATATGGAGATCCATAACAGCATATGTGGTCAAGACATGGATGGATTTCTCTCTTATGAGAGATGAGCTGTTCTCTTTATACTGGAATAGAAGTCATAAAGACTGATCCATGTGTTGTATGCACATAACACAATACAGCTACCAGAAACTGGATCTTCACAGCATTCTACAGTAAATATGTGTTTGAGGAATCTAGTTTTACTTCTGCTCTAACACCTTTGCCTAGGAATCCAAAGCAACAGCATACAGGAGTTGTAGGGCCTTCCCACTTTCTTTACAGTACAAAAAAATCACCTATGCACTGCTTTGTTTTAGTAGGGTTGGAATCAAGTCCAGTGTATTATTTTAAAACTTTATTAGTTTAAAAATGTGTTTTGTGTGGGGTGGATTCTGCTGGCTGCCAGGGTTAAGTTACTGTTTAATTTTATTTCTTTTCACGTCTCTTGTGGCAGGCTGCTTAGAACCTTGGATGAGATTTCCTTTTTGTTCATAGTATACATCCAAAGAAATTACAATAAATAACATAAATTAATAGAAACACAGGAAGAGACAGTCAGTTTGATTTTTAAGATAATTGTTCTTTTAAAAAAAATCTAAAAAACATAATGAGGATATTTTGGTGGTGATAATGTCATTTTTAAAGTAGGTCATATATTTGGCTTACTAACCTTGACATTATAAGAGATACACTGGATATCTGCATAGAGTTTCTTCTGTCTGATATGGGCTAGGCACATCTCCTACCAGCTGAGCTAGTGGAAGTTTTATTGTGGCTTAAACCAAGTAATGCTGCTGCCTACAGATCATCAGGATGTCAGTCTGGTAAGACATATAAATACTGCCATGATGGGCAAGGTATAAGAAATAGACAGCTAGGAGTCTTAGCTTGGATAATGTGTGGGATGCACAAATAAATCAAGTTATCAGATAATGGTCTCTGCTGACTTGTGGAGTCTACTCTAATATCTGGCCACTGGTTGACTGGACACACACACACACTGCTGGCTTCAGGGCCTCTCTGGCTGATATCTTTGGATAAGCACTCCTACTACAAGCTCCAAGCAATGGCAATCATAAATTATTAACTGTTTGCCAGCTATTAAGGTTTCCCCAAAGTTCTAAAGTAACTTTTACTTTGTTAAGGATGGCTTGGACTTGGGTTTTTAAAGTGGGGCTCAGATAATTTTTATCCCTAACTAAAGGACCTTTTTTAACAGTCCTCATTTTAAGAACATCTCTAAATAGTCTCCTGTCAATCTGCTGATTATAGATGAATGCTGCTGCCTCCAAGGTTAGCTCCCACTGCTTTACTACTTTTCCTCTCTGTTACTTTGTTGTGATTTCTTTCCCCCATCTCTCCCTGTCATCACAGAGACTTTTTTCACCAGTTGTCTTCATTGGCATTTATTTTTCCTGATTTAGTAAACGTCTGTTGCTTTACTTTGTTATTCCTGTGTGTTCAGTTTCTTATCTTGCAACATAATTCCCATCTTTTGCCATTCCCGTGTACATCTGTAGCTGACAACTAGCTTCTGTTTCGTTTTTCTTATTAGAGGGCTATGTCGCTGAGCAGTGTGACATCACTAGAAGAATACACTCCAGTAGTTGACTTACCATTTTCAGGGCAAGTGGGAAATTACTTCAGAAAGCATTTTTGATATCTTTCTGAATGTGCTTCAAAATTTCTTTAAGAAATTTATGGATGAAACAGTAAATGAAAGCCTGCATACTTTTTCTATAGGGAGTCTCTTGATTTCCTCCTCTTAATTTTGTAATCAGTGTCCCCAGTATAGATGTAATAGTTCAGTGATGCTTCCATATATGTGTGTTGGTCTTCTGCATGTATCTGCCCATTTGCCTGCAGATGTGGTTTTGAAGAACTCTCTCATCTCTTTTAGATCATTACTTTTATCTGTGTAGGAAAATAGTCTCTGGAAAACCAGTTCAGCTACTCTTTATTTCTTTTCCCTGCAGAGCCTGTGGAAGACGTTCTCTCAACAAATCATGCAGGTTTTGGATTAGATATCATCACCTTGTTTTATTCCTGTAATTGTTTTTGATGTCCATACTGCTATGGCAGTGATAATGTTTTCAATACCTGAATTAAAAGCTTTCTTCAAATGAGATTATATACATAATAGTACATTTATATAGGTTCATCCTTACTTGTGCTTTCCCTATTACTAAAGTCCAGAGATATAGTAGAAAATAACATACAAATGTTTCAGTTCTTTTTGTTAACTGAAATTCAACATTGTGGTGAGTTGATTGCTGGGTGCTTTGAAGACCATTTAACCTATAAACATAAGGTTATTAGTTTCTCACATCTCCTTTATTACCTGCAAGATATTTAAAAAAAACAAACCCCCAAACCTTGAAATTCAGTGAGATTGCTTCTTTGCTGTATATGCAGTTCGTAGTTTTGCCATTTTTGCTACAAGTGAGTTTCTGATTTTCATGATGAAAAGTCTGGCTATTATATTCATCTGCTAGGCATCCTACCTGACTTTTCCAGATTACTCTACTCCAGAAGTTCTACATCTCTGATCCATGGACTGCAAGTGGTCAAGTAGCCCTTCTACAGAATGAAACCAAACTGAGAACTAAGCAGAGGAGGACTAGGGAATAGAGAAGAGAGGCGGGTCATTGAGAACATCTGCCCCTTTTGAAGTGGTCCAAAGGGTGGGGAAAATTGGAAAAACTACTGTATCATCATCATCATCATCATTTCATTAGTTCTATTATGATAGTGCCCACTCATCCCGTCAGCCTAAGGAACCACATTATGTTAAGGGCCGTACAAACAGATAAAGACATGGTCAATGCCTGGAGGAGCCTGCAGTCTAAGAAAGTATGTTGGAGAAGTGTTCATCTTCCCCTTTGTTCCATGATTTCAGTGAAGATGTTGATGCTTGCCATTCTATTTAGGTATTCTGCCAAGATGTGTTAACTGTCTGTTGTTCACAGGATACATTCTGTTACACGTTATAACTATTATTATATAACAGTTATTTATTTGTTTATTTATTTTATTAAGTGAGCTTAGTCAGCATGCTAAGCACTGTATAGAGAAGGCAAGGGCCCTGCTCCAAAGAATTTATAGTATAATGAGACTAACAAATCTTTACCCTGTGTGTATAATTATATTTTCATCAGGAATGTATTGGATCAATGTATCATTTCTCTGATGCCCTATATGAGCTGTCTCCTTGGATTATTCACTTATGCCTCATCTCTTTCTTTGTCTTCTCTTTGTCTTTAAGTTGTTCCTGGTAGACAGTTTGCACTTGCTCCCCATATCCTGACATCTGGACTGATCTTGTCAATCATTTCATTATTATTAATGTTTGTTATTTGTATTGTTGTTGTGTCTAAGCATTGCAATCAGGGCTGCTTTGTGTTAGGTGCTGTTCATGTATGTAATGAAAAGACAGTTCCTGTCCCAAAGAGTTATTGTGGCCACTTCTAGGAAGATATCAAGAAGTTAAAGTGCTGTTTATACTTACAGCATTCTCTAAATAAAAAAAAGTGCTGTGCATTTATCTTTGATTAAAATCTTAATATAAAAATATTTGTATACAGGGGTGGGCCTTTGGACTTCTGGTTAGTTGCCTTGTTACCCTTTGTGATGCAAAGGTTGGGCACCAGGGAGGTAATGAATGTCAACATTTAGATTTTTCCCCAGTAGTCAACCTAAATCATTCTTCTTGTACCGTGGTGTTTACACCCTTCATTTGTCATCTGGCCAACCTTTGTATATTTAATTTTCTTACTCCTTCCCATCAAAGTTATGGGTTTATATTTGATACTATTATTTTTATTTAATAATTTCATATTTTGCCTCTGATGCTGCTTTTGGTTTTTTAAATAAACCTCAGCAGAGACCCTAGTGAGGCTTACATTTTAAGGGCTTCATATGTTTAAAAAAAATTGTCTGAGGGTGCTAATAGATGCATAAATATTACAATTAGTTGCATATATAATGTTTGCAGATAATAAAGTGGTTGAAAGAAACTGAAATAAAATGTCATTAAGGTTTCATCTTTATCTTTTGTCAGTGAGCTTAGATATTGAAGCACATATGGTGTCAAATTAGCCACTGTTATCAAAAGCAAGATTCTGATCTCAGTTACCCTAATTTAAATCTGTAGTAACTGAGGTCAAAATTTGGTTTAGAGTGTCTCTAGAGACCCATATTTACCTCCTCATATTAATTAGTTGGAAGAGGGTGAGCTAAAGAATACAATGCAACCATCATTACTTATGTCTTAAATATAATGATAGCTAATAATGTTAACCTTAACTTCTTGGTTGGTTTTAATGGTTCATTCATGTTCATTTGATAAATCATCTTCATTTGAACAGTTATCAGCTAAGTAAAGAGACTATCTGTTCAACAAAGCTTAGTACAAAACATAGTTACATTACAGTTGTAAAAACAAATTTCAGAAACACACACTGTTGCATATGCTTAGAACTAGTGTTTTAATTGTTTAAATATTAGCTAATTTAAAATATTTTTACCCCACTTAAAGGACTGAGACTTGTTCACATTCAGAACTAACTACCTGCACACTTTCTCTTCTTATTAAAATAAACCTAGCCCCCTCTTATTCTTTCAAAGATGTGGTTTAATGCTATTTATACTGTAATTAAAAACGGTTTTACGCTGTAAAACAATTTATGCAATAACAAAAACAGAAAATGCATTTGGAGGGATAACACATATGCTAAGCTTGCCACGCACAGTTTTTGAACTGATGGAGATACTGCTTGAGAAAATGCTGTGCTAGCTATACTGCTATGATAATGATCCTGCTGTAGTTTTAAAGGAGTCTTCATGGAATATTACAAAATGAAAAGCTTTGATAAGTTGAAAATATCCATTTGAAACTCTTAATTTTTGCAGCTGCAATTCCCACCCCCTCACTCACCCATGAAATTCACTCTAAGAATGATTTCCTATCCTAAGTTAATGGAAATTATAAACAAGTCTGTCTGTTTCCATGTGATGGCCCATGGTAAAGATGAAGCAAAAATGTAGTGGGGAGGAGAGGGAAAAGGAACAATTAAATCAATTTCTTATTAACAAAAATTTCAGGAAAATGTTAGAAGCACTGTAAACAGGAAATCAGGGTACTGTATATAATGACCCTGGATTTGCCATGGGTTAGTTTCTTTTAGCATTTTGTTATTCTTGAAAGATGTTTTTGTAGATCACTGCAACTCTTTACTAGTTCAGCTTTAGACCTTTACCTTTTTAAATTGAGCTTTGCTATATTAAGGTCCATTGCTCATGGCTTTCTAGTGCTTTATTTACAACATGCTACTCTGAAACAGCTTCTGAGTATATGAATGGCATGGATGCACATCTTTGTCTGGTTGCTGATCAGTTATGTGTATCAATACTTTAGCAGGAAAGAGATAGAAGGATCTTGAATGTGTGCGGAGTATGGTCTTGCTCTCTCCAGCCATCAGAAGCCTATCTGAAAGCCAGTTTAGTCAATAATGGGAATATTCAGTTAATGATATTTAGAACTTGTGATAAATCCACTAAAAAAAAAATTGGAGGAAAAACGAGGCCAAGAGAAATCAAGGTAAATTTAGACTCAAAGTGAGTGACATCACTCTCAGTGAAGGATTAGGGATGTGGGAAATTTTGCCTGTATTTGTTCAGCTGTTGCAGAGATTTGACGTGCACGTACTGTACATGCTCTAATTCAAAGCCGAGTGACAATATACTGTAGTGTTTAATCAATTCCCTCAACCACAGAAAAGTATATAAATCAAGTGACTTTAAAAACTTGTTTTAATATATTTAGAATTGATTAAAATGACCACTTGGTCATTTGAATGGTAATATTCTTGGAAAAGCACTTTCTTCTATGTCACGTTTCGAACACTGGCAGAAAAAGACGAAGGTCAGCTCTTACTAATTAAAGGGCAGAATGTTTCCTAAATCTCCCCCTCTTGTTCTGAAGTGTCCTGTTAATGCGGATATTCCTGAACACCAATCAAAAACATATTAACCAATCTTACCATTGAGCACTGAAAACTATGGTAACCATAATCTTCGTCAAATCATTTAACTCATTCAGCTTCCCTTCCCCTGCTTTTTTTGCATCTTAACATCCAAACACAAAACTATTATTATCAGCATGTGAAAGAGGGAATGAACAAGATTACTGGCCCAGCAGGGGTTATTTTTTCACCTTAGTAGTAAGGTGGATGCAATTCTTCATCACCTTTTCATTCTCTTATGTTTTTACAATGAATCCTGCACATCCAGCTTTTGGCTGATGCTTTCCAGAATGTTGCTCCACAAACTCCCAAGGAGCTCTTGGAAAGGGAAAATTGACTTATTCAAAGGTTCCCAGTTTATCCTTGTCACAGTTGTAATAGTTTTTGGTCATCGCGGATAGAATTTTTCACTGGTCTTTTTGCTGGTGTTCTTCCTTCACACTTGCATTTAACCTCTTCTATTCATTTTATGGATTAAGACCAAAATTTTCAAACTTTGGTACCTAAAGTTAGGCTTTTAAATTCATATTTAAATATCTAAATAAAAGTGGCTTGATTTTCAGAGGTGCTGAGCACACATACTGCTCCCTTAGCAGCTCGCTGTTTAAATGCCCAGAGCCAGTATTTTTATTTCAAATCTTTAAAGATATCATGAGGGGAAGATGACAGTACTCATTTAAAAGTGCAGAAAAAATATTTGCCAAGTATTTCTGAACTTTCCATTTGTTTGCACACACTTTGGAACTTGAAACCTTTCTTTCCTTAGTGGTTTTGTTCTGTGAAGTTTAAACTTAATTTTACTGATTTGTTTTTACAGTGATTCTTATGGATCCTAGACCAATGTGACTTCATTTTCTTCTTTATATAACAGCACCCTTAAAAATGTCAATATAGCTCTGCAAAGAGAGTTTCAGTTCTCTGTTGGTTCTGTCTGCAAACAAATCATGAAACCATGAAAGATCATTAGCTCTTTCCAAAAGAGGATGCTCAGGAATAATCATGTTAGTAATTATGGAAAGATCTAATGGAGACTCAGTATTATGCTCCTGCAGTAAATATAAAGTATGTTAAGATCCTGAAAATTGGCCCATGTCGTATGTCTCATTTTAATAATCTTGGCAGTGTGTTTACCTTTGCAGCAGCATGAAATGTCTAACCCTATTGCCCTCACTGTGGTGTGACCGAGGGTAAACAGAGCACATGTTCTCTCATTGTAACATACTAATCTGTTTGTTTACAGTGTGTTACTGAATTAGTTGAGATGTATGTCTTATGTTTGTGCTTCAGCAAAGATCAGCTTTATAACAAATATATTGCTCAAGTCCTTAATGTAAGGCTGTCACTGTGGTGCAACCGGTAAACTTTTTAGTCTAACAGACTTGGGTTTCTTTGTGTAGCTGTAATTATAGTCTTCTGCACCTTGAAATTCCTTGAGTTTTCAAATGGCATTGAACACAAACACGCTTTGGATTTTCGCTTTGGCTTCATGTTTTCTTGTGAGAGTGTATTATTGATACATTAGGGACAGTGTTTACAGAAACACTTTGGAAAGAGGGTCTCTAATTTTTTTATACAGGTACGATACTGACATTGACTTCTCCTTCAGGTGCCCAGATTATTGATTTGATGATGCTCGTAATAGATGTGACAAAAGGAATGCAGACTCAGTCAGCAGAGTGCTTGGTGATTGGACAAATAGCCTGCCAAAAGATGGTGGTAGTTCTGAACAAAATAGACCTTCTTCCAGAGGGGAAGAGACAGGCTGCCATTGAGAAGATGACCAAGAAAATGCAGAAGACCCTGGAAAATACAAAGTAAGTTATCAAATATGTTCTTCTAATGTAACAAAGCTTATGGTACATTGACCTATGCCTCAGAGATGCTACCACACACACCTTGGGTAGATCAGACACAGGCATAAAGAAATCTCATGTATGGATGTGTAGAAAGGGGTAAAGGTGTGTTTGTTTTTGTTTTTTTCCAAGAAATTCAAACCCAGTTTTAAATTTTGCATCTGACCCCTGAGCAAGATTTTTAAAAGTATATTTTAGTTGCTGTGATTTTTGGTGCCTAGTTTGAGACAACACCATAGGGTGCATGCTCAGGTGCCTAGCACTGACCACAGCTAGTTGACATATTTTAAAATAGAGCTGTCTCTGTCTACACTGGATGCTAAATGGTGTTTTAAAATGTGCTATTTAACATGTGTTAGCTGACACACCTCAGTTTCTCTGTGTAGACAAGGACTTTGACAGTTCTGTGCTATTCTTTTGGGTTAATTTGCTGCACTGCCCCTGGTGTGTGCTCCAGCTACTCATTGTGATCATTAAAGATCTCATGGTGGCTGCTTTTGTTCCTAAGGCCATGTCAACAATATATGGACTACAGCAGCATAGCTAAGGTGCTGTAGCTCTGTTGGCCTAATCTGATAGTATAGATGCAGACCAAATGACGAAAGGGATTTTTCTGCTGCTATAGGAACCTCCCTGAGCGATGGTAGCTACGTTGATGGAAGCGTTCATCTGTTGACCTCTCTGCATCTACAGTGGGGTAAGGTCAACATAGCTACGTTGCTCAGAGGTGTGGATTTTTCACAGCCCTGCCCACCTTAAGTTATCTTGACCTGAGTTTTTATTGTAGAGTGGGCTTCAGTGTAATACTTTTTCGCCTTCGTCTGTTACATGGGGCATGGCTCACTTGCTGGTGAATTCTATGTACCTTAAAGTCTTTAAACCATGATTTGAGGACTTTAATAACTCAGCCATAGGTTAGAGGTTTATTACAGGAGTGGGTGGGTGAGGTTCTGTGGCCTGCATTGTGCAGGAGGTCAGACTAGATGATCATATTGGTCCCTTCTGACCTTAGCATCTATGAACCAGATTGAACCAAAATTAAGGTAGTTAATTGATTTAAAGACTCTCTTTGAATTCAGCTCAGATAAAACAACAGACGCAAAGTCTTCTGGTGAAAAAAAGCCTGGTTGTTGGCTTATAGGATTGTGACACTTTCTGCAGTCTGGGAATCTCAGTCAGCTGCAGAGAGAGGGAGGAGAAGTTAGGGTCTTTTCTGAATTGAAGGTGGGAAGTGTGATTGGTCTTAATGGGAAAAGAACAGCGTGATGGGTGGCTTAAGTGAGAATATGGAAGATGTGTTTGAGATTGGGATTATCCATGTGGGTACAATAAAAATAAATTTGAATTAAGTACTCTGTGTTGGCTGCTATGAGATCCTTGAATACAGGTGTAGCCCCTCAACTCCCCTGCAAAGTACTATCTCCTTTTTATAGATAGGGAAATTGAAGCACAGATGGGTGGAGTGTTTTGTCCAAGCTCATGCTGTGGAAAGAATTCTGGCTCATAATTACCTAACTGCTAAATCACATTTGTTACCAATGGCAGGAGTAAGAGTAGAAGTGATTGGGCATTTAAAGATGTGGGTTTTATCAATGCTACTGGAGCCAGCAGAACATGGTTGTGTAAGTCACCTCATGTTTAACTTATTTTTGATGGCAGGATAATGTCCCTGTTCTGAACATTTGGAAAATTTTGCTTTTTATCAGCTTCTCTGTTCTTTAGTCTGCTTCCTTTTGATCAGTACAGCAGAGAGAGGTCACTAGAGTGAAGTTTCCTCTTGTGTACATAGTACAGAGACAAAATTCTGCAACATGTGGCTTTCCTTCATGGTTGTTGATAGAGGGCAAAAAAATATAAAGCGACTTGATTTTCCCTGTCCTAGAAATTGACAAACTGTCCATTTTTATTATTTTTTGTGGGTCTAGATACCCATAACTTAGTCTGAGGTTGCTTAAACTTTTTTAAATCAAACCTCATATATATTTGGTCACACCAGATATATAGAAGGTTTTCATAGCTGTGCCTTTTTGTTAATAAAATTAATTGAAAAGATAAAATGACCACACTTAGATAGCTGTTGCATAAGAATTCAGATTTGTTAATCCCAGCCAAAGTGGCCATCAGACTGAAAAAATGAACAACTTAAACATAAATGTTTAATTTTATCTGATAGTTTTCCTACAATTTTATTTACTAGATTTTATTTTTATTTTTTATTAATCTTTTTTAGAAAGGTTGACCTACTACACGTCTCTTATCTTGAAACAGAAATGAAAATAATATTTCAATTTTTACATATTTCTTATCTGAGAAACAATTCTGTTTGGTACAAATAAGTTAAATAAGTTGAGACAATAATGTTTTATAATAGTTTATCTTTGCAAACTAATCAAATGTTAGCAAAATGACAAGATAAAGATTAAATTTATTTTGACTGAATGGGGATCATTACTCCTGCATGACACTCTGGTCATAGTTTAAGTCTGAGAACATATTGCAAATAAAAAGGAAAAATTACCTTTCTAATGACATATTGTATGAGGGTCAACACCTAGTTGTCTGTCCATTTTGATTATGGTCAAACTTACATTCAGAAAGCTAAAGTTATAAATATATTGGAAAGAAACTAGAGTGTATTTTCATGAGTACTTCTCTGCACTAAACCCACATATATCCTCTTAACCCAATCCTTTCTCAGGAGCTGGGAAACGCAAATAGGCCTTGCAAGCATACCCTGAATGTTGACTGGACTTTGTTAAACTAAGGGGGAAATGAGTTCCAGAGCTGAAACCTCTTAACTGCAAAGGCTGTGTCTCTATCCCCTTGCTGTTTTAAGAAAAGGTCCTCTCAGATCTTGTGCCTCAGCTGATCTCAACTGTTCTGGTTCTCCTTAGAGAGAGGTGGTCTTTTATAATGTTTTAGTTGAAGCCACTGTAACTACAGATCCCAGGGAGGCTCATGTATCAGACACGTCTGTCATCTTCCCTATCCACCCACAAAAAGATTCAGCTTTCGGACATCAGATCTGTCGTTTGTGAATTTTTAAAAGCATTGCTGACCTGGCCTTGTCCTAAAGTGCCAGCCCCACTATGCATCAGACATACCTTATTTCCTGACAACTTCTTTCCCATCATCAACTCTGTGCTATCAAACATAGGCAATTTAAGATGGTTTTGCATTTCTAAATGGCTCTTATTTATGGAACACAGCTAAGACCATTTGGCAGCCTGCTGTTTACCTCACATACTCACCTATAGTTCCTGGGGGAAACCTCAGTTATTAAATTATTGGTTCTGTCTATGAGTAGAGCCCTGTATCAACAACCAAATGTAAAGTGTGGTTGCTAGTATGGTTGCAACTGTAAAGGGGACAGTGCTATAGACCCTGACATCATTTTACAGCTGCTGCCACATGACTTCAGTGCAATGGAGAAACAGAATAGGAACGGTAAGAATGACGGTGTCATCCTTCTGCAGATTTGGTGATTGCAGAATTTGACCTCGTCAACAGTTGACCTTTCTGCAGATTGGCACCTAAAATCAATCAAAGCAAAAAATTTTCACACCAGAAAAACAAAATTCCTGTTATTTTTTTATCTGGGTTCCTTGCTTACACTAGCCTTCCTCTTTGTTAGAGGAAGATTAAGATGCCACTTACAGTAAGTTATTTGTGGTAGAATAAAGTAGTTCTAGAAGGGCTCCCTTATACTTGAACGTATTTCTAAAAGTAGCATGTGACACCTGTAGATTATGTTACATGGGGTTCTTGTGGACGGAATGAGGCACCTCGTTCAACATTAATTTGTTTATTGCCCAGAAGTGTTTGGATAAAAATAAATGAATTTCCAAAAGCTTTATTATTAATGGCTGGAATTCTCAGAGCACATTTTTGTCTGTTTGTCCCTTAGAATTATGGCGCACAAATGAGAAAATTGCTTGTATCCTGTCTTAGTGTTTGATAACTTCTGCAAAGGGTGCACATTTAGAGGTCACTGATCAAGAGAGAATGATCAATCTTCCCCCCCAGGTGTTGCCTTTTGAGATAAAAATCTAAAAGTTTAAGTTGGGAGAAGAAGAGAGCAAAAGGGACGCCATTCACTCCAATTTTGTGACCTGTTTCTGTTGTACAGTAACTGAGTACTTATGAGAACTGAGCACTTCCTGTATTTGAAGGTTTTTTTCCTGCTATTCTGCTTTTATCATCTGACTGACCATTGTGACTGTATGGGGGTTGTTTTGGCTTTTTTTATTTAAAGACTCTAGCCTATTTAGGGTACTGGTCTTTACAAAGATAGGTTTTTCATTTTGCTTCCTTTCAGAAGTTTAAAAAAAAATTCATTGTCAAAATGAGTTATTAGATGATATAAACCAATAGTTTGCATCTCACAAAAAAGTAATGTTACAGATTCTGTCAGCTGTTAAACAGACCTCTCTATACATTACAGGACTGAAGAATAAAATTGGTTGCAAAAGGAAGTCTTCAACTCTAGGATTGAATTGGGTCTAGTAGTGGTCTCTTAAGCTTTGCTCACTTGAGTTGGCAAAACAAGGATCCTATTAAATAGTTATCACCTCTTCTTTCTAGTATGCTTTGATCAACAGTGAAATAATTAACACCATTGACATTTACATTATAATCATTAGGCTTCAGAGTTCACATCCCCTAACAGGAGTGGAGACAAATCTCAACAGGGTCTCTGTAGACTCAAACAGACATCATTGAACTGTTTTTACATCTGGCCACATTTTCAAGGTTGTTGCAATTGTGACAGCTAGGGAATTTTTTTTTTTTAATCAAAGTTTAGAATCTGGAGCACACGATGGGAAGCCACTAGGAAAAAAGGTCCAGCTTACTGAGCCATCACAAGCTGGCCCAGTTTGGCCCCTCCTTAAACTATAGCCTTCTGAGGCAAACTGTGTAATCTTATTATTTATTGCCTAGGGAAATCAGAACAGAAACTACAACAAAGCAAAATTAACAGTCTTAAAGGTTCAGTAGTAAACTCAAAGGCACAAATAGTACATTCTCAGAAGTCAATAATTCATTATTGCAGAACTAGATAAATCAATATCCAAGGCAATTTCCTCATCTGCATTGTCAGATGAGGCTTTTGTTACCATTTTCTACTTGCATGTGCAGGGGACTTGTGGTCTTATGGTGGGACACTCTTTTTTTTTTTTTTCTTTTAGGTTCCATGGGTGTCCTATTGTTGCTGTTGCAGCTAAGCCTGGTGGACCAGATGCCCCAGAGACTGTGAATCCACTAGGTGTTTCTGAACTAATTGAGGTACATGCAATGAAAAAGGATAATGCTGTAAAATATGGCCCAGTTTCTTAAGTTCTTTGGTGTTTCTGTAATATTTAATTCTAATTAACTTATGTGGTATTAATGTGAAGAGTTCTAAGCACTTCTCTAGGAATCCATTCTATTTGAACAGACAAGTCAAGACTGCATGACCCCAAAGTTGAATTGTTGTATCAGATTTTTTCAGCAGCAGAGTGCCCATGAGTGAAGAACTGCAGTAAAGAACTAAACTCACTGTGGCTATTTGGGTTCAAATAGTGGGTAGCGAGAGACAATGAGTTTTGTGTTAAATCCTTGTTGCTAGGATGCACATCTATGTTTCAAAACAACTGTATAATTTTGCACAACTTTCAGTTTCTGCTCAAGGGAATCCCAGTACTGTAAGAGCAGGCAAGCTTTTTGCAAATGCTGCTATTGTTCCTCAATATTTCATCCCTGCTATTTTAGTTCTGGGCTTATCCTCATTCTTCTACCAGAGCATCTCAGTCTTGACCTGCTATTCCCGTCTTTATGAACAGACACTGAACTGTCTAATTCAAACTGACAAATTCAAAGAGTGTTTTGTAATTCTCACAACTGTGGACTAGGATCGAGATGTGAACCAAGTCCCTGAACCACTATTGGCCACACTACTGCAGCCCACAATAATTAAGGTTTTTTGACCTTGCTATCATATTTTAACAAACATTTTGTTAATAAAATGCACTGAAATCCTAGGCATGGCAAGCTTGTCCTGAGCTTAATGATGATTGTGCTTTCGATAAAGAGAGAGCTACAAAACTATCAACATGCAAATTGTTTATTCCTCCAAGAAATGTCAACATAAATCCTGTCAGTCTGATTTAAATTCTCTTGTCTTATTCCAATAAAATATTTCTTATGGGATATAGGCAGGGATGAATTTTCAGAGACATTTTAAGATCCATATATAGCAAGCTTCCCTTCTTGAAATCAGAGCAGTTGTAGTGGTAAAATGCACTTAGAAATTGGATTTAGGCTTATTTTTAAACTAAGGGGTGCAGGGTTTTTCATCCTTTTTTGCTGCAGTGTTTATGTTTAGTTTTGCAGGAGCTTTATCTCCAGCACAGTTTTGCTAACCAAGCTGAATGTGCAGCATCAAATCTTTCTAAGGCAGAAAATCGAACCCCTCCTGCTGCTGCTAAGTGTACATCTCCTCTGTAATGTGCACAGTTTATTTGACATTGGTCTATTTCAAGCTTGTCCATTTCAAACCTGATGTCAGTAAAACTACAAGTTTATTGAATCAATCATCCACTTGCTCTCCTTTTGCATCATGCCTGTCATGACATTTCACCAAGACACGGCATGTCTTTTGTCTGTCTTTCAGGTCTTGAAGTCTCAGGCTTACCTGCCAACAAGAGACCCCATGGGACCCTTCCTTATGGCCATCGACCACTGTTTCTCCATCAAGGGTCAAGGCACAGTGATGACAGGCACTGTTCTTTCTGGCTCCGTTAGCCTAGGTGATAATGTGGAGATTCCTGCCCTGAAGGTGAGTGTGTCTGTCTCCCAGCTCCACAAGACTAAGAGGCACTCAACAAGGAAGAGCATGTTCTCTTCTGTTTCTTCGTTTGTCCATTTATTTCTTAACTTCTTTATTTTCCTGTTGTGCTGCTGCAGCCCAGCCTGAGCAGGCAACGATGATAGAAACTCAGATATTTGGAATACAGTATAACTTTTAACATGGTAGTGTCCAATGGTTTATAGAATGTCATTTGCAAGGGAAATGGAAGCCTGAAGGTGAGATTTAAAGAGAGGAGGCCCTGGAAAGAGGAGTTTTAAACAAACTGGGCAGCCAAAAAGAGTTCTACTTGTTCAACTTTACTCTCATGTGGAAGAGACAGAGAGGAGGCCAAGGTTAGTGTATTAGCTGTATGGCATCAGATTGGCAAATTTGAATCTGAAGTGTCTGAGGATGCAGCAGTGTGGCCTCCTTCCCCCACCCCCTGCTTTTTTGATTTCTCTAGGTATCAGCTAGCATTGTGACAGGTGCTGTATAAGAATCTTGATAGATTTCCTGAGATATGAGGAAACTAGGAAAATAAGAAAATGACAGTAGGAGTGCATGAAAGTGTTTGATATATGAATCTCTGCGTGTGCCATGGATTTCATAGATCTCAGCATGTTCTGAGAGGGCTGCTGGGAGACAACAAGTAACTTGTTGCAGTCTGACTTTTTACAGACCCTCTAGAAAACCAAAAGACCTTCCAGAAAAAGCCTCTTTGAATTTCTGTGATCTCTGTGTAATCTGAGCATTTTATTGCTAATTTTTTCTTTAAAATATATTATCCCTTAAAAGGAGACTGGGTACCCTTGATGGGTGTGGTGGAGGAAGGTCCAGTTCAAAGCTGTTTGTTGATTCTACAAAGGTTGTAGAATGCTCTGCCTTTGGTCTTATAGTTAACTAAGAGAAGTGAGCCAGGACTTGAGATGCATTCTGCAGCTGTTGATTAAAATGGACCCATCAGTTGCATTCTAACAACAACCTTCCTTTGGTTGAAGAAACCTGAATGGGACTCTCTTTGGAGGCCATCAACACAAATCCTAGGGTAGAGGATCTCCCTGCTGAAGTTCTATGAGGAGCTCACACTGACAAAGACTGAGCATGCTGCTTCCTCAGCTCTCCTCAGGCATTCTGGTCCAGTGAGGTATACCAGAGCACTATTTTAAATAGCATATTTCCTATAAACTGTCTCTGCTAACAGAGTTAAGCAATAGAGTTATAGGAATATAGTAAATAACAAAGAGAGAGTGAGCTCTTAAGAGGGGGAGCTGTGTGAACACTGGGAGGAAATAATTCCACAAGTTATTTCTTCACATTCAGAAATGAATCTTAATTTGTTAGTGCCCTTTCATGTTTACTTTGATATTTTACTGCACAATCTTTCTCTAATACAAATGCTTTGCTAAGAATGAATATATGGCTTGGCACTTTGTCAAAAATGAATGTTGAATTCTGTATTTTTCATAAAATCTGCAATTTGTGCTGTGCTGATTGAAGAACAGTTCAGATTACAAATTTTACAATTGATTGTACACATTGATGCATTTGATTGTAAGACTTGCAATTTGGATGAACTACAGGCCAATCATTATTGGCTCAAGCAGCTTGAGAATAATTTTGGGTGAATGCATTTGACAATTATCTGCTCTGTTCATGGACAATATATGAACAAAAAAAAAAAGGTGAGGGGTATTGAATAAAATGTATGCAGATTATTTTTCTCAAATTTATCAGGTGAAATAGGTAAGAGAGAATTTAAAATGAGATTTGGGAAGAGATGAAGTCCATTAGGTGGCGATGTGGGGGAGAGGAATTTTTTCCACGCATGAGAAGCTGCAGAGGAGTTGCTTTTGCACCAGCAATGGTGAGATTGTGGGGAGGAATGAAATTGGGGAAAGAGAAGACAAAACATTTTGCAGTATATAGCAACTTCCATGTTAAGCTTTTTTAGCATTTTACAAACATTGATGAATTAGTCCTCTTACTAGCTTGCTTAGGTAAAGCTCCATGAAGGCAGAGCCTGTCTCTTCTTAGTTCTATAAAGTCATGGGCACAGTATTGGAACTCAGATTGTTCCACCGACAGCTCATGAGGTAGGTCAGTGATATTATTCCCATTTTACAGAGAGGGGAACCGAGACACGCAGAAGTGAGCCAACTCATCCTACGCCTTTCTTGTCCCATGTAGAGTTGGGCTAGTATACCTATTAAAGGTGAAACCTTTCTCAAGCCTACAAGGTAATGGAGGAAGCACATTTCACAACACACTGTGGTTCATGACTCCTACTGACCTTTCTTTGCCCGGACGCTGTGGAAACTGAGATTGATAGCTGGTGCCCACTGGGCATTTGGGGACATTGCAAACCAGCTGCTTTTTTAAATTTGAGGAGCCCTCTCACCAAATAAAGTGGCATCACTTCCTAATTCTACTAATGGACTTCGACATCTCTGACCACTTGAACCTGCACAAAGGAGGGACACAGCAATTAAAAATAAACAGTGACATTCTCGAACGCCCATGCTTTCTCTGATTGAGGCTGAGAATGCCAACAGCGTATGGCTTTCTTTACCTACTAAAGTGTCTATGTAAATTGCCATCTGGAGTTGATTATCTGTATCGCAAAGAGAAAAATTATATATGTTTGGCAAAAAGCTTTTACACAGCAAACTGTTCTCTATCCACGCAATTTAGTATCATTTGTTTGATGGCACTTGATTCACTTTGAAGAACATGAACCTAGGATTTCTGCTGTGAAAACATAATATTGTCAGAATTATGATGCTGAATCATTTGGGATTACTCCAGTGGTCTTTAAATCACCTCCTCCCAGTTTACGAACTGCATTTGCTTATATGATGTGACATTTCCGCTACTACCTTTATAAAAGTAGGTTCTATGGCTGGTAGTGAGGTTCTTGTTTGTAATTATCCTTTCACTTTAGGACTGATATTAGTTAATAAACCACTTTTTTTTGACATTTTGTTGTAAGAATACTTTACTATGAGAATTTAGCTTAAAGAGAAGAGGATGGTTGAAAATTCAAGATTTCATTACTAGTAATACTTAGGGCTTGTGTACAGGAACATTTCATTTAGTTTACAGCAAGCTGGTGTGTGACTCTATCACACACTAGCCTGCCACACACAAACTAAATGTTGGTGTTGGCAAGCCTGTAGTCTTTGTTTAGCGCATTTTAATTAATAAATTGTGAAGTGCTTTTATAAAGGTGGATGAGTATCCCTAGCCTCATTGCTGTGATAGGAAAACTGAGGCATGCAATGGTTGTTACTTGCCCAAGGTCAAACATGAGTCCCAACAGATCCAGCAAAAGAACCCTCATGTCTTGTTTCTCATATCTGGGCCTTGGACCACAGCTGTCTCCAGCAGACCTTTGAAGGAACACTGTCAAATAGCTTAGGTCCAAATTTTAGCTTTGTATTTAATTTTTACGAAAGGGAAAGAACAATGTTTTCATGATTATTTAAATTTAATAGAAATATTTTTCTGTTTTGGAGGGGATTTAGCTTACCTCTGCATGTTCAGGAGAATTAGAAAGTGAAAATTACCAAGAGCAGTCTAAACTATAAAGCACTGGTGAGTCTAATTTCAGTGACTAAACTTAAATGCAAAAAGAAAACAGAAAAATAGTGCAAAGTATGTTGGTTTTTAATTTTTTTCAGTGTTATTAATCTTAGGGTTTTTGTTTCGTTTCAACAGTTTATAGGCGCATTGGAAATACCTTCTAAGAAAGTAACATAGATAAGGCAATTTGTTAAGAGAAAGAAGATGCTATTTTAATATCCCTTTTAAAGAGAAGTTGTTTGGAGGCAGGGAGGTGTTCCAGATAGCGCATTGTGAGCCACTTTCTCTCCCCCTGCCCTTAAGTTGTGAAGAGTCCCAATGAAGGAGCAGATAAGAGGACAAGTCAGGAATGCAGTGAGTAGACAAAGGAGTGTACAGGAAGTGGATAAGGTCAAAGAGATAAGATGAGGTGAATTCATAGAGAGTTCTAGTCCCAGGCAAAGTGATTTGGTCTCATAAGAACATAAAAACGGCCATAGTGGGTCAGACCAATGGTCTATCTAGCCCAGTATCTGGTCTTCCGACAGTGGCCAATGTCAGGTGCTTCAGAGGGAATGAACAGAACAAGTAATCATCAAGTGATCTATCTCCTGTCACCCATTTCCAGCTTCTGGCAAACAGAGGCTAAGGACACTTCATTGCATGGTTTTGCATCCCTGCCCATCCTGACTAGTAGCCATTGATGGACGTTTCCTCCATGACCTTATCTAGTTCTTTTTTAAAACCTGTTGTTATAGTCTTGGCCTTCACATCATCCTCTGGCAAAGAGTTCCACAGGTTGACTGTGTCTTGTGTGAAGAAATACTTCCTTTTGTTCATTTTAAACCTGTTGTCTATTAATTTAATTTGGTGACCCCTAGTTCTTGTGTTATGAGAAGGATTAAATAGCACTTCCTTATTTGTTTTCTCCACAGCGGTCATGATTTTATAGATCCCGATCATATCACCCCTTAGTTGTCTCTTTTCCAAGCTGAAAAGTCCCAGTCTCCATAATCTTTCCTCATATGGAAGCTGTTCCACACCGCTAATCATTTTAGTTGCCCTTTTCTGTAACTTATTCAATTCCAATATATCTTTTTTGAGATGGGGCAACCAGATATCTATGCAGTATTCAAGATGTGGACGTACTGTGGATTTATAAAGGCAATATTATATTTTCTGTCATGTTATCTATCCCTTTCCTAATGATTCCCAGCATTCTGTTAGCTTTTTTGACTGCCGCTGCACATTGAGTGAATGTTTTCAGGGAACTTCCACAATGACTCCAAGAGCTCTTTCTTGAGTGGTAACAGCTAATTTAGACCCCATCATTATATATGTATCATTGAGATTATATTTTCCAATGTGCATTACTTTGCATTTATCAACATTGAATTGCATCTGCCATTTTGTTGCTTAATTGCCCAGTTTTGTGAGATCTCTTTGTAACTCTTCACAGTCTGCTTTGGACTTTACTATTTTGAGTAGGTTTGTATCATCTGCAAATTTTGCCACCTCACTGTTTACCTCTTTTTCCAGATCATTTATGAATATGTTGAACAGTACTGGTTCCAGTACAGAGCCCTGTGGGACACCACAATTTACCTCTCTCCATTCTGAAAATTGACCATTTATTCCTACCCCCTGTTTCCTATCCTTCAATCAGTTACAGATCCAGGAGAGGACCTTCCCTCTTATCCCATGACAGCCTACGTTGCTTAAGAACGTTTGGTGAGGAAACTTTTCAAAGGCTTTTTGAAAATCTAAGTACACTATATCCACTGGATCACCCTTGTCCACATGCTTGTTGACCCCTCTCAAAGAATTCTAGTAGATTGGTGAGGCATGATTTCCCTTTACAAAACTATGTTGACTCTTCCAAAACAAATTGTGTTCATCTATGTGTCTGATAATTCTGTTCTTTATTATAATTTCAACCAGTTCGCCTGGTATTGAAGTTAGACTTTTCGACCTGTAATTTGCGGGATCACCTCTGGAGTCTTTTTTTAAAAATTGGCGTCACGTTAGCTATCCTCCAGTCATCTGGAACAGAAGCTGATTTTAAATGATAGGTTACATACCACAGTTAGTAGTTCTGCAGTTTCACATTTGAGTTACTTCAGAACTCTTGTGTGGATATCATCTGGTCCCGGTAAGTTATTACTATTTAATTTATCAATTTATTCCAAAACATCCTCTGTTTATACCTCAATCTGGAACACTTCCTCAGATTTGTCACCTAAAAGAAATGGCTCAGGTTTGGGAATCTCCCTCACATTCTCAGCCACGAAGACTTATGCGAAAAATTTATTTAGTTTCCCCACAATAACTTTTTTGCCTCTGTCTTCACAGACAAGGTTAGCTCCCAGATTACTGCACTAGGCAGCACAGTATGTGGAGGAGATGAACAGCCCTCAGTGGAGAAAGAACTGATTCAGGATGGTTTAGAAAAACTGGACACGCACAAGTCCATGGGGCTGGATGCAATGCATCTGAGGGTGCTGAGGGAGTTGGCTGATGTGATTGCAGAGCCATTGGCCATTATCTTTGAAAACTTGTGACGATTGTGGGAGGTCCTGGACAATTGGAAAAAAACAAATATAGTGACCATCTTTAAAAAAGAGAAGAAAGAGGATCTGGGGAACTACAGACCAGTCAGTTTCACCTCAGTCCCTGAAAAAATCATGAAGCATATCCTCGAGGAATCCATTTTGAAGCTCTTGGAGGAGAGGAAGATGATCAGGAATAGTCAGCATAGATTCACCAAGGGCAAGTCATGCCTGACCAACCTGATTGCCTTCTATGATGAGGTGACTGACTCTATGGATGTGGGGAAAGCGGTGGACGTGATATACCTTGACTTTAGCAAATCTGTTGATATGGTCTTCCACGGTATTCTTGCCAGCAAGTTAAAGAAGGATGAGTTAGAGTATTGTGTCCACTTTTGGGCCACCCACAACAGAAAGTATGTGGACAAATTAGAGAGAGTCTAGCGGAGGGCAACGAAAATGACTAGGAGGCTGGAGCATATGACTTATGAGGAGAGGCTGAGGGGACTGGGTTTATTTAGTCTGCAGAAAAGAAGAGTGAGGAGGGATTTGATAGCAGCCTTCAGATAGCTGAAGGGGGGTTCCAAAGAGGATGGAGCTAGGCTATTCTCACTGGCAGTAGACCAAACAAGGAGCAATGATCTCAAGTTGCAGTGAGGGAGGTCTAGATTGGATATTAGGAAAAACTTTTTCACTAGGAGGGTGGTGAAGCACTGGAATGGGTTACCTAGGGAGGTGGTGGAATCTCCATCCTTAGAGGTTTTCAGTGCTCAGCTTGACAAAACCTTTGCTGGGATGATTTAGTTGGGATTGGTCCTGATTCGAGCAGTGGGTTGGACTATATATCTCCTGAGGTCCCAACCGTAATCTTCTATGATTCTATGAACAGGAGTGTTGTAAGCAAGGCATAAAAAGTCATTCTTCTGCTCTACTCCATGCTGATTAGGCCGCCTTTCAGTATTGTGTCCAGTTCTGGGTGCCACATTTCAGGAAGGATGTGGACAAATTGGAGAAAGTCCAGAAAAGAGCAACAAAAATGATTAAAGGTTTAGAAAACATGACCTCTGAGGAAAGATTGAAAAAATTAGGTTTGTTTAGTCTGGAGAAGAGAAGACAGAGGGGACATAACAGTTTTCAAGTACGTAAAAGGTTGTTACAAGGAGGAAGGTAAATTTTTCTTGTTAACCTCTGAGGATAGGACAAGACGCAATGGGCATAAATTGTGGCTTAGATTGGATATTAGGAAAACCTTCATAACGTCAACGTAAGTAAGCATTGAAATAAATTGCCTAGAGAGGTTATGGAATCTCCGTTATTGGAGATTTTTTAAGAGCAGGTTAGGCGCGCCCCCTCCCGCCTCCCACATCTGGGATGGTCTAGATAATACTTAGTCCTGTCTTGAGTGCATGGGACAGGACTAGATGACCTCTTGAGGTCGCTTCCAGTCCTATTATTCTATGAAACCCACTAGCACAGTGTGTGTTTCATCCTCCCTCTCGTGGCTGGTCCACATGAAAGTGGACTATCTACTATTGCTATTATTTACTACTTTCACTCAAATGGCAGAGGTCTATGTAATGGATCTAAAAGATTCCAACCCTTCTTATGATCCATGTGGGTGTCCGTATGATTCCACATGATGGTTTTCTATTTTCAGTTAGCTTTAAAAAACAAACACACACAAAAACCCGTAGGAAATTACATCCAAAAAATTGTGTTAAAAGATGTTATGATTGCAAAGCCAAGCACTGAAAAGTTAGGAAATGCCAAAATTAAAGTTCCCTGTGAAGTCTTAATTTGTCCCCTTGTACATAATCATTACGTTATTTAATTACATAATCACATGCTATTTTTTCTGCAGGACCCCTGCCTTATTCAGTGCACAGGATGGGATGGTACTCATTGAATGAGTAGCTGTTTGATATTTTGTTCTGTCCTCCATTGATCAGTGTGTGGCCTGAAGCCTTATTTAACTGGACACTATTCAAACCCTTATCTGAAATTATGAATTTCTTCATCAGCTTTTCTGTGGCGCTCATCAGTATAGTATCAAAGTTCGTCACAAACTTTAATCACAGAATCTTAGAAAAGTAGGTCTGAATGGGACCTTGATAGGCCATCTAGTCCAGTATCTTGAGCTGTGGTAGTAGTAAGTATTATCTCGACAGTTCCTGACAGGTATCTGTCTAACCTGTTCTTAAAAATCTTCAGTGATGGGGAGTCCACAATCTCCTTAGTAGTTTGTTCCAGTGATAAACTACTCTTACAGTTGGGAAGTTTTCCCTAATGTCAGACCCAAATCTCCCTTATTACAATTTAAGCCCATTACTTCTTGTTCTGTCGTCAGTGGTTAAGGAGAACAATTGATTATTCTCCCTTATAACAACCTTTTATGTACTTGAAGACTGTTATCATGTCTTCCCCTCAATCTTCTCTTCTCCAGACTAAACAAATTCAATTTTTTTTTCAATCTTTCCTTATAGGTCTTGTTTTCTAGATCTTTAAATGTTTTTGTTGCTCTCATTTGGACTTTCTCCAGTTTATCCACATCTTTCCCAGACTGGACACACTACTCCAATTGAGGCCTTATTAGTGCTGAATAGAGTGGAAGAATTACTTCATGTCTTGCTAATGACATTATTGATAATACATCCCAGAATGATAGCTCGCTTCATTTGCAACAGTATTACATTGATGACTCATATTTAGTTTGTGATCAACTATAACTCCCAGATCCTTGCTACAGTACTTCTTCCTAGGAAGTCATTTCCCATTTGTATTTGCGCAGCTGATTATTCCTTCCTAAGTGTAGTAGTTGCATTTGTCCTTTATTGAATTTCCTCGTATTTATTTGCAGACCATTTTTCCAGTTTATTAAGATCATTTTTAATTCTAATCCTGTCCTCCAAAACACAAACAACATTAATTCTGGTATTTCCCATCTTTAGAATGCTTGATGTTCTCTTAACCTAGTTCTTGTAATTTTATGTTTATATTATCATAGGTGCTAGAGAGCCTGGTCAGGATCATCAATGTGATAGGTGCTTTTGAAGCTCACTAGACATGTTCCCTGCCCCAAGGAGCTTACAGTCCTAAGAAAAGCTATTTAACTTGTTTTAAAAATAAAACTATTAATAAATTTAAAAAAAAAGATTATAATTAGTTTGAGATGTCACATTTAAAGGGCAAATGATGTTTTCTTGATATGCCTTGTTTGCGGAATCTTTTTTCTTTGGAGTTTTGCTTCATTACAACATTTTTGTGCAAATTTCAGCCAACCTTTTTTTAATTGAAATGTTATAAAACTGAAGTAGGATAATTCAAAAAATCTGAAAAAAATATTTTAGTAAAATAAATTTAGTAGGTGAATATAATTACCTTGGTGTCCATCCTACAGGTAGCTCATATAATTATTAAAACAAAACAAAACTTTAAGTCCCAAGCCAGTAACTCAAACATATACTTTAAAGTTACAAATACACTTAAGCTTGAACATTTGTACTGGTCACTTCCTGAAGTAGTGTTCCAAGTTTCCCCTGCCCCCCTCTTCCCAAAAAGAATTGATCACATCAGGTCAGATACTGCTTGCTTTACGTGTGCTGGTGGGATTACTTATGTAAGTAAAATGTGCAGGATTTGGCCTGTGATGGAAAATATTCTATTTTCATTGCTTAGGATACCATCAGTTGTTGAATGTGAAAGGGGCTCCTGAGCTGTGTTGTGTTTATGTAGTTAAGTAGTGGATTAAGGGCCTGATCCAAAGCCTGGAGAATGGGACCTGGATCTGATACTAATATTTTTCAAATATATTTGGCCTGATCTTTCAAAAGGGCTGAGCACCCACAAATCCCTTTCATATTAATCAGAACAGCAGGTGCTCAACTCCTTTAGAAATCAATTGCACTATTTTTACATGTATTTAATTATACTGATTCTGAATCTTATCTCAGATGTTTCGGTTCATTTTTTTCAAGCTTAACATAATTGCCATTTCTATAATATCTTCTTAATTTTTGCAAGAACGATTTTAAATTAATACCTTGGACTTTGAATAGGCACTGGAAAACCTCTATTTTTTGCCTGTTCTCTGCAACATCTGTACCTAACAATTAAGTACAGCATTTCTGTTCCTAGTGACAGTGATGTGTATGACGTGTTCTTACTGAGCAGGTGTGATTTGAGTGGATCTGGGCTCTGAATTTTAGGGTTCATTTTATTCAGGAACAGGGAAAAGACACAGAAGAGAGGGAGCTGGATGTATTATAAATATGTTTGTTCTCTTTTTTCCCTCCTTGGTCAGAGGAGAAGGGAAGAAAGCCAGAGGGAGAGCAGCCAACCTGAGCACCGATAATACAAACCATACGTTACATCTCTGGAGCTTGTATGTGTTTAATGTGATCCTTTATGAGAGCAAAGTGGCTTGCCTAGTGCCATTTAATTAACTCTTCAAATGCTAAATTTGAGAACTCATTTGCAACTTTTTTAGGTGATTTTTTTAGGTTCTGGTTACCCAATTCCAGCCAAGAAAGAATGGACATAATGTCCTCAAAGCCCATTGGTCAGAAAGGGTTACTTGGAAGATGTGAATTCCTTCCTTGCCCCAGCTTAGGAATGAGTACTTCATCCCTCATCTCTGCAATGCTTCTGTTCATTTTTAGAGTATCCTAAAAGAATTATTCAGGAGCCCTGATGCTTTCTGGATGGAGACAGCACTATTATCCAGGATTAGTTTTAACATCAACATTTGCATGCTCCATCTGCTTTCTTCCAGTTTATCTGCTGGGTTAACACTCTGAGATAATTCATCTGACATCTTGAAGTGCTTCTGTTGTGCAGTTGACACCAAATAATGTGGTCTTTGGAGCTAAGTGGTGCAGAATGTCGTTATAGCTTTGGACTTTTGGATATCTGGGATCAAATTTCAATTGGGTTCCAGTTGTAAGTGAAAAATGGGATAATCTAAAGTTAAACTCTGTCGGATGTTTTCCCATATTGGTGAGATCAATGTTCAACTTGAAACAATTTGGCAGTATGTTGGTCTCTGCTTGGGAGAGGTATAAGAGACTTGGAATATTAGAGGATGTCAAGTTGAGCATGGAATAAAAACCCAAGGTAGGCAGTGTTTGAATTGGAGGCACCTTAGTAGAGTTGTTTGTATATGTGTGGGAGGGAGGAAAGGGCAGGAATGGTGGCATAGCATCTTGCCTGAAATATGCCTGGCTCTGCTAGTATTGTGAAACTTGTTCTGACATTGTCATCTGGAGTTGTAAGTAAGTGATGTATAGGATTTTCTGGTCAGGTAGTTAATAGACCTTCTTTCTCCAGTTGTCTAGATTCTGTTTTCAAAGGATTCAAAAAGTCATGTCTGGAGGACTATTCTCTATTTCCATGGATATATAACTGTCTATTGGACCATCTAGTATGCCCTTTGTCCCTTGGAAAATGTATAGATTGAAACCAATATGCTGCTGCTCTTAGGCCATCAGGGAAGGAACCTAACTGAATCTGTTTGATGGTTTTTTCCTCATTCATGGGGGAAATCAAGCCTGTTGTCTGGGGAAACGATCAAGTGCCATTTTCCTGGGACTGGGGAACCCAGAATCCAACTCTAGATTGAAATCGTGTTAGTTATCAACTGTTGGGCACTGTTACTACAACTATAAGCTTCTATCAAAATGCCTTTTATTTAACTTCATGGTAACTTTTTGAAGCAAAAAATAGCTGTTTTCAGTTTGCAAAGCTTGTTTGCTTAAGTATTACTGCTGCCAGTTCATTGGGTTTTAAAAAAAACATTTTGCTTTCCAAAGGTTATTTTTGATCTGCTTTTTATTTATCAGGTAGAATTGTTCTCAGTATAATTCAATTGAGAGCAGACCCACATGCACGTACACATAACATTTGAGCAGAGACCCTATTGAAATGGTTGAATGGTAATTGGAAAGGTAACCTATATGGTAAATGTATCTTTCACAGTACATTTTTGCTGTGGATGTAACGTTAATACAAATGGGTTTGGTAGGGTAATGACTGCTATCATATTTTTAATATTTAAAGCTCAAGTGCTGGAGGCATTGGCAAAATTTCAGTAACCAGGATGAAGGAAGGGCATATCACTTTTTGTTCTTCCTTCGTCATCCATGTACAGTAGAATTCTTCATTTGATCCGGCTTTTAAAAAGCAAAACAATACAAAAAGCATTGTGCTTGACTGAACTTTGACCTACGTACAGTAGTATAAAGCTCCTCTCAGATCTGGGAATTGGGAAAACGTCTATCATCCAAATGCTGAAGCTCCTACTCAGTCCTTACTCAGACAGAGCTATCAAGATGAATATTAGTATTTGACCATAAGAGGGGGAAATAGAGATCAGTGAGTAAGTGTCTAACTCATCCAGAATTAGTCAATCACCAGAAAATTATCTGAAGACTGTATAATTTATACTGCATATGAAGTCTCCTGGGAAACTTTGGCATATCTACCATTTATAAACAATTTCTTCTGTTATAAACGTCATATATTTTTTTCTTTTTTGTTACTGCTAGGTAAATTTGCATGAGAACTAGCTTTGCTTCTTAAGTTTCCTTCAGCTCATCACGTGGATCAAGCTGTCATCTTCTGTCTGTGACAGTAACATTTATTGTCAGAATAATAAGCAAGATTTATCTCTTCACCTTAGCATTCCTATAACAATAATGTAGTAATAATTATTAGTACCTACGTATGATGTAGGGAAAGAAGAGGCAGTACTAGAGAGTGCCTATGTTTAGAATTCCCGTTGGCATAATATGTCCAGATAGCACAATGATAAGCATTAGATAAAATGCCTAAATAGAGATTTTTCATTACAACTGACTGACTGACTGAAATTAAAACTACAAATTCCGAGGCTCTTCACAGTCCCAAAAAATTAGTATAGAAACAACCACAAAATAAAGTTGGATTTTCTCTCTTATTCTAATGAAGGGACGTCACAGGAATAAATGCCTGACACTTTAGATGGCCAAATAGACTTATCAAGGACAAATATGTAAGTTACTTTATTTTGTAATAGAAGTTTAGTGAATTTTGCAGACTTGGTAGTAGCCCTGCCTTTAATCTTATTAGTTGTATTTACTGATTGAACAAAGTGGGCCCATTTTTAGAATCTGGACTGCCTGGTTTTCGATATCTTCTGAATACAGGATGTGTAAGAGACAATGCAAAAGAATAATAGTATGAGACTTTTCTGCTTGCTGAGCTCACATGGTTAAAATCAACAACAGGAGCAAATTAGCTCTTTGAAAACAAAAATCCTGTTTACAAGCAGATATCAAGAGTAATTTTTTTTCAATGGAGTAGACAGATGCAAAAAATTATATAGAAATGGTATAGTCTTTAAACAAATTTTTCATGAGGCATCAGGCTCTCTAAATTTTTACTCAGGTGCCTGATATTTGTTTAACTATATCCCTGCTGGCTCTTCACTGTAATAGTTGTAGCTTTTTGTATGTTCCAGTGAGTGGTGTGTGTGACATACCCACCTCCAGTGTTGTTTATTATACCAGGTATTTGCCTGATGTACAATAGCTAGTTAGTACATGAGACAGCAACTGATTACTTGAATAGTGACATGGGGGAAGAAAATATACTGTTACAAATCAATCCAATTTTATTCTAAGAAGCTCTGAGGAGACAGTAAGGGGAGTGTTTTTTTTCCATTGGAGGTTGGTCCTCCTTGTGGAGAGTATCAGTCAATAAATTAAAGTCTTTAGAACCTAGGGAATCTGCAAATGTGCCACAACCACTCAAAATGAAGCCATAGGAATGAGGAATGTAAAGGAACATAAAAAAGAACATTGTATTTTACCAAGACCAAAAGAAATGACCAATTGGGCCTGGGAAACAGCATTCATGTCACAAGGCAATGCCAGATACTTTAATGTAAATGGATAGGAATCTGTAAGCTTTGTAAAATAAAAACCCAGTGAATATCCTGGAGTATGGCACAGAACATCATGCTAGGGAGAAGGCACCTTAAAGAGAACCATGTGCATGTCAGAATGAGTATCTCATGTCTTTTCTCCCTTTAGTGATATATTCTTGTCTGAGGAGATGCCTGGGATTTTGTACATGTATAAAAATTTAGGTTGGCTTGGGCTCTCAGACTAACATGCCACTCCAGATTGTCAAAGACTACTCAGTACCAGAAACTCCATTGATGGGATTCCAGATGTCCCATTAATACTCTATTCTATTTTAGGTATTAAGTTACTTCTAGAAGGAAATTAATTTGCTGAGGCGATGAGGACTTCTGATCGTGTTGCTGGTAACAGCAGATAAATATGGACAAATGCATTGGATATAAAATACTTTCCTGGTGTCAGACCACTGACTTGTTAGTAATGTACTCTGCTAAATTCCAAGGTGCTGGGTGCCAGTAGAAACACTTAGGAAAGGGCAAAGTATGTGGTGTTTTTTAATGCATTTTTTTAAAAGAAAAGGAGAAACTCCATTCAGAAGTGAATAGAAAGGAGAGAAATGAGGTTTTTTTGAAGGCGGGTTCAGGTTGTGTTGCTATTAACAAGAGGAAGTCTTGGGCCACTTAATACATACACAAACTTCAATCCATAGATTCCTGTCCAAATAGTTTGTTGTATAAAAAGTACCATAAAACATCCAGGATGTGCAATATGTCTGATTTAACATTGATTTTAGAACCACAATGTTCCTTGACATTTTGTGTATTTAACTGCTCTTTCTTAACATTGGATTATTGCTTTTTGGGTTGTTTTTCCCCCCAAAATCATTCTCCCTTACAGCCTAGATTCTTTCTGCTCCATCCTGCAATGAAGATTTAATCTCCGATTTGATGTAATTCAAGTAGCTATGATGTCACAGACCTTTGCTTTTTAACTTGGCTGCAGGACTTGATAGACTCTGACAGAATACGTTTATGCCATTGAAATAATTGTCATAAGTATGCAGCGTGCGTATTTGATTGTTTTTGTGAAGTTCTTTGTAATTATGAAAATCACATTAAAGATGATTAAATTTATGTTTGTGTGATTGTATTTTAAAGTTTTCCCTTACATAAAAGTCTGTTTAAATCCAAAATCAGATTATAATGGGGAATTTTATCCAAGTGTGAAACTTGGCATAAATGTATTTCTGAACCCACTTGATCTGAGAACATTTTCACTCATAGCCACTTTAGGGACATATCCCATTTAAGAGAAATAACACAGATTAATATAGCTTCTTTGCATTTTATGCTCAACTCCCAATATCTTGGGAACCTCTGTGCAGAATTCATATTATTTCATATTTTATTTAAATTGTTTAATCAGTTTATAAAAATACACAAGCAATTCCCTATCATGATGAGTGGATCATAAAATCTTGATGGATTTTTGTAAGAAATTTGTAGAAAATTACAATCCAATGCCTTTGTATGTGTGCCAGACAGTAAAATACACATATCTAATATTACTTGTAAGAAAGAGGTTTATGTATTTTACTTTCAAAAGAGATTTTCTCTCAAATCTGTATTAAGTTTTATGCTTATTTTGTGGTAAGGAAGGCTGAACTTTTAAAGTCTGGATCAGATGCTCTTTAATCTTGGTTTTAAAACATCCAGGGCTCTGTACAGCTCTAACCCCTACCTCCTCCCCTCCAAACAAAAACCCAATGCCCCCTGGTCCTTGTTTCCTGTGTCAAGGAAGCCACTCTTTTGGGACTTCTGTAGCCTGTTGCAGAAGCCATTCATGATGATTGTTGAATAAGGCTCCTTCATATCTTAACAATTCCAGCATGTATGTCCAGTAAAAAAGCATTCTTGAGTGCATGTGCATCCTACATTCAGCGTCCTCAGAGATGATAATGGGAATGTGTTTTCAGATTGCACAGATTTATGATACAGGAAGGGTTAAAATGTATGGTCAAAATTTACTATCTTGAGTGCATAAAGTTAGGCTCCTAAATGAAAGTGGCCTGATTTTGAGAGCTGCTGATTACCCCAGTTCCCATTCAAGTCACTGGGAGTCATGAGTGCTCAGCACCCTGACAATCAGGCCACTTTTATTTAATAACAGTTTCAGTTGCCTAACTTCAGGCATCTAAGTTAGAAAATGTTGGTCTGTGTTATACTGAAGTGCTATTTTTTTCAACTGTTAAAATTATTCACAAACCTTCCCTTTCAGGTTTTTGAAAGCACCTAAAGCAAAGTTTGGGTC
This sequence comes from Emydura macquarii macquarii, assembly GCF_026122565.2. Classification (NCBI taxonomy): domain Eukaryota; kingdom Metazoa; phylum Chordata; order Testudines; family Chelidae; genus Emydura; species Emydura macquarii. Next base: position 13,707,156 of record NW_027131105.1, on the reverse strand, counting down.
AGAGGCTTCTCCCTTGTTATATTTAAGGGCACATTAAATGCATTTCTCATGTGTAATTTTTCTTTGGAAATACTATCTAGTTTGAGTTCCTAGCACTCTGATAATGATCAGAATTCTGTGGGAATGAAAAATACGTTGCACGGCTGGAGAAGACAAATATTAGGGCTTTTGAGCCCCCAAAGCAATTTGTTCAGCTTTGTCTTTAATAAATATAGTTAAGTTGTAGTTTTCATAAAGCAGAGAGCTTGAGAAAAATGGCCAAAGTTGACCCCAATGTTTACAGGTGTTGAGTAAAGTACCCTCCATCAAGCACCACCATCCATTACAGTATGGATATGTGGCTCCTATTATTATTCCAGTCCCAAGGATCACTTTTGCCATTTGCACTCAATTATGGGGTGACTGAATGAAATTGAGCCAGTCAGACAGCAGTTACTTAAACTAAATTTCAACCAGTTTTCACCAAGTATGGTCCATCACACTCTATTCTTCCCTAAACTTCCTCAACTACCTCCCTTTTTGAACCGTTTGTTTCATGGTTGCTTCAATCTTTCAACTTTGTTTTTTGGTCAGTTATTAGACCCCACACTTAGTGTTTTGAGTTGCTTTACTTTCTGAAACTCACATATAATATGTAGAAGAGTTTTTAAAAAGTTTGACATGTTCCAAAAACTGTTAATGTTTTGAGCCCTTGTCAATTATTTCTAATATTAAAAGTCAGCAGATGGAGCCAAAGACTTGTAGAAAAGTGGCTTGTGCTGAATGTGTACTACTATACCACAGAAATCATTAGGTTAGCTGAGAGAATTTGTACTGAAATTCTTAAGATCCAGGAAATTCAAATATAATGCTAAGCTCCATTCAGGCATCCTTAATCCACAAGTGTGCACATACAGAATGACAGTTTCACCCCTTGATGTATGGAAGAGCCCAGCAAAACTGGGTGTAGCAAAGTTTGAGCTGAAACTGAATTTTCTGACCTTTATGGATTCAAGTTAGATCATCAAAAATAAAATGTGACTGGATTTATATCTACCTGGTTCGGGTTTTTTTGTAGTGCTGATCGTCATATCAGAAAAGGATGTTATTTTATGACCAATAACATCTGTAATTATACTAACGTAAGTATTAAAATACCATTCTTCAGGGAAGAGATTTGAATTCACAGTTACCACCTCATTTATATTGTTGCACAATTAGTCAGGTATACTATTGGGGTGTTTCATCTTCCTCTGAAGCAACAGGTGTTGGCCTTTGCCAGGGGCAGCATATCAGATGTGACGATTTAATTGAGTTTGGCAAATCCTATGTTTTGGCTAAATATGTTAACATCTTTTATTACCGTTATTAAACAGTAATATTTTTTAAAGGAGAAAATATAAAGGTTATATGCCAATTTAATAAAATAAAATAAAAAAACAAAACAAAGGCAATAAGTGGTATCTACATTTTTCAGGAAGAAAAACAGTTGTCCCCTTTGGATGTAATACTTTATGACTGTATGGATGGAACAGGGCACACTCCAGTGACACACAACTCTCTCTTGCCTTTCAGTAAGGTTGGAAAATAAGAACTTTTAAGCTGGCTAACAGCAGCTATTTTAGTTAATTAATCTCGAAGGAAAAGTTGTATTAATTCTCCTTCCCCAGTTCAACTCATTAAATCCTTTGAGGAAAACAACGTACACACTCGTTTCTTTCCCTTCATACTTGTATCTGTCTTTTAATCTTGATGAGGCTTGAAGTTAGATCTCGTTATTTTTGTGAGCAGCTGACTACTTGGGCAGGCTGTGGAGACATGACTTGCTGGCCAAATGAAAAGCCATTCTTAATTGTCTGTTTATCTAAGGCCTAGTCTGCACTTAAAATTTTTGCCTGTGTAGCTGTGCCAGCAAAACTCTTCTCATTTAGATGCAAAAAAGTGCTTTCAATCATATAGTTTATACCAGTTTGGCGAGTGAAATAAGCTGTACTGGGAAAGCACTTCTTTGCTCATATGACTTTGTCTACACTATGGCTTCTGCAGGCATAGAAATTTCACCAAAATCATTTCCCTGATCAACTGTGCTATGATGGCAAAAGTTCCTAGAGTAGACCTGGCCTAAGTCCTGATTTAAAAAAAAATGTTTTTGAGTGAGCCAGTCAATTCCTAGAATCACTTTCACACCTGACTTCTTGTGTCTCCAGTAGTATAATACATTTTTCCAAATGACTTTGCCATGTCAAGTCTTGTATATTAAAATTGTTCCTCATTTCAAGACATGCAAGTGCACCCAGGCACCAGTGATGGGTAGCTTATATAAATACCTGTAATAGTATTACTTCTCAAAATCCAGCTTGGATACTCAGTGGTCTTGCTACTGAGGCTACTTGTGGCTGGGCAATCTGTCTTCAGCATTGGTTTGCACTGAGCTCAACGCAACCATCAAAGACTAGAGCAAATGCTATTTTGGTTGTTGAGAAGAGGAATGTTTCAATTAATGAAGAAAATTGAGAGAGATGATAGCTGCTGCAGTGGGGTCTGTTGTATGTAGCTACCATAAGAGAGAGGCACTAGTAATTCATTAGTTCTGTGGTGCTGTAAACTTTCAGTTGCTTGCTTTGCCTTTTGTCATTGCTGTCCTCTTTTTTTTTTTTTTTTTTTTTTTTTTTTTTTTAAAGGCACTTTCTGGTATGTTTCTTTCGTTGTAATTGTCAATGTGAGCAAAACTAGTTGGGTGTCTTCAGTTTTGTACCCTCTAGGTTGTAAGGATATAACTGACGCAGTGTTGCATGTCCTGAGTCTGCTGACAGCCTGAAGCAATGTTTCTGGGGGAAACTCCATCCCACAATCTCTTCAGAATGTTAACTTGGAAGCCTAATTATGATACTTGAAATGTCAGCGTTAGACTTTTCGATGCTGATCATTGAATTCTGGAACAGGGAAAGGGAATGGCTGTGAAGCCCACTGGATGGAAAATTGGCAGTTGCTGCAAGAAAGGAAATACAGAGGGAAGAATGGGGATACAGGTCGGGAAGGGAGAGGAACAAATGGCAGAAAAAGTTGTTATAACAAGGCACAGAATAAATAACTAACATGTTAGACCATGTCTACATGCACAGTGCTGCAATGGCGGAGCTGTACTGATGCAGCTGCGCCGCTGCATAGTATCTGGTGAAAATGCTGTATGCTGACAGGAGAGTCTCTCCCATTGGCATACAGAAACCACCCCGTGAGCAGCATAAGCTTTGTTGGCGGGAGAAGCTCTCCCTCCGACATAGCGCTGTGTACACTAGCACTTATATCTGTGTAACTTATGTCATTCGGGTGTGGAATATTCATACCCCAGAGTGACACATGTTTTGCCAACATAGGCGGTAGTGTAGACACAGCTTTAGAATCTACATAAATCAACTTTAAAGCTCCATCTCAGTTCCCAAACTTTTTGGCTCAGGGGCCACAAATATAATGTTTACAGTCCTGAAGGATATTGATGTATATACACCATTAAGGACCACAAATCACTACATATTTAAAGTAAACATTTGGATGCTACTGTGCTCATTTTTACATTCACTATTTTACACTTACAGATTGCTCACAGTATGTCACACTCACAGACAAAGCACTAGTATAGATGAATGACTGTCGCTACACACTGAAGCACATGGCCTGGCAGCTAAGTCATGATGAGTGGCCTGCTAAGTGCAGACCAAACCGGAAGGCACTTTTTAGAGTCCTGCCCCTCTCCTCAAGCATGGTGGGTGCTGGCTGCTCCGCCTCCCCTTCCCCCCCCACTGCAGCCCAATAGAGTTCAGCAAGGAGTTCAGCGAGGAGGCTGCCTCCTTGCTGATCTCTTGTCCCTCTGGCTGCAGCAGGGAAACTGCACACATCCTGTAGCCCCGTATGCTCCACCTGGTTATCTAGGCACTGCCTTCCTTCTGCAGCCAGGGGGACGGGAGATCGGTGCTCCTCTCTCTCTGACTCCAGCAGGGACCTAGGCAGAATGCTTTGCTGTGCTCCCTGCTGGAGCCAGGGGAGGAGAGCGCTGGTCTTCAGTCCCACTGGGCGCAACAAGGAGCCTGCACTAGTTTTGTAGCCCCGCAGCAGCGCATTCCACCTGGATCCTTAGGCAGCAGCTCCCTTCTGCAGCTAGCAGGAGGGGAGCAGCGGGCCACTTTGAAAAGATCCCACGGGCCACTTTTGGCCCCCGCAGGACATGGGTTGGGAACCACTGCTCTATCTAATACTGCCCCTCCCTTCCGATTGTCCCTCGTCAAGCTTTGTTTTTCTCTCCCCTCTCCTACCATTCTCTCCACACTGTTAGTGCTCTCAACTTCATCCGCACATTGTGTCAGACTTTGACACAATGACCTGCATGCCTTCTTCAAGGTAGCCCCCAAATAATGGTATCAGCTCCCTGAGCCCATTTGCACGCCCATACCATGTCTGCCTTTAAGTCCCTCTTAAAGACCCACTTCTGTTATGCTACTTATAATGAATCAAATTGATTTAGATGTACGTGTATCTTAATTGCCAACTGTTTCCCCCCTTTTCCCAGGCCTCTTTCTACTTCTTCATCCTCAGAACTCATTGGAGTAGGGACGATCCTTAAGTATTTGGAAGGCGCCTAGCACATTATGGTTGCTATTGCAAATAAAAAAAATATTTTGGCCACATTCAACTCTTGATCTTTGTGCAAACCTCTCTCTCACATCAGTAAGGGTTATGTTGTGGAGTATGGAGTTCTAAATGAATACCTTGGTCCACTGACCGTAATTGAAAATGAAATTTGACCCTCTCTTCAGAATGAGTTGGTGTAATAAGTATTTTTCATCTCTGATTTGTTTTGATTCTATAATACATTATATTCTCTGATCAGTTTACTCCTAAATACCCTCTGTCCCTCATGGTAATGTGAAAAAGAGGGAAGAAGGATTTTATTTTAATTTAAAACGTTTAGTTTATATTGGAAAACAGGACAGATTTTGTTTTAAATAAAAAAGCAACTTGCTGTCTTGCACAAAACACTAAATATACTGAAGTAGGTTGGTCACAGTTCTGGTTTGTTTGTATTTTGGTCAGATTGAGGCTTAAAATATTAAATCAACAGGATTACAGAAAAGGTGAGGATAGAAGAACTTGTTCTTCTGACGACTGTTTAAAGGTTTAGGCAAGTAGAGGATGTGTTAAGATACTAATGTGGAGCTGCCCATCTAGCAGTTGTATGTTGCTCCTGTAATGGGCAGAATGTGCATGCTATGCAACATAGCATGAACTATTTATTTTACACTCAAGCTAATTTTAAGGGCCCTCCCATTATATGATATAAATGTGGATGCAAGGAAGTCACAGTTCATTGTATGGTGGGGGTTTGGGGAGAGGAACGACCATTTTAGTGAATTAATCAAAAAGACCTATACAAATAAATGAGAGGTTTTTTTCTTCCAAACAAGTCAATACTGTTACAGGGCCTGACCTCGTTAGGTGAACCTTTATGATCTCATTGGCTACTGTAGGTTCTCGGGTGATAGACCTCTCTCAGTAAAAGTGTGGGCACTGACTACACAAATTCATAGCAGCTAGCTGTAGTGCAGTTTGGTCAAGATCCCCTGAACTTTTTGTTTTGGGCTAATCCAGTCTAGTGTGATCCATGTATGCATCTCCAGCTCTTAGGTCTGTTAATTAGGTGTTGAGTGTTGGTTGGTATCAGTCTGTAAAACACAAACACAGAAGAGACGATATCTGGGGAAGTGAAATGTTTATTGTTTGGTATATGAAAGTCATCATTCTAAATAGTTCCCTTCCTGTCTTGAGAAGTCCCTGGGAGAACTCTAGTGTCTTTCACTTTTGTCTTGGTCATGTAAACCTGTCAGAATGAAAATGTATCACAAAAATAAATTCAGTTTAAAAATGTCTGTGTGGTTCCGTGTTGCTGTGTTTTGTAAGAGGGCCAACTGTACTAATAAACTTGGTGCATGCAAATCCCATTGTTCATCTCTTTGTAGAGTAATTAAAATAAAAACACTTACTGATAGAGGCAATAAGTATATGTCATGGGTTTTTTAAGAGGATAGGAGACCTGTCTAGTTTTTTTCTTAATCCTTTAGTATAAAAAGAAATAGTTTTCTCCCAGGACTTTTCCATAGCTTCATTCATTCTGACTTGTGTTTGTAATGTCATATTTTGAGAGACTATCAGTTTGGGGGATGTGGAACTAAAGCAAAAGGTCTTTGAGGCAGGGGAAAAAATCTTGGGAGTTTATGAATTTCCCCTTCTTTAGTTCTTTATCATCAATGGGAAAGGTAAAAATGTAGAATTATGTTTCAGCTTTCATACATTTTGGTGCCTCTATTTTAGTCTTCCAGTGACAGAAAGTGCTGGGGAGTTGTGAGTAGTTTGTTTCATCTCCTTTGAAGAAAAAGTTAAATTTATAATCCCAGATCAGACCTTTCCTATAACTCATGTAACTCATCCTGTTAACTGTTTTAATATATGGCACCACTATTTCATTAAACAACATCCAGGAATAATTAGTTCAGCAACGATGCCTCGGAACAAAAGCTCTTGATTTTGTTTAACTTTATAAGTTGGTCTCTTTTGATCTGCAAGAGCACATCTGGGGCCTTTAAGAAAGCAGAAAGAAAAATATTAAACGTTTAGTAAGGCTGCTGTTGAAGCTTTTCAAAGCACAGTAACCCTTTGGTACCCAGGATGTAACTCGCAGGCCAAAAAGTGTGAATTTGTTGTATTTCGTAAGACAGCACATGCTGCCTCCCCATGGTAAATGCTGTTTTTATTAACAGATGAGAATTACATTTTGGCTTTCAGCTATTTCCAGCTTCTTTCTAAATTGCAATTTCTTCTTTCTTTTTTACCCAGAATATGTTGCTTTCTTTTTCCCCCCATGTGAGTACAATCATACAAAATTACTACTGTTAGCTTGGCTTTTTCCCCCCATCTGGTATGTGTGCATTTGTAAATTGTTTTTGGTGCTGTGTCAAACTTTGCTCCAGTACTTCTGTGAGCTTTTTACAGTTTAGTATTTGCAGTGGTGGTAAGGGATAAATCCACTGTTCATTATACCAGTCTGCTGCCTAGATTTAAAAAATGGCTAATTTACACCATCTGCGTTATATGATCTTCTGATCATGAACATTACTGCTTACTCAGATGAAAAATTTACTTTCCCATCCAATTGTTCAAAGTTTGCCACTTAAAAAAGAAAATCACACAGAGGCAAAGAGCTATAAAAGAAAATTTTGGATACCAGTTGTTTTTAATTCCATAAACTAGCAGTGTTTATTGCAGAAAGTATACTATTCCGTAATGTCTTTTTCCTGTACTTTGTTAGCAAAGATGTAGCATTTATTTTAACTGGAATTACCAGAAAGAACGTAACAGATGTAACACCATATAATTTGATATGTACTGATGTTCTCCACTATTCATAGTAATGTACATTATATTTGATGCTGCATTGTATTATAATGCTGTGTAGTATTTATACTCAGTATTTTGTTAAACTGCATACAAATTGCCACTGATAAATGTTAACATTTGTTGCAGCTAATGAAGCCAACCTGATTGCTCTGTAATTATTCAGCATTTTTTCTTTTTTATGTATAGAAAGCTTTTAATAGCAAGTTTATTTTAAAGAAGGAATAGTGGAATTTTGCCAGTAAAGAAGAAATGAGCACAAGAACCTTGACCTGTCAAAATAGAAGTGAAAAGACCTGAAAATATTATTTTTCATTATAGGTTTTATTTTTAAATGCAGCTTTATGTTCACTCTATGTTTGTTTTCCTTGGTGAGCCTTTAACTCCAAGGTTGTGACCTAATAATGACCTCCTCTCTCCACTCTCAATTGGTTCTGACCTACTCCATTAAGTAAAAAGAAATAACCTAACAGAAGGGTAACCAGATCACTGCTACCACACCAAGGAAACAGGCAGGCTTTGGGATGCTCTTCTTTAATCTCTCTATCCACACAGCCCTCATTTTAATTTGCAAAATTGAACCCAGATCGAGAGCAGTAAAGCCTGAATATGGTAAATATTCATGCCTCAGTGATCTAGAGTGGCTCCATTACATTTCAGAGATTGGGAGAATTACCTTTTGGATTATGTATATTCATGGGCTGATTTTTTTTTGAGATATAATATTACTCACGTTGGGCTACATGACACACATTCTACCTAAACCATCCTTCTTACAAAGCTCCAAATGTTGCTTACACACAAAAGTTTTACTACTTTAGCTTGTAGTTTCCCCCTTTTGATGCTTTTCAAAAACTGGTAGTAAACAAAAATCTCCTTTAAAGAAGGAGGAGGAAAAAATCCATGTCGAATAGTTCTTTATAAACCTTTCAACCCTGTGTTTGGTGTGGTATAGTATATTCTTTTGTACATCACTTTGAAGTCTTCAGATGAAAGTGTATTGTTGTTGTTTCAAAACTAAATCTAGTTGAAAAAGAGGAATTCTCTTTATTTCATTGGACAAACAAAATTCCACAGTCATTGTTTTGTACCCATCATTCTGCATTGGCTTTGTGTTGTTTTTTTTGGGGGGGGGACGGAGGAGCGGGGACCTTTTGAAATGTTTGCTTGAAAATCAATTTTGATAAATTGAGATTTAATTGGTATTAAATGTTAAGCTTACTGATCACTGATTAAATGCAATGGTTTTATTTACATTGCTTTCCGTTTACATTATTTTAAAAAATACTAATCTCAGCTGCTTTTATTGACATTTTAGGTTATCAAATCAGAGCACTCTATTACAAAGGAATTATAGGTGGTGAAAGTATCACTGCCTATAGTTAAGGTTGCCTGACACTTTCTATTATAAGAGCTTGGGCTGAAATTTTCCATACTGGGTGTGTGCCTCAGAGTGAATTTTTTTTTAATATTTCAGCTAAAATGGTTTATCTATTTGAGAATAAGTAGGGAAAAATGTTTTGCCCATTAAAAAAGCATTGTTACAACCATTTCATTGAAATCTTTTGCTTCTGTGCTTTAGAACAGTGACTTGGAATTTGACAGGTAGGGAGGACCTTTACTGTCAGGAATGTGCCTTTTGCTGTCCCTATGAAAATCTGCCCAAATTTGGCCAAGTCACAAGGCTCTGAAAAATCTGTTTGCATGTGATCAGTAGCGATTTAAAGTTGGAGACCTAATTCTCCAGAGATTCTGTCTTCACTGAGTATGCTCCATCCCCTCTCAACACCAATGTGCTGACCAGACTGTGCATGCCCTGTCCCCAGAGAACAATGGAACAGGCTTCAGCATGGGTGTGCTAGGGATTGCTTTATCAGCAGGCAACAGAACTGAGAGCAAGGAGACTGTTACTCTCCTATGTTCTCAGTGCTTCCCTGCTTATTTCCCGGCAGCATGGAGAAAGAAGAAGAGGAAACAGGAGATGTGAGGAGAAGAGAATGCAGAGGATGAGGGGGTGTGGGGAAGGAAAGAGGGTACAGGAGCAGGGGGAGAAGGCAGAAGCCAGGTTGGAGAGTGCAGGGGCAGAAGACAGGTGGGGAGGATGCCAGCAGGAGCTGGTTGGGGGGGGGGGGAGGGGGGCAAAGGAAGGAAGGATCTGTAACCATTAGAACACTCACCTATAGAACCCGGAATTATTCCTGTTATCATCATTCCATTGCTATCTACAAAATAGTTGTGACACCCATTGGCAAAGTATTTGTTTCCATACCTCTTTAGTGGTAGGTCCATATAGAAGGTAATAGTCTTCTACTGCTAACAGTTACGCTTAGGTCAAGTAGTAGAGTACTGTGCTATGGATCTAACGATCCAGACCCTGCTGATGACCTATGTGGGTGGTCAATACAGTTTTAGTTTCAATATAGTTTTTTCAATTTTTTTTTTAAAAAGCTTAGGAAATTACATTACATTTAAAAAAAAAAAAACCAAAAAAAACCCACCAGACATTAAAAGAATGCTAAAGATGCAAAGTCAAGCACTCAGAGTTAGGAAGTGACAGAATTAATGGCAACTTTAATTGCTTCTTGTATGTATGCATTATCATACAGTCTTTGATTACATGATGATATAAGATCTTTTTCCCATAGGACTTGTGCCTCACTAAGTGCACAGTGTAGACCTTGCTCTGGGAATAAATCAGGATAGTACAGTGAAGGAGGCTGTTGTGTTTAGGACCCCTGCCTCATTTGTTGCAGAAGTTGAAAGGTATATAGTGAATGAGGCAGGGGATTGGAGGAAGAGAAAGGATGACCTCAGGACTGAGGCAACTGAAGACTGCTCTTGAGAACTGGAGTCTATCATTGCTAGTGCCAGAGAATTCCCATGTGGTGGTAGGCAAGTCAGTTAAACCAGATTTTTCACAGGTGGTCACTAATTGTTTGTTCCTCATTTTCTGGATATCTATCTTGAGTCACCTAAGATCTTCTTTGCAGAAGTGCTGAGCATTCACAACTGCAACTGAGGTCAGTGGGAGCTCTGCTTTGAACATGTAAAATGGTACATACTCTGAAAATCAGGCTTTAGGCTTCTCAAATGGGAAACCCAATATAATTGATAATTTTGACAATTTTGCCTATAATCTCTGTTCCTCAGTTCCTGTGTATAAAATGGAGGTCATAATACCACTTCACTTCACAAGAGTGTTGTGGAGGTTAATTCAGTAGAATTTGTAAAGAACTAAGTTACTATAATAAGAACATCCTAGAAGAACCCATGAGGAAATCAATAATTCAGTGTAGGGTTTTGAATGATGTGCAGTAAATAATGAATGGGCCCACACACAATGCTGAGGGTGAAAAGAAATATTGAGTGGGTGCCCATTCAGTGAGTACCAGCCATTCCGTACGCTGAATGAGACGGGTTCTGCAGGAAAAAAACAGTATGTGATCATGTAATTAAAGACTGAATCATAATGTATGCATACAGGGGATGAATTAAAGTTGCCTGGGCAACTGTAATTCTGGCATTTCCTAATTTTTGAGTGCTTGACTTTGCAATCTTAATGTTTTTAATGTAGTTTTTATGTAATATGTATTTATACTTGTATAACACTTATACTGCGGTGTGGTGTGTGGGAATACAGCATAGACATACTTTAAAAAAACTACATCATTAAAGCAGAGCAGCATTAAAGTCAGATCAGGGACGTACCTTTTACTTAGTGGACAGCCAGCTTTTTTTTATGTGCTGTGAAAGTAATAAGGGAATTTTAGCTAACTCCTTTATTACTTTGTGGTCTATCAGCTGTTTTATCCTGCTGTTGCAGTGGGGTCTGTAAGGACTGAAACATCTGATCAAAAGGGGAATTCCCTAAAAGATCTTATGGGGTAGGAGTACACTGACAGCACTATGATCACAGTGTGACTCAACTGAACACCAGAAACTCTTCCCTCCTCATTTCTGCCTGTTTACATGTAATTTAGGAGGGACAGGTACTATTTTATCCACGATTATATTCTCCACCCCACTCCACATATACTTGGTATTCGGAGGCAAAGTAAGTGTTATCGAGGCACATGATGCTAGTGACATCAGCACAACCATAACTGCTGCCTCTGCAAGGCCCCCTCTGCCATTTTGCCCTTGATTATCTGAGAAGAAAGGGCCTTCTCTGTTCTAGATTCTGGGGCAAAAGGTTGTATCACATGGTTGTTGTATTATAACATAGTGTTGCCAACTCTTGCAATTTTATTGCAAGTTTTGTGCTTTTCTGAAATCACTAATCAGATGAATTGCGTGGTTGTGAAAATCTCAGCTTTCCAGGGTGTTTTTGTTTGTTTTTAAAAGGGAAATTTCTAGCCCTCATGGATATTGAGAACAGATTTTTTTTTTTTTTTTTTTTGGGGGGGGGGGGGTTGTTTTGAAAATGTGAACCTGAAAAGCTCAAAAACGGAAGGTAAAGAAGAACCCAATTAAAAAAAAAATAACCCATGTTTTTTAAGCCAACTTCATGATTTTTTTGAATGGCCTGACTGACACTCTCATGAATTCATGGTCCAGTTGTCCCCTGATGCCTTCAATGAGGAAATGTTCATCTTTGTTGCTAAATGGCATCATCATTTGTGGATCTGTAGAAATTTTCTCTGATATCCATAAATTATCTATCACCTTTACTCCAAAAGAAAAGAAACTCATATGCTTTAGGTTTAGAGAAGGGTTTAGGGAATGATCTGGTTAAAAGTAGGTACAGTTCTGGATTCAGTTAAGTGATCAGAGTTTAAATTAGATGCAGTATTTGAGGTTAGACAAGAGTTCATAGAAAAGCAAATTACCATACCAGATCAGACAAGTGGTTCATCTAGTCTGGCAATTGTGTTTACTAGTGACCCATTCCATATGATTCAGAGGAAGGCTGTAGAACCTGTACAATGGAAAGTTAAGAAATAACTGCCCATAGAGGAAATTTTATCCTAATTCCTGTCAGCTAGTGCTTGGCTAATGCCCTAACGCATGAACATTTATGTTAATTATGAAATGTTAAACCCATTTAAAGTAACGGTGAATGTTTTATCTATCTTTTAATTGTCAAATCATTTTTTAACCTTCTAAATTCTTGTGCCAGTGAGTTCAACAGGTTAAGTATGCATTGTGGGTTTTTTTTGTAGTTTCTCTTTTCACATTAATTTTGAGAAAGTTGTCTACATTTAGTCTAGTTTATGCTACTTATGTTAAATACAGCATGTACAGGGGCGTCATGAATGCTGCTGCTGCCACAAAGCTTGTGATGGGGTCTGACATCAGGTTCATGGCAGAAGCTTTTCATGGTCTCCTTCCCATTTGGCGGGGTGCCCCCCTCCTCTTCCAAAGAAGCAGTAGTAGGGGGGGTCCTCCAGGATTTACCACAACAACTGGAGTGTATATGCTCTGATGGAGGGGCTGGGTCTTCATGCATTCATCTCCTCTATACACGCACAGTCCTCTGGTGCTATGGTGTTGTCAGTGTGCCCCAGAGCAGGGATTCTTGGATTAAACACCCCATTGAGATGCGTTAGCACAGTTTACACCTCTCAAAGCTATTGTTTCAGATTGCCTGCAAGCTCAGGCAGACATTGTTCTCTGGTCACATTTTCAACCTTTTTTTCATCATCATGAGGATTTATGAATTTAGGGTCAGATTTTTAAAGGTATCTAGACGCCAGGTGCCTACATATCTTAAAAAATCTCCCCCTTCCCTCATTTAAAAAAAAGAAAACTCAGATTTGAATGTAAACATATAGTTCAAGGAGCTGGTGCTATAGGCACGGGCCATGAGTGCCTGTTCTTATTCCAGCCTTGATTGGAGCCCGTGGCATTAAATTAATTTTTTTGTAGTTTTTAGCTCTTGTACATAGCAACTTTAGGTATGTTTATAACCCAGTGATTTTTATTTGATATATTAGTATTTATTGACTATATCTTCTGTGCTTCCACTCTGTGTTACAAGAGGGTTGGGTTGCTATATCTCTAGTATCAGTAAGATGCAGTCACAGCACTGGGAGGTAGCAGGATGCTGTGGTTCTTATCTAGAGAAGCTAAGAGCTATGACATATGGAACACTGATAACTTAATGAAAGTTGCATAAATAAAGGAAAAGAAGCTCTGACATATCAGGGGAAAAAGTCATTAGTGGATTTTTTTTTATCCTGTTTCCTATTAGTCTCTAGTTAAACTGCTTTGAAAATCTTAGTGAGCTTTTCCTTTGGTCTTCAAATAACAGGTTCTTTTCTTATATTGAACACATTTGTTTATCTTAAGGGCTAAACAGTTTGGGTGCTTTTAATTTTTCTCTGCCATGTATTTTTTATTTATATGTGAATATATGGGATTCCTCCAACTCTCTTTCTAGCCCCTTTTCTAAACATCTACCTAACGCTTTAGGAACATTAATGGGGTAATCTAAATTTAAAAAATAATAAAAGCCCTTTCTTTGTAAGGGATGTAAGATTTCAACACATGCCTGTTAATTTACAAAGTGAGAGATACAATCAGTCCCTCTGTGCCGCCATTCAGAAACAAAATGTGAATGACCTTATGAGCTAAATTTGTAGTAACAAGTATAATGGTATCCACGTTAGCCATGTTTACATATATTGTTCGCATGTAGCAAAGGCTAATTTTAAAGTTACACCCAATATTGTTCCTTTTCTTCATGTTTCTACATATCTAGAATTCTGGGGGAGAAGATTAAAATAACTTTCCACTTATTGGACCTATCTAACTGTCCTTTTCCCCCCACTTCTCTGCCACTGTAATGGACAACGTAAAGTTGAAGTTGCTTAAAAGTATATCATGCTTTTTGTAAAGATTCAAATCTGGGAATAGAGAAACAAATACAATCCCAAACAAATTTCATTGATATTGCCAAAAATTGGCTGCAATTTATGGTTCAAAGTTCTATTGCTTAGGACTTTCAAACTATTAGAGACTGGACAAAATGCTCCAAAATGTACGATGCACTGTCCTTTGTGAAAAGATGAACTGGATGCTGTAATAAATCTTTTCCTTTCATGATTTCTATGGTAATAAAGCCCATGACAATATGTAAAAGTCTAGAACTATGTTATAATTTCTGGAGATCCCTTATGTAAAGAAACTGAATATGTGTACGGGAAACAAAAGCCCAATCTTAAGTGCCTATCACATCCTTTTCAGTTTTCCAGGTTTGTGTTTTAAGGGCCAGATAAAACAGAGAGATGAGGGTTAGCCACTCACTGCAGTCCCTGAACAAAACAATGTTGGGATATTTTTAAGCCATGGAAGAATTTTTCTATCAGTCTAGGTCAGAGTAAGATGAAACAAAATATTGTATTGATATGTATGATCAGCCCAGGCAACAGGAACATAATGATTTAAAGCTCTTTTGACTTGTTACTTGAACCAGTGAATGCAGTTCAAGTCACTGATTCACTTTTCTGCCAGTTTCCGGTCTGACCTTTAGAATGAGATGTAATTCTGGTTCTCCTCATCACCAAACAGAACCATTTTCTTTTTGTGAAAAACCAATCCCCATGTGCTCTGTCATTGCACTGTTGGAGCCCAGCTGACAGGCAGAGATGCTTTGCTCAATTAAAGCCCTCTTCCCTTTTGTGATCAATTTACAGCTAATCCCCATACCAAGAAGAAGAGAACTTTAGGAGATAAAGCCATGAACAAAGTTTTAGGTGTGCAGTACCAATGACTTTGCTACCTTCAGGTACGCAGATAGGAGCCTTTTGCATGTGAGTAGATACCAAGTATACATGGAGAAAATGCATGGGTAAATACCAGGGACATGGGGAGGTGGGGTGCCTTAAACCAGTGGTTCTCAACCAGGGGTAGGTGTACCCTGGGAATATGCAGAGGTTTTCCAGGAGGCACATCAACTCATCTAGATATTTGCCAAGTTTTACAAAAGGCTACATAAAAAGCACTAGTGAAGCCGGTCCAAACTAAAATTTCATACAGACAATAACTTGCTTATGCTGCTCTGTATACTATACAATGAAATGTATGTACAATATTTACATTTTAATGGATTTATTTTATAACTATATAGTAAAAATGAGACAGTAAGCAATCTTTCAGTAACAGTGTGCTGTGACACTTTTGTATTTTATGTCTGATTTTGTAAGAAAGTATTTATTAAGTGAGGTGAAATTTGGGGGTATACAAGAAAAATCAGACTCCTGAAAGGGGTACAATAGTTCAGAAAGGTTGAAAGCCTCTTAAACCACCTGCCAGGCTGCTTCATATATCCGGTCTGTCAGTATGAAGTGCTGACTTTCCAATAGAATATCATTATTTCCATTAGCAGAGAAACTAGAGAAGAGGACCAGCAGCAAATGGATTAATGGGAGCCATACTGTTAAAACTTCATAGAACACTTTGAAAATTACCTCATTGTATATAGTCTAATGCAGGGATTCTCAAACATAGTTGTAGCAATTATAGCAATTGCTTAAATTGAAAAGTACCAGTAAGTATTTAACGTATTTTTAGCTTTTTAATCTAATTTAACATTTGGGAACAAAGAGAAGGAGCCAGTGTGCTATATTACTAGCCAGATCACTACAGACCAGAATTTGGGAACCACTGATCTAATGGAAAATAATTTGAAAATGTTAAATACATTGCATAAAACAAAAATTACAAAAACCTCTTACTTCCACTTCTTGTAATGAAATACTTAGTTTTCTGAATGTCAGGCATTTTAAGCCTAACCATTTAAGTTTATTTGGAGTGTATGTGTAATATATAGAGTATGTATATAAGTACACACACAGATCTACTCTGAAGCTAGTATATTTTATGCACACATGTACACAAATGCAAATAGTAATCTTTTGTCATGCCTGCAATTTTTATTCTATATTTTTCTGTACTATTTGGAATCCTCTGCAGGATGCTTCAGATGATGAACTTGTAAGAGGGTTTTACAAAGACTGAAGAAAATATACAAAAAGTCCTTGTCAACGTCCTTTTAAATGCTTAGTGGTTTTTTTTAAAGGTGAGATATTAAAAATCCGGATGTTCATCATAAAACAATGAAAAAATTCTAAAATATTGTGGCTTCATTCAGTCCATAAATGTATGTAGTTATGATATGATTCTCTTTACACGCTTGAACTGCTATTTTTGTGTTGAGAAATACAGGAAATGATAGGGATAGAGGAATACCATGTTAGTTCTTTTAAGTCCATTCAATCTGTCCACTGCTGTAGAAGACAGTAAGTTTGCTAGCTGTGCTGCCATGTGAGAGATTGCAGAACTCTTCCTTTCTAAGATGGTATGAACTGGTAACATGAGGTGCCATTTTCAAATTCTGTCCAGCGGGTTCATTGTTCTGAACTTACATCTTTAAAAGCTGTTTTGTATTTTAACTGACAGTAACTGTATACATTGCTGCCCATCTTCCCTACCATTACTTGTCTTCAGCATTTGTGCTGCTAATAGGACTGTGATGGGAACAAGAGGGAAATGGTGGGTAAGGGGAAAGAAAAGGATAGCAGCCAGGAATGATAGGGGATAAGTGAAAACTTTTAAGTGCTTGCATAGGTGAAGAAGGATATAGAAGATAATTGCTAGGTCTTCTCCCTGCAGCTTAGCTAGATAAATAATATTGTCTGGGGTGCTTGACTGAAGGGATACTATGCACATGACTTGTGCACAAAAATGTTTGAAAGCAAAATGGTAGGTAGAGCTGAGCATGGGCTTTGATATCACTACTTACAGCACAGTATTTCCAGCAGACAGCAGTTAAGGTCACTAGCCTTTTTAATGAAGGGATTTCTCTTTTATATTTATACTCCCTGATCTGTCTTCCCTGTCTCATCCTGCGTAGTACAGCGAAACACACAGGCATAGATGTGACATTTGATTTGAAAAGGGCTTCAACAATAACTTTTCCTAGTCTGAAAAGGGCTGTTTCTTTTGTTTTTGATTAGGAGCCAGGCATCTAGTGCACCCAAACAATATTAATCTTAGTGCAGCTTGCAAATGGCCTTTCTGTGTATGAATATGACTCCAGCCAAGGATGTGAGGATACACAATTTAGGTGTTTCCCAATAGCCCTTGTGTTTTCTATATATATATATATATACATATATATATATACACATGTTTTTGTTTTTGCTTTGTTTAAAAAGGAAGAGTATCTGAATATTTATTTTTTCCACTCATGACTGACCTAGTTTAAGAGGGTTCTTATTTCCCAACAGCTGAACATTTTGGCTGGACAAAATTAGGGCTGTAGGACTTAAATCTTCTGTATTATTTTGGTCAGTTTCTACAGTTCCCCTTTTTCTCTATGTGAGTCATTCTTCCTTCTCCTCTGTAATGCCCCCCGCACCCTTTACTTTCCAATAAAAGTAAACAATTATTAAGGGCACCAGACAAGATTAGCTGTCAGTCTAAGGTTGAGATTCAAACCCTGCCTATGGTATGGGACTTAAGAGGTTTGAGT
Organism: Emydura macquarii macquarii; assembly: GCF_026122565.2. Classification (NCBI taxonomy): domain Eukaryota; kingdom Metazoa; phylum Chordata; order Testudines; family Chelidae; genus Emydura; species Emydura macquarii. The sequence goes on along the minus strand of NW_027131105.1, from coordinate 13,689,260 downwards.
TGCTTAGTTCACTTAATTAACTGATGCTGCAATGGGTTTGAGGAGGAATTGTTTCCATTTTCCTTTTGGTTTTGAAAGAATCTCCTCTCTGTTGGCATTGCCTTTTTACTCACCTGAAAAAAACGGAGACTTTTTCTTTTTTGTATGGAGCGGTATAGCTGACCCATAAGAATGATTGGTGCTGGTGCTGATAGTGGCTGGACAGACACTTTGTATATTTCAAATGTAAGAATAGATTCTCTGTGTCACTGCACAGAGTCTGGAACTGTGTCTGGAAGATTTTTGCTCTTTGAGTGGTCGTGTAGAAGTAGCTTTTGCCTGTTACACTCTTGCAATACAGACGGTTAGCTACCTTTGCAGAAGTGACCTCTCTTTTAGGCACTCAATAACTGATTTATGTGTACACAGTCTGCACTTGTGCACCCAGAGCAGTCACTGTAGCAATGTCTACCTACCGTGGTCTACTTCTGTATGCTAAGATTATAGTTTTGGAACATCAGAAACTTAAGTGTATGACATTGGGCAGCCAAATAAAGAGGACACATTGAGGTGACTGAAGAATTATCTTGATTAATTTAAAATCTCAACATCTACAGATCCTAGTAAAGTGGGCTTTTTACTTTTGTACCATAGAAATAATATGGACTGCTGTACTTCTTAGGTGAGTATAGTATTGCTATTTTGCAGGAGTGGAATGAATATTTATTATATAACCAAGATTGTTGGCCCATTGTGCTAGGAGCTGGACATATTCATAGACAGTCTCTGTCCCAAAAAGTTTGAAATTTAAGTAGAAAAAACAAAGAATGAAAAATGGAAATGTTATCCCTATTATACAGATGGGAGCTGAGGCACAGAGATTAAGGCTGAATTTTCAAAGGAATTTATGGAATTTAGACACCTCTTCCTTTAAAGTTAATGAAAATGGCTTCCTAGACCGCTTTGAACATCTCAGCCCAAGTGACTTGCCCAAACAAGATCACACACTAAGTATGTGACAGAGCTGGAAACAGAACCCCGATCTGCTGAGTCCTGTCAGAGAAAAGACAGTGGGATTGGCAGGTGGAAGATGATGCATCTTATTGATGGGCTTGCCACAGTGAGCACTTACCCAGGAATATAAATATGACGGGGTATGATAGATGAGTGCCAATAGTATGTATGCTGAGAATAACAAGGTAGCATTTGGCATGGAGCAAGGAAATGCTGACATCTGTGTCTACAGAGAGGAGGAGAACAGGGAGAAAAACAGTAATAGATCGTGCAAATGGAGGTCTGTTGTACTGATTTTGGTGGCCGTGTTAATTATATAATCCATTACATACTGAGTAAAGGTAAACTACTTATCAGAGCATAAACTCTGGAAGAATCAAAATCTGGATCCAAACTTTGAGGCTTCAACTGTCTTTTGATATAGTGAGTAGGTGTCCCCCTACAAAGAGTAAAATGACTGATAACTTGTCAGTACTTTGAAATCTAAGCACAAAGAGTGGTATCTAAGAAATAAATACTATTTATTTTACTATACTGTGTATGTGTTCCAGCATCTAAAACTGTCAAAATCAGAGAGTTCCTTGCAAAGATATAATTGATATTCCAGATCTATTGCTGTCAGTTTCTGTAAGTATGTGAGGCAGATACACACTTGATTAATGCATGAAAAAAATCTTCTTAAACAGTGGTTTGAAGAACAAAAAGAGTAGCCAAAATGAATCTGTATTAAATTAAACTGGTTTGGTCTGATCAAGCTGAACCAAGGCTGATCTTAGACAGCTTATTTCATTTTTTTCTTCTGTTTGAGAACTCGTTGAATTGAAATAACTGATGCAACCATAAGCTTATTAATGTCAAACTTCAGGTAGGGATGTTTTTTCTGTTTACATTTTTTAAGCAGCTAGTGAAATGATAAATAAACTATACCTGTAAGTGATGGGCACCATCATGAGCTCCCCAAGATCACTTGTATCAAGGAAATGAAGTGTAACAAGTACCATGCCTAATTTGTAAATTATTGGGCCAATATCACTAAACTCACTTTAAATAAACACAAATTTGTACTGGATTATTTTGTGCAGGTTTTATTCTTTTCTTTTTTACTTTGTAACATTTGAAGTTTCCTAAATTATGGATTGTTTGATATTCCAGACAGCTTTTATTGATCCAATAAACTTCAGTTATAAGTGATACCCTTGTTTACATGATCCACTAGTAATTTGGAGTTTGGGCTAAAAACCAGACATTAAATGTAATCTGCTGAACGTCGTCTTGGTGTTCACTGCTGCCAATCAGACAGTCCTAGAACCAGAAAAAAATGCTTCCTGTGGGACATGGGTGGCAATAGTTTAATGACTTATGTTAGCAGTGAAGGACATCAACAAAGACTAGCTAAAATATAAAGGGATATAGTGTCCTCCATCAATTTCAGGGAATGCCCTCAGTGAGTGGGATAGTCCCTTTGTGGGTGAATGTGAGTGAGTAATATATGGTGTTTTCAACTGAGTGGAGGGGAAAACCCCCAACGGAAGATGACTTGGAATATGTTTTTAATAAAACTAACTCCACCCTTTATTTCTCAGAAGTGTATCCAGGGGAGTCGTCTTTGATGTAAGGGCTAACGTTATAAACTCAGGAAACTCTTAGCTGCAGAATTTAATTTGGAACTCCCAGCACCTTCTTGTATGAAACTTTTGTAATGAGCATATGTATATATTTGTTGAAGAGGCAATTATTTCCAAATATAGTCAAATCTTTGTCTTAATGCCTTCTTTTGTTGCTTTTCATTGTGGATTTTGGAAAAATGTTAATATTAAAAATACTAAATATGATATACACCCACATATATACATATTAATATGTCTGTCTAAAATATATCTTAATCAAATATGGATTTGAGGACATTAGAAAGATAGCATAGTATAATGCTTGGTGTGTGGGATGGAGTCAGAACAAGAGATGGGTTTTCCAAACTGTAATCAGGTCCCCAGTGGCTTGTGTTCCATTTTGGACTATGCCACTGGCCTGTCATGACCGTGGGCAAATCATATAATTGCTATGTGCCTCACTTTCCCCAGCTATCAAGTAGATGTAATAATACTGACACAGGCAGTGAGAATGATGAATCTTTACTAAAGCAGACTGATTGGTTGATGTATATATATTAATTACTTGGGCAGAAGATAATGATTGCTGCTATTTATTTATTTTATTACATGACCTGGTTAGAGGGTTTGGATGTGGACATACTATAATTCATTTGTGAGAGAGATTCCAGTTAAACTGCAGAGGTTGTTTAAAGGGCCTGATTGTAAGTGCACCCCGTATGTGTTAATACAAGATTCTCATGCAAATTGCCTTACCTGCACAGGGTTCTAGAGCAGTCTATGTGCTTGTTAGAATAAATGTTAATATTTTAAACTACAGATATGACTTATTTGAATTGTTTTGCCGTTAGTCCAATAGAATGTATATTTTTATTTCAAACTGATTTGGGGTTTTGTACACTGTTAGGCATGAATATGTGGATTAATATTTATTATTAGATAAATACAGACAGTGTGCTTGGCACTGTGCTTTTATTGTTTGTATTTCCTCACTGTATTTGAGTCAATAGCTTACTGTCCCCAATAGCTTACTGTACCCAATAGCTTACAATCTGATTTAGTACAATACAATAAATCAATGTGAGAAACAAGAGTTAGGTGGGAAAGGGAAGAAGAGGTTAACGGAAATAAGATCATGTAGTTACGAAAGTGTCTGTTACACATCTTAATAATATCTTAGGGTACCACTTCTTACAATAAATAGATGAAAATTCAGCTATTCCATGATTTATGCATAACCAAATTTTCATTGGTTTGCTGATTTCTGGTAGACATATCAGCAAAGGTGACACACACATCAAGATTGTCCAAGCATTGGTGATCTTACATTCTAGAAGACACAGATAAAACTCTTTGGGAGACCCACATCAGAGTTCACTTTAGCTAATTTTGTTAATATATTCTTAATCTGATTGCTTTTCATTTTTCAAATGTTGGTCTTGTGACGTTCCCCTGGTGCATTCTGAACTGGTGAATTGCTGTGTCACCCCAATCCCCACTCCTGGAGCCCATCTTACTCTGCCCTGCTGTGAGAACTCCCACTCCTGGGCTGTTCATACACAACCTCCAGCATGTAAACAGCTCCCAACTAAGTGAGTGAGCGCTTCTGGCCAGCCATTCCTTGGATTATATAACAGAATGACACTAGCAAATACCCCCAGTCACAGATACAACCATAGGAATCTCCGTCTTGCAATGTTTGGTTATGCCCACTGAACAGTGTAAGATCATATAAGTTTGTCAGTTTAACAAAGAAATTGATATGCACCAGCCTTGTTGCTTGCAGTGAAGTTTCCAACTCACTTCAAGCCAAGCGCACTCTTTAGGTAGAGCAAACAAACAAATTCATTCATTACAGAAGGATTTTAAGTGATTATAAGTCAAAGCATAACAAGTCAGCTTTGGTAAAAAGAAATAAAAACAAAACTCATTCTAAGCTAAGCATAACACTTTCAGCAACCTTACAAATTTAGATGATTCTCACCACAGACACTCTGGTTTCCCTTCAGCCAGGCTCTCCCCTCTGGTCAGCACTTCAGTTGCTTGGTGGTGTTAATAGATGGAGGTGGGAGAGAGAGAGCATGGTGAAAGTCTCCCCTTTTTATAATATTCCTTCTCCTCTCTGGAGCTTTGCCCCTCCTCCCCCAGGGTCAGATGACAAATGATGTCCTTATATAGACATATCCATATCCTGAGTCAGTGAGCATTACCTCCTCATGGTTCCAAAGTGACCAAGGGAAGGGGTGACTCACTGGAGAATCCAACTGATCCTCCTTTGTTGCCTAGGCCAGTAGGCCAGTCCTTTGTTCCTGGAAAACTGAGCTGAGTTTATCCTATACACATCTTGATGATGTGTGAACTGCTCCTCTGCTCCTGGAGAGTTTTGCTGAACATGTTTTAAACCATGAGGACACATTTTTGGGAATATGATATAGTGCAGCCTCATAACTATACACACACTGCAAGCAACATACTACTATAACAATAATGATCAGTATATCATGAGCATTCCAAGGACATCTAACATGACATACTTTGCATTAGATAATACACAATTATACTATAAGGGTGAACATGGGGGTGCAGAATGTCACAGGTCTCTTCTGGAAGATGTGAATCTTTAGCAGAGAGCAAGGTCTTGATACACTGTGATTTGGCGCTCATTCCATGCAGGTAAATATAAATACAGTTAATTTTCTTATTCCTGTTTCCTCCTAAACAGGTGACAAAGAAAGTCAAGTCTATGCAGATGTTCCATACTCCTGTGACGTATGCCATGCAGGGTGATAGAGTCGGGGTCTGCGTGACCCAGTTTGATCCCAAGCTGCTAGAACGAGGCCTAATCTGTACCCCAGAATCTCTCCAAACCATACATGCTGCTGTCATTTCCCTGAAGAAAATCCAGTATTTCCGAGGTGCTCTTCAGACCAAGGCCAAGTTTCACATCACAGTTGGTCATGAAACAGTCATGGGAAGAGTGATGTTCTTCAGCCCAGCCCCTTCTGACTTCAGCAAAGAACCCCTGGAAAATGTTTTTGATTTTGACAAGGAATATCTTTATCAAGAGGAATATTTATCCAAGGGCTCAAAATCTTTAGAGGAAAACAAACAAAATGACCAAACAGGAGAAGGGCAGCTTCCAAGGCAACAATGGGCTTTACTGGAGTTTGAAAAGCCTGTCACATGTCCTAAATTATGCCTTGTGATTGGTTCCAAGCTGGATACTGATATTCATGCAAACACCTGCAGGTTGGCATTCCATGGCGTACTGCTTCAAGGAATGGAAGACAAGAACTATGCTGAGACTTTTCTTCCAAAGCTGAAAGTGTACAAACTGAAGCTTAAGGAAGGACAAGTGGAAAGGGTAAGCTACATTTCTTAATAATTTATGCAGCAAAAAAAAAAAAAAATTATATGGTGTGATCAGAACCCCAGTATACCACGGTGCTATGGAATTTTCCACCAAATTATGCTCTAGAATCCCTGCTTTCATTATTTAAAAATTTAGTTTTGTAGCCCTTTTGTTTGCAAAGAAAACCTTTGAAAGATTGTATGTAGCTGATGCAGTGTTTCCTATCTGAGCTTGTAGTCATTCAGGAACCACAGCTTTGAGAGCGGTGTGAACAGCACCATCTCTCTCAGGGGGGATGTTAAGTTAGAAATTGAATGCTCTCGATTTCATTATCAATATTAACTGTTACACGATTTATCATTTTAACAATTTAACTGATGTGTTCGTCCACAAACTCAGACGGCCTCCCATGCTTTCCCAGGAGCCCCAACTCTCCTCTGCCCAGCTGCCAAAACCTCCAGCTTCCCTCTGGCATATGTAGTACAGTTATCCTGTAGTTTCAGTCCAAAATTATGCAGTACATTGAATATAAAAATGTAGAGGCAGTGTAAAATACATAGAAATTAATATCAGGTTAAATAACACAAAGAGCACTATTGATTGTGTTGTTCATTTTCATATTCAATTAAATAAAAACCTCTTTTGTTAAAATTTATCTCAAGATGCCACAGAATCTCCTGTCATCAGCGCTGGAGTACTACAACATACAGAAATTTTGCCACTTAAATCAGGACTTAAATCAAGCCTGTCACTGAGTACATGGAGCCTTGATTATTACATATTATGGACATGTTATACACCTCATATGGTAAGCCGTGTCTCAGTGCTTACACAACCCATTTTTAAAAAATACAAAGGACTTTTTTGCAAGAGTAAAGAAATTTGTACTGACTAAGACTGAATTTGGGTAATTATATTCTGACTAACAGATTTATTTGGGCATAAGCTTTCGTGGGTAGAAAACCACTTTGTTCAGTTTCTGCCCATGAAAGTTTATGCCCAAATGAATTTGTTAGACTTTAAGGTGCCAAGGGCTCTCACTGTTTTGCTAAAAACAGACTAACATGGCTACCCCTCTGGAATTCGTAGTGAAAGGTGCTCTAGTAATGTCATTATATATATTTTTAATCAGTTATCCTTTTATTAACTAAAATGTTAACCAGCAGTGTTTACATGGTGCTTTGAAAATGTAAAATGTGATATAATTGCTAAAAATTATTATATTATTAACTTATACTTCAGAAGAGAATTATTTTTTATGCCCTTAATACAAAAACTTGATCATTCTAACAAAACAGTCTAGCAATCTCAGCCCTGCTTCTTAGCACACTGCTGTAGTGAGGTGCTGTACAGTACATTTCCATATTTTTATATGAAGAACTAAACGCTTATGAAAATGGATGTCACAGTACATTTTGTGATACAGAATTCTTGAATGTTTTTGATTTACTCTCTAATCTGCAATGGATGCACATTAGTGAGGTTCTTCTCTAAAGTATTGACTATTTATTACATCCAAACAAGCAATTAGTGTTTCTAATCTGTAATTCTCTTCTCCCCCTTTCTCTCTAAGACATCAAATACTTCTTTAAGCAAGTATTTTGTGCTATTTTTCTTGTAGCTGTTGCTGTCCAGGCACACTTTGCTTCTCTCCCGGGCTTCCACTACTGGATCTGGAGGTCAAGATTTTAAAAAACGACTAGTGATTTTGTGTGCCTCGCTTTTTGGATGCTTAACCTGAGATACCTTGAAAAGGTAGTTTTCAGAGAGTGGGTGTTACGCACTTTCTGAAAATCAAGTCCTTTTTGAGCCATCTCAAGTTGGGCATCCAAAATCACTAGTCATTATTCAAAATCTTGCCCACAAGACTTATGTGCATTTCATCCCTCTCAAAGAGCTAGTCTTCCTTGCCTGTAATTAGTGGCAGTTCCAAGCTAAAGCACTGGATCCAGTGTACCCCACCTTCCCAACTTTGGGGAAGTTTGGATTTGCTATATCATGTTTCCATCTCATCTGTATATTTTAATACCAATTTTTCTGTTCTCTCTCTAGTTACTCTATTGATGCTCTGGCATCCTTTCTCAACTCTAAAAATGATTCCCTTCACCTTTACTGGAACTTTCAATTTATGCAAAGTTCCTACTGCTAGTAGCATTTAACTGCCAGAGAAACCTGGCTTCTCTGTGATCTTTCTGTCTGATGTGGATATTAGGAAGACTTAATGAGAACAAGAGTTAGTGTGAACCAAAGGGACCCACATGGTGGTGGGTTTTTTTAACTGAAATGATCTGGATTCAGATTAACTTTCTTTGCTCAGTATTTATTATTATTTCCCTTACATTGCAAAGTGAATTGTACTTTGTTAAATAGTTTGAATGATTATGTAATACTCACAGAAGCTATGGTGAATATTTGTGGCATGCTTTGATTAACTGATATCTTGCAATTTTTAGTGCTGGTCCTACAATATTTATGAATAGTGTTATTTAGTGAATATTTTCCATTAGTTGTCAAATTATTATCATATATTCCACTATCCAGCCAGCTCTGTAAATAGTTGAATAATATTAATGAAATTATTCATATATTTTTTTTTCTCTTGCCTGGCGAATAACTGACAAGTGAGTATTTTTTAAAAATCATTTGACCATCGTAATAATCTCTGAAATTAATATCCTTAATGAATTGTAGCAGATATCCCTGTAGTTTTTAAAACAGCACCACTATGGGGTAGGATTGGTGTTGGATGTCTTATCTTTTTCCAGTCATGGAACTATCACAAAAGCTGTAGAAAATGTGGGGATTACTCACTCTCTTTACTGACACCAATGGCTTCCACAAGTGAGGATCTACTGTAAAGCCATCAGCGCATCTTCTTTGTTATGTCTGTATGTACTAACAGGAATGTACTGGGGGAAAATACGAACTCTGAATGAACCATGGTTCCACAGTAACCAGGTTCAGAATGAATTTTTAAAAAATTTAATTCAGAGTTACTATTTCCCCCCCAGTACATGCCAAAAAGGTAGGGCAGAGCATGTTCCTATAGTATAGGCAAAATATAAAGTTAGAGGGGTACGTAAGGTCTAAGGAGGATTGATGGGAAGAGGATGGTGCCAATCATCATGGGTCTGCTGGGAAAGTACTTCTGATTTCATATTGAGGGAGTAGAATGAAATGCGTGGTTTCAGTGAGTGGAGAGCAGCAGGAACAATAGGTGGTGCAGTGACTTTTTTTTAGTATACAAAGTCTCTAGTTCATAGAAATTCTGAATCAGTTGTTCCCACCCTGCTGCTGATGGATAGTTAGAGATTAGGATCATTGAATTTAGGGTGTCTTTTCTTGGCACTGATGCAGGAAAATCTCATTCTCTCTGCTAAGCGAGGAAGTTGGTGGCTCCCCCTCCTCACCTTCCCTAGGGAGGCACAAAAATAATAATTTTACCTTTATGAGAAGTTAACTTTCTCTCCAGAGAATACTGCTGGGGAAAATTGGCTTCATAACTTCCTGAAGGGCTGGGAATTAGAGAGGAAGGTTGGAGCATGTAGTGTTTGACTTTCCCGTTTCATTTGGGGGGAGTGTTGGGGAGGGAGAACCTATTCCTGTAACCAGACTGTAGTGGAATTCAGTGGCACCACTTGTAAAATGTTATGTTCATTTAATCTAATGTGGATTCTCCCCAGCCCCCTGCTTGCTGTTGGAATTGAAATAAATTCCCCTACAGTTTAACGGGTAGTTCACCCAGGAGAAATCAGGCATTTATGTTTTTCCTCTGTTTCTACTCTGATTAATTTCAGAGCACTTATGAAATAGTAAGCACTGTAAATTAATTAAGTTTCCAGCATCCTAGGACTCATTTTTAATGGATTTAGCTTGCTATTTCTTTGAATGAAAAAGTGGCACTTCCTCATAGCTTTTAAACTATCTGATAGCAGAGGAGTGGAGGGAACACTGTGTTAAAACAAAACAACCCACATAACCCCCCAAAAGTGCCCCTTGAATTAGTGTGTGCATTGTATTTTCTTTAAATCCATTCCTAATCTACTGGCTCTTCTTAACTGCTTCAGGGTTGTGAATATTGCATATGTATCCAGGTATTGAATGCTCTTGTGCTGCTCAGTGTACTGGTTACAAAGCTATCTATCATTTAGTATCATGTAAATTTAATGCCAAGAGTAAGAGGAACATAGTAAGTACAGTGAGTGTGATCAGTTAGTGAACTGTAGAAGTTACATGTCTGAAATGAGTCCTCAACTGTTTCCTCCCCACTCTTGGTAATTTAGTTATTTATCAGTGTTTCTACTGCACTCACCCCAGTAGTATCTTGTAACTTGTTCAGAGCCACATTTTGGCTACTTCTTTTCTAAAAAGCCATCTCCTATCTGAGTTAGTCAGTGATGTTTTGGTGCTGGTGTATGGGGCGGTTGATGTCGAAGAGACTTGTACCAAGGTGGAAAATTTTCAGTTCATCAACATTGGGATGGAGGTCTCTCCCAGACCTTTTCTACATGAGAAAGTCGCACCATGTTAACTTTATGGTGTGATTTTAATCTGATTTGCTTAAATTGGTGCAAAAGAGCATGTGGGCACTCTTATTTTGGTTTAAACCAGGGGTTTTTTTTTGGGGGGGGGGGAGAGGAATTTAAATTGATTAAGAATCTGTTTAACATAAACCAAAATAAACCACTCTTAAACTGAAATAAGTGTGTATAGAAACAGGTTTGTATTTGTTGAACTTAACCAGTTAAAAAAATTATTTAAATTTACCAGTGCAACTTTCTCGTGTGAGGAGAAATGCTGCGGAAAGATGTCTTGTTCAATTTCTATGAGCAGTGCCCTTTTTCTGCAGGGCCATTGGAAAGGAGGGACAATGACCCTTCTGCTGGCGGGTCTACTGTTGCTATACTATGTTAAGTTATCTGACTGTTCTTTCAGACAGAGGCATTGTTAGCAGGCAAAAGAGTTGGATTGGCAACAACAACAAAGTGAGTTATACAAAGAAAAAGATAGGAGCAGCAGCTGAAAATCTTGCCACAGTTACTGCCAGGGTCATTTGGTATGAAGAAAGATGCAGGAACCTGTAATGAAACCATAGGGAATGAAACCATTACTTTGGTGCTAGCTCGGGGAGAGATTGGTGCGTCTGTTTTGGATTCCTTATTTACAGAAGTCTGTAATGACCAGTACCAAATGGAATATTTTGGATGAACATGAATTTTCTATACTGGATCAGACCATTCATCCATCAAGTCTGATATACTTGAGGCATCAAGACTGGCAGTGACTGTTATCAATTATCTGATACTTCAGATGACACCCTCTTTCCTAATGCCAGCTCTGCAGGTCATGGCATGAGGTAGGAAAAGTAGTAATTCCATTTTACAAACGTGGAAACTGAAGGATAGAGAGGTAATTTGCCCAGTGTCCCACAGTGATAGAGCCAAGGCTAGCGTCCAAAAGATTCCCCATTCAGTCATCTGACTACTAGTCATACTTGCTATAATTTTGTCAGTTTTGTCCATGGCTTCTGCTTGCTGTAATATCATTCAGGTGGAGAGACTGACAACCTGTACTAAGAGCCCAGTACTGGAATACCTTTCTGCTGGGTATTTTCCCCTCTAAACAGCATTCTGGCCCAATTCCAATTTGATGCATGAAGCAGTTACTCAGCCTCTGGGATAAAATTCTCACATTTTTTGCTTTACATGTCTGTTGGTTTCCATGGATGTGGGAGCTCATTGCAATGAGTTTTGAGTGAAAGGTGAAACTGTAGAAGCACGTTATGATTTCCTGCATGACTCAGATATGCTGTCTGTTCTGAAAATGTTTGCACAAACAGGATTTATCCTGTCGTGGTGGTTGCTGGGCCCATTGTGGAGGGTGCTCGTAAATCAGTAACTCAGTGGAAGAAACAAAAGGGGAAAGAAAACCATCCACTTTGTTTGCAAAGCACAAGCTGCACCTCTTGCTGTTTCAGACTTGTTTAGAGAAAATAAACACATACCTCAGCTGAGTTAGTTTCCTGGTGTAAAGCCCTTTGGTACGAGAAGGTTCTCATCTTGCCTACACAGCCTCCAAAGGTGCTAGGTAGTTATTCTTATCTATAGTCCTCTAAAATCAAAAGGAGAATTCATTCTCTAGGGTGCATTTTCTGTGCTCATCTTTAAATTTTGTTGTGACTATTTGTGTCTGTTTAAGACGTGGCTCGTTTGGTGGTAAGCATTGAGTGACATTTGTTTAATGCAACCCTGTATGTAACATTATGGTCATGGAAGAGCCCAGTTTTATTCACTACATGTGCTGCTCCTGTGTTGGGCTGGCTGCTGGCTAATGCTTTGTTCTTTCATGTTGGTGGGGGCTTGAGGGCATCATGTAGGCAACTATTTTTTTTGGAAGTTTGAGTGTTGTTGACATGATCTGAAAGAGTTCCCAACCAGAAAAATATGATCTTTGAGGGTGGATGAAGGCAGAGGAGGAGACAAAGGAATTCTTAGGACTTCATCAGAGCACCTTGTCAGGGGTCTGGATGGGAGGAGGAAACAACTATTTTCCTCCCCACAGTGTTACAGCAGCAACACAAACTGCAGCTGTGCCAGAGCCCATACATGGAGTCTCACTCCCTAAATAGACATGTCCTCAAAATGATATTTGGGTCCCTGGAAGGCTTCTGTGTGCATCCCTTATTTAACAGCTCCTGAAGGCCTTTTCAAAGAGGTGGTGCTCAGATAATATGGTGATGGGCTCCAGTACAGAGTCTTAAGAAGCACAGAAGATGGAAATGGGCAAATAACAATATTATCATTTATTGTTAATTTGTTAAATTATATACACCAAGTGTATAATACAGGAAGACACAGTCCCTCTTGTAGGAGTCTGTTCTTGACCAGATATTTTGAAATGCAAAAATCATTGTGCTTTCTGACTGAAACTTGATTCTCACATGTAACTATTTACATTTTTAAATTGGTAAAAAATAGCAACATTTAATTGACAGTGGATGTCTCAAATTCTACAGTATTTAAGCCACGCACTGCAGCAGGTAGCCCGTTGGAAGTATGAAGAACTGGATGTGAGGGAAGAAGAATGAACGTACCCAAGAATGACAAGGGAACATCCAGTGTTGCCTACCCAACCCTTATGTCCAGCATACGAAAGTACTTGACTTAGTTTGGAGGCACCATTGGTCAGTATGGAAAGAGGGTAGTTGAGCTGTCTGGGATGAATGAAAGATCATGAGAGAACAACTTGGCATGGCACCATTTTCATTGACATCCTTTCCAGGTTTTCCTTCTCCACCACTGGAATCTGTATTTCCAGGGATCAGTTTCTGTATTTAGTGTACAGAGTGTTTCCTATAGCAATGTTGTTCCCAAAATTATCTTTTGCAGGGAAGGGATTCAAGGGACTGGTGCCCCCAAGAATCAGGGGAAATATGCTTTGGAAATACCCTCTTGAGCGGTTATATTCCCACATCTTGCCCATTCCTAATGAAGGACTTTTTATGGTCTTATTCAGGCTAATGCCCATGACGCTACATTCCTTTTGGAGATCAACTAGAGTACAGTTGACCAATAATTTATTGATCAATAGGCAAATGGGGGCTTCAGTCTGCCAGTGATGTTTTTTGGAGAATAAATCCAGATGACTAATATGGCATGCAGACTGGACACACACACAGTAAGTAATGAGAACAAACCATATGGTGAGACACAATTGGTGTGTGATGTCTGCAAGCACAGCAGTGACCTGAACTGTCTGCAGAACCTTCTGTTACTCTTGTTGGGGGAATTGGTGGATGTCACTCCATCTACTGTAAACATGCAGACGCCACAATTAATGTTTCACCTGCTTTGAAGTCTGAACATGGGGTTGTTTGGTTCTGCTTCGCTGCTGATGGTATGCTAAATACAGTAATAATACAGAGATGAAGGCAATCAGGTGAATAAAAAATGCACAGTGCATTCAGTGGCAAAAATGCAAAGCAAAATATAAATAGAAAAGATGTATTTTTGTCATCTTTTTTTCTATTTTTGAGCAAGAAAAGTTTTGTGAAGGTTGGAGAGTGGGAGTAATAAAATTCTAAATTGAAAAGCCATCTTTGTTAAATAATGCCAGAGAGGAAAATGGTGGCTGATGATCATTGATAAAGAGGAAGAATATGATGTTTTACAATATATGGATTAACACAGCCTTAGTAAATTTTCATGACACATTTACCATCAGAGGCACAAAATCAATTGGCTTTTAAGAAAAAAAACTAATAATTTATTCACACAGCAGCAAACTTTACTTTTAACATATTTTTAATGTAATTTTTTTCAAAGTAAAATAAACAAATTCTATTGTTGTGATGTAGCTGCTACAGCCACCTGTATCCTATATCATCACCTTGCATCTTCAGCATTGTAGCACAGACTGCTATCAGTTGAGATACAGTACGAACCACATTAGCTAACAGCAGGAGACATTCATTATCCCAGAGAGGTGATGGACCATTGGTTTTGGGGTGATCATCATGAGGGGGCCCAGTCAAGCCTAGCTCTCTTCCCCTTCCACCTCTTCCCCATAGCTGGAGGCACTCTGGTCCCATCAGATGCACCTGGAGGGTGCAGGTAGAGGCAACTGGGTCCCTGTGCTGAGGATAGGAAGGTTTAAGGGAGGGGGTAAACCTATCTTGGTTCCTGCCCCATGTGGTGCTCCCAGAGGGAAGCATGGGTCATTGGTGCCAAATGTTAGATTAAGAGAGCCCAGCTCTCTTTTTGTCCCCAATCCCAATTACAGCTGCTTTGGAAGCTCCTTGGTGTTCCCAGTGTACTACTAGATTTCTCTCTAATGACAAGAATGAAAAATGTGATAGGGATTCTCATTTGACTATATGAGTTTTAGACAGGCTAATGATCAAATGTGAAGGCAGAAACAGGAAGAGCTGATACGGCACTGGCATTCTGAGAACATCACAGCACCAGACATAATAGTACATGGCAAAGACCTCTTATAGTAAGTTGAGTTATATGCTCATTTTAAAGAGTTTATTTCATAGAATCCACAGCGGTATGCAACATTAGTTTAAATCTTTTGCTAGAGAATCTTATTGTTTAAGATTATTGAGGTGATCAGTGGTTAATATTCAGTGGCTCTAAATAATGAAGGGAGAGAGGCCAGAGAAGCTTTAGGAATAACTATAAAATGTTTTAAAAGCATCCTGTATTTGGAAATATCTTTCCAGAGCAGCATGTAAGTGCTGTACAAACATAGCCATCCCTCAGTGTAGTAGCTGCTAGGGGTTGATGGAAATGGATTTGAATAGTGCCCTCTTCTTGCCTTGGAAACAGAGATTGTTACCTCACGTTCCCTTTCACAACTGACCCAGAAAGGAATGAGAAATTGCTAAGGTAAGTGCAGAACTCAGGTTTCTTTTTTGATTACAATAAAGCTGCCACCTAACCCACTGAGACAGTTAACGGGGGACAACTGTTAGGGGGCTCTGTCTATAACAGCGGGCCCTTCCCAGCCAGCTTGGTCTCAACACTAGGACCAGGAGCGGCACATACCATTTCATCACAGTCTGGTGCTGTCCCCTCACCAACATTGGAGACTGCTGTTGGTAGGGCCCTGTTTGTGGTGGGGGGTGGGGTCTTCCAAGCCAGCTCAGATTTAGGGCTAGGAGTATACCGTTAGACCTTTTGTGGGGGATTTTTGGTAATCTTATTGGTAATCTTGTTCATCTGCTGCTTACCCATTAGCCACATCTCTCTTGACTGCATAAAAGCATCTCTTCTCTTCCTCCTCCCTTTTCCCCACTGGCTTCATCTACTTTTCCTGGTTAGCTTTAACCCTTTGCATTTTCCAACACCTCTGCCTACTCTGCTTCTCCTCTCCTTCCCAATCTCCCCTTCTTCCCCCAGCACAAATCTAGGTCCCACATCCACATCCCCCTTACTGCTGGTGACATTTGCCCCAACCCTGGCCTTTTTCCTGCTTTCTCCATCTCCTACACCTGTCCCTGCCATCACCTTCCCTCTCATGCCACCATTCCTAACCTCTCATCTATCCCCCCTCCTCCCTATCCCTCCTTCCTTTCTGTTGTTGTCTCTGGAACACCCACTCCACCTTTAAAAAGGTCACAGCCATCCATGACCTCTTCATATCTCACTCCCTCTACATCCTGGTGATCTCAGAGATCTGGATCCCTTTGTCTGACATTGTTTCTGTGGCTGCCTTCTTTTATAGAGGCCTCGCCTTGATGTCATGATGAGAAGTATCTCTGGCAGAAATACCCTGGTTAGACTGACTTCTTCCACTACAAATTAGTTCTCTCTTGCTTCAGTTCTGCCATTTTTCTAGCAGAACAAACTTTACTCCAATTTAATTGAATCCCACACCTGCAATCCCAGCTGATTTTGCTCCATGGTGGACTCATACCTCAAACCTTCCCCTCCTCCTGTACAGGATCTCACCAATTTCTTTCAAGGGAAAATTGACAAAATATGACCTTCCTCTTCCCATTGGCTTGCCTTCCCTTCTCCTCCTATAACTCCTGACTCCTTATCCCCGGTCACAGATGCAGAAGTTTCCTCCTCTTCTCTCCTCTCCTCTTCTCTCTAAGCCCTTCACTTGCTCCGGTGACCCCATCTGATTGTATCTCTTAATCTCTCTTAATCCTGCTCACACTCATACGCTCCCTTTACCTTTCCTTAGCCTTTCACTCTCCTCTGGGTCTATTCCCTCACACTACAAGCATGCTTTAGTCTCTCCCATCTTAAAAAACAAAAAACAAAACCACACTTGCCTCTTCAACTATTGGTCTCTAAGCTTATTGCATGTACTGTCTACAAAAGCTGTCTAGAATTTCTCTCCTCCAGTTCTGTCCTAGACTCTCTCTAATCTGGTTTCCAGTCCTTATAGTTCACTGAAACCCATCTCACCAAAGTTTCCAATGATCTTTTTATAGACAAAGCTCAGAACCGGTACTACATCCTCATCCTCTGGACCTGCCAGCCACATTCAGCAAAGTTGACTGTCCTCCTCCTTTTTAAAACTTGTCCACTCTGGGCTTCCATATTTCTGTCCTCTCCTGGTTCTCTTCCTGCCTCTCTAATCATTCCTTCAATGTGTCTTTCAAAGGAACATCCTCATCCCCCCCTCCAACTTTCAGGAGGGTGGGAATCCACAGAACCTCCTTGACCCCTTCTCTATCCCTCTAAACCTTATCTCTGGGTAATCTCATTCGCAAACATATATTCAGCTACTGTCTCTATGCTGATGACTACCTCCATCTGTATCTGACTGTCTCCTTCTGTACAAACTAAAATCTGTCTGTCTGACATCTCCTTGCAGATGTTTAGACACCAGCTCAAACTAAATGTTGCTAAAACAGAATATTTAATTATCTCCCCAAAGCCTCCTTGTTGCTTCTTTTTTTCAGTCACAGTGGACAACATCACCATCTGGCCTGTCACTCAGGTAACCTGGGCATCATCTTTGACTCAGACCTCTCTCTAGGTCCTCACCTCCAGGCTATATCTCAGGCTATGTCTACACTACAGAATTTACAGCAGCACATCTGTACCGCTGCAGCTGCGCTGCTATCTCCCATGTAGCCGCTCTGTGCCAACGGGAGAGAGCTCTCCTGCCGACATAATTAAACCATCCCTCCTGTCGACATAGCGGTGTCCACACCAGAGCTTTTGTCGGTCAGGGGGGTGTTTTCTTTCATACCCTTGACTGACAAAATTTATGCCAACAAAAGTGCTAGTCAAAGTGAGATACAGCCTCAATCTTGACAATTCTTTCTACGTAACATCTCTAAAGGCTCATCTACACAAATAATTAGATCATGGCAAGCTATGATGTGAACCTACCCACCCCTAGCATGCTGTGGTATAACCATTGGCGTGCATCCTGCTGACATGTGTTACCAGCTCATTAGAGTGCTTTGAGCTAGTCTCAGTTCAAAAAGCTCCCTAACAAACTGTTACCTAGACTGTGGCAGGCTAGTTGCAAGGTAGATTCACACCCCCGCTTGCCTTGGTCTAATTGTTCATGTAGACAAACCCTAAAATAAGGCTTTTTCTATTCAGCCACATTGGCCAGGCTCTCATAGGTCTGGTCTATCCTAAGTATTTACATCACCATAGCTAGGTGTCTCAGGGGTATGAAAAATCCACACCCCTGAGAGATGTAGTTGTATCAACCTAATCCCTGGTTTAGGCAGCGCTAGATTGATAGAAGAATTCCTCCATTGACCTAGCCACCTCCTCTTCAGGAGAAAGAATTACCTCGACCAATAAGAAAATCCTTCCTGACAGTGTAGGTAGGATCTACATTGAAATGCTATAGTGACGCTGCACCTCTGTTGTAGTGGTTTAAGTGTAGAGATACCCCACATCTCATGGCTCAGTTATTGCAATATCCTGTTCTCTAGCCTTGATAAATGTAATCTTTGTCCTTTCATATGCATTCAAAATGCTACTGCAAAGAATATTCTCTTAACCCATTACTTTGACTGTCACACCGCGCTTTGCATCCCTGCACTGGTTCCCCCTTCTCTATCACAGTGGTTCTCAACCAGGGGTATGTGTACCCCTAGGGGTACACAGGTACATCAGTTCATCCAGCTATTAGCCTAGTTTTTACAACAGGCTATATAAAAAGCACTAGTGAAGTCAGTACGAACTAAAATTTCATGCAGACAATGACTTGTTTGTACTGCTCTATATACTATACACTTAAATGTAAGTACAATATTTATATTATAATTGATTTATTTTATAATTGTGGCAAAAATGAGAAAGTAAGCAATTTTTCAGTATTAGTGTGCTGTGTTGCTTTTGTATTTTTATATCTGATTTTGTAAGCAAGTAGATTTAAAGTGAGATGAAACTTGGGGGTACGCAAGACAAATCAGACTTCTGAAAGGGGTACAGTAGTCTGGAAATGTTGAGAGCCACTGCTCTATCACATCAAACATAATCTACTAGTCTTCATTTTCAAGACCCTTCATGACCTATTCCTGCCCTACTCATCACTGCTGAGTTGTCAACTCCTGCCTCTAATAGGCCATGAAGTCAGCTTCCATCACCCGTTTGTTAAATTTTCATATGAGCATCTTCATGCTTTCTATCATGCTGCCCCCTCAAGCTTGAGAAGACCTCCTCATAAGCATCCAGGAAGCTATGTCATTGTCCTCCTCCAAATTCCTCCTTAAAACTCTACTTTGCTCTGATGGCTACAAAAGAACTTAACAGTTAGGCTGCTGATGCTCAATACCACTGCCTATCAAGCTGACCAATATTCTCTCATTGTTTCCTTGTACGCCCCCCTCAATTGTATCCATCTGTTGTCTCTTGTTTTATAGGTAGATTGTAAGCTTTTTGTAACAAGGACCATCTCTTTGTTCTGTGTTTGTAATGCGCCTAGGACAATGGAGTCCTGGTCTATGGTAATATAAATAATTAATAATAATAGTTCAGATCCCCTTCTGATCTCCTACCATATCTTTTTATGTCAGTTTTTTTAGCAGAAGAGGAACAGCAAAAGATTAATAAAATTGTGTCTTTGGCCACTTTATTTACAAAGAGTAGAAAGGATCTTTCTTAACCAGGATATGTCAGGAACGTAGTGCCTGTGGCTTTCTGCAACTTTTAAAGACTCAGCTTTTTTGAGTTTAAGTAGAGGTGAACAAAACCTGCATTATAAAGGAGTATAAATGGTTCAATGTGCTGTAGGGCTCTGTTTGTACCAGGGAGACCCCAATTATTTTGTTGGTTTTTAAAATTTAAAGCACTCTAAATAATTATCACATGTTATTACACTTATTTATGTGATCTCTTGTCTCCTTTGTTACTCATTGGTCCAGGGTTCCGAGTTACTACAAAGAGTTCTTTCTCAGGTATAAGTCTGGTAGGTCTTGTCCACATATCCAGGGTCTAGCTGATTGTCATATTTGGGTTTGGAAAGGAATTTTCTTCCAGGTCAAATTGCCGATGACCTTATGGGCTTTTCACCTTTGCAGTGTGAGGCATGAGTCACTTGCTGGTTTGAACTGAAATAAATGATCTATTCCCTGTAATTTGAAGTCTTTAAATCAAGATTTGAGGAGTTCAGTAACTCAGCCAAGGTTCTGGGCCTATTACAGGAATGGGTGGGTTCTGTGGCCTGTGATGTGCAGGAGGTCCGACTGGATGATGATGATGGTCCCTTCTGGTCTTAAAGTCTGTGAACTCAGACTTCTGTCATGGCAAGGTGCTTGTCTCAGGAGGAAGTGCCCAGGTAGCACTCAACTGCTCAGGCTGGTTTAGGTAAAAAAATGGAATCCTATCCAACTTCACTGGGACAGTGACAGGAGGGTGAGTGTCATGGTGTTAGTCCTCTCTAAGGTGTGGAATGTAAAGAGTGAAATGTGAGAGATATGTGTCAGGGTGGGGATCTTCTCAGAATTACAGGGAGGTCACCTGAAAACAAAAGATCATACTTTTCTGTGTTCCTCTCTTTACTAAAACAGCTGTGACAGTGTACAAGGGCACCGGAGAGGGTAAATTGTCTGTCTGCTTGGGAGACAGAGTGGGGAGAGTACCTTTGCAAAGGTTGGTCTCCAAACCGAGAGCTCAGAGAACAATTTAGAATCATTAAAATGTGAGTTGTTTCCTTTTCTGCCTATGTAAACTTATTTTTCATTTCTTGTTATAGACATTAACTCATGAGGAAAAGATCTTGCTGATTAAAACTTTTTTTTTCTGTTGAGTAAATGCCTTTGGTTCAAAATAATAAAACCAACACCATATTTTAAGAATAAAAAGATTAGACCCTATATCTGGAAAACCCTGTCAATTCCCATCTCCTCCATCCTCTCAAGGGCCAGTGTAGGATTATTTCCTGCACTACATGTCAACTTTTAAAGAAAGAAAAGGATGAGAATTTGTAGCATCCATAGAGGGTCACTGCCTGTGGGGAGCATCTTCCCTGGCCTCTTTCCGCTCCAGAGCTGGGAACATTCTCTGAAACTTTTTGCAAGAAACAGCCCAACTGCCATTATTAACTTCAAGAGTAAATTGTTGCCTTGTAAATTGTTTACTTTCTGTAAAATAGCAAATGTATTCTAATAATAAATCTTTCCACTTTTCCTGTCTCACTTAGTTTTTTCTTCCCTTTCATTTCTCGTTCTCCATTTTTCCTAACATATCAGTGTATTCCTTCTTCAATCTTTCTCCAGGATCTGTGAATCCTTCAGACTAATTTTCTATCATGTTTTCAATTATGTTAGGCTAAATCAGAAAAGAACAATGTCTTTCTCTTTCTACTTTGTCTGAACCTTCATTGTTTTCACTCTCTCCCTCTTTCTCTTGTTTCCAACTTTTCTCTCATTATTTCCCTCCCTTCATTTCAACATTTCCCTTTGTTCTTTCTCCCATCCATTGTCCTGCTCTCATTGGTTCTTTAGGGATTGGGGAAAGGAGCATGGGTTGTGTTTGCCTTCCAAATTTCCATGGTGAGTTGTTTCAGAGGATGCTCAGCTGACAGTGAATTTGTTTGTGTCACCCTGTAAATGAGGATGATTTGGCAGGTTTGACAGTATAATTACGAGATTCCCCTTTTGAGAGCAACTGGCAATTATTTTTCCTTGGAGTTAAACTGTGGGTTTGCACTGAATGCCTAAACACACAATTACAGTAGTGTTGCAGACATAGTATTGTAGTGTTTAGATCATGGAATTTGTGTTTGTGTGGGCTTCTTGGTATTGGAGCGAGAGACACACATTTCACCTATGATAATAAAGTACTATTTACTTTTCTCTGCAAACACAAAAGTCAAGAGGAAGAGGATATTTCATAAAATCATTGCTATTGTGTCCTCTTGTCTAAGCCATAAAACAAGAGTAACAGAGACGTTCCCTTTGAACTTGAAATCCCTTTCTAAGCTGCTGATCTCACCAAGCAAGAGAGGGAGAATATAGCAGCCAGAAACACTTCTGTTCTGGTCTCTCTCTCTCTCTCTTTTTTCCTTTTCTTTTCTTTTTTTTTAAAGTCCTTAAGTGAGTTTGATGCTGCACCTCTGCCCATAAATTTAAAAAAAATATTATCGTAATGTAGGTCAGTGAACTGAAACGCCACTGTACACCATGGGGGATTAAAGTCAGAGAGGCAGCCCTCTCCCACTCCCACTAGGTCATATGACAATATAAACAAGAAATGCAAGGAGCCTTCAGCTTTTTCTTGCCCTAATCCTTTGTTTATGCAGCACTTAAACTGACTTTTGGGGTCGTCTCTGTCTGGCATTAAAGCCCTAAAGCTTTTTGAAGTTTCCCTGAAGTTAATAAAATTAGTCTGCCCTCATTGCTAGGCCCCTTGCTGCTGCTTCAAAACAGACTACATATCCCTTACTGTCTTTGCAGTGTTCAGCTTTTTAAGTTAATATTTCATAAAAAAAAAAAAAAAGGAGAGAGAGAGATGCAGAGAGATCTCTCAAAAGGCTATTCAGCTAATAGGCAAAAGTGATCGCCATAGTAGATGTTCTGAGAACTCAAAGGGGATTAATGTGAAATCCAGTGATTGGAGCTAAATTGCTGGTAAAGTAATTGGAAGTGTTGAGTTTCAGTAGGAGAGAACATGCACTTCTGTAGCTTCTTAAAGAGGGGGGGAAAGCCATAAAATCAAGTCTTAATTTTTTCTTTTCTTTTTACAAAAATTGATCAAGGGCTTGAAAAATGATCATTCCTTTTTAAGCAAATATATCTGTCAAAAGCTGATGGGTTATTTTCTTCATTTATTTTATTGCATGATCAGCCTTCTTTTTACCTTGTTATTTGAGGCGAGGCGTCCTCTTACAAATCTGTCATCTTCGAGGATAAATCAGTGAGAAGTTGATTTCTTCTAATCTCAGTCTAATGGTTAGTGTAGTGGACTGAGAGTCAGGACCTTGGGGGGTTCTCTTCCAAATTTTGCCACCCATGTGACTTTAAGCTAGTTGCTTACCCACTCTGCCTCATTTCTCCTATTTGTAAAATGAGAGTATTGCTTTCTCATCTCAGAGAGATGTGGTACTTTAAATTTTTTTAAAGCGCTTTAGGAACTTCTCATAAAAGGTGTTTATTATCTGCAGAATATTTGTAATAACTAGTAGAGGAGGAGGAGTATTAAATATTGTTGCTCAGCACTGTAAAATTCAGAAAAACTGAGTCCTTGCCCCAGTGCTTAAAATCTCAAGATTCTATCTTACAAACTTGTCACTCAAGTGAGTGCAGGAGTGGGACGTGAGTAGACTTATTTTAAAAGAGTAAGTGTATTTCATGACAGTTCTAATAAATGAGAGCTACACTTTCAGAATTGCTGGTGGTTTTTCCCAATATCCATATATTAATTATAGGTTATCACTCTGTTCACTTTACAGAACTATAGTGCAGTGCTTCTAACAGATGTTCACAGAGAGAAATTACTCTGAGCTGTTCCGACAGCTCTCCCAGACTGAGTGAGTCAAAACTAAACCATGCTAACATGATGTTCACCCTATAATTCAATTATATAAATAATTAAATTAAAGATAACTTTGGAGCATTCTTAAAATGCAATAAAATCATCATCATGATTACATTTTTAAAAAGCTGATCTCCCTTGCCCTTTAGGGGCAATTACAACAAAACAGTTGGTGTATGGAAGCCTCCGCATTGGGGCATGAGAAACCCTCTGTATTCAAAATGAAGGGGTGAGAAATACCTAGATAGCATAGTGGTGGTCACCTTAGAAATTCCTTGTTCAGAATTTTCATTCACTCCACTGAAGTGATTCTAGAGTGCTTCACATACCATTTAAAAGCTACGACTACAGTACTGAAGAACTCTAGATTTATTTTTCAGCTGGGATGTTCTATTGATCTTACTCAGGTTTGTATTTTAAACAATTAAAATTTGGAATTGTGATGTTAGATTGCTTAACTGGACACCTGAGAAATGTCATGAACTAGAATAGAGTGGTGATTGTTTTTTTGTAAAAAGCATCTTAATTTAAAAACAGGAGAAAGAATATTGGTGGCTTGTAATTCCTTAAGATCAGCAAATGTCTGCCCAGGGAACAGAAGTTTCTAGGAAATTGGAGTAGCTTTTAACTGATTGGTTATAATGCTGCAGAGTATTAAACTGTGGACTGAGGAAATATTCAGACTAATTTGTGACTCTTAAAACGTTTTTCTGAATAGGCTAAACCATCCAGCTTGGCTAAAATTACCACTCAGGTGCAATGAAGAAATAGTTGCTGAAGCCAGCTGTAACTTCCACTGCAATAAAGGAACAAAGCAGTACTTCCTTATTCTTTCCCACAAATAAAGGCTCTTGTTACTGCAGTGAGGTACAGTATCTCCAGGGGTTAGTAGCATCCAAAGATATTCACACCTTGGGGATTAGGCTCACTTGGCTGCACTTTATGCTTCATCATGCCTTAGGGAGGGCTGTTTATCTCACCCTACCCACCAAACTTGCTGGCACAAGAGTTCCTGATCACTTAATTAAGAATCCAAACTTTGAATGGTTCTTCCCACTTGGTTACAAACCTTGAAATTAAAATTCAGTACAACTGTCATATGAGTTTTGGTTTAGCAAATCAACATGACTAAATACTGTATGCAGAAGTGAATTTTTAAAGGGTTGTATTGAGGAACTCTGAGTAATTATCATCTGTTTGACTGAAATCAAGGTGGTGTGAATACAGAATTGATGCTGAGGGAAGTGGTGTACATATAGAAGTGATGTGGGGTAAGTGATGGAATAAACTTCTTTGTGGTGAAAGTCTATAATGATAATTACACTTCTCCATTGCCTTTCATGGAAAGATTTTAAAGCACTTATCTTCACATCACTTATCTGAGGCAGGTGGGTATTATTCTCCCTATTTTTACAGTAGCGGAGTCTGAGGCACAGAAAGTGACTTACACGGATTCCCTTGCAGTTTTGGAAAAGAGTTGGGATTAGAATTTAGTAGTTCCTGGTTACCAGTCCTGTGCTCACTTAGAATAAGTATTTATGGATATAATATGCCGTTTGAGAGTTGTGGCCATCCCAAATTCATGCTGATGAAAGCTTTAAAGCACACCAAATTATAATGTATTCCATATATGTATAATTTTTCTTGTTATTCTGTGATTTAGGCTTATGTGTGTGTGTATATATAGGTGTACATTTCTTTTGCAGGTGATGGATGATTACAGTGTGATTGGTCGCTCATTGTTTAAAAAGGAGACCAACATCCAGATTTTTGTGGGGTTAAAAGTCAAACTATCTACAGGAGAGGATGGAGTAATAGAGGGCGGCTTTGGACAGAGTGGCAAATTTAAAATACGAATTCCAGGTAAGTGCTCTCATCCCTTGGGCTAACAAAAACTCAAGTGTAGAAGACATCTATACTTTGTCCAAATGAAGGCTGATCCTGATTTTCACAAAAGGGAGCCAGTTGCATCATCAGTTCAGTCCAGATATATCAACAGTTAGTAGGTCCATTATTCTCAATGAGCTGCTTCTCCTGCAGTTAAGTGATGGTGGCCATGACGTTATCAAACTCTATGGGATGCAGCCATCCTGCTATGTATAAACAAACTCCGGGGTTGAAATCCCCTCCCCTTTAGTGCTCAGCAATGTGAATCATATTTTTCTGGTGTGTGGATTTCTATGTAAAGTTTCCAGTAGCATCATGGTGAGCAAAAGATCAGTGATGTGGGATTAAAACAAGTTAGCAAGAGATGGTGGTTCCGCATTCATTTTTATTTGTAGTTATTTATTAAATGCAACATTCAGGATATAATTCCTTAACTGTACTCCATATTATGCATATTATCTGATCTGCCTTGAAACACGAACCGCAATCTCTTTGATAAGTGGATTGTAGAGTTCTTGAGTGTGTCTGTATGTTTTGTAACTACTTTTGAATCTTCTGCTTTTGTCATTTTTTATGCTACAATAATTTTAGACCTTGGTGAATCACAATGAAGTATTTTTTGCCTTTAATATCGCAGGATGTTGGATGGTGGGCATTAGGGCTTATTAGATTTATTTAAGTGTTGTCACTGTAATTTTGCTTCCCTCATTTGGAAGTACTGGAAGTGTACTGGAAGTTGTTCTGGGTCATGACACCAATAAGTGCTGTGTTTAAAATTCAGATTGTAAAATAAGAGCGAATTAAGAACAATAATACTTTGCATTTCTGTAATGCCTTCAGTCCAAAGATCTGTGAGTGCTCTGCAAATGTTAACTAGTTAATCCTTACTACCCCTAATGAGGTAAGTGTTGCTTCCTTCTGTTATACAAATGGGAAAACTAAGACAAGAAGTTAAGTGACATTGCACAAGGACATAGCAATTCATTGATAGATAGATCTAGGAAAAGACTTGAGATCTCCTTATTCCCAGTCCTTTTTTCAAGACTGAACACCCTCCCCTCAATTTACAGCTAAAACCAGTTTAGTGCAGCTCCTATTTGGTTGGGCCATGGGAGGCTCTGTTCTTTTGGCTCACCTGGTGAAGTTGGTGACTAGACTTAAGAGGCTCCCAGTTTGTGCCTTGACTGTGGTAATGTGTTGGACACTCTCAGTTCCAGTTTTGCCACCAGTTGGCAAACTGCCGATGGATTTGAGACCCTAGTTGGCAGGCACGATGGCGACTTTAAAAATAATTTGCCATGGAGGTAGATGCATTTACTTTGCCCTTTTTAAAATTTGAAACCCTGCTACAGCACAGCATTGGGTTGTTGGCAAAAATAATGTAGCAAGCATAGGTTTGCTTAAGGTAGGATATGAAAGAATGTGTGAATAGATATTTCTATCAAAAAGAGCTCTAGATAAAAATGAAGGCAAAGTATTTGTGAATAAGTATTTGTGAATCTGATGCCTTTGTCAGTAGCCTTTCTTTTGGATCAAAGGGTAGACTTGAGTGGTGGACAGATCAGCTGTTCACATGGGAATGAGTCCTCTTTGATAAAAATGCTGATGGAGATGGAAACTTAGAGATGAATTAAAATTTAGGCATTAAAATTTAGTGAGCACTGTTAAGTGTGTCAGTGGTGATTGTTTATCGGACAACAGGAAAAGAATGTCAATATTTTGATGAAACTCTAGATGGAAAAAAACAAGTCCCGTATGGGGCAGGATGAAGCCTGATAGATTTCCTTTGCCAAGAGAGCCTCTGCCATCCTAGGAAGTAAAAGCGTGAGAAATGACTACCACCCAGTGTGTTCTCCATTTCTACAAACATTATAATTGTTTATTATGTATTAACAGAGTGCTCAGTACTGACCAAAACTACGAAGAAATAGTCCCTGCTCCAAGGTGCTTACAGTCTACACATGCTGATATTTTCCGATGTTGTACAGCAGATCAGATCATAGAACAGAGAATCCTGTCAGTTTCTGTTCTTCTTCTAATGAGTCTTTGTGTTCAGGTCATGTTAGAATTTAATAGTTTTACATGACAAAGGAGAATACTATAGCTATCTTTTTCTTTATCTTGAAGCAAGTTTGGGGGCTTTGCCAACCAGAAAGAAGGGGCAGTGGCCAAAGCAAGTCTCATAGGTGAAAAATATGCTTAGTGGAAAGTAAATTGGTGATTTTGAAACTTTTAATATACTTGGTTCCTTTAAGAATTTCCAAGATTTGTGTGTGTGTGTGTGTAGGGAGGGGTAATGGATATGATGCTGTTAAGTCAACCACAGTTCACATTCCTTTGTTAGGTCAGTGTTGCTTTTTTAATGTGACGGCATCCTGTTTGTGGGTTTTTCAAGTTTTTTTTATTAAATTTAACTGATCATATTCTTCTCCCACTCAACCTTCAGCCTTGCTTTCACTTACAGATTCCTTCCATAAAGAAATATTCTTAACCTTTCGGAAGTTCTTTAGTTAGCTTATTGAGGATTCCTTAACAAAGACATCTGAACCAAAAACAAACAAAAACTGCTTCAACCTAACATGCACAACAGTTAGTTTTGTATTATTTAAAACCAGTCTTGATTGCTGGAATGTAATTTCTAGAAATGGGCAGATTGATTGGATAGTTAAACTATGATAGTTTTGGGGTGGTTTTGTTGTGCAGAGATTTGTTGTTAAACCTCAGATATAGCTAGCAGAGGTTGGTAGCTCAGCTAGCTGGGAGAAGATTGATGCAGATATGGGGCAGTTGTTGTCTGTTGGATTGACTGGGTTGTTGGGAATCAGGAGACCAGTTCTGCTTCTGATTCTGTCACTGACTTTATGTGCAACACTGGACAAGATACTTCCTTTCTTTGTACCTCAGTTTCCCCCTCTGTAAAATGGGGTTAGTAACTATCTACTTAGGTAAAGGGCTTTGGGGGCCATGGATTAAAGTCACTATATAAATACAAAGAGTATTTATTGCCTTCCTCTAGATAAGACCACACCTAGAATACTGCATGCAATTGTGAGTGTCTCAGTCCTGGAAAGATGTCAGTAAATTGGATGGAATTCACTAAAGAGCAACAAAAATGATTAAGGGGCTGGTGGGATTGATTTACAAGGGAAAGAAGATGAAAAGAAATACATATAACTTGGCTAATTGATGATTAAGTGGGAGATATGATTAGCTACAAATATTTGAAGAGCATAAACACTGAATATGGAGAGGGATCTTTTCGGGTGGTCCAAGGAAGTAGAACTAAAAATAATAGTATGAAATGAAGCAAAGGAAAATGAAGCTTGACTATCAATAAAAGTTTCTTAACATAGATTTATGGGACTGTAGAATCATCTCTGCAGATGAAGTGGTGGAAGTTCCATCGCTAACGTTTCTTAAATATAGATTAGACCAAATGTTTGCACATACTCTATAAGGAAAAGCCAGTGTGGATAGAATTATAAGAACAAGACAATCTTAAAAAGTCTCTTCCATCTCTAATTTCTGTGATTATATCAGGGCAAAATTTATTCCCAGAATGGCAAGATATGGCATCCCTGCGAGTGGAGTGGTGGTAATGGCATCATAAGCAAAAGTAGATATCCCTTTGCTGACAGATTTGTAATTCTGTGGGGATGGATTGTGCAGCAAGTAAATGTAGTGCTTTAAGTGTGGAGGAAATGATAGGAGATATTAATCTACAGGGTGGCACTCATATTTATCCAAACCATCGTGCTGTGTCCTTCAAATACATAAAAGGTGTGATATGTACAGTGCTTTTCTATAAGATACATTTAGTAGGCTTATGAAAAATAAACAACATTATAAAGGTAAAGTTATCCCAGAGTGCTTTGCAAACTATGCACTGTGTGTGAGGAGAATTGCCACTGAAGTGCATCTCATTAATGGAGCGACACATGGCAACTGTTTTAAGAATGCACAGAAATATTACCCTTTAGTTAGGAGAAAGGAAGTGAAGAAATCTTTATTTGTTGAAATTTATTAACAAGTTTAGCAGAAAACATTGACCAACTGCCCTACTCTGGCAAAGTGCCATTGAATCTTTAATAACCTTGTGTTCATCTCATCTGGAAGACAGTAATTCCAATATTACTGTTCCACTAGCACCTAGATAGGTTATGGGATCAATTAAGCAACTCAAAGGAATGAGAATCACTTGAATAACTTGTTGCTGCACTTTGGGGTTTTTTGTTGTTGTTGTTTGGTTGTTTTTTTTAGAGGTTTCTCATCCACATACTGACTCTGTGGAACTCTGTTTCATTTGTGAGATTATAACGTGAGTTGGTGTGGCTCAGGTCACCAGTCAGTAAATTAGCTAGAGATATGCCCATTCCATTGTTTCTGGCGTGGTATAAAATTATCATCACATTTAATGCTCTTAAAACATGGTGGCTTTTATATCTAATTTGAGCACACTTGATATCGCAGACATAGTTCACTCTCATTTCTGACTCAACCTTAATCGGCTAATTGTTAGAAAAGGATTTGTCCTTTCTCTTGTTCTGTGGCACATTTGACTGCCGTTTTTCTTTTCTTTTCTCTTCTCTCTGCTCATTATAGTATAAATTGCTATACATAGGCGTTGTTAAAAAGCTACATTTTTTCTTAATGCAAAAGAAGCAGTGCATATCCAATAAATTCACAAGAGTTCAGCATGCTCCTGTGAGTGAAGTGGATAAAAATATATTAAAATGCATATTTTTCATAGGAAGATACAAACAAGCAAACAGAAATACCAGGTTTTTAAAATATTTTTTATAATTTTTTAATATTTTAATATTTTTGTATTAAATTGAATGTATTATTTAATATTACTTGTACCAATTCAGGGTGGTTGTGTTCTTCTTTTCTGACAGCAGATGAAGACAAAACCACATTTATTTGTGGGCATGCTTTCCGATCCCAAGGGTTTTTTTCTTTTTGATTCCAGTTCCAAGTATTGGCACATATGAAAGAACTAGTATAGTCCACATCTGCAGCCAAATCTTTAATAGAAGGGCGAAAGCACATAGAAGTTAACCTAAAAAGTTAAAGGTCTGACTTATGTCCACCTTCTTGACAGATGTTGTGCGCTCGCCCTTTGACTCAGAGGACGGAATGTGTATTTTCCAAGAATGCTGTCTGTGTTACTGCCATATTGGTAGAGGATGATGTGGAAAAGTGATCAGGACTAGCTGATGTTCTTTGTCCTGGAGACCTTACATTCTGGTGTGTAAAGCTAAATGTTGCAGGATTCCTAGTTTTACTCTGCCCTTGTCTCTTTCATATAAAAAATATGTTATCTTCCCATTATGACACCTCTGTAGCCACCTGTGACAGCAGAGGGTGCCACATATCTCATTAATTGAATAGACCTCCCAAGCTGAGTCATAAAATTGCCTACCATGTGGAGAGAGGTCATTGATGTGATTAAGAACTAAGGATGGGCACAACTATGTTTTGCCTAATTTCAATCCCATATGAACATTGTGGATTTGAAAGTTGGACACCGGTCAATTGTTTGGCATTCTTCTTAGGAGACAAGGGGATCAGAGTGGGCAGAGATTAAATAATAATATAGAGACTAGAGACATGTAAAGGGAGAAAAATTATAATGGAAAAATAGTCTATATATCATACGGATTCACCCATGAGCCTTACAAAAATTCTAGACTACTCCATGCTATGCCTATTGAAAATATCAGGAGGTTTCTTTTACAGGTCTCCCAGACTCCTGTACACTATTAATAGTTGGCACTTTTGGAGTACTTGCAGCTAGTTACTTTAGCAATTGTAGCCTGATTGATTATTGCAATTATAAAATTATTTATTGGGGTGCAACATCCACTAGTTACAAATGTCAGTTTCTTTATTCAGATGGATACTTAGAGTTAATTAAGATGATACTGGTGAAACACACACAAACTATACGAGCTTTAATTAAATGCAGACAAATATAATTGAAATCATAGATGAATCAATATACATTAGTATAAGAAAAAGATAAGTATAGTAAAGTGGTATCCTGCATAATTTATACGTAGTCTCACATTGTGCATATTTATGAAGACCTTTAGAAACAAAGAGGGAAGGAAATGCAAGTGGAGATCACCCCAAGAGGAAAATGCTGGGTCAGGCTACCTTCCAGATTGTCCCATGTTATCATCCTGGTGGTCCAACAACAGGTGGGATATCCACATCTTTTATAACCTTTTTCTATTCCACCCACACTTATCTGGGACCATGAGAACATATAAGTATAGCTTTCGAAAGCCTTTATGTAGACAGCTTGCTTACTTTTTGTGGGGGATCCTGCCCTATTGAATCCTTTTTTTGTGGTGTTATATGAAAATAGGATATTCTTCTTTTCTTAGGCCACATGGAATTCAGGCACTTTTTATGTCCATGCCTGCTCAATCTGAGTCCCCTTTTATTAAAAGAAAAAAAAAATTGCAAGCCACTAGGCCTCATGGGTTGCCTTCACTTCAGCATCAGGTGTGGCTGAGTAGCTTTTCAGTTGAGAGGAGAACACAAAAGCCCAAGGGCAAAGAAATCTATGTAAGTTGCATTTTATTTAAAAACTGAAGATTAGTTCTGCTTGTTCTTTCACAGTCCTCCTTCCCCTACCTTCTAAAACAAACAAAACCTAAAATCCTTAAGGGATACTTCAAGCATAAATCTCCTTTCCTCTTTGTGAAAGTTGGCTAGTGTAGTATGGGCTGAGGCTGAGAGAGGATTGTTGCCAGAGAAGCATCACTTCCCTTTATGATCCTCTCCTGAGCGGATTAAACTGTGGCAGTGTAAAAGTCCTGTTGACCACAGAGGAGCTAGAAGTCTGGATTGCATTTACATGGAGAAGCTGGCCAGAAGGAATCTAACCTACCTTGTAAGCACACGTTGACCTTTGTAGAGCTGAATATCCAGATTTATTGACCTTGGAGAGTATTGTTGGCTGAGTCAAAGCCAAGATTTATGCACTTTCCTCTTGATTGAAAACAGAAGTCAAATATCTGTAATTTTTTTATCTGGTGCTCGTCCTCTTCTGTGCTAGTATCTGGAAAATCTTGCCTCTTAACAGTAATGAGTGAAGTGCAGTAGGTTCTCTCTAAACTTGGAGCCTTGAAGAGTGATGCATTGATTTTAAAGATTGTCTTGACAGGCAGCTGGTCATTGTGGGTGAGAGTTAATAGGGTTTGTGAGGATTCTAGGACCATTATTCAAATATGGGATTGTAATTAGAACATTTGTTTAGCAGTCAGCAGTTCTAGGACTGAGTGGACGCTGATGGTGGAAATACAAAGCACCAGGAGACACGTAGTATTTATTGAGTGCATACCTCTGCTTCTGAAAAATGTGCGCAACAACTGAACTCCTAGGTAGGCCCAGAGGCTGGGTACCATGTAGACTGCTGTAGTGTGAGCTACAGAATACCTGCTGCTTTTTCTGCAGGTGATTATAAAGACATTTCTTTGAACAGTTGTGCAGAACTAGATAAAGCCACCTTTCTTTCTCCCCAGATACCCATTTTTGTGTTTTTGTGGAAAAGAAACCCCAAATATCATAGTGTTATCCACCCCCAGAAAAAACATAAAATCACCCCCCTAAAGATCATCACCTTCCTACAAGAAAGAGTTAGCAAGTCAACTGGAGGCTCTACAGATTTGAGTCATCTTGTACAATTCTAGCCCTTCTCCCCTGTATATCAGTTGTAGTCAGTGCACTCAGCTTGGAATTGTGAATCTGGGTGGTCCCTTGGAAGGGGAAAAAAAAGTAATGCTGCTCCATCACTAGCCATTAGGCGGTGCTAAAGAGCAAAACACACTGAACCCTTTTCCCCCAAGAAAGTGAAAGCATCTCATTGGTACCAGCTAAAATAAGCATGTACTCATCCTCGAACCAAATGTTTAGATCCATGGCACAGACTTCTGCTACTTGAACTAACAGAATGACTTCCAAGCAGGCTCCTTGTCCAATCTGTCTCCTTCCCCTTATTGGCTCCCAGTCTCTGCCCAGTGAGTCCCAGTTTGTCTTCCTGACTCCAGCCAGCTCCCGGTCCCCTTCTGCTCTCCAGTCCCCTAAGGCTTGTCCCAGTGTACTCCCTCTGTGGCTGCCATCTCTCCTCTTTCTCTCAGGTCAGGCACCAGCAGGGGGAGTACTGAGGGAACAGGAAGGACAGTGTCCTTGCTCTCAGTTCCCATGCCCAGCAGCCTGCAGCAGCTGGGAGGAACGATTACAGGAAAAATCCACTCAGCCCAAGGTAAGAGCATGTCCAGAGGAGCTGTAATCTTCAGGGAATTTAGCTTCCAAAATCTGTAAGTCTCTACTGAAAATATGTGAACTGATATTATTCAAAGGTTTGTAACTTGGCCAAATATCTATGGATTTTCACAGGGACAGCAAAGAGTGCATCTCTAAGGCCGCACAAAGGCTGTATCTCAAGTGCTTGCTCCAAAGCATGTAGGCACAAGACAAAATGGTTGTAAGAGTTTTTTAAAATGGGCAAAATATATTTTCCCCTAATCCCATTTTCAGAAACAGCTGAACCATTTTTCTATGCATCAGGGTGTATGAGGAGGCTCAGAGCTGGACTCTGACACGCTGAGGTGTGCAACCCCTTTTAGGTTCTTCAGACCCTTCTTCTTCTCCTCACTTGCACAGTGATTTTGCTGCAAGAAGTTCCTCCATGCTTGTGGAGGTGATGGGGGAGCCAGGTTGTCCCCAAGAAGCTATTTCTCAATGCCATGCCAAACTGTATTTTATCAACAGAAAAGCCTTCCTGAACAAATGCCAGATGATGGAATAAACTTATTAATGGAGTAAAAATTTTATATGTCAACTTTATGCATTTAACAAGTTTTTACAGGTAACAGCTTAGTGAACTGCTTTCAGGATGCAGCATGGTTGGATTAAACGGCACAAGGCTAGAAGAGTGAAACACTTAAGACAGTAAAGATCAGCTGAATTTAGAAGTAGGAAGTGAGGCAGCAGCCTTTTTTAGAGATGTTGCAGTTTGAGTCTAACTCTGACTTTCCAGGTACACTAATTTGGTTTGGTGACTGACTAATGGTTAGAGCAGGAGACTCAGTAAAGACTTGCGTTTTTTAATCAATCTATTTAGGCACTTATAACCTCCATCATCATAGTACCATAGCACCTCTGAAAAGCAAAAATGGCATCAATGAATTATTCTTTCATCCTTCTCTGTTAGCAAGAGACAGGGTGGGAGGCAGGTATTTGTTTATTTGGGTATGAAAATGGGAATGTGAGAGTAAGGCACTGTCAAATGGAAGCTTGGGAGAAGAAGTGGCATTGCATTTAGTTCAGAAACAGGTAAGGTAAGCGGTCATTCTTATTTCAGCTATATATCCCGTGCACTAAAGGCCAAATTCTGCACATAATTATTTACTTCAGTGTATTTATTTTGGATTTACACTGCTGAAATTGCAAATTTGGGTTTGGACTGGAAAGTGGGAGAGATCTACAGAACTTTTCATTCACTACATTGTTGTTATTATTCATAGAAATAATATGTATTGAAAACCATATCATAATACATATACCTAAGAGAGCAGAAGAAGTTGCACATGCAACCTTATTTTTGGCATTTCTTGACTTTCAGGTGTTTTACTTTGCAAATATAACACTCTTCTGTAGTTTCCTGTATGGAATTTATTATTTTAGAGAAAGTAAACAATTAGCAGTGTCTTCATTATTTGCCTAGGCAATTAGGCTAGCTTGTATGAAAACACAATTGGATGCCTCCTACAACGTTCCATTGAAAAAAGGGCATTTTCATTTTCTGTCATATTAAGTATAATTCAGCATGAGATCCTATATAATTTGTACTATATTCAACTCATTCAGTTTTCTCCTAAAAAGATCATGACAGGGCAAAGCAAGGGGTCTACAGAAATTTAACAACATATTTTCTCCATAAAACTAATCTTTCTAATAAAAGTTATAACTTATCTTAAACAATCATGAAAATCTTCTGCATCTCTCATTTGTATAAATGCTGCAGTGCTGGGAGGGAAGGAAGGACCTTTGTGGCTGCACAGAGCGTCATTGGTTTCAGTAGAGCTACATGTGTGTGCAAGGGTCTAGGGCAGATGACTGTCAAGAAGGCATTTTCTTTAGTAATGTTTAATAATTATTTTAAAATTTACCGATGACGTACACATATGTACAAGTAGAAGTGATGATTATAAAATGTTTAAATAGAAGCTTGGTAATAGTGATATTGCATTCAGAATTTAAATGTCATAAAGATAGGCCTGGTGACAAACGGAAATAAAATTTTTCTATTTCCTGTAAAAACATCCTTTGTGCTCCCTTGATTATGATTGTTCCCCCATTTCACCTTCCACTCCCACTAATGTTTCTTCTCATGTCTTTAAAGTCTGGGTACATTTTAGAGGTGTATGTCATTAGGACTTTTCGGAGCACATTTCCTTGTGGTTTTTAAATTTGTTTAAAGCCCTGACCGTAACAGTAGCCGCTGCTTAGTGGGCATTGACCTCTGTCATGTGACCTTGACCCAGGCTATGTGTATAGGTCCAGGAAATAGTTTGTTTCCTAACAGTATTCTTGTGTGTCAGACTTATATTACATAGATTCTGTCTTATACAGAACTCATCATGGTTTCAATGCCTACCAAAGAATAGGTAATAAACAAAACCTCATAGATGGCTCTCTGTTACAATATATCTTCTGTTACAATATTGTGCATAACTAAAGCATTTCCTGTATATAAATACAGTATAACAGTGGTGTTTAATGGCCAAGGTTCAGCGATAAAAATTGCTGCCGGAAGCATAACTTTTATTCCACAGGTATATTAGCTATCATCAAAAAGGAGAAAAAAAATAAATAAACCATCCTGATTTTAAATTACTTTCTTAGGCTATGTCTACACTGACGGTGGCAAATTTGCCGCCATCAGATCGATTTATCCGGTTCAGTTGAATGGCAGTGAAGACGCATTCAATCGATCCAGAAGTCGATCTAATAAAACTATCTACTCAAAAAGCGTAGCGCTGCGTCGATGGGTATGCATTTCCTGTCGGCGCAGCACAGTGGAGACGGCACGCTAAAGGGAACTTACGTCTGCTGAATTTCGCCAGCAGTGTAGAACAGGCCTTCATATGATGTCTGAGTTTATAATCTTGATCATAGGAGCTCTAGGCCCAGGTGAGTACTTATTGCACATAGTAACATGCTGTGGATTTTAATATAATGTGTTCTTTACCTCTTTTGAGTTTATAATCTCCCTTTCTAATCTGTTCTGCAATTGGTTGTCAAGAAACTCTGCTGGACAGTAGAAATTTAGATAATCTCAGGAATCTGCTTTCACTCTTTGCAACCTCTCAGCTACCCAACTTCATTCCACCTGTGCATTACACTTCTCTCCCTCTTGACCTCCCAACCTTGCACTTCACTCTCCCTTTGCAATTCATCTTTTTTACTTCCACAATCCCTTTCTCTGCCAATCATTTTTGCTTGCTTTAAACCCAAACTATCCTCAGCCCCAAGCACCTCTTCCCCAAACAATTGCTTTTAATAAAGTAAATAAAACAAATATTAAATACCGAACAAATGAGCTGGGTGCCTGTCATCTCCTTCATCACTTTGCCTGTTGCCTCATCTTTCATCTGTTTTTATTTTTGTAGAATGTAAATGAGGAAGAATGATCTTGTGGTTAAGGCTCTATGCTGGGCATTCAGGGATTTTCATTCAATTCCTGGCTCCACTACAGATTTCTTATATATTTTGAGTAAATCACTTAATCTCTCATTGCCTCAGTTCTCCATCTATAAATTAAGGGTAATAATACTTCCTTTGTCTTGTCTGTTTAGAGTGTAAACTCTTTGAGGTAGGGGTTCTCTTTCTGTTTATCAGTACAGCACCCAACACGTTATGATTGCTACTATAATAAAAATATTATCAGAAAAAGCTGTGATCTCATCCCTCCAGTCATCATCATTATGAATGGGAATAATTAATTCTCTCCCAACCTATTGCAATGGTGATATAGACTATGAAAAAAGGAGATATAAATGTGGAGAAGTTAGAGGGGATGCAGGGTAACCCTGTTAGTGCAGGGGAGAGGACATTTTTAAAGAACTGGAAATGTGCCAAAGCACAAAAGTTTCTGCTGACAGAAGGGAGCTGGGTATCATGAAGTGTGGATTTTCTTTTTCATGGCTCATTGCTATTAAGTGTTCTAAAATGTTCCTCCTCTGAAGATGTACATAGATTATAGTTCCTTTGGAGTTCAAATGGGAACTGGATTTTTTTTTAGGTCTGTAATTATTCAATTTGTGACCTTTTTTCCCCCAATGAGAAAGAAAAACTTGTTTGCTAGATGTATGGATTTTCCCCTTGACTTTAAATCACTTAACTAAACATTTCTGCAAAGGCAGAATTGAATTATACTGAAATGCTTTTTTTTCTTTTGTTACCATACTTTGGGGTTATGCCAATATCGCTGCGGCACTGTAGTTATGCCGTTTTAGTCTCTGTAGTGTAGACATACCCTCAGTCTTTCTGTATTTAAAACTGTGTGCTCATGGGTTATGTGGGCATGTTTCTAGTTTTTGGATGCAGCTTTACTATATTTATACTGCTGATGGAGGGATGTTATGGGTTCCCTGCTAATTTCATTTTACCAGGTAGTTAGAGCTGATTTGGAATGGAAAAGGGAAAAACCCAGAAAGTGAATCAATATAGGGCACTTCAATCCCAACCCACCCAGGCTTCTAATTGGAGCTGTCTGAGCCTGTCTTAATACAATTTAGCTATCGCCAGCCAGAAGGATTTTATTTATGGGACAGGGCCCGTCAGAACATCCTTCCACCCCTGAGAAGCTGTGAATATGAGAGCGCTGCTTGAGCTGGCATGCTGAGCTAGTGTATGCATTTCTTTAATAAGGCAGGGATTGATGTCTTTTGCAGTTCAGGGGTTAGGTAAACAGCAGTCCCTCAGTTCAAGGCTCTCCATGTTCAGTTGTTTGTTTATATGGATCTCAAAAGGTTAGGTTAGCCGCCTTGACATCTCAAGGGAGCTTTCCTGACCATGGCGTAACCTCATCTCCTTCAAAATTGTGCAGGAGATGTAGCATCCCTTTTCAGAAAAGGTACCACAAGAATAGGATGCCTGGAACTCTCTGACCAGTCTTCAGTTTCTAAGGAATGTGGCTATATCTTAAGTGGATACTTCCAATTACTTTAAGGGACTAACTTTACGAATGCCTGGGTAGAGGATATAAGTCTGTTGATGTGTCTGGTGGTGGTGGTTTTGTTTTGTAATAGAGCAGATGCTAACAATGCTCTAATTGATTACCTCCATATTTATAAACCAGTGTACTGGATGTCCCCACAGTTCTGAGAATAAATCTGATTAATTTGCACTCCCTCTGCAGACTTGGTGTGGCACAGCAATAAACATAATACAATAGGTCCTACAAAAATAGTGGCAGTGTTAATAACTTTTTAAAAAATTGGTGATGGTCATGTATTTAAGCTGTCTGGATTGTATTTTCTATGTACCTTAGCAGATAATTTTTAAAGGTTTGTCACATTTTTGCAAATACTGTTCAACAGAATTTTTAAAGAAGGAATTGAAATAAAGAGAATGGGACATTTAAATACCAGTGAAGGATGTCATAGAAAAACCAGAATAGAATAAGTTGTGTGTGAAGCTTTAAGTATTACTTGTTTCCTTCCTCAGTAACCTGCTTGGCTGCTAGTTTGACAGGAAGTTGTAACAAAGAAGACACATTATTCTATTAATGTTGTTAATTTATCTTTGAATAGTGAATTTCCTCCACAGCCATCATCTCCCACCCTGTCCCCCCTCCAAACTGGTATAGGATGGTACAGTGATAATGACATATTAACTTATTGATG
Organism: Emydura macquarii macquarii; assembly: GCF_026122565.2. Lineage (NCBI taxonomy): Eukaryota > Metazoa > Chordata > Testudines > Chelidae > Emydura > Emydura macquarii. The sequence goes on along the minus strand of NW_027131105.1, from coordinate 13,650,025 downwards.
ATTCCTTGAAAATTTGTTCTGATTTTCCTTGGAGTAGGGCATGTGCCATTATTTTTGAAGATGACATTTTTTCCTTTCAGTGTTATGATAAATCTAAATCTTATCCTTCTTATGATATGTGACTAGCTCCCTTCCCCTCCTTGAAAAATGTAGCCCATTTTGAAAAATAACTTGAATTCTATAACTTGTCAAAGAGTTTTGCTTATTTGATGATGATATTTCAGTTGTCTGTAGCAGCTCCAATCCGAAGATATGATGTGAAGCACCTTACAGACATTAATGAATTGGTCCACAACCTTACTATGACATAGATGGTATCTTGGTTTTCAGATGGAGAAACTGGGTCACAAAGTGTCACCCACGTGCCCACAGGAAGTTCCTGACAGAGCCAAGAATTGACCTTAGACTTTGCTGCTCCATGCTTTAACCACAAGACTATGCTACTTGAGTTATAATGGTATGGCAACAGGACAGCTCTCCAAATGCAGGGCTGTATCCAGCTCACATCTATTTCAGGAAACCTCTGATGTCCTGTGATCCTACATGGGACAGCTCCAAAACAGCAGGATTGTCCTGTGAAAATCAGTATGGGTGCATCCATACATGAAGGCGAGACTTTCCAGTGGGGACCACATTCCATGTAGATTAGCATGTGCAAATCCAAACATATGGGTTTTTGTTCCTTTTAAATAATGTGTGAGGTCTGTCTTAAATGTTGGGTTTCATATTTAATCAGTATTAATAAGATAATAGGAGTGAGACAACTGAAGCGAACACAGAGATTATCTCTTCTTAGCCAAGTGCATCCATTAGCAAGGAAATATAGGTTTCTATTAAATGAAACAGACAGATGGGCCTTTGGAGGTGGCTGGGAATGGGAGGAGGAGAGAGGGGGATGAGGGGTGAAAGTTGAGGTTTAGAAAATCTCTATAAAAATAAAAACAAACCATCCATCTTGACGGTTGGCATTTTAGCCTCCCAGTGCACTTTAGGGATGCTGCTCTGATTCCTATCGAGAACATTATGCTGAAACTTAATCCAGCAGAGCACTTACTCCTGCCAAACTCTGGCTCAGAGGTTGCTCTGCTCCCCCCAGAAGTAAGTGGCTGACAGAGTTTCAGGCACAGGAAAGAGCTGTGCCATCCTCTGAAAGATGGCTTTTTTGAGATCACCAATGAAAAATGAACTGGATCTGCTCAACATTATCTTACATTTTCCTTTGGTGAGGGAAAGAAACACCTGTTGAAACATTTCAAATAATTATTTGACTCTCATACATACATACATACATTTAGGAACTGTTGCAACAATGTTTATAACTAGTGTTTGAAACCAAGACAATAATACTGTAAATAATTTTAGATGATGATGATAGTGGAGAGAGAATAACGTAATTAAAAGAATTTTACAAGACGGGCAATTCACTAAGATGGATGGAGTAACATAATATGTTAAAAATATCTGTTAGTTAACACAAACATGGCATGGCTGACAGGAAACATCTGTCTTTCTAGCAATCTAGTGGAATGGCCCCTGCGATACTTCTTCTCTGGAGGTGAGGGAGGAGTCACGTTTAAGCTGTGTTACATCATTGAAAGTCAGTCGCTCAGTCACAAGAGTGGGTAGTGCTTTTGCACTGTGATGTTCTTTTAAAAGAAATCCAACATCCATTTTGTTCTGATGTAACTTGAGAAGAATCATTTAGGGTGGCCGTACCTAGGAGTAATAGGATGATCTTAAACAAATTAAAATTTGGATTGATTTTTCTGAAAATGTTTCCTATTGGTCAAACCTAATAGAACATGGAAAATAATCCAGAGGGAATTGATGGAAGCCCGGTTGGTTAGGTCATTTAAAAATGATTGGTGAAGTTTTGCAGAAATAACTATAGCAAACAGTCACACATGGGCTGGGGGCTGATAAAGTGCTGGGTCTTCTCCATCCCTAGCTAGTTTGATTTTACCATATTATGATTATTCCCCATTCAGGTTTGAAGAAGGTATTAACCCTTCCTTTGCTCTATTGTTTGGGTGGGACTTGAGGATCGGGGAGGAGATTGGTGGGGAAGACAGTGTCATGGATGGAAGTTGAAGTAGCAGCCATCTTACCTTTTTGAATTTCCAGATTTATCTCAGTGTTTAGTGAAAAGAATAAATATCTTTTTAATGTAACTGAAATGTACGGTATTTGTCTGCATTTCATTGCTTTGAATTTTTTAAAGTAGAAGGTCCAAAAATGTTTTACAAGAGATGAGAATCATGAAAATTAAAGATGACTAAAGGCACTTGGGTTATATTGTCTACTGCTAAACTATGCAAGATTGCTTTGGGTGGCTTTGTCCTTAGAAGGTGAAAAGTAATGAATGAGCTATTTAATCTGTAAAATAGGGATAATGTCCTTATCTTCTTCTTCTATGACACCTCCATTACTGGAGCTTTGCAGCCATAGAAGCCCGTTCTGTGTGATACTCTGCTAATCTCATTGTGGTTGAATAGTCCTTCTGATCCACCCAGGATATCACGTCATCCATCCAAGAGCTTCTTTTTCTGCTTTGTGTTCTTCTGCCATCAATTTTCCCTTTCAGTGCCCATAAGTTTCACCTGCTGAACATCTTAAAATGTACCTTGCAAATCAAATATTTATTTTTATAAGATCTATCATTTGCTGGGTTCCAGTCATCTCTAGGATTTTTGCATGTAAATCTTCTCCCAAACAGGGGAGAGAGTTTAGTAGGCAGGAGAAGGAGGCCTGACAAAAAAAACAGTGGAGGCAGGTGATAGCTTATAGAGATTCCCATTTCCTTTTTTGAGGCTCAAAGCTGCGGCCATTGCCCTCACTCCCTGCCTATACATAACACACAGTGGGAGTGGGAGCAAAGGAATGCTCTTTCTGTTAGCTTTTACGAGAGGGAGAGGGAGAGCTGTAGTTCCATTTTTCAAACAGCCTTGTCATTCCCACTTTGGAACCTGACACAATGGGCAAGTTTTGGGGTGGTTTTTTTTTTTTGCATGTGTTGTTTTTTAGAAGGGGAGGGAGGTGACTGAGCGGCCAGCCTCTTGACAGGGCAGTTGTAAAACATTCATAAAACTTTTATTGGGCTACCACCCTTCCAGATAAATATTTTCTGACTTTATGGGCTTGTTTTAGGGTTTGGAGCTTAATAGCAGCTTTGTAGCTTTTTCATAGTCTTTTGGTAAAACCAGCTGCCATGCTTTCTAGGTCCTTGGTTCTTCATTACTAAACTATTGCTCTTTAACCCTCCTTCACTCTTGTAAGGATAATGGAGCCAACTGTTAAATAATCCTTTCCCTTCCCCAGCTCTTGTTCAGGGTTGTAAGTTGACCCCGTTTTGCATGTTTGGTCATCATGATGGGAAAAAGGTTGACAATGGGTATAATTTTATTCCGGTTTCCACTATCATATGAGACATTAGGCTCATTTATTAGCACCTTAATTATGTGTGTGTATATATATTTTTACTGTTAAAATATCTAGTTAAAAATCCTAGTATAGGTTGGTGCCACTTTGGGCTTGTCCTGGCAATTTCCATGCTATTTCTCAATGAATTCCTCCAAACATAAAGCAAGACAGTGTGACTCTGCAATCAGTGGTGAGACCAGTGGGCTTGCAGCCAGGGTGATACAAAGGAATGCTGTATGTAAAACTCAGAGAGGAATGGGAGCAATAGTTTGAACAGCCATGCTTTTTCATCTCATCATTTTGCAGCTGAAGCAGTTTCATGAATTTCACCGCCGGCTTTCTCTTCCCTGTCTACCCCCGGCCCAAAGAGTGGGTGCACTCTGGCTGCCCTGAGGGAGCAATTTGGGGTATTCAGTGGGTCCAAGAATTGAATGTAGAGGTTTTTCCCCCACCAATCAATGTTTTGTGCCACTTATTCCCCATATCCCAGTTTCCACACCCTCTGCCCCTTCTTGTCAGAGGTGAATTTAGGGGCTGAAAGGAATTTATAGTATTTCTTTCTTTCTCTCTCTCTCTCTCTCTCTCTCTCTCTCTGTCATGCGCATGCACAGCTGTGTATCATGAGATTATTTTTGATCACACTTTTCCCCAGCAGCAATCTATTGTCACATTGGAGTATCTATGGAAACCATTGTCATTCCTAATTCTTCTTGGGAAGGGGAGGTTTTCTCTGCAGAATGAATAGAGTAGCTGTTTGCAACTAGGAAGTGAAACTGATGACTTGGTACTCTGCAGTTCTGAGTAGCTTGTGGAATTTTCTGCCTAGTGCTGAATCACTGAGCTACTCATGGTATTTTATAGGCTGGGGCTGGGCTGGAGTGAGCCAATTACTGGACTCTTGAGTTGCTTCAGAATTTTCCAGTTGAATAGAACAACCTACCTATGGCAGAATGGAGGATTGTTTTGTGTGTTAACTAGAGGTCAACCTTGCAGGCACATACTGGAATAGCCACAGGTTCAACCCCGTCCCACAAGACATTTTTGTCCACTGCATTTGTGTAGCTTGTAGAGGGACAATGTGTGTCATTCAGCCCCCCTTTCAACAAAGCATGGCATATTCAACTCGGCTGACCTTGTCTACTCTAGTGGACCGTTTTTGATGTGGCTGAAAATTCTAGTGTAGGTACAGCTTAGGAGTGACAACATACAGTTTGAGGTGATTCGGTCCTTGGCCTCTTCCGTAATGACCAGCAAATAGGCCAAATTTAGTTTTAAATCTAGTCAGTTTTGTGGGTATCTTTGTGATGTGGCATCTCCCTATGAGGAGCTGAAGTATGATGCTTAACTCACTTCTCATAGGCAACTGAACAGGTCTATCGTTATTGATTTGGTTAAATCTGAACCAATGACATAGTTCTTAGGTTCTGGATCAGTGGTGCTGGAGACTGATGTCCTTTTTATGCACAAAGCAGCAATGCCACTAGTAGCAGTAGATACTCTGAAACACATTGCCAAAGATGGAGTCGTCATGAGTCTTGGATTTCTTTTATGACCTTCGCATTTTTAAGAAATATCCAGGATTTTGATTTGCTGGTATTTCTGTGAGCTTGTGGATGTACGATGGGAAACTATGCAACAAACTTCATTGAGAGCTCCAAAGTGAAAAACAAACCTAGATGGCATGGGTGATTAATACAGAACAGGAACTTCAGGATAACACACAAGACCAGAACAGACAGTAGGAGCTTTAATTCCTCAAAGGGCCATGGGGTTCCATCCTTATGTTTTCAAAAACAAGCAATCCCTCTTTTTAAAGAAAATTTGGCTGAGCTTGACGCGTCAGCTGCAGTCTGGGAACTCTTGTTCTAAACCACTCACTATTCAATAGCACATGCACTGTTCTTGTTGTTTGTGCTAAAAATAGAAAAATCATGATTATTGAGGGTACAAAATATTGCCTGAGATTTTTTTGTTTTCTGTATTTCCAGGACTTCTATCCTTTACGCCAGCCTTTACCTTAGGGACTTGTCGTAAAAATGAATGTGACGTAATTGTAGCCCTAGCCAGTCCCAATCCTCAGAGCCATCTAGTTCCCCATGTAATTGTATTATTTTATTACAGTTTAGATGGAGAAGTTATTTACTTTTTGGAAAAGCTGTTTTTCTATAAATGTATTAATGGTGATAAATCGGAGCTAAAACTGTCACACCTGATACTTGGCATGAATTAAAAGTAGATTTAAGTGTAGTTTTTAAATTCATAAATAATTTAGTCTGGTCTTTGACCATCCCGTTATAATGGTCTGAGAAGTTGAGAGACTGGGTTTACGATGGTCAGTGACTCTGGAATTCTATATATTATATATGTGCCAAAGTTCCTGTGTATTATATTTCTGGGCAAAGCTGTGGCAGACTCTTTCTGGGGCCTTAAAACTTAGGGGTTATGATAGTTTTATCCCTTCCTGCTCTTAACATTTATTTATTTATACATTGGGTAATGGCAGTCCTCACACTAGTATCTCTGTGCTTCACAAACATTAATGAATTTACCCTCTTCCTTTCCTACCTCACAGCGGTGGTGATATATCCATTCTGCAGATGGAGAGCCAAGGCACAGAGAAATTAGATTACTTGCCCAAGGTCACGCAGGAAATCTATGGCAATGCTGGGAACAGAACTCCCGAGCTCCAGTTCAGTGCCTTAGCAAGACCATCTTTTTTCTCTGGAACTTTTTGCTTTCTGTTACATTTAGGGTTGGTTATCAGGTTGCCCGTAGGCACTTGATCATTACAAATTAATTAATTTGCAAATAGGGCATAAAAGTATATTGGCCCATCCTGGTTATTGTTAGACTGTGGATTAGTCTTCAGAAGAAAGCGCTGCCTGAAGTTTGTAAAACTAATCTGGAAAATATTATTGAAAAATGTATACTAAGGAACTATCTTGCATTCGCTTGGAGAAGTACCAGGTGATAGGTCTCTTCCATCTCTAATAATCCTTATGATTGTGATGCTAAAGCAACAACATGACGGTTTTTTGTAAATGTTATTTTTTATTATTTTACCCTTCATTATTTGTGATAGATTCCTAACAACATGAAAATAGTTAGAATTTTACAGTATTTTCTCTCTTCAAAACTTTATGTGCATTTGCTAATATAAACATTGAAAAATGTTAAAATTTGAGCCATTCTTACCCTGCCAATTGTGTGCTTTTTCTGTCTGACAAAGGTGATGGTGGTTGGCCCCACGTTTCAAATGAAAAAGCTTGTTTGTTTGTTTGTTTTGTTTCCTTATTTATGAGTAACATAGTTGGTGGTGGTAATGGTTGTTCTGGGAATATTGGACCCAAACCCATGAGGTGCTGAGAGCTCAAATCCCAACTCCAGAGGCAACTGAGGGATCAGGTCCACATCATAAATTAATTGCTGCTACAGTGCAAGAAAAGGAACACATTCATGATTTTTTTTGGGGGGGGGGGGGGGAGTGTTGGCTAGGTCCCTAGAAGACATTTTCCATTAACCTTTAACATAATAGAAATGACAGTTGATGTTTGGTGTTGTATACCATTTGTTGTTAGTAATTTTTTTCAATTAAGATTAAAATTATAAAAAAACAAAACTAATGGCAAGGTTTTATCCTCTTCTTAAAAACCTCTGGGGGAAAATACAAAATTTTACAGCCGTGCACGTACCAAAGTTTCTTTTAACATGTTTCCTGAAATAACAAACCTGAAACAGGCTGGTAAATTTCTTTCAGAATCTACTTATGGGATAAACTGAGGCACAAAGAGGTTGAATAACTTGTCCAAGGCTGCAGAGGGAGCAAGTGTCGAAGCCAGGTTTAGAATTCATGAGCAAAATTTGGTAATAGGTAAAGAATTTTCTTTTTGCTTGATACCAAGAATATAGATAGTTAAGTAAGCTAGCAAATTACTTTTAGGGAACTTTGGAAAACACAGCGTTCAGGAAAATTGAGAAAGTTGTACAAACCCCAGACACTAATGAATACAGTAGACTTTTGAACTCTGTGTATCTAAACTTTCTTTGACACCTAGCCTGAATTTGGCCTTGACCAAGGCTAATGCTTCTGAAGGACATAATAAGCCTTTCGACTTGAAAAAAAAATTATTTTTTGTGTGTGGTGGTGGTGGTGGTGGTGGTGGTGATGATACTGACCGAGCACCATTTTTCTGGTGAGAACATGGGAACTGCAGACATGAATTCATATTGTGGAGGCCTAAGTGGAAGTGAAACAATGAACAAATATTGCTCTAGGGAAGAGAATGTACTTCTCATATTTTGTTCTAAAATAATTAGCCTTCTGTGGTAGACTTGGAGGTCGTGGAAAGAGGACAGGAGACCCTTAGTTGCCTGTGATTTGACTTAAAAGTTTGTTGTGACCATAAGCAATGTTCCTGTTCAACAGCTTTTAACAAAAGCATATTTGATGTAACATTCAACTCCCAAATCCCATGCTCCTCCAAGAAAATGTTAAGTACTTTTTTAAAATTAGCAAAATCAAAAATTATCCAGATCACTCTACTGATGTTTGCTGTTGATGTATTTAAATATAAAAATTTTAAAAATGCACTGCAGAGACAAATGTTCCTGCCCCAGCCATGATACTTTGCAAATTTAAAAATGGATTTATAATAGTCAGATAGTAGTACATACTCCTGTTTATCCGAACCCTATTATCCGCTTGATCAGAATCCCTTCCTTCTCCCCCATGTATCTCATGCTGGGGGACAAGGAAGAGATTCAGGTAATGTGGAGGTTCAGATAATAGACCAGCCAGGACTGTGAGGAGTTGGAGAAGGAGCCCCCAGTTGTAGAGAGGCCACCCTGTTGCTGAATGGCTCCTGCCCTCTTGATTATTGAAGCTCCCAATTATCTGAATAAAATCCGTATACCCCGTGTTATTCAGATAATTGGGAGTATACTGTCATACCTAGCGGTTAGGGCTTGTCTATATGGTGGAGTGATGCATTCTGTGAGGGGTGGTTTCTAAAGCACACTAATGTGTTGCACATTAATTAGTCCATGTAGACTCTGTTGGTGCACATTAAAGGTGGCACTAGGGAAATTTTAGTGCACACCAGAAGGGTCTGCACAGACCAGTTTATGCACACCAGATTAGTGCACTTCAGAAATCACATCCTTGTAGAGCACATGAACTCACTGTGTAGATAAGCCCTTATATAGTGCTTTTCATTCATAGATCTTAAAGCGTCTTACAAAGGAGGTATCATCCCCATTTTACAGCTGGGGAAACTGAGGCACGGGGGACATGAATTGCTGAACGTCATTCAGCAAACCAGTGGCAGAGTCAGGAATTGAACCCAGGCCTCCTGAGTCCCAGTCCATTGCTTTAGTGAGAGCAAATTGGACCACAGAGCAAGGGATGGTATAAGGTAGCATTCAGTCCCTCTCTTTGTAATGATGAAAAGTTAGTTATGTTCCTGCGGTTAATGGGTCAGATTCATTGAAAATCTGGAGTTACTTCATTAAAGGTAATGGAATTATTCCAGTTTTACACTAGTAAAAATGAGTACAGAAGCTGGCTCGCTGTTGAGAGTATAAATGCACTGGTTTTGCTAATCCGCTACAGAAATTGATGGAATCACCTGTGCCGTGCCTTTAGCCCAGTGACCTCCCTGAAGTGTGAGGACTCAATATTATCTTCTTGTCCAGGTTCCACCCAAAAAGCATCATCACCATCTCTCTTCCTCACTATTAGGCTGGTATCATCTTTGTTCTTCAGAGAAAAAAAAGTGCTGTTCTCCACACTACCACTGGGTAGCATTGAAACTGCTAGTTGGCTGGTGTTATGCTAGCAGTTCTAGAAATGCTTTCTCCAACTATAGTATTGGGCATTGCAATTATTACATTGCCACTAAACTGCGTAATTTTGCTTATTGGATTACTCTTAATTCCTCCATTCCAAAGCTCTATCATTTGTTTTCAATTTACAGAAATGGCATAAACACTTTACTTTATTTTAAAAAAAATGCAACTCTTTTGAGAGTTCGGATTGGAAGTTAGTGCAGAAGTAAAACATCTCCTCTGGAAAACTCTTGCACTTAGCTAGGACTTTTGGGTCATTATGAAAGTTTGAAATATATAATGGCTATGACCGATAACTTCACTTTGTATCCCTGGGACTTTCGAAGAGTGAGACTCACATATTTTGACATTGGTCAAGTAGTCTGGTCTTCATAGATTTGTCTTCTGTAAGGTCTTTGTGCAGAATGTTCCCCCGGGGCATTGAGTTGTGTTTCAACTCCTGTTTTCAGTAGCTAATGTATGGGCTGTTCTGTTAAACAACTTTTCTACACAATTATATCTGTGCAATGTCTACATATGTTGTTTGGTTTGTCTTATGTTCTCAGTGTCCCTCCCCCCCCCATTATATTTGAAACACTTGAAAAATAAAGTACTTCTGTGTAGCTCTGTGTGAATGAAGTGTTACAAATTTATCAATAACAGAATGTGCTTGTTTCATTTACAATTTCTTTTACCAGTCACAATGAGATCTGAGCCCTAGTTCCATTTCTCCCTTATTCCCTCACCCTTTGTTTATCCATTATATGTTCTGTTTGTCTTTACTATAACACTATTTCATACTTACTGCATGTTACAAATTATTAAAAGTTCAATATTATATAAAACCTTCATGTTACAAATGGAAAGCTTTTGTAATCAAACTGCTTTAGATTCCAAAATAACACAATTGTTATACAAGAAAGAAATAACAAATAATTTAAAAACAAAATAATTGGAAATTGGTTCCTCTTTTGCTTTTTTGTCAAGACCTGAATTCACGATACTGGCCTTCCTGTCCAAGAGCTTAAGGCGTCACTAATGCCTTAGAGCAGTACAAAAAAATGATCTGCTGAGAGTGTTGGTGATAACATCAACACTTACAAAGGAATCACAAGATCGGACTCTTCTCCAAGGTCTGTGACTGCTAACTTTCCCACTAATGTTGTAAGTAAAACTACTGCTGTCTGAGTCTCGGAGATTCCCTGTGGTCCCTGGTCCTCCCGTGCCCTACTTAGTACCTTAAATCACCCAGCCCCACTACATCTAGAGATGCAGCTTTAATTAGCTATTATATCTATAGTACTTGTATTTGCGTTTCTCTGCATCTGCCAGTCTAAGGTGCTCAGATACCATGCATGTTATAAATAATAAATTAAATAAATAAATAGATATTGATAAATAAATGGATAGATTAAATAAATAAACAAACAAATTAACAGATCTGTTGCTAATGCATACATCATTATGGTATATTTAAGGTAGATAGGGATATGATGCTAGTCTAGTCAGCTACAGAAGTTGTGCTGGCATAGCATATTTCATGGAAAGTATATCCAAATATGTGGTTTTGTAATCAGCAGCATATGTTGACTATTATTTGTTTTCTTTTGAAAAAAGTAACAGTGCAAATAAATGCAGACTCTAGTGACTAACTGAACTCTAAAATGCAACCTTTTCTTGGCTGGCTGTTCGTATGTTGAATGCCTACACAATGCATGGTATGTGCCTGATATATATTGGATAATATATACAAGTTACAGCATTTGTAAATATGCAAAGTGTCCTGCATGCACACGTGTGCACGCAGAGTATCTTGTGGCTGCACATCCTCAGCTTGTGTGGTATGATGTATACACTCGTGTGCACTCCCACACACTAAACTCTTGCAGGTCAAAAAGTGAGGATAAACTTTTGAACCCAGCTGTTTCCAAATTAAGTGCATGTGCAGGGACCACCAGAGCTGGGGTTACCCTACTCCAGAAAAGTGCAGACATTGAAACCCACATATTGTACTGCAGGAGACTTCTTGTTCCACCTTTAGTTCCTGAGGGATGATGCTTTGAAAACACTCTGTCCTCTTTGCCCTTTCTTTGTCACCAGAAAGTACAGGCAGCAGTTCGGTGACCTCCCTTCGTTATGGAAATGGGACTGATACAGTAATCAGAATGCTACATATGGAGCTTTTTAAATTACTGCTCTTCAGTCTTTTGTTAGCCTTCATTATTCTTGAAGTTTTTTTTTCAACTCATAAAAATGACATTTTTAATATGCAGAGTTAAAAAAGGCAATATGTAGAATACCATTTTTTGTCAATAAGATTTTACCTTTTAAACAGTTATCTTAGTTTCTGCTCTAGGTATTTTAATTGAAGATTAACTACTGTTAAAGAGTATACAAATTTAGGTAGTATATATTTGGAATATTAAAATAGACTCATTAAAAGGTGGGAATAGTGCAGTCTGACCATTATAATTTTAGATTGCAGAGCACAGAGCACAAACTATTATTAAAAGTCAGCAAAGCTGACCTATAGGTTCTTCTAATGTTAAGTGGTTTTTTTGTGCTGATGAAATTAACCCAAAGAATACTTCGTGACTCTCAAGTTCAGCATGAATCATACAAGTATTTGTCATATGAGAGCTGTTGCCTGTTTTGTAAAATATATACAGTGGTTCAAAGAATACCTGTTGTAAACATGAAACATACATAAAACTCATGTTTGTTACATGCCTCTTCTTAGACATTACAGAAATAATCTTAAGCATTTATTATGTGCCAAATACAGTAATTAAAAGAAGCATTCATTGCTGTCTATGAATTGACTTTTATTCTTACACCCATAGAAGGAGTCAAATTATCTTATTTACTGTTTTGGCTGTAAGTATTTAGAAGATGGGGACCAGTTTTTGTTTTTTGAGGCAAGGAATTGAAACCAGTCTTTTCTCATTTCTCCCTCTCACTTTGATAGTTAAAGTTACTAACCTCTTGTTTGCCTTTCTTCATTTCCCATAGCCATGCCCACCCTTACACACATTCTTCCCTCAAGAAAATGTTTCCAGACAATATTGTTGAGGCCTGTTTCTCCAGTTCTTTTCAACTTACAAGCAAGGGGGGGTATATCTTGAGGTCTCCATGTTTCGTAAGGCTTTTGTTGCTGTTCATAGTGTGATGTTTTTCTAGAAATACAACTTCAACCATGTAGATTTTGATAAAATAATTGAAAATAGTTTGTCCTGGACCAGTAGCTTTGCAGAATTCCACTCACCCAAAGTGAGTAATATATCTGTTTATGACCACAAGTTCTATATATTTTCTATCATCATTGTGGTACAGAGTGGGTGAGTGGATCTTGTGCCTTCATGATAATCTTGGAAGGCTAAAATAGGGTTATTTTCATACTTTAGGAAAGCTAAGGCTGAAACCTTCCATGATGATGGGCTGAGGGTATAAGGGTACCCCTTGGAATTTCTTGTTGAAATCTGAGTCCACGATTTCCTCTGGCTTTATGGCAACTCAAGTCGCCTGCCGTCTTTCTGCTTAGGAGAGATGATTGGCTCTCTACTTTGGAGCCATTGCCTCTCCATCAGCTGCAGGAGTCACTGATGAGTGACATGAAGCACTGCCTTCCTCTAGTGTCTAAATGCACTCTTGCAATCTCTTGCAGTCTAGGGAAGAAGAAAGGAGGGGGGGGGGGGGACGGGGACAATTGAATTCAGATGCCTTTGCATGGCAGTGTAGTAGGCTGTTAAAGTTCTCCATACTGATCAATCAATGCAACTAGACTTTGGCTGTCTCACCTCTCATTGCCAACCATCAACTAAGAAAGAGTTTTTGGGTTGGGAAGTGGAAGTATTCAACTGGATTAAAGGTGGTTTCAAAAAGAATATCCAGGATATCCAGAGGTATCATCATTGATGACTATAGCAATTTTGGAAGGGCTTAAACCCCATGCTGCAGGGCTTAAACCAATCTCAAACTCCTAGATATCAGGATCAGGCCTAATGTGAGGGGTAAATTATCTCACATCTGTCTAGTGTGGGGTTCTTACACCTTCCTCTCAAAACATTTGGTACTAGCCACTGTTAGAGACAGGATACAGGAGTAGATGAACCTCAGGTCTGATCTAGTATAGCAGTTCCTTTGTTGTTACTTCTCGTGGGGGGAAAGCTCTTATCAACTGGGACTGTATCAGTAGTCACTCTCCTCCCCCAAATGCACAAAATTCCCGTGGTTCTGCTGCAAAATCAGCAACAAGTGCTGGAATTGTAAGTCGCTTCTTGGTTGAGTTTGGAAGCAGAGGAGCCTGCGGTTGATCAGCCCTGCCCTCATCAACATGTGGAGACATCAGGACAACTAAGCCAAACCAGGGGTGAGGGAATTAAAACCACAGACTGATGTTTTAAGGGACATGGTGTTTTTTATTGCAAGTGTTTTAGGTGTTTTTATGGAGTATAAAGGTGACTGAAGCATCATCATTCAGCGAATGAGAGAAGCCAAAAAGGAGGAAAATGTGGAGTAGGTTTTTAAAAAATTAATTTGACTGTGAATATTGCTGAAGCCAGGAATCTTCACTTTTCCCCTTCATTTCCTTCCGTTTCTCAGGGATTTTATATGTGGCAAAACTTAACCAAGAATATGGGGAAAGGGTTGTGTGCCACCGCTTTCTTGGGCCAGTTGAAGGGAGATGCTTATAAGTGATCTAACTCCTCTCTCAACCTTTGCAACTGTGAACACAGTTCTCCTGCAGTGTTCCATTGAAAAACAAATGGTCAAGTAGGAAATATATTTGTTTCTTTGCTGAAGTATCTAATTCTGTTGCAATGGAAACAGGTTTCATCCTGTCGATGATTCACCTCTCCAGAAAGTGCAAGACTTTCACTGAATTAGGAAGAGGTTTCTAGATTTTGTTTGGAACTTTCTTTTCTTTCCAAAAGCAATTCAGCCACTGCCAAATAGTTTCCCTACAGTTAGTGGCAGGGGCTGATGGTCAGAGGAGGGGTGTGAGGTGTCAGGTCTGACCGACAGGTTGGCTGGGCATTTCTGGCTGATAGATTGGATTATAGTCATCTGTTGAGTCTGAGTAGATGAGGGTGCCACAAACGTTGAAGTGCTAGCCCAAGACAAATGTTTGAGAATTATCCAGCAAGAAAATAAATCTCAAGACATTGGAACCCCTGCTCATGAAGTGGACCATGCCAGGACCCAAACTTAATCAAATAAACAAAGCTTTAAATGATTTGAGTGAGAGCCATGCGAGATGCTGCCCTTGTGGTTTTGGTAATGAGACTAATTTATTTTTAACTTGTTTGTATATTTTGACTGGTCACGTTACATCCCTCATAATCTAATTTTCTCTCTCCTTCAATGCTACCTTCTGCTGAGCTCACTCAAAATACCAGTCTAATTACTGTCTTTTACAATGACACTCTAAATGGGCTTGTGTTTTGGAACTGCAGAGATATTCTCAATCCAGTTGAGGTTCAGAAGGTCACTGGTTCATTTATTAGAACTTGATGGTACCAGCATACCAGAGCGTTAGCCCTTAACATTATTCCTCTAATCATCAAAAGGGGGTCTAAACCCACAGGCCTCCCATTCAGGGAACTTTCATTAAGATGAGTTATGGAAATCTTGCAAGACCGGGTCGTTTATTGTGCATGGACCTCTCATACCAGGTACCATAATGTTAGAAACTTGAATAGTTTACCATCAGTTAGTGCTTCTGAATCATGCACACTACAGACACTGTATTTCTGAAGTATTTTAGAACTTGGAAACTTCAGGAAGTGAAAGATAATTTGGCTTTGGGAACAATGCTTAGTGGAAGTTGTCATTGAAGAACATAACCAGTCTTCTGCAAACTCAGTATCTGATATAGAAGACTGTACTATATTCTCTGACGTTGTACTTGATTAATTGTGGAGCCATCGGTGTCTCCAGGAGCCAGGAACAATGTGATAAGGGAAGGAAGTATACCCTTTAGTTTGCTATCTCAAGATTTTATCAAGAGTTGCACAATATAAGGTGTGTATTTCCTTAAAGCTGAAACTACTGGAGTCACGTTACTCTGTGAGAATCTCACGTTTGATTAAAAAATAAAAGTAAATTTCTAGCCGCTTTGGTTGTGAAGAAAAGGTTGACAAAGTTAACCCTAGGGCTCCAAAACACAGAAGGAAAATAAGTACCCAACATTTATTATTTCTTTTAAGTCTCATGATTTTTAAGCAAGTCTCATAATTTTTGAATGTTTGAAATGGGCAATACTGAACCAGCATTGTGGGAAAGGTTTCCAAACAATCTAGGGGCCAATTTTGCAAACTTCCAATGTCTTTTGCAGATTCATTCTTATTAAAATACTGGTTATAAGATTGACTCAACTAATATTTGCTGGGTACACAAAGAGAATCAAGCAAGAAAGAAGAAAGGATTCTTGGATAGCTGGTGTGTGCTGGAAGGGTGGAGCAGAGTGGCTGACTTTTGGAAAATACAATGCAGGAAAATTAGCTGTTGAAAAATACCACACAACCATGGTAAAATCCGTGGACTATCAAGATGCCTGTGGACTTCTTTGTTTTAAATTATCTTAGGTGCAATTAGAGCAAATTCCTTGATCTTTCACTGACTTATTGAATCAGTTTCTTTGAATGGGTTTTTTAAACAAAATTCCTTTAATAAAAATTCATGCATCACCGATACTTAAAGGCCAAAACTTTCATAATTGCATCCAACCAGTTAAAATTTTAACTAGTTGATTACATGCACAATTACTGTGATTGTGCAGGCAAATTATGTGCTTACCCAATAATGAAAATCTGGGCAGATATATGTACTGTAGACTTCATTGGTTCAAAACTGATTGTTGTGCTTGAACAGCTTTCTACTTTAATAATGCTCCATCTTTCTCTCTCCTCTCTACTGTCTCTTGGAAAAACAGAGATAAGGATTGCAGGATTTACATAGAGCAGACAGGATACCAGGGTAGGAGTTGGCCTTTGCCACCTTCTCTGGTTGGAAAGCTATTTTGTGCCTTCTCATTAACACCCACTCTAACTTTAGTAGTACTGTTCAAGGAAGGCTGTAAATTTTGCTGCAGTAGACCACATATAGCCTTGAGCCATTAGTTTGATGCTACTGCGCTTGCATGTGTCCAATTCAGTTTAGGAAGGGGCGATGTGTCATTTTAGTCCAGACAGTATACAGATTCCATGGCACAATCCCACTTTATTGGATTAAGGTCAGCATTGTTTCTCTTTAAAATTACAAAAATATAGTATACAATTTTTAAATCTACCCAGTGTTGTTTTCATTACTGTGACCAGTTGACTGCTATAGCAGCTCAGCGAGATTTTTCACAAGCACTCAATAAATGGAGGAAGCTTTGTCATAAGGTTTGAATTTCAGCTTTCCAGGAAGCTAACATAAAAGTGTAACTCGCAACGGAGGTGAGCTATCAGTGAATGTTGACAGAAAATAACAAATCCATGTTCTTTTTCAAACATGCTTCTTTCTGAGGAATTTCTAGGGTGTTTTGATGTAGTTCAGGGATAGGGAGTATCTTGGAAGTTTGTGTCTCCTACTGTATTTCTAATGCACCAAATCAGTACAGTGCAATATCTAGGCATTGTGTTGTAGTATAATTGGACAATACCATGAATTTGCTTGCTTGTTTGTTTGTTGTGGGGGTTTCTTTATGGAGTGGGATCAGTGAGCAGGGTGTTACCTATGTGTGTATGCATATAATATGTATACACACATATATATATATATATATATATATATATATATATATATATATATATATTTGTAGTTCTCAGCAAATACTGAAAAAACTACAAGTGTAAACCAGTAGATACATTCTGGAAAAAGAGCTAAATTGAGATTATGCCAACCTAATGGTTTCTTGCTAGGAACATATGGACTATGATGGATTGCTGCTGTAAAGATTAAAAATAAATAAATTAGTGGGATCCTATACGGTAAGACTTCAACATGGGGGAAATAATCAGTGTTGTAGGCTAAGCACTTTTAGAGTGTTCCTTTAACTATAATTGGAAAACATGCAGTACATGCAAGAACAAACCGATTGAGTCTTGTCCTTTGGGTGGCCTCTTTTAGTACCATGTTTACTACATTGTCCTTGCATTTCTTATAAACCCAGTCTCCCATCTGACTAAGATCCACTTGTGAATGGCAACTCAGTCTGGAAACTTCACCCAGGCAGACAGAAGTCCTGCAAAACTGTTGCATATGTTGGCATTTCAAGGCATCATTAAGAAGTCCACCAGTTAAATGTGCATTGTTGGTTTTGGCCCTCTGTAAAAGATAGAAATAGAGCGTGGAAGCTTAAACTTTAAAATCCATTGTAGGAAAGAAGATTAATAATAATGGGGGAGACGGGGTGGCAAACATTCGTATTTATTCTGTGTAAAACAAAAATGCAAAGATTTAGAGTCCTTTTTTTGTAGAAAGTAATAGAGAAGGAATTTATAGGATATTAAAAGACTGAAAACTTTATAGTAACAAAACATTCCGTTATGGTTTCCTCCACTCCACCTCCCCCGTTTTCTTTCCCTTTTAATAATTAGTTTGAACTTTCATCTAGTTCTGTTGATCAAGTCATTTTCATACAACTTCAGGATTTTTTTGTGTATGCTTTAAATCTTTCTTCTAAATATTTTTTGTAACAGAAAAAGCCATGAATACATTATAATTTCAATTTTCATGTTGTGTGAAAGATTTCTGTACTAGGTCTTTATTGTTTTTGAAGAATTCATCACCCTAGTTAAGAAGCTTAATATAAATTAAAGAAGGTATTAAGGAACATTAAGACATCAAAATGTGGAGCGTTCTTTTCCTTTCGATTGCTCCAAATGCAAACAAGTTGAATAAAATGCAATCAAAGGGCCTGTTTGGAGAACATTGAGTGGCTTTTCAGCTGTGCTGTGGAGAACCTCTGGTAAGAGCATAATTCAAATAAAAAGGCCTTTCTTTCCTCTTCCTAATTCTCTTTGTTGTGGTGACAACAGAGTACAAGCCTGATAAAAATTTAATCACCTTATCTTTTTAAAGCAAATTGCATATTTGTTTACACACAATATACATAACATAAAAAAGAAAAAGCTGCTATCCTCCCTTCCTCTCCCTACTAATCGCATTAAAGGCCCTTGCCTATCCGTTTTTTTTTTTTTTTTTAAATAACTTTTTTATTCTTTTTTTTTTTTTTTTTTTTTTTGAAGTCCCATTGTTCAGGATTGCTTTAAAAATGGAGCCCAGGGAAAGAAGATGAATATCGCCCAACTTCAACTCTGGACCAGCACTGAGTAGCAGATGCCTGGGATAAGTCAGTGGAGTTGGGACAGCTTAACTGGCTTTTTGTGGTGCCTATCCACATCAAGACTTGCAAGCAAGATGGGAGAATTATGGGTCCGCAGATCTAACACTTTGATTTGAAGCTGCTTTGTAACAAATTGCCTTTGATTCTGTATTAGATCTGCTAACTTGAACTTTTTCTGCCTTGTATGCATTTCTGAAAGGCTGGTGTAAAATTGTGTATTTGTACTTTTTTGCTTTTCATTTAGGCTTCCCTGATAAAATTTCAGCCTCTTGTGTTGAATTCAAACCAGATTTCCTGTCCTCATCCTAGTGCAGAGCAGAGGCATTGATTTCTTTATGGTGCTGGGATTGACCTAATGTCAATTGAGGCATCTGTTGGCCCATACCAGTGTGTGCTCTAGCTTCAAAACACCCACATAGGAGATAAAGATGGTCCCAACTCAGTGCAGCTGGGGCTTCAGAATTAAGAACTCTCACAGATAAAGACACCAGACTTTTAGCTCCATGGCTGACTTGTGGCCTGTAAGTAGCATGGATTTTCAAGTTTCAAAACCTGTTCCAGCACCAGAGCTATCACAAGAGCGCACAAAATCTATTAAATTGCAGAAATACTGTGCTGGATAGTAAGCAAACAGCAAAGTTCAAGTTATGGCTTATTGTCATTGTTTTACTGTCGCTATTTATCTTACTAATTAAATCCTTTTGGCTAGCGATATATGAGACAGCAATGATGTTTGATTAAAAGAAACTAACACAAGGTCAGTCTTACTTTAGCAGGAGTGCTCCGATCACCAAGCAGGCCCATGGAAAGTGGGAACAAATGCATATCAGCGGCTGAAATAATATTGATCAATTGCTTCTGAATTTTGTCTTTTAAATACTGTGTTCCCTGTTTGGCTGTTTTGAATAACTTGGGATGTTTCCCAGTATGATGGTGAAGCTAGAACTGATCAGCCGATAATTTCTTTACTGCCAAAGTCTTGTCAAGAGTCCCTGTAGTCATCATGCTGCAGCTTCGTCCTTCACATTAATATTATTGTCCTCGTTATTTTGTTTTGT
Organism: Emydura macquarii macquarii; assembly: GCF_026122565.2. Classification (NCBI taxonomy): domain Eukaryota; kingdom Metazoa; phylum Chordata; order Testudines; family Chelidae; genus Emydura; species Emydura macquarii. The sequence continues at coordinate 13,630,387 of NW_027131105.1, read as the reverse complement.
TTCATTCCAGTAGTGCTCATCATGTGCTAAGCATTTTGCAAACACTCAAAACGGATGGCTCTTGCTTTGTGGAGCTTACAGTACAAGATAGACAAATAAATAGTGCACGGTCAACGGGCCAGGCATAAACCACCATAAACTCTCTTCTTTGCCTCTCCATGTTCCCAAAAGTTAACCCGGCCTACTTCTGGAACAGGAAGATCTAAGGTCTGTCCCACTGTCAACAGATAGGCACAGAGTGCAGCACACTGACAGTTATGAAGTATGAGACGGCCAGAGATTTTTAGTGTATTGAAAACATGACCCTGTTTTGTACTGTGAATGGATGTGCTACCCTGTAAGACTAATCAGCAGAGAAATACAGAAGAACTCTTAGATCAGGGGTCTGAATTTGGGCTGGAAAAGATGCTCGATGGGTGCAGAAGTTAAGGCTGCCCTTTGGAATACGATTTTGGCAGCCTCTGTGAATAAAATGTGGCTCGTTCGAGTGGTTTAAGTGGGGTTTTAAGGAGCAAAATTTCAATGCACAATGGAGTGAGGAGATGGAAAAATCTGTCCCGCTTCAGTGTTTTGGGCAGCAGACTCCACATGCTTACACAGTTCACCAGTGTGTAAATATTCTTCCAGATAAATCACATTTTGATGCTGGATCTTGGCATTTATATCATTGTATTTTGATGATCTGCATAATGATGGTGCTACACTGATTTGGGGTCTTTGAGTTACACACACTGATCATCTTGCAGATTCAGCTTGGACCAGTAAACCTGTGGATGAGTGGCACACCGAATGCACACTCTATAGACCGTGCTTGATCTATGTGGTAAATTAAGGACTCTGTTGGGCGGGGGAGGGAGAAGGGCAGCCAGAAATCATTGAGGTGATGGTAAATATTGTAAACGTTTCTGGTCATGGGGCTTGCAGTACTAGAACCTGAGCTCCATTTAGCAGTATGGATCAAAATGCTGACTTTATGCACAGAGGGTGCGGAGTTAATTAAAGAAATAGTCCCACCCTGTACAATTGAGCCCATAAAACTCTTCCTGACCTTAAGAAGACCCCAGCAAGCTGTGGGAACCTTCACATTGTCCCCTCTGAACTTTTTTGTGTTGTCATTTAAATATAGTAACTGCTTGTTAATTAAAAAAGAAAAATTAGATGGCATTTCAAATTGTGTCCATGGTGCCTTGGGGACCTATTACAGTACAAATTACCCTGTACTATTTAGTGAGGCCTTGTTACCACTGTGTAAACCAAGGGTTACCTCTGTAGGGGTATTGGACAAAAAGGGCCCTTCTTTGAAAGTCTGGTTCTGAACATGAAAGTGGACGCCAGCAATTGGAAGCAATTTGTGGAATTGTTTGATTATATTAATTATGGCACCAGCAAACAGTGCTTGGGAAACAGTTTTGTTTTCTTGAATTCTTTCTTGATTGCTAGCAGTGAAAGCCAAGATACAAAATGTGCCTTTAAGGACCGCCAGAGAGTGCAGTTCAAACCATTGTGTAGAATTGGCACTGTGCATGAAAGGGTTGTGTCCAACTTTATGTGAGAGTTTTCCAAATACAGCTTTGTCCTGAGCTTCACCTAGGTCAGTCTCCAGAATTAAAACAGCTTCTTTCTTCCTGATCAAGAAAGAGCAACTCTTTCCCTAATAATCAGAAGACCACAATGAAATCCACTTGGTAATTCCAATTCCAGTATAATAACTCTTATAATAATGTCTTTCATTCCAGAAGGCTGCACACAAGCTTAACTAATTGATATACAGGGTTCACTCACTGCTGAAATGCAGCATGGTCAGGGGTGGAACACAGCAGCTGTTCAGCAGTGCATAGCAAAACTGTACAGTAGTTGGGGACATGAGTGATATTGTATCTAGTTGAAACTTCAAGAGTAATTTAGCTTTTGTAAGCAGAATATAATTACCCAAGTCAGGATTTGGTGAGGACACTGGGGCAGCCTATCTTGAAAAGTGCTATGAGATTTTTCATCACCGCGGGTGTAGCAGCGTGTAGACCCCTAGTACTATGCTGTATGTGGCCTTAATTCAATACTGATTCCGAGGGAATATTGCCACTCATTAAATTACCAGGATGCCTTTCTGCAGCACATGTGCTTGCCTCCCGCCTGAGGACTTTTCCTGCCCAGCAGAAGAGAAAAACAGAATCTGCTTTGGAGGTTTGAAATTCCAACAGGGTCTTATGAGAGGGCTGGCAAGAGGGTGTTTGTCTTTGCAAAGTGTTATCCTGTGAAGTGGGGAAAGAATGTCTGAGTTTGAAATACAGGGGAACTGTCAGGAGATTTAAATAAGTAAACATTTGTTAAAGCTGTTAAAGGAATTGAAGTTCAAATCTGGAGCTTCTGAGGCTGGAAAGACTAGGGGTATCCCTTATTTCTTAAGTTAATTTCTATGCCCAACTATTGTATCTGTCTTGGTATTTATACTGTGCTCATCATCATGGTGATGAGTACCTAGAAGTGGAGTTGATGTGCTCCAGTGGGAATCTCCTGTCCAAATCAGCGTGACCAACCCTGGCCAAAAAATGTGTTAGTCCCTTATATGGGTAAAGAATTCTGACCCAATCCTCTGCAGTATTGCACAGTCGGCTTGGTGTATTACTGTTTCCTCTTTGTGTCTTCTGAATCATCATATATTGACAGATGAGATACCAAAGTAGATGGTCCAGTAGTCTCATTTTGTGTGCAAATCCCATGTTCCTATTACCGTACATATGGGCACAGTATTACAGTACTTTAGTAATAGAGTAGTCCACTGCTCCTGACAGTGTCAAAAAGATGGGTCTTCACTGTCAAAGCCCATTTGTTTCTTTGTTGGGATTGTGTGTGTGTGTGTGTGTGTGTGTGTTGGGGGGTGGGGGATGGGGGCGGAATGGGCTTCTTAGAATGACTGCAATCAAAGGAAGAAATGGTCCCAGCCTGGAGAAGCAAACAATGAGTATAATTTAAGAGTTAGGTGTAGACACAATAGCATAATATAGAGAAGAGTTGGATAAACACAAATGGCACCAGAGATCAGCTGAAGCAAGGGGTGTGTAAAATCTCTGCCCTTTTTGCTCTATTGCCTGTACTCTCAATCATAATACAAGGGTATGGCAAAGTCATCCTTTTATTTCTGGGGTGACGTGGGCAAAACAGACTCTGAACTCAATCAGTCATTTCAGGGGTGATGAAATGAATTTCTAAGCTCTTCAAGGCAGGGACTGACTTCAGTGTGTTGTACTCTTAGCACATTGTTGGTACTAAACAAATAATAAAAATGTGCCTCCTGGTATGTAATGGGGTTCTGGGGACCAACATTTTGCATCAGTGGTACATGGCTTCATTTTGCTGAGCCATCAATTGTAGAGAGAGCTTTTTAAATGTGTGTGTGTGAGGGGAGGAGGGGGGCCACAGGGTTCTAAACAAAATGCTTGCTGAAAGTGATAAACAGGTTCTGAATTTAAAAGTTATGCACCCCTTTATTGGAGTGTAAGTAGCATCTGAGTGAAGTCCACATCTATTACTAATCAAATGAGTACCAAGCTTGGCTATAGTTTCTAGGTCTCTGATGTGGTACTAGGGTACTATGCATAGTAGAACCTCAGAGTTAGAACACCTCGAAATGGAAGTTCATAACTCTGAACAGTTATGGCTTTTCTTTCAAAAGTTTACAAGTGAACATTGACCTAATACAAATTTGCAACTTTACTAAGAAGAAAATGCTGCTTTTAACTATCTGAATTTAAATGAAACAAGCACAGGAACAGTCTCCTTACCCTGTCAAATTCTTTTTTAAACTTTCCCTTTATTTATTTTTTGTAGTTTACGTTTAACACAGTACTGTACTGTATTTGCCTTTTTTTTTTTTTGGTCTGCTGCTGCCTGATTGCGTGCTGATCAGACATTGCAATAATCATGGGGACATGCTGCTTCTTTTTCAGTCGCTCTCACACAGCCATCTCTCCCTATCAGACTGTAAAATGGGAACTACTGTCTGGGGCTGTACCTATTTCTGATTCTCAAGCATGCCAGCTTTCATAGTCTCCATCTGCAACACAGTTGATGCAGTCATGCACTCATTTGTGCTGTGTTGAGGATTCAGTCTGTTAGGGTTCAATTTAAGGAAATCTTTAAATTGTGAAAACTGGCTGTTGTGAATAATCCATTGTGAGTAAGAATTATCCCTAACCCTTTGCGTCTTTTAGGGGTTTGCACTTTTTTCCCATTGAGGAAGATGTGATCGTCCATCCTTATGTTTTAAAGGTTAAAATTGCCTCAGATAAAAATTACTTCCAGAACTAAATTGGTTTAATTAACTAGGTTTATGCTCTTCAGTCAGCATCCCTTCACATTTGAGAGGCTGCAGTTGGCTGAGTCTTCTAGCCACAATGTACAAAGAAGCCAATAGGGCATTCTTCTTTACAATGGTGAGAAGCTGTGTCTCCATCTTCCTGAACCTTAAGTGATTGCTGTGAATTCCAGAATGGAATCAGATAAGGTGTTTGCAGATGTCAGCAACAAATCAAAGCTAGGCTCTAACACTGATAAGTGTACCTACACCAGAAAAAGTAATACCCATATTCCAGTAACAGCTCATAAGATTCACCAGTATTAAGCCACTAGTGTAGTCAGGGCTCTGGCTAACAGCGGGTTTTTATGACATGGTGATAAAAACACCTGAGCCTTATCTACGGTATCCCTTGCGCAGCTGCTATTACTTGTGTAGTTGAGCATTAATAGTAGCTCCTATAATATGGTTACTAATTTTTCTAAAATAGACAATGTCAGTGTGAGCAGGTATTTCAGATTACATTTAAGGTTCCCATGAAATATAAATGTAAATGCTTGCCCTTGTCTCTTTGATTCAAATTTCACATTCTTCGACCCCACCCTGGTGTAGAACCCGCTGACCCTCCATCTTGTTGCATCAACCAGAGGCAGTTATGTTCCAGTAAAGCAGAGATTACTATTTCTGAGATGTTTATAGGACCCCAATAACTGTAATATTGACATAGTATGCTGTGTATAAAGCACTTGGGGATCTTTAAGCATGAAAGGAGCTATGGATGTGATATCAGACCTGGGCGTCCTTGTAATTGTCATCGCGGTAAAGAACTGGAACTGTTACTTAATGTAGGGAGCACCCAGGCCTCTTTCAGAGACAGGGCAGGTGTGAAGTTCAGCTGTATACATTTTCCTCTTATTTGACCAAGTTAGAGGGATGCCCCAGACATATATTGTTGCACCTGTTGCAATATTGTGATTAGTCAGTGCCTTGGTTGCTACTCTCTTCTCTAGCTAGGCACACAGGGGAAATAGCAGAGTCCACCTTAGGAGACCTTTTCAGGATCAGAGAAAATGATGAGGAGCAGAAGACAGTGAAACAAAAGGACAGAAAACAGGAGGACAATAGACTATGTAGATGGGAGGAATGGAGCGATGAATGGGGTAAAGGATGATTTGAAGCTGTGGACTGGGGTATGAAGAACAAAAAGAATCAGAACTTACAGGTAGTGGGTTAAAAAATACACCACAGTGGGGATAGGAGATGGAGGAGTGAATATAATCAAGTGGAAGTGAAGCAATTGATTTGAGTTAGGTAGTGGGTCAAGATGGAAGGGGGGTCTGAGGAGGCAGAAAGAGGATCGCTTGCATGGAGGAACTGGCATTCATTCCTCACATACCTTCTCAACACTTGAGTTCTGGAGGGAGTTTGCCACCTGTTTGATCTGTATTAGTCAGCACCTAAATCATAAATGAACATATAAAGAACCCTACATGAATTCTTGTACACAGCAGAGGATTACTTTTGTTTTGTTTTTACTTAATGGTATTTCTGTTTGTATTCAAAGAGGAGGGGAAATCTGAAGAATGCCTGTTTTTCCAGCATCTGTTAATTGGTCCAGTTGCAGAGCAGTATTGGGGTGAAATGCGCACCTGCTAGCCTGACTACAGGATAGGAGCAATGAAGTAATCTCTTCCCTATGGGCCTGATTCAAAGGACCATTGAAGATAAATGGGAAGAGGTCCATTAACTAGACTGGGCTTTGGATCAGACCCAATTAGAGTAATCAGGTAGGTATGAAGAAGAAAATGATCATGCCATAATGAAGCATCAGGGGGACTTTAAAAGTCTATTTGGAGCAGCCTTTGGATTATGGCCAGTTCGGATTGGGTAGATACTAAGTATCAGGTGTTTGATAGGAGAAGAGGAAGAAGAAATACAAGCCGAGAATGTCATTACATGTAATTTGCATACCAAATTGTTGTGATTATACATTTGCTGCAAATTAAACAAGAATTTTTGTATGTGCACTTGTAAAAATCCGATCTATAATAATATGTTTAAAACTAATGTAGCCCAAATTAAGCCAAAAATAGATTTTATTTTTGAAAATATTAAATTTTTACAAAATATCTTTATCTCTCTTCTGTGTGAACCATTCTGAGATTTTGAAATTAATTTTCTTGGTGAGATTTTTTTTTCAATTAAGTGTGCTTGCAAAGTTTGCATTTTTCTTGAATTGTGAAATAAACAATCTGGGATGAATCCTTTAGTCCTTGCTAAAATAGAAGAATCCTATAGTCACTATATGAGTCTTGACATGGTATTTACAACAGAGTAGTAATAGTTAATGAAACCTAAAAGAATGCAAGGACTTAAGAACTATCGTGTTTATATTTCCTTCTCTAACCTGGGCTAGTCTACAGTATAAATACATTTTAAATAAAGTCTGGCAGGGAGACTTATGTTATATACTTGGTAGTGAAGGCAGGTGATGGGTGGGAATGAATTCGCTAAGCTTTCAGCTATCTACTATGCCTCTGAGGACTACCCATTAATAACATTAATATGTAGGTATTTCCCAGCGATGTGGGCAAGGTGCTTGTTAGAACTTTGAAGCTAAAGTCTTTTTTAACACACAAACCTTTTCAATTTAATCCATTAGCAACTTGGCAAAATAAAGTAATTGTCCAACAGAGGAAAGAAAAAAATCTATTAACATTTGCTACAAATCCTAGTACAGGCAGCACTTAATTAATGGAACAGATTTCTCACTATGTATTCAAGCTAACATAGTCATTGTTCAGGAGAGATTAGACCCTTAATGTAAGTAAGTTAAACTAGAGCTTCATCTAAAAATATCCTTCATTTCAGCTATTAAAGGGCTGATGTCTTCTTCGGTGACAGATATATTTTCCTTCATTTCCTGGGTTTTGTAAAATGTAAAGTATGCATTGTGTGTAATGCGAGAAATCCACGGAGGTAGATGAAACCTAGATTGTGCCTCTCTGCCTATCTCCCTCTGCTTGCTCCTTTGTGCTGCTCTGTATCATAGAGCCTCTTCAGCCCATAGACCTCCTGGCACCAGAGTGAAAAAAATAGCAACGGCCATTTGTCAGGGTATGATGCCAGCCACCTAATCTGTTTGCAGAATGAGGGCCATGGGATCTGATTAAGTAATTTAGATACCTTGCAAGTTTAATAATACCTGGGCTGCATTTGGCTGGCAGCCCATGTTTTCACTAGTAGGAACTGCCACATTCTTCCATCTCTTATGTTAACTCTTCTTGCACATAATATTTTGTTTGATTCCGAATGGGTGGGGAGACTGCAGATGAGGTAAAGTTTTGCCTCTTTTTTCACTTTTTCTGGAGGGACTGGAGAGGAGATTGCTTTTTTTTTTTTTTTTTTAATGCCTTTTTTCCCCACTGTAGTTCTTTACACTCTGTGTGGCTCCATTCTAATTTTTTTCATCATTTTTACTTGAAATAAATATTTTAAAATGTGGGTACTTAACGTTAGGAAGCGGGGTGTGTGTGTGTGTGGGGGGGGCCTGACTTTCAAAAGTGCTGAACTTCCCAGGCTCTCAGTGGCTTCTGTGGGAATTATGGATGCTCAGCTCATTGGGAACTGTAATTGTACTGCATCTCTGAAAATCAAGCCACTTACCTACTCCTGTTGTTTAATGTTAAATATTGTGATTGCACCCAGACGCCTCAGTCGGGACGGTGTCATTGTTGTGCTAAACTCTGTATATAAGTCAAGAGGAAGGGTTCATGGATATGGAGTTAGTTGCCTAGCTTCTGACACCCAAAATAGAAAATTTTGGCCACTGTTGTCATATTTTAACCCCCCATATTAGATTTTTTTTAATTAAAATGTGTTTTACAGTACCTAGTAATATAACTGGAAATTTTTCATGATCTTTTGTAATTAATGAAAATGGGCCTTTCTGAGAGGATTTGAATTTAAATATCTTCCTAATAGTAGCTATGTTCCAGCAGCAGCAACATAATATTAGTGATGAGACCAAGAAAGGGAAATTGATTAGTAACCAAAGTGAAACTAAACAGTCTAGTTTCTTTGTCTAAACTGAGTGAAGTCCAAAAAGTAATCCGTCTCCCTGGAGAAGTGCAGGAAGTCCTGTAAGTTAGGGACATTTGCAACGGAATCCGTTAAAAGAGTGGAAAATGTACAACGGGGAACAAATCCTGCACAGGCAGGGAGCTAGACTGAATGAGCTAATATTTCTTTCCATCTCTAATGTTATTGCTGTTGTTTCCAGCATTCAGCATGTGCTAGCTACTTCCAAATGTAAAAGAAGGTACTTTCTATGAAATGATGAAATTTTCATTTTTAGTGGTGAAAGTTGGTTGTAATGCAAGTAGATTTTTCAAATAGGTTTTATGTGGACAGCACTTAGGGTTTGGTTTCTTTTTTAAATCAGCAACAACAAAAACAATTATACAGTGTAGAGGAGGCATATAGCACATGTATGAAGTCAGGTCTTACCATATTATCTAACTTGATTAATTGTATCTCACATATGCAAGGATAATTATCATCAAACTTCTCAGCCACTGGGGAGAAACTAATCTAGTCACTTTCACGTGAAATAAGTGTTGCTTTTTATATCCCAATATCTGAAGATAGAAGAAGATAGCTTGTTACTCGTTATTCATATCCATTGCAGGAGGTCTTGTAGAATGTATGCAAACGCTGCATGACATTTGACTTCCCCAACTCTAGGCCAAGTACTTTAAAAATTATTTACCTGTATAACGTGCTCCTTTTCTCCCATGCTCCCACATCCCTTAGTGTTTGGAGAGAGCATCTGACTCTCCTCACATCCCCATAATGTGGAGCATGTGAGTGGTCTGCATGTTAGAACGCTATGTGTCAAGGATTTGGGAGTGTTTTCAGAATGCCCGTTATAGCAGTTGAAGGGGGATGGTTGATAGTGTCCTAGTTTTGCTGTAGCACTATTCCTATTCTCTCGCTGCTGTGGCGTCCTCCCACTTCCTCTTTGCAGTACATTATGGATGCCTCTTGGAGCAAGTTACTATCTGACATAGCAAGAAGAGAAGGTGGCTCTGGTACTGAGTCCCCACAATCAGCTGTAAATGCCCTCCCTATAGATGTTACTCTAATGGAGCAAATTACCTGTGCTTGTAGACCTCCTGTCTCCAGTAAATCATAAGTATCTCAATCTTTTTGTCAGGCTATGATATGAGACTCCGTCTCTGAATTTCAGAATGAGGTGGGAGAAGCTGATTAAGTGTTTGAGATAAGGTTATGTGATACCGCAGGTTAAAAACACCTGAACTGAAACTGGCCAAATGCCTGAGAACTACATTTTGGAGTATGCAGCTAAATGGCATTGAATATGCTTCTAAGGGGTTCTCAGTCATCTGCTTTAAGAAAGAAAAAAGGCTTCAAGGGCAGTCTCTAAAGAGCAGTATCTCCCCTGTTTTGCAGCATTTATTTGGACTTGACTACCTTGTCTCTCTTATCTGAAATGTCACCAATGTGACAAACTAAAATAACATTAAAATTGTAAATAAATCCCCAACTGTTTAGGAAGAAAATGGCAGATATTGCTTTTTGAAAACACAGAAGACTTAAATCCTTCTCAAGCATAATATTTAAACTTCCAGTCTTTCTGCTCCCCCAAATTCTGATCCTCTGAAGGACTGACCATGTTAAAAAAAATTATAACCCATTAGCATATATTGTGCTTTAGACAGAAAAAACACTGCTTTAGCTTGTGGTGTATTGAGCAGCGGATTTTTGGCCAGCCTAGGTAATGGACCAAAGGTATTCAAGACCCCCTGGTGCCTATGGAGCTACACTTTTTTTTTCAGGATTTTAATTTTTGATTTGTCACTTATGTTCGTGTGCTTTGTATATGGGTTTTTTGGACAATTTGGTTTTGCTTCTCAGAAATTGAGCAAGGTTAAATGTGACTCTTAAATGATTTTTTTTTTTAAATGCTAGGCCCTAAAAACACTCACGAGAAAGAAGAGGCTGTTGGAAAGCATCCAGGCAGGATAAAGAGGGAAGTCTGTGGAGTTAATGGCCTAGATCAGGCAATTTGATCTGGTTTGTTGCAAACCACCATTGTTTATACCCTCAGAACTTTGGAAGATGGTTTGGTGGGTAACTGTATTAGGGCTTGCAAGAACATGGGTCTGGGAATGAGGATGGAGGAAACTATATTGAAGTGGGGGAGATAACTATTCTGAACTGCACTTTTGAAGCCTTGTCATAATTTTAGTTTTAGTCAATAAATCCTTGAAATGAAGTATGTTGCAATGATGATCTCACATATTCATTGTTTTCAGATGTACACTTGTAATATTGAAATGCTGACAGGGAGTTTTTTGTCATGCATGTTCTTGATTTTTTCAGATGGACTCAAGCCAGATACAAAGGTGTTTCTCACTGTCACCTCCAAGAAGAAATCCAAGGCAGGGAAGGGAGATGCAGCCAAAGAGGATGAAAGCTGCAAAGTTGACTCAGCCCAGCCTGTTACTATCAGCCTTCTCTTTAAAAGATATGTCTTTGATTCACAGAAGAAAATGATTCAGTCTTGAGAAGGCAGAAGAGGCCTCTTAGCTGATGTCTGAAGTGTCCTTAAAAAGCTACACACCAAAATGAATTCAGGTGGAACGTATTTCTTGTCTGGAAACTTTGGACTTTAAAAGGTTTTTTATCTTAGTAACATCCTAGAAGGATGCCTTCTTTGTGGATTGAAGCTAGAAGGTCTTCCTATCCCCATAACCATGCTTGGCCTCCAGAATCTGTTTGTTCTGATGTTGCTATTTGAATCTCCCTGCTGTGCCTCTTGGCAAGTGTCATCTGCCAATTTGTATGATTGTATTTTACAGTTATTAGAAACGTTTTAAGTTTTTTTTAATTTAAACATTCCACAGCAAAGTTGAAAATCCAAATCCGATAGCATTTGAGAAATTTTGAGAGAACCAGTAAATGAAACTAACCAGTCTACTATCACACCCCAAGCTGAGTGAGGAGCAAAAAATACCCAGTGTGAATGGTGGAAATTAAAATAGATGTTTTAGATTCTTTCAGATCTAATAATGCGAGATGCTGTCTGAGAGATGGGTATGGAATTTTTGTATAAATTATTTTATATTTTGGCAGTCTGCAGTGTTAGAACATCCTCAGATGGACATAATTTCAGGGTCTATATTGTTATGTTTGCTCTTCTGGAAGTTCAGAACTGCTTTCCTTCCATATTTCACACAGCTTTTGTGAGTCGGCTGGTTATTTATTTGATTCTTTAGGAAACTGGGAGGGTAAGCTATTCTGAGTCATTGCTAAGAAAATCTGTGCTGGAACTGCTTTAATTTTTGTAACCAGAGTGCTTGTTGTGTGAGACTGAAACAAAAAATTGTCTGTGGAAATAGTGAATGGCTTTATTTTATTAAAATAAAGATGGTAGATTGCAGTTAAACTGGAGATCTCTAAGGTGCTTTAGAAACTATTAGTTGTTTAGAAAGGCTCTCGTCAGTGGTACTTTTGATTTCTTGCCCCAACCTCATAAAACTGGAGATAACAGTTCTCCAGTGTCCCTTATTTGTTTCTTGTGGAGAATAGGCCACCATACAAACAATGACTGTACCCAATCAGATGCTGCAGTCTTGAGCAGGGATTGAATAAAGAATTTACAGCACCAAAACATTGACCCCTGCCATTTGCTCAAAAGGAGTAACTCTGCGGTCAGTAAATGCTAATGCTGTGGTTGCTGGACCAGCCATGAGAATGAGATACAGCTGCATGCACCATGCCAGTGTATTATTTTAGATCACTTAGAACGCTAAATAAATAACCATAGTAGATCATTTGCTCCCTTGCTTGTCAAAGCGTTATTGATCAGCCATCCAGTAATGGGAATGGGGTAGTTGGTTAGCTTGTGCCATTTCTGCTGGCTTGGGTGGCTTTTTTTTTTCAGCAGAGCAAAATATCGTAGTATTTATTTATTTATTTGGTGACAGGGTGGGATTGGAATGGGCAAAACACTTGATATCCAGAGGACATTTCCTGTTAAACATTCTTGAAGCATGGCAAATGTGGTGCCTAAACTAGTCTGACAGTGCCCCTTTAAATCAGATCAGAGAAAGTGCTTTGTGGAATAATACCAAACAGTTTCTGCTGAGTGAGTCCCAGCCAAAGCTTTTGCACATCCCTTAAGATTATGGGGGTACGCTTTCAGTGTGATCCATGAGGAATTAGGTAGGCAACTCAAGTTACGGCTTAATATGACTTGTGCTACCAGCCCTGCTGGAAAATGTATCCTTCTATAAAGAACATGTATCCCCTCCCCCACCTGCCTCTCTCGCATATAAGCCCCCAAGACAGTCTTCTGTAAGAATGTTTATTGCATTCTCTTTCTATTTAGTCATCATCAAATCCCACATTGCATCAAAATGCTGCACTCCAGTTTAGCGCTTACTATGGTGATGGGTGTTATAGAAAACTGTTAAATAGATGACACAGAGAGAATGCTTGTGTATTATATCAGCTTAGTCTAAGAATTATTGGTATAATTTTGGGGAAGCTCAGAAGTGAAGTTTTGATCCCTTGCAATTATTAAAGAACCTATGGTAGTGTTTTGGTTTTGGTTTTTTTTTTTTTCCCTTTGTTTGTTTGTTTACAAATGCAAAGGTTTTAGCTCTGGTGTCCTCAACAAATACCAAACTGGGCTATTAACTACTATTCTAAAATACTCATATGAGTTTCTGTAGGACATGGTAGTCTTCATGTCTTATCCTATACTCTGCTGTGTACTAATGTTGCTGACTGCTGTGTTCCACACCAGAGGTGGTAGCTTTTTCGTGATGGGTAAGTGATTCTTGACTGTACAGTTTATAAAACATTTTTTGATATTCTGGATGGAAGGCAGACGATCAGCGCAAGGTATGTATTGTTACACAGCATTTTCTATTTAATATTTTCTGAATTCTTCCTCTGTTTCCACCCAGTTTTCCTTGCATTTTTCAGGGCAGTCTCAATGGGCCAATCAGTTGTTCTGGAACTTGATCCATGTGAAAACATACATGTTAATAATGCTTTCTGAGTCAATAAAACCCTCTCTTTGGCTGAACTGTATTCTAGTGCTTTATAATTCTGTATTATAAACCCTTTTGAAGAGTATGTTGTCCTTTCACTTTGCTCACCTAGCAGAGCACAATATTTTATAGGACCAAGATTTGATGTTATCTGCTGAGAACTGGGTTTTTTCCCTTTGTAACTTTAAGAGGAAGACTTAAGTGTGCCCAGGAACTTTGATTATAATATGCTATTACTGCAGATCTTTGGCTGCTGTCCTGAGGCTGTTGGATACACATTAAGAAAAGGGTGAAATGGTGGAACAAAATGATTATGGGAAAATCAAAGCATTTAAAGACATTTGTAGGGTGAACAGATGTTCAAACGTTCTTTTATTTGGTCTCCAGACAGACGCAGAGACTTTGCTTTCATCCTGGTAATCGGTGCATTATGCTGTAATTTGTAAAAATGGCATTAAAATTTTTTTAACAGGGTCATATTTTGATCTACTGACTCTGTCATTAAGCTGTGAAGCTATGGAATGGCAACTGGGAAAAGGGGTTAAATGTTGCAGAATGTACCATACTAGCACATATTATAAAAGACAATGTACTATAGTTAATACAAAAATGAAATAAAAAATAAAGGGCGGTTTTAAGAAGTTGCTGAGATTGTGATAGAGGCTGACAAATTCCAGAAAATATTACATTCGTGCAGATGTTCAATGCAGCCTACTTGGATTGTGGAAGTGAAGGAGGTGCATAAAGTAGTGTTCGAGAGAGAACAGCCTTACTTTTAAATGCATTCTGCCCTTTTTTGTTTTTTATTTTATTATCAAACTGTACTTGTCCCACTGGGCTGTGATCCAACCAATTCCCCTAATGTAATGGGGTCAAACACCGCAAGATGTAGTATTAAAGATTAAGTAGGTGGCATCTTTCACTCGGAGATAAGATTAAACAAGTGTCCCAGGCCAGTGACGGGATGTGCTTTGGTGTTGAATGTCCTGACTTTTAGGTGAGACTTAAAACTCAGATCCTGACTAATTGTGGCCTTCAAAGATCCTGTGGTACTTTTCACTAGAGTATAGGTACTAACCCTGGTATCCTGGCCAAATTCCAGCATGGATAATTATGTTCTGTCTACCTAAGTTCCCTGTAGAGTCTCATTTGGCAATAGTTCTTTTTTTTCTTCACCCCTTGCCTATGGAGTTTATTTGGTGCAGATAGGTGACTGCAGAAAAAAATGAAACATCCATGTTGCTGCAGTGTGGAGACTCTTTGAGCAATGTGTTGATTTGTTTATTAGCACTAAGCACATTACATGCACATTAGTGTAGTAACATTGAGCAATCACAGGGTGGCAGACTAAAAGTGAAAACATAACAGAGGGATTTGTAAGCACATTGCATTGCACTGTAGTAACCATGTTCCACTCCAGAGATGGCTGCATTTCAGTGATGGGAAATCAGTCCTTATATTTACATTATGTAAATAACTGTGGGATCTTGTGAAATGAAGGATGAAAGACAGCAGAGAAACTGATAGTTAATAGTATTCAAAGATATTTTTATCTTTTTGTTTGTTTTTTTAAAAAACCTTTTCAGTTCCCTATTAATGTTAAACGAGTTTAAGATCTGAAATCATTAAAGACTATATAAGTTAGACTCAACATTTTCAAATAAATATAAACACAGTATTCTAAGCTACCGAACCTGGGAGAGGGAAGTAGAGACTCCATTATGGGAAATATCTTTGTGAATGTTAATCTGTGTGGAGCCAAGACACTCGGGTGTTAGACATCATAAAAAATACCCAGGATAGATTTTAAAGTAAAATTTTGGGAAATCCGTTTTTCTTTGAATAATGGCCACATGTATTCCACTTCTGGTGTGCATACACCATGTACATATACATGAGAACAGATCAGATACTTTTGAATAGCAGTGTCCATTAGGGCTGTACCTTCACCCCTGATGCTCCCATGCCATCCCACCCAAGGGCATCAAGGGTGGAGTGGCCCTAACCATCCTTCAGTTGGTTCCAGTGCCAGAGCTTCTCTGGGATGGCAGAATCCAAGTTTCCAGTATTCAAATCCTGTTCCTCCTGTGAGGCAACTATTCTTATCAGTGTTGGACACTCTAAGTACTACTTCTGGTGCAGCACATACGCCAGATCAGTGCTCGCTGTGTTGCTCTTATTCTTGGTGACACAAAAAGTGAGGGAATCCGACCTTAAAATTTTCCTCTTGGAATGCTCCATGAAGGCCTCTTCTGAAGCCACGGGAAAGAAGATTACCAAACTGAATCAGACTATCTCTGCAAGTACTCCAGTAGGCTGAAGGCCTGCCCCTCACTTCAGGACTTGTTCTTTCTCAAGGAAGTTACATTCTTCAACTACCAGGTCAGAAGGAGCATCTAAGCTCACTTCTGCCTCATCTTTTGAGGAAAAGCTTAGGAAAGCCTCTCACAAGGTGACAGCAGACATGGGTTTCTTTCCTTGAGTACCCACCACTCTGCAGTGCCCACTTCTCCCACCGACATAGAGCTGTGCACATGAGTGCTTATGTTGGTGCAACTTATGTTGCTCTGGGGCGTGGAACATGGACAACCTTGAGCAACATAAGTTTTGCTGACAGGCTGTAGTGACATAGGCCTTCGAAACCTGTAGCAGCTATCCTGGAATACCTGTTAGTCCTAAAACACGCTAAGCTATCCATTAGCTTGATAAGAAAGACTCCAATTAGCTCTGTTCCTATTCATCACTCTCCTTTCTCAGGTCACAAAATCTTCTCATGCGTATCAGTTGGTAGATTCCTCAGGGACTCATTCATGATTTTCCTCCTGTCAGAAACACCCCATCCTTCTGGGATTTCAGAGCTATGTTACCAGGCTTTATGGGCCCCCCTTCAAACATCTAGCAACTTGTACTCTATACCATGTTGTGACACTTTCTCTGGGCATCCAGAACTATGGGTGATCTTGTTAGCCCTCTGCCTTAGCAAAAGAGATTTGTTGGTGTTAAACTGAGTGATAGCTCCCTGTCACCCTCGTTCGATAGCCACCCAAGACAACTCCCTAGGGCTCTGCCAGCCCTCTTTGCCTCACAGGTCATGCTTAATAGTCCCCACTGAAAGAGTGTTCTTCTGCGGTATTGAGCCCCTGTCATTGGACATTCACAGAAATTACCAAGTCTGCTGACTTTAAAGAGAGAGAATATACACCAGCCTGTTGGCTCAACAGAGAATTCACACTTTCCTTTACAATATGGCACTAAAATGAATTTTTAGTAAAGCCAAGAATGTTTATTAATAGAGGACAGAGATGTAAGTGATACTAAGCAAAGATAATAGAAACGAAAGCTTACAAACACAGCCAAAGTATAACATGCTTTCTAGTGACTAAAACTTAACTTCGGCTACAATACTTATCTAAGGCTGTTTCTCAGCTAAAGCCTCCTCTCTCTGCATCATAAGTCCTCTCACCCAGACCGGGATCCAGCAAAAAGCGCTGATCTTTGGTCCATCATGATGGATAGCCGCAGTATCTTTTTACCCTCTTCTAGTCCAGTTAACTTTTGAAATGTATTCTTTTGATGTGTACCCCCAGACAAAGTTCTCCCCTGCTGGTATGCAGACGCTAGGCTGTCAGTGCTGTTTTCTCAACCTTCTGCTAATTTGTTATTTCTGTGGATTTACTATGCAAATGAAGCTTGTTTTATGCTGACTTGCACCATTCTCAGTTTACGTCAGAGGCCTAGGCAAAGAAGTAAATCAACATTCCCTCGTCTAGGAAAACCTTGTTTATCAACCTTGCCTGGATTGCTTGGTTTAAACACATTTTCAGTATTCACATACAACTTTTTAATTGTTATCCAGACATACATCACACAATGATTATGCTGAGCGGTATGACATAAGTTTTCCTTTCATTTCTTACAGCAATCTTGATAGGTAAATACCACAACAGCAAGGTGTTGGGTGTAGTAAGTTTGTCAGGCCTGATGGTAGTTGCTGCTACATGACAGTGAGCCCTTCCTAATAAGCATTGAGGGGATCTTAGGGTCACACAAACATGTCTGTGAAGATTACCTTTTTAGTGGCTATAACTTCAGCTTGACAAACAGGAGAGACCTAAGCCCTCATAGTGGGTCCACCTTATACAGTAGTCCATAAGGACAAGATGACACGAAGATCTCAACCAAAATTTTTAAACCAAGTGATCCATCTTAACAGTCTTACAGTCTATGCCTCATTGTAATAAAGCAGAGGTTAAACTTCACACTTCTGATGTCATCAGAGCCCTCTCCTGCTATCTGAACAGGGCAAGAGCCTTCAGAAATTCTCCCAGTCTGTTTCTAGCCTTTGCTGACAGGGTAAAAGGTCAACCTGTATCCACGCAAAGACTGTCCGAATGACTCACTTAGATCCATCTCTGCAGATTAGAGCCCATTTCACCGAGGCCCAGACAGCCTCTGCTGCTTCTCTCAAAGGCATTCCAGTTTCTGAGCTACGTAGGGCAGCTGCCTGGAGTTCAATCACCACTTTCACCAAGCACTACAGTTTAGTGGAGGGCTCCAAACATGATGCTTGCTTTAGTAGAGCTGTCCTGCACTCATTGTTGAAATACTCTCTGAGCAGCACCCACCTCCTGACTATGAGATCACTGCTTGTGAGTCACCAGAAGTGGAATGCACATGGGCAAGCACTCAGAGAGGAAAGAACAGTGACTTATTAACTTGGAGATGTGTTGCCCGTGTGTACTCCATGATCCACCCTCCTTCCCACTACTACAGAGTCCCATAACACCTGGATGTTGAGGAATAGTTCTGAGGGATAGTTGGACTTGCTCTGCCCTTTATGCCCTTGGGTAGGGGAGGCAGGGGTCATCCAGGGCACAGACATTGCTGGCCAAAACAATTCCGATTTTGCACACACGGGGTGTATGCCCACTGGAAGTGGAATACATCTGGACGATATACCTCAAGGAATCACAATGACTGTATAGCAAGTAACGGTTCTTTCTTCATTTACTCATCAGGGAGTTAAATTTGAGATTCTGTTTCCTTGACCTGATATGAAGATATCACATGTATCCACAGCAAAAGTGAGTACAAGAAACCTCTGCTCTGCTTCAAGTATTTGTGAAGCCATTGCCTTTTGGAGAGGAAATTAGATTTTAATCTTCAAGGTATAAGTATAATGGCCTTGCAAAAAGACTAGCAGCTTACATCAGGATCCTGTTTAGGATGTGCATATTCTCTATCACCCAAAGCATAAAAATCCTCTTATAAAAGATGGCGTAGTAATGGGCCAGTCGTGTGGAACCTGCTTTGAACCAGATGCTTGCTGCACCTAGTAAGTCACTTCCTCTTGAGGCAGAATTAGGTGTGTGTGTGAGACCTGAAAAAGTGTTCTCTCTTCGAGTGATTGCTCATATGCATTCCAATTTAGGTGTGTGCGCGCCCCGTGCACAGATTCCCGGAACCTTTTTCCCTTAGCCCACCCGCAGGGCCAGCTCAGGCGCCCCCTGGAGTGCTGCGCTCATATCGCGGTATAAAGGGCGCTGCTGGCCCCGCGGGTCCCCAGTTCCTTCTTTCTGCCTCTGACGGTTGCTATTGCAAGCAGCAGTCCTTAGCCTAATTGCTCTACTTAGAGCTCTAGTTTCTTAGTTAGTTTGTTGTTATTCACGAGGGTGGCGCTCTTCCTTTTCCCCTGGAGCTTGGCCGACCCTTTGAAAATAGGCTTCGGCCTTACTATCAGGCTTGGGAATCAATTACTACGGACCGTTGGGTCCTCGGGGTGGTCCTCAAGGGTTACGCCCTCCAGCTCACTTCCTTTCCCCCGGACACCCCTCCCGTCCTATCCCCTATCAAGGACCCCGCTCATAAGCAACTACTCATTCAGGAAGTCCACTCGCTCCTGAACCTCGGTGCGATTGAAGAGGTTCCAGGGAGGGAATGGGGAAAGGGTTTTTACTCTAGATACTTCCTGATCCCCAAGGCCAAGGGCGGCCTGAGACCGATCCTGGACCTCCGCCATCTGAATAGATATATCAGACGTATCAGGTTCCGTATGGTTTCCCTAGCCTCCGTAATTCTGGCATTAGATCCAGGGGATTGGTACACGGCCCTCAATTTAAAGGATGCCTATTTTCACATCTCCATTTTGCCAGGGCATAGGAGATTCTTGAGATTCACGATAGAAGGAGGCCACTATCAATTTGCGGCCCTCCCATTTGGCCTGTCCTCAGCCCCGAGGGTCTTCACCAAGTATATGGTCGTAGTGGCGGCCGACTTATGCCGTAAAGGGGTTCAGATCTTCCCCTACCTGGATGACTGGCTCATTAAGGGCAGATCCAGAACTCACGTGCGAACCAGCCTGGAGTTGGTCTGCGCCACATGCACCAGACTGGGGCTTCTAATCAATGAGCAAAAGTTCACACTCACCCTGGTGCAGCGCATTGACTTTATTGGGGCTACCCTGGATGCAGTTCAGGCCAGAGCCTTCCTGCCACGACCGCGTTTCGACGCAATGGGTTCCATTTTCGCAGAGCTGCATAGGTCCCCCATGACGACAGCCAGGCGCTGCCTACAGCTGTTGGGTCATATGGCAGCCTCCACTTACGTGCTGAGGCCCTTGCAGGTGTGGTTAGCTTCGGTTTATGTACCCTCTAAACATGTACTGACCAAGGTGGTCACGATTCCCCCACAGGTGCTGTCCTCCCTCTGTTGGTGGACGAACCCAAGGGAGGTGCTCAAGGGAGTCCCGTTCAGAGACCTGGCTCCGTCCGTGACCCTTATCACGGATGCCTCGGATGTGGGATGGGGAGCCCACATCAGCAGCAATCTGGGCACCCAAGGGTTATGGTCACCGATGGAGAGAGCCCTACACATCAACATCCGCGAACTCAGGGCTGTCCGTTTAGCCTGCAGAACCTTCCTCAGATTCCTGAAGGGCAGGGGGGTACGAGTCCTCACGGACAATACTGCAGCCATGTTCTATATGAACAGGCAGGGGGGAGCGCGTTCCTCGGCCCTGTGCCAGGAAGCCACACGTCTCTGGGAATTCGTGGTGAGGCACGAGTTTCATTTGTTTGCCTATCACCTCCCGGGGAACAGGAACGACGAGGCGGACCGCTTCAGTCGGTCGTTCTCACCCAGACACGAGTGGTCACTGCACCAGGAGGTAGCAGCTTCAATCTTCCAAGAGTGGGGAGTTCCCCAACTGGACCTGTTCGCGTCGTCTGGGAACAGGAAGTGCCCAAAGTACTGCTCGCTTCGAGGTCGCGAGCCGGGCTCCCTATCCGACGCATTCCTAGTAGAATGGGGAGGGGCCCTGATGTATGCATTTCCCCCCATTCTGCTCCTCCCTCAGGTCCTTCTCAAGATCAAAAGGGACAAGGCGAATGTAATCCTGATTGCCCCAGCGTGACCGAGACAGCACTGGTACAGCACGCTGCTCGACCTATCTATCGCCACACCGATTATGCTCCCCAAGCGATACAACCTGCTTTCCCAGGACCAGGGGTGCCCTCTGCACCCGGACCTGGATTCCCTCCATCTGACAGCCTGGAGAATCTCTGGCTGATGGAGGGTGAAAGGGCCTGTTCTTTACAGGTCCAACAGATTCTGCTTGGTAGCAGAAAATCCTCCACACAGGTTACATACCGAGCTAAGTGGAGGCGTTTTACGGGTTGGGCGGAAGCCAGGGGTATCACACCAACCTGCTCACCTATACAGGTGATTCTGGAGTACCTTCTGCACCGTAAAATCCAGGGCCTAGCCTTGGCATCCCTGAAGGTACACTTGGCGGCTATTTCAGCTTTTCACCAGCCGCTGCAAGGGCGGTCACTGTTCTCCCACCCCATGTCGGTTAGATTTATGAAAGAGGTGGAGAGGGTGTTTCCACAGGTTCGGGATCCAATCCCCCCCTGGGATTTAAACCTGGTCCTCACCATGCTGACAGGACCCCCTTTTGAACCCATGGCTACGTGCTCTCTGCTACTTCTCTCTTGGAAGGTAGCGTTCCTTGTGGCCATCACTTTGGCCAGGAGGGTCTCTGAGATAAGAGCGTTAACTTCGGAGCCCCCCTATACGGTCTTTCACAAGGATAAGGTCAGGATGAGGCCCCACCCGGCCTTCCTTCCCAAGGTAGTCTCCCAATTCCACTGTAACCAAGACATTTTCCTCCCTGTGTTTTTCCCAAAACCGCACGGTTCGGAAGAGGAACGGAGATGGCATTCGCTGGATGTCAGGCGGCCCTGGCACACTACGTGGAGAGAACCAGACCCTTCCGTAAATCGTCACAGCTGTTCGTAGCAGTGGCAGACAGGATGAAGGGCTCTCCCGTCTCCACCCAGCAGATCTCCTCTTGGATCACGTCTTGTATTAAGGCGTGTTACGAGCAAGCGAAAGTACCACTGCCAGGAACGGTGACGGCGCATTCGACTAGGGCTCAGGCCTCATCGGCAGCCTTCCTAGAGAACGTGCCACTGCAGGACATCTGCAGGGCAGCCACCTGGTCGTCAGTTCACACTTTCACGACCCACTACGCCATTGTTCAACAGGCGAGAGACGACGCAGCGGTTGGCAGAGCCGTGCTGAGTAGAGCTGCTCGTCAGTGACTCCTACCCACCTCCAAGGGTATGGCTACTCAATCACCTAAATTGGAATGCATATGAGCAATCACTCGAAGAGAGAAAACAAGGTTACTTACCAGTAACTGTTGTTCTTCGAGATGTGTTGCTCATATCCATTCCAAACCCACCCCCCGTCCCCGCTGTCGGAGTCGGCAGAAAGAAGGGACTGGGGACCTGTGGGGCCAGCAGCGCCCTTTATACCGCGATATGAGCGCGGCACTCCAGGGGGCGCCTGAGCTGGCCCTGTGGGTGGGCTAAGGGAAAAAGGTTCCGGGAATCTGTGCACGGGGCGCGCACACACCTAAATTGGAATGGATATGAGCAACACATCTCGAAGAACAACAGTTACTGGTAAGTAACGTTGTTTTCTTTTTTGAGTGCTTGCTCATGTCCATTCTGGCATTGGGACGAAAACGTCTGCAAATTTTGCACTTTTCCCACACTTGTGCCTCTCCCAAGTACTTTAGACAACTTCGCTGCGGATCACTGAAGGGCATCGTTTTTTTGCAGGAACCGCAGGGTTTAAACCCCGGGGACCGGGGCATGCCCCAACCCTGGGTAAACGCTAACCAAACTCACTAACTAATGAGACAAACAACAGTAACTATATATACCAATTAACAAAACAAATCACTAGGAAAATGAGTTGCTTGCAAGAGCAAGAGAGTATTCCAACACCGTCACTGGTGGTAAGAAGGAACTGAAGGGGGAGGAGGGGCCGGTAGCGCCCTATATATATGAGCACATATGCGCGCCACTGCAGAGAGCGCTAGAGCGGGCCCTACGGATACTACTAGGGGGCAAAATTTTTTCAGCACGAGTGCATGTGGCGCACATACACCTAATTCAGAATGGACATGAGCGACACATCTTAAAGAACAACAATTATGAGGTAAGTAACCGTTCTTTCATCTGTATGGAAGTCTACCTGTAAATTTCTCAGCAGTATTGCACCTAAAAATATTGCATGTTCTGAATGTGTTTGGGGAGCGGGAGTGGTGGAGAAGGGAAATTGGTTTATACTGTCAGTTTTTGTGAAACTTCATCTTTAGCTCACCAATATTCACGAACTTTGGTGTTAGTCAGTTTCATGTGGCATTGAGTCTGTAAGTGAATATTGAGTTATTTGGATTCTGTGTTTTCCCCCAAAGTGAGATGACCCAACAGAGAGTGCCAGATTTAATCAAGAGGATGGTGGTGTGGTTATGCCTAATATTTTGGGGTTAGGGCTTTACACAGTGAAAAGAGAGTGGAAGGGCAAGAGTATCAGGTTGTATGGGGATGTCTCTTACTGCTCTGGCACTTCTGAGCAAAACATTTGCACAGCCCAGATATTGAGATGATCAGTACCACGGTGATAGGGGGTGGTACCGCATCGTATGTGGTTCTAGGAAACAACTGTTTTTGGTCTCAGGGAGACCCTCTGTCCAAATCTTATGGCCCAGACCTTATTGCCTATCATTAACAAAACAGGAATGGGTCATTGAGCTGCAGTTGGTCCTTATGTTTCCATGGCGCAGCTGCACTGTGCTGTCAAATTTTTCTCAGACGTCCAAGTTGGGATGATGGAAAAGTTCTGATCAGGTGACACTTCCATTCCCTGAGCTTGTGTACATCTGTGGGTACCGTATATAGAGCTTGGCTAATGTTTGGCTAATTAGATCAGAAGCTGCGTCCTGGGGATTATTCTGTGTAATGCACCTATCCATCTCTGAGGCAAGTGGAGCCCACATTGCCATCTCGTCATTTCTCTATTCAGTTTCCTCTTATCTCTCTAACACGATTAGAAAACAGTGAAGAGTTTATTTTAAAAGAATGGGGAAATAATTAAACTCCCTAGACAATAATAACTCAGTGTAGTGGGACCTGCACTGCTTATGTCCCATACCTGGATGCTCTCTGAAGAAGCTACTTATGCAGTTGTGTGGTGTCCTCGTGAGAGGCTTGTGAGTACTGGACTGAAAGGGAGATCTGAATGGAAAGCTTCTCCCGCCACTCTTTGTTTTGTATCTAAGTGTAGGTGATGTGGAGGAGTGGGGCTGCATCTGTTATTTACACTGATTATTGTACCCTGCAGCAATTTCCTATAAGGGTAATGTATCGAAGTTAAAGGAATGATTCATCATATTCTTAATATTGGAGTGATGTGATGTTGAATTAACAATACTTCTTGTTGTTCATAATTTATATAGTGCAGTAGGTGTGTATGATACCTCACAACAAATTAAGACTACCAGTCCCACAGAAATCAATGGGAGCTGAGGGCACTCAACAATTCATAGAAATGAAGCCTAAATTAGCCAAAGGAAAGTGAAGGGTGAGAAACACAAGGGCTGACTGTGTGAGAAGGATGGAAGTTACAGTGCTGGATCATGAGACCTATTTTGCCATACAAGAAGCTTATTGGCTCCTTTTTTAAATATAATTTTTGAATGAATTAAGATTAATTTAATCTGTTGATAAATGTACAAGGGAGAAGCTAGACAGCGGAGACTCAGCATCTTGACAGAGGGCAGGAAAGGTGGAGGTCAGCTTCAGGAGGTTGAGTAAAAGAATTAAGTATTCAAAATGGATTTGAAGGGGTGTTTATTTGGGAGAGCTCCAGTGTATTTCATGTGTTCGTGATTAAGCAAAAGAGAATTATTCTGTTAAAAAATGTTCTCTCTCTCCAAAGGCATTTTTCTAAGTGGATTTGAACTGCTATTAAGATGATGTTGCATCTTTCTGCCTTCCCTAAAATGTAGCAGTCCAGGAGATCTGTCAAGGGAAAGCAACCTTTGTGGGAGGAGGGAACCACAGTGTGCTAGATACCCCAGTTGTTGCAGTAGCCTTTTAAACTCCAGAGATCTGATCTGTACTATAGCCTGTCTTAACAAGTGAATTAAGTCTAGTGCCATCCCCCAGAACCACCACGCTATTTGCCAAAGCACAGCATGACTGGCAGTCTGAGACAGAAGTGTAGGAATGGAATAATGACTGGGTAAGTTGCCTTACAGGTCAGAGATGAAGTGCATTAGCAGAGCTGAAAAATAAGGATGGTGCAAGTCTAGACTGAGATGCATTTATAGAGCTGGTGTGGCCCAAGACTGAGATAAAATGCCATTTTCATAACATACATATTAGACACAAACATTTAAGCAGCAGAATGGGATTCTTTAATGTGAAAAATGCTTTTAAAACACTAAAGCTGTTATGTGATGAGACTTGAAAGACCTCCCAGCATGTATGCGCACTCTCAACATTTTTAAAGGATTCTTCCACTGTAGTATATAGATGCTGATAATATTTTGCCTCTCTATAGCGCTTTCCATCCAAGGAACTCAAAGTATTTTACAAACCTTATATGAATTGAACGTCACAAACCCCATGTTCTGCATGTGAGTCTGTTCTCATTTTAGAGGTGGGGAAATGGAAGCAAAGAGCCATGTTCGTGGAGTGAATTGCCCAAAGTTACACCATGGGGCAGGTGTGAATTTGGGAGTGAGTCTTCTGACCTCAGGTTCCATCCTCCCTCATTTGTGCTGGTGTCCCTTTATTCACTTGTCACGCTCAAGCCCAGATTCATGTTCCCTGTTACTGAACTTAAGGATTGTTCCTACAGATTCCTTCAAAGCTTTTTTCTTTCTTTCCAGGGACAAAGGTAGAAGCCAGTCTGAAGTGACATCCCCTTTCGCTGGGACGATGCATAAAGAATCTGTCCATTTATTCTCAGTTCTTGTTTGGTTTCGTAGGCTGTTCTCCAAAGACACATGATAAGATGGTTTCTTTATTGGAGGCCATAGGCCCTGACAAAGGAGACTTGTTGGGAGAACATTACTTGTTTCACATTACTAAAATGGGTACAAGGGACATCACAATAGCTTTGTCCAGAATCATTTACTTCAAATGCTAACATAACATGCTCTTTGAAAGAGCAACAAAAACCTTCTTCAATATGTACATAAAGCTTGCTAATTGACAACATTCATTTTGCTGGTTAGTCGGGTTTTTTTAATTGGAAATTTTAATTACTACATGCTGTGTATTAAGATGTTGAAGCTGTGACTGGCAGTTCAGAATTGCAGAAGGATCAACCAACTCTGCAGGGCAACCACACAGCAGGGATTAGCTCACACCCTTGTGCCTGCAGGTATCTTTTGCTTGCTGTGCCAAGTCATCAGAAACACTCTGCTAAATAGCGTACTTCTTCGTGATCGGCCATCGTCACTTTCCAGGTGCCTGGGTTTCTCTTTCTGTTTAAATGAAACCTATAGAAATCTACAGATTGGAAAAACCAGTTTTCAGAACTGAATGGCAGAAGGGGGGGATGTGTTGATTTCACGGTGACTCTGGATCAGCCTTCCCTTTGTCTGATTAATACTGTTGCTTTGCTGCCTGGCAGGACAAGACTCCCTTCCTATCTTTGGAGATCAGTTACTATATTTGCAGTTTCCTGCAGTTCCAGCTTTCAGTCCTGCCTAGCAATTTAGAAGAGAGTTGCATGGGAAGTTCTTGTTCTCTTTGATCTGCTGATGTCAGCCATCTATTACACACTGTGCATAGCACATGACATGCATGTTGGGTGTGCATCCTTTGATGATAGATGTGCTTTACATGTTCCTCAGGCTCTCTTCTTTCTTCATTTGCCTTCCCTCCCTCTGATTAAATGCAGATTCACAGAAAGATAAGAACTGCCAGAGAGGATCAGACCGGTGGTCCGCCTAGTCCAGTATCTGGTCTCTGTCAGTGGTCGGTATCAGGCGCTTCTATGAAAGGTACCAAAAAACCACACACTGGATAATTATGGAATAAGCCTTCTCATTGAGGAAGTTTCTGCACAACTCTAATCAGTTGTTGGTTTTCTTATGTACTTAAGCTTGAGAATTCATAGCCCTTATATTTTTTATTCTATCTAATGTAACTGTGGATGTTCATTATCCACACTAATATCCAATCCTTTTAAAAATCCTGCTAAAAACATGGACTCAAATATATTTTGTAACATTGAGTTCCACAGGTTAATTATGCAACTGCAAAATGCATCCGTTTTTTAAATTTGCTGCCTTTCAGTTTCATAATTCTTGTATTATGAGAGAGTAAATAGGAATATCTGATTTGCCTTCTTTTTATCATTCATTTTTTTTGTTTACCTTTATCACATCCCCTCTTCTCATCTCCTTTCTATACACTGCAAATCTTTTCACTCTTTCTTCATATGGAAGTTTTTCTGTGCGTCTAATAATTTTCAATCAAATTCTCTCTTTTGAAATAGGATGACCAGAACAGATCACAATATTCAGAGTGAAGAGGTGTGCCACAATAACACTTCACTGGCACTGTAATACTTCAGTATTATCTATCTATTCGTTATGCATCATCATGGTATTTTGTTTACATTTTTTGACTACTGCTGTGGATTGATCACGTTTTGTTGAGTTGCCCACAAGGACGCACTGATCTTTTATCCTGAGTGATTACAGTTAATTTAGAACTCAACAATTTGTTTGACCATTTCAAATTATTCTTTCTATGCGATTATCTTGCCTTTGTCAACACTACATTTCATGCTCCTTACCCTAACCCATTCATTTAGCTTTAAGTTCCTCTGAAGTTCCTGATCATCTTCTTAGCCCTGATCATTTAATTTTGTGTCATCTGCAAATTTTACCACATCACTGTTCGTCACTTCTCCAGATCCTTAATAAATAGGCAGTATCAGTGCCAGTATGGATTCTTATATCCCTGCAGTGTTAACCTTTCGTCTTGTTCAAAGTGGACCATTTATTCAGTCTTTATTTGTTTTCAGTCTCTTCGTTTTTAATCCATGACATCCTCTCACCCTGTGACTACTAATTTTGCTACTTGTGGGGGACTTGTCAAACACTCCTTGAAAGTCCAAATTGTCAGCTGGGGTCCTCAGTTATCCATTATTTTGTAGCTATGCTGGAAGAATTCCAGTAGACTAGAGAGAAAGAGAATTTTCCTTTGAAGAAACTTCGCTGGTTTGGTGCTCATCACATTATGTTCATCTAGGTTTTCCATTGTTCATTATTTAATTATTGCTTCAACCAGTTTACCTGGCACTGAAATAAGGCTCACTGGTCTGTAATTCTAAGGATCACCCTTAGCCCCATATTTAAAGGTAGGCACAACATTTGGTACCCTCCTATCTGCCAGCTAATTTTAGTGAGAGTGCATATTTTTGTTAGCAGCTCATTCCTTTAGGCTCTTGGATATAGAGACCATCGAGTCCTGGTTACTTGTTGCTCTTCTAATTTTTTTAGTTTGTTTTGACACCTATGTAGCTGGCAGTATATTATCTTCATTACCTGAAACAATAGGTCTTGGTTAGGTATCTCCCCCAATATCCTCTGTGGTGACTGCTGCAACAAAATCATTTAGTTTCTCCATAATTTCCTTACCCTCTGTAATTGCTCCCTTTACTCCCTAATGGGCTGGCTGATTCATGCATTTTTTGCAGGCTTCTTGCTGCTGGCCAACTTAAATAATGTTTTGCTCTTTGTTTTTATGCTTTTAATTACTTATTTCTCAGATTCACCATTAACCTCCTAACTTCCATCTTACGTTTTGCCTGATGTAATTTATACTCCTTTCTGTTGGCTTTCATAGGATTGTATTTCCATTTCTGAAGGATGCTTATTTGGCTCTAATAATCTCTTGAAACTTGCTACTGGCTTCTTTATTTCCCCTTGCTTTCCTACTTTCCTTGTTCATATAGGGGTGCGCAATACATTCTGGGACTCTATATGGCTTGCTTAAGTAGTCTCCATACTGAGTCAAAGGATTTCAATTTCCTCTTTTTTAACTTTCTGGTCTTTTTGATTAACTTCCTTATCTTTGTCCTTAAATCTCCCCTTTCTAAAGTATAGTTCAGTGCTGGTTTTTTGTACAGTCCCTCCCCTGAGGTTGTTTAAATTAATTATTCTGTGGTTGGTCACAATTATTTAAGTGTACAGGGGTTGGTCACAATTACTTAGTGACACAACTATACTTCCATCACTTATCCAAGAATATAACCTTTCGCTATGTGACTAGGAATCTGTTGACCTTTGGAAAAGTTGAAGAGGAGAAAGGTAATAACTAGAACCCTGAGTACTCTTCAGCTCTTCTTTTACTTGCTTTGCTTTATAGTAACAAGCGTAATTTGAAGCAAGAGCTGTCAGGTATCTGATGTTATTGGGATTGTTACCCTCCTCAATGAATGAGACTAGTCCAAAACCATATAGAGACCCTGGGATAGACATCACCGCAAGTGTTTGTACTCTGCATGATATTATGAAAACAGCTCCTGGTTTAAAGCCTGCTGCTTTGGCAGGACCCTGGAGAACTAGAGTTCACAATGTATATTTGTGCCTATGTTCGCCCCAACTGAAAGTTTGCAACAAACAGAAAATGAACTGTGATGTAGAAAATAAACCACAGTCGAAAAGAGGACAGATAATTAAATGTTCGTGTTGGGAATGTTCTATGCTTGTGTGTCTGTTTGAGGTAGGTATTTAGGGTTTTGGCGTACCTCGTTATCCTGAACTCATAAAAATCAAATCCATGTAAACCATGTTGCCATGTGGAGCAGAGGAATCAATCCCCTTACTGATCACAGAACTGCAGCTGCCTCTGGAGTAGAAAATGGCTGTTGTGTTATGATGCCCAGCAACACTGCACAACAGCTTAGGACAGTGATACCACATCTAGTTGAAATTGCAGGGGAAAATTTAAGTATGTAGATTGTAATGTAGCTGAATTGAACTGCAATTGTAGCTATCTATCTATATAGGTACTTACATGGCCCTTGTCACCTGAGAGTCTGGGCACCTCAAAATCATTAATGGATACTATCCTTACAACACCCCTGCAAAGTAGGGAGGTATTATCCCCATTTTACCTAGTGGGAAATGAGTCACAGGTTAGAAGTGACTTGCCCAAGGTCATGCAGGAAGTCTGTGGCTGACATGGAAAATGAACCTAGGTCTTCGAGTCCTGTCCAGTTCCCTGTGCCCTAGGCCATCCTCCTTCTGGAGGGATGGAATTTTGTATGACCCAAGGGCTAATTCCCATCGTGTCTTGAAGGTACCCTGAGATTTTTAATGTTCGCAAGCAAAGCTCAGTTTTATGCTTTACCTGGAAGATGACACTTGGTATCTGATGCCAAACATCATGCATCATGATTAATGAATCAGATGGAAAAATGCCACCTACTGAGCCCCTAATACCACTCCTGGCAACATTCTGGGTTTTCCTTGGCCTACAATCCAAACAGTACCCATCATTAATGACAACCCTAAATCCAAACATCCTCAGAGGGTGGGGGGGCGGGGGGGTTGATTGGAATCTGAATCTCATTCTGGATCCAAATGGGCCAAACCTAAATCAGAATAACCCTGAACTTTTAAGTGGGGGAAGAGGGGATTACAGCTTGGATCTGGATGCAAATTTTGCAGCTAAACTGCATGAAGTTTTTGTGACTTAGGTGAATGCTTCCTAGAGCTTTATAGGAGACCCTTAGACTCATTTTTCACATTCATTCTAAACTGGGATTTGAAGTGA
Organism: Emydura macquarii macquarii; assembly: GCF_026122565.2. Classification (NCBI taxonomy): domain Eukaryota; kingdom Metazoa; phylum Chordata; order Testudines; family Chelidae; genus Emydura; species Emydura macquarii. The sequence continues at coordinate 13,599,845 of NW_027131105.1, read as the reverse complement.
AGGTGAGTCTGACCCTTTTCACTGACATGGTGCCTACAGTTCCAATTTAAATGTCTTCATTAATATTTTATAAGCAAATAATGCCCTTACCAATGCCACTCGTGATTTCCTTTATTACTGGCATGTTATTAAGCATATAAGAAATCCAGCAGCTGATGCCATAAGAAGCTATTGGATTTAAGCCCATCTGAACATGCAGTTATTAAGATGGCTCCTGCCCCTTTGTGTAAAAAATGGCTCTTGGTTATTATAGAGAGATGGACAACTTCACCTTAGTATGGCGTGTTACTGAGAGAATCCCTGGCAGAGGTGTCATGCTGCTGCTTGAGCCCTGGGAAATGCTCTTACTCCATTAGTCCAGCTGCACTTGTTCAATTTTTTTTTTAACGAACCCAAAGAGCAGGAAAATGTATCTTTCCAGCCACGCAAGCAGGAATTAGCTCGACTGTACTTTACACATAAACTAACAAATGAGGGGAGAATCTGAGCAGCCCCGGGGGACCTGAATTTGTTTGCAACTGGGCTGTTCTATCTGCAGCTGGCATCGACGGAAACCTGAGTGCTCCATTAAAGCTCAGTAGCCTCTATTCGCTGGGGCGCAGGGCAAACAGAGCCAGCCTGTTCTGCAGACAGACTGACGGCCTTTATCTCCCCCCCCACCTGGCTCACGATGGGAAATGATGAGACTGAAACAAAAAGCTTGAAACGAGGACTCCTGGATCATACCTTGCAGCTGTTGTACTGGTAAGGAGTGGAGACACAAGGTTGTTTTTCAGGGGCCTCGCAGTGGGAAACTTGTTGAGAGCAATGCATTAAGCCTGGGTCAGGGCTAACCTTTGGGTACTGACGGGTATGAGCATGCATGGCTCTATCCCCAGCCCTGGCGGATGATCAGAAATTAGGAAACCATGTTTGTCTACACACTGTAGAATCCTGAGAATTGCTGGACTAGTTACAAACATGGAGGACACACTCCTTCAGCTGTATCAGTGGATTAATTCCTTTGAAAGTCCTTAACAAAAGAAAAGGAACTAATCCTCTTTCCCCCTCGCCCCCACCCCCACGCACCCTCTTGCAGTAAAGGTTGTCATTAAAATGAACAGACCTGTACTGTCAGAAAGACAGTTGACTGTTTGTTGCCTTATCTGATTCCTTAACCCTGTGGCTGCCAAAGAGAAAGGAGCTATATATGTCTCCAGGAGGGAGCTGTTAATTATTTGGACTGTTGAGGAGCCTGGATTATCCACGTCAATGACTAAATTTTAGAAGTGAAAGTCTTTGAGTTTGTCGTTGTATATAAGTAATATTCCAGCAATTGGACAACTGTCATATTTGTGTGTCTGTGTGTTATCTACATGAAGTTCATTAAGACCTTGTGATATCAGAATGCTCAGGCAAACCAAAGATACTTATTATATTATTACTGTTGTAAATCCAGGGCAAGTGGCCTTTCAAATGTCCTTCAACCCCAAAGAGTTTATGTCCAGGAGGAGTTTGCTGGCAAATATTCAGACTATCCAATTTATAGATACGTTGGCTTTGATGGACTAAGATGTATCTCTCTGTAGAAGAAAATAAAGAGGCCTGGGAGTTTAAAATTGAAATATCAATCTTGTGTATGTATCTGTCAGGGTGAGGGAGGTGGCAGGCGGGTGGAGACCCTGACTCAGAAGAATTCAGCTGCAGTTACATCTGTGTTCTGTGCACTGCTAACACTGTCCCCATGTTCAACGTACTCGGTGTGTAATCAATAGTTTAGCACGTGCTGCAGCTGGTGAGTTGCCATTTCTTGGATATCTCGAGGCCATATTTTGTACACTGAGTGATATTTAATAGTCATTTGCCACTTTCATTGAGAGTCTGGGTCATCTCTCTCTTCTCTTTGATTGTCATCCATCAACTCAACTGTCTGGGTCATATGTGGGCTGTTTTAAAGCAATCCTAGGTTTGCGGGATATCCTGGGAGCTTGTGCGTAATCTTTTTTCCTCAGTCACTGGTGATGACCAAGGTACTTGTGTGTAAATAATGGCTGTCTCCTTCCTAAGCAGCCTGCTCCTGCTTCTTCGTTTCTTCAGTGGAGTTTCTCGCCACAGTGAGTGATCTCCCAATAGCAAGAAGGACAGAGGTTTGTTGTTCAATGGAACCTCAGAGTGCCAAACACCTCGGGAATGGAGGTGGTTCGTAAATCTGAAATGAAATGTTTGTAATCCTGAACAAAACGTTACTGGTGTTGTTTCAAAAATTTACAACTGAATGTTGACTTAATACAGCTTTGAAACTCTACTATGCAGAAGAAAAATGCTGCTTTTAACTATCTTAATTTAAATGAAACAAGCACAGAAACAGTTTCCTTTCCTTGTCAAATCTTTTTTTTTAAACTTTCCCTTTATTTTTTTTCATAGTTTACGTTTAACACAATTCTGTGCTGTATTTGCTTAATTTTTTTTGGTCTCTGCTGCAGCCTGGTTGCGTACTTCCGGGTTCAAATGAGCTGTGTGGTTGACTGGTCAGTTCGTAGCTCTGGTTTTTGCAACTGAGGCTCTGCATTTCAAAACGGAGGTTTCACAAAGACTTGCGAGTAGAGCTGAGCAGCACAGATACACCATAACCTTTTCCATTGCACCCTACACTAGATACCAATCAAATGTCAGGCCTATTTCTGGTCTTCCTAAGCCCTGAATGGATAAAGACCCAGGTATTTCAATGACTCCTCTCCTGTCCTGATCAGCTGCATGCAACAGAGGCACTTCAACTGTTGGAGCCCAAGTTTGAACTTGTGACAGCTGGGGGCCGGGCAGTCTCAATGTAGCACCTGTGATTATGGAGCTCAGTCCCACAACAGATCAATCTGACTCTGATCTTCTGATCTATTGCGAGTGGCACAAGACACACCTGTTTAAGCAGGCACTTCCCCAGCAGCCATACTCTAAGACAGTTGACATTGATGGAATTCCCCACTGGGCCCCAATCAACTTAATGCAAGCAGGACAGGAATGTCCTACCATTTTGGAGGTAACCCGTCTTTAGGATGGGTTTTCACAAGCACTCAGCATTGCCCTAACTTTGCTTCCTCTGAAGTCAATGGAAGTTTTATCATTGATTTCAATGGAAACAGAGTTAGGGCAATTCTGAGTGCTTTTGGAAATCCCAGCCCAAATCCATAGGGCATCTAGCTCTGAGGATTGCTAAAGAGATCTACATAACTCGTCTCCCTGAGTGGAGTGACCAGAAAGGGGGTCAGGCTGAGTGAGGACGATGATAAATGGTGTCCGATCCTTTCACAAACACCCACTCCCTTTGCATGGGGATGCTTCTATTGTCCTTTAATTACAATTGGATGTGAAACAGAAAAGTTGGAGGATGAAGAATCCACAAGAAATGCGAATGGATTGTAGCCTAAGTCCCAGCTTCAATGGCCATGGCACCTTTGCCGTGGTGTTAGGTTGTGTCCCAGGTCTCTCTGGGTAATCCTCAGTGAGAGGCTTTCAAATTGAGCAGTACTGTGGATCTCTTCAGTAGGAGGGCCTGTGGCTTTATGAATGAGCTTTCTGGAGAAATATAACCCACAGCAGAAGACGTGGTCACTCCCAAGTCCTGTCCTCACCTGCAGAGAACTTTGTACAGACTGGGATAGAACTTGATGCCTAAAAAGGGATTCTTTGGGGACTGGTTTTTCCTTTGGTAGTTCTAGAGGCCTGGCGCCAAGAATCTAAAGGAGGGGGAAGAGGAGGAGGAGAGGCAAGACATTACAGGCGCTTTTTGTTTTGATTGACCGTAGAATGTTTGTTATGCTTGCATCCGCCTTTTTGCTTATAACCCCTCTCCCCGCATTGTGCTTGGCCCAGGGCTGCCACCTGGTGCTGTGGCTTCAGAGTTTTCCAAGGTGTCTGAGTGGTGAAGAAGTCCAGTGATACGAACATTAGGAAGGATTTAGCAGCCCAACAATCCCCTTTGGAGGGTTCTCTGGCACTCATACTGCATGGTGCCTGACAGGTAAGTGGATCATCTGTCCCTTTTTGGCCTGAGCCGCTTCAGTTACTTTGTGTGCTTGTCATTTTCAGACTACAAGAAATTGCTTTAATTCTTCCAGTCTCAAGAATGCCTGTCTCCAAGCATCTTGGGGCTGCTGCTGGTGCCGTTCTGCACCTTCTGTTTTCTGCTTGAATCTGTCTGTCTGTCTGTCTCTCCCCTGATGTTGAGGTCAGTGGGTTTTGTTTCTTAAGGCATCAATAACAAAATGAGGGTGGAAGCGATGTAGAACTCAGATACCTCCCCATCTCTCTTCGATCTATTTATCTTCCACTAGGACCTGATAGTGAATGACATTAATATAAGCAGCGAGTAAAGACCTGATGTGCACAGTTCAAACATCCTGTCGTTATCTGGACATATGCACTTGATTGAAAAATAAACACCCAACATGCACAAACATTGATAGTGTTTTACTGGTTAATTTCACATCCTTCCGGTATATTTTTTCAAGTGCTACAGTTTATTTCTACATTCCCCCCTGCCATAAAACTCAGCCTATTTTGAATTCTGTTTCCGGCTGGTGGCTGTGTCTTGTTGTCAGTGTTATCAACTGTAAATGAATTTACCTTAAACTGAGGTGGTCTGATGTTAACAAGCGTGATCATCCAGGGTAATGATTTTTTCTTTTTCTAGCATCTCTCTTGAAGCATCTTACAGATGCTCATTAAGATTTGCAGAAACCCCTGAGAGAGGTGAATGTTACCTCCATTTTACAGATGGTTGGAGCTATAAAGCCCTACATGCTTCGGATCTGCCTACCTCAGAGATCCTCCTCCACACCCCCCGCTTTCTCCTTGCGGCGCTGCCACAGCTGATATCAGAGATGCTTAAGCCAGGGGTTTCCAAACTCTGGTACATGCACCACCAGCGGTATGCAGGCCACCTCGCAATGGTACGCGTCTGAGCTTGCCTAACATCCAGTTGCCAAGGCAGCTTAAGCAGAGCATCGGCAGCAGCTTAGCTCAAAGTTCTGCTGCCGATGCTCTGCTTATGCTACCTTGGCTGCTACCTTGAAGCGTCGGGCAGCTTAGTTCCTCGGCCAGTCGCTTCCCGAACTTCCGGCTTCCGGCCACGCGACCGGAATTGGTGGTGGTGCTACAGGTGGTGGCGTTTTATGTTGGTGATAAGCCAGCGGTTCCCAAACTCTACCACATTGCGTAAGCCCTCAGTGGCACACATGAGAAGGGGCTGCTGCCAGGGCATCCTCTGGAGGCCCCTCAGCTTTGGAATTCGCTCCCCATGGTGGTCCAAAACAGACAGACTGCGATCCTTTAGGGTATGCTGCACAGCTCGTCTCTTTTCACAGGCGTTTGAAGAGGGGGAAGGGGCTTTGAACCTTGGGTTGCCTTGTTTGCTGGTAGTGGGTTGTGCTGATTTGTGCTGCTGCAGTTTAGTCCTGTTTGGGGTGTTAATTTTGTTGAGTTTTTAAGTTATGTCAGCGTGTGTGGGTAGGTGCCCCTGTTAGCATCTGTAAAATTTAAATTGGACATAGGCTGTGATTGCTGTGGCTTCCACTGGCCCAGAATTGGGTTCCACCTAACATGCTCTCCCGGCTGTGGGAAAGAGAGAGATGGTGGAAGCACTGGTCACTTGGGAAGTTATGATCAGACTGCGCTAAGGACTTCAATGTGCACAATGAGGAACAAGCTTGCATTGGCCAGAGGTGCGGAAGAACAAGGTGGCCTAGTATTATGTCTTTTCTATTTCTAGCATTTCTAGGGGTTTCTTGCATTAAGATTATGACTTGCAGACAAGAGCTCAGGAAGTCAGGGAAGAGCAACCAGTAAGAGCTGCTGAGTGAGGTGCAGCAGTGTCTCCAAAAGATGTAATAGGTTGGAAGGTTTTATTTTGATTTTGGGCCTGATCCAAAACTCCTGAGCCATTCCTGACGTTCCCAGTGGCTGGGCAGGATAGAGACAAGGGTGAAGCCCTGCATGGCCTCGGTTTGTTACATCATTGAAAATAAAGCAGATATTTAGTGTCGGGAGGTCTGGTTGGCCGCAAGATGGCCACCGTCGTGAAGATTTCCTTGTCTCATCTCAGTGCAGTATTGTGACACTGCATCATAATGCCACAGTATGCTGTCACAACACTGTCTTGTTACAGGATGACATGTGCTGGCCTAAGTTAAACAGGGCACTTCAAAACTTCTGCAATCCTGGTGCTATTATCCCAGGAATATCAAGGCAGATGGCAAACAACCTAACTCCAGAGCGACTGAGATTGGAGCAGCTATAAAAGAGGTCAGTTTCTGGGCTTTGAGTTCCCTGAGCATGACCATTTCACAATACGTTAGCAGAGATATTCAGTACTGTATTCAGCAGACACTTCTGTGCGCAGAGCCCAGCCCTGCCCGTGAGAAGCCGTTTGTTTTGTTTGATGTTTGTCGATGGGCTGCATCATGCTTTTTGTTCATCTATAGCCTTGACTCATTGCACTCCGGCTGTGCTTGACTCCTTTCAAAAGCCCTGCATTTATCACTCTTGGGTCAGCTGTTTGCTCTGTTTTTTATATAAAACCTTTTAGAAGGACCTTTGGAACTGTCTGTGTTATTTTTGGCTGGGGTTCCCAGTTGACAATCCTTGCAGGACTAAAAACTTCTAATTAAACACCAAAAGCCACATTGCTGCAAAGTTAAGGTGGATAATTTAATTGTGAACAAAGCAGGGAATTCAGATTTAATGATTTCCACCACAGTCTTAGCTTTGTCCCTTAAGACACATGCATTACAGCAAGGACTTCCCTTACAACGTGTAGAATATTTTCATTTTTAAAAGCTCAACCAAACATCCCTGTCCACGCACTTGGATGGTGCTCAACTTTAGACAACCATTCTACTGGAAAAAAAATCCTCTTAACATTTAAACAGAAGACATGGAAGGGGTTGGATACAGGGGAAAAGAGGAAATATGGGTAGTGAGGAAAAGGTAATAATAGAAAACAGATGCAATAAATGCAGGCAAGTGTTATATTCCCCACTCTCAGCCTTTCATTTTGAAATGTGCTTTGAGATCATCTGCTAAAAGGCCATACCCTAGATAAGTAGGGTGTGTGTATATGTGAATTCCTGTGAGGTCCCAGCTGCCCCTTCTGTGCTTTTAGGGGAATGTGTGCCCAGTCCTACCTGAATCCCTCTGGGGTTCCAGCCATGTTCTCTCCGTCTCTTTGGACGTGCATGCCTGGCACTGCCTGAATCCCTGTAAGCTCTCTCGCTTTCTCTGTGCCTTTGGGGGGAGTTGTGAGGGTGTGTGTGTCAGGCGCTGATTGAATCCCCGTGAGGTCGCCGCCATGTTTTCTGTGCCATTGGGCGGTGTGTGTGTGTGTGCGTGCGCATGTGGCGCTTCCTGAATCCCTGTGAGGTCCCAGCTAAGCTGTCTGCAAAGTGACTTCTGAGAAGAAAAAAAAGAGAAAAGCAGATGATTGGCAGTAGCCCTTTAGATTTCTGTTGTTAATGCACCAGTAATAAGATAAGCCTTATCTTTAAATGTTCGTGGAATGGAGACTTTGATGGAAACAGGCTTTTGGGTTAATATATTTTTGATAGATAAAGCAGAATAAAATGGAGAGACCAGGGGAACTACAGTATCTGGGGAAAGACACATTTTTCTTTTTAAATCTCTCTCCCCATATGTGCCATGTGTGGTTTATATATGTATATACATTGTGGTTTTGTAAACAGACCCACTATGTGTGTAGCCTGTGTAAGAGGCAGCTGGTTAAAATGAAATCTGCTGTTGCCTGCCAGTTGGGATGAAAAATCTCACTCACTCTCCTTCCACTTCTGCTCAAGTCCAGTCATTGTTGAGGGTGGTAAATGTGAACTGATAAGAGGTTGCAATGCAGCATAGATTCCCACCTCCCTTCCCCGACTAGAAATGAGTTGCGTGCCGGCTGCTGGAGGAGTTTGGGCAGCAAAGTCCTGCTGTTTGTTTAGCCATAGAGGTGGAGTTTTGGACGTCACTTCATCGACTGTGTTTCAATTTGAGCCCGTTGTGTGATCTGTTTTGCATATTTACACACTTGGATAAAATTCTCTCACTACTGTGCATAAGTACATTATCTGTGCACACCAAGCCGGGTGATGAGTTATGGCACCATTTTCTTGGATTGTTGGTGGGTTTTTTGGTTGTTTTTAAGTAGTACCTCTAAATTACAATTGTCGCATCTTATTCCCCCTAGATTCTCCTCATCCCTCCAAAGCCCCTGGCGTTTTCCCCTATTTTAACCTTCCTGCCTCTGAGCTTCCGTGCCACATCTTCTGCCATCTAAGCTACGCAGCAGGTCATGAGAGGGAGGTGGGGAAACCTGTTAATTCTCCATTGCTAAATGAGGGAGCAGAGCCGCAGGGAACATTCATTCTAATATCTATATCTAATATCTAATTCTAAGATCCAAGATGGAGGCCCCTGTGCTTCCCAGGCTGTAAGGTGGGGAGGCAAATATAATGCGGTAGGGTCTGATCCATGGAGAAAAGCATAGGGAGGGAAGAGAAAAGATCTGAGGCTTCTGTAAATGTTGCAAGGCAGGTATGAGGTAAAAAAAGGAAGAAATACCCTAGCCCAGCAGGGGGGAACCCGTGCAGAGCTGCAGTACAAGCCTGATCTGGGGGGCAGTCTCGCCTTCCTCTGTCGCATGTTGCATGGGTCACTTGCTGGTTTGAACTAGAGTACATGGTGGATTTCCTGTAACTTGAAGTCTTTACATCAAGATTTAAGGACTACCCTGTCAGCGGTTTTGGGCTTATTACAGGAGTAGGTGGGTTCTGTGGCCTGCGATGTGCAGCAGGTCAGACTAGATGACGATAATAGTCCCTTCTGTCCTTAAAGTCTATGAGCAGGACAGGGCTGAGGTGATAAGGAGTAAGTGCTGCAGAATAGGCCTCTCGCTCTCGGGTTTTTTCTTTTCATTTGGCCTTTTCCCCTCCCACATATTACTTCCTTTAACCTTCTGTTTAAAACTTTGCATGTTGCTTTCCTTTTTCTGGTGAAACTGAACGGCCGTTTTGTTTCAGGAGAGAAGGGCTGAGACCTAGGTCTCCCCAAAAGCCATAAACTCATTAAGGACAGCCATGTGCATCCCACAGGAAGATGAAGCCTAGAAAAGCAGGTTGTCATCCATCTAAGCATTAATCGGGCCCAAAACTGACTATTGAGATCAGAAACGCCATTTCTTGCAGGCATCCAACTACTTTCCCTTCAGTTGCAACCCAATGACTCCTATAGTTGATTCGTCTCAGGATGCACCTATACATCTGCAGTATCACTATGGGACATTGTAAAACACCTTTATAAATGGGTGCGAGGGTGCCAAGTTGTTAATGTAATGTTGGTTACAATTGCCTGGAAAGAGCAAAGAGTGGTGTCAACTTTGAAGTAGGTTCCTGGTGCTTTGAGATATACGTATTTTGTGACAGGATACACAAAAAGATCTGCCGGTCTGATTCAAACCACGCTCTGTCCTGTGAGAGATTGAGAGAGACCCTCTCAAACAGCAGTGTCCCAACTTTTCCTGTTGTGCCCTCACACCTTACCAGTGATAGAACCTGTCCGTGCCTGCCCCTCTCCATGACTGCACAGCCCAGCCTTCCTCAGTAGAGGCAATTGGGCTGAAGGCAGAGCTAGGGGCTGAACTGGGGATGGGGCCATAGCTGGGCTGGGGATGGAGCGGTGCTGGGTGGCACTCGGCCCAAACCACATCGTGCGCCCCCCTAACGTTCCTCCATGCCTTCCCAGAAGGGTGCACCCCACAGTGTGGAGACCACTGTTCTAGAAAGTGAACCTGAGTCTTCAGCATGGCGGTGCAGAACCTGCTTTCCAAACTCTTGATTTATTCATTTCTTGAGGCCCAGTTATCAGAAGGACTGAGCACCCACAACTCCCACTGAATTCAGTAGGAGATATGGGTGCTTGGTCCCTCTGAAAACAAGACACTTGGGGTGAAATTCTGGCTGCTTTTGAAGTCAATGGCAAAACTCCCATTGACCTACATGGAACCACTGTTTCACCCTTGGTATTTAATTAGAGCTAAGTGAATCATTTGCAAGGAATAATTTTTCTGCCTATTCTACTTGTGATCTGCTCATAGATATTCTGCAACTTATTGAATCATAGAAATGTAGGGCTGCAAGGAACTTTGAGAAGTCAGCAAGTCCAGCCTCCTGCGCTGTGACAGGACCGAGTGAACCTAGACCATCCCTGACAGGTGTTTGTCCAACTGGCTTTTAAAAGCTTCCAATGAACTGGACGCCACAACCTCCGTTGGAAGCCTATTCCAGTACTTAACTACCCTTCTAGTTAGAAAGCTTTTCCTAATAGCTAACATAAATCTCCCTTGCTGCAGATTAAGCCCATTACCATTGTCCTACCTTCTGTGGACATGGAGAACAATTGGTCACTGTCATCTTTATAATAGCCCGTAACATATTGGAAGACTGTTATCAGGACCCCCTTCAGTTTTCTTTTCTCAAGACTAAACATGCTCTTTTCTTTTTTAGCGTTTCCTCATAGGTCAGGTTTTCTAGCCTTTTGTTATTTTTGTTGCTCTCCTCTGGACTCTCTCCAGTTTGTCCACATCTTTCCTAAACTGTGGTGCCCAGAATTGGACCCAGTACTAAAGCTGGGGCCACACCAGTGCCAAGTAGAGTGGGACAATAATCGCCTGTGTCTTACATACAACACTCCTGTTAATGCATTCAAGAATCATGTTAGCTTTTTTACAGCTGCAGCACATTGATGGCTCATATTCAGTTTGTGATCCGCTATAACCCCAGATCCTTTTCAGCAGTACTATCACCTAGACAGTTATTCCCTGTTTTGTAGTTGTGCATTGGATTTGTCCTTCCTAAGTGAAATACTTGGGACTTGTCTTTACTGAATTTCATCTTGTTGAATTCAAACCAATTCTCCAGTTTGTCAAGGTCATTTTGAATTTTAAACATGTCTTCCGAGGTGCTCACAACCCTTCCCAGTTTATATGTATCTGTCATTTGTATTTATTTGATTAATCTCTTGTTGAAGGTCAGGCTCCATATGTTGACTTTTTGAGTTTTCTTACTCTTAGTTTTGATTAGTCAGAAAAGTCATAGCATATCATTTCCTGTACTGGATGAGTGTGGAAGCACTTGAGTGTGCGAATTACAAATCCAGTTTCTGCAATTACTTGCTACTCTGAAAAGTGCTTTCCTTGAACACTTTCACCAGTGAGTATCAGTCACTAGAAGGTTTGCAGAAAGTGAGCTCAAAGAAGCTGAAACAAAATACATTTAAAAATCTGAATGTGTTTGGTGAGAAATTGTGTAATTCAGACCTCTATATTTAATTAATATAAAATAGCTTTTGAGATTTGTTAAGACAGTTATCTAACTGCAGTTATTTCTTGTTTACTAAGGACTCAATTATTGAAGTTTAGCAGCGATCATGGACATACTTCTAGCACTTAGGGGATTTGCTATGCAGTAACTGGATTGTTCAATTACATTCTTGTTTGAGGCCTTTAAACTGTGACCTAAGAATGCTGCTGTGCAACCAAATCCCCCTAGAAGAGGATTCCCAGATTTGCCTGAAACACCTCATCCTGATAACAGGTGTTTATCCTGGTGGGAAAGGGGTAAGTGGGTTCTGCTGACTCTCTGGGGCCAGAGGCTTATTATCTCACCCAAGTATAAGGGCTGTCTAAGGAGAGAGGATCTAGATTGTGGGCTGAGCAATCCTGAAGGATGAACCCTTGTTACCTTATTGTTGTTTTCTTTATTAAACTAAACCAAACCCCAGGAAGAGGGCAAGATTGGACTTTATATGCTGTTGTGGGTTTTTTTGGTAGAGCAGTTCGGTTTGTACCTCCTCTTCCCAATCCAGTTCTGTCCAATCTGTAATAATAATATTAGCTTTTATTTAGCTAGGATAGTTCTTTCCAGTCTGTCTCTATCTCCTGACTAATGCTGCTCCAGTTACTTGCCACCAATAATATCTGTCATAAATGGAGCCCTTTTTTTGATTGGTGATTACTTTGCAAACTGACCTTGACGTCTGCACGTGAATTTGTTCTTCATTAGGACTCGCTTGGTGGTTTTGTTGAATCACTTTGAATCTATGGGGCTGTCTGTGGATTATTCAGTCCTGCCGTTCATTGCCTCCTTGGTCATCAGATCATTTGGTATATTTTCTGCTCACCACTTGAGGAAGGAGAACTCAATTTTCAGAAGTAATTGGTGATTTTGGGTGCCCAACTTAGAGACCTAGGAAAGTGCTGAGTGCCCTCTTTCTGAAGATCAGGTCCCTTTAAGGAGTTTTGAGATGAGCACCCAAAATCACTAGTTGTTTTTGACAATCTAGGGCCTGACCCTTTTAAACAGGGAAGTGGTGGATGTTTGTGTCCATGCACAGGTGCTCTTGTTTGTCTGTAAATCTGGATTTTCCTGTGAAGAGCAGCCATTCCCAAACATTTGCCTCAAGAAAAGCCCATTCACGCAAACGATAGTGAACAAAAGGGGCATAGACCTGGTTGACTAAACCAGCAGTTTGGAGTTTGAAGGGATGTTCTCAAACATGGCCTTGCAGCATTTGTCAGGTCCGCTCCTGACAGTGCGTTCTGGGGTCCTCTGTTTTTCTGGGGTGAATGGGTCCCCGGCTTTCTCCTCCTGCAGGTGACACTGTACAATATAGACAGCATGTGGTGTAGGATTCAGGAGATTGCTGGTGTCCTCATCACTTGCACTGCCACATTCCTGCTGAGACACATAGTGGGGAGAGAGATCTGATAATGTTCAATAGAGCACTTTCTCACACACACACACGCTCTCTCTCTCTCTCTCCGTAGTTTCCTTATTTATAGGCCTAAGATTTCAATTGCTTTTCCACCAGCCCCTCACGCTAAGCAGAGCTGGATTAAAGAGAGAGAGAGAGAGTGAGCAACAGCAGCAGAAAAGTGATTAAAAAGAATAATTAGCATTTGCCCCCGATAAATGAGCAAAGCCATTAATTAGACTGATTTACTCCTGGCTTTTTTCTCTCTCCCTTTCCTCTCTGGTTTTTTTTCTTTTCTTTATCAAATGGCAACGCCGTGACTGCCCCTTTGGTATGTTTTCATCAGCTTTTCACTGGCTGTCAGTGCTAACACCCTCCTTCCCTGAAACCCAAGCACCCTCCTGTAGCTAATGGATATGGAACGCAGCCAGAGCTGATAGCTGCTAGATCTCCACTAGCTTACAGGTGTTTCCATCCTTAGCTGCGCATTATCTGCCAGTGGGTCGCCTTCCTTCTCCTCTTCCTCTCTTTTCTCTCTGTTTTTTCCCATCTTTGCCGCGTTCCAGAAATAATTACATTTTTTTAATTCCTGGCCATTTTTTTTTTAAATTTATGTTTTATGCAACGTGATGTCCTGGCGATCAAATCAATTTTTTTTTTGGCGCAGTGACAAGCGGCGATGCTGCTTCTGTCGCCTGTTTGAATGTAATTACTGGGATGAAAGAGAGAATTTTAATTAAGACAATTTCCCCCACACACCTTCTTCCCTCCCCCTTTTTCAAATCAAGAGCTGTTTTTTTATTGAGAAAAATGTTAGCAGCATCAGGCGGTTGTATCTAGGGTGTCTTATATCAGAAGCGTGTCCTGACCCCCTCGCCAACCCAGAACTGGCTAGAGGCAAGGGTCTATGTGTAGAGAGAAAATATTTATATAGTCCCAGATGAGGGCTAGGCAGTTTACAGGTGACTATGAGGATGACGTCCGTGCTCCAAATCTAAGTGGTGCAAATGTGAGCGCTGTCATATATTGGGAGCCTTTTATTATTAATTATCATATGTATTACTTTAATGCTCAGTGGCCATATTCTTCTTGCAGTTAGGGCATTTAAAGCAGAGAGAGGCTCAAACCTATGGGAAATGTTGGGAAATCTGGATCTGAATTTCACACTTCAAGTCTGTCTCTAGTTTTAGGGGGGGGAACGGAGTTTAGATTTGTAAAGCTATAATTTTTGTGGTCCTCTCTTCCCTGCCATGTCATTGAGCAAATACCAAGGTTCTGATACCTTCAACAGTAACCATGGCTCTGGATGTAACTCCCTGCCTCTGTAGACCCAATGGTGCAAGAAGAGTGCGTAGGGAAAAGGCAGTGAATAAACATTCTCCCATACCTGGGGGTGGTGGGACTTCCACAGTCCAGCTGGGTATTGCCCTTACTCCTCTCCCACTTACTTGGCCTCATAAAGCCACTATGCCTGCTGCTGAGGGTGGAGTTCCCGCTGGAGTCGGGCAGTGCAGGTCTGCTAACAGTGCAGAGGGGACCAGTGCGGAGCTATCTGAGCTGCCTCTTATTTCCAGGGGCTGGATTTGCTGCCAGCCTCCCTTCATGCTGACTCAGAATCAAGTGACAGTTATTGCCGGGGACCAGTGTTGGGTCTCCACCAAGGCAGTTCTGGTGGGAGAAATTTGATTCTCGACTGTTGTTGGCAGTTGTGCCTCTTGGTAGGCATGGCTGTTTAGACCCATCAAGCTGCCAGGCTTCTCCCAACAAACACATTGTCGTGCAAGTAACTAATCAACCAGAGAGCTATCTTGGAAGGGCCTTTTAACCTTTTGCAGCCTGGGTCCACAGTTTCCTGCCCTGGCTGATTTCCCAGGCTCTCTGCTCTTTCCTCTGCTTTGCCCTGGTACACATCAGGTGGGACTTCAAGAATGCAGGACAAATAGAATGGAAAAGCTAGCAGAGCAAGCTAGGCAATTGCCTGAAACGATTTACTGTGACCCCAGCTGGGCCCTTCGGAGGGAGGCTGGACTGCAGCCAGCTTACCGGAACCTCTCTTAGTTTTGCTGTCTTATTCAGAGGTTGGCCGAGGTGGGACCCCTTTTAAATCTCTGCAGTCCCTCTCTCTGGTGCACTGTCCTGAGCACCCTGGAGCAACAGGGATGGTGCATTTGGGCTGGGTCAGCTAAGGCTGCCCAATCAAGGGACACAGGGTCTTGGGTCCAAAGGGACCCCATCAAGCCATGATTCTAAAAGCTGCCTGGGTGGCTGGCTGGGCAGAGCTACACTTGAATGGATTTTGTAGGGAAGAACTCCTGGATTTGCTTGTTATGGCCTCATACATTCATCTTTATAAAATCCACACACTCATATCCATGTGTGCAAATTCCCTTCCCAAGCCACCCCTTCAGATGAACCTTGGTGGTTCTGTTAGCTTTTAGTACCCACCCGCTTCCCTTCCTTCTGAGAGGCCAAATGGCAGAAATGAGTTTTTAGGAAGGAGGACAGGTTTGGGGAAGCGTGAACCAAATATAAGAGGCAGCGTGGGCAAAGGTGCAGAGACCCCTCACCTGTGAGAGGAAGATCAAAGCTGGTGTCACTGCCAGAGAAGGGAGGGTGTGCAGAGGGTTGTACAAAGAGACCGAATCTGAGGTGCGGGCAGGAGCTGCATGATGATGGGCATGGAAAGCACAAAGATGGTGTTTGATTTGAACTTGATGTGCAGGACATTGTGAACTCAGTGGATTGACTCTGAAGTTAGGAGCAGGGACTGGGAGAGGGTGGGTGACATAACAAGAAGGAGAAAGTTGCAGTGGTCTAGGTGTAAGATGAGGCAGTGGAATACTGTTTGGCTGCTGGGACAGCAAAGAAGTGGGAGGCCACCAGAAATGTGGAGGCCACAGCACTTCACTTTAAAGTCCCTGGATTCTGTCAGACCATCAAGGGAAGCAAATCCCAGAACTGACTGGCCTTTTGTGAGATTTCTAGCCATTCAGTCAAGGGATTATTCCCTAGTGTCCCCTGGCAGACTTCAGCTGCCATGACAGCCCTTGAAGGGGAAAGGCAATCTCTTAGGACCCAATCCATGTAGGGCTGGTTGAGTTGAGATGGGGCTGGCTGCCTGGCCTATTTGCCCCAACCCTACAGAGAGAGGCAGCCATCTGAATGACTTGTGTGCAACCCAGACCCCTTGGCTGCTTGATACCGGAGTGAAAGTTCACCCAAGGTTACTGTGCTACAAAGAATTTATGGGAAATGTTTCACATTAAGAAAACCCCCCAAAAACAAATTTTTTAACGCTTGCTGTCCATCACCGCACATCCTGTTAAGCTAAATATTTGCACAGTAGTAATAGTGCAAAGGGAGCCGAGCTAGGAGCTAGTGTATTTCATTTGGGTGTCTGTATATTGTGATCAGCTTCTCTTTCCCCGTCTGTCTGTTTTTCTTACCAGGGTCAGGACGAGTTTTGCAGTCCAAATGGTTCACTGCAATTCTCTACAGGATATCCTCGTTTTACTTTAATGGGGAGGAAATTAATGAAACATACAGGCCCTGGGGCTTCGAATACTATACATTAATATTATCCCAACTCATTGTGGTATGCGCGCTTTCTCAGACTAAACTTTACACTGGACAGAGGAAGCCGTGATCAGATTCAGGTGCCTGTGAAATTTAAGTGGGGGGAGGGGGTAAAAAAATAAAGGAAAAGAGCTGCTTGAAGCAGTTTCCTTCCGTTTTAGCCTCTCATCAGTGTGAGAACCAGTGATGGCCAAATGGGATCAGGTCAATATATTCCAAACTGAAACAGCCCCTTTAAATATCTCCATGTATTCTGTGAATTTCCTCCCGGTGAAAGACACCGGATTGCCAGCCTTGGAAACTGAATGTTTTCTAGCTGGCCACAGAACAGGTACAGCATGGGCAGTGGCAGCGCAAACTTTGGATATCCCCCAACAGTCAGGAGGGGGACCTTCTTTGGGGGATAAGAGAGTGGTTCAGTCTCCGTGGCCCATTCAGTCCTTTGCCTGTGCTGAATCTGCTAACAGGATTCGTTAGTGCCAAATGTGGGACATGCCCGTCTGCTAGGAACTGGACTTGACCCCATTGCACTCCTCTCACACAAGACACCCAAACAGCCATCAGTGGCAGCAACAACTTCCATTTGCTATGAACCTGGGACCTATAAACAGAAGGCTCCTTAGCCTAGGACCAAGCCGCGGAGCCATCCAGCCTCTACCTCTTTATTAGAAACAAATAAGCAAAGAAAAAGAGCCCAGCCCCTGATCACAATACCTTGCAGCCATCATGCTTGCCCTTCAGCAGAGAATCTCAGAGTGCTTTAGGGTCAGTCCCCAGGAGGTGGGTTAAGTAATGTCCCTGGTTTATAAATGGGGCAAGTGTGGCACGAAGAGCTGAAGTGAATTGTCCCAAAGTCACACAGCAAGTCAACGACAGGACTGTGACCAGGACCTAAGTGTTCTGACTAGGAGTCTTTCTTTTCTAATGGTTAAAGGGCATTCTCTCCACTCAGCTGTCCCTTTCTAAGCAGGGGCCCTCAGTGTATGAGTATCTCAGGCCCGCCGCCCAATCTTAGCAATGCTGCTTTTAATAATTCTATTTTCTTTCCTTTGTTTGTTCTCCCCCCCTCCTGTCCTTCCTACTTCTGGTGCAGATTGATTCAAGTTACAGCAATTGGCACTATCTTTCCATCACAAGGGAGCTGAACCCCTCACATTTTTGGTGGGAATGGAGGGAAAAAGAACTTGCTTGGAGAAATTGACTTCATCAAGGAAAGAAAAAGAAAAGGGCATAACAGTTCCATTCTCTTGGGGGCTAATGGGGCATTTGTCTTTCCTTCTTAAAAATATGTTCAAATACCAGAAATTTTCTATGGGCTGAAGAAGGAGGAAAGTAAATCCCCAAACCCTGACTCACAATTTGATTTTAAATGTTGCTGAACTGTTCGCCTGGCGGAGAAAACCACAACTTGAATGTTACCACATTTCGCAAACTGAAGGCTCTGCCTTGGGATACAGGGACAATTTATTAGTGGAAATATCTTTAATTAATTTGTGCACAAGTTCGTGTTTTTCTTTAATTCTTCTCCCCAGGCTCTTGACCCACAGTAATGAAATCCGAGAGCCCGCTTCAGAAAATGACTTTCTCAGCATTTTTGTTCCTTTTAAAGTTAAGTGTATCGCATAATGACCATGAAATGTTATCCTTTATTAGGAACACACTTTTCACTGAAAGTCTTCAAATAGACTTTATTACCAAGAACTCTGTGCTAAGCTGCCATCCACTGCCTTCCAGTCAGACAGGCCTGGCTTTGAACTCCACGCACTGGTGTCTTGGAGGACATGAGTTCTTCTCTGGTGGCTCTGTGGGGACCATCTCTCTGTGAAGGAAGTGGGTCACCATTTCACTGATCTTGCTCTATCTCTATCTCCATAATGAGGACTAGAGCAACAGTGGCCAAAAGTAGCCTGACAAAACACTCACAGTTCACCACTCCTGACTCCAGGTCTGAAGCCCACTCACATCACAAGGCTTTTCTTTTGAGCATATACTGTAGAAGAGAGATGAGTGATTTAGGCAGCAACCTTCATTGGTCTGGGAAATCACACAGACAGTAAACTCAAAGTGTTGCTCTTGTGAGAGAGCTGATCTCTTCTTCCCCAGTAGTGAGGTTCAGGCTTCCCAGGGTGTGCTGTGTTTTGGCCTTGGAAATCCAGGCCTCAGTTTTAGATTCCATAATCCTGTATGCTGAGTTTAAATGGGGCCAGAGAGGTGCCCCTGGACCAAGGCCACAGCAGTGAAGGAGAAGCTTGGGATGGACAGGGTTCAGTCCTCCTGTTTTACAAACTGTTACTGGAGAAGGGCATTTCCATGTTGCTCTAAAGACTTGGATTTACATGGTGACTTTCATCACAAAGGATCTCAAAGTGCTGTTGTACAATGTCCTGGGATATATAGAGATCAATGTGGAAGTGTTAGCAACAGCAGCCCTATGCAAGGTTGTTTGAGGGGGAACGAGCTCTGTGAGGTAATTGTAGAGAAGTGGACTATGCTTACCCAAGGCCGAATGTGACTAGCACCCTTGCTCTTGAGAGAGATGTAGTGAGATCTTTCATGACGACAGATGACCACAGCTTGGATTTACATCCTGTCTGAAATCTAGTACCACCCAAAAGCCCAGTGTTCCCTAACACGGTGTTTGGGGCATTGGTGCAGTGTGATCTCAGAGGAAAGATTATTACCTATGGAATTGCCAAGACTGGGTTTTCTTTGGAAGTTTCCCATCCAAATATTGATCAGGCTTGATCCTTCTTAGTTTATGAGAGCTGAGGAGAATGCAGCTGAAGATGGCACACAATACTGGATATGGTATAATATGGCCACTTAGAGATTATACATGCAGTGGGTATTAATGTACGGCTCAAGCGGAACACCAAGCTGAATCCGCTGCACTCCGATCCCAGATCTGAACTTCTCAGTTCAGGCCTGTCTCTGTGTGAGAGGCACAAAGTTCATCATTCACCTCCCATCTCTTCTTAGTTTGAAGTCTTATCCAAGCCAACTCAAACCCATATTGGAATCTTGCCGCCTCCCTGCGAACAATTCACCCCTCACCTAATTTGATATTGCTTATCTCACAGAAATTATTTTTGTTTAAAAAAACTGAAAGGACACGTTTGCACAAGGGCCTAGCTCATTGTTGTAAGGTTGAATGTTACCTTGTCCTTGTCCAGTTTTTGCTCTAATTTGGTTAGGCCGTGGCCTGGGCACGTGAACAATTTGCTTTGTTTTTGTTGTTGGCGACTGACCACAAGAACATTGGCTGCATGTGCTTTTCGTTTGGTTGCAGTTTAACAGCTGTTCCCATCGAAATAACCCTGTTTCTGCAGGCTTTATTTCTGTTTTAGTTACTCTGACCCAACTTTCCAGAGCAGTACGCTTACCCCGCCCCCCTCCCCTCCTCACTTTTCTGGCCCTGTTTCTTGTCTGCCCCACCACCACCTTCGTAACCCTTTTGGTTATTTCAACCTCCGTGATTAAACCGGCCCCCAGTTGTTATCAAGAAGATTCAGGAAGGAGGATGAAAAAAGGAAACATAATCTTATCTGAGAATAGAAAATATGATAAGGGCCCCCTATCTAGGCACTGCAGTGTCCCTCGTGGTGGGGCCGCAGCAGTTCCTTTGAAAATAATCACCAACTCCATCTCTGCTAAATCACCTTTCACACAGCTCAGGCCTTTGATACAAAGGCCTCTGGCAAAATTAGAGCAGGATTGTGTAGACCCTAGAGAGAAAGCATTAAATGCTCAAGAGATCAGAATTAGGGGCACCCTGCTATAATTGCATAGGAAGAACCTCTTTGTTATTTTTGCAGGGGGGAGGACGTGCATGTGGTTGGTCTTGCTTGCTACCAGACAGGTTATGCGTTACAAAGAGTGACATGAGGGGCTAATTAACCAGCCTTTGTGACATTTAACAAAGCACATCAGAGGAGTGAATGCTGGACAAAATGTGCCTGGTGCACAGCTACTATTATAGACTGACCTGGGTAAAGCACTATGCAGGACAATCCTGTAATGGGTAGGGGTGAACAAGAAGATCAAATAGGTCTCCTTTTAGTTCTGGTTTCTTTCCTTCTGATTGTCTCCATTTTCATTGTCAGGAGGCATGGGTTCAAATCTTTATTTTGTTTAATCTCAGCTGAAATGAGTCTTACGGTCTCATGTGCTAATAGTCCCTGGTGGACTCATCAGAAAACCAGGGCACCATTCAAGACAACGGGGGGCCTTTTTTCATGAATATATGTGGCCTGGAATAGTGTTGGCACAGCGTGGGAGAGTCTCAGGGCTGGAAGACTAGAGTGTGCTGTGGAGTCAGGACTGAGGCTCATTGGCTGGGCTGTGTAGGCCACCCAGGTCTGAAATAGCAGGGCTGTGGAAATATGAGCACAAAGGTTGTGATCAAATGTGTTCTGTAAGATCTCTCTCAGTTATGATTTTTATGTGCCCTACATGAGACATTGTAAAGGGGCCTGATTTTCAAAAAAATTGCTGATTATGCCTGCCCTCTGAAAAAGAGAGTTGGGGGCCTAAAAACTGAAGTACAAAAATCTTGGCCTCAGTCTTCAGCTTCATACTTTCATATTGACCAGAGCTTTATCTCTCTTGGAATTTATTTAGCCATTTCCAGTCAGCCAGATTATCCTTCTGCATGATATTTCCTCTTCAACTTCCAGCCAGAACCAAGAGACACGTTTAAAGAAAAAACCAAACAAACCCTGATCTTTCTGAATATAAAAGTTTGGGGATTTGCTTAGGGCAAGCCAGGTGGGGAAATGGTTACATTTTCTGGAGTTGACTTAAGTGGCGAAACCCAGTTAGTTCAACTCACTGCAGTCAGTGTAACAGGGCTTTTCTGAATGGAACCTTGTGATCACTAATTACATCACCCAAACTATCTTCTCTCGTGTGCTCTCATCATGACACTGTGTTACAGAGATGGGGACATGACAGTTTCATGACATTATGTTCCTGGTATCTAGTGATTCAGTGTCAAGTTGATATCATGCCTTTAAGGTAAAAAGTTTCCAAAGTGACAATCCTATGGTTTGGAAGCAACTTGCAGTAGTGGGAGACTGGCATAAGAAGTAGCAGATAAACATAAAAACTTTTGTCTTTCTGCTGATCTGGTTTCCAGGACCCTGGCAATTATGAATAAAGTCTATTGAGAGTGAGCACCATGAGGTGTTGGCTATGTTAGAGGCTCTAGTCCATGTGGGATAAGGTGGCTGATGACTATGGCAGAACTTTTAGAATCTCCCCTTCTGTCCAAGCTTTTCTAAATACTTAGAATATGCCCTTTGGGTCTTTTCCTCCCATTCTTTTTCCATGACAGCGTGAATTATGGATGGAGGTGCCGGCCTCAACTTTAAATTTCCTGTCTCTTGCTGATTTTCATACCAGGCTAAACAGTGAAGTTAAACACAAATCCATTTTACCTTTAATTAGTTTTGATATCATTTTCTTTACTTCTGTAGCTGGCTATAAAAGGGATCCAGACCAGAACCCCAGAATTAAACCTCTCTGTATCTGGATCCCAAGCTTTATAATGGGCTGAACCAAAACTCTGGATGGCTCAGAAGACAGTGCCTTTAGTTTTGCTTTGCATTTATAGTTAGATGCATTCACTCCTCCAAAGATCTTACACTCTGATTAATACAGACAAAAGTGAAAGAAGACCTAGAACAAACATTTGAGCAGTGGTTGGGGAGGGTGGGGGGAGGAAGGAGGGAGAGAAGAGTGAGTACTTGGTGAGCATCAGTAGGAGAAACTCTTTTGTGGAGAGGTTATTTAAATATAGTTCCTTTATTTAAAAAATCCTCACTAAAAAGTGTCTTGGTGCCTGGGAGGCCTAAAGTGAAACTGATTAGAAACCAGACCAGTTTACCTTTACTGTCTGGAGAAGCGTGAAGTGGGGGAAAGGGAGGGAGGGGAGCAAGCAGCATAAATGGTGTGAAGTCACTGAGATCTCTGGAAAAACCCATTCAGTTCTAATGGTATGAGATATTGTTAGTCACCAGGGGAAGGGAATGTTTCATGTGATATTTAACCCAATAGTGTCCCTTTCATATTGCACATGCAGGACTGGAACATGTACTCTGTTTTCAGATGCTTTCTCCAGTGCACCTTTTAAGGAGGAGTTTGAAGGGCGCCTGCTCAGTTTGTAACCTTTGTGCACTTCCTACAAAGCTTTCTCTTCAATTATTTTTTATCAAAAAGGCCCAGAAATTTGATAGGGGAGATGAGGAGATGGGCACTACCAGGGAGGATAATAAAGAACTGTCACTTCCCTGGCGGTAGCTTTGTTAGCCCTGCTGCTTTCCAAGATAAAGACACGGCGGCTTGTTTGGGTTCTATATCAAAAGGCTGATTTGACTGCTTGATTACATATCAAATATAGATTTAAAGCTTAACTTATGTTCCCAAAAGCGAGTCAATTGCAGGATAGAGCCTGACACATTGGTTATGATCACTAAAGAGCTTTGCTGGGCTTGTTGAAGCTCTCAGTGGCTTGAGGGGCTTTAAAAAAGCAGTTTGCATCCAGTTTATTAAAATCTTACCTGCTCGGAATGCGTTCTTTATTAATTATTATGTAATGATTGATAACTGCTTTAGGAGGAAATATTTTCTCTTTTGATTATCCTTCTACCCCTAGGTTTCTGGAGTCTCCTCCTGGGAAGGAATTACTCCCTCTTTATCTCAGGGGGAACAGGCAAGAGACTACTGCAAATTCCCTGTCAGCTGTTGCCTACAGATGCCACAATCCAGCAAAGCATGTGACTGTCCCACTGACATCAAGCACAGGGTTAAGTGCTTTGCTGGATCAGACCTTAGCATTTGTTCCTAAGGGTTGGTGAGCTCAGAGTCACTATTGGCCCCCTGGGAAACAGGCGATCAGGAAGCTCAGGGGCATCAGTCTTAAGTGAGTCCCTTTCAGGATCCAAACTGGTGACACTTGAAGCAAGAAGGACAACAGTGCTTTTTTGTGCAAGTCTCTGAAAGCCATATTCCTTTCACGAAGAGAGGCCTGAAACCAAACTCCAGATTCAAACTCCCCAAACACAGGGGATGGTCAAAATCTGCCCCACCATCTGGGTCTGAATTATGCAACTGGGCCAAACCAAAAGCCCTCACGTAACATCCTCACAGCTCCAGGCCTTTGGAAATGATGGCAATGAGCTTGAATGTCAGTGTAGGTCCTCCATGCAGGCATTGCCACAGCAGTTCCATAATACCAGTGTCTGGCCTGAAAGATGGGGCAGGAGTGAAGGGAAAGGTTTTAATCCTTCCTCCAGGGCCTTCCCAAGAAGGTTGTGATGAGGAACTGTTCTTCTGCCGTCAAACCTCTCACCTTTGGAGTTCTAGAGGGTTCAGGCTTCTCTCCTGTTCTATTCGATATCTGCCTGCAGCTGGTGGGAAAAATACGAGACCCATAAGCTCAAAGGTCAAAAATATGCAGACAGTACTCAGTTTATTCTTCACATCCGACATAAACACCACTGTCACCCAGCTATCCCAGTGTCTGGCTGAGACCAGCCCAGGCATGAAGGAGTTTTGGCGGAAGTCAGACCCAAGCAAGATGGAGGTTATGCATATAGGTAGAGGGGAAGGAGTTTGAAGAACTTGCCATGCTGTTGAAATCTCCATCAATCAAGGAAGTATACGCCAATAATTGTCAGGTTAGCTTGCAGTCTAGAAGCCCTTCTGGGCCCTCTCTGACAAAGGACTCTCACCCAGCATCAACTACAAAGCAGTCAGCCTGCCACTGACAGTAAGTACAGCAACTGCACCCCGTCGTATCTGATGACAGCCTGACCTCAGTCACACACACTTTCCTTACCTCCAGCCTGGGTTAGTGTGATGGAGCATGCTTTGGCTGGACGGCACACACCTTGGAAAGAATGCAGCAGCGCCCCCTCAATAACACAAGTCACTAAGAGCCCATCACTGCTGTTCTCTGCTTCTCCTCTGACTTCCTGTTGAACACTGAGTCAGATTTAAGGTTTCTGTCTTTATATTTAAAGCCCACAGTGGTTTGGGCTCAGGATGTCAATAGGGCTGCCTTGCGCTCCAGAGCCTCGACTGCCTGTGACCGCTCTGTTCCCTGGGAACAATGGAATAGTCTGCTTCCAAGATGGAGTTTTGCGAGCAGGGCATGGGTCTCTCTCTCGAGGCTTTGGCATTTACTGGCATGAAAGCTCAGAACGATCACAGGCCTCTCCACCCTCAGGTTCAAATGTCAATCCCACAGCATTGACCTTGCTTTCCTACGCAGCAGCTAACAGTCTGTTGTCACCTCAGAGACAAATTCAATCCCACATAGCATGCTCCCCCAGGGGATGGAATGGAGAGGAAATGTGACTGATGTAAGTCGCCTCGTGTGGTGTTCAACTCTTGGGCTCAGATACTTCAGTGGTGGGCCCACAAAAACTTGAGCAGAGTAGAATGGAAATAGGAGCTAATGGTAGATCTGGATTTGAGTTTTGCGTGTGGTCTCCATTTTTAAAACACACTGAGCCAAAACCCCAGATCCAAACACTCACGAGTGCTGGGGTATTGGAAATCCAGATCTGATCCAGAGTTCGCAGTCTGAGCCCCTCTGTAGTAAAGGCCACTCACTAGCTCCCTCTCCCCTGCCTCTCCTGTGCAGATGGTTTTCTGAGGGCGCCTTCCATCTCCCTTTGTTACACTTTGAATCAGACCATACAGAGCCATGGAAACATTTCACTGCCTCTCTCACGCGGTGCTTGGCAGCACAGTGACGCTAATTAGTGGCGATACATTTCCAGGTAGAGGAAGACAACACCTTGCAGGAAGTATGGGGATTTCTCCATAGCCACCTACCATAAAGAGCGGACGAGAGCATAGCAAGGAGGTCAGTGCAGCAATTTGACCTTGCCAGGAAGTAGTGGTTAGAGTCATCCCTGCCTTGGCTAATAGGCCTCTGGGGCTTGTCTCATCACAAATGACGCACGCCCACATAAAACCCTGCAATCGCTCTTTGCAAGAGCCTCGCTGCTTCCAGGGGAATGAGTGCAAAGTAATTTGATGCCTTCATTATCTTCATAACACGAACCAATTTGTCAGCAAACTACTGTGCGGCCTAATTCGTGGTTGCACAGAGAGCTGGCCTAGGAGAAAGGAGGATTATTTGCCACTGGTTTAAGGGTCAGTCTTTTTGGAGGAATATAAATATACTGTGCAGAGCTGGCTCATTAGACATTTGCCCAGTTATATTTATGTTTTAATTAAATAACTGCCCAGGAGGCGCCGAGTTTCCAGTAATAACAGAAATACTTTATCCTCCGCCTCCGAGGAGCTCCACGTGCTTTACAAACATGAGTGAGCGTCTCATATCCCCCATGTGAAATAGGTCAGTTATACGTTCTCTGCATTTTACAGACAGGGAAACTGAGGCATAAGGTGCGTTAGTGACTAGTCCCAAGGTTACCTTGGCTACTGGTTCCTAGTCAGGTTAGGAGGGTTCCTAGTCTTCTGTCTTAACTACGAGGCCATAAAGTCAGTGTGATGCAAGTGATAGCCCTCACCTTTGAACCCAGCAGGTCCTGTGTAGATCTCCACGAAGCATGAGGAGAGGTCACAGCCACCTGCCTTCATACTTGGTTACTAAGCCCAGGTTCCTAGGTGAATCCTGATCCACTTTTGGGTGAACCATGGCTGAAGTGCGGCTGTTGGGGAGGGATTTACAGTTTGTTAGAATTCAGTTGTTGCAGGTCTACTTGAACATGGGGGGATGGGGCGGGGAATGAGACTCTTGGGTAAGACCCCTCAAACAACCCCTCCCCCTCCAAACAGGGTGACAATACATCCCATTTTGGCTGGGACAGTCCCTTTTTTGAGCCCTGAGCAGTTGCCCACATTTGTCAAAAAAGGGAGGTGCGGAGGAGGTGAGTGGTGATGCCAGCCCTGTGCAGGAGGAGAGGCAGGGCTCCCGTGAGCAGCAAGGCAGAGGGCTCGATCTAGCCCCACCTGGTGTCCCGTTTTCCCTTTGGAAAATATGGTCACCCTACTTCCAGGTGACCTGATCCACCATGACCTAACCTGCCTGGTGGGAGGCAGCTGGAGTTGTGGGGTCAAATTCCGCACCAGGCCTCAGGATCTTACATTGTGTGGTTGGGGAGAATGCTGGCCTACTGCATGGAAGGCAGCAAGTCAAGTTTCCATCCGCCCATCATTGGTGACCACCACAAAGGCACCAGTGAGGCAGGTCTGTCATGAGGTACCATTTTGGGGTATGTGCACACAGCACTGCCCTCTGCTGGATGGAATCTGACCTGCTTCACTCTACAGCATTCTTGCCCTCCGATAGTTGCAGTGCACGAAGAAGATAATAAGATTTCTTACTAGTGATAACTAAGGGGAGAGTCTCTTACAGTTAAGTGTTTTTAGAGCAGAAAGTTGTGAATTCCATGCCCCACACAGTTGTGTGTGTTAAAGCAGATGCTTTTGTTCTAGGTGCGTGCATGGTTGCGTGTCAGAGGACTATGTGTTTGTGAGTGGAGCTTGTCATGTGCCGTGCTGGGTGCAGATGCATTCTGACAGCTGTGTGCATCCGCATCTTCCATTGTTTCATTAGCTCACCTTTGCAAGCTGCATATTAGGACAGGAGATTAGTGAGGTATGTTAATTGGGTCTCTTGGCTACACTTCTTCAGCAGGGCTTCTGGCAGCTTGAGGTGGGATTCAGTCAGTGAGAACCCACCTGCAGTCCGATAGCTAGGAAGTGCACTGTGTGGGATGGCCGTGCTTTGCCTCATCCCTGTATTGATTTGTTTGACATTTTGGTTTTTACTCCATTCCATGTTTAATGTGCTACCTTGCACTGCTCAGGCTCTGTGTGTTCAAATACTCCGTTAAATCCAGGCACCCTCATAGCCTGAAACATGAAATATGTAGAGTTTTTCTCTAAAGTATAGTTTATGCAAATAAATCCCTCTCTGCATTCCTGCGCTAGTCAGGCTCTGCATATCTGATTGGGCTCTTAATGACTTTTGGGAATCATTTAAATAGCTAGCTGACTGGCCCGGTTAATAATCAAAGCTGCAGCTTCTTGTAGTAGAAGTGATAGATGGCATAACCAAACTGCATCTCGGCACCAGTCCCTGGTTATTCCCAAACCCATGTTTATCCACGGACCAGTTTTGCACGTTGCAGAAAACAGAGGTTCTGATGGGCCCTGTTGTTGTCCGATGTTCCCCAATAGTAACATGCCCTCCTCTCTCTCAGACACACACATTCGCACGCTGCACAGACTGCGAGCCCGTTATCTCTGTCTGTTGCCTCCTTGTCCCATCTCAGGCTGTGAGGTTATTGGATCTTGCACATTAAGCAGTCCTGGGACCAGGTCAGTGTTTGACTAGGAGGTCTCCCTGGAAAACATAGGTGTTGCCTCAAGGATTGTTCAGTAGGTAGCACTCTTTCCACTGGATGAATGCCCGCTTACGGTGTTTCGGTGCTATGTTGGTAGAAGTGCCAGTTTAGATGAGTCATATAACAGAGGCCTTACCCATTCGTGGTTACTAGATGATCTCATGGCATCCTTTCACAAGTCTATGTGAACTGGGCAAAATCAATGCACTGTCTGCAGAGAACCCGAAACAATTACTCTGAGATGCCACTCCTGTGGTTTGGAGAAAACCCCATGTCACTCCCTGTTCCTTTCTAAGAGGGGAGGGCTACAGTGATGGGGCCGTACGAGAACCTATTTAGGTAAGTCTGTAATTCGCTGCATACGGAGTTTAGCTACCCGTTGCTGAAACACAGCTGCCTGTGGGCCACAGTGGGGCAGCCATTTTGCATCAGCTTTATTGCCCATTATTCCAGTGCAGGGAATGAAGCAGGACAGCATCTCCAACTGAAACAAGAAAGGGAACTTAAAATGCTAGATGGTAACTACTCAAGCCAGAATTTGGCAGCGTAGGGAAACCAGGACTGACGCTCTGACTCATGCAAAAATGACCATGCTTCCTTTCATCAGTCACAAGTAGGTTGATGTTCTGCCTTTCATCTAAAAAACAGTTCCTCTTATCACAGCTGCTCCAATGGGACCTAAATCCCCTGATGTGGGTATTCTCTCTTCTGCCACCCTTCCATCAGACCTATGAACCCTCTAAGTGCAGCCAAAGCCCCTTTCTTTCACCCGTGTGACTCTTCTTCAATGCCAAGATGCAGTTCAGTCCATGCTGATGTCATTTCCCTTCACTTAGTTGGATGATTCGGAAGAGGAATGTGAGGACTTTGCAACGAGTTGCCTAAAACCACAAAACGGTCCTTTGAAGTTCATTCTTTCTCCTATTTTTTTTTCTGCACATGAAATGCAGATTTTGTGTGCATGTTAAATAGATGGCTGCCCCAAGCCAAAGGCTTTTAATAGAAGGTATGTGCAGCAGCAGCCCTGTCTGCCTCCCTCCCGAACTGCTCTTTACTCAACTTTAACAGTAATATTATGTGTAATGGTTTCACCAAGCCTTTGTTGTCAGTGTTTCTGAAACGCCCTGCTTAATTCACACTCATTGCATTTGAATAGGAAACTTCCTTATCATTCCAGGGCAAGTGAGGAGAAGCAATACCCAGGGTGAAATTACCATGTTTGTTAAACAGGATCGGTTTAAAGCTATCGAAAGAGCCAACCACATCCTCCTTTCAAATTGTTTCTCTCCTTTTAAAGTGAAAGTTTGTGCTGCGGAGAGCTGAGAGGGAGAGACCCTTGCTAACAGGGAGAGAGGGTGGTCTCTGGCAAATGTAGTGCTGCTTGTCACCAACTCCTGTTTCCCTCAGCTTTTTAAAGACCAAGGATGGGGCTTCTTTGCCCTCTTCTCACAGCATCACTGTGGTCAAGACTTGGAGAGCTGCTCTTGTCAGCGTGTGCTGCAGGCAAAAGAAGTACCCTAAATTTCCCACCTCTGTCATCTTTGGATGTGGCCCTCACACCCAGCTCTTCTGGGGGTTCAAGGGAAAAGGGCCACCCCATGCATGGGAGCTCACCTATGGTGGGGAAGCTATTACCTGGAGCTTGATGGGGAGAGGCCTTTCTCCCAGACTACTGCAATTCAGCAGTAGCTCAAGGCAGGCTGGGAAATTCTGTCTTTGTAAAGATGATCGCTATAGAAGGGGCCTATTTCCCTGGCTGGAGAATGCTGAGAAATGGGGAGGCGTTTGGGCTCCTTTATGAACAACATCTCTCATTCCCATGAGAGCATGAGATATTCAGGGAGACAAAGGAAAATTGCTTTCATCTGACATCCACAGAAACCTATAGTGGTAAAGCTGGGGGAGACTTTAGGAGTGGCTTCCGTTTTGCTTGTCTGGATGGTTATTACAGTGTTTGCTTCACTGATTTTATTTTAATGATTTATTTTGCACCATTTACTGTTTTTATGCAGTTTTGGGTAGTGCCCTAATTTGTAGTTACTCCATGTCTGGATTGTCGTCCAATTGTGGTCCCAGCGTTCTTTTAGCCACCATGGCCCCAGAGACTGAAGTCCTCTGTTTATCCCCAGAACAGGTCCAACAAGGGCAGCAGCAGGGCGAGCTCTATCACCTTCCATTGTGACTCAGCATTGACCTAGATTGCTCACCTGATGGAGAGAGGCAAGTTTGGGCCCATTCATTCCTTGTCTTCTCTACTGAGACTGCTAACAAGGATGTTGGTTGGCACTTTTTCAGCAGGAAGTGGACTGAGAGCCACCAACTCTCATTTCACATAGTCAGCCAAGCAGCCTTCTAATGGCTCATCAAATTCTCGTTTAGTAGCCCAGGATTGGACGTCTTTACAAAGGAGAGGTTGCACATCCGAGATGAAAGTCCAGTAGAGGGGACAGGACCAAGTGATCTCTCTCCTCCTTGGTCACCATAGCAGCAGATGATGTACTTGTGACAGGACAGGTGCAAATTCAAATAAATGTGTCACGTCTACTGGCAGGTCCAGTAGGCCAATTTGGCAGGTCTGTCTCTTTGGAGTGTATTATAGCGTATGTTTCTGTCTGTCTCTGATGCTATCATGCCTCAAGCTGTTTTGTAATTCAGTGGACAGATGCAGTCACTGTTTATAATTACTTATTTAAGCAAGAGTAAAATCAAGTGACTTTCTAACAGTATCCAAACTGCTGACCTTACTGTATTTTAAAAGTTCATTGGTTACTGAACCTCGAATGACCCATGGATGGATCTGGAATAATAATTTTCCTAATCCTCAAGTCATTATCTTAAAAGGGAATGTATTGTTCTCCTAATTAAGTTCGTCCACATGCTGTGCATCCTCCATGCAAATGCACTGTGCATAAACTAATTAAAGGAAATATACAGACATGAGGACTCAAACTGTCTTTTATGCAGTTTTTTTTAATTATAGGGAATCTCTTCCCTCCCCCATATACACAGTCTTTAGTGAAGAATAGCACCCCAATCTGCAACAAAAACCACCGAGCAGTTCAGTATCAGAGATTAGAATTGCCAGAACTTTATTATTAATTATTTGTGGTATATTCTGTTTAGCAGTCCCAACTGAGATCCGGATCCCAGTGTGCTAGGCAACACACACACACATAGTAAAAGGCAGTTCCTACCCTAAAGAGCTTACAAACTGAATAGACAAGATGAACAAAAGAAGTCGGATTGTCCCTGTTCTACGGTTGAAGAACTGAGGCAGAGAGGGGTTAAGTGACTTTCCCAAGGTCGCACAGGGAGGAAGTGTGTGGAAGAACTGGGAATTGCACTCGGGTATCTCAAGTCCCAGTCCAGTACCATAACCATTCTTCCTCTCAATTTTAACAGCAGGCCCACAAGGCCTTACAGGTCTAGACATAGCAGCAGCAGTGGAGAAATTCTGCTATAATACTCACTGGCACCAAACATGGATTAGTTGGTGGGTGAGCGCATGGGCATGGTGGGTTGCTGGTGGCAGCTACATTTCACGTTCCATTTCTGTCGTGCGTATAGAGAAACGGGACGCCCATAAACTGTGACAATGCCATGTTTTAAGAATAATCAAGCCTCTCTCTTATTCCCCTTTAGGATGAATTCTGAAAACACTCCAGGGACAAATTTTCAGCCCTGACTTTTGTTTTTCTGCCCTTGCATGGCATGCAGGCATAGATTTTTAATGCCAGAAGTGACCATTAGATCATCTATTCTGACATCACAGTTTGTCACAGGCCATTCAATTTCACCCAATTACCCCTTTATTAATCCCAGTAATTTGCATTTGATGAAAGCAGCAAAGGCCTGTGACGGTGTATGTGAAAGTGGACATCTAATTTGAATGCACAGAGGGTTTTATGTGCACAGAATGGGTGCTGTCTGCTGCACGTGCAAAATCTGGTGCACAGAAGTGAGTAAAACATAGACCAGTTCAGTTCCCTTGGAGATTTGTTCATCATCCACATGTATTGAAGACTGACGAAGGAGAACATCCTATATAGGAAAGATATGTTATACTTGCAAGCCCATCATAAAACACTCACCCTTAACATCTCTCCATACACATGCCACACCAGCATGGACATTGCCGTAGTCCCACCATAGTCACCTACACATATCACCCCCAAACACATGCGCACATTGCTATCCGCATGCATCGCACATTCTGGGTCAACTTTCAGTCAGCATCAAGCTGGCCTCCATTTGTGTTTGGCTGCGGCAACTGTGAATTGAGGCAGTGTGATGCACATTGGCATGGGGAGTTTGAGGGGAGCCTTTCCTCTTTAGCACATAACTTCATTTTGTACTATTGTTGCTATTAAGCTTGTGCTCTTTTCAGCAGCTGAAGCAGTGGACACGTTCCTCCACCCCTGTTTTTGCTCCTTTTGGAGCACAGAATCATTCTCTATCTGAAGAACAGCATTCAGTAATGATTCCCTATGTGCTATCACCAGAGTGCTGTGGCACCAGCTGCTTCTTGGCCTGCTGGATGAAACCAAGTGTAATATCAGTTCAGTGCCTGACACACAAAATCGTAGAAGATTAGGGTTGGAAGGGACCTCAGGAGGTCATCTAGTTCAATCCCCTGCTCAAAGCAGGACCAACCCCAACTAAATCTTCCTAGCCAGGGCTTTGTCAAGCCAGGCCATAAAACCTCTAAAGATGGAGATTCTACCACCTCCCTAGGTAACCCATTCCAGTGCTTCACCACTTCCCTGGTGAAAAACTTTTTCCTAATATCCAACCTAGACCTCCCCCACTGCAACTTGAGATCATTGCTCCTAGTTCTATCATCTGCCACCACTGAGAACAGCCTAGCTCCATCCTCTTTGGAACGTCCCTTCTGGTAGTTGGAAGGTTGCTATCAAATCCCCCCTCACTCTTCCCTTCTGCAGACTAAATAAACCCAGTTTCCTCAATCTCTCCTAATGAGTCATGTGCCTGAACCCCCTAATCATTTTCATTGCCTTCTGCTGGACTCTCTCCAACTTGTCCACATCCTTTTTGTAGTGGGGGGCCCAAAACGACACGCAATACTCCAAATGTGGCCTCACCAGTGCCGAATAGAGTAGAATAATCACTTCCCTCAATCTGCTAGCAATGCTCCTACTGATGCAGCCCAATATGCTGTTAGCCTTCTTGGCAACAAGGGCGCACTACTGACTGATATGCAGCTTCTTGTCCACTGTAACCCCCAGGTCCTTTTCTGCAGAACTTCTGCGTTGCCAGTTGGTCCCCAGTCTGTAGCAGTGCATGGGATTCTTCCGTCTTAAGTGCAGTACTTTTCACTTATCTCTGGTGAACCTCATCAGATTTCTTTTGGCCCAATCCTCCAATTTATCTAGGTCACTTTGTATCCTATCCCTACCTTCCAGGGTATCTACCACTCCCCCCAGCTTAGTGTCATCCACGACCTTGCTGAGAGTGCAATCCACCCCATCACCCAGATCATTAATGAAGATGTTGAATCAAACTGGCCCCAGGATTGACCCCTGGGGCACTCCGCTTGATACCGGCTGCCAACTAGACTTCGAGCCATTGATCACTACCTGTTGAGCCTGATGATCTAACCAGCTTTTTATCCATCTTATAGTCCTTTCATCCAACCCATACTCCTTTAACTTGCTGGCAAGAATACTGTGGTGGACCATATGAAAAGCTTTGCTAAAGTGAAGGTATATCATGCCCACTGCTTTCCCCACATCCACAGAGCCAGTCATCTCATCATAGCAGGCAATCAGGTTGGTCAGGCATCCTCTGTCATGGTGTGGGATGGCCTATATTCTGTGACAGGGTGTCAGGTTGCTAGGATTCTGTGTGGGGAGGCAGAGAGATTCTGCTGACTCATCCTGGCAACTGAGTCAGGTGGGTTCTATTAGCTTTAAATCAGGAGTATTAAAAGGGATTGAGTCCTTTTGGTGGCTGAGACCCCTATGGGGAGAGGCCAAGGACAGAGAGTCCTCCAGGGAGACACCCTAGCGACATCTGTTAGGAGCAGGGTGAATCTAGTTACCCTGGTCCAGTTGATATTTCAACCAGATAATGGGAAGATTTGAACAGCATCAAGACATAGGTTCATGCAGGTCTTCTCCCATTGTCATCTAGTTGTATGCCGTAGTCATCTATGCTACGTTGTGGGCTAAATTTTGATTCCGTTAATGGGACTCTCTATCTCATAGACCGAGTCGGCGGCAGCAGCAGCAATCTCTGAGCACTGCCATTGCTCAGAACAACCACAGAAACATGGGACTGGAAAGGACCATGAGAGGCCATCTAGTCCAGCCTCCTGCACTTATGGCAGGACCAAGTCTTATCTAGACCGTCCCTGACAGGCTAACCTGCTCTTTAAAATCTCCAATGACAGAGATTCCACAACCCCCCTAGGCAATTTATTCCAGTGCTTAACTACCCTGCCAGTTAGGAAGTTTTTCCTAATGTCCAACCTAAATCACCCTTGTTGCTATTTAAGCCCATTGCTTTTTGTCCTATCCTCAGAAGTTAAGGAGAACAGCTTTTCTCCTTCCTCCATCTTTTATGTACTTGAAAATGTTATCACGTCCCCTTTGTCCTCTGTTCTCCAGACTAATCTCTGTGGGGTTCAGTGGAGGAGAGAGAGGTGTGACTAATGGTGTAACCCCATGCAAATCCCCAGCAGACAAGCATGATTAAGACTCTGCAGAGAAGCTGAGAACAGCAAAACTGGGTGAATGGACATTCAGCATGAATGGACTCTGGAGGTTCATGGGTAGATAGGGACTGGTGAAGAACCAAGAACAGATGAACAGTAGTGAATCTTCACATTCAGGTGAAGAACATACCACAGCTGATTTCACCTTTGAGAGACAGTGAGAGAGAATGAAATCTTTGCTCCACTTGCAGCTTTTCTGAGCCCAGGTGAGAAGTAGTCAGGGCTGCCTGGCAATTGGTTGAAATGTCTGGTAAGGGCAATTGGTTGAAATGTCACCCCAGATCAGCACTTTAGAGGTCAGCCAAATATCCCATTAGCTGATTTCAACTGCCTTTGAACTGACTAATTTATTGAGGCAAATAGACTAACAAATTTCAGGAAAGAACTAGTCACTTTACTTGAATATCATCTGCTGTGACATCAGCTAGGGTAGCAACCATGGGAGGGCTCCCAGGGCTTATGCGAACCACTAGTTGGGGCAGGAAAATATTCTCCCCCTGTCATATACTGTTGCTTTCTGGGGATTTGTACTTTCCTCTGAAGTATCCATCAATGGCCATTGTCAGAGAGAGAGAGTACTGGACTAGATGGGCTGTTGATCTGTTCTGTATATAGGAATTCCCACATCCTTATGAAAATCTGAGGGGTTTCCTTTCCCTCTCCCGGCCTAGGGGATAGTGGAGGCACACTGTGAGTGTGAGTGGAGGCACACAAAACTCTTCAAGCTGGTCTGACTTTTGTCTCTTACGATTGATTAGTCTCTAGTCCTTCTGAAGCTGCAGGTTTCCCTCTCAACACAACACCCACTTGCTCGTCTCTGCCAAAGCCAGCTAGGAAGGGTGGGCGAAGAAAAGCCTGCACTCTGGTGCCTAGAGGCCCCTGCAGCAGAGTATCCAAACCAGAGTGAGCGAGCATGCTGTTCTCTGGTCTCTTATCTGATGTAGTCTAGCGAGCCGAGCAGACAGACAGGACTCTAGCTGTC
Source organism: Emydura macquarii macquarii (assembly GCF_026122565.2). Taxonomy (NCBI): domain Eukaryota; kingdom Metazoa; phylum Chordata; order Testudines; family Chelidae; genus Emydura; species Emydura macquarii. Next base: position 13,564,387 of record NW_027131105.1, on the reverse strand, counting down.
AGTATGATGGGAATGTGGGAGTGGACAGTACCAAGACAAAAAGAAACCCTCTCCTCCATGATGAACCTTCATCGTTGAGATGCTGCCCCCTCCCCAACCTTCATTCCAGTAAGTGGGAGGGATCCTCTTTCCCCCACTCCAGCAATGAGATGAAAGGGCGCCCCACGTCTGACATTTCAGGAGTTGGCTGAACCCTACAACATGATCTTCATAAAATCCTGATTTCGAAGCATCAAAGCCTTTTCCTGACTGGTGAAAACCCTAAAAATTCCTGGAAGAACTGCCAAAGGCCAATGGAGCTGACTCTGTCGACTGCCTTTGGTTAGAGCTGGGTTCGGTTATTTATGTGGGGCGGGGGAGGCAAGAACTTTCCAGATGGGCGGCTGAACCAAATATAGCAATGATAAAAATCAGTGCAGTCATGTGAAGGGAAAAGGAATGTCTGCACTGAAGGACTGCATCAGACACACAGTCCTCTGCAGCTGAAACGCCACTCAGCATGGCTATTAATAATGAGATCGTACAGTGCCTTTCAGCCCAATGTACTTCACAGCTTTGCTTACAAAAATCACTTCATCTACTGCTGAAATGCAGCCACCACTGGGGAGGAACACAGCTGGTGTTTAACCATGCACAGTAACACTATACAATGCTTTAGGTCAGGAAGTGGAGAGTAATACAATCTCCAATTAAAACTGCAGGAGGAGATTTGTCACCCGGATCCAATTAACATCCTCCGCCCCTCCCCACACACACACACACACACACACACAGTAAAATTAGAACAGCAGGGACCAATTTCTCAACTGGTGAAAAGCACCATGGGATCTTTTATGATCACAAGTGATTTGGAACTCCTTGTCTTATCTGAAAGGTAGCAGTATAGTGGCCTCCCAAACTATGCTGGCCTTGGAAGAGAGAATCCACTTAATGAGATACTAATGTAATTTGCTGCAGAAGGTGGATCTCCCATCAGACAGTGAGTGATCCATATGTATTTAGTATGTGAGCTCAAACAAGGTCATTGCTTTCAGGTCACCTGGTGAGGTGACAAATGGATCACCTGGAATCTCTTGGATGAAATTCAAGAAGCCTGAAGAAATTCACTCCCACAGAGTGAGGGAAATGTGTTAGCATGGATGGATCTCTAGACGAGTGGAGGTTAAACCTTTGGATGTTTAGCTCAACCCTGAAGTAGTAGGATTAATAACTTGCGTAGCACTGTTGATGTGCATGGTACTGCACAGTGATGGGTCAATGCCAAAAGAAGGAAGTCCCTTCTCTAAAGCGAAGATAGACTAAAAACACAATGGAAAAGAGAGAGTACAAAAAAGGCAGAAAAGAGAGAGAATGGGATATGGCTGTTAAGCTTTACATGCATTCCAGCACAGAGGAGGGTTCATGGAGGGGCAATGTTCGAAACTTGGCATTTATCTTAGGAGGAGGTCCACTGGGCACATGGGCTGGGATGAACGATGGCATGGTATCAAGATTGGGTGGAGGAGACAGGCGGAGTGGTGTGGAGAGACTCTTGGGCAGAGAGGGCAGGAGGAGCTGGCTGTAGAATGGTTTTGGTTGCGTGTATGAGGTTTGACTCCCTGTCTAATGAACATCGTTTGGATGGCTGCACCTGTTGTTAATGGCCATAGTCACTCAGTTCAACTAATCAGATCCCAGCCCCCGCTTTTGGGCTTTACCTGGATGAGTATCCTTGGGTGTGAAGCTTCAGTATTGCCAGGGAAAGGACAAGTGAAGGCCAAATTCTAGCTCAGGCGATTACATTTTGTCAACCAAATTCCTCCCAGCTGTATTGTTTTCTTCACTTCCTATCCTGAATTGTTGCTGTTGAAGACATGCTGAGTTTGAGCCTATTGCAGTGGTTGCATTTCACTGCTGGGTGAAAGGCACTTGTTAATAAATCATCACCAAAGTTTGGAATACGGAAATTGGTGGAATGACTCAGCAGACAGACAAACAGACTGGAGTCACATTCAGTAAGGTCTGTTCTATTCAGATGCGTGCCCTGCACTCGTCACAGTGGTATTATAGTGCCTTCCAGCAGTGTGTTGTCATCTTCTGGCAGTTCAGCCAGCACAGTTCTGGGGCCATTGAATGTGAAGCCTGACCTCCTTTTAAGCTATTCACTCTTCTCTTCCAGCCCGCCTCACAAGCAGACACTGTCTGTAGCTCTTTCCATGAACACCTGTGCAACGGTGGCAGGGAGAGGGGAATCTGAGCTGAGGTTAACCATATTTTAACAACGTGAAGGACGTGACTTTGTGCCCTGTTGCAGGATCCTCTGAGAGGATACGTACTATATCCATTTTAAGTTCTTTTGGTATCTCATGGCCTGCAGTGACATTGCGCATCTTGCCTTCCTCCCAAGTTTATTGCTGGAAGAGGAGCATTTTCTCCAGCCTCTGGAAAGTCCCCCTTACACCTCCAAAAATTTTCCAGACACATCATTTCTCTTTGTGAATCAAGCCCTCACCCCTCAGTCTTCAGTAAATAAATTGTTCTAGAAAGATCATGTTGTATGGGATCCTAATTACATTTGGTTTTTAATAATCATAAACACTCGTTTTATAAAAACCAGCAAAACTGATTTCCAAATCATTTAATTTGAATGGTGCATGTTTTGTGTTTGTCTAGATCCCACCCAAAAGATAAACAAAGTTTCTCTCAAAACAAGAGTGCGGAAAAACCTTGGAGAACTTTAAAAGTCTCTACACCTAAAAACAGGGGGTGGGATCAGCTAATTTTTGTCCCTCTTTTGTGTGGTTTATTAAGCCTTTTGTTCTGGAACGCATGGGTTCAGTGGGAAAGCGTTTTTGATATATAATGTATTTACTTTTGCTAATTAATTAAAGGAGTATTCATATGAAAATGCTGACTGATAATGGCTTTCACAGCAACAACTGTGTTTTTTAAAGTAGCAACTTTTAATTACAAATTGACTGGCAGAAATATATAAACCCAAATATTGTTCTACTGATTTCCTTTTAACTGTGTTACTCTTGCTTGATTTATCGGATTAGGGCTTTTCACACATAGTGCGTACAAGATATTGTTTTTAATGAGAAATTAAAAGATTATCAACAATACCCATAAACCATTAAAAAAACAAACCCTAGATGAATGGTAATTAGACAGAATGATTTGAGACTGATAAATTGAAAGCAATTAATGCATTTGTTTGGGATTCAGAAGACAGCTCTGTGTGCTCCAGAATGCATCTGAAAGATTCAGACTTGGAGCCAGACGGCCTGTTAAGATGCTCCTACTGCTTGAATGCTGGCCATCTGCATTTGGTACACCAAAATAACTACAGGTAAGATGGATTCTAAAAATGGTGGAGACAAGGGGATGTCTGAAGCAGGATGGGTGTTAGACCTCAGTGGATTACTTGAATAGGACTCTCTGGAGTTGAACCTGCTTTTTGTTTCATCATTACCTATGACATAGTGTGAAGGCATAGGAACCCCGGACAAAAACTTCATGAGATAAAAGGACAGCGCTGAGAAGAATAGACATCTTAGCTGTGTTGTGGTCTATCTATCTATCTATCTATCTATCTATCTATCTATCTATCTATCTATCTCTATGCATTTTCCTCCTCAACCTATTCTGAGTCAAGCAATCTGCATGAGGCATATTTTGTAGGGAGATCAACAGGAGACCTTTATACACCTGTATTTGCTGGGGTCAGCCTGTAACTCCATTGTGAGCCTATAGTTCTGCTCCATCTGTCATAACTGCTGGTGTAGTTCAGAAATTCCTATGGAGAAGTCAGCATGTGGCAGCTGGAAGGCATGACTGACCTTCTCCCATGCCATCCCCGGTACTTGAAATGAGAGTTGGATGAGAAATGGTTTTCCTGTTCTAGGAGAATTTTTGAGATTTTGAACATTTTTTCCTGTTCTGAACTGGGATGAAGAGTCAAAATCTTGACAATTTTCATGAACTGATAATGTAGGGGGGGAAATATCTGATCGGGTCAGTTGAAACATTTCATTTTGATTTCAACCTTTTTATTTTTGATTTTTTTTAGGATAATATTAACTAAGATTTCAAAATAAAAAGTCATTTCAGACCGAAAAACTAAAGTTTTGCCAACTATTTTTTCAAACCAGGACATTCATCAAAACCGATCCTTTCCCACAAACAGATTTCCTTTTGACTAATCAGCATTTTTCAGGTCCATTTCAATCTCCCTCCTTTTCTACCTAATAACCACCCTCTCTCTCTAGTCTAATAGTCCAGTCCCTTCTTCAGATGTAATTCTCCCAGGAAGCCTTTCAGTGCTGACCCATCATAAAAAGAAATTCATTATTTGACAGAGAGGGAGAGAGCAAGCGAGAGTGAATTCTGCATACCCTTCAAATTTAGCCATCATCTGGTGGTATCTAGTGCATGGACACCAACTTTTCCAAAGAGCTCTAGCACTCCCGGTTGGGCCTAGATTTTCAAAAGAGCTCTGCATGCTGGGTGCACATTGGGTGCTGAACTCTTTTTAAAAGCTAATCATAAATGTCCCAGGGCAACTGCTGCATGCTGAGTGCTTTTGACAATCCGGCTCCAATGCTAGGCACTGGGCACTTAAAAATCTGTCCCTACGTCTCTAAACTCTATTGTTTATCTTATTTGGGGCACAATTCTCTGAGTTACTGAATACATCCTGCAAGGCTCTCAGTACCTTAATCTCCCATTCTATGACCTGTGGAGACAGAGCCGTATCTTTCTCTGCTTTTGTGCAATGCAGGGCACACTTAGACACTCAGTAACTAATAACCATGGAACAGTGACAAATTACAACGTAGGATGTTCAATTCACCGTTTTATTCATTAGCAGTTGTATCAGGCCCACTACCAGGTGGATATTTTCTCAGCTCTACTCCTTTCCATCTATCCATCTCAGTTCACTACAGTAAAATAATTCTCTTTGTTATGGCTTCTGCGTATCCTACTAGAGGATTTGGTGAGAATCAAGGTTATTGTTAGTTGCAAAGGGAAGTAGTTCTGTTAGCTAAGAATATCTCTCCTCTTCACCAGCCAGGATGAACAGGTCAGATACTGCTTCAGTCAGAGGTCTCTCTCAGGAGTCTTTCTCTGGCTTCTTGTCACTGACTGTGAAGTAATGTAATGTATTGGGCTTCTGATAAAAGATTTACTTCATTCCCGATACACCATTTCAGCAATCAGATAAATCACATTCCTTGGTAGCCACCTGGAGCCTAATGAAAAGCTGGGACACCAGTAAAATCCAGTTAGATGTTGCAAAAGGGAAAAGACTAATAAGGTAAGAATAACAAAACAGCTCCATTAAAATGGGAAATGGATACAATGTTACCGGCCCAGTTGGAGAACCTGTTATAGTCAATAGTGCAATAAAATCCAAAGTAATTGCAAATGAAACTTAATGCCTTGTAAAAGAGTTCAGCTCTTTTCCCTTCCAAGGCTACAGCATTTTGAAATAAAAGCCTAATCCAGTAGGAGGTGTATGTGTGCTGCACAGATTGAATATTTAACACTTTAAAGTGTTCAGCTTCAGATCAGCTGTGGGGGACACTGATGTTGGTTTAACTTTCACACTATTCCCTTCCCTTCCCCCCCCCCCTCCACACACACACAAGCAAACCCTCTGATGCAGATTATCCTGCAGTGTAAAGCAATAGTGATTTGAGTGAGGCATGGAGTTGTGTGCCTGGCATCCTGCCCACTCCTGTCTTCCCTGTGATTTTAAGCATCTACTCAGACTTTGCAGCTGTGGTGAAGAGTTCACAGAGGTAATAAAATTTCTTCTTCTTCTCTGTAAGTTATCAAACAACTTGCACACCTCCAACACATTGCCTGTCAATGTGTTTCCTTTAAGAGCCATGGAAGGGGAATTGTAAATGGAAACGTTCTTTTAACCCGCCCATACTGCACATGCTCCGTGGGACCAAACCCTGAGGTCCTTGCACCAATGTAACTCAGCTCTTCTTCAGGCAAACTCCCACTCACTTTAGTAGGAGTTAGACCTGAGGAAGAGCTGAATAAAAACAGAGTAACAGCCTCAGAATTTGGCCCTATAAGCATTGGCCTAAAATTTTGACAATGCAAATATTATTTGAAATTGAAATATGAAAATATTATTGATGTAAAATGTGTGCAGATAAATTAATGTTACTGTGAGAACCTTAACTCTTTTTTTGTTTCCTTACTCTTGTTTAGTTGTATTTCTAACCCTGATGCTGCAGAAATGAAGTTTTTTGCATTAAATATGAGAATACTTGACTCTTCTGTGGCACTTTCCTCCATAGATCTCAAAGCACATTACAAGGTGGTTAAGTATGATTAGATTAATCCCATTCTAGAGATGGGGAAACTGAGGCACAGAAAAGTTGAGTGAATTGCTTAAAGCCACCTGGTGAGTCAGTGGCAGAGCTGGGAATAGAAACCACGTCTCCTGACTCCCAATCCAGTACCTGTCTGCTGAAACATGCTGCTTCCATACAATGCCAACTATAAATAAGTATGTTGGTAAAAGATCACTTATTGATATGTCAAACCTCATAACGTGCTCTTGGACATCAGAATTATGGACTTGGGTCTCTCTCTATTTTTAAGGACATTTGGATAGCTCTGGGAATTGTCATGGCCTTTATTTAAAAATAATTGACATTGCAGAGTAATTCTAACAGAAGGTACAATGCTGAGGGAGGGGTCTGTGGAAGGAGAGAGAGATGGAGAGGAGGTGGGGGGCAATGGAGCTTTGATGGGGTGGTGAGATTATGCCAGGCTTCTGGGGGTGAAGAAGTTGAATAAATGGAAACTGAAGGGAGGGGGGCAGATTTGATCTGGGCAAAGTGGTGAGATAGCATGTGCTTCTTGCAGAGATAGCTCACAGGAAACCTGGTGTTCAAGTTTACCTGCAAACTTCCCCAGTGCAGACAAAAAGGCACTTAAACGATAAGGATGTTTTTCTGTGAGGTTCTTGTCCACTCAGGGACATCTCCTAGTTTGGAGACCACCTGCTTGGAAGTATAAAAAGAAATGAAGGCAACACATTGGTTTTCTCAAAAATAAGCTGATTAGCACTGACTTCACAGCATGTGATGTTACATAGTCATGGCAAAATGAATGAGTTCAAGGCTGTTCTGGTCTGGTTCTTACTATGGTGGGTGTATTTAAGCACCTTCCAGTAGACAGAACATTAAGTGGCTTGACTAACGAGTTACATGTGATTCATTTTTTCTCTCATCCTTTCCCTAGGGAAAAATTGTGTGTGTAGTATAATGTTTTATTTGGTGAGTTTCTTTTAAAATTATATGTACACTGTGCTGTTTGTTTACCTTCGTGAAGGTAAGGTTGAAGAAATGTGCCTTATATTTGGAACAAAAGGTGGTGAGGTTTGTGGTGTCTCCTTAGTTCCTGTGGGAGTTTGTTTCCCAGTCATATATCTGATGTATCCCTGTGTCTGTGCAGAGGGTTGAATTGGGCGGGTGCTTACAGAGTTCCATGCTCAAAAAGTTTTGCAAGCCTAAAATCAGTCTCTTGTAAGCCAGCCAACAAACTGATGCTAAAACGACATTAAGAACGAAAGGAAGATATTGTAGATAAATACATTGGGTCAAATCCTGAGATTAGTTTTCTGTACTTACCAAGGTCAAATGCCCACTCCATTAATATAAACTCACTTAGGACTTGAAGATTTGCAGTATTGCTAACTGTCACAATTTTATTGGGAGCCTCATGATATTTAGAGGTTTTCTTGAGGCCCCAGCTTCTAGAGTTAAGTAATTACATGAGACTCTAAGGCAAATTCGCCGCTGTCAGATCAATTTAGCAGTCAGTGAAGACCCACTCAGTCGATCCAGAAATCGACATATTAAGACCACCTTCTCAAGTGGCGTAGCGCTGCGTCGACGGGAACACGGTTCCCGTTGGCGCAGTGCAGTGAAGATGGCGCGCAGAACAGAAGCAGAGAAGTCGACGGGAGTTATGCAAGTTTTTTGCGTAGCTTGCGTAACTCCGGTCGACTGCTGCCGAATCTCGGAGGTAAGTGTAGACAAGCCCTAAGTTGTCTTAAAAATAAAAAATAAGTGTCTAGCCCTCATGGTTGTGTAGTGAAGCCTGAAATGTGTCCCAAGTGCACCTGAAAGATTCTGAAATCAGAAGGCAAAGGAAAAGAACCCAACAGTCATTATTTAAAATCTCATGATTTTTAAGCCAATCTCTTGATTTTTGGAAGGCCCAACTCATGATATTTGAATGCTTGGGTTTACAATACTGGAGGAGCCTAAGGCAGCTTGGAATACAACTCCCTCTGGTTTTACAGCCTAACTCCTTTCAGCTCATTCTCAAAGAGATCTCAGCCCATTATCTTCCATGGGTGTCTCCCTATGGAAGGACCAAGGAAGAGCAACATTATAGTCCCAAAGAAGAATATTCTTTTCTATTTAAACTGCAGCCCTTACACACAAGTACTTCCTAGTCCAGGCCAGTAAAATTGCCCTTTTCTGAATGGATGTTTCGGTCTTGCAAAGGGTGATATTCCCCTCCATCCCCACTAATCAAGTTTGTATTTAATTTGTAATGCTTCATCTACTCACATGAATTAACTCTAGATGATAGATACAGTTGTGAATGGCCCTTTTGAAGTCCACTTGACAGTCCTAGCGACAATTTCTTCCATTAGAAATGAGCCAGGGCCCTTTCGTCATGGCATGCCATAGGAAAAGTCATGGGGTGGTCGTGGAAATACAGTTTAAAAAAAAAAAGCCAAGTGTCAGTGGTATTGTTTTATCCCTGAAAAACATTTATTTCCTTGTCTGATGGAAATAACCAGGCTTGTGGTGTGCTAAATAGGTAGACTGACATTCAAGGGTTGAAGTTTGGAAACTCAAGCTACCACTCCAAAGAAACTTCCTGTCTTCTAGAGGGAATTAAAGCCCCCACTGCAAATTCCTTAGCCTTGTCCTTCCCTGCAACGTTATGGCTGAGCTCCTGCTCTCTATTAGCCTCCCATGCAACCAGGGGTTTGACTTGGCTGCTCTCAAGGTTCTCCGTGAAATTGGCCCATCTCTTCACCATCAGATCCACCCCCACGCAAAAATTCCTCGGTGTCGTAAGTCAGGGATATTGTTTGAAAACCATGTAAATTATGGAATCCGTGACTCACCCCATGCCCCCCATGAAAATATGCAGACTTGTAAATGGAGGCAAAAAGCAAATGTTTACAAAGCTTCAGTTCGGAAGTTTCCCAACAGGATGAAAGCAGCAAAGAAATAGTCAGCTCAAGGCTATTAGGTCCTTTCATAATTAAAAACAAGATCTTCTGCTAAGGCCCGATCCAAGGCTTGTCAAGTCAATGGAGAGACTCGCATTGACTTCAAAGGGCTTTGGGTCAAATCTGTAGGGAGGAGCAGAGAATGTGGTCCTACCTAGGTGACAGAATTGAATTGCTGCTAATGATTCTTGGGCTGGCAGCAAGGTGCCCTGGTGATAGACTTGTGTTATGGGCCAGACTTTCAAAAGAGCTCCGCTTATTTAGGCACCTAAATAAGGGCTCAGGTTTTCACAAGAGCTCAGCATAGCGGTTGCTGAACTATTTTTAAAATCTCTCCTGGAGTGTCACAATGGGTGCTGCTGGGTGCCGAGCACTTTAGGTGCCTAAATGGAGAGCTCAGTTCCTTTGAAAATCTTTCCCCAGTTGTGAGTGCTGACTGCCCAGCTATGCAAGGTATTGAGTGCCCTCACCTCCTTTTGATGTCAGTGGGAATCAGATTGCTCAGCACCTGGCAGGATTTAGCCTTCTACACTGGAAGGTCAAAGTCGACATTTGGGACAGTGGTGGAGGGTTAATGCAAAGACATCCCTTCATTCAATGTAGCATCACTTAAGTCCTGAACAGAGATGCTCACTGAAGAACATTGTCTCAATTTACAGTGAACATTGCCTCCCCCACCCACCTCAAAAAGCCTTCCATTGAAACTCTTATGAATGAAATGTACCAAAACTGTCCAGAGCCCCATCTGAAAAATGTGCATCCTTCTCCAGAGCTTGAAGGCCCCTTCTTTCACCCCTAAAAAAACCCAGCTGTGATGTTTAGACGCAGGATATGAGCATTTAGTGATTGCAGGCTAGCCAGGACATTTACATCTAGATTTGAATTCTGAACCCCACCAATGTTTGGGGGTGCTTGTTCTCAGGGTTTGATTTGTCTAAAAATTGAAAAATGGTCAGAAGTGAAATAATCAGCCAAAATGAATGTGAAAGCATTGAAGACATACATTGGTCAGGATGCAAATGATCCTGTCATTCAGCAGTCTGGTATTCCCCAATATGCAACAATTATCTTTCTGAAATATTACCTGTCCCACAGCAGGTGGGATTTGGTTTTCCTGCCGATGGATTAGACACAAGGAATCTAAAACAAAAATACATATAGACAAAAACCTTGCATTTCCTTTGCAAAATCTGGCTGCGCACATAGCTAATTCTTTTCATGTTAATCTACACTTACAACCCGATAACAAGCCTGAGCTTTCTTCTAACCAGGGTTGATTAAATTTGGAAGATTTCTTCCCAACAGGAGAACCTATTCAGCTCTCATGCAGTAAACATGATTTTGTGCTTTTCGTATTTTCCTTAAATTATTTTTTATTTCAGGAATTCTTCTTTATTATTTTTTATTATGAATAAGCTAGTTTTAAATCAATTTCAGCAGCTGGAATTAATTTTCCTGTTACTGACTCTTCACTTGGGCCTGTCATAGAGCGGGAGGCTTTCTATTAGCATAAACATAACTGAAAGCTCTGGAATTTGCATTAATGTACTTTTAACAAGTTGACAGTCTTTTGGCACGCGCTTCTGAGATCTGAGAAGCCCGGAGAAAAAAAGAATGTATTATACCTTACACTGGCTGGATTGTAAAAAGCTGTCAGGTAAAACCTTTGGCTTCTTTTCCGACTGCAGAAATATGGGACAAAATATCCACTCATAAGCAGGTGCATATATCTAACAGTTTTGTGAAGTCTTTGCCACTTGCCTGCTAGCCCAAAGAGAACATGGTCGCAACTCCAGAGTAAGTTGTTTATTATTTATTTATTTAATTAATTTAGTAGACATGGGTCTTAAATCATGCTGGAGGCAGTATAATGTGAAGTATTCTTAAAATTTGTGATGAGTAAATTATATTTCAGTCTCTGTGGCTTCGAGCCTTTGTAAGGTGACCCAAAAACTATTAAATTGGAAGATATGTGCTTAATAAGGGTCTAATCCTGCAAACACCCAGGCTGGGGTTTTAAAAAGAGCTCAGCATTGCAGTTTTGGCAACCCCAAGCATGAAAAGTTATGAGTTAGACCACACAGATCATGAGACTGGCTTTAAAAAAAAATTGTTTTATTTTTTTTTTAATTTTGGGCTTCTTTTGGTTTACCTTCTGGTTTCTGAGCCTGTCGGATGCATTCAGTTCACATTTTCAAGATTTTCTCAACAACCATAAGGGATAAAATTTTATTTTTGTTTGTTAAATGGAATCTGCACCTCTCACCAAAATCGCATGAGTGTAACAGTTCTACCTTTGAAGGAACAAAGATTGGGAAAGTTGGCACCGTTGGTCTTGGCCTAATTCCCCCCTCCCTCCCCCCCCGAAATCAATGTGGAAAGAGGCCAGTGTAGATCCCGCCTTTACTGTATCCATGTGAGTAATTTTACTCACACAAGCAGTCCCATTGTCGTCATGGAATCATTCATGTAGGCCTGGTTACGTGCCTGCACAAAAGTTTTCATGACTGGACTCCAAGACTCCTGAGCCAACAAGTAGTTCCATGCAGATGGGGAGTCCTGTGACTCTCTGGATCCCTGTGCAGAGGCGTGAGGAGCCATCCAAATATAGCCAGGGGCTGGATCAGGGCCAAAGATCCCAAATCTCTGGCAAAGTAGTGAACCTATGGGGCCTAGTCCTGAGAGCAGATCTGTATTCCCAGACCTTTTTTCCCTCATGGAGTCCTGCCTGCTGGTCAGTATGCAGGGTTGGGAACTATGTGTAGACCTAAATTAATAAATACATTTTGCAACAATTTATTTGGAATAGTTTTAAAAATATGTGTTTATACAAGATTTGCTGTTTCACTTTCAGTTATATATATATATATATATATATATATATATATATTTAAAAGTACATTAAAAATAGGTATGCAGAAGAATATAGTGAGCTCCCAAATCTGGCTCATCTGACAATTGTTGGGGGGAAAATTCTATGAATCCTCAGTATCTAAGGCCTGGTCTACACTTAAAATGTAGGTCTACATAGCTATGTTGCTCAGGGGTATGAAAAATCCACACACACCCCAAGCGGCGTAGCTATGCTGACTTAACTCCCATGTACATGCAGCTAGGTTGGTGGAAGAATTGGTCTGTTGACCTAGTTATTGTCACTTGGGGAAGTGGTGTTCCTACACTGATAGAAAAAACCCCTTCTGTTGGTGTAGATTGCATATATGCTACAGGGTTATGTCAGCATAGCTAAGGAGCCATAGCTAGGATGGTATTGTAGCCATAGTGTAGACAATGTCTAAATTATTCCACTAAGCCCTTATTTTAATAGATATTGTTTATCCAGGCCCTACATAAAGTCAATAATTTGTGCTCTTCTGTCATTTTGCTGGCTCCACAGCAATGAATGCAAATTGTTTCCAGAGAATAAAAAAGTAGTAAACAGAAAGAACTGGAAGAAAAGAGCTTCTCTGCTTCATGGAGTTAAGTTTGCCATGCAGACAGTGCTTAGGGAAGCTTCACGTTGTTCCTGTAGCCTGACAAGAGAGACCACGCTTGGGAGTATCTGGTAAAGCTGCTGCCTGTGGACTACAAAGGCCAGAGCATTTCAGGGCTTCAGGCATGACTTCTCAGGCGGTTCTCCTGGGGGGTGGGGAATCCAAATTGGTGCCGAGAAGATTGGCAGATCCTGCAGGACCACTCCAGGGTTTCTCTCTGTAGGGATGGCAGTGACTCTAGGGACTTCATGTGACTGTGCAGTCAGTGTTACAGTCATGCAGACTCAGTGTTAAGGAAGTGCTGGTTTCCTTTCAGCAGAGAAATGTGCTGATTATCAACAGACTGCAAGGGTCATGGAGACTGAACTCCCCTCTCAATCCCTGGACAGGGTCCTACCAAGGCAGGAGACGAAGTAAGGCATATTGGCAGGGAACGCTACAGGTGGGTAGCTTGCCCTGGCATTGCCTGTGCTGGACCTGTAATGTACAGTGAGGATGTTTGTAGCCAGGGCTGTCAATTCAGCACCTTTCACCACCATGAAATTCACTATTTAAAAAAAATGGTGAGAAATCTCCCCTCCTCACCTCACTGCTGTCACTTCCCCCGACTCAGGTGAATCAAGCCCAAAGCCGGAACTGGCTGTGTTCTTTTCCCGGCCTACAGAATGCTGAAGGAAAAAGCAGCCAGCCTGGGCCTGGTTGGATCAGATCCCTCCTGTACTCTGTTGCTTCAGTAATGGATAGCACTTGTGTTGCCACTGGGATTCTGGAGGAGAAGGAAACTCTGTACAGTAACAAAGAGGAAATTCCCTGATTTGGGAGACAGGTAGTTATAAGGGGGTGATGATAACTCTGTGTATCATATGCACATTAAGCCATTGCATTGTCATGATAATGGACACTTCTTTACAGTGGGAAATGAATTTTGCAGCACTTTCGGGGAAATTTTTTCCATTTACTCTCAGCATGGAAAGAGTTAAGATGCTGGAGTCCTTCAGATGCCCCACATTTAGCCCACCTCTCTCCCCCGCCTCTTCCCTTTGCTTGACATAGCTGGTGTGTTCTCTCCCCCACCTTCATTCTGTCTTCCTTCTTTTCTGGAGCACCGCAGGGCTCCTTGAAATGCCATGAGGGGAAGCAGATAAGATGTTTGCCTCCTGGAAGTCTCCTTGGCTTCATTCCCTACAGCCTTGTTTTCTGATTTCTTAAAGTTTGAGTGAATTTAAACATTTAGAAACCTGACTATCAAGAGAAAACATTGTGGGGTGTAGCATCCCTCCGTGTGCCATTCTAGCACTCATGCCACCACCTGCATCGCCCATGTATCTCACTTCCGACCTGCTGTACCCCCTGCTACTCTAACCCTAGACCTCCCACAGTTCCAGTGATGCACCTAATGCCTGGTCTGCAGACCCTGCACACACGCTTTCTTCCAGCTGAGCTAAGTCCTGTGGCAAGTTTTGAAATAATGTTGGGGTTTGTGTGAGGGAATGGGGGCCGTCATTTAGCTAAGGCAGGGGCGTGTGACGTCAAAGCTGACTTCAGTAGGAGTCATTGGGGTTCCCCAGATTCTTGATATGGAGATAGCATGTTTCACTTCAGACAGTACTCCCTTTCTGGATCAGCTAATTGTTCATTATCAAGGACTGGAGAGATGATGGGGAAAACTCTTCTAGTTCTGTTTCTCAGGACATTATTCATTACACTTTATTGAGCACCAACACACTTAGCGTTGTACAAACAGACGTGAAGATTCTCTCAGTGCTCCAAGGACCTTGCAATCTAGAAAAAATGCAGACTGAACTGTTCAGACAACATATATTGGGTGCTGCTTGGAGTCTGAGGCGCTACAAGGGGCAATTTTAAAGACTTTGGGGAAGTATATTTTAAGGAGGAATTTCTAACAGGAGAGAGGGTCGCACAGCATGAGGGGTGACATGATGCTATATGCCTAGATACTGCTGCCCTACAAATAACAACCCTTGGTACAAAGTGGAAAGAAATGAAGGCAGCAGTTAAGGGGGATGCTTGAGGAGATAGTTAGGAAGAAATGAGAGCAGAAATGAAGACGGTAGATTTGTGCTAGGCCTTGAAAGTGGAGATGTGAATCTTGAGCTTGGTGAGGAAGGCAAGGAAAAGCTAATGTAGGGATACAATGAGGGGAATGCTGTAAGGCAGAAGCTACCTTAGTAATGGGAATTTGGGTAGACGTGAGGTGATATATGCTGGAGACCCAAGAGACAAGAGGTTGCAGAATAACCAAAGGAAAGGATATAGCAACAGGGATGGAGAGAAATTGATGCATTTTAGAGATGTTGTGTGTGAAGAACTGGTAAGGTTTGGTGAGATTAGAGACTGAATGAGCTTGAAACTGAAAGAGAGCCTGTGTGTCTGGGTGAGGGTGAAGATGATGGAGTTATGGGTGTGAGAAGTCAAATCCAGATCAATTTGCGGCCTCCATCACCTCACATGGTTCCCAGCCTGCCTGACCCCAGCAGTTTAAAAGCACAGAGCTTCTGAGAGAGCCAGCTCTTGACAAAAGGTGTTTTAATGTGGATACTGCTGGTTTGGTTCTTATCCCAGAGTAGACAGAGCTGGGAAGGGAGCGTACTGATAAAGAGGCAGCATAATTGCTTTGTGCAGGGGAAGCTTCGATACAGCAGGGGAGTCACAGACTGACAGGAAAGTCCTTGCAAAGAAGGTTCTAGAACAAGTCTGGCAGTTGGAGGTAGAGTGAGCCGGTCAGGGAGTAGGATCTCCTGGCCAGGCTGTGAAAGGACAAAGATTCAAATCCCTGGAAGGTAAGAGATTTTTAATGCTTTTTTCCTGCCCTCTGGGCCAGTCCTGAGGGCCTCACCCTGCAAACCCAAGCATTTTCATCACCAGCATCACAGGGAGCCTTGGTGTGCATGAGCTTTTGTGGCCCTAACAAACAGGTTGTGGGGAGGGGTCTGGGGAGAGGGGCTTTGCAGGGATGGAACGGGGAGTGCAGGAGGGGAAATGGAAGGGTATTTTGGTTTAGAGATACACTCCGCAGTGCTGATTCACTGGTCTAATCGGATCTCAGTGTTGTTTTTCCCCTGGTATCTGCTCTGGGCGTCTGTCGCTGTTTTTGAGAATTTATCTTTCTCATCAGAGCTTGGGTTTTTTCTTTCTTCATTCAGTGCCTGAAGGAGGAAAACATTAAAAAACAGTGTCCTTTTCTCAAAGTTGTGTCTCCTAGGCCTGAGCCAGGATTAAGTGCTGCCTTGTTCACTTGGTATCTGAGGCCCTGAGTCATTTGGGCCTTTCTGGGGCATTGCTGATCAGTGTTAATTATACGGTGTCTTTGATTAATGGGTTTTTGTCTGTGTTTTCAGTTACCAGTCCCCTATCCCAGAAGCAATACCTTGGGTCCTGGCAATTGCTACCCAGCCTCTTTCCTGTGTCACACTTTCTGTCGTAAATGATACCACTATGCCGCAAGGTGTCTACTCTGAAATGCTTGTCTTGGGTCACTGAGTGACTGAGAACTGGGAATTAAGATATGGGAATTTTTAGCTCTCAACCTATGCCAATCTTGGCCTTAGGTACAGTAAGTTTGACTGAAACTGGTGGTTCCTCTGAGAGATGATTTCGGTTGCTCTTCGTCCAGTTCCCAGGGGGTAGGTGTCTATACATCCCCAAAAACCCAGTCCCGAGTAGCACTAACTGTGGCTTCCTTGCTGACATTCTTATCAGAGGGGGGCTAGGACTAAATGGGCCATGGTGCCCAAACTCCCTTCTCAGCCTTGTAATTCCACCAGTTTGGATTTACGCACATTCACTAGGCGTGAACTGGGTAGTTTGTGACTCAGTGACCTCTTTGGTGAGCCAAACCTCCATGCTCTGCAGCAGTGGAAAAGGGATTCGGGTATTAGTGTTTATCTCTCAGCTGTAAGCCCCAGGCCAATGCCTGTGGTGCAAATAATTTTCAGCAAGACATGAGAGGGAGGCTGTTTGATAGGTGCGAAACTTCTCATAAAGAGTGCAGAGCTGTGCGCAGCTCCATTGGCTAAATAGCTCTGTAAATATCGTCCGTTGTTAATTCCATCTGGGATTTTTACAAACAGAATTTCCTGTTTTCATATTTTCATTTTATGCAGAGGAGATTTTTAATTACATGAATGGATAAGAGAGATTTGCACAATAAGTTAAACAACAATAATAAAGCACTATTAATATTTGCACTATTATATTGGGGCTCCATTGTGGGGGAAGGGGAGAAAGAGGCACAGAAAGATGATGCAACATCCCCAGGGTCACAGAGTAAGTTGTTGGCAGAGCAAGAAATAGAATCCAGGTTGTCTGACTCCCATTCTAGCCATTAGAAAACTATACTCACTTCTCAAGATTAAGAAGTTTAATGATAGATTAAAAAAACCCTGCACTAACCCTCAAGAGGCATGTAATAATATTGCTGTGGTCCTATCTTTGCTCCCTCTCCCCTGCAATATATTAACCTTCCCTTTTTATGACATATCTGAACTTAGACTGCAAGCTCTTCATGGTGAGGATGTCATTTTTTTTGTCAGTAAAGCACTATAACACATTTGTGCCACTGTTTAATAAGTAGCAGAAACTTCTGATACCTATTTCCAGAGGCCTCTTGGTAGTGGGCACCCTATAAATAAAAATGTTTTATTTTAAGTCATCATAGAATTCAAAGAATGTTCTTAAGGATAAATTCATTGGTTTATAGCTATGTATCATTCAGTATATTTGGGAGAATGAGTTAATCATACCGGTATGTTGTCAATGAAAAGGGCATTGTTTAAGTGTTCCCATGTACTTAAGTACTTCAAAATACTTTACTTATGCTTTAAATACCTTTTATATTTAACTTTTTTTTATCTGCAAGTACGTTTTCAAAATAATTGTTTGAAACAATCACATCCTGGATTCTGGCTGACCCCCAGGACCCATTGTCCTGGCTTGGGGCTTTCAGGCCCTGAGTTCCACTGGCCATGGCTTTTTTTCTGTTGGCCCTGCTGTTGCACCAGCAAGGGAGGGTGATGACTCCATCCTCTTCACTTCTGATTGGTCACTACAACCAGCTGTGGGAAGACTGACAGCCCAACCCAGCCTGGCCCAGCAAAGGAATGAGTTGGCGTGGGAGGAAGAAGGGCAGGACAAAGTAAGGCAGGTGAAGACGCACCTCTCAGTGTCCTATATTGAGAGAACAAGACCAGGAGCTGTATCTCCTGCAGGATGGGGTAGGAGATGACTACTGGGTTTGCTCCAGTGCGGAACAGACTTTTGGGAAATTGGGGCCTAAGCAATTGCTTTGTCTGCTTCTGCCTACCACCACTGTTGGTGGTGGTCATTGATGGTACTTCCTGTTTCATATCCTGTTCAGTTGTAAATAGTTTCTCAGTCTTTTTAATCCTGGAATATTTCTTCAGTCAATAACGGAGTCTGAAAATAAAGTGTTGCAGATTGTAGTGAAAGCTCCAAAATACAGTTCTTGCTCAGCAGATAATTCTTCTTGGAGTCTTTAAATCATGATTTGAAGACTTCAGTAACTCAGCCAGAGGTTAGGTCTATGACAGGAGTGGGTGGGCGAGGTTCTGTGGCCTGCAATGTGCAAGTCAGACTAGATGATCATGATGGTCTCTTCTGGCCTGAAAGTCTATGAGATGTTGGTGAAAAGGATGGGAAGACAATTTGCAGACAATATAAGGCACCATCAAATTTCATCAAACATTGCAGGTGAATCATTATGTATTATTAATTTAATTTTTGCTAGCTATGTTTTCCATTCACTTGGACATATTTATTATTTCTTCAAGTGCTTTTTTGATACATTTTCTGGCCAAAAAAGGCCATAAATACCATAGTTACTCTAATTCAGTTCATAAAACACAGGCACAAGCAGTATTTGTAGTAAGTTTTATACATGGCTTTAACATTTGTTTTTCCATTTGTATTTGGTCAGAATAATAATTAAAAATTAATACATACTTAGTAGCTCTCAATAAAATAATTACTTGTTTTGTAGTGAAGTCATGGAGAAAATTATTTGGAGATGACGCATAAAAAGAAGGATTTTGGATGTAAGTGAGCTGACGATGACTTGTTCACAATGTCTGGGGATATCCCAAAGTACAAAGCCCCTCTGTTTGGATACTTTTTTGCAGCAATGACTGTGTGATGGAGCAGTGTCCAAAGAAAAAATAGATAAGCTAATTCTCAATTTTGTTGTTAGTGATATGCTGCCCCTGTTGATTGTTAAAAGTTTCACCTTTTACTTAACGGAATTATTCCCAAGGCCATTGTTACGGGTACAGAATCATTAAAAAATAAATTAGTGGGACAGTGCAACTTGGTTCTTGGAAGATTTAAAAACAAACTGGCATCTGTGCTTTATGTTTGTACAACTGCAGATGTGTGGACATATCAAGCGAGAAGCTACATGAGTTTTACCTGTCACGGGATTGATTCAGTTAACCTAACAAGGGAGTCAGTAGTCTTAGGTTTCTAATGCTTTGTTGGAACACATCCATACAGTAAGATTGCTTCTCTAGCAACTGAGATCCACTCACAGTTTGATCTGGACTCAGTGAATATAACACACGGTCACAAACGATGGTAGCAATTTGTTAAAGGTGTTTTATTGAAGTTCTGTCAAGCAATACTGCTGACTGAATATTTTACTTACCACCACATCTGACCTGTTCTGCACACACACTGAACTGGTAGCAACTACCAATGCTTGTAGGGCTCTTGCCAAGAATTCTCAATACAAGCATCTTTTCAAAAGTGTAGTGGGGAATGCTCATCAGCCTTAAGCAATTCTGCATACCAAAGGTCAAAGAGTGCGGAGATTGTGAATGACACACTTGGAAAAATAATCCTCTACACAATGGAATTCAGAGTTGGATTGCTTTCACCACATTTACAACATGTGTGGTAGGATTAATATTGTGATGGAGCGACTCCGGCTGCCAAAATTCATCGACCCAGAGCTGGAATTCTGAGGTGAGTGGCTGGAGGTGATGTCCTAGTTTCCACTGTGCGTTACAGACTTCCGGTGGAGGAGAACGTAGTCTTTCTGTGGTACAGTTCTATCTACTATACTTGTGCTGAAATCCAGACTTGACTCGTTTTTTCCAAATTACAGTTCTTGCTTGGTAGATAATTTGAAGGAGCAATTACTAAATCATTCATCGTTATTTCTGTCATACCCATTTTTTAAGTTGTGTTGGCTGCAGAATCAGGATCAGAGAAAAACTGCAGAGGAACTTTAAAAATTTTTTTTATACAAGATCTGGTTTGTTGTGACACCTGACCAAACCTATAGAACAAGCTACAACACCGAAAGCTGCCACTAATCCGTATGGCTTAGATGATTGGGGGCACCTACATCTGCCTCCAATTTAAGAATTGTTGGGATGCAATACCTCAGTGATCCATTGAATGAACTGGATCAACTGAAAAGATATCCAGCCGTTGTTAAGCTTTTTATCAAATTTAATACCACACTGCCAAGCTCTGCTCCTCTGGAAAGACTATTCGGTAGCGCTGGACAAATTCTTGTGCCAACAAGGAACCGTTTTCAGGATGATATATTTGAGATTATGCTGCTGTTGAAGAAAAATGCTCATTTCATGGAATGATGCTGACTGTACATATAATATTGTAATGTAATCTATAAAAATGGAAAGGAAATGTACACATTTATTTACATTTGTAAGAGAGATTTCCATCGTTATTCCATGCTTATTTGTGTATGTGAATAAAATTTCATTGTTGCTCTTTTTCTTTTTCTTCCACTTTGTTTTTATATTATTTAGGTAGTTGTCCATATAATATGGGAATTGAAAGTACTTGAGCTTGTACTTGTGCTTTCACTTGAAAATAAATATGTACTATTTCCACAGCATACTTATACTTGCGCTCATAAGTACTTCTGTAATGGTGTTCTTGGCACTTAAATATAAGTCTTTTTTTATCAGTAGCCATGGCAACATAAGGTAGAGATATGGACCAAGGAGGCAGAGTACTGACTTGGGTTAGACTATGATTCAGGGTTTAGCTTGGAGAGAGAATCTGGACACACATTCAGTGGTACTGAAATGTTGAGAGAGAGATTTCTGTCAGCTTCAATATTGGAAATTTCATGAGATCAGTTTGGGAATTTTGCCATTTTGGGATGAAATCTCATGATTTCTGCTTGGGATGTGGTCATGCTGGAAAATAATCCCTTACTGGTTTTGGATCCATGAACCAAAATTGCACAGGTGGGCTCAACTCTGAGATTTAAGTCCAAATCGCTTAATCTCTAAAATTCAAAGGGGTTGGATTCAACTCTGATATCATAGGGCCAGATTCTGATACCTATATTTACTTATGTTGGAGTAGCGCCTTAATCTAGGAGTGATTCCAT
This sequence comes from Emydura macquarii macquarii, assembly GCF_026122565.2. NCBI lineage: Eukaryota > Metazoa > Chordata > Testudines > Chelidae > Emydura > Emydura macquarii. The sequence goes on along the minus strand of NW_027131105.1, from coordinate 13,543,218 downwards.
TGCTCTCAACAGAACCACCCCTGGAGTAAGGCACTACTCAGCATGAGTAAGGGGTCAGAATCTGGCCTATGGTGTTTGTTTTGTTGTTGTTAAATGGACTCTTTCCCGGAGTCTGTCACTAGTGGCATTGGGCCAATCTGTTGTATTCTAGGAGTAAAGATTTCCATGACTGTAGTGTTAGTCTTTGTGGGTGAGATTTTCAGAAGCACCCAGCATTTGTTTAATTCTGCCACTACTGAAATCAATAGTGGTTTGAGTTCAGTGGAACAACGCTCTGTACTTTGTGATCAGTTAAAGAGGTAGTGACCAGATTAAGGATGACGGACGGATGTGGGTGAGGCTGCATGAGGGATGTATAGCTGGTGATCAAGACATCTTGGATAGTCCTCGGCAGAAGCTTTAGTTCATAGTGCCACTGGGAAATTAAACAATATATCATTCTGGTACCATGAAGCCTATCTGGATAAATGGAGGAGAAAATGGAGTTGTGCTTGCAGCTATTGCTCCTAATGACATAGCTAACAGAATGTGTGCTCTTGAAAAGAGCCTCATATTGTTACGTCCCACCAGGGCAGTTTGTTACCAGTCTGGGTGCAAGAGCTTTTTTGGTACCTTGGGGATTCTGTTCAGATGCTTTTCTAAAGAGTTTGGGAACAATTTGATGGGCTTAGAGGGTGTAGGAGATGTGGCAGCTGGAGGGTGGGAAAGTGGAGTTCAGACCAGGGGTATTTTTCTGGAGGATGCCTACTCATTGTCTTCTATCTAGCTCACAATGCACATATACCATTCTTCTGATTACTCATTGGTTTTTAGCCTCCAGTCCTGCATGATTTTTTGTCATTGCTCCCTGCAACATCCCTCCTTCTCCTGAAAATGACCCCTGATCTGTTTTCAGAACTCTTAAAGGTGAACTGGGTGCCCAAGACCTGCAAACACAAATGTGGAGGACGGTATTAAGTGTACCAAATCCTGGACTCATGCGTCTGGTGTACTCCGAGGTGTGGAGTTTCCCAGCATGGCAGTGTGCACAGCTCACTCAGGGAACCCTATATACAAGCAGCTGGATCAGAGTTCATCTGTAAATTAATACGAGAGGGTCTGCCCAGAGTACTAAATGGGGAGCATTGGCCAATCTATTAATTACAGTGAAACTAGGTCAGAGCCTACATTTCAATATAATCATCCAGGATTCCAGCATGTTCCCATGAAATTGGGGTGACTGTTTGTCCTGATTATCAAAAGGTTCCAATGGGGAGGATCCTCCATGTAAAACATCCCATTTTCCAGAGGTGCAAACTGATACCATCAGCAAATGATGCTGCCCTCAACAGATCAGGAAGTGGCAAGCATGCACTGTGTGTTCAAAAACAAGACAGCAAAACTCCAAGGGAACAGTGAGCAGAAGCTAATCAGTAAGACGGACCTGGGCGGTGAACATCTTGTGGAAGATAAGTCCGTGCTGCTTGATTCTTTTCAGTCTTTTTGGTGTCTATGATAAAGAGGAGGCGGTTGCTATATCAGGATTACTCATGCTTTTTTCAACAGTAAGTTAAGATAAGACAAACATCTAAACTCCATCTGTGGAGACAGTACCAGGCTTTGTGCTCAGATGATGGTTGGTTACCGAACACTGAGTTTGTGTTGAGAGGCCATGAGAAGGATTCACTGTAATAGTTTGCAATTCTGTATCTCCTTTTGTCCCAGCAAGTCCCAAAGCGCAGATCCAGATTTTCAAAAGAGCTCAGCACATTGGATTCTTCTGAAAAATCTGTCCATTAGTGTCACACTGAATGCTACTGAACGCTTCTGAAAATCTGACCCAACTGGAAACCTGAGCTTTTTTAAAAATCTTTTGACAATTGTGGGTGCTGAGTGCTTGAAAATCCCACAGACTTTAGGCCTGATCAGGACAGGTGCAGAGCACCTGCAAGTCTAGATTGAAATCAATGGGAATGGTGGGTGCTCTGCACTGTCAGAATAAGGCCTTTTATATGGAGGAAATGGATTCACATCTTGTGGGGTAAACATGGTGGCTGACAGAGTGTATGTGACACAACTGTTTAAGACAATAAAGTAAAATTCCATATCCAACTTGAAATGACAGAGAATTTAGCATGGCAGAATGTAATAATTATCCAAATTGGAAATCATCCAGAGCACTAGATAATACCCCTGCTCTTGCAAAGAAGTGTTAAGAGAACTTTAATGGCTACGAGCGGTTAGGGCCTCTCCATCTCTTAATGTCATGCTGGTGGTCTGATTCAGCACTGACTCAGAGGGAAGATCACTCCACACTGAATTACCAACACCACTTTCTGCAGTTCCTGGGTTTTCTGTGGAGGTCTCCCAATATAATTACTAACCTTGCTTTAGCTTGTGGGATCTGAATAAGATCCTAGCCTGAAGTGGTATAAGCCTATGGAAGCAGTTGCCAGACAGACACTACAGTTTGTGATAAGTGGATGTGAGACGGAGTAATACAGTTGGAATGTCAGGGGCATAGGGAATTTTATCTTCAGGAATTAGCTTAATTTTTTTTGTGACAAACAAACTTAGAAAGTCTGAGGTATGATTTGAATAAGCCCCCAAAGATCACAGGCCCATTGTGACATATATGAATATCTTCAGCTGGAAGAGACTTCCCTGTGTGATTTCTGGCTTCTCCTACATCTAGTGAAGATGGAAATATCACAGGAACTGTCTTTTGCCTGGCACCCTGGAGACAAGCAAGGAAAAAGTATTTAACAAAATTTCAAACCTCACAAAAAGTTTGGTTCCTGTGCAAGGAGATGGTCATCTATGTAGAATTTGAGATCTGCATGTTATCAAGATGGTATTGCATGGTATCTTGCAGCATGCTGATGTGGTGCAATGTCTGCTTTTGTTCTGGGCTACCCAATCTCAAAGCATACTAACTGCTATCTCCATTTTTCCGTAATTTTTTCATTTCATATAGATCCAATTTAAGTGCCACAGCATTGGTTTGTAGTCATCTACTCAGCCAACTTTGAGGTCTGATCAAGTTAACCATTTGGAAGACGATAGAAAAATTTTGGGAAGAGGGGTCAGAATAAGAAAGTGTGTGCGTGCGTATGTGTGCATTCCCGATTTTCCAATCCAGAAAGCAGTGAGAGGGGAACCATTTTAAACTTAATTTCTGGTGAGAGCACCACAATATTGTGATTTCCCATTCTCCATGCTCAGACATGACTTCCCCAAACTTTAAGTAGAGCATGAGAAGAGTCAAATGCTTGCCTGCTGAGCAAAAGGGGATTAATTCCCTAGAGCCACGCTTCCTTCCAGAGAAGAATCTGCTTTATGAAATTGCAGTCTCATACAGGGTTAACTTATGCACTATGACTCCAGTAACTGAGAAGGGACTAACATAGCCAGCAGTGGCTTGCACTGAACTGTGTTTAATTCTGCTAATGTTCTGCAGTGAAATCAAGTGTAGCCTAGACATCCAAGAGGAATAGCTACTCTAGAACATATTGAAAACCAGCTGACTGGAGAATACAATAATCTATCTGAAAGTGCTTTGAGATCCTAGGGTGAGAGGTGCTATATAAGGTCCCGGTGCAATTGCCATTATTTATCTGCCCAGGATGATCACTTTTAAACATCCCCTTTTTCTTCATCCATCAGAGCTTTACACTAAAAACATAGAGGAGACAAAAAGGAGCTGAGGTCCCTCTGCAGTTCTAAGGAATTGATCCATGGAATAAGTCCTCTTCTGACAAAACACTATCCTCACCCCAATGTCTCTGTTAGTATACCTGAGGGATAATTCCTCTCTGACCTTAAATAGTCATCAGTTTAAACCTCAAGTGAGCAGCAAGTGCTGCAGTTAAGCGTCTTAATCCCATTTATACCCTGAGATACCAATTCTTGTAAATTGTAAATAAAACACAAAAACTAGAGATGGAAAGGCCTAGTATTAGGTCATCTAAGTGCATGTTGTTGCCAGAGTGAGGGTTATTCAATTAGTTGGGATCCAAGGCATTCGCATGGCTGCTTTTCTTAATTTCTTAGTATTGGAGCAATGATATAAGCAATTTTAGAATTTTTATGACATTTCTTCCAATAGCAGATTTTAAAGGGTCAAGTATTGGGCCCAAGGCATTTGACAGTGTCATCCTGAAGCAGCAGGAAGAGTGACTAACCTAGGATAAGGCATTCCTGAAAGCAATGGATACACATGAATTAGTTCTCCGTTCCCTTGCTGCATTAAACCCTACTTTGGGTAGCCTGATGGTGCTACTGGATTTGGAAATGTAAAGGATTTCCCAGATTTTACTATGCCCATTTCGTTACCTTTAAGAGCTGTTTTTGGAAAACAATGACGTAGCCTTTGTATCAAGGCCTTTGTGGGATCCATCATCTTGTCTCACTAGAACTTTTTTGTGTTCAACTGATGTGCTATGGAAATATAAATAATAGGCTTTGTCTGCAAGCTTAGCCTCTTGAATGTTTCTTTATAACCACCATATCCCAGGTGGGAGCGCATCTACTGCACAGTGTGAATATACCTAGCATGTCCCAGATACAATGCATCTGCTCTTCAGCTAAATGTACTCTTCAACCCTCTGTTCTGGTTCATGCTGCCTCCCCCAACCTTCATCCCCTTAGCTCCCTGCCCCCCCTTTGCAGCACTTACTGCCTATCCTTTTCTAAAGAATACATCTTCCTGTCTTGTGAGAGGCAGCTCACACCAGTCGGGGAAATCCTGAAGCTCACGCACTCGTGAAACTTTTTGTCGTCTCAAAGTCATGTTGACCTAACTGTTGCAGCGCAAGCACAGACACAGCATCTGCTGCTGTCGTCTCACATGAGGGAGCTGCAGTCAAATATTAAAAAGGCAACAAGAGCATTAAATTATTCCGCAAAGGAACATTGTCATCCTCCCATAAAATTATTTTGACCTGTAGTTTTCTGAGGAGTCCATTGCTCTTAAATGTGCAATGAGAAAGGAAATTAAAAATTAATCTTTATTTCCATCTCAGAAGAAAACCTTAATTCTCTGCACTGAAATTATACTCGTAATCCAGGGTAATAAATTACAGTTTTTAATTGCAGCTAGTCACAGCCAATCAAATGTGGACGTCTCTCTCTCTCTTGCTCTCACTCCCTATAACTTTGCTATGCAGAAGAACTCATGGAGTGCTGGAAAAAATTGACATACAGTGATCAGAGCTTCTAGCACCATCCAAGACAAGCCCAGGTCACCTCTCAACAATAATACTTGACTCTTCTCTGGCACCTTTTCCCGGAGACTCTGAAAGCACTTTGCAAGCATTAGTTTTCAAATACACAGGTATTCTGCGTTAGGTACGTATTATTTTCCTTATTTTAAAGAGGAGGAAGCTGAGGTATAACGCTGTTGAGTATCTAGCTGAAGGTCACACATTGAGTCAGGTGGCAGAATGTGGAATAAAAACACAGGCATCCTGATTCCAGTTCAGTTACCAGGCAACACTCCTTCCTAGAGCTGGGAACCATGACTCCCAGTTCTGTGCTCTGACCCCTAGATGGACTCTCTGGTCAACCAAGGCAATCTCCCACATAGCTATTTGTGATGTCATTTCAGGAAGCGCTGCTTTGTGAAGAACAGGAGGGCTGTGTCGTGTGTGTTCTACCCTGGAGAGATAGGACCTTCAGGGATGTAAACGTGTGAAGAGGGGAGTCCAGTCACCTTGCAGGGGTGACTGCACTCAGGGGCTTGCAGGCTGGGAGATGGAGAGCTCCCTCATCCTGCCTCAAGGAATTCAAAGAAAAGAAGGAAAAGGAGAGGCGCTGATTTGAATGCAGGAGAGAACCCTCTTTGTTACCTACAACTAGTAGCGAGTTGCTGGCCAGGTCTCTACATGAGGGCTTCCTATTACTCTCCAGTCCTACTCTGCTGTCCACCCTGCATAGAGTACCATGAATGCTATACTATTAAAGTATAATAAGACATGGAGATCTACGATTTTCCCCTCTCTCCCTCTACTCTCATATAAGACAGATAAAAAAGATCTAGTTTATCGCATTCCCTGCCAATGTGGGATTGTTCCCTATTGGAAATTTTCTAATGTTCTATCTAGTCCATTTTTAAATGTCCCAAAGGAACTTCCATCCCTTTCCCCCACAGCATTAATGAATCTAATTGCCAGGAACCTTTTCTTTATAGCCTGAATTTTGCATTTCTTAATTTCATCCCCTTTCTTCTAGTTCTACCCCTTTGCACAGCCCTAAATAATTTCTGCTTCTTTGGTGCTTTACACCTTTCTAATATTCATTAGACTGTTACCATATCTCTACTTAGCCAAACTAGACAGATTTCATCCTTTTAATCTTTTCTCCCAAATCACCTGCACCATACCCTTGATCATTTTTGTTGATCTTCTTTTAACTCCCTCTTAACTCGCTCCCTCTTGCTTGTCAATATCATTACCAGTAATGCGTGGCCAAAACAACTGCTGGGTCAACTGTTATGGTACTTGAAACCAAAAGATATACATGGGGGGACGGGGGGAAGAGAGGGAAGGGCAGTTAACTGCCTGGGAAACTGATGAATAACAAATAAAGCCTCTTAAGCATCATCAAAGAGATTTTAAAGTTACAAAGAAGACAATTTATGATCCAGGAAGTAGAGATTTCAATTAGAGAAGAAACCATCCTGGATCTAATTCTTTCCAACAGAAAGCAACTGATGGGATTGCAAGAATACTAGGGGAAATCTACACAGACATATATATAAATCAACCTGTCTTAATCCCTAGGGGTTTAAGGGAAATAACTAACAAATTTGCTGAACTATTGACAATTCCTTTTGACATCATGGCTATCAGGAATAGGTATCAGAAGGTTGGAGAAAAGCAACTGTTGTACTGATTTTCAAAAAAGAAAGAAGAGTGATCCTGGAAATTATTATCCCACATGTCTAACTCTATATCTATATAATATACCTAGCAAATAATGGAACCAGGATTAAGAACAAAACAAAAATTGTTAAACATCTAGATGTTTATCCAGCCATAAGTACTAAGTGACAGTGGGGTTATGAAAAATATATTTTGCAGAAAAAGTTTGATTATTTTTTATTTTATACAATTATAAAATTAGTGAATAAAAGTAAAGAGGTAGGTACATTTGAATTTTAGTAAAGCATGTGAATCTGAGTCTCATGAAATCTTACCTGAAAAAATTAGTTCAGTGTGGCCTGGGTGAGAACACACAGAAGAGAAGGGCAAAATAAAGACAGGGGAAAGGAGAACATGAGAATTGGGGAGAATGTGATGCAGAAAGAGAAGAGAGCTTTGTACTTACGTTTGGTTGACATTTGATTGAGAGAAAAATTTCAGAGATTAGCAGGGTGGATTGATTTAATCAAAGCAATTTAAATCACCAATTTAAATCTTTAGAACTAGTAGATGTTATCCTAGGTTGGAAGAGGAAAACCAGCTTACTTGCATTTTCAGGCTCCAGTTGGTTCCTTAACTTTGAATGAACTAGTCAAGGAATGGAGCTAGTTGAATAAAATTAAATGAAGAAGATATTCTTTCTGCACTTGCAGAAGAGGCTACTGCTGTCAAAAGCTGTTTCAGCACTTCAATAAACTCTGGTACCAATGCTTAGCCAGTGTTTTATACCAGTTCAGTGGTCTGACTTTCTTTAAAACATGTACTGCTTAATGTTATTTTTTCTGTTTAATTTAAATTATTTTAATGGATTATAATAATTTTAAGACCTAATATAGATTGTCATAATTTCAAATTTATTTTAAATAGGTTTATTTTAAAACATAAACCTGTATTTAATTTAAATAAAAACATTGATTTAAATTAAAAACATTTGTTTTTTAATTTTTTATAAAATAATTTATTTTTATCCACTCTAGTGATTAGGTTGGTAGCCTGGGATTTCAAAGACCTGGGTTCAGTTCCCTTCTCTGCCATGGGCAAGTGGAAATGATAGCACTGCCCTACCTCCCAAGGGTATTGTGCATCAAAGATTGGGAGGTGGTCAGACACTGTGGTAGTGGGGACCATATCAATTCTTAAATTAGATTTTCCCAGGCCCTCTTGATGTGTTACTCATAACTTCACTGTAGGTCTGACATGTATCACACACAAAGGATCTGATTCCCAGCATCAGATCAGAAAAGAACATTTTATGCCCACTTTGCGCTGGCATAATAGATGGTACAAGGCGCAGGGCCAAAAAGAATCAGGCATGGAGGGTTCATAAGGCTATTGGCTAACATGTACTTTACATTTAACTATTCTGCTTCTTTTGTAAGCCATGATGCCTGTTCCTTGAACTTGACCCAGAACTGTGTGTGACAAGGAGGCATAGCTTAGCTCTTAGAAATCACCCCATTGCCATGCAAGAGAGGTAAATAATTCATTTGCTTTTCTTTTGACCTGGTTTTGTGGCAGCTAAATAGAGCTCTAGAGATGTAAGTGAAAGGGAGTCATATTGATACTTCTGGAGCTTCACAGGGAAAATTTGGGCTGCTTTTCATCTCAGCAGCGGGAAATAACGGGAGAGTGTCCTGTCCATGCCACCTTTGACATGGGGAGACTCTATGTGACGCACACATAGGTGTGTATGTACACTTGCACACTTGTATACATACGCTATACACAGATATTCTCTCTTGCACACACACATTGTACAGCTCTCTCTCATGCACATTCTCTCCTATATCAAACTGTTCCCACCTTGAAAGCTTCCTTGGTTAACTGCTCATTTCAAAATCATTATTAGCGTATTTGCTCAGGGATTTTGGAATTTAATTAGCCTCGTTTGAACTGCTCTTAGCGTGTTTGACTAGAGAAACAGAAAATCCCTCCATGACTTGTTTGCTTTCCTCCTTCATTGATTTTTAACTGGAAGAGAAAAATATTGATGGCTTTGCAGCCCTCCTGCTGCAACTGGCACGCTTCTCAGGATAAACTATGAGGTTCCCTGAAGCAACATGCTTATCCTTTGAGGCATCAAGGTCTCTGTTGTAAGCGTGCAGAATGTGTTGATATCAATGTAGCAAGGTCCAGAACCTTCATTTAGCACAGCAGAACTAGACTAGCTGCTGCTGATAGGCATGATGTACTTAGGGTCTGTGTGCAGTGTCCACACACACAGCTGTAACATCCGCCCCAAGCCTGACCTGCAACACCACCTAGTATTCCAGTCCCAGGGTCCTGACAGCTCTGCCAATGTGCCTCAGTTCTCCTCTCCAGCAACCCCTGTTTTTCAGTCCTAGATGCCATGCAACTCCGCTGATGCACCTCAATCCTGACTTGTGTTGCTCTCTCATTTTTCAGCTAACCCTAAGACTCTCCTGAAAAGAGATTAGGAATTGTGTGGTGATTTTGCGATGTTGGTAAATAGTCACAAGGAACCAGGCTGGGCCTCTAAAGTCCTTTCACTTGCTGTGTTAAGATACATTTGAACACACAGTTTGCCTCCAGAGGTGTAAGGCTAGTGGATGCAGAACATTTTTTTGTCCCTAATTTTGATAACTATTTAATCATATCAGAAATGCCTTGGATCTGAATCTCAAACATCTACTCTCATAGTGACATGATGCAGTGCAGGCGCGCACACACATTTTCTGTTAAGGTACCTCTTCAGAAATCTAGTTTTGTCTGATACTGGTGTGAAAAACTAGACTCAGAAAAGTACAATCATGTGTCTGACAGACGCGTGCGCGCGCGCACACACACACACACACACACACACACACACAAACCACAGTGGTTGTGACCACTGTCTCTGGAACTGGTTGTATTGGTCCCGAATTGAGGAAGGATGACTAACTTAATCACTTGATAGTTTTGATTTCTAAAATTAAACAGCCCCTGTGGCCTGCCATATGTGCAACTCTGTTACTAAATTTACGCCAGCAGTTAGCAGACCGCATCGGCTGAGTGAGAGAGAGACTGCAGCTGCAGCTAGTGTCTATGCTGGTATTATGTACTAAACAATGATTGTTCCCCATTTTTTTGACTGTCCTTGATTGCAGCACCATAGGCTGCTGCCATGCATTTTTCTTGAATGAAAAAAATATACGTGTTCATACAGTTTTTCCAGTTAATTCTCAGTGATTGGTCTATAAACGTGTCCTGAGACTCCTTCACTGTGTGTATCAGCTGGAGAAAGAGTGGGGGTTAAAATGACAAAGACTGAGACCAAGTTATAGGACAGCAAAGCAGAGGTTCCATCCCAGAATGCAAAAGGAGATGCTTTCTGAAATACAATTAAGCTGCAGAATAGCCTCCCAAAGGGAATGGTGGAATCCCTCAATGCAGAGCCATTTAAAGGGGGCAGGACAACGCATCAGGGAATCTATTGTAGTTTATGGTCCTGCACTGGTTGAGGGTGGTGGTGAGGAAATGAATAAGATGACAGTTTCTCTTTCTACTTTATATGATCCCAATTAGAGGGGTCTACAAGCGCCATACAGAGTTATTTAAAATCACTGAGAGATGAAATAGCAGATATAACCAATGGATGAAAACCAAAATGAAATGTACTGCAATGGTGGGAGCATAGTCTAGTTCTCTGAGAGAGGGACAGGGAGGCAGGAGTGCTGAGTTCTCCTGGTCCGGCAGTGTCTCACTATGGCTTTAGGTAAGTCACTTAACTTCTCTTGTTCCCCAGTTTCCTCATCTGTAAAACAGACCTATCCCACAGAGGGATTAGAAGGTTTAATTAATATTTAAGTTCGTTAAGATCTTTGGTCTTGGGGCAATTGAATTGCAACGTACTGTTAAGTATTAAATGTGATTTTTGTTGATTGGTTATGAGTTTGGTTGATTGCTGAGATGCACATGCCCTCGTTTGCCGTTGTAGGGGTGCTTCTGACTGACATTACAGACATTAATGCATTAAACCTAACCCTCAATCCCCCTCCTTCCTGTGACACAGGCATGTAATTTCCCCATTTTATAGAAACAACGACTCAGAGAGGCCCAGGCCCAGACTTTTAAAGGTATTTAAGTGTTGCTCTGCTCAGCATTACAACACCTAAGTGACTTAGGAGCCTAATTTCAAAATGACTTAGGAGTCTAATTCTCATTGACTTTCAATGAGACTTCAGCTTCTATGTGCCTAAATTACTTTGGAAAATGAGACATAGGCTCCTAAATCACTTAGGGCTTGCATTGCTGAGTGGAGTGATGCTTAAATACCTGTACAATCTGGACCTGAGTGAATGCCCCACGATCACACAATAAGTCAGAGCCTGTGAGAATCTTCCTTCTCCCGCACTAGAAGCCAACAGCTGATACCTCTTATGAGCCCAGGAGTCCTGAGACTCAGGCATGTGCTTTAGCATAACTGGGTGCAATTCTGTATCTAACAGTATCTGTACCCTTTGCCCATCCATCTGAAAGCCTTTGGCATGGGCAATTTTACATGGAATTCAGAGTTGTGACACACTAATAGTCTGGGAGGTGGATGGCTAGGGTTTTCCTCCCAATTGGACTTGGCTCTGGCCTAGGCTTGCTTTGTTAACTGTGAAACTTTCAGCGGAGTCTTGGCTAAAAGAGAAGAGTTCTGGCCAGTTGCAATTCCCAGGAACTCCAATCCCTTTTGAAATTCTAATTTCTTAGTAAGCATCTTCCTGTTGCAACATAGCAGCTAATATTTGTGTAACCTGATCATTTTTACTCGCATTTTATTCTAGTGATGAAGCAAAACCATAAAAAATCCTCTACTGAGCCCAGGAGTCAACTCAACTAACAACTGCTTTCATTAGTTGAGACAGTTGTTCTTGAGTCACTCTGGCTTCACTGGCCCTCCAGATGTGTTTGTGGGAGCCAGACAACTGCATATCCATCCATTGTGCCTAATGAGTCTGCTTCATTTTGGGACACGGAAAGGAGTCTTGTGTGTGCTGCTGTGGCTAATAGCTAGGAACTCCAGAACCAGGAGCTCATGTCTGTCAATCATGTTTCTTCTGCTACAAATCTCAGTTCAGAAGCAGTGGGTCTGTCTGTATCAGAAAGAAAAAAGGGAAAATTGGTAGTAGAGTGCTGGAAGACCTTGAAGTCTCAGAGGCAAATCTTAGAGAACCCCACTGTGGAAAGAAAAAAGATGGTGTAATATAGTATGATCACAAAATTACAGGTGGAAAAGTCCTATTGGGTCCCTTATTGTCTCTTCCCCTAAGGGCAAATTTTACACTTAGTGTAAATCTGGAGTAAAGCCATCATTTTTCTTGGAGTTCTTCCAGATTTGCGTTGGTGAAACAGAACAGAATTTGGCCCCTCTATTTGATAGTTTAGTATCAGGTGTCCAAAGTGAGAGGACTTCCACCTTTTCATTTGGCAGACTACTTTACAATCTAAATCTATGTGGCTATGAAACTGCAACGCTTTTCTTCTTTCTACACGGCACCTTTACATTTCTAAGAATGCTGCCTTTGTGCAGAGTCAGCAGCCAATTTGTTCTCCGAGACAGCCGGTTACAGAGGAGACATGCACACTGTGATCTCTTCTGAAGATTTGACGTTAGTTCTTCCTTGTTGTTTTCTTAATCTAAAATTCAGATTGAGATCAGGTGCGTATGGAAAATCATACCATTAATAATAATACCTTATTATTTATAATAAGGCTCTATAATGCCTCCCATCTAAAGATCTCAAATAATAGCCGATCTCGCTGCTAGGAAGTGTTTCGGTTATGGTACTATCTGCTTTATGAAATGATGAGACATCTACCTTAAGCAAGCAGCATAAAGAATTATTCCCTGCTGAGGTCTCCTTCCCTCCCCCAGTCCACAAGTGTGTCGAAACCTTGAGTTTTGTGTAAAGTTGTTAAATAAGCTTCCAGGCAAAATAAAGGATCAAAAGGGGCCTAATTAGCTGCAGTCTGCTTATGAATTGTGGATGTTCACCTAGTTTTATAAATTGACACTTTTAACATTAAAACTCAAAGCAAAAAGCGATGTAATTATTTCCTTTTTTTGAAGCTTAGGTTTAATATCTTTATTGAAAATTGGGTACTTCTATTGCATCTCGAGATGCTTTATTCTATCAAATCTGGAGCAAGTCATTTTTCATTTTGGATTGTAATGTGGTATAAATGATAACAGCCTGATTCAGAAAGCTTTCTCCCCCTCCTTCCCCATTGGCAGCCTGGTGAGAAAGCTCATAGTCAAATCACAATAACCCTGAAGATAATCTACGGTTTGAATTTTTGTGAGTCTGCTCAATTTATACAAGGGAGAAAGAATGGGATTTTAGCTCGGCATTAGAATGCCCCAACCCATTTTCTCTGCACAGGATCTTTTTGTCAGACTAGGATCAATATAAGACGGGTCACTCTGATGGGACCCATTCTGAGCTGCCCTCATCAGTAGAAGTGTTTGTTTAGACAGTCTCCTAGAGAGAAATATTATATGGGTTGGATGGACCAACACTTTGTAGTTAAAAGAGGTGGAAAAAGAGTCATACACAAATGACTTTTTTCATTTTGTTCTAATTTGACTTGGTCATGTGTTTCACTTGCTGTTCGCTGATCACTGTTTCATGAATTTTCATGTATTAAGACATTTCTGTCTCTGAATTTGACACCAATATTACAGGAGCCTGGATTGGTGTGAGCTGATGGGGGAAGAAGGTCATTGTTTAGTCTTGGCCCACGGCATCTGATTAAGATTTATATCGCAGCAGTGCCCACAAGGCTCAGAATCAAGGTCCTATGGTGCTGGCATTGCACAAATGCATAAGAAGTTCATGGTCCCTGCCCTGATACGACCTAAACAGACAAGCAGCATATGAAGGGGCTGTATATGAGGGGGACAGTAGAAAGAGTTAATTTGTTACTGAACCTTAAGCATTTGAGATGTTTATGCAAACTAATCTGGAGTTCTTTGGTCTGGGAATCTCCTGAGAACTGTCTTTCTCATGAGAGTTTTACTGCTCCCTGACTTGTGTTGGAAATACCATGAGTGGATTTTCCTTTGGGATTTTAGTATGTCCCAAGTTTTGGCCTGGGCTGGAAGTGAAGTGCAGCAGTATCTATGCAGTGCAACAGAGCAAGAAGAGAAAATTTACCATTTTCTTTTGCATCTCCCCAAAATATCAATTTGATGATCTGAGATTCTGGCAAAATTTCAAGGCTGTTAACATTTCATCTGAACTTGTTGGCTTATCTCAAAGGCTAGAGAAACCTTTCACTATGGAGATGGAGTCTTTTCCTTAAATAATCCACTTTCTTATTGGATGGGAGGGTTTGGATTAGTGCTTCCTTATGAACCCAGAAATGCTTTGCTTTGCTTGCTTCCCCCCCCTTCACCATAAGTCTCTGATCATTGGCAGTGATAAAAGAAAACCCTACAGAAGTTTCTGCAAGAACTGACTAAATTGCAGCTATGTCAAGTACATTCAGGCTGCCTAAATTAGCTCTATATTTTCAATTATTAGAGCTGGTTGAATGAAATACATCACAATTTTGGCACTTTTTCCCCCATTGATTCACAAATAAAAGCTTTCATGATATGAGCAGGGCTGGTTGTTGGTCATATTATTCTTTTCTACTTCTCCTAAACTCTTGTGTAATGTTAGTGGTAAATGAGCATAACTTTCCACTCCAGAGATGGCTGCATTTCAGGAGTGGGTAAAGCAGTATTTTTCTTCTTGTGTGCTGTATGTATGGACTTCGGTGCCATACAAAATACAATCCAACCCTGCTTGCATTGAAGCTGGTGGCAAAGTTCCCCTTGATTTCAAGACACTCTGACCTGAGAAGTTTACAATCTAAATATATAAAGATCAGACACACAAGCAGCTGCAGGAATTACGGCAGCTCTAAGGCTGCAATAGCAGCCGTAGAGCACTGCTACTCCTGCTAAGTCATATGCAGGGGAGGATTTCTTTCCTTCACCCCCATGCCTAGACCTACAGAATCCCAGTGCTGTGTGGCACTGTGCTCTGTATCAAGGGTTTGACCTTTAGCAAACAAGTTTAAAAACTAGTTGGCATTTTGGAGTTACTCCCTGGTGTCTGCCATGTTGCTAAACGAGTTACATAGTTTGGGACAACATCCCAGAGAGGCTAATTTCCAACAAAACAAAGCCACTTCTGTCCTGGCTCTGCTGTGGGTGTAACAGTCATTTTAAAAAATGTATGCTTTAAAGCTTAACATTTGTGTTTAAATATTAAACAAAGTTTTTCCTTTAAGATGGTTTTGTTTAATCATCTGGTTCTGGCTGTCAAGGTTATAAGCACTAGGAAAGTTTGCAGAATTCCCAAAATGCACCAGAGAATGGAAGTTCTTAGGAAGTAATAAAATATAAGAGGGAAATACAGGTTACCCATCAATCCAGTTATCTGAGGGACAGAAACGTGCATGTAGAAGAAGACAGAGCATCACAGTCCCATCAGATACATAGTTGGACAGATTCCTTTCCATAGGCACCAAATTGATATTTAACATGCAAATAATGCACTGTTTATCTTTCATCTTGATCTATGCTAGGTCTTGCTTATGTTGTTCTGCCTATCCTAGGTACGGAAACATAATCTAGAAGCAATTAATTTTTACCCTTTTCCTCAGTTTTCATGAGCTGCTAGATCCACATTGGCAAATTCAATTTATATTTTAATTCTTTGGAGAGTCATGTATGAATTCATGTGTTACCATAGGATTGACCATTCAAGATCAATGGTCCATCAGATCTGGTATCCTACTGCTAGCCAATATCTAATGCTTAAGTGAAAGGCCAAAAAATTCCATAATGCACCTCACCAGTTTTGTAGTGGGGAAGAAATTCCTATCTGACCTGAAGGGTGAGCCCACGCTCTGAAGAATTAGATTTGATTGTCTATATTTTAGAGCATAGTTTCTCAACCTGTGGTACACATACCCCTGGGGGTATGTGAGACACAGGCAGGGGGTACCCGAGGAAAAACAGAGTGAAGGGGAGGCAGGTAGCAGCTGCCAACTTTTGAGGATGCCGGGCGGCATCCTGCCCGCTCCCACCCAATCACAGCTCCCAGCTGGGAGGCAGGTGGCAGCTGCTAGCTTCTGGGGGAGGTGGGCAGCAGCCCCCCGCTTCGCGCTGGGTCCCAGCTCCCAAGTGGGAGTCTGGTAGCAGCCTCCTGCGTCTCGCGAGCTGGGATTGCAGCTGGGTGGCAGCCACCCACGCCCTGGTTCCAAGCCAAGGAACAGCCTCCAGCACCCCGGCTTTAAGATGGGCAGCAGCTGTCTGCCCGCATCCCTGGGTCCCAGCCGGCATGAAAGCCTCCTCCTCCCCAGCTCGGATTGGGTGGCAGTCGCCCACCTCCCGGGCTGGCAGCCAGGCAGCAGCAGCCTGCAACTTGCCCAGGTGGCAACCCCCCTACTTGGCTCAAAGCCCAGTGCCCAGAAAACTTGTCAATTTCACTGCTCATTGACAACTATGACAACCCCAGATTTTACCAGTTACCCTCTTTTCCTGTCTCTCTCTTTCTCGCCCTCCTTCCCTGTCTCTCTCTCTCTCTCTCACCCCTTCCTCCTCTCAAATCTATGGCAAAAAATTTGGCGTGGAGCTTTATATTCCCCAGCATTGACATGCCACTCAAAGCCTCCTAGGTGTGGTCAACATCACTCCTAGCCCAGGCACATTCTTGAGTTGTGCAGCCCTGGTGTAAAGGTGGTGACCCTACCCACACTAGATCTGACATCTATCATATCACGGCCTTATATACTCAGTCCTTCTTCCAACATATGGCTCCCATTAGTCTGTAAATATAAAATCCCGTGGAAAATTGAGTGTTGGGGTACCTATTAAAATTTTCAGAAGTTAGGGGGTTCTTGCTACTTAAAAGGTTGAGAAACACTGTGTTAGAGGATTACGATAAATGTTGCTATTGGTTGTAAAATAATCCTGCCCTCTGATTTTCAAAGGTAAGAAAGAACTTTGTGCCTCGGGTCAGATGAGTGGCCCTCAAAAAGAATAAGAACACCTTACGGGAGTGCCAGTTGCAGCCAGTTCTAACCTGACTGGCCTGCAATGGCTTTATAATGCTTGGCCAGGTGGGCTTTGTCGTAACCGGATGGAGATTTTAATCTTATGCATGTATCCGATTTAGATAGTTCACTTTTGTATGGGTCTGGATGGTGGAGCTCATTTAGATGAACAATCAGAATGGAAGCTCCTCTAAATGATCCTTAACAGGATTCAGTTTTTCTGCCCTTTTAATTTGTTCTAAATTTCCCTATCTTTAGTTTCATTGAGTGACCCCTTTTTCTTGTTATGTGTATGTTAAACAAAAGATCTGATCAGTTTTCAGTAATATCACAGTCAAAGCCCCTCTAACGCTCCATTTTTCAAAGTGAAATTGTCTAGTTTTTGCAATTTCTTGTAAGATGTAAGCCCTGTCTTGACTACCCTTCATCATAATTGTACTACACTTTACCATTTTGGTCTCAGCAGCATAAGGAATACTTTGTTTTCATCCCGTTTTACTGGAGATGGGTAAATAAAAAATATCCCATCAGGTAAGTTGTAGGCATTATTTGGGAGAAAGCTGGATTGTGACAGATTTTTATGAAACAGATTCCTTCTGCACCTTCCAAAGAATATGTGCCCTTTGTGTGGTCCACATTTAGGTATGCTGAATTTTACTGGTTATCTGGTTTCAGTAGTAGAGAAGAAAGTGGATTTTGAATTCACAACCTTCTCCTATTACACCGGGTCATCCTTTGTGTGTCTCTGAACTGGCTATGTGTCTGCATGTCCTGCACATAAATTGCAGCCAACACTCATGGAAATATCCTACTTCATAGGAACGGAAAAGAAGTCTTCTCCTGATGAAGTAGGAGGAGCCACACTATGCAGGAAGCTGTCTTTTACACATCGGGGTAACAGACAGATACCCATGCTTTAACCTGACTTTTTCTTTCTTTTTCATCTCTGCAGGCTTTTGTGGGAAGACCAGCAAGTGACACGCGTTTCCATCCTTCTGTTGTCAGACTAGCAGATAGAAATCTTCATCTTGGAGGTAAAAATCGGTTTGTCCCTTGTGTAGTTGTCATGTGTGGGAGGTTACATGTTACTGAAGCCCTCTTGTTAATTAGAAGTTTTTGAAGTTAGAAGTTCTGTTTTGTCAATGATTACCTTGGCTTTTCAAGAGTTATACCATAAGCATTGTGGTAACTTTTTAAAGGGTGTTTGGGAGCTATTAAAGTGTGATATAAATCAGATATTTCTGACCACAGAGATCAAAGACACAATTCAGTGATATGACAAGGTGGCTAGAGTTTTCCACAGCATTTCCATCGGTATTGTTTAATGATCCAAGCTCTTCGACTGAGTTGAGTAATAACAGCTTTGACATGAATATAGAAGAGAATGTCTGATAGGACAAAATTTCTACAGTCTCAGAGCAGCAATAGTGCTAACTTGCCACCTCTTAAGTAGAGTAAAAATATCTGCTGTATTTCTCCTATCTTGCTGTGCTTTTTTCATTGTTAAAGTCCTAATGTTGTGGCTGTCAGCTGGGGTATAGATGCTAGTGGGGGGACAACACCAATCCTAGTGGAGCCCTGCCTGGGGCATATGGATGGCCCTTCTCATCTGGTATTTCATAGGAATTTGGGGCAGGCGCAAGGGCAGAAAAAGAGTTTGCTGGCTGAATCTTGGGCCTTTCATTCATATGGCCCAAGCTTGTTTGAGCCAGCCATGCTCTGCAACTGCATGGAATCTCCTTCTTGTTTCTGCTGACCAACAGCCAACTTTTGAAATGAATTAACCCCATCGGCAGAGTTTGCCATGCAGTGGCTGAAAGTGTTGTAATACATCATTTCTCTAAAGCTTTTGTTTGTGTCCAAACTCTGGAAGGAAGCCAGGGACAGGATTAGATTTCACAAAAGGTCACTGGCTATTGTTTTTATAAATTACATTTAAAAACCTACATTAAAAGAACATTAAGGTTGCAAAATCAAGCATTCAGAAGAGAATTTAGCTGCCAAACGCTCTCAAATCTCCACTGAGTGTGTGTGAACTGTGATTTTTCAGAGGCTTATAATTTGGCCAAATTTGGGTGAATTTCACAGGGAGGGCAAAAGTCACAACCCTGGACCAGTGTGACCTACCTGCCAAAATACAAGTCCCTGCTCCAAAGCATTGAGGTGCTAGAGCTTCTCAATGAAATGGTTGTAAGAATTTTTAACATCGGGGAAAATATATTGTTTTGCCCATCTCCGAAATGGATGAGTCATTTCAGATGAAACATTCCAAACATATTCAGCTTGCGGAAGATACCCAGCATGGAGTCTTTTATCCTGAATGGTTAAAGTTTGGCAAACCTGTAAGCAACCCAAACCAGGGTTTTCTAGTGGAAAATGTCAGGCCCCCTTGTCTCTCTAAGAGGAGCTAGCTCTCGCTGTGTGGTCCGTAGGGGCTGTTTTGGTTTTGATGCCGTTCCCCCAACCATTAAGTAGAAAACAAAGGACTTGCTTCAAACTAGTTTTGTAGCACTAAGTGGTAGTCTAACGACTGCAGGTGGACTCAGGGCACGTTACACAACCACAAAGTGGTACGGGGGTCACTAACAAGGGACCTTGAGAAGCATTTCCCTGAAAGTGAATGAAATTACTGCAAACGAGGAAACAGATGTGGACCGAGGCACTGATTGAATGAATCAGGGAGTTTATCTGACAAATAGGAGGGACGTGGCTCACACAAGCATAGGTAAGGTATGTGAGCACTCAGACAAGACAGGTGGGGGTGGGAAGAGGGCAGGCTTGGGAACATTCCATGTGTTCCAGGGTCGAAAACACTCTGGGTGTGGAGGACATGGACGCTTGCAATGTAGTTGCAAATATGACAGAATGAGAATTTGAACAAGAGCCTTTCGGTCTGTTCTCTTGAGGGACGTGTTCTACGTTTGTGATATTCAGGATGCCATTTATCAGACTGCATTTCAGAAGACTGAGCTTCAGAGGTGGGGTGCAATTTGTATCTCCTTTGTGCCCACAAATGTAGGTCTAAATGCTAATCTTTGCATGCATTTGCTTGATTAGTGCACACAATTGCATGCACAAAACTCATGCTGACCTCAGACTTGAGCTTCCTGATTATCCAGGCCTTCAGGCTATGTCTGCACAGCCCATGGCAGCAAGCCTCCCAGCCTGAGTCAACAGGCTCTGCTTAGTGGGGCTCGCACTAGTGCTCTAAAAATAGCTGTGCAGACAGCACTTCGAGGTTGTGGCTTGGTATCAGAGCTCGAGCTCCAGCCCAAGGCACAACTTCAAAGTCCTGTCTACACAGCAATTTTTGAGGCAATAGCACAAGCTCCCGGGCTGGGACGCTCACTGCTATGGGCTGTGTAGACATACCATCAGTGACCAAGCCTCAGATACTGTAATATAGGGAACAATCATTATTCCTTTCTAGCTCCTTTAATCCCAGGCTCTTATAGATGCGGACACCAAGGCACAGAGAGAAGTGATTTACCCAAGGTCACAGATCAATTCAGTGGCACAACTGAGGATTAAACCCAGGAATCCTGATTGCAGGTCCCTGATCTAACTATTAGCATTGAATAACTATTCGATAGTGCTCTATTCGTTTTTAATCTTGTGCATTATTTTGTTTATTAAGGTGCGTGGAATTTAGCCCCCAAGTATTTAGGAAGGGAAGCTGCCAACAGAAAGACTGAGCACTGGGTGTGTACAATTTAGCTCAGAATCTGAAAATCTTCCAGGAGCGCAGTGTTACCCAGCCTCTTCCCCTTCAATTTTTGGAGGGGGGAGAAATCCCATTTAAACCCTTTAACTATAAATCTAATTCAGCCCTTGTGTAAGCGGGTGCACCTTCTATGGGAGTTTTACTTACTTATGCTAGGTAGAATTTGGTCATTACTTATTTGTATTACAATAGCCCTAGCAAAGATCAGGGCTCCCTTGTAGAAGGGACCATGCAAACATATAGTAAGAGATTGCCCCTGCCCTGAGGAGTACACTCTAAATAGACAAGACAGATGAGGTGAGAGAAAAGAAACATTGGGCCTGTCTACACTGCAGTTAGACATCCGTGGCTGGCCTGAGCCAGCTGACTCAGGCTCTCGGGCTTGGGCTAAGGGGCCATTTAATTGTCATGTAGATGCTCAGGCTCTAGCCTGAGTTCTGGGACCCTCCCACCCCGCAGGGTCCTAGAGGCCGGGCTCCAGCCCGAGCCTGAACGTCTACACCTCAACTAAACAGCCCCTTAGCCAAGCCTCATGAGCCCCTTTCAACTGGCACGGGCCAGCCACGGGTGTCTAACTGCAGTGTAGACATGCCCATTGTTATAGTTATGTTACCGGTGGAAACAGAGGCATAGATTAAGTAATTTGCCTCTGGTCGCACAGGAAGTCTGTGCCCTGAATCCCAGTCCAGGCCCTTAACCCCAAGGCCATGCTTCCTCTCCTCATGTCTGTACAGTCCGGCTATATCCTTCTTCCTTCCAGTATATGTTCAATCAGAACTGGATCAACCTGACCAGCAGGGAGTTGTCCGTGCTGGTACCAGCCCTGTTTTCCTGTGTGCAGTGGAAGAGGCAGACAGCTTCCACTTCCTTCTGCAGTGTTGCAGGACTGTCTTTCTAATGAGCTCGTATTCACCCTGTTGAGAGATGTGTGCGCGTGTGTCCTGGCAGTGGGAACGTGGGTGAAGGTGGTGTTGCCAGGTAGACATCAGCCTTCCTTTGCCTGCTGTATGTGAACAGATAGGGACAAAGGTAAAGCTTGCAGCATGGAAGGCTGCTTGTTGCAGCATTTCTTGGCCAGTGAGCATGACAGGAGTAATTACCAAAGGGGAGAGAAGTCGGTTCGTGTCAGCAGATCTACAAGGCTACCATTTAATGAAGCAGATATTCAAGTAGATCGTTAAAGTGGCAGTTATATCATAAGTGAGTGACTTACATGCATCCAGCAAGATTCATTTAGGCAACTTTTGCCCTCTGGGTCTCCTACCGGTCTCCTGAGTACAGCATAGGGCATGTGTATGCGGCAGTCCAGGATACAACTGCAGCTTGTGCAGACATCCCTGCCTCGCCTGACCCATGCTAGTGTTTCTAAAAATAGCAATGACGATGTGACAGCACGTGTTGTACAAGCCTGCCCTGAACCCGGGCACTTACTTGCATTGATGAAGCCTGTGCCGGCGCATTCGCATTACAATTTTTAGCAATACGAGTGTGGGTAAAACTAGCACAAGGATGTCCAGCCAGGCTGCAATCGTATCTTGGATTGCAGCATACACAGAGGCATGACTGCCGCCTCCTTTAGCGATGGTGTAGTGATTTTCTCTTTCTTTTCCTCTCCCTTTCTCGTCTCTATTATCCTAAATCTTACCTCATCTCTCTGTCTCCTCCTGTTCCTTTTCTTTTCTCTCCTGTTTTTTTCACCTTCTCTATTTTCTTCTCCAGTGCCTGGCACTTAGCCCTTCTCCCTTTCTCTCATGGCTTTTTTAGCCTTCTTTTTGTTTTCTTCTCTAGTAAGTGGTTCCCAACCTTTTTGAGTGAAAGCTCCACTGGTGAACACTAGGTAAAACACACACACCCCTCCCCCATGCCACCCTCTGACCCGGCCATAAACACACAAGCCCTGTAAACACACACAATGATAATAATACCACTAAATTATATAAATAATAATGTTAAATTACTCTTACCTGAGTACGAAACTAAGCCTTCCCCGGCGCAGCTGCCACTGCATGCCATGTGTGGCCCTGCCTCTTCCCGTCCCTCAGGGACTGAGGTAATGGAGGTGGTGGGTGCTGGTGGGCTGGCCGGGCGTGCTCCAGGCCCCCACTGGTGCAGGGCTGCTCCGTTCTGGCTGGGCACCCGGCCGGCTTGAGGCCGGGGTGGCTGACCCTCTGCTCCGGCCAGCGTGGGGCTTGAGGCTCCTTCACCCAGCCGGTGTGGGGTTTTGGGGAGTTAAATGACCTCAATATTACTGCAGCTTCATGGACCCCCTGTAATCTTTGGCACCCCACCAAGGGGGTCCCACAGTCCAGGTTGAGAACAGTTGCTCTACTTCACTTCATTGAATGGCACTGAATGATCATGTCATTGCCGTTTCATGATGCAGAATGCTGAGAGACTCCCTGCGTAGTGATATTTCAAGTGTGCCTGGGCTGGCAGTAGCCAGCACTGTCCTTCCTGCAGTATTCTGGATGTGCTTGCATTGGAAATCCCATAGTTTGTCAGAATGTCTGTTGAAAAGAAACCTGAAGAAGAGAAGGCAAACTTGAGACAGGAACTGCCTAACTCATGTCTGCAGATGTCAGTTACGTGTATTACACTGTTACGAATTTTTACCAAAAATTATGTCGTTTGATTGTCAAAACTCCTTCTACATGGGCTCTTGATTTTCCTGTGCTATCAAAAGGAATATCCTAGTCCAAGACATAGTCCAATAGCAGCATATTTTAAAAGTATCCTTCAGGGCTGCATTGGCAGAACTGTGTGGGGAGCACAGGACTGGAACAGCAAGGGGTGTTGTGGGCCAGGAGTGAGGTGCATTGGCAGAAATTTTGGGCAAAGACGCAGTGACTGCTTGACTTGTGCCTGGCTTTTCCTGCCTATGGGGGCAGTCCTTTAGAGTCTCTTCACAGAAGGTCCACCAGGGTATGACCATTTGGGAAAAACACATGTTTCAGTTTGGATGTTCACAGGTCTCAAACTTGATTGTGGGTAAGGGAGATTTTTTGCTGAGATATTGAGCAAACCAAGTTTGGAAATGAGCCCTTCATTTCTCTCTCTCTGTGTTTGTCAATGCTTCCCAAGCCAGCCATAGGAGAATACTAAACAAATCTGGTAAATGGCTGTTCCACTGGACTGAGATTAGGTCCAAAATCCTAAATGACTCTGACCCGTGTAGCAATAATCCTGGAATTTGAAATTTGAAGCTGTGTTATCAAGTTGAGGAGCTGAACCTGAGTTTTGCTCCTCAGGTGGTCAGGGTTTGGAATTTGCTCAGTGCCTGTGCAGAAGGGACTGGATGTTGAGAAACAATCCCTCCACCTAACATGGTTCCAGGGCCCCCCACTGCTCAGCTGTTTGCTATAATGGCAGGCAAGGTTCTTGGACATGGTTACATGGTTTTTTGTGTGTGTGTGTGTATTTTGCCAATAGGATCAGGACCATCCTTCAGATTCTGCAGGCTCATACTGTCCTCTGGGAGGAATGCCTCGCTGAATAATCATTTGCTTACACTGGAGACAGCAGCAGCACCACCAGCTGCAGCAGATATGGAAGCAGCAGAGGTGGAAGCACCAGAAGGAGCCACTGCAGGAATGGCTGTGGAAGGAGCAGGAGCAGGAGAGGAAGCACCAGAAGGAGCAGCAGCTGCAGCAGCCATGATGGGAGCACCAGAGGCAGCAGGAGTGGAAGCACAAGAGGAAGCAGCAGTTGCAGCTGCAGCAGCCGTGGTGGGAGCTGCAGCAGTGGAAGCACCAGAAGCAGCAGCCGCAGCAACAGTGGTGGAAACACCAGGAAGAGGAGAAGCTGCAGTGAAAACACCTGTAGATCTGAAGTCAGTGTCCAAGGCAGCAGAGAGAGTGGCAAAAGCAGAAGTTGCCAAGGTGCTGCAGTCAGCAGCAGAAGAGGTATCAATCACAGCAACATGGGTCTCTAGCTTGGATGAATGTCATGTGATTTGGTGTCCCACCCTGCCCTTCTTTTTATAGTCATAGGCTCACAGACTCTTTGCCTGGCTGATGTCCAGTAATACAGTAAGGAGGGGGCAGGGCTCCATAACTAAAAAGAAATAGTCTTCCAATTTTGCCTTCCGAATGTAACTTAAATACTCAGCTGGTGTGAACATGTTCATGCTTAGCCTCAAGCCAGGGGAGAATCTTTTCCTTTGGAAAGTTTGAAGGCTAATACCAAAATGACTGAAATTGCTGCTTGGGATTTCCCTTCCTTTCCCATCTTGTTCCCCTCTGTGTCTCCTATGAGCTTTTCATTCGTTAAAGCGATCACTTAATCACATCCATTAGAGTTACAGAAACAAAGTACTCTCCATTACAGCCACCTCCATCCACCTGTTCTGAAACAGTCATGTTCTGGCATCAGAATATGCCCAGGCATGTTGTTTGCCCCAAGGTGAATTTTTCTTTTAAGTTTCAGCAAAATCCTTTGTGCAATTTGTGAGCTCATTGAGGGTGAAACAGCTACTCTTTTGCCTGACTTTTAAAGTTGATGCTGTGGAGAGAGATTTCCCAAGGGACTCGGAGGCCAGATTTTCCAGGGCCCATGTCAGACTTTTCCAAGCCCTCCCACCCAACTTGTTGAGTTCGTTTGAAAGTCTTGCCACTTATTTTGTGGCCTAAATGGGAGCCATCCTCAATTGCAGAGCTGACCACTTGTGAAATCTGGCTCTTGGTGCTTGATACATGTTCTCTTTCTCTTAGTCTCTGACTTGGCTACTAATCCATGGGCTCACCTCACTATTGCACTCTCCTTGTCTGTCCCCCCACAAGCCGTTCAGAGCACACGTCCCTTCTGTAGGGTGTCAGCTATTATCTTAGGCCCCGATACAGGCAAATACCTTTATTGAGGATGGGTGCTTTGGCACTTGCTTTGACTTGAAGCATGTGCTTAAGTGTCCTGGATGTCAGTGGAATTTAAGGACATGCTAAGTGCTGTGCTGGATTGGAACCTGATTGGGGAAAAGTTTGAATGCCCAAGGGCACGATTTAACTGAATTTTCTGATGAATGTGTATTGTTGACTTTTCAGCTAAAGCACAAAAGGAGGAGCACCAGATTAAAGCTGAGGAACCTGACACTGAGAGAAGAGAACCGGGTGAATGAAGACGAAGTGAAATGAAATGAAATGGAGGTGCTGTTCCATGTAATACCACCAGAAAAGGGACACTGTTTACCAGCAGTATCCAATCCAATTGCTCTTTGAATGTGGCAGAACACCAATCGCATCCCTTTAGAGAGGGTGTGGGTCCTCATTGAAACAGTTCAAATAAAAATACACTGTCTTCCAAATGTAGGAATTATTTATTAAATGTTTGGAAGCCTAGTCTGTCCTGCAATGCAAAAACCCTGGCCCGGAAAACACCTTGATGACAGTTGCACCCCAAGTCAGTGGCCTGAATTAATGCACTGTGACTTGATGTTAAAGTAAATATACACAGTCTGGACTGATCCTGCTTGCCTGACTTCAGTGGGGCTACGTGTGGGAGCCTGGCAAGCAAGATTTAGCCCCATGTTCACACTGCACTGGCACCCACACAGCACTAATTACAATTCCCAGAACCTCCTCCTAGCCTGCTTTGGTCTAGTGTAAAACCTGGAATAAAGTTTGTGCTTGGGTGGAGTGAAAGGTGAGACCCCGCTTTGTTTGTTTCATATTTCTGCCCCATAATCTAGAGGGGAGGACTCTTTCCCTTGGACATGATGATGGGGAGGGGAAGAGGAAAATTGCATGAGTAAAGGAAGGAGTGCAAGCTCAGGAAGAAATTGGGTGGGAAGGAGAACCGTCCCACAGTGATGAGGGAGCCTTCAGATTGCAAGATCTGTGTGTGTTCATTAATACTGTGTAATCCAGCTCTGCTGCCAGATTGCTCAATACACCAGACCTATATTTTGAGTGAGCGAGGGAGATTTCCTCACAAGAGTGTGCACAAGGGGGGAGCAAGCATGAGCATGGGCCCCCTTAATAATTGGCGGGGGCACAGAGCTCCTCCAGCTCCAGGACCATGGTGGGGAGAGCGAGCCCCTCTGGCCACGGTGGGGTGGGGGCACAGAATGCGCCCCTCCAAAAGCTGTCAAATTTTCATTCCTGCGCACTCCCCTGCTTTCACGTATTGGAAGATCAGTTTCTTGGTCAATGAAGACATGAGGGAAGCCCTTGTCTTCGTGGATTTGTGAGGCTCAGATCATGTGACATAGCCCTCATAATAAATGACTGAGGGTTAAGTGAGATGGAGAGTGCTTTATTGAGAGCAAAACTCACACTGGTATTTCTGTCTTCCCCAAATTTTTAAGTAACAGGACACTCACAACTCTGATGTGCCTGACACTTCAGTAAACGTCTGTTTCATGAATTCCTACTGAATTCCAGCTGGATTCACATATTTGGTGTCTGTGCCCTCAAACCGGATCTAGTCAGATCTCTCCAGTTAAGAAGGGCAGGGTCAGGTCAGTATGTGGATAGAAAACGTCCAAAGAAAATCACGGTGCTTCAAGAAATGATGCTGGTGATTCAATAGGTGGAGCCCCTTCCCTCTGATTGAGTGCTGACCGGCCACCCCAGGGACAGGATGCGAGGGGGTGCTAAAATGTTGAAATGCTACCAAGTATTTCAGATGAAATTTAAAACTAAGCTCACTGACCACTCATGGCCATTAAAGAACTCACAGCACTTTTGCAATAGTAGAGGTTGTAACCCTGGTATTCTATCCAAATTTCAATCTGGGTAATTATAATCTGCCTCTCCAAATTCCCCTGTACTGTAGATGCAGTTGGATATGGTATTCTCCATATGCTTCACTTCCATTCTTTTCTAGCACTGTTGTGTAGATTCCCTGTGAGAAGTTAAAAAGTGGTTTCATTGCACTACAGAAGTGGCTGCATTTCAGTGGCAGGTGATTTATTCTTCATTTTCTCTATAAAGTGATTTTGGATCCTTCAGAACAAAAAGCATAATATAAACAGAAGGTATTATTATTCTGTCATTCTTTGGCCGAGTTATCCAATGATGAAGAACAGTATATTTATTTCTTTTTGGAGTGCCTGCCCTGTCACTGCAGTGAATCCAAGGGGTGCAATTCTAGACTCATGTCTTTATACCTTTATAGAAAACTGCTACGACCTAATTCATTCCTTGCTGGTACTTTTGCACTGCATCCTGATGCACCTAAACTGGGTTCTCTCTACTTTAAGTGACAGGCTCAGCTGGGGGAGAGGGATATAGAACAGCAGCATTTGATTAAAGCTCAGCCCCCCTGGCCCTAGATCTAAGGAGACAGAACTAGCCCTCCCCTCCCTTACAATAATTTTATTTTATTACAAAAAGGGCTCATATTAAAAAAGCTCATGATTATGTTTTCTGTTCACCAAGACTTTTCCTGTATTCGACCTTTGGATAACCTCCAAGGCTTGCAAACATTTGAAAGGAGTAAAGGAGCTCATTTTATTACAGGGCCTCAGCATACATTCTTTCCAGCCTATCTTTAACATCAGTTAACAAGAATTATATAATTGCAGTCTGTGATCCCTTTAAGGCTAAAACGTATTCGTTTTCCCTCAAAGAACACTTCAGGTTTCAGAGTTACATTTATACTTTTTTTTTTTTTTGGCCAGCTGGGCTACTCTGTAAATGCTGTTTTGCCTTAAACTAGTGAGTTTCATTCTACAAAGTTGTGTTGATTTATTTTTTATTATATTTTTAATCTTGCATGTTAAGTAGAAGAAATAGCCCCCAAATCCTAATTTGTGTTTCCATTGCACATGAAAATTAATGGGATTTGGAGAACACACATGAAGGGGAAAAAAATCCTTTGGTAAAATCAAATAAAATTTCAAGCTATCCAGTTAATCAATCAAATTAGCATCCAATACTGTCGTGGAGGATGTTCTAGAGATGGACACCTAGATGGATTGGATTAAATCTCAAGTTTCAAAGGAATAAACTGATAATCTGCAGGGGTCAGACAGGAATTTCTCTTCTCCCTCTGCAATTGCCTCCACCACCATGTCATAGGAAACATCAGCAATCAGATGCTCTGGATATAGAGCTGGGGGATAGTGGGGGGGGGGGGGGGTGTCTAAATACATTCACTAGAATTTAAAAAAAGAATTAGCTGAGACCATGTCCACATTCTTCTTGTATACATGCCCCATGAATGCTCTCTCCATTCAGTTTTACTAGCATGAAGTAAATCAAATCCCAGAAATCAATATCAGAATCCCATATCA
The DNA here is from genome assembly GCF_026122565.2 of Emydura macquarii macquarii. Classification (NCBI taxonomy): domain Eukaryota; kingdom Metazoa; phylum Chordata; order Testudines; family Chelidae; genus Emydura; species Emydura macquarii. Next base: position 13,514,321 of record NW_027131105.1, on the reverse strand, counting down.
TCGGAGCCTAATGTGAAATTTGCACGTATGAATATTTGGGCCCTGACATGCTTGTGTGCTCCTTTAGTCAGGTAACAGACGTGACACCATGCAATGGATTGGACCAGTCACAGCTCAGATTGCAAATCTGAAGTACTCACAGAGAACTGACCAACTGAAACAGCTTTAAAACATCACCCAAAACAAAACAAACCCAGAAAAAACAATTGAATAATTTTTCATCATAAAAAATGATAGAAATAATTATCTGTTCATAGATATTCCGCATGCAGAAAATGAGGCTAAATTAATTTAATAAACGAACTGTTACAAACTATTCACTGAAGTCTCTTTAGAGTCAGGAGACTGGGTCCCATGGACTGATTGTCTGTTCTGCTATGGTAAATGATATGTTTCAGTATCAAATGTGGAGTGACCAAGAAGCTGGAATCAGGAGACTTGAGTTCTGTTCTTGGCTGGTGACTTTGGGTAAGTTGCATGACGTCTCCGTGCTTCAGTTTCCTCATCTGTAAAAAGAGGACGATTCTGGTGACCCACTTTTCTAAAGTGCTCAGGTAAAAGAGCATAGTGGTCGTATAATTGGCACTTATGGTATATAGTAAAAATGATTCACATATTCAAATACTGGGTTACTATGACACTGGGTGTTATAATGGGGCAGATTCAATGGGGTTTAATGTATGGTAGCTAGATGAAAGTGCAGACACCTTAAAGAGAGAAAATGTGAGAGAGAGATCTCTTTAATGAAGCACAAGTCTGTAGCTTATAAAACTTTATGCACATTAAATATACAGTATAAAAATAATGTTTAAATTCAGTTGTGGCCAAAGGCTCTTTTAACCTGCTAGTTTTCCTCATCTGTGTGGTTATTTGTATAGTGCAGAAAGGACCTTAGTGTAATACCTGCTGGTGCACTGAAATGAAAATCTCAGGTCTGTTAAATTCTTCCTTGCTTTTGCTTGCCCCTCTGGCTCAACCAGTCACAGTCTTGTTTCTGTTTCATGCAAGAGACTAAGCCCTGGTCTACACTTACCAAGTGATTCGGCGGCTGTGTAGCTTGCGTAACTCCCATCGATTGCTGTGCTTCCCTTCTGCGCGGATCTTCACTGCAATGCGCACACTGGAACCGCGTTCCCATCGATGCAGAGCTACGCCACCTGACGGGGTGATTTAACTACATCGACTTCTGGATCGACTGAGCAGGCCTTCACTGACCGCTCAGTCGATCCAGATAGATTGATCTGACGGCGGCGACTTTGCCGCCCTCAGTGTAGACATACCATAATTTACTCCTCGGATATCACGAGGCTTTCTTTCACCTTTCTTTCTCTAAGAGGAAGGATTAAGTCACTGGTAATACCATTTGCTCTCTCTTTTCCCCCTTTTCCCTCCCTTCCCTCTCCCCCAGTTAATCTTGTCTCCAAGATGTCCATGTTACAAGGGAAATAAAAGGCCTTAAGTGAGCACAGAATTTTTCTCTCACCGCAGCACTCCAAGAGAAGGGTGATCTACAGAAATCACCATGTGGAATAGTTTTAAAATGCAATTTCAGATGCTTGTAAGACAAAGAAAAAAGATATCCAGGTGACGTCTCTCTATCTGACCTGGTCACATTCTGCCTGCTTTTAAGAAGTTCGGTTGATGGTGATTACAAATACGTCTGCACTATGCAAGACTATATTATACATACAAGTCTGTGCATTTATTCACCTTGTGACACAGAGGCCCACTGGTGGCTCACTACTCTGTGTCAGCAACTCCTGTTAGGTCAACATACTCTGTCTACCCCCACTCGCAGTTATCAAGATATAAGTCCAAAAGGTGGCATGTAATATATCACTGGAAAACTAACAACTCATTACTGATCTTTAATATGATTGCATGATGTATGGTAAACCCACAGAAGACTTTCTGCATCTGTGCTGCACATACGTTCTTTAAATCTATTTGGCAAGCAGTGCCTAAGCCGCACCTGTTCCGGACAAGGGAATGTGGTTCTGTCTGCTTGAATGTGCCACTGATGTAAATTAGGCCAGGTGTAACCAAAGACAAAGAAAAGGATATTTGTGTGCAAACAAAGCCAACGGAGAGCAAGTGGAGAAAGAAGAATACTTAACAGTCTCTATGGGGGATGGTGACTACACTCCTAGGGAGTTGTCCTGCCTCTGGTAACAGGGTCGATGAACTTTGGGCTACATAAGCAGAAATGGAATGCTATTTTGGCCTCCACCAGCCAGGGGATTAAAAGGGCCAAAGCGCTTGAAATGGCAAAACATTGGCTCCTTCAGCCAAGGGGTTGAAGTCTGGAAAGTGGGTTGAGGTGAGAAACCTTTTTAGGAAAAGATTATAACTTGCTGAAATTAAGGTTTAGTCTTAGAAACAAATTTTTACTTTTGTTTGCTTGGTAACCCTTTCTATCATAATTCCTTATACTTGGCATCATTTAATCCTTTGTCCTTTTGTTAAATAAACTTGTTTTACTTTTACTGTAAACCAATCCAGTGCTGTGATTGAAAGAAGAATGTTTGTTAACCTCCAGTTAAATTAATATGATGCAGTGTATTGCCTGTTTAAAGGAGCAACAAACTTGATACCTTCTGGGAGTGTTTCAGAAGATAGTTGGACACTGCAGAGAGATGTCTTGGGAATTGGGGTTTACTGTTTATCTTCAAGGCAAGGTTTGGACTGGCAGAGTTCTGAAGAGTTTGCTGGCAAAGCACACGAGCTGGTGTGTCATGGAATTGTCACACAGCTTAGCAGTAGCAAAACTTTCACTTGCTCCGGCTGGGGGGATAACGTGGTAACTCAATTCTGGGAACCTCAGCAGATTGTCACAGCGGCAGATAATCTGGGGGAAATTTGTGATTGGGAGGATGCCGGGGTGACCCTGCAAAAAGTGAGTGAGTGGTGAAAGCCAAGGTGTGACCTGGATACTTGTATGCCAGCTATTGGTGTCAGGGCTGTGAGTCACAGCAGCATAGCATTTAAGGCACCTGGAGTTGCAGGGCAGGTGGTGACACAGCCCCTTACTGGTCTGGGTTGAACCTCAAAGGATCACACACCTGCAATCAATAGGTTTAGAATAAGTAGATGGCTTTTATTGTCTACAGTGTTCGTACATTTGTTCCAATGAGACCACAATGACCAAGGTCCTGTCTGCTCTGTGTAGACCTGTATTTAATCCTGCCTCAGCACAGGGGATGGACTAAATGACCTCTTGAGATACCTTCTGCCCTACATTTGTATGATTCTATGACATTACAGATCCAATAGCACTTCTCCTAAGACTTGTTGTTTGATACCATGCAATGGATCAGACCAGTTACAGGTCAAAAAGCGAATCTGAAGTACTCACAGAGAATTAATCAACTGAAGCATATTTCAGTTCAGTGTTAAAATGCCCAAACCAATTTGTCTGCATGGGATTTTTTTTTGTCAAACTAGGACCAGCATAGGACTGGTCCCTCTGATGGGAGTCTTTTTGGGCTGTCCTCATCGGTAGGAGTGTTTGTTTAGATAGTCACTTAGAGAGGTAATGTATGGATTGGATGGACCAATACTCTGTAGTTTAAAAGAGGCGGAAAAAGTACTTTGTCGTACACAGATGATTTTTTTTCCCATAGACTTTTTTCAATTTTGTTCTAATTTGACTCGGTCATGTGTTTCACTTTCTGTTCTCTGATCACTTGGATGCACTGTGTCTAATTAATTTTCATGTATTAAAACATCTCTGTTTATGAATTTGACACTAGTATTATAGGAGCTTGGACTGGTGTGGGCTGACGGGGGAAGAAGATCACATTGCTTAGTCCTGGCCTACGGCATCAAATTAAGATTTATGTCATAGCAGTGCCCAAAAGACTCAGAATCAAGGTCCTATGGTGCTGGCATTGCGCAAATGCATAAGAAATAAATAATCCCTGCCCCAAAGACTACAACCTAAACAGACAAGCAGCATATGAAGGGGCTGTGTGAGGGGGACAGTAGAAAGAGTTAATTTGTTACTGAACCTTAAGCATTTGAGATGTTTATGCAAACTAATCTGGAGTTCTTTGGTCTGGAAATCTCCTGAGAACTGTCTTTCTCATGAGAGTTTTACTGCTGTCTGGCTTGTGTTGGAAATACCATGAGTGGATTTTTCTTTGGGATTTTAGTATGTCCCAAGTTTTGGCCTGGGCTGGAAGTGAAGTGCAGCAGTATCTATGCAGTGCAACAGAGCAAGAAAAGAAAATTTACCGGTTTTTTGCATCCCCCCCAAAAGACCAATTTGATAATCTGAGATTCTGGCAAAATTTCAAGGCTGTTAACATTTCATCTGAATTTGTTGGCTTATCTCAAAGACTAGAGAAACCTTTCACTATGGAGATGGAGTCTTTTCCTTAAGTAATCCACTTTCTCATTGGATAGTAGGGTTTGGATTAGTGCTTCCTTATGAACCCAGAAATGCTTTGTTTTGCTTGCTTTTTTTCCCCCTCAACCATAAATCTCTGATCATTGGCAGTGATTAAAGAAGACCCCACAGAAGTTTCTGCAAGAACTGACTAAATTGCAGTTATGCTAAGTATTATTTTATTGAAATTCGTATTATCCTTGTTTAAATGCCAACAGTTAATTCCAATTTGTAATGAGGCATAAAAACAATCCAGTGATAAATATGAATCTGTTTTGAATAATTTGTACTTAATGTAAACACAACTTTTAAATATTGATTGTCTTGTATTTGGCAAGATCTGTTTAAAGGGCTACACCGTTCGCTGGTGTAAATCAGCATATCTCCATTGAAGTCAACGCCAATTTATACCTGCTGAACATCTGGCTCTTTAAATTCCTTGAGTTATATTTTCAATCCCTTATTTCAAATGAGTTTTTAAAAGATGATTAAAAGGACGACAGTGGCCGGCACTTTTATATGCAATGCTTTACATCTTAGGGTGTCCAAGTACTTTGAGAAGATGGATAATTATCATTACCTTTTCATTGGTTGGGATACTGATGTGCAGAGAAAGCAAGTGGCTTGCCCACGGTATCAGAGAGAGGGTCAGTAGTGGAGGTGGTAGTTAGAACTCCGGTCTCTTGATGCCAGTTCTCTATTCTCACTATTCGGAAGCCTGCCTCCCAGAACTATATCTATCTCATCTCTATCTCGCTACATACACACAATACAACCTTTGTAGTCTATGCTGAACATGTGCTATTGATATTTATATTAGCTGAAAGATAATTGTTGCTGTTCTAACTGTCTGCAGTTATGCACCGTGTAACCTCAAGTATCCAAATAGAATGCGGGAGCACCGAAGAATTTTGGATAATCAAATTTTCACATAATTGAGGGAGTTTTCCATGTAACTGACAGATATTGTGGGACATAACGTTTCAGAGAGCAGGCAGCTTCAGATAATTGAGGTTCAGATATCTGAGGCTGAACTGTCCAGCCAGTCAGTAAATAATAAACACACTAGTTTTTTCTTCCTTCACTTTGTATTATAGAAGAAACAACAAACCTATTTCAATCATGTTGCTGTTATCCCTTTAAAATTAGTCAAGACATCATCAGTTAACATCATCAGTTAACAGAGAGCTTCCTGTGTACACAATTTAAAAATACCAGCAAACATGCATTTTATGCACACTCTGTACCCATGATCGTATGCACATGGGGAATCTGAGGGGTTACATGTCAACTCCTAGGAAATGGAGGTTATACCGGAGGTAATTTTTTTCCCAAGATATGTAATCAATTCTAGGATTTGAAGTATGATCTGAATACTCCTAGGTGTTAATGGGTTCCATGCAGGTAAAATACAGAAAAACAAATGTAAGATCTTTATATATATATATATTCTGGAATTGTATTAATTTATAAGGATAAAACTCAATAAGCAAAACTCATTAACTTCCATCATTTTATGTACTTACTCTGAGTACTGCCCTTCTTCAGACAGAGATCTTTAGCACAGCCAAACTAAAGGATTTTTTCTATGCCATTTAGGAGTGAGTTTTGCTTTGCTAAATAATATCTAATTTAATTTGTTTCCAAAATTTGCAAAATACAATTTTAAGATTTATTACTTTGTGCATATGATTTTGCTAAGCTTTCCTCACATGGCAAACTATTATAACTGCTTACTGTTTTTAAAAACCAGCAGTGTTTTCTGCATTGTATACAAAATTAAGGCCATTCTTACTCTGAAGCCTATTTGAGCCAATAGATAGACCCAGTTCAATACAGGGCAAACCGAGACACCTTCAGAAAGGAATTAACCTAGGCTGTTTTTATTAAATGTGTCATTGGGCTGAAGATGGGCGTTCAGCATGGATTTGATCTGAAAGTCTTAATCCATTTGGAGACTGTTGCAATTGTACTTCCTATGTGATCAAAATGTCAACATGCATTTTTATCACTATCAAAACTTTTGTTTGTTTATTTTCCTCAGTTAAACTGTCACCTAAGTTGTCTTCTGAAAATTTTTGTAAAGGATCAGTTTTCCCTTAGTTGTTTCATATTACAATCTCAAATTTTCCTCTTAAAATTTACAATTTCTAACCATTTTCTAATCAGCTGCTTTAAATGCCTGCAATATATAAAATGTTCGTGTGTGTGCATGAGTGCCTACTCATCTGTATGTACCTATGTGTAGAGTTTGTATATGTCTATCTGAAATATAGCATGCTCTCACTCTTTCTCTCTCTCTCACACACACACGCACTTCTCTTTCTAATTATGCACCCACCTGTATGTGTGAATTTATTGGAGTTTTCCCATAGATCTCAAAGGGAACACCTTTGAACCCTCCATTGTATACACATTATTAGAAGGAATAGTGATTTACTCTTTAAAATGACTACATTAGGAAATCTGATTCTAAACTCTCATTTGTTTCATTTTGTGGCATTCCTGCCATTTTTTAAAATCAGGGTAAGGACAGAATCAGGCCGCAAGAACATTTGTGCTACTTGAAGATGACTATTCATCCTGCTGCTGAGTGCAAAGATATTCTTGCAAATATTAGCTTTATATGAGGCTGGAAAAGCTTTCTATATTAACCTTATATGAGAATAGAGAATTAGCCTAATATGAGACTAGAAGAAAGCCCTGCTTTTATCCAAGATGCAAGAAAATGATTGCAATGAGGTTACTTCTATTAAGAAACTGCAGCATTTTCGCAGTTCTAATTTTTGTGAATGTCCTCCCATCCCACAGACCTTAATTTCCATCTCTTTGATTGCAATGAACCTTGCATCTTTTTAAATATCGGTACAGCTACTTTTACATAAAGCTTACTCTCCCTCTCCTTTTCGTGGGTAGCCTCTATCACTTATCTGGATCATTTCATAGCACATAAATAAAGTAGTGAGATAAAGCACAAAGGGTCTTTGATAAAGTCAAGTTTGGTTTAACAGTTAAGATAGTGAAAGTTTACAAGAGCTGTACTGGGAAAACTGTGTTGTGAATAGAGCTATTATTGCCACTATCACATCGTTTAGATTGGTGGGCAAAGCACAGGCACATCATATTTGTTTAACAACTTCATCATGCTGTATATTTTTCATTGTCTTTGGACTGTGTTGTCATAGGCATGAAAATGACATAAAAAGAATCAATGATTCCTTCAGGAAATCTGACAGGTCCCAGAAGTCATTAATTATCAAATTGTAGAGACTGAGTAAGTCAGACCTTGGTGGTTCTTAAACTTCTTCTGGGGAACTTGCTTTTTAGATGCCAATAGAGGGCAGTAGTATCCTGTTTCTTTTGATGATAGCTTTTTGATTGCATCAAGCAGTAGAGCTGCAAATATAACTCTCTTTACTATGTTGTGCTGTACACTAGAAGGACAAGGAAATGATCAAATATTTTAGTATTAAAATCTTTGTGTTTATCATATGCACTCAGAGTTCAAATCTTACTAGTTTGGCTTCTTTATAGTAAGATATCACTAAATGTTGTTCTCTTATTCAAATAAAGATACATGGTGTTGGGGGGTGGGGAGGCGTTACTTTGAGAAAGTGGTTTGCTATTTAACATTTGCCAAAAACACTAACAAACTGGAAATGCTATTGTGGAGCATGCATCAAAAAGATCCTCCCAAGTACAATGCCTTTGGTTGTTTTGCATAAAATATATCTTAATGTATTGATGTATTTTCATGTCTATATCTGCGTGCATCTGTACTTGTGTTTATAGTCTTAGCTATCAATATAGAACTTAGAGTTAATATCGTCATTCTTGATGGTCCTAGTTACAGTCCATTGCTCTTCTTGTATTAAAAGAAAAATCTTACTAACTCTTAAACATTCCATTTCATTGCCGGTAAAGTAGGTCCTTTAAAAATACACCTCCTATGTTACATGGTGAACTATTATTATTACCATTTGTTATTTGTATAGCACCAGCAGTCTAGTAGGAACTTTACAGACAAGGATAAAGACAGCATCCTTGCCTTAGAGTTCACAATCTGAACAGATGCCATACAAAGAAAGTTCCGTAAAATATCATTGTGAGTATAGTAATGTAGCAGGCAACGAGTCAGTTACATGATTTTATATGTGTTTAGTACACTTGAACTACTGCATTTTGCAGTAAGTTTTGATGATGGTTAAACTAATAATCCTCTCCTTTGTCTGTTGCACCAGAAGCCACCATCTTCCACTTTCTTGCCTCACAGTCTGAAGCAGTGGCTGACATTTTGCTGCTTTGATTTTTCTTCTGTTTAATTATTATTATTATTTATTATCACATGTATCTATTGTTGAAGCAACCAGTACATTTTTCATGTTACAACAGTCTCAGACCAAGTACCAATCACTGTAATCTAGCTTCAGGATTCTCCATCACTGTATTTTCATGGCTTGTGATTTCAGTAAAATATATGGCTTGTGATTTCAGTAGAGCTCTCAAATTGTGCTATAGCATCAAATTCAGACCAAAAAAGTAAGTGTGTGTGTGTGTGTGTGTGTGTGTGTGTTAGATATTTAAAAAATTCTCTAATGCATCAGAAAAAAATATTTTAGATCAACAGTGGTCTTGAAGCTTTTTATTCTGATTATTTTAGCGTCTTTGACAACTATTGTTGGCTGACCTAGTCTCCCAGACTGACGATAACTGTTTTTCCTGCATTTTAACTGTGGCTTCTTATATGTATAAAGACTTGTTGGTACTCAGAAAAATAGTTTACTGAACATTTGTTGACTAGCAAATATGACTTGTGTGAGTTTGCTACACAGACCACACTGTGAAGTAATAATGTTTTGTATTTAAATAACAGTACCTGAAATTCTCTAGCACTTGTCCATTTCTCTTTCAACAAGGAAATTTTCACTGGAAAACAATTCATGAGTTCACAAAAAATACAAAACTGGCCCCAGTCAATAACTGAAGGAGGCCATTGAGTGAGATGGGAGTTCCTGTTAAGTAGTAGGTATTTGGTTTGGATTTTTTGGGTGGCTTAGTATTCAGGCAAAATGGATCGCTCAAAATAGCAAGTAATTAATCCTTTTTGTTAAAATTCATACATGTAGCAGTGTACATCCTCCTATCCCTTTAAAAGCTTAGCACCAGACCTTTTACTAATAGGATCACTTCCATCAAAGTCAGTGGGGCTACTCACATGAGTAAGGGCCAAGATCAGCCCAGGAAGGAAAATGTGTTTTTTGCCCTGAAAAGCTTCCTGTCTTATTACCATATGGACTGAATATTTGGCCCATTCCTAACACATAGGGCCATATCCTGAAGTCCTTACTCCAGCAGAATTCCCAACCGGGGCGAATTCAGTCTTGTCAGACAAACTGTGCAGCCCCATCGAGCACAGAATTTAGCCTAATAACTATAATGGGCATGTTAGCCTGCACGGTTTGCCCCCTATTCATTTATTTTAAAGTGTTATCAGTAAAGTAGCTGATCACAGAAGCGCTGAGATGATATTCTTTGCACTGCATTATCTATAGTTTCCCTGTTATTCTAGAAACTTTTCTCCTGGCTGGAGCATTTTACTGCAGCAAAATGAAGAGGTGAAAAAAACTGAAGAGCCCTCTTCATTTGGTGGCACCGAAAATTTGCATAAAATATCGCTCTAAGCATTGAAGGATCTTATTACATAGGGTTTGATGATAATCTTTGTTGAAATAATATTTAACACATGCTGCACTTTTAATTAAGTATCTGAATAATCTCAAATTAATACCAGAGGTTTAAAAATAAGTTTTCATTTTAGTGAACTGTAACATAATAGCAGGCAGCGTGGCCATTTCCACCTCCCCCCCCCCCCCGCCCTTACCCTTTGATTTAATTAAATGCCCTACTGTGTGTTTCTTGTCACTTCAGAAATGCACATAAAGAAACCAGACCCAGAACATTTTATTTATGTTTTCGACTTGTTCTATTTTGTGTGCATTTGATTTTGTTTTGTTTTATTTATTTATTTGTTTCGCTTCGTGCATTTCTTGTGCTTTGAATAAGGCATTTAATTGGAATCCACTAGATTGGAGCTTTGCAACTTGCCTGCACGTTCAAAGGGGCAATTACAACATGTCACATTTGTGTTGATGTTTCGGTGTATTGGTGCTGACACAACAGTCAGTGTTTGGAAGCAGCAGTCTGTGGCGATGAAGTGTTCTGTTTTATACGGGGTGTGTGTGTGTGTGGAAAGAAGGATGCAGACTGTTAAATCCCTGGGCAGTTTGTACAACAAACACAGTTATACTCCACAGAATGTTATGCTGTTGAAGTTTGATTATAAGGTAAAAGGGGCTTAACAGTTCAGCGTTTTCAGAGAGGAATCAAACCATAGCAAATAAATTCACATGTATTCTATTTATTTTTTCAAATTAAAAACCCTTGATATGGCAGATTGTTTGCCTTCCAGTGAGGCTTGTTTGATAATCACTGCTCCATTATTCCATCTTAAGAAATTCCATTAACAACAATAAAAAAAGAAAGACCTACTTCACATGGACTTATGTCAGTGAGTTGTTCGACTGCAGCTACTCTGCTGTGTGCATGTGTGTGTTGGAGGGGGGCCTATTTACTGTGTGAATAAAAAATATTCACAGTTTGAGGCTGGAGGGTGCAAGCAGACTGGCTTTCAAGCTTTTCTGTTAGATTTCCCCTTTATCCCGCACCATCTATCATTGTAAGGAGACATATATAACTGCCGCACTTTGTATATCGAGGGGAGCTGTCTGCTTTTTCCTTTTGCTGAGATAATGACACTGAGGGTTGTTGACTGCTGTTATCTCTGATGACAGCCTTATCTGCATGGCTCTGATTCTTGCTCACAGAGTCAGAGATATACAGTACTTATGAAACTGACCAGTGCTCCAATTATGTCTGAGCACAAAACAATTCTTCAGCAGTTTGAAAAGAAAATATTCATGTGTAACTTTTTTTTTTTTAAACAAATGTGCTATTCGTTACTTTCCTTTTTAATGTAAAAATGAAAAAAGGAGAGTCTGAAGTAAAAAGCAACCAGTGGCTCAAACAAGTCTAGGTAAAAGGAAAATACCACCCAGCCCTCACAAAGCCAATTCTAAAGAGAGAGAAAGGAAAGGAAAATGTGCCAACCAATTGTTGAGTGGTGGTGGTGTAAATCTTGGCTTCTCTTGTAGCGTGAGCATCCTCTCATTAATGTAATTGGGAGTCATTTGCACAATGACATTAGCCCTTGCTAGCTGTACCACAAAAGAATGCAATCGTTTAGTTTAGTTTAATCTAAACACCATGATCTTCGATGAATTGGCTAATGATTGTACAGTGCCATGAAGATGTAAAGTGCTATAATAATAACAGTGCTTTGCAATTCTATATCTCTTTTCCTCTGAGGATCTCTAAGCAAATGCCAAACATTTATGAATTTAGCCTCATAATACTTCTGTGAGGTTAGGTAAGGAAATATGCTACCTGTTTTACAGATACAGAAACTCGGATACAGAGGGATTGTTGCTTGGCCAGGGTCACACAGAGAGTCTGTGGTAGAGCCGGCATTTAACCCATATCTCCAGACTTGCAGTCCAGTGCCTTAATCACAATATCCACCCAGTCACCCTTATATAAATGCTACATTTTAACATTATTAGCTTGAAGGTGCGAGTGCACCTATTTTCCTCAACACAGGTTTCTGCAAATTCCACTCACTAATTGGCATGAATGAACAACCATGTAATTCAGTTTTAAAATCTATGCTAAGAGAACTTCAGTTAAGGATGTAGAGTTACTCAAAAAGCCAGGAGATGCAAAAGTTAAGATGGCATGTGGAATCTTAGCTCTGTCCAGTGGGTATGCATTATGATCTTCAATCACATGCTGTTTCTCAAATACAGTATATTATCAGTTTTTCTACAGCCTGTCACATCTTGCATTGTATATTTCATTCTTGTATACTTAGACCAATTTCATATGGTCCAGTATATCTTTATTGACTTAGCTCTTTTATATGATAAGTTCTCTTCAATCTAAACTTGTCTTAGGTACAGCTCAGGGATAAGGCAATTAACTACAAAGAAAGCTTTATTGAAAACATAGGTAATCTATATTTGCTAGCAAATTTTCCCAATTAATGTGTGTTGTGATTAGAGCTAGTGAAAAAAGTCAATTATTTTTCACTATTTTTTTTTCAGAAATATTGGGGTTTTTAGTTTTTCAATGAAAAAAACTAAATCAAAACCAGATTTTTTTCAATTTGAAAAAAAAATTGTACTTAAAAAATTGGTTTCAGAAACTAAATTTAATGAAAATAAAACATTTGTATTAATTTGGGGGTTTTTTTCTTTTGTAGAAAAAGCAAAATGTTTAAGTGAAAATTTTCTGTGAAAACGTTTGTTTTGCTAGAGAAACTATTTTATAAAAAAATGATTTGGTAAAAAATTTCTCCCAGTTCCAGCTGTGAACTAATTGTGTGGTGTGGTATGTAATTGTGGCTTACTGTGTGCTTTTTATATCGGTGATGTTGTTTGGAGTCTCTTTGTTTGACATATACAGACACTAAAAATGTTCTTCTAAGATTGTAGAATATACATACATTTTTGTTGTTGAAATCATTAAGGTAAAGAAAAGATGGTATACTAATGCATGCACAAAGGAGGGCAGAATTAAGGTTGTAGGTGTAACTTTCTCATTGTGTAAAGTTATGAGTAAATGAAAACAGGGTTAAAATGGAAACTGTTATGCAACACTTCTGTAGCACTTTTCCTCCAAAATTCTTAAAGCATGTTACAAATGTTAATGCCTCAGAGCTTTCCTGTGAGGTATCATTATATTCCATTTTACAGATGGGGAAACTGAGGCACAGAGCAATAAAAGGATTTGTGCAAGGTCACACCGCATGTCCAGGGGAAAACTGAGCATAGAGCTCAGGAGCTGTGGTTCCCAATCCTCTGTAATGAACAACATTCCCTTTCGAAGTCAGCACAAGAATTGAAGAGTCAGATCCATTGACTCCAAGGAGCTGGTCCGATTTACACCTGCTGAAGACCTAGCCCCAGGTGTATTGACTACTGGTCCCTTGCTGTAGTCACTAGACATACTGCTTCATGAGGAAATGCATTCAAAAACCTAAGGCAGTTTTTAATTGAGTGACATTTGAGAGGAAGTAGCTACCTTGCTGAAGACTGAACTTATTTGTGACATAGGCCCCAAAGAACCCCAGTGCCAAAGCCTGGAAACCAGTTACATAATTTCATTTTAACAAACAGAGCAATTATATTGTTTATTACGTGAACAAAATATTCCACCGTTAAGCAATGCAGTGCTTCTGTTTCTGATAGCTGTTCCACCAGCACTGCTGCAGGACGGAAACGTTTCCCTTACAATCTCTAACTTGTGGTCCTCTCTCATCCAGCACATGCTCTTCTTGACCATAAATGAGGTCACTTTTCAGCACAATTGCTCAGAAATTCCGATGGTAATTAAAACCATTCTCTCTGAATACACTTCATGATTTCTTCACTATAAGGAAGGCTGCTTCTCACATTGATGTCCTTCCAAGACCTGCCATCTCCAAACTGGAGATGCTGCCATCTTAAAGGGTCTAGAGATCAGGGGAGCACTCTCTACAACACATATTAGCCTGCTCCATTTTGAGCAGTGGAAACAGGAAATGTGAAGGAAAATGAAGTTCATATCCCTCTGAGGAATATTGAAATATTTCATTTGAATGAAGGGAGATCTAGAAATAAAGTATGCAGGGGCAATGTTCCTGGGATTAAAGAGGGGAAACTTAAAGGACACAGCAAGCTAGGGGAATTGTAGTGTGACTGACGGAAGGCACTACAAAAAAAGGTCTTGTTTTTAAGAGAAGCAGTGTGGTTCAGTGGTTAGAACGGGAGACTGCAGGGTTGGGCTAATCATCCTTTCTTACCTTGGATGTCTGCAGGAGAGCCCAAAGGACTGTTGGCAAAGAGCGAGGAAGAGAGAACCCTGCCAGGTTCCCAGCAGTGTGAACAAGCACAAGTGATGTTCACCAAACTTCTGTGAGCTTGGGATAAGGCTCCATGATCACTTTTTAACCTTGCCCCCAATGTTTAACTCTGAGTGGTCTTGTGGTTCAGCATGGACATTATCTCCAGCTCTAGTCAGGGCTATTGGTTCTGTTCTCAGCTCTGTCACGGATTCAGTGTTTGACCTTCACTATATTACTTATCCCCTTTTCTCATGTAAAATGGTGCTAAAATTCCTAGCCCACTTCACAGGTTTAGCTCACTGAGATTTGTAAGGTGCTTTCAGGTCTTCAGATGGGAGGCTCTACAGAAGTGCATAAGATTATTAATAAAATATCCTGGGCCAAGTTCTGCTCTGTTCTACCAATGTAAATCCACTGAGTTCAGTAAAGTTGCTGCAGATTTGCATCCATGTAACTGAGAGCAGAATCTGGCATAGAGATGTAAAAGTCAGGATAGTCAATAACTATGTTAAATAGATTTCTAATAGGACTGAAACAGATGTCTGTGGGAGAGGAAGGGGCTGTCTGTATCTCAAAGAAGATGCAGTAGCTATAACAGCATCTCCCCAAAGAGGACTGGGAGAGACCCAAATACTGTGTTAGCCATATTGCGAGCCTAGTTTTTAAAACTTTATTTGGTTATGTGAGATGATGGGGACATGCACACACACAATCTCTGCAACCAAATTGCCTCATACAGGCCACAAGCTGCACATGTGTTGTAGGAAAAAGCAGCCCTTCTCTGAAATGTAGTTTCCATTTAACTTTAGGATGACTCCTAGCCCTGGTCTGTCTGTGTTTATCTGCACTGACTGTGAATGGGAATTGGAAAAGGAAAAAGAGAGAATGGCTGCTTTTTAAAAAGCTAATTTAAAAGCAGACGCAGTCTTCTGTAAAGATGATTCCGATTGTCCAGAGCTCTTTTAAAGGGACAAGGTTAAATGCATTTGTATTGAGAACATGGAATTAGACACACACACAAAATGAACAACATCTTCTTTACTTATTTCATACTTAAATGACCAAGAGTATAAGTCAGTCAATTCCTGATCATTTGGGAACACCAGGGGATTTTCTGCATTGTTTTTTGTTTCATAAAGCTCTTTATCTCCCTCTTTGGTATATTAGCTATTTCTAAATTGCTACTAACTTTCTTCTGTCCAGTACCCTAGTGTTGCCTGCAAATGGCATTTTCAGTCTGAAGCTACAGGTAAAACATGTGACTGTAATCCAAAGTAGCCTGATCTTATAACACAAAACTGACTTATATGGAAGTGAACATAAACCAAGTATTGATATTTAAGGAATTGGTCCTTATTATATATAGTCTATTATAATAGAATCTGAAATGCTCTTTAAACAATGAACCAATGAGGGTTCAAAAGCACACTGAGAAGTAGATGAGTAGCAGTAATATTTATGAAGCAATTAAGTGTGTGCTTGGTGCTGTACAGGGCACAAAATTAGACACTCCCAGCCTCAGAGAGGTTATAATTTTAGATTCTAAGCTCTTTGGGGGATGGATTGTCTTTTACCATATGAGTTTAAAGAGCCAAGCCCAATGTGGTCTTGATCTTGGTTGGGGTTGCTAAGTTCTACTATCATAAAAGTAAATAATAATAATAGTCAGATGCAGAGACAGAGGATAATGGGAAACCCAAAGAAGTGAGTTAATTAATGTTGATTTTCTTCTTGTGGCTGTTATTACTCTAAGCGTGAACATCTCAGCTTTGCAAATGGGGAAACTGAGGCAAAGAAAGGTCTAGGGAATTGCCCAAAGTAATGTAGCAAGCCATCCAGTGGTCGAATCAGGAACAGAACCCAGCAGTCCTGACTGCTAGTCCCCTGCCACAACAACTAGATACTTCCTCACTTGTGAATAACTAAGACAAATATTTTTTCCATGATGTAATTTAAATTGATGGTTTTCCCCACTTCTGTCAGCAATAAATTTGGCCCAGAATGTTCAAGGCCTAACAAGGGCTGGAAAATGATATTTCAGGCTTGTGTGTAGGATTTTTGTATCATGATCAACTTAGTACCGGCTAAAAACCCCTTTGAGTAAACACAGCCAAATGATTCCAAGGACACTCCAAGTGGACTCTACAAAATGGGACTCCAGTCCCAAGCTGCATGAAGGATGTCCAGACAGAGGCATCTCCCATCAGCAAAGTCTGTTCCCTAAAAGAATATTAATTTCCAGATCTTTAGAGTTTATCTGTTTGCACCAGTTTTGCCATGTCTCAGCTGTGTCTGGGTTTATAACCACCTGTAGGTTTGCCTGAAGGTCTCCGTAGGTGTTATCCCACCCCTAAACAGCCTGTATCCCCTACGTGCATACTATCCTGCTATCAAGGTTGGGCCAAACCCTCGACTGGTGTAAATTGGAGTAGCACTATTAACTTCATTGGAGCTATGTTGATTTACACTAACTGAGGAACTGAGCCTGTTTCATTTATCAGTGAGAAAAGCCCGAGAGCCATCATCCGGCACAAAGAAGTTTCAGCTTGGTGCATCCTATAGGCTTAATTAGTATAAATATTTTGTTCACTGATTTTTTTTAAAACCCAAACCATCAGCAAACGAACATTGCAAAGAAAAGAAGAGCATTCATGTATTACTATTGTTTATACAGCATCATAGCTGGGTGAAGCACTTTATAAGCATTTATAAGACACAATGGGGCAAAATGCTTGCCTGGCTCCCCCCCCTCACCCTTGAAGTCAATGGGAGTTTTGCTACTGACTTCAGTGGGACCATGGTCATTATGCCAAGAAACTAATGTTTTAAGGTGCAAATCCTGCCCCTGTCCACAGAAGGTCTAGTAGGCAGCAGCCGGAAGAGGTCTGGACCCCAATAGGGGTCGTTCTTTTATACAGGCACTCAGGATATGGGGAGGCCACAGAGAGGGTCTGGACCCCCTGAGTGTTGTAGACCTGTGCTTCCTGGGGTTCTATGTGTGTCTGTTTTGGGGAAGGGGCATGGCCCACTGTGTCTGTGATTCTACAGATCCACAGGCTGAATATCGCTTCCATGCATGGATGGGGGTGGTACAGGAGCAAGGAGTCTACAACAGCCCTGAAACCTGAACTCTCTGTATATCCTGTTCATCCTTTAGGTCTAGGTTTATTCTTGCCAACTGTCACAGGGGAATTATCTGTCTCAAGATGTTTGGTAGTCTTCAAAAAGTCCCAGCTCTTGGAGTCAAGTGATTAGGCAAGAATCTCAGCTTTCATTTTTAAAAAAGCAAGTTTCTAGCCTTCATGATTATGAACAAAAGTTTGAAAACTTGACCAGAGTGCACCCCTCAGGTGTAAAACCAGAAGGCGAACAAAAAAATGCCCCCACATTTATTGTTGTTTTTTAAAATCATGCATTTTAAGATAGTCAAGTGATTTTGTCGGGAGCCGAACTCATGATTTTTTAACTCTTGAGGTTGGCAATATTGCAGGTTCAAGTCAGAATTTGTAGTGATCATTGAAGTTAGTTGTGGGATTCTTCCTATTAAGGCACATAGTGCTTAAATGTAACAAATTATTTTCATTTCATCATGGTAGAAGACAATAAGCAGGCCTGTTGTCTGCAGTGCACTAATCTCCCTGCAATCAAGGGCCACACTTCCCAAAGAGGAGAATGCCCTTTGATCTCTGCATCCACACCCACATCCAACAGTGATAGCTACTGCATACATTCTTCTCTGGTTATAAAGAAACCGATTGTCTGGGTCTGTGAGGGCTCTGGATGTGGGACGCTACAGGTCTTCTCCATTCTCAGTCCTTGTTTTGCTACTGTAGCTCACTTCATCCATCTTTAGAGCCACCTGCTGTAATATTCTTTATAGGGCCCTTAGCACCAACGGTCAGAAAGGGTACTGGAGGTCTGCATGAATTAATGCTTTGGAGAATTCTTTAATGGTCACTATCGCTCCACATGAAGCTCTTCCTTCTCTAAAGCTTGGAATCTGCTCCCAACTGTTTGGGGGATGATCGCTAGTCCCTCTGTGTTCAGTTCCTTCAGGACCAGTAGGATTGCATTCAAGACATCCTCCTTTCTGCTACCCGTTGAATTCCTTGGGGAGAAAGAGGAAATTGCTTCTATCAGAACGGGCTTTTCATTCCATGTTGCAGTTGGATTTTGTTTGTTTCCTTCAAGCTGAATTTCAGAAGTTCACTTTGTCTCCATTGTGGATTCTGTGGCATTGAATTTGGTGGACACTGGGAAGCCACTTAACGAGTGGCTGCCTCCTTGTCTTCCAGGGCCTCTGATAGCTGCTCTGTGGAGTCAATGTTCAAAACCTCATCACTGAAGCTATCTGTGGTTTCCTGCACCACATTTACACTTTGCTTTTGCCTGCATTGTCTGTCACAATGGTTGCAGTTAAGGCAGTCTCTGCACTTTTGCCTAGATGCTGAACATTAGTATTGCCTCAAAAGGGCTAGGACCTAGGAGAAAGTCAATATTAGATTATCTGCACAGATGGGTTCTGTTTTCTATCTATTTGCAAAAATCTCAGTGTTCTGCTGCATAATGAAGGGGAGCAAACTGTGAAAAGTCCGTGGGTGCTTTCTTCTCCACTACAGCATTGCCCAAGCATTTAAAAATCATGAATTGCTGCCACCCCCAAATCATGAGTGTAGCTTAAAAAGCAGGAGATTCAAATAAAATACCAAATAATAAGGATTCTTTCTGTCTGCCTCCTGGTTACTGAGCCTTCAGGAGGCACTTGGTTGTCAAACTCTTCTCCATTCCCAGGAAGTCTAGAAACTCACTTAACCCTGGTCTACACTTACCAGGCGATTCGGCAGCAGTCGATGGGAGTTACACAAGCTACGCGGAGTAGCTTGTGTAACTCCCATTGACTGCTGTGCTTCCCTTCTGCGTGGCGTCTTCACTGCACTACAATCTCATCCAAGACAATTGGGTTTCCATTGGGTTCCACATTGGGTTTCCATTCTAGCCATATGCCTTGTCGTGAGTCACTGTTTACATGAAAACTGTCTCTTTATTATTCTTATTCAACATTTATATTGTAATAACACCTAGAGGCTAACCAGGCTGGGGCCCCATTGTGCCTGATGCTGTGCAAACAGATAATAAAAGAAAGTCCCTGCCCCAAAGAGCATCTTGGAACTCATTTGTTTCCACAGTGCAGGACTGAGGCCTGGGAAAAGTGTGGAAGGCATACTAAGGTCGCCATCCTTCAAGGACTGTTCTGAGTGAACCTCAGATGCATAGAGATTTGTGCTGCATCACTCTTGTTTCCTTTATGTGCTGAAATCTAAATGAGCCTTTAATCCTAGTAGCTTTATTGCATTTCTTTCTTGTTCCAGTCATGGATACTTGGCTCCTACTGCAGCAGAACATACCAGTGCTCCGATGTCAGTTCCTGAGAGCTCTAGAACCTTATATAAATCATTCCTTTCCTATCGGTCATAGTCCAGCCCTGCTAGGTTCCTCTGGAGTCTCCCACTTACACTCCATCCTGGAATCCCATCTGGTTTTCTATTTATCTCAGGGTGTTATGAAGAGTCACTCTCAGGAACAGTTGAAGTTCTAAGATGGGACGTTCCTTTTGCCCTTCTGAAATGGGAACTGCTTCAGTACCAACCCCGCTGGTCAATCTGTGTTGTACAGTATCTCATCTTACTGAATTTCATAGCCAATGGGACGCTGCTTATGATTACATTGTGTGCCATGCATTGAAATCCACAGGCGGAGATTGCCTGTATCCATTTTCCACTCTGATACGAACGTTTCTGAGAATCCCTACAAGTGAGTAAGGAATCATTCCACATTCTAGATGCCAGATGCCCAGGGCAGCCTAATGCACCGCATTCCTAGACCACGCTTTGTCCTGCTTTTCACTTGAACACAGGCAACAGTCTAACCCCACTTTATGCCACAATATATTTTAGTTTATTTATCCTTTTGCTTTAAAGAAATGCTGTCCAGAGAAAAGTCATACATGAGCAGGTAGCATTGTTGGATGAACAGGGAATTAGAAAACCTGGGTTCTATTCCCAGCACTACCATCAGACCCAAGCAATCCTGAATCTTGAGAAAGTTTAGATATCTCTGAACCTCTCCCCTACTCCCGTTTCATTCGGGAGGGAAAAGATAATAGAACTTTGACCCAAAAAACCAACCCCAATCCATTCTTCATCATATTAGGAATGTACATATTAAATAATGAATAAGTGCTACCACAATGTAAATATTAGGGTTGTTTTTCCTCTTCTAACTTTAAAATTAAGGTCTAAATTCACTTTAACGGTGTCACTTGCTAATTAATTACATGGTGGTAGCACCCAGAGGCCTCCATTATGCTGGGCACAGTTCAAACACAAAGGAAGACAGCTTTTATCCCCAGAGCTTTTCAGCTAAGGCTCCATCCTGTAAAGACTTACATATGCTTAATTTAAGCACGTGTATGAGTCTTTGCAGGATCAGGGTCTAGATTAGCGCCCTCAGGATGATGATTGCCTTTTGGATTCTAAAGTGAGGGATGGAAGATAGTATTATTTTGTCACGAGAAGGGTTAAATCCTGGTAACGAATGATTTAGTCAATGAGAATCAGATTGTCTTGTGTACAGTCATAGAATGTGCATGAATAGATTGGGATTTCCTCAGACTGATCTATTTGAATGCACTCAATCAACGTTTTTTTAACTCCATGGCTTGATCCTGAACAGTTCACTGAGTGTTCAGTACACAATAGTCAATATTCAACCTTTGCTGGTTACTTGTTAATCATCAGACGAGTCACGTGATGTTGTTTGTGTTCCCTAATTGGATGAGCGTAACTCCTCTAGTCAGAAGGAGAGTTTGAAGAAGCCAGGGGCTTCAAATTGCTTCAAGAGAGGGAGCAGATATGCAGGATTATGGAATTTTAGCAAATTTTCCTGTCCAAGCCTCACTGGCTTCTCTGAAATGTCCTTCTTAAAAACAAATCAGGCTATGTAATATTTATTGTCTAGACGCAGAGTTTACATTGAATTTTCTCCATTCAGGTGCAAGCCAAGCCTGACTCCTCCATGTACCTGGCCTCTGATGTGGGGTTTGAGGAACCCTGTTTCACTGCTGTGCCAAGAAGTATCCTATTCCACATATAATATACCAGCTCCACTGTGAGTACTAGAGTGTGCAAGCTTACAAATGATCACAGAAAGTGAACACAGCAGGGATGTAGAAACATGAAGCAAAGAGTCAGGTGAAGAAGGGGTGAGCATTGACTAGGACTGGGGATTTGGGAAAGTGGAGTTCTGTCCTCAGCTCTGACTCTGACTTGGGCAAGTCATTCTTCTTGGCAGGTACCACCATTTTCTTCATCTGTAACACGGGGACATATCCTGAGGATGGGAAATGGATTGTGAATCTTGATTCTGTTGCATTCTGAACATTTGAGGGTTCACTAAAGGTCCTGGCAGGAACTGGGGGAAGCCTATTTCTGCCCTCTTGGGCTTACATTTCCCAGAGGAGAGAGAACAGCCCCCACTGGCACTGACCAACAGCACTTAAGGGATTTGAAAAGGAAAAATTTGCATGCTGGCTTTGGCAAGGAACTTGTGTTCATTGCTCACACACTTCTCATTGTGTCGAAAGGATAAAGCAGGGGAGACAGCATGGATTCAGCGATGAGGGGACCCATACGACACCAGGAAGTAGTGAACCTTGGTGCAGTGGGATCCCTGATGGTGTGAATAGCAGGGCATGGCTGCTGCTACCCCCCCCCCCACTCCCATCCGTGCAGACCCACACCTCCTCTTAGCTTTAAAGCAACTACATTTTAAGAGGAGCCTATTCTCTGGTTCTTGTTTGTAGATGATCCCTAAATTAAGAAATACAAGCCTAGTCATAATCTATTCCCTTCCAAAGGCAACTTGTCTCACTTGCTAATTCCCCACGTGGCTCCATAAAGACCCCTCGCAAACACCTGCAGCTTTTTTTTTCTGGGGGGGAGGTTATTGAAAATCTTCTTTTCCCTGGTGCAGTGAAACTCGCTTTGCTCTTTTGCCTCCTTTTCTTTCCCCTTTTCACAGAGTAAATACAGCTGATCCATCTCCAAGCCCTACACACGTGCCAGAAGAATAAATCGCATGCCTCATCCCCCCCTTTAATTCTTTCCCCTGCTACTGTTTGCTTATTCTCACTGCAGCTGGAGTGCTGGTAGCAAGAGAGAGTTGACCTATTGCTGCCTTGTTTAGCAGTGGCTTTGCAGAGCCATTCCTCACCTCCCTCCCTCCCACCCCCCCCCCCCCCCAAAAGAAAAAGACTTTGAAATTAACTGTTGTAGCCCTTGCTGGCTTTTTTTTTTTTAAGCCCTTGCCTTTGTTGCCAGTGCAAACACACACACACACACACAGCAAACTGGAGGGGAGCACAGTCCCTGAAATATTGCACTGTCCAAAGCCCATGGGTTAAAACAAACATCAACACTGCGTCAAATAGTTTGCCCCTAAGAGTCTTTTGTTATGAAGATAAGCTTGTTATCTCTTTCATTCAGATTTTAATCTGACAGGTCATTTGCATACTGCCAGCTGACTTCAGGGTGTGCATTAGATCCACTTTGCATTTAAATCCTCTGTCACTCAGCAAAATTAAAAAAAAGAGAGAGAGAGAGGGGATGTTAGGGGGAAAAAAGTAAAGAACCTCTTCTAGTTCCTTCCTACATATTATTGCCATTACTTTGTTATTGTCTGTGTTGTAATTGATGAAAGGAAATATTCTTCCATCTCTTGTGCTTCTGACAGTCATTGCAACCCAAAGACTCACATGAAGTTGCTTGTCCAAGTTGAAACTCAATTTGATTAGAGAGCATGCTGGCCCTCTATGCCTGAAATGCCCTCCTGGATCCTGTCTCTCATTCAAATCCCTCCCCAAGCCCAACTCATTTAATCTCTCCCTCCCCCCAAACTGATCCTTCCACCCCAAATCCCATGCCCACTTAAGGCTTGATTTTGCCCCACTTCAGGTCAAAACTGCTGCCATTGTTATGTATGGTTCAGAATCAAGCCCCCAACAACATAAAATAAGAAACAACAGATGGGTGATGTGGTGGGTGCAGTGCAAAAACATGTAACCTCATTACCTGCTACTGTGTAAACATGCCCAACCCCATCCCTTGTCTGATATGGTCTTTCCACACGTCGCATCTTGTCTTGGTAGAGCCTAATCTTGCAATCCTTTCTCTCATCAGTCACCTTTAACCATTTGTGTATTTCCACTGAGGTCAATAGGATGGGACTATACATTAGAGTAAAGATTGTGTGTACCTAAATTATAAGCTTCCCAAGGGTGAAATCTTGTTCTCAATTAGACCAGTGTAAATTCAGAATAGCCTCATGGACTTATATTTCTGTAGCTGAGAAGTGAAGGTGGCCCACATATTTTTAATGCCAGTATAGCACCATGCATACGTATGGCACCATATAAATAGTAACAACAAATTACTAAAAGAAACAAGTTGTTATAAAAAAAACCGCACATGATTAAAATCAGAGGCTACTGTTGTCCAGGGATCCTGTTGGTGTTACTGGACTACAGTCTGAAACCTGCTCTTTCCTATAGGGAGTACAATGCCGGTATCTGCTGATGGCCAATGCCAAGTTGATGACACAATTTAGGGTCCCATATCAATGCAGTTGATGTTGTATCAGTACTGGACGTAGGTGCTGGAACTAGGATGTGGGGGGTGCTGCTGCACCTCCTGGCTTGAAGTGGTTTCCATTATATACAGGGTTTGCAGTTTGGTTCAATGGCTCAGCATCCCCACTATACAAATTGTTCCAGTGCCCCTCTTATCGGAGCAAGTGTGGGTCTCTGTGTTCCATCCTGGGTAAGTACTTAAGGGACCATTCTGTGTGTCCCTATAGTGGGTAAACAATAGAACTGCAAGAGGTTTGTTTCCTTCATCCCAAAAGGGGCTATGGGCTGGAGCTAGTAGGATGGTGTATGCTAAAGGACAGTACTGAATAGAACTGAATGAAGAATAAAGAGCAAATAATTTGACAAGTTTCATTTCTTCTTTTGTTCACGGGCTCTGATTTTCACAAATATGAAGTTGTTCACCAAATGTCTATAAAGAATCCTGACTATTTATCGTGATGGTGAGCGAGTGCTTCCTGTCGATTTGAGCTATCAGCTGTGCTGGTGTCTTTGGCTTCGGTGCATTCCCATCGCAGGTAGATAGACTTGCACTAGCTCTGCTCCAGCTATCATGCTAAAAATAGCACTCTGGGTGGTAGTTATACAGCCTGAGTCTGAGCTCAGCTGGCTACTTAAGTCACTGCTTATGCTGTGACATCCCCACTGCTCTTTTTAGCATGCCAGCTCAGCTCAAGCCAGCGCGAGTCTGTTTACCTGAGCTGGGAATCACATCTCCCAGCTGCACTGCAGACATACCCACGGTTGCAAATGTCGCAGTGCACCTGTTCTGTTCACAAGTAATTGCTGGAGCATTCATCATCGGACACTTATTAAGAACTTTATTTACTGTAGGACTACTGGAAATTCCACGACAAATCACGGTATATGGTATAGTGGTATAGATAATATAATCTGTTCTATAACAATGAACTGGGACAGGCCACTTGAGATGTCTAGTATGTTTTTGTTCTGCTGCTCAGAGTAGCAATCCAGTGCCTTTTCAGCTATTTACTATCCATTGGAACTGTTAGTGTTATCATATCGTATAAGGGGCACAGAACAGAGTTCAGTGTTAGTTGGCAGAGTGAGAGAAGGAAGCATGTGACCATGATGCTCCCTTACAAAAGCGGAGTGAAATAATTTCCAGAAACAGTCATCATTGGCCAATCACTGCAGGTACAACTGAACTTCCAGTTCAGAGCCAATTGAGTGGAATCTAGCAGGACTGTATTTCCCACACAAACCAGCCAGGCCAATCTCTTTGCAAATGAAGAGGTCTGGAATTTTGGGAAGGATTAATCTCCAAATTCTGGATTGTTTGGATTGGGATGAAATGAAGCAAAAGTTTAGTGAGGCTTAGATGCAAATAGGGAAGTTCTGGGTTTTTTGCAATCCAGTTTTTCACTCATTCCCAAAGAGAGACAACATTTAGGAATGCTGGATTAAGTAAGGGCAATGAATGCAAAATGAGAGCTTTTCAAAATCCTTTGGTTTCAGGCCAGCTCTTTCTCTGTATCCCTGTTCTCAGGCATCATTCTTTCAGCCAAGTGAGCATGTCAATGGCTGGCTTCATTGCCAAATTGTTTCCTGGTTGCTTTCTTCATTGTTAATAGGGATACACATGTACTGGCTATCCATGATTCTTTACCTCCTTTGCTAGCTCCTCTCTATATAAGGTACTTATATGGCCCCCCCATTACCACAGCATCTGAGCACCTCACAATCTTTGATGTATTTTTCCCCATTTTACAGATGAGGAGCTGAGAGACTAAGCAGTTTGCCCAAGATCACACAGAAAATCAGTTGCAAAACAAGGACTTGAACCTGGATCTCCGGCTAGTGCGCCAACTATTAGACCATCCTTCCTCTCGCTTGCCCTCTAGGATTATGAGTAAGTCAGTTGACCATCTTGTTGCCTCAATTAGACTCCACTGGGAAACTAAGCAAGAAGCAGGACACTCTGTGTAAACCAGATGCCATATCTGAGCTAAGCATTCCTTAGAAAGTAAATTTCAAAACCCCCTCCTCTCAATGTTGCTCATGAGATTGAGGGGAATGATACAGCCTCGGCTAATGTAAGATTCCTCTGCACAGTCCTGCCTGTGCACTTGAGTTATACCCAGCAACGCCCTCTGCTATTCCACTCTTGAACTGTGGCACCACCACTGCTCTTACAAAAAAAAATCCTCTGCCCAGACTTGCAGGACCCACTGGTAGCAGTCCAGACCCGTTCCACAGCTGTGAAAGTGTAAACCTGTTCTGCCCTTCATCATGCCCTGATGTTGCAGTCCTGGGCCTTTCCTGACCAAAACCTACCGTGACAATGCTGCCTAAGTCCCTCCCACCAGCAGATGTCATTAGGCTGTTATAAGAGGACCCAGTCTTTTGATCCCGTTTGATTTCCAGCCAGCTAGGTCTGGGTAGAGTCCATTCACTGTCTATAATCTGGGTTTCTAGGTCACACACCCAGGGTACAAATTTCCTATCTGGCCTCCTTCATAGGGATGTGGGACTCCTCAGTTCAACTGTCCTGGGCCCTGAGATCTGAGCTGAACCTGTCCAGCCTTCCTCAGTAGCTTATGCACACTCTTCTAGCGTTCACCACCATGAGCATTCGGAACTATAGTTTAACTCTTCGGGGACCAAGTGACAGTCCAAGCAAAGATCACAGACTTTGCAAAGGAACTTCTTAAACACACAGATGTTTTACTTATAGACAGAACAAGAGACTTACAGTTCTTGCAAAGCAACAAACTGTTGAATACAATCCTCCTTAGACTGCTTTCATCTTGTGTTGTAAGTCTCTGGGTTTGCTTCAATTCTGAAAGGAAACCAGGTCCCATCTGCCTTCGCTCCTCCTGCTGCGTCTTCTGGGTCTGGCAGTGAAATGTGCCTTTGCTTAGAGAGCATGTCACATTTATAAGCAGTCTGCAACACCTTTTCTTTGTTCCTGTCCTTCCATTGGAATTTTCCATGCTTCAGTCCCAGATGGGATTGCTGGCAGAGTTGTTAAAAGTCAGTGCTCTGCCTTATAGCAACTCCATTGTTCTAGCACGGTAGAGCTATTCAGTGCTGATGACTCCTTGGTGGTCCTATTTCAGTATGCCAGACATAGGCTGCTTTCTGCTATAAAATGGAAGTTCTAATCCATAGAGAAGGTTACAATCATAAATGCTATTCATGAAAAAAAAGAGGAATTAATAACTGCATATAGACATATTCCCTGAATTGTCACACCTACCAGCAGCACCAGACTTTGCAATGGTTTTATGTTGTGGACTAGGCTGTGACTTTTGTTTTGCTTGTTTGCTTGTAACCCAGAGCTGTGATCCTGGAGTAAGCTATCAGGCCACTGGTTTGAAAGAGAAGGTTTACATTAAATATAAAGTGGAAAATGAAGAACTGTAGTGCATATGCTTTTGGAAGAGCCATTTACTGGAAAAAATAGTGTATAATTCATGAGAATAAAAAGTGTTAGCCACAAACCACATCTTTGAAAAATAATTTAGTCATGTAGGTGCTTTCCAATCATGAACTCCCCCCAGACCCTGGGAACATGTTGCAGTGACCCAACATTAATAGACACTGGGTGGTATCAAGATTCTTTTTGAATGAACAGATGATGTCCAAACCAATGTGAGCCCATCTCCGTGCCTCATTCATGAGTTGACCAGTGGAGGTCCCATAGGTTCTAGAAACTTTAGCTGTTAACACTAAGTTGATGGTATTCTCTGTGTTCTCGCTTTGAATCCTGCCAAGTTTTGTAGATGTGTTGGAAGAACAGTGGGAAAGGGAAGGAAGATGCATTGATTCTGTTAAAGCCATTGTCCTGCAAGTTGTTGCGAGGTGCACAGTAGGGTCCATGAAGTTGTTGTGCTTTGGCACAACTGCAAGCAGATGTGTGTAGGTGCAAGTGAGATTAAGTCCTTGGAAGTTTTTAAGGCCCGGCTTGACAAAGCCCTGGCTGGGATGAGTTAGTTGGGGTTGGTCCTGCTTTGAGCACGGGATTGGACTAGATGATCTCCGTAGGTCCCTTCCAACCCTAGTATTCTATGATTCTATGAACATGCACCTTCCCTGACCACGCCGCGTCAATGTCAGTGAAACACCCATGGTGATCCACAAGTGCCTGCAATTCTATAGAGAAGTATCTCTTTCTATTGATGTACTCTGCTGCAAGATGGTCTGGGGCCAAAATTGGGATATCGTCCAAGTCTATCACCCCTCCACAATTAGGGAGTCCCATCGCTGCAAAGCCATCCACTATTTCACACACATTTCCAAGAGTCATAGTCCTTCACAGCAGAATGTGATTAATGGCCTTGCACACTTGTGTTAAGGCAGCCCCAATGGTGGACTCCCCGACTGACTTGCGACTGACCTGTTGCAGTCTGGAATTGCCAGCTTCCACATAGTGATTGCCACATGCTTCTCCACCGAGAGGGCAGCTCTCATTCTGGTGTACTTGCGCTGCAGTGCTGGGACAAGCTCCGCACACAGTTCCAGGAAGGTGGCTTTCCTCATCTGAAAATTCTGCAGCCACTGCTCGTCATCCCACACCTGCGTCATGATGCGATCTCACCACTCAGTGTTTGTTTCCTGAGCCCAAAAGCAACAGTCCACTGTATTCAGCTGCTTTGTGAATGCCAAAAGTAATCTGGTGTTCTTTCTTTCTTTCCATGGCACACAGCAGGTCAGACACCTCTGATTCCTGGTCAGACTGGGAATTTCTGATATACTGTGTGAGCATCCATGATGTATTGATAACTGTGACCACAACAGTGCAGAGCCGTGCAGGATCCATCCTTTCAGACAGAGATGGGGGGCTAACAATAAACAGGGACTGTTGAAAAAATGCTGTAAAATGCAGTCAGAAACCCATGGAATAATGGGACAGAAAAAACTGCGTCATGGGACATTGAACCCACACCCGTGATGCATTACAATCCACTCCACCTTCCCACAACTCCTATCTGCATAAGGTGGCTAGTTGCACAGTGGGATAGCTACCCACACTGCACTGCTTTCACTGTTGATGCTACAGCATCAACTGTGAACACGCTGTGCTAGCAGAAGGAGCATTATGGGAACATGCACAGGCGATGTAATTCTAGCGCTTTTTGATCGTCAGCGTAACTTGAGTCGACAAAACTCTGTAGTGGAAACAAGGCCTTAGTTTAACTTATATTTTCTTACAAGCCCTGTTAGTTACCTTTCTGTGTATGCTCCTCTCTGTGGACCTTTGGTATGTGTGTGTGTGTGTTATGCCATCTTAAACTCCTTTACACATCAGCAGAGCAGGTTTAAGGGAATCAGCGGTTCTACATTTACATAACCTTATGCATCACTTCAGACTTTGCCTAGCAGATCGCACTGAGAGGTGAAATGTAAAGTAGAAAGGGAGGGGCTAGGTTCCACATTGATACTGTTAGTAGGTGTGAGTCGAAAGAGGTAAGTCTAAGTTGGTGTGACATACCTATGGAGAGGGCTGGAAGTAGGTGTAAATTGCACAGTCGAAGATTCTACTCTGAATTTGGGCCACGTTCTTCGGGTCACTGTTGCGAACAGCTTGGTCCGGGTCTGGTTTGTCTCTCCAATAACCCAATGCCAAACTGCACTGTCCATAGCACAGGAAATGTTATTTCCCATTTATAGATTTTAATCCTATGTCTTTTCTTTCCTCTGCTGACAAAATAGATGAGAGGAACACAAACAAGACATCTTCATCCATTTCGCTGTTGTCAGAAGTCCCTCTTCACCAGTTGTATCTTGTTTCACCTGCTGACCGCCTTGCTGCACTATTCTAGGTTGGTTGATTTATGATGGTTTGAAAACAGTGGGTCGTGTCAAATGTCTAATGTCGGGGATTTCCTTCTGGGTATCATTATATAGTGTGTGGAAACATGATGAACTCCCCATATGGGGACTGTGGTTTCACTGGGCAAAAGATCTTACGTCACAGACTGAATATCCAGCGTGATAAATGCAGTTATTTTTTCAAGTTGTTATTTTGGCACAAAGCATGTAATCGGCACTGACGTTTGCTGAGCAGAATGTGGATGTTGCCATTGCACATGTAAATTCAGTGGCATGGGTAAGCCAATGTATTAGTTATACAGAAGGCAAACACCGTCCTGTAGGTACAGACTGTATAAACCCACCGAAATAAGGGCCTGTTTGTGCCCCTACACAGAACTACTGCCAGAGGAGTGAAGAAACAATGAAGTTTGCTTGCTTCATTTGGTTTCCTCCAGATTCTTCAGTGAAGGGGTTGGGATTTGCCCTCTCCCTTGCAAAAAAAAAAAAAAAGCGGTTTGTCCCTCACAACTCCTGGATCCCTTGAGATCCATGTGGACCTTGGGAGTTCTGCTTGGGATCAGAGCCATCAGTTCACAGACCCGTGTGTGGCCTTCACTCTGTCCCTGGGGGTACGTCTACACAGCAAGCAGAAACCCGTGGCAGTGCTTCTCAGAGCTCAGGTCTACGTAACCGGGCTCCTGGGGCTCATCCTGTGGTGCTAAACTGTGTAGACATTTGGGCTCAGGCAGGAGCTTGGGCTCTGAAGCCCACCCCCACTTCCTAGGCTTCACCGCCTTGCTCCAGACAGAGCCCAAACGTCCACATAGCTATTTTTAGTGCCGTAGCGTGAGCCTGAGTCTATAAACTCAGTCACTGCCATGGGCCGCTGCTTGCCATGTAGACGTCCACTAAGTGACTCTGCCAGCTCCCTCTGGCTCGTGGCTTTGCAGCTCCATTTGGGCTGCATTGCTGCTGACTCTGCTGTCTGCCAGTGGCCACAGTGGTGGGGCTCCACCGCCCAGCATGGAGCAGGAGGAAAGTTAAAACAGCCTTAGGCTTTCCATGGAGGGATTCTAAATGAAGGGGCCCGATCCTGCTCACCGCTCTCAAACAAGCAGGCCAGACTAAAGCTGTGCACCAACATTAATTAGACTAAAACCAGGGAGTTCGCCTGGGGACTTGTGCCCCTTTTGATTTGCTTCCTGTGATCATTCAGACCAGTGGATGTGTAAGACTGTTGCTGGGAATGAAAGTCTCAAGCACAGGTCTTCACGTGAATGTGCATCCATGTTAAAGTTGGAACTGGATGTAGTATGTTCAAGCCCTTTTCCTGCATCGTAAACAGTTCAATCACCCAAGCAAGAAATAGAAACAGCACCATGGGCTGATGTTCAGAGCAACCAAAACACCAGTTGACTTCTGTGGAACAAAGAGCGCCCAATACCTCTGAAAATCAGGCTACCTGTAGCTAAAGTAACAATCTCACAACAAGAATGACAAGTACTTGACAGAATAGCTTCAGCAAACAATTTGTGAGCCATCTAGAGGTCAAAGTTCACGTAAAACATTCATTAATGTAGCCCCATTGACTTCACTTTAGTAAAGAATATTGGTGTGTCTGAGGGCTGCAGGTTCAAACCCATGGAAGGCAAGTTTCCACTGGACCCTGAATCAACCAGGGAGTTGGTGGAGTTGTGTGAAGGAAGTGGAGGTATGGTTGTCATACTTTGTACATGTGAGGGAATGGGCAGCGGTGCTCTGGGTGTGCTGGAGTGAGGAGCAGTGGGACATGGGGAATTACCATAGAGGAGGGAACTGCAATAGTAGGTACTAGAAGCAGAATGGCAGAACCACCTCTGAAGTACTCAGTGCCCTGGAACTCCACAACTTTTTAACTGAGTTGAAGAAAAAGGCCGGCTGAGCTCCCGCCATGGTGGTTAAAGTTTGTTTTAGCTGCCTTATCTAATCTCTCTCCTAACTTTTGCTGGGGGAAAGCGTTTATTGCTCGTATCATGTTACTCCATGAGCACTTGTCCTCTATGGTGGTTTGCGTGTGTATGTAGATGTGAAGTTAGATAACTAAAGGCCTTGCATTTTTATGGATCATTCAATCCGAACTTCTCCCGCTGGCAGATGTGGTGATGTGCTGTGTTCGTTACCTGTGGGCCTTGTGTTATCAGGATGTAAATCAGCAGAGCAGGACTCTGTTTATATACATAAATTGCCCCAATCTGACAGCTTAATACCCTCTTGACTTTTTACCCTCTGCAGGGGAGAGTTGAAATGTCTTACAGTGCTAGTCACCAAGCAATGACGGCAGTGCGGGGTGACTATAAAAGGACCAAGCATTCTTTTGTCCTGTACTTATGAAGCGATCTGACTCTTCTTCAGGGTTGGCCGCCTACCCATTTGCACCCTGGAGGGGAAAGGCCGTTGAAATATACCAGTCAAACAGGAAATTATCTGCTCTCCCCTTGCTAAATTACTACCTGAAGAGCCAGTGATGAGGCCCCAAACATGAGAATTCCATCTGTTCCCCTACAGACATGATTCCTGAGCACGCAACACCCTGCACTGATGATTTGGTCAAGACAAGGGCAAATCCACTGGCCGTTTCTCCACTGAAGCGAATTGTGCAATTTTGTATTTCATCATTTTCAGGGAGTGTCTAAATTTTGCCTGGCTGAAGGCAAAGGTTGGTGACTTTTCCTGAACAGCCACAGTGTAAAATTCTTCAGGCTTCACTTTGGCCTCCTTTGAAGTATTTTGCTACTATTGCTTCTGCAGGAAATATGAGAAAAATGAACAATCTCAGAGGATAAACCCAACAGACTACAGGTATGTCCCACAAGATGGGCATGGGGTCACCTAGAAGGGTCAGTGCTGACAGCAGGGAATGAGCATAGGGCCTGTGACCATCACAGCAGCCCTTGTGGAGCCTGTGTTTTTGTGAACCTCACAAACTACAATGTGTGTCATGTACACGTTTGGGTTTTTTGGGGGGTTGGGGGAAGGTGAGAGAGAGAGAGATGCCTGGGTTTATGGGGGGTCTCTTTTGAGAATGTCCTAAGCCCTTCCTAGCCTTTCCTCCTATTGCTGGCCCCTCTTGCCCATGGTGAAAAAACTTGTCACACTGCGTTGTCATCCCCAACCCTCTTGTTCAATTTCCTTTTCTTTATTTATACTAGAGGATTCACATATAACTCCTCACACATCCCTCTATAGTCCGTTAGAAAGAGAGATTCACTGCAGAAAGACCTCTACCCGGAAGTTCTCTTCACACTGCGTACGCTCATGAGGTGATTACTTATCCTCCACTACCCAATTGCTACCCTCATAGCCCTGACTGTGTGCTCTGCAACTGGGGCTTTTGGGAACGTGGGTAAAGCTAGGCTCAGAGCTTTGATCTCTGATAGGAGCTTCTCTACCTTCTTGCTCTGACGCTAGCTTTAAACTGGGACCTTCCGCGTTGCCACACGCTCCAGTTGCAGAGCACACGATTCTTACTACACCACACCTTTCAGGTTTGTTTTTAAAATGCAATCTAGGCTGAAACTTGACTCGGTAAGAAATTGACCTTGTGGAATCCTTCTGTCTCGCTGATCCCGGGTCAAACGTCCTCAGTTTACAAGTCAAAAGATGCCGGTCGTGCCACAGACTTCCCCTGCAGCTGGGTTCTTTCTGCCTCCGATATATTCACCCTAGTGGTAACAAAGATTCTGCCGCTGGATCTTTGTTGTGGTTCTGTTGATGATGCACAAAAGAGTAGAATCTAGCTCACCTTCCTGCTCTTGTCTGCTCCTGTAGGGTTAGCCTGAGTAAATACTTGCTAGGCAGCGGGGTATAGTAGGGAGTAGCTTGCTAGACTGGGAAACAGAAGCCTAATTAGAGAGAGAATGATTAAGTCGCACGAAGGTGCCATGTGGAACCTAGAAAAACTTCCACCTGCACTGGTTAGACACACATAAGACTAACTAGCCCCATTCCAGGGATCACAAGCTAGCACAGGAGAGCTCTCCACAAAAATATAGTTGGGGTATTTTTCAATAATGGTCCAAAGCATGAGAGCTTCCACTAGTAACAGTGCAGCGACAAGGGCCAATACTGTAGAATACTATAGTGTATTTTATAAGGGTGTAGAGAGGGGCCCAATTTAGCCCTGTTGATGTATCCTTTCCTTCTGCCCATAGTAGAGAATCATGCTTGGTTTCTTAGAATGAGGTACACCCTGTCCTTGCTTTGTGTGAGGAACTAGGCTGGAGAAATCGGTGGAAGGAGATGTGGAATTCACATTGCTTCTTCCCAATAGACAGGCTGCAGGGTTTTAACGCAGCCCTTCCATGCCTGCTTTTCCAATCAAGGGCTTGAATTACAGCCACTACCTCTCTGTGAAGGTGTTTAGGACACTCATTCCACATAAGAGTGGGGCCCGCTCCCAGCAGCTCCTTCTGTGCTACCGGCATGGAGATCATCTCTGTTGAGGAGAGAGATGCAGAAGACCCTCTTGAGGCTACCCTACCTGGTTCTCTCCCACTGCAGAGACCTCCCATGGGGTGCAAGTGGTACTGCACAGACCACTCTCTGACTGTGGGTTGAATTTCACGTTGAATTTCACGTGGAACCTTCCAACATTTGTTTCTCCCAAAAGAGACAGGACCCATGGCCCCCTTTGTTTTGGTTCCATTTTAGTCTTGTTAATATTGACATTAAAACCAAACCCCACATAACACCGTGCAGGACCCAGGATTCCACCATATAATACAGTGCGGGAATAGCCTGAAAGCCACATGTAGTCTGAAAAAATGGCCGGGTCTGCCCTCCTTCTGTAGCAACAAGGCCCAAGTGGATCTGGTGTGGGTTTTTTTTAAATTGCCGGAAGCTTCAAGGAACAAGCAATTTCTCTTCACCTGGATGACCTAGGGGTGACACACAACTAAGAGGATACCGTCGTGTGCTGTCACAAAGTTTGGGTATCCCCTCCCACTGGGAGCAAAGGAAACACAACCACCCACTAACTTTGATAGGAATGGTGGGTGCCCTGCACCTCTCAGGATAGGGGCCTTTTAAGTATTTCTCTGTTGTACATGAGAGGTGCCTCGTGGCACAGACGGGAACCTGCGTACCAAATTCAGCCAATGGTATAAATGGGCAGACCCCCCCACTGAAGGCACCTACTTACATCAGGGCTGAATTTGGCCTCTTATTTCTAAGAGTTTGCACTGATTTCACACATGAGTGCACAGTGGATGCACTGGTAGCTGGGGCTGAAGGCCTTTTTATTTGAAATAATAGAAATCTAAACTTACTTGCCCTGTTTTCCACTGTTGTGTGTCTGTGTGGCATGTGTGTGTATGTCTCCATTTCACTTATTCCTCAGCCGCGGACATCAGGCCAGTTCAAATAAAACCCACATCAGAACACAAAGTTGGTAGATGGAAAATGTGTTTCTTAAAAAAATATGAAAAATCATTCTAATTAGAATTGAAAAATCTGCAGTGGGGTTGACAGGCCTGCTGACAGGGCTCCCTTTCCTGAAATGCCCTGCCTGGGTTTTTTCCGTCTCGTGTGCAGAATATTTTGACGTTTGTGCTCGCTTGGCTCTGTTTTTGGAGCCCAGTGGAACCTGCAGCCTAATTAAATGTAACAATTCCTGAAAACGAGGGTTATTTCTTTTCCTAAGGATAAATAATAGAGTTAAAAAAAGAAGAAGAAGAAGAAGACAGAATTAATCTATTTACTCCAGGCTGCCTGTTTGCTGACCTAGTCTCAGCACCTGAGGGCACAGGAGCAGAACAAATTAGACAAGGATTTAGTCACTGGAAAACATGAGAGGGTGGGGGTGGGGGGATGTGCATGCACCCACGTTCTCCACTTGAAGAACCCAATGACGCAAGGTGAGGCGGCCGTCATTTTCCCTTGCAGTTGACCTGTTGTAGCTCAGCGCTGTGTGTGTTAAGCTGGTGTCACACACAGCTGGCTTTAAAGGGGCCTGAAAGCAGTGCTGCAGGGCTACATGGTCCATTCTCTGGTTTTCCCCCCCTCAGTTCACCAGCCTTGCCGCTGGAGCATGGCTTTGTGAATCCTGCGGTTTGCCATCTGATCAGGAATTATAAGACCATTGTACCGGGATTTATATCAAACAAGGAAGTGGAGGAGAAATAAAAATGCAGGTCAGAATTACTGAGTATTAGGTAAACCCACCTGTTTAATAATCCTGAACACTTAATGCATCGTGTTCGTTTCCTTCCAGAGTTTTTACTAGGAGTAGTTTATTTTCACGTTGATACAGCACCTGGTCCCCAAGATGAACTCCTTCATTCCCATGACACGTGAAGAAGCACAGTTAAAATGTACTGGGGAACATATCCCCCTGTATGGAGTCTGTGTTTCCTGCACCTGCCCTTCACGGCCAGGTCACTGGTTTCAGTGCAGCTCAGGTCAGAGGGCTAGGTAATGCAGGAGACTGGGGCTAGGCGAGAGACCTTTCACATCTCATTCACTAGCTCCAATCTGACTGGGAATTGCTACTGTGTCTGTTCAGTGGCCCGTTTGAGATTGATGGCTAGAGTCTACTTTCCAGGGGGTGGGTGTATGCATCCACCATCCCACCTGGCAGCAGAGCAGAGCAGCCAGGTATTACTTAGACCGTCAAGACTGAGCTTCTCTCTCACCCCTCCAGGAACAGTGTTTCCTTGAGTCTGGGCTGATGCACATAATCTGTGGGGGGGGAGGGGGGGAGGAGGAGCGAGCGCCTGTGGTGTGTCCAGTCCATGGGCAGATGATGATGTCCCTCAGGCTATCAGTCCTGATATGACTGATCAAAAGCCTCCAGCCAGCTGCTATTGCCCATTACTCCACTGAAGTAACTGTGGGACTGATTCAGAGAAGACCACCTGGGCACGCACGACTTCTGCTGACTTCAGCGTGGTCACAGACGCTCTCTCCCCACCTTGTTTCTCCACCCTGCCAGTTCCCCAGAAT
The DNA here is from genome assembly GCF_026122565.2 of Emydura macquarii macquarii. Lineage (NCBI taxonomy): Eukaryota > Metazoa > Chordata > Testudines > Chelidae > Emydura > Emydura macquarii. Next base: position 13,477,466 of record NW_027131105.1, on the reverse strand, counting down.
TCTAGGGCCCCATTGGCCCACATGATGTCGGTGAGAGTTATCCATACCCTGCGATCAGAGGGTTGGACTTCAGATGCCCTGACCTCCCAAGTAACAGAGCTCCTCGTGACAGCCCAAGTTTAGGTCCCCTTTTGGCATGCTGGTCTTGCTTGCCCTCATCCGGCCATGACTGCGCCTGATGCCTTTTCAAAACGGCAGCCTGATGGCAGCAATGAACCAGCAGCCAGTGGACTTGTCAAAGGCATTCCTTCACTTTAATCCTATTGACAGGGGCTGCTGCCTGGAACAGGAACTGCAGGGTGAGCCGTGTCAACAGCAGATTCTTATTACAGATAATATTGATGGGGCCTTTACTTGAATAATGAAGGGAAGAGCCCTCTGCTTTGACGTTTGTCTCCAAAACCTAGAATTACTAAGAGTTTAAACATCGGAGGGGAGCTTAAGATAGTTGCATCTTAAAGGATCTGCTTTCTTGTCGCATTCAAGGCAAGGGAAAGGAGTTTAGCCCGTGTGCCGAGAGCTCCACACTGACCTTTTCACTCCTCTTAATAAATGTTACAGTTAGAAAAATCCATCCGACTTTATTTATCTACTGTAATATGTTAGCCAAGGGGAAAAAAGCTCAAATCCCTGTTTAATATCAGTGTTACTCATTATCTTTTCTAGCTGCAGGGCGAAAGGCAAGCAAGAAGGGCAGGGACAGGACAATTCTTTCTGTTTTGTGAGGGTAATTCCTATCATTGCACATGATTATGTGTGTCTCTCTTTATATACTAGCAATGGGTGAACCAGGTTTGCATGAATTAAGCTGCGTTCATTGTGAACTTCTGGCTGAAACTTAGATCAGAACCCACACCTTTGAAAATGTTTGGTTAACTTTTTCACCCCATTCTTTTTCATTTTTTTTACTGTCTGTATTGCCTGGTTCTGGCTTGGAACAGAGATGTCAAAATTCCAGAGGAGAAGCTGTTCTTGTTGCTATTTGGGGGTCCAAAGGAAGGCAATAAGTATCAGAACTGTCACTAAAGAACCTGTCCTTGCAAGCCCATTGTGTTTGGGCTTAGATATCACAGTTACAGGTACTATAATCAAAATATCATAGAAACAGAGCTGGGGCTGTGAGAGCATGCCTCTATTTGGTGGTTCTAAATGTGATTGAAAGTTCAAAAATATCATGATAGGGTGTTCTCTCTGATAGCTCTGGAGCAATCTGTAAAAAGGGCTGGATCCTCCCACTCATGTCCTGTGCAGCTGAGAAAGGCAGGAGGCAAAATTAACCCTAAGTCCTCTTTCTGCCTTCCTCGTCTTGGAGCTGGCTATGGCCAGAACTAGCATCAAGTGCACATTACAGCAGCCACAAGGCTGCTCTAACTTAAGGCAGCTAGGGACTGTTGTGCCAGCCAAGGATTGCTGGAGTATAGCGTGACACCATATTGCCTCCAGCCCACCCCAGCCCACCCATACACAGATGGCCAGGGAACAAATGACATAAAGTGTTAGGGGAATTCCCAATTGTCTCTATAAGGCAGCTTTAAATCTCCTTTACTGTGCTGGAGTGAACTTGACCAGAGCTTAAGATCTGGCCCAAGAAGTCTGTGATGTCTTGCAATGGAGTCTGTTCTCATGAAATTCCCAGTCTTATTTTGCAGAGTCAAGAGTTTTGGATTGTCCCCGGCATTTGAATTCTGGGTTCTTTTTCTGCACAGAACTCTTAGATATTTTCCATGCATGAAAAGCAGCCAGAGACTTTCAGTATGAATGACTTCTGTTCTAGATGAAGGAAAATGACAGAACAAAAGTAAAGTCTCCAAGCACTCTGAGTGCTCTTGCATTCTGTCCTGTATCTACCCTTGCAACAGGCTGTTGCTATGCAGAGAACAAAATGGCTGCTTTCTCTATAAACAGGCAGAGCTTTTAATGTAAAGGGTTGCCAACCATTCATAAATGTATGGACAGTCAGTAAAAAAAATGTACAATTTTAACACTATCCATAAACCCAAAAATGAAAATGCCCGTGAAATTGGGTAGCAATAAAACATATTGTATTTTGACTTGATTGTCGTTGTTCAGAAGCAGTTCTTGTATCATAAAACTACACTGACCATGACTTTATCAATTTCCTGTTTTCTATTATTGCACACACCCAAAGAACCCGATTGATCAATTAACTGAAGCTAAAACAATTGCGTAATTCCGAATTCCTGTGTACAGAATATCGTGAGTGAGTACACACTTGTGTGACATTAGTGTATTGTTTATGGTATTTTTAGTGATGTCAGTAAAAGGTTTACTGTGTCGATTAAAAAAAAATCAACTTCAGATCTTCGTCAGTAAAAACTAAAAGGCGAGGTTGGCAGCTGACACAGAAAACAAAGGGCCCAATCCAGTACCCATTATAGTTAATGGAAAAGCTCCCATTGACTTCAGTTGGCATTTGATCACTCCCAAAGGGCATCAGAGTTTTGTTAGCCGAATGAACCTCTGAATCCCTTGATCTTGGTTCAATGTCAGTATCTGCCTAGTGGGATTTAATCTCACCAGATCTCTGTCCATTTAATACAGCAAACTATGTGGCTCAGAGAGCACCAATTTTTATATGCTAAATAAGTGTAAGCTCTTCAGGGCCGTCTCCTATAGCAGTTTTTAAAACCTATTGAACTGCAAACTGCCTTCCTTTCTAGCAGAGATTTATGCCCTCTAACTTCCTGAAAGCTAAGGTGTGCCATATAAACTCAGCCCTTTTCATAATAACTAGGGACAATTGAACTGGGCCTGCACTGACGTCACTAAGTCTAGCTAGACAGGGAGCCTTTCCCGGAGGAACAGACATGTGGAGCACACAGCTACGGAGCGTTCCTGAAAACACAAGACTGCTCTGTGCCAGCCAGTGCCAGGCAGGAAGTAAACCAGACGTCTCTCTGCTGCTATGGCCCTTTTTTGAAGGGGAAAGTGGATGGCATCCAAAGAGCAGCACAGGGAGGGGGTGCTGGCCATAAGAGAAGCCAGCTGGTGAACACATAAGAACCCAAAAATGAAAGCAAAAATGTTTGTGTGTATGTGACACTTCCAGTCTCCATTCTGGGGGATCTAATGTTATTACAGTGAGTATACAGGCCCTGTGATGAAAATGGCAAGCAAAGGGTAAGAACAGGAAAGGGCCAAAGTGGAATGAATCCCTGAAGGGGAACCTGGGTTTCTCTCCCCCAAGCATTGCGCTGTGTAGGGCAGGCACTACTAGAACAAGGCTTGAAATTTAGCTACTTCGTCCCAGTCTGTGGCAGGGAATCTCCTCTCTGTTGGTTTGTTCCAACTTTTGGGGAGGTGGGGTTTCAACCAAGAATACTGCCATTGCATAGCTATCTCAGTGAGTTCCTTAGAATGTACAGAGCCCCAATGTCATTGAAAAGAACCATCAGTCGATGGAAATATGACACAAAGCCCAGTTGCTTAAAAGGAATTCTGCCTCCACCAGTCTTGACTGCCCTCCAGTCTCAGCTTCTCGGTCCTGGATTAAGATACCTTCTCTTTGGGCAGTTCTTCCAAGCACTGCAGGCTCAAACTCAGGTGGCTCTGTGGGCCTGAACCTGAGCCTGAGCTCAGGTTCCATTAAGACCTGCTGTGTGCAACCTGCACGGTTCCTTCTCTAGTAGGACTCCCATCCTGCCAGAGGAGAGCTAGCAGTAGGGGCAGGATTTCCTGATAGCTCTCTAGCCAACCAGGGCTTGGGGAAGGAGGTGGAAAGTAGGGCTGGCTGGAAAACAAGAGCTGGCTGAAAAGTGTCTATATTTGTTTTTGTCCCAAAATGGGAGAAAAAGTCAAAATATCAACATTTTTCATGGAACAGAAAGAGCTGAAAAATGTTTATTTGGAAATGTTGAACCAAAACGTTTCCATTTGGGTGAACCTGACTTTAAAAGAAATATTTTGTTTAGATATTTCCAGTGGTAAATCACAAAATTTCAGCCCAATTGAAATTTTCCCAGAGAAAATTCAGATTTTGTGGCTAATGCATTTTCCATTGCAAAAACATTTTGATGGAAAATTTCTGACTAGCTCTACTTTTTAGAGTTATAGATGACTAGAGGCAAAAGCCACTCTTCCCGTATGTACTATATGAAATATTTATTTTTGCAAGCCCCAAATACAGCTGAAATTAGACTCTCCATTGCTGAGGACAGGAAAACAATTCAGCTTTAAAGGAACTCATGCTGTCTGTTTTAAAGCTGTGGAAGTTTAAAATCGGTATCTTTACACATGTATATTACATTGTCAACTTTTCTTTTTTCCTGCCTATTTTTCTAGTATACTGTGGCTTAATGACACTTTTCCTTTTATTTTTAAACTTTATTTTTTTATATACTTACATCTCTAATTTTTTCTTAAGAAAACTAAGGAAACCAAATGCAAAATCTAGTGTTAGTGCAATATCAAGGCTAAGAAATCAAATGTTGAAAAGTGAAAAAATTCCAGAAGCTAAGGTTCCTAGCACAATGTTAACTCAGACTCATTGCACATATGTAGCATTTTTCTCCTTCTGTTTTCTTTGCTAAATCCCCAATTCTGCAATTAAATCTGTATGGACAGATCCTTGTTTTAATGAGATGTTTGCAAATATTTTTAAAGTGATGCTGTCCCCCAAATGTAAGCATTGTAAATTCCAGCTCAGTCCTTCCCTTCTCTCACACACACTGAAAAATAATGCTATAGTCCATGCACCAAATAAAGTTCGTTGAAAGTACAGTGCATTCAGAATTTCTCATTTGCATTTTGCCCAGAATGCAATGCAGTAGAAGACTTGATTTGAAATATTAAAATAGATTATAAGAAAGTCATGCTATAGAATCATTTATATATATTTCAAACAGCCACCACTTTAAAAAAAAAAAGAAAAAAAAAAAGAAGAAGCTTTAATTAGCACAACAGATATGAGCAACCGTGACACTCTCCATAAATGAGATGTGTTTGCTTTTGAAGTATGGTTTAAGATTGTGTGGATGTGTTCAAAGGAGCATATGGTAAGTGTTTAAAATGAGTAGATACTATAGATCATCTTAAAAAAAAAAAGTCAAAACCCCAACAGAACTACCCCACTCCTAATTGACTTCAAAATAGAATCTTGTAGAAAATGGGACATATAATAATTAAAAGAACGCTGACAAAAAGCAATCCTTATAGCCAGTTTTATCTAGAACATGTTAACGGCGTGTGTGTGATTCCATACTAAAAATAACACAGGGGGATGTGTCCTAAGATAGAGGACAAAAACTCTATGAAGTAATGCTGTCTCCTTACAATTTTAGAAATAGGGTGTAAGGATATAGAAGACACTGAAATTAAATGTAATGAATGCAAAGATAATTATTTAGACTGTTGGACAAAAAGATAGACCTGGTGACCTATCCAACTCTAAGGCTTAGTTACCTAGTTGATGATGTGTAATTCCAGGTCCTGGTTTAGACTAAGCTATCATGGAGTGGGAAATTCTGCAGATCTTGGCCTTCTCTAAGACATCATGAAATGGGGCTAGACAACCCTCTGCTATAACGGGAAAGAGAAGCTTCCAGGCAGTGGGTAAATAGGTAGATTCCGTTCTGGGGTGACAGTGACACAGAGTTTTAATGAATGAAAAATTAGTACCAAGTAATAAAACTCGGCCAACTCCTGAAGCACTTCCTTATGGCCTAGTTGTTGTTCAGGCAAAACTCATTGATTCCATAGGAGTTTGTCTAAGTAAGGACTGCTAGATTTTTGGCCTTTTATATTTATATGATTTATTTCTTCCTGAAAGACAGTATTTCACAGACAGTAAATATAAAAATTACTCACCTACCGCTGAACAGCATCAGCCTCTGGAGTGGAATGTTGCTGCAGTTTAACCGTGCACAGCAACACACGGCAACAGGTTTGGACAGGAGGTGAAGAATCCCATATCCCACTGAAACTGCAAGAGGAACATAGGTTGGCAGAATGTAATAACCCAAAGTATAATTTGGACAGGACACCCTTGGGCATTGGTACAGAACCAACTCAGAGGGCCAAGCACCACCTACTGAAATACCATACAACCTCCTATAGCACATTGGGATTTTCCTTGGAGGTCTCCCATCTGACCCAGTTCTGCTCATTAGATCTGACAAGATAACAGCCTGAAGTAGCTGGATAATCACAATAAAATGTTTCATATAAATAAATGGAAATCATCTTCTTTGTAAATGCCTAGGACTCTCAACATGTCATTTCTTGGTAACCAAAGAGTATAAACATGACAATATCTTAGAATATTATTGACCGTATTCATTTCCTCATAGGAGTGAACATGAACAAATTCAAGCAACTATTATTTATATCCTCTCTGGTCTCTAGGCCATTCCCCTCCTCTGGTTGGAGTTGGGTAAAAAATTCTGTCGTGGTGCAAATAGATACAATGTGTCTGTGTGTGTGTCTATATATGTATTCTCAAGCCTCTAACTTTCTGGGAAGATGAAAGGCAGGTGTACTTTTTCTTTATAAAGTTTCGCTAAATAGTAAGTAATAATATTCCAGGATGTTAGAATGTAATAATGTGTGCATGGCGGGGAGGGTTTCCAGCCAAATTGATTATACCTGGTGGCAATGGGGGAAAAAAAATAGCCGAAATCTCAAGCTGAGTCACACAGGCCCCTTGCATTTATGTCAGGGTTGGAGCACTCATCAATCCTATTTATTCTTGGCTCCCCCTCCTTCCTTACCTCTCTCCCTTTCTGCTTTACCATCACTGGGCTAACAAACCTTTATCTGTTCCCTAAAAGACTCTCTCTAGTTCCTGGCCCCTTATCTCTCCATTCTCCCCACCTCCTCACTTAAGCCTCTCTCTATCCTTGGTTCTTTGTCCTCAGGCCTCTGTCTCTCTCCTCTCTTTGGCTGCATCAACACTAGCAGACTTTGTATTTCCACCAGGGATAAGAAAGGTAGAAGCTGTAGAGTAGACAAAGTTTGCATGTTTTTAGCACCCTGTTAACTACTTTTACTTAGGGTCCGGTTTCATGACCACTTAGGATTCGACAACACCGTAAAAACTCACAAGCCCTGTCCACGCCACAACCTCCTCCATTGCTATCACCTGTGGAACAGCCTCAGTGTTGGATTTTGGCTACAAAGTTGGCTAGTGTAGAAAAGGCTCCTCTGACAACCTTCTGCCAGATGCCATTCTTGGGCTTTGCTTCCTTTTGCACTTTTTCTCCATTGGCCCTGCTGCCTTCTCATGTTGACTTTGCTCACCTGATCTGCAGCAAAGATGGAGATGGTTCTTCCGGGTCATTTTTTTCTGGAAGGTTTTTTTGTCTCGTTTATTCACTAAAGCTCAACTCAGATCTAGTATCTCATTTCATTTTTCTTCATTACATTTTCAGGGTGGTTTTGAGGATTGGCACACTCCATCCTGAGTCAGCACTGAAGCAATCCTCTATCATTGGCTTGTGGCAAGAAAGGCACTGTGATTCAGGTGTTGCTATCTTCAGGGCCTGACCACTTGTAGATGTTAAAGACCTCATGACATTTTTTGCATCATTAGAGCAGTTGATCCCAGCATCCTGTCTGAAATACAGTGAGTGTATTTGCATTCTGTCTCCCTATGTGCAGTTTCAGTGGAGTAGGGTGCACTTGTTCACTTCTTGTCCTAAACTGTTGCTCTGCATTGTTAGACACGTCACTCTATACTACCCTAGCAACAGCTGCATGTCAGTGGTGGGTGAAGTGATCCCTAGACATAGTTTACAATGCTCTGGGATCCTTGGGGATGAAAGTGGCAACAGAAATATAATATTATGCTATTTCAAGATGGTGAAAGGTGCTAGCCAGACCTACCTAGACTAAAATATTCTGTTTATTCCCAGATCAGTTACCCTATGGCAGTGGTCCCCAAACTGTGGGGTGTGCCCCCCATAGGGGGCACAGAGGAACATTTGGGGAGGGGTGCAGCAGGACTCAGACCAGCCCCCATGGGGGGCTGGGAAGGAACATCACCCAGCCCCACTCTGGCCTCACCCCCAGCTGCAGCTCGGGCCAGCAGGGCCCTGGCCACTGCACCAGCCGCAGTTCCAGCCCCCGTTTCAGCTCTTGGCTCCTGACTGCGGCCCTGCTCCTGGCCCTGGCTCCCAACCTTAACTCCCGATCCTGGTTCCTGGGGTGGGGATGTGAGCAGGTTCCATTACAGGTAAGGAGGGGGCATGACAGAAAATTTGGGGACCACTGCCCTATGATATTCCCCTGCACTCTGCTCCCCAAAACCTCTGCTAGTGCTTCAGTTTTTAATGATATTTCTGCTTTCAATCCAATTTTCCAGCTGGGCTGAATGGCAAACAATGAGGAGCAGGTTACCTTCCATTGGCTCAGCTGGGATGAAGGACCCAAGAAGCTGTTGGCTCCTGGTCCTTTTGTTCCAACTTCTCTCCCTAACCCCCACCTCCATGTGCCCTCTCTGCTCTTATGTTGATCAGATCTGGTGGCTTGTTCCTCATTCCCAGGCCAGTTCCCGTTGTTAGAGTGCTCGGACTGCAATTTTTCCTGTGGTAAATCAGAACACCCCCACCCCTCCCCCCCGGGATCTGTTATTGTGCTTTCTTTTTTTCCAGGTATTTTTGTCTGTGAACCACAGAAAACTGAATAGCAGGAAATGAAGTGCAGATTGAGAGCATGGTTCAGTGCATTTGTTAAAATAAAACATGGGGGAAAGGGATGCTTTTATAAATAGAAAATGAAGAGTGTTTATTTTTTATTGATGAAGTATTTAATTGCACTGAGATCTTGAGGGATGTTGGTAGAGGCATTTCAGGCTGCGCAATCACTAGAAATGCCAGCAGGTTTCTTATGCAAATGTCTTACTAGCTCTAAATCAAGGGATTCAGCAGCTGTCTGTCTGTTTTATGACTGAGGGGTGTGTCCGGATTTTTATGGTGATTCGAGACATTCCAGGCCCTCAGAAACTGGGGTAAGAGAAATCTACTGGCGTCATTTAAAACAGGACTAGACAAAGTAGATGAAGAACACACTGCTGAGAATAAAGCTTGCCCTGGCTCAGTGAGGACTGGATTAGATGAGACCTCAGATGTGTCTTCAATTGCTAAGGGTGTGTCTGCGCTGCTGCTGGGACGTGCCATTTCCAGTGCAGGTAGATAGACTCACGCTGGCTCAGCATGAACTAGTGCACTTCAACGAGCAGTGTGGTTGTGGCAGTGCTGGCTGTGGCTCAGGCTAGCGGCTTAAGGCCAAGCTTGCCTGACACCGTAAGCCTGAGCTCAGGTGGCTACCCGGAGCCACTCCCCATCCACACTGCTGTGTTGAGCGTGCTGCATTCAGTGAGTCTGTCTACGTGTGCTGGGACTCGTATCTCTCAGCTGCAGTGTACATATACCCTCAGTCCCTTGTGAGAATTTAGTGCTGGTGAGAGGTGCCCTGCCAGCCCATGGAGACTGCAGCTCTCCGGATCATCTGCATTTGTCTGTAGAGACGCATGCCTCCATATGTTGCCCCTGGCCAATGTGCTTGAATCTGGCCTGGAGAGATCACTGTTGCGAGTGAGAGGTCACTTTGGTCTCAATGGCCCATTCAGCTTCGGGCGTCTCTGCTGCGACTGCCAGCAAAGCAAGGCGGTGAGCACAGACACTTTGGGCCTCCGCTGCGATAAAAAAGCCTTTGGCCCCGAGTCTCAGAGCCCGGCTCAGCTGGCTTGGGCTGCAGGGCTAAGAATAGCAGCGTAGAGGTTCAGGCTCAGGCTAGTGCCCCCTCGTGGGGTTTCAGACCCCTTGATCTGAGACCCCCACCCACAGAGTCTGAATCCAGGCTCAGCCTGAACGTTCACACTACAGGTTTATAACCTCACAGCCTGAGCTCAGATCAGCTGACCTGGGCCAGCTGCAGCTGTGCCACAGGTCTTCTATTGCAGTGTATACTTACCCTCTGGGTAGGCGGCCTCCCAGCTCTGAGAGACAGACTAGCCTATCTCAGCTCAAGCTACCATGCAGCCGTTACGGCTCGGGCAGCAATGTGGGCTCTCAAGCCCACCTGACCCCCGGGGTCTGAGCCTGGGTGAGTAGTGCAAGTCTCTGCCAGAGCCCCTGTGCCCACATCGCTATTTGTAGCATGTGAGCTCAAGCCAGGCTAGTGTGAGGCTGTCTATACGGTCTGGCTCAGGGCCTTGCTTGCAGCTGCAGTGTGGACACGCACTTTGAGCTCAGCTTTGCTCTGTTACGCCTGTGTAACTCTAGTCAAGTCGAGCGTTACCCAGGTGTAACCGAGACTCTGATGGAGAAGGCTTTTAGGTCATCCAGCCCATCTCCATACAGAGGCAGGATTGTTCAGGTTAGGGTGGCAGGTTTTAGGAAGTACACACGTGTCCACTGGGGATTGGAGGAACTCGTTTCACACAGCCATCACATGGTGGTGACTTCCAGTCACTGCCATCCCAGGCTGCCTTCATCCTGGCGACCTACGAGTGAGTCTCTACGTCCCATTTCCAGGCTCCCGACCCACACACCCACCACTCTCTGTTGTGGAGAGTCCTCTCATCCCTCCCAAACTGTAAGGTCCCATTACTTAATCCAGTGACTTTGAGGCTACCCTGTAACCAGGGCAGGGAGACCCAGACTGTGTGGTGGCCCTGGGCAATTGTCCACTCAGGAAATAGTGCATGGAACAGAGATGTATATATCAAATTCACTGTATTTACTTCTTTCATTATATAAAATGTCCCTGATTCAAGAAAAAGTACTTATGCATGTGGTCAATTAAAAGCTATAAGGAACTTTGTACAAATCTCTCCTTCTCAAAAGGACTCCCCCTTTCCACTCGCTCTCTGGGTAAAATGTTAGTTCTCTCCATTCCTGTGGGAATCCCTAGACCACTGGCTGTAGGGCCATGCTTTCCAGCTGCTGCCATTTTGTGTCCTCCCAGAGTGCTGCTGCAGACGGGGGTTGTAAGATCTGCAAAGAACAGCTTCCCGATCAAATGGAAGCTTCAGAGAAAACGTTCAGGGAGACCTTTTGTCAAAAAGGTGAAGACTGAATTTGAGGCAAAGGTGCAGACTGGTGTTTGTTTGATCTGAACCAGTCCTGTCCCTGTCCCTTACTCCTCGTCCTGAAGACGGGAGGTTGAGTGATACAGTATGTCTGTGCGGCTGGATCTGTCTGTATCATCTATCTAATCTAAACTATTATTTCTAGTGTGAGTGTCACCATACCGTTTAGGCGGGGTATTATCTCTAACCGTTAGTGTTTGAATTTTTGGCTAGTATAATAAGCGGGCAACACAGGCGGTCTTATTGCCCAACCTATTAACCATTCCTCCTGTTCCTATCCTGTGGGATTGAAGCCAAGAGTAGCACTGCAGCTTGTGCTGAGCTCCCAAGCGAGGTGCTGAATGCTGTCAGGTGCGAGAGAGTGGATGCCATGCCTGCACGTACCCCAGCAGCTGGTGACAAGTGTAAGAGGTTTGCTCTGACAGAGGAAAAGCATTAGAAGAAAGAATGGATGCAGGAAATCACCAGGAATGTTTCAGAAATCAAACTCTTCCCTCCCCTCCTTCCAAACCAACCCACCTAAAAAATGCCTTGTGTGGGCTATTTTGGAAAGGAGTCCAGGCCTGGGGAATTTTTGGCTGATGCTTCTGGAGGTTTCTGGGAGATCCGACAAATGGAAACAGGAACCAGATGGGAGTCCTAATGGCTGGAAGGAAGGAAGGAAAGAAAGAAAGAATCCATCCCTCATTGAACATATAGATACTCGTTCATTTTGGGGGGATTTTTTCCCCTTTGGCTTGTCACTTTTAACACTTTGGCCCCACTGTGCTGGAACTGCATGGGCATTTCTTGTTTGCAGGTGGTGGTGTCGGGAAATTTTTTCTTTTAAAGTCACAAACTGGGTTTATTTCAGATTTTTGTTTTTACAGTTTGCGTTACCAAAAAACCCAGAACAACAACAACAACAAAAAATGATGACTGTGGTTTGCTTTGTTGTTCCACAGCAGTCTCAGCCTATGCTGGCCACTCAGCCACTGAGTTTATCTCCCCTGCTGCCCTCTGGAGATACAATGGGGAAATAACATGGGAATGGATAAGAATAGGGCAAAATCAGGGATGGTTGTGGTTTTGCAAAGCCAAGAGTGGTTTGAGTCTGGGTCCCCTTTTATCCAAAGTCTGGAAGTCAGGGAGAGCTATAGATAATTGGTTCCAGTATTGGTCCGTCTCTTTTTCAAATACACACTGGTTTGTGAAATCTGGCTGGTTGAGTTTTTGCTTTATAGATCCCCAAAATGGGTGGTTTAAATCCAAATGCCGTTTTTTCTGATTCCCACCCCCAAAAGTTTTGGGGAGGGGATTCAGATAAATAGTTCTAGATCTGGCCCATCTCTAGGAAGAATCTCATGGAAAGAGTCTTGTTCCCCAACTGCAAGAAAGAAGGCAGAACAGACACCACCAGATAGGTGAAAGTAACTGAGTATTAACATATATCCATGTGGTGGCATTGCTTCCCTCCAATGGAGTTCCACCATTGCACCTTTAGGTTGGCAAGTGACTTAGCTTAGTTTATCATTTCATGCTCCAGTAAGATGTGCTGTAGTAGACTGGGTGCTAATAAAAAAAAAAAAGATTCTGCACCCAGAGCACAGTATGGGTGACAATAGTTGCATTTGAGAAATCTGAAGAAAGAAGAAAGTGGGTTTGGCTCACAGTGTCTGCACAAGTGGTTTTAGTTTTGTTTTTGTTTGTTTTGGGGTTTTTTTTTACTCTAATGTGGGTCTGATGCATACGATTCTGGCCAGAGTAACAAATGTTATTTCCTGACCCCAGTAACATGACCTGGGTTAAGGCTCCAAAGCCATGTACCCTGTCATGTGACCCCAGTGGCTACTGTTATGATGAAGTTTGTGTCATCCTTGGAGCTTCACTCTAATTAGGTTCAGACAAAAGTTAGACAAACTAGCAAAGTTTCATCTGATTTTGCTTTGGCATCCCACGTCACTTTGAATCAGCCCAAGTTTGCTCCAAAAAGCTCTGGTTTTCTAGAAACTTGGTCTTGGTTTGCTGGAAAATTCACTGGCCCTAGTTGCAGATGCTGGATATTTTATTACAGATTTTTTAAACAACTCTATTATAGACTGAAGGACCCATTTATTTGGAAGAAGCAAATACATTGGTTGCTGCCTTTACATTATAGATTATAAGTTATTGCCATCTGCAATGAGTTACACCTAGCAAGGGATGTAAAAGGCATTAAGAAGAGGTTCTATAACTTCATTAGGAGCAAGATAAAAAAAAAGGAAAGTGTAGATCCACTACTTAGTGGGGAAGGACAGCTAAAACAGATGGTATCAAGAAAGCTGGGGTGTTTTGCTTCAGTCTTCACTGAACAGGTTAATTGTGACCAGTTACTTAACACAATTAATATTAATAGCAAGGGGAAGGAACAGAAGCCAGAAGAGGAAAATAACAGATTAAAGAAAATTTAGATAAATTAGATATATTCAAATTGGCTGTGCCTGATTCAATTCATCCTAGGGTACTTAAGGAACTAACTGAAGCAATCTTGGAACTATTAGCAATTATCTTTAAGTGTTCATAGAGGATGTGTGAGGTCCCAGAAGACTGGAGAAGGGCAAACATAGAGCCTATTTTTAAAAAGAGGAACAAAAAGGACCTGAGGAATTATGGACCGGTTATCCTAACTTTGTTATCTGGAAAGATACTGGAGCAAATTATTAAACAATCCAAACTTAGAGGATAATAGGGTTATAAGTAAGCGCCAACATGAATTTATCACGAACAAATAATGGCAAGCTAACCTAATTTTCCTTCTTTGACAGGGTTACTGGCCAAATGGATGGGGGAAACTGTTAGATATGTGATATCTTGAATTTAGTAAGGCCTTTGAGACAATCCCACATAAGTCTTATAAGCAAACTAGAGAAATATGGTCTAGATGAAATTACTATAGGGTGGGTGCATAACTGGTTGAAAAACTATATCCAAAGGCTATGTCTACTCTTAGAGCTGGGGATATAATTCCCAGCTGGTATAGATGTACCCGCGCTAGCTCTGCTCAAGCGAGTGCACTAAAAATAGTGTAGCAGGGCAGTGGTGAGTGGTGTCATGGGCTAGCCACCTGAAGTACATACCCATGGAGTCCAGGCAGGTTTGTACTTGGGGTAGTCAGCCTGTACCAGAACACGTTGCTGCCCATGTTACTGCAGCTACACTGCTGTTTTTGGCATGCTAAATTGAGCAGAACTAGCACAAGTACAAATCTATGCAAGCTGGAAATCTCACCTCCAGCTCTAAGTGTAGATGTACCCAAAGTGTGGTTGCCAATGGTTTGCTATCAGACTGGGCCCTGGTCTACACGTATCTGGTGATTCGATGGGAGTTACGCAAGCTAAGCAGAGTAGCTTGCATAACTCCCATCGACTGCTGTGCTTCCTTTCTGCATAGAATCTTCACTATGCCACTTGAGGAGGTGATTTTACAGCGTCAACGTCTGGATCGATTGAACGGGTCTTCACTTACCGCTCAATCGAGGTCGATCTGATGGCGGCGACTTTGCCACCGTCAGTGTAGACATACCGTGGGAGGATGTATCTAATGAGAGCCCACAGGAGTCTGTTTTGGGGCAGTACGATTCAGTATTTTCAATAACAACTTGGATAATGGAGTGGAGATTATACTTATAAAATTTGTGGATGACACCAAGATAGGAGGGGTCGCTATGGCTTTGGAGGACAAGTTTAGAATTCAAAATAACCTTGACAAATTGGAGAATTGGTCTGAAATCAATATGATTAAATTAAATAAAGACAAGCATAAAGTACTTCACTTAAGAAGGAAGAATCAAATGCACAACTACAAAATGGGGAATAACTGGCTAGGCGGTAATACTGCTGAAAAGAATCTGGGGGTTATAGTGGATCACAAACTGAATATGAGCCAACAATCTGATTCAGTTGCAAAAAAGGCTAATATGCTGCTGGGGTGTATTAAAAGGGGTTTCATACATAAGATGTGAGGTGATTGTCCGAATCTACTCAGCACTGATGAGGCTGCAGCTAGAGTACTGTGCCCAGTCCTGGGTGCCACACTTTGGGAAGGGTGTGGACAAATTGGGGACAGTCCAGAGGAGAGCTACGAAAATAATAAAAAGTTTAGAAAACTGATCTACGAGGAAAGGTTAAAAAAGTGGCATGTTTAGTCTTGAGAGAAGAAGACTGAGAGGGCACCTGATAACAGTCTCCAAATATGGGAAGGGCTGTTACAAAGAGGGCTGTGATCAATTGTTCTCCATGTGCACTGAAGGTAGGACAAGAAGTAGTCAGATTAATTTGCAGCAAGGTGAGATATTAGGGAACATTTTCTAACTATAAGAATAGCTAAACATTGGAATAGGCTTCCAATGGAAGTTGTGGAATCCTAATCATTGGAGATTTTTAAGAGCACATTAGACAAACACTTATTGGATAGTCTAGTCATACTTGGTTCTGTTTCAGCTCAGGATGCTGGAATAGATGACCTGTAGAGGTACCTTCCAGCCCTACATTTCTATGATTCTAAGCTCAGACGTGTGATGTGCGAAGGAACAATACCTCCCTTTGTTTCATGAAAGTGTTCTCTATTTTCTGTTATATCACTGTTTTGTTTCTCTTTTTGAAAGATTCCATGTGCCACTCATTAAGAACCAAGCTGTCAAAAGGTTGAGGGCCAGACGTTTTACCCAACTAGTATGTATTGGATGCTGAACTGCACATAAGAAAATGCAGTGTCTTCAAAAGTAAGTAAGTAGCTGGAAGCAGGCTGTGAAAATTCATCAGATTAGCATGACCAATTAGCTTATCCCCTAGTTATTATACATGTGTTTATTTGTAATGAGAATCTTCAAAGATTATTCTATATTAGATATCTGGCTAATTTTTGTTTACATGATTCGGTTCCCAGATACTACAATTATAAGTGCCATACCTAGACAGATAGACTTATAATTTTATACTGGACCATGCACTAGTATATGTTCTTTAGGGAACTGAATTGGTAAGGATGGATCTGATGACCTATGGACTAGATAAACTAAAGACTTTTCCACCTTTAACTTCAAGGATTGGGGCTAATTTTCAGAAATGGCGGGCAGGTACAACTCCAGCTGAATTTAATGGGATCTTCAGGTTCTCAGCACCTCTGACAACCAGGCCCTAGATTTAAAGAGAGCAGTTTGAGTTGTGCATTCTCTCAGCTTTTAGACCTACAAATGTTCCTTCCGTGGAGGTGATTAACATACGTGAGAATTTTTCCATATATTTATAGTTTCTTCACTGTAATATGGGGTTTTATAAGATAAATAACCCTGGTCATGATTTTTTAAAACTTTCAGGTCTTCCTTACACATCTTAAAGAATCTGAAACCAATTAAAAAACAAAACAAAAAAAAGTTCTTCGAAGGTCACCTTTAAATAGCTCAAAATATTTATAATAATCCAGTTTTTTGTGGATGACAGGCAGAGGGATTAATGCTCATACACCCAAAGCAGCATCTCAAAAAGCACATCATCTTGTTCTGAAAGGGACATGACAGGCTTAAAAATGAGACATTTTTAAAAAGTCTTTATTGCTATTATTCTCTTAGATTAATAAAAGAGAGAACGTTTCAATCTAATTCACTTTTGACTAATTATGCTGTTTGTTTCCTTTATGGCATTTTACTCTGCCTAGATAGTGGAACCAGACAGGTCAGTTTAACTTCCTATTTAGTTTTCAGACACTGCCATAGTATATGAACATGTGTTCACGTAATGGCAGGAGAGACTTTAAATTTAGGTGTGGAAAAAGTCACTAATTTTTAAAAAAATAAATCATGAAAACCTTTTTAACATTGTGAGGCTTTCTCTTTAAAATAAATAAATAAAATCTACAGTTGGCAGTGTCCCTTTATCCAAGCCTGACATCATTGTGAGGCTGAGCTTGTTGGTTCAATTCAATGATATTTCATTGGTATGATGAGTGTTGTCAAAGTGAAAGGCAGAACACTCTGGTAAGTGTCAGAGATAGGTACATTCAGCCTAGAATCAGGCTTCCTACTGTGTTAGTGATTTTATCTTTTGTGCCATTTTGTTATTGTTGTCCTTTTCTTATTCAGTGGCAAGTTGTATGTGGTGTGGTAACTGCTGTCTCTTTCCCTTCCTCTAAGTGACTGTCTGTCCTTTGCATGGGTTTGCTCTACAGTTTATAGAATTGATAGAATATTATTGTCTGAAACGTATGCAGGACTTTCTGTTATAGCTGTCTGTTGAATGGACAGCAAAACCTGTGACAAAATCTTCCCGAAGTAGTGTTCAAATTTATGCTGTATAATATGCTGCTTGCCTCAAAGGTTCCCCTGGTTTCAAAATGAGGAAATTCTGGTGGTGGGTCTAGGAGATCCCTAATAAGTCAGAGGCAGGAAAACTTGAGTGAAAGTGTCATAATTCCAGAGGAAACAGAGAGGAGAGAAACTCTAGGCCTACTGTACAAGTACTGGGAGATGGTGGTTGAGGGGGGAGAGGAATAAAGCTAAGAAAAGGCCAGGTTTTAGCTCTGCCCTGGGAAGTTCACAAAGGCCCTGATTCAGCAGAACACATAAGCACATGCTTAACTCTAAGCATATAAATGTAGTCCTTCTGACTTCACTTAAAGTGAAGCATGTGCTTTTGTGTTTTGCTGAATTAGGACTGAGGCCCGGAGCTGAGCCGCACGGACGTGCCCTCTTTGACTAGCTCTTTCTAGCACCACACTGTAGAATTGGTCCTCCTCTCTGCACTGGAGGACATTACGAAATCCTGACCCTGACAGAGTGCAGATGCATTATTGGGATGCCCTCAGGTCATGGGAGGGCTAATAGTCACATTCCTGGCTGTGATGGCGAAAGATTTACGCTGGGTGCTCACTCGCCTCGCCCTGCACCGGGCCGGCTCCCTGTCTCACCGGCCCCCTCGGCTTTAATTGTTGTGTTAATGGCCCTTTTATTTGAAGCAGATCCCCTGGCTTACAGAGGAGAATGTCATTATGTCGTATTTTAGATGTATTTACATTCTCCTTGCCACAGGGATAACATTCTAATTATTTTCTATAGCTGACAGCACTAGCGTCTGCTGGTATTATAGACCCCCTTAGACCTGATTACATGGTCTGTTTTTCTTCAAATCACCCACAAATGACACTGTGGAGCAGGTTTATTATCAATTGGCGTACCTTTGCTTAGCGCAACCCGCTCCTGAAACAAATGTACTGAAAAGATAATACATGTTTAGAGCTTGCGTCTTTGCCTGCACGAAGGCAGATGGGCTTAGGAAGGTTAAGCCAACAGTTAACCTCCTCTGACTCTTAAACCTTCCCCACGCACCCCTACAGAGACAGACTACACAGGCAGTAGAGTACCATTCTGTACAACATTTCTCATGCAAACAGTTTCCCAACTGATGGGGCAGCTGTAAATCAGATGGGTAGAGGGTGAAATAACAGCAGAGGGATGAGATAAGCTAAGGTGTTTAAGGAAAGGGGAAAAGAGAGTGATTTCAGTCCCGTGTTGCAGTGAGATGGAGGGACATATGGGACAATGTCCTAGATAGCAGGAGCTGCAAAATGGGAAGGATCTTCCATCAGTAATGGGCAAACCATATGGAAGGAGAGAAGGAAGTGGGAATGGAGTACTGTGAAGAGCTAGAATAAGTCCCTGGACAGTTAGAAGTGTAATTTTGTACTAAATTCTGAACTGAATGAGGCGCTAGTGTGGTTATTTGAGGGCAAGCATGATGGAGTTTCACTTCTGTGTCCATGGGAGAAGGTGAGTAGTGGAGTTGTGCATGACTGGGGGCTGGAAATCAGGGATTCCACAGAGAAAAGAGTTACAACTATTGAAGTGATGGGAGAGGGGGGCCTGCGTAAGGAGATCAAGGGGAGAGGGTGTTGAGACTGTGAGAAGGTTAAGGAGTAGGGGTAGATAGATTTCTGAACACCAGGGATGTGAGGGGTTCAGAGTCCAGGACAATGCCTAAATTATGGTCACTGAGGGCAAGTGGACAGCCTCGTTTAGAAGTGTAATGGAAAAGAATGATTTATTCAGCAGATTTCATCTTTTTCTGTTTAGGGAACGTTCCTGGCCAGATTGAGATATTCTCAGAATTATTCAACAAAATGTTTGTTGCTGCTGCTGCTTTCTTTTTTCTTTTTTACTCTGTCACCTACTGGTTTGCCAAATTTGTGTTTTGTTTCTGAGTTGTGATGGGTCAAGTCAGTCATTGTTTCTGTTCTCTGACTGGATTCATATGACTCTTGCAAACAGGTTTCTGAGGTGAATGTTTCCTCAAGGTCAGTCTTAAATTTGCTTTCTACGTGTATTCAAAGCACAAATGTGAAATTCACATTCCAGGAGCATTCATGCTAGTAAAATCCAATCACATAAATGCTTGTGCAAACTGAACACTTGGGGCCCAAACATTGCTGAGGCAAATTCATTCAAGAATTCAACTGTATGTTCATGGAATTTTTTTTCTCGCACTCTAGAGGTGATGAGTATCTGATATTTATGGCATAATAGGCATGCATGGCATTTTACAGGCAATTACAAAGACAAGGTCACTGCCCCAAGGAAAATACAGTCTAAATTAGACCAAAACACAATGAAAGTCATGGCAGACCATGGGGGTGAGGAGAGAAGAAATAATATTAAACCAGAGGTCAGTACACTTCCTGAAAAGTCTGGTTTCCTAGGGAGGGTGGATCAGATACATTATTTTTCACCTTTTTATATGTCAATTTTTCATGTATAATTTAACTGTATGTCTTTGGCAGCCTTGGCTAGGGGGATGCTGCTCTCGCCCCAAAGAGCCATGTAGGTTCACAGATACATGGCATCTTCTAGCTTGTGCAGATAATGCGCATTTGGGTGCAGAGGGAGGGGGGATGAGATCAGTCAGGCTATTGATGTGCTGAGCAGAGGAGCAAAGCAATATTTCAGTGGGAGAGGAAGAGAAAGCGTGTATAATAACCTTGATAACAACTCTTTGTATTTAGACTGGGTAAGAAGCTCAGGGCAGGAATATCTGCTACCCAAACCAGCCTTGATCAAGTCAGACAAGCTGGGTGAGGTAATATCTTTTATTGGATTAAGCTTTCAAGCTACACAGGACCTGAAGAAAAGCTCTGTGCAGCTTGAAAACTTTTCTCTTTCACACACAGAAGTTGCTCCAATAAAAGATATTACCTCACCCACCTTGTCTGTCTAATATCCTGGGACCAATACCGCAAGCAACAATTGATTGTGTCAGTCCCTGTGTTGCTGGTGAAACTGAGCTGAGTGGAAAAAGTTTTCCACAAATTTTCATTTCAGTCTGAAAATGACATTCCATTTTCCAATATTCATGACCCTCAGTGGTGTACCAAGGGGGTGGGGAGCAGGCCCCCGGGCGCTGGCCTGAGGCATGGGCGCCAGACCAGCCCTTCATGATGTGCCAGCCCAGCCCTGCACGACGTGCAGGGGGCAGAGGGCATAGGAGGTGCTTAGCGGTGGCTGGACGTCAGGCCGGGGGCTGAGGCTGCCCCGCCCGAGCTGGTGACAGACTATGGGGCAGGAGCTAGGGAGATGGGTGCTGTGCAGCAGGTAAGGGTGGGGGAGGGCGAGGGTGGAGCCCAGCCAGAGCCAGCCTCCGCCGCTGCAATGAACCGCAGAAAGTCCACTGCCCCGCAGGTACAGACCCCCACTCCCCGGGGCAGCTGGGGGGCAGTGCCATCTGGGGGGAGCTAGGGACCCCTCCTACCCTGCGCCTGGGTGGGGGCGGCAAGGAAAATGTAGGCTTGGTCCCCGGGTGCCAGAGGTCCACGGTACGCCACTGATAACCCTTCCATGTTCACTGTCTGTGAATGCTTGGGTCTTATGGTTTTATTAGGGTGTACACTAGGGAAAAGTGAATATTTGGCTCCAACGCTTGAATATTGGCCTAAAGTGAATTTCAGATTGTATATTCAGTGGGAAATTGCTAACTCATGCTATGTGTGCTAGTTACAGAAGTCATGTGATTTTGTTTCTGTTCCCTGGTTGGATGACTTACAGTGTCTGACCAACAGAGAACATATTGCAAATGATCGCAAGGCACTGTTCACAAACGCTCTGCAAAGCTCAGGCTATTCATGGAAGAAATTTGTGAATCATTTTGAATAATGAATAAACTCCAGGATGTTATGATATGTTGATGGACAATTAGCAAACAGATGTTTTAAAAAAGAAAAATCCATTCACTTGTTTGCTAAAAATTATTTGCTCACCTCTACTTGCGAATTGTGTTTGACAGAAAGTGCTACTGCTAGTGATAAGAGCATCTCAAAAGATTTCTAGGGTTGGTTCATTTTAAAAACCCAGACATTTAAATGCTGATTAGATCATCAGATAGATTGATAATAAGAATACTACTATATATTTCTGTAGTGCTTTTTACTGAAGAGCGATTCACAAGCCATGTATACACAGCACCATTAAGCTGCAGTCACCTCTGCAATGGCCAGTAACAGAACTGTGTGAGGAGGGAAATTTTTGCCAAAGAGAATGTGTGCATAGGTGTCAGGAACTCATGTTTTAAAGTCTTACCTGAAAGACCTCCACCCAATAAGGTCTTGTCTACTCTAGGAAAATTAGGACCCATAAATCAACACCAGTGTGGTTCCACTAGTGACACAGTAGAAACTGTAACGTAGACAGAGCTCAGGGGATTTTACCAGCATGTAATCTAACTGAACTCAGATCCCTGTCTCCATTACAGCGTCCAGTATTGCTACCTCCAGGGGTGGGTGCACTGCTGGAGAACTATAGGTCCCAATTTTCCTAATGTAGATGCAGCCTTAGTTGCACTGAGCTCATTTTATCTACCTTGAAAGGCTGAGTCAACACTGCTGGGATTTGAACCTGTGGTTCCAAGGTGTCTGGGTATTTCAAACCTAAGGCTGAATTCACTAATTATCCCCTTATCTAAACTGCCTAACATCTGAGTCTGCCAAACTGGGCTGGAAATCTCAAGCAAACATGCTTTTCCCCCGGCATTTGTACTCCTGTGCGAAGAGAGCCCAGAAATGCAGAGGGGCTCAAAGCTGAAACAATAATAGTTTTAAAAAGTTACTATAACTGTTTGGAACCAAATGTTCAATTTGAGTTTTGGTTGAAATTCAGTCATTTCTTTTTGATCCAAACTGGTTCACCCAGTCCTAATTGACATCTTTTAGAAGTTTGCATGGTAGAGCTGTGATACTGAGATGCAAACATTATTATCTTGTGTCACTGGCCTAGAAAAGCCTAGTCCCCAGAAGGCCACTGCTAGACCACTAGGGTCAGGAAGGGGCTAGTCGCTTCCCTGTGATTTATCAAGATATTCTCTCATCCCAAAAGCCCTTCCCCTGAGCATAGGCAGAAGAAGGAATTCAGGTTCAAGTTTGCTAAACACTGTGATAAATCACAGAAGACAAAGACAAACCATTCCAGTTTCCCCCTCCCATACGGTCACTGAATGTATCTTCTGAAAGTCCCAAATGCACCCAGAATATGTACAAACAATCCTGGGTTTTTTATCATATTTTCACTGGCTTCCCTTATCTGTATGGAAGTTGCCCTTTCAATAACAAAAAACAAACAAACAAGAAAAAACCCCACAACGTTGGACTAACCTATGGCTTACTGTCACAGTCAGATATTGTAGTGCAGCACAGAAGATGTAGTTTCAAATTCTCCACCCTTGTATGGAAAGTAGATTGGCATACATAATTAATAAGAAATAACATAACATATTTGGCTTCTTTTAGACTATCCATGAGCAGATGCATGATAAATTCCTTATTGAAATGATTCAGCAAATCCCTGTCAGAACCCCTTTGATCATCCAAGGGAAGCTTTTCGATGACTCCTTCCCATAGTGCCCCTCCGGATTTACTGGCAGATGGGAGCCCCAGGAGATCCCTGTCGCCAGAACCATCTTCTTGAGACCAAAGACATCAGATCAATCACAGTCTCAGAAACATAGGAAAAAGTTGGTATTGGGCTCCTCGAAGACAAGGATGTGACATTTTTACACAGAAGGTTGTTCCAGTACTGGCAATAGAGCGAATCATGTCCTTCAGCTATCTGCTCCCAGTACCGGCTCATACTCATAGACCTGAGTCGTTAACTCCAGCGCCCTCCCAGGGGCCACTGAAAGTGGCTACTTCATCAACTGTGACTGATCAGACATCTCTGATCCTGGCAGCACAACCGACAATATATCAGTGCTCAGAATACCAGAGGACTACGCAGTAGCTCAAGACCTCTTATGCCTGTCAGTACCACCATTACCATTGATACAAGATGAAGATCCTCATCCGGCACCAGGGTCTGAGACCTTTAGCTCTGGCACCACTCTGTCGTTGACTCATTGACTGTAGATCAAGTACCACTCTCTTCAACCTTATCCAATCTGGTACCAGCTCCACCCTGGCACAGGGTACCAGCAGCGAGGAAGCTTTCTGTGCTGCTTCTGGTGCCACATTTCCAGCATAGATCCCAGTTACAGTCACCAAAGACCCTCGCTGGTACTGTACCTCCTTGGCTCCCTGAATACTCTCATTCTTCATCAGAATCTGAGGTGGGCGCTCAAGTCTCACTCTACCAGGAGTTCAGGGCTTCCTCCAGGTCCCATTCTGATATGTATGGATGCACTACAAAAAGGATGTGGACAAGTTGGAGAGAGTCCAGCGGAGGGCAACAAAAATGATTAGGAGGCTGGAGCACAAGACTTATGAGGAGAGGCTGAAGGAACTAGGCTTGTTTAGTCTACAGAAGAGGAGAATGAGGGGGGATTTGATAGCAGCCTTTAACTACCTGAAAGGGGGATCCAGGGAGGATGAAGCTAGGCTGTTCTCAGTGGTGGCAGATGACAGAACAAGGAGCAATGGTCTCAAGTTGCAGTGGGGGAGGTCTAGGTTGGACATTAGGAAAAAGTTTTTCACT
The DNA here is from genome assembly GCF_026122565.2 of Emydura macquarii macquarii. Taxonomy (NCBI): domain Eukaryota; kingdom Metazoa; phylum Chordata; order Testudines; family Chelidae; genus Emydura; species Emydura macquarii. Next base: position 13,453,461 of record NW_027131105.1, on the reverse strand, counting down.
AGGAGGGTGGTGAAGCACTGGAATGGGTTACCTAGGGAAGTGGTGGAATCTCCATCTTTAGAGGTTTTTAAGCTGAGGCTTGACAAAGCCCTGGCTAGGATGATGTAGCTGAGGTTATTCCTGCTTTGAGCAGGGGGTTGGACTAGATGACCTCCTAAGGTCCCTTCCAACTCTATGATTCTATGAGTCTATAACTGACAGGAGTAGAGTCAGGATTTGGGACTCTTGAGATACAAATAGGGCCTAGTACCATACCAACCTCCTCAACGGCAGTATTGGATACCCTGGGGGATACTCCTAGCATCCAGATCAACATTGCCTCTGCCTATTAGAAGCAGATCCCCTAAGAGACAGCCTTCTACAGCCAATACTGAGAGGCCTGTCACAGTTGGTACCAAGCAACCTGTGGAGTTACAATTACAGGACTTATCTCAACCTGCTTGGCAGCTCCAGCCTACTCTGGCACTGCAGGACCAACCTTGGGAGAGTTCTCTCTTGCCTTCCCTTCCCTTCATGGATCCTCCTCATCACATGATGAGCCCTTGGTACCAGAGGCATCCTTCCCAGTACCAGATGATTTTAAGGTACCAAGAGTTCCTCAGGAGAATGGCTGCTTCTCTTGGATGCAGGTGGAGCTAGAAGAAAATAATAGCCTCCAAGTGGTTGTTGTTGTTGTAGCTATGTCAGTCCCAGGATATTAGAGAGACAAGATGAGTGAGGTAATATCTTTTACTAGACCAACTTCTGTTGGAGAGAGAAACAAGCTTTCAAGCTGCACAGAGGTGAAGGAGAGCTTGTCTCTCTCCCCAACAGAAGTTGATCCAGTAAAAGATATTACCTCATCCATCTTGATTGATGTTTTGAATCCAGCGATGGCAGGAAAGGTAGCCCTGCCTATAAATGATGCCATTATGCAACCTATTAAAACAGTGTGGCAAACCCTGTTCTCAATTCCACCGCTAGCTAAATGGATGGAATGCAAATACCAGGCTCTATCCCAAGGATTTGAGCAGATTTATTTATATCCTGTGCCAGGCTCACTAATAGTGGCCATGGTGAACAAAAGGAGTTGTCAGGGCTGGGCTAAAGCTACTCTCAAACAAAAAGATGCCTAGAAGCTTGATCTCTCTAGGAGAAAGGTTTAGTCTATGGCAAGTTTACAAGTCCTCATTGCCAATCACCAGGCCTTATTGTCATGTTACAATTGTTCTAACTGGGAGGCAATCTCTCAGTTGGCAAATAAACTGCTGGAAACAACGCTAGAGAACAGTTTCAGTCCTGTGTTGCCGAAGGTTGCCTAGTCTGTTGATCAGCTCTGCAGGCTTCCTTAGACACTGCGGATTTTGCTGCCAGGACTATGGCTATGGCAGTGACTATGCGCTGTTCCTATAGGTTGCAGTCCTCAGGAATTCTTTTGGCAGTATAACACGTAATTGGAGACCTTCACTTTGAGGGCTGGGCTTCATTCTCATACCAAATGGATGTGGTGTTACACGCACTAAGAGTATGTCTACCCTGCAGCTGGGAGTCAGTCTACCCTGCCTAAGCAGACAGACTAACACTAGCTTGGCTCAATTTCCGTGCTCAAAATAACAGTGTAGTTGTTGTGGCTCTGATGGAGACTCAGGCTAGCCACCCAAGCTCAGACCTGGGTCAGGTGGGTCCGGCTGTGTGTGGCTACCCCAAGCATAGTGGTGTGGCAATATCCACACTGCTATTTGTAGTATGCTGTCTCAAGCCCCGCTAGTGCAAGTCTGTCTCTCCCGTCTGGAAGTCTTGTCCCCAGCTACAGGATAGACATGCCCTAATGGACTCTAGAACAGTTCAAAGTCTTCAGGCCTGTACACACTGGCTACGAAGATGACAAATATCCTCCTCAATACTAGTCAACCTCTGGCATTTCTACAGATGGGATTCAGTCACCCTCAGGGCATCTCTCTTTCTGGGTGTTCAGAATGGCCTAGTGGATCACTTAAGCAGATCCTTCAATTTAGGCCACAAAAGGTCTCCCAATACACCAGTTCTAGCTATGGTGTTTTGCCCAGGCAGTTTTTCAACAGTGGATTTGTTTGCAAGTTGGCAGAACAGGAAGTGTCTTTGGTTCTCTTCCAGGGAGATTCACAACCCTGGGTCACTCTCAGAATCTTTCCTGCTTCTGTGGAACAAGGATCTGCTATATATATGTCCACCAGTACCCCAATTCCCAGGGTCATTCTGAAACTGAAACAAGATTGAGGCAGAATGACATTTATAGTGCCAGTGTGGCCGAGCCAGCGGTGGTATTCCAACATATGCAAGTTATCCACTCAAGAGCTCCTGCTCTTGCTGCTAACCAGAGACCTCATTGCTCAGAACCACATGTGGGAGCTGCACCAGAATCCTCGAGTGCTGCACCTCATAGCATGGTCCATCAGTGGTTAATTGCAGAAGAGGCGCATTGTTCTCTGGCAGTCCAGAAAATCCTTCTTAATAGTAGAAAATCTTCTACAAGAGCAGCTTACCTGAGTAAGAGGAGGCATTTCTCCATCTGATCAACCTCCTGTAATGTGTCCCTGACTCAACTTAAGATCCAAACTATTATGGACTATTTCTTACATCTTAAAGGGTCAGATGAAGCCCTCATCTCCATTAGGGTGCATCAGGCTGCTATCTCAGTGTTTTGCCCTCAAATTGATGATAGAACTGTGTTTACGAACCCTATCATGACCAGATTCCTGGAAGATCTAGGCAGCTTGTTCTGACCTATCCGGGATCCAGCATGAACTTGGGATTTGAATTTAGTGTTGTCTGCTTTTATGGACCCTCAGGCTATCTTCGCTGAAAGGCATAGAAGCAGGAAGCCTGCTTAGTGCCTATCGCTTCCACTAGGAGAGTGGGAGAACTAAATGCACTTGGCACTGATCCACCATGCACCACCTTCCACAAAGACAAGGTCCCGCTTAGGCTGCACTCTAAGTTTCTCTCACAGGTGGCATCTGATTTCTACCTGAATCAGTCCATATGCTTACCAGTTTTCTTTCCAAAGCCATATGCTCACAAAGAGGAACAAAATCTGCATATTCTGGATTTGCGTCAAGCTTTGGCTTTTTACCTGGACAAGACAAAGCCCTTTGAGGTTTCTTCCCAGCTCTTAGTTTTATTTGCAGAGTATATGAGAGGTCAACCAAGTACCACACAGCCACTCTCAGAATGGCTCATCAGCTGCATCGCTATGTGTTGTACTGCCAAGGATGTAACAGCACCTCCTGAGAAGCTGACAGCACATTCAACCAGAGCACATTCAGCCTCTGCAGCATTTGTGGCACATGTCCCTGTTGTGGACATCTGCAGGGCAGCAACGTGATCTTCTGAACACACATGCACCAGATATTATGCACTGGCTGCTGCATCAAGGGAAGATGCAAATGTAGGAAGAGCGGTCCAACAATCCCTCTCTTCCCATGAGTTTCCAAGCCCCACCGCTTTGGAATATAGCTTGAGATCCACCTACAGTGTAATGAACATATGCAAGCACTCGAAGAAGGAAAAATGATTACTTGCTGCCTCCTACCTGTAGTTTTTCAAAATGTGTTGCATATGTCCATTAACCAATCCACCCTCCTTCCCAAATGCATTGGAATCTTCCAGCTTTCCAGTGTAAGGGGCAGGGCAGCTCTGCCCTTTATACCCTCCACTCTGGACACAAGGAGTTGGGGTGTGGGTGGGGCCACCCCTACAGGTGCCGCTAGGGAAAATTCTCTTGCACTAGTGCATAGGCTGTGTAATGGACGCATGCACCACGTTACAGTTACGAGAAGGTAAGTAACTGGGTTTTTGGTCATGTAGGTTGCATATCACTCGTCAAGTGAATGACCCTCGCAAATGGAAACTTCAGTTTCAACAAATTCTTGTGCATGCATCTCTGAAATCCACTATCCACAAACTTTAATCCTCGGAAAGGCCCAGTCACTGGGATGCTTGTGGGAGATAAACGTACAAGGGACACAAAGAAGGCAAAAGTGAATCCATGTAAAGAAGTGGAGTGGACATTTTTTGCCCCACCGTTCCCCCAGCTTTTCTGGAAACCACTGAGGCATCTTGCATTGCAAATGACCTTCCTCTCTTCTAAATGCCCTCTCTCCTCAGTACTTTTCCTGTTGGAGAAGGAGTGTTGCCCTGGGCATGTTGTCTTCCAATCAGATACAAACTACTCGTACTACTGCATCTATCTGCCTTCATTAAATAAAACTCGGCACCATAGTTATGGGCCTGCTGTAAAACACATTTCTTTCCTTGATAAATTAAATTCTAAAATGACATTGCCTGTTTCATCATCCCTCCTTGAAGCTTACTTCTTCTGGGAGGCTTTCTAACAAAAGTTCAGTGCGGAAGTTAAAATCATAAATATAATGAATTAATTTAAAACATTAATTAAAAGTCTGAGCAACCAACAAGAAACATGTGAATCTAATCAACTCAAAGATCTTCTCTCTGTGGGAGTAAATCCCACCCCCCCACCTCCCAGCAGTTCTTCCCTCCTTTTATTTACCCTTCCTTATCCCTATCCACCCTTGTCTCTTGTAATTTTTATGTTGTGTTCTTGATTTAATTTAGATTGTAAGCTCCAAGGGGCAGGGATCTTGTCTTTACATTTGCCTGTGAAATACCACACACAGCTATTGTGCTGCAGATATGGTAATCATTTATAGAGGTGATTGCATGGCATGTTGTGGATCTGGATTTCCCCAGAGTTTTAGGGATAGTGGGTGGTTGGGGTTTAGGTTTGTTTTCATTTTTAGTTATTTATATAATGCCTATTCCTAACCTCAGCTCAGGCCCACAATTTCAAAATGCAGAGTGCTCGCAACTCCTGTTAATGTCAGTGGGAGATAAGTCACTCAACACCTTGCAGAATCAACTCTCTCCTAATGTGGAAATGTACCAGTGTCTTCCAGCAATGGCACTTTCCAACTGAAAATGGGTCACATTGCAAATGTTAGAATCCAGACTATGCATTTCATAGACTTTTAACAAAACAGTTATCAATTTCAAATAAACACCAAATAATTTCTTAGAAATACATTTATGGGGGGGACATTAGTTCTATAAGAAACTTCACTACATGGTGATGAAACCTTCATCGAAATTTTTTTGTATATACAGCTATTAATTAACACCGAATAACTGTCTTATGTAGAAAGGGGAGAACAGAAGCCCTGGACTGATTTCTTGATCAGCTGGGCCCTTAGGAATAACAACATTTTACCACTGCTCTTGGCCAGATGCATCCCTATTTGCAAATGGTCTGCTTTTGGGCCGCTGCCGTGATCTGCAGCCCTCAGTCATTTAGGCAGTAAAGGCAGTAGGGAGATTTACCCCAGTGGTGGTGTCTGTCGCCATACTGGGCTCTCAGGCCTCTCCTGCCCTTTGAAGATTCCCCGTTGTTTGGGCTATTAACATACTTTCTGGGTGGATGTTTATCTTCTTTGAAACTTTTACAGCAGGCACACTGTGAAAGAAAACCCTAAGAAGCTCATTCTAACCAAGCAGTGGCAGAATCCTTCAGTGAGCATAATGCAACCCAGCCAGTGCTTTCTCCTTTATTTCATCAGCCTCTAATACCTAACAGTTCTGTAAGTAAACATTTATAGATCAAATCAAAAGCCTGCAAAAGGAAGCACTCTGGATAGATTAGAAGCTAAACTGATCTAAATTAGAAGAGATGCAGAGATAACCTTCCCAGTCTAAAAAGCATATACTATCGGTTGCATGCAGATAATTAAATGAATGAGCCCTTTTCTATTGAACAACTGATGTGCGATTGATAAACTTAATTAATAATTAACTTTTTAATTAAATATCAATTTAAAACAAGTGTGGTAATATGCCACTTGCATTTAATTTTGCTGGCTTTTCTTCGTTAAAGGGCCATCATTAGGGTTACAGGTATCTGTTTAAGATGCCGCTGTGTGCCACAGAGGGAATAAATGTGTCCGCTGGGTGCTTACCAATGACGAAAGGATGATAAACAAGAACCAAAGATAAAGCTAGCATCCAACTTCAGAGATGCAGTGGAAGCTGCAATTAAAGAGAACGTTCCTGGTCACTAACTTTCCTTGCAGGGAAGGTCTCAATACCCTTGTGTGACATCATTGGTATTAAAGGGGGGTTGCAATGCACACAGAAGGGCGGACACCCTGAAAATTTCAGTCTTGGTAGAAATTCTAATCACAGCTTCATGAATGAAGAATGAATCAGCTTGACTCTGTTTAGAGTCTAGCTCCAGAGCTTGGCCTAGGTGAGGAGTGAATGAGCTGGGAGTTATTGTCTTGTTTGAGCATAAGGTTTCCTAAGAAAATAAGGGAAAGAGTCTTCATAATTGAGGTTCTCTTTTCCCCACAATGCATCAGTGTTACTCCTGTTAATACTAATGGGGATAATTGACTTCCCTCAATTGGAGCTCCCATTAATAGGGGCTCCTTTTCCCTCAGTGCATCCATAACTTGTTTTGTGAGTTTCAATTGCATTCATCTTAATAGGGATCATTTCTGCCTTCAATTTACAAGTCCAATAAACAGTAATGGTGGATCTCATCTCCTTTTCAAAATCACATATAGTCAATTGAAGTCTTTAAAATGGTGTTTGTAGACATCCATTCCAGTGTTGCACTGCCATTCTATTGTTCACGTTCATGTCCCCTAGCTAGGCAGTATCTGGAAACATTTGTGTGATTTGGTTTTTGTTGCATTAATGTTTGGGGAATGTCTGTTTGTCATATGAACACCCATATTCACCAAAAAGTGTCTTTCTCATTCACTATTCTCCTGTTTAAAAAGTTACTCAGGGAGCTGTACCATGTGACTTCAGTGACCAGTCATACAGCCTAAGTAATGAAAAATGAATAGAAAAAGTCTGACGTGAATAGCTCACAAACAACCTATAAGTTGAAAGTTGTATGTTCAAACGGTGCAGCCAGCAGTTCCAAAAAAACAAATATAGCTGAAGAAATCAGGGGAAGTGCGAGAATAACTTGCAAACAAAGAGCAACAAATAATTCAACCAGCTCTACATAAAACTTCCGTTAGTAATAATGAGGGTCTTACATTTCCCCACCCTGATGCTCCACTGTAAGTCTTTTTAGCACTAGTGTGGGATTTGAGTGAAGATTCAGAGTAGTTTTTATTTTGTCCCCACTTATACCCACCTGGAGTGAGTGATGCATATAGTCTGTGGTATACTCTCCAATCTCATTCTGCCACATGGTATTTACTGTAAGTTGGAAAATATGGCTCCTGAGATGGCGCCATCTTGGACTCAACTATCCAATGGGAATACTTTACTGGTGAGAGGATTATTTCTTTTCCTGATGCCTCTTATTAAGAGGATATTCTCACATTTCTGCATGTGAAGGGAAGATGAGTTCCTCCCATAGGAAATGTTAGCGCAGGTCATCACTTCCTTTCTGAAAACCTCATTTGAAAAAGAGGAAATAGTTGATGGAGGAAGTTCCTGAAAAGGAATCTTTTTGGATCCTTATTCTTGTCAGATTTTTGGGGACACCCAAAGGATGGAAATAAGTGTCACGGCTGCCTTGAGTTATGGAAAAATTACAGTAAACTGTAAAGGGTGTGATAGCTAGAAAACCAGCTTATTCTCCATTTCTTCTACAATATTTATCATCAACCCATTTTGTATATTTTGCTTTCTTTTGTGTAATCTTATCACTGGGGCTAAAAACGATGTGATTTTTTGCTCCTTTGAGTAGCTGCCAAAAAAGCACTTATGTCGGAGTTATATGTATCATTTGGCTAGCACATCACATAATGGTTTTTTTACAGCGAGTATTTAACCATGTTTTCATCCTGTGGGAAAGAATGATGAGTCTGTTTTGTAAAAATAAGACCTTGTGGCAATGTGGACATGGAAGAGATAGAAACATAATGCAACAAATTGGTTTCAACACAGGAATGAAGTAGTCCAGGCCACATACATGCTGCAATATTGGGTTTTGGTGCATACACTCTCTCTTTCTCTTCCTCTCCCTTCCCCCTCCAGTCTTTCTCTTGTTCTCTTATTTTGAATTGAATAGTTCTAATTTTGTGGGAAAGTTTGCAGGAGCAATTAATTTGGGGCACAAATAATAGAATTTAGCAACCTAATTTTGGGGTGCAAAAGACTGCATGTATAAATTAAAGTGTTTGTGTGTGTGGATATGTGGTATGGATGATATAGTACCAGGGATATAGGATAAAATTAATTCATGATGCAACATTATGCAAGCCCATGGAGTTGCATCAAGAATGAAGTTAACACTACAGTAGGTCTGGAAGATTTACATTGGACTCTAGCAACAGAAACAGTAAGACACAGAAGAATATATCTGATCATTCAAACTTCATCATGGAAGATGGAGCCATTGGAAAAACGGGTTTTATTTCAAGGTACCCAAGAAATACTTTAGCAATTAAGTGATTACAATTTGAAGTGGACTTGAGGGCCTTTTCACATCAAATCTGTCCCAAATGGTGGCTAGGAGACACTCTATTATACGACCATCCCAAGCATTGATAACTTGAAATACATTAATACTCTAATCCAATGGTTCCCAACCTGGGGTGCGTGACCCCCTTGAGGGGCACCAAAGAATATAGGGGGTCCATGAGGCTTCAGTAATATTGAGGTTATTTTAGGCCCTCCCCAAGCACCGCGCTGGGCACAGCAGGTTCACTGGCCGGAGTTGAGTGGAGGAGCAGCCCCCCAAGTGCCACACCATTCGGGCACTCAGCTGAAGTGAAGAAGCAACACCTCCCCACCCCCGAGGAAGCAGCAGCCCCAAGCTCCACTCCGGGCAGAGCAGAGGAGCAGCCCCTCCTGACCCCAGCCCCAAGCTAGCCAGGCACCCGGCCGGAGAGGAGCAGCCCCATGCCGGTGGAGGCCTGGAGCAACCCTGGCCAACTCACCAATATCCGCCTCCATTCCCCTGAGTCCATGAGGGATGGGAAGAGGCGGGGCCACATGGGGCATGCAGTGGTGGCTGCGCCAGGGAAAGCTTAGCTTCCTACTCAGTAAGAGTAATTTATTGTTATCATTTATCTAATTTAGTGGTGTTGTTATTATCATTATATATGTTTATGGCTGGTGAGGGGGTAGGTTGGAGGGGGAGGCCATGTTTTACCTAGTGTTAACTAGTGGGGCTTTCACTCAAAAAGGTTGGGAACCACTGATACTACTGCCTATGTCTCTAATCCACACCCCTCGAAACGACACATTTGATAATTTACACAAAATAATTAGCAGTCTCTCCTTCCTCCCTCAGCAAGATGTAATAGGAGATGCTGTAGTGAGGTCTCTTGTTACTAAAACTTCTTTCTTTTTATAAAATATCCCACAGTATTTTGAACTATAACGTCTGTTTATTTTTATCTAAAACTTTACAATGCTGTACGCTAGCCCTGGCTGAGTAACCAAATAATCTAGCTGATGTCTCCCACCCGTCTTTCCACATCTCCTTGCCCTGCTGCTCTGCTAAGCAAATGTTCCTGTTGTAACATGTCCAAATTTCGGTCCTAATCCAGTAACTGCTTAAGTATGTGCTTAACTTTACTCACAGGCACAATGAATAGTCTACAGAGGGGAGTAAAGTTAAGCACATGCCCAGGTGTTAGTTTGTAAGCTCACTGGGGCAAGGAACAAGTCATATTAACTATATTGTAAGGTTTCTAGTATACTCATGAACTTATTACTGCATTATAATGAATTATCATCAATAATTAAAATTAATTGGCAAAATAAATGTGCAATATACATTTTGTGATACATTATCCTTTCTCTTTTGTGTGTGCTTCTTCACAATATACAGTAATGCTAACTCTTCTGAGGGCTTTGGTCATCAGAAGTGCTGGGCATCCATAGTATCCACTGACTTGAAAGGGAGATAAGGGTGCTCAATATCTGTTGGTCTCTGACCCCTAAATCATTAATGTGAAGTAGCAAGGTTTTATTCTACCACAAGAGAGTTAGACAGGGTCTTCTTAGACTGTGAGAGCTCATTGGGAGAGGGATTGTCGCCTCTTGGAAGTCTGGGAAGCACCCAGTACATAATGGATATTGCCATAAACAAAGAATAATAATAATAATTAGGTGGAGGGAAAAACTCCTGAGTTTTGTCTACAGCTTCCTCCATTGCTACCACAGGTAGAGCTGCACTAATGATGAGGCTTGCTAATATAGACAAACCTTGTTGGAAATCAAACTTTCCCCACCAACTTGCTTAACTGGTTGGGTGAGCAGAGACCATCCACTTCCAAGCATGAATACAGATTTGCCCCCATCTGCATCACAAGAGATGAAATTAAAGGAGCAAACAATGTGAGGGAAGGCCAGTCAGAGCTGGAAGGCCAGTTGTCAGAGACTAAATGTCATGAATACAATTCCTAATAAACAGTACGGGAGAAGATCAAATGGTGAGAGCATGAAGGAGACGGACTTCATTTCAGCTGATAAATCCTCTATCTTCCAAAAGACACTATCTCCATCTTACATCATTTCATCTTTCTAACATACAGCAGGCAAGGAGAGGAAAGAGACCCCACATAATGGGATAGGTCCTGGAAGTTGGTAGGTCTTCTTCATATATCCCCGTGTGCATTAACAGTCATGGTAATAACAAGCCATGTTAGAGAAAAGACTCACTGCTTTCAGTAGAGATACGAATTTGATGTGGAAGCTGAGATACTGCCTTGGCAATGCCAAGAATTGGGCAATGCAAGGGATACCCATGAAAAATTTATAGTTGGGAAAAAGTTTCCTCCAGAAGCTGCTAGAGACAGTACCCTGCCTTCAGGATATAACCAGGCAATGAGAGTTTGCAATGCCTCTGACTTTTATTTAAATGAATTACGTCATGCTTGATGGATATCATGTTGGAAATTTATGCATGGTGGCTCCATGGGAAGGTACCAAGGTTCCTCTTGACCATGTGCACATATCTAGCTCAAGTTAGCTCTTGCTAAACTCTTTCGTTATTTTGTATCTAGCTTCCAAACCTTTAGTTACTATTGCTCCAAACACTCTCTGAGATTTTATTTTTCTTGAGCAAAATTTCCTCCACCTACATTAAGCCTGGGCATTCAGCGTCTATAGGAATGCAGTTCATGGAGGTTGGATAGGTGAAACTCATCCCCTGGAACCCAAAGCCAGGGCATGGAGCTGCTGCACAGACCCTGTGTCTGCTACTCCAGCCTAGAGGCTGGAATATCAACCCCAGTCCTTTTGTACAGAAGCTACATGATTCTCAAAAATGTCGATCCATGGTTAATCTTCTGGACTGATCCCATAACCCTCTCCCCTTCCATATGTGAATGGGTGAGGGGAGGAGGAGGTATTCAGGGACCTCTGCACATGCATTCAATTGTGTGGCCACCATATAAGCTTAAGTGGTGTGGAGGGCTTTACAATGATCCTCTGCACTACAGGTGAATTTCACCCTTTGTGACTGTGTTCGTACTTCTAACACTACATGCAATAATCATTTAAATAGGTGTCCTATGAGTGGAGAAATGCATGCTTTAAAATATCCGCTAATTTTCAATCTTCTCACTTTTATTTTTAACTGTTTAAGAAAAATGCCCAGTAAATTGAAACTAATTTTCAATAAAGATCTTTTTTTCAGGAATGTAATGATAACAAGGCTGATTTTTTGCTCAGCTGAAAGCAGGACGTACTAGAAATTAGACATTTTTCTGTTCTCTTGAGATTTCCAATCCAACTCTGCAGAAGCTATTAGGGGATATCTTCATTACCGAGTTAACTTAGCTGGTGGGCACCTAGGTGAGAGCACTGGAATTAGCCTAGCTCGAGTCTGAGCAGCCACACTGCAAAGCTATTTCTGAGTTACTGTAAGCTCACTGGTGCTGTGCTCCCCCACGTGGGCCACTAGCCCTTGTGGGGGCATATTGCATAGTTCTTTGTGCTGCAGTAAACTGAGCCGCTCTATTAGTCTTCCCAGTGAATTGTGGGACAACCTGCCTGACCACCTGGGCACACGGGGGAATTGTGGGAAGGCATTGGAGGACTATCAGTGCTTAAGTGATTTAGCCTGCATCATCATTGCAAAGTGAGTGGGTTATCAGCCCGAGTGAAAGCAAGACCCCAATCTCTAGCCTCTACTCCAGCCAGGCTGGTTAGTCTAGATTCAAAGCATCTCTAACCTCTAGTGAAAGGGGTTTCACTACGAATGGGAGGAGTACTAGAAGCAATAAATGAGTAAGAGCTCAAGATAACTCTGCAGTGAAGACACATCCTTAGATTCTTATGTTAATCTTATGTTAAACAACTCCTGAACGTTTTTGGTTGCAAACATCATTGTCATTGTGTCTATTGTTGTTCAATATATTCCAGACTTACTTCTTGCAGAAGCAGCAAATAGCTCTTGAACCATTAAAATAAGCAGACATTGTTTTGAGTCTGCTTATAGCAGTATACATGATACGTAATTTGACATTGATCTAAAGGGCACCAGTAACCCCTGCTATGGGAATCCTGTCTTCGTAAAGCCAGTTCTATATTACTCTCACCCTCCTCTTAGATGAGTGAACCAATCTGGTTTGTAAGGCTAGGGACAGGCCCACCCCTGACCTTGCTCAGGTACATTATAGGCATTTGACACTGTGAATTAACCAGAGAAAAAGAATCCCCAGCCCATTATCCTCTTTTAACAGCTCTCCCACTGTTCTGCATCAAGCTACTCAAGCCCATTTGTTTGGCAACAACGGAAACTTGACACTGATGGAGATGAGCAAAGTGAGGGGAGGGACCTGTAATTTCCAAGGAGGAATCTTAATTGAAAGGATTGATGTTCACTACTGAACCCTTTGGGAAAACTTTGCTGAAGTCTTGGGATGTTACAGTTGGGGGTGGGCCCAAGCTGCAAAATTCAAATCTGGATCAGAAATTTCCCTCGTTGTTGAAGATACTCAGATCTAGGTGTTTGGTTTGGGTCTTTACAAATTTGAGGGCCAGTTTCAAGAGCTAGTGTTCCCATCTCCCCCACATGCATGGTCATAACAAAACAGAGTCTTACCCTCTCCCCTGATGTGGTCATTGAGAACTAGCAGAAGAGACTTCTTGATAGAGTCTATATTCCTTCATCTTCACCCTGTTAGTTATTTCTGGGGCTAGGGAGCTGTTGCCATGTTTTGGTTTCAATCTGTGCTCCAGTTTAACCAAATCACCAAAGCAATGATGCACAAACCTGAATAGAACCAAGCTCATGTAATGTGGGTGGAGGATTAAGTTCAGATCAATTATTCCCATTTCTATAATATGCAAACCAGGGTGGTTTGGGTTTTGCAAACTGAAAACAAGGTGCAGTTTGGATCCAGGTTCTATTTCATGCAAAGTCACTAAGTTTGGAAAGATTCAGATAAAAGCTTTTGATTTGTGTGGAATAGGAAGAGTCCCAATCAATGCACTCAAACACAACAAACTTCAATGTCCTACATACAATTCAGGACCATCTCACAAACTAATGGACCCCTTTGGCTATGAGTTTTGCGTATCACAAAATCTGGTTCTGGTGATCACCTTTAGAATCACCATCTGTCCGCATTTCCTTCAGAGATCACCATTTACAATAGTCTGTATCCAGATCATGCACAAATCCCACTAGACTGAAACTTGGCCCCTCGCTGGATTGGTCTGGATGCAATTAACAAATAAAAAAAGTATCCAATTTAGTTTGGCCAAAAATATAAAGTTCTTTTGTTTGCAGATGCAGTTCAGTTGCCTTTCCAAACTTATCAGAGATGAGTGAAGCAGTTTGCAGAAAACAACAACTCACCCCAATCTGAGTCCAAAATTCAAATGAAACTAGAAACCCAAACACCAAATATATTCTGAGGTTCAAAAAAGTAAGAGTCAACTGTTTTTCCTATTTTTATTTTTATCTGCTATCTCTGAACGTCATTGTTCCAGCTAGGACCCAGAAACAGAAGTACTGAAATATCACAAAGGAAAGGCTGGTTTCTGCAGTATTTCTGGAACCAACAAAAAGCAGGAAGTACCAGAAAGCTCAGGAGAAATTTGCAGACTCAAGAAATTTGGAGAAGCGTCTGAATGAACGTTTTGGAGTTTTGAGGTTCCGATTGTTGTTAGAACACATCCAGATCACTTTGGTCTGGAGGTCTGGCTGGAAATCTTGTACGATCAAGGTCTATCTATCCATTCTGAATGTTCACACAGGCCCTTCATTTTTAAAGTCTTATCTTCCAGACCCAAACATGGTTAAACCTCGTGGTGCCCAATTTATCTACCTCAGAAGGATGAGAAGGACTGAGTCAATCCTAACTGCATCCATATCTTTGCTTCCTGATTCCAAACCGCACATTAAACTTCTAAACTATTCAGTTCACTTCCATCACTCACATGGGTACACTTTGTCTACAAAACAAAACCTACATCTGAGAAAAGTGTCTTTATTCAAACACTTTTTACACCCATGATTTCTCTTAGGTGGCCCCAACTCTGTAGAGTGTGAGTGCCTCTATACAGAATATGTAACAAAGCCACAATCCCCTATACAGCAGAGGTGTATCATTATGGTGCACACTTTAGCCATCTGATACTTCACAGCAACAGCAGGAATAGCATTCATAGCTATCTTCATACTCTAAAATCACATGCCTTCTACCACTTAGGTTAAAGGAGATTCTCTGTTAGCTGTAAACAGTATTGGGCCTGTGAAACATATGATTCCACTCAAGGGGGGCAGTGGTGCATACATACACCAGTTAGTATGTTATAATATACACAAAAGTCACCCATTTTGCATTATTTTCTGAAAAAGCAATAACACTGGAGCATTTTTAATTAATTTTGGTAACTGGCAATTCACATTCTCCTAACTGGTATCAACTCAGCAAACAGTTGAATTGGGGAAATTCGCTCTGTCTACCCCTCACTTCCTAAATCTCACTTCAGTTATTGGGAGGAGGAAGAGGGCAGATTGGATGTTATAAATCCGAATGATTCCCTCGGAAGAAACGGGGCCCATTGCCATCAGATTAGTTAGTATGCTGCAGCCGCAGTTCCTCTGCCATCTTCATTCACCTTAGAAATGTGGAGTTTGAATGGTTTATCTCTATTAATCACCAGCTCAAACAGCTTTGTGCACCACGGGCCGCAGATAATTAACTTCACTATACTGCTTGTCTTATCAGTATCAACCTCTTGTCCTCCTGTGAAATAGTTAAAACCATCAGCCCCTTTTTACTTTTCCATTTAACTCTAATGCTTTAACACTGATGTTCTAAATGGCCCTGCGATTCATACTTATTAGACAAACCTTTCTTTCTGCATCTCTTATATTTTTGATAATTGGTCATGTACGTTTCTAAGGGGCTCAACAGCTTTTCATGCCACTATACTAATAATTAAAGGTTTTCCACAGCCTTTCAGATTTCTCTTTACCTTCTTTTCTTTGATAAGTATAATTTGCTGTTTAATTTGAAGGGAAAAAAAAGAAGTGAGAAGCTGGCTGAATAGGAGATAGTTTTGTTTAAACAAAAAATCTTACATTATTTTTAACTAATATTCATTGCCGCCACATCTTTGCCCCTCCTCCAACTCAAGCTTCCCTCCCTTCAGTGTTGCAGAGTGCAGCAAATATCCAACAAGAGAAAAGGAGAGAAAGGAGAGTGTGCTGTGAGTGAGTGTTGCCTAATGGTTAAAGCATGGGGCTGGGAGGCTGGTGAGCTTGGTTCTATTCCCAGCTCTGTCATTGACTTATCACTTGACGTCTCTTTTGTCTCAGTTTCCCCATCTGCAGAAGCAGACCCTTGTTGGAGCAGGAGGGGAGAAACTAACCACTATCAGGTACTAGTCATGTGCAAGAGGTCTAGTTGGAAACTATGGTCAGTACTAAATTCTAGGCATGTCCATTTGGATTCCATAGGAACCTGAATAGAGCTAAAACTAGCTCTATTTTGAGTCAATCAGAATAAAGGCAAAACCCTGGCTATATTTGAGTTCCCACAGACCTAGAACACTAGGTGGCTGAACTTTGCTTCCTGCTACTGTTGTCAGGCAGTGACCATGGAAAAACAAGGTCTCATGTTGTTTCCTCGATCCCAGGAACTGGAGTGGGAGAATAACCGTGTGGTTATTTCCTTCTCGAGATAACACAAGTTGGCCAGATTGCAAAGGACTGAAACCGACCTTCTGCAAGGAATCCCTGAGCGTGATTTGGTACGCCAATTTCTTTTTGATATATTTGGTAGCATTCTCTTGGTACTATGAGTTCAGTCCTATCATCTTGCTCTTGTTGGAGGCTGCTCTGCTTTGTCTTCCTGCTGTCCACCAAAGCAGTTGTCTCTCACTTCCTGCTTGCAGGACACTGCACCTGTATGCTGTTGCTGACCTTTTGCCAGCTACGGCTTGCTTCCCTGCTTAGGTTCCCAGCTTTTTCAGGCCTACTTATCAGGCTGCTTTCTACCTGGCCTTCCCTCTGTGTCCAGGCTACTGCCGCCAGCCAACTGCTTACTTTCACACTCAGCTTTCCTGGTATCTCCCCTTGCCTGATCCTCTCTGCCAGCTGAATGTCACATCCTACCTGTTAAGATTGCAGGTCCAGAAATCTGGAGAATTTATGCAAATGATGTAATTCCTCTGATTGGCACATTTTATCATTAAGCATTGCCTCATTTGCATAAAATTTTCCTGTTTGACACCTTCTCCCAAAGATTCTTCCCATACCCTATTATATCTGATTCTTCCCCTTAAGTTTTCCTTCAGATCCCTCTCTCTGACTGGCTTTCCCTTTTCCTTCTAAGTTTTCCCATTTCTATCTCTGTCTTGCTCCCCACATCTTACCTTATATTTCCCCTTCTCTGGGTCCATCCCTTCTCTGCCTACCCTCTCCCTCATATTTCCCCTATTCCTACACAGTCGGCTCCCTGACCATAGAGTGCACGGTACCCAACCTGTTCTTGATTACAGAGATGCACCTAATGACCCCTCAAAAGGAGCTACTCTATCACATTGCCCAACCCTCTAGCCCTATCTCTATGGCTGCGAGCAGGTTGAGAACTATATGGGTAGAGCCCTAGAGGACATGTAAGGATCTCTATGGTTTATAATCTTAAAGCAATTCTCTAGGATCCTAACCATAGCGACCTTGCATGGAGCAGGTACCACCTGGTTGATCTGGGAGACTTAAAAGCTCTGATATCACTTCCTTTTCCTGTTCACTGGACATCATAAAGTCTTTCTTCTAGCCAGGTGTGGAACTGGATCCCTACCTCTCCCAGAATGACCTGTGGCCCAGTCATTCCCTTCCAGCTCACCCAGGTGTATTTCTGGCCTATGCAAGCACCTTGAATCGGTAGTCATTTGAGGGTCAACAGTAGGGGGAGGAATGCTGGGAGGGGACTGGGCCTAGGGGCTGATTGTAAATCCAGCCTTTTGGGGGGAAATCCCAGCATTTCACAGAAAGAATACTGGTTGGAAAAGCCACCTTCACTAAGAGTACAATGGACCTTTTAAAGGCCAAGATGGGTTTTAGTCAAACTTACCACTTCCAGTTGTCTGAAGCTGAGGACGAGTGCATTACAGCGATATCTATATGGCATGCAAGCTGAATCCAACCCCAAACAAATGGGTACTGTGATCCAGAGAAATCCCACCACTGCCACTTACTGTGCAACCTTCTTAGTCTTGGTGTAATTTGTGTTTGGGGTGGGGTTGCTGAATGCACTCCTTGGCCTGGTTGGTGTATGTGTCTGGCATAGGAGATGTCGACTATCCCTTTAGCCCAACTGGAGGATGGAAATTCTTTTTTGGCCCTTCCCCTTTTCTGAGGGGGGGTGGCCAATCTGGTTCTCATGGGTTGGCTCTTTCAGGGACCCTCCCTCCCAAATGAGTTCAGATAAGCCTATGCCTTTCCCCAGCACTAAATCTACGCTGAAAAAAGTTATGCATTAACTTCCATTTGAATTTTTACATTGTCACTCCAAATGTGTCTGTCTCCTTTGTTTCCACAAATGTTCTAATGGATGAGTAAATAGAGAGGAATGTTTGTTGAAAAAACAATTCATCCGAAAATAATGGCTAATAGTCCCAGGAAGAGAGTTTCGATTTCCTAATCTCCAGTATTCCATCTAATTTTAGCCAGTATTGCCATCTCTTGCAGGTTCCACAATATCTTGTGTTTATTTTTGAACTCCCAGCTCTCGGAGTCATTTGATTAGGAGAAAAATTTATCTTTTGTTTATTTGTTTTTTAAGTTTCTAGCCCTCATGGTTGTGGACAAAAACATGAAAATGTGACTCAAGTGCACCCTAAAGGCTCCGAAATCAGAAGGCCAAGAAAAAGAGCCCTATCTATATATTTAAAGTTTCATGATTTTTAAACCAATCTCATGATATTTTGATGGCTGACTTATGATTTTTTGAATGTTTAGGGTTGGCATACTGTGTTATACTCATCCAGTCAGGGAATGGGAACAGCACCATTTAGCTTAAACCTCCAATCAAAACAGCTTGAGTTTTGAATAGCAGAACAAGCTCACCCAAAGAGGCAATCACTAGATAATTTTGAGCAACAGAGTCATGGAACAGTGATCTATTCATGGATCACTCTCAAGCAGAAGAAAAGGTCTAAATTCAACTAATCATGTTTCTTCTGGGAATTATTCATCCAGTTCTATTAGCATGGATATTGACTGGCCCGCTTAGCTGGGTTACTTCTGGAGTGGGGAGGGGTCTGAATGACTCCAGTATCTTTGTTACTTATTGAGGGTTAAGGGGACATTGCGCGCACACACGTGCACACTCAAAGTGGGCTCAGGGGGCACTCAGCACAGCGTGACCTAAAATCTTCCCTCTTTTATCTCTTTCAGGTTTGGGGAGATCCTGTTGATTTTGGGCAACTGGCTTACACTCTGCTTAGAAGCCCCAGCATACACCAGGGTAGGAAAGCCCACTACCAATGCCCAGCAGGAGATGAAGCTGCTGCCCTCTAGGAGCCAGGTACAGTAATTGCTGCTTTCTAAATTATATTGGGGTGGGGACGTGTTGGAGTTGTTGTTATTTATATTCTGAATCCTAAGTGGTCACCAAATATTAATATTTAAAAAAAAAAAAAGAAATAGAAAACAGACCCACTACAGTTAGCTAATGATCTGACTCCTCTCTTTTGCCACCCTACCCGAGATGTTTTGAAGACATTCATTTCCAGGGAATTTATTTTTTTAAACCAAACCCTGTGCCAATCTGCAGTAAATTTCTACAGCATAACAAAACATTGCACTTTACCCCAGGGGTTGCAGTGGTATTTGGGATTGTTACTGAAGGATACTTTTTGGATTAGATAAGAGAATAGAAGCCCAACCATCCCTGTGCATTGTTGTTAGTCATAATAAGGGGATTTTTTTTAGATTTTATCATTTGCATGATGATCCCTTTCTGAACTGAGACCATCATCTTTGGGAATTTTCACTGAAGCTTCGGTTTTGTCCTCATCACCAGAACCTACTTTTTAGGGCAATTATCTTATCTCTACTTGTTTTGCCATTACATCTTATGCAGCAGCTCCAGACTCTCTCTTACTCAGTAGCATGTCTGCATGTGTCTCTCCTTTCCTTTTCCTCAGTTGTCTTTCTGTCAATCTTCCTCTATTTCTTCATCATCAGCTGCCTGTCTGCCTATGTCTCTTATTTCTTCCTTCTCAGTATTCTGTCCATTTGTCATTTTTCCTTCCCTTCTCAGTGGTCTCTACCTCTTTTTCTCCCACTTCTTCTCTGGTTCTCATTTCGCTCTCGTTTTCCCCCTTAGTATTGGAACTTCTTTCTTTTATTCTGCCCCCACCCTCCCCCGTACCTACCCTCCCACCCTTTATAGTGCTGTTATCTGTGATTTTGGCAAAGAGCACATTTATTGGGGAGGAATATCCCCATGGCAACGCAGCAGATGGTGACTTTTGATTAGCTTGGCTTCCCCCCACCCCCCGACTGCCAAATCACAATCCGTCTTTGAAATTAAATCAGGCTGCGATAGCATCAGTTGTTCTGGAGAGGGGACGAGAGAGAAACGAGATTGAAGTATTACAGCAGGAGCCAGGATGTAATGCAAATTTGTGTTTTTTATCCCTGGCAATAAAAATCCCTGTTCGTTCTGGGAGCTGAAGGAACCACAAGAGTGAGAATAATAAAATAAAAAATAAGATTAAAAAAATGTTAGCACCACATGCGGGTTCCTCACGCCTATGTTCACGTTGGTGTATTTGTCTTCAGTACCACTGATGTCATTCATCGCTGACTCATCTAGTGCTGCTGGGCCTAATCCTGCTGCTGTTTAAATACTGCAGGATTCTCCTCATGCAACTCAAAACACCAGCCAGAAACACTCCATTATGGAGTGTTTAGAACCTCAGCCTGCTGGCTGTGTGTGTTCAGTGTGCTCTGATCAAAATAGTCTGTAGGCATCGTGTTTATGGAACATTTCTCCTCAGAGGTCAAGGTGTTGTGAGGAATTTAGCAGGCAGGTGCTTCCTGGGAGACATTCAACAGGAGCCTGGGCAAATGTCCTTTTCTGAACGCAGTGGGAGGATACCAGGTTGGTGGCTGGCAGTGATGCAGGCAATTATTTATTCATATGAGAGCAGTGTCCAAAGTAGGAAGAGAAAGGTCAAGCAACTCCAGGGAAGGAAAGTAAGGAGCACCTGTAGGACTTCAGCATAGATTTGAGGTCAGAAGCAGAGTACAGGGCGAGATGGGAAGGCCAGGGAGCTCATAATACTATAGTGCATGTCTGAGCCAGGGCACAGAGTATGGAGAGATGAGGGACATGGGAAAGGAGGGGAGCTCCCATAATGCTGCAAGGCAGGACTGGGCCCTGGCACTGGGGAGAAGGAAATGCAGACATTTGAAGAAAAACAGTACGGGACTTTTTTTAAAACTTCAGAAGTGCTGGTGAGCTCCTGCACTCTGAGGGGAACAAAAGGTGAATAAGGGCGCAAGTTAATCATGGCTACAGAGAAAAGGAAGGTTTTAAGATGAACTGAGCTGCAAGGGGAAAGTGACTAATGATCCAACGGCCTCATGGGAAGAGGAGAGTGTGCTGGAAATTGGTGCAAAGTTGCTGCTGATTTTTACTGAACTTCCCCATGTAGGTGTTAGAAAACGGAAGCCAGGTCTTCCTCTCCTTTGAGGGAGTAGGCTCAGCCCCAAATGTTCAGGAGGAATAATGGGTCACATTCAATCCTAGTGTGACTCCACTGAATCTGATGGAGTTACAGCAGAGATGAATCTGTCGATGAGAATCTAGCACCTTTCTTACTCAAGTTATATCAGCTATGTTCTGGTTATGAGCTAGACTCAACTCATACGCTGCTGGAGACACTAGGGTCTGTGTCACTGAGATCCTCTTTGACCTTCCAAAAGGCACCATAGGATCTTTAACTTTCCTCTGAAGAGAGACCCTGGCTTAACATCTCATTACAAAAGATAGTGCCGTTAAAGGTGCAGAACTGTCCTGCTGCATCTCTTCTGTGAGAGCATCAGGGAGGAGCTGAAGCCCACGTGGTATTCAGCTCTATAGCCCTGTTACCCAGAGGGTAAGCCTATGTCTCGGTGAGGCAGTCCTGCCCCTTGCATAGGAGAAATAAATCAGACATTTTCACTTCTTCCTGTATGTTCCTTCCAACAAGACACATATGCTCCCTCATTGTCTATAAGCTATGGACCATCACAAAGTGCATACATTATCCACAGAGCTTGACAAGTACGTTTAATAACTTCCCTGTTATAACGAATGCGCCAATTGAGTCTATAGACTTTAATGAAGCAGTCCCGGCCCCAACTAGGCACACTGGCCCACTGATAAATGTTTTGCCAGGTGCTGTTACATTTGTTAGACAGCTCAGCTGATTGGAGTATTAGGTACATCCTATGTGAGTTCTGATGTGTTTTTTTAAAATAGCTTTTAGAAGAATATAAGGTCAGGCACAGGAGTTGAACTAGCTAGTACCAGAGTAGAAGTTGATAGCAGAGAGATAACTAAGGGCCTGTTCATTCCCCCAGGAACATACATATTGGGGGACTTGCAGATAATACAGCGCTTGGCTGTGCACCTCTATAGCAGTGTAAATATACGTTTGTGGAAAGTATACAAAAGAGAGTTGTGAATATGGCTGAATCAAAATTCACTTTAAAACCTGAGTGATTATTCACGGGACATTTTGACTCACCATTCACTCAGCTTTACTTGGTTGTGTTTCATACGAGGATTTGTACCCATCAACCCCAGCTTCTCCGCCTGTTTGCACTGGCTTCTTCTTGTCCTCCAGTCACATTTCTCACCTTTTTTGCCTTCAAAGCTCTACACAATTCCACCACTATCTGTCTCCTTCTGCGTCTCTTGCTGCATCACCTTCAACTCCCTTATTTTGCCCAATCTTCTCTCTTGACAATTCACTGTAGGTAGTCTTCACACAGACATTCATTCATGCTGACACATATACATGGAGTGGACAGTCTCCAGAGCACCTACCCTCCCTACATCCTTCCCACTCTTTCATAACTGCCTCCTTCCTTCCTTCCTTGTATCCACACCCTGCCCCCACCCCATCATAATATGTTCTCTTTCCACAGACTGGCTCCTTTTCTGTGTTTGCTCTTCCCTCTTGAAATGAGATGTCCCAGCTCATACCTTTCTTAGCCCACAGGAGCAGGGACCGAGAGCTCATCTACTGCACAGCCATCTCAGTATTGTAGTAATAATGTGGAATATGTGGGGCTGCAACCTATGTGTATTCATCCAGCCATGCAAAAGAAGCACATTGTGACACCATGTCCCAGTGTTTGTATCTTCATGGGTTGACATTACCTCATTTGTCACCAGACCAAAACTATTTAATTTCCTGCAGCTCTCAGGATGGCGCCATGAAAACTGAGACTTTCCTCAAGTCTTGGGCAGCAACAATTATTGTGACTTCACAATCACTTCCATGCCATCAGATTGTGATGTTGCAAACATATAATTATGATTTTGCTGCAGGCTCCGTCTGAAAAAAGCAGGCAGAGAGAAGAATTTCAGTTCTTCTATCTTGACACAGAAATCCTACAAACTCTGACTGCAAAGGGATGCTAAGCAATTAGGAGCAGGAGCCATGGAGCTGATTCTGATCCCACTCACAACGTGTAAATGGGATCAGAATAGGGCCCCTTGTTGTTTTACTGTCCGTAAACAGCCCAGACTTCCCAGGCTGTCTTTGGGGAACCCTTGCTGGAGGCCTGTGGACAGTTGGCTGGTCTTATGGTGCTGGCTCTTCTTCCTTGTTTCCAGCTGCTTCTATAGGCGTTTTCTCTGCAGTGATGAGCCTAGACACTGCAAACACAGCTGCAAACAAGGAAAAGGAGCCAGCCTAGCTGCATTCTTTTAGGCATTGGTCTATATAGAGGAGCAGGAGCCACCAGAGGTAGTACCAGAGCTGCCAACCATTAGCAGGGAGCAGAGAAGAGGGACCTAAGTAGCTGGGGTGAAGGGAGGAAAGAGAACAGCTGGGAAATGAAGAGCTACATTTTGATGCAAACTTCCCAAAAGGGACAAAACGTTATTACTTTACTATCTAAACAATTCCTAGGTTTTTCTATGTAAATAACTGCTGCAGTTGTCACATGGGATGTTTGTATGATCATGACTGGGAGGAGAACTGGTCCCTGCAATTTTGAGTGGGAGAAGAGGTGTCTTGCTGCTTAAGATGTGGTCCACACTATAAGAACCCCTGATCTGTCGTCACTATGCAGATGATAATACTTAAAATAGCCTGGAATGGAAATATCTCTGTGTAGAGGTTTGTTAAGCTGGTTCCAGTAGGAAACCTTAAGTTAAATACCCAGCAAAGAATAAAAAATAGTGCAACAATCCTCTCAATAGGCATGTCAGCTAGAGCTAGCATCTGTCCCTAGATGGGGAAACCCTTCGGGAGCATCCTAGGACAGGCCAGTTGCTTTTAATGCACATAAGCTCAGAGGTAGGGAGAAAAGTGGACTCTGCAGGGGAAACACACGAGTGAAGGGATCCAGCTAATGCACCCGGCTATCAGATTAGGCTGTCAGAAAATCAAACTGCTTCCATCACTGTCCAAGGAGAGACTTTCTTGCTGCTTAATGTGATCTCAGTCCTGCTGTTGCCAGTCCAGGGAGAGGGGGCCACTACCACCACAGTGTGCAGCAGGCTGGGAGTTTAAAATCCTATTAGACAGAGACTAATAGTTGCAAAAAGAAAGCAGGTATCCCCTAGTGGGGATTTAAAGATGTTTAGACGTAATTGGATTTTCCAAGCAGATGTCATTATTGTTAAACAGTTGCCCACTTGATATGTTCAAGTTGTTGGCTGTAATTGCTAAAATTAGCAGGTCTGTGTAGAGCAAAGGTCAGTCGGTTAATATTGTGATTTAGTGTTTTATGAAGTAATTCCAAATGCTTTAATGTATGTTTTTGTTTTTGCAGCCTAAACCTCCATTAAAGTAGTTGTGGGCCTGTTAATAAAATAATGACTCAGCCTCTCTGCAGTGGCTGCTGACGTTACTTGGCTGAGTGCATTTTAGCTGTGTTAGTTTTTGTGTTTTTCATGGAGTCTCAGCTCAGTAAGAGCCCTGCATTTTGATTTGATGCTACATTTATTTGGGGGGAAGGTTGCTTTGTTTAGGTAGGAAGCTGTCTCCCTGACCTGGCATTTGCACCCAGGGAAGCCACTGGTGTCAGGCATCCCATCTGGACATGAGAGGGAAGAGACCCTGGCTGAGTTGGTATGTTAACACAACAGCCTATCTTTGGCACCTGAGTCCCATAATGGTTGATGGGACAGTGTGTACATGTATCTTCAAGTGTAAAAGCTTCTTAAAGAGACACTGTTAACAAGGTTAGATCCCAAAATGTAACTTCTTTGAAGGATGATAAATCTCATTCACACAACCTGCCTGGAAGAGGAACAGATAAATATAGAAATAAACAGTGGGATAAATAGATTTGTGTACAGCCGAGGGTACACTGGTTGGACACATGATGCTGGCTCCTCCTTGCTTACTGCTGCCAAATGGCATTAAAAGAAGCTAGAAATGAATTAAATACTTTCCTAATAGTGAGTTTTCCATGTAAACAATTGTGGGAGCTGCCACAGGGATGTGCTGTCATTGCGAATGGGAATGGAAGTGATCTGGACAATTGTGACCAGGAGAAAAGGTGCCTAACTATTTAGCTGTGGTGCACTATATGAATATGTGGGCATTCCTGATACTCAGTATGCAAGGTGTGTGTAGATCTGTGTATTGTTTTATTTAAAACCATACAAACCTATAAAAATATTATCTTAGAGATATAGTGGGCTTGAACCAAAATCCCAGTTTCAACTAAATCCAAACTTTGCTGGGGTTTGGAATTCAAATCTAGATGCAGTTTTACAGCTTGCTGTTGTCACCGGACTGGGCCAAGCACTTCACTCCTAAAATCTCTAGGCTGTTCAAATTCCAGGTCTGAATTTTTCATCTTGAACCAAAGTGTATGTTTTATATTGAGGCTTGAATAGCAAAACTCAAAGCTGGGTCTGGATTTCTAACATCTCTGAATTTGGGATGTTCTGACCCTGGATCTTAGTTCAGTCAGCTTAAAAAAGAGAGGGCCATATTCATGATTTTGTTCAATATTGGGGTTCAATTTGGGGATGGATGTATCTGGAGATTCAGGAACAAGGAGAGATGTGGTGAGAGGGCAGGAAAGAACGACAACTTTAGCACTTGTACTTTGTACAGATCGGAGAGGGAGAGATACCAGAGGGAAAAATGAGCCTTGCAATGCACTTGGGGTGTGCTGGTATTCGGTGTTCTGATATCTTCATGGTAACCATGATAAGAAGGCTTCAATGGTTTATGATATAGGAAGAACACTTAGCCTATGTCTACACTAGTACTTCTGTTGGTAAAACGTCTGTCGGTCAAGGGTGTAAAAAAAACACACCCGTGACTGACATAAGTTTTTCCGACAGAAGCATCGGACAGACACTCTCCCGCCAGCATAGCTACTGCTGCTCATTGGGGATGGTTTAATTATGCCAGCGAGAGAGCTCTCTCCTGTCAGCTTAGAGGGGCTACACAGGAAACCTTGCAGCAGCATACCTGCAGCGGTACATCTGTGCCACTGTCAGGTCTCCAGTGTAGACATAGTCTGTGTGTGTCTGTCATCCCATTCACAACTTCCCTCTTGGGTCTATGGGCTCACAAATTTTAACAATATTTCTATTGTAACTGTGTACGATATAAATATTCCCTGAGACAACTTTCTTTTGGCTTTGAGCTCCTCTGAACCTAATTCCAACTCTTTTCTAAAGCCTTGTCCACACTAGGCTATATCTACACTCTCATTCCTGCTTCAACATGGATTCTGTGATGTTCGAGAGGGTGTCTATCATAGTACTAGACATGAAGGGAGTTAGTATGTGCAAAACTGGATGCAGGGCTCTAGGTGGTGCCTCACCATCATGGCCTTGTACAATGGTATAATAATTTGTTTGATATATTTCTCTGGATGTAACCTGATAATCCACTGTTCTCCTTTACAGCTACTATGCAATGTGTTCCCAAAATACCCTTCCTAGTTGCTGACAGAAATTGCTAAGTCCCTTTCATTATCAGTACATTCAGTTTCCTTGTCTAGCAAGATCATCTTATGATTTTTAAATCCTAAATGCCTCACTTCCCATATACTCATATTATGTTCCCTCAACCATTTCCTAGTTTGCGCTCCTTATTTAAATATTACTGGAGTTTGGGATTAGGAGGCTGGAATTTCTGAATTATAATCCTGATAGCCACTAGCTGTGTCACTTTGGACACATCTCATAACCTCTCTGTGTCTGTTTCCCCATCTGTAAAATGGGAATAATACTCACCTGCTCACCAACAGGTTATAATAATTAATGAATGTGCATAAAGCCCACTGAACATTTAGTACTTAATATATTAAATTTGATCAACTGGCCTATTACATTTTCCTGATTAGAACTTTTTACCCTTTTAAAGAAAAGGATAACATAAGCCACCTTCAAGTCTGTTGGTGCTACACCCATCAGTAGAGACAGATCACCTATGTATGTGCCAATGGGGCTGCTAGGTTTTTGCAGAACTCCCTTAGAGGATTGAAGTGTAAAGCATCTAGGCCAGATGAGCTGAGTTCCAAGTGTTTAGTTTTATGAACACAGTGGTATCTGTCCCTTACATCCATGCAAATATTCACTATCCCTCTGCTTAGTTCAACTCCTCAAATATTCCCAATATCCAGGTCTCCCCCCTTGCAATTTGCAGCAGATCCTGCAGTACCTTCTTTTTAATATAGCTGGAAGATAACTCGTTCTTCCTAATGTTTCTCACTACCAAACGGTCCTTCCTGTTTTAGTAATTCCATTATATGCCGGAGATGGCTCACTGAACCTTGTCTTCTGTTCTTATCCATTTTTTATGATGAGTTTTCTATCAATACGTTTTTATAATATAGTGTGAATTTAGTGCAAGTGAATACTGCACCCTGTAGGACTAACATTATCTTGTTATCCATGGGGTAGGTACTGTGGAAGAGCAAGTTTCTATTCGATCTTACCAGCATATTTCAACCTTGACAAGGAAAGTCCATTTGTAGGGGTGAAAAAGCATTTCAAGCTTCATGCCATTTTGGTTCTTGGTGTCTATGTTAAGAGTATTCATACAGCTATCACATGTGATGTTGGACATCTGTCTGCTACATGCTACAAAGTTTCCACCAACTCATTTCACATTGGTCTCCAAAAAGCTTGCACTGGAGCCAACTTGCAACCTAGAAATGAAAGTTTCTCTCACCCATAACCAATCCCTTGGGCCATCCAGTCCCCCTATACTAACATACTTAGTCTGTTTGGTAATCCAGAAAAATGGTTTCTTATCCTTGTGGTATTTATTTCTGAAAAACTGAGATACATTTATTCTAGATTAACGAAATTATAGCCGGTTTGAACAGCATGCCTTTACCTGTGAAATAGTTGTTCCAAGTAATTCAAAAGTCTGTAACAATTGTGTGATGAACTCAGTGAAGCTGTTTATTCATACTACTTATATTAGATCCCATTTTACTGAACAAGAGTCCACAAGTGAGATCTTCCAAACAGCTTGCTGTTAACGTTTCAGCATAGGTGCGTGGTGAGTAGCTAGCATTTCAGCTGTTCTCTTCCATTTATTTTTATGGACTTCAGCTGCCCATCTTCCTCAACTTCAGTTCTTTCTTGTCCGTTCTCAATGATTTTCCTGGTAGTAATTCTTCTACCATTGACCACTTCAGTAGAAGTTGAGACTGATCTGAAGTTGTTTGACCCACTAGTGTCGCCTCCAAAGGACCTGCAAGAGAATGTAGTGTGCTCACCAGGTCTGACTGAATCAAACGACATAAATGATTCCATAAGATCAGGAAATGCATCAAAGCCAGCAAAGCTAGCGCCTCTTCCACTAGTTCTGTTTCTGTTTTCACCTACGTTTCCATCATTGCCAAATGGAATGTCCCAGAAATCATGTGCAAAGGGATCCATTCCTCCAAAAAATTCTCTGAAGATCTCTTCTGGGTTACGGAATATGTATTCAGAATCAAATGGGCTGTGGAAGTGGCCTCCAGTTGCACCTCTGCCTCCTCTGTGCCGACTTTCTTTGCCAGATCTGTCATAGATGGAACGTTTTTGGGAATCTGATAAAACCTCGTATGCCTCAGCTACTGCTTTGAATTTCTTCTCTGCCTCCTCCTTATTATTAGGATTCTTATCAGGATGCCATTTTAATGCAAGTTTGCGGTAGGACTTTTTAATGTCATCTTGTGAGGCTTTTTGATGAAGTCCTAAAACTTCGTAATAATTCACCATCCCAAATGAGAGGTGGATGGATTTTGAAATGCTTTCTTTTCTCTCTGCTCAGTTACCTGAAGTCCTGGGTCGTTCAGGATCCAGGGAATCCTGTTTCTGTTTGGCACTCCAAATTCGCTCCTCACAACCTGCTGATTTTGCTCAGTTCATCTTTGGATTTGTTAGTGCTTGGGGCCACAGGGAAAGAAACACGTTTAAATTTTCCCTTTGATTTTGACAGTTGCTGTTGACTGGTGGAATTGTGACATCAGATGTAATTCAGCCAATCATTGTACAGTTGACTTTAGCTCATTTGTTTTGCACACTGAAGTGGTATTGTCAGGAGGTTATCTTTTGTTTGCAGTGCAGCTGGAGCCATGTTGGTCCCAGGATATTAGAGTCACAAGGTGGGTGAGGTCATAGCTTTTATTGGACCAACTTCTATTTATTTCACATTTTTTAAAATTATATTTCACAGGTAAGATGCTGTAACTGAATACAGCTCTCTGATTATATTAAGCCATTGTATTTGATGAAGTCTTATCATACTCTTATCTGCTTGTGGATTTTTGAGGTAATTATTAAATATAAATTAGGGGCCATAATTCTCCTCTAACCCAGGTCATTCCATTGCTGTTTGGTGATGATTTCACAGAGAATGGGGGTGCTGGGAGCCAGGACTTTTGAATTCTATTTTTGCCACTGACTTGCTGTATCCCACATCCCATCTCCTCTCTCTGTTTCATTTTCCCTATCTGTATATTTGTAATGTGCTTTGAGCTGCTTGCGGGAAAGTTGCCACAGAAGTGAAAATTGTTGTGATAGAACCAAAATTTTTGATGATGTGAATGTGCTCTTAATGGCACACACAGCTGGCAGAAACCCAGTATGTATAGGGCAGTGGATCTAAAGGGAAAACTGCATCATCCACTAGAAAGCAGTCCTACAGGGGAAATTAAGAAGGTTTTAGAGCTAACCTACCCATATTGGAGAAGAGGCCTTTGGCTGGAAGAATTTCCACTTCATTGCCAACAAGGGTCTGCTTTTCTTGTGGGTCAGTGTTGGGTCAATGCAATGGAGCTACTTGTAATGTAATATCTAAGTCCAACTCTAAAAGTCACCATCAGTCAGTGCAATGAAGTTCTTGAGATTGGAGCTCAAGGAAATGAAGGGCAATCTAGAGGTCAAAGCAGTTTCATGTGCTGTGAATTCATCAGCACCTGACATGATAACCAAGGAATCCTGGATTCTGCCTTCTCTCCCCCAGTGTGGCCTGATTAGTTGGCGGAGGATAGTGCTTTGGGGATTGATGTTTTTGGGTGTTTTGTGCGAACTGAGAAAATGTGTTCAAAAGAAATCCATGCCACTGTGGCAAGCTAATATTCCTCCTGCCTCCCTCGGAATTTGTCGCCCTATTTGTGCCAAGGAATGAGGGGAAGTTTCCAAATAATTGTTAATTAATGAATTGATCACCCAGAAGGAATGAAGAGGAGGGGGAATGGCTGGTGGTAGATAGTGGATGTTGGGTCTCAACAACTAGTGGTGCCTTCATTCCTTTTTTAAAAATTAAATATAGGCTTTTTTTTGTCTCTTTCCCGTCCCTCAGATTTTGAAATCTCCAGCTTGGAAGTTGAGTGACTGTTACTTGTATTGGCCTCACTCCCTTCCTCCTGCCTGTTTTTAGGGGCGGACACCAAGTTGAGGGACAACTTAGATTCTTGTACTTGGGTGTAGTATTAGGGTTTCCACCCCAAAGTGTGGGGCACTGCCTCCTCACTCAGAAAACACCCCTAAGTGCTGAAAGTACCAAAACACTCAGTTGTTGGATTTTAGCCTGGAACCTCCTGTGATCCTGCAAAGGTTTACACATGTACTCAATTTTCAGCATGCAGATAGTCCAACTAAATCAATGAGACCACTTGTGCTTAAAGGTAAACACGTCTTTGTAGGAACGGGGCCTTAGTGCTGCTGAGAAGTGTAAACTTGAAACCCCTGGTGACTGGAGCCCTCCCTCTATCCCTCAAGCAGGTACAGCACAGGTAGTTGCAAGCTTCTTCCACACCTGTGTTCCTCAAACCTGACAGAGAGGGACCACCTTCAGGGAGAAGAGAGTTCAGGCTCCAATGGCTCTTTCAGTTGCTGGCCTCTGAGCTAAAATCGCTATCAAGTGGGTTCAGTTAGTGACTGTTGTGATGGTGCTTTTTGTGATGTAGATGCCTATCCACTAGGAACTGGACTGAGGACCTCCCAAACTCATCTCACACCAGATCACCAACATCTTTTGCCAACATGGGTTAGGTCTGAGCATTTTAGAAACCCTTTGTAAAACTTCACAAGCAGTTCCATTCCTGTGTCTAGTGTGTCCAGTCTCTGTTAGATGGAGGGGAAAGATTCGGTCAGGAACAATCCCAGTCAGCCTGTTAGGAGGATCCCTGTGCTTTTAGCTTTTAGCAAGAGCAAGTGCCCAGCAGAAACCAGTCCAGACTGGTTGCCATGAGTGGTATTGTGCGGATGGGGAAGGGGGTAATTCTAACTTTTTCAGCTGTGCCATTTGAGAAGTGTTTCCTCCCTTGGCTGCAATGTTTGACAATGAGTGTCCGTAGAGTCTCAGGTTCGCTGCACACTGGATTATCTGTATTGGATTTGGTACATTTACCGATCTGAGCTGTAGGAAGCGTTTTTCTATTGTCATCTGCAATGGGGGCTGGCTGATCACTGCCTGTCCCTCTGCTGCCTGCAGCAGACATCGGAGACTAGCAAGCAGTTCAAGTGAGTGCCACTGCTGTAAGCTAAAAGGATTTGCAAGAGAGACAGGGGTGAAAAAGCGAAGGAGAAACAGAAATAAGAAGAGGGAGAAAAACATGCACACATCAAGTAACTAGACTCAAACTAGCCAGGCAGTCCCACAGAAACTAAGGCTTTGAAATGAGAAATGTTTTTCGTATCTTAAATCTCAAGTACAAACAATAAAAACCAGCCCAGGCTGTGTTCTTTGAAGAGAAGTACGAGTGACCTGAGCAGTGGTTATCAGCAGCGTCATTAAGATAAACGCTTAACATGATTTAAAGCATCCGAAACTGAAGGCAGCACTTTCAGATACTAACAAAACGGCCTGACATTGGGGATGGAAATCAATAGTAATCAGATGTCACTAAAAATACTCAAAAGTGTCCCATGGCTGATGGAGGTGAGATTAGTGTAAATATTTGTATTCTAATCAGTGGCACGCGAGGGCTGTAGGCGGCCTCTGTCTATTTAATTAATGGAGTGGCTTTTTAAAAGGATCCTAATCATATGTGATTGTATCTGCTTATCAACATTTTTGCTAATTAGATGATATGGAGGCAGTCGTTCTGCTAATTCCCTCATCCGAGCAGCATATCCTGCTCAGATAAAGTACAGTCTCTTTTTAATAAGAAACAATCACGAGACAGACTAACCTTAATGGTGCTCATTTATCTTTGGATCTTTTGGGTTCCCCACTCCCCCCCCGGACTTAGATTTCTGCTTCAGAATGCCAAATGGGCAGAGTTGCTGTGGCCCTCTCCCATCCTCCCCAGTCACAATTTTAAACACAATCACCTCCATGGGAAGAGCAGTCTGATGGCTGAGGTCTCATGTTATAAGGCCTTTCCCCTATGTTCATCCAAGCAGGCAGTTTGCATTTTTCTAACCTGTTGTTCTAAGCATAGGAAACATATCTGGATTGAAAAATTTCCCCACATTTCCTCCCAAACTGAGCCCTGAACCGTCACACCGAAACCAAACCTTTTCTGAGTCTTCGCTCAAAACTATGGCTGACCATAAACTTCCATCCAAATCCTGGACCTTCAGCCAGAGCTCCAATTAGCCCTTTGCCCAGAACTCCAACAGACCCTGAATTTTCCTCCAAGACAAAGAGCTTTTCTGAGCTGGGAAAACAAATTTTGTGTGTGTGTTTGTTTTCTTTTGTTTTGAAACAGGCTTGGCAGGGGGTGTCACCAGGAGAAGGGTTTATTGGCAGCCCGTTGATCCTGTGACAAGGCCTGGATCCTTTTATCTATAAAACAACATGAGCCTGGGACATTTGCTCTAAGTACTTTGACTGTCCAAACAAACAAGAGTCACACTTCACTCTGCCAGTCAAACTGTCACCAGACACTTCACCCCACTGTGGCCCCCATTGAAAAGGATATTGTACTCAATTTCTTCCTGCCTCTCCAGAGGGGGGGATCTCACTAGATTTTCTTTGGGAGAAATGGGGTGGAGAAGGGGATTCCCTGGGAATCTGTGGTGGAGAAGGGCATTGCTGGTTCATATCTCATGGTGGGTTCCATAATAGCCGCCTCCTAAAGGGTGAACCATCAGATCCAGCTGCCTTAGCAAAGATATAAACTAAATAAAATATTTAGCTAGAAAAGCCTTTCCTTTCTTCTCAAGATAATGAAGCACCATTTCCACAGACCTAACTTCTCCGAAGTACTTCTCTCCTGCACCCAGGCAAGCCAGTGAGCGTCAGGGTGGACTGAAATAATGGGAGTAGAGGGCTGCTATTTAGTTTGTGAGGTCAGGAGTTTGCCTGCTGTTTTTGCAGCTGTGAATGCGGAGCAGAAAAGGCTTAAATGACACAGATTCCAGCCTCCCACATCTGTGGATGGCAAGGGGAAATTTCTGTGCATCCCCTACAATGATTTTCATGTGTTAACTGCATTCCCTTGAAGTGCTGTGTGATAGGGGACAGAGAGGTTCTGGTGAGCATTAGAAAGAAATGTTGCTCTAGCAGGCTGAATGGGATTGTGGCCACTCAAACTTCCTCTGACCTCTGAATAATTAGGGAGGAAGCAGTTTCTGGATCTGGTTTATTCTGAGGTTTGGCTTTGAGACCCCAAGATCTAGTGACTGCTCATGTGAAATTTAAACCCCAAATAACAGAAGTCTCTTGAGACCACCTGCTCTCAAAAGATTTCTGCCATCTAGGGCTGATTCCAAACCCAGTCCTACCTGGGGCTGGAGTCAATGGGAGCTGCTGGTTTTCAGCATTAGATCATGCCCTAAATCCAATTTTCAAAGTTCCAGAGCACCTACAATCAAACCCATGGGAGCAAGTTGGGAACCCTGGATTCTAACTTGACCCACCTGCCAATATTCAAAGCAGTTTGGATCTGTCGGTTCGGCCTTGGCCATCTTTGTATGTAATTAATAGTACCCTTACGTTTCCTGTGACGGCTATATCAGTGTTCTCCTCCAAAATAAGAAAGACCAGTCCTTCTGCCTTGCTTCCTGCCTGTGACAGCCCTGGGCTTCCTCACTTTCCCCCCTCCCAACCCTACCCAAGGGGGATTAATTCACGATTAACCAAATTCTGAGGACATTTTCCAGTTTGGGGCTAGAAGTACTAGAGCTAGGAATGCAGAGGGACCAGAGGATGCAGTCTGAAAACTCGAGGGAAGAGAAGATGATGAATTACTGTCCTGGGATTTTCTCTCTGCCTCCCATCAGTGGGATGAGCTATGTGGCGCATTCAGTTAGTAAACTAGTCAGGGAACGTTGTTGCTCAGTTTTTCATTATTGAATGTGGTTCTTGACACTGCTGGCAGCTGAGTTTATTTGGGGCCATTCGAGCATCCTATAGAGATTATACCACCTGACCTCTTCTGACTACAGAGAGAGGTGGGTGTTTGCCTGCCTGGCTTAACTATTTCATCTAAACACAGACTCCTTCCCAATTTTGGATGGCATTATATTGGGAAATAATCACCTTTGAGAACTGTGCCTATTAGGGATCACTTCACAACCGCTGGATACCTTCCAGAGGTGGTACTTCCAGGTCGAACGTATTCAGGACTTGTCTACACATGAAATGCTACATTGGCACAGCTGTAGCGCTTCAGTGTAGACACTGCCTGCACCGAAAGGAGGGGTTCTCCTGTCAGCGGAGGTAATCCACCTCCCCAAGAGGCGGTAGTTAGGTTGACAGAAGAATTCTTCCATTGATCTAGCACTGTCTACTGGGGACTTAGGTTGGATTAACTACGTCGCTCAGGGGTATGGATTTTTCACTCTCCTGAGCGATGTAGATGGATTGAACTAATTTTCTAGTGTGGACCAGGCCCTAGAAAGGGAGCTCTCGGTAGGTGAGGGCACAGAAGTGGATTGTGTCCCAAGACTATAGCAACTATTAAATTGTGATTCAATGGTGATTTGCATGTACGGTCCTGGAGCATTTAAAATTTCTACTTTACTTCAGGATCTGTCCAACAACACTGAGTTTCTGTTTCAGAAAAGTAGCCCTCCCTCCTTGCAGGGCAGGAGGAATTGTGGAGCCCCAGAACGATGTACCATCTGCATGGAAAATGCCAATATTTTATGCTTAGTTGCACAAAACAGGAACGAGCAATCAGGAAAAGAGGTGGAATATTTAATGGAGAAGATTTTACATGGGGTAGGAAACTTAGGAAGAAAGGGACCCCCACCCCCTTCTGAACAGCCAACATCGCAGCCTGGGGTTTGCTAAAGAAAAACTTCTGAAGGTGGCTGCTGCAGGAGGCTGGGAACAGGGCAATTTCCACACTGCTTCAGTGAAGATTTAGTTCAAGTTTATTGCTGAGATTAAAAGACTGAAGAATATAAATTGTAAATGTGATGAGTTAAGAGCTCATAAATTCAGTATACAGCCCTGTTCCCGAGAGAGCGTCTGTGCAGCCTGGCCAAGCTGCCCAGTGCTCGTGAGCGTGCTCTCTTCCTCGCTCTCTCACACTCACCACTTCTCGAGAGACTCCATCAACAGCTTGCCCTGGCTTCCAAGAACGCATGTGCATGCGTAGAGAAACAATGAACACACTCATACGTACACTGGCACCTGGGCACCCAGGCGTGTACCTATAACTGCATATAGATTATACACACATTGTGGGGCCTGCAAACACACACCTTCTGCACTCCCTCTGCTTCCACACATGCAGATGGACGCATGGACGCACATTTCCTATTGCTGGTTTGCAGAGAAATCACTGGCTGTCCCAGGCAGGGATTTGCTCCTATTTAAATGCAGTGATGGAGCACGTAGTTCAGCCTCCTTGAGGATGATATTTCAGCCCCTTATGATGAAGGAAGATGTGCAATGTGTCTTCTGAATTGAAGAGGAATTCTTTGCATAACAACTTTCATCCACAGTGCTGTAATATGAGGTAAATGTTATCCCCATTTTACTTATCAGGAAACTGAAGCTGTTATATGAGTTGCTCATAGTCACACAATGAGTCGGTAGCCCTCAGTGTTAGTGCTTTTGAGCTACAGAGGGGGCACAAAGCCCCCATTAAAATGAACCAGCAGAAGGCTCATGGAAAGATGGAGCTTCCCTCATAGGCAATAATGCTCCCTCAAGTTCTGCCACTTGCCAAAATCCAACCTGTGTTTTCCCATCAGGCTGACATCGCTTCTGCCACCAGGGTGGATGAGGAGAGGTTTTCAGCTGAGTGTTACATGTACTGGAAGCTACATTGCCAGTGGGTGTGAGTTATAGATGGGGTTGCTGCAAAGTCATTTCCAGCTGTTGCAGCCCCGGAGGTTTCTAGATACTCAGAATTCAAGGCTCGCTGACATCTAACCTTGGAGGAATAGACCCTTTCCTAAAATAAAACCCCAACTTCTGTTGGGAAAACACCATTGGGATCTAGCATATTCTCTTTTACAGTCAAGATAAGAAGTTGAAAAACCTGCTCACTTAATGGAAAGAGTCATCCTGATTACAGTCCAATGTCAAAGATATCCCTTAGTGTCAGTTGCTTGAATGTGGCAGACCAGGACTGCAATAGCACAGTGTGCTCTAGGTAAATGCTGGGGAGGGAGGCAGTGCCTCGTGTTAGCATATGAGCCCTTTTAGGATTAAGAGTGATGGTCAAAATCTGAAAATCAGGAGAATTGGAAGGGGGAGGAATGGGGGAAACAAGGAGGAACATCAGGGCATCAATGGGGGATGCACAGATCCCCCGCATAGAGAGCAGACAATATGTTCCAACTCTAGCCTTAACTTTTCCCTTTGAACGTTGGCTGGAAGGACATGACTTAATGGCTAAGTATCAGGTTTGCAATATACAGATTTCCTAGAACCAAAGGTTCGAATGGCAGTTGAATCCTCTCAGTTCCTTGCCCTTCTAAGGATGTTAAACTGAGTTCCATTCAGCTGAATGTATGTGAGCCTTTGGATGTCTTCTGTTAAAAATACAGCTTCAGTTTGCTCTGCCTGGATGTTCAGAATCTGCTTTTCCAAAAGCTGATGCCCAAGGTGTATCCAGGTGTGTATACAATGTACATGTGAAATGGCATGCATGAATCAGGCATTTATGTCCCAGTAGCTCTAAATATCCCCCCGCCCCCAGCCCCATTTCTGAGGAGAACTGAAATATTGATAACTGTCTGCAAAAATGCTTGCAGACCTCTTCCTGCAAATCTAAGCCCCTCAAAGATCCCATGGCATTTCTCTGAAGAAAGGAGGGGAATGGGGCTGTGGGCAAGGGGAGCCTTCCTGGTATCCTTGCTCAAAATTTTCCCTCTGTACATGCTCCAAGATTAAGGAAGGCAGCTCCTACCACATGTAGGCCTAATTTTTCAACTACCATCCTCTGTCTCAGAACAAAAAAGAACTAGATAAGTTCATGGAGGATAGGTCCCTCAGTGGCTATTAGCCAGGATGGGCAGGGATACAAAACCATGCTCTGAAGTGTCCCTAACTTCTGTTTGCCAGAAACTGGGAATGGGTGACAGGGGATGGATCATTGATGATGACCTGTTCTGTTCTGAAGCACCATGAATTGGCCACTGTCAGAAGACAGCAAAAACGAGAGTCCTGTAGCACCTTAATGACTAACAAATTCCTGCAGGAATAAGCTTTCGTGGGCTGCAACCCACTTCGTCAGATGCATGAAATGGAAATCACAGGTAGGAAGTGTGTATATATATATACATCCAAGGGTAAGAAACAAAAATGCGGAGGGCAAGTGCTAACAAAGTCAATTCAGTTAGAGTAGATGAGGCCTATTCATCTGTGATTTTCACTTCATGCATCTGACGCAGTGGGTTGCAGCCCACAAAAGCTTATGCCCGCAGAAATTCGTTAGTCTTTAAGGTGCTACAGGACTCTCGCTGTTTTTGCTGTATACAGACTAACTTGGCTACCCTTCTGGAACTTGTCAGAAGACGGGATATTGAGCTGGATGGACCATTGGTCTGATCCAGTAGGGCCATTCTTATGTTCTAAGTGGCTGCATCTCAGTGACCCTTTGTGTATATATATGGGTAGCAAAACAATTGGGGTTAAAGGTGTTATTTTATTAATGTATCCTGTGTGGGGTCTTACAGACCCTTTTTTAAAGAGAAATTATAAAACTAGTTTAATTTTTTTTAAATCACTTATTCCTTTTAAAGTAAGTTTTATCTTGTGTGTGTGTGTGTGTGTGCGCGTGTGCGCATGTAGCATAGTAGATGTGCATAACCGCGTGTGTGTGTATGTCTGTCTGTATATTCTGTGCCTGTGCAGAGCCATGTATGGATGATTGAAACTGAATATGCTATGTTTTAACAGTGATTTGATAAGAGTCAAGAACATGCTGTATACAATGGACCATCACTTGCATTTTATTATACAATGTATGGTCATAAATCTATTTTGTAATAGTTCGATTCACTAAAATCTTCTAATCCATATTTCTCCATCAGACCCTTGAAATCATTTGCAAATTTATCTTACATACTTGAAAGGCATAAATTGCCACCTCACTGGTATGCGTGATAATAGTAACTGCCACTCGTATAGGTCTGATTTTGGAAGCAATAACCCTGATAACAATTAAGCAACAAGAGAAGTTGAAAAGGAGAGAAAAGAATAAAAAAAGAAAAGAATCTGACTTTGTTTTTCCGCATGTGAGTGCAGGTGTGTAATATAGTGTATATGTGTGTACACATCTATATATGGAAGTAAGCATTTGTGTTTGTTTGTGTGTGTGTAGCTGGGTGTGTATGTGTGTTTGTGTATGTTAATATCTCTTGTAACAATAGACAGTCCTTGACTCTAGTAGCATTTGCTGGAGCCTCCCCTTCAGATATTGGTTTGTTATCAGGTTGCAGCAGGCATTTCCATCTAATCAGGGATCTGAGCCCCTGTGAGCCACCACATGGGGCCTTCAAAGCACTTCCCTGAGCCTTGAGTCTGCATTCCCTTTCTGATGAGGGAGGGTGAGAGGAATAAAGAAACACAGCGTCTCCAGAGGTGTTATTCCTCCTGCCGGCTGGTGCGTCTGAAGAACTGGCTTCGCACCTCAAAGCAGGGAGAGGAATGCCCTGTCTTTAACTTGTTCCTCAGCAGTACTGGAGGAGGGAGATTATATCACGTGCACCCTTGCTGCCGTGGTAATGAGAAAGCATCCTAAAGAAACACGAGCTCTCATTAGTCTTTGTACTCAGCAGCATGGAGAGGGAAGGGCCAGACTAAAATCCCAATGTGCAGGATCTGTTAGATTTGGTACACACAACACTAGCTGTACACCTCATGGTACACGTTGCAATCTTGCACCCTTCAGGAGAGTAATTTCAAGCGTGCTGATGGTGTTATAGGATTTGTGAGGCTTCTCAGAATGATTTGTGGCTCTAAAGAAGGGGGACACATCACTTGGTACCTCTAGGCTCTTCATAAGGGAAGACTCCGAAAGAAAAGGCTTTTAGAGGCTCATTTCCACCTCCCACTCCACTAGAACTGCAATGCAATGGCCACAAATCTTGTGTATCTTATAACCACAAATGGGCCTGGAATTAATTAATTTGACAGCACTGTGACTGTCTGCCTTTTGCACCAAAATCAATGAAGGAAGCACACATTTCCCCCCTTACTTTCCGGGAGGTAGGGGGAAGAAAGGACAGCGAGGATGTGAGCGTATGTTCACAGGACTCCCCTGGGACCGCCTGAGCTTGGGAGCAGCAAAAGGAGATTAACAACATGGAGCGACGACGCTCTTAACAACAGGAGCGAGAAAGCTCCCAAGGGTTCGGCAGCGGTGGGAAAGCTTGATTGCCACATACAGCAAGGCAGTAGCCTATGCAGCTTTTGCCCCCCTAGATCCCCAAAGACACCCAGTGGATTGTATTCATTTGGTGGGAGGAGGGGTGGGATAATTGGCTGTCACTCTGCTGGAGCGCATTTTATTTGCATAGCTAATGAGTTCCTCCAGACAAGGGAGAGAATTTGGGCTGCAACACGAAATAATGCCAAGTGAGGGCAAAGGTGTTAATTAAAGAGATTTTTGGCAAGTAATTTACGGGCCAAAATTTACATTTTGTTGGAAGAAAATCTACCAGTTTTGAACTGAAACTTTGTGTAGAGTTGCAGGAGGGTGTGGTTTTTTTGTTTTGTTTTTTTTTAAATTTAGTGTTAACAAAAACAGTTGACCTCGTTGTGGTCTAAATGTTATCGTGCAGTGTTGGAAGCCAAACATGGCAGCATTGGGCTAGCATATGCATGCCAGGAAATTAAATTGCCTGTGAGCCTGATTCTCCACTTGTACCCTGTGTAAGCTGGGTGTAAAACGCTGCCCAGTCACAATTCTCCACTCCTACACCCACTTTTGCCCTCATCTTGCATCGGTGGAAATGCAAGTGAAAGGCAGTGAAGAAACTGACCCTGGTTCTGTACCAGAATTTCTCTACTCCCCCAAGCTGGGCAGGAAGTCTAATGTGAACCAGTTTCTAGGTGAAATTTCTGCAGCTTCCACTCTCTTGGCCATATTTTTGTTGCTTCTGTCCAAAGAAGTAACGAGAGAGAAGATGGGTTCGGAGGTAATGGTCAGATTGTGGCAGCCTTCTGTGAGGCAGTGTGTCACTGGCAGTTTGTATCGAGTGCCACATTTTTGATGACTAACAGCAACCTTCCCTGGGACGTGATGGGGGTGGGGATGTCTGGGCTTGCTGGATAGAACCTATTGAGGATTATTCCTTTAAATGGCTCCATTTGGTCGATATCACCTCCTTAGATCTATACTGAAATGCCCTTCTATTAATAAATAACTCCTTTCTCCATTTCCCCATTGCTACAGCTCATGTCTAAGTAACTGGGAATTTGGGTTTGTTTTTTTATAGACATTAGAACTAGATTTTATCTTTATTAAGGGTTCCCTCCCCACCCCTAAACCTTTGTTCCATTGCAGTGAGCAAATCAGTCAGATGTAAAGGGGGGGAAACAGGCAAGATTTTATTTTCCTCTGATTTATCTCAGATGGAGAGAGAGAATGAGAGTCCTTCTATGCTTTTGACCAGTGAGAAATGCCTTTAAGAGGGGCAGACAACATTTTCCCCATTGTAATAATGATCTGTGTTTGTGTATGTCGTCTGAAGTAACCGAGACAAGAGGAACTGGAGCTGAATGAATAACTTGTAGAAAATAATGTAACTGAGGGATTTAGACTTTTGTTCCCTCATGGAATATCTGGAAGCATATTTCCTTGAATGAATTCGTTATTTGAAATCATTTAGTGATTTTTGTTTGTGTGTGATTTATTGTTTTTAAATTGTGGATTGCAAACTGTCTCTAAAAGTATTTGATTTTCGGAGTACGTTGTTTAGTTGTGACAGGTCAGCTAAATCACATAATATGGGGCTGTTCTGATTGGATGAGTGTGCAGTCACTGGCATGAAAACTTGTGCATACAAATTTAAAATGTTATTTCCACAAATGCTCTCATTTGTGGCTTTGAAATTCTTTTTCCATGAATAGCCATGCTAGTAAAACTTGATCTCTTACATAGTGATAGAAGACAAACACAAAAATGATGCAAATATGGTAGGCGTGAGTTCATTTAAAAATGTGGTGACTATTTGTAACAAAAAAAACCAACAACGTGCTTTGCAAAAATTGCCTGGGTGGAATGGGAACATAGGAAATTCTATGCTGGAGTGATCTATCGAGTCTGGTATCCAGCCTTTAAAGGTGGCCAATACTTGTTGCTTCAGAGGAAGGCAGAAAAAAAAAATCAAACCCAGAATATATCTGGCCTGACAAGTTGTGCAATGTTGTACGGGGGGTGGAGGGGGATGCCTTCCTGACCCCCCCCTTAGGCAAACAGTTTATGCCCTGAAGCCTGAGGTTCCATTACCCTTATCTTAGCTCGCATAACTATAAATGTTATTGGCCATAAAGTTATCCAGCCCTTTATATACAGACATCTGCAATAAGCCTGCGCTGCTAAAAATTGTTGAGGCTTTTTATTATTGGTGAACTTTTAAAGCTGTTTCTTAAAAACAGAAATAAAAACAAAATCTCTAATGAAATTAAAATACATGAACAAGCAGTTTAAAATCTAAAGCCATCACAACATTTTCTGCATAGACTTTATGTCACTACTAATGTATAACAATTTATTTGCCCATCTCTATCTTTTTCACCTGAAGATCTCCAAGCACTTTACAGACATTAATGATTTAAGCCACATAACCGTCCTTACGACATAGGTCAATATCGTCCCTTTATAGAGACGGGTAAACAGAGGCACAGAGAAATGACTGGGCTGGCCCAAGGTCACACAGCAGGTCAATGGTAAAGCTAGAAAAATAAACCTGAGTCCTGACTCTGAGCCCTGCGATTTGGGATTTTTGTGGCGGGTTTGAGGTTAAAGTTACCTGCATGTGAATTTCATTCTGGTGAAATGTGTCAGCCCGATGGCCCTGGCAACGGATATTCTTTATTTTAGCCACAACAAAGCTATGGCACAAAGAATGCAACTCAAACTTCCTTGGCCCCTGGCCACACTAACCTCGCTAATACGTATCCAATGCAACCTTGGAGTTACCACCTCTAAAGATGAAAAGGGAGTTGTCTCCCATGATCCATGAAGTCTTGACCCCTCTGCTGAGATGGCTAACCGGGGCTGAGGGGTAATGAATGCCAGCTCTGGTAGGGACACATGCCCGCTAAGGACTGGACTGAGACAACCGAGTGAACAGCCATCAAATGTCAACACCTTTCTGTCACTGCTGACATGAGCTGGTGATCCAGACATGAATTCACATATATGATAAAATAACTTCTTTCTTATCTAGCTTCTGCCAGTCTCTGGAGTAACTAAGCACCACAACTTACTTGCCAACTTGGTTTTCTGTTTCTTCTGTAGTTGTTGGGACCATCAGTCACAACTAAAGGAGTTTACAGGGAGTGGCGTCCCTTAACTTTATTAAATGTATGTGATTAGATTTGGGGGAACCTGGAAAGGTTTGAGTTTAGGCTCACAAAGTTCTGCCGGCGGGACACTCTCCGTTTGCCCATGCTCCAGAGTGGACTTCTGTACCAGCTCTTGGGAAGCAGCCAGGTCCTCGTTTTACCTTCCCCCCACAATTCTCTGAAGTTGGTTTTCTGGAATAGGGAGCTCTCCTTGGACAGCCATTTTGGCACACAGGTGGCCCCCTCCCCATGTATTGCTCAGTGTGCTGATGTTTTTGATCAAATCATCGCAGGGCATTGGGGCACAGCTGGAGCAAAACGATCCAGACTTTGTAAAGCTCCGAGAACCTCATTGACTAATTTGGCTGTTCACAAAACTAGTTCAAGTTCAAGAACATTGTAATTTTAAACCCATTGTTTCTAAGGGTTAATAAATTCAGTTCAGTTAATAAAAGAAATCACCTTTGTTTTCCTAGTTAAAAGGATGCCTATAATAGTGTAAAAAGGATAGAAGATCCACTGCCCATCTTTACCCCCAAAAGCTGGCACAAGTGGGTGCCTTCAGCATTACATATAGTCTGTGTTTATTTTTTATTAGAATTTCTCTGCCCCTCTCTCCTTTATCTCCCACCTTATCTCTAATTGGCTCAGGTCAGGACCCCTCTGCACATTATCAAGCCACCTGACAAGATACTAGTACTATAAGTCTCAATGATCCATACAGTGATTTGTAAATTCTCTGTCCATCCTCTTCCCTCTTTTCCTCAGGTGAAAGGCAACTGACCTCTTTCGTGGAGGGCAAACCTACCAGCAAGATCAGGAGAAGCTGCCAGTGGTGACTTGGTCAGCGAGACAGAGCGGGAAGCAGAGAATTTTGCAGGAAGTGAATGGAAGAATGGCCAGCTTCTGTCCCTCATTTAAACTTCCGTAGCCTGACATCAAACATGTCGCTGCAGACTGAGCCCCCACAGGCCTGACAGAGGAGCAAAAAAGAGAGGGCTGGAGGCAGCAGATCCTAATCTTTATTAAATAAGAACAAAGCCTATGCCGGCTAATGAGAAAAACAAACCGATGAAAGATCCGGCGGGCTCCTCAGAAGGACACAAAGAAATTCTCTCCTGACAAGAGCTTGCTAAAAATACACCAGAATATTTATCTTGCTGGCAAATGCTTCACAGCCCCAAAGTTGGTGCTTGTGTTTTGGAAATCTGAATGGGCATAAATGAGGCAGAATCTGACGCAGAGGATTCAGATTCAGGTACTTTGCTCTGTGCATGACGTCCAGAGACAATTATGGCAGGGATACTCAAACAGCAGCAGGTTGGGGATATAAACTAGCTTGCTAACTTGACTTTCCCTTCTGTCTTTCTGTTCATGGACGGACAGTAAGGCACATGACTATGGTTTTATGTCTCCTTGGCTTGTTTTGAATATGTACACGGAGCACAGATGCTACAGATCTGTGCTC
Source organism: Emydura macquarii macquarii (assembly GCF_026122565.2). Lineage (NCBI taxonomy): Eukaryota > Metazoa > Chordata > Testudines > Chelidae > Emydura > Emydura macquarii. The sequence goes on along the minus strand of NW_027131105.1, from coordinate 13,408,937 downwards.
AGCGCTCTCTCTACACAGATGCTTTGAGTGCCAGATGGAAAAGTCATAATGTGGGTATCATCTGAATGATGCTACCAATGTAGTAAAAGAATTAGCACATCTGTTGGAATGGATTCATGTTAGCTTTAGTGAGTGTTTGTTTCACCATATGCATCTTTGCAGCATGGATGAATGTGTTACTTCCCCTGCAGGAGAACAAGGAGCTTTGATCACTTTATTAATCTTGACTAATAAATGTTCCTTTATGTATTTGAGTTGATGCTGACTCTTATTCGATCCATGAAGGGGATGTTCCCTCTGCATACTTAACAGCATAATATGAAACCTTGAGAGTTATCTGCAGAGCTATGTGAATCTGTTGCAACAAAACTCCAAATAATATTGAACTGACCAGGTTTGATGTTTGGTTACAAACTCAAAACTAAGACTAGATGTATAGAACAATCCAGCCAAAGTCATCAAGCATTTGAGGGATCCCAGTGGGGATTTTTTGAGGTTCCCAGTGCAGAATGATCTTAAGTTTGGAACAGATCAGAATTAAAGAAAATGTTCACATGAATCCCTGTGTCAGGGAGCTGCTGAGTTTCACATCTCCCTAGTGATCTGGCTTCCTCATTGTCCCCTGTAGCCTCCCATGTGCCTCAATGAACCAAAGCCAGGTATCTTCCATTAACCCTTTCTCATTGAGGCCTTTTGAATGGAGATGAATCTCAACTAATACTATGGATCAGAGAACCCACAAATTATGGGGAGATTCAGATCAAAACTCAGCTCCAAACTCCACAACCAGCCAGTCTATAGACTGGGCTGAACCAAAATCCCAGCTTTGAACACCCTCAAACTCTGGGAGGAATTCAGCTCTGGATCCAGACTTGACAGCTTGGTTTTGAAGACAAAAGGAGATAATTGATTAGAGGCTGCAGTTCCTTTTCTGGTTCCATCATCACTGACCATGAAACCACAGCTACTGCTGCTTTAATGTACTGTGGCTGAACTTACCACCCCCAGGTCAAAGGGGACGTAATTTACTCGGGCTTTGAAGCATGTGATACAGTTTGAGGAGGGAGGATGGGAGGCAGTGGGGAAAGGAGGTGGCGGAGAAGGAAGAACTTTGCCTGTTTACATGAGAACTGGATTAGTATGAAGTTGACAGAGCCATTTTCTAGATGAGAGGCACTTAAGACTAATGAGAGGGTTTCAGCTAGAGCTACTGGGGAGACGTTCTGTTTGCTGACTGTAGGAATCAGGCGGAGCACTCATCAGCAGATCCTTTTTGTCTTGTTTTTTCTGGGTAGGAGTTTGGGAGGAGTGCATTGTTTACCTTCCTTGGAGCTCTTTCTCCCTGGAGAAATCCGCCTAAAACTCAGGTGGGACCATGTGTGAGAGAGAACTCGCCTCCTGTCAGCAAGGAGCCCTTTTCTGGAGCAAGGTATGATGGTATTTGTATTGCCATGGTGCCTTTCTCTGAGGTTCTTAGACCACTTTGCTATCTAATAAACTAAACCTCACAGCCCCCCTGCCTGTCCGCATCAGACAGGTTAGCATAATTTTGCCTGTTTTACGGAGCAGCATCCTGAGGCCCAGAGGGGTTACATGGCATGGGTAAGGTAGAGTACAGCTAATGGCTTTTAGGAATAGAACCCAGGTGTTCTGACTCCCAGTCCTCTGTTCTAACCATTGGAGGACACTGCCTGCTTGCAAGTATGCTAAGGATGTTAGCTTCAAAAGGAGGGTAAGCCTGAAATAATGAGCTTGGAGACTTATTTCTGACAGCAAGGTCCATTCAGACCTTTACACAGCAACCCACTCTCTGCCAGTGGCACCAGAAGAGGAGGCATCACACATGAGCAGTGAGAAGCTCCCCTCCCCCACATCACTAGGGATTAGCGTGCTGTATCCACAGTACCTCTAGTCCAGTAATTCTCAACCAGGGCATGCGTACCCCTGGGGGTACATCGATTCATCTCGATATTTGCTTAGCTTTACAACAGGCGACATACAAAGCACTAGCGAAGTCAGTACAAACTAAAATTTTATACAGACAATCACTTGTTTATACTGCTCTATATACTATACACTGCGATGTAAGTACAATATTTATATTCCAGTTGATTTATTTTATAATTATATGGTAAACATGAGAAAGTAAGCAATTTTTCCGTAATAGTGTGCTGTGACTCTTCTGTATTTTTATGTCTGATTTTGTAAGCAAGTCGTTTTAAAGTGAAGTGAAACCTGGGAGTACGCAAGACAAATCAGACTCCTGAAAGGGGTACAGCAGGCTGGAAAGGTTGAGAGTCCCCGCTTTAGTCCTTACTGCTCCAGATAGCAAATACCTGGAGAGGTAGGTTTTTATAGGCACTCATCACCATAGTATCTGAGCATCTACTCATATGGGAGTCACATTCAGACCCCTACGAGATGACCAGGCTGGTGTGACTGAATCAAGATGGGATGTGAAGTAGTCATCCTGCCCAAAGAGATGTTAGGACCCATAGTCTGTGTGAACTGTACCTCCAGGTGGTGATGGCTGCATTACAGAACTCACTGGGCTGCAGGTACTTTGGACAGTGTTTGGATTCTTTATAACACTGGAAAAGGGTCTTGGGGAGGGAAAAATCAGACCAAAAAGTTTCAACGGTAGGGCTGGCTGGCAACCAATACCATTTAGATTTAGGGGGAAACTTAAAGGTTTCCACAGTTGTTTTTGTTCCTGTGCAGAATGAAGATGCGACTTTTCAAAACTGTTTGTGGAAAAAAATGCAAGTGAGAGGAACTCCCCAGAAGTTAGAGCACTCCCCTGGGCAATGCGAGACTCAGGTTCAAGTCACTGCTCTGCCGGACTGAATCTCTCACAGCCCAACTGAGTGCCCTAATCAACAGGCTCTCGGCTACCCTAGGGTGGCTTTCTCTCTCTCCCTCTCATTTTGACCAGAGATTCCATCCTGGACCTGAGAAAACTTCCCAACTACATTTTCAAGCGATACATTTTCAAGAACCAGTTAGGTTTTGATGAAACAGCAGTTTTCAATGGGAAAAAGTTTAGTGGAAAATGTTTCAACCAGCTCCATGTGCATTAATATTTTTTACAGAGTGGGGGTGTAAATTTCACTGCTATCTCTTTGGAGTTTATGCCGTTCATTTCACATAGATGTCACTACTGCCTTATGAGTGCTCCACCGAGTGAGTCAGTTAAATGGAGCTAGTGCATTATAGTAATGGAGTAACTGTATAAAAACAATGAAATCCAATCTCTTTAAACTGATTTGATGTCTGCCTGAACCACAACATTTCCTGCTAATGGCTTCCTTCATTTTGTAACCGTGATCTCCACCTGATCAGATTACAGCTGTTTTTAATTCCAAAGCTAATAGAGTCTGTAGGCAGTGTCAGGCAGAGAGCGCATGCCCCACACAGGCAGTGGGGGAGAAGAAGTCTTAGTGACTGTGTTAACACATGCAGCCCATCAAAGCTCACTGTCAAAACACTGCAAAGAGGGGGCTAGAAGAGATTATAATATTTGCAGACGTGTAGCTGTCATATTGGCCCACTGGCTCATTTGGGTGAGAACAAACTGAGCCACGAGTTGTGTGAATAACATTTCATTCCTTCTCCATGTTCTGATCTCCTCCTTGTCATCTCAGTGGCCTGTCCAGGGGGTGCCTACTTTGATTCCTTGGGAATAGGGAGTGAAGCTCGATTCCCAGCAGTAGAGAAGGCCTGATTTTGATCTCACTTGGTAAATCAGGACTGACTCAGCTGAAGGCTCTGGAGCTCCCCAGTGTAAATTAAAGTGGTGTTGGTTTGATTGGGTTTTTTTTTTAAATAATTTTAAGTTATAATTCAGTGCTGGTGAAAGCCCTGGAGATTGAAATTCTTTATACACAGAAGAGACATGGTGCGGCATGGGCAACAGTAAGGTGAGCTTCTGTCCCCTCCCACACACACACACACAGCCAGTGATCACAGAGCAGCAAGCGCAGTCTCGATGGCTCAGCCTTGCCCCTTTTGGCCTTGTCTTCACTAGAATTAGTGGTCAGATTCCCCAGTGATTGTTCCTTCTATCTCAACTCTGAGGGCTTGTCTGCGTGGGGACATTGACTGGAATAGCTCGCTGTGTGGACACTGTTACGCAGGAATAAGAGTGTGCACATGGGGAGTTACTCCGAAGTAGCCGCAGCACTTTGACGTCACACTCCCTTATTTTGGAATAACGTCTCCATGTAGACAAACCCCAACTTGCCTGCCATCCAGATGCAAAATTCCCTCTACTGTATGTTGAGTGAGTTACAGATCGCGCCAGGAGACCTAGGCTCAAACTTAGGCTTCATCCCTGTTCAGCTGAGTCCTAAAAGCACCAGTCTAGCAACAGGACAGTGTTACAATAATAATCTAAATTAGTTCTCCAGGGCTACCCCACAATGCCCCATGAAGTTGCCTGTTGGCCCATCTACCTGGTCTCCTGGGTCAAGGAGTCACACTGGCCAGAAGCTACTTGTCAAAGTATATTGTCCAGCAAGTGGCCGTGGCCCTCCCTTGCAAACTGCTTCTATAGCAAACAATTACACTTCTCATCCAAGCCTGAAATCAGTGATGTGGCTCCTGAGAAGACATCACAGCAGGCTGCCTCCTGGTATCATCATCAGTCTGTTGAGATTACCAAGGAAGAATATGATTCTGATCTCACTTACACCAGTAGAGTAACGCTATAGAAGTCAATAGAATTACACAGATGTAAAATCAATGTGAAATCAGAACCAAGGCTGAGAGTATCAGTTAGTGTCTATCACAGTGCGGCATGTCATGAACATCTGTTCACTAGGAAATGGACAGAGACCCACCACACTTGTTTGGTAGACCTTTTATTCAGTTTGGTTGCTTGGGATTGATTCTGCTGTCTCTTTGGAGATGCTGACTTGGGGTGGAAGCTGAAGGGTGCACAGCTCCTCACTGGAGGCTCTTCGTGCCATGCAGAAATTGGGCCACTTGTCTGTTTTTAAATGTTTTATTGTCCTTCCTTTCCAAATATACAGGTCTGAGTGATCCATTTCACGATCAACCCTAGAGCCCTGTATACAACAATGCGCCCTTCTGTTGGTGGCTATACGTCCTTTTCTCTGTAGTAATGTCAGCGCTACATATGTTTGGTTACACATTGACCTTGTAAATGATTTAGGGTCCATATCAAGGCAGCATGAATCATTTATATTTTGAATTAATTATTTATCTTGACAGGAGTCTCTCCCTTTAAGTTCATTGTATCATTGCTTTCTTGATCTCCACTCTCAAAACAGAATCATGGTCATTCCACAGCTCGGGCCTCGTTGTTCTCATGTTCCTCAGCTCTTCGTCACAGCCTAAAAATCAGAAATACTCACCAAAAATGTTTTCTTTTCACCTTCTCTTTGCAAAAATAAGAGAAAAATAAATCCCAGAATTTTAGTCTGGGCTCTGAGTGTGAGAGACAGACCCAGCTATCATCTGGGTTTTACCCTGGGCTCTGTGCCTGGGTATATTTGGACTGGACTCCAGCATCAGTGTACTGTGGGCTGTGAGTGTGTGGCAGGCAGATTTAAGTTGTCCTTGATGAACCCTGATCCAGTAGAGGATTCCCACCCCCAAAGCATCCTCTTTCTCACAGAACCGGCAAAGAGGGGTGCAGGCACAGGGCCCAGATGCAGCACATATGCACCGGCAGGGAGTTCCTCTCCAACACACATGGCAGAAGAGGCCGTAACCCAGGTTCTGCATCTCACCCTGACTGTGTGACTTTGGGCATGTCACTTCATCCCTTTGTGTCTCAGTTCCACATCTATACAATGGGGATAATAGCACTTCCCTACCTCCTGGGGGCATAGTGAGGATAAACTCACTGATATTTGCGAAGGCCTCAAATTCAGTGGTCATGCGTGCCAGAGAAATCCTCATCAGTCAATAAATCGAACCAAAGAGTTCTCTCCATAAAACCTCTCACTCTGTGATGGAGACAGAACACAAGCTTTATAGAACTTCAAAGTTTGGTTTGTGCAATTCTGCAGGGTGAGTCCCAGTTTTATCCCAACCAGCCCACCTGCCCCTCACATTAGCATCCCACAGGCTTTCCTTGCAGGACATGCTGTGCAGCTGTGGGATTGTCCCACATCTGGGATGGCAGGTTTGATCCTTGGCTCCAGTAATTGTAGGATGAGCCCAACCACTTGGACAGCCTCTACTAACTGGTTAAATCCACTCTAGTGTCTAATCACCTGTTGGCAAACAACAGGGAAGTTGGGTTTCTTCAGCCAGCTGGCTGAGCTGCTCTTCCCAGTTCCTCCCTTGTAACCTTTGGGAAACTGTTACCCCATCATGTCAAAAGCAGTCACTCGACACTATCACTCAAGTCACTACTTTGCTTCTGTTTTTTTCCTCCCAGTACGCCATCTTTTCCTTTATCTGAACTTTTAAACTCTGCGTCTGGTACAGATTTTTACAGTAACTCAAGCCTTTGAGAATTGTTAATGCCGTGCAGTTTTCACAGGAACGTTAATATGCACTGCAAAAACGCCAAGTATCAAAAGTCAGCCGTGCTTCTCCAAGTCTGAAATTCACGCCAGCTGACAGAACTGGGCAGGAGGGAGGGGCTTGAGCAAAACCAGGAAAAACAGGGACACGTATCCACTTTAAAGGGACCCAGGTCAAATCTGCGAGCCTTGGCCCCTCTGCACACCACGTATCGCTCTGCAAAATCTACGTATGTTTTTTCAATGTGGCTATTCTTCAAAACTTAAGTGACCTGTTTCTAAAATAAGTAAATGAAATTAATACCAGGAGCCTGGAACTGTCAAGCAGCTCTTCGCTAACCAAGCATTGTGTGCAAACCAGCTTTCACAAAAAAAGCCCTACAATAACAAAGCAGTGTGTGCAAACTGATGTTCACCAGGAGCCCTCAATAACAAAGCAGTGTATGCACTTCTACCATAACAAAGACGTGGGCATGATTCAGTACTTATAAGCAACCCTACAATAACAAAACGGTATGTGCAACCCAGTGTGCATGAACAACTGTGCAGTAAGCGGCATGCACACGAGAGAAGATAAATGTTTGTGTAACTAACATAGATTCCAGTTTCAATCTTAACAAGAGTTTGTTATGCAGTAAAGTTGGGTTGGGGGGGGAGAATGCAATAATGTAAAACACCTTGACAAATGTGACTTTAAGGTTATGTATGAGGCAAGGTTATACAATGTGCCACAAACATTTCTTTGTTAGAATAGTTTTTAACAGTCTAGAAAAGAAAAAGAAAAGTTTTGAAATGAAACAGGAAGTTCCCTTGAATCCTAGAGCCTTTGAAGGATTGTGAATGGAATGAGAAGTCTGTACTCTTATAAAGGCTCCGAGTTGTCATGGCGTGGGGGGTGGATGTAGAGAGGGGGCACTTTCTGAACACACAGACATTCTCTAGCTCTCCAGTCACACACTCTGCTCTTTGTTCCTTTTTTTTTAAACTGGAGGGGTTTTTTGTTGCTGCATTTTTAATATCTAGTGTGGGTGCTAAGTGAGGCTTTGCATATACTTTTCCAGGTGTGTGTGGGGGGGGGGGGTTCCCAGAGTGAACGTTAAATTCGACTCAGGGCCCGATCCTGTTGTCTTTACTTGCTAAAGTCAACAGGAGTTTTCCTGCAGCCCCAGTCCTGTAATGAGCTTGCCTACTGGTGGGTCCCCCTTGACTACACGGAAGCCCTGCGCAGACGTGGGATCAGGGTTGAAGGGTTGAAGCTTTACTGATTTTCATGCTCCATGTGTGCCCGATGCTCAAACCATTTTTGAGGAAGTGTTCTTGGGGTTTGAAAAGGTTTGGTTAACTTTTTTTTTTTATTTCATTTTGCAGCACATCTGAGTCTTTGCTGGGACCAGAGGTCTGAAACACCTTGAGAAAGTGTGTTCTCGTGGTGTTGCTGGAGTAGCTGGAAACCACAGAGGGCAATTCCTGTGAGATTTCCAGTGTGGTTTTGCGCACCAAATTTTGATTAGCATCTGAATTTGGAAGGTACCAGCCAGAAACAGACCCCTCCATTTTTCTGATGTTTATCCATCATTGGAGCAAAACCCACACAAGCTAAATTGATTTAAAAAGGCTCTTTTTGTCCGGTTCACAGGCCTGCTGTATGGCTACAGAGGAGACTGGAACTCAGCCCTTGCAAGGTTCTTTACAGCTGGTTGGAGGGGAAAGGTGTGCTCATTTCCTTTAGAGACAATACTTTGCATGTCCCCCTCTCTGGCCAACAGTTTTGATGAGCTGAGCAGGGAATGGGGGTTCGCCCTCTTTTCAACCAGGCGTGGGCATCATGAAGGGGAGAGGAGAGGGATCGTTGTTCATGTGCAAGAGGAAAACAGGAGCTTCCCTCCCTCCAGGAAAAAGTGGTGGTGGTGAGCTGCCTGGCCATCCTGTCTTTACAGCTTTTGGCAGGTGCCCAGAAATGGCAAGCATTGTAGGGCGGTGGGACAAAAAGGAACGATCCAAGAACTTGGAGAAGAGGAAGGTATCAGAAGAGGGGCTTTGAGGCCAAGCAAGGGACTGTCGCTCGGTGCAATCTCTTCTTTGCTAATTATATACTGGGGCCACATTTAGCCTGATCTAAATCCCCTCAAGTCACTAGAGATGAATATGGCTTATGGTGGTTCCATTGTTTTAGCTAAATGAGTCAGAAGAAGAAGAAGCTAATTCTCAGCTGTGCACAGGCACCAAAAGGAGTCTGAGTAGAATCAGGGACCAGGACTACTAAGAAAAGAACGGGGTCACAAGAGGAAATGTGTTGACATCTGTGTTGTAGATGGAGACAGGTTTAGTGTGTGTTTGCTAGCAGCATTTATCACCACTACAGACTGAGGGGAAGGTGATTGTAAAGTTCCTTGAGTATTCAGTCATGCCATTTGGAGTTCCTCAATTGTTTGGCAGCTGGAGAGGGAAGCTGTGGCTCTGGGACAGGCCTGTGGTGTTTAAGGGGAATTCACACTGTTTCTCTATGCCCTGAGAAATGGAATCTGAGAAATTAGAAATGGAAAAGACCAAAGACCTACTCTAGTAGCTCGGCTCTTGTTCACCCTCTTGGCCAATGCCTTTGGCTAACTTTTCCTTCACGGCTATTGGGGAAAAAAAATAACTGAGCTGGATACTGATCGGCTAAGCTAAAGCTGCAAAAATCACACGCACGTACAAACACAAACACACAGATCCTGAAAAAAAGGAGTCGTCTGAAAACTTTTGGCCACAAGTCCCAGGTAGCAGGTGTTTGGTGTGTACTGAATTTTCACATCACTCCCACTAAAATGAACGTCAGGGAGGTTCTGCATCATTTGGAAAGTTTCAGTGTTCCAGTCATGGAAAATCAGAAGCTGGCTGCTTCTGTGTGCGTGTGGATTTTCTTTGACTAGCTATTAAGATAAACAAAAGAAAGATAATCCAACCCAGGTTATAGCAGTGAGCTGTCTTCAGCTGATGGCTGTCGGATGGCCTGTGCCAAATGAGCCGATGATTTCAGTCCAGTTCCTACTGGACATCACAGCTGGTGCTAATTCATGGTCTCAGGAGAGAGGCCAAAAACTGCATGGGCTGTGGAGACAGAACTCCCCTCTCACCCCTTGGGGTGGTGCCACCAGGTCCGAGTTGAGACACGCAGGTGAAGCAAGCTTGAGGTGCCCCTTTCTATGCTCTACCTGCTCTGCGGATAAACACAGAACTTCAGTATCCGGGGCTGTTGGTTCAGTGCTTCTCACCATTCCTAAATATACCTTAAAGAGAATGCAAAGAAATTCCGTTCCTCAGAAAAAGATTTAACAATAGATGGGAAAAGAGGGGCAGGGAGACGTGGACTTTTACTGCTTTCAGCAGCCTTACACCTAAGCGGCTTGAGCCGGACCATTCCCAAAAGTCCCAGGCAGGATAATAAACAGAGCAACAGCAGCTATTCATGGGGCTCCGACCCTGACTAGGTAACTACATAATGAGCCTGTTTGAATTGCTCCCGTTCCTGCCAAAGGGGTGGGATCAGGGGATGCTTTTGTTTGCAGTAATGAACCTGTAATTATGCTACATTTCTTGGTTTTAGCCACATTTTTGTGTGTGTGTTGTTCTCTTTGTATTGACAGATTTATGGCCAGGATATTCCCCTGCACCCACTGCAGTATGACACTGTGTGGAGACTGTCTGACTCAACCTGCTGCTGCCTTTTGAAAGGTGTAGGGTGGGGAAGTGGATTCTTTGTGGAACCTCAGCTTGTTACGGGTTAAACGACAAAGAAAGCCCCCACTCCACCTTTCCAAAAGCCACAGGTTTAGAAAGGCAAAAAAGATTTGTTCTTCTGTGCTCCAGGTGAATAATAAAGAATAAGCCATTTTAAAAAAAAAGAATCATGAAACCAAATAAATAAATAACACCCACCAGATTGCAGCTCCCAGACTCTCAATAAAAGTACACTTTGAAATGCAAGGATTAAGCCGGGTAGGTGACAAGGTAACTTTGTTAACAGGCTAATCTCTCGCTTTAACAGAGACAGGGGATTTTGTGAAACTGCACAAAACTAAGTCACTTTTTCAAGATGGAGATGGTGGCGTGGGGGGAGGTCTGATGGGACAGCATTGGACATTTTAAAGCCATTTGTAAAATGGGTTTAGATTACAGTTTGCTAGGAGGCCCCCTGGCTATATATTAATAAATCATTGGTAAAAATGTTATGAATGGCATTTCTTTCTGGGTAGTTTCCAGTGCTTCATTTGTGCCGGGGCTTGCCAGGGCTGAGCCCCAGCACTTCTAGGCTTAGCAGTTCATAGCCCCGGCACCCCTTGGCTTGCCGCATCAGTTATGAAAGTAAAAAAAAAAATTGCTTGAACCCCTAATTGCTTGAGCCCCAGCACTTCTTTTATTACAAATGAAGCACTGATAATTTCTTCTGCTTTCCAGCTAAAGGCTAACTAGAAATACAAGTTATCCCAAGGAATCTTTTCAGGTTCACTGTTGAACTAAACCCTTCCCTCAGATCTCAGCACCTCTGAACCTGGAAGGCATTTGAAATCTAATCTGAAATCAGATCTGGATCCAAATTTTGCAAATGGTCTCTCTTTTGTGGGACAAAACAACAAAAATCTGGATCTTAAACCTCCTGCACGTTGGCGAAATGTGAGGGGGGGGAATGAATGAAATTAAATAGGCTCAGATCCACCACTCTGGTTTTCCTCAGAAATTTAAGGCCCCTACCTAAGCATTGATATTCCTTCCTCTCATGTGGGGCAGAGTGATCCTTGCTGTACATACTAACTCTCTCGGAGTACTTGGCCTGCATCTCAGGAATCCTTTGCTAATCCACCCTTAGTGAAATTGAGAAAGTTGTTTGGAGAAGCACTCAGAAGTCCAGATCTTCTCCAAACCTCTTTTTTTGGGGGGGTTTAAAAGAACTGACCCAAGCGCTTATCTGCAATTCAAACTGCACCTGGAGTCTGAACATTTTCTGAGGTTTGAAAAAGTTTGGTTAATGATTTATCATTTCATTTCCATAGCACTCTTTGGGCTTCCTACTTCTAGCTAGGCCTGCAAGTGGAAGTGCTGAAATACCAGGGGAAAAAGGTTTGTCTGTGAAGTTTCCAGCTCAGTTTTGCCAATGCGAGATGTTTGGATAATCTCAATCATTTTCAGGTAAGATTCCAGACTTCTTGGGTGAGCATAGATGGGCTTTTGTTAAAGCACAAAGATTGAGATTCAAGAGATATAGGTCTCTTCATAGCTCTGACGTTGGTTCATGGTGCAACCAGGAGCAAGTCATTTCACCTTTTCCATATTTCAGTTTCCACACCAGTACTACAGAGCGAATTATGTGGATCTCCCTCATGGGAGAGTTACAAGTCTTAATTCATTAAAAGTTTTAAAATATTTTGAAACTATTGGACATAAAGTACTACCTCTAATAATAATTAAAAAAACACCATTAATAATGGCAAAATGTTCTTCTTTGAACTAGTCCTTTGAACCTCAAAGGCCCAGTCTCCTCTGAGTTTTCAGACTGTTAGCACCTTCCTAGGGAACCATGTTTAAACACTCAGCAGCGGATCTCCCAAAAAACAACAAAAGGGGTAGATTACAAACAAAAGTGTTGAAGGGTCCCAGAGCCGTCTGTGGGCAAACTAGGGCCAAAAAAAGGTCAAAAATGATATAGGACATCAGGAAGGAGGGAAGGGAAATGAACGAGGCAGGTTTGGCCAGAGAATATGTGTGTGTCATAAAGATGTTTTTAAAAAAACAAGTGATGAGTTAGGTTTAAAGACCGTCTCTACATTGAGGACAAAAGCTAGATCTGATGCAAGCAGGCACAACACCTTCCTCAAGAAACTCCCTGCAGCACTGTAGATTAGGCTGAAGGTGTTGTAACTAACACTGTTTGCTGAATTGTGTTACAGGTTAGGTCCAGACTTCTGTGAGACCCTGCCTAAAGAGGACAGAAACTATGTTTAGTGAACTGGTTCAGGCTAACTCAGGGACCCTCTATGCTATTCACAGTGTTGGGGGACATGACTGTGCCATGGTATCCCAACAAAGATAACCATATCCAAGGCTTTGGCACAGGTTGAGGATGCTTTTAAAGTAGATTGGGTCCTATCAACCTTACAAGATGGAACTGGGTTTTAACAGTGTTCGAAGGAACAATCGTCATCACTGGGTCATGACATGACTATTCTCCGTGTGGATGGTGCATCAGTTTAAACGTGGACTTGACTTCTGGTTTTCAAATCCTAAAAACATTTTTCTAAGCTGACTGAGGTTGAGAGGAGTTTCTCTAGGACGGTGTTGCTAGCGCAGTTTGAAAACCCCATGTAGACTGGGCATCTTTTGTCCATCAGTAGTTTTAAAAAATAATTAGCATTGTGCAGCACAAATATATTCTGTGGCTGATCCTGTCCCATTGTCGCCCTTCCCTCTCCTCTCCTCAGACCCCAAATCATTTTGACCTTTAATTGGCCCTAATTTGCCCACAGACGGCTCTGGGACCCTTCAACACATTTGTTTGTAATTGGTCCCCTTTGTTGTTTTTGGAGAGATCCACTGCTGGGGTCTTTTCTTTTCTGTTTGTTTGTTTGTTTTGGGGTTCTTTTTAACATTGCAATATCTCATTAGAGTGGAGCCGCTTTTAAATTAGCCATGCTGGGGACAGAGGGTGTGCTGTGAAAAGGCCTCGCAGAGAGACTCTGGGCTATCTAAATGCAATTATCACATCACTGAGAAAATGTAAAATTGGCCTGAGCTTAAACAAACATCACACGCCCCCCCTCAACTGGAGGGTGGTAAATGCTTTGCTCAGTGTTGCTGGATTTAGCACTGCAAAAGAGATCATTCTTTGATAGCACCTTTATCCAAGTAAAGCATTGGATTTATCTCCAGCCTGCTCAGGTCAACTCAGAATAGGGCATTCTCTGCATTACAAATATAATCATGTCCTGGGCCTTAACACAGTCATCCCCTAAACCTGTTCATAGCCTAGCCTGCATCTTAACCAGCCATGGTGACAGCCTAGCTACAACAGCATAGTTAGGTACCATCTACACTACATCTTATAACTAGGTCGAGAGACAGCCACGTTGTAACTGGACCACCTGACTCAGTTATAGTTGTACTATGGAAAGCACCTAAGACCCCTTTTTTTGGGTCTCACCTGCACAGGCCTTAACCTCAAGATAAAAAACCTTGCCTAAGCACCATTTAACTCTGTTGTGTTGAAATCACTTACAACATCTGGCCAGTCATTGTGAACAGGTTTGAACAATGTTAGAACTAGTTACAAAATCTCTTCTAGCCTAGGGACTCAATTTACTGCTGGAGTAAATGCACAAAAGCTGTGTGGACCTCATCTGAATTTAGCCCTAGGTCTTTATTGGGGCAGCAGCATGACTATTCGAACATGACTTGATACCATCTACAGTGGCAAAACTGGTTCAGCCACAACAGAGTGGTGTAGGCTACCCCCATTGTGACTAACCCATACTAAAAAGGCCGTTGTAGTTTTAATGCATTAGCTAGTCAAGGTAAAGCCTACACTGCCCCACTAGGGTTTACTATGATTTACCCAAGTTAGAACTACAATTGCCGTGTCTTCTCTAGGACTTTAAGACAAGTTAATTATCCTGGGTTAGCTTAACATGAGTTAAAAATATGTTATTTCTCCTAGTGAAGACGCAATCTAAAGGTAAGTCTTCACTGCCCAAAAAGGTAAAGTTTCACAGTGAGATAACTAATGCATGTTAACTGTCCTGCTGCACGGTCCCGGTAGAGTCAATGCACAGGTAGTTTTTCCTGCACTATAGCTAGGTGAGGTCAATGCTCTTTCCTCCAATCTGTGGTTGACCTCCCCTAGCTACATCAAGGTAAAAATTACAGTGCTTTGTCTCCACTGGGATTGTACATTAAGATAATCATCTCAAGATAGTTATCGCAGTGAAAAGTACACGCCTTTTTTGCAATGAAGACAAAACCACAATCTTACTTAAGCCTGGCTGTTAAATTTGAGCTGGGTAGATGGTGTTAGTTAAAGCCAGTGTAGACGGATCCTAGTGGCAAACATGTAGCCTACATACCAAAAGCAGCTCACTGAGTTCTTCGGTGTACATGGACCCCTTAATAGTTTTGTGTGTTGGGAAGACTACAGCTCCCAGGATGCCGTGCTATGTCTTGATCTGAGCAGCGTGGCCGGCAGCACTGCATGCTGGAAACTGTAGTCTCTGATGGCCAAACTGTTTTATTAAACCTGAAGGTGCTGGAATCAGCTCCATTTCGTGTGAATGAGGCCTGGCCCTTGGGGCTCTTAGTTTGGGGATAGTCCCTGCAGTAGATGATATACCCCAAATCTGTGGGACTCTAAGGAGAAGGAATTCATCAAGCTGTTTTTCTCCCCCATTTCTAACCATTTTCTTTTCTGGAATGGGCCGATGTTTGACTCTGCCACATCAGAGCTTCCACAGGCCAATGCAGCGTACCAAGGGGATGAGGATGGGGGAGAGGTCCATGCCCCCGGGCGCCAACCTGTAGGGGGCGCTGGCCAGGCCTTCGAAGGAGGATCCGCTCCCTGTTGCAGGCAGCCAGAGTGTACTCCCGACCCCTCCGCCCCTGTGCTGGGTGCAAGGAGGGAGCTGCGGGGACCAAAGCCCATCAGGCCTTCACCCACCCTCACCCCCCCCCCCTCCGGGCAGCCCCCATCACTCCCATAGCGGGGGGTAGAGCAGGAAACGGGACCACAGACACCCTCCCCCACGGGGCACTGCCCACCCTGCTGCTGCTGCAACAGGGGAGAAGTGGGGGAGAGTGGAAAATGGTCCCGCAGACACCTCCGCCCCCGCGGACCGCCGCTGCTGAGAGGCACAATTAAGTATGGCCCCTGGGCACCAGAGACCCACAGTAGGCCACTGGATCTGGATCCAAACTTCCCGGTGACAATTTCGTTTGGGCCCATCTCTAGATTCCAACAACTGTTTGGAGGGGAAAGGTGATTCTGTTTTTATGCAAACTGGCTGACTTGTCCCGACTCCCAAGCTTTCTTCTCAATAATCCTGGCTTGACCTGCTCTCGTTGTTTCAGTGTCACACACATTGGCCCGTAAGCCCAATACATGTTAGTGCCGCATGTCCTGCTGAATCAGCAATTGAAGCAGCCACCCCGGACGAGGAGGAGGGCAAGAAAAATAGGAAGCTTCAATTTGCCAGTACTCCTCAAACAGGACCTCCAAACCAGAAGGCTGCATGCTGGTCTGGGCAAAATGAGCTCATGGCCGTAGGCCAGTGGTTCCTAACAGGCGGGTATCCACATCACAGAAGCCATTATTATAAATAACCCCTCTGATGGCATTCTGATCAGAAGAGCCAAGAACTGAATTGGCGATGGAGATTTAAACCCCCTTCAGCTCAGTGATGAGGCACTTTGGCAGGAGAAGAATGGATGGGGAAAGCTTGTGCTGCCCATTCTGTACCTGTTCTGTGTATAGACACAGAGGGCTCCAGTCTCCAGGGCTGAGAGTGCAGTGCTAGAAAAACTCCTCTTAGAGGTTAAAAAAAAATCTAAAGACACGGTCAGGAAGAAGTCACATTTTTCCAAAATATCCAGTGATGAATTCGGGAAAGCTGGAGGGAGGCCAAACAGCTACAACAAAGGGAGAAAGTTTGGGGAACTTTCACTGGAGTGTTTAGAAAAGTTTTTCAAAACTGCTGTCCCCAGACCTCAGCCGGAGAAAGAAAGCCTTGGTGGGCAGAGGAGAAGCTGTGGTTGCTGCCGCCTCCTTTTCTTGCTGTCAGATAAAGAAGACAGACTCTCCTTTTTCAGCCCATTCCGATCACACAATGGGAGAAGGGGATCAGCGCCAAAATTACAAGTGTGAGCCCTTAATGCATCAGGTTGAACAATGGGCTTTGGAAGCGTCTGTCTTGTCAAGAGAAGCAGTACAGCTAGTTCTGGCCATTCAGTGCCATGGAAAAAAAGCTCATTGTCCTGGTGAAAAACTCCCCAGAATGAAAACACCCTCCTCCTCTTTTCTTCAGCTTCCTAATGGGAAGCAAAATAACAAACCAGGCCCACAATTAAACAAACATGCCACTAACTGAGCAGAGCTCAAGTGTAACAGATGTTGTTACAGTTAGTCCAGGCTGGGGTGGGGAGTAGGGGGGGGAGTAAACTGTGCTGTCTGGCTGTGGTTACAGAGACGCTGTCATTGTAGGGGTTTCCTTTGCTGCTTTGTGTTTTCCTTCCGTCTCTTTCTTTCTCTTCCTTTTTCTCTTGTACACCTTTCCCTATGTCTCTTTCTTTCCATTTCTCTCTCTCTCTCCTTTCTTCTGCCTTGTTTCATTCCAACATCTCATTCATTGCAGAAGTAAATTTATGTTTTTTAACAGTCGAAACACAGATTAGTTTTCAGAAAATCTGAAGAGGAAGGAGAAGCCATTTGAATGGATCTTTAAGGGTTGGGTGATTTTTGTTTAAAAAACCACCTTTTCCTTATTTTGCAGGATTGTGCACCACAAGGGAACTAGCTCCGTCCCCTTGCTAAAATTACCTTTTCTCTGGTAGGGTGCTGTCTGGCACACACGAGTTCCAGCAAGTCTTGGTTCCCAGCTAATTGAGATCTCATTATAAAAAAACACCTTTTTAATACATAGGCCAAATTCTGCACTCATACCTGTGTAAATCCAGAATAATTCCATTATGTGTTTACCTTAGTGTAAGTAAGAGCAAAACTTTGCCCTTCCTCTTTAGTATATTCAAAATGATCATCTTCTAGTGTTCTCTTTGCTCCTGAGAAAGATCGTTCTGGGTTTGAGTCCAGAGCTTGGACTCATACCCAATCCTGACACTGCAGGGGCCACTACTTTGTTAGACGTGGGTGAGAACATCCATCTGAGGTTCTGTCCATGTGTGAATTTAAGATCCTACATCACAAATGGAGATGAGATCATTCTAATGTCCTGGCCAATATTCCCTGCATTAGCAGACCAGGTTCTGTGACCTACCAGTGCAAGCTATGGCAAAGTGTATTATCGCTGCTTTCGGAGTAAATCACTCAAATGTGCTTTGTGATCTCTCAAGTACAAAAAAATGCTAAGGGAAACCAAATTCTACCCTCTTTCCAGCTTCACACAGAAAACCACCTGGATATGGCAACAGTCTCATTGGATTGTTGTGGGCAGGTTTTATTTCTACCTGTGGGGGCATATACATCAGGCTTTTGAGAGCCAGAGAAACTTTGTGCGTTAACCATAAATAAATGAAGAAGAGAGGGAAGGTGGTGGTTGTTATTTGATTTATTTTATTATTTATTACTTTGTTTTCTGGCAAGCACATCTTCTTATAATTTTATAGATTTCCAGAAGGTTTTGACAGTGAACACAGAGAGGCAATCTTTGGATAATTATGGCACATTATGGAATACCAGCAAAATAATTAGAATAATCAAGGCTCTATTCGCTTTAAGGATGCCACCAGCATAACTTCTGTGGCAAGTGATTGTGTGGATGCCACTAGGAAAAAGAAGAAGAGGGCAACCTAGAGAAATACTATGCTGAACAATAGAGAGAGAAGCTAAATCCAGCAGCATGACACTCAGAAGCCTGCACAGACCAGCATAAAACCAAAATAAATGACGGAAACCAGTGGCTGCCCTATGCATCTGAAGGTACGGGAGGATAAAGAAGAGTCTGGTAGCACCTAAAGGGTGCACTTTATTTTTAAAGTGCATTTACGCTTACGAGAGAAGGGGATTGAAATTAACTGGCTGAAGTTGGGCACTGTGTAAGCAGGTGCTAATCAGGCTTCCGGCACAAAGTTCTCACAACATCCATCCTGTCTGACTTGTGGCACTCCCTGCTGCTACAGTCTAGCTTCCACCCGCCCATCCCTGACAATGCAATGCAATTCTGACCCTCTAGAACAGTGATACTCAGTCTGAGGCTCACAAGCCACAAGTGGCTCTGTCATGTGTCTCCTGTGGCTCTTTGCAGCAAGTGATATTAAAACACTGTGTGATTTAATTATTAACCAGTCTAAGTTATTAACCAACCAGGATGCTTTTACTATGTTATTAACCAGTGGTAGTTGATAAGATGATAATACTTGGTCAGTCATCTTGCTGTGAAAATAATATAAATATATATAAAAATAGTAAATGAAACAATGAATTCACACGACGGAGGCTCTTTTGGGTAATTCTGATTGCTGATTTGGCTCCTGAACCACTGAGGTCTGAGTATCACTGCTCTAGCACCTTCTGTTATTCCAGTCCTGCCCCCAACGCCACACTCCTTGGTGAAATCCTGGCCCCATTTAAATCATTAGGTGTTTTGCTATTGACTTCCAAGGGGCTAGGAATTTACCTCTCATCTTCACCAGTGCACCCCAGTCTGGATCTGCTGTTCCAGATCTAGGCCACTTCTCTCCACTCGTGCACCGTTGTTGTTTAAGTCGTTCCCCAAGGACAACTGTACAGGGTTGAGGGGTGCTCTACTAAAACCACTGCCAAATTCTCTGGGAAATTGTTACTTTCTTCTCTTTTTCCTCCTCTCGTCTCTTACAGGCAAGTTATATGCCACTACAGAGGAGGAAGTCAGAGCTGTGTCATTTTTCTCTTGCTCAGCTGCCCTGGTGATCCTGAGCCAACCTTCTTCTCAGGCTGTGAGGCTTTTGTGGCTCTGATGCAGTTGACGACTGGAGTCTTTACTACAGCTGAGCTTCTTAATCCCTAAGTCCCCATCTGGCAGTGACTGAGACATTTGGCAGCCTCAAGCCTAGCATTCCTCAGCTTTTCTGGGACAGTATCCATGGCTGGGAGAGCTGGAATCGGCTAAACTCTGGTACAAGGAGAACAAAATAATTTGGCAGATCTTCGAACTGGGGCCTGGTTGTCCTTTCTCTCTGGATGTGTTTATGTTGGAGAGCAGTACCATGCTAGCTGAATCAGAGGGATTGCACCATTGCGAGATAGAATGGTTCAGTGAATCCACACTAGCCGACTTGTGTTAGGTGCACGCAATGCCTCGTGCCCACACAGACACTCCCTACTGGAGTTGCAGGGCCTCTAGATTGTTCACCTCCCCCACAGTGCTCAGCACTTCTCCCTAGAGCAAGTGCATAATATCTAGGGCCTGTGATATCTATTTGCACCTGCTCATGTTTTTGCTTTATCGCTTTGCCTGCTTTAAAAGCTCCTGCCCTGCATGAGGATTCATGCTTGCGCTGTGCGGTGGAGGAGCTAAGCGCCTGCTACTCCCTCATGCTTGCAGATGCAATGGTGGAGAGGCACTAGTTACTTCCTGGCCCTCTGCCAGCCCACCTGTGGGTCTGAAGGTCAAAGCTTAGGTAAGGTAAGCTGCTTCTGTGTCTGTCTAAAACAGAGGGTTGGAAGAGAGCTCAGGTCTGCCCAGAATGGGGGAGAGAAGGCAATTGGAAGCGAGGCTGAACCAAGAGCAGCCAAGGACTTCAGGCAGGCAGTTTGGCACAGTAGTGAAGGAAAGGTGATCATCCTTGGTCAGAGTGTGTGCATTCCGACTGGTATGTGAACACCTGTGCACCATAAGTGCAATTCTGTATGGGGACGTGTAATATGCAAGATGTAGGCTAATATAGACAAGGTTTGTTCAAACTCACTGTATATTTATTTATTTGTTGAGATCAGTCGGCAACATAGCAATAAAAATGGTTGCCATAAGGACCAGACTGATTATTTAGCTGTAAGATTAAAGACCCATAAATGGAGGAAAAGGGGAATATTTAATAAAGCTGCACAATCTGAATCTATATTCTGACAGTTTTGTTGCTGGTGGGTAATATGGGGCCCTGGGAATATTAGGCCAGAATCGCTTCCTGTGTGTTTTGCTTTTTCAAAGAGCTGGTTGAATTCATCCTGCTGTTAATGCCAGTCTTGCAAACTCTGTATCACCATTTCAGTGGCCACATGACTAACTCAACTGTGGTGCCCCGTAGTCCAGCGCTGACACTTGTCATCTCACACCAAGTTTCTTTGGAGAATGTTGAGTGATACTTCCTTTCTTCAAACAAAACTGCAGACAACCAAAATCCCATTAGAACCAAACAAATTTGCTATCAAAAAACCATCCTGGCAAACAATTTCAAAATAAAAAATAATAAATCTGCAGTCAAAAACAAAGCTCAAGAGGGCCCCAGAGCTAAATTACTGACAATCATGTGACACATCAATTTCACATGAGAATTGTTGCTGTTTTGTTGCAGTTTACAGTGAGATGACATATCTCAAGTTGAAAATTAAACCAGGGCACTGGTTTTGACTTCCTCTCTTTTTCATAGGTGTGCACGCATACAGAAATATGGGGCGGGGAGAGAGAGAGCATGCCCAATTTTTGCAGCAGAAGTTTTACACTATTTTGTTCCATGAAACAGCTACTGAAGTTTGGTAAAATGGCTGGAAATGTCTCCAAGTGGCTATGAAAGCATCAGAACTTGAGAAAATTGGGAAAAATAAAAATATCCTCTCCTAAAAAACATAAATGAATTTTTGTTAAAAGTATTTGATGCCCTTTTTACCATCACTTTTCCCACTGCCAGCATCTCTCACTTCTATTATACAGCTCACTAATGCAGAATTATAAAACTTAAACCCAGGGAAGATGTTATCTATTGTTAAAACAATGAATCTAAATCCTCCATTATGTTAAGCTTCCTCCTGAAATGATACCCAAATGAGGGACCAAAAAAAAAAAAAGGATTGGCAGGCAGAAAAAGTAGGACGGTGAATGACATGGCTCTTTCTGGTAGCCGAGAGCTCATCAGTCACTTTCTCATCAAGTGATAAATAGAGTCAGGGCAAACTGATCCAGTTAGGAAAAGATCTATCTGAACCTTTGCCCAAAACTTGCACCAAAAGTGAAGGGAACCTTTTCTGAGGTTTGAAAAGGTTGGGCTAATTCTCCCTTAACCCCACCCCATTACTTCAGTTGCTGGTCTGTCTTAAGATTTAATTATGATTCAAGACAAAAGTGGAAATGCCAATATATCACAAAAGGTGGCTGTTCTCACAAGATTTTCAGGCCAGGTGGAAGCAGAAGTAATGGCCACTTCTTATGATATATTCACCCATTTTAGAAAGTCTAAGATATTTTAGACACAGTGAGGGACTAGCAGTCAGGAAACTGTCTGACTGTGCCACTGATTCATTGTTGGTGTGTCACATCTGCCTCAGATTCATGGGCCATAATCCTGGGCCCCAATACAACCCCTTTGTACTGTTCCAGGGGCTGCCAAGCTGCCCTAAACAGTCAGCTGGGGATTTCCTGGAAGGTGGGAGGTGAATCCCTGTCTGGCATAAAACCAGGGAAGAGCTGGGGGTGGGAAGGGGCATGGTCAAAACATCCTATGCTTTAACAATTCCCAGCTGTTGTAACAGCCCCCTAGAGAGCTGTTGGAAAGTGGAATCATTAGAACAGCGCTGAGGGATTGGGGTGAGTGCAAAGATGACGTACTGCCAATTTTGGCCCCTTAACAGGTCCTGAGCAAAGCTTGGCTTGGCCAGAGAAAGAACTGTAGTCCATAAATGTAAAATGGAAATAGAAGGATACCCAGATAAAGTGGTTTGGAGTCCTCAGGAAAAAAAGTGTGGAAGTGCAAAATATTATTATTAATTCCTATTATATAAACCTGAGATTTGCCCATCCCTCAACCTGACTTGTTTCCACTAAAAGAAGCATCATCATTATTACCTAATCTCCAGTGACTGGTATGTAACAAGCTTTGGAATGCTCCACTTTTCTTTAGCCAGGCATGACTGTTTGCATGTGTGTGCCTCAAGCCGTCTCTCTTCTCTCCCTCCCAGGTGAGCTGCTCGTCTTTCATTAGGCACTGGGTCTATGGAGCCATGTCCAGTATCTGGGGTATCCCATTAGAAACGACAGTGCATTGGCATTGTGTACAAAGCAGCCATGGTCCAGTCAGCTGGCTCTGTAAAAATCTGTCTGACAATTGTTTACCCTTCTTGGGATCTGATTGACACTTGGTACAATGATGAGACTGTTACGTGGCCGTGGATGGAAGCTGTGGAGTTTCTCATTGCAGCTGTTGTGTAGTCCATTCCTTGACTTGGTTTCTCCACATTAAGCCATGTTAGAATTTGATAACTATGATGGCTAAGACCAAAATAAAAACCAGGAGTGATTGATATTATGGTTAGGACATAAATCACAAAAATCTGTGAAATTCCAAGTTGGGGTTGTTTGATTTGCCATAAGGAGGAGTTACTTTTTTTTTTCCCACTGCAGTATGAGTGAGGGGCAGTTTCAGGATTTGTCCCAGCCTCTCGTTGTTTTGTGTCATGACATTGCATAATGAGCCGGGTTGTTATGATGTTGTGTTGTTGTGCAGGGACGCTGCATCCCAATACAGTGGTAGTGTATCCTGATGTGCTTTTGTGTTTCATCATGGTGATATTGCATCATGGCACAACTGATCAACATCGTCATGTTCCAATGCAATGCCACCTCACGACAGCCTAGCCAAAATGAATTCAGGATTTTTAAATGACCTGCCAAGATGGAGGATGAATCTGTGACAAGCAGGACAAGTGTCAGTCCAGGAGCCAGGCTTATCTTTTGTAGATTTCACCATTTGGTGCCACAATCTTCCTAACTATTATTTTAGCAGAGTGGGCCAAATTCTTCCCTGATTTAAAAACACTGAATTCAGTGGAGACCAGGGATGAATTTGAACATATTAATTTTCTTCATCTTCTTACAGAGAGAAAATATGTGCAAAGCTGGGAAACATGCACCCAACCAGAACATCTCAAGAGAGAATTCTTAGTGCCCTGCGAAGGAAAGTGTTATAGAAAAGTGACCAGCCTAGCTCCATACACTATAGCATAAAACAGCAAAATCCTCTGAAGGGAACCCTTGCTTAAAGAATAGAGCTGTCAATGGAATAATATTAAAGGGCTGCATGGTTCAGGAGATTGGGAATGGGATATGAAGTTTTTTGCCTTTAAGAAATTGATTCCACTCTGACCAGTGACTGGGCAAACTGGATTGCTTGAGGGATTGGGGTTGGGAATGGTCTGTATGGAGTCTTTTTCTTCTAGGTCACTGACTCCAATCTGGTTCAGGGGACTGGGAATGGGTTCTGGAATCTTTCACCTCTAGGCCATCAATTCCAATCTGACTAGATTAATAGAGACTAAAAGTAAATAGAGTCATTAGGGATGAAAAAGATCTAGTAGATCATCCAATCTGTCTGCCAGCCAGTGAAAGATTAAGCCCTGCAGTATGTTGTCTAGTGTTTGTCCAGTCTAGATACAAAAGTCCCAAATGATGGGGCTTCCGTGATTTCCCATGGAAGAATGGAAGAATATTCTACAGCCTGGTTATTATCATGATCAGTTTGGTGGCTCTTGAGGGGCCTTGTGTGAAATAAATAGATGGTTTCAGTCCATTTGTTGGTGGGCAGGTGTCCACCTCAGAAAAAAGCCGTGGTGCTAATTTGTGCCCTTGTTGGCAGTCTCAGCTGGAAAGCCAAGGACTGAATAGGCCTTGAAGTCTGTTTGATTACCATTAAGGATGTGGCCGGCAGGCAGATTTTGTCTCACCCCTAGAGATGGAGCTCTCCAGTTCAGGGTTGAGGAACACAGCAGAAGAAGCTTGTGCTGCCACTGTCCATAGTTACATCTCTTTGTGGCTAAAAAGACTATTCAGCTGCCTTGTGCTGCTAATTCAGAACCTTTCACCAGCCCTGAAATGTAATTCAAATTTATTTTTAGAAAAAGAAAACAGTGACATGAGGTCTCATTTCCCAAGCATTAAGGTTTACAAATCCACACCATTAACAGCAGCATTTTGTGTCAAACTTAATGTCCAGCCTTCAGCAACAGCTGAGTGGAAGAGTGTGTAGGGGTCCCTGTTTGTTCTACAACACAGGAAAGTGGTTGCTTTCTGTACTGTAAATATGCACTAGGAAAGCTCTTACAGGCTTGTGTTAAGGATTTGATGTTTTTAACTGACTACATTCCTTACATTTTTGTATAACTGCCAAGAAAAGTAAATAAAATGGCTTTTTTTTTAGTGTTTTCTTTAAGAATAGCTCTGCTTCTTTGTAAATATAGCAATGGGATTGTTGATAATAATGCTTTGGGAGAATAACTGGTGTTATTGATGTTAAAGAGTAGAAAGATTACTGTTTCTGTGTCTTGGAAACACAGCTAACTAAGCATTCCTTATCCAGTGATCGAGATTAGACTCCTTTAATTTTTGTGGCGAAAGGTGAAGTAATCTGAGAGTGAGGACTGGCAAATGAATGCAAAAGAAATACAAACGGATTCAAATCTTCTCTCAGAACAAAAACTAAATCTTTTCTGATGTTCAAAAAAGTCATCCTCTTCCCCCCCCCCTCTCCCCCCCGCCCCTTGTTATTTTTAATTTTCATTTGGCTGGCAGAAATGCCAGTATAACACAAGAAAATCTGTTCTTGGAATATATGTGGCCTGACTGAAATAATAGTAAATCACCTTATACCATCACAAAATTTGGTAACCACCACCTTAAAATTGAGGAGACCCAAGGCACGGAGGGGTTAAAGGACAAATTTTGAAATACAGCCTCTGATTTGTTTGTACAAATTATGCCCACAATTATGTTTGGTACAACAGGTAGTGTTTACTTATCTAACTACTTGATTTGCAGTTAGATGCTTAAGTACTGTCATTTGTGCCTGCAGACTTCATGGGCTGGGTTGAAACCTTTTAACCAAACAGACCTTAAATGTTTTGCCCAAGGCTATAAAATAAATTACTGGCAGAGCCAGGATTAGAGTTTGAGTTCCTAGCTCTAAACTTCATGCT
The DNA here is from genome assembly GCF_026122565.2 of Emydura macquarii macquarii. Taxonomy (NCBI): domain Eukaryota; kingdom Metazoa; phylum Chordata; order Testudines; family Chelidae; genus Emydura; species Emydura macquarii. The sequence continues at coordinate 13,383,590 of NW_027131105.1, read as the reverse complement.
CAGTCCACTAGTCCACTGCCCTTCCGGAATTAGGAAGAACTGGACATTTCCAAGAAAAGGCTGCTTTCCAGCCCAAGTATGCAGAAGTAAAAAGTTTGAATACAATTTTGTAGGTCTGACCCAAGGCACCTGCCTGAGGGTTTCTTGTGTCCCCCTCAATGGAAGCACAGATTAAAGTGAAAATGTTTTACACTATGTTGTTGAGGGTAAAAAGGCCACACTGTCAATGTCTGCAAGGGTTCCCAGATGACCATGAGCCAGCCCTGAGGTTCAGATAAGCATCCACACATTTTGGTGTTTACCTATTGACCTTATTAGGTTCTCTGATTACTTTCCAAAACTGGGTCTTCCTGTTGGGCCAGAAACACTAAGCTTTAATTTTTTAAAATTTTCTGCAGCCGCAACTATCAGATGTTTGTTTAAGCCATGGATGGACATGCAGAATTGGCCACATTAATCCTCTGTTGACTGTCTCTCTGTTTAAATGCGAAGAGGTGCCAGGTGGCAAAATGAGTCCTGTCCTTTATATATATATATATCATATAAAAAGATAACATTGTTAAGAATTCAGATAGCCAGATGTCCATCTTGGGAAATATTTTTGGTCCCTCCAAAGTTTGATTATATGTTTCCTTATCCTTGTCAGATAAATTTATTCTGTAGCCAGGTGTTGCTTAGAAGCAAGTATTTTTGCATGTTTTGGACCTAAGAAAAAGCCATCTGAATTTCCACCTCTTCTCCCACGCTTTTGCTGAAAGTCTTGATGATACCCTTCCAAAAACCTTTAACATCTAACACAGTTCTAAGATATATACATCATAGACCCCATTAGGAAATGGGTTTTCCAACAGATCCGACCAGAGGCTCAGCTCATATGTTTTGAGTTTAACAATATTGAGTAAATGGTATAGGAAGGAAAAATAGGTGCGTGTATATTGTGGAAATTAGATATGGGTCAAATCCCAAACCTTGAATCTGAATCCCTTTTGAATATCAGAGAATGGGGAACAAATTCAGATCTCCAGATCTGAACTCACCTCTATAGTATTGGTCCTGGTTTGGATCCCAGGATGGAAGGAACCTGTTTTCCAGTTCAGATTCAGATGTAGACTAAACTCATGACAGCATCTATTCTCATGCGATTTCAACCATGAATGGTGTAAATTCCTCTTCATACATATTGTTTCCTTAAAAGGGTTAATAAAATGTGATCATTTCCACCTGAATCTTCTCTTTCCTAAACTACATCAATTGGGCTCCATCCGTCTCTGTGCAATTTACCTTTCAATCTGGCTTTATTAGAGTTATTTAGTTTTTTATAATTAGATGCTCTTGAAACGTTTCAATTAAGCAAAACTCCCAACAGTAAAACCTCAGAGTTATGAACACCAGAGTTATGAACTGGCCAGTCAACCACACACTTCATCTGGAACCAGAAATACGCAACCAGGCAACAGCAGACACACACACACACACACACACACACACACAAAAAGCAAATACTGTACAGTACTGTGTAAAAAAAAATAAAGGGAAAGCAGCATTTTTCTTCCACATAGTAAAATTTCGACACTGTATTAAGTCAATGTTCAATTATAAACTTTAGAAAGAGCAACTATAATGTTTTGTTCAGAGTTATGAACAACCTCCATTCCCAATGTGTTTGTAACTCTGAGGTTCTGCTGTACAAAGGATGAGGCAGCATCTGCATGTCTATCCAAGTTAATCTACTCAGAATGAGGACAGTTTTTCTTCAAGGCTCAACTCCATCAATCCCAGAAGAGCCTGCACTACTGTTAGAACGGGCGTAAACTGTCTCCGGGTTCCTTCCACATGTCCAAGTGAGGGTACTCTAAAATTTGAGGACTGACTCCCCAGAGTGGGTGCTGGAATGACAATTCCGAAGGCAGCCTAAGGTCAGAATCAGTTCTAAATCTTCCTCAGTATCCCACATCTCCTTTTATATGAGTTCCATTCAAACACACACCATTTAAAAATGTCATCTTCTCCTAACGTGGTGGGAAAGCCTGGACCCCCATCGCTGGTCTCTAAAACTTTATTAAATGTCACCAGTATCTTCCCCAGCTGAGGGTCCTAGTTGGCTCCAACTAACCAGTATTTAGCATTGATGGGAATGATTTGTTTGTTGATGCCAACTGGCAGTGAGAGAAAAGTGAAACAGCACATTTTGTTACAAACAAGAACAGTACTCATCCTTGTCTTCTGCTCATCTGATTCGGCATGTCTACATGGTGTAGCAAAGCACACCAGAAGGGTGTGATTCCTTGGTAAAGCCAGGGCCAGCCCTATACTAAATGGCGCCCCAGCCTTCAGCACCCCATTTCCATTTGTTAAACTTTTGAATACCTTATTTTTTATTGCATTTGTAGCCCATTTCGTGACTTTGATTTGCATGCATGATTTATCCCTGTCATATAAAACAATAAATTTGCATGTTAGGATCTGTAAATCAGTATTATTCATGTCACATATATGCAAATAAAAAAAAATTCATTTCCTTTAAGTATATAGAAACTTTTTAATTTTAAGAATAACTGAAATGTACTGACATCAAGAAACTGAACTGTGCACCAACATTGGGTGGACCAGCATTAAATAGTGTGACAGTAGGTGACAACCTTAGAATGTGAACCCTAGTCTTTTAGTTCAAAAGGTCGCTTTTCTCACCTTTGCCCTTGCGAACTGAAGCACAGCAACAGAGAGATCCAAAGACTGGCTGATGGCATTTTCAAGACATAAAATAGCAAGCGATGTCAGTCTCTTGTCGGCCATTGTCAATCAAAGATACGTTTTAATGAGCCTGAGCTTCAAAAAGCTACGCTCACTACTCATGACTGTGACTGGCAGCATGAGCTGACTCCTCAAAGCTGTCCACACTTTAGGAAAAGTGTCCTTCAGCTCTGCATCATGAATGAATTGAAGAACTTGGAGTGGAGAGGGCTTCCTCTGTGGCAAAATGTGACGGACATTGTCCAATTGGACAAAGAGGTATTTATCATTGATGTCTGAACATTCCCCATGTGTCAGCATCCGGTGAAGGTCCATACAATTGTTCAATTGTGTTTTCCTGTCTGCAGGCAGTTTACTAAGGTCATACAAAAAAACCCAGGTCTTTTCGTAGTGCTTCATTTGTCTGAATCTTTCCTTGATGGACACGCGAGCAGCGTCAACAAGTGAGCAAAAAAACTCACTCTTGAATTTTTTTTTGGAGCTTCCCATCACCTCAACTCTGCCCTCGTAACCAAACTGTTTCTTATTCCGGTGAATGCAAGTTTCCTTGAAGACAGGCTCAACTCCTAAGTTTTCTGCCATTTCTTTGGCAGCAGTGATGGCATCTTCAAATCCATTGTCTCTATTAGGCCACAATGAAATCAAGGCATCTTCTCATCAAAGTAGAAGCAGTCATGAGGTCCAGTGACTGAGTTTGTAATGCCTTGCTTACAACGTTTATTTGGAACAGGATGTCGTGCCAAACCACAGTTGAGACCAGAGATTTGAGGTCAGTGATCTGGTTTGCCAGGCTTTGTGCCTCATGTCGGATTCCGGCCTCCACTTTACTCGACTGCGCCAGTTCCATCAGGGCGTCGTAAACTTCAGTCACTTGGTACCTCACTGGCCCTATGCTGTCAGTGTGGCTCTCCCAGCAAGTGTCACTTAACAGCTTCATAGTCATATTTGTAACATTGTCCGTGAGGATCTTCCACCTGATAGTTGAAAAACAGGACATATATCCTTTGCAGTACTCTGAAGAGAGACGCTCACTCTGAAGAAGATGACACTGCATCTGATACAACCAGGTTGAGGGAATGGCAGCCAGACGGCATGAAGAAATCTTAGATTCAGTGCAAAGATCCTTGCTGTTCGCCGTTGTTTCTTCCCTTCATGATTTGCGTCATTTTCATAGCCTTGGCAGTGGCAGGCCTGAAGTTTTATTTTATTCTCATTCAAAACGCTCATTCAAAACGTTCTGTTAGGTCTCTTCCAGTAAGAGTCGTCCACAGACCAGAAACAGATAAAGTGTTCCTTACGTGGATACAGCCATCCTCATCGTCAACAAATCTTACTGTAAATGATATCTTTTCACCGTGACTAATGTCAGGAGTGCAGTCTATTATTATGACGTGGCACTTCACTTATGGAATACCTGAAGTATTTTATTTCAACCATTCTATTTTCCCTTTTGTCGCTAATAACAAAAACAGCACCCTGAGCTCGGCGCCCCCCATGTCTGGCATTCCAGGCAGTCGCCTGTCTCTAAATCTGGCCCTGTGTAAAGCTGTTTCTTGAGTTTGAAATTTGTAATCAATACTGTGCCTAGAAGAAGCAAATGTTAGTTGAGGCAGATAAGTTAATCAGAGAAGTGTGATGACCCACAATGGTATCACTGCAAACTGCCATAAGGGCTTGTCTACACGGTGCCAACAAAGCACACTAGAGGGGTGTGCTCTAAAAGATTCCTAATTCATGTTAACCTAGTCCTAACCTGAGCTAGGTAACTTTTAGAGCATGCCAGCAGAGTCTACATGGGGCAGTTAGAGCACAACACATAGAGCCTTTTACAAATCACACCCCTCTAGTGTGCCTGGTTAGCACTGTGTAGACAAGCCATTATGTGTAGGCAAGCCTTTATGACAGTTTACAGAGATACCATTGTGGGTCATCACACTTCTCTGATTACCTTATCTGCCTCCACTGATGTTTGCTTCTTCTAGGCACTGTACTGATGACAAATTTCAAACTCAAGAAACAGCTGTTCTGATTAGCAACGTGCCTGTAGGAATTGGAGCTTTGAGATACACTTTTCAGGGCTTTATCCCATGAATCACAATGGATTGAATAGAACAGGGAGGGCTTTAAGCACACGACTTAGCCAGACTTCTTTAGGTGGCATTGCTCAGCCAGCAGAACTTCATCTAAGTTTATCAAGGATTGTAGAACACTAACATCCTGCTGACTCACGTTTTGCAAGTTGATGTCAACATTTGTCCCACCAGTGCAAATATGGCCCTGCCACATGTCTGCCAGTCTCCCTGTTGCATTGATTGAGTCAGAAGCAGCCATTTTTTGTCAATCATTGACCAGAACAGATGGCTGAGCTTGGTATCAGGATGCCAAAACCTCTCTTGAACTGGGATTCACAGGTGTTTTCTTTTAAAATTGAATTAAGCGGTAGAAGGAATTTCCCTGAGACCTTGTGTGATATCTGGGGTAGAAATTATTCTCTTTCCCCATCTCCATTGAGACTCAGAATGCTATCCAGAGATACTTTAGGGTCCATTCCTCCTTTCTTCTGCTCCCACTCTGGATTTGAGTTACTTTATGTCCAGAAAATCTGGTGTCCTCTTCTAAGTTGATGAATGTTCCAGGTATGTCCAGCTAGACTTTGCCTACTGTGTCATTAAGTGAACTGAGAACAACCCAGGGAAAATAGAGCAGTGGTACTACTGAATACTCCTGATGCCTCCCCAGGTAGATCATGCTTTCTATGTTACCAGGTCTTCCAGGTACATCCCAGGTAGAAAGTACCTACTGTGTTGCTGACCATGGCTGTTGTTTATTGACTGATTTATATCAGATCCCATTGTGTTCTAGACATTTTGCAGGCATGCAAGAAAGCAGGTTCCTGCCCCCAAAGAGCTTACGTTCTAAAGAAACAACATGAAGATGGGGTTGAGAAAGGAAGGGGGCCAGTTTTCCAAAGGTATTTACGCACCTATCTGCATCGTTAAATATCTAATTGGGATCTAACAGGTATCTAACAGGCACCTAACTCCCATTGTCTTCAATACCTAACCTGCTTCGGTGTTTTTGAGAGTCCCACTGGGTGTCTAGCTGTATCTTTAGACATCTGAATATCTTGGAAAATCTGACACTTTGATTCTTTATCCCATTCTGTTAGGTTTGTTTGTCTTATTATTGATTTGTATTGTGGTAATACCCAGGGGCACCAGTCACAGACCAGGACCCCATTGTGCTAGACGCTGCACAAACACAGAACAAAAAGACTCTTGCCTGCTCTCCCCCTCCCCCCCACCTGCCATCCTTCCCTTTTCTTTAAATAACCCTTGCCAGTTTTCTTTTCCCCCTCCACCCCTTGTTCCTGATACATCCCAGTTACAACACCCCTGCTGTGCTGCTGAATGTACAAGGTATATCCCGGTACAACACACCTGTTGTGCTGTGGGGGGTAAGTCCTAGGTAGAAGGCATGCCACTCAGAATGGGGTCTGGAGTTTGCACCCTGCTTCTCCGCCCAAATGCAGCTGATAAGTGTTTTGGGAGTGGTAAGTGTGTGATAGAATGAACTGGAGAAGGCCAAATAAAGGTGAATTAACAGCCATGTAGCTATGTTGGACATACAGTAAGAAACATTTTGCTTGAAGTATTTCAGTGGTTCCACTTGGGCTAGGAAACATAAGGGACACTCCCTTCCTCTCCCCCCTCCCCCCCCCCAATCTCCTCCCACACACACACAATATTGTAAAACCTACATTAAGTAAAAGGTTAAAAAAATTTAGTATTAAATAGCTACATTTTGAATAAAGATTCCTGCCCATTATTGTGTGAACTACATCTATTCCATAATATTTTGGAGAAAAATGCACCCTGTAGAAATAATAGTTTCTGGGCACCTTGATGCATTTCAAATTCATTTTCTGGATCTTAGTTTTGTGGCAGACAGATTTGCTATCATTTTACATTTCAGGGGCTAACTTCCATTAATATCAGTGGGAGTAGAATTTAGCTCCAAAACTGGTTTTTAATAATAGGACACAACAGTGCCTGGCTTTTATTTGGTTTTTGTTTTGTTCTCCTGGGGTCTGAGCGTGTGTGCATCCCATCAACTCTGTCCTCTCTGCTTCCAAGATGTCGTGCACGAATGACTTTATTTATTTTTTTGTAAGAAAATATATTTTACTAGACAGTTTTATGAGACCTGACAAAATGCCTCATAAATAACCCAGCAGGAAATATGGGGTAAATAAAATTTTTACAACTTTATGATAAACCTGAGAAGTCTTTGGTTCCTTTGCGAAAGAAATGAGCAGGATATTTCATTAAGGAAAAGGACATGCTCACTAAACCCCAACAGTTATAATGATGCCTTTTTAACCTGTAATTCAGTCAAACAGGTTTGGTGGCAGTGGAAAATGTAAAGGGTCCTGTTTTGACTCCTTGGGTCATGCTCCCCCCGATCTCTTTGTGCTGTAGATATTTTACACAGCGGGACTGATGCATTGGTGCTACTTACGTATCTGTCCCTAAAACATCCAGAAAAAACTTGATCCAGATGAATCTCCTCAGATGTAGTAAGAACGGAATCAGTTCTTTACCCATAACCTGAAATGAAACCTTTTGCATGTTCAAAAATTATGACCATTAAAAAAAAAAAAATCAAGTGTTAATTCTGCACAACTCTGTGCTTCCTGGTTCAGAAGAGAATTGGAAGTGCCAAAATAACATGAGAAAAGTTGTCCTTGGGGTATAGCTGGTTCATCAGGAAGTCCTGGAGTTTCATGAGAAAGCCTGTTGTCCTCAAGAGTTCTGTCCTAATGCTGCAGACCTGAAAGGTTTATATCAGCCTCCAAACTTTTAGGTATTCAAATATTAATAAAAATGGTATTTAGCCACCCTTCAACTTCTGAGCAGTGGTTGCCCAATGGGGTATTGGAATGCAGATGAGGATTTCCTTTTTTTCCCCTCCATTTAAAAGACCAGGACTAGACATAATATACAGTGACCACATCAGCTGGAATTCTACTGCAAAGGAACCCCCTCTAGTAGTACACAGAAGCTGCTTCAACTCCTGGACAATAGGCAGCAGATGTTGCCTCAACACAGTGTCTATGTCAGCACTCACGCTTGACAAAGCACTAGAGAAAAATTGTGCAGGGAGGAAATCTGCACTTTTGAGTAAAGGATTGCCAGGACAACTTAGTCTTTTCTATCGCTAATTTCTGTGGTTCTCTTATCCACTAAATTATTTCTGTAGTTTTGTTGAAAACTGGTGAGAGAAATAGGTGGGAAAAGGAGACTGATGCTGAATGGAAGGCTGTGTTTAGCAAAAGAATTGGAAAAATTAGCATTTGTTTGTTGTCTTCAGTGTGTTCAGAGCTCCACACAGCTTCGAGTGGGGACTGTTGAGTTCCTCACAGCGAGATTGGACTGTGGGTCACCTCCCCTCCCATTCACTATTGCATGGCCCCAGCAGTTCTCCCATTCCCGATCAGGTGGCATCTCTGTAACGGCGGCAACTTCTTTAATGGCAATATTAGGAAAATGTTGGTAGCTGTCTTTAATGTGATTTAGTTAAACAAGGCAGGAAGGATACCCCAAGGGGCTGGTCCAAAGTCCATTGAAATCAATGGCTTTTCATGACCCACCAGTTCTCCGTAGATTACCAGCACCTGCTCACCGGGCCGCAGCTTGGGAATCTCTGACATAAAGCAAGACATGAGCCTTGCACCAATGAGCCTGCGTCTAATGGCCTGATCCTGAAAGACCCTGCATGCTCTCAGCTCTCATTGAAGCAGGCTTCAGCTAAACATCACTGGGAGCTTTGCCTGAATAAGGGCTTCAGACTCTGGCCTGCGGTCCATAAATGCTTTGGGGTTCAAGGCACTGTATAAAAGGAAGATGCAGGAATTATAATCCTCTTTCAGAAGGTAACTCCTTCTTCACACAAAGCATTGCACTGGCGATGTTATTTTTTCACAATGATCTGCCGTCCTGTAGGAGCAGCCTGGGTTGTGTCAGGCCCTCCACACTCAGTCCCTGAAAGTGACTGACAGCATGTCAGGGGAAATTGGCTTCTTGGTGGTAAATGCTGCTTTAATGAAAGCCCATATGTTGCTCAGTTATCCCTTCTGAATCCCCTGGTATTATCCCTGTGACTCTGCCACTGGCCTCCCTGATGTAGAGGTTAAATAAAATACCATTTCCTTCTGATTTAGCTTTTGTCTTTGGCAAGCTAAACGCCCTTCAGGCCCTGGTGCATTCAACCTTCCAGGTCAGAGCAGGACATGGGAAACCCCTTCCCAGCATTTCACTGTAGATAATGTCATGGCTGATTCATGAGATTATTCATAGTACTGCCTTCCACTGCTTCTTCTTCTGGTACTGATGGTTCTTGGCTTGAGTTCTTTCTCCTTTTTCCCAACACCACCGCTTCTTTTCAAATTTTCAAACAGATTCTTGTGTGAGCAGTTTGGGAATGTTAAGAACAGGCCTCAAAATGAGCTGAAAAGAAAAGAGGTGCACTCCTGTAATGCTGCAGCATGAGTCTACCGCTGGGGTGGCACATAGCATGAGATGGGAAAGCAGGGGAGCTCTTTTAATACTACAGGTTGTGCTGAGCCAGGGAGATAGGAAATAAGGGGTGCTTCTGCAATTCTACAGCGCAAGTTTGAGCCACAAAAGAGACCACTGGGGAAAGTAGAGGTGCTCCTGTAATACACCAGAAAATAGAGCATAACAAGAGAGAGTAAAATAGCTACATCCCTCTATAAGTCATCAGCATCAGGAAGGTGTGCCAAACATAGATCCCAGTCATCAGACTAAGGGGACTGAAAATTCATCTTGTTTTTTTATAGATCCTGTGACATCCTGCCTCACCCCAGCTTGAAGACGCCAATGGTGATGTGACATCCCAACACGCCTCAGACTGGGAAGGTCAGCACCTCCTACTGGAGCATGGAGCAGACCTAGGAAAGCTCAGGTACATCTTCTTCCTTTACCGTGAGCTCCGGCTTTGCAACCTTTCCTTTCACTTGTGATTTTATCCCCTTTGGTGTTAAAAAAAAAAAAAAAAAAAAAAAGGGGGGGGGGGGTGAAAAAGATAACACAACAGAGTTGTTTGATCACATGTTCAAAATAGTGAGGACTTTATGTGGACATACGATGTGAAACTCGTATAACTTGATGGGGTGTGTTGGTCAGCATATTTATTTTTAAGTTTTCTGTTGTACATAAGATCCATGGTGAAATAAAAGCTGTAGTGTCAGTGTTCAGATCTCCAGAGCGGCACACACATCATCGGTGCAATAATAATGTGCATGCATTCGGATGAGTACCTTTCCACATGCACTTATCCATCTGCACATACAATCACAGTATTTGGACATACAAATACCTCTTTGCACATGTAGCTGTGATTAAGGTAGGCATGAACATAAGCACACAAATCTATAAAAGGTTTTGCCCATGCAAATAACCCTCACCTACCATTGCCATTTTAGCTTGATAAAGTTATTAAAATCCAGGTTCAGAATACAGATTGGATCTTGGTGAAAGATCAAGCTATGTGGGAAGACAGAATTTTTAATTATTCAATGGCAGAATGAAAATATCCTTGTAAATGAATGAGATCTCTTGGAATAGTACAGTTAGCATCAGAAGTGCTGATTGGCTGCAACATCTTTCTTATGGATACTGCCTTTCCAGAAGAGGGACTTGTGTGGGTGACATCACATGCTGGTTGTTCATCCTAACCATGGGAAGATCCAGGGAGGTTGTTGGACAGGGGTGTTGGTTCCAGCTGGTCCTGGTTTTGACTGCAAAAACTCCTCCAGTGAAATGAAACCATTTTATAACCAGCCTGGAGAAAATAAAACTTTCAAAGCCAAGCTGAAGAGGAGTACAAGGAGAGACCGGAGAATTGCAGGGTGAAAGAGTAGGCAGCAGGAATGAAAGGAAAGCATCTCAAAGCTGGGAGAGAGGACAAAAGGCCCACACCCTAGCAGTGATCACAGCCCCTCATTGCCGCATTAGCAACATTATTCCGTTTAGTAAACAGAGCCAGACGTGTTGGCACCTTCTCTCCTGGGACAATACAGCCTGTGCTTTGTTTTAGCATGAGAGTCCCAGGCACACAGGGGGTGGCCTGGGGGTGTGTCTGTTCCTAAAAAGATAGCAGTAGTATACAGAGCACACCCACTGAATCCAGACAGGATGCTGATGTCTTTTTCTCTTGTGAAAGTTTGGGTTTAAAACCGCTTCCGCTTCTGACACCTATATTTCATTTTTGCCTTTTTTTGCAAAAATAATAATTAATGATACTGCTATAGGCCCCTCGAGCAAATGGACCTGTATCAAAACCCTGGATCTGGAGCCAGACTTTATCTCTGTAATGGGCAGAACCAAAAGTCCAGATCCAAAGCACTTGGCCTTGAGGATTTGTAATCCAAACCCAAACTTTCCTAAAGTTTGTGGGGTTGGAATCCTGGCCCTCTATGCAGCAAAATGCAAACTTTGGATGGTTCTGATTCACTCCCATCTCTGCTGTTAGCCGAGGATCTCAAAGTGGGTTATCAAGGTTTACTATTATTATCCTCATTTTACAAATGGGGATACTGAGGTGGAGAAGGAAATCAACTTGGCCAAGAGACAATGAGGCCTGGATCCACTTAAAAGTCAGGTTGATATAGCTACGTTGTTCAGAGATGTGAAAAATCCACACCCCTGAGCGCTGTAGCTAGGCCAACCTAACCCCCAGTGTGAATGCCGCTATGTTGACAGAAAAACATTTCCATTGACAGAGCTACCATGAGTTGGGGAAGTGGTGTTTCTATACTGATGGGAAAACCCCTTCCATTGGTGTAGCCTGTGTCACTAGAGGGGTATGCCAGCATAGTTACTGTGAGCTAGCAATGCCAGTGTAGTCCCTGTAGTGTAGATGTACCCTGAGTCAGTGACAGAGGTAAGATGAGAGAGATCCTCTGCTTCCATTGCTGTGCTTTACCCACTGGACAATACTTCCAAGACATATTCCACGCAAGACATATGCAGGGTTTCTAATGGAAATAACTCATCCCAGAGGACCCAACTCATCCTCATCCCAGAGGACCCTTCACTTCACTCAACCCTTCTAGATGTGAGCGGACAGTGCAATTTTCTTCTAAAGCAATTTCCATTGTTTTCCTTGTTAACCTAACGCTGTTTTACTGTGAGAACTCTGGGTAGCTAGGGCTCTGGTCCATTGTCCACTAAGGTCAATGAATAGATTCCTACTGACTTCTATGGGCTATGGATGAAGCTCTACACAAGGAGATTAGCCCAATGTCTGGGTTGTGTGTCCATAGCTTGGCTTGATGCCGTCATTTCAGGTTTAGCAAAGCATAGGTCTGGGTAAATGTTGTGGAGTGGTACTGGGGTACAAAGCCTTGCACCACTAGGTCAGTGGTTAGAAGCCAGTCTGGACTGGTGGTGATGAAAGTCACACTTATCTAACAGCTATTTGTTAGCTTGTGTGAAACGCTTTGGGGGTCTCAGACCAGTGCCTGATGGGAAGATGTCCGTACTACAATTGGCCTTACTTGTTTCGTTATTCTCATCCTCTCCTCTGACCTATTAACAGACCCACCTTCTACCTAGTGCTTCTGTTTCCTTTGATATATTTGTAAAAGGCCTCTTATTTTCCTTAATCCCTTTGGCTATAATTAACTCATTCTGCATTTTTGCTGCCCTTATCTTTTCCCTGCAAGCTTTAACTGACTGCATATTCTTGTTTGGTTGCCTCCCCTGTTCTCCATTTCCACTGAAGGTTTTCTTTTTAATCCTTACATCAGCCCTTGTGCTTTCTTATTTCTTGCATTCTTCTTCTTTTTTTCCTATCCTGCATTAATTATTGTGCTATTTAGGATTCCTGGCCTCCTCTTACACTGATGGATTTCAGTCCTTCTTCCCATTGCACTTTACTCACTAGATTTTTAATTCCCCATAATTTACCTTATTCTGCTGTATTATGTGGTTTTTATTCCTTGCTATGCTGAATTAATGTAGTTCATGGTCACTGGTTCCAAGCTTCCCTATTATTCTCACAACCACGTCCTCTTCTCTTTCACTAAAATGCTTTTATTTTACATAAAATGTCCAAGGTAAAAATGACATTCCACCCCCCTACCCCCCAATAAATCGGCCAGAAAAGGGGAGTGAATCTGAGCCCTGTCCTATTTCAGGAAAGACAAATTTGAATCCTTAGCTCCAAACCTGCTCCTGGTGTATTAGTTTTCAGGAATTAATTCCAGGCTGGAACTCCCACAAGCACTTTTCTGGGCTCTTCAGCATGACCAAACTTTTCTGGACTTTTTATAAAAAGGCCGCTTGGTTTCGTTTGCATTCAAGGCAAAAGGTTCAGTTCAGTTCTTCTTTTATCCCTAAGTGTTTTGTCCTTCACTTTGATAGCAGTGAGGCCTAGTGGTTTGAGCTCTGGGTGCTGAGAGCAAAGCTGGTCAGAAAATGTGTTTTTTCCACCACAGAAAATGTCAATGAAAAAAAAAAATCATTTTCATTTGAATTTTCCCACAGAAAATTTTCACTTTTCATTGAAAACACAAAAATTGGAAAGTTTTTGACCAAAACTCAAATTTTTCCATGGAAAACAGACCCTTTAGGAAAAAACACTTTTCCGTTGAAAAACCCAAATTTCCGCTGCAGAACAGTTTCAATGGAAAATTTTCTGTCAGCCTCCCTGCCCCACCCTGTGCTGAGAGCCAGGGACTCCTCAGTTCTAACCCCTGCAGCTCTGCTAGTGACTGTGTGGGCACCATGCACCAATCCCTTGACCTCTCTATAAAATGGCTGTTATACTTCCTCACTTATCTCACAGGAGGGTTGTGTGGATTAACTAGCTAATGTGTGTGTGTCATGCTTTGAAAGTGTAGGCTAGGATTCTCTGAGCCACCTAGGGAACTTGGACACCCATTTCCCATGAACTGAGCTATCATGCTCTGAGAACGATATCATGGCCGCATTCTGCCCTGATTTATACTCTGTGTAACTCCAACAAAGGCAACGAGGGTCAGAGGGTACAAGGCAGGGCAGGACTGAGCCAGCCCTTGTTATGGCGCTTGGTGTTAATGAACACTGAAATGGTGGCAGTAAATGATTGTAGGTGTAAGCACATGAGATTTTCCAGGAATGCCAACCAAGGCTCTCTCCTTTCCCTCCTTTTTGCCTTCCTCCCACCCCTGGGAATCACCGCTGGCTTTTCTTGGCTGCCTGAGTAGGCTCCAGGAAGAGCAGGACAGGCAGGAGCCTGGGCCCTGCAGGTACACAAGATAATTTGGTGGGTGGAGATAGTGATAAATAGCCCATTCTTTTGTACCCATTATTTTGGTAACAGATGCTAAAAAGACTCTATCAAAGGTGAATTGCAGGTGAATGTGTCACCGTGTTGGCAGCCAGAAGAACCCTCCCTTAATTTCCCTCAAACAAGCCTTCTCCCTGTCAGTTTGCTGGTAGGCCAGTGTGCCTCTTGGTTTACTGCTGTGTGAATGGAAAGGGCTGTCTGAAAATGCAATGCTGATCCCAGTCCCATCCCCAAAGGAGCAGAGATTGGCCCAGTTTTTTCAGCACACTCCATTCTGCTCTCCCCCAGGCCGTTATGTGAAAGGAGAACAGGCTCATTCTGGTTTGAAGAGCAGAGAAAGGGAACTAAATTTGCCATCTATTTTTTCCCCTTAACTTCATTATTCCACTTGTCACTGGGCACTCAGCCCACTTAAAAATACAAATGGAGGAAGAGAGAGCAGACACCTCCAGTCAGCCTTTGGAGCTGAGGTAGTAGGAGTTCAGGGGCTGAGCTGCTTAGACAGCAGGACTCTGAGTGAAAAAAATGAGATTTATGAATGAGTTAGTGCCCGTTGCTGCTTCCCTCCTCTTCATCACATTATATTCTCTCTCTCATGATCTCTTTCTCACAGCCACACACAATTACTTTGCTCCCATGCATGATGATAATACTTAGCCCTTTTAATCCACAAAGTACCTTATAAACATTAAGCTAATGCTCACAAGCCCCTTGGGAAGCACGTTGGTAACACATTCATTAGATGGAGAAACTAAGGCACACAGCAGTTCAGTGGCTTGCCCACATCCATGCTGGGGCCAGAATTAGAATTCATGAGCTCCTGGCTCCCTATCCTTCATTCAAATTGCTAGACCACGCTCTGAGATTAAAACTCACTTTACTTCCACCAGATAGACAAAGAAGCGGGGTGGGAGGAGAGATTAACCATTTATGTGATAGGGCAGAGGGAAGTTGCTCTAACACCGAGCTGACAGAGATTATGTCTACACTTAAAATGCTACAGCGGCACAGCTGTAGCTACGCTGCGGTAGCACTTCCGTGTAGACACCATCTACATTGATTGAAGGGGTTCTCCCATCGGCGTATGTAATCCACCTCTTTGAGAGGTGGTAGCTAGGTCAACAGAAGAATTCTTCTGCCAACCTAGTACTGTCTGCATTGGGACTTAGGTTAGCTTAACAATGTTGCTCAGGGATATGGATTTTTCACATCCCTGACCGACGTAGTTAAACCAACCTAATTTTCTGGTGTAGACCAGGCCTCAGTTTGGTAGTTTTTCATGTCTTTGGGATTATTTTATTTGCTCCCCCCTCCCCCCCAAAAAAATAATTGCTCCTTTCAGCTTCTATGATCATTTTTGCCTCTTTAGGCTCTTTACAGACACCACTTCAGACTTTGTTGTCTGGCTCCTGTGCTGTGGTTCATCAGTGGCAGAGCGGGGGAGGGAAGAAGGACGCGGCAGGGTTGCTTTACCAGAGAACATGAAAAGGCAGTAATTTGGGACCTAAGCATGTTGGCGGTTTCACAGCTTCTGCTGCCCCTGATCCACCTTTCCAGACATGCATGAGGAGACTTCTGAGAAACTGCCCTGGGCTGGCTCTGAGCCCTTTAACATAACCTCATATACACATTCTCGCATTTTCTCCCCACCCCAAACACCACAAACCACGTCAGCTGCCCAGCACACACACTCGCTATCACGCTTTCACAAAAGAGATTTCTTTCATTAGCCGTGAGGGGAGGAGGTGAGAGTCAGGGAGCAGAAGGCTGCAAATTCCTCAGCTAAATATCTTGCCTCCCTCATGAGAGCCCAGGAAGTTCTCTCTCCCTTCTTGTGTCCCAGCCTGCCTACCCTGCTCTCATTACCCCGGCTTCTCCAAGTGGAAACTGGAACAGATAGGGCTAGGTCACCAGATGCACCACAACAGAACTTGGGATGCCTTGGGAAGGGGGTCATATGTGGCTTCACACCACTTTTCCATCCATTGGCCAACTCTTGATGGCTGATAACTGCTCCCAAGGAGCCATTCCACTGCCAGGATCACTGGAGCATATTGTGCTCTGGCTCTACCACTGCGGCCCTGAAACTACCCCTCTCCTTGCCTCCAGCCAGCTCTGGAATGCCTCCTATGCCACTGAAGGAGTGGGGCGGGGCCGGCACTGCTAGCTTTACACCAGTTGAATGCTAGGGGAATCCTTAAGGCAGGTTTAAATCCTCTTTGTGCAGCTGGAGCAGTGCAAAAGGGACTTCAGAGGAGCAGGCCCATAATTGTGTTGTGAGTTTCAGACTGTAGTCAGTACTTAGGGGCTAATTCATACGGAATTATTTAATTGTGCAGGGTAGGTAGTGTGAGTATGAGTTCTCCCACTGAAGAAATTAAAGCAATCGTTAAAGTCGAGTCATAGTCTGAAAATTACTCTCCCAAACTAGCATTGTGGGGTTCCATGGCCATTTTTGGTCAGTGACTCCAGATTAAAATTTGCGTAGTTTGCAAGTAATTTGATGGTGCTTCTCATCAGTTCTTACTAGCCCCTAGGTTTACTCGGCCTAGGATTTCAAAGTGAAGTGGGATTCCTTGAGGATTCAGAAGAGAATCCAGCTCAGT
Source organism: Emydura macquarii macquarii (assembly GCF_026122565.2). Lineage (NCBI taxonomy): Eukaryota > Metazoa > Chordata > Testudines > Chelidae > Emydura > Emydura macquarii. The sequence goes on along the minus strand of NW_027131105.1, from coordinate 13,366,875 downwards.
CTCCCATTTGTGTGCACCGCACTGCAGGGGTAGGGATGCAGCACACACCTACCTTAGCAAAGCAAGAAAAATATGGCTGAATGAAAAATAGACTTTGTGCTAATCCAGGTGGGGGAGGGGCCCGTGTACAAGAGTTCAGGACCTCGCGGCTGGAACCCAAAACGTTTGGAGAGGATGTTTGCTTTTACAGAACATTTCCCAAGGCGTCCAAGGACTCGCTGAAACCCACAAAGCCTCCTCTGAAACCACGACTGCGACAAAAGAGGAAGAAAGAGTCTGCAGCAGAACTCGGAGAATATTAGAGCTTGCAAAATATATTTTTATAGGGAGAGAGAGTTTTCTTCAAGGGATTGTTTGGCGTCGGGACTAAAAGCGAAAGTGGCCCCCCGTAAGTGCAGTGTGGAAGCAGTGGCAGCAGCTGCGCCACATTACACTAGGGAGCAGAATGCGAAGATGGGTTTGCAAAGAAAGTAACCAGTCTCGCTAGGCCGTGTCCAGGTAAACACAGCTGGGAGTAAGGGAGTGCAACTCCCCTACAAGCCACCGAGCCAAATTCAGCAGTGATGTGAACAGAGGTGTGAAACATTGGGAGGCCACTGGCCAGAAAATGGGTGCAAATGGCAGAACAGCATGACTTGCATCCATTTTATCTTCAGAGCGCATGCAAAAGGAGTATAACAAGGGAATTCAGGGGGAGGGGTAGCAGGAAAAGGAACTAAAAGAATGCAAAGTAAAGCAGCACCATCTCCAGCCTTCCTGGGATTACATTCAACTCTGGCACAACCGGGTACAACTTCTGTTGACGTCAGTAATTGCTGTGTCCATTTATATGAGGGATGAGTTTGAGGCTGGACTCTGCGAGATGCTGAGTGCCCAGCCTTTCCCTTCATTAAACGGGAACTTGGAGTGCTCAACGCCTTCAAGGAGGCACACTAAGCATCACTCAGTCAGGCCGGTGGCCTTTATAAAATGCCAGATCAGTGCAGGGTACACTGCTGTGCCACTTAACCACCTCTTATGGGATGGATTGTGTCTGGCCCCCCATGCACTTGCAAAGAGACAAGAGAGTGCAAGAAGCCTGTGCCTAACACAGTTCCTGCAGGAGTCGGTCCCATGTCTGAAATAATCTGCTGGCCAACTGGGTTGGAACAGACATTGGTAGCAGGTTTGCAAGCGCAGCTACATGTTATGGCTGCTACATTTAAACAGCTTCAAGCTGAAATTCTTGGGAGTTTACATTTTCAAAGCGCTGCACTAACCTGAACTAATGAATTAGTACAACTCCCACTGGGGGTGGGGTGGCAAGTAGATGAGTATCGATTGTTCCCATTTTACACAGCAGGAAAGTAGACAAGAGATGCTAAGTAGCTTGTCCAAGAAGCAAGACACTAGCAGGAGCTGATACTAGTACTGCAAACTTCCTGGATCCCTGCTCTCAGCTCTAGATCACAGTAGAATCAACTTCAGAATTGCTTGAGAATCTATGAGACAGTTAAAGGAACTGGTTGTTGCTGCCATCAGCCCACTGCTGGTGAGCTAGGTGTCAACAACACAGAAGTCCCACACCTTTCACCAACATAAAATTCACTTTGAAATCATTAAAATAAAACTGGTACGGAGGAGAGGGCAAATAGAAAAAGCAACACATAATGTAGGGATGGGGTCACGTCCATAGATCGTTCCGAACTAGCAGGACTCAGCTAGACTGCTATGTTCATTGCAGCGCTGCCAGTTGCAGTCTCTGGCAATGCCATCAGCAGCCCTTACTCTGCAGGCTTCTTTGCCTTTCATTATGCCTCTGGAGAACCAGGACCCTTGTTAAAACCCAGGATCTGCTACTGATAACCGGCTCTACTCAGTGAATCGAGACAAACATACTATCCCACAGGCTAGGGATGCCCTTCTGATCTATTACCAGTGGGAGTATCTGTCATGAGATCAGTGCCTGCCCTTTTCCACATCCCAGTGGGACAACACCTGCCCACTAGAGAACAAAGGGGAAACCTGATGTGACAGGAAAAAACAAAATTCTCCCCAGAGAGGCAAGGAATCCCCTTCTGACTGAAGAGAGCCTCTTCCTCTGCCCAGTTAGTTTGCCAGTCAGCAGTAAATTTATTGACTGTTATTAAAAAATATATGTACAAAAACCTTGTCAGTGCAAATACAAAATCACTGAGAAACACGTCTTGTGTCTGATTCTGCTCTCCCATATCCCATGCAAACTGGGAGGACTTCTGTGGAAATTAGCAAAGATACAGTGATGAAAAAACAATGTAAGCGAGAGGAGAATCTGCCCCCACTTTTTTTTTTACAGTTGTGTATTATTGTTTTTACAGCACTGTACTATTATTATTATTTATTTATACTACCATAGCACCTAGGAGGCCTAGTCAAGGACCAGAATCCCATTACGCTAGGTGCTGCACAAACAAAAAATTGGTTTCTGTCTCAAAGAGCTTACAATTTCCGTATAAGACAAGAGACAACAGTGGGCAGCATGATAAGCTGTGATCTCGGCACACCAACCATCTAACTGCTGTCAAGATTTTTGTAGGCATCATGGCAGAGGAGAGTTTTAAGGAGGGATTTGAAACATGCAATTTTGGACCAGTATTTCAAATGAGTGCAACAAAAATTTGCACAAAAAACCCCCACGTGCTACTCCCATCCCCCAACGCACACAGCCATTTCCTGTTTCTGTACATTTTTCTCAGGCATCAATGTTTGAAAATGTGGATTCTGTGCAGAGATCCTGCATGAATTTTATCTTTATCTTGGCATGTAGATGACACTTGTCACTCTGGGAGTAGGATACCTTATTCTGTGAATTAAAATTTCCATTCCTTATATTTTGCACTTTTTTCTGAGGATGGGGCGAAGGGGTCTTCTCGTTCCTGACTAAACTGTAAGGACCCCAAATCCCCCCATCTTACATCCCTCTTCCCTTCAGGTCTCATAATGAAGACGCCTCCATTCCAGCTGAGGATTCAAGATGGATACCCTCCAGAGCCCATCTATACCACCTCTTGCTAATCCAGAATAGACACTGCAGATTTCTAGGAGATTTTCCTTGCTCTCCCCTGCCCATCAGCAGATGAACGTACCTGCCTCTGTAGAACCCACAGCCCCAACACAGAGGCAAGTAGCCAAGATTGACCACTCGCAGTGGTGATTAAGAGAAAGTGAAATCCACATGTGAGCAGGGGTACACACTACATTGGGCAAGTAGTGGTGGTGTCCACCTCCCAGCTGCCACGCCTGATGTGTGTTTCTGTTAACCCTCTTGGCAGTGTGCATGGCATAGATATATATATGCAGTTGGGGGGATGACATGCACTCTGCTTTCTTCAGTCATGGACAAGAAAAGCAGATGAGTGGAGGGGTGTCTGTGTGCCAGTTTCTTTTGTGAGGCTGAAGGAGTTGTGACTCTAGAATCTGAGCAAAGCTTAACTCGATGGAGTCTAGCCTATTCCAGGAAACCACCTCTTTTGTTTCAGTTAGAAATATTCCTTTTCATCTTCCCCTCCTAAAAAACATCGCTGTGTAATGTTAAAACAGCTGCCATGTTCCACCCCAGAGAGGGCTGTATTTCAATGCTGGGTAATGTGATCCTTATATGTACAGTCTGTAAATCACTTCTGAATCCTTCCTGGAAAGAAAAAGATGCTGTAAAATTTTTTTTAAAAACCCAATTATATCTGCCTAGGAAATGAAATAGCCTGTTTTATCACTGATTGGGCTTGAATACAAAACCCATCCCACCTCTATATCCTGGAAACATCCCAATGCAGTCCCTTTGTTTTATCACCTCCATAGGAAGCAATAGGCAGTTAATTCAATCCCAGTCACCTTTTTCTCCTCCTCCCCCAGTTCCTGGGTTCTTCCCCTTTCCCCTCTCCCCCCATCCCAAGCTCAACATCTGCCCATCTATTGTTTGTCACAGACATTAACCTCATCCCCTTTCTTGAAACAGTCGCAACATAACCACAAGAGAAGCATAAAAGAGACTCTTCCCAAGCCACTCCCTCATCTAAAACCCCGAGTGTCCATTTCAATAGCTCACACATTTTGTCTGACGTGGCCCTGGGCACGCCTGAAATGCACTGGGCCTTGGGTCTTGGCCTCCATCAGCTGAACTATTTCCTGTTGAAGGTTACTCACTTCCTGTTTTCTGTATTTAGACAATCTGAGTCTATATAGGGAGGTTTTGATTTGTTGTAAACTTCAGCTGGTTTAGATGTTAAGTTGGTGGGGGAGGGAGGGACTGGAGACAAAGTAGTGCTATTTAATACTGATGCTGTTTTCGCTCATGGTTTTATAGTGACCACCAGAGCATGTGAAAGGAAGGGCAAGAGATGACAGCATGGGAGATGGAGACAGGACTGCTTCACAATGGGCTTGGGCTGAAATCTTTTACCATGTGTGTATGGAGCAGCTGGGGGCTAGGGTGCATGGGGAGGATTTGATACACTCCAATCACTAATTTCTCTGATGTGTCACTTTTGCCATAGACAGCTGTGCAGAAAGGCTAACAGCAGTGCAACAGTTATGCGGGGAAGCATGGGAGGAGCCTGACTAGCCTAAGAATATTAATATTGTGCCCTTTTTAGTGCCTGCCTGATGAATACCTCAAAGCAGCCCATGGCCTTCTATTTATTATTTGTTTTAATGTGCCCAGAAGTCTGCTAGACACAGAGACATGTAAGAAGTCACACACATACCCTGTGAGGTTGGCCATTATTATTATCCGGATTTTACAAATGGGGAAACTGAGGCACAGAGGGACGAAGTCACTTTGCTCAAGCTCATACAGCAAGCCAGTAGTGCAGTCAGGGATCACATGCAGGAGTTTTGACTCTCAAGCACCTGCACGTACCAGAGACCACTCTCTCTGCTCTCATATGTTAGTCATGAAAAGCATTCTCCTGCACTGAAAGCATTTATTGTAGTGTAAGAAATGCTGAACAAACCTGCTCAACTCAAGATGGACCACTGCATGCTGGGACATGTAGTTTCCATGGACTGCACTCTAGGATGTTTTCAGTCTGCTCTATTTTATTCAATTTAGCTGTAGCCCTTCTGACTATTGTGGCCCTTAAAATGCGGGTGCATTTATCATAGAATTATACAAGGACAAAGAATAAATTAAGGTCAATAATATATTATGGAGATAGTAAATTATTCCAAATGTTATGCTAGGGGTGAGTTTTGAAACATTCCAGCAGAATATGCTGCTAGAATAGGGAGCAAAATGTCAGAGTGAACACACAGGTGGGGAGGTTGGATGAGATGGCTAAAGATAAAGATTGACAACCAGAACAAATAATCTAATCCCATTTTTCAACTCTTTATACCCCAGGGAAAGAAATCTGCCATAGTATCGTCTCAGCCTGCCCCTCTGCAACCAGTATGCAAAACAGAGTCAAACTCCAAAGCACACTCAGGCGTCACTAAAGAAGCTGAAGAAAACTCACGGCGAAGAGCAGAAATGTTTAGAAGAAACAAGAGGCCAAATTCATCTCTGGCATAAATGGGCCCAGCTCCTGTAGATTTAAATCTCTTTATGCCAAAGTTAACTGTTGTTCAAGAAGTACACTGCGGTTAAGAAAACAAAACCATGCAGAGAAAATATGTGTGCAGAATATATTTAGGTTACTGTCGTATCATTGGGGTCATTATACTGGGGTTAATTTCAGACTCTTCTAATTTTTCTCTTTTGTTTAGAAGCTGTAGTTGTACCAATCTTTGGTGGATTGCTGGTTCCTTAGACGAGCCTTCCTTGGTGGTATGGTGATGCCCTTCCCGGGTGAGACATTTATTATTCATTGTTCTTCCAGCTATAACTCTACCCAACTATCCCATCCCCCCTGGCATGAGTTGCAACTCAGATCTCGTCTCTACTACAACCCTGTACTGGTATAACTGCATCACTCAGGAGTGTGAAAAATCCACAACCCTGAGAAATGTAGTTATACCAACCTAACCCCCCATATAGACAGCACTATGTCAGTGGGAGAGCTTGTCCCTTCACCATAGCTACTGTCACTCAGGGAGGGGATTAACTACGCCAATGGAAGAGTTCTCTCCCGGGTTTAGAGCGTCTTCACTAAAGCGCAACAGCTGATACAGCATTTTAAGTATAGACTTGCTCTCACTCTTAAGCCTGGTCCCATTGAAGTCTAGGGCAAAACTACACTTCACATCAGTAGGACCAAGATTTGATCAACTGACAATTGATTTGCCAACATGTGACTTACACCATCATTAATGACAACTTGCAGTTTAGCCCATTATGTTCTGCAAGTGTAACAAATGAATGTACTACGAGTACAGAGATGCAAGCAGAATTTAGGTGCACAGATGCAGAACTGAACTTCTGAAATGATAAAAAGAATTTAGTTCTTTTAATTTCTGTACTTCCAGGATTCCAGAATTTTTATTGCCCTTCCTTGAATTCCCTCTGATTTCTCGATGTCTTTCTAGCTCTTAGATTCCCAGAGTTCTATGCAGAATTCTCGGTGCAGTCGGTGGGCCTGCTTTCTAGCTCACTTACACCAAATTAAATCAGGAGTAACTCCAATGAAGTGAATGGAGTTACACCAGTGCAAAACTGGTGAGAAGGAGACAAGAATCAAGCTCAAGTCTATTTAAAAGTCAATGAAGTTCCTAAATAGGCATGAAACAGAAATCCTGATGCTGAGGTCAGATCCATTAGATCCAACACAACCTTGTTTCCAGTCATATCAATGCACTTAAAGAATGATCATTTAATGTCACTTAGAAATGTTTACTTGCAGGGACCAGATGGCTCAGTGAGTTGGTATAACAAAGCATTTCACTTCTAGGTCACGCATTCTAATCCAGGCCAGGTTGGTAATAAATGAACTTTATCACCTGATGGCTGTTTTGTATCCTGTGTTCCCAGTTCCCAGTGAATAAGAATTCACTTTCCAAAATCTGTGCACACAGATTGTCACTGATTGGTCCCCTTTTTGACAACCTCAGCAGAGTGGCAGAGGTCTGAATGGACCATGGAGACTGAATTCCTTTTTCTCTCTCCAGGTCAAGGTCACAGTGTGGGGGATGTTTGTGCTATCATTGGCCATGCAGTACCTGCTCTGTGGGCAGAGAGGATTTCATTATTCAGGTCTGTCAATCTGACATCTTTCACCAACATGAAATCCATTAAAAAAAATAAATAAAAGAGAGAAATGTTTAATTGTGATTGATATAGACATGCTGTACGGTATGAACTTTCCATACAATCCCTGATAAGGACATCAGAATTAATGTCTGTTTCCCAGTTTTCTACTTATAAGCGATAAATGTTTGGCAAGCCAGTAAATAACAAAATTCTCATGTGGCCATCTACAGGTCATCAAGATGCTTAAGAAGTTTGCATTACTTGTACCCATATTTGCTATTAAAGAATGAATATTAACCTTTTTGTGCTGTTATAGGAAAACAGTGCAGTCATTGGGGAAAGGAAAGATTAAATCAAAGAAACACTATCATTAAAAGAGCAATTTTTACAAATAAAAAATGTTTGAGGCAAAAGTCTGACCAGAAATCTCAGAATGTAGGCTACCTTTTCCAGCTTCCATTCTATTTATTTTGTATTTTGACATCAAACACTCCCTGTAACCTAATCTCCTTGGCTTTTGATGTGGCCTTAGAGACATGACAATTAAGCACGGTTTAAAACAATAATCCCAACAGTGGGAACCAAAGACAAAGTAATGTCAGGGCTCCCCATCAATGAGAAGCTGTCCCCCAATGTTTGGTTGAAGTGAAATGAGTTTAAATCCAGATTTGTTCCCTTGATATCTGCTCTTTACTTACACGTAGTATCGAGCTTTACATATTCACTCTGTTTTCATTCTCTGCTGTTTGTTTTTCTTCCACTGTGTAAAATATCTCAAGACATCATGATATAGAAAGACATTTTGATCTTTCATAGATTAGTGCCACTTTATGGAAACAGAATTATTTATTATTTGTGTCACAGTAACAATCAAAGGCCCCCGTCAGGAGAGGGAGCCTCTTGTGCTAAGCACTTAACAAAACACATGGGAAGACATGGTCCCTCTCCTGAAGGGTTTAAAATATAGGCCTCAGTTCTGCAAGCTGATCCATGAGGGCACAGGGATATATTTGTGCAGAGTCAATTACGGAACCAGGTCCTAGTCTAAGAAACAATGAGGGTGTGTTACAAACAATAGAAGCAAATAGCTCAGTGATTCTAAATTGTAAAGTGTTGATTTAAATCAAATAATATTAGCTCTCCCCATCCTCTCCTCGCCCTAACCATCATCAGCTGGCTGAATTCTCGCAGATATCAGAGCAAGATGGGTGTGTTATGGTTTCAAAGGGAAAAAAAGCTTCTAGATATAATCCAATTTTAGATCTGTTTTATGGTTGGCTTGTTTCCTTTTAAATAGAAGTTGCAAAGTAAATTTGAGTGGTATCTGTGCCATAAACCACTTTTTATTGGTGTTTGTATTAACCCTTGCTAAGCAAGTTAGAAAGATGACTAACACATTTGAAATGATGCAGGAAAGCCTTGTATCTGCTACATGTGCTTGTCTAATTTGCCTTGGGATCTTCCAAGCAAATCTGTATCATCTATAGTTTTTTATTTACTAGCATGGGCTCGCATAGGGAGACAGAGGAAAGATTGCAGGTTTAACGAAGCAATGATGGAAAATATATGTATTTTCAAAAAATAGACTGGGGTTAAACTGTAAACAATTATACCCAAGCCAGTTTCCACTGAAATGAGGGCCAACAACTCCCCAGTTCAGCAGGAACAAGACCAAGTCCTTCATCTGGTTTTAAAATTATGCTTTACCTGGAGAGGTGCCAACCCCCTTGCCTCGCCCATGGAAGTGAAGGGGAGTTGCAAATGCTCAGCGTGTTTTGCTGTAAGGCCCTAAGAGCCTTATGTATGTCAGGATCAGCCATCTGGATTAAAACAGTCCTCAAAATTGTAACCTTGTGACAGTTGGTGGCCTGGGTAAAATGTGTTGGTGCCTTAGTCCAAACCCAACCCCACCTCCCAGTACATCATCACAGTTGGCACTGTGCCCCTTGTTAACAGTCTCCAATAGGGGGACCAGATAGCAAGTGTAAAAAATCAGGACAGGGCGGGGAGTAATAGGCGCCTATATAAGAAAAAGCCCTGAATATTGGGACTGTCTCTATAAAATTGGGACATCTGGTCACCCTAGTCTCCACAGAGACCAAGACTGAACAGGCCGGAAGCTGGACTCCCCTGCCATCCCTAGTGGGTTCCTGCAGCCCTGGGCGGGGTGAGGCCCAGCAACTGCGAGCAGTATCTCAGGGAAGTTTTCTCTTTTGTTGCCTGTTCTGGGGACATAGAGAACGTCAAAACCTAGGACTGTCAAACTCAGGTCCTGCTTTTGCTCCCATTTAAGCCAACAGCAAAACAAAACAAACCCATTGGCTATCCTTGGAGCAAGATGCTGCCCTTGCTCAGCATCCATTTCACTTTTTAAAGGATTTTTTTTTTAAATTTTAAACCTCAAAAATCAGTTTCATGTTAGAGACACGGATGTCGAGCCTCATTTTAAACTGGTTTAGAGTCCGTAATACATTTAGAATGCGTGAACTCCTTATGTTAACATATGACCCTGAGAATGCTCCTTGGTGTGTAAACATTCAGAAGCTTTTTTTTGTTTTCCTCTAAACCCATTTGTTGTTAAAAAATATTGATAATCTAGCCTCACAAATTTTAAACTAATCATTCCACTGGGCATAATCACCCCTGCGATATTCTTAGTCCCTGATCCCCACTTCCCCCCATAGACTTGATTGCATGAAACCGGGCACGATTGCTTTCCCAAAAAAGGTATTTTATTATTCTTAGCAGTATTGACCTTGAAGGAGTATGAGGAAAGCATACACTTTTTACAGACAATATATAAACATGTTGTACATAATTAACAATAACTTAGTTCACTAATCCAAAAATAAGCAAAATAAAAAATTAAGAATAAAAACAGAAAATACTGCAGAATTTTTATGCTGATACAAGTACAAAATAATTTAAATCTTGACTGCCGTTGTCTACGCTGCAGTGACTGACAATATATTGCACTTTGTCAACTGTATCAGTAACCCACTCCTCTTCCCCTCATACATCCCCCCCCAAATCCTGCAGAAATTTGAGCTGGGCATAATGTACAACTGTACCATAGTAAAATGTAAAAAAGACCAAATTTTGACTCAGTAAATTAAAAATTCTTACAGTATCTCCGAACCGATTTTCCCCCCGTTCGTTTATTCCCACTTCTTTACAAAGTGCACCTTACACAGACCAGAAAAAGGAGGAAAGCAGGATTTCCATGGCTGCTTGGTCCTTACTTCATTATCAAATATTTGAATTATGTATTTAGAAAAAAATTAATGTACATCCATTTTGATGTGGGTTTGTTTTTAAGCAGAATTTTTGCAGTAAGATACAATTGGCTTGATCCAAAAAAAAAAAAAGGAAAGAAAGAAAGAAAGAAAAAGCTTGTCACAGAATTAAGCTTACGCAGTTTACATTATCGAAACCCCTCTGCTCTTTGGGGCATTTTCATCAGAAGTATAGCTAAATATGTACATCATATGTTATACTGGAGCTTGTTTTCATGAGAGTCAGCAGATCATAACAATCAATAGAATACACTTCACATTGGCAATAGCTTTGTTTTCAGTTCTTTACGTACAATATGGTTTAATAAGGGGAGACTCCTTTTTTTTTTTTTAAATATAAAATGTGCTATGGGAAACAGTTGTCCCCCTTAGAACGTCACCTTCCCTCACCTGATCAGCTGTTGCTGCTTCTGGGATTTGAAGGATATGTGAAGCTGAAACTGATTGTCTCTCTCTTTCTCTTGTCCAGTGATCTTAATCCACTTTCTGCCCTTCCTCACTCCCAAACGTGAAATGTGCTGTACCCTGGATGCCCACAGATAGCACACGCTCTGGCTTTGCATGGATGTGGTAGCCAAACTATGGTAAGTTTACCAAAGCAGCTAGTCTGTGTCTTCAGCAACAGCTGCCAACAAGACAGAACAAAATGCTTAAGCCTTCAAAGTGTCTGAATTTGATTTTTTTTATGCCTTGTGCTGGTTTTTGCTGTTGCTGATAGACTACTAGAAGTTAGATGGGACAGATGAATAAGACCTCCTAGCCTACTCCCACCTGGCACAGGATTGTTCCCTACAGTGTGTTTTTTAGTGATTTGTCCTATTTTGCTGTTTGCAGAATAACAATTTTTAAATAAAATCTTTCACGTTAAGGAAAAAAATGCAAGAATTATGTTAAAATAAAATAATCCACATCTTGGTTCTGTTATTTTTCCCCTCTCTCTCCTCCCCCTTCCATAGCAGATATTTTTGTATGTAACATTGATGAAGAGAATCAACAGGTGGCAATTTAGCACACTTTCTTTTTCCTGTTTTGAAACCGTTTCTTCTAGCAGGGTTGACTCTCCTCCCCCCCACCCATCCCCACCCCCCAAAAAAAGGCACAAAATCATGCAAGTCAGAAGGTTTGAGGCTCTTTGTGGAAAACAAGAGCAAAATAAATAATGACTTTCTGTGTCTGATTTCCTTTTAAAAATTAAGTTTTTCTCAAGTTGTCCTTGTTACCCACCCCTTCTCCCCCAAACAAAGTCCACTATAGGAATCCAGTATGGGTGGCTACCAGCCAGCTTGCTCCATCTTTGGAGGCTGCTATCTCTTTACAATATTCACAGTAATAACAGAGAGAGAAAGGAGAGCCAGTTCCAGCATCCTTCTGCTGCTGCTTCTGCCACCTTTGCTTTCTGCTGGGCCAGCAGGTATCAAACAAGTGAGTTCTTTGTTTTCCTTATACTTGAGGGGGCAAAGTGCATAACAGGCACCATTAAGCATTTCTGCAGAAGACCCATCATTGCAAGGTTTTAGTCCAACACTAAGAGTTCAACCACATTGGAGCAAGATCCCCTTTTTCCTTCCCTATGTTCTCCTCTTGGCAGAATCTTTCCTTACTTGGAGTCGTCTTAGACAAAGCCCCATGTTCTTAATCTCTTTGTAGGTCTCTTGATATTCAGGTTCTATCCCATGGCTGTAACCATGCTGGATGGATGTGGATGTCCAAATGAGATGCTGGAAGATGGATGAATGGGAGTAGGTGTTGGTAGGATGTGTCCGGAGTGGCTAAAAGGTGGCAAATGCCCCATCGGTGCCATATGACTGGCGAGGGCAGCGGCGCTGAATGGAGAGGATTTTTCCTGCATGCACTTGGACAGTTCCTCAAAACACTCAGAGCCTTTCTTGCTTTTCTTTGATTTGTTGGACATTTTCCTATTCCTGGTCTGAATTCCTTCCTTTTTCATGGTCAGTGGCCTGTTCACCTGCAAGAAATGAGAAAATCAGGCTCATGCAGACAAAATGACCTTATTGTGCAAAAATGAAAATATTTGGACAGCCCCTGTGTGTTTTTCTGGACAGAGAACTTTTTCTGGCCAAAAAAAAAAAAAGGTCTTTCTCTCTGAAGATCTTGTTTATATTGATTTGTTTAGTGAAACCACTACACAAAAATTCAGACATGAAAAACAAGTTGGACTGAATTTGGCAGCTTCTGGTCATCCTTCCCTTATGCTTACCCTTTGTCCCCCATTCATTTCCTAATAGAAGAGATCAAACAAGGCAGCACACACTGACCCGAAATCACTTCTGAAACGGGAGTGGTCTCTTCCTAGTAAAGCTCCAACCTCAGTTACTTACATTTTAAATAATGTTCTAATCTGTCAAATGATTCCTGCTCAAAATTGATTTTCTTTTCTTTTCTTTTTTTAACAACCTTCACTATAATAAAAAAACCCTTTACAATTCTGCACAGAGACATCCCCCTTGGGATTAACCTTTGCACAGAATCCATTTCAGATGGCCTCTGCATTGCTGGAGAGAGAAAGCACACACTACATGCTTAGTTAAAACTAGTGTTGTAACTCTATTTTGCCTGATTTGCCCAAGCTTTAGAAGCCAAGCTAATACATTGTAATGTCAGTGAACTTAGCATCACTATGCCAACAAAGAATGGCTCTGAGCCCCCAGGGGAACCTGGGAGGGGAAAAAAAAACCCTGAAACCAATAAAAGGCCAATGCACGCCATGCAGTTAAGGCATCAATCCCAGCTAAGCAAGCAGAGACACACAAGAAAGCAAATACTCACATTGTGCAATTTATAGTAAAGTCCACAGGCATTACAAACTGGGTCTCCGTTTGCATTACGCCGCCATAAGGTGGTGGTGGTTGTCTGGCAGTTGGCACAACAGGTCCCTGCTCTCCTAGCTGCTGACTAACCAAAAGAAAGGGAAAATTAGTAAAAGTATACTGGGAACAAGAACATTTTAAAGGTCAATTTAGGCCCAATATGAAGGATTTATAACTAATCCCAAATCTGTTCACAAAACAGAAAGGTCAGAGAAACGTTGCTTTGAATTTATTTTTTTTCCAGGTTTTGTTTGTTTGTTTGGATTTAAATAGTCCCCCACCTAACGGCCACCCAAATATTGTGACATTGGGCTAGTGCATGAAAATCAAACAATGAAACTGAATAGTCTATTTTTTCATTGTCCGAGACAAAAGTCATCATACAAATCCTAAAGAGCACCAATAGAGGGGGGTGGGGGGAAATAAATTTGTTTTTTTAAAGCTTTCACTTGTAATGCTCCAAATAAGTTAAAGATAAATACACATGGATTTATAAAATATTCTTATTATCAATTTGTTAAGCACCAACACATGCTATGCAAGAAACTGGGATTTTTAGAATATGATTTTTAAGCAGACAGTATTCCTTTAAAGGTGACCAGCAAGGAAAACCAGCCGCATTACTTAGATCAGTGCAGTATTTATTATAGCCATCACTAAAATTTCAATTTTCATTTGCAAGTGAAAGGGAGAAAACAGAACCAGCTCCAACTTTCATTAAACATTTAGCAAACCAAATCTTATGCCTTGCAGCAATGATTCTGCTGACCTGGCTACTGCCTCTATCCCTATTCTCTTTCTAGGCTAATAAGCCCCCAAATATCCTCTCTTAAAATCTGATGCTTTTAATCATATTGCTCTGCTGAACTTTTCAGGGGTGGGGAACCTTTCATCCTCCCAAAATGAGAATAGCAATATAGATAAAATGTAACCGCATGCAAAAGTCCCATTGATTTCAGTATAGGTGCTTGAGTGAGAAAGACCCTACAATAACACATCCAGGGACAAGGGGGCCATTTCAGAAAATGTTAGGAATAGCCAAAATGCGCCCTGTGTTTTGGGGAGAGATCCTTATTAGGAAGGTTCAGAGTTGCTCTAGGAAATGTTTATAATACACTCCATTTTGTACAACCCAGAAAATTCTGAGTACTAAATATTTATTTTCATAAGTATTTATAATTCATCTACATTGTGCTAATTTCCTGGGACACCTGCTCCCTAAGGATTTTTTCAGTTGGCCCCAAAAATCCTAGGGACAAACTACTGCCCATCTCTTCCTACCCCCCAGCAATGCTCCTCTCAAGGCATTGGGCTTCTGGGAGAACCTACAACATAACACCCTACGGCATTGGGCTTCTCTGCGATCAGGGTTTTATGCAACTCGTAATGCATTTTCCTCTGCCCATCTGCTCTGCTGGAGAGTTGACCAAATATCAAACCATAGATTGGTCCTGCTCTGAAGATTACGGACCTGATCTTGCTCTCACTGGTGTAAATCAGGAGTAACTCTACTGAAGGAAGCAGAGTATTCAGTAGTGTTAGACTAGAACCAGGCCCGGGATATATATTTCAGTCCCCTGCTAGCCTGCAAGAACAAAGCCAAAGGCCAGAGCTGAGGCAGGGTGTACCCCCTATGCATGCACACAAAAGCAAACCAAAACACAACTAACTTTAGGCCTTCGAGCCTTGACAAGGTCATTTTGACATGCAATAGAAAGCTAAACTCCTTAATGAAGGGAGTCTTCTTTCATCCCCAGCAAATGAGTGAACCACAGGAGGAGAGAAGGGGGGTGTATATATATATAATATATATATAAAAACATTAAAATAAAAACACAGCTCAAAAAACCTAGCTCCCCAAAACTCCTTTCAGCAAGCTAAGTAAGGCAATTTCCCAACACACTAGAAGGTGGAGAGCTATGTTTGCATATTTGAAATGGCTTATTGATACTAAACTATGCTGCTTAACTCTGTGGCCTGTCCCATTCAGTCTGGCAAGCACTTCAGATAATGTTACACTGTTGTCTTAACATTTTTCTATATGTGTCAGTCACTTTAGAAGGAAAGCAAGTCATTAAGAAGCTTGCATAGTTGAAATTCTGACTCACTACAGAAATCCTCTGTATTCATCCCAGCGTTAGATCATGAAGGCAAACTCTCCCTCCCTCCTCCCAGGCCAGTAAAATGTCCCCAGAATGGCCAAGAGATTTAGGGACTATAAATCACATGGCTCCAAAATATGTATTTATTATTCTTAGCTTTTTTACACATTATTTGTGGAATAGAGTGTATTAGAAATTTCAAAACAGCAAGCATGACTGGCATGCCTTGCCTATAGAAACTCTCTAAAGCTTTTAGAATCAGGAAACAGATACACAAAGTTTCCTTATCTTTAACGTACAGATATCCGGATAGGAAACTACTACCAGGAGCTTAGAAAGGACATTTTTTTTAATAACTCAAATGAAAATACAAAGTATAGGTGACTCCATGGAAAAATAATAGGTTTTTAAAAAAAAAAAACACATTAGGGGATTGTCTGAGGAGGGAACCAATATTAATAGTCATGGAATAGAAGAGCAAAAATTACTTCATGGCCTTTATACAAATAATTATTAAGTAGAGAGCAGTGAATTTGACTCATCTGGGTTTTTTTTGTTTTGTTTTTTGGGTTGGAATTTTTTTTCTTTAGTACACGTCGGAGTGCAGTTATGCTTGTAACCCTTTCAATACCAGTACACTTCTGAACTGCCCCAACTGGCTAAATAAATGAGAAATTAAATTAAAGCTGTCATCTACGGATAAAAATATGTGTTCATAAGGAGAAAGACAGATACACATTGTGCCACGTATTTTCCAACAGGAAAAGAGTCTAGGAATATAAACGAGGTTGCTAGCCTGCTTACATTCTATACCTTGGCATGTAACTGCTATGGGTGGAGTCCCTGCAATCTATCCTTAGGCAATGCTGTGACCTCTGAGTGACATGAATCTCATGTACAGTACAACATCTAGAATCCATATGGGGTCTGAAGCACAGGAGATGAGACACACCATGAGTGGGTCTGTGTGTGGTCCCTTTGTATAATTTATCCCCAAACCCGGCAGAGACAGACACCTACCAGTCTTCGTTTAGGTTTAATGAGTGGTCGATTTTGACCGTTCATTTTGTGGTAGAGCCCGCAGGCGTTACACAGGTAATGCCCAGTGCCGTCTCTTCTCCAGAGAGGGGTGGCAGTAGCTCCACAGTTCACACACTCTCTGCCTTCTAAATGGAAACACGAAGAAACCGGATTTCTTTCTTTAAAAACAAATTCACAAAAGCTTTTTGCATTGTCCTTTAGGCATTTCCAGAAGTCAAAACAGTGCATTATTCAAGCATAATCAGACAGCATTGATTATTTACAGTATATGTGGCAAGGCTCTTCTTAGCGTCTCTAATACAAACTAACACTTTCTATTGTGATAAAAAAAATAGTTGCACTCTGCAAGGTGAGAAAGAGGGACACCCTTGTTGTGTCAAATGGAACTTGTGTCAAGCCTACCATCTTTGCTACTTGGAGCACCCAGGCCTGTAGGGTGGATTTCTACAGGTGCTAGGTACTCTTCTTTCTTTGGGCGGGAAGTACCCAGCCGCCAAAACCAGTTGGCAGCTGGAGTAGGGAGACCTGTATTTTAGCCACATCACTGTCATTTGGGCAGCAGGGCCACCTTGTCTCCCCCAACCTATGGCCTGAGGTACTGAGGATTGCCAAAGTTGTGCCCGGTTGCCTGCTGCACCTCCAAGGCCTGTGTGGAGGGGCTGACACTGAATCTTATCAAAGTCTATGCCTCGACACTGGGCCTGGAGCCGGTGTGCTTTTTTCAGCCTTTCTCGGCTCTTTGAATCCTCCTAAGTGCCTGGTGCTGGGTGGAAATTTTAATACAAAACAACAAGAGTTCCCTTACCATGTAATGTGCACCATTCCCCTGCCACATATATCTGTTGCACCTCTATGGCTAGATCACATGTTATCCTCACACACACACACACACACACAGAAACCAAAAATTTTGAAGAAAAAGGGTTATCTGGAACTGAGTCTGGGCCAAAAGACTCTTTGGTCACTCTTTGCTGCACGTGCTGTGATATACTAAAACAAAGCGGGGCAGCTTGGAGGTGAATACAGAATCTAAATGGTTCAATGGTTATTTTTATTTTAATTTAGCAAAACCGGTTGAAATGCAGCACTTGAAAAAAAAAGTTGTATTTAAGCAGGCGCTCTGGAACTTATAAAAACAGCTTTTTTTCTGTACTTTACTTTTTAACCGAACCGTTCCATTTTTGGTGAGTGGCCCAACAAGAATAAAAAAACCCAATAAAAGATATTAGATCATCCACCTTGTGCTTCCAACTAGAACATGGCATGTAACCACTTAGATATCTTTTTTTTTGTTTTGTTTTGCCTCAGAAAGCTATTTGCTAAAAGTTCACTGCCTCTGATGGTTTGAGGGCAGGTCTGCTTAATATAGGAAATTATCTTAATATAGCTTATGCAAATTGTACAGTATTTAACTGCAGAGGAAAATTTTGTTTGCTAATAACTGGAGCAGGCCTGGTCGAGTTCAGCAGGGCTTGTGTGTCTCCTTCAATCTAGGGAGTGGGTGGCTTTTAAACAACACAGTCTGCAGTGAAAAATGAGGGGAGTTTTGTGGAGCTGCGCTCCTAGCTTTTGTCCCTCCTAGGGCAGGAAGCTGCAGGAGTCGTTGTGTCGTGAGTCTTACTTTGCCTACAAAAACAGTGAGTGGTCACGAACTTTCCCCAGTTCCATGCGCAGGGGGCTCCCATAAAAACAAAACAAGAAACTCAAAATCCCTCACTTCCCCCATCTAATAAAACCCTCGGCAGCGAAGGGACAAAAAAGGCCATTAGGGATCCATTTCTCTGCAGTGACTCTTGGAGCTGTCTCTACAAACAGTCGTTCTAATTGTATTTTAATTTTCTTTCACGGTTTAAAAAGAAAAAACAGCAACCGCATTTCAAATACTGAAAGAAAAAAAACCTTAAAGGGACGATCTGAAATAGAGCTGATGTCGTAAAATATCTGATATTTTTGTTGCAAAATTCTTAAAAGAGATCACACATTTCTTAATTCCTGGCCACTTTAAAAATAGAAAATAGACGAGTGTGCACACATTTTATTTGTTTAAAGGTAGCTTTAAAACGCTATCCCAAAGAGACACCCTTTTATTTTCTTCCCCCGTTGAGGATATTAAACTGGGAAGACGAATGGAACAAAATACAATTTTCTTAGTTAATTTGTCTAGAGATTCAATTGGTGAGACTTCAAAGTGAGATCAAAACGTGAGCTATCACTGAATTAGCTGGTTTCCGAAGACATTTTTAGGGAAAACTGTTTGGATTGAAGAGGTTATTATTAGGGGAATGATCTGCGATTCGTTTTTAGCAAACAGGGAAGTCTCGGATGCAGAGAAAACCATGTAAGACCGTATTTGCTAGCTTTTATTGAGTTGCTTTAAGTTAGCATTTAGTAGATATCTTTGGTCCTCAGCACTGGCATGTAAACTATTGAACTTTTGCTGCTTGCGTGATCGGAAAGAAATCAGTCCCTCTTCAGTTTTAAGCAACTGGTTTTGTGAGTTTCACTTGTGAATGTGCATTCAGTGTTAAAAGCGCATGACTGCCCTTTTCTCTTATTAATAAAGGTGCAATTTATTACAGGGAAGCAGAAATAGCTTGCTAAAAATTTCCCTCCTGGAGTCAATGGGAGTTTTACTGAAGTAAAGAGTGCAGGGTCTGGCCCAGAATTTCGAGAGCCTGTGACCAGTCAGTGCCTTTCTTTTTCTGGGAGAGAGATTTTGCAGTATAAATCCATATTTGCATAATTTAGCTCTGCTGATTTTTTCCCTTTACAGATCAGTGTGTCCCTGAGGCCTGCCATGAGACTGCTGCCCGGCAGGGCCAGTGACTAGAACTCGAAGGGAAACTGCTTGCCCTACCAGCAGTAAATAACAGAAAAGCGAGGTGTAAGCCCCCTTTTGCAGAGCGGCCCCAACAACAGCGTGTGTTTAAAAATCCAGGTGAATGAGATTAAGTTGGATTTCCATGACAACAGCATCAAGCCCCCCTAACCTCCTCTCCAGCGTGCATGTAAAAGCTGTCCTGTTTCATTTCCAAAATCGAGTATTTTGACACAGATTCCAACCTTCAGCCACACACATCCACACAACCTGCCCTCCGCCCCCTTACACCCACCAAGCCCCCAGCCCCACGCGGTATTGGCGCTGTAGAGAGATCGAAGAGTGGTGGGGCTTACCTGAGCAGGATCGAGCTTTGCTCCTCTGCTTGGGGGTGAAGCTGGAGGCTGGCCCCCCTAGGAAACTGCCCGGGTGGAAGAGGCTGCTGCTGTACTCATGAGCAGCCGGCACATAGGAGGGATAGGTGGGGATGGGGTGGTGGGTGGAGGGCTGGGCCCCCATGGCGGTTAAGCTGGTCCTCAGCGGGCTGGCACTCTCCATCTTCATCCCATCCGACAAAGACACTTGGTACTTGATGGTCTCCTTCTCTTCCTGCCTGGCCCCGGCCGAGGAGGAGGAGGGCGAGGCTGCGCTGGTGGAGTTGGGGTCCGGGGACACCTCCTTGGGAGGGGTGGGTGGGAAGCCGAAAAGGTGGGAGCCGGAGTGAGAGGCCGGGGTGAGCGAGGAGACGGAGGCCGTGCTGGAGGTGCTGCTGCCCGGGTACACGGAGATGGCCCCGGGGGCTCCAGCGGCGGAAGGGTGCAGGGGGCCTTTGGTGAAAGGATTCACCGTCCAAGGGTTGTGGTGATGGGCTGCCGAGAGCGCAGCTTTGCCGCTGTCCAGCCAGGGGATCCCGGGGCTGTGGAGCAGGTGAGGCCGGCACATTTGACTCCCCGTCAGACGGGCTGGGGGGGAGAGGGGAGTTTTCACTATCACACAACCCGGCAAAGACGCACAAAGCAGCCCGAGCCCAGCGCGGGGAGGAAGACGGGCCCTGCCGAGAGCCGGGGACCAGGGCAAAACAATGGCCCGGCGCAGAGAGGGACGGGGAGATGTGTCCGGCTGCCAGATCCGCGTCTCACTGCGGCTCGGGTTAGTTCTCAGCGGGACGCGCTCGGAGCAAGAGCCACGCACAGGGACCCCCCCGGAACCTGCAGCCAAGGGGTGCAGCGCTGCGCTGCTCCGCGCCTAGGGGCCGGTGTACCACGGCAGACGTGCCCGGGGCAGAGTGGGGAACAGCACAGCGCCCCGGCCAGCCTCGCCTCTCCCCAACCCCTGCGCCAGGAAATACTTGCAAGCGCCGAAAAGTCTCCCCAGCAACTTGCTCCTTGGATGGAGCCAGCAAAAAGAGCGGCAGCGACCGCACAGTAATGCTCAAGGGGCGAGAGACCAAAGCGCAGTGCCAGGTGGCAGCGACACCCCCCCCCCCGCCCAAGAGAAAAGCCCCCCACTGCTCTACAGGCTGGGGTAGCACTTTCTCAGCTGCTGCTAGCCCCCCCTCCCCCCAATAAAACCTGCTAGAGATTTGGATGGGTTTTTATTTCACATCCGGGAAGTGGCCGTGTCTCGGAACTGGGAAGTTTCTTTCGTCTGTGTGCGCGCACCCACCCACCCACTCAGTCTATTTCCCCTTCCTCTCCCCCCCCCCCCCCCCAGCTCCCACCCCATAACTGGGTTACTTCTAGGGTTAAAGTCCACCCGGGCTTCCCTTTCGGTCCTGTCTCCTTGGCTCTCCCTTTCTAGGGCTACTGAAGGAGCTCCACGAGCAACCTCGGCTCTAGTCACCCCCGTCCCGCACAACCCCACCGGGGACCCGGGGAGAAAGGCAAAGGGGGGCGGACCGGGGCAGATTTACCGTGAGCTTGGCTGTAGGACACCCTGGCCCTGGCATGGGCAGAGTTGGCGTAGTAAGGGTTGCCCTGGGAGTCCAGGTGGTTGAAGAAAACATCGACTTCGTCCGGAGGCAGGAGCTGCGCCGGTTCCATGTAGTTGTGAGCCAGTCCCGGGTGGTGGGTCTCCGGGTGCTGGCCGTTCAGCACGGCGTGGTGAGCCATCCAGCGAGGCTGGTCGGTGGCAACTTCCATTCCGGCGCTGGATCCCCCACCCCAGCCCCCAGCCAACAAGGATCGGTGATGGGTCTGTGTCAACACAGCGGCAGGTGGCTCGGGTTTATCTCAGAAAGGGGGGGTGGGGGGAGTAAACGTGCCCCTCTCTTAACAGGAAAGCTGGGGAGCGAGGCTTCAGCAGCACGCCTGGGACACGCACACCACCTGTAAGAAGAAAGGCACGGTTAGTACTTACAGGGCGATTACAGGGAGGAATGTCAGTCCCGCACTTTCCACCGTGTTTGATCTAATGCTGCAACTCCCAGCCTTCAGATGAACGGGGGGGGGTCCCTCTTTGTGCTCTTCCCACCCCCAAAGAGTCTCATTTTGTGCTCCTTCGCCCCCAGAAGTTCTTACCCTGGGTTCCTCTGCCTCCACAAAATAAACAGCATCTGTTTTCAAAACCTTCTAAAAAAAGGGTTTCCTCTTTTCTACAAGCGTCAAAAAGAGTTTTCCCAGCTGCCTTTAGTGGGTAAAAAAAAGTAAAAACGGCAGGTCTAATATAACCTACTTAGAATACCAGCTGGAACGGACACAAAAGCAAAGGAGGAAAAAGAAAAGTGAAAGGAATGTTCAGGGGGGGGGAAAGGCAGCAGCTCAGAAGCAATTTCCCTGCAGAATAAGCCCATCTTTTCCCCCCCCCTAACATACTTACACAAAGTTCCTCCAAGTGGAGTGAATCTGATTCCAAATGTTTGCAGAGTTTCTTCCTGGGGTTGTAAGTTTAGGGGGTGGGAGAGTGGGTGGTGATGGATGGTTGTTTGGAGGACGTGAATGCAGAAAAGAGTGAGTGAGAGAGAGAAGGAAGAGGAGGATTGGATGGAGGTTCTTACTCAGAGGGCAAGCTCCACTTATTCTGGCCTTTTTTGTAACATCCCCAAAGCATCCTATGTCAGCCCTGGCGCCAGCTGGACTCAGTTCAGTAGACATGAACTAGGGGCGACGCGCAGGGCTAAGAACCACCGCCCAGCCAATCAGCGTCTTAGCTCCCAGCCTCGCGCTGCCATTGGCCCCAGAAATCCACATTCCCCTAATTTACTCCAAACATCTTAAAAGAGCTGAACCCGCCAAAGACAGAAAAGACCCCCCCCCCCCCGCCCACCTTCCACTAGCCCCGCTTCCACTCTACCGCCTCCCCGCCCAGAATCCAGGTCCCTTGTCTTGCAGAGACGGTGTTTGTTTGTGACTAATGTTAAATACGCCCCAGGAGAAGGCTGCGAACACGTTATGCCACCAGTTTTGGGCAAATAAATACGTGCACCAAAGGAGTGGAAGGGGGAAACCTTCGTGCACCAGGAGGCTCTCCCCAGAAATAAACCCGGGCAGCCGCCTGTTAGAAGACACACACAAACTCGTTTCTCCTGACACGGAGTTGCTAATTGCCTCACAAATCTGTCTTAAAAAAATAAGGCAACATTTTGTTCGTTGATATGATTTGAGTGTGAACCTCACCCGGGAGGTGCGATGTTAGATACGCTGTAAAGAAAGATCCGGATCGACCAGGTTCTACTTAGGCAAAAATCTCCCATTAACGTGACTGGGATTTCTGTGTGAGTAAGGACTGTGGCACCCGGTCCTAAAATAATTTAGAGTGAAGTATTTTATAAGAGCATTTTTTTGTTTCCTTTCCTAAACATTGACGCGTGATGCGTTTACCCAGTGAACTCCGGCGGTTTGCTCAGAACGAATGCGAGATGATTTGCGCCCGTGTCATTAACACCGGAATCATTTCTCATTGCACCAAGATGCTAGTTTTATCGAAGCACTACTTTAAATGTTAGTTAACCACGGATTCTGGACGTTAGCAGATGTCAGATTTGTCCTAGCTTGTTACCGTCATGTTAGTTCGAAATAAGCTGTTTGAATCAGCAAAAAATAAACCCGCACACATGTATTTGGAAACCAGCGAGGCTTGAAGAGTAAAATAAAAGGATTAGGACCCTAAAATCCGTTTGAGGACGTTTTTTTTATAGCTAGTCGTTGATTTTACATTTGCGGGCCCGATCCTGCCAGTCTCAGTCGCCCTGCTGGCTACCTGCAGTTCTCTTTCAGGGGACCCTTCCCCGGGATCTCTGAGTAATGAAGGATCTGGGTTTGCTGACTTGAATGTGAATTGTCTGGGCTAAGCATGTTCAGGCCCAGAGTGACATGAGAGCGTTACAAGCCTAGGAAACCTCCAAATAATGAGGGAAGAAACCCTTGTTCCTGTAAATATATGTTTGCACTAGCACAATAAATAGACTGAAGTGTAGCGGGCCAATCCTGGCCCTCGGAGCCGGACTGTGGTATTTCATCCTGAACCTTGTTTAAACTCATTTTTATAAACCATCTCTTTGTTTGGGGGGTGGGGGGCTGACGTATTTCTGTCCGTTTGAAGCAGCCGATGCTTTCAACCCGCCTGTTACAGGGTGGATGAGAAGTACAGTCCCAATCAACAGGCTTTTTATGCAGCGAGCTAATTAATTTATCACACAGTTTGAAAGTCCCACTTTTAACGGCCTCTGTACTGAGAAAAGCTTCTCCAGGGGAAGGGAGATGAGGCAAAGAATGACAGGGCAATGGGAAAATTATCTTAGGAGTAAATCGTGTGCCCAGATCCCCACCTACCCTAACATATTTATATTAAAAACAAAACCTAATTGACTGATAGGTTTTGGTTGGTTGTTTTTAAAGCTGTTTTCATTTTATTATAAATCCTCTTATCTCCTAGATGCAGGAAAATAATTGTTTACATTAATAGATTTCAAAGGTGGAATCAAAGCAAGAAAAAGGCCTGTCTCTCTCTCTCCCATCCACCTCAGAGATGAATACAATGTTGGGGAAGAAATGTGGGTTCGGAGGACCCAGTGGCGCTGTTCCTGAGATTGGCCCCAAATCTTGTAACATTCCTTACTTTATGAATAAATTCGATACTTACTATTCCTTCTACTAATTCATTTCCAGGTCACACTGGAAGATAGTGGTTTGTTTGGCGGACAGGGGGTATGTGTGATCTGGTTATATCATCCTGGGTGGTGTACATCTCCTCACCCGCTCCAAACACATACACTTTAGGGCAAGATTTGGGTGCTTGTGGGACAGGGGATTTATGATCAGGATATAGCAGGCCAGAGGTGTTTGTTGGGGGGAGGGGGTGTTGTGTTGTGAGCAGGGTGTAATATGCCTGATAGGGACCAGATCCTCTCTACTGTAAAGCAGGACTGAGGTATGTGTGTTGGGATCGGGGTTATAATCAGGTTGTATTGTCCTGGGGGTATATCCCCTCCCCCAAGGGCAGAATTGCATGTTTGATTAGATCAAATTATATAATCCCACCCCAGAGAGGGGGAGGGGTGTCGGTCAGGATTGTGGTTGGGTGGGGGTGTGTAGTCAGGTTATATAACCCCACTACACCCACCCACTGTGTGTAGGACAGGATTGTGTCTTGGGGGAGAGAGAGGGGGTGTTCAGGTTATATACATACTGGCACACAGAGCACAGGGCAGTGTGGGGAGCGAGGGGACCAGGGTATATTATAGCCCCCCCCAAAAAAAACCCCACCCCGCCGCACACCCAGCGCGGGGCAGCGCGGGGCAGCGCAGGTCTGGGTGTGCGGGGGGAGCTGTGGGTGCAGAGGGAGGGGCCCGGCCCCCGGCCCCGGGGCGGAGGATTGACAGTCAGTAATTGGGTAATAGGAGGCTGCTTCTCCCCAGCCAGGCGGCCCCAGTCACCGAGACGCCGGGGCTCTGACGTCACCCGCCGCTGCCAAATTCGCCAGGAAATGAACTTTTTAATAATAATAATACTGCAAGACAAAACCCTTTCTCCGCAAACTGGGGGCGGCCTGTGCCTGGGAGCGAGGGGTCCCGCCCGGGCACCCCCCAATTCCCGCCCTCCCTCCCTCCCCTGTCACCTTCCCACCCAGACAAAACAAGCCCAGATTTTCAAAGTACCCGGGGGGGGGGGGTGGACACAGACCAGCCGCCTCCCCTCCCCCCCCCCCGTCTTTTTGTGCCATCTTCACACACCCCGCCCGCAGCACCCGACTGAGCCGAGCCGAGCCGAGCCGGCCGCTGCAGGCGGAGCCGGGCTGCGGGGGGGGGGGGGGGGGAGATCTCCGGGGCTAGGCTTTTCCCTCCCTCTTCCCCAGCGGGCTTCCCTCGCCCCTCTTCGAAAACTAACGCGAGCCGCCGCCTAGCTCCGCTCCCAAGATGCCTCCCCTCCCCCCGGCCCGGCCCGGCCCGGCCCGCGGCGTCCCTTGGGCAGGCGGAGACGGGGAGGTGGGTGCGCCGGGCCGGGGGCCGCGTGGCCCTGGCCAGCCGGGGGCGGGGGAGCTCAGCAAGCTCCAGTGCCGAGCTCTCCTCGGGGTTTTTAGGGCCGCGAGCACCCCAGGGTCGGGGGAGCCGGGGCCAGGATCTGTCCCTGCCGCTGCCGGCCCCTACAGGAAAGGGGGAAGCCCTGCACGCCCCAGCCACCCTGCCGGATGGGAGGCCAGCGCGGGCAGCCGCAGCAAGCCGGCTGGGCTGGGCCGGCCGCTGGAGGAGTTGGAGACAGAACCAGGTCTGCCTGCGCCGGCCGGGACAGGGCTTGCTCGGAGCTGGGCGGGGGGGCAGCACACACCGCACCCTCCCCAACACACACACAGCGGCGGCACTCCCGGCCCGGGCCCGGACAGTCCCGCTCCGCTGCTGCGGACCGGGGGTTTGCCGATCCCTGTGTCCCGGGTCTGAGACAGGGCCGGCCGGGAGCTCGCCTCAAGCCCGCATCCTGTGCGAGATCCCGGGCACAGGATCCTGGCTGTAGCCCTGTTCTCCCACCGCCACTTACCGCTCCCTCCCCCAGTCTTCGCCGCCCTCCGGTTTGAGCTTCCCCTTACCTACCCTCGGGTTCCCAGGCTTGGGATCCTCGCCAAGGCCCCCCCCCCCCACACACACACTTCCCGTTTGTTTTCATCGAGTGAAAACGATTAAAACAGGAGCGAAGGGATCTTCCACGTAAGTCTACCAGCACTCGCCCAGCCGCCCACTCTCGGGTGCAGTCGGGGGTGGGGGGAGATGCACCCTGGCGAAGATACTGCACTAGGAGCTGGCTGCCACGGTAGACCCAGGAACATGTACATTACAGAACCAAAGATAAACGCGGCAGCGCTGAAAATTCCTGGATGATTTATTCGGAGTCTGGTAAGAGCGAATATGATCTTCCACTCTCAGGCTGTATGGACCGCAGGCTCTGTAGCAGGCCTGTGGTGCGAAGGAGGCAGAAAGAGATGACAGCCTTTTTTTTTTTTTTTTTTTTTTAAATCATTAACAAAATTGTCTATGTTTTTCACACACACAAATCGGTATTTTAAATAAAAATAAGGCGATTTCAGCGGAGATATTTTTACTCCGAAGATCAAGCCGCAAACAACAGAAGGGAACAAAAATCTCAAAGCGTTTGTTTATTAGAAAGAAATGCTCCTCCTTACTCCCCGGTTTGCAAAATTAACCGGGAGGAGGCTGACGGGAGAATGTTTTAATAGATCTGAACAAACGTTTCACGCAGAAAAAAAAAATCACAGAAAATCCAGCAGCTGCCCACAAAACGCGATTGCAAAATCCTCCTGCCCGAAAGTGTGGGGGAGAACCCAAATTCCTTGCAATGGCTGGCCTGTTAATGCGATCGTATGAATACCGGTGTTAATGCATTCATAATGCATTCTTATTAATTAATGCCAACCTTTTTAATTATTTCCCCCATGCAATAAGCAAGGCGGCGTTGGGGGCTGTTTGTTTTAGGCAGGTGATAAAATCGCAGTTAACGAGCTGATAATTCGTTCATGTTTGTTTTAAAAGACAAATTGTAAAGATTAATCAGGCTGCTTGATTTATGGAGCGACAGACCCCAAAACTGCCCAGGAAACTCTCCCTGAAGTCCCCGTGTCAGATTACCCGGCAGCCGGCTCCTGCTACTTCCCTGCAGCCTCTGCGGACCTTGCCTACAACATGCACATGATGACAAGGAGAGGGAGGGGAAAAAAAAACCCAACCGGTCCGCGGGGCATTGGGGAGACATTGGGGGGTGAGAGAAATAAAATAAACTGTGCAGCTTCCTTCTCCAAAATGAAAATCCAAAATCCAAACGAATTCCCTCCTTGTCTGTCCGTCCCCGCTGCCGCCTTTCTCTGTCACTGCATTTTATTGCTAAAAGAAATTCTTCACTGTCTTCCTTTGCCACCAAGCCAAAGCCAATATTTTAGGGGGATTTCTGAAACTTTATTACTGTCCTTGCCCAGGCTTGGTGGGAAACCTCTCCGACCTATCCTATTATTTTCCTGAAAAGTCAGTGTCTCCGATCGGGCTATTGCTGTTATTATTAATTATAATTAGCAATAGGGTTTCTATGGATTATTAATTATGATGATGTCTTCCCAGCAGCATTAGGGGCACTGCTCTTCTGCACTACTTTCCTCTGTTTTGCCTGACCACTAAATCGCTCTTTCCAGCTCCTCTCTTTAAACTCATGACAACAAATCAAATCTTTCTCCCATTTAAAAAACAAACAAAAACAAACCCTTCCCGGTGGAATAAAGGAGTTAACAGGCGGTTTAATTCTTTCCACTGAAGTGGCTGGACAATGCGTAGAAATTTTGTCCACCGCCTATAACAGCTCCACAGCCACTGATATTTACTAGAGCTCAGGGTTGATGGAAATTGTGCTTAATCGATGGTTCTGAATTCTCCTCCAAATGTGTGCAGAGAACGCCAGGTTCAGTGATCTCCGCGCGTCTGGTTTATAAACTGTTTGTTCAGAGCGTGGCAATTCAGCGCTTCGGGCTTGTTTGTTAGGGTGGGATTGTTATGAACGCCCCACTGCAGCAACACCATGGGGCAAAGGCAGAAGGCTGTGTGCTTGGGACGTTTATTTAATTAATGCACTCATCGGAACACAAACTAACCCGCGCAAGGACCTAAGGGCGCAGAAGCTTCACTAATTTTCTGGAGCTGAGATTCAGCCTGTTTCACACGGCTGGTTAAACAACTATTCTGTCAATTTTATTAAAGTCCTCTCTGGAGAGAATCCGCCTGAATGGGCGGTGAGCTGCAGGATTGCAGCCAGCCGGCTCCAGTCCCTGAATTCACTCCACGGGCCCTGCGTTCCCCCACCGTTCCACCTATATTCCATCTCCTGCTCCAACAGATTGCTAGATTTACTGGCTGTTATACACAAATATAAGGTACGCCAAATGCATTAAAAATAACCCTCCTTTGTTCATCCAATAGTCTGCAGGGCTCGGCAATTAAGAAAAGAAAGGACTGTGTCAGGATGAACTCCAAACATCAGATCACACGTTTTATTTTCAAGTGTGTCTCTGTATAGGTTCGTGTGTGTCTATCCGGTAAATCAGCTAGCTGTGCTTTCTGATAGATACTCATGCAGATCTAGATGGATTTATCTGGTCAGACGGAAAACTGGTAAAACAGGAAAGCATCTTAGGAGTTATGAAGTTCTCTCCTCACTTAGGGGACTGGCTGTCTCTCTCTCTATCTCAGGACCGTCCTTTTATCTCTTTTTATACAACTGACATTTTTACTAATCTTAATTTTTTGTTGTTGTGATTTTTTAAAGGGCGATCTTCCCGATCTGGAAGCACAGCTGGTTATTTTAATTTGATTGACAAGTGATGTCATATCGTTAAGGGGGGGGGACAGGTTTTAGCAACAGTTAGTGGGGCCATTTGATGTAGTAAGACACCTGTGTCTGTGATCAGTGCGCATATACATCCCAAGGCAGAAAACATATGTGCGCAGGCTGTTTATTGACATGCCCTCAGTGTTTGCCCCTGTTTTATTTGACGAAATCTCAATTTAAGAGACCTTATGCCAGACTCTAAAAACAACAACAAGAAGTGGGCAAAGGTTCAGGAGGGAAATAACCAAATCCCCATGCTCTGCTGTAGCAGAATCTGGACACTGAACCTGGGGGGAAGAAAGCATTGTGTGAGCTAATTGTCTGATCAGCCCTGTCCTCTCCGTGCAGATGTGGAGTCGTTCGGAACCAGGGCACACTCTGCCAACCCTTCGTGACAGTTTTCTTCTCTCACTTTAGGACTTTCCCCTACCATTTAGCTTGTTCATTAGGCTAACAAGGCGCTAGCCGCCTCCTACCCCCCCCCCCCTTTGATACAGATATGACAACCGATAACAATTATTGCAATCTACAAGCTCTGCTCGGGAAAGGTTTCCTAACAGACCAAGCCGCCGCAGAGTAAACACAAGAAAAACCTCTCCCCAGCTCCGGGTTGCTCCATCCCAGCCAGCAGAGCTGCAATCTCTTCGCCCCGATCCTCCTTCACAGGGGTGAAGTGGTGATATAGGAGCAAACTCGCGTACAATCACATGCAATCTAACATCCAGTAGTAGAGAACGTATTTGAGCACCAATTCCTATCCGCGCTGTGTAGCTCTGTCTGTCTTTAAGATGCATTGTTCGAGCTGCAACCGCCTCTACTTTCCTCTTTGTTCAAACTTCACTCATCCTGGCTGTAAACCCCATGGGTAGCCCAAGTTTTCCTCTCTTTGTAACCCTATTCTTCTCCTCTTTTCCTATGTGCGACTCATTGGTGCAGCCATCAAGAAACGGAGGCAAGAGGAAAGAGCGAGAGAGAGGCGCACTTAATTAACCCCATAAAGGGTCTGAGGTAAGAGGGGGCTGCACATGGCAGGAGCCCGGTTGGAGGGCACGGAGGCTGCCCAGGGGTCGCCTTTGCGGTCGTGCAGACCTCGGCGGAGCTTCGGGGGCGCAACGCAAGATACTCACTGCTCAGAGGGGCTGCTGGTCTCCCGCGACGCCTGTCCCCTGCAGCAGCAGAAGGAGCCAGATCCCCAGTGCCAGCATGGGGTGCAGGGTGGGATGTGTCTGCGTGTGTGTGTGTGTGGGGGCGGGGTGACAGGCAGAGGAAGCCGGCTGCGCTGGAGGGGGGAGGAGGGAGCAGGCCTGTGGGCGTAGGAGACAGCCACCTCGCTGCTCCCCAGTCTTCTAGCAATCTGGCGAAGTCAGGTACAGAAATAGAAACACGTATGACTGGCGTCAGAAGAAAGTCACACACACACACACACACACACTCTTCCGGGTTAGCCCTCCAGCCAGCCAGCCAGCCCGCTGCGGCCGCTGCAGGTACGGAGCCTGCCAGAGCTTTGCTGCCCGTGGCCCAGGAAGGTGGGTTGGGGGGGGACCCTGCACGCGCGCAGCCGGAGCTGCCTAGGTCCCTGCGTGATCCGCTCTGCACCCCTCCCCCCCCCCGCACCGCCCGGGAGGAGGAACGGAGGGTCCGCCACGCACAGCGCGGCACCGCCGCGTTTGTTGCTGGCATTGTGATGTCCCGGCCTCCGCTGTTCAAACACGGATAATTGTTCCAGCACAGGGAGCCTTCGGTGCGAAATACCAGCAGCCGCTTTCCAGCCCTTCTGTCCAGACTGTCTCAAGTCTGTCTGTCTGTCTGTCTGTCTTTCCTTCCTTCTACACACGACCTGCATTACTAGCACATTTTTAACGCCTGCTAATAAGGTTATAAAATGTCACGCAGTTACCGCCAGCCCCGATGTAAGCTGCGTGGACAGGGAGGGCTCGGGGAACAGCTCACCGACCACGTACTCTTTTTAACTCCTGGGGAAGCCGCGGAGAGCTATTCCCCCCCCCCCTCCCAGGTAGCCCGTATAGCGACTGTTTCGCCCCATTTGAATTTTTGCTCCCCTCTTGGCTCCTGTTCCCCTCCTCACTCCTTTGGGGGTTTGGATCCTGTCCTCTCGCCGCGCCTGACAACTTGTCAATACGGTTTGTCCCCCCTGCAATTTGTCCGTGGCGGTAAAGTTCCCCAGCCCTATAACCCTCGGCTCGCTTGCCTTGTCGCCTCACCAGCTCCCTAATGCGCCTCACTCCCGGGCTGGGTGCCGCAATCCGCAGGGCGACCCTTCCTTTAGCCACGTCTGGAAATGTTTCCTCCAGTCCCCGAGCCTGATTACCCCAGAGCCGGTAATTAGGGGAAGAAAGCGGCGAACCCACGCACCACCCCACGGCGTTGTAAACTGCCCAGCCTTCTTCTAAATGCCGCAATTGCAACCAGAACGCAGCAAGGGCTGCTGATAATGAATACACCGACTTAATAAATAGTCCCCGTAGTATAATCGTCATTGCTGGTTTCGGAGCATGCCACGACAAGACCCTTCGGTTTGTCTGTCGGAACAGCTCTCGTACAAAAGATTTCGTTGCAGAGGTCGATTTTCTGGACGCATATTTCGATGTGAATTTCGGGTGTCACATGGGCCCGATCCTGCAGTTCTTTCTCAGGCAAGTACATCCATGGAGACATCGCCTGAGTTAAGGCTGCAAGATCGGGCCCTGGAAGAGAGAGATACCCGCTCCGTTTCAGACGCAGACATTCAGGTTTCGGGACGCTTATCCTTCTGCGACCTTCTCTCCCTCACTAAGGCCAGTATGTGTGTGTGTGTATATAGTCTCAATAACTCATTGGAGTGATACTATTCATTGGGGCATCCTTGTGATGAGTGTGCTCATCTCCAAGATCCTTGCCAGTTTCTTTGTACACGGCCAAATTTAAGAGTAACAAAATAAATAAATTACAATTAATAAAGATGTTAGTCTGGCTTCAGCTTCTCGCTCTCCTACCAAACAAGCCAACAACCCTCGCTCCAAATCCTGCACCCGAACTATTCTTATTGAAATCGCCTCAAAGCCATTCAGTCTCCAATGTGGATTTTTCTCCCAGCCTCTGCACCCCACAGCAAAAGGAGAATAAAGGGGGTGGGAGGGAAAAAGCTGCTTCGGGGGAAAAAAAAAAAAAAAAGCAGGGGAGGCGATTGAAGCCTATAGTTGGGTAATTTTAAAACATGCAAAGCTGTGTAAATCTGCTGCACGGGACTGGGAATGCAAAGGCTCCCTGGCAAGGCAGGTGCAAACGGAGCAGAACTCAGGGTCGGCGGAGATGCAGAGCTTTCCAGGGGAGAACAAACCCTCGCATCTTTTTATTAACAAATCTGACAACAATGGGAGGATAGGACTAGGCTGGGTTGGGGGGAGGGTCAATTGAACATTGCCCCGACAAGTATCTCCCTTTGGTGAAAATAAATGCACGTTCTAAAGTGGAGTTATGGGGTTTTATATCTATCTAGATAAACCATAAAGACACATACTTAATCCCGGGAGTTTCACTGTTATTAATTCGCAGTGGTTTGTTTTGGTTTTATTGGGCCATCGCAACAATCCGTGTTCTTCCCCCTAACCCGGGTTTGCGAAAAGAACAGTTTGGCAGGATGCTGTGGGGTTTAAAACGCTACCATTCTTTAGCTGTAATAGGGACAGTCTAGGAGAAGAGAAAGTATCTGGGAATTCTAAAGTGACTGCGAGTTTAGGAATGAAAAAACACTGTTCATTAGAAATCAGTTTCAGACCCAGATCCAGCTAATATATAAATATACCACCAAAGCAGTTGGGATCTTTGATCACTTCTTTCATACCTGAGCTGCAAGATAATTTTGGGGGCACAAGGTTTGCATTATAAACTGAAAACTACCATCCCATTCCCAGTTTCCAACCCTGTTTCTTTAGTTTAATCTCTGAGCATGCTAGCCGGTAAAGGAAAATGTTTTTTCAAACCAGATAAAAACCACCTATTTCCAGTGTGAATGAGAACAAGATTATTTCATAGGAGCTTACTCTTACTCTTGTCTGTCTCTAGATTTCTTTGAAGCATCGCTTCATTTGGTCTGTAAATTTGGCCTTGTAAATTATTCAGTTTTGGTAAGGTGGCTTTACCTGTTTGCATCTAGTTCAAATAAGAAACCAGCTGTGTTAGAAACCAACCATGCAACGCCAACGATTTTTTCACCGGCTATGTAGTAGATCTGCACCTTTTTAGAAATAACAAATCCTGTGATTTGTTCTGGAAGAGGAAAAACTAGCCCAAGAAATGCCCTAAATCATCCAAAAAGACAAGACTGGTTTATTTAAAGCACCGAGTAATAGTTCTTTATGTGACACTCCAAGCTGTTCTCTGTCAGAGGGCATTAGCCACTCTTTAGAAAGAAAGGTCCCTATGGAGTGGCTTGGGAACAGGACCCAAAATATGCTGCATTTCCATCCAAGCCGCCAGTGACAATAGTATAGGGACGGGTTAGGGGAGAATCTGTAATAAACAATACTCCATCTCCGCTTGCTAAGAACACCAGGCTAGGAGACCAATCTCTTCCCTTCCAAGTGCATTGCCTCCATGAGAGCCCCGCTGTTTACACGCTCTCCAGTATAGCCCCAGTGAGGAAGAGTTACAGTAGCCTCCCCACATCCACATCTCTGTTTAAATTGGGATTTCCCCTCTCGGAAGAAAAGAGAGGCTTTTAATCTACAGCCCCATATTTCATCCCAGCCCCGTTTCCCAGGACAGTTTGTCACGAGTTTATGATGTTTAATACCCTTACCTTTTCCCTAAAGTTACTTTTCTTCTGCTGCTTCTTTCGCTCCTTCTGCCTTCAGCTTTGTTCTTTGCTGGGGGGCGGTGGGGGGGGGGAGGCTGATGGTCTTTTTCTCTCTTCCTGGGCTCATTTACAGCGGCGCAGGCACATCTGGAGTCGCTAATGGTGACCACACTTTCGCCTCTGCCTAGTTCGCCTTCATGTATTTGAATAAAGAGGAACGAAAGTGTCTAAATGGCTGGTGAATGCATAAGCAGGCCAGCAGAGGGGTTGCCAGGGGTAGTCTGTTTAAAACTGGCAGCAATTTTCGAGTTGGGCTTTTTTTTTTCCCTTTCCCTCCCCTTCTCCCTCTCACTCTCTTGCATTCAAGGATGGCACAGCGAGCCAGTGTGTATTTATGTACATAATAAGGCAGCTCGTCCCCTCAACTTCATTTGCATCATTACAATATCTGTACAAGCACATCACATTGTCTGCCGCTTGCACCTTTTGTTGCGTTTGCTGTCACCGTCTACGCGACTTGACTTTCATATTTTTAAATGAATTGATATTATACCAACAACACACACACACACAAAGACACTATAGTCTCCTAAGAAATATGGGAGTCAGACGTAAGGTCTATATAGCCGCCGCCTCTCTTTATTTGCGCTTTTATTTCTGTTGCTTTCAAGAATCGGGAACAGTTTGTATTCTTTTCCCTCCCTGGTGAGGAGAGTAAATCTTGCATTTAACACGCTGGCCTTTTGTAACCGGTTTTTTATTTTTCTGTCCCTAATTTTAATCTTCTGGGCTATGCACCTGCAGGTAATATCAGCTGGGGGGGGGGAGGGGAGAGAGAGAGAGAGAAGGGAGGAGGAGGAGGGAAGGAATAAAACTGCAGATACCAACCAGCAAGTCGTTGTTAGCAAAGAAAGAAATGTTAAAATACATAGAGCCCAGCCATTAGGCAAGTCAGCCAGAACTAATGTCTTCGGAAATGTTTGCAAGCCCCGGCGCCATAGACTCCGCAGCGCAAGGCTGGGCAGCTTCACCCGCTCTTTATTTTCTCATTGGTTTATAGGGAGTTTCACTGTGTCCCCCACCTTCCATAGTAGAGCCTGAAAAATCATCTGCTTGGTATATTACACAGCCAGGGCTCCTGTGTTTCTAAACTGCAGACCCCCTCTTCATGCAAAGGACAGGGGTGTGAGGGAGAATGTCGCCTTCCGGCTGGGACACATTACTAACCCCAAGTATTTTAAATTCCTTTAAGGGTGCAGAGGGAACCCCATTTCCCCCAATTTAAATGATCATACTAATGTAAAAACAAATCTAGGTGGGGGGGAGCCATACGTGTCAGGAAGGAAGCAGAAAAGTTTCATAGGCAAATAATTATCGTAATGGAGGTTAAAAAATGTGAGCAGCAGCAACAACCACCAAAAATCCCATTTTGCTGGCATTTTCTGTCTGTCTTTGTGATATGGTTGCGGGGAGGGGGGGGGAAGATCCTTGATATGCTACAGATAATTCTTATCAGCCCCAAGCAGCCCATTTCCAAAGTAACTGTTTTAATTACTCGTCTGTATCACCCTTCATCCTAAGAGATGAGATACATAACCAGATTTATTCAGGGGAGGGGGAAAAGGTTGTGTTATTCTAAAAAAAGGTTCATATTTGAAAAGGAAAAGCAAGGAGCTATTGCAAATCTCGGTATTCGAATTAAAAAAAAAGTCCACTAAACGGAAAGGTCCTGTGTAATTCGAATGATTAGAAGCAGTGGGGTTCTAAATCATTCATTTTAATATAGATGAGGGCTTGAAACTATAGACTTTTTTAAGTGTTGTGTTTGGTTTTGTTTTAATCTTCTAGAAAGGTCAGAGTTTCGGATAAAATTCTGTTCTTTGACCACTGCATTGCCCTGTTCTCTGCTCGGATAGTCAGATGCCTGAATAGAGTAACCCCCAAATTCAACAATAACTCAAAACAGTTTTTTAAAATGTATTTTTCTGTATGTTTATTATAGGCTAATGATGTTTTACTCTGCCTGTACGATTTAGATTTCATACTAAAGATGTCATTTTAAAGTCTGAAGGTAAGAAAAAAAAACCCCCCACAATTTTCTTCCACTGTAACAACCATATTCTGCATATTGAAAAATATGATAGACAGTGGATAGGTTTAACAAATAACCCAACCTTTTCAATATTGATTTAACAAAAAAGAGAGGGGGAGAATTTAAAAAGAAGAAGTAGGAGCAGCAGAGAGAATATAGGCTCAGCAACTCCAGAGGTTCTCCTTATTATTACTATCCAGGGGTAATTTTTCATCTCTGCTAGCTAATCTTTGTTCCTTGTGAAGATAATGAATAGCCCAATCCTTATCTCCTGGGCTCCTGGAGGCTGCTGGAGAATGGGGTTGAACAGGGTTGAAAATTGGTTCCAAAGTGCTGCTGAATAAATGGTGTTCCTTATCTCTCGCTTCCAGATTATCAGGACCCTTTCAAAACTCACACAACAAATACAGCCACCGCATCTAATGCATCATTTACCAGAGCAGATCTCCGCGTTTGATCGGCAGATAGGCAAAAATCTATGTATTCCTTGCTTTACTTAGCATGCCTGCATGCTTGTGTGTGTGCACTGCATGTGTGTGCACAGCCAGAGATCGTATAGAAACATATACACACGAGTGTGGACGTGTGTACAATGTACGTATGGGCTACCCGGGAGTCTGGTGTCTTGAACAGCTCATATTTTGTTAGCACTCCCACATTTATTGTCTGTTCTATTCGTTGTGTAATAAAGTGTGCTCCTCGCATCCCTGACACTGACGGAAAAATGGCACAAGAATATTGCGGGGGGGGGGACACACAACGACTCCTTTAGAT
Organism: Emydura macquarii macquarii; assembly: GCF_026122565.2. Lineage (NCBI taxonomy): Eukaryota > Metazoa > Chordata > Testudines > Chelidae > Emydura > Emydura macquarii. The sequence continues at coordinate 13,330,173 of NW_027131105.1, read as the reverse complement.
TTGGTTGGACCACTTAGGGGATGGCAAACTTGCCTGAAGAAATATGTATCTAATGGTAGGCGCACACACAAAGGGGTGATCATATAGAGAGAGATCGTCATGTTTATACCTATACAAAGGTAGGTGGGTGGGGGAGAGATTGTTTTTCGGTAGGAAACCAAATGGAGAAACACTTGTGATTCTTGCCCCCATTTTTAGGACGGGGACGTGCTCAGCCTCTGCCTGGAGTCTGGGAGAGGTTGGGGAGGGGGGTCCCCTGCCTAGGAGAAGTCCGCAGCTTTAAACTGAACGGGGGCTTGGGGCGTTTGCTGTTGTGACCCCGCCCGGGTGGCTGGCCCCAGGGAGCTGGAGGTCTGTTGGTTTAGGAGCCTTGGGAGCTGGCCCTCTCGGTTCGCCCCTTCTCTTCCCCAAACCCTCCGGCCGCAGCTCCCCACCCCACCTGTCCTCGGGATGGGAAGGGAAGGGAAGCCGCCACCTGGCCTTCCCAGGCGCTGCCAGCGCGGGGTGCCCCGCGGCAGCGAAGGGGTTAAGTCCCTCGCCGAGCCCAGCGCACCGGCTCCGGGTTAGGGCGCTGAGCGGCTGGAGGAGCAGATTGCGGCCGCCCTGGGGGCCCGGCCCGGCCCTTTATCTGCGGGTAAATCATCCCCACCCAGATCGGCTGTGCGCGGTGGCTCCTTCCCTCCCTCCCGCGCCGGGCTGGCCCCGGGCGAGTAGCTGGGGACCGGGAGGTGTCGCTTTCACACGCCGCCGATTCGGTTTGGCTCCCCGCCCCGAGCGCCGGCCGGGTTCTGCCGACGGGCTGCCGGGGCAGAGGCGCCCGGCTAACCCCGGGGCAGGTAGGCGTGGGGAGCCCCGTCTGCTTCCCTCCTCTCCCCGCCCGGGGAGCTGGCGCGGGGGACGTGGGAACCGGGGCAGCGCGGCGGGGCGGGGGGGTTTGCCTCCCGTCCGAGCCGGAGGCCAGGCGGGCGCGGGGGTGCTCGGGGCCGGCTGGCAACGTGTCGGGCGCAGGCAGTGGGTATCAGCGCCTCTCACCGCAGCCCACCCCAACGGGGCTGGTGGGGGGGTCTCCCACGGCCCTTCAGACAGCTCCGGCCGGGGAGGAGCAGCCCGGGGCAGGGGTACCTGGGGCAGGTTGGGTGTCAGCACCGTTCCCCGGGAGGTTGGTTCTCACCCCGGGTGACACGCAGGGCTTCTCAGCGCCTTGCAACTGCACTTCCCTCTAGCCCGGGGCACGGGTATCATCACCACAAGCGTTTTGCAGACAGCTGCCTCCTACCTACCCGTTGCATGGACTGGGGGGCCAGCAGAAGCCCTGCCACGTGCAAAGGGAAGGGACACCCCGCTCCACCCCAAAAGCCCGTGCAGATCAGGGAGAGTGTGCTGGGGTCTGCCCCCACCACTCCTATCCCTTCACCTGGAGAGAAACGTTCCCTCTCCTCTGCCGCTCTCAGCCATCGCTTTTTGCATCTTGTTTTCCTTCTCTTCAGATTATTACTGAGAGTTGCTGTCGGTGTTTTAAAAAAATGTAAAACGCTAACACTTCTGCAGTTGATAAAGATTCCTAAAGCTGTTTCCCCCTTAGGTTTTGCTATAGCACAAACACATGGCTAATGTGCAGTATTATTCACCCTGGCAGCCTGTGCTGAAGGGAGCTATATAATACACATGCCACCTTCTAGTCACACTTATTTTCCATGCCAATAAAAGAAAAAGGGGAGGATGTGTGCACAATGTTAATTTTGAATAGGTGGGCTCGATTCCTGAATTTCTTTACTCTAGCTCAAGGGAGGAATGAAAACTTTGGTGGAAACTTGAGGGAAATTGCAAAGGCTCAGAAAAACCAGACAAACACTTCTGCCCATATTAAAGAGTTTTGCAAATGTTCTACTTGTACTCACTTTTTATGGCTACATTCACTGTTGTTCCCTGTTTAAAAAAAAAAAAAGGAAAAAAAAGAACCTGTTAGTTTATTAATAACCTAAACATTACGTATTAAAGACCTATGAGTGACACAGGATGACAAAAAGCTGTATTTTTCCAATATACACAAGCACACATTTAATAACCTTCTATTGCATCTCAGCTAGGCCTTCTCTCTGATGGTTCCCATGGCAACTGAGATAAAAAAGCAGCCATTTTCCATATCTCTATGAAAGTCTATTATATTGCAGGATTAGTTCATCTTCTGCTAAGGTCAAACACAAAGTCATACAACCTGAAATATTTAGAATCCATGTACATTCATTTTTATATGCCCTTTCATTTTCCACAAAAGAGTGGGCTCCTCTGAGGTTTTATTCCCCAGAAAATGCAAAGCAAAGCAATAAAAAAATCATGATTAGCTGCTGATGAAAAGTTCTTTTTTTCTTTCCTTTTTTAACTATTGTTACATAGATAGTGTATTACCCATTTATCTCTATCAACAGCAATGATTTCTAGTGATATTGAACATCTAATTGGGCTCTGTGTGATTTGCAGGCAGAGGGCGTCACCTTCTGGTCAGTATTGGAGAAGCATTCGCGTTTCCTTTTGGTTTATTTTGGTGCAGCAGGATTCAGAAGTTAAGCATGGGAAGGAGAGCTCATTTCATGGCCTTTATCCCAGCTAGATTAGAAAGCTGCGCTTAATATTATTCTGCTACAGCATCGTGTGCCAGTGAGATATGAAGATTGTTCCTGCTTTGTCAGAAAACCAAAAGACCAGCTCATGGATTGGAAAGGTAAGGCCCATTTCTGGTGGCTAGGATTATATAGCCTTCTCACTTTCAAAATGTCCTTCACTCAGGTTCAATCAGACTAACCCCTGGCTGTATTCTTATTTATTATTTAAGGCATTAGCTAGAGGATTCAATCAGTGTAAAATAAAGATTCATCTTCATCTTGCATAAAAAGTGGATGCGTCCTGTCCCATCTTCTTTTGATTGATCCACTTCATGATAACTGTGGATTCAAGGAAAGGCCATAAGCAACAGAACTGTCTAGAACGTCACTCACTGTATTAGGGAAAAGCAAAGGCTTGGCTTCATTATTAACTAAAGTGGGAAGAGGTTCAACCAGTTTTGTTAGGGGATAAATCTTCACCACACTGCTGTCTTTTTCAATCACAGCAATAGACATGCACGGTTTTGCAAGAGATGAGACCTTAAGCACATTAGAATGGCCATACTGGGTCAGACCCAGGGTCCATCTCACCCAATGTCCTAAATTCCAACAGTGGCCAGTGCCAGAAACTTCAGAGGGAATGAACTTTTGGCCTTCACAACATCCTTCGGCAATGAGTTCCACAGGTTGACTGTGCATTGTGTGAAGAAGTGCTTCCTTATGTTTGTTTTAAACCTGCTGCCTATTAATTTAATTGAGTGATCCCTGGTTCATGTGCTATGTGACAGGGTAAATAACACTTCCTTATTCACTTTCTCCACACTATTATTGATTTTATAGACTTCTAACATATCTCGTTTTGGTCATCTCTTTTCCAAGCTGCACAGTCCCAATCTTTTTAATATCTTCTCATGCGGAAACTGTTTCATACTGCTAATCATTTTTATTGTCCTTCTGTGTACTTCTTCCCATTCTAATATGTCTTTTTTGAGATGGGGCAACCAGAACTGCATGCAGAATTCAAGGTGTGGGCATACCAGGCATTTATATAGTGGCAGTATGATGTTTTCTGTCATATTATCTATCCTTTTCCTAATGGTTCCAAACATTCTGTTAACCTTTTTTGATGGCCTTCTCTATAGTGTTCTATGTAGCCCATTAATATGTGTTAGTAATGAGCCTTAAGAACTAGCACCCGTTCAGAAGGCCATCTCTATTCAGCAAAGCACTTAAGCATAGGCTGAACTTTAAGCATGTGCTGAAATGCCATTGAAGTCAACAAGATTTAAATATGCAGCTAGAGTTAATCATGGGGTTAAGTCCTTGCGTGTAGAGAAGCCTGATTACCTCAGTGAACTCTCTATAACTTCCTATTGACTAAGAAATTGTACAGAGGGTCTCTGATCGCCAAACAGAGGAGACCCATGCACAGTAATGGCACAGATTAAATACGTTTCTTTGTTGTTTCACAAGGGTGATCTCTCTACAGCTTCTCATAATATGCTAAAGATCAACTGAACATTTCAGTGCTTATGGCTCAATATGTGTTTACCTTTACGACAACTGCTATGCACCTTCTATTTATTTATGAGAGTGGTTGTTTTGTTGTGAAGTCTGCAGGTTTCTGCTAACATGTATTAAGAAAAGAAAGCCTTGTCGTAAAATCCACTATTTCCCAAGAAGACAGATACGAATCACTTCAACTAAACCACCCGTCCCAGCATGGCATAAAGAAGTAAAACAAAGTCGCTTGTTATAAAGCAGATGGAGAGGGGGGGGCCTAACTCAGCTGGGGTTTGGTGACACCTGGAAATGCAATAAAATAAAATCTGGGCAGGCTTTAGACAGTTTGAATGGTGGCAAATATGTTATCTCTACAACATGAAGAACTACAGCTCTTCCCTCCTCCAAGGTCACAGCCAGGAACCTGGGGGAGACGGAAGGAGTGTATCTTTGTATGTGCACACATGCTGGTAGGCTCATGAGCGTGTTTGCTGTCAGGGAGGGATGCACAAAAAGCCTGTTTGTTATCCAGAATCATGATGTTTTTACACTTAGAGGGGCTGTTCTTTGAGATTATTCAGGAATATTTAAATATGGGAATATCTGTGGAGAAAAGCAGGGGAGTGAAGGCAGCAGCAGCAACAGCAGCTGGAGAATAGTCAGAGAGGAGAAGTAGGAATTTATTTTTCTATTGCTTCCCCCTCATTTCCCAGACGCAGGAGAAGATGAGAATGACTAAAAGGTGGAAGCAGTGTATTGGAGGCCAGGCAGCAGACTTTCAGCGAAGGCTCAGAACATCTAGCCTAGTAATGTTACAGTATCAATCCTGTGCTGTGTCACTTACCTCTTGAAATGAAATACTTCGATCTTTCTGGCCTGAAATGGAATAATAGTTGTAGTCTCTGTGGGCTTCCAGGGCCAGAGTTTGTTCTCGTTTACACCTGCGTTAGTTTCTAGCACTGGTGGTTCCAGACAAAAGTTTGAGAAGCTGAGTGAACACCCCGAAGGCTCCAAAAGAGAGAGGGAAACAAAATGAACGCATTTACTTTTTTTTTTTTTTAAAGTCTCATGGGACTGTTTCGCCACTTCCAAGATTTTTGGGATCTGCTCATGATTTTTGAACCCTTGGGTTCAAAGCTATTATAAGCAGTAGGAAGGGGGTCTTAAAAATACTGGCGTAACCAGGTCTACTAGCAAAATGTGAAACTACAACCAGCATTGCAACTGCAAAGCATAATACTGCTATCACTCAGGCTTTAGTGACTTGGGATTGAATTTCTTTCCTTGTGACTCTTAGTTATGTGTCATGCTCATGTGATGAAGCACCACAAAGCTTGTGACTGGAGCGGTGTAAGTTCAGAAGAATAGTTGTAACAAAAATAATAACCATGGAATACATTGAGGATCAGAGCTCCTGTCTTGTTAAAGTTTACCCTGTTGTAAGAGCCTGGGTGTTAAAGCATATGTTACCGTTTATTTATTTGGTTACAAGCACTGATATGGTGTCCGTCACCGTAGTATCTGAATTCACTCTGTATGGCTTAGGTTGGAGGAAGAATATTTCCTATGAATAGGGAGCTAATATGCTCAGCCCTCCCTACTCAGTGACATGATTGGAGAGGACAGCGATGATGAGGATGCTTACAATGGGTGGATAATAATGGAAATTGAGATGTCACTTATGGGAAAGCCTGGACCAATAGGTAAGTCTTACAGTATTTTCTCATTGTAGTTTGTCTTGGGCTTAGGCAAACTTCTAGAGTCAGCAGCTTCCGGAGGCAAGGTCTGCTCATGGGAACGCCCTGAGCCCAGCGTTCTTGAGCCATTTGGCTTAAGCATTCTGCCTGAGAGCAGGCTGTGTGCCAGGATGGAGAGCAAAAGATGGTCCCTGAGGTAGCTGGGCCCAGCCTAGCTCTTTGAATGTCTCCCCCCAGGGGGTTTCTAGGAGCTGGTGCAGGGGATGGAGCATGAGCATGCTGTGCTCTTGCTGCCCCTGCCTGGCTGCAGCCACCTTCTGCCTTAGCTGATGTTTCTGAGCTGGGAGGGGTGTCTGTCCTGAGTGTCTTTGTGTATGTCACACACATACCTGCTAATGCCTTTGCAAGCTAGAGTGCGGAGTTCTGGTGATTTGTTTTTGGTGGGGTTGTATCATGGCCTGGCACCAGATTGGCACCAGACACTGGGACTCAAACTTTTACACTAAATACGGTGGGTGCTTAATTACTGGTTGGGGGGAAGCTCCAGGGTATTCAGGGGCTGCTAGTGCACTGCTCTTCCACGGGAGCAATACACCCCAAAGGCAACAGGGAATAGGAGGAACCATGATGGGAGGCAGGCTAAACCAGGGCTAAACCACAGCTAAACCAGGGCTGCTCCCATAGATGTCCCTCCCACAGAGCTGAGGTGAGTCATTATTTGGGTACCGGCATGCAGCAACGACCCAGATGCACTGACTTACCCTTCCCTCAATGCCTGCAGTGACTCAGCCTTCAGACATGCAGCAGTAGCCTATTGCTGAACCGAACCTGGGTCAGATGACTCCCAGGCTCATATTTCCCCAATCCCACTAGAGCTCCAGTCCTGCAGATCAGTCTTTGCAACAGTGCTATCTGGCCAGGTGCTCTCCTGTTGCCTCACATTGTATCAGACTCTTGAGACTCCCAGCCTGCTCTTGATCCTCCTGTTCCTGCACCAGCCTTGTCTGTGCCTTGATCCAGTCTTGTCCGTGCCCTACACTGACCTTGTGCTAGCCCTGCCTCCACTTCCTGATCTTCCATGGACCCTTGGACTCTGACTACCCATCTTTGAACTTTGGTCTGTATCTGGACCCCACCTATGATATTGACTTGTCTTGTCCCTGGACTCTGACCACCTGGCTTCGATCCCTGGCTTGCATCTGGAATCCGGCAGTGGTACTGATTCTGGCTTGTCTATAGACTTTGATCTCGGTTCTGACCCCAGCCTGTCCCCATATTCCAGTGCCACCTTTTGGGCCAGTTCTACCCCAAAGGACTGTCAAGTTGGCAGCTTCTCGTCCAAGTGCTAGTTATTCATTTTTAGTATATGTGAGATGCTTAACTTTTTGTAATGCAGCTGTGGGTGTCTGAAAATTCATTTAGACTTGCAGACAATATGTCGTATTAGTCCTGCCATGATGTCATAGAGCCCTGATATTCTCACACAATGATGTCATACAGCCCTGAGACTTTCAATTTATCAGCTATGACATGAGTCACGATACTCTTAATTAGTCACACCATGATATCAGACAGGCACAATACCACACAGTCATGATACTCTGAATGATCCTAAATTGAACTTTTGAGCATATTGGAGCCAATTCTGCTCTGAGTTACCCAGGTGTAAATCCAAAGTAACTCCTTTGACTTTACTTGAGTCACTCCAGATTTATATCAGTGTAAATGAGAATGTGATCTGCTGAATGTAAATGGAAGTTCCCTATCTTACAATAACAATATATATTTAACAGCACAATTCCATCACGGGGTTCTGGTAATTTGAGCTTCAGTCTCAGATTTATGATATTATGGTAGTCCTACACTGGAAAGGCCTTGTGATGGTTCACCTATTATTCCAACAGGAAAATGGGGAAATATAGTAATGATTTTATCAGTAAGGATAGAAATAACAGCAATATTTGCAATTAAAGATGAATGAATGCTCTAACTAATCTTGATTTCTTTGGCTTTGATCAAATATTGCATCAATATAACACCTGAGATGTCTTCTGCTGGGTATTGGAAAAGTTATCCTGTCTTGCGAGGGGGATGGACTTAATTTAAAACCCCCCCCCCCCCCCCCCCCCGTCTCTATGAACCTGGTTGGCAAACACTGAGTTGGGAATGTTAGTTAGCATTTGTAGCCACCATGAAGAGAGAAAGGAAGCTAAGGGGTGCCGTAGGAAAATGCACTAGCCTCTCCATATCGGAGAACTTGGCTTGTGTGTAGATTATACCACAAGTGAAACCTCTTTTGGGGATATGACTCTACTCCTAGTGCATGTGGCCACATCACAAACACACGAAGTAGTTTAGCACAATTGTGTACATGCTTCCCAATCTCTGCTCAAACGAGCTCTAGTACTGGGATAAAACGAGGGTTTGCTGAATCAGGATGGAGAGACATCAGCAGAGCTGTGCTTAGGGCTTAGAACTGGAAGAACAGGGGCGGGGAGTAGCAATGTATTGATACAACTACGTGGGGCAGCTGGAACAGTGCCCGTCTGCCCCAAGCAGCCCAGTGCCCATTTTCCCTATGCCTGGCCAGAGAGCTGTCAGTCCCCCACTCCCACTCTCATTCACACAGCTGTAATCACACAAATGTAAAAAGACCAAGACTGACCGACATATTGGATGAAAACCCATACATCATCCTATGCTGGGTGTGCTTGTGTTTATAGCTCCCCCCGTATTACCCCACCTGCCAGCGGGAGCTGCCTCGGCTTTGTCCTGAGGAATGTCAGGTTAGCAGCGTGCTGACAGCAATCATTCACCCCTTACAGAGCTGAGGAGAATGGGGTTTGTTAGCAACCATCAGGAGCTAATGATTTAAATGGCTGTCTCAACGTGAACAAGCAGTAACTCTTGACTTTGAACAAGGTGCTCTCATTGCTTGGGGTGGTGTTTTCCAGTTAATGCACTAGGCAACTGCCTGCAGAGATGACTTTGCTTTGGTTACCATAGGGCTGGTGGGAAGCAGGTCCACAAAATGCATTGATGAAGTGCTTTCTGGAAGCTATGGCACAGAATTCTGACATCAAAGAACTTTCTGAGCTGTTCCGTCAAGGGTTTTGCCTGCCATAAAGGGCTTAAATCTCTAATGCACACACAAGGGTTGGCCATTTCAAAGCTAAGGCTGCACCTACACTAGCCATTTTGCCTAAAATTTCCCACTCTCGTTACCACTGGTTCAGCTCCATGGGTGATGGCAATGGTGGGAGCCATAGTGTAGACCAGACCTCTCGGTAGCTGACATTTTAACATTGTGTCAGCTAACCGTGCTCAGTGAGGGTCTGGGTGACATGGTGGTAAATGCGCAAATGGATGCCAGCACTATGTACACGGGCTCTCCCACCATTGCTCCAACCAGAGGTAGCAATGATAGAAAATTGGGTGGAAATAGTTAGTGTAGATGCAGCCTCAGGCTTCAAAGTTTGAGTTGAACAGCTGGACCCTTCCTCACAGGAGTTTTGTGGTTCTAGGTGAACCTGAAAATATACCTATCAGCTCATGGGTCCTCTAGCTGTGTTGAACCCTACCTTTGGATGAAGCTGTAAATTGTTCAGAGTGGGTGAAAGGTGGCAGAGAGATCCCTGAACTCTGTAAACATGTTACCTTAAACTACTGCTGAAAGAAAGCGCAGAACAGAGCCAAAAGACTGATGTAAAGGGAGCTTGTCTGAACTGAAAGAGCTGGTGATCAGAGCATTCCCAGGCTCCTGCGAGCCTATGGAATTGTTACAGCAACACAATACAGATCTCTTAAGATTAGAGGAAGTGTTGCTGGATGGGAGCATCAGGTCCTTGGTTTGATGGGACATGCTTGCTGCCCCCATTGGGACATTGCCTTCCTGGGTGCACTTGGCAACTTGCTTGTGCATGGCCAGAAGCATCAGCCAACATTGTCATCATGGCTGTCGCCATCCCACACCCTGGGAGGCGCTGGGGATTTGCTTCCCGGTCCTGAAAGATGTTCTGACCAGCAAGGGGAAGTGGGAATCAGACAACATCACTGTCTTCGTGGCTGTCTCCTCAGCATCTCCTGAGGTATGAATGTAAGGCTCCTTCCATCAGCCTCTCCCCAGTAAGTCAGCTTCCTCCTCATCCTGTTTCCACCTACCTCTTTTCTCTCTCTTTCTCTGTTTGCCCTCTGTCCAGCATCAGTCTTAGCCAACTCACTGGTCAACATGCCGCTGCCCTAATGGCAAACGCAACCCAATGCCTGAGCAATTGACTGGTAAGTTTGCCAAGCCCCCATGGCCCTGTCTTGATGGGCAAAAAGGGTGTATTTTCAGTCACGTTAGCTCATGTTCGCTCCTTTGCCTTGTCTAGACCAGGAAAAAGGTGCTTTCTTCAGTTGAATTAGCTGAAACTCCACTTTAGTTGAAAACTCCACATAACACCAATATAAACACAGTTTAATGACTTGATATAGTAGGGTGAGTAATAGCCCAGGCCTGCCCAAGACAGGACCTAAGGCCTGGTCTAGTTTAGGAGTCAACTAACAAATCTCGGTATGCTGCCTTTAACATCTGCTAAACTGGTTGTTTTATAGCCCTATAGGGAAGCTTAGGCTTTAAGTCGAACAGCTTAGCCATGTTACAATATGTGCTCATGCCCATATGTATACCTATGTGCATTTTCATATGCCTTGTCCTCACTAGCAATCCAAAATTCTTTCCAAGGCTACGCATGTTACAAGGACAAGGAGAAAACTGGTCAAGCATTTTTTTTAAAGACCAGCTTCTTTTTAACAATCCCATTTATTCCCTCTGCCTCTATTCCTATACACCAAGGGCAATCAATTAGTTTTTGTCAAAGTCCACATTTCTTGGTCAAGGTATAATCAAGGTCCAGATTCCAGAGACAATAATACAAACATAATAATAATGATAATAAGTAAATACAAAGATTTTGGGATTTGTTCAAAAGCATCTGGGAGCCCAAATTTGGCCCACCGTCTGCCTATTGATTACCCCCGCTACAGACGCTTAACAGGGAAAATAGAGGAAGAAGGAATAAGTGGGATTGTTAAAAAGAAGATAGGCTTTTAAAAAAATGTTTGACCATTTTTTTCCTTGTTCTTTTAACGTGTGTAATGGTGGAAAGAATTTTTGTTTGCTAGTGTACACGGGAAACCAAACCCTAAACCCAAATGACTTTTAGTGTTGTGGCATCGAGAAAAGTAACAAATAAGGTAACAATATAACATCCTAAACCTCTCTCTCTCTCACACGCGCGCGCGGCCTGATTCTCCTCTCTCTTGCACTAGTGCTAATCAGGAGTTAACTTTGATGAAGTTACTGGGCCTGATTCACCATTACCCTGCACCTTGTGGAGTCATTTACACTGGTGCAACGTGACCTTTTTGATTTGCACTGACTACACATGGGTCCCTACAACAGAGAATCAGGCCCCATGTTTAACAGCCTCTGGAAAGAAGCAGCTCAGATTCCTGTTAGTAGAGGTATTGCGGTTCAGGATTGAAGTGCTTTTGCAGAGCTAAGTGGGAAGACCAGGACTGGAATAGCTGCTGCAGATCTGGATGGAAGTGTATGGACAAAGCAGTGTGTATGGGAGCCCAGGACTGGAATGTCAGTATAGGGGGTCTGCAGGTTAGAAATGTGGTGCATTTTAAAAGCTGAATGTATGAGAGTCCAGATCTGAAATAGCAGGAGGTACTGCAGATCAGGACTGAGCTGCACTGACAAAGCTGTATGTGTAAGAAGCTTGCATAGCACCTGCCTGCAATATACATCAGCGTCAAGTTTGCACACAAGCAGACTTGAAATACAAAAGAAAGAAACATATCAGGTCACAGTCACGCAAAACCCATAACTTGCTTGATGCTTAGCCAACTTCTAACACTTTCAAAGGAACTTCTGTATTGTTGGATGTATTTTAATTCCATGAGAAAATCTTAGGCACCTCACAGCCTATGTAGTGGGGTGATGTCCCTGTAAACGCTGCTGCTGCTGCTAGAAGGAGTGGGTGGGAAAAGGGGCATCACAACAGCAAGCCGATGGCATTAGCTGACTCTTCTTCCCTTTGTGACTCTTTGAGTTTGCCTCACACTGAATGAAGTGAATGATCTCTTCAGATACACTAGCAAAGCACAAAGTCATTTACGGAGAGTCGCAGCAGAATTACCATACTGGATCAGACATGATGTCAATCTCGCCCACTATCCTTTCTCTGACAGTGGACGGTGTAAGAATCCCTCAGTTGTCAGGTGTGAGAGCATCTCTCCCCTGTGTGAGGTGTCATCTTGATCTCTAATAGGGATATGATCCCTCATATTTTTATAGTGCCTAGGTGACTCCACAAGGTGCAGGGTAATGAAGAACTGATCCTATTCTGACATTAGTTCCTGATTCGCACCAATGCAAGAGAGAGGAGATGCAGGGCCTGTTCTGAATTATGCCAAGAGGTGCTATGCTGTGTAATTGAAAGATAACGACAACCAGCCTAATGTTAATATCTCTTTGTTTCCATGTTTCAGTATATTTGGTCCTACCGTATAGTGTAATAGACACTTTTCAGGTACATTTTAGCTTCCGTAGCTTTTATTCATTTTCAGATCCATTTTAAATACAGGCAGATGCCTTGTTATGAAAAACACACCCCGTTCCCAGAAGCGATTGATTGTTTCCGTATGACTGAGAGAGGTGGCTTTTTGTTATAACCCCAGACAGCCATTTCCAACGTCACAGGCACATCACTGGAAAACTCAGCTCGGCTCAATACATTCTATGAAGCCTGGCTGACACAGATGCTGCCTGATAAGGCAGACTCAAGACAAGACAGGCCTGTCAAGTGAGCTGGGCCAGCCAGCCAGTTCCTCATCTCGTCAGGATGAAATCAGGTAAAATGGCCAGGCGCATGGCATGGGATGGCCAAGAATAAGAGTTTCAGTAAAATTCTTCTATGACCTTTTTGAGCTTTTGCTCCTGACTCACAGTGGCTTGTCAGTTCTCCAGGTTCCTAAATAAATAATCAGTTTTTCTTTAAGTTAGTGATGTGGCCTGTACAGAATTATAGGACTGGAAGAGACTCAAGCCAGGACTAAGTATTATCTAGACCATTCCTGACAGGTGATTGTCTAACCCGCTCTTAAAAATCTCCAGTGACAGAGATTCCACAGCCTCCCTAGGAAATTTATTCCAGTGCTTAGCTACCTTGACAATTAGGAAGTTTTTCCTAATGTCCAACCAAAACCTCCCTTGTTGCAATTTAAGTGAGAACAATTTTTCTCCTTTCTCCAGGTAGCAACCTTTTATGTACTTGAAAACTGTTATCATGTCCCCCTTCAGTCTTTTCTTCTCCAGACTACACAAATCCAATTTTTTCAATCTTCCCTCATAGGTCATGTTTTCTCGACCTTTAATCATTTTTGTTGCTCTTCTCTGGACTTTCTCCAATTTTTCCACATCCTTCCTCATCCTTCCTTCTGTGGCACCCAGAACTGGATACAATACTACAGTTGAGGCCTAATCAGTGCAGAGTAGAATGGAAGAATTGCTTCTTGTGTCTTGATTACACCACTCCTGCTAAAACATACCAGAAATGTATTTGTTTTTTTTGCAACAGTGTGACACTGTTGATTAATATTTAGCTTGTGATCCATTATGACCCCAGATCCCTTTCCACAGTACTCCTTCCTAGGCGGTCATTTCCCGTTTTGTATGTGTGCAACTGATTGTTCCTTCCTAAGTGGAGTACTTGGCATTTGTTCTTATTTCATCCTATTTACTTCAGACCATTTCTCCAGTTTGTCCAGATCATTTTGACTTTTAATCATATCCTCCAAAGCACTAACAACCCCTCCCAGATTGGTATCATCTGCAAACTTAATAAGTGGACTTTCTGTGCCATTATCTAGATCACTGATGAAGATATTGAACAGAACCAGACCCAGAACTGATCCCTGTTGATATGCCCTTCCAGCTTGACTAAGGTGCAAATGCACAATCACCAGCTATGCAAAGAAATCCACACATGACGCGCACATTCTCACTGAGACAAACATCCACACAGAGATTCATGCTCGCTCTCGCTCTCTCTCTCTCTCTCTCACACACACACACACACACACACACACACACACACACACCCCACACAGGTGCAAACACTTGCACAGAGACCCACACAGTCCCAGATGAAAAGACACTGTTACAGACGCAAGCAGAGAAAAGCATTCCTGCAGAGAGAAACACAAACACACAAATGTGTTTACAAATACAAAGAGAGATCACCCCTTACATCACACACTTACCCAAAGACAAATACTCCCCCAAACATGCTTTCATTTATAGATAGTATTCCCAACACAGAGAGCCACATTTGCACAAATATATTTACACACACATCACACCACAGATGCACATAGACACACACACACACTATCTATCCTCATACAACTTATACACAGTCAGACAGAGACATGCACACTTGTACACACAGGTACATATACCCCACTGGCTAGTACAAGAAAATGCTGTTATTTTAGCTTAATAGACAAATTGTTCATAAATCATTTTTTCACCAAATAAAAATCCAAACCCTTTGCACGAGCTCATCATGCCAGCCTGGACAGGGCCCATTATTAATGTTTCCCACCCACCTCTTGTCCAGGAGTCAAACCTCCTCTTTAAAGTCCTGTCATGTTAAAAATTGACAAGTGTTGATTTTGGCCAGGGAGAAGCTGAGCGCTGGTTGTAGGTAGGAACTTTGTATGTTTAGTCTGGCTCACACTTTATTTTTTCCTTTCATCAAATTAGTTCAGCTGTATTTTTAAAAAAGAAAAGAAAAACTATTTGACAATCTGAGGCTCTGGGTTAAAATTGCAGCGTTGCTTTAAAACAACAAAAGTAGCTTACAAATGTAATACAATGTGGGTCAGGGCAAGCATTTTGCTTCACCAGCCACATTAGCAGGACTGCTGCATGTAAACACTGCCTCTGAGGATGAGTGCAAGAGACTCCATTTGTAATTTCAGAATCCTTATTGTTTATCTGTTTAATTTATTCCAGTTTGGATAATTACATTCTACCTCCCCCTGCAGTGCTGATTGGATCCAGGATTCTTCTTCACTTCCTGTCTGAAACTCTTGAGTAGCATTGCTGTGTACTGTTAAACACTGATAGGTTCCACCCTAGAGCAGGCTGCATTTCAGCAGTGGGTGCAAGGATCTACATAAAGCCTGTAAAGGGTGGAATGCTCAAAAGGAGTTAGCCTCTTAACTTCTATTTAAGCACCCGATTTCCACTGATTTCAATAGAAGTGAGGAGGCTAACTCCTTTTGAGCATTCCACCAGAGTGTGTTGGAAACTTGCAGAATGGAAGTGACAGAGAAACGTTGTTATTTACTTTGATGTTCCTGTCTAAGAATATTTAATAAAGACCCTCATCCCCTCCTCTTGCCCCTATACACACACACACACACTCTCTCTCTCTCTCTCTCTCTCTCTTTCTGTCATGTTGATCACTGTAGTACCTGCCCACACAATATCACAAACCGTAGAGGGAATACTTCATTCTAACTACCATTGTTTGATTCTACGACTATAGGCCCCAACTCAGCAAGGTACTAAAGCCATGTGCCCAGTGAGACTACTCACATGCTTAAAGTTTGGTGCCTTGCTGAAACAGGGCCGTAGAGGCTATGGAATCCCTTTCCCTCAGGGTTAGCAGCAGCAGAAGTGAATTTTATCTGGATAATTATTAAAATTTACTAAATAAGTTTGTCAGAGAAGGGCCCAGATGCAAAATGGGGAGGTGAAGTTTGCACATTCCAGAGCTGAGGGGTGTTTGGCTCATGGCCCATCTTTAATATTTAATAATGAGCTGATGATAATATAAAATAGAGACTGCCGAGTCTCTCTTTCCATCCGTTAATGCAATAACTGAATGCCAGGTACCAACTGATCATTAATAGCCTATTTTCAGAGCACTGACTTGTGCTATACAGTCGTTAAACTCCACTAACAGTTTCATGAATCATTCAGTGAGATTTTCTCAGCATAGAGCACGTGCGTTCCCCATGCAAGACTGACCATGTCAGTGAAGGCGGGTAGGGTACTGGCCACTGTTTCAGAGCCAAATGGAGCTGAATTTATGAAACTTCAGGAAGTTAATAACATGCTCATGTCATCATCTTGCCTTTTTCAAATTGAATCCCTCTCTACTGCGATTGGGGGAGATGAGAGATTCCATCACAGAAACAAGAGTTAGAAATGATACTGGAAAGCCCCAAAGAGCGTACGACCTTGGGAGGAGAGTCAGGCCAGAATTCAGATGCTGCCTGCTAGCCACATAATCACAGGTATGTGTATATGCCCAGGCAGACCCACTGGCAAAACAGGAGCAAGATACAGGGTTTTAATCAGATCAGAAACCCCAAATGAGGAAGAGAACAAAAATAGCCAGGGCAATGCGTGGAAGTATATTTCTGTAGCCCCATTTATTCCATAGTGCTTCGCAGATTGTACAGTACAGAGGCATCACTGCTCCCACCTCTGAAAAGCAGCCACTCTGTGTGACAGCAACACAATACAACCGTTAGGACAGGAAATGACAACGAATCCCATGTCCGCTTGGAATGACAAGGGCAGAAGTTAGTTAGACAGGGAGGACAATTACCCAAAGTGGAGAAAGTGGGGGCAAAGATCCTTTCTCTTACAAAAAATGCCATGGGGTCTCGATCACCGTACATGGACCTTGGATGTGTAACTTATCTTAACTTGATGACAGTTATTGCATCAGTACAATTCCCCTAACACTGTGCCGATGTGTCGGGCTAATAGTGGTTCAGAGGGAAAAGTGCCACCTACCCTGGTATATGGCTAGGAGTCAGCATGTTATAGGGCAGCAAACATCCTGCCATCTTTTGTAACCTGCACAGTGCATATATTACCAGGTGGTGTTGGTGTAGGACCAGGCCTCTCTATATGTATATACCTGGTATCAGGCAGCCTTTGTGGTCTGTCCTACAATGTCTGCTTCTTCCTTACTCCAGATTGCATGATGTTACATGGTATCAGGAGTGCCAACTTGGGACTCAAGGGCTGTCATGTTCATGGAATGTCTCTGATGCTGAAATGCCATTCCTGAAAGTGAGGTGAAGCCCGTGTCAAACAGGTAAGAAAGTCACAAAATTAATGCAACAAATCTGTGGCCCCCTACAAACTTCACAGCCACAGCAGGGTGAGAATTCAGATGCTCCTGCTCCAAAAGGACAAACCTCCTGCTCCTTGATCTGGAGGAGACTCTCCATTAGCTGCTAGCTGTAGAAGGCCTATTTGCACAACTGATTGGTTAAAACACTGGCTTGCGGAGGGCAGTGGCCCAGACCCGCACTATACCATTTGTTGACATTATCCCCATCCGAGACATAGTGAACTAGATGTGCCGTGTCTCTTCCGCCCACCTCTGTTGTGGAAAGTGTCTTCATTTCCTTGCCTGGTGTTCCTTGAGCCTCAGAAACATTCTTGCACTGAAGGTCTAGACAGGATCTGGGCTGCCCACTCCCTCTCCCTCAGCTTCTAGTGTCTTCAGTTACCTTCTGTGTGCAACCCAGTGACAGACTCCCCATCCCTGGGGTAGCAGGACCCAGTAGCTTCTCCACTTGGTCAGACGCCTCTTCAAGGTTTGCAAGATGTTCTGGAATGGTACAGTCAAACCTTCCTTTAATCCCCCTCCCCTTCCCATCCTGGGGCTCCTGAACTGGTCAGCGTCCTGTGAGATCATGATACCGGCACCCCAGTGCCAGCTCGTCGGCTGTCTGTCCAGAGCCAAGGCAGGTGTGTTTCTTCTCCTGTCAAACTGCGACTGTTGTTTCAGATTGTGGGATGCCAGTTTCCTGATGAAGCTGTAATTAAATAGTCAGATTGTGCCCTCAGGGAAGGGGTGGTGAGTGAGATTTGGCACCAAGCTTTTTAATTTCTGCAATCCTTGATTCCTTTTGGAGAGCTCTGCCAGGCAATGCACCAACATGCATGAGGAGTGAGTCCCTCACAGGGGGATGAAATATTTTCTAACAGCTACTTTTGCAACATTAGTAAAATCAAAGCAAAGTGTGTCAAAATTCCCATTAAGACACATTTAACTTCCCTTATTTCAAAACATTCACAAACCTGCATGTCTTTGCCTAGAGGCAGGTTTCAGGTTTGCTGCTAGGGCCAGGAGAGACTATTGGATTACAGGGCAGAACAGAGCCGGAATTGGCTCTCTTCAGGGGTAAGGCCCTCTTCTAATCAGCATTAGCTTAATTCTGTCATCTGAATTATTAGTCTTGCCCCATCTGCTGCCTGGGAAGGGAGATGAGGAGGGAGAAGAGCAATTGTTGAGGGGCTGAGGGTGGACAGACAGACACAGGGTGGACAGCTAGACAGCCCAATTTGTGGTGTGACTGTAGTGCTATGTGAACAATGTGTGAACAGTGGAATGCTATCCATACTGTTTGGGGTTTCCCCCAGGCTGTTTGAAAATGCCGTATTTAGCCTGGGCACTTTGTACCTCACAGAATCTATTGCCCAAGGATCCTGGAGTGTTTTGCAAATGTTAATTAAGCCTCACAATGCGACTCTGAGATAGGCAGGAGTTGTTATCGTGGCTTTAGAGATAGGGAAACTGAGGCATGGAGCACTTCCTACCCGACTGTCCCAAAGTCACACAGGGACTCCATGGCAGAGATGGTAATGGAATCCAGGAGTGCAGATTGCTAGGCCTGTGTGGTGACCACTAGATAACACCGCCTCCTTTAATAGGCCCAGTGTCACAGCTGTGAAATACAGCCTCCTGGCAACATTCTTCATTAAATAAGATAGACAGCAAAATCCCCTTTTCCTGCTGTCAAAAACCAGCACCACTGGGTCCTGACTTGTATGTCATCAAAGGGTTATTTCAGGCCTACCATGTCCACATCGAAGCTGTAAAATGGATTTTGTATGTGTGAGGAAAAATTCTATTCTCTGTTGTTGTTGTTTGATTTTATTTTACAGTTGTCACTGTGGTTGTGAATGCATGCTAAGGCTCCAGTCCTGCAAACATTTATGTGCACACTAAACTTTACAAACATTCACTTCAAGACTGTACACTCTTTTCAGGAGGCACTGCATCTTCTTATCTGCACTGGGCGGCATGGAGCACACTTTGGACAAATGTAAAATAAATAATAATAATAGATTCCTGTGTTATTACAGATTGAACTGTGTATTGGACATTGAGTGGGTTGTGGTGTTGGTGTGGTAGGAATTAGCATAGTTTTACTGAGGAAGGATGGTCTCATCGCTAAAGGGACTTGTGTTCTAAACCTGACTCTCTGTGGCCTTTGGCAAGTTACTTATGCCAGCGTTTTCAAGCACGGCTGCTTTAAGTTAATGATCTAAGTCCATATGTAGGCCCCAAGATAAGTGGTCTCATTTTGCAGAGGTGCTGCGTATGTGCACATCCCGTTCAAGACCATCAGTTCAGGTGCTTTGATGTTTGAAACTGGGCTCCCAAAATCAGGGGCGGAGCACTTGTGAAAATTAAATTTTGGCCACATTTTCAAAAGTATTTTGTGTGCCTCATGTTTCAACATCAGCTCAAGATACCGAGCTGTCTAACACTAGTCACTGAAAAGCAGAGACATCTGAAATGAGAGGCTATTTCTGCCAATCCTTGAGAAACTGTGACTGGTGAAAGCTCTGCCCATATATCTGTGCATGATTTGCAAGGAGGAGTCAGCTTACAGTGAAGACTACAAAACAGGGAATTCTGGGTGCAATGAGGCCAGAGAGAACTACAGAACAGGGCAGGCTGGAAAGCTGCCCTTAGCATCTGGAAGTTTGACTAATTTTAGCTCTTCACTCACTAGTGAGCTAAATATTTGGGGTGCTGTCCCTATAGACCCAGGCGTTGCAGGTTTCTAACTGTGTTGGTGAGTGATGGGCAGGGGTACACCAGGGGCAGGCATTGAGGGACAGCTAAAGAAGCTACAATAGGAGAAACTGAAATAAAATTGCTGCTTGATTCTGCATGAACCCAGACCTGACAGTCTGCATGCAAAAATAAAAAGTTCTCAAATTCCACCGCTCAAAATCAATGTCTGCAAGAAAAATAGCTGCAACAGGGGATTGATCCATTACCTCTAGTTCTCTGGTCTTGAGTTTGCCAGTCACAAAGCATAAACCAGATTGTGTCAAGTGAGCAGTGCAGGGATTGCAGGGCTGCTGCTGATGTGGCAGTTCATGGAGAGCAGATAATCCAGCAATCTAGGAAGTCATTTGAGACTGTCAGAGGATACAGTGCTCCCTGGCAACTGTAGCACCAGCTGCTTTTGCTGGCTCCAGGGTTGCTAAAGTCTCCCCTGCACCTTATTGCTGACTGCTGAGTAAAATAACCTTCAAAGCACAGGATTTAAGGGACATATTAACATTCTGCTCCAAGGAAATCTCTCTCATAAGCTAATGTGGGGATGCCCTCATTACCGCACTAAGATATTTGCTTTGCTGCTCAAGTGCGTTATGTCCTTGTGAGGCTGTGTCAGCCCCTGGCTATATTTCAGGGCTATTTTAATGGCCTGCAAGCAGCGACAGCCCTCATTAAACAGGGACCAGCAGTTACCCCAACAGGGGTGTTGATGAATCTCTTCCAAAATAAGCAAGATGTCCAGGTACGGGACAGTGAGACGGATGTGGGTAATACTCATGATGTATGCTTGTTCAGAGACTGCCTGCCATGCAGCTTGGCATAATTCAGCATGATTTGCAGTCTGTTCAGAAGAGGACTAAGGTTGGAATAGCGGGTGCTCTAGAAGGTCAGGAATGAGATGCATCAAAGGAGCTGAGAATGGAGGCGAGGCTTGGAATAGCAGGGGGGCTTCAGGTCAGGACTGAGGTGCATTGGCAGAACCAGGGAAAAGGGATTATTTACATAATGCCTGGCAAGCACGTTATAACCCTAAAATTCACTTACATTTTATTGTTTTTGAAGGAGCCTTTAATATTCTTGGCTCACCTGGAGAAGCACCGATGCTGCAGTGACAGAGTGAGAAGATGTGCTGGCTAGCACCTGCCATGGCTTTGAGACACCCCACACCCATCAGATTCAGGTACTAGGGAACAGTTCTGGAAGTGTCAGAATTGTTTATCACAATTATTTCCGGTGCAGAAAAGCTGCCAACTGGGTGCTCGGAAATCTCTCTATGTGGGAATAGTAAAATTTACACGGAAGGGGACTGAAAGAATAGCTCAAGGAGTTGAGAATATGATCAACCATAAGACACTGGTTCCATTTTCACCCCAGGCCATTAGTGTTTAAAAGTCATTTTCAGCTGTTTAGTAGCCCTGATGGAAAAGGGGCCGGTCTGTCTCAGTCCATTTCCTAGAGGGCAGTGGTCAACATCACTTTTGGCCACTGACTTACCCCCTTGTTGGCAGTCTCAGCAGAGGGGCCAAAGTCAGAATGAGTTGTGGAGTCTGAGCTCCCTGTCTCCCTTAATGGTGGCTTCCTTTACTCCTGTTTGCAAACCAGGGCGGCGGTCCTGCTCATGTTGTATGTGTTCTGTGGATCGAGGACTCTGGTTTCCAAGGCTGTTGCTCTAGCATTTTTAGTCACCGCTACATTCATTCTTAACAAACAAACCGCCTACCACCAGCATGTGCTGAGTAACTAGGGCCTTGCATTTGATTCCTGAGGTCATGATATTTGGGGTACCTCTAATGCAGTGCAATTATATTGCATTATAATTTGCCTCTGCCTTTTTGGATGGTGCTGGCCTGGGGCCTAGCACAGTCAATGCATTCTGTGGACAGAATTTTCAGCATGGCTCAGCACCCACAATCGGGTCCAGATTTTCAAAAGAGCTCAGTGCTTTTTAAAAATCTAGCCCCAATTTTGAGTGCTG
The DNA here is from genome assembly GCF_026122565.2 of Emydura macquarii macquarii. Taxonomy (NCBI): domain Eukaryota; kingdom Metazoa; phylum Chordata; order Testudines; family Chelidae; genus Emydura; species Emydura macquarii. The sequence goes on along the minus strand of NW_027131105.1, from coordinate 13,308,443 downwards.
AGCACTTGAAAATCTGGCCCTGAGCTCTTTTGAACTTGGCCCTCTATTTACCTTCTGTTGCAAATATCTCCACCTTCCGCTTGCTCTTAAAGAATGAAGTCAGCTCTGAGCCTTATAGATCATCCTGGAAGCTGAGACTCCACTGCAGTTTCTTTGTCAATGGTTTTCCAAGGTCTGATGATCTTTTTATTAATTGCTGTAAAACTCGGAACTACATGATCTTGCTTTGGTCTCTGCATACCATTGAGGGGAGAGACAAATACTTGGAAACTTCAGCTGGTGCAGAATTCAGCTGCCTATTTACTTAGTGATGTTCACATACACCTTTGCTCCAGAGACTGCATTGTTTTCCAATTCATTTCCAAGTGGGTGGGTTTGACCTATAGGGCTCTTAGTAGTTTGGGTTCTGGGTATCTTAGAAGCTGCCTCTCTTCTCGTGTCCTGACTTGGAAGTTGAGATCAACTGGAATACTCAGTCTGATGACCCCTCTATTTGCATACCTGGTGCTGGGGGTAAGATGTTCTGGGGTTATCTTCCTCTAGGTATCTTGATCTGACAGAGCTGCTGGTTAACTTTCAGGGCATGTTGCAAGACACAAGCTTCTTCAGAGGGAGTGAGTTTATTGGGAAGGACATATTTGTGAGCTGCAGTGTCTCATTTAGGAGTCCTGTTGGCATCATGTCTATTTAGATTTGTGATTGTGCTGGGTATTTAAAAACTTTGTTCAAGAGTCTAGAGATTTAATAATAAATGCATGGTACAAACTGAGAGTCTCTGTGTTCCTTTGGGTCACCCTTATGGGTTTCTAAAATTAATCTAACATCTCTGAGTCTCTGCTTATTGGATTGCATGGTAACTAGATCAATCAGCTTTGTTAGGACCATTTGTTTAAGAAAATATTTTGTGACTTTCAGAGACGTTAAGCAGATCCCACTCCATCTTGGTGTTTTTGCCAACACAAGGACTAACCAGTTCAACCTATTTCTTTTAGCCTTCCTTTCTTGTGTTTGCTACCTCATTAAGAAGGCAGATGGGGAAGAAGGTAGACAGGAACTCAGCACCTTGATGCATTAGCCTGGGTTTTCACGGATGTTACAACACCCTGGCTGGGACAAAAGGAGAGATAGAACCTGCACTCTCTAGCATAGACCCGGGCCACTTGAACTAACGGATTCAGTTAGTTAGCTGACAGCATTAGCCAGCAGCTATCCTCTGAAGATCAGTCACAGAGGGAGTTAAATACATATTTGATCAGTGTGCTGCACAGATAACGTTAATGCTTCCTTCTCTCTAAGGTTGTAGATGCCAATACAAGCCATTAGTTGCATCTCTGCTGTCCCCATCACATGATCCTCATGGGCTTGTTCTTTCACTGTAGCTCATGTCATCGTGTGTGGTACTGCTGTATCCCAGGTCTCTTGGGCTTGTAGGCAAAGTGGATCTTCCTCCAGCCATTCTGGCGGAGATGCAGTGATCAAACCTGCTGTGCTGCTTCACATCAGATGTCTGCTGCTGTGTGCTCACATCATCCAAAGCCACTTGTCCAACTAGTTGCTATTCAAAGAGGTTTTTTCGGGTTTTTTTTTTTTTTTTTTTTTTTTTTTTAATTCAGACTTCCTCAAGGCCTCCTCAAAAGGCTCTGGCATATCATATACAGATGTGGCACAGCAGCCTTGGTTGCAAAATATATCCGGCATGGCAGTTGGTAGCAGTGTTGTGCAATCTCCATTAACTTACGGAAACCACTGTGAGATACTATTAAAGAGACTCCAGTCCCCATCTATCACTCCAGCCGTCAGCCAAAAGGACATGCACACACAGACAATACAGGGGTTGTAGCCTCTGGAAATCTTTTCCCTTGAAGTATGTTCTCTTGCATGGGTGTGGGAGGCAGAGAATGAATGATTTAGCTCTTGCGTGACACCACTGGCAGCACATAATGCCATGTTCTTCTTGATTATATTCCCATTTATATTTTGCCTTGGCAGAATGGTAGATGACAGAACAAGGAGCAATGGTCTCAAGTTGCAGTGGGGGAAGTCTAGGTTGGATACTAGGAAAAACTCTTTCACTAGGAGGGTGTTGAAGCACTGGAATGGGTTACCTAGGAAGGTGGTGGAATCTCCATCCTTGGAGATTTTTAAAGCCCAGCTTGACAAAGCCCTGACTGGGATGATTTAGTTGGGGTTGGACCTGCTTTGAGCAGGGGGTTGGACTAGATGACCTCCTGAGGTACCTTCCAACCCTAATCCTCTATGATTCTGTGTTTGGGAAGGCAGAGCAACTTTAATGAGCTGAAGTTACCATGATGGGCCAGACCTAGCGATACAAGGGAGTGGACCCAAATACATCTTGGCTTCTTGCAGCCCTGCAATTTCATACATAAACAGTTATTTTCTTTTCACTGCAGAATCCAGCAAGTCTTTGGAGTTGCTGTAGGGGTGTATGATGAATTCACCCAGCCCAATGGTTGCTGTCATTGGTGGAGGTATATCAGATGTGGTGCGTGCAGCCAGACTGTCCCAGCTTGGGATAATCAACTCTGTGGTGTTTAGCACTGGGAAGCATGGACAAGGAAGGAGATGCATCGGCATTGACTCTGGAGTTGCCCACATCTTTGACCATACTGTTCAGTTCTGCACAGTCAGTAACTCCAGGTTTACCATGATTGTCTCTCTCTTGCATGCCAAGGATGCAGTGAAAGTGTGGAATGACCCGACTGTGGAACTCAAGGAACTGGGCCAAAGGAAGTGACTGGACTGCATGAGATTACTGGGTCAAGAGGGACCCAGTCTGTTCATATGTGCCTCACAGGTCTGGTCCATCTGAATGGAAACCTCTGGGCCAGCTGGATTGACTGGGACCAAGGAATCAACAAATGGAAGGTTGATGAACACAGCTAATTTGATGATTGCTCACCATGGCAAATGTGCAGACAGACTAATGTCAGAATCCAGTGCACCCAAAATTCATCATCTCCTTAAGGGGAAATTTGGGCCAGTTCTCGGGCCTACGACTAATGTCATGCAGTTCCTTTCTGTTTGGGTCTTACTAGTAGCTTTTCCAAATAAGCTGGGTCTTGGCTACGAGGGGGCATTTGTGGAACCCCCACATGTCTCCTGGATTGGGAACAACCCTGCTAAAAACCAGCCAGGGAGCCGGATGGAATGCTGGACTGTCACTAGTGCAAGGAGATATGGGTCTGCTCACAAAGTGCCCCAGGAGCATCGTCTCCCTTCCCAGCAGAGAGAAGTTACCCATGCACTTCTCTGGGGTCTCGCTGAAGTCACTGGTGCCAATGGGGACCTGCTGCAGTCGTGTTTCACCAGAGTGCAGCTCTGGGGAGCTGGAAACCCCCCCAAGGTCTGCCAGGGAGAAGAGTTTGCCTTCAAGGCCAGCCAGAACATAGGGATTTGTGGAGCCTGGCCGGTTAGCCCATGCCACAGGACTTGGCCTTTTTTGACGGAAGCCACACACAGGCACTAGAAAGGGGGAGATGAGATGTGGGGCTGCGAAGCCCCTTCATCCCTATTGACTCTCATCCAGTTGGTGCATTCCCCACCGATCGGAATCTGATCTTTAAAGCTGCTAGGCATGTTGAAGACAGGCACTAGTGGGTCACTTACAATGTTAGGCAAGTTCTTTGTGTCAAAGGAAGCTACTAACCTGCAGCTGAGAATCCCGGAGCCCCACTTTGCATAGCAGGCTGTTTATCACAGTGGCTTTATTGCAGTTTATTATATGGCAACTCCTTCTCCAGCGCATCCACTCCTCCGTAGTCACCTTTCGCTTAGTTCAGTCTCCGCAGACATATTAAACCCTGTGAAAGTCTGCACAGATGTAATTGCCACTGTTCCATTACTTCGCCGTCAGCATCCGTTACACTCGTAAGAATCAGACGCCAAATCAGAAAATAATAAAGGCGATGTTATGAGTGGAGTGGAGAGCAGATTTAAAAAATCTGTTTAAAGGGCATTGTGGTCCCTGTGCTATTTATTGCACATCCTGGGTTTGGGTTATTTTTATTGTCACTGTGGTTGTTTTTTATTTTCCTCTAAGTGTGAAGCCAGAGGCTTGTAATTTCATTGCAACTCTAACATGGAAAAAAAGGGTGTTCTCTTTTTAGTACTTGCTGCTCCCAAAGAACAGCCAGTGTGATGTCTTCGCAATTAGTTTAACAGCTAATTAAATCCTTTGCTCACCCAGACTGCATTCATCACTCTCCTTGGAGCAAATCCGGACATCCTTACTTAAGCAAAACTCTCACTGACCATAATGGAGTCACCCCCATTACATCAGGGGCCTAAATCTCCTCTTACTTGCTCCTGATTTACACTGGTGTAACTCCACCAATGTGCATGGGGTTATGCTGGTGTAAATCAATTGAGGGACATGCTGGGCATTGGCTCTGAAACTGGCCCTATGCTTTGTAGCACAGCCTGCCGCATTTCTTGCACCACCTCAGATTACCAAACCTGGAAGAATTTTAAAAATCTAACTTTCCTCCCCACATGTTTGTTTAGTTTATGCCCTTATTTCAATTTGGTCAGTGCAAACAGACCACTCAGTTTCATTTTCCAGTACTCTTATGCTAGCACATTCCTACAGTGTGTGGGCTGCAAATGCTGCAGGAGAAGATGTAAATCGAAACAACCCCCCACGTATTTTAACTTTTTTTTTTTTTTTTTTTCAATTCATGAAAAAAATCTTTCAATATTGGCTTTTGGAAAAGAGGCTGGTCCAGGTGGGGCAGCCAGGCGTAGATGGTGATATTGTTTATTTGTATTGTGGTAGCGCCTAGAAGTCCTAGTCATGGATCAGGACCCCACTGTGTGGTTCAGACACCAAACAAAACGATGGTCCCCATCCCCAGGAGCTTATAATCAAAGTATAAGACAAGAGACAACAGGTGGATACAGACACACACTCCCATGCCCATGTGGCCCACTTGGACCTTGAGTCTGGACATGTAAAGGCTGCACACCTACTCCTCCTCCCCTCCCTGAGTAGGTGGGCATGGGCAGGGAGTGCCAGTGCCCTTGCTGGCACAGCTGTGTGGGTGAGGGGAGGCAGGTTAGGGGATAGCAAATTCCTGTCCTCAGCAGAGCAGGGAAGGAGTCATGCCTGGCCTGCCCATGTATGATACTTTTTACAGGGGCGGTTCATATATTTACCTGTCTGTCTGCCTGCTTGTTGCCACGTGTCAGGATGCTCAATGACATTAACTGTGCCTGTCCAGTGCATACACAAAAAGGGAAACCAGGCTTCAAAAAATCCACCTCTCAAGCGTTACTGTTTATTTCTCTGCATTTTCTTTTCTCTCACTGTGAGCTAGTGAAGGCTGGATTCTGCCCTTGCTGACATGTGCAATCTCAGAAGTCAAAGAGGTCATATGGCTGTTGGCAAGAGCCAAAGAGGACACCCAAACTATTTAGCCATAGATAGCAGCTGTCTCCTGGTCTCCTGCCTACTCGATTTGGAGATATTGCACTTCAGGGTTTGTGACATCCATGGGGGAGGAGACTGGACCCCATTTCATTCTTGCATTTCAGCTGGGCTGGAATTTGGCTGTGCCCTGAACGAGTTGCATTGATCCCTGTCTGGGAATCACCCACAAACTGCTTGTTGGGTCGCACTGGGATCTGAGCGATATATCTACCAGTACATATGTCTATAAACAGGACTCCAAGTCAAGCTTTTCCAGTCAGAGACCGAGGGATGGCTGCTTTGTAATCACCCCAGCTTACTGTTAAAAACATCTTGGTCAGATTTTATCGGGGTCTGAACAGGAACAGCTTTGACGGATTGTCTCCGGGGAGATTAGAAGCGTTGGTGGTTGCCTCGCATGGTGCAAGATATTTCTGCCTCTCCAGCTGAGATGTAGTTTAAGTGAAATTGATTTGATTTCTCCCCTCTCTTCTAGTTAGGAACTGGGATACCTTGTGTTTCTTGACTAAGTGGCTGGTTCCAGTGTAGCCCCAGTGGCCAGTGACCAAAGGGCATGACTGTCCAATGGCCATTGTGTCAGCTGTGGATTAGGTTGGTGGTGTGGATTCAAGTTTCTTGTGGATACCTGTCCACACCTACCATTCTAAACAGTGCCTCTGATGGTAGGCTCAGCAGAGGGCCCTGGATTGTGTGTGTGAGTGAGTGAGTGAGAGAGAGAGAGAGAGAGAGGCTTGCTGCCTGTGCTGTATGTCTTTGCAAAGAAGTGGGGTTGAGGAGGGATTTGAACACAAAGAGGGTGCTAAATTGGCAAACAGGGATTGGGAATGTCATTCCGCACAGAGAGCAGCATGAAAACAAGCCTAGAGTAGTGAAGAATAGAAGGAAGTGGAAAGGGGGTCAAGGCTAGCATCACCCACCGATTAAAGCGTGTGCAGACAGGGAATTAACATCAGTAGCCAGGCCTAAGCTCTAATCTCTCGGGAGTATTGCAGGGCCTGGAAGGCAGGACATTTACACTTGATGCAGCGTACAAGTGGAGCTAGTGGAGAGAGACAAGAAGAGAGTGGTATGTTCAGATTGATGAGCGATAGAAAGAATTTTGGTGGCAGTGTCGTGGTTGGGTTAGCAGGGGCCAGGATGGGTACTGGGGAGGGTGGAGAAAGGATGTTGCAGCAGTCATGCTGTGAGCTGATTAAGGCTTGGATAGGAGCCTAGGCAAGAGAAAGGAAGGGTCAGATTTTTGCTAAACTGTGGAGGAAGAAATGGCAGGATTTGGCCCAGATGGAATGTGTGGGAAGAAGGAGAGGGAGGTTGCAAACACAGGTTGGGTGCCTGGATCGTGGGATGATGGTAGTTTAGAAGTGCATGGGGGAGTTGAGAGAAATTATGAAGAAAAATAAAGAGCTCCATTTTACCCATGTGAAGAATGATTGATGGACAGCACTACTTCTCGCTCTGTGGTCCCAGGCACCATTTGGAGGGATACATTAGCACAGTCAATTCCACTAACTTCAGTTTGTTAGGGTTAATTTAATCCCAGCAGAATCCCGGGCAACTCTGTAAAAACTAGACCCAAGTACTCCAAACGGATTCAGAGGCTGCCTGAGCCGATCTTGGATATTTAGCAAGTCTGGTATTAGTTCACATTGTGGCCCTGGACGTAAATTATTTCCTCTGCTGACTGCTCAATAGCAGCATTTGGCTTCTTTGTTCCTCTCCCAGGTATTCCCACATGCCATGTATAAACTGTAGGGACTTGCCTCTGAATCACCTTCATTGATCTGTGATCAGTTTCCCTTTGCTCTTTTTGAAATGTAATGATCTGTGGTCTGCTTGCTGATTGTGTGTGTGTGTGTGGGGGGGGGGGGTGCGTCCGTCCTGTTGGCTGATTGTGTGTGTGTGTGTGTGTGTGTGTGTGTGAGATCGTTCACTCCTTTCATAAAACAGAAAACAAATCCTTCCCTGCAACAGGAGTGTGAAACAAAGAGCCTCCCTGGTCCCCCATCGGGGCTGTGGAAGCCAACTGCCCAAATGGAAATGTTGGCTGCAGTGCTGGATGCTTTGGGGAGCAACTGGAATTTCCAGTAACTCCAGGGCAGGCCCTGGCTCCAGAAAGGAGCATGGGTGTGTGGGGGAGACAGGAACTGAGGCAGGAAGTGTGCATCAGTGCTTCAGGAAGTGAGCTGCAGAGAAGCCAAAGCCAGTGAGGCTGCAGCAGCATTCCTAAGCCATGGAAACCCGAGTCACTCTTCCTGAGGCATGCCTGGAATACCTCTGGCTTTGCAGAGTCTTTCTGCTGAGCCGGCAGCTCTGGGGTGGGACTCACTCACCATGCAGAATAGAGGGGAAAGGGCTGTACGTTTGGGAAGAGAAATCCGGCTCCCTTTCTGAGGTGAAGATCCAGTCTCCAGGCAAGAGCCCTCCTCATTGCACTGCAGAGGGCCAATAGAGCTATTGCTCAGCTCAGGGCGGGATAGGGTGACCACACATCCCGTTTTGGCCGGGACGGTCCCCTTTTTAAGCCCCGTCCCCAGACGTCCCAACTTTTTTTTGGCATCAGCTGGCAAGAGCAAATGGGACAAATGCCCTGTTTTACTAAAAAAGTGGGTTGCAACCCCCAAACAGGACACAGAGGAGCGTTCAGGGGTGGGGGAGGCGAGTGGCGACATGAGGCGCTGGGTGGCGGGGCTTGGGCGGTCAGCCCCTAGTGGGTGACTCTTTGTGAGCTGGGAACGCCTGCCCACTGCTAAAGGCCCCTCCCCCTGGGGGGAGGAGTCACTGGACCCAGGACACAACCGATTGCGTGAGACAAAGAATTAAAAAAGGAGCGGGCATTGGGGTCAGAGGGTCAAACAGAGGGAACCAGAACGGGACACCGAGCAGAGAACCCCGGACAGCGCCCACTGCTCCTGGAAAGTGCAAGCAGGCAGGCAGGCAGCCAGCCCCCGGTGGCAGAGGGCTTGGGCAGACGGTGTCCTGTTTTTACTTGCTAAATAAAGTAAAGGAGGGATGAGGGGAGAGACTGAGCTGTTCAGCTGGGGAGGGGCATCGGGTGAACTGATGGTCAGTCAGATAAGGAAGCCCTGGGGGTAGGGGATTTATGGGAACTAAGTTTTATTCAGTGGAGTTCACTCCTCAATGCAGGTGGGGAATGGTAAAGCTCCACCTAGGGAAACTGAGATACACAAAGGGGCAGTGAAGTGACTTTCCCAAGGTCTCACAGAAAGTAGCAGAGGCAGGAATAGAACCCAGAATTCCTAAGCCCTGGTCCTTTTGTTCGAGCCATTCAACTAATTCCCCTCCTGTAGACCACATCCCTTCCCAGGCACAGCTTGATTGCTAGGTGTGAGCCGGAAGTTCATTATTCAGAGGTGAACAGATATGCAGCCAAAAGCCTATTGCTAAATGAAATGGCAGATGGCTTGTGCGTATTTAAGCTAGGATGGTGATTGTGTGGTGACCTCCATGAAGTAATAAGTAGTTCAGTGAGAGCAGTGATTCATACACTTTAGAGACAAAAGAGCCAATGAGCTCATCTTGTCCAATCCCCTGCTACCATACCGGCAGAACATTCCTGAGTGCGTTGTCTGAATAACTCCTGATATGGGGCTTCAGACTAGTGCTGGCTGAAACTTGTGGTTTCTGGTTTATGATCAATTTTTGAATATGGTTTTGTTCTGGATCAAAATTAAACCTTCAATTTCTTACAAACTGGAAATTTAGAAATAAACTTGCTCCCCATGACTGGCAGCTGCTGAGTAAAACTGACATTCTGTCGCAGAGGTGAAACTAACAAGAATGTCAGTTTTTCTCAGCAGCTGCCAGGGCTCCTGGGGTCTGCAGCTCCAGGGCAGCCCTGTCATATAGACTGCCTCAGGGCTGGAGACCCCAGAAGGTTGGCATCCCTGGCAGGGCAGGCCAAATGGCAGAGCTGCCCTAAAGCTGTGGACCCTAGAAACCTGGGATCTTTGGTCCTGGGGCAGTCCACATGGCAGAAAAACTGTGTTTCTTCAGAGAATTTCCTACAGGCTTTACTTCAGAGACTTCCTCGGGTGACTGTTCCAGAGTCTACTCAACTGTAAAGTCTGGCAATGTCTGATGTCCTGCCCAAATCTCCCTTTGAGTTTCATCCTACGATTTCCCTCCTCGGCCCACGGTAAATGGTCCCTCCCCTCTCCATCACTTGAAATGTTTGAAGACTCCTTCCAAATCACCTCTCAGTCATTTCTCCTCCAAGCTGTACGTACCATACTTATTATTTTGCACCTTCCCTGGTAGGTCAGCGCCTCCAAAGCCTTCACCATCTGTTTCTCTCCTCCAATTTGTCAATGTCTTTCTTCCATTGTGATGCTCAAAACCACGTGTAGTATTTTGGAGGTGGCCAAATCAGCAACATATAAGGATGGATGTCAGCTCCCTGGTGCACATAGCTCCCTGCACACTGTATTTCCTCACCTCCGCCCACATCCATAATATATACCTCCTCTGAAACTATAGCCTGTTTCAATCCCCTCCATGGCAGTTTTGCTGCTCCCTCCACCCCAACTGCATTTTAAGCCCCTGTCTACTTTACTGCCCTCTATCCCACCCTGATATATTATACAGACAAGGTGGGCAAGGTAATATCTTTATTGGGCCAACTTCTGTTGGTGAGAGACAGAGCCACACAGAGCTCGTCTTCCTGCCTGGGAAAGGAAATCCCAGCACCACAGCAAAATGCAAGGTGGATAGATTGTTTAGTGTAAGTAGTTAGCACATATTGTAAGGGACCATTCAAGGTAGAGGGGCCCCTTTAACACCATTGCAGTCATAGGACAAAAAGAGGGGGTTAGTGGGTTACAGATTGTTGTAATAAGCCATAAACCCTGTGTCTCTGTTTAGTCCATGATTTTTGGTGTCTAGCAGTCTGATCTATTATGGCATTAGTGCTTCCCAAACATTTTCCTCCCACTATATATCTATGCTTTGAGTTATTTTTCCATCACTTGAATTCTCTTGCATTTTCCAGGTTCAGTCTCATTTGGCTACTTTTTTTCCATCTCTCTCTCCCCTTCCTCCTGGATTTCTAGATCTCTCCCTAGCTTCATGTCCTTTGTCAGTTAAATTAATGTGCCATTCACGTCCTCTTCCAGATCACGAATGAAGATATTTAAACCAACCTGAACCCTGCACTGAGCCGTGAGGGACCCCACTGGACACGCCATCCCAGCTTCATTCATAATAATCACTCGCTCCTTATGGCCCTTCAGCCAGCATGCACTCCATTGTAAGGTGTCATTGTCAAGTCTATTTGATCTAATTTTTCTATTTCAAAACCAATCCAATGGCTGTATCCAGCTGCCCACTAACTTTGTAATTAGACCAAAAAATGCCCTCTCCAGTTTGTCTGGCACAATCTGCTCTTCATGGGCCTTGGGTGCTGTTGGTTACTCATGTGGCTGTATTATTCCAGGTGCTCACACTTGTTTTGTTCTGCTTTCTGTGCCAAATGCCCTAAAATACCAGATCTGGCAATTACTGGGGTTATGGGAGAAAGGAAGACTGAAACTGGCCAATCAGGGTGTGTTTGGCTTGGAGAGTCAGAGTCCTGACATTTGTGCTTTTTCCTAAATAAAAACTTAATAAATAGATACAAGGGCTGGGTCAGGCCCCTGTTAAATATTTACTATTTGGGCTCTGTGCTAATGCTTTCCCATGCAAGTGGCTGTCTGTCCTTGTGGTTTGCTGGTTTGCTTGGAGGGTCACCCTGTATAGGTGTCGGTGGATACTTGTACCTCCTCCATGCACCTAGGAATCCAGTCACTGATTTGTATGTATTATTGAGCTCTCAGGGGGTCAAACTCCACCTTCTGGCTCTCTGAGTTAGGACCCTCTCTCATCACTAATGTAAGCTGCCTCTCATAGAGAGGGACTTTCGTTATCCGCCCTGTCACAGTCTTCTCAGTGTGCGTGCCATTGTCACTGCATGTGCGCACAGGTAACTTGTTCCAGGCAGGTTTAAGAGCCATAATCTAGGGAGTGGGGTGATGTTTTTGTGACTTGGTGTTGCTATTACACATAGTCTTCCAAGTTCTTTTCCTTACTGTGCGAGCAAGTTTTGACTCTCGGGAAGACATTCTATGTTTTTGTTACTTTGGGATTATGCAAGGTTTTGTACAGAAGCAGTTTGTGGAGCAAGGAAGTTGTGTGAGCAGCAGGGGGTCTGCTGTCTGCCTGGGGCTTTGATTAGAGTCTGTCTCTTGGGAATTGGGCATTGGTTTTGGCTGAGATTCTTAGAAGAAGACATTGCCCTGCATGCTGTTTGACCATCTCATTTCAGCACTACTTTTCAGTGAAGCAAGTGACGCTTAGAATATACCCAGACCCTGCCTAACCGATTTCTCCTCCACTGGGAAGCTGACACGCAAGGCCCTCGACATCTGCTGCTGTGCAGCATGGGGACAAGACTGGAATCAGAATGGGACCCTGTGCTGAGAAGAAGGTATAACCTTATTTGTTGTTGTGGTTACCCTATGCAACTGCATTCCTGGCTCTGATTCCAGGACTGGGAAAGGTACTCTGTTAAAAGCAGAGCTTTCATGTCTCTGTTTATCTGAGTGCACGTATCATGAGGCGTAAACAGAACGGTAATTAGTTACACAGGCCTCTATGAGAAAACAGAAAAGCTGTGCCTGCTGGGTTTCCAGGGAAGGAAATCCCAGCTCCCCAGCAGGCCGTGCACTCCAAATAATCACAGGGATCATGGAGCAGGAAGTGATTGTTAGGAATGAGCAAGGAAACAGGGCCACTGACTCTAGCAGAGCAAACCCTTTTGGACTGGAATGGGGGAGTAGAAATGATAAACAGTGCTTTGAGATCTCAGACAGGAGGTGCTAGTGATGTGCAAAAGGGAGAGGGGAGAGAAGCTACAAATATTGCACTAAAGTTCCAGGGATGAAGGGGGAAGGTCTGCTCATTACATGCGAATGGATTGTCTCTGCAAATCCACACGTGAATACACGTTGGGGTAATTAGGGAGGGATACTGCCATTGCAAAGTCTTCATAATAAATGCAACAGGCAGCCGGAGTCCTCTGGTTCTTTGTCTTTGGGGTCGATCCTGCTAAACCCATCGGGTGAGGACACGAGTCCTGAGGAATAACAACCACCACCAACACTGATGCTGCAAAGATTGCAGGCAACTGATTAAAGCATCTAGTTGTTCCTCACTTATTTTCCAGGGAGGAAGCTATGGGTCCAGGAATCAGCTGTGGATCATCATGACTACATGGCTCCCTTTCCAGCATTGTGTCGTAATATCAGTTTATTCCCAAAACTAGATGCCTCTGGGGGATTGCCCTGCCCAGCTGTGTAGAGAGGAGCTGTAAATTAGCACTGACTTCTGATTGCTCCCCACCCACGCACAGCAATAACTCCTGTTGTATTGCAACATATCGTGACTCATCTGACGTGTTGTGACATGCAGTAATGGTGAGGCTTGTGCATTTGTGCTGTAGCTGCCTTCAGGGGTAGGGAAGGGGCAGTCATGAAACAGCACGTAGAGAAATCTGTTATACTTCACAGAGATCCTACATCCTCACTCCTCTCAGCTGTCTGGTTTGGAGGCAAAAGGGGCGTCTCTGGAAATGCGGAGAATGGGAGGTGGGGGAGCAAGGAGAGGGATAGGAAGAGAGGGAAATGGGAATGGAGAGAGAGAGAGAGAGAGAGAGAGGGTGGAGGGGGCATCTAATGAGGGTAACGGGCTGGGAGAGGAAGTTAGGGGGAGGAGTCAGGGTGAGTTTAAAACCTTAAAGAGCAATTAGTCAAAGCTGAATTGTTTTTCTAAACCCTTAATGAAAACAAAGAGTGGGGCATGGCCCAGATGGTGCCAGGGGATCAAATAAACGTCGCACTCAGGAAGCAGGTGCTACTGGGAATGTTTCCTGCCAGTCCCGCTGCTGCTCACAGTCACTTTTATTATTTGTTATTTTTCAGGACTGCAGCTGGGGTTTCCCTCCAGCTGTGTGGAAACATGTTTAAGGCTGGCCATAGCTGGAGAGGGGAGGGCCCATGAGGTCTGATCAACAAGCCTGTGGCATTTGGGCTTCTTGGGAAATGTGCAAAGGACCCTCTGGGTCTGGTTTCCCTGGCAGGGTTGGATTGTCACTGGCCATCCATCAAAGGGTCCCTTCCACCAGCATCTCCCTCCATCCAGCATCTCCCCCAAAGCAGCTGACAATTACATCTATAGTAGTCTCTCCAGAAGTATGGACCAAGCCCTGTCCATCTCTGCCATTGCTATTACATTTTATATTTCCATTTTGCGCACCTAGGATTTCATTCAGGGATAAATTTCCATTTTCTCTATGGGAAGGAAAAAAATTATTCCCATGCAGATTACAGGATTCTCAACTTCAAACATTCAAAAATCAGGAGTCAGGCCCCCAGAATTATGAGATAGGCTTAAAAATAATGAAATGTAAAAATAATAACTTGGAGGTTATTTTTCTTTGCCTTCTTGTTTCTGAGCCATTAGTTTGGTTGGGTTTTTTTCAAGCTTTTCTCTGCAACCATGAGGGCTAGAAACCTACTTTGAAAGAAAGAAAGAAAGAAAGAAAGAAAGAAAGAAAGAAAGCTGAGCTTCTCATGTAATGACAGGACTCCAGGGGCTGGGGCTTTAAGAAAAACACAAATAAAGGTAAAGTTCTGAAAGTTGGTGACGCTGTCTGAATGGTTGGGGGGTGGGTGGGAAGGGAGTGTTGTGAAAGGTTTTTAATTAACTGAATTTAGTTCTGGAGAAAGGTGCTGTACTGATAGCCTTGGAGAGTGAAACTCGCTCCTAACAGGACACACACAGCATGGGCAGGAGCAATGGAAACGTCTCCCTCCCCCTTCCCACCAGTCTGTCTCACCCAGCCGTACAGGCTCCCCACCTCTGACATTGGAGGGGCTTCAGTCTGCACGACCCATTCAATCCTGGGTCTTTCTGCTAAGCTGATCAGCAGAGGGGCCAATTAGTGCCAGCTGTGGGGAGAAAAGGACGCCTGCCCACTTGGAATTGGATTTGAGACCAACCCAACTCATTTCATAGAAGCCACTGTACAGCCATCAGGTGCGAATGGTGAACATTCACTACCACTTGGACTGGATTTGAACTGGTGATTAACCAGTCTGTCTCCATGCCAAAATATCCACCGTGCAAATATCCTCTCCCGAGTCTGTCTGTGCTGGGGGGGTAGTTCATAAATATAGTGCAGCCCCAATGAAAGGGTCGTGTGTCTAGCAGCAACGCAATGCAACGCGACCTTCAAGACAATATAATATGTTACTCTGGACATGGATTGCTCTGTACTTGTTTCCACATTAAGTAGCCTTTTTCCTGTACCGCGTACTTGAACCTGGCCTACGCTGCCTACCTATCCCTACTAGCGTATGTATCGACGTCTCAGGGAGCTCAATCTAGCTCAATCTCCATGGGGAACAAATATTCAATAAGACTCTTCACTCTAGCAGAGAAAGGTATAACATGATCCAATGGCTGAAAGCTGAAACTAGACAAATTCAGACTGGAAATAAGATGCAGATTTTTAACAGTGAGGGTAGTTAACCTCTGACACAATTTACCAAGGGTTGTGGTGAATTTTCCAGCACTGACAATTTTAAAATCACGATTGGCTGTTTTTCTACAGGATCTGCTCTAGAAATGATCTGGGGGCAGTTCTCTGGCCTGTGCTAGACAGAAGGTCAGACTAGATGATCATAGTGGTCCCGTCTGGCCTTGCAATCCAAGGCTATGAATCTGCAGCAGGACCAGGACTGGAATAGCAGGTGGGGGCTGTAAATCGGAGCTGGAAAGCGTGGGCCAAGCCGTGATGGGAGTCTAGTACGGAAACAGCAGGGGATATTGAGGGGTATTGGCAGAGCTATTGTGGGGGGGGATCAGGACTAAAATTGCCGGATGTGTTGCGGGTCAGGTCAGGTCGCATGTGCATTGGCAGAGCTGTATGAGGAGAGGCCAGGGGGGATAATGCAGATCATGCACAAGATGCATTGGCAGAGCTAGGTGTGGGAACCGCACATAGAACCTGTGTGTACTACGCTCATTTCTAGCCAGGACTGTCAAGCCCCTCACTTTCATGTGCACTGTAACGATCATCTTTGTTGACACACAGCTGCTGCCTGTGGTGAGATGTCAAATGCGTTCCATGGGCAGTGGAAAGCTTTCTTCATGGTCCTGGCCTGCCCTGTTTGTTGTTTTCAAAGTTAGGCCTTGGAAAAAGAGATTCACTCTCACTTTCTGGATTCACTCTCAGGACCGCGGAGAGGAACACTATTGAAATTCAGACTTTCCATGAGCAGCGTTTGGGTGTGTGCAGCTGTCAGCTCATGAGGCTAGCAATGGAATATCCAGCTAAATATACCACGAGGAAACAAGGTGAGTGGCGACACCCACATAGTCACCACGGGAGGGCATTCCAACTGCATGTCAGGGTTCAGGTTACAGTGTTGGGGGTTCTAGGACTCCCCCAGTTGTTCCACCCGCTTCATTCTCCTCCCATGAAGGCCCCCATGCTAATCCTCCCTTGGACTTTCAGGGCCACTCCAAGCACCAAGCAGTGACGGGAGGTGCTTCCTCCCTTCTCATTCTGCCCAGCCCTCCTGAGCTTCTCTTGTTCCCTGGGACCTGATCCTTCATGCGCTGGCATGTTCTGCTAGAGCAGGGTTGCAAGCAGGTTTCAGGGGTCTGCCAAAATAAACTGGGCTTCAGTCCTGGGCAGTGGGGCTCGACTCACTTCAGCAGGCCACTCAGTCTCTGGAGCAGCACCAGCAACAAGTTTCACACTGAGTGAGCAAAACAAAACTAATATTCAGTTTTTTATCTTTGTACCTATATTATCCTTTTCTTTTTCCTATTATAGGTGTGTTTTTAACTGTATAGCTGGCCATTTTATGCAGCTTTTTTCTAATGGATGTGCAGAAAGCCAGCTGTTGTGGCATGGGTGGGCCAGGGAGTTTTTCTAGCATGGGGTGGGGGCCTCTGAAGGATGAGGGTTGAGAACCCTGGCTGTAGCAGATGCTGGGAGGGAAAGCACACTCAGGAGAGATTTACCAGAATGAGCGAAGGAGAAGTTCTTGGCTCACTTAACTTTTTGGTATGAGGACCTGGGGGAGCTAACCCCGGGCCCCTTCCACTAGGAAATGTTCATATTTAGCACCTTACCTTTTCAACCCACTCATCTCCCAACCACTCGCTGAGGTGGGGAAGCATCATCATCTTCATGTGACAGTGGGGGAAAGGGAAACAAGGACCAGATAAAACTCTGATGTAAGAAACCTCAGCTTCCACTGCCTGGCTTACTCCAGGGCTCATTGTGGCCTACAGGAAGGTTAAGTGATTCGCTCGAGCCCACTCCGCGAGTCAGCACCAGAATTGAGGTTAATGCTCAGGATTTCCTTACTCTCAGTGCTTCGAGCATGAGGTCAGGCTGCCTCCCTCCTGGGAAAGGCAACGAGCTGTTTCCCAGGATCCCTGATCAAACATGAAGCTGTAAACAGCACAGCAAGATGTTTCTCGGCCTCTGCCCAGCCACTTTGAGGAGAGATTATTACCCAACAGACACTTGGTGTGAAGTGACCTTGAGACACTGAGTTTTTGCCTGGCTCCAGAACAATAGGAAGGAGCTGGGCAAAAGGAAACTCTCTAAGTACCAGACGGTAATTGCTTGGCCCAAGAGAGGAGGCAGGAAACCCCTACATGCCCAGAGGTCATAAGTAGAAGCATGACAGATCTTCACCATTAACACAAAGGGGGGCGGGGGGGAGGGGAGGGATCCCTACCTTCATTTTATCCCTGTGGGGTTTCTCTCTGGCAAAATGATCTGTCAGAGCATTTACCTGGTGAAATCACTGGCTGGACCCTGCCACGCTCTGGTTGCGGGAGCAATGGTGTGCTGAAATGGTTTGGGATGGAACCCTTGTGCATTCGCCATTAGTTCATCTACCCACATATAAACCAGTCAAATATGACAGTGGGGCAAGGGTTAGAGAAGCAATGTCCTGAAACCTTAAATGATTGCTTCTTGGGGATAAACTGGCAACACAGAGAGTCCATGGCACAACTGGGAGATCTGGTAATAGAGAAACAGCCTTGAAAAGACCCCATTTATTTTGTTTAAATGAATGTTGGTGGATATTCATGAATTTTCATGTTTTTCCCTTGTTTTTATCTACTTTAATTCCTGCATTTCCAGGATAATAAACAACAAGCTCACATGTTAATTTTTATTCAGAATGCAATGACTGCGACAGTTGATCTTTTTAACAAATTCAGAATAAAGTCACAATGTTTGATCATGTTAATTTATTGCACATTGATAGACAGAAATGATGGCAAAAGTAAGTGCCCCAGCTGGCTGAATGCAGCATCTCCACTGCATTTAGCTTCCCTTGGCTGTACATAATGATGATTGATGATTGGATTTTTTTTTGGTTTGATTTTTGGGTGGAGAAAGAAATAGTCCTTCAGAGAGGATGGATAATGGTGCCCACATAAGTATCAAAGGCTGGTTAGCCCTGGCTACGCATACCCATGGGGCAAACCATGAAAACTGCTATGGTGAGTTTGACAATGCTAACTCCCTGCAGCATTGGGATAGTGGGGATGGTCTGTAGACAAAGTTGACCCACTGCAGATATCCATCACAACTGGAAGGAAGTTCTCACCAGCAAAGTGTTGCAGGGCTTGCCCTGGTTCTCCAATGCCCACACGCTCTCCCAGGCTTGGTTATAAAGTGGTGATGGATGAATCTCAAAAAGGTTCCTAGTTTTCTCTCCTTTGTGTTAGGATGCTGGTGGTTCGGAGACTCAAGAATGTTACTTGGTGCTTAAAGTAAATTTGTTTCTTCATGTACCAAACATACAGTCCCTCGGGCTCTTTCTGGAGGGTGGAAATCATCTGAGATGTTTGAAGCCATCCCTTCATATTAAGCTAAGAAAGAAGGTAGCATGGTGTGGCAGTTAGAGTCTGGAAGTTGGAACCAGGTCACCTAGTTTCTCGTCCTGTCTCTCAATAGCTATGTGACCCTGGGTGAGTCTCTTCAGAGCCCTGTGCCCTCTATTTGCCCAGGTGGAAAAAGGTTGCTGTGAAACTTAATTACCTGCTTGCAAAGCACCCTGAGAGCCCCTTATGCTGGAAGCTATAGAAGTGTAAAGTCTCATTAAGGATCCAGCCAGAACTAGAACTGGGCCTCTTTTGAAGTTTGGCAACATTCTGTTAATATTTTGTTTTAATTCTTTCCCACTTTCCCTGCGATCGATCCCTGATTCCGGCTTGGAGTGGAAGGGCTGAAGCGTTGTAAAGAAAGTCAGTTCTTGTGGTAGTTCTAACCTGACTGAAAGCAAGAAGCATGCACCATAAATCTCCTGAGGAGACTGCAAGTGTAAGATTTCCACTCCAGTTCTGGGGGAGCAAGAAGTTTGGCTCAAGTTCAGGTAAGCGTTATTATTATTTAATATTTATACTGCAGTAGTGCCTAGAGGTTCTGATCAGGATTGGGAAACCCATTGTGCTGGCTGCTCTAGAGAGACAGTGAAAATATGGGCCCTGCCCCAAACAGTTTGCAGTCTAAGAAGACAAGGATGTAAGAAGTGTGAAGGGAGAGGGATACAATAGAATGTATGCGATGTTCATAGGCACATATGTATATTTGCTTTTTTCTGTTATTATTAATAGATGAAGTAAGTCTCAGCTGTCCCTATCTGCCTCTCAATTTAGCCAGCCATTATGAATTGGCTGGGATGGGTCTTTGTGAAGGGATTTGAAGGAGAGGACAATGGCCGTAGGCATCTCAACTTTTGTAGTTCCTGTTTAAACTATAGAGAAAGTGGAGCAAGAGCTTATGGTCTCTCTGTCTTCTAACACAAGAACAAAGAGATATTCAATTCAACTGAAAAGTGGCAAATTCAAAAGTGATAAAAGGAAATAGATTTTCACCCAGCACATAATGAGACTGTGGAACTCATTGCCACAGCATGTCTTTGAGGCCAGAAATTTACCAGCATTATTAAAGAACTGGAAAACTCTGTGGATAACAAGAATATTTGGAATTAATAGTCAACACACACAAAAATATTTGGAAGGGATATGAAACCTGATGTTTCAGGTTTTAAGCTAATCTCAGACCAGTAGGGATAAGGATGTGGCCTTCCTAGGGGGCAGACTATCTCTGGTGTTCTTGCACCTTCCCCTGAAGCATTTTGTTCTGGCCACTGTTGCAGAGAGGCTACTGGGACTAAATGGACCATGGTCTGTTCCAGTCTGGCAGTCCCATTATAAAGTGCCCCTCCAAACTAATTACTGCTTGCATCAACTCTGGTCACACATGGGTTTCTGGATGCTAACTCAAGCGCCTTACTGAGGGGAGAGGTTGTATTCCGCAGCTTGTGCAGCTTTGCCTGCATGCAGCTCTGAGGCAAGGAAACCATTGTTCATAAGGGAGCCTGCCTGGGGAGATCAAGGTGCTCAGTGCTTCATAGGATAGGACCATTCTGCTCTGCTGCTAGGGTATTTGGTCCAAATGTTTAGAGGAATGATGAATGATTTAAGGCAGCAGCAGCTTTGCACTCTGTACAGCTGAGACAGGGAGGGGCCTGGCACATAGAGTTTGAAGCCATTAAACTGAACAGAACACCAGGTCTCTAACCACCCACTCCACCCTCTCGCTTAACCTCCCTCGGAGCTTTTTCCGATCTGTGGAAAAAAACAGCTCCCCAGGTAGAGAAGGAAGTTGGCAGCGACAATGCACCGAGGATGTCAGAGTGAAATTAGCAAGGCTATTTATAGGCAACTAATTGATTAGGGCGGCCACAGCAAAAGGAAATGACTTTCAGGATGGACAGAAAACTGAGAGACCCGGCCAGCTTTGGAGAGACCTTTAGTATACAACAAACCACCCTACACAATCAAAACCCGACTCATCCCTTTGAAGAGCAGAGAGCTATGGAAAGAGATATGGCGTGAGCAAAGGGCTGCCAATCAATTTTCATGATGGTACAGAGCCCTAACTTCAGAATACAACTAGGTGTTCAAATGCACGTACGTTTGCGTGAGTAGTGAGTGCTGCAGTGTGCGCTAGTCATGTAGTTCTGAGAGCAACATCTTGGAGGGGACGTTAAATCTCATGCTTCAGGCCTGAAAGCAATCTCCAGCTACTAGGGACTGGGGTGAGAACTAACATGGGGGCAGATTATCCCACGCCTGCCTGCAGAACCTCTGAAGCATCAGGTGCAGGCCACTGTAGGAGTCAGGACATTAGACTAGAAGGGCGATTGAGTCTGATTCAGTGGAGCTAGTCCTATGTTCCTACCCCCCGGGTAAGTTCATCCCTGGTCTTTTGAGCGATCAAATGCCCAGGTCGTGTGCTCAACTGCAGTAAAAGCGTGCACAGATTAGGCAGCCTGATGCCTGCCTGTCCCTGTGATATCAGGCCCTTTCCTGTGTCTTAGGGGGATACTGACAAGGAACAGGCCACTTGTTTTGCTTAAGACTCGCAAGATTTTTACATTTTTGTGTGACTTTAGCATTGGGGAAAGGTGCTGGATGGGCAGCCCTCTCCCCAGAACAGGTACAGTGTGAGCTATGCACACCTGCCTGCCAAAGGGCCTCGGTCCTGCCTTGAAAGATGGGAGGGGCGTTCGGTCTCTGGTGCCCCTTCCTTTAGTAGCTCTGCATTTACCCACTGTGGCATTTTTGGGTCTACCCAGACCAGTAAAGGGTCCTGTCACCGCCTGCCCTGTCACTCTGGGGCTCATTGTGCTATGCAGCTGTGGTTCAAGTCCCTCACACCAGAAGCATGCCCACAAGCACAAGGGCTACCGTGGCCTCCACCAGCCGAGCTGCTTTTTGCAGGGTGACACCAGCAGCCCCTCCAGCCTTGAGCCTCCACAACTCCGCCCTCCCCGAGTTCTCAAGTACCAGCCACTTGACCGTTCCTGAAGGCGTGGAACCAGCCCCCCGGGTGCCAGCCGACTTGGGCGCACACACTCTACACGGTCTGCGCACCAGAGGCCTGCTGGGGATAACAATAAACAAAAAGTTTATTTACTAGCAAAAACCCAGATTCAAAGATGAAATAGCAAGGGAGAGCAAACATATGCCTGTTCCTCAGAAAATAAACAGTAGGATGCAACCTCTGGCTTTGCACTGCCGTATTAGATAAAATCCCTCTTCTAATACAAGGTGCCTATTGCCTTTGAACAGTTTCTTAGCGTACTCCCCAGGATGGGGGACCCAGAGTTCATGGACTGCCTCTTGCCTCAAGTCTGTCCCTCAGGTTCTGGATAAAAATCCTCAGTTCCAAGCCTGTTTCTAAAAGGCTTTTTCTTTTTTTCCTCCTGTGTCGACAGTGACTCATGGTTTATTCAGAGTGGGGAAATTCACTCTTGACTTGATAGCTGGGATGCTGCAATGTCTTCCCATGAACTCTAATGGTCCATCATTGTCTTTTCCTGGGGTGGAGAATAGATGATTCCTAACCATGGTTTTTATACATATCTCATCATGCCCACTGAGTTCAGATCATTACCAGCTTTCATAAAAGCCCTTACTTGATACACTTTTATAGGACAATAATACAGTATGTAATCATTTGGTTCAACTGCTCTTTTTGAGACTTTGAACCTCTGTTCTCCCCTTCGGGTGTCTGGACCCTACCACATCCTCCTCTTAAGATGGGCAAGGCTTCTGTCTTCAAGGAGCTCACACAGAGAAAATGAAAACTAGAGGGCCAATACATAGATACTGAACTTTCCTTTGACAAGGGCTAGAGAAAATATTATTGAAAAGGGAAACTTGACGGGGATTCAGCCTGAAGACAGCTCCATGCTTCTCTTGTGCGCATTATCTCGGAATAGGTCACAAACTCACCTGCCATCATTGGGGACCATTTTACAGAACAGATCTCCTGTTGACTAGTGAAACTGAATGTTTGGCTAGACGTTTTGGAGGCAGTGCTCTCCTTTGGAAACACAAGACTGAGAGACAGGATTCCCGGGTTCTTTTCCTGGCTCCATTAATGACTTGCTGTGTGACCTTCAGCACACGTCTTTCTCTCTCTGTGCTCCAGTTGGTCATTCTGTGAAATGAGAATAGTGATGCTTGCCACTGTACAGGAGAGACTGGGAGGACTGATTGATTAAAGCTTGTGAGATGCTTTGAGATCCTGGGATAGAAGGTGCTAAAGTAGCTCCATAAATGCTAAATTGCATTAAATAGTAAAAACTTGATGCTTGGAAACATCTGGGCAGAGAAGAACCATCACTCAGTCACCCAAACCACAAAAACCTCATCTCCTAACAAGGATATTACTCCTCAACTATTCCAGTTAACTAGCTCCATATCCATCCTAGATTTAAATTCACTGATGGTATTGACCTCCACAAGTCAATGATCCGTTGGGTCATCATGGCCTTTCTGCTTGGCTATCAAGACTTAACATGCTGGGTTCTATTATCATCCGAAGAGTAAAAATGATCAATGAACATTTGTCAGGTGGGGGAAAGCCCTGTTTGCTAAAGGACCCCAAAGAGGGGTAAATCCCAGAGCAGTGTTGGCTGCAAGAGAGCCAGGTCCTGCTCCTGCCCTGGCCTGACCAGGCAAGAAGGGTTGAGTTGGTGTGGGCATCAGCAATCCACTATCTGAGTTTGCTCGTTTGGAAACCATGCTCTTTTCAACGGTTCTGTTATCAGATGGAGCATTTCCTTCATCAGTGTTAATATCCATGTAGTGAAACAATGAAAGGGCTTCCTATCAGTTCCAAATAGGACATGAAAAGCTCTCAGCGTTAAGAGTAGAGGATGCTGGAATAGGGCAATGGGAAACGCCTGAGTCACTGAAATGCCTCTTTGATTCCAGTAGTCTGATACGTTCAAGAGAAAAAAAAAAAAGAGAGAGTGAGTGAGTGCTGCTAGTTAATGATCTGAGGGACAGAGGACAGGAAAGGCCAATGCCTGGAACACAGACTCTGCAAAGAGAGAAAAGCAGAGAGGGATCTGCAGTCTGGAGCCTTGGAAAGCAAAAAGACCAACGGGGAAGCAAGAGAAGTGAATTGCAACACAATGCAGCTTGTTTTTATAGTCTTAAGTGGTGCTACCTGGCTGAAGAAGAGATGTTCTGGGGACAGGCCACATTAACCAACACTGCACCAAATTCAACACGGTCCTAAAAAGATGCAACCTCAATTGAAGTCGATGGGAATGAGCCAGTCCACATCAGAGCTGAGTTTGACCCATTGACTTCTGTGCAGTTGCAATGAGGCAGCAGAAAACAAAGTTTAAATGACAACTATTATGTCAATTGTTTGCTGCCACAAATGTGTTCCCCACATTCACTAATTAATCTGCACGGTTCCCCTGTGAGGCAGTTACAATATTCCAGTATTAAGGCAGCTATTAGTGACAGGCTAGCTGACAGTCCCAGCACAAAGCAGTATCATAGAGTACAATGTGCTGCTATACAATAAAGTGCAATACAATCCTGCAAGCGCAATGGAATTGAATACAGTACAGTGCAATACCATATAATGCCATGTGATGCTGGGGAAGGGTGTACAATACAATGC
This sequence comes from Emydura macquarii macquarii, assembly GCF_026122565.2. NCBI lineage: Eukaryota > Metazoa > Chordata > Testudines > Chelidae > Emydura > Emydura macquarii. The sequence goes on along the minus strand of NW_027131105.1, from coordinate 13,284,399 downwards.
AGTGCAATGATTCAATACCATAAAATGCCGTACAGAACAGGGCCGTGCTTTGTCACACACTCAGCCAAACCCTGCTTCCATTTCAGTCTGTGGGAGCTTTGCCACGGATTTCCACATTAGCAGAATTGGCCTTACTATTACATCCTGATTATTTATAGGGGGGCTAACGTTGCTGGTCACTTTACAGAACGCAGAAAGGGCATGAGCCCCAAAGATCCTGCTTTACCATAAAGAAGCCCCAGTGCCTTTTACGGAGACCATCATTGACAACTATGTAGTGAGCAGGGATGTCAGTGGGTGAAGCATCCCCAGGGTCTCTACCGTAGGCGTTGTCCATGGCACAAAGATTGCCTATATGGAACCCTCAAGGTGAATGAGACAAAGTCACTCCGGGGTAGTTCCACCAAGGCCTTGGAGTTACTCTGAGGATGAATTTGACTCAGTTGCTTCTTTCTCCTAATGCTGCCCTGTCTCGTCTCTACATTGCCCTTTGCCCACGTTTTGTTGCACCACATGTGACCCAGCCTGGTGCAGGCACTGGCCAAAGAAGCTGCCACATCAGAGCAGAAGCCTGATCCCTCTAGTCTGGTAACCCTCATCCATCCCAACAGCTGCAGTTTCAGAAGAGAAGCCCCATGATACACTTTTGGAGTGCCATGCATGAGAGGGGCAGGGTGGTCCCTCCAGGTCAGTCCAGTGGCATTTGGGCAGGGGACAGTCTGTGTGGGGAAGCATGCCTGGCTGCTGGGCCGCTTCTGGGTAAATAGAGGCCTTTGGCCGTCAGGGCTGTCAGTCCAGCCCCTTCCATCAGTGTGTCTTTGTTTTAAAATAAACATTGAAATAAGAGTGATTTAAAAGCCCAGAGAGCTCAGCAAATCTCCCTCTCTGAGCTCCACAGATACAACTATGCTAGGGAAAATATGTTCTTTATAAAGCGTCCAAGATCACAAGACCCCAGAGTGGAGGGCTGACCCCTTTTTATTGTCGATTGTTTTGGCTGGTGGCAGGAAGCACTTTCTGGGCATTGAATCCAATTGCTCTGGTGTATTGCTTAATGCCCTTCTTGGAGCCGGGTTGAGCGGCTGGATGTATCTCAGGGGCTGGCTGCCTCATCCACAGGATTTATAGGTCTCCATCTTGACTCCTGGAACTTATATACTAGTAGCAATTCCGAGGCTGATGTGCAAATCCTCCAGCCATCGTCGCTGCTCCACAATACGGGCTGGAAAGGGATTTTTTTTCTCTAGTTGTAAATTGGCTGGAAGAAAAATACAGTAAAACTCTCCACAAACACATTGTATGTAACCCATTTTATCTCCTATACACACATGCATAATTGTGCCCCTTGCCTCCCCTGACTGAAATCAGACACTGGTGCCCCCTCTCAGCAGGAATAGTAATGGACTCGTTCACTTTTCCTCCTGTTGAATCCACTTGGCGATCAGGGGGTTCTCATTTTGCTTAAGACAGAATAAAAAAAAATGAGCCAAGGAGAAGCCAGAATTGTCCATTTGCACTGGTGATAGCATGTTACACCTGCTTTGCAGAGCTGTGAATGACCTCATAAGGAGTAAGTAAGGTAATGGAGAATCGGAGCCTCAATAAGAAGTGATTTGCCCTACGTCCCATAGGGAGTGAATGTCAGAGCTAGAATTGAACTGAATGAGTACCCTGCACTTAGACCTGTGCTCAGACCACCATAGCATGCTTCCTTCTGAGGGAAAGTGACACTGGCTTTCTCTTTGTGCTGGCAGAGGGAGCATACCTCTTAACCTTTGGAGAGCAGTGTGGATCAGTGGCTAGGGCATTGGACCAGGGTTCAGGATATGTAAGTTCCATTCCTGGCCAGTCACCTTTTTTGTTTCCCCTCCCATCCTTTGTCTGTCTTGGAAACTCTTTAGGGCAGGGACTGTTTCCTACTATGTGTCTGTACAGCACCTAGCACAGGTGTTTCCGTGATACATACCATGATCAATAATAATATCAACCCGAATAATGTCACAGGAGAGAATCACGTACAGATGAGACGGTAACGATGGGCACTTTAATTGTATAGGGAGGGGACCACTCCATGATGTGTTAACACAGTATTCATTCTCTTCTTCTTGCTTTTCCTCATTTCATTGTATCATTTAGCTTGGCTGATATTTTTGCTGGCTATTCTGACTCTTGGGCACTGTCTGGACATCAGACTGGTTTGTGGTTTTATTTTGTCACATTCCATGTGCAATTTCCAAGAACAAAACAAAAAAATCAAACAACCCTCAATGATTGCTGGCATCTTTGAATTTTTTAAAAATCATTAATCAATCTGCTCTTGATGTTACTAAACAATCCCTGTTAATCAGCCTCTTGAAGGACTGGGAAGCAGGTTAGCTTCAGATCCATTTAAAAGTCAGATTTCCCTTCATCTGGCTTTCTTACAACCATCGATATTAGGCCTATCTAGACTGCCCCTTCGAGTCAGCACAGGAATGTTCCCTTCAGTATATTCTCTAGTGGAATTTCCTGTCCTCCATTCCCCGCCTGTTTCTGTAATTGTCAGGAATGGCTGAATACGTTGGGACTTACGGCCGACAAGCTCTAGTTGAACCTTTCCAGCTGAGATGATCCCAGTTTAGCGCCTGACATAGCAAAGAGCTTTCTTTTAGGCTCCCCAAGTGGATCTGCTCTCTGCAGGCTCCCATGAGGCCCCTAGTTTGAGTCCGAGCCATGGTAATATTCTCACACAGTCTATTTGTGCCATGTGTTGTGGTGGCCTGAAGCCCAGACTGCCTGATTCACTCGCATTCTAGTGGTACTTTAAGCCCTAGACAAGTCCTCTCTATTACCTGGCCACTGGGGTTTGTCTGGCCTATCTATGTGGCATTTATAAGGTGCCTAACCCTGCAGTATGTAAGTGGCATGTCAATCAAATCTCAAAGGAGGTGCCTGTCTATTCACGGTTACCCGAGCCCCCTCCCTCTTTGGGTGCTGCTGGCACAAGCTCAGACCAGCGTGAGACAAAAAATGCTGGCAGAGGAGGCATCAGGAGAGCTTGTCAGGTAAGATCAGCACCTTCAAATAATGCCATCGGGGCGGAGGTGAAGACAAATGTAAAGGAGCGCCGATAACAAGGCGGTTCGCAAAATGCCACTGAGCATTTGGCTGGCATCTTCGGTGCTGTGATGGTCCCTGTGCCAGCTGCTGAGGGATGCAGGGAGATAGATGCAGATGGCCAGAGGAACATGCACAGGGGAGAGGATCCCTTTGAAAGCATCCCAGCCTTTTTCCTGAGCTGCCTGATGCTGACAGGGATCAAAGCAGAGCAATGGGTGGATCTGTCTGGTACCAGGCCCCTGCCTGGCAGAAGGATCCCTGTGCTTTCAGCGGGAGGCACAGATATAGGGGCATCTTCGGGCAGATGCGGCTGTTTCTCCACTCTGTTACATTGGCTTTACTCTGCCACAGCTCCATTAGCCTCAGCACATACTGCCAGGGCTGTGGAGTGAGAGCCAGGACCTAAGGCTGTTCTCACAAGGTGTGCTAGGGAGACCCCACGCGTTATCATTGGCCTTCACGTGATGCAGTCGCTGCTGGAGGGAGAGGAGTGTGACAGCAGGAGAAGGAAAGAGGGGACAGCAGCAGCACCGGGGCTGCCCCATGTTTTTCTGGTTTTGATTTTGTGCTGGATTGACAGCCCGGGAGACTGGCATTCTGTCTGTATCCCGAGGACAGCTACCCAATGGCCCTCATTCTGCAGACTTCCCAGCGGTCCCAGCCTTGGCTTGGGAGCATCCCCTGCAGGGCTGAGGAGGAACTGAACTTTGCAGGTTCATTCAGTCCTAAATCTCACTGCTGAGCAGGCCAGTGGAGCAGGGGAGACAATTAGTACCAGTTGTACCCGGAGCTGCTGTGATGAGATTCACCTGGCAGGGCCACTGAACAGCCCTCAGAAGGGCATGGATGAGTCACCATCTCCCGGCAGGATTCAAGTTGCTGATCTAGGAGTGAAGGGCTGGGTCGCCCATTCTTCTGGTTCTTTGTGCTAAAAACCCCACTGCACTTTCTCATGGGTACGACTGGCCCCTCGTGCTGCGACAGGGCCCTGGAGAATGGAAGAGCAACCTTCGGCACAGCCTCGCTGTTCTCCCGCAGCTGCCTCCTGCTGTTAACATCCCACAAGCAGGATTGTGAAAAGCAAGAGTTTTCTCTGAGGGTGGAGAGTTGGTGCGAAGTTAAAGCGGAGAGTGCCAGGCTCCTGGCTTGTGCTATCAGCAGGATCCCCCTGGCTGCGGCCAGCTTGGCTGCGTTATCGGCCGAGCCCTAGATCCAGGTATGTCTCTAATTCCCCGGAGTGACAGGGATGCCCTTTGTGGAAGGCGAGATTAGAGCAGGCGTGCGGCTGCACAGCCTCAGCCCAGGTGACAGGAGAAGCAAGCCCTGCGCTCTGTTGAAAAACAAGACTGAGGAGGGAGAGGAAAAAAAGTGACAGCACTGGAGGGAGTCCAGAGGGGGGAGGAAAGAGCTTCTACACAAAGGGCCCGCCTGTCTTCACACCTGCTCGGACATACGGGGAGCATGGAGGCCTGGAGGGGGAAGGGGGGCCACTGACAGATAGAAGCAGGGGGAAATAATTCTCACTGAAAGAAGCATGTCAGTGGGAGATAGCTCAGTGAGACACTTCAAATAAAGGGAAGCAGCCGTGGTGACAGGACACATTCTTCGCCTCAAACACACTGTAGGCCACGAGTGCCAGAGGCATCGGGGGGGAAGAAAGGCTACTCGAGTCGCATCAAAGACAACCACCACCGAAGCACAATTGAAGCCTGCAATCGTAGCCAGCCTGAAAGCGGGTTTCGCACAGGCCGCTTTGTTCTCCGATCGGCCCCGTCGCTTTGGTATCTCCCACTGTCGGCCAGGCATGGCGCGGCTTCTCCTCTCTGAGGGAACCAGCTGCAGGTGATGCAGGTTTGGGGGGGTTCTCTTCTCAGCCCCTCCTCAGCCCATGACACACGGGCCTAGCCGGCAGTTCGGCATTTGTCCACATGCACGTGTTGGCCAAGCCATTGCCCCTCAACTGCAGCATCCCCCTCATTCCCTCAGGGACAGCTGCCATTTCACACGTGACCAGTCCAGCTCCTGTCTGGTGTAGCTGGGTGTCACGCCAAGGAGGTCAGCAGAGATGCCCTCACATACCCCAGCATGCTAGGTCAGCTGTCAGTGTGGTACAAAGATCTAGGAGGGGCTTGATATAAGGCTCAGTAAAGAATAACCCTCTTCCCTCCCACCCGAAAACCTCTGCCATGTGCCAGGGCTTTCAAGGATACTAGAGGTATCATGAGTCTGAGGCCCACCTTGTCTCACTATGATACTCTGGCTACTTATCTAGGACAGTTGTGTGTGAACAAGGCAGTCCTGCTATCCTGAAACCCTCAGGTCCCCTATCTCCATCCCTTCTCCCTGGCTTGCCAATGTTCCTGTTTGAAGCCCAGTGTGTCAGATGACCCCATGTCCATCTTTCCTGGCTCTGGTGGGGCATCCAAGCTGGGAAGTTGGAGGTTCCCATGCAGAACAAGCATGGGCACCATTGTCTTCTCCTCCAGCCAGCTCTGCAGCCATGCTGAGGGGTCTAATGGTGTCTGTTGGGTATTTGGCAGGACTTGTGCTTGATCTGGGGTTCTTGTGGGATTTCTTTTGCTTGGTGTGTGGGAAGAGGAGGAGGGTCCTGGTAGCTGTCTTTTAGCCCTCACCTTGACTCCCTCAATATGCTTTAAAAAGCATCCCTACCTGAAGCCAGAGGAGTCACTTGTCACGGGAACAGAGACTGCACCAGGTTGCAGAGGGTATGGGAAAACGGCAGTCTGTACATGGAGAATCAGGGAATGTCTGCCCAGCATGGGGCCCCTAGGGAGTCTTTCCAGCAACTCCTGGAGACTCCCACAGTCTTCCCTCACTTGTTCATGGTGGATGTGGCTTTGGGGATCTCATTGTGCTGCGGCCCCGCTTATCCTTCGGATGAGCACCTCTCCTGCTGTCAGTCACACTTGTCTTGCACCATGTGTTGTGTTATTTAATTGGTAAGGTCATAGGAAAGAGCAGGCAGCACGTGAACCTCACAGTCTCATTGGCAACGGGCTCCCCCTTGAACCTCACGTCCACCCTTGAACTCTGGGGACCTGTTGGAGGCAGAGCTGGATGCCCTCCTGAATTTTGTGTCTTGGCCTCTCCTCCCACAGGACACCTGAATGCCAACTTTTGGTGGTTAGTTGCAAAGAGAGTTTAGTCTTCGAAGCCAACAGGAGCTGCTCAGTCATCAGTGTTTTTGCAAACCAGGCCACTTATTTGGGCACCTTGAGATGGGCTTAGGAACCTCACTTTAAATGCTAATTTTGGAACATCTTGAAACATACTTTGGAACATACTATCTTCTCCCCCCCTCCAGATCACAAGCAGCCTGTTGGCTAGGAGGTGGTGTCACATGGGCTGGAGCCTGGCTTACTCCAAGGGAAAGTAAGAAACCTTACAGGAAATATATAAAGCATTGATGGCAAAACTGAGTTTACTATTTAAATGGCCCCCTTAAAATGGGGCGACCTTCCTCACAAACACACACAAGTGAAAATGCCCCGCTGCCAATATAAATATATCGGGAACCTTTTATGACCAGCCAAACAGCCAACTTGTTCTTGGTTTTAACACTGGTTACTTTACATGGCTATCGAGCGATAGGTCGTTCTGTGGTTGTACAGCACCTAGCACAATGGGTGGGGTCTGGTCCATAACTGGGGCTCTGAGGTTCTACAATAATACAAATACTAAATAATAGTGCACCAACTGCCTGGAGCTGATGTACAGGGAGCTATTTGCTACCTCCCCTGTCTGTGCAGAGAGAGCAAACGCTGTCTGCACACAAGCTCGGGGAACTAGGTGAAAGAACAATAGCTGTAATAAATTAGCCAATTGTGCCCCCTTGTGGTACAGAGTGGTGCATGCACTAGTGATCTGAACAACCCTGTCCATATTTAAATCCTTCTTAAAGATATATAAACTCTCGATTGTTGTTCCCTTCCCCTAATCTCTGTCTATTTTTCTGTCCTTAGGCTCTGAGGTTCTTGGGGCAGGGACTACCCCGTCTTCAGTGCCAGCAAAACTACTATATCCATCATGGGTGCTGCTAGAAATGTTTATTAATATAATAATAATTAATAACTAATAATGCAGGCAGTCCCCCCAAAGAATCCCCGCCCTTTGATCCAGTGCCACAGTGGCCCCGCTGTTTGCTCTGCAGGCAGGCGTTTGTACGTTGGCTTTAATGCATGTCACATCAAACAGAAAGGCTGGTGAGGCCCAGTTCTTCGCTGCCATAAGATGAGGGTTACGCACACCTAATGCCAATGCTAAGTGTTCAAAAATCACAAGTCACATCCAAAAATAGCATGAGATTGTCTTAAAAATTGTGAGATTTTTTTTTTCAAAATAATTTTGGGGTCTTTATGTTTGTCATCTGTTTTTTGAACCTTTAGGGGGTCACGTTTTCAGGCTGTTCTCAGCAACCACAAGGGCTAGAAACTTACTGTTTTTTACATGAAAGCTGAGATGTTCATGTATTCACATGACTCCAGGAGCTGGGGCTTTAAGAAGCGCACCAAATGTCATGAGACTAGCAATAAAATAGCAAGAGTTGGCAACATGTCTCTCACTGCTCCCTACATGTTCCTGAATCCATAGCAGTAGCTGTCCCGTGACCAGTGACTTGTTCACTCAGTCCCAGTGACAGAGAGCAATCTGCTATATTATTTTGTGGGGAGGGTGTCTCCCTCACCTCAATCAGTGCTGAGGATCCCTCCTTTTCCTTATCTTCCTACCCGCAAATGTCTCACATCACAACCAGCTGATTGGATGACAGTCTTTTTCCCAGCTATTATGCTGCTCCTCAATTGGCCAGAGGGTTGTTTCTGCAGCATTCCCAGCCCTCACTGGCCTGAGAAGGAAGAGGTTGATTAAGTGTCGGCCCTCTAGGCCTTTGTCTGGTGCCCCAGCTCCTGGAGTTGGGGGTTACAGCAGGATCTCAGGGGTTTGTCTGTTTTTGTTAAAGTTTGTAGCCCTCATCGTTGCAAAGAAATGCTTGGAAATGTGACTGAAGTGTAACCAGTGCAGAGAGCTACCTCTGCCTGTGTCTGCAGAGAGCCTTAAATAATAGCGGAGTGGGGTGAACCACCCTGTTCATATCGACGGGGTATTACTCTGAGACTGACTGCTCTGGGGGCCTGGCCTCTCCCAGCATAATGGAGGACGCTGCTGTGGTAGAAGGAGGGAAGTGCAAGGAGCCTGCCCCACCCATGCGGATACACTCCATCTGCCGCGGTGAGTACTGCTCCTCCCTGCTGCTCCTTCCGTGGGAGCGATGAGGGCTCCAGGCCGCTCTGTCTGGGGAGGGGACCCCCAGGCGATCCCCACTTCGAGGGGGGTATGGAGCCACTGGACAGGGCAGGACAATGAAGTGGACCCACAGGGGCTCCGTCTTGTAGTGTGCATGTGGCCTCAGAGTGCCGTAATCTGGCGTGGGTAGGCTTTCTTTCCCCCCTTTGCTGCCTCCACGGCACTTCCATCCCTGTTAACCTATCAACCTCCTTCCCCCAGGAGCTGGGCTTCTCTCTGCATCGCCCTCCTCGGCTCAGGAGTGACTAGAAACCCAGGGGCAGTGCCGGTCACAGAGGTACGTCTTCACTGCAATTAAAAACCTGCGGCTGGCGCGTCCCAGCAGACTCAGGCTCGGTCTAAGGGCTGTTAACTGCGGTGTAGATACTCAGACTCGGGCTGGAGGCCGGGCTCTAGGACCCTGCGAGGTGGGAGAGTCCCAGAGCTTGGGCTGCAGCCTGAGCCTCCATCTCTACCCCACGATTCAACAGCTCCTTCCCCCAAGCCTGCGAGGGCAGTCAGCTGGCAGGGGCCAGCCCTGGGTTTCTATTGCAGTGTAGATGGACCCTGCGGGGCCTAGCCCCGGCGTAGAGTGCAATGGGGGGGCTGCGCAGAGGGGCCAGGAAAGCAAGGGGATTTGAACATCCGTGTGTAGCCTTCCAGGTGTCTTCACTAGGATAGATGAAGCCCTGAGGCCTCAGAGCTCAGGGATGCCCAGGAGCCATAACCGGACCCCATATGTCCCTGCCAGCATGTCCTGACTGAGGACCTTTCTGAAACAAAGCTTCTCTCTTTCCTCTCCCAGCAGGGAAGGGCTGGGTCCTAGCCGAGCTTCCTGCTTGTGTTACACCCTGCAGACTATCTCGCGGGCTTTTTCTTTCGGGGTGGGGGAAGGGAGAGAGCAGCAGTCTACCTGGCTCTGAAGGGTTAGTAACACCTCCCCTATGGCTCAGGGCAGCCTTATCAAAGCCCCCCGTCCTCCCTCCCTCTCTGTGTCTGTCACACCCGCATTTTAAGAGCTGGGCGCATTTGCTGCTGCGATGCTGCTTGCCCGGAGGTGTCAGGCCAAGTCAAACTCTGGTCTCTCTGCTCCGCCTGCGTCTCTCCCCTCCACCCTGAGTTCTGCTCCCCTCTCTGCTCCAGGCCGGCCGAATGGGGAGCAGGTGTCATCCTGTATGATGCCCTCCGGGGGGGCAGCGTCCTCTTTCTGCGATGGCACCCAGGGGATGTCACCCCAGGCCAATGTGTCCCTTCCACTTACATGCAAGGACATCCCTTCCCCCGGTGTTTCACATGGAGTCAAATGGTTGCCCGCAGCATGGAAAGTGTTTCCAGCTTTGTGCAGAACAGAGGGGTGCTCTTGTTACATGGTCTCGGACAGTATCTGGAAGAGCTGAAAATCTCACCACAAAGCCTGAGCTTGGCAGATTTTCCTCCCGAATAGATCAGGAGACGAGTCTGAACTTTTAGATCCAAATTGCCAAGCCTCAGACCCCTAGGGGTCTGTGTTACTCATGGGAGCCACTGGCACCTCTTTAATAGTGCACTGGGACTGCTTCTTATGGGCTGCGCTGGCTGCTTGGCCTATTGGACTGGTAATGGAATGAGGAACTTTTCACCTCCAAGCCAGGGATCTGATGGTGCAGGTAAAAACAGGCCCCCACTGATACTGACCCAAAGTCATTCCCATCTGATGGCCATTTGGTTGCATCATAATCTCGGGGCATAACAGCAACGATACAAACCAACATCCCATCGCTAAAGAGCAACCTGGCACCGGTCAGTCCCAAAAGATCCCCCCCACCATTTCCCCAGTGGGAGAGGCAGGCTGGCCTAGTAGTTAGGGCACTCCCCCAGGGCTTGGGAGACCTGGGTTTCCCAACTCTGCTGGGTAACCTTGGGCCAGTCATTTCATTGCTCTGTGGTTTAGTTCCCCACCCATAAAATGGGATGACAGCGCTGCCCTACCTCCCCGGGCGATGTGAGATAAATACATTGAAGAGTATGAGGCAGGCCAAGAATCGGGTGGTGGGGGCTGTAGAAGTATAAGGATGGCTCCATGGTCACAGCAGCGGTTCACCGACCTCCAAACAGGTGGGTGTGAGCCTTACGCCATGGCCTGAACTTCACTGAACCCGGGTTATATCAGACCAAGGGGGTAGTGAATCTAGAGCCCAGGGCCTCTCTCCTCTGAGAGGGCCCTGCAGCTCCCCTGCCCCGAGGCGGCTTGTGACAGTGCCCTAGCGCTCCTCCCCTCATGAGAGTGCCTATCCCTACGGCCGCCAGCTCAAACCCAGCACTGATGTGAAATGAGCTGGCAGGCCTCAGCCATTCACCAGCTCTTGGTGGGGAGTCACGTCCCACGGGCCCAAATGTCACCCCAGCCAGCATTAACGGCCCCTCCATGGGAGCCTAAGCAGAGGGCTGCCTGAGCCAGGGCAACTGAACTCCCCTCTCGCCCCAGGGAAGGGATGAGGCACGTTGGCAGCGGCCTCCGTGGAGTCAGTCTGCCCTGCCCCGTCCATGCTGTACCTGCTGCGGGCATTTATGGTGTAGCCCCACAAGGGTTGCAGATGGCACGTGGGCTGCTTTTGTGTGGGGAGCGCCATCTCCTGGCCTCTCCACCCCCCTGGCCTCTCCAAAGAGGTGCTGGAAGAGGGAGGCTCTCTGACACGCTGAAAGAGGGGAGCAAGGCGCCAGGTTCACATGGCACTCGTGCCTCCACTGCTTTGCGGCCTCGTGGCTGGGCTCGAGTCCAGCTGGCAGCAGTTCTGCCTGTAGGCAGGGCTGGGTGCTGCCTTCGCTCATGAGGACAATAGAGGAAGCACTGAGGTCTTTCCACTCGAGATATAGATCTCCTATGCGAAAGGGGAGAGGGAGACCCAGATTAGGAGACTACAGGCAGGCGTCAGACTGCACTGGAGAGAGCTGCAGACGTGAGAGCAAACCAGAGTGGGGCAGGAGAGAAGGGCTCTGTTCATTCATCCCGTACTGGCAGCAGAGCTGGCATAGGGATGGAAGGGAGATGGCTTGTGCCTCCTGCTTCTGGGACTGCTGGGTCAGTTGGGCCCTTGGCTCCTCACGCAGCCATGGAATAGCCAAGCCATGGGGTCATGCCTCCTCCCACCCCTGACCACTCTGGAATGTCCCCTGCACTTGAGGCTTCTGTACGAAGAAGGCAAATGCTGTATACAGGATGTTCCCTGGGCTGGGGGTGCTTATGGCCTCTCTACACTAGCACAAGCTGTGCAGAGGGGCTGTGATGCAGGGTGAATTCCTCTGAGAGAGGAAAGACAAATCACATGCTGCGACCGGGTGCTTTTATGTAGAGCTTTGTGCTAAAATAATGGCAATCAGAGCTCAGGCTTGCAGGCATACACTGATTGCAGCAGGTGGCTGGGAGGAAATCTCTCCCTATGTATGGGATTGCATCTGGGACTCGGTGAGTCCCCCACCTGAGAAGTGCACCCAAAGCCTGGCAGCCCCACCTAGGCAGTGACATGCTCCCTTCCCAAACCGCAGGGAAGTACAGCTCTGTAGTGTCCTGGGAATGTCCCCTCCACGTTCCGGATGAGGACACTGCAACAACAAACCAGAGAATCAGCTCAGGTTTTACACTGAGCCCTGGGTGGGCTGGGCTAGGACTTTGGGAGTTTAGTCAGTGCCCCATAGATACCTGTGCCATGCAGACATAATCAGTGGAGCTCAGTTATAAACCCATCAGCGTCTGGATCTAAGGAATTCCCGGTAACTGGGCAGCACCGCAGGATCCAGATTCTGACATTCAGGTACCTCTCTCTGCTGGGCTCAGACCTTCCTGTGGGCCTTTCCTCCCACACTCGGTTTGCTGCAGAAGTGGAGGTGAGAAAGTAGCCTGGACACTTGTGGACTTGCCCAAGGAGCAGGCTGGAAAGGGAGTCCCCTGGAATGCAGTAATGCAGCCCCCAGGGCAGCTGTGCATCACCTTAGACTGCAGGAGCCCTTTGTACACATGGGGAGGATGGTGACAGACCGCTTCAGACACTTGCTGAGGTTATCAGGACCTGACAGCGGGGATGAAAGCTCTCTCCTACCCCCATGGATGAGTTGAGCCAGGGACGATATCAAAGCAGGGGCCATTCCTCCCAAACCAAGAGGATTAGGTGATTAAGGGCTTTTACTGTAGTTTTTCCAGGTTCCAGCGAAGGAGGATACTTGGCAGGATTAGGCTGATGAAGACTCTCCCCCTGCCCTCGCCCGTCACAGAGAGACAACAGTACCTCAAAGAGAAGAAACTGCCTAGATGACAGACAGAACGTGTCCCAGGAGAAGAACCATCATTCAGCGACTGCTGCTGTCCTCTCCAGCTCCCGGTACCTCTCCACACGCTGGGACCCCTGTATCCTTCTGAGCAGGTATTATTGCTTTGCAACTCAGCTTGCAGCTCTTCAGTCATAGCCACGGCCATGAGGAAAGTCCCAGTCTGTGCTTAGTTTGGTGAGCGGTCTGTTTAGGCGACTCCGTGTCAAGGAGGGGGTGCAGGCAGGATTGTCTGTCTGTAGATGTGTCGGCTGTGAAAAGAAGAGTAATTATGTAAACATGGCCTTTTTTTACTCAGCACATGGCACTGGGCTCATGCATCACACTGAGAAAGGGAGGAAGGATGGGCTTGTGGTTAAGGCAGAAAACTGGGTTCAGTTCCCCATTTCCTGTGTGACCTTGGGCAAGTCACATGTTCCATAGGTGCCTCTGATCCCCATCTGTGAAGTGGGGATAATATTCCCTTTCCCCGCCTCTTGTCTATTTGGGCTGTAACCAGGAGTGTCTCTTACTATGTGTGTGTGCAGGGCCCAGTGCAATGGAGCCCAGATCCGCACTGGGGTCTCTGGGCGCTCCTGTAGCACATGTGATAATCAGCTGACTTTACTGCTTGCTGCGAGAAAGCTCCTATGCCATGCCCATTAGCCCTGCTGGTGCAGCTGCAGGCAACTGAGCTGGGACCCACTCCTCTGCCCTGAGCACACCACCAGCTTGGGTCCAGCTGCAGAGTCTTTCCTAGCAGCCCTGGTGTCAGAGGCAGGAGGAATCCAGCGGGCGCTGTGGATCCTGAGGGAGGCTGGAGGGCTGTTGGCAGCAGCAACAGAAAAGCTGTCTTTTGGCTGGTAAACTGAGCCCATTAGGTCTGAAAAGATCATTTGAGCAGAATGGATACTGCACAGCTTTCCTGGAGGATTGAGTGGGATACATATGGGAAACCAGCCACTGGATGGCGCTCTCATCCCACACAAAATGCCACCCAAATGGCATGTATCTGGCCTGTAGATGAAGCAGTGCCCCTAAATACAGAGGGTAGGTTGTGCCAGCATCAGTGAAGGTTCCAGCTCTAACAGGGCTACAGTACCCGCTATGGAGAGACTGTGTTGCCAAGCATAGTGAAAGAGCCAACAATGCACTGGCTCTGTACCAGGCATGATGAGGATACAAACACGCAGTCAATCACGGCACCAGAGGGAGATAAACTCACTTCCCTATTTACAAAGCCACCTGTTAGAAAGCAGTACACAGCTAATAGCAACTTGCCCCCTCACTGGCAGGCTGCAGCCGAGGGCTTCTCTACGGACACAAGTTGCATTGGTTTTAACTTCCAGTCAGTTTAGTGAAAGTGGTGCAGCTTTTGTTCGTGGACTCTCTTATATCAGTTTAAAACTAGTTATATTGGTTTAGTTTGCGCCTGTACATTTACTGAACCACTCGACTGCTATAAGCCAGGTTTAAACCACTAGGAGTGTGTCCACACACAAAGCGGCACTAGTTTCACCAAACTGGTGCAAAATAACACCTGTAATGCAATGGGTACAGATCTGGCCTGTCTTTTACCAGGTTACCTAGAGCCCATCATCACGTTGAGATCCAAAATGCTGCAACCCACACTGAGAACTGGGGAAACTCAACACACCTCACGCTTTCTAGGCGGTCGGCCCCAGTGTCTGCTGGCCTGGAAAGGCAGGGCTGGAATGGTCTCAGAGTCCCCGTGCTGGGTCAGTTTGGCAAGGCGAGGGAACTTGTTTGTTTGAATCCAGTCGGTAGTTACTGCCTCTTAGCATCCGTTAAGTGCCAGTGCCCAGACCCCAGCCCTCCCCACGCTGTAGTGATGTGTTTGTGAAACACACGGTGCTTGCGGTTGACCCAGAGCTCTGAAATAAGTGAGGCCGGAATACATGCACTGTTCTGTATCCTGATGTGGTAAGGAGCTCAGGCCTGCCTGAGGGAGGGTGGGTGGGGGGGGATAACAGAGGCTGCTGGTGCCAGCAGAGGCTGAGGCCACTGTCAGGAGCCTGTGCAAGGGGGCCTGCGATGTTACTGCCAAGAGCCTGTGCAAGGGGGCCTCCAAGGCTCCAGAAGGCTCAACCTCAGGCTACCGGAACCGTGATAAAAATGAACCTGCCCAGGACAGCGGCTGGGGGGAGATTAACGTCTGCATTGTCAACAAGCCAGCGAACAAATGTCACAGGAGGAAACGAAGGGCTGATGAGAATCAAACAGATCTTAGGGGTGAGATGCTGCTTCCCGCCCAACACGTGCGGTGCTGCACAGTCTCTACGTGCTGCCTGCCAGGAGAGCGGTGGGAGGGGGAGCCCGCACGCTCCCAGAGGGTAGCCTTGTTGTGCACCTGATATGTAGCTGGCAGATCATCAAGGCACCTCCAGGGTCCCCGAGGTAGGGGGTCGTCCTGTCTCGTCCATAACTCTGTCCAAGTGCTAATGTTAGAAGCAGTGATTACCTGGCATGGTGTTACCATCTCCCTGTGGGGGAATTCCAGCTGACACTTCTCAGTTCAAATACAAAGGAGCCAGGTGTCCCCTTCGTCAGTCCCCCAGCAGCATCCCACTCCAGAGGTGGCTGCATTTCAGTGGTGGATGGAATGTTTTCCTCTTGAAAGCAATGGGAGTTCGGTCCGTGTAGCCGAGAGTCCTAGTTTGTAAGAAAGCCCTTCACGCTTTCAGGATGTAAGGTGCTATAGACATGGGAAGTTATTACTGTCAGTCCCTCCTGCATCTTCCCCACTGGCAGATACCTGGATAGATGTGTTGTCCTCCTGTTCTCCCTTTATCTCTTTGCCCAGTCGGCTTCCAGAAATGCTACTTTAAAAGCATCCACTAAAGGTTTCCCTGTTTCTTTTTCCATTGCCTATAGGGTCTGGAATGGACCCCACAGCAGCAGCTCAGTCTTCAGTTGTCATTTCTTGACTGCATGGTTTTCCTCCAGAGTTTTCTCCTTCCTTCCTTTTTAGTGAACTTCAGTCCAGTTGCAGCAGCAGGTCTCTCTCTCCCCTTCCCTCCTTATCATTGTCTGTGTTTGGAAATGGACCTGATTCAGTAATTAGGGGCCAACAAATGGAGTAGCTGATCAATTTCCTGATGCTGATCCCTACATGTAAACAAAAGCAAGCAGGGGTTTGCACCAGCTGAGCTAATTGGGGTTTGGGGTTGAACCTTGATTAACACAATCAGTGCAAGCCCCAGCTTACCCTTGTCTACACTTAGGGTACATCTCCACTGAGTCTCAGAGCCCAGGTGGCTCCTTTACACTTCTTTCCCGTCCGACCATGCATGCCCTCTCTGAGTCGCTCCCGACCACAAGAAAAACTGCTCCCTCTCTATTCCCTCTTGTAGGGAGGGGATTCAAGGATGTAGTTACCTACCTCCCCTGCATTCTGTGGGATGAAGTCACCCTGTATCCTGCCCACAACCCCTTGGTTTAGTTTATCCCACCAGGTTGCTGAAGAGCTTTCCCAGGTTCTGCACAGGACTTAGTAATCTCACAACTCTGTTCACTTTTCAGGATCAGCTCTCTGGAAGACGATGGTATTCCCACTCCTTGCTACTAATATAACACACACACTGGGTCTGCTCCCAGTTAAAGCTCTGCCTTGTTAACTAAAACAACAAAACCTAAACCTCAGTACTAAGCTTCCTCCTCCACTCTGCTGTTGGTAGGTTCCTCCCTGCAGGACCCCCTTTGTCCCTGCACCCAGTGCACCTCTGGCCTAGCGGAGCGACCACTGGACTGAGACCCAGGAAACCTAGGTTTAACTGGCCCTGCTGGGTGACCTTGGGCAAGTCACTTCATGGCTCTGTGCCTCAGTTTCCCCATATGTGAAATAGGATAATGCTATTGACCACCTTTGCAAAGGGCTGTGAGATCTCTGGATAAAAAGCATGCTATGTAAGAGCTAGGAATTATTACTACTTCCCTCTGGCTACACTCAACCCTTTTTACACTTTTTTATACTCTCTCTCTCTGAGATTCTGCCTCGTGTCTCTTCTGTCTGGTTCCGTGTGTGCGAGACAGACTTTGGCTGTAGTGCTGACCAGACTAAGGGTTCACAAAGGTAGTAACTATATCCTGAAACAATAATAATGAATAATAATATTGGGGAGACAAGTTACCCAGGTTTGTCTAGCTCCTGTTGCGGTCACTTCTCTATCAGGCGCCTTCCTGGGCTAGTTCAGTCATCCCTGGTGTAAGTAGCGCTTCTGGGAATCAGGAACAACTCCCGTGCTGCTCCTCCCTTTACCCGGTGAACTCCAGGGGACTTGACTCATCAGCTCCAGTCTGTTCTTAATTCCAAAGACTGCTTGGGGGGGCATCTAGTGGTTGCTGTGTCTCACTGCATTCATCAGGGTGCACATGAAGGTGAAATCGCATAGCTGGAACAAGATGTCATCACTGGTGAGTGTGAAGGGAGAATAACTCCATCCATTGTTCAGGTGGCAGGGGAAGGTGTGCCTCTCCTTTGGAATGAGTCTTTCAGTTTGGGGCAGTTGCAAAGAACCGGCTGGCTGCTCTCCTAAAAACCCTAAGACTTGCCTTCCCTATGGTCTTCTGCACCTGCAAATATTATTTATTTGTATTCCAACAGACCCTAGAGCTGAGATCAGGGGCCCGTGATACCGAGTACTGTACACACCCACACACACTGAGTGAGAGACAGTCCCTTCCGCAAAGTGCTGACAAGATAAAGGGTGAGAGAAAGGAAATATTATTGACCTGCTCTTTACAGATGGGAAACCGAGGCACAGAGAGATTAAATGACCTGCCCAAAGTCACATAGAAAGTCAGTGGCAGAGCAGGATTCTGATCAGAGTACTGCTGAGTCCCAGTTCTGTGCTTTGTCCACAAGACTACCATCCTCTCTCAGGTAAAGGTCAGGGGGCTGCCACAGGCTCCTTTTTAATTTTGGTGCCTTCCGTGAGCTCCTGGCAAGTTCCTGGCATTGCCGCCAGTTGGATGCCCCACTAGCCCTCTTGGGATCACAGCTGTCTCTCTAGAAGAAAAAGCTTCCAATGCCATTCCAACAATAAAGCCAGCGCCTGCGTACAGGTCACTCTCCCTATCTATTGATGGTGCAAGGTACTATGGCTGCTCACTTTTCGTCTGATACAGTACACCGTATTGCTGATTTGCAGTGTCTATTGAAAAGTTTCATGGACTCTGCTCTGGATGTGCCAGTGTACCGTGTAAGGTACCTGTGAGATTTTGTGCAGGCAGCATCCGTAGAAGTGGCAGGGAAAAGAGGTGAAGGAGCGTATTGCGCATACCAAGTGGCACCTGGAGCCTGTTGGTGGAGTAGCCTCTCTGCTTGTATTATAATATTGCACCTGAGACTCAAATCAGGGCCCTCGTGCAATCTTAGAACTACAGACATTGGAGATGGAAAAGACTTACGGGGTCCCATTGAGATCCTCCCCCATGGCCAGTGCAGGAATGTTCTCTACAGAATGCTTTAAAGGGCAGTGGTATGTTTAGAAATCACAAAGCACCTGCTCAGATTCACGAACTGAATGCTTATAGTAAACAAGAAAAACAGCTGCCCACATGAGCACTGGCTTAGCCCATGGTCCTGCAGGGTGCTGTAAATACATCTTAGGGGTTTTGTATTGGTGTCCATGACCTTAGTGTCTGAGTGACGTATAACAAGAGTGCAGCACACATAGCTAACAAGTGACCTGTCCAGCCTAGGTTTCAGAGACCTAGTTACTTGGTTTCAAAGCACTAAATACATGACTGAGTCTGCAGTTAGGTTCATAGGTGGCTATGCAAGGATGTGTGCACGGAGAGTCGAACATATTCTATGGGCAGAATTGTTGAGTCACACAAGCAGGTGTTTTGATACAGGGATATTACGTTTCTGTGTCTATACAAATCCACCGGGGGGGGGGAGATGAGAGGGGCTGGCATGTGTTAAGAGGAGGCAGTGTGTCCTAGTGGATAACGCTCTGGCCTGGGAATCAGGAGACCTTGGTTCAAATTCTAGCTTTGCCACTGGCCTGCTGGGTGACCGTGGGCAAGTCACGGCACTGCTCTGTACCTCAGTTTCCCCATCCATAAAATGGAGCTAAAGATACCTCCTTTGTAAAACACTGTGAGATCTACTGATGAAAAGTGCAATTATGTATTAACTATTATGATCCTACATATATAATTAGAGCAGTTTGGACACATTTTTACCTTTTTTATGAAAACCAGGGGGTGATGTCAGTGAAAATGGTCAAAAAACATTTTCCTGCTTTCCACTCGGCTTATAGCTGGTCAAATAACCTTGTGTAAATAATTTTTGACCAGCTCTAATCATTCTATATAGGAGAATGGTGAGGTAATTAGTTTTGTGCATTTAAGCCACAGAAGATATACAAATGTAAGGTGTGTGGTTTCTATACACAAACCAGGCCCTGAGAGGCTGAGTGTTGTAGTTTGGGCTCTTAGGAGTTTGCCCAACTCTCCTCACAGCTCATGAGCAGAAAACAAGCAAACAGTGGGGGAAATGGTGGGCAAATATTTTCAGGAATTCTGAATCATTTTTCAATTCAGCTGCCTTCATGCCCCTGTTTGTTTGCTGGTCCCATATCCATCCCAATCTGTGTTTGTTCAAGCAAATGCTGGGGAATGGCTGTTCTTTCCATGAACACCTGGATTCACATGCAAACAAAGGGTGTTCCTTACTTGTGAAGGAACTGCTTGCCGCCTGTTTGTAACATTAGAGTCGTCCAATCAGGGAGCAGAAATAGGACTGTCACTCACAGCTCGTAGTGAATAATCAAAGACCCAGTCAAAAAGCAATGTGCTTGAACAACACATAGGTTGAAATCTCTTTCTGGCTCTCTGAATTCTTATATGGGGCAACTGTTTGTCTACTGTGTTTGTTGAGCAATTAAAAATCACGAATAGAGGTGTAAAAATCAAAGTCCATTTGCAAATAATTTGCAGACAGAAAGCAGGGCTAAATTCACTGGCTAAATTGTTTGTTACTATTAGTTTTCCATCCCTAGCTATGAGCCGTAAGTCTGCTAAGTCTCCATTCTTCCTTGATTCATGCCTGATTCGAGCTGAGATTTTTTCCATATCCATGAAGTCCCGCCTTCAAGGCACTCAATGGCCTGAGCCCAAGGTATCTAAAAGACTGACTAAAGCGCCACATTGAAGACCATGGTCCATAATTTCTCTCCTCTGGCACAATGGAATTTTCCACAATAAGGATTAAGTTAATCTGTACAAGAGACAGAGATTTTCTGGGGGCCAGTCCCAGACTGGAATGAATTCCCCCAGGAACTAAGGACCAGCACTAACCCCACCTTCTGCTCAAATGCAAGGCACATCATGACCTTGCTTTCTCTAACATACAGCACTGTGCATATATGTGCATGTGCGTATTCCAAAACTCTCCACTGCCCACACTTCTCCCCCTGGGGAGAGGATGAGAGAGCAAACACGTGATAGACACGTGCATTGCTTAATGCTCCACTGGAAGACGCTCAGATACTATGGTAATGAGGACCTATCTACAGTAGAATAGAATAATTCTTGTATTTTAACTAGCCACAGCTTCTGGGATTTTCTTTCTATGCTGATGCACTTACTCTGCTGGGGAGGAGGTGGGTGTCTCCTGAAATACAGTGAGACGGTTTTTGGTCATGCTGCATGCTGAAGCCTTAGTGCTAACACGTGTGCAGTGCTTTCCAGTGTGGTGGAGAGGTGGTGATGACAGTGAGGTGGGCCATGAGGAGGGAGTGCAGTGAAATGTCTCTGTTCTGTGCTGCAATGTATCTGTTTAAGCTTCCATCCAGTTAGTGATTAGTCCTTTGGTTCTGCTCATCTGGGTTCTTTCAGCGCCTTTTTAAACGAACCAGGATTTTCCAGTCTTGTTCTAAATGTCTCAAGCGATGGAGCTTCCTCCCTTGCGAAGCCTCTTCCAGAGGATGATAGGCTTTGTCAGGACGCTTTTCCTGATGCTCAGCCTCAATTTCTCCTTCCATAGTTTCATCCTCTGATACCCTTCTAAATAAATCCCCTGCTTCCTTGGTGTCTGCACTCTCCAGTTACGCTCGGGCTGTTATCAAGCCCCCTACCTCAAGCTATATACATTTCTCATAAACCACGTCCTCCAACCCTCCAATTCAGCAGTCCCTCTCTGGTCTGAGGCTGCACTGAAGACAGTACATCAGAGCTGTCAGAGAGAGGATCTCAGTTCCCTGCTCCATTGACAGCAGCTCTACCAAATAAGGGGCATGGGAGTCTCTCCCCTGGTCAAGCCACGAGCTTCACACAGCTGAGAGCCGTTTGTTGATCTCACTTGGGGGTGCAGAGGCCAACATTTGAGGGACAGAGAACTGAACAAATAGGACACAGTGGAATTTGGACAGGAGGATTTTAGTATTCACCGAATGGAGTATGGGGGTCACACATGAACTCCCGCCTTAGACTCTGCATTCTACCAAGTTCTGTTTAGTTAAAGCACCATCACTCCTGTAACCCCAAGTGGGCAGGTGCAGGCTGGGAAATGTAGTCCTGAGAAAAATGTGCTCCAGGAAAGTGGTTAAAGGTGTGGAAGGTGGAATGATCCTAATCTCCCACTGCCCTTGTAAGAGAAAGGAGAACTCCCTGGCTCAGGGCAACAGCTCTTCCCCTAGAGGACATAGATCCCCAAGAGGAACTGGCTGTGCCTTCTTCATTGCAATAAAGTTTATCCTCCTGAACTCCCAATGATTCCCCGTCCCTCCGTGGACTAAAACCTGTTCATTATTACAGGGATCTCAGTCACTCACCAGGCAGTGAACCAGACCAGAGCCCTCCTGGCCCCTCGTGCTTCAGGGTACCAACAGCTGGTTGTTAGCTTGGGAGGTGAGTGGAAGGGGGGAGGAGGGGTCATTTTCCCGTTGTGGAATAGTAATGCAGATTTAGGGACATGATGAGTGTTGGGGAGATGTGGGAGTCATAGCTTCCTCTGAAGCACCTGGAATTGGCCCCTCTCAAAGATACACACTCCAGAAAGAGATCTTGGAGTCACTGTGGATAGTTCTCTGAAAACATTCACTCAATGTGCAACAGCAGCCCAAAAAGCTAACAGAACGTTGGGAATCATTAGGAAAAGGGGTAGATAAGAAGACAGAAAATACTGTATTGCCTCTTTATAAATCCATGCTACGCCCACATCTTGTCAAAATACATCTTGAATACTTCATGTCAAAAAAGATATATCAGAAGTGGAAAAGGTACAGAGAAGGGCAACTAAAATGATTATGGGTATGGAAAAGCTTCCATATGAGGAGAGATTAATTAGACTGGGACTTTTCAGCTTGGAAAAGAGACAACTAAGTGGGGATATGATAAGAGGTCTATAAAATCATGACTGGTGTGGAGAAGGTAAATAAGAAGGTCTTCTTTGCTCCTTCTCATAACACAAAAACTAGGGGTTGCCAGATTAAATTAATAGGCAGCAGATTTAAAATAAATGAAAGGAAGTATTTCTTCACACAATGCACAGTCAACCTGTGGAACTCCTTGCCAGAGGATGTTGTGAAGGCCAAGACTATAACCAGGTTCAAAAAAGAACTAGATAAGTTCATGGAGAATAGGCCCATCAATGGCTATTAGCCAGGACGGGCAGGAATTGCTGTTTGCCAGAGGCTGGGAATGGCTGACAGGATGGATCACTTGATGATTATCTGTTCTGTTCATTTCCTCCGAAGCACCTGGCATTGGCCACTGTCGGAAGACAGGACACTGGGTTAGATGGACCATCAGTCTGACCCAGTGTGGCCGTTCTTATGTTCTTATACAATGTGATCACTCACCTTCTCAAGGTACAGTGACTCCAGTGCTCCATTCTCCGTATGGAAACACAGCCTGAGCTGGCCCCACCGGCTGACCCTGAACCCAGCCACCTGCCACTTTATTTCCTCCTGATCCCAGCCAGTTACCCCTGCAAACTGCTAAATTTTTCCAGTCCCAGGGAAATGCCCCCCCTCAGCACTGTGCTGTGTCTGGGAGGTGGTGACAGCTCTGTTCCCAGGTCTCTGTCAGGTCACTGAGCTCAATCCAGAAGGAGTGGAGGTGGATCGGGGAGACAGGGGTCACTGTACAGATTCAGGTCCCACATGAGCACCTGGGTTCCTGCCCGGCATTAACGCTGCCTGGCACTACTACAGAGTGCTGCCCTCTAGATGAGCCATTAAAGAGGGATGTCTCCAGCCAGCCACCCCAGGGAATAGTGAACGGGCAGGGAATAGCCCAGGTGTTGTGGCCAGCAGCCCCTCTCTCAGTGAGATGTGCCAGGCTGGATGAGAGCTAATCCTGAGTGCAGAATGACACCTGTAATGGACCACTGGTCTTCTGGAAAGCCGTGGGGTTCACTGCGGTTGAAATGCACTATAGGAAAGCAAATGCTATTCTTGGGTTATTCTTTTGTCTGTTGATTTTTCTCCCTCCCACTGCTGCATGGATGAGGCAGCCACGGCCCCTGCCAGGGCCTGTCGTGAACAGTGCAGAAACATCCCACAGAGGTCTGCTGCGTGGGCAATTCAGTGCCATCATTCAGTGCTCTGCTGCCCGGGCGATGCAGACGTCCCAGGGAGCGTTGCTGCATGGGTGACTGAGCTGGGGGACAAGCGGGGCCAGATGGCCTCTTAGGGAAATGACATTTTCTAATGCGATCTGTTTCATCAAAGGTCCCACTGATGTGTCCATTCTCCACGACCTCTAACAGCTCCACAGCTGGCCTGGCCTGCCGTTCGAAGCCAGGCCTGGAACGTCACAATGCAGGGGTAACGTTTTGGCCAAACTAAAAGGCCTCTTTGTATAGGCTGATTCCTAGGCACTCAGGGGAAGGGACATTTATTATTCAAAGCATCACAAGTGCCTCTGAGTTACCGCAATGTCTCGAGTGCTATGCAGGCCCCCGCTGATGGGGGCCTAATACAAAATGGCAGCCATGCCTTGAAGAAGGTCACTGGCTGAAAGCCCCGGAGCCATATGGGCTACTGGTGCCCTGCGTGCCTGCCCCTCTCTGCAGTGACAGGGCCAGGAGCCCAGGGAACTCTCAGAGCCTCCAGGAAGTTTCCTGTCTGACATCCTAGCAGAAGCATTGGGTCTCCAACCGCTGCCAGTCCTAGGCTTCCGGCAGGGGCTCCTGCCCGGAGCCCCCCTCCGCTATCAGCTCACCAGATGCTTTTGCAGGATACTGTGGTAAAACTGTGCAGGGCACGAGCAGCAATTTGGGGTTTTCTCTGGTGTCAGCCTTGAAGACAAATTGGATGGGAAAAAAATGATGCCCCTGTCAATGCCCATTAGTCACTCTTGTTTTCCTCCTGTTTGTGCAGAGAAGAAGCAATGGGTCCCCCAAGCGGCCGAAAGCGAGTGGACTGTGGGAGGTTGAAGTTCGGCAGGAGCTTGGCCAACTGTTGCCCTGGCCTGAAAGGGGTAAGATGTTCCCAACCTGTTCTAATCATTCGCTTCTTGAGTCAGATCAATTGTGTTGCCCCCTAGTGGTAAAACAGGGTGCACTGCGCCTTCCGACTCCCATCTCAGACACATTTCAAGAGTATGGGAGAAAGAGGGTATGAGTCCCAACCGTCAGCAGGAGTCGGCCATGGTGTGCGTCACAGAGTGACTCCAGGGGGAGATGCACAGCACATCTCCCTGACCCCAGGTGAGAAAGTACCCCTACGCCAGTCCCTGGAGTGTGCCAGCGTCCACGGTAACAGAGTGGAGATGGGTAGGGCCCAGGCAGGAATTCAGTGCTCATTCAGTGTTAATGGCCACTTGTTGCAAAGAGCACGTGTGTTATTGGGAAGGCAGCGTTCGCCAGTAAACCTGCGTGTTTCTATAGCGCCTTCCATTGGGGAGCATCTTAAAAAGACAGGCCATGTCTACGCTGTGAGCGAGGGGTGTGATTCCCTGGTCGCACAGACACGCTCGCACTGGACAGGCGGTGATGAGAGGAGGCGTGAGCTAGGCACCTCGAGTGCAAACCCAGCAGGCCCCAGCGGTACGTAGTGGGGTACCTAGCCCGTGCTACCACTGCCTGCGCTACCCCGGCTGCCCTGCTATTTTTAGTGCACCAGCTCAATGAGCGCTAACGCCAGGATGTCTGTGAGAGCTGGGACTCGCGCACCCACCTCCAACCCTAGACGTAGCCTAAGATGTGTGGGTCATGTGACCTGTCCCTGCAATGCAGCCCCTCTGGGGCGGGATGTGGCCATACAGCAGTGTGAGGCAAGAAGGGAGAAAGAACCCAGTATCCATCTGCACTGGAGGGGCATGCAGGGCTGTGGAACAGGACTGCCCTGCTGGGAATGTCTGGCTGCTCTGAAGGCAGTCTCAGAGCAGCCGGCCCACCTCAGCCAATGAATGACACTGAATGCCCGGAGGCTGCTAAGCTGCTTGGGTTCCTTCCCATTCCTCACAGCTGGCCCAGGCAGTGGAGACATGGACAGGTCTATTGTCCTGCCCATATGCTGAGTCCCATTCCCATCCGTGGGAGCGCTGTGCCAGCTCCTGTGGATGGAGCTTGAGCCCTGTGAGTGCCGAATCCTGTCCACTGAGGAGCCAGAGGGAGCTGCTAACAAGTAGAAGCTGCGCCTTCACCCAGTGTCAACACATGCTGGGCTCGCCTGCCACCCAAGGAATACAAGCTCTCAGCTCACGGGCTGGCTGTTTCTCCTGTGGGTGGGACCGGTTTGGGAGGCAATTCGTGGCTCAGTTCTTTCTCTCTGCAACTTCAGCAGCTGGGGCCCTACAAATCACAAGGCTGGCCCTGAGGTCATGGAAGGTGCAGAATGACCGTTTGGGTAGAAAAGCTACTATCTTGGGTTCAGTGAGGAAGGGTGGGGGGGAGGAGAGCAGAGAGAGCTGGGGACCTACCCCAGACCTCAACACCCAGCTAACGATGTCCAAAATACAAACAGGAGAAAGTCTGAATGGCAGGAAACCCGAGCAGAGCTGAGGGCCCCAGCGTAGGGGCTGTTTTGCTCCATGTTGGGGCTTTCTGCAGGCACGGAGCTAGTTTGTGTTTGCTGTTTAACTCCTTGTTAGTCTGCGGGGGAGGAGGGGGGACACTCAGAGGAGTTCATGGTGACCTTTGAAAGAGGAGAGGAACTGACTTGGCGAGGAAGAGACCTAAATGTGCTGTAAGTGCAGTGGGGCAAAAGCAACTCAACAATGCCCTGTGCCTTCATCTGGCGAAGGTCTCTGGGTTACCTCTGGACCATCTGCATGTACAGCAGTGTGCTGCAAGCAGCATTCACCCGAGGGAGGAATGAACCCAGCCTGCCCCAGGGGTCTGGCTTGTGCACCCTGTGGACAGGGCATCTCCTTCAGCCGATGTCTCTCTCAAAACCAGTTGCTTGGAGGAAGGTCAGGGCGAGCGACAGGATGAGATGGCACTGGCAGGACTTTCTAAAATACTCCCTGAAACCTCTCCCACTCTCTCCCTGCCCAGCCATTCCGCCTTGTACTGGGAACCTGTCAAATCTGACAAACTGAGCTGGGTAGGCTTGAGTCAGCATGTAGATGAGAGACCACCCAGGAACCCCTACAGACGGTGCTGCAGTAAGTGATGCTGATAGTCAGCAGGCAGTAGTCTGAGACACTAGTTGTGCACTGGGAGGCTTTGTCATCTTTCAGAGATGTGAGACTGGGGCCCTAACCATTTGTGGTCATTAAAGATCCCCTGGGAATAGTAATCCTGCTATCCTGGCCAAACTCCAGCTTCAGTAACTCCTGCACATGCTAAGCAACTGAATTCCCCCTTGCAATTCCTAGTGGAAAATAGTGTTTTTCATTTTCTCTTCAGAACTGTTGTCCTAATGTTCCTGTGTGGTGTTAGACAGCTGCTGTGTTTGGCCCTAGAGATGGCTGCATGGGTTGGGTGAGTGATCCCTGTGCCTCGTTTGTGTGTCAAGTGAAGTTGGGGATGAAATGGCTCTACAAGGGTGAAATATTATGTGACGAAAGTTAGACTGTCTCACCAGCTCTGGAAAGGGAGTCGCAGGGACTACTGCTCCCCTATCTTCTAACAGCTAGCACTATCATGCCATGGACCAGCTCAGCTTCTAAAAGCCATCGACTCTGTGAAGTTGGAAACTGGAGCTGCTCTCCATCTCACTGCTATGGCTGCATTTGCTTGCTTTATGTTGAGAGCGGCACTAATTAATTATACTAAAAAAATTTTCTCTGCATCCATGTTACATGCAAGAGTCCCCTTAGTCCTGGTGAATAACGTAAAGGGAACCCACAGAATTATCCACCACCCAGCGTATTTTACTAATCAGTCATTTTCTGGCCACTAGATGGTGCCGTACAACTGTTCTTTACAGTTCCTGGCTGGAAAGGGAATTCAGTGGGAGGAACTGGTTAGTCTCAAACCACAAAGGTACCAGGACTCTGCACATCCATCACACACATGCTAAGTATCTGACACCAGAGGG
The DNA here is from genome assembly GCF_026122565.2 of Emydura macquarii macquarii. Taxonomy (NCBI): domain Eukaryota; kingdom Metazoa; phylum Chordata; order Testudines; family Chelidae; genus Emydura; species Emydura macquarii. The sequence goes on along the minus strand of NW_027131105.1, from coordinate 13,257,256 downwards.
TGGGAGAAAGTTATGCTGGCATCAGGGCTGACCAGATCTGGAATGTTGCCGATGATCTCTGGACAGACAATCTTTCTAACACCTAAATATTCTTTACCAGAGGTGTCTGCCTCATAGGGATACGAGAAGTGATCTTTATATCTAAATAGATACTACCAGAAAGGCATTAGAAGAACATTAATAAAGTTGCAAAATGTGGGTCCCCAATTTGAGACTTGATTTTTCAGAGAACTTAGCATTAGATAGCCCTTTATATGTTCAAAGCACCGCTACCATTGGCTTCAGAAAGTGACCAGCACTTCTGAACCCAGGATATCAAGTCAAGCACTCAGAAAATACGGCACACCAAAATTAGTGGCCACCTGTGAAAAGTTTGGTTTAAGTGACTTGCCCAGTATCACATAGGAACTCTGTGGCAGAGGCAAAGATAGAATCCAGTTCTCCAGGATGGCATTCAACTGCCTTAGGCATAAGGCCCTTCCTTCTCTTCCTGCTATCCCCTGCCTCATTCACTGCACACCTTCCAACTTCTGCAACAAATGAGTCAGGGGTCCTACAGACAACGGCCTCCTTCACTACATACACAGTCCTGACTCATCCCCAGAGCACTGTCCATCCTGTAGACTGACTGAGGCAGCGGTCTTGTGGGAAAGATAGTAGGTGTTCATGCAATTCAAGACTGTCTCATAAAGTATACACACAAAGGGTCCACATCCATTTTCCCTTTTCTCCCCGCCCTTAAATTTGCAACCTTAATACTGTTCTTTTCATAGAATCATAGAAGATTAGGGTTGGAAGGGACCTCAGGAGGTATCTAGTCCAACCTCCTGCTCAAAGCAGGATCAGCCCCAACTAAACCAATTTCCCATTGTTTTTGTGTAATTTGCTAGGTTCTTAAAAAAGCAAACTGGAAAACAGAAATTTTAGCATAAGCCTCACAGGAGATTTCAGAAACCTGTCCCTAGCATGGATTTAAAAATAAAAACAGGGAGAAAGCACTGAGCAGACTTTGCAAACAAATAGAAGAAGGCGGGGGGGAGAAAGCAGTCAAACTCTGAGCATCATCCAAGCGGTACAAGTAATGAAAGCTTTGCATGGATACGTATTTGTGTGTGTGCATGGCTCCCATCTCCATAGCATCTGAGTGCCTAGCCCTAGGTTTTGTGGTGCTTGTATAGCATTCTGTGTGTGCACATGCATGTGTGTTAGTGTTTCATCCCAGAAAAGCTATACAAAACGCTGGGGAGAGCTCTCAATTACTTCAGTAATTGGAGGGCTCTGTAAGGCCCTCGTTTAGTTTGTGTATCAGTGTTTAAAGGTTTTTCGGCTTGCCTTCAGAGTTGTCTGCACAACTTGCTCTAGGCAAACCCGTCATATTTTTATTTGCATTTTATCCTGAAATGCAGTAAATGGAATCCTGGGCATTGCCACGTCTAATCTAATCTAGCCGGGTATTTCCAATGTGCCTAGCACAGTATCTAGGCCCAGCACAGCCAGAACATCTTTCAGCGTGAGAAATTGGGCTTAAGCAAAGCCCTGTTTTGTTCACTTCCACAGGAGGCGTGCCAGGAAGAAGCCATGTCGGGGGGATAAGCGCATCCTTCCTAAAAGGCTGCTGGCACTGAGTTCCTTGGGAGCTGAGACCTGGGAGTCAGGAAGAGGGGAGAGGGGGTGGGTAGGGGTTGGCGTTTATGGTAGAATTATTTTGATATGGGTATTTGGCTTTATCAACCACCTTCCTCTCTCTGTCAGGGCCGCCAGGTCACCATCTTGTTGACTCTGAGCCATCAGCAATGTCAGCACATGTCCCTCATTTTAAAAGTAGCCAATGGTTTAAAGAGTCTGAGATCACGGAAAGGTCAAGATAGCTGGTGGAATCTGTGTTCCCATCCCCCCCAGACTCCTCTTAACCTCACCCTTTGCAGTCAGCTTGGGGCCAGAAGCTGAGTTCAGTGGAGGGAAGGAGGTTGCCTTCAGCATGTAGGATAAAGGGCAAGAAGCCACAATTATCACAGTGGTTGGCACAGGAATGGCAGCTGTGCTCTACATGGGATGGAAGCAGTGTCTGGCATGGGGATATCCATGCTACGCACTAAGCAGAAGCAGCGGCTGGCGCAGAAGCAACAGCTGTGCTCCACGCGGGATGGAAGCAGCGGCTGACACGGGAATGGCGGCTGTGCTCCATGTGGGAGGGAAGCAGCGGCTGACACGGGAATGGTGGTTGTAGTGGGAATGATGGCTGCACTGCTGGTGGGATGGAAGTCTTGCTCCTTGTGGTGTGGGTGGCCGTGCTGAGCCTGGGGTCAGAGTTGACTGTGGGAGATCACAGCTCCTCGTACTCAGGCAGCTGCTCTTGCATTTGAGTGCTTTCCTTTTTTCTTTACCATTGAGGCAAATTACAGCCCTTTCAAGTCAAGCCCTTGTGGTAGCGAAGTCTGGACTAGAGAAACACTAATCATGGAGTCCCACTGGGGTATGCGTTTAATTGCCCATGAGATGCTAATCTGCTGGAGGGTCTCTAGTGCTCCTTTATCTAAGACTTTCCTATCCCTCCCACTTTCCTACTGTCACTCTGCAATTCCCCCGGTGGATGCCTCCCAACTCCTCTTCATGCAATTTCTTTGAACCAGTCTGTAAATGGAATTGCCAGCCCACAACAGCTTGTGTTCAGAGAAGCAGAGGCAGAGGAACTCTGTTGCAGCTCCCCCGTCTCCTCCCTTGCAGGTGGTGCGTTTCTGGAGGCAACAACAGAAGCAGCAGGATGGAAATCTCTTTCCCCTCCAGCAAGTGCATACAGCTGGGCTTTCTCCTGCTGCTGTTGCTAGCACCAGGAAGATTGAGCTCAGACAGCCCCGGAGTGCAGCCGGAGGAAAGAAGGCCCCTCATTCTTGGAATCTCTGGTGGCCATGCCTCCTCCTCCCCCAGAAGTTGGCTGTGATGGACAGGGGAGCTGTCGGCTCTACTACCTTGTGAGCAGTTAGCCCTGGAAGAGGTTCATATGTCCCAGAGGAGCAGCAGATGGAGTTCTGACAGATCCTGAAGCAAACCAGAGACAGTCACAGGAAACCAAGCTCGTCCAGAGCTAGGAACCTGATAGACCGGCTTCACTTAGTGGAAAGCAGCGTGGTGTCCATTCAAGGCTGCAGGAGAAGAGCAGTTCAAACTGAGCCACATGGAGGAGAGACTCAATTCTTTGGCCATCCTGCTACTGGGCAGTCTGTCTGGCTGCAAGCTGCCTTGCAGTGGCTCTGTCCTGAAGATGTCCATCCAAGATGAGAACATTTGGGCTTTCCACTTCCCCATTAGCGAGCTGCTCTTGTGCAAATAAGAACGAGTTCCATCTTCAGTGGAATGATCAAGGAGCAAAGATATGGGCACTTTTGGGTCTAGTTCTACAAAGGCTCATTGGGTTGGTTTTGGTTTTGCAAAATCCAAACCAGGAGTGATTCAAATCTGAGTCCCATTTTTCCAAACCCACGAAAAGATCAGGGAAACGAAAAGCTGGAGAATTGATTCCAGCTTTGGTCCATCTCTCCCCAAAGCATCTCCAAGAAATTCTCACTCCAGCTGAAAAGGACATGAGGCCTCCTTCCCAGCCTTCCACTCACAAATAGATTGATTGGTAATGAGCGGTCCTCATGGTATCCCAACACAGAGCTCAGCTGCCAGGAGGTGCCCTCACAAAGGGGATTTGTAGGGGACAGGAAAGGGAAGGAAGCATGTGACTGGCCTGAGGAGGCAGGAATATTGGCATCAACCCCAAACGTGTCAGTAGCGTGTAACATTTTGGCCCTAGGTGCGGTGGGGCTGCACAGGGTCACTTGTGAGGAAAGATGAGAAGAGCTGACTATGACGGGTTTGGCTAAGTGACAACCAAGGCATGGGGGCATGGAACGTAACCGACAATGCGTATTTGAAAGAGTTAAATCCCAGGATGAAGAGGAATTGTTTAGGATGAGCCACAAAGCTATAACGAGCAGGAAATGGGATGAAACTCAGCAAAGGAAAATGTAAGTTGAATATGGGGGAAACGACCTACCCACAAAGTTTACTAGATTGTGTAATAGTCTCCCAAGGGAAGTGGTGGAAGCTGCTTCCCTGGAGACATTTACAGCTAGACTGCTTGTGGGACTGAAAAATGTACCACAGAGGATTGACTCTGCATTGGCCCCTGGGACTTAGTAGGGCTCTTCCACTATGAGTCATTTCTCAGTTTCTTTGTGGAGGCAGATGTGTGTGTCTCTCTCTAGACACAGATTTGCAGTCGCTCTCTATGTACATTACACAGACACCTCTTCCTTCACCACATACATGATGATGCTAAGTCATCAGGCTGGTTTGGTGCCATGGGATTGCTTTTGTTGTGACACACGATTAAAGTGCACAAATCAAAAATATGAGCAACTTAAAGTCCTGAGGTTCTTCATCCAACAAACGCTGTCCACTTCCCTCAGCTCAAGATGGGACACAGCATGCTGAGACGTGTCATCTCTGCGGACTGCACCTTTTACTAAAGAAGAGCAGTTGCAATTTGCCCATGCTAAGCCAGTTAAGTGTGGCCAGCCTGTGGGCATAGTTTGGTTACATCTTCTCTTGGGTATGGAAAATGAGCCTCTCACGAGGTATTTATACCATCCCAAGTTCTCAGATTCCCACCAGTGGCTGGTTTTAAATGGCAAGCAGCTCATCATCCTTGGACAGCAGGATGTTTACAAAAGCAGGATAAGGCTCTGAGCTGGGAAGCAGCGGGATGAGATCAGCGATCATGGGGAGCTGGATGGCATGGAGACCTGGAGATAAAATATGGAGCTTTTCAGCTCTAGGTCACGGGCGTGGATAGATTCCAGTTCAGGCCCAGCGGGGTAGTGACACGCGGCAACTCACTGGTGTGTAGCGTTTAACCGGTGAAGTTAACCACTGGCCTCAGCAACTAGGGGGAACTAAGAAGTGCCGCAAGGCTGGGCAGGCTTATCAAAAGCAGGGCGTCTGCATCCTGCATGAAGGAGCTCGCAGCACACTTGTAGCCAAAAGTGCTCATCCCCCCCGCCCCATCCCCAGGGAGCACAATGGAGATTTCCCCCAACCATCACCTCCCACTTCATCAGCCCCCTGGCAAATAAAGGGAGCGGACTGGTGCTGAGCACTTCTGTAAATCTGGTCACTTCATTAGGTGCCTAAATGGGAGCAGAGTTCTTGAAAATCTGGCCCTTGATGGTTCATGTGAAGCAAGTTAGAGGGCGAGCGTAGTCCAGTAATGGGCAAGAGTCCATACCCCCCTAACCACCATCCCAGCTGACATTAATTGGCAGTCCTAGGGGAGGCCAACAGTGGCATGGATCAAGGTCAGAGATGCTCTAGGCTAGGTCCCCATTGCAGGGGCCCATCCACCCCAGGGTACCCAGCTGGAAAGAATACAGCTGCTGCTGCTTCCCCTGCCACAATTCTGCAAGAGCCTCCAGCACCTGCCAACCCAGCCCCCTGAGGTAGCACGCCATTGGCTTTAGTGGGGAAAAACAGTGTCACAAACCAGCTTGGCTGGTGGCTGTTCAAAGCCCAGCCTGGCGGTGAGCTGCACTTGGACATATTCCCTCTGCCAGTGCAGCTCAGCCGGTGCTTCAGTCCTCTTTTGCTGAGGTTGAGGGATTTCTCCCTCCTCAGCCCTCACTCAGTGGCTCTTTGTTTCAGAAAGTAGACACTGCAAGACAGTGGAGACGAAGGAGAGCCACAGTTGGCACTAAAAGGGATGGGGCAGGTGGGAGCTCAAGGTAAGGAGATGATGTACAAAGTAAGTCCTACTGGGACGCTGCCAGTGAATACCTAAACTCCCCACCCCACCTCCGCATAACACCAGTTAGCTATGACATCCTCTGCTTCCTGCCTTAAATCACTGTGTAGTCTCCTGGGTGCTGTTAATCAGCTGCTTCATTCCACTCCAGAGGTGGCTGCATTTCAGTGGTGGATTAAATGATGCCTGTGAGTGCACAGCCCTTTGGGATAAAGTGGATCCTATTAATTAGCATTACAGAAAACTTTCTTTCCTGTGCAACCTGGAGAGATACACCCAGAGATGTTGCTGTCACACTGTGTAAACCTTCCCTTTTATCCCCCATAAGATACAGTACTTCAACTCCCCATTACTAAACCAGTGGGTTCAACATTTCATGAAGACTTCAGTCTGGGCATAGCAGACAATCCCCCTTCTTGGATACTCCATGCACCCCATCCAGTCAGGGTGGGAGGTGAATGAATGGGTGTAGTGACTCCAGTGCAAATACTAGTTCAGCCCATAAATTAAACTGAGTTTGGGGAGGCTTGTCCACAATACAAAGCCAGGGTGGCCCAACTCTTAGTGTCTCTGCAGGAGAGGGCCATGGGCTGGGAGAGCTGGGGCTACTGCAGACTGGAATCCAGGTGCATTGGTGGAGCTGTGTGAGGTCCCAGGATCAGAACAGCAAGGAGGGCTGCAGTTCAGGAGCAAGGTGCATCGGCAGGCCTGGAATAGCTCCTTCACTAAAGGGGGCAGGAGGGAACTTAGGAGCTTTCACAAGCTGGGAGAGGGGAGAAAGAACCCAGGGGAGTTTTACAGTAAGTCAATGAGTGCAATTGTTTCTGCTTTTGCAGATTTAGGAAGAGAACGCCAGGCTGAGGAGACACCAACCCCTCTCAGTAAATGTAGGGCCAGCCATTTTGTCCCTCCACCTTGTGTTGAGTGGGGTGGGGGACCCCCTCGCAGCACATGAGATTCATGTGTCTGTCAGAACTGGGAGCACTTAAACCCAGAAACTCTCTCCTATGGCTTCAGTCTGAATTGAGCTGAGCAGAGGCCAGGTCTGATGATCTGAGCACAGAACTGAAACCAGGAACTAATGGGTTCTAGTCTCAGCTTTGACACAGCCTCCCTTTGCAACATTAGGCAAGTCACTGCTCCACTCTGTGCTTCAGTTTCCCATGTATAAAGTGGGCGTGATAATGTTTTTGTGCCTCTCAGGGTGTGTGAAGGTAAATTAGTTAATATTTGCAGACCCCTGTGGGCCTGACCACCCTTTGCTGCAGAACTCACAAAGGGGAGGGGCAGTAGGGAGGAAATTTCCATAAGGTTTCTCTTGTGGTGTTACTGCTACATCATTCAGTCCGGTGAGTCTGCCCCCAGCCCCTGCAGAGTGGCTCCAGCTGTGCCCCTATGCCAGCTCTGGGGACTCTGTGTCCCTTTCTGCTCCCTGGCACCATGACTCTAACAGAACCATGTTTCCAGCCCTCCCTTGGCCCCACTTACTCAAAGGACCCCATAAAAACGCTCTGCCAAAAATGTAACACAGCCAGGTCCTTTAGCCTTTTCCCTGCCAGGCCTCTGAGTTATTGCTCTTTATGTTGGCTCCTCCTAGTGGAATCCACTAAGAAGCCAGAGCAGATGTTCCCCCGGGACTGTGTGAGATCCACAAGCAAGGGATCTAGGACAATGGGATCTACACCATTCAACCCATCCCACTCCAACATCCCTTCAAGGTAAGAGGCCAGTGGCTGGGCTGGGTCTCACTGGGTTATTGCAGTAGTGCCACACACCCAGGCCATGCCAGCTGTCCAAAAGCACCAGGCTCAGAGGACACAGGATGGATCCTATACACAGGGATGCTCCGTACTCACAGCTCTTCCTGCCTCTGCTCTTCAGGTGGGAGCATTTGGTTGTTTGCCCTGAGCTGGAATCCTGCACCCTCTGATTGATCTTTGTGGCCTCTCACACTTTGTGTTCAATCGTATTTCATTAAATGAGGCCTGCCCTGGAACCCCTTGCAGCTTGGCCCTCCAGAGAGCTGGGCTCCCCACATGGGGAGCAGCCCTACGGCTGCGGTGAGGGCCGTTCCTGGGGGAGAGTTTGGGGGTGCAGCATGCTGTGTGGAGAGAGTGAACCCACTTTAGGAGCAGCACCCAGGGAAGCGAGCTGCCTCCTGCCAGCCTTAGCCTCAAAGGGATTTCACGGTGTCCTGGGGCCGCTGTTCGGGGATAGAGATCCTAGAGGAAGTGCTTCCCTGTCTGCCTGTCATAGAAGGGCATTGGACTCCTGCTGCATAACCTGCTATCCCCTCCCCCTGCAGGCATACTGTGACATGATGACCAATGGAGGTGGCTGGACTGGATGGCTTCCTCCCTAGACTTTAACTGCACCTGGCAAGAGCATGGGCTGGGATTCAGTAGCCTACAGGGTTACTGGTACAGGGCTCAGTAGTCTGGCTGGGCAACGAGCAATTGCACAGCTGGACTCGGCTGGGTCAGCGTGTCCTGCGTATGCAGCTGGAGGACGTGACCTATCGTAAGCTCAGGATGGCCAGTGAGGGGAATACCAAGGCAACGCTCTGAGATACAACCATGACCACAAGTGTTTCACCACCTGGGATAGCGACAATGGCAACTACCCCATGGGCAACTGCAGCACCAACCTAGCAGCCAACCTCAATGGGAAGTACCTCTGGGGATGGTGCAGTGGGGTGACTAGCGGCATCTTTTGGGGCATATGGTATATTCTGACCAATAAGAGGACCCATCAGAAGTATTCATTCATGAAAGCAGAGATGAAAACGAGGCCAGTCAGCTTTTAAATGGCACCTACAGCTGGGACTTCTAGGGGAAGAGGAACTTTTAAATGGCACCTACAGAGTGAACTCCTGGGGGGAAGAGAGGAATTGCTGAGTTGGGATAGGCAGGAAACTAGGTGAATGGGATCAAACTGGCCAAAGGGAAATGTCAGAGATATCAGGGAATGTGGCTACTGCTGAAAACTATTGGATTCCATGGACAAGGGAAATGGTGGAAACCCTGTTGCTTACCTGATTTCAAGGAGGAGATGCCTTGGAGAATACATTTCTGGGAACTTTCCCATCCTAAGGCCAGGGCTTTTTCAGTTCTGAGAGACACTGATATACCCAACCCTTCTGCAAGCTTCCTTAGTGCCTATCCTGTCTTTGCTACCCTTCCCCCAGGCCAGGGCTGCCCTCTTATACAAACTTTTCCCCAGAATTCCTTTTTGGGGCTGGCCCTTTAAATTTGACAGCAACAGATGGCTGCAACCCTAAAGGAGCCATTTTGCAACAGAGGCTGTTTGCTGCATCTCTGTCTTCCAGCTAGTGAGGATCCTGAACTCCAGGTAGGTTTGTTTTCCTCTCCTCATTCCTGGCCAATTCTTACAAATAGATTTGGTGGGAGCCAGGAGCTGTATTGGACTCTGGAGGGTAAAGGGTTCCTTTGATGTATTGTGAAGCCTTTATTGCCATGCACTATTGTCAAAGGTCCAAGGAACCCAGTCACTGTCTTTCCTTGGGGCTTAGCAGAAAGGGCATTGAGTGTTGGGGTCATTCAAGACTCCTGCTTCTTTGAGAGTCACAGGCCTAGGGTGTCCAGCTGTGTCTACCCTGAGCCTGGATGAGACACTCTCTGTGAGGGTATGGCTTTATCGTCTATTTTATACCTGAATTAAAGATGTATTTTATATTAATAGCAGTGCTTGCATTAGCAGTGATTCAGCCTGACTCCTCCGAGAGCCAGGGCCAGGAGTGCCAGATGGAGCTGTAATGGGGTTCTTGTCTGCTCTGAGTGGGCATTAGAGGGCCCCAGGACTCTTTTCCTAAGAGTTGGGATTGCCCTGACCTGCCTCACCAAAGTTTTCTCCTCTCCCCACTCATGTGCTGTCCTCCACTCCTCAGGTGGCTGCACTTTGGGTGGGTGATGTGACTCGAAGGTGCTTAGATTGTAAAGTGCATTGGGGTTACAACCCGACTGGGGAGTGATTCTGGGTTGTAGGAAGGCAAAGAGGATACTGCTGTAGTTGCTTTAATCACCAGCCTGTGGAAATGGGTCTGCTCCTCCCAGGGGACTCTTAGTTATGTCCCATCCCCCTGCAGTCAGCTTGATACTCTGCAGCAGCAGCAGCCACCTGGCTGCCTGCAGTTCTGCTCCTATTTATAGCTGCCTGTTTGCAGCCAAGTTCTCCATTAAGGAGCAGGCTCTGCGAGCTGCCTACCAGCGAGTGTTGAGTGGTGGCACCAATTAAATGGTAACCCTGTGGGATGAGGAGAGAGAGACACAGCATGCACTGTCCCTACTGCACAGCTTTGGTCTCTTGGATACCGAGCATTCCACTGTACAAAAACAGTTGCCTCCTGAGAGGGATCCGAGACAGCTGGGGGGAAACAGCCCAGGGCACAGTCAGGGGGGCCATGGATTCCTTTAGGGATAGTCACTGCACAGGCAGCACAAAGCTGACCTCCCAGAAGCCCAAGAGACTGGGGGACCTCTCCAGGGAGCAGCATTACAAACCCTGTGCCTGAGGGGGGAAGTTTTCTCCATCTCAACATCTGCCTGCATTATATTATAGGGGAGAGTTCAGATCCCACACCCTGGCATTGGATGTCCCTCAGATCCAGTCCCTTTCCTTCTGCTACCCAGTGCCACTCAAAATCTGGTGCCCAATGTATCCTGAACCCTGGCACTAGATATGTCCTATCACCCTGCTTTCCTTCAAACCCCCCCTTGCCTGGGCGTGTTGGATACAGAATTCTATGCTGGAAATTTTGTAACTGTCTTGTACTTACTGTCTGTAACAGTCCTGTGTAGAATTCTCAGCAGAGGCTCCTAATAACATCTAACCTTGGCTAACTGGGGCCAGGTGCTCATATGGGTGCAGGGGGAGGGTTGGTCTCTCTCCCACTCAAGGTCTGGGCTTAGCAGGTATAGAAAGGAAGTCAGTCCTTGTGAGATGAGATAATGTGAATGAATGTTTTTTGTACTGGCCTGGGAGCCAAGCATCTCCTGGGTTACAGACCCAGCTCCCCCTCCCTGGATCTGTCCCCTCTCTGCAAAAGAAGAAGAGCTACCAGCCTGTGAGCAGTTTTTTTTAAAGACCAAGGTGGTGCTGTGTCATTTTGCACAGGCAAAGTAATAAGAGGCCATCACATTCAATTTACCGGGTCTCCTGCAACTTGTTATGATGGAAACAGCTGCTTGATTGAGTATGAAATCTTGTTTCCTTCCCCTGAGGGATTTTACATTCTCAGGACATAGCTGGAACATAAGGGCTCTTCTATTTCTCAGACCAGAGTCCAGCTAACAGCGGGAGTAGGAGCTTTTCATGGGCATCTTTCCTTCAGACACGGAGCTCTGTGTTAGCTGGCCTGATTCCCTCGGCCGGAGCCAGAAATACCACCTCCCCACACACATTGTGTTGCAGGCAGTCTGCCTGGCAGGAGATCTGACTCAGAGCAGGCTGCTGTATTTCACATCCTTGCCTGGTGTTTGAACTGACTGGGAGGGGGGTGATGCACTGCAGATCCTTCTGATAGATGGTGGTAGGTCTGGGAGATGGCCTAAATTGGCAGCCATTCCTCCTCTCCCCCACTCCAGTACTCTGGCTATGAGGAGGGGCTGAGCTGTGATTCTCTCTATTTTCCCCCTCTCTTATGCCTTCCCCGCCCCCCTCCACTCAGAAACTCCTTAATGAGAGAAAGAGATACCCTTCCTACAGCCAGTCCCCCTTCACGCCCAGGCCATTCCCCTGAGCTCTAGGACCCATGTCTGGGAGATGGTAACCTTATGGGGCCACAACTTCCTGGCCATGGGATGGAGTCACTGACTAGACACAGCCCCCAGGCACTGGCAGCTATGTGTGTGCCATGTTACAGCGTCATGCATGTGTGATGCTGCAGCCCCCTGCTGTGGAGTCTTTCTCCTGGCTGCGAGGAGGGAGAGGATTTCCCTCCCCTTCCTGGAGGGACAGCGTTTGCACACCACTCGGCTTGCCATGCATCCTGAAGAGGACTTCTGCAACTGGCATCACGCAGAGTGAGTGGAGCCCTGACCAGAATCAAGGAATCTGAGGAGAGGGGCTTTTGCATTGGGTCCCGGGACTGGAATAGCAGGTGGGCGGCTGTAGGTCAGGACTGAGATGCACTGACACAGCTGTGTGGGAAGGTGAGGACTGCAATAGCACTGCAGGTGTGGGAGCAGGGGTGCTGCTGGTCAGGACTGAGGGGTGTTCGTAGATGTGTGTGGAGTCATAGGATTGGAGTAGCAGATGGTTTGGCCCATCAGTGTTAATATGCCCTGATGGTGAGCGCTACAGCAAACCTTGAGAGAAGCTGATCATAAACCAGCCTGCCCCTTAGAGGAAAGGAGATAGCTATGGAGAAAGCTAGTGACAGGCTCTCCAGGGGGTAATAAACAACAGAGACTGAAGTGATTCAGATCCCTTGCCAACGCCCTGTTTAGACTAAGACAAGGGGTCTCGTACAGCACAGGGACTGCAGCTCCCGTCTGTGCAGGTGGGGAGTCAAGCTTCAGAGAAGAGATCTGACAATCTGCTGTGCAGTCTGCTTGTCCAGGGGTTTTTGGATACAGTTCCAGTTTGGGAAGCTGACAGGCTGAGGCAACACAAAGAGGTTTATTTGTGAGATTAGGCTCCTTGAGATGTGAATATATTGTAATTACGGAGATGATGAACAAGGACTTCAAAGGGAGGGGCAGTGGGGCTGGGCATGGGCTCTGGATAGTACATGCTGCAGGGCTGGCTTTCTTCAGGATGAGCTGTGGCCTTCCCTTGCCTGCCCAGCCCTACAGACCTCTCCCCCTTGATGAGGGCAATAGCTCTGTGCTGTCTAATTAGCACCTTGAGAAGCCGGCTGGCTGCACTGAAGTATAACCTGATAGGGTGGAGGAGCCAGGGCCCTAGCACCACACCTTCTGTTCCTGGTGCAGGTAGGAGAGAATCCTTGAGGAAGAACAAGCTATTGAAGTCCCAGCCTAAGGGGAGGAGCTATTGAACCCAGGGCTCAAGCAATTCCAGCGGACAACTAATGAAAACACAAGGAGGGGAGTGAGAGTTGCAGGTTCAAAACCTGAGGGAGAATGGCGAGCATAGCGTGGTGAGGCCTACAGCGTGACATGGAGGAGAGGGACAGAAGAGGACAAAGAGTTGCCTCCTCTGTCATACTAAATCCAGAAACTCTTGCCCAGTTTTAAAGCAGCCACCCCACTCTCCTTCCAAATGCTCTCTCTTCCACCTTCAGGAGACTGGGATACATTAGGGCTGATTTCAGGGAAGGGTGTAGGTGCAAGAATGTCTCCCTGCCTCAGCAGAATGTTCCTGGCCCAAGTCAGCCTTTCCCTGATCCAAAGTTGCAACATTACCTGTTTCCAAAGCAGCAGAAGGGGAGGGATTTTAGGGATGGTAGAGGGGTGAATAATACATTTTCTATGCAAATACTAGCCCTCTGTCCTTGTTAGACCCCTTTTATCTCAGGATCTCAGTGTTTTATTTAAAAAAAATTAAGCCTCACCCTATGTCTGTAAAGTAGGTAAGGGATATATAGGGTTTGCTGCAGCCACTTCTAGGGTGCAACACAGCAGCTATGTAACAGCACACTTACAACAGTTGAGGACCAGAAGTGCAGAAAAATCTCCCAACTGCAACTGCCAAGGAATTCTAGGTCGGTTGAATAGATTGTCATTGGGCACTTACTATAATGCCATGGGATCTTTATTGACTAGGACCTTAGTTTTATGTCTCACTTTTCAGTACCAACTCAGACAGAAGAATTCCAGCTGCGTCAAAACCATCCTTATCCACAGGGTTTTCTTTAAAATTCTCCTGTCCAGGTATTGACTGACACACCCTTCACCTACTTAGCTTGGGATTGCCGCACACAGCTGGGGACCACTTCAGAACTCCTGTAAGAATATAATGTACTCTGTGCTTCTAGGGCAGACATCTTGAAGATCCATTGGCAGTTGATTACTCCTTTGCATTTGGTGGAGGGGGATGTCAGACTAAATGATCAATGGTTCCTTCTGGCTTTATAATCTATGAATCAATAAACTCAAACTTGACATGGCTCATTTCCCCAATCTGTTGTCACTCATTAACCCCTTTCCACCCTACTAGGGAGCCTGTTTAAAAGCTAATTTCTGTATGATGCAGTATTAAATCTTCAGATACCTTTAAGTATTTATCACTCTTAAAGTTGGATTTGGATTCTCTCTTGTGTACAACAGTCCCTGGCCCAGGAAAACGGGGAGTAGGGTGGAGGGCAAAGACCCAACTTTTGGGGCAGCAGGGGCTGGGAATGCTACACAATGATAACCCACAGTCTCTGGAGGGACACAGGTTTTCTCTTTGCACAGTGCTGTCTATCTCCCCTCATGGTGACAGGCTCCAGAGGGAACTGGAGGAAAGAGGGCCTAGGGGAACAATGCAGAATACCAGACCTGAGAAGATTATTGCAGCATCCTTAATTTGCAACAAGGGAGATTTAGGCTAGACATTAGGAAAAACTTCCGAACTGTAAGGGTAGTTAAGCACTGGAACAAATTACTTTACCTGAAGAGTTTATTAAGAACAGTTTAGGGGATGGTCTGTAGATAATACTTAGTCCTGCCTCACTGCAGGAGAGTGGACTAAATTATCTTGCTCTATCAAGGCCCCTTCCAATTCTACAGTTCTGTGATGGATCATTGCTGATCTGCAATGACCACTGATGGGTTGGCAGAGAGAGGAAAGGTGTAGTTGTCAGTCCCGTTGCTTTATAAATCTGTAGAAAGTTTCTATCTCCTTCACTTTAATAAGTGGACAAATGATTGCACAGAAACACATATCCAGTTACTCAGTATTGTAAATGAATAGAGCTCTCTGGCTTCTGGGGCTTTCAGTACGTGTGCAGACAGGCGGACAGTGTGGCACCAGCAACCTTGAGCGCATTTTGTTATGGCACTGGCCCAGCAAATTGTCTGCAGACCACACTTAAGTGGCTTCCACTGCTGGCTTGTTGTCTGGAACAAAAGAAAATGCACACAAAATAGGGTCTCAGTGCAACTTATGAGCCATGTCTGGAGAAAGGATGAGACCTAGACTTGGTCTACACTGCCAGAGAAATTCAGCGGCAGTCGACAGGAGAGACGCAAGCTACAGAGTAGCTTGCGTTTCTCCCATTGACTTCCTAACTTCTACCTACTTCCATGTCCCCACTACACTATGCTGATGGGAAACATCCTCCCGTTGACGTGGCGTTCCTCTTTTTGCAGGGGTGGATTAATGGTGTTGACTTCCAGATCGATTGAGCGGGTCTCCACTGCTCCTCAATCGATCCTGCAGAATCAATCCAGCAGTGCCAAGAGTGTTGCCGTCAATATAGACATACCCCTAGGAACCAGGACAGGAGCTGGAGTAAGTGCAAGGTGCACAGAGCACGTTTTTCATCTACAGAAGCTGGCCAGCATGGGGAGGGAGAGTATGTTTAAGGGGGACACTCAGGCAATTTACATCTCCCCCACCTGTATTCCTTTCTTAAGGGAAAGCACATGACTGGTGGGGAAATTTAAAAGCAGACAGGAGCCAACATGCTTTCATAGATTCTATCTTTGCTGGGTGCTAGGTGAGAGTCAACATGGAAATGAACCAACTGGACAGAGGCTCTGGAAGACAGGAACCTGTCTTTGGGTGCTAGAGTATTAGAATTAACTGGATGGGCAACTAGCCTCCCTGAGCCCATCTCCCTGTTCCAACTGAAACAGGCTCAGTGGTGATAGGCATGGCCACAATTTCTATAGTGGGGCTGCTGAGAGCCATTGAACTGAGCTGTAAACTTATATAATGGAAACCATTTCAAGCCAGGGAGTGCAGTAGCACCCCCATTTCTCATGCCTCTGAATGTTGATTTTGGGCAGGGTGAGAGCCTGGGGACCTCCTGAACCCTGGCCTTGGGTTCTAGGCAAGCTGAGTTAGTGTTTGAACCAAAACAATGGCTCCCCAAGAGTAGCTCAAACCATGGTCTGCCCCATCCCTTTGCATCCCAACCTCCCAGCGCCCCCCAACCCAGAGCCCTGCATACGCACGTTGGCCCTAAGGAGGCTCCGCAGACAGGTGGAATAATAGCACCTAGCTCCTCCCCCAACCGGGGCAGGGGGCCAATGGACCCCCTACCACTCCCTTGAAACTCCCCTGCAGAGAATGACTGGGTTAGTCTGCTCTCATACTGTTCCCCCGCAAACAGAGGCCATTGCAGACCGGTTCCAGGTGAGGTAGGCAGGACAGACTATAGCCCGCTCTTTACAGCTGGTGCAGCATCTCCCAGCAGCAGTGAGCCAAGTCTGACAGGGGAAGCAGAACAGTTTAGGGGCATCAGGGCTGGAGCTGGAACCTGGCCTGGATGGGGGGCTATGCTAGGACTGAGTTTGGTCTCCTACTATGGGGGAGAAAGTGCTGGCCAATCAGGGGGCATTGCTCCTGAGGGCTCCTCCTTCCGCAGAGAGCAGGGCTACATTTACTTCCACCTCCTGACCTGCCGTTGCCCCAGTTAACTTCTCCCCTGCACAACGGCTCTTCCTCTTGAGTCTATCTCACTGAGTCGCCCCTAGTGCTCCGAGGGTGGGGCATGAGAAAAAACCTCTTTGTATATTAGCTGTGCAGTCCCATAGGTTACTGCAGGAGCCAGCAAGCTCCCTCAGAAATAAAGAGAAAGCGCTTAACATCCATTCTCCCTTGTTTATTTCAATTGGGTCTTGTCTACACATTTAAAAAAAAACAAACACATAACTCATGAACAAGCACAGCCTTCCAGGGGCTGAAACCCTCTCAGCTGTACTGGGCTCCAGCCACTACTTTATTTTAAACAGGCTCAGAACATTGCCAGTTTGAAAAACCTTACTTTGTGTGACAAAAAACAGTACAAAACCACTTTGCTCGACTTCCTTATTCCCAAAAATATAAAAGTATAAATTCAAGGGGGAATTTAGTGAATTTATTTTAAAGCTTTAGAAGAACAAAGATGCCTTTATTCTCTTGCCACAATATTCAAGTCTGCCATGAGATGTCTGCACCCAGGCTGTCTGGCTAAATTGTACAGGGACAGTAAGAGCCATTCTAGAGTCAGAGACTATTTTTATAACCTGGTCTTGCCTTGCCAATGGTGTGGAAGGAATCCTGTTACAACCAAGTCCAAATCTTGTTATACCATGGTCCCTTCCACAGCAGATGCTGATAGGCCAGCAAACCCTAAAAAAGACTCAGCCAAAAAAATTTGCAGGCATTTCCATTTCAAATTTTCTCCCTTCCCTGATTTTGCTGCCCAAAGAGCATCACTGGTTTGGCTCAGTGCATGTCCACTCAATGACCTTTAATCACAACTCACTCCTCTCCCCCCTCCTGCCACTTTAACTCTGAAGTTATAGTGCATCGAGGATGTTGTCAATTTTGGTGACCAGCTCCTGGCGTTTGTTGGAATGCAGCTTCTCATTCTCAATGTACGTGTCCTTCTTAAGTTTGCCGGCCACCAGCCGCTCTGCCTCAACAGATGATTTCAGAACCAGCTCCTTGACCTGGCTGTCGAGCTTCTGAATCTCACTCACCTGGTGGGAGTTTAGAATAAAGGATTATTAAAGAGGACTGAACACAAATGGCCCTATGACACGGCTAAGCAGAAAAGTTGGTAGAGCTGGGACCAAGGAAGGCAAAGCACAGAATATAGAACAGCCTCTCTGGCTGGCATGGCTATACTGTAAGTGAACATGGCATTTGGAGGATCCCTCTCGGAATGGGGGGAGGCATAATTAACAGAGCAGGTTTAAAGGGAGCCTCAGAAGCCAAATACTAGCATTGAGATAGGTGTAATTTTTGTTTTCAGTAATAAGGTTTAATGATAAATTAGAGACTTTCAATCTAGGTCACCAGAATAAATCCAACTCAGGGCCATGGTGGCCAAAAGTAGTAGTTTTCCGATAACTATTGTGGTTGCCTATGTGAAGTGAGTTTGGTGGGTCTCAGTCCAGTTCACAGTGGGATCAGTACTCACAGCACAAAAACGATTACTATAATTGGTACTAATTAGGCCCCTTTCTCAGCAGGCCAAGTGCTGAAAGGGCCATGGACTCAACTGATCTCTCCCCACCTCAAGGTGGATGGCTGCTTCAGGACAGAGTTGAGGCACAAAGGTTGGGAACGGTGTTGTGTGCATCCTGTGCTGCCATGTTGTTGCAGAGAAAGGAATTTACACATGCACAGAAATAAGATTAACAAGTAAATATTTTCAACTTTCTTGGTTTCATTTTAAATGAAAAAAAATGAAGCAATGTAATGAGGCACCTTCTAGGCAAAAATCAAGAGTCCCAGACATGTTCAGCCAAGACAGCAGCTGGATTAGCAGAACAGCTGTAAGTGCTGTTCTCTGGTTATCCTGAAGAAGCCATGTAATGTGAAGCAACACTTCCCAGCTGGGTTCTGGCAACAAACCCAGAAAAAGCCCAGAACTCCAAAAATAACTTGTGTTACTGGCATGGATAGTTTGATAACATACAATGTGTTGGTATGTTTCAATTTAGAACATCCAAGTTTTCATTCCATTTGTCATTACTAGGAGTGTAATGATAAGATAGAAGTAGGACTGTATGTTATGAATGCATTAATAATGTATGCCCATTCAGCTGGTCTAGGGGATCTTTCAGAGACGGTGAGTGCTAGTGGACCAAGCAGCTTTTCACCGCCACACATTTTATAAAGCTATAAAAGCAAGGGTAAAAATACAGCAGAACAAAAATATGAAACAATGAGCTCTATCTCCTACACCTTTTTGACAAGCAGCAAGTAATTTTGGAGTGGGATGAAAGAGAAAACAGGAGGCAGCAGTAAAGCTAAGCACCAGAGGATATCTAGAATGGAGGCAGAGTAGCTTACAAGGCCAGCAAAACAGTACAGCTAAGATAGGAGAGAGTTCTTACCTTATCACACAGGTCAGAGCCTTCTGTCTTCAACTTGGACTGCAGAGAGGCTACTTCATTGGTTAGGGCCTTGTGCTCCGTCTCTAAGGTCTTCTTGCCACTGTTCAGGGTGGAGATGTCCCGTGACTGCTTGTACTTATTCACTGCTTCATCAAAGTGGCGGTACAGGCCCAGTCTCTTGTTCACCAAGGTGAGAACCTGCTCTGTTATGCAGGCAACCTTCATCCTAGCTTCAGCAGCTGGATCCTGCAAGGGGTGATAAGATACGTAGAAAAAAGCATATACAAAAAACCTAGACTGAGCCAATGCCTTTCTAGCCACATGTGCTATACAAAAGCATCACACATCTCACACTTTACAATTTAAAACTGGCAGCTGTCAAAAGAATGCCAAAATTAATGTGGTCCAAGCATAGAAACCTCTGGCTGCCTCTAATCAGCCAGCCTTGCGTCTGGTTAATAAAAACCAAGGGAAAACATGAAGAAAGGGATTCCCACAAGAGAGTCACAAACCAATTAGATTCAGATAGGCTGAAATATTGTACATGGAGGCTAAAGTATGGAGTATCCATCGCATACTAAGTCAAAACCAATAGGGTATTAGATGCTTAGATGCTATGGTAATAAGGGACCATGTAAGTACCTAACTAGGAATATTCCAATGGAAAGAACATTTAGTGAGGGCAGCTATTTCTACAGGCAATTTCCAATTATCGGGGGAAATAAAATCTCCCCTCAGTCACATGGCTGCATCTTGCCATATAGTACCTTGGTGATAGAAAAGTCAAGCCTCACATAGAAGATCACTGTGAAGAACAAGATGTAAAAGGCGCCAACCACTAACAGCGGCTCCTGCAGCATCAGGATCTTGTTGAAGGTGTAGTGCACCTGAAAAACAGGATTCAGAGAATGAGCAATGACTTGCCATTAGTCAAGGGAGAAACCTCAAACACCTGCATGTTCCTAAAAACCCACGAAGAATAGTTATGGCACACACACAACGGATCCAGCTCAGATAATGCAAACTGTATTGTCAAGAACATGGCCCCACACCTGATTTTCTACATCTCTTGAGCAACAATTGCCTCAGGCTTCCCCAAGAGGACTTTCCATGGCTTTCCTTAAGGGCTGCAACCCTGTGTCTGCATTACAGATTCTCACATCTTCCAGCAGAGAGAACTTCACATAGTAACAGAAAAGCAAAGCCACACAATTTGCATGTCATTTTTCAGGAACTCCTCAGCCCTAGACCACACATTGTTATGACTACAAATATGAGTGTGGAGGAGGCATGGCTGCTCATTTAAGCTATCCAAACAAAGGGGCCAAGCCTACCACAATGTCCTGGATGTGCTGCTCTACCAGATTGTTCTTGTGCGCCACAATAACCGGACGTCCAAACGTGTCCAAGTAGGTGTAGTGGAGCTCATCAGTGGCTCGGTTGATTTCATATGGGCTGTCCACATGAATATTCCTGCAGAAATAAACAGACACTCCCACAATTCTAATCTGTCTGAGATAGCATGATTTAAGATTTTGTTGGCCAGTTGTGGCCCCATGAACATTACTCAATTACACACAAAACAAGTTCATTGCAGTTTAAGAAGCAATTTATAATATGTGAGGTTGTGTTCCCAGGTGTTTTCTGTGCTCGTGTCAGCCATTGTGTTTTCATGGTGCTCAGACCTCAAGAGCAGACAGGAGACTTGGCCGTCAATGCATAGGCGCAGCATTTTCAGCAGTAACAGCACAAGAGCCACATCACTTACTTGGCACCTTCTGGCAGGATTATCTTTATAGTCAGAGCGTCTGCAACTTGCTCATCAAACACATGGTCAATGAACCTCATCTTCAGGGCATATTGGTCACCTGAGAGAAGGAAGAAAGGACAGAAAATTTTCCAGGTAGTTTAACAAGACAGGCTTCCCTGGAAAGGTTTCTCCCATGTCTTTGAATCTCAGCATGCTGAAGGACTGGAGCTATATGCACTCCTCAGCAGGGTATCATTTGGCTCCGCTGAAAAATGACAATTTTTAACAAGAGGTCCAAAGATACAGGAGGAGGCATATGCAACCAGGAGACTTAAGTTATAGAAGTAACAGCTAGCAATAAATGCTAAAAAGTTACAAGGGTCCTGTATTGTAAAAATGTCAGATTTTCAATACAGTAAACCTGGTCTTTTGCTTCCCTAACATTGCGACACCCACCAAGGTTATAGAGGTATTCATAGCTCGGCAGGTTGTAGCCTATGATGTAATGGGTCTTCCAACCCCCAAAGAGCGGGAAGCGGGGGCGGATCTCCATCTCCACAGAGTCATCCAGGATGAGAAGGTGGCTGGTAGAGATGTTTCCAATTTCATCTCGGTAATATACATCCTGAGCCGCAGCAGGAAGAATGGTCTGCATGGGAGAGGGAAGCAGAACTCAGTGCATTTGCTAGATACACAATTTCCAGTAGAATAGGCAAAGCAGCCACTGATGACACTTGGTTAAGCTTCAGTCCGGAATAGCACTACATCTTGCAGAAGCAACAAAATGACTGCCATGCTGCACTATGTGACAAAATGGCATTAATATTAAGTGATCAACCACAATGTGCTCAGTAGAAGCTATTGTCTCTGAATATAGGCGTTATAGATGAGGAAGCCCTATAGGATCATCCAGTCTACAGTCTTGAAGTCAATGTAGCGTTGTTCCCCACAGAATAGTCAGTAGTACTTTATCCAGTCCAGTTTTACATGTCCCAAGCAATGAGGGACATGCCTACCACAATGTCCTGGATGTGCTGCTCCACCACTTCCTTCAGGATACTATTTCACATCGTATCTGATCAGCCTAAATTCCCATTTCTTCCCATCTCATTGCGCCTAGTGGGCTGAGTTTGCACGTTCGTACACTCAACTCAATAACATTTCTCTGCCTGTCTTGATGTAACGTGAATTTTTTAACACTGCATTTAATCAATTCCAAAATTTCAGGGAACATTCTAGGCATCAATGGGCAGAACTCCACTGCTTCTGGTAAAAAAATCTGAAAATCAGAAAAGGAAATGAGGTACAGAGCTCCTGGCATCTGATTAAAAAAGCTAACAGCTTCAACCAAATCTGTAATTGTCTACAGATCAAAGAACCAGTTGATGGCAGTCATTAACACCTTGCAGCATAACAATAGGGACAACAACTTGGGGGTGATGCATGGAGCCCTTGCCATGGTGGTGGTGGTGGTGAAAATGTGTGGCAGGGCAGCACAGAGAACCCCTTTCATGAAAAGGGGGTGAGGTGAGTTATCGGGAATCCCTGAAATAGGAGGAGGTGGGAGGGTCGTTTGATGATTTGGGAAATCGGTCTGTATAATTTGAGTTCTGGTTGATGATGTGCAGTTTTTACTATAAAAACTGCTGTACCACTGAATGCCTCTTTGTAAATGTGGAATTCGCCATTTCTGACAGGGCTGAAAGCATGTCTCCAGACAATGGTTGGTCACTAGTTCTTCAGTGGTCACCTATTCAGATGGAAAAGCCTGAAGGACAAGGGGTTGGCTGAGGCTAGGAGAATCAATTTTCTCCAACCCCTCAACAAGGTGTTTGGAGAGTGGAAAATTCCCATTCAAGTCAAAGAGACAAAGGTGGCAAAGCAGGAGTCTAAAAGGACTCAAAGTGGGGAAGGGGTGGGCCAGTTTGGCAGTGGGATCAATCAAAGTCAGAGAAAGGAAGTTGACCCTGGGGGAAAGGGGCTCCATGTTCAGAAATCAAGCCATAAGCTGTAGCAGAGGATCCTGGACACCCCAAGATGACCTTGACCCCAGTCCAAAGAATGCTCCAGAGTTGTGAGGAAACTGAGGCAAAGAAGTGCATGTAATGTTTATTTTTTTTTATACCTCTGCATATTTCTTGTGCTATCAAGTAAAGAGCAATGGTGTTTTACAAATCTGTGCAAAGTCTGTGTATGTTATGTGACATACCTATGATGTGTCCCTGAAGAGTTAACCTGTGAAGCCAGAACATCCACATGGTAGGAGTTCTGGGAGAGGGTGTGTTCAAGCTACAGGGGAGTCTGGGAGGTTAGCACTAGTCCTAGGGGCTGGGTAGTTGGACCATAGGATTACAGCTCTCAGGAGGGGTACTAGACAGAGACTCTGCACCCCAAAAGTGTGCCTAGGGACCCCAAGCTACAGGCACTTAATGGACTGTTCAGACTCTGGAGGCTTAAGCCACACAGGGATTTGAATTTGGATCCCTTCACAGCAGTCTGGTGTGTGCCCAAGAGGAGGCATTCAACTGGATCTGACAGGTAGCACAAAGACAGCTTGTGGGAAGAACACAGGATGCAAGGAGCCTACAGAAGCTACCAAGTGTGTGACCCTCTAGTTATACCCCTCTGTGCCATCCTGAGTAACTCCTCTTTGGTAATGACATCTTGTAAATATTTGAAAGCTTTTTATGTTTCCCTCTTATCACTTGTGTACTGTTGCCAAATAAGGGGCAAAGGAAAGGGCAACAGGATTTTCTATAGGGAGGGGGTAAGAAAGAGAGCACAAAATGCAAACCTTAAAAGATTTGACAGAAGATATTCCACTGTCCGGCTGCCTTTGGTAGTCGTATCTGGAGAAAGGCCCTCTGAGTACAGCTCCTGTGTGCTTTAAGTCTACAGTCTCTTCTACAGCGATATTCCCCCAGTGAGACACTTCAATGACCCGTATCATACTGGTGATGGTCAGGAACGGGCTGTTATTTTCATAGTGTACCTTAAGGATGTCCTGACAAGGTAAGAAAATAAGATATAAACCTCAGACAAGGAAGTAACTGAAGGCCAGAGGGAGGAGGGGGAAAAAACGGATTGCCCCTCCAGCAAATCTGAGAGAAAATCATTCCATTATAGTGAAGCCCATTAGTAATTGCCATCCACACACCCCCTTTTTGGTTTATAACAGTTGGTCTCACAATACTGCTCAAAATGCACACACCTAAGCTAAAGCTCAGCTCTGGAACTTCGGAGACATCAATTAAAGCACTTTAGCACAGTTTCAGCATCTGTTCTGGCTGTTTTAACTGACTAAATGGAAGCAGCTGAATGGATATGCTAGGTTTTAAAAGTGACTGCTCACAACAAGGCAAGTTAGCATGGGCAGATAGGAAGCCCCATAGATATTGAGATTTCTCCTGCCATTAATACAACTGACTGCAGATAGCAGGATTCACTGAGCTAATTTGGATGCTTCGTTTAGATTGGAAAGAATCAGGGTCCCAGAGCAAAGGAGTTATCATACAGACCAGTAACAATTATATCCCCTCCCATCCAAGTTGTTTATCTCCTGCTATCAATACCCCAAGACCATCTGACCCATATGTTCCAGGTGCCAGTCCCTTTGAGCCCACACCTGCACTATCATGATAGTTCCTGATATAAATCCCACTGGAACAACTGGTAATGGGTGGGTGAAAAGAGGAAAAGCAGCCAGATGTTCAGGTGCTTGGCTGAACACTTTAGTGGTGCTAAGTTAAACTGGGAAACTTGCAGCAAGAATGCTGATATTGCATATTAAGGACAATATGTACAAAATAATTAAATTGTGGATCAACAGAAAGTCTCTTGTCCATATTATCCCACAAGCTTCCTTAAATATTATAGACTCAGAGCAGCAGGTGTTTGTCCCTTAGCATATTACCATAACTATTTCTTTTTAAAATTTTTTGAGTGAATTTAGTGTTGCTGAATTGACAGCCTCAGACTGAAGTCCTTTCGGTGTACTCAGAGCAGGTATAGCAAAGGCAGCTGCAATTCAAGCTTTCCTCATACCATCCCATGACATCCGTGCCCTGGAGGGAGACCCCTCCCTCCAAGGGTTTCTCAATGGCAGTCTCAGCAGAGAGGCCAAGTCCAGAGGTAATTAATGCCAGCGGAGGTGGCTTTATGCTACAGACACTTACCCATTAGGAACTGGATTGAGAAATACCAACTCAAGTCACATCGGGCACCAATTTTCAGACAGTTGCCACCATCCTAATTCAGAGTGAATCTGTGACTGAAAGGCAAATGCCTCTATATCCCATTCTCAACTTCTTGAAACAAATTTATGTGGTGTACTTTACCGGAAAACAAGAGGCTACAATTTATTTTCAAGAGCATTTCAGCCAGTGTTTCACTAGCCACAAGAGTTTACCTGGCTGTATGGTGGGATGTCCTTGAAGGGTCCATATTCAATCACGTCCTCAGACCGGGTGGGATTGCCCAGCTTGGTGTAGCTCTCTACATTCCTGGAGGCCAATTTCACACGAGTAGTTTGGGTCTTGGTTGGGTATGGCGAGTAGAAATAATGATTCCCCTCAAAGACCACAAACTGTTTCTCTGCCTGTGTGATGTGCGTGGGATACGGCTGCAGGACATGCGTGAAAACCGTTTCTATGGATAAACGGATCTTGGCACCTGGCGCCAGAGGAGATGGCAACTTCACAGTGAAGAATTTGCCACTGAAAGGGAGAATAGCAGGAAAGCTATAAACACCAAGATCTCCATTGGCCTAACACACACACGCAAGTCCCTGAAACACTGGTGAAGAGGGGAACCTGGAAGTTTTCTATTTGTTCTTAAAGGGCTCTCTCCTTGCAGGATCAAGCCCAAAGTAGATTTTCCCAGTGGCCAGGTACTTGTTCCTCAGGAGATTTCTGTTCCACTGAGTGAGTACATTTACATTTAAATGGTAACAGGCAGCCTATAATTAGGGATCATTTGGCACCAGCTTGAATGGATGCTCAAAGGGATTCAAGCCATCAAGTTTAAAATACCATCTGTGTGATGTTTTTGGGGTGGAGATACTGGTGCGTTCCTTTCACCATTTCTATACTTCAGACATCATGAGACAGGTGAATTTCACTGTGGATTTTCCATTATTCTCTAGGTGGAGAGAATAAATTAAAATAGAGGGAGCATGGGCAATCGTCTGACAGGAAAACAAACACCCTAAACTCCTGCTCCCAACAGTCAGTCACCTCTCAGGTTGGCACTTCTTGATCTCCCATTGGACTGAAGCTGAGTAAGTATGTCCATGGGTGGGCCGGGGCCTAGTGGGAGTACCCTACAGAAAGTGGATTTTGGAGCTGTGGTACTACAGAAAACAACTTTTCACTTAATACACAGCACATTTCTCTTGTAGCTTTCAAAGAAACAGATACTTCCACAGCAACCATGCTCCACTAGCAAGAGCTGCTGCCCAGACAGTGGAAGGAGAACAGCTAACAGCCCCGTTGAATGAACCAGGACAGTTGGAAGAAGGGAGCAGTCTCTAACTCACTGGTGATGCAGTCCACCACCTGGATCAGTTGGGGCACCTTCAGCCAGTAACAGCTATGAAGGGGGCACGGTTCTGCCTTGATAATTCAGTGTTTCACTCCACAGCTACCATCCTCTTGAGATCACCAACAATTAGTGCTGAACCAGTTTAAAAAAGATCATCTCATTAATAGGTAACATGCAAGAGCCTTGCACTAAAAATTTCTGCTCACCCAAGCATGCTGCAAATATGAGATACTTCCCCAAGTGTGGCAGACGTGGAGCCTATGGCTAGAGAGAGTGCTTTCTCTCTGGATTAGGGGCTACATACCCATTTTATGCTGCAGAATCTAACAACGTGGTACTCCTTGCAGCAAAAATATAGCTAAATATTGCAGCGTAAACGGATCCAAATCAAATTTTTACCTGTATGTGATGGGCAGTACAGACCCTTAAGGGGCCTGTGTGGTTCTAGTGCATCTCCACCCCAGTCTGCCTAATACAGGGAGGTGACAGCAGATGTTGTCACAAGAGGGTTCCATAAGATGCTAGGACCCAGCAGTTCCCCACATAGTGCAGGGGAGCTGAGGAAAACACCTCTACTGCATCCCTAATAGAGCAACTTATAAAGAGAGAGCAGTCTCTAGCGGAAGAGGCTGCCAGACAGAATTCTCCATTTTCCCAGGAAACTCAGGGCATCTACTTGTGCTGAACTGGGAATAAGGCCCACTGTAAGATATCTGGTTCATTTGAGTAGCCAGCACGGAGACTTAGAACTACAAGCAGGGCCTCCCAAATGAGGAGGGATTTTTTGTTTTGTTTAAGCAGAGGAGCTTCTGGGGCCTGTGGGGGAGGATTGGAACTGGGGCTCTGCCACTATGTGTTAACAATGTTCTCAAATTATGTTACAGCTGTGGTGTGAAACATATGCTGAGTCTCTGTAAGAATAAAGGACACCAGACCACCATCAAGTTTGTTATAGGGGCTGCATGATGAAATATTTAAGTCTGCTTTTGCTCTACTGGGGAGATCCAATCTGAATGGGTAAGTTACAAGTATTGGTCCCTAACAGAATTGCTCCCTGGTATTTGACATTACAGGTAAGACTCACCTTTTACCTTTCACCTTAGTCTCCCGCACCTCCAAGGTGTTCTCCTCCTCTTCCTCACCTTTCACCTGTTCCAAAACAAAACATTACAGCCCGATCAACATGGCTTCCCAGGTGAAGTAGCATAATTTATCAGGTCAAATACTACATAATTCCTATTCATTTCTTATTGGAGGACAACACATACTAGTTGACACCCCAAAAAATTATTAAAAAACCCAATATCTATTAGTTTCACAATCATTAATACTGGCCAATTCAACAAATTGTGGTCTATATCCAAGAACAGAAACCAGAGGCTCCTGTTAAACTTTTTGAAGCTTTTACCAGTGTCCTAAGTCTATTTATTCCCAAGCTAGCAAAGGTGTGGAACTGAGTCTCTCTGTCAACAGCTGACCCTACTCTTCCAGCAGGTCCTTTTACAGGAGCTCCAATGAGAAAAGCTCTAAGAGAGTGGCTATGATGTGAAAAAGCAAAGATTAGCACAACAGTCTCATTCTGTTGTCATCAGAACGCACCCCCTGGAGAGCTACATTCTCAAACCTCTTGAGGAAAAGAGTTCTGGATTGATAGCCCTAGAATTAGAGACTCAAGTCTTCTAAGCATCCACAGGACAAGTGCAGCATGGAAGATGTAAGCTTTCCCCATGCATCTCTGGGTCCTGCTCCAACATGCATCCATACTGCTGTGGAAGGACCACATCTAGATGTGGTAAATGACACACACTGCTTAGAATCATTCTCCATGTCTCATTCCCTTTTGAGACACTGCAAGCAAGGTTACCCAGTCTCTTTGTTTCACAGTCATAATAATGGCATTTTAGGGTTAGTAGCCTAATTTTTTGTAGAGCACCAACAGCATGCTAGGAACTTTATGGACATCTGACCATGAAAACCCTCAGTCACTACCAACCTGAGCTGGCTTTGAATAGGGGACCTAGAAGTGAAAATGTCTGTATCCTACCAAAGAAGCACACAGAATACATGTGCAAAAGCCTTTGTTTCAGTACCACATTAACACACTGTGGAGCAGTCTGTTCTGTTACCCCAATGTAAGCTTGGAGTAATCCTTCTTAAGTTAATGGCATTGATCTAGATTTACACTGGCATAGGATAATGATTTATTCTTAGTATTGCTGTGGTGCTTAAAGTGTGCTAAGCATTAGTCACAGAAGCACAATTGCTGTCCAAGTGTGTACAATCAAGAAACTAAAAGCAAAATTTATATCAAAGCAGCACTTGGCCATTTTTCATTCATGATCTCTATTACTTTAAATCCCAAATGCATTTTTAAAACAGTAAACTATTCTAATATTTTGCATTTTTATAATATACAGCAGGGAATTTCAAAGGCTTGAGACTTACATCTCAAGCTCTGAGGTAGCGCAGCATTATTTATCTGTTGGGGGGGGGGAATGAGGCACAGGGTGGTTAAGTGACTTTGCCCATGGTCATGCAGTAAGTCAGTTGAAGAGTTGGAATCAAAACCCAAGACTCCTGACTCCCAGCTCCTTGCACTAATAGCTGCTTTTCAGAATAATTCACCACTAAATAGTGTAAGGGTTCAAGTGCTTCCAGAAAGTTATAATTGGATGAAAGGAGTAGGCAGCCATCTGACAGCTGCCCATTCAGACTCGGGGCCCAGCTCC
The DNA here is from genome assembly GCF_026122565.2 of Emydura macquarii macquarii. Classification (NCBI taxonomy): domain Eukaryota; kingdom Metazoa; phylum Chordata; order Testudines; family Chelidae; genus Emydura; species Emydura macquarii. Next base: position 13,228,489 of record NW_027131105.1, on the reverse strand, counting down.
TATATACACCTTTCACTCTCTCGTGGAGATGCAGCAAGCCAGGCAGAGCTGAATTCAAACAACTGCAGTAACAGGCATATTACCTGTCCAATCACTAACAGCGCTACCCCCAGCCTAACACCACCACCCTCTGCCCAGACCAACAACAACAACTGAACTCTACGGTGTAAGAGCAGGCAGGGCTCCTGCTAGTAAAGGCGGGGGAAGTTCAGCGAGCTGACGGGTGAAGATGTTGGTGGGCTCTCAAGCCCGTGGCCGGGAGCTGCAGCATGCCTTGGGGAGCCTCTGGGCTAACGTCTGCGCGCACCCGCCCCGCAGCACGGCGTGGTTAGTGGTTGCACTGCCAGGACTGACGGAGACACTTGACTTCTGCTTACGTGTCAGTATCCGCCCGGCAGGGAAGCGGCGGCGGCTGCTGCCACAAGCAGGGGAAGCAACGGCCGCCAGAGGGAAAGAGAGAGAGAAAGAAAGCAAGCAGCGCGCTGGGGAGGGGAGGGATGCCCAGGCACTGGCAGGCCGGGCAGCGAGCTCGACCCGCAGGGCCGCCGGCCCGCCACGGAAGCCTCCATTCCCGCGATGACCTTTAGGCTGCGCCCCATCCGCCGCCGCTCCCCAGTACCCAGCCGCCCACCGGGAGGGAGGGGGAGGGGTTCAACTCGCCCCCAGCCGCAGGGGCAGCAGCTCGCGGGAGCGCGCGCGCGCGCCGCAGGGGCTCGAATCGGTGCCGTGCGGAGGGGGGAAAGTCATCGCCAGGCAGAGGCCGCGCGCCGCCGAGCGGGCCAGGCAGCGGGTCACTGGTGGGAGAGCCGCGTCAAGGGGGGGAGTCATACGGCGGGAAGGAGCTGGGGGCGCGCGCCACACACTCACCTGCACCCCCAGGTAGGCCAGGTGGCTCTCCAGGCCGGGGTCCAGCGCCAGCAGGAAGGAGCTGGCGCCCCCGGAGCTCCCCGCTGGGTTGGCCAGGCTCAGCTCGGCCGTCACCTTGGCCAGGTGGGTGCTGAGATCCACCGTCCTCTTCACCTCCTCATTGAGCAGCTCCGGGGCCGCCAGGGCGCAGCCCAGGCAGAGAAGCAGGCGCCAGGCGAGGCCCTCCATGGCCGGCCAGTCAGCGGATGAAACCAACCGGATGGACTCAGTCAGTCAGCGGCGGGGGCCCGTCATCCATCGGGAGGGCACAAGATGGCGGCGCCCAGATCGAGGGAGGGACAAGATGGCGGCGCCCAAATGGAGCAGAGCACAAGATGGCCGCGCATAAGGCAGGACCCCGTCAGCCTCCGCGACCAAGGCGGCTACGCGGATGCCTAACTAAAAATGCTATGGCCAAGGGCAGCCCTGTTGGATCAGCCAGTTAATTAGTGAGAGAGCTCAGTGAGACTCAGGCACCATTGCAGAGATCCAATTGTCCCGGTATTAGGCAAGGAGTGCAGGGCCCCCCACCCACCAACAAACCACAATCCCTCATCCCATACAGACAATCTCTTGAGCCATGAAACAAGTTGGAATTCTGAAATGGGGGTTGCAGCCTGGACTGGGCCCCCCAGGACCTCTGGGCCCTGGTAAAATGTCCTCTTTCCCGCGCCCACCCCCCATGTGGGGGCCTTGTGGGGGTGGATCGATACTGAATTCTTCACAGCCTTCCGCCTCCATAAATCTGGGCAGAGCTGACACTAGCAGTGTGACACCAACCTTGCTCAGAAACCGTGGGATAAGCTGCAGAGTCTCATGAGATTTCATTAAAACAATAAATTTGGGTATTTCCTCCTTTACTGTCTAGTTTCTCAGCCATTAAGGTGCACTGGAGTCATGTTTTCAAGCTTTTCTTTTCAACTGTGAGGTCTAGAAAAAAATTAAAATGGAAAGATGAGCTTCTCATGACTCCAAGAGCTGGGGTTTTAAGAAAACCTCTAAATATCATAGGAATCATGATAAAATCACGAGACCTGGCAACCTATCGCCAACACTTAGCTTCAAATTAATGAGTTGGGCCCAAAAATCGTAAGATTGGCTTAAAAGTAATGAGATTTTTAATAATTTCAGGTTCTTTATATTTGCCTTCTGGTTTCTGAGCTTTTTTTGGGTGCAATTGGATCACGTTTTCAAGCTTTTTTCTCTGTGATCATGGGAGCTAGAAACTTAGAAGAACAAGAAGAAAAAGAAAGCTGAGGATGTAATGACAGGATTCCAGGAGCTGGGGCTTTAAGAAAAACACTAAATAATGCAGGCCTTGTAATAATACCGTGAAAGCTGGCAACATAATAAACACTATAGAAAAAGCTAAAATAGATAGAGCACCTCAGCACAAACTGATGAGCCCATCTGGAGAGCTGAGACAACTCAAGGGCAGGCCTTAGCAAGATTTTGGGTGGAAACCATCCACATAGAGTTAACCCTAAACCAGCCATAAAGCAGTAAGTATTATGTTTGGGGGCTGAAGAGGGAGATGGGCTATTATGTTTTCCAGGAGTCAAGGAAAATGTGTTTTGGGACTGCTGCAGGAAATAATGTGTTGAATTTTGTGGTTATCAGGGAGGGCAGGGAATGGAGGAGGGGTGTTGTTTTGAGGTGTATTAGGTTTTATTTGTTGGGTATGGATATGATTATGATGCTTTTTCTGCGGGGTTCTGGTGCTTGTTTCATTGTCTCTTCTGTTATGAATTTCTGAGAGGTACATGTTGAGAGTTGCCTCATTTGTTTGGCATCTGACATTTTGTTTATCCAGAAGAAGGAGTGTTGCATAAGGAAAGTTTAAACGGAATCAAAATATGATGTTCTTTAAAAGGAGTGAAATCACCTAGTGCTAGTGCTTAAAAAACAACAGACAATAACTCAATTAATGGTGAAACGAAGCCAGAGTTTGAAACATCTAAGACAGTCAAAGACACAATAACCACAACTGAACTAACCTGGGCAAAGCTAACAAGAAAAGTTTACTGCTTTAACAGATGACAGTGCACTCAAATGACTGGCATCCACATAATTAGCACCTAAAAGAGGTAATAGCAAAAGACTGAGTTTTTTTACTGTGTTTGCGGGATTGGGCCTTCAGACTGTAAACTCTTTGGAGGAACAATCATCTTTTTTGTTCCGTGTATGTACAGCACCTGACACAGTGGGGCCCTACATGCTACTATAATACAAATAATAAAATCATAACTTCTCTGAGCTGAGACTTCAAAATATGAGAAGGGCATTAGCTAAAGATGGCCCTAACTTGCAATGTTTGGCTCTGGAGGCAAACTTTCCCAAAATCTGGGGGAGATTAGATCAGCTCCAGGATTCCAGGTAATTATTACCTCTACAGAATATTTCCTATGAATATCTACTAGTATTACCTCTACAGAATATGAGGGAGAGCCTTTTCAAATTATTCTCCTTTCCCTCTCCTATCCTTTTGACCCCTGAAAAATATTTTTTCTTGCCAAACAAGCTACTTCAATATTTTAATTTTATTTTGATTATATTAGTGCTGTTGAAACTTGTAAGATTGACAGTCTTGGATGTTGAACACATTGAACATCAGAACAAGTATAGGATGGGCCAGCTTTCCTCAGCCAGCGCTGCCAATGTGCTTCAGACATTGCAGCCTGGACAGACTGCCCCTGCTGCCTCACTGTGTCTGTGGTGGCATTTCTGGACAATCCACCAGCAACAAAACCATGTGACATGGTTTACGATGGTCCCTTGTGCAGAAGTCAGGCTCCCTCTCTTGTGCTCTGGGAAGCAGGCAAGATAAGAAAATACACAAGGTTCCCAAAATAATTCAAATGAGTTATGTTTACCATGCCCCTGTTCTTCAGAGCCATCCAAGAGCAGTAATTTTGTAAATGGGAACATCCTTCCTGCTCTGAGAAAGAGAACAGAGCAGGTGGATGAGGGAGTATAGAAATGTGATGTATGGATCCAAAACAAAGTTGATGGGTTTAATTTAAGGTCTGCCAGCCTTGCTGATGTTCTTGGGAGTTGTGACTGATTTATGCTGGTATTGGATGCATGCAGTTTATTTTCCTTGCAAAGTTAATCTGCTCAAGATGCTGGTTTAACCTTTCTGTCCCTCAGCCTGGATCTCTGTTTTGCCTCCATTTCAACTGCAATAAATCAGCTTTTAACTGATGCTTCAGTGACTACTCAGACACCCAGCTCCAATCACTGTCCCATCCAGCTTCCCAGGAACAATTCATCTTTCCAGCATAGGACCTTAACTATTACAAAAGCAAATGAAATTTCTGTTTATATTAGACATGGTCCAAACAAAACCCCATATTTGATCTTCTGATCCAGAGCCAAAGTTCTCTCTCTTAAATGGGCACAATCCAAACCCCAAATCTACTCTACTGAATTTGGAGATTCAAATTCTGAATCCAAATTTAAACTGCCCCGAAGTCTGGTGTGTTCAGAATCAGATTAAGTACCATAGCTTCAAGATGCAACTCAGATCTGACTCCATAGCTGAGATATATGCCTTTGGCCCATCTCTAATTTAAATCACTGACTCACACTTAATATTAGTATTAATGTTGCCTCTGATGCAAGTTAAAAAAATTTAAATCCTGCCATATGGGCCTAATTCATTCTTGGTGTGACTCTCTTGTTTTCAGGGACCTTGCCCTCTAAGCCCAATTCACCATTGTCCTGCACTTTGTGTAGTCATTTACACCTGTGCAAAGTGGACTTAAAATGCCACCATTCTGGCATTGCATGCCTTTTGCACATATGTAAATTAATACCCAAGGTGCCGGGCATCAGAGAAAGCAGCCCTCCATGTTTACTCACGGTGTCTGTGAGTAGACAGGAAGGAAGAGGCTGGTTTTTAAAAATGAAAAAAATTACAGGTCATGTGCCAGACAGTGCTTGATATAATCCTTCCTTATTCTCGCATGTTTACCTTACTATCCCTGACCAGACACTGCCCTGCCCTGCCTCTCCTTCTTTCTTTCTTGTACTATGGGAGTCACCTTAAAACCATCTGTTTTGGATTAATATTTATGAAATAAAGCCAAGGAGCAAAGAAAGGCATCCCAGCAGCTGTGCTGATAATGCACGGAGTAGGAGGTTAGTTGCTTGTTAAAGTGCTTTGAAAATCAGATGTCTGATGTCAAAGCATTATAGAAAGGCCAGACGCAGGCCAGCATCATCAGTGCTGCCCTCTTGCTTGAGTGATTTTAGATTTATAAGGGGGTTTTGGCTGTGCTTCTGCATGGTCTTAGGCCCCAAGTCTTCCCCCAAGGGACTTGAATGGAAGCAGGATTAATCCCTGGGAGTACATCTCCTATGTGTTACCATAGCAAAAATTCCAAGTATATTCATGGACTAGCGACAGCAGCTGTACCAGGGGGTCACGAGGGAGCCTTTCTGAAGCCTGTGTGCTACACGCGGCCCATGGCCAGAATTACAAATCCTGCATACAGCAGAAGAGCTCCAGAGTTTAGCAAACAACCCCAGAGTCCACACATCAGAATCAGGAGGATGAGACGCTACCTCCTTGTTGTGGGTGTCACATCATAATCCCCTTTGAGCTCCTCACTGGCCTCTCTGTGGCCAGACCAATGCCCAGTGGCAAGGCATCACTACCCTTTAAATGCTGAATGTGCTCTGTCCCTCTCATCTCCTCAGATGTGGCAACTGTATGCGTAGCCTGGATCATTCTGGACTTCCCACCTGTCCTGGAATGATTTCAGTTAATTGTTTTTTAAGCTCTTGTTTCATTCAAAATAGGAGCTGGATTTTGTAAAAACAATGCGGCACATAAGAAGTGTCTTTTCCAAAATCCCCAAAACTGATGACAATGTAGTGATGCTAATACTCTGCCCTTCTCTGACATCTTTTAGCCTAGGCTCTCAAACTGCTTTGCAATAACTAAGCTTAGCAATACCACCTAGGTGATCCAATTGATCTCCACATGCTATTGAAATAAAGGCAAGCCTAGGGTTGAATAAGGCTCTTGTTTAACAGCCACCTAAGAGTGCTACAAAGGTTTTGGACAGGAAGTGAAGAAAAATGCTGTATCCTGAGGAAACTGCAGGGGGAATTTTGGTCAGCCAATAATTACCTGAGATGGACTATGATTAGAATGCATAATAGTACAACTACTCCTTAGCACTTCTAGATCAGTAACATTTTACAACTGCATAAATGAATTCTCACAATGCTCTTCTGAGGTAGGTAGGGATCCCTTCTTTTACAGAATTTGGTTTGAAGCAATGCAGTGACTCGGTCAAAGTCATAGAGGAAGGGAGTGGCAGCCAGATTAGACCCTGGATATCCAGAGTTATAACAGTTAATACTAACAAAGTTGTGGCAGGCAGATAAAACTTCCTATTTCAGGACTTCAATCAGACTGTTAGAGATTAGGAAGAGACCTTGTGAGGGTCAGAAACCCCACAGCTGCCTATGGTGGGTTTCTTGCAACTTCCTTTGAAGACTCTGATGCTGCCCATTATCAGAGACAGGTCACGGGATGGACTATGCGTCTGATTGAGCATGGCAGTTCCTGTGTTCAGGTAGCTTCTTTATAGTTAACATCCAGATTTTGGTGCAAAATGACACGAGAGCTTTAGTGACCAATAAGACTTGTCATTTCTAAGCTTCAAAAGTCAGTACAAACATTATCTTATTAATCCTCCCAATGCCACTGTGAGAGAGAGAAGGCTTAGAGAATAAGTGGTCAGGCTTCTCTTTCATATTGTATTTGAATAGATTGCCAATCTTGCAACACAGCCATCCCTTACACCTTGCTGGGGCATCAGTTCCTTGCAGAGATGGAAGAGCACCACCTACTGTGTTACGCATATTACTTCACAATGCACCTAGGCTATCCTTGGAAACCTCCAATCTCAGTGATAAAATTTCTTAGATTGTGGCATGTGGGTTCTGGGGCACAGGTGCTGTGATATACTGAGAAAAAAATGTATTGATAGACTTAGCACCATTACGAGCCTCATTCTTTCCATTTGAGACAAATAATCCTGCTGGTGATAAAATTGGACTAAGTACTACCCCATCCAGAATATTAAAGCACCAAAATCTTACTGCATTTCCAGAGTAACTGTGCCCTTTACCCTTTTAAGAGAAATTACTGAAAAACTGGAGGACTGTGTTAAATTCTGCCAACATTAAACATACAGGACCAAATTTGTCCCTGGCGTAATCCCACTGACTGCAGTGAAGTTACACCAGAAATACACGTGGCTCATTGCATACTGTTTTGTTCTTTGAAGAGTCTAGGTAAGGAGGACACTCTAAATAGTAGCAGAGCATATTGGATCAGTGGTGATAAACATTTTAAAACTGGGCCCAATCCTGCACCTAGTAAGTCATTGGGAATGTTGCTGTTCGTTTGCTACTTGTGAATGTCGCTTTGAAATATGTTTTACTCTGTGATGTTGGCAGTACTAGCAAACATGTTGCTCTCAGAGTTAATAATATAGTCATCTTTAGTTTACTGTATATTCAGTGTTATACTGTAATAATCTAAGCAGCCTTTGGGCTCTGTTAGTAGCAGTTAGCAAGGAACACCTCCCTGCTTCTAGCCTATATTAGAGCCTGCTGAGGTTTTGAATATCCACCAATGAGAATGTAGGTAAGACTTGGTCAACCAATGGCAAAGTTTGTTTGGTAACTCACTAAAAATCAACAGGAAGATAAGGCCCTTGAAAAGCTGCTGAAAATCTCAGTCTCTGAGTTTCATTATTTTCACAGCCTGAGTTTTTCAGCCAGTCAGCAAAACCAGTTGTTGAGCCTTAGCCAATCAAAACATCATGTGGTATTTTTTGATTTTTTTTTTGGTTTGGTTTGGCTTAGTCACTGATTTTCATGAGAAATGCACAGGAGTGGCAGGCTTGGAGTGTGATTGTCAGGATTTCATACAATGCTTTCTAAAAATTCATGCTGCTGTCATACAAGGATATTGTTAAAGGGATAGCATCAGCTTGAGATCTAGTCAGTTTCAAGGGGAGAAAAGGTAAAGTTGCTTCATGTACCAACTCCTGGGTCTCCCTGACAATTTTTGTAGTTTTAAAAGCACATTTTCCTGGAGTGTTTAAAAATGTTTTTCCCTCCCCTGTTGCTATGTGAAAGATCCAAACACACAAAAAAACCCAGAGATATTATTTTTCTCTAATCTTTTTCAGTCACAGTAATATTACTAGGCACAAGCAGTATTTTACAGGGACTATAACAATAGAGGGTAAAAACTTACAAGAAGTGTGGGTTTTATGTTGACGATATCCTTCTAACTCACTGAATAGACTAGAGCTCAGGGAACTGACGTTAATGCAGTGGAAAGCAGCATTATATATATTATACACACACACACAGTTAAAACACTGGCCCCAATCCTGCAGTTTGATCTGCATAGCATTGCACGTGCAAGGAGCCCCCCTTAAGTTAAAACTAGGATGGATCCAATTGTAGAATCTGGCCAAAGTTTATTTTTGCTGGGTGGAGGGGACTGAACTGAGTTCTGATTGTGTCAGGGGATTACAAAGGCTGTAGAGCTGAGGGGAAGGGACCTGGACCATGGTAGGACCACTTTTTGGCCAGGCCATACCAGAGTAGTGCAGCAACCCTGTGCACCAGGTTGCAACACCACTCACTCAAATTTGGAAGGGATGTGTATAGGGGCTCATGGGCTGGGGGGGGGGGTTAGACTGCTACTATGTGGGTGTTGGGGGAGATGCCTGAGAAAGGAAGAGTAGGGTCAGGTGTGTGTGTGTGTGGGGGGGGTCAAATCTTTGGCCACCTCACTCTATAGCGCTCCACAGCCCCTGCTCATGTAGTGTGAATAGAGAGGGTACAGAAAGGAGACAGTAATCATTACTGGCACTTACATACCTGAAAATACTTTACCAACAGTAACTCACATCACACCTGTGTGGTGGTGAAGTATTTATTCCATTTTTACAGAAGAGGAAACTGAAGCAGAGAGAGATGCAGAGCAGGGTCATCGGATGGGTCTGGGTGGGTCAAATTAGCACCCAGGCCCACCTAAATCCAAGCCTGAGAGTATGGCAGAGAGATACTTGCACTAGTCACTAAAGATAGAATGTGGCTTTGGCAGTGCCAGTGGTGGGAGGGGTTAGCTGCCCAAAGTGCATGCCCAGCAGAGACGCTAGGTGTGTACTCAGGGCAGCTAGTCCCTCCTGCTCCTCGTGCTGCCACATCTACAATTCTGACTTCAGGCACTAGCTTGAGCAGAACTAGCATGGGTATGTTTACACAAGCTGGGAATCACATCCTTGCAGCTCAAATGTGAACACACCTAAAGGTATGTCTACACTGCACCAAGGAGTGTGCTTCCCAAGCTTAGGTAGACAGACATAGCTTTGTTGGAGCTAGCCTGCCTGGGGTTGGCATGGGCAGCGGTTCTGGGCTAGCCACCTGAGTACATACCCAGAGGTACTCAGAAGGCTGCCCAAGCCACCATCAGTGCTAGCTGGAGCAGAGCTAGTGTGTCCGTTTACTCACACGGGGAAGCAGAAGCACACTCCCAGCTACAGTGTAAACGTACCCAAGGGCTCCCATCCCATCCCAGTGCCCAGACTTTCCCTTGGCAGATGTGCCTGCCCAGCTCTGGAGTGTGGCTGGCAGGGAAGATGTGCAAGGACAGGAAGGAGAGTCTGTTCGACTCCTGGGACCTGGCAGGATCCTAAGACCAGCTCCCGGGTGAGTCCTGCCCATGAGTGTGGGAGTGGAAGGAAGAGAGCAACATCTGCTTAGCAGCAAAGTGCAGCCTGGCCAGGGCTTCAGTCTGCAACTCCCCAGACTTGTTCTGGGGACAGGGCAGGGATTTACCCTAGCATAGATGCTTCCCAGCCATCTTCAGAAACAGCAATGCAGCCCAGAACATATCCCTTCCCCATCCCCATCCAAAACACCCTCCACTTCCCACCAAGACCCACCCCCTCTTGCAGGAGTGGTTCGGCCTCCATGCTCTCTGCGGACACGTCATTGCCCCTTCACCATAAGTTGGGGCCCACCCACAGTTCCACCTCTCTGCCCCTGCTGCAGAGTCTTGCCAAAGGCCCACAGGGCTAGGGCTGGAGCAGGAGTGTGCCTGGCTCCCCTGAGTGCTCAGTGCTCCCCCTCCAGCACAGCAGACACAGTCCTGCATCCCCTGCCCATGGGGCTGTGTGCCACGTGCCTTTGCCCCACAGACCATGGGGCTGCTGAGCTGCCGAGTGTTGCTACGAGGGGGAGCCAGGCTCCCTCATAGCCAGAATGGCAGCTGCCGCCTGGCCCAGCCCCTTGCCCAGGAGGACAGAGAGAAGCTGTGGTACCTGACCCCGACATACACCCGCCCCAAGCTAGCCTCTTGGGCCCCCTCCCTGCCAGGAGTTGGGTGGCCCCAGGCTGGCTCCCCTGCCCTGGGTAGTGACACTCAGGTTGCCCTTGGCATTGTACCACCCTCCGGGTCATGCTAAGTAGTAACTCACCCCCACTCCTGTGAGATAACAAGCCCTGGAGGCCAGGGCACCAGCCCCATCTCTGCTGGAGGCCAGGCTCCAATTTGCCAGGAGACTAAACTTAAACTGTGGGTCCAAGTTGGCCTGGCAAACTCACCTCTGTGATGAGCCCAGCCCAAACCCTGTGCGCTCCAGGTTGGGGCTGGTTTTGGAGCCAGTTCCAATGATCCCAGTTCAGTGCCAAGTTTCAGTTTGGGCTTCTCTGCAGCTCAGATCCTCACTAAAGCTGTAAGTGAAAATGTGTCAGGGATGCATTGCTAAAGCACTGCACGGGTAGCCCAGTACTGGTAGCTGGGGGGCTGCAAGTCAGGATTGTGGGGCATCCACAGAACTGACTGAGGGTCCCTCCCAAGACTGGCACAGCAGGGAGCGCTGCAGGTCTGGCCAAAGGTGCATTGGCTGAGCTGGGGTCTTGGAGTGGAATAATCAGAGATGATGCAGATCAGGATTGTGTTGAAGGTAGGAAAGCTTGCTCATTACCAGGCCAGTCCACTGCTATTTAGTCCTTCATTTTTATAAATTCTAAATTCATGCATAAAAAAGAAATTTTCCAGCATGGTTCACTTCTAATATCGGGCTACAGTCTCATCCTCTTTTTGTCAGATCTATAAATATCAGGAGCTGAAGATTGACTAGGTGGACGAGGGAAAACCTTTTATTGGACCAACTTCTGTTGGTGAAAGAGACAAGCTTTAGTGTAGACACTACTTGTGCCAACGGGAGGGGTTCTCCCATTGGCGTAGGTAACCCACCGTCCCAAGAGGCAGTAGGTAGGTCGACGGAAGAATTCTTTCCCTGACCTAGCACTTTCTACACCCAGGGTTAGGTCTACATAGCTGTCTTTTTCAGGGATGGGGTTTTTCACACCTCTGATGGATTTAGCTCTGCTGATATAAATTCTCGGTATAGACCAGCCATTAGTTTCCTAAAGTTGATTCCCCTCCCAATCCTAATGGTTTGCAAATGTCAGTATAATTTAACCCTCAATTGCCCACTTAATTTTAAGTGGTCTCCTACAACATGTCTGAACGCTTTTATGCTTAACAATCTATCCCAATATGTAGTCATCTAAAGCCTTGTCTACACTAGAACTTATGCCGGCAAAACTTTTGTCGCTCAGCGGTGTGAAAAAAACCACCTGCACGACATAAATTTTGCCGGCATAAGCACTTGTGTGGATAGCACTATGTCAGCAGGAGAGCTCTCTCCCACCAACATTATGCGGCTACCCAAACACTCTTACAGCAGCACAGCTGTACTGATACAGCTGTGCCGCTGTAAATTTTAAGTGTAGACTAGCTCTCAGACACTCTGGTTAGTGGTTATCTACCTCCCCCAGACCTAAAGAAGAGGTCTGTGAAGCTTGAAAGTTTCTCCCTTCCACTAACAGAAGTTGGTCCAATAAAAGACATTGCCTCACCCACCTTGTCTTTTTCATGTCCTGGGACCAACATGGCTACAATACTGCAAACACTAATTACTACTATGCTTTTGAAAAGTTGAGGTGAACTGCATTTATTTTGTTCTAAACAGGTGTGTTATGTGAATTAAGTTTTCACTGAACTCACTCATAAATTATAATATGTAAATATACACACAACTTCCCACTACACATACAAAACAGGAGCAGGAAATCGGGCTGGGCAAGGGGGCTCCCTAATTACACAGCCATTACTCATTAAATGGTTCAAATTTTGTGTCTTATACCTTTCTGAAGTTTGCAAGGCAGTTCTGGTCTGTCAGAGCAGCCAGACTTTCAGGATGGTTGGAGAGCCCAGTGTTACTTCAGGTTAGATTTAAAGTCGTCATGTTACGTTGCAAAGAAAAGATTTTGGCTCAGATCCTTAAAGGTATTTAGGCTCCTAACTTCCACTGAAACCAATCACAGTTAGATGGCCAAATACCTGTGAGGATTTGGGCCCTTGTCTGTGAGAGAAAGGTCAGAGCAAAAATGCCTGGAATGTACTAAGGGGAGAAGTAAGGAAGGTTGCCACCTTTCCCTGCTTGATGGAGACAAATTCCTGTATATCAACATGGCAACTTAGTGTCAGAATGTGATGCAACAAAACATTGCTGTGCTTATGTTGCTTATGGCTCAAATTGGTTATTTTTTATCCTTTAACATCCTGCAATTTAGGATGCCAGATCACCATTCAGAGCTGGTGCAGTCACAGAAATCCTTGTTATTAGTAAAGCCTGTGGAACAATTACTACACACTATTCTGCTTTTGTGTGGAATATGTGAGTTTCCATCTTTTGATGGCATCTTTTTCATTGAGAGAACAACTCATCTTTCATAGTTTTACATTTGTGGAAGGAAAAGAGATTACTGTTGTATTTACCTCGGAACACAGCCTATACAAAGAGTGTGGCAAACCTGTGCTATTAATGAACAATAGTAGGCTGTAGTTGTTGGCAGGGTCTGTGCTTAGCTAGGATGTTATCAAGGATGCTCAAGCTATACTATTGCAAAACCTACTCTGTACTGCATAGAAAGTTGTGGGTTTCTTTCCAGAAGGAAAGCGAGGGTGTAGTTAACTGGCTTACAGTTATTGACTTGCTTTGGGTCTCATTAAGGAAAGTTGTGGCTGTGCAGTTTTCAGTATGAGATAGTGTGAAATTCATGCCAGATTATTAAATAGTGTGTTGTTCATTATTTGGAAGCAACAAACAGTGGATTTGATTGGATAATACGATTCAAATGATTTATTTTTCTCTAGGAAAGGAAGGCCTAGTCCCTATGAAGGTATGCAATTAAAATCTCTGGGCTGAGCTTGGCAATTTGCCAGTAACACCTCTTCATGGTCCTGTCAATATATTTGTCCTTCCTGATCTGAAACAACCCTTCTCCTGGGGTACACCTGGCTGTGTCATGTCAAATGTCTGATAAGGATTCCATAGAGACTATCAAACCGGGAAAGCATTAACTCTCTGTGTACGCAAGCCATCCTTCAACGTTGTCTGGCACTTGTATACCATTTCCTCATAACAGAAGCTGCTGCACATCTGTGAAAATCAAAACTGAGTGCCAGAAAAAAGTCATTTTTTTCTGTGCAGGTGTGGAGATTCTCATGGGCAACTCACGTACACCACTGCCAAATTGATGACAGATGTACTTTGTGAAGTGTGTGTTGCCCTTTTCTGAAGTATTTGGTATTGGTCAGTGGACTGATCCAATGTAGCAGAAGGGCTGTTAGGTTAACCCTGCTGTTTGCAGCAATGTGACAGAAGGCAGGACTCCAGAGCAGACGGTCCAGTGTGACATGTCCCCCATATTCTGCATTCTGAACCCCTATCTCTGGCCTTTGGGCTGATGTGGGCTGGATGTGACATTTTTCAGAGTCTAATTGCTCTTGGATTGACAGCAGGAAGGGAAAAGAAAACAAGAAGAAAATCCCAGGGGACATCTCTCCACCCAAACAAACAGGGAGAACAAAGAAGTATAATTTTCAATGAACACATTGATTTTGTCAGCAATTTGGAACCATAAATGAGTTTTGACATGTAATAACTGAAGCTTTACAGTTCACCGTTAACAGATTTGTTTTAATAAGTCAGCAGCTTTTCGAAAAGCATCACTTCAGCTTGGTAGATCGGTGTTTCTGAAGCAGGGGGTCATGATCCCGGGGATGGACACAAAAAGGAGGAAGAAGGCACTGGAAAATGTATCACAAACTAAAGCAAAGACAATCTCTCTCAGACCCCCAGTTCCCGCACTCTCTTACCTTTCAAGGTCAAGTAATCTCTTTCAACCTTTTGAAACACACACACACACACAAATAAATGGCACAAGCTTATCATTATTACCACTGATACATTATTTGCTCTTACTTTTACAGTAAATGTAAGGGGGTTGGGAACATTTCTGACTTTGAATAAGTGGTCACCCACTTGAAAAGGTGTTGAGAAATCCTGGAGTATATCAATGGCAGATAGGTCTTGGGCAGGGATGCATGGCCAAATGGCATGTAACTGCAGCCTCTCTCTCCTTGCTGAACCTGTTGGAAAGGCAGCTTGAGTAAGGGAGGTTAAATTGTGCCTTTAGATATGCTAGCAATTCCCATTGACTTCTACAGAAATTGCATGAGCGTATCTAAGGACGGAGTTTGTTCCTAAGTGTAATGATTTAAAAACTGGGACCAATGGATCTTGGAAAATATGACTGTTAGTCCCTGCTGACAGTTGGTATCATACACCCATATAGTCCACCTCTGGGAATCTTCAAAGTACCTTCTTTCAACTAGTAGCCCCTAAAAAGATGCCTTTCAGCTCTGAGACTGTGATCTCACGCTACTCTGCAAAACCAATACTGTTATTAAGAAATAAGCAACATGACACAATCCACCTGTCCCATGAAACATTCCAATTACAATGGTCACATGACTAATCCACCAGCCACACAAAACATTTTGGGTGTAATAGCAACATGACACAATCTACCCACCACGCACAGCATTTCAGTTACAATGGCCACATGCCTTTCTGTTTTCCAGTATTGTACCCACTTGAGCTGTTGGATTGCAAGTTCTTCGGGAGCAAGGATTTGGCACATTCTCTCTGTGTTATCTATCTACTTATCTGGCCCCCATCATGTAGAATCTGAACAACTATGTGCACTCATACCTAGTAAAGATCATGTCTGCTCACAGTGCTATATAAATAATAGCAGGCAGAGTCTACTGCATAGGTTACCTGCTGCAATAGCAAACACTTTACTGTAAAAGAATGCCCTTTACTATGTTTATAAAAGCATCACCTACTTAAATGTTTATTGCATACACATTTTGTAATAATCTCTACAAATACACCATATCAAATACCTCCTTGTGTACTTATCTGGATGACTTCCTGTATTCATGTACAGTTTTTCAAAGTGTCTATATTTAGATAGATGTGGCTTAATGTAGTGAGGTGGTGTGACTTCCCTCTAAGCCACCTTCATGCCCAGGAGGAGGAGCCACCCTTCATGCCCAGGTGGGAGGAGCTGTACCAACCTCACCCCTCCCCCTGGAAGTGGGTAGGCGGGACAGGAAGTTTAAAAGACACAGCCTCCAGCTCAGTTATGGCCATCTGGATGAGGCAGCGAGGAAGAGAGATGCATCGTGCTTGCTCCAGGTTGCTGACTCTGCTACCAAACCCAGAGACACCCTGCCTGCCAGAGAACCTGTGCCCACAAGGTAACCACCAGGACTGCCATTGACCATTTACGTTGGGGAGACTGAAGATACCCCGTGGACCCAGGTACACCCCGAGTGGTGGGTAGGAAGTAGCCCAGGGGTAGCTGACTGCAGTCAGGCTATAGTGCTGCCGGAGGCACAGTCAGCGCGTTGCAGCTGGATTCCCCGCTGACCCAGTGGCAGAACACTCCACCACTGGTAGGGCCCTGGGCTGGGAAGTGGTGGAGTTGGGTAGGCCCACATCTCCCTTGGAGTGGCAGCTCCCCCTCTACCTACAGCTCTAGACTGCTGAGGTGCTCAGCCCCTACCTGAGCTCCTACGCTGCTTTGGTGCTCAGCTCTATAGACTACAGTTTGGCTCTGCTACTGCCTGTGGGCCCAGAGGTTATATACTGCATACTTGCCCTGCTCTGCCTGAGGACCAGGGGTGATTGACTGTTTATTGGCTAAGTCCCCCTGTCAGTAGATGGTGATTGAGTGAGGTGATGTGGCCTCCCGCCAACCCAGAGGAGGAGTGACTGGCACCCCTCTACACTTGGTGGAGAATGCGGGTAGCGGCCCGACCACTGCAGTGAGGGGCCCAGCACAAGCACTGCTCAAGTATCCCTGATGGGAGTGATGGAACCAGATAAGTGTGTTAGATTTCTGGCCGAGAACCAGCAGTAGCAGCAACAGCTGGCCTGGGAGCTGCGGGTCTAGCTATGCAAACAGCAGAAACAGCATGCCCAGCAGGTTGCTGCCTTGCTGTTCTGTAGCCCTGCTCCCTGCCACTGGTGACACAGCAATGTAGATGGACCCCACTGAGACTGGACCCAGTTTGCAGATGCCCTATTTGGAGGACTCCAGTGCCAGAGCCCGATCCTGGACAGTTCCCTCTGCCAGGCCTACATGGGTGAGTCCCGGGCCTGCCATCTGGCTTCCACAAAGTTTACAATCTCCATGGAGCTGGAGCAGACTCAGGATGCGGACAGACCCCCGTCCATAGGGAGCTCATCTCTGGCACCGAACCAGTGCTTGGGGAAATAAGGATCCCGTGCATCCACAAGGACATGAAACCATACCCCATCACCCGTGTCCCCTAACTGTGAGTGGGGTGACCCACATGATGACAGTGGGACTAGTCCCTAGGCTTGTCTACCCATGGTCCTGGTGTTGGAGAAAATAAAAGGGATTCTATGGGAGACACCTAACCCTCCCGCCAACAATTAAAAAAGGAAGTGTCTAGGTCCCCCTTCTGTGTCTATCGTTGGAGTAGTCAGGTGGGTAAATACCAAAACTCAGACTAAAGCAGAACAAGGAACAATTTATTCGGGGGCAAATAACAAATGAGGGGTCACTCGGGGATTTAACAAGGTGGCGCTTAACTCCAGATTCTTTCCCAACTTAAACCTAAACTACCCAGGCCCAAGTTAATAAGAACTACTTAAGGTCTTTTTTCACCCTCCTGGAGCACTGTTCATGACTCCCAGGATGATGAGCCAGGAACTCAGGATCTGATGGTGGACTCAGGAACCACTGCAGGTAGGCATGCTGATCTTCTTGTGTGGGGGCTATCCGTGATGTTCTTCCTAGAGGCTTCTCTTCTTCTCTAAGCGACTCCTGCGCATGATGACACCTGGCTGCCTCTAAGGCGGACAGCCCCGAGTGACTGGCTCACTACAATTTATAGAGTCCTGTTGCCAGGCGGATCACACTCCTTTCCACCTTACCTTTTCTGCCTTTTTCCCAGAAAGGGCGGGAAATACTGGGGAAGAAAACCTCCAAGATGGAGTCCTAGTTGTTCTTTCGCCATTTCAAAATGGCAATCAGCTTAAACATTTCATTTAATTAACATAATAAATCCCCATAAGGAATAGGGAACATAACATGAGGATATTCTCAACCCAACACTGGGATGGGACTGGCCAGAGTTTGTGGAGGTCTTGGACACTGCAAACCTGGGGGCCCCCTGGTCCCGATGATCCTTGAAGCAGAGAGTCCTGAAGATGGATCGGACTTGGAGGAATACACAGACAGTGGCAGCTCTGGGGAAGAGCTAGGGATCCCCCAGCAGAGCACACAGAGGACTCCACCTCAACAGTTGACTTAGCCAGGGTCAGAGAGCGGATCCCACACTTAGCTGAGCGTATGAGCAGCTGGCAGCAGTCGATAGAGAAATAATGGATCCTCAATGTGCAAACCAGTAGATCCATTTTGAATTAACTAACAGACCAAACCCCCCGGAACCAAAGAACCTCGGACCCAGCTGGAAGTGCCCAGGAGTCATCATCGGGCTGTGGTGAAACTGGTCCATGATATGCCTGCTGCTGGCCACTTGGGGCACAAGAAGACCCTAGCACAAATCTTGATATGATTCTTTTGGCCCAGAGTACACATCAGGAGGTCAGGAATTACTGCAACTCCTGCCTGGAGTGCCAACTGGTAGCCTTATAACGAGTACCCTAGCTGGTGATGGAAGTTCCTTTTGAGCAGGTCGCAATGGATCTTGTGGGATCTCCCAAAAAGTACCACTGGATTCCAGTACATACTCATGATCATAGACTATGCTACCAGGTTCCCGAGGTGGTCCCGTTGCAGAGCATCACGGCCTGGACAATCGCAGGGGAACTCCTAAAGGTCTTTACCCAGGTTGGTCTGCCACGAGAAATACTCACTGACCAGGGCACCAACTTTACCCCCTGGCTGCTCCGGCAGGTATGTGGACTCCTGGCAAACAATTGCACGTTTGCCCCAGACTGATGGAGAAGTCGAATGCTATAACCGGACTCTGAAGGTGATGCGGCGCAAATTCTCCCTGGGGGAGATGCACCAATGGGGCCAACTAATTCTGCCCCTGTTGCTGGAAATCAGAGAGGTGCCCCAGTACTCCATGAAATTCTCCCCATTTGAATTACTGTATGGGCACTGGCCGTGAGGGTTGCTGGACCTGATGCAGGAGACCTGGAACACTGGCTATCACCAGGCCTGTGACTCATAAAGTATGTGTTATAACTCCAGGAGCGGTTGACCCAGGCAGGAACCTTAGCAAGGAAGAACCTGAATGCTGACCCGGAGGTTCAAGAGCAGAGCTATAACCAGGAAACACAGTCCTGAACCTTTGAACCAGGCGACCGGGTCCTACTCCTGTTACCCTCCACTGAGTCCAAACTACTGACCTTCAGGCAAAGGCCATACAAGGTCATTCAGAGAGTGGGACCGCTAACGTACAAGATTCACCAGCCAGACCAGCGGAAGAAAAAGCAACGGTACCATGTCAACTTTCTGAAGCTATGGTGAGAAAGGGAGGGTCTACTGATCACCCTTTGCCCCCCTGAACCAGATCTGGGATCCTGGATCTCAGTGGCCAAGAACCCTGAGGAACCAAAGCTCGGAAACACCCTCAGTGAGGAACAGCTGACACAGACCTGTGCCTACTGCAGGCCTTCTCAAAGACCTTCATGGCCCGGCTAGGCCAAACCACTTTGGTCCACCACACCATCCAAACTGACCCAGAGGTGATAGTCAGGGAGACGACATGGCCCCTACCACGGCAGAAGCAGGACGTCATCAAGGAGAAGGTGCAGGCCATGCTGGAATTGGGAGTCATTGAGCCATCACAAAGCAAGTGGCTCAGCCCCGTGGTAGTAGTACCTAAACCCGACGGGACACGGTGTTTTTGCATCGACTTCCAATGGGTAAACGCAATCTCCAAGTTCAAAGCCTACCCAATGCCCCACGTCGATGAGCTGCTCGACTGCTTGGGGGAAGCCTGCTTTATCACCATCCTCAAACTCATCAAGGGGTTTTGGCAAATCCCCCTCCAGCCAGCCTTGAGGGAAAAGATGGCCTTTGCCACTCACACCAGGCTCTCAGTTCACCCAGATGCCTTTTGGCCTACATGGGGCCCCCGTGACGTTCCAGAGGCTGATGGACCACATCCTGCTGGATCACACCACATATGCTGCTGCATACTTTGATGATGTGGTGATATACAGCCAGCACTGGGAAGACTATCTCAACTGGATGGCCGCTGTGTTGTGGACCTTGTGAGGGACTGGCCTAACCGCCAACCCCAAGGAGTGTCGGGTAGGTCGTCTCTTGCCATCCTATCTGAGGTACACATTGGGTTGGTGGCAGGTACACTTGCTTATTGGGAAAGTTCAGGCCTTGAAAGCCTTGACCATCACCCCATGAAACAATGGGTATGCCAGTTTTTGGGTCTAGCCGGCTACTAGTAGGGTGGTTCACCCTGCTGTTGCTGCTGTTTTGGCCTCCCTAACTGACCTCCTAATTAAAGACTGTCCACAATGTATACACTGGACCACAGAGTGCGAGGAGGCCTTCCAGACCCTTAAGACTTGCCTCTGCCAGGAGCCAGTGCTGTACAGTCTGGACTTCACATGGGACTTTGTCCTTCAGACCAATACCTCAGAGACAGGACTCAGGGCTGTCCTTTCTCAGCAAACTGATAGGGAAGACCATCCCATCTTCAATATCAGCAGGAAGCTATTCCCTTGCCAGTGACATTACTCTGTCATCGAGAAAGAGGCCCTCGCTGTCAAATGGGCCTCCGATGCTCTCAGATATTTCCTCCTCAGTGTCCCCTTCCTGCTGGTTACGACCATGCCCCTCTGATATGACTAAACTCAATGAAGAATACCAACACCTGATTCGTGCGTTGGTACCTGGCCTTACAATTCTACGCCATCACCTTCTGTCACCAAGCAGGCAAAGACCACACCAATGCAGACTTTCTGCTTTCTGTCTCACTTAGGAGAACTGGAAGATGCCCACCTCCAGGACTGGGGGCCGGACTTGAGGGGTGCGTGTGTGTAGTGAGGCGGTGTGGCCGCCCTCTGAGTCAGAGGGGGAGGAGCCACCCTTCATGCCCAGGTAAGAGGAGCCAGACCAACCTTGCCCCTCTCTCTGGAAGTGGGTAGGCAGGACAAGTATAAAAGACAGGGCCTCTAGTGGAACATTACCCCACTGGTTGGGCCCTGGGTTGGGACGCAGTGGAGTTGGGAGGGCCCACATCCCCCTGCCACCCCACCCCTGTGGTGGCAGCTCCCCCTCTACCTGAGTCCCTAGACTGCTTTGATGTGTAGCCTATACATTACTGTTTGGCTCTCCCTAAAGGCCTAGCACTCACAGACTGCGTACTTGCCCTGCCCTGCCTGAGGGCCAGGGGCAATTGACTGTTTATTGGCTAATTCCCCCTGTCAGTAGATGGTGATTGAGTGAGGCGGTGTGGCTTCCCTCTGACCCAGAGGAGGAGGTAGAGTAACTGGCACCCACCTACACTTAGGAACGTCAAAGTTCTAATTCTGACTTTGCCACTGAGTCACTGTGTGACCTCAGGCAAGTTACTTCACCTCTCTGTGTCTCTTTTTCCCCTTTTGTAAAGTAGCTCCTAGGCAGCTGTAAAGATTAATTATCTAATATTCAGTATGACGTGTAAGGGAAGGGTGTAATTCTTTCACCCTAATTTGCTTTATTACTAAAACCTGTAGCACACAAGATAGTGTAAGACAGGAAATCATCATAGAATGTGTTGCACTGTGAAATATAAATCACATAATTTCCTTATATGTTGATGACAGATTCTTATATGTTAAATGCTCTCTCTTAGGGCTAGTCTACACTTAAAACTTACAGCAGCACAGCTGTATCAGTACAATTGTACCACTGTAAGAGCTCTCCCACAGCCATAATAAAACCACCTAAATGAGCAACAGTAGCTGTGTTGGCAAGAGAGCATCTCCTGCCAACAAGCGCTTAAGCCAGCAAAATTTATATCGTTCAGGGGTGTGTTTTCACATCTCTGAGCAACAAGATTTTTGCCAGCGTAAGTGTTCATGTTCAAGTGTTCAAGGCCTTACATACTATGCAGATTCCTTAAAACCAATTATTCCAGCCACTGGGGACTCTTCTGTGTAAATGTGTCTCAAAAACGTTTGGAGAGACTTCCACTGAGATGGATGTCAGATAAGTATAAATGTTTGGCTGTTTAGTTGGCTCAAAGAAATTTAGATTTGACGGGCAAGATCTTCAGAAACAGGAGCCTAAATGTAGGTTTCTAAATCCATATTTAGGCACCTGAATAAGTGGCCTGATTTTGATATACTGAGCAGCCAGCAGCTCCCACTAGGAAAGTATACCCTTTCCTCTATCAGTTAATAATCCCTTCCTCATCCTATCATACTCCCTCTACATTGACAGAAACATGAATCCAAGATCTGACATGAGATAAGGTGATTGTTACTGCTTCCAGTATTTGGTGTCAAGTGCTCAAGCACTATACATTATTAATAATATAATCAGATTTTCCAGGGACTCTTTTTTTAGCCAATGGAAAGATCTTAGGATTCAAACTTTGTCAAATGTAATGCCATTTGGAGTAGATACTATCCAGAGTAATCATCACCCAGACAGTAAATCATTTCTTATACCGAAACATTAAGGATTAGGATGAAAAATATTAAGTGACTGGAGAACAGAATATACTTATGACAAGTGGTCAGATACCCGTGGACAAGTCCCGAGAGTTTACATGAATAAAGGATAAGTGTATTAACAGAACATATGACACGAGCAATGAAGACCACAGTAAGAAATGTAACAAGTGTCAAACTGAGTCCAGAATGCTTGGTATATACAGCACAGAGGGGTTTCAGTATGGAGGATATGCTGTTATTATTAGTATCCCTGCAGATAGATGGTCATGACTTTTACAGAAAAATCAAGAAGACAGGAGCTGAGGAGTACAGGTTATAAGCACCTCCTCTGAGGTACTCAGAACTCTCACTGCCACAGAAGTCAGTGGGAGTTGTGAGCGTTGTGCACCTTGCAATAAGTATCAAAACCACACTAGTTCAGCCCCTAAAGCCTTGGTTACCCAGGCATTTCACTTAAATCTGCCATTGTTGCTGTAGCACCAGTGTAGATCCACTGATGGTAGCCACAGTGGAAGCACTAGTGCTGACCATTAGCTCAGTATTCATTCTGCAAGCAGGGGTTAGACAATAAGGTGGTCAGCCTGCAGTAGCTCCCACAAGTGGAATTGCATAAGTGGTAATGCAACAGTGGAAGATTTTTAAGAAAAATGGTAGTGAAGTCACAACCTCGGTTAGACAAAGTGAATCAAAGGATGACAAATAAAGGGTTGTGTCGAGAGAAAACTAGACTACTCTAGAGTTACAAAAGTAAGAGATCTTGAGTTCATGTCTTGTTGGTTCCTCTTCTTATTTTAGTGAGTTAAAATATTATAATGATAGTTTGAGGAAGTCTGTCAAGCGGGTAGAGGTGGTGGAGTTGAGATAAGCATTGGAAAGCTAGGCAAGAGAAGTGAGTCTTAAGGAGGGATTTGAAGGAGGGGAGTGAGATTGCAATGAGAAAAGTTAAATCTTTTTATAGCTGGTGCTGAATATTCCCAGTATTCACAATCCACAAGTCTGCCTCTTCCTTCTCAGTGGGTCAAGCTAAGCATCAAGGGAAGTTCTTGAGGGAGCTGTTCAATTGCTGGAGCAAAGGACTGCAACCAAAAGGGGATGGATTAGAGGGCTCTGGAGAAACAAAATGAAAATGAGCAGAATCACCCCTGTCTTTTGATAAAATATGTAGAATGTGCCCAGACATGGGCTAACTGAAGGCCAGCATTTTTGTAATTCTCTAAACTTTGACTATTCAGACTGCATTATAGAACTAGGGTCCAGTGCTGCTTCTGTTGAAGGCGATAGGTGTTTTATGATTGACTTCAATGAGAGCAGAATTAGTCCCTTAACACGCACTCACTGTTTAGGGCCAGATCTTAACTGTGGAATGCACCTGAACTATAGCGTCATGCTGTCCAGCATTGTCTGAGTGTCTTCTTCTAGCTTTTTTTAGAGATCTGTTTTAAAGTTAATAGACAATTTATACAAATAATAATTAGTTAATATTTCTAAAGTGCATATGAAGATGAAAAGTGCATTATAAATGCAGGCATCATTGAGAATGTAAGACATTTACAGCCAAAAGCACCAATTGAAGGTTCAATACCATGTCATGAGTTGGAATTCAAGATACTACAGGGACTGGATCCATTATATCCAGATTAGATTAGATCAAATGGACTTTTCTGCTGATTCTTCTATTAAAACGTTTCATATGTTCTAACACGCTGTGACATTCCAGGGTGCAATCCAGATCCGTGAGGGCTGTCACCACCTGCCCTGCAACCCGGGGCACTCACAAATAGCCTGCTAGCATGCAGGTAACACCCTGAATGTCTGTGTATAACCACAGTCTACCAGCACACTTCAGTCACACTCTGACTTCCACCAGTTTTGGTTACCACCTGTAGGGTGACCCGAACACACTCCCAGTCCTGGATTTCCCCCCAAAAAGCATGTGTTCTGCACCTTCCAGACCTATCCTGAACATTCCAGATATATTTGGTCTGTTACCCCTCTAAGGGGATCAAGATACAACAACTTGCTCCTTTTAAATGGAGTTACCCCTCAGTTCACAACACTGGCTTTGTTTTGATTAAAAATAAAATACGTTTATTTAACAAAAGAAGATAGGATTGTGAGTGCAAGTAATGAGGTATTAAAGTCAGAAATGGTTAAAAAAAAAAAAGTGCTTCCTAGTACTAGACTTGGTTCAAGGTGAAATTCTTACCATAGTTTTTCAGTAGCATTGCTGACCAAGTTTTAGGTCCGGATCTGCTCCCAAGGTCCAATGGCTGTTTCTTTTATCTTCTTAGGTACAAAAAGAGAGATGGACAGAGAGGGAGAACTCAGAATGTTTTTGCCCCTCACTTTTATAGTTCATTGACCCTTTGAAATGCATTTTTCCTGAGAGTGACCCCTAGATAAAATTCTTTCCAGCTGAGAGCAAGAAGACATGGAATCTGATGGGGAAGAGGTGTTATGCAATTGCTGTTCACCTCTGTTTGCTAAGATGCAGATCTGTTTGTCTCTTGCCTTTCTCCCTCTTCCATGCCAAAGAATGGCCACTTAATAGTGACAGCCGATCAACTTTGATGACACCTGAGTCGGAAATCTTTAGATAAGTGGGCAGAGCAGCATCATATAGCATGTCAGTAATGTCTGTTCTTTGTCCACTTAGAATTTGATGGTCTTTTTTCAGGAAATAAACAGGTGGAAAAGTTGAATGCTGTGCCCCAGTTTGATGCTATAGCCACTGCATGTCTGGATTCTGTAGTAAATAGGCTGCACAGAGAGGATGTCACAAGCACCACATCCAAAGCAGTGATGCACCTTCACGAGTTCTGTCCTTTGGTTTTTCCCTCAGTCTTTCTTCTTTTGTTCAGTGAAGCATCAGCATAATAATTAACACCTTGTCCTCCACTTTCCAGCCAATAATCTCAAAGCATTTTATAACCATTAATAAATTAAACAACCCCTATGAGATGGGTCAGTATAATTAACACCATTCAATAGATGGGGAAGTTGAAGCACAGAGGAGGTAAAGATCTTGCCCAGTGTCACACGGATCAGGAATAGAACCCAGCAGTCCTGACTCCCCATCCTCTGCTCTAAAAATCTGATCCAGCTCCTACTGCAATCAACATTAAGACTCGTATGAACTGCGTTGGGCTAGATCAGGCTGTAAGATCCCATTCTCACATAAACCTTTGTTGTTTGATTCTCTCTAAAGTAATATAATATAAATATTATGTGATGTATTGTCTGCAATGGACTGTATTCTAGACAGGAATATAATATACAGTAGGTCTCAACAGATTGTAACAATTTTAATAGTAACTTCTATCTACCACACTCTAAATGCTTTACAAACATTAAGGAATAAACCTTACAAAACCACTGTGAAGCAGGCATTATTATCTCCAAGTGACACATGGAGAAACTGAGTTACGCTGCAGAGATGGCAAGCGTCTTGCCCAAAGTTACAAGGAAAATCTGTGTAGGCGCAGGGAAAAGAATCCAGGTCTGCTCATTTCTGCACATTCCACAAGCCACTCCCCTTCTTTCCCTGATCTGAAAATTCAAGTTTGGGCTAACACTAGGGTTTTGGTTTTTTAATGTGTTTGTAAACAACTTCATTAATCCTATCTCCTTAATGATCTAAAAAAATCCCATTTTTCTGTGGTCATTTTTTTTTCCAGGCCCACAAGCTAGCTAGACCTGCACTGATGATGTGATTTGCATGTCTGCAACAATATATTAAAGTAAATGCAGAATAATAAAGCTGCCAAGATGCAGAGCAGCATACAGCTTAAGTCTCTAATACATAACCTGAATGCCAGAGATCTTACAGAACCCCCATTCCAGCTGCTCCAATGGTTGGCTTTTACATAGACATTCTTTAACAAATGTATCTGGATATGATTCTTAAATTGCCATTTTTAATGCATGAACAAATTTTTTTGTATAACATATTCTTGTTTCCAAAGTGTTATGGTCACAATAGCAATTAAAGGGAACCTGAAGAGAAATAAGAATTAGGTTTGTGCTTTTTTGTCCTAGTCTTTAAATCTGAAAGTTTGCAAGAGGAAATTTTGTTTAATCATTTCAGTTCCTTCATTTCCTTATAAATTTTAGGAATGGCAAGTTGTTGATCCATGACTAGGTCTTCCAGGCACTATACAATAAAAATAATAATTTATATATAAATATTGTGTACTATTAGTGATTATTTAAAATATATAGTAATTATATACACTACTTATATATAATATATATACTATTATGTTACTTAGTATTAGTAGTACCCAGGTTCTCTTAAATCACAGAGCTGACTCTCAGATGGATTAGTGTATCCTGTCATTCTTACCAAATAGATAATTATCTTTAAATTTTATGTCCTCATCAGTGTTCTAGACGTTTTACACACTGGTCTGGAGATCAGTTCTCTGCCCTGATGAGTCTGCAAACACTTATGCATGTACTGAACTTTAAACATGAGTAATTCCATTGATTTGTGAATATTCACATGCTTAAAAGTAAGTGCATGTAAGAGTTTACAGGATCCAAGCCATACAACCACATACAAATGATGAAAGATAGGATGTAATGAAAAGCAAGTGATCAAACAATGACATTTTGCACCTATCTTGTTGTTAGGTTTATGATTTTTGTTTGGATGAGATTTTGAGGGAGATGATTCTCAATCACCCAACTTGTTCACACTTCACTGAGGAGAGGACTAGGAATTTTAGACTTTTTGAAAAAAGTGAGATTTAGGACAGGATGGAATGTGGCTGCATGCATGCCTGGAGAAGTTTCAGTAGGAGGGGGCCTGGTGGAAGAAAGCCTAGAGCAGAGAGGGGAAGACAGTCCCGTGGCTTGGATGGAATGATACGGGTAAAAAGGGAGCAAAAAGAGCAAGCAGTGAGTGCCATGCAACATATTATTGGAGAATATATGTAATTAATATTGCTAATGCATACATGACACTTTCAAAGTGCTGTATAAACATCAGCTAATTAACACAGGTGTGGATTTATCTATTTTATTCATCATAATATGTCCTTGCCCATCCTTCTTTTCTAGACGGCTTATCTGCCAGGCCACCCATCTACCCATGGCATTTCTGTCCTCACCCATCTACCCATGATATTTCTAATGTGCCCTTAACCACAATGACCAAATGATTGTCTACATGGGGAAGTTCACCAGCATGCTGATACTGCCCTAGTTCTGCTGGTGTAGGTTACTCCCCGTGGAGGAGGGACGCACTCACACCTTGCAGAGTAAGTCCACAGGGGCAGGGATACCGCTGTAGTATGGTGGTGTGACTGCCCCCTCCCCCACTGTGCTGCACCCGAAATTTCCCCCAGGCCCTAAGCCCTGACAAACACTCCAGTGTCCCGGCTCTGTCTGCTCTTCCTACAGAGCTAAAATCCATCCCGGCCGCCCCAGGAGAGCCCAGAACTGGAGCCCTGTGCATAGCTGCCCCGCAGCGGGCAAACTGTAGCCACTGGGCCGGAGCCATCCTCTCACGGGCGGGCGGCCACAGGGCACCGGGGGGGGGGGGGGGGGCTGCACGTGCCCCGCACCAGAGGCTCTGGGGAGAGGGCGTGGCTGGAGCCTGTAGAGTGAGGGAGATGCTTGGTGACTCGAACGGGACGCCCAGCCCAGTCCAGCACAAGGCCGGGAATCCAAAATGGCTGCCCAGACGCAGGCATTGGACACGCCACCGACTGGCCAAGGCGAGCGTGCTTGGACACGTGACGCGGGCCCGGCCCCGCTGGCGCCCGCCCCACGCCCCCGGCCGCCTATCCAGTGCGTGCTGACGTCGAAATGCCGGAAGGTCCCGTGACCGGAAGCTGGCGAGGGAGAGGCGGAAGTGAAAGCGGGGAGGCTGTTGTTTGGCCCTATTAAAGCGGAGCCGAGGCTGCCGAAGGGCGCAGAGAAGGCAGCGCGGCTTGGAGTGGGTGTCGTAGGGCTGTCGAGTGCGGTGAGTGGGCGCGGCGCGGCGCGGCGCGGCTCTCGCCTTTCTCGGGTAGGGGGGGCCGTGGCCTGTTCCCCCTCCCTCGCGCTCCTACTGGGCCCTTGTGGGGGGATGGGGCTGTGGAGTCTCCGGGAAGGGTTGTGGGGGGTACCCAGCTTGGGTGGCTGTGACAGGCCGGAGGCAGCGGGCTCTTGCCGGGGTGTCCGTTGGGGGCAGCTCTTTGCTGGGGCCGGGAGCATGGGCTCGCGGCTGGGAAGGAGGCAGCGGCGTTCGCTATCCCTAGTTGGAGCCTGGTGCGGGGGCAGCTGCTCCCGCAAGTCTCCAGAGCCTGGCGGGAGGCAGTGGTCCCGGTCCCTAGGGCTAAAGCGAGAGGAGGGGTTCCGCCTCTGAGGAGGCGGCGGCGGGGCTCCTCCCTTGATGGAGTGGGGTGGGGGGGGCTTCTCTTCCCAGCTGCAGGGACTAAATGGAGGTGGAGTTTATTCCTTTGTTTCTCCCCTTGTTTGTGGCAGAGACCGGGACTGATGGTGGGATTCTCCTGATTGAGATCTCCTTGACCTAGGTGTTATGGGGCTGACAGAGGGGAAGCGTATAAGGACTGGGACAGGCTTAGGAATCTTTCTTTTTCTCTGCCCTCTTGTGTAACAGTGAAGCTTTCTTAATGCTTCAGAATAACTAGTAAGATGTTTTTGATCAGGCAAGGTTTTTGTCCATGTGGGTGCTGTAGCTAAATAACTCCTTTCTTTCCTGGGGAAGAAGCCTCCAGCTATCTGTATTGTGAAGGTGCGTTGTGGTCTATGAAAATAAGTAAGCTCAAGTAGGAGTGAGGATGAAATTTCTGATGGGAAAGAATTGTTTTTGTGGGGGGGGGGGGGTGTCACATGTAGCTGCCATCTTTTGTGCTCTGATTCTTTGCAAGAATCTGTGGGGGGGGGAGCTAGAGGCTAGAGATATCCCTAAGTATTCTTGTTCAGAAATAAATACTATAATTATCTGCTTGAAATACCATTCAATGTAATCAGTGGACATAATTATCTTACTAGCAGACTGCCCTTAGTACAATTAATAACAGGACAGCATAAGCTGCTGAAAAGACTGGCAGTTATTGTGCAAGTAACTTCTTTGCATGTGTAAGGGCTGAGTCAGTGATGGAAAGAATTAAAGTAGGTGTTAAAGTGCTGAATGAAGGTTGTGATTGTATCTTATGGGGTAAATTAAGTATGTTGGCAATATTTGCTAACTTTAAAACATACAGCAGGCCCTCATTAGCTTAGCTTCTATTTGATATTCATATTTAACTACTTGCATGGATGGTGTTTTGGTTTAGCTATATCTTAAAACAGTTCTGATCATACTGACTTGTAACAAGCCTAGTTGGGGGGGGGAGGGTGTTTGTGTACCTAAGGTCTTAAAGAGTCTTAGAGTTAAAGTGGCTAGGTAAGATCCAAAAACTTGAGTCAAACAAGCCAGCATGTTTAACTTTATCCCTTGCATAATTCATCTAAAACTTGCTCTAGTGGAACAGAGCTGTTTATGACATAAGGAACTCTGCCTGCAAACACACAAACTGAAAATACAAGGTGGCACAAACTCCTCCCAAATGAGAAGTTGACTTTTTTAACCCTTCTTCTTTTAGAAGACTTAAATATATTTGTAATGGCATCAGTTTTTCATGTCACTAACCACTTTACTGCAATAACATGTCTAGTAGTAACCTGCTACCAAACACCACCCAAATCTTCTGTGCTATGTGAATTGCAAGTCAGTCTTGCACCTAGTAAAGAAAAACAAATGGATTATAAAAATTAAGTACATAACCCACTCAGCTCTGTTAGAATGCCTGAATTCATCTGTCAAACTATGACATTAAATAACTCAGAACTCTTATTTATGGCCAGTATGTCATAAAATTGCTCTACACCTGAGCTTGGCCTCTGCACTTTTAATAAGTGTGGCTGTTTGGAGTGTACTAATGGCTGTTCATAATCTGTTGGAGTGAGATTTGATTAAAGTTAAGTAAACTACTGTGTATTCACTGTTTAAATCAGTAGTTCTATGCCATGCCCTCCTAGTCAGGAAGAAGGCACATTCTGTGTCTTTCCCTTGTGATTTCAGCAGCTGACTAAACACATGACTTGCTACCCAGAAACTAATACTTTGTCTAGATTTGGTGGATGAAGTTCAGAATGCAGAGTATTAACTGTTTTCCTAATGTTAAAGTATTATGCTTAGGAACTTTAAAATGTAATCCCAAACTTCTCCATGCGCTGTTATACTGTAATGCTATTCCAGACTTCTGGTGAAGGAAAGT
Source organism: Emydura macquarii macquarii (assembly GCF_026122565.2). NCBI lineage: Eukaryota > Metazoa > Chordata > Testudines > Chelidae > Emydura > Emydura macquarii. Next base: position 13,198,146 of record NW_027131105.1, on the reverse strand, counting down.
ATAGTATGGGTTTAAGCTATAACCACTGCTTTCAAGAAGCCATACAACAGTCTAGCTTTCTCAACAAGTAATCTGTAGCAATTGCAGAATCTAATAAGAAGATCTTCAGAAATTGTAATTGATTAGTAAGGTCAAGAAACACTTCTCAGAGTCTTAAAGTACAATATAACTTAAGTAGCTTAAGGCAGAACACTGCATATTGTGAAGCATAGCTTAAAATACTCAGACTCTAGTGTAATTGCTCACACCTGAGGCAGCTCTAAAGTAGTAATGTAACAAGCTTCTCCATAGCTGTCTTTTTTGGTAAGTCAAACTGGCTTTCTGTAGCTTAATGCTTATTTGCTTTTGGACCATACTCAAATGTCCAAGGACGAGTGTTTTTGGACTCTGAACTTCAGTAGCAGTATTACAAGTTTCAGGCTGTAAGATCACATCTTATGTGACTTACTGTCAGGGGAACAAATTCAAGGACAAGTTTGCCCATAGGGAAATAGTAAAACCCATTGCTGTGCAAAACTGTAGATAGCTTTCAGTTTCTAACTTGTATTAAACTGTCTTTGGGTAAGAGGAGAATGGCTTTTCCTAGAAAATTGAACAGTTGCTTCAGAATATTTGCAAGTGGTTTTAATATCATGCTGTAAAACTTTACTTTGTCCTACCTCCGGACTGGTATAAAATGCCATCAAATAAGACTTGCATAATAAGACTGTTGGAGGCAGTTGATCTGACAACCCTAACTTTTGAAGTCTGTGGCCTACAAATCCTGGCCTAAAGGTTAAGGAATAGTAGTATGGTGGCATTCTTTGCTCTAAGATGCATCAAGGAGCTACTGATCTTCTAAACTGGTAGTGGATCACTGCGTAGCAGCATGCCAAAAAATGTTAGTCAGATAATGCCCAATCAATACAAAAATTGCACCAATTTAACTGTTTCAAAATCCATTTTGTTAAACTGGTGCAGTTTTTGTTGAGAGAACCTAAAAGAACACAGGCCTGGTCTTAAGTCCACATAGCTATGTCGGCCAAGGTTGGTTGGGGATAGGAGAGAATAAACCCCTGGCTGATATAGCTATGCTGACCTAACCTCCAGGATAAATACACCTAAGTATGCTTCCACCGACCTAGCTACTTTCACTCAGGGATGGGGTCTTGCATCAACTGGGGTGGGGGACCCCTTCCATCAGCATAGATTGTGGCTATACTATGGTGTAGTTATGATGGCATAGACTCAGTAGGGCAGACACACCTTTATACTAGAACACATAATATAGCCCATGTTTTAGCTGTCAGTCTACTTCAAGCTTTTTTGCCAAAACTTGTCCTCTTATCACTGGGTCACAGTTTCCCCGGTAGGATTGCCTTTCCTAGGGTCCAAAATCTCAGGGCTGTGACTTGTAGAAGTAACTCTTCCCACCCCTCCCTAAAAAGCTTGCTTTCATTATGCATCCAAAGTAGGAAACTTCAAGTGCAGTTTAACTTCAGTATTCTATTCTCTGTGAAAGCAGGGTGCAGAGACACACTGGGGCTACTGCAGTTTGGGTACAAGACTCTGAATTGACATGACTGTCAGAAGCCATAGAGCATTAATGGCTGTGCACAATAGACAACATAGCACTGAAATGCATGCTAGTATTGACATCTTCAAACACTGGCTTTACAGTTTTTAAACTGCCCCAATCTAGCTCTCTGAAAGCTGTTTCATGAGGAACAGGCACTTAGAATGTTTTTACATCTAGCATATGAAGATTATGCCGATTTCTATTTTAACACAACATTGTATTGGTAACCACTATTGTCAGCTTGCTCTACCATCTGCAGTTTTCTAAAACAATGATCTCAACGATCTGCCTCTATTCTCTTAAAAAAAGGAGGGGAAATTAAATTTAGCCTTGAGAATATGCTCACTAATATTTTGTTAGCCTGGTCAACTTAAAGACCATGTCTCTAGCTCATTTTGTTAATTGCCATAGTTAAAACTGACACTTGGTGATAAAACACTACTTTCCTGCAGCTAAATGCTGGAATAGGTCATCTTTAATCAGCTGGAAGCATGACTTGGAAGCACAGAAAAACAAGTCAGTTCTAAATAATGTCTAAGAGAACCTGGTCAAGACAATGTACAAGCACAGTAACTCGTTGCTTCTTAGAAAATAGACAGTATAGCGATCTTTTTATCACACGTTGGATTCTCTTCCCTGATGTTCCCTAATTCAGACATCTTTGCTGATCTTGTACTCCTTTCTTGAGCAAACAGCTCTCAAGGTTCAGTTTGCTGCTGCATTTTCTGCTCAGTACAGATCTGCTGTGGTGATGTCATTGTTGCTGTTAGCTCAGTGTTCCTGTGAGACTGCTCTATTGCTTCTACTGCCAGGAATGAGAAGTTCCATGCATGAGGCAAGCTGTTTCTCAAACAGGGCTTTTGCTAATGTATACTTGCAGTGATGGTGAGGAAAGCAAGATTTGTCAGGGCTACAGAAATGTGTCAATTTATAGCTCATCTCATGACCTTGGATTTTGTCGCTGGGGAACCTGTTTTTGGGGAGCACTAGCTATTGGTGTAATAAACTTCATAAATGCAGTTGTCATTGAGACAGTTAAAGTAAATCTTGTACAAAACTACAACATGAATCCCTCCTATAGGCTACTTGGGATGGTAAATGAGTGACTTTTTTGCCTGTACACTTACAAGAGCGATTTGTATATTGATCACCTTTTTATGGCAACAGTTTGCTTCCAAGACAATGGTGTAAGCATCAAAGTAGTTGAGTTACTGTCTCAACCCACTGGCAATTCTGTGGTGTAAGTCACTTCTCAAGTAAATCCTCCCCACGGATAATGGAGGCAGAAGGCACGATGCCAGAAGATGAAACTGGCACACTACTAGCACTTGATGCCTGCTGCACTTGGTGCAGCACAGCCCTCCGTTTAGCCCATTAGTGGCATTTTACCAGATTATGGTACTGATGTTTGTTTGAGGGTTTGAGTCATTCTTGCAAATGTTGTTTGTTTGAACCAGAGCCAAGTCAGCCCAGTGACCTTGGAGCATCCACAGGTCTCCATGCAGAAGATCCTTTGGAGTGACTAACTCAACATGCTATGTAATGACACTTGTAGCTCTCTAGGATTTAGATTATATGCCCTATATTTCTTTGGGTATTAATAGTAAAAGCTGAAATACTACTTTTGCATCACTGACACATGGTGGCCGTGCTTTCCCAGGAGAATATTACCAACTCCTAATGGTACCAGATTCAAGTGAATAAACTTAAGGAGGTGGGGGAGCAGATTTGGACCTGCAAATATAAGTGGTAAGAAACTAAACAGATTGCAACATTGAGGTTTAATTTGGCTGATTTAAAATTCTATTCCTTCTATTCTGTAATAGAAGCTTCGTTAAACACAGGCTGCATGTTGCCACACAGCAGAAGATCTTAGAATTTTAAAGCAGCACACTTTGTATTGTGTACTAGGCTCTAGACAGGTTTACTTATTTGGCTTTGGAGGGGACCAGATAACAGTGTCTTCATTCTTATCAGTGTTATCTATTGTAAAAGTTCTCAGATGCAGTTAATAAACAATAGGATATCTCTGTACTGCTTAAGAGTTTGACTTGTAAGAGAACAAATCGCATATGAAGAGAAATGAGTAGCTGCTAGTTCTTATTGAAGAACAAGATGCCTTGTGTTATGGCTGTCAGTCATTCTCATGTAGCTGAATATAATGTTTGGCTTAGGATTTTTGCCAGAAGGTGTCTTGCATTGGAGCATACTACTACTGTAGCTGAGCTAGTAGGGTGAGACTAGTAAAGCTATATAGAATTGTACTCTGATGTACCAAGTAAATGACTCTGAAGCTGAAGATGTCTCTTCAGTAAGAAGTTACAATCCATCCTTGTTTTGAGCTATTTAACATGAAATGGTCAAGTGGCATAAGATTGTCTTGGCTTGCTCCAAACTTGAAAGTTTTTGGGACAAATAAGTAGGACACAACCTCAAACTGTCAGCATAGTAACTGGTCCTGAAACAATGTTATGCTCCATGAATTTGTTTCTCATGCAACTGCAGGTTCAGTTTTATGCAGTTGGCCTCCAAATCCCTTGAAGAATACAAGATTATTCTTCTGGAACAACTGTAGTGTCCTAGCCTTCCTCTGTGGCTTCATACTCCTGGGTCACTTGAACCAGGGGAGTTCCTGAACAGGGCTTCCCTAGAATATATACACACACTGCAGTGAGGAGACACAAAATTGAATATCAGTGTGGTACCTACTTCTGATTCTACCATTCTGTGGAGTAAGATACCGAAGTAGAGGACACAGCAGGAAAAGAATCACTACTGCTTAATTATACATTTGATATCTAGACAAACTCCTTCCTCCTGTAATTAAGAGGGGTTAGAGCAGTGGTTTGTGGCCCAATCAGCATACAACTGCTGCCCATGTGAGATCCTTAGGGCCACTCAGGGGGTCTGTTCAGCTATCCCCCCCATAACACTTACAACCACATGTGGCCCACAAAATAGATTGAAAACCAGTGGATTAGAGGGAGAAGAAGAACAGTGAGTAACTTAAAGGTAACAGAAAGAGGAGAGGAGGCAGTGCCCTCACTTCTGTTTAGGTGTACGATGTTCATCACTGGATCTGGGCACCTTATTTTCTTTGGAAACCATGTTCAGTCCTTCCTGATTTCACACTTCTGCTTCTAGTTTCTACCATTAGAAACAGATTGTAATATGGTTTTTGAGGCTTTCTTGGAAAAGCCAGATGTTTGGCACTGTCTCAGCCCTTGAAGACGCCATGGGTCTGCCTTTACTAACCATAGCTTGCTTAATGCAAGGGCCTGAGTCATAAACTGAAAGAATAACTCCTCCTCCCCCACCAATCAGATTTCATCCATAGTTGGATACTAGTCTTTAGAGAGGTAGACAACCCATGTATGCATGTCATTGGTAGGCAAGCAGAGTTTGCTGGGTCTACTCTCCAAAGCATAGAAATTAAACAGAACTTTCCTCTGTCATGCTTCTGTTCTTAAGGTACTGTGCTATGCTAGAAACCCAGGAAATTCAGAGGCTAAACTTGAAAGAAATCCAAGCCCTTTGCAGTAGATAGACACACATTAAACATCTAGACAACTATAATTGTCTCTGTAGAGTCAGCCTTCAACTCATAAAATTTTCCCAATATTGCAACCAGTTAATATCTACTAGTGGGGAAACTAGTATTGATATGGCTTAAAAATGGCAGCTGGTGTTGTGCTTTCTATTGTCTAACTCACCTCTGTTTAGGTAGAGGGTTAAAACCTGGTGTCCTCCTGCAGCCTTCCTTAATCTAGAAAGGGATATGGGGATAGTCCATTTTCAGTGGTAGCCATTACTAAAAGTATGGCAAGATCCTAGTGATGCTCTGAGACCAACTCTGATCCAGCCTTAAAGATGGGTAAGGTCTCAGTCTTGGAGAAGTCATTTTAATTTGTGATCCTGATTAAGCCTTCTCTAGGGCTCACCCATCTGGACAAGTGATACTAGTATAAGCTAAGGTGTGAATGTAAACCAATATAGCTTTACCAGCATAACACCCAAGTGGGCACTTACTCCAGTCTGAATGACATTTTGTTTCTCTGGGGAAGGAGCTTAAGCTGAACCAAAAAGCACCACTCTTACACTGGCATACATGTCCACACAGGAGTTTGGTTGGTAAACCTCTGCTTAGAGAACACCTTTAACAGTAAACTTGGCTCACTGCTTGAAGTCTCCCAGGATCTAGAAATGCTTTCAGGAAACATTTTTCTCCCACATCTTGTAAGACTTGACTTGTCCAGGGCAAAACAAAGGGAAGTTGTCCCCTCAGGTACTAAGGGTATTGTATAATATCTGTTGAAGCAAAAAGCCGGTATTGGGTGCATGGTGACTGGAAGATTCCACTAGTACCTGATTTCTTTAAGCCTTTGGGGGAGAAGGGAGGAGGAAAATAGAGAATGCCACCTACTGGTGGTATGGCAGGGTACGGGACAAGAACATTGTCAGTGAGGATGCCACTGACACTTAAACCTATAACTTCCCACCAGTTTATTTTGAGAAACAATTTCCAATAAGTCTCCAACCCTATTCTTATCTCCCCACTAGTTTGGAATCTACAGAGTGGGTAAGGTAACTCCTTCTCCTAGCAACTTAAGGGTGTTTGCGATTGCTTCTCACTAGAGGTTATCCAGGAGAAGGAGTTGCAAGCAAGGACTAGGGAGAACCTCTAGGGGACAGGGCATCCCAGAACCTCAGCCCTTAGCTGCTTTGAAGGAAGAGGTTCTCATTGGGTGTTCCTCATGGGGGAAGATAGGTGTAGCAGCCCTTATCTAATACCTGAGTAGTATGGGTGTAGCATGCTCTTAATGCCTTGCTTAAATTGCTCATTCTATGCTCCTAAAATGGCAATGGACTTCCCTTCTCCCTAATGGGAGGAAATTTATAGGGTATGTCTACACTGCAATAGAAAACCCACAGCACTAAGTCTGAGCCCAGGTGAACTGGCTCAGGCTGCAGGGCTAAAAATTGCAGTGTAGACATTTGGGCTCAAGCTGGAACCTCCCCTTTGCAGGGTCTCAGTCTGGGCTTCAGCCCAAGTCCAAACCTCTACACTTCATTGCTTAGCCCCAGGAGCATGAGCCAGCTGCATCTGGGCCCTGGGTCTCTTATTGCAGTGTAGATGTATGTATCTTTTGTCTGCGCCATACTCCATCTTGTGGTCTCTGAGATCTTTGAAATCTTGCCTGAACACTGCCTGTGACAGCTGTGCTGAAGATCTTGTATTGTAGTTCTCTTCAAAAGGAGTAGCTTTTGTTCGGTATTAAAAACAAACTTAAGAATGGTAGTTGTAAATCTTTTGGCTATCAGGTAAGGCTGACTTACAGATTTTTGCTTCCACAGTTGAGGGACTTTAGGTAACTAAACATGCTGAGCCCTCATATGATGCGGTCCTCTCAGGCTTTGCAACAAAGTACTGTTCCTATGGACACCGAAGGGATGGAGCAATGGGAGTAGGGGAAACAAGGCCAGGAGGAAATAAAAACATAGTTAGCAATCTGACTCCACTTGTGCAGAAACAAATCTCTTCCTGACAAAGGGATGCCAACCTACATTATGCTGTAAAGAAGTTTGCCCATTTACATGTTTAACTCAGTTTTTAATCTCACTATTTAGTTTCTTGGGGTGGACAAATATATCTAGTCAGGTTCAATGTTGCAGTGTTGATGATATCTGCAATCCAGAAGGACAGGAAAATCTTGACTGGAAACACTTATTCGACTTGAACTTTGGGCTTAACTTCGGCTGTTTGAGAGACATTCATCTAAATGCTTAATTCAAGCTTTCACTCCCACGCTTGTCCATAATCCACAATTTTAACAAACTAGCTCTATAGTGCAGTTTTATCTGACTTAAAATAACTTAGATGTGTTTATACACCGCTAATGTTGACCCACTCAAGCTGTATTTGAAGGGTAGCAGAAGGTATAATTGAGCCATGGTACAATTTAGAATGTAAGTCTTCTTTCATGGCTTTGAAACTGACTAATCACATGCACTGGGTCCTCAGGAATTCTGTAAACTTCAAATCCTAGGTGTCAGTTATTGGGCTAACTGCACCTCTGATCCCCCTTAGGCCTCACACCAGTGCTTCTCTTGGTATAGGATCTCCTCATTCCCTCACCAGGACGCAGCTGCTGTCCCCTGTGCATCAATGATTTTATCTTGGCAGGTCTGACTGGTGTCTAGTACCTGGGATTCTAGTTGCCCTTTAACAGTGATATCTAGTAATCAAACAGCCTTCTTAAAGCGTATAGTATTTAGAAGCAAAGCATTTTGGAGAAAGTGGATCTTAAAGTAGCTCTGCATACAGACTGGCTTACTGCTTACCTTCTCCTTGATGTTAGGCTGAAGTCAGGTCTATCAGCCTATCTGGCTATCTCTGGACAGCCTCTGACAAGTGATGCTCTTCTCCTGAGATGTCTGTCTTGCAGCTTTGTCCTCTTGATCTCTAGTCTCCCAGCTTGGCAAAACAGTCTTGCAACTTCAGACTGGAACCTGGAAGCAAGTCATTGTCTTGTAGTTCCTCCAGTGTGTAGATGCAACACAATAGTGATAGAAAAGCTTTCCTGCTTGTTTTTTCTCAGTTCCTCCCCTTTGCTCCACTCCCACCCACATTAAACTAGTTTAATGTTGGTACAGGAAAGTCTTAACAATATACAAATAGTATTCATAACAGTTCCAGCTATGTAACAGTTTTATCTGATTTAGCAATGACTTAAATGTTTGTGTACAATCTGCTGTGTACCAGATAACTATTGAGTCACTACTGTGAATTAATCTTTCTGGTAAAGCAGGAAACTAAACTTTAAATATGATCAGCTTTGTAGATAAGGCTCCCTGCCACAAGGAGTCTACTAGATACTTGCAAGTGAGTCTCTTGGGACCCTTGAAAATGCTAAGCTTTAGCATGTCTCATCCATGACATACAGACAAAGGTGTCCAACATTTAAATTGTAGTCCTGGCTCCCAATCCAATCCTCCTAACTACTGGACTACATGCCCTCTTCAGCATTTAATGTACTGAGAAAATATCTTAAAGGAATGTTGTAGTCATGTTGAAAACTTGTCCCTTCTGTCTACAGAAGTTGGCCCAATAAAAGATACTTGCTTAGTCAGCTTGTCTATCATAAAGGAATGTCCCCTTAATGTCTACAAGAAATTGGCCACTGGACTGAATTCAGCCAGACTCCTCTTAAATGATGCCTAAATCATAGGTTACAATAGCAATTGTCTTGTTGCATCTTTTCTGAGTGTTAGCTTCTGAAACCTGGCTAGTGGAACACTGCAGGATGCAGTTCCATTTGTAAAAAGAGAGCACTGCAACAGCATGTCTTGCCACCAGCATTTCAAAAGCTGATTGGGAACTGGGAGGCTCTAGACTCGACAATGTTTTCAGTTAAAGTAGTTTTAACATCTCATTCCCAGAAAGTCCACAGATTTGCTTGTTGACCCATGAGGGGCTGACTAGTCACATGGCACTTGCTGCTCATTTGCAGCTGGATCTATGGGTGTCTAATCTCAAATGGAAACAAGGAGAAGCCAGCCTAGCAATGCCTCTGGGTGCCTGCTATTTCCTCTCTTGGGACTGGAGCTGCCAGCTACCAATGGGGTGAAGGGACAGAATGTTAAAGGGGACAAGACAGGTGGGTGGTAAAAGGTATTCAGTGAAACACTCAGTTAAAATGTGGCCCATATGGAATCTTAAATCCAACTTGGTGAAGCTCCTCAAATTATCTCATATGCTTCTCAAAATATGCTTGATTCATACTTAGGCCTCCTGATAGGAAGTAGCACAATCTTTGAAGTCTTAATTGGCAAGAGGGCATTGAATTCCACAGGATCACAGTCTACTTAAAATGCTATACGCTTCCTGCAATTGGGGAGAGTTAATTACTTGCTCATGCATATGAATGTACCACTAACAGACTGGCAAGATGGCAGTTTCCTGTCCCATGTATTTATATAGTAGAAGCACCATGCGAACTGCTGTACAAACCTAGTGAGTGCCTCAAGGATGGTAATAGGTACTCTAAATTTGTGTGTGTTGGGGGGGAGGGTGTTGACAAGAAGCTTAAACTAGCAGGTCTCATATAGGCACCTGGAGGATGTTTCTCGTATCTTGGTTGACCCCAGGGAGGTGGTGGCTGTGTAACCATAACACAACACGAATGGTACAGTAGTAATGACAGGCAAATTGTATGAGTTTAAGGATCACTTCAGCATCTCAACAGTAACTCTTGTTAATTGACTTCAATGTAAAGAACTCAGAAGCCTCCTAAAGTGAGAAGTCTCCATCTTTTGGCTCTTTAGTTAAATTACTCGTCTTTCTTATGGTGCCGTTGCACTTATGGAAAGTTAAATCTAACTGTAAGTGGTGCCTGAAGGGTACTTACAGATGAACTAGGAAGTGTGTCCTTAACATGCCAGCAAGAAGTGTCTTTGCTCTGTGGACCTCTGAACACAGTTCTCAAGGTAGCTTATAATCCATTTAAAAGGATTCAGTATCCGCAGTAACACTATAGGGTCAAGGAATGTTTGCCTGACCAGATATCTCTAATGTCTGAGTCATAACAGAATAAGCAAGGCTGTACCTAATGCTTAACTGGCATGCCATTCTGAGCTGCCACTCAACTGCATCACTTACTGCATCAGATCATATCACATGGATCTGCTCATTCACTTAGACTTGTATTGGGCTCTCTACTTAATGGCATCAAAACCAGATTGGTCACTTAAGGATCACATCCTTGCCAACCTCTAAATGCATGGGTCAGACTAAACTGCTTTAACAGTTAATGAGCAACTAGTTAATGTGTTCAACCACTAAACTTGCTTCATCTCTAAAGTACCTCTGGTTTAGATGGTTAGTGTGACCTAACATGGCTGAATCCTGCTGGGACAATGTGTGGTGTCCAAGATTGTCCTTTGGCTGAACAGCTACCATCAAATCTAGTTCAATCTCTAGTGTCAAATGAGCAGCTAACCTTCAGATGTGAACAAAATTACAATTTGCAAAGGGCAGTATATATTTAACCCATGGGGGACTTTACTTCTGACCAAGTCAGACTAGAGAAAAGCACTTCAGTTAAGCCATCTGTTTTGAAGTATTAAATTCCTGAGAAATTACTTTCTCAGCTGCCCAATTAGCAGCATAATGTTGCTGCTATCTGGTTAAGTACTATAAATATTCATCCTTCATGGGAGATGACAAGGCCTCTGGATAACATGCCACTTCCAGGAAGGAGTGGTGGGCAATTAGTCATATTGGAAGCTGGAAGAAAGATTCAAGATCATGGGTGTCTGCTTAACTTAAACAATAATATAGATTAAAAGATGCAATAGTTTTTTGAAGAAAAATCCACTCTTCCACTCTAATGTCTCAAACTACCTCCCCTCATGCAGAATGTCTTGAGAATAGTAAGCAATAGAAATCTCTTGTAGAGGGGCCCAATCCTCTGAAGTTTAACTCCATTTGAGATTTAGCATGTATAGGGAAACTTTAGTTTTCCCTACATTAGTCTTGTAGTGGAGGAGTTGCAGCATAAGCCTTGACAATAAGCAAACAGTTGCATGTTGAGCTTCATTGTAATGCTTCCTGAAATAAAAACTTCCAATAACCTGGTATGATTTTCACTTCCTTTGCTACGGAGACATCCACTTGGTCAAAGATCTCATAGTACTCCTCTGCAAAAGCAGAGAGGCTTGCCCTTCTGTCCTGGCCACATCAGCCAGGATGGATACCTGTACCACTGTGCTCTCTACATTTTTTAAGACTTAACAGTGCACTGATTAGTATAATTGACTGAAGAAATACTGCCTGTTTCCTTTTCCCATGCTGTGCCCATCCTTTTACCCACATGGGAGCAAGATAAGGATTCCCTCTGGTGCCTCCATCTCTTCCTCTGTTCCACACATTCAGTAATGGTCCTTTCTCTCTGCTGTTTAACACTTGCTTCCCCATTATTTTGTGTATCCTGGCTACTTGTATAGAACTTAAATTTTACCAGAAGATTAATGGTCAGATGGCTAAACGTTTTTTGTCAAATACAGGTGTGAAAGGGCATACTCCAATGAGAAGCAACTCCCTTTCTTCTTTCAGTTTGCTGGCAAAGGGAGGAGGTAAGGGTTCTAACTCTAGTATGGGCCTCTTACTAGTAAAGGCTATAAACCCAAGGCTACCTTACCCACACTCTGCAGAAGGGACAAACTCTGTTCTGGCTTCCTGGCTGTTGTAATGAGTATCTCTGCTCTCCATTTTAGCCTGTTCTTGGCAGTGTTTTCAGTTTCACCAAGCTTCTGCTGCTTGGAGTGGGAAAATTGACAAACTGGTAACTCTGAAGTTGGCAATGCTAAGAATGACGACAATCACTGGGACTCTTCAGACAAGAGCACTGCATTACTTACACAGGGCCCACTTGAAAACTTAGACTTTGCAGGAGCTGATGGCAGGACTTTGAGTGCTTATTCCCTTAGAGGTGAATTTTTCAAGCACCCTCCTCTTCTAGAGAAGCAGAGCCTCCTCACAATAGTAGAAGGCAGAATTATCAAACATCAGTGTGCAGTACACCTGTTAGCTTTACAGTAGCTTGCTGTCCAACTGATGAGGTGTTTTGGGCACTGGCTTGTCTCTGCTTGTGCATCCATCCAGTTGATCTATCCAATAACTTTCACAAGTGTTATGTGAGCATCTCAAGAGTCTTTTTTTAAACATGCATCTTTACATTGTTAACAGCTGTTCCTATCCCTGGGGACAGGATACAAGAGGGCACAATCACAATGGTATCCTCTCATGCTGCTGCTTGACAATTGCAGAGGAATTTCTAATGAGTTAAAATCTCCAGACTTGCACTTAAGTGTTTATGTTCCTCTAATGATCATGTCACCATTCTGTAGTATGCCGGTTGGGGGAAACAGAACTACACTTTCTTAGGTAACATCTGGCTCTCTTCTTTGGCACTGTCTGACAGTTTCAGCTATGAAGCTCATCAGACTTAACTGAAATCAGAACTAGTAGAGAGAGACAACTCTACTTCTAACCTACTACCCAGGCAAGAGCTATGGGTTTTTTGTGGATTTTTGGGGGGGGGGCTGAGGGAGAATTGAGCAGGGGAATGCCAAGACTGATTGATTGTAGAATGTAGCTGTGTGGATTAGTCTGCAGACTTCAGTATGGCTGTCAGCCTTGTCCTTCAAGGCTGCTAGAGCAACCTGTCCTCTTGGAAGAAGGGAGAATTTCCTAAGTCCTGAACAGGAAACAGGCCTTTCCAGCATTCAGAGACTACCTCATTCCCCTAGTACTGATAGCAGAAAAGAATGCTGCTTAGTGACTGACAGGAGTTTTCAGATGGTCTCCAAGAATGGCTGGCTAGAGTCGGTCTTGCAGGAAATATGAACATGTTCTCCTACAAGATAGTATCACTATTAGACTGCTCTAATGAGGAGTCATTCAGTACTAATTCCTCACTAGGAGGGTCCACTACACACTTGGTATAAAACAAAAATGATATTTCAGCTCAACTTTTCACAACTGAACACTTCTATTTCTAGTCTATGTAGACTGTGTGAATACTAGTCCTGTGATCAATGTAAGAATCTCTTCTTTAGGCCTGCATAGGTATGATGTGCTGATAACTTGATTATCCAGGTGAACCCAGTCTTTTCTGAAACTACATTAGCTCTTCCATTTCTACTATAAAGATATGGCAAACTGTCTTGTATGCTCTGCTTCTCTAACAGGTTCCAGAAACCCAATACCACTCACTAGTTTGATTGTAAATTTGATTAAAATTTAAACCAGTTCAGATTAGGTGTATTGGGTTTACTTCAGTAAAGAGCAGTTCATACCAGGCTAACTTCTTTTGTTTTGACTAAACTAACACTGATTCCATCTGACTAAACTGTGGCAAACAAAATGAAGCACAGACTGCAATAAGCTGGAGAGGAAGAGAATCATTAAGGATTTGCCAGTATAGCTGTACTGGCACTCCCTCCTTAAGCAGTTTATGCTGGCTTTTACTGGCATAGATATACCAGTTCCCCAAACAAAATAGGCTCATACCAGTATAAGCACTCTTGCTTGTATAACTGCACCTCCATCAGGGCTCTTCCCAGCATAGCTGTGTCAAGTAGGGGTGAGCCTTCACAAAGGAGAACACTCTCCTTCTCTTCCCCTACCTGTGCCACACATGCTGAACCAGCAAAACTAGCTTAGACCAGACCTAAACCAGAGCAGGTCTGAGAAATTGCTCTTCAAGTGGACATGCTCTTGTCATTACTCTAACCTCAGTTTTGGTCTTCAAAAATGCAGAAAAACAGTCTGGCTTAATGTGTGTGTTTGGGGAGCTGGGGGGGGGAGTTTTTTTTTTTTTTTTTTTTTTTTAAAGCTTTGTTTCTGGGGCTGTCTCCATGACTGACAGTGAAATATGTTTGAACAAAAGTGAGGTGGCTTTTGAAGTTGCAACTTCCTTTAACTAAAATACATTCACAAAATCATCCCCCACTAATTTAAGATGACACGGATAGCCTAAATCCATATGTAGATATTAAAGGCACAATATCAAACTTAGCTTGAAATAGCCTTTGTAAACTCTTTTTCAAATCTGTTGGAAGAGTAAAAGTCCTATGGAAAGCTTTCCATTACAGCACTGGTGTATAAGAACCTGCATAAGCATGTAACTCCTTCCATAGAAGGATCTGTTTTGTCTGCAATGGGACTGAAATCTGAAACAAGACCTGGAGAAGAGAACTGAGGTGATCAAGGCCTGGCTCACTCAATGTTGAGCTGTAGCCCAGACTACTGCTGTCTGTCTAGCCTGCTGGGAGAGTGGGGTGCCCCTCCAGCAACACCACAGGAAACACCACATTGTCACTAGTCAGCGTAATAGCAATCACCACTGCCACTCGAAATACAGAATTGTGGGAATGGAAGGGACCTTGAAGTCAACAAGTCCTTCCCCTGCACTCATGGCAGGACTAAATATGATCTAGACAACCCCTGAGAGGTTGATCTAACCTGCTCTTAAAAAAAATCTCCAATAACTGATTCTGCAACCTCACCAGGCAAATTACTTCAATGCTTAACTACACTGACTGGAAAAAACTTCCTAATGTCCAACCTAAACCACCCTTGCTATAATTCAAGTCTATTGCTGCTTGTTCTATCCTCAAAGGTCAATGAGAACAATTTACCTCCCTCCTCCTTGTAATGATCTTTGATGTACTTGAAAACTGCTATTGTCTACCCTAGTCTTCTCTTCTCCTAACTGGAAGAATTGGGTTTATTTCATCTTCCTTCAAGTCACTGTTTTCTAGACCTTTAATCACTTTTGTTGCTGTACTCTGGACTTTCTCCAGTTTGTCTACATATTTCCTGAAATATGGTACCCAAGACACACTATTCCAGTTGAGGCCTCATCAGCGCCGATTAGAGCAGAATTACATGAGTAGGTATGTGAGGAGGGGCCCTGCCCCTGTGGGGAATTAAGGTGGGGAGATGGATCCTGGTGGTCTTACCTTCCCAACTGATGCAGCAGTGTCTTCCTGGATGTGACCGGGGTGGGGGCAGCAACTTCTAGCAGTCATTGTCAGTGCTGCTGGATGGCACCATGTGGTGAGATGCCCCCCTGGCCTGCCATCTCTACTTCCCAGGATAGGACCAACACACCACTTGACCAGCCTACTAATCCATTCCTCTCCCCCTTCCCCACAAGTACCTGGGGCCTCAATGGGGAGGTGGGCAGGGATGCTAGCTTCAATCTCCTTGCCTCTGGGGAAAATCACTATTGAGCTAACATCACAATTTTCTTGTGGTCCCTAAAATTGTTACTTACACAGGGGTTAAGGCATAAAAATCTGACTTAGTATAGCACTGCTGAGTGGAGTCAGTGAGAGTAAATAGCCAACATGTCTCTTGCCAAGATAGTATTGAACAGCTGACACTGCTGGTCAATGGCAAATGGTATCAGTGACACTTACTAGAATGATTTGATGCAAGCAGTAGCCCTAGTAGAACATCCTTGCCCAGGAAAGGGCCCCATTGGAAAGGGGAGGAGAGGGGCGGAGTGCTAAAACTGGATGAAACAGCAAGATGAGTGTAACCAACTTTAAAGTTTGTTTAAATGCTACTGCTTTTAAATATTTAAAATATTCCTGAGTCTTTCTAGAAAACCTACTGAGATGTATAGGCCTCCGCAAACTGGTAAACTAGTGAATTATGGGGTGCCCTCTCTCTGTGGAACCAATAGATTATTCTGCAGTAGCTAAACTTTGTATAAGCACAAAGCAGTACTGAATCTACATAAACTGAAGTATTCCTACAGGGTTTTAAACTGGTTTAACCCTGACTTATCTCGATTGTGGAAGTGCCTAGGAGCACAAGCCTTGGTGTAGGACCACATTGTGCTAGGCACTGTACGAACAGAATAATAGTCCCATGCTCTACAAAGTACATAATCTAAGATGAGATGGCAGGTGGATATAGACAGATGGAGAGCATAAGGAAACTATTTATGCAGACAAGCTCAGAATGGCAATAGAGTATGAGAACTACCCATCTATGCTGTGCTGAGAGTAACACTTAAAATGCCATTATGGCTCCTAAACTAAATATATAGTAGAATCCCATCTATGCTGGCCAGCCAAATGCTTTAGAGAACAATATCTGAACTTGGGTCCTTCTGCTTCTAGCCTAGTGAAGAGGACCTCCAAAGTAGAAACTGTCAACTGTTCAGCCCAACAATCAGTGACTCCAAGTACCTACCAGTGTTTTCAAAAATCTGCTGATGGCACATCTGACTCTTTTTAGAAGCTTACAGTGCGGAAAGGTCCTGTCAAATAATTGACTGAAGACCCATACATCATACACTAATCTAAATATGACTTCCCTATTTACCTCCAAACTGCCTCAGTACAAGCTTGAGTCCTAATTCTTTGGGGGAAATAATGGTGTGACATCCAGGACAGTTTGGCATATTTTCATATACTTCTAGTTGCCTCAGTTTGCTAGCTGAGATACTCCTTCTAGTCAAGTGCATTCAAACTGGAATGAGGAGACCAACTTCTGACACTAGGCCTGACTGCTAAAATGGCACAGGATTTGCTAACAGGCTTATTCCAAATGTAACTTCCTGTATATATTGTGTACAAGAACTAGTGTAGCATTGCAATCTCTGTAAAGGGATCTTATTGACCCCTCTGGGGAGTGGAGGAGCCTTCCCCATCTCCTCTGACTGTATAGGACAAGGACTTTGTATCCCCTTTGAAGTGTGCCATGCTTCCTACAGCACATTAAGGTAAGCTGACAAATTGTGTGCATAACGGAACAAATCACTTGAAATGGTAGGAGAGAGAACAGGTAGTTTCTAGAGAACTCTAGATGGGCACACTATAGGTGATGCCTCTCTCAAGTAATGCTGAAGTAGTTTGTCCCTTAAACCCACAGTAGTAGGTTAGTTTTGGGGTTTTTTGGTTTTTCCTCTTGCAATACTCTGGAAAAGCAGCTTTCTCCATGTCTACTGGCTGCCATGCAAGCGATCCCTTGCAGCTGTTCCTAATTTTGTTTTTTTTATTTAGAGCATCAGCTAGGATAAACTGATTTGCAGCAGTTGAATGAACTGGAGTAGCACTGAAGTGATAGACCTTAGGAGGAGATGATAGTAGCACAAAGGCACTTAGACCTCATATGAGGTAAAGTGCAATTTACCAGTAAAAACCTCTCCACTTCTGCCCCCATAAAAGGTGTCAAGAACTCTTGTCCTCCTTACACTTCACTATCCAGAATTAATCTTGGAAGGGGCCAAATTCCTGCAGCACTCTGTGAAATCATGCCAAGACACACATTAAACAGCTGCTAGCCTGGTTCTGCTAGTGCAGATACTTTTTTCTAAACCCTGCTTGAGATTCGCCTTTAGATTAGCTCTTCGTTCTCCAATCCTTGTCTCCACAGTCAGTTTACTGGCATGGTTTTTGATCCACATGGAGTAATACAACACAACTGTCCATGGAAAAATAGAAAGCTCTTAACTGTTTTTCTGCATCTTGTGCAACACAAGAATTAAAACAAAACTCTTCCTGACTCGTAGAGCCTTGGCAACCATTTCTGCTAAAACTGTCTCTTCAAATTTAATGTGAAATTGGGACTTGCATGCAAGGATTCCAGTTTAATTCCATTGGATCCTCTTTGGAGGGGATGTGTTTGCAGAGCAGTCAGTAACCACTTTTTCTAGTCTGAGCAGCTATGCTAAGTTTCATGGCTTAGTGCCTCTGCACATACCATCGTGATCTAGACTCCAGTTGAAAACTAATGTGACAGATCCTTATAGGAATGGTACTAGTAAAGCTTCCTGTCATGATGGTTCTCTTGCTTTTGCATAGTGTCCTCCTCATTACTCTAGAGCAGTGGTTCTCAACCGGTGGTACGCGCACCACTGGTCGTACTTACGAGAAGGCTGGGTGGTACGTGAGCTGTACTGTGCTGCCGAATCTGCTGCCGGAAGTGCCTTCCCACCCGCCCTTGCGAAACCTTGCTGCTGAAAATGGGCAAATGGCAGAAGGGTTTCGGTGGCAGGCATCATTTCCCCCATGTAAGCAGCCACAAATCCCTCCCCGCCGCTGCTGCAAGTCCCCTCTTTTTCCCCAAGTGGTACAGGGGGGAGGGGGTGAGAACCGTTGCTCTAGAGCACCTAATACTTCCCTCTTAGCGTGACTAATTTACCTAGCAGTAGAACTCTAATCTGAGCTTCGTGCTCTCAAGGAGACTTGATAGGGACAAGAAGCCTTCCTCTAATGTAGTGTGGCTTATTGGTGTGATTTAGACTACACTAGCTAAGCTTAACATTAAACTTTCCTGTCCATCTGTGTGGCTCCCCATTGCTAGACATAGGACACCCAGAAAGTAGTGTGCTAACTCACTCTGTTCTAAGCATAGATAAACTGATTTCCTTTGTCCATCTGAGGTTGGGCTAAAAGTAGCTAAATGCCCCTTCAGTGGTCAGTTTGGGCCAACATGTCCAGAAAGCAGCCAGACAGACCAACCCTGTAGATAACTTTGTTTGTTCAGTGGGGGCTGTAGGTCAGCCTTCAGTAGCAGAGGTGGGCAAATTAAATCTATGCCATAAAGTTGGTATAAATAGTGTGAGGCACTCGAAGCATAAACCAATGAGCAACCATTAATTAGTAACTTGGTGAGTCAATACTAATTGCACTCTAAACCTCCTGAAATGTCTTTGATTGCATTTAAAACTTTCAGGTATACAGGATCAATCCCCTCTAATGTGTTGCTTTCTGAGCAAATGTGAGCGGCTGGATTTCTGTGAGCTGTTTCTATCCCAAATTAACTACTTTGTCTTGTAGATTCCTGACTTATTTTGATCATGTGCAGTCAATTCCTCATCAGTGATGGAACTAATTTCTTTCCTTTTAGTTTGAAAGATGACTTCTAGGAAGAAAGTGTTACTGAAAGTCATCATCCTTGGAGACTCTGGGTAAGTGCAGGAGCCTTTATTGACTTAACATAAACTCATGTGCAGCTGAAGTGGCCCTTAATGTGGCTTGCAAATGCTTGTGTCCTACTCTGGGTAGGACAAGAAGTATTGGAGTGAGATGGATATTTGGGTTGTGGAAGGCAGCTGACAACTCTGCTGCCTTTATGGGTTTAAAGACACTTGACTGCCCCTTGTTTCGTCCCCCAGGCCAGTATCTGGAAGTACTGATGAGGATTACAGTATTGCCAAATCTAAGGTATATAAATTTGGTAAAAATGGTTCTAAAGCTGCATGTAGCATTTAGCAGTCTGAAATCTTCTTCCTAGGATATCTCCTCATTCTCCACAGAGAAGATAAAGCTTTAGGTCCTAAAACAACTCTAATACTAAATATACCATGCTAGCCACACACTTGGTCTAGGTAAATGTGATCTGGTAATACTGAACACTACACTTGAGCAATACTACCTCGAGCAAAGCTGTGACACTTACAGTTCCTGTTAATCAATGAATCAGACACTTGGTTTTTGTTCCTAGATTTACTGCACAAAGCTGTAATTTCTGATTCTGATCCGATAAACAAATCTGTCATACCACAGCATCCAGCAAGCTTCTGATCAGAGAATACTTGGCAGCCTTGAGGGAGTGCATGTGACCTCTAAGCTAGTATCTAGGTGGAGAATCTCCACTCCCCAGGCTACTTCACTAAGCAAAGTATGTTTGGCTCTTAGGCCTCCACTGAACATGAAGGAGTTGTCTGGCTAATATTGCAATGCCCCTGAAACTGCTTTGTTAGTTGTTGGCTTTCATAGCTGTTTTCACTAGCTGTGGCAAGGGTCATTTCATAGCCTGAAGGGACTTGAGGTGTGAGCAGTATAGCGAACTTCTTTGGGAAGTCAGTCTCTTCCCTTGTCTGAAGGCCTACATAATGTTCAGGGTCCCTTTTGTGCTGAGTGCTATCTCAACACTAATATACTCCTGTCTGAGGACTAGAATCTTCTACAGCATTGTTCTCAAATGGTGCATGCATTCTTCCCACCCCCCCCAACCCACCACCCATCAGAGGGGGGGGGGAAGTGCAACAAGGCTATGGGGGGAAGGCATGGCGCTGTCTAGGCCAGGGCAGCAGTGAGGATCATGCTCAGGGAGACCCCAGTGCTCAGAGATGGGGAAAGAGCTGCCCTGCCCCAGCTGCAGTCTGCTGGCCTCTGCTCTCCCTGCTGCTGCCCTGGCCCAGTCTGACCAGAGCCCTGTATGTTTCCCTCCAGAACTTGCTGGAAGGACTGGCTGTAGGCAGGGGGAGGGAGGGCAAAGAACCCTGGTCAGCACCATAGGATTCTTTGGGGATGGGAGCCAGCCAAGTCTTGCTGCTGCTTCAGGCATGAGCCACCGACTCTGCCAGTGTCTCTGTCCCTTGTATGCCCTCCCCATGGAGGGGATGGTGCAGCCAAAGATTGGGAACCTGTCTTAAAGCAACACTTCCAAAAGTGCTTGCTAAAACTCCCTTTCCTGGCCATAACAAATGGGCTAGTTGAGCTTGCACAGCCCCCAAAACTGCAACTGTATTATGCAGCCTGAACACCTCTCTAACTCAGAGCTTTGTAGTCCCTTCTCCCCTTCAGGGGTAATGCAAGTATGTTCTAAGTGGCCAGCTTGCTGTGAGATCAGGTCTTGTCAACATACTACTTCAGAGTGAAGGTCCTGGTGCCTTCATGATATTAATCAGAGGGAAAATCATTCCAACTGGATCGGCCAGGGGTATCAAAATGCTGTCTGCTGAAACTACTTCCTGATCAGTTTTTGCTTTATTTGTCTCTTCATACAGAGTGGGGAAGACATCGCTCATGAATCAGTATGTAAACAAGAAATTCAGTAACCAGTACAAAGCTACAATAGGAGCTGACTTCCTGACAAAGGAGGTGATGGTGGATGACCGATTAGTCACAATGCAGGTAAGGGTAGCAACAGAGCTGCTAGCTCCTTGTCTCTTGTTTACTTGCCTACCTTGAGGTTTTCGTGGCTCAGAAGTGATGTGCTTGGCTGTGCAGCAGAACACATTCATGCCAAATGTATGCCTCTGAGATCATTTGTGCTCCACTCCATAGTAATGCAATTCCCTGCATGTTGGCTCAGGATTGGATTAACTGCAGGTGACCCTGAGCCATAATCCTACAAATATCTGTGCTGACTCCTTGGATCTTGCATTTCTTAGCTACTCTCCTCCATTTGGCAATCCAATTTCTAACCACCTCGGATATTAAATGCAGCTCCTCCAAATTCTGTCTTAAGGCAAGGGTCCCCAAACTATGACCCACAGGCTGGATGCAGTCCACTGACTCACTACCCTCTCCCAGCCCCAAGCAGCACCAGGTGGTGGCGGCTGCTCCCCCCTCCCAGCCCTGCCTCTCCCATGTGGGCCTAGCAGCACCCTGGCCAGAGCCACACCACTCCTGGCCCCACGCAGTGTCATGTGGCAGCTGCTCCCCCCTCCCAGCCTCGCCCCTTCCCCTGCCCTTCTCCCACATGATGTGGGCCCAGCAACTCTGGCCCACCATAAGCAAGACTGAGTGCTGTGGCCCTTGCAGCTAAAAGTTTGGGGACCCCTACCTGGCTTAAGGGAAGGAGGGTGAAGCCTTTCTCAAGGGGGCAAGAAGTAGAGAGCAGAAGAAGGCCTTTGAAGTTGAGGCTGTTGCATTGTGTGGAGTTCTGAAGGCTGGCTGTAACCTGTCAGAAGAGAGACTTATAGTGGCCAAACAGAGTATAAGGGTGGCACAAGGAAGATGGTATCCTGGGCTAAGATGCAAGAACTCTAGTTTATGCTACAGTTACCACTTCAAATGGGAAGAATCCTCAGCTTACCTAGGTATCAACTGAATAAATCTTCCTCTCATTGGAGGGAGGAGAAGGCTGAGTACTTGGTGGAATCAGGCACTGGTGAAAGGCCCTTTAAAGGAATTGCCTCTTTTGGTAGCAGACTGCAGATTAGTCATACACAAGTCTAACCTTCTGCTTGTAAAGCTGTCTTCAGTGGCCTAGAAAGTAAGTTGGGGAGCCTTGTTACCAACAGTTCCAGCCAAAATGGCTTCCCAGCCCTGTTTAGACTGCTCCTCCAAATAGGATATCTATGCAGCTTAACACCAGTGCTGAATTGCTTTTAGTGTTCTAACACTGCTTTGTGTATGTGGGACACTTATACAGCTGTGGGATAGTGTTCCAGCCTGGGACCTGGTGGTAATACTACTGGACTTGACTCCTTAAATGCACTGGTACACATGCCCCAAGAGTGTGACAGCATGTCTAGACTTCTAGTATATGCAGACTGTTAATGTTCTAGGTTAGAACCCTAGCCATGGCCAGAGTGGCTGGCCATAACACATTCAGTTTGCAGATTGCTTTTTCATATACACAACCTAGGCTGGGGGGGATCCTAGCAGGGCACATTGTGCCGGGTGGTAGGTGGACTCTCTAGAGAAAATAGAACACAACTGGCTTATGTCTTGTGTCCACTGATCAGGAATATTGACACTTGATAACAGAACTGCCAGACCTCTAATCCAGTATCTAGTACTGGCAAAAGAATTGGATCCTTTGTAGGAAGACACAAGAAACTCCCCCATTGAATAGACTGCTGAGGGAAACCCTTCCCTAGTGCCATCAGCAAGTGGCTGGCTAACCCTCAGACATGAAGATTTATATCCCTCAACTTCCCAATCTGATGCTCATTGGGTTTTTTTTTTGGATACTCTTAAATCCTAATATTTCAGATTATAAAATGCTATAGAAGAGAAATATCTACTAGAAACTCTTGTGTTCCATTGAAATACTCCAGGGTGTAGCCCTCTAGTATGGGCTGTCCAGCCCATCTTTAAATGGGCTCAAGCACAGAATTGCAGCCAGGCTTGACTTTTCCCAACTTTGCAGCATCTTGCTCTTTCTTAAACAAAAGGGATTGAGACTAGGCAGGGAGAAGTCTTCACAGGACTCATCTTAACCTGCTGTTGAACTTCCATCTTGCAATCAAACTCTAACCAGCCACAGGCACGTTTTCTAAACTATTAGAACTGCTAGCTGTCTTGAGGAAACAAGAAATCACTCTGGGAGTAGGGGGAAGGAATTGCAGAGCATTAGTGCATGTAATTGCTGACCAAGCCACACTGACTGGTAGAACAACTAGCTTGTAGAGTTCTTCGCTTGCTTCCAGTGGCTGCTTGGCTGTTAGTGGGGTTGGGACATGTATAGAACTGTGCCTGGTGAAACTTGTAAAATCTCCAGTTTATTAACAAATGTGTCAAAACTCAAGGGGAACTTGCCTTCTGAATATGACTCAATGTTGCTCAGATCTAGACTCCTGTGGCTGACCTCTCCTCCTGTATCTCTTAGAACAGTGCTATATAGACTGCTGCTGAAAACCAGCATGTGCAACTTCTGAACCATCAAATCCCAAGACGCTGCTTATTTAAAAACCTCTTTCTTGATACACGGTTGTAAATTGACACAACTGCAATAGTCTTGCCTCATCCAAGAAGCAGAGGCCTTTAGAAAAGGTCCCTTTAGCTCAGAAGCCTGTAATGACTTTCTGGACACCATATGTGTGTGGGAGACGTAGGAAAGTCCTTAACTTCAGTCAACACTGCCATGAGGCTGGTTGAGGGTTGCACAATTCCAAGGAGCCTTGAATGAACAAACATGCTAGATCCCTCAATTTAAACAATGGCATGATAGCTGGCCCAAGACCCACGTCTGAACTAGTAAGTAAATCTGTACTAACCTGTCCCTCTGCTTTCTCTACAGATATGGGATACAGCAGGACAAGAACGGTTTCAGTCTCTGGGTGTGGCCTTCTACAGAGGAGCAGACTGCTGCGTGCTGGTATTCGATGTGACTGCTCCAAATACATTTAAAACCCTAGACAGCTGGAGGGACGAGTTTCTCATTCAGGCCAGTCCAAGAGATCCTGAGAATTTTCCTTTTGTTGTGCTGGGAAACAAGATTGACCTAGAAAACAGACAAGTAAGTTGCACTATCCCTTCTAGAAAGCTACCAACTCCAAGAGCTTGTCAGGACAATTTCAAGAGGCTGCTTAGTCTTGCCCAAAACATCAAGGCAGTTTACAGGGCCACAGTTAAGCCAGTTCAACCTGAGTCCTTGTGGAGAGAGCTACCTACACGGCCTCTAAAGAGGCATACATTCCCTCAGAGAAGGGGCATAACATTAGAGGAAACATGAGGCGGGGTTCAGGACATGCAGCACAAATGTTAATTTAGTCTTTCTTGGCTGCTTCAAGCAAATCTAAGATTCTTATTCCATGAAGTTTCTGGCCACCCCTGACTTGAAGAAAATATTGCTGGTCTGTCTTGCACACTGGGTGGAGGAGAGGCATGTCCATTGTGACAGTAGGACTTGCAATATACATAAAGGGAAAGATTCCTGTCAGGAGTGGGATGGGTGAAAATCCTTCAGAATACCCTCGAGACTCAACCTTTGCTTAACACTAAAATCCCAACCATTTATCAAATGAGTGGGGGTTTTGCTAAAGTAGTTCTTTCACGTTGCCCGTACAGTGAAAGTTAGGAAATACAATTGGTATATCCAGCATGTACCTGATCCTTCACATCCACCAAGGGTTGGGAGTTTTGGTATCCACTCTCAAACTATTGTCATCTGCATGATCAAGAGGCTAGGCAGTGGAGTTTGCATTCTAGACAAAGAATCTGAGTTTGTCAACACTTGCACTGTAGCTAGGGTTTAAACCATACCATGCTGGCCCACTCAAGGCAGAAGCTTTGGCTGATCAAACTGGTTGCTAACTTTCTGCCCGTAGTCTTAAAAAACCCACACCTGATCCCCACTTGGCAATCAATACCAGCACTGAGTGCCCTTTGCGTCACTAAAGGTGGTGATTCTTCCCTGTTCCTCATACAGGTTACCACAAAACGAGCACAGGCCTGGTGCTACAGCAAAAACAACATCCCTTACTTCGAAACCAGTGCCAAGGAGGCTATTAACGTGGAACAAGCTTTCCAGACAATTGCACGAAATGCACTTAAACAGGTATGACCTGAAGAAATATCTAGTGCCCTCTAGTGGCTGTCCTGTCAATTCTTCATGCAGAATCTAAGCAATTCATGTTGCATTTAAACTAATGCCACTGGCAAGAGAAACGCTAAATTTGACTTCCATGTATCCATATCTGCCCCTTCCCAAAGATGGTGTCACGTGCTGACTTGGTACACTCTAAGTCTGGAAGACACCAAAGGTAACATTCCCTACTCCCTCTTCAGGCAAACTTCTGCCTAGGGAACACAATCCCCTTTCCAGCATTGAGCCTCCTTCCCCACACAACAGCCATCTGTAACAGTCCACACTACCTCCTTGCCTTCAGTGTTGCAGATCTAGCTGAGATCAAGGAGTACAATCTATAGTTGATGACTCTCTTCTCTCCTTTTAGGAAACAGAGGTGGAGCTTTACAACGAATTCCCTGAACCCATCAAACTAGACAAGAATGACCGAGCAAAGGCCACTGCAGAGACCTGCAGCTGCTGAGATGGAGATGGAGGGGTTGAGCACAGTCCTTCACAAACAGATCACACTTAGGCCTTCAAACACACAGCCCCTCTTCTGTGTAAAAACAAACAAAATAAACTCCCATCTCCAACTGCCAAAAGTAAGCCCATTTCTCTACCCAGAGCTCATCCATGTCCCTACATCCTTCCACATCACACCACTTCATGGTAACAGACCTTTTCTCTTAGTTTAAATGGAAACTCTTATGTATGTTTGGAACTTAAGCTAATTTCAGGTGTCCAATGGAAAAACTGTTTACAGGTAATCTGTGTAACAATTGACATACATTTTTAACTGTCTTGTGTTCCCCTGTGAAGGCTGCAACTGGAAAGGCTGATTACCCATAGTTCATTGCAAGCTCAGCACTCAGTCCAATTAGGTTTGAGTTTTGTATGTATCTCTGTTAATGCTTGTTACTTTTAACTAATCAGATCTTTTTACAGTATCCATGTATTATGTAATGCTTCTTTAGGAAAAAAAAATCTTATAGTACATGTTAATATATGCAACCAATTAAAAATGTATAAATTAGTGTAAAATTCTTGAATTACATGTTTAAATACTGAAACACAGATTCACTAGGAAGTGAGGAGGACACTGAAATGCAGTGTGCTAGCAATGAAGTCCAGATAGAGGCAGTATTCTGTATAGTAAAAGCAAGGATTATGTAAACCTTTTTATTGACTTTAAGAGCTGAAAAGCTTCATCTCCTGGAAAATGTCTGGCTTCTTTGTATCTAAATTTTCAAAAGCTGATTTGCGTAACAGTGATATGCACACTGGCTTATTGGATTCAAAAATTAAATACAGCTATCAAATGATCATCTTGTTTGTTCACCTTCCCCACCCACTTTTTTTTTTTAATATCCCACAAAGAATGCAAAAAGGAGTCTGATGTGAGGTGTTCCACTGACTTACCTGTGTAGAAGGAGCTCATCTTTCCCTTTGCTGGGTTGAGGTAGTCATCCCTTGACAAATGACTTGGACTATAAATCTTTCCTTCCCTCCTCCTGACCACTCATCTGGAATTTTTGGTAGCAAAAACTTGGTAGTCCCCTCCCTTTCCTCTTCTTTTCCCTGGTCCATGTTCTTGCATTTGTAGCTTGCTTAAATGGAGCACTTCTACCTGTTTTCCAGGGGTCTACAGTCTAGTACGTAGGCTGAGCTCTTCTGTAAAGAGACAAACATGATGCCAATAAACTTAACAAGAACAAAACTTCTGTTTTTTCTCCTTGTTTCTGATTGTCTTCTCTACTACTAAACTGTCCCCACCCTCTGTATGGTAACTCTGGTAACTAAGTTAAAATGAGCTCTTGCTAAATGGAGTGTGTAGTAGCTTCATAAATTCTTTGCTCTGTAGAAAACAGCACTGATCTTTGTGTAGCTTTAATTAAACTTGTGAATAATAGAAATGAGCAGGCCTTTTACCTGCTTGCTGAAACTCCTCAAGCTTTTTCCTTGGAGACTCCAGCAGAAGCTGGAACAGATTATGGGGAAGCTGGAGCACTAATAGTCCACTCACTCTATAACAGAGTTGGCTTTGGTGTACTTCTGGTCTCTGATCCTCTTGAGGAGCCCTAGGCTATGCCTGTAAGACCACCTTGTTAACATAATGTGGCTGATATATCCACCCTGCATGGTGGTCCTTGTGCTCTGCAGAACAGGTGGTCTCTAACCCATACAACCAGCTGCTCTTCTGTCTGTTGCAGAAGTATTGCATTAACACTTCAGTGCTGTGGAATCTTTCAGTCCCCTCTCCCTCTGTCTTTGCACAAACTTAACCCCAACCCTGCCTGCTGCTAAAGACAAATGCACCAAGTCAAGGAGGTGGGGCAGGGAAGGAAAAGGCAACCCAGCTCCAACTTTTCTTTTTGTTTGTTGCAGTACCTACAAAGACCTGAATTCTATCACTAGCTTTTTATACTAAACCTAGTACTGGTTTCCTTGTTAGACCATGCTCTTTGACTATGGTGTGGCAGCCAGTCACAGGACTCAAGCTGCAGGGGCAGAAAAAGTGCTTAATACAGCAAGCACATGTAGGGGGATGGAAGAACTCCTAGCTGCTGAGGGGGGGAAGGCTATCCCTGTTCCCCCTGCTTTACAGCTAAAGTCTGGACTAAGTAAAACTTAGGTTGTATTGTGGGAAGGGAGGTTGCTGCCTGGGCCCTATGCTCTATTATGAGCAGGCCCCTATCTCCTATAGCCCTCAGCCTTAAAGTCAAACTCCCACCTGGAACTCTGTTCTAGCACAGCAAGCCTCTCAACCCTACAATCAACTCATCCTCCAAGAGGAAACACTCCCAATCCTGCAAACTTTTGCCTGGAGGTGTGCTGAGTGACCTGCACTTACAGGCTGAAAGCATCCTCCCCTTCTTAATTTGGAGAGCGGGGGTTTCCTTCAGCACTCTAAGCATCTTCTTCGTGGGCTGGCTCTATGGTGCAGCAGGCCCCGTTACAAGTCCTGTGACTTCATTAAAGCTGTACTTATATTCCTGGGGAGGCTGTGATGGTGCACTGTTCTTTCTCCTGCTGTCCCTTCCCCTGGCGTTGAGTGCTGACCCTGCAGCACTGAGAGCCCCCTGCATGGCAGCATAGACGCCTAGCTATTTACTAGGATTGTTGGTTCTCTTTCCCCTATGGCAGGCAGCAATTAGACGTAACAGAGACTGCAAGATAGCTTGAGTAGCCTTCAGGTGGCCATAGACCAAGGTGTCCTGGGCTTAGGACACAACCTCTTGTTCAGCAAAGTCAAAAGGCATAAGAGTGACATTTTAGGCTGGTCTGATGGCTTTCAAAACACAGGCCCTGCCTGGCCAAGAGATGCTGCTGCTCATAAATAAAAGCAGTAACTATCACCTGTTCCTTTCTGAAATCTTCCCAATTCTCTTGCACAGTCTGCTGCCAGGCCCAGCCTTCGTGCATCTCTGCAAATCCCACTTCAAAACATGTCAATTTCTTTCCTCTCAGTTCTACTTTTGTTTTAATTTAATCTCTCAAATTAATCAGATAAATTGACAAGTAAGCCTGCGGGTAGAGCCAGGCTCCAGGGCTGGGCAAGCCCTGGGTTCTCTGCCTGGCTTTCTGGGAACCGGGCTTTGAGCCTGGGAGGGGAGCTGCCACCTGGGCAAGTTACAGGGGGCTGCTGCCTAGCTGCCAGCCCGGGAGGTGGGCGACTGCCACCCAATCCGAGCTGGGGCGGAGGAGGCTTCCAGGCAGGCTGGGCCCCGGGGATGTGGTCAGGCAGCTGCTGCTTATCTTCTTGGCTCAGAGCCAGGGCACGGGTGGCAGCTACCCAGCTGCGAGTCCAGCTCGCAGACACAGGAGGCTGCTGCCGCCGGGCTCCCACCTGGGAGCTGGGACTGGTTGGGATGTGGGCGGCTGCCACCTGGCTTCCTGAAAAGATGGCAGCTGCTGCCTGGTGTCCCAAGAAGCTGATGGCTGCCGCCTAGCTTCCCAGGACTGGGACGGCTGCTGTCTAGTTCCCAGCTAGGAGGTGGGACCAGGCGGGAAGCCAGTGCCTGCCTCTCCCAGAAGCTGGCGGCTGCTGTCTGCCTCCCCTCAATGGGTTTTTTGCTGCATGCCCTCTGCCTGTGTCTCGCATACCCCCAGGGGTATGTGTACCACAGGTTGAGAAACTATATTCTAAAGAAACAAAAACTGACCCTGCAGATTAGCCAAACGCAGCTGGAGCCTAATGAGTCTTCAGACATTGAGGTGGCTCAGTTTCTGGTCCCACAGTTGTTTTGAGGCACAGGAAGCGGGGCTGACACTGCTTGGCCTGACCTCACCTGCTTGTCTGCTGGCTAAGAATGAGATGTGAGACGGCAGGGGTGCTTGGCAAATAGCATTAGCAGGCTGATGTGCTGACTCACTTTTCCTGATCAGCATCTAGCATCAGCATCCAACCAGCATCTACCTGGCACAAAAGCAGATAAAGGAAAAGGCTCAGTCAGTACGGGGAGGGGGGGCAGACGAGTACATCACCCCTGGGCTCTCACATGCACCAATATGGCCTGTGCAGTGAAGTGGGAGCCAGGGCTGCAATTCCTAGCTTGGGTAAGTCTCTGTGCTTCAGTGACCGACATGGCACCCCCCCTCCACCCCCCAAGGGACCGGGGTGTGAGGCTGAATTCATCAATGGGTGAAGTGCTTTGAAGACGGTTGTGTTACACTAACCAGTGCTAGGAGCGCCCCGCCCCGCACCTCTCAAACACGCGGGTATGACTCCACCGGGCTGCGAGTCTGGGGATCTCAGCCCAGCACAGGGCTCCCGTCCCAGCATCCCTCACCGCTGTGCGGAGCGGCCTCAGCGGCCGGCAGGCGGCTCAGAAAACGACCCACAAGAAAAGCCTGGCTGCCGCCCGCCTGGCGGGGTGGTTAAAGCGCAGGGCTCACGCAGCAGCCTGGCTTGTGCACGGGTGGGAGAAGCTGTAGGGGGAGCGCAGGGCCGGGCCAGGGCAGGGCGGTAATGGCTGGGAGCGGGCAATGGGCGGGGTGAGAGGGGCAGGACGGAGCAAAAGGAGAAGCCAAAGGGCCCTGGCTGGGCGGAAGAGGCTACGGCGGCTCCTGTCCCTCTGGCTCCTCTCCACCGAGCAGGTCAGTGCAGCTCCGGGCCGGGGGAGCGGAACTGCTGCTGCGCCCGCTGCGCCCGGCCCGACCCGACCCTGTAACCCTAAAACTCCCGCCTCGGCTCAGCCCCGGGCGGCGCAGTCCCTCCCCTCAGGGCAAGGGGGGAGGGGCGTGAGGCCAGCCCCGAGCGGGGCGGGGGGCGCGGCGCTGCTCTGGAGGCAGGTGTGTGAGCCGAGGCCGGGCCGCAAGCAGCCGCCCTGGGTGGGCCTCGTCTGCTCCTCGCAGCTCCGGGGGCATCTCCCCAGTGCCCCCTGCTCCCTGCCGGCCTCTCGGCTGAGCCAGCGGGGCCCGGCGGCCGTGCAGGAGCACGGCGCCATGGGGGGGTTGGCATTCCGGCCCTCTAAGCGCCCGCAGCCTGCTGGGGGTGATCATCGCGCCAGCGCCCTCCTACCCCTGCCTCTGCGGCTTCCCGCCGCGAGCTGAGCTCAGCTGCTCCCGCGCCGCCTAGCAGCCGCCAGCCCCCCCATTCACCAATGAAGTGTTCTGCCGTCATGGAGACGGTGACGTCACAATGCCTGGGGCTCCGGGTGTATGTGTGTGGGGGGGCAGTGTGCAGAACGGTCCAGCCGCCGCATCTGTGGTCCGTGTCAGCGGAGGGGCATAGGGATAGCGGGATGGGTTGGGGCACGGGATATTCCCCAGCTCAGCCCTGGGTGTATCTGGAGAAGGGAGTTTTTAAGGGGCGCCCAAGGTGGGAGGGAGAATCCAGCCTATGACTGGCTTTTGCTGCTTATTTGGATCTGTAGGACGATCAATCCCTAGAATCTCCCTGCTCAGTATCTCAAAGAAAGGGCTTTTCAAACCGTTATTTAAGTCTCATGGGCTCCTGGGAGGTGGGTAAATATCAACCCCCCCATTTTCCAGATGGGGCTCTTGAGGCACAGAGAAGCGGAGTGATGTGCCCACAGAGAGTTAGTCAGTAACAGAGCTCAAAATATAACTAAGCACTCCTGGCTCTCAGGCCCTTGCTCTAACACCTGATGATGGCTGCACCATGATACTGTGAGTGAGTGAATCCCAAGAAGTTCACACAGTCAACTCAACCTGCATTACAACATCTGTGGTGCAGGGATTGGAAGCTAGTGTTCCTGAACTCCATCACCTGAGTAGCGGTAACAGGAAAGGGTCAGCTGTCTGGGGAAGTAGCTGGCTCAAAAGAGCCCTTTGCTCTGGGAACCCATTCCCAGAGTGCAGGGTGAAGAGAGACTCACATATTTCCATCCAGTGCTGCAGGCGTGCAGGCTTTTCCTGCAGACAATATCCTATTGCCACGGCTGTGGGATCAGACTCCATGTCTGAGTTCAGTCTGATGGAATCCAGTGTAACTACCTCTACCAGGCTGGGACTTTTTTGCAAAGCTTCCAGCCAGCCCCTCCCAAATTAGCTTTTCTCCTCTAGCCTTTTCTTTGGCATGGAGCTTGAGCTGGCTCCACACTGATCTTTTTAGGATATTGTCTCACCAGCCAGCCAATTATTATTTATGTTCCAGTAGAGTTTAGATGCTCCAGCTGAGAGCAGTTCCCCATGCGCACACGCACACACACAGAGCAAGGGCTTGTCTACATTGGCACTTATGCCGACAAAATTTTTGTCACTTTGGGGTGTGGAAAAAAACCACCCCGCTAAGTGACATAAGTTTTGCCAGCATAAACGCTAGTGTGGACAGTGCTATGTTGGTGGGCAAGCTCTCCCGCTGACATACTACAGCCCCTCGTTTAGGTGGTTTTATTATGGCGGTGGGAGAGCTCTCTCCCGCCAACATAACGCGGCTACACTGGTGCTTATGCAGGCAAAACTTTTGTCGCACACCCGTGAGCAACAAAAGTTTTGCCAGCATAAGCGCCAGTGTAGACAAGCCCTTGACAGTCCCTGCCCCAAAGAGCTAACTATCTCAGGAGACAAGGTGGAAAAAGGAAGGTTTATGATGGAGGGAAACTGAAGCATAGAGAAGCTAAGGTCCAGGTCCACAAAATGGCATACTTAGGCATCGCAACACTAGGCACTTTTAGGCACCTAGAAAATCACTGGAACAACAGTGGGATCCACAAACCCTGGTTAGGCACCTGGGCTCCCCATACAATGAATGGGGAGTGATAAGTGTCTTAGCATGTGATCCACACAGCCAGCACACTAGGCAGGGCTGCCTAAATTAGCCACTGCGAGATACTGACAAGAGGGGTGTGTCCTAAGCCCCTCACTGGTGCTTCTGTGCTTAAATCTGGGCTTCAGGGAGGTGCCCTGTGCTTGTGACTCACAGCCGGGAACCCCTCTCCTGCATCAGGAGGTTTACAAACCTTAGCCATTTGTTGCAAACATAAATGAGGGACCTCTCACTCCACACAAAGTGGCCAGGGGGAGGAAGACCTCCCTTATAATTTTTATCTCAGTGGTTAGGGGACTCAGATGAGATGTGGGAAACCTCCAGTTCAGATCCCCTTTCTGCCTAATGAGAAGGGATCCTCCACCTCTTGGGTGAATGCACTGGGCTATGAAGGATTCTCACTCTCTCTGGCCCAATAATATTTAATTATTTAATTTGACTAAAGAGGAATAACTCCAGTAGTAGAGAAGAGGGAGACCCACATCAAGACTATTCCATAGCCCAGTGGCTAGGTCACTCACCTGAAAGATGGCAGAGCCCTATTCAAATCCCTTCTCCTCAGCAGGCAGAGTGGGGGCTTCCCACACATTTGGGTGGTGCTCAAACCACTGGTGTTCAAGTTATAAGGGAGGTCATTGCCATTCACCTCCTCTCCCCACACCCAGGGCTGTTTTGTGTGGAGTTAGGTGGCTTCTGAACATGCCTACTGGCTCAGGCCCAACAGACAAGATAGGTGCTCCTCTGCCAATCTTCCCCTGTTTGTGGGCCTAAGGTAGGAGATAGGCACCCAGATGCCTAGAGGGAGGCAGCAGTGTGCATAGCCAAATGCAGAAAGGTAGATGCCTAGAGAACTTTTACAGTAGAAAGGTGCCTACAGGGTTAGGTGGCGGCCATGGGATGGCGGGCGGTTTGTAGTTTGCAGTAGTGTCTAAAACT
The DNA here is from genome assembly GCF_026122565.2 of Emydura macquarii macquarii. Classification (NCBI taxonomy): domain Eukaryota; kingdom Metazoa; phylum Chordata; order Testudines; family Chelidae; genus Emydura; species Emydura macquarii. Next base: position 13,164,864 of record NW_027131105.1, on the reverse strand, counting down.
GGGACTTAGGCCCAGATCCACAAAGGGACATAGGTGCCTAAGTAACTTGCATTCAGCAGGTCGGTAGCAGAGTCAGGAGCTGAACCCAAAGCTCTTGAGTCCTAGTCTAAAGCCTGAACTGCAAAAGCCATCATTCTTCTCTTGTGGCCTTTGATGATTTATTATTGTTGATGCAACCTGGATGGAGCAAGCTGAGGTGCTGCTAATCATTTCAGTACTGGCTCCCCTCTCAGGTTACCACTGTCCATGCAGAATGGCTGCAGAGCAAAACACAGCAGCATTGGATTGCTCCCTTTTTCTTCTCTGTCCCCACTGCTACTGCCATCAACAAGGGGCTGTGTTAGCATAGACCAGCCACTGGCATTTTTACCTCCATGTCTTCTAACCTGCACAGATATATCTAGACAACAGGATGATGCTGTTCAGACAAAGCCTAGCTGTCTACAGGTGCCTGGGGCTGTCTCTTGACTTGGATAACCCCATAATTACATAAATAATCTAAATATAAATTGACTTGCTAAGATTTCACCATAGTCAATTCCATTGTTACTGAGAGTCTGTGCTAACTGCTGTTTGGGGGCATTGAAGTGGGAGTTGGATTTACTGACTGATAGAGCATTTATTTCCTACTTTCTAGCTGGGCTCAAAGGGTAATTGAGAGGGCTGGTGTGGTGCCCGGTATAGAGGTCTTGGTGTGTGTGTGTACAGGATACAGCTATGCTGCCTTCAGCTGATAATGGTGGTTTTGGCACATGCCCATTTTTAAGTATCTCTGTGTGTGCTGGGCTGTGGAGGAAAAGAGCTCATTAATGTGCAGTTTCTCCATACATGAAGAAAATGGATAGACAGCTCAGGAGTTTGTCAGATGTAGCACTAGAATCTGGGAAGGAAAATTGAAGGGTCTTGATATCTCACAACCCATATTCCTGGCCTGTCTGAAAGAAATGGGTCTTTATACATGCAAAACATGCAGGCAGAAATGCTGCTCTCTGTAGAGCCCTGGTTTCTGCCATGATAACAGATGATGCTCCCAATCCTGCAAGATGCAGAGCCAATGTACTTCAATGCAAGTAGGATTGTGACAGTGACTTATGAGAGCTGAGTGCTCAGCATCACAGGATGAGATTGAAAACAGCCATGCCAAATGTTGGAACAATTTGCTGTGATCTCCCCCTGGATTGCCAGGAGTTGAAGGTTGGGTTGTAGGTCACTGGAAAAGGTATTTTCCACAGATTTGCAGTAAGGTCTGAGATTTGCTCTGTGATCCTAATGTAACAATATTCTGACAAGCTCCCAGGCAAACGTGATTTTTCTGTAGAATTCCTGAAATGTTAGTAATTGGAGCTCAGTTATTAGTAATATTTTGCTTTTCTCTAGTGGCCTCCACTAGAAACAGTCAAAGTATGTCACAAACATGTAATAATAATAATATTTAGCCTCTTACATAGCAGTTTTCATGAGTAGATCTCCAAGTGCTTTACATCCTTATCCTCACATTACAGATGGGGAAACTAAGGCAAAAGGAGGCAAAGGGACTTGCCCACGGTCACCAACAAATGAGTGGCAGAATCCCTGAATCTTGGGTTCATGTGCTATCCACACTGCCTCCCCTGTATGTATGATTTCAACCACCAATGAACTATTTTTAATCCCCTGTGTACAAACAGGGAAACTGAGGCACAGAGATTAAGGGTTACATTTTCAGAGCCACTGAGCACCACAGCTCCAAATGGAATCAATGGGAGCTGCAGCTTCTTAGATGCAAGTTGAGTACCTAGAAATCAAGGCACTCAAAATTAATGGCTGCTTTGAAGTGTTGGCCCCATATTTTCAGAGGGATATGACTCCGTTAAATAAACTCTGCTAGGGACCAGATGGAACTTGATGTACAAAAGTTTAACTGATGCTCACCAATTCCCAGGGATTCTGTGAGGTTTACTTGATTAGTGTCTGTAAAGGAAGAGATCCTGCACTGATTGGCTAGAGAATGTATTTAGCATTATTAGCCCAGCAACAGATATCTTAGGGACATTTCCCACTAGCTTACTTTTGCCTCATCTTCCCCATATTTCTTCAGCCATATCTGAGATGGGGTCTAAGAAGACCTAATGCCAAGGGGCACAGGTTGTAAGGTGGCCCTTCTCTAATGCCCCTGCCCATAGGGCTTACAGATCTCTGACATGGGGGAAGGGGAGAAGGACCTCAGCTCTCACACACAAACTCACAGGTTGTCCCCCACAAGCTGTGTCAGATTAAGCACAGATTCATTGATCCCTAAACTGTTGTGGGATGCAGAGCCCAACAAAACTTAGATTTATCTGGACACAAGCAAGGGTAGAAGGTAGGGAGACCAGCAGGGGCTGGGCCGCGTTGCTCTCCTACTTTTTGTGTTTCACTTTGGACCAGTACCATTCTGTGTATTATGGTGGCATCATTTGAGCCCTGATGCATCATACAGTAGTGTGCTAAATTCAGTCACGGAGAGGACAAAGGCAGAAGAGCAGCCCATACAGCAGACCAAGCCCTGAGATAGCTGAGTCCATCCGAGAACTACAACCCCCTTATCTGAGGAGAAAAGACATCCCCATCCACCTAGGCCCTAGAAGCAGTAGTGGATTGTAGACACAGTCGGCCTGATTCTTCATCCCCTTACATAGGATTGTCACCAGTGAACTCCTGATTTATAATGAGGGAAAAGTAGCAGCCACTAAGCACATGTGTGTGTGTGTGTGTGTGTGTAATGGAGGACAGCACAAGGCATCTCTGTAAGTGACTGTGTGAGTGGGATAGGAGGTGCGTGTGTGAACAGGTTGCAGTCATAACATTACTGGTTTGGGAGTCGTGAAGATGGCAAGCAGCATGTGTTGTATGAATGAGTGGTGGGGGCAAGGATGAATGAGACAGAGAGTGGAGGGACAGATTAAGGAAATGGAGTTAAGGAGCCTCTTGACTGTGGAAGTTAGAAGAAAGTTGGGTCAAGACCCTCCATCATCCAATCCATGATGCCCTTGGGGGGAGAGGGGGTTGCTTCTGGGGAAAGATGACTGTCATTTATTTATTTAAAAAAGTCTTACAGGTGCTTTGGAACCATCAAACTGCAATAATTTTGTATGGAATCTGTTTTTTGTGCCTGTCTCCTCCCCCCCCTCTGCCCCCGTTACACTGGCAAATACAACGTCTACCTGTGTCTTTACAGTGCCTATCACAACAGGGCCCCAGTCCACATAGTCTTTTTTAAGTGCTCCCACCTTACAAATGATAAACGCTAATAATCAGCAGAGAGCAAGCTGTGTTATGCGAACAACACTGAATATACTTATTCAAGGGCTGATCCCTAAAGAAAACAAGGATGTCCTTATGGTTGAGGCTTGGGACTAAGACTCAGGAGATCTAGATTCGGTTTCCTGACCTACTGCAGTCTTTGTGTGTGACTGGGCGAGTCATTTAATCTCCCTGTGCCTTAGCTCCCTGTCTGTAAAATGGGGATAATAGCACGGCCCATCTTAAATCTGTAATACTTGAGGAGAAGAACTCAAATGGGCCAAAAATACCTAGATATTACCTGCCTGCATGGAGAAAACAATAGTATCAACTTTAAACATCACCAAGACAATGGGAGCAGCTTCAGAGGCATGAAGCCTGAAATCTTGTGCCCTCCAGGTTTTCAGAACTTTCCATGGGCTTACTCCACTTGCTCCCCACATTCACGCACTGCTCCTCCACGCTGCCTCTCAGGCCTCCTCTGGGCTTGCTCTTTGACCTAGTTAACAACCCCATATGTACAGAAATGGAGTCCTGTCCCCATCTTTGCTGGCGTCTGGGATAGATCTGGGAAGGGTTATATGGCCCCCTTTCCTTTCCTTGTTTCCCCTTTGTCTGATGGGCAGTGACTGTGGAAAGCAGAGTTGGGGATGGAGGCATGGCATGAAGGGCTGGGACAGACTCCCAGCTTCTGAGACACCTTTTCTGGACCTAAGGCAACAAGATACAGTTTGTTGTGAGATACTCTAGAAAGGTTACAAAATTACCATAAGAGGGCATGCACTACTTCTAGAGTCAGTGGCAAGTAGCAAGGCATGTTGTGTGTGTGGGGGGAAGCTGGTGACCTAATCTGGGATCCCTTCTCCCCTCCCAGAGAGCATGGCACCTTCCAGGGAGCCATCTGAATCCCACTGTGCTATTCAAAGAGAGGAAAAGTGCAATGGGTGCAGGAGGAAAGAAGAGAAAATATGGAAGAGGGGGTGTTTCTATGCACAGAGGGGAGTAGAGCAGAGTGGAGGCCCGTGTTGGGGGGACAGATGAGGGAAGGAGAGAGAGGATGTGGGGGCAGATAGGAGCAGGGGCGCAAAAGGGAACAGAAGGAGTGGGGAGAGATGGAAGTGGAGGGAGGTGAGGGTAGATAGGAACAGAACTGGAGAAGGCAGAAGGGAACAGAAGGGGTGTGGGCAGATAGAGGCTGAAGGGAGCGGAGGAGTGGGGCAGGAATAGAAGGGGTGGGACGTGGGGGCAGAAACAAAGGTAGGGAAGGTGCAGGGCAGACAGATGAAGGCAGAAGGGAGCTGGGGAGTGGGGGGCAGACGAGTGGAGGGGACGGGGTAGACAGGAAGGGGGAGGGGAAGGAAGGCGGTGGGGAGAGGGGAGGGAGGATGTGGCGGGGCAGAGGGGAAGCGGAAGAGAGGTGGTGGGGCAGACGAGGCGGGAAAGAGGCAGTGGGGGGCAGACGGAAAGGGGGGGGTTGCTAAATTTCCCCCGGCGCCGGCGTGGCGGAATTTGGGGCGGGGGGGGGACGCTGCTCCTCACGCAGGCGGGGCCGGGGGGTGCAGTGGAGGGGCGAGCGAAGCTGCTTTCCTTTCGCCCCTGACTGCGGGGGAGGTTGCGGCGGGTCCCGCCCTCACCCCTTGTGGCGGGGAGTCGCCGCTTTCCCCGCTCAAGCTCTGTGCCGCGCGAGCCCCGCAGCGCCCCCGCCCCTCCCTGTCCGCGAGCAGCGCCCGACGCCCACCTGCAGGGGCCGCAGCAGCTCCCGCTGCGCCCCGCTCGTGGCGGTGGGGTGGGTGTGGGGCATGACCCAGCTCAGCGCGCGCCGGGTGACAGCTGGCAGGTCACCGCCGTATCCTCCCCTCCCAGGTGGCTCGAGGCAGAGCGGGGGCGGGCCGCCTCGCTGCACACCCCACACGCGCCTTCCTGGGGGGAGGGGCGGTGGAAGCGGCTGAGAAGGCTAGTGATTTTTCTGCCCGCACGGCCCATGCCCTCTGCATCACCCCGGCCCGGCCCCCTGCCTGGGCAGTGCCTGCCTTCCCCAGGCGGAGCGCGTCGGAGGGGACCGAGTCCCCCGGTCCCCTCAGGAGCTGCAGTGTGCCCCGCGCCCCACAAGCCGGGGGGAGGAGGGGGGCGCCGCCGACCCCTGCCAGCATCACGTGCGGGGAGATGGGGAAAGTGCCCGCCCGCCTGAAACAAAAGGCTCAGCTCCGCCGTGTCCCAAATTGTCCTAAATTCACCCGCCCCCCCCCCCCCCCAATGGGACGCGCCGGGGGGAGGTGGGACACGATCTTTCCCCTTCCCCCGGCAGCCCCATAGGGCAGCCCGCATCACTCTGTCCGTCCCTCACTGCCGATAGAGCAGGTAGCGCGCCCCGTCCCGTGGGCATGGCGCAGGAGTGCCCAGACACCCACGCGGGAGGGGGAGTAGCCCCGCTTTGCAGAGCGACGCACCAGACAGCTCTACCCCTCGCAGCATGGTCCCGGCCATACACCCCCCCGCCTCGCTCCCCCACAGATGCCCTGGGACTCCCCCAGTCTGCAGCCCGCAGCCCTGCACCCTCCCTCGACCGCGACGGTCCGGGGCTCCTGCCTCCCCAGACCCCTGTATTTTAATGTAGGCGCCAGCAGCGCCTCCGCAGGGGGAGAGGGCGGCTAACCATCCCCAGACACACATGGGGTGAGGCCGCTCAGCTGCCCGGTGGGGGGTCCCTATAGCAGCAGGGTCCTGGGCGCGGAGACCCCAATGGCTTCTGCGAACCTCGGCCCCTCCATATCGGGCGGGGACCCCCATGGAAGCGTCTCGCCCGCTCAGTGCTGCTGCTGTCGACCACGTGAGGGCGTCCAGTGTGTTAGTTACAACAAATTAACCCCGGGCCAGCGCAGCCGCCGGGGAACCCCGCCGCCCGCAGAGGGGACCCAGCCCAGGTCCCCCCTCTTCGCTACCCAGCACGTGGGGTGGTGGGGCCGGGTGCCTCCGCCTGGGCAGTCCAGACCCCCCTATTCGGGGCGCCCCCCTCCTCTCTCTCTCCCCAGCATAGGGTGCGCCCTTTAAATCGCCTCTGGGGGACCTTTTTCGGGCCCAGGGCGCCCCGGCTGCAGGACAGCGGGATCAAGCACCGTCAGGAGCAGAGTTCTGCGGGGCCGCCTCGGCTCTGGGCTGTCGGGCCTGGGCACTAGAGCCCCGCAAAGGGGCTCCAAAAAGCACAAGTTGGAGCTGGCCCTGGCCCAGGCTGTTGTTGTTCTCAACGTGGTCCGCTCATTGTGCATATAAAGAGCTGCCTCGGAGCCCGCCCGCCCAGGCAGCAGGCGGATCGCATCATCTCCGCGCGGGAGCGGAGCGAGCGGCTTCGGGTTCTCTGCTCGCAGCACCAGCCGCTCTCGTCTGCTCGAGCCCAAAGCAGGAACCGCGGCTCCGGCGCGTGTCCCTCGCTGCCCCGCTTTTGCCGCGGCCCCCTTTCCCTGCAGACGCTCCCCGCCCCTCCCAGCCAGCATGTCGGTGGAGCTGGAAGAAGCCGACCTGCCTCTGACCGAGGCGGAGGAAGCGCCCCTGGCCCCGGAGAAGAAAGGGGCCGCCAAAAAAGCCAAGAGCGGGGGCTCGTCCCTGTCGCCCTCCAAGAAGAAGAAGAACAACAAGAAGAAGAACCAGCCGGGCAAGTACAGCCAGCTGGTGGTGGAGACCATCCGCAAGCTGGGCGAGCGCAACGGCTCCTCGCTGGCCAAGATCTACAATGAGGCCAAGAAGGTGGCCTGGTTCGACCAGCAGAACGGGCGGACCTACCTGAAGTACTCCATCAAGGCGCTGGTGCAGAACGACACCCTGCTGCAGGTCAAGGGCACCGGCGCCAACGGCTCCTTCAAGCTGAATCGGAAGAAGCTGGAAGGGGGCGGCGAGGGGGCCGCCGGCAGCAGCGCCCCGAAGTCCCACAAGAAGGTGGCGGCCTCCACCTCCCGCCGGGCGGAGAAGAAGCCGGCCGCCAAGAGCAAGAAGCCCGAGAAGAAGTCGCACAAGAAAGGCGCCGGCAGCAGCAGCAGCGGCCCCGCCAGGAAAGACAAGGGCAAAGCCAAGAAGCCGACCAAGAAAGCCGCCTCGCCGGGGGGCAAGAAGGTGAAGAAGTCTGCAAAGCCCAAGGCGCTGAAGAGCAGGAAGGCGTGAGACAAGCGGGGGGAGCAGGGCGCCCCGCCACGTCGGTTGGGGCGGGGAGAGAGAGAGACCCTTTCCCGTCCCTTCCCCCCTCCCCAGCCGCCCAGGGCTTTGCGCCCCGAGACACGGACTCTGCTCTGCGGACAGCCCCGGGTTGTCCGCGTTGTGTGTGTATTGCTGGCCTCGCTCTGTAGCTGACGACGCGCGCAGGGACACGGGGTTTGCTGCCCCCCCCCCCAGCCGCGCAGCCCATCCCGGCGGTTTTCGGAGCTGGACGGAGCGAGCCACCCCCGCCCCGCCGCAGCCCCAGATGTGCCGGGCTGGGCCCCGCCCGTCTTGTTTCCATGGTAGCGGTGCCTGTTTTTCGAAGCCGCCTCTTCGCTTGTTTTTCTCCTGCTCCGCCCCCGGCAGGACGGGGGGGGGGCGTGCCCCCCACGTGGCCGCGCAGCGCCCGCCGCCGGTACCCCGACCGTGGCTGCTCTGCAGCGGGGTGGGGGGGAGCGGCGGGGTGTTTTTGTGTGTGGCTACTCCAGAATGTTTCGAACTGGGCGGACGCCCTCCATTGGGTCTCGCTCCGGCGTCATGGAAACGAGCAGTGAGGCGCCAGTTTGCTACAGTGGCGTCTGGGGCCACCCGGGGCGACTCCCCGGCTGCCTCCCCTCCCCCACCCCCGGTGAGCCCGTGCCGCGGAGCACGCAGACGGGCAGGGCTCGGCGTTCTGCGCGCGGGCCCACGCGACCCGAGCAGCAGTTCGACTGCCGCCGCCGTGCGAGTCCTGTCCCGCCGTTGCGGGGCTGACGCCGGTTGGGCTCGTGCCGGGGTTACCCGCCCCCGACGCGCTCGTACCACGTGTTCAGGATGCAGCGTTAATTGCCTTTTCTGTTGTTCAATAAATCGTTTAAACCTTTGAATTGAGATTGGCTCTTCCTTGGTGTGGGGGCGGGGGGAGGGGCTGAGCGCGCGCGGGCGGGTCCATATCGTCGGGGGGGGGGGGAATGTGCTTGGCGCGTGAACGGAGACGGTGGGCGGGGAGGGTAACAGTCCCGTTCCCCGCAGCGATGGGGGGGGGGGGGGGGGGGGGAGCGGCTCCTCCAGCCCGGCCCGAGGGAGGCGGGGCGTGTCTCCCCTCCAACCACTTGGATTTCGAGACCTTTCCCCCCTCGTCCCGCGCGTCTCTCGGGAGCGGAGCGCGTTGTCTCCCCGCCCCCTCCTGCGTGACCGTCCCTCTCTCCCCTTCCGTCCAGTAAAGCGGAGCCGCTGCGGGAGGAGAGCGAGCGCCAGAGCCGGGCCCGCCGCGGTTTCATCTCCCCCGCCGGGCCCCGTCCCAGCCTCTCCCCTCCCCCACCAGGCTCCAGCTTGTGAGGGGAACGAGCGAGCCCCCTCCCGCACCCTTCGCGGGGCTGTGGAGCCGCTGCCCGGGCCCGGCCCTGCTTGGACCGTTCTTGGCAGGCACGTTATCGGGCTGCGACTGCGGCGGTGATGGCGCCTGGACGCTGTTGGGGAAAGGCCCTGGGGCTACTGGCTGGGAGAGCCCCGCTGTGCAGCAGGAAGGCGCCCCGCCCCCTTAGGGGCATTAGTTCAATTTAATGACAGCAGGAGGGTAGAGCAGCATCACCCTCCCCGGGCAGTTCTCCCCCCCCCACTTGCTCTCCCGTCCCCCATACCTCTTCCAGGCATGCCCCTACGCCCCCTTTGTGGTACGTATCCCTGCCCCACCGGTTACCCCACCCCGCTGAAGCAGAGTCTCATGGTTATATTCACCTCTCCTTTAATTAGAGAAGTCAGAGGAGGGGTTGCTTTACCTCGCTAGTGGAGAATTCAGCAGCCCCCCTCCAGCCATCTTCACCTTACCCTGGGGGGCTGCTTCCTGGTGTGCACTAGTCAGAAGCTGGAGGCAACACTTTACTAATCACTGCTTCATCTTCACTTTAGGAAGGTAGTCACAGCCCCACTGCCTTTCCACCACAGCCTCAGAAGCGGATGTGACAGTAAGTGTAACTGCATAGTTTGAGCAGGATGCATGCTTTACCACAGCAGGTGTTCGAGTGAAGGCAGAATTGCACCACCATTCAGACTCCCCAGGGGTTGTGTCCACCCCCCTCCTACTTGAGGCTGCAGGGAGGGAGTTTACCACAGTAGTAGCACTAGGACTGATCAAATTTAGGCTTATCCTAGTAAAGAGCTGAGGCAGCCATGTCCCCCCCCCTCTGAAGGAGGCTCCAGTCACCAACATGGCCATGGAGATGGTTATTATCTTTTCCTGAAAGAAAAAGGCAGGAGGTCAGTGTTTTTTGACTATTCCCCCACCGGTGAACCTGATGCCTTTCCTCATTACTTTCAAGGAGGATTTTACAACTGTAACATTACCAGGGACTTGCTCTCCACTCTACCTTAAGCAAATACTGTGCCTAATCACATTGAATGGCATTGGTTGTACCTTGACTGTACTACTTCTATAGAATTGTGTCTTCCCAGGCTGTGCTTTAAAACTTAGCCCACAACTACCCACGCTTCTTAGGCCATGTCTCTATGTACGGCATTGCAGCGTGTAAAACAAAAATAAGACCAACACTTCCCTGAGCAGGAGAAGCTCTGTGCACACAAGCACTTACATGGTGTAACTCTGTCACTCGGGCTGGAATATTCACACCCCTTCCCAACCTAAATTTTGCCAATGTAGGCTGTAGTGTAGACCACCTTACTCTCAGCCCTCTTGCACTAAACCATTTATCAGTAACAGACTGTGCACATTATTCCTCACACAACATCAGGGACATGCATGCGCGGTTTTCCTTAGTTTGGCACCCAGGAATAATACAAAATGGTTTTACTATGCATTGTTTTTTGGTAAAGTACAGGCAACTTGACATTTATCTACAGCTGCCCATTTACAGCCTACATCAGTAAAGTTGCTTAAATGTGAAGTTCTCAGAAAGAAGCCAGTTGCTTCAACCTCAAAAATTAAGAGTGGGTGGGAGATGTCTACGAAATAGAAAAGAAGAGGAGTGCAGGACACCTACCTCTCAAATCCTATGTCCAATTCCCAGGCTTATGTGACCTCTGCCACCTGAAGACTATACTTCAACAAGCAACCACCCTCTATGCTGTATGATGGACAGCTATGGACTATTACAATAGAATACTACTTTACATACAAAAGTAAGCTCTAGTCAGAACAGGAAAGGAGTATGAGCAGAGGAAAAAAAAAAAAAAAAAAAAAAGAAACCTACTAAAGAGGATAGCAGAAGGAAAGTTTCTTTATACATATCAATGGTCTCTTGTAAATAAGTAAGTGTCACCCTACTATAGGCTCCAGGCAAAAAAAAAAAAAAAAAAAAAAGAGGCCAGTTGGTGAGCTAGGATAGTATTTCTTAAATAATCATTAAGTGAAGGGAAAAATCAGTGTTAGGAGTCAGAGCTAGTACTTTCAGTCCAGTTCATGGTTTATTATTTATATGACAGATATGGACAGCCACCAGGAAAGCAGAGCTCGCTAGATATACAGTATAATTCCTTCACATAATGACCGTGCCAATCTCCCTAGCGTCATAATGCCTATGATTAAAGCCACATAGAAATCAGCAGAAAGACATCCCGATCCCTCTGATTGGCATCAACAAGCTTTGGATCAAGACCTAGGAGCTTACTTCACAAGAGCAACCCCCAGTTAGCACCGTTGCTGTCATCTCAACAGAGACTGCACTCCCCCTCTCACCTGCAGGCAAGGACAGGCCCATTGATAGGACCGCACAGGGAAGACATTACTACAGCCATACATGGAAACCCAAGTCAGGGGCCAGGATATCACTGGGCTAGGCACTGTCCAACAGAACAAATCGATTATCCCTGCCTCAAAGAGACAGCAGCTGGAGAGAGAGGGAAAGCAAAAAGAAACAATGATAGAAGACTTGCGCTGTCACTGGCCATGGTGTATATAATCTGTGAACAGACAGGACTGTAATCTGCTAGACAATCCCACACAACAGCACAGATGCCAAGAAAGTGACTAGGTGAAATTGGTCCTTCCTTACTCGTCATAGCTTCTCCTGTTGTGGCCCTCTGCCACAACTTGTACTCTTTGTGGTACAACTACACGGAACGGAGGGTGAATTCTATTCTGCCTCATCAATGAAGTCATCAGCTAAATACTAATTACAGAATCTTTGTAACTGATACTCAGAAGAACATAGCTTGATTTTCCAGTCTCAGGTGGAGTTGTAGAGCTAGTGGATATAAACCTGCAATGATGGAGAGGACAAGACACAAAAGATTTACTAGTTTAAGTCAGTCACTTCAGTCCATTCTCCTAATGCAGCCTTCAGTTTTATCTACCAGCTACCAAGTTTTAGTATGGTGCTATAAAAGCACCAGTCTTAGAAGCAGATCTGGGTAGTTTCCTTAATAGGGCCCAAATCCTCAAAGGTGTTTGGGCACCCATCTCCCACTGAAATCAATGGGAGTTCAGCACCTAAATACCCTTGAGGATCTCAGCCTGACAATCAGCTGACCACCAGTCATTTGACCATGGTCAAATACAGTCAAGTATTCCAGCAAGAATGCCCTGATGTAGGGAGCAGCCTCCCTTTTTGATTGCATCATAGTGCTAATTCTTTCATTTTTAGAATGTAATTGTTTTGCATTTTTCTGAGTTAAAATAACTCACTTAACTTACTAGGCATAACTATTAAGGCTAAGTCTTCTGGAGACCATAGACGCTTACTCTTATTTGTTACCATTTTAATATATTAGTGCTTTAAAATATTTGACCAACATTTGACTTGTCAAATGCCCAACCCTAATCTGGCCCCAGATGACAATGCAAATTTTTGCAGTATTAAAAGGTCACCATTAATCTGAAATCTAATCAATTTTAGAAGTAGTTTCAGGTGTCAGACCTGTCCAATCTCTGCTTTTCCTGTTAATGGAACTTTTTTCCTCCCATGTTGCTCTGTGAGATCCCCACAAATAGGCAGGAAACTAACTGTGATCATAAAACACTGCCAACTGCACAAGACAGACTAGAGGAAATGGGGGGGAATTCTCTCTCCTCTTTGAATGATTAAAAATAAATCTTACCAGTTACTTATATGATTATGTAGAGTTCATAGATTCCAAGGCCAGAAGTGACCACTGCGATCATCTATTCCCACATCCTGTATCAAAAACTCAGAACTTCCCCACAATACTTCCTAGAGCAGATCTTTTACGGAAGGAGCCAATCTTAATTTAAAAATTTTAGTGATGGAGACTCCACCACAACCCATCTGCAAATTGTTCCAATGGATAAATTACTCTCACCTTTACAAATTACACCTTGTTTCCAGTCTGAATTTGTCTACCTTCAATTTCCAACTAATGGATTGTGTAATAGCTTTCTCTGTTACACTGAAGAGCCCATTATTAAATATTTGTGCCTTGTGTAGGTAATTTAGACTGTAATCAAGTCACCCCTTAACCTTCTTTTGTTAAACTAAATAGATTGAGCTCTTTGAATCTGTCACTATAAGGCATGTTTTTAATCCTTCACTCAATCTTGTAGCTCTTCTCTGAACCTTCTCCAATCTGTCAACATCCTTCTTCAGTTGTGGATACCAGAACTGGACATGGTATTACAGTAGCCGTCATAATATAGACATGTAAAATAACCTCTCCACTCCTACTCAAGATTCCCGTTTTTGCATCCCAGGACCGCATTAGCTGCTTTGGCCACAGCATCGCACTGGAAGGTCACATTCGGATGATTATGCACCAGGACCCCCAAATCTTTTTCAATCACTGTTTTCCTGGAGAGTGTCTGCTCCCCCATCCTGTGAGTATGGCCTACATTCTTTGTTTTTAGCAGTGTAAAAACATTGTTTGCTGCACCCAGTTTATAAAGTGATCTAAAGCCTTTTGTCCTTTGTTATTTACCACTTCCCCAATTTTTGGGTCCTCTGCAAACTTAATCAGTGAAGATGGTGTTTTTTTCCAGTTCATTGATAAAGATGTTAAGTAGCATAGGGCCAAGAACCAATCCCTGTGGGACCCCTCTCAAAACACCCCCCTAAAGTACAGAAAAGCAATTAAGTTGATGTGTTTTTAAGTGGTTATTGGCAAGCGAGGGAGATGGCTAGAAGGAAATCAGTCCCTTGCTGATAAGGTTTGCAGTATCAAACAGCATCCATCATGGAGATGATTGGAAGGGGAAGCAATTGGGCAAGACCAGCCTAAACTACTTCATCCAAGGAGAGAAAAATACTACTGTGCCCTATAATTGGCTGAGGCCCATAAAGAGATGGTGCCACAACTAACGTAGTCACAGATGCATTTAGTACCCTTGCCCTTTTGAAATCCTATTTTCATTAAAAGAATTTACATTTGGTCCAAGCTTTTATGTAGCACAGGCCCTAGAAGTGCTCTGGAGCACTTGAAACCCGCACACTGCAACACTAAGAAGGTCAAAGTGAAACCGACTCCCCTGATCTTCACTATCATTGCCCAATCTGAGAGAAATGCAGCAAGTCACTAGTCCCCCTCTGTAGAGTCTTCGCTTTTAATAATTTAAGGAGCCTACACAGACAGTTCAGTTTAGTGTTAGAAAGGTCTTCCTTTAAGTGCAGGCAGCATCTTGCTGCTTCAGCTCCTTTAATAAGAAGTTCCCTGATAAGAAGTGCTGGGTTGACAGTCCTGTAGCCTGAAGTCCACTGCACAGAAGAGAGAACAGTGGTTAGGTCTCTTTGTACCAGGGGGCTTCAACAGCCCCCCCCCCCCCCTCGAGGGACACTCTAAAAGAGCTAGATCTCTACAGCCTGCTTAGACCTTGGGAAGTTTACTGAGATCAACCACAAAGTTTGCATTAGCAAAAGGACAGAGACCAGCAATTTGGTTCACAGAAGCCATTAAAGAGATGTTGGTTACAAGCTTTCACCACCACCAGGCTTGCAATCCATAGGTTGAAGGTTCTGCTGTATTACTAATCCCCAGAACTACCTGTATCGAGTCCACCACTCTAGCTATTGTTTTTGGCTAGGAAGACAGGCTGGTGGGTTGTTGCAAATGAAACCTCAAAAGTTAGACTATCAAGACTGATTTGATACATTTCTTATACTCAGTGCATGAGTAAGCATTAGTTTTATAAGGGGGTGGTTTCCATTATAAAGATATTCATATGTGCCGTAAGATTTATACACTGCTCATAAAACGACATTTCACTACTGGTAAATTAATTAGCATTTGGTGCACCTTAGAGACTTCCTTGGCCAAGACTGAGTGGATTTCACTTGTTATTTTGTGATAGTCTTCCATGGTACTTGGACTACCAGTTGAAGTCACTCAACTATAAAAATCTGGCAGTTAAAAAAAAAAAAAAAGTTTTTTAAAGTAGATTTGGAATGATGTTTGTAATCCAAAATTGCATAGAAGTTACTGGACTAGTGAGGACTGGGATGGAGGGTTTAAATAGCCACAAGTGTACCTATACTAAAACCAAAACCCAGCTAATAAAATAAAAAAAACCAATCACCCGCTCTTATCAAACTCTAATATGTCTGTTAAGAACACATGAGCCTGCCTTCTACTGGACACAGGACACAAGAGAAACCAAGACTTCTCTAAAATGAAGCAGCTAAGTAGGTGGCTAGTAAGGCACTTCTGACATTTACCTAGAATTTAAGTGACTCAAGTTTTCATTATTGCCCCCCTCCCTCCATTCCCAGGTTTCCAATGCTCATTCCTTCAATTGTTTGTTACACACATTTGTGGCATCCTGTCCTAAACTGTCAGTTCTTTACAGCAGGGATTGTCTTATTTGTGTTTGTATAATGCCCAGAGCAATGGCACCCCATCCTGACTGATGCTAGTGGAATACAAATAAATAAGTTGCTTGATATCTGCTATTCACAGGCTCTTTAAAGACAGCCAGCATTTTTTCAAGCTTGCCTGTGTCATCCTCCCCCCACATCCCTTCCTTTGTTTTCAATTTCCACCCTTTCCCTGCCCAATGGAAGAGAGAGTCAGGGTTACAAGTTTTACCTTTCGTGGCTTTGCAAAATTACATCCTAGATGTCTCGGTATACATAGTCAGCTCTCCGTAGAAGTACAAGGGGAAAAGGTATATGAAACTTAAGTCTGCACAGGAGCTGAATTTCACTGGGGGGAATGGATCAAAATCAAAACCATATCAGGCCTCTTATCAAACAACCAATTACGCGTCCAGTCCAGCTTTGCTTTTCCTTTGCAGGTCACACCATCTGAGGGAAATTCAAGTTCTTTGTATTTGCCTAGCTGGCTGGGTCATCATGTTGTCAACAATGGGGAGAAAAATCTGGAAGACTATCATGTTCGTTCACACAGACAGGTGAGGGGATCAATCGGGGTGAAAGGGTAAATATAACTCCCATTGCAACTGAATGGGATTGCTGGACTAAGTCAGACATCTCCCCCAGTCCCTTCCCATCTCTTCCAGGAAGACAGAAGCCCAAATACAAAGTTACTGTAATAAGAAGAGATCCACATGTTTTCACAGATAAAACAATTCCAATGCAAGCAAGTTAATTGATGTGGTGATAACAGACAGCAAGTTTGACATGCATTCAATACTGAAGCAGTTTAATCAGATTTTGGGTTTGCATTGTTCTTTATCACAAGTTCTGCATTTTCTAAGAAATACAAAGCAATCTCCTTTAATTTGTACAGAATGCTGTTCCTAGAGAAACAAAAGAACACAAGACACTAAGATACAGAGACATTTTATAATCTCCACTCTTTAAACAGTGGTTTGTATGTAAAGAAAAACACCTAACTCCCTCCTCCATCCACCCCAGTATGGCTTAATGCTCAGTTTACAGAAGGAAAAAAATCCAAGTTGGTCCAGTGCAACCGCAGTAAGATACAGCTGCCCAGAAACAAGGTTTTTCCCCAGGCCTGCACCGAGGAGCCGTAAGGGAGGGGGGAGAGGAAGAAGGACCACAGAATTGCCAAGACAGTCAATGACATATCAAGTTCTACTTCTCCATTATCGCTAGTCTAGTAACACATCTTTTCCACATTCTACAATGGAGTGAAAAGACCCTTCATAAAACCACTTACAGGCATCCAAATTCATCTACTCTAGATAATAATATAACTGAGTCAGAGCCAGCAAGTTACTTCAGCCACAAAATTAAGAGCTGATTTGATAGGTGGACCACATGCTACTTACAGCACAGCACAGTTGCCCATTGTACTTTAATAAGATTATGAAGTTCTACTGTCCAACAGCCCAGACACTGCTGCATGCACATGATTCTATCAACCTTCCACATAAACAAGCTGCCCTCACAATAGGGAACAAGGTGGCTCTTTATACCAATTTCTATAAGATCACAGCTACTGTGTGTCACAGGGACTGCTAGGCTTACTTTCATGCTCATACATTATCCAAATAGCCATTTAACAAACACCACTATATATTAACTATATTTGCTTCATATAAATTAAAAAAAATAATAATCCATTAAGGAGGATTACAGTTAACAGATGTATAATTAGCACTTTATTTTAAGAACCAGAAGTAGTGAACAAAAACACTGCATGTTATTATAAAGTGCAATTAGGGTACAAGCTCTAAATCTCAATAAAATAAGAGGTTCTGCAACATAAAACTATTACTCTGACCAGAGGAGGAGGAGGGGGAGGGGGGGGAAAAAGGGAAAAGAAAACAATGGCAGCTTCCATTCCCTGTCAATGGTAAACTCCTGACCTTGTAATGCTCTTTTAGAGTATTTTCAAGTGCACTCTTTGCCCCAAACCATACAGGACCCACACTGATGAGAAAACTAAATCAGACTAGCCCACTGAGTGTGTGAGCTCAGCCAAATAGCTACAATAAGGTGACTTTGCACGATAATATTTAAAATGTAACAGGAGAACAAAGTTAGGGCTCTTTTACAGTTGATGACGTCTTAGCTTATACCACTGGAGAAAACAAGACTTAGTATCTGAAATACTAGTTTCTCCCAGAAACAGATACTTCTTTTTCACATTTGGAAAGTCTCCTGGCCTCTCCACCCTCTTTGCATTTAGTAACTCCATTTGTGATCACATTATGGGGATGTACAGCAACAGCAGGTAAAATTATCCTCCTCCTGAACTTCCCTAGCTCTTGCATGGAGCCAGGTGAGAAAGTAAGGTAGAGCATTCATGCAAAAAGTTAGGCAACAAGGAGAGATCACCCTCCATGACTCTTCCACCCCACCCCCAAATAGCCAAGTGCATTACAGAGGGTCCCTCCCAAAGAGGGGAGGCATGGGATCTTCAGTTATATCCACAAACACAACATAAATAAAAGGAGCACTGACTGAGGCCAGTCTCTTCCTGCTCCAGGCTGGAGCTTTCACTACGCAAAACGTTTTCCTTTGCAGTTAGTTGCATCTTCTGGGGGCGGGGAAAAGAAAAAGAAAAAAACCCAACCATTCTTCCTTCTCCAGAATGTTTCTTCCAAAGGAATGTGAGCAGGTCCACAAAACAATCCACTCCAATACCCAGATGCTGCTCTAAAAACAGAGTTGTTGGCCAGCAACCCTGGAAGGACAGCTTTGCAGCCAAACAGTCCAGAACGCAATCTAGGGGCACCAGGCAGGTGCTGGCAGCCAGGCAAGTGGCGCTTTTTTTTTTTTTTTTTTTTTTTTTTTTAATTATTAAAAATTCAAATTCAAATTGCACCCTTCCTTCTATGCCTCCCCCTCCTCACCCCTCCCCCCAATGGAGAGGAGAGGAAGGGAAAGAATCACAGGCTCAATCATTCTGAAGTAAGAGCTACAACCTCACCTTCTGCAGGACTGCAAAGCTGGCACGGGAGGGGAGGGGGGCAGGAGGGCAAAGGGGAACGCCCCCGGGGAGCAATGGAGGAAATGTGGGGGCCAGGGTAGCAGAGCGGGCACATGGAGAGGACAAGAGGGGAATGCCAATGTTGGCTGCACCGCATCGCCGATCAATTGAATTCCTGGGAATGCCAGTAGCTTGGGGCTCATTTCTTCGAGCTCTGGGTCTTCTTGGGCAGCAGCACGGCCTGGATGTTGGGCAAGACGCCGCCCTGGGCGATGGTCACCCCGCCCAGCAGCTTGTTGAGCTCCTCGTCATTGCGAATGGCGAGCTGCAGGTGCCGGGGGATGATCCGCGTCTTCTTGTTGTCCCGGGCGGCGTTGCCGGCCAGCTCCAGGATCTCAGCCGAGAGGTACTCGAGCACGGCGGCCAGGTAGACGGGAGCCCCGGCCCCAACCCGCTCCGCGTAGTTGCCCTTCCTCAAGAGCCGGTGCACCCGGCCCACCGGGAACTGCAGGCCGGCCCGGGAGGAGCGCGACTTGGCTTTGGCTCGCGCTTTGCCTCCGGATTTCCCTCGGCCGGACATCGCGGAGCCGAGCCGAGCCGGGTTACGCGGGGAGAAGGGGGCCGATCTCGGCAGAGGCCGGGAGGAGAGACGCTGAGCCGGTCCCGGGGCCTGCGGAGGACACAACAGCGTTATAACGCGCAGCCCTAGCGCTAGGGGCCCTCGCTGCGCCGTGCGGCGCGGCGCCACCAGCCCCGCTCCCTCGGAACCGCACACGAAGCCGCGCGCCAGGGCTACACCGTCCCCAGGCTGCAGCGCCAGGAGGCCCGGCAACGCCGGGACCTGCGCCCAGCCCAGCGGGTTAGGTGACCCACCCCACAGCAGCAGCCCCGCCCGGACGAAGAGCACGCGACCCGTGCAGAGAGGGATGCACATGCAATTACAATAGCTCCCACCGAAACTAAACCCCGAGATTTGGCTCAGTCCGGGCCCTCACCGCCGTACAGAGCCCAATCCGCCTTGCCCGCCAGACACCCGCAGCTGCAATGATGATAATGCTAGTCGCGCAGCAGCTAGCGGATATAAATCCACGCCCAGCCCGCCGGCCGCTCCCCATTGGCGGCGGTGTGAACAGACCAGGCTCCCATTGGCGAGTATTCCGATCCCTGATTTGCATAGGACTCGCAACGCCCTACGTTCAGGTTCGGATGGAGCTGGAGTGGCTGCCGAGACGCTGGCTGGGCCGCCTGCAAAGGGAGCTGCGGTGAAGCATATTAATGTGCAGCAACAGCAGCTGTAGGAGACTGGATCTTTGGCTGCCTCACAAAGCGACGAGGCACCAGGGAGGGATGTTTCTCTCCCTGCTTCGGCTGTACAGCTTTAAGCAGTCACGCCTAGGTATCTTTGATTTGGTTCTTTAGCCCATCACCTGTTCCGTACCAGGCTCAGGGAAAACCCTCCACGCTTGAGTTCACCTTTCATTCTCGCTGTACCCACCACTTCCTTGCACTGCACACCGCCCAAATGGCTCTGTGACTCACCTCCCTCTTTACATACAACATTCCCCTCTTGTCCATGTACACGAGCCAAGTCACTTTGCAATTGGAGCAGGTTGTGTATTTTTTTCATTGTTATGACAAAAGTGGGCAGGCAGATTTTTGTGCCAGGGCAAACTACTGCTCCTGATTTTCAGAACTGGGGCACCCTAGCTGTTTAAGCAGGGAACTAAGGAGGAGGAAGCCCCAAAGTCTCATTGCAAATCTGATACTGCCCCCCTCTAGCCTTTGGCACCATTTTACCTCTCTGAGCATCAGCTTCCGCAGCTTTAAGAGGCAGATAAGACTTTCCCCAGGGCTGCCCTAAAGGTTAATTATAGACATAAGGACCACATATACACATACAGACCACTTTTTAAAGGGTTATAAAACAGGTGGAAGAGCTGTATCAGTTTTAAGTGCTCTAGGAATAAACATCAGACCCAAACCTGGCTGTAGGATCCAGTGCTTGCCCCTCTTGTTCAACTTTGCTCTTTTGACCCACCATGACTTTTGGGTCACTCCAAACTTCAGGCTTGTGCTCATGAGCAATGTAAGTGCTAAAGTGAGTTGAAACACACCCAATGGAAGGTAAGGCAATCGGTCATCAGGCTCCTTTATTAAAGTAAAAAGAGGAATGCTTAATTACCAGTCTTAACAGCTTTAAGTACCACCACTGGTACCTGTCCTGTTCATACTGGGGGATGAAGAGCTTTTGCATGCAAATCTGCAGGATTCTTAAATTAAATGTGAAGTTTTTGGTTTTTTTTTAAAAGGTCTGCCAACATAGTGACCCTGCAGACCACAAGTAGAAGGGCAGCTAGTAGATCACCATCTGCTGACTTTCAGAAAGCTGTGAACAGGCTGTATTTCCCCCAGGGGTGGGCCAAGAAAGTCTCACTTTCTCAAGTATTCTCAATAAAATAAAGGACAATCAGCAAAATACAGGGGACCCCCCAGCTCTCTTGTGGGAGACCTCAATTTTGGTAGGGCAGATCTGCTATCCAATCATTCTTAGGCTGTGTTTACACTAGCCCTTTTTATGTAAATAAATCCCCCCATTTCTAACACTGGTGTAATTGCATCACTGGGAGCCTTAGTGTACAGCAGCTGTATCATCATATAAATCTACATGACAGTGGTTAGAACCCTGGTTGCTGCTGCTGCCTTTTTCTATATTAGGGCTCCCATGTTGCTACCACCAGTGGGGGGATGTCAAACTTTTCAGAAAAAAGGCTAGTGTAGACCTGGCCATACCGTCCATCTCTGATAAAACCCATAATGCCACTGGCTGCCCTTTTAGAAAAAAGCTTATTGTCTCACTGTGCAAACACCTAAAGAAAAATCTCATTTCATTTCAGTCTCCTGCTACCTTAACAAGGTGGTCTTTCTCCTTTCCCAAAACGAATAAACTTCCTTGGGTTGCAAGCTCCTAGTTTAGTGCTAGCTTTTTACTCACATATAAAAAAAAATCTCTGATTCCCAAGAGACCAAACACTAATAAAAACAGTACACTTGTTTTCTGAGATTACTGGCTCAGTTCTTGGCATAACGGGGAGTAGGGGACAGCAGAATTTAGGCCTGTAGAACTGGCACTCAACTTTCAACAGAAGGGCTTCATTTGAAGCAAGTACATGGGTTTCCAGATAAGATCATGGTACTAAGCACCATCATTTTCCAAAAAAAATTAGTTACAGTGTCTGAATGGAAACACACATTTGACGTGGAAACAGACTTATGTTTAAATGTGTTATTTAGAAATAACACTTAGTATATAAATCTAAAGATAGTTATTTAGTGTTAACACTTCCAATGCTTTCTGTTCTACATATAATCAGCCCTTATGAGTGTTAGCGGAAGGATTATTCCCCATTTTACAGATGTGAAAATTGAGGCAGAGAAGGATTATGACTGGCCAAGGCCATAAAAAGTAAGTATTAGGATGAGGATTATAGTTCAGGAACTCCTGATTGCCAGGTCTGTATTCACCTCATGCATCCATTAGTAGCAACAGTGAATTTTAAAACAATTATTAAATGCATGCTTGTGATCTTTTGTAGAGTCTGTTCTATAATGATTGCTGTTTACAACCAAAGCACTGAAGCGGGGGAGTGCAGCAAAGTCGTTCTGCCTAGAGAATAAATTACTTGGCGGGGGAGAATCTATTTCTCACCTTCTGCATGTTACTTGCTGAAGCCCATAGATGGTGCTGAGGCAACAGTTCCAGGGCTACAAATCAAGCCCTCTTCTGCCAGAGTCTGGAATGGGATTGAAATTAGACAATAAATTCTTTTGTTTTGAGAGATTAATGATGGAGGTGATAGGAAATAGGCTGCAAAACTGCTCTTGGCTAGTTTACATTAACCATAGACAAGGGGAAACCTTAAATCCACCTTTGCTCCTCAAAGTTGTCAGAAATGGGGCTCAATAGAGCATTTTCCCAATTGATGTAGCGTAATGGGTTACCATAAGATTCTGATACATCTTGGATCCAATGTGATACTTTTAACAGAACTCATTTCACTGCAGTATGGATTTGGTTCTCCCCCTTTTAATGGCATCTCACCAACACTCCTATTTGTCACTCCATGGGCTGCTCCTTAACCATCCGTCCCCACAGACTCTCCACAGCAGTTACGAAGCATCTGTAGAGCTCCCTTAGAACAAGGCAGTTCTGACTGAAGCCATCAAGCTGCCTTCTGAGAATATTTTAATTTGCAAATAAACTCCTACCTCTTAAGAAACTTTATCCAGCCAAAAGTCTTAGAGCTCACTATGCTCTATGAAGTCTCTTTTCCCCAGGGTAAGGAAGACACGCTATTCACATTGCTTGTGGAGTAGATGATTTTGGATTGACAACTGGCACAGGGAGACAGACACACACAAGGACACATCACAACAAGCCAAATGATTGCTTTTTATTTTCTACAAACTACAATTTCAAACACAAATAAATGATGCTCTCCAGAGAGGCTCTCACATGCCTTAGTCTTTGCTCTAACCTTTGACTCTCACTGTTTGTTCAAGTCCCAGACCAAAGACAAAAATTACTTTAGTACTTTAGAAACACGTTAGTGACACTCCAGTG
Organism: Emydura macquarii macquarii; assembly: GCF_026122565.2. NCBI lineage: Eukaryota > Metazoa > Chordata > Testudines > Chelidae > Emydura > Emydura macquarii. Next base: position 13,142,060 of record NW_027131105.1, on the reverse strand, counting down.
ATCTACCAACTCAAAAGAGTGATTCTCTGGATCAAGGATTTAGAAAACACTCTAAATCTTAAAATCCTATTAACAAAAAGATTGCACAAACATGATGGCCAAGACAAGTTTTCTCACACCACTCCCCACAAAAAATAATAAAGCTAGTAGTTATAGCTGCCATAGGAGACAGATTAAACCCAGTAATTCCCAGGAAACTGCTCTCTAAAGGTCATGCCAACACACTAAAGCTTGTTTTTCAGTGACACTGTGCACCTGCAGCTCTCATTGACTTCATCAGGACTACAGGCACTCAGCACTTCTGAACATCAGGACTTTTTCTCTTTAAATTTACCAGTGTTGCTCCGGTCAGTGAGAGCTCTAGTATAGACAATGTGCTGCCATTTTTACCACTGTGTCATCTAACCTCGCTCAGAGCAAGGTTAGATAACACTGGTTAAAATGCTGATTCATGCCTACATTAGAACTTCCATTGCTTTTACCAGTGGTAATAACAGTGGGAAATTTGAGAGGGGCACATCTAGTGGCTTCAACAATATTACAATACCACTGGGGAACAGTTTTCAAAGGCACCCTTGACAATAGCACACAGACTCCGTAAAGGCAGGTCCACCTGTCTGAAATGGGACAGTCAATAAGCATGCAAAAGGATTTAAAGGTAAGGCCACTCTTTTCTCTCTCTCTCTCTCTCTCTCTCTCACACACACACACACACACACACACCTCTCTCTCTCTCTCTCTCTCTCTCAGTAGATTGCTTCCTCAGTTTTAAAAGGCACCTGTTCTCATAGCATTTACTTCAAGAATTCTGAACATCTTTCCACATATGACATCAGGATCCCACTGTTCTGGAATCCTTATACAGAGGCCCATATATGTTGCAGTGCTGACACAAAGCAAGGCAGTGTTAGCATAGAATTTCCTGGCTTTGGGAAAAGGGGTTATGGCTGATTTAAATACTAGTTTAACACAGGTTCTTTTGTTCATTTTTCAGCTGCAGAAGTCCTCAAGCATCAAAAGTATCCAAAATAATCTGCACAGAACAGACACTATCTAGGAGAATTAACACAAAGGAGAACCAGCTGAATTCCACTGCAGGAAAGAATTCCATGCAGATTTTCTGTTCATCACTCAATGAGAAGAGCATGATTGGGTTTAAGTGCCTCTCTCATATGTATTTGGTCCATACATGTTCCCAAGGCAGGTCAGTGCCAACCACTGGGTGCAGTGAAAAAGCTGGTGGGAGGTGAGCAGCACATTAAATCCATGTCCCAGCTAGTAAAAGACAAGAATGGTTTTTAAAACCTAACACCACTCTTCTGAATCAGTAAACAATCAGCACAAGAAAGACAACAAGCTACAAAATAACATCAGTGCTAGAGATCAAATTTAAATGTTCAGTGCAGCAAGGTCACAGGAGTCTGAGTACCAATCTGCAGGATCTAACAAGCTAACACTGCATCTGCTTAGGAACTCAAAACTGAAACTATCGGTTCACTGAGTTTTGGGCCTCTTTGAACAAGGATCCCCCTCTTCTTTCTTCAGCCACTGATGCATTAAGCCTGCACTGGTTCTTTTTGGTGTAGCAATTTGGATGAACTGGCTGGACCATCTGGGCAAATCATCGTCTTCTTTCTTGGAAGACTTGTTTTTTAACCAGTCCAGCATTGTTTTGCTGCTAGTGTTGTCTTTGGTCTCCTGGGAGGACAAATTATAATAAGAGAAAAATAAGAACCACAGAAAGAGCTGTTCATATGCCAGGCACATCAGAAAATGCCCACATGGGTACCAATTCAATGAGCTGGGTCCAGATTCAGAATGGGAAAGGTGCAGCAGCATCACTACAGTAACACACAGCCTTGCAGAAGGTTCCCATGGAAGTTCCAGTCAAATTAATCCTAAATACCATTCAGTAGAGAATATACCTTATTAAGCAGAGTGCTCCTGACACTTTGCAACAAGGTTTATTTCTGGAAGAGTAGGAAAAGGAACTGGAATCCTTGAGAAGCCTTCACTCTAAAACATCAAACACTGTAGTGACCCTCTCTCCAATTGATGGCTGCCTGCAGCCCCTTTTGGAGCCTCTCAGAGCCATCCCAAATCAGCCAGAAGAGGTAGCTCAAGTATCTTGTAAGGCATAATCTCCCTCTCATCCTCAGGTGCTGAATGAACTGCCAACCCCAGATGAATAGCTAGACAAAACATGATTTATTCTCTTATTGTCTATGGCCTCTACTTTCTCCTCTGTAAAAGGTCCTTCTGCCCTGAACAATTTATGAAAATGGGGATAAGTTATCTACCTCACAGGCAGGCTTAATTCATTAATGTTTGGAAAGAGCAATGAAACCCTCATCTAGAAGGCTAGACAGAGGACAAAGTATTTTATTTATTTATTATTATTAAACAGTATTATGATAAGGAAGTCTGATTTGTGTCAGCCACCAGATCTCACCTTCTTCAGTCCCAACTGAATGGGAGCAAGGCATTCTGGTGTATTGTTTCTGGAGTTGTTTACTATGGTGGAAACTGGGTGGAAAGCAATGTTCTCTGTGGAGTGGATGAGTCTAAGAGCTTCCTGTGTTGATACCTCTGCAAAATCCAGCCATTTCCTGATGGCCTCATCCCCATCCAGGATAGCTGGCATTCTAAACATGGGAGAAGATGCAGAAATCTTAAGACCACAGAGACACACAACTTATCCACCATGTGGCAGGACTGAATGACTTGGGTGCAAGCCAAACTAAAATCCAGAATTAACATAATTCAGACTCCAGGTACCTGGGAATTAAATGTGTTGGCAATAACTATTAGCATGTTAAGAACTGGCTAGAAGGCACACAGACCTCATTTCTGAAGCCATGGGGAAAGGACTAAGCAATACAATTTTTCTGAGGCAAACAGTATGTTAACTTCATCAAAGCAGCCTGCTTCCCTGGGGAAGGCAAAGGGTTATAACTGTCAGTCACTCAGCAGGCCTATGAGCAGCTTAATACTTTTTGCTACCAGCAAGGGGGCAAATACAGTGATTTATGGCAAGGGCAAGATTCAGTGACCTGAAACAAGTCAGTACTGTTCTAATGTGTTTCTCTAGGGGTATCAGGTAGAAAGACAAGGGAAGAGTTACTGGCCTGTGTGTTGTTGGCCACCAGGGCTATGTATTTAGGGGAATACAGTCACACTACCTGCTCCACACAGCACAGGAGTAAAGGGAAGGTTTTCTGCTCAATACTGCCCACTAATCTCTGCCACCCTGAACTCTACAATCCACAGTCAGTCATTCTCACTTGCCTATTATGGATGGAACTTAAACTTTTAGAAGCATCCACTGTGATGATGGTGTAGGTGTACAATGCATCCCCTCCATCAGGGGGCTCCCAGCAATCAAAAATCCCAGCCATGGTGAGTAACTTCCAGCCTTTCCACTCTTCATCATCATCCTTCCCATCTGCCTGAAAAAGGAAGATACAGAATTATCACAGTGTTTACTAACCTCCTTCCCATGCTAGGTAATTTCAATAGAAAGATATTTAAAGGCTATCTGATGCCTCATAGAAAACACTGAAAACCAGCTTAGGTCAGATACCCATGCCTCATTTGCTATTTTAATTACTCTTCTATTTCTAGGAATGTTTACACAAAAACTTTATTAGAAGCTTCATCTGGTATTGCTACTTTTTCCCCTCTCAAAGTCAATATCCTCCACCTGTGCATTGTAAACTGTTACTTTGGAAATTATTGTGAGATCACTGGAGAGGTGAAAGGATAAGCAACAGTAGCAGATAAGATCTCCCACGTAACAGACTGCATTTCCATGCTAAAATAAATAACAGGGGAAAAGCACAACAGGCAGAACGTTCATGAGATTATTCAGAAGTGTTCTGTGAAATTTCAGCAAGGGCCATTGACTTCAATGGCAGCTTTGTGTGCTCAGCACTTCCCAGGATCAAGCCTTCCATTAGAAGAGTGATGGGAAACATATTGTAGATCAAAAGGCCATGCACAGACTGCAGCTTTGGGTGCACCATTACTCAATACAGTAACAGTTTGAAACATAAGACAGGCTAATCTTTCTGCATTTCATGACTTTAATATATAGAGGATGACTAGATGACAATGGGACATCCTCCATCACCTCCAAGGCCCTCCTTTCACCTGTCTAGAAGTTAGGCCTCAACACACATTCAAAAATCACTGTCTACAATATCCTATGCCTGAACCTCAAACATGAACACAGCTGGAGTGAGCAGGAATTCATAAAATAAATATGTTTTCCTTCAGGATAAGTAACAACTAGTTAATATTTTAAAAACCTTTTCAAGCCAAGAAGTACTATATTTCATTGCTGAGTATTAAAACAACATTGTTGCTGAGAATCCAGTACCATTTCTTGTTTGGGCTGTGGGAAGTAAATGAAATAGGGCTGCTTCTCTCCATTGTGCTGCTGCCATTCATAGAATCCATCCGCCAAAACTACACAGCGTCTGCCCTTTATCAGAGGTCCCTTTGGGGAGAGAAGATTTGACCATGTCACAAATAAAAGGAGATGGAAGGAATTAAAATAAAAGAAACATGTTTGTTGGGGTGGGAGCAGGAGGAGAGGACAAGGCCATGGTTGAAGTATAGGGAACACTTTTCTTTATAATGCTTTTTGCATTCTATAACTGATCCTCAAATGCATAGATATTAAAGCTGTATGACCACATTGGGCTTCTGTTCACATAAAATTATGCTCTGCTCTCAGGATTTATGCCATCATCAAATGCTCTTGATGAAGAAAGAGCCTTATTACCTAGTTAATTACTGTATATGTTGCATTTATACATAGTAATCTGATAGTTTCCCCTAACCACCTTAGAATTAAAATGCATTAATACATGGTGATAGCAGCCTGAGAGTTCTGCACTAGCACAAGATGGAAATCTGGTCATTCCATTCCATTCAGGAAATTTCATTTAGTTTAAAATGTGGCAACTGGCACTCTGTCTATTTCCTTTCATGAATATCTATGGGAGATAGGTACCTGAATCCCACACCACACCAGAATTAAGTTGGAGGTGTTCTGCAAGTAATATTCACAGGGTAATTCTGAGAGACTCTTTCATTGAAGGTTATGAGCAGTAAAACAAAATAATCCCTCAAGTTCTCACCTTCCATCCCTTGCATGCTCTAGACCAGTGTTTCTCAACCTTTTAAATAGCAAGTACCCCCTAACCTCTGAAAATTTTAATAGGTACCCCAACACTCAATATTCCACGGGATTTTATATTTACAGACTAATGGGAGCCATATGTTGGAAGAAGGACTGAGTATATAAGGCCGTGATATGATAGATAGATCTAGTATGGGTAGGGTTACCACCTTTACACCAGGGCTGCACAACTCAAGTATGTACCTAGGCTAGAGGTGATGTTGGCCAAATCTAGGAGGCTTTGAGTGGCATGTCAATGCTGGGTAATATAAAGTGCCACACCAAATTTTTTGCCATAGATTTGAGAGGAGGAAGGGGTGAGAGAGAGACAGGGAAGGAGAGCGAGAGAGAGATGAAGGAAAAGAGGGTAACTGGTAAAATCTGGGGCTGTCATAGTTGTCAATTTCACTGCTCAGCTAGAGCAGTGAAATTGACAATTTTTCTGGTCACTGAGCTTTGAGCCAGGGAGGGGGGCTGCCACCTGGGCAAGTTGCAGGCAGCTGCCACCCAATCCGAACTGGGGCAAAGGAGGCTTCCGCGCCAGTTGGGACCCAGGGATGTGAGCAGGGGGCTGCTGCCCGTCTTCAAGCTGGGGGTGCTAGAGGCTGTCCCTTGGCTCGGAGCTGGGGCACGGGTGGCTGTCACCCAGCTCGCGAGACTCAGGAGGCTGCCACTGGGCTCCCACCTGGGAGCTGGGACCTGGCGGGAAGCGGGGGGCTGCTGCCCGCCTCCCCCAGAAGCTAGTGTCTGCTGCCTGCCTCCCAGCTGGGAGCTGTGACTGGGTGGGAAGCAGGGGGCTGCAGCCCACCTTCCCCAGAAGCTGGGAGCTGCTGCCCGCCTCCTCCAAGAGCCTGCAGCTGCCGCTCACTTCCCAGCTGGGAGATGTGACAGGGCAGGAAGGGACCGGCTGCAGCCTGGCTTCCCGGGACTGTGGCAGCTGACGCCCTGCTCCTAGCTGGGACTGGGTGGGAAGCAGGCTGCTGCCGCCCAGCTTCCCCGGAAGTCGGCAGCTGCTGCCCACCTCCCCTTCACTCAGTTTTCCTCTGGGTACCCCCTGCCTGTGTCTCCCCAGGGGTATGCATACCACAGGTTGAGAAACTATGCTCTAGACCATGACAGAACCCCCATTCTCCTCTTATAGATCCCCTCTAAACAGTACGCCCATCTTCTGGCTGAGGGGGGCAAGACAAGTCTACCTACGGAGCTCTTTGCGCTGCTGCTCAATTGGCTTAACAGACAAGCTTTTATTCATTTCAAGTAGTATTTTATTCCCAAAGCTTTCTTTCTTTAGAACCAATGCAACCTTTGTTTTCTCCAACCTGAAACGTACTTGAACCAAACTGCAGGTTACCTTAAGACCATCTGGTCAAATACAGCATATGAAAAGCCATCACCTGTTGGGTTCTTCTATTTCAATGAAACTAAGATGTATAATGTGTCATTCAGAAGGATTTTATTTTCTGTGCAACGGGGCGCAGTGGTCAGTTCTTGTTAGGAAGAGGCTTAGATCTATGGTTCACAAGTCATTAGTAGCACTGTTAGGAGTTGATGATTATAAAAACTTCTCTCAGACTCATTAAATGCACGGATATTGTAAACTCACCTTGTAGGAGAGTTTCTCCATCATGGTATCGCTGCGACAGTTGGATGTTTTATACTGCATTTTGGAAGGATCAGCTTCTCTGAACCAGGCCGGGACCAGTCCCCAACGCATAGCCGCAAGGACACGCTCAGAAGAGTCAGCATCCTTTCACATAAAATAGAAAAGCACCTCATGCCAGTATACACAGGATAGGAGAAGACAGCAAATTACAGAGTAACCAATGCATCTTGTAGTTCTTTGCCTTCTCCATTATATAATGGACACTACAAACAGACCACAACAAACTCACTCATTACAACCACTGACAGAGAGCCTAACAAGAAAAAAGAAGCATACAGATAACTTTTAAAGTTAACACCTTACATTTTAAGAAGAAAGGTTACTTTCTTGTTTAAAAAAAAAAAAAAAAAGTAACTGTTGGTTACTGTTCTGCTAGTTATTTTTCTTGGAAATTCTTTCACTTCTGTTTTGCATGGGTGTGAGGATATACTACTCAGTACAGATTCGTGACTGTAACCCACAAATGATTCAAAAGTAATCAGTAATTACTATTCCTCTGAGAAAGTCATTGAAAATATGCAAGGAATTAATTTTCAGACCCAGCAATATGCAATAAGGCTATTTTAAAAAAAATAAATATAAACACCACTGGTTATAAGAAACATTCACTATATAATACAGTATTTGTATATAATAGTAAAGTTGACATTTTTACTTAGCTAATACTATTCAGGGATCTTCCACTTTAAGTATATTACACATGCTGTCCTACCATAAAAAGTCTCAGCATCATCATCATTTTAGGCTCTTCCCCAGTGCAGTGAATAATTATAAAAGGACACTGTTAAGTTTCTTAATTCTTTTATTTTTAAGAAAGTCCTTATAAATGTTACAAACAATAACTTTGTTTTAATAAGCTAAGCATTTTTATAATCTAATTTACTTTCACTGTTCACATTTTTGCATTTTTTCTCAGTTTGGACAATGGAAACAGACTGTGGGTTTCACTTCTGCTTCTTATCAGCTTCTAGTCAAATTCACTTTCTGATTCTCAGGTGCTAACCAAAAGCTGCAATATTTGGGTGGCTAACACCACAGGGAAATGATTTGTTAAAAAAAAAGTTCCTAATGAACAAAAATACACAGAAACATTTCTATTGGCCTTCAGTTTTGTAAAATCTTTCAGGCCTACAAGCAGAACAGAAAGTAGCAAAGAAAAGCACAAAGCCAATTGTTTCTGCTTCAACACTGTAAATAAAATTTGTCACACTGTCCCCAAATAATGAATAAGCATGGGAACTAGTAATAATAAAGATGACTGGATGATCAGATGTTTGCCTGTGTTCATAGTTAGGCTGCTGGTATCCTTGAAACCCCTACCTATCATACTGACCAAGACTGTCTTATTGTTTCTTGTACTCTTCCATTAGTCTTCCTATATCCATTTGTTGTTTCTGGTCTTATACATTGATTGTAAAGCACCTTGGAACAGAAACCACCATTTTTGCTCTATGTTTGTACGGCGCCAAACACAATGGGATCCTGATTCATAAATGGGGCTTATAGGCACTATAGTAATACGAATAATAAATATGTATGTTTCAAGCACCATCTTTTTCTGCTTTGTGATCTCACCAGCTATTGCAGGAGAACTGTGGAATTCTGAATAGGGTATTTAAGCAGGAAAATAAAGGAGGAAGTAGTTTTCAAATGCTGTGTTTTCAAATGCGAATAGGCTTGTAGTTTTTGAATTTGTGCAGATGCATTGGTTTAGGATGACAAAGTGTTAATATTTTTAAATTTCACCTTTAAACATTTCTGGTTCTACAAATCTAAGCACTTATAACAAATAACAAATTCCTGACATTTCAGCAGGAACTTAAAACACATTTTTACAGTAGAAACAGGAACACATCCAGTACTAGTCATATGGCATGTGTACTGAACAGCCTGAAGTGTCAGTATGAATTCCTGCAAAGCACACACTAATAGGAGTCTGAAGATACAGAACTAAAACTAAACTACTAACGCTCGGCGAGACTGCAAACTGTAATGCTCCAAAATGAATGTAAAGATGTTTATATCAGATTTGTCAAGAACAGTTGTGAAACATACAGTTATCCTCCTTCAAACTATTAGTTATTATATATGATACACCAGAAGAGCTAAAGAAAATAAATCAAGTATTTTATTTCCATGCTTTCAACATGGGTAGCCTCTTATACCGAAACTGAACAAGATGTATGCACAATTTTATTTAATATTCAAGTACATACACAGAAGATCAAGTGCAGGTAAAAGTAGCCAAGATAATGGTGATTACAAATGTAATTAATACTACTAAGCTTTAAAAATAAGATTTTTCTCTACACATCCTATACTGGAGGTGGCATAAATAGTAGCAAAAATATTACTAAAATGGAAAAGATACATTCCCAGGAAAAGCAAGGTTTTCACATATCCTGGGACCCCTAAGGATTTTCAAAATAAAATTGGACAAAAATAAGTATAGTCAAAAACTATATTAGTGAAGGATCACTTTGAAATGCATGGAAAATATCTTAAATATGAACCAAAATGCTGATGCTAGTGCATTATATTTTTCTATGGAAATTGCATCTTGATATAGATTTTACCCTTTTTATGTAATTTCTATATTCAGGTAAACAACATATGTGGATGTACTAGTGAAAGGTGATGGCTTGACAACCAAAGAGACTCAGTTGCCCTGCTTGCAATTGAACACCCAGCGGCAAGGCCAGCTTTCTAAACTCTTACCTGGAGAGACCACCTGCAGGAGGCGGCAGGACTCAGTTTCTATGACCCAGTCAATCCCAACTTTTTCCTGAGACTACCAACAAATCATACATTAAGTTTTGGGATAAGGCATTGAAAGATAAATACCAAGGTGTTACACACTGGCAGGAGCCATGAACCAAGGGAACTGTCCCTATCTTTAAACAAATAAAAAGACTCAAAATGTACGCTGAATATTTTGTTTTGCTTGAAAGTTACCTTCTCGAAGTGCTGTCTGGAAAGCAGCACAGGGCTGTTGGATTGGGGACTCTTGTTGTAGGAGGGGCTGTATTTACCAGCATCTTTCCATTCAGGGTGTCTTGTTCTGCCCTGGTTATCACGGTACACACAGGCCCGGCGGATGCCATCTGCTCCCAAAGCGCAGGCCGTGCGCCCACACATTCTTCACAAGTTTCCTAAAGGAAAAGGGCATTATATTCTGTAGAACAATAGCCTCAAATCTCACTTCAGGTAACAAAGCATGATCACATTTCTCCTTCGCATTGGATACAAAAAGAGCAATTTACTACATACATGTCTTCCTCTACAACTCAGCCCCTTGTCCACTCTATGGCAAAGTGTTGGGGCATTATTATTTACAGAGCCCAGAAGCCTGTTGGATATTGTATAGACAGAGCCCCTAAGGCTTTAATAATCTAAGTAAACATGCAATGAACAGATGATCGAACAAGAGACAAGTGACAAACATGTCATATTTAATGCACGCCACATGCTTCCATGGGCCTTTTTATGCTTGATTCCCCATACCTGTCCCCCTAGCTATTATGTTAACATGTCTTTCAGTGGGATGACTAAGGATTGCAGCTGAATGACATTTAGTGGAGCAAGGAGGACACATGCTCCATCATATCTTTAATTGTTACAGGGTGCTCAGATAGCAGGAACAGGTGCCCTGAAAAAAAACAAGATGGATTGGTAACGCTGCCCACTATTACCCACTGATATAGCCCCCTGGGGGGAGCCCTTTATTCCCGTTTTCACTTTAAGCATGCATTTAAATCTACAGGAATCAGTAAGTCCGTAGAGGCCTCAAGAAGCACAGCCGTGGGAAAGCATTGGGGAGTGGGGATTACTGGGTCACTGGACTGTTGAACTGGGGTCTCTCACTACAAGAGGGACTTGAGGGCCTGCCCGGTGGTGGATGGACAAGGGGACAGAGATGGGCTTAAGGGGTCCCTGGCCAAGGCAGGTCAGGGGGCTGGGAAGGGGTATTAGTGGGGCGGGGGGAGGGGAGAATGTGGGGGGTTCCTGGCAGGGAAGGGGGCTTAGGGGCTCCTTGCCCGGGAGCTGAGGGGTTCCTCCCAGGGGAAAGGGGCTGCGTGCAGAGCTCCCCGCCTGGGGGCTGTCGGGCTCCCCGCCCGACGGAGGGGGGATCCCGCTGGGCAGAGGAGAGCTGCCGGGCCCCGTCCCTGCCCCGGGACTGAGGCAGGCTGAGGAGAAGTTCCTGCCCGGGGCCCCCGGGGGGAGAAAAGGCTGGGGCGGGGGGGCTGCCCCCACGGTGGATTTCTACCGGGCTCGCCTCTGTCTCCCGCAGGCCGCTCCGCCGCCCAGGCGCGCTCGAGTCCCGCTCTCCTGTCACCGACCTCAGCCCTCAGCTCCTGCTGCCGCCAACGGCTCGGGGGGCGCGAGGCGCGGCCCAGCCCGCCGCCGCCTGTGAGTGGGCGGCGATGGGCACGTGACTGGAGGCTGCGGGCACGCGCGGCCCGGCCCGGCCCGGCCCGGCCCGCCCGTCGCTAGTCGCTCTCTGCCTGCCCCACGGAGACTGGCGGGGGGCGCGCGCCTCTGCGCCCGGCCGGGGGTGGGTGAGGGGCAGCCGCTCACAGTCTCTCTCTGTCCACCCGGAGTCAGACCCGCCAGGCTTCCCCGCGAGCCGCGCCGCAGAGGGGGCTGAGCCCGGGGCTTTGCCGGGCTGGCCCCGCTCCCTGCCCCTCAGCTCACCGCCGCCGGCCCCGCGCTGGGCTGTCACTGCCGGGGCAGGGGAGGGGAGGGGAGGGAAGGGAAGGGCCGCGTTTGGGAGCTGTCTAGCCCGGCGGTGGAGGGAGAGCCGGGCGCCTCCGCTCCCCGCCGTCTCTCGCTCGGGCTGCGCTGCTCGCCGCTGCGGGACGCAGCTCGGCTGCACACAGTAGCCATGAACCTGCCCGCGGAGTCACCCGTGCAGAGGACCTGGAAAATCCTGCCAGTCCTAGGGGGTGGGGCCGTATCGCCATCGCCCCGTAGCCCAGGCCCCCCTCCCCCCCCCGAGTTGCTGGCATGAGCGTTCCTGTCTCTCAGCCATGCTGCCGGCTACACACCTCTGGCAAAGACCTGCCCGCGCCCCTCCCCTGTGCGGCCAGGCTCTGTGCCCACAGGACGCGCGGCCAGCTGGCACAGCCCCTCAGCCTTGTGTTTTGCTACAATTCCCATAGCGCTGCTGCTGCAGGTGCAGCAAAGGGGGAAATAGGATCACTCTGGTAAAGCAAACCACGGAGTTCATTCTTCCAGCAGATAGACCGCCGCAGAAGCCTCCGGCTAGCACCAGTGATTGCACACATGCTTATGTTGCCTTACAGTGGCCAAAGTGTCAGGGCCAAGAGCCAACATTTGCTTTTTTTAAAAAACACAGGAAGACAACCGAAGTGGGAGGCTCATGCAGAAGGTGACGAGTAATGGGAACTCCTTGAGTAGTAGCAAGGGATACGGTGAGCCCTACTACAAAGTGCAAGATGTGACCAGAAGGGACAATGACAAAAACTGGTGCTGCCCTACATAATCCTTATGCTTCCTCTATAAACCATGCAAGACCTGCATGGTCTATGAATCTCCCCTCCAGTTGTACACATCTTGTCAGTCTTGCAGCAGTGAGTTGCTGCAATGTCTTTGGCTACACCTTTGGGCCAATAATAAATGATGTAAATTCAATCAGGATCTTAATATTTTGTTTAATGTTACATTACATGGTGACAAGTTGCATAAAAATACAGGCAGAATAGAACAAAGATCAATTACAGGTGCTAGAAGCAGACATCTCTCCAGGATTCCCCTCATCTGGCATACACTCACGTTAATCAAAATGATGGTTCCAACAGAGGAATGACAACAGCGCTGGTTGATATATTACACACTGTCTGATATTATACCAATCACTATATTGCTTCTTTCATACCCAAAAATCTAATTGGTCACTTTTCTCAGGAAACTACACCACACCAAAATTACATAATCCTCCACTGCTTACACAGTAGGCTTTCAATGCTGGATCTAAGTACAAGAGAGAAACCAGTTACCAGTAACAAGGGGAATGTGAACAGCCTGACCAATTATACAGACAGTATGTTCAACTGATCTGCACTTTCTAGAGACTATTTCCATCTGACATGGTTGTGCAAAGCTAGAGCTAGGCACTCATTTCCCGTTCTTTGACTGACTGAATATAACTGCAAGCCAGCCATTTCAAACCTACTGTGTTGAAGGATTAGTATTCTGGGAGAAGATCAGCCTCTCATTTTCATTCAAGATACCAGAGGAAGGCAGCCAAGTTCTGTAGCTTGCTGGAGAGGGAATTTTATTCTTTTATTTATTTACCATCTCCTGTTTTTAAGGGTCTTTTAAAGATATAAAAATACTAGCAAAATTAGTGTAATTAAAAACACACTAATTTCAGATTCCAAGTGACCATTTAGTGAGTTTGATACACTGTTACCATGATAGGAATTGTTAGAAAAGCCTTCATTGGAAACACAGGACCCCTATGCTGCAGAGTCCAGCAACTTGGTATTAAATGGGCTGATTCAGAGGGGTTCATAGATTTAAGTAAAACTGAATGCTTCCTAAAACCTCCTATCAGGGCTTAAAACACCATGATTTTATTTAGAAAAACCCATATAACTGCCCTAGTTTTACTAATGATAAAAAGCTGCTGTACTGACTGTGATTCCAATTCAGTGTCCAAAACAGAGGGGAGCAGACCACAAGAACATTCTCCCTGTATGGGCCTTATGTCAAAGTGCAGTCTCAGAAAGTTTAGCCCACTGAGGCCATGATTATGTCCACAGGAAGTTCTTCTCCACCGCGGGCTGTGACCTGCATTGTTACAGTGTCTGTCAGGACGAGACGAGCACGCACCAAGAGGTCATGGCCGCCCCGAAACACTCCTGGAACAGAGAAGGGAAGAGGGAAGAAAATACGGTGTTTGAATGCCACTAGCTCATGCATCAAATTCTAAGGATATTCATCTGGCTGAAACAAGATCCACTCTCTTATACTTGAGACTCAAATGGGGAGAAGATCAAGACATTGCTGATATCACCATCAGTTGTTCACCTAGCGTGCATCTTAGTTTAGAATTACATTTAGTTTGTTGCTCAAGGCCTCCTTACGTCTCCCATAGGATACCTCAGTTCACCTTATTCTCCAAATCCAGGGACTCCCACACAAGTTGGAGTGACAGCGCTCTGAAGATCATGCAGGACAGGTCTGAACTCAATTCAAACTATCCCAAAGGATTGGGCTTACCCCCGTCCCTACTCTCAAGTAATTCTTCTGATCCCAACAATATCAGCTGCCTGGAACGTGGAGGGATGGGGAGAAAAACGGGCAGGCCAATGAATCTTACATGTGGCTGTGGCAACTGAGCGATACGCTGTGCACTAGCTGGGCTAACATCCTGAGCATTACGGGTCAGTCTCAAAACAGAGAAATCCATGTGTATCTCAAGAGTGGCCAAGAATGACACACAAGGTAGGGCAGAGATCCCTACAGAGAATCCCAACAGCTTACCTGCCAAGTACAATGTGTGTGAGTTCTTGTTGTCTGGCACTTTATCCGATCGCTCACAGGGCTGCATCCCCAGGAACTTCACAATATTACTGACCGCCTCTGTTCAAAGAAATAACAGAGGGTCAGTTTCATGGGTTTAACAGTGTCCAAATGTATAGTAAGGCCCTCCCAATACAAAGAAGAGATGTGGTCTCTGCCCCAAGTGGCTTACAAAGTAGCTCTTCAGGGCAGAGACTGTGCCTCCATATGGGTTCAATGGGGCCCTAATCCAGAGAGAGATCTTTGGGACACTAATGCAATACAAATTATAAATAATAATTCTGGACATGACACAGCAAGGGTGCAGGGTAACATGAAGGAGGACATGGACAGCATCAAGATGACTGCACAGTAATTCAGCGAGGCTAGTTCACGCACAGTAGCACAACTTAACTATTTGAGGAGGTAAGTGGATAAAATGAAGAAGGAGACAATGAGCTTCTTTTAGGCCTTGCAGGAGACATAGGTCTTCAGGAGGGATTTAAAAGAAGAATGGGTTGTAGCTTTGATGACCAGCTCAGGAAGGGCATTCCACGCACCAGGTGACATGGAAGAAACCATGGAGACAGCCAAAGAGAAGAGATGAAGGACAGCAAACTAAGGACTAATCTCCATCAGACATTGACCATTAAAGGGAGCAACACAAAACTGTATGATGAGAGCCCAATATAAAAGTACCCAGACTTCAATGGGCTTTGGAAGAGGCCCAGATAGTGTCTTTAAAATAAATAAATAAATAGATGGTGAGAACAAGAGGGGTCACTTCACGATCCCTCCTCTCCAGCTTCGTATTACCTCTATGATTTACTCCTCCTTCCAACCTTGGGCCCCAGTACAGCCTCTCTCCTTCTGTATGAGGAGGGCTAAAGTTAAGGCTGAATCATGTTCCAGCTTCTTGAAAAGGATGTTGTTGAAGACCAGTGTGAGATGCTCCCTTTCTTCCTCACCACATGACACTCCCAGTCCCAAAAAGCTCAGGTTACTCAGAATTTAGGATTTGTTTCCACCCCTTTTTGTCATGAAAGCCCAATACTATGCATAATGGACCAAATCCTCCACTGGTATAAATCCAATTGCTTCTATGAAGTTACACCAGGGATGAATTTTGCCAATCATAATCTTACTCAGGAGGAGATCTGTATTGGACCTTAGATCTCAACTGAGACTCCAATTTCAAAGTGTAGAACTAGAGGTCCAAGGGAGCCTCCAGCAGACCAAAGGGAACCACAGCTCTAAGGGTATGTCTACACTGCAGCTGGGAGGTGTGATTCCCAGCGTGGATAGACAGACTCATGCTAGCTCAGCTCAAGCTAGTGCACACAAAATAGCAGTATGGATGTTGCCGTAGTGGCAGTGGCTTGGACTAGCCTCCCAAGCTCAGATCCATGGGGGCGGTGGGCCTGGACTTGGGCAGCTAGCCCAAGCCACTGCCAGTGCCAGTGCCCCATAATCCACACTGCTAGTTTTAGCATGCTAGCCTGAATCTGTTTACCCAGGCTGGAAATCACACCTCCCAGCTGTAGTGCAGGCATACTCTAAAAAAGCCAGAATTCAGACTCTGCCACTTGCAAACAGGGAAACACTAGGAGTTCTGTGCACGTCAGAGACTTCCTTACCTTCCAATGTTTTAATGGTGGATAAAGTGAAGGTCTCTTCCTTTTCAAACTCATCACCCACCTCATCCCAGGCTGCTCCAAAGTTTGGCTTCAGAACCCTCTGGATGTGATCAGCTACTGTTACCTCGATGTCTTCAAGCTGATAGGGAAAAGAAGTTTGACAGACATAGGATTGTTCTTGCTAGGGGAAGCATTAGACTTGACTCATTAAAATCAAGTAAAGATTCATGTTTGATCATGGATTTTCTCAGAATTAGCTCCCTGTCCCCTTTCTGATTTACTTGAGCAATGATATTTTGATACAATCTGTTTGGATTGGGTATTGCAGTTGGAAGAGCCATCATTTCTGTGGTCAATATTGTACAGTGAGAATGCCAGGTCCAAGAAGGACTGAAGTCGTTGGAGTCCATAATGGAGAAGGGTACATGCCTGCATTTGAGACTTTCTTGGGATATTTAATAGCCGACACCATCCACCACTGCATGTTAGGTCAGCTGAGCTGTTGCTGTGGCCACGTTTATGGGAGGTGGAACTTGTCTCACTGGATAAGCCCCTCTCTTTAGTGCATATACATCTGGAAACACTCCTCTACAGGGGTATAATCAAAATCTCCTCATAATTCTAGTTTAATTAATGGAGTGTGATTGTTATTTAAAATTGCTCAAGTGCCATAGCAGAGAGGGATAAGTGTCTCTTATAACCTGGCATAGAGGAGGGTCTGCTTGCAGTGTCCTTTGGAAACTCCTCTCTATTCCCTCTGCTTGGATACAGCTCCACCAGCTCTTTCTACAGCTCATGCTGACCTACTGACCAGTAGTTTCTACAATCAGACACTAAACTGTCTGGTGAGGAAGGGGCAGGGAAAGACAGGAGCCAGCAGAACAGGTCAAGATTGAGACACATCACATCTCCTCCTCCAAAGGACAAACTGCCACCCTGTGTAAAGTGACCAAAGCTTTTGGCTAAGCTCAAGGTAACTTTTCCCTCCCAAAGAGCAAGAGACACCCTCAGCACGAAGTTTGGTTTTGTGCACAAAAGCTCTGTCTGGCTATAGCAGCAGACTCCAACAGAAACCCTTACACAGAACGTTAATACAGGGCACCCTTCCAAAAGTTCAGGGACCAGCAATGGAATTTCCTTGGTACTAGAGTCAGGCTTTGGCCTATGAAGTGAAACCCATTCAGTGCAAGAGCTGGCCAAACACAGTGTCCTCCATTCATTATGCCAGCTCCTGTGTTGGTGGAGCCCACTGTCCTGTTTTGAGCACCGACAGGTTATTTTTAAAGTAAAAAACACTTGTTCAAGAACAGAAGGAGCTTTATTTACCCTCCAGCAGAGAGTTCTAGTGCACAGGAGGACTGCCCATGCTGCCCAAAGTGTAGGTAGGAATAGCTTTGCCAACATCCCTCATTCCTGACCTGTGACACACCCTGCTAACCCAGGGTGAACCAACCTGAGGGAGACACCACAGCCTCCATAAAGACAAATGTCCAATGTATCCAAGTATGTGCATGGAAAGTACTCACAGGAAGGAACTCCAGGTGAGGTAGAGTAAACCATCTGTCCATGCTGAGATTTTACAGCTTGTTAAGCTCAGAGCTTCTTTAAATTTGTGTCTTGGCCCCAGCAATCAGAAGAGCATATGCAGAGATGGGGAAACTCATTACAAGGAACCCCACATCCCTCTCCACAGACGGTGCCCAAACCATCTGTGGCCAGATTACGTTTAAGAGGAACAGGCCACTGGTACACAGAAAATAAAAGGGAAACAAAAGCCCCTTAACCTACTGATGCTCTATCAGATCCTTACCACATACTCATCCTCATAGCCCTCATCGTCCGCTTCGCCAGTGTTTGGGTCACAATCCTTGACGGTGAATTTCATCATGCAGCTGAATGTACAGGCCACTGGGGAGGAGGGTGGCAAAGGAAAGGTTCACATTACGATCTGACAAGCCTTTCTTTTCATGAGCAGGAGCCTCATTTAGTGTTTAAAATAGGGGACTGGAAGAGTCCTAGGTTCTATCCCCAATTCTGCCACTGACTTGCTGTGTGAACTTGGGCAAATCACTTGGCCTCTTTGTGCTTCCGTCTCCCAAATATGAAATGTATACATTCTATTTATTTAGATTTACTAAATGATTATCGATTCAGGGGTTGTGAGAATTTGTTAAACACTGAGACTTTCATATTAAATTATATTATTCTTCATGGCAGGATCTCAAATAACTTTAGAAATGCTCATTAAATAAGCCTCACCAGCCCCCTGTGAAATATTGAAGATATTATCTAGGAGACACTTCACCTGCCACTGAAGTCAGCCACCTCTGCATTGCAACACAGCAGCCAATTAATACTTCACTACAAATTAAGATAGGCAGTAACGAACCACCCCAGATGACAAAGAAAAGAGGTACAGTAGTTGTCACTTGAGTTACTATAAAGAAAACCAAATGAGACTGAATCATGGAGAGAAGCCATTTCGCTGTCTGCTTGGTGAGGGCATAAGTGAGCTGTACCCATGCTAGTAGGCACACTGAGTTCTATCTACCTACTGTAGGGACTTATATGACCCCTCATTACCACAGTATCTGGGTGCATCACAAACATCTCAAAGCATCGTGAGGTAGAGCAGGGTTATTATCCCTGTTTCACACTTGAAGAACTGAAACACAGGGTCACTAAGTGATTTGCCAAGGTCACATTAGAAGTCTGTGGCACAACAGGGAACTAGATCTGTCGTCTGAGTCCAGGGCTAGTGCCCTCACCACCAGACCATCCTTCCTCTCTTTATAAGTTACCCAAGCTCTCCCATCTTTCATTCATAAAATTCAGTAGGGTAGTGGTAAGGGCATTTCCAGTGCAACAGGTGACCCAGGCCTATGCTGGCAGGGGAAAGATGGCCACTTTTAAGAGGTTAGATTAGACGAGAAAGGAATTTAAGATCTGTTCATTGACGTGAGAACCTCCAAATGCAGTTCCCACCCCATAGACTTTGTCAGTAGCCAGCATCACGTTAACTGTTACATTCACGCCAAGGAGTCTTTCTAGCATCTGAGAAGAAGGAAGACAAAGAGCTGTGCACAGCCTTGCTCTGAACTGCTCTGGAGAAAGTTAACTTAGGAGACAAAGCGGGAAGAATCATTCAGGAGGGGAGCCTTGAGAGCTATATTGCACAGAGTAGTGAAGAGCAATCGTACTTGGTGCTGTTGGATGGTGCAGTCACTTACCAGCTATAGCAAATGGCTTGGACACGGGGCAGAGTGAATACATTATGGTTTATTTGAGGGGAATGGGAATCTATGAGGACAAGCCGCTTACCTGCCGTCGGGTCCTCTTCAGACAGTGCCACCAGTGTGTAGCAGATACCAGGCTGGTTATACAGTAGGCTTTTGGCAGGTATGTAGCCAATGACCTCATACCCCTCTGTCGGCTCCATCTGCACCGTGACGTTCTCCAGGATCTGATCATTCAGTGTATTTGTACAATCAAACTACACAGGGAAGGAAAGAGAAGCAACAGCTTGAAGCCATTAACAATGGACATAACAGAAGATTGTGTTTCAGGCAGAGCACTTACTCAATCTGAGTTTTAACCCTGACCCCTTTTGCAATATCTGCTGCCTAAATACAAACTCTGTTCTGCTGGATGTTGACTTGTGTAGTTAAAGGCCCTTCCCGTGAAGGTTTAGTTAGAGACATGTGCCACAGAGAAGCTGGCATTTTTAGATTTTCAGCTGAGGTTAAAAACCCCAATGGTTTACAGAGCCCTCTGTGTCATTTCATAGGAAAAGAAATTTAAAATAAGTAAGACACAAGGGCCCAGAGGTTCAGTCTTAGCCTCCCACCTGAGACATCAAAAATGGAAGAGACTCATTAGGTCACATTTAGATCATTTCTTTCATGTAGTATTGTGTCTTAGTGCTTTGTGCAGTGCGGTTTTAAGTGTCTCCAGAAAGACAGCTTTCCACCAATTCCCCTGGGAAAGTGTTTGAAGATCTTCACTATAAAGTTAAATTGATATATATAGCCTACATTTTCCTTCCTCAATTTCATACAAGTGCAGTATCCCAGAGCTGAGTTGGAGGTGGCCCTTCTGATGGCTAGAGTAGAGGACGGGGAATCAGGACACCTGGCTTCTATTTAGGCTCTGCCACTGACTCATTATGTGACCTCAGGCAAGTCACTTCACCTGGGTGTAAAATGGATGAAGATAATGCATGTATGTCTCTGTAAAGAGTTTTGACAGCCTCTGTAAAAGGAGTTAGGTAAGCATAAAATATTCCTACTCTTCATAAACTAGCTGCAAAACTCCTCATGCATTGGGCTGATGGACACTGGGAGTCTCAGATGAAAAGTTGCACATGCATTTTAAAAAATGCATCCTAGATATAGCAGGAGTGTGTTGGGGGCATGACCAAGCAATACAGAAGGGTGTATATAAAGGAGTATAAGTAGATGAAAAGTCTTCTCTCCTCTTGGCCTGTCTTTCTAGTGTAACCTTCTCACACTGTCAAATTAAGGAAGCTCCACCCTTTTCTGACCCTGACACTGAGACCTCTGGTTGAGGAACCTTTCCCTCCCACCCCATAAACAAAGAAGCCCTCCCCCACCCACCCACACTACGAATAAGAACAGCACCACCTAGTAATTGTGTATACGTTTGTCACTTTAGCTGTACAATGCGCACATGCTTAGATTAAATTCAGATTACTTGGGTCCAGATTTGTGGAAGAAGTGGTCTCAAAAACCATTCACCTCTGCTGCATATTGTGAACTAAGCAAGATTCACCACTGGGAAGAAACAGCCCTAATTAACAATTAGGAGATTATTTTTACAACCCTGTAGCAGCAGCCTACGCACCTGGAACACCATGTGGTTGACAAACATATGCTTGGTGCAACGGATCACATACTCCGTCTCAGATTCTGTAAGAGCCACAGGCTCTGGAGAGGACTTGAAGAGCGGTCCCAGCCCTCGGAACTCTGGGATAGCTGCCAGTTGCTCTAAAACAGAGGTAACAGAAAGAAACATTTCTTTTTCAGAACTCACAGGTGTCAGGTAGCAGGTCTCATTCAGAGGCTATCTGAAGCACTTGTTAAGTAACCAGAAAGTGTGAGCTACCAGCAATTTAATATGTTTTTTCAATTACGGCTTTAAAAACTAGCACCAAATTCTCTCTTTGGACATGTCTGCCATTTACCTAAGCAGGAATCACACACGAGCATGCCCTGAAGGTAGAACTGAGCCCCAAATATCATATAAATGAAAGTACCCAGACCAGAGAGAGATTTCAAAGCTCAATTAACTCCTGCTCATCTCTGTAATAAATCACTGTGCACAGGGATAGATTCAGGGTAAATGTGGCCAAACTGACATGAGCAGTGTGGGGCACCAGACCTGGTCCCATGGTGTGCATGAGCAGGGGGAACATGAAAGAAAGCAAAACACCACACATGCAGGAATTAGGGGACTAGATCAGCCAATCTCCCGGGCCTGGCACTGATCGGTCACAGTGAATTCACCATTCCTGAGGCATTTATAATCTGCAAAATCAGAAAGAGCATTGTTGGCCCTTCAAGTTTTGAATCCCCTCCAGATGAGGAACATAGGAATTGCCATATTGGTTAAATCTAGTGGTACAACTAGTCCTGTATCCAATCAGTGGCTAGTACAAGAAAATTCAGCGGATATGAAAGAAAACCTGCTTTGGGCACTTATTCCTGCCCTCAGGAGAAGATCCCCTAACCATAACTCCACTAGTTAGAAGCTGGCTTGAACCACAATGGTCTATCTCCTTTCCTTGAGGGTCAGAATTTAGGCAGGCCCAACAAATCACATGACCACTACATCCGCACTCTTCCCCCTACACCGGGTTAATGGGAAAGACCCCACATTCTGCTTACCTTGGAATATTTCTTGCCTTGTCGCTGCCACTTTCTCTGGCTGTTTGACCACAGTGATAGGAGTACTTTCTGCAGGGGCAGAAGCAAAACAGGGCAGAAAAATTAACAGAGAAGATCACTAGTTCACATGCATAAGACAGCATCTTGATAGGGACTCCTTTACAATATGAAGAAAGCCCAATTTTTGTCTATGGACTCCATTACTCTCACCCCAAGTACTACATCATATTGTACTCAAAATCCTAACCTTCACTTCCAAACCAGTAGTTCCAGTGATGATTATGAGTGATTACTATTATTAGCAGGAGGATTACAACAAAATCCTAACCTGTGAGCAACTGAATTTACCAGCATGGACTTTACAGAAAATAAACCCACAAAATTCAAACAAGATAGAGCTTAACAATTCATAGCATCACACAAGCTGGAGATAAAGAGGCCCATGAGATCTCATCAAGTTCATCTTCTGAGGGGATGTTACAAGCAAAAAGGCTTAACCCTGGAGGGGAGTGTCCCCCATTATTCCATGGGTACCTATTCTTTGTTCTGTGATGGGAGCAGTTGCCAAAGGAACAGATTTCAAATCAAAGGGTTTCTCAGAGGGCTCCAGGGTAT
This sequence comes from Emydura macquarii macquarii, assembly GCF_026122565.2. Taxonomy (NCBI): domain Eukaryota; kingdom Metazoa; phylum Chordata; order Testudines; family Chelidae; genus Emydura; species Emydura macquarii. The sequence goes on along the minus strand of NW_027131105.1, from coordinate 13,119,521 downwards.
ACTGTTGCAGCGCCCTCTCCAGGCCAGGGATGGATACAGTCAAGCCTGAGGAAAGAAAGGAGTTATCACTGAAGTCACAGCAAACACCAACTCTCTGTTAGCTATTGAGTCTGAGTACAACTAAAATCTCCAACGCTGCTCTTCTTTATTGGCTTGTACAGTACAAAACACAAGTACCCAGTCTCCACGCAGTGGACACACTGAATATAGTATTTTCAGAAATGCAGGCCTATGAGGACATTTATGCAAATGATCATCATCCCAGAGCAAAACAGTAAGTTGCAAACATCTGGAATGCATTTGGCGGCTCTATTGTAGGGCTTGAACATGGGTCTCTGATGCACAGCCATCACTGCACTATAGCCTAAGAAGTTGGCCACTTTACTGCATACATGTGAGCGTACTTGGAAAGGATGTCTGAAATGCATGTGTCCTTCACATCAAGAGGTAACCTACAAAACATCTTTACCTGCCCTTACCATTCATGCAATTACAGGCCAATTGACAGATTTATGACAGTCTGAAGGATGTTCAAGCTCTCTAGAACCAGTCTGTTCCCTAGAGACATTGAGTAATAAATGCAGTTTTGTTCCAAAAAGCTTCTACATTACCATTCAGAATGTAGCCAGCATTGAGAGCTTTCTGCTTCTGCTCCAAGACACTTAGGTAGAATGTGGCTCTGTCTCTCACTTCATTATCATCATCCATCACACACCTGAAGGCAAGCAAAACCCAGCTGAGAGATGTGAACATATGCAGATGGCTGATCTACCATGGTGGCCTAAAGAAACTGAAAACATGAACTGTAGAATGGGGTTAGTTGTGGCACTTGTGATCATACTAATAGGGCAATAAATAAATCAATAGTTCATCTTCCTCCGACAGCTATTCTGGGCCTCTAAGATTAATTCTGTGGAACTGAATGCAACAGCAATATTAGAATATGTAATGGCAGGCAGTGTTCTTTCTATATACTCACTACTGGCTCTAGATTTGTCCAAACATTTAAAGTTCTTTGGAAGAATCTCTAAATGTCTGTTGGGACAGAGACTAGAATATGTAGCTCACCTTTTCAATAACACTAAGATGCTGGGTAACACATCCTCGTTCTGGGCTCCAAATTTAGCCAGAGCACTTACTGCACCTGTAGCAACAGCAAGGAAAACAGGATCAGCTGGCAAAGAAAACAACTGAAAGTTCCCTCTGTTTTGTGATCTTATTTTACAGTTTTAGAGACAAAAGACAAAACTAACTGCAAAACTTTTTTTAAGTTAATCAGAAGCAGGAAGCCTGACAAACAATTAGTGGGGCCACTGAATGATTGAGGTGCTAAAGGAGCACTCAAGGAAGACAAAGCTGTTGTGGAAAAGCTAAATAAATTATCTGCATTGATCTTCACTGCAGAGGATGTGAGGGAGATTCCCACATCTGAGCCATTCCTTTTAGCTGACAAATCTAAGGAACTGTCCCAGATTGAGGTGGCAACAGAGATTTTGGAATAAACTGATAAATTTAACAGTAATAAGTCCCCAGGACCAGATGGTATTCACCCAAGAATTCTGAAGGAACTCATATATGAAATTGCAGACCTACTATGTAACCTATCATTTAAATCAGCCTCTGTACCAGATGACTGGAGGATCGCTAATGTGATGCTGTGACACACTGTACCCCAAAGCAGCACTCTGTAAACACCATATTCATCATTTCTGTACGATAGTAATAATTCATATTAAGCATGCCACATAAGATACCTAATGAAAGGTCATAATCTGCTAAAACCCATAGCTCTGTCAAAATATGTATGTCACTAATATGTACCATGTTATAAGATTTTGCTGTTATTACAATATGTTATAAGTTTGCTAGTAACAGCAAAGGAGGCACCCACACCCAGAAGGGGCTCAGCAGCCATCAGCCTGCAAAGGAGTTATAAACAAAGGATTTACAATAAAATGACAGTTGCACAAGACTACACAATAGAGATTGCTCAACTCTGATTCACTTGTGAGGCGGGGGGGCGGGATTGAGCAACCCTGTCACTCAGCAGAGCCCATCTGGACATGCCTGTACTACTGTCTACTGGCCAAATGGTCAAAAGTTATAAAATAAGGAACAAAGGCTACATGCCTTTGTCCTTTCTCCTCCCCCTACCTACGCTGAAAGCAACAGGAACCCTGGAAAACCTGGCTCTGTGGATGTGGGGAAGGCGGTGGATGTGATATACCTTGACTTTAGCAAAGCTTTTGATACGGTTTCTCACAGTATTCTTATCAGCAAGTTAAAGAAGTATGGGTTGGATGAATGGACTATAAAATGGATAGTGAACTGGCTAGAGCATAGGGCTCAACGAGTAGTGATCAATGGCTCCATGTCTAGCTGGCAACCGGTCACAAGCGGAGTTCCCCAGGGGTCGGTCCTGGGGCCGGTTTTGTTCAACATCTTTATTAATGATCTGGAGGATGGGGTAGATTGCACCCTCAGCAAGTTTGCGGACGACACTAAGCTGGGGGGAGTGGTAGATACCCTGCAAGGTAGGGATAGGATACAGAGTGACCTAAACAAACTGGAGGATTGGGCCAAAAGAAATCTAATGAGGTTCAACAAGGACAAGTGCAGAGTCCTCCACTTAGGAAGGAAGAATCCCATGCACAGCTATAGACTGGGGACCGACGAGCTGGGCAGCAGCTCTGCAGAAAAGGACCTGGGGGTAATGGTGGATAAAAAGCTGGATATGAGTCAGCAGTGTGCCCTGGTTGTCAAGAAGGCTAATGGAATATTGGGCTGCATTAGGAGGGGCATTGCCAGCAGGTCACGGGAAGTGATTATTCCCCTCTATTCGGCATTGGTGAGGCCGCATTTAGAATACTGTGTCCAGTTTTGGGCCCCCCACTACAAAAAAGATGTGGACAATTTGGAGAGAGTGCAGCGGAGGGCAACCAAAATGATTAGGGGGCTGGAGCACAGGACTTATGAGGAGAGGCTGAGGGAACTGGGCTTGTTTAGTCTGCAAAAGAGAAGAGTGAGGGGGGATTTGATAGCGGCTTTTAACTACCTGAAAGGGGGTTCTAGGGAGGATGGGGCTAGGCTGTTCTCGGTGGTGGCAGATGACAGAACAAGGAGCAACGGTCTCAAGTTGCAGGGGGGAGGTCTAGGTTGGACATTAGGAAAAAGTTTTTTACTAGGAGGGTGGTGAAGCATTGGAATGGGTTACCTAGGGAGGTGGTGGAATCTCCATCCTTACAGGTTTTTAAGCTGAGGCTTGACAAAGCCCTGGTTGGGATGATATAGCTGAGGTTAGTCCTGCTTTGAGCAGGGGGTTGGACTAGATGACCTCCTGAGGTCCCTTCCAACTCTAATATTCTATGATTCTATGATTCTATGAAAACTAAGAGACTGGATCCAAGCTTGGGAGAGAAGCCTGTATATTGAGAACTGGAACATCCAAATTTGGCGAGAAAACGGCCTAATCTAGATACTGCCTAGTGTTAGAGGTTTTTAACTGTCCCCCAGGGATCTGTATTGGGAGCAATGCTGTTCAACATATTTATAAATGATCTGCAAAAAGGGGTAAACCGCAAGGTGGTAAAGTTTGCAAATGATACAAAATTACTCAAGATAGTTAAGTCCAAAACAGACTGAAGAGTTACAAAGGGATCTCACAAAACTGGGCAAGGGCAACAAAATTCAGTGTTGATAAATGCAAAGTAATGCACGTTGGAAAACATAATCCCAACTATACATACAAAATTATGGGATCTAAGTTAGCTGTTTCATTCAAGAAAGATCTTGGAGTCATCATGGATAGTTCTCTGAAAACATCTGCTCAGTGTGCAGCAGTAGTAAAAAAAGCTAACAGAATGTTATAAACCATTAGGAAAGAGATAGATAATAACAGAGAAAATATCATAATGCCACTATATAAAGCTATGGTATGCCCACACCTTGAATACTGCATGCAGTTCTGGTCTCCCCATCTCAAAAAAGATATATTAGAATTGGAAAAAGTACAGAGAAGGGCAACAAAAATGATTATATGAGGAGAAATTAAAAAAAGGAGGGACTCTTCAGCTTGCAGAAGAGCTGACTGAGGGGTGATATGATAAAGGTCTATACAGTCATGAATGGTGTGGAGAAAGTGAATAGGGAAATGTTATTTACCCCTTCATGTAACACAAGAACCAGTTGTCACCCAGTGAAATTAAAAGACAGGAGGTTTAATAAACATAAGGAAGTACTTCCTCACACAATGCACAGTCAACCTTTGCCAGAGGATGTTGTATAAGCCAAAAATATAACTGGCTAAAAAAAAATTTAAGTAAGTTCATGGAGGACAGGTCTATCAATGGCTATTAGCCAAGATGCTCAAGGATGTAACCCCAGGCTCTGGGTGTCCCTAAACCCCCGAAACTAGGACTGGACAACAGGGGATGGATCACTCGATAAACTGCCCTGTTCTGCTCATGCCCTCTGAAGCATCTGGCACCAGCCATTTTCGGAAGACAGGATACTGGGCCAGATGGACCATTGATCTGACCCACTGTGGCCATTCTTATGTAGAACACAGAGCCAGGCATAGTGCTGCAAAGCGCTGACGAACCTTCCTCCACCCACCTTCACCAAAACGTCACAACCTGTCCCCTGTGTATTCCTCTACGTGGAGACTAGCACTCCTGCCAAGGGATGTTGGATTTTTCTTACTATGGATACGGGGTTGTTAGGGGCCAAGCAGACTGCTAAATCATATTTGAACACCATCCACAGAAGGTAAAAAGCAAGTGCATTAGCCCACTGAGACCCCTTTACTTGAAGCTCAGTCACAGGAATTTACTTAACCTTGAAGGAATGTAGCTTCCTAAGCCTGCACCTTACCTGCCCTGACTTCCTCGTGCTCCAAGACGACTCTGTTGTAAATGAAGCGAATGTATTTTGAGGGGTTATTGGTCTTGGGCCCCTCCTGCCCCAGCAGGTGGAGGATACGGGTGGCCAGGACAGTGAACTCGCAGTCCTCAATGAACTCGCACAGGTGAGACAGGCCAGTCTCTTTGCTCTCAGAGTTCTCCTCAATGATGCTGATGATGCAGTCCACGATGGCTCGTTTGTACTCAAAACCGCCCTATGCAGCAAAGGCCAGTGAGAAAATTCAAAGGAGGCCAGAAGTTCTAACTGGGAATGTTAACCAGCCAGGGAGGGATTTAGTTAGAAAGAGACACCCACTACTACTGACTTTTAACCTGTGTTTGAAAGGAACTGGGTAGCAATACTGCCCACTCTGTCAGGTCTGTGCAGGGCACTGGGCCACTGCCAGCTACTTCCATATGTGTACTGCACCTTGAAAAAATTGCACTGACAGAACCATACTGGGTCCAGCTCTTATAAACATGATGGGGATTGCTGGCACACCACAACCCTTAGTTTTTCAGTGGGACTTTGGAGTTACTTCTGTGCTTACTTAGGAGCTGCTAATATTCAAGGTCTCTGTACTGCTCACTTCAAACAGAGTACAATTAAAAACACACCAATTAAAAAGCAAGCCTTAAAGAAGGGGCTGCAGACATTAGCCTGAAGGGTTTAAATCTCTTAAGAGAGGCTCCATTTTGAGCTACTCTGCTATTAGAATCATTACATGAAACAACCATATGGGAGAAAAAAACACTTCCTCCTCCCACACCAGATATCCAAATATGAATCACAAAAGCAATACATTAGGTATGAAATCAACCACTGCAAGGCCAATCAAATACAGTACGTTAAGGTGGGAAAATGAAAGATCAATATCTCCCCAGCGTACTCTGCAATTGGCTACACTAAATGCACATCAGATTATCTTCAGATGTTATTTACTCATGTTCATGCTGAATTCCAGTGCCTTAAACAGAGCAATGCCCTCTTCTAATTTATGTGCACAATTGTCAGTGCTCTGAATATCTTAGGAGCTATGTTGGATGAAAGAGCCATAAAACGGAGTGGTCTGAATGCAGATAACATATTTCAAAATCATACCACCCACCCATACAGAATCTGTGAAAATGGAACATTCTATTTTCAAGGTACAAGATAAGAGGTCTTGGTATGATCCAAAATGAGAAGCTTTAATAGGCGGATTGTGATGTCATAACTGAGAATGTTAATGCCAGCTGGGTAGCAGGCATATGTGGAGTCCTGAATGTTATAGGAGATCTTTTAGAAAGGGTTTTAGCAAGTCTTTGTAACAGTGCCTTTATGATATTCTACATCTGAAGGTACACAGATAATGGCTTCAGCTATTGATAATCCCTCATTGGCAGCAACAGGGGGAGCCAAATGAAAATAGTTTTAGGTCATCTGATGATGGATTTTTGGCATAAGACTGGGCTTAGAATTTAATGTCAAAATATAATGGGCAGCAACGGAAGCTGGTTCAATGTTATGCAGACATATAATGCTAGTGGATCTCCGGTTACGTGTATTTGCTTTGAAAGTTAATAAAGCTCAGCAGCAGAATCCCACACTCGTGCTGCAAATCACATCATGGAAACACATTTATAAATACTTTTGATGTCACTTTGCAGACAATTGTCACATATCAAGCTTGTCATTTCTACTAACCATGCTTGCATTTGGATTGCAAGCTTTTCACTTGCTATACAGTACTTAGCACTACTGGGCCTCATTCTGACTGAAGCCTCTAAGTGCTACTGCAATACAAATAAACAATAATAATACAAAGTAACTGGCCAGTAGCCTTACCTCTTCCCGAAGCATAGTGAAGAGGAAATTCATGAGGACTGCATGCTTACGTGGGTACTTCTGACACAAGGCACTGATAGCCTGCACCACCACAACCTGAATATGTTTAGAAACAGTGCATTTAACAAGGAGAATTCAGTCTTATTTCAATTTGTTTTTTTCTCCCCTCCACATGAATTTTAAACTGGTGAAAGACGCTGAATTGAGAATCCCAGGAGACCATAGTTCTCCCTTCAACTACAAGGCTGGTAGCATGCACTGGAGAAGCAGCCATAGGGATAAGAGGAGACTCCTATCTCCATGCAATAGTTAGTCCATGGAGAAGGTCAGTGATCGGGCCACCTGTAATAGGGATTTAATTACAAAGGGTAGTCTCCAGAACAGAGTCTATTAGTGGTGGCAAGTTATAAAGACTGTGGGATAGTTTGGTGACAGGTCAATACCATCATCCCCTTTCAGATCTGCTGGAGACATGAGTGAAGTCCAGTCTCCAGAAGTGAAAGAGTGATACAACCTGACCCTGACTTCAGAAGGCAAGTGTACACAGAGAAAGACAAAGGCCCAGTATAGTCCTCACCAGGGAACTCACTCCATACCTTGAACTCATCTGAGATTTCTGACATGAAGGAGGAGATCTGCTTCATGAGCCGGTCAATGCTGCTCTCACTGCCGGTTTTCAGCAGCGTGGTGATAGCCAGCGTAGCGATGCTGCGGTTGGAATCAGTCACTAAGTTCTCCAGGTCCAGGTTACAGGCAGTCACAGCAGATGGGTGCTTCATGGCAACCTAGTGAGGAGAAATAGTGGAATTCACTGAGTACGTGGAAAGGGCCCAACTGACAGAACCAAATGTTATACAGACCCTACACAGCACTCAACCCTGTCTACCAAACCAAATACAACAGGTTCTAAGAGGCCATCCCAGATAAATAATTCAACTGAGGGTAAAAATAACTGTTCTGTTCTCCTGAAGAAATATACACCCACTCCCACCCCCACTGAAAGAAAGACATCAGTAACATGGCCTTTAAATGTTGCATGTCTGTTTTCCCACCATCCATTTATTAATGCTCAGACCCTACACCCATTTGCCACATAAGAAACCAGAAGTCCATGCAGGGGGTCTGAACTCCAGTTCTCCATGGACCTCGGCTCTGCAGAGCCTTAGGAGGTAGGCCCAGACCAGTCTATAGCTCTTCCCTTTGGAACTGAAGGGAGCAAGGTAAGGCTATGAAAGGCTGTGCCTGCCTTGCACTGGAGCAAAAGTTGCTACAGGTATGGGGTGAGGAGCATAAGGATTTGGTCCCACTGCTTAATAGGAAGCTGCTTCATCATAAAAAGAGGGAGGCTTTGAGGGAAACACAGTACTACACAACCCCCGAGATTTATTGTCACTAGAGACCCACGAGTCAGTGTGAATTGTTTTCCTCTTCTGATGTGTTTCTGGATGTTTTATTCTGCACAGAAAGCAATGAAATAGAAACTCTAGTTTTCTGATTTCAAAATACACAGGAACTGTGAGGGGGGCAGGGAGGTAGGAGGGGAAGAGTGATAGAAATCAAATCTTTAAACAGCCTTGTCCCCTTTTTATTGTCTGGATCCTGGATCTGGGGGAGGAGGGGTGGTTTGGACCTCACTATCCGGGTCAAGGTGGGAAGCAAAAGCTATTCAAACTCCTAGAACACTGAGTCTTACCTTGTTGAGAGTGCGGACAGCTGCATATCTAAGAGCCGCTTTTGGGGAGCTGCAGAACAACTGTAACACTGGAAGACAGCACCAGATGCAGACATTTAGCAATCAATGAAAAAGGAGTGCCCCACAACCCAAGTACAAGATTCTGGTTCACTGTAAGAGTAACAGTGAGCAGGCAATAATTGGAAGGTATGTAAGAGGGAGTTCTCTGGATTTACCCTCTCAGAATCATAGGAACCCATGGAAGGTTAGCTAGTCCAATGGTTTTCAACCTGTGGTCAGTGGGGGTCAACAGACTGTGTCAAAGATTTCCTCCTTTTAAAATTTTTAAGGGGTCCACAAATGAAAAAAGGTTGAAAACCACTAAGCTAGTCCATCTGCCTCCTTCCCTAACATCACTAAAATGTGATTTGGAAATTTCTATCTTTTGCTTATTTTGGAAGTTATCTCCACCCCCTAGTCAATCTTACCATTGAAGCTTTATTTCCACTGCTACTTAAACCAATTTTTATCTGTTTCAATTTAAATCCCATACTATTCCATGTGTTGGCTAACAGAGGGCACTCTTATTGCAGATGGAGGTCACCTACACACACTAATGTTCAAATGCACCACCTCAGTGAGCATCTGAACTCCACAGGCTGGGGAGCTAAAGCCCCCAGGTTGCTTCAGAATCCTGGTCTGTCACAGATCTACTGGCATGTCACAAAGCAAAAGGATTTTTGCTGTTATTGTTAATTAAATGAGACTGCATTACACAGACACAGACCATACGACAATCCACACTGAACACAGCAGGCAAATACCTTCTACCATCAGCCAAGACATATATATATGCAATAATGACATCTCATCAGTAGGGCAAACCAACAGGTGACATGTCAGCATCACAAGCCTGAGTACTGATAAGGGCCCTGCATCACAGGGCAGTAAGCAAATGCAATTGTCAGAGGCCCACAATCCCAGTTACACCCTTAAATAGCACTAGAATTACCAGACACGGCAGGTGCCAGCTCCTTGGCAGTGCAGCTAGGCAGGTTAACAATGGCAGAAGCAGCTTCATAGACCACCATCTCGTGTTTGTTTCTTAAGCAGCTCTCAATGAAATCGAACAAGGGGCTGTCACGGCTAGGAGACAAAGTCAAGTGATTAAAAGGAGCTTTAGGCACTGGGAGGACAGACTGGTCTGGCAGAGAAGGAATGGTTCTTAGAGCTACTGGAAGTCACACTTTATGAAAAAGATTTATGATTGTTCAGCTTTCAGATTTCAGATTTATGTGTTCAGATTTTCTGTGTTTATGTGTTTATGTGTTCAGCTTTCAGATTTATGGTTGTCATTAGGCTGCACTTATTTCCACTTATTTCCACTGCAGGGATAGAACTGAGACACTCCTGCTCCAAAAGCATAGACCCCCTTCCTGATGAACTAAAGAGAAATTTCCATTAGTTGTTAGACAGAGGGCTCATGACGATCAATAGTGCAGTTCTGGTGCTATCCAGCAGAAGGCAATGGTATACATACTCTAGACACTTAATTACAATAGGATATGGAAAATCAAATGAAAGATTTCAATGAAGTGTGAAAACCGTATACAAGAGGACAGCATAAACATGGAAGCAAAGTGCCGTGCCAGATCACCAAATACCTGGATAAGACACACAGATTGTCCAGTTACAAAATAGAAGTGTCAGGGAAATCACCTCCCACTCCTTTTTCTGTGCTATGTTTTAACTATTAATAAAAGGAAAGGGGTTTTATCACGTTACATGTTATTTCTTAAAGGTTTAAACAAAAACAGATGACAGGACAAGCCTATAAGAGGAGAATCCTCAGATTACAGTCTTCCAATGTGACAAAACAACTTTCTCACCTTCCAGCCTCTTCCTCAAGCAATTTGCTAGCCACTCGGATCATCATGCAGTAGGCAAAGGGCGACTTCAGGCCATGACGCATGAACTTGCTGAGCATCTTGTTGACTGCCAGACGGTCATTCTTACGCACGTGGTATAGTAAGCCAAGGGCATGATACTGCACAGAAGAGGAAAGAATGGAATTCACAAACCACACGCTATGTTATTTATGCATTTACTCATCTATGGCCCAGAGATGTACAACTGAGCTTGGAGAATGCCGAAAACCCTGACATGCTCTTTGATCTGCTGCATGCACTTGGGGATTTCTTACCTGCACCATAATATTGTCACTGGAAGCTGCCTCCTGAGCCTCATTCACCCAGCGTTTTACCACGTCGAAACTGGTCTTCAGCAGGTGCTGTGGGTACAACATAAATCATGGAATAACCCATAAGAAAAGAGCCCATCAAGGTCCAGGATAAACTTTGGGTCTCACTGATTCATACTAAACAGCAACAACCCCCATCTTCCCCAGCCTAGTTTCTGGGCAAGAACACCCTATGAAACAGCTAAGTAGAGGTGCAAGGTCTAGTGGGGTGAGTGTGGAATCATGAGCCAGGAGATCAAAGTTCTTGTTGTGGTTCTGGCTCAGAGCTGTTAAATGACTTTCCTAAGATTGGTGCTAATGTTTCTCAAGTTATGAAAATGGGGACAAAGTTTTGGACCTCTCTTGTACAGGTGGTGTGAGGATTATTCGTTAACATTAGTAGATGGAGGAGCAAGGAAGAATCTTGATAATGATGGATTTATATTCCAGTAAACCCTGAGACACTAATCAGGATTGAAACCCCACTGTGCTGAATGACTGTGACATGCTGTACCTCAAAGGAACACCTTAGAACCCCCATATTCATCACTGTCACATAATTTCGATATGTTTTGTGCAAAGTATACCTTGTGAGGTATCATTTTAAAAGTCTTAATCTGCTGAACATTAATATCCTGTTGGACTGTGCGTGCTATCATTATATGCGGCGTTATGAAGTATTGCTCTATGTGTTACTGAAATATGTTGTGAGGTTGGGAAAACCCACAACCAACTTTTCAGTTACAAAGAAGTAGCCTCAGCCTGTGTATTGAAGAACTGTAACCTGCTTGTATCATTTGTCAGGGTGAGACATTGCTTGATTTAAATCTTGCTTAGTGTGTTAAATTAGAATTAGACTGTGAATTTATTTTTGTTTCTTAGGTACCCAAATTTGATCTCTATGCCTGCTATTTACAATCATTTAAAATCTATCTTTCTGTAGTTAATAAATCTGTTTTATATTTTACCTAAAACTGTGTTCTAGCTAAAGTGCTTGGGGAATCTCAGTTCAGGTTAACAAGGGCTATGGTACGTCTACTATCCTTTTGTCAGAGTGGCAAACAAGGTAATGAGCTTACACTAGCCAGGCTTCTGAACAGTGCAAGACGGTACAGTTCTGGGGTGCAAAACTGGGGAGCTGCGGCAAATTGGCACTGCACTTACATAGACATCCGCAGGCAGGGACACACCCAACTGATCTGCATGAATGATCTCCCAACCTCTCATGAACCACCAACAGAGAGGCTCCAGCCAACTTCTCCCTGCTCCCCAGTCCACAGATTCAGTCCCTGCCCAGAAGAGCTTGCAATCTAATTCCAACAGTGTCTGAGTTAAGCAATTTCAAATTTACTTGTACAGAAACACCAATCACCAGACCAGAAGGGGTTTCTGGTTTACCCTGGCTCCAGTTTCATAGCACTCATTAATGAGAGGAGGAAGCATACATACACCACTATGGGAGAAAGGCCCTGTGTCTGATGTCATGACACCTCCACAAAGCACTATGTAAATTTCCTGCCAGAGTGATCACAAATGGGAGATTTTCCGGCAGCCAGGCTGTTCCTGCACAAATGCTACTTCTCTTCAGGTTCTGATCGAAGTCCAGTTTTAAATCCAAGACTAAATTCTGCAGCCTGACATTCAGGGTAAATGCAGTCCATCGGAAATGTAAGCATTACAAAGAAACATGGGTCAAAAAGCTAGTCCAGCACGGGTAGGCCCTGTAAGCCCCCTCCTCATATCATGCCTATTTCCCAAATGGACCAGTGTAGGCTAACAAAGGATGCGACTTCCCCCAGTGTTGTCAAGCGTGTCCTAGTCAATTATACTTCATATTTAAAGAAAAATTTTCTCTACCGAAAAGACAGCTCATACTTTAATATGTGAAAATACTGGAGAGTGGAGAATGTGTTGCTCAGCTCCCAACACAGATATTTGCTTCCTGGTTTAATTGGCCCTCACACAAATCCCTGCAGGTACATACATACCAATGACGAAACCAGGGCAGAGCTGGATACACTGGGCACCTTGTCCACAATCGCCTGCTTCATGTAGCGCTCAATGGCCTGCAGCATGGTACTCTGCAGAGAGAGGGGAAAACGAAAATCAACTCCTTTAAGGGGATACAGGGAAAGTTGACAAGATTGCAAGAGAAGCAGAGAGAAGGGGAGAAACAGGAAAAGCAGGGCCAGAGATGGGATACAAGGGCAGGGGAGGTGCAAATAGACAAGGCAAGAAGACAAGGGCCCAGCAACAAGCAATCTCCTGAGAGGAAGGTGGCACTTACATCAGTGATTTGGCAGAGTGCTCTCACGGCTGGGCCTCGGTAATTGTCATCCTTCCCAGTCATGTCTTTGGTTAAACTGGATAAATGTGAAGGACGTTTTTAGTATTGCATATTTTACCCATCAGCACTATAAAAAGCACATGTACAGTGTGACCATATCAACACATGGGCACTGGATTTCACAGCCAAAAACCACAATAGGAGAGCAAGAGGATACAACAATGCTGCCTTCAGCCTAGTCCTGCTTCGGTAGGGAAAGCTTGGTCACAGAAAGAATGACAGGAGCCCTTATGCCATTCAGAGCACCCCAAGAGACCAAAAAGGAAATACAGCTACTTAGAGTTACAGACTAGAGTAATGAAGCATCTGGATTCCTTCCCTGGACATCCTGCCCTTGCCCAAGGTAACAGGCTGTGTTTGGTGCAAGACTACCCGTGGGGGGGTGTGTGTGGGGGTGTGTGTGTGACTGACACTGTCACCATATCAACACATGGGGGCTGATTTCTAAATGCTGCCTGGGGGATGTACCTTTGCAATTCCCAACAATCCTGTCATTGCCGTCTCCCACTGCAGCAGCCTCCTTTTAGGTCAGGACTTTCCATTAGAAGATCAGTGATCCAGAGATGATGTGTTAGAGAAGGCTTGTCCCCCAGTAGTGGGGTATGTTAAGCAGCACCCAGTGAGATTAAAACAATAGAAGTCACATGGCTAAATTCCTGCCTACTTCCTTGGCAATGTACACCTCACAAAACACTTCAAGAACCCTGTGAAACCTCAACATGCTCAGACAGAAGAGCAAGAGTTAAAAAATAGCCTTTTACAAAAGATGGTGGCCAGATACCATGGTGCTGGGCACAGCATGGGAATCCAGACAGACAAACCAAACACACAGGGGTCAGGCATATGGCATGTGCTGCACTGTACAGCTCACATATATTGTTAGGATTTCAGTGCCTGTATTTCACTGGCCCCCTTTAAACAAGAGCATTTCCTCAGCATCATACCTCCCTGCAGGGGTCACTGTTATCTCTAGGTGGCCGGAGAAGACTTGTTGGAAGGAATGTACAAATGGCAGTGAAAGGGAAGGGACACCCCTGCTAGGACTTACCTACTGGTCACAATGATGACATCCTCAGCGATGCAGGACATCTCCTTGATGGTTAGGTAACACATCCTGCGAAGAGTGGGCTGGCAGGGAAAAGAGGCAACACAAGCATTAGCTGGCAGCACACCAATCCTGGCAGGGTGTTGCCAACTCTCATGATTTTATTGCAAAGCTGATGATATTTGTCGTTTTCCTCTAAGTCCCAGCTCCTGGAGCCAAGTAATTATGTGAGAATCTCAGCTTTCATCTAAAAAAATAAAAGGAAGGGTGAAATCCTAGCCGCAGTGAAATCAATGGAAATTTTGACATTGACTTCAATGGCCAGGATTTCACTCTGTGTTTTGTAGTGCTCCTGGTTACATAGAAAAGCTTGAAAGCATGACCTGAGGGAACTCTCAAGGCTCAGAAACCAGAAGATGCATAACAAGAACCGAACATTTTTTTTTAATCATCATATTTTTAAGCCGATTTCATGATTTTGAGGCCTGACTCATGATTTTTGAACACACGGGGCTGACAACACTATAATCTGCTGCTGAATATATTCTTTGGGGGAGGCATCAATAGTGTTTGCTGCTGGACTGCTTGGAACTGCAGCACCACTTGTCTAGTTGGCGAAGAACTAGCATCACACCAATAGCCTTCTTCAGATACTGCTATGGGCTGACTTTCCTTAGCAGGGAGGAAGGTCGCTTTATCACAGGGTGCACAGCAAGGCATACCATAATCTGTTACATATTTGTAGAGCCCTGTGCAGATACAAAATTTGTATCCTCATCCGATCTGCAATAATAATCCATCGATACAAAGTTGGTATCCGTGGATTTGCAGGGCTTTAGATATAAAATTTGGATCCGCATCCACCTGCGATCTGCAAAAATGGTCTGCGGATGCAGATCTCCGTGGATTTGCAGGGCTCTACGTATTCGTACAGTGCTTAGCACAATGGCGCCCAAGCTGGTCAAAACTTTTAGGTGCTCCCATACTATAAATGTTAAATAATAAAGGCAGTTAAAACGGAAGAACCCAGATGGATGGTGAAATCTGATGAGTCTGTCTTATCAGACCGTTTGGTTATGCAGATAGCACGTATTTCATAAGGAAGCATTGGGAATGAAGGGATGGTCCAGAAAGCCATCTGCACATGGTGACTCTCTGAATACTTTATGTGATAGCACCAACCATTATAAATTTAATTTGCTTTTTTTTTTTTTTTTTTAAATGGGAAGCTTCCCTGCCAGGAAATAAAGTCACCCTTCCCTTCAATATATTTTTCTATAGATTAAATCAGCATTAGCTGAAGTGCTATCTACCTTCATCTGCAGTCTCAAAACCTTTGTGCAGGTTCCCTCCCTGTGTAGGAATCTCCCAAAGAAGTGTTTGTCTAAACATACACTTTGTGCACATCAAAGCGCACGACAGAACTTTTAATACACAGGAGCAGGGGCCACAGGGCAGTTAGTGCATTGGAAGCTAGTATGCTCTAGATTCACACCCCATTTTGCCATGCACAAAGTTTTCATGTAACCAACCTCCAAGTCACCAAAGAGCAACAGGGAAAAACAAGACAGCGCTGAGATGTCAGTAACTAGGAATAGATGCACTTCATAGTAATCATGTGCATGTGCGGGGCATGGATCAGGTAGTTCTACCCTGGGGAGAGCAGCTTGCTGCATAAAGAGATAGCTCAGGGCTGAATGTGAGGCTCTCACCACCAGCACATTCCTGCTAGACAGATGTACACACAAAATGCATAAGTACAGGACTTACATCATTGGACTGGAACAGCTTGGTCATGGCAAAGAAGGATTCTGTAGCTTCCATCACACCCAAATGCTCCCCCTGGAATGGGCAAAAGGGGACAGAAATTCTTATTTACAAATAAGCAGGTTTTGTGCAGGTCAAAAGTGCCAGGACAACAGACTATTTATCCATAAAACAGGTACAGCTTGAGTCATGACAGAGGTTCCCCCCACCCAGTGTGCCTCAACACTGACAGGGAGGGACCACCACCATTGACACTAGAAATTGGCCTGCACAGCTTCCTGATGTGGCTGTGAAAGTGGTTTAACTGCTGGCGTAGGAGAAAGAAAACCTTACTCAGCACTGTTTCAGAGGCATGACAACTATCAGCATCAAGCCAATTTCCTGACGAGTGAGAGGGGAATTCAGATTCCATAGCCCATTCCATACTCCACCTCAGCTGAGATGGCTAATAAGGGGCCAGTTAGATCCAGATTTTTAAGACTAGGTAGGCACCTAAAGATGCAGATAAGACACTTAGTACCTACCTTCTTCTTTAAGTGCCTAAATACCTTTAAAAGTCCAGTCATTAGTAACCACTGCTATATTGATACTTGACCATTAGGAATTGGATTTAGAACCAAGATAGTCATCAAACAGCTATAAGACAGTAACTTCCAGTAGCTACCAATCTGTGCATTTGTTTTTTTTATATTGCCCATTCTATCACTCCAGAACTCTTTGGGCATGGAAAAAGTGGTAATTTACTGGAACAGCTGTTTAAGAGGTTTTTAAGCTGAGGCTTGACAAAGCCCTGGTTGGGATGATATAGTTGAGGTTAGTCCTGCTTTGAGCAGGGGGTTGGACTAGATGACCTCCTGAGGTCCCTTCCAACTCTAATATTCTATGATTCTATAATTCATAAGGCATTAGTTAAAATTAGCAGGCCAGACTAGTTTATAAAAGAAAAACATTTAAATTCTAAAGAACTCCTAGCTCATGTTCTCTCCATTACCTGGTTTATGAGATACAGGATCTTAGTGAGGATGTGAGCACATTTCCGAGGGTTTATGGGGGTCTCATTAAACATCCGAGCCTAGAAACAAACCAAAGCATTAATAAGAGCGTAGGCAGACATTCTCTGTGGTTTACCTATCACGTAACACATTGTGTGAACTGAGCCACTGATACAAGTTACAGACTGGATATTTTAGAATTCTCTCAATGACTTCAGATCAGATTTTCTCACTTTACAACAAAAGAGATGCCACCACCTTCCCAACAACCATCCCTACTAACTCACCCTGGAATCTGAAACCCAAGCTGTGATAAAGTTTCTATAGGCCAAATTTACATCTCAGTTACTCTCATGCAACACCATTGTAAGAGGAACAACAACAATTCTGTTGATTCACAAGCCAGAATAGAATCCAGCTCCCTCTCCCAGAGCGGAGCTGATTTTGCAAGGCTAACGAGCAAACAGTAGTCAAAATGTTATTTTTGTCACAGAAGTGAACAGATATAACTCTGAATATTCAAGGAGCAGGTCTGCAGACTAAGAGGAGGCTTTTTAAAAAAAAAAAAAAAGAAAACAAACAGTTCTTTTTCAGAACAGAACCACACTTTAAAGGCAAAGATTGTCCGATAGCCAACCATATCCTGTTTTTTAATTTCCCTATCCTACCAGAATTTTAGGCACCCAAGGCAGATTCCACCTTAGTAAGAAGAGCTAGGAAAAACTGGGAAAATGTATTCTTCCCACAGACAAAAATACATCCATTTACGGACATTTATAGTTTATTAACTCTTTTCATTGTTATACAAACAGTATCCAATTGTTCTTCCCCCACAAAAAAATATTCAATGGGAGCTTTACCATTGATTTCAATGCAAGTAGGACTGGGACACAAGTGTAGTTATTTTCTAAAGATCTCTAACTTCCTATCCCAGAGAGGAGACTGTACCACTGAGGATATCCATAAAAGACACAGGATTTTAATGATTTACCTCTTGCAGCACTGCACTCTTCTCCAGGTGCTGGAATGGATTGGAACCCCCACCTGTAAAATAAGATAATCAACAATGGTGATCCCAGGAATTGTGCTATGTGGAAAGACACTGGAAAACCTCCCTTTCAATTATACCTTTCATGCATACAGCTTAAAACATGAACTCACTTTTCGAATAATTTTCCAAAAACATCAAGTGATTGTTGTTGTTCTTAGCATTACTAATTGGTAAACCTTATCCCCACACCTCCTCATTGGGGGCTTCTTATAGCTTCTCCCCACCCTGCAGCAATTGTCCATCAGTTGAGGAAGACTGTATGCGACTTTCTTCAGAGCTAATCAATGTTACTCCTAGATGGGCCAGAAGGGGTTCTTGAATATAAAGAGCTCCCTCTTTTAACCCCCGGGTCTGAGGGCACTGCCAGCTATGGGAGCAAATGATAAGGCCCAGACAGTCAATCCAGTGTAGCAACTGCCATAGAAAACACTAAACACCAGACTGGGAGAATCTGGAATACTTTATACTTTGCATTATAAAACGGTGACACTGTCTGAAATATGAGTGACCATTTATAATATTATTAATAGCAATATGACAAAATTGCAATGATTCTTACAAGATATGCCATGTAAGGTATCGTTGGAAAAGTTATAATTTGCTAAGTATGATAATATTGTTTGTGTGTTTGTATCATCTTTGTATTGTGAGTTATATCTCAAACTGGTGCTGTGTTTCTGGGTGACGCCCCCAGACAAATTGGAAGCAGCCACTACCCATCCAGTGTGATGACTCATCAAGGGCAATCAGCTAAACAATGGCCCAGGGAGAGAAGCCAGGGGCTATGCCTAGTCATCAAGATATGTAGGGACATGCCCACAGTCAAGGGAACTGCAAGTGCTTTTCCTTGCCCATGTGCTATGAGCTTGTGTATGAAACACAGGATGTACAAGACACATGGCAGAGACTATAAAATGCAGCTGCACCATCTCTATCCCATCTTGTCTTCATACCTGCTTCTTTCCTCTGGATCAACTTCTCTACATCTGAAGCTTTGCACAAAGGACTGACAGATCCATTCAGGTACTGGATGTGATCCAGAGAAACTGTACAAGCCAGCAAACACACCAATATTGCTAAGAACCAGATATATAGACTTTAAAGTCTTATGTATATATCTGATTGTTTTGATCATTTAACATCTTGTTTGTTTGTTTGTTTCGTTTCTTTTATAATAAACCTTTAGTTTTAGATACTAAAGGATTGGCTAGCAGCGTGGTATTTTTGGATAAGATACAAACCAATATTGATCTGGTAATGTGTCTGACCCTTTGGAGGATCAGGAGAATATTTTATACAGAGAGCAGAGTTTTAAATAACTTCTCACTTTATTGGACCTAGTTGCCGACTGGGAGCCAGAGACTGAAATGCAATAAAGAAGGCTGTGTATTTCTTTTTGGGAGCTTCTTGATAACCAGTGTGGGGAATCAGAAGCATTGCTTGTGACTGGTTGTTGAATCTAACTTCAGTGTTAGCCACCAGTTAAGGGATACATTTTCAAACATGGCCTCTGTTTTTGGGTGACCAACTTGATATGCCTTGGGTTTGATTTTCAGATGTGCTCTCATTTACTTCAATTTGTGTTGTAGGTACTCAGAACCTTTACCTGTCTAAAGTTGGGCACCCAAAATTAGAGGCCACTTTTGAAAATATGTGCTTAAATCACTTAACCCAGGGATCCCAAGTACCCTGAATCCCAGCCCCAGGCCTGAATCATAAGAACATCTTTTTTTGTGGTTTCAGGATTCCACATAAAAGATTAATCTACTGGGTCAGTAAATCAAGGGATGAGCAATTGAATTTAAGATTGAAAATGGCAAGAGTACAGGATAGAAAAATGTGCTCAGTAGAGTGTCACAATGATTAGCTTTTGGACTGTCCCTTTGTGCATATGTACATAACCTGGATGCAGGAAGAAATGTGCAGGGATGCTACGAATGTGCATTCAACACAGAAAAAGGGGAGGGGAAATGACCACAGAGGAGAAGAACAAAATAATTCAGAAGGCCTTGGAAACTTTCCAAGCAGTGAAGACGGGTGGGTAAATGAGGGCTTCTATAAATCAGTGGGGAGCAAGGTGAGATGATAGAGCCAAGAAAATAAAGGACCACATCTTTGACTGACTTCCTCAACTGTGTTTGCAAAGTTTGCATGGGCAACCAGATACACTGACAAATGTTGCAGATGCAGTTAAGGAGACCCCCTGAAAACATGACCAAAAAGAGATTCCCTCCTAAATGGTCATACCTTACAAAGTAGTGAGCTCAAGAAAAGATGCAGAGGAAGCCTGGGATAAGGCCAAAACCTGAGCAAAAGGTTTAACATACATTAAAATAAAAAGCAAAGACAATCCAGGGAGCCACAGATATGCAGAGATACATCGCTGAGACCAATTACTGAGATTATTTTATAATTAAATTACTGAAATTACTAGAGGAGCAACTTATTACATGAACCGCTCAGAAAAAAAAAGGTTCATATGAACCATGAGGTACAAGTGAAAACTCAAACACCTCTCTGGATAGACCTCCTGTCCACCACTTTCATACCCAGCACTGATTCTGTGTGGATCATGCAGCCAAGATGATATAGCCCTCTCCCTTTATCCAGACACTGCTCCTCTGTTGAAGAGCAGCAGAGGGAGAAGCAAGGAAATGATTTGGCAAAGCTACCCCAAAATACCTAGAAGCTGCACCTGTGCTGCTCAGTACAATGTTTTGAAAGGTCCTGCAGCATATCCATGAAGAGAATATTTTTAAGCACTTTGGGCATTTCAGAGCCATTACTTGCTAAAAAGAGACAACACATGTGACACAAATACCACAGGAGCCTAATGTAAGAGACTATAAGACAGTTTCTAGGGTGCTTTAACATCTGGTTTGACAATCAGGAGGAGAATTTCTCTCATATATATGTTATATATTCTGACTGTAAGTCCTGTATTAATGCGCAGAACAACTCAGGTTGCTGTGTTGAGTGCAGTTTGCGCAGCTCCCTGGACTACTTCACCATCCTGT
Source organism: Emydura macquarii macquarii (assembly GCF_026122565.2). Taxonomy (NCBI): domain Eukaryota; kingdom Metazoa; phylum Chordata; order Testudines; family Chelidae; genus Emydura; species Emydura macquarii. The sequence goes on along the minus strand of NW_027131105.1, from coordinate 13,098,662 downwards.
ACTGGCACGAGATGAGAACTTAACAGAGCTTTTCCATTTCCAGAGTCTATGCTACAGTCCCCTAGGCTGTGTGGCACTCAAACACTGTGTAAATGATATAGATCAGGTTTGCCCAATATTCATCTCCACAATGCTTACCAGCCCCACCTTTCTTTTTATATTGTGCTCATCTCTATGCCATCTGAGTCCCAACCCCAATTTTTGTATCAGTGTATCAATATTTTACTCTATAGCAAATATCAGGACATCAATATTTTACACTGCAGCAAACACTGTCTCCTGAAATAATCATCTGCTTCACATTTATAGAAAACAGCTTAACGGCAACTCACACACGCATAAAGCAAACGTAGCTCTAGGCAAAGATACTGCCACAAAAAAGAGACCGAGGTTGCTTTACAAACTTGCAATTGGCTACATCAGAATATCAGCCAAATACTTTTTAAAGCTCTCCATCCATATGCCAGGTGGGCCAGTGACTGGTGTGGGGAACACAGAGCCAGGAGACGGGAGGGAGGAAGGCAGAGCCTGAAGGGGCAGGAACCAGGGCAGTCAGGGTTTTTTCAGGGGCAGCGCTGTGCCGCCGGCTTTGGGGCACAGCTGGCTTTGGGGCATCACTGCACTGCGATGAAGCCGGGGGTGGGTAAATAACGGTCTCTAGACATCCGGGGGAGCAGGGGGAGGGGATCAGGCCAGCGGACAAAGGACCACAACTTCAGCTGGGCTCCTGAACCATCCTGCGCAACCAGCTCCGCGGGGCAGGGGCAGGCTCAGGCAAGGGGACCCCCCCCAGGAATGTGACCCCACAGGGAGGCCACCCAGCGAACGGCGGGGAGGCTCCCGCACAGCTCGGCCCGGGCCGGGGGTGGGGGCCCCGCCGGGGGGAGGCAGGCAGGGCTCTCCAGACGGGGGGAGCAGGGTCCCCGCTCTGCCCTGCCCCCGCAGGAGGGTCCCCGCGGGAAGGGCCCGTCGCACTCACCGGGCTCCTCATCCTTCTTATCGAACTTCTTCAGCATCCTGCCCTGCCCGGCTGGGGGCGCGCGGGGCCTGGCGGGCGGAGCGGGGCCGGGCGGGGACGGAGCTGTCCCGTCTCTCGCTAGCCCACCCTGCACCTCCTCACAGCCACTTCCGGGCCCGCGCCCGCCGCTTCCTGCCAGCCTGTCACTGGGACAGCTCAGCAGCCGGCCAGCGCCGCGCACGCGCACTGGCGCTTGGAAGGGGAGGGGGGCCCTGGTCTGGCTGACGTCAGTGACGTGACGTGGAGGGCTGCCGCCTGGCCCGGGAAGGGGGGGAGGCCGTGGCGCCATGCGTGGGGGGTGGGGCAGTGACTTAGGGGGGTACGGAGACTGTGAGGCGGTGACGGGGCAGTGACTTAGGGGGGTACGGAGCCTGTGGGGCAGTGATTGAGCGGGGTACAGAGCCTGTGGGGGGCACAGCCTGTGGGGCAGTGACAGGGGCGGAGCAGTGACTGAGCGGGGTACAGCACCTGTGGGGCAGTGACTGAGCGGGGTACAAAGCCTGTGGGGGGCACAGCCTGTGGGGCAGTGACAGGGGCGGGGCAGTGACTGAGGGGTACAGCCCCTGTGGGGAGCACAGCCTGTGGGGCAGTGACAGGGGTGGAGCAGTGACTGAGGGGTACAGCCCCTGTGGGGAGCACAGCCTGTGGGGCAGTGACAGGGGCGGAGCAGTGACTGAGTGGGGTACAGCACCTGTGGGGCAGTGACTGAGCGTGGTACAGAGCCTGTGGGGCAGTGACCTGGGTAGTTAAGGATTCTCTGGCCATAGGTTATTTCAGATGCTCTCTTTGTTAATCCCCAGCTCCTCTCTGAGTGGTGGGTTTCCCCCACTATTTCCTGGGGAAGCTCAGTGCTATTAGAAGGAGAATAACTCCTGCCAAATGTGAGACCTGGCAACAATATACTTGATCGGGTTGGGCCAAAGTATCTCCTTTATCCTACTGCACAGTGGTGTGCCCCACGTTCCCTGAGGCCTTCCATTGGAAGCAGGGCTCAAAGCAGGGTGATATTTCCACCCGATAGCAAAGAATGTGAAAGACCTTTAAGGTGTATGTTGAACCTAAGGCTTTTGTGAAATGTTAAACCAAAGCCTTTCTGCCCATATCTGGAAGGGGTCTGTTGGAGGAGAGTATTAAAAATCACAGGATGCTCTTTGTAAATCTGATGGGGTTAACACAGATGTCTTGAATATGTCTCCTTCTGTAGTAATAAACCGTGGGCTGTCTGCTGTCAGGTGAGCTATCACTGAGGACAGGGTGGCTGTTGGGGTCATTTCTGCACTCCCATTGTGGCCATTTCCTATTTTCTTTATAGGCCACTGGGACACCGTGGGTGGTCTTTACAATCATACTCTGTTCTGTTACTCCAAGCTTAAAAGCCAGCTGCTGATTCACAGGGTTTGTTTATGTTTAAAGGCATCGTGGCAGGGCATGCAGTTCCCCTCTGAATAGAGTTTGCATTCCCAATCTACACTTAAAGGAGGAAAAATAAATGTTTCCCAGTATTGATGTGTATTTTTTTTAAATTAATTACTTCCCTCGTATTGAAAGTTGTAGCCCAGTGCATGAGCCACACCAAAGCAGTAAAGGGTTCCTGCCCTGTAGAGCTCACAGTAACAGTGTGAGTGAATATAATATGGAATACCCACCAAATTGGAGCTCATAGCTGGAATATTTTAGTTAGACACTCCAAACTGGAAATAAAGTGCAAATTTTTAAAAGAGAGGGTAACTAGCTACTGGAAGAGTATATCATGGGATGTGGTGAATTCTCCATCATTTGAAATCTTTTAATCAGATCTGGATGTCTTTCTAAAATCTATGCTCTAGTTCAGCCCCAACTAAGAGCTTTTCCGTTCCCGTCTTGCCAACAGAAATACCACTACTAGTCCCTGGTATCATGAACCCATATACTGTCCACCCCCCAAAACAGCGGTAATGCACTTCCTAGAAGGCTTTGCTCCTCTTATCTACTTCCCGAAGAGCTCTTACAGTCTTCTGGGCTGTGGCAAACAAGCAAGGAATAACTAGTAATATCTCACAGTTCGTTATATAGCTCCTTTCCCCCAAAGCAGTTTACTAGGTCATATACTTGGATTAACTATCTCATCCACCACTAGGGTGTAACATGGCAGCTGTTGAAGAGAGCACAGTAGCACTAAACAACAATTTAGGACTATGAGAAAGCATACTCTATTCAACATAAACTACAGGGGAAATTAAGGAAAGCAGAATGGAATTAATCAAGTGCAGTTTGGACAGGACAATGGGGTTAGCACACTGATTTGTAAAAAAACATCAGGGGATCTTTAATGACCAAATGAAATCAGGCCTTAAATTGTACATCTCATTCTAACAGTTGGCACTGCCAGCCACAAAGAACAGCACAGCACCCCCTAACAGCATGATGGCACATTTGTTCAGTACTGATTCATAGAGAAGGGCATTACTTACCAAACAACTGAAACACTACACTACCTTCCGCAGGTGAGCCGTCAAGGACAAGTTCTGATCTAGCCCAGCTCTGTTTAAACTGTGAGATTCAAGATTTGACTGGGTCACAACACTCGCTGGTATGGCTGTAAGTCAGACAGTGCTGTGTAGGATCATTTAGTCCTTTTAACAAATGGGGTGGTCAGACTGTACTGAGACTCAGCTGTGGATTGCTTCCTCATCTGCAGTTATCCAAACTTGGATTCAAAGTGCTTGCAAAAAGAAACCTGATACATTATAACAACGAGAGTCCTGTAGCACTTTACAGACTAACAAATTTTTGCAGGCATAAGCTTTCATGGGCTGCAACCCACTTCGTCAGATGAATGAAATAGAAATCAGATAGGAGGTGTGTGTGTATATATATATATATATATATATATATATATATATACACACACACACACATCCAAGGGTAAGAACCAACAATGGGGAGGGTAAGCGTAAATAAAGTCCATTCAGTTAGAGTAGGTGAGGCCTATTCACAACCATTGATTAGACGGTGAGAATGTGTGAACAGTGACAATTACTTCTTGTAGGACTCTCGTTGTTTTTGCTGTATACAGACTAATTCGGCTACCCCTCTGGAACTGATATGGTATGAGTTTCCCTACAGATCTTTTTATTGTCTAGGTTAGGGTGTGCTACCTAAAGTTGCCTGCTAGTGGTGTACTGTTTTGTTCACCTGCCCACTCCCCTAAATCAAGAAGTGCATACAGGTCTATTCAAAGGTATGTAGCCTGACAGTGTAGCTCTGCTTTAATGCTGGCTGGGAAAATATGTAATAAGAAATGTACTTACTGTAGAGTAAGTAGTCCTCAGAGAACATGGTAACATCTGGGCTAAACTCCAGCTACTTTGAGAACGGCTTCTCTTTCCGATCTGTCCTTTACTTGTTCTATGTAAATGGCGAGTGTACTTTGTACTAGTGTATCAGCCCCTGCTCTCTGCTGTTATCTCAAAACCTCACTGAAGACGTTGGAATCAGAGTCCAGCAGGGAAACCTGACACTTCACACTCACACACAACTGCATTCATGCTTGTAAAAGCCAGCAGTCTGCTAGGTCCCCACTTGCTGAGGGGAACCAGTCAAGATCCTAGAGGCAGAGAGTCAGATCCATTGCTGATGTAAACTAGTGCAACATCATTCCTTTAAGTCGACCAGTGTTTAGTTGTATCATTTTTGAGATGATCCCCCTCTGTGAATTACCCTGCCTTTCGTTTTTATTTCCCTACACAGAACCCTGAATCGGGTCAAGGAAGGCTGGGCATAGCTGCTTCTAAAGCCCATCAGTGCTGTCCCTGGGTTAGGGTTTAGCACATTTTATCCATCTGATGGGGAAACAAATTCCTGGCCCTCTTCCTTTCTCACCTCATCCCTGGTCCAGCAGTAAAACACAAGGGCCATTTTCCCTCTCCAGGTGGTTGACTTCAGGGGTGACGTTGGGTCAACTTTATTTTTTTAGGGTCCTATAAATGGTAAGGTGTTCTGTGTTTAGAAGGGTCAACTTCCTTGTACCCCTGACTCTAGAGATGCATGGCCCCTTAAGGGATAAGGGTCTTCCAGCATATTAAAGATGTTGTGAGATGTGCTGTAACAGGATAGTCCAAATTGTTGTAAAGAAATCAGAGTGTATTTGAAAATGCCACTTTTTATTTTACATATCATATGTCTTTCTGCACATTCGCTGCAGGATTGTTCAGGGTGGTAAATAAAACTTTATTTAAAGAAAAATGATTGTATTTAACAGACACACAAATCGCGAGGGAAAGGGAAATACATTCATGAAGTTTCATTTCAAATTTCTTGAAGATGTTACCTTTAAAACTTAGCAGCAGTTTGCTGTACTGGCCTTTTCTAGACAGATGTAGTTGTCACATGAAACCATGCTATTGCTGGAGCATAAAGGTTCACTGTAAAGAAAAAACTCTATGGACCTGTTTCTGATATAACACTGATGAAATCAGGAGTAATTCCACTCAAGTCCACTCAAGTCAAGAGACACACCAATATAAAATGAGACAAATCAGGCCCCCTCTATTTAAAACCAAATACTTCTTTTCCCATGGTCCTAATAACATCAAAGATTATTAAAACAAATAATTCCATTGTTTCTGTTCACTAACATTTCACCTTTCACTTAGACTGGCACAGTAAAACTCACCTGAGCAGTTTCACTTTCTGGTTCTCCAATCCCCTGCACTAGCCTGGATGGCTGGAGTTTGTCTTTCCAAAACCATGGGGGAGAATATTTAAATATAAATATAATTTGTTCTAATTGAAATGAAGAAATCAGGACATTTCTGTGCATACTAGGTTGTGTGAAATTCATAATTTTTTTGGTAGGGAGACCAAACTACCTTCCGGTGATCTTTATACACATAAAACTATTGTTTTGTTGACTGGAAGAGACAGAGGGGTACTATTTATTTAATTTTACCTCTTTGGCTGTTCTGCATCATCCAGTAACACTGATGCATCCCACGTGTCAAGTTCTAACAAAAGCCAAAATAATCATACGGAAGAGACACCTGCTAGAGGTTTCAGATTTGAAAAATGCTCTGTAAGGCACCAACAAAAACTACTCCAGAGACCCAGTTCCTCTTTTCACTCTTTTATTTCTAGGCTTTTCTTTGGCCCTCCTCACTGTAGTACAGGGGTTCTCAAACTTTTTTTGCTGTGACCACCTTTGAAGATTTTTCAGGCTGTGATGACCCCCCCCATGCCATTCCACCCCCCTCCTATATCATGCCACCCTTACTTCTGCGCTGCTGCTGGGGGCAGTGCTGCCTTTAGAGCACCCAGTCAGCAGCTGCTGCTCTCCAGCCATCCAGCTCTGATGGGCTCTGGCTATCAGCCATGCACGGGGCTGACAGCCAGAGCCACGACATGTCCAGGGTGACAGCTCACAACCACCCCATAATAACCTCACAACCCTTTCAGGGGTCCCGACCCCCAGTTTGAGAACCCCTGCTGTAGTATGTGAACGCATCAAACATTAATAATGTTATCCTCACAACAACCTTGTGAGGTAGGGAAGTATTATTAGCCCCATTTTACAGGTGGGGGTTGAGATGCAAAGAAAGGGATTTAGAGTCTTTCCCAAGGTTGGTAGGGAAGCTGTAGAACAGCTGGAAAGAGACACCAGGTCTCCTGAATTCCAGTGCAGAGCCTCAATTACAAGACCATTCTGCCTCTGGATACAGAGAACTCAGATGCCAACTCGCTCAGCACAATAAAATGCCATCACTAGTATATAGTAAAATAATAATAAAAAAGTCAAATTCTGAGACCCTTACACAGTTTTTACTGGCTTTTCCTGAACAAGGACTGAATAAAAGCCTCAGGATTTGGCACGTTAATAATATGGAATTACAGACAGGATTTCATCCATATACCAGCAGAGCACTTTATAAAGGTGGGTCAGCAGCATTATCCCCATATTACAGATGTAGAACTGAGGCACAGAGGGGACCTGACTTGACCAAGATCACACCGTGAGTCAATGGCAATTACTTGCATGGACAAGTAAAATTAGGAAAGTATTTATATATTTTTAAGAGTTCTGCTTGTGGCTTCAGTTCTTGAAAATGACTCCCATTTCCTTGTATCTTCCTCCTCCTCCTCCTCTATAGTAGTGGCTGCAGGTAGCGGTAACTAACCAAGTTCCTCTTGGGTTCCAGCTGTGCTTACAGGCAGGCAGGCTCTTTTGTGCACTAAAGAGCCTGAGCATCTGTAGAAGTGGCTGAACTCAAAGAGGTGGAGCTGGTTCCATATGGAGAGTCAGCTTTCCGTGGACCACAGACCACAACTAGAGACCCAGCACACTAGACCACATCTGCTCCATTGTGCTACAGAAATTTCCAAAGTTCAGATGAATTTGACTGCGATAACTTTTCTGAATTGAAATTAGATTTATTTTCTGCGTCCAATTTGTGCCATGAGCTCTGCATTGGCTGCTGCTTTGGCCTGCATCTGCTTTGCTTTGGCCATGTCGATCAGGATTTTCAGGATATGGATGGGCACGTCAAGTGATAGGAAGAACTTGGTCCCATGGCTGCTCTTTTTGACAACAGTGGCTTTCTTTTGGCTGAGTGAAGGCAGCAAGGGAAGTGTCCTCTTTGCTGACTCCTCCAGTAATGACCAGCGTGTTTCTTTGTGGCTAGACCCAGCCTCATCACCACTGCTATGGCGACTCCCATTTGGTGCTGAGAGACCCTTAGCAGCCAGCAGGTTCAGGATCTTGCTGTTTTCCAGGGTTTCTCTGCTCACTGGGTTGTTTCTCTCCTCATGGTCAGTTTGGTGAAAGTATGCTTCAGCATCATAGATATTCTGAAGCCTCTGACTCATTTCGTTAGAGGGTCTTGCTGGAGTCCAGGACAGAATCAGGAAGTTCAATAACACTAAGATTCTGTGGCAGGGCATCATGTAGGAAATCTGCAAATGAACATGCAGTGCACTTTCAGGAATGAGCAGGGGCCATTCCATGGAAAATCAACAGGCTGTTTACCGACAGAAAAGAGTCTTTACACATGTTATAGCCCCAAAGGTCCCATATCAGCCACATAACATTTTTTAAAAATGGAGGATTTTCTTTTAACCGCATTAACTTGTGTTGATGCCAACTATGGAAATCCTGGGATGCACAGCAGTCACGTTCTACCTGCATGCAACTGGCAGGTTCAACAGCATCGCAGGCGCATACTGTCTGGATGTACCTCACGGATGCCTACGTGTTAGTGGTGCGTGAAGTGATGTCTATGTGTTTTGTAGCGTGCGTTGGGAACTTTGGAATAAAGGCACTAAAGCAATGGAAGATACCATGTACGTATGTAAGATATAGATAGCTAAGGATCTGGTGGAGCATCACACACCCCGTCCCTTCCCCACTCCTTCCCATCCCTCATGAGCCCGCTGCTCCCCCGCTATACATGGGGATTCCTCTCAGTTATGGAGGAAATCTTGGGGGGCACTTTAAGGCAGCTTTATAGCTATTTTGTGCTGCCTCACCAGTGCAAGGCAGCTGGAGCCAAGGGTCTGGCCCATTACCTACAAATTACATAGCTTCTTTTATAGTATGGAGAAAGGGACGGCAAGCACCTTAGATAAATAGAGGGCCAGAAACTCATTTTTTTGGGAATGACACTGCCCGCATGCTTAGGGCTGCAAATGAGACCTTTGAGCCAGTGAGGAGTGCCAGGTGCCCTGCAGCAGGAGGTGCAAAATCCTCAGAGTTTGAGGGACACCTTTGGCTAAGTGGCTGGGGTTTTAAAAATAGATTATTTCAAGTCTTTCTTCAAAATAAAGATTTGCCCTTTTTGTGTCAAGGAGTTTGATTGAGCTCATCTTTGTAGAAAGCTTGCCAAGCATTTAAGGGAGTTTGAGGGACATTGATGGGGTGGAGGCAAATCCCTTTCAGTTTGCTGCCTTCTAGGAGGCAGGAATTAGCCTGTCTGCTTTAATTTATGTCACTGGGAGTGCACTGATCTTCCTTCCCAGGTGGAAATGTTAGCAATGCCTAGGTCTGTCTGCATGGGCGTTGCCCACCACTGTTCTGGGTCTATCCAGGCAAAATACCCCTGCTTTGCTACAAGTCATGTTAGGTACGTTCCAGGTAGAACACATATACTATGCTGCCCAATGTACCAGGAACATCCAAGTAAAAGACGTCTGCTGTGCTGGCAAACATACCAGGGACACATACAGCTGGGATTTAGTCTGTTCATGGACTAGGTCAAAAGTGAAATAACCTGGGACTATCCTCTTAAACACAAATCTTATGGGTGACTATTCCATCACCTACCCCAGGCCCAAAGGACAAGCATTTTGCCCATTTAACACTATTCTTTTACCACTTGTATATTTTCACCACAATCTTTTTAAAGGTTATTGGCTTGTTAATGAAAGAGACGGTTTCCTATTGTTTTTGTCCAGGTCATTTAGGCAGTTAGTTCCTTTACCCACTACAGATGCTTCCTCTTCTGACAGAGAACACTCTCCTTCCCCAAACAGCCCTTTGGGACGTTGTTTTCTAGGCAGCTTCAGAGAATTTGCCTGAAGTTATTTGCAAGGATTTATTTCTAGGGGGAAAGGCAGAAAAACCCCTCACCACTTCCAAACTGCCGCCTCATTCTAAATGTTCTGTAGCCACCTCCCCCCACCAGGGAACGTCCTCTTCCCTTCCCTGCAGTTGACATTTGACTTTGTAATTATTGTACAAGATGCTATTTAGCCCAGTCTGCCTCCAGCCCTTTATGACCGCCTCCCATCAGCAATTTCACAGAGACCCTCCTTGGTATTTCTAGCCAAAAAGGGTTAGAAAATTGATTTTAGGGGGGACATTAGAGGGGAGAGCATTGGAAGGTTCGTTGGTGAGGCATAGGCCAGAACTTTACCTTTGGGCCCTAAATTCTGAGGAGTGTAATTAGTTTGGGCAGGACTTCTGGCACGAATGGGGATTTGGGAGGCAATGGGTAGTAAGGTAACATGTGCATAGACTGAGACATTCTGGTGACCTTGACTTTTCTTTGTGATGTTGTTAGCTGATCTTCATACTTTTAGCATTTCTTTTTCTGGTTAAAATGTTGATTTTCTCTTCCTTTCATGTCTTTTATCTATTTTGTTACCCAAGGAGATAAGCTCAAAAAACTTTTTCAGATTGGATCATGTTAGTTTAGGGAATTTATTTCATGCTGAATGAACTATTAGATCTTTCCCATGACTAAAAACTTACCATCTTTCCTTTGAACATTAAATTGGAAATTAAAAATGTAAAACTAAAGCTTTTATTAGGCCCCCCTCATGCAATCCATTCTTGATACACATTTCCCTAAGATGCCGTAACATTTTACTTTATTCTTCTATGTTTTCTGGGGCAAAAGCTAGCAGATTAGTAAACTAAGGCACCAAGAGATTAAGTAACTTGCCTAAACTCATACAAGTCAGGGGCAGAGGTGGGAATAGAACTCAAGTGCTGACTTCTAGGTACCTGCTGTAACCCCTAGACCTCAGTGTTTCCTATAGCCAAGTGCTTTAACCACCAAATTCCACTCCCTACATATAGCCACTTGTGTCTCACACGAAGGAGCTTAAGTTGATCCTCCACAAACGACAACCCTCACCCTGAGCTTCTTAGCCTTAGCCCAGAACTACTCGTGGCAGCTGCCACACATCCCCAAACTCATGTGTCAGCCCCCCAAGTCTGAAGAATCAAAGAGACTTTGCACTATTGCTGCAGCCCTGGACACAGATATCATTGCATAAGTGATGGGATCAGGAAAGATTCCAGAAAAGGTGTTTGCCTTGGAAGCACCTCATTAGGGAAAGGTCCCCTCTCAGACTGGCCTTCCCATCAAGACCTTTCCCTAATATCCAGGTTGCATTTTTTCTTCTTTTAACTCTAGCTCCTGATTCTTCATTTTAGCACCAGGGTCCCGAGGGATTAAATATCCCTTGTGCTAAGATTCTCTGCCTGCAGGCATTTTTGTAGCACATTTTGCATCACTGGTTGTGCAGATTGAGTTCCCTCAATGTCTCCTTCTCAGTCAGAGACTCAAGACCCAGCACTGTTTTACTGAAGCTAAATGACTTGCTCACCTGATAATTACAATAATTCCTAGAGGCCGATCTCCAGGACAGGTTTGAACAAGTGGTTAGATTTCTGATTTCCATTTTCTTTATGGTCTCACGGGTATTTGCCCAAGACAGAGGGGAAGGAGCTAAAATCATATTTGCAGATTGCATAAAGCCAATTTCTTATAATTGCTCTCTCTCAATTCAATCTTAAGCATTTTAAATGCACTGGAGGAGCTAGGTGCCATAGACACAAATTAAAAGCATAGATTATGATCCTCTGGGAAAGAATGTATCACTTAAATTAGACCCTTAGTTATTAGTTATTGTAAAGTTTGAAATCTCACCTTTCCCAGTAGAACCAGAACTGTCTCCTGCCAGCCGTCTCCCCTTCAAATACAACTTTGTATAACTTCAAAGCACTAGTCAAACTCCTCTGAAGTTAGCAGAGAGAATGGATGAGTTAGGAGCCTCTTGCAACGGCTGCCTCTGTTGTGTCCTGGGTAAGGGTGGCACTCTCTCTTCATTCAGCCCAAGGCTCCTGGCTTCTTAGTGTCACCCCAGTGCCTCCTCCTCCACCCGCCCTGAGGCTGGGTGTGACACAGGGTGAAGAGCGTGTTAATGAAAATTTTGCCTCAGCACAGATGAGCTCATCTCAGGAGGGGGTTGCTTGCCCCCCAGCAGCATAATTAGAGTGTTTCAGGGTATTCGGGGAATGTGATGCAGCAGAGTATTAATTATTTCACGTTTGACTATCAAGATGATTTTTCCATTTAACTGAGCATTCCTGCTCCTGTCACCCTTGTTTAACCATCTAAGGAGGGGGAAAAACACATTCTAAAGCTGCAGGGAAGTATCAGTGACACTTCTGGATGAGTGTCAGTCTCAGACATCTAATATATCATGCTGTAAAAGGTTTTTCTAACTTTTAAACATGCTGCTTTGGAGTCAGCAGCCTGGATCCTTCTGGCTGGGGTGATGTTACTATGATAATACATCACTTCCCAGTATATCACATCTCTGGGTGCTTATCCCTTCTAAGTAACAGTACTTCGCATGGCTAGAGCCCCTTTCATCACAGCATCTCAAAGCACTGTACAAATATGAATTCCATTTAATCACACAACCTTCCCCACCCCTATTAAATGTGTATCTTCTTCATTTGCTGATGGGGAAACGGAGGCTCAGAGAGGTGAAGTGGCTTGTTGAGTGGGGCATAAAGACTCAGGATTTTTGAGTCCCAGTTCCCTGGATTAATAATTATCAAGTCAAATCATTACCGCATTGGGCTGGACCTGGACTGGATAACCCAATGGGATTTTTCTAGCTCTTCTATGGTTATTTGCACATTTCTAAGACACCTCTCACTCTAATATCTCAGCACCGTGATGTACATTTAGAACAACAACAGAGCCTTTGAGGAAGGTAATCAAATTCCTGTCCCCCGGCCCCAGATTGCATCTGCTGGCTCCTGCGATGTTCAGCTGGTGGTTAATTGCACCAGCGATATTGCTTGGGCCCGTCCACAGCTCATTTGTCAGGCTGAGGCCTTCAGAAAGAGATGAGTCTCCATGATAGTTGGAAGACTCATGCTTAGGTTGATCACCGGTGATGCAGCATTTCATAGATGAGGGCCTCTATTAAAAACGCCGAGCTCCCATGAGGTGAGGCTTGCACTTGGTCATCCCCAGAGACTGAAGCTGTCATGGTTGGCTAGGCAGCGAGAGGTGGTCTCTGAGTCAGGGAACAGCCCTTCAGGGCTTCATAGAGAAGGACCAGGAGCTTGGAGCAGACAGAATTGACTTGGAAGCCAACACAGAGCCTGGGTCTCATATACCCTCATCTAGGCCTTACACCTAGTAGGAGGATGCTGTGTGCCCCAGGCAGCCTTCTGGGTCAGCCCAAATTCAAGTTGAGTTCTTCAGCCCCTAAACAGCCCTCTCTTCTTCAGCTTTAGTGAGGAGGAAGGCTCAGACCAGCCTCTTTCACTGCTGACCTTTGGCTGGGGGGAATACCTGGGATCTCCCCACTAGTCACTGGATGAGCTTTAGGAGGGTAGTTTACAAAAAATACCACCACAGTCTGGCAGTGAGAGAAAGTGGCTGGATGCCAGTCCGTGGCTGCTTATGTGAAAGGTGGGGGTGGGTCTTCAGACCAGTGTGGACTGATGTCACAGAACCACCATCACCAGCTTGGCATTAATTGGTATCTCCATTAGCAGTCTCAGCCACCATCACACCCCAAAAGCCACTGTGACTGACCTCCCCTCTCACCACTAGACATGGCCTGTTACGGTTAGGGCTGAAACCTACAGACAGTGGTGGCAGATGTGGGAAGCTTGCCCTGCTGCTGCCCAGGCATGTAAGCTGTTCTTTTGATACACGGGACCAAGTCTCTATCTCCATCAAGCCAGCACCTTCCACCAGCAGAAATTCACATTTTACCAAAACAAAAATTAACCAAATTCCCCAGCCCCCAACCAGTTTCAGCCTCCAGCCCTGGTTCCGCTGGAGTCAGACTGTGCACCCCAAGCACATCAGTAGCCCACCCGTGGGTGGATCCAGCTCCAGGGCATCAGTTATGGGATGAGGCTGGTGACAGCAGGCACAGTCAGACCCAGGCACAGTGGAACAAAGCCAGTTTGAGTGAATGGCTCAGCTTTGCCTGACCAGTTATTCCTGCCGCGCTCACACTGGGGGATCTTTGTCTGATGCTATTAATACCCATGTTCTGAGGTTTAGGCCTGGAGGGCTTCTGCATGCATTAAGGAAGCATTGAATGCCCCCTTAGCTCCCCACTCAGAGCCTGATTGAAAGTTGAGTTGACATGGTTGCAATGACGCATGCATTAAGATACCCTGTGCCATGCCAACTCTCCTCCAGGACAGGCTGGAACTGGGCTGGGCTCCGATTTCCAGGAGCCAAAGTGACACACTAGGCCACACTGGGCAGAGATGGGTTATTTTTAAACATTTTTGGTTGAGCTCCTGCTTTGTTGAGTGGGAGCTGCGCCCGGCACTGGAGTGGATCAGGGAGATGGCAGCTGCTACAATGAGCACAGTGCAGCTAGCAGCTGGAGGCTGTATAGGACAGACAGGCCCTTGGGCTCAACGGGTGCTAAAGCAGCAGGATCTGAATCTCTATTCCTGTGGAGTCACCCTTTACTGGTAAACAAGCACAAAGTGCTCTGAGCACAGGACAGGGAGCAAGGGACTCCTGTGTTGTACTGCCAGCTCTGACATTACCTCCTTCTGTGGCTTTGGCCAAGTCACTTTCCCTGTGTATGTCTGTTTCCTCTTCTGTAGCAAGGGGACCGCAGATACCTGCGGATGCCTCACAGATGCGCGTTAGGAGCAATTTGTTCATGTCTGTAAAGTGCTCTGAAGATGAATTCTATTGTTAGACTCAACCATTTGGTTACAGAGTAAGCACTGCACAGAGGCCAAGGAGCGGCTGGGCTGGGCAGGGGGAATTGTAGGGGTAAGAGGCCAGAACCTCACTCTGCTCCCATCTGGGTTAAAGGTTCTGCTGGAAGTACAGGACAATGGATGGATTCTTCTTTGTTTTATTCCAGGATCTGTTCGGGACCCTGCTCCATCCTTGGCTTAGGAGGAGCTGAGTGTACAGTCTGCCTTCCACCAGAAACCTGCCCAGTTGATGCCTCTCATCTCTGCAGATAATAGAGAATCTTGCATTGCTGCTTCCAGGGTCTGTCATGGTCCCGTCACTTCCATTGTTGGAAACACGGCCTTCCGCAGAGGCTGGGTTCATTTATTTGCCAGCAACTGTCTGTCCTGCTTTACTAACTGAAGCCACAAAGAGGACAGGAGAAAGAGAATGCAGGGAACAGAGGCCTTCCTTATTGACTGAAATTTGCCTGCCAGCTTGTCAGAGCAGCTGAAATTAGACTGAAGGCGCTGATTCACATAAGGCATCGGAACTGTTATACAGAGCCAGAATCATAGTGACTCAGGGTGTGCTGAACTCATTAGCATTATAGCTCTCATGGCCTCGCCCTTGCTGATGACTAAGTCACTGATGTGGGCAGAGTGTCACCCAAGAAGTCACACGTGAGGTGGTCAGCACTGATGAGTGGGGCCAGACTGCAATACTAACCTTAGTGGGCTAGTTTCTGTCATTAGCTGGCAGCTACTGTAAAGATACTCCCAATGTGCAGAAATGACTGCCATGCACTCTACAGGGTGCTGGGTGAATTTCAGCTGGGGTGGCACCTGCTTGGGATTTCTCAGCAAGAAACCCCAAATGACAAGGGTCGTGTCCTTCCAGCCAAAGTGCGTGCCCCAGGGGAGGAGGCTACCAAGTGCAGGCTTTTTGGAGGGGCAAGGGAGGTCCCTGCTTTTGCTCAGAAGAGAAGACTGCTCCAGGCTGACTACGGACTGCATCTTGAGCACCAGGAGATGAGAAGTGGGAGCTGGCACATTTCTTTGTTATTAGAGGGTGGCTCCCAAATGCTAGACTGCATTTACTGGCTACTTACTGAAGGGCAAATTACTATGATGATCCAACATGTGCAGAGTTGCATGTGAGGACCAGGCACTCCCATCAGTTTGCTAGCATAAGGTCACTCACGAGCCAAAGTTTTTTATATGATAAAGAAAAAAACAAAATTTAAGTTTGTGTTTTTCAAAGAAATAAAAACAGAACAAGAAAGATTTCGATGAACGTTGTAAGCAGACTTAAGAAAAAAGATTAGTTGTATTTTGGGCCAACAACCTTCAACGGTTGCCTTTTCAAAAGTCATTATTGCAACCTAGTTGAAAAGCCTTGAATGAAAGCAGATCCTCTCCCATTTAGTTAGCTTAAAATGGGGCTGCTCACCAGCGAAAGTGGCAACTGGCATTTGATTTTGCTGCTGTAATGCCCACGCCCTGGCCTAGGCACACACCATTGAACGCTGAGGGATGTCAGGCCATGTCAGTCATTTCACTGCAGCTGACTGAGGTCAAGTCTATGTCCCTGACCTCCGACAGCTGCTTTGGCTACTTTTCAGCCAGTGGCAGAAGCAAGTTTAGGTCTGTGCATTCAAGTGGGAACATTCCTCCTGAACTCTCGGGGAGGGCGGGGGGCTCTTTAATGGCAGCTGTGTTGGCACCAGCTTGCTCCTATCTATTACAGGCCAAAAAACAAAGGGGCTGGGTAAAGTGACAGCGACACGCACACATTTCTGACAACCCCAGCATTTCAGCAAGTGAAGACCGAGGGTGCATGGTGGCATAGCGAGGAGCAAGGGGACTTGCGGAGGGCAGGGAGAGGCATGGCATTAACAGACAGACCGGTAAGCCCAACAGAAATGAGATACCACAAAAACTTTTATTTGCCAGATTATGAGGTTTTGCACCGTACGCCATGAGAGGTGCTTGACAGAAAAAAGGAACAACACGACTTACACCTAGATTCTGCAGGAGCAGTTCAACATCTGGAGCAGTAACAAGCCTCCTACCTAAGCAACCGGACTGACACAAAGTCACACACTCTGGAGGGTGCTGCCCAACTGCAGGCTTTGCTTTCCTTGAAAGCAGATTGAGCAGCTACAAAAGCAACAGAGGGCAAGAAGGCTGGGAGTGTAGTGACCCTTCTCTACATCTATCCAGACAGCCAGGTGATGTTGAAGTGAAACTCACCCTTGGGTGCTGACAAACACTTCCCCCAAAAGATGCAGGGGACATGCTGATGAGTCAGGTTTATTTTTAGTAATGATCTACAGCAAGGTTACATGGGCCCAGAGGTAAGGAGGATGGTGTTCTCCATTTCTAGGGAACTTTTACAGAAAAGCTGAAAGATTGTGCAAGAATGACAATGGAAACTTCCCACAATGCTGGATACATGAGAAAGGACTGGACATTAACCCAGGCATCCCACGGGAGCAATCCATGTAAGCTAGGAGATGGTCTGTCCTCAACTGAGTCAGATGGGGAGGGAAGAAGGTCTGTTTCACGAGGTTTTTGTATTTTGTCCATCACTGTAACAGGGGGCATCTCACTCATAGCCATTCTTTGAAGATCTAAGCCTGACAAAATCAGAGGAGGCTGCTGAAAGCCTCAAAACACAATTCAGGCCAGCTGGGCATGTGACATGTCAGCAACTCTAAGATATTGCTGGTTACTTAGAGCTGTGTTAGGAGCAAAGACCTCAGAATTGTGCTTTCTAATTAAAAGAATATCACAGTAATGCCCTCACAAACCCACTTGGCATTAGCGTTTAGAGAGTACATGGGCCATTACCAGACACACAGCAGCAGTAGTCTTTAGTAAAGGTCTGAATTGTAATCAAAATGGAGATCCAGAAGTAAATGCAGTGAGATCACAACAGTGCTGCGTATGCAGGTCACTTTCCAGGCATAGTTCTGACTTTGTACTGTTCAGCCAGGTGGTCTTCTAAGAGCAAGTCTGCCCAGCCACACGAAGCCAGACACTTTGTACCTGGACTGGAAACACCAGTCACATTTCCCTCAGTTACACCTGTTGCAAGCTACCCCACAGGAGCGTGACCAGGTAATTACAGAAACAATCTTTTAGAGTCACACCGTGTCTTGTTAATTTCTGTCCAGCCAGTGAAATCTGTCTGTGCCTGTGTCTTAGCACAGGGTATTCCCTCATTAATGATCATTACAGTAACTGCAGCTTTAAATGACACCCCCCTCACATTCAGACACATACACACATGTTGTACACACACACACACACACACACACACACACACACACACACAGTGCAACAGTACATAGATATCATATATACACCCCCCCACTGGCATGGTTTCAGATGTGACTGTTACCTTGTTTCCCTGTTCAGAACAGCTGTGTAAAGGAGATAGGGGTGGTTGTATTAACACTTTACAGAACTGAAAGAGACAATGAACACATCCAACAGTGGGCACAGTGAGTTGGATGGGAAAAGGGTGATGGTATAAACTGCGATTGCAAACAAACAGTCTTTATAAAGCTTTTTAAAATGCCGTACAATGGCAGGAACTTACAATAGCATAGCACCATCCTCATTGTTTCCCTGATTATTCTTATAACATGATTCAGCACCACTAGGTTAAAGAAAAGCATGGTTAAAAGGGGTGTGGATCAATGTGCATCATAGACAAATCCACACGCACGCACACAGGCGCACACATACACACGTGCACTTAAACATGCTCTGGCCTTTGTTTGGGTTTCTTCCAATGCTATCACTCTTGCTTGAGAATATTGGTTACTGTTCAGGATCAAGGTGAAACTTCTTCAAATGACATTTATTTTGGGGGCAAGTGGGGAATGTTTCCCTTAACAGATTTGTTGCTCTTTCACAGTTGCGCATGGCTCACCTAGTGGCATAACAAGCACAGCTGGTACAGCCGTACCTCAGTGAAGCTCCCGGCCTGGAATTTGAGAGGTTAATTCAATTAGTAATTAAATGGAAATCATGGTTTTCCAGATTCCAAGGCTCTAACTGATGTGACATTTACAAATGGTCCTGACTAGAGTTTGTCTGGAATCCAAAATTATTTTTTACAACACCCTGATTTCTTTTCTTTAACTGGAGATCCTGGATATTCTTAGAGATCTCGGTAAAATCACCTTTCCCTGGGCACAAAATTGCACTGGGGATCCAGGGGCTGGGTGTGAATTGAGTTTCCCGGCTGTTTTGTACCAACTGAATGTTTGCAGACGTCAAGCAGCACATGGGAGATGTAGCTAACACCCAGGATTTAGTGCAGGCCAGTGGAAAAGTGCCTTTAACAAGCTCCACCCACCACCCTTAGTTCTATAAAATGGTTTGTTTGAAAAGAGGCAGAGATGATGGTGCATGGAGTGTGCAAACAGTCTGATCCGACTGGAGCTTGGCGTTTTAAGATACTAACCAGGTCTTTTCATATGGTAAATGCTGTTTTGGAGCAGAACAGATTTCCTGGGGATCCAGAGGGAGAGGGCTTGTGCATGGACCCTGAGAGAGACAGACTGATCTCCGCTGCCAAGCAGTAAACCATATTTTGCTGTTTGCCACGTGCTTGTCTATGAGGGCTTCCGAGCATGAAGCTAAGAGAAGAGTTAGGCTGAGAATGGTGGAATTTCTTAAAGAGAACAGAGGGTCTCTTCTGGCTCTGGCTCTCACGTCGGCTTGAGGAGAACCGACACCTGGCCAGTCTCTTCCAAGCTGTGAGATCGCCTCTCTAAGATTCAAGAACTGACCAAGTGGGCCTGTGTTTCCTCATCTCTGATACAGTCCAAAAGCCTGAGGTATGCAAGGAGAGGAGGGCAGCTTGTATGTTCTATTCCTTTGGCAGCCCCTAGGGCAGAACTGCCAACAGCCTAATGAGTACCCCCAAAAGACCAGAAAGCACAGTGTTACAAGCCACGAAGGAACATTTCCAATGCCTGGGGGCGGGCAGCTTCCACACAGGAGCCAAGATTTTCCCCTTTGGAGAATTAACATCGTGCAAGCTTTGGCATTGAATCCATGGTCTCTGTGCATGCATGCTGCCATTCCCAGCTCTGCTCACTGAGTGAGTGAGTTGCCAATTCCACAGAAGCAGTTTGGTTAGGAGACATTCAGGCTGGCTAGTCCATTTCACAGGCAGTGGCCCACAGGCCTGTGAACCAGAAACAAAGCGAGTGGCAATCAGAATTGGTCTGGTCCGGCTAATACATTCTGTGTGTTACTAGTCAGCGTCAAATAAGTTAAAGAGCTCAAATTCAAAACTGTTGGCTTTTTAAAGAGGTTACAGATATTTTTTTCCCATTTGATAAAAATTTCACCTTAATTTAAAAATAATAATAAAAAATAAAAAAACCCAAGAGCAACAAAAATAGTCATTACAAAATAGCACCATGTCTCTGTTCCGGGCAAGCTGGCACGTGAGGCAGCGCTGCAGGAAGCAGAGATGGCAATGAGCAGAGCCTCAGACCAAACACACCATGTGTGGCCGGGACCTGGGGCAGGCCTAGGATAGGTTTCCCTGTAGGAGCCTGTAAGGGTCTTTCACTCAAAGGGCATGTGTGGTCTTCTCTCCCTTTGGTCAATTCCGCCTCCGCCGGGGGAAACCCCACTAAAATAGGGCAGTTTACGCATTTTTCTTCCCATCTGATGTGTTGCCAGCTGCAATTTGGACATCTGCAGAGGGAGAGAGGACAGAGTGGTGAAAGAAGAAGACTGGGAGTCAGGATCCTTGTATCCCAGCATCTAACTACACTGGGGTGTGCAGCCTGCCCCTGTTTTCACCTACATTCTGGGCTGAATCAGCACAAAGGGACATTTACTGTCCTATGTCTATTGGCCATGGAGCAGCAACAGCCTGGAGTTGCACTGCTGGTCCCCTACCTGAATCTGGCTGGTGCCTGCATTGGAGATCACAGTCCTCCTTGGTGTAGAAACGGTTGAGGTTTCCTCGACAGCCACTGTAGATGAAAGGCCGGCACTCTGCCACTTTCTGGTTATAATACCACCTAAGTGTGTACCTGCTGCAGTCTCCTTCGTCCAAGGGTGAGCTGCAGGGGTCAGCTGGGAGAAAAAAAGTGAACAGACTTGCTGGTTAGCTTCCCTGAGCCCGAGAGAGAAAAGAGATCAATGCTTTGAAATCTGCTCTGACCTCATACCTAGCAACACATCAGCAGAGACATTAGGATGCCTCTTGCCGTTCAGAAGCCAAGGAAAACCCCCCGTAAGGTAGAGCTAGAGAGAGATGGAAAGGAGCCAGGCGGGGATGGTAGTTTATATGTGAATGGAAGACATTTACGAACATTTGACATTGGTCATACCTATGTAGAAGGGGAAACTGAGGCATGTCAGCTGTCAGAAGGTTACGGAAACTCACCATCTCTTAGCATGATGCTCTCTGTCCCATCAACTTCCAGGCCCTCTTCGTAGTCCTCCGCTGTGTAGACGTGCTCATACTCAGGGTCATTGGTATTCACAACTTGCATCTCATGCCCTGGAAAATAACCCAGCCACATGAGAAGGGCCACAGGAAAGGCCAGTGCAGGGTAATAAGAGCAGGTGGATGGGCTCACGGGGCTTTCAGGCAGAACAGTGGGATCTGTCCCTCATCATTTCTAGGATGACGACAATGGACTTCAGCTTTGACTCGGAAAGCGGCTGATGAAAATGGCAGATTCCATAACAGGCCTGGCAAACATGCCGCCGAGCTGCCCGGCTGGCACATTGGCTTGTTTGCACAAAGGAAGCCAGGGGGGAGAGGATTTGGCTGCACCACCCAGTGTCTCTCTGTACCACAGGAGTCACTTGCCAGAAGGTGCAGTGCCACAGCACAGGGACCTGGGTGGCTGTAGCCACACTAGAACCTGCTGTGGTCATTTTGCTGGAATGGATATTGTTGCTGGAGAACAGATACAAAATGTTCTAAAGCAGACAAAGGGAGTATGGCGGCAGGGCAGAGGAGAGGCAAAGGAGCTGTCACCAAAAATGCTAACAATTAAATAAATGGGGAACGAACATATTCTCTTGAGACTTCTCTCTACAAATCTCTCTGTGCCCTACCTTATTGGGACAACAGAGAAGCCGGAAAAGGAGCAAGAGGGAGGGTTTGAGCCACCTTCACTTACTATTGGATGCAATTCAAGTTTAGATGTTTATCCACCAACCTATGCTGCTTTACAGTTTACTTTAAACCAGCCATCCTGTAGCATCCAGCCAATCAATGCTTCCACTCATTCTACACATTCCCATCATTCTTCAGACACAAATGCCCTCTTCTCGTACCTTTCAATCCATCCCTTCATTTACTCTCTATCCACAGTCACTCACCCATGCACTGGTCATCCTGGACATTCACACATCCAATACATTCACGTACCCTTCCATAAACCATTTGACCATCCTGTAGTATCTATCCAAGCCACACACTTACTCATCCAATTATCCACTCAGTCACAGTTTATCTTTCCGTATACCTACCCACACATCGTGAACACCTTGCCCACTCCACCTGTTAGATAAACATCACTTTCACACACCTGTCCCTCTCTAATCAGTCTGATCAAAAGTGTTTGGGGTTTGACAACATAGCAAAGACATCCCCATCTTTTCTGTGTCATTGCAAGAATGCAGATGATTTTTATTAACTCATAATACAATGGTCCATACCTAGGTGCATCTTAGCATTACGACAGTAATAAACAGCTAGAACTCTACTTTTAAATGGGCGGCAGCTTCCATAAGTTCTCTGAGTTACTGTTACAGAGGGCGGGCATTGCAATTGTTTGGTACCCTCAAGCGAAGGACACTGATGGCAGAGCTTCCATGCAGGACTCACAAAGACAGTGCTGGAGAATGACTATTATGACAAGGCACAAAGAGACAAGACTCACCCTCCTCTTCTTCAGTGTGTGACAACTTAAGCACAGGGACTAGATGAGCATTAACAGATGGGAACGGTTGGGTGGATGGATAGTTGGGGAGAAGACCTAAGAGGCAAGGACACAGCACAGACATCAAACAACATGAGAATGACTGACATGGCTCCTCTCTGACAAGTCACAGGCTAATGTTCAAGAGCAGCATCCGCACTGTCCCCTTACAAGGCTGCTAACAGCCAGCCAGAGATGGTGCAAAACTAGCATTGCAGACCTAAGGGAGGAAACAGCCATGAAGGAGAGAAGCACCATATATGGACAGGTCTGGACCTCCTCTTGGTGCCCACCATTGGACACTGAACAACAGCACTTTGTCTGCATCAGCCCTATCCTGTGGCATAATCAATGTAGTTGTAGCCTCCAGCCTCTGGTGGGATAAGGACCTCCCAGGACACAGGCTATACAGAAAAATTCACCTTACCTACTCCACTGCAAAGGGATGGCAATATAGTTGCTGGAAATACCAGCAGAGAGAGACCCCCAGGCAGGGTGTGTGCACAAAGGGAGACATATTCTCTTCAGATTCCCTTCATCCTAATCCACCCCATTCCCTCAGTAGATCTGGGCTTCTTGCAGTGCACAGATATGCTCTTGAATACAGCCTGTGGTTGGCACGCTTCGGTGGGTTAGAGTTTGAGCACTATACAGAATCAATGAGGCAGCTGCTAGTCAAACACCAATGGAGGACAAGACAGGACACAGACGTGCACAGCACGGGTCTTCCCAGATATGAGGCAGGCTCACTCTCAGCTCTGGATGAGTTCACAGATTCTACACAAACAGGAAGGCACTACACGAATGTTGAGAAGCCTCTGAACACTGTGCTGTATGAAACGATGCCTCTGATACTAAACTCAGCCTTTTCCTGCTGGGTCTGGCTGGAAACTGTGGAATTATCTACTAGAAGATAATCTCTCTCTCTCGCCACTCAGGGACAGTGCCTGCCTGGCTCTGCTCTGGGTGGGTTTAGTGTGGGTGGTTTTGAAAGATGCTTTGCTTTCTCGATCACCTGTTCTGCCGTGATCCTGATTTCCTCTGGTATTTCTTCCTCCTCTCCTGGAAGATCTATGTCTGTTCCTTGCATGTGTCTCCCATCCTCCTTTGAGAACAATCAGGCAAATAATTCATTTCATGTTTGCTCCAGCACTACCTATCTCCCCCTTGTCAGGCTTACACTGCTGGCTGTTCTGCTGGTCTCCTCTTCCCTACAAATGTCAGCTCTTTCTGGGAACCTGCCATGCTTCTTCCCCTTTGCTTTCCTTACCAGCCCTCTCTTCCCTTCCCCTCAGATTCACACCAGTCTTAGCCCTTGTGCAGGAATGGGTCTCACCCTGGATGAGTTTGTCAGCTTCCTTGTGCCATTTTATTCTCCTTCCTCCAGAGTATTTCCGACAGTAATTCCTGAGCCCTGGGCTGCATGGTCATCCATCTTTTGTATTTGGTGCCTCGGTATCACAAGTATTGGCTTCTCTGGGCACGACTTCCCACTGGGCAGGCTGTTTGAAGTGAGTAGGGGAGAGCCGCACTGGACCCTGGCTCCAGGGAAGGGATGGTGGCTGTGGCTCTGTTTGCTAATCTTGGCCTATCATGTCAGATGCCCTTAGGCTTAGGCTGCGGACGCCCAGTGCAGCACTCTCCTTTTGCTGTCAAATGCCTGGCCATACATTCCTGCTTTGAGACTGCACTATTGGCACATCTAGGTCTGGAGTCTGCTGAGTTCTCCTTCCCTGCAGGGATTCGCTCCATGGTGCTACCCGCTCAGACTGCCCACTGCACTCACAGACTGCCAGATGAGTGCTGCCAGACGCAAGACTTTGCTGGGAATCTGACTGCATGGAATGTTTCAAACTGCACCACGTCACTCATCACCTCTTCTGCCCAGCTCCCACTGTGCATCAAACCCCCTGCTCCTGGCCTAGTCAGTCACCTGCAGCGACCGCTCCCCTACCAACACAGCCACTCTTGCCAAGTCTCCTAGGGCTCATTGCTAAGCCAGCATCACCACAGGGCTGCCTCTTCTGTTCTGGAGAGGACAGGGGGAATGGCAATCTGTTAATCCAGCCAGCGTTGCAGGGCTGAGTTAGCTGCGTGTGACCTTCCAGCAGGGGCCGTGCCCCTTCTCTGTGAAACCTGCTACACATCTGGGAGAGCGGACCTGCTCGTGAATGACAGGGCTGCTGCTGCTGCTCAGCACAGCAAACTGGGGTTACAGGGCTGCATGAGGGGGTTACAAGAGCCAAAAAAAATCAGTGCTCACCTGATTCAGAAGAGGAGAACTGCCCTCCGCAAGCTGTGTGGAGAGAAAAAGAGAAAAGAAGAGGTTAATCCGTGGGGAAAGCCTTCTCCAGCACCCTGGCACTTGGTACCCGGTGACAGGGCAGGCCTATGCCAAGAAAGGGATGTCACAGAGAGCCAGACTAGACTGACAGGTCCCTAACACCTGCACAGGGCTGGCATATAGGTACCCTGAACACCTCCAGATGCGGGAGTCACGGCACATGCAACTTCACCAAAAGAAGGGGAGGGGAAGGGGCAAAAGGACAGAAGGCTAAGGAGGAGACAGCGAAGGGGATGAGTCTGTTTCCCAGTTTCTGCCCAATGGATTCCCCGGTAGTGATCAGAGATCAGAGCTGCGGTGCTGCTCAGAAGTTGGAATCAGTTCCAAGTGGAAGGTGAAGCCTCACTTACCGCAGTGCTCGCTCATTTCCTGCCTGACAAAGGCGCGGATCGCTTGTTCCTGCAGAGAAAACCAAGGGAATGAGGGTAGAGGGAAGAGTCGCCTTCCACCCACCCCCCCACAATGAGCCAGCCACAGCTGATCGAGGGATCACAGGGAAAAGAGCAGTCTCCTCCCACGCCAGCAGTCCAACATTTGAGCCAGATCAGGAGGGAAACTGTAAAGGGGAAAAGGCCTCAAGCCTACGTTGCAGGAAGCCAGGATTTGAGTGTCAGCGCCAACCTCTGGCTCCCACAGCCAGCCCCTGGGAGAGGGAAGCATCCCACTGCTCTGGTTGGGATGGGGGTTGCTATTGCGGGTCACAGCTTTGCTTCAAGACCGCAGGGAGCTCTTTTCTCACCGTCATGCCGGGCTCCCCCTTCTCTCCTCTTGAGCCTTCGAGTCCTGGATTCCCCTGAAAACAAGCCAAATAGGAAATCAAGAGGCGTGCTACGTGGTCAGCAGCTCCCTGAGCCAGGAGACACCCACCCTCTGCAGAATCCTCTCAGCCCTCAGGAAGCTCTCCTCTTCCCCTGAGGGTGGTGGGGTTCAAAGCACAGCCAGCAGGTCAGGGCAGAGCCAAGCAATGCACAGCCAGCAGGTCAGAAACATGCTTACAAACCTGATCTCCTCTCTCTCCTGGAATCCCAGGGACTCCTCGGGCCCCTATAGCCGACTCCCCTGGAGGACCTCTTTCACCCTGCAGCAAGAACAATCACACTGACACCCTGGCCAGCAAGGGGAGTTCTAGGATTGGGCCGCCTGAAGAAGGGCAGTATCCCAAAACATGATCAACCTTCCCCCCCATGTCCCAGAGACTCCCTCGTGTAGGGAATGGGGCTGTTCCCAAGAAGTGGCTGTAAACAAGCTGGTACGTGTGACAGCCTAATTTATTTCAAGAGTTTTCTCAGCTGATTCCAAAACATAAGATTCTTCTGCTTTCATCTCCCTTTCCCCAGTGAGAAGTCCTTGAGCACGGGTCCCCATGCCCTTGTAGGTGAGTTCTGTTCCCCTAAGGAAGCAATCCGACCCGATGCCAAGATGCAGCACGGGGGGTAGACACCACACACGGTGCCCTGGAGCTGGGTTCAGGGCAGCCCTGAAGCTGTTCTTATGGGTAACTGGGAGCTCATGAACAGCAGTGCTCCAGGACACTGTCAGAAGGAACACACTGCACCCTGCTCAGGATCAGAGGCGCCCTGGCAAGCATTCGTTCAGGATCCCCACAGCTCCTGGGGGGAAAGGAAATAGTTCCAGAGACAGAGAGAGAGGTTATGAGACTGACCCGAGTCAAAGAGTGAGTCAGTGATGGAGCTGGGAATTGAATTCAGGAGTCTGACTCCCAGCCCCCCTGCTCTAACCAGTGGGCAACACTGCTTGTCACTCCCATAACCTCTGCACAGTTCATAGATCCTTCCTGAACAGTCTAACTACCCTCTCCTCACTGCCTGCTAACTACAGCCTGGTCTGGGGCCCTCCGCGTGACCCTGGGATGGGGATACGCCCAAGCCGAACTGAAACAGATGGAGAAAAGAGGGCAGGGAAAGGGGAACTGCTTCTGCCACCCTGTGCCTGCCAAGGGACCCCAGCGAGCTCACTCTCGCCTTTCAAGTGGTCTCTTGCTCCTGAATGCTGCACAGAAAAGGGGCTGCTCCCCCTCAGACACTGGTCCCTTTGCTGCCAGGGCAGGGAGTGCACTGGGTCTTGGGTCCAATTTTTGTTACATTAAGTTCCAGAGGCAGAAGGAGACAGGAGCTCGCCACCTGTTGGCCATTCAGAGGGCAGCACTATCCTGGTGGGGAGAGGTGGGCAGACGCAGGACATGGCCATGCACAGTGGGGAAGAGATTCTTACCTTCTGTCCTTGAATCCCCTCCGGGCCCTTAGGGCCAACACTGCCTGGTGGGCCAGGTGGACCAGCTGCTCCATCATTGCCCCTAAGGCCTGGGGAGCCAATAATACCTGGAGCACCCTGAGAAAAGAGGAGGGGTTAGAAGGGCACTACCTACTCAGGGCAGCACAAACTGCGGGAGTACGACAGACTGACACCTTGGCTCACTCTCAGTCAATCTCCCACAGAACTGTCCTGTCCTGTGCCATTCGAGAGAGTGTGATGCCAACTCTCACAATTTCATCACAAGACCCACTGTATCTGAGGGTTTTTTGTTTTTTTTTTTGGAGAGGATGGTGAGTAGTTTCAAGGCAGGGCTGGAAGTCTTGTCTCGGTTATAAAATCGCCACAGTTCCCCAGTTGGCTGGGGATATCCTTACACCCAATAGGACACATCAGCATCTGGTTCTGGTTAACAGGCTTCCAATGGTCAGCCTCTGAAAACTGTCCAGCAACTAGCAAGCCGGGGCCCCAGAGCATTGCCATCATCCTGGGGGGTTGCCGTAGCAGCAGAAGAGGGCTCCTGCTGGGAAGCTACCAAGCTCTTAAGCGCTTAGGGACAGGTCCTGATCCTATTAACAACGATAAAACTCTCATAAGCTTCCAGGGGACTGGAGTCTGACCTTTAGTGCAGCATAACTCACCCGGTCTCCTTTCTCTCCCTGGTCTCCTTTGGCTCCCTGCTGACCGTCAAATCCCCTGTCACCCTGGGAAGGTAAAGAACAAGGTGGTTTTTCTAGGCAGGTGTGGGGTCAGCTTTGGGCCCAAATTTCAGGTTTGCAGATTGCTGCTCAGAGTCTAACAGCAGTTCGACCAGAAACGTTACCGGTCAGTTCAGTGGGGAATTTCAATGCAGTTGAATTTCAAAGGCCCAGCGCTCGTCACAGCAGCCTGCTGGCGAGGGAGAGCCAGAAAGCCAGTCCCATTTGCAACACGAGGGCCAGTGAGCAGATGTCCATTGGCCCAGGCCAGCCAACAGCACTGCTGGTGGGGAAGAGATTCACACAAACCCCATCCAGCTGGAGTCCTGACAAGCTAACATCTCCACAACTGCGCTTCACTGGCCCTGAGGTTTGCAGGAGAACTCCCCTTCCACTTTTGGCAGAGGACTGGCGGGGGGAGGGTTTAGGAGAAGGGAGAGAAGAGACCTGAGAGAACCCCCCAGCAAACTTGAGGGGAGTGTCCTAATGGGTTTGCTGGGGGATGTCCCAGCATCTAATTGCTTCCCCAGGCTCCGGACCCAGTGCACTGGAAAGAGCTGTAGGGTCAGCTTAACGGGGAACTTCTGGCAGCTTTGGTGCCTCTATCAGCAGCACTGGAGAAATCCCACTGTCTGCACATAACGTGGGCACGTGCTGTGGTGAGCTATGTAACCAACAGACAGCAGGGCAGCTCCAGTCACGGAAGCCCAGGATATGAAGAGGGCGACCAGCCAGTCCCTCGGCAGCCCATCATCCTCAGTCCTCGCTCCACTTCCCAAACATTATTGCTCCTTAATTCCTACCTTGGGTCCCATGAGACCTTCTTTCCCGGGGATTCCTGGGGTTCCAGGCATGCCCAGCTCTCCCTAGGAAAACAAACCAGATGTTCATTCTGGCCACTCCAGATGTGCTCATGTCACACTGCCCTGGGGCCAGCTGGGGTGCACTTACCAGCTCGCCCTTCCTTCCCGGAAGTCCCATCCGGCCTGGAATCCCCGGCTCCCCCTAGAGCAGGCAGAAGGAGACACAGCTCAGTGGGAGGCTGGACGATAATGGAGAGCCAGGGCGGACATTGCCCTGGCCCCTCCATGCTAGGCTCATGCCCTGGAGCACAGACTGCTTTCTTATGGAGTTATATCTAGCCTGTGGCTTCACAGCCCTGCTCCACTCCAAAGGAAGCCAAGTCACTGAAGCCACACAGCTCTGCCCCGCCGTGGACCAGATGGGGATCGAACTGTCCCCACTTCCCATAAGCCTCTTGGCCCCACCGGGCAGCCGTTATTCCCTCTGAAGCCCTTAAGCATCATTTCCTCAGGGATCCATTCAGCTCTGCGGGGAGCACAGGGCTCCTCCCTTGAAGGCATCTCCCCAGCATACCCTGACTCACTGCAGTCCCACCTGCTGTTAGCGTGATGGCACTGCCACCTCCGGACCCAAGTTGTGATCACCTCTGCTGACTGGCTGGAGGGGTGGGGGCGGGTCACCTGTGCAGACACATGAACACTCACCTTCTCCCCCTTATCTCCATCCTGGCCACAGGCGCCTTTTGTTCCCCGATCCCCCTGCAGTGAAGAGAGGAGAGTCACAACACAGCTCTGTGACCAGGGAGACTGCACTCGCATTGCTTCGGCACTCGCCCCGGGGAGGAGGCTGGCTTTGCGGACGGGGTTTATGCTGGGTATCGGGCGTCAAGGTGGAGAGATTCCGGCCACCGAGACAATGTCTTGCAGCTGATACCACCAAACCCATTCCTGGGAGGCTATACAGCCCCCTAGGAAAGACCCCACTGTGTCTGAGCCCATTGCCGGGGCCAGTCTGTGGCCTGGGGTTTCCCTAGGACTGATCCTGAATGCAGGTTCCTCTCACAAACCAGTGCTTGGCCCCATGACATGGCTGTGAGTGGGCTCAGCTTCCCTCTGATCTGCCCTAGATCGATGTCTGGCCCAGGCAGGCAGGCTCTCTCCGGGTCACAGGAGGGCGGGCAGACAGACAGACAGAGGAAATCCCCACCTTAGGGCCTCGCATTCCCAGTGGCCCTATGTTCCCTTTCTCCCCTTTTGCTCCTGGGATTCCATCCTTTCCTGGCAGGCCCTGGAGAAAGAGGGAACACAGAATGACTCTCAGGCTTTGCTCCTGGCCAGTGGGGGAGAAACAGCAGCTAGGGACATGTCCTCACCGACTCTCCAGGGTCTCCTGCTTCACCAACCTCACCCTGTAAAGACAAACACACCCGGTTAGGGCCGGAGGGGCTGGGTGTGGGAGTGACGCATGCATGTACATGTCAGGATGGGGACTTGCGGGCAGATAGGCCTGCAGATGTTCTGGCAGGCCTGTGTGTACGCACTGGCAGGCACACCCACCTCTGCACACGAGTGGCACATGCAGGGCTGTGCGCTGCGTGGCTGTTCTTACCTTCTGCCCCCCAGGGCCGCGTGCCCCTGGGAAGCCTGTGGAGCCCTTGTCCCCTTGCTCGCCCTTTCCTCCCTGCGGGTGAAAGCACACAATCACTGCACAGCCTGAGGCAAGCTCCCCTTGCCCCCAGCAGGCGGCTGGAGGGACAGAACCAGCCTCTGAAATTATATTAGATTCAAACAAGAATTCCCCAAATGAGAGTAACAAAACATCCCTGATTTGCTTCCCCCACGGCAGTGACTCACTAGCTAACTCTCCTGCAGGCCAGGCTGATGCACCCCAGGGAAAACAGGTGTGTCTCTGTGCTGAGCACCACCACCCACCGCCCGAGAGAAGGGGGGCTGGGGCTGGGCAGGACAGGCCATCAGCAGAGTATAACACAGTCTGGGACTGAGCCTGTTCGGTCACATCTTGGCCCGTTCCCTTGCAGTTTCCAGTGACCCTCCCCTCACAGGAGCCCCCCGTCCTCCTCGTTGCTGGTCTCCATTCCATAACTGGACCCTGCAGCTCCCACAGATGCCAGCCTGAAGCCCCACCTCTCTCCAAGGCTGCCCTCACAGCAAGCGAAGAAGGGCACAGAGTGTCCAGCTCCTGGCCCCTCTGGCCGCCCGTGCTCCACAGCACCCAGTCATCACAGCACCTGCTCTCGGTCCTGCCAGGCTCCTGGGCGCTGTGGCTTCCCCCAAGCCTGTGGGACAGCTTCCAGACCAGCGCACCCCCATGCCCCCCTGCCTGTCCTCCAGCTGTTCGCTCACGTACCTTCTCTCCTAGGAGGCCTGGGTCCCCCTTGTCGCCTTTCTCCCCTTCCATCCCCTTCAGGCCGCGGTCTCCCTGGGCAGGGGGAAGAGCAGAGGGTGCAGGGAGTCAGTCCCCTGGTGGGCAGGAGGACGACTCCCGGGCTGGGATTCAGAGTAGAGCAAGGCACGAATTGGGGCTGGAGGGGAGATTCCTGGGGTGGTGACTTGTCTGTTTGGCTAAAGGGACGTGGGGACTAGGGGGAGGAGGTATGGGGGAGAACTAGCTGCCAAGATCTGGGCTGTGAACCCCAAGGCGGGAGAGGGTTGCATGGGGTGTGGACCAAACCCCCAGGGGTCCCCACCAGGCTGAAACTGGCAGCCACAGGCTCAATATCAGGAAATGCCTCCAGGCTAATGAATCTTCTCAAAGAGTCCTGGGAACAGCCCATAGGGAACACTCCGCACTGGCCCCTGGGCAACGGGCTCTCTAGGGGGTAGGGCTCTTACCGGCTCCCCCTTGTTCCCCCGGACTCCAGCTGGCCCCTCCACAACGACAGTATCACCCTGCACACGGGGGAAAAAAACCGCACAGCAGCTAATGAGAGTGCAAAATAAACCAGCCACCCACCGACCCCTGCTGCAGTTCACAATCCCACTGGCTTAAGCAGGGTCATGTGCCCAAGGACCATCTGCTGCTGCTCACAAGCCGGTCAAGAGTCTAGCTCACAGGCACCACTGCGGTGCAGGGCAGACCACTTCCCCATGCCAGCGGGGAGCAGGGCCTCACCGCAGCAAGGGCAGGTCCAAGGACCCTCTCACCCAGCAGCGAGAACCCCTGGGGCTGCCACCCAGGGACGCAGGCAGGGATTCCTGGAGCAGCCCCAGGGTTAGGGAGTGTCCGGTCTGGGCAAAGCCAACACTGGCCACTAGCACTGAAAGGGCTCGTGTGGGGTGGACTTGCTGTGGCAGGATTTGGGGAGGTTGCAATCGGGCACGAGTGCCTGGCACACAGGTGGCAGGTGGAAAGGCTCCATGCACTACAGCTTTGCCAGTGCAAATCTACTTTTCCACCTTCCTCTGGGGACTTTGGTCCAGACAGTCCCAGGTATGGAGGCAAACGGGGCTTTCTGGTGTGGCAGTCGGGGCTAGCGGTCAGCGGGACTCACCTTGTCTCCTTTGGGCCCCATAGCTCCAACGTCTCCCTAGAAGAGAAGAGAGCGTGGGTCAGAAACATGCCTCGCACCGGGGCACATGGGTCTCACGACTGTCAGGCCCATTCCCACGATAGGCCAGCCTGGCCACTGCCAGTCCCAAGGGCCTCCCTCAGAGCAGCAAGGAGACCTGATACCCGGAGGAGAGGCCCAAGAGCCCAAGGGACCGCAAACTAGGGAAGATCATGGGGTCCTGAGAGGCATGAATTGGGGGCTCAGGATGAGAGAGAAACAAGTTCACACCTGACTTCATTTGAACTAGGAACTGGGAGAAATGAGAGCAAGAGGGAGAATCGGCCCTGAGATCCCCTAGAGAGGAGACGGGGTCTCCTGAGAGGGTCAGGCAGCTGCCCAAGCAGGGTGGCATCCAGGGGCAGCTCTGGGCAATACCCTGCCTGATCCCACTCCCTGGTCAGAGCGGGATTGTACCCAGTCGGCAGGTGCCTGCATTTCAAGAGAGGCCTGATGGAGAGGGAGGAGGGAGAAGACTCCCCTCCCCCAGACCGCCACCAATAGTTTGCTTACTTTGTCACCTCGCTCCCCTCGGTTTCCAGGAGGCCCCTAAAGAGAAAAGAGAAGGGGAGTCACTGGTGAGTGGGAGCCAATCCCAGCCCTGGTTAAAGGGCAAGGTGAGGGGAGGAGGAAGGTATTTACCGCTGGCCCACGATCTCCCTCCAGCCCCGGGCGCCCGTCTTCACCCTGCCGAGAAGGAAACGGACACTGAAACTGAGCACGGGGACAGGCCAGGGAGAGCTGGGACCCAAGGGCCACAGGGGGTCGATTCCATATCCTGCCATCCTGACCCCCTGGCGAGGGGAGTGAGAGGCAGTGACGGCGGTCTTTGGGAGGGTCCTGGGCATGGGATGCCCCCAGGGTACCCAGTTGTGGGCTTTCCTCAGACCCAGCCAGGGTGTGTGTCAAGACAGGGGTGGGGGGGGGCTCTCCTCAGGGAGATGGGCTCGAAAAGCTCCATCTTCCACCTCCGAGACAGCTCCACGTACCCCCTGCCCACGCCGAGCCGGGCCAGCCGCCCAAAACCGCAAGGCCTAGCAGAGTCCCCAGCGCCACTGGGGGGCACTTGGCCACGCTCCCCAATGCCACGCTGTGGGCTGAAAAGCCTTTCTGGCCCTGCTAGATTAAGATGCGCGTCCCCTCACACACAGCAGTGCAGGGGGGAGGGGTGGGTCAGCGGGGTCTGCACTCCACAGCTGGGGGAGGCAATAGGGGAGATACGTACCCGTGCCCCTGGGTCTCCTCGCTCGCCTCTTGGGCCCGGCTGTCCAACCCCCACGTCTCCCTACAGAGCAGAGAGGCAAAGGCCATTAGTGACCCTGCAGTTAATGGCAGCATTCTCCGAATGAGCCACAGGGAGCGGCAATCCTGCACACCTTGCCCAGGCTGCACGAGTGGGGCACTACCTTGGCCCTGCTGGATCGAGCCCCTTTCCATGCCCTCTGCCTGCTCACTTGGTCCCATCTCTGGGAATCTCTAGCATCATGCTCCATTTAACACTGCCCCACACATCATATGACACTGCATAGCCTGACATCCAGACATGTGGAGAAGGAAAGACTTGGTTTCTCCTCGCTGTTCCCTTGGTGGTCAGCGGTTTCCATGTAGGGGGCAGGATCCTTCTCAGGGGTGCTGCTGGATGACTGGAGGGGATCTGGCTCGGCTTGCATATGCATGAGCTGACTGCCCAGTTTGAAGGCAACAGCTCCCTTGCTCCTCTGGACCTGTACTGGGTGCACTGCATTGCCACCCCATGGCTCAGCCCACAGGACTTGGCTCCATGGTCATTCCCCACAACAGGCTTCTTCAGAGGTAAGTGACTGCACCAGAGGCAAGAGGAAGGGAGAAGCGCAGCCTTTGCAAATGGGTCAGATACACTTGATCCCAAGGGCTCCCCCTAGGTAGTTCTGAGCTGCTCCTGTAGCTGTCTATCAACATCACTAGCCCTGAAGCCGTACTGGTGGAGAAGAGTCTGGACTCCTCCAAAGACCCATCTCCCAAGGGGGGAACAGGTGTTATTCAAAGGCAACTGGGAACACGCACCAAGCGAGAAGAAAATACTCTAGCTGAGGACCTTGGAGAATACATGTCCTTCCCCCACACTGCAGGAGCAGCAGGAGGCTGGTGGAGCAAGGGTCAAGCCAAAGCCTACCTTGTCACCCTTCAGTCCTGGGATGCCTTGTGCCCCCTAAAACAAGAGAGACAGATCAGTGTGCCAGCCTGGGGGCCTTGGAAGAGAGCCCCAGGGGTCTGCTACATCACTGGATTCAAAGATCAGTGCTGCCCTGGTCCAGATGCCAATCACAGTTACACCAGGGAGGGGGGTCAGACCTGGGCCACATTGCCTGTGCTACTCACCTCGCTTCCCTTTCCCTGGGCAGACTAGTGGCAGCAGGGGTTAGCAGGAGGGAACAAGCAGGCTGAGGGAGTTTTAGTTGAAGGAATGCAGCTATCCACCTGTCCACCCCTCCCTCTCCCACCCCAACACACACAAGGGACTCGTTCAAAGGTACGCCAAGTCAGCCTCTCTGAATCTGGATGCAAAGCTGCCCAGGCTCCCGTCCACAGGGAGACTCCTACGGGCCCCTGCATTGGAATAAGCAAGGGGGTTTTCTATCACCCAAAGGCCAGGAGATGGGGGCTGGAAGATCTCACACAATCCTTGTGACTGTGCGCAAGTGTCACAGTTGCGTGCACAATCAGCCAATGTGCTCCTGCTGTGGCAGTGGCACAGGTGCCTTAGATACCCAGCCCACCTGCTTTTGGGCATCTGACCTTTTAAAGCCCTCCCTTTGGGACTGTTCAAAGTGGCATTGGCTTGGGTTTTAATGGACTCTTTCCTGGCCCAGGGCAGCTACCCAACACCCCCTGCACCGTTCATTTTCTCCCCAGAGAGCCTGGCAGTTCAACTTCTCTTGCCTACTCCACCGCCAGGCTCTTTCCAGCACCGTGCTCAGCTCTCCCTTCCCAAGGCTCTGCAGGGCACCTACTGAGAGACGCTGAATGAGGGGGAGCTATAGCATCCTGGAAACCATCTCCTCCTCCTCCCACCAGGCCGCAACTACCCTGGGCTACACACCCAGCACTCTAGGCACCAGATGTCCAACACTCACCGCTGGCCCTGGGGGCCCCGGCGGCCCTGGCGATCCAGAGGTGCCGTCTCTGCCAGGGAAGCCAATCAAACCCTAGCAGGAAAAAGAGCAGTCAGTGAAGAGAGGCTTTGGTGAGGCCTCACTTCACAGCTAGCAAAGGCCTAGAAGCAGTCTTGGCTGTAAAGAGAACACAGTTAAGGCCTCACACTCAGGGCACCAGAGGAGGCAATAGCAGGTGCTCTCAGTGGGTAATGCAGCTTGAGGGGGAACTCCTGGGTCCTGCCAGGAAGAAGAGCCCCGTTCAGTGAGGGCAGGCACTGCCACACGTGACCAGGGAGATGGATGGAGGAATGAGTGGAGAAAGAGCATTTAATCCTTCGAGGCAGTGGTTACCATGGGTTTCCGGTGCCCAAACCTGCATTTGCCTCCCCCCCTCCCCCTTGCAGGCCTCACCCCCCGCCACGCAGGGAGTCCCCAGCTCCCACAAGACAACGCCACCCCCTCGCTGCCCCGAGGAGGGGAGGGGGTCTGTATCTGTGAGGGGGAGGGAACACACCACACCACTGTGCGGGGCGGCGGAGCCGGTCTCCACCGCTGCCCCCCCACACTTACCCGCCACGCGGCGCCTGCCTAGGCCAGCCCCGCAGCCTGGCACCAGGTTGGACCGGGCGACCTCACCCCCTGCCTGGGGGGGAAGGGACACTGGGCTGGCCCTTCACTACGTGCAGGGGGCACAGGACGCTCTCCTCCAATCCCCACTGTGCTTTGTGAAGGGCCGGCCTGGCGCCCCCCACTCAGGCTGGTGCCCGGGGGGCTGGCCCCCCACTTTGGTACGCTACTGCTTCAAGGGGGAGCTGCTGCAGACTCTGTGTGTGTCCCAGGATGGGGGCTGATGGAAGCTGCTTTGCTGGAGGGTCTCTCAGATGGGTTTGAGAACACACTGCAGGGAAAAGCCTGGTCTGTGGGCAGCCAGGAAGGTGCGACTGGTCTTTTCCCTTGCTCCTTTCATCGACCCTTTGCTCTGCCAGCACCAAGGAGTCCATGGGTGCAAAGCCTCAGGGCTCTGGGACACTGGGAAGCCCCCCGTGGCCTCCCTTTGTAATCTGGCTCCCCTGCATGCACCTCCAGGGCCAGGCCCAGGGCAGCAGCTGGGGGATCCCTGCAGTTGTGCTGCTGAGCTGGCCCTGGGTGGTGAGGAGTATGTGCTGCTGGGGTGCGTGAGGACAGTTCGACAGTTCCCCTCATAGCCGTGCTTTGGCAGGGGGTGAGTTGGACCAGAGCTCAGGACCTGATGGTAACTGCACCTCTTACCCGCTCTCCTGGAGGTCCTGCTGGGCCAGGCTGTCCATTTTCTCCCCGCAGACCCGCTTGTCCAGGGCTCCCCGCAACACCTGGCAAGCCCCGGGGTCCTGGTGGGCCAGGTAAGCCAGTGTCACCCTGGAGGGGGAGACAGAAGGAGCCAATGCTGCTGAGGAAGGACTCCCCTCAGCTGGCCCCGATGCCAGACTGCTGAGAGAGGAGCAGTGGGATGGGTGCTGCACACTCCTCAAGGGACTTCGATTTTGTCTGGAGGGAACCGCCTTTCACCAGCGGGGCAGAGCACTCGGGCCCCAGGGGGAGGGAGCCCCGATGCTGGTGGAAGGAGTGAAAGGAGGCAGGCTCAGCCAAAGACCCACACACTGAGGGTGGGCAGAAGCGGGGCAGAGGCTCTCAGGCCTGGACAAAGAGGCAGCACAGAGGAGTGGGTCTCAGGCCTGTATATGGAGGATGGCAGGTGTGGCAGGGTTACGGCTGGCCATGGAGTGGAGATAGCCTGGTCCCAGCACTTGCCCTCTCGGGGCAGGTAGCTTTCCCTGGGTGTGCACGGAGGAAGCGGAGGGGGTAATTTTCAGTGCTAATTAGGCGCTAAAAATCTCTGCTGGGGGATTGGTTTGGAACCAAGGGACGGGGTGTCCCAGCTCTCCAGGGCCTCCAGCAGGAGCTGTCCAGCACTCGTGGTGCTGATGTCACATGAGCTCTCTAGGCACTCTCTCTCTCACCACCAAAGATGTGCGGGGCAGGGTAGGCAGGGTGTGGTGAGGGGGGCATCCAGCCCTTCCTGTCCTGCTTCTGGAGAGGCTCCCACCCCCTCCCCATCTAGATACAGGGTTTAAACTGGGAAACTGTTCCTTAGCGCCCCACCCCACCACGCAAACCCAACCTGACTCCCTGACAGCCTTGTCAATGGGGAGCCCCGCACAGCGCTCTCGGGTGCACCACTGCCTGTAACTCACTCCAGGGGCTCGGGGGAGAGAATCTACCAAATAATCAGTTTCCAATGAAGGGGGAGATTATGGGCGTCACAGTATTTTCTTGCTGTGGCAGTGAGCCCCCGGGCTGGACAGGTAACATACAGCAGGAGGCAGAACAGGGAACAACGTCAAGGCCAGGACATGGCATTTCAACTCCATGTTTTAAGTTGATAACAGTGATTATATGCATCTTCCAAGCAAGTGTTTAACAACAGTGGGCAAGTGTCATTAACCCCATCATTCAGAGAAGGAGACAGGCACAGAGCTGGGAAGGGGCTTGGCCCAAGTTCCTCAGCAAGCCAGAGACAGAGGTGGGAAGAGAACCCAGGAGTTCAGATTCCCAGACTCCCCGTATGACTAAGGAGAGGTCCTCTGTGCAGGAGAGCCCTGCGCTACTGAAGTCTTAGGAGGCATTACCTTCAAACCTTGAGGCCCATCCTGTCCAGGGGGTCCCTGCATGCCAACCCCAACCGAACCCTGCAAGGTGCAGATGGAACAGAAATGGTAAGTCATGCCGCAGGGAGGGGCAGAGGGTCTGGCTACACAGGGATACACAGGGGTTAGGAGTGGATGGGAAGGGACAGACACCCTCCTGTTGACCTGAGTTAGCTATCCCCCAGGTAGTGACCGAGCGCGGTTGCAATCTATGGCTGTTCACAGGCAGGCTGCAGTCAGGCCCAAGTGGGAAAGTGGCCACATCACAAGAGCCCACCCTTTTGCTGGCCCTGCTTGTTGACAGACTGAATGGACCCTGGAGAATAAACTCCCCTCTCAGGCCTGGGGGTTTCCGCCAGGGCCGGAGTGAGGCACAGTAGGGGACACTGTGACAGCTTCAGTCCCCAGCTGTGCCATTTCCACAGCCATGAGCACCACGTTCACTGTTACCAATGCAAGCAGGGCCCAGATTAGCTCATTCAGACCAGCCTTCCACCCAGCCTTCCACCCATCAGAGCAGGCCAGCTCATCCCAGGAACCCTGCACACACAGCTGGCGGCTGCTCCGGCTCCCAAGGGCTCTCTCGTCTTATGCTGACTCAGAGGCCTTCCCTCCTCCCCACTCCTCAGCCACCAGCACATGCCAATCAAACTGCAACTGAGAAACCTCAGGGACATGAACCGGAGTGCTACATAGAAGTGACAGGTGGGTATCTGAGCCACCCAGTGCCGCTAACCACCCTGCTCTGTGACTGACAGGGTGGGCCGCTGCGGATCCAGGCTCCACACACTGGCGCCTAAGTACAGGGGCTGTGACGTACCTTTTCCCCTTTGACTCCAGGCGATCCTTTGGCTCCCTGTTAAAATACAAGCACAGGAAACAATGAAGCAAAACCAGGCTGTACATGCTGTGCACAGTCACATGCACACATACACATTTGAGGGCACACATATGCTCTAGATACCATTTTTCAGAACTAGGTTACAGCGCACCAAGTTAGCCTTCCCCGGGAGCTAGATGTATGCCAAAGGCCGGGGGTTCTCATTCAGGTGGGGCAATGAACCAATTCAAAACCACCCACAGACTCCAGGGCTGGGCCCAGAAGAAGAACCTGAACAGTACCAAGGGGGGCTGAACCAGTGCGTGGGGAAGGAGCCTCACTCAAGCCTTTAGCGCTGGGCCTGGACCGCGCATTCCTACAGTGGGGACCCCAGCCATTCCCAGCACGGACAGCATCCACCCATCTTTGTGATACTTACATCTTCCCCAGGGTCTCCAGGCTCCCCCTGTCTTCCAGACTCCCCCTGGCAGGAAGAAAGAGCGAGACTCACTGATGGGGAGTGAAAGGGGTCAGGTCACAAAGGCACCGTGAGCCAACATAGGGAGGTAGCTAAGAGCAGAGAATGGAAGCCCCTCCCTGCACTGGGGGGTGGGGAAGTTCCTCACCTTCTCGCCCCTGGGGCCTGGTAAGCCTCGCTCGCCCTTGGCACCCTGCAGATGGAGAGCAGAGTTAGCACTTGGCTTTGGGCGCAGTGTCTGAGACATAACAGTGAAAAGGGACATGAAAGGCCAACTTACAGGTTCACCCAGCAGGTTCCCTTCAACCCCTCCAGGGGTGCCCTAGACAGCAACACACAAAGGGTCAGCACGTCAGACATTGCCCTCGTGCCCCCTGCACCCCCAGAGTTTAAGCACCAGGCCTCCCCACCCTCCTCCCATCCCGAGCTGTCATCTGAGCTGCCATCTTCCACGGATCTTGGTCACCACAAACGATCACTCCTTGTGCAGCCTGGGACCC
The DNA here is from genome assembly GCF_026122565.2 of Emydura macquarii macquarii. NCBI lineage: Eukaryota > Metazoa > Chordata > Testudines > Chelidae > Emydura > Emydura macquarii. The sequence continues at coordinate 13,058,911 of NW_027131105.1, read as the reverse complement.
CTGTGCTCCAGCTCAGACACTGGAGTGGCTGAAAAGACACCAGGGAAGCTGGCACTGGGCAAGCCAGAGCAGATGCAGCTCATGGCATCAGAGTGGATGCAGGCATGTGGGCAGTGTGGCACTGAGAAAGCCCCACACCAAAGGGCTGGTCACTCACTCCAGGCTGTTCCAGCACCACCCCCTCTGTCTCTGGCTTTTAATGGGCTCTAACAACATTGTTAATAATACATTTTCAGGGCCAGAGTTGGAAAAGAGAACCTAGGAGTCCTGGCTCCCAGTCCCCACACTCCCCGTCTGAAGCTTTCTGTGTAGATTTCTACTGAGCTAATCTCCACGCCTCTCACCTTCTCGCCTTTCACGCCAGGAGGGCCGACAATCGCCTGCAGACAGGGAGGAGGAAATATGGATGTTTAACAGACAAGTGACACCAGGGACTGGGGGAGGTTTCTTACTTCAGGGGCCGGGGATAGGAAGTGAGTGAGTCCCACTGAGAGGGCAGCAAGGGAGCACAACGCTAAGTGCCCTTGCTTGGTCCATGGCTTAGGGAGGGGGATACCTACTCCCCTCCCCCACCTGGAAGGGCTGTCCAGCCCCCCTGAATCCCTCAGCTGCTATCACCAGCTGGACGAGCGATAAAGTGATTAAAGGGCCCAACACTATCCCCGTATGGGACCTGCATTCAGAATTCCTGCAGCAGAGAAAGTTGGGGTGGGGGAGGGAGGGGGGTGTAATGACTCCCTCCTCCAATCCACAGGTAAATCCTAGCTCGCCCCGAACACCTTGAGTTGGGAGGAGAGCAACCCCACAGTGCAGGCTGAAGGGTCCCGCTTCCATCAGAGCTGGGCCCAGGTGGCAGGGAGAGAGTATTATTACCAGGAGGCAGGGGGGCCACAAGGAAGACACTCCACAGCCCAGGATAGGGGCCAGCTCGGCCCACCCCACCCCACCCAGCAGGGCTGGCTTTTGCATGAGTTACTCCCACCTTCAAAAGGAAAATCCACTGAAGGAGCTGGTAACCTATCAGAGCTGGCTCAGAAAATGAGCCTCGGGAGATAGGAAAATGTCTCACACACCTGTCCTGGTAGCCCAGCGTCCCCTGGCTCTCCTTTGGGGCCAGCAAGGCCTATGGATCCTGGCACACCCTGTCATGCAACCAACACAACTGTTAGCCTTGGACTGCAGTGGACCAACTCCATGCTCCCATCCCAGCACCCTTGGCTGCTCTGCCTCCATCAGCTCCCTCTCAGGAGGTGGGGCCGCCACAGAGGTAACTTGGCAAACCGTACACGGCTGCTGACTTCATTTGCATACCACACTGCCAGTGGTTGAATTCAACGGACTTTTCCACGTACCACACTGCCCTGGAAAATCTAAACCACGCTGAATTAAAAGCCAAGCTTTCGGTGCCAATTTTAACTGGAGGCGCTGCATCCCCTGCAATCTGTGGTTTGCATGAGACCTCCTGTGTCATCCAAACTGGGCTAGAGCCACAGGGGCAGACAGATGCACAGACAGACGTAGAACTCCGGATCCACATGGTTTTCAGTGCCAGACACACAATGGGAGTGAAAGTCAGAGACTCATCCGTCACCCGAGTATTTGGGGAATGCTGCCATGCCCCTTCCTGCTGGAGCTCACTGTAGCAGAAGCATATGCCCTGCCAGCTCCTGTGTGGGACATACCATTTTCCCAGGCAGGCCTGGTTCTCCCTCCTTTCCTGGCACTCCATCTCTCCCCGGCACGCCAGGCTTTCCAGTCTCGCCCTAGAAAACAGACAGCGCTGCTGATATTCCACTCACAGCTAGCATCTCCACCCGACTCCTCCCACCACTTCCAAGCCTCAGGGAAGGGAAACAAGAGCATCAGCTGCACAACGGGCCACATGGATCTTGCTCTCTCAGCCCAGGAAGGCCCCGCTTTGCCGAATGGACTTGTACACAAAGGAAAAGGTTGCCAAGAGAAGAGCTGCCAGTGGCGAGACTTTGGAAGGGCCATCAGCGAAGCCAGGCCCGTTGGGACAGGCAATTCCTACTCCCCATGGCAGCCGTGGGGGGTGGAGGGGATACTGGGCGCTGTGCACAAGGAATGCTCACCACTTGTCCTGGCAATCCTGGGGTGCCCTGCGGACCCTGGTGGAAAGCAAACACAACCAGGAATCAAAGGCAACGAAGAAGGAACCGGAAATCTCCCAGCCTGGCAGCAGCACAGAGACCATTCAACTTCCGCTCCCTAACGGCTCCCAAATCACAGAGAACAAACCAACTACCTACCACAAGGCCAGGGAGGCCTGGGGGGCCTGGGAGGCCAACGGTCCCCTGGGGCCCGGGCAAGCCCTGCAACAGAACAGAGACATGTGTTAGAGAGCAGAGGAAGCCTCTCTCTAAGACGGTGGGTCCCCCACTGAAAGCATCTCCCCACAGGCAGAGTCATTCTGCAGGGCTCCCAAGCCTTGGCCTGCCACAGAATCAGCACCCCCATTAGAGCAGGTGTGTACACACTGGGTAAGGTCCCAGCAGTGCCTAGGATCAGGCTGGAGCCAGCCTGAGTGGGGATGGGGCATGGAGGGCAGGGGATGGGGCAGAGCTACTCACTCGGATACTGGAGCCAGGCTCACCCGGATCTCCCTGCAACAAGAGAGTCAGTGTCACAAACCCACACCAGGCAGGGACAACGAGCCCAGATCCAGCCGCTGGTGCCTCAAGCCGCCCTCTCCAGACCTCATCAGGAACCAGAGCCCCTGCTCAGACAGCCATGCCAGCCCGTGGCAGCTCAGGAACCTACACAGGACTTCAGCAGAGACAGAACCCCCCATACCAGCTTCTACAGGGACTGATCACAGCCCATACTCATGGGTCTCTCAGGACTATACACGCCAGGGATCGTTCCTGCCGGACAGGTGCCAGGGCACAGGGCTGGTGCCAGATTAAGGAATAGCCAGAGCTCTTCAGTTAACCCTTTGTAGCCCAGTGTTCTCACCTGATGCTCCAGCTGCCTGGCTATGAAGGAAGGAAGGGTGGATTTGGGAGCAGTGCATGAAGGGGTTAAATGGGGTGCATGCGCTACTCTCTCTCTCTCTCAATTCCCATTTCAGCCCCTGGCAGCTCCAGCTGTTCAGACCTGCAGGAGGGACCTGGCAGCCGCACAAGGGGAACTGCAGCTGTGACTGGGAACTCCCCACCCCAGTGAACAGGCTAAGCTCAGCCCTGGGCTCACCATGCTGACTCCAAGGACATGTCCCATGGTCCATTACTGTGACTCACACGCCTCTCCCCGCATCCCTTCCACTGTGGGGCGCCCCAAGGTCCAGCCAGTCTCTTCCAGCAAGCCACCCCCCTCACATTCTCTGTAATGTGGGACAATGGCACGCCAGCCTTCCAAACAGCTGGTGCCCCTTTAAGGCCACAGCCTGCATCTCATGCACTGTGTAACCCTAGGCGTGCAGAACTTGACCGGCAATCAGACCCTTGCAATCCTGGGTCTAAGTGGGGCAGCAGAGCACTCCAGTGAGCATAGGGTTCTGTGTGCTCTGCAGCCCCACACCCTCTGGCTTGCTCAGGGATGTCACCCATGCCTCCTGCATGGCCCTCCCTCAGCCCACATGCAGCTCTGCCTGGCCCTCCCTCGAGCTGGAGGCCATCCCCAGTGGATCCATGCGCCACGCCGGCAGGTTCTGCATGGATTCAGCGAGCTGCAGTGCTGCCTCTGGCTATCGCAGCCTCCTGGAATCCCTCAGCGCAGCACAGGCAGCAGGACTCCAGCTTCCTCTGTCCAGAGGTTCCAGCCGCCAGCTGGTTGGAAGAAGCTGCTGTCTCGGACATACCTTTATTCCAGATGGGCCCTGAGCGCCTGGCGGTCCAACAGGCCCCTGCAAGGAAAAAAAGAGACTGTCATGCCCAGGTACAGCACAACTGAGCCGGCTCTGGAGCACAGCATGGACTGCACTGATGTGCTTCCTGTGCGGCTGCTGCCCTGGGAACTGCCACACGCACAAAACCCCTGTTTAACGTACTGGGCTCGGGGCTCTGCACTGACCTGGTCCAGCTAGTAACGCAGAGGGCAGTGCCCCCAACCCTGCAGGGCATCATCTCTCGCAGGCAGGGCTGGCCTTAAGGAAAATGGCACCTGGGGCAAACTTGTATTTTGGCGCCCTGGGGGCACAGCACCCACCCATTACTCCTGGCCCCACGGATGCACCCCCTCTTTGCCCCTGGCCCTCATGGGCTCCACAGGGCCCCGCTGGCTCCCCCTGATGCTTAATTTGCATTGAAAGAGGTGCGAGGGCTCAGCGCTGGGAAAAATGTATCACCGGCTGGGTGGCCGGAGAGCGGTGGCTGCTGGCCAGGCTCTGAAGGCAGGGCCGTTGCCCGCAGCAGCGGAGTTATGAGGGTGGCATGGTATACAGTGTGTTGCTAGCTCTACTTCTGCACTTCTTCTGGCGGCAGTGCTGCATTCAGAGCTGGGCACCAGCCAGCAGCCGCTGTTCTCTGGCCACTCAAGGCAAAAACCGCAAAGTTACAAGAAAGAACCGCAAAGTTACAAGAAATGCGTCACACTAGTCACATCACGTGATTTGGGAGGAAAAATTTCAACTTCAAAATGCTACACAGAACAACAGATCTCTCTGTACACCTCGCAAAAGATGCCACCTCATGGAGCTTGTCTCTCATATCTGCTCTGGCGGGCTGGTTTAATACAATGCCATGAGAAAGGATCATTTATAGATCGGCTTTCCTTCTTGCTGGTCTCTTATTGCAGAGTTAATATTTTAAAACAAACAAACAGAGCAAAGACTTATTTTACCCGTTTTGTTTTTGTATTTGTAATTAAAAAAAAGTAGGAGGTAAGTAATCTAAAACGGATACACACTCTTTCACACATTCCAGTCAAATAGGATGGACACTGCATCATCTACTATAGGAATTTCCGCTTCCATAGCTGTGGAATTGCAGTCTTAAGAGATTAAGTCTTAAAAAACATATTCATAATAACCAGTCAAAAGAATACAGAACCCAGGGCTTACTTTGCCAGGGTTCTGTTGTTATAATTGTATAACATAACAACCACTTAGCAACTACTATGTTGGCTAAAAAATAAAAAGCAATCATAAAAATATATAAACAAGTGCAAAAACGATGGCCTAAGGGGTATACATTTTGGACTCGGACATAAGTTGTCTGCTATTAAACAGTCTTTACAAAAATAATAATTTGATTTGGCTAATCAATATTGCAAAAGTTGATTCCAGTGATTATTCTGAAGAAATTATCTTTATTAGGAATTAATTTGTAGGGAAATTCCTTCTGTGCAAACCCGTACATTCCAGCTTTAACGACATTACACATCTGCAGTGTGTGCCTCAGAATCGACAAGAAACCATGCTTTATCTCTCACAATACATGCTATAGATAGCCAACAGGAGTCTGGCACGTGATTTTACTTCCGGATACAAAGACTGAATGGCAGAACATAGAATTGTTCTTTATTCTCCAGGGGAGCAGCAAAATAGTTAAAATGTTTGCAGACAAATCAACACAAATGTGGTGCTGCTCCAAAACTCTGCACTGCTGAGCTACAGCAGGAGCCGGGGACAAGTCCTACAACCTTCCTCAGCTCGAGTAAGATTAAGTGCATGAGGAAGGACTCCTTGCAGAGTAAAGGGTCCAGGATGAAATCTTTGGCTCCTGCTGATAGGTTTCTGCATGCTCCCAAGAATAGAGTAAGGGAAGGAGAGAGCCTAGGCAGACAGAGAGGGAGATGGACCCATCTTGTGCTAGTGCAGAGAAGCTGAGAGATGGTTGTCACTGATAAAACTGAGCATGATTTCAGGCATGTAATCTGAGATGTATGTCTGAAATTATTTGTAAAATACACAGTAACAACGATCCTGAATAACCCCTTCTCCCCTAACCCCTCCTACGCCCCTTCTCCCCAACTCCCTTCTGCGCCCCCTTCTCTCCTAACCTCTGCACTCCTCCCTCCTGCACCCCTAACACCTCTGCAATCCTCCCCACCTGTGCCCATGTGGGGAAACTCACCTGGAGGCACGGAGCACCCAGCATTGCTGCTCATTTCACCTCGAACGCTGCTTTGCGCCCCCCAGGAGGCTGTGAGGGGGGAGTCAGGAGCAACGTCAGGCGCTCCCTGCATCACGGTCACTTTCCCCAGCTGGGCTGTGTAAGGGTAGTGCAGAGAGCAGCAGCTCTTGATGCTCGCCTCACAGCGCAGGTGGGGAAAGTGACTGGGATGCAGGGAGCTCCTGGGTGTTGCTCCTCGTTCCCCCCACCACAACCTCTGGGGGGCGTGGAGGAACTTTGGGGGATGGGGGCAAGCAGTATCTGTGAATCAGCGCTGGGCCCCTCCCACGTTCCTCCAGTGGGAGAAATCTGGACACCACCCACACATCATCTCTGCGAGTTTGCGGAGCTCCCCTGCCACTGGCAGCGAGCACTTCTGCACTGCTCAGGGTGCCCCCCGATAACGGTGCCCTGGGCAGATGCCCACATGGCCCACCCCTAATGCCAGCCCTGCTTGCAGGCCACATGGGGAGGGCTGGAAGGGAGGTGAACGCTGAATGGAAATGCTGTGTGTGGATTTCCCAGCATGTGCACACCCTGCCCTGCCTTTGGCAGCTCCAATGGCGGTCACTGGGATCCTATTTCCTCTTCCCCTTTCCCACTATAAGCTCTGTGCTGGGCTGACATCTCGTGCCAGCCGGCTTCAGCCTCCTGGAACCAAGTGGACACTACTGTGAATGTTGGGATTCAGGCACTGGCAGATTCCCCCATGCCACCGGAGATGTGGCTCTGATACACACACAGACATATACAGCAGGAGGCACAGGAGGTTGGTGCTACTTACAGCTGAGCCTGGTGGCCCTGGATCTCCCTGGTTGCCCTGTGAGAATGGAGAGAGACTGTCAGCGCTGGATGGGGGCTCCAGGAAACTGATCACCCTTTGCCACTGCAGAGGCCAGATGGGCCGACTGGCTTCTGGGTTTAACTGAGTTTTGGTTGGATCAATATTCCTGAAAAAGGATTGGGCCCTGGACTCTGAGTTAGCCTCATGTGCAATGTCCCTGCCACTGTCCCCATAGTCCCCTCTCACTGCACTGCAGAGGAAGGAAGTTGCACCCACGGTCACCACTTGCTGCTGGGCATGTCACAGAATATCTGGGTGGTGCAAACCCAGCCTGCTTTAGGGGGTTCACAACAGGGGCCAGGCCCAGACAGACAGGATTTTATCCTCTCGCTTTATGCGCCGGCAGCACTTCTTAATTAGCTGTGCACTACACAGAGTCAGTCATTCTGGGCTATCCAAGGATCTCTGAGCACTTTACAAATAGTCAGTTACACCTGTGAGGAGCCTCAGTGTCATTAGCCCCATTTTACAAATGGGAAAACTGAGGCCCAGGAGAGCGTACGTGATTTGACCAAAGTTGTGAGTCAGAACCAGGATTAGAACCCAGATCCCTAGAATCCTAGTCCATGTTCTAACCTCCAGATGCACGATACCTGCCTCCCTGTGAAAAGTATACAATGCAAACTGCTCCTGGAAAGAGAAATGCCCCAGACTCTGCGCTACATGCAGGAGGGGTGCAAGAGCGGAGGGGAAGGCAATCACCTACCGGTCGGCCCAGAACTCCGGGAAAGCCTGGCATACCCTGCAAAGAGGCAATTCAAAGCCGGAGAATTAGCGAAACCACAGCAGCCCCTGAAGCAGTGCCCGTTTGGGCCTGGCCTCCCACACAACATGATGCCAAGGCAGAGCTGCTGCACAGGACAGACAGAGAGCTGGGGAAGCCAACCTCATCCAGTTCCCAGAACCAAGGCCTACCACGGAGGGTTACTTACAGCTGGGCCGGGAGGCCCCCTAAACCCCTGCGGGCCCTGGATGGAAGGGAAGGACACAAATGACAACACGTGAGCTGGCAGCACAACGTCGCAGTGGGGAATGCTGCTCACTGAGGTGCAAAGGGGCAGGAACAGGGATGCTGGCACCTCGTGCGGGAGCGTTTGCAGCATAGCTAGTGTCCCCTGCTGATTAACACAGGCGTACGTGTGCCCAAGAACCAACTGGGGATCTCCCACTAGGTCGATCACAGTCAGCATGGGTCACCTGTTCCATCCCTCCCGGCGCGAAGAGCACAAAGACCCGGCATGGCAAAAAGAACAAAGGCAGTTGTTTGGGGGTCCTTAGCCGCATGCTGGGCCCTGAACTCTCCTCCCTGTCTGGATCACATCCTGTCTCCCTGTGCTGGAGAAGGTCACCTCACCTCCCTGCACATGGGCCAGAGATGGTCACAGCAACACCTGCTATGGGCTCAGTGTCCCAAATCCTTGCTGGCCCAGGGTCTTGTCCCACAAACATTCCAGGGAGCCCAGCTGTGGTGCTGGGGAACAGGCGGTGTGCTGATCTCCAGGCATGCCGGGCAGGAGGAGAGCTACCCGGTTCTCTGCAGCTGGGGAACCAGGTACAATTCTGTGTGCTGGGGAATGAGAACCTCAGCTAAACGCTGGGACATAAGGGGACTCTGGCTCCTGAGAAAATCCCAAGTGACCAACTCACTCCTCCCCGAGCAGCCTTCCAGCCAGTCCGTCACACACTCCTCTGGCCACCCCATTTCCATGCGCTCCCCGCCCACACCCTGCACTCCAAGGCTGATGCTCCCCTCCTTTACTCACCGGTTTCCCTTCCGGCCCAGCAAGGCCTCTTTCTCCTGGGAGGCCCTAAAGCAAACAAGGCAAGGAACACAGTAAAAATAATGGGCATCAGGGGATTAACGGCTCTTTCAAAGCACCGGAGAGTGCACGCAGGCACCCAGTAGGCGGAAATGATGTGCCTCACTCCTGACCTGCAGCAGCCCCTCGTAGCCCAGCCTTGCCTCCCCCGCCCCAGCCCTGCCAACACACCCCAGCGCCCCATGCTAGCCAGTTTTGCTCCCCAGGCCTGCCAATGCACCTCAATCCCAACCCACACCCCACTGCTGTTCCAGCGGTTCCGGTCCTGCCAGCAGTACTCACCGGGCTGCCATCCCTGCCTTTCTCACCGGCTTCGCCTCTCTCTCCCTTCTGCCCAGGGTCACCCTGCAATTGGGACATGCAGCACGTCACAAAATCGCTGTGACCTATCCCCACCTAAGACCCTCCCCCAGTCCAGGGTGGGGAACGGGGAGGCTCGCCCACTGGGATATCAGTCTGTCTGCCCCAGAGGAGGGGAGGCCAGAGACCCCCCATCTCCCTAGTGCTGCCCAGCTCTTTGGGGAGAGAGACATCATGTGGGGAACACGAGGTCTCAGCACGGCCCAGCCTTGGGGGTTGATTGGAAAACTGACCGGGGGAGCGCTTTGTTGTACATAGGACCTACAGTACAACGTGGACTTTTCCTTCTTTTTTAAAGACTAAATCCAGAGTGATGTGTGTGGAAGCTGTTGGCTTGACAGTCCCAGGGCTGAGGTCCCCTCTTCATATGCTGAATAGGTAGTGGCCAGGCAAACGTCCCTCACACCATCACCTGCTGACATGCTTCACACTTGCCCTGGAGGGCCCCTCCCCCTCCCGCTCAGGGGATGTGAGTTCTCTCTCCATGGACCACTCAGACCTTAGCCTGAGCAATGCTAGCTCTGGACACTGCCAGGAAAGAAGCACTGCAGCGGGTGTCGAGCCAGCAGCAGGGCCTTGGCAGGACACCGGAGCTGGGTTCCAACACTGGAGAGCCAGCCCCAGAGACCTGGGCAGTGGCCTGTCGAGCAGTGGTGCAGCCAGACAGAAGGACAGCGAGAGAGAGGCTGAGAGATCAAAGGCAGAGTCAAGTGCCCCAGGCAGAGGAGAACCCCCTCCGTGTGAGGGGGACAGAGAGAGGGAAGCTGGTGAAGGGCAGGTGCCAGAAGACTTACTACACTCAGACCTTATCTCCTTTGGGTCCCCTCTCGCCATCCACAGCGGGCTCTCCCTGCACAGGAGGAGATGGAAGAGTTGGCGTCAGAAAGCCCTGGCTCAAACCACAGCCAGCCGGCCAGCTTGCTCTAACTCCCTCCTAGAACCAGGAGTCCTGGCTATAACCTTCAGACCACGGTCTGCCTACATCACTCCTGAGTGGCAGGCAGCTCACACCACCTTCCCCAATCCAGAAGTAGACAGCCTTGCTGCCTCTTCCCCAAGTCCCACCACCGTTCCCACTTCATGTTTCATTCACATTTCGTCCCATTTCCAGTCTCCGCCTGCTTTTACCCCTTGAAAGTACAGTATGTACTGTGGCAACAATGTCACCAGCCTGGGCTGAGCTTACAGTACGACGGTATCAGTTTCCAAACTGGGCTGAACAGACACCCTGGTTTGGAAAATAAGGCGCTTACAGGATGATCCCTGTAACATTACGAACAGGAATCATTTCACCCACCACTGAAAGGCAGCCACCTCTGGGCTGGGGGGCTGCTGACTATCACACAGCAAGTTAACAAGAGTCTACGTAGGAGAATCTCTTAGCCAACTGGAAGTACAGGGGGAATCGAGGCATGTCCTTCCCCAGCACGAGTCTGGCCAGGACTCAAGGGTTAACACCCAGACTCGTGCAGTGAGCGCCATTAGCTCTCTGATGACTACAAAGGCCCTTGTACGTCCCATCCGAAATGCAGCAACTGCAGCAGCCCAGCACCTCCGAGCACCACCTTGGGGCACTGGGACACATTCGGAGAGAGGAAGGCGTTCCCAGCTCCATTTCCGGCAGCACCCTGGGTTTGCCCGAGACCTCCCAGGCTGGCAGACCCGGCGAGATGGGCGTCCTGTGCGGTGCTGCGGGGGGCTGGTGGCTGTGATAACAGACTGGAGCTCAGACTGGATGATCCAAGGTCCCTTTGGGCCTTCAACTCTGACTCTGAGACATGGGGAACAGGCAGGGCTCCTCTCTTCTCCTCGACACTAACCTTGGCTCCCTTGGGTCCACGCTCCCCCGGCAGCCCCGAGAGGCTCCCTTCCACCACATCTGCCTGGAGACACAAGAGCGCAGTGAGAGACAGCAGCTCTGCTGCCAACAGCATCGGGAACCCTCCATGGGAATCGGGTCTCATGCTGACCCCTCTCCCCACATGCCCTGGGTGAGATGCCTGTTTGTCCCCACAGAGCCATAGCTACTGCCAGGCCAGATCAGACTGATGAGTCTGTCTTGCCCAGCAGCCAATGGCCAGACCCAGCTGCTTCAGAGGAAGGTTACGAGAAACCCTAGAATGGGCAGCCCTGAAACAACGTGTCCAGCCTCTCCCCCCTGCCCCGGGCATGAGATGGCTGGTGCCAGGAAACAGCAGGGCTCGTACCTCCTCTGAGTTCTGTACCAGAGCCAATGGAGCTGGGCGCCCTGGGGCTCTGGAACGTCCCTGTTGGGGTCACACCCAGAGGTTAGGAGCTGAGCATCGCTGGTGGCAGTGACTGGCCCAGGGAAGAGGTACCGCCCCCGGGACAAGCAGAGCTGCACTGATCCTGATAGCTAGGACTGAGCAGGACCAACCCTGCCAGGCCGCAGGGGCCTTCCCATGGCACCTGCTAGCTAAAAAGACAGGTCCTGGGACAAGCTGTCCCAGCTGCTGTCTCCCGGTTCAACTGGGGCTGCACACCTGTGAGGCCCTGCTCCCCAGAGTGGTGTTAGTCACCTGCTCACTGCCCGCAGCAGCTTCTCGCCAGCCATGTCCAAGCTGCCTGCAGAGCAGGGCCCCACGATAACACAGGGCAGTAAGGACTCAAAGGCCAATACCATGGAGAGGTGTACGGCATCTGTCCCGTGTCATGAGGCTCTTCCTCAGCCCTGGCCAAGGAGCGATGGACAAGGCTGTCTAGATGCAAGCATCTCGGAGAGGCAGGAGGCTGTGGGGAAGCACGGGGCGCTCCCTCCCCCACCAGTTCAGTACGCGACTTCACGGCTCTCCCATCCCTGTCAAGGAGCAGGGGACTCGGCTCCTCCACAGATGGCCCAGAGCCAAACAAGTCAAGAGCTCCATGTGTCACAACACCCTCCCCAGCCAAACCCCTCTGGTTCCAGCAGGCAGACGTGGGCAACACTGCCAGGTGAGGGGACTCACTTACCTTGGGCCCCGGGGGCCCTGGAGGACCCTGCACGCCATCTCTGCCCTGAGACAAGACAAATGGGACATGGGTCAAAGACCCAGATGATCCCCCCCGAGGGCAGAGCAGAAGCCATCCCCAGGGGATACATAGCTCCACACCCACAGCTCCAGAAGGCAGGCCCTGTACACTGACCCTGCAGCAGCACCCCAAGGGGGCAAGATTGGGAGGGGGCGAGGGACTGTCCTTTATGCATCTCTTGGCCCTGTACTCCCCACCGTAGTCCAGGCCCCATACCCCAAAGAGCTTCCATTCTGTGCCCCACTGTAAATGCTGGGGCCTCCTTCCTTCAGGGCTATGGGCGCTGTCTCTGATCCCAGCCCTTTCACCTGCTGGCCCAAAGCACAGCATGGGTGGACAATGGTACCGCTAGCACCAGCAAATACCTTCCCCCACTGGTGCACGTGCCAGCCTCCCGGGGACTTCTCCGTGTGCCCTGCGGATTCCTGCTGGATTTAGGGTGGGGCTACACAAGGAGCTGCTGGACCCTAAATCATCAGTGACATGTGTGGGGGGCACAGGAGACAGCACCCCCACCCCTGGTGTTTGGAATCTAGCCCCATGGCCGGAGGCTACATGGAACTGACAGCCCCTGCACCCCCATGGAATAACCCTGACGCCCCCCAGTCAGGGGATCCGTGTCCCCTACTGGCAATCTCGGATGCACACACACACTTGGGCAATAACAGCTGCCTCAGATCCCACTGAGATCCAGATCATGGCGCATTTGCCAGTTACGGAGAGTGCATGATATGGAAAGGTACAGTGGGCTACATGCTTGGTGGGGCCAGGCCTCACTCACCGGTTCTCCCCGATCTCCCTTCTCGCCCCGATCGCCCTGCAAAGCAAAGGGGGGGGCAGGTCAGCAGAGCTGTCTCCGGGTATTGGCTCTGTTCCCTCTTTCCCTCCCCGTCTCACTGGGATCCAGAGACGGGGATGAGGGGACCCAAGCAGCTCAAGTCCTCGCCTGGGAACCAAGAATCTGGTCACCATGAAGCACAGAGTCTTCCCAAGAGGACCCTTTCCCCCTGCACAGACTCTTCCAAAAGGCCTCCAAGTCCCTGGGCTGCTCCCACTCACGGGCACTGGCTGAGCCAGAGATAGCAGCCATGGCAGGCTGGAGTCACCACATCCTTAGGTGGGAGGCAAGCCCCTGCATCCCCATCCCATCCCCCAGCAGCTTCATGTACTGGGCCAGCTGCACAACTGGCCACCCCTGACCTTCCAGTCCTTGTTTCCTCTTCTCTAGGTCGCACTCACCTTCTCACCAGGCCTGCCAGCCTCTCCGAGCTCCCCGGCCCGGCCCGGCACCCCGGGGATTCCTGGCTTGCCAGGTTCTCCTGCCTGGCCCGGCAGCCCTTCCGGACCTCGCTCTCCGACAGCACGTCCCATGGGGCCTTGGGGCCCAGCAGGGCCTTGGTCTCCTTTGTCACCCTTGGGCCCTCTCTCTCCAGGGAAGCCCATCACGCCCTGCAGGAAACACACCACCACTCGGCTAGTCCCAGGCTGGCTCTGGCAGGTGAGGGGAAGTGATGGGGAAGCTCATGCTTTGGGGCTGGATGGGCGGTGCTGGAGACCGAGTGCTGCTAGCCACACACCAGCCTGCTACTGGATGGGCAAGCCTCCTTCATGCGTTGCCCCTGCCAACGGGTTTCAGCCCTGGCTTGGAGGGAGCCCTTTAGGGCCAAGCAGGGAGTTCAGTCTCTGGCCAGCAAGAGGCCAGGTCAGTGCTGGTTGCCAGGGGAGCACCAGGCGCGTGAGGCAGGAACGTCTCATTTGGCGTTGGGCAGCACTGACAGACTAGGGCTGCAGGTGCTACAGGAATGTGATGGCAGCACACGCCCTGCCTCAGGGCCAGGGGGATAGCCCAGTCAGAAAGCCCCAGTGAGGGAAGGCAGCTCCCCAGTGGAGACGCTGCTGAGTTTCACTGCATCTCTGAGCTCCGAGATAGAGAGAACCAGGAAGCCCATTTGTTTAAAGCCACCGGGATTTCCCCCCCATCTTCTCCTGGAGACAGGGGCCTCCAAAGCCATGGGGTGTGAGTCCTGAGGAGAAGGGGCTGGGGATTCAACGCGCCTCCTCTCCCGAGGAAAGAAGGAACCTGAGGTGCTGTTTGCTTGGCCCTGAGCACCGAGGGACTCAGAGATGCTTGGTTTAACCCAGGCCTGAAGTGGGGCCCATTGGGACCAGGTTCAGGACAACCCCTAAGAAGGGCAGTGTTTAATTTTCCTGGGTGCTGACCCCTCGCCCACAAGGGGCAGCAGAAAGGCCCCAGGGGAACCTGCCCCAACCCAAGCCCCAGTTGATGGCTCAACCTCACCTCTTTGCCTGGAGGTCCCCTCTCCCCTGAGTCCCCCCTATCACCCTTTGGGCCTCTCCTGCGGTCAGGGTAAGGCAGGAACGGATCGGTGCTCCCATCATAGGCTCCAGTGATCTCTCTGAGCGAGGCAATCTGAGAGAGACAGAACGTGTTCATCACAACAGTGGGGAAATGATGGAAGTTTCAGATCCTGGATTGTGGGAGGGTGAATCTATCCAGGCCCTGAGCACCCTGACAGAGAGACGACTGGAAAAGTCCACGCAGCCCCGGGCAAGCGCTTCTCAATCCCACCACTCTGTCATCACACTAGAATAGGGTCCCCTGATGAAAGCAGACAGATGTGCTGGGAACCCATGATTTGATGGGTAGTAACTTGTGATGGGGAAAGGTCAGTAGCAGGGACAGAGGGAATGGTAGGTCTGACCATCACACAGAGACTTCTCCCCCAGGCACATACGGGAACGACCCCATCGTAACACCCTGCGGCCATTGCCTACCGCTGCCTAAAGCCTGCCAGCAACAGAGCTGGGATCCCAGGGAGCAGCCAACCAGAGCCCCTGGCCTCCCCTCACTGCCCCATGGCTTAGTGGCTGGAAACCCTCAGCCTTCACTCCTTCACCAGGCGCACCAGCCAGGATCCCAACCTTCCCCCCAACTCAGGCTCGATGGCTCTGCCTTCCCTCTCAGTTGTCTGCCCACTTGGGCCCTGGCCTCCCCCACTCAAGAACCTGTTAGCCAGGGCTCTGGCATCCCCCCTATATCCCAATCTCCCCTTGCACCTCACCCACCCCAACCAGTGCCCAAGCCTCCCTCCTGTTGGTTACCCAATGGCCAGGGACAGTGCCCCTACGCCAAGTCTAATGTTTCTCCTCCCCCTTCACAGATGCCCAGTGCACAGAACTGGCCGTTGCTTTGCTTTGTACCTTAATCCCATAGGCTTCCAGGGCACGTTCAACGTTCTACGAACAGCAAAGGAAAGACAATGAGAACAACAAAAATAGGGGCAGAAAACGGAAAACTCCCACCCCCTCCAGGGTTGTCCAGGCTTTACCCCAACCCCCATCACTGCCAGCTTTGAGACCCCAGGACCGTAACCCTCTCCCCCATTGCTGCCAGGATGGAACTGGTTGCAGAGGCAGATTCCCAGGTTATTTTGGGGGTGTAAGTGGCTCTGAGATGGATGGGACTGACCCCCACAGTGACTTACCGAGACCGTCCCAGGATCACCACGCACTCCAGGCTCCCCAGGTCTGCCCTAGTCACCATGAGAAGAAGCAGAGCGACACCAGGTTAGACCAGCTCTGCTCACTGCCCACCTGGCCACGTCACATGGAAAGCCCAGGGAGGACGCAGCAGGAGCTAGCGGGGCTGATGTGGTGAATTTGGGGGAGAGAGAATTCTGCATCATCTGGGATGACGGGGCTGAGATCTCACCCCTCCGTTAGTGTGAGGATGCTGCTCACAGGTCACTACTGCGCCCTCCCTGGGACTGTAGGTCACACACAGACCCAGGACAACTGCCTTTGTAACACGGCCAGTCACTTTCTTTAACCTTTCATCTTCTGCAGCAAGCAGGGCCAAAAATCTGCAGCCAGAGTCTGCTAATTCTGCAGCAGTGTCACTGATGCTCAGAAAGGGCACGAGCGCTTGACTGAACCACCCAGGGGACTTGAGTTAGCCCATCAGCCACAGGGAAGGCACACCAGTGACTTCTCCCCCAGGGACACCCGGGAGCACACAGCACACTGGGTTAGCTATCTGGACAGGAAAGTCCATTTTACACTGCCCCGGTTTTCACGGGGCTGCAGGCTTTCGTATTAACACGGAGCCACCCCAGCAAAGCCATTGGGCAAGCTGGAGAATCGGACAGCTGAGGCGGTCAGCTCCAGGGCAGGTGGCTTGGAACGGTGAGATAGTAAAAGTCTCAGATGGGTTTTTCTGCAAAAATGATTAGCAGGGGAAGAAACACTAAACTGAGAGTTATTAAATCGGCCTCATTAAGTGCCAGAGTTAACCCAGGACTGAGATGAGTGGGGCAGAGCTCTGTCAGGCCGGCATTGCTGCATTGGCTACACTCAGGTCACACTCCCAAGCATTTCTTCACCGCCACCAGGGCTAGGAGCAGGCTCCCTTGGCAATGAGAAAAGAAGGTTGCAGGGCACCATTCTGCAGCAGAGGGGACTCGGCCGGCACAGAACCACAGAGCACACGGGAAGTGGCAGTGACTAGCCAGGGTCTGTTTACCTCCGCTTGTGGAGCTGCATTCAGAGAGGATACAATGGGGCTGACCAAGCTCTGGGTTCCCCGCCCACCCCAAAGGGCACTGCAGTTGGGAGGGGAGCAGGATTCAGTGCTGGCAGATCATGCCAGGCAGTGCTGGGTACTCACCTGTTCTCCTTTGGATCCAGGATCTCCTCGGTCGCCCTGAAACAGAACAAGAGGCATCAGGGCCCCCTGCAGCACTGCAATGGGAGAGCAACACACTGGAGGAAGAGTTCAGCCCTGACTTTTCTGGAGGAGCCCCCACTTACGCCCAGGCTGAAGTGATACCCTGGGGAGGAACAGTGCCAAGGTGCAGGGGGAACGGCAGATATCCCAGTTCCTTCCCCAGACAGAAGGGTGAACAGACGAACCCGAGCGTCACGCCCAGCTAGCCCAGCACATGGGCTCTGCAGCCCCAGAGAATTTCTCCCTGGAACCAAGTCTGGGTCAGACATGGATCAGAGCTGGGAACCCTCCACTGGCTGACTGCAAAGCCTATGGCCCCCATAGAACATGGGCAGAGCTCCCCTGCCATCCACACGTGGGCCCCACTGCTCTCCAGATAGGTCACTGAGGTAGCACCTTAGTCTCTCCTAGCCCCTAGCTCCCCCAAAGATCACAGACACAAACCAACACCCACCAGCTTGGCCCAGTGGGTAGCAGGGCTCAGGGAACTCACAGCCCTTCCAACCAGGATTAATCCTCGAGGGCCCAGAGCTCGGTGATCTGGGACTGCAAGCCAGCCCCTCTCCGAGTGGGGGTCTGCCAGGAGAGGCCGTGATGCTCTGTTGGTTCAGTGATAACAGGACTTGCCAATGAGTTCCAATGGACTGACATGGGCAAGGAAAGACAGACAGACACTCACCTTTTGTCCAGCAGCCCCGGCAAGGCCTGGAGCACCCTGAAAGGTACAGAGGGAATGTCAGCAGACCCTGGACCTGTGAGCTGAGGGAGAGAGTGGCTTCGCTGCCAATGGGTGGGGTCTGCAGGCACTGGGACTGGGAGGAGGAGCCAGCTCAAGATGGGATACGTCCCTTGCCCTGGGCATCTGGCCCCTGAAGCAGGGAGCAGGTCGTATGATCAGGAGTCCAGTCCCAAGGGTTCTGGCAGGGCTGGAAGGAGCTTGTAGCTGCAGGTGGAGAGGAACAGGATTTCCCCAGGGATTCAGAGAGGGACCCAGGGTATCAATGCCCTGGCACAATGAGCCATTACTCTGCTGTCCAGATCCTGTAGGCTGGACATGGCCAGGTCTGTATTCCCAGCTCAGCCATGGGCATGTCACCTAATGGCTAGAGCAGGAACTGGGAGACAGGAGTCCCAGATTCTGATCTCAGTGTGATTTTGGGCCAGTCTCCTCTTCTTTCTGTCTCGCCGCTTCTCCATCAGTAAACAGCACCAGTGCTCTCCCTGCCCCCAGCTCCCGGGCTGGCTATGGGGCTCCATTCCCCAGTGGCAGTGGGCATGGTGAGCCATGCCAAGCAGCTGGTATTAGGAGCATTACACTGGAAGTTACACACCTGGCCTGGGGGTCCAACCTGCCCAGGTACACCAGGGACGCCAGGAGGTCCCAAGGGGCCTGGCACCCCACGGTCCCCTCGCTCGCCCTTGGGGCCTTCAGGACCCTGCCAAAGAAGAACAGACGCATCACCGCCTGGTGCTGTTTCCTCTTGGGATCGCCCCCAAACCCACCCAGCTGGACGGCCCCACCGACAGGTCCATAAAGCCAGACGACTGCTGAGAGGCCCGTCACTGGCAACGGGTGACCATGCCCTGGGGTGCCAGCAGAAGGCATGTACCTCCCCAGCACTATCACCACTGCCGTGGGTGGGAGCACCGGCTGGGAGCAGGTCAGCATTGCTAAGTGACGCTTTAATGGAGGTGCCAAAAATGGAATCCACAAAACAACTAGGGCCTGTCAGCTATGGAGTTACTGAGGTCCCAGTCCCACCATTAGCCAGAGCTGGGACCGCTCAGTTATTGCCTTTCCAGCAAAGCAGATCCTGCCATCTAAACGCTAGCCTCCCTGGTGAAGGGAGCACAGGCCAGAGAGTGCAGCACCCTCACACAGGGTGTCGGGGGGGCGGGGGGGGTGGCCTGAGGATGCAGCCTGCACTTCCATCCCCAGCCAGAGGGTAAAGGCCACGATGCCCTGAAAAGCAATGATGCACTGGGTCATTAACGACAAAGCCCTGCCTGCCAATCCGGGGAGACACACCAGAGTCGACCCCAGCTTCGCTAGACGGGGTCTCTGCCACTGGCACCATCCAGACGGTGTGGCCTCCAGTGGGACGGATTATCGGAGCAGAGAGAAGGGCCCTCAGTGACATGCATAGGCAGGACATGGAGGAGTCACATGTGGAGCCACCAAACACAGACAGTCCCTGAGCCGAGCCCCTAGACTGGGGGGCAATTTGTGACTGAGACAAATCCAGGGCGGGGGGGAAAAGGGGATGAATCGCAGGTACTTACATCTCTGCCAGGGGTTCCAGCTTCTCCTTTATCCCCCTAATCAGGAAAAGCCGAGAGAAAATGGCTACATTACAGCCTCATTCCATTTCAAAATGAGACAGCCAGGTGACTCGGGCAAGACCCAGCCACTGGGGTAGGAACCCTCACCCATAGCCTGGGTCTGTCTTCCCAATGGTCCTTCCCTTGCAGCCAGCAAGGTCTGGGACCGCTACTTAGTGGGGAGGAAGTAAAATCAGGCCCACCCCTCCTGCTGGCTGAGCAGAGCTGGCGCAGCACGGAGCTGCATTCAGGGCAGCAGTTGCTGGCACTGGAGGCAGCTCCCGCTCCCGCAGGAAGTGCATGGTGAGAGGTGCCTGGCAGGAGGGGATTTTGTCCCCCCGGGTTCCCCGCCTGTTAGGCTGCTCACAGGCCTGGTTAGCAAAGGGGGCTGGCTAGCCCAAGACAGAGAAGGCCTTTAGCTCATTACCTTCCTCCCATCTTCTCCTGGGGTCCCATCTTCTCCCTAGGGGATAGAAACCAACAGTCAATGCCCCATTCCAGATGGAGCCTAAGCACTAGCGGGAGAGATCCCAGATCAGACAGACAGCTCCACGCTGGGGAGCTTAGTGCGTCCCCTCGGGTCACCCAGCCCTCCTGACATCTCCCACACAGTGTTGCATCAGGAGGGGCTCCCTCAGGGCTAGTGGAGCTGAGGAACAGTGGGCAGCAGGGAGATGGCGGGCACTGGGGTGCCCCGCATGGGGAGCCCACACTCGGGGTTCGGGAAGCCCTTTGTTGTGCTCCTTTGACAGTCCATCAGTGGCAGCTCCTGGCAAGCTGAGGACCTGTTACAGGGGTTGCCAATATTTGGTTTGTTGGAGGTGGAGGGGGGCACCAGAGCTGGTAAAGGATGCCCCCTTCCCTGTCCCATGCCCAGGGACCCCCTTGCCTGCGTTCTGTACAGTGTTGGAGACCCTACATCTTCATCTTCCTCCATCTCCACCCCATCGCCAGGGCTGCTCCCTCTGGCCAGGCAGGTCCTTGCACGTCAGGCCTAGAGACCCGGCCTGCCACAGCCGGGAGCTGCCCTCTGCCAGCGGGGGCTGGCTCCCCTACTCACATTCTTCCCATTCAGGCCGGGTTTGCCGTCGTCTCCGGGTTTGCCCTGGAAGGAAGCATGAGCCGTTAGCAGAGCCGGGGGCCTTCCATGTGCCTGAGGAAGTAGCAGGTCCCCTCTGGGCTCATCCTGACCAGCAGGGCGGCTGGAGTCCAACGCTGCCTCTTAGGGGAGGCTGGGTCAGGATACCTGCCCCTGCTGGGAGCCCTGCCCAGAGAGTGACAGCCAAGAGGACCAGGCAGCCGACCGGAGCAGAGCTAGACCCAGGGTTACAGCATGGGCCGAGCTGACAGAGCAATGAGCCAAATGGAGCCGCTGGAAGCTAAGGGCTGCCCCGAACCTGCCTGGGAGATCAGGAAGGGCTGGGCAAGCAGACCTCACATCAGACTTGGGTATGAGTCCTGGGAACAGCCTCCCAGAGCACGTGGGGAAGTGTTACAGCCCCACATGACAGGCATCTAAGGGTGCGTGGGGCCCATTGATGGGAGGCAGCCAGAGAGCAGGAGTGGCCTTATAAGGAAACCGCTGAGAGAGAAGCAAGGCAGGGGGTGGGTTAGCTGGGCCCTGCCAGTGCAGGGAGACATTGCCAGGGAACAGCTGGGTGCTGGGAACAGCTGATGAGGATGGCCAGCAAAAGCCAACCAAGCTACTTACAGTCAAGCCTGGTGGTCCCAGGGGGCCCATGGCTCCTGGGGGACCTTGCTCCCCCCGCAGGCCTGGCAGCCCCTGTAACAATAGAAGATCAGGTGAGAGGCAGATCCCGGCTGGGTCACAGGCAGCCCCCAGCCCTCCTCACAGCAGACACAAGGGGCAGCAGGTCAGCAAAGCAGGGAGAGACGGACTGGTGACTCTGCAGGGGCAGGCAATACCCTTGGGCCAGGGACTCGACAAAGTCTCCAGGGCAGCTCTGGCACGAGCAGGATTTCAACAAACAGCTCAAGGCCTTGGGCCCTAGGGGCAAAATGAAGCCTCAGTTGCTGGTCAGAGAAAGGCTACTGGAATGGATGGACCCCTGTGACAGGGAGGTGGGGCACAGAGCTAGCTGAACCCGTGCTTTGCTCTGGCGATCCCTGGGGCACTGCTGGCAGCATTATTCAGATACTGGCCCCGTGCATGAGATTTGGGGGGGCCCAGGGAAAGGGGGGATGGGTAAGCCCCCTGCCTCATGTGACCTGACACCCCTCAGGATCAGGGACTCCATACTTACATCTCGGCCGGGGTCCCCCTGCTTGCCTGGGTCACCCTAGAAAAACAAGAGAACATGGCCATGATGAGCGAGGCTGGGCTCAGGCCTGACTCTAGGGCCTGGCCACCCCCATGTCAGGGTGCTGCCCTGGGGGCTCCGGAGAGGCCTAGCTCACCTTACGGCATGAAAGCAGGAGTGGTCACCACCAGCACAGGCACCTCGGCTACCAGGGGCCCTTGACTCACTGGAAGAGGGCAAGCCAGCAGCACCCGAGCCAGGCTGGGAGTGAGCGCTCATGGGGCATGGACATGAAGCAGCCCAGGGCCCTGCACGGCCTCTAGGCACTGACTCAGCTCCAGCTCAGGCTCCATCCGATGGGCTCTGTGGTTGACGTGACACGAGCTGATGGTCTCCAACCATGTCCTAAGGGGCAGGTGCCCACACTGCTGAGCCACCATCGCAACTGGCTCTAACTGGTGCCCTTCTTGACATCTCAGCAGAGAGGCCAAGGACTGGGTGGGTCTCCATGGAGGCTGCACCTTCCCCTCACCCTGGGGGGTAACTCCAGGGTGCGATCGCATGGCTGGGGCCGCTGTAGGTCTGTATGCGGAGAGCCCCCCATGGCCCTGCTAGGCAGCGCCTTCTCCTCCCTTCCTTCCGCACCCCTCAACAATGAGCCAGCTCCTTCAGCTACAGCTGGGGTCCTGGAGCCTGGGGAAGGAGTGTCGCAGGCACCTGACAGGCTGCTGTCGGATGACGGTGCTATCGGGGCGTGTTAGATGGCTAGCAGGGCCTGGCAATACACGATACTGCGGTTAGCGGTTCTCCTTTCAGGGAGCAGAGCCTCACCCAGGCCCTTCAGAGGGCAGCCTCACTGCAGAGGGACTGGAGTCCCCCAACCAGGCCACACTTACCCTTTGCCCTGCAGGGCCCATTTGTCCAAGTTTGCCGTCCATCCCGTTCCGGCCATCCAGCCCTGGTGGACCTCGGTCTCCCTGAAAGAGAGCCAGGGAGTGAAGGTTTCCTACCGAGGCTCCCCCATTCCTACCTCCCCCTCTCTCCTGAGAGTCCACCGAGGGGCAGTCAGGAGCATTAGCTGGGAGCCCAGATGGTGCAGCGCAGAAATAAGGACCCTGTCAGTGACGGATCGGTGCACTGGGGATGGGGAGATGGGAGGGAGGAATGGGGCATCTCGGGGTGGCAGGAGCCCAGGCAGTGTCCCCCGAGCACAGCCCCTCTGGCTTTCCCTCCCATCTCAACCCAGCTCCTCCCCTTGGTATTTTCAGTCCCATGGAAAGAGACCCATGCTGCTGGGTGGGCACAGACATGGTCATGTCTGTGACAGACAAGGTGCTAGTGCTGCATTCAAGTGGCCCATTTGCATGGGACTCCTCCCCAAGCAAGCATGGCAGCTGGGCTGCTGCCTAGGAATGGGACAATTCCCCTCTCCCCACCTGCTCTGGCTCTCTGGCCACTTCATCACCCAGCCCAAAAGTCTCTGGCCCCCAGGGAACCTTCTTGGGCCTGTCCCCGTCACTGTTTGAATGGCAGTGCTTTCTCCCAGCCCCTGGCTGGGCTCTGCTCCCTCCAGGCTGCTCCTGATCAGAAGTCGTGACCTCTCCACGCCAACCTGAGTCCCCAATTCTCATGCTCTGGCTTCCAGACCCACGTCTTCTCCCCGGCCTGGGGCTCCCTCTCCTTCTGCAACAGTGATGCAGGCCAGTCCCTTGGCACTCAGATTGTATGCCCCTGTCCTGCCCTATGCAGATGGGCACACTTCACTCTGCACCCTCACTTGGGATTGCGGGCACAGGCTAAGCAGCAGGGATGCATCTCTCCACCCCCACAAACGAGGCAAGGAGGCCCTGCCCGCTGCATGTCCTAGTGAGAGCTCCATTTATAGACATGGCACAACCCAATGGGCCCCCGACCCCGATTCACCCCAGCGAAACCCTCCCACCTGCCCCATGCTGCATATAAGCAAACCTGGCACATCACATAGAAGTGAGGCTCTTACCTTCTCTCCCGAAGGGCCTCGGTCTCCAGGGTCTCCCTGTAGGTTATGAAACAGAAGAGAACACGGCTGGCCTGTGATGGGACGTTTGATGGGGTAGGTTCTGAGTTATTACAGGGAATTCTTTCTTGGGTGTCTGGCTGGTGAGTCTTGGCCACATGCTCAGGATTTAACTGATCGCCATATTTGGGGTCAGGAAGGAAAAAACGGTTACTTACCTTCTGTAACTGTTGGGAAGGGAGTCCCAGAGACAGGGGAACTCCTTAACTAATACTTAAACACTTATCTATAGAACTACGTAACTAGAAAAAACGGTGACTAACTCTAACTATCTAACTATTTACAGGAACCGCAAAGAGCTACACGTGGAATGCTTGCAGAAGCAAGAAGACCGAAGCTCCAATGACCGTCACGGGCAGTAAGAAGGAACTGGAGAGGCGGCGGGTCGGCAGGCCCCTATATACAGTGCCATGGAGGCGCCACTCCAGGGGGTGCCTACACTGATCCGATGGGTACTGCTGGGGAAAAATCCGATGACTGTGCACATCGTGTGCGCACGCCTGCTTGGAACTGACATGAGCAAGCACTTGAAGAAGGATTTTTCCTGAGGGCAGACTGGCAAAGGCTTTGGGGTTTTTTCACCTTCCTCTGTAGCATGGGGCAGGGCTCACTTGCTGGTGGATTCTCTGTACCTTGACATCTTTAAACCATGATTTGAGGACTTTAATAAGTCATTCATAGGTTAGATGTCTATTACAGGAGTGGTTAGTGATGTTCTGTGGCCTGTGTTGTGCAGGTCAGACTAGATGGTCATATTGGTCCCTTCTGACCTTAGAGTCTATGGTCACAAGGTGAGGGGCGGAGCTGGCCAAAGCTCCCCAGCACTTGTGGGGGAAGTGGGATGCACTGCATCACTCCAGAAAGAAAGGGAACGGCGACTCACCCGAGCTCCAGGGGGGCCTCGGGGGCCTTCGATCCCCTGCAAAAGGAAAAAGATGGTTCTGCTCAAGGGGCGTCAGGAGAAGATGGCTAGGGCCCACTTCCCCCCGTACACACATCACCCTGCCCCACACCACATGAATACCTGAGAAACGAACCAGTTCCCTGTGCAGATTCTCCCCACATGTGCACCAGCCCCCAGCACGCTCCCAGCCACGGGACACCCTTCTTATGTGCACCAAATCCAGACCCACAAACTCCCCAACCCTGCAATATACCCTCCTCCCAATGCAGCCTCCCCACATTCACTGCTCCCCTGGCAGACACCCCCCCTCTGCCAGACAGCTGCCCTTATTATATGCTCCCAAGAGCTACACCCACACCCCCAGCTCCTTTTGCCACGCCCCCCGTCCCTCCCTTAGTGTTCAGCTTGCAGAGGTTTTCAATCCAAGGGCACTGCAGTTCCAAGTGGCACATCCTGAGACATACTCTTGGTCACTGGCACCTACCCTCTCTCCAGGCAGGCCAGGTAACCCTGCCTCACCCTTCGCACCCTTCATCCCATCCTCTCCGGGGTCCCCTGGCTCCCCCTGAAATGGAAACAGCCAATCAGAGCAGGTTAGATGTAGGATCGCAGATGTTCAGTGCTTTCCAGTGGATGGACCTGCTCTGCCACTCCCCGGGGACCAGATTGTCCTGTATCCTTCCCCAGGTGCTCCCCTGTACCCCTGCCAGGCAGGGAGGGAGCGGTTCCACTTCGGGACAGACTCTCTGCAGGGCAGGCATGGTCCATGCTGCCGAGTCCTGAGTGGTACCAGAGCATGGCAGTCCCCAGGAGGTAGGAAAGAGCCCTGAGTGCAGCAGCGTTACCTTCTCGCCTCTCTCTCCTGCTACTCCTCCTGCTCCTGAATCAACCTGTGGGGCAGAGAGAGTGGTCAGATGCTATGGGGCCCAGGGCACAAACCCAACACAACCAGGGCAGGGGCAAAGAAATGCTGAGCTTACAATTCGTCCTGGGGGTCCAGCCGGCCCCTGCGGAGAAGAAGAGAGAACCCAGCATTAATGGAGGCCCCTAGGACATCTGCACAGACACATCCTGTGGCACATGGGCAGGAGAGACACAGCAGCACCCCATGGAGAGGATGGGGGGGAGAAGCCCCCTAAATAAGCTCTGCAGGGCTCCAAACCACCTTGTTGCAGAACAAAGCTTTGCCCACCCCCCACTGGCATGGAGACAAAGCGGGGTCTGAGCTCCACACCCCTTCCTGAGTCAAGAAGCTGTACTGGGGGGTTCCCATAGCCAGAACCAGCTGCTCAGGGATGGTCACTGGTGTAAGCTTCCCCATGCTGCCTCTGTTCCCTGACCTGGCCCATGTCTGGGGACCACCTAGCCTTTGGGCACCGTGCTGAGACTGCCAGCTAGAGAGGAGGCGAGACCTCAGGCACGGCACATGGACACCCAGCTCCCAACTCCGCTTGCCTGGGCTGGCTCCAAACTGGAGACCTGGAGGGGAAAGATCATCAAACCCAGCTGCCATTGCTTGAGCCCCAGCATACTTGTGCAGGGTCAGAGCGAGCTGGAAGGAGAACAAGCACAGGCCAGTGCTGGCCAGTCACCTGCAGCACCACACAGGCCAGGGCAGACCAGCACACGTGCGAGAAAGCCTATGTTTACGTGGGGTGAGTGTGCAACAGGAGCAGAGGCGTGTGCACGGATCGTACAATGGACACCCAAGCCAGCAGCGGCTCCTCTCAGAGGATGGCGATCCCCCTACAGGCCTCAGAGCACTCATGCCTGGATTTCCGTAATGGGTGGGTCAGGGTGGGGCCCATGTGCTCTGCCTGCAGCCCTGCTGGCATGACAGTGGGGACTCCAGCCTCACCCTAGTGCAGTGCCCCTAGGAGATGGGTCTGTGTGGGGCTGGAGCAGCCCCAGGTTGGGCACAAAACGCTTCATTCCAAGCGTGGCAGGAGAAGGGGGTGCAGCTACTCACCGGTTCCCCACGGTCGCCCTTGGCCCCTGGTGTTCCAGGGCTGCCCTGCAAGGAGAGACAGGACACGATGAGGGGGAAGGAAGGTCAGGCAGCCGGCTGCTGGGGGAGGAGGAGGTGTCTGGCACTTACATTTCTGCCATCGTTGCCTGGGTCTCCCTGGTCACCCTTCTCCCCGGGGAGGCCACGGTTTCCTGGCAGGCCCTGGTGGAGAAACAGCCGGTGAGAGAGCGGGTCCACAGCACCCACGGTGACCCCCACACTGGAGTGTGAGGCTGGGGAGCCCAGACCCACAGAACAGGGCTGGGGAGGAGCGGGGGCCAGACAAAGGTCCCTCCAAGAGGCTCATGTACACGCAGCGATGGTGCTGCTGCCTCTACTGAGGCTGGAATTCGCCAGGCTCCAATGAATGGAGGGTACCCAGCTGCCAGGGATGGGGGCAAAGGACAGCTGCCTTTCCAAACCCCACTGTAACAGCATTCCCCCAGGTTACGCCTTCTGGAGATCACCACAGTCAGCCTCTCTGCTGCTGTGACCTACCCCCAGGCAGCACACAGGGCTCCGCTGGGCCCGTTCTGCAGCTCCCCATCCGTGAGCTCAGGGGATCACGACTGCACGGAGTCCCGTGGAGTGGCAGCACTTTGTCCTTTCCCACATCCAGCAACCCCGACTCCCTGGGCATCCCCCGTGCAGCCCCTCCCACGTTCTCCCCACTCCCCCCCATGTGATACACCCCTCACACCCCCTCACTTACCCGGGGACCCCTGTCTCCAGATTTGCCAGGCTGACCTGGCTCACCCTGAGGGGGAAAGAGAGGGAAGTAAGAGAACGGCGGGAGAAGCCAATGGTGGCCAAGCAGGTGAGGGGCATTGCCACAAAGTGACAGATCCATCACTTACCGGGGTCCCCTCTTCACCCTTCTCACCACGTTCACCCTGCAGCACACAGGAGAGAAAAGAGTCACCAGTTACCTTCTCAGACAAACAAAACACAGAGCCACCCCATTCAGTGCACCATGTGCAAACTCAGCACCCTAAATGCCTCCATCTCCACAAGCCCCCGCGTCCCTCCAGGAGCACACCTCCACTCGATACACCCCCAGGAACACCCCTCCACTCCACACAGCCCCCGCCAACACCCTGAACACACCACCTCTTGATACACCCCCAGGAACTCCACTCCACGCAGTCCCCTCCCCAGACATATGCTTCTACCACACACAACCCCACCCGCCCCTCAAACAAACCTCCAACACTGCACCTCCACTCCACACAGCCCCCCGAAGTACCCCTGCGGTCCCCTATCAAAAATAGCCTGTTGGTATTGTCATGACGATCTGGCACAGGATTTCCATGGAAACTCCATGATGCTGTAACATCAATGTGGCCAGAAACAGGCTCTCCACCAACAGGAACTGTCTAAGACAACAGCCAGAATGGTAGCCCCAAGAGCCCCTTCTGCCTGCCTATGGGCACCCTGCCATGCACCCCGGTCATGCCCTCCTCATCCAGAGCACCTCTACATTACCTCCTTTCCTCGCAGGCCCGTCTGCCCCGGGACCCCTGGTCTCCCCAGCTCCCCCTTCTCACCGGGTTCCCCTGGATCACCCTAGGCAAGAGAAAAAATCACAGCACCGAGAGAGGAGAGGGTGAGTCAATGTAATGTACAGCCAGCTGGTTACAACAGCGCTCAGCCAAGACAGCCCCCCCCATAGCACCCACAGAAACAGTGTATGCCAGACACAGCACCCACACGTGCAGGGCAGGGAGAGAGCCCCCCTCTCCTCTCACAAAATAGAGCATCCATGCACATGGTGCAAGAAGAAAGGAACCCCTCCCCACACAGGACAGAGTCTGCGGAGGGGAGCCCCGGGCACACACACACACCACAGCCCCCAGCCCCCCGGGCAGGCAGACAGACAGGGGAGCCCCTCCCTGCACACCCCCCTCACCCCACAGAGCCATTACCTTTGGGCCACTCTTGCCGGTGAGGCCGACAATCCCCTTGATGTCCGGAAAGAGAGAGGCGGTTATTGGTGAACTGGCTCCCTGCAGGGTCTGTGCCACCCCCACTGGATGTGGCCTTGGGGGAGGCCGCGGACATAGAGCAGCCCGCCCGTGGCCTTGGGAACTGCTCCTGGGCCTTCCCGTCAGCAAGGGCAACAGGAGCAGACCCAGGGCCCCTCCAGGCAGACGCCGGATGGGGCCCTTCTTGCACAAGGTGGTGGGAGTGCAAGTCCCCAAATCCCCACTCCAGTACAGGTGCGCCAGGGCCCCCCCACCCGTGCAGAGATGGGGGGCTTCTTCCATATTTATCAGTGGCTCTCTAGCCCTTCACTCACCCCTATGAACAGGCACATCCCCGGCCTGATCAGTGAAACCCCAGCAACTCCAGCCCAAAGGGCGGAGACTGAGCAACTCCCTCCTCAGACAGAGTTCAGAGCCAGACCCAATCCCCGGGACAGAGACAAGTGGGACATGGTCCCGATAGCACCTGCTCCGGGATCCTGGGCACGGCCAGCTGGGGGCTGCCAGCCACAGGGCAGGCAGGCAGGCAAGACTCACCCTGTCGCCCTGTTCTCCTTTGGGGCCAGGTGGGCCAGGGACGCTGAATCCAGGGGGGCCCTACGACAAAAAGAAAGCTAGGTCAGAGCAAGGAGGGGAGGACAAGCCCTTTCCCGGCTCCTCGCCTGGCCAGTCTGCGGTTCTCACTGCCTCCCCCCTAGTGATGTTATGCTGGGACAGGGAGGAGTGGGTTGGTGGAGCCTGGCCTCCACTCAGGGAGGGATTCAAACGCCCAGAGCAGAGAGCTATACAGGCACGTCAGGGAGAGGGAAGCCCCAAGCCCAGGCCCAGATTTCAGACTAACTTCTGAAGAGCCCCAAAGCCATTGCGCACTGGGGAGCCACCGTGCTCAGAGCAGCTGCTGAGCCGAAAACTGTCAAGGATCCCACAGCACCAGAGGCAGAGACTCCCTTTCCTAGCCAGCCATGAGAGCCGCACCCTCTGTCCCAGAGCGGCCACCCGCTCCAGCATCAAGAGCTATTCTGGTCTCCACTCCCAGCAGCATCCCTGCCCCTCCAGAGCAGGCTGCTGGCTGGGAGAGTTGGGGTCCCATGCACTAAGTGGGGGAGCTGAGCCCGGGTCTCAGAGGGGACAGGAGATGGCTTTACCCCCTGCACCCCTACTGAGCTGCCTGCCTCTGCCAGAGCTCCTGGCTGTGTTGGATGCAGGTGCGATGCCTTTGACAGCCCAGATGATACTCACACGTTCTCCTTTATCTCCTGCGTCTCCCCTGGGACCCGGGGTCCCCTCTGTTCCTGCAGGGCCTCTGTCACCCTGAAACAGAGAAAACTGCACCATCAGCCACACAGCGCTGATCGCAACACTGACCCTCCCCCCACGGGTGAGACAGAGCTGCTCACCTGCTTCCCAGGGCCCACAGGCAGCAGAGACAAGCCCGCTGACAGACACAGCCACAAAGCCAGGAGATAAGTTGGGATGGGCAGGCAGGGCTCAGGATGGGATGGCACTGAAAGGAACCGGCTGGACTGACCACAAGTGACATGGGCCAGGCGTTGGGGGGTGGTGGAAGGAACGTGCCTGGGGTTCTAGAGAAAGCAGCACCAAAGCTGCCTCTGTGCAGGTGAAGTTCCCACACTGCTCCCAGCAAAGCCAAACAAATCTCCAAGTGTGGGGATCCAGCCTGCTTGGCCTCAGATTTCATTACAATAAACTTTCCAGCCCTCCCGACTGCAGAGAACCTTCCAATCAGGAGCTGAGCGATGGCTGCCTGTGTCTGCGGAGAGCCGGACACCATGGCCCAGTGGGGTGAGCTCTCCTGCCAATCCCACTGGAGCCGCAACTCTCAAGCCCAACGACATCATTTGAGTGTCAACTTTAACTCTTTCGTTACTGATAATTTTAGCAGAGTGGGAGTGAAGCCTCAGGTCCCAGGAGTTGCCACAGGGAAGAAGAGACACATAGCCAGGCAGGGGGAGGCACAGAATGGAGGGGAAGGGAAAGGAGGGGGACACAGGGCAGGAATATGGTGGCCTAGAGGAGATGTGTTCTCTCACCCAGGGCTGAACGCAGCAAATAAGGTACTGAGCAAAAACAAACCCACCCTAAGCTACTACACAGAGGCTGGCCTCTCCCCTCGACCTCTGTGGGCATCCCTTGTGCACCATGGGAGTGCGCCATCCTGAACACAATGGTGGGCATCCTGGCCCATGGAGCAGAATCTGCATGCAGCAGGGCCCTCTCCTCCAATACAGCTCGCCAGCCCAGCTGGGTATCTGACCCCCACGGCTGCATTGTGCCCTACCCTAACACACTGTGTCCTGGGAGTGCATTTCACAGACTGGACATTTGCAAACCAAGAGAGGCCCCTCCCATACCAGCACCCCACCGCTAGGGACAGGGTCGTTTTCAATTACCTTCTCTCCTTTGACACTTGAAACGCTGGAAGCCTGGAGGAGAAACATAAGGAGAGAAACTGCTGAAACCTGGGCACTGCTCCCTGCTCGCAAGGTCACCTGGAGAGACCATTGCTTCCTCTGCAGCCTCCAGGGCGAGCACTTCCCCTCAGCCCCCAGTACCCGTGGAAGCAGCCTTCTGCCTATCCCCTGGCTGAGGTCCGCACTCAGGAGAAGGGCGATGGGGTACAGAGGAAGAGCCAACTGCTAGGGGTGCAGTTGGACCCTGTAGGCAATGCCCCATTCCCTGCAATGACTCATCTCTGCACTGCCCTTCCCACCAGCACCAATGCTTGGGGTCCCTGTCCTGGCAGAATGTAGTCCCTGGTGCCTTTCCCACCTCACTGAGCTTCAGCTCCCATCATGGTGCTGGGAGCCCAGTAACACCCTCCCTGGCCCTCGGGAATGCAGAGAAGAGGTCACTTACCGGCTTTCCAGGTTCCCCAGGAATGCCTTGATCCCCCTAAGGGAGAGAACGACAAAGCACAGGAGTCAGCCACCCCGCCCAGGTGGCAGAGCCGTCCCCAGAGGGGCAGCAGCCCACCTCTCCCTGGCGGCGTGAGGAATCCATCAAGGAGCCCCACATGCCGAGGGTCTCTCAGGATTAGTTTGATTTCCTTTGACAGCTGCTGCACTTGGAGGTTTGTGTCATTGCTCTCTCTACTCCCCAAGGCCATAAAGACTTTAAACACACAGATCCACAGAGCGCAAGGATTCCCCTTCCCCTGCGGCACTGGCGACCCAAACCCAAGGGCACTGGGATTGGTGTCAGAGGCCCAGACAGTGACGCCAGCCAGCAGAGTGCCACTGCCCCAGCTGAGTGACAGAGAGTATCAGAGGTCCCATTCTCTGTGCCTAGTGAGCACAGGTGGCAGTCCAGTGGTCCCCAAACTTTTGGGGTCCTGCCCCCCCCCACTGGTCTGTACCCCCCTATGAGCCGCAATCGGGAGCTGGGGCTGGGAACAGGACCTAAGCTGTGGTCAGGGGCCCTGAGCATGGCTGGGGCCCAGAACGGGGCTGCAGAGCCCAGGGCCATGAGTCGGGGCCGGCCAGGAGTGGGATGTGGAGCCGCAGTCGGGAGCCGAGGCTGGGGCTGCAGCTGGGGGGGCGGAGCTGGAGCAGAAATGGGGGCAGAGGGGGGCTGGATGGCACTTCCTTCTGCCTCTGTGGTTCCTCCAAGCCCCCTAAGGGAGTGCGCCCCACAGTTTGGGGAGCTCTGCACTAGTGACACAGGGAGGAAACTTGCTTTCCGCCCTACCAGCACCCCTGGCTGGAGGGACGACAGGCTGGCATTGATGCGGTAAGCCAAGCAGCCTGCACGCCATGCCACCTCTCTTTGCAGGGAATCCCAGCATAGGAGAGACACCTCCTCTCTAGAAAGAGCTACCCGGGGAAAATGATTTCTTCTAGGAGCTTCTCCCAGATCCAGCAGCCCAACCCACCAATCTCACCTACGGGGATTCCCAACACTTCTCTCCCCAGAGGCCTAGTGCCCTGCCCTTCCTACCTGGTCTCCCTCCACTCCTCTCTTCTCACTTATCTCTAGGCACCCATCCTACGTCAGGGATGAATGCAAAGGGACAGCAGGATGGTAGCTGACCACCTTGTCTGTTGCATTAAGGGACAATCACAATATTTTCTGCATGTGGGCCCAGGGTTCCTGGCCCCTGAGGCCCCGACTGTAGGAGGTACATCGATTCAGGTTAGGAGCAACGTTCGGGGTGGGGGGGAATCAGCGCAGCTCAGGGGCGGGTGCTGTGACCTCTCACTCCATGGATGCCCCACAAATGCTCTGCTCACCCCAAGTGCTGGCTCAGGGGCCCAGCAAGCTGGTAGGATGCAGGCTGTACCGAAGAGTCCCTACCTTTTCCCCTCGCGGGCCGGATGGTCCTGGCAATCCCTGTTCCAAAGATTAGAGAGACAAGAGAAGCCCATGAGAGAACTGGCGGTGCCCTCCTCTAGCCCTGCAGGGAGTGCCAGTCACCCAGAGACTCACCACCCAGGCCAGAGTAAGACTGCCCAGGAGCCAGGGATGGGGACTCCAGCCCAATTCGTGCTGGGGCTCATTGCTTAGGAGCTGGAGGGAGGACCCCCACCCGCCCAACTCTCCTCCTGACTCAGTGAACTAAGCCAAGGCCTAGGCGGGGTGGCTACATGAGTTTCCAATAGTCACTTCTGCTCCTTCTCTGTCCCCTCCACGCACCCTCTGGGCCTGTCGTGCTCAGCAGAGGTGTAGGGGAGAGAACGCTGGGCCAGGTGAGCAGGGGGCGCTGCAGCAGACACATCTCAGCACAGCAGCACGCCTGCCCAGGCTCTCTCGCAGTGCGGGGCTGGCACGGGCACGCACACGTTCCACCTAGGTGAAGCAGGGTCCCCCATACTCACCTCTCTGCCTGCTGGACCCAGGCGGCCTGGGACTCCCGG
This sequence comes from Emydura macquarii macquarii, assembly GCF_026122565.2. Classification (NCBI taxonomy): domain Eukaryota; kingdom Metazoa; phylum Chordata; order Testudines; family Chelidae; genus Emydura; species Emydura macquarii. The sequence goes on along the minus strand of NW_027131105.1, from coordinate 13,025,626 downwards.
CTCCCCCTGAAACAGGAGAGAAGGGGTGAGTGGGATCAGGGCAGGCTCTCGTGGCCCTAGGAACTCTGCACACTTTGCATTTAGGGGTGAGGAAGGACGATCCCACCCCCCCAGCCCAGCAGGAGCCATCCTGCCCCCATAGCATTCCCCTTGCTCAGTCTCCCCAGCTCTCTGCCCCTGCCCCTACTCCTCCCCCAGCCATTCCCAGGCTGGGATCACACAGCACTGCTTGATGTTAGCCTCCGGCCAGCGTGGGTGAGTTGGGGGAAGGGGATCCTTCTGGCTCCGTGTGGAAGCTCCCAGCATTGTGAGGGAAGCACAGAGAGCAGGTGCACTGATCCGCTGCATTGGCGCAACGCAGGAGCCATGCCACCCTCCCCAGCCAGCCGCTGTCCCTCATGTGCTGATCAGGGCCCAAGGCTGAACAGAATGAGCCACGGCCATGGGCGGGGCTGACCCGCCCTGCCCACGACCCAGCCCCCCAACGACCACAGGTCCTTGGCTGCGAAAGGTTAGCCCGGAGCGAACCTACCTTCTGCCCTCCCAGCCCAGGGGGTCCGCGATCGCCCTGCCGAGGAAACGGAAACGAGAAAGGGCATTTTACCTCAGATATCTCTGCCCCAGCTCCCCAACAGCCGATGGGCGCCCTCTTTAGAGAGCCTGTCGAAACAGACTGGAGCAGAGCATCCACCAGCTATAGAGTCCCCTGATTCCATGCTACGCTGGCCACAGCGCTAAGCACGGTCCTGCCCATCCCCCGGGGCCCAGCAATCCACATCCAGCTGGCCCGCGTCTCTGGCGCACCTGCAGACCGCAAGCCAGCCTGGCACTGGGGAGACAGCTGGCAGCCAGGGATGGTCGTGGGGAAATCCCAACCTGGGTTTCTCGCCCCACCTGAGGACAAGCTGCTGTCCCCTGTTCAGGGCTCTGGTTTTCTCCATCACTTCTGGGGCAGAGCTTTGGCTTGTCGCAGCAGTAATGGGCCGAGGGCAGGCGAGTCCCAGGTGGATGTTAACTGCAGACCCCAGAAGCCAACTCCCTGTGCAAAGGGTCTCCTCTGGATCAGTCGGGATGTCGTGGCTCAACAACACTGTCTTAATGGCACCGGTGAACCACAGCCCGATGCCCCCGGTCCCCACAGCGTATCCCTGTGCTCCAGCAAGCTCTCACCTTCTCCCCTGCCTCTCCGAGCTCTCCCGGCTGCCCGCGGTCTCCCTGTCACAAGAGGGACAATTGCGTCAGTGTTGGAGGGCACGGGGACCACGCCCGGGGATGGGACCCAGCTGGGAGGAGCCCCTGGGGCAGCAGAGGAGGCCTTTAGCCCATTTCATCCTGGAGAGCGTTTCCAAGAGGCAGGATCCATTGGGTGAGCAGCCAGCAGATGCCTGCAGGGGGTGAGGGCCGCGGCAACTCCCCCGCTGCATGGCCCTGCCTTTGCTACCCAGCACAGGAAGACAGAAGAGGTCCATGGCCTCAGCAGCTCTTTGGAGGCTGCAGTGCTCCATCTTAGGAGTGTCCCTTGGCCACCTGCCACATCGCAGGCAGAGGGTTTATGGCCAGGAGCCCACACACCAAAGAGCAGGGCATGGCAGAGGTGCCCCCTCACATCCAGCTTCCCCAGAGAGAGAGGCCGGTGAGGAAAGGCTCACACAGTCGGCCTGCCTATCTCCCTGTCTAATAACAACTCACACTCAGTGCCCTTCCGCTTGGATCTCAGAGCATGTTATCCCCACAGCCCCAGGGGCACAGATAGCCTCCCGCCCTTACAGATGGGGAACCAGTGCAGAGGGGAGGAGAAGGGACTGGCCCAAGGTCGTAGACCCCAGGGAATGGCAGAACTGGGCACACAACCCACGAAATCCTGCCTCCCAGTCTCCACCTGAAACAGCCCACCGGCAGGGAGGTCTCCCGAGACCCACCTTGCTTCCTGATTCACCTGGAGGTCCTCGCGGGCCCTAGGAAAGCAAAGCAAGAATGTTCCATCTCTCCGCCAGTGAGTCCTCAGCAAAAGTCTGCTGAGATTTCGTCTCAGGGAAGCCTGGGCCTCATCTCCCTGACTGAACTGAGTGAGGTGTGAGCAGGGTTGTCCAGGGGGCATCCCAGTGGGCCCGTGGCTGTGAGGAGGATGGAATCCAGGAGCCCCCGACTCCTGCAGTCCCGGTCCCCAATCTCCTCTACAAGCCTGTGCACACAGGGCTATTTCTTGCCTCTGCTCAGGCCCCATTTCCCGTGGTCTGAGCCTGGGTGTGAGCAGCTCCCCATGGCTGCCCCAGCTGGCAGGCTGCTTTACCGGAGCTGAGAATGGGGAGGCTCCCAGCTGAGCTGGTTTTAGGACTGACCTCTGACTGCCCCAAGAGCAGCCAGCCAAGTACATGAACTCCTACCCTCCAGGGGCAGGGCTTGCCAAGGGGCCATCCAGTTGGAGAGAGGCAGGGCTGGCCCATTGTGTCTCATGCAGTCCCTGATCCGTGGCTCTCCCTGCCCTGCTTTGGGCATGGACTCAGGGGTCTACTAGGCCTTTCCCAGCTTTGACCACAGAGCCCTACAGCTGTTCCCCGCTCAGAGGGCCTGCTGTTCGAGGCTGCACAGGCCTGCAGGGTGCTCCATGCCAGTTGGGGACGTTCTTACCTCCTCTTAAGGGACTCACCCGATCTCCTGGGTCCCCTGGGCGACCAGGTGGCCCTGGAAAACCTTCTTCTCCATCACCCTGAGGACAAAGAGCAAAGTAAGTGCCCAGAAGAGACCAAGGCATTATCTCAGGAGAACTCAAGGAAGAGGAGCTAGTGAGGATGGCTCTTTGAGCCTTCGCTGCCCAAATGCCCCTGCTCCTCCAGGTTTGCAGGGAAGGCTCCAAGGGGAACGAGGCCACGATGAGCCACAGCACAGGCCTCCTACCATGTGTGCATTGCCCTAGCTCATGGCATCAGGTGCCTCTGTGCAGAAGGGAGACCAGAGCACGATCCCACAGTGGATGTGGGGGGAGGGCACAGATCCTACACCAGTGATTCTCAACCTTTCCAGATTACTGCACCCCTTTCAGGGGTCTGATTTGTCTTGCATACCCATTTCACCTCACTTAAAAATTACTTGCTTCCAAAAATCAGACATAAAAAGACACGGAAGCAGCACAGCACACTATTCCTGACACATGGCTTACTTTCTCATTTTGTCTGTAAGAATGTTTAGTTTGTACTGACTTCGCTGATGCTTTTTATGTAGCCTGTTATAAAACTAGGCCAATATCTAGATGAGTTGAGGTACCCCCTGGAAGACCTCTGCGTACCCCCATGCGTACGAGTACCCCTGGTTGAGAACCACTGCCCTACACTAACACAGCCTGGGCTCTCCTGCGGGCCCTGCCTCTCCCCTCAGCCCCTGCTCTTACCTTGTCTCCTTTCTGTCCTGGGGGTCCGGCCGGTCCCCGGGGCCCAGGGGAACCGGGATCACCAGGCAAGCCCTGAGGAACGAGAGAGAAGGAAATAGCTCAGACCAGCCCTGAGCGACAGACACAGCGTTCATGGGTGACCCACCTCAGCGCAAGGTTAACACTTCCCACATCTAGCAAGGGGGAATTCCCTTTCCATGGAGCCTTATTCTGCCCCATCCCTAACTCAGACCCCCCACCCCATCTGTGGTCCCAGTCCTCCTCACCCCACATGCCCTCACCCCACCCGCCATGCTCCCCAACCACCAGGCCTACCCATGAGCCTCCAGCCCCGCACCCACGGGCCTGGCATGGCAGGGGTAGGTACTCACCGGGGTGCCTGGCTCTCCTCTGGGAGGTACCCCGTCAATCAGCCCAGGGGGGCCCTAGAGAGACAGTCACAGGGAGCTTGGATGTCACACCCCACTTCTCCCACCGCTCTCACCTGTGCACGGAGCGCCCGGTTCCGGACGACCCCACAAGCTGGCTATGCACCCAAACACTTCCCACCCACCCAGGGGAGTGTGTCTGGGCTCAGCCCTGTGGATGGGGCGAACTGGCTGCAGCTGCCACAGGCCAGCTCTACGCCGCATACCCCACACGCTGGCGTAAAGCGGCAGGTGCTGCTGAGCGACATGGCCTGTCAGCGCTGCATGCCCCAGTGCCAGGGCCTCTCCCAGACCAGAAAACAGCAAGAGGGGAAGAGCCAGGAAAGGAAGAAGGTCACTTACTCGCTCACCCCGCTCGCCTTTCGCCCCCTACGAGAGGAAACACACCTGGTTAAAGGGAGGGCTCCCTGCACCTGGCCTCCTAGCACCCCTGCTGCCCCAACCCCCAAGGGCAGCACTGGGCACACAATGCTCGGTGCACACCCAGCCCAGGGCACCTGGCAGGGAAACCACAGGCAAAGATACAGCGCAGCACGATGCCCACCCGCCAGGAGCAGCCTCAGAGTAGCCGGCTCATGTGCACACACCTGGCTGGGGCCACGGCGGGGCCCTGTGTGCGTGGGTGAGAGATACATGGGGACGCACAGTGTGCACAGATGGGGGGGATGCACAGGGGGGCCACAGGGGCTAATTTCCATTGCAGGGGCTGATCTATGTTGCCACCCCTGCAATACTCCCATTGTAGCTGGGGAGGGCGCTAGATGGAGCAGCCTGGGGAGAGGGAATGCCTCATCCGGAGGCTGGGGCTGGAGCAGAGCTGGGTGGGGAAAAGATGGCTGGGCAGAGCCACATCCTTTAGGGGAGCAGGGGGCTGTTTCCTCTCTGGGACAGGACCTGGAGTGGCAGGCAGGGAGGGAAGCAAGGAGCCCGGCAGGTGGCTGCTCTGGGTGCCCGGGGCATGGGTGCGGGGATTCCATGCCACCGCAGATGCCCTCACCGTGCCACTTCCTCAGCCTGCCGTGTGCCTCCGAAGCCAAGATGAGGGCCTGCCCTGCTAACCTCCTCCAGGCTGCCCTGCTGCTGCCAGAGCCCCCAGGTGCTGTCTATGGTTCTTCTGCAGCCCAGGCTCCTCAGTACACACTCCTAGCCGCAAACCTCAGCCCCACCAGGCAAGGCGAGCTTCCCAGAGGCCAGGCACAGGAGGGCCATGGCTGTGTGGAAGGTGCTGGGGCAGGCTGCTGTGTGCACTGGGAGTACCTGGATGGGGAGGGAGAGCATGGTAGGGCCTGCATGCATGGAAGGAGGGGTGCATGGGGGCTGCCAGGCGGGTGCATGAGGTCATGTAGCAGTGTTGATGTTGTTTGTATGCATGCACAGGGCAGGGGGCACTATGCACCTGTCAATCTAGCTGCCCTGGGCAGGGTCCCTGAACAACTCCGCCCAAGCCGGAATGGGAACGTACCTTGACAAACGGTCCTGATGGCCCTGGAGGTCCAATGGGCCCAGGAGGTCCTGGATCACCAAGTGCTCCTCTAGGTCCAGGGTTTCCAATGGGCCCAGGGCTTCCCTAGGGAACCAAAATGGCTCCATCAGTGCTCTGTGTTGGGCAGCAAGGGCACCATGGACTGGGGACCCTGGATTCCAGGATGAGCCCCTGCATCCAGTCATGCAGGCCCATATACTGCCCATACTGCCCAGCATGCCTGCACACAGGCTCCACTGTAGCCTGGCACATTTAGCCCTATTCGCAGGGCCCCCCAGTCACTGTGGAACCGGGTTGTGCTGGCAGCCCCAGAGTTGGTGGGCCAGCCGCAAGGAGTCCAAGAACCTCAGTGTGAGGCCTAGAGGGTGGAGGACCCTGGCCAGGGCTGCTAAGAGGGTGGATCCCTGCTCATCTGGCACTGGACAAGTCTGTGAGTCCTTCAAACCTCCAGCCCAAGGGTGGGGGACAGCACTGAGGAGGCCTGAGAAGGCGGGGTCCCTAGGATGAAAGCTGAACACAGATCTACTCACAGCAGGAGTGCCCTGGGGGCAGCCATCCTTGTGCAACCGGAGATTCATCTGAATGCTCTTAGCCAGTGAATGGATCCCAGAGACTCACGCCACATGGGGCAGAGAGATGCAAAGCCCCCCCTGCAGTCCCACAGTGGGTGCCAGCCAGAGCCCTGGGATACAGGACTTCTCCTTTCATTCCCGTACCCCGATGACTGCAGAGTCCAAACCTGCGTTCCACTACGTACCGGACTCCCAGGCTCCCCTTTCCGGCCGGGCAGCCCCCCTCCTCCGTTCACAATCACCCCTGGCTCTCCCTAAACAAAAGAGAAGGCCAAAACTCAGCGCACCAGCCCAGCCCCGTATACAAGTGCCTCGGTTTCTCTGGGAGAGGACAGGGCAACTGTCACAGCGACATTGCCCCAGAGTTCAGGACAGGCAGTGAAGAAGGAATCTGGGAAGGCTGTGCAGAGTCACCGGAGCTGGACTCTGACCAGCACATGGGGGTGAATGCCGGACTCTCGAGCAATGAGCCAGGGGACCGTTAATGATCACAAGTGGCCAGGGACTCAGTTTTATGCCATATCGAGCAGCACAGCCCCCTAGCACCAGGAGGGGGTGCTGAGATCAAAGGAGAGCAATCCCTATTGAGTTGGGCACAGCACTCCCTAGAGCCAATGGAGTCTCCACTCCAGGTGCTGAGCTGTTCCCACCCTGCTTCGCTTGGGACCGCTGCTGTGATCCCGGGATGAAGGGTGTGTAATTTACAGGGAGGTGTCTAACTGGATCGAAGGTGGAGGGCCTCCCTCTTGCCAACGCCAGCACCTGGCAGGGCTGAAGGACACAGTGCATGGAGGGATCAAGGGTTGCACAAGGTGAGGGGGGCTGTGACCCCCACACGCTTTCCATGCAGAGCTCGCTCTCTCTTTCCGACACAGCCTTTGGGATTGCCCTGCTTAGGGGGGAATCCAAGATGGTGGCTGCTTTAGGCAGCCCTGGGCGGGATGCCCTGCCACCTACCGGCTCGCCTTTCTCTCCCCGCAGCCCAGGAGGCCCCACTGGGCCTTGCTCCCCCTGGAAGGCAAAGGCAACAGTGAGTAGGGGAGCTCCAGAGCAAGGAGCAAGGCTGAGAGGAAAGCAGGAGCTCTACGTACCGGAGCCCCTCGGAGGCCAGGAATGCCTTGTCTGCCCTGAAAAAAATCCAACAACAAGATGAGGCCGTGTCCTTCGGCCAAGGGAGCAGGGGGTGGGATGAGAGGGGACTCGGGAGCCGAAGCCAAGCAGGGAGGTACGCACATGGTCTGCACGCCATGCACAGAGCACGACACAGACACAGGAGCAATGGAGAAGGGTCCCATGGCACTGAAGTGACGGGCACTGCAGGTGGGGGGCAGGGCACGGGAAAGGGATCCGCACGGGGGACGATCGGGGCAATGCGGGTCTCAGAACTGCAGAGACCCATTTAATCTGGGCCTCTGGGTGCTGCAGCCCTCGTTACATGGGATGAAGCCAAGTAATAGCTCCATGCTGCAGGGGGATGCAAATCACCCAGGGGGTCAAAGAACAAGAGTAAATATGGCCGAAGAGGGGGAGTTACTTACAGCCTGGCCGGGAGAGCCAGCGTTGCCAGGGCGACCAGGGATCCCATCCGCCCCTGGGAATCCCTGTGAAAGGAGAGGGGAATAAACCAGCAGGCCCTAGCTCCGCTCTGGCCACAGCCCCCACCATTCCCAGCCAGGTTCACACCACAGAGGTGCAAACCCGTTTATGTGCAAAGACACCCCAGAGTGCTGAGCCATGCTGGGGCAGCCACAGGGGCCACTGATGGGACAAGGCCCCTCCAGCCCAGGGGCCTGGGAGCTTGGCTTAGGGGCCCCCTTAGCTGGGTTTTGGCCGAAGCTCTCAGCGCAGAGCCGCCTCTGGACTTGCTTTTCGTTCCCCAAGGGATTCCATGGGGCCAGGATCCCGCCCGGTACACTGCCCAGCCAAGGGGCCTGGTGCTGAGTGCCTGGTACTCAGCACCATCGATGGGCCTAGTGTCTGGTATCCACTGCTGTCCGTGCCCCAGTGCCCAGCTCTGCCAATGGGCTACAAGGGCATGTGTGCCACGAAGAGGGACAGCCAGGTGCTCCAGAGTGGACAGAGGCACATGGGGCTGGGGGATGCACCCAGAGGGACCCTCAGGACACCTGCTCTGAAGGAAATCAGAGTTGAACAAAGCAGCCATCCAGCACGCCCAGTGCCCTGGCCCTTGCCCCACACTGCATGACCCCAGTGCAGGGCGTGGAGGGTACTCGCTCACCCTGTCCCCCTTCTCGCCTGGCCGCTCGATGATCTGCCCTGGGGCACCCCGTGGCCCTGTTGCTCCTGGGGCCCCCGGGAGCCCATTGCGCCCCTAGACAGAAGAGAGAAGACAGCTATGGAGAAATGATACGGGGTTGTTATGTGGGGATGCGCCCCCTGTGGTTAGGACAGGCTGGGCACCCTGGGGACCCTTCTGTGCCCATCACCCCATAGCCCCTTCTCCTGCTTCCTGCCCATCTGTTGCACCTCTGCAAGGAAAAGGGAGGACGACCAGCTGCCATGAGCAGCTTTCCCAGAGGAGGCTGGTCAGGGCTTAGGGAGCTCAGCACCGCACGAGGCCCAGGGAGGGGTCCCTTGATTTCCTGCTGCCTGGCTATTGGGGTGACACAGGGAATTTGTAATAAGGCCCCGTAAAACCCCCTGTGCTGCTCCTCACAGCACCCCGCCTGCACAGAGGCCCTGGAGCTGCTGGCAGCGCCCCCTCGCTGAGCTCTCCAATCCCAGCCTATTTCCCCGCATGCCCTGTGCCTTGCTAACACGGGCCCGCACCCCCAGAGTGCGAGGGATAGCTCAGCACCACAACCACCCCCGCCCCTGGGACCCACACTCGGAGGGAGGAGGAGGGGGGTGTTACCGGATCTCCGGCGGGACCAGGCTGCCCCGTACGTCCTTTCTGCCCCTGCACAGAGAGACAAAGACAGGAATGAATGGCCGTGCCTGCTCCCAGGATGGCGGGAATGCAGCTGATTAGCAGTCAGTCAGAGCTGCCAAGTCCATCAGCTGAGCCACTAAAGCAAAGCGGCCTCGCAGCCCCTGGCGGGGAGCAGGGCCCTCGCCCGCCCCGCAGCCCAGCCCCCCCCTGCAGCAAACCCCATAATACTCACAATCTGGCCAGGCTCCCCCTTCTCACCCTGCAGCAAAACAGCAAAGAGTCCAGTCAGGGGGCAGCACAGCCCTTGGCATCTCTGCCTCCTCCCGCAGCCCCGCCATTCCCCAGGGCAGCAGAGGCAGCGATGGGGCGAGTCAGTGCTGAGCGGGCAGGGAAAGGCCATCACCCAACCCGCCTCTCCCCACGTTCCTGGGCAGGGGCCTTGCGCACTCACCCCCACCCCCACGGCCCAGGAATCTGGGCTGGAAGCAGCCCACTCCCTCTGCAGTTACACCTCGACTCCCCACTCTAGTGGACCCTCAAGTCCTCCTTGCTACCCCCCGCCAAGGGCTCTCCCCCCACCGCCCAAACAGCCCAGCTCTTCCATGCTGCCATCCCTCCCCCTGCCCACCAAGCCAGTCCCAGCTGCTCCCTGCACTGATCCAGGTGCGGGCTCTTCTCCCACTCCAGCCCATCCCCCCAGCTCCGGGGGTCCGGCTATCTGCAGTCACTCTCCGGCAGCCCCTCCTGCGCCGGCTCTCATGGAAGGAATCTGCGTAGGTGCTGGCTGGCGTGGGACTCACCTTGGGACACTGCACCCTGCAGGGCTCCAGCTGAGGGGGAAATGTTCCACATTAGAGAGTCCCTGGGCAGCCGAGTCAGCTGAGCCCCAAGCCGACCCCCCTGGGGCAGGGAGCAACACCCCCCACCTGCAGCGGGACATTATACACGTGGGTCAGAGAGATGCTGCATGTGCAGGGGGAGGGGAGAGCTGCCCCCAGCCCACAGCTTCAGGTCCCTGCAGCTCCCTATCCCCCACCCCACAGCAGCTCCCACTTGGATAGCTCCCGGGCCTGCAGTTGGGGGCAGTGCCAGGCGATCAGGGAGCCGGTGGACAGAATCCCCTTACCCTGTCCGGGACGCTGCAGAGGGCGCTGGCGAGCCTGCCCTCCAGCTCAGCCAGGCCAGTGCGCAAGTCCTGGGCGTAGAAAACAAGGTGCGGGTCTTCACTGGTGACAATGCGGCGCAGCTGCTCACGATCCGCCCCATCCATGCCCACCGCCAGCACCTGGATCCCTGCACAAAGCAGACAGGAGACTCAGGGGGCAGCCTGGCACTAACCACCTCCGGGACCCAGCGCCCAGCGTGTGAAGGGAAAGGGGCTAGAATCTCTGGCACCCTGGTGATCTGCACTGAGCAGAGGCTTTGACCAGCCCAGCAGTAGAGGAGAAGGGGAGAGGAGAGGGTGCCCCACAATCCCCTCCCCCTATGTGTCCCTGCCTTCCCATCATCGTCCATCCCTTCCCTACCAGCCTGGCCTCTCCCTCCTTCCACATTAGTGCCCACACCTCCTCCTGGCCCCCTGCTATTGCCTGATGTGACAAAGTGGGGATATTTAGTAATATTTTTACAAGTCCTGTTCGTGCCTCAGTTTCCCCCATATGCTACGTTGTTACTGGTGGTGGAAAAGGACTGTTTGCTCTCAGTGCAGGCCGAGACAGAGGTGGGAATGGTGCCTACCGGCTGTCTGGGCCTTAGGCCCCATATCAATGAGGCATCTGAGAAGACAATGGCAAGTCCAATTGCCCAGACATTGGCACTTAGCAACCAATGACCAGAGATGGATTTCCCCGCCTCTCTTCAGGGAGGCTAACCAGCATTCCCCCAGCTTGAGGAGAAAAGGACTGGGAAGGAGCGTGGGAGGGATAAGAGCTGGCTGCTGGAAAGAGTCAGGGCTCTCACCTGGAGCCTGTTGGAGACGGTCAGACGAAGGGAGACAGCCAGAAAGCTCGAAGGAAGGGGGTTCATCACAGCTTGGCTGGGCTCTGGGCTAACCAGAACGGACTATGCTTTAACGGTCATTTCTCTAGGCTGCCCTAAGGCCGTCCTATGCTGTGTTCCAGTTCACAACAAACCCTACTCCTTTGACAATGCGCGGTGCCACTGCAAAATGCTCGGCGAGGTGCATTAAGCCCCAAAGAGTGGACAAGTCTCCATCCGGGGTCTGTCTCAGCCGGGCTCCCTGAACAGAGCTGCCGGTGTGAAGCAGGAGCGCTGTGGTCCAGTCAAAGGAGGTGGCGGAGCCGATGGCTTACCATGGAGAAGAAGCGAGACCACTGGGGGGACTGGCACACAGAAGGGCTCCCTCCTAGAGACTGTTCCAAAGCTGGAGCCATAGCACCGCTCCTGTGGAGCTGTGACACCCATCCCACCCTCTCTCTGCCTGGCTCAAACGCTTCGTCCCAGCTCCAGGGACCCAGCTCTCACCTGCCGCCTTGATCTCCCTGGCCGGCCCAATGGCATCGTCCCCTGAGGGGCTGTCTGCCAGCACCACCAGCACCCCTGGCACACCAGGCCGGCGCCCTGCACTGGGGCTCAGCATGTAGGTCCTGGCAAAGTTGATGGCAGCTCCTGCAGAAAGAAAGGGTACTACTACCTAGCAGGTTTGATGTCACCTCCATCACACCTCCCATTGAGCCCCACGACCTCTGTCTCCCTCCCATCCCTACTTCCTTCCCCATCTGCACCCCCCACCACCCAAGGTGGTCTCCAGCCAGCTGGGAAGGCGTTTTGGGGGTGCAGAGTCCCACCCACCACTGCACAGGACTCTCGGCGTGCAGGGCCATCTCCCTTCCCCCACGCAGCGTTCTGTCCTCATCCCTTGGCACCCATTGGGGCAGGCAGCAATTCACCTGCCCAGGTACCTCCCTACAGCGGGAGTCATGGCTTCCTCTAAGGAGCACGCCATCCAAAGCTGGCACCACCCCCACCCCACAGCAGGCACACTCTGGGGAAGCCCAGGCTGCAGGCCTAGTGCCCCTTACCCAGGGCGTTGCCGCTGGGCTCCTCGTAGCGCATGGTGCGGATCTGCTCCAGGACGGTGCCCAGGTCACTGGAGCGATTCAGCAGGATCCACGGGAGGCTGCGGTAGCTGTAAATCACCAGGCCCACCTGGGGAAGAAGGCAAGAGGTCAGCCAGGCCACTGGGATCAGAGCCATGATGCAAGGCGTATTTGTGCGGGGCGCACGTCTCCCCCCCATCAGTGGGGAGAATCAGAGCCCAGCCCCCAGTACCTGAGTGGCGTCCGGGCCCAGCTGGCCCAGCGTGGACACGGTGTTGGAGAGCAGGGTGCGGACGGCCTCGGCACTGTAAGCGCTGTCCCGGGTCCCATGCACCAGGAAGACGATGTCTCTGCGAGCGTCCCTGCAAACTGCACAGGAGAAGGCCGTGAGTGAGCCCCCGAGAGGCGGTGGGACAGGAAGCAAAGCCCAACTCAGCTCCTCGGGGCGGGCCTGACAGAAGAGCTGCTCCCAGCACCTCTGCTCTGGAGGGGACTATTTGCCTGTGCACAGACTCCCACCCGCTGTCCCTGATCCTCAGCTGCGGGGCAGTGAGTGCTGGGGAAACCTCCACAGCCACCAAACAGACCCAGGCTGGGCAGCGGCAGACGCGTTTCCCTGCACCCTGCCCTGTCAGGCTCCAGGTCAGGCCTCACTGCTCTGCTGAGCCCCAAACCGCCAGGTGCCCCAAGTGGCAGGGCCCCACAGCCCAGTCTCCACCCGCTCCCCCATCCAACCTGGGGCTGGATTGGCCTGGGAGCCAGCCATGCTGTCCCCTACCTGCGTGGCTGGTGAGGGAGGACTCCGCGCCCCGGACGCTCCCGAACAACGGCTGGATGGTGAAGATGTAGCTGTGCCCCAGCCGCAGCCCCGACACCTGGTGGGAAGTCGCTGACCCGGGCAGCGTCCTCTGCATCTCGCCTCCCTCTGACCCAAACAGGGACAAGGGGCGTCAGCACAGACAGGGTCCGAGGGAGACGGCCCAAATGCGGGCCCCGCTGCTCATCCCCTCCTGCAGGAGCGCCACTGCCCTCCACTGGCTCCCTCCACCTCTGTGCCTAGCTCTGTCTCCCTTTGAAGGGGTATTTGAACGGGGAATGGTCAAGGATCCCACAGCAACGGAGACAGAGAGCCCCTCTTTCCAGAGCCCCAGGCTGGGCTCAGCCCTGAGCGCCACCCCGGGCAGGTCTCCAGTCCCAGGAGTGTCCTGGTCCCTTCTGAGCAGGCTGCCAGCTGGGGGAGTTGTGCTCTTGCCCACTAAGGTGGGAGCTGAGCCCCACCTCAATTCAGTGAGCTGGCCCCGAGTCTAGGCTCCACGGGCTTTGCCAGGACTTTGTGGAGCTGGCTCTGGGCGAGCAAGGGGGTCCCAGGGCTGGGCTTTGCTGCGGCCCAGCATAGAAGGGGGGGTTGCGAACTCGTCAGGCAGCCATGGGGCACGGCTCCAAGCAGGCTCTAGGGATCCCTGCTGCAGGCCCAGAGGCAGCAGCACTGAAAAGCTGTTTGTTACCTCGAGGCAGTTTCCAGGTGAGGATGTAGCCGGTGGCCCCGGGAGCTGGAGTCCAGGTCAGGGTCACAGAATCTTCTCGGCTCTCCGTCGCCCGGAAATTGGTGATTCGGCCCAGAGGTGCTGGAAGGGCCGGAGTGGAGAAGGAGGTGTAGCGTGTGCCTCCCACCCCAGCCCAAGGGACTGGTGCTGCCCCGATCCCCAGGAGTGAGGCTGGGGGCTGCAGGGCGCGAACCCAACTGCTGCCTTCAACAAACCGGGCAAGGGAGGGATGGGGACGCGCAGTTCCGCATGTCCCCACAGGGAGGTCCCTGGCTCCAGGCCCGGCTCAGCCAGAGTGGGGTGCTAGGGAGCAGGACGGGGCTCCCTAACAGCCAGGAGCCGGCTTCTAAGCCTGCTAGGTTGACTCAGACCCCAGAGAGAGGGCAAAGCCCGTCCCATCCCCCACTCCGATGGCCAGAGGGTCCCTTCCAGGCCCTCAGAGCCTGGGCTGGGGCCAGGCTGCCCATTACCGGTGTTGGCAGCGATGCCCACGGACTCGCTCTCCCGGGACCCCACCAGGCTGGTGATCCGGATCTCGTAGCGCTCTCCCACCTCCAGGCCCTCGACATCGTAGGAGTTGATGTAAGGGGCGAGCAGCTTGCTCCTCTCCGGCCCCCCTGTCCCGGGCGAGAGACAGGGTTACACAGGGCAGGGTGTGCAGGAGAGCTGCAGCGGGAGGGAGGGAGGGAGGGAGGGAGGAGCTCACCAGCTGCTGGCCTCCAGCTCAGGCGGTATCCAGTGCTGCCCGGCACCGGGCTCCAGGCGAGGCGAATGCGCTGCTCCGAGGAGTCGATCACCCGCAGGTTCCCCACAGGCTGGACTGGGGCCACCTCGGCTGCTGCAGGGTGGCAGCAACAAGGAGGGACGGAGTCAGGGGAGTAGAGGCTTGGCTGCAGCTGCCAGGCCGGCGTGCAGAGAGGCCGCACACCTGGACCCAGGTGTCCTGACCCATGTGGGCAGACTGGGGAGCACTGGGCTAGGTTCCTTAGCTTCCTCTCAGGGCTCGGAGAGCTCCCACAGGGCTAGGGAAGAGCTCCCTGGACACTTGCAGGGGCAGACTTGCTGCTAAGCCCCTGGCACGGGCATCACCACCTCCAGCTCCCACAGGAACCGCCCGCCAGCTCAGGCCACACATCTGGGAGCCCCACTTCCCTGCCCACACCCCGCTGGGGGGGCACCACCGTGGGACAGGAAGCCCTGGGCAATGGTGGTCACCAACTCCACCCACCCACAGTCAAGGCCAGCAGGGATCCAGGCCTCCCATGGCAAGGCATTAGCACCTACGTGTGGTGACGGTGATTGAGACAGGGTCACCCTCCCGGTTCCCAATCAGTGCTGCGACCTTCACCGTGTAGCTGACCCCACCCTCCAGGTTGAGGATGTCGAAGGAGCTGGTGTTACCAGGAACCAGTTTGCTCATCTCGGAGCCCCCTGCAAAGGTACAGAGGGTTAACACGGCGCCCAGAGCGGGACAGGGCCAGCTGCCGCGCAGGGATGCCAGCCTCGCTCCCAGTGCCCCGCGAGGAGACAAGGCCGACTGCCAGCAGGGATCCAGGCCCGCCATGGCAAGGCATTAGCACCCCCATGTGGTGACGGTGATGGAGACAGCGTCACCCTCGCAGTTCCATCGGTGCTGCAACCTTCACCGTCTAGCTAACCCCAGCCTCCAGGATGAGAATGTCAAAGGAGCTCCGGGTGCCAGGAAGCCTTCTGCGAGCTGGTGATGGCAAGTGATCCCATCTCGTTAGGGGAGGGAGAGATTCGGGGCATGATGCCCAGCTCCCAGGTTTGTGCCACTCAGATCACGGCGAAGAGAGGAGACTCCAGGGCTGGAGGCAAAGGCCCTCGGTCCTTCCCGCATGAGAGCAGTGGGGCGATGGGAGCTGTAGGCCAGGGCAACCATGGGGCTCCCAGAGCTCCCTGCACAGCGAGGGCAGACCTGGGCAGAGGTTTGAGGACATGGGCACCACAGGCAGTGTGGGGACCTGGCTGGGTACTTTACCATCCTGCGGGCTCCACGTCACCCTGTAGGCTGTCGCCCCGGGCACTCCAACCCAGGCTACCCGGACAACGTTGCTCCTGGACGAGAGGGCCTTGAGGCTGGAGACCATCCCCACCTGCTCAGAAGCTGTGAGAGAGGGCGGACGGGATGCCTGGGTTACTAAGAGATCAGTATTGCACAGTGTCATAAGGGGCAGGGAGAAGCTGCGCCCTGGGCCAGGCCAGCCTCACCTGTTCTAGCCGTGATGGTGACGGGGCTGCCTTCCCTGCTGCCGACCAGGGCCGAGACCCCAATGACATAGACAGCCCCGGCCTGCAGCTCCTCGATACTGAAGGAGGTTCTGTCGGCTGGCAGGACCCGGGAGATTTCCTGGCCTGGGGGAGAAGCACAAGCTGCAGGGGTTGGATTTCACAGGCAGGGGCGCACTGAGCTGCTGCGACAGACACTCCCCAGGCCAAGCCGCTGGGGGCAACTAGGGAGCAGCAGCTGTGTCAGCCTCGCAGCAGGAGCACTGCCTGCATTTCATGGCCCCACCCCATCCAGTGGAGAGGGAATGGCACCAGGAGCTGCCATTTTGATGTGACCCACCAATCTGGGAGCAGCAGGGGCCAGACTTCCAGTCTGTGCTCTCACCCTCCCGCTGCTCCCTGGGGTCTCCTCAAACAGGGCCTGGTGAGTCAGCCAAACACAGGCCATTGAGCATGGAAAGGCCAGACCAGGCCCCACCCTGCCTGCAGCTGGCACTGGGCTGCAAACCTCCCGCAGTAGGATCTGCTCTGTGGTGCTGCAGCCTATTCCCAGCTTGGGCACAGCCAGCCCGGCTGGCTCTAGAATGGGACAGGGCAGCAACATACCCCAGGCCAAAGGCACTGCAAGCTCTGGGCTGCCAGCGAGCAACGGGGATCCTGTCACTGGCTCGAAGCAAGAAGCCAGGCACAGACACCAGTCCCCTGCTCTACCCACTAGACCATGTGGCAGCTGGATGCCTCCTAGCAGAGGCAGATGGGTAATGGGGGCATCCCCCAAGGCAAGGAGCCAGTCTGGATAGTCTCACCCCAATGGCCCACCTGAGCCCACACACATTCAGTACACCTACCATCACTCGTCCGCCACGTCAGCTTGTAGCCAGTCACCCCAGCAAGCCCACTCCATGTGATCCTCAGCTGGTCGGGTCTGATTTCAGCCACTCGCAGGTTGGTGATGCTGCCCACAGATGGGGTATCTGCAGGGCCAGAGAGAGCATCAGCCCAGCCCCCAGAGACTCGTCTGTCATGCCTGGTTCCCCCCGTCAGAGGCCAGGAATAGACCAAGGGCTGCACACCCAGAGCCTTCACTGGGAGAGCTGGACGCCCTGCCGTGGTGACACCAGCCCCGCATGTTTGCTGGGAGAGCTGGCCTGTTCAGGCAAAGTGCTGAGCCAGCTTGGTGACCCCTGAGTGCTAGCCATGCCCCCCCAGGGCTCCCCACGCAGACGTACCCAGCTGAATGGTGATGGTGGCAGGATCACTCTCCTGGTTGCCCACCAGCGTTGTCACCCGTACCAGGTACATGACTCCCTCCTTCAAATCCTGCAGCTCAAAGAAATTCCGGTCGCCCGGGATGCGCCTTGTCTCCTCCGAGCCGTCTGCAGCAGGGGAGAGCACAGGGGAGTCGGCCTCCGTGCCCCAGCAGGGAGCGAGGCTCCCACAGCATGGCTACCGTAGGGTGGGGTGGCCGGGGGAAGGGCTCTCAGACACTCCGACGTTCCCAGGGGAGAAGGCCCTAGTGTACTGATGCACGCCAGCCCAGTACAAGAGCCCGTGTCACAGCCGTCTGCAGCCACACCCTGCCCCTCCCTAGTCCCAGCCCCTCCACCTGCTCCATCACAGCAGCTCACAAGCCCCACCCTGCACCATCCCACAGGATCCAGCCCCTCCACCCAGCCCCATGTCACTGCAAGACCCGGCCCCTCCACCCTGCTCCCCCCACAGCCTCCCACAGACCCTGCCCCATTCTCCCCCGCTTTTATCCATGTTCCACGAGGTGACTCAGCAGCAGAGCTCTGCTGGGCTAAGAAAATGTCTGGGCATTGTCCTGCTGTTAAGTGGATAGCAGCAGGCACGGCCCCCATGCCACAACCTATCCAACGCCCATGCCAACACTCTGCCACCCAGCTCTTACCCTGCCTGTTGGTGATCACCAGCTTGTATTCAGTGGCCCTGGGTACGGCACTCCACAGGAGCCGCACGCGGCCCGTGCCCACGGGCACCACTTGCAGGTTGGACACGCTGTCTGCTGTTGGTTCTGCCATTGAAACACAAGGGAATCCCCCCAGTCAGACAGAGCGAGACCAAGGGGCCTGGCCCAACGCCTGCTGGGGTGCAGGAATGACTGCCCCAGGGGAAAGGTGGCGTTCCCAGCCCTGGGGCAAGGGAGGCCTCACCCCTCTGGAGTGGGGGTGAGGCCAGGTGCAGCACGCACTGCTCATTGAGTGAGGGTGGGCTGGGTGCAGCACGCACGGCTCATGAGCACCCTGGGTGCCTGTTCTAGAGAGGCACCGCCAGCGGTTAATGACTGCTGGGCCTGCTGCTGAGGGGAGGGAGCCTGGGAAAGGAGCTAGGAGAAGAGGAACCCACCCCTGTGTGAAGGAACAAGGGCCCACCTCCCACCCCCCACCCATGCCCCAGTCAGAGCCCCCAGGGGTGCTGGAAGGAAATCCCATCTGCCTGCACCCAGGCCCAGCTGCACGGGACGGGCACAGTCAGTCCAGCCCGGCCTAGCTAAGGCTGACGCAGACCGATCTCAGCACCCGCCTACCCACCCACGGAGCTAGCCGGCACTCACCGATGAGGACGCTGAGGGAGGCGGCGCTGCCCTCGCGCCCACCAATCAGCGCAGACACACGCACTACATAGGTGACCTCCGCTCTCAGGTCCTCGAGCTCCAGCGTGGTCTGGGTGCCTGGGATCTGCAAGGTCCTGTCGGTGTCGTCTGTGGGGGTGACAGGAATGGTGGGGGGGCCCAGGACTCCCTTGGGATCTGATGTCACAGAGGGACCCTGAGGTGGCTGATGCGATGTCCCTGCTATCCTCAGACCTGGGTACAGAGCGCTGAACCCCCACCCACTGGCCAAGCCATGCTGACCCCAGGGCCGCCTGGGCCTTGGGGCCCAGATCTCCTGGCTGGGGAGCGGGTACCACTCCTTCCCCACCACATACACACACCTGGTCCGATCAGCAGGGGAGCACACTTCAATCAGAGCCCACTCGCATGGCCCGAGAATCACACATGCCATTCCATAGCTCCCAGCAGGGGGTGGCCACGCTAGTAGATGCCCAGCCAATGGTGCTCTGGAGGAATGTCAGGCCGGGGTGGCTAGAGCAGCTGGGGCTGCTGGACTGGGGACAGGTAACTCTCCCACTACTGAGCATGGGCTTGTGAACACGTGCTCCCAGTCCATGGCATCAGTTCTGTGTCACACAATTCAGACCTAACAAGTGCAAGGGAAACCTTCTGAATGTGACCCCAGTGAAGTAGACCCAACAATGCCTGCCTGAGTCTGCCAGCAGCCTGAAACAATATCTCAGAGGTGGGAACTGCTCTGTTCACATCAGCGTGGAATGTTGACTCTGAAACCTAATGATTACAGTGCAAATGCTAACACTTAACTATTTCAGTGCTGTTGCCTGTTTTAGTGGAAGCATCCAGCTAATGGGTTTATGCCAAGAATCCAAGCTGCCTCCTGCAACTATCCAAGGGCCAAAAGCCCCAGCTGTCCCCTACCCTACTTCCCTATAACAGCTTCCTTACAAGGCTGGGCAGAGAATTTAATGTAGGAACAGCATGGAACTCATAGCAGTGAATAGCCAAATACGCAGCACAAATGAGGGCAAGGGAAGACGGGGCATTGTACTGCGGGCTTTAGTCACGCGCAGAGTTAATGCCATCAAAACCTGCAGTCTCAGATTTAGCATCTACCTCAGAATCTCAGCCAGCTACCCACCTGCCCCCAAGCACTCAGCCACAGGGCCAGTGCCAGCCAACTACTACACAGTTCACAAGCCCCTGTCCATCCTCCCAGAAGGATCGGAAGATGAAAGTGGAGAGGACTGAAGCGCTGCTTTGCAGAAGCACTGGTGTGGTGTGGATCGCTGACAGGACGGTCACTACCACAACTGCAGATAACCCATGACGTGTTCTCCAGGGCGGTGGCCAGTCCCAGTCCCCCCATCAGCACCCTGAGGAGACTGAGCCTCAAATGCCAGTCAGGAGGCAGGTGGCACTCGAGAGTCAACTCTGGATGAGTCTGGAGCTCCAGCCTGCAGCCCCAACTCCGCCGCGACCCCAAAGCTCTGCCCCTCCCCCCCGCCACCTCCCCCCCCAAGACTCACCCTGGGAGCTGCGCAGCACAATCTTGTACTCGGTGGCACCTGGGACCCCAGTCCAGGCTAGCCGGATCCTCTTCCCCAGGGTATCAATGACCCGCAGGTCAGAAATGCTGCCTACGGGGGGCTCCACTCCTGGAAGACAAGACAGCGCTAGGGCCAGGGCTCGGAGCTGGGGGGACAGAGCCTGAAACACCATGCAGCACTGGGAGGGGAGAGTGGGGCACCACAGGCCCATGGCCCAGGCAGAACAGCACTGGCAGGGCCAGGAGATCCTGCCCTCACCCAACCCATGGGGTTCCTGGCACCCCAGCTGCTGCAGGGACAGAGGCCCCAGCGCAGGGCATGGATCTGTTTGATCACTATTTGCCCAGCACTGAAGTCACTTCCTTTGAAAATCCGCAGCTTAGGAGCGGCACTCAAATAGCACAGGGGAAGGAGGCGGGTCTCTCAGCCCCACACAGTCCAGGCACGGAAGGGAGCCTCAGCATTGACCCCATCCATGCTGCCAGGCCAGAGCCCAGAGGGGTGAGCCAGGAGCAGTGCAGGGTCCCCTGTGCTGGGGAAGTCACTCACTTGGAGGGCCACCCACCCCAAAATGGGGCAGGTAGGATGAAACAGAGCCACTTGCATTGTGAACTGGGCACCTCCAGGCTCTGGTGTCCCTCCTCCAGTCCTTTCCCCTCTCCACCTGTGTGGGCCCCAGGGGCATTCACTCACCTGTCTGGGAGATGGTTACAGGCGTGGCCACCTCCCTCCCATCATACAGCGTGTAGAGGGTGATGCGATACTCCGTGGCTGGCTGCAAGCCGGTGAGCTGGTAGCTGTTGATGTTGGTGGGCAGGGACACAGTCTGTGGCGGCTCAGCACCTGAGAAGTAGAATGACGGGGGCAGTCACATGCCGCTTCCCAGCCCTGAATCTCAGCACACCCCTCTCCCCTTCTCCATAGTCCTCCCAGGTGGACCCCTGCCTGCACCGGCAGCTGGATTCCCCTAAATTGCCTGCTCTGACTGTGAGCCAGACCCAGAGCCCAGCTGAGCCCGTGGAGATCAGGATCTAACATCCTACCTCCACCCAGTCGCGAGGCATCTCAGCTTCCCCGGTAGCCTTCCCTTCCCCTCCCCATGCCATGGGGATCTGCTCAGCCCACCTGTTGCTCTTCTCCATTCCAACCGGTAGCCCCGGGCTTCGGGGATGATGTTCCAGGCCACCTGGATGGATGTTGGACCCAGAATGATGGTCCTCAAGGACTGGACTATGCCCATTTCTAGAGGAAGGACAGACAGACGGCCAGGCTGAGCTCAGCATCATGAAGGCTCTCGACAGAGCCCAGCCCCCATGGGGGAGAAACACTTCGGCTTCCAAATCCACCTCCCAAGCTGAGCCTAATGGCTAGGGTCCCCTCCAGAGCAGCCCCTCGGGAAGTGAGGTGGTGAGTCACACCCCAGTGCCCACCAGCACAGCTGTTGCTATTTACCCCTCAGGCTGGGCTGCGTGCCCCTAAGGGAGGGTCCTTCCCTGGCAGCTCCCGGAGGAAGCCAGCTTTGGGTAGGGATTCAGTCTGCAGGGCTGGGGAACTGGAGGCTGCACTGGCAAGAGAGCCACTACGCCAAGAAAGGGGATGAGGAGGGAGGGACAGAAGGCTGGGGAGACGGCCACTCCACTCCCTCCCGCAGGCTGCGCTGGGGGTGACATTGGTACATGCATGCTGGCCTCCTGCCTGGGTGGGGAGTGGTGACCCTTCGCACTGGGCCAGCTGCCTCCTGCCCCCCTTCCCCTCGTGCTGCCTCCTGCCCCCCCTCCTTCCCCTCGAGCTGCCTCCTGCCCAGTCCTA
The DNA here is from genome assembly GCF_026122565.2 of Emydura macquarii macquarii. Taxonomy (NCBI): domain Eukaryota; kingdom Metazoa; phylum Chordata; order Testudines; family Chelidae; genus Emydura; species Emydura macquarii. Next base: position 13,004,060 of record NW_027131105.1, on the reverse strand, counting down.
GCATCCCTGCCTGTGGGGTTCCCAGCCTCATGGGGCCGTTCATGAGCTTGAATCGAACACAAACGGCCTGTATCCAAAATCATTAGTAACGTCCCGGGCTCACAAGCCCAGTGGCCTGGAAAGGCCCAGGAGCCCTGGCAGGGCTCTCCTGAGCTCCCTACAGAGGGCTTCTTCTTGCCCAGCCTACCCCATGGTGGGTACCAGACCCAGAGCAGCCCCAGAGGCCAGGCCTGGAGCAGCTGATGCTCCCAGCCAGAAAAAGACACAGCAAAAAATAACTCCCCATCTCCCTCAGAACATGTCCAGAAACATCTGTGCCATGGGGTCACTCCCAGGGCTGAGCACCACCTTACAATAAGGGCCTCCCTCCTTCCCCAGGGACCTGCAGGAAAGGCATGGCTACTGTGCCCTGGCCAGGCCAATGGCATTAATCCCCCAGAGACCCAGCCAAGGACACTACGGGCAACCAGCAGAGGTACCATCAGGGCTGCTTCTGCAGGAGCTACCCAACTCTCCTCCCCACTCCACTGTGGGTACCACCTCATCCCCCTCCCTGGCCACAACAAAGTGATCTCTCAGCCAGAATCCTCCCAGCCAGAGTTGCTACCTCCCCCTGTGCATCGCTCTCCCATGAGAGGAACACCAGCCAAGCCTGGAGCCATGTGCTACTTTGTGCTGCCCCAGCTGCTTGCTCTGTTGGTCTTCCTGATATACCCAAAGTGTAATCTTTGGGGGGCCAGACCTCTCTCTTCATTACATAGGCATGTGTGTTTATGCCAACTGGCGAGGGGCACAGATGGTTTGCATAAGGGCTACAGGGGCCTCCTGGGTCTGGTACGTACATGCTAGCTCACCAAAGAGTGCCACACAAGGTCACAAACAAAAGCCGCTCATCAGAAATATCATCAGAAAACGCAGGGGTGGTGTAAGGAGTTGTGTACATACACTGAAAATTATGTTATCTAAGGACTGTGTCTAAGGGATGGGCCACCAGCAAAGGTGAAAAACGGGTTTTCAGTCAGATGAAAAACGTTTCTCTATTTTCATGGAAATCGAGTATTGTCTGGTTCACAAGGGGTCTCCTCTCACCAGGCCGAACTGAATATTAACGAAGGATTGTAACGTCTTCAAAGGAGGAAAAAGTAAAAAGAGGATGAAGCAAACAGTAGGTAGGGAGAACAATACTTGAGGCGCACATCAAAGACTTGCGCTAATATATCTGGGGGCATCTTTCACCTAGGAAGCCACTGGGCAGTGAGTTTACTTCATGAAAGAGGGGTCTCCCCCAGAGTTGGCTGAAAAAACTAGTAAGAACAGTGGGTGAGATCAGCTTCTTCAGACAGGAGGAGAAGTTCTTAGTGAAGTTATCTAGAAAGCTTGTCATGATTTTGTTTTCTGTGTAACCATTTATTTCCAGCAGTCTTACTTGCTATCACAGGAATCTCTGTTCTTTAATAGTAACAACGAGAGTCCTGTAGCACCTTAAAACCTAACAAATTTCTGCAGGCATAAGCTTTCATGGGCTGCAACCTACTTCATGCATCTGATGAAGTGGAAATCACAGATAGGAGGTATATACATATATGCACATCTAAGGGTAAGAAACAACAATGGGGAGGGCAAGTGCTAACGTTGTTTCTTACCCTCGGATATATATATATATATATATACCTCCTATCTGTGATTTCCACTTCATGCATCTGACAAAGTGGGTTGCAGCCCACGAAAGCTTATGCCCCCAGAAATGTGTTAGTCTTTAAGGTGCTACAGGACTCTCGTTGTTTTTGCTGTATACAGACTAAGCTGCCCCTCTGGAACTTTTGATAGTAACGCGACTCCTGTTTTCACTATCAATATATCTCAGTGCTGTGTGTCACACAAAGTGCTGGTCCTGAACTGACTCTGACAAGCTGGTGCATACAGTTCCTTGGGAACAACAAGCCTGGTAATTCTGGGGGTGCTCAGTGGGTCGGGGCTGGACACTGCAGGGCATGCTCTGAGGACTTGGGGATTGGCATGTGCCTATCGGTATCTGCGCAGAGAGAGGGAGGCTTGAGGGGGCCTGGAAGGCAGTGCTTGGGCTGCTGGTGGCTCATGGTTTCTGGGAGCTGATCCAAGACTGGCACTAAGGGCAGTGGTGGCAAAATGCCTCAGCCCTGGGGGGTGTCATAATCTATACAGGGCTTGGCACAATGGAAGCCTGACTGGGGCCCCTGGCTGCTGCCACAGTATAAATATGACAGTTATCCCAAAGAGCCACCAGCTGCTTGGCACAGACCCTGCCCCTCACCTCTATGCCCAGGCACACACCTGTTCTTCTCCTAATGGAGGCTGTGGGCCCCTCCACTTGCCCATAAAGCGGAGCGACTGTCAGCAGGTAATCTGTGTCGGGCTGCAGCCCTGTCAGCAGGTAGGAATTCTTGCTGGCATCCACATCAAATTTCTGAATGTCCTGGCCTAAAATAATCCAGAGCAAAAAGGGTTAGGGGACAGTTCCGGGCCATCTGTTCAAACGAGAGCTCCATGCAACACCAGACCAGACCAGACCAGACCAACAGCCCTTCTAGGCCGTTATCCCACCTCCTGACTGCACGGGGCCAGAGCTATGTAGCTGATCCAGTACCCCTGCCTCCATGACACGGCTGATCAAGTCTGGCAGCCAGCCTCCCCCATACACCAGGTCAGACCACAGCCCATCTCATCAGGACTTGGATTCTGAGCTGCCAAAGGGCAGCACCCCGCACCCAGCCACATGTAGCTTTGTCAGTACAAGAATTGTTCATGTTAATAGAGAAGCCGGAGGATGATTGACTAAAACAGCTCCTCCCACCCCCACCCCACCCCAGACACAGGTGACGAACACGCAGGGCCTGATCCGACCCATCCTACACAAGCAGGACTTCCAGAGTTCTATGCCCAGAGGTTTGCAGGACTGGGCCCTGCACCTGTGACCCAGGTGTGTGGGCCTTCCAGGAGGGTTTCAGCAATGGGCTCTGTACAGATGATGTGGCTGACCCGGACAGGAAGCCGCACAAACCCCAAAACGCTGGGAGAGGTCGTTTCTAGGGGCACACTAACACCTTTCTGGATTTACTGGGCCTGGTTAATCAAGCGGGGACGATTCGGTGTGTCTTGGTGGAAGGAGAAACCCCCAGAGCAGGGGCTTGCAGAGAATGGGCAGGCAGCCTGGCGCAGGGCCCCTTCCCACCCATTCCCCAAGGCGGTAATGCCCCTGGGGCTGGCAGAAGGCCCAGCAAGAGAGCATGCATGGATCTGCGTTGCCTTCAGTGTGATAAGAATTCTCTTAAAGAAGTTCATTGCCCCAGCCCCATTGCTCATTCCAGTCTTCCTCTCCCCCCGCCCCCCCGCTTTCTTCCTCTCACTCAACCCACTGCTCAAGCTGCGCTGCCACCCGCCCTCCTCCTCTTCTCCCCCTGCACGTGCTGTCCTGCCACTCGATTCCCTTCTGCCTTGGGCATCCTGGTCCCCTTCTCCCCTCAGCATGCTGCCTCACTCACCTCCCCTCCATCCACTCCGGAAGCTCCAATCTCTTCACACTTCACCAGCAGGTGCTCCAGTTTGGGACCCTCTAGCTCATAACGCACTGACTACAGAAGAGTCCTGTCCCATGGAAGGGGTGTATCTGATGTGCTGGAAGAAAGGCATGCCAGCCCCTCCCCCCACTCCTTAGAGCCTGCAACCCCCCCCCCCCCACCATCCAGCCAGGAGGTCTAGAGAACTGGGTCTATTGTTCAGTCTACAGCATCTTCCCACTGGTTTTTGGGAAAGGGAGAGAGCCCTAGTGAGTCAGGCAGACCTACCTGAGAGGAGTCCCCAGGAGACCCGGTATCCAGTAGCTCCACCCACACCGCGCCAGGTCACCAGCATGCTCTGCAGGGAGATGTCCTGAGCAGACAGCTGCTGCACCCCTTCCAAACGCACTGCAGGGAGAGGGAACCAAACAAAACATCACCATTGCACAAACATGAGACCCAGAAAGATCCTCCGCGCAACCTGCAAGGCAACCAAAGGATACTGTGGAGTCCAGCCCAGCCCAGCCCAGCTGCACTTCTGCCTTCCAGCCCCCACAAGAGACAAGAATAACTTTAACTCTGCTCCTAAATGAGCTCTATTCCTTCGCCACTAATCTCAAAATAGAAACACAGCACCAAAGTCTTCAGAAAAGTGCACTCCGAAATGATGTATATGCACTTCAAGGACACGCACCGATCAGCTTCAAATGCAAGTCCACACTCGTGCATTATTTTAAACGTGATTGTGTTATATACATCAGATATGCCATACTAGTCTGAAAAGACACCAGAGATACTTTACCAAAAAATTCTATGCTCAGGTGACAATGTTATATATATTTAGATACCAAAATCAAAACAACAAAAATACCACAATACGTTATTTAAAAATCCCCAGGTCAGAGCAAAGGTTGTTACGCTGCATCTGAAATACACACTTTTTGTACTGGACATGATATATGCATGGTTGAAAAAAACACGGGATAACAATTTCACAACATTTTGAAGTGGTTCTCATTTCACAGGATTCGAAGAGGACCCGTTTTCCTGTTTGTCCAACACTTTTCACACAGGTTTATTGACATTTTGATCAAAATCATTTTAGAAATGTTTTGCCTATTGAAAACCATGTTTCTTTCCTGGAAAGCAGGATTTTGGGAACATCTTGATGATGTTTTTGAGAAATAGGTCAATAGAATTTGTATAAAAATATGGAGAAAAGATTTATGAAAAACAGAAAATTTCAATAATTTGACAATGATTTTGCAAAAAAAAAAAAAAAAAAAGTTGAGTTTTGGGGGTTTTTTGGTTGTTTTTTTTTTTTAAACAGTCACTTTTGGCAGGAAAAAAATAAACCAGCTATAAGACACCCTCTGTGCAGCCCCCAAACTCTGTCTGTCTGAGCAGATGGTACTTACGGGTTCGTCCGGTTAGCTGGGTGGGTGCTGCCGTCTGCCGCTGGGAGATAGGCTGAAGTGTGACCATATAGTCAGTGTTGGGGCGCAAGTTGCTGAGCATGACGGACACGGCACTGGCCCCCAGGCTCATCTCCTCTGCCTGAGCTTCACCTGGGAAGGGCACAGACAGCGATGCATGGAGGGACTATCCATTAGGGCTCTGGAGCTGCAGGACACCACCCCTGACCTAAAGCAGGCTGCAGCACACAAGCTACGTGGGGCTTCAGACAGGCCTTTCCCTCATGCAGCTGGGTCGGCGAGGGGCACATAACACACAGGACACACTTGCCTTCCCACACACGTGGCTGGCAGCACGAGCACACACACGTTATGTGCTCTCAGTACATTCAGCCTCGCTCTGCGCCCTCACTCCCAGCAGCAGGGCTCAGCCAACGCGAGAAGCTAAACAAAGATCAGGGGCTCGACCCAACAGGACAGGGCTGGGAAAAGGGAGCGAGGGCACAGCTGGCACTCCCTGGCAGGGAGCTGGCGGCAATTGGCAGCCCCATTGCAGAGGCTGTGAAAGGAGAGGAAGACGGCAGGGAAATAGCCACACACCCCTAAGCTGGCCCCCTCCGCCTGGCACTGGGTCTGGGCAGCACACACCGGTGGTTCTGATGAGCTCAGCTGTGTTTTTGTGCCCTCAGGGCCAGCATTCTCTCTGGGGGAGATGCACTGCCATGGCAGCCGGGTGGGGCAGCGTGCAGGGCGAGGCCCCCTGGGAGAGCTGCCAGGGTCACATGCACTGGGATGGCTGCAGGCTGGGGTGGGGTAACTCCAGGTGCAGCGTCTTGCAGACAACAGCACTAGGGAGCGGGGAGGGCTCGAAACCATCTACATCCCTGCTCGAACCCCAGCATGCACCCAGAGCCCCTGTACACACCCCACACACAAACCCCCAGCCCCACACACTGAACCCCTGTACACACTATCTCCTCTGAGCACACGGATACCCCCTTACACACTGAACCCTGACTGCACAGACCTCCACACGTGCACCCCCAGCACACAACTGACCACACCCACGCCCCTTCTAGACACCCCCACCCCCACACACAGGATTCGCTTGGCTCGCACATTAATCCCCCTTTCCAGAACTGGTGGGAGCTCCCCCAACACGGACAGCCGCAGCGAGGAGCGCTGGGGCAGGAACCCCTCACACACTGGCGGGGTGCCTGGGCTTCTCCACTCTGGCACATGTGAACACCACACGCTGTATCACGCAGATCCTGGCAGCACACCCCCCATTTTGGGCACAGCCAGGCACAGAGGGGGCCCCACACTGACCCCAACCCAGCACTGCCTCCCAAGGGAGCAAGAAGCCATGCAACTGGCTCTGCGTCTGCCTGCCTCAGAGTCCACACGTCTGTCTGCTTCTTCAGGTTTGTGGCTAGTGAGGTTGCTGGACAGACAGGGTGGGGAGGAGGAGGTGGCGCAGCCAAAGAGCAAAGGGAGCAGATACCCTTCCTAGTTGCTTCTCCTCCAATCCTCCCACCCAGCCCAGTCCTAGGGCAGTGGAGAAATGCATGCCCAGGCAAGGATTCATTTGTCCTCCTGGAATGGGTCCAGGCTCCACACCCTTCACGTGAAGGAGGAGGGCCTGCAGCCCGGCTGGCAGTTCTCCTGTGGCAGAGAACGCAGCCCTGGGGTGGACATTCTCACGTGGAATTGCAGAGCCATAGGAGAGGCGGTGCCTCCCCAGCCCCGTCACCCGCACCCCGAGCTCACCTCGAGCCACGTAGGTGACCCGGTAGCCCTGCAGCTGCTCCAAGGCAGCTCCCCAGGCCAGTCTGAGGAAGGACGGTCCAGCCTCCACCACTCGGAAATTCGACACTCCAGACAGGGCCTCTGAAAGAGAATAATGCAGGTGTGGAGAAGACAGAGGCAAGGCCAGTACCCTGACACACTCCTGCCCCGGAGAGCACCATGTCTGGGTGCCAGGAGGAAAGGAAGCTTCTGCCTCTGCCCATGAGCTTCCCAAGAGGCACCCTGGGGTAATGGGGGGGAGGGTCATTGCTATGTGACCACATTAGCCAGTCCGGGGCCAAGACCCAGCACGTGGCGGAGCAGCCCTAAGACTGTTGGGCTCCACTGGGCAGGGTCTTCGGGATTCGACATTGACTCAAAGACTCCCCGTATAAAGGCCGTCTCTCCACTGCCAAGCCCACCAACACCCCAGGGCTAAGTAACAGCATCGTGGGACCCACCAGCGCCCAGCTCGGTAGCAGCACTCACACCCCATCAATCCCATCCCAGCGCGGTCAGCTAGCCACAGAATGCAAGACGGTGGCTAAGACGGAGTGAGCACATGGGGGGGGCCACAGGGAGTCACCCATTCCCATGGGAGTCGCCTGCCAGGGTGATGGGCACAAGGGGTCTCGCTCGCCCCAAACTGAGCTGGAAGCGAATCCAGCAGCCCTGTCCCACCCTTGGACGGGCTCGCAGCCAGCCCGTTCTCTAGCCACCACCCTGAGAAACCAGGCCCCGCCCCTGTGCCTGTAACAGGGCCCAACCCCAGACGATGGCGCCCGGACCAGTTAGCAAACATCACCAGGCTCTTCCAACAGGAGTCCCCCTGGCTCAGAGAGCACCGGGAGCCTGGGTGTGCAAGCTGGTTCCTGTCTGGGCCAGGCGCGTGCGCGGCACACGTGCTGCCTGGGCAGGTGGGTGGGTGACTCACCAGTGCGCCCTTTGCCAGAGACCGACTCGCCAATGCTGTTGGCGTACTGGGCAATGACAGTGACCAAGTAGTCCGTCCCTGCCTGCAGCTGGCGCAGCACGGTGCTCGTCTCCCTGGGGCCCAGGCTGACCTGTCCAACGGCAGAAGAAGCCATTACCCTCCTCAACCAGAGAGATCCAACAGCCCGCCTGCTCGCCACCCCACTCCTGCTGTGCAGATGGCCCGGCCCACTGAGCCAGCCCCCTGAGAGGAGGTGGACGCCATATGGGATTTTGCACCATTCATTTCCCGAAGGGGTTTGGTGCTGGAGCAGCTGCCACGAGAGGCCAACAGGTTCCATTCACCCACTGCACACACCCCCTTCCCAGTGTGCCTCAGCCGGAGCCGGAGAACGGCTGAGGACGGGAGCTCGGTCCAGCAAGCGGCCCATCTTGGGACATGGCTGGAAAGGGAACTCTCACCTCTTGCATCTGTGCTGTAAGTTGCTGCCCCAAGCCCGTGAGCGGCACGTACTGGACTTTGTAGCCTGTGACAGGGCCGCCTGCTGCAGTCCAGCGGATCCTCAGCATGTCGACTGTCTGCTCCAAGAAGACCAGGTTGGTTGGGCCGCTGTACACCCGCGGACCTGAGGGGAAGGGAAGCAGCAGTCAGGCTCCCTGCTGGCGCCACGCCTTCCCCGGGGCTGACACAGGCATGGAGCCGCGGTGCGGACTCCAGCTCCCTGCTGCCCAAGGCAGGGAGCCGCTCAGGGACAGATGGCCTCTGCCACCACGAAGCATGTTATTAGAAGAGAATCATGTAAATGTTCTCACTCAAACTTCCTGGGTGGGGGGAATCGTCCAGTTACCAGGGCAGCACCGCGGGGCCAAAGTGAACCCACACAGAGCCCCAGTCAGCGTCGCATCACCACGAAACAATGCCGCAGTGTGACACTGGCACTGAGCCTAGACACGAAGTCATAGCTCCAGGATCGGGTTCGTGTCCAGGAACGCGGGAGGGTGGAGTTTAACCCTTCCATTGCAGCACTGGAAACAGCTGCGACAGCCGGCGCCAAAGAAGCAGAAAGTGAAGCATCTTGCCAGGCAGAACCAAGTGCAGACAGGGCCCAAACCACCACGCTTGGGCTGTAACGGTCTCCTGGGGGGAGGAGAGCATTGCAAACAGGAGAGACAGCGTTCCAAAGCCAGCCCAGGGCTGAGCCATCGCAGGGGGAGGCAGAGAGCACCAGCTGCAGCTCGGCCCTCACCCATCTGCAGAACCCCTCCGGTGCTGGCGCACACCCTCCGAGACGCCAGCGGGAGCAGAGTGCCCAGGATCTTAAAGTCGTTGACGTAGAAGAAGTAGTCCTCTGAGGGAGTGGAGGCCACACGCATGAGCTCCGCGCGGTCTGCGTTCTTGATCCCTGTAGGGGGTGGAGAGCAGGTGAGGGGACACTGGAGTCTCTCTCCTAGGAATAATCCCCTGGGCTATGGCCTGAGCCACACACCTCTCCCCCCTCTCCTCCTCCCAGCATCCTCCATCCTTACTCTCCCTAGCCTGCTGTTACAGTGCCAGACGTTCAGGGCTAGCAGCAGCACGTTATAGGGGTGCTGGGCTCCCAGGGCCCTTGGCCCGTCCCCTCGGACTCCCCCATTAGGCTCCTGTATCTCCCACCTCCTCGCTGGCCACTACAAGACGTTACAGGGCACTGGAATTCAGAGCTCCCTAGCCTGACACCCCCTGCGCCATCCACTTCTCTCCCTCACGCTAGAGGATCAGGCTCCTTCCAGGCCGTGCCAGGTGCTTCCACTCCCATTCAGCAGCTGCACTGGCCAAGATCACAGGGTCCGGCTCTGCCTTCCTCTTAGAGCCCCCCGGGACCAAAGGGACACCATGGCCTGCGGTGGGAGTCCTGAGCTGCCTGGTGAAGGCAGAGAGACCCTGGTGCTCCCAGCAGGTGCTGGAGTCACTTACCCACAGCAAAGACCTTAATGCCCTGCGCCTTCAGCTTCAAGGACGGCTGCTCAGTGTCATCCTGGGACTTGCCATCTGTGATGAGAATGCAGACCTGCCAGGGAGAGGCAAGGGCGTGTCAGGAGAGCGCCAGCCAACTCCACACCAGCCACCAGGCTCAACACGAGCCGCAGGGCCCACCTCATGCGGGAGGGGTCCCCAAAGCCAGTGCCCCCAGGCGGCTCAGCCAAAGCACAGCAGAGATGAGATAGGGACCCCCAGATGCTGAGTCTAAAGGAGCCCGTGCGGGGAAGAATGGGAGCAGCAGTCAGACGGTCCCATTGGGCTGGACGCTGGAGCATGTTGCCTCTCCACTGTCCCCCCTGTTATGGGGAAAGAGTTGGAGCTGGGTAGATGTTACCAGGGGTTCGAAGGAGGGGGGCTGTATCGACCCATGCACCAGCAGTACCCAGCTCTGCTTCCCCAGCCAGGGCCATCAGCAGGTTCTGGCCCCACTCGCTGTGAGCCACCAGGCCAGCGTTTCACATCCACGGGCCCTGGCCATGGTATAAGCAGGGTCTCTCGAGAGGTACCTTTGGGACGACGGGCCGGATCTGATTAGGCCCAAAGAAGTTGTTGGCGATGTACTGGAGGCCGGCGCCTGTGCGTGTGTTCCCACCTTTGTAGCTCAGCTGCTGGATGGCCCTCTTCACCTCCGTCCCATTGGGATGCTGGGAGAACGTGAACTCCACCCTGGGGACAAACACAGTTCCAGGGGGCTGGGGGCAAACCACAACACAGACCGCTCACAGCCGAGCGGGATCCCTGTGCAGTAACCACACGCCCACATGCTTCCTTAGGGGAAGCTTCCAGGGCACCCACAGGATTTCTATAGGGGATGGGATGCACCCCTAGGGTGCAGCTCTACAGAAGTGAGGTGATGACACCACAGAGCTGGTCAGTGGGTTATTTATAATGGAGCTCCATAGAAAATATGTGCAAGGAGCTGCAGGGACATGGGGGGTAATTAGACATTTTATAGTCAAGGCCAGGACTATAACGGAGTTCAAAAAAGAACAAGTAAGTTCATGGAGGATAGGTCCATGAATGGCTATTAGCCAGGACAGGCAGGGATTGCTGTTTGCCAGAGGCTGGGAATGGTTGACGGCGTGGATCACTCGATGATGACTTGTTCTGTTCATTCCCTCTGAAGCACCTGGCATTGGCCACTGTCAAAAGACAGGATTCTGGCCTAGCTGGACCAGTGATCTGACCCAGACTGGCCAGCACAGGGGGCTGAGCACAGCCACCATGAGCAGAGGCAGCACCCCCTCCCCAGCAAATAGCTCTCCCACAGAGCGCCCCGCGCTTCCTCGGCGATGGAAACCCTGAGAGCCCCCCTCGGAGCACAGAGAGGTGACCCCACAGAGGCGGTGGGAGCCTTCCCACACATGCCTGGCAGGTGGGGACAGGACCATCAGGACTCACCTGGGGTCATCACTGTACTGCACTGCCCCGAATCGCACTGCGCTCTCACCGACCACATGGACAAAGGGCCTGACCAGGTCCTCCATGAAGGCCCGGATCATCCGGAAGTTGGCCCGCCCGATGCTAGAAGATCCATCCACCAGGAACACAATGTCGGCCTTATAGACATTGATGCACATCCCTGCAAAGCAACCATCAGCAGCTCAAAGCTGGCTCCCTTTGATTCAGCATGTCAGCGTATGGGGAGATTTTGATAGACCAGGAAAAGGGCCAGGGACCGCTTGATAGCCACAAGTGTGACAATCAATATTACACTAACAGGAGCCAAAATCTGTAGGGCTTTCTGCAGGCCTGTGCAGCTTTAGCATGACTAAGCCAGGAGGGGAAGGGAGCCTTTTTCTCAACCATATTTGACTCTGCACTCCCCACCCCCCATGAAGTCTCCGGTGGACGTGCTGGGATCTGTGTTTTAGGTGAAAAGCAGGAGACTGATCTCTGCATGCCCTCTGGGAGATGTTCATCAGGGCCTCAAGCCATGTGGATTCTGCAGAAACACATCTGACTAAGAAGTGATCTGAGGAAAACCTCTTGTTTAGCTTTTGAAACTGCTCGCCCAACAAGTTTTTTTCTTGATGTGTTATTGTCTATTAACAGGGATAAATGGAGGGGGGACAGGGGGAGAGATTTGGACTCTTCAGGGATCTCTTCCTAGACACAGTTTTGGGGTCTCCACCAGGGCAGCTGGAAGACAGGCCAATCAGAAAGCTGCCGCTGTACTGCTCGAGAGACACACCAAACCTTGGTAATTATTGAGGGTTGGGGTGTTTTACTAACCTGTGTGCAAATGCTCGAGACTAAGTAAAGTATAGCTTCTAAGTGAGAGCACTTTTATACTGTTTCTACCAGTCCATCTATCGGCTGGACGGCCATGTCTCCATCTGATTTATTTCCTGACACCACCTCGCACAGAGCTTTGGGTTGATAGACCCCCAGGTAACCACAGGGCCAGAGGGGACTGCCCCAGCCCTGCAGCGGAGGCTCCCTCCACTGGCTTAGCCCTTCCAGCCTTTTAGGCCTGGAGCCTGCACTCCACCCACAGAGAGCTCAAAGACAGCCAAAGTCCGTGAATCAGGGGCAAGGAACCCCAGACCTCAGGGCCCATGTTCTCCAACAAGGAGACAGATTCAGTGCCAGGGGCCATGATAGCCTGTCCCTCTAATGCAAGGAGTTCCAGGGCCCAGCGGGGGTGGTGCAGACAGGGCCAGCCCCAGGCTGGGGTGGGGATGCCCCATGAATAGACAGCGGGTGAGCACTGCCAGCAGCCAGTGCTTGTGGGCTGACAGCTCCCCCAGGGTCCATTGACCAAGAGCCCCCTTAGCAGAGAACATGATGGATTTTGTCAGGCTAGTGCCACATTCCTGCCAGCCAACCGCAAGTCTTTGCAAAGGGGTCGGGGCGAGGCGACAGCTGCCCCTCCCCTGGGAATCACTCCAGCCCCTCACACACCCCACATTCCTTCAGGGATAAGTCACTGGCCAAGGGGCAGCTGGGGCTCCAGGTCCTACTTGGGCTGAGAGAGGCAGCTGCACCACACAGGCCCATGAATCCTTCCTCCTCCTCCCCTCACCCCACAAGCCACCTCTGAATGTCAGCACAGGGCAACTCCCAACCTCTCGTAGGATGAAATCCCTGGGCTCCTCCATGCCCCCAGCCCAGGGAGGGGGCAGTCCTCAGACCTGGGGGAGGAGGGGGGGAGGGAGACAGCAACTCCCAGGCTGAGCATCAGGGAAGCGCAGTCCACATTCTGGAGCAGAACAAGCCTGCAGGGAGCCCCCTGGCCCATCCCAGGAAGACAGGGCCAGCAGAAAGTCAGCAAGGGAGACGCCTCACTCCCCCCACTCACAGTCCTTGTTTCAGAGACAGGATCAGGGCCGGGGGCTCTCAGTCTGGGGACCTAGCCCTTATCCCCTGCAGCAACAGGACCACCAGGGTAGAGTGACCAGATAGCAACTGTGAAGAATCGGGACGCGGGTCAGGGTAGCGGGGTTATAGGCACCTATATAAGAAAGAGCCCCAAATAACAGGACTGTCCCTATAAAATCAGTCACCCTACTCCAGAGTGGCACTGAGAGAGGGATCCCAACCTCACCTTCCAGAGGGAGGAAGCAAGAGCCTGACATCTCACAGGTGGGGCCAGGAGCTGGGTCCCCCCATGGGGGCTAATGGAGCACACTGGACTCCCGGGACATGCCCCACTTCACCTTACACATCAGCAGGCAGGGTGGGCTGGGCTGGGGACAGGGACAGGGTCAATTGGGATACCAGAGAGACAAGAGCCGGAAAATTGCAGAGAGCAACAGATTTGTGACACTAACTCTACACGGTAACGTGCCAGGCTCCAGACAGACATCCAGCCAGGCTCCAGACAGACATCTAGCCCACAGATGCGGAGACCCAGAGGCCAGCTTCAAGGCGGCAGGGGAGCAGAGTACCCCTCCCCTAGATCATTTCCGTGCCCAGTCCAGTCCTGTGTCAGGCACATGGGGACTTGGGGAACCATTCAACAAACTGTGTCCCATCCATGTGCATAGATGGGGGATGGTCAGGGAGTCATAGCCCCCCCAAAACTGCAAGCCTTGGGCAGGCATGGCATTTGCCCACCCCCAGCCTCATTAGCCTGACTGGAGCTGCCCCCCACCTCCCCCTGCAATACAGAAGTCAAACTACACCTATTGTCCCATCCCTTCCCCGGCATACACCCCACCATCCAGTTCCCATACAATACAGCAGGGCCACAGCTCAGAACTGCCTGGGAAGCCTGCCAGCGAGTCTGTGCTGGGAGGAGACACCAGGTATCAGACTGCAGGGCACAGGCTGGTTTGAGGGGAGGAGGTGGGACCAGCCTGAATTCACCCACCCAGCTGACTACGTGGGACAAATGCCCTCGTCTTCCCTCCCCCAGTCTCTCTGGGGCCAAGTGGTGTCTCCAGCAAACCCAGCGAAGGTGCCACAAGTGGGCCCATCCCCCCAGCCCCTGCCTCCCATACCCCCCTTGGAGAGCCCAGGCAGCACCAACCTTGGTTTCGTTTTTGTGCCGTAACAGGCGCCGGGGCTAGGAGCACAGCGAGAAGCAGGATCCACCCCCTCATCGTGGGAGCCTGCAAGACACAAGAGGGAGGTGCTGATGCCAGCCAGGGAACAGGAAAACCAAGAGGGGCTCATGTTTCAGCAAAGCAATGGGGCGGAGGGGGCAGAGACACAGCTAAGCTGCTTGGAGAAAGCCCAGGTGCTTCACCCCACAGCAGGAATTGCCACTTTTGGCCAGTGGCCAGTCTCTGACCAGTGGTCAGATGCAAGAAACCCCCTAGTGGACACTTATGGGCTACCTCCCTCAAGGGAAGTGCCTCCCTAGCCCCCCATGGTTGGTTCATGGCCTGAAGCAGGCATTTTTATGCTGGTCTGTGTAACCGTGGATGCTCTTACTGGCTATATAAAGGTCTGACCCAGATCTGAAATGTGCTACGCTCTGGGTTGCAGCGATCCCTCATGGCAGTAAGTTCTATGGGTTCATTGGTTTGAAGGCTTTCCTTCGGTCAGTTCTAAATGAGCTGGCGTTCAGTTTCCAGTTTCTTGTGCCAGGAGGCAGGGTGTATAGATGAGCCCCATCCGCCTTCTCTAAACCACTCACTATTTTGCATAAATCTAGAGCTGTGATTTTCAACCCGAGGGTCATGACCCCCGTGGGGAAGGGGGGTCACACGGCACTGACAATTTCGTTACAGTCTGAAGCACTCCGCCACCCCCGGCACATCCTGACCTTCCACAGTCAAATTTTCTCAGTCAGCCTCTGACCACATGCAGAGATACTGAGGCAGGCTCAGGACCACCACCGTTGCTACATGGGCTATAGAAGTAAGAGTAAGTGATGGAAGGGGACCACCAACATTTTTTACCTCAGATATGGGGCCACCAATCTCAATAGGCTGAGAAACACCAGGGGAGAGTGTCCCTTCTCTCTGAACTACAATGTCCCAGGCATTTCACCTCTCAGTGGGCAGCCTCTCTCCATCGCTGGATCCTTTCTGGGGTGACCAGAACTGAAAACACAATCCAGCTGAGGGGTCAGCACTGATTTACACTGAGTCACCCTAGTCCTTTCAGCACTATTATTATTCAATATTGTTTCCTAGTCCAGTTCTTATGCACCTTGCCAATCGGTTTGCTTTTTCTGACAGCCAGACATCTCAGAGCTGTTCACAGTGATGTGCATGGCTTTTCCCTGAACAGTTACAGTTCATTTAAAACCCAGCAACGGGTGTGATTCATTCACATGATTCCCTCCAATGTGCATTCATTCAAGATCACAAGGTCACTCAAGCTGAAGGACAACAAATTTAACTGCTTAAAAAAGACACTGTTAATCTGTGGAACTTGCTGTTGCTGGATATTACCAAGGAAAATATCTTAGGAAGATTCCACTAATGGTTAGCCATTTATCTGACTAAGAACAGCATCTGCAGTGATGACAGCTGGGACAAAGTCTCTCCAAGGGCCACTGATCCTGCTGCTTCAGGAAGTAGAGTGATCACCTGCTGGAGTAGGTGAGTGAAGAAATCTCCCCTTTAGATCTTACTTCTCTTTGCTCCCTGTTAACCATTTGGTAACAGCTGCCCAGCTGCCATCCCCTCTTGCCTCTCACCCTGCATGGACTGGGGCAAGGCAAACCCAGAGCCTGAGATGCTCCGAAGAGCTCTGTATCCTGCTGCGGAGGGCCTAGCCTTGGGGGGGAAGGGTGTGCACAGAAACCACCTCCTCTGCCACCCAACCTCTGCCAACCTCTGCCACCCAACCCTTCCCCCTGCTCTGGCTGCACTCCTGCCCTTGCCTTTCTCCCCTGCAGCGGGTGCCAGGGCTAGCTGACTGTTTTGCTTTCCCTCCCTCATGCCTGCACTCGGCTGTGCTCCTGCCTCCTCCACTCTTGCATATGTAAATAGCTCTAAGGCTTGTGCCAGGTGGTGTTGCCCCACCTGGATTCTCGTCTCCAGCATCTGATACTCGCCTGCACCTGAAAGGTGACTCTACCAGCGTGCAAAGGGGGAGTGTGGCGGGGCTGGGGGAATTCCTCTGGACCAGATGCTGAGCTTCTCCCTGGCAACAGCAAGACAGAATGCCACCAACAGAGGTCCTCGCTGAGCTCCCTGCCCCCATAAGCCTTGGGTACAAATAGCAGGGTGCCAAGCTGTGAGCATTCACTGATATGCCACCTTCAGCAGGACCCCAAAGGAGACAGTTCCACAGGGTCTTCATAGCTAGGTTGACACTACACAGGGTGCAGGCAGGACGAACCCAATGGGGTAAACATAAAGGAGGAGCCTGCAGTCCTAAGCCAGGCTGGGTGGTTGCTCACTGTGATGAGCGTGCAGGGTCTCAGCTCAGCAAGAATATGAACCATACATTGCCCACAACAGATCGAGGACTGAGCAGGAGGGCAGCTGCCCAGGTGAGTGCAGGCAGAGAAAAGTACCTAATGAGCTACCCATGCCCCACAGCCAGACAGTGACACCATCTGCCCTCTTCC
Source organism: Emydura macquarii macquarii (assembly GCF_026122565.2). Lineage (NCBI taxonomy): Eukaryota > Metazoa > Chordata > Testudines > Chelidae > Emydura > Emydura macquarii. The sequence continues at coordinate 12,987,392 of NW_027131105.1, read as the reverse complement.
CTCAAACCCGGGCGAGCCACAGAGTGGGGAGTCAGTTCAGCTGCTCCAGGATGCATTGACCCTCCCTGTCTCCCCAGCTCCATCTTTTGGCCCCTGTCCCAGGTAAGCAATTCCCCTGACATACCCTGGGACAAGCTTTATACAGGGCGCTCCAACAGGATGGGGACCTCAGCACCGGTGCACACTGGCTAAGCCTCCCCCCGAACTGATCTCCTGCCTAGGCTGCCTTGTCCCAGGGACTCTGAACAACACTGAACACACATGGAAAAGTCCTGGCAGCAAAAGGGGTCTCACACAGCACAGGGCTGCTCCGGGCACAGGGCAAAGCCATCCGGGGACAGTTAGGGGGCATCAGTGACTTACCACTAAATACCTATCCCCAGCTGCTCAGATTTGGTGGGGAAGGGCCAGTCACCAGGACGCCTGTCCGGACCCAAGGCCATCCCTGGGCTGGGTGGGTGCAAAGCCGCTGTGCATCCAAAGAGCTGACAGACCACGGCGTGCGTGGGAGGGGACCGGGAGCTAAGGATTAAACTGACCGGGGGGCTCCCTTCGCCCTGGAAAGTTCCCAGCGCCGGTGAAGAGGGAAAGGTGCATCCACCGCGCTCCGGGGCTGGGCAGGCTCCTGCCGGGGCTGTTCCCTGCCCGGAGCGGGGCGGAGGGTGACATGGTTATTGGCGCACCAGAGGCCAGCCCGGTTACACCGAGAGGCTCAAGGATTACCCGGGAGCCCCCTGCTTCCAAGCGCAGCCCCGCAGCTGCTGCTGCTGCCGCCCCGGCCGGCCTCCGGTGCTCGCGGGGCCCGGCCAGGCTCACCCCCCCGCAGCGGCGCGCCGGGTTACCTGCTGCCCGCCCGCATGCTCCGCAAGTGCCGGGAAGTGGGGCTGGGAACCGGCGGGCTCTCCTCCGGCCCCTCAGCCAGATCGCCGCGCTGGGCGGGGAGCCCCGTCCCGGAGAAGCTGCTGCCAAGGGGGGGAGCCGGTCCCTGCCTCCTTCCGGCTCCGCGTCCGTGCCGGGCCCCCGGAGCACAGTCCCTGCAACTCCCCAGCCAGCCTCAGTCCCAGCTTTTGGGCAAAGCGCTGCAGGCTGCACCCCCGGCCCAGCCCCTGCTCCCGCGGCAGCCAATGGCCACCCGGCCCTCCCAGGTGCAAGGGGCTGCTCCCCTTCTCGCATGTCAGAGCTGGGCGTGGAGCGGAGCCCGCCACACCCGGGACACCGGGCCTCCCCCGCCAAGGAAAACGAGACAGCCCCGGGGAGTCTGCAGCCCCGGCCTGCGCCTTTCATCTCGCAGCGCATCCGGCCCGGCTGAGCCGCTGCCAGGGAGGTGGACGGGACAGATGGTGGCCACTGGAAGCTGGGGCCTGACCCACGTGGGCGCAGACTGAGGGTCACGGCCGGATCCTCCTTTGGCCAGACCATGAAAGTCAGCCCACAGCTGGGCTCCTTATGGGTCGCGGGGGCTGCAGGGACAACCCGCCTCGGCCCCCGACAGGGGCTGGTCACCCTGGACTCAGCGCTCTCACCCACCCCCCAAAAAGGCGGCTGGGCAAAATGTAACATTTGTCCAGAAAACTGGCCCTTGGCTGGAAATGTTCTGCGTTTTCAATGGAAAAAAAGTCAGCATCCAACTCTTGTAGCCAAACTCTGGAGGCTCGGGTAACTCGGGGGGGGGGTTGGTTTTTCATAGCTGAGCAGCTTTCCCTGGAAAAGTTTTGAAAATTGAAAAATGGAGGTGTTTGGGTTCAGTTTTTGTTGAAAAACTGAAAAATTTTCACTGGAAATTCGGGGGGGGGGGGAGGTGTTTCAAATGTCCTACCCAAAATTGGCCTTTGGGGCCAACTTTATCTAGAGGGTCCCCCAGGGCAGGGTGTACTGGCCATTCCCCAACTCCATTCATCTGGACGGTGTGAGAGCCGGCAGTGCTGTCCCCATCCCAGAGCAAGGACCAGGAGTCCGTAGGAGAGTTCTCAGGGCTGTCATCCCATTGCACCCACCCCACCCTGCCATATCACCTCGCAAAGGATAACAGGACAGTTCTGTCCGGCCAGAGAAACCAGCCCATTTGGTCACACAAACAGGGCTAACCAACTGACACTGGTCACATGTGAAACATGAGCCAGAGGAACCAGAGGCCACTGACTCCATCAGCCCCATGCCCTGCCTGGAAGAAGCCAGTAGCTGTTGCTCCTGAAGAATGTGTAACCTGCCCATTATGCAGCTGGCCAATTGTGTAATGGTCTACATGCTGGAGGGGGGTGTCTTCCTGACCCCTGCTATCAGCAGTTTATGCCTTGTGTCTCCTCTCATTTTAGTTACAAATCTTATTTATGGTCATAAGATTATCCAGCCGCATTTTCAATCCAGGCATAGGAAAGCCACTCAGTGAGACACACTGAGCATCTTTTCTAAGGCAGACCCCAACAAGGGAGACTGGATCCATTCTGCTCCTGGAGTAAATCCCTGGATCTCACCAGTTAACCCAGCCTGGGGCCTCTTTGTCTAATGCTAAAATAAAATGTAACCAAAGTTACCCCACCAGTACAATCCTGTCTCTCCCCTACCCAGTCAGACCAATGGTCCATCCAGACCAATGTCTGCTTAACTAGGTACTTCCATGGTGCTCCCATCCGTGCAGTATCTGAGTGCTTCAAGTTCTCACAAGTAAGAGCATCAAGTGTTCTGTATCCCTGCCATGTAAGATCAGTCTGATGAACCCACCCAGCCTGGAGTCCTGTCTCCAGCAAAAGCCAGTACAGATGCTTCAGAGGACGTTGCAAGAATCCCTACAGTGCCACTGTATGTACTACCCTTGCCTAGAGGGAGACGTGAGAGTGTGGTCAGCTAATGCTCTGAGCCAGGGACTCAGCGCCGTCTCAGGAACGTGCTTTGTCTGCTTTTAAATCCATTTCACTTTACAGCCCTGCTGATTTTGCACTGGTTGGTCTGTCTGTAGCAGTACCATGTGACCCGGCCAATAAGGAATAAGGCACCTTTTGAAACGATCGCTGGAGGGAATGATCCAGACAGACACAGACTGGAACCCCAGCCTCAGTCCCTGGGATAAAGCAATGCCAGCTCCCCCCACCCTTGACTCTCTAGGGCAGCAGGCACACTCCGTGCACACCCCATGAACTAAAGGGGCAGCTCAGCTGGGGGAGAGGGACTGGTCCACACAGGCAGGTTTGAGGCAGACTAACCAGCAGAGGGCGGTGAGACTCGCAGACACCGGTGTAGGACACCTCACTGCAGCATGAGGTGACCCTGGTATCATCCCGCTCCCCGCACAAACAGAGAATTATCAGTCATCTGCCCCATGGCCCCCAGTCAGCTAGCACTCTGCATCCCCACCCACAGCCACCTCACATGGAGAATTAGCAGCCCTCCATCCCGGGGCCCTACCAACAGGAGATTAGCACTCAGCTCCACACCCACCCTCCTAGCCTGCATTATGTAGAAGCACCTCGGTCCTAGAGGCTCCAACTGAGACTGGGAGATCACTTTGCTAGAAGTAACCTCCTTGAGGAGAGGCCAGTCCCTGCCCCCCGGGGCTCCCGCAGGGGCTCTGTGTCCAGTTCACGAGAAGGCTAGAAAGGCCCTGCTTGGTCTCAAAGCAATTCCCAGGGTCCCTTTAAAATCATCTCTGCCTTGGGAGTTCCCACAAAGGCCGCTGAAGGGCCCAGGACCCCACCAGATTGAACAGGCTACTTCCATCACTCCAGCAGGCATTGAAGGTTAATTCTCCATTGAACTTTCACTGGACCATTTGATCAACCCCTGGCTACTCCCATTCCATGGCAGCCCTCTCTTGAACCTGGTGTTGTGCTCCAGCGGGCAGGCTGGGCAAGGCTAAACCAGGCTACAAGGGGGGAATGGAGCTATGGAAGGGCTGGACTGGGTAAGTCCCATCCTCCTGCCATTTGCTCTGGTCCTAGCTGGGACTTTGCGAGCCGGGTGAAGCCCAGCAGGAACTAGAGACATCAGCCATGCTGAGCTGAGTGGCATTGGCCCAAGTGGCTTTGCTGTTCCCAGCCCTTCAGGGTGTCCGGGGAGTTCTGGGAGCCACATGTTGGAATATTTTCAGCCACCGGAGAGACCGAGTCACCAGAGAAATGTCTTCAACAAACAAACAGCCAGAAGAACGGTTCCAGCATTTAATTAGATTATCCAGGGTCACCACTGGAAACAAAACAGGAGGGGCTGGGGAATGGGGGCTCCCAGGCTGCTCAGTTCCCAGCAGAGTGCACACTGGCCAGGAAAACAGGGGCCTCTCTTCCCCACATCCCTGGAACAAAGGGTCACACACTGAGACCCGATCAAAGGAACAGCTTCTTATGTAATGTACAGTTAACACATGGAACTCACTGCTGCAGGATATTACAGAACACCACAGAGTACATTTCAAAAAAGGATTAAATGCTATCAAAGCTAGGCTACCCTTGGTTCTGCATGGCAGGGTGGAGAAAGCTAGACTAGATGGTTCCCATATGGGCACTCCTATGGGGAATGGAGCTGGGTTACTCTGCAACCAGCCCTAGACATATGAGTCCTGGAATTTTAGCTTTTGGAAAGGCAAGGTGCAGAGGGAGACCAATGATCGAGATTAGCCCATGATGAGGGGCATTGTGGAGATGCCCTGGGAAACGTAGAATCATAGAACTGGAAGGGGCCCCGAGAGGTCATCTGGTCCAGTCCCATGCACTTACCACTGACCTTGGGATTCCAGAGGGTATGCTCAATTTTCCTGGCTGTTGGGCTTGTGTTATTCTCATAGGGAGCCAAACTAAGAGGGCAAGGGCTATGGAATTCCCATACTGGGCTGGGCCAGTGATCCAGCAAGCACATATCCCGCCTCGTACAGGGCCAGGACTGGCTGCTCCTGAAACAGGTGCAAGGCCTCTGCAGCAGGCAGCACTGAGATACTCTACCCACAGGGAAGTCTCTTCCCAGCACCAGGCAGTGGCTGGCCTGTGCCCTGGGGCAGGAGGGCTTGCATCTCTTCTCTAGCAGAACTGGGAACGTTCTCATCACCCGATAAACATCAGCTCCTTTTGGGGATCTGCCTCCCTCCACGCCCCAAAGGGTATCCCTCTCGCTCAATCCCCCTCCTCTTGCAGTGGGTTTCAGGGCACCCTCAACTGCCACATCATGCTCCCCATCTGGTTACCTCCCCATGGCTTCTCTCTGTCCTGGGTGCTCTTCTCCTCTATCCTGGGTCCCACCCCAGCATGGCAAGAACTCAGTGGCTCCTCCCCCCACAACAATTGCTCAGGGTAGGTTGCACCTCAGGAGCAACCCCATTGGTGCCACACTTTCCCAGCAGGTACCGAGCCACCTCCAGTCCCTCCCTCCTCCTCCAGGTGTCTGGTTTACCTGTGTCCTGGGGGCCCCGCTTGGAGACACAGGGATCCTGCAGGTTCAGGAGCTCCCCCTTCCACTCCTACAAGAGTGACAAGCAGGTCCGGGTGCATCTTCCAGCAGGGAGCGGAGGCCCCTGCCCCTAGGCAGCACCAGGCAACCCCACATCCAATGCACCTTCAAAGCTGGGTCCATGGATCAGTGCCACCAGCTTGGGGCCTTCTGCCCACATCCATCCCTAGCAGAGATGCTCCTGAAGCACTTTTCCAAGTGCACAGTTTCAAAGGCAGGGGAGGGGCTGCTATCACCCAGCTCCCTCTTAAAGGCACAGCATCAAGAGCCTCCCCCCACTTAGCACTTGTCTGCGTAGTGGTGGGCCCGGCTCTGGGGGAGCTGAGGTGGCACATGCACATACACATACATTGCACCATGCTCCGTAATCAAGGCAACCCCCCTTTCCCTCCCCCCATGCCCTCCTCCCATCTGTCATCCAAATGGCAGCAGCCGCTTGCTCAGAAGCCTGCCTAATGAAGACAGGGCAGCCTGGCCCAATTAGCAGAAGGGCTTCATTAAACAAGGAGCAGAGGTGGTTGCCAAGAGCTCTGTGGCTGGCCTCAGGCCTGGAGCAGGGGGAGCAGATTCTTCGAGAGGAGGATTGTCTGGATGCAAAGGCCGAAACAGCTTAGAATTCGCCCCCCTCGTCCCCGACATCAATGGGGTGGCCACAGCAAAGAGTTCAGCGCCTGGCAGCAGAGCGCATCCATGGCGTCTGCCTGCAGGGAAGCATGGCTGGGAAATCTGTAGGGCTGCGGCTGGGGGAAGGTGGGTGCAAAGAGATGGGCCTTATGCTCTTCTCAGAAGCTGGCAGAATCCAAGGGCATTCCAGCTCCCAGTGGAAGGGAGCCCCCTGGCCGAGGGCCTGCTGCTGTGACAGCACTGTGCCTGGCGGCTCTGCGAGCCACCCTGGGCTCTGTCAACTGCCACGGGCTCTAAGGAAGCAGCTGTCATGGCAGGGTATGGGCCGGTGCCCAGACACAGCAGGGGCTTTCTGGAGAGGGAAGAGGCCTGACAGCATTTGGATGGCCTCATGGCAGAGTGCAGCGCCAGAGCGAAAGGGCGTGGGCCTGCACGGGCAAACCTCATGCCCTCAGCCCAGAAGGACTATGCCATTGCCACACCAGCAGCATCCCAGTTTCAGCAGTGCCGGAGCAGCGCAGCTGCCACTCCAGGCTGGTGTCAGACAGTGCTAGGACAGACTGGGGAACAGTCTACGCTGGCAGCAGTGGCTGGTGACACAAAGTCAGAAGGGGCATAGCAGTAGTTCTGAGATGAGGCAAACCCCAGAGAGCTGAGTGCCCCTCCCCATCCTGCCCCGTGAGGGGAGGCTGCAGCAGGCAGGTGCCTCTTGGAGCCTGTGCTGCTTTCCTTGCCAGCAGATCAGACAGTTCACGTCCCCCCACAGTGGTGCCAGGAAAGGAATCCTGCATGTGGCCTCCGGCCCCATGGCTCCCTGCTGCGGAAGGAGAGCTTCAGATGTGAATGACTCACCAGGCCCCTCCTTCCTCTGCCCCCTCCCATGCCTAACACGTTGGCAAAGCCGTGAAGGAAAGGGTCTGCATCATCATCATCACCCTGCCCCTTCTTTCCCCTTGCCCCCCATCTTCCCCTCCTGCCAGGAGTATCAGTTGAGGTGCAGTCGCTCTGGGGCTGGGATACTTCCCCGGGAGAGGAACTCAAGGAACCTGCCTGCAGGCAGCTTGCACTCCTCCCTTCTCCACAGGCGCTCAGCAGCCGGCCTGTGGATCGAGAGCAGCACACTGGGAGCAGAGCAACTACTGGGCAGGTGGTGCTGGCATCACACCATTCCTTCACCGGGCCCTTGGGGCTCTCCGAGGCTCCTCCATGGGCTGGGTTAGGCTGCAGGGTGTTGAAAAGCACCTGCTTATGGAAGGCCTGCCACCCTCCAATAGAGCCAGCGTGCCTCCTGCCCCATCACAGTCCTGCCTTGCAGATGCCCTCCAAAACTCCAGCCTTAGCCAGCCCCCAGCTCTGCCAGTGCCCCTCCATCACACCCCCGGCAATTCTAGCCCTGCGCCCCCCCTCCCCCAGCTCTGCCAGTGCCCCTCCATCACACCCCCGGCTATTCTAGCCCTGCGCCCCCCCCCAGCTCTTCCAGTGCCCCTCCATCACACCCCCGGCTATTCTAACCCTGCGCCCCCCTCCCCCAGCTCTGCCAGTGTCCCTCCATCACACCCCCCGGCTATTCTAGCCCTGCACCCCCCCAGCTCTTCCAGTGCCCCTCCATCACACCCCCGGCTATTCTAGCCCTCCCCCCCCCCAGCTCTGTGGGTTCTGACCTTGCTATCCCACGCCCATGGGGCTGGCGGGGAATGACGCGTGCTCAGGGACTGCTGGTCAAAGTCCTACCGGACGGGGGGCAGGAGGGCGAGCTGGACTCCAGCTGCTGGGTCCTAAGGAGCTGAGCGTGGCATGTGCTGCCCCCCTGTTGTGTCACTGGGCAGAGCAGGGAAGGAGGCGCCACATACTGGGCAGTGACTGATGGAAGCCCTCAGCTGTGAGGGACCTGAGGCCATTTGTTCTGTATCATCTGTAGAAGGAACTCACCCACACAGCCTCCCACTAGCCCAGGAGTATCACCTACAGCCCAGACAGCTGTAGCCAGACTGGGGCTGAGGAGGGGGTCTTCATGCCTTTTCCCCCTGCTAACTTCAAGGAAAAGTCCCTGATGGCCCCTGCTCAGGCTTCACCTCAAGGGAACAACTTCCCCTCAGACACCAGCCTGCGTTCCCCTGGGCAGGCAGGGCAGCAACCCCCCCTCCTCCAAAAGCAGCCAGGCAGAGCTCCCAGCTAGCTCACCAGCTATTACCCAGCGACTCCCCTTACAGAGCAGGGGCTCCAGGCTGGCTCAGCTGCTGCCCACAGCCCCCACAAGGAGCCAGGGGTAAGCCTGGGCTGCAGGCCCTTCGCACTGGGAGCGGGGGCGGCTGAGGCGTTCCATGCAGCTGGCTCAGATTTTGGGGGAGGGGAGGGGTGCGGTGGCCTGTGACTCTCTTGCTCAGTGCAGTCAGAAAAAAGCCCTTCTCCATCAGTGTGCGACCGCCTGCTCTCCTCACCAGTCCCAGCCGGGTCCCACAGCTGCCCTTCAACACAGGCGGTTCCCCCCTCACAGTTCTTCTGTCCATGCTCCCGGCCAGGGGAACAGAGCAAACCCAGAGCTGGGCCAGCTGGGCCGCCACCACTGGCTGGGGCCAGGCGGTCCCATGTGGCAGCAGGGCCACAGCCGCTGTCCTTCCTGCCATGCCTACAGTTAGCGTCTCCCCACTCCACTCCCTCAAGTCCCCCAGCCGACAGTGTGCTCCCAGACAGGCACAACTGAGCCAGGCAGGTGCCTCTGCCAGGCCCTGGGGACATGAGCTGCTGTGTCTGAGCCTTTCCCACTGTGTCACCTCTCTAATTAGAGCAGAAGCATCTGCTTCTCCTTGGTGGGGTCTGTAAAACACCTGGCAAGCCCAGGGCACTGTCATGAGGTGCCTGTTGGCCTGTGTGGCTTGGCCTAAGGCTCTTCACTCAGACCCTGAGGTACCACAGTAATGGGCATGAGGTGAGGGCTGGGCTGGGCGGGGCTAATGGGCTGGCCATGCTCACTGAGTGGACTGGCCTGGTTTCCATGCTGTGCTGTGCTGAGTTTCAGATAGCCCCTTTCAGGCCAGGGTTAAGGCTTCCTGGCTGCAGGTGGGCTCAGATGGGCCATGTTGCACTCTCCAAGCTGCTGTTGCTGTGGGCTAAGATGAGACGTACAGGGGAGCAGTAGGGGCATTAATTCTCTCACACAAGTAATGACAGGAAGGCGTGACACTGCCGGAGGGGGTGCACAAAACACGCCAGGCGGGAAGGGGCCTGGAGCTCAGCTCATGCCAGTGCCATTAGCAAAGCTTCTGCAGCAGTAATTACTGCAGAGCAAGGAGTGAGGCGAGAAAATTAAAGGAGCAGCAGAGACACCGGCTCTCTCTCTGCAGGGGTGGCTCTCCTAATTGTACCTCTGCTTAGAATCCACAGACCTCACCCTCACCGCCCCCAGCTCATCTGGCCCCAACCTGCCCTGGTTTGGAGCGCAGCAGCAGGCAGGGACCCCTCGCATATGCAGGCTGCTGATGAGATCTCTCCATTCTGCAGGGGAGAAGAGGACAGACCGTGGTGGCTCTGCAGGACAGTAAAGCTTGGGGTCTAAGTCCTGGCAACTCTACATTACCAGCTTTACCAAACAGGCTGTGTGTGTCACTTTCATCTACTCTCCTTCCCTGCCAACCGTCTCCATGGGGCAAGGCAGGAGTCAAAGCAAGGTAGGAAAATCCAGCAGTAATCAGACAGGCACTAAAAAATAACTACCTACAGTTACTTTCTGCCTGGCAGGTCTGCTGCCTTCCTACCTGGCTGTAACACAGTCATTAAAGTCTCAATCAGGGTCTGGGCATCCGCTCTAAAGAACAGGCGGTAACAGACCAGATCATCAAATGTATGTGCCCAAAGTGAATGAGCAATTACCATAACAGCATGTGCAAATCATGGGCTTGCATTTACAGCTGATTAATTAGACCCAGCTGTATACTCACTCAACTACCTGATTTTGGCACATTTTTGCACACCTATTTTTGGAAATCAGGCCTACAGCCCTAATAATTGCATCCACAAAAGGCCAGTCAGGCACATAAGTCACTGCATGCCATTTCTGAGATTGGGTGCACAACTGCATCAATCACGTGTCCATCAGGCACACAAAGCCACATGCACACTTACAGACAAAGCAGGTCCAATTCCTGCACACTTTGCCATCAGTGCTCATGGAGGTCAGGGGGCTGCTCCCTGCCCTGGGGACACTGGAGAGGACAGCAGCACAGAAGAGGATAGAGGCAAAAGCTCCTCTTTTCCCCACTTCTCCATAAAGGTGAAGGGCACCTGGTCGAAATGGCAAGGAGGATAATTCCAGGACAAACACATCCCCACACCATTCCCCACGCTGCCCTTAGGGTGCTTTAAAAAAGTACCGAACAAAGCCAAGGGGGTTAACTCCATGCAATTCACTAACTCTGGCCTTTACAAATAGCGCCAGAGGTCGTGTGCAGTCATGCCCAAGCTCTCCAGCACATTTTTCCTGCAGCAGCAGCATCAGCCAACCTTCCCACCCACTCACCCCCAAGAGAAAAGACCCTCCCCACCAAGGGCTGATCAAAATCAGGCAGGAGGCCCAGTTTTCTACAGAGAACATGGCTAGCTATCTTCTACAGCAGAATGGTTCCCAGAGGGAAGTGGGGGTTGCTCAGAAGTACCCTGGAGCTATAGTGGGCACAACAGCAGGAAATGAGTTTGGGCCGGCCTCAGACACAGAGCCCTTTGCTCCTTCCTAATATCCAGCCTGCAGCAACGCTTTGGCCTGCTGTCAGACACTTCCCCCCCAACGCACAGAACTGACCACATTCCCACTACACGTTGCACAGCGGCCTGCCTCTGTCAGAAGCGCTAAACAATCCACCTAGGGAAGAAGGGCCACTAAGGAGAGTCCCTTTGGCCTGTACCAGAGGTGCTCCCTAGCAAGGAGAGGGACTTTCTAAAGTGCACAGCACTGGCTGATCTCTGCCCTCACTGAAGCCAATCAGCGTTTTCCCTCTGCACCCAGAGCACAAAAGGGCCTGTCCTGCGTTTCTGCACCTCAGGCCCAGCTGTCTATGGCAGGGGAGGGGGGAAGCCTCTTGGGCTGGGCTGGTGGATGCAGCTGGCAGGATGCAAAGATGCCGGGCAGCAAACTGTGGCCCTGCAGCAACATGCCCAGGCGCCTGGAGCAGCCAGAGCTCCCGTGGCAATGATGACATGACAGAGAAAAGGGACAGCAGCAATGCCCGGCCCCAGCCTCCTGCTCGCCCCAGCCATTCCTGAGCCAGGCTGTGATCTTCACAGCGAGAACATCTGTCTCCGGGTGAGGGAGCTTCCACCTCTGCGGGCAGGGGTCTGTCCAGGCAGAGGGGCCCTCTGTGTACAGCACCCAGAACAATGGGGGCTCAGGCCTGACTGGGGGCGCTCAGGGCCAGGCTGCTGGAGGCGAATCTTTGTCAGTGACTGTAACAGCATCCTGGGTCCTTGCCCTCCTACTGCTGGCTCACCACAGGGTCACCTCAGCAACAGGTACAGACACAGGCGCTGGCTTGGAGTTTTGGGGTCCCATGCGAGCTGAGCTGGGGGGTCATTAACACTTTGGGCTCTCACCTGAAGCCCAGAGTTCCCCTGTGCTCTTCATTTCCCTTTCCCTGGCCTGGCCCGGGCATTACCACTGCAAACGCACTTACTGCCCAGACTCCCTTGGCTTCTCTTTGCCTCACCACCGTGGGGCCCTCCCCAGGCCTGCTCTGAGCCCAGCCCCTTAACTGCAGCTTGGCAGCTGGCCCCCCTCGGGGCTCGCACTCATTCCAAGAGACTCACTGAGGCCTGGTGTGAAGGAGGCCCAGCGCAGACAGTGACTCACGCCAGGCAGTGGAGATCATGTACGGACAGACGCTGCGCCAGGGCAGCCCTCGGCTTGGGATCCCCACTCTCAGGCAAACGCAGACACAGCTGCCAAGCCAAGCCGCCGAGCCCCAGGCAGGGAACGGCCTCGTTAAACCCTCGCAGGGCTCCAAGCCCTGCCAGTGGCTGACACCACGTAGGGGAGGAACCAAGAGCAGTCACGAAATAGCCCCAGGCTCCGTAGCACCTTGGAAAGCACAAGCTGAATGGGAAACAACCCCTGGAAGCCAAGGGCCAGTACAAAGCCCCATGCTGTATCTCCATTATGCTCCCAGAGACTGTCTGAGAGCCCTTACCCATTACTCTGAGATTCCCTCCCCCAGCTGGCCAGCTGCCAGAAGAGTAGAGACCAGCTGTCAGAGCTGTGGGGACTGGGGAGTGGAAGGGCAGGGGGAGGTGCCTCCTTTCCCCTCCCATCACTAGGGTGCCCCTGATGGCAGTAATGCCATGGGACTGCTGGCCTGCCCTTCAGGCTATCCCCAGCCCACTGCACATCTGAGACAAAGGGGCCTGGAACTGCCCCATGTGCCAACTTTACATGGATGGGGCACAGCCAGCAATCCAGGAACCCCAGTTCCGGCACAGGAGGGTCTTGGACTCATTGAGCTCCCAGGCAGGGCAGCTCCCGCTTTGCTGGGTACAGGGCAGGGCAGGACTTCCCCGCACTGCAGCCTCTCCAGAGCAGTGGGGTGGGTGGCCCCGCACCTTGTCTCATCTTCCTGCTCCAGAAGGATAGTGACCATAACAGGGGAGGCTGTGGAGGAAATGGGAAGTGTCTCGGGGCTCCGGCAGGGGCGTTAGAGACCCTGGGGCAGGTGGGCAAATCCAATAGGAAAGCTATTCCCTGCTCTTGCTAGACACAGGATGAGCTGAAGCAGGTGGTGTTGGCTCTGGCAGGAGATCGGGCCGACGGGCCAGTGACCTGCTGTGACACGGCAGCTCACATCTTCCTGGCCGGGCTTAGATGCAACGTGGCAGCTGAGTCCATCAGAGGGGAAACGAAGTGACCTTGTGCAAAGATGGGTGAGCAGAGGCAGTGGGGAGAGCCGCAGGGCCGGGATGGAGGTGGCCTGAGAAGGGAGCCGCGGAATCTCTGCTCTGCCTCAGGGGCTCGTTGGGACACGCTCCAGGAATGTCTCCAAAGTGCCAGCAACTGCCAGCTTCCCAGCCGCTGACGCTCCCCTGGCAGGGCTAGCTAACCCACTTGCTCTGCTGCGAGCAGGCCCTGCAGGAGAGTCACACTCACCCAGAATTAAGGATTCCCTCCAGCCCGCGTCAGCTGAGAATGGGGGGAACTACTCCAAAATGGGCCCTGGCTTCACAAACTGGCTGCTGCCCAACGCAGCATGCTGGGGGACAGCGAGAGAACGCAAGCTGTGCGCTCAGGGCCTGGCAGCGAGGACCCAGGCTGTGGGCCCGAGGACTCGGTGCTGCGCCCAATGGGAAAGGAAGAATCCCCTCGACAGCCGTAAGGGTCTCTCTTTGCACTGGGCTGTAGGACGAAGCAAAGGGCCTGCAACCAGCCTCGGGGTCATGGTTCTCCCTGCTCCACTGCTAACGCTCCCCCACTAGGCACTGCCAGCTGAGCCAAGCACCCTGCATGCAGAACACTCTCCTCTCTGGGCAGCACGGTGGGGCGATCAGATGGCTGCTGGGTGTCACTCCCCAGCAGCGTGCCTCAGCCCAGCTGGAACACAGGCAATCTCCAATATCCGTAAGTGCATCTAAGCCAAGGAAAGAGATATCTCATATTGCAACAGGCTCTGCCTGCTACACAGGGGCTGCTGCCGGGAACAGCCCCAGAGGGTGCATTCTAGCACCTGGTACACCGCCCATTGGAAGTGACACACCTGGCACTGGCTGCAGCCTGTCACCTAGCATCTGGGGGTCCGAATTGGCATGTGCCTGCTCAGCTTCCCCCGAGAAGCCCTTCCGGTCTATTACAGCTACTAGGCAAGTCAATGCAAAACGCCCGGAGCAGCTCTCTCCCTCTGAGAATCAAGGCCAGTGCTCTGCTGGCATGTTTCTGTGCCCCGGGCCTGTGCTGTGAGAGGACTCCATGCACCACTGAGGGCTGGAGGCGTTTTAAGCCCATTTGGCCATTTCCTGGCAGGCCGTACGGCCCAGGGGCCCTGGGACATACCTTCACCAGCCCACGCTTCCCAGGGATCGGAAAGCTGCAAAGCAGCTTTTCCTCCCCATAAACTGTTGAGTCTGGAGCTCCAAAGTCAGCCAAACGACATCCCAGGCAGGCAAAACATTGGCCTGTGCTTCCAGACCAGCCTCTCCCTGGACACCCAAAGAATCTCCTCCAGGCCCCTCCTCCCCCAGCAGATGTTTACTGTGCTGAGTATTGTGAACAATAAAACAAGGCTGAGGAGTCTAGCCCAACCTCAGCCAGACAAGCCAGCTCACGTTCAGTGAGGGCCTGGGCTGGCCAAAGACGCAGGGCCCCAGACCTGCTCTCTGAAGAGGAAAGAGTAGCAGGAGGGACAATATTGATGGGCAACAGTTGGGGGCTGCTTCTGTGCATCGGAGGGTGCTTCGCTTCAGCGCATGAGCCCATGGAGTCAGGCCTCGATCCGTCAGTGCCTGTCACTACGGAAATAGGATCCACGACCAGGAATCCTGGTTCCACGGCTGCACAGCGCTGTAGTCATTCCTACCCGTGCAGGGTGAGCTTAGGATGCTGGGTTCTCGGTGTGTTTTACACACGCTCTGCCTGAACCAGGTGCCCGGTGGGGTTAATCAGGCCTACCACCCCCTGGGCTGCACTAAGAGTGAGGGTGGGTAGCTACAGGTTAGGAGGGCGAAGCAGAGTGAAAACCCAGCTCTTCGGGAGCCAACGTTTCCCAGGACGCGCCAATGGCTCTTTGAGGATGGTTCTACTTGAAGTCAGCAAACATGGGGCTGCCAGGAGCACAGGCACATTTGAGTTACAGCTCCTAGATTCCCGCTGCAAGCGCTCACACGCTGGCGGGCACGAGACAGTAACAATAATAAGAGAAATGCTGCTGCAGGAGTCACCGTGCAAGGAATGAACTCAGACGCCGCAGCACCGCAGAGGTGCTGCAAGCCGTGCCAACGGGCCCCCGGGAAATACTGACCCTTTGCCAAACGGATGGGCAGACACAATCCATCGCTGACTGAGGCTGCTGAATCATGGGAGACGGGGATTGGAGTGTTTGAGAGGGGAGGGGGGCATGTGCAAATGCAGGGCGCACATCCTCCCTGTGCCAGGAGACATCTTGTCTAGGAGCAGGCAGAGACGGGAACTCTCATTGGCTTAGGTGCCACAGCAGAATGGGAGTGAGTCCGACGGGAGTCTGTAGCGAGGGGACATGGCAAGGGCTTGAGGCTGTGCTCCCAGCTCAGGACAGCTGGGCGGATCCCTCAGAATCTCTGCCAGCCAGCGAGGGAGAGAGGAGCCAGCTCTTGGCAAAGGCTGGCAGAGCAGGAACAGAAACAGGGATTGTTCGGGCAGCCCCTTCCCGAAGAGTGCCACGGTGACAACCCTGCTCGGGGCCTGTGCAAGGCAGGGGTTCTGTCTGGCTCTGGGCTCCTCCCATGCAGCAGGCTCCAGCAACCAGCACCCCTCCTGCCCTGGCTGTGAACCTCATCCCAGCGCTGCGGCCAGAGCGTGCAGGGAAGGGAATGGAGGGTGGACTCTCACATACCTGTGCTGGGTGCTGCCAGGCCTCTCTCTCCCTTGCTGGCCCTGCTTCAAAGCAGCCTCGCTGCTCCTTCCTTGGAGCCTCGAAATGCTCCTTCCTTCGCCAGGGCCTGACTGCAGCCAGCGCAGCACAGGGAGCTGTGGGCTGTTCTCAGGCAGATGTTTGAGTCTCCTGGGTAACAAGCCATCTTCACTGGAAACATCCAGGCCTGGCACGGCTCTGTCTCTGCCAAGCAGGCTGCACCCTTCCACTGCAACAATGGGGAGACTGGCCCCTCCTCAGCCCTGGTCCCGAGTGCAGCGGGGTTGGTGCGCACACGTGGGGCGGCCCTGCTCTTCTGTGCAAGTGCACGTGTCTTTGGATCGTGTGCTTCCTTGTGGATGTGTGCGTGGGTCTGCGTGCAAACACGTGTGTGTAGGGGGGGGGTCAGTCCATGGGGCCGTGCCAAGGTCACACGCACGGAGAAGTAGTGTGTGCGTGCGTGTGTCTGACTGCACGCACGAGGCAGGTTGGGGGGGGGGGGTGCAATGTGTGTGGGCATGTGGGAGGGGCGTCTGCTGCTCAGGGCAGATCCCATGCAGTCCGCAGGGGAGAGCTCTGCCTTTCTATCTTCTGCAGAGCTGAAGCCTAGCACAGCCCCTGCTCTGGTAACCTAATGGCCCAGGTTCAGGGCAGCAGAGTGAGGTGCAGGAGGTGCATCTTGGGACTCAGGATCCAGCTGGAGGGGCCATAGACTCTCGCTCAAGGAGCCAGGCCAAGCCAAGGTCACTAGTGCTGCTGTTGTGCAGATTGGGTTCGTACTCTGGGCTGCCTGCCAGGAGCCGCCTGAGGCACCAGCGGCTGAGCAGGGAGGGTTCCTGGGCTCCCCTCACTCCCCAGGGCTGAGAGGAGAGAACAGCTTGCAGTGCAGCACAGCAGGAGAAGACAGGCCGCGAGGGAAGGTGGAAAGGCAGCTCAAGAACCAGGCACGTGGGTAGAGCCGATGCAGGGTGTAACTGCCCTCGGTTGGTTGGCCATGCTGCCACCACGCCAGGTCTCCCCTCAGCCTGTCGTCAAGCTGGTCAGGGAGGGACCACCCACCTAGCTGCAGCAGCATGAGGCTCATCCCAGAGGAATCCGCCATATCAACAAAGAGTGCCCCACGCCACCTCGGCAGGACAAGCATCCCGGCGCACAAGCTGTTTTGTTTTCAGCAGCTGTTCCTGGGGAGAGCGTCTGGCTCAGCAAAGCAGCCAGAGAAAGGCCGGTGGCAGGAGAGCAGGAGGGAGAGTGGAGTGGGGGGACGCAGGAGACATACCGCAGGGTGTGGCTCCCCAACACTCCCTGTAACAAGCGCAGCCTTTGTCTGCTTTCCATCGGGCTAGGGACCCCACAGCGCAGCACTCCCTGAGCGGGGGAGGAATCCCAATCTGGGGGGCAGCAGTGTTGCGAAGGGGGATGGGCTGATGGCACTGCAGCCGGGTACCCTCAGAACCGACACAGCATGGGTGGCAGCAAGGCAGGCTCCGTTACACCCTGCGCCATGCCAGTATGGGCTCAGCCCTGTCCTGGAGGGGCCCCCCCGGGGAAGCAGCAGTCATCTCCATGCCTCTTTCAATCCTTTGTCACTCAGCTGAGTGCGCCCTACAAAGGGGCCAGTACTGGGATATGGACACTTGCCCATTATGGACTGGACTGGACTGGTCCCCTCCCCCCACTCCTTTCACATGAGCTGCCAGACAGCCTCAATCGTGGGGCACCGCAGACAGGGAGCAGAAACTTGAGGGGATTCCTCTGAGCCATTCGGCTCCCTCAATAAGGTACCCCAGGCAAACTGGCCACGTGCAGGTCAGACAGCACCTCCCACTGCTGCCCCAAGATAGACTAGAGAAGAGGGTCCCCTCCTAGGGAGCGGCAGGCAGTCGCAGGGAAGATGCAGCCGGATAGGCAGGCCCAGATAAATATGACTAACAGTACTTATCAGACCATAAAAGGGAAACTCTTGCCTCTAAAAGGCAGCTTAATTAGCAGCCTGGAGGGCACTTTGGCACTGCTTGAATAAACGCTGAACAGACAAACCCTGTCTCCCAAGGCAAGCCTGCTCTGCAGACCTGTTTTATAGGCAGCACAGGGTGCCAAGCCGCTGGCTCCCAGCCCATGGCACAGGCACGTCTAGTGCAGGATGAACGGCTCCGTGCTAGTCCTTGCGCCTCACTTGCTGCCATGCAGGGAAATGAGCTGCAGGAAACCAAGAGATTGGGGATGCGCCTGTGAGTGGGGTGAGCAGGGAGGGACAGGCGGGTTCGCCAGGAAGGCCGATAAGTCAGCTGGGCTGCTGTGGGGGCCTCAGGGGCAGCAAGGGGGTTAAGTTCTTGGGTGAATGTTAGTGATTATAAAAATGAGGGAGTGACAGTGGGCCTGGAGTCAGGCTCAACACATAGCTCTGCTGCCCCCCCTTGCTCCTGGCCTGCTGCACCCCCCCACACCTCAACTTGCAAGTCCTGCTGCTATTCCACTCCCAGAGTTCCCCGTGTGCAGCCAGCTGGAATGCTCCGCACTTGAGCCATGCTCTGTGGACGTGAATAAACAGCCCTGAGGATTAGGCTGAGACCCCCAAATTCACTAGGCACAAGGCCAAACAGAGATGGAAGTGAGGTTTGTAGGAGCAACCTTTTACATCTGCCTTGTACGCCCCCATCTAGGCTGGTAGCAGCTGTGCTCAGGATTAACCCCCTAGCCCCTCGGCAGCAGCACGTACATCTCCTGTCACCTCATTCCCAAACTGGACCTGCGTGGCCCCCAGGCCAGAGCTCTCCCAGCAAGGAGGACACAACAAAGCGTCTGCAAGGAAGCAAAAGGGAGAGGATTGATCTAAGGCCCCCGCAGCCAGGAAAACGTGAATGAATCCAGATGCAACCACAGACAAGCAGCAAAGTGCTTATTCATTCAGGCTTGTGTAGGCTGCAGCTCAGTATCCACGGAGCATGACTCAACACGCCTCCTGGTTGAGTCAGGGGCTGGTATCCTACTCGGCAGCTGGGCCAGGGAGCTGGCTCTGACAATAACATCCCAAGAGCTGCATTCATTCCAGCCCCGCTGACCACTCCCACTGTATAACTCAGCCCAGCCCACTAGTCACAAACCTCAGGCCACAGGACCTAGCGCACCCCTGTAGAGCTCTGGGCAATGAGCATTCACAGGGCAAGCCACAAACGTGGTGGCTGTGAGTGAGACACGCTGCCCCCCGCCCTCCCATGCCACCGCTCTGCTGTAGGCAGGAATAAGGACGTATACACGCACACAGCCTGCACTGGTGCATCCAATCCCCAGAATGGCAGGGAGGCAAAACCCCCTCATGCTCCAGAGCAGACCAGAGGAGGGAGGTGGCACGAGCTGCTGTCACCTAGTAGAGCAGTTGAGAGTTACCTAGGATTGTCAGGGTCCAGCCCCAAGTTGGGTCACCCTAGGGCCCAGGGGCCAATGGAGGTAGGGTGCAGGATGGGATGGCCCGCAGGCACTCTGTGATTTCCCCAAGCCTTTCCCTTTGTGTGCACACTAAGACGTGGCCAGACACCCGTTCAGATGACTCACTGTGTGCGCATCACTGCAGTTCCACCGCACCCCAGACTCTCGGGGGGGGGGCTATAGGCAACAGCTCGAGCAAGCCAGCCCCCAGCCAAGCCGGTAGCTGAGTTCAACCCAGCCCCCCCTGTAAGCAGGTCTTACATCCACCCATTGCAGGGGTAGGGGCTGAAATACAAAGCAAGTTGAGAAAGTGCGTGGGAGCTGGGGAGGGGGAGCGCTTTGCTGCTTCCCCTTGGAGCGGAGGGTCTGGCCCAGGAGATTGATAGCCTAAGTGCTTGGCCGTGGAGCTGTGAGGATCTCTTTGAACACGTGTGCATGGGGGAGGAGAGGATTCTGCATCCAGGCTAACTTCAGTGCCAGATCTGGATTTCCTTGCCTTTGTGAGCAGCAGATCAGCTCCTTGCTTGGTACATGCAGCATAAGCCAAGTCTAAGGAGCACTGTCCACCTCCACAATGCAGCACAGGCCCTGGCACAGCCAGTTCTCCTCTGAGTGAGATTGCAGGAATTGCACGCCCCTGCCTTGAAGGCTGCTCTGGTTAAGCTGAAAGTTCCTGCCTGCTCAGTCCTGCAGCACCCCTCCTTAGGATCCCTCCTCCTGCCAGCCTCAGCGCCTGTTCACAGTGGGGTGCTGCTCACAGGCCCAAAGAATCTCCACAGCACGGGTCCTGTGGCACGACTCAGGGGGTTGGAGAAACCCCCAACAGACAGGGTAGTTCTGAGGAAAAGCCCCTGGGGTCGCACTGTGCACTTTGCCAATTCCACCCCCCCACCCCCGTTGGGTAAAATCCAGAGAGGCCTTTAGAAGCAACCCGCACTTGTAGGAAAGCAAAGGGGCTTCAGCTCTCCCCGTGCCTCACTGAACAGAGGCGGAAGGAGTTGTTCCCCACTGCCCCCATCCTGCTTCCCACTTTGCTCTGCAACCCAGCCTGGGCAGGGAGAGCAGCCAGGAGCTGCCACAGCCCAGGGGCCGGTGAGCACCGGTGTGCTTGGAATAGACGTGACAAGCAGAGTTCTCCCTAAGCCCCGCTGTTATGGGCCTGGCGGCAGGGGGAAGGTGCTCTAGGACTCCTGCTCCACTGCATGGATCTTGGGGGGAAGAGACTTTCCCCTACTTCCCAATTACATAGCAACAGTATAGCAATGTGAGGTGAGGGGAAATGAAAGGAAGAGAGGGAGTGGTGGAGAGGCGCTGCCGAATGGATGGGATTGAACGAAGGGGGATGCTGTCCTAGGTTTAAACTGGAGCTCTGCAGCCATTTGTTCTGCACAGGGAATAAATTGAGCGCGAAGGGCTGAGCCTGGCACCCTGGAACTGTGCCCTGGGTGCTGGAGTGGCTGTGTGTTACTAGCTGGTGGGCCCCTTGGTGCACTCATGATTTCGCTGGAGGTTTATGATGATCTTATTCAGGACCTGCATATTCCTCCCCGGGACCATGGCACCAGGCAGCTTTCCAGCTGCCAGAGCTGGTGTGTTCCCATGGTGGGAGGGGAGGCTAGTTACGAAGACTCATATTTATAGCTTGCAGGAGTCAGTGCAACCTCTGCTGCCCCTGCACTAACTCCATGGTTGTCAAGTGACAGAGGTGGCCCTGGATGCCCCCAGTGCCAGCCCCTGCTGGCAGCAGAATGCCAGGGCGTGGGAAGGGGAGCATGGTCCCAGGACCTCATGTCCATAGCACCTGCCCTTGGGAAACAAACAGGCACAGTATTTGATGAGAGATTGAAACAACACTCCTAGTACTTCATAAACAAACCCTTCCACCCTTTCTTATGCAGAGCCTGGAGCCCAGCAGCCAGAGCAGCCCTGTACTCCCATGCAAATAGGAAGAGACAGGGAAGAGGTAAGTGGAGGCAGTATTGCCCCCCTACGGCAAGGCTCTGGCTAGGTGCCCCACAGGGGGCAGGGTCCTGTCCCTTGCTGGTTACTAGCAGGCAGCACCTAGGATTTCTTCACACCTGCTGATGGCACGGCCTGTGTTAGAGGAGAGAGCTGCTCCTCTAGAACTGTTGCCTTCTTTTGTTTGCCCTCGGAGGAAGTTCTGGGTAATCCAGGCTCTGTAAATCCAGAGACCAGAGGCAGTGGTGCCTCAGGCTAGTCTACAAGCCCCCAGGCAGCATCAGCTTTTCAGAGGAGTTGACAAATCCATATGACACGGGAAAAAATCAGACAATTCATGCTCCAGGGAGACTTCAACACCCACAGGTACCACCTCCATGGTTAGCCCCTGCTCTCCAATTGCCTCAGTCCTGACCTCTGCGGGTGGGGGTGAGGGGGGGTCATTCACTCTCCACAACCTATCGATGTCTGGCACCTCTGCGCAGTCTGCCAAGATGATGGGCAGTTACAAGCCCCCGCCTTGGCTTTGTGATGCAGAAGCCTCCTAACCCTCAACTTATCTCACAGGCTAGCAAAACTGCCCTGAGATGGTCCTGGCTTGGGGCTACCACCAGTTCAAGCTGGATCAGAACTCGCGAATTAGGAATGAAAGGTTAATTCCACGATCAGCCAATCCCACCTTTTATGACTGATTTACAGATCTCTTGTGGACAGTTCAGTGGCAATTGCTCAATGACCTGCTTCTCCCGCAAACATGTTTCATGATCCACAGTGTGGACCTGGTAATCCAATAAAATCACCTCTCTACCCACCGCACTTTATGGGGAAAGCCCCCTTTTTAATAATGGTAGATCCTAGCTTGACCCCAAAAAGCCAAGAGCATGTACCATGTCCTTCAGCACTAGGCACTTGTGACTACAGAGAACTAAGTGCCCAAGTGTGCCAATTTCATTGCAAGTCGTAACTTACGTACATTCACTAGAGACTATGGTGACAGGCACTTTAGAAAGTAGATTAATGGTGAGCATGAGACACATGCATTCACACGGGATCTGAACATGAGAGCCATTGCCCAACATTGTAACAATAGGGTACCTGGCCCAAGATAGCCATGGACACAGCCAAGGTTAGCATACACCCCCAGAATGCAGTGTATCCTGTTTGAGCCGGCAGGGGAAGAGGGTATTTTTAAAAGTCCCATGGAGAGGATGACAAAAGCAAACTCGTCAGAGAACAAACCCAGGCGCAAGCTCTGATGGTAGAAAAACAAGGGCTCTGGCAGAGATTTGCTGTAGTCATTTCATAGATGGGACAGAGCAGACACAGAGATGGTGCATGCTCCTTTGTAGTAAGACTGTTTCTCCATCCAAAATACAGTTCTGCATTTTCACACTACTAACTTGCTTGTTAACACATGATTTTGAGAAAACAGCAGAATCCCCAACCATGAATCCCTCTGGTTTTCGTTACAGCAGTAGTCATTTCACACGTCAGCAGCCCATATAACCCCTCATCACATCCTGAAATAAAGCTTTTACGCTCACCACGCAATCAACGCAGCTGAAGTACTGGGCTAAGGTGGCAGGCAGAGAGAGAACCAACCCCTCAGGTTGCCCAGGGTCTCCTGCTCCCACCCAATGAGACATGAGGATGTAGCAGCAAGGGCAGCTGCCCATAATACTGTAGCGATGGGACCCAGCTAGTGTTTAAGGGGATTCGTACAGGAGGCATGATGTTCGCCTTGGAGATCTGTCCTTTTTGGAGAAGTGCCCAGGCATAGAAGAAAAGGACAAAACAAACACCTGCCTGCCCCACCAGGGTGAATCTCTGTCTGTCACCATGGAAACCTCTCCCAGGTACAGTCCCATCCAAGATGACCTCATACCTCTACAAAACAGGCAGACTGCATCGCCCCACTCAGCTGTTTTGCCAGCAGCATGTCTGACTGCCTGACTGGGGTGTGGGGCTTTGGAGAGTTGTTGGCACATGCAGCACCACGGCATCCACTTGGGCTGGCACATTTTTGTTCCTCCTTGCTTGCCCTCCCCCCTCATGGGAGGAACTTGAGCAAGTCCTTCACTCCAAACAGCCATAAACTAGCTGGAACAGTACGTGGTGCTAGATCCCATCCTAGGACCATGCAGTCAGAACAGCCCAACACAGCCTTCCTCAGCAGGAAGGCAATGCTGAATGGCGGTTACATGGCTCACAACACAGGCTTCACACCCAGACAGGATTTCTGTGCTGGCACATGAACTTGGCACTCTTTCAATGTCACAGCTAACCAGGGAGAAGAAACCACTTCTCCTGCATCTGTGAACCTCCTGAGGCAGGATCCAAGATCTCCATCATTTCCCAAAGCAGCAGGCAAGATGCCTTCAGAAAACAAAGGCCACTGACTAACTCACGAGACTCCTCCTGGCCTGAGCTAAAATTGCTTTGCTAGCTCAACAGCAAAGCCTGCCCCAAAGGAGCCCTGGAAACTCAGGTTCCAGCTTCAGACGTGAGGTCTCGAAGTAAAGGAATCCATTGCGGACACTCCTGGCCCTATAAGCAGCTGCATGCACCAAACTGCACTGGAAGATGTTTATATTACAATGTCACAACAGCCCTGCCAAGTTCCGCACATCTGGAGTCTCAGTACACAAAGCCGGGGAAAGCCGGAGAATCAGGTCTGGGAACCACAGCAGCCCCACGAACTTCTGCTCTGCAGCACGTAGTGCCCCAGGGTCAAATGGATTAGTATTAGCGCCACGTGGCTCCCAGAAAGTTGGGTTATGCATCAAGAGAGGCAGCTACTTAGGCACAGCTTAACAGATGCTTTGGTCTTAGAAGTATCTCAAGAACCGGTACTTTGGAGATTGCTGACCCTTCTTGGGTGTGTCTAGGCTGGAAATCTCTGGGGCAAGCTGCTGTGGACCTTGTATTATTTCTGCTCCCAGTGGAAGACAGAGGCACCCCTGCAAATGCTAAGAGACCTAGCTTCCCTACACCTACGGAAGGATGGGTTTTATTTCCTATAACCCTACTCCCTTCCCTCTAACTGCTGCAGGAGGTTCCTGTCTGCCAGGATGCACTGAACAATCCAAAACGTCACTTTTAGCTATGCATCAACCAGCATCCAAAACTCAGTGTTTTGTGAGTCGACTGCCTTCTGACCTTTGACCTCTGCTGAATGATCTTGATGTGGTTGCCTGACAAGGGACCGGACAAAATCCTTTAGGGATCTGAAGCAAAAATCTTCCATAGTAAGCAACCCCATGCTCATGCGATGGCTAGAGCTGCTTATTGCCCTATGATATCCTTGACAGATCTCACGGAAGGATGCTGCTTGTTTTATCAGTTGAGCTATAGGACTGCAACTGCTGAGGTTAAAGGAATGACGTGTGTTAGATCGCTAGCCTAGCCACGCCACACCAAGCAGAACTGCAGTCACTCTTCCCCCCGTCCATATTCACCCTCTTCCCATTGGGCAGCACCTCACCCTACACTAGCTGAATTTAGTCTTTGTTGGGGGATGGGGGGGGGAGGAATTGCCACCTGCCCAGGTGAAGACTCTCACTTTGAAAGCTTCTCCATTATGCCTGCCCCCCTCAGACCAGGATCTATAGCAATGGCTTGCCCTCTGCTCTGGATTGTCACCTCCCCCCTAGAACCCCTTACTCCCAGCAGTGCCACAGACAGTGAGAGAGTGGCTGGCTGTGTTACCCTACCTGCAGGGTGGGAAGAAAACCTTCCCATCAGTACAGCTCACACAGCATGTCTGTTTGCTCCAGGACCACACAAAAGAACCCGGTACTAATCAAGCCAAGCCATGTGGCATATCTGAGACACTGGGATTGTGTCTGTAACTTTTGACATTAAGGATGTGAATGATGTTGCCCCTGAGAAGAAACTGTCCCTTTCCAAGGACAAGCACTCTGCACCAGCATGAGAGCAGAGATCACCAAACAGCCCGATGGCCCAGGCCAGAGGCAGCATGCTGAGCCCAGAGGAAGGGGTCAGCCCCTCTGGCTAAACTAGGAATAGCTTTGATGGACCTCAAAGCAGAGGGTCCCCATCCAGGCATCCTCAGCTGAGAGAAAGATCTGATCTATGCTAGGCCTAGGGTGACAGGTGGAGATAAGTTTAAGCAGAGGGGAAGAGAAAGGAGGAACCTTTCTAGAGAGCACCTGAAAAGGAGAGAAATAAAGAATCCTGCCATTGCTCTTAGGTCCTAGTATTATTCCTTTCTCCAGCCAATAATAAGTATTAAAGAAGGGAAGACACCAACACCAAATCTTGCCCTTGAGCTGCACGTTGTCCCATCCCAAATCAACTGCAATAGGACAGCAGGTGGGGCTGGTGTGTAGCAGGTGGTCAGGCTTGTGAAGATCCCTTCTCCATCTCTCCCTCCTCCAAAGGTTTTTTTCCGGGAAGGACTGGCTCTGGTCCAAGCAAGTCTAGGATACTTGAACTGTCTCAAAGCCCAGAGCTGGGGAGAAGTGAGATTTAGTGACTGTGCATCAGGAGTTAGCAGAGCCTGCAGGCTCTTAGAACTTAATGGGTCACACAGCACATTATTGGAGCATGTCTTTGGGAAGCTCACAGCTCAGATCATCATCCAAGTGCTCATTCACTGTGGTGCAATCAAGTGCAAAGCCGCAGAACACATCTACTAATGAGAGCCTTAACGCGAGCAGCAAACTCATTCACTCCAACAGGACACATGGGAACAGGCCAGACCTACAGCTCCCTCTAGATACTTACATGGCCCTCATCACCAGAGTATCGAGTGCCTCAGTCAATGCATTGCATCTTCAACACACGTGGGGGGAGCAATGCATAATCCTCATTGCACGGATGGGGAATGGAAGCACAAGGAAGCACAAGATTTGGCCAAGGTTGCACAGGAAGACTAGCTGAGCCGGGAAGTGAACCGTCTCCCATCCACTAGCCCAGCTTCCTCCCCACCCAGATCACAGGGCAGCACCATGTGCCTGTGAAGGGGCTGATGCTTTTTTGAGCTCAGCTCTACTGAGGGAGTAGCTGCAATAAAGGTTAATTGACCAACAAGCCAAGTATATTTGGCTGGTAGCAACACGGGCTTCCCAGCCATATTGTTTCATGATAGATCTCATCCACGCACTAGCCTTCCTCTTTGCTCCATTACAGGTACTGGCCTGGTCCTCATAGCTGCTGGCTGTATGCAGTGGTTTGGGGGGAGTACACATGGCCACTAACTAGTG
The DNA here is from genome assembly GCF_026122565.2 of Emydura macquarii macquarii. Lineage (NCBI taxonomy): Eukaryota > Metazoa > Chordata > Testudines > Chelidae > Emydura > Emydura macquarii. Next base: position 12,961,159 of record NW_027131105.1, on the reverse strand, counting down.
ACTGAACCAAGACATTCACTTCACTGAGGACCTGGAGCTGCATTGGAGCCTGGCTCCTGCAGGTGAAAGGAGTTTGGTTTCTGACAGGTGGGGAGTTTCGGTTCATTTGTAGCCTACCAGACCAAATGAGGGACTCAGAAACCAGCATAGATATTCAGTTACTGCGCTTTCTTCACCTGACTTATAGCCACACAAGACTCTGGGAGCCTGTGGGACAGTGGGAAGGAGGGACAGCACACACCTGTTCTTTAGGCCCTGTCCCTATAGTGGTTAGGCTGCTAATTCAGTTACAGGTGCTGTCCATGCTGCCACGCTGGGAACAGGAGTGGCTCACGAAGCAGTGGCATGAGAGGTCTCTCTAAAGACCCTTCCTGGTGAAGTCTGAACACATTTGAGCTTGCAAAGCATAGACTGACTGGGCTCCCACTTTAAGCCATTTGTAACTGAACAGTTGGTAACAGTGCCAACCACTGGCCCTGTGGGCCTGATTCTCCTCATCCACCGCAAGTATGAGGAGTGGCTCCATTAGCAACAGCAGCAGAGTGAAGTTGGTAGAAAACAGAGAACCAGGCCCAGAGGATTAGGGCGCTCCAGAATAGAAGGGAAGTGAAGACAAAACCCTCTACCATTTGAATGGGAGCAGCTGTTTGCAGCTCCAGGATTCCCTGAGGACAGGCACAGCTCAGCATCTATGATTAGTGTCAACAGTATTTCCAAGGGGGGATAATTTAGTTCAGGTAAGGCAATTACAGACAATTGGCAGCTCTGGACCTCCTTTGGCAAGAGATGGGTATTCCAAACAATCAGCGCTCACATATCAAAGGAGCTGCTTGTTCCAAAAGTGGATCCACCCTGCACATCTGAGGATCTGCCCCTCGTCTCCAGTGTTCACATGTTGTTCTACACACCCCTGGGTGGGAAGCATGGGAATAGAATACTGCACACAACCCTGGGTACTTCTGATTTCTCTCATTTCCTAGCCAACCACAACCAGGAAGGCATTCATTTAGAGGTACTGTTCAGCTATACCACCACCAAGGCATATGGGGGACAGAAGGCAACTGTCCTCAAGCATGTGAGGGGTGTATGCACCAAAAAGGGAGCCTTGTTTAGAGCGGAGGAAGGGGCTGTAACTAGGAATAATGGGAGAAAATGGAGCAGGGGAAAATGTAGACAGTGTCAGGATAACATAAGCCGCATGGTGCAGTAGACTGAAGAGTAATCTTCCTAGGTAAGTTGTTGTAAATCATTGAAAACTAGATTGGTCAAAGCCCTGCAGAACAATCCTGTATTGTTTGGGGGCTGGAAGACAGATTTATTATATCCAGCCCAGCTCGGATTTCTCTGAAATTGCTCTGTCCCATGGAGTGTTCCAGATCCTTCCTCTACTCGCTGCCATTGCCCCACACTAGCCAGTAGAACTTGGGAGGGCGGGGGGGAAGAGAGACAAGACACTCTCACGCTTTCAGGATGCATTGGTTATGCAAGCCATTTCCAACTGTGCATTTTCTCAGATCTAGGCTGCCCTGATAGGGCAGCACATAGCAGAATTCCATCTCATGAAGCAGTAACAGGGACCCTGCCAACTGGATCAGAGTTTCGTATCGCCCAGCACTGAAGAATCCCCAAGGTTGCTTTGATGAGCCACAGAACTCTGCTTTGCAATTCGTCATGAAGTAGTAACAGGGACCCTGCCAACTAGTTCAGAGTTTCATCTCCCCTAGCACTGAAGAATCCAGATGCCAAGTATATTTAGACCTGATTACTCAGCAATCTATTCTCAAGCCTCTTGCGAGGCTCTGAGCAAAAATCCATTGCAAGGCAGTAAGTGGAGGCTTGCATTCCCATCACTGTAGGCTCCTCATTGCAACTGTTCCTATATTCTTGACCAGGCTGCTTCTGTCTAAAGGCTGCACACAAAGGAAAAGGTTAGTTGTGCAGTGAGTAAATTCCTTTATTTTCTTTACAGCTGGTGGATGACTCAGGGTATCATCAGCATTTCTAAAAGTCCTGATCTCCAAAGCATGTAGAAACACTGGGGAACCTAGAGACAAATACCGTTCAAACAATCCTCAGCCATACCAGCCTCAAGAAGATTTCTACAAACACTAGAGCATCCCACAACTCAGACTCTCTGCCCCTGGAGAGCACTGACAGCTGCTTGTGCTGGGGAACAGTGGGCAGCAATCTACATGTGGGGATTAGCCACTGTAGCAGTTTCTAAGATCAATACACGGACTGCAAGCTTCAGAAAAAACAAAAACACCCAATAATGCCACACTGACCAGCCAGATTTACACAGCTGCAACCTCTCATCAGCTTGACTCCAGCATAGGGCCCATCCTAACCCAGAACTCTATAAAGCATGGTCCTCTGAATAATGGGGGCATTTTCTTGTCTTATGCTGGAGCAGAAAAGAGAAGAAAAAGCAAGCAAAGATTGGTAGAGAGGTTACAGGTGCCTCCCCATACTGCCTTGCAACTAGTGGGGAGTTCTCTCAAAAGAAAACAATTCCTGAGCAGATAGCTCCAATAAAGAGAAACTGTCATGTGAAGGGCTACATAATGGATTCCCATCTGCCCACCTTACAGCTGTCTCCTGCCTCCCACCAACTGCAAAGCTCACTGGCAGCATTAGATTCAATCACCTTAGCTACAGGGGAGGTGCAGTGAGGAAGGAAACAGAGGATTAGGGTCTCATTGCAGCCAGAAATGGAGATGGAATTATTTATTGGGCCCACAAGTTTTCAGGCAAAAGTGAGCATGTTTTTAAGTTTTTGGGGCCTTAGATATGTGTCTAACAAGACAGAGCTTGCAATAGCAGTTTCAGTGCAAATTGCTTCAAGAATATTGAACAGTTTCAAACTTGCCTAATACATGCAATGAGTTCAGACACACCGACTCATTAAGAATCCGGATTCGGCACAAGTGGCTTAGCTCACTGGATTAGTTTTAAGTTCTATGACTAACTCTTGGAAGCTTTTACCATTTTAAAATCCACTTGTCAGGACAATGGATTTTCACTTGATTTCTGGACAATGAATATTTATATTCAAAGAACAAAAAACTTTAAACCAAAAAACATGCTGCAATTGAAGAGTGAAGAAACGGTGAGGTAGCGCCACCTTGTGGGAAGTATCTATCTGCGCTACATCTGTGCAAAGTTTTCGGCAAAAAGTGCAGATTTGGCTCAAAACACTTCACAAATTGGTGTCAATGCTGATGTTTTTCAATTTAACAAAATTCTGAAGTTTCAGTTTCTATTTGATCTGAAACTAGTTTTATTTTTTGGAATTCCAGCAAACTAAAATAAACAGTTATTGGAAGAATTTGCACCTCCACATTGTACATTTTGGGTCTGACCGTACAGTCAGCTTTCCACAGATATCCTGTGAATTTCATGCCTGTGAAAGATGCTGGATTGACAACACAGGAGTTGTTTGGTTTCCTCTAGCCACACAAGTTCAGCAAAAAGCAGAATAAGCTTCCTCCACTCCATCCAGCCTGCTCATATCAACCCAACACTGACTCCAGGAGTAAGATAGTTCAGTCTTGCTGACCCACTCACTCAGCCCTTGGCCTCTCAAACATTGTTAAAAATAGGACTGATTATAGGTAGTTTGATTGATGTGGACACTCATCTATTAGGACCTGGAACAAAATCAAATAATTTCACACAGAACAATGACATCAGCCAGTAACAAGTTTTGGTCAACACTGACCTGGCCTGCATTTAAACATCAGCCTCAAGGTGAAAGGTTTTTAACCCCATTTCCAAGCCTCTGTGCCATGTAGACCCCCATTTCGCCCTCCTTTACTAGGAGGACTAGTGCTCAGAGGCCCCAGTCAGATCAGTGCCCGTTGTGCCAAGCACTGTGCATGCACAGTAAAACAACCGTGTCCCCAAAGAGTTGTACCATGCTACTGTTGAACCACAGCAGTGTGCACATGTGCCCAGTGGCATCCTGACAGTCTTACTCCAGACTAAAGAACTACTTGTACCTGGACTAGAAACGAGAGCTCTGAGCTGAAGTGGAGGTGGTATGTGGGCGCACACTGGTAGGCTGCCCCAGTTCACAGAGGCTCTCTCCAAGAAGAATCCGAATGGACAGAAATACTGATGTGTACACTCTTCGCAGTAAGGAAGTGAGCTGAGAACACAGATCCAAATAACTCATTCTAGAGGAACAAGACACAATTTCAATCTCTCCCCAAGATCCAGTTGTCTGCTCAGGTGATGCTGTTCATAGTTCAGCACTCAAGCATAGTGAAGCTTAATGTGTCTGACACACAGGAAAGAGCAAAAGAAATGTGAATCAACACCGTAAAGTTGCACCGTACAGCACAAGGCTACCACCCCCCCTTACAAGCACTACCCAACAAGATGGCAGCTCCACCAACTCTTTCCCTTTCTGCTGCAATTTAAATACTGATGCTTGCTGGGTAGCAGCAAAACAAACAAACTGCTTTCTGAAAGCAGCCACCTCCAAATTTTAGTCTAAGGTTGCCCCTTTACTCAGAGCATTGAAGAAAAAATACTAAGCTCCTTGGGTGAAGCCAGTTAATCTGTGCCCATCAGAAAGGTGCCAGTGAGTAACCGTTCTCTGTTTATAGCCACTCTAAAGAGGTACAAGGAGCTGTATTGATGGAAGAGTGAAGATTAGGGACATTTATCCTTCTGTTCTAGACCAGGGCCACAGAACCAGAGACCAATCTGAGAGGTTGTCTCTGCAGGTTATGGCAGTGACTGAACAGCATATGCACAGAGTGCAATCCCATGATTAAGGGAAGCAAAACCTTTATTCCATTTTTCTTAAAGGGAAGATGGAACCTTGGAGTATTTATAGAAACTGACAAGAGGCCCAAATACCAGAAGGCTTTGCAAGATTCCATCTACACGGCCCTGCTGAATGGACCCCAATCCAGACCGGCAGCATCCCTGTTAGTCTCAGGACACCTCCGTATTAGTTATACTGGTCTGCAACAGTGAAAGGGTAGAGCAATGACTCCATGCATCACTTAACTCAGCATACCCTATGACATCGCATTGTTGCTAGTACTAATGCTGGTCCAGTGTGTCACCAACTTGGAGAAGTTCCCTAGCCAACTGTGGCATTTTGCCATAAGCACCCATGAGAGCCAACTCCATTTAAATTATATTTATTTGGCTCTTTTAGTTTTAACAGTTGAGAAGACAAGTCCAGTGCTTACACCAAGGCCCATCTTGCCATTGCCACACAGAAGAGATTCAGACACAGATCCACCCCTTCGGAGCCCCTCCCTAATCCAAGATATCTCCATTTCCATTCGGCAGGGGGCACAGCTTAGAAACGGAGCCAGTACATGGCGCTGCGGATCCGGTTGTAGTCTGGGAGCTGTTCGACGGGACCTGAGTGAGCAGAAGAGAATTAGTTGCTTAGAACAGAATAAAGAGGTCCAACATCAGTTTCTCAATTCTGCTGCTCTCTGATCCAATAATGCCACCACACCCAGACTCAAATCCTTACGTGAAAACCTGGGTCCAATAATAGGAAGAAACAAGTCTACAGAGACATTTTAATTGGGCAGTGTTTTTTAACACTACTGCCTATTTGTCTTGAAAGCCCCTTTTCCAAAGGCTCCCCTTTGAGGGCTGAGACAAACTTGGAGGAAGGGAATTCTGTGTGGAGGAAGGGAATTCATCAGGCACTTGAGGGAAGGAAGCTGCTTGGGCAGGTTTTCCAAGGGGAACATCTTGGCTGGCAGATAGACAGACATGCCAGAGTAGCACTGCAAGGAGTCAATCCCACTGATCCTTACATTAATGGATATCACCCCAGAATTGGAAGATGACATTTGGTGGGTGCTGCTGCAGTCCCCGTCCCCAGATTGAAGCTCCATTGTTAATCACATCTCTGCAGCCTGTAACTAGGTGGGAGGCTGGCCAGCAGCTCAATGCCACTGTCCTAGCACCTGTGTCTAACTAGATTTTTGGAACATATTCTCTGATGAAGATGTTTCAGCATATCTGAAGCACTAAGGCAGGGAAGACGATAGTGAAGTTACCAGGATGGTTAAATCTGAGGGAGAAAGAAGCCAGAGCAATCTATAAAGTACTTTATAAAAAGAAAACTGCCAGAGATCCACCAAGCAGATACCTTGCTCTCCATTATAAACCAAGATCCAACCCTGTTAGCTGCTTTTCAACCTCTGTGCCTATAACCAGCTCACTTACCTACTGCTGCAACCGCTGGGCATTTGTCATAGAAGTATTTGCTGTAGACCTCCCGCACCACCCTGGCATCCACAGCCTAACAGGAAATGACAAGGACAGGCAGGTGTCATGCTTCTGATAGACACTCATTTACACAAGCTAAAAGCCACTCTCAACTACCACACAATCAGACTGCCAAAAACCAAGAGATTTGACCCTTTCTGATCATCTGCTCAATCTGACCCTGCTTTGAAGTTATTTGGCTATTTGTTTGCCAGGACAGCTTACAGTCTCCATGAAAAATTCCTCTTGGAGGATGTGGACAACCTGTGTCAGTGTATATAACTAAAGTCTCTCAAGTTACATATTAGATGTAGTGCTACACAAGTACAAGTGCCAGAGATTGTAAGACACACAGGGCCACGTGATGGAGCCACTTTTTATATGGCTCTGGTGTGACTGCACCCACGACGTATCTGACAGAGGGAGTTTGGCGATGAGTATCAAAAGTGACAGTCTGACCATTGATTTAGGACTGAAGATTAAAGAGTTCAACATGAGCCCAGCCATTCTGGACCAGAAGGGAGAGTCAGCACAATGAGGGGCCTTTGAATACCCGTTAAAAAACACTTCCCCTCTCCCAATATTACTCCAATGCTGCAATTTCAAAGCCAAATGGATAAGCAAAGGAAAACTTTATGAACCAGCTTTCTGCTTGTCAGTGAAATATTCTGGGTGGAATCTCTCACAAGCTATTTCTAGTTTAGGTTTCTGGTTAAAGAAGGTCTAACTGGCATATGCTCACTGAGACCTTTCTGGCTTAAGCTATATCCTGGCCATCTCATGGGAGGCGGATTCACTGAAATGAGCCCAAATCACTAATGCTACAGATACTCAAGTCACTTAACATGGCTATATGTTGTACCATTAACTGAGCAAGGGATGAGCTAGCATCTAGATGTGGGGTGCAGGAAGGTGGTGTAACACCACCACAGAACACAAACATGGCCTTATGTTTGGCGCTCCCATGATATAGATTTCAATTGTTTAACACCGACTCCGCCTTTGACTCGCAAGGATAAACAGCCTAGTTAAATGTGTAAGTGCATTAGATGCCCAGTCTCTCAGCAGCAGGTTTTATGCCCAGAAAAACAGCTGGAGTAAATTTAAGAGTGTCCCAGTAAGAACCGATACATACCTCAATTCTGGCATCCCATTCAGCCAAAGATATACGGCGTCCATAGTTCAAGAGATGACTCCCAATATTCTCACATACAGGTGTGGTACCTGGGAAAGATGCAGAGATTCATTAGGAAAGACCTCACATTTTGAGCAAGATAGTCAAAAGCCTTCCAGCACTTATAGCATGATCACCAGTTTGGTGAAAGTACACAAGCAGCTCATACCATTAGCCAGCTTCCAGTAAACCAGAACCCATGTGCTCCTTTAGTAGGCCATCCCTGGCAGCTCCAGTGGGGACTAGAGAAATGCATTACGACTTCCACCTCTGGAGACCATGGTGCACACCTGACTTGGGCCATAAGTGAAACCACTTTGATGCTCTCAACCTTGCCCTTAGCAGGCATCACAAGGGTGTTGCCTAATTTGGTTTGGCACTGCCACTTTTGCTCAGGAGAGGTCCAAGGACACAGGGATAGCATGGAGTGTTGCAGACTAGGATTCACAATTGACAAAGCGGGGGTGGCATCCTAGGACAGAAACAGAGAATGTGCCGGGTCAGGACAGAGGAACAACCTTGCATGCTGCCTCCCAGAGCATTTCCTTTCCAGGAGGGCCAGAACTTACAGCTGTTGAAAAAATGCAAAGCAGCTGATCCTAGATTAGAACATACCATCCAGCTGAGCCACCAGGGCATTTCGTAGGATGTTCTTGGCTCTCTTCACCTCCCCATCTGTCGCACTGGTGCAGATACGCATCCTGAACAGGAGTCACAGAGGGAGTAAGTGGCTCTCAGTGACCTTCCACTAGTACAAGATGAGAAGTGATTACCGCCTCCCCCCACATTTATTTTGAACACTGCCCCTCCATTTTCAACCTCTTACACAAACTGAATAGTAGGTCTTCAACCCCCTTGCTACTAACTAATACACTGAGAACTAACTTTCCCTATGTAGAGTTCAGAGTGGCTGCAAACTCAGGCATGAGTAACACAGCAAGCTGACAGCAGGAGCAAGCTCAATGCAAGTTTAGTCTGAGCATATGTGGGGGAAGGAGGGATGGCAAATACCTCACCTAAGGAGTCACAATGGGGAGCACCTCAATGGCATGTGTAACACTCCAACTTGGCAGCCACAGGTAAGATAGCAAAGGGACCAGGGCATGCAACCAGCTGACAGTTCTGCTGTTATAAACTTCAATCACTCACAATCTCTGCCGCTAGGGTTGGCAAGAGTTGCAAAATGGGAGTCAGCCACAGACCACTGCCAAGGGATTCTAATTCCTGGGTTTCTGTGCAGTTTGGTAGGTTTCCTGCAAGTCTTATATCCCTATCTGTTGTCTACTTAGACCTTACCCCGCAGGAGCTTACCATCTGTTTCCTACTCCATGTGTACAGCTCCTAGAATAGAGGGCCCAATTTTGGTTGTAGCCGCTAGGCACTGCTGCAACACACATCATAAACTCTAAGAAAGGCTAAACAGTAGCGTGCTGAAGCCCCTCTAACCCTGGCACTCAATGGTCCCCAGAACCAGGACATTTGTCAGTCAGTCGAGAGGCTGGGATTGCGCATTCTGTATCGTCAGGTCACCTTTTCTAAGTGTAACAAGATGGTGGACAGACAGTGCTTTTCAGATGTTCTGGGAAAGACAACTTGTTTGGGAATAAGAGGCCACAACATTAGAACAACCTGTGACACACCAGAATAAATGGGCTGCAGCCATCATTCAGGGAGATCAGGGGGATAAAATTAGAACAATAGGGTGAGGTTCAGGCAAAGGAAGATTCAGGTGGGATGTCAGGAGTCATTTCTCTCATAACCTGAGGAGTTTCTTCCCAAGGGAAGTTGTGGAAGCCCCACAGCTAAGAATTAACACCAGATAGAACCTAGAAAACACAGGACTCTTCTTGACAGTACACGGGCTTGAATTTTGTAGGACGTAACAAGTTCTCTACTAGATCTAGTCCCCAGAACAGGGACTGACTACATGCAGCAAGTCACACTCACCACTCTCCTTGAGCAAAATGCAGCATATCGTCTAAGTTCAGAGGTTCAGAAACAAAATAGAGTCCAACAAGGCCTGTGTCAGAGTAGCAAGTGTTGAAGGTCTGGAAACGTTGGCAGAGTTTACCCTCTGCTGCAATTGCAGCCAGCCTGCTGGATTGATTCTGCACATAAGTAAACACCTTCAGTGATTCAAATGCTTATCTGTCCTTCAATACCTCAGATGCTCTCTCCCTGAGTGGTTGTAGGGTCAGAAGAGCAAACAAGGTAGACAGCACAACAGGATGCTGTGTGAGAGCTCAACTCGGGGGTGCACTCCAGGCTCTGCCCCACAGGGACAACAAGCTTTCAGGGCAGGGAGCAGAGATTACAGCCTGCTGAAGGCTTTTACATCTCACTAAACTTCTCTCCTTTCCCAGCACTTGACTGTGGAGGTGGTACTTGGTACCACAAGGAAGTTGGGGGATACAGGGAGTAGGCGCCTTGAAATAGAGTGGACTACACTACAGGAACACCCTGCCAAAGGGATCGTCTATATAAAGTTGTACAATGTGCTTCTAAACAGGTTCTCACCACACTGCAGTTGTAAGATGTGCTTGTGTCAAAGGGATACATATTACCTTGCCCTGCTTAAATACTATCACCACTAAATGAACAGTCATTTTGTCATCGCATCCCAGGACAAGTTTAGGGAAGAGATACTCGGCCCAAGGGGTGTCCCAGATCAGCCCAGGTAGGCGTTTCTATCTTGCCTTCTGGATTCATAGACAAACTCAATTTCATGGGAACATTTCAGAATTCAATATTATACGCAGCAGCTTCCCGCTCAGGAGATCATAATGTCGTGTCACTACAGCTGACTCCCAATGCCACGCTCCCAAGTCTCTTACCTTACCACCACCAAAGGTGTGGTCATAGCATCCTATGATCGAGTTAGCTACAAGGATGGGAATATTGTCTGGATTAGACCATCCTGGTCCCTCCACTGCCATAGCAACATGAGCCAAGGGTAAGGCATCATCTCTGAAACGGATCTGAAAAACATCATGGGGCATGGTAAGAGCAGAATGAGCACTATGACCCTCTCTAAAGTGTCTCGTGCAAAGCATGGGTTGATTCACTAGGGGACTTGGTGCGGTCTCTGTTTCTAGTCTCCACTAGGTTGCAGATGAAAGTAACAGCCTCAGTAAGTTCCTAGTGGATTTTGGTCACATCTAAAACAAAAACATTTTTGCAAAACTGGCAAGGCTGTGTAAGGTCTCAAGAGTAGAACAGCAGGACTGAGATGCCATCTGCTTATATAAAGAAACTAACCTATGAGATTACATAGAGATTTCATGCCCTAAGTGACACGGGCCTGATTTCACAAATGTAGGCTTTGTGCTCAAAGCAATCAGCTGCTGCCAAGAATTTACCTCACTCCCAGTGAAGCGGCAGGGTGGGGTGATGGGCACTGCATCCTCCTTGTATTCAAAGGGAACTCCACTAAAGTGCTGTCTGGCAAGGTCTACCAGCTCTTTGTGGGAAACACCTGGGAAGGGGTACAGAAGGAACAGGAGATGAGGACATCTGCTTGAGCCTCCAAAACTGTTAAGGAAGAAAAATAAATTAACGTTCTGTACTATATGACAGACAAGAGCCTTGTACGACAGAGAGAGCTTTGGAGTCTAAACGTCAGTTTTAAAATACCAAGACTCCCTAGAGTCGCATGAGAGTAGCACTTACCTCCAGCAGCTGCCAGGACCATGCGAGGGGCTTTGTAGTGAGTGTCAATGTACGTAGCTAGATCCGCACGAGTCAGACGCCTAAAGAGCATACATAAGATTTTAATATCCAGGAATGCAGGTATGGAGCGGGCAGGTTGAGTTGTGAGGGCTGAATGATCAGGGAAGGCAGGTACTCAATACAATGGAAGTGACAATGTATTCAATACTCCCTTGGTTACAGTAGCAACATCATCTGGAAATCTGTCATCTAGCCCTCCCATGTACTGTAATCCTGGAGACTGCAATGCTTAGGGAATTGGGACTACAATACTGAACTTTTCACCACTAGATCTCCAATTCAAATCCAGCCCAGATCAGTTGTGACCATAAGCCATTACTCTCAGATGGCTGTTGAGTAGCCTGCGTGAAACGAGGTGATCTCTATGCACTTGCTAAGGGTGCAGTGTCAACGGTCATGGCCATTGGCACAATGGCATGCCTGGTTGGTGATCTCAGTAGAGGCACCACAGACTGGGTATGGGAGACAGCTACACTCTTGGCCTGAACAGCCAATCCCACCAGTGAAGGCTGAGGCACAATAGAGGACAATACATGAGAGAAGCTTGTGTAGCACTGCTTGTACCAAGCCTATCCTAGGGCAACAGGACTTCAAACTCCGGAACTGGTAATATAGTATCTTTCACCAGCAGTGGGAAGCACAGAGACAAGACAAAAATTATAAGTAAGGCAGCGAGTCTGTCACAGAGGTCGCGGAAGTCACAGATTCTGTAACTTCCAGAGACCTCCATGAAATGCTTTTTAGCTTCCGCCCCATGAGGCAGCAGGGCTGAAGCTGAGAGCTTCTGGGGGCTGCAGGATGTGGGAGCTCTCAGCCACCACAGGGAACAAGGCTCCCAGAGCTCTCTTCCCTGAGGCTTCAGTAATGTCCTTAGCCACCACTGCCATTATTTTTAGTAGAAGTCACAGACAGGTCACAGGCGTCCCTGTATTTTTTGTGTACTGTCCATGACTTTTACTAAAAATAACCATGATAAAATCTTGGCCTTAATTATAGAAGTCCATGGTGCACAGATCAGGCCATATGTATAGCACCACATGCTGTGTTCAAATGGGTTAGGTTGGCTTCCATGTGCAAATACTTTTGTTGCTGATGTGCTTTACTAGCAAAGATCTTTCCACCCTCACTGCACACAGCTGCATGTAGTTGATGTTACGCAGCTCCCCTTTTATCAAATTCAGTTATCCATAACAGGAACTGTCTGCTCCCAAGAATTAAGTTTGTTAGTGGAAGGGGGCTGTCCTTGGGTGCACTTTATACTTCAGAGCTAAAAGAATGGATTTGCTACTCACTTCACGTTCTCTGTGGTTCCCTCGACAGTGCGGCCTAGGGCAGTGCCTTGAAAAGCAGTAGCATGAAGATAGTCAAAGACTACATCTGTCAAGTTGCTGTCAATTTCTTGCATTTCCTGAAGGATGGTGCTACGTTCCTTCTCCACCTGAGAATCCTCCAGGCTACAGTTCTGCACAATGTCAGCCAGAATCTCGACAGCTACAAGACACACACACACAGACAATATTTCAGCAATTTCTTTACCTGGTCAGAACAGAATGCAACAGAAAACTGAAGACAGGTGATAATCTGGAGGAGAAATGGGCATGGACTGGAATAAATACTACCGGGACTCAGGGAAAAGGGGAAATGCAGGAGACCATGATGGAACAGTGTATGTAGTGCAAAGTGGACCAATATAATAGCTGTTCACCTAGGTTCAAGTCTCCATCAGATAACAAAACAGACAAAATGGAATGGTTTCAATACGGAGAAATCTCCACATTAAAAATCAGTTCTCAGTTTGGCACAACATATTGCCTCTGACAAGCAAAAAAAAAGACTGGTGCAGGAATTACATAGCAGCTCAGGGGTTCAGTACACTGGCAATGCAGTGTGGGTACTCACAGGTGGAAGAGCTGAGGGTGCAGCATGTCAGGGTAAAGTGTGTAGGACATTTGCAGAAAGCTTGCTATGTCTATGGTCAGTCATAGCCTGTACTGTAGGTCCTTGCTCTGGTGAATAAAGACTACTTCCCAAAAGACAGCGACAATACAAACTGAAATCTGTACATAGCAGGGTGGTGTTTAAAGCTGCACTGAAAACAGAACCCACAGGAGCTTCACTGAGCATTTCTGACCTCTAACAACTGAGTTAACATTACATTCTTCCCAACCTCATAAAATGGCAATGGACTATCAAAGTCGCGCTCTCACCCAGCAACATTATTAAAGGCCATCTAAAGAATAGTAGTATCATAGGCTGCAAAGACTTATTTTAGAAAAAGATGAAGATGAAGGCTTGAGCACCATTCCGTGACTATGTGCCCATTGGTTATCCATTCAGGACTTGTCAGTGCTCTGATTGCCTGAGTACTGAGTGAATCATGACCTTAGGATCTCAGCATCATCCTACAGGCACCTGAGAAAAAGACATTAAAAAAACGATTTCCTCTGCCCTCAGGCTCTAGATCACAGACTTAACAGTGCAACGATCACCCTACCTTTGGGCAGGTCTTTGGATAGGGCTTTCACGAAGTAGGCAGTCTGCTCCCGGGAGGTGTAACTGTTGAGGTGAGCACCCATACTCTCCACTTCCTTTTCTAAAGTGGCCAAAGGACGTTTCTTTGTGCCCTGAAAGAAACAAATGTAGCTAGAAACTGGCTAGGTTTTTCCCTGACAACTAAAGAACCAAATTAATTACACGGATCTTCACACAACTGAGTGCCCCATTTTAGAAGTAGCGGCAAGTAATTTGTTTCAATCCCATCAGATGCCAATGGGTATTTACTAATGAGGACAAATGCAATTTTCAGAACGCCCTAAAAATGCTTGTCACCATGAACTGGGGCTGATCGCCCAGCAAAAGTTACCATGGTACGGTTACTGTTCAGCCTGCTCGCACTAAAAAAGTGCTGATCAGCAGACAGCTGCATTATTAGAAAGGCTATAGACTCTCAGCCACAAGGAAAGTGATGTTGTTTACAGCACTGTTCATTTAATGTGGGTTAAATAAGAATAAAAGGGTTTTTTTTGTTTGTTTTTTTTAAACACACACACGTTCATCCAGTAAATGAGTTACCTCAACATCAGCAGTGATTCTCCAACCTGTCATATATTCAAACAATGAGCAATACTTCCTTTGCCACAAACTACAGGAGTAGTAAAGCAAGAGTAGTTCATTTTTGGTAATTTTCATATTATATACAATAAATATGCTCAATTCTTTATAAATAAAATTACTGATGTTAGGATTAAATAAATCAGACTTTTATAAAAAAGCTGCAGGGTTGTTTTTTTTGTTTTAGGTGGGCTAAGTTTGCATTGTTTAAAATACTTTCCTGAACAATTCTTCCATGCATTTGTCAGCCACAAGGACTTCTGCACACCCTTATCGCATTCAGCACTGCCACTGATTTTCATGCCACTGACTGGTCAATTTTCTGTTCAGAGCCAGTTAATACCATCCTATAATTAGCATGGGAAACACTATAGAGAGTTACGCACGTAAATTTCTTGGGCAGGAGCAAGAGTAGAGTCCCCTGAACAATGACTTTTCAAAGCGTTATGAAAGTCAGTACAAAGATTCAGTGCACAATTACAGATAAAATGTCTTTCTAATAGAGAAGGCAGTTTGAGCTTTTATGTTGCCTTGGCAGGTACCTAAAACAGCCCCTTATCATTTGTATTACAGTGAAATCTGGAGGTCTGGATCAGGATTGGGATCCCATCCTGCTAAGCGATATGATATACAAAGACATTTCCCGACCTGAAGCGCTTAAGGTCATTTTCCTTCTAACTTACACAACGTGTGTTCATGCTTTGGTGCCCACACATCTTGAGCAGTGGCAAGTGGAAAAAGTCCAATTTCTTAACATGTTCTTGACTCTCAGGAATCAAAGCCACAAGTGAATTAAAGTCAGACAGAAAAGCTCAAAGAGCCTAGAGTGGTAGTTTGATCATAAATAGCTGCATATGTTCAATTCCCATGAAAAGTACCAGATGTAGCACATTAGCTCACCTTGAATGCCAGATGTTCCACAAAATATCCTGCTCCATTGTTCTTCTCATTTTCATAACGGCTACCTACCCCAATCCACAAACCCACCTAACAGAAGAGAGATGTGCTGAATAAATATAATTAGGAAATACAACTAGCAACAGATGCAAGTTTCCTGTCACTAAGTGTAACACAGGAGTTTGAGGCAACCCCACTGCTAGTTGCAGGACATACTCTACCACTAGCATTGAAGGGTCAATATTTGGGTTCTATTTATGCCATTTATCTTCCAACATAAGACAATACTTTTCTTAACTTTTTCAAAGATGCATTAAGCAATTAATGGCTGTCATAGTTAAGCATTAGTAAGTATGAAAGCTACTTCCACACAAATGCGGGTGGGAAGTCTGGGCAGAGCATGAGCATCAATGGACTTTTGAGACTCCTGTTGACTCATTCCAAAGCAAGTTGTGCCTTTTATTATTGCCTAGAGCCATGGACAGGGAAACACAAATGGCTGAATCTCTGCTGCCAACCTTGTTTCCAACAAGAGTTAATCCTCTTTGAAAGACTAGTATACAACCCGCACTGAGTGATCATGGGATGATTCTAAATCCATCTTAAACTTACTGTGCATGTAGGCTGGCCAGATTCCTCAGAAGCCACACGGAAGCCGTTGTCCAGAGAGGTAACTTGCGTCTCTGGAATATTATGGAGTGCCTGGGCATAGGTAGCAGCACCTCGATTTCTCACCAAACTCATCAAGGCTTGCTAAAAAGAAAGCCACCATCAAACGGCAACTCACACTCTAATGCAGAGCTACCAACAACATATGAATTGTCAAGAGTCACATGATGGTGCAGACCAAATAAGCTAGTCCAGCAGAATACAGATTCACTCCCTAAAGCTGTCCCACAGCAGGTCCCTAAACACTAATGTATATATTTTAAAATTATAAGATGTGCCAGATTCTGAGATCTCTGGGTACATGAACACTGTTTGTGTGGGGTGGGAGGAGGAGAAGTCGGGGGCGGGGGCGGCGACGGACGGGACGACACGAACACCATACACGCTACAAGTTATACTGACAAAACATAAGACTCCCATAAGCACATTTAAATATGGCTCCTCTCTTGAAAAGGATGGTTCCTGTACCATGTCCTGAGGGCTGATTCTGGCAAGCATCAAAATCTAAGACTCATCAAGGATGGTTCAGAACCAGAGTAGTCTCAGCCTCTAAAATGAACAAAATACCTTCTCCTTCTACATAGGGTATCTTCACAGGTTGAAGGAAAAAGGATGGGAGCAACCAAGTGGGCTCAAGGCAAGCCCCAGAAGCTGGAGTTTGGAAGTGGTCCCATTAAGGCATTTTTAACGTAAATTGAGATCTGTTGCAGGGCATTTACGATTTTGGGATGAGGTTATCTGCACCATGGGTCTCCAGACACTGATATCTGTATCATTCTACTATTCTTTCCTATGCTAAGATTTAAGACAGATAAGCAGTGTGAGTTTATGTTGTCCCTCAGGTTTGCATATTCCCACTTACTGAACACTCATCCCACAAAGTATATATCTTGGCAGATTTGTACTAAATGTCCCTTGTAAGGATAACTCAGTGAAAGTAATACATAGATCCTATTCTTTACAGTGGCTGCTTATAATGTATGTATTTACAATGTATGCAGCAGACGGAATTTGAAGTGGCACAGTTGATTTTTAAAGCCCTTAGCAGTGCAAATCCTATCTATATACGAGATCCGTTCCTTCAATTTCAGCACAGAGTGACATCATCTATTATTAAAGTTAAGATTTTGTCACGGTTATTTTTAGTAAAAGTCAGGGACAGGTCATGGGCAATAAACAAAAATTAATAGAAACCTGTGACGCCCTCCTGTCAGCATATGTAGTGTCTTCACTGAAGTGCTACAGCAGCACAGCTGTATCAGTGCTGCTGTAGCACTTTAAGTATAGGCCTGTCCTCAGAGACATAGGTGAATGTTGCCTATCTGTCTTAACTTGAATGGGTCATTAAAAACTAGACTGGTTATGGCCAACCCCATATCAATGGAGAATCTGAGAAGAAAATGACAAATCCAATCACCAGGACACTGACACCCAACAACCAACAACCTAGAGGGAGATGGCTTGCCCCACTTCTTAGCCGGGAAGCAGAGCAAAATCCTGCAGATCAGGTTGAGAGCAAAGGACTGGGAATGTGTGACATGGGAGAGAGGGGATAAGAGTTGATTACTGGAAGGAGTAGGGGGTCTCACCTGGAAATGACCAAGGAGGTCAGATGGAGAAAGACACACAGAACCTGAATACAAGGGCTCTCTACTGTTTGGCTGGGCTCCGGGCTAACCAGAATAGACTTGAACTATACTTTAATCTTCAGTTCTATATGCTAACTTAAAGTCTTCCAGTGCTGCGTTCCAGTTCAGTAATAAACCCAAGTGTTTTGACAATGTTGTTTGAGTGGCATTGCCAAAACCTGGTGTGGTGCATTAATTCCTGAAAAGTGTACAAGTCTCTAGCAGGAGTTTCCCTCAGTTGGACTGGTTGCATAGAGCTCACAGTGTGAAGCAGGAGTGCTGAAGTGCAGAGGTTTAGTCTAAGCAGGCAGTGCAGTGAGGTGAGGTGGCATGGCCTGCCCTGCCCTGTCCTGAAGAAAGAGGGAGACCCAGGGTCTGGCACACTGAATGGCTTCCTCCTGGAGACTGTTCCAAACCTGGTGGCGCAGCAGTGATACTATGGATCTGTGACAGTACTTTGCATAGTCTGCTACACTGTTTCTTCTGGATAACTAGCTCTTGCCCATATGGATTCTGTATTCAGCAAAAGGGGAAAGTTTTCAAGATAGGAAAACAGAACTGTAAAACTACAAAGTTTGGCAGGGGGACTCTGTGCAGGTGTAACACCTGAAGCTAGTTTCAACTCATTTTAAAAAACTGATTTGACATTATGCTGACATGATCATGCCTGTGCTGTGGTGGGCCCTAGGGAATGGAATTTACACCCACTGAAAGGCCCCTCCCTCCCTGGGACTACCCCTTTTAAAACAACCATAACACCTTCAAAATAAAGAGTTGGGGTTATTTTTGTTTTTAAATTATCCCTACTACATCTCTATTACTAGTCTCCTCTTTCACCCATTTTCCTCTCTCAACTGCAATTTGTTAAGCTTTACGGGCCGGGTTAACATTTATTTGAAATTATTGTATGCAACAGAACCGAAAATCGGAGAGCAGGATGTCCTTGGATTACGATCTACAAATAGAAAGGGCAGTGCTCTGCTCCCGCACAACGGCAGGGACTGCACAGTGTAGACAGGGACGGCACGTCGGATTTCGCCACCCTCCCTCGCAGGTGCAGCGCTGACACTCGGTGTGAGGCTGATCTAACAGCCGGGAGCCACGGGAGCAGCCGCGCTCCTCGGCCGGCTCCGAGAAGCGAAGCACGCGGGCCAGCTGGGTCCCGCCGCGGGTGTATCGGGCTCTAGGAGAGGCGTCCGGAGCAGCAGCGCCCGACGGAAGGGCTGCGCTCTGCCTGCCTCGGAGCGGTCACCCCGCCCCGGCCCTCGCAGCAACGCCCTGCCCCCGGCACGGCCCAGCCCCCGGGGCTCCGCCAGCGAGCCCCGCTCCGGGGCAAGGTCACTGCGAACCGGACCCCGGGTAACAATGCCCCCGCGCCGCGCCGCACCGCGTCTCCCGCCCGCGAGCCCGGCCTGGACAGCGGGGACAGGGGCAGCCACCCAGCCCTGGGCCACAGCCGGCCCGCGGGCCCCACGGCCTAGCCGTCCCCGTGACGTGACCTTCCCGGCGGCCAGGGCGGCTGGGCCTGCCCCGGCCCCGGTTTCCCCCGCATCCAATCCCCCAAACCCCGGAGGACCGCAGGCGCGCGCGGTTACTCACCGAGGAGCGGGGGCCCCGCAGAAGGGCTCGGCCCGCGGCACAGCCGGCTCGGCACACCGAGGAGGCCGCCATCTTGTCCCCTCACCGGTCCGTCACCGCCCGAGGCCTCCCTGCCCTAGCGCCCGGCCTGAACCGAGATTGGGGCGAAAGACGCATGCGCGGGAAGACAAGCCCTACCAGGCTAGGAAAGGGGCGCATGCGCAAGTCAACAAATTGACGGGAGACACGCATGCGCAGGGAGGAAAGCTAGCATGGGCAGAGATGGGCCTTTTTAAAGCAGAAAGGCGCATGCGCTGGAATGGGTGGCGCTGGCGCATGGCTGAGACCGTGATGCGCCCTCTGTTGGTGGGAGGCCGATGAGCCTGGTCGCAGGTCGTGCAGGGTTTTACAAGGTCAAAGTGATGGAGCAGGGGGATCGCACCGGGCAGGCGACCCTGCCCCCTTGGGGCCCCAGCGTGCTGCAGCCCATGAGCCCCGTCCTATTGAAAGAGCTCCACCCTCCCAGTGGGGAGTTGGTTACCAGCATCCTGGGGCAGATAGGTCCTGGCGTTTCCCCTGCTCATGCACCCCCATTGGAAAAGCAAGGCTTGTGTCCCCATCTAAGGGCTACCCAGGCCTGGCTGGCTTCCTGCCTGCAGGCCCCTGCCAGTGGCAGACCATGGGAGGGGAGCACGTGCTGCTTATTGCAGGTCTGGCCTTGCTCCCCCCGGGCTCACTGTGCAGGCAGGAAACTCATGAAGCCAGAGCACAGCTGCTCCCACCCTCTCCTCCGCTCCCACCCACCTCACACCTGCCAGAGAAGAGTCAGGCCTCGGGCCCCAAGACCTCACCCCCATCAGTGTGTCTCCTTCTGACAAAGTGATCAGCTGTGTATAAAGCTGCAGCAGAATGCAGCGAGATTCCCAATCAGTGTTGGAGCCCAGCAGCATGCGAGTCCAGCCAGTTTGGGTCAGGTTGAGCTGTTTTTTGAGCACATTAATTTTGTATTTAATCTGGTCACTCGTGCCCTGTTACTCGCTGTGCTTTTTTATGGCTATTCCAAAGCAGGAGTGGCTGTGGCTTCACCTAGCATTAGACTTCTTGTAACTATTATAAAAAGTATTCAGAGGGGACTGGCAGAATAAGGCCACGCTTATAAATAAGGTAGTCCAAAAGGACGTGATATTTAAGAGAGGCTGTAACTATGTAATCTGATGAAATAGTCAGCACTGACATGGATTTGAAGCTAGCACTAAAAAATGTCACTTATTAATAAATGAGAAAAATAGATACTTCGTTTAAAAACATGTTTATTGATTGGGCTTCTAGTCAGATCATGTTTTAAAATTAAGTCTTAGAAGTGCAACATGAATACAGCCTAGATGACAGTTAATTTGAGAATCAATTCCTGCCTTCTGCAAACTCCTTTACAGACCGAACAGTCTAGTCAATGACTAAACACAGTTTTCAGGTTCTGTATTTACTAGATGCATTAGGCTGTAGAGTTCTTCAAAGGAAGTGGTGATGCTTGGACATATGAAAACATTCTGTAGGGAACAATTCTGTCCTGGACAGCTAATGGACTGGATGATCTAAAAGGACTTTTCCTTTTCTGGCATCTGTGATTTTATGATTTTTCTCAAGCACCACAAAATGTATTGATAATAGATAGTAAGCGATACCTCTGTGTGACCGAATGCACTCCTGTATTCACACCATACACTATTATAATAATCTTTGTACAAAATATGCCTTGTGAGTAAGGCTAAGATTTTGTCATGGTTATTTTTAGTAAAAGTCATGGACAGGTCATAGGTTTCCATGAATTCTTGTGTATTGCCCATGACCTATCTGTGACTATTACTAAAAATAATGGGTGGGAGGGCTGAAGGGATTGCTGAAGCCTAAGGGTGGGTTGAGAGCCCTAACCCCCTGTGGGCGGGGGAGGGTCCAGCAATCACCACCAGCCCCGGTCTCCCCAGTGCTGGGGCATCGAGCTCCCCTTTGGTGGCTCGGCTCCAGGTTCCAACCCTGTGCATGGCTGGAGTCTGCAGGGTTGGCCAGCTGAGGCTGGAGGTTGTGGGGCAGCCCACTGCAGCTGAAGGCTGTGCGGGTCTCCTGCCATCCAGACCTACCATGGGTCCCTCTGCAGCAGCTGGGCACTGCAGGGACCAGCTGCCTGTGGTGGCTCCGGGCTCCCCCATCGTCTGGGGCAGCTGACAGCTACAGAGTGCCCCACAGCAGCTGGGGGCTGCAAGGCTGCCCATGGTGGCTGGAGGCTGTGGGGTCTCTGCTGCCCCCAGAGGGAGGGTACCCCCCCACTGCTGTAGCTCAGCCCTGCGGGGGTCAGCCACCCACAGTGGCTCAGGGCTCCAGGGTACCTTGCTGCTCACGGAGGAGCCCGGGGTCCCAGTCGCCCGCCCCACTGGACAGCAGCGGGTCCCCAACGTGGCGGCAGCTCAGAGCCACTAGGTTCCTACCATGGCCAGGGGCCTGCAACCTGTGGTGGCTTGGAGCTGGGGAGCCCCTACTGGCTGTGGCTCAAAGCTAGGGGCCCCCATGGCAGCTGGGAGATGCTACCCCCGCTGAAAGCTCTGGGACCCTCCACATGTGGCAGCTGAGATCTCCCTGCAGCCCCCAGAAGCTGACAGCTTCTGCCCCGCTGCCCCAGGGCACAAGGCAGAAGCTGAAGAGCACAATTTCACATGGAATCCATGACTTCTGCGACCTCAGTGACAAACTCACAGCCTTACTTGTGAGGTATCATTTGAAAACTACAATAATATCATGGTGAAATGCACATAGCAGTGTTATGTCTAAAGTTATGAACATAAACTGAAGTTATGACTGAAATGTGTTTACCAGACAAGTCTCGGGAACAGGTAAACCAGGCAAAGGACAAGTTGATACCTCTAGCTATGTATCATCAAAGTCAATTGACGCTCAATGGTCAAGTGGCCATTCTTCGACAGTGAAGGGGGCGGCGGGGGCAGGAACAACCGATTTGCATTTTAACCAACAACATGGAACATCTTTCACCACGAGAGCCCCATGGCTCCATCCTCACAGCTGGAATGAACTTCATCTAGGGGTAACCCTCAAGAAAATGCATTTCAATGGATGGCTGGACTAGAAAAGGGAAGGGAAAAACACCCCACATATTGTCTCTCTCTCTCTCTTTCAGTTGAGAAGACAAAGGAACCAGCCTTTGGACTTTGAGAAAGGTTCTACTTGAGGATGTGGTCAGCCCTGTTGCTGGGAACATTTGGTAAGAATTTTACCTTAAATCAAGCCTAGTTTGTTGAAGGTTAGTTACTAGAAGGTGATTTATCTTTATTTCTCTTGTAACCATTTCTGACTTTAATACCATGAACTTGTATTCATTTAAAATCTCTCTTTATAGTTAAATAAACTTGTTTTATTTTTTAATCAAAACTAACCCAGTGATGTGTTTAAACCAGGGCTCGGCAAATTTCCCTGGCTGGAGTGCAGCAGCCGCTCTCCCCTCCTGCCTCTCCCCCCCTGCCCCTCTCCCACAACGTGGGCCCAGCAGCGCCCTGGCCGGAGCACAGCAGCTGCTCTCCCCTCCCGGCCCCGCCCCTCCCCTACAACATGGGCCTAGCGGGGGAGGGGGGGGGTGTGCTTGGCTGGAGCATGGCATCTGCAGCGTTCCCCATCTCCCGGCCCTGCCACATGGGCTCAGTGGCGCCCTGGCTGGAGTGCGGTGGCTGCTTCCCCTGGAGAAATACTAGGTGCCATGGCGACCTGGCACCTGGGGTTTGTCGAGCCCTGGTTTAAACGGGTTTGTTTGTTAACCCCAGTTAAAGTAGTAACTGTTCTACATTGACCCCAGACCTCTAGTATCTGGACTGGCCAGGAGAGGGCTATATGGTGCAGAATACGTGTTTCGGGGGAGTGGGGGAAATCCAGGATTGGGCATGTGTTGGGGTCACCCTGCAAGTGGTAACAAAGGCTGGTGGAAGCCAGAGAGAGACTGGAAAGTGCTGGCCGGCTGCAGCGATACACAGACATTCAAGGTGGGACCTGCATGCTGTTTGGCTGTTTGTGAGGGGCCCAGGTTGGGAGCTACAGCAGCAAAGCATTGAGAGACACCCAAGGTTGCAGGACAGGTGGTAACAGCCCCTCACTAGTCTGCATTCACCCCAGAAAGTGATACTCTGATCTTGGTGTTCTCTCGCTCTAATAAAATCTGTACATAGTCACAGCTTGCATCATGTGCCAGGCTCAGATTTTGCTTAGTTATTTTCCCACAAAGTTGGAAATGGGATGCAGGGAAGGGGTAAATTCCTAGGAAGCATCCAGACCGTGGAATGGTTCAGTACCTCTCTTTGCAGGGAGTTTTGCAGTCAGTCAGTAGAACTGTTTGTCTGGTCCTATTGAAGAGCATCATCTAGTCAAACAGTCAAGTAGAAAACTCACAGGGGCAGCTTCTCTCCAATCATATTTCACTCAAGGAAAAGAGCCACACACATAATCAGAGACGGTTCCTGGGTCTGAGGGGATTCCTGGGGCAGATCTTGTGTCTGAAATGCCTGTGAGATCCCAGATCTCCTGAGTCTGGAGAAGATTCCCATCAGAAGGAGATTTCATGTTTGAGATGGATTCCCAGTTTGTCCAGTAGCTAAAGTGGGTTCCCAAGGGCAGACAGGCTCAGGTCTCCAGTGCCTGAAGCAGATGCTCAGCAGTAGGAACTCTTATGTCTGCTAGATTCCCAGTGGCAGGGAATCTCATGGCATCTGCCCTTGTAAACACCAACCAGCTCAAAGAGTCCTCTGAAAACATGCCTTGATGACTCCCTCTCACCTGTTCAGCTTCTGGGGACAGTAGATGCTGTTTCTGGTAGCTACAGTTTAGTGCTAGAATAAGGCTAAAAAAAATCAAATAATAAAAAGAGATTGGTTTGGTTTCCCCAACCTCCTGGCATAATTCCACATTCCCGTAGCTTCCTCCCCACCACCCAAAGGCCCTGCGTTGTGATGAGGGTTGGGTGCAGCCCATGAACATTGTTCTGTTCATCAGCCAGCAGGGGGGACCAAGAGAAATATTATGTGCTCTCAGCTCTGAATGGCCTGGAGAATGGGGTCAGGAGCTGGGGTTTTTCCCTCTGCAGATCTCCCGGCCCTTGTTGGCTCAAGGGTTTTAGGACATGAACTTGGTTTCCATGTGCAGAGCCCAGAAGGCCATCTGAATGTGACAGTGTTAGTGATGCGTGCTGCGCAGAGGTCTGCATAACTGAGAGGCGATTGAGGAAAAGTGAGGAGGAGGGGCTCTGTTTGAGGAGGGCGGAGGTGGTGGGGTTGTGGAGGAGAGCACATTGACTAGGCAAGGGTAGGTAGGAGAGACACGATGGCATGGCTGGTGGAGAAAAGCACGCTGGCCAGGAACTGGCAACAAAAGCTGTTTTCACATC
The DNA here is from genome assembly GCF_026122565.2 of Emydura macquarii macquarii. NCBI lineage: Eukaryota > Metazoa > Chordata > Testudines > Chelidae > Emydura > Emydura macquarii. The sequence continues at coordinate 12,936,687 of NW_027131105.1, read as the reverse complement.
TATAGAGCTGGTGGACTTCAGGGAGGCTGTTTGTCCCTAAGTGAAGCAGAAAGACTGTGCTTACTGTGCCTGGCTGGGGCATGCTCTGTCCCTGCCCCCTGGTGACATAGGTGATGGCATCATGCACTGAGGCGAAGAGGTGGTGCTTGGTGATGGTTTGGCTGAAGAAGTTGCCTTTTTCCAGCTGCTCAATGACAGAACCTGGGGGGAGAAGGAGGCCGGGACACGCTGTAGTGAAAGCATGAGACCAGCCGACATGCCCAGCCTTGACATCAAACCCCCCAACCACCACACACTCCAAACCACCTCTCGTTTTCTTCGCTGTTTACTGTTTCCTTTGGGAAGTGCTGGCAAAATCATCTGAGCTAGGATTCAGGGAAACAGGAACGCTCACCTGGATGTGGTGTCTGTTCTAGGGTATAAACAGACTCTGGCATTGCACCTTGGGACTCAGGGCTACATCAGGGGCTGTGGCTGATCTCCTGAATGGGGCTTGGGAAAGATTCCACCCTCCAGCTCAAATGCAGCTGTGGTAGAAACCGGTGCGACTCGTGTTGACCTGAGAGGGATTTACACCAGGGCTGAATTTGGTCCCTAGGTTGGTATCTGAACTATTGGTCCCACTGGGTTTGAAATCAATTCTATGAGCAGTTTACGTCTCGGTAACATCTGAGGCTGGTGTAGTGTGGAGCGGAGAGGAAAGGAGAAGACAAGGGAAGGTGAAACCAGCAGCAAGAGCCTGACATCTGCCCCAAGGGAGGGCAGATGGGGATTTCAGTGCCACAAGGTACATCCTTCTGAAGGGATGACTTGCTATCAAATGGAGGGTCTATGGCTTTGCCGCATCTGAGCTTTGAGGCCTCCTTACCCTGGCAGCCAACAAGAAATACATCCACTTCTATCTCCTGGAAATCTCTGAATATCTGCAATGGAACAAGCGCAAAGAGATGAGTCAAGGTCCTCCACAGACTCCCGTGGGTCATGCCCAGCAGCAGCACCACACATGGAATGGGATGGGACACGAGGTTACTGATGTCCCCTTGGCCTCTTTTGTGCCAGCTGCTTTTTGATACCACGGACCTGCAGCCAGTTTCCTGTGGGCTTGTGGGCTGCATGGAAGACAAGTTAGGGATGTGAAACATACTCAGACAGTCTTGGTGCCCAGCTGACAGCCAACAGCTCTGGGCAGACAAGGTGACGCAGAAGATGTTAAAATGCCAGCATGAGGGAGTGGTTGTGTATGTTGGAGATATCAGCTCCTCCTGTCACAGACAGCAATGGCTCAGAGGGAGGAGTGGTGACCGCTGGGTTCAGGGAGGGGATGGGGACAGGTTGGAGCCAGTTTCTGCTGAGATTTTGCCTTAGCTGGAAGCAGAAGAGCAGAAGTGACGCACTCAAGTTCCCAGCACTGAGTGTCTGAAAGTTCCCACTTTGTAAAGCTCTGTAAGAGTCTCCAGGGCAGCTCTGCCTTGGACATTTTCCCTGCCTTTCCCCTTACGTTCTTTAGGATCTTTATGCAGACAGTATCCACAAAGTTGACAGGGGTGAAGTCCAGTATGAGGGAGTGGAAGTTGGGCTTTTTGAGACCTAAAGACTCCAGGGTGGGTTCATGGGAGGCTTTCGGGGTGCTGCTGGGTTGGGGCTCCAACTCTATTATGCTTCCATCGGAGTCAAGCACTGCCGGGCCAGATCCATTGCAGTTACTCCCCGGCTCCTGTGGGGAAGAAAACACAGTCCCACATTGAATGAAATGACATCATTCCCCAGGGAGCCCCACAGCCAATCTGACTGAGCGTCAAACTGACTGCACCCTATCAGCCCAGGTGGCAGCGAGACAGAGATTTGGAAAATATTATTTCCACAGATGAAAAGCAAGGCTTTGAAATGAGAGGTTGAACAGAGGCCCTGCCCCCTGCTGACACCAATCACCCCAGCACACGTCAGAGCAGAGTGGGAGATGGCCCATGGCTCATTTGAGAACATATCGTATTTTGCAGGTGTCTGGAGAAGAGGTAGGGCTGGGGTGGTTTTCTTGCTTGCTAATGGAGGGTTTGTGTTAATGCTAGAGAAGACCCTTGTGTTTGAGATTTGACCATGACATTCAACTATGTCAGGCACTCTGGGTATGGGGTGAGTGAGAACTTGGGTTTTTAAAGATCAGCGTAGATGAATACCTGTGTCCTGGTCTCTATGTCAATATCTACAAAGCCAAGGTCAGCGCTGCCGGGGTCAGATGCCTCCGAGAGCTCGGGAGTAGTTTTCTGTTATCAAAGCCAGACAGGGACAGAGAAAGTTAAAGAACGGCCCGTGTAGCCTCACAGCCCACATCACCCCTCAGGAGGCTTGTCAATCCCAGCCAGGAGGGTGGGGATAATATAGGTCACAACATAAAAGCAGAGCCTGGTTCAGTCCAGTGATCTGTCTAGTCCAATATCCAGTCTCGGAGCATGGCCAGGTCGGAGGAAGGTGCAAAGCTGCCAGAATGGACAATTCTAGAATAACTTGCCCATGGGGGAGGTTTCCTCCCTAGCCCAGCACACAGTGGTTGGCTTTATCCATCTTAAAATTTTGTTTGCTTTTAGGACTGCCTTTGTGCACTGCGAGCAGGTTTTCACTGAGCTGTCTGCAGTGGCAGCTAGCTGCCTGCACCTCCCGCCCTCATTCTCTGCCCTTTCAAATATTATCATTAGCACCCCACTGCTAACATTTGCAACGTGGAAAATGGACCATTTATTCAGCAGAAGCTGTGTTACCCAGTGGATCTGGGATCTATTCTTGCTTCTGCCACTGGCCTGCTGTGTGATCTTAGGCAAGTCATAGCTCTGTGCCTCAGTCTCCCCATGCATAAAATGGGAGCAATGATCCTGACCTCCTATGTGAAGTGCTTTGAGATCGACTGATGAAAAGTGCTATATAAGAGCTAGGTATGCCTTCTCTTTACTCCCTCTCTCTTTAGCCAGTTTCTGATCAATGACAGAACTTTACCTTGCCCTATAGCCTCTTCTGAGAGAATTTGCCTTTTCAAAGTCCACATAACTTTTGTCAGCTGAGTCTCCTTTATTCACTATTTACTTGACATGCTCAAAGGATTCTAGTAAATGAGAGAGGCATAGTTTTCTGTGCAGATGGTGCGCTGGTCTGTTCCCATCACATCATGGTCATGGAGGGGGAGTACAAATCCCTCTTTAATTATTTGTCCTGGCACTGAAGTTAGGCTCCTTAGTCTGGAATTCCCAAGATCACCCCTTGCGCTTGTTTTTAATATCCACTCACCAAATGCTAGGGAATCCCTGGCTCCTTAATAATTAACACCAGCTGCCTCCTTGTCAACCTCAGACAACTCCAGTGTCAGGTAGTTCCCTGGGATTTCTCTTCCAGGCCTGGTGACTCCAATCAGAACACAAACACTTCTCAGGCTCAGGAACATTCCCCAGGGGCTAAGGCCTGCCCTTGGGCTCCCCCATTGGGAAAAAAGAGCCATTTCCAGTATGGGTCCATCTTTGATTTTGGAGAGTAGGGGGAGCCAGCTATGTCTAGAGAGAGGGGGAGAAGTGGGGGCAGGGAGGAATTGAGAGCTCGGAAGAGGGAGTGCGAAGAGAGTCAGAGGAAGGAGGAGGAGCTCAAGAGAGATGTGTAAGGAGAAAGGAGGATATGGATGGAGGGAAGGACTGGAGAGCACCCCAAAAGGAAGCATTTGGCAGAGATTAACCTTTTTCTTCTTTGCCTCTTCCTTCTTCTCCTTCTCCTGCTGCTTCTTCTGTCTCTTGAGAGCTTTCTTTTTCTTCCCAATGAGGTAATCGACGTTAATGCCGCTCTGCAAAAGATACAGTTCCCTGGCATATGGAAGCCACTGATGCTCTAGTGACCTGCTCTCTCCCCACCCACTTCCCATGCCTGGTGCAGGGCGTCCCTGCAGCTGTTCCTGCACAGAATGGAGCTCTCTCCCTCCGCATCCTTTTCTTGGCTTCTGGTACCAGGAGAGCTTGGAACACTGGTTAACTGTGGGAGCAGGATAAGAAGGGTTGTCTTGCAGTTAATGCCGTGGACTGGAACTCAGGAGATCAGGGTTCAATTCCTGGCTCTGCCACAGGCTTCCTGGGTCTCCCTGGGTCCTTGGGCCTGTGCCTCAGTTCCCCACCTACCTCAGAGGAGTGCTGTGAGGAGAACATTGCGGGTGTGCAAGATGCTCCAACGCTATGAGGATAGGGGCCATATTAGCCCCCAGCTAGATCCACTATAGACGGGGGAAGGGAGAACCCATGTGCTGTAGGATGAGAGCAGAGAGGATCAGGACTGTGGAGCTGTGCTGTTCTCCCAGCTAGACTGGAGAAAGGCACCTCCAGGACTAAAGTGACTTCCTGGCCAAGTTACTGAGGACCATGCTGTAGAGAAGAGTCAGGCCTTGCCCCCCAGAGTGTGCTACATGAGCCTATCTCTGCCCCTGCCCCTGCCTCACCTTCTCCTTCAGGGCCTCTGCATACAGCTCAGCGTTGGCAAAATAGACTGTGGCAGAAGAGCGGAAAATCTTCACACCTGGAATTTCCTCAGCCTGGAAATAAAGACAGGGAGGAAGTTGTGGCAGGGATGCTGCCTCAAAGGAGTAGAGGCTGTTCTGGGGTGATCAGTAATAGGGGGAGCTAGAGACATCACAGAAAAGCAAAGCCATTCCCCCAACATCTCTGGGCTTACCTCCTCCTCGGCTCCCTCCTGAGCCCCCCTCTCTGTTCTCCTGCCAGACCACCTCAGGCATCCCTCCTCCCTCACAGCATCCCTTAGAGCCCCAGAGCTCCTACAGGGATCCCACCACTGGCAATGCCTGCAGCTTACGCAGCTGAACTGGAGCAGGGAACTGGCTTTCTAGAGGTCTGCAAAGCGCCCCGCACACTCGCAATGCAGCTTCCCCACCACATCAAGAAGGGAAAGCGGCATCCAGTCTCTGAAGGCCAGTACTCATAGGTAGCCCAGGGACAGGAAATGCTTCCCTCATTCTGAGAGGGATGGTGCCTGACAAGGACTTTAACCCTTTTACTCCTGGATGTGCCCCATCTCAGCTCCCCTGGTTGCCCATGGCAGAGTTGGCCCCAGTGTCTTGGTTTGCCTAATACATTCAGTAGCAAAGGAGCTGGTCCGTCTTCCTCCGTGGGCCCCTCTGGCCACTCCCTCAACAATCTCACCATCCACTTGTACCTTGTTATATTCCGCCATGTCTCTGTAGATGTCAGTGTTGGAAACCTGCCCCAGGAAGGAGTAGTGGGGCCTGAGGGGAGACGGAGAAAGAGAGCGGAGTTAGCAAAGGCACCACGTGTCCCTCGGGTATTGAAGTTGTGTCTTACGCTCAAAATATAACATTGGCAGTGCCATGCTGTGAGAGGGCATAGTGCAAAACCAGGCTACAGCATTGTGTGCGCCCATAGCCACCAGTGGCTGTAGCTTTGTTTCATCTTGGTGTGGTGAAGGTGGACAGTGGTCCAGAATTAACAGCTTTTCAGCAAATGGGCTTCTCAAACTGTGAGGTGTCAACAGTGGCGCATAGGTGCCCATTAGTAGCCCCCATGGGCACACGAGTATAGCGACAGGGAAGGATACTACAGCTCGTCCAGGAGCACTTCCTGGAACACACGGGCAGGTGCATGGTACATGGGGACAGTGCTACTCACAGCTGGCTCCGGAAGATGACCGTGAGCAGGGCAAACGCCACAGACACCCCCAGCCCCATGTCTAGGTTCAGCAGGAGAGTGGCCACGAAGGTCACGAGCCAGATGAGCTGTGGCGGACAAAGGCAGGGTAAGAGCTGGGGAAGGCGAGCGGGTTTGTGGTAGACATTGGCTACTTCGCTGTAACGTTTCCTAGTGCACTGGCCATCGCTGCCAATGCGGATGCTGCCATGCTGTCCCAGGGAGAGCTGTCCTGGGGGAGGGGCTTTCCTTCAGAGGAGATGTTAAAACAAGGCCCTATCTGCCTGTCTCTAGTGGGAATCCCAGGTGGAAGTTAGAGATCCCAGGATGTCCTGTGAAAAGGGCTATGGAGGGGAATGCCCGTGTCCTGGCTGACATCCCCGTCTTGATAACCTGCGCTCTCTCTGACGTGCAAAGAGGGAGTAAGCTCATGCTGCGTGCAGATTCGCTGTTGCATTTGCCTGCAGAGCCCCTCTGTGGAATCTGGTTCCCTGCTCTGAAACCCCTGGGGATGCAGCTAGGCGAGAGCAGAGATGGGCCTGCGCCATGGAGTTCAGACCTGGACCCAGATAGCCTGGGTTCCAGATCAGGCCCATTGCAGAAACAGGCCTGTGTGGTGAGGGCCAGAATCTGGTCCCCTGTGGTTTGGGGTTCACAGCCAGAGTCCTGGTTCTGACCAATTTCTATGGTCCAAATTCTATTCTCACTTGGTTCAAGCCTGGTAAGAAGGGTCCCGAGGAAACTGTCACCTCCCTTAGTTAGGGGCTGCCAGGAGCCATTTCAGCCCCCAACACAGACCAGTGCAGAACTGAGGTCTACCCTTTTCGTGCCCCCAAAGGCAGAGCCCTATGGGGTTTGTGTCTGCAGTGCCCGCTGGGGGCTCCTGTAGGTGTGTGCAGTGTTGGCAGAATGGGGCCAGTGCTGTTCACCAGTAACCAGGGTACTTTCCGCCTGCACTTCCACCTTTCTGTGCCAGCATAGTGGAATGGGGCCTCAGGGCAACAAGGAATCAGGCCCCATGGTCCAAGGCACATTGAGGTCTGCTGTGTTCCTTACCAGATCGATGCGATTGGACCTCCAGAACATGCGGATGTCTGCGAACTGCTTGAACATGCCCTTCAGGTTAACAATGATGATGGCAGCTAAGATGGCCTGGAAGAGAAATCCCCGAAGCCGTGAGCACTCAGACAGCGGGCACTGCAGGGCCATCCCAGCAGCCCACAGCCTGAGGACTCCAGGGGCCTTTGTTTCCCACAAGCACCTGCCTGGACAGAAAAGGCAGCCTGTGATGCTAGGCCTGAAAAATCCAAGCTACAAATTGCATGGCCCAACTCTGACCTTTCGAGACATATCACAGGAAAATACAATAGTAGTGAGGGTCATTCTTCATAAGTAGACTTGAGCTTTGATATGCAAGTGTGTTGTTGGTAGTTATTTAATGTTTACATATCTTTTGTTAGAGGTTAGCAATGTAGATAAACTGCTTTCCTGTCTATTACTGTTGTTCTATTTGATTAGAGGTCAAAAGGGAATATTAACATCTAGGTGGACCTTTGATGTAACAAAATCATTTGCCTGTATTACTCTCTGAGGTTTATGTAAACTGTGTTAACTGTGCTAATGCAGCTAATTACCTGTGTGCGCCTAGGAGGTGAAGGTTTTACTTCAAAGGACAATGTACATTACTATTCTCCATTCAAGAAAGTGTCTGTGGACTGTCTTGATAGTTGAAACAGCTATTGCTCTCTGTATTGTCTAAGGAAGGACCTACTGAGTAAAGATCAAATATCTCTTCCATCAAAGCCCACATGAGGGAGTTACCTGCAAGTGCTCACCTTGCTTCAACTATAAAGGAAGCTTCAGGCCTGATCCTTCTTATCTCAAATCTGTCCAAGTTCGTCAGGGAAAGTTTGGATTACAAGATTGAGATTCCAGCACCAATCTGGAATCACCCTAATTCTCATGGGAGAATTTGAACAAACTGTACAGGGACTATGTAGTCTTCATTTCTCTGAACTGGATTTCTAACAAAGAAGCTCTAAACAAGGACTGATGACCCCCAACCTGTTTGCGTAATTTCAGAGACTTTGCAATTTAAGAATTTTGCAACTCAGTTATAATCTCTACTTTGAAACTGACCTAGGAGCTTTATTTTCATCTGTGTACTGACCTTTTAACTATTACTCTCTTTTCTTTTTTTAAATAAATGTTAGTTTAGTTAATAAACATTAGCTTTAAGCATGTATTTGGGTAAGATCTGAACTATTCATTGACCTGTTTGGTAATGTGTCGGATCCTTTGGGATTGGTAGACCTTTTTTACATATGATGGATAAAGATTTTCAGTAATCCCCATCGTATTTGACTTGGCTGTCTGAGTGCTAGCCAAAGGGCTGAATAGTTTTACGGGAACTATGTTTTGTCTACTGAATAACCAGTGAGGTTATTAGAACCAGTTTGTTGCTGGCTTAGTATATCTTATGGAAGAAAAAACACCAGTATCTAGGGCTTTGCCTGCTCCATTCTTTGCAGTTTGCCCTGTTTAAGCTATCTCAGCATGGTTCCCCTGGAGGCCAATATCACACAGCCCTTCCCCCGTATTTACTCTGTCTTCCCACCAACACCTGTGGGATTGGACCTGAGCATGGCGGAGCAAACACTGAGTGCGAAACTCAGGCTTTGACCCAAAATTCAGGAGTGATTCAGCTGAAGTGAACGAGGGACGAGGGCAACACTGCTGAGGAAATGCTGGCCTGCCAGTGGAAGTGAGACCTGGGGCACTTCCTTTTGCAGAAACCATGGAGTCAAATACCACAGCTGGATTTTTACAGGCAGGAATTGAGTGATGGTCATTTACAACCCCCGTAATTAAAGGAGCTATGGTAATGCGAAAGGAACTTTAGCCTCATTCAGCAGGGTGCTAGCTGGACTCCTGCAGAAGTCAGGGTGGGAGCATTTCCCTCTGTGTCACTGCATCACACAACTACATAGCTGGGTTACGGGTGTTTATCTGTCATCGTGTGATACATCAAATGCTGGATAGCGCTGGAGGAGGGACACTGTCATAGGTACGCCAACGATCTGATCCGGGTGGCAGGGGAGGATACTGGAGAGGATGGATGGACCAATGATCTGATCTGGGTGGCAGGGGAGGATACTGGGGAGGATGGATGGACCAATGATCTGATCCGGGTGGCAGGGAGGATACTGGGGAGGATGGCCCAATTACGGCAACTCACGTATCCCTATATTATAGAACTTGCGTCACATTTTTGTCCTTCTTGGGCTGATCTATGAGTGTTGACTATAATGGTGCTGGAGACTCAGGGTAACTGTACAGACAGGTGAAGATGCAGAAAGGCAGGCAGGACTAGGACAGTACATACTTTGGGCAGGTCTTGGAAGAGCTGCCCAATCTTCAAAATGGTCACTAAGATGATGAGTGAGGCTATAACCCCGGCCACCTGGAGAAGAAAGAAGAGAGATCAGCGAGAGGAGGGACAGATGGGCATGGACATTTCCAGCTCCTATGCAGAGAGACCACCTATATGTTATGTCTGATGTAACAGGTGTCATGCTGGCCTTGGAGAGAGCATTCTGGGTGAAAAGGGGATGCAGGTGAGCTCATGTAGGAAGACTGTCTGGCAGGTGATCCAGCACGTCCCCCTTCGGCTCTCTCTAATGTTGCCATCCCGTGCTCTGCGATTGCCAGAGCAAGTGACAGGCAGCCCTTGCCTGGCGGGTGTGAGTTATTTATGAGAATTGCCCCCAGCTACTCATTTGGTCTGGCAGATGATCTGGCCCACGAATGATGGGTATCACCCTCAGTTAACACCCTAACTGGCTCTACACGGTCCCTTCCTGGTGGTTTCCCAGTCAGGCCAGAGATGACAGGGGAAGATTCCTGGCCTCATGCTGGAATCCTCCAGGATTCCTCAGGGCTGAAATTAAGGGGAGCGCCAGCTTCATGGGACTCACCTGACTGTTCCCGCCAGTGGTCTCCTGCACCAGGGTCCGGGACATGGAGCAGCTGATGCTGAAACACTGGAAAAAGCCGCCTACGAAATTAGAAATCCCCAAGGCTATCAGCTCCTGCAAGGGGCAAAGCAATGCCAGGGGTCAGGAATTGCAGTGAGGCTCCAGCTCTTGCCGGGCAGAGCAGAGCAGAGCAGAGCAGAGCAGGCCCCTGCCTGGTGTCACGAGAGCCCCTGAAGAGAGGGGCCGGCACTGCCCAGATTCATCGTCCTGGGGGTGCCAATGACAAAAACATAGAATAAAAAAAGGGGAAGAGAGGGTGGAGGGGAGAGCCCAGAGCACAGTGGGGTCCTCACCTGGTTACTGTTCACTTTGTAGCCATGCTTCAGGGCAAAGATTTTGCCCAGGGAGATGCAGATGGCATAGCCCACCACCGCAATGGCAAAGGCATTGCCCACCACCTGCCCGAAGTAGCTGACATTGGGAGCCACTGGTGCTTTCATCCTGCAGCCAAGACAAGGAAGCACAGCTGGAAAGGGGCATCCCCTCAGGGGCGACAGCCTGGCTCCGCCAGCACAGCCCCACCAAGCGATCCCCAGGGCCACCGCGGGTGCAGCAGAAAAGCAGCCCGTAATGAAGTGCCTGCTGAAGAGCCCAGGCTGCACCCTCACTCACCCACTGGGGATGTCGCCCACAACAGCAATCCCAAACTTGGCCTTCAGTTTGGCTCCATAGGAGATCCCCGTGGAGACAATGATCTGAAAAGAAGTGACAGCGTGAGGCAGAGAGTGTCCCTGCCAGGCGGCCCCCACAAGAGCCTGCGAGAGAAAAGGAGTCTGCTCAGGGCCCTCCTCGGGCCAGCCTACCAGAGGAGATGAAACATCAGCATGAGGAACACAGGCACCTGGCAGAGAGACACAGAGCCGAGCCCCATGGGGCTGGGTGCTCTAGGCCCCATCGCAGTTAGGGACATGCCCCTCCTTACCGTGATGAGTTCTATGGGGATGGGCATGGGGAGCTTGGAGGAGAACTTGGCGCTGAGCAACTTGACAGCGAGGATGACGGCCATGGCGATTAGGCTAGTGACCAGGGTGCCCACGTTGGTCTGTGGCAGCTTGCTGCAGATCTCAATGAAGGCCTACAGGCGAGGAGGAAGGGAGACCATGATACCAAATCCGTTCAGGAGACAGAGCCCCGGCAGGGAGGGGCTGCCCACTGGATACAGCCCCTGGAACCAGAGAGTGTCTCAGCACGTGCAGTTCTCAGCTCTGGTTGTGCTATCCCTGGGGCAGGGGTCACATCCTCCCCTGTGTATGTTTGGCAGCTCGCACAGAGCGGGCCCTGGGGAGGCCGGGGACACCAAGCACGGGGTGATGCAGTAAGTAATACTGATGCAGGCTGCATACCCATAGCGTGCCGTGCTGTCCATGTCCAAAGGAGAACCAGCCCGAGGAAGCCCCCTCACTGTCTGATCCCAGGGAACACTCAGGAAGTGGCAGGGGTAACCCAGCTGCTGGAGAGAGCACCCCCTTACTGTACGGCCCCAGTGTTACAGACCCTGTCAGCCTGGACCAGCCCCAGCACAGACTCGATTAGCAAACGCTGCTCCTTTGGGAAAGTCGCAGGACTGGCTTCTTCCACCGCTCAGAGTATTTAACAGAAAACATTCGTGACAGCATCCAAAATCCTGTGGGGGCAGATCCCTTGCTGGTGTACGTGTTCAGAGATCCACTGAAGCCAAGGGCTCCCACTGAAGCCCATGCACCTATGACCATTGATGGCAGCTGAGGATCTGGTTATATAAAATATGATGAGCTTGGTCCCTTTCCATGTGAGATAAGATCTGTCACATGACACCTATTTACCAATCGGCTGCCAGGAGCCTGGGTTTGGCTCACAGCTGACAAGTTGAGGGTAAATACAGAATTTTGTCCCTACCAGATGTTCCTATGTTTTATGTATGGAACAAATTGACCATATCCCAAGCTCCTTATTCAGGCAAATGCCCACAAGAGTAAAACTGAGTGAGAGGCGCGGGGTTAGGCCCTTAAGAATATCTGTGGTCAGCAGTATATTTTGCCCACATGGTTACTGGGAATCCCCCCCCCCACACACACACCTCCTCTTGTCTGAAACTGTTCTGTAACGGGAAATGTAGGATCAGCCCTGGGAGAGATAAGGCCCCCCCCTTCCCGCCACCCCGCTCCCACCTGCCTTAGCCGGGCTGTACTTACGATGAACATTGATAACGGCCCTGACTGCTCAGCCACCTCCACCCCAAAGACGTACTTCAGCTGGGAGACCAGCACCTGGACGGCAGCAGCTGTGGTGTAGCCACGCACCAACGGGTCGGAGAGGTAAGTGACCACAAATCCAAACTGCAGCATCCCCAGGGCTATCTGGAAAGAGATCCAACAGGGAGAGCAATAGTCAGCAGCCAACGTCCTCTCGTCTGGGGATGGGAGGGGCAAAGCTAAAGATGGGGGTCGCCGTGGTGGGGGCAGAGCTACAAGGCTGCCACCTCTTTCAGTTTTCTGCTTTCGCCCGTAACAAGAGCCCTGGGCTGGGGTGCCCGGCGCCACCCTTGATTGCCCTGCAAATTCACCGCAACACAACCTGGAGACTGGATGTGTCTGTGCTGGGAGTGCCAGCCCAGGGGGCAACTGAGCCAAACGCCTGTGATTTGTGCCCAGGGCAGTCTATGCAACAGGGTGCACAGAGGGGGAGGGAGGCGCAGTGACATCTCTAGCTCTTGACCAGGTGGCTGTTCGGGCAGTACCCTTTGGAAAGGATGGGGGATAACACAGAAGTCTGTTGTGCTGAGCAGAACCTGGGACCCCCTGCTCCCAGGCAGGTGGGACTGAATGCACAGCAGAAGGCTGGAGAGCAGGGATCTCACTTCACACAGCATGCTGACTGCCCTAGCTACATGCGAAGCAGGGGTCAGTCTCAGGGAGGGACAGTGTCCCTAGTTCTGCTCTGGGGGGCTGCTCACCAAACATCACCAGGGGCCTGCAGTGAGCCCAGCCTCTGGGCTGGTGCCAGGATGGACCCAGCTGGGTGGCATCTCCCCCAAGACCAGCTCGAGGTCTCCGAGGGTAAGTGCAGCTTGTGCCTTTCCAGCAGGGCCCAGCCACTGGGGGATGTGATGTGAGCAGCAGGGCTGGTCTTGGTGCTGAGTTGTGAAGAAGGAATGCTGCCTGACCACGCTGTTCACCTGCCCCGGCGTGAAATGGGAGCAGCTGAGGCCCAAAAGAGGAAGACGGAGCGGGGAGCATGATCCCAGGCACACAGGGGAAAGAGCTGCCACAGCCCCCAGATTCAATGAGTGTTTCAGGGAGACCAGGTCTGGATGGGGGCTTGGATGGCATGGCCCTTTCAGCCTTAGATCTGTCAGTGTCCCAGGGTGTGCTACCATCTCCACCCCTCGGACGCTGGCTCTGCCCATCCACCAGCCTTTCGAAACAAGCCAGCCAGGATCCCGGCCCCACCCGGAGCACCCTGCTCACCTGAAAGACGCCCACCAGGATGGTGAGTGTAGCCACCAGTTCCACCCTGGCGCTGTCTCTCCTCGCCTCGTTGAGGACTGTCTCATTCGTGCCATTGACTGAATCCATGAAGTTGCTGTTGGGCATCAGTGATCCCGTCACGCTGCCGATCATGACGGAGATGACGGCAAAGGGGCCTGCGTGAAGAGACACAGGGTGAGGGCATGGGAGCCGCCAACTCAAACTTGTTCCCTGGCAGATCATGCGTGGCTGTGATCTGCCCACCCGGTAAACTCTTGGGAGCGGGGTCAGACCCAGGGTGTCTCAGCTTATCACCAGTGGAGTGTAAGGTCGGAGGCCTTGTTCTCAGGCTAAGCAGTAGCAGCCATATTAGGAGAGGCAGCAGCCATAAGCTAAGTAGCAGGTAGTCACATCCTCACATTCCTGAAACTACTTCAAAACAATGTAATATCAGGCTGTTAAGAAGGTGCTACTGTCTTAACAGTATCTACCAGCACTAGATAAGAAACAGATATTAAAACGCTTAAAGAAAACTTTGTTTGATAGCATTCTGTCCGGAAAGGAATCACTTATCAACGGTTGTGGTTGTAAAATCTACACTTCTTATTGTTTTGCCTTTATGGCACCCAATTCTCTACTGTTTATCTGAAAGATTTCTGTCTGGTTCTTTAATCCTTTCTGTCTGTTGCATTACTAATTGTGCACCATTTAAATCAGTTAAGGTGGTGGGATCTGATTGGTTAAAGAACGGTTTCGTAATGGGCTAGGATTGGTGTTTTGTAGTACCTTAGTTTAAATGGTTGGTTAAGGTACAGCTAAGCAGGACCCAAGTTTTAACGATATAAACTAAGCTCCAAAAGGAAGTGCTTTGGAACCTAACTCCAGGACGCAGCCCAAGAAGATCAGAGCTGCCAGACCTCAACACCCTGCCAACCATGCTGTGCAGACGCTGGAGTCCCCAGATGATCTAATCCTGACTGGCCACCAGGAGAAGTTTGTCTCTCTGGCTGGGAGTGGTGAGCATTGTGTGCTTAGCGTGTGGATTCTGTTTTGGTAGTTGTTAACAAATAGAGGATAAGGAGATTACTGTGTAAGGCTCCTTCACTGGTAAAAGATCCTGCAAACTCACAGAGAATTATGCCCGGAGCCCTACGGGTTGGGAAAGGGTGGGGGTGCCTTAACCGGGTTATGGCTTGAGCCCTATGGATGGGGGTAAAGGTGGGGTGCCCTAGCGTGTGCGTAACAGGAGGGGCTCCCTCCCGCAGCCAGCACAGCCACCCGGCTGTTCACTCATCTGTATGTGGCTCCTGGGGTCACTCTGAGCGCACGGCTAGGGACGTGCAACAATCACGCACAGGGGGCGCATGGCTGCTGGCACAGCAAGTGCTGAGCGCTTTGTTTGTGGGCAGAGAGGGCTGCGAGCGCGCGCCTCAAGTCTTGTGTGCAGGGAGACTCTGGCCACTTCAACGGCAGTGGTGAGTGCACGGGCCCAAGTCTGAGCTGTGCGTGTAGGCTGGCGGGGAGGATCCTGCTTTTCAAGTTCTGGCAGCTTCTCTTTCCTTGGCGATGGAGGAGTGCAAGGATCTCTCAGCTCCCGGCCCGGGCCCTCCCAGCTCACCCAAAGGGCCCCACAGTTCCCGTCCCAGGCGCCCCCAGCTCGCCCCCAGCCTGGCACCCACGCTTGCCCCAGACCTCCCACCTGGGCACCCCAGCTCACCACAGGCCCCCGGCTCCTGGCTTACCTACTGAGATGTGCCTAGATGTTCCAAACAGGCAGTACAAGAAGACAGGATAGAAGGATGAATAGAGACCATTAACGGGAGGCAACCCTGCCAGGAGTGCATAGGCCAAACCTAGACACAGCAATGCAGGCAGGAGCGTTACTACAGGCTCCCCTTCCCAGGATATTCACCTGCCACAGCCCCATGCCCTTCCCCCCCATCCTGTGCACACCCCACCCCTCCATGCCATCCCACCCTTCCCTCCACCCCATACACACCCCACCCCACCCCCTGCCCTTCCCCACAAACGCCAACACCAGATCCACCCCACCCTACACACATGCGCACACGCACTCATAGCTCTCTGCCCGCCCATACACAGCCACCCCTAAATGTATACCCAACACCCCCCCAATGCCCACAGCACATACAGCAGGGCTACAGCCTTTTGCCCAGTGCTTAATTTGTAATGAAAGAGGTGCCGGGGCTCAAGCAATTTTTTCACATTTGTAACTGGTGCAGTAAGCCCAGAGGTGCCGGGGCTATGAACTTCCAAGCCAAGAGTTGCCAGGGCTCAGCCCTGGCACAGATTAAACCCTGCTTTTGCCCACAGGTGACAGGCATGGGGTCCGGCTGGCAGTACCGCAGAGCGATCACACCCAGAGGAATGTGTTTGCAGGCAGTCCCACGGCAGAGATGGGGGCTGCGGTGCTTACCCTGTGGGAGGTGCATGATACCCACACTGAACCCCGAGGCGATATCACCGAGGAGCCAGTCCTTGACTGGGTACCGGGGCAGCCAGCTCAGGATCGGCAGGAACTGGAACAGCAGGGACTTCGCAGCAGCACATGAACACCTGGAGGGGGTAGGGAAGGCACGGCTGAGAAGGCTCTAGGCTGCACTGGAGCCCTATGGAGTCAGGAGGGCTAGAGCAAGAGGATCTGTACCGTGGCAGAGTCCTCCCCTGCCCAGGCTGGGAGCTGGGATCTAGCCCCTCTGTAAATGCATGGAGTGCTCTATGATAGCAGCTAAAGTCCACCCCAGACGCCTCCTCTGCGGGGCCCCTGGACTCCCCCACCACCCCCTGAGGGGCCCCTTCTGTAGGGACTGGAGAACCAAACTGCAGCTTTGGAAGCACCTTGCCAAGTCTGCGTGCAATGGTGGCAAAGGCCCAGGCAGGACCTGGCCCAGGGTTTCACTGGCCTTCCTGCCCCTTCGGCCCTGGGGCTGTCCAGGGGCCCAGCATGCGCTGGGGGGATGTCTGGCACACAGCACTCTCCACCTAGCTGGCACTCAGGGAATATCAGCTCTGGCAGCACCAGAGGGCAAAGGCCAAAGGGCAAGCACGGGATGGGTGCATCCCAGCCCCAGGGACTAGTGTCTTTACACCCCTTCCCCCGGTCTGGCTCCAGCTTTGGGGCCGGGTGCTGGGGAGACCCAAACACAGTGCTCTGTCCTGGGGACAAGAGCCATTTTGTCCCTAGGCCCCTGTATATGGAAGGGGCAGGAGACAACGGGAGTCCACCCAGGCAAAGGCAACACACCTTGCCAGGGTCATAAAACCCCTCTCAGCAAGCCGCAGAGCAGCCCCTCGGTAACACGCCCATGCTTGTGCCACTTCCCCTGCTCCAGCCCTACGCCTCACACCAGCGACTGGGGAACTGTGTGAAGTGGCACCTACCGTACGTCCCGGACCCTGCTGCAGAGAGAGGGCTGCGGAGCCCGTATTCTCGGTGCGATCTCCTCTAACTCAGCCTCGCTCAAGACCTCGCTGTCCGCCTGAGGCGCCCCGGGGCGGCGCCGCAGCTCGCTCTGCTCCATCGCCACAGCACCAAGCCCCCCCGCACTCCTGTCCGACCTTCAGGCTGAGACGAGAAGGGGAGACGGGCTGAGTGCTGGCGACGCTACCACCCCACTGTGGATGCCCATCCCTGCCCTCGCTCCACTGCCACTGCTTGGAGGCCAGGGCAGCCCTGCGTGCTGGAGAGTCCCTCAGGCACAGCATCCAGGCCACTGGTGCCCCTCGGGGAGCTGTCTCCCCTCAGGATGAGGAATTGGGGGAGGTGAGCCTGTTCCTGTCTCCACCGCTCCTTCGCCAGCTGAGGCCAGAGTCTAAAGCTGCTGCTGGATTCAGCGGGTTGGTGTGAGCTGGCACACACGAATACTTAGACTCTGACCCCAGGTGCCAAGGACAGGCCCGGTCTTTGGGAACTTCCAGAAGTTTCGAGAAAAAGGATTCTTGGGGGCAGGAGAGAGCCAGGGCTCAGTGGGGGGTGCAGGGAGCCCAGCAGTGCTATGGGGCCACACAGCATGGAGCCTGCTGTCTGGGGAGGACACTGGCAGGCAGATTCACGCTAGGGGCACTGGGGCAGGGTATTCAGGAGCAGAACAACTCCCTACGGGCAGCCCTAGGCCACTAGCAGTGCAGATGGGCCTCCTCTGCTGTGACTCCCCTGCACCTTTTAATCAGGGGGCACAAGGGACCAGGATTGGGGTGGGGAGAGCTCCCTGCCTCTCTGCCTCTCCCATCCCTGCACCAGATTCCGGGCCCAGATCTCACCCCCCAGAACACTCCAACCCAGGCTCTTGGCCATGTGGCTCCACGTCAAATCAGGGTTGCCAACCATCCATAAATTTACGGACAGTCAGTAAAAAAAGTGTACAAAGTTAACAATCCACAAATCTGTAAATAAATGAAAATGTCCATGAAACTGGGTAGAAATAAAACATATTGTATTTTGACACTGATTGTCGTCATTCAGAATCAGGTCTTGTATCGTAAAACTACACTCATCATGACTTTATCCATTTCCTGCTTTCTGTAATTGCACACGCCCAAAGAACCCAACCGATCAATTAACGGCAGCTAAAACAGTTGCGTAATTCCGAATGCCTGTGTACAGAATATCGCAAGTGAGTACACACTTGTGTGACATTGGTGTATTGTTTGTGGTGTTTTTAATGATGTCAGTAAAAAGCTTAGTGTGTCAGTAAAAAAAATCAATCAATCAATCAATCAACTTCAGATCTTCATGTCAGTAAAAACGAAAATGCAAGATTGCCTATCCTGGCGTCACTGCAGGGCTCTGGGCTGGAATCAGTGCTTTTCCCAGCCCAGGCAGCTAGCTCCCTCGGTCCCATCCTGCAGGGAAGTCACAGCCCTAAGCTTGTTCTCTCACATATGGCTGTTTTTTAAATGATTCTGCTGTCCCAGGTCCTGGCGGCGAAGGAGGAGCAGCAGCCGGGCTGAGAGTGAGTGCGAGGGGGCTGTCCTTGGGGCAAACCCAGAGTGATTCTGGGCTGCATCCTTGCTGCAGTGTGGGCCTTACTCTCACTGCCCCCCTTTTCAGCCAGGGGCTGGAGGCACATGGCCAGTGCACTCCGTATGCCAGCTATTCTGGGCTGGAGGATGGGCCGTTGGGGATCACTGCATCCCGTGTGCAAGTTCAAACTGCCCAAGGGCTGCTCTGTTTAGTCTATGCCGGGGCCAAACAATGATTGCTGAGTGGCCAGGAACAGGCTCCCTGTCCAGCTCCCTGCAGCCAGCCCAGCTTCATGGGACAGCCCCGTGCCAGGCCCACATTGCAGACTTTGCCCTTTTCACATGAGGGGTTTTTGCTCTCAGTAAGAGTAACTGACGTTTTAGGCTAAACAGGCATCCATTGGCGGGTTACCCATCCCATCCCCTCCCCTCCCCCAGACACACGTGTACAGCTGTGTACCCAGATCCTCCCCCACCCTCCCCTCCGACATCTGTACCACTAGGTACCCAGACCCTACACCCCCACCCCTCAGACAGACGTATACAGCTGTGCACCAATACCACCAGCCCCACTTCCCTCGGGTACATGCATATACAGCTGTGAACCAATACCCTCCACCCTCGCCCCCCAGCCGCACCTGTGCCTTCTTACCTATACCCACTGCCCGCACCCACAAACCACAAACACACACAGCTGTGTACCTGTACCCTCCACACACATACACGAGCGCGCACACACCCCGCCCCCCTCCAGACACGTACACATATACAAGCGTGCACGCGCACACCCCCGCCCTCTTCAAGTCCACGCATGTACCGATCTATGAGCACGCATGCGCACAGCCGCACACCCTGTCCCCTCCAGCCAGGGCAGGATTAGGAAGGGTTTCGATTGCCAGGTCTGAATGAGTTCAGTGCTGGCGAAAGGGGCCAGAGCGGCAACCCTGCTCAGCCTGGACCCTCCATTTCCGCAGGCAGAGCCCAGCTTCCCTCCCCGCGCTGGAAAGGTAATGGCAGGGAGAGGCGCATCCGGCCATTGGCAGCTCTGTTGCCACCGCTAAGCCCTGGCTGCGGGGCAGTGGGAGGTGCTGTTGCTCAGGCAGCAGCCTGCTCTGCTCCTAAGAGTGACAGCCTGGCTCTGGGCCTGGGCCCAGCCTGAGCCTCCGTCTCACCCGGGCCCGGACCTCGGCTAGGTGGGAGCCGCTCACTCAAGGCCCCGGAGGAACGCAGCAGAGACCACTTGGCTGTGAGCGGCAAGTCCTTGCCAAGTTCCTCGCCTTGCTCTGAGCCCCCTGCGACACCCTGCACAGCAGCAAAGCAGTCAGCCCTGTGCCCCAGGCCTGGCCCCTCTTCAGGGTCCAGCGCTACGGCCACCAAGGAGAGCCCAGCCTGCGCAGCTCCCCACGGGCCTCTCACACCGGGGCTTGCAGGGCTCACACTACAGTGCTAACATAGCAGAGCTCTGAAACCTGGCGGGAGTGGGGGGGTGGAGGGGGGGGGGTTGCGGGGTGGCCATCCTGCTATTTTTAGCGCAGTAGCGCAAGCCCAGGGTGACCATCTGTACTTTATTTTAAGGGCCTTCCCTGTGTTGCAAGCACAGCCAGGGGGGCTGCTTCTGGCAGCCCTATCACCATAGGTGCTGGAACTAGGGGTGCTGGCTTGAAGCGGTTTCCATCATATGCAGGGTTTACAGTTTGGCTCACTGGCCTTGCACAGAATAGCTGGGCATGATGTGCTGTGGCTGCCCTACACTGGAGACATGGAGGAGAGCAGTGTAGCTGGCTAGGACCTTCCCCATGGGGCCCCCTTCTTACAGCAATCGGGCCCCTTGCTTTCACACCAGCATCCCGCAGCAGGACCCGGCCCTACCTGCTCACAATGATGGGGCTGATGAGGGAAGTCGGGCTCACGCCCTCACAGCCAGGCGAGCATAGCTCAGGAACAGCCTAACCCCTTGGGCCTGGGGGTGGCTGGGCAGAGCCAGCTCTCCACACTTAGGGTCTGAGGCAACGCTGCAAAAAAACCCCCACATCAGCAAGACTCAGAGGCCGGGTCTACAGATTGGGGCTCCTGGGCCCTCTGGAGGGTGAGCCCCCTTTGGTGGACAGAAATAAGGGGAAACCACATGGGAAATCAGGGAAAAAGGTTTATTTTAAGGGAGGTTCTAGGGAAACCCCATTTCCCTCAGCACAGCATGTGTTTTTCTCCCATTCTCTTACATTCTGACCGGCCTCACGTATACAGAGCCATTCTCACAAGCTTCAGTGTAATGTTTAAAATGATGCAGGGACATCCCTTAAAATAAAGGATGGCTGGTCACCCCGGGCCTGGGCTACTGCGCTAAAAAATAGCGGCGCAGCCATCCCCGCTCGAGCTCCGAGAGCCCCCCCGGCTGGGTTTCAGAGTCCGGACACCACCCCGAGCGGGAATGGCTATGCTGCTATTTTATGCTGGAATCTCCAGCCTAGGACCCTTGCTCCAGCGGGCTCGGGGACAGGCTGCTCAGTGCCATGCCAAAGGTCACCATTACCTGGGTTGTTCCGACAGAAGCCAGGGGCCGAGGTGGGACACATCACAACAGCCGTATGTTGACTCCCAGGCTCCTCCACACACAAACCCACTCTCTGTACCTAGTGCTTCCGTACCCCATGGAGATGGGGGCATAACCCCCCTACTGCTAATGGGGGGTCTCACCCCATGGTTTGGGGAAGAGCCCCCGGGATGGTTAAATTAGGTGCACTCAGCTCAGATCCTTTGGGAACACGGTGAAGTTGATGCCAGGCTGATACTGGTGCTATGCTGAGATGGCTGGAGCAATTCCCCTGCTGGGTGAGGGGGTCCCTCTGCCCCCTTGCTAGCTGCAGCTCTCCCCCTCTCCAGGAGGAGACTCTCTCGGACAGGCACCCCGCGATCGCTGGTGCTTACCTGGCGTGGGGTGCAAGCCGCTGTGCCCGGCAGCCCTCCAGTGCAGTGTACACTCTCCTCCCCACTATTAATACTTGACTGTGATCTTTGAGACACCACTCCCCCTCCCACCTTCTTTCACCTGCCAAGAGGGTGTCACAGCCTCATGTGTCAATAGGTTTAAAGGGGCAAACCCTGAAAGCGCAGTTGCCAGGTTTCCTTGCTGGGGGCCCCTGGGTGGGCAAGCAGGCCAGCGCAGAGGCCTGCAGGTCATCTACAGAGGGACGTCTCCCTGAAATCCCTTCCTGCACTACACACCCTCCCACCCCTCTGACATGGCCCCACAGCACAGTAGCCTCCGCAGGGCTGGGTGGGAATCCTTGAAGCCTACCCATGTGGTGCTTCTCTCAGCCACAGGGCGGGGCCACTGAGCACTGGTAAGCACCCAGGATAGGGTGACCAGACATCCGGATTTTATCCGTAGAGCCCTGCAAATCTGCGGATACCTGCTTTGTATCCGCGGGTCATGTCTGCGGATTGGATGCGGATACAAATTTTGTATCCGTACTGGACTCTAATTATCCGGACTGTCCCAATGTTAGAGGCTTTGTCTCATCTACCCAACTACCCGTCCCCCTCTTCCCCAAAGAAAAAGTTTTTCACACTTGCTATCTGGTCACCCCATACCAGGCTGGCTGGGCAGGCGAGGCCTCATGGTGAAATGTTCATGCTGGCCTATCCCTCTCTTCTGTCCCTGCCCGTGGGTGACCCTGCGGCTGGCCCTCTGCCCCTTCCAGAGCCCCTGGCTGAGAATCCTTCCTCAGGGGTGTGGAGGGGGCACTTTTCATCCACACTGGGAGGAGCAGAGGCTGTTGGCAGCCCCAGGAGCCGCTTGCAGAGGGCACCCTCAGGGACAGCTTGTATGTTCCCTACCCCAGGTGCAAGTATCCTCGGTCTAGGGCTGCTCCCCAGGCAGAGCCATGGGAACCTTGCTGCCAGGGGATGGGAGCCTGGGGCAGCGGGAGCCTGGAGCATTGTCAGATCAAGTTGGGGAGTGTGTTGGAGTCTAGGGTCTCTCACCAGGTGATCCCTGCCACCAGCCCCCTCCCATCCCTCAAGCAGCCATATCCCAACCATACCAGGCTTTGTAAGTCACAGCCAATGCCCCTAACCAGAGGGGACTCTGCTCCTCTTCGTACCAGCAACAGTTTGCCCCTCCGGCCCCCCGACCTTGCGGGCTTTGGCCCTGCTACCAGTTCATCTGCATGCCCCTGACTCCCCTCCACTCATGTCCCCAGCTGCCAGCTCCACTCCCGTCACACCGCCAAGCTGCTCTGCTTCCCCCTGGCTGCAGATCCTTCCTGAACCTGGAGCCATGACCCTCCCTCTGCTCCTTCAAACCCTGCCCAGGACCCACTCCTCACAGGCAGCCCTACCTTCACCTGGGCACTGCCCCCAAATGCATCAACAAGACTCTCCTCTCAGGCTCTTTCACTGCCAGACCCCTTGATCTCCCAGAAGCCCCTCGTGTCTCATTCAGAGCGCCAGCTCCTCAGTGCCACAGACCTCTCTGGCTCAGCAGGAATAACATTGAGTGGCCCTATAACACTCTTGCCTGCAGCCTCAGTGCTTCCACAGACCACTGAGTTCCTAGGAGGGCAGTGCCCACTGGCAAAGGTGGGTGCTTACCAGTGTTCTGCCAGGACAGCTGAACCCCGTGGCCTATGCTATGGTGCACTCACTGAGTACATGAGCTCAGAACAAGGAGTTCCCTTATCTTGTTCCAAAGTTCTCTGTGGACTCCCTGAGTTCAACTCAACCCTTCATGCCTCCCAACTCCCTGGGGTGGGAAGGAGTTGGATAAGGTTTCTGTCTCAGAAAGCACTCTAGCATTGCTGAGTCATAGCGGGCCCTCCACCTGCGTGACTCACCCAGCATTAGTAGAATGCTTTTTGAGCTCCCATTAAGGCACTGGGGCACTCACAGACACAGCTCCCCAAACAGTCCCTGCCCCTACACACGACAGGATGCAGCAAGTGAATGGGCATGGGGCGCTGAATGAAATGACACCAGTACCCATGGAGGGGGCTCAGAGCTGCCTGGTCTCAGCAGGAACCATCGTCATGTGAAGTGGCCTCTGATCAGAAAACCCAGCGCAACCAGTTCCCATGGTGCAGATACTTGCATGATAATCATGCAAGTTTCTCCCTCTCACCATTTTCTGCTAGAGAGAGCAGCATGGCCCTGTAACCACCCAAGCTAGGGTGCGTTCTAGATCCTGAAGCATCTCAGGCCAAAAAACTCACCGATCCAGAGCCTGTGTCCTTTCAAGAGGCCTCTCCTGGTCAAGGAGCCTCGCCAGCACTCCTTGCGCCTTCTCTGGTGGCAGAGCACCTGCTGGAGACCATCTTCTTCTGCTACAAGAGATGCTTGCAGTCACAACACCCCATCTCTCTCCCGGCACTATCAGAAATGCCACACTACACGGGGTAGCTCTGCCTCTGTTTGACCTAGATGTGTAGCTGCTGAATGGCAATGGGTCTTGTCTTTGTGCTTCAGCTCATTTCTCTAAATAACAGGCACCTCCTTGCTCACTCTCCACTGACAGCTCTCCCCAGCCAGCACAAACTTCTACCAAACCGTCCAGGGCTTAAATTCTCCCCAAGCACTTCCCGGAGCCCTGGGACTCCAGCCCCACCGGGTGGCACTGGGGCTTCCGCAGGTTTGAAAATATTTACTAGAGCTCTGCTCCAGATGGTGCAGGCTAAATTTAAAGCCTGGGAACATCTATTATCTGGAACCCAGGGCTACCTAGAGCTTCTTCTCCAGCCTCTGGTCCCCCTTAGAGCAGCATTTCAGAAACTTTTCTTTCAAGCATCAGCCACAGGATCAAGTTGGTGCATTTCCTGAGCTGGCTGTCAACGATACCCCAGTGCCTCCCTTAACACCAGGAGCATAGGCGTGCGCAGCACATTTCATCAGGGTGTGCACCCAAGGAATTTGTATTAGGGTGTGCATCCAGGGATTTTTCATTTTCATCTTTATCAGGGGTGTCAAACTCTATTCCACCGGCAGGCCACATTTGAATTTCCCGCCAGCGGAATTCTCTCCCTAGTCTCCGCCGCAAAAATCTCACGGCTCCTTGTTTTTCGGCAGCTGCTCTACCCTCCAGCATCAGCTGGAAACACAGAAAGATGGCGACATGGGACACATCAAAAAGGTACGCAGGCCAGATTAAAAAAAGGTTCACGGGCAGAATCCGGACCACGGCCCCTATGTTTGACACTCCTGCATCAGGGTGTGCCAGGAGCCTACAATTACCACCCACAGCATCTGTGACCATCATCGTGGTGTTTAGGGAGAGCCACGTGAATGCTTCTAGCAGCTATCCAAGAACACTTGGTCAAATTAAGCCAGCGAGCTGATCTCTCTGCCCTTCAGTCACTCTCAGGGAACAAGAGTTGATTTCCCAGGATGCTCACAGGAGGTGGAAGTCCCACAGATGCTCATGCAGAGTGCACTGAGAAAGCAGCAGGCACACACAGGGTGTG
Source organism: Emydura macquarii macquarii (assembly GCF_026122565.2). NCBI lineage: Eukaryota > Metazoa > Chordata > Testudines > Chelidae > Emydura > Emydura macquarii. The sequence goes on along the minus strand of NW_027131105.1, from coordinate 12,912,091 downwards.
TTTCAATACTTGCTTGGGGGCAGGGGGGAGACTAGGAGACAGGCAGACCTTTCTTTGTGCAGCACCCGCTACAATGGGGCCCACTCTCTACATGGGTTTTGTGCATCCCAGCATTTAGTGCTAACTTGTACTAGTGTGTTTGTGAGTGCTCCCTGTCCCACCGGGCACACCAGTGCACTCGCAGCGACAGGCCCGCCATGGTCTGCCGGGAAGATGGAGCTGAAACACATTGGCACACAACACCCTCTAGGGATTCTGCTGGGGAGCAAGGTGTATAGCCCAGGTGTATTAGTGGCTGGTCCATGGGGTGGGGCTGCTGGGGCAGCGTGTTCCAGCATCCCACACACTGCTGAGTCTACCCCGCACTGTATAGGGCCCTCTCAAACACTAGTGTCCCCAAGGCCACTCAACCCCTTGTCCTCCAGAGGCCCCAGCAGCTCTCACCAACTCAGCCTGGGTGACATCTGCACACTGCTACAGGCTTGCCCTCCACCAGCGACAGGGGCAGCCCCTGCTGCTAGGCCAGGTTGAGTAGGGCCCTGGGGCAGGTGGTCTCTGGCAGCACCTCCCTCTCCCTCTGAAGGGTTCCCGCTGGCTGTCTGGACACACTGGGATGGCCCCCAGGCCGTGTTGTTGCAGCTACCCCACTGGGAAGCATGGCCCATTCCTTCCCTTATCTGGGACCCTGTGCACCGGGCTACGTACCAAGCCCCATAAAGCTATAAAACAGCTGCTGCAGGTAGCAGCTCAAAGCTCTTTACAGCCTTTTTATAGCCCCTCCCTGTCTCACCTTCCTCCTTCAGTCTCGGTCTCATTCCTGACCCTCCCTCCCCCTGGCTCAGCTCCTCCCTCCTCACTATCCCCTTCCCTGTCTTCTACCAGTGAGTTTCCAGCCAGCTGGGCTCCCACCTTCCTCCCCTCAGGTGGCTTAAGGTTACCCAGGGCCTGGATCCACTGCAAGGAGGAGTTTCCCTGAACATTGTGCCCCTCACTTATGCCTGGCCTGGCCCCCAAGTCTTCCTCCCTGCAGCCCTCCAACTCCCCTTCCCTGAGAGCTCTTCCTCCCTGCCCCCTCTGCCACATGGAGACTGGGGCCTTCTCCTGCCAGCCCCCAGGGTAGTGACTAGGTTTCTCATGCCTCGATCTTGGCCCCAGAGGAGGAGGAACACGCATCTCCCCCTGCTTCAGTCTTTGTCCCCCACCTCCCAGGCGGCGCGCCACGCTCAGAATCCAGGAGCGGGCGTCTTGAGCCCGCAACCAGCCCCTGCAGCCAGGGCCTAAGACTGACCTGCAGTAGAAAAGTCACCTGTTAATGCAGCCCAGTGGGTGACAGCGTCAGGGGCAGCAGGAGGCTCCCCTGGGAGCAGCCTGCTCAGAGAGACGTTCCTGGTTTTTCCACAGACCAGGTTTTCAGGTGAAGGGAAGCGAAGGGCTGCACTGGGGCAGGCTGCAGGCCAGGACTGAGGCACATCAGCGTGCGTGTGGGGGGCTGCTCAGGACTGGACTGGCAGGGGGCTGCAGTGGCAGAGCTGTGAGTAGAGGCCCAGCAGTGAAACAACAGGGGGCTGCAGCTCATGGTGCAGGTACATTAGTAGAGCTGTGTGTAGGGGCCTGGGAGCCAGTCCAGCAATTCCCTCTTGCCCCCTTGCTGCCGAGGGCCCTCCTCCTGCTGTTAGCATCCCACCTCTCTTTTGGGCCCCTACAGACTCCAAGCCAAGCCAAGCTCCCCTGTCTCACGCATCCCCCTCCTCAGGGGCAGCTTATTACTAACACCTAGTGCAACGCATCCACCCAGGAGTCCCACAGCATAGCCCAGCACTGCCTCCCACCAGTCTCCCATCACTGACGGGCCTGGAAGTAGGCCCAACCCAGCCCTGCCCTGCCCCCAGGCAGCCTCTAGCACCAGCTCACCAGCATGGAAACCCCTTTCTTCTCCTCTCTTACTCCCATCTTCAGCCTTGGCTCAGCAGGCCACGTGCCGTGTCGTGCCCTCTCTGCCCTCAGCTCAGGACTGTCACAGCAAACCCTTCTGCTCATCTTCAGCCTTCCCCACAAAACCTACCTGTCTGGCTCTCGCCCCCTGATCCTTTAGAGGCCCAGCAGCTGCTGCCCAGCCTTTATTTGCCTAACTGGGAGCACCTGCCCTGGCACAGGGGTGCTGGGCCTGCTTCGTTTAAAGGGGCCTGCCGCCCTTGCCAGGGCCTGGTGGTGGAATAACCAGGGCAGGCCTGAACTGTATCTGGAGGCCTTGGGGGAGGGGAGTTCAGAACCGGGATAACTCGGAAAGCGCGTCTATTAGAAATGATTGACATTGACCCATGGGCCTTGTTCTCCTCCCCACTACACAGATTGTACCTGGGGCATCTCTGCTGGCTGCAGCGGGGTTACCTCCGAGGCAGCGTGCAGAGGAGACTCAAACCCCAGCTAGCCAAACCTGGGCTAGGTGAGAGGCCCTTATTTCGGTAATAAAGAAGAGGCGGGTGTCTAGTCCAGTAGTGGTCTACAGTGACCTTTGCGCTCGATTTCACGGCTTTCTCCGGGCCTCACTCTTACGCCTGTCTCTTGGAGAACAGGATCTTGTTGCAGGAGAGGGAGGGGCTGTTGGACAGAGCTCAGCCATGATCTCGAGCTTGTAAAAACGTATCGATCTCCTGCTATCAGTGGACTGTGGTTTAGCAACCACGCTACTCCCCTCACGCGGAGCTAATGCCCTGCCTCTTGAGAAGCTGCCGCTTTAATGAGCCGATCATGTTTGTACCTGCTCAGGGTGAAAGGTAACGTCCCTACAAAAGTGTTCAACTGCTGAGGCTCCCTCAGGCTGGCTGCTGCTGGAGTCACTCACAGCAGGCCACCCTATGAGTGTGAAATGCTGCCAGCTCCCAGGAGCAATTTACAGCCCTTGGCTCTGGGGGACACCATGACATAAAGAGCCAGGTGGGGCAACTGGCTCACAAATACACACCGAGCCACCCTGCGCTGCACAACCTCTCACCCCAGAGCAAGCCCTTGCAGTTTCAGGGGGCTCTGTATTGCAGGCCAGGCTAGAGAGGCCTGGGCAGAGCTGTGTGGAGGGCCCAGGACTGGAGTATCGAGGGCTGCAGGTGAGGAGCTTGGGGCAGTGGCCAAGCTGGATGGGGGGCGAGGGAAGCATAGCAGGGCTGAGCTGTTCTTTCACTGTAGGATGGCAGCGCTGGCATCAAATAGCTCCCCCCTGGATGTGTGCGGCTGGTCGTTACAAGGAGCCTGCACTTGCTGTGGGGATAAAAGCCTGTCCTCCCACATCTCATGCACCCACCCAGCCCGGGTGCCCCGTGAAAGGTGGAATCACCTCCCAGCTTGCTGGGGACACATCCTGCCTGCAGGATCCCTGCTCAGCCAATGACAGTTCTGATGACTTAAGGCTTCCAGGCTGGGATTCATGGACTTGGCACAAGGGAGCTGGATGGGGGAGATCTGGGGAGTGCCTGCCCTGCTCCTGCAGTTGAATTCATGTTACTGTGTGTGGAAAGTCTGTGGAGCGCTTTGGGCTCCTGTGATCTAGATGGCAAAACTAACAGAATGAACTGAACTCTGAAGCAGAGAGAGACACGGGAGGGAGCCTGGGACTGTTTTATAGAAGTTTATTTTCAAATCTGGGGCATTCATGGTACAATTTTACATGGCCGGGGACGGAGCCCCGGGGCCTCTCCGCTCCCTGCCAATGAACCAGGCGAAGGAGAGGAGGAGCACCAGAAGATGCTCTCCACAGCCCAGGCCACAGCTTTACAATCCGCAGAATCATTAGCTAAGCAGAGCTTCCAAAGACGGAGGGCGCCTCCCCTCCCCAGAACATTCTGAGCCACAAGGCAGCAGGTGGCAGTCGCACAGAAAAGGCCAAGAAGGCCTGGCAGAAGGCTAACATCATTGCTGCTCTCTCTTTTTTGGCACATGTCACTAGCTAACCATTTGGCAGTTGTGTGAATCCCTGTAATCTACAAAGAGTTAGAGGGAGGCACCTGTGGGCATGAGCAGAGGGCCTAGGATCCTGCCCTTCGCCCCGAAGTCACAGGCTGGCTAGTGGCAGACAGGGATGAAGACGGGGCTACGTTCACTTAGCAGTGCAGCCATTGTGGAAAGCTCTGCGTGGGTGTTTCCTGGTGAGCTTTGAGCGTTTGGAGGTTGCTGATATAGCCCTCCACCAGTGTTCACCTGGCTGGCAGGCTGGAGAGCAGCACCGTTCTAAGGGGTAACGGCTATGGTCTCAGAACCACCCTGCCCTGTCCGTATCAGCTAGATCCAGCTCACAGCAATATTGGCACCTGCCTCTCCTGAACACGGGGTTGCGATTTTCCACAGCCACCCCTCACTGAACTAAGCCCCCTTGATCGTAAACAAACCATCCCGCCGGAAAAACAATGCCACAGAAAATCGTGTTCTGTTCAAAACCCAATTCAAAACCAACCCAACCAGCTTTTTGGTGATAATAAACAGCACAGATACCCATCGAATCACAACAGGATGGAAGGTACAAAACAGCATTTGAAGGAAGATGCAGTTGTAGAAATCAGTGTAACAAACAGAGCTCTACGTCCTGGTTATATACAGCCTGAAAAAACAGTGTAAACAAGATCATTCCTGAAAGGAACATGGCGCTGAGAAGGCGCCACAGGATGACCAGCACAAATGGGGGGCGTCTGCATCCCCCAGCATTGTCAGAACCTGCATTTTCGAGACAGAAGGGTTTTCTTTTTTTGCACTGGTACCGTGGCCTGTGCTTTCTGCTTCACTGCCGATGCTAGAGATTCATTTCTGTAACAAAGTTGGTGTGTGTAACCCTCTCACCTGCCCGCCCACCCACCCGTCGCTGGGAAGGCTGCAGCATGCAATGCTAGTCTCCGTGGCTAATGGTGGAGAGTGAATGCGTGAGCAAGACAACATGGGCAGATGCGGGGAGTTTCCTCCACTCCTAAAGCGCCTCGCTCACGTCACACCCAGGCCACGAGACTGCTCTGATCAATCGTTTCCAAGGCAAAGGCTCCCCTCCTCATGCACATGCTTTGCTCAGGCCCCAGGCTCGAAGGTCACAAAGCCCTTTGCACCAGCTGCCAACTGAGGAGTGTATTTGAGAAAACGGTTTTTAATCACCATTAGCATTTCCAAGGCTCCTGCTGGTGGTAGCATGGTCAGCGCCAGCAGAGCCAGGGCTCAGAGGATGCAAACCAGCTTCCATCCTGTTTGCACAATCACTGGAAAAACTTTCCTTGTGTAAACATTACATAATTTGTGTCAACATTATGCTACAGTGTTCTATGGTAATAAGGCAGTAAATTGGGTGTCATTACTCCGTAAGGGGATGATAAACAGAGCAAGAGACACGAGGCCACCGAGAGCTGCAGTCTGGAGAGATGCAGCTAGCACCCCATGCTCACTTCAGTAAACACATTGCTTTTGACAATCAAAATGGACTGCACTGGTGGTAGAGAGAAGCTGGCAGCCCCCCTGCCTAAGGGTAGACACAGGCACGGACTCTTGCACCCCTCCTGGCAGCGGAAGGTAACGCCTGTGCCTCCAGGGGAATACAGCAGCAATACACCAGTTAAAGAGGGCTGGGGGTTTTGGCAAGGTTTCTTTCACTTCCATGTTCATGTTGGATTCAATAAGCACAAATCCAGCATATAAAGTGGCAGGGATCATGAGGGACTTTTTGGGCTAATCCAAGTCTCCAGCCCCTTTGGTGTGGGAGGAATGATAAGCAGTCAGAGTGGCTTATATTTCAAACCACAGCGGGTTGAAAACGTCTGCCCTCTCCCTCTTGAAATTCAGGCCATTGTGAGCCGTATGCCTTTGCAGCTCGAAGGACAACTGCAGAAGCTGCCAGGGGGCGTTGGGACAGGTATGCGTGTGCGCCCCTGGGTGGACATGCACGTGGAGCCTGCTACAGCTTCACTACGCCCCTAGTCCTGGAATCGGTGCCAGCCAGATGTGCAGCCTGCAGTACAGGCCAATGGAGACGCTGGCTTATGAGGGCGGGGACCAGAGTGTAAAATGGAGCGAGGAGGCTGCTCCTCTATTGGAACGATGCTGCCCTGAGCCATGCTCCCTGGTTGGCTGCGCCCATCTCAGCGCTCTTCACCTGGGGTCCACTTGGTGCTAACTTGGGACTCGGGGAATCGCCCACTTGTGGAGATAGCACAGGTGAAACTGCAGAGCACCCTGATCTAGCTCCAAGGGAGAGTGGTGTCTGTCCTCTCTCCTGAGCTAGTCTGCGACTCTCAGGCTCCTGGTGACATGCAGTTGGAGGGGGGGTGGTTTTCTCCAGTCAATACTGGGGAAAAAGAGGGCACTGCACCTATTGTGAAGTGCAAATCAGTGTTCTCCTTCTTCCTCCCTGCTGAGAGGAGCCTGCTGCAGGGACAGGCCTTTGGAGGCGCCCAGCATGCAGTCTCCTTTGGGAGGCTGGTTTCACTCAGCAGGAGCTCTCCCAGCTGAGCTTTGCCTTCCTGCTTTCTAAGGGTAGGCTTTCAGCAGGCTTTCCCACCTCGTCCGTTTCGAGCCCGGGGCGTGTGACACAACACAGCCCAAACACAAACCTGGACTTTGTGGACTCGATCAGCCCAAAACCTCAGTGCAGTTGGGCACAATGGCAGCTCTGCCCAGGACTCAGACAGTAGGGGACTTCTCCTGAGGGCTGACGTGCATTGATGAGCTACAGCAGGACATGGGGGTGCTGGACAAGAATATCTAGAGTGCTGGGCTGAGGTGCCCCAGCACAGAGTGGGACAGCCCTGGGAGCAGCATGACAGGAGCGAGGGGCGCTGACAGGGCTGGGGAGGTGCCAAGGCCGGAAGAGCAGGCAATACTGCAGGGCAGGATGGAGATGCACTGGCAGACCTGTGTGTGGAGTGCTTTCCCAGAGCGGCCCCTTCTGCCCCATACGTCTGCAAGCATGATCACTGTCACTTTCGTGGGAATTTGAGCCAGGCATGGGATGGGAGGGGACAGACACACAGCACAAAGGAAAGCCTGGAGGAAGCCGCTCATTGGGATCTGCTTCCACACACACTGCCCCACTGTGGAAAGGCCAGCAGCCTCTCTAGTCACTGCATGGAGTTGCTGTCAAGACAAACACTGTCAGCATCACAGCAACGGGAACAGAACAGTCCGTAAAAATAACCATAGAAATTCTCTTCTCTCTGATTACAAAGATACAAAATGTATAAAACCCTCCCCTGCCTCCGCTCCTGTGGCCACCCCCACCCCGCTCTCTCTCTCTCTCTCTCTCTCTCTCTCTCTCTCTCTCTCTCACACACACACACACACACACATACACACACACACAGTGTAGAAATGGTTTAGAAAGGAAGATTTCGATCGGTTTGCTTTTGATATGTAATCAGTGGCACCAGCCTGGGTTTGCTCATGGTGTAGTACTCATCCCCGCCTCCGGGAGCGCCCTGTCAAGTAGACATTTGGTCAGTGCAGCGCCATTCTGGTGCAGAGGTACCTGAGACCCCTTTCTCCCAGAGATGGTTTGCCTGCCTCTCACCCCACGAGTTCTCCAGCACCAATGGGTGGGGAGGGCAGGGTGGATTTGGGCCTCTGACCACCATCATCAGTTCTTTCCTTGTAGGCGCCTGGCACCCAGGGACTCCAAACCTCTGCTGAAAGTGTCTGGCCAGGCGATCATCCCTGCTTCTTCCTTTGCTCTTGCAGCAGCTCTGATCCCTCAGGAATGACCTTCGCTTCTCGTTATTCTTCTCGGGGAAAAGGAAACAAAATTAACAAATGTAGCCTCCTGCGCCTTACTCCCAAAGCCAAAGTGACACTCCCTGGGATCTCCCTGCATGGCCAGGGCCTGGGAAAGCATCATGCACACCTCTTGGTGCAATAAATAGCACTAAGGACGAGGGGAGGGTTTGACTGTGGCTCCCAGAACAAATGACCAGGCTAGGCACATATAAAAAACAGAATGCAGATCTTTTCCCTTGGCCATGCCCAGTCACCCAAGGGCCTGTGGTATATCTGTACCCTGCCATGCAGCCTAAAAAACATAGCTCAGAGCCACTTCCCCTCCATCCGTACATGGGAGCGGTACTGCAGGTGTGCCAGGATGGATGCTGAACCCCAGCACCTTCAGGTGCCAGAGGAGCATGGGGTGTCCTGGGGGACAGCTGCCCTTTAGAGATGTTAGCACTTCCATCCATTGTACTAGTAAGTACTTTTAGGACCTAGTTTGATCCGAAAGGGGTGATCCTGTTTCACCAGGAGGCTTTGTGCTTTCAGATCCCATACTCCAGGTGGCAATGCTCAGTTACCAAACAAACCAGGGGCGAAAGAGCAACCAAGTGGTTAGAAGATACAAACTATCCTCTGGCTAAGTCATAGCATGGACTGGACTGACCCAAAAGCTGCCCTGGAGAAGGGGAAACACTTACTCTGAATCTGGTGACAGCTCAGAGATGCTGTGGGATGTAGCAGAGCGAGGTGTTGATGGGCACTGCACAGAAGGTGTTGAGGAAGTCTGCACAGCAGAAGGAGTTGCTGTGGTCTGTGGGCCAGAGGGAGTACTGGAGGATTGCACAGAGGACAGGACAGAAGAATTAAAAGAAGCAAGGATGGAAGAAAGGATATCTAATTGCTCAGTGGAAGGATGTCGGCTAGGGATTGCTTCCAGATTTTCCCTGGAAGGCTGTCTCCTAGACAGAGGTTCTAGATTTTCTCGAGAAGGAAGCCTTCTAGAAGGAGGTTCTAGATTTTCTCTGGATGGCTGTCTTCTAGAAAGAAACTCTAGATTTTCCCATGAGGGATGCCTACTAGGCACTGTATCCAGATGCTCTCTGGAATTTGATCTTCTGGATAAAATGTCCAACTGCTCTCTTGAAGTCTGTCTAGCTAATGCTAGCTGGTCCCTTGAAGGCTGTCTTCCTGAAAGCAGATCCAATTGTTCTCGAGAAATGTCTCGACTTGGTAAAGTGTCCATTCGATCTCTAGATACTTGCCTATTAGGCAAAGTGTTTAGCCACTCTCTAGAGACCTCTCTTACTGGCCCACAGTCTAGTAGTTCTCTTGACCCAAATCGACTGGGTAAAGTATCTAGATGGTCTCTAGAACCTTGTCTCCTGGGTAGAGTGTTCCCATGATCTTTCTGATCATGCCTGGAAGCTAATGTATCTAAGTCTTCTCTAGACCCATGCCTGCTGGGTATATTTTCCAGATGTTCTCTAGACCCAGGCCTACTAGGGATAGTGTCCAATTGCTCCCTTGACCCAGGCCTGTTGAGAATGGCGTCCAGTTCCTCCCTGGACCCATGCCTGCTGCGTACAGCTTCCAAGCATTCCCCAGCATCGTTCCTGCTCAGCTGTTCTCTGGACATCTGCCTTCTCATCAGCATGTCAAGTTGCTCCCGGGAAGAGTACCGGCTAGCTGGCTGAGAGAGGCTGCCTGCACCAGAGTAGATTCTGCCATAAGAGGCAGCAGGAACAGCTCTGTGACCCAGGGTGGATGTTTTGTACCAGGAAAGCTCATTGGTCATTCTCCCAACAGACGGTAAGCCTTGCAGAGCTGGAGGGTACTGGAGGCGATTCTTCAAAATCCCTGCACAAGCAGAAATAAAGCAGAAAGTGATGAGAATCCGGTGACAGCACAACCCCCCCACCCCCATCTGCAAGAGAGCAAGGACAAAGCACCCGGCCTGGCGGCCCTGCTCCTCCTGGAGATCACCCCCGGATGGAGGAAACTGCTGGTTGTGTTTGCATGTTGCAAAACTTTCAAGGTCACGACAACCTGTGGCCCAGCAGCACCTCACCCCCACAAAGGATGAAGAGAAGCCACTATGGTGAGCAGCTCACTTGTAAGCGTGCAGCACACTTGGCTTAAAACAGCAGAAGGGACATTACCAAGACTACCTCCCATTCTGTCCCTTGGCAACATGTAGGTGAAGTTATAGCTCCAGGTCAGCCAAGGGAAATTTCCTCCTCGTCTCCATTCCTTCCAGGGTCTCTCTCTCTGAGCCTGTCAGGCTCTCCCTTTTCTGGCTACACGGGGACGGGCAGATGGCCAGTCCAGCACTGGTCTGCATGTCTCCTGCCTGCAGCCTGTTGTTTCCCAGTGCAGTTAGTTATGGCCGTGGCCCACAAAGAAGGCAGCTATTCTCCAGCTGTCAGTTGACTGCAAAGCCCACTGTTACATTCCCCCTTTTCTCTGTGAACTCTCCCAACCACTGGGGCTAGGGCTTGTAGCTGAATAAAAGATTTAAAAGAGGAGAAACTAATGTCTCCATAATAGCGCCTGAGAGCCACCAGTGTCTTACCGTTCCCTGTGGGCACTGAATGCATTGTCCGGGGCAAGGACAGGATGGTTCCAATGTGGCCTGCCAATCTCTCAGCAATAGTCACTGGGATGCCACCTCCCATGACATCTGTGCAGAGAGTGAAGTGGCTCTCCAGCTTCAGATGAAGGGTCCTCACTGCCTGCTCAACACCAAGCCTGCTGAACCTAGCACCGTCAGGGAGATGCTGGGAGTGCTAGGCAGGGGCCGTGGGGAGACTCTAGGGGTGCAGCCAGTGGGACACTGTGCCGGCTGGCAGCAGGGTATGTGCCCATCTGGGGAGCACTGGCTGCTTTAAGTCTAGTTACCTTTCCTCTGGCGCTGGGTCTGAGTGAGGGAGTTCTCATCCCCGCTGGTCAGGGCCAGGTCTGGCTGGTTGTTGTTGGCAGCATCCTTGTTGATGTCAAAGCCCAGCTTCCGCTCAGACCCCCATTTCTGCAGGGAGCAGGGGTGAACCTCGCATTCGCCCAGTGCCGGCCAATAGGACATCAGGTCATTGCCATCCATATCTGGGGAAGAACAATGCAAAATACTGGGGGGAGGAAGCAGAGTTATTCCCAGCTGTGAATCTGCCATGACACTCCCTGGGATAAAGTCCCAAAGGCTCGCAGCCCTTGCGCTTGACCGCCCACAATGTACTGGTGGGGCTTGGTGGAGCAGAACCGCCAGATGGGAGGGATGTGGTGATTTCCTTGCCTCTGCTGGAGTCACCCCATCTCCAGGTGATGCTAACCCAGCCCTGCCAAAGGGGTCTGCTCCCAGGACCCAGCAAGCAGCGTTTTGCCTTTGGAAGGCATTGCAGCCCATCAGACAGCAGCTACAGCAGAAAAACACCCTGTGGGGAGGAGACTTCCAGCTTAGCCCCCCCCCCGTCCCGCTCCCTCCCTCCCTCCCAATCTGCTTAGATCCAGGTGGCCACAGTGGCTCGCAGGCAGGCCCCCCAGCCTGTGGCAGGGCTCTCTCGTGGTACTTGCCTTTGGGAGTGGTGCTGGTGGGGTTGGTGAGGAGCCGCTCGCTATGCGCTGCCCGTTTGAACTGGCGCTGGAACCGGCCCCGGAGGCGCACGTTCTCCTCGCTCTCGGACGACGGGATGGAGAGGCTGCGCTCCTCGTCCAGGGAGAGGTCGCTGTCGGAGTCGGAGTCTTGGTCTGTCAGGGCACATGCAGGGTGGAAGTGGTGGGGCTGGGGGCATGTGGACGGCTTTTGAGCAGGGCAGGGAGGGAAGGAATCTTGGTTTCTGAGTTTTGCCTGTTAAGGTCCCTGGGTTACACCCTCCCTGATGTAGCACTACAAAACACAGGCCCTGGAGACCACTGGACATTGTCCACCGCACAGCCCAGCTCATGGCCCCAGCCTCCTAGGGGGACTGTGCTGTTCTCACCCTGGGAGACTAATCAGCCAGAGGGGGGCACTGCTGAGTGACCCTGGCACTCCTCCTCCCCAAGGCTGAGCGTACGCAGGAGTCAGAGTGACGCTGCTGGGAGTGGCAGGTGCTCTGTGTGCAAAGGTCCTGCAAGAAAAAGACCAGGAAACATCACCTCAAAGGCTGATCGCTAATGTGGGAAACGCCACTTGCTAGGGTAGCCTTTGGGCAGCACTTTGCCTTCTCGGGTTCGCAGACAGGTCCCAGGGGTGCGAGTCTTACCTCCCCCTGCATCACGGTGGAACATGGCCACATCCAGGTCCGTGGGGCCGGTGTGACCGAGCAGGCTGTGATCCAGGGCTGAGCCCTGATGCGCCATCATGTTCTCTCTGAAACGTACACGGCAAAACCAGTCAGACCCCCAATCCCTCACCTCCCTGTCCTCGTCCTGGGCACTGGGGTAATGGAGCGCTCGCCTCTCACCTCCCATACTCAGTATTTGTGCCTGGCCGAGAGGTCAGAACATGTGGGCAGAGCTCTGGATGGGAGGGAAGAACTGGAACAGCAAGGAGTGCTGCAGGGCAGGCACGAGGGGCACCGGCAGAGCTGCAGAGAGCTCAGCCTGGAGCAGCAGGGGGCTGCTGTGGGTCAGGACTGATGCAGGTCAGCAAAGCTGTGCAGGGAGTCTCAGGATTGAAGATCAGAGCAGAGGAGTCATAGATAGCAATGGCCCAGAAGGGCCAGGAAGTGACACCTGCACCTCCAGAGGAAGGGCATGCCCGCCCCACTCCATGGTGGCCCCACACCCATCCCTCTCCATATCTGTAGTTTCTCAGCCGTGCCAGTGTGGGCTCATTAGCATCCCGCTGCCAGTGGCCACCCAGACTGCCTCCCGCTCCAGTTGCACCCTACCTGAGGTAGCCCCTCTGGCTGGAGTGGGTGCGGGCTGAGCGCACACTGCTGACCGAGGAGATGGTGGAGGCTCCCAGGGTGATGCGAATGAGGCCACTTTCCTCAAACAGGGCCGTGTTATTATAGGCGTTGGGACCCTGGCGAGGAAGAGACACACAGAGGCTTTGTGAGGAAGACTCTGCAGCAGCTGGATCTTGAGATTCTCTTCCTGCCCTGGCCCAATGCTGGAAAGGGCGGCGGGGTGGCCCGAACACGTTCAGGAATCGCCAGTCTCTGGCCCAGTGAAAGAGTTCCCAGGGCTCCCAAGGGCATGGCACATGACAGTCCGTGAATTCAGACAGGGGCTGTGGGGCTAGAACCTGCCCACTGGCTGGCTGTCTCGCTGAGGTCCTTCCCACTGACCTCCTGGAGCAGGACAGCAGGGACCAGTTACCCTGCGAGCTGGGTGGGGAGGTTAGGCCTAGGGAGGGATTCCTTCTCAGGCAGAGTGCAGAGGAGGCCCTTGTCTGTGGTCTCGCTCGCTGCCCTTAACACCCACCTGAGCAGATCTAGCTGCCTCCTCGCCCTGACTCTTCTTGCCAAGACAGGCCAGTTTCCAGGCCTCTTGCACCTCTTCATTCAGGACGCAGAACAGAACCAACACGGCCAGGCCCTGTGAGGGAGGGGACGAGAGGCTATGAGCCTGGCTGGTGAGGGCGGGGAAGCGCTCGGCGAAGCCGGGATCCCTCACTTCCACTCCTCCTGTCAACAAGGCAGTGGCGAAGCCTGGCTTTGGCCATTTGGGAATGTGCTAATGGAGCCAGTCAGCTCTCCTCTAAGGCACCGCCTGGCACTGCATCCAGCTGCTTGCGTTTCAGTCAGTCATGCCTGCACCGCACCTGGGCCCCCCAGTCCAGCGCAGCACCGAGTGCTGCATCCGCCTCTGCCCTCAAGAGCTCTGACAGGGCAGCAGGGCCACAGAGTGGCAGCATTTCTGGGCTGCCCAGGTGGCACTTCATGACTCATTCGCCTCTGGAAGAGGACGGGACAAGTGGCTCCCTCTTGGAGAGTGCTTCCTGCTGGCCAAATTCACTGCGGCTCTCTGGGGGAGGGCTAGGGAAACAGGTGCCGGCCCTGTTAGCCCACTTGGTGCATGAGGCCCAGCAGTGGTTGAACCAGTGTCTTCCCCAGACACCAGTGTGTCTGCTCTGGGGTAGAACTGCGGGAGATTGACAGAGTTCTGGGGCCACAGACAGGTACTGACATGAACACATTCCAGCTCGCACAGTGACTCAGTGCCGGATCGGTCTACCTGCTCTCTGGGCCACCAGAGACTTACTAGGGGGGCCTGATTGCTGCAAGCTCCCGGGGCCGGGGCCAGGGCCAGTGGCCTGGATGGGGAGAGAGGACAGGGGCTGCCCGAGGGTGATGGGCAGGTAGAAGAGGAAAACTGAAACTGGGGTTGCCTGGGCAGCTCTGATTCTGTGCCATGCACGCAGTGGTTAGGGAGCAGTCTGCAGTCAGGCAGCAGCTGTTCCAGCCCCACTGCTGCTGGGGGGTCTCAGGGACAGCAAGGAGCCTCAGCAGACCGTGGCCTTGGAGGCGATGGGGTATAATTGGCTGTGCAGAGAAAGGTCAGGATGGCTGTTATTGGATGGCGCTGGGGTGACTCAAACAGTGGGGGCTGGTGGCTCTCGGTTTGCAGTTCCCGGCAGCTCTCGTGCATCCACTTCAAAGCTAGGCCCAATTCTTTGTTGGTCCATTTTATGACAGCAGAAAACTCCCTTGAAGATGGTCATGATTGTCCCATCACGTCCCGGAGCAGGGCTGCCTCAGAACGGGCATTGTTAAATCACAATGACCACCTCGTTTGGGCTTACAGCTGGAGTCCGTTCCTGGTGCAGCAGGTCTCTGTTTTGCTACAGAATGAGACGGCGAACATGGACAATGACTACCAGAGAAAGCAGTCAGCTCAGGAGTGAGCCGAGCAGCACGGGGTGCCTGAGGTCCGGCCCACTGGGGCAGCACTTGAGGCTTTGCTAAAGGAGGCCAGACACACCCAGGGATCGGTGAGGGGAGAAGGAAAGGAACAGCATGGAAGGGCGGGTGTAGCGGCTCTCACGGCACACCTCTGTATGTGTAGCGCTCCTAATGAAGGGAGGCGTGGTGGGACGGTTCTGTTGGCCAAACCCCTGGGGCGACTGGCCAGGCAGAAGCTCGAGGCTCTGCAGGGTTAGTGTCTGCACTGTGCTTAAAGTGTGCACCAACCTCAGCTGGTCTGTGAGAGGAACAACAGAGAGGCATGAGCAGCCAGCGTGAGAGAGCACCCTCGCAGGCAGTGCTCAGTGTGTGCACACGCGTGTGAGAGACTGAGCGAGCGACAGAGCCCACAAGCAGGTGGGGATTGGGGATGTCTGGAAGAAGCTGGTTTGTGTTGCTTTCCGAAGAAACACCTGCTGGCTGGGTGGGAACTCGGTGTGCAGCAGTGCTTGCAGTGGGAGGAATCAAGCCGGGGAGCTGCTGTAGTACTGCAAGGCAGGTCTGAGCTGGCGAGGGACATATGGGGGAGCTGGAAAGCAGGGGAGCTCCTGGAACACTGTAGGACCGACCTGGGGAGGCTAGCGTGGGGGAGATGGAAGCAGCACAGGGGAATGCTGCAGAATGGGTGCCCTGAGCTCATCCCAGCTCACTCTTTCCTGTCCTTCCCGCCCTCCTCTCCTCTGTCTTGTCTGTCTGTTTTCCCTTTAATCTGCCTTTCCAATGTTTAAATCTTCCCGCCACTTTTCCTTGTCCAAGGGAACCAGTGAGAGATGCTCCCCGCCGAGGGGGCAGAGCTCCTGCTTGGAGAGTTACCTGGAGACTGCAGAGGACAGTGCGGAGGTAGTGGAAAGCCAGGACACTGTTGTTGACAGCCAAGAGGCCAAAGAGCCATGTGGTGCTAATAACTAGAAGCAGAACAAAGGAGCTTCGCAGCGTCATGCTGGAGAGAGAGAGAGACAGACAGACAGGCAGACAGGCAGACAGATACACACACAGAGACAGGGACAGGGACGCAGAGGTTAGAATCTGTTAATCTACAGTCTAGCACTCAGAGACAGAGACAGGGGAAGTACAGTCCTGTCGTGAGCCGCCAGCTCCCCACACCACACTCCAGCACAACAGCTTGACAATACACTCCCTGCAGCACTGGGACCAGGTGCGCGCAGCATGTCTCCAACTCACGGGCCCACACCCAGGCTGGACAGGTCGCTACTCGCTGAGCACTGGCCAAGCACAGAGGAAGACCCAGCCCCGGCCCTAAGGAGCTTCCGTTCTGGATGAGACAGACAGGCCTGTTCAGACACAGCATACGCAGGGTGACCACGCGCTGGAGGCCCTTTGGGCTGAGGGGAGGCTTAAGGGCTGGCTTGGAAGAAAGGAGTGAAGGCATGAGTGGGAGAAGATGCAGAAAGGGCATTCAGGAAGCCTGGGAAAAATGTAGGCAGCAAGAGGGGGAGAAAGAAAAACAAGCACCGAGATGGAGGCTGGATCAGAGCCTGGACTATAAGGACAGGAAGCAGGAACGGAAATGGCAGGTGATGGGGAGCCAGGAATAGGGTTTGAGCAGGAGAACGACAGGGGCGGAGCAGTGGGAGAGGAAGCACCTTTCAGCAGAAGGCAGATGGACCAACTGGAGGGGAGTAAGGTGAGATGTGGGGCCTGACAGGACAAGGCTGTGGGAGCAGGGGTAAGAGGGAAGGACAGATGTTAGGGAAGCAACTGATATCGGCAACAGAAGCAGGAGTGGAAGGCGACGTGAAGGCTGAGACTGGACAACAAGGAGGACAGGCAGATTTTGACAGTGCTGGAGAAGGGGGGGCTTGTGGGAAGGAGAGGAGTTCAGACACTTGGAACAGTGAAAGCCAAGGCCAAGAGCAGCCTTGGGCCAGGGAGCAGAGCAGCAGACCCTCCACTGGGATCCTGGCCAATCAATACTCACAGAACTGTTTTCTTCTTGGTCTCTTTCTGGCCTGGGGAACAGGACATCTTTGCCACCAGCAGGAACATCACCCCATTCATCTGAAAACAGAGAGACTGGTCAGAAGCTGCTCTGCTGCTCCTACGCTGAGACTCTCTCTCTCCCCAGTCCTGCTGTCTCTGTCATGAGCCTCCAAAAGCTCCTGTACCTGATCCTGAATGGGAAGCTGAACTCTGGGCAGATCTGGGCTAACGAACCTCCTCCTCTGTCTGTTCTACACGAGCCTCTCTTCTCTGGGCTACGGACTCTGGCCTGGACTTGGGGAAGCATGACAAGAAGGAAAGCCCGGGGAGGAAGAGAGCACAAGAGAAAGGGGGGAAACCTCAAAGGGACAGTAGAAATATAAATGGAGGAGGGAAAGCAATGAGAAGTGGAAGAGGCAGCAGAAACCAGGGAAGGTGAGCGGAAGGCAAGGGTGGCAAACACATGGAGTGCAAAGAAGGGGAGGACATGGGGGGGTCGGGACACGGTATAAACATGAGAGGAGTTTACCACAATGACGACAGCAATGGGGCCTGCAAAGCTCCAGACCAGCTTATCGTGGATAGAAATCCAGCAGAAATCTGGGTTCCCATAGCCCTCTGGGTCCAAGCCAACTGCCAGTCCTGTGGGGAGAGAAAGGAAAGGTCAGTTCCACAACACAGCCACCTAGGAGACATTGGGGTCACTTTGCACTTCCACTATGGCCTCTTCCACCAGAGGATCTCAAAGCCAAGACCAAACCTTGGTCAGTGCAGCCTCAAAACACTCCTTGGAGAGCAGTATCATTGTCCTCATTTACAGATGGAGAAGACTGCGGTACAGAGGGGAAATGACTTATCCAAGGCCACAACAGAGAGCTGGGGCAGAACCAGGGACAGAACCCAGGTCTCCTCACCACCCCTTCCAGTGCTCCTCCTTCCCCTTGATTCCTGCCAGTGCCAGTGGTCAAGCTGCCGTAGCAATGGAAATATCTAGCAATGGCTAAGCTGTCTCTCCTGCTCTGCGAGGTCCATGTCCTATACCTCACTGTCTCTAGATGCCCACCTCACAACAGGGCATTTACTGCCAGGAACACATGCACCCAGGAGTGACGAACCTTGGGAAATGGATCTAGAGGAATAGCCACAGAACATTTGCATCTCATGCTACGAACCCTAGAATGGCAGGCGCGTCATGCCCATTAGATCAGAAAGGTCGGGAAGTCTTGTAGGTTCTTCTGTAAGAGTGAGACCCTGGCCTCTACACCCCATGTACATTTCACACCAGAACACTACAGAGCACCCTCTGCTGTGGCATCTACCACATCAAACACTAGGAGTGGTATAAACACCTGGTATCTCATCTCTGCCTTTTGTCCAGCTAATTCCTGCACCATATAGTACCTTACTGACTGTATCTCCATGGGCTAGAGTTTGTCTGTGGAGTTGCTCCGGGCTAGACCCACACAGTACAAACACACAGAGTGGCAAATATGAATGCTCACAGACATGCACATACATCCCCTCCACACTCAGACACCCAGGCTGGACCATACCCATGGAATCAGAAAGGAGACAAGTTCTGAGGCCCATGCACTGTTCCTTCAACAGCTGGTATTGCCATGCCGTAACAGGCTTTATCTATTTCCTACCTCCCTCAAAGAGGGAACCTGTCTTCCCAAGCATTTTTGCCCAGCATGTGGTACCTACCGGTGATGATGGCCGGCACCCCCCAGCCAATGGCATAATAGAACCTCATGGCTCCGAAGTTGATGTTGCGGGCTTCGGTCTGCATGCGGTAGATGTGGAGGCCCTGCACGAAGAGCCAGGCGAAGGTGGAGAGGAAGAAGTAGTGCAGCAGGATGGCAATCACAGTGCAGAGGAACTGAAAGGAGCAAATCACCACTCAAAGAGTGGACAGCCCGGCCAGCTGGGGAAGGGGAAAGGCCCCTCCTTGCCTGGCAATCTCTCTTGCTGCAGCAGAATCACCCCAAGAGCATTTTTGACATCCCTCATCCTGCTCTACGTGCGGCAGAGAGCTGCCTTGTGGGACTCCTGTGCCTCTGCTGCATGCCCCTGACCTCAGCTGCTGATTCCCAACCTACTAGAAAGGGCTAGACAGCTGAATCCAAAGTAAATAATAAAAGCTGGAACGACATACCCAAAGAGCCAACACCCAAACCACGCAGCCCCGTAACCCGGCTCATGTCTCTCTCCCACCTCACACTTGGCAGCCATTGGTAGGTGGTTTGAGGGATGCTCTCTGTTCTTCAGGGATGTGGTAAACATTCGGTCACTTCTGGGGCTTGAACCAAGGACCCAACTCAGATCCAGAAGCTCGTCCCTTTCGCACCACAGGAGACTCTCCAGTAGTAACCTCACTTCTGAGCTGGATGGACTACAGCCTCCAGGAGTGAGCGAGAGCTCATCCCCCTCAGACATGGGCCTCTCCTGATCAGAAACAGCCTGTCCTAAATTACAACCAACTGCCCGGTGCCTTAGAATTGGCACCAAGACCCAACACCACGTCTGGTGCCGGGGGCCCCAAAAGGGGTTGGATTCTATGTTGAGGAGTGTGGTATGAAACCTAGAAAGAAAAGATTGGATTAAATCGAAAATAATTTAGGGGGAGGTTCCATCCTGCAGGGCCATTCCCGAGCTCCCAGGGCCACCATTCAAACTAGGTCAAAATATGAAACACCGGAGACTAAACCAGCAAAGCCATTTACACTCCTGCTGCATTCACAAACACTTCTGTTCTCCTGCGCCTCCTTCTTACCCCCTGGGTCCCACGGTCTGACAGTGCCATCCCTCCCAGATGCACTCAGGACTGTTTCCTCCTCCCCTTACCTGGTTTTCAGTGTGGTTGATGCCCAAGAGGAAGAGCAGCTCAGAGAAAAAGAGGGTGACAGAGATGTTGGAGTGGATGCCCCGGGTGTTGGACTTGAGGCCTTTCAGACATGTCAGGAAGGAGAAGGTCAGCAGCAAGGCGACAAGAGAAAGAGACACCAAGGAATAGGTAACAATGGCCAAGGTCTCCAGGTCACCCTCTAGCTGCTGCAGATGGAAATCAAAGACAAAAGGCAGAGTCAGGCAAGAAAGCACTGAGCACGTGTCGGCTTTAAAGGTCTACCTCCAGCTGGGAGAAGCAGCCTGGGATTTTCTGCTACATTTCTGCAATGGGCACTGTCCGCAGCTGTAACCCAGAGTTCTACCCTGAATGTTCTGGTGCATTTAGATCATGGTGCCCACCTCATCAGGGGATGCTCCATTCTGCTATCTGTCCATGATATGCCCATCACACTCTCATGGAAATAAATCCTCTTGTTCTGGTTTTCACCACTGGGCATTCTCTCCCCTCACGCAGCCTTCCCACTCCTTGCTCCCCTCCCTCTTCCCTCTGCAGAGGTAGGGTTACCTCTCGTTGGGAGCTATCCATCAGCACCCCAAAGGTGCCAAACTGGGAACACTGGCAGCGCACGTGCGTGGTGTTTCTGAACACGAGATCACAGTCCCTTGCTGTCCAGAAGCCGGAGGGATCAATCCTGCAGCCACAAGAGAACACAGAGCAATCTCAAAGGAACAGGCCTTCAGAATCACATCCCCAGTCAGGCCCATGGTGGGCCAGTTCCACCCTCCCTGGTGATCTCCCACCGCTGCCCTCATTAGTAAGGGGTGCTATGCATGCTAACACAGCAGCAAGGATGGTTAAGGAGAGTCAGGGAACTAGTTCACTTCTCCAGTTTCTTTCATTAAACCTCTAGAAAGCTGCAGCCGCGAATGGCCCCAGAGCTAGTGAGAACCTTGGACTGGACCGCGGTGCAGACAGGGTGAGCTCTTACTGGCTGGAATGGTTCCACTGGACACAGAGGGGCTTGCTCCGGTTGGCCGTCTCCAGCAGACGGAACTCCAGCACCAGCGGCACGTCCAGTGTGCCCAGGACAAAGGTGTGGTTGCTGAACACGGACACGCTCACGATGGGGGAGTTCATGATGGGGTTCTTGGGCAGTCTGCGAGAGATGACATGGGCCTTGTCACTGAACCCATCAGCCACCCAACCTGCCTGGCATTTCACGGAGAATTCCAGGGGGGTTGACGGGGGCTGGTCTGGCAGCTGGAAACACAGCTGTGTCCACAGGACAGGCTGCACACTGCCCACGCTGCCTCAGGCCGTGGGGAGAGGGCAGGTCATCCTCTGTGGTCCATCTAGTCCTTGGCCTCTTCTTGAAGGCCGCCAACACGGGGCATGCTGAGCAGGACCAGTTGTGCGAATGGTTTCAGTGTTGCAGATACCAGCTCTGGACAGAGGCCCCCAGCCTCCACAAAGACCACTAGGCAGCCGTCAGATGAGCCAGGCTGGAACCCTGAAAAGCCCCACAGCCCGGACCCTGCATGGCGGGCAGGACCCAGTTGCTTGCAGCCTTCTCTGTCTAGAGCGCATTGCCCGGCAGGGTGACAAACACAAAAGGGGGGTGCAGCAGCCAGTACCTGAGACTGCGGCGATCCACCTGGTAGCGGGCGGGCAGCAGCCCCCCCAGGGTGCGGTAGATGATGAGGATGATGATGGTGACAGCGGGCTCGGGCTCCGGGAGGGTCTGCTTTGTGGGGGAGCTCTCCATTGTGTTGTTCACTTCCTGGCTTGTGAGCGTGGGGGTTGCTGTGGGTGGAGCTTGGGTCAGAAAAGGTGCCTATAATAGTGGTGTCTTGTCTTGTTCTGGGCCGGGGGAAGGAAATGTTTGGTGCCACTGGCCATCTCCATGGGCCGTGGCTCATGAGCCAGGTAGCAGCGCTGGGCACTACGTCGGGGACACAGTGGTGCCTCTTGGGAAGGAAGGTGTACAAAACCCCATTCATCTTTGCCGGGGCTGCAAGGAGGATCCCAGGGAGGTCCATGGCCCTAGCAATTCTCCTCTCAGCGTCTCTCTCTGGACACCACATGCAGGGTCGCTGCATCATGGCAGTCTCCCCACCTTGGCCAGACAGAGCTGCCCGGCATCAACACTCGGTGCCATTCCAAGAGCTAGCCAGGAAGCAATGCCAGACACTCCCATCCTGCAAGGGCTCAGCAGGCTCCCAGCTCCTGTGGGCCGCAGCACCAAGGGTGATCCCCCTCCCAGCCCAAGGGCCTGTCTCTCCTCTCGGCCCAGAAAAGGATGCCAGGAACCTTTGGGGTAAGACACACAGTTGCTGTCTGAGCTCCTAGGGGCAGAGGAGTCTCTGACAGACCCAGGAGACAGCCCAGGCTGGGTTTCTGGCAGTCAAGTCCCCCTGCCAGCTGTCCCCCTGCAGCGCCTGTCCCTTGGGCAGATGGTACTGAGCACAGTGCAGGCCATGTGTACAGGCCAACAGAGCCCACTGGGGAGGCAGCCAGTAATTCTCTTAGGCTCAGGGCAGGTCTTGACTTACCTTCCACTTTGGGGGCTGTAAGCACCGAGAGCGGGAGCACCACATGGGTGTGTGGGTCCCACATGGCCTGCCCCCGGAAAAGGGTGCTGTGGTAGCGGGGATAGCGCCGCCGGACGTGGGTGTGGTTCTCCATGCGGTCAATGCTGAGCACTGTGAGAGGAGGAGACAGAGGAATAAGGGGCCTGAGGCAGCTCAGGGAGCCAGGGCCCAGGTGTTGCAATGGGCTGGGTTCAGCGTGCCAAGGTTAACGTATTTGCTTCTATCTTTGGAGCAACCAATTCAAATGTGTCTGAGGTCATGAGTGCAGTGAATGTGATGGGCTCAGCCCAGTCCCTTGCAGGTCCCTGGTCACATCTGGACTTGCAAAACAGAGGGAGGGGCAGAGGGAGGGAGCAGCACTGTGGGGCGAGAAGGGTGTCCAGCTCCCGTCTGCCCTCGCTAGCTCTCTCTCTGCTCGCTTGCAGGAGCGATGCACTCACTGAGCTTGCTGGGCCTTGCTGTGGGGACTGTGAAAGGCACATGTGCCCTCCCAATACATACACTCCCTAATGGGACCGCATGAGCGACACAGCTCCTTGTGGGAGAATCACCTACTGCTGCACATCCCAGCTCCACCCCGTCATCCTTCAGTCACCAGAACCCCCTGGCACCTCCTCAATGAGTTAGCAGCAGGTAGGCAGAGGTCTGATGGCCCCTTCTGCTGGGTTAGGACTGAGGAGGAGCTGTGGAAAGTTATGGTCAGTGGATCCTGTCCTAAAGGATTTGTGGAAGACTGGGAATAACTGAGCGGCTGCAACTTTACTGGGGTAGAATCACCACTGCAAAGCCAACTATTAGTTCATGGCTCCCTGGGGGAGTACGTAGGGCAGTAAGGAATAACTTCTATAGTGCACACTGCTGGGGGAATAAACGGGAATGGAAACACTGCTACTGCGATTTGGCCAGGACAGGGGGTAACACTGCAACTCTCACAAAGAGCAACGGGAGCTTTGGTGAGCCGAAAGGGGAGTGAGGGTTTGAGCTTAGTGTTAGATCCCCTCCAGCAAGATAGCACCCCAAGTCTCAGCTGACTCAGAGGAAAGACCTCCACTTTCTGCAGGAGTCTAGGATTTCCTGGGGGGTCTCCCAGCCATCAGCTGACCAGCTGCCCCCACCTCAGCGTGGGAGATCACAGCTGGAGGCAGCAGGGCCTCAGGTTATTCTTTGTGCTCGTTTACTCTTTGAGTTGTGGTGTCAGAGCTGCATGCCCTGCGCCGCGCCGCCCCCCCTCTTGGCAATGCGGCCCGCCTGCTGCCTACTCACTGATGTTGGGGGTCACCACGCCAACGGGGTTGAGGTAGGTGAGTTTCATGTTGCTGGCGAGCGTGCCCGTGTATTCTCTCAGCTGCTCCATCAGTCCCACGCTGCCGTGTTCACTCTGCAGCAGCATGTCCCAGTGCTCCCGGTTCTCCAGGGCCAGCACTGAGCTGCCTGCCCTCAGCAGGTTCTACGGACAGAGATTAGAGGGAGAGTCTGCAGAGGGCTTGAAGGTAAAACACCATTCTTTGAAATCTTCTGAGCCTTCTCGCTACGTGACCTTCCCTGCCTGCTGCAGGTGATTCAAGAAAGAAGGGGGACGGTCTCTTCTCAGAGACCTTAAGCATTGCACCAAGGGGAGACAATCCCATGCTCCACCCCTTCGCAGTACTGGGAAGGGTTTCCTCAGCCAGGCCACAATGTGCCTTGCTCAGTTGTACCCTCTTGGCTCTCCCCTGCCCTCCCTGGGCTTCACAGCCTTTAGCTACTCAGAATAACAAAGGGGTGAAGCAATGAGATGGGGCAGGTGCCACTCCTCGAGGGGAGACGCCTGGCTGCTGCAGCGCTTTTCCTACTATGGGCACTGACTGCTCCCAAGCCATGTCAGGGCTTGTAGCCATCATACCTAGAGGCAAGGACCCCTGGCCCACAGGGCTCAGAGCCAAAGTCCCAGGCTCAGGTTGGTGGGGCTGATGAGCCTGGGAAGGCAGCACCTTTAGTCCCAGAGAAGCTGTGCTGCGGCTGACCGAGGGTCAGCGCTGAGAACTCTGCCTTCTTCAGCAGGGAAGTGAAGGAGGAAGGCATCTCCCCGTGGGAACGGCACTCACCTCGTTGAAGTGGGCGTCCTGCGTGGCGGTCAGGCCGAAGCCGTGCTGCCTGCTCTCAAACTCCATCAGGTGGGACAGCAGGCGGTAGGTGATGTGAACGTCGTTGCCAAAGTAGCGCTCCATCTGGTCCGTCACTGAGCGTAGCCGGTGGGCTAGCTTCTTTGCCTCAATGGTGTTCAGCTCTGTCTCATTCCTCTCCAGGCCCTCCAGCTGCCGAGAGAGAGAGAAGAGAGACGGGATGAAGCAGTGCAATGTGCCGTTAAATCTCGTCCCTCCCCAGCTCCCTCAGAAAACCAGCTTTAACCCAGGGCGAACAGGGAGAAAGGCTGATGCACTACAGGCCCAGCTGCTGGGTTTGGGGACCAAATTGCCCTTGGATTGTGCTGGCCATCTCTGCAAGCCTGTCCATGGAAAGATTACCTCTAGAGACAGTCACCAGGCCTGTGGCAGATTCTGGGACCAGGTATTTGCTCGAGTGAGCAGCAAACTGTGCCCCATCAATGAGCTCCCGACAGATAAGCAAGCCCCGATGACAGAGGTATGTGTCATTTAACTCCATGCAAGAGGGTCTGTTAGTTACAGAGACCTCCCTCAGCCAGAAATCTAGTCAACTTCAAAAAGAAGTTTCAAAGTGGTCTCAGGTGCCACGTCTGCCTAGGAGCCCACCTGGCAATTGCAGTTACCATCAGATTTTCTTGTTTTAAAACATACACTCTTTTCTTCTCTGCCTTTGTGAAAATCCACAGAAACAACCAGATGAAACTGACTATGCTAGGTTAAGCATTATGCACAAACTAAACAAGCTGGGGAAGAGCAATGAACACAGTTTTTTCTCTCCCATCTCATTTAATTACAAGAATCAGTGTTAGTCATAACTGAAATACCCTAAACAATATTCAGCCAGAATTTTGACTCTGACAGTTGAAAGCATCCCTTTACATCTACAGGCTGCTTAGCTTTGGTGCTGCAGAGCTAAGTATTATTGAACCCCAGGCAAACAGCAACTATTGATTTGTTGTTGTTCTTGTGGTCAATTTCTGTGCAACAAAACAATGAACTAAAACAAGTAACTTCAGAGGAAGCTCTCCAGCAGTGCAATGGAATTTCAAAGACAGGCTAAGTGAAATTAAACAATCCAGCAGTAATGACTTGTCCAAATGTCTGGAACTGAACTGGTAGAGGAACCTGAAGATTCATCATTTCATCTTACTGATCAGGCAATAACTAAGAATGTACATACTGGGGGTGGTGACACAGCTGCTACGTGGACATTTATTGCTATTGAAACAGAGGATGCTAACTCATCTGATCCTTGTGGCCCTCTTGGGGTTATTTATGCTTTCTCGCCGAATAGTGGGTTGAGATAAATGCATTTATTCATAAGGGGCAGTTTGTGATTGCAATATTCTGGCATTAAACTAAACTAAAATCTAGCTAAAATTAAATTCCTATTTCAAGGAAGGGCAGGTCTGGAGCATCAAAGCATTGAGAGGGGCTCCTGATGGAAGCAAGTTCATGTTCTGGGTCAGATTTTCAAGTGCTCAGCACCCCTCATGGGGACTAGATTTTCAAAAGCGCTCAGATGTTGGGAGCACAGTGGGTGCTGAGCAGTATGGAAAGTCCAGCCCTTATTTAGGGGCCTAAATGGGAGCTGAGCTCTTTTGAAAATGTAGCTTCTGAGGGCTATTCCCTCCCGGTGAGCTGCAGCCTGGGGAAGGAGTAAAGAGGGCAGATTACCAGTGTGGAGAGATCCTTGAAGGCAGGTGATGTGCAGTTGAAGAGATCTGGCTCCAGCCAACCTTTCTCTTCATCGCAGTGGCGAATTGCTGCACCTGAGAGAAGGAAGAATTGCAGATTCAAAACTCAGAGACTTGGGACAGTTTCGCAGCTGGTTAGGTCAGTGCCATTTCCAAAGCTAATCCACCATGCTGTCAACATCACTGAGAACAGCATCAGGGACTAACGCCAAAGCCCTGGATTGATGGGGGGCCAGCTGAACTAGCCATTCTGAATCCAGCTCGCATTTCATTAGCGAGCTGTTCACTAGCAAGTCTGATTTTCTGTGAACAGTTCCAGTTTCCGTAACAATTCACCTAATAGCTGGGGAAAATCATTTTCAGGCTATGGGTTGTTCAGAAGCTGGTCCCTTCAGTTATTTTCTATTTGTGGTATGTGCTTGGTTACCTGTGTAACAGGGCATAACTGACTGGATGAGACTTTTAGAGAGGGGAATAACGAATTGAAAATTACAAGCAATGTAATTTACAGAGCTACTGGGGCTGAGATCTGTGTACCTTGCATATTGACAAACAAGTACCTACCTCCCCCAGTGCTCACCTGACTCCCACAGCTGACTAAAGACATGACTGATAAATCACAGCCCACTTGGCACGGCGCTCGCATTCACTGAAATCCCCGCTGAGACGTTGCCTTTCTCACACCCTTTGTCTACTTAGGCTTGTCTACACAAGGAAGTTTACTGGCATAACTACACTGGTGTAATTACACTGCTTTAGTTAGACCAGTATAACTCCCTGGGTGGCCACACACGTTCTGGAATGAGTGTCCGCACAGGGAGTTACCCTTATATAGCTACAGCAGTATAATTCTGCTGGGGTACTTATGCTGGTAACGTTCTCTGTGTAGGCATGTCCTTCAATAATAAGCTCTTTGGGGCAGCAGCCATCTCTCACTCTGTGTATGTACAGCGCCTAGCACAGTAGGCCCCTGATCTTTGCTGAAGCCTCAGTACTTCTGGAATATAAATAATCATATATATCCCATCAACCAGTTCTGTTTAAAAACCACCCACACAACCAACATCCTCATTAACAGCCCCACAGCAGGATCCACATTATCCATCCCCAAAGCAGCACAATGATCAGCAACAGCATTGAGTGCATCATAAATGCCACAGTCAGTATCAACCCAGCTTGCATATGAAGCACACCATGCACTATCGCTAAGGGTGGCACTGGTGCTCTCTAGGGCAATGTCCTGACCGGGGGCAGCTCCAGCGAAGTAACACCACTTAGCATTTACGGGGGGGGGCCACACACACATACAGTGACTAATAAGCCTCACGCCCTCAGCTGGATCATTGTCATGATCTCAGTTTTACTGATGGGGAAACTGAGGCTCAGAGAAGGGAAGCAACTTGCCCAAGATCACATGGGTTGGTGGGGAAGCCAGGATGAGAGCTCAGGAGTTCCTGGCCCAAAGGAGCCCCCATGTTCAGCATTCCAGCTCATTCATCATCATCATCATCATCATCATCTTCCCCAACCTTCTCCTCCTCCTTATTGTCAACAGCAACAGCAACCCAGCTAGCCATGCCAGATACAGAAAGGGTGCAATGGTGGGAGCAATCAGCAAAGGAGGAGACAGTCTCTCTGTTATCTGCTTCGTGTCCTCCCTTCAGCAGAAGAATGAGTCTCTATCCCTGTAACAATCCCAGTGGCTTTGCTGAGCTGCCATATTTTGGGTAGGATCCTGCAGAACATTCATGGTCATTGGGCTCCTTTACCAAGGCTCCCTCTGTGATGTGCTAACTAGAGAATGGCCCTGCCCACCCAGCAGAGTGACCTGGCACATGGCATGTGAGGCAGGGTTGGGGGCCACTTGACTTCTCCTAGAGCACCTGATACAGCGTAAAGGCAGCAGAACATAAAGGGGTGGGAGGAAGTGGGGAGCAGTGTCTGGCTGCAGCTGAATTTCTGCCAGTTAGTTTGCTTGGGGATAGGAAAGGCAATCGAGGGCAGCCGTGGATATAAGGAAGCCAAGGCGAGGTGCAGCGTTAGTAGCACAGTCAGCAGCCCTGGAAGCATCAGGGGAAGCATGGGATCTGCAGGTGTCTCAGGCAGGGAGAGGGGAATGGAAAGCCACACGAGCAGCCCTTGCAACACATAGTGAGGGAAATGGGACAACAATGGGTCCTTACCTGCACCCCGCAAACCTGATCAGGAGGGAGCAAAAACGGGGAAGAGAAGCGACATGGTTAAGAGCTGAGAACCGGAGTGGGAGAAGACTGCACTTCCCGGGGAAATGTGTGGAGGAGGTGAAGGCTTGGGACTGGCCCTTTTTGGCTCAGTGGCTCCCAGGCTCAGAACTGCCCTGGATTCCCAGAAGCCAGCGATTCCCTGGAGGTGGCAGTCTTCCTTTCTGATGTGGCACTCTCCAGACTTAGCCACACCGGATCACTACAAAGTGCTCTTGCTGGGGCTGCCTGTGGAGCCCACTCAGGAGCTGGGGCAGAGCGTGGCTGCTTGCCTGCTGTGCAGGGGAGGCTGACTGGACCACATAAGACCCCCACTCTGCACTGACTCATGTTTGCTTCCAGGTGCTGAGTGTTATCTCAATGGCCTGGGCTGCGGCTCTCTTCCTCTGCCCCTCGGTGGCAGTTACAGACAACTGGGACTCTTGCTCTCTGCAGCTACGGTTGAACTTGAGGAGGAGGTGCAGAACCTTCCTCGCTGTCTCGGGGATGTGGCAGACAGAGATTGGCCGGAGCTGGGCACAGGATGCAGTGATAGGTAGGGATGGAGGGCCAGAGGGAAGGGGTGGCCCCAGGAGTTTTGGCCCCTCCTGTTCTTTTTTTGAGTGATGTTTCTGGACCTACGTAGGCTGCTCACAGAAGTGGCCCTGCACTCCTGTCTCTGTTTAGAAGACCCCCCGAGAACCTCCAATCATGTAGCTTGGATCTCAGTGTGAGGTTGCAGCCCCACCTCTCTTTCTGGAACAAGGTCTGTGCAGATCTCCTCTGCTCTCCCAGCTCCAAGACAATACATCTCCCCTCACGCTACCATTCTCTGCACCTCAAGCCCAGGAACACAGGGCTCCATTGCTCCAAACCTGACCACAGCAGCAGCTCTCCCTCACTGCCTGAGACAGTGCTGGCAGCAGGAGCTGACCATCAGGGGCTTTAGAGCCTTATTGTGGCAGGAGGGCGTTCCACCTTCCTGAGGCTGAGGGACACTGCAGGATGTTCACTGCAGGGCTCCAGCCATAGGTCCCTCTGCAGCCTTCCCATGAGGATCACTTACCCAGGGAGCCTTTGGGACAAGGCACTGCAGCTGGGAGCCCAAACTTGGTCTGAGGCCACCAGACACCAGCTTTCAGGGTTTTAGGGCATCCATCATAGAGCACTGCAAATGGAAACAAAGGAGCCGGAGTTAACCGGGGCAGAGGGGAGGGGTTTGTCCCAGTAGAGTGTCCACAGGAGGGCATCAAGGACAGCTCCCCAGGAGAAGGTCAAGGGCGCAGGGCTCAGGGAGTTTTGCCTGACACCGTCTCTAAGATTCGAGTGCCAGGCTGCTCTCCATGCACAACATACAGGTGTCTCCAGACTCACCCTCACAGCCACTTGGCGTCACCTCCGCAAAGGGGCTGTCACAGCTGTTGCACTGTCGACCAATCACTCCGGGCCTGCAGTGGCACTGGCCCGTTTCCTGATCACATGATCGTGAAGAGGAGCCAACGGGGTAGCAATCACAGGGCAGGCAGGTGTCACTCCCTTTGGGGCGGTAATGGAACTCCTGCAGGAGAGGGGCAGGGAAGGTGGTTAGAGGAATGAATCATGGGAGGGGGAGCAGCAGGATGGCCTAGCAGGCAAGAGGCAGGACCCGAGGGGATGAGTGAGGGGCCTGGTAAGACAGGGAAGGGCACAGGTAGGACAGTGGGAAGGGGAGCAGGACCAGCCAGACAGAGACACAGGCACCTACATTTCAGCTTCTTAGTGCTGAGCTGGTGGGGCACATCACCAGCTTGGCGATCAGGGCCAGCCCTAGGTGCGGCAGCATCCTATGCAAAGCAGCACATGCAGGGATTCTTCCAGCTTCCTCCCAACTTATCAATCGGTCTCCCCACTTCTGTGCACACGTACGCCCCACTTCCCGGCTGCCTGTCGCTTCCCTTTCCCCATCACCTCTTTGTGAGGCTCCACAGCAGGAGGTGGGACTGATGCGCAGCTTTCCACGGGGGAGCAAGGAGGGCTCTAAGGGAATCTACACTCTGCCCCAGCTGGCCGGTAATGGGTGCTGGTGAGTCGGGTACACGCGAGAGGTCCAGGGCCACAGAACAAGGTAGCTAGTGGTTGCATGAATTACTACGGGCCTGAAGAGGCCGCTGACGAAGGCAGATGGGACGAGGGCCACGTCTCAGGTGCCTGAGGGTGGGTGAGATGAGGGCTGTGCCTGCAGAACGTCCCCCTCACCTTACAGTGGCACTGCCCGTTGGTTTTATTACAGTCTGGGTCAAAGCCCTTGTTCACGCTGCAGTTACAAGGCCCACAGGTCGGGTTCCCCCACCAGCCCTTTGGACACTGCTGATCCATCCTGAGGAAAGAAACCCACAGTCACCTGACAGCCTTCTCTCACCCACCTCCTCCGGAGCTCCGACAACATGAGCTACTGGGAGCAGAGTTCGGCTCCCAGGCATGGCCCCTGCCCCGACAGGCAGCAGGGTTACCCGCTGGGGTTGGAGGGAAGGACTTGCAGAGCATCTGAGCAGTCCCATTTGGACAGTATTCAGAGCAGCACTGATGGATTCAACCCTCCCTCAGTCAGAGGGAGAGTAAAAGCAACTTTGAAGAGGACTAGAGTGGGGTCCAGTGAGGGGAGATCCCAGAGGACCCCCCATCTCTCCACCAAAGCCAGCCCCCCATCATTGCACTTGCCCCAATGAGTGCACTCTAGTGACCGGCCAGAGGGGGAGCACTGCACCCTAGGAGAGCCAGGTGAGGGAACACAAAGAACAGGACCAATCACCTACTGCTAGAGCACATCTGCGGCTGCAGCTTATTCTCCACCTGACGTCACCCCTCTCCTTCCCAGATGCTTCTCCACTAACCACTGGTAGGGCTACAAAGGGAGGAGTCTGACCTCAGAGGGGTAATAACAAGCAGCGGCCAGTCCCAAACCCTAGCTCCAATACCAATACCCTCAGAGCACAAGGCTCCCTCCGAGGGGCCTGGAGATTATTGCTGGATAGAGAGTCGAGTCCCTCCAAGGCAGAGCTGCCCTGGGTCTCACCTGTGCTCGCAGTACTGCCCAAAATAGTTTCCTCCACATTCACACACATAGCCCAGGAGAGAGCCTGGCTTTCGCCGACACACTGACTTATTCTTGCAGGGGTTCAGATGGCACACGTCAATGCAGTCCCCACCATAGTATCCTGAGGGAACAGACACAGACCTTCAAAAAAGGGAGCGAATCATCATGGCTTCGTAAGGAAACACTGTGAAAAACCAGCAATGCTGGAGTAGAAGCAAGAGAGGTATGGCATTTCTTCAGGTGGATCACAGGGTTTTATGCCCTCTACTGAGCCAGACCAACCACATTTCTGCCTGCTGCTTTCTAAGGGGATTTCCAGTCTCTGGGTGCGACCGAGTTTTGAGCAAGCTACAGAGTGACCATTACTCATAGTGCTATGGTCCTACGGAGCATTGCCATGTGTGTAAATAGCCCTAAGGAGCGGTGGCAGATAGAGAGAGAAAATACAACACAGGCAAAAGGAAAAGGGGAGAAGACAAGAATGGAAAAGAAACAGAACGGAAACGGGGAAGAGAGAATGCAAGGAAGGCAGGGCTGCCTGCGTCTCTGTTGGGTGTGCCCTACCTGGCTGGCACACGCAGGTGTAGCTCTGCCACTCATCCCTGCAGATACCGTTGGCAGGGCAAGGACTGGAGTCACAGGGGTTGGGCACGCTGCATCCTGCCTCCACGTTCAAAGCTCTGTTGGGCTTGGGTAACGCCATCCCAGAGGGCGTGTCACCGAGGCGCACCCCCTGAAAGCCAAGTCAGAAATAACATGGTAAAGCCAGGTTCAAACAGGAACGGGGCTCAGGGCTTAGGTGACAGGAGCCTGGCCTGAGTGACCCAGCTTGGCTCTACGGCAGGGGCCCTGGTTCCACCTTGTGGCTGCAGGAGGCTCAGGTCAGCAGAGCTGACTCCTGCAGATCTGAGAGGTGCTGCCCTAGAATCGAACTCCCCTGAGCTGCCAAGGGTCCTGGAAAGTCACCCAGCAAACATTGCCAGGCCGTTCCCATCAATTCCCCTTCCCTCCTGGTTACATCCTGCTGCTGCACCCAGAGGTCACATTCCATTGTTTCAGGTCCCCCCCATGCAGAGCGCTCAAGCCTGAAGCATGTCCATAGGGGCTCTGGGAGCAGCCTGTGGGAGCAGAGGGCCCTGGACTGGATTTCTGTACCTATCTGGAACGTGCTCTCGGAGCAGCCTCTGCAGCTAGGTCTGGGGATTCTAATTTCCCATCTCTGAATACTGCCCATGGCAGAATGAGAATCCCAGCTTGTGGAGAATGCGTGGGAGGCTGCTGGAACTGAGCACTCACCTGTATGCAGCCCTTCAGACCACTCTGCACCTCGCCAGACCCTGGGATTCCGCCAATGTGGAGATGCTTCACTTTCAGCCCGTGCAATTCATTTCCAACAACCACTGTGTCCTGCAAAGGAGGTGATTAAACAGGAGTATCACATGGCCATTCCCAGATCCCAAATCTGGGTCTGCGGGTCTTCATACTCCCTTCCTGCTCCACATAAACCTTACTGTGCAGAGAACTAATTAGGTATATGGGGACTAACATGACAAGCTACCCCAGAGGCCGGAGAGAGGCATATCAGCAATGCCTAGGAAGACAGACGGCATCAGAGAGGCACCTTTGACCTAGACAAATTGGAGGATTGGGCCAAAAGAAATCTGATGAGGTTCAACAAGGACAAGTGCAGAGTTCTCCACTTAGGACAGAAGAATCCCATGCATAGCTACACACTGAGGACCGACAGGCTAGGCAGCAGTTCTGCAGAAAAGGACCTAGGGGTTATAGTGGATAAAAAGCTGGATATGAGTCAGCAGTGTGTCCTGGTTGCCAAGAAGGCTAATAGCATATTGGGCTGCATTAGTAGGAGCATTGCCAGCAGATCGAGGGAAACGATTATTCCCCTCTATTTGGCATTGGTGAGGCCCCACTTGGAGTATTGTGTCCAGTTTTGGGCCCCCTACTACAAAAAGGATGTGGACAAGTTGGAGAGAGCCCAGCGGAGGGCAACAAAAATGATTAGGGGGCTGGAGCATAAGACTTATGAGGACTGAGGAACTAGGCTTGTTTAGTCTGCAAAAGAGAAGAATGAGGGGGAATTTGATAGCAGCCTTTAACTACCTGAAAGTGGGTTCCAGGGAGGATAGAGCTAGGCTGTTCTCAATGGTAGTAGATGACAGAACAAGGAGCAATGGTCTCAAGTTGCAGTGGGGGAGGTCTAGGTTGGATATTAGGAAAAAGTTTTTCACTAGGAGGGTGGTGAAGCACTGGAATGGGTTATCTGGGGAGGTGGTGGAATCTCCATCTTTAGAGGTTTTTAAGCTGTGGCTTGACAAAGCCCTGGCTGGGATGATTTATCAGAGGTTAGTCCTGCTTTGAGCAGGGGGTTGGACTAGATGACCTCCTGAGGTCCCTTCCAACTCTAATATTCTATGATTCTTATAAATACGTAGCAGAGATTACAGACTTCACAGCCAGCACCCCAGCCCTCACATCCCCTGCACCGAGGATGCATTCGGCCCTCCCTGAGAGATCCCGACTGCTGGGGGTTGGAGGCTACAGACCTGGTAGAGTCCAAAGTCCAGGTTGACGGTGATGATATAGCGCGTGTCACGCCCACTGCGAACATCCCGCAGCTCCAGTTGGAGATCGTGCCACTTCCCATCACTCAGGTGCAGCTGGTCCAGGAGGAGCTTGGTGGTGTGCCCAGAGCCTCTATTCACCACGAAGGAGAGCATGCCAGAGTCCAGCTGAGGAAAAGGGCAGCCAGCAACAGAAGTGGTGAGCAAGGCCCCAGCCAGCTCCTGTTACTCCCCTTCTTCTCTACGAACCCGCACGTGTGCGCTGTACATGGGGAAGGGTCCCCAGCTCAGCCAGGAGCCTGTCTGAGAGACTGGCCCTGCTGTTGACATTGTGTTTGTGGCTGCAGCGGAAGTACCTGGCAGAGGA
This sequence comes from Emydura macquarii macquarii, assembly GCF_026122565.2. Taxonomy (NCBI): domain Eukaryota; kingdom Metazoa; phylum Chordata; order Testudines; family Chelidae; genus Emydura; species Emydura macquarii. The sequence continues at coordinate 12,878,026 of NW_027131105.1, read as the reverse complement.
TGGTGGTGTACTGGCCGGCATGAGCCTGAAGCAGTGCCCCGTCCAGCCGGCGTGTCCGAAACGCCAGCCCCACGTACCACGGCATGGAGATCTTCACCTCGTTCTTGAAGTCCCAGGAAAGGATGCTGTTGCCATGGAAATAGTGAGCATGGTGCATGGCTGGAAGGGAAAGCAAGCGCATAAGGCTTGTGGAAGTTTGGAGCAACATGGGGAGCACTGATTCCTGCGCAGGGCCTCCAATCACACTTCATTTGGCAAGGGAGGCTAGATGGCTCAGTCTTTGCAGGGTCTGAGCAGGCCAGAGGCAGGCCGTGCCTCTTGCCAAAGAGCAGCAGAAAGCTCCATGTACTGCCGTTCCCAGGAGGTGCCAGCCTTTGAGTGGTTTTTATTTATTTCTCCAATCTCTACTGCACCCGTTGCCTTGGCAACTGGCCACTTCCCTTCTGGGAAATAAAGCATGAATGCTGGCGACACCATGCACTGGAGGACCCGACCTGAACCCTTATGGGAGCGAATTCCACTGATACATGGGCAAGATTGCACAGCCTTCAGCACCGCTGGCTCCTTCTCACCAGAATATTCAGGGACTCTTTATGGAACAGTTTCAGGCTAACACTTCCCTTGTACATCCCCAGCCTGCCTCTCCTCAGGACACACTCACCATGCCTGCAGTCCTTGCCCCCGAAGCCCACGGGGCACTCGCAGGAGAAGGTTCCCCAGCCCACTGAGCAGGTGCCACCATTCTTGCAGGGGTTGGAATCGCAGAAGGTGTGCTTGGCGTGGCATCCTGGGGACATCGTAGACACGCAGCCAAAGCAAAGAGACAGGAGGGGACTTATTTTCAGTTGCTTAGCCCTGGCATTCACCTCCCAGCACCCCAGAACATTGACATGGGGGAGAAATATCAGCAGCTTCTCAGAGCAACCAAAGGGGGAAGCCATGACTGAGATCTCTACGCCTCTGTCAGTACACAGCCACCATGATCTCCCCGCCTGCCCAGTAACAAGGGCAAAGGGTGTCACCCCTAATTCTGCCAGGGTGAAAAGGCAGCAGAGAGCTAGAGTGACTCTTGCCAGGGAATCACCCAGGACCCCCCAGGGACAGGCTGGCTTTGCATTCCCCACATGGCTACCAGATGTAAAGCCTGAATGGGGCAGCATGGTGAAGCGCTATTTGGGGGTGAGAATAGGTAGCCCAGGGGCTATTCATGAGATAAGGAGTCTTTCATCACTAGGTTCCTGGCTGGAATCTGGCCCAGGTCTGGAATATCCAATGAGATGTGAAATAAGCTCCTGTCTGTTCAGGTCCTTATGCAGGTGTCTACTTCACAAAGAACATGTGCATACCATGTCACGGCATACACTGCGCTCCTAGCAGATAGTTCAACAGAGGCACTGATGACTGCATGGGCTAAGGAGACCAAGTTTCTCTCTTTCTCCTAGAAAGGGTTGGGGTTCTGTGAGGAAGTTGGTGCGACTGCTACCTGTGCTGCTGTTATTAGAGCCTGGGCAGCTCCCGCTGTGGACAGAGGATTGTGTGTCCTGTGCTGCCCCCCCAGCAGCTTTCCCCAGCAGGTAGCTCCATTTTGGGGTGGCAGTGGGATTCAGGGAGGATATGCAGCCCATGGACTTTGGCACAGAGCAGAGATGCCACACACTCCTGTTACCTGCAGAGGTCCCATTGTTTGCAATGTAGGTAGCCAGGTCGATCCGTTTGCTGTCGATGTACAGGTCTCTCATGCACCCCACAAAGTCCCTGTGGGCCACTGGGAAGTTCTCAGGCAGATTGGGGACCCCTCCGAGGAGCAGGGGCCCAGTGAGGTCCAGGGACCTGTGAGAAGAGAAGGCCTATAAGAGGTATTTGCTGCAGAGGAGCTGCAGGTCCCAGACAGCACTACACAGGTCAGTTCCCCTCAGTGCCTCAGCAAGCTGATACAACCTGCTGGGGATGAGGCAATAATGGAGGCCCTGTGCCTGGTGCCCACAGCCAGGGGAAAGAGGCAGAAGCACCATGCTCAGGCTCTGTGGCAATGTCATCATGCATTGTCCTCCCAGTGAGGCATGCAGGGTATGGGACAAACCACAGACAAGCAGGGCTGTGGGGGATCTCTGGATCCGTGGCACCCCAGCTCTTCCAGGTCAAGTGGAGTATATGCTGATGGTGGGAGCAGTGTAGGCTCCTTCCTGCCAGGACTTGGTGAGCTCAGAGCTCCCTTTTATCCCTGATCCTGAGTCCCTCACCCCACTGCAGCGAGCAGCAGGCCCTCGGGACACTCACTTCTTGGAGCTGGACTGTGTGCCCTTTGCTGCACAGGAATAGTTCCTGATCTCACTGCCGAACTGCAGTGCCACTGATGCATCGCATTCATCCACCATCAGGATGGCCACCTTGTCCTTGGAAGGCCCCTGCACCACCCCCAGGGAGCCAATCTTGGGCTGAAACCAAAAAACCATGGAGTTAGCAGGCTCCCCTCAGTGCCAGCTCCTTCAGCACAAGGGATGCACCATGTACACAGCACAGATGTGCCTGAATGGCCCTGTGCAGGGGACAGTACTGAGCATGAGCAGAACAGCTCAACCAATCACAAGGCAGGATTTTTGGTACCCCGTTCTCCTTGAGCTGCTGACAGGTGGTCCAGCTACTCCTAAATGCATGGGAGCCTCTCATCATCTTTCCAGGGTGATGTACACCTCTCCATTACGTGACTCAATCCATCCAATCAGGGACCATTAGAACGGATGATGTCACTAGGGATGTAATAGGTTAACCGTTTAACCAGTAATCAGCTGTTTAAATTTTTTTAAACAGCTGATTACCATTTAAACGGGGGGGGGAGGGAAAGGAGCATCAGCAGCTAGGCTGGTGCTAGGCTAGTGAGAGCAGCTGGGCAGCTCTTGCTGGCAGAAAGCGCAGAGCCCAGCGTGGGGGTGGGGGGAGCCACAGCTGGGCTCGGCTCCCCACAACGAGAGCAGCTGGGCAGCTAAGTGGATGACTGGCTCTTGCAGGTGAATTGGGACATTCCATTTCTCATCCCCCAGCACAGCACAAGCCCTGCCCCAGCATGGAGAAGGAGAGAGAATGGGACAGGGACTCCGTATGGCAAGACAGGGCAGTAACTACCCAGTGAGTCACAGACAGACACCTATAAGGGAGCTAGTCATTTCCCAAGCACAGCATGGAATTTACTCTACAGAGGCACGCAGGGAAGATGTCTCAGCTTTTTTGAGTTTATCCAGGATATCCCTGGTAGCAGAATAACCAACATCAGATCTGCAGCTCTCTCTAGGTGGCCTCCTAGCCTGCATCCCTTCCACTTTCACTAAGATAGAAAAATTAGGCCCAACTCCCATCTGCGACAAAGCCTCTCAGTGGGACGAAGATGGAGAGAAGATGGCCAGGAGAGTCAGAACTGGAAAGACTGGTGCCTGTTTCAGAGAGCTGAAACAGGGCTTGGAAGGCAGAACAGCAGGGACTTTCCTAATGAATTAAGGGTCGCCGGTACCAGCCATACAGGCTGGACATCCCCAGCGCCTTGGCACTGCTCAGTTCTCCCAAAATGTGCCTGCTGGGGAAGCCCTGTCCATATTTGCAGCTCACCACTTCCAGATTTGCAGCCAGTGGGACAAACAGGACAATCCCAGGGAGAGAAAAGAAAAGGTGGCACGTACCTTGTTGTAGTAGCGGAGCTGCACTGTGTGCCACTGCCCATCACTCACACCCCCCGGCAGGTACGGGGTCACCAGGGTGCTCGACTCACCTGAAAAGCACAGCACTGTTACACACTGTCACACAGATGGACTTTGTCGTGCACAAGGGAACAGTGCAGTGACGAGGGAAGGAGCTGTGCATCCACAGGGCAGGGCCACTCTCATTCCCAGCAGACTGTCTCTCATGCACCCAAACCCCCCCGCCCACGCATACGACGTCATTCACACACACATGCACTGATGGAGACACACGCTAACAATCAAGTGTGTACACACCCCCACACCTGTAGAAACAACAGAGATTCATAGATTTTAAGGCCAGAAAGAACCATTGGGGTCATCTAATCTGACCTCCTGTGTACCATAGGACACAGGACTTCCCTGAATTAATTTGTGCTTCACGCCCAATAGCTGTGGTTGAACTAGAGCAGATCTTTCAGAAAAACATCCAGTCTTGATTTAAATGTTTCCAGTGATGAGAAATCCACCTCAACCCTTGGTAAGTTGGTCCAATGATTAATTACCCTCACTGTTAAAAAACTGTGCCTTATTTCTAGTCGGAACGCGTCTAGCTTCAGGTTCAAGCCATTGGATCTTGTTATACAGTATCTGCTAGACCGAAGAGCCCTCTAGTATCAGATTTCTGTTCTCCAGGTAGGTGCTTTTAGACTGGGATCAAGTCAACCCTTAACCCTCTCTTTGTTTAGCTAAATAGATTAATCTGCTGGAGCCTCTCTCTGTCAAGCATGTTTTCAGTCCTTTAATCATCCTCATGGCTCTTTTCTGAACCTGCTCCAATGTTTCAGCAGCAGAGGTTACGTTCACTAACTCCAAGTTGTTGGCTGAATGTTTTCAATGCCCCCTCCTAGAAGAGGATCAGAGACACAAATGTCACTCTGCACGGATCAGGGCATAACAGGCTGGGCCACGGCCTCCTTGGTCACAGTGTTTAGTATTGTTCCTTGATTCACAGGAATAACAAATGCATTTGCTTTGGTATTTCTCTGGCAGGAGCCCTCGCCAAGAAACCTACCTTCACATTAATCAACTTTCCCACCGTCGGCCTTCTTCCCATTAAGCAGCCCTCATGAAAGGAGCTGAAGCATAGACAGATCACTTGGTCGCCACGACATTACTGATCATCTCTCTGTTGTTTTTAAGAGCGGAAGGAAGCCCCTGCTAACTAATGATGTGAACTGCAGCGAGAGGAAAGAGAGGCCGGCTGGACACTGACATGAGAAAGGGATGAGCTTTCTCTGCACTCTCAGGTAGCTAAGCCAGAGAGCTAAAGGCGCAGCATGAATGAGCAGATTAACAGCATCAGGGGAGCCGTGCCTGAGAGGACAGATAACGGCACCCCACGAAGGGGCCAGATGTGCAGATCGCCGAGACAACACGCCTGACCAGACCCCTGGAGAAAGCAAGCCAGTGGAAAAGAGACGCCTGAATAGATCTGAAGCACAGTCACCCAGAGTTGAGGCAAAAGAGGAGCCTAGCAGCCCAGCTGACCTCCCATCCCCAGCTGGCACAGACCCATCTGCTCTCGCAGCCCATCACACATCTAACCCCCGCTCCCCAAGCCTAGCCCCATCAAGCCTTCCTGGCGTTTTTCTGCCACTAAGTCCTAAGCCGGGCTAGAAGTGCTGCACTTGCATTTCCCTGGGGAGAGTGACCTGCCTGCAGCTGAGGTCACCATCTAGAGACTATTACAGCCACACAAGTAAGAACTGTTGCCTTTGGTAATGTAAGCGGATTTGCAGCTGATTGTTTGTGCTGAGCTTGAATTGCTTGTGAACGGCTTTATTGCGCCTGAGGAAACCCAGAAAGGCAATGTGGTTGGGTATCTTGGCATGCAGAGCACTGAGCTGGCTTTTAAGTGCTGCTCAGAAATGAGGCCTTATGGTCTGTATGTTATTTTGTGTATGTTTTAAAATAGAGCATGGGTCCCTCCAGACAGAGCCGAGCCCTTTATCCTGCGAGCACAGCAGCAAAGATGGGCTTTAATGTTCCTTTAAGATTTCATCTAATTGAAATTTAAGCGATCTTTAGCCCCTAATCACCTATGTGCGCACACACAAACACCCACCTCCACTGCCTTCAATGGAGATATCACACGCACACACACGTGAACTCTGATGCAGTCATACACCCTCACATTCCCAACTTATGCTCCTACACACACACACACACACTCCCTCTCTTATATCCACCCGTGTGCATACATACCCTCTCTTTGATGCTCATATAGACATGATGAGAGGCTCTCATGCCCATATGCAAGATGCTGCCATAGCCCTAGGGCCACAGGATCTGGGCGCACGCACCTGTGGAGTACTTCAGCTGGACCTGCCCATCAATGATTTCCATGGCCAGGAAGTCATGCTTCTCATTCAAACGCCCGTTGTAGAGCAAGAGGCCGCTGCGCTCCAGGGTGGTGAACCTGACACAGGGCAAAGCACAGATCCTGTGAGCTGTGTGTGCTCTCACATGAGTGCAGAGGGGACAGTGCCCCTTAAAGAATCACAGGGGATTAACTGATCCAGCCATTCTACCACCTTCCAGCAGGGACCAGCCACGAAGCCCCTGCGACAATACTTTCCAGTGTGTATTTGCTCACCGCAATGTGTATCTCCCCAGTGGCGGTCAGTGTTGTCACCACAGAAAGGATCTGCAGTGAGACCTGGACACCAGTACAAAAGCACATTCTGGCCGCTGGTGAATGAGATTGCTGCTCAGAAGGGCCCTGTGTTCACACCAGGCCACATGCTTGAGGAGGTGTATGCACAGCATCTATACCCGGGGGTGCCCTCAAGGGGAAGGGCAGGCTGGGGACACCTGTAGATGGTATTCCAGGAGAAAATGCCCCATAGAGCAGAATGGGAAATCACTGCACCAGCTGGCACAGCTGTTACACCTGTTACGCTGCACATTCCTCGAGTAAGAGCATGGAGGCACCCTCTGATAAAAGAGTGCCCGCCAGGGCCCCATGCAGCTCAACCAGCTGGGCTCCAAGGAGGAGCTGAGAGCCAGGAGGTGCAGCTGTGTGCAATATCTGGGGATAGCTTTTCTCTGCAGCTCCCAGGAGTGAAGGTTTACAGAGTGCAATGGAAATGTTTCACAGGCCCCTGGGCTGGGCAGGACCAAGGCATTTCAGTGGGGCGGGCTCTGGGCACTTCAGCAGTTCACTGGATAGGCAGGCCCTGGGTAGTGCCCATAGTTGCTTTGGCAGGGCCACGGGCTGAGTGCTGCATGCATGCCATCCCCTCGAAGTGCAGTAGAAAGAAGAGCAGGACTTACGAGAGGGAGAGGGTGAGGTGGAACCTCTGGCGCAGCCCCCGGAACATGACGAAGGACTTGGGGGGGAAGGAGCGCGTGGAGACTTCACAGTAGGGCTTCTCGAAGCCCCCGGAGGGGCACTGGCATTGGAAGCCGCCGTCCGCAGAGTTGGTGCAGGTGCCTCCGTTCCTGCACACGCCGGGGAGGCAGCGCCCTGAGCGGCTGTCCACCTCGCAGTTGTCACCTGTCGGGGAAGAGAACAGAGCCAGGGGCTCAGGGCACAACCTGGAGCAAGGAGCTGGAGCTGCGGGGGTTCCCAGCAATAAGGTATGGAGGTCACTGCCCCCAGGTTGCCTGGACAGCCACCAGCCAGACTGGAGGCCAGCTGAATGGGTCTCCCTTTCCCATAACTGTGAGCAGCTGACAGCAGCACATGGCCACCCCAGTCCCAGTCCCATTCCCCCAAGTGGGCCTGGGCTGGGGTACCTTGCCCTTCCCAGACCTTGTAAAGAGTCCCCCTAGCATGAGGCCTGAGAGCTGGCCAAACATCCCCGATGGTGAGAGCCATACAGCTCCGGGCCCTTCAGCTTCGGTGCCAATTCCCTGCTCCCCAGTGTCCACGGTGCTGGCCAGTCCTGCCCTGCCAGACCGAGAGCCCGTGTGTGTGTGTCAGACACGCTGCTAAGGCTCCAGGACAGACCCGGCCCAAGCACGGCCAGGGCAATCTGGGTGGGAAGGATTTACCTGCCCCATGGGGCTGTAACACTGCCTCCTGCAGGAGCATGGCAGACCTACAGCTCTCTGTCCGTTCTCACTCCTTAATGGAGCTTGGGGAGTGGCATAATTCACACACTAAGGAGAAACTTAAAGGTCTCCAAGTGTCTCAGGAGGCATCATCTCAGCGGTGGCCAACCCCATCACCCTGAGGCTCAGAGTCTCCCACTGCAAGGCCTGAGGCAGCTGGGCACAGCTGTGGGTGCAAGGTGCCCGGGCTGAGTTCTACCGGAGGATTCCTGCAGAGCTAAGATAGCTCCCTCCAGATCCCAGCAGAGGCACAAGTCAGGTCTTTGCTTGTCACCCTGGCCTCGGAGCTCAGCTGTCACCCAAAGCTCCATCCCTAAGGAAGAGAAGTGTCCCAGCCCTGCCTGCCTGCTGCCTCCAATCCCCTGGGGGGCTTTACTGCCCTAGGTCCAGCACAGTCAAGAGAACCATGCCACAGCAAGGCCAGTATGGTGTGGGCACCAGGTCCTGGGAGAGCCTGCAATCAGCTGCACAAGGCTGTCCCGCACCACTTCCTAATCTCCACAGGAGACGAGCCTGGAACCTCCAAGAGTTCTGGAATTTGGACACTGGTTCACTAGCCCAGAGGGATCACAGGTGTAGCGGGGGGGTTGGACTGGGGTTTCAGTCCTTCCACCCCTGAGCTGAAATGCAGCTGCCTTCTGACCTGGGCTGCCAATGCTGCTGCCGGTGCCACTTGTAACCCTGTATGCTGGGAGAGGGGAACAGCCTGTAGTGGGAGGTGTACTGCTCCCCGCCTCCCAGCAGCTCTGGCAGACTAATCTCCAGACCATGACTCCCTCTGTACGCCACGGGGATGGGAACTTATGGCTTGGAAATTCCCAACGCTTTTCCCACATCAAAGCCCCTGCTGCCAACGAACAGGCTCCTCCAGCCTGGCACTGAGCACTGACAGATCAGCATATTGCACAGCAAAGCTGTCCAAGCGATGGAAATGCTCAGCAGGGACCGAGTCACTTTGGAAAGGTCAGTAAGACACAGCAAAGACCCCTTCAGGCCTTTCACTTTGCTGCAGCACTGACAGTGGCTGTCTCCTCCAGAGACCAGGGCTCTCAGTTATAAGTGAAATGAGTTTGCTGTCCTCAGCCTAGTCCCTAAAGGAGGTTTGGCCACAACCCGAAAGCTACCAGGGGTCTCTGCTCAGAGAGGAGCGGCCTGGATAAAAGGGAGGCTGCAGGTCAGAAGAGAGGGGCAGCAGCAGAGCTGCGTGGAGTCCCAAGAATGTAATGAGAGGGAGGCTGCAGGTCTGGGCTGTGGTATATGAGCTTTGCTGGGACCAGACTTAGAGGAGCAGGGGAGCCCCAGGCATGGACTGAGGCTGCACAGTGTGTGGCCCCACAACTGGAGCAGAAGGGGGTGGTCAGGACTGAGGAGATTTGGCAGAGTGACGAGGGAAGACAGGAAGAGCAGGGGGCTGCAGGTCGACACAGTCCAATTTTGCTGGCACTGACTGAAACCAGCCCATTTCCTTATTTCAATCTGTTGCCTTTGCAGTGGTCTGAGGAATAAAGGGTACACATGACCGCTCTCATGAAGTGACTAGCAAAGGGCTGGGATGGGGTTAATGCCCCAGAGTAACAGAACCTGGGTTATCCCCAGGGAACCCAATCCACAGCCAGGAAACTGGACACAGGGCCTGGCGTTTAGTCCAGTAGCCTGACGGACTGGGGTATTCATTATAAAGCACCCGTGTAAATGGCATCCGCTGAACTCTTCTGACAGCAGGCTCAGTAGGAAGGCCAGAGAGTGAACCCGAAGAGTGAACTCTTCTCTGTCTTTAGAGGGAATCTCCTTTGGCGTGGGGCAGCAATCCTGCATTGGCCTCAGGGAGATAGGCTGCAAGAGCTAAAGAGCCTTTTCCATCTCTGATGCCGGTGCTGTTACCCAGAGGTCTGTCGTGCATACGCTGTTAGAGGAACAAGGTAGGTGAGGTAGTATCGTTTATTGGACCAACTTCTTTTGCTGACACAGACAAGCTAGGGAGCTTACACGGAGATCTTCAAGCTTGAAAACTCTCTCTCACCAACAGAAGTTGGTCCAATAAAAGACGTTACTTCACCTACCTTATCAAATATCTTGGAACCGACACAGCTACAACAGTGAGTGCACTGTTGTCATTTGCCTGAGAGGCCACTGGGTGACGCTGCCTGCCACGCAAGGCCATGGCTGGAACTTCAGCAGGCTCCACAAGTTCACTTGCACCATCATTCAGAGAAGCTGAACTCTTTGCCATGGTCACTGAGGCAGGAAATGTTAGTTCCACTACGGTGTCTCTCTGCTGCCTGTGGCTACAGAGAGGGAATCATAGAGCCACAGGGCTAGGGATGAGTTCCTCTCTATTACTATGCTCTCTGTCTAGCTACCAGAGCATACGCGGATTTCTGGCATGGCTGAGAACGCCTTCAAACTCTTTAGTACTGCACATATAGCCCTGCGGACCTGAGTTGCACAAGGTTACCAGCTCTCTCAGCCTCACTGGCGTTAGCCTACATGAGAAAACCCCTGGGGAAACTGGAGGGCTTTGCTCAAGAGAGGCTGGAAGGGGCCCCTGCTGCACGAAGGGGCAGAATTGGTGGGTCATACTCTGGGGCATCAGCAGAGCTGGATGGAGAGAGCCACGGACTGGACTAGCAGGGGATGCTGCAGGCCAGGATTGAGGTGCATCGGCAGAGCAGTAGTGGGATGCCCATCCTTCCCCTGGCAGGGCTCAGTGCTCCAGTCCCTCAGTGTGACGTGCACTCACTTCATCAGCGTCACTGAAAACAAACCCTCACGGCTGGGCTGTGCAGCACTGGTGGAGCATCTCAGCAGCATGCTTATAATGGAGCTAATGGAGGGGCTCCTCATACTAAACGAGCCTGGATGGACAAGGTTGACAGGCTCCCTTTCTCCACAGGGAAAACACCCTGTAATCCCCAGAGTCCTGTCCTAGGACAGCTCTGGGGAAGGTCTCTAAAGTCTTTAGCCCAAATCCTCAAAGATATTTAGGCTCCTAACTTCCATTGACACCAATGTGGGGATCTGGACCTTTGGCCCTATTTTTGTGACTATCACACTGGTGAAGGTGCCAGGATGGAGAGCACCAGCTTTATGTATCCACTGAGTGGGCTGGGCATAGCCCAGGCAGTAGCAGGGCAGGCTTCCCTCGCATGCTGCCCTGCCTGTGTGTCTCAGCCCTCCGCTGGAGAGACTCTTTCCCCAAGAGGTGAGGAGTTCACTCTCCATTGCCCACCGCCTCTCTGTTAGGAGCTTCCCAGCAGGGGTGATTAGCACCAACCCTCGTGACCTGTAGAAACCAGACTGGCACCCACACTCATTTCACATAGGATATGACCACAATGACAGTGACAGCTGGCCTGGAGCCTGCCTGGAACTGGTGCCCGGCAGGTGAAAAGCCCTGTCTCTCTTTCCTCTAGCCCCCTGAAACAGCGAGGCCCAATGACCCAGGTCCCCATGGAAATGGAAGGACTGGCGGTGGAAGCGCTGTCTCTTGTTCCCCGACGCCCCAAGCCAGCCACCATCCTATTTCAGCCAGGTTATATTTCTAATGTCCCCGTACACTATCTGGCCATGTCTATCCCAGCACTGTGCCCTGGCATGGGACAAACCACCCAGACCTTCCAGGAGGGTGGAGCTGGGCACCACATGACCCTTGGGAATCCCCACATCCTAATAGCTTCAGTCTAACCCCTACAGCTGCCAACTGAAAACCAGAGCTCTAGTCACCATCCCGCTTCGAGGGCAGGGGATTCCCACACACACCTCCCCTGCCGGCGGCAGGTTGGCAGCGTCAGCCCCGTTCTCTCTTCCCCCACCCTGTGTCTCCGTTCTACCACCGATCAAGGCTGATAAGTGCAGCTATCAAAGGGGGAACTGTCGTCTCTTTAAATCTGGGAACCGGCAGCCATTACCCGAGGGAACCAGAGATGTTTTTCATTGTCTCTGAAATTAAAGCACCCTCTCTCCCTTTGATGGGATCAGTAATGTATTCCTCTGAGAAGGCACTGTGGGGGCGAGTGGGGGGGAGGGGGGGAGGGAAGGCAGGAAGAAGCAGCCATGTTTTAGTCATCCCAACTGGAGGGCTGGGAACTCCTCTCCCTCATCCTCTATCCCTCTGCCCCCTTTCCTCAAGTGGTTGCAGGCTCCAGAGTTACTCGGAGCCCAGTGCTTGCAGTCCTGGACTTTCTGTTTACCCCTCTTGGTCTCTCTCCTCTGTTGTATCTACTACACTGACCCGTCCCCCACCCAACAGCAATAGAGTACTGCCCCATACCTGTCCCATGTCCAGGGATCTCAGATGCAACAGCTATTCGCTTCCCACCCAACACTGGCCCACCCTCTTTGTGCTGAAGGAGCACAGTCAGGGCCCATCCCACAGATCTGTCCCCAGAATCCGTTTCTGGGTGCTGAAGTTCAGCCGAGGATTTGCCTGGGCCCAGTGCACAGGCCACCCCAGGGGACGCACATGTGCGCAGATCAAACAGATCTTGAATGGGACGGGTTTACATCACATTTGTGACGTGTTGTGGGGCAAGCAGCCTGATTCCAGTGAGCACAGAAATCCAGGGCCACCTCAGCATCCCTCCCAGTGCACAGGGATCCAGCATGGCCAGTCACCAACTCATTACTCCAAGGGAATCAGCACAGAGGGAGCCCTCAGCCTGCCAGACTCCAGGGTCTCCACACAGCCCAGCTCTAGGTGAGGCCTGGCCTGGCCTCTGTGCTGTCACCTCAGGAGGCGTGAGCTGCTGCTGATGCTATGACATTGGGGCCACAGGGCCAGGCCTAGAGCAAACCAATGTGGGGAGCATGGAGCCCAATAGAAGGCCCAGGTCCTGGTGGGGCGTGTGTAGGCTAGGGACGCCTATCCACATAGGTGTATAATCAGGCTGGAGACACACTCCTGTGAAGGAAAGGGAGAGAGCAATGAGCCCAGAAGACGAGAGCATGAGAACCCGTGAATGAGGGAGCTGCCCCGGAGCCAGCCCCTGGAGAAGGAACAGAGCTAGGAGTAGGAGGGGTGAGTCCTGGGCACTAGTGTGGCCCTGCTCACATCCTCAGGCCCAATCTGTAACCATTTCTGGCTGCTGTGCACACCCTTGTAGGGCAACGCACCCTGTGCGCAAACAGGTGCTGGCCGGCTCAGGCTGCCTGCTCCGCCTTCCCGGGAGGCTGAAACTGAGCTGTGCTCGCCCACGTCAATCAGCCCTGAGAAGGCTTTGAGCAGCCCAGGGGCTCAGGTGACAGAGCTGGGGACAGGGGTTGGGAACCGAGGTGATGAGGGCCATGGAATCACTTAGACAAGCAGACAGACAGAGAGGGCCTGGGAGGAAGCGGCGCCTCTTCCCATTTTGTCTCTTTGAGGCTTCTAGAGCCTAAAAGGGAACCATCCAGCACTAGGTCCTGGGCTCTGCTCCTGTTCTCTGCCTCGCTGCGTGTGGGGGATGGGGAGGTGGCGGGAACTGACAGGGAAACGAGCTCATTAACCCCTCCGCTAATGTCTTCACACTTTAAATGCTGGGGGTTAATTACTATTGGCTTTGCTTATCTCACCAGTAACCACCCGACACAGGAGCTGCTCACACGCTTGCCATCTGTTCCCTCCCACCATCCCCCAAAGCAATTCTTCCCAGCTGAGGAAGTGCAGGGAGAGACAGGCCTGGCCTGGGAGCCAGCAAATGAGACTGTCACTCCAGCACTCACTCCACCAGCAGCCAGAGGCTCCCTCTCACTTCTCCATGCAGCAAGCATGAGGCCAGTTCAGGGAGTCCAATCCCTGCCCCTCTCCTGAACTCACCCCATGTCCCTCATTCCTGCCCAGCAGCCCATTCTATCGCAGTTCGAGGATCCCCACACAGCTCTGCTGATGCCCCTCACTCCTGACCTGCAGCACCTCGACTAGTCCAGTCTCGGCCCACCCCACCACGGCGCTGCCAACGCTCTCCAATCCTGATCACGCCACTGCAGCGTGAGCTGATCCTCAGGCTCCCGGGGACTGGCACTGGGGTACAGATTCAGGTCTCACAGCCCGGCTGCCTCGTTCCCTTCCCTTCCCTTCATGATGGATGGCCTGATCCAACCTGTCCATTCCTTCCCAAGCAGTGGGGCTGTTGGGAGTTCTGGAGTGATGCTCTGTCTCTGCATTTCCCCGGGGAATATGCCATGAACAGAACAACCTTATTTCCTCTCCTAAGAGTGGCTCCCTCCCTCCCCCCCCACCTGCTGGGGGAGGGGACCCTAAATAGACAGAGTGTTAACGCACTGAGTGGCTCCACCAGATGCTGATGGACTGACTGGCTGGGGGGATGTGCCGGAAGCTGGGCGATAGACCTGGGCATCTCTGCCAGCAGACACTGAGACTGTCACAGGCTGGCGCCTCCATCGCAAATCTCCCTGCTGCTCCCTTCGTGCAGCCTGCAGCAATGGCTCAGAGCCTCTTGTGGGAGACGAGGAGCAGGCTCCTTAGCAGATTGATTTTCCCGAGTGAAATTGAACTTTCTGACTTGTCAGGGTCAAGAAGCAGCTGAGGATCAAAAGCTCCAGCCACTGCAGACCTATGTGGAAGGCATCAGAGTGTCATGCCAGCCTGGAACATCTGCGGCATGACAGCCATGAGCAAAGCTAGTGGGAGGATGAGCAGAAACAGCTGCCTCCTTCGTTCCCCACCCCATGAACATTCCCCCGCCCAAGAGAAAATGTTGTTCTGAGAAAGAGATTGAGTGAAGAGGTGAGAGTCCCCCCCTTCATGGAGTAACCCTGAAATCCTCACTGCCTGGCATAGCACCCCAACGCATCTGCCAAGGACAAGGCATTTCACTTTGCTCAAAGGATTTCAGCCTGGTTACAAACAGATCCATAGAGCTGGGAGCTCCTGTGGCATTGATTCCCTTGCCAGGCCTGGTGGGCACAGGGCCATGGCATCTTGTACCTAGTGCCTCCCATCTTGGTTAAACTGGCAAAACACAAGTGCAGCACTAGCAGCTGATTCCTCAGGCGCGAGGGGGATGGTAAGAAACCAGGAGACTGCTCAGGGCCATGTTAATAACATTCAGCTTTCCCCTGTTACATAGAGCACCCTGGAAACACAGGGACTTCTGCAGAGCCAGAGGGCCACAGCCTGGCAGACCGAGTTCTTAGCTCAGTGCCGTGCATTGCCCAGTACGGGAGGAGGAGACCAGGGCAAACCCATCCCTGCCTAGACTCCCTACTGTCCATTCAGGCAGACAGCGTCTGACAGACCCACACAGTGTACCCGTTCTGGAAGGATGAAGGGTTAAACCGAGTCACCGTTTGCCCCTGTGGTTCTAATGAGCCGCTCCCCATGAGACTCTGACTGCTGCTGCAACGGGCCCTTTCAGATACAAAAGCAATAACCAACAAACCCTGTTCTGGCTCCTTTAAAGAGCAAAGACCCGGGATTATTACTGCTGGCGAGGTGTGTGGGAAAGACAAGCCAGAAAGCAGAAGGTCTCTTTATCCTGGGAAAGCAGAGACCCTCTACCCCACCTCGTCCTCCCACTGGTGAGCAGGCGGGGCAGAGCGGTGCCCCCACCCGCTCAGTGGGGCTCCGGCACTTACCTGTGAAATGCTGGCGGCAGATGCAGGTGTAGCCACCCTCCCTACGGGCGCAGATGCCCCCGTTATGGCAGGGGTTGGAGTAGCACAGGTTGATCTCGGTTTCACAGTAGTCCCCGGTGAAGCCCTGAGGGCAGCGGCAGCGCAGGCCTGTGATGGGGTGGATGGGCCGGAAGAGTGTGGATGGGGAGGCGATGAAAGGGGCCGAACTGTCGAACTTGAGCACGGAGATGCACTTCATGTAGTTCTGGCAAGGCTCACGCAGGCAGACGTTGTCATCGAAGGGCAGTACCTCCAGCATGGAGACAGAGGTCAGAGTCATGCGCTTCATGTACAGCTGCTCCTGGAGCTCCTCAGAGCTAAAGAAGTGGCCGCTGCGGGGCGCTAGTGCTGAGAAGCTGACGTTCAGCACCGAGCCACCCACGTCCGTGTCATTCTGGATGTTGAAGATGAAGACGTCCTCCTTGGGCGTGGCCAACACAGTGGCCACACCCTCCAGGAAGCTGGTGAGCAGGGGTGAGAGGAAGCGTTCCTGCCACATGTTCTCCAGCCGCACCGTGATGCTGTTGGCCAGCATGTCCTCCGTGATGACGATGACACGCAGGACGCACTGGGCGGTCACGCTGTGGATTCCATCTGCAGAAGAGATGAGGCAACATTACAGCCCCGCAGCACTGGGCTGGGAGATGAGGGCGTGAGTGGGACAGAGCCCCATGAGTTACCAGAGCGCCATATATCCCACTTCAAGCTCGGCTTAACCCCCATGGCAAGGCCCAGTTTCTGTGGCTACTCACCTAATCCAGCACCCGGAGTGGAGGCTTGGCTACAACTTTTGATGCACTGGATAGTGGAGGGTGTGTCTGTGTTCAGTGTGAATAGCACACTCAGTGCAGCCCTTCCCACCCCGCTATTTAACTGGATATTGACTCCTGTTCGTTGCACAGCCTCCACACGTGTAATTCACAGTGTGCCACTGACTGATGTGTTAACACACACCACCACCACCACAGAAGCCATCAGAGGGAAGCTGAGCTCTGGCAGTTGAGTAGAGCAGCTTGAGTTGTGGCATAAGGATGTTACTTTGATGGACTGTGAAATAAACAACAGTGCCATTCGCATTGTCGTAATTCAGTTTAAGAATGAACTCTCCATTGAGAGTCATAGGGCAGTCTCACCACTGAGTTATTGTTTCAGGCTCTCTGCAGACTCAGGCAGACATTCCTGCACTGATTACATTCAGGTCACATTTGGAAGGTTTCCCTTGCTACCATGAGGTCTAGATTTTTTTTTAACGATAGCTGAGATTCTGGAGAATTATTCTGTGCCACCACTTAATACATGGACTCAAAATACATGAGGCCTGTATATATCAACAACACAGGACAGGGCATGCACCCCACGGTTCAAGCACTGCCCAGGCACGAGAAGCAACCTGAGTGAATGCCAGCTGTGCTCAGCACACACCAGACACGGGCAGAGTCAGTCACTAAGCTGCTGTTTGATTTGGATCTTTGCACACTTGGGAGCAAATTGAGTGCTCAGAAAAGTGAGTGAGCAACAGCGCTGGCTGGAAGGGGGCCCGGCCGGGGGAGGAGCTATACACTGAGGAAGAAGCAAGCACTGGGGTGGGTGGGAGCTAACAGCGGATGCGAGGGTTTCAATGTGTTCTGACAATTCCTTCCTTCCGCCTTTCCCTCCCCCCTTCCCTCTCCAGTCACTTCCTCTCTTCTCCTGGGTCTCGAAGGCTTTAGGCCTGTCTCACTGCTTCCTTCCTCATCATCATCTGCTCCCCATCTGCTCTTCCTTCTTCCCCCAACTTGGATTGTTTTATTCTCTTTTATCTTTATCTTCCTTGCAAACAAACTCCAGCCCCTGGGATCTTGTTCTGTATGAGCACATCCAGAGTACATGCTGAGTTGGCTGCCCCTTCCCTCTGATGCCCAGGCTGCTAGCAGCTGACACAGAGCATCCTCCTGACTTTAGATTCAGAGCCATCTAGCTCACCTAACACTCAGGGGAAGCCTGCTCCCCTCTGGAGTGACAGTGGAGAGTGACCCTTCCCCTAAGGCCGCAGATCTCAGTGCAATCAAGGCAATGGGCTGTGTAGGACTCCCTTCAAAGCCAACAGGGATGCAGTGGAGTCCTGTCTCAGAATTTCCTTTCCCTGCCTCTGCTCTCCCTGGCAGCGAGAGTCTGCCCCAGGTCCTGCCTGCATGGCACTGCAGACAGGAGAGCATAAGGCCACAAGGCAGGCGCCTCGCTCTAGTACCGTTACTATTCCATTATTAGTAACAGATTTCTAGTGTCTTTCAAAGCTTCAGATACTTCGCAGAAAGCACTTCATGTGGGGGTCACTTGACACACACTGTGCATTCTGAGCTGGCTGCCCCTGGCGCCCAGGCTGTTAGCCGCCAACACAGAGCTTCCCCGACTTGACCTACCACTAAAACGCATCCAGCTTTGGGGTGGAATTCAGCAGCACTTCCCAGCAACGCTACCCGAGTTTAGCACAGGAACTGCATAGAACTTAGATACTCCAGTGACGAGTCGGAAGGCGGGGAGGGAGATAGACAGATCCAAGTTGGGGTTTAGCCACAGGATGAAGAATGTAATTACCCAGTTGGGGTTTTGCCAGGACACCGAGACTAATAATTTGAATCTTGTAAAAATGCCATGGGTTCTTTAATGATCATGAATGCCCTGGGCCATAGTTTTCCATCCTGTATTAAGCCTTCTCTGATCTAACTAGGGAAAAGTAGGTTTCTGTGAGTGATTCCATTTAAAAAAAACTAACTGTTCTGTACTCGACACCAAATCAGTAGCTTTGTCAGGGACTACCCCAATGCCCCATTTGATCAAATGTCCAACCATTCACACCCCTCAACCACCAAGTGACCCCTCCCTTTCCTCCTTCAGACGATCTTTTCCTGGAAGACACTTCTTCCCACAATCCCTGCTCCCTGCAGGCCCCACTCATTAGTGACTTCAGCTGAGTTACATCAGGGATGAATCTGAGCCTTCTTCTCTTCATAATCCCCAGATTTTCCTACCCCTTGTGTGTTTTTCTCTTCTTGAGACGGTAAGCTCTTCAGGGCAGGGAATGTGCTCAGTGAGGACATTTAAAATGCTCTAGGAAAGTTTTATAATAATCATAAGAAAACTTGCAATTCACCATTTAATTGAACAATCCATCTTCAGACTTACTAGACAGCTGTCCTGGTGCCATTTGTCACTCATCCTACCCACATATAAGGTGCTAGTCCTAATTTGCCTTCTCCCTGGGTGGCTGTGAGCTTCTCCTATATGCAGTGATGAGCTGCACTGAAGTATCAGATTCAACACCATACGCAACACAGATTCTGAAGAACTCGGGATTATAAAAACAAACTTTCTTCAGAAATGAGGCTCCAAGGTTGGCACATATGAGCCAATATGAGCACCAAACTCAGTGTTTAGAATGGCTGCAGCAACTCATGCCAAAGCAGCACCTAACTGGACCAGGAGAGGTGACTTGCATCTGAAACCAAGCTCAGCCACCCTGCCTATGACACGACTACCCTTAAAAGTGCTAACACAGGAAAGGTGCTGGGAAATAGACAGATCTGATTCCCTCTAGAGACACCAAAAGCCCACAGGCTACAGAACCAGTGTCCTTCCTTCCACTCTCCTCCCACACCCCTTCCTGAGCCAGTGCGATGATCATCTCTGCAAAGCACCACTCGACAGAGCCTTGATCAGTTTCCTGGAAGGGGCATTATTCTTCCCCCTCTGCTGCAGAAAGATTGGGCCTGGCATCTGACAGGAAAATAGATCCCCAGGAACAGCCTCGCACATTTGCTGTCATGGGAACATGGGGCGTCTTTAATCCATGCTATAGTTAACATTTTGTGCCAAGTTCATGGGCTATCTTGTGGCTCAGGGCTCCTCTCACAGGAGGGAGGGGAGCTCTGATTTATGACTTAGTTTAGGGGTCAAAGGGAACATTCAGCTCTGCAGGAAAAGCAAAGATATCTGAGTGGATTTATGGGGCTGTGCCACTATGGACAGGACAAATTACATGGTCTGAGAGGGAACCCCACCTTCTGCAACTGCTTCTCCTCCCGCTCACCCTTTCATGTCCTACCAGGGAGCTTCTGCAGCACTGGGGGAGCCCCACAGACTACAAATCCATTTTCTTAACCTCCCCTCCATGCCCTGGGACGCTCCTACAGCAATTGGAGGGGGGCACTTTCTGATAGTGCCTTTGACCCTGAAGAGAAGTTGAAATCAGCAATGGGAACCCACAGGCCAGAACCTTGAACTCAAGAGAAGCTGCAGGTCTCCTCAGGACATCCATCTGAAGAGTTACCGTTTGTGGAGGGTATTAGCTTATCTGTGCCTCGCGACCAGGCTGAGGGGGACACAGACCCATCCCAGAACTGAAGTCAATGGGCTCAGGGGGTAGGGAAGCTCTCAGGGTGGTCCTGGGGAATGCCCTCCCCTCAGCAGTCAGAGTAGCAATGACAACCTTATCAATCTGCCAGCTGTGCTGAGAGGACTTAGAACATGCATCAGTGGCTGACCTCTCCTTGGAGATTTCATTGTTGCTGGCATGATGATCTCCCTGAGCTCACATAAACCGGAGCCTCTTAGACCTGCCCATCAACCCAATTCTGCCCTGCCTCACCGTATCACATGGCACTATCTTCTAAAGTGCACTGAGGCATTCAAGCTGAACTCACAGTTCCCCAGTTCCTTGTTCCCCAGACCAGTGCACCCACCAGTCCTGCTTTTTGCAGGATACGCTCGATTCCCAGAGGAGGATGCCGTTTGCAGCACCATTAGTTTGTGGCCTCAGCACACACAGCACAAAGTGGTGATGCAGGGACTTTCTCCTGCGCAACCTGCCAGAAACACAGAACTCCCAGCTTCTCTGCACAGGACCTAACAGTTTCCTGCAGTGTCACTCCCCCTAGAACTGTGGCAGGGAACGGAGGAGAGAGGACTCCACCTTTTCACTGCTGGCTCTTTCCATGCACAATAGAAGTGCTTGTGACAGCAGCAGCCCCGGGCCAGTCTGATTGTGATGGAATGGCTCTCGCCAGCAAAACAGCTTCTGGAGAATAAGAAGTCAAGTCATTATGCTCTGGCCCATACATCTTCGCGCTCTTTGTGCTTTTATTTACACACCTTTCATATTTTTTCCTGCAGCTGAAAATTGAAAGATGAGTTCTCAGCTGCTCTGCCTATCTATAACCCACGCTGGCTGCGCCTCTCAGCTATAACAAAGCACCTCAGGTTCCTCAGCCAATGGAACTGCTCTATTAGCTGGACACCACACCAAAGACAAGATGCTACCCTCATGCAAGTCAGAATGGCTCCCACCACTTCCAAGGGGGAGCTACCTTAATTTCTAGAATAAGGGCTCAGGCCTTTTTAACTTGTAACATATTAATAATCTCTGTCCCACCCTCCACATGCTCCTGCTCAGAGAAGAATCAGTGTATTCTCAGTGGAAGGTTTGGGGGGGACGACCCAAAAATCCTTCAGAGTCCTGGTCTCACCCACATTGTTCATGCCGTGAGTCTGTGAAGTGAGAGCCAGGGTCACAGGCAGTTCTATGGTGCAGACAGACACAGAGCCATAGTGTTTCAGGGACAGCACAGCAGGAGGACGTTATCAGCGCCTCTCTCTGGGTCTGTGCTGCCAGCCCTGCAGAACGGGAGATAATTGCATTCACTGTCTCCTGCAGCGCTGACATAACCTGGATTCAGCGCATTACGTACAACAAACGGGCATTGTTGCTGGGATGCGCGAGAGGGCTGACACTCCAGCCTGTCAACAGACAGCTGCATTTGACCGTACGGAGCTCACAAGTGAAATGAGTTTGGGGGAACTCAGTCTAAGCCCTGTTGAACAAGGCTCCAAATTACAGACCCATCACACAGTCTGACACAAATGGCCACGTCTGAGGTTGAGGATGTGGGTTTGTTGGCAGTGCTGGGAGCTGCAAACCCGCCTGAACTTTAACTGGAAGCTCGGGCTCAGGAGATGAAGGGCCAATTATTGTATTTAAGTACCAAGCTCCCCATTCCACTGCCACACTCCTGCCCCCACCAGGCCTACTCTGCCTCTGAGCTGCCTGTGCAACTTGTCTGTATTGTTCCTCTCTCTCCATGGCTGCTGTGCTGAGATGCCAGCCCTTTGATTTCCACAGTCCTGTTTGAAGTTCAGCGCTTGGGAGGATTTAAAGATTGAAATTTCTCCCCTCTCTCTCGCAAGGTGACGGTTTTCTGCAACCCTGAAAATTCCAGGGCAAGCCTTAGTCACAAATGCCAGCACTGGAGCTCTGGAGATAAGATTCAAACAGGGCTCTGCATGGGAGGGGGGAGGGGGGAAGCAGAGGCGCCATAGCAATCACCCAGGAGCTAATCTCCTGGTGCATGGCTTGCTTTTCATTTTAAATCCAACTCTTTAAATTTCATGCGGCAGCGAGGCAGGAAATCTCACCCGAATTCTCCTTGTGAAGCCTCCAATGCTGACTCTGTCTGACATAAAGGTAGAGAAGGTGGCGGTTGGGATAATGGCGGGAACCATCACCCTGTGCACAGCATGAATAGAGGTTAACACAGGCTGGCATAGGCCAGAAAACGACTCTGGCTCCAACCGGTTCCAATAGGAGGCTTTTTCCTATTTAGGTCTGAGAGAGAGAAGCAACACAAGAGCCTGCCATTTTGGTGTCCTGAATGTGTGCTCTCCTCCCACTTGTTGGATGTACTTGGAACCTCAGCCAAGAGTGCTGTGACAAGTTGTCAAAAGCGGATGACTGTTTGGTGGCCCCTGGGGAAGATGAGTTTAGGGGCCTCGTGGGCAGGGATCTGTATCACAAAGCCCACATCTATCAGAGAAATCAAGGACCGACTAGGCCAAGGAGCATAAACTCTGCTTTGATTGCTACAGGGGTCCCTCCACTGGCAGAAGGTGGTGGGTGGGAAACTTCCCCTCCTGCTGCCTTGCTCTGAAAGAGAGGTGTCTTCAGCCTGCAGGATGGAAAATCCATCTAGCTTGGAAAACCAGACCTCAGAGGTGGGAGGGGACGGCCAAGGGCTATGAAACACCCAGTCTGCCCTCGCAGGTGTGAATGCCCCATCTTCCTTCCTCTCATCAGGGGGTAAGTAGAGCACCACCCCCTCTACAGTGCATGAGTCCTTTCACACCAGACCCTAAAAGCTGAGCTCCCGTATGTCCTGTGTGGACAAAACAGATCCCTGGGAACTTTCTTAAAAACTGAGACTTGCCCCACACCTCTTCCCCCCAGGGGCTGGGTGTTGGATGCTTCACCCCCACCCCAGAGGTGGTGGCTCCATTTCAGGGGTGCTCCAAGTAGTGAGGTTGTGAGACACTCTAACAGGCTGCCTTCTCCACCCTTTGGACCACCACAAAAAAGCTGGAAGGTTTCAAGTTTATAGACACCAGTGTTATTTACTGGGTCCTCTCCACCAGTGCAGCCCCGTGCAACAACATACCATTGGAAATACACTTCCCTCAGTCCAGGGGGGAGGGCAAGATTGCACCATGCTGCACTTCCTGCCAGCCTACCCCTTGCACATCCTTCCTGGCCTTTAACTATTCCCAGCTGACAGGCTGATTGCTCTCATTAGCTCATCAGCCTTCTGCCTAATTAAGTAATTGAGCACCCATCCCCCAATTAAATCCATTCTGTGAGGGAAGTAGCTAGTACCTTAGGGTCCATGAAAAATATCCTGCAGCCTTGCCTCTCAGAACCTGGAGCAACTGACTCAGGTTCCTAGGGCTTGCGCTATGGGGCTAAAAAGAGCAGGGTAGGCATTCCTGCAGTCATCCTGGAGCCTGGGCTCTGACACCTGAGGAGGAGGAGGAGGGTCTCAGAGCCTAGATTCCAGCCCAAGTGGGAATGTCTACACTGTTATTTTTAGCCCTGTAGCACCAGCCCAAGTCAGTTGACCTGGGCTCTGACACTCACCGCTGCAGGGTTTTTTTTTTGCAGTGTATATACCCTAGGTTCTGGGCTCCTAGCACTCTGTCACAGGCACGGGGGGCTGAAGAGTGCTAGGGAGAGGTGAAACATTAAATGTTGGGTTCTAGGAGTCCTAGATATGAAAGTGTCCAAATAAACAGCAACCCTTTGGCCCTTTCTGCTCTGCTTCTTCAATCAGCTTTCCAGGGAGTTTGTTGCTCTAGCACTGATTTTGAAATCCCTCATAGCACCCTTGTCAGACTCAGGAGGGTTTGGGGTCCTCTCTGTCCACGTAAGGAGGAGGTTGTCGGGACCCTGCATTGCAGCCTACTCTCTGGAGGAGGGGAGAGGATTTGAGACCTGCCTCCTCTTTTCTTGTCTATTTTCTTTTCCAGTAATTGCAAGTCCAATCTGTGTGCTTGGTTCCATCCCAGCTGGCTCCATAGACTGGGGAGCTCCCTTCACCGTGTTTGCAGGGAGTTCAGTGCCAATCAATAGGCGAGGGGCATAGGCGTGCGCAGCACAGCTCATTAATTTGTGCACCCAGGGAATTTTCATTAAGGTGTGCACCCATGATCTTTATCGGAGTGTCAAACTCAATTCCATCGGCGGGCCACATTTGAATTGCCCGCCAGCGGAATTCTCGCCGTGTCCTAGTCTCCGCTGCGAAATATCGCAAGGAGCACTATTTCAGTGACAGATCGCAGCGTCTTCCCATCCGCTGCTAAATCTCCCAGCTCCTTCTTTTTCGGCGGCAGCTCGCTGGGTCTTGCCACCTGCCAAGAAATCGCGCGCCCTCCTCTCTTTTCGGCGGCAGCTCTACCCTCCTGCGGGCCGTATGTTTCAAACACCTGCATTAGGGCGTGCCTGGGCACACCCAGCACACCCCGTGCACACGCCTATGGCGAGGGGGCATTTGCCTGATTTATAGCTGTTATTAGGGCTTGGCTAACATGGGTCTGAGTTTTGGGTCAGACAGGAGGCTGACTGTCGCAGAACCTCTGAGCAGAGGCTGCATGCTGAACTGGAGATGTGGACTTGGCTTTGGCCTTGTCTGCACTGAGCCTGGAAAGCACAATTAGTACCTGTCTAGAGAAGCGTTTGGATGAAGGAAACGAGCTCTCCATCCCCACTGTGATGCTCCTGGCTAGACTTGGGATATGCCCCACGTCCCCACTGCCCCGTATTTGAGTCCTGAACTGCTGTCTCCAGGCTCTGGTGAGTAGGAGGCAGAGAGACAGGGGAAGGGAGAGGCAACAAAAGTCACTGTAGCAGCATCAACATTGCCTGGCAGGAAGAGTCCAAGGAGGGAGAAATGAGGAGCTCCTGCCCACACCCCATTCTATACTGCCTGGGGGGGGACCCTGAAGGACAAGAAGAAAGCTTTCCCCTTTCCTCACTCTACACCCCCCCTCAAGCCTCCATTGCCTCTTAAATAATGTCCATGTCCTCAGGGAGTGGCAGCCTGTCTCCCAGTCACTCCTATGGCTGATGTGTGCCTGGGGGGGGAAGGATGAAGCATCTATCCCACATTAGACAGCACAATTGTCAACACCTCATCAATACCTAAGACTGATCGACCCAGTGGGTCACAGAAGCTGTGATGAAACAGGGAATTCCCCTGCCCAGCGGCTGCTCCTGCTTTTCTGCTTAACATATCTGAGCCGGTGTGAAGTGCTCTGCATGTTTCCAGTGCTATGTAAACAATGACCCAGCTAGTGGGGCAGCCATCACTGGACTCCTATGAGGATTTCCCTCTTCTCTGGAGAGCTGGAGGATCAAGAAGAAGCCCTGATGTCTCCTGAGGGGAACTCAGACTAAATGAAAGGGCATCCCTGTAATGTGACAATTTGGATCCCAACACTGGGCATCATCCCCCAGGACCTGAATGTGCAGAATCAGCCCTTCTCACCCAAGTGCTGGGAGAGTAAACCCAAGGGATCCCCTTATTCCCCCTCCCCCTCATAGAAGGACTGGTGACATATTAGTGCTGCTGACCAGGGATGACGCTGAGAGTGGCAAACTCAGTTCACTGCTGATGACAAGCGATGCCAGAATCTGGACCGTGGATGGTGCTTTCTGTACTTGGCCTTTCGAAGCAGGAGGCTGCAATAGATACTCCACTGGGCCCTGACAAGGCATTCCTCGCTTGTGCCAGCATGGAGCTGTGTTCACTATAACACACCACCCAGCCCCGGCTTTGCCCCAGGGGCCTGCTCTCAGAGTGACCCCATGTGGGCTGTGCGGTACCCACTGTCTGCACAATATAATGCATCCCACTGACAGCACGGCCTCGCTGGAGCTCAGGCCTTTGTCTGACCCCCCTGTCTATGCCACATTACGAGGAAGCAGATGGCTAAGAGAATGACCCTCCCCAAAAACAAAGAAAGCCCAAAGCCGGCTGGAGGCATTAACACCCCTGGGAGCAATTTAATCACAGACTCCTCAGCCGTTCTGATTAAAGCCAGGCCCTGATGAATGGATGGTGAACCAGATATTGGTGAATATTCATCTCCCACAGGGAGGGGTGTCCTGGAAACTTGCCTACAGGGAAGGTAGCGAGGAGAGGGGGAAAGAGAGCTTCCAGCCTCAGGCACACCCAGGTTCAGCAGCGGAGATGGGACGGGGGTGGGGGGGAGGGAAGAAGGGGTTGCTACTTTTGCATTTAATTGAAGTTTACAATAACCATGTACAAAGCTAAGAGGTTTATAGCTCTAGACTGAGGGAGCAGCTCAGCGCCCTCAGGATAAACCCCACTATCCTGATTGAACAGGAACGCTGGGTAGGCGGGCGCACCTCAGTTGTTTGCACTGTTGTTGTAGCCGTGTTGGTCCCAGGATATTAGAGCGACAAGGCGGGTGAGGTCTTATTTTTCATTGGACCAACTTAAGGGACAAGCTTCCCAAGCATTGCTCTGTGTAGCTTGAAAGTTTGTCTCTTTCACCGGCAGAAGCTGGTCCAATAAAAGATATGCCCTCACCCTCCTTGTCGCTCTCACTTCCCCAGGAGAGCCCCTGCTGTACAGCTGGAAAGCGCTCAACCATCCACCCTATTCCCTGAAGAGATACCTGTCTCTATGGCATGATTGGTTGTCAGCGCCAAACTTCCCATTCCTCTTCCACACTGCACCACCGCCTGTCCCTGTCACACACTGCACACACCCTGTCACACACTGCACCTCTCTCGTTCTCCTTTCAGCTATGTTGAGATGATTAGATCTCATTTGGGGGGGTCAGGGAGGGCTCTTTTTCATTCATTTACTAGCATGGCCTTGTCTCAGTCCATGAGATACTCAATGCTGCATTATGAAGGTCAAGCCCATGCTAACTTTGCAAGAGAAGAGAGGCTGTGAGGTCTCAGAGGCTCCTGAGTTAATGTCCTGAGAACTGAAGATAAAATTGCAGCCACATTCTGGAAAACACCCTCTGAAGGCGAAAGGGAAGAAAGGAGCAGAGCAGTATGGCCAGAAGTGCTAAAGCAGCCTAGCATTTTCATCACCTCTTCAGTCACACTGGGCTCTCTTGATTTCTTACAGCCAAAGGGCTGTCTGCCTTGGGGCTCCCTCTGTTTCTCACCACTACAAATGCACACTTTAGTTTGTCAGTCAGTGCCCTGGAGCAGAGAGCAGCAGTGTGTGAGCTTCTGCAGAGGTTTTGTGTCCCTCTCCACCAGAGAGCACTTCCATAACGATAGGAATTGGTGCATCAGTGGTAGAAGCCATGGACAAAAGTTTGCCAGTATTTTGGCAAATAAATGGCCTCAATGTATGATCTTTAAACCCCTGCTCCTGGCTTTCTAAGGGCAACACAGCATGCAATCCCTGGCCACAACCAGCAGTCAAGCTCCTTTTATCTCCTTTGTATTGCTGGTGGCAGTGTGAGCTTTTCACTGCTCTCCACTACCACGCCTGAGAACTGCCCAACTGGGCCTCCTTGCTGAGACTGCCGGCCAATGGAGATTATTGCCAATGGCGATGGGCACATGGGAGGTGTCAATTCTTCCATGCGTAAATACATTGTGATCAGTCTGGGTGGGGAAAGGCAAAGCAGAGAATAAGAAATTTCCAAGGGAACATTTCTTCACCCCAGGAATCCAGGAAAGCATAGGAGGGGTTTCCAAAGGATTTAGGATGGGTGGATGGGAATTACACATCTGTTAAAAACCCAGTGAAGGAGCAATGGATAACTAGACAAGTCGGTTTGCACAGTGAACCTACGACAATACCCCTTTGTGATACGGCACAGGCACTATGGGGAGAAGTTTGCTCCCACATTTACCTAACATGGAGCTTGGAACCGCTCAGACACTGGTTCCCTTATCCCCCTGCCTGTCTTTATAACACCTTTTCTGAACAACTGAACCAGCATTTGCAGAGGACAAAATGAGTCTACTTAGCTGGCCTAGCTGGTTGTAGAGATGAAAGGTACAGTCCCATCACAAGACACGGCTCCCAACACTACAAGATGACAGAAGTAGGACTGCGTTAGTGGCACCACAGCCAATGTAGGAGGGCTGGGAGTATAAAGTGCAGTATGGCCATTCATATCACAGAGCTCCTATATCCTTTGCAGTCATACACAGCTTTTCCGTGATTCTTCATTGTTTAATCCAAATCCCAGGATCCCTCACCTTGAGGCTGACGGCTAAACTCCTGTCAGTACACCTGCATAATTCCCATCATCAGTAATGGGAGTCACACCTGCATTTGGATAGCAGAATATATGATTTTGTTGATTCTTTCCTACTATCCTTTGCAGGTTGAGTTATTCTCCCCAAATACCCAGCAACTAACTCCAGTAATCACTTATTTATTCTCTGGGATGTTATGGGCAGCCTGCCTGTGGATTCCTATCAGACACACCCTGGGCCAGATGCTCAGCTGGTATAAATTCATGTAGCTCCATTGAATTCAGTGAAGTTATGCCAATTCACAACAGCCAAGAATCTAGCCCAATGCATCCAGGCACAATACTGTTGAAGATACTGGTTAAATGAAAGCCAATGGACCTAGCAGAAACCCAGCCACCAATGACATTCAAATCTCTGACCCCAACACAAACATCACTAGACGCTATATTATGACACGATTACATCTGCTCATGACAAATGCTAGCTGAGGAGGCAGCCATCAGAGATAGTTCTGCACCATTCCCAAAGTACAGGGAACGTTTTCAATTCAGGGTATCCCTGTTTATGGTTAATACTTAAGCCTGAATGTCTCTGTAGTCACTTTCCGCTTAATGTCTTTTTTTCTGGTGCCCGACACAAAGCCAATCAGATACAGCAAGGGATGCCAAACACACAATCTTCCTGTTGTTTTTCCTAACACTTCAGTCACCATGACCCACAAGCCAAAGCAATCGATGCCTCACAGAAAACATCTTATTCAGAAACAATTCTCTCTGAACAACTTTTCAGTATGTCCTCTGGGATCTTTGTCTTTTAGGCGCTCAGCAGCCTCTGATGGTTCTTTCCCCCCTCGCAAGTCATAATCCTGTTTGTAGCATCACAGTCAGTTGCCTAAGAGATTATTATGCCATCACAAATAAAGATTCACGACTTTCACATGTGGAATAAGGAGCAAGAGAGACTCCTATGCTGGAAAGATCTTGATGTTTTGGATGAAAACGTCGTCAGGGGTAAGGCATGAAAAGAAGAGAGAATCTCAGAGAGAATGTGTGTTGCACCATGCCCTGAAGGTTACTAGCCTTGGGCTGTAATGGGCCTGCAAGGGGAGCACGTTCCAAAGGTAGGGTCTCTTCGGAGAAAAATGTGGCAACAGACACGGAGAGCACAGTCAGCCCTGGGGTAACTTCATTGAGGTCACTAGAGGGATTTGACTCAGAGTGTTTAAACTAAGGCTTGGCAACAAATGCACCCCACTTGGTCTTAAATGACATGGTGGAGTATAAGATGAGAGGCAACTTAGATAACTGGTTCCCAGACCTCTCAGGGCTTTAAAGATCATCACCAACCCCTTGAATTGCACCAAGAAGGCATCTAATTCAGAGACCTGAGCTCACAGTATTATGTGCTCATTGTGAGCCACCCGGACCCTAAAGAGGTGGACAGCTGCATACTGAACCAGCTGGTATTTCAGGGTGGACTACAGCTGGAGCTCTAAATGGAGCACATTACAATAGTGCAGCCCGGAGTAACAAAGGCATGGATGACAGCAGCAAGTTCTCAGGCTCCTGGCCAATTGGTAAAGACAAGCCACCAGAGCTGTCTGGGAGTGGCAAAAACTGCTAAAGCAGGGCACTGAAGTGCAAACCATTTTGGTTAAAGTTGGGCACACACACTCACCACCTGCCAGGATGTGGAAGGTTTTGTACATTGGTATCCATTGTGAAAGATACCAAGCACTGATGAGACAAGTAAAGTCTCATGCAAAATGCTAGCTCCCCTGGCACAGTTAGCTATTGTGCAAGGTGGTTTGGATCTTGTCACTTCATAGGAAAAGTCTCGTGCATTGATGCCTGCCATAGGACTTGCCATACCAGGTCAGTCCAGTGGCTCATCTAATCCAGTATCCTATCTCAACAGTAGCAGAGGGTTAAAATGAAGCCGCAATAACCCCAAAGTGGGTTTTATGCATAGAGGATACTAATGATGATTGGCTCCATAGGGAACTGCATCCAGCCTTCTTTGGACAGACTGTAGGTCTGACATAGGGACTTTCAGAGGGATTATAGGGGGATCAAGGAGGAACCACCCACCCACCCTCAGGAAACTCCTGTACATTTCCCTTTGAGACCTCCCACTCCAACGCAAACCCTTTATTCCTCTGATCCAAAGAATTCTATTGTTGTCGCTGCCTATCAGTGGTTTTGTTATTTCAGTCCCTGTGGAATAATATTGTTTTATTACTATCAAAGTCTTTCCTTTCTCCTCGCACCATATTAACCCTACCAATGACAGGGTCCTAGTAGATAACAAATACAGCTGGCAGCCAAACAGAGACAGAGACTGAATAGGCACTTAGCCTTCAATTTAGTGGTCTATTCTTTTTCATATATTCAGTTTAGTGATAGAGTCTATTCTTCAATTTAGTGCTACGTTCTAGCCTTCCTTCCAGTCTGTAGCCTGCTAGCATTTTACTAAAGAGACGAAAAACCCACACAGAGCAATGAAAGCTTCTCCCACAGTGGGAATGTTCTTGGTCTGTTATATGATAATAGCTCTGGGTATCTTACCAATGTGCTTTTACTGCTATGAGTGAATCTTCAGAAATGAATGTACTCACGTTATAGAATGAAGTTCGTTTGTGTGCAGTGGCTTTAAGACTGCACTGTATATAAATAAACAGTGTAATCAAGTTTTAATTTCAGTTCATTTTAATCTGAAAAATGCCCCTAGCCCTTTCTTTAGATGTGACTATAAATTGGTGTTGATTCTGTCTGTGAGCTTTGGGCCTTCCATCAGTATGTGTTTATAAAGCACCAAGTGCATAGATGGTGCTCAGTAAATAACAGAATAATAAAAAATGCAAGAGCTCCAGGAAGATGGCATTCTTACAGAGCTGGGTTTAAACACCCCTAGCTCCCACCAAAGCCAACAAAAGACTTGTTTTCCATTCTGCTCCCCTTCTGCAAGGCTCGGCTTCCTTTCTTATCTTTCTCCTCTCCGCTGTGAGCTTAGCTTTTCCTATCCTCACTTCTACTGGAAAATGACGACACTGTAATTTCAAGAGCCTTGTTGTTCTAAGGCAGTTTAGTGCAAGGCCTTGAAATATGATTTCCTCCTGCCTTTGTGCAGGGTTAAGTGTGTTAGGAGGCAGAGCCTACATAAACACACTCTGGCAGAAGCAAGAAAGGTCAGCACGGCTCCCCCCATCTCTAGTAATCAGCCTGTGCATGTGTGTGTCTGAATACGATATTACCCTGCCCTGCAGTTACAATTAACCCCTAAAGAACCTCAATCTAATGAGGCGCTGTAGCTGAGTACACAAGTCTGGACTGAACATGTCACCATTTAAAGCCCATACTCCACCTTTTGAAAGAAATAAGGTCCTTATTTTCCCAGCTCACTCGCTAACGGAGTTGGTAAGGTGGGGGAGGAGGGAAGGGTTAGATGGTAGCTGAAGATGTAGAAAGTCATGAATAATGTAAGCCTCCCTAGACACAGTTACATCACTTAGCTTGTGTGTCACTGATACCCTCCAAATGGACGCCTCCCACACCTTCTTCCACAAGTCATGCTTAGGCTATTTGGTATAATTAGGGATCCATTTCAAGAAACACCATCTACAAGGCAGGCAGGATGGTCTTATGATAAAGGCAAGGAACGGGGACTCACAAGATTTACATTCACATTCTGGCTCTGCCATAGGCTTCCTGTGTGATCTTGGGCAAGTCACTTAATCCATCTGTGCCTCTGATCCACATCTGTAAAGTGGGGATAATAATTCTCTATGTCACAGGGGAGGTTAGTATGGATACATATATTATTATATGTTGTGCACAACACACAAGAACCTACACAGACAGTTTAGAGGATACATTTTAACCCCCTCCTCTAAAACTGTGTGCAGTTTTTTACACCCAGTTTCTGTGCATACAATAACTTGGACTCAGAAAAACAAATTCAAAATTTTAGCAGCTGCTTTTCAGAAATTTAGCCCTAACTATTTGTAGTATTAATATTCCAAAACCAGAATGATGAAATGGGAACTATGTTTGGTAGGACGGGGAGAACAAGGAGGGAATTGAAGACAAAAGGGGAATTTTAACAGCAAACATTTGAGTAAGATTTTTTAAGGGGTTGCGTTTGAGCCCCAAGTTTGATCTCTCATGTTCTGAGTCAGCAAAGGCTGAGAGCACAATGGCAAGAGCATTCTCAGGCCCCAAAGGGTGGGAACGGCTCACTCCCTCAGCTAGGAGAGGCTCAAAACTAAGCAGAGATGGTACATTCAGCCCCTGGGTCAGCGGCATCTAGGAACCAGCAGGCACAGTCTGCTCAGCCACCAGGGAAAGCAGTGTGTTCCCAAGCCAGCATCCTATGCAGTACATCACAGACACCTGCATTTACTAGAGCGAGCAGCTCATGCTTCAAGGTGTAACTAACTGATCGTCCAGCTAAATAATAATACTCTGCTGTTCTACAGCACTGTCGTCCTTAGATTTCAAATGCTTCACAAGATGCTCCAGTAGGATGGATATTAGCATAACCATCATTCCCCCCCGCCCCAGATTTTAAGTAAAATAACTGCCCAAATGCTGAAAACACAGCACTGCAAAATAAACATTGGCATCTCCAGACTGGAACCACCTGAACGTCTCTAGGAAATGTTACACTATCACAGTCATCCAAAGAGTTTAAATATCTCACCTGTGACAGTCACCAACATGGAGGCCACCAGGGGACGATTGTTGTCCAGTTTACGGCTCAGCCTCAGCTCACCACTTGACTGATTTACAATCAACAAATGCAGCTCGTTTCCCCGTTCAAAAGTGTAGAAGAGCCTGTCAGACACATCTGGATCATAAGCCGGGATCTTCCCTATGACCCCAGAAGGGAAAGTATTGGACCTTTTGGAAATGTAGTTGTTGAAGAGGATCTGGAAGTTCTTGAGGACAGGGCTATTGTCGTTCTGGTCAATGAGTTTGATGTGGACTGTGGCTCTGCTGACTAGGGGGCAGATGTGGCCTGGACCACAATTACGTACTCAGGCTTTGTCTCATAATCCAGGTCAATCAAGGCAGTGAGCTCCCCAGAAAATATGTCCATCTGGAAGATCTCAGGGATGTTGCCTTCCACAATCTGATACATGATCTGGGCATTAGGTCCCTCATCTGGGTCAATGGCTGTGATCTGGGCCACCACAGAGCCAACAATGCTGTTCTCTTTCACCAAAACCTCAAACTCTTCAGCCTGGAAAACAGGGGCATTGTCATTCACATCCTGAACAGTGACTTGAATGTTGACTGGGGTTCTTTGCGGGGGGATCCCCCTGTCCACGGCATAGGCAGTTAGCTCATAGACTGGGGCACTCTCTCGGTCCAGCCTGCGGACAGTGCGGATAATCCCAGAAGTGGGCTCTATGGTAAAATCCCCATCCCCATCCTCCCCATTCTGGAAGGTGTATTGTACCCGACCATTGGTGTGGGCGTCGCGGTCAGTGGCAGAGATTTGGAGCACGCTGGTGAATGGAGGGGCATCCTCTGATATAATGCCTTGGTAGTGAGGACTGACAAACCGAGGGGCATTGTCGTTTACATCGTTCACCATGATTTCTACGTAGGTGGTGTCCGCTTTCTGAGGGATCCCATTATCTTTGGCGGTGATGGCCAAAGTGTAGGTGACCTGGTCTTCATAGTCCAACTCCGCCTGCAATGTGATGGCACCAGAGTCTGCATCAATATGAAACTGAGGAATATTGTCCTCTAGGTAATAAGTGATCCTGGCATTTTCCCCCACATCATCATCCGTGGCACTGATCACCACCACGGTGCTGCCCACAGGCCGGTCCTCATTGACACTCACCGAATAGTGGGCACTCTGGAACACCGGCCTATGGGTGTTAGCATCAGTGATGTTGACATGAATGTGACAATTGTCATGCAGGGTCCGGTCAGAGGCAGTCACTGTTAGCACATAGCGCCTCTCTTGCTTGTAGTCCAAGGGTAGAGAGAGAGTGATCAGCCCCACTCCTCCCTGAGTACTGATAGAGAAGCGGTTCCGGGTGTTCCCCCCAGTTATCTGGTAGCTAATGGCACTGTTCACATCTCTGTCAATTGCCGAGACACTCAGAACACTGGTCCCCACAGCAGCATCTTCATTTAGACGGATGAAATACTCCTTTTGGGTGAATTCAGGGCGATTGTCATTCACGTCCATGACAGTGATGGTGACACTAGCAGAGGCAGATAAGGATGGAGTGCCATGGTCCCGAGCCTCTACCCCAAAAAAATAGTGCTCCACTGACTCACGGTCCAAGGGGCCACTCACTGTGATCCACCCCGTGGCACTGTTCACCACAAAGGGAGTGTCAGCTGAGACCCCAGTTAGTTTATATTCCAGACGAGAGTTTTCTCCGTAATCTGCATCCACTGCCTGGATGTGGATCACTGAATGGCCAAGAGGAGCATTTTCCAGGACGGAGATTTGAAAAGGGGTGCTGACAAATATGGGGGCATGATCATTAATGTCCACCACTTGGATGCTGGCCATGCCAGTGTTGTTAGACAAAGGAGGGCGCCCCGCATCCTGCGCACGTATCCTCAGGGCATATTCACGTTCAACTTCAAAATCCAAAGGCGCCACCACCTGTATTTCTCCAGTCACGCTGTCAATGGAGAATTGGCCCCGGCTGTTCCCACTGATGATGTTATAATGAACTAAAGCGTTATTGTCTTTGTCATTGTCAGTGGCAGTAACTCTCAAGATTTCCGTGTGGGCCCTTATGTCCTCTCTCACCTGGACTATGTAGCGCTTTTCACTGAACTGAGGCGCATTGTCATTCTCATCCAGAACTGTGATATAGACTTTCACCAGGGCAGATCTGGGACCAGGCTCCTTACCCTGGTCGTTGGCCTCCACCACCAAAGAATATTTCTCCATTTTCTCTCTATCCACTTGCCCGCTGGTGGTGATCAGACCTGACCTGGGATCTATCTCAAAGACAGAGTGAGCTGCTTGTTCATTCACAAATCGATACCTGATGTTTGCATTAGGTGGGGAGTCCACATCCGTGGCCCTCAGCTGTAAGATAGGGTAGCCTTCTTCTACATTTTCCCTAATAGTCTCTCTGTACTCACTCTGCTCAAAGATAGGGTCGTGATCATTTCGGTCAGCAACAGTTACAGCAATCATGGTGGTGGCAGAAAGGCGGGGGACCCCATGATCCACAGCAGTAACCCGGAAATAGTGCAGGTCCATATTCTCTCTGTCCAAAGCTTTGGTGGTGGTGATGAGACCATTCTTGGGGTCAATGCTAAACAGCTCCATAGACCTGCTATTCATCAGGGCATCCATGGAGTAGACTAGCTTCCCAGCCTCCCCTGAATCAGGGTCTTGTGCGGCCATAGTTATCACAGGAGTCCCTGGGGGCTGGTTTTCAGCCACCTGAACTTGGTAATTATACTGAGGGAAGTGGGGGTGGCGGTTGGCTGTCCTACCAGTCCTTAATAATGGGAGGAATGCACTCTCCCTCCTCCTCCTCTGCTTGACACGCGGATGATGTGATAGATCAAACTGCATAGCTGGACTGGGCTTTAATGGCAGGGGAGCAAACAGATCCGGGGCTGACGGGCTCCCAAACTCCACGGCAAAGCAACGAGTTTGTAAACAGCCTCTGGTGGAATCAAACAGGTGAAAAACCAGACAGGGATCCTGCTTTCTGGGAGGCAGGGCAGGCGGGCTCGGAGCGCGGGCTGGATCCAGTCCTAGCTCCGCTCTGGGAGCTGTCCCGGGCGCAGGTGGTGCTGAAACGGCGTCTTCCGACTCACGGGCCTGCGCCTGCCCTTCCGTATCTTTCTCCAAGCACACAGCCCAGTCCAGGGGCCGGCGCTCGTCCGGGCCGGTCCCGCAGCGCTCACCTGCGCGCCGGCAGGAGGTTCCCCGCAGCGGCTGTCCCCCTGCGCACAGCTGAAGGCAGGTCACGAAGGTCAGCCACTCACTGAGCTGCAAGCGGCCCCGCTGGTGGGGAGGTGGCCCGAGCTGCATCCTTGCAAACCAGGGGCGGCTCTCCGAGGCCGGCGAGTACCTTTGCGGGGCCAGGGACTCCCGGATCTCCAGCTGCCAGGCATCCGTGCAGTTATCCGCGCCGGGAGTGGGTTGGTGCCGGGGCACTCGCATTACGCACAGCCTCCCGCCTTGCAGGGAGTGCCAGGCGCCCGCCGCCGCCGCGCTCAGCCAGCCCCCGGGGGAGCTCGGAGCCCCCTGGGCAGCGCGGTGGCGGCTCCGGCCCGCACAGCAGCAGCAAGCTCTGGCCCTCTGGCCGCCCGCATTGTCCAGGGAGCCGGCCCCATTGGCCCGGGCCGGCCGCTCTCCGCTCGCCTCCTCCTCGGGGCTCCGGGCCCCGCTGCAGTTGGCCCCGAGGGAGGCGAAGGTGCGAGGGCGATCCGGACCCGCAGCGCTCCCGGGCTGCCCGGCCGGCTCCCCGCCTTGCTGCCACGGCGGCTCGGTGCAGCCTTCCCCGCTAGTCCTGCGGCCGTGGCTCGGCGCTGCTGCCCAGGCGCCGGGGCTCTGGGTGCGGGGCGGCTCCGGGGGCAGCGCCCGGGCGTTTATAATCCACAAGCAGGGGGAGCCGCCGGCCCGCTCCCCCTGGGCAGCTGCGGGGCGCGGAGTCCTCTTCGTGCCCCACAGCGGGGACCCCGAGCCGGCTCGGAGGCGGGGCCTGCCCCGCCGCGCCTTCCCCGGCAGGGCGCCCCTCCGGCCCCCCGCCCGCGAGAGGGGGCAGCCGCTGCCGGCGGCCAAGCCCCCGCTGCCCCCGGCGGCCGGGCCGGCTCCGCGCAGCCCCCCCCGCAGGACTAAGCCCCGCCAGCGGCCCCCCGCGCACGGCAGCCCCCGGCCCGGCCCCTCCTGCTCCCGGCTGCCCCCGGGTCCCCGCTCCCCGCGGCGGGCGCAGCCCCCGGGCCCCTCGGCTCCCGGCTCCCCCCGGCCGAGGGGGAACAAAGGAAGAAGGAGAAGCAGCAGCAGCAGCAGCCGCCCCCGGCGGCACGGTCCCGGCAGCGGCGACGGCGTCTCCGCCATGGTCCCCCCTGGCCCCCTCCCCGCCCCCGGCCGCCCGGCCCTAGCGCTCCCTCGGCCCCGCTCCGCCTCTGCCCCGCGCCACCATCTACAGGCGGCGGCTGCCTCCCGTGCGGGCCGGGCTGTTCCGCGGCGGCGGCATCGCCTCCTCCCGCAGCCCCAACATGGCTCCCGGCTGCCCCGATGGTCCGCTCCGCCCTCCCGCTCCCCTCCCGCCGCCCCGCAATGGTAGCGCCCGCCCGGCGCAGGCGGCCGCCGCCGCCATCTTCAGTGTGGGCGGGAGGCTGGCGGAGCTGGCCGCGGTGCTGAATGGCGCGGCGCGCGGGGGGCCGGGCCGAGCCGTGGTCGGCAGAGGCGGGGGAAGGATGCGCGGGGCAGCGGGGCAGGCGCTAGGGGCCGGGGCAGGGGGACGGCGCATGATTATAAGCGATCAAGCCCCTGCCCCCTTTTCGCCCCCAGCCTCCTCGCCCCTTTGTCTCCCCGCTGTCTCCCTTCTCGCCCCCCGCCCCCGATCGCTGCTCTCCCGGCCCCGGGGGGCTGCCTCGCCGCCTCCTTCCCCCAGCAGGAAGTCGGCTGGCCGAGCTCCTCCGCAGCGCAGCGCAGCCCCTCTCCCCCGAGACATTTTTCATGCATCAGCCAAATTAACTCCCGCTCCCGCCTCTCCCTTTTTTAATTAAAACGCACAAGCAGGAAGGAGCGGGGCAGGACCGGTCACACCCTTGCTGCGGTGCAGGTCTCCCCCCCCCCCCCCAACCTCGTTTTCTCCCCTGCCTCGTGCCTGCTCGGGCCAGCACTTTTGCCACTTCGCCCGACGCACCAGCCGCGGTAGCCTGGCCCCCGTGTAAACGGCGCACGGTGCATTTCCTAGGCAGGAGCGAGGTGGAAATGAGAAGAGGAGGTTCACACAAGCTCAGACCCGCACCGTTGCCTTGCTAAAACAAGGAGAGAACATTAGAAAACTGGTAATAGCGAATGATCCGCTCCCCAAGGACAAGGAAGCAACTGGATGGTGTAATAAACCCGACCCCTTCTAGCTTCTGTGAGGCTGAGATTACTCCTGAACCCCCCTCCCCCTGCAGGCTTGGAGCGGACCGTACCCAAAAGAGGAGTGATCAGACAGACTGTAGAGAGAGATGCACTATTAGCACCAGCACTGAAGGCCACACGTAGTTTTTTAATCTGGATTCAATTCTATACTCCCATTTATGGCCAGGGGAAGAGCCCTCTTTGTTATGATTACCTTGAAATTCTTCTTTCATGTGATCGTTAGATGTCAATGTGCTTCCTGAGGGAATGAGATGGAAACCAGAAAATAGGGGGCCTGTGACTGAGACAAGAGGGACCAAGAAGATGGGGAGGAAAGCAAATGACCAGAATTTCATTAAACTAATGAATGATGCAGGTCAGGCTAGCAAATACATTATCTTGCATCCACTTCCTCACCCCCTGCCCATGAGTCACTCTCAGTTAATCACCAGATCCAATAACGGAGGCTAATTTATGTATTACAGCAAGTTCTGGGCTCAGTTTCATCAGATACTTCGTGGAAACAGCCTGTCAGACAAATTACAGAGCACAGCCTTCTTTTACTTTCAATTCCAATATAGAATTTCATTGCTCATGTGCAGCTTGTTCTTTCTGCTATCATTATATTTAGTTATACCACACAAGAAACATTAAGAGAAGATATTAAAAACAAGAACAAATTGTATAAAAGGAGATTGTTCCTCATGGCAAGTCCCCACCCTAGCTCTGTGCTATCACCTGGGAAATTAGACAGAAGTTCCATGGACAGAAAGTTAGAATATATCTCCAGGCCATTCCCCTCACTCTTTCTGTAACACCCTCCCAGTGATTTCTGATCACCTAGATATATGGATTATCAGGCCATAGGAGAGCTGTGGTCCATCCAGTCCAGCATCCTGCCTTTGACAGTAGGCAAGCTCAGATCCTTCACTGGAAAGTGCAAGAAACCTCACACTGGACAAATAAGTAAATTTCTTCTGTAGGCACCTGCTTATTTCTAATCCCAAGCAGTTACTGGTTAGTTTATGCTTTGAGACATGAGGGTCTCTACCGTTTACATTTTTTAATAATCCTAGCAACAATAACTGGGGATGTTATTTATTTATCTAAAGGTCCAGTCCTTTTTAGACTCCTGCACAGGAATTTAAATTCTAACCAGAGGGCAGAGCCAGAAGCTCCAGAATTCTTATCCAGACAGCAATCTCCTCCTTGGACTCAGGTAAGTAACAATTCATTTGCTTCCTTTTTCCCATTTGCAAACTGGGGATGATAGCATTGACCTAACTAGCACCCAGGGGCACTGTGAGGCATATCAGTGACTATTTGTAAAGAGCTGAGTATTGTTATCACAGAGACTTATTTTTAACTCAAACCTTCTTAAGAGTTTTAAAACTTTTCAAATTTTCTCCTCCCAGGCACATCTGTGCCACTGGAGAAGAGGAGATGTTCACTATTGTCCCTTTTAAGAGCTGACCATGGGTGGGGGCATCTCAAGGGTTAATAATCCATTGCCAGTTCCAATGATGGCTTCCGGTGGTACAGCCCTGACCACCCCTAGCCCTGGCATGTGGATGGCACAGGCCAATGCTCCGCTGGCTAATGGGAGGCTGCTGCAGAGATTTAACAGAAGCTGGGCTAGGAAGAGAATTCAAATCAGAGCCTCATTGTTCCCATTATCACAATGGAGAGAAACCATCCCCTTCACTCACACCAACACCTAGCATTGGCTATTGAGTCAGCCAGCTTTTGTCTGAGGTTCAGATTTGGAGCCTAGGCCTCCCCTCTTACTGTATAGAGTCGAAAAAGCAGATACTCTAGTGGCTTGCATTTCAAATAAGGTTTTCCCACTCCCAGTACTATGGTCACTGCCCACTTGGAAAAAGGAGACAGGACTGATGATTAAATATTTGACAGGTTACAGTATTAACTATTGATACAATGCGCAGAGGCCCTGAATATAGAAGAGGATCTAACCAATAACTATTTACTTAAGGGAGATAACAACTAATGGGTTCAGACCTATTTAATCTAAGTTGTAGCCATTACCCTTTATTTAAGGTTCTGTATTTAAATAAGGGACTGATTTTGCCTACTTGCATAATAACCCAGTTATGCAGCACAGAGATCGCCTTGCACAGCACAGCCAATTACTGCTGTGAAAACTTTAGCACTTGCTTAAACAGGGGGACACAGACGGGAAGCAAGGGGCTGCTGCAGCTCATCTCATTTGAAGGTTTCCTTTAGCTCTCCCAGCTGAAGAGGACATTTATGCAGTAGGAGTAGATTTTCCATTAGAATGTGAACGGACTAAGTCTCCATTCACTTTGAAATCCCAAGAACTTTTTAAGGTAATATTATTGCTGTCCCCTCACAGTCAATATTAGCAACCAAGCAGAATATACATGAGCTGGACTTAACTCACTGGACACCATCTACAGCAGATTGAATTTCTTTACCTTCTGCTGCCAAAAGAAATGAACAAGCAGGAGGACAAAGAGAGCTCTGATCTGGCCTTACAAGTTGATAGAACCAGTTAAGTATAGAGCTTGCACAGGTTTTTCCTAGAATACTATATACATTTTTGCTGAGCTGGGATTTTGAAGATGACTAGCTGTTAGTAATATTTTGTATTGGTAAAGCACAGCACAAGCTACCTACATACAACAGAAGCTGCAGGCAGCAGGGTGTTCGATCTCTCTTATTAAAGTCCTAAATGTTTCACCATAAACCTTAAGGCACTGATAACACAGTGATGGACAGCAAATAATGCATCAACATGTGAGATGGACACCAGTTGACAGCACGACAATGGGGAGTAGGGAATATTTTGGACAAGGGCCGTTAGAGCAAACCGACAAAGTTGTAGTGAAAAAGGAAGTGTGACTGAGTAGTAAGAGCAGGGAATGTAGATTTGACTCCTGCCCATTCCACTGACCTGCTGGAAAAATCATTTAGCTAGCTTCAGTGTCTCCATCTGTACTATGGAGGTACTTACCTTTGTGAAGCACTTTGAAATCCTTTGTGTTATGTTTGTACAACACCTAGTACAACAGGGCCCTGATTAGAGCCTCAAGGTGCTATTAAAATATCAGATACTTAAAAATGCCAGACAATAATAAAAAGGTTCTGTATAAGTGCTGAGCATTATCATCAGGATCCAGGCTTACTGCTGCAAAACTGGTTCTGTTCCAGCTTGTTGAGTTGTTCTACTTACATGAGGAGAGAGGAAATAACTTGAACTCAGATTGCATTTCCAAAGCAGATCTGTGAAGGTAGAATCAGAGAAATTAGAGATGGAAGAGACCCTCTGGATCCAGGCTATCTCCTCTGGGGGCCAGTTCAGATGGTCCCTTCTGTATACTTGTGAGTGCCACATTCTAGGCCTTCATAATCTATCCCCACCCTACCTATTATCTCTCATTCAGTATTGAAAGGTTGACTCCTGCCTCCCGTCAGCCCATGATGCCAGCCTCTATCGCCTACGTGTTACATTTTCAAACAAGCATCTCAGTTTTCTGCCCTCCTGCCCCACACCTGGGAAAAACTCCCTCTAAACATCTGCAAAACTAACTCATTATCCCCCTTCAAAACCCTCTTTAAAACTCCACTTTGCCATGAAGCCTACAAAAAACATGACAATGTTTAGGCTGTCGGTGGGCTGAGACCACTGCCTATTATGCTGACCAGCTTTGGCTCATTATTTCCCTGTACTCCCATTGACCTAACTGTATCCATCTATTGTTTTGTGACTCCGTAACAGGGTCAGCTGCCTCCTGAGCATCCCCTCATAGCCAGAGGTCACTCTGAAGTGTCCTGCTACCAATTTCTCCCCATCTCAGGGTCCCATTTATTGACTCCTCACATAGTGCCCTCCAGGCTCCGACCCTAGTTCAGTCACGCTCTCCGGTCAGGTAGACCATCCCCAGCTCTTCTTCCCAGAACTAACCCCAATGCAAAATCTCCTGGGTAGAGCTCAGCCTTCTTCAGCCTTCCAGGCCTCCAAGCCCTTCTCCCAGTCAGGGTCTCTAGTAAGAACTGGGTCCAGTACACCCAGATTTCACTTGGCTGGAATTCAGCCTCTCTCAGCCCCCTGGTTTTGGCTTCCCATCCAAAACCCTTCTCTAAGTCAGGGTCTCTAGCAGTAGCTTCCTACTCACTCTGTCACAGCTCTCTTGGTCAGAGTCTTCCCTGAGGAAACCTTTCACCGTCTCTCTACCATTCCCTGAGCTTCCGCACCCCTTCCTTGCAGCCTCCTGCTGCTCTTTACAGGGCCATCATCCTCATCTCTTCCAGGCGTGACTCACTCTGCAAACATACCCAGTCCAGCCCTAGTTCTTGCTCCCAAAGAAGTGCATGCAGCAGCGAGTTCTCCAAATGAGCGACATGGAACAGCTAGGGGAAAGGGAGAAATCTCACCTTATGGGTGACTTGCCTGGTTTGAAGAAATAAAAATAAAATCCTCCATGTTCATCAGGCTCAAGAGTTGAATTTTAAAAGTACCAAAGTGCCCATAGGGACACGGCCCAGCTTCTAGTGAAAGCACAGACCATGCCATGCAGACAGAGGGCTTTGGCTCTGTCTCTGTCTCTAACCCAGCTGGCAGAGATGGGGAGTAATGCAGAAATAGGGGCGGGGGGAAACCTTCCTGCGGGCTCAGCAGTGCTGGGAGAGCTGCACTCATCCCTTCTCAGTCAAGAGAAGGGGGAAATGAGGACGATCTTGCAAGACAGAATACTTTTGTAGGCTTCACAAACAATGGTGTAACGCTGAAGCTGCAGGCTCTCTGTAATAATGCTTTGGGTATGTTCAAAGCCTTCTACAAACACAAGCGATTTGTAGGTGAAAGGCAGGCAGAGGTGGTGGGGAAGATACGTTATTGCCTTTCTCTATGGCTTCCTTCAGGTGCTATTTATAGAGCATTAGGCTCCAGTCAATATGGTATACAGACTAAAAATGGTAGGAGCTAGTGAACTTGTTTGGAACATTCTCTTCTGCTGGCTCCTGTGCCTGCCCCCATCTGTGGGACGCTGCTGTTTTTCTTGGTGCCCTTACAGAGCAGGCTACGGGGCTATTCTGGCTCCCTCTGAAGTGTTAGCAGCCTGGCTGTGAAATGTAGTGAGCCTGAAGAGGCTTTCTTGGTAATTAGTGCAGCTCTACTCTGGGGAGCCATTTGGGGCACAGAAAAACCAAGCAATAATAGAAAGACCCACCCCCTCTGTGCCATCTGCAACAGTAGGCAGGAATGGATGGCCTGGCAGGCTGCTAGTGGTTAGAGGCCTATCGCAACAGCACTGTTCCACGTTTCTATAGGATTTAGGCAGGCCATTAGGAGTAAGGTAAAAACATTACACCAGTAACAAATCATTGTGCCAAAAGACGCATCTGTTTCAGAATTTCATGGCTTCCAAAGTGTCTGTGATCTAATCTGGATGTTAGCAGAAAGGCATCTTGAGTGACTTTCAATTTCGATTTTTTTCAGTAGAGCCTATTTTATCACAGTCACAAGAATGGGCTTTTGTTCCCATCTCTCACGCAGACAGATTCCCTTTTTTCCATACTAAAAAGGAGCTGAGCAGAGGCAGATATTATCAAGGCAGAGATTCTGCAGGACAATGTTAATAGGATGCCAGGTGATCTGGAATATAACAGCTGCAGCTATTTGGCTTCTTCTCCGAGCACAAGTCTGCATGTGCGTATAGCACTGATTTAGCTAATCTGCTCTAGCTCCCTGAAAGGACAATCTAATATTTCACATTTGGGAAGAAAAAGACTAGAGGGAAAGTTGCATTGCCAATTGAGAAAAAAAAAAATGCCCTGACTTTTCTGAAGTTTGGGGCTGCTCACTTGTCCACGCTGGTTTATTACTTTGTCAGTCTCACTAGGTGTTAGTTTTATCTCAGTCAACTAATATCGCAGTCTAATCCACTGAAGCCTGTAATAGGTTTAGGAATAACAAGGGTTTACATCCTCATTAGTGTTCAACACTCAGTGTCAGAAGAAAGTAACAGTGTCAGAGTCCCTTCTACGAAAGCAGAATTTAAAGAGAGCTGGCTGGGTGGGGGGAGGGGCAGTGGAGTTTGGGAATGGAAAAAAAATCTAAAATTCAATGTGAGGAGTGGAAAGATGGAGGAGGGGAGAAATATGGGGGAAGGGCAACTAATGAGGGATGGGCAGAGGAAGTACAAGGAAGGGGAAGTTATGGAGAGCCTGATCCTGTGAACAGTTACTATGAACTTAGTGCCACTGAAGTGTATAGTCGTGAGTATTTGCAAGCAAGCCTGGTGATTTTAAGGCAGGGACTACCCCCGCCTCTATGCCGTGTACAGCACAGATCACACTGACAGCACTCCACTCATTTTTATATTATGTGGGCTATTGATCTCCTTATAATGCACACACAGCAAAGCTAGAATTTGGCGTTGGGGGTATTCACGCTCTGTTCACGTGGCCCGCTTGCTGGAGATTCAGCCACCTTATACAGCGGGTGAAAGAATCACACCCCTGAGCTCCATAGCTGTGCTGATCTAACCCCAGTGTAGACACAGCAAGGGGGATGGAAGCATTCTTCCGTTGACCTAGCTACCATTGCTTGGGACGATGGAGTTTCTACAGTGATGGAAAAACCC
Organism: Emydura macquarii macquarii; assembly: GCF_026122565.2. Classification (NCBI taxonomy): domain Eukaryota; kingdom Metazoa; phylum Chordata; order Testudines; family Chelidae; genus Emydura; species Emydura macquarii. Next base: position 12,833,348 of record NW_027131105.1, on the reverse strand, counting down.
CTTCTGTTGCTGTAGGAAGCACCCACTCTCTGGCAGTCCAATAATATAGTTGTGGTGCCGTAACAGTGCCTGTGTAGTGCCCACAGTGTAAGCATGGCCTCAGTGACCTGGTTTTCAGAAATGCTGAGGACCCAGCACTTACCATGGAAAGTGGGAGCCCCTGGATCCTCCACACGTCTGAAAATTAGGCCACTTATTTAGGCACTTAACCATTAGCTCCCACTTTTGCATACCTTGGCCAAGACTCCTGCATTCTATCTCCAGCTCTACAGTGACTTACTCTGTAACTGAGCAGTAAAATGGTGTTAGCCTCCCTGTATTGCAGTTTATCTCTGTGTTTGAGAGATCATAGATTCAGTCAGATGCTTAAGATCAGAAGGGACCACAATGATCATCTAGTCTGACCGCAGTGCCTGCTTAAAGAATTTTGGGGGCCTGTGCACTATGGAAACTGGGGGTCCCCCACCTTCTCTCCAGTTTGACCTGGTTGCTCCCATCACGTCAGGTGAAACCTGAGCAGCACCGCAGCCCCATGTGCCAGACCACAATGCCACTCGTTCAACTTTGGCCAGCTGCTCCTCTGGCATGAGAAGAGGCCAAACCTGAGTAACATTGTGACCCTGTGCACCAGATGGCAATGCCACCCACCTAAATCTGGTGGTTGGCGGCCCTGGGCAAGTGCATGGACTGCACAGTGGTTAATCTGGGCCTGCTGCCAGCATAACACAGGCCATGGAATGTCACCAAGCGATTCCTACATCAAGCCCCTAACTTATATTTGAGCTAAAGCATATCTTCTGGAAAGACATCCAATTTTGATTTAAGGACTTTTAGTAATGGAGAATCCACCACATCATTAGGTACATTGTTCCAGTGGCTACTTATCCTCACTTTAAAATTTGTACTTTATATTTAGTCTGAATTGGTTTCACTTCAGCTCCCAGCCACTGAATCTTGTTATGCCTTTACTAATTTAAACAGCCTTCTGCTATGATAAATCTTCTCATGTAGCTACTCTAACTATGATCAAGACACCTCTCAACTTTCTCTTTGATAAATTAAATAGATCAAGCTTTTTCAGTCTCTCTCTCTCTCTCTCTGTAAAGCAGGTTTTCTAAATTTTCAGTCAAATAGCTGATGGACCTGTCCCTCTTATTTTTACTGAGAGTAGAGTTATAAATATGTAGATATCGAGTACAAAGAAGGGCAACAAAAATGATTAGGGGTTTGGAACCGCTTCCATATGAGGAGAGATTATATAGACTGGGACTGTTCAGCTTGGAAAAGAGACAACTCAAGGGGGACATGATCGAGGTCTATAAAATCATGAATAGTGTGGAGAAAGTAAGTGTTATTTACCCCTTCACATAACACATGAACCAGGGGTCATCTAATAAAATTGAGAGGCAGTAGGTTTAAAAAACAAAAATAAGGATGTACTTCTTCACACAGTGCACAGTCAACCTCTGCAACTCATTGCCAGGGCATTTTGTGAGGGCCAGAAATGTAACTGGGTTCAAAGAAGAATTAGATAAGTTCATGGAGGATAGGTCCATTGATGGCTATTAGTTAAGATGGTCAGGGTTGTAACCCCATTACAGAGGTGTCCTTAAGCCTCTGACTGCTAGATTCTGGGACTGGATCACTCAAATTGCCCTGTTCTGTGCACTCCCTCTGAAGCATCCAGCCACTGTCAGAATATAAGCTACTGGGCTAGATGGACCATTGGTCTGATGCATTATGGCCATTCTTATGTCATAGGTTAGATCGACTATTGCTTGTGGACCATTTTATTTTATTTTGTATGACACCCTTAGAAGACCAAATATATTTTCAATGCATTTGGCAAACCCTGATTCACAATCACCCCATTTCCACCACTGTCCAATGGTGGAAATAATATGGCCCCAGATTGCTTACTTCTTTGCACTCATACCAAGGAGGGCTGCAGAAATGTGCGTGACTGAGGAAATTTGATGTGTTACATTATTTCCCATGGAAGACGCAGACTGGGGAGCTTAAGATCACACCACCGCGTTTTAGTACCGAGATGAAGCATCTGTATTTCATTTTACTGTAATATATATTTAATTTAATTTCTTGAGGCCAAAACTGTAAATTTCAGACTGTTTAAAAACGGAAGCTATGCCCACCCCCACTCAGAAACATTGAACAGTAGGTCCCTTTTAAGTCTGAATTGTGCATTCCTACAAGTTTCCCCTGGCCTGTGAAATGTGCCCCTGACTGAGGCCATGTCTACACGAGAGAGCTTTACAGTGGCACAGATCTCTCATGTAGCTGCTTTATGTTGATGGGAGAGAGCACTCCCATCAACACAACTAAACCACCCCCCAGCAAGCATCAGTAACTATAGCAGCAGTAGCGCTGTCCCCACTAACGCTTACACTGGTATAACATGTCACTAGGGGTTGGTTTTCTTTCACACCCGAGTGACATAACTTATACCGACATAAGCGGGAGTGTAGACAGTCTAATTTACCAAGCTCCTACTCTTGCCTAATTCACATCTTTGCCACAGACTCCTTAGGGCCTGATCTTATTTTCGTATTTAAAACCCACGGTTTACATAGAATAACTACATGCTCTCAATTCTGTTCCCCTCATCCCTCCCTAGAGATTGTCACCCTCATTTCATTCTATCTGATCTGTGTCTCAGATGTAAACACCTTATGTTCTCGGAAAAGGGCCTCGTTTGTCATCTTGGGTGCTATAAAAATAAAATCACCAAGAGCACTGCTTTTGAGTTTAGAGATTTTTCATTTCTGAAATGCCAAGGTGGAACAACAGCACAGAGCTGATGCAACCATAGGGAGAGGAGAGGTTATGGTGCCAGGGAATTTCTGGATTACAGCATAGTTACACATATAGAATCATTTTATCTGCATTCACTAAAAGACTTTAAATAAGGCATGAGACACCACATTTATTTCTAGAAGAATTCCGAGACTGCTTTTTAGCAAAACAATTACGTGCTGATGTTTCAAGTGGTATAGCTAGCAAAGCGAGAAGCGGCACAGCTGGCAATGCAAGTTCTTGGATACTCCCCTTTCTAGCCTCTTTACAATCCCCAATATGGATGTGCTTTCACCTCGCTATTCCGAAAATTGCGCCTGGGGAACTGAAGGCAACAGGCCTTTCCTAGCACTCACTTTGTCCCTGTTGTAAACAGTATTCTCCTTAGGGTTATTGTACCCCAAGGCCAAGGAGACCTTCGACCCTCCCTCTCAGAAAGGCCCAGATCACAAACATGCACTTCGTTAAGGCACAAAGTCATCTTCTGTAGGAGAACAAAAAGCAAACTTTAAGGTGAGAGGGCAGCTTGCCCTGTGTAAGGAAAGTGACTTCCCCCATGGAAATACAAACGGCAGGGAACTTGCAAGGAGCTGCAGCGTTTTAAGGAGAGAGGGCAGGGGATTTGCAAGGAGCTGCAGCGCTTTGCTTTAGGCTAAGATCACATTTAACCCTGTCCATCCAAACGCACCCCAGCATCTTTAAATACACCTCCATCTCATCGTGCTATGCTTAATTGGACAGCAAGCTGCTGGTATCACATTGCAGAGCGCTTTGTGTGAGAGCAGGGATTAGGCAGATGCGCAGCCAAGACAGACACACGATAGTCAAAGCTGACAGCTAGCTGGGAACCGCTTAAACAAACACAGTCTTTCATTTGCTGTGTAGAGGTCAGTCTGCACAGCTGTAGTCTGGCATTGTTAGATCCTGGGACTGAGCAAGGCAATTAGTGAGCATGTAAATTAGATAGTCTCCCAAGGCGAAGGCACCAAAGGGGTCATAGAGCACTTCCTACAGGCTCTCAGGGCAAGTGAGTAGCATGCTGCCGGGGAAGGAGGAGGAGCTTGGGGCAAAGGGCTTCAGGGAGAAGGCCCTCACCTAGGAAAGCTCAGCAAGAGAAGAAATGACATTCTAAGGAAACAGCTGGACATGGGAAAGGATAATGGGACCCGGGACAAGGCAGCTCACTGCACCTCAAGAGACTTGTCACATTTATACCCAGCTAATCTGTGCTGGAGCAGAGGACGGGGATGCTCTTCTGCCAGAGAGGAGCCATAGCAAGACCGTAATGAGCGTTAGAAAAGAGGAACAGAACCACTTACGGAAGCCAAGAGGAGCGGAGGCAGCATCTTTTTGTTGTCAGAGGTCGCATGGCACCAGAACGAGCGTCTCTCTCTTTTGTTTTAATGGCAGGTGAGAAGCATGTTACAGGGAGTGCGATACTGGTAACTGGGGAGCCCTTTTGAAGATGCTTCCTGTGAGCAAGTAGTGTCCCCACCCTCCTCCAAACACGGTCCACTCAGCCTGTGGTAAGTCAGAACTTCCAGGAAGTGGGTGTTTGAATCAAAATGAAACAAAATCCAGCTCAGGCCTTCTCAGCCCACACCAGGAGTCTTCTCTAGCTAGAGAGCCACTCCCCACTCCCTTCTGTCCAGCTAGGGAAGCTACAGGCCATTGAACTGGAGATGAAGGAGCTATGTAATGAATCCATGTCTTCACTGTGCTGTGTTATGGCTCCTGGCTGCGCGTTGTGTTGACTTTTCACAGTAGTACTTGCCCTGTGTTCCTGCAATCCAGTTAGCCTATTAAAGTAGAAGGCTTGAAACTTGTGTCTTATTTTTTGATTTTCAAGATTATAGATCTTTAAAAAAAAAAAAAAAAAGGAGTAAAATGCAAATGATTGCCTGAGATTTTATCATAGTCCCTCTGGGTTTGCTCCAAGCCCATAGACTCAAACTTTATGGCCAGAAGGGACCATAGAACAGATTCATGGACATCCCTAAGGAATGCATGATACTCACGTTGCTCTGGAAGCCAACATCTGGTGGAAGAAGCCGAGATGTGAATTATAAGTCTTGTGGAGTGCCTAAATATAAACAATCTGTTTTTAATAACTCCATAATCACTCCTGTAACTTCCCCAACCTTCCCAAAGGCCCCAGTCCTCACCAGGACCAACACATTAAAACAGACTATGGAATAACTGGACCTAGCAGTCTTGGAGTTATGACAACCCAGAAAACATTCAGAAAGTTTCTCAAGCAGTTGAATTACTTCATTTTTGGAATCCAGTTCTCTCCAGTGTCCTGCCCACATCATCTCAAACATTGCACACAAAAAAACCCCTCCACCCTGGCCTGTGAAATTCCAAGTCAATTGGTTTTGGGTGGGGTCAAAAAAATCAAAACTTACCAGGTATGTTTATTCACATTTGAGCTCTTCTTCTATCCACACACAAACCAGTCTTACTTGGGTCAGCAAGCACTCAGGACCCAGGTCCCAGGACCCTTCTGGGCAGGTGGGTCAGAGCCCAAGTCCTGCTGCGACTTGGGTCCATGCCCTATCATTTTGCAGTGTGGATGCAGGCCAAGCTGCAGACCTGAGTCAGGAAGTCTGCACAGTGCACTATGGATGTCGGAGCATAGTATACACGAGGCAGGTCCAGCAATTTTAAACCCAGGTTTACAATGCTGTGTGGACATTCAAGCACAGGCTTGGAAACCCAGAATCCACAAGCTTAGATCCCAGAGACCTGGGATTAGTGTGCAGTGCAGACACACCCACAGAGGCAGAAGCCATCTTCAACCTTAAATGGAGAGACCAGCCCCTCTAACTAAGTGGAAGGGGAAGTTCTGAACCAAGGACAGTCTTAACAAGTTCTGCAATACTGTCAAGTTCCAGTGATATTTAAAATGCTTGAGGGTGTCCTGACATCATGTCTTGTGTCATGTGACCAACATCTGCTTCACTTCATCCCTCCCCATTTTTAAAAAGCACCTGAAAACATGGCCTGGCTAGGAGCTTTTTCAGTTTTCATCTCTTACCCCCTATGCTGGAGCCTCCAGCTTCCCCTCCCCTTTGAATGGTGTCACATTATTTGGCTTTTTATCTGTTTTTTATATTGCTTTATCGGATTAGGTACAAAGTCGCCTGCCCCTTGGTTGAAGAGATACTTTAGAAGTGAAATCACGGACAATACCTTGAGTCAAAGTTTCCTTTCTTTGTCTGGTGTCTATGTAACTCTCTCAGCTTTGGGTATTTACTGCATATCCAATACATACCACTTGCTCTCGGGTTCCATAATGGAGGCGTAACGTACTTGCAGTCACTAGCGGAAGCTTCTGTCCAAATGTGATCCAGAATATTGAGAACTTTGACACATGTAACAGGTTTGTTTGCGGCATAAGAACAAGGGCCTCTGCACTCAGAAGGCGTGGCATTGGAATTGAGCCCTGCTCATTGGGGATGGCTCTCTCGACAATTTTCAGAGCAAAGAAGGTGGAGAACAGACTCTGGATTCCAAATGGGGAAGAGTCGTTTTGTAGTTAAAGCACAGGATTAGGAGTCAGGAGATGTGTTCTGTTCCTGTGTGGCCTTGACCACGTCATTTCACCTCTTTATGCCTTAGTTTGCCCATCTATAAAACAGGGGTGATACTTACCCACGTCAGGGAGTTACTAAGAGACACAGAGTTTGTAAAGCACTCAGGCAAATGCCAAGTGTTTTTCACAGGATGAATGTTGCCCATCACCTGCCTCATTTCTGTTCTGAGAAAGGGCTGTCCTCTGATTTGCTGCTAGTGTGGGGGACCCTCTTTCCGGACTGGGCTGGAGGCAGCCAGAGCTGTATCTCGAAGAGTCTGCGATAGAGCTTCCTGCCAGAATGTATTCTCAGGTTCTTCTATAGTGCCCATCACCAGAGCACCCAAGTGCTGAACGGTACATTAGCTCAGCGTGCAGTGCTCAAAGTAGACAAGGACAGTTCTCCTTCCACTTTTCCCCAGTTCCAGTGGACTGCTTGGCTTTTTTGAGATGGTGAGAGAGCTTTCATCTAATGGAGTATCTTGCAACAGGTCCTGAAATCAGCCAGTTGGCTCAGTCTAATCTCCTCTGGTAGTTCGGTGCTCAGCTAAGGCCGCTTTATTTGCAGCTTTCTCATGTTTCATTTGGGGCATGGTTACCTTGGTAGGTCATGGCTGGCGAGGTTCTCCCTGATGGCTCTGAGAGAATCAGAGGGCCTGCCCCTTGAACCAAAAAAGAGAAGCAAATGGAAGACTTACTGCTTCTTCTATATGAAAAACAATCACGTCGATGAAAGACGTAGCACAGCTCAAGCTCCCATTTAAGAAAGATCTACAACATTATCTACTGCTGCTGTGCACATTAGACCAGCCGTGCAGAGAGCGCCATTTAAATTCTGTTCACAGAGATCTGATGAAATCGCTACAGTGATGGTGCTGGTCCATCAATGAGACAGCCATGCTGGTTTCTAAGAATACACAGGGAATTGGGAGGATATCAGGAGTGTCACAATGGAAACAAAACATCAGTGAGGAAGATTCGCTTTGATGCATCTAACAAGGCAACGAACCAAGAGAACGTAAACGTTTCAAGATGACTTATGGGGGCTCAGTGGTCCCTCAGCATCCTGCTGTTTATCAAAAGCCCATTCTGAATGAGGAAGGAGATAAGGACATTGAGGAAAGCACATGGGAAGATAACAGAGCTTCTCTCTCAATGGCTTCTTCAATGGGATACATCACGGTAAGGCTGCGTCTGATAGACTATAGTGCATTGGCTACAGACCAACTCCATTCTAGTGTCTCTGGTTAACCACATCACAACATACAGGAGACACTACACAACTGGGCTTAGTGAAATGTAAGCAGGGCTATACAAAAGTTGTCCTTTTTCATACAGTACCCTGGAAATCACGTATCAAACACCTCTCAGCATTATTAGGTGTTTCTCCACATCTGTCATGTTTCACTGTTAGGAGAAGCAGAGTAACACAGATTAGTAGATAAATAGGGATTATGTACATACAGTCTTTGCTGAAATGTATAAGGTCAGATTATCAGCAGCCAGCGCCATAAACTGCTTCGTTTAAATTGAAGTCCCAGGTTTCAGGCTGGTATTTGACCCTGGCCTGGCAAACAAACAAACAAACAAACAAACAAATGGTTTCCTAACCAGTCACTAATTGGTTCTAAGTTAAACCCCACTTCATAAATCCTGGGTGAGTAGAGTACAGTCCTGGGGTTCACAGTGCAACTCCCCTCTGTCCCACAGAGTGGTCACTCACAGATTGCAGGTCCTGCCAGGCTGCGCTCCCGAGTCTGCCACGCAGGTGGGCAGGTTAAAAAAAATAAAGTGACAATCTTGACTGAAGAAGGTGGGACGAGAAACTGGAGCGACCCAAGTCAGAAACGGATTGACAGGCTTGAGAAATCTTAATAAAGGAGGGGATGTGTGAATGGAAGCACGTAACAGAAACATACCTGACTAATGAGAGTCTCTGTCCTTCAAATGATGGCACATCACTCTTCCTGAAACACAGGATGTGTCAAGAAATCCAATCGGAAGAGAACTGATGCTTTGAAAAAATGAGAGCTTCTAAGTGTATTTATTCTAATTATCCAGCTCATGCCACTGGGGAGGGCTAGGAAATCAGCAGGGCATTACCACTGCACAACAGTTGTAACTGAATCACTCCAGACAATAAGACAAATGCAAAGGGTCATAGACAACAGATAGCTTCCCCTGTGCTAGCCCCAATGCCACTCACAATGAAAACACACTGGTATGAAGAGATACTGGTCTAATAATGGCCCATTAAATATAATGAAAACTCAACTGTGTTGTCTGTGCCTGTCGCCTGCATTCAGCACTGGACCTGCCAAACAGGCTCCGGGATAACGAGTTTACAGAGGGAATGCTAGTCTGATTCTTTCCAATTTGCTAAGACCTTTTCCCCACTGTAGTTACACTGATTACCTGACAGGATCCCCATTCATGCAGAAACTCTCCAGCGTAGGGAAACGGCACAGCAACTCACCATGCTGGCTGGGGGCAGAAACACTCTCACGCTAGCATCTTGTGCTAAGAGTTGAAGTGAAACCCCATGCCTGGGATATTTTCTACTCCTTCACTTCAGTGTATAGAAGGATCACACTTTCCCAACCCATCACTGTTCCCTTCCATTTCCTCCCATGGGGGCAGATGAATCCTGTGTTACCTATTTTCTGTATTACTGCATCTGAAGAAGAGAGCTGAAGTCTCTCGAAAGCTTATGCCTGCAAATATTAAATTTGTTAGTCTTTAAAGTGCCACAGAACTCTCCTTGTTTTTGCTGTTTCATGTTGTTTATGATCAGCTGTTCATATTGCCCAATCCCTCTCTCTCCTCCCTTCTGCCACCCACCTGCTCCAGCCACAGCCCCTGCGATCCAGGGAATGCCCCACGGGCTGTTCCTTCACAGCAGAAAAGTTTTGGACATCAAAAGAATCCTTCAGCTCACATCAATCCAGACAGCAGCCTCCATCATCCTGATCCTCAGACTGCCCCCGCTTGGGTGGCTGGAGTTCTCTACACAACGTAGGGACTTGGGGCACACCCATGCTCCAGGAAACACTGACACCGGCTTTGTTGGAGTCCTTGGCACAAGAGGGGCCAGCACTGAGAAACTCTTCCTCCACCGGAAGCACCCATTCTGTGTATGAGCCTCTGCCTCTGCTCAAGTGCTCCAATGGGCAGAGATCGTACAGCTCCTAACACAGGGTGTACGCAGGCAGTACTGTGGGCATCACAGCAGCCTGGCAGGGGACCAGCAGAGAATGGTGAAGTGGCAAAGCAATGTACTGATACCCAGAGATGCTCCCCACTTTGCTTAGAGCAGGAATATTTGACCTCTGTATCAGCTTCTCTTACGGGGCTCTAGCTTATCCAGTGAAGCCAGAGTTCAGTATCACCCAGGCCACAAGTACATCAGGGAACTGATGTTTGGTGGAGCTCTCTATTGTGCTGGCAACAGCGCAGGGCACTTCACTGGTGAAGCTGCCCCAGTGGGCTGAGCATAGCCTGTACCCATGGGGGCAATACCAGCACCAAGTCTGCGCTCAGCCAGGCTGGCTGACTCAGGCTGTCACTTTGACCTGCCAGACCCCAGGCCAGCCTTCGACCGGACTTACAGTGGTCTCTCAAGAACGGCTTGAGGGTAACTGCCCACATTTTGTCAGTGCCAGGGGAGATACCTGCGGATTTAGCCAACACTCCAGCCCCTGGAGATCTCTGGCTTCAGTTTGGTGGCTCCTCTGGCTGGGTGAGAGCAAACAGTGAAGAGATGGAAAATTTTCCTGAGACTTTATTTCCTTCTTTCAGCTTCCAAGTCCACAGGACCAGCTTCGTTGCACGTAGCATTTCAAGGTGTGATAGGGCTATTAACCAATCCTTTGTGTTGCAATGTTCCTTGATGGCCCATCTGATTTTGATAGTCTTCTAGATGGGCCAGGGGGAGGGGAGGATTACTCCTGCATCTGGGCTCCCAAGTTCAGAGAAAACATTCTCAAAGTTATAAGGCAAAATAGAACTTATTACTTACAGACATTACAAGCGCTATTAGTGCATGCAGCAATTGACCAGCATTTCATACAGTCTAAACACTACATCCATTCTGATAAGACTAATACCCATTTTGAGCAAAACTAACATACAGGTGACCTGGTCCGGTCTCCAGCTATGAGCTTGTCAGCTCTTAGCTAATGCCTGCAGCTAGGAAAGGGCTGGCATCTGGCCTGACAGCATCACAGAGACCTCCAGGCATCTGTGACCAGAGCACTGCAGAGCCAGTGTGGCTCTGCACCAGCGAAGTGGGGGAGCAGGGACTGCATCTGTCCCATTGCAGTGTTGCCTCTTTGCTCCCCACAGCTCCGCACTTTCTGCCCTTTTTGCTGACTTTCTCCAGACACTGGAGCCGCCACCCACCCCATGTGGAGCAGGGACCCGATCCGGCAGCCACCGGCAGTGGAGGGGAAGCAGGTCTCTTCCTGATTTGCTCTGATGACCAGACAAGCCAGTCCAAGCCCGTGGTATGAAGCACAGGAAGGCCTGTCCCATACAGAAATAGTTTCTCTGGAGGGTACCTTTAGAGAAAGGGGGCTGCCAGGCAAGTCCAAGGCTCTGGTACGTTTTGCCCCAATTCAGGGGGGGCTGAAACTGAAAAGAATTACCCAACACATGCCTAGAACAGCCTTCAACAGCCCAGTCAAACAAGTCCTACCTTCAAGGCAACCACAGCAGGTTTCACCATAGAGTCAACACATGGACTTTCCATCAGACAATACTCGAACGAGCACATCAGAATGAGGCTGGAGCAACCCCTCCCCTCCAGCTCATTTCACCTGAGGTCATTGGACGCCTAAGAAACCCCACAGCAATTGCCATGGGAAGGGTTGAGGGTTTGGTAACAGGTACACATCTAGCAGCAACAGCAGCAGCTTGATTCTTTCATGCTTAATAAAGACAGTTCATAATCCTCTGTGATGCAGGATGCTAGGCAAACTGGAAGCTCTGCTGGAAGAAGACGGAGGTTGTGTGATGTGAATTGAACTAGCATTCAACTCTCATAAACCCTTAATCTAACAGAGCGATCGTGTGCAGGCTACGGATTGTGATGTGTCTTGCACCAAAGGTGACAGACGCCATTCCACCAGCACTTGCTGCTCGCCATTCCACGGCTCCACCTGGGCCAGGCTGGGCAGAGTTCTTTCCCTGGAACCGCCTCCCTACACTGTCTCCCCGACTTTTATTCCTTCCTAGCTGGAGCAGGAATTCTCAGAACAGCTAGCTCTCCCCCTTTCCGCCCACCCTTTCATTGGGATGGCTGAGGGGTGCTGGGTTTTGGTGCCAGTGGTTTGTAGGGGGGCTGCTGGCCCCAGTTTGGGGTTCATGTATTTCCCTGCCTTGGGCTCAGGGTCTGAAAATGGACTCTTGAATTACAGTAACTCCCATTTAAAGGCTAGCGATCTGATGCTTTGCACGAACGTTCAGTGAACACACAACCAATGACGGGTTCACACCAGTTCTCACTGACCTTTCCTCAGTCCCCACAATAAGCACACGACAGAGTCTCATACAGTAATCGGATGCAGCAGGCGGCAGAAGTGTTCTCGGGAGTCCAGCGTTTAAGACATTTTTATTCCTTTGCATGTTACATTGACTTTAGTGATTAAGAAAATACAGATCCCTTTTGACATTCATACATTTTTATAGGGAAAACAGATTTGTTTCCAACAGAGCTGCTCATTAGCCTGGGTTGCTCCAACACGGATTTCATGATCCACTCACCCTCTTTAGCTTGCAGGGCCACCATCAGAAGCTCCCCTCCTGCGCTTCCCAGCCACATCCCGGCTGGGGCCCAAACCCTCACCACACAGACGTCAAGTTTTGTTTATTCAGATTCTAATAACCAGTTGCCGAAGTATTTCCAGTTTCATTTCTAACGGCTTCTACACAAAACACTGCAAAGCTCCAGAGCAATCACTTACACAGTGCATGTGCATAACATTATATGTATCATAGACCCATGTTAGCTTGTGACTACTGCTGTAACATATAAATAAGAAATGGATTGATCCATTTCGCTAGAGGCCTAGAGAAAATATTGAGGATTCTCCACACTTGTGCATATTCGCAAGCAGAGCTACTGGACACCAGGCTCAAGCAACCGTCAGGTCACTGTCACATGGGGAGGAGGTACAGCTAGGCAGAATCGATCACTACTGAGCTCAAGGCAAGAAATCCACAGGCTTTAAGAACAGAGCATCCATGCCCCAAGCTACAAATACACACCTCTGTGTGGCATACCAGAGGCTACAAGGCTGGGAAGACAGTAGGAGACAAGTGCAGCTTTCATTTGCCAGGACACGCCTTAGCACTGCATCTAGGCCAGACGCCCCTGAAAAGATTAACATTGCCTGGGCAGCTGTTACTACTCTGCCGGCGCAGTGAGAGAGAAACGCAGATTTAAATCAGCTATGTAAAGCTGACTAGAAAAAGCAGCTGCTGGGATGAAGCCTTTAGGATCCCAGTTGTGGGATTGTAACCCAGAGAGAAAGCCAGGGGTCAGGGGGGAGTGAAAAGCTCACCACACAGTGTTGGAGATGCAGCTAGCTATCCCCATCGCCAGGACTGCAGCACATTTGGACTAGCAGCAGAAAACAAAACAGATGTTACAAAAGATTCTACCAAACACTGGTTGACTCCACGTGGTAAGTGCCGGGGGAGACATGTACAGGGGCAAGGGATACGTGAAGGCAAAGGCTTTTTACTTGGGACCTCAGAACCTAGAGCAGCTAAACATCTAAAGCCATCCAGGTTGGTAAGTCCCTCTCAAACTCTGTGTCGCCTCCTGTTAACAATACCCGCACAGCTGATAAATGCCCTCCTGTCCCAGTCAGAGCATGCAATCCACATGTTCTCTTCCATTCAGGGTAAAAACTCTCACAGAGGGTCAGACTTCAGGAGTGCCCTTAAAATGCTTTCTGCTGGGGTATTCTACTGCTGACACTTCTACAGGGCCCGTCAGCACGTTGCCGGAACCCTCTGCCGCACCTGGAGGAATAATAAAGTATAAGCAGTACTGGCAGGGGAGAGGGAGAAGTGTCAACATGAGACATTTTTGTTCCAAGTGGTTCTCTTTCTCAGTCCAAGTCGATGGTCAGTTAGCTGCTTCCTGGAGAGATTTCTGGGAACTCCTTATACATTTCCCAGATGATCATTTTGTCCATCTGGCACTGCTGCCCCTCCTCTTCCTCAGCCAAAATGCGCTGCAAGGTGCCTTGCAGGTCAGAGAGACGGTGCTGATGCTGCAGGTAGGGTGTGGAACGCATGATTGCATGCATCAGAGACAGATACTCCATCCTCAGCTGCAGTGGGGAGAGACAGAGCACAATGAAATATTTAAATGAGATAAGCAAGTGTTCCAGCTCTCAAAAAGCATGAACATTGGAACAGCTGCTACTGTGTGACCACCAGGAGAGTGATTCCATTGTAATCACCTGCTTTTCCGTGTAAATCATTCATATCTATGGAATCTTAATGCTTCTCTCAGAGCAACTTACAACAGTTTCATCAACAGATCCCACTGATCTACTTTTAGTGAGAGGGCTAAAGCAAGGAACTCCCTTTCCCTTGGAAGTCCCCAGAGAGACGGGACAGCAGCCAGTCACCCAGGGTGGGGAGTGAACACATCAACTGAAACAGAGAAATGATTCTCGTAGGTAAGTTCTGTTGACATCTTTCTTTCTGAGAGCGGATGGATGAGGCAAATTTTCTTGCCTTTCCCTATTCACACTGATCCCAACTCCCTGATCACTGTAGTTCTCCCAAGGGCTTATCTGACAGCAATGTGGGGGGAGGAGGGGCTCTGAGGTACAGAGAATTGGCAACAACTCCCTAAAAGGAGTCTTTAGTCAAGTACTTGGGCTGCGTCCTTCCTCCAGCTGCTACAGGGGCAGACTGGGCTTGCCTCACTCTCTGGTCCTGTTGCTGAAGAATGAGGGCTGGCCTACAGCTGCTGAGTTAGCAATGGGCCAGGAGACGCCAAGGACTACCTGTGCATTGCTTGGCCTAAATCCAACTCTACCAACCAGGCTGAAGACAGGAAAGAAAAGGGCTACAGAAATCACTGATTACTCTAGCCCAGAGCAACCATTACTCATCCGGACCGTTCTGCTTCACTGCTAGAACCCCCTCCTTTTCCCTCCCCACCACGGCTGTGTGTAGCAAGAGGCCCCAGAGCCCAGCCCTGGTCCCTCTCGCTCAGCACCTTGTCTCCAGGGGAGAGATCTGCAATCTGCCGCACCGTTATGTCGATCATCACCATCATGTCCGTGTGGTAGAAGATGTTTGCGGTATCCTTGCTGGCAAAGATGTCCTGAAGGAACTTCAGCACTGAATGGGGAGGCTGAGGCTGGTGCTTGAAGATACAAACCGGATCATCTGGGGTCCAGGCCAGGGAAGGGATGGAAGATGGGTTGTCAGAGAAAGGAGGTCTGTGTTAAAATCTATATGCAGCATTTGTTCACGTCCGTTAGCCACCTTCTTCGGGGTGAATATCTACACCAGGACATCACTTGAGCTCCAAGTGCCTGACTGAGGACTTTGTCCCTGACCTAAGATAGCTACTCCAACGTATGAGTTCAGACACTAGGCCATGTCTGGTAGCTGTGCACGCTGGGAGAACACCAGCAAAAAGAATGCCTAATACTGGGCTGCATAATTGGGATGACGGCTCTGCAGGGCACTGAGCTGAGACTAAACTCATATATTAGTCTAAGTATTAATCATTATTTGTTTCACCTAATGCATCACAGGGAAAGCTCATTACTTCAGCATCACCCAGTGCCCCTCAGAACTTGCCGGCCACCCTGAGCAGCTACAGCTGCACTTTATTTTCTTCCTGGTTTATTAATTTTGGTGAAACACCCCCTCAACAGCCCCCGAGGCCAGCAGAGCTTCTATTTGAAACAAGCGTTCACCTTGGAGACCAGCCTAATAACCTACCCGGAAGCAAGAAAATAATAAACAGCTCCAGGTTTAAATAGGCCACAGCATTTTTGCTCTCTTCAGAGAAATACTCACATCTCAGAGAGGCTTCTGATATGCAGTGGCCCCTCTCCTCTGCCTTAGGGGAAGGAGGAAGCTGAAGTCTCACTAAAAGATTGTTGCTAGCAAAGGCTTGAGTCTCCTGATGTTTTTTGCAACCCCTCGGTGAGGTGGTAGCATTAAGTAATTGGGCAATGTAAGTGTTAAGCAAAGGTTTGGAAGGAAGCCAGGTGGCCACAGAGGCTGCATGCAGGCGGACTGACGTTGTCCAAAGCCCATGATTTACAATCCTGAGAAGAACTGAAGCCAGAGTAAAGAACTATAAATATCATAGACACAGGACGGGTTACTTAAAAGCATGTCAACAAACAAAGCTAAGACAGCAGGGCCCCACTGCTCCAGAAGGTATTAATAAGCACAATGCACCTTGGCAGACAAACAGGTAGAAATACGTGAGATTGTGCTGACTGGGAGCAGAGCTCTGTGAGTTTCTAATCTGCTTTACAAAAACTCTACAAATAGAGTTTAACGCTATACTAGAGCTGGGTGACCTGAAAAGGGAGAGTGTACCTGTAAGCAATGTTCTTTGAGGAAAGTATTCCCTGTGGACCTACAGTCTGGGGTACCTGCACCCCAGCGTACCAGGGGAGTGATTCAGAGCTCGACAGCCAAGGAAGGCAGGCAGATCCTGGCATGTGGGGTACAGAATGGCATCTCAGGAGGGGTATGAAGACAAGAGAAAAACCAGCTTCCATTCTAGGGATGAGATTACGCTGCCGTGCCACAAGTAGGCTTGGCAGAGTTCAATTTTTATCTTTTTCTAATTTGGAAGGATTTTGATTTTTAAGATTCCCCTCCCCGCCCACATTTTTAACTATATTTATTTTTCTGATTGTGGGGGTAGAGCAGTGCTGATAGCTGGACCGCAGGGCTCTCCCTGTGTGGCTGAGGGGCCCAAGACACCAGGGTACAAGGTGTGGGGAAGGCTGGGGTCATCCTGGCTCAGCAGAGCAGAGGGCTCCCTGCAGGTCTGGTGACACCCAGTCCCTGCAGGCGCAAGGTGGGAGGAAGGTTGTGGTTCTGGTTTTGGACCAGTGGAGCAGAGACTCCCAGCCAGGGCTGCAAGGAGAAGGATGAGCCCTTGGCTCCCAGAAAGGTCATCCCACTGCTGAATAGTTCCTGCGGGGGGAGGGGACAGCTCCCACACTCCTGGCTTGTGAGTGAGTGGGGCTGGTGACACCTGATCCCTGCAGCACTCCCACTTGTAATCAATTGAGTTTTTTAGTTGATTTCAGTGTCAGCTGAAATCGACTTTTACCTACAATTCTCAATTACAATCGACTCCTGCTAAGCCTAGTCTAGCTATTCCCACAAAAGGTGGCCCTAATGTCAGCACATGGACTCAGGGACATCAACCCTCCTGCCTTTATTAGTTACTTAGCACAGTGGTTCCCAATCTTTTTGGCTTGAGGGCCACAAATATAATTGGGCCACCAGTCCAGTCCAGTCCTGTCCCATCCCGTCCCCCCCAATGCAGCCAGGGGGAAGGAGTTCAGCAAGGAGGATCTCCCATCCCCCTGACTGCAGCAGGGAAACCACTTGCTCCACCCACCTGGGTCCCTAGGCAGTGGCTCCCTTCTGCAGCCAGCGGGATGGGAGTTCAGTGCTGGACCCCAGAGCCTAGGGATCCAGGCGGATTGCTTTGCCGTGCTGCCTGCTACAGCCAGGGGGAGAGGAGCACTGATCTCCCTTCCCTTTGGCTGCAGCCAGGAGCCTGCACTGGCAATGCACTCCACCTGGGTACTTAGGCAGCTGCCCCCTTCTGCAGCCAGCAGGAGGGGAGCTGCGGGCCACTCTGAAAGACACTGAGGCCATGGGTTGGGAACCACTGAGCAGTTGTCATCAACATTGCTTTATTTCAGACAGTTTCTTCCTCAGGGATGCAGCCCTGTCCAGCTCACACTGAGACTTGTATGAAAGCAGCAAATCTTACTGGAGCTTTTTGCTCATCTTTCAGCCACCCTCTCTAACTCTTTCACCTCTTAATGATATCAGCCTCATCCCTCTAGTTCTGTATTGCCATTAGCCTTTCCCACCCACCGGGAATGTAATAAAGTTGCAGAGACACTCACCTCCTCTGTTCAGTATCAACAGCACCTTTTCTGTGAAGGTCTTGACATTGGAGTGCTTGCTTACCGTGGTCATGATCACATTGTGTTCTGGAACTAAGATGAAACAGGTTCACTAACAGGGAGATCTCTTTGCAACAGATTTCAGGTTGGTTTAAGAGAGCAGCAAAGGAAAAGAGACAAAATTCTAAGCCTTTCTTCATGCCACAGACATGGGAATCTTTGGGGGTGTCACAATCATTTCCATGCTCAGAACAAGGAGAGTGGCAGAGGCCCGGGCTTGACGAAGTCCCTTCCAAATGTAATGCATAAACACTCTGGAATTTACACTTGGTGAGCTGGTTTGCCGATGGCTCCCAGCCAGGGAATCAGAGCAGCCTTTGGAATACTCTGCAAGGCTTTATATTCTGAAACTTCACTTTTGTTCTGTATGAGATCCAACACTTGAAGCCAGAGGACGCTCCCACCCCACTTTAGGATCTCCTTTGCAATCCCAGATCAGCAATACCTACAGTGGGCTGTCATCTTTTCAAAAGTAAGTAAGGGCTGTGCATGGACATGTAAAACACTCCCCAAGGAAAAACCAGGTGCTGATGAACTGTACCCAGTAATGACGCTAAAGCCTCAGCATGATGCAAGAGAAGCTCAGAGGCAGAAAGTGTCATCTTTTGTATGAGATGACAAACAGATTAGAGGAAGAGCTAAATTTCTGCAAGAATACATGCATTAATCCTAGTGTCTCGACCAAATTCTTACTTGAGTTACATTGCCTCCCTAAGGTTTCATTTGGGCACAGATTTATTTCATCTCTTCCTGCTCTGAACTGTTGGGTGGAACATAGCCAAAGTGCTTCTGTGGTGGGGATAGGGATCCCTGTATATATTGTGTAGTTTGAACAGTACTTCAGGATCCTTCAGGTGGAAAGGAGTTGACCTGCTAACAGATCCTAAGAAAGCTTTTAGCTACCTCTGCACTAGTGATCTGCTAATATTCTGAAGTCTTGGGAATAAAAATTCAACCTACTAATAAGGAGCCTGAAGATCATTTAGCAAGTTCTCAGAATAGGAGTACAAGCCACTCTGCTCTCAGCTTCTCGCTACACCCCAGGTGGGCAATAATCCCCCAGAAACACACCACCTGTCATGTGTTATTGCCTAATTACAGAAGCCAGTAAATGCACTGTGTAACAATAAGAAAGGATAATGAATGAAAGCCACCAAGAGAGCATACTTAATCAGTCTCTGTGCGATAAACTTTCACGTGAAATTAGAAACAAAAATCACTATTGCCTGAGTGTTAACAAAATGGAATGCAAAATAACAGGGAGAGCTACTGGACACGTCCTCGCTACTTTCACCATCCCTCTCCATGAAGACAGGATAAAGGCACTGTACAGAATAATAGCAAGGAAACAACGAAAGACAATTACAACACAGCAACAGGAGATCTTGCATATTCAGGATTAACAAGCAAAATCCGATACTAGGTCCTAATGTTGCTCTTCCATCTTCTAATGATTACAGACTCCAAAATGCTTGCAAACAGCAGCAGCTGGAAGAGGTTAAGCTTCTTTCCACAAGACAAGGTCTTTTGCCTATTCATAAGGGAGCTCAACATGGCAGGAATGACGAGGGAGCAAGAAATCCAGGAGAAAGTGATGCCTAGCAGAATATGCTTTGGAGACTGATTCTAACACATCCAGTTTTAATGAGATTCAGGACCCACAGCCACGGTAAGTAGCAGCTCTGCCAATCACCTGGAGAAGATTAGTAATTGTGGAATTATACTAGAAGTGCTGTGGTAAAGACGGGCCAGATGGCCACAAAAGGGTATAACAGGGCCGGGGTGTGAGCCCAAGAATGCCAAAAGCCCTTTTTCCTGCAAGCAGAGGAGAGATTGCTGCAGGGCAATTAGAGACACCTGGACCCAATGAAGGGCTACTCCAGGTGTACTTAAACCCTGCCTTCCCTAAAGGAAGGGAGTGGGGGGGAGGAAACTGCCAGAAGGTGTGTGGCAGCTGGAGGAGAAACTTCCTCCAGGTGAGGAGATGATGCTTCTCTACAGTCAGAGGAACAGAGAAGGGAAGAACCCTTAGCCCCAGCCGGCAGGAGGGAGCCACAGCACAGTATCTCCTGGGGGAGACGGTGACTCCCTGGCCCACCGCAAGGGGCAGAAGCGTGAGACCCACTAGGGTGGAGCTGGCTGTTGCCCCAGTGCCCACTGAAGTTGCATCACTCCCAGTTAGATGTTCCTGTCAAGTTAACCCATGCAAGTGCATGACAGGATATAAAACCCCACCAAAATAACTGACTGAAAGAGTGGAGGGAATGGATGGCTTGGCCTGCCCCAAGGGTTTCATTGGTTTGTGACAAGCTCTCCTTCACTTAGAGTGGTATTTTCACCTGGAACCCCAGGCTGGGGTTGTATTCACCTCAGTTCTGACCAGAGACTAGGAAAAGGAGGAGTCAGGGAATGTGCTCTCTCACACACACAGATATGCCTGGAGACATTTTCCTTAGAGGGCAATTTAAAATCATAACCAGCCCCAAAGGCATTCTCTCTCTAGGTCCTTGCTCCGTACCCTACAACAGAAGCCTTTGAGGAGTAAAAGAGGGAATAAATAAGAGAAAGGAACATGGCAAGTTAGCACAGTGCAGCCTGGAGGTCAAGGGACCTCTCCCCAAGACCCCTGGAATCCTGCCAAGCCCCTCAGCTGTAAAAGTGAGAAAAAGTAGTCACTGACCTGGAATGTGCAAATTAAAGGCCAGAAGGACATTAACAAATAGGTCAGGCAGCTGGTCTGTGGTATCGGAGGGCAGCCCATCTTCAATCACATCCAACAGGAACTGGACAAACTGTGAGTTGAGGTGCTCTGTATGTGAGGAGAAAGGGGTTTTCAGCATCTGATGCTGATAAAACATGCTGCCCTCTCTAATGCAAGACATCGCCTGTTTCTTTTACACTTACGAGCATAAATCAACTGCAATTTCAGTCCCCCCAGGAGATAACATCCTGGTCACTGGATGGCCATCTGTAGGGTCTTCATGGTAGGAGATGTGAAAGGCTCAGATAACAAACTATGCACATTTCACAGCAATGCTGGGAGCAGGGCACCTGACTAGCAGTTTTGCTGAGTAAATACATTCCTGAATTCTACTCTAGCTACTGTCCCAGCAGCAAACCAACCAAAGAACATAAGCATTCAGGGCAAGAAGAGATTTATATACTTACCCAGTAGTTTAATCTATTTAAAATTAATCCAAATCATTCGTAATAACCCATTTTAACCTAGCTATTAGGAAAGCACAGTAGCCCATGCAAACAAGGCCACCTGCAGGAAATAATCACCGGTTATACTAGGAGAGGAGTACATGTTTCTGAAAGCTTGAGAAGAGATTCATTCTGTGCGCTCCCCATTTCACTGGCTCCAGAGATTGTGCACTTTTATCACAGAGTCTAGTGAACCAGCTCAGGAGACTCCTACCCAAACCTCTCCAACAGCAGTTAGGGGAAGGCAAGCTCAAAACTTTCCCAATGCTGACATGCAGCTGCATACAGACAAGATGGAGGGCACAGTGGGATGGAATGCAACCAGAAGATGCGTTTTCTTATGGAGGCCTTCACAAAGGAGGATACATAGCGTATGAGGTGAACTGGGGTTAAGAAACCAACCTAACTGGACAGATTTTGCATCTTCTGGTGTTCAGTGGGCTATGTGCAATCATCTCAACTTTCATGAAGAGCATGAAGTTTGCAGGGCCTACCGCTGAAGAACCTTTATGAACTAAAACTGCAGGCATCCAACTATACCCCAGTGAGGGCCACATTTACGACGTGTGAGATACCTGAGGTGGTGTCTAATTTCCACTGAATAGGGCAGACTGCAGCCACCCTCACGAAAGGGGCAATGCTTTTATTAAGAACCAAGGTACAGCTCATTGAGCACCAGGTCCCCTCACACAAGGCTCCATCATGAGCCAGGAAGCCTTCCCCACAGATCCGGATGGTGCCCTCCATGCTGGGTCTGTAGTCTGCGCCTTCTGTTAAAAGGGAGGGTAGCCACTGGCCACACTGGGTAACTCCACAGAATGCATCTTTGTGACCATGGCTGTAAACCAGTGGTTCCCAACCTGTGGCCTGGGGGCCAAAAGTGTCCCGCCGCTCCCCTCCCGCTGGCTGCAGAGGGGAGCCAGTGCCTAAAGACTCAGGTGGAGCATTGCTGTGGGGGTGCAAGATGGGTGCAGGCTGCTCCCCTCCCCTGGCTCCAGCAGGGAGCACAGCGAAGTGCTCTGCCTGGGTCCCTAGGCACTGGGGTCCCTGCTGGAGCCAGAAGAAAGGGAGCACTGATTTCCCATCCCCCTGGCTGCAGAAGGGAGCCACTGCCTAGGGACCCAGGTAGAGCGCAGGGGGCTACAGGACGTGTGTGGTTTCCCTGCTGCAGCCAGGGGGACAGGAGAGCAGCGAGGAGGCAGCCTTGTGGAGCAGGCAGGAACCAGGACTCACCATGCTTGAGGAGAAGGGCAGGACTCTAAAAATCAGCAGCCACCATGACTTAAGCCACGCCAGGCCATGTGCTTCAGTGGGTATTGACAGTCACTCATCTACAGCTTCAGTGAATGTAAAAATGAGCACAGGAGCATCAAAATGTTTCCTTTAAACATGTAGTGATTTGTAGTCCTTAATGGTGTATACGTCAATACATCTTTTATGAGTTGATAGACTGGTGGCCCTTCAGGGTTCTAAAAATGATATTTGTGGCCCTCGAGCCAAAAAGGTTGGGATCCACGGCTGTAAACAATGGCCTGTTCTCAGTTTCTCACTATGAGACAGGTGATATCAGCATCACTGCAGGAGTGAAGGTATGTTCACATTCCCTTCTACTCAGCAGCAGGGATAAGACAGTACTCAAGCCTACATGCAGGGTGCAGCCAAACAGTAGCGTTACTGGTGGCTAAATAGTTTCTTCCACCAGAAGAGCACCATGGCCACAGCATTTTACCCCTTCAGATACTAAATGGTCTCTACCCATCTCTGCACTCCTCCCCCTGGAGATCTGGGATGCCTGAGTCCTGTATTTCCATAGCCCTCCGCCTGCTGTAAGAGACCAGCTCCTCTTCACAGCTTGCTTAGGTTTGGCTTTCCTAAGATTAGAACTTGCGTCTTGGAAAATGCCAGGAAACGCCCCCAAGATGTCTAGGTATTGGCTTTCCCTCCCTGCCGTGCATCCAGTTCTTACCATAGTGGTGATATGGCAGCGGCTCTCCCATAGAGAATATCATAGCCAGCACCAGGGCAGAGTAGCACATCTTTTGATGGTCTGCAAGATAAAACCATAGATCCAGCCATTAATATTCAAGGATGTCAAGTGTCTGCCCTCTGGTTTGTGGTGATGAGCGTATATGATAAATAATTTAATACATGTAGGAAGGTAGGCGACTACCCTCTCCATCTTTGAGAGGAATCTCATCTGTGATGGCTAGAAAAGACATCCAGCCAATTAACGATGGCAAAGCTGAGGGGCATTGCAGGATAGCTGGCATGCTACAATACAAATAAACACATGTCTAATGTTACATGTATTTCACTGTATCCCTCTCTGCACCACGTCAGTTGTCATATTCCAGTGTAAGCTCTTTGGAACCAGGACCACGTCTCCCTAGGTGTTTGAGAGCACCTGCACAACGAGCCCTGATCTGGGCACCGCAATGATAAATACATTTAATTAACACCACAGTGAGGTAGCACAGGACAGACTCAGGAATTTTAGATTCAGTTCCCAGTTCAGTTGCCATATTTAATTTCCCAACACCCACCCAGTCTTTAAAAATAAAAAAAGGGCAAGCAGCATTTGAGTGGGTTTTGTTTGTCTGCTGCAGCTCTGCCAACGCACCTCAGATCTGATTTAGTCTAATCCTGGACTTTCACCCTCACAAGCACACACCTAACTCTGCCAGGGCACCTCTGTTCTGACATATACTGTGCCTGCTAGTCTAGTCTTGGATTTCTTCAGAACATGAGGTCCAGTACCAATCACGTGTTAACCACTAACACAATTGGCATCTCAATGTGAACCTGCAAGACAGAGCAGAGTTATAGACACAAAATTCACAAAAGGTGGTCAGGGTTAAAAGAGGAAACCCCTTTTTAATCTATGACCCAAGGCAGAGTTTGTGTTGGAGGGCAGAGGAGTTTGATGGGCTGAAGTTTCCTTTGATACATACTCTTGCTATAGAAATTCCATAATTTATCCAGCTCTGGAGGATACACTCCTGAACTACACCAACGCAATCAGCTAAGTGCTCCAGTGGAAAGGGAAGAGAAAAAAAAGTAGGGTAGGAACGAACGTGGAAGACACGTTTTCAATTTGAGGATCATCATAATGAATATTCTTGATTTTTCCTTCTTTCTTAGGAGGCTCCTAACAAACATGACAGGTGAATAATTAAAATCCTACCTGTGCCGTCCCAGGACACCTCCAACAATTTATATAATTACTGGAACCAGGAAAGCACCCATCTTTCAAGCCCTTTTTAAATATTTCCGGCTTCAATGGTTAAGATCACATCACAGCTAGGTTTCTTTGCTACCGTGTTTGCATTCTTCCATTTTCAATGGATCAGCTCTGCCGAAATTTGTTTAAAGTCATCTGAGACTCCGGCACACAATGCTCAGGACTCCAGGTGTGCTTTCTGCTGGCTTTCCAGGATTCACTGATCTCATGCATCAATCTGTCCCACGGTTGCTAGCCCAGCACAATTTGCACTGGCAGTGGCTATACATGAATGCTCCACAGAATCAGCACCACTGCCTTTCCTGAATCTTAATTAGGTGGTGAGCTTCAGTAGGGGTTATAGAAGAACCACATTACTGTATTTCATTGTGACATATGCACTGTCTATATCTCCTCAATTCCATCTGGAAGATTTCAGGAAGTGGAGCATTAATGTTTGTACTGTGTTTTGGAAGTGCAGTGTGTGCTCGATAAAGGTGAAATATTATGTTCAGTTACATCGACCAGATCGTGGTCGGGTCACTTATACATCTGATATAAATAAAACCTAGGGTTTGGTTGTTTGTTTTTTTTTAAACAGTTTTTTTTTTTAACAGAAAGGCACTTTTTACTCCTTGAAAATGTGAATTTGGTAAAAGTTTTCTGTCCAACACACATTTCCATAAGTGATGCCATATTTACTACAAAAGGCACGTTGTCCCTAATTAATTTTTAAGGCACCTCAGCTGATCCCCTGTCCTGCCAGATCTGAACACACCATCTGTCAAGTGTCTTGTGCCCTACAGATACTGTTCTTGGATGATAGACTATAACACTATCACTGTGGTATCTTACTACCACTGGAACTGACTGAAACGTTGCAATCATTTTTAGTTTTGTGCAGTAGTTGCATCATGAGAAGGTGGTGCTAAAGAGCCATTTACAATGCAATATTTCTGAATAGTAATCTATATCAGGGTTCTCCAACTGGGGGGTTTGCAATCCCTCAGGGGATTGCAAGGTTATTATGGGGGGGAAGGGGTTTGTGAGCTGTCATCCCCAGTGCATGTCGGTAAAGATGGCATGGCATGGGGGGGCATCATCACTTTTGTGGAGGAGGGGGTCATCAGAGCCCGAAACATTTTCAAAGGGAGTCCCAAGCAAAAAAAAAGTTGAGAACCCCTGATCTATACAAACGATCTCTTGCACACAGACTATGGGAATCCAGTTGAACTGTGGAGTCAAGCAAAGCAACACCATCACACAAGTTGCAGAACTTTTCAGACTGTAAACTCCTTAGGCAGAGTCTGTCTCTAGGTCAATCATGCTTAACCAAAAATATTTCAGCATGAATAAGATTCAAGGATTTCCTGACCGAGGTCTACAGAGTGACTGGCTGAGAAGGTAAACTGGGCACTCCTATTTAATCTCTCATAATACAAAAATGGAGACACATTCAATGATATTTTGAAAAACAAAATTCAGAATGAATCCGTGAAACTCTCTGCTACAAGGTGTAACTGAGGCCACAGCTCAGTTTGCTTTACTATAGGACTGGGCATTTGTATGGATAATGGCAATTACAATTGTAAGGTTAAAAATGCTTCAGGACATAAGCCAACCACTAATTCCTGCAGTTGGGAAGAAATTTCCTGTCATAGTTGTCCAGGTGTAACTGTCTTACCCCTTCCTCTGAACCACGTGGTGGTGGTCATTGTCAGAGATGGTATGCTGGACTCTTCCTATGTTCCTAATATGGCTCTGATTTGTGAAGCATTTTCCTTGAAATAATGATCACATATGAATGGGAAGTGACGAAATACTGAAAGCCACTGAAATAACGATTGAAATGCTAAAACACAATGAGCAGTGTGTGCTTGTGGTGATTAAGGAGAAGACTAAAGTTGTGTGTAAATCCAAACATGGACGAAAAGATCAGTTAATGGGGGGAAAAGGACAATCTAAGACTGATGTCTCCCTGGCACAACTGCTACATACAATTTCCCACTGGGACGACAAGGTAAAAAGAAGAATTAAGTCTAGACAGCGAATCTTTAAACCAGATTTGCCCAAAGTCAAAAGACTTGAGTCAGAGGCAAACCAGAACCAGAGACATTAGATTCCAGGCCCACCCTGGCTTTGTCCTTTGGGATAACCGATGAGTCACACAGCCTGATGCATTCTTGAGCTTTAAACGCAATTAGGGAACACGAATAAATGCTGACTTGAGAGCAGCGTAATCACTCAAAACAGATGCAAGTACATGGTTTATCATCAGCATGTTGAATGAGGGGCTTGTGCTTTGGGGCATTCCAACCTGCCCAGTCCCCTGCAAACTACTGAAGACTCTCCGTATCTTTTACAATGCCAGCGTTGTGCTGAAGAACTGAGGCAATCAATCAAGACTTTTTATTTAGGACGGTACGAATGGCCAGAAGGGGAAAAATAGCATTAGTACAATTCTTTTGGAAGAAGTCAAGACTAATTCAGCTGAGGGGCTCTCCTGATGTCCGATGGAACACACAGCCCAAGTGGTTACAAGGGGCAGTAAAGGCATGCTAGTGAATTCCTGCCACACGTTTCTGAAGCTAGTGGCGGTATTTTGCAAGAGAGCTCTTTGTTGAAACACATTTTAAGTTTCTTGAAGATCTTCATAAGCCCCACCCTGCCCCACCTCAAAACGCACAATGGAAAAGCTGGGGAGGGTAGGTGAGGAGGACTGCCTCAAATGCTCAAGTGAAAATGTTTGACAGAGGTGTGTGTATATTGAACTGCAACAGAGGACGGTCATGATTACAGAGGAGATTATCCATCTGTTTCCCCTGGAATTGTTCTGGTTAATTCTGCCTCCCTGTGTCTTATTATAAGCTCTTCTAACAACACATTGATAGATCTGCAAGCCAGCAGCATTACAGGAAAATGACTGTCCAGGAGCAATAAAACCAAAGCATCTGTCAGAAGACCTGGACAGCAGCCAACCTGCCTGCATCAACCCCAGGGTAAAGTGCTTTCTCATCAAAGGCATCCAGGATACATGCAGAGAGCTTGAGCCTCAAGTGTTCCTCTGTAACTAGTCAGGAGGGATCCCGACACTTCTGCAGCCAGCTTTCCAATGCCCAGTTGCTTGAGGGTTGGCATGGATTGCTCTGGCCCCTACCATCCGCAAAAGGGATTAGATACTCTACAATATATCAGACAATGGAGGAGCTGCTATTCCCAAATTCCTAGGGCCAAAATAAGCTTAAATCACTTCAGGATTCAAGGTCATTTCATTCAAGGCGCTGTTTGCAGCTAGCTCTCTGTGACAGGAACCTCAGTGTTTAGCTTCAAAATGGTAGGTGGATACTGTTAAAGCCCTACAAATCTATCTTGGGATCACAGGGGCCAAAACACCCAGCAAGTTTGCCAGGGGCAAGAATACATGCCCATATTATCCCTTCTCACCATTCACTTTCTCTGTGGTTGGAGCCCCCCCTGCTTTATGATGAGCTGCTGTTTAATGAACTTCCATTGAAGTGAATGGAAGAGCAGCACAAACAGGTTTTTTTTGGCAGCACAGACAACACACACCTGGCATGCATAACACATTTAAGGCAACAAAGGAGCTAGACCCGATTTTGTAAAGCTGCCACAGCTAAAAGCAGTCTGCTTCCGGCCACAGAAGCAAGGGAGTGTCCAGCACGAATGCCTCCTTTGGGCAGAATGGGAAGTGTCCTTTTCCTGATGTGTTTCTCTGGTGCCTAGATGCCACAGTGCTGCATGATTCAAAAGGCTTAGACTAGTAGAATGCAGCTGCAGTTTGAAGACATCCAGTGAAGGCTGGGGAGGGAGAAGACACTAGGAATGAGTCTCAGAGCCCAGGTCTACAGATGCGGGTTTGTGGGGCTCACGCTGTAGCACTAAAAGCAGCAGAGCGGATGCTATGGCTGGAGTTGGAGTTCTGAAGCCCACTCCTGCTTCCTGGACTTCAGAGCCTGAGCTCCA
Organism: Emydura macquarii macquarii; assembly: GCF_026122565.2. Taxonomy (NCBI): domain Eukaryota; kingdom Metazoa; phylum Chordata; order Testudines; family Chelidae; genus Emydura; species Emydura macquarii. Next base: position 12,805,330 of record NW_027131105.1, on the reverse strand, counting down.
GCTTGAGCCATGTCATCCAGACTGCTGTTTTCAGCGTCGTAGCGTGAGCCCAAGTCTGCAGGCCCAGGCTCAGACTTGGTGACACAGGTTCTAATGCACAGTACAGACAAATCCTGGGAGGCTGCAGGGCAGGAGTCCAATGGGAGAAAATGAAAATGTTCCAGTCCCCACTCCATCTCTTTGCACCACTGTGATGTTTTGTAGTTACCCAACAGATAAGACCAATTATGCTCTAGGGAAGCCAGACATTGCCCCAAGAGCTACAAGATGATCCCGTTCTACAAAAAGAACTGGTTACATGTCGAACAGGATTATAACGCTCCATCCACGTGGAGCTCAGTAAGGATAAGCACAAGCCAGCTACTGTCGGAGCTTGACACTTCCATTCTAAGGGAACCAGACTGGATTCCTAGGTTAGCAGCACGGTGCAGCAGGAGCCACATGGCCTCTGGGAAAAGCGTTCTTTAGCAATGACTCCTCGGTCTAGTTAATGAGCAATGCTGAGGGGCTCTAAAGGAAGGGATGGCCAGTCCACCTTAACTGCACAGATGGAGAGAGGCTGAATGCTGCAGCACTACCCTAGCACTGAGTAGAGCACGAAAACATCCGCCTGGAGACAAATTTATGAATTAGTGATGGATGCAAGAGAAAGTTTATTTTTAGATGGCAGCAAACCAGGACTAACCTTGAACTGGAGGCAAGGATCCTGCTACCGCAAACAATCAAAGCTCCATCTCCAAGCATTTCCAGCTCAGGCAGAAAGAAATGCACTGTGTTAAACTCATTGTGTATGACTGATAAGCCAATGTAATATAAAGAGAAAGCTTATATGGTATAAGCATAATGAACTCAGTCCTCTCTGTATTAATCCAATATACATTGTGCTGCCCCAAGCTCAAAGTATTTTTCAATCGCTCCCCTTTTGAAATGCATAATGTCAGAATAGAAACAAAGAGGAGTGCAAAGGCCACTGCATTAGGCTCAACCTCATTCCCCAAGCACCCAGATTCCAAGGCCAGAAGGAACCATTGTAATGACCTCTATAACACAAGCTAGAGAACTTCCTCCAAAATAATTCCTAGGCCAGATCTTTTAGAAAACATCCAGTCTGAATTTGTCTAGCTTCAACTTCCTGCCACTGGATTATTCAACCGCCAAATTAGTCATAACTTTCCATTGCACAGACTGCTGGGCTAGTACAGGCAGGCTATCAGCTACGGACATAGTAAATTCCATCATCCCATCTCTCAGAGGCAGCCAACATGGAATTTACTTAGCTCATGTGAAATGGATGTGATAGCCTTTGCTTCAAACTGAAGGATAACAGACCTATTAATCCCTTTGGAAATCTTGGTCCCCTCTCAGGGCATAGCAGGTGACACTTCTGCAGCCTTCATGGTCAGTAGGAGCTGGTCCAAGAATTTCAGTTTTGCCCAAACATCTTGCAAGATAGACTTCAATCCAGGGCACCTGTGCAATATGAGGAGACCAACTCCTCCTTATCTCCAGGATAGAAAACTACCAGGTTATCACTGCATATTAACAACATCCACTGGAGACTGGATGGGGCACAGGTGGGGCTCAACGTGTTAATAATGAGACTCTCTCTCACTTAAATTACTGGTTCTAATTTAGCTGAAGTGGTCAGTGACCAAAAGCTACCACCACTTTATGGGCTGTTCAATGGGCCCCCATTTAAAGTGAGGCAATGGGTTTTCAATCCAGTTTCTGATAGGCAAAGTATCCACGTTAAAACAAACCAAAACATAACACTGCAATTGAGATTAGCTGGCCCACTTGACCATTTCAGTACAAAGACTAGGAATGCACAGACCACAGAGGCTGACATCCCTTCTTATCCTAGAGGTGGTTCCTTCAGGGCAAGACTTAGGCATATTAGCAGTGAAGTGTGGAAGAAGTTGGCACTGCTGGTGCTTGCATCACACCTGTGAGATCAGAGCACAGGTCTCCAAGGCTGAGAGTCAAGAACTTTTTACAAGCACTAATTCCACTAAACCCTACCCACCAATGCTGCTACCAGTCTTTAGGATGAAGGATTGTATGGTGTGTCTGAGAGAAAGGAAAGGAGAAGAGCAGCAGGAACATGCATATTAACCCTTAATATCAGCTCTGTTGTTATAATGAAGAGACCACTAGAAAATGTCAATAGGGTCCGCTTTGGGGTGGATGGGGGAGCAGGAAAGACTCCGTAACTCTGAGCCAAAAGCTTTGGAGTGCCAGGAAAATGGTTAATTCTTCATCATTTGGATTTTGCAGCTGTAGTGAGAACAAGCATCTTATATACAACTTCCAAATAAAAAACACACTTTGTGTATGAGAAAAGGGGGGTGGAAAATGATACGTTTGCTGCATTCCAGACACATGGGCTTTACATCTCAAACTGCTGTAAGGCACAGGCCCCCACTCTTCCACACAAACATCCCAGCTACTAAACTAGTTTTACATTTTAAATGTCAGGCCCTTAACTTCCTGAATAGGAGCAGCGCAGCTCAATAGAACAAGCTAATTATAAATACAGAGTCGCCACTTGAGAGAGAGCCCCAAATTTAAGAGGATGAACTGAACAAATTTTGATAACAAGCAGCCCCGTTAAGGATCTATAAGACTTGCTGTGCCTCGGACCCTTCCACAGTCAGTCATCAGTGCACTCTTTTTAGCCTATGTCTACACTACAGACCTTACAGCGGCACAGCTGTACTACTATAGCTGCACCGGCGTGAGGTCTCCCCTGTATCCGCTCTATGCTGATGGGAGAGAGTCTCAAACTTTTCAGGCAACTCAACAGTTTAAGTAGATCTAATTGACCTGATCAGCAGCTGGATACTGCGGATATGGACACTATAGAAATGGTACTAGGGCCAGGTTAAGATCTCAGATACACCACTACTTCCCATCCCATGGATGTCAGGCCTCTCTTGCCAGATCCGGTTATGGAATGTAAGTGTAGGTCTGAAAAGTTTGGGAACCACATGGATGGAACTTTAAAGTTGGTTTGTTTTGTTTGTTTTTGTTTGTTTGTTTGTTAAGTAAACCTATCTTCAAGCCAAAAATCAAAACAAAATCCACTACTCAGAACTCCAGATCTCAGGTTATAAATAGCAGAGAAACAAGTGAAAGAAAAAATGTCATAACAGTATGGCAGTGAAAACTATGACAGGTGGGACTTGTTTAGCAGAAAGGGGTTATGTTTACACAGCATTAGCAGCTTGTTCAGTGCTGAGTTGTCCTTAATTCATTATTTAAATCCTGTGGAGACAGAAGTTTGAAATTCTGACTTTTGCATCAGACCCGAGTCTGTTTTTGACCTGTACTTACTACAGCCTCTTAACGCTCTCTTGTGCATTATAGAAACCAAGCTAAATGGAGCTTTTCCACCCAAACCCACAGGACGAGACAGGGCAGGTTTCTGAAGAGAATGTGTACATCAAACAGAAAGCAGACAGAAGGGGAACGGAAGGAGAAAATGATCCTGACAGCTGGGGAAGGCAGAATCCTTGGCAGCGATGTAGTTCTAGCGCATGCAGAGTGAGACATTGTATAGTACGCTCAAGAATAATGGTGAGAAACCAGTCAGCCTTCAGTCCCCGGTTCTAACTGCACATGGTCTCCTAGTTCAGTCATCAGCCCACAGCTCCACACCACAGAGCTAGACAAACCTAAGCTGCAGACAGACTTTGGAAGCTGCCTGATCCTCTTCCTTCCAGGGAAATAGGGGGCTCCTTCTCATTTGCAGAAGGATAAGGACTGACTGACATTCCCGTTATTCGCTCCCAGCTCGGCGGGGTTTTTAGAGTTACATTTGATATAAAGGAGGACACTGCTAGTCTATTGCTGCATTTCCACACAGCTTTAATTAATGCTTTCTTTCTCTCGGTTGCATCTGGCTGCTCACACAGGGGAGAGGCAGGCAGACTGTGACAGCGCCCTCACGCCCGGCACTGAAGGTCACGCCCAGCATTGGCTTCGGGTAAAGAGAACCGTGCTCAGCTTGAGAAAGTGAACAAGCTCTCAGGGGAGGAGTTTCCAGCTGTAAGGTTTATTCTTTGGTTTTTCCAAGAGTCAGCAGCCTAGCAGGGCTTGTTAAACAGTTTTCTCTTTGTGTTTGACAAGGAAACACCACCCATTCGCTCAGTGAAACTGTACACACTGGCACATTAGCTTCACATGTCTCCCGCCCTCTCCCCCAAATGGCCCCTGATAAGGAGGAGTTGTTTTCAGCTGTCTAATTTCAGGTATTAGATGAGAAAAAATCAGCAGAATAAACCAGCTTTAACCGATTAGGAGTGCGCCTGGAAGAGTATCCAATATCAAGAGCCCTACATGCCAGAACCAGCCCACATCTTGTCACTGGAGGATGCTTTCATTTGCAACCAGCTCTCAGCTGTGCTCAGGCTATACGAGGGATCAGAATCCCAGCTGGCCTCCCAGGGATGGAGAGTGTGTGTGTTCCCAGGGCAATGGTGCTCATGACCCCAGTGAGGCAGGTTTTCTGTTATTCTTAACGGAAGTGTCAGCTTCCATGTCTGTCCTTTACGCAGAAACCAGGCGCCCAGATGCAGTCAGAATGTGCTCTGCATGGCACTCACTCATACATCACCTTGCGAAGCTGCCTGCCCACATTCCTCTGAGGGATGCTTCAAGGTTTCCACATCCTCATTCCCACGGTCACCAGTGCAATCTGAAAGTTGGGGAATATTGTCTCCAATTCCAGATTGGCAGGTAAGAATGTTGCTATTATCCCCTCAGCAGCAGGCCCAGACCACTAACTGGAGAGGGAAATCTCCTCTTAAGAGACCAAGAACGTTGAAGAAACCCTCACAGTTGCAGACCTACAAAAAGCGGGACATCTGCACTGCTAGAGGGCAGTCTGACGTCTAGCTGTGCCTAGAAGGCACTTTTCTCCTAAGAACACGTAAGAGAGGGTTATTGCTGAAGAATGGTTTACAGTAGTGCATGGGCATATAAACAGAGTAATGGGATAAATTAAAGAAAGGAAGAGTTATAACTAGTAAAGGGAACTGTCATATTGGTGAGATGTGTCAGGCCACATCATCCCAGCGAAAGGGTGGCAGCTCCACTGCTTGGACTGAAAACTTGACTGGACAAGTGGTCAGCAAGTGTAAGGTCAGGAACAATCTCACATTGACTCCTAAGTGCAGGTTAGATGGTAAATGGGATTTAATAGGTATTTCCCATCTTCAGCTTCTATGAGTCTCGCAGATTTAAACCCCTGGTAGAGTAACTCCTAATGAAGGACTAAGGGAGGGAGAGAAGATCAGTGACGGGAGCTATGTCTACATGCTCTTGCACTAACTGGAAGCTCCAATATCCCATCCATTCCATGCAGGTTGGTGACACTAATGAGCAACCAGACTAACCGCAAGGAAAGTTATTCCATGTGAACCAGCACACCTCTCTCCAGTCGTCAGCAAGGGATGCACACTTAGCAATGGGGCGTAAAGGATGGCGTACAGAGACAGAGCCTGCCTGAAAGAGGCCAGATTTCTTCCTCAAGAATCTACATGCATCTTTCATCAATACCATGAAACAAACAGAAAGCTGAAAGGTTCTAATACCAACACTTGGCAGAAATAAACAAACAAATGGTATTAATTTATGCCCCTTCCTTCATAACTCTATATTCAACAGCAAGAATGTGGGGTGCTATAAATATATAAAGTGTTTATTTATTTTGCCCTAAATCAAAGGATTAAAACCAAAGCTAGTTTTTATAAGTTTAATCAATCTGATGTATTTTTTAAAATAAGCATACATGTCTCTCCTAGAAAGCTTAGGACACACTGAGCTGGAAGCTCACGTGGGCTAGAATTCCAAAATTTAAATTCCCAAACAGCAGTAATCTTTCTAATAGAAAGACATTCCCTTAGTAGTCACCTCTAGGAGCAGTCCATAACAATGGCTCACCTTGCGTATGAGTCTGCATGTCACGAGCCAGCTCCATTGGAAGGACCGAGTTAACGAGAGTGGAGATAATAGCAGCGTCCAAGTTGCACATTGCTCCAAAGCACTTCAGCAGCAGCAGCCGTAATGGCACTCTGTGTTCCTAGAAGGAAAGGAAGCCTTCCAATGAGACAAAACCACAGTCAAGTACTCAGTTCAGGACAGAAGCCCAGCAGGGAATTTGCAAGTCTAGACTTACTGTGACCACTGCAAACGTGTGAGCTGAAGTGCTAGGCAGCCCAGTTTTCAACACATCATCAGAAATGGCACAGATCTTGCCAGTGTAGTTTGATCTAGTCCCAATACCAGCTGTTAAAAACTGTATAGATTTTAAAAACTTGTCTTTGTGATGGATCTGCTACTAATGACTGGACTATTGATGCTAACGAAGTGTACATGGCAGCAATAGCTCAGATCTGAAACCGTGCTTTTCATCTGCAGTTTGGCTGTTGTGATGAGACGGATGAAGAGAGCCTAAGGTGTAAGATCCTGTTTTGGCCCCACAAAAACAGATCTGATTTACTCTGAATGACAGTTTCTCTTACAGGGATGCAGAGATTTCATGACCCCTGGTAAGGAGAGGGCAAATAGGTCTCCTAAGAGCACTATGGCTTGCAAACGCTCTCTTTACCTCGGGAGTAATCACAGTGAAGTGCCTAGTGCGGAACTGAAAAAGAGTTTTAGCTACTCAACATCTATCAGGATCTATTAAAATCTAAACCAATTTTGCATCATCTGTTAATTAATTAAAAGGACTTGAAAGGCTGCGATAAAGTTGTCAGGTTTCATGCTGAGACAATGGGTTTTTAATCAGAAGGCTTTGGAGTGCACAAAGCAAAACTTTCACCATAAAGACTATTTTCAAGGCAGTGGTTCTGATTGATCCTGAAAGTCCACCCGCTCCGACAGGAACCCTGAGGCTAAGCTCCACCTGACATCACTCCAAATACAGCCAACAAACGGGTCACAGAGATAAAAACAAAAGAAACCTAGAAGAATGGAGAGAGGAGTGCCAAGTGTCACAGCTGCTATTGTCCAATGAGTGGCTGTTCTGCTCTCCATGTGGTCATTCTTCCTGTGAAATCACTTTCACAGAGCACACCAGGGAGATCAACAACGCACTGGGAAAGCCAGCAGATTCCTGTACTCCTGACTGGTCTTCCCAGTTCTCTCAAACGTGTTGCGGCCTCTTCCCTACCAGGCTCAGGGTTTATATAGAGCAATGTTATATTAAAAACTAATTGCACTAAGGTTTCCTGTGCTGTGACTGGGGACTAAGGAAGAATCTCCTCCCCAGTGCTACAGCAGTGAGCCTTAGGAAGGGAATGAGGCAGAGAAGTATTTCAACACAGAAGGCAAACTTCCCACTTCTTCCTCTGAACATCCATTTCCTTCCTCTGTCCCAGGGCTTCTCTTCATAACCCACATTCCTAATCAGAGCTGTTTACTAATGTAGAGCCATGTATCAGGTAAGAGAGGAGCAGTCACAGTCTGTCAGCTTTCCCAAGGCATTCTCGGAAATCCTTCCTCCAGACAATAGTAGAGCTGCTGTTTCTGTTCCTTTGTGGAGCTAAAAAAAAAAGCAGCAATCTTTATCTTTCAGACTGCTGGAAGATACAGTACTAAATACTGCTCCTGAAACTAGAGTCAAGTTCTACCTGCCCATCTTCCATGTAAGCTCTGCACAACCCACAAGCATAATACACAGTTACCTAAGTATGCAAGAGAAATTTTCTGAAACTCAGTCTAGTTCAGAGAGCAAACTGTCCAAGCAGGGAAAAAATTGTACATACATTCATGCTTGTTAACCCTTATACTTTGGGTCTACAGGGAAACCTCCAATAGAAGATACAAAGAACACAATTCCTCTTACCATCTGATAATATGCCACAAGGGATAGGACTGATTCAAACTCATTCTTTTTGCACATTTTCTTGCAAACATCAGGATCTGCATCTGTCTGGATACACAAACAAACAGGTGAGATTGTTGGCATATGGAGAAGCCAGAGGGTCTCTGTCAGGAACCCAGAGAGACCCCAAGTCAGGGTGGCCTTTCAGCTGGATGAAGAATTGTTCCCATCCCACCAGCAACTCCTTCTTCAGGGCTTCAGTGTCCACAGGCCAGCCACGCTAACAAGAAATTAGGAGGGAAGAACAAAGACAGCGCATGGGGAAACAGCTGCTCTAGAGATTCCCGGATCAAAGTGAACTCCTGGAATTGCCTCAGTGCCATGGAGAGTCTCTTGCTGCATTTCTTACAGGCTGAAAGCATCTGAAAAAGGTGAGCCAAGAAGGGTTTTGAAAATACTGTTTGTGTTGCAGTCACACCCAGAGGCTCCAATCAGGGCTGGGCTCCTCATACTGAGTGCTGTGTGTGTACGTACGTGTGCATGCACACGCATGGTGCTTGCAATCTATAAAGGAAAAAATATCAGTCTATGTCAGATCCCAAATCACAAACAGAACGCAGGCCATGTACAGATTTAAACACATCACACACGCATTTAGTATTTAACACTCAAATATGAAAACATATTTAGACCCATAGACTAAGGTCAGAAGGGACCATTATGATCATCTAGTCTGACCTCCTGCACAACGGAGGCCACAAAACCTCACTCACTCATGCCTGTAACCCACCCACTCCTACTCCTAACCTATGACTGAGTTATTGAATTCCTCAAATCATGGTTTAAAGACTTCAAGGTGCAGAGAATCCACCAGAAAGTGACCCAGGTCCCATGCTGCAGGGGAAGGCAAAAACCCCAGAGCCTTTGCCAATCTGCCCTGGGGGAAAATTCCTTTCCGACCCCAAATAGGGCAATCAGTTAAACCCTGAGCATGTGGGCAAGACTCACCAGCCAGAAACCTTGGAAAGAATTCTCTGTAGTAACTCAGAACCCGTCCCACCCTAACATCCCATCACAAGCCATTGGGCACATTTACCACTAGTAGTCAAAGATCAGCTAATTGCCAAATTAGGCTGTCCCATCATACCATCCCCTCCATAAACTTATCAAGCACAGTCTTGAAGCCAGCTAGGTTTTTTGCCCCCACTGACCCCTTGCAAGGCTGTTCCAGAACTTCACTCCTCTCATGGTTAGAAACGTGCATCTAATTTCAAGTCGAAACTTCCTGATGGCCAGTTTATATCCATTTGTTCTTGTGTCCACACTGGCACTGAACTTAAATAATTCCTCTCCCTCCCTTGTATTTATCCCTCTGATATATTTATAGAGAGCAATCATATCTCCCCTCAGCCTTCTTTTGGTTAGGCTAAACAAGCCAAGCTCTTTGAGTCTTCTCTCACAAGGTAGGTTTTCCATTCCTCGGATCATCCTACTAGCCCTTCTCTGCACCTGTTCCAGTTTGAATTCATCTCTCTTAAACAGGGGAGACCGGAACTGCATGCAGTATTCCAGATGAGGAATCACCAGCGCCTTATCTTTACTCGAAATACCTCGCCTAGGACCGCATTAGCATTTTTCATGGCCACAACACATTGGTGGCTCATAGTCATCCTGTGATCAACCAATACACCCAGGTCCGTCTCCTCTTTTCACTTCCAACTGATGCTTCCACAGCTTATAGAAAAAATTCTTATTAGTCTCTAAATGCAAGACCTTGCACTTTCCACCATTAAATTTCACCCTGTTTCTATTACTCCAATTACAAGGTCATTCTTGTATTGGCAATACCTCCCGACTTTGTCTCATCTGCAAACTTTATTAGCACACTCCCATTTTTTGTGCCAAGGTCACTAATAAAAAGGTTAAATAAGATTGGTCTCAAGAGCGATCCCTGAGAAACTCCACTAGTAACCTCTCTCCAGCCTAACAGTTCACCTTTCAGTATGACCCGTTATTGTCTCCCTTTTAGCCAGTTCCTTATCCACCTTTCAATTTTCATATTTAAAAACTTTATTAAAGCTAATGTTGTAAAATGATCAAATACAGAGTTTTTTGAAGGGAAGTTTCTGTACGCCTGAGAATAATGCATAGATTATCCAAACAGTACAAGGTTTGATTCGAAAGTCATACAACACAAAGAGTACATAATCTACAATATCCCAGGTTAATGGTTACCAATTTAGTGATACAGTTGAGTTATAAGCATTCAAACATTCGGGTACATCACTCACAAAAGAAATACTGAGGTAGGCTAGTAGAAAACAAGTATAACTATGAGCGTTGATTGTTCTTCATTGAATGATAAATTCAGGATAGGTTGTCCTTCAGAAAATACAATCCACAAAACAAAGGTCTTTCTTCATCGCTTTTCCATTGCGCTCTGTGCCTTTAATATTCTTGGATAGAGATTATCCAAGCCCCTGATTGATTCCCATTAAACTATTTGAATTTGGCTTCTACCTCGGATGTGGTAATTTCTACCTCCATATCCTCATTCCCATTAGCCACCCTGCCATTATCCCTAAGATCTTCATTAGCCTCATTAAAAACTATTTGTACCACATAGGCCAGAACTGCAAAGGTGTGGGAAACAGGAGCATCAGCAAACCTGACATTTACACACATCAAGCATATCATTGTGCAAGGGAACCGCACAATTTCCACACAACCACCAAGTTCCCACACAGAGATGAGCTCTGCATGTGTCAAGGGCAAGCGTTCAGGCTCCTCCATTGCTGCTTCCTGGGAAAATATAGCTCTTAGTCTATACACAAATGTGCTGGGATGCTTAATATTTGCTGACAAAGGCTTTGACATTCACCCTTAAGACAACACTTCGACCTTTTTGGTTAGGCTTGCATTGTCTTCTTCAAATATCGCAGAGCTCACCCTGCAGAGTTTGGGGGCTGGAAGCTGGATTAAGCCCAGTCTGATTAGCTGTATGTTTTAAGGCTGGTGTTCACTTAAAAATTAGATCAACCTAGCTACATTGCTCAGGGCTGTGAAATACTTCATGCCCTAAACACTGATCTAATCCCCACTGTGGATGCAGCTACATCGACAGAAGATTTCTTCTGTCAACTTAGCTACTATCTCTTGGAGAGAAGGATTGGTGACATCAACCGAAAAACCCCTTCTGTTGATGTAGCAAGCATCTGCACTGTGGCACTGCGGCAGCACAGCTGTAGCAGCATAACTGTGCTGCTTAGCAGCTGTAGTGTAGACGTGCCCTTGGAGAAGGAGCTGAAGCTCATGTGTTCAGAAGGAATTAAGAGTTGAGGCTTTCCACACTGGCCTCTACACAGTGTGGGAAGCAGTGTTTTTAAACAGCCCCAGCAACACTTTTCATGCAGCCTGGGCAATGGCAGCAGTTGGCAGGGCCTACACTAGAACACTGTGATAGTGCTTGCCTCTGCACGCAGGCCAGCCATACCGTGAAACAAGTCTCCCATGGACATGTGTTGTCACCAACCTTGCAGAGTTTTACTCACCCACCTGTCTGGAGAGAAGGTTTTGGTGGTGGTTTGTTTATTTATTAATTAGAGATAGGTGAATGAAGTACTGATCAATGAAAAGCATGGGTGGATGATAAGTTTGCAAGGTGGAGTTAAATACAGTTCCCAAGCACAGTGGACCCCATGCAGGCAGCACCTTATTTAGAGCTTCCAACTTAAGACCCAGGCTGCATTACAGCATAAGTACATTCGTATGACAGGGCTTGTCTAACGCCCCTAATTATGGTAACATAATTCCTTGAACAGGTCATCTGGTGATTTTACTAAGGGCTTGTTTACGGGGTGAATTAGCACACTGCACGCCAGGGTACGCCTCTACAATGCCCCAGCTTGCTCCATATTCACTCACTGTTTGGACATTGCTACCGAGCAGTGAAAGTACTGGAGTGCAGCTTAGCATACTGTGCTTTCAAGCCACGCTCCAGGATCTTTACTGAACTGCAGCAGTGACCAAACAGCGGGTTACTGTGTGGTAAATTGGTGCACTGCAGATTCCCACCTGGCTTGCCAAACATTAATGCACCACACAGACATACCCTGAAGAAAGAACACAGAGAGGAAATCTAGAAGGGGATCTCAGCTTCACAAAACCTATTTAAAGAAAGTTACTCACCAGGATACGGAGCAACTCTTCCAGGTAGCAGCAGATGACATTTTCATCCTCATAGAGTGCCCAGCTGCGCTGCTGAGCATCATCTTTGTGCCTGGCCAAATCTGCAAAGATCACCTCAAGCCGCTGCTCATCATGGCAGATCTGCCCTGATGGCAGTCCAGAACTCAGATTCTGCAAGAAAACAGAAAAGAAACACCAGTAATAAAGGTTAGCAGTTTTTTGGAGAGTAATTGTTTCCATGGGTATCCTTTGTCTGAGTCCTCCCAGGTCACTTCATTCAGATAATAACTGGGAGCAGGTGGGTGGCAAGTTTAAAACACCACCACCCAGCTCTGTTACTTCAGCTTCAATACACTGTTTTCTGGTTCCCTCCCCCTCCCGTTCTTGCAAAGCTAATGCAATTACTGATTCAGTGAAGGTAGGCTCCAGGGTCGGAGCAGAGTCAGAAATCATCTTTACATCTCCAAAACCTTGACCACTCTGCTGGAGAGGCAGTTTGCTTTCAGAGGGTATGAAAAATCACGCTTACTTCTATTCAGAGGTTCCACTGCAGAAACATAAGGCTGGACATCAGAGCAGCTGGTTGTCTCAGCTGGATCAATGAGAAGCCTAACATCTGATCAGCTCAGCAAACACTCTTACAGCCATGAGAATTTATACCTGGGGGTTGTATGGACCAGATAATTATAGCTTAGTACATAAATATCCTTCACTCTCTGTTAACAGGAAATGGGAAGGCCACATGTCTGCAAAACAGCATGTTTTGTCAATGCTTTGGAAGGACACTTGAGTGGAAAGGTTTATCCATTTTCCATCACAAGAAAAATACAATCTAGGAACTTGTTCAGAGTGAACTAGCTTCTACTTGTTTTGACCACCACAATCTGTCAATTTCAAAATATTTAAGGGAAATAAACCAAACAAGACACCACATTGGTGGCACCACATTAAAATGTCATCTTGCTTTTACTTTCCTAACATACAGCAGAGTAATAATACTTTCCTTTCCATCTGAGCAGCTCAACACATTTTACAAATATTATTTTAACTTTACAGTACCCACACAGGGTGTACTATTCTCAGTGTACAAATCCAATGCCATAACAATAAAATCATCTTCCTTCTAGATGCAGGTACCAAGCACAGGAGAGGTCTATAAGCACATTGGTGGGAACCCTCTGGACTGAAAAGGATAAATGCAGACTGCCAGGCCAAGGGCGGTAAAAGAAACTGTTCTGGCACTGGACACATACTGTATGACAACCTGGACTACTGGAACCAGGTCAATCAGCAGAGTTCATATTCCTACAAGACACAGTTGTGTCCCACAAAATTGGAAGTTCAACCAGTAGCTCTTTGGATGTGATCACAGCAATAGAGTCCATTTTTCCCAAGCTCAGAACTGGCAGATTTTCATTTCACCTGCCAGTTGTATCAATAACCAATAACAGATGACTTCATATTAGTACAGCACTTAGAAGATGTTAAAGCACAGTAAGTATTAAGTATTAGGATTGCTGCCTTCTGAATTATCCTGTGCAGGAATCAATTCCTCTCAATTTGCTTGGGCTCTGCCTTTCTTTAGATAACCTAACTAGATGACATTGCACCATAGCTTTGTGTGTTCACATGTAGCCACAAAGATCAGCAAATCTTATTTTTCAGCACAGGTATCTTTCTCGGATTATTAACAACATGTCTGGTAGCATCCACCATGTGCAAAATACTGTACAAAAAAACAAGGCGGCCCGATCCTTGCCCTGAAGAGCTTACACGCTTGAGACAAAACAGAGAGATGGAAGCTAGGGGAAAAATTAACAACTGAAGAGAAAGGTGGCCAGGTGACAGCCAGCCACATCCTGACAGAATGTTGTATGCCACTTTTTTCTGTAAATGAATGTTTACTCTACATATTAGCTATAAACATACTAGTTTCTTGTGCATATCATGGGAGAGGAGCACCGTCGGGGTCTGAATGAGGGGAGGGTATTGCCCTTGCAGATTCAGGAAGAAGATTCTGTGACAAAGGGGCAGCGCTGAAGATACTGAGATGTTGGTGAAGAAATGGAGAATGACATACATCACTGATCCAGGGGACAGGCTGGGATGGTGCAACACCAGAAGAGGTAAGAACGGATTAGTAGAAGAGGCAGAATTATGCAGGGCCTTGAAGGCCAGGACAAGAAGTTTGAACTTGATGAAATGGAGGGGGGAAGCCAGAAAAGGTTCAAAGATGGGAGTGACGTGGTCAGATTGTTTCATCGACGTGGCCCATCGAAGGAACAAAAGGGCTTGGTTTATGAGGGAGTAATAAATTTTGCCTTTCCCTGAGCAGCAAGAAAAGAGATCCCCATCTCTTTAAATTTGGGAACAATTTATTCTTCATTACATGTACGATGCAACATGCACCGAGCCTCAGACTCCAGAGAGACAGGGGAGGAGGAGAACAGAATCTAACCACACCTTCCTTTTTTGCCACTTGTGGCACCTCCAACTGTAAAACCTTTGAGCGGTAACTCGTATTAGAAACCAGAGCAGCACACGTTCATGTTGGAGAAGAAAGCAGAAATCTTTTTTTAATTAAGCACAGATGCAGCCCAGTTCATTTCAAAACATGCACTGGTAGCTGCCATAAGCACTTTGAATGTCAAAGAATGAGCTATTGCCAATGCAGCTGAAATCCAGTAACCCTGAATTGAAAAATGATTCCAAATTTAAGTGCAATGTTTAAGCTGTTTTATTAGAGACACACTTGTTCATAATTTGCTTAGTGGCATTTGAGGTGTGAACTAATTAGGCTCTTTTTTTACTACATAATTGAAGCACTGAATCAAAGTGTTCTTGTTGCTGTTAATTATACAATCTTTGTCAGGCTGAGATAATGAAGGAGGGAATGTATTGGTTTAACTTTACCACAATCCACTGCATACTCTAGAGAACGGCATCTTGGGAACCTGTGGACAGACAAGTGGCCAGCTAGATTACCAGCAGGCTGGTGTGAGGCTTTCAGAAACACAGAACAGACAAACTGATTAGAGCAACCATGCTAAACAGTGATTTGAATCACAGAAGGTAGATGGAAGAGACCTACTTGGTCACATCCTTCCCTCTGTCTGTGCAGGTTTGTTTCCTGCAGCAAAGTCTCAAGTGCTTTGGTCAGCCCATTTTCAAGCTTCCCAGTGATGGAGTTTCCTTGGGAAGCTATTCTACACCCCAAAGCCAGCCCCTGTTGAGGGGGTTAATGGTGTCCAGTATCTTAGTAGGTGTTCACAAATATGCAGGTCTGCTCTTAATAGAGTTCACAATCAGGATGCCTTTTTAGATCATTTACTTGTTTTGATGATTAACCCGAGCTCCTCTTAGCCTCTTAACACTCAAATTTCTGTTCTTACAATCCCTCCGGCTTTCCAATTCTAATGAACATCAAGCTGCTAATGGATTGAATGAGATCAATCTCCTAACACAGCGCTCCAATCTCACTAGTAGAACTGTATAGTGTGCAGTCTTAATGGAATCTGAGCACCATTCTCATCTCCCCCAACCTCAGCAATGGGGTCAGCTCTCACTTATTAAGCAGCTTGGCAGCTATTACAGCCCTGTGGACACTCCACGAGGTCATTTCCAGGAATCAGACTGTTTCCTGGGAAGGCAGCAGACACCATCAGTGAGTGGATGCTACTGTTTTCATAATGAAATTTGCTTTGCATTAGTTTGTTGTTTTTAGCAAAACAGCTGGTCCCCACCAAATGGAGAGAGAACCACACACAGCTGCAGGGCTTTCATTTCTGCTAAACAGAACATGATTATGTTTTAGCCGCTTCTCTCTTGCCACCTTACCCCCACTGCTAACAAACAGATTGTCGATTCTGCTCTGCAAACTTGGCTGTGGAACTGCAAAGCTGTTCTTTCCGCTTCTTCTTCCTCCTATTTTTGTTCCTTTTCTACTTCCCCACCACAAGCCACCAGTTCTGGAGAATCAGTGGTGCTTTGAATACAAACATCTTCCCAACAACTCCCCTCCAGATCAGCATATATCAACAGCCGCTCAAACATACAGCAGCTCTTCAGGGGAGACACAAAAGAGACTGTTCTGTATTTCACTCTTTGCTGTTGTAACAAAGGCTGTGCCCTACAGCCTTATTTGCAAGAGGCAGATAAACCCCCTCAATAACTAGCAGCTAATGGAAAGAGCTGGTCTCCTCAACAGCTCTCCCCAGCAGACTCTAGTCCAGATTAACAGAGACACTTAATTTAATTTATTGAGCCAAACTCCCCAGGGTAACCCCTCTGAACACATACGCTTTCATTTAGGAGCAAGTTTTGCTCCCTGGTTGGGCATGTAATAATTAAAGAAATCTTCACTGGAAATATAATCCTGTTAGAGAGAAGAATTGTTCTGCGGAGATGCAGAAGTCTGGCGTGTACAGATGTGCAAGCGTGTCACAGGGAGAGAGGAGTTACTTGGCTTTCGACCACCACATTAGCTACGCTTCAGTAATGTCTTCCAGACTTCGCCTTTCAGGTGTTCCAGCCATCTGTAGGCCCATAAGCATTCACTTCACAGATTTACTCAGCAGCAGCTATCTCTGGCTGATGGCAGACCTTGATCAAGAACCGTAATGAGAAGATGGTGTGCTAAAAGGATCTGGCACTGACTTCCCCAAACAGGGCTACTTTCATAGCCATTTACAAGCAAAAGGCCTCCTGAGCCCTAACAGTTTTCAAAAAAAAATATTCATTTCCTCTCAGAGAAACGTTACAGGAACTTTACTCAGACAGTGCCAAGAGCAAAGCTGCCGTACAAGTGCCTCCCAAGTGGTCACTCTGCTGAGCTCCCCACGCTTTTGAACAAACAAGGGGAATGAGCCTCCCTTACAGGACTGAGAAAAGCTAGATGCACACAGAGTGGGAGAAATTTTTCAACAACACAGAAACATTGTTCGTTTTAAGCAAAACTGAACTGCAGAAGAAAAAAATTCAGTGCAAAGGGCAGATTGCTTCCAGAAGCAGCAGTACCAGGAAGAGGTGGAGCAACGGTTTAACAATGTCAGCAATGAAATCTGTCACGGCTAGTTACAGACTGAAAGGTAGCAAAGTTCACCTACACCCATTAAATGCATCACAACCCAGTGCCAGCAAGAATCCATTGGATGGTAGTGGATTTACACCTTGGTAACTGTGACCCAGGGACCTCTTGGTGACAACTGGCATGGTGCAATGTTACAGGGATCCCCCCAGGTCTGGTCTCTAAACACGTCATGCCAGGTCTCCACTGAAAACCTATTTCACACTGTTTATCATAATCATTGCTAAATGTACATGTGGATAATGTGTAAAGAGTTTTTTATAGTCACTCACTCACTCTCACTCTCACTCACACACACACACACACACTTATGCTTCTTACCTACTTGTCTAGCTATATGTAAACTACATATTGTATATTTCACAACAGATGCCCATTTACAGACTGAGCAAAATGCTAATCAAGAGACTACAAAGTCTCCAGGGGAGATTCTCTGCAGGAAATAAACAAGCAGCAGGAATACCCAGTTTACAAGTGAAGACTATAGATGGCTGGAACTACAGTAAAACCTGCCAAGAGTGACCGCTCATGGGAGTTAGCAAAAGTGATCTCTTGTAAGAGGTGGTCTTTCTTCAAAAGTTTGCACACCAGAGCGCGGTGGTGATCTGTGGCCTCTGAAAGTAGTCACATGTGGCAGGTGCCCTCTACGGCAGGTTTTACTGAATATATGGGGATGCAGAAGTATAATCCTTCACCTAGAGACCATAAGACAAGCCAACTGGCTGCTTAACAGAGCACCACAGCCAATCTTGCTGTTCAATGCTTGGAGAGAGACTTTGGATGCGCTAACCCTTATGAGACAAGCAAATATCTTGTTAGCTAACACTTTTGCTAGAGCCTAAAGTTACGTACCCATTTGTTTCCATTAATTCTACTTGCTTCTTCTCAAATCTCGATTCTTTGTTAAGTCAATTTCTACTTGTTTTCACTCTAAACATATCCAAGTGCTGTGAACTGACCACAGAGGTGACCCTGAGGTGTAAGTGGTAAAGTCAGGTGCGCCATTTGTCTGGGAAGAGCAGTCTGGTGAATTCTAGGAGTGTCCAATGAAACAGGGTCTGACACTTGGAGGAGGGGGGAGCAATGCTTGGAGCATGGCCATTGCGTATGTGCAGAGGGACAACAAAGACTGTGCAGGCTGAGAGGGGAGGGCTTGTGTTGCCTGAGGCCGGAGAAGTTGGGGAGCTGACCCCTGACAGGCAGAGACAAGGCGTCCTCATGCTAAGGGCAGGGAGTAATGAGGTGCCTCACAGCCCTGGATACCCTCGGCATGTGTCACAGTCACGCTTCAGCCCTAATGCACCAGTTCTTTTCTCCATCTCTGACAGGTCAAAGAGCTATTTTTTCATCTACCCTGGCCTGACAGTTGAGTTTCAAATGCAAACAGAACGTGCTTTAAATTTGCTGTGTCCAAACAGGGTTCTAACAGAGTCTGGCCTCCCAGAAAGCATTTGGGGGGAAGGGGAGAGGTGTCAAACCAAAATATCATCTAGTTGTAAACATGACTGGTCTAACATGGCTTGGGCCAATCCATGCTAGCCATCCCACTTACATTAGAACTCCATTAACCAAAGCAGAGCTTACACAACAGTCAATAGCTTTAAAGCCTGATTTTAATGGATATGTAGATGGATCCTGACTCCTATGTCATAAGTGGAACAATGTGACACTGCAATTTAACAGGAGGCAGAGATTAAACATCTTTCAGGAGAAAGCATAATGCATAATAGAAGGAAAAATTCATTCATACATCTTCTAAGGTAACCAATCCCTCAGATCACTGTGGACAGCTCAGTGAAGACTGTTCAACATGCAGCTGTGTTCAAAAAAAGCAAACAAAATATTAGGATGCATACGGAATGGCATGGAGAACTTTATAATGCCATTATGTAATTAAATGATGCAGCCTCATCTGGAATACTGTGTACAGTACTGGTCACCCCATCTCAAAAAAGATATTGCAGAATTAGACAGGACTCGGAGAAGGGCAATGAGAATGATTAGGGACTTGGAAAAACTCTCATAGGAAAAGAGAAGATAACAATTGTTTGCTTTGAAAGATGACTAATAGGAGACATGATAAAAGTATATAGAATAATGAACTGTCAAGAGATGATATATCAGGAGCTTCTGTTCTCCCTGTCACTACAAGAACAAGGAGATATTAAATGAAATTAAAAATGTGTCAAATTCAAATCTGATGAAAGGAAACAGCTTTTCACACAATGTGTAGGTAGACTGTATAACTTGCTGTCACGTGATCTTACAGAAACATAGGGCTGGAAGGGACCTCGAGAAGGCATCAAGTTCAGTCCCCTGCGCTGAGGCAAGACCAAGCAAACCTAGATCATCCCTGACAGGTGTTTAACTTGTTCTTAAAACACCTGCAATATTGGGAGTTACACAATCTCCCTTGGAAGTCTTTTCCAATGCTTAACTACCCTTATAATTAGAAAAAGGTTTCCCTAATATCTAGCCTAAATCTCCCTTCCTGCAAATAAGCAGTCCTACCTTCAGTGGGGAGAACAATTGATCACAGTCCTCTTTATAACAACCCATAACATATTTGAAGACTGTTCAGACCCCTGTCCCCCAGTTGTCTTTTTTCAAGACTAAATGTACCAAGTTTTTTTTTTAAATTCCTACAGATCAGGTTTTCTAAATCGTATAATTTTTGTTGTTCTCCTCTAGACTCCTATCAATTTATCCACATCTCCCCTGACGTGTGGTGCCCAGAACTGGATACAGTACTCCAATTGAGGCCTCACCACTGCTGAATGGAGTGGGACAATAATCTCCTTTGTATTACATGATACTTCTGTTAATACAACCCAGAATCAAATTAGCCTTTTTCACAACTGCATCACATTGTTGGCTCACATTCAATTTATGAACCACTATAACCCCCAGATGCTTTTCACCACCTACCCAGTTACTCCCCTTTTTGTATTTGTGCATTTGATTTTTCCTTACTAAGTGCAGTACTTTGCATTTGGTCTTTATTGAATTTCATCCTGTTGATTTAAATCCAATTTTTCAAGATCATTTTGAATTCTTATCCTGTCCTTCAAAATACCTGAACGCCTCCCAAATTGGTGTAATCTACAAATTTCATAAGCATATTCTCCATTCCATTATCCAATACATTAATGAAAATAAAGAATAGTACCAGACCCAGGACTAACTCATGCAGTAGCCCCACTTTAATACGCCCTCCCACTTTGACAGTGAACTATTGATGAACCTCTGAGTACCATTTTACAACCAATTATGCACCCACTTTATAGTATTTAATCTAGAGTACATTTCCTGGTTTGCTTATGAGAATGTCACGTGAGATTGCATCAAAAGCCTTACTAAATTTTGCAAGGACTTCGCAAGATTTACAGTTAGTACTAACACAAACTTTGGAAGAGATATTAAACTTCATGCTTCAGGGTTTAAGCCAATCTCTAACTACTGGAGACCAGGTTGAGACCTAACATGGGGGGTAGATTGTCCCCCTCTATCCACTGGGGTTCTCACATCTTCCTCTCAAGCATCTGGTTCTGGCTACCCTCAGAGACACTAGACAAGATGGACTTCTGCTCTAATACAGTGTGGCAATTTCTATGCTCCAGAAGACTTGACACAGAAATCAAAGGAGTTAGGTCTTTACCCCACTAGGTGTCACCTTGTTCACACACCCCTCCTGCCCTCAGCTAAACACAGAATTGTCCTTACAAAGCATTTGAGTGTTTTGTCCAGTTTATTTTTAGATTAATCAAGCAGTGCAGCACCTATTCCTTCCCTGGAGGTATTATTACACCATTTAAAAGATATGAGCTAGACAATTTTTCTTGTCTGATATTCAGCCCACTAAATCCTCAGACCAATTCCTCCAGTTCCTTAGACATTTGTGTTGCTCTCTCCTCCCTCCAAACTGGAGACATGGCTCTGGAATGAAAGAGCCCAGAACTGAATGCAAAACCATATCTAACTTTTCTGCCAATCCCTACACTACTCTAGACAGCCCCTAAAAGCCTGATACATGAGTGTCTATCGTAACCCTCTGGTAATGATCAGTTTTCAACTAACATAACAGGGTTCCTGTGCATGCCAATTCCAATAACTCTTTCGACATTGCCGCAAATGCTTTTGTAAAAGATTTTCATTTTCCTTCATTCTCATCACCTATTAACTGTGTAATTAATTAAAAAAAGTGAGATCGGGATAAGAGGAGAGTGACCGCAGCCTAGGCAAGGTCAACGCTTGCATGGGGATGCCAGTTAGGGAGATTTGCTGCTGTAACTCAGGTTTCCCAAAGAAAAATATTTTTTTTCTTGGTGTCATTTTACAGGGGGAGGGCCTTCATAGGTATCCTGAGTGCACAGTCTTTGTTTAGCTCTGTTGTCCCTTTTTAAGGATTTGATGAGGAACTACGGCTCATAAGTCATTAGTAATCTGAGCTCATACTTTTAGAAGTTACTCCCATTACAAAATGGGGGTCAGAGGCACCCACCAGACAAATTTAGGGAAAATGAAATGTTGTCAGAGGCACGAGAGGTCATTTCCTCCTCTTAGATCAGTTTATTGCTCCGGTTCTACAGAAGAGGAGCGCCATAAATGAATGGAAAATACAACAAGCAATTCAACCTTCAGGAGATCACACTGGGATAAGCTGGAGGTAACGGAGTCTAAAACTGATTTAGTAAAATCAGAGATTTGACTTCAAATTAAAACTAGAAGAACAGAAGAAAGGACACAATAGAAAGCTTGAAATGAGCAGGAGATTGACTAAGGTGCACACTGATGCTTTAATCAATGATGATGTCTCACTTCACTTAAAGAAAGACGGATTACCCCATTAATAAATGTTTGTCTTGTATGGAATGAAAGGAGGGATCCAAAGAGTTTTATCAAGTGTTTTTAAAAATATGCCTTGACTTAATGCTGAAAGCTGAGGCACAACCTTGTACATTGGGTCAGTTTGTAAAATAAAATCCCTTTGGGAACGCAGAATGGTTTGGTATAAGGATATAAACTTATAATGATAATTATATTTGGGCTTATCCACATACAAAAGTTGTACTGTTTTAACTATACGGGTATAATTAAAGCAGTACAACCCCCCCTCTCTCGCCCCCCGGGGTGGATGGAATTATACCAGTATAAAGTTGCCAGTCCTACACAGTAATGTGAATAAGCTATACCAGTATAAGGCACCTCTGTACCAGTATAACTACATCACACTAGGAGATGTATTGGCATAACTAACCAAAATAGCTATAGTAGTACAAAAACTGTGTGTAGACCAGGCCTTTGTGTCTACCCACAGAGAAATACTGCTGAAGATGTACTGATAGACTACATTTCTCTGGACAGGGGCAGGGTCTTCTTTTGTTCCTTGTACAGTATCAAATGTAGATCAAATCAGTAGAAAATGCAAATATGCTGGTGCTCTCCCCACAGTGAATTACAAAATTTAGTCCCATGTCCTCTCTGATATGGCCACAGCTATAAGACAGAAGAGGGATGCTTTAAAATCCTACTTTCAGGAACGTGGTACACAGTCTTAACTTTCACAACCCACAAAGTTGGAGATTCTTTGTGGAAATGATAAATAAATCTGTTTTCTCAGAGCATGATAAAGCTCGAAGTATGTTTAGACGTTGTTTAGGGTCTGAGGAAAATGAAATTGAGCAAGGATTCATAGTTTGAGCCAAATCCAGAACATCTGCCTGAAACATTAGTTACAAATTCTTGCTGAATCTAGATCAAACAGACAGTAAGTATATTGTTATTAAGTTTGAAAGCAATTACTCAATGGGTTATGGCCACAAAAATGTGAGATGTTAATTACTTAGAGGGTGATCTTTTCAATGTAGATAATTAATTGGATTATGATTTGGTCTAAATTTTGAATATTAGTAGTTTTTTAGATATACACACCTCTGAACAGTTCACTGTAATCTTGCCATCAATATTGGAACCCTAATCTAAGATGTTTATAGGGAACGTACTCCTTGCATTTAGTAAGTGGGAGCTGAAATTTATTATCCCTCCATTCAAAGAAAAGGGTTGCCCTCATACTGTTTCATTAAATACTGCAAGATGCAGTCTTCTCTTATTTTTGTCTCTGCATTTATGTAATAAATAGAATGAGGTGGTAATAACTTGCTATTAGTTTATTAGGTCTGAATTCAAGATGGCGCTATTACTCAAATGGCTTGGGGAATCATTCCCTAAATGGGTTGAAAGAGGACTGAAGTACATACTATGGAACAAGCCAGTACATAGAGCAGTAGAGAAACTTTATCTCAGGGAAAACTAATTGAATCTTTACAATCCTGATGGGAAGACAAGCCAAGGAGTCTAAAAGGTACAAAGTTAGTTTAGTGTATTCCGTGGTCACAAAAAATAAGGTGCTTAATTGTTACGTCCACATATGTTGCATAACTATACGTACACTTACAACTACACAGTAATTTTAACACGGTTGGAGAAAAAATGGGTTTATGCTCTGAATTATTTTAACAGAAGTTCTTTATAAACATATGTTCATTACTCATGGTTCTATTTTCCTCCATTTACTGATGTTGCATTAATATTTGTTCCACTACCTGCAGAAAGTAACTGCCAATTTTAAAGAAGGATCTGTACCACATTAATTTTTTCTCCAGTCCTGTGCTACCTCCATGTTTTTAAAAATTCTCAAAGAACCAACTGTTAATGGCTCAAGTTCTTCGGCTAATTCCCTTAAGATTTTGGCATGCACAGTACCCAGATCATGTGACCAATATATTTACTTCTTCACCCTGTCCCTAAATTATCCCCTAGCTGCTGCCCAGACCTCGAGCACCAACTCCTGTCTCTTCTCTAAACAGGTACAGTATAGCAATTTTAACATTCCATTTATGCCCACCAGGTCAGTCTCCATTATTTAGTATGGATCCCATCCCATTTTGCTTATTTTTCATTAGTTCTTTAATATTCCTTTTCCAGTCATCCACCTGCTGAATATTTACCAGTTGAGCTAAGCAAAAGCTTCATCTCTGCCCTTTCCTATCAAGTTTAAAACACCTGCTAACCAACCCCACAAATTCTGATCTCAGTGTACTCTGTCTGCTTTAGTTGAGACAGTCTCATCCCAAAAGGGGATGGCCTCTCATCAGAAAAAGCCCCAGTGCTCAGTGAATCTCAAGCTTTTCTGAATCTCACGTTAGTTTCCAACATGTTTCCTTCAGTTTTCACTCACAAAGGGCACCATAAAACTCTTGGATCTTTTCAGTTGACCAAACCTATCTTCAAGTTCTCTTCCTGGATACTGAAAGTCATTCTTGGGCCTATTGTATCTCACCTCCCATATTGTAGGCTCCCACATAAAGGATTTGGGCATTTCCACTTAAGGAGATCCACCCTCTTGGCGGCAGCATGCTCTCCACTGGCCTGTATCTGGTCACAGATGCCCCAGACAATGAAGGACTAATCAGTAATGCTCGCTACACCTTCCATGCTGGTGGCTCCTTTTGCTTGCTTTGCCCTCACTGGTCAGGATATCGGTCCTCAGACTAGCCTCAATCTTATTCTCTCATTCCTGGTTGGAAGAATGCTGAGCACAGCACTTGTGCTGAAAGTTTCCATGCATTTGAAAAATCCAGCGAATGCTTGCAGACCTTAGGAAGGAGAAGTGATCCAGTGGTGGGCAATAGGAAGGCCAATACTATACACTGGCAGCCACTAGTTCTCTCCTTCATCCCTGCGGCAGCCACAGTGCGAGAATAAACTCCATTGAGAAGTCCTCCACCACTACCTCCTTCTCCTCTAGAACATCAGCCAGTTTATACTTTGTCCATATGTAGCCATTGCTGACGGCATAAAGAAACAGGACCAAAGTACAATTCTCCAGAGTGCCTTGGATTCTGCTATATTTGTGCCCATTGATGTCTTACTGCTAACACTACCCTCTGCATCTAGAAATTCTACTCCCTCCCCCTCCCCCCGGCTCTGCTCCGACCAACTCACCTGTTTGCTGTTAGGTTCACAAGACTCAAGCTGTTAATCCTGGCTCTGCTCCATCCCCTTACATGTAGTCCCCTGTAATGCCCAGCTCCCTCTCTAGCCCACACACTGAGCTTCTAAAACCTAAGCTGATGTCCAAACAGCTCTCCAAACCAGCTACTTTTCAGTCACGTATTCCTCCAAATACAGAGCTAGTTCTTACTTCCATAGCCTGTCTGGAAGACTGTCCTGTACAATGCACCAGACTGCCATTCTCTCTGCTTGCCACTAGCTAAGCCTACTTGGATTTTGTTTCTCACTCACTCACTCTCTCCTCCTTCACCTTCACTTGTCTCCTTTTCATTTGGACTCTGCTTTCCTCATTTGGGTTGGCCTCTGAGCTCCAGAAGCAAAATGCAGAATATTTCTTCTAAATGATATTTTAACGTTTTGCCCTGTCCCTTTATGATGCCCTCTTGCTGGAGCTCAGCATTTCCTTTACCTTATTTTCCACCAATGAGATGAGGATCTGCTCCATGACATGGGTGGTTGCTGGGATGGAGCTCTGAATGTGGCCAATCACTACACCGACAGCAACCCGTGACAGCTCATAGCTGAGGTGGGTGTTCCTGCGCACCAGCTCGATCAGTTCAGCACCTATTGTCTTTGGCACAGACACTGACTGGCTGCTGGATTCTGGTGCTGACAGCTCCAAAATAGCTGCCTTCTTATCATCAAGGCAAAGAGAGCTGAAGGCTTCTAAGCCCACGGTTGCAGCTGGAGCAGTCTTCTTGACTTGCAGATTCTTCTCCCCATCCATACGGAAAGACCTTTGACCCTCTGTTTCAACAGGAGGTCCTGGGGCAGCCCTCTTGGTCTGGGGAGATTTAGTTGCACCACCCTTCGTTGAAGTCCCATGCTTCAGGTGAGCTGAATGACTAACATCCAAGCTACGTGATATTGTGGTGTGGGCACTTCTGCTGGGGACAGGAGGAGGAGTGTTGGCGGGACTGGAAGTGGCTGTTGGGAGACCTGTTTCTGATGCAGTGGAACCAGTGTACAAGGTATCCAGGGAAGTGGTACTTATAGAAGAGGCACTGGAAACTGACCCAGAGGTGATTTCAACAGCATCTGAAAAGGAACAATTAAAATGCCTTAGCAACAGCATCAAAGAAAAAGGGAAAAAACAGTGCCACAGCAGAGTCCATTAAGAAGCTCATTGTGCATGCTACCAAAGCAGTTTAGCTCCTCTTCCTGACGCACTTATCTCAAAGCAAAATTATATTAGGTCTCCCTTGAGCATTCCAGTAAAATAACCTCTTCAGGAAGGGGAAGAAAGCTGTCCTATAAAGATGAATTCTTTTCAAAAGGCTCACTGTTTTACAGGAAAAACATAACTGGGGAGAGAGAGGAGTCTTTCCCCGCTGGTTTAGACAATTACTCTTTTTTTAAACATACTGCATGCAGTCAGTACTTTTTTGATTGATGTGTCTTAACATTTCAAGGTACATACTCATTGCAGTAAGCATCTCCCTTCTCATTCTGTAAAGATCCTTTCCTGCACCACTAACTGTATGCTCTGCTTGGTGTCAAGAGCAAGAAAAAAAAGCATTTGGCTGACAGACATCTGTAGTCCACTTTCTGCTCTCTAGGTGATTGGATTATAAACTCGTTAGCTCATATGGTCCTTTCCCAGCCAGTACAGGAGTGCCTGCTATAGTACATTTCTGAGTGCTTTCTCCTATCTAGTTTTGACTAACTCTAGCAATGGTACTTACACCACTTCTCTAGGGAAACTAGTTCATTATCTAATCGACCTGACTGTTAGGATGTTTTTCCGAACATCTAGCCTAAATTTTTCATTACTCAATTTGCTTTGTCCCATAACTTATAAAAAATGGGGCTGTGGATACTTTTATCCCACACCCAATCTCTCATAACTTAGCTAGGAAGATAGTTACTTGGGCAAAAAGTGGCACCAATCAGCCACTCTCTGTGAACCCCAAATGAAAATATTCTAGATCTGTACAGAGTAAAAGTACTGCTTTAGGAATACCTTGATTCCCAAAGTGAATTTTGCATGCTGCATGAATGTTCACCCAGCCATTCACTGCTCCTTATTGATTCCTGCTGATCCACAGAAAATAATCATCTCCTTCGGCAATAAACATCCTCCCAAACTGAAGGGGCAGAGATTCTCATGGGCCAAAGGGCCAGTCACCTCCGGAAGAGTCTTCGGTTTTCTGTTGGCCCTGGGAGATGTTATGGTAATCTCACAATCTTACACCCAAGTCAAAAGCCAGAACACTAGATGCATGTTCTTGGCTAAGAAGTCCACCAATAGACCTTCAACCCCAATGAATTGTCTACTCCAACTGTTCAGGCCAAAGACATGTGGAGCTGAGTCAGAGCACATATCTCCCATGGAGATCTCTACCATTGTTCATCTTCCTCCTTCTGAAGATGACCATCCACATACTGTAGCTTTCTACCATTCTTCATCTTCTTTCTTCTCCTTCTGAAGATGATCATCCACATACTGTATCTTCCAGTAGATTCAATGGAATCAAGGGCACAGATAATGATTCAAGGGTAAAACTTCTCACTACTCTAGTGTATGGAATGGCTCAGTACCAAGAAGCAGGGTGCTGCCTGCTCCAAATTTCAATGAACTGCCCAGAATTTGAAAGATCTGACCTGCACTCTGCAAGTTCATTTTACAGAACATCAACAAATCCTGGACTGAGTTTGTGGAGGGCTACCCATCATAGCAATATAACTGTATAAGCATAATGTAGTACTGGGGCAATGCACACCACCACAACATGAACTGCGTCACAACAAAATGACTTTCCCTTCCCTTCCCCTTACCTCGTAGATCTAACCCCTAAAGGTTGCAAATTAATTTTTTTGTTTCGTGTTCGCCGAGTAGCACTCCTTTGACCAGTACTGCAAATTCACACTACCAACACAGTCACTGTGTGTGCAGCACATGCACAACTGATCTTCCCCTGGGCTAGGGGTTGAAGACATCACTCTCCTGTCTTTTGCAGAGGCAAGCCACCAATTATGCAAGAGTCGGATGTGGCCATTATATGAACAAAGAGCTAGATGGACAGCTAGCAAGAAGCTCTTACTTAAGGGAGCCTTTTCTCATTGCATTAATAGTGAGCTCCCCCTGGTGATCTAATGGCATTATCACATCCAGATGAAAAAGAAACTAAAGCACAAATTCTCATGCCACCTTATGCCACCTTATTGAAAGATCCCTTTGATATATCTGGGAGAATAGTTAATACAAGGACCCTGAAACACTAGTTATATTCTTGTCACACAAACAATACAACCGAGCAGAACAAATATTCTAAAGCTTCTTCTGCAAAAATTGTCTTCTCCCAAAATTAATCAGCATAAGAAATCCAGAGAACACCACTTCCAGGACCCAATGCACCTGGAGTTGGTGAAAGAAGAAGCCACAGGTGACAGTCAGCCAAAAGTCATGCTTGACGACCAGGGAAGAACACGGGAAACACTAGCCCATCAACACTAGAGCTTTATGATTAAAACTGCGATGGAAACATTAGCCCAACATCTTCTGAGCAGAAACTGAAGAAATGCTTTTCTGAGTTACAGACCAAAACCAGCCAGAGTTGCTGCTAACATTACACGCCTTACTATATTTTAGTTCAGTGGTGTCTGCCTCTTGCCCAACATATATTATATATAAAATCTAAAAGCTTTTCCTTACTTTTAATGGGTGCTTCCATCTGCGCATTCTTGCGTTTCTCTGGTGGCGGGGGTGTGATAGGAGCAGCACGTCGTGGCTGTGGCGGAATCTAAAAGGAAATATTTTAAAGAAATCAAAGGAGGTTGACAATCAAGATACACTCTCTATTATAAAACCTTTGTGTGTGTATTAATTTGTCCTTACAGCGCTCATCATTCCATAAAGATATTAATAGGCAGCTTCCTGTAAGAACAAAGCAGAAACTCTGAAACCTTGCTTTATTCTCTCCCCTTGACAGGAAAAGCAGCCCTTCTTTAATTGCTGTGTTCAGCAGCACATGGTATTGGTGTCACATAGACCTGTAAAGCATTTAGTCTTTTCTTATTCCAGATGCAATCCCACACATTCACCATGACTTTACAGTGATCTCAACAACTCCACAGAGACAGCAAACACCGTGCATATTTAAACACACTTTTGGAGAGATCCATTACATCAGCTACAAATATCCTTGCAGAAAGACAAAGCCAAGGACTGGACATAGGTAAGTTCCTTCCTAATTCAAGCTACTATAGCAATTTCTTATACAGAAAGTGAGAAGGTAGGGCTAGAGTAGCCGTGTGTTGCCATAACCCCAGTGCTGTTCCCTGGTGGGAAAAGCTTCAACTAGAGAGCTTCACAAAACTCCCTACAGCTAATACTTCCCACAGAATTCTCTCCTCCTGGCAATGGCTGAGTGTGGAATAACAGTGAGTCTCCTGGGACTCCTAAATTATTACCGTTTCTTATGGATACAGGAACCTCACCAAGATTAACCATATATTTATCGCATAGTGTTTGGATGAATGCAGTTTGCTCCATGTGAGGCTACGACCCAAGACCGCTGGTGAAAACAGCAGTCAACTTAAATGGGGTTTCCCTCAAGGAAGCACATTGCACTAGAACTCAGTGATCTGCACAGACTGACAGCTGATCTCCATGTGGAGGTTAAAGGTGTGGTTTTGGACCTACGAAGACCTACATAGTTTGGGGCTTGGCTGCCTGAGAGATGCCTCTATCCCCATGTGATTTTGCAACTGCTGCACTCAAAAGACATGCTCACATTGGAATTCACGGATTAGATGGGAGGGACAGGTGCCAATCATCTCAATGAGGTGCACTAGACTCCAGCGTAGTCCCACAGAGCCCTGATGTGGCGCCATTGAGGCCATGCTATAATACTCATTTTTTCCAGGCTTCCACTTTAATGGTATTTGGGAGGTGAGGCGTTTATATTGATGGGTTGGGAAGGAGGCTGGCTATTTTGACATATCGAATTTCTGTATGTTTTTATAATGCCTGTAAACCACACACTGTATTGCCAACAGAGTTCAAAATCATGAATGAGGCTCTCCCAAAACAAGGAGATTTTAAGAGAGAAGTTTTGGGTTCTTTTTATTCATCTTCTTTATGAGCCAAGTGGAGACATATGTTCGAGCTTTTCTCTGAAACCATGAGGGCCAGAAACTTTTGTTTTCAATGAAACTTGAGATGCTCCCAAAACAACACAACTCCAGCAGCTAGAGCTTTATGAAAATGTCACAAGACTGGCAATGTGATTCTGAAAGCTGGCAACACTGCGGCCTGAATAAGGCTTGCTAGAAATCTGAAGAAATAAGAGCCCCAAACAGCATAAGAAGCCCTAATGGGACTACAGTGGCATAAGGCTAACCACAGCCTGGCCCCACCATGCGCCATCTGAATTGCAGCACGAGGAGCACATTCCCAGCAACATTAGCAGCTTCTAGAACACAAACATAGACTTCCCAAAAAGAGCAATCTCTGACGCCTACCAGTGACACCATTCTTACAGAGACTGCTTCTCCCAGAATAAAATCACTGCAATGTACTCAGCGTGGGCTGCTCTCCTTGGAAGTCTCAGCTGCCTGCTAAATGAAGTTTCATTTCACCGATGCTGCTCTATATAGCCTGTGCTGGCTTCTTTTTTCTTTCTAGGTTCAATTAAGGTGTCGGCCTCACCCAATAAACATTAAACCGATTAGGTTCTGGTTACTTCAGACACAACCCCTCTCCTCACACAATACAGCAAAAGTTGAGCTCAAAGGGAAGTACTCAAGCTTCTGCTTAAACGGAGACGTGGTTTTAGTTTGGAGGCAGAGTGCTCTCTCAATGAGAGGTTCTTGACTGTGGAATCTGCTTTTCCCCTCATTTCAGGGCCTGGATTTACTGAGATCCACGTCATGCTGCTGCAAGGCTGAAGGCTTGTTTCTCAAGGGTAGGAGAAGACGTTAGTTTTGGAGGATCATGAATGATATTAGTTTCAGGACATCGTATTCCAGTCAGTATTTGTATCTTCTATAGGGACCATATGAGTACTCAGAGCAACGACAGATGCTTTTGTATAAACTGAAATTGGGAGGTGAATGGGGATGAATAAAGAGGAATTTCCTTATGCCTCTGCACCATCCAATTTTTTTTAAAAAGAAACTTTTAGGACAGGTCAGATCAATTAATGCAACAAATTTCTCCCACATAAGCACCTTAAGCTCAAGATTTAACACTAGAGACCAGTGTGAACTCCCAACCTGCGCTCTTCCTTTGTTTTCAGCCCATCCTTTGCTATAATTTTCAAGTCAGAACGCTAAATGGGATTCAAATGCAGAACTGGCCAGAATCCAACATCACACCTACTTGCCCTTTAAAAATTATTAGTCTTTGGCCCAGAGAGACTGCACAGCTGTGAGAGGCACAATTAGAACAGAGGAGGTCTTTGTTAAATGCTGGCAGAAGGCCCTCCCAGGCTCTTGAAAGTGCAGCTGTGCTAAAGTCAGCCCCATCTTTGTGCTGAGCTAAGCAGCTTCATGGCTATAATCACATGTACCTAAGCGGCAGGTTTTAGCAGCCTGCTTCAGTTAGTTTATAAGATCAGCATAACACTATCTGAGAGCACATAGGGAAAGAGCTCATTCTAGGACACGTCACTGGCCCTACCAAATTTGTTACATATTTGACCTCAACTATTATAAGAATTCCAGAGGAGTAGCCGTGTTAGTCTGTTTTTAGCAAAACAGCGAGAGTCTTGTGGCACCTTAAAGACTAACAAATTTATTTGGGCATAAGCTTTCATGGGCAGAATGCATCCGACGAAGTGGGTTTCTGCCCATGAAAGCTTATGCCCAAATACATTTGTTAGTCTTTACGGTGCCACAGGACTCTCGCTGTTTTATTATAAGAGTAGAGTTTGTACAGCAGTCAAAGTGCCATGGAGCGTAACCTATACATGGAGCTCTGGAAATCTTCCCTGTCAAGAGAAGGCAAGATAAAACAATTCATTTCTGCAGAATCTAACCTTTTCTTTAAAAAATTAAGCCTTAAGTCCTCACAGTTGTGAAGGGAAGGTGATCAAAGCAGGGCCATCTTCCGGAGAGTGCAGAGAGACTGCACTAGCACCTCTGCTGCTGCAAACAGCTGTGCCAAACAGCAGAGCTGCTAGGGTCTTCTCTCTGCACATGGAGGTAGATGGCCCTGCCTTGATCACATTTGTGAGTTCCCTTCACAACTGTGAATACTATTAAGTGGGCTACCCACTTCATTCTGAATAGATCAGTGAAACTGACCACAATGTAATGCAGTGAAGGAGTTAATAACCAGATGGATTCATGTTACTGTTGTGTGTCAAAGCTGTGAACAGCAGCACAGGCAGGACTCCAAATGAGAGGAGTCTGAAAGAGGGATTCAACAACAGAGACGCTTCCCTTCTCACTCCATCCCCACTGGGCACCAAGAAATTGAAAGGGTTAGAGCAGGCAGACTCACAAACAGTCAAGAGGCTCTTGGATGAGGTGAGGGGAGACAGCCCCTTCCCTTACAGGAGCCAGTGAGAAGAGGGCCGAAGAGAAGGCTTCAAATTTATCAGACACCTGCTATCCAAGGATTTACACAAAAAAAGCCTCCAGGCATGACCCAGGGACAGACCCCTGTAATAAGGTCAGCAGTCTCCCTCTTCCTAGCAGCTGCGGGTGGCAGTTGAGCCTCTCTGCAAGGGCAAGGGACTCCCAAAATCCATTCATTTCTCACCCTTTCTGCTTCCTTTTACTTTCTTCCTTCCATACACACACAAGATTTTTTCTCTAACCAAAGAGGGCAGGACTGTTGCAGAAACTAATCAATGCTTCTCCAAGCATTGCCTGGGAAGGGGGCTCACTGGACTGCAACACTCCCATCCTGCTAAGCTTGATAGTGAGAGATCAAGATTTTGGTCCCCAAACTCTGAAGCTTAGAAGTTGTATTGTTCTCAACATGCTGAGCCAGCTTTTGTGCTCATTTTTAAACAAGTATAATATACTCTTTAGCAAAACTTTGTTGGGATGGACACTACTGTATACAGCAAAGCCTTGAAGAGCAGGAGCACAATTAGTTTATACCCAGGAATTAGCTTGCTAAGCATAAACAAATACGGCAGGTTTTATAGCTCCTCCAGTTTCTAAGGCTTCAAAAGCCTTCCCTATTGTGTCAGGTATATAAAATTAAAAGGCAAAAAAACACCTTCATTAAGGCAGAGTCAAAGATGCTTGGTGGTAGCTCGTGCCCTTCCTGAACGCTGAATTCAGCAAAACCTCAGACTTCTGAAAACCAGGAAGTACAGAGTTAAGGTAAACACCCATGTAACCTTAACTCTGCCCCTCTGGAGCTAGCAATAGTCACTGGGAATGATCTGCATACACTACAGCCGCATTCACTGTGTTGGGTGTAGCTCTATTGGATGGCAGAGGAACAGGCTGGAGCAGCTTGGAAGAGCAGTGACTGTGATATGAGGAGATCTGATTCTGAGTCCCGTCTCATGTGTGTTATCAAAAGAGAGGCGTGGTGCATGTGTACCTTGAGGTTCCAGTCTGCATCATTTCAATACAGAATTGTGCAAGTTGTTGGCAGCCGGTCAATGAGGTCTTCTTGCTATGGGCACCGACAGTAGTGAGGTGAGATATGAGAGCAGACTGTGGAGTTAATACTGTTTAGGTGGCATCCTGTGTGCAAGGGTGATAGGATTGCAGAAGGGTTCGAAGTGGTTCTTAAATGTTACAAGTGTGGCATTCTGTCCGGAGAGTGAGCTCAATGTTTGAGCGTACAGAAAGTGGAGGTAGCACCTGTCCACTACAGTGAAAAGACAATTGTAGGGTGTGTGTAGGGTGTATTGGGGAATAAGTCACAGAGGGTAGAGGTAAGGTTACGTGGGCATTTACCTTAACTCTATTTCCTGGTTTTCAGAAGTTTGAGGTTTGCTCAACTTGATGTTCTGAAAGGGCAACCTTTCACCATATTGCAGGGCAACCGTAACACCATATTAACAAAGTGTTTTGCCATTTAATTTCTTAGTTTAAATAGAAAAAGAAATGTTTGTTGGTAGGAGTTAATGGTCATTTAGACAGCTGAAGTTCTCAACTATGTTTGCAGCTGATAAGCTACTGTGGCTAGGTAATAACCAAAAGAACTAGCTTTTCTACAGTGCTTTTCATCACTAGATCTCAAAGAACTTTACACCATTATCCCCACTTTAAACATGGGAAACTGAGCAGTGAAGTGATTTGCTCAAGGTCATCCAGCAGGCCAGTGGCAGAGCTAGGAAGAGTCCCAGTCCAGTGGTCTTCCTATTAGACACAGCTGTGTGATTCTTCAGTGCTCCTGCCCTCTCTTGTACATTTTGTTACAATGGAATGGGAATAATTATCATGCTCAGAGATGTCTGCAATTGCATAGTTGCCAACAGTGCCAATGAGAGAAATCTCATCCCAAACCCTGGCCATTTTTATTGCATGATGGTTACATTAACTTTAAGCATGTGAGAGAAAGACTGGTGTGTCTCTGTCATTGCCACCCCCTGTCCCACCACTCCCAGCCATCTTTCCAGCTTGCCCTCTATTTCCCAGCACATAAAGCCATTAGCTGGGATTGCAGACGGCCACCATTGACATGTAAGAAGTTGCTCCGTGCTGTTTATTGCTTACACACATTGCAGGTGGCAGCCTGCTGGAGGGCCACACACTGCCTTGGTTATGTAGCCCAAGCTGCACATTGAGCTAGGGCCCTCACTCCCACTGCCCACATCCAGCTGGGATTCCTACCCATGCTTCAGCCAGGGTTCCCCAGCGCTGTTCTAGGTCCACCCAGTTTGCCTCTCCTCCAAACCATGCCCCTACTGCACACGCTGAACAGCCTGATGCCCCTCACAGGGGTGGTGTGTATCTTAACTATTCAATTTTTGAATTTCAGATGTGTAAATCTGTGTTACCTTCATTCCCCACACCCAAGATCCCAGCTCACATGAAGGGTCAGGAAGAGGGCCTCAGACACCCCAAGAGAAGCATGGTCCCCCAGATCCCAGAACACAGTGGGCAGGGGGAGAAGATCAGATCCCTACAGAGGGGCGAGACTCCCCCAGATCACAGCATATACAAGGAACGGAAGAATTCAGGGTTGAAAGCCTCCCATTCCTAAATCCCCAACTTCCTTTGTTACCCCTCCCATTCTTCAACCCCTCCCATCTTCTCCCCCCACCTCAATGCCTCCCCCCTTACTTAAGCCCCCAATCCTTCTTCCCTCCCTTACTACACATTCCCATTTATCCCTCCTTAATACCCCCATCATTCGCTGCAGACCCAAACCCTTCTCCCTCTATTACCATACCACCTTCTCCTGCTCCCCTAACGCCTCTCCCCTCAGTGAATATTCACAAGCCTAGTTTCTTTTCTTTTCAAAAATAGTTTCATTGCTTTCTGAATATTCTATTGTGCTCAGATTACATTTCTCAAAAAACTTGCTAGAGGCAGTTTTTTCCCCAAATGTTTGCAGTTCATTCTCAGACTTCTGCCCAGGGTTGGTTTCAAACTTCAAAGTTGCTAAACCCTGTGAACTTAATTAAATGCGTTTTTTTTTCCTTGGGGCTGTATCTCGGGAACACCTTGCTCAAATGACCCCACATTTGGATCACAAACTCCACCACACACTCCCATTAGGCATAGCAAAATGTCAAGATAATCCATGTAAGCAAACATTCTCTAGAGCACTAAGAAGAGTCATCCTTTCAACAGGAAGGACTTCCCAACCTTAGCTAGAGCAAAACTGGCACTCAATTATACAATTCTGTATGAAACTAGAGGGAGAATGGAAGGGAAGGCCTCTACATATCCATCAGCAGCATAGCAGGCTCAGAGAGGTGTTAAGTAGCCCTTTCATCTCAGTGAGATGTTCTCAGCTGAAACAATACCAGATGGAGATGACTACATCCTGAAACAATACCTCTGAGATGTCTGAACTGCTCCACTCACATCAGTGGGCGGTGGTGGCACTTAAAACAGGCCCCAAAGAAAGAACCTCAGGCTTGCTTGGCAGCAAGAGTTCCATGATGCTCTGCAGTTAAGCTAACTTTCGGGAGTGGAATTTTCCTAAGCAATAACCTTTAGAAATTTCTGCAAGGGCTTCTTTAGGAATATTACCTGGAAAATGTGCACAAGAGGTATAACAACATTACCCCTAAAACAGGAATAAGCAATAAGGTACTGAAGGCAGTTGTAAAGTTACAAGGGAACAGTGATCTTAGAAAAGGATCTAAGAAAAGAAGTAGGAACTAAAAAGGAGGAAATAGATAAGTATTGGAATGAAAAACATGAAAGAGTAATACGGGTATAATTGCCCTGAGAAATCAAGAGGAAGTAGAGACAATCTGCAGTCTGGACTGACGGCAAGTACACACAGGGAAGGGCTTTGGCAGCTGTTGGTAACGCATGCCTCCCTGAGCATGTGCTGTCTTTACTAACTGTTAAACCAATAAATCCAATCAACGCTGATTTATCTGAAGTTTGTTATTAATAAACTAACCTGGTCTTGAGAGAACCCCTCACTAAACATATAATCACCATTAAAATGTTTACAGGTATTAGTTATCAACTGGTTATTGATTATTGATGAATTATTAATCATCAGTTAACAACAGCGTTCCCTTTCCCCCTCCTGGAGAGTTTTGAGTCAAGCATGAATGTTCTCAGCTCTTCACCCCAGTCTCAGCAGTGTGTTCTTGGTGCATGCCTGTTTTGAGCTCCCCATCCAGAGGGGAAGGACTTCCCCAGATCCTGACTTACATGGTGGGTAGGGAGAGGGACTCAAACACACCTGGAAAAACAAGCCTGCTTTGAACCCGGCTCATAGGAGAAGGGTAGGGTTGGATGGTCACACCCTCATAGATGTGTTAGGGCCTTTCACATCCTGGCACGCACACACACAGAGGCAGGGCTCAGACATCACCGGGGGGCAGAGACCCCGAGCTTCCAGCACACATGGTAGATAAGGAGATGGGTCAGACCCACTCCCCCAAGATATGAGAGTCAGGTTCTGGAGGGGGCTTATCTAAGTGAGGGGTTACAACCCTGTAGATGGACCAGGGGGCCCCAGATCATGATACACACATGGGAGAGGAATGTGGGGCTGACAGCTTCCTCTGCCCCTGTTCTTCCACACACCACCATCACTCACACCCATGTCCCCATTCCCAATATCCCACACCTCTCCTCCCACTCCCTTTAGTCCCCAACCCCTCTTCCTTATTCCTATCTACTCTTCTACTCCCAATCACCCTCCCTGCAGGGAGCATTTGCTTATGTAGTTCCACCCCTCAAGAACAGTTTCAGCACCTTCTGACTATTCTGCTGTCTCAGATTACATTTCCACAGAATACGAATCCCACCCTTTGACAGAGGCAGATTGGAGCAACAGGCCTGGGTTTTTTATTCTTGTTTTTTTTAACTTTAAATCCAGCTGAACTCTCAGTGCTTGGGGGAGTGCTCAGATTCGATGACTGTAACACACAGTCTCAAAGCCACCCATGTCCTGTGATGCAGAGGTAGTTTTCCAGATAGATAGCCTCTCTCTGCACTTACTCAGTGTAATTCATTAGGTGCACAAATAGGCATGAGAGTCTTAGGGCTGGTCTACATGACAGAGTTTTGTCAACAAAAGTCAGTGATCAGTGGAGGTGTACACACTACAATGCTCCCACCCCGCCAACAAAACTCCCCTACTTTGGCAACAAAATAAAACTACCTCGATAAGAGGCGCAGAGCTTTTTGTGGCAAAGTTATAGTGACAGCATCATTGTAGGATGCAATGTCTGCAGTAACTGGGCTCCAGGAGCTATCCCCCCAACATCCACCTGAATGCTCTGCTCACTGGTTTGAACTCTGTGGTTCTGTCCTGCATTCCAGCTACACAGGCATGCGCCTCTCCTCTTTCAAAGCCCCAGGAAGTTTTGAAATTGTTCGGCATGGAGAGCTCACACAGCTACTGCCCAGCTGAGCATGCCGGCTCCTGGCAGCAAATGGGCTCCTGCCTGGACCACAGGGGAGGGGTGGATCATTCTCCTGGGTTTGTGGGGAGATGAGGCTGTGGGAGAACTCCGAGGGAATCAACCCTGCAATCAATCTCCTACAGCCACTATGCAAGCAGCATGGACTGCTGCTGGGGAAAAGGGTGCAGAGCCAGGGAGGGAGGCGGGGGCTGACGTCAGGGTGTCCCTCTCCCTCCGCCAATGTACAGGTCTCTGCTGCTGAGCTGGAGTGGGTGGGACAGGGGGACATCAGCTGTCTGTACACCAGCTTCTGCCTCAGGATTGGTTGCTTCCGGCTGCTGTCTGAACTTAAAGAGATAGTGTGCGGACACACACTGTTCCACAGCCCGCACACGCACAGCCTCCGTCACACACTCTCCCCTCACTCCCCACACACTTGTGTGGGCTTCTTGTGTTTATGCTCAGCAGTGTCAGTCTGGCTGACAGGGCAGTTGCAAAGCGGGTGTCAATCTAGTAGGATGCCCATGGAACGATGGGATTCAGAAACCTGCATCATGTGACGCTGTGCGTCTGCCCCATGAAGCACTGCAAACCCTTCCCAAGCACCCTGCCTGCAGTTGCACAGTGGGATAGCTACCCACAGTCAATGCAAGAGCTAGTGGCGTGAACGCACTCCACTGATGCAAGAAGCATAGCAAAGACATGCAACAGCGGTTTAATTACAGCCGCGGCTGTACGCCGGCATAACTGGCATCGACAAAACTCTGTAGTGTAGACAAGGCCTTAGTTTACCTAACTGGAAAAGCAAACACTTTTTGAAACATTTTATTTGATTTCCATCAAAGTGCTCGTGAGTACCAAACACTCTGCTGGAGGTAACCCCCAAGAGTCAGACCCTGGTACAACGATCCGAGCCCTGGTTCGATCTCTATCTATCTGTCAGCAAAAAAATGTTGCCAGAATATGTCAACTTTGAGACTTAGAAGTGAAGCTTTAAACAGAAAGCTGGCCTTAGCCTTTAACCATACTCAGCAGAGATGTCGCTCTGCTATAATGCTCTAGATTTTTTTCTCCACCAAAGGAATTGGTCCTCACATAACTACCTTAGGCTAGTGAATTAAATAAAGTGTTCAGCTACACTCTTCATTCAGTTCAGCCTTTGAGAAGCAAGAAGGCAGCATCACTGTTGAAGTGTAAACCACCCACCAAAATCTTGCCAAACCTTAGTTACAGCATGAACAATAGGACTTAACCAGAAACCCATAGCTGTTAAAAGGTATCTCCCGCAAGCCTCTGCTCCTCTCAAACACCACAGGAAAAGGTTTAAAATGCAATTCCGCACCCCACCTCCCGGCAGCTTTAGAAGCAGACAGAAGGAAATCATCTTGCAGACAAGGTAGTGTGGGATTTCGTTTTTTGCACAAAGGTGAGGGAAGGATGTTTCTGCTCCATTTTGTACTTTCGCAGCATATCAGAAATATCCCCACCCAGGGGTTATAATCTAATTAGCTCTTTCAACATGGGGCAAGCACATTCTAAGGAGAACATACCCAAAGTTGTAAATTGCAAATACATCACAGATGGGAACCATGCCCTCTTGTTAGTCAAATAATTTATGTTTCTCCTGATCTTCCCTGCAGCCAGGTGAGTACAGACTTACAAAAGATGGGGATTCAGCATTACTTGGAGGTTTGTCACTCAATTTTGCCATCCTAAAAAAGCATATATGTTTTTTTCCTTTATCAGCAGGCTTTAGAATTGGATTGGGTTGTTTACCTACAGGGGAAGAGTACTGGAGTAGAGAAAGAAGGGATTTGCTAGGAAGCCTGTACACCAGCTCCTTTTTATCTCCGCAGACTTATGTTTCCTTATTAAGTCAGTAACAAGCCCTACCTAACAGTAGTGATGGAGTAATGGTGCCACTATAAACTCTCTCATCTTGGACAGATGTGGCAACCTTACACCAACACGTACCATCTGTCTGAGGGCAATTCCCATCTCTTTGCTACCTCCCACTATGTAATCAGTTATATAACCTATCCCAAACAGTTGCTGCTAAGTCTGTCCTGGCCTGTCTCTTTGAAGACTTGTTGAAAGCTCACAGTAACTTTGTTCCATTTAGATAGAATTCTGCTTTTAAGTCATATTTCCTGTGTTTTTCTTCCCTAATTCATCACTACTAGGGATGTTCACAAGAAAACAGGATCTTCACTCTTCACAACTTGAGCCGAGGAATAAGCAGACACAGCAGATGAATTCCTAAGGAACAGAGATCCTGTTTTCGTGCATATTTAACAAGGGGGAAATAAAAGCACAGAAAAAATGTGACCTAAGCAGAACTGTCACTAAAAGAATGTATTTCAAAGTATTCCCTGAGGAATCAGCAGCTCTTTAAAAAGGTGTTAAGAAAGAGAGAGTAGCACAAACTAGAGCAGATCATGCACATTTACATAGTTTTGTATCCTCAGGGATCCCACGTGCTTTATAAATGTAATGAATACAGAGGGATCATACCAGCCACACCTGGGATAGGACACAGCAGCTATAAAACAGCAAACAGTGAAACAACACTGCAGCTCAAGGCAACAAGTGCAACTGAAACGGCACAGGAAATTTTACTGTGTGTGATACAAGAGGGAGGGACCCTTGAAGTAAGAATCTAGAAGAGGCTAAGAAGCTGTTACCTGGTAAAGGCCTTCATCATCCTCTTGGATCTCAGTGTTTGGCAGGCTGTGGTGTCGCTCATATCCGGTCCGGCACATGCCATTGGGCTGTCGTGCTAAATCCAAATGGTGGTCACTGGAGGATGGGGTCAAAATCATTCCCTGACCGGTTGGCGAGTGACCTTTGCGGGACACAGTCTCCTTCCGATGATGGATCAATTTCCTAGCAGATGGAATGGAAACAGTGGCATTAGGGACACTGGTGAAGGGATGAAGTCAGTATCCAATGCTACGAAGCTTAAGTCTGACATTGGACTATGGCTACAGTAGACCTCTACCTAGTGAGGATCTTTACTGAGGATGGAATGAGTCCAATTCCACTGAACTACTGAGGAAGTACCTCTCAGAAAGGAAGGAAGAGTCTTTGTAAAAAGCAAATGATTTATGAACCAGCGTTCACAGGAGACATATCTCTAATTCATGGTGCTCAAAACTAGTTATGACACATGCTTTAGACTTGCCTGCACCTTAGCTCCACGGCTCAATCTCAATGTCCATGATTGTTTGCTTTGTGGTGAAGCAGATGCGCCTCAATCCATAACTCAAGGTATCAAAAGTTTCATGAACAAGCAACTGTTAATGGTGTATTACAAAGACACCCTGCTCTGACATCCCTGTCTCAAGCACCGACTTCACTAATCCAAAAGGATTTACATTTGTAAGAAATGAAGGAAAACCAAATACACTAAATCCCCAAGATGCCCATCCCAGTGAAACCCACCTTCAGCAAACTAGACACCAGTTCAGCTTCTCTCCACCTTTAAATTCCACTGTCTTTGTTCCCCAAGAGCAAGCTATTAAAGGACGCCCTGCAACGTCTGCCTTCTAAAGGTAGCATGCAACATAGCTATTCTTTGCATTCTATACAGGTTCTTATATTGTCCTAATCACTGTAGTGTCTCAGAACCTTCTGAAAGTGCATTAGCGATAAGGCTGAAGTTTGTCACACGCGGATCTACTCTCTCTCAGACCCTCTCCCATGGAGAAAATTGTGTGCACAATGCAGGGCATTGTTTGGGGGGTTTTGAGGGATGCAGGGGATTGAGGTCCATGATCCCCAGTGGAGAAAATATCTAGTGATGCCTTTCTCCAAGCAACCAACACAAATTGTGTGTGTGAACACACACATACACACATGCAAAAATCATCAATGCCTATAGGATCACTCTCTCTGCATCTGGAGCCTTAAGCACAACTCAGACTACCCAATGAAAATAGGAGCAAGCCACACACTATGCAGTGACCACCACTGCACTCAAGTGGGTTTTTATATCAGGACAAGGGAGTTCTATGCTATTCTACTAGTTGTATAGTTTCCTTCACATGATACATTTGTCAAATTCAGCCTTGAACCACTTTGCAGCAGACTGAAAGATAAGGATCTAGAGGGCAAGTGACCTAGGAGCTTGGGGGCAGGGAGAAAGGAACCAGCTGGGCAGCTGCATCTGATAGAGAGTAAACTGGAACAGCCAATGAAGGTGCAAATTATCTCCTCCCAACCTGGATTGCAGTTGAGCTAGAATATTGCCCCCCATCACCCTCGCACCTGTAGAGGGAATTCTCAAGCAATCCTCTAGCAGTGGGTTAGATTGGCAGACAGGTGCCCAGCCCAGTGAGTCGGAGAAGCTACTTTGCTTGGAGGAAAATGGAATTGTGGGCAGAGGTTGAGAGGAGGCACTGCAGTGGGGACTGGCGACTCAGCTCCTCGTCATCTGGCTCTCAGATCAGTTTTGGAGGGCTCCCTGAGCGCTTCAGTCCTTTGTTTACCTTTGCAGCAGTGGGGCTCCAATTACCAACTGCCAGCCTGGCCCTCCCTTATTAACCACACCACGGACTGGAACAGTGAATCTCACACTGTGGCTGCACCACCAAGTTCGCTCTCTCTCTGCCTCTTTGGGACTTAGACATTTCAGGTTCTTTTCCCACCTCTCCCAGCTTCGTGTTGTACTTACTGGAGGACATCTCTCTGCTCCAAGTTGTATTTGCCCCCATTCTTCATAGCTGCATTGTGGATTGCCTCAATAGCTCGGTCAATAGATTGCAGAACCACATCTTGTTCCAGCACCTAAGGAACACAACACGCGATATGTTACCATGTCTTCCTTTTCAGATTCCTTTCCATCACACTTTACAGTAAGTGAAGCTGACAGCATAAGAAGTCCACAGGATCAGGAAGTGCAGAGAACTCAGATGACCAATGGAAACAAGAGAAAGGCTTTAGTTGCACAGAACCACAGCATATAATTATAGCCAGTGCCAACTGCCCTGCTCTGTTCATTAGCTCTTTGAAGAATCAACTTTTTTAAAATAGATTTTTTAAAATGTGCAGTTGTACACAAAATGGAGTGTGTCTATTCAAGATTTATTGTTAGAAGTGAAAAATGCATCACAGCGCCATGCACTTGCCCTCTGGGCCCAGAAATTCCAACAATTCATTACACAAAGATCAATTGAAAAACTTCAGAGCATGAACAGCTCTTCAGATCAATCTGACATTCAGATTGAGTTTCCACTGCAACACACAGTTTGTTCCATGCTCAGTTCCTTCTGCTGCACCTCCCCACCTCTGGAGTAGCATGAAGACCAAGTATCTGGAGACCCTCTCATGCCAGTTGGCTACAGACCGTTTGCCCTTTTGTTCACATTTTTCTTGTCGCTTTTCTATTAGTTTTGCTGCTGAAATGGCTTTTCCAGATTCCCACTCCAGTCCTCGTATCATTTGCTCTTCTAGTTACATGCCTGCCAGCCAGTTTAGCACATAATTTTTGCTGAAAATATAACACCAGCTTTTCAAAATGAAAAAAGCCACCAGAAAACACCTAATTCATCTGTCAGACCGTGTCCAAAAGCCTTGGAACAGGTTTAACGGTCATTCACAGTGGCTGTGCATTCAGGAAAACAATTCTGCACCCCACTGGCAGGATTTAAAACTGAAGCAGTTTCCTCAGTCTAGCTGAATTACAGCTCACTCTTCCTTTAACA
The DNA here is from genome assembly GCF_026122565.2 of Emydura macquarii macquarii. NCBI lineage: Eukaryota > Metazoa > Chordata > Testudines > Chelidae > Emydura > Emydura macquarii. The sequence continues at coordinate 12,761,476 of NW_027131105.1, read as the reverse complement.
TGACCTGGGACCTTCCATTCCCCAAAGCTTTTGAACCATGGCTCTGTCTATACAGACTTCAAATCCTAGATGCATTTCCCTCACCCCACTTAGCGGAAATGGAGGCAGACGCCATGTTACAGAATGAGGGCGAAGTGCTTATCCAGACAAGATAAATTGGACCAGAGCCAAATGACTTGCATTACAAGGAATGACTGAAATGAAAGGACAGGAATTAAATATTCCTAAAAGGTTTGGTATATTAAGATTTTATGTGTATTCAGCACCTTCCACCTGCAGTTCTCTAAATGTTGTACAATCATTATGCAAGCTTCACTTTTAGGCCTAGGGAAACCTAGGTCCAGGACAGACCGTGTGTTGGTGAGTCATTTCTGCAAGGTCACCCACCACGAGGCAATAGTAGAATTCTGAGTCTAGATCGCTCCGGAGTACAAACTCCCAACTGAGCACGCTGACCACTGAACACCACTGCCTGTGCTCTCAGTTCAGCCCATGTGGGATTTTTGGTTTTAATCAGGCATTCACTGCATCTGTCTGAATGCCATCTCCTTCATTTTTCCTTGCTTTACCCCCTGCGCACATCACAGCAACCATTTATCTGGCCAAAGAGCATTTGGAAGCTCATCAAGGATGCACCTTAATTGGCACAGGGGGAGGAGAGGGGGGATTGCTGCAAAGCAGCACAAGGCAATCCCTCTCCACAGGGGTTGAATGGGCTGCCTCCACAGCACTGGTGTGTCGGTTCTGATAACACATTATGTATTATTTATGCACTGATTAATGACTCAGCCTAATGTGTATTTACAGCAACCTGCAGACTACACTGGAAAACACCAGGCAAGGCTGGGAATGAAAGCGCCTTGCTGAAACACTTCATTTTCTCAGAGAGACCATTTTCAGTTTTCTTGTGAGACCAGAGATAAGGAAAAAGCAGCAGGGGAAACTGTTTTAGAAGACAAAGCCAAAGGGTGTTAAAATAAAAATATCTGCTCATTAAATAACACAGATCAACACTAAGCTCTAACACTGCAGAGTGCACGCTGGGAGAAAGCCCCCCAACCGCTGCCTTCTTAGGCAGGCTTTTCCACCTCTAATGAAAGTTCTAATTTAAAAAGCCAAAGCAGGGCTTGCTTGAATACATATAAAGAAGTGTTGGGGAAGAGAGGAAAGGCAAAACGTTTCAGAGAAGGCATTTTATTTTCTCAGAAGATAGAAGAAAACTTAGGTGACCTGCGTTTCCCCTCTGGGATAGGGAAAGCGTAACAGTAAGGAAATCTTCAGTGCTTCCCTCCCCAGAGGAACGAGGGCTGCTTCTCTGACAGCTGCCAACTGACAACAGCTCCTCTTTTAAAAATGTTTCAGTCCCTCCATTTGCAAAGCCCCTGCACGGCTTCCAAATGTCCTGGTTGAAAGTGTGCTGCAACACTTGCCATAGCCCCTCAATACCACCACTGAACTGGTCAAAGGGTTTGCTACCAAATGATGCACTCAACTCCTAGCATACCCATTCACTGCCTCACCCACAAACTACGCAATTAGAATAATTCTCAGGCCTTTCACAAAGAGTGCACCACCACCAAATGACACTGCTTGATCTTATGGTGATGCACCTGACCCCCCCCCCTCCCCCCCCAAGCCACAGTGCTTTTAGTCAACCGCTCCTCAGTTACATCTTCACTTAGATTGGAAGCTCTTCAGGGCCAGGACTACACCTTTGGTCTTTTAAGTGCTGTATAATTATGTGGCTCATGCATTTAGAACCAGGGGTGTGGAGTTTGACCTCAATTGTTGACATCTCATCCACAGTCATTCTGTTATATACCCATTCCCTCCATACGGGAGGGCATATAATAAGGTGTAGCTCCAACTATCTCTTAGGATATGTCTACATTTAAACGGTTGCAGCTGTGCTGCTGTAGCACTTCAGTGTAGACACTTACTGCAGAGACAGGAGGGGTTCTCCCCTCATTGCAGTAAATCCACCTCAAGAGGAAGGTCAATGAAAGATTTTTTTGTCAAACTAGCGTTGTCTACATGAGGACTTGGGTTGGCTTAACTAACAACCCAAGCAACATAGCTGGGTCAATCTAATTTTCTAGTGTAGACCAGTCTTTAGTTTCTGTCAAGCATCTACAGTAAGACTGAAATAGTGGGAAAGAAGGGCAGGTAGCACATATCCCTGGATGGATGCCATCACGAGGGGACAGTGTGATGCTCATGAATTTGACCTGGATGAAACCAGCAGGCCCACAACAGCATGAATTATAGATCATGGAGCCCTAAATACAACTAAATGGTCACTGGAACTATAAAATTCTAATACTAGCTAGTGACTATATGAGCTATGAAAACAACTGTGTAGACAAGAAAAGGCTAACTTTCCTGAAAGGGAACAAGGCATGACAGGGAGCAAATGACTCACTGACTACAGTGACCAGAAGAAAGTGAAGCTGCACTTCCTTATACATCCCTGGGCGGGGAAGTGAATCCACAAGGACACAGCAGGGTGTACTCGCAGTGCTAAGCAGATGTTCCTGGCTTGTGTTAACACCTGCACTGGAAATTTTGTTGTTGTTGTTGTTCTGCATTTGTACAGCATCTAGTACAACAGGGTGCTGGACCATGACTGGGCCTCCTAGCCACAATTCTAAACAATAGTGCAAGCAGTGCACTAAGAACCACCAACAGGATACTCTTACCTAACACGGATGGAGTCAGACTCCTATTCTGGTGATATATTTGTGATGAACTGGTAAAATATTGTGTGTCACTCAGTTTCCCTGTTCCATTTTGTAGTGCTGTCTGCTCAAACACACACAGCTAAAGCAAAGGGGGCTGTTGAGGTGCCAACACAAGACAGGTAAAACAATGACACAAGTCGGCTTCAGATACACAGTTTTACAGGAGTTCAGATAACTGATTGCTCCATCCAGGCTAGAAGGGGATACCCTCTCCAAGGCCAATCGGGATCAAAGGAGGCAAAAAATTAAAGAGACCATAAAAAAGGGAGAGGGATTTGTGTGAGAGGAAAAGCTGACAGCTGGGAAGACACAGAGATAGGAGATACAGATGCTGTGAGCAGGCTGCTACTCCCAGCTAGAGACAGAGTTAGCTGGGATGTGAGGGATTTATGAAGGTGTAATGGATATCAGTGTAGGCCTTTTACTGTTACACTTTGCTCTAAGGGCATGTCTACGCTGCTATTTAGATACCTGCAGGTGGTCAGGCCAGCTGACTCGGGCTTGCAGGGCTCAGGTTGTGGGGCTGTTTAGCTGCAGTATAGATTTCTGGGCTTGGGCTGCAGTCGTGGCTCTAGGACCCTGCGAAGTGGAAGAGTCCCAGAACCTGGGCTGCAGCTGGAGTCGGAACATCTACACTGCAATTGAACCGCCCCCTAGACCAAGTCCCACAAGCCTGAGTCAGCTGGCACAGGCCACCTGCGGGTGTCTCACTGCAGTGCAGACATACCCTTAGAGGCCCAAGGCCTGACAGCTGGGGGTGGTGCACTTGATCAGATCCAGAGAAGGGACACTGGTGCAGCTAGCCTGGTAACCATGACAGTATGGACTGAGATTTTATTTGAAAGGGCATTTACACGGATTTTCATTCCAGAAGAACGTGGTAGTAGAAGAGAGATTAATTGCAAGTTTCTTGTTAAATCAATTAAAATAAATTGCATCAGAGAGATCCTGTGCTCCACATCTGGCCTGGCACAGGTGGGCTGGAAACCAAAAGAAAGCCAGAGGGAAGAGCAGTTAACTTTTACAATCACTGGCTAGACTAGTGTAATAAGAGGTTAAATTAGTTATACCTCAATAGTCTATATCCTATAAAAAGGGGCTCCTCAACACAAAAAGAATCTCTTCTTGTGCATGTGAAATTTATTAAATAAACAGATTATATTTAAATTATGCACTTGAATAGTATACAGGAACTGAGGTTTCCTTCTTTACAGCGTAGCAGAGGGAATTATAAAAACATCAATAAATTAATATTTCTCTCTTTACTGATAGCATCAGCAAACAGGAAGCATGTTCCAAGAGTTGGTCTGCAGGCTTTCCCTGCTCTTCATCCCCTGGCATGTATAGCAAACATAATGATGGAGGGGATGGTGCAAAGTGTATATATTAGGCCATCATGACTCTGCACAGCACACCAGTAGCACACTTCAATCTGCTGTGACGAGAGCAACTCATCCTTCCCAAATCCCATGGGGACAAGGATGAATGCCAGCATGCACTTCTCATTCCTGACATCCTCATTCAGCTGAGGGCAGTTTTGTCTTAAGAAAATATTTAATCTCTCTTGAAATCTGATTTTTTTTTCCTACTAAAAAATAAAATCCAAAATTTGTCGGTACTCTTTCTATCCCTCTCCCAGTCAGGGGAAGATAAATTTAAGTAGATTCAGGGTTATAGCACTTCTTAGAAACCCCCAGTGGATGTACTGGCTACAACAGCATTCCAACCTTTCCCCTCAACAGTCCTTTCCCTGCCTTCCCAATACCACCAAAAATCACTTTCTTCCTTCCTCATTTTGCATTCATCTGCAAATGTTATTCTACAAAATGCCTGGGCTCTTTAAATGTAGTCAGAGCAAAGAACTTGTTCAGCAGTCCAGAATAATCATATTTTTAAAAAAGCGTTCTAGAAAAACAGACTCTTATGGGCTGACTGAGTGAACAGAAGGACTGCAGCCATGCTCCATGCGCACGCATGTGTGTGAGATTTACATATTTACTGCATTGGCCCATTACAGATATGACAAGCCCTACAAGCTCTCCCTTCTAAACTCTGTTTTTCCTTGCCTTTGGGAGGGTTAGACAGAAGGTAACAATATTTCATCTCTTCCCATCTCTCCCAATTCTTCATGCTCAAGGGGATCTCTGATCACGTACATTAGCAAAGTCAGTACTCACATTTCGGCAGCTTCCAGCAACAGTGCAGCTGCTCCAGTGGTAGCAATGCTGTAAGAGACAGCATATAGATAGGGGTTCAGATGATTTTATCATCATGTCATTGCTCAGGTTCTCCTGACAATGGTCTGAACACCAAGCCCTCCATTAGCAGCTTAGTTCTGGTGCAGTTGCACTGTTGACGAATCAGGATATTTATTTTGCACTGCACCTAAGGACTATGATACAACACAAAACTGATTTGTTGTTATTCAAAGATTAGAGATGGATGTTACCTAGGAAAGATAATAGCTTGAGAAAGTCTTATTCTTTAAATATTTGGTGCTAACAAAGCAGCAATATATGCATCCAATAACCCAATGTAGCCAGACAATAACTAGGTCATATACGGTATTTATAAATTATTACAGATCAGACCCACATCCTTCAAACTAACATCATAATTTTTAAACTGCTCATCTTGTGTTGCATTGAAGAAACAATTAAAGCACTTCACCCTGAATATGCTCCTCAAAACAGATTTAAATTCACATATCCACTACCACATGGCAGAAGTGAAACAAAAGAACAAATTAAAAGAAAAACAAAGGATCCACATCGACATAAGTACAAAATGGTAAGTCAATCTTGAGAAGTGATCTGGCGATGGTTACAAATACCCAGCCAGGGAAAAACATGCACCTGGTTTCTACAGTTGAAAAAGCATCTGCAGACTACTGTGTCTGCTGAAGATGCCATTCAAGAATGAAGCATAACAAGATGGTCTTTAACGAAGCTATGAAAAAGGACAGAATTCCTCAAGGACAATTATTCTAAATTCTGAATATGGTGGTTAGCGTTCTATTTAAACTTCACTGGGAAAAAAAAAACCCATCAATAGTAGTAGTTACAGAAGTCCAAATATTCTTCCACAGCCACCATTAGTTTCCAGTTTAATGGGCTGAAAAAGGAAGACTGATGCCCCAGTTCTGCAGTGATGTTTGGTGTAGAGCTAAAGGAAGACTGTGTCTCTATCAGCATCCTCTTACCACAAGTATGTCGCAATGCACACAAAGGACAAGGACAACTTTTGTCAAAACATAGCACACATTTCATTTGGCAGCTAATTTACAAAAGCAGTTGAAGGTGGTTTTAGAGGCACTTGCCATATTACAGGCTGATGTAGTCTCAGTAGAAATCTGTCTTGAATTAATTAGCAAAGACCTGGATCTACACAAAGGACAAAACTGAAAGACTTTTCACAGAAGCAATGGGACCTTTCTATTACTTGGCAAACATGACTGATCCTAAAGACAGAAGTCATAAGATGAGTCCACAAGAGGAATCGATAGCTGAGACATGGCTGATGGAACATAAAGCGGAGGTCCTTTTTTTCTTCTAGCATTTAAAATTGAAGATCCAGACTTCTACTCAAATCTATGTTTAGGAAGGAGGCTGTGGCAAAATGGCAGAAAATGGAAGATAAAATCATGGAAAACAGCACAGCTGAGTTTTGAATGCTGTGATTTTCAAAAGAACTTTTCTTCTGCCTACCCAACTCAGCAGCTATCTATTGTGTTTGCTGCACCGGAGGATTTGTTTGGTCGAATCTCTGTAGCAAGCTAGGGCTGAAAAAACAAACTGGTAAAATTATATCAGTATCTAAGGTCAGATACAAGAGTATGATGCAGATACAAAGTTTTATTGGGCTTTACAGATAAATACTTTATTGTACGTCTACAGAATTTCATGCTTTTCATTTTAGACAATTTAATGTTTGAAGGGTATGTTCACAAAATTAATCACATTCTATGCATTGTGCTTCATTTAATACCATTTTGCATAGGATTTTTTATTTGTGTCCCCTTCCCTGCCAGTGGTTGTGCCTCCCTCAGAAAAAAAACCCAAACAAACCCCACAACCTTGGTCTGCTGTCAAATGCCCATATTGCCAATAACCATAGGCATGGATATTAGCAGCAGGTTCTACAGCTTGCTTTGACCATTTCAAGAGACAGCCTGACTTGACAGGAGAGAGAAGGGAGAAAAATAAAACCAAACTGACCTCACTCCCCTGAGCCACTGTTAGATCAATAGCAAACAGCAGCAAGCAATTATTAGATGGAAGCAGCCAGCAGTCTCACAGCACATCTACCACTACCAGGGTTGACCAGGTGAAGAGAAAAAGAAAAGCTAGGGGTTTGAGAGACAGGAATCAATGAAGGTGGCAGGTAAAGTGTGAATTTAGACCAGGCAAAACCTAAATCTGCCACGTGAAAGTTGCATTTATTCTCCAGGTATAAGCTACATAAGTTTATGTACCATATGTACTTTATTAAAGCCACTAATGAGGGAAAGGCACTTCTGATCCTCAAGGGACAGACTGAGCGGAAAGCTATTAGTTAATTTTCTTCCTGGACAGATGTGAGACTTGCACAAAAAGAATTGTAAACTAGACAGAAAATCCCAAGGATCTTTTTAGCAGCTGTTGAAACAGAACCCTAGGGCCCGAGAAAACAGACTGCCTCATTCTACCCACTTTCATTAACATCAGCACAAACTTTAAAGAGGCCACGAGAAGTTCCTTAAACAAGGATTACTCTGGATTTGAGGACCAGTTAACAATCTGGCTGGAAAAGGAGCCTCCAGTGCACCGGACACATTATTTTTAGCATGCAATCTGACAGTAAACCTGCACTACAAATGTTCCAGTGGCACTGCTGCAGCTATGGCACTGTAGTAGCAACACGTACTATAGCAACACACGGAGTTTTTCCCATTGCTGTAATAAATCCACCCCACCGAGAGACAGTAGCTAGGTCGACAGAAGAATTCTACTGTCGGTGTAGCTGCATCTACAGTAGGAGTTAGGTTGACCTAACTACATTGCACAGGGAGTGAAATCTGTCAAAGCCCTGAGTGACAGATTGGCCTAGGTTTTAGGTGTGACCAGGCCAGAGGGCTTACCTACTGAGAGGCCCAAATCACTGCCCTTCCCTCAGTAATTTTCAGGATCTTTCCACCAAGGCAGAGAGGCCCTCATCTTGATGGGGAGATTGTCACTACAGCATTCATGCTATATTTGCACTGTATATATACACTGTTCAAAATCAAGCCTGCAGGCAGCAGAGACATCTGGCCAGCAGCATTATGTAAGTATATGACATCAGTTGGCCCAGGAGAATAAGGCAAATCCGGAGCAATGTACAAGGGTTGTGCATAACCTGATCTATCAGTCTGCCCATGGCGGATGCAAAGAGATGATGCAGCAACAAAGTTCATGCTAGAACTTCTGGAGGTGTACTGCCTTACAAAGCCAGTCCATGTATGGGAAAATGGTGGAACCGCCCCGTTTGAGCAGTGCTGCTACTACAGGAAACATTTTTTGTGAAGACTCTGGGTGCAGTTGCTAGACCAAATGAGTGCATCATGGTGGGACCCACCACAAATCTGGGGAATCTTGTGTGGGAAGGATGAACAACAATGTGAAAGTATGCATCTTTCATATTGAGAGTTGTGAACCATGTGTCTTTTTCTAGGAAATGTATTACTGATGGCAAAGTAACCATGAGGAATTTTAGCCTGTGAATAAAAATTACAGTTGCCACAGGTCAAGGATGGGTCTCCATCCTCCTGTCTTTCTGGGGACTAGAAAAATATTTGGCATAAAACCCTTTTCCTTGATCAGATACATCCTCCATTGCTCCCTGTTGGAGTATCTCCTCATGAGAGTGGTCCATAAAGAGTGATAAGAAAGGGATTTTTGCAGGGGGCGAGGAGAGAAAATTGATGGTATAGCCAGAAAAGAGGATATCCAGCCCCATTTGTTCATGGTTATGGCCCTCCAGTTGTGGGAAAATTGTGGTAGGCATCCTGCAAAGCCGATCTCTGAGTAAAGTGGAGATGGCATCAATATTTGATGGGATGCTCAGGAGCTACAAACTCAAGTATCTTTTGGTCAGGGAGTGAGGTTGAGTTGCTGAAGTAGAGGTGGATGGGGCCGCGTACCTCAACTTTTGCACCTTCTCCCATTTGCAAGGTGGATCATAAGAGCACTGGTGGTAGAGAAGCTGTGGTAAAGACCTCAGCTTGTAAGACTACTTGGGATACTTCCCTCTGGGGCTGGTGTATATATGTTCAGGGAGAGGAAAGTTGTCCTGGAGTTTTTTAGTGAATGCAACTTGTCTATCTTCTGGTTGAAAAGACTGACTTCATCAAAGGCAAGTCCTGACCAGTGTTCTGTAGCTCTCTGAAGAACCCCGAAGAGTATAGCCAAGTTTCGCCATGGATCTCAAAGCACTACCTGCAGCATCCACAGCAGCTCGTAATAAGGGTCTTGCCACCCATCTGCCCTCATCAATATGGGCTTGAAACTGAACCCTATCCTCCCCTTGGGTAACCTATTTTGGAAGTCCAGGAACTTACAATAAATTTTTAAAAAATCATATTTTGACAAGAGGGCCTGATGATAGGAAATTCTAAATTGACTGGAGACTGATGGAGGTAAATAGCTTTCTCCCCATAAAATCTAAATGTTTGGTCTCCTTATCTGCAATGTGGCCCTTGGGGGTTGTTGTCAGGATCTTTTTGTGGCTACCTGGATGACTAGGGAAGTTTAGGGCAGGTGGGAAAATGAAAACTCTGCTCCCTTAGCTGGAACAAAGTACCACTTTTCTGCCCTCTTAGAGGGAAATGCACAAGTAGTTGGCACTTGCCACACAGTTCTTGCTGGTTCTAGTAAGGCCTCATTCACTTGTGGTGCTATTTGGCTAGATCCTGTAGGATGTCCAGGAGCTTGTATTGTGAGTCCTGGACCTCATCTAAGGGGATCTGGCCCTCTTCTACTATTCTCCAAAGCAGCTCTTGGAGCTGCCTGTGGTTGTCCAGGAGAGATGGCAAGGCTGAAGCAGCTGCCTTATCGGGAAAGGTACTAGAGGAACCGGTGGATCTAGTAGTCTTCCTCCTCCTCCACAGGCTCAGTAGACTTCAGTTTTATTCTTGCAGGGCAAGTGTGGTAAGACTCCCTATTGGATCTCACAGACTCCAGATGCCATGTGTATAGGTCCCATTGCCCCCAGTAAGGCTAATAGTAGGTTTTGTGATGATCCCGAAGACATTGGGTACCTCTGACCCTGAGGAGGGAGTCCTCACTTCAATGGACAAGACTTGTATTAGGAAGCTCTCAATCCTGTCAGGGCTGAACTCCCTTAGTGGAAGAGAAGATGATTCCACTGGTTCTTGCGACTCTCCCAATGATGAGAAGGTCCAGTCCATTTCCATCAGCAATGCCACCAATACTGATGTCAGGAAGACACGGCTAGCGGATGGAATGGAATATGGGCTCCTCTCTGGTGAGGGTTAGGCCCAACAACAGGTGGGAGACTGGGGGACTGAGAGTCTGGAAGGATAAAAATATCCTCTGGAATGATTTAGGATACTGGAGCTCTTAGAAGACTGTGTCTCATCGCTTTGCGCCATTGGTGTACAAGGATTCTTAGTAACTGGGGTTATTATGCCTTCCCACTTTGACTGCGAATCATTGATTACTATGTTTTGAGAAAGGTCTTTCAACCAGTTGTATATGCACCTTACAGTAATTTCATTTAGACCATATTTCCCTAATTTGCTTATGAGATCATATGGGACTGTGTCAAAAGCCTTACTAAAATCAAGATATATGACGTATACTGCTTTCCCCATACCCATGCACTAGGCCAGTAACCTTGTCAATGAAGGAAGTTAGATTGGTTTGGCATGATTTGCTCTTGACAAATCCATGCTGGCTATTCCTTATAACCCTATTATCCTCAATATGTTTATATACATTGTTTAATTTGTTCCAGTATCTTTTCAGGTATCTAACAGCAACTCTTCCCTTGTAATTATGCAATGGTCTATGATTTGTTCAAATGTAAACAATAGGAAAGATTTTTTAATACACATACTGCATGCATTTTGTAACTTTAATTGATCTCTTGATGAAACAGATCTGAAGTCTTAGTATCACAGACCAAGTAGTAGTGACCAAGTAGTAATACAAACTTGAGTAGCAAAGACTGAAAAAAAAAAAAAACAACCAATGTATGTACAATTAGATGAGAACTAACAGTGAACAGCTCAAGGCTGAGTCTGGCATTATTGAGAATGCACTCCAAAACGAATACCAAAACTCTGATTGTTGCAAGACACTGAATGTGATGGGGAAGCTGCAAAATCGACTGAGTTACCCCAAACACACTTTCCACCCCCAGTATCAACAACTCTACTAAAATGCTTCCTGAAGTCCTAAAGGAAAACAGCACACACCAAACCTTAATTTTGTATCTTACCGTCACGTTCCTTTCTCTTCCCTCACCGCTAACAGCCTCAGACACAAACCCACACTATTTAGGAATGAAACTGTGCTCTCGACGCATGCTTATACCATTCATTGATTTCAAGTAAATGGAAGCCCCATGTCCACTGAAAGCAGAATTTGATCCTTTAACTGGTTTAAATGTAATCTTCCCTTTTGGGTAATCATTTTGAGACCACGGATGTGCCCTCCTGCCATCCATTTATGATCACTCTACACATTTATTAAGCATGTTCATGAATGCCTCCTGTTCAGGAGTAACAGGTGTGTCCTCTTGGCCACTAACATAGTTCACACGTGGCAATCCAGGGCATGGAGACAAGTTTTATCAGATTCTAAAAAGCCTAATGATTTTTAATCAGTGCGCCTCAAGTGATGAGAGCCTATCTTAGCAGTCAAACAAAAAAAGGCTAAAGATTATTAGTGTATTTCTACTTTAATCATTCAAAACTGTGAAAGCTTCCAGAATTTCAGGTTAAAACATGAAGTCTTTAGCTTCGGTAATTAAAAAGAGTTATAGTTCCCCTGATAGAGAAATTTAGTTTCAAATAAGATCTCATCTCAAAGCATTAGCGGCCCCGACACGATATCATCTCTGCTATTCTGACAGACTGAAGAAAAATGCTGTTTTCTTTCAATTTCTTGAGAGTGCCTAGATGTGCAGGCTGAGCTATAAATCACTACCAGCTGCTTATTCTCTAAAATAAAACTTTATTCTTAGCTTAAGTGCTTATTCAGGACCTGTGTCAATGTCCCGATTAGGCTCTCATGCTGCTAGAAGCTCTGCCACATCTGAAGTAGACAGAAAAAGCTATTCAAGATCCATAGCAATTTAAGAGATTTACATAACAGATTGCACTTATACATACATTTATCTGTGCTGTTCAAGAGTGAGGGAACCATGAGCAATGCTCTGTTCTTACAAGGAAACACTCCATTTGTACAGGGTGAAACTCTGGACCCACTGAAGTCAATGTCAAAATTCACCCATTTAATTTCACCCATTTTATACATAGGCTATTTTGGAGAGCCTTTATTAGCAGAACTTACCCACTAATGCTTCCACTCCCATGGCCCCAGGAAGTGACCAGTACTTGCTCCCCCAGAAAAAGAGTTAAAACCTAATAGAGCTATTGGTCAATTGTGCCACACTGTGCACTTTGCTATATATGCAACTTTGAGTTCATATTGCTGTCACTCTTGTCTTTCGCCTCCATCTCAATTAGCTCAACAGCCACCAGACATGACTTCACTATTTAGATCAGTGGTTTTCAACCTGGGGTCCGCAGACTATGTCTAAGGGGTCTGCAAAAGGTGACTACGAAAATAAAGTTAGCTTGATCCCAGAAAAGGCATTCAGTTTTTCTATCAATCAAAAGCATGTTATTACCCCCCACCTACAGGTCAAAAGCCAAAAGTATTGTTGTTACCATAGAAGCCCACAGTTTAACACCCTTTCACACGAGCACAAGCAGCATTTACAGTTGAATTCTGTTCAGTAAGTTTTCAGTCTAAGTTTTCTATGGTAGGAGTCCACAAACCACAGGCTGAATTTGCAAAGGGGTCCGCACTCCTATTCAAAATTTTTTATGGGTCCGCAAATGAAAACAGGCTGAAAGCCACTGATTTAGTTAATAAGCTCTTTGAGACAGAAGTTGCCTTATTTTGCACCGGTACCTCACCCAGCACAATGGGGTTCCAATCCTACAATACAAATTAATAACAGGGCAAAATGAGTTTCATGGAAATTTCCTGAAGTTCACACCCTAAAGCAACCTGGGTAAAGTAACTGACACTGTTATTTCTATGCATATAAATAGCTAGTCCTTTTCTGAGTATCACTAAATACTGGCCTCAAAACTCTGCTTCAAGAGTGAATTTCACAGATTGCTTACACACAGACTGCATGAAGTAGTCTTAATTTAACCATGGGCCTGTTTATTCTGGTATAAAGGGACAGGGTAAAGAGCAGCCAGAGACACTCCTTAACTGAAACATTTTAGCTCTCTTGGTCGTACCTCCTTTCCAAATTAGTCCATACTTTTAAAACCCCTCTCAAACAGAAATGTTGTCCCACCCAATAACCTACTTTCGTCATCCTTCTCTGGATCTTCTATATTTCCTGCTTTTCAGAGATAGGGAAACCCAAACCAAATGCAATATCTGAGTTAGAAGGGGCTCAAATGATTTTGATAATGCTAGTATAATATTTTCCATGCTATTTTCTATTTCCTTAATATAGCCAAGCAGGAATTTATTTGCCCTTTTGGGAAAGCAATGTTACAGGACAAATAGCTCCCGCTTTAGAAAGAAACGTCTCCATGTCAACCTGCCACTCAATGTTGATCCAACAACAGGAGGCCAGTGTTTTATAAGACTGACATTATCTCATCACGATACGTAATGCAGTATTCATATCTTAGTTATTTTTAATAGTGGATTAGGGACTGGGGCAGTGTAGAGACTGAGCCACAGAGGCAAGGCAAAACTGTAGGTGAAATACCTGTTAATAGGTAGGGTAGGGAATAGGCCATGAAGAGCCTTGGAAGTGCCAATAAGTAGCTTAAATTGGACGTTACAGAGAAGAGGGAGCCAGTGGAGGGATGCAAAGAGAGGTGTGACACGGTTAAAGTGACAGGCTAGGGAAATGATCTTTGCAGCAGCATTCTGCATGAGTAATAAGCAGGGCCAGACAGCATTTGTCAATAGTAGATAGATGGATGTTGCCATAATCAAGACACGAAATGATGATAGCCTGGATGAGAGTTTTAGCTGTGTGGATGGACAGGAAAGGCCAAATCTTAGAGATGTTACACAGAAAGAAATGGCTATATTTAGACATAACCAAGATGTGAGGACCTAGAGAGAAAGCTGGATGGCAGCCAAGTTATGGGCCTGCACGACAAGCAAGACAGTGATTGAGAAAGGAGGAAGAGGAGAAGGCTTGGGAGAAGATTAAGGGCTCTATTTTAGCCATTGAGCTTGAACTGACAGCTACGCATCAACACGGAGATGTCAAAGAGACAAACCGAAATTTTAATTTGAACAGCAGGAGACTGGGCTGGAGAACAGAAGCAGATCTGAGAATCGTCAGCACGTAGATCACAGGCGAATTTGTGTTTTCAGACAAGATTAGCCAGAGCTAGGAGGAGGAGAGGACCAAGGACAGATCACTATGGAACCCCCACAAAAAGCTGGAAGGCACATGAGGAGGATCCTCGACCGAAGGATCAATTAAAGAGGCAGAAGAACCAGGAGAAGACAGTCATAGAAGCCCAGAGACAAGATTTCAAGAAGAGCATGGTCAACTGTGTCAAAGGCAGCTGACAGGTCAGGAAGGATGAATATGGAGCAGTGATAGAAAGCCGGCTATGAAGAGGTCATTACAGACTTTGGCAAGCGCAGTTTCAGTGGAGTGCCAGGGGCAGAAGCCAGATTGGAGAGAGTTCAGGATGGAATCTGGAGAAGAGGAACTCCAGAGAGCAATCAAACAGCATGTTCAATGAGCTTTGAGATGAAAGGGAGAAGGGAGATGGGGTAGTAGTTGGAGAGGCAAGTGGAGTCGGGTTGTTTTTTTAAGATAGGAAAGACTAAAGCTTGTTGTATTGTGAGAGGAAAGAACCAGAGGAGAGAGAGAGATTAAGGAAAAGAGTAAGAGAGGATGATTGTGGGTGTAAGGGTGATCAGGAGATGGGATGGGATCCCTGGGGCAGTAGGAGGGTTACAAAAGACGAGAAACTTCTGCATCTGTCACAGAGGAGGAGGCAACAGTTGTAGGAGGGGAAAGGAAGGCAAACGGGGAGATTACATGATATTTTGTCAATTTTCTCTTTAAAAAAATCAGAGAGATTCTATGTAGAGAGAGAATTGGAGGCAGGATAGGACGGTTTGAGAAGTAGGTCAAAAGTGGCAATTGTGAACGTGGGATTCAATTAAGTTGAAAAGTACAGCTACTTAGCAAGGAAGGTGGCATAACAGAAGTAGGAGAAAGCTAATTTGTAGGGCAGAAAGTCAGTCTGGTGATGCAATTTCTGCCAGAGGTGCTCAGCTGCCAGAGAGCATTAGTGGCAAAAGTGGATGCTGGGGGTGAGCCAGGGATGGAGGTTGGCAGGGCAAACTTTGCAATGGGAGAGAGTGAAAACAGAGTCAAGGATGGTGGAAAGCGAAGCATGGAGAGAATCAACCACCACATCAATGGAAGAACAGAAAAGATGTCAGGGAGGAGGGCTGAGAGCATACAAGAAGTCATCAATGTTGATGGAATGGAAGTCACAGAAAGGGCATGAGGGAGGGGGCTGGTGGGCAATGCTAAAAGAGACCAGGTGAGAGCCGGACAGGGGGAACTGGGCAGAGAGAAATTGGAAAGAGCAGTGCTTGGTGAAGACCAATCAAGTGACCCCCCTTTGGGTGAATGGGACAGTTGAATTAGGACAGCAAGTTGAATGAAGAGGTGAGGATGAGGAAACGTGCAGCTAAGGGGTTGGATGGGTCATCAACAAGAAAACTGAAATTCCTGAGGATGCAATTGGGAGACTGTGAAAAGAGGAAGAGTGAGAGCCGGGAGTTGAAATCAGAGAGAAAGTTGATGGGGAGGAATTTGGCAAACAGTGGATAGCAGCAACGTGAAGGGGGAGAGGAGAGAAAAGTAGGGTGAAGTGCTGTTCTAAGGAAGAGGGTGGGAGAGGCCTAACATCCCCACCATGGTCTGACCCCAGACAGGGAGTGTTAGAGGAGGAGAGCAGCTCTGTGAGAGAGGATAGCTGAAGAAGCAATGTCAGACAAAGGGATCCAGATCTCAGAGAGCCAGGAGTTAGAAGAAGCGAGATGTGAATCAGTCATGGATGGCCATGGTTTTAAGAGAGGGAATGGACATCCCAGAAAAGGAAAGGGAGAAGGATATGCATGAAGTCAGCAACAGTGGCATAAAAGGGGTGGGGGTAGGTGGTGGGAATGGGTCTGAGAGATGCAAAGGATGATATGAAGAAAGGGCCAGGTTGGGGCAAATGTCACCAGGTGTGAGGAGGAGGAGGAAGGTGGGATGTGGGATAAGGATTTGTGTTGGTGGGGAAAAAAGAGGAAGATTGGGATGGGGAGAGAAAGAGGAGCCAGCTGAACTGCTGGGAAATGTAAAGAGGAGAGGGCAACAAGGAAGGGAAATGGAGCCATGGGGGGGGGAGGGAGGGGAGGGGAGAGGAGAACAGAAGTTGTGATGAACAAGAGGGGCATAGTAAGAGCAATGAATGAGTGGCAGTTATTTCTGGACCTTTTCCTGCAGTGATCAGCTTAAATTCAAAACTATTATAATGATGTAAGGTGCAAAATGTGTAACCACGGATACGATCAGTAATAGGATTATCCAGCCCAGTTTGTTCCACTCACAACACCAGCCTTTGTGGCAGCAAAATCTATAGGCGGACTGCACTGCAAATCAGTGTTTCCTTTATTTGTCTGATATTTAGCTAGATACTCATACACCATATATCCAGATGGACACAGACCATCTGAAACACTTAGAAAGTTCAGCATCCTGTTACTTGCCTTTGATTCCTCTATCTTCTACACAATTGTCAAATGCTATATATTCCAAGTGCACTGAAGAGAAAGTCATTCCCTCCCTGTAACAGGCTGAAATGACAACATTTCAGAATCATATACTTAGTCAACAACATAGAACCGTGTGATAGACTGATTGCAGTAATACACCCACGAGGATCTAGGGCTTAGGGATTGGAACACTAGCCTTCTCAATCAAGCGTCACTAGATCATATCTTACTGGAACCTTCTGTTCTTCAAAGCTTATAAATATCTTCAGGTTAACCTTAAGAGGAAGGATAGGAATTATTCAGTTTCAGAAAACACCAGGACCAAAAGGAATTACCAGAAACTAAGGAGAAAGAGTTCAGGTTGCATATTAGGGAAACATTTTTAAAGTCAGCAGTTGGGCAGTGGAGGCTCTCTGACTGCAGTGATATTAAAAGAGATTAGATAGTATTTCACATTTATTTAGTGTCTCTGGTTCCTAAAATGCTTTGCAGTCTACACAAATACAGCACTGTTGACATGCAGCCAACTCTGGAGTGGCAGGCAGCAATCAACTAACACACAGCAACAATGCATGTTAGGGGGGTATGGGAGGGAAATTTTTAGCCAAGAACTCAAGGGCATACCTGAACTTTTACAAAAATCAGCAGAAGATCATTAAAGTCTACACAGAGCAGACAGGATCACACCTTTGGAAGTCTCCTCTTGAAGTCCCATGCACTGTAAGCTGCATGGAACCCTTATTTTTCAGTGCTAGAAAGGAGAAAGGGCTGAGTTGGCCCTGCCAGGATTTAAACTTATGATCCCCAGGAACCTAGATGTTTGAAACCTGATGTTTGGATTTCTGGCCATCCCCTAGCTAGTTAAGCTTTTAGTAAGAAGGCTGAAGCAACTATTCTCCTACTTTATTCTCCAAGGAAGGAGAAGTTATAGCCTTGCAAACAGCAGAGAGTCAGATTCTACTTTTCTGGCCTTGCTGTCTAGACACTGCCAGTGTCAATGACATTGTCCTTTCTGCTGGAGAGTAAGTCGTCTTCTAATGATGCTGTGGTACGATCCAAACCTTCATAGGCTGGAAGCCAGAACTTGGAACAGTTCCAGATTCCCATTAAGTAATTACATATCTCACCATTATGATAACATATGGGATATTTAACCCAATGAGAGGATCTTTGTTATTTGTTACTTGTTACACTCAGCCTTCTCTCCTATTCAGCAGCCACTCACCTCCCGGACACAGAGACTAAAATCCCTGGCTCCTAAGGAAGCTTTTTAAATTGAAATTTTTATTACTTCATATAGGCTCATCTTCTGTAATAAATGACTGTCTCCGACTGAAAAGCCAGGATCCAGTTTAATCTCTACATTCTTCTGCCGTTCATAAACCACTTAAGAGTCACTCACACAATTGGTGAGAAAACGAAACCTCCTGCCAACTGGCCCCTTCCCATTTAATCGGAAAATACAAAGCTCTTGTGTTGATGATTTCACTACAACAGCATCTGCCTGGCATTAGCTATTAGCAGCATTTGTCTCTTGTTATGTCAATAACTCAAGGCAGTTATGTGCCATTACTGAACAGCTCAGTGTATCCTCACTTGTTTCAGCTGCAGCACCTGTTAGTTTTGTAGTTGGTTACAGTTTTGCCTGCTAATATTGCTATTTCAGAGTCTGCCAGCACTCCTGTTAAATCCCTATTTGCAGTTTAAAGCTCGTCCAAGGCTTCATGTATAAAGTCTAAATTCAAGCAACCAACTACTTCTTCAAAATCTTCTCCTATTTTTGCACAAAAACAAGCAGGGGAGAGGCCCTCATTATCTTTCCCTCAGGTCTGATCGACACTTAAAATTCATACCAGCAAAGCTATGTTGGTTGGAGGGGAGGGTGATTTGCAATGGCAACTCCTTCCCGTTGGTGACATGCTCTTTCCCTTCTCAGTACACTCTGTAAATAATCATTAGTTTCATTGTTCTTATAGTGATCATGATGACATTAATTACCTCTCAGCATCTTGTCATTAATTAGTAACAAACGTATTAAATGGAGATGTGGTGTGAATTGTTTGCATTCTTGTCTAAGACACTTCACTGAACAGTTTAAAGCAAGTCTTCAGTCAGACAAGAATCATTCCATGTCAGGTCTACTTCGTTTAATGATAAAAGTCAAAATTTGCTTTTGACATCTCTGAAAAGCTGACCTGAAAGCACTCAAACCACTGAATGAGAGGCAGTCAGCACAACTAAGCATTGTTATAACTACAGAGCATTCATTTGAATTCTATTCTGCCTCATGCATCATGAGCATGATCACCAGTCAACTTCTGGCTCCAGAACCTTTACTGTCAAAGATAGAGATGGGAGAAAGAGCCCCATCTTATTTCCTGGTAACAGGTTGAATGGCAGTTAGAAAGTCACGTCTGAATTAAAGGAGAATGAATATGAAGTCCGAGAAGCCATTTCCATGATTTCTCATAACTCTACTTTCATATTCATTTTAATATTAGTGATTACTAATGTACTATCAATACAACCACCCTGAAGCATCCTTCACATAACCTGTAGCCTGAAAATATTTTACAGAGTTAAAGCAAAAAATGAAGGCAGAGAGGAATTAAGAGAAAAGATGTTTTCGGATGAGATCTTAAACTACAGTGCAGAGACAAAGACATACAGGAAGACTGCTCTGGAAGGCAGGAGCTGCAGTCGAGAATACTCTTGTACCAACTGTAATTGAACTGTGTGGAGGGACGAATGAAGAGGTTACTGCTAGATAAGCAGATGAAGAAAGGGACTGCAGAAAGAAATGGCACATGAGGTGGGCTGAAGCAAGTCCATAGAGGATTTTAAAAATATATTGTTTTAAGTAGATCTGCTTTGTAACTGCTGTTAAATATCTTAATACCTGATTTAACAGCTCATGCACACAAGTAATCCCACTGAAGTCCAACCAGTCCCATGAATAAGGTTTGCAAAAAAAGATCCTTATTCAAGTGCAAGGTCTAATCTTAGTGTGACACTGGCAGACCATGTGCCAGCTCTTGCCAAGACTGTAGGTGTCAGCTGAACACTGACAAATTCATAGACCAGCTCACC
This sequence comes from Emydura macquarii macquarii, assembly GCF_026122565.2. Lineage (NCBI taxonomy): Eukaryota > Metazoa > Chordata > Testudines > Chelidae > Emydura > Emydura macquarii. Next base: position 12,741,594 of record NW_027131105.1, on the reverse strand, counting down.
TGGAGGTCAGTATAGTTCAAGATGGGTATTAGACTTAAAAGAATGCATTTAGACTCCATGGAATGCTGGGAAGTTGTTGCATGCATTAATTTCACTCATTGTCCTTATTCCATACTGTACGTTTTGCTTCCCAACTGTAAAAATGCTTTCTCTGAACCTGTGAAGCCAGTCATGGGGAAAGGTCCATCACCCATCAAGAAGGACAATCAAAACTAAATAGGTCATTGTGGAACATCAGGATACAAAGCCTTAGCTAATGGCCCTCTCACACCCATGAAGGTGCTAAGTGCAGGAGAGCATGACCCATCAGCTTGAATCCTGGAAGAAGGGGATAAAAAGCAGGGACACAAGAAAATTCTCTCTTTCACTTGCTGTTCAACTCTGACAGGGCTGGAGCTATGAAACAGAAGCAGAGATGTCCAGGGTCAACCTGGGTTAGCCCTAAAAGACATTCAATGCTGCTTCTTAGCATGTGTGCAACATGCCTCAGGTGGCACGTGATCAGGATTCATCACTAAATTTTGTCTGCTGGTTGGATCATTAGCTGCCTCAACTTGGGCCAGGTGCTGACGGGGATTGTGATGTGAATGCTGATCCATGATGACAGGTGATTACAACTGTGTCATCTTTTAAAACAATAGAGTGTAACTAATTTGTGTACATATTTTTGCCTGCTTTAACCTGTAAATAACTCATTTCTTTTTCCTAGTTAATATATCCTTAGTTAGTTTACTATAGGATTAGCTACAAGTGTTGTCTTTGGTGTGAGATCCGAGATACAAATTGACCTGGTATAAGAGACTGATCTCTTGGGACTGGAAGCAACCTGAATCTTTTGTGACCTTTGGTGTATGGCAATCATCACTAAATCCAGCTTGCCTGAGTGGCAAAATGGACAGTCCTATTGGGCACTCCATATATGTGACTCCATGAAGTAAGACTGTTATAGTACTTCAAGAGTTCACATTTGTTACTGGGTTGGTGAAATCTAATTATAGAACATACCACCAGTTTGGGGTGTCTGCCCTGAGGTTGGTATTCAGGGTTTTGAACCACTCCAGACAGCATGACACTTAGGAACAGGAGGCTTACACACTTATAAGCCATCACAAACATATACCATAATGCATCACCTGTCTCACTGCACACTAAGTGTTCTGAAATAAGGCCAATGACTTAGAAACAAATGTACTATTTTAATCAGAAGGCTAGAGATATCTGAAAATCACCAGTACATTGGAATAAATCGGTTTCTACTGTCATTCTGGGCTGTATCTTCTCAGGGACTCCAAAAATGTACCTGCAACATGTGTGTACCTCTATGCACACTTAGCTATTTGATGTATGTAATTTAGAGATATTGTAGGCATCATTTCAAACCCCTGGGATTAGGCGGATAAAAAGCTTGACCCAAACTTTACATATATCAAGGGTATTTCAGGATCCATGTTTTGCCCAGGAACTCTCCATTAAAACATGCCGTCGCACTGTACAAAACGGGCATAGAGTTTTATCTTTCACAGCACCAACAAAAATATATGGTGCTGTTGTGATTACTGCATGAGACCTCATCACTCTGGCTCCTATTAAGGTTGGAGGTATCTGTTCGTTCATTTTCTATAATTACTAAAGTCATTGACTTGACTATAATTACTGCCACTATCATTACAGCTAGTTGTTCTGGCTTCTCCCCCAACCCCCTCATCAGTGCTGGGACAGGCCTGTTATTAGCTCCTGTATTATTCTCTCTGTGAGTGGAATGGGTGCGACTGATGATCTCCTGCCAAACATTCTCACTTATACACAGCAGTAGCTGTGACGTCATTCTCAGAGCCATTCTCTGCACAGCTGCCCTAACATATAGATTATGAATTTAATTCTGAAAAGCATTACACACGCATAATCTCCAAATATTATAAACAGCACACAGCTTATCCTCCACTCCTACATAGCCTCTGGAAATAGGCTAGGTATATATGTAGTCTCACCAAGGTAGGCCATGTGAACCACTCCTTCTCATGCATTCTCACGAGTGCATGTGACAGAAAACCAGCACATAACTTCTTCTCCCATACTGATGCCTCCTGACTCCCTTGTCTTCTGACCAGTAACCATTATATGTAGGGGTCAACACATAACCTGTGTCCTTGGTGTGATACCCCGTATCTCTTCTCTTTGGTCCTGACCCACAAAAGTTCAGTGCACATACAGCTCATATCACCAGCTCAGTGCTTCCTGGTCCTTGACTACCAAAATATCTAAAGTGTCACCTCAGCAAGAGGTAAGCAGCTCATCTCTCCAGGGTTGTGGTCCTCATACCTGCCCTTAGCCTCATGATCCCATACTGCTGCAGGCAGGAGTCGCAACATCTTCCCTGGGCAGTACAAGTTGACCCACAAACTTCATGATTATCATTTGACACAACCTCCCTGGAGGATGGACCTGTGCACAGACTCTCTTTCCAACATAGCGCCCCCTGACTTGTAACTTTCTGAGGGAAGAGACTAGCACGTAGCCTATTTCCCAGAAGACGAGCCCCCTAAAGCCTGCACTCCAGATGCTCAGATCACAGTCAGGCTTTAAACTGCACTCCCCTCTCCCTGTTCTTCACACCAAGCCGTGCCCTAGGCTAGGTCTTCACTGACAGCGGCAAATGCGCTGCCGTCAGATCGATTTCTCTGGATTGACCTAGCGGTCAGTGAAGACCCACCCAGTCGATCCAGAAATCGACATATTAAGACCGCATCCTCAAGTTCCCGTCGGCGCAGTGCAGTGAAGACGGCGCGCAGAAGAGAAGCCGACGGGAGTTACGCAAGTTTTTTGCGTAGTTTGTGTAACTCCGGTCGATTGCCGCCGAATCTCTGAGGTAAGCGAAGACAAGCCCTGACAGAGAGAAGGGGCCGTGCTTCATTCTCTGATGTGGGGCAGCCAGGACAGTGCCCAGCTTTGTACCCCCAACCCCTGATCTGCAGGCACTTCAGGAGAGAGCCCCCCCAATACAGCCTGCCACCTCCCCTTCCTACCATCTGCCCCCCCAACACAGCCCAGCCCCCTTTCCACCACCTGTGCCCCTAACATAGCCTGTCCCCCAATACGACCCAGCCCAGCCCTCCTTCCCACCGCCTGTCCCCCCAACACAGCTCGGCCCCCCACACACCGCCTGCCCCGAGGGAAGGGGCGCACGTGCCCCAGCCACGAGGCACCGGGCCCAGCTCCCCGGGGGCCGCGCGCCCCTGCCCCCGGCAGCCTGTGGCAGCAGGTGGAAGCCCGGAGCGGCGTGACCCGCCCCGCCGCTGGCCCTGACCTGCAGCCGCTGCAGGTAGGAGGCCGGCGCGTAGCCCGTCTCCCCGGAGGCCGCGCGGGTCACCAGCCACCAGTGCTGGTTGCTCCGCTCCAGCAGCAGGAAGGTCTCGCCGGCGGCGAGGGGCAGCGAGTTGGGCTCGGCGGAGCGGAAGCTGTACAGGGCCCGGTACATGGCGGCGCCGGCCAGCGGCTCTGCCCGGCCCGGCCAGCTCCTGCCTGCCGCGAGCGCCGGCTGCCTCCCGACTCCGATGTCAACACGGCCACGCCCACCCCCAGCGTGCGTCACCCGGGGCGACGCTACACGTCACGTTACGTCACGCGCCGCCCCGCCCCCGGCCCGGCCCTTCTGTTAGGCTTTGGCGCCCCCTGCTGGGCCTGCCTGGCGCGTCTGCTGCCCCCGTGGCCCTTTCCCCCCCTTGGCTCTTTCCCCACTCCGGCATGGGGCACCCCTCCCTCCACAGCTCCTCCCCCCCGGCATGGGGTACCCCCTCCCCTCATGGCCCCTGCCCCATCGACATGGGGCACCCCCTCCTCCCGATGGCTCTTGCCCCCCCCCAGCAAGGGGCAGCCCCTCACCCCTCCACATAGCTCCTCCCCCATGTCATTACTGTCACCCCCAGGCATATCCCATTCTTTCCCCCACCACATCACTCCCATCTCCTCCTTCAAGTCACATAACACCCCTGCCACCCCCTCACCCCCTCTACGTATCCCCCCACTGAATCACTCTCACTGACAGCACCCCCACCCCCGCCTCCCGTGGTGCCCTCCCCTCCCCAGCTCCGGCTGTGACTCTAGAGTCACTGCAGGGTGGAGAGCTGTGATTCTGGAGTATGGACATGAGTTTTATTAACTACATGGGGATGGATTTCACCTCCTTTATGCTGCTCTGCCCGTGTAAAGAGGCCATAAAACTGAGCCCTGAGGGAACTAGCACTGTGCAGGAGTAGCATAGGACTGACATATGTTGCCCTATACTCCCCCAGCACCCTTAGTGTAGGGGCGAAGGTGGGAGCAGCAGAAAGAGGTGAGGCCACAGCATTTCGTACTCTGGCTATTGTGGAATGCAGAACAGCCCATTGGATGCCCACTGAGTGGCTGCAAGTTACAGCATCCTCCACAGTTGGGGACAAACTGTTAGGATGCATAAGGAAAAGACTAATACAGAAAATTATACAATACCGTGATACAAATCAAAGGTTCAGCCTTGTCTGGAATACCCTGTGCAGTACTGGTCACCTCATCTCAAAATTCTGAGAGCACTATTGCAGGTTCAGAGACAAGCAAGTAGAATGCAAAACTCCTAGGAAGAGAGCTGGAGAAGATTAGGATATTTATCTCAGAAAGGAGATGAATAAGAGGGGATATGATACGTGTATAGCATTACACACACAAAATTGAGGTTAAATGAACATTAATACATTTGCAAAATCAAGCCCTCAGCCACCTCTGCTCCCTTAATTCAGCCCCCTTGTGCCTCTGCATTATGGTAATCTTTAATTACACGATCACACACAGTTTTGTCCGCCAGACCCCTGCCTCATTCAGTGCATAGGATGGATGGACGGTGCTCACTGAATGAGCAGCTGTTCAATAATTTGTTTTCTTCTTGTTGTTCAATGTGTGTCCCTAGGCCTTATTTACTGCATGTTATTCAAACCTTGCTCTGAAGACAGATTTATTAGTTTCCTCATGGGCTTTTCTATGGTAATCATCATTACAGCATGCGAGTGCTGCACTAACATTCATATGTTTTCACAATTGCCTTGTGAGATGATTGGGTAGTACTATCCCCATTTTACGGATGGAGAGATGAGGCACAGAGAGATTAAGGTCAAAAGTAGAGCTCACTGAGTATGAGATTTTCTGTTTTGCTAAATGCCCAAGATTTTGAGAACTTTTTCATTCCATAGCAGAACAGGAGAAAAAAGAATCTCAGAAGTTTTCACAGAATGGCTGCCTGGCCGGCTGCCTGCTTGTCATCCTGGAGGGCAGGGCAAAGCAGGTAGCTGACCAGGTGCGGCACTGGCCACTCACCTCCCAGATAAGGTGGGGGTCCCTCAGTTCCATGGCAATTCACCAGTGCCAGGACCCTGGGAGCTTGGGCTGCTGAAGAGCTGTGAGCCGGAGAGCTGAAGTCCTCAGTGCTTCCAGGTTCTCTGCTCCCTGTCAGCCCACCAGGTAGGCTGGCAAGAAGCCAGGCAGGCAAGCTGGCAAGAAACCAGGCAGGCAGAGTTCCATTGGCAACCTTTCTCACAGAACATTTCCATTTTGACAAACCAGCATTTCCTGTCAGAAAAATGTTTTGCCAGAAAATTTCCAACTAACTCTACTCTAAAGTTTCTACTGATTTTGGGTGCCCAATCCAACACATCATAACTTGATTTTTCAGAGTTCTAAGCTTTATAAAACATTTTCTGTTAGATCAGAAGCTCCTGTTCTCCCTGTCTCATAACACAAGAACAAGGGAACAATCGATAACATTGAAAGACAGCAAATTCAAAGCTGATAAAAGGAAATACTTTGCACAACACACAATTAATCAGTGGAATTCACTGCCACAGGGTGTCACTGCAACCAAGAACTTAGCATAATTCAAAGATGGACTTGATATTTATATGGATAGGAAGAATATCCGGAGTTGTTATAGTAAAAAAAAATTAAGGGATATAAAACTTTCCTGTTTTAGGGTTGACGTCAATCTCTAACCATTACAAGCAGGGAGCTGGCCTAGACAGAATGAGGTTCTGATTCAGTGTGGCAATTGCTGTGTTCCGAAGTCAGTGGCTCAGCCATTCTGCCCAGGGAGGGGCTGCTGTCAGGTACATTTAGGCATTAATATTGTATAATATGGCAGGAGTCTGATCATTCAATGAGAAAATTAGAGCTCACAAAATCACTTAAATGAGACAAAGTTCAAAGACCAGTGACTAGTAACAAACAATGCAAAAATGCAATGGAAATTATGCAACCGTTGGTTTAATGAATACCCAGCGGAGGGCAGTAAAGATTCAGAAAACAATAAGGACATGTTTCATTGTCAGTTTTCTGTACAAGTATTTTAAGACAATGGGCCCAGTGGTGCCCTCAGATTCACACAATGGAGTAAAGCAGAGCTGTGCAAGCAGATCAGAGGGTGGGGCTGGGCCCAGTGAATCTCAAAGCACACCTGTGCCACTTGGTTTCTTCCCAATGTTGAGTCAAGAAAACCACTATGAAATGGCTCTCAGAGCATTCTGGGTAATCATGTAAACAAGCACAGAAACCATCTCACTTTGCTTCAGAATTGCGTGCTTCAGCACAGACGCAAGGAGCACTGGAGGTGGAGCACTTTCCCCAAGGCCGATTTTCAGGCTCTGTGCTGCCTCTTAACCTCCTAACCACCCAGGCCCTGATTCTGTGTGATGCCTCAAGAGACACAGCCCAGTGGATGGGAGGAGAGGGCAAAGATAAATTTAAGCCACTTGTGCTCCCTCCAAATTCTGGGCCCCACCAGGAGCTCAGCTGGCTTCTGGTGTGACTTACAGCAGTCCCAGCAATTAATTAGTGGGGGTAGACGTATCAGAATCTGGTAGCAGGGTAGGCGTACCAGGATCTGGTAGCGGGGTAGGCATACCGGGATCTGGTAGTGGGGTAGGCGTACTGGGCTCAGTTAGTGGGGTAGGGGTACTGGGATCAGTTAGTAGGGTAGGGGTACTGGGATCAGTTTGCTGAGCCCTTGCACTAGGTTAGTATTGGTCTTTGCACCATACCATAATAATCTTAGCCCATGAGTTATGATGGTACTGGATTGAGTGGGTGCTTCAGATCACTTCATGTCAGCATGCAGAGTCTTTGCAGTTTACTGGTGGCACGTGGTCACTCCTGGTGCAGTGAACTGTCTATCAGCTAGGTGCCCGACTGACCTCTATGTCCTGTCAAAAATGTAACTACATTTAGAAGTGTTTTCCCCCTCTAAGCAGAGGCTTATGAGGATGGACTTGAAAGAGGCATCAGAGAGCTATGAGACTAGAGCATGGTCTAGTCCCCCACAGACAGAAGAGCCCAAGGCAGCAAAGAGAAGAGGTATCTTCCAGCTAAGGAACACGGTCCAAGGGAGCAAGGCAAAGGAATCAAGCCTACAGCCTGGAGAGTGGGTGACAGTGAGTTCTGAGGAAGGGCTACGGTAGTGAGAGAGGAGGCAGGAGAGCTAGTGCTTGCAGAGACAGGAAAGAGCAGAGCTGGAATCACAGGTGGAGTCATCATGAGACTGTGCAAAACCAAAGAGGATATCATGGCAACACGGTTAGGGAAGAACTTCCAGGAGAGCCAGTAAGATCCAGGAGACTAGATGGATGCGGAGAAGTAAACAGGCCTGATTCAGGTGATGGAGCCCGTCCAGTAAACATTCTGAGGGAAGAGTAGAAAGGACTTAGTTGAGCTATAGAAGGGGAGGTGTACACTGATGGTCTATGGTTGTGAGGCAGTCAGATGCAATGACTAGGGATGGGATGTAGCTTAGATAATGCTGGGAGACAGCCCCACTGCCTGGATGAAACCCTGGATACAATACATGTACTGGGCACCCAAGCTTTTGGCAAAGTTTCCAAATGCAGTGTTGCCAACTCTCACTGCTTGTCACATCTAGTGATATTTGATGTTTTTTCTTAAAGTCCCAGCTCCCAGATTCTTGTGATAATAGGGGAAATCAGCTTACATTTGGGGGGAAAAAACGTGTTTCAAGTCCTCATGGTTGTGGAGAAAAACTTGAGAACATGGCCTGAGTGCATCCTGAAGACTCCGGAACCAGAAGGAAAAGAAAATCAGCCCAATGTTTATTCATCTTTGAAAATCTCATCGTTTTTAAGTCGATCTCATGATGTTTCGAGGCCTAGCTCATGACTGCTGAATGCACGGGGTTGGCCATACTCACTCTGACAAGCAGCAATGAGACAGGTCTCCCTGAGATGGATATGGGTTCCCAGAAAAGAAAGAGGGTCTCTTTATGCAAGTAGGTTATCAGCACCACCCTCTTGGCAAGGAAGTAGTTACTCTCCTACCTTCTCAGCCACAATGGAACAGACAGAGGAGGTGGAGAATCAAAGTCCAGGTTTTGTGTGTCCAGGTTGGCTTGCATTTCAGGGCGAGGTTTCCTTACTCTGGATCATATCAAACCCATTTTCTATGGTCCTCAAGGAAGGATGAATGTCTCCTATCCTCCTGCGCAACTCTGTGTAGAACAGAAAGGCCTTCCATGGGCTGGCTGCATGGAAGGCCCACACCACCAGCTGCATGGTCACTCACAAAGAGCTGAGTCCATTTCCCATCCCCAGGGAGATCTGGCTGGTAAAGATGATGGATTCCCAAAGTACAGTAGCATGGCTGGCTGGTGCGGGCCAGGGAACAGCTCTGGCAGCAGCCACCACAGGGTACACAGTCCCTAGGCTGATAAACAAATTGACTACACCCCTGGCCCAACATTCAGTGTTTTGCTTCTACCCCTTTGTTGGGGATTGGACTGAAAAGCACACAAAGAGACTCATTGTTAATCACAGGAGCTGAGAGACGCTGACACTGTGACCTGCCCATGCCTAGGGTAGCCCACCTGAAAATGCCAAGGGCAGGGCAGGCTACAGAAGGAGAGAAGATTCTCCCAAACTGGTGGCTATCACTGCAGTTAGATTCACCGGCCAGTCACACACACTGCTTCTGATTCCCCACACTGGTTATCCAGGAGTTAAAAACAAGAAGTCACCCAGCCCCTTTTATTGCATGTCAGTCTCTGGCTCCCAATTAGCAACTAGGTCCAGTAAAGATAGGAGAAGGGGGTTTGTTTTGTATTTAAAGTGTCAGGCAGCAAACCCTGCCCTGCCCAGTGAGCTGCACTGACCTGTTGGGGGGAAGGAGTTTCCTGTCTCCCAGGGCCCTTTGACTTCTCCTTTTGTTCCATCCCCTTCCTGTCCCTGCTCACCCTACCCACATTACCCACTCCCCATTAACTTTCCCTCAGGGCTTCCTGCTGCTGGCCCTGCACTTCCCTCACACCCTGCCCCTCTTCTGGACCCAAAGGAACCATCTGGTTCCAACATTGTGTCCTCTCCTGCTAAGGAGACGTCCCCTGCACACCCTGCTCACTGGTGCTGCCTGCATCATCTCTGCAGTTGGACACAAGCCCCCCGAGCCGGACCATCCCATGGAGTCCCCTTCCCAGACTCCCTGGGCCCTGCAGCCGGCCCCAGGGCTTTGCTGAAGGGTGGCTGTCAGCACCGTCGCCATTCTACATACAGCAGGCACCTTCGGGGCCAGGTGCAGACAGCGCCTTCCCTGGAATGTGCCCAGCTGCTGTTTGCACTGAGGATAATGGAGTCTTATTTCCATGAAGTCAGCAGCACAGCATGTGCTATGAGGTGAATGCAGCAACCCCCCACCACCCACACAGCCCCTGACCGTGCCAGGGCCTCACCCTGGGCTTGGTATAATGCACCAAGAGTGGATTGAAGGCACAGCACCCTGAGGGGATCCTGGGTTTTCTCCCTTCTCTTGGTCTAATCAATGTTGGTTCCTGTGTCCAAGGGCCCTCTCTGCGGGTGAGGATGGCATTCGCATGGCCCAGCTTGCACTGCACACAATTAGCAATGCTGCTAGGTCAGAGCCCTGCTGTTGCTGCTGCTTAGATCATTCTAGACAAACTAGCCCAGTCTGTATTTTACTATACATCCCCCTTGCTTTATCAGGGGGAGAGGGAGAATTCCTGGACCACAGACCTGTGCGGCCTGAGCTACTTCCCTCTACAAACCCAAACCAGCTCCCGCTTCTCCTCCCACTCAAGGCTCTCCACAACTGCACCAATCATCTCTCTCTTGCTGCCTCCACCTGATGACCAACTATATCCTTCTTCCACTTGACTCCATGCTCACCCCCCACCCCTCCTGACCCCAGTGCAACAAGCATCTTCCCTCTGATTTCAAATCCCTCCCCTGTTAGTGTTACTGGGCTGGCTTCAGAAGTCCTGTGATTATGGTTCTGTGGTAGCCTCTCCATAGTTAAGGTGAAAGCTAGCAAAAATGCAAAAGTCAAGCTCTGTATACACAGACATCATCCTACAGTGTCTTATCAGCAGCAGCACAGGTCAGTGCAGCACCAGATAAATCGTTCCACGGCTGGTCATAAAAATATTATTCTACTCCACCATCGTGTCCTGGCTGGAGAACTCATGCATACCTCTGAGAGCACTTAATGGAGCCCGGAACTAGATTCCATTTGAAATGTATGTTACACACTTCATAGACAATAGCTATCACCAACAGCCTGTTCCCATAACAGAACCAAACAAGGGGACCAAGTTGTGGATGGTGTAAACAGTGGGGCAAGAGTAAGACTCAGGGGATTATATGGCAGTGTGGAACTAGACAGAACCTGACCTCTTCACTTCCAGACTTTCTAACCTTGTTTTTTTTGACAAGGCACATTTTTTGGAAAGAATCTCTAATTTTGGGGGGCTGGAGGGGCTGGCTAGCTGGACTTCACTGAAATTCACTTGCAGCCTTTTTAATTAAGTGTCCAGCTTGTGAGTTCATTTGCAGGTTTTTTTCAAGGTCCAGTGACTCCACTGCTTGGTCACTTGGTGTTTGCTGTGTCTGAATGGTTGCTTTGTGTATGTCTTAGACTGGAAGCACTTTGGGGCAGGGTCTGTGCTTACACTGCATTCCTCACCAAGCAAACGCATTGCTGGCTCTCAGCAAATAGCAGCAGCAGCCAGGGTCAGAGGGGAGTGCTGAGTAGAGAAACGTGAAACGCTACAGTCAAGGTGAGGTCTCCCTGTCCTCTGGGCTCTCACACTGCAGGAGGAGTTAGGTCTGCAGCCCTTGAGCAAGAAGAAATTATCAACTGTGCACTGCAGTTCATCCAGGAGTTTGCGTCACTGCCAGGCAGAAATACGTACTCTTGCCCTCATTTTTGTTTGTACGCAACAAATCACATTACATGGCACTATGACATTATGCTGCATGGAGGGGAAGGTCACACCAGAAGGAGTCTTTCCCAGCAGAGGCAGACTTGGATTTAGTAGGCGTGTTGGCCCACACACAAATAATGCCCAGCACTTCCACCCACTCAGCTCACAGCACTTTCCAAAGGAGGGGAAACAGCACTATGCCCATTTTACAGATAGGGAAAGTGAGGTACAGAAAGGGGAAAGGACTTGCCCATGGTCATACAGAAAGTCAGTGGCAGAGCTAAGGCTAGAACCAAGGTCATCCATCTCCCAGGCTGGTGTACTGTCCATTCGATTGCAATCTAGCCTGCATGCAGCCACGTGTATGGTCAAGTACATGGGCAGCTGCCCACATATGTTTGCTGGAAGATACTAACAAACCTAGCAGTGAAAGTACTCTGTTTCACCTGCCTGCATGATCAGCTGACTCATCCTCTGGAAGATGGGCTGGATCCAGGATCTTGGGAAGACACCTGCACAAAAAAGATGGGTTTCAATTGGGTGCTTGGACTGGATACAACAGCATTTCCCAACCTCTGAGCTGTAAGGTAAAGTTGTTCTAGTAAGGTGCAAGTTTTTATGCTTAGCCACATGGCAACCATACGCCGTGCTACAAGCCTCCCTGTCTTCAAACCATACAAACAGGCAGGCAGCCTTTCCATGCTAACACATGCTATATGCTTTGTGCGTGTGCTCCACTTCCAAAGGCATGCATGCCCAGGCCAGCTATCCATGCAGTGCCTGCAAGTGGCCATGCAGATGCTGCATAGATACAAGTGGCTAGAGATATGCAGCCCACTCTGCATAAGCTCCCCTTTTCTGAAGATTACATGTGTATAAGTGGGCAGCTGCACAGAAATGATGGCTGACACGTGCTACATAGATGCATCCGTTTTTGCCAGGGCTGAATCCTTCATGTGTGATCTTTACTTCCCATAATGTAATATGTGGCATAACAGTGCCATGCAGAGGTGCACATTGTATGGAAACAAAGAAGGCGGCAAGGTGGCCGTTGTTGTCCTGTATATGTACGACTGTGTTTATATGTAGAGCCTTCAATAAGTGCTATGTGGGTCCAGGCTGGGAGCAATGCTTTGAACTCACTTCCATAGGACTATCATGTTCCTTAGGATGGTCAGTGTTTAACCCCTGGCAATTTAACTGGTAAGATCTCATTCATGCAGCTGCCCCAGTTCCATTGAGGACAAGCATCAAAATAAAGATCTCCTGCCAGCATCAGGTGAAAGGCGCTCGCCAGCGAGAATAAATCATCTCAACAGCCTCCAACAGAGGACATGGGGGTCCACCAGCAGCTGAGCGAAAGCAAGGCCAGCAGGCTGTCAGGAAGGGGGCATCTGAGGAGCCCTAATTGAAAACACCATTGAGAGACTGGCCAGCCAGCCACTGCTTCCAATCCTGACTCACAGTGAGTGAGCGAGAAGTAAACAGAAACTTAAGTCAGAGTGCTGGCCACGGCTTGGAATTGCTCCTCTTTGAAGAGAGAGGCCTGTTTTGTTTTGTTTTGCTTCCTTCTTCTCCCCTTTCAGAATTCTCTTGCATAATCTGTTGTGCACAGAGTCTTTTGACTTCCAAGCCCTGTGCCCCTCCCTCCAGACTGCAAAGAAGGAACATTCAGCTGCTGTCAACAGCTGGAATTCTTAGAAACGAAAACGACAAAAGGTTGTGTGGGGCCAGGGGAAAGGAACCCGTTCTCCAAGAGTGGTGTGTGGGAGAGTGCAGTCAAAGGGACTTTCTATTGATGCAGCCTCACACACTGCACAGCTAAAGACAAACTACCACAGCCTTTAGCCTGGCCTGGCCTGCCCCGCCCCAGCTAGTTCTGCTCAGCAAAAACAAGCTTCACCCAGCAGCTCTCTGTTGCGGATTGAACATGCCATTTGCATCTTGACATTTATTCCTTCCCAAGCCCTGAGGATCCTCTCATGTCGCCCCCATCAGCATTGATTAAAATGGAGGTGTAAAGACAGAACTGAAGTGACTCCACCGTGTAGTTTGTTGCTGGGGACTTTGATCCCAGGGTTTAAGGAAATGCAGGTGAGCCCCACCTGTAAAGGTAATGCAGTGTGCCTTGTAGTCAGAAATCTCTGCTGGATTTCCTTAGCCCCCATCGAGTGACTGGATTGGATTAGTTCTCTCTCTGCCTTCTGTACATATAGGTATAAAACCCCAGAGAGAATCAAATGCCTTTCCCAGGGAGAGGCAGAAGTAACAGACAGGAGCAGAGCTGGGATTTGCCCCTTTCCTCCTCCATGTCCCCAACACACTTAGCAAATGATGAGAGGGCAGAAAGCTGCAGAAGCAAACTCAGAGCAGTTTTCCTGTGCTCAGCTTCCTCCCTTTCACACCACGGTAACATCAATGACTCTCTGCCAGCACTGTGCTGTGCGGGGGCCACAGAGAAATGAGCCCCTGTAGCTCTGGTTCTGTTAGCGATTATACCTTAATAATGACCATCTGCTGCCATTTTCTGGCTCCTCCTGCTGGGGGAACACAGTGCACTTTACAAATTTATCCTCCCAGAAACTGAGACCGCAAGGGGTGTTATAAGTTGCCCACAGTCAAGGGGCAAGTATGCGGCAGCTTTTGGGATTAGAACCAGCAGTTTGAACTCCCAGGCCTGTGCTTCAGTTGTGAGGTCATTCGTCCTTCCTGTGAGCCAGGCCCATGAAATAATAAAAGGCTGTTCATCCCAGAGCACTGTTCAGAAGACAGCTCAGGGAGTCTTGTGAATGGGCGGCAGGGCCTTTCATCTCTATGGCATTGCCCCCAGTCAGACCCTGGGTCAGTGGGGACTGGATGGCTTAGGGGGCGGGGAATGGGCTATAGAGCCTTCCACCCCAGGGCACTGGATCTATTCTAGAGCAGGTCTGCCGGAATAAGAAGTTATTACCATCTGAGTCCCTATCCGACGTGAGTGGCTGGCTCTCACTCGAGTCGCAGGGGGCCTCACAAAAATGGCCTCTGTGTGGCCCCTTGCTGGAGAACCACCAAGGATGGGCTGTGCCAAGGAGACTGCATGCCCCTCTCACATTTAGTGGTGAAGTCTCTATGTCCTGGTGAAGCTTTTGGACAAAGTGGAGTGAGCCCCTACACGGTGGGGAGTTCCCCTGGCTGCTGCTCAGTCTGAACCTGTTCCGAGGATAGACAAATGGGGGATTCAGTCTCCAGTGCTGCCTCGCTGGCATCCCACATCACAGCAGAAATTCACTTCTGAGCCTCCATGCAGCTGGGTGGGTCCATTACAGAATTGCAGCAGACACGTGAAATCCAAACCCCAAACCCACAGTGCGGGTAGAGAACTCAAAGATGGCGAGTTTACCTAGGAGGGCATGAAAATACCAATTGAATGGAAATTATACCCTGCACATCCATGGCTCTGACTGGGTCTTGGCTTCTTCTGCCGCCTCCCAGAGCAACATTGCATCCTGGGCAGAAGGCTCCTCACCCCAGCTCACCTTCCCCTGGCCACAGCTTTCTCAGGGCCTGGTGGTGTTGATTAGCAGGTAGGAGGGCTCTGTCAGATGTGGGGCTCCTGGACAAAAACGTGAACAAGCAGCCAGCAGCTCACAGCCTATTCTGAGGCAGCCATAATGACACCCAGTGGGGTGCCGGGGGTAATTTTAAGGTACTGCGGTCACCGCTCACAAGATCCTACCTCCCACATGACAACAGCTTCGGCTCAGGAAAATAAATTATACAGCAGCATGAGAGAGATAATTGGAGGCTGCAGCAGCAGAACTATGTAAACACTGGGCCACCGCCATTATATTTTTACCCTTTAAAAGAGATGGATTTTATTTTTAAAATGTTAGAGATTAAAGGAGTTTAAAACAGTTCTGGTGCCTCCCCACCCCTCCCCCCACAGCCTTTAACTGCCCAGGCCCCCAACTGCAACACTCCCTGCCAACCTACCCATGGCACCTTCTGAAGCCCACAGCCTCTCCTTCTTCCCCACAGTCCCTCCCACACCCCTTGTGGCCCGTACATCCAGCCTCCGTCACCCCACAGCTGCCACACTCCATGAAGGGCTCTCTATAGCAAGTCCTCAGCTCTCTGGCCTACAGCCTCCCTGAACCATCTCCATATCTTCCCGCTGAGGCCTGTGGAGGGTGGCACCACCTTGGAAGTGTTCTTCACATTATTGGCATTGGCTTCAAAGACAGGCTCAACACTGGACTCCCCCACCCTCCCACAGGCTTTTCCCCAGCCAGCACTCTGTGCCAATAGCCAGCTGGCATACGTATCACTCCACGTGCCTCACGGCTTCTCCAATGTTCTCCAGCAATGTTAATTTGGGAGTAAACAACTCTGCAGTCAACATTTCAGCAAGCTCTGCCTTCCTTGGGATTGAAGCAAGCAAACCTCTGCCCTCCCTCAGACACCTCTGGTGTTCCTTTCACAAAGACAGGAGATGAGATCCATGCTCCCGCCACCGTCTGACTTATCCATCATCACGAACCCAGTTCCATAGCTGAAGCGTGGCAATGACCTAGCACGATGACAGGAACCGCTGCCCTGGGGTGATCTAAACCAGGGATTCTCACAATTGTTTGGTGGCCCCAGATTGCAGCCACCAACTCTTGCTGGTGGCCTCTCTGACACATTTTCCTAAAATGCTTAATTAACTTTAGGAAAAACAACTAAATAAGCACATATACATGTCCAAATCATTGTCATTTATTTAGGTAGGGTTTTTTTTTTCCTTTGACAGACAATAATAAAAATAACATACAGTTGTATTTTGGTGCCACTGGTCCCCGCTGACTCCCTCCACCCCCAACCATCGCCTCTGGCCCCTGCTGCCTCCCCCAGATCCCCCCACCCTCCTGGGCCCTGCTGCTTCCCTCCCGCCATTGCCCCGAGCTCCCTTCCACAGCCTTGCACCCCAAGTTTACCCTGCTTCTTGCCCATGGCACACAGTAAGGCCAGCCCTGCTGATGCCCAGAGCCAGAGCTCTGCAGCTGGAGCCAGGGCAGGGAGAGGGTGGAGGGGGGGCTGAAGCTGGTCCCCAGATCCTCTGGGCTCTGCAGGGAGGGGCAGCTGCTTTGCCCCCTCCCCCATCTCTGTCATGGCCACAGGAAAACCCCCTGGTGGCCGCATTTGAGAAATGCTGATCTAAGCACCATTCTGAGGGTCACTGGGATAGTGGGCTTAGTTCTGGGCCCTTCAGTTCCAGAAAGAGATGGAGAAGACGAAGGGAATTCAGGGAAAAACAATGTAAAAGAGCTAAATACATCTAACTTGGCCAAAGAATGACTATGAAGGGATAGAACCATCCACAAGTATCTGGAAACACCAAGAAAGGAGAAGACAGGAGAAGTGGGTGTACGTAGAGCAATGGGATGAAACTGAGTCAAGGACAATTTACGATGTAAATATCAGAAACGCATCATAAGAGCAGCTGCAATGTTCTCCTAAGGGACATGGTGCCGGAAGCATTTAAAACTAGACTGAAGCAATTCCTGGAGAATAGGATGGAGGAAATAATTCTGGTCATTGGGGTGGGGGGTGAGGATGGAGTGTGGGACCTACCATGATAGACCCGATCTATGTATCCATAACACACATTCGAAAGCTCCCAAACAAAACTTGAGGCACCTTTGGCATAAGTTAAAAGACAAGCCACATAAAAAAAAACAAAGGACAGCTTCTAGCTTCTGCGGCTCCGTCCTCAGACAGCTCCTGTGGAAATCAATGTGTGAGAGTCAAGGCTGAATACGGGGCTCAGCATTCAACCTCTTATTTCTGCTACTGTCCCTTAATTGCAGAAGCCAGTAAGTGAGTGCAGCACAATAGACTTGACGTAGTCTGTGTAGGTCGAAAGCTCATCTCTTCCACCAGCAGAAGATGGTCCAGTAAAAGATGTTCCCTCACCCACCCTGTCTCAGCACAACAGAGGCACGTAGAGCATCCAAATACACCATACGAAGCCAAAAGGGCCTTCTGATCCACAGATGATGTTGGAACAAATGAGCCAGCCAACATGCAGTCAATAATTTTCTTAGAAAGAGCCACATCAGGGATGGAGGTCAGTATTCAAGAGACACATCACTGAAGGTCGGAATCTCCACAGGATCCAGCTTATTCAGCCCTTAGTCCACAGCCTACAACAGAGGCGTGCATCTCATTTGTCTGGCCAGACCAATCACAAGACCATCATCAGCCAGAAAGCTAGGCTGCAACGTTTATAAAGCAGATAGGTGGAAGCTTGCACTTGTAAGGGTGATCCTCCTGCCAGACCGAGTCGGCGGCAGCAAGGGCCGGGTTCTATATCTAGGGGTCCTTGTCAGTGATGCAACACTAAACCAGCTCGAGCCCCCACCCAGTCACCTGGGAAATCACACATTATCCCGTGGGCACCCCAAAAGGCAAAACTTCCCCTCTCGCAAGCACAGAGTCTGAATGTAGAAATAAACCTTATAATAACAGGAAGGAAGTAACCCAGTGCTGGTTTGGGAAACAGTGCAGACAGAATTCATGAACTCAATGAGCCAAACTCACCCCAGAGTACATGGTGCGTGTCCTTCGCCTCTCCCTTCTTGCTTTCCCCTGTACTGACCATCGTAGTTGCAGTGTCCACCTCTCGGTTGGGGCTCAGCCAGTCCCCTTCTGCAGGCTCCTGCCAGATGCAGGCTTGGCCAGTCCCCTCTTCTGTTGTCTCCTGCCCTCCGTGAGCCCTGACCGCTGCTGGCTCCCATCGCCTGAGGCCTCCTCCACTGCTGGCTCCTGCCACCTCCGGGCCTCCCCCAGTCCATGAATTCTGTTTGCACTGTTTCCCAAACCAGTGCTGTGTTACTGCGATAGTGTGTGATTTCCCAGGTGCCTGGGTGGGGACTCGAGCCAGTTTGGTGTTGTATCATTGACAGGGATCCCTAGATATAGAACCCAGACTTTGCTGCTGCCGACTCTGTCTGGCAGAAGGGTGACAGTTTTGGGGGCTCGTCTGCTGCTGTCTCCTGCCACCTCCGGGCCTTGCCGAGTCTCTGCTGCTGACTCCCGCCATCTGCGGGCACTGACCGCTGCTGGCTTCTGCCACCTCGAGGCCCTGCTGGATCCTCTCTGCTGGTTGTCAGTCAAGGTTTCTCACTTCCTTTAGTGATTTCAGTTCTTAGTGAATTTCAGCTCATGGGAGAACCTTCTACTGACACAGAAGCAATGTCCCTGCTTTTAACAAAACAAAAGACTCCAAAAGGAGTAATTAATTCTACCTTTTAACAGTAGAAGAAGATAATCAATCCATACCTGAGGGTGGCCCTTTACCAGAACTAGTACATCCTCAGCAGGCAATTTCCCACCCCTCCCTGTGTCATTTTATAGTCTCTGACATCTCCTTTGCTGAGTTCTGTCAGATGAGAGGGAATCTTTAATCAAAACAGACTAAGCACAGTTCTGCTGCCATTTGTTTATACGATAGGGAGACAATGTTTCATGACCCCTGCAGTTAACAATCCAGTGATTTGTAACCCAACACCAGCCAAAACTGATCATTTCCTATCATGCTGCTCAGCACCTAGGTGGGCTTATGCAGATACAGAGCTCATGCAAATAAAGTGCCCCCCCCTTTCAGCTGACTGAGCAAGGGGAGGCTCCCTTCAGACACTCAGACCTTGCTTACATAATAATCTCTCCCTGGCTGCTTCCATTCTGGGGGAGAGATCTGGGAGCTGGTCTAGACCTGCAGGCAGTACAGAGCATACCCATGTGGACTAGCAGGTAGGAGCAACTGCAAGATTAAAGAATAATGAAGCCAAATTCTACACTCATTTTACATCCATGCAACCCCACTGAAGTCCATGCACTGGCTTGGCAGAGAACGGAATTACCTGGCATCCAAGTGCAACTACACGGGAGCACAGGAATTTCCCTCCAGCCAGGCATACAAATAGGACAATCACTGCTGTTACTGGAGAATGAGGAACATCGAGGAGGGGAGAGGAAGAAATTAGTTCAAAAGAAAGCTTTTGGCAGGTGGGCTGGGAAGCAGGAGGGGTGGGAGAGTGTGGGCGAGAATAAGAGGCTCTGAAACCAGAGTGGAAGCCAGTGTCTCTGCCCTGGCAGGGGAGCCAAAGGGCAGGTTTTGTTATTGGTTATACAACTGTTTTTATTCTTGAAACACACATTTCAGGCCTGGTTGGCTTGTGAGTTGTGCTGCTGGAAGTAGCTGGAAAGGCAGAAATTCCACCAGGCAGGCACAGAGCAAGGTCCATCAGGCAATTGACTCCAAGACAGGTCGGTCAGGTGAGCACTGGCTATGGCTAGCACTGCCACAACCTATCACATTCCCCCCGGCCACCAGCCAGGGGGAAAAAAGCCAGCGGAATTATTCTAGCCAGTCCCTTCCACTCCAAAACCTCACTGAGCAGGTGTGCACAGCCAAGCCCTCTGCGCTGAAGGGAACAGGCTGCTGACAGGCCAAAGCGGATGCACAGAGATACAGAATTGGCATGGTCCATAGGCAGCAGTGACACGGCACTCCACGGCAGTCGAATGAGCACAGAATGGGCCCGCAGGGTGATGCAGAGGAAAGCAACAGTGAAGCACCAGGTTTGCCACGAGAGGCAGACTGATGAGCCAGCCAGGGTCCCTCTGGCCTGAGAGATTCCTTCTCTGCGTCCCTCCCTGGATCTTGGTGCTCCAGTGTCTGCAATACATCTGCACAGGGATGGGCTCGCTGCTTGAACAGACCAGCCTGGAAGGAACCTCTCCCACAGAGTCACCTTGCAAAATGAAAACAACCTAGGCTTGGTCCTGGCTGTTCAGGTCTCCCTAACCATTAGCATCCAATAAGAGCTTCTGGGCACCTCTGTGCACAGTTACTGGCCTGAAGGGAGAGCTCAGCTACGGGTGCCTGGGAGATACAGGGGCACTAACAACCTTCACATGGCCAGAGGTTATTGGCCACAATGATCCCAATTCCCACAGCTGCTCCATTGGGGTGAATGAAAAGGCGGTTCCCCCTCATCAGCCCACACACAGAAATGTGCCAAATTCATCCCAGGAGCAACCCCAATAACTTCAGGGGACTTACACCAGCGGAGAACCTGCCCCAGTGTCTTGCACACAGACTGTTGATGTGTGGGGGAAGAGTGCAGGTTGTTTGCGTAGCTGGGGGGACGCAAGGTGCAGAGTGTATGTGTGAGAATCTGTGGGTCCAGCACCATGATCAGAAAATCAGAATCTCCGACACTTTCCAGGCCTGGGAGACTTACCAGAGTCCAGAGGCCATGGGCCTTCTGCTCTTTTTAGTAATGACCTAGGGTATCAAATTCCTGCAGCCCCCTCAGTGTCTCCCACCCCAACCAGAGCAGCCAGGTTTCCCAGCCCGTGTCCTAGGAGAAAGGGGCCTTTGAATTTCTACTGAGCTGTCCTGGGCAGATTCTTCTGCTCCTTAGCTAGTCACTTGGTAACAAGACAACAGCTGCAAACAAGGTCTGAGTCCTCAGCAGCTGGAGTTGTCTGGCCTCCTGCCCAGGACACCAGCTAATGCAGCTCAGCCGTTTGGCTTGGTGGTTTTGCTGCTGTCAGCTCCGGGAGGAAACTCTGATACTTTCTCCAGGTCTGCCCAGATCTGAGACTCTCTGCAAGTGCTGGTTCCCATTCCCATTACCCCCCACTGCCCCATAAACCCCCCATCTCCAGAACCCGACTAACCTTGCTGTCCCCACTGCTCCCCAAGTCATGCTCCTGCTCTGCATCCTACCCAAACACCCCCAGTTCTGCTCCCCTCCCAAACAACTCCCCTGCACCTCCCAGCCCACTCTGCTGCCCTAACCCACAATAAGCACCCCCAACTTGAGTAGATGCACTGGCAACGATCACAATACTTAGAATGGTATTTTCTCTCCCTAGGACTCAGAGCACTTTATAGACATGGGGTAGCATTAGCTCCATTTTACAGGTAAGAAAACAGACAGAAAGGAAAAATTCTTTGCCCAAAGATTCCTGGGAACAGGCTGCATGCCCCAGCAGGCATATGGGGTTCAACCTGCTTCCCACAGGACCAGGCTGTGCCCACACCCAGTTCCCTCTGACTCAGAGACAGGCTCCAGCCCTTTAATACTCCTGCGTTGGAGCTAACAGCACTCACCTGTGTGGGGTCCTCACTCCTGACACCCTCTGTCAGTCACATGCTGGGTCATGGAAGAACCAAGACAAAAACCTGGGTGTCCTGACTTCGACACCATGGGCTATGCCACCTACAGTGGAGTTATTTTTCTGGGAGGTGACTAGGTTGGAAAAATCGCACCTCTTGTGGGTCGCCTCATTATATCCACTGATCCTATCAGCACTTACAAACTCTCAACCCCCTGAGCCTTGCAGCAGTTGATCCCAGGAGGGGCGAGCAAGCACCCCAGTTAGCAACTCATCCCATACAGGTGATGTCAGAAGCAGAAAGAACTGAGCTGGAGTTTTCAGTCCCTGGGAAATTCGTGGCTTTGGCAGACAGAAAAATTGCCTTGTGATTTGTGCGCTGGGTCCCTACGTGACATCAGCAGAGAGATCATGTTTCCAGCTACATTACGTTACAACCAGAAGCCAAAAGCACCAGTCACTTCAGACACCTCCCCTCAGAGAGCATCAACTCCTTAGTGGCAGAAGGGATGGGATACCTGGCCTGAAGGGTCAGGCCTGGGGCTCAGGACAGCCGGGTGGGAATTCCCGGTGACCACGGGCAAGTCACATGATCTCCAAGTTAAAATCAACCCTGCTCAGCACAGATTTGGAGTAGGGGAGTAAAGGTGGTTTTACCCCACCTTTGTGCCTTCCCTATTCAGGGGCTGCTGAAGGCCTCTCTGCCCCCAGAGCAAGTTAGCGCAACCTGAGGGGTTGTCCTAATCTGAGTCCAGCTTCCCACAGCTCCTATGGGCTGTTCTAGCTACTGGGAAGAGCAGGGTCATAGGAATGGCCCTGCCATGCCTCCCTATTCCCGGGGATGTCCTCAGCCCACCCCCTATGCCATGGGCTCATACAAGGAGGGGCACAGCACTGACAATGCTGTTTCTGCACCTTTTGGGGACTCTCTCTATGCCAGGGTATGCCCAGCAGGGCCCTTAGAGCAGCTTGACAGTGCTTTTACACCTACAGAGCTAGTGTAAAGAAACTGCAGGGCCCCAACAAAATGGGCCTTGGTTTCCCCATCTGTAAAACAAAGATAACTGCACTTCCCTGCCTCGCAGGGTGCTGGGAGGAGAAAGGCATTCATGTCTGTGAGGTGCACTGATGCTCCAGTGCTGGGGCCATGTCAATACTGAACTAGACAGACACAGTGAGCCCCAGCACTCCCTGCCCCCTGTACATCCCCTGCAGCATTGCCACCAAGCTACCCAAAGGAAAAGGAACATCATGTTGCCTGGCTGACATGGGACTGTAAAAATCACACCAGCTGGGCCAGCCAGCAGCACAGCTCCCCTCTGAGTCCATGCTGAACCAATGTTGGCTCACAACTGAACCCGCATTGCACTGTTACACTTAGAAAAGACTA
This sequence comes from Emydura macquarii macquarii, assembly GCF_026122565.2. NCBI lineage: Eukaryota > Metazoa > Chordata > Testudines > Chelidae > Emydura > Emydura macquarii. The sequence continues at coordinate 12,718,816 of NW_027131105.1, read as the reverse complement.
GCAGGATCTTATTCAGGGGGGACAAGGCAATATGCAACGTTTATTGTCCATGTAAGAAAATCAAAAAGCATCACATTCACACACACATTCACAAGGTTCTGCAAGCTGGTGTGATAGAATGACCAGTCCTTTTATGCGTTGCTCGAGCCAGTCTAGTGGCCAACTAGGCTGGGCGTGAGGAGGTAGCCAGGCCTCTGTCAGACGTGAATCTGATGCTCCAGTATGACAATTGCAGAATGAGACCCCAACGTTTCCATGTCTTTATCCATCTTGTATACTTGCCGGCTCTCATGTAAGTCTATGGGCCTTGCTGTATGCTGCCTCTGTGTTCAGTATAGTTGTTAATCACCAGCTAACTGAAAGCACGACTATTCTCTTATTTCCATACTTTCTTTGTTTCCAGGGTAGAGCCTTCTGTACTTTAGGGTGTTGATAGGTATTCTTCGGCCTTCAGGGTTAGGATGGCAGCTGGTGTCTTCACTCCCCTTTCTGTTGTTAGAGCAGTTTAGGTTGGCATCTTTTTATGCCCTGCACGTACATTCTTCACTCACACAAAGAGCATTTATCAAGGTATTTTTAGGTTCAATAGTGCAAGTTTCAGGAAAGAGCTCACGTCAAGAAACCAACAAGATGGCGTCCACTTATGCCACCCTAAACAGCACTACACCATTATCATAACGTTTCTCGCTACCTCTATCTCACTTATATAATCGAACACGGAGTCTACATCTGATCTGTTTGCACAGCTCCTGCGGAGGGCTCACAGCACGTCCCTAGGGGCTCTCAGACAAACGCTGGCTACACGTGACCTTGTCCAGTCTTTGGGAGTTGATGCGCTTAGTCTAAGGTGGTTAAGTAAGAAAGACACAAGCTGGTAAACAAAACCCATTCGACATCCGGGGGCAGAGCCTATGTACTTAGCGCTGAGCTGGCCAGTCACCGACGTAGGCCACGCTGGCAATGTAATATGATTATAAGACACCTACAGATCTCAGCTGCTGCTCCCTGCATGTCCTCGCCTGCTCCAGAATCCCAAGCAGACCTGACAAACAAGCAGCTTAGGGCAGAAGGCTTACGTAACGCTCATTACCATACAATTCAGGGAAGGTGGCTTCACCCAGCTGCCTATTCTTAGCCCAGATCCCAGGACACAAGATGTTTACTTGTCCTCTCTGTTCTAGTCCTATAAGCTCCCCGCAGCAGCCTCGCTGTATCCATGGGCCCAGAAAGCTGCTAGAGCTGGAACAGTCACCATGCCCAGCTCTTGGGTGCTGTTGAGCACTGAGGGGATGATCCGACCCAGTCCTGAGCGTGGGAGTTCGCTTGGGACTGGTGAGCACCCGCAACAGCACCTCCCTAAACAAAACACCTCTAGGGCAGGGCCAGGAAGTACCTACTTTTCATGTGGTGGGGTCTGGGTCTGCAGAGTCCCCAGCTGGTCTGTGTGTGAGGATCAGGTCCCAAGGGAGAGTGAGGTGGGAGCCTTGGGGGGGGGGGGGGGGAGTTTGCTGCGGGGCACTGAGGCATAGAGAGAGGTTGAGGTCCAGTGTGGGGCAGCAGGTGTCTCTAGATCTAGTTGATCTCTAGGGGTTTAACCTTGTGTCTCTCCGCAGGGTGAGGCCTGGTCTACACTGGTGGCTTATGTTGAATTAAAGTCCCTTAATTTGAATTAATAACTCCCACGTCTACACTTGCGTGTTGTTAATTCGAATTAAGGAGCCTTTAAATTTGAAGTAAGAAGACCACCTCTGCAAGTGGTGTAGCGCCTAATGCGAATTTGTTAATTCGAATTAGTGTAAAGTGTGGACACAATGGGACTTAATTCAAATTACTTGGCCTCTGGAATGTATCCCACGATGCCCCATTTCAGAGTACCATCCCCCAAAGCATCCCCGGGAAGATTGAATCTTCATTTCTTGTACTTGCTGCCAGCATGGAGAGAGCTTTCCCATTGTTCTCAGCATGGCTACTGCAAAGCCCAAACGCGCTCCTGCATGGAGCAGACCAGAAGTCTTAGACCTTATTGGGCTGTTGGGTGAGGAGTCTGTTTTGTCCATTCCGTTCTGTCTCATCCATACCTCCACTGCTTCTCAGTCCATGAACAAAGAAGATGAAGAGGAGGAGGAAAATTTGGAAAGCAGGGAGCATGAGAACAGGGTGTCCGTTCTCCCAGAAACACAGGAGTTATTCTTGACCCCCGAGCAGTCCAGCAGCACACAGGACAGCACAAATGATCCAGTGGAAGGCACATCTGATTTCTTTCTTATTAGCATTTCTGTCCTTGTATATTGAGTGTGGGGGCATGAGGGGGATCTCAGGCGTTTTGTTGCCTGTACTGGGTGATAACCCAGGTCTCAGTTATTTTATGTGTTGAGAAACGCTACGTGTAACATCACTTGTTATAACATGGAAAATATAATGTATGTAATCTGTGATCCCTCCCTTGATTTTCTCTGCAATCAAGGAAGCCAGAATCATGGTTTCCTGCGTTTTAAGCATTGTTCCCCCACACCACCATGCAGGGTTTGAAATCCAAGCCTTGCTTTACCCCTCCTACCCCCCCTCCCCCCACCCACAGCAAGAGGTGAGTGCTTGCTCAAAGGGTTTGAAATCAAAGCCTTGCTTTCCCAAAAGCTCTCAGCAAACCACCTGCAGATGATCTCTGTAGGGGCTTGTAATACAAGCAGAGTGAGGACATTATCTCCTAGATACATTGTTTCATGGACCACTTTGTTTCATTGGCTACACATTTAAATTGTATCTAGCAAGTGATTTAATTTGACATTTGGAGCACTTTATTCAGTATGCTACTTGTTGCAACATTGTGTCTACAGAATGAAAGAAAAATAACAGGGGACACATAGTTGAGTTACGAAATAGACGAGCATCATGCACCTTCCCAGATCACCCCACACTGATGTCTGTGAAACGACCCCTGTGATCCACAAGCCCCTGCAGGACCATGGAAAAATACCCCTTGCGGTTTATGTACTCCGTCGCCAGGTGTGCAGGTGCCAAGATGGAGATGTGATTCCCATCAATGGCCCCCCCCGCAGTTTGGGAACCCCACTGCAGCAAACCCCTCCACTATGTCCTGCACGGTTCTCAATGTCACTAGCCTTCTTAGCAGAAGTCTATTGATGGCACTGCACACTTGAATCACAGCAGCTCCCAGTGTAGATTTACCAACTCCAAATTGATTCCCAACTGAGCGGTAACAGTCGGGGGTTGCAAGCTTCCACAGAGCGATGGCGACTCTCTTCTCCACCATCACAGCTTATCTCAAGCGAGTATTCACGTGCTTCAGGGATGGTGACAGCTCCGAGCACAGTCCGAGGAAAGTTGTCTTTCGCATACGAAAGTTTTGCAGCCACTGATCAGCATCCCACAGCTGCATGACGATATGGTCCCACCAGTCTGTGCTTGTTTCCCTGCACCAGAACCTGCGGTCCACAGACTGCAGATGAAACATTACAGCCTGCAGCAATTGGTCATTATTCTGATCTATTGCCTGTAGCACGGCAGCCACAGTGGCAGAGGTGTAATACCTGCTTCACCTTCTTCCTCCATTTCTAAAGTAATCCAGGATAAGCCGCGTTGTATTTGTCACGATCAGAATCACAGTGCAGAGTTCAGCTGTCTCCATGTCTCTGCAGCAATGGCGATCATGGGGGAGTGAAAAAACGGTATGAAAATCCTTTTCCTGTTTCTTGAGGGGGGGGGGAGGAGGATAGGGGAAGCAGTGTTGCATCCTGGGACGAAGACAGTATTCCAAACAGCCACTGTGGCTAGTTGCACTGTGGGATAGCTACCCATATTGCACTGCTTTCTAATTCAAATTAAGGCTGGCCAGTGTGGACACAAGAAACCAGTGCAAACACTGTAGTGTGGACAGTTTGCAGTGCTTTCTATAAATCGGTTTCTAAAATTCGAATTAAGCTAATTTGAATTAGTGCTGCAGTGTAGACATAGCCTGAAGTTTATGGCAGCCTTCTATCATGGCATCCAGCTGGGGCTGGCTTGGCAGATAAGCAAGGCTGCCCACCCGTAGCTGCCTCCACAGCCCTTTCCTGGGCGCAGCTTGAAGCTGGGCTGTAACTGTCAGGCCTGCCCATACTAAACCTGCAGAGCCAGGCCAAACAGGGACTGCAGAAAGGGGCTGGCAGGGCCAGGGACGTGTGGGGGCAGGGGGATGCACTCAGTGGGTGGAAGGGGCTGGTGACAGGGTATTCGTGTCCTCAGTGCACTGAGGTGAGGGTTATCCCCATGTGTAGGCAGGGGGATGCTGCCGGGGGGGGGGGGGGGGAGGTACTTCACTGAATGGATGGAGAGGGAAGGGCAGTATACGAAAGGCCAAAATGTTCTCAGTAGCGTCTCTCTGCGCCCAGCCCCAGTGGCTCAGTCCCAGCTTGTTCTGCTCAGCGAGTCCCTTGCCCATGTCCCCTCCCCATTGTGTGCCACACAAACCCCTGCATTGTGACTCGGCTCAGCCTGCATCACTGCTGTGGGCACGGGGGAGGAAGGGTGCGGAGGCTTCCACCTTCTGGCCTAGGATCTTTGCCCTCCCCTGAAAGGAGCCTTTGAGCTGCCAGCCCACAGGCCCGCAGGGAGAGAAGCCTCTTGGGCTGCTCTGCTGAGCCAGTGAGGGGCACTGCTGCCCCCACTGAGACAGAGGAGATGGCATCTGGCCAGGGGGAGGAGACATGGCACAGACATGGGCTCTCAGCTGACCCGACATCAGAGAAAGGAGCCAACCCAGTAAATCCTGCCTTGGGACTAATGTGGGGGAGCCAGACACCCCAGGACTAATGGGGGAGCAGGACGAGACGCACCACGGCAACGACTTGTGCAGAAAGCACCCTGGCAAGGTCCATAAACCTTTAGTGCCTCGTAGACAGATAAACACCTCCACAGATGGCTGCAGCTGCCAACCCCTCCTGCTACCTCCCTAGCCCCAGGGACAAGCCCCACTCTCTTCCCAGGCACCAGCCCTGCATTCCTAGGTAAGGGGCCCGACTGGCCCCTCATAGCTGCTGGTCCCTCCCTGTTTCCCAAGTCTGGGAAAGAGCCCTTGCCTGCTCCCTGCAGCAACCCCACCTGCAGACTCTGCTCCAGTTTCCAGGAAATTGGGTAGCATTTGAAGAGCTAAATCCATTTCAAGATAGAGCTGCAGGCTCTGCCCAACTCCACCTAAGCTTTCTGCCTGCCTCTCTTATACCCAGTTTCACACCTTCTCCGGGGCTGTCCCCTATTCTGCAAAGAAACACCCGCTCAGCAGGTCCTTTTCCCCTTTAAACTGGCTGAAATCCACCTGCTCCCAGAACCACTCCAGCTCCAGGGGTGCTACGTTCCCCATCAGCTGCTCCCTGGAGGGCACATCTCTGCACTGAGCCCACTTCTGCCGTCCAGCCATGTGGTCTTGTATCCAAGTGCCAAAGGAGCTGCAGCAGGCACGGCTCGAGGGGAGCCCGCCACCAAAAAAGTGCAACCAAAAAAGCCACTCCCACATACTGCCTCTTCATCACTCCCATCTTCCACAGCACAGCAGCCTATTCCTGCTTGCCGCCACCCCACCTGGTGTTGCTAACCCACCTCCTAAGCAGGACAAGGCCTGCTCAGTCCTTGGATGGCAGACCTCCAGGGAGCAGCCAGTCATGGCAGGGAATGATGTTAGTACTTCAGCAGTGGATGCTCTTCTCACTGTGTCATTAGTGACCCAGTGTAGAGGCAGGAAGTGCAGTGCTTCTGCAGGTCCTTCAAATGAGACGTGAAACACGCCCTGGCTGTTTGTGGGCATTAAAGATCCCCTTTCACGGTTTGAGACAATCAGATGCTAGCTAGTGTCCTGGCCAAATCGAACCTGAGGAAATAACAGCCAGCCCACCTAAAATGTCCCTGCGAGTCCCTGTACTCTCTGTTCCACATAGCTGCACTGTGGTGCTGCTCGCTACGGAACAGCTATCATATTCCACCCCAGACACAGCTGCATTTCAGTAATGGGCGAAGGGAACCCTGTTCCCCTGCTAGGCTCTGCCGGAGACACCAGCTGTAGTCACCAGGCCCAAGCATGAGGAACATCAGTCATTTCCCATGGCCCAAATACATGTCACAAGGCTATAAGCAATTTCCTCTGCCCACATGAGGGAGAGGGGAGCTCGGTGTGTTTCAGCAGTGAAGTTAATCTCCTCTAGAGCACTTTGCATCCGTTAACAAATGTGTTCTCCATGCCGGCGGGGAGGTGAGTATCCTTGTCCCCATTTTATGTCTGGGGACACTGAGAAGCTAAATGACTTGGCCCAGGTCAAATGATTTATTTATAGGGTTTTCTATGGTGCTCATCACTGTCTCATTCCGCACAGATAGTGCGAGAACCAACGCGCGTCTTGCTCTCGTGCCCCAGCCCAACCACTAGGCCACACTGCAGCTCAGCCCAGCAGCTTGGTTAGCCTCTCTCACTCTTCTGGGTGCTGACATCATTATTAATGAGGAGGTAGCACAGCCATGGCTGCCAAATCTGGGCAGAGAATAAATCTAAGGAAGCTGGGCTGGGCTATAGAAACACATCAGACCCAGAGATCCAGGCTAATGGGTCCATCTCCCTGGAGCCCCAGCCCCTGGAAGAGGAAGGAGCAACAGAGGCTGTGTCTGCTGCCTTATGCTTCACTCAGCAGCTGAAAGCGCAGGCAGGAATGAATAGCCTCCGGTCGCCACCACACCTTTCCATGGTAGCCAACAGGCTGGAGGCGGCCGAAGTGATACCCAGGTGGGAGGCAGGGAGACGACAAAGACTTGAGCTGCCTGAGTCCCTTGTATCATACCCTTCTCTCTGTTTAGTCGCCCCTTAGCTCTTGGCTCCATCCCAGAGAGCAAGAAGGGCTTCAAGTAACCTTTCCCACCTCTCTTGGCCCCCTGGTTCCTGTACTCAGTAAACAAGAATCAGGGCTGTCATCTAAACAGCTCATGCAAATGCTACATGATGGATGAAATAACAGATCCAATTCAGGAATCCCCACGCCCCTACGAAAGGGAACAGCAGCTCCAGAATGCACCCCAGGCCAGAGGGTCTGCGAGGCTGCAGTCACCTTCACCCGTGCACGCACAGCCTTGCATTTGGTGGTAACTCGTGCTCAAAACAGAACTCAATTCCTGGGAAATGCATTTCCTGTCTGTCCAGACAGCCTAGGGCCATGCACAGAAGCCTCCTCCTGCCCCAGTTCTGGCTTAGGGCTGACCCACTTACATACCAAAACCTCTAAATGAGAGAGGGCCGGCCAGAGCATTGCATGTGCAGCCAGGCAGTAGCAGAGGACAAACGCATGCAGACCAGGAGTCTGGTCCCTCTCCATATCAGCAGTCAGGAGGAGAAAGAACAAGAGCAGAAAGCAACCACCAGGCAAAGAGATCCCGGCCCGAGACACCGGGACTCAGGAGAAGCTGCTCTGAGTCTCTTTAACCTTGGCGAGGCTGCTGAGTCACGCAGGTTCTCCTTTTACTGCTAGGCTGAATGTGCCCTGTGGCATCGCCTATCGCACGCTGGACCCATCCAGGTCAGAGCAGCACAGATGATTTCTCACCTTTCTCAGTGAATTCTCTGCATCCCAACCCCAAGTTGGGAGGGAAATAGCACTGGAGCAATCAGCTGACATATAACTCATGAAATCCGCATAAACACGTGGCGCTGTTCCAGGGCTTTCCTGCTCCCAAGGACTAGCCATGCTTCATTGGCTTCATCAAGGCATGAGAAGGACAATGGTACATTGCTTTGGACCTTCCTGGATCGCACACAGTGTCCGTTCTGTGCCTGACATGGTCTCTAGAGGGGGGACCATGTCCTGGACTTGCAGAGGGTTGCTATGCGGGGGACAAACTTCATGAATGACCAGGTCTCTTCTCTATATACCTCCTGTGCTGCTGTGTAATGAGAAAGGAAGAGGATGGGGAAAAGGCAGAGCATTGAGGGAGGACGGGGTAACACAGAAGTGTTAACAGGGATGAGGTTCAGAACAGGAGGCAAATAAGAAGGGAGGGTGATACGAGGGGAGCAATGAGAAAGAGGAGGAGAGGGGCTTGATGAAGAAGTGGGTAGAGGATACTTGATTGTGATGCAGAGAACAGGACCGAAGCAGAGCTGGCTGGCTCACAGGGCGCTAAGGTGGAGCTGGATGCTGACAAAGAATTAGGGTACGTCTGGCGAAGGCAGCTGGGGTGTTGGTGTGGGTGGACAGTCTTTCAGTGAGGTAGCAGAGAAGAAGCAAGAGAGTTTCGTGACCATAAGTGACTCCTACCCTGGCAGCACCAGTCTCCTCTTCCTCTGCCTCTTGCTCCACCAGGCCTCGAGCTATCCCAGAGACATTCCTATTCCTGTCACTGCTATTGCTTACTGCTGAAACTGGGAAGAGGAGCCCAGACAGCTCGCTGCAGCCAAGTTCTGCCACACGCCAGTCCCTGTGCCCCAGCACCCACTGTTTCTGTCCACAGGGGAAGCCAAGTGCCAGCGTTTATTATGGCGGCACTCACCTGTCGGTGCTGGCCTTGCTTTAGTTTCTGTAACTTGGTTGGCTTTGACAGCTACGTTGTCCCTTCACACACCCCAGCCTGTTACAGCAGCCAAACGCAGCCTCCGACAGAGCGCCACATGGTTCACAAGCCCACCGAGAAAACCGGGCTTCTGGCCCTGCCGCACCTCTTAGCCTGAGGGAGGGCCCAGAAACCTGTCCCACACCCTTCAAGTGGCACAGTGAGACTGGGATCTTAGCTGCTGGCTTGTAAGCCCAGCGTGACAACCCCGGACCAGCACTGCACTGACCCTGGCCCAGCAGGGGCCCATCAGCCACAGAGCTTTAGGATCCTGCATTGGCCCAGGCATGGAACAGACGAGCTGAACTGAAAGGAATTTTCCAGTTCTCACTCATCGGACTCCTGCTGCGTGAACCACGGGGGGGCTGGTGCTTTCATGCCGCCATCATTTCCCCAGAGGAGGGTAATTAAATCCCTTTGGCTGGAAAGTCTTGATCCTCTTTTTATTAATTAAAATGTCCTTATGCTCTTGAACAGGCTAGAGCTGGATGGCTTGTAGCCCAGCAGTATGTAAAGCTGATTGTGAACTGCACTCAGCGTCAGAGCAGGCGACTCCAGGGCAGCGCTGTCTCCCCCAATCCACAACCATGCTCCCTAATCTCCAGGAATCAGGAGCGTGGATCTTGGCATGTTCACAGCACAGCATGAGCCCCATCTCTATGCAATGGTTTTGTCTAAGGATCAGCCTGAAAACTGCCTGGGAGATAAAAGAACAAGAGGAAAGGAAGTGAAAGCGATGGCTTTACCGTCCGGAAGCGCCTCCTGTGTTCTAGAGAAGAAAGGAGAGGGGAGGGTCTGCAGGGCACTGGTCTGCTACTGTAGCTGCAGTGAGCACTCTGAAGGCACGTGACTAGCTAGACCGACCCCAGGACATGTCCCCAAATGCAGGCCCTGGGGCAAGCCTGGCCTTTTAATTTCTCCGCACTAGTGCTGGTTCCCGTTTGAACCGGGCCACACACAAATCTCCTCCCCCTGTGCTACAGAAGGGTTCATCGTAGGGTCGATTCTCCCAAATGGTAACTCAGGCCTTCTCCTGCGGCCCCCAAGCCATGGAATTAAACCTGACTCACCCACTACTGGAGCTGGGTGAAAAGGCCCAAAATCCACTTGTTCGGCCCAGGACTTGATGCACCGTTTCTGCCAGGGAACTCGCTGCCTGAAATCCAAGAGAGGCAAATTAAAAATAATTCACTGCTCCCCTTGGCTCATTTCATTGCCTTGGGGAGACACAGGCTCCTCGCCCACCCCCACTGTCCAGCCGCAGGGCAGGCAGCTGATGCCAGGGTCAGTAGCATTTCATGCCTCCCACCAGCCTGCAGCCTCTACTCACCACTTCCTCCCTCAGCACCTGTTCCAGCCATGCCCATCACACCACACCACGCAGCAGTGAAATGCGGTCTGTGGCCTTTACATCAGAGGTCAAAGAGTGTCAGAGCTGCAGCGCCACCATCTGGGCTTCTCCTGCTCAGCCAGTGCCAGATCACACAGCGGGCAGCAAGGCACTGGGGGAGGTGGCATGGTGGGCTGAGGAAGAGTCTAGAGCACGGGCGGAAGGCGTTTGGAGGTCTCCGGCTCTCGGTTAGTGGACGTTTCCCCATCTGACCAGCTGATGCAATGTGGGATTGGCCAGGAGAAGGCAGAGCTCGGAGCAGGAGGGGGTGCAGGGCAGGAATGAGGGGCTTCAGCAGAGTTGTGGGGGGAAGCCCAGGGCTGGACGAGCAGGTCAGGATGGGCCCAGGGCTCCAAGAGCAGGCGGGGCTGCGGGTCACGATTGCGCACGACCTTCAAAGGGAATGTGTCCTGCTGCTCAATGCCCTAGTTTCCTTCAGACACCCCAGGGCCCATGAATATCTTGTGTTGTCAAGACCAGCGGGGAAGTGATGCCGACAGTTGCTGCTGGAGGCTGGGTGCAGCTTCCCAGTTACCCCAGCTTCTGAGAACAAACTGCCAGGGGCTGCATTCAGGGCTGGGGCCGCTGAAGACATTTCCCCACCGTCTGTTGTCAGTCCCTTGTGAAAGGGCAAATGCTGAAGTGAATCAAACGGGTTAACGGTCCATGTAACCATGGAAAACCGGCACCCTGGAGCCTCCTCTAGAGAAACACAGGGTCAGAGGATCCCTGCTGCATCCACACCTGGGTTCAAAAGGCCAAAGTTGGGGGGGAACAGGGAGCGGTTATCCGCTAGGGGTGGGAATGCCTCAGACAGAGTGGCTAATGAGGGGCAATGGGAGCTCTCATATCAGGATCTAGAAAAGGTTAAAGGGATTTCAATTACGCTTTTATCCAGAGAACAGAGCAAAATACACCTAGTCTGGGGAACATCACACACACACAGTAACCTTGACAACTTGCCCACGGCAAAGGTTTTAACGGTGAGCACTGTAAAAAAAAACCAAACCAAACCAAACCAAAAAACCAGCATGATGCAGCCTCCTGAAGAGCCGAGGCAGGAGAGAACAGAGAGAAGCTGCCAGGAATTTGAAGGTGACTTAGAAAGGGGAAAAATGAGGTTTGCCTCGTTTGGATTCTTTCTTTCTGCCAGATGAAGAGGCCTGACTGGCTTTGGCTTTATTTTTTAAGGGTTTTATTTTTTTAGCTCATTTTTTTCAGTTTGGAAACGTAGAGCCCTTGATGATGCTGATGAGGGAGGCTGGGGTTTGAGCAGTAGCCCAATGAGGACTTCCTTAGAGCCAAGACAGGGAGAGCAGGAGGAGGGGAGGAATTCTCAGTCCTTCTCTTTAAACTCTTGGAGGTTTTCAAACTGTTTTGGAGAAGGGAAATCTCCATTAAAGGTGCAACACCCTTGCCCCTTGAATCAACCTGATAGAGCTCCAGGCACCTGCTCTGAGACCTCCAAGGAGTTCTCCAGCAAAATCAGCAAACCTGGACCAGCCAGCCGCAGTTCCATGAGGGGGAAGAGCCTGAGAGTAATTTGAGGGGTACAGAGAACACATGGTATCCTGATGCTCGAGATGGCGGTAATGATAACATCATTAAAACCTCCACGCAGTGCATCCCCCTCCCCAGTTGTCTGCTCAGAACCAGAAGAACTTAGGAACGCAGGGAAGTAAAATCTGGTGGCTCCCTGCTGCCTCTGCCAGGCTCCGCACAGCTGCAAACAGACACAGCGGCTCATGGCACTGCAAAGTCCATTCCTGCTGCCCCAGAAGAGTTTACAGTAAGGCAGTGATCTCCAAACTATGCGGCACTCCCTCCCCAGAGGAACGTTCGAGGAGGGGCATAGCAGGGCCCAGGCCAGCCCCCCCCGAGAGATTGGGGAGGAGCGCCACCCAACCCTGCTCTGCCCCCAGCTCCACTCCTGTCCTGCCCCCGGCTGCAGCTGCAGCTCCAGCCCCTGCCTTGGCCCAATTTCTGGCCCAGGCTCTGCTCTAGGCTGCAGACCCAGCCACAGCTCTGGTCCCGGCCCTGGCTCCCACCCACGGCCCCGGCTCCCAACCATGGCCCCGCAGATTCCATTACTGCACTAAGGAGTCCATAGAGGGGATCCCACAAAGGAGGTGACGTTCCCCTGCATTGCATTTCATCACACCTGAGAGACACCCCATGTCCCAACAGTGCTTGGATGTCACTGTACAGGCCTGGAAGCACCTGATCAAGGCTCTGGAGCAGCCAGTGAGACGAGGATCCCTGCAAGTTTTACCTGGAGCCCACAGCAGGTTGGGCCAGACTCATGTGGTAGAGAGCGCAGTCAATAAAACTCCCTCTTTAAACCTTCCCCTGGCTGCTCATTGCATGGACAGTAACCCAGATATGCTGGCAGTGACTCATGCCAAGACCGTGCTCAGCAGGACTCTTGTCCCTCAGGCACTGGGATCTGCACCCAGTGGGAGGGTGGGGGATTTCTCTCCGCAGATGTGTGTGTTTTGTGATGGGTACCTGCGGGCATGGCACTGACCCACCCAACAACTGGGGCAGCTCCCTATTGGTATCAAAAGGGTGACACCAGGAGACATTGTGGAAGGAAGCGGGCATGGGGAACTGGGTGGGACTTGAGGAAATGGGGCAGGAGAAGGCGGGGCAAAATCCCAAGGATCTTCTCTGCAGCATGAGCAGTTGGGGCTCTGTGTTTACTGATTCTCACTGACTCCAGAGTAGTTTCCAAGGACAGGGAAAGGCATTCTCAAAGTGCCAGCATGCAGACTCCCCCAGAGGGTCAGAGTGTCAGCCGGGTCCAGTCCTACCTGAGCACCAGTGCAGCAGAAAAGATCCTGCAGGCCCAGTTACCAGGTTCAGAGCTGCTCCCACCTTCAGCCGCACCTGTGCAGGACATTTCAGTCAGTGGGTTTGCACAGCCCTGAGGGACTGGCTCTGTGATTCTGCCGAAGATGCACAAGGAGGAATTGACTCCAGCTCCCTTCGCTGGAGCTGAGCTGGCTCTGCCGGGCTAAAGGGACTGAAAACTCACATTCGTCTCTTACAAAGGAGATTCCACTAGTGCCCCAGGGCAGCGGCTCGGAGCCAACCAGCACCTGGGGTTTGGGAGCAGTAGCTCTGAGGCCAGTAACACCAGCTCTGAGTCCAACAGTGCCTGGAAGTGGGAGGCAGCGGCGCTGAGCTCACTAGCTGCCAGGGTGCAAATGGCTCCGACCCTGATAACACTGGGAAGGAGGGGGGAGGTTCTGAGCCCACCCCATCAGCAGCATGGTGCCTGAGTAAGAAGGGCCCAGTCTTATAGTCACACCTCAGAGGAGAGCTGCACTTTAACATCTTCCGAGTCACTGGACACTCAGCCCTGGGCATTCAGACAGCCTCCCCAGGCTGTCCCGTCGTGTGACCCCATCCCGTCAGCGCAGCTTAACCTGGACAGAGGGACATGACCGTGGCCAAGCAGTGATCCCGGCTGCCTCTGTTCCCCTCCCCCCCCGCCATGGAAAGCCCAGACCTCACGACAGCCTGACCAGTGGTGGGGCCTCCAGCAAGAGCAGGGTTCTTCCAAGCTCCAGAGCAGGAGACGGGGCTGCAAGTGCTTCTCCCTCTGCCCCTCCTGCCGGAGCAAGACTTGCCCAGCTGAGGAGAGCAACTCACAGCCAGTCCTGGCTTCACAGACCTCAGTGAGCCGTTTTCTCCCTGGTTTTTCCACCCCTGAGCTAGATCGGCCTGCATTCCCCCCAGGGAGGCCGTGTCCTCGCTGCCTGACCTCCTGCAGCGGGGCCTGCACTGCTCAGATTAAATTATGCCTGGTTGAGATTTATCCTGACTGAAAAGTGCAGCGCAGCCTTTGGTTCACACACACTTCCTGCCCCTCGTCACCCGGCAGAGGCAGAGCACAGAGCTACCCTCAGGGCTGGGGGCGGGGGGAGGAGGCATGTGGAAAGCCTCACCGCCCCCATTTGCCTGCCCTTGCCTCAGTCTCCTAAAAATAGGACAGATGCTGCAGCGGGGGACACCACCTACCCAGCAGTAGTGAGGGCTTCACCTGTCTGAGGCACAGCAGGCTTCAGCTGGGTTCACATCCCAGCCCCAGCTAATTATCTGAGGACACATGGCCCTGTGCCTGCCTGGCTGCTGTCAGTAGCCTGCTCTCCTCTCAGGAATTCAATCCGGCCCCAGAAACTGCAGCGGCCTGCTGGGGGCTCTGGCTTCGGCTCCTGCCTTCAGCAAGCTGTGTGCTGGGGGTGGGAAGGAAGCTGCGCGAGGCGGAGGATTTCCACTCTTCCTGCCTCTGCAGAAGGTTAAATACCAGTCAGGCAGGGAGCGCAGGGCGCCAAGCCAGGATCAGCCAGGCCCAAGGGCTTAGCAACAGTAGCAGTTGCCAAGCAGGGTCTATGTTTAGCTCACAGCACGGATATCACAGCCCTCCCACCCCTGCCCAGACACACACTCATTCAGTGGCTATCAAGGGCATCAGGGGGGAGAATTTACCAGGCTCCCAAAGGAAAGTCCCATTGCTGGGGTTAGATAAAACAGAGCCCTGGAGAACACAGCGTACTGGCCCTGGGTGGTGTCGGGGGAGCGGGGGAGAGAGCGAATGGCTTGGTGTAAACTGGACCAATAGGGCTTTCCCAGCTCTGATTTCATGGCTGACATTATAGCCATGAAACTTAGAAGCATGAGAAAAAACAACTTGGAAAGGTGGAGAGCACCTTACCCAGCAGGAGTTACGTGGAGGGGGCTGGATTGGCTCGGCTCAGTCCCCTGGGCACCATCCAGCCAGGTGTTCAAAGCTGCTCTGAACCCAGCAATGACAAGATCCAGTGGGTCTCTTCTCGCTCATGGCCAGCAAACCACATCCACTGCCCCGAGGGAGAAACATCCCGAACCACTGCACTCCAGCAACAAAACACTCCCAAACCAAATGCATCCAAAGACTGAGCCTGGGGGGAGGCTCCAAACTGAGGGTTTGCGCTGGTGAGATGCCAGAGGAAGGTGCTGGTCTGAGGGCTGAGCCCACAGGCGGCCCCAGTCTGAAGGCTGAGCCTGTGGGAAGCTCTGACCCGACAGCTGATCCCACAGGAGGCTCCTAAATAAGGGCCAGATTTTCAGACTCGTTGCACACCTGCAGCTCTCACTGTGACACGGCTGGAAAACCTGGCTGTGACTCTGGGCACTTGCTTCTTTGGAAAAGCTGGCCTCAGTCAGCCAGCATACGGCCCCACACTTTGTTCTAGTCAGGGTAGGGGTAGAAACTTTTGGCTTAGCCATTCACGCAGTTCTCTTGCTGTTCTCTACACACGCGCGCGCGCGTAGGGCTTGGAGAAAACTCATAGGTGGTGCCTCTGCCTAAGTAAGGGAAGCACAGGCCTAGTAGTGAGTTCATTACTGAGGTACCATCCCTCTCCAGAGGGTGAATTGGCATAGCTCCCCTGAGGAGGAGTTGCAGTTTCGATTTTAGGATCTAGCAGGATCTATTTTCAGCTGTTTCTGCCTCAGCCTGGGTGCGCTATGGACAGACACTGGCCCTCCCAGCTTTTATTTTAATAACCCAGTGCGGGGGAGGAAGGAAGGGAGGGTGTCAAAAGGGCCTAAGGGTATATCTACGCTGTAGTGTAAGGCCAGCTTTACAGCAGAACTGGAGTTAGAAGACCCTGGCTTTGTTAACCTGGGCCGTGAGCATCTACACTCATTTATAACCCCAGGTTAGGATGCTGTGTTATGCGGACCCGACTCCTAACACCCGTAACCCAAACTTCCTAGCGACCGCCCCACATGAGGTTGCTCTAGCCCTTTGTTCATGGTGCAGTGTGGGAAAACTTGATTGTCCCTCACACTTGACTGTCCCGAGGACAAAGAAGGTTGGTCTGTGGGATTGCAGGCTATTTCTGACAAGACTCCCAGAGCACAAAGCCATTGGGGCTGAGTCTATGCTGCAAAGCAATAGGGCTTGAACACTGGGCCCTGGCTTGACTCAGGCTTGGAGCCTCCGCTCCCTGTGAGGTCCTGGGGCAAGCCCTGGGTTAGAGCGATTCATGTGTAGACAGAAGGGTGAGGGGGAGGTTAGGCTTGAGCTTGAGTTGGAACCCTGGGTTTACATTGCAGTGCAGACATCCCCGAAGTGACTTAGGAGCACACATCCCTAAGACCTCCACTGGGGCTCGTGCTTCTAAGTCACCTCGGTGCTTTGAAAATCCCACCCTTCGTTGCCAAACGTAAAACAAACCCAAGCAGTTGTCAGCTGAGCTGGGGGTGAGAGGAATAGCACCTTGTCTGAACTCAGGGCTGGAAGCTGCTGCGCTCTAATCCCTTCACCAATTCCCACTGAAGCCTGGGGTCAAGTCCTCTAAGCTCTCTGCCACCGCCTCGCCACCTGTACCCACCTCTGGGTGCGGGAGACTTACTCCATTTAGTGACTATTTGCAAGGCTCTCATCGGTGCTGGCATTGGTGGCCCTGCTGCATAGGCAGTTTTCTGGAGACATGAATCGGCTTTTCTGTGACCACGTCACCTCCCTTGGCTGGATCCTGAACATGCAGGGCCAGGTATTTGCTGACTCTCCCCTTTTATGTATCCTGGGCAAGAAAGGGCAAAGGGAAATATAGAAGTGAAGTGTGCAAAGTATCTTAATCAGCAGCCAAACAGCTGCTTTATCTGATATGGAGAGAGACAGAGAGAAAGAAAGAGTGCTCTAAGTGTAGAAATGTGTTTACTCCTTGGTAGGATTTCTCAGTGCAGCACAAGAATGGAAAATTCCCGGTACAAATGGATCCAATGCCAGCACATGATCTGCCAACTAGTGCCATGCCATCCAAGGAGACCATGCAGCAAACTGACTTAACTGTCAGGGTTACAGCTGGTAGCATGAAGCAGCTGCTGCCCCCAGCGGTGGAGGTCCCTGGTGCTAAGCTCAGCAGGTGTTTGAGAGACACACTTACACTAGAAAATTGCTTGAGCAACAGGACTTCCTGCATCAGCGACCAATACCCATCATCCCATTGTGCCCGCCTGCTCAGAGAGATAGCACAGAACCTCTCCACTCCTGAATGGACTATACATTTCTGAGTGTGAGGAGAGGGGCATCCCTAGCCAGCACAACAGTTGCTGGAGCAGCCACCATCACACTTATCACGTCTCAAAGTCTTCATGCCACTTTCCCAGGCCCACAGGTCAGGCCAGAAGCCTCGTCAGAGCATGCAGTTCTGTCTGTTGTGGACAGGCAGTCTCCTGCTTGCCTCTCACCCTGCTCGTCTGGACCAACTACAGTCTTAACACATTCCCTTTTCAATTAGTCCATGCCTGTGCGGCTTTGCATGCAGCCCCAAGCAGTATACCTGGCCCCACAGAGGAAGTCTATGGATACTAAGGTTGCATCCCTTAGGCCTGCGGACCTGTGCATTCAGACCTGCAGCGAGATACCCCATTAGCCAGGACACCGAGTATTTTCCCACATCCACAACCCTCGCCCCCACTTGGTGGTTAGAGCCTGGTTTTTGGCAGCCATGTTGATGAGAGTTTTTCATTCAAATGACATTGCAGTCTCTCCTGAGTCACATGCCTCGCTGCTGATGCTTGCAGTGACTCACGCATTAGTGAAAGGATTAGAGCAATTTTAACCTGCCTTGTGACACCCTTGGAAACTGCTCATGAGAGTAAGTCTAGGGAGCAGTTATCAGTGGGAGAGATGGCAGCCCACAGCAAGGGAACAGGAAACACTGATGTCCATGGTAAGCGTGTCCCACCATTTGTTGGTTGCACATTTTCCCCAGCACTTGCTGCTGCCGGCACCTTGACACAAGCTACGGGATGCGAAAATCCTGCTGTCTCACGTGCTGAACATCATTCCCAGTTGCTATCATAAAATGAGATGTGCAGCACTGATTGGAACATCACCCGAGTGTCTGCACAAGAGGCCGTCACTTCAGCCTGTCTGCTGGGATTAACAGGTGACAGCCCAGAGGGTCAAGTGCTCTGTGTTCACAGAACAGGCACAACAGGGCAGCCCCCCCACATTGCCCCAGCCCTCATCCAGAGAGGCTCTTTCTGGGGGGACGTGGGTATCTAGTTTCCATGACCTGCCCCAGCCTTAGTTTCTCTTCTGAGACTCCCAACAATGGGGTCAGTTAGTGACATTTCTGGGCTGTGAACACGTTATCTGAAATCACGCTGTCGCTCTCACCCACACACAGTGCTTAACATTAGGAAGCTCAGAGGAGGCAGTCACGTAACTGACATTCCTCACGTAAGAGGTTGCTAGATGGAATTTCTGAACAAGACGGCAGGGGCAAAAATACATGTGGTCTTGCGCTAGGCTAGATAATACTGTCATTCAGATCTCCACCTTTCATCTAGGTTACATCTTTTAACCCCTGAGCAACACGATTTAGGATAACAAATGAATTAAGTGTAACTTGGTCTTGTCCTTCCAGCCATCTCGAGGGGAGATGTTCATCTCAATAGACTGACTATATATTTTAAACCAAATCTGCAGAATGCATTTTTTCCTTGGGATGGTTCTGGTTTGGCCTTTTAAAATGATGTGGGTGTTCGTCATTCCACTCCTCCTCCCTACATTCAACCACAATTCCTTCGTGTCCAGGAAGTTCCTTTGATCTGCCATTTCCCCTCCAATTCTGTTTTTGCTGCTTTGCAATCCTCATAGGTTATAAACTCCATAACCATAAGACAGATGACACTGATAAAAGTTATGAATAGCACTGACTAGTTACAATATAGGCAGGTGCTAACATGAGATATTTTCCACTTTCCCACCACCAAAGTGCTTCAGTTCTGACCAGCATCTTCTGTTATATTGGACAACAAGCCTCCCTTCATCAAAGACTGTTGACCAAGTGGTGATCAAATGAGACCTTTCCTATCCAAGAAAAGCTGGACCCAAATTGCCAACTAGTGCATTACCATTTTTGTCTCCAGCCAGTCCCTGGGATCCTCAATCAGCTTGAAGTGAAGAACAGGAGAGAATGGCTCATTCTGGAGTCACTAAATGCTTGAGTTACATTAGACCAAACTCCTTTGAGAGGGAACCTATTACATTTGTTCAACACAAAGGTCCATGTGTAACAAAGCAGAATGAAAGATTCATTATCAATTCCTTTTCACTTTGCACACTTTAGAAAGAGCAGAGACAAAGTTAACTTGGGCTGTGGAGTATGACATCTGCAGAAGGTGCAGGATTATTTTTACTCAAAAAGCACAAGGAGAGGTGACTGCACTACATGCAGAGAGATTTTTCATTGGTTTGTTGACATGAGAACATTATTGAAAATGAAGATGAAAAGCCAGCAGCACTTTTGTAGCAGGTAGAATGACCAGAAGTCCTGATCTTACAGGGACAGTCCTGATATTTGGGGCTTTGTCTTATATAGGCACCTATTACCCTCCACCCCGTCCTGATTTTTCACACTTGCTATCTGGTCTCCCTAGCAGTGACTAACCCATTCTTTCCCACTTTGGTATCTCATTGCATTATTTTCTCTCATCCCTCAAAGAGGTGGAGGAGGATTTCATTGGTTTATTCTTACAAAGCATCTTGAAACTGAAAAATGCTAAGATTATTTATCATTTCTCCAGTATTCACACTGATGTCATGGGTAGTTACACGGAAACAGCGAGGCCTCTACCAGTCCAACAGTGCTCCATCACACCCAGCAGATTTTCTGGCTGTGGCCAGTACCAGATGCTTCAGAGGAAAATCCAAGAAACCCAGCAGTGAACGATGGACTGATGTGCCTATAGGGGAAGTTGCTCCCCAACCACAGGCAGTTAGTAGGTGGGTTATGCCCTAAAACACAACACATTTTTATCCTATCAAACCTAAGCGTAAATTCTCATCGTACTGACTTACTTTGCAGAAGCAGCTGCCTCTCCCCCGAGCTGATGTGATACGGCAATGAAGTCAGGAGAGGTTTCTTAAATTTCTTGGCTGCTTAAACTGCAGCAATAGGAGCATGGGTGATTTTGATGCCTGTCTTGATCTATCACCTTCCCTTTCTTTGTATGGGAACAGGGGAAGATGTGAGGCTGCTTCCCTGCCTTTGAGATCCTAGGCTATGAGCTGCAGATAAACTGCTTCCTTGTCTT
This sequence comes from Emydura macquarii macquarii, assembly GCF_026122565.2. Taxonomy (NCBI): domain Eukaryota; kingdom Metazoa; phylum Chordata; order Testudines; family Chelidae; genus Emydura; species Emydura macquarii. The sequence goes on along the minus strand of NW_027131105.1, from coordinate 12,698,745 downwards.
TGACATCCTATATTTAGAGCCCCAAGCAAACACAAAACATGTATCCGCATCCAATCCGCAAAAATGGTCTGCAGATATCTGCGGATTTGCAGGGCCAAAAACTGGTGGCCACTATAAGAAACCAAAACTATGAAAAGAGCTGATAGGAAAGATTTAGTGAACCTCTATAAGAAACTTAGAATAGCATCATCAGAATATGAAGCAGCCCCAGCCCGTAAACAGGTAAGTATGAGCAGAAGAAAGTAAGCAACTGATGGGCTTTGAAAAGGGGAATGTGAAGGTCAAGTCATTTTATCAGTATGAGTATTGCAAGTCGAATGCCTTACCTGGAAATCATTGTGTGTCAGCAAGAGACCAAAGAATAGCAGAGCCCATCTTCCATCTTGGCTACGGCAACATTCTCATCACTGGCCTCTCCCAATACATACATCCCACTTCTCTCTGATGCATTTGAATACAACTGATAGGATCATCTTCCTGGCCCATTCTGCCAACATCCCTCCCCTTTTTGAATCTCATCAGGACCTTCATAACTTGTCTACTCTGTCTTGTCACATCACCTCATCTACTCTGCCAGCTTTACCTGCACGTTTGTCAGCTGCTTCCACACACCCATCTTAGCATTTTCTTTCATGCTGCCCCTTTTGCATGACTCTCTCCATGAATTGATCCATAAGGCCATTACCCTTCTCCTCACTTAAATCCCTCAAGACCGACCTTTACTGACAAATACAATAAATCAGCCAATCAGTGATGGTTCGATTGTGCATCATTGGGGAGAGCGGATATTATACATTTTTAAAAACTGAAGATTTGGCATCATTGGGTCATTCAATAATTAATCTCTAACTTGGTGATCTTACTTTGTTACTCTTGTTGTCTTCCCTCCACTTTGTCACACTTGCTTGTTGCCTCGTCTCAAATTAGATTTTAAGCCCTTTAGGGGATGGGTTTTCATATTGTGCAGCAAAGCTGTGTATTAACCCTTTGAGGGGTTGTTATTCATGCTTTGGTTCAATCTATTTTATGGTAATATTGTACAGATTATCCAAATGGGGCTATTTACCCACATGAGATTTGTAGAAAAAAGATCCTGAATTACTATAAAAACAATTTACTGGATATTTTTAGTAAGATCATTTATTTACCCCTCAATATCCAGTTATCAAACCCAGTTTTTGTACTATGACTGGGAACTCTGATCTCTTTCCTTCCTAATCACCAACGACACCATCATCATTTACAATGAACAAAAAGAATTTTATTGAAACATATACACACAGGAGATAACAGAGGTATTTGAATCATCAAATATGGAATGCTTAAGAAAGAGTTAAAATAAATAAGGATACCAAGATTTGCCAGTGCTAGGTCCAGCACCATTGTAAGTAAATGCCCTCCTCTGAACAAGTCTGACTCTGATGGGACCATCCCAGCAGAGATTACTACCACTAGAAAGTGGCTAATTATTTTGGAATACAAAGAGTCACTATAGTGCTTTCTACTGATGCTCATTCAAACTGTTTATTCGCTGCTTTCGTCTCTTATTTCTTTAATAATACCTATTAAGTTCTGAAGTCCAAAAACATAACCCGTGTCTTGGCCCTCATGTACCACACTATCCTCCCCATAGTACTTGCAGGTTGTGTGGGCAAAGTCTATCATACGCACATCAACAGTACTAGCAGTGGGCTTGTATGCATATGCTCCTGCTGATTCATCCGAAGACTCCTCTGAGAGATCCTCTAAGTCCTCTGGGTCTGAGTCCACAGCCACTTCCTGCAACTCCTTGCCATCATAAATGATGAGCAAGGAGCTGGAATAGAAACGGTAAGACTCCTGTTTTTCTAAGACAGATTTGAGTTCGGTCAATTTCTTTATAACCGGTTCAAAGAGTTCTCTGCGCAGGTATTTGCCATTATGAAAGAACTGGTAAAGTGCTTCTTTAAATCCTTGGACTGAAAGTTTTCGCCCATGGTATTTATTCATGAACATTAACTGACCAGTGCCCGTCTGGTAGACCTGCATAGGAGAGAGAGAGAAACAAAAGGAATGGTTGGATTGCCAGCAATGGTAACTCTGAATCACACCCCAGAAAAATTTAACAATGTCCTGGCAGAGAAGGAAAGTTTTATCAAGATGATGTGTTCGTCTCTTAAAACAGCTCTTATGCAGTTGGAGGGAAAAGCATCCTAGCAACCCACAGGCCCACCAATATCTGAGGTATTGCTAGTCACAAAGGAAACTGAAAATTCCTCAGGTTTAGACTTGATCTTTTCCATGTTGAAAAAAAAGAATGAATAGTTTCAGTCAGATTAGGAAGGCTGAAGCCAAGATTTCCGAAGTCAAGTTTCAACATGTAAGGCAGCCACTCCGTATCACTTATTCCATTAGTGACCACTATACTGCCTCTGCTGGCAGCCTTACCAAACCTATTCCCAGAACTGCTCCAAGTCTGAATGACAGCAGTTGTCCACATGCAACACTGAAGCAAGCCCTCATAAAGGAGAAGAAAAGGGAATTTTTAACAATCAGCAGTCATTGCTTTTCCCTACAAATTGAGAACGTCGTTTACATCAAACCAACAGATCAGGTGGAGTCTATATTTAAAGATCGCAGACTTGTAAATGGAACAATCACCCTCTACAGCTCTGTATGTTTCTCCAGCAGAGGCCTCTATGTTTGAAGAGCACACACTCTAAATGGGCTGGAACAGGAAACCAGAACCTTTACCCCAGCTGAGCACCAATATGGCGGTGAACAAATGTGGCACCCATCCCCATCATCTCTGCTGACTGGTTCTCTGTTCTTGATATAGGAGTTTAAGCAGTGAGCTGAGTACCAGTCACAGGAATATTCACTCTACCAAGCAGAGCAGGGAGTGCTGAGTGAACAAATCTGGCACTGGGGGAGTCTACTGGATGGGAAAGGAGGTACCACACAGAACTGCAGGACAGAATTTTTGTGAATGGCACTGGGTAGAGAAGACGTTTTCTCCACCTACTCAGGGCACCAGGAAGAAAAAACATGCCCTCTCCCTACCAACATCTAAGGATAAAAAGGGAGAGGCTTAACTCTCCCACACAGCAGCTGGAAGGGGAAGAACAGACAGCCCTCACCCCACCTCACAGCAACAGCGGCGAAGGAAGGAGGAAGACAGATCAGAGATTCGCTCAACCCTCCTAGCAAACAAGTGAGAGTAGAGTGCCCTTCCATCATCAGTTGTAGGGGGTTAGGTATAGCAGTTGAGATTTGTTAGGAGAATACCATCGCTTCCTTCCACCTATTAATTCCTAAACAAATAAACTGTTTCTATGATGTCTAACTTATAGGGACCGGAGTAAGACTCATCCCTCTAGTATCGCTCGAGACCTGGGACATCCTTTCGTGCCAGCACTCCAATGCAGTGCTGGTTCTTCAACACCGCTGGAGCACCAATGAAGCAGTTAAGGCATTTCATAGGCCTCAAATAAGTCACTCAGTTGCCAGAGAATGATATGTAAATTGCAGGGTATTACTTTAACTGAAAGCCTAAGCTGCTCCCTCATTGTATCTGCACTGTAATCTTATCACTCATATTTAATGATCAACTTCTTGTTTGCACATTATACAAAGTTTACTTTCAGTAGTGAAAAGAATCCAGACTTTCCAAGTTCCCAGGATAACACTAACTGTAAGAGTTGCTGCTGCTGTTCTAAGACCCAAATAGTAAGCTCTATGCACAGTGACAGAGAAGAAAAACAGGCTTGTTTTCTTATCTCCAGCTCACAGGACACGTTCACTGTAATTCAGAGACAGATGCAGGTTGCTATGCAGTCATTCCTCTGATTGATTAGTGACATTGGTGTGCTCTGAAGAAAGTCACCAAATTTCCTTCAATTAGAAAGGTGAATGAAAGGTAGGACATCTCAAGGATATGGGCATGAAGTGGGATGACTGGATAATAAGGAAATGTCTAGGACTACAAATGCAAATATAATGGATTAAGAAAGCAACAGAATTCATTTTCCTATTGCCGCCTTAATAACATAATGTTTGTTGTTCGTAATTGGCTGGAAATTTACTGAGCTCACATTCCTGCTATTACCAGTCACTCATACTTGTAATCCTGGAAGACACATATTTTCCTCAATTTTGAGCTGCTGAAGGCTTGTTTCCAGAAGAAAGCTAGAGTCTTTGCTAATAGCACCAAATCACAAAGATACAAGAAAGTGTTTTAAAATGTTTCTTCAGACATAACCTGTTTTATTCCCATCATGCCCATCCCTACCTGCAATCTATTTCAGACTAACCTGCATGCCACACACTCGGACCCCGATAACTGCTGAAGTACTTTGCTGACACTTCCGGATCTGATTAGCTTTCTTCTCTTCTGATGCATCATCTCCATGTTGCCGGGTTCCCATTTTAAGGTCCAACACACATGGCACTTCGTATCGAGAAGTTAGGTTTTCCAGCAAGATAAATTCTGACTGGTTAAGGGAAAAACCTTACAATAAGAAAAACAGGTTTTAAAAAGCATTCTGACAGCCCCATTCCAAGTGGAGATGGTGGTGTAGTCTCTTAGCAGTCAGTAAAAGTTAATAAAAAAAACTGAGCAACTGCTGAAAAAAGAGGCATACAAACTTTGCCCAATGATGACTACACTAGTAATTTACCAAGAATCAAAGAATTACAGCTACTTTGCATTAAACAAAGTAGATTGCACATGACCTAGTCTTTCATTTGGAGGTGATGTCTAAGGTTCCAGCTTGCATTGCTCTCTCTCAATCTACGAGCACCTCCAAATTAGAGATGAAAATCAGTAGGGGCTGCATTATTTACTAGGCTGGCCACATTCTGGCAGATCACAGTTTAATTTTAAGTTCTCCATGGAGTGAGTAAACTAGGCAGACCCTATTCCCATAAAGGGAGGAAAAATGTTTCAGTGATGAAGGCACTGGCCTGGGATTCACGAGATCTGGATTCAATTTCCTGCTCTGCCACAGACACCTGCGTGACCTTGGGAAAGTCACTAATAATCTCTCTGTGCCTTAGTTCCCCATATGTAAGACAAGGATAACACTTCCTTATCTCACAGGGGTATTAAGAGAATAAGTTAATAAATATTTGGGAAGATCTCAGATACTACAGTAATGGGGGCTCATTAAATCATCTAGCTAGGAACTTATCACTAGGTTTGTGAGGGTAGATCTTGGGAGAACTCTGCATTAATCATTCTCCATTGTTCTAATGGGTTAATTCTGTTCATGCATATACATTTTTAATGATCCAATCACCAAAATTCCTCACGTACAAGATTTCCTTCCCTAAACATGTAGGTCTTAAGATCTATGCAGTATCTGTGTCAGTTGCAAGCAGAATGTATTTAAGATTCTGTGTGTCTTATTACGGAAGAGAACCAGCATCACTCTAAAGGTTCACAAGCATATAGGCTCCTTTTGTCTTTATTGGGGTTAAGCGCGCGTGCTCTGATGGCTACACCTGCACTAATGGAACAAGGAAATCTCATTTTCCATCACATGAACAGCCCTACACACAGAGCAAACAAGCATAATCTGCTTCTGCTTTTAGGAATTTGCATTTACTAAGGATTTTCATTTTTGCCCAGCTATAAACCCAGATTAAATTTTACATTCTGTTTGCTTTTACCAAAAAATATTAGCTGAAAATAGGAAGCTGCTGGCAACAGAGGAAGACCACCCTGTACAGAAAAAGTCTGCAAAAGTATTGCTACTTTCTCACTCAAGGAATCAGTACTTTCCACCTCTGACTACTTTAATTAAAATCCAACAATCCCCTTCTATATTAGAAAAAAAGCTGAGAAGATAGCATTTTTGGAACTGTGAGGGTGGGGAAGTGGAGGCTAAATCCTTTGACATCATCCTAATATACACAACGAGTATCATAACTGCTCGTGCCAAGAAAGCAGCAGCAGAATTCCACTCCTCTAAACTCATGCATTAGTAAACTTGTCTAGTCAATGACCATTAAACCTATGATGCTGGAAACTTTTCCACTAACAGAGATTCATACTAAAGTAGATTCCTTGAGTTGCCCAGCACAGATGTGTTTAAGCACTGGGAAAGCACAAATTCTGGCAAAGATCCCTTCATAGTCATCATCTATCTGACAATCCATGGTTTCAGATAATCACATTCTGAGTGCTATAGCTACATAGTCTGGGGTGGGCATTTTGGAGGACATTTACAAAGAAAAAAAAAAAACAGAGTCCCTCCTTGTTCTGCTGTTGTGACACACTTCTGGGAAAGGATACTATATTGGTTCCGATGTTTTGCATTTTCCTTCATCCGCCGTAACTGCTGCTGGTGACATTTCATACTCCAAGGGTTATGATGCTTAAACTGTGAACTGACATTCCCCTTTTTCTCTACACTGTAATACAAGACTTCAGATTTCTTCAGCCACTCAAATTCTTCCTCTAATTTGTGACTAGAAAACAAAAAAAGTAAGAAGTCAGAAGTCGAATGGAAAAAGTACCCTAATTTTAAAAGGAAAAGATATAATTTATTCTAGCTTTACATATTACACCCTGATGACCCTCAACTACTGAATGCTTTCATTTAGCCCATTCATATGTATTTCATAATATTTCTACCAACATTATACATGGGTCTGGGCAAGGTGCCCATTGTTGATACTTCAATCTTCATAAATCTTCCACAATCTGTGACTATATGATAATTTAGATTTACAGATTTCAACAGACCCTATAAAACAAACACTAATGATATCTATAGAATCTCTCACCAGCTTGAACTACTCTGATAGAAGCACTGCCGGGTAAGTTTTCCAGGTTTTCATTTTGTTATAGCTCTCTGGTAACTGCCACTACAGTACATCACAGATCAAGGGTTTTGAATTGGGCACAGGTTTGCAGAAATCCTGCTTTACCTCAAACTGCATTTTTCCTCATTCACCCATGCAAGAGATTCCAGCATTCAGCACAGCTGAATATTTCTCTTACACAGTCATGCTCTTGCTGCCATTATAGTTAGAAAATAATTAGAATCTTAGACCCTTCCTCAACTGACCAGTGCAAAAACATAATTGTGAAGAAGATCAAATAAAACTGGCCTGAACGGAAACCACTTCTGCTACTGAAAGTGTTTCACAGGGGAGAGCAGAGGAGACAAAAAGAAATGAGAGTGAGAGGAAGAGACAAATAGCAGAAGAGACAGAAGGACCTGATAAAACCTCCATTTTAGCACTGAAACATAGCCCCCAGGTGTAGATATGAGTAAAATTAAACATCAGAACAGATAAGAATAAAATTAAACACATGGAGGTTATGTTTCACTTGGAGGAAGTTAGGTCACTTCCTTTTGACCTACCTTTTCATTTTTTCCTCTTTCCTGTGCTGTCGGACCCATTCCTTAGTTATCTTGTCATTTTCTAATAATACAGTCTTTTTGTTAGTCCACCTCAACAACTTATTTTTGGGCTCACAGTCAGAATTATCTATGCTTTCCAAGTTATCATGGTCCCCATTTAATGGATAGGCTATTAGACACAGGTTTCCATCTTCATCCTCTTCAAAGCTCACTGACACTACACCTGGGGAAAGAAAGGAAATGACCAGTTAGTAATTAATGACATGGCACGCAAACACTTTATGCAACATGATTTTACATGAAGAATATAGCAACTTTTGGTTTTTCTCTTACCCAGGTCCTTAGTTTTTATCTTGCCACAGGCCAAAACTCATCTGTCAACCTAACAAATATCAAAACATCTAGACAAAATGACACCTCACAGAGAAGACAATTTATCATGGAGACAAAACAACAGTGACAGAAGAGATTTTTCTCTCTCTGATGCACAGAGTCAAATAGGAATCAAATAATAACAGGAGACGATTTCAATTATTGAAAAATTTTATTAATTTAAAAAAAGTCTGACTGGTCTGACCCTAGGAGAGATGTAAAACATTTTATATTTACATCTTGCAGTGAAAAATAACCTGCACAGAAACACCAAAAGCTTTAAGTTTTGCATGACAGCAAAGCAAAAAGCATTTATCCAGATAAAATTTTTTTTGCGGGATAATAGATTCCAAGGGCAAGGATAGGCTTGCAAGCAGAGCAAAACAAGAAAAATGTCACACATTACAACAGATACTAATTCAAAGGCTTCCACTTAGAATCACCACGTTTAATTTTACAATTTTTTTTCCTTTTTGGAATGTATATTTTATTGATATTGGTTATGCAGCAGTCTCGTGAAATAAAGAACAAAAAGCAATACAAAGCAAATCTGATTGTAGTACACAGAAACATGGTGAACCTTGAAAGCATTTTTTCCTCCTCATCTCAAGAGTCTCTAGAATACTGCATTGTATATTAAGAGTCTTAGAGGAAAGTTCTGACAGGGTTGCCCCCAGTGCCATATTAGAAAGTTTCAATGATTATCGAAGAAGCCGTAACAATTGACTGAATGTTTTGGTTTTTTTTTTTTTCTCAGTCCTTTCTCTTTATCCTCAAATCAATCAATCTGCACAGTTCTTGCCGCTCATCACTCGGCCGGAGGAGAGAGTTCTCGGCGAGAGATTGGCACTTCTGAGCTGGGCAGGCGGTTCTGGGACCTACAGTAGCTGGGGTAGGGAGTGCAGAAGCTCTGACTGACAGTCCTGCTGCCACAAAGGAAAGGACTACAGGAAAAAATGGGGGAGCCAGCTAGCAAATGGCCTTTGGCTTTTTCCTGGAAAAAACAACAGAGATGGACCAAATGAGGCCCCTTACCCCTAAATCCCTCCCACGCTCCCCAAAAAAGAAAAATCACATATACTAGTACAATTGTTCTACAACATTTTGTAAAGTATCATTTATAGAGCACATTTTCTTCAACAATTCCAAAAGAGCTTTTAATAAGATGTGTTCAAACCCCTCAGCATTTGTGTGAACAATCAGGCAATATAACTTTGAAACATCTTCTCTGAAGTCCTCCAATTTTACAATGAAATATTAAAAGAAACTTGGTCACCCTTACTCAGTGCTCAAGTCTAAAATGCTTTAAAAAGCAATTCAAAATGAATAAATGCTTCAGACTTATTTTATCAATTAATCACCAGACAACAGTTAATGGAATACCCCACAAAGAGAGAAGCATTTTGTTTAACTAGTGCAATGCTTAAAAGAACTGGAATTTCCACTCCTACATACCATCTGACTCAGCCTCATCATGGCTACTTGATCCTTGCCTACCTAAATGCCACGAATTTTCATTTCCTTAAAGGCAGAAACAAACTGCAAATGTTTAACAAGATACTTTTCAACTTTCTTTGCTATACTGACGTTGTTATTTATAGTCATTAAAATATGAGAGTTAGAGGACAACCCAAAACACAAAACAATACAGCTAAACTTCCACAAAACATGTATTCAGGCAATCTGACCCAGCCCCTGAAGACACACATTAAACAAGAGGCAATAAATTAATTAAAAAAATAAAAATCAGAAATAAAAACAAAAGTATTACTGAGAACAATTACAAGCTGTTAGCTACTTACCTGTCTGTGCCTAAGGGAGATATATGGGCTGTCACCAGCAGAGTTGCTCTACTCTAATGCTGTTAGTCAGCCCAAAGACCCATTGGGGCAAGCATCTCCACCCTGCATCTCCACAGCCTGGCTCAGACAACATCAAAATACATGAAAAGAAAACCCCTAAAATCTCTTCCGCACAGAACAGATTTTAGAGGAAACAGAGAGCACACTTGGATTTACAAAAGAGAAAAAGCCCAACCCCTTTCTAAGGTTTTGTAACATACCTTCATACTGTGGAGTGAATTTACGCATTTCTGTTGGGAGAGTCTCATAGAATTGGTGTTCCCTTTGGATGAGGGGTTTACAGATGGTCTTGTCATTAAACCGGAGGACACAGGAGTGACCCCCAACCTGGTGGACAAAAGGCTCGAGCAGGACTCCCTTGGCATAATGCTCCACTTCCATTGCTCCAAATGCTGGGCTCATCCTTGTAGCACATTAGACAGAACAATGTGGCAGTGGGGAAGGCAGTTCAGAAGTAGAAGATCTGTCTCCCAAAAGGTGTTTATTCCAGTTTAAAAAGTCTGTTAAAACAAGTACAATAGAATCCTTTGCGTTAATAACTTTGTATGCTGAGGTCCGAGCAAGCAAAGCTAACAGTTATTTTTGTAAGACAGCAAAAGAAACTGAATGTAAACAATCCTCTATGCCAGGAGGAACTGAAAAGAACCTTACAGCTTAAGTGCTGAGGCAAATAAGAGTGAGGTCATACAAGCAGAGAAAAACAAAGCCACATACCCCTCCCACCAAAGCCTCAACCAATGAGAATTAAATTTAGCTGCTACGCAGAACCACAATGTGTGTGGGGGGGAGGGGGGAGATGAGGCCACATAAAAAAAAGGAAGGGTGAAAAACTTACTGCTTCTTTCAGCTGTTCTCGTTACTAACCCTCACAGCATTTTCTTATCAATAGAAAGGCCCACAGGGCAAACTGACGATAATAAAACTTCAAGTTTTAGCACTTTATTCTACCCACTCATATTAGGTATTAAACAGAGTTTAGATCCAAGTTAGGCTTTAGAAATAAGCTATGGTGTACACTTACAGAACTACACAAATCAATCGTAAATCCTGGCATAAGTTTCCATTTAATGCATGTGTTGTTTTACTAACTTTCAACACAAACACAAGCTATAAAGAATGAAAGACGAGTTAAAAACTCCCACTAAATGGGCAAATCATTTTTTCCAGGAAGTGAAAAAAAGAACCTATAAAAACCTACCCCATCTATAAAAATGCACTTTCTACAATGTATTCTTTCAAAGTAACTTTGAACAGAAATATGCTGCCATGCACTGTTCATGTCATCTGTAAAAAATATTGATCACGGTAATTAAACTTTTAAACAGTTTATTTTTTATATCATTCAACAATTTTCAAATGTACTAAACTGAATAGCTAAAGGCAGAGAAATCTTTTGTAGAAAGCCGCCAGATAATAAATAGTATCCAGAAGGCTGCAGACTGACCACCATTATTAACCACTTTTAGTTACCTGTTATTTTACTGTTTCATTTTACAGATTAAAAGCAGTACAGAATGAAAAAATCACACAAAGACTAAATCTTATTAGCAAATGTAGGATGAGTAATTCTAATTTGAGACCCTTAACTTTAGTACCTAAAAAATGAACTGACACTTTATTCCATCTTAAAGAATGTTACATGAACAAATATGTCACTTAATTCAAAGAAAATGCAAAGTGTTCTAGGTCACAGGGCTATTTTTGTCTGTCCTCAGATATTTATTAGCAGCTTACTCTTAAAACTAAAGAACTGAAAGCTTATGGCAGTGGCAATGATGTTAAAAGAACTATAAATATCTACACTACTTTTCAGACATAACATTAAGCTGTTTATCTGCCTAATTTATTTTAGCAGAGACAATGGGTCAACCAATTTAATTCTGGCTGCTGGAAAATACACCTGCAACTAAGAGGGCTCTGTCAGTGAATTGTTCCCATATACACTCAAGTTAACAATATATAAAAATTCCAAATCTCCCAAGTATGGAGAACATACTAGGCAACACCATTAACTACTAGATTTTTACACCAAGACTGAATTAGAGAAACAAAAGAAAATTTATCAATATAATCAATTCTACAGCAAACGAATTTAACACCTAACTTAAGCAATGGATTCTCAAAACATTGTACAATATTGTATTTGATATTCTAGTTATATTTTATATTGGGGAAGGCATGTCCCCTTCCTAATCTAAATGGATTTTCCAATATTTTTCAGATTATAACCACTAAATCTACTTGGCAAGAGAAAAAAATGTTGTATCTACATTAACAGAAATAATAAAAACTCTAATGTTTTAGCTGAACCTATACAAATACAAACTGAAGACTTCCAATATTTATTTGGAACTAGCTTGTTTAAAATACAAGTATGTTTTTAATGTGATTTTTGTTGTCTGTAGTTTGCTGGTACTGAAATTTGTCCTTACCCTACCTCATGAATATGAACTGACCCTGTCAATTTAAGCAACATTGTTTTATCCAGAAGACGGCACTCTTAGTATTCTTCAATTGCAGCAAATTACAGAATACGTACTCTGACCTTATCCTACTGCATTTCTACCCACCTTATGAAAATACTGCTATGGTGCCCTCTACCCAGATAGCAACAGTCAATCACTACACTTGTCAGTTACTAAGATACAAGACAACACAAAAAAAGTCCATTTAAAAACAGATATTCCAATGTGCTTCTAAGATTGGGTTACATTTCAATAATCAACTTTTTGGGTTTTTTTAAGGGTTGCTTGCAATCACTAACACTGCTTCATATATATTTTTTCAACCTAATTTTAAAATCCCCAAAGATTTAATCAGGCTTCCTGTAGCCAACAACTCCAGCCCTCTGGAATTTTGTTCAATCCTAGATAACAAACAAAAGCTGTACCGCTTTAATTATAAGGTACACTCAAAAGCAGTACATCATCACCTTGTGCAGCTTTGTTATACCAGTACTAGCGTATTCCAATATGTTAAGGGGAATAAGTTATACCAGTATGAGCACTTTTATACCAGCATAACTGTGTCCACACTAGAAACTGTATCAGAATAACAACTTCAACAACAAAATAAATAAATAAATCACACTCCTTAACTTAGTTATACTGATACAAAATCTGTGTGAAGACCAGGCCTAACCTTGTGTCAGAACAGCAGAATTTATACTGAAAAGTATGCTTATAAATATCATTATCAGTACATAAAGGAAGTAAATATCTGCCAAAAGAAGAAGGTTCACCTAAGAAAAACACACCATGCCCCTCCCTCACATCCCTAGTGAACTCATTAGTTCTTCAATGTGACTTCACAACTTGTCTTCTTTCATCTAGACCCAAATGGTCTATAAGGTATTTGCACACTGTGTATTCAGAAAACAGTAGTCACCTGGGTATGACATTAACCAGTATGTAGTTCAACATGGAAAAAATCCTACTACTTTTATCATTGAATTTGTATCTGGTAAAGGCACCACAAAAATTATGCCATATCTGATGTAAGCGCTAAATCAGAATTAAGCCATATACATGTTCTCATAATAGCTGTGTTTTATGTGAAATTTTATCAAATTCATTATCTCATATTTAGGCAAAATTTTCAGTGAGAGGATTTGGGGTCATCGGTATGCAGATACCTGCAAAAAGCTCCCATTTTGACTAAGCATGAGAGGTAAATACAAATCCTTCAGAGTAATTGGGAAAAAACTAAACGGAAGGTGACTTTCACTATGGCTGTGTTATGTAAATGCTCCTTATATTTTTATATTACTAGATTTAATTAAATAATGCGTATGTTCTGCATCTGGGATGCAGGAATGTGCTTTAAGAATGTGCCAGATTGCGGATTTCATTTTACACAATCAGACAAAGCTATTGCTGTTAAAATCTTAGAGCTTGGATACATGGGGAAATTGACTGCTATAATTATAATTAATTCTCCATGTGAACACTCTTATCTGAAATACGAGTACCCTTTTTTTGATTTAGCTTATTTCACTTATGAAGCAGTATAAACTAAGGTAAAAAAAGACACTCATTCTCCCAGAATAAGGGTTTCCACATAGTGAGTTATGCCAGAATAATTATAGCAGTGTAATTATGCTGGTACACTTCACTATGCAGATAAGCCCTTAGATAACAAAATTCAGTTTGGAACTTGGCTTTATTCTCAAGTACAGATTTTGAGGTAAGAAATCCTGGTTCCACTTCCTCACCACCCAAGGATACATTTAGACTGATTGCCTAACACTATAATGAATTCACTCAGTGAGAGGGTTAGATACTTCTGCAATTCTGTCCCCCCAGATGTACCGTGTGAATATAAATTAATTCTCAGTACTCTTTAGGTAAGCAGTGCAGAAAGAACAGTTTGGTTAAATGACTTTCACAAACTCAGTGACAGAGGCTTTGTCTAACTAGCAGTTTGTTGGTAAAACTTTTGTCCATCAGGGGTGTGAAAAAAAACCACCAGTGACCGACAAAAGTTTCATCAACAAAAGCGCTTTGTGTGGGCAGCATTATGTCAGTGGAAGATGCTCTCCCACTGACATAGCTACCGTCACTTGTTGGGGGTGATTTAAATATGCCGGTGAGAGAGCTCTTCCCCCCCCCCCCTCCTTGGCACAGAGCAGCAACAGGGAAGACCTTACTGCAGCACAGCTACAGCGATACAGCCGTGGCGCTGTAAGTTTTGTAGTGTAGACATAGCCACTGTGAGTCAATGTGATGGAACTGACTCAGAGAAGTTCCTGGTTCCTAGTAGCTTTCTCTCTGTCTCAGCTAGGCTTTGGAGTGCCTTTCTAGCAACATCTTTTAGTAATGAGATGTGTCAGCAAAAGAGACAAAGATAAACAGAGGATGCATTAAAGGATATTTCCTTATTTATACCACGCATTTCAAAATGGGAAAGTCAGCGGGATTTAACTTGAAGGAATTGGATATAAGCTCTGCTTTTATATAGTTTTTATTAAAAAGTAACTCAACAAATCATTGAATGTCATTATTAAGATATTAAGACTCCTGGACAGTCAATTGTAAAGACCTGAAGGAAAACATGTACACACATGGAATCTCTGTAATCTGAAGAAACTCAAGAGGACCTTATTTCTGCTAAGTGGAGACTACATTTAAATGCACTGATTTTATTCTTACAAGCATTCACCATGACCATATGACCACCCAAAGCATATTACTCTGGATTCAGTTTTGATAAAATGACTAATCACTGCAGGTTTGCTTGCTCTACATCTACTAACTGACACTACAGCATCAATAGAACAAATTCATTAGAACAAAATCCGTTCAGCAGAAAAGCTGAAGAGCTACCCTGTCTTCCAGTTAGTCCATTATATACTTTATACCTGCCTGGAGACAGAGACAAATCCAAAAAGAGGTTAAAATAATTTCCCCCCATATTTGGAAGATCCAGGGGACTTTTGCTACCTCAATAAAAGAAGACTGCCTCCTTGTAATGAAATAACAGCACTGACTTAACACAATTGCTTTGCCAGAGTTACCTTTGTTGCATGACTGGCAACTACAACAATTACACAGCTCTGGAAGATAAAAAAACAGATAAGCCCATTTTATCTGGAAGAGTTTGATGACAGCTCTTCTTGAGCCTTTATACACTTCTTAAATAAACAACGAAAATCCAGGCCTAAGCTATATGTAAACTTACTCACAGGATTTCTTCACAACTATTTTAAACACCCTCTCCCAAACTAAAAGAACTAACCAAATAGTCAACCTAATGGACTAACTGCCAGGGAGGCAATTGGCTAAAAACGAATTCTGATTATCTTTAATATTAGAGCTTTAACAGGAGAAAGCTGCTCTTGGATTCTTACTTCACATAAGACTGTACAGATAGATGTTCACTGGGTGGAAAGTATCCATATATCAATTTCAGAAATTAAAGCAAGAAAGCTTCTGTTCCAATTATTTATATTAAAGATGATAATTCAAAGTTTAAATTGTATGAACTTTCTCTTCTTTAAGTCACTGAAAGGAGGAAGGATGGTCCAGTGGTTAGGCACTAGCCTAGGACTTTGAAAATCTGGATTCAAATCCCTACTCTGCCATAGACTTTGTGTCCTTCAGAAAGTCACAGCCTTTCCGGCCTCAGTTCCCTATCTGTAAAATGTGGATAACTGCACTTCCCTGCCACACAAGGGTGCTGTGATGATAAATACATAAGATCATGAGGCTCTCAGATACTATGGTAATGGGGACCAAATAAGTACATCAGGTACAAAGGTATTTTAAAGACAAGATTGACAGTTAAAGGGGTACACCTTTTTTCTACTCGAGGCAGCAAAATTACCCTTTAGAATGTCACTGTTTTCTATGAACACCTTCCCCCATTTCTAAATTGAAGTGTATTTGATCACCCCTTCACATACAGCCTGATCCAGCAGCAGATTTGCAGTAGCCCTGTGTCAGAATCAAAACATTTTAAACAGGTAAAACCATAAATCACATACCATTCAAAGCAGTTGCCACTAACAAGTTTTGATAAAACAAAAGTCTATGTGGGTAATAGGACAGCTGCATCTATCCATCCTCACTAGCATGACTGGCAAGAATGCCAGGACTTTGAATGCAACTGTAAATACTACTGCTTCCTTGGAGTTACAGGATATAGATATCAATCATAGTACATAATGCTGGACACAAGTATATACAATCACTCATAAGATACATCTGATGTTGTAACATTTGCTGTGCTACTCTTCTCCAGAAACATCACAATTCCAGTCTTCCCTTACTCAGTTCTATTTTAATTTAAACAGGTGTGTACTTTCCCTGGCCCTCCCCTGGAGATATGCCCCAAATAGTTTTTAAAAATTCCCTAAAGTAATCTGTATAACTCTAGCATATTAATTCAGTTTGTGAGGTTATGAAACACAAACCTATCAAAAAAAGCAATTTCACTAATGTGTGTAACAGTAAAGGCTGCTGCTGCCTGGAATTTACCCATCCCCTCACCAAGTAGTCTTTTAAGATATTGAGAATACGAGTATCCAGGTTGGTGTAAATCATAGTTTCTCAACCTGTGGTACGCGTACCCCCGGGGATACGCGAGATACAAGCAGGGAGTACGCAGCAAAAAAACGCAGTGAAGGGAGGCGGGTGGCGGTAGCCGCGGACTTCTGGGTAAGCCAGGCAACAGATACCCGCTTCCCACCCAGTCCCAGCTGGGAGGTAGGCAGCAGCTGCTGGCTTGCGTGGCAGCCACTGGCTTTTTGGGAAACTGGGTGGAAGCCACTCGCGTCCCGCCCAGTCCCAGCTCCCAGGTGGAAGCCTGGCAGCAGCCTCCTGAGCCTCACGAGCTGGGCTCGCAGTTGGGTGGCCGCCACCTGTTCCCCGGCTCTGAGCTGAGGGACAGCCTCCCACGCCCTACTGCCTGCTCACATCCCTCGGTCCCAGCCTCCACGGAAGCCTCCTTCGTCCCAGCTCGGACTGGGTGGCAGTCGCCCACCTACCGGGCTGGCAGCCAGGCGGCAGCTGCCTCCAACTTGCCCAGGTGGCAACTCCTCTCCCCGGCTCAAAGCCTGGTGCCCAGAAAGCCAGGCAGACTTGCCCAGTCCAGAACCCCCAGGTTTACTTGTCAATTTCACTGTTCTAGCTGAGCAGTGAAATTGACAACTATGACAGCCCCAGAATTTACCAGTATAAAAATCTTAAGAGGGACCCACACAGTGTGATCTGTCCCAGGCCCGCACCCCTCTAGGGACGGCCATGGGGAGCGCTGCTATCCACTCTGGTGGGCCGCTAGTGCCTGCTCATACCTCACAAGTTCCGGCCTGTGTGAGAACACCACATGACCACGCCAGCAGGCCATAGTGTAGGAGGAAGGAGGGGAGAAACAGCAGGGGGTTTTGTGATCTGCCACAGCCACACAGCATTGCAGGACTCAGAACTCTCCTGCTTTACAAGAAATACAGTTGTCCAGTGGTAAATGGGAAAAAGACTATTTCTCAGTAGAAAACTGAGTGCTGGAGTACTTATTAAAATTTTCAGAAGTTAGGGGGTACTTGCTACTTAAAATGTTGAGAAACACTGATGTAAATCACTGACATCTTGTTTCCTACACACACACAAAATACCAAAGAGAAATGCTTGAGTTCTATACTTCGCTTAATCTATTTTTTCCCCTAAAGTGAAACAAAGTCAAGTTAAAGAGGTTACAAAGTTTTTCCTGGTCAGACAAGAATGTACATCTAATCCATTCAGCTCTTGAGTTATATAATACCTGGAAAAACTAATTTATTTTTCAAGAATATAACTGCCATAGTAAGTGAAGACTCGAGGGTCACCTATTCTAAGCTGCCTGAACTTTTTGCTGGAAATGGACCCATTTTAATCTATTTTTGGAACTAGTTCCTAAAAATACCACCCAATATATATGAAAAAAACCCAATAGTGTTCTTTGTCATACTTGACAAAAAAGGTACTAGCAAGTCTTTAATCTTTTGAAAATATGATACAAAGGGCTAAAATTCTATATGATTAGGTATAGACAAACATTATTCAAGAAACAAAAGAATAAAAATTCCTGAACTAAGACAGGCACAGGAACTTCTTCCTTGTTACCATGAATCTGAGGACAATCTAGCTACATTTCCCCAAAATAGTTTTTAAACTAGCAGCATTATGGTCACTCAACAAAATGGACCCTGAGGTCCTTCTTGTGGCCACAACTGCATTCCAATGCAGAACAAATTTTCCATGACAAATAATAATACAAGTTGAGACCTTTATTTCTCTGGTTTCCCATCAATTTTAAATGGCTCTGCCAACTTGACAGCATGCTACTTTGTTCCCCATGGTGTTTCAGCTCTTTTAAGAGCCCCGAGAGCTTGGAGATAGTAGGACGATTTTATTTTCTCAGGAGGAACAAACAGCAACCGACCTTTAGAATACACTATCACAATTTAGAGACAAACAGCAGGTTTTGTTTTCCCAAAACATTTTTTCCAAAAGCAGTAACACAGTGAGGAAAAGCCAGCAGCAATCACCATCAGACAAGTTTTAGGGGAGAAGATGAAGGATCCACCAGTTGTGGTGCCTAATGCATAGCCATATGCATAACAGTGAAAATAGAGGCAAAATATTTAATGACATATACAAATAATAAGTACAGACAATTATGAATTGCAAAGGTGTAATACTAGGGAGAATTCCAGGAGAGCACAAGAACAAAACTCAAAATGGGTGTGATGTCTCCAGAACCTCTGATGTATTTATATTTATACAATGCATAATAAAGACGACCCATCTAATGATCTACATGCTCCTGTCAATTTTTAAAGAATATATTTAAACAAGCACACCTATCTATTCTTCCCCCAGATTCAAATACTCAGTGATAATATAATGATGAATTAACTGACCCCTTGCAGAATCCCCAGAGTCCCACACCAAGACCTACCCCATACCCATTTTTTCCATGAGCCATGATGATAAGATAGATCTCATACTGTACCTAGGCTAACAAACTCAGACTGTTACAGACCCAGGAGTGAAGTGAGCTCCAAAGGCCCAGGCTCTAATGGAGAGGATGACACCAGACGGGGAAACAAGATGGATTTCATTAAACTACAGGAAGACAAAATAATTATTTTACTTATAAGGTGTCCATGTTCAGTTCCCAGAATTAACAGATAAAGAAAAAAAAAACCAAGCAAAATTAAAAATGATTTCATCACATGTTCCTAGCAACATGATTATGGCACATGCTGCGGCAAAAATTCCTGGATGAGCTTATTTCTTACCTTTCCCTCCTGCTGTGCTCTCTGCTCTTGGGACAAACTCTGGTCTAAATTCTGTGCTGTCCCCACCCCACCTCTTCTTCTGCTCTCCTCACCATGGAACATCTAAGTTTAATGTGCTTTTCAGCTGAACAACTTTCTGCTCCAACATCCAGTCTTTAATGTTGGATGGCAAGACCATATACAGAACATAACTACAAAGCTCTTGACAAAGAAATGAAGTGTTTGGTTAAAGTATTAAACAGTTACCTAACTTAAATACATCTCCACTAGAAAACTATTTGCAGAAGTATGATTTAAATGGCTGACTACTGCAGGAGACTTATGAATTGAAACAAATGGTGTATATGAATGGCTTATTAGAGCCAGTTTCAGTACAGAATATAAGATAAGAGTTAGAAATCAGATCCATTGGAAGTCTCCAGGATGAGCAGCAGTGATCTCAACAAAGGAGACTCTCTCTGAAATTAGCTTTTAATTTGTTTTCCATGTTTTATTCCCAACAAAAATGAAAACTTGTTTGCTACCATTTTTGAATATGTAGCATTGAATGAGTCTTTAATTCTACTATAAACCACTCCTGGCTAACATTATACAAATTGCTAAACTTTGTGAATAAATACAGTTATAGAAACATGTCCACTAAGTCAAAATAAATAAAATTCTATGGGATCTAATGCTCATGATAAACCACTATATCCAATGATCTCTGCACTTTTCACCTTCGGACAAAAAAATACACACCTGTCCCTGCTGCGCTATACCATGAATTCAAACTTAAGGGCTGTAAAACATGTTTTGGTATCAAGAGCTTCATTACACTAATTAGTCATTTCCCCAAGGGAAGATCTTTTATGAACTTCTGTACAACTACATTGTTTTGACTAAGAGTTTTCTCTTACTCATATTCAGTTCACAGCCCCCTAATCCTAATATTTTTCTAGCTCTTCCACAGCTGGGTCTCAACACATATTTTAAGGAGATAAATACTTTATATTTAGAAGAGGATTTTCAAAGGTAATTAGGTGCCCAAATCCTACTGACTTCCAATGTGATTTGGGGTCTAACTCCTGGGCTCCTTTGAAAATCCCAGTTTAAATTAAGTTTTTATAAATTAATGTAAACCGTAAGTGTTCTTTTATTATAGACAGATGAGTGACCGAAATCCATCATCACATACTTCATACAATCTAATGGGTTGTAATGAATAAGAGCAATATACATCTGCAGCCACTTGTCACATACACATCAAAGGCAATTTGAAGAAAAGATTTTCATGTCTCATTTTTGTAATTACTTGCAATTTGAAATAAAGGTTCCCAAATGCAGATTCCTAGTCTTCTAATGACTATTTCTGATGCATCATGGCAGAGTGAGCCTGCATGCATTTCGAAGAGATATCCATAAGGTTCATGACTGGTATGTACCAGGGATGCCCCTTAGAAACTATATTAAATGCATTTAAGGCAACAACCAGCGCTAAGTATGTCACCTTAGTGTAATACTATTATCTATCCATACATTTTTAATGAGAACAGCAAATTATTTAGAGGGTACATTAGGTATCTGTTCCTGCCCTAATTTCAATTTCAAGTCAACAACGTATCAAAGGCTCTTTTGGCAGCAGCACACCATTGTTGTCCACAAAGGTGCAACTTCATTTGACTAAGTCAGAAATTTCTGCCAAGTCTGTGACCAACATTCTCTCCTTTGAGCATACACTTCACACATTCTAAATTGTTACTGTGCACAGTGAGAGTCTACCATCATGATAATGCGCTCATAGCATTTATAGTTGGCTGAATATTTTTCAAAAACTTTATAAAAACAGTTTTTGACAAAAAAAGTGGAAATTTTTTTTATTCAAATGAAAAATTTCTAAATGAAACAAAAGGCTCTGGTTTGATTTTTCAACTCTCCCACACCCACACTTTCCCTTGTCCTCCCCTTTTTTTTACCCTCCTGCTCTGCACTCAGCACACACCTACTAGAAAAAAAGGGGGAAATAGTTTTTTTTTATAACAACTGCCACACACACGCTTTTCCAGTTAAATAAAAAGGAGGAAGGGAAGAGAAGTGAAAAATGAGAGAGAAATAAAGGGAAATGAAAATTGGTTTGAATTTTTTGCACAAAATAATTTCAACCGTCCTTACTTTGATAAACCTCTCCACGGCTGACACAGAAAAACTATAGTTCTGGTTTGTCAAACACACTTCAGGAATCTTCCAGCTTTCTAAGTGAGACGTTCTAGCAACTATAGTTAAACAAAGGTCTTATTTTAAAAAGTAACATCTTCATCTACACTTCAATGGGGCAAATTCATATTCAACAGTAATTCAACAGTTAGCTGAACCTGTGTGTTAGGAACTTCTTTCAAAGGTTACAAAATCAATACAGTAAGCCACTAGTATTTCAAGAAACAAGGCTCCTCTTAAGAGCTTATGAAATACAGTTGAATGCACAGGAAAATAGCTGACCAGAGTCAACAGAAGTTGCATTTATTATGCATAGCAGCCAGTGCACTGAAGTGGGATAGGAGATCGATCTCTTATGAAATCTTTCCCAACCACAGATCAGATCAAGGATAAACAAAGGCAAAACAGAGAAGGGAGTCAGTCTCTTAAGCAAAATTTCTTAATTAGTGATACTGTGCAATCTGACTGGAAAAAACAACACTTGTCTACAACACTTGTATTTGTGATTCAAGTAAAATATTAAAGCAGGTAAGGGCCTAATTCTTTACCTGTCACAACCACAAAATTTTCTCAAATTAAATATTGTTCAACAATGAACTTTTACAATAAAATTATATCAAGGTGGCCTTGTTTTTTTCTTCTCTACAGTATTATTCAGATGTATTTCATACCCAAAGCTTTATATTTGACTTACTCGACACTTTTCATCCTTTTGTAGTGAGAGGTTGGCTTCCCCAAGACATCATATACAATCAATAACATACATGCCAGAACCATCATTGTCACGTTCATCTATTCCAATCTGTAAACTAAGTCCTAAGATTCAAACAGCCATGTGAAATCACCTGAGTAGCAACTTGATGGTCCACAGTGGCAGGTCTCATAACCCTGAACTCCAAAATGCACCTGAAAATAACTATTTTAAGTTATAATTAGCCCATCTGATGAAGGATGACCAAATCAATATTACGCCTATATGAGTTGCCACTTTTTACAAAAGTATATCACAACAGCAGTCAATGATTCTGCACTATAAGCAAAGGTGGCTAATGCTACTTTACTCAATCTCAGGGTCCAATAGGACTTGGCAGGCAAATAGCCATTGGCAGAATCCATTAGCCCCCCCAAACAAGAACTGAAGAATCACTGTGAGGAGGTTGCTGACAGCCCACTTCTCTGTTTACAGCCAGGGGGGCAGCAACACCCAGTAAAACATTTATGGAGTCAATGGGACCAAGAATATGGATATTTTTCCCTAGATAATGCAGTTTTAGTGTTTATGTATAAGGGCATTTTGACAAAAAAATGCTGATTTCAGCTACAGGTCAGAGTATTTAATGGGAACATGATTTTACCTTTTAATTTTAACTTTCTGAGCAGATTATGCATAGTTCTCTAACTTATTCATTCATTTACACTTCCACTCAATATTCTGAGAAAGTACCAGTTGGCTCTTCAAATTTTTTTTAAGCAAAACGGATAAATTGCTCTCAAGTTTTTTAAACTGTCAATAAAACTGTACATTCATCTACAAAGTCCTCGAAAGGAGAACGCTGTCATAATGAATTCTGGAAACAATAATCCTCAAAAGAATTTTTGTACTTTTCCCGCATTCACGTTTTTCACAAGATTGACCTCCTGGCATTTTAAACATCTACTAATAAGGTTTCCCACCACAAATCAGATCTAATAAGAACTGCAATTTTTTAAAACAATGTATTTAGTTACCCCCTGCACAATGTATTAAATCGCATAAAAGCAGATCAATAACTCAGATTAGGTTTTATTCAAAACAGCTAACGTACTGGTATGGTTCTGCTTAGCTCCCACTTGGGAGTGCAAAATGGAAACTGACCCACCTCTGGTCCAATTCTAAAACTGCAATTAGCAATAATGCATCATCTCTTGTAGCTTTGCCATGCACCCTCTGAACAGAAAAGGCAGATTTATACCAACTCATTAAATTGAGACCACAGGCCAGATATGAACTGGGTGAAAAGTCTGAGAATACTATCAATGAAAATTATATTCCTCAAGCCTTGAAACTCGGAAGAATTAATCAGTAAATGGCAAAACTCCCATTGATTTAAATGGGACTAGGATTTCACCGTAGGTATTTGTTTTAATTAGCAGGATTACATTCTCTCACATATGCAGACAAATAAATTAGTGAAATGATGTTGTCTGGAAGACATCAAATATTTTCCATATTCAAGATTACAGGTATTTTCAGAAGATCTATGACTATATTTCTATTGGCTCTGCCTGGCTTTAATTCCCCCTATATTCTCTTAAGAAGAGTTTTACATGCATGGAAACAAGAACAAGGTAAGCAATCTAGCAAGTGCAAGCTGAAACCAACAGGCACAGTCTATCTGTCTGTAAGTCTACAAGATCACATTCACAGCAAAGGGAAGATGACAGGTCTAATATCTGCTCTCTGGAATCCATTGCACATATAAATGACATCTAAGTAGAAGATAGCTGTCCATTATCAAAGTAAACAAGTCATTCCAACTGTGTGTAAAGTCATATTTACTGCGAACTGATATTCTAATACATAAACATTTATCAATCCAAAAGCATACAAGTCAGCAGGTTTCTCAAAGTAGTAGCGAAATAAGTTATTTCATGCCAAATCCGGGGTTCTCCAACCTTTTCGCTCAATATGAACAGTTATTTCTAACTCTGCACAACTTAAGAGCTT
The DNA here is from genome assembly GCF_026122565.2 of Emydura macquarii macquarii. NCBI lineage: Eukaryota > Metazoa > Chordata > Testudines > Chelidae > Emydura > Emydura macquarii. Next base: position 12,674,478 of record NW_027131105.1, on the reverse strand, counting down.
TTCAACATTTTTAGTTACTTTTTTAATGCTTTCAAACAGCTTGATTACAAAACAAAGTCCAATGCCTATGTCAAGAAGATAAATAGTTAATAGTCTGTAGCTGTCTTGGCAACTATATGGCTAAAATAAAAAAACAACGCATACATAAAACAGTATAAACCCAATACAAGTGACCTTAAATTTACACCACCAGCTTTCTCAAAACAGAGTTCCAAGTACCAATGATCACTGCTAGTAGGATAAACATAAATCTTGGAAAAGGCAACTTGCTTAATAAACCAAATCTCCCAATAACTTTAAAGGTGAAAAACTAGGCCAGTGTCTTTTTTGGGTTCTTGTAATAAAGATAATATGCAATAATGTGTAATAAAGGCTTGCAAGGGTTAGTTTGATCTTTTGTTTATTTTATTACTTTATTTTCCCCCCAAGTTTGGAGATTTTTTTTCTTGCTTGTTTTACATTTTAGAAATTTAGGCCTTTTCTACCCTGGAAGACTATGGCTGAAGATCTAGTGAAATGAGAATCGTCACTAAAAGATTCAAAGTAGAGGAGGTAAAAAACAGAGGAGGGGGGGCATTTTTTGGTAAAGTGTAATTTTTTTAAAATCCGTTGTAAGTTACTTTTGACAAGTTACTTTTAACAAGGAATCAGGCAACAGGACCTACTGGTTTAAAAAGCACCCTACTTTTTAACTAAAGCAACAATAGTATCTATTAATGCTAACAGCATCAGAAAATATAGGTTACCCTTAGTTTGGTTACTTTACTTTCTTCACAGGCTAGAGTCCTACACCTTATGTACACAAGAAAAGAGCATCACTTTAAATTTAAGATATGATGTTAATCCAGTGTAAACCTCTGTGTAGACACACTTGTTTAGGTTTTAAAGTACCTTATTTCAATTTAGCTTAAACAGATTCCTAACCCATTTAAACTAAACTGACCTAAGCCTGGTTTAAACCAAAGTAAGAATATAGCTTTTGATGTCAATTTAATTAAATCAGTTTAAAATCATACATTATGTTAAACTGATGCAACTTTCTCATATAGACAAGGCCTCAAAACACATAAAACAACAAGTACGCATGCAGTTTGTCAGCAATAGCATTTGTACTCAGGAGTTGTATTAATTTGATTGATGTCATAATGAAAGTCTATGACCATAATACTGTCTAAATATCTCAAGTACAGCACAGATTTACTGTACATTTAGAACTGATCCAAACACAAAACAGGAGCACTTGCTAAAATAAAGTGCTCTTTTTCAATGAGCATGAAACAAAGATTCACCCACACTTCCTGACAAACCTCAAACACTGTAAAAGCTTTCTGCATCATACTACTGCATAGCTATTTAAGTATTCTGGTCAAGACCCTCTATGCATAACGAAAACAGACTAAAATTGGGCATAGCAAAAATGACAAATTCTAGTTAGTAGAAGGCTTAGTAAAGCTAAAAATTTAAACATCCTGGGATATTTTTAGCAATGTAAATGAAGTGGTGGTGGTGGCGGTGGCTTATTTTTTTAAAAGTCTGTTTTTAATCATTATATAGATTAGTCAAGAAATTGGGTTGGATCTCAGAATGAGACCTCAGATTGAGACTAAGGGCCGTCTAAAAGAAAAAGTTAAAGGAAAAAGAAAAGTCTTTAGCTCAATTTTTAAAAAGTTCTTAAAATCTATTTAATCAGCATTGTTAACAAACACAGTATTTGACAAAAAATGTTCTCTGATGAGTTTAGAATCCAAACACAAAAGATCAGGGAAGAGACTTATGCTGGGATCATTAATGATGAGAATGGACTGTTTAAAGAGGGAGCTTTTAAGGAAGGATTTAAAGGATAAAAAAAAGTATCTGGCAGAAAGACCATTCATTACAGGGAGCACCACAGTAGAAGGCTCAAAGCAGGAAGCATGCAAAAAAGATGAAGACAAGACAAAGGCCATATCTACACTAAAGATTATAACCCCTTAGCGTACATACACCGCTACAGACATGGAATGGTTTTTCCATTGCTGTAGGAACTCCACCTACCCAAGCGCTGGTAGCTAGGTTGATGGAAGCATTCTTTGGTTGATTTAATTGCATTTGCACAAGAGGTTAAGGTCAGCAAAGCTACAGCATTCAGGGGTGTGGATTTTTCATACCTACATCTATGTTGACCTAAGTTTTAAGTGTAGACATGGCCTACGGTAAAAGAACTGGGATGAGCACAGGAACTGGAAAGTTAACTAGGAGGACGTTAGAGCAGAGAGGGGAAGATGATGTAAGGCTCTGAGGCCGAGGAACTTGTATTTGAAGTGACAAATCACAAAGCCAATAAGCAGCATGAGAAGAAGCAGAACTTTGGACAAACGGGAAGAGAGATAAGAAGAGGCAGGAAAGCCAGAGAGGAGAGACTAAGTGGTTCCAAATTAGCTAAAAGGCTACCTAAAAATCTATGTAATCACTATTACAATTTATCTACTTCTTCCATCTACCAAACTACAAGCAGCAAATCTTGTGTTGCTGTCTTACAAAAAATTTAAAAATGCCCACCCAGTCCTTTCTCAGTTACGAATCCCTTAACCAAAATAGCTACTTTGTGTGTTATATCCTCAACATGAAGGAATTGATAGACTGGAAGAAAAATCAGTGACAGTCTACTGAACAGACCTGATGTTTCCATCTTGAAATCAAGACAAGCACAAAATAACTGTTTAATTTTTGTGAAAGGATGAACTTTCCCCTGTGCAGATAACCACAGCTCTGGATGCCATTACTGATCTGAATAGCACTATTTTAAATAAAAAAGTAAACAACATGAACAAACATGCTTTACAACCTTGTGCAGTTTTGAAGCATCTTAAGCTACAGTTCTTAAAGCCTTTTAACTTATTTAATAAAGATAAATGTAATAAACTTATAGGATAACAATCCATCTACATCTATCTAAAAAGTAAGAGTACTGCCCACATCCATTCTAAGACTTTAGTGTTATCACATTAGTGTGATCCACCCCAATCTTTTTAACAAAACTAGACATATCCATGACATCAAAAAGCCACGGCTGCATGAAGCAGGAAGTTAAAAAACAGCTTTAGTGGTTAAGCCATCAGTTCAATGCCCTCAGAGACAAGCAGCCAGCACCTGACTACAAGCATTTAATAGGGTTTTAATTTTAGCAAACCTTTTCTTCTGCTTTCAAGATGTGTAGTGAATTTTAAACCACTGTCTGGCAAACAACAGTGGTTCCTAGCTCCTATATCACATTACAATGCCTGTCCAGTGGTGTTAAATGTATCACGCTGTCTCTTGGTAATGTGTATTTTTGTAACAGGACAGAGGGATCAATTCTTAAACAAATAAAAATGAAGTGTTTTTCCTCTGGTAACGAAAATCCCAGGACAAAAATTTCTGATGAGGTATTTCTAACCAAAATCTGTAATATGACATCTCAACATACCTTAAAATATTTCACAGAAAAATTATTGTAATTAAAGGGTATATAGTATATTTTACAGATGGTTCCTGCATAGTTACAGAAATACATTAACCTTGAACAGAAACAGCAAGCCAGATGAAGGAATTTAGGTACAAAGGAAAAATCCTCTTCCCCTGCAATGGAAAATTTTAATCTCTTCAAGCAGGCTGCAGAGATGCTCAGCCTGACTTGGGTTGCCTAGATACCAATCACACCCTCTTGCCAATAGAGACAAACTAAGCATCAGCAAATGAAACAATGGACAAGTGAATGAACTAAACCAGTGGAATTTTTATTCCATTATATCTCTGCACATCAACCACAAATCACAGATCCTTACCTGGAAAGAGGACAGTTTGTGTCAGATTGATTTAGCACATACTCATAAAATGTAATGGAAAAATACTGATAAACTCTAGCCAAAATAATCAACAGGAACACAATATTCATTAGTCTCAACTGACCTTGGCTCTGAAACACACTGTTTTGCTCCTACCATAACATTATGAACTGAATGACAGGTAATGCCAATCTCCTAAACTGTATTCCTAATTCAGAGTTAAAGAAAAAAGTTGAATTACCAAGGCAGCCCTGTTAACAGCACTGCAAAAAAAAAAATACATTCATAAGAATTACCATGTAAATTTTGTTATACTCCAGCCTTTTGATCAGATCGTCAAATTTTGTGAGCATATTCTTAGCTACAGAACAAGTTATATGTGAGAGCAAGCAATAAAACTCAAATGCAGATGATGCATTTCACTATCATATCTCATGACCTATACTGAAATCCTGAAAATATCTAATTTACATCTTGTCAATGTTAAAGATTGCACCAAATTACAATTAACTACAACTAAGTAAAACAAAAACTGTATCTTCAGACCTTGTTTACACTAAGATTTTTCCCCCCTAAAATTGCCCATTCTAGCTACCATGTCAGCTCCATTGATGTAAGCAGTGGTGGAAATTCTAATATAGCTAAGGTGCCATGATTCTGGACACTGTGTATTCTAGACCTGTTCTTATCAGGGTTAGATGAAACAGTGGTTAAAATGCTTGTGGGAGGGCATCTGGAGCATCCTATATTAATATTCCCACTGTTACCACAAGTATAGCTGAACCAATGGTAACAAAAGGGAGATAGTCTGGTCTAGTGGACAGGCCACAAGATGGTGATATCCATTCTCCTAGCTCTGTCACTACCTGTCTGTGACATTGGGCAAACCACTTCAACTTACTGTGCCTCCACTTCCTCTCCCACCACTGTTATTTAACTCTTCAAGACAGAAATCGTCTCTTCCTATGTTACATGTAACAGCATCTAACGCAATTTGGCTCCCAATCTTAGCTGTGCACTCTAGATGCTACCATCATACAAATCCTAACAAAAACATGGTCTTAGAGAAAACTGGCCTGTTTAAATGAATGAATGGCCTACTTGCTTATATGAAATCACCACCATAACTCAAAAGTTATTTGGGTGTTTAGTATTAGTTTCCCATAAATACATGCAATTCACTCCTTTCTATACAAGCCTTGTCTTACTTATCCAAGTCATTAGTGTTTTCTACACATATTTTGGTTCCTAAACATAAGTGTGTAAAAAACAACCAATACTATTATTTAACTTGCCCTTCTAGGTAAGAAATCCCTGTGGGATGCCTATGTCCTAGTTAAATTAGTTTTTTGTCTAAACTGACTATACATATTTTCTTTCAATGTATTCATGGAACAGTAAAATTTCTGACATTTGCTGCCCATGCCCCTTCAGCCAACACACCAAGGCAATCTCAGACAAATATTTTTGTTTCATTTTTCAAGTTACATTTACTGGCAGAGACGATACAAAATAAAGGAGGACACCAGCAAGGTCTAAGTGTAGGGCCCTGGTGGGAAGCTAATGTGTCACGCCCAGCTGCTGGGATTCTTCCTAGAATGTTGCTCCGGGACCCTGCTCAGGGTCTCCATCTATCTAGTAAGATTCTAGGATTGTCATTCTGTGTGTTACTCTGAAGCTCAGAATATCTGTTGAGTCAGTGTGAAGTGATGGAAACAGCTACAAGCATGATTGAGAGCTCCTTTTGTTTAGATTTTCACCAGGTATAATCATCACTGGAATTCAGAGACTGTTAACATCAAATGTTTTAAGTTCTCGACCTTTTGATTCTACAAATTACACCCATGAGACAGAAGGGGTTTTTAACTACCAGTATTATAGACCTCTAGCAAGTGATTGCCTGATAAATCTGAAGTTCTACTTTCCAGCAACTTGGAAGGGTTGTGTTACCCGTAATATATATATTCCTAACCAGTTTCCAAAGCTTAATACTTCCAAAAATATTGACAGAAAGCAAGATACATAAAACTAACTTATGCGTACAAGTTTGATTTAAAAACTACAACATTTTCAATTTTAAATAAATAGTTCTCACCCCATTTACAAAGTTATTTGTACATCTTATAACAGTGATATGAAACAAAAAACAGATGCATTTTATATGCATATAAGTTCCATAATTTCTTTCTAAGCTTCAAATTCAGCATGCACAACACCCACATATTCCTAGCAGCAGCTCTCCCGTAGATTTGTAACTACATAATTTCACCTGCTGAATAAGACTGCACAAGTTTCACAATCAAATGATGTCCAAAGCTTTCTAAACTAAAAAATATTTTATGCACACATTAATTTCAATTTCCAGAACCAAACACTATAAAGTAGACCTCTTAAGCTCAATGTTTGTCACAAGAAAATGGCACCCAAAAAACTGCCTCATTAGAGAAGTTCTCCTTCCAGCTTTTCTGGAATATTCAAAGGACCAGAATATAAATTAATTTATTAAAATATTGATTTTGAAATAACTGTGCAATATATTTAGCTACTATATCAAAGGAAAAGGAGAAAGCCCATCAATATATGGGGATTCAGTTTTGAGTACACTAGTAAAAAAGGTATATTTTAACACTTGTTAGCTAACATGTTAAAAACACACCTTCTTCTAGTGAAGACAAGGCCCAAAACGGGATGGCTTGATACATAACTACAACAGGAGTTTATTTTGGCTACAAAATTAATCCAATAGAAACCAAATTTTACAAACCACAGAATTACAAAACCTCATTTGATCCAAGATGCCTTTTTGTCCCTGTGCCTGAGAACGTTATTATCTGCTCCCTCAATTTTATGAGTCCATGTTTTCACAAAACATTTGTAGAACATGATTTCTACTGCATACAGTATAATACTTTGGAACGATGATTTAACAAATATTTAATGAATCAACAAGTGTTTCATTATACAAGATACGTAGTTAGCTTATTTTCATGTCTGTAATTTTTCAGTGATTCTGGAACAAATACTTAATTTCACTTGTATCCACTATACTGAAGAAACGAAACAAAAAGGAGTCCTCTGTGCCCCCCTCCCCCATCTTATAAAGCAAGCATACTGTTTCCAAATGACTAAGTAACATGAAAGGGAATGAGAAACTGTCCATGTTTACTCTAACTATGAAGCCACCTTACTGAAACTCTGCTTTTGTTGCCTCAGAAGTTCTGCCTACCTCACTATTTGATGACATCCAGAGGCTGGCACCAAATTTCCTAACACTTGTTCGGGGGAGGAGGAAAGGGACGGAAGAGGAATCTCTCCGTAGTGAATCTGCTCGGCTGCTAACGGTGCTAAACTCCTCCCGAGCCCCCCGGAGGAAATGCATTCAGTGACTCGAACCGGGTGCACCACGAAGCCAGTTCGCACACAAAGAAACTGAGGCACACGGACATCTCTTTATGAGGGACGTGGAAGTGGCTTTTTCCCGGTGTGTGTACCAGCCAAACACAAGGGCGAGGCAGCCCCGTACGTCTGTGCATGCCTGGCACGGCACCAACGCCAGCCGCACGAGAGGTGCCCCGGGGAAGGCAGCGAGCGGGCACTGGGGGCAGAAGCAGGCAGCGAGGCCAGCGCGCTACAACGCCCGAGGCCCTCTGGGGGTGGCGGGAGGAGGATGCTGGGGATTTCCGCGTGCCGCCCGCGCGGAGGCAGGACCTGGACGGCCCCCAGCCGTGCTCTGCGGAGCCGGATCCCAAGAGCCAGCCCGGCCTCGGGGGGGATCCAGTCAGGTCAGCTAGCCTGGCCCGGAGCTGGCTCCCCGTGGGAGGAGTGTGACCTCCCCCGCCCGGCCCCCTTTACCCAGGCTACCGAGCAACTCGTCAGTGCCTGGGTCCGGCCGGGCTACGGGAAAGGAACCGCTGTGGGGACAGGCAGGGGCCGCTCAGGCCTGCGGAGCCGCGGACGGGGGGACCTGCCAGAAGGGGATGGAGGAGCCCGACGCGAGAGGGGATTTGGGGGGGGGCCGGCCCGGAGGCGGGCGGGGCAGGTTACCTGAGTATGATATCCCCGCGGCCAGCCGCTTCGCCTCCTTTGTTTCTCAGAAATCAAAATGGCGGCGCCGAGCAGGGCAGCCCCCTGCCCCCCCTCACTGCCGCCTGGCCCCGCCCCTGCCCCCGCCTCCCCATTGGCTCTGCGGAGGCAGCTGCCCGCTGATTGGGTGGTCGCAAGAGGCATTGTTGCTAAGGCAGCCGCGACTCGCGGCCGGCCATTGCGTGCCACGTGACTGAGGCCAAGGGAAGGGAGGGGCGGGGAGAAGAGAAAAGAGCTTGATGCGCCGGCTGAGCTGGGCGCTGCTGGCACGTAGAGCAGGGAGACGTCGCCTGCCTGAGGCGCCTCAACGTGGCCCCGGGGCTGTTCTCCCTCGAGACGCGTGCTAGAGCGAAGCTACGGCCTTGCTGTCCCACCGCTACATCCAGGCTGCCCCTGTGGGGCTGACTGTAGTTCAGGCGGGCCCCTTCCCTGCACTCCACTTGCAAAAGCGGGGCCTTTGTGCCCACATGGGTTTGGGTCCCTAGCAGCTCTTCTTGCTGGGATCCCATAAGCCCTGGTTCTCCTTGGCCTTAGGCGGGCAATGTGGCCTGCCAGCCATCCTTTGGTTTGCCCACTCGCGTACTCTGCGTCTAGCTCTCGCATTGAACGTAACCGTGAGGTGTGGTGCCCAGCACCTCAGCCTGCGCTGTCACAATGCTCACAGAGCCCTGGGCCTTTTTGCCCCTTCCTCCACTGTTCCTCTGGGAGCACATCTGCAGCCAGCAGAAGAAAAAGCTGTAACAGAATCATACAGAACATGTAAATAGGATCTTACTTTCTAGTCCTATTTTTGCTCTTGTTATGTTGGTAAAATCCCATCTCATTCCTCCTAAATCTTTAGAGAGCATTCACTCCTGTTCTCACTTCCCAGATCTGTATTTTGACTCTACCTGAGTGATCACCTTATTGTAAAAAATGTCCTGGGTCTAATGCTTTGTGAAGTCACAATGACGGGGACCCAGGTGCAGCCCCATTAATGGACCTATGACAATAGAGCTGCCATCCTGGAAAGAATGAAAACTGAATAAAAATAACGAGATTATTGCAGTTCAGTGTACTAAGCAACAGACTCTCTGTGACATCTATTTAGTCATGAAGTCAGACATGTCCAGATAAGTATAAATTACTAGCATTTTGTGCTAACTTTAAACACATTAAAGGTCAGGAAACTGAAAGTGGTAAAAACCACCGAAATTTTGTCTCACAAAGCACCCAGTTAAGAATTCAGTACCAAAAGCAATGCTTAGATCGTTCATAGCATCCCTAGCTATCAGATGCTGTGGCACTGCTGTGAACCTCCCATATTTGACCTGTGACTTCCTATCTCAAGCATAGCCAAACAACAAAGGATAAATGTTCCTTAGTGGCTATCTATTTGGAAATGTGTAGTGTCACTTCACAAATGAGGTTTACAAATGACGGACCTTTCATTTGTATCTGTTTTAAAAGAACCATACACACGTGCAACACAATATAAATAATAATTATATGCCTTGGGTTCTTTTAACCTAAAATACACCTCCATTAGTCCCCAATCCCCCTTCCATATGTTGGAGCTATAGTGAGATCAGCTCAAGTGCTTCTGTTAGGAGACCCCACATTTGTCTGTTTGGAAACTTGCAGATTATTCTCAGTAAAAAAACATTTGGCTCTGGAATTTGCTTTCCAATGATCTGTCAGAACCAAAGACTGGTGACTTTTGTTGGATGTTTTCAGACTCTATTCTAAATTATATTCTCTCAGGCCTTTGCCTGGGATGGGTGGCTGTGAAATATGACTGTAGCTTGTGAGATTGGCAATTTCTCATTTTGGGCAACATTTTTCAATAAGTTTTGCATATTTTAGTTATTGTTTACATGGGCATGGGCACACTAGAAATCATGGAATTGCTCAAAGTGCACATCTGATTTGTGTTTACTTGTCACTGGGTGGTGGATGCAGCCCTTTGAGCCCATTGTCTCTGTGTGATTATTATACTTCCAGAGGGGTGAGTATATTATATTAATGGTAGTATTAGGTTTCCTCAGGCCTAGTTCTTCATTGCACCTCTTTCTGCCCTTCTTAAGTAGATGGGTGTGAGCAGAATCCAATTTATAGAGGTCCCTCCGATGTCATAACCCCTCTAGTTTTCCTATGATCATTTTCCCTGGTACTGTTCATGACTGTAATAAGATGTCGACACCAGGCCTCATTTGGCAGGTGCAATATTCTGTCTCACCTCTCAGTCCCCAGGCTTCCCTTCATTGCTCCATTGCCCTTGATTATACACCTCTCATGTTCATTTTCTGAACAGCTGCCATCCGTCTCCAAGTCTCCTTGCACCTCTCAGTTCTATCATTAGCTAATGACTTGATTATATTTTGAGAGATGGATACAGGTTCAATCCCTTGGTTACTTGACCCTGCAGGTGACTCCACTGGATCGATCCTTTGGTAGCATAATTCTTATTTTGCTCCAGGTGACCCCATAATTCTTATTTTGAACACTCACCCTGGGCTCTGACTTGTCATTGTATACAAGACATTTAGCTCTGAATGGAGGTGAGAGTTACAGGAAAAGGCAATGATTTTCTTGTCAAAACGAGGGAGATGCACCTTGTACGTAGCATTAGCACTGATGGTTTTATTGATCCAGGCAATCCCAAAAGTGTCAGCTTCTCAGCTTGCCACACTCACAAAACAAAGAGCCACCACATATTTTTGCTTCTGCAAACACCTACTTTTTCTTTTAAAAGCTGGTGAAAAGTGCCAGCTTGACTGTTGTGGTCTGTTCACTCACAGAACTGATACAGCACAGGGAGCAGCAGAGCAAGCTTCTTCCCCCACTGTGCCTTATCCATGACTCAAAGGGAAAATCCCCTATCAGTAAGTTCATGCACATTCAGTGCTTGGCTTCTCTGCTGAGACTCTCAACAACAGGCACCAGCCTGCTAATGGGGCTCTTAGCACGTATAACTGAGGCACTAGGATCCACTGCCTTTATATACAGCAGTGGAGAACTATCAGATGAAGATAGATTTAGTTCACTATCTGAAGGTTATTTTTGCCACAGTAAGGGTATTACAGCTGCACACCTACAGCGCTGTAACTATACTGTTGTAAAGCCTCTTCCATCATTGTAGGAGCTCCACTTCCCAGAGCAACAGTAGCTAGGTTGATGGGCAGCAGGGGTTAGGTTGGCATAGTTACGGTGCTCAGGGCTGTGAATTTACCCCAAAGCGCTGTAGTTATACCAACCTAACATTTAAGTGCAGATCAGACCTTATGTTTAGAGCCTTTTTAAAAATGAAATCTGAGATTCTGCAACACAAGATGGCAGCCTTAATGTACCACTCACCAAATCAGCCCCATTCAAACCCGATAAAGCGCTTTCCTAATCCTGTGATCCTCCCCATCTCCCAAAACCCATTATTCTACCTATAGGGTATGGCTAGCACAACATCCATGGTGATTTGGTCTCTGGGGCTTGGTTGGATTGAGGCATTGTGTTGTTTTCCAAACAAATACCTTCTTAGGCGATGAGAGGGTAATTGGGCTGTGTTTGATTTAACACACTAAAGCAGCACAGCACGTGTTAGTCACCAGGACAGATTGAGAGTGCCATGCTGTCAAGAAGAGCTCTGTGTGGCTTGAAAGCTTGTCTCTTTCACCAACAAAAGATGGGTCAATAAAAGGTATTATCTCACCCACCTTGTCTCTCTACTATGCTAGAAAGAGGCACTTTAGAACAGAGTGTGGTAGAAATGCACTCAATTCTATTCTCAGTCCTGGCAGGGTCATGAAATAATAATTATAACAAAACCACTGGAAAAAGAATAATGACTGAAACGACCATTTCTCTTCAGATTAGAAGCAAAAACAGCTGTCTGGGTAATGACAACCTGATGAAAGAGTCATGGATAGTGCATGTCAGGCCTTTGTTTACTGGGAATCTGAGATCAGAGTTCTGCTCTGGGATTTCTCTAAGGCTGCAGGGGTGGGTGGGTAGACAGCTGCCATTTTAATGAGGTAGGGCATGGAAGAATCACAGGTGAATCATTTCTGCCAGGAGCTGTAATTAGTGGATAATATTTTACTCCACTCTAAGCTCATTGTAATTGTTGTGATCAGATCCAGGGAATCACTAATAAAGCCATAATGTGCAATTTAAGAGTTTATTTTGTAAGCTGATCCAAAAAAGCTTGGAGGCCTGAAGTCTACATGGCTTCTGAAGTCACTTACAGACAGACAGACTGGCTGGGTGAACAGATTGGTATTGAACTATGAAGCCTTGACTCTCTGGCTCACTAATTCAAATCCAGTGATAAGGAAATGTCCTCACCGCTAGCATGCCCCCTCATGTCTGGATGCAGCATTGCAGGACACTTCACCTCTTGCACCCCCCCGTGTCCTGGTGACCACTTCCTTGGCTGTGATAGCCAGTCCCTGCTGGCATCTTTTGACTCCCTTCCTAGGTTTTCTGTGGCTCAGCCTTTCGGCCCCGGCAGGTTAACAGTACACTCCCCTTCCAGAGTAACAAGAGATCCAGCTTAAAGTCTAAGTCACACTACTAAACTCATAGTTCTTCAACCCCTCTCAGACTCCACCTAAGTCCTCTTGCCTTGTGGCTCCCTCCTTCTCCCAGCCCCTGCAGAGCTTCTCTTATCTTGCTGATTGCCCTACTACTTCCCTTTACCAGGGACTCTGCTGGAGGATTTCCCTGTTCTTTTTAGGCCCTTTCTCAGGGCTCCCCCCGAGGCAGCGCTACTTCAGTGGGTGAATCAGCTTGGCTTCCTCAAGCTCTTCCCAGAGAGGAAGGTTCCTTATTCTTCTGGCCAGAGTTTTACTTTATCTGCTGAGTTCCCAGCTCTATGTAAGTATGCTTCACCACCACTGCAGGGAACACTTTCTAATTAAGCACCATGACACCAAGATGGGGTCACTAATTAGTCCTTCTGTTCAGTGGTGTACCGAGGGGGGGATGGAGAGGGCCGGGCGCCAGCCTGCAGAGGAGTGCTGGGCCAGCCCCTCACGATGTGCAGGAGGCGGAGCACACAGGACGCCCTGTGCATCGTGAAGGGTTGGCCTGGCGCCACTACCCAGGCCCGGGGGGGGTGGGGCTGTGTGTGTGTGAAATGGCCCCGTCCGAGCAGGTGCCAGGCTGCGGGGCTAGAGTGGCGGGTAAGTGCTGGGCGGGGCCGGGCTGGGCTTTCAAGATGGGTGAGGGGTGCAGGAGGCTCTGAGGAGCTCCCCTGAGTACCACCCCCCCGTGCATTGTGATGGGCCAGCCCAGCCCCCCCTCCCCAGGCCAGGGGGTGCGGCTGCCCCATCTGTGCCGGCTCTGGGCTGTGGGGCTGCAGCAGGAGAGGTAGGCGCCGCACGGTGGGTAAGTGCGAGGAGGAAGAGGGGACGGCGGAGCCATGCCTGCATTTGCACCACCCCAAGCCTCACGGCCCCCCCGCAGGTACAGACCCCCTTCTCCCTTGAGTAGCTGGGGGGCAGTGCTGGGACACCTCCTGCCCTGCACAGGGGGGCTGATACCTGAGGGGGGGCACAAATGTAGTCTTGGCCCCCAGGCACTGGAGACCCTTGATATGCCACTACTTACGTTGCCAGCTCATGAATGAGGCTGAGGGATAGCTTCTAAAGAGAAGCTTCTAAAGGTGGCTGAAGTAATATCTTTTACTGGACCAGTTGGATAGCTGCTAAGTCATGGGAAGGCTGGGCCCAGCTTGCCTCCAGGGGCCAGCTAGCCCATGACACCAATCCAGCTGGCTGATGAGTGAAAGTTTTAGTGTGCCTCAGTTCCCCATCTGCAAAATGGGGAGAATACCACTTCCTTTCTCCCATTCTTTTGTCTATCATGTCTGTTTATGGTGTAAGCTTTTTAAGGGAGAGATTGTCTGTCACTGAGCATACGTACCACACCTACCACAATGCGGGCCCAAGACGCTATTGTAATATAAATAATTACATATAAAGTGTGTTAAAAGAACACATATGTTGCAAAGTCAAGCACATACCAAAGTTAGGAAATGTCAGAATTAAGAGTCTAATGAAATCTTAATTCAGCCCCCATCTATATAAGCTTAGTCTTCAGCTCCATGATCATGTACTACTTTTGCCTCAGGATCCCCGCCTCATTAAATAATCCCCCTGGAGGTGGGGGGAGCTCCTTCCTATGTGGTGTCCCTGGAAAGGAGGGGAGAATGGGCCATGTGTTAGTAGGCAGGGGGAACCTGGTCTAGTTCTCTCTACTCAGAGGAAGCTGTCTTCTCCTATGGTTCCCAGTACCATGTGGGCAGTGCACAGGCTCAGTCTTAGGATACATCTACATGGGGAAACTGACTTCCAAAGCAAAATAATTAGAGCGAAATAAAGTCACTTCTATTCCAGAATACAATATGCACTTGGCTACAGTTATACTGGCATAGGTACAGTGGTATAATTACACTGCTATAGTTCTGCCATTCATTTTCCCCAGGTACACAAGCCTTTAGATTAGAATGCATGCTGCCAGCATTTCACTGCCAACACAAGGGAAACAGTGATTTTCAAAAGTTTCCGTTTTAAGAGTTGGTTGAAAGAGAATCTCACAGGACAAAAAAGGCACTTATCTGGTCCAGGGCTCTCCCTTTGCCTGTGGCAAACAATGGAGGTGTTGACAGAAGGCAATTTCTTGCAATATCCTGGATAAGCCTTACTGAATTAAGTTGAACATTACTGAATTAAGTTTAATATCATTGGGGTCCATTGTATTAAAAATACAATTGTTTGTGTGCAGTTGTAGGATTGTATATAATGTAAACTTTGGGGAAATGTTAGGAACTTCAAAGAACTGTTTGGGACAATATAGGTGAAATGGGTTTCCTATGAAGTAGGTGGGAGGCCTACTGGAAACTATTCCATGGAGTGAAAAACCTATTGTCTACTGATTTGCTGGCTCCTGTGGACTCCTGCTCAGAGACTCCTGAACTGTACAAAGGATTGACTAAACTTTTCATGAGTGTGCTAGTTCTGCGCTGAGGCTTTTATGAACTTGTGATCACAGAAGAGACCCCTTTGTGGGGTTTAAAGGACCAATCACCTCCCGGAGCCCATGCTGGAATTGGAGTGATCTCTGGTAAGCTTATTAGCATGCATGCAGGTTTTTTTTATTGTTTTTAATTTGTTTCTCTGCAATGCTTTTATCTTAAGACTAAATAAGCATTCATAGAAAGAGCTGTATGGTAGCTTAATTGTTGGCAATTATTAATCTCTGAGGAGAAAGCAAGCAGGTCTGCACAGGCCAGCGGTCTGTAAACTGTGGGGCACCTCCCCTTAGGGGGGCACAGAGGAATGTTCGGCGGGAGTGCAGCCAGGCCTGGGCCAGCCCCACCGGAGTTGAGGAGGGAGCGCCATCCAGCCCCACTTTGCTCTGGCTCTGCTCCTAGCCCTGGCTTTAGTCCCTGGCTTCTGGCCCAGCCGCAGCTCCACTCCTGGTTGTGGACACAATCCCGCCCCCCCAGCCTCAGCCCCTGTTCCACTTCCAGCCCCGCTCCAAGTGCCGGCCCCATCCTCAGTCCCAACTGTGGTCTCGCTCCCAGCTGTGGCCTCAGGTGCAGCTCCGGCCCTGACATGGCCCGGCTCCTAGCTCCCTGGGGTGGGGGGTGCAGACGGGTAAGGGAGCATGCCATGTAAAAGGTTTCAGGACCAGTGGCTTAGGTAGTCTGTCTTTTGCTAGGAAATACACAATGAAGGCAGATAACTGTTCAGTCTGGAGATACCCCAGTCACAAGGGAGAGAGAGATGCAAGCCTCCACTCTAGAGACAATGGCCAGGGGAGTCGGAAACCTAAGAGTGGGTGCCCTTGCTGGGCCACTGTGGGGAAATACAGGTGCAGTTGCTCTGAACTGTGATGATAGCTTCTCTGAAAAAGTCTGCAAAAATCTTTTATAATGGAAAGTGTTGGACAACCTCAACAGAAGCTACCAACTTCCTCTGTAATAGTTACTAGCTGTTTTGTCGGAATGACTGAATCCCTACCCCAGCTTCAACAGACCTTGAGTTTAGTGACCCAAATCACCCTCTTCCTGGGATTTGGCTTTACTGGTAAATCAAAACTAATAAGAAAACATAAACCTAAGCTTCCTCCCCTGATCCAAAGAGACATGCACTTATATCCTGGTTGTAGCTAACTCCATCCATCTGCTAGCAAGACTCAGCAGTATTTACCCCAAATGTTAACACTATGTTTCAGCATCCAAGCCTAGGATGACTGAACAGAAGAGCTCAACATTCCTATACAGAATGTTAGTCTGCCACCCCGTTAAGGTGGGTGTCAGTCCAGCTACTAGTGGGCAGATGCTTACATCATCCCAGCCTCAACAGAGCTGTGATGTCACAGTCCTCCTCCACAGTGTAATAAATAAATACATAATGAGTTTAAAAAAAAAACAAAAAACCCTGAAAATCCACAAATTCACGGTTTCCTCTGGGGAACAGCTTTGTTCATTCCTCTCGGGTTGGTGCTCTTGCTTAGTGAATAAGAGAAAGAGTTAACAACAGAGTGGTGCTGTCTCCCTGTTGAAGCAGGAAAGAATAGTCAACCTCAGCTTCCTGTTGTCACTCCCCCCACCTTCCCTGCAGCATATCCCTGAGCTTGATTCCTGGCTCACTAGGACCTTGCTTCCTGATTCTGGTGTTTGGGTTTTCAGCTTCTCCCAGTGATTTTTCCCTCCCACTTTTCAGTGAAAAGGCAGCATTCAGGAAAGCTCACAGACCCTGTCTTGAAGATCATACAATCAGTGGTGAGCCTCGTGATGAAACACTTCCGTGCACCTTGGTTTTGCCCTGAAGCAGATGCACCAAAATCCCTCAAGTGAGGCTGTTCCTGCAGAATTTTTCATCCAGCAAGAAATCTGATGAGAACACCATTTCTTGCAAGATTTCCAGCCCATTTTCCAAATCAATAGAGGTTCAAACTATTTGGATCAACAGCAGCATTTGAACATTTGTCTGTTTATCTGACTCCCAGAATCATTTCAGGGTCACCAATGGTAAAATCCAGGATTCCACTGAAAACCTTTCTATTCCTAGTTAAGCCAATTTAATGGTTATAAGATTTTGATCTAGTAAATAAAATAAGTGAGAATTATATGCCTGCAAAAATTGGAAGGAACTGAAATTGCACAAGCTGCACACATTACAGGAGAGTTTTAGTCCCACAGGACATTCATCTTCGCTTGTGACAACTCACAATTACCAGTACACAATCCATTTGTGGTGAGATATGTATACATATCACGTCTTCCCTGAGGCAGCATATGTTCTCTGTTTATAGAAATTAAATGACTCCCATTCATGACAATAGAAATTTACTGACAATACTGTATCCTATTTAACCTAACCCTTCAGCAGCCAGCCAGCCACAGACACAGTGTTTGTGACTCTGATGTTGTAGAGCCAGTGAAAGAGACATCCCAGCATGCAGAGACCCAGCTCTCCACACAGTTACTAACTAGATTGCTTTTTGCTGCAGATGGGCTCTGTCTTCTGTGGACAGGGCATCCTCTCTGTTCCCTCTGGACAGGTTTTTCCTCCTAGATTTTTATCTTGCCCAATGCTGTTGCTAGCTCCTTCAGAGTGGCCACCAACAATGCTGCCCCTTGATTCAGCCACCAGGAAAAGCATATGCCTTCAGATATCACAATAGCTACTTCATTCATTTTACCTTTACAGGGCTTGGGGTTTTTTGTTCCCTCTCCAATTTTAATGGAAAACTTCTGCTAGAATCTAATGAAGGAAAAAAGAAAGGTTGACTCAGGAATCAATCCCACTTGCTTGTGGAAGGCTTGGACCCTTACCAAAGTAGACTTCTCCCCACTGATCATCTGACGATGTCAGTGCTATTTAAAGAGAGGAGACGGAGGAATAATTCTCAATACTGACCTGTCAGCAAGTGCGAGTTCCTTAATTGTTTTGCAGGACGTCATCTTCTTGTGTATCTGGGATGAAGAAATGGAAATGTGGGTAAAAATCCCATCACGAACATAGATGTGCAAGCCACTAGAAATTGCTGTATGATTGTTTGTGCCCATCAACTCATGGTACAGGGCCAGTTACTTCAGGTTCATGTGGAAAAGCAAGCAGCAGCTTCCTCTCACACAGCCCTCTCTGCCCCTGTGGCATATGCTTTGTTTTAATGTTCTGTGTTTGCCAGTGGCTGGGGGCACCTGTGCATTTGTACATTTCCAAAGCCCATCCCTTTCCTCTGGAATACTCACCCTTGCTGACCTCCTTGGTGGCACGTTCCCACCCAGGCCTAGATGGTTAAGCAAGCGGATTAGTATTGTGGCTGCTCCGTGCATCATATGGCAAGGGTTGATAGGGACTAGGATGAGTAGGATTCTTTTTCCAGAGATGCTACATCTGCTGCAGGAGCAGAAACCCCCCAGGATGCTCCCAACCCAGAACCTTCTGGGTATGGACACGGAGTGTTCTGGGCAGTGCCAACAGGACAGACTGGGAATCATTGCCTTTAACTGAGAACATCAGTTCTTGTGTGCTTCAACATTTGATCTGCCCCTTTGTTACAGATCTCCCAGCTACAGGATTTCTTCCTCTTGCAGTGCTACTTGCATTATGTAACTAGACAGCTCACCCTGTCTTGTACACAGACATTTACTGTAAATATCTAGACATCTGCTAAAGAGAGCTGCACTACACTAATAAAGAGAACTTTATAAATCACCCAGAATAAAAACAAGGCTGTACTCATGAAGTCACAAATGAAGTAGATGTAGGAACAAACAAAGAATATCTTGATAATGCCAAAACACAGAAAAAGTGGGGAGTGCTGTCCAGTGGTGAGAGCAGGGGACTAGGAGTCAGGAAAGCTGTAATTTCACAAATATTGCAATTGCTTTGCTGTGTGACACTGGGCAAGTTAGTTAACTTCCCCAAGTCTTTGTTTCTTCTCATTAAAGAGCACAACGTGACCTATTTCTCAAGGGGATTGTGAGGTTGCAAAGTGCTTTGAGTTCCCGAAAGAACAATTTCTGTAGAAAATGCTAATTATTGTTATTAATATGCAAAATCTGTGGAGTAATAACCATACTGAGTGAAAGAGGAACACAATAGCTCAAGAGAACTAGCTTTGTAGTAGGGGAGGTTGTATGTCAGGTGACACCATCTCAGCCAATAAACCACATTAGCTCCTGTAGAAAGAATCATTTTCATGCCAACATAGTGACAGATTCTGGCTATTGGACCATGGCAATTTATATTCTAACTGTACGTGTGTAAGGATTGTTTTGGTTGCAAGATAGCAAGTGGAACGGGATTACATTGTGCCCCTTTGGGAAGATGCTGCATATTGCTGTTTTGGGGTCCATTTGGTGCTGGAAGCAAAGCGAACTCCCCAAGGTCAGAAGCTTTCTGCAGAGAGCTCTAATCAGTTCTGAATGCTGGGTGCATATTCTCATCAAGTGCCTTGTCTACATGCTTGGGAATCCTGTCAGTCACTACTAAAGCCCTCAGTCCTCATGTTCAGAGCGCTCTGGCACAGCTCACAGTGTAACGGATACAATTTCCTAGTCAACGTTAGGACAGGAGGTAGATCTTCATTGTAAGCCCCCTGGATGCCAGTTAATCTGGAAGGGTTTAGAATTCCTCGATGGTTACTGTAATGCTGTTACACTCAGTGATGTAACCCCACATGCCCTTTGGGGACTGCTATTCATTTTGAGCTGGTATGAGTTTTATTCCTTTGCTCTCCCTCTCCCAGCCATCCTCTGCTGTAACTGGCTACAACACTGTGTACAGAGAGAACAATTGGAATCGGGAAATAGTGACTCTCATTCTGGGTTTCAGCAGCTAAATCATCTCACCTGGGAATGCCTCTGGTACAGTGGGATTCCCTCTGTGGCACAGAGCCAGCACAATCCAATGCCAATCCCCCCCTTGAGCGCAAGATTGTATTAAGGAGGAAAGGATGAACTATAGTAGTGCACCTCTATGTTCTGGCTCTCCTTGGCTGCTGGAAGAGGTCCCTCAGAGAGTGTTGCTGTGCAGGCATAAATTAGAGCAGACCCAGAGCTGCTCTATCTTAAGGTGGGGGTTGAACTGGTTTCCAGAATCCCAGAGGTGCAAAGGTTGTATAAAGCCAACTTTCCCCCTCTCCTACCAGTTTCCTCTCCTGAAAGGTACAGCTCAGACTTAGGGCCAAAGTGGTCACTGATACCTTCTTTATTGACTTCCTTCCTCCCACATCACGATAAAAATGGAACATTTCATGTTCATAGCAGAGAGGTGATGTCTGTCCGCCTACGTGTTGCTAACCACCTATCATTGTGGTGCCTAGACACTTAGCATATGTCTACAGTGCAATTAAAAAACCCCAGCTGGCCTGTGCCTCGCCTGACTCAGGCTCGCAGGGCCCAGGCTAAGGGGCTGTTTAATGGCGGTGTAGATGTTCAGGGTCAGGTCCTACAGCTCAGGCGCCATCCTGACCCTGAACATCTACACCACAATTAAACAGCCCCTTTGCCCAAGCCCAAATCAGCTGGCATGGGCCAGGCCTAGTGTCTAATTGCAGTGTAGCTATACCCAGAGGGGTCTACCAAAAATCGGGGTGTTTGGAATGTTTGGGAGTAGAAGGATCTGGGTGGTAGAAAAATGAGCTAATGAGGCCTTCAAAGTTCCATTGTCACATCAGCAGGATTAATGGAGAGCAGGTGGGAAACCATGAGCTACAAAATGCATTGCCAGCACATCCCTGGGGGGGACATGAGATACGCAAGGCCATAGGCCAGGGGAGGCTCAAAAGAGTAGCCTGGAGGAAAAGGAATAAAAAGAAAGTGAGGCTTATATGTGCAAATAGAATGAAAGCGGATATTAGTTTAGGGCTTAGCAAAAGCCAAATCCAGGATTATATAGTTAGGGCCTGATCCTCAACTGGGGTCAATTAGGATAGCTACACTGAATTCAACGGAGCTACGCCAATTTACAGCAGTGGAGGATCTGACCTACTGTTTACTATCACCGCTCTTAACAGATTCCTCCTAAATTGCTAAGACCAAAGTGGTAATATAGTGAAACAGTCAAAGGCCTTCCAGTTACTGCAGTCTGTTTATTTTGTGTTTACCCTGAATCTCTTCAAGGGTATGTCTACACTGCAGAGTGAAGTCAATTTAATTTCAGTCGCCTTTCACCCACTGAACTTACAAAGTCAGGGCACGGGATCACACCACACGCGATGCGTCGGGGGTTTGTGTCCCCACCAGCCACGCTTGCATCGATAATCAAAGCATTGCACTGTGGGTAGCTATCCCACAGTGCAACTACCCGCAGTGCCTTTTGGGAAGGTTGTCGTCCTCCCAGGATGTAACATGCTCCCTCTCTCCTCCCCTCTTTTTTTCGCGCCAATTTTCCATACCCATCCCTGCCGCGCGCGTGCCATTGCCAGAGAGGTATGGAGCCCACTCAGCTGTGCACTATCACTGTGAGCATCACAAACACCTCCCAACTTATCCTGCAGTATTTTCAGGGGTGAGACAGGAGCCGCAGCGCCGAAAATTGCGATGTTACTGAAGCTGCCCTGCTACAAACCATAGAGTGAAACAATTCTCGTTTGCTGCATGCTGTCACACAACATCTTCGGTCGGTGGAGCTCCGCTTCTGGTCCCGTGAAACAAGCAGTGGCTGGTAGGATCGCATCGTGTGGGATGATGAGCAGTGGCTGCAGAACTTTCGTATGCGAAAGATCACTTTCACTGAACTTTGCGCAGAGCTGTCCCCAGCCCTAAAGTGCATGAACACTCGCTTGAGACCTGCTGTGACAGTGGAGAAGCAAGTGGCCATCGCTCCGTGGAAGCTGGCAACCCCAGCGTGCTACTGGTCAGTTGGGAATCAATTCAGAGTCAGTAAATCCACCATGGGAGCTGCTGTGATGCAAGTGGGCAGGGCCATCAATAGACTTCTGCTAAGAAGGGTAGTGATTTTGGGAAACCTGCAGGACATAGTGGACGGGTTTGCCACAATGGGGTTCCCAAACTGTGGTGGGGCGATTGATGGGACGCATATCCCTATCTTAGCACTGGACCACCTTGCCACCGAGTACATAAATCGAAAGAGATACTTCCCAATGGTGTTGCAGGACCTTATGAATAATGGGATGTCTCACCGATATCAATGTGGGGTGGTCTGGAAAGGTGCATGACGCGCACATCTTTAGCAACTCAGGTCTGTTAAAAAAGATACAGGTGGGCACTTTCTTCCCTGACCGAAAAATAAATTTCCCAGGGCTTCAGGGGAGGGGCTGTTTTCTGTGTATGTGGCCATGGTGCAGCAGAGTGCGAATGTCCAGAGCGGTCACAACACAGCATTATGGGATACCTCCTGGAGGTCAATGACGTCAATTTACGTTGTGCTCTGCCTACACTGACACTCATTCAACCCATACAATTCGACTTCAGCCTCACGCCACTTGCGGATGTGGTTTTATTGTTGAATTTTACCGCAATTTAGATCAGCGGAGCTAATATGCCAGTGGAGACGCATACTTTCTGTGGTCAACGTAAGCCGCATTCCGTCAACCTACATTGTCAGTGTAGACCAGACCTAAGTCAAAAGCCCAGGGTGGGGACGTGGCTCCTAGCAGCCATCACTGACCTAAGAGAAGATATTCCGCTACTGATCATGTTAGGGCAAGCCTGTAGGCGCACGCACGCACACCATAGTGAGAGCAAGTGCAGCTGACCTCCTCGTTAGAATGAATCTATCCGCAAAGTCAATAATATGACTAATTATTTGTTGTATTGTAGTGCCACTAGATCTATGCAAGGAATTTCAATACCAGTCATGAGGATTTCTCTTCCCAGTTCCCAGAGCTGCAGCAAGCATCCCTCATCTGGGCAATTTGCGTAGAGATTATTAAATCAAACTGCCTTCACTGCAGCTGGGCCAAGGTTAACTAGACAGAAAGCCCACAAAAATCCCATCAACCACAGCATTTGAGTCCATGTGAGAAACTGTGTGATTACAGGAAGGGATGGGCAAAGCAGCTGGCATGCACACACATTCTTACACTGAGCGAGTGGAGGAGGACTCACACTGGGTATCCCCATTCTCCTAAGGGAATCAAGAAGCTTAATTCTTTCATGTTTGCAAAGCACCTGGAGCTCCTTAATGAAAAGTAGTAACGGGATAAAGGATTATTATTATTATTTATCATCTCCATTAGCCTGCAGAGACAGGCATGGTATTGCTCGCTGATGGCTCAGCCAACCCAGAATGCAGGCGAGAGTCCTATTTCCCCCCATCTTTGGGTTGCAAGGCAATTAAAGCAAGTGAGTAACTGGTGATGCAGAGCTGTGTTGCAAGATAGCAGCCTCACCTCATAATGCTGCATCAGTGTGGGACATCATCACACAGCAATGCAACGTCCGTGCAGCACAACAGCATGTATTTATGCCACTGGACACGTAGCAGCTCAAGCATATCTGTCTGGTGTGGGTGCACCCACCCACAGAACCTGCTGCACTTGACAGCTTGAGGCTGCCTCATTTCCGCCAGTTAGGTTAAGAGGCTCATTTCCTCATTTTGTTATCAGCTGCTGGTGCATTTTCAATGGTAAACATAGCCAACGCTAAAAACATAGCTCTCTCTTTCTCTCTCTGAAGCTGCTGCGTGGGCCTTTCTTGGTTCAGTGAGGCACCAGCATAAGAGGGGTTCAGGGAAGTTAAACACCAACGGAAGCATGACAAAATCTGCTTCACATGGTGGGGAAGATGATCCAGGAAGCTTTGTGCATTAACTATGGCATCTCCAAGGGAACCTGATTGTCAAAAGGTGGTCTGCAAAGGATAAAAAAAAAAAGAGTTCAAGCTACTTCTCCTGCCCCCCACACATACTCACTTTTTTATTGTGAGCAGAGAAGCCCGGAAAGAGTTTGGGTTTCTCTTCCATTATTTACATGAAAAATTCACATCTTTTCTGTCCTGGGAGATTTTATGGTAACTGGAGAAGTAGTGAAATGAGGACTTGACATTTCAAAGGTAAAAAACAAGCAGGAAAAACCTCTTTGTGAAAAAAACATATCCCCACAACCCTGTCAGGCCTATTTACTCATAAGAAAGAAGCAAAATGGGCATAAATATTTGTTTTAAACAAATCCTTTGCCAGTCACTTCTGTGTGGTTTCACAACACTAAGATTATGTGGACAGAAATCTGTAAGAGCTGATATCACTTCGTGCAAGTTGGAAGTAATATGCAGTCACTTTATGAAACAAAAAGCAATCTTGGGAACTTAGCAGGACTGGTAAACTTCTCGCCTCTAAATTGCCAGGTCTAGTCTAGCTCTGCCCTGTAGTGACAAAAGTAATCATCTGTTGGTTACTGGGCATCTTGTGTGACATGAGCTGGGGGAAGAGGCTCACTCCGATGCCCAGTAGGCAAGTATCTGCATCACAGTTGGCATTAATTAGCCCATTCCTTGAGTATCTCTTCAGAGAAGCCAATAATTGAATGTGTCAAGGAGAGTGAAATCCACTCATCTTTATAGGAAAGGCCACTGTATCTACCAAATCTGCAGACTCCTGGCTGTTGAATTGGGATCCAAAATTTTAGCATTCATTTAGAAGAATGATTGATTTAGCATTCATTTAAAAGTCATGGTTGCAAAGTTAACCTAGAAAATGTGGCCCAAGTGTAACCACAGCAGTGGCGTTTTCCTCATTCTGCAGGACAATTGAAACAATAGTTCTGACAGGTGAGACTGGCTCCATGCATCTTCATGGGGTGTTCACACTGAAACCTAATGCTGACAGGCTCATCTTAACATTGTTAGCTATTTCACTGCCAAAATGTTTCAGCAGAAACATCCTGCTAATCTCATGTAATTCCAAATTGCCTTTTCAGGAGCCCCAAGTCCCATTTCCAAATCTTCCAACTTCCTCCTGGTATCTTCAGTATAGTTATGTGTTAATGCGAAAATCTGTGGACAGCATAAACAAATATAAAAAGTAACTGTACTGAGCAACTATTCATTTGCATATTTAATTCAATAAAAAAACCTTCCAATGCTGAATTTAAATAAAACACCTGCAGAATTTCTAGTCTGCTCACCAGAGCACTGCAGAATCCAGCGATTTGGCTACAGAATTTGGGTCTAGTGTGCTATAGAGTACGCAGAACCTTGCTCAAAGAGCTTCAGGTTAGTTACCTGAGATCAGATTTTAGGGCCAGCATGTGGGAGCTCACCCTGCCTCTGCCTGGGCTGCCTGGTATTATAATGTGAATAAACAGAGGGCTTAGTCTCCAGGGCTACACATGGCATTGTGAGACCTCTGGTAGAATACTGCATCCAATTTTGGTGTCTACACTTTAAAAAAAGGTTATTGAAAAATAGTCAAGAGTTTGGAGAAGAGCTACAAGAATGATATGAGGTTTGGAAAACAAGCCTCACACAAAAGACTTAAGAAGCTCACTCTATTTAATTTATTGATAAGAAGCTAAAGAAGTGATTTGATTGTGCTCTACAAGTACCTGCAAAGGGAGAAAATAGCTGAGACTCACTAGTGGATACTTCAGTCTAACAGATTAAGGCATAACAAGATCCAGTGGCTCGAAATTGGAGTCAGGAAAATGTAACATAGAAATAAGATGCAGTTTTTGACCTCTGGAACACGGGATGCAAGAATCACTGAGTGAAGTTCTATGGCCTGCGTCATGTAGGAGCTCAGACTAGCTGAGGTAAGCGGCAAGGGGAGGGACTGGGGAGAAGGAGAAGGAGATGAAGGAAAGGTAGGTGGCAGGAGAGCATAGGGGCACGTGAGGAAGGAGGATGGGGAAAGATGATGAGGGCAGGGAGCAGTCCCCTCCAGTCCTGTGATTCCAGTGACGGGTCTCATTCTGCTCACATGACAACAGGAGGGTCCCAAAGGCTGCAGGAAAGGGAGCATGTGCTCAGCGATCTGACTCTTCCTCTCTTTAAGCCTCAGGTCAGGTAGGTTCACAGTCTGGTACGTGTGTTTCTTTTGTTGTTTAGGTAAAGTAACTGCCCTTTATTTCAATCACTAAATAGGACGGCGCAAGTGAATGCAGCCATTGTTGGTCACTCCCCAGCGTGGGCCCTTTGGCAGGGTAAGGCAGGCCTGCAGTGTTACTACCAGGCTGTGCTGTCTCAGTTCCAGAGAGAAGCAGAGGCCTGTCTATTTGGAAGCCGGCACTATCTCACCATAGATCAGGTTTGCAAATGTAAGTGTGCTGCTGCCAAGGCCTGGTGCCCAGCTCTGCCGGTCACCTCCATTCTGATCCCCACTCTGCTATTCTACAGTCCTGCTGTTGCACCTCAGTCCTATGACCACATCCAAGTGACTTATCATTCCACCACGTTTCTGAAATGCTTGACATTGAACTATGTTTCAACAGTGACGATTATATGCCAAGCCATGCTGCCATTGCCAAGCACTCAGGTTTATTTGTTTCTACTTTTAAGCATCTCACACTGGTGTACAAATAATAATAGCTTTCACTGTTGGCTGTGCATCTATTTTTGTTTAACTCCTTTATCTGAAATACTTTCCCCCAGAATTTACTACCTCTGTGATATCAACCTGTCCTTCCTCCAAGTCAGCTGTATTCTCTTTCCTATCCTACACTGCAAACAGAGATGCATTTGTCTTACTGACATACAAAGCAGACAGCTTTGTCTACACTATTAGCTTTCCTTCAGCTCCTAGCTCAAATAATCCTCACAAGCTCTGATAATTCTCTGGGCCAGCAGCCTGGTTCCACTTTGGTTAAGGTAGAGCACATCCCTTCTGTATAGCTTCTTACTTAGCCAAAGAAGTTCCCCAGGTCCTAACAGATTTAAACTCCTCCTTCTCTACTCTGTCTTCTCATCTGCATATTGAGATTTTGAAGTTCCCTATTGCGAGCTGACCCCATGTGTAGACCTGGAACCATTTCATAGAAAGTTACTGCATACGTCCTGAAGTAAAACCTGCTGCCTAACAATCTAAGTTCAGTTTCTAGGATCTCACATCTCCTGGTCATTGGTACCAATGTGTACCTTGACCATGGCCTCCTCCCCAGCTCTCACTAAAATGTATACAGGGCCTAGTTTATCAAAAGTGACTAGTTATTTTTGTGTGGCTCAATTTTGAGGAGACCTTAACTTTAAGACCCTTCACTGGTGCCTGATTTTCAAAAAGCACTGGGCACCTAGACACTCTGAAAACTACACCCCTTTGAAGTGTCATAAGTTGAACATCCCAAATCACTAGTCACTTTTGAAACATTTGACCCAGATATTTTGTCAGATCCACCACTTTCACACCTGGTAGGCAAGTCATCGACCTGTTCTCATGGTCACCACATATCCGACTATCAGTCTCTCTAATGATGCCCTATCACCGCAACCCAGCTCTCACAACAATAACCCCATCTGTTAGGGTGACCTTCTTGGCATGTGAGGGATGATTATCTTCTTCTATTTCCACCAGAAGGTGGATCGCATCTAAGGAACTTCATGCCTCCATTCCACCTACGTGGCCCTCCAGTAGGACACTGGCTTCCTCAACTAGAAGAGGAGTGTCAGAGAGTGACCCCCACCTGGACAGCTCTCCTGCACAGGCTGTGGCACAACAGATGTGCCTGCCTCAGTTTCCCCTTCTGTTTGACCATGAAAGGAACAGTTTCTCAGCAGTCAGTACAAAGTCCCACCTCTGGCCACAATTTATTCACATACGCTAGTGCAGTAATTCCCCCAGAACCTTTGTAGTAAAACCATTCGCAACAAGCACACAGTAAACATAAAGGTTCAACAGCAATTTTCCACTCCCCTCTCCAGGGGCATCACTTCTAGGTCACCCAGCCAGGCGTCCCTAAGCATTCTGTTCTCAGTTCCTTTCTGCCTGTGTTCTAGGCCCCCAATCTCATGATTCCTTTACACAAGTAGCATCCAATGACTCAGCCCTTTTCCACCTCCCAGCACCGGCTCTAGAGCTCAGGGCAGTCAG
Source organism: Emydura macquarii macquarii (assembly GCF_026122565.2). Classification (NCBI taxonomy): domain Eukaryota; kingdom Metazoa; phylum Chordata; order Testudines; family Chelidae; genus Emydura; species Emydura macquarii. The sequence goes on along the minus strand of NW_027131105.1, from coordinate 12,646,610 downwards.
TAGATTAGCCACTCAGCTGGCCACCTAGCCAATTCCTCCCTTTTTCCAGGGAGGACTTACTGAGCTTTCTGCAGATTCTTGTCTCTCCAAGGCAGATCTCACCTGCCCCTTTCCTTTGCTCCTCCTGTCTGTGCTCTCAGGCATCCCTCACCTGCCAATCTCTCACTCCCACACAGCTCTGACCCACCAGCTCTCACCCTCATCTAGGGCCCATGTGTCCTCTTTTAAACCCAACTGGGAGCTGGCAGCTGATGTGTCACAGGTGCACCAGACCTTCTTAAAGGACCAATGTCACCCTGTGACATCAGTCCTGATGTGGTCTCACCCAGCAATCTCTAGGAACAAATTCTCTCTCCTCAGTGTTTCAATAGTTCTGGACACAAGGTGCTGTATTTGGGAGTTGAGGGCTATGAGCTATTTGCACTGAGTATACACACTGGCCACTTGTTCACAAGGCAAGTCATTGTACATTCTGTGCAGTAAACTGAGACACTTCCACTCACCCACCAATACTCTAATCTGCTGCTGCTGCTCTGCTACCTCCATAGCTAAGCTGGGGGGTGTTGTGACTGGACAGCAGGTGAGGGGCTTGATTCTTGTCTGATTTATGCCAGTTTTCCACTGGCCTTATTTTCCTGAATTCAGTGGAGTTAACCTGATTTACCCAGGGGTAAGTAAGATAAGAATCAACCCCTTTATCTTGAAGTTGAAAGCAAAGGCCTATTTACTGAATTTAAAGATTTTCCTTACTTGAAGCCATTGACCACTGATTTAGAAGCCTACTGCCTTGATTGCTGATTGCCAACTCTCTTCCAAAGCAAGCTGTGCTCACTCTCTCTGGGCCTCTCGGCTGTCTTTTGGCAGATCAGAATTGCCCGTTCTAGGAAGTTCTGCCTTGGCATTGTTTTACAGCTCAGCTGACAAACATAAGCCAGTCAAGGGACTCACCCAAGCACAGGTTGAATCAGTGGCTGTGCCCACGCTGGAACCCAGCTGACATTTACTGACAATCACCATGTAAAAGGCTATCTGAGTCGCTCACTCACAATTATCCCTCTCTCCTGTTAATCATTAAAAACAGTGAATCAGAGATTCTTGCACAGCCCAAAGCCCCCCTGTAAACACTGTTCAAAGAGTCAACAGGTTAGAAGAGGCCTTCGAGTGAAGTTTCCAGATCTCCCTCTTCACTTAGCTGGAAGTGTGATAGTTTATCCGAGCACCTAGTCAATGGCAGGCCCAAGATATTGTGAGTGTGAGTGAGGCAGGCAGATAGCATGGAAGCAGCAGATCACTCTCCTCAACAGGAAATGGCATGGTTTACCATGTTACGTGAATCCTTAGGAAAAGTACCTTGCAGATATGATGGCTTGGTGTACTGGGGCCCAAGAAGTCAGGTTCAGGTGTGACCTTGAGGACTATTCTGGAGGGAGCTTTAGTTAAAAAAAGAGAGCATGTCTAATGACCCATTGGCACTCTAAGTAGAGCAGTTCACGGCACTCTCTCATGGACAGCAGCTTCTTTCACAATACAGCCATGCGTCATCAGAGTGTTTGCATCTGCACCTACCCATGCTTGTATCAATGCACTCTGGGAAAATCTGGGCAGCTATCCCATAGTGCTGCAGCGTGTAACAGAATACCCAGGGGGGCATACACAGAGGCCCCAGCAGAACGTGGGTAAATGCACTCTGCAATACTGTACTGCACAGAGAGCTGGAAGGAAGGACAGCCAAACTGGTTATACCCACACAGTCAGAGAGTCATGTCCACACAGCAAAATAACACAATACTGAACCAGTCCCAGTCAGATAGCCATACAGCAGTTTAGGCTTGGGCCAGAGGTAGAACATGGTTAGTTATCATGGTTACTAACTGAATACTAATAGTGTTGTGTGTGGACACTGACCCATTTTGAGCCAACCACATCAGGAACTGGTAGCAGTCTACCTTAGTTTAAAAGTTGTAGGATGGCAAGGGTCTAAGACCAGAGGCTGGGGGAGGAAAGGCAGTCTAGAACAAAGGTGAAGGATGACCTAAATGACGGGATAGATCGAGTGGCTGTGTGCGGACAGAGGGGGAACCAAGGACTGCATTAGGGTCAGTCTGATTGGTATTAGGCTTTTGCCATTTTGAGATGCAGGTCAGTTACAGAAATGTGCCAACAATCAGCATGACTGGGATGAAGACAAGACTTTGCCTCGGTTCCCCGTGCTTTGTTAAGCAGCCAGATTTTTGCTCTGCAGCCTCAGGAGGCTTGTCCAAGGTGATGGAGTGGCAGAAGATTTCCTCCTGTGGTTAACCGTTTATAAACCACTCCAGCAGGAGGGACCCAAATCCCAGCATGGACAACCCCAAGTGAATATCTCCCTGCTTTGCATGTTGCCAGTCCAAGCTACCATACTCTTTGGCTAGCAGAGCTGGGCTCAGCCTTCTTGGAAGCAAAGAATGGGGGAGTGGTGCGGAGAGGGGCCAAATTCAACCCAAGTGTAACACAACTGAAATCCATGGAATTACATCTGGGATGGATGTGACCCACAGAAACCTAGAAGGGAAGAGCTGCTCTCAGACGCAAACAGCTGAGACCCTCTCCCTCTGTATATTACACAGAATGCCTCTTCTTCATTAGAGCAAAGAATAAATGAGGAGCTTGTTCCCTGGATACTTCTTGTTTTCCTCCTGCGCTGTTACCCAAGGGCTGACAATTATCCCAGCTCAGATCTGAGCTCTATCAAATCCCTGCTAATCATCTAAATTGCACTTTGGGGAAGGATTGCAGGGGCCAAAGAGAACATTCTGGGGAGAGATGGCACCTATGGGAGAAGCAAGAACTTGCTAGAGAACAAAGGATGTCAGCATATTTGAAACGGAGGCTTAGGGTAGGGCCCGCAAGCAGGTGGGGGCGGGAATTCCACTCTCAGGTTGCTATGGTGATTGCTTTCTTGTTACTGATCCAATAAACAGTATGTGGAGAGCTGTAACCTAGGCACTTTGTAATTAAAAAGGTTATTATGCAACCTGGGATTTGCCATTAAAATCTTCCCTCTGGCTTCAGGGAGGATAAAAAGCTGGGATACCCTTCTCCTGGTAACTAATCCAAAATAGGAATTCCTGAGACATAAAACCAAGCTAACAACAGAAGAGAGATTGGTAGAGAAGGGAGGTGAGCTGCCCACAGCAGCAACACCAAGTTGGGATGAGCAGTAGTAGGAGGAATACTAGTTATCCCCACTGCACTTGGGGCCAACGGGGAGAGGGAATCTAATCAGCTGTCCAGGATCAATAACTCCATGTCCATGCTGTAGGGCTCTGGAAACATGGTGATATTTCTGCTTCCTGGGTGTTAGCCCCTCCCCGCACCGTGCTAGAATAAGGTGGGAAGGCAGGAACGGGCCAGCATTTGAGCACTGCCCTTGGAATACATTTTCTATGGATGGCCTGTCTGCACTCATGCTGAAACTCAGGGCGATGTTTGGAATCTGCCCAGGGAAGTGCCTTTCATTTCACAGGTAGTGTCATTCAATTTAAGAAACAACAGGGACAGTTGGGTGCTTTTCATTTAGCACCTGCACCCCGAGTCTCATCTGTCCAGGTCAGCCAGGGCCATTAGCCCATTCTAGATGATAGACAACAAATGTGGATTTAGATCACCAGGGAAATTAGTTTACCGGTCTCAGACTAGTGTCACTGATCATTGGTCAGACTGAAGCCACTACACAAATTAGTCGACTATCCCGTCTTTGCTCAAGGAAGACCTTGGACTGGAATAGCAGGCGTCTGCAGGACATGAGTGAAGGGCATCAGCCAGCAAAGACGTGTGTCTAAGGCCCAGTGCTGCAATAGAAGGGGTTGCTGAGGGTCAAGCTTAGGGCTTGTCAGCACAGAGACGTTAGTTCACAGTAAGTCAAGGTGTGAATTTAAAGGGCACTAACTCCTGGTGTGGACACTTGTATGGGATGCTGTGAGTGCCCTCAGGCAGTTAGCTTAGTACACTTCCAAAGTATATTAAACTAATGCACACAAAGGGCCTCTTAATGTGCAGTAAGAGTGTGCACGTAGGGAGTTAGTGCAGAGTAGCTAGCATGCACTGGCTGTGGTGGGCTTTTTCCCAATGCAGACCAGCCCTTAGTCAGGTGCACTGGCAGATGTGTCATTAAATTCATCCAAAATTAAATTAAAAATAAAGCATAAGATAGACAAACCCACCCACTTCAATTCAAATAGGAGTAATAATACATTTGTAAAAAATCTCCCATGAGGCTATCTATTCACATCATGCCTAAGAACAAAGTGGTAACAGCCAGGCACATATAATCAGGACAAAAACCTATATATAGTCCCATATAATAAACTACATCTGGGAGAAGAGGATAGGGAGGAGGGTATATAGGCTTGAACATTTCAGCTACCGGGATGGCTATTTCATCTAAAGAGAGGCAGCCATCTAGAAAACCCTCTCTAGACACCCCACTTTCAACGGCAAATGTTCACTAGCTCAACCCCCCCCCCCCACCACCAAAGAGAGAACACACTGCACCCAGCCAAATGGGATAAATAACCCCCTCCTTGGACTTTGCTTGTAGGCGGGAGATGAGCCAGTTCAGGGAGATTAAAAAAACAAGGGCTTTTTGATTTCACAGATGTGAAATTAATGGGCCAGGCCAAAAGATACGCCCCAGTGGAATGCGTGTGAACAGCTGCTGGGCTCGGTGAGGCGGAACAGGCACCTCAGGAGACTGTTTCCGACGCACATGGAGCTATACATAGTCTGTGCTTTACATCTACAGAATGGCAGAAACCCAACCCCACCATTCACAAAGAGAAGGAAGCACTGTGCCCCCATCACTGCATGCAGTACATCTGTCCTCCCAGGAAAAAGCCAGCACCCTCTCTCCCCTTGACTAGAACTGTCAAGTCATTCCATGCCACCAGCCACCAATCTGTGGGAAGGAAAGTAGGAGCAAACACACTCAGGGGAAGAGAACAACAGAGGGGAGAAACTGCACTACAAGTATCTCTTGGACCTAGTGAGCTTGGGGTCTCCTTCCAGCTCTAATATCTACAATACCCAAGGCCACTCATACACAGCAGCTCCTCAATGGACGATGCTATCAACACGGGGATGAAAAGCCTGAGGAAAACATGAGAAAAGAGAGGTCCCTGCAATGTCACTCACACTCTGGAGTGGGACCGTATATGGCAATGGCTCAGCCCTAGCAATAGAAGTTACACTAGTGTCAGATGCCAGGGCTTGGGAATCCCTCTGATCTTGGCACAAGGCGCCTGCACTTTTTGCTCTGTAGCCCGCTAATTACACAGCAGGTAGAACTCCTGGCTGGCCCCATCATTTATAGGCTCCCAAAATAGCCCAGAGCTGGCTGAAGTTCAGCCAAAGTTATATACATCCTTTCCTGCCTTACACAAACCACTGGTGAACGGTGCACTGCATCAGTGTGATCAGCTGAAGCCATGGAGATGAGGGGCAGGGAAAGCCCAACCATTCAGCAGAGTGCTACTAGTGAATACCGTATGTTCTACTAGCTTCTTATACTAAGGGTGCCATGCTGGAATCCCCCTTGCCCAAGAACCCCAGCAGTCCTGCTAGAATGGGTCAGTAGCACTTGTGGGAGCATGACGTTGGGAGCTGAAGCTCTGCCCCTAAAATAATGCTGGACCTGCCATTCTGTGTGCACCCAGATTTAGCACCAGAACCCAGGGGAAGGTTCAGACTTTGCCTTCTAGCTGAGCTCATTTGCTCTAGCACTGGAAGGGTTAAATGATAGTTCACAGTGGTCACTTCATAGCAGAGTGCATGCAGCAGACCCTCTTCTCCCTCTCCCCTTCCAGGTTGCACAGACACCCTCTCCACTGTCTCTTTTGGATTTCCTCAGAACCTTCTTCCTGGACTCTGGTGCTACATGCACCACTGTTCCCATTCCCACTCTTCCAGATGCAGACCAGAGCAGATCACCCTGATACTAATGCGAATATCTTCCCAGTTTTGCTTCAAATGCAGCCCCTGGCTTGTTACATAATAGGCCTGCTCACAAGTAGCAGCTTTCTGATCCCTATTTTTAGCCTCTTTACTCAGCTTCTCATTTTCAAAGCCACCCACTGGAAACATTTCCATTTTATCATGAAAACAATTTTGCTGTGAGAATAAATTATGGGGATATCAAAGTACTAACATAAAAATCTCCCTGTAGAAGAGAGCCCTTGAGAGCGGAGTGGGTAGCTCTGCTTTGTTCCAGTGGGTCAGACACAAACCAACCTCCAAAGCTCCTTTCAGAACCGAAAACAATACAGCAAATGAGAAAAGCAAATTAAAACAGAAGGGAAGCGCTGCAGCAGTGAGCTAATGGATTGGGAGAGTGACTCAGTCTGGCTCTCACATGGAAAGGAGTCCATCAAAATTCATCAGGCATCTCTGAGACACAAGGATCTGTGAGCATATGTACTGCCCCATTTGTACTGGTCCCTTCCATTTAGGAGCCAATGTTGCAGCATCCCCAGGACCTATTGAGGAAGTAAACCCAAGGATCTTAACATAAAGGAGTGGGTGATCAGATCAGAAAGGTTGCTGTAGAATGAGTTACTCTCTGGTAGCAGGAGGAAATTCACAAAGCACATCAGAAAGCTGCAGTGAATAATAGTAGAATCACCCCTATGCCCTTTCGATCACAGGAGGGGGAAGAAAGGAGCCATCAGGCCTTGGGACACAGGAATGGTCTGGCTGGATCCAACCAGGAGTACATCTAGCTCAGTACCCAGTCTCCAGCAGCGACCACATGAAACCCCATAATGGACAATTATGTAACATCTGCTCAGCTCAGTTAGGCTTAGGAACAGTTCTTCCAAATGGAGAGGGAGAGGGAGTGACTGTCAGCAGATGGGTAAAGAATTGAACAGGTCATGGGAGACTGACTCACCCACCCCAGGACAGCTCCTCCAATAAGGCTGAGGCACACTGGCAGGAGATGCTGTGTGAGCTAAACCTACCCTGATGCTAAGGCTGCACATAGTCTCAGGATACCTTAGGGCCATCTGTCTCCAGGGATGTCAGTGCAGAAAGATTGTCATTTAAAAAGGAACAACACACACAAATGAAAAGGTGGCCTTCTTTGGTGTTATTTTCCTTATAGGGACAAATCATCTGCCCCAGTAGAAGGAACTGGTCCGAGGCCCACCAACTGATTTTATACAGGGCACCAAATGGCCATCAGATGAGAACGACTTTGTTCTAAGTCTGAATCTGGCCAGGAGTCACCAATGTGTTTTTTCAAAAGAACAGAGGAGGCTGCATCAGTGAACACGGTAATTGTTGCTTGGTGAAGAACATTCTGTTCAGCTACTTCAGAGAAAGCCAGGCGGTGTCGGAGGGAAAGGAGCCCAGGTTCAACAAAAACATTAACACGCCGAGATGTAAGAGAACAAACGTCTCCTCAGGGCTCAGATTTGTTAATCTCAGTTGTTCCCTTAGCTGGACAGTCAAGCCTTGGCAAAATGCCTGCTTAGAATTCATTGAGTGAGACAGTGAGGCCAAGTTCCAGGTCACACACAGGTTGCCTGGTTGTATTTGCTGATTCTGAGCCGGCTCTCTGAAAGCTCTCTCAGTGAATGGTCCTACTGCCCAGGTCTCCTGAAGTTCTGCTATATGCCCAGGTTTTTACAATAAGTAGAGAGAGGGAGACATTGGATGCTGGAAAGACTTCTCTCCATAGTGTTTACCACTGTTCTCCTTTTTAAGCTGGAGACATCTCCCAGCAGGTGAAGTTTCAGGAGATAGTTCCCCTACTAACAGGGAGTCAGTCCTGCACAGATTTTACCACCACCACCTTCTCCCACAGCCGTCTTTGTGCTTTATCCCACCCAATCCCCAGCCTACACTTGGAACACCCTCTCTGAACGGATACACAAGGCCTCTGCTTTCTCCTCTAAACCCTTCCTCCAATCCTACTTTTACTACCATAAGGAAATAGCCACTAATTATATCCCAGTGGAGGAGTCATTGGAGATAACAGATTGTGTGTTATCCCTCTCCCCCAGACAAACTATGTTGCTCTTCTTAGATTGTGAGCTCTTCAGCTAGCCAGAAAATGCAGTCCCTATCAGTGTCTGGCACATTACGGGTACTACCAGGAGACAAGTAATAACTAATAATGGCTTCTCACAGACCAAATGCAAGTGAGGCATTGTGAACACCTAGAGAAGATTGCTCATTTCTATAAGATAGCACTCAGGCTGAGTCCAGCGCATCCAGCACAGACCAGGAACAATCATAAAGAGGGGGACGTGCTGAAGATATGAACACCAGGGTGTGAAGAGAAGGAAAGGGAGGGAAAATGAATAAAGTAACTATGAGACTGGCCATGAGAGTTCATGAGAGTTCCTCAGAAGCAAGGAGCTATCTCCAAAGGGCTTCCCATACCCTTAATGGGACTATCCCTAATCTAGAATGTTGTACCCTTCCTTAGTGCCTTCAGATACTGATCACAGCAGAAGCACCTTGTTCACTTGCTACAAATACAACTTCATTTATATGTAGAGGTATTGGGACCCATATACTTACCAAATTCTGGACACAAGCTCAGGTAGCTCAACCCCTTCTGCTATATTCTCAGGGGTTACGGGCCATACTACGCAGTGACTGCACTGGGAATGTGTGTAAAAGAGGTAAAACACTGAGTGGAGTTAAGCAGGTGGAATCTTGAGAGGAGAAAGCTGGATCTGTGGGCTTGGAAATCTCAATTGCTAAGGATCCAGAGCCAACAGAGCTGACTTTGTCACAGTGGGTCAAGGCATTGCCATGGAAAGCTTTCCCCACACTGCCTGTGCTGGGGGATAAATGGGGATTGTATTCTCCAGGGCTGTCAACCCACCTTTCACCAGCATGAAACAAAGAATAAAAGACATTATCTTTGTATACAGACACCCTTGCTAATTCCCAGGAAGAGACTAGAGTATTATTACACGCCTGTGAAACAGTGGATAGATTTCCGTGTCAGCCCAGCAGATTTTAGAGCATCCTCCAGGGCTGAAAGGCTAAACTCTGAAATAAAATGTGATGGTGGTGGTGGCAGTGGGATGTGATTGCCCCAAAAGCTACTCCCACTGTGAAATTGTGCTACTCCTCTTTGTGCTACTCAGAGGGAAATGCCTTGGCTTAGTTATCCCAGAAGGTGAATTCTAGTCCAGCATGTAATGATTTGCCAGAAAAACTGCAATCAAATTCACCAGTTAGCAATTACTTGGAAACTGTGACACACTAAACCCAACTTCTCTCTAAGACAACACTAGCCTGGGGCTTCCATACGTGGCATATATTGCTCTCAACTTCCTGTTGCTGCAAAGTCATTTAGATAATGTGACTGAGTCACGACTCTTCATGGAGTGAATTTGGTTTAGATCAGCCTAACCTTATTCACACCAGGCCGGTAATTCCCCCCAGGAACGGTAATGCTCTGCACTGCAATAGCACTTTTCAACCAGTTCTCAAAACACTATACAAAGGTGGGTCAGAATCAAAGAACTGAAGTGACACGCCCAAGATCACCTCAGCAGAAAGCTTTCAGAAGGGAAAGCACAGTGATACTAGAGGCATAAGCGCTGGCCAAACGTATTGAGAAGCCCCTGCTCTCTTTTACCTGTAGCACAGAGCTGTGGTCTATCCTATCTTTTTCCTCTAAACACACAGTGACCCAACCAATGTCCATGCTGACAAAATGCAGAGCTCTACCCACGGTCAGCCCTGGCCTGTGTGTGAGGAATCTCCACCGCCTACCACGCAGGAAGCTAACTGGAAAGCCTGGGTGTTGCCGTCTGCCACGTGCAGGCACCAGCAAGCTGCAAGCTTTCCATCTGACCTCCTCTCACCTGCCGCCTCCTCAAACCTACCTGGCCTGCAAAGTCCACGTCACCTTCACCCCACTCATTAGGAGCTGCTTACAGCAGGAGTCACCCTTACAGCTCAGCTCAGTTAGAGCTCCATAAACATTCCCCTGAGCCGAGCTAGACAACAGACTAAGCTCCTGAAAAGTCTACACACAGCAGTAACTACACCTGACTATGACTGCACAGTGCAGACACAATTTCATGAAAGCCTCACCCACCTCAGCGCTTCTACTTCTCTGAAGCTGCCCCGGGTGTTGTCTTGATGATACCTGGAAGGGAGATGTTTCCTGGACAGTGGGTGCTTGTTAACTCTGGTTGCTGTTGGAAACAGGGGATTATGGTTAGTTTTGGAGTGTCAGGAGATTAGGACTCGCAGTCTGCAGGAAGGTACTGCTTACCCGCTCCCTGTATCTCCCATCCCAACCTTGCTCAGATACAGCCCTGACCCCTCGCCTTCCCCGCCTCCCCATTCAAGGAATTACTCGGCAAAGCTAGTGAACAGTCACACTTCACAGTCCAGTGTTACTAGTGGCAAAAACCTTCCTCCTCCCCCCCACCCCCACCCCGGAAATTTGGAATATCTCAGGGGAGGGGCCCGTGGAGTTTGGGAACAAATCTAGTGCAGTGTAAAATGCAACCCAAATCAAGGGCTCCCATCCAGCCCCAACCTTAAACCCAGCCTAGGATCATCCTCTAGCCCTAAACTACAATCTGACCCCAACTGTAACCTTGGCCTGAGGCCACATCCAGCCACAACCCTAACTCTAGCCAGGGGCCATGATCCGGCCCAAACCCAGGGCCACATTCTAGTCTGACCTCAGCCTGGGGCCACAATCTGGCCAACCCCAAATTTAGCCCAGGGCTATCTATAGGCACCAAAGCTACCCAGCCTACATAAAATCCAGAACAAAGATATCAAACAGACTCAGTGCATGCCAGCCAGATTCCAGGCCAGAAACATCACAGCTGGAGGTTCAACTTCCCACGTGCCTCACTGCCCCAATCCCTTTGGGCCTTCCACATAGACCCATGCACATCTCTTCTCACTTACACTAAACTAGCCCATTCTTTCTTGCATGTATTAACTACAGATCAAGGAAACACCTCAGGCTAAATGCAACTGACAAAACGTGAGCCTACCAATGGGGTTTAAAAATAAATATTGATAATATTGATAGAAAATAGGATTTAAGGGATCTGAACCCATCACTCACATCCAGATCATGGCATCTGCGATCAGTCACTTCTCAATAATGCACAGCAGCAGCATGGGCTTCAGTCTGTGTATTGGGTGCTAGTTTTTTGTGTGCTCCCGGGGTGATGACTGGCTGAACATTGATCAATGCTCCAAGGTTAATTTTGTCACTTTCAGGGGCTAAGGAAACATTTAACATTTCTGCATCACCTTTTTATATACAGCACCAGGGAGATGCAACCATCTCTGGTTAGGGAAGGCAGAAGCCGTTACACTGGAGCTCTACAAGCTATACTGTGACTACCACAAACAACACACAGTACTGCAGCAGGGACAGGGAACATCCTGACCAAGGACACCAGACATACACCCCAGCTCTTACAAGAAGTGTCCTGGAACCTTACTGTCTATGCAGGCCAAAGCAGAGCTTGGCTTTCCTAATAGTCCATTTTGGAAGGCTGACCACCTGGGAGGGGCTTGTTCCAGACCCTCCTCCTTGACCATCACTCCAGCTGCGTGGGGTTCAGTTATAACGTTAGCCTCGCCAAGCATGAGCTCATACACCAGATGTCAGGCTGCAGTTTAACAGCTGCCATATCTTACCTCTCCCATCAAGGCTTTTCCTTTGGTTTATTCATGTCTTTTGGCATCATAGTTGCTGCTGATTCACACTCGCAGAGCTACGGGTAGGTGAGGAAGGGGGCTCACCCAGCTCCTCATACACAGTGTATTTCCTGTCATGCTCCTGCACAGGCAGCTCCACTTATTATTTTTCCCACCATTATTTGGAACAGTGGAGGAAAGTGTGATGGTTTTATGAGCACGTGGCCTGAGGCAGAGAGGGGCTCGTTATGTGGCCAATTATTGATCAGTCTGCCTTAGACAATGGAATAGTCCTGTGTACATCTCAGCTGCTCTGCGGCCAGGCCACTTTTCTGCCACAGCTCCCAAGGGAGGCAGCCCTCCCTCCTCCCGTCTTGTGTCCTAGAGACACCTTCCCTGCCAAAAGCATCATTGCCAGTAAGAGTGAGTGCACTAGAAAACACGCCAGGTCCCTCAGCTCACTTCACTGACTAAACAGTCCCCCTTGGGAACTGACGGGAGAAAGGCCTGGCCCAGTGGAACAGGCTATGTCCCCACAGACGCAGCCATTAGGCTTCAACTGGAATTTAAATAACAAAAATTATCGAGCTTCAAAACCACAATCCCAAGGTTTGAATCATGGAGATCAGGGATCATTTGATCTCAGTACAGTCACTAGGATAAGGTGTGGCTGCCGGTGACTCTAGGGTCATGGAGCTGAGTACTGCCACATGACAGGCTAGGGTTAGAGTCCCAAATCCTTGCATCTCCATGCAGGCTGACAGGGGCTGGGGGTTCTGCAGGGGTAGCATGCTCAGTCCCTAGGAAGAAGAGTGAACATTAGTCCCTCACCTCCAACACTGGAGGTAATACACTTAGGATCCCAGAGGAGAAAAGAGTGTATTATGTAATAAACAGCAACCCGCTGGCTGATTAAAGAGCTGCATTGATGGGCTCCAAAGGGGAAGCCTGCCCAGTTCACACTGGCCAGCAGGGAGGACTCAAATGGCTTTGCCATCTTCTAAACTGATGTCTGAGCTGCTCCGGAGACGCACTCTGCTATATGTGACCACAGGGAGCCATGGAGGCGTTGAGGCACCATAGTGATGGGCACATCATAAATACCATGGATTAAACAGAGAGAGATTTATGCCGCAGAGGCTCCCAATACGGACGGCAGCTGCCCATCTGTGCACTGGAGTTTAGTTCTAAAGCATACACCTAAGGCGCGACCACCCCCACTCCTGGGACACTCCCCAGGGGTTCTCCTCTTACAAAGGAAGGAGCTGGACCCATGCAAAGCACCAACAACATCAAAAGACAGAACACCCCCATTTCCCCAACCCCCTCCCTCAAGAAGCTCTGAAAGGGGATTGCTGCCTCTTTGGGATTTGGGAAGGAGTTCCCATTGTTATTTGCCCAGCTGAGCTGTTTCCAGCTCTCCGATCCAACTGTGCATCGCTTAATGCTCTCTGGCAGTGTCACTCAGTCACATCAGGATGTTTTGACCTTCCTCTGGACAGGCTCATCAGCCAGGAACACCTGACGCTAGCTGGCAATCCAGGGATGAAGTGCCTGAATCATCTGTTACCTGTGATAAATACAATAGCCCAGAAGGAGAGCATTGTTGGGGCAATCCCACAATGCCCTGCAGGACTGTTTATTTAGCTAGCCCTGGTCAATGGGGTCCTTCCGGGAACAATGTGCTTCTGACATCAGCAATGGGGCAGTGACCGCTGTGGCTCTGTCAGAGCCCCAATATGTAAATATCCCCATTGTTTCCAGTGGAGAAGCCACTGCCTTTGCAGAAAGGGGAGATTTAAAGGGACATTCATTCATGCTCTGCTACTGAGCTGCCCTCTGCTCCCAACACAAAGAGCTGCAGGGCTTGGACCAGGTCTGCGTGTCTGGCAATACCAATACAGTCAATCAGTGCAGCTGCAGACACTGTCACAGGGAGACCCACTGACCCAGAGAACAATAGACAGTTGGAGGGGGGAGGAGCAGGGGACCAGGAACAAGTACCAGGAAGGTGCTGAAGGAGCTGTTTGCAGCAGTAAGCCCTGAATCCACTTCCTTGCACAGACAACCACCAGCTGTTTCCAATAGGCCTGAAATAGCATACCTGGGCCAATCAGGGAATGCAGCAGGCTCCAGCACTCAGGACCTCAGTGGGCAGGACAGCCAGTGGTGCTTGAATCTGTAGGGCTCATAGGCTGCTGTTCCCCACTTTCCCCAGATCTGTTGCATAGTGGTATGGACGTGGTAGCTGCCAGAAAGCGTATAGACCAGTTTTCAGACCTGTGGATCCTCACATCATGTCATAAAAAACTGTGTTATAACGCATACACCGAAGGGAACAAAGTGAAGTTGCTCATGCAACCAAAGATCTAGTATTCCTTAACTTCTGAGGTTCCACTTTGCAACCCGAACAAAGTACTTTCAAAGTAGGGGTTTTCTTTAATGGACTTTTAAAAAATATATGTATAGAACCATGCACACTTTTTACCTCCACTGGTCCTGTTTTCTTAGCCGTCAACCCAGCTTCTTTTCTTGTACCTCCTTCTCTATAAATACATTTTCTATTTTCTTAGTTCCAGTAGTTAACACATAGGAACACACACAATGTTCTTCTAAAGGAAACAAAAATAAAAAACAAACAAAAAAGCTGTAATCAGTAGAGCTTTGGGGTTTTGTTTAGTTTAGCTTTGTTGCAAGAATAACATTGTGGTTTGTCTCTTTTATTTCTAGTTTTTCACTTTATATATTTTATCTGTCTGAAATGCTTTAACAAGCAGAGAATCTAGTGCTGCATTTTGAGCTACATGGCCTCATCAAGCTGCAGTCCACTTTGCTATGATTTAAGCTTCAGTCAGGCCCAAACTGGCTAAAAATACTTCCAAGTAACTAATCAGCTTCCATAAGATGGGATTTTTCCCCTCACAATGTAAAGCAGGAGTGAAAGGGAGCTCAAACAATTTGCCTTTGCATTTCAAATGTCTCTGACATATGAAAATGCAAACAGAACCCAGCAAGTGGTTAGAAAAAAATGCATTTCCATTAAAAAAGAAGAAAAAAAAAAGTGTTCAAGATCCATTCTGCATCTTGCAGAAGCCATTCGCAGTAGTCTTAATGGATGTGCCACTTTTCACTAGGTAAGCCTGAATCTAAAATACAAGCTCAGAAAGCAGGCTCAAAGGCAGAGGATAGTTCAAGACTTTAGATCTATTACTTGTTTTGACAGCTTTACAGCACCTGTCAAAGCAAAACAGCTGACACAAATTTTTGATGTGTGGCTCAGTGTGTCCCTGCTCTGACATCTGAACACAATGGAACCAAATACAACCCCCAACAAGGATTTTTTGAAGTAAAATCAGAACTATGCAATCACATAGAAGAGCATGAGAACTAGAATAAACACCGAGTTCTGGCCTTTAAAAACGTGTATCTTTCATACTCCAGCTAGTCAAATAGAAGATTTTTATTCCTCCCCCCACGCCACTAACAGTAGCTCTCAAGTACACCAGGGACTCTGGTGCTGCAGATGACAGACGATCATGAACCAGAAAGTATAATTAAAAAAAAAAAAAAAATCAAGGCCAGAAACATTGATCTGGTCATCCTCCAATTTAATCAAGTTGCAGACACTGAGTAATACTGTAAGTTTCCACATTAGAATTCCTTTTGTACTTCACAAAGCTGACAAAAGTCACTGCTTTTAGGGAGATTCCCACCTCTGTTCTTTTATTTTATTTTGAATAGTTAACTGGGTAGACTCATGAAAGGATTTATTTCCATGACACTTTGGAAGCACTTTTACAGTTTGCTGTGTAAAGCACGAAGGATTCTTTCACCAAGAATCAGGCAGCACAGACAATACTGAAGAGATTTATTCATGATACCGGGAAGTCTGATAAATCAGCTTCAACTTCATGGTGTTACAGTGGTCAATTATAGAAAGGGTATATAATAGTACGTTTTAAATTCTTTATCTATTCACTTACAAATACAGACATTGTCCCATCCGGAGAGAACAACAGTGATAATGGTCGTTACATACATGCAGAGACACTTTTCATCACTCTACTTATATCAAGGCTCCTAGGCCTACACTCGGGGTGGAGGCAGGGGGGGGGGCAGTCCTTATAGATAGGTGGCAGGTGAGAGAGAAATTCTAAAAGCAAATGTGCTGTTCTCATTGGAATTAGAATCACTACGAGAACATCTGGCTTTCTGATGCTTACACCAGCCATTGTCCTTGAGGATCAGGTATGCTCGTTAGCCATTTAAATGAGTTTCGACCTACAACTTGTTAGCTGAAAAGAACCTCAAGCCTTACAGCTGTCATTAGTTGGTTTCCCCAAGGTATGCAGTCATTTAAAGTTTGCGTATCTACTACTCTCCACTGTACAAAAGAAAACATTGGTCGTGCCCATAAATACAGGTGGCTTAATCTGGAATACTGCAAATGTACCTCCAAGCCATGAAGCATCTAACTGAAAAGTAAGAGCACGACATGCTGGAGAGCCTGCAGCAGTGATAAGTTGATGCTAAGGTTTAGACAGAAGCAAAACCCTGCAGGCCTTACTCAGAACTGCCAAAGATATTAACAGCAAGAATTCTTTTAGCAGCTCCCCTGTCTGCTTTGTGTCACGTGTCAGCCTTTCCAGGGGCTAGCCCAATATTACCCCTTGGATGCCTGACTGTCAAAAACCTTCCATCCAGCCTCTGCGCTGCTTAATGCTCTTTGTGTGCTTCCAGTTAGCACTGGTGTTGGCAT
This sequence comes from Emydura macquarii macquarii, assembly GCF_026122565.2. Taxonomy (NCBI): domain Eukaryota; kingdom Metazoa; phylum Chordata; order Testudines; family Chelidae; genus Emydura; species Emydura macquarii. The sequence continues at coordinate 12,630,166 of NW_027131105.1, read as the reverse complement.
CACATTGAGAGCCAGACATCTACCTTATGTGGACAAGTAACCGTGTGTCAGGCAGAGAGTGAGGGATACAGACGAGAGAGGCTGGCAGAGCTGCCACAGAGCAATAACAAATCAAAGCCTATGGCACACGGCAGCACCTGCCCAGAAACGTGTCGGAAAGAGATGCTGCAGCATAACTGGCCTCTTTATGCTAAGGAACAGGAAGGCGTGGGAGGGGCTTGGCTACCTTAATTGACAGCTGTTGAGGCAGCATGTTAATTTGGTGCATTTTTTGTAAGTGAAACATTTGTATTGGCTGTATTGGATTTTTGTGACTGGCTTCCTCAGCAAAGTCAGGGATGGTGATACAAAGGTTTCACATACACCTCACACCCCTCAACGACAGCTGTGAGCAGGACCATAGGTTCCTAAGCTTTAGCTCTATGGCTCAGCTTGAACAATGGAGACCGGTGCACTGAGTGAGGCTAAAAAATCATATGTGATGAACATGTCATTAAAGACTGTATTGTAATGTATATGCACAAAGGGGGCGAACTAAGGGCTCAAGGGCAGCCTTAAAATCTGGCATTTGCTAACTCCAGTATTGACTTTGCAATCTTGGCAAACCTTTTAAATAGTTTTTTTGTATCTAATTTATATAAAATAGTGGTTTTTTGTATGTGTACACACACACACACACACGCACATTCTCTCTCTCTCTCTCTCTCTCTCCCCAAGCAGAGCCTCCTGTAGCAAGGGGAGGGAAAAAAGGCAGAAGCATCCACAAAGTCTCCTATGGACTTTGCACTGCAGCTCTACTTTGGGCAGCTCTCAGCTATCACAGTGATGGGAACTAGGGGAAAAGAACCCCAAAGCTTAGCCAGGCTAGAGAGCGATAAACTGAGCACCAATGAAGAGGTAAGGTCGCCCAGCTGTTCATTGGTCAAGCAGGCCATGAGTTACCTCTCCAGATAGTTGAGGTGAAGGGGGGCCACCACAGAGAAGTGAGTCAAGCAATCAGTGTCTATGCCACATATGTGTTACCAAAGAGACAGAGCCCACTGAATAATATAGGATGAGACAATTCTTTCTGGAGCGCAACATGGTTTCTCTGTAATGTTTCCTACTGCTCTTAATAAGGGCCCCAGTAGTTATTAGGGGAGGTCAGTGCATGGCTCAGTAGCACTATGTAATCCATCCATAGTGGGCTGGTGCCAAACAAATGCCATGGCAGCTGGATCATTCATTACTGGGCCTTCAGGCAGCTGAGCAATCTTGTGGCAGCTTCGTCACTGCAGATGCACAGGGTGGCAGGCACCTCTCATTGGCCAGGGGGCCAGCTGCACAGTTTAACTCCTGATTCATTGCTATCTTTGCAGATGGCAGCTGTGAATGTTGTCAGTGCCAGCGTTCAGGTTGGGATCAGCCCTGGGCCAGGCTACAAGAGACCCAGCGATGTGATTGGATACGTCTCTGATGTATAGGGTTTGCAAATTAATTGAAAATTGGCTCTGGAAGTAAGTATTTGAGCCAACCACATACTCAGTCACAGGCGGGACAAGCAGAAGATGGAGTTTTATTTGAACCTTAAACTATATTACTGATTCCCCCCCATTTAGTATTCTGGCTCTGTCCCATCTCCTAGGACCGGGAGCCTGACCTAGGTCTCCCATACAGCAGTGCACAGCACTAGTTTACTCTTACCTCCTTTCTTTAATAGTGCCAGGCAGGAGTTTCCCCACTCAAGGTAGTCTGGATTACACATTCCTTCCTCTTAGCCTCTCCCTTCCCCTCTGAATCAGGCTCAGTCCCAGGCTTCTCCAGTTTCATTTTATTCTGAGAAGTTGGTCATTTCCCAAACACCGGTTTGTGTTTTCATTTAACTCACTTTCAATTAACAGAACTGGTCTGAATGGGCTCATAGTTTATTTGACTTGGAGCATAGATATGGCACTACAAAATATTTTAGATTAAAATAAACAAAGACCTGTTTTGCAGACAAATTCCATGCTTGTAAAATGGAGTGAGATTGCATTGGCTGGAGATGGGGCGATGAGACGACGTGGAGGGATGGGACAGGCACTGTGCAAGTTTCTTACCCACAGCTTTGTTGGTGTATAGTCTGTGCTTCTAGCCTGCCACCATCTTCCCCTGCCTCCCAGCCCCCTGCTCTGCTGCTACACCTCAGTGCTGTCCTGCAGCATCCTCTGCTATTCCTGGCTGCCACCCCACGCTCACTCCTGACCTGCAACACACTGGAAATTGCCTAGGAAATCACAGGCTGGGTGCGTTGGACCATGGGCCACTTTTGCCACTTTAAAATAGATGTGCCCATTCTCGGAAAGGAATCAGCCAGAGAAATTGCACAGTCCACAAAACCATTAATGAAACCATGTATTAGTGCCACCGTTTCAATCAGCAGAGATGATGCACAGCCCTGCCCAGGTGCTGTGAGCCGCACAATTCCTGGTGTTGTTCTGGGCTGCAGACAGCAGCCTCCATTTTACTCTGTTAATCTACCGTTGGGGTGGATGGGGTCAGAGGCTCCAGTCACAGAGCTATTGTGTAAATCTGATCCTGTCCAATCTCCCTCGCTCCCCATCCCAAACTGAAAGGAGGGTTTCTAAATTAAAGAGCAGGAAGGTGCTCTGGAAAATTTGACAGTTGCTATTTGCAAACAGGTTTGCTGAGTTTACTGTCAATAGCAATGATTGTCATCATCCGCTCAAGTTAATTGAAGCTGCTCCTTTTGCTGAGAACAAGACAAGGTCATGCTGGCTTGTCATCTCCTAGAGCCAGGGGAGATAGAAGTCCAGGGTGTCCAGAGAGGGGTGGAAGGGCTGTTTCTAGCATGCCACATCCAGGCAGTTGAAAGACCTGGAAACTTGGTCCCCCTCAGTTATTGCTGGATGATTCAGCGAAGGGATTCTGGGATTGACTGGTAGTGATCAGGGACGTGCACAAGGGGAGGCAAGCAGGGCCCCCTCAATAATCGTGGGGGGCACAGAACTCCTCCGGCCCCAGGGCCACACTGGCAGTGGTGGGGGAAGGGGAGAGTGATGTCCAAGTGCCGGGACTCTGGGGGAGGGAAGTTAAATGTCTGCGCACGCACCTGGTAGTGATTGTTCCTCTTTAGCCTGGAGAGAACAAGAGATTGGTCAATCACCTATCCTGATCCTATTAGGTTCTGCTCATTGACAGAGACAGGCCCAACACCCTTGCATCAGAGGGACTGTCTCTTTTCCTTCCCTATACCCTCCATGCTTTTTCTGTATTCTTCCACTGGGACAAAATATCCCTACATCACAACTGGGACAATCTTGCCTTTTCAGCTGTGTGTTAGTGCCACGGTTGCAGTCAGCAGAGATGCTTACCCTCTTGGCTCCTGGTTTAAAAAGTGGGGGAAGAGGGGCAGGATATTTTCTGCGAGGGGCCCTTGACTTTGGAATTCACTCCCTCCTAACCCAAAATAGTTTGAATCAGTGGATCACTAGTGTATGCTGCAAGGGCCATGTATCGTCCCGGGTGTTAGGAGAGGATTGAGCTGCATGGGGACAGCTATGTTTCAGATGCAGTTCAGCAGGCAGTGAGCATGCCTGTGGGGTGAGGTGGGGTAGGAATGCAGCTGAGCTATTTCAGTCCTTGATTTTGTAGGAAGTATGGCTTTTAAATGATTTTGGAGTGCCTAGAGCCGAGTGGCGCCTTTCCCTCACTGAAAGGAAACTCACTCGCACAGGAAAAATAGTTGACTTTATTCCCAGCTTTGATGTGTGGTGCTCAGGGCAGGGCAGTCCATGTCTGATTCAAGGAAGAACTGGCTGGAACACTGGCCTGATGGAACCTCCACATGAAGCAAAGCTGTGCTGGTGTGGGTGACTTGAGTCCCCCCAGGGACTCCCATAGAGAGCAAACCCATGTGCCAGAGAACCGAACAGGGCTGCTGTTCCACGGGCAACTTGGGGAGCTACTAATACAGTTCCCCCTGCTCCACTCCAAGGAGAGCAGTGACAAGACCATTGCCTGTAGAACAACTCATAGCATGACACAGGCCTGACAGTATCAGCAAAGCCCAGGAAAAAACCATCCCCTCTAGTGTATTTATAGGGCTTTGTATCTAAAGATTAGAGGATTTATTTTCTAGATCTCTACTCTCCCTGTTTTCCAGGCCTTTCCTTGTATCATACCCCAGTGCTCAGTAAATAAGGTCTGTGGCAGTCACGGTCCATTTGGCAGTACTGGGGATTGCTGGCTGAGCCCAAGAAGCCCACTTCTGCACATTGATTAGTTTGTACCCCTAGGGCGTTCCTCTGTTCTTGTTCCGCTCCTGTTAGCAGACCCCCCTGTAGATTCTTTTCCTTCCTCTCCACTAAAAGGGAGGTGGGAAATGAGAGACATCATCTGAAGAGCACGTCCGCCGGCAACCCTTCATGGGACAATCTGACCGTCGTGACATGCGGAGGCCAGCACAGAAATGGGTTCTCCTCTCCACTCCAGGAGGCTTCCCTGGCAGTTCAAAAATCACACTTTCCCTCTTCTCAGCTTTCCCCACCCTCTGTCACTGAGCAGAGAGGTTGTCAGCTGCTGGGGAGTATAACTAGTTGGGGCTACGTAGCTGGGTTTGGGGCTCTGTTTTAAGAACAGATTACTCTGCAGCTGCATCTCAAACTCAGCTTCCCCTTGACTATAGTTCCTGCTCCAGAGCCAAGTTCAGGGTGAAAGACAGTTGGATATAAATGAGCATTGCACCAAGCTGTTGCTAGTACATCCCCTTACAGCCTTTTGTGAGTGGGACTCCAACCTTCCCCTCCCATTTGACTGCATGTGAGCAAACCCTAAAGAAGCTTAAGGTGCTGCACGCATCTCTGTTGTGATTGGCCCATGCTCTGTGGTAGATTAGAGTGCACCCAGGTGAATGAGAAGATGTGAGCATTAGCTGGGATGGAGGGTACACAGAGATAGAAAAAACCTTAATATCTATGAATTCATCCCTAGGGCCTCTGGCACCAAAACGTTTATCACCTCCATCCCGTCAGTGGTTATGTTCTACAACTCAAATACGGGACAAGGGGACATTCCAATGAGGAAAAGGTAAGATTCGCACATGATGGATTAGGTAAGGGTTTCAAGGTCAGCGACGGCTTATCTGGATGTTTGTTTATCTTGAGAGGTCAACTTCTGGCCATGGACTATCTTTAGCAAAATTATTTCACAAATGTACCCAAATTCCCTGACTGCTAAGTTCCTAAGGGGAACTCAGGGCGAGTGCATTTGGGGGGATTAGTTCAGCTAATGACTCAGCTTTAAATTTATCTAAATCTTCACGGGTTGAGGTGCGTGTGTGCATATCCATGTGCACATTCCAGCTAGCCAGCTCGCCCACTGCAGCTCTCCCTAGGATTAGCTTTTTGTATGAGCAGGAAAAGCACTGGCTGGAATTTACAGCATTGCCCTGGAGAGGCCCCAATCACTGGGCCCACTTCACTCTGACTGACACGTATATGAAAGTGGAATCTGGGCCTCTCCTCGCTGCACAACCTCCCGTGTATAAACCGTAGATACAGACGCTACAGCTGCACAGGGAGATGAATAGGCGGCTCGTCGTTCTTCCAATGACTCCTTAGGCAAGTTACATTTGGTGACAACTAGTTGGTGTTTTAATAGGCTCCACAATGGAGGGGCAAGAAATGGAGAAGTTGAACTGGGGTTAACCAGGCTTCTCCCATTAGACCCAAGGGGAATTAAAGAGCCAACCCCCTTCACAGCCCTTTGTAAAAGCAACCTTAAAAGCTGAACAGTTTGGAAGCTTCGCTCACCCGCTCCCATTTGCACACCCACTTTCAGCCTTTGTCCATTTGCACACCTTCCACCCGACACTGTTTCCATTCCAGAGGCAGAGTTACCATGGTTGATCCAGGGTCAATATCTCACCTGACAACAAATGGGCCCTGGGGAGATGTGACCGACTGTCTCTGCCTCCGTTTCCTACAGGCTACCTGGGGTACTGAGCCACTAGACAAAAAATAGCCAAGTGTATGTGAGACACAGTGTTTTATGGGACCACAGCACCCCAGGCAGCAGACCCATAGGACAGCCTCTCAAGGTGGCAGAGCTCCCCAGCCAGGCATAATGAGAATACACAGAAAACATTTAATAAAATACCCTCTGTGCCACTCGCCCAGTTGTGGCTCATTTAGTCCATAAGTAAATACAATACAGCCTGATGTAACCACCCTCCTGTAGCACTTAACCCAAAGAAACCCCCATTGGCATAGAGCCAGACCCACAGCCTCCACCTAACTACATATCAGGGCAGCATAAACATAAGCAGGAGAGTGTGGCAGTGGGGGTGCGCTAACCCATCCACTCATCTCTTTGCCATTCAGGAGTTTGGTGGTCACCTTCTACTCACAAGGAGACAGGTAGGGAGTTAGGGTAGGATTTCCACCAGTTCCTAAGTGAGTTGGGAGCACAAGTCCCATAGATGTCTGATGGGAACTCCACTGGACCTAAGATAGTAGTTTTCACCCACACTGGATCCCAAAAGACCTAACAAACCTTACCAACTGATTGTGAAAACCCCACACATGGGTGTCCCTGCTTGCCTCTGCCCCACTGGAATGCAGATACCTCTATTGTGGAACACAGCTGTTATTTAACAGCAGGTGACAATGCTATACAGCTGTTTAAGTGGGGAAGGCTGTGGAATTAGGACTCAGTAACTAATTGATACCACAGAGGCAGCTTGGAGAGGCAGAATGCAGTTCACCCTGGTTAGACTTTGACCAGGACATCAAAGATTTTAACTGGGCACAGGCAGTCATGACTTTGATTTTACCTCTCATGTGAAAGACAGACAGAACTTCCAGCAGCACAGCGCCCCCTATGGCCCTGCTTGGACACTCTTTTAGTACAGACGGAAGAGTGCCGCCAGCAAGAAATACATTACACACATTTATTCTGTCCACTGGAATGTGCTCTCTCTTCTGCTTTATAGAACTGCATAGACACCCTCTCTCTTTTCTTATATCCATACAGACACATGCATCTATTTATAGATTGGGTTGATGCTGATTTGGAAAAAGGCAGAGGATAACTAGGTTATTTTTAGATTTATTGCACAGGCAGTGTAGAAAAAAGTGGTTTTGTTGGCTAATGCTGGATACTTCAAACACAACAAGTCATGCCCAACCTTCAGAATAAATTCATTATTCCCCTCAGTGGGTTGAAAGGAAAGTGTGTGTAAGCCATTTCTCAGCCCAGACAAAGCAGGAGTGGGGAGTTCAGAGCGTAGGAAAGAGAGGTGGGCATGGGTCGGAGTACAATGAAGAGGGACAGGACCATGACCAAACTTAAACCAAACACTAACACGTTGCCTGAATAGCCAGGCCAATTTGCAGAATAGTACATCTCCCACAGACATCACCTGTCCTTTGCAGAGCACTGTGCAAACATTGACTCATTAATCCTTACAAGCCACTCACACCTTGGGAGTAGGTCAGCACCATCCTCGTCACATATGCAGGGGCATGCACACGGGGGGGCAAGCAGGGGCATAGGTCTCCCCAATAATCATTGGAGACACAGAACTCCTCGGGTGGGGAGGGGTGCAAGCTTCTACCAGGACCGGGGAAGGGAACAGAACGTGCCCCTCCAAAAGAGGTCAAAGTTACATTTCTTTGTGTGCCCCTGCACAGATGAAGAAATTGAGGCACAGCAGTGGTGCAGCTTCCCACAACACAGGGAGTCAGTGGCAGATCCAGGATTTTGACTCAAATTCCTGGCTCCCAGACCCTTGCTCTAACCACTAGACAGCATTGGGTCTCAAGAAGCAGCTTTATTTTGTTAGCCCTTGTGTCTGAGGTCACTAGGAATATCAAAGACTGTGGCTAACCTGTATGGCCTCAGGTGACCAATCAGAGATGTAGCTATTTCCAGATTTCCTGCCTGAGCAGAAGAAATTAAGATGAATCAAATGGATTTATCATCCATCCCGCTGCATAAACAGAGATGTTATTTTATATTTTCCAGTCACGTGTCACAGGCACTCCTCCAAGCAGTGACTACTATGTAGGCAATAACTCACACCCAGAGCCTTTTCAGTCCAGTGACACACACACTCCCAAAGTCTGACTAGGCAGGGCCTTGGAGACAAAAACACAACAGGCCCACATTCACCAGAAAGCCTCTAACAACATATCCCACAGTTCTTCTAGGTTCAGAAGGGTAGGGACATGTTGAGGGCCAGGAAGTTAAAGGAGAGGGAAAGGAACGCATCAGGATGGATGCGTTATTGGGTGAAGAAACAACAAGGAAAGCTAACTACAACCCGTCTGTTCACCATGATACATGGTAGGGGAATCATTTCCCCACACTCAAAACCAAATTACTTTTTCTCTTGTCTGAGCAGGATCCTGGTAGACCCTCAATCACCGGACCTTTCTTTTTACATTGTCAACTCCCACCCTACCATGCCTTCCTTTGGGAGCTGCCAACAACTCTCTACTTCCCCCACCATTTGTAGCAGTTTCCGACTCTTCCCCTAGGTCATCAGGCAAGATACATCTGAGGTTTGTGATTCATGCATCATTGCACCTACCAGACAGGGAAATCACCAGAACACACATCTTGGAGAGCAGTCTCTGGGGCAACTCCCCAAGGGGGAATGAGAAGGGACATGATAACAGTCTTCAAGTATGTAAAAGGTTGTTATAAAGAGGAGGCTGATAAATTGTTCTTCTTAACCACTGAGGACAGGACAAAAAGTAATGGGCTTAAATTGCAGCAAGGGAGATTTAGGCTAGACATTAGCAAAAACTTCTTGAGTGTTTAAGCACTTGAACAAATTACCTATGGAAATTGTGGAATCATCATCATTGGAGATTTTTAAGAAACAGTTAGAGGGGATTGGACTATATGACCTACTGAGGTCCCTTTCAGTCCTACATTTCTATGATTCTCTGACACCTCAGATCCTCAGGCTTGTAACTGTTAGATGATGTCCATGTGCCCTCAGGTTCCTGTCAGGGGCTTGTCTCACACTGCAGCACACTGGATTGTTTACTAGTTTCCTCATATGCCCTGGGATTGCTAATTGTGTCCCACCGTCCTGTAGCCATGACTTCAGACTTTTGGAACTGCCCAACCCCAGCTTCTTTTCCGACAGACTTAGGATTGTATAAATAATGTGTTGCTTGCCATCCAGGAACACGAAGCCTGTCTCCAGACTATCCCGGGTTAACCTGCTGAGCATGCACCTTTAGAAAGAGATATCACTCATACAATGCAACAAGCGCTCATGCTCCACGAGGCCCTTTGACACGTGCACCCTACAGAGTATGAGCCACTCCTGCTGCCTTAGCTAGAAAGATACTACAGCATTCTACCACAGAAGGGGGCCTGGATCACTGGGCCCAGAGGGGCCACTAGTTCCTAGAGCTCTAATTCTGTACAGCTGCACTCAGCTGTGTGAAGGCACTCAGCCTGCCAAGGTCCTCGGCTAGTTCTTTTGGGTGTATCAGATATCTTAAAGCGAGACCATGATCCAGCCGTCTCCTAGGTCACTCCATTTCCCTGTTAGGGAAGGTTTAGGAGGTACAAAGTGCACATGTGTGCTAGCGTGGCAAGCGCAGTTGGCAGGAAAATGGAATTTCCATTCCAGGGGAAATTCTGACATTTCAAAAAGTTGACATTTTGAGCTTTTCGGTGGAAGAGCAATTCCAAAAAAATTCAATTTGAAAACACTGAAACATTTCCTTGTAGAATTGTCCAAATGTTTCATTTTGATGTATTTCGTTTGGAATTTTGTATTATAGTGAAATATTAATTTTAATACTTAATATTTTATATTACATTGATAAATGTAATATAAAATATTTTGCATATAAACATCTAAATAAAAATTACTAGAAATGAGAAAGTCAAAACAAAATGTTTCAGTAGTTTCCTGTTGAAAATGTAATTGAAGTAGAAAGGTTCCCCCAAAATGTCCAAATGCATTTTCCAACAGAAAAGTGTTCCATCAAAAAATTTCAACCTGCACTAGTGATAAGCCCTAGCCAGGGACATCACCCAGGCAAGTCATCAGCCATTCCACCAGGGTGAGTGTCTGTGGCTGGCAAGTCCAGGCAGCCTGAATGCCTGCATAGTGATACTAGACAGCTGTGATAATCAGTGTTCAAGCCCGACTCTTGCCAACTGAACGAATCTGTTGCAAACCAACGGGACCATTCTCTCTTTGCTTGTACCACTGCAGTTTTATGCCATTGTGTCGAATCATAGAAGATGAGGGTTGGAAGGGACCTCAGGAGATCATCTAGTCAACCCCCTGCTCAAAGCAGGACCAACCCCAACTAAATCATCCTAGCCAGAGGAAAGCTAATAGCTCCAGAGGGTGAGGGAATCAGTGGCCAAGGGCCGGTGGGTACCACACTCCCTGGCACGGAACTCCTCCTGTAGAGAATTTGCAGAGCAGCACATGAATTCACTAGTACTTTGTGTCCTTTCATTTCCCTGTCACTTTGATTCACTTCACTGAACTGTGCTGCCTTCTGGCCCTGCCTTGATATGGTGAAGGCCTGGGGGCCCAGCAGAGGGGCTGGAGCAGAGCCCAACAGCACCCATGGACATGCTCTGCGTTCCAAAGTAAAACAGATTCCCTTCTCCATCCCCTTCTCTCTCAGGCTTGGGAATTACTCTCTCCCTCTCTGGTTCAGTTGGGGAAGGGTTTTGTAAATAAGCAATTTGTAGATAAGGAAGCTCTGGCTAGCTATACAATGAGGTACGTGTCAGCATCATCTTCCTTATTACCAGGGTTCTGAAAACTGGGTAATAGGTGGGCAGTGACTGACTTTATGTTGGGAAAAATCAGAAGTCTGGAAAGTGCCCTCTGGCTTCTCCTGACTCATAGTTAGAGCCACACACAGTTTCACACACACACCCTTTCCTTCTGCACAAGCCTATCTACATATGCCACTCAGCTTTCCAGCAGAGAACACACACCAGCCATCCAAACATACAAGATCAGTCAGCTGCATAATCCAGTCCGCTACTCAGCACCATAGCCCAGCCAGGATATCCCAACTGCATTCGTTCATAGTGCTGACAGGTACATTCAGGGCAGTTCTGTTGGTCATGGGGGCTGGTTTAGGTAGGCATGTAAAGAAAGATGTTTCCTGGGACGTTGCCTGAGTGCCAGGGCGGGCTAGACTAATCCACAACATAACCAGTACATAAAAGGGCCTTCTGGACTGACAACTGTTCACACGTTCTTCGGAACTCCCTATTACCACAGTGACCTTGTATATACGGACCAGAATCAGACAGGTTGGTGTGTGTGCTCGGCCGGATAGACCCAGTCTCAAAGCTGCCAGGGCAAACACCTTGACTGAGTCACCTGCAATGGAAAGTGGTAGGTGGCTCCCTTAGCCAGAGATTAGGATTACCTGAAAAAATGTGTATGCTGAAAACTGAAGCTAGGTAAATTGGTCCAACAGCTAATTGCCCTTGCTGTTAAAAGTTACACCTTATTTCCAGTCTGAATTTGTCCAGTTTCAGTTTCCAGCCACTGGATCATGTTATGCCTTTTTCTGCTAGTTTAAAGAGCTGTCTACTGTCAGAAATCTCTCTCCCCCTTCCCCACCATGGGTGCTTTTAGACCATAATTAAGTCACCTTTTAACTTTCTTTTGGATTAGCTAGCTAGATTGAGTTTCTTAAACCTCTCACTGTCAGGCCCCTTTTCCAAATCTGACATCATTCTTATATCTCTGTTTTGAATCCTTTCCCAGTTTTCAACATGCTTTTTGAAGCGTGGACATCAGAACTGGACACACTATTGCCCTAATGGTCTCACCTTTGCCATGCACGGAAGTAATACCACCTCCGGACTCCTACTTGATATTCCCTGGTCTATGTAGCCTGGGATTGTGTTCACCCTCTTAACTACAGCATTGCAGTGGGAGCTCATGTTCAGCTGGTTATCTAGCATGACCCCATGAGTCCGTTTCAGTGTCCCTCCATTCTGGAGTACAGCCCCCCCTTTGTAATTGTGATCCATATCCTTTGCTCCCAGGTGTAGGATTGTGCTTTTGACAGTATTAAAGCACATGTTGTTCAGATGAACCCACCTTATCAAGCAAGCCAGGTCAGTCTGTATAAATAACCTTGTCCCCATCATTATTTACCACTCCACCCATGTTTGTATCATCTCCAAACTTTAGTAGTAATGATTATAGATTTGCTTCCAGCTATCGGTAAAGCTATTGAATAGCACTGGGCCAAGAACAGATTGCAGTAAGGCCATGATAGAAATGCCCCCTTTGGATGACTAGTTCCCACTTACAATTACTTTTCACAGTCTGTCAGTTAACCAGTTTTTAATCCATTTAATATTGGCTACATTGATTCTGTATAGTATTAAACTTCACATTTTCAAAATTTCATTTCCCTCCTTTCTCTTTTCCTTTTTTGCCACCACGTATAATAAAATGAATGAGGTTCAGGGTTCCGCACTCCATTTTTTCCATTTTTCATTTTGCAGTTCTAATTTTCCAAAACGTCTCTGACTCTGGAAAGGTTACCAAGGGGTAAAATTCTAGGGCTTCCTTTCTGCCACTTTAGCTTTCCAAAACCTCTTCAACTTTGGAAAAGTCACAGCATGGCAAAAAGGAAAAAGAAAAATTAAGTGGAAAAAACCTCAATCGTCTTTTATTCTATTGAAGTCAGTGGCAAAAGAAAAAAAAAAACAAAAACAAACATGAATTTGAAAATTTCAGTTTCAGTGAGAAACTGGAGAGTGATTAAAACACCAAAAAAAAAAAAAAAAAAAAAAATTAGTAAGTTCTCATGAAAATTTTCAGTTTCAACTCAAGTCATTTGAAAAAATGTTAAATGAAACATTTCAATCAGCTACTATATGTTGTTCCTTGCTGGAATAGCTTCCTCTGGGAAAGAGAGCCTTTCTGTAGCAGACATCTGATGTGGAATGTGGCAGGGTTTTGCTGAGGTTATTCTGAGCACCAAAAGGCCCTGGTCCATTCTCCTGAAACTGTCCCTCAATGGCTGCATGTAAGAACTCTTTTGCCCCCCTACCCAACCCCTCAATCAGGAAAGATATAGAGCAGACAAAGGGGTCTTCTAGCTCTGCTGACAAAGCAGTGAAAGGAATCTCATGCTGCAGCTGAGCTGATAAATAACTCACACAGACATTAAAAACATCACTACAGGATGTCACAGTGGATCCCAGGCCCATTCTCAGAGCACACCAAGGCCAACAAATGCTGTCAGAAGACAGGTTAAAATACTGAATAAAGCTCTACAGTGGCAGTTTGTATTATACTCTGGGAAGCGTAGTGCACCAGGAAACTGACCAGTATGGATTAATTGGAATAGTCCTGCTGGCCTCCAAGAGGGGTCACTGGCCAATGGAAATGGGTTCAGTGTAGCTACCTGAATTCTGACATGGACCACTGGCCACTAGGCTCTGGTTTGGATTGATTGCCCTGCTTTCTGGGTTTGCTCAGCTCTAAGCTTTCTGCTTCAGGAGAATGGCTTTGTGAGTTATCCAGAATAGCCTGCAGCAGGTGTGATACACAAGCCTGTTGACTTCAGGCCCCATCACCAGGCAGATTCAAATGCCAGAACCAGCTTGGGATGCTGCAGAAGCAAACCCAAGGTCAGCTACTTACTAGACCACAGCTGCCCAAACAATCATTATGGCAGCAACATGGTTATTTGCAGAAGTCTAAAGGGAATAACTGGGCCTGCAGCCATTAAGCTCCATTTACAACGGACTAAGGGGGGAAATTGTGCGGCCAGACCAGCCCAGCCTGCCCAGCCCTTACAAGGAACAGGGCCCGTGGTCAAGAAGAATGTTGGGTTAGGCTGGGTCAGCATTGCAACACATCTCTCATCTGTACCAGCCAGTATGTGGCTGGTTCCAGATTTCCCAATGCTGGGGTGGGGAGGGGAAATAGAATAGATGCAACCTACCAGGAATAGGTGTTATCAGTCAGTGTTGCCACCTGGGCCTGAAACACAAATACTAGATGTTATTTACAAACGCGTCTCATGGTTTATAATAATGAGAAGCATTTTCATCACCAGCTGTGAGATTGCAAAATGCAGCTCTGGGAAAAATGGGGCACCCTCGAACTAAGAAACCCTGTTCTTTGTGTGCGTGTGTATGAATAACTCAGAGAGAGAAGAGACAGTAATTCGGAAGGAGGCCAGTGTCAGTTACATGCTAGGTGAGTATCATGTTGTAAGTTCATTCCGCAGGCAAATCTGTCATGCATGACGCTCTCACTCTCTGCCATATTCCGGTTATGCAAACTCTCTGACAGGACTAGGTCCAATGCCAGATCTCTTCCGGGATATCTTGGCTGGAGCAATGGAGCCTCGAGCCAATGACCCTGGCACATGGAGGAAGACAGACAAGCGCATGAGAGGGCTAAGCCTAAGATTTCACAGTGGAAATAATTCCGAGGTAACGTTCGTTATCTATCCTGTAACAGATTAATCTTCTTGCTCAGGGTCTCAGTACAACTCTGCCCCTTGTGAGCATAGGTTCTGTTGCCCCTAAGTCTCCCAACTAGCCATGGTTTCAGTAGCATGTGCGCGCCTGGGAAAGATAAATTCTCTCTCTCTCTCTCTCTCACACAATGAACCAGTAGCTGAGTGAATGGAGAGGGTATTTCAGAGTGACACATATTAGTGATAATTATGGTATTTAAAATTCAGACACTAAATCCTAAACACTGCAGGTCTCCAAAAAAACCCAGAGGTCAGGTAGTGACTACGGGTAAGACTCCAGACACCCAGAGGGCGATTCCAGTAACCCACCTACTTCTCTCTTGTTCCCTGGGCAGTTTCCCTCCGTTACCTCCACTGAGAACAAGAACAAGCCACACAAGCTGGCGAGCAGGGGAGGGGAGAAGAGAGATTTGCAGATGGGCAGCTTACTGCCAGGAAGGAAGTGAAATCCTACTTGAGAGCAGCTGCAGAGGGAGAGACAACAACCCTCCCTCATTGCCCGCCCTGTATCCCCAGTGAAAACAAATGGCTATGGTTTGTATTCTCTGAATCTTTCCCGTGCAAGTGCTGCAGATTATTCCATCTGCGATTACAGGGTTCAACTCTCTGAGCAGCCTGCATGGCAGGAGGAGATATGGCCTACCTGCAAATGACACTAGCCAAGCAAGGGCAGACTCACAGAGGCAGCAAAAAGAACTGGATTCCTGAAGCAAAAGAAGCCAATGCTTCAGTTCCTCTCTGCTGGTCCTGCTCCTATGCCACAGAGATGCTGGTTGCAGAGTTGGAAGAACAGACACCTAAGGCAAAGAGGCTGTTATCTGGATAGATGCCCTGATGGAAGAGAGTATCCTGCACCCCTTGAAGTCAATGGGAGACTTGCTACTGAGCCCAATGAGATAACGGGTTGGCTCTATGTCTCTCGAGAGGACCCTCTCTACAGGGATCCTGTGGAAAAAAGGAGTATGTGATCATGTAATTAAAGATTGTATCACAATGCACAAGGGAGCTGGATTAAGATTAGACAGGCAACCTCAATTCTGGCATTTCCTAATTTTTGAGTACTTGACTTCACAACCTTAAAAATGTTCTTTTAACATAGGTTGGTTTGTTCTCTCCCCTCCTCCCCCTTCTAGGCTTTGAAAAGACCCAACTAGAAAATAACCCAGAAATTCCATCATGTGGCATCATATTAACACCAATATGGTTAATCAGCAGGGTTGAAATCTTTAGATCCACTGCACAGACCTCTGCCACTTGAGCTATCAGAGTAACTGATAGCAATAGTAGGTTGTCATCCTCTATGTGGACCAGCATTAGGATGAGACACACACTTTGCCAGTGGTTTCACAGCTATTTGCTGATAGCATAGGAATGATGAGACTCAAGAATCATGGGTTCCATTCCAGGCTCTGGAGGGAAGTGTTCTCTAGTGGGTGCAGACCCTTCTGCTCCATCCCCTTCAACCAGTCCCTTCCCCATTCCTGGCTTCTTGTCAGATCTGTCTCCAATCTCCCACTTCCTTCCCTCCGTACCCGATTCCCAGTCCCATTCTTCCGCCCACCAAGACTAGACTACCACTGATTTCAACTGCGTCAGGATTTCATTCCATGGGTTTTCATCTCTGTTGTGAAACCCTCTAGCACATTATGCAAATGATATAGCTACATTATTACCATTAAAAATGAAGCATTAGAAAAACTGGAAAGAACTAAGGCAAGTTTCATAGAGACACCATTAGCCTGAAGCGTTTACGTATTCCATTAATGACAATATTGATATGAAAATTCACTCTACCCACCCTAACCACCACCTATATCTGACCCACCAGGGCCAGTACTTACCGATGGTTCCAATCTATATAAAAATCACTAGTGTGTGTATCTTGGGCTATGTACAGATAATCATTCATTCAGAGAAATGCCGTAGTAGGCGGATGTGAAAAGAAAGTATGGAAGCCTCATCATTCGGGAGATTTAAAAATAGAAAAATCCCCAGAGATTAGCACATAGAGCACTCCCGCCTTTCTGCCTCAGTGCCCATGTAGGGGACTGGACAAAGGGAGAGCTAATTTCAGGAGGGGAAGTATAAATGTGATGGGGTGGCATGAAGCTTTTACTGGCATGCTTCTGAGATGATCTCATTGCTCATGAATGGCAGAACCATCCAGGAGTTATGCAGAACACCCTAAACAAGGGCCACAAAAATTTTCATAACACTACGTAATTTGCATGCTGCGTTCTGGCCCTTTCCCGCCTCTCAGACTCTGCCCTCCAAGTCTCTTCATTTCTAAGGGCAGACTGCCTCAGCTGTCAAGCACAGGCCTGCGAGTGCTGATATGCCAGGCTCAGATATACTGAATACTTCAGTCGAATGGTACATTTACTCCCCCCATAGTCTAACCAGAGTCAAGGGGACGACTTGTGCAGTGGCACTACCCAGCACCAGGGAGGGTATCAGAATCTTGCTGCACCTGTTCAAAAAGAAGCACGGTCTAAAACTAGAATTTCTGTTAATCTCATGTCACACTCGAAGGTGGACTCTCTCGAGATCTATTTGCTAGGCACTGCAGTCTGGTGGATCAGACACAGGAGTGGGGTCAGGACACTCAGGATATGTCTACACTGCATTTGGGAAGGAGCCTCCCAGCCTGGATCTGCAGATCTGTGTAAGCGGGCCTTGTGCTAGCCCGCTAAAAATAGCTGCACAGATGGCATGTTGAGGCTGCGGTGTGGGCTAAAGCTCACACTCCCAAGACCGCCTCCCCCCCAAGGCTTGAGAACCCAAGCTCCAGCCTGAGCTGCAGCATCAAAGCACTGGCCTGCAATGCAGCTATTTTTAGCCATAGGCTATTGTGCCCCACAGGCCTCAGTGACTGCCATCTCTAGAGCACTCAAGGCAGGAGTCAAACCTACAAGAGCAGGAGGCAGCTTAGCAGCTCTGCAAGGCAGGAAAGCCCAAGGCTTTGCAGGGAGTGGGAAGGATGGAGAGAGATATCAAAGGCAACTGGAGTCTGGGCCAACAGGATGGGAGGAGCCTGTTTCAAAGACCTCTTGGTTCCTGAGCCAGGAAACAAGCCCGTTTCTAAGGAAAACATGGAGGCATCTGTTAAAAGTCCGGTTCCCCGGAGCAGCAGTTACAAAACCAGCACAGCTGACCGGGCAGAGCAGCCTGCTCCCATCCTAGCCACACTGCTCAGGCAGGGCCCAATGCTCTTCCCTGCAGCTGGGATGTGCGGCGCAGCCCCCCTGGAGTGAGGAGGGAAATGCACACAGCGCGCCACGCTGCCCTAGGAGAGGTCCCTGCCCTGGGTCTGCTCAGTGGGCAGGACTCCAAGCCTGCATGTTTTCCGTACTTCTTATCCAGCCAACCTTTCTCCTTTTTGAAAATCCAGATTTTCCAAAGGTTTTCCTTGCCTCCCGGGAACTTGGGAAGCCCAAGCTCGCCTGCAATGATCATACAAGCCCTCAACAGGTGCTTTTCATCTGTGGCTCTCAAGGGGCTTTAGAAAGGTGTCTTCATTTTACAGACAGCACAACTGAGGCACAGAGAGGGGAAGAGACATGCCCAACATCACACCGCAAGGATCAGAACCCAGGCCACTCCCAGACCCAGGCCACAATCCACTAGACCCCAGTGTCCCCCTAGGCCAGCGCTACATGTAACCTAGTTTTATGTTTAATAAAAAGCAAGCGTTGGAAGCCCTGAGTCTCCTTCCCCTCCTGGACTCCCTGGAAGCCCAGTTTCCCCCAGACAGGTCCAGCCATTCTCCCATTGCTAGTGAACTCTGCTCTCACAGAAAGGACGCAACTGTCCCTCATCACTGTTCCCAAAGCACAGGTACAGTTTGTGCTGATTCAGCCCTTGGACGCCAAGTTCTCTGGCAGGCTGCATCATTAAATATTTACCTGCACTCCATGGAAGTCACAGGCAGGGTGAGCTGCACCAGTCCTGCCTTACCTCTGGCCCTTGGCCCCTTTCCCCTGACCACACCTCTTGCTAATGCCAGCTGACAAGGATTTTTTTTTCCTGGTTAATTCTTTCCTTCCCCCCTCACCTGCCATGAAGGACCACTCTCCCAGCTGCTGCTGGGCTGATGGCAGAGAGAGCAGCCAAGGCTGCTGTTCCTGGCTGAGAGGGAAAAGGGGGAGCGCTTATTCTCAGGACCTTGGTCAAGGAGAAGGGAGAGTCAGGAGAGGAGAGGGACAAGTAAATTCCTGCTGAAGGCAGATAGGAAGGACGGAGGGCAAGCGGTCCTGCTCCAGAGAGGGCGGTCTGAATTCCCTTTCAAGCGCCATTCAGACATCAGAAAAAAAGGGAGGAGGAGAGAAGGGACAGTCTCAGACTTCACTATTTCCCAGCACAGGCGGAGATGGATGGCATCAGTGTCACAAGACAAACCAGCCTGTCTCCAGTGGTTGGGTGTGAAAGGTTTAATGCCTCCTGTTGGGCAGTGTCCCAGAATGTGCAATAGACAGTGTCCCAAGCCAGGTCTCAAACCCCACCCAGCATTGCCACTGCACAGCCAGGCGGCAATCCCAGCCCCGCCGCCCACACTACCCAGCATGGCCACTGCCCGAGATGGAGATTTCCATCCTGGCAGACAGAATACAGAATGGATCCACAGACACATCTAGTTTGGAAACTTCAGCCTGTTTGTATACTAGTTTGCAGTGCAGAGCTGGGGGAACTTGGATCCCCCAGGAGACAATGGTAGTACATCAGAGGATATTTTAAGATGCTGTCACTGCCTTGTCCCATTTTCCCTTTCCTAGGAACCCCTCTGTTTTTCTGGAGACACACAGCAGCGCCTCCTAAATAGCAGCTTACTTTGGGATCTTTTTCTCGTCAAATCTATTGACACTGCAGCCAACCAGACTTCCTGTTTATAGAAGCAAGGCATAACCCCATTGATGCCAGCACATCAAGCTTTAAATAAACTATTCTGGCCCACCACCCGCAGCCAGGCAGCTGCTTTGGAGACCAAATTAAACAGCAACAGCCAGAAGCATCTCAGATATGCCCGACTTTGAAAACAAGCCCGGGAGTCCTGGTGCGCTGCTGGCTTGCCACACAGCAGTGCTGCTCTGAGAAACCGTGGGTTCCTTGCTATAGGAGATTAAGAAGGGAAACACGCCAGCATTACTTCCCATCACCTACCACCCGGGTGCTCACAGGTTAGCTTCCAGGATTAGCTAGCTCACCTCCCGGGTACAGGCAGACAGTTCCTGGGAGTGGGGCAAGAGAACATAACGGGGGAAAAAGGGCAGCCAGGTGGGCTGGTGCAGAACCACCACTGGGAATAGTAACTCCACTGCCTGCATGAGAGCTCCTAGCACACACCAGGGACCCTCTGAGCCACCCTCGTTTGCAGTAGCAGCTATCATTGGTGTTTGTGGCACGTTACAGAATCCCTGACCCGGATCACTTGCAATCAAATGCAACCTGGAACATATCCCCAGCCCCCTCTCCACCAGCATGGCACAGGCACCATAACGCCTGTGCTCGGGTGCAATCCCCACCGCCGCTACCTCCAGACAGCCACTGGGCAGGTGGAACATGCACCACACCCACGCCAAGGAGGAACAGGAGGGTAGAAGTCTCCCTGCCTGGCTGCATAGGCTCAGCCACTTTCAAACAGCTTGCCTTGTGGAAAGCACAAAGTCCGCCCACTGCAGGTGCCTAATCTGGAAAACAAACATCAGGGCCATTGGCTCTGTCCAAACCCTAGGAGCATGAAACCTTTGGACTGCACCTTCCCTGAAGCAGCACTGAGAGCAGCTGGGGACAGAGCTTAGCATGACCCTGAGAGCAGAAACAACCACCCACCAACTCTGGAGCTTCTCAGGCACAAACAGGCAGCGGGGACGGGAAACAGGCTATTTGGTTCCTGTTCCAACACCATCCTTTAAGCAGTTATTGCAAAGAAAGGTCAGAGCTCTTGGGGATAGCGTGGTGGGAAGCTGGAGCATGCCCTGCCATCTCTTGTGAGCAGGGGGCCAGCATGCCCATGGGGTGCTGCAGTCACTATGGGTTTACAGCTATCAACAATCACAGATAGCAGTGACGGGGATCTGGGGGGGCTGGCACCAAACTGCAGTCGAGCAAAGCAGCCAAGGGGGAGAGGGACTGCCAGGGCAATTTCCAACCCCCAGAACTAAAATCTTTGCCACCCTAAAACACAAAGTCTCCAAACCATCATTGGCCAAGGGTCACCTCTGCAGTCAGGGATGCTGTAATCTCTCCAGTGCCATGACCCTTCCTTTCGCCTGAAATGGGTCCCACCTCTGCTAAAAGCACAATCCTAGTCCAGCTGCTAAACGCACAGTGGACCTCAGCTCCAGTGACCTGCTGTTTTATGTGAGCGCAGCTCCCACTGGGAGAGCAGAATAGCCACGTTAAACTCCACCAGGTAGATTTCTCAAATGACCAGACAGCCCCCAGGGCTGGATCCCCTCTCCAGTCTCAGATGTGTGTAAGGATAAGGGGCAAGGGGTGCGGGGTCCAGTGGGCGAGACTGGATCATTTGCTCTTCTCACTGCTCTGCAGATGGCAGCTTGAGGGGCAAGGCTGCAGGAGAGAGGGATGAAGATGCTGTTTCCCTTCCAGGGTCCAGGAGGCAGAGAAGAGCCACCACCTATCCTCAGAAGCAAAGCAGACAGACAGCACTAGTTCTAGCCACTTGCTACAGACCATGCAGCCCCCTGCTCCAAACCCGACTCTGTGTGCAGTCATGGAACCTGAACACCCTCAGGGCACTGAGTGGATCAGAACCACAGCATCCTCAAATGACTCTCTCTTGCACTGACCATTGCTCTGGTCAGTGGAAATCACACGCAAGGCCTTCTACTTAATTCAGGCTCATGTTCATTTAATCTCTCCTTTTAATGTGATCAAAACCACTGGAACAAAATCATTTGTACTGAAACCACACAGACTGCTCCCCATGTACTGTGCATGGTGTCAGATATAGTTAGATAATTAGTTGCCATTTAACTAATAAGGACATTTGGAATGAGAGAAAAGCCCAGGCAAGACCCAAGATGATTAGAAATCTGCCTAGATCTAAGCGGGTAACGGAGACATTGGTATGGAAGATGGCCAGTGTACGCAGAAGGGCAGTGGAAGGGCTACGTGTTGTGTGGAAGGAGGGTGGCAACCGGGAGTGCAATTGCTCTAGGAACGTTAATTTCAATGTTTCTTGTTTTCTACTACTGTTTGGGTTTTATCAAAACTGCACCTTTCAGACCCCAAATCTCAATTATCAGGCTACCAAGTCTGTGCATCTTCAAGGCCAGGGGGATGGTTTTGTCTCTACTACAGCTCCAGAAAAAAGTGAGATGGAGCAGCCTGGGAAGCGCTTTGTGGGCTCAGCTCTGGAAGACCCAGTCTCCCCACATCACTAGGTACAAGCCCTGAGAGCCCAAGAGGTTACCAGTCACACCATGGAGCCAGGGGGTACCTGGGATCCATGCTCGGAACCGCCTGGCATGATGACCACTAAATGCACTGTATCCTTTCACACAGGTACAGTGCAGGAGTCAGAGTCACAGGCCTGCAGCAAGCACCAGGTATATCAAATGAATCTGGGAAAATATATATAGGCAAAAAAAACTAAATGAATGGAAAGTTAGTTTCACTTAATTCCACCAATGTCATGAAACTCAAAGATGCCAGAGGATGGATGTGCTTGTGGTTAAGACACCAGAGGATGGATGCACTTGTGGTTAAGACAGCTTTGATTCATCCTTGTCCCACGTCTAAATCCTGCACCTCTCCCCCTCTAAGATTCTGAAAACTGACCTTTCCTCTCTAGCCACACAGCTAAAACGCCATGCCCTCAGCAGTCTGTATTTTGATTACTATAACCGCCTCCACGCTGATCTCCCTACCACCCACCTCATCCCCACCCCATCCCAAAAAACAAAATACATTTTAAAAAAAATTTAAAAATCACCGTTGCTTTTTCCAAAAAAGATTAATAGACTGGTAAATAATGAGCTATTTCCACCTGCATGAGCGAACAGCACAAGGAGGCAAGGTTGTGGCTTTTTATGGGAAGGCGCATACCAAAGTATCAACACTAACCAACCTTCTCTTACCCTGCTCTCTCCAATCTCCAACCTGCTAAGAGTAGGACTTGCTCTGCAAAGGACAGTGCTGCAGCCAGGCCAGAACGGGCATACGTGGGTGTTGCTCTGGTCACTGCCGAAGGACTCTCTCTCTTACTCGCTAGCAATGGGGCAGCCAGGTGGCTTATCCCAGCAGTAGAGTTGCTCCTGCTATACAAGAAGCCTTTAAGTACCATGACGGTGTGCACAGTCAGAACCTTGTCTTCTCTCTGGGCTCTGAGAGAGACCGAGGTAGTTCACAGCACCATGGCTCACAATATGGAACACTTCTAGGTTTTCTGATCCAGGGTAAGGCCTCCCCCTGAAATAAATTCCCCACAAGGAGTTACCTGGACCCTTGAGCAGTAACTCCCCAATAATCTCCTCAGAGACAGCCCCCCGGGCGAGATCAAGTATCTGCTTTGCCCACAGTCCTGACATAAGCAGGGCAGGGCTCACAAACAGACTCTACTGGGCACACAGAAGTGGGTCTCCACAATAATCCTCAAGCTGCTGCAAAGACCTCTAGTGAGTGCTGGGTTTTGTCCTTGTGCTGGTCATTCTCCCCCGACAGGAATACACTGGGGAAACCCCGTCCGTGACAGCCGTAGACGCTGGGGGAACGTCAGGCTGAAGGCAACCCCGATTCCTATCAGGAACAGCAGGCTCAAGATTCCTTTGTCTTGTGAACCCCTTGGACAGGGCCTTTGTGCCCCCATTCAGCTGTAAAAGACCAAGCACTTGCATGGTGTTCTGCACCTAAATAACGGGGAAACAACTGCACACAGCCACTTGTGAGACAGAGCAACTACACAGCCCACTGCTCACAGCCAGGCAGGGAAGGCCCAACAAATGAGAAATTAAAGAGCACACCACTGGCTCGGTGACCCTTCCCTTGAGAGAACACTGCAATTCCAGGCTGAACACACACGACTGCATTTCAAGGCCAGGACGCTTTGTCACTCACATCTTCCTTATCACCCTCCAGAGACAGGCCAGGCTGCAAAGAAAGTGTTTACACAGGGAACGTTTCCTACAGCGGGATCATTCTGCCTCCCGAAGCTCTGCTGCTGCAGGAAGTGAAGAGTTCATGCAGGACTTCAAAGCCTCTAAAGGCAACAGCTGGACCCCAGAAGGAGATGCAGGACTCCAGTTATGTGCCTCCTCCCTGCAGGAAAGAGGTTAGGGTTTCCAAAGATCTCCTTTAAGGCTTTCTTCCACTACCATGCTAAGGTCCCCAGTGTCTTCATGGGCCTGAGTTGGTTTGTCTTGTTTCATACTGTGCAATTTCAGACAATCAAGACCCGCTCAGAACATTCAGATACCATGTGAATCAATCGCTGTCTTGCCAGACTCCCAGTGACCTGGCTGAGGGAGGGGGAATCCAGCAGGAGAGTTGCAGGAACATGCTGCAGTCTGGGTGAAGAAGTTTGGGGGAAAAAAAATTTCCAGTGGCTTCGGCACTTGTGTTTCAGGGCTCCCAATGTGTATGACGCCGCAAGCATAATGCTACACAGTCATGGGCATCTGCAGCCAAAATGCTGCACTCCAGGGAAAGGCGTAAAATTCAGCAAATATTGGTCATCTTAGGAGAGGCTGCAGAGTCTAGTTAGAGTGCATGACAGAGTCAGGAGATCTCATTTTATTCCAGGATCTGCCACTTACACACTGTGAGAGCTACAGGAAGTCACTCCAGATCAGTTTTCTTTTCTGTAATGGAGACGATACTTACCCCTCCCCCCCAGGTGGGGCTGTTAACCAGTATCTGTAAAGTGCTTTGAGATCCTCAGATGGAAGGCACCAGAGAGGGCCAAAATGTTATTCAATACAATCAATCAGTGCAGCGCTGGGCTGTGCAGGACCATGGAAGAATGAGCTTGTCTTCAGTATTGGCATTTATTTATGTACAGTGATTGTGTGGGGAAGAGGAGTCACAGATGACTCCAAGGTTGCAAATCTGAGCATTGAGACAGATGCTAGTGGTGATAGCAGTGGAGAATGGGGGAAG
This sequence comes from Emydura macquarii macquarii, assembly GCF_026122565.2. Taxonomy (NCBI): domain Eukaryota; kingdom Metazoa; phylum Chordata; order Testudines; family Chelidae; genus Emydura; species Emydura macquarii. The sequence continues at coordinate 12,605,540 of NW_027131105.1, read as the reverse complement.
AGGAGGGAAAACAAGAAGCCAACGAGATAAGATCAAGAGAGAACAGAGCCATGAAAGCCAAGGAACCAGAGGGCCCCAAGGAAGAGGAAGCTAATGTTTGTGCAGCACTTAGATGACATCAGGCACAATGTAAGTGCTCAGTAACATTATTACTGCTCAGAACAATGCCATTCCCCATGAATCCCTAACATGCAAACTAACTGGTCTGTCAGCACTGGGTAAGGGAAACACCCAGCATCTCCACCAGCAAGTGAGCACACCTAGAAAGAATCAGAGAACCATGATGGAAAGATGAACAATAAGATGGCAGAGTGGATTAATCCACTTCCACATCAGGGAACATGGGTCAGCTCACAAATGAAATTAGTTTGGTGGTCTCAGATTGCACCCCGTTAAACATCTACACCCAACACAGAGCCACCAGAGTTCAAGGATAAAGGTGGTTCTGTGTTGGGCATAGATGGATAAAGGTTACTCTGCTGCCCTCTGGGTACTCCAGACCTTAATCACTCTAGGCCTAACTCCCCATTATTGACACTCCCCAAACCAGGGATTTGAAAAGGGAAGTCTGCAAAGGAGTTCCAGATAATCTTTAAGGGGAAGGAGCGCCAGACATCCCCCACAAAAGTGAGTCTAAATTGTCTGCTTTCAGGACATCAGTTGAAGAGGAACCACTGTGTAAAAAAAGGCCACATCCCTCCATTTCTACAGCAGCACTGCCTGGAGCACTTACGGCCTCCCACTCTCTTCCAGCAAACCTGAAATCTTTGTGACTCTCGGTGTACGTGAGGGAGGCAGAGACACAATGTGTGTGTGTGCACTGGATATAAACACTGGAGAAAGATTTATGGGAGTTTTCCTGGCTGCAGAGTTCTGTTTGTGTTGTTGGGTAATGTTGGCAAGGAAGTGAGTACTAAATAAAGTCTCTTGAGAGGATATGCTGCCGTTGCATATTCTTTAGCACGAGGCTTGACCTGCTGAGCTTTGAGAATTAGGAGCGTGCACAGGTTTTAACAAGCAAGAGCAGTTTATACTTCAGGAATCACAAGGTGCCTCTGATTCCTTAAAAAGATGTTCCATTTTATTAGGCACAAAGACAGGCAGCTAACCAGTTCCCAGACAGCTCCCTTCTTAGCAGTTCCTGTAACGCACTTCTGCACAGCTCTCCTTTGACAGGAAATATACTGCAGCCTAAAACATTAGTTGCAACAGTATCATCAAGGGGTGCACAACAGAGAGGGGGACTGCCACTTAGCCCCTGTTCACACAAGAACCAGTGAACCTGGGGTTTTTGCATTATACTGTTACGCAGAGTTTCCACCTCACATCTAACCAGGTGAGTCTCAGGGCTACATACAGGGCCATCTGAAGCATGTGAGAAGTTTTAGATCTTAAACTCAAAGTTGAAACACTGCTACAAAGAAGAGAGAACTGGTCCAAGTAGAGGCTCTTCAAGGCCCTTCCCAACTCTGCCTACTTGCCCTCCATTGTCATGGTACTTCCCTCACCCCCCTGCCATTCCACAACAAATGCCAGCTCCCACTGTCCATTTGTTTATCTCTCACAAAACCGCCTCTGTGCCTCCCCCACACTGCCCCTTGCACACAGAGGTCACGTCTACCCAAGAGACTTCTGCCGGCATAGCCATGCCGATCACAGGAGTGAAGAGGTTGGATGTCTGCCTGGTAGAGCTGTTCAGGCAGAAGCCCATGTGGATGTGGTTATACCAACAAAACTGCACTTTGCCAGTTTATTTCACCCAAGCTGCAGCTCAGGCCCTGCCCCAGATGCAGCTCCGGCCCCAGCCACGGCACCGGCTGGGCATGGACAGATTCTGTTACAGGTAAGGAGAGGATGTGACAGAAAAAGTTTAGGGAACCACTGTATTAAATGCTGATGTACAGCCTTTTGAGTCACATACAAGCTCTTTGCAGTCTGGGGTCATACCTTTGTACAGGGACTAATGCAAAGGGGGGCTAGGATCCGACTGGGTCCTCTTGGTTATACTGAAATCAACATTACAATCTTTCTTTACAACATTGCTGTCCCCTGATGATGGCCCCCAATTCTCACGCTCGTGAATTTGGCTCTGACAGGCATTTTCTAGTCCATTAGTTTCTTGCTAAGAGTTGGAAGTCAGAATAAGGTACCAAAAGAGCCAGTAGCAAATACCCAAGAACTTGAAATGTTTGCTTTCAGCGCCAGCAGGCCAGAAATCTTGGTTTTTTTGCAGAGAACGTTAATGTTTTAACCCCTTCATAACTGACTTGCCAGGAAACTTCCAAGTCTAGACATTTTATGAAATGAGAAGATTTGACCTTGGGAGCTATCTGCTCTGAAGGATGAATCAGGCCAGCTCATGGCAGAGACTATGCAGCGCCCGTTGGATATTCACTTTGTCTTGTGACGAACAATTTGCTGATGCAGGCCATGATATGTAACAAACACTCAGAGAAAGGCAATGAGTGTGTACTCAACACACGCACACTGCATGCTCATGTAAGCTTCCATAAAACGAACCTCACAGCCGCCAGCATCTTGGAGAACCCAGCACTCCAGACTCAACTGTGGTTAGAACACCACTCACTCTACATGCCTTTTACATTGCAACAAGCTGTATCTGCTCTGGACCCATTTGACTGGAACCTTCAAGGACTGTTTCACATCTCAGCATCTTCCCAATGAAAAGACTAGCTTTACTAAGGACACCCCTTGGGTAAACTGAACAAATACAAATACACCTATAGCTCTTTACTGAGTGTACATCTCATGGCACGTAAGGGGTTAATACCCTTAGAGTCTGGTCAGATAATCTTACCTGTTGTCATTTTAGATAGAATCATCTCTTGGAAATCCCACCTGCTTTACCACTGTACAACACAGCTTCATAAACATCCAAGCAGTAACCTCTGTCCTTCCTACCACTGACCCAAGAACACAATGTGCAGGGTGCTACGAATCTCATTGAAAATGGACTTGGCCAATTGATCTAGGTCTAGCTGATGAAGCATTAATTGCTTCCTCAGATGTTCTGAAGGTTCTAAGAGGAAGTGGAGCAAGTCGCCGTTGGACTAAAGAAACTAACTGTAGATTTGCAGTTGAAGGATGAAATCCTGGCCTAAGGAAGTCAATGGGAGTTGTACAGTTGACTTCCATGAGGGTCAGGATTTCACCCAGAATGTGACTTCAAGCCAAGGCTATAAATACTGCCGCTGAGTGCTAAACTTCCAGGAGTCAAACCAACATGGTTCTTCCCAATTAATGGTTGTGTAACATCATTTTACTCCAGCGGCCAGCTTATTCCTGGAGGCAGGGTTTGTTCTGTGCCCCTATTTGGGTCATTGCCGTTACAGCTGAAGGACTCTGTCCCAGAGTTTGCAGTCAGTTGGGTTGGACCTTGCAGTGCTCCAATGTATATTGATTCCCCTGGCATCAACACAGACTGCTCCAGTCTTTTAAAATTGATGAAATGCTGCCACCTCTTAGTGACAGCAGGAACTGACAATTTCTTGGATTCCACCTCAAAAAAAAAAAAATCTTTGGGGTACTCTGATGGAGCAGGATGCTGTAAATAAGTTCTCTGCACTCCACACTGCATTAAAAAATGGGATATTCCCTTCTACAGAGTGCATGCCACACTGATGGTAGAGCCCGTGCAGCTCTGGGCTGTAGCCAGAGAACAGAATTGTTAACGGCAATTGGTATGATGTTACAACCCATAGGAAAGCAGCATTAGCAGATCTCTGATGAGGTTAGACAGTCCAGGTCTGGTTCCAAGATTAGATAGTCAGAGGTCAACCTCAGGCTTTCAGCCTCAGGAAGGGCCAGAGGGCAGTTCAGAGAGGTTACTAGTTTGAAGGGGCATGGAGTCTTCTGACTGGTCTTTGCAGTTGGGAGCTGGGAAGGAAATCCTCTGCTCCAGAGCCTGAAGACAACATGGTAACTTGCACCTACAAGCGTTAGCTCCATAATCTCATCCATAGAGGCCAGGCCAACACAACTGCCCATGGCTACAATCCCAGGGGGGAGGGACCCAAAGCAGGGGGCAAACCCCCACCCTGCTGCAGCACAGCCCTTTCCAGCCACACACAATGTGTTATGCAAAACAAGTAAAAACTCTGAACCCATTTCCTTTGTGTCCATTGCCCTGGCCTAATTTTGTTCCTGTGTGGTTTTGTACTCTCATCCATTGCACAATTGGCTGGGATTCAAGGGCACCCTACCCGAAAAGCTCAGCACCTCCCACTGACATACACATCCTTTTCCCACCTCTAAACAGGCTTTTGAACTTTACTCTGGATGCAGGTCACATGCCCAAAAACCTCTTTGTTTTAGGATACCATCAGGCAAAAAAAATGTATGCTTATTTCCCAAGAGGCAGCCAGTTGTTGTAGCTACCAGAAAGCATCCCCTTTGGATTTTCCATTCATAGCGGCGCAAGCAGTAGCAGCTTGGAGTAATCCAGTACTTCATTTGTAATAAAAGAGATACTGAGGCTCAAGCAATTAGGTGCCAGGGCTCAAGTGATTTTTTTACATTCATAGCTGATGCAGCAAGCCCAGAGATGCCAGGGCTATGCCAAGCCTAGAGGTGCCAGGGCTCAGCTCTGGCACAAATTAAGCACTATGTACATCTTACTCCCCTATAAAATGCATCTGTATATGGCCATTTCCTGTTCTCACACCAACGTCAGGTTTACACACACTATAGCTCCACTGTATACGTATCTATGTCCTTTTATGGCCACCCTGCCCACACAAATGGAGAGCGATGATCCTACCTGGACTCATCTCTGGGTGCAGGCGATACACATTTTGTTTATGCTCAACCTAAGAACAAGTTTTCCTGGCAGAAAGTTAGGGCCCAAACGAAAAACAAGGTTACTTTCCAGTAACTGTTCTTCTTCGAGATGTGCTGGTCACGTCCATTCCACTATAGGTGTGTGCGCGCCTCCGTGCACGGTTACCCGGAACCTTTTTTTCCCCTTAGCAGATCCCGTAGGGCCGGCTCCGGCACCTCCTGGAGCCCCGCACACATGCCATGGTATATGAGGCTCTCTAACCGGAGATGCAGGCACCGGAGATGACTCAATGGGCCGGGTCCGGTGCATCTCTGTACTTGACCCTGCCTGTACCGATGGCACAGGGGAGTGAAACAGCCCCTTCCCTCTGCTGTTCTGCACATGCTGGCAAGGCCATCGCATGGCTTAAATACCAAAACTGTGGAAGCCAAATTAGCCTGTTGAGCTAGCTGCTTCCCTTTCCTCGTCAGCAGAAACATCCCCAGGATTCCTTCCAGACCCAACTCACACTGCTTAGAGCCTCCTAACTCATTCCTTCCTGAATGCCATTAAGGAAGGCCTGTTTAGTGCAGCCAATATGATCCAACCATCCCTACGCCTCTGGAATCAATTACAGAAATAGAGAGCTAACAAGCACTCTAATGCAAAGGGAAAACCCAGGTGCCACTTCATGATTCCTGAAGTCCCTGTCTTACACAGCAGAAAAATACTCATTGCACCAACACCTTTAATCAGCCCCTCCAGAAAGAAGAACCCCATAACGTACCTGAGATAAAGCCACCTCCAAGAGCACTAGCTGAGAACAGGAAGAAAGCATTACGCTTGCGCTAGATGTGCTGACATCCAGAGCAGCTTACTAGGAACAGCTAGAGACAACGAGGGTTATGGGGTTGCATCTCTCTTCCACAGGAACTTTTGCAGGGGATCTAACAGGAGCTTGTAAGGTTTAGTGCTGGAGAGGTCAGAGGAGTGAAACAATGGCCAACCCTCCTTGGGAATTAAGGTTAGTCAGCATAGGAGCAGCCCTCTGAAAATGACAAGCTGTTATAGAGGCCCATGAATTTCTCGTGCGAACATAGCCTCCTCAGGATTAGAGGAACTAGTCTAGACTTGGAAAGGGAGGACACCCCCGTGAACCAGGAAGACTCCTTACTGACTTGAGGAGTTTTCTTCCCTGGAGCGTCCTGGGAAGATGTCATTTTTCCCCAGGGGTGAGGGAGAGCCTGTAGAATGGTCCTCCATTTACTCTAACCCATGACCCTCACTGGCACCACATCACCCCCCCTCTCTGTGACGGAGCAATGGACATATTTCACAGAGCCTGCCTGCGCACTGGCTAGACAGCAGGAGAGCACCGCTCTTTTCAAGAGCAGGGAGTGCCGCCTCCCCTTCCCAGAATGACAACTTTCCTCACCATGCTGATATCGAAGTGCTACTGTTTCATTTTTACACACAACACATTACTATAAAGCCGTTTCTTTGCCCATCTCTGCTCCCCGCAGCAGTTCTGCCCGCTGCCCAGTTTAGCTCTGTAAATTGGGTGCGTTGGCCAGCAATAAGGGGGAAAGCATCATGGTGCCCCCTTCCTAACCTAACTCTATTCCTAAAAATCTTCACTTCCTCTGGGAACGAACAGCCTGATGTAGCCTTGACGCTCTGAACTATTGATTTTGTTGTATTCAGCTAAGAGTTTGACGGGTGGATTAAACGGTGAATTAGATTTCCAGTAAAACAAGGGAAATTCAGAGCACAGAGTGGTAGATGCTTTTCCTGTCAGGACTGCAGGCTGGGGGTGTGTTCTTCTAGTAAGGCCAGCATTGTGCTTCTGGTGATGAACCACCTTCCCAGCTGGCTTCAAAGCATTAAAATAAATAAATAAAAATCCAGTGGCAGTTCCTTGCCTATTGGAAGGGTACCAGCATGCTTTTATTTTAAGCAAGGCTAGACAGGAAATGAATGTGCCTGATCTCGGCAGACTTGGTAGGGAGCGCTGCATTACTGGCTGCGGTGGAAAGCAGCACCTCATCTTTCTGGATTATGAAGAGCTGCTAAATTTAGCTGGGAAGAAGGTTGGCATTAGGGAAAACAACTAGGATGAAAGGAGAAATTGTATGCTGTGGTTTAGTCCCAGCAGCTGTGTTCTTTTGTATTTAAAATGCAAAGTCTTTGGGAATCATGGGCCTAGGCGGCGGTGGCAGGCCTCAGTGGTTGATTATCTGTGTTCTCAACCCATGGTGTCCATGCTCTCAAAAGGGCCGAACCCGGGGCCGTAGTGGCAATGACTGGAGTCAGAATCCAGGTTCTGAGCAGTCACCCCGCAGTGCTTGGAAGCAGCATGCCCATTTCTTGGAGGCAGTGAGCTCTCCTGTTCCCAGTCACTGCATGGACAGTTGTGGCTGGAACATCCAATCGCCTTTGGAGAAATCTAATTCAAGTTTCTTGCTCGACAATAACATACAAAGTGGAGGCCCTTAGGCGTGTGACCCACATTCAGAGTAAAGTTCAAAAACCTGTTTAGAGCTGAGTGAAGGACTTGTATGGATGGGGGAGATGCTGGGGCTGTTGGGGTGCCAACTGTGCACCAGACGAGAAGAACAACATTCAGTCAGAGGTGATGATCCCACATGTACTGGGGTTAAAGTTTTACTCCTTCTGTGTAATATGCTGTGTGCCAGCAGCTGGAAAGAGGGTGTGCTGCAGCAGGGCAGGACTTTGGCACTTGCTTCCACTCCCTCCCCTTGGGGACTGTATCTGTGAGCAGTTGTGTTTGCCTGGCCTCTGTGGACAAGGTTACAGAGCTAACCCTTGTGTGTGCGAGTTACCACATTGCCTGAAGTTCAGGACCTGGAGCAGGCTGATCAGGAGAGTGACAGGAAAGTCACAATCCTTTCACTCTGGGGATCTAACCAGTAACCTCTCTGAACTGCCCCTCACACTCCCCTCCGGCCCCTCCTGAGACTGAAAGGCCAGGCACAGAACTTGTTTACAACAACTGGCTACACCCTAAAACACAAAAGCAGATTTTCTGAGGTGGAATCCAATATTCTGTCAGCACCTGCATAACTGGCAGGTGACAGCCTTTCATTGATTTGAAAACTTCAGCAATGATACTACAGAAAGTTGTGCAGCATTCACACAAAAGCCAAGCTTTTTTTTTTCCCTCCTCACCACCTGCACACACACCCCACGAAGTCTAGTACTGGGGCAGCATCCATAGCAACGGACCCCAATGAGGCACAGAACAGAACTAGCCACCATATGCACAACCGGTGCTCAAATCAACACAGAGAAGTTTGAAAAGATTTCAACTCCGTCTAACACTGGCCATCTAGCACCAGCAGCATAGGCACAGAGAGGTTCTAAGTCAAAAAGACTAACAACCTCAACCTTGGAGGCACTAAATATGTAGCTGAATTATTGGTAGAGAGAATTTACAGTCCCGCTGTCTCTTGTGCTACTGATCTCATGAATGGGGCATATTGCCAAGCTGTAGGCAGACCTACAGAGATCCAAGAAAATTCCACACAGGAGTAGAGAGAACAGCACTGCTGTTGAAACAAAAGCAACACCAAGGGTGTTTTGCCATTTCACATACTGTTTCCCTCTCTCATCCCACCCCCTTCTTTCTTTTTTGGGGGGCAGGTGGGGAGGGGATGCTGACACATGACAGATAAATACTCCCCTTGGAATAGAGCACTCACCACCTGGGTGATATGTGTCGCATTGTAAGAGGATTAGCACCTCCTCCTCTGTGGGTGCAGAGGCTTTTGCTGCAGTTCTCATCCGCATGGAGTAGAGGAAGTTGTCTTGATACAGATGCTCCTTGCTGGGAATGAAAATATGGCAGTCTCCTGCCAGTGCTTTAGTTTACAAAGCACTTTACACTTGGCTAAGCCTCACAACAGCCCCCTGTGGTAGGGAATTGTAAGAATTATGATTCCCACTTTACAGATGGAGGCAGAAAAATTAACTGACTTGCCTCGGACCACATGGTGCTGCCATCCCCAATGCAGGATTAGAATGCAGAAGGCCTGGCTCCTAGCATGGTTCTCAGACCTTTGGACTTTGCCATCTCCTACAATGAACTGGAGTGAAGAGAGCCCAGCCAGCACACCAGACAAGAAGGGGGAATGTTTTACCATCTATGTAAGGTGTTTATATGACTCCCATCACATTAGTAACCAAGCACCTGGCAACCTTTAACATATTTCTACTCATAATACCCCTGTGAGGTACTGACAAGGCATTATCCCCATTTTATAGATGGGCAACTGAGGCCCACAGACTTGCCCAAAGTCTGTGGCAGAAAAGCAAATTGAACTCAGGTCTCCTAAGTCCTAGGCTAGTGCTGTAATCACTGGACCATCCACCCTTTTCACATAGGCTCTTCCTTCCCTATTCCAAGTTTGCTTGGACTGCACATAAGAGGATTCAGCTGTGCACCAGAGTAGTTCCCTCCCCCCCACCTACAAATCAGACAGATAAGAGATCTCCACAATCCAAGTAAAAATAAGAAACAATAAGACACATGCAGAATGTCTTCACCTGGTTGGGTTTTGTATTTGTGCCTGGCATGGGTAAAGAGGCATATCGGCTATTGATACGCTTGCATGTATTTTGCCCTTGCCTGGGGAGAGAGGGAGCCAGCTGTCTGAGATGTGGTGGGCCCAACCCTATATCCTTTCACAAGATCTCATCTCATTCCGTAAATGCTTCTGGGATTTAAACAGGCAAGCTCTCCAGGCAGGGACTAGAAGCCAGCATTAGAAGCCTGTGGCTTCATGGTGACAACAGCTCCACACATTGTAAATTTAAAGCATTAGATATTAATTCTGGCAAGGAAATCCTTCCTGAACACCTCCCTCTGCAGGATGCATAGGTGGCATTGCTCCTTTGCCTGTGCTTTAGGAGATGCATTCTGCCAAGGCTATTAAAGAATGTGACACTGAAGGACCTTGGTCACCAGTGCTATACTAAACCCTCAACATCAATCAAAAAAGTACTCACCTAATTTAAGTCCCTACATGGATGACTCTGTATTACACACAGTTAATACTCGTGAATTGAGGCTTGCAGATGTATCAGCAGCAGTCAGCTCTACTGATGTTGGGTCTCACAGCTCTCTGTGCCACTCTAACTGAGATAAAGAGCAGTGGAATTCTCACGTGACGTTCTACCATCTAACTTTAGAGTACATGGTAAGAAGACTAGTTTTGTTACATTATGATGTTGTTTAAAAAGTTGGAGGTTGTTTGTTTTAAGTCCTTACTTTCCTGTTGTTTGTTGGGTGCTTCAAGGACCTTCCATCCCCTTTTTAGCCATGAGGCTTTTGGGGAACAACAATTACTCCTTGTAGGATCAATGAAGAGCAACTATGGCCAGCTATGTTGTTGTTGTTCATTGCTGATACATTCTTTGTTTTTAAACCTAGTAAAATGAAACGGAGGAATTTCATTTTCCTCACACTTCCAAGAAGAACTGCTCTTAAATAACACCTGAGGAAGCAGAGAGGCACAACACCATATACACAACTGTCTACAGGCTGTGGGCCAGATGCCAATATCCTCACCCTGAATGAGGAGAATTTTCCTCTGTGAGGAGTCCCTCTGGATTCCAGGGGAATCCTCACAGAGTCACATAACTTGCACACAATCAGGGCCCAAGCATAATTTTTTGGGGCCCAGTACAAACTTGTAACACGGGCCCCCTACCACTGAAGACGTTAACCACAATTCACCTCAGGGCTAATATGACAGGAGAGAAGGCAAAACATGCTACAGCATGCACACTGCAGAGCTAGTTTCCACCTGCATACTGCAGGGCAGAAACAAGAACACAACCCAGCATTACCTCAAGGAAGCTTGTCTCCTAGGGGGGGAGCTTCTGGGGAGGCATAGGCACAGCAGATACTACGTTAGAGAAGCCATTTTGAATTTTGTAAGGGATCTGGCAAGTGCTTCTGATTTATGACCACACACGTCACCACTCATGGGCAGAACTGCAACACTACAGTCTTGTGATGTCCTACGGCTGAAAGTAACAGGAAACTGCCAATACCAACCAACATTCAGTCTATTTCTGTACCTTTCTCCTCCCCTGTTGTACTCTTCTTCCCTTCTTCAGCACAGTGCCTGGTGCTGGACTGTACTCATGCCCTGCTGGTGACCACGAGTCAAGGGGTGCATTACTTGTAGGCAGAGCTCTCACCTGCTCCACATGACGAAGTAGGATTTGTTGTTCAGCCTCCCAGATCCACACTTTAGCTTCCTTGTGTTGCTCTACTGCATGCTCGGGCAGTGCTCTGCAGGACAGTTCTCAGGGAGCAGAGCGAGGCCTGTGGAAGAAAGAGGGGAGCTGCTCAAGAGCCAAAAGTAGATTTCAGACAAGGGAAGGCTGAGGTGGGATGGGATAGAGGGCTTAGAGCTGCAGCACCTGGAAGTCCCTGAACCCCAAAAGGGCAGCAGAGGGGCAGCAGAAGCCCTAAGATAGGAAGTACTCAGAGAGCATTGATTTTTGGGGGCAGCATGAGCAGGGACCACCCTCCCCTTGCTGTTAGTGCTCCATCAGAAGCCTAGGCAGGAACCCACTTCCCAAGCTGTCTGGCAGCACCCCTTTTCTCTTCCCCTATTTGGACCTCAAATGATTAAAGTATGGAACACCTGTGTGCTAGTTGCTGCGTGACTTGCAGCAGCCTCTCCCCACATGGGAGAGCAACAGAAAGGGTTTATTAGCCCCACAGAGTGAGGCAATAGCCTTCAGAACAGATTTTACACCGAAAAAAATATTATAACCTGTTACCCATGGAGCAGTATGCAACAAAACATGGCTGTTCACTTGTCACACATTCAAGGGCTTGTGTCCCAGACCCAGCAGATTTGGAGGCTGAGATAGGTCTGGTGGTTTCTTGGGGCCCACAGGAGGGGCAGTGTGGTGGAAGCATGGAAAGGTAGAGTAGGCTAAGTGACAGAGCCACAAGGAGGCAGGGACAGGAGAGGTTGGTGCTCAGGGCAAGACTCTATGGGCCAAATTTTCTGAAGAGCTCAGCACACGGGCGGACAAGTTGGGTGCTGAGAACTTTGGCAAATCTGGCCCTTATTTAGGTGCAAAAGTGGGAGCTGAGCTGTTTTCAGAATTTGATCCTAGTTGTGGGATTGAGCCTGTAAAGGCCGGAGCAGAAGTATATTCTGGGTGAAAGGGCCCCCCTGAGGAATACTTGAGCTCCTAATCCTTGGCCTTGTGAACAGTGATTCAATCCACCCAATTTAGGTTTAAAGTGGATTTAGATAAAAGCACTATTTTTAAGAAGCCAATAACCTGACTATGTCCATCTTTGCCCTTCACACTCTGGTGCTAGCATAGTTCCCATGCTTTATCTGAGGTCAGCCTCTGCGAGGTGGAGCTATGAGAGAGGGCGAGGTTTGAGCCCAGGACCAGGAATCAAGACTTCCTTAGGCCCTGATACTGCAAAGAACGATGCAAGTGTTAAACTCCATACGTACAATTCTCCCACTACTCACCTGCACAAAGCTAATTACATGCCCGAGGCCGCCTCGGTTTTAAACCTGAGTTTGACATTGACTCCCTCAGCAAATCACTTACTTCTCTGACTGCACAGTCCTGAGGAGGGGATAACACTCACTTCCCGGGCTCACTGGCCCATGGTCTGGTGCTGACAGGGATTGTAAATTATTTTGAACCAGAGAAGCGCCCTGTGAGCACTAATCACAGCCAGGCATTTCCCAGACAGCTTTTATTTCCTTGATGGACAAGGACTGGGTGCAGTTCAGGAACCTCCCGCTGAAACCCCTTCAATCGCCTCTGTGAGGGCCTAGGCTTGCTACCGTCCGATACAGCCTCCAGGTGGAGCACTTTCCCACTAAATGTGTGTTATAACTATGATTAAAAGTACAAACGCTGCTCTGTAAAGAAACACACGCTTCGTTAGCCAGGCAAGGTGGCATACAGCACTCAGTGACGAATCCAGTGCTGAGGACTGGCCTCGGTTCTCCGTGGGGGCAGGGAGGAAGGAATCTTTCTCCTCAGGCTATGGAACAGTGCCCTCAGGCAGCAGCAAGCTGATTTCACACACCTGACCTCTCATGACAGACAAAATGGCCTTTCCCCAGCTGAAACCTCCCCTGTGCAGCACCTGCTCCCTCTCACCTCGAGTGCTCCAGGACACACAGGGAGTGCAGACCCTCTGTACTACTCCAAGTCCTCTCATCCACTCCCAGAGCAAAACAGCATGGGTTCCACTTTGGTCAGACAGGGCCTACCTCACCAGAGCAGTGTACCAAGCACCTTTTATGTATGCCATTGGGGTTTCCTCTTCAAATGGGTGGCAATGCAAAACAGTAACAATCTGCTGCATCCTGTAAGTAGTCGAGACCCAAAACAAATACAAGAACAAGATCTAGGGAGAGTTATACAAATTACAAAACTACAGGAGTTCTGTGGCACCTTAAGATTAACAAATTTATTTGGGCATAAGCTTTTGTGGGCAGAAACCCACTTCATCAGCATCGAAAACTTATGCCTAAATAAATCTGTTAATCTTTAAGGTGCCGCAGAACTCTCGTTGTTTTGCTGAAAACAGACTAACATGGCTACCCCTCTGGAACAAATTACAAAGTCTCTTCATTTTTGATTTCGTGGCACAGTAGGAGAGAATTTAGCTCTTACTACATCCTCTTCTATTGGGATTTTTATAGCACAGAGATTTATCATTATTAATCATGTTTATTATGGTGATGCCCAAGGACCAACCAAGAAAAGGGCCCTATTGTGCTAGGCACTGTACAGAGTTGTAGATGGTCCCTGCCCCAAAGACTTTACCATCTACACAGACCAGACACTGATGAGGAAAAGGGTAGAACACACAAGCAGAGTGAACAATGTAATGGCATGAAATGTCATGTTAGTTCCATAATTTTCTGGGAGTGAGTGGGTTTGGTAAGGGAGGGACCATCCAAATGGAAAGAAAAGGGGAAGGGGGGTGAGAGTGACAGGACTGGGGAGAAGATAAGAAGGGCAGGTGTGGAGTGACGCTAAGATGAAGAGAGGTAAGGGAGAGGTAGGATTTAGACTAGTAAACAGCCAGTCAGCCCAGGGCAAAACAATTCCAGGCAGAACTGTAAAAAGGTTTCCAAATGCACCAGTATAAAGTCCAAGCTCCCAGTCTGAGAGGATTTTTAAGATGTTGTATCTATTAACTGTTTTCAAGGCTGGAACTGACAAGGAGAGAGTATTTTAAGCACAGAGACCATCATGCTGAGGCCAATTTGGAGAGTGGGGGGAGAGAAATCAACAAAAATAAGGTGTGAGGGGGCATGCCCCCATCCTAATCAAAGGCAACACCGGGCTCAATCCCTACCAGAGAGATACCTGCAGAGCCGCTGTAGCTGGCGAAAGCAAGCTTAAAAAGGAGAGCTGGACACAGGAAAGGGTAGTAAGCAGGAGGGAAGTGGCTGTGCTTTAGAAGGCACTGAGTCTTCTTCCAGAGTAGCTGAGAGGGAAACAGCTGACAAGCCTCTGTTGCGCACAGACTTACCCAAAGACCTTTGAAAGGATCTTTGAAAGGGGGCAAGAGCTCTGAAGCTGCCTGAGTGTGACCTGAGAAAGGTCCTGACTATCACACAAGGACACATGGAGTCAAAGGTGTATGGCATCTTTACTCAATCCCCTCCCCCTAACCACTTTTCCTTAGTGTTGCTGCACCCTCTCATAGCTGCCTGTGACCAAGACAAAGCTTGTTATGCACATGAACGTTTTTGCAAATGGAAGGATAATGCTTGGTTTGATAATTGGATCAGAAAAGTAAATGCACAAACCTTCACCCTAGGCCCTTTGCATCCCATAAAGACCAAGAGGGGGTGTGCAGGAGGAGGGGTATCAGTGGAGCTGTCACATCGGGGTACCTGCACCATCTCTGCATGCCACACACAGAATCTGCGTCAGGTTATGATGGAGAGGCTGGTAGCTGGGTCACACAGATCCAGTGACCATTCCACACTACATAACTAGCACAGAATCTGCAGCTGCTGTTCTAGAGAATAGGCCAAAGGAGTAAATGCTAGGGGTTGGGGCCATGCAGTATCCCTAGTCTGGTGGGTGGGTGGGTGGGTGGGAGTGCACTTCACCTCCAAAGCCTGTAGAGCCACCTTCATGCAGGTTCATTTAATTTCATCCTGAGTAAATGCTGCAAGAAAACACAGGTAACTTACATTGATCCAGAATAGCACAGGTGGACATTTATGTTTATAAAATCCATTCTGCACATTCTTTATTCTCTATGCAGCTTTTAAAATAAATACATGACAAAGTCAAACCCAAGGGCAGAGGTGCAAAGGGACACTGCACGCTAAATAGAAATGACACACTCTGCTTGCTTCTCAAATTCTGGTCCATGGAGCCCTAGGGGGGATAACTGAACCCTTCCTGGTGAGTTAAATATTTTGAGGCCAAAGAAGTGGGGTCTATAAGTGGGTGCGTCCTTGCTGAAGTGGTCTCACAGCTTGAGAACACAGGAATGTATGAAAGAGAAATAATTAAACCCAGAACAGAAGAGCTTTGGAGCGGTACTCAAAATGAATCATAGATCAGGAGTGATATCATCTTTACATAAACTGTACACGACTAGAGCAGTGAATTTGTTACTTAACAGTGACATTCTCAAATGTGTAATCTGAGCTCCCTGAGTTATGCCAAACCCCCATGACGAAACAAGAAGTCTAGCCAGCTACCCATGATACATTTTGAGTAATTGTAAGTTTTCTGGAGTTTCATCCACAGCCACTTCAGTCTCTTAGTGCTACAGCTCAAGATTAAGTCAATTTTAGGTATTTCAATAATGAAATCCCACCTATAGGAGTAAACATTTTGTAAAACAAGAACTGCATTCAACCAACATATACATCAAGGTGCAAGTTAAATAATGGGACCAACAAATAAAATTTAACTTCAATTTAGCTCTATACATTGTTCCAGATCCCGATAGCATTGTGGCAGGGCACCTTGATGAGGGATCCAGCCAAAGCACAGATCTGGTAGTACCTCAGCCCACGGCTCTTGAACGATGATGCCTGGATCACCTTCCTGATTTCATCATTTGCCAGTTCTGGGTTTTCTTCTGTGTGAGAATGAAGTTTTCTGCAGATTTTTCTGGGCTGAGTCTGAAGATCAGCTTCTTCGATGCTATTTGATCTTCTCTTTGCAATAGTGAAGTTTGCAGATATTTAGCTGCCCGTGACTGAACTTCTATGAAATGCCACAGGTACTATTTAATTTTGGGGGGAAAAAATGGTCTGCTATTAAATAGATGATCTGATAGGACAGTGGTTCTCAAATTAAAGCCTTTACAAGGGGTCTATGGATGTCCCTGAGAAATAAGGAGTAGTGGAATGGAGTGTTGGGAAGGAAGACAGGATCAAGGAGAGGATCTCACTCCAATAAAGAGGCCTGAAGAAAGAAAATGATGGAGAACTAGGCCATTCATGCAAATGCCTCCCGTTTATCATGTGTGTGAACCTTAGGCTATGCTGAATCAGGTATTTATCCTACTCTAGAAGTCTGATGGGTGTGTCTTACACCTGAGCTGTGTCATACCACCACCCTTAAATCAATGCATCTATCAGTCATCAAAAATCCACTCAGAGAAGATCAGAAATTCAGGAGTGAGAGATCTCTAAGGCCTCGATCCACAAAAGAGATTTAGGCATTGTGACAATGAACATTGAAACACCAGCTCTTCGGCATCTAAAAGAAAAAAAAAAATCACTGGAACAACACTGATCCACAACGCCCAAGTTAAGTGCCTGGGCTCCCTATACAATGAAAGGGGGGAGAGAGGTGCCTTGGACGATGACCCACAAAACCAAGCATGCTAGGCAGAGAGAAGTTCCCATTGGCTAGTTTAGGTACCCTTCTCCTGCAGGGAGGCACCTATCTTTGCTAATGATCCATGAACAGGGGGGAAGATGAGTGCTCCTCTACCTAAATCATCTAGTAGGTGTGCTGAGAAGCTGCCTGATTTCACAAAGTGACACCAACCCCCTCTTATAACCTTTAGCTGAGTGGTTAGCTCATGCACATGGGAGAGCCCTGGTTCAAATCCCCCTTCTACCTAAGGAAAAGGGATCTGAAGAGGGATCTGCTACCTCTCAAGGATCCTAGCCCCAGCCTATAGAGTCCTTCACTCTCTTTCTCTGGCCCAAATTAAATTAAATAATTGAATAACTAAATAGTAAGTGGAAGAACTTCAATAGGAGAGATTGAGAGCGCCCCCACTTCATAGCCTAGCACCTGGAGCACTCCTCTGAGAAGTGGCAGATCTCTGTACAAATCCCTTCTCCTCATCACATAGAGAGGGGACTTGACTGTGGGGTCTCCCACATATATGCTTTAACCACTAGGCTAAAGGTTCTAAGGGAGGTTCTTCCACCCCCACTGTTTTTTGGAGTTAGGCAACCTCTCAGCACACCAACCAGATTGGGCTACACCCACAATTTAGGCAGAGGAGCACCTATCTTTCTCACCCCCCCCCCCCTTCATGGATTGATCTGCAGCTCAGGCAGTAAGTGTCTACAAGGAAGCAGGAGTGTGCATGCTCAGAGACAGGAACATAGGCATCTACAGAACGTTTGCAGCAAAAACTTGGGGACCAAGTGAGTTTAAGTGCCTACATGATTAGGCAGCATTTTAGTGGGAGTTTTGTGGAGTGCATTGGTGCCTAAAAACAAGAGACTTAAGTACCTTTGTGGATCCCATTCCACACAATTACCTGTCCATGCTAAGGTCTAATGATATATTAAAATCCGCATAATATTATATACATCTTTTATGTAAATAGAAGATCAGCAATATTTGACATTAATTCATTTAAAATTCTGAATGCGTCTCAGTTAGAATCTATTGAACTTCATCTGTCATTTGAAATTTAATTTTACCTTATTAGGACCAAATCCTATTTCCATTGAATGCAATGGCAAAACTCCACTGACTTTACAGAGTGCAGAATTTGGCCCTCACTACCACCTTTATCTTTCTTGATATTCCCAAGTAAGCATCATTACAGTGTAGATCTAATAACCCAGAGTTCACAGAAATTTCAAAATCAACCAAAATACCCCCACCTCTCGATAGCCACCACTATCGCCTTCTCCTCCCCCCCAATGAAAAATTCGGGCATGGAAGACGCTCTGTAATTTACTAGATTTTAATAATCATTTAAGTCCTTTGCATATTCTGGAAACCATGTAAACATCTAACAACTTTTTTTCGAGCTTCCCGCACATAAAATTGTCAGCCACTTTGTCTGTATTGAGTCCTGGAGTAGAAACATGAATAAGCAATTAATCTAACAGCATATTTCTAATTTTCTAAAATAAGAGTAAGGGTTTTTCTCTTAAAACAAATGACAAACTAGCAATGGGTTTCAAATACATATACAGATCACAGGACATTGGAAAAGGAGCTCAAAGGTGGCTCTTAGAAATGCAGGCTGAAATACATAGTCTACAAGAGTCTTTACAGTTTAGAAAAATGTCAAATCTTGATTTCCAAGTAAGGAGTCCATAAAGGGACTGAGTGGTGGCAGCTGTATAATGATGTCATCCCACACACTTTCAAGGAGACAGTGCACTTTTTAGCTTCTACTAAATACAAATAATGCCTGAGACCAAGGAGCAGATTCTCATCAGTGCTGCTGCATAGCTTGAATGAGTGCACAGCAGCTGATTTTGAAGGTACACAGGGACATGAGCTGCATAGTTCTGGGGGTGAAGCAGTCCAGAAATCAGTCTCTACGTACCATAAAAGGTGCGTAACTAACTAATCTGGCTCTTTTGTTTTGATATAATTTCATTTAGTAAGAAATTACCACTGTAGATTTAATTAGACATACAAATCATCAAAAGGAAACACTACTGTATTTTGCACTTTTCTGCACCACTACATTTTAAAATGCATTCTGTTGGAACGTATAATACATCTGCTAGCAATTCACATTGTAAGGGTGTAGGAGATACACAAGCCTGTGTAGTATCTAACCATTATTATTACATTTATCTCATTAAGCTTACATCTGTTACACTTGTTTTCAATTACATTACCAATCACAGAATTCACAGAATTCATTAAGAAATTCATTATTTACATCAGCATATTCAGCAACACAATATAACAGAAAAGAGCTAAGAGCTCACACTCTTGTGTTAACTTGAATTTGTTCATTCACTCATCTATCTACAGTATTATTGCTTAATCAGGCCCCAAACCTAAACGAATAAATGGCTCCAGGAGTTTTTCTCCAGTATCATCTTGAAACTGCTCTCCATATTTGAGTTGTTCTATACATAGGCTTAACATCAAAAGAAAGTATCCCTTTTAAGCAAAGCCAGATTGTACAAACTAGACTGTTAAGGCAGCATACATACACACAAAGGAGCTGTTCAGGGAGTAAAAATCCATCCACAATAAGTGTAAACATTCTGGACATACAGTCGTTTTATTTTTGCACACTAAGTTTTATGTGTTGCCTTCATTTGCCGCATAAATCATAAGTTAATTAGCTATATCAACAGCACTTTAGCAAATGCCTTCAACATCAGAATTCTCTTATAATAAATTTATCATGCAATGCAATAGACTCTAAGCAGCAGAAATACCTTAAATCTCAGTCTATGGAGTTTTCCCCCTTCACACATTCCTGACATATTCTAACAATGTCTAACATCTACGTTCCAATAAGTTTTACATTAAATAAGACGACATATGGGCTGCATAAACTCAAGAGTTTTCAGTACATTCCATAGCTAGAATTTTCTGATTTCAGATTATTTTCTAGTTTTATATTTTAAAAATGGAGATTGCTCAACGGATCCCTTAGGTCATTGTGTTGGTAACGCTACAGCTTTACATATCAATGATTCTGGTTTCCTCAGGGATTCTGGCACATTCGCCATGTTTTGTACAAGATCCCTGAGAACTTATCAAAGCATCAATATTTCAAAAGTCAAAACATGTTGTTGAAGTGCTTTACTCTACATGAAGTTCAAGCTAGTTTCTTATTGTTCTCTGTGTTGTGCACCAACGCTAAAAATTCCAATATGAGCTTTGCTGTTTTCCTGGGCCGCTCCACTACCACAGAGTGTCCACAGTTTTCCAAAATATGTACCTGACAGTCAGGAATAGATTTTGCTAGAACATCTGCTCCAGAAACATCCAGAACCTGAATGACAGAAAAAGTAGTAAATAACAAAAGAAAATGTCTCAGAATCAAATCAAAGTTTTTATTGGCTGTTCCATGACCCTGTCTGAACCATCTCTTGGGTTTTTTTACATCAAAGTGGGATATTAAGTTACTATGGAATGCATTTGTTTCCCACATCAGATTCTTCAGGAATGGCTCATTTTTATTCAGGCCTCTCGCATGGCCCTCCTGCAGCATGTACAAGCCCTGCCTGGTAGTGGGAATAATTTAGGCACTGTTCACATGCAACAGAATTCTGCTGGTTACAATTTAGGCATTTTCTGTGCATGTTTGTGTGTGTGAACACGTGTGCATGTAAGTAAGCAAATGATACACCTCCACCCCCTGAAGCAGTTTTATAAACAGGGTGCTAACACGGTTTGCAGACAAAAAAAAAATCCTTGTTCATACTGATCAGGGAAACCATTCTAGAATCCTAATAGCAACAATCAAGTTTAATTCGCACTATGGCTAGCAGAGTTCTGCTCCCAATGTGAACAGAGTCTGAATGTTCCCACCACTGACAATGTTTACCAGAGACCAACCTCAGCTCCAAATGCAAGTCTCTACTTTTATTTCCATTTCACCTGAATTTCCCTATCAATTAACATGATTAAGATTAAAAGTTGGTCAAGATCAGCACACAGACTATGGTTCTCTGTGGCTCTCCTGTGTGGTTTAGGGGTTGTTAGGGGTCTTGTGGGGGTCTCAGGGCAAATCAGGCTACTCTATGGCAGTCTCAGCCAGAGATTGAGCTGTGCTTCCCTTTTAGTTGTTATCAGCAGGAGCTCCAGAAGCACTTTCTCCACCAGTGCTGGTGGTAGCATCTCTCCCATCAGCAGTATCTGCTCCCACCTCTGTTACGGCAACCTGAGAAGATGATTAGTAGGATCCATACAGCCACACTCCATGGCTGGCAAGCAGAGGAAGGGGAAGCCAGCCCATATCAGGCAAATCCTATTCCAGGTGGACATGACCCCACTGGCAAATATGGGTAGGATCCTCTACCAGCCCACAGGTGAGGTGGGAGAGGAAGCAGGAACTCCCATGGGGAAGGAGCTATCGCTAGGCACCTTTCACAAGCTCTACACTCTTGTTTTTTGTTTTTGTTTTTTTGTTTTTTTTTTTAAAGTTCCAAGCTCATCATTCCTTTTATTTTAAATCCATCCTACTTCCAGCTGGATCCAGGCCACTCACTGGTTCTGACTGTGTTACATTTACCCTTCTGTCCCAAGATACAGCCCCAATTTTGTGTTCCCTAATACCTGTGGTTGGGGGGCAGAACAGGGCAGAAGTGGCTCTAAACCACCCTAGCATTTCTGGGATTGCAGGGCCGTTTGGGAGCTTGCCTGGCTCTTGGTACATGTTAAAGCAACCTCACAGTTATTCTAGTACAAGCTCTGTTCATGACTTCTTACGAACTGTGGGAAGCAAAAGATATCCAGAGAGCATAATACACTGGCCGCCCTCCCTCCACCTCCTTCCATCTCTGAAAGCCTTCTATGACAGGGACTGGCGAAGGGCTACTCTGGCAAGGGAACCGCTATCCTTGTAGCATTTCCATCACTTTTATGCCATCACAAATGCGTAAAAGGGCTCTGGTGCACGTGAGAATTGACTTTATAGCCTCACTTCTACACAGTTCTGCCCCTGCTTGTGTCTCAGCTTGTTTTCCTGTATTCCTTTGTGTGCGTACACACATACACACACTCCTCTCTCCTTTGTGTGCACACACACACACTCCCCCCTCTCCTAACATTCCCTTGGTCTCCTTCCCAGTCTTGCGTCTTTGTACCTTTCTTTTCCTCTGCCGCCAACCTAAAGAACAAGCTCTCTCTTCCTTGTTGCCAAGACAACTCTTTTCCACTTCAAAATCCCTTTTACAAGCCCTCTTCAAGTGAGCTTTCCACTAGCTGCTGCCTCCCTCATGACAATTAGACAGCATCTGAGCTCTTGCTAGCAAACTCCTTCCCCAGATCTGCTTTCCCTGTCCCCTTTCCTGTCTGTTGTCTTCCCTATCATCATCCTCCACGGACTCCCATAACTAATGTGACTGGGAGATCCCCGGGACAGACAGGGACCTTTATTATTATTATTGGTCTGCAAAGCACCATGCAAGTGAATAGTGCTGTGTAAATAAAAATTACAGTATTCACAAACTACACTCTTCTAGTTTATTAGCTATTTGTGTGACAGTCATACAGATGGAAACGGAGCACCAATCATTATATAAACAATAAGGCAGCACAGTGGCAGGAGTACCTGATCTTGTTTTCCCCAGATGATCTGCGTAGGGGCTTTGATCTTGCTCATGTTTTCATGAAGAGCGTGTCTGGACTTTTCCTCTATAATTTCTAAAAATACTTTCCAGCAGAGAAGAATTAGTCAAACACAACTGGGATTTGTTCCATTTACTGCTAATCAGCATGGGCCAAATCCTGAGTGACTGATTTCCTTTATTCGTCCAGCAGGCTTCTCCTGCCGCTAATGAGGGTTTGCCTGAATAAGGAAAACCTGCCTGAGAAGGCTACAGTGGGAGGAAAACTCTGCAGTGTTCTCCTCAGGGGACTACACCCCTTTGAGGGTTGCCCTCCTGCAGAACAGGATGTAAGGCCTGCCCACAAACCACAGATCCCTCCAGGATCCATCAGTGGGAGGCCAGGATGTCTAGGACCTCTAGCATGACAAGATTTTCCCTTTGCCTCACTTTGCTAGCAGGCATGAATTAAAGCTGACCAATGATTAAAGCAGATAGAAACAAGAGGGGTAAAATTAACAGCTCCAGCTAAGGAGGGGTGCTGTCCCAAGCCAGGAAGCTGCGGGAGGGGAGACACACCATTGCTTCAGCGCCTGAAATGGACTCACTGGGGCAAGTGCAGCTCCTGAATGTAAGGGAGGTGGGACAGTTCCCTAAAAGAGGAACTAGAGCTTTGGACAATCAGGTCCTCAGGAGCAGCCAAGCCTATGGAGAAGGATTCAGATAGAGGGGCAGGCAGGGTTTTTCTGGAGTTACTATTTGATTAATAAACCTGAGGGTTTGGTCCCCCCCCCCCTTTTTGGGGGGTGGGAGGGTGGGGAGGGAGAGAAAGTGGAGTGACTTTTTGCCTCTGTGAAGAATGCATAGTTTGTTTGGAACTAAGTGGGGACTCTGCCAGCTCACATTACTGCAAGGAAGGGGATGAAGGGGTGCAGAGGAGTCACATAGACTTTGGCTGTGTCACTCCACCCTTAGAGCCACAGGAGGCTGGCTGCAAGGGGGGTGCTGACAAGTGACCCATGACACTGTCCAATCCACTCCTCCCCCCGCAGGAAATCTCCACACTGGTGAAGCACCCAACTAGGTCCTCTTCTGCATGAGGGCGGAGATTTGTACACAAACTGGGCCCCGAGGACCCATGTTACAGGTCAAAAAACTTCGCACTGGTTCTGCTCTGCTAGAACCAAACACACTTACATTTCCGGTAGAATTCGTTATGTGGGATGCGAACATCAACAAGGCCCTGCAGGATCTATAAACAAATAAATATGGTATCAGGGTAAGAGAACAGACACACCACACACGGCCCAAGGGGTGACAGCACATGAAGCAGTTTCCTGGGAACACTGGGCAGAATCTGGGATTTGAACCCTTTTCTAGTCTGTCCTTTTGTCATTATATAACGTAATTAAAGCACAAGCTTACTTGAGATACCTTCTGATGACAGGTTGTTGCTGTAATACTTAGGAAACAAGGCTCTCTTATACTGCTGCAGAATAAGACAGATCTGACTCCTCATAAAGGGGCCACAAGCTTATAGAACTAAAGGGAAGCAGAAAAATGTCCTTCATATTGTGCAGTTGGAATCTGCTATAAAGCCAGACTATGAACTCCGACCAGCTTGCCTCAGGAATGATTATACATTTATTATTAACATAAAATTAATACTTCTCACTTGGCACTACCTTACATTTCCTCTTCTCCTATAATCTATTCATCAAAGATGTCCTAAGGAAAATACATTACTAATTTCCTCTCTCCTCACAATGGAACATTTCCATTGCATTTGCTAAAAAAGAACAAACAAACAATTCTCTTACAGGCTGGACAATAACTTTTTATCAATCTAGCTTTTCCTGTTATCTATATTTTACTAAAAGCTCCCAGACTTCCCACTTAGCTGCCAAAGAATTTAGATCCTTCCAACAGGGAAGCATCAGGCAAGGATGGCTGGAAAAACAAAAGGAAAAAGGAAAGTGGTCTGAACCATTAAAGATACTAGTTAGATGCAGAAATTAGTGGGTATGATTCTATGGCTTGCTTTATACAAGAGATCAGACTAGATCATAATGACGCCTTCTGGCCTTAAAGTCTATGAATATTTAGAGACCTTGGAAATATTTTCCCATTAATATTCTCATCCCTAAGAGGGATACATCTCCAGAGGAGGGCTGCACCACAGAAGCCCTGACCTGACACTGTCTGCAAGAGTTGCTGTAAAGAAGTTACATTTCTGAACAGAAATCTTCTGACGTTTCTATGAAGTCAAAAAGATAAGTGACCCGTTACTATTTCTGGAACTATTATCCAAAATGCCAGACCTTCTATTCAGCATCCACTATAATTCTTCCTGACTTAATTCAATGAAGTTATTCATGAATAACATATCCCTGTGTAAAGATCCAATTTCATGGATACTCAAAATGAAGGACTAGTCATAAGGGTGATGCCTTCCAAGTTAATTTGGAGCACCAGAAAGGGAGGAGAAAGCAGGAGGGGATGGATATTGGCAAAAGTCCCACCTTTCTCTATCCCTTCTCATTAGCTCTTTTGGCTCCTTTCTTGGAATATGAAGACACAAGTGCCACAGTTATATTTCAGGGAATACTTTCAGATATATTTCCCCTAGGATCCCATCAATGATGTTTCAAAGCATGTTTGACCTAGGGAGAACTGCAGGACTGGACTTGAACAAATGTAAATACAAATTTCTTGCCTTTATGGACAATTTCAAACTGTGCAAATTGCTAACAGTTCTTCCTTTCATCCTCTATAAATACATAGCAATGGTACTTGGAGTTACACAATCTAGGATGTAGCTTAACAGAGGCATTTCAGTTTCATTGCCTTTGACACAACTGTTCTGTTTAAAATGCTTAGATTTCAGTGAGAGGGAAGCTTGCGCTCTCGCTCCCTCTGTGAAAGTTGTTTTCCTTATGGCCCATCCTGGCCAAATCTACCACCTTCTGCAATAATTAAGGATGATGACAGACTAGGATTTCTTACCTGCTGAGGTACTTTAAAGCGCACATAAGAACAAAGCTTCAGCATGTCTGCCATTTCCTCAGGTGTTGATGGAATTAAAGGAATCCTGTCAATAAGTTCAGATTTTTTCAGCTCCCGCAGACTCTTATGAAATTTGTTATCAGTTGGATATGGCAGACCTACATGTGAGGAACAAAAAAACCCACATGCTAAAATCCAAAAGTGACAACAACAAGACAGCCCAGAAAGACAGGAGTTATATCCACTGCAACTAGCCACAAAATGTAGTTACTTCAGGGTGTACTGTACATTTGACTGTTGTAACCTTTCACGCAGTCATGGCAGCCTCTGCTAAGAGATACGGTAATCAATCTAATAGCACTAAACACAGCATAAACACCCACCTGCTCTGTGTTCCTCCCAGTTCCCCCACTCTTCTGAGGAAAAGTAAAACCCCTGGTTTTGTCACATATTATTCAAGATGAACAGAGACCGATGCAATGCTAATCAAGATACAGTTCTATCCTGCAACACCATGCCATCTCTGTACTGGGATACCATTTGGTAAATACTATAGGTATTATGTGTAGATCATCATCTCCTCTCCGCTTGGTTGAATGAGTAAGTAGGCAGATAGGTCATAGAAATTGGTAATTGAGTTCCCTGGCTCAACTTCAATTGTTTTCAGGAATAGATTATATATTATAGGTGTAATATAAAATTTTACAAAGTCAGGGTGCAGTCATAAAATTTTAATCCCATGGATGGAACTGGGAGTGGGAGTCACTGTTTTTTTAAAGGAGGCAAATTTGGGGCCTATGGAAAGTGACAAGTGTTCCTTTTGATAGGCTTTTTAAAAAAAAAAAAAATTAAGAAAAAGGGTTCAGAAAATTAGAAAACAGGAGAAATCAAGATCTACCAAGGAATGAGAGAAAGGGTGAGAATGAAAAAAAGAGTTATTTTGTGAGCAGATTGACAATCTAGCTGAAATTCTGTTTCAACAGAATTATAGAGATTCTCATCTCCATCCTCACGTGTTCACTTCACACAATTCGGTAAAATTGGCAGGTTCTGTTTATGAGAGGCTCCCACAGGACCGCCTTGCTCACCACAGCTTTGACCCTATTGCTCCCCCAGCTGCTTGCTTCCCAAACACTGTGCAGAGAATTTCTTACTTTAATAAAATATGAGGAGCATTTCCTTGATACACTAACAGGAAGAAGCCAGAAGCAGCAGCAGGGAAGATGGGTACTCAATCGAGGGTGTGGAAGGAGATGCAGAAAGGGAGCGAGGAGCATACAGTGGGTGTGGAGAAAGTCAGGATGCAATCTGACAAATACTTTACAGATATTATGCATGGATGTTTGCTTGCTGGAATGGTAATACAAACAACACCTGAACAACTCATCATATATAGGAAGATAGAAACAAAAACATCATGATAAAGATAGAAACATCTTCCATTATCTTTTTCTAATTATTTTTATAGCTAAGCTGCAGCAAGACATTGCAGGTCCCCTCATGATGTGGGACATACAATTTGCAGATGGCAACAGCAACCTGCAAAATGAATTCTCAGACAGGGAACTCCTGAAGCACCAGCACTCATTATTACTGTATGCATCATTTACTAAGCTATCCCTAGGTGTTGGCAAATTAACAGTGAACACTGCAGGGAAAATACAGAACCAATGGAATTAAATATTTATTATCAGGTGACACTTCAGGCTTTATACATTTTTGCAAATATTTCCCCCAACCAGTTATACTTCAAACCTCTTCACTAGTATCAACAAAAAGCCATACAACTACACCAGAAGATTTAACTAAGGTCTCATCTTTTTCATAGATGCCTGACACACACACACATATACTGTTAATCATATCACTTTCTTTCTCCAGAGCAGCACACGGGTAACTAGGTAACATTCCACTTTGCCATTTATTTCTTGACTTGGAATCACTAATTTATTGGAGAAGAAGCAGCTGTTATAACAACAGGGGCAAACACCAAAGCCTTCCCTGCATGCAGATAATGCTGTGCCAACACTCACACATTTGCAGCATTTAATTCCCTAGCTTGTACTGAACAGTCTGGCCAGGTATCAAAATAGGGGAGTAAGTTGATGAAATGTGAAAGTCTATATAAACAGGTACTTCAAAATTCACATTTACTGAGTAACTTTCCTTCTCATAACAGTCTCCAAACAGCTGGAAATAGCACAGGGGACTTGGTGGCAGATTTGGGCAGAATCAGCTAAGCAATCTTCTCTTTTAGGCTTTCAGAACATGAAGGACCCAATTCTCACTTACAATAAGGCCTCATCAGTACAGCACCTTTGGGCACAGACTAAGCAGGGAACGTTTCAGCCTAAAAGCGAGTTTGTCAGAGAAGTCTGTGAGAAAGGGGGTTTAGAATAGAGATTGGAATTCATCTTACACCACATTTGTTATCTCACAGTTTATGTGCTCTCTGTTCCAGGAGTATATGTACTGTTCTGTTAAAATTTTAATTAGTCTTATGGAGTATAAATAAATCTAATCTGGATTCTAAAATCTCAGTTGATGCTAAGTATTTCTTCCCACTATCTAATTCACAAAGTTAACATTAGATTCAGTACCACCTTAGGTTCTCTAGGTTAATTCTTTGGTACAGAGCATATACCCAGCTATTTCCTTCAATTCTCTGTTTTTATTGCACCACTCACCTGCAGGGCATATAAGAGACAGGCTGCAAATCTCTGCTGGGTATTGAGCAGCATAAACTCCTGCTACATTTCCACCCATTGAGGTGCCGATGAGGTGAAAGGGTTTTCTGTTCAGCTTGATACATTCAACAAACTGAAATGGAAAGGGCAATGAGGCCATAGGGAGCAATTGCACAGTTACAATGAGAGTCATTTAAAAAAAAAAAAGTTCCACAACGACAGTATATAGCAATGATGGGGTCCTGGCAACACTGTGCTACATTCTGAAAGCAAAGCTAGAGCAGTTTGAGGGATCCACAGAACCTTAAGAATGCTGTGCATCCCCTTTAAACAAAAGGGAATACATCTCCCATGGCAGGTGCTTGCTTAACAATTCTGAAGGCCAAAGTCACCATCCACAGAGCAGACACAGCCCGGGAAGCTTCCCCATCTTGTTACAGCAAAGTGCCTTATCCCTGAGCAGGAGGGACAAGATCTAGAGCTAAATGAGTAGGTCGGTGTCTGTAACCTTTTAGTTTTTAGCCACTGCTGAGATTGTCAAGTTAGTAACAAGTGTGGAAGCAGCTTCTGTAATGGGATACCTGCGCACTCAAACAGCACTGAGAACACCACTTTCATTTCCTATTATTTTTTTCACAGGCCTGGCTGGTGCTTGACAGACCAGCAAATACCCTGGTCCTGAGGAGTTTACAATCTAGGTTATCAAACAAGCATTGATGGTAACTTTCAGTCACTATTGACTCAGGCTAGATTTGAACGACTAAAGCTTAAGGGCTCTACAGGCCATTAGCAGGCCTCTGAACCATCCAACCTCAGTTACATTCCTCTTTAAAAGAAAGAGGAAAATAAACAAACTTAAAAATAAACTTCAGTCTGAGCCATGTATTATAGAGAACAATGGTCTGTTTCACCTCCTCCCACCTTCCTGCTTGGTCTTGTTCCTCTTCCCTCCTGCATTCCAGCCCCATCCTTCTCAGTAATACCAATAAAGGAAAAGGAGGGAAAATGCAGACTTATAAAAACAAAAATGTTGTCCCCACCGGTTGTTTATTTCTGCAGCATCTTACCAACCACCTCTCCATTTTCAGAGCTCTGCTGCAGAGTTTAGGTTAGGGGAGATTTAATGCTCTCCATTGAGGCCTGATACTCATTTAGAAGGCCCCTACACACCACTCCAGCAGTGCAAAGCGGTATTAGCATAAATAAGAATCTGGCCCAGAATATATTATATTCTTAAATCAGATGTGAAGTTAGAAGCAGCACAGTCACAAGTAAGGCACATTTGAAAGCTGGTCTGCTGATGATGCCAAAGGAAATGGACAGAGATTCTCGGCAGCTTTTACAGAGATAGGGATTCAATACCACTTCAGCAGTGCTTAATCTGATAAAGCTGTGTGTGAGTGACAGGGGGCTAGTAGGTGGTGATCCCAGGTCCCTGCCCATTTTCACTGCTGGCGCTTGAAAAGATTTGTGGGTGGAGAGGATCTGAAATACAGTCGGAGCATATGACTGGGGAAAATACCACTGCTGTGCGCCCTCCTCTCTGTCTCCCCGCCAACCCGCACAGGCATTTTTCTTCAGTCTTGCCATACCCCTTAATTATGACTCTACACAGTGCAGCCATTATGCTGAAAGGAAAATGTACACATTTTATAATCTGTGCAGCAAAGTACAAAAAAAGCTCTCCCATCATATAAACTCCTGTGAGCTGTAGGGTTTTAAGAATGTGTCTGATTCTGGGACACTGGGTCCTAGTTGAAATTTGCACACTGAATTTTCTAATGTATTCAAATGTGCCTAAAGCAATAAGACTGTTCAGGTTAATAAATCACACAGTAGGGGGTTAATTCTTGAAGGAACAGAGAGACACATTTTAAAAAAATCCTCCCAGCCAAAGTTCCTTCTGCAGGATGGCTGCAGTTCAGCACATGAAAGAGAGCGAAGGAAAAAGGCGCCAAAGCAATACTGGCCCATTTAGTGATTCAAAGGACTGCAGACCTGAGCTGCGCGTGGGGAGTGGAGGGTGAAGTAATCTGCAATTCCTACAGGCCAGGAGTAGATGATTTCCCCTGCAATAAGAGAGCAGGAAAATGACTTCTCTGGGGTTTTTCTGAAGAGGCACACTCACGTGCTGCCATCTACACAGGGCTGAGCCAGGGGCACAATCTAGCCCTCCATATTTCATTTCCAACCTTCTAGAGAGAAGAAATCCTGGTTTCGGATCACTTCAATGACAAATCAAGCCCCTTTATCCTGCCTGCCCCGGAAGGCGAACATGAAGAAGAACAGACATAGAACACATCTGAGGCCATTACCTGGTGTATCCTTTTAACTTGCCCATTGATGGAGTAGTCATCTAATGATGATCGGGTAGTGCCCTCATGACCAGGCATGTCGACACAAACCAAGTGCAGGTTCTTCGGAAGGAACTGCAGAAACAAAACACTGTGCAGTTAGACTAGAGAAGGGATGCTATGAAAACACATAATGAAGGAAATTGGTAATTACAGAGAAAAATCCATTTCCTATTAGAATCTCTCTAGGAAATGTTGTGCTGATTAGCACAGTATAGCCAATGGGCTGCATCACCTTACGTCAGTGCACTGCAAGCTGGTATTATCTTTTATAAGCTTAAAGAAGTTTTATTGTTTAAAAAATAGAATCCAAGAAAAACAGAAGGGGCAATCCCAAAAGGGGGAATACTAGGGATTGCGTTATGAATGTTTGGTATGTGAACATCGAGTATGAGAAGTGATTAAATACCATGGGCTAGATTTCCTGCACACAAATCTTCTCTCTCATAGCACAACCCTGCCACCACACACAGATTGTTTCCAGAAGAGCGCAGGTAGCTTTTCTTTTGATGCCTTCCCTCAGAGATGTTGCTGGGAAAGAGAAACTTTACTTCCTGCTGCTGGCTCCATAGAAGCACTGCAGGTGGGAGTTACTGTGGGGAAGTGTGAAATAAGTACCTCCCATAATCATCCTAACCACACCTCCATTCTGTCCAGTATCACCCACTTTTGGGTGGTGCAAGGCCCCTAAACGCACCTGGTGTCAAGGAGAAGATGCCTGTTTTGTGAGACTACGACCTCCTCTCCCCCAGCAGATTTTGGGTGTTAAGAGTCTTCCACAGGAACTCTGCCTAGATGCTGGCACAGACTAAAGTATGACTCTAGTCCCATAGATTAAATACCAGAAATGACATACCATTTTTATTATTCATCGGACTCAAGGTGTGAAGAAAAGACTCCATCCTATTACATATAATATAAGGGCCTGTGATATACAGGGGGTCAGACTGGATGACCTGGTGGTCTCTTCTGGCCTTAAACTCTATGACACTACTAAGTCTGGAAGCATAAATCCTCTAAAATTTGGATGACAAAAGTGTGGAATGCATCAGATGATCAATATGTACAGTAGCTGAGGACATTTCTAGTTTTCTAAAATAATTGTCATAGATGTGACCAATATAGCTAAGCTTCCTAACGTGCAAGCAAGAGACCACTCCTTCACAATACCAACAGCACTGCAAGTAAAAACATTCTCTCGCTAAGATGGTACCAATTTACTGTTAGCGAAATGGAAACATACCTTGACCACAGACAACCACATATCTTTGTGGGCTGAAAATCCATGTAACATCAATATGGATGGTCTGAATCCAGGCCTCCCTCGATAGGAAAAACAAAACTGGTAATCATCATAGTGAGCATATCTAACCTGCATGCCCAGTGCTCGACGCCAGTACCTAAAGACAAAGAAATAAGCAAAACATGACATCAGAGCATGATCTAATAGAGCACAAAACAGGCAGAGAGGACTCCTGAGTTCAATTCCAGGCTCTGACTTACTATGAGAATGCAGACAAGTGACTTAACACCCAGGTCCACAATGGATTTAGGCATCTAACTCCTACCAATTTCAATGGAAGTTTGGAACCCAAGTGCCTTTGAGGATCTGGGCCTACGGGTCCAATACTTAAGTACAAAGGATCTCTCGCAACACTCAGCACCATCAATCCCCAGTGAAGTCAATGGATGTTGAGGACACCTCACAGGATGTGCTGAACATTAACATCTTTTGGCTCAGTTTACTCATCTTTAATATGGATACAAACAACTCTTTTTTTCTCAGGGAGAAATCATGAGGCTTAGTTTATATTTGAAAAGTACATGGAGGTCCTTGGATAAAATGACACTACATAAAGGCAAAATATTATGGACATTTAATGTCAGAAGTTGCTACACTGGGTCATTTGAGTTCAGTGAAACATGCCAAAGAGAGCTCAGCCCCCACAAAGAACAGATACATTACTTACATGGGAAGTGGGGCTCCCGTGGTGTGAAGGGCTTGTGGGGCCCTCTGCACCGGGGCAGATCCAACCTTTAGGGGTAACAGGCACTCAGATACCAACCCACTGATGGGTGCTAAGAACCTGAACAGAACAGAACAGCTAGCAAACTTTTATCAAAGTTTAATAGTTTAGCTGCTGCCACAGGGTTGCTGACCCCTTTAAATGAAGCTGGTCCAGTACCTCTGTGCTAGAACAGGTGTTCCTGGTTTGGCCAACTATGAGGTCAGGGCAGCATCTGGATCCTTAGAGGATCAGGGAGACTTAGAGGGAAGATGTCCCTGAAGGAAACTATAGGAGGTTCCTCAGGGAAGGCAGAAGAGGGGTTTTCTGGAAGAAGTCCCAAAGCCAGAGAGAACAGAAGGCAAGAGCAGCAAAGGGAGTTACCTGCTGATCTCCACGCCAGAGAGCCAGAGTTGAGGGCCAAAGTGGGCTAAAGGCAGGTGACATCTCCACACGGGTGCACAGGAACCACAGGGCCAGAGAGGACTGCAGGCCAGGGCCTACTTCCTGGCCTGTCTAAAATGGGAGATTAACAGAACAGGGGCGGTGCTGGATGCTTGCCTGGTGAGCATGAACTCCCAGGAGAAAATCTGGGGGAGGTTCCAGCTGGAAGAGCTGGTACGGCTGTCCTGGAAGAGAATGAAGAAGAGCCCAGGAGTGGTGGAAGCTCCTAAGTGTGGTATGTGCTATGTCTACTGACTAGATGACATGAGATTTTAAGGACCGTATGGGGCGGGGGGTGAAAAATGGACTATGTTTCGGGACATTTGTTACAGATTATTTATACTAGGGTTTTGTAATAAACTGGCCCTAAGGAGGCATATTACTGAGACAAGGGAACCTGTTGTGGAGTCATTGGGGGCCCGAGGCAGAAAGTAGGACAGTAAGCCTAGGGTTAGTGTGGCCATCCAAAAGGGGGCACTCTGTATCAAAGGGGGATTGTCGACAGCTGCTTTATAATATTTAAATAAACATTTAAAGCAAAAAGTGACTAGGATGACGTTGTGGACAGCCATCAGCACCCTGTATTGCTTCCAGCTGAAATAAAGCCCCTTTGGAATGATGCACTGCTTTCAAACCAAGGTTTTGCTGAGGGTGTCTATGGCCTTTAGTCATTTAAGGCAGAGGTACATGAACAGCCATTTTGCTGCTCACAAGGCAAGAAAAGTCAACCAGGCTGTCCTTGCTCTCGGTCATCCATCTAAAACGGGCTAGGAAATAGGGCTGAATGTATGCAACAGCTTCCCTGACAATGTCTCCTGAATCCCTCTCTTCAACACTCAGCACATGGGCTTTCTATTCATCTCACTCCAATTTTGATCACTTTGGGGCACTATTTTTAAAAAGATTTTCCTTTTTGTTTTTGCTGTCATTCCATCTAGGACCAATCCTGAGTGCCATAAGTAAATTTTAAAACAAATGTTATTTCATTCAAACACCAAAAAGCAAGAATTTGCAACACAAGGCAGATTCTAGGTTCCATGACACTGAAGCAAAACAAGATTGTTGATTTCAGTTAAGTCAGTAGAGTTACTCTGACTGAGATGACACACTGGCCCCTTTCTGCACATTAAACAAATAACTACACCGTATTTGGTGACCAGAAATACCAGCTTTTGTAGTATCAGTTCACACAGAAGCGACTATGACGTCACTAATGCTGGTTTGTGTTGTCATTGTGAAGGTGCAGAGAGCCAGCAAAAAGCTTATGCACCACTTCAATCCTCATGTACTGCAAGCCCTATTTGGAGGGTTTATGTTGGCCTTACATGGTGCCTAAACCTTATGCAGGTCCTATGTACAGAAGTGAATTTCACCCTGAATAAGTGTCTTAAAGTTCACCTCAGAGGCCCGGTATAAACTATCACTGGGCAAGATATTAACATTTTTAGCAACTGATCCTGATGGATTAATTCAGCAAAAGACAAAATAATCTGTCCAAAGCTGAACTGATCCCTCACAAGGTGTTAACACTATTAGCAGAGGCAGGAATGGCAGATAAACAGATTAGTACATGAAGCAAAGGGGGAGTGATCCACTGCCAGATGTAAGTGGAGCAGTCTCAGACCTCAAACCCTGCATGGAGGCGCACACCAAAAGCAGGTGAGATGGGAAAAGACATTATGTAGCACCCAAAGTGAGCCAGGAACATTGCAAACTAAGAACATGGCCTCTGTCATTAAGAGTGTAGCTAATTGTAGACCTAGTGCAACCCATAAGAACAATAATGGGGAGGGAACGGGGGAACAAAGAGCACAGATTTTGAATTGTGTGGGTAAAAAGAGATGCAACATGCTGTCATTGGCTACCCGTCTCCAGTCTGTGATCTCAGTCTGCTCTCAAGAGTCACCTGAGAAATGGAAATTGTCCATGGATTGAAAGGGGACTGAATTTAGTTATGTAGTAGCAGCTATAATACTTTTCCTCTCATTCCCGCCTACAGGTGCACAAAGAGAATATGGTGCACAGAGAGAATATGAACTGCTGGATATTCTGTAACAAAATGTACACACAACACTTACAGAATTCCTAGTTATGTCCAGGCATTACAGATCCAGCTACTACAAACGTAGACTCAGAAAGTTAAGCTTAGAAAAGAAAGAAACAGACACTTATCTCTTGAAAAAAATCCTCTCATAACCTCCCCACCTCTGCTGGTGTAGCCATGCTGTTCGTATATTTCTCCCTTCCTCAACATAAACTACTGAACTTTTCCCTCAGTCCCTAACAATTTTTTTAAACATAAAACGCATTTTTATTCTGCCTACTCAGAGCCCTCTGGCATGAGCCCTTTGCTTATCAGCATCTCTACTTGGAAACTCTTGCCTATGTCTCCACTGGACTAAATATTTACAAGAACTTAGGAATTGCCATTCTAGATCAGCCCTGAGGGTCATCCAGTCCAGTACTCTGCAGTACCAAATGCTTCAGAGGAAGGCACAAGCAAGCCCAGAGTAAGTAGATTTGGGGTAATCTGCCTCCTCATGAAGGCTTCATCCTAACCCCTATTAGTTGAGAGATCAGTTTAAACCCTGATGAATGGTTTTATATGCTTTCCAAAACTCTTCTATTAGTGCTATAACAACTAATAATTTCTGCAGCACCACCCTTCACACTGTCTTTAAATAGGCTTGTGCTATTTCTTATTAATTAATTTGAATTACTGTAACAATTAGGAGCCCTAGTCATCGAACAGGACCATATTATGCTAGGTGCTGTACAAACAGAACAAAAATATGGTGAAAAAATATTGAAGAGTTTACAATCTAAAAAAACAAGTCTGTACAATCTTTGTTACAGCAATGGCTGCCGATAACTCTACTGACTAAGGGCCATCATGGAGACACATTCCAAGGACACAAAGAATAGAGATTTTTAAAAATAAGAAAAACATCTACAGGGAAGTTGGAACCTTGGTTAATCCTCTTTTGCCAATTAGATTTATACAAGCCTAAGGATGAAGAAGTCCCAGCACCTGGACTGACATCGCCACAGGAGAGAATTGATGATATTTTTGAGCCATCTGCACTCATTTGCAGAAACATCATTCTGCCTCACAGTTCCCTGATGTGATGCTTGCAGGGAAGGAATTCTTCCTTATATAAATTTAGTTACCAATATTCCTGGGTTTAATCACAACTTCCAGTTTTAACCTTCAATTTCTAGGACTAACAGTTGTCACATTTCAAATGATATTCTTAATCATGAGGAAAGATGTGGCTTCAGAGAAGCTTTGCGTAACCTGATACAAATCAGAACACTCAGATTAACATTCACAATCAAGAAACTGACAGGCCACATGTTAGTTACCACATGATGTTATCTTGTGTTTGTTCTGAACGGTCTAGCCATTTTGAAATAAGACTGGCCAGGTTATTGTAAGTACAGTGGTGATACACAATACGGCTGTCATGAGGAACTAACTCAGAGCCATTAATGCGTCTCTCAGTGAGAGCCCATTATCATTATCTCCTTTGCAAAGGAATGACTCTCAGAAATGCAGCTTGTCATGAGTTTTCAAGAGGAGTTGCACAGATTCTGACAACTGCATTACCAATGCAGATTACTGCTGCACAGAGGTTTTCTACTTCTCCTGAGCATAAAATTTATATTTTTCCTGAGCATGAAATTACCATGTTTCCACTTTGTCTTGCTGGAACATTGCCCTGTCCCAGTTCACAGAGGAATAACGAAGCCTCTGTCAATTGCTCTCTTGCTTTTAACTGTTCCCCCCGCCCCCACACACCTTGTCTTGTTTCTCTGCTCTGCTTGAACCCGCGTTCTGGTCCCATTGTGACAATCACTGCTTCCCACAAGATCCAAATAGCCTTCCTGATTGATGAAGGTGTCCAACAAGCTGTTTGTCCCCCGTCCATTCTCCTGTACTACGAAACAGTGCAAATGACACCTGTTCCCATGGGTAGCCCTCCCTCTCAAATTAAAGCAACTGGGGTAATCAAGTTCTGCCTAGCAACCTGCAACAAAGACATACCAAAGTCATAAACCGCAGAGGGGAGAGTGTGATAAGGAGCGGTAGTATTCTTTCAGTCTGTGTTTTAAAGTTATGTACTTTAAGAATAATACAAATATATTATAGCAAAACTCCATTCACATGTTAAAGTCTTAATCTAATGTTATATCATGGTCCCTAAGAATACTTCCCTCGGGTGCCAGGGTATCTTGATATCAAGAATAATTAACGGAGATTTGAGAAAGTTTTCATAACACTCCTTGTCACTAAACAATCCTGTCTTCTAAAATGTATTAAAGCTGGACTCTGCTGTTAGTCATTTCTATGGGCCAAAGGAGAACACAACATTGAACTCTAGGACTCGGCAGACCTTGGGTCAGTACCTGCCTCTGCCAGTGATCTCATACGCAGGGATGCTGGAGCTAGGGGTGCAGTAGCACCCCCTGACTTGAAGTGGTTTCCATCATATACAGGGTTTACAGTTTTGTTCAATGGCTTTCAGCACCTCCACTACAAAAACTGTTCCAACATCACTACTCATATGTGACCCCAGGCAAGTTGCTTAATCTCTCTGTATCTCAGGTCCCTATCTGCAAAATCAGGATAAATAATACTTCCTCTCTCTCACCCTTTGTCTAGTTAGATTGTAAGCTCTTTGGGGCAAGTGCCCTCCTTACTATGCATATATACAGGACCCATCACAACAGGGCCCTCAACCCGACTCTGAGGCACCAGGCACTACTGTATGAATAAAAGTTAAGAATATGAATAACAAACAATAAAATCAATGGGGACCACATCGTTAAGGTAATTGGGAATTACTGAGCACTCAGTCTGACTGTCTGGCAACCACAAATTTTAAGTTATAATTATAACTTAACTCAATTATAATGTGAACCAAAAATAATCCTTCTGTGCTAAAATTCTTCTACTTTAACTTACCAATAATAGATTTTGATCAATGCAGAAGGCCACAGGAGAAAGGACGCTACAAATGCCAGAATTGGGATAGCCAGAGTGCCTCCTGCTATTACAAACATGTTTAACACATCAAGGTCCATGTTGCTCTTTAAGGCTCTACCTCACCTGCATAAATTAAATAAGAACCAGAAGTTAGCAACAAAATAGTGAATGAAGAAAAGGCTGCAGAGACAAGGAGGAGGCACTAAACATAAAACAGATATTGTAATATACAACAGATATTGGTCAGGTATACAGCAAAGCTGTTTTCCATTTTAAAATCCTTTTATTTCTGTTGGACTCAAATTGACCCTAACAACTGCAATCTAATCTTCTGGGACCAAAAGTTAAAGACAGCTAATCTTCATTTAGTTGGTACAGCACTTTGCAAAACAGATTCTTGCCCCCTCCCCACCATAACACTGTCCCCAATCTGATGGCTGGAGTAAGAAAGGCTTCACTTAGCTCTTATTAAGCATTAATTTAACTCAATTAGCCTTTCCATCCTCCATCCCAAATCTGAGATCCACAGCATACGATATGTGACCTAGAATTCAACCTCATGCGTCCTGGTTCCCAGACTCGTTTCTCTTTAGACAGACAACTGTTAATCGAGGAGGCAGAGCCTCTTAAAGGTCTCAAGGAAATCTGGGAGGAAGACCTGGCATAGTATTATTTTTCTGCAGGCCCTAAGAAGAGCCAAATTGGTCTCTTTGAGAACACCAAATACCAGAGCACCCAAATCCTCATATTACACTGAAAATATATTGCTCCCAAGAGCTCTATTAAAAGGGTCCCTGCCAGAACCTCAGACTGCCCGAAATTCAAGATCAAAGAATTTACATGTTCCGGGATTGCTAATACAGATTGCTTTTCAAACACAATCGTCTCTAACATAATGTGGGATTCCTTTATTTCTATGCTCTCATCACTAAACAGCATGCATGCATTTTATTAAGGATTAATCCCAGTCACACAGACATTCTGGGCATATCCCTTAATTCTTGATGCTGAACATCTGACATACCAGGCATTTCTCAATGCTAGCCTCCTCATAAGAATGAATTACAAATCCAAGCATATTTAAACCCATGGTTCACTAACCACCCATTTCCCTATGCTGAACCTCTCACAAGAGGGTCTATGGATAAACCTATTTCTGTTTGCTCTAGATGAGTTTGATTACTTTTAGGTGTTACAGCAGTTGCTACAGTCGGTATATTACACTGCCAAACAAGAGCCAAAACATTGTACTTATGATCTATTCTGAACTGGAGCGGCAATACTGGGTTGTATTTTATATTACAAACATATTTAAACATATAATGACCAAGATTAGCTAGAGGAAATTGTGTTGAAGAAAATGTTCTGTTTGGGCACAGATACGGAACAGGGACAGTCTAATTTCCAAGGGCATCATCCCAGAAGTGCCCCAGGCACTTTCACTACTTAGGGCCACCCTGTGGATATGTAAAAGGTTGAAGAGAGTATGCAAGGAGCTCTCCTCTCTTTACCCCTGTGCAGGAGAATGGCACACTTCCAGCCTGTATCATCTCCAAACAGTAAGATCTTGGAGCTCTAGTAATTCAGTGGGCTATAACACCTGAAAGTATGAGCCCCTTCCCCCCCCCCTTATGCTACAGTATTAGGAATTATGGGGAAAGGCAGGAAGCACACAATGCACGCTTTCATGGAGTATAGCAACATTTATACTCCATCATTGCTCCTGGAAGCACTTCAGGTACTATGCATTAGCATTTCTGCTTGGGCAATGCACTTTCCCATTTTCCCACCTCATGCACAGTGGCTTACAGCCATTATTGAACCTTTGCTTTACTGTAGACCTCTCAAGAAGCACATTTAACTCTGAGGCTGTCTTTGTGTTAACTTAGACAGTAGGTGGGTGTGCAGCAGTTGGAGAACACTGATTATAATTTCTTGCAAAAAGAGATTAATGTATTGAAAAACACCCCCCACTCTGATTAGAATTTAAACATAAACCATTAGAGTCTTTAAAAGCAGAGCTTACTTTTCAGAGAAACCTCTTCCTTCTGGGCAGAGCTGCCACAAGCTACCGTTACCAATGATGTTCTGAAATAATTATTAAAAAGAAAAAAGGTAATTATATTCCAGTGCTTTTTTCCCTTCGTATTTAGTAGCAGAGAGATGCTGTTCATTTCTGCTATTTAAACCATCAGCAGCACTTCAAAGTACATGGTCATTGCC
The DNA here is from genome assembly GCF_026122565.2 of Emydura macquarii macquarii. Classification (NCBI taxonomy): domain Eukaryota; kingdom Metazoa; phylum Chordata; order Testudines; family Chelidae; genus Emydura; species Emydura macquarii. The sequence goes on along the minus strand of NW_027131105.1, from coordinate 12,565,525 downwards.
CCCTGTTCAACCATTCCCATTTATATCATTTCATGTAATAAAATAATATCAGATACTAGCTCCAAGCATGTACAAAGTACAAGTCAACAGCCAGGATAAACACTGCAAAAGAGTGAGAAGATTAAAGGATTCTGAGCTAACATAAAGAATCCACTTAACAGTAGGATATAACTCATCAAACCCAAGCATTAGGAAATTGAACAAGAATAGCTCAGCTGAACTGAAGGAAAAAAGAAAGATGGAAACTTAGGATCACAACTATCGTTGGGAAATTAGTACAATTAAACCACGTTTATTAAAAATCAATCAGGTTCACCCTACTCCTATTTATTTAAAACTCTCTTTCCCCAAAGATTTTAGATCACCCCAAAGCCTTCTGATAAATGGGGCTGTAAAGTATTAGAGAGATGGACATTTCTTTGTACTCCTACAATAATAGATCGAGCTTTCTTGATGAGTTACTCAGCAGTTCTATATAGAGTAGCCTTCAAGTTAGAGAACACACAGAAAGACATTCAATGCACAAACTGCATTTGATTCATGTTGATTGTAGGGCCTGAAAGCCTGGTTAAGAATTGCAGTTATTTGATGCGATTCCCTTTAAGAGGGATGTGCTAGCAGGGGCAGTGAACCAGGAAGTGTATTATTGTTCCTACTGGCTGTTCTGCATTAGAGTTCAACAAGCAAAGCCATGTTTACCAAGCTTCCTGTGTGCAGTCTGTTCCTGGGGTAGCTATGGCAGCTGTTACAATGCATATGATTAAATATTCCCAGTAAGCATTACACTACGCAAGGAAACATATCCCTCCTAAACCAAATGTGTGTGACAAAGCTGAATAGAAATATTGTATGCCTTTCTCTCAAGCTCTAAAACAACACATGCATGTGTACATGCAGCTACAGAATGACGTGCATGTTTTCTCCTTCCATTCCAGATACAACACTGATGTAATTTAAAATTTCAAATCTAAAACAGGGGAAAAAATACAAATGTTTCCATTACTATGGTGTTGGGTTTATTCTTCACTCACTCCCACTAAAGTAACTCAAATGCCTTTATTGGACTTGCCCCCAATTTGTACCACTGTAAATAAGGAGTCGATTTAGGCCTGTGTCCATGTTTAAACAAACAAGGAAAACCCAAAGGGCTAGATTCATAGGTCCAGCCAAGATCCTCTGAGCACAACACCCCAGGTGGAGGTGTGGGGATAAAAGTGGCTGCGGGACATCTTTGCATTTCAGTGTGGATAAAAGTTGATGATTTAAAAAAAGTTAAAATCTGGGGTTTTGGGTTTTTTTTTTTGTTTGTTTTGTTTTTTAAAGAAGCCTATTTAAAAGTTAAATTTGAAATTGACAACTTATGTTAAGGCCTAAACTACTTATAATCTCTAACATTTCAATTAAATATCAAAACTAATATTAAGCAATATGTGATTGTTGCCACCTTTAAAAAGAAAAAAAAAAAAGTAATGCATTTGGAACCAGAGTTTGTTGAAATGCTAAACCAGTTTTTCACAGCAGTAGCCTTTTCTACAGGTATAGAGAGAATATTTTCAGTTTATTCAACTAGTTCAGTCCAAGGACTACTTCATTCAAAAGTTTAAAAACAAAACAAAACACAACCATTGCCAGGAACTGCAAATGCAGAAAAGCTCATTTTCCTCTTTAAGTCTATGAATAAAAACTAAATATCAGAGGATGAGATCTTGAAGGGCATGATGACCAGAAACAATCCGTTCAATTCCTGAACTACAAATAATACTTCCTTTGTTTATAATAAATCAGTTAGTTTTAAATGCAAAATATGTTTTGATAAACTTTTATTTCTGTATCCAGCACATTAAGGTAGCTTTATTTAATTTTAAAAAGTTAAAATGCTGGGTTTTGAGATTTTGAATTTCCATCCAAATACTGCTTGACACAAATCACAAGTAAAAAAATTAATTATCCAGTAAATAAGAAATGCTTCATTCATCATTTTCAAAAATAATTAAAAATATAAGAATTAAGAATCTGAATAAATGTAAGTTAAACTATACAATTGCTTAAATAAATTTGTATAGATATAGTGTATGCTCCTGGTTAGCAAAAAAAAAAAAAAAAATTCCAAATTTAGTGCAAAAGCTATTTTTAGTTGCAAACCAACATATTTTAATCGTTACCAACCAATAAGAATCAAACTTACTTTAAGAAAATAAAAAGTACAAATGCAAAACACAATTTAAATCAATTGTTTTAAAAAAAGGTTTCCTGCTTGCTGATTAAAATCAGTGATTTACATTGCTTTCATTTAAATCAATCCATCCTGTTACATTCCCCAGATTCTGGGACCATCTAGGAGGGTGGTTCTCTCCCCAGACCCAAGGAGCGACGTCAGTAGACAAGAACTGTAAAAGTCCAAAACTCTGGCTCTGCCTTCACCCTGCTTCAACACACCCTGTGTGCTGGATGTGACAAGGAGGGCAGCACAAAGTCATATAAGCAAATCCATATGGAGAAAATTAATTCTACAAATCAATCCCAAACCATAGGTAACAGTGGCACTGATTCAGATTAGCAGCTACTTAAATGTCTTTTACCCTCCAGAAAGTGTCTTGTTTACTATGTGTTTGTTTGTTTTTTAAAGAATGGAATTAAAAAGGCAAAAAAAAAAATCATCTTCTAGCAGGAGCAAACTTGGCTTCCTGCACCACATGCCATGCCAGCAGGGACCAGGAAGTGTGGAAGCAGCAAGCTTGGCCCTTAGGGAAAGGATGCACTTTGTTTTGTTCTTAAACAGCCACCTCAGGTTTTGGTTAGGTTGTGTTTTTTAGCCCACAGAAACACCTAAGCTCTCAACAAAGACAAAATAATATTATAACAACTAAAAAAAGAAGATGTTAATTTAATCAAGCACAGAAACACAACAAGCAGCATTTTGATTCTTTCACAATTAAATTAAAACCAAAACCAAAACCCATGACTTCCACTCATTAACAGCTGCACATCACTGGATCACAATCTGTTATCAAAGGCTAAATTATCCCAAGGAGACCTTTGTAACCAAGTGTTGTTTGCATAGCAACATATGGGAGAAAAACCACCATTCTGGGCTTCTACAGTCCTTGCAAGGTTCTCAAAGCACTTCATAAAACATTAATTAGGCAAGCCTTATAATGCAATACCAATGCTAGGAAGGTAACTCTCACACCCATATGCAGCATGGGAACACAGATGTTTACAATGAGCTAGCAGCTGAGCGGGGACTAGAACCCACAAATGCTGCTGCCCAGATTTGAGCTAACCACTGGACCATACGGCCTCTAAATTTAAAGCATTCTCTTGAAAGAGATCCAAAATAAACCCTGTCACTCCAAATGTCTTACTGCTGCCAGAAACAATAGGTAAGTGAGTGACAGAAATAAAGTAGGTGGTGAAACCAGACTTGAAGCATTCAAGGGCAGTTTCAGATAGTCCCACAGAATTTACCCAATGCCTTCTTCCCTCAAAATAATCTAATGAATAATTATCAAAGCAGGAGGAAGAGCAAGGAAATTTATAACCAAGCATTTGTCAGGTCAAAAATCATTATTCCCCACTTGAACTCAATTAATTGAACAATCCATTCAAATGTAAATTTCAAAAGCAGAACAAATGCCACTTATTGAGACATAAAGTATGGCAGAATAACTGCACTGTCACCCACACTGTTAGCCAACAGACTGACAAGTTAGTCTGAATGAGTTTAAATCTTTGTCTATAGTCTGTCTTGCTCTTTGCTGGCACTTGAATTGATATAAAAGAATTCTTGGGGTATAATTCACGTTTATTTTGGTATTAAAAAGTTAGTCCCACATAGGCTTCAAAAACAGTGCACTGTGTGGCACAATTAATAGGGATGCCATCTCACCAAAACTAAATTCATCTGAATTATGAAATCCAAGTAGGAAGAAAAAAATTCAAATATGAAACAGTAAAGTATCAGAGCATCATACATAGAGCGTTGATTCTTTTCATCATTATCCGCAGTTTTCTGTACACTGTGTCTTGTGGAATGTTACGTAACCTACAAAGCAAACTCCTTCTGATGAAATGGTGTTTAGCATACTGAGGATTATACATGCAACTGGGAGTACTGACATACCAAACAATTTCTGAATTAGGAAGCTACAAATGTAGGTGAGAATTTAGGGTTCAGTTTAGCAAAAGGAAAGGGAAAGAAAAAGTCCATCTTGTATGCTGCGCAAATCTGCTGCGCAAGGTCATGGAGGACTTTCTTCCTGAAGAAATCACATCTATATCTTCATTAAACAGGCCCACTAAACTTATATGTAGCCATTATCAGAAAAGAACTGTGGCTTTAAACATCAACATCATTATGGATATAGTCATTATTCAGCTTAATGTGTCTTGAGTTCAAAGCACTCATTTTTCTGACTTACATGGCAATAGATTTTTAAATTCAATATTGAAAGTTTAAAAAAATCCCGTAAATGCATCTTATTTTTACTTGAAATATTAATAGAGAAAAATAACATAAAATAAATGTAAGATCCCACTGAGGGATTTCTAGCTATGACAAACCACAATAGCAGAGAATGGGTCACCAGAACCCCAACCTGTATTAGCTAATAACACAAGGAAAATTTTTAAAACTTGAACTGTTTCTCTTTGAAACCATCTTCTGCGTAGAATGCCATACATATATTAAGAAATAATTGATGTATCATTGATACTAATATAATTTATGACATTGCTGCAGTTATGACTTTTCACATGTGCTATGTTCTGCAGTCTTTCAGAAGCCATATAGTGAGTGCATAAAATAAATTAAGATCTATTAATATTTGAAATGCGATGGAGTGAACTGCTAGTCCAGGAGTCACTTAAGCTATCCTGCTTAATCCAGTCCTGAGAGGGATGGAATTAGGAAATGCAACTGTTAGATTTTATTGGCAGACTGCTTCAAGACCAATACATAATTTCTTCTGAGTTTCACAGTCTTTATATCTTTGACCTGTTTTTACTTTGTGAAACACAAGAGATACAAACTGGAATCAGGTAATTTGGGAGCAGTGTCTATCCCTGTTTTTTTACTATCAGTTATCAAACCACAGCAACAACTGATTACTGGTACTTGTCAACATCATGGCTAAAACATCATTGAAAAAGCTTAACTGGTACTGTCACTGTGATTCCAACAATAGCAACTGGCTTAAAGACACACTGTGAAAAGTCCTTCTTTCTTCCAAATCCAAAAATAATCTCCATCCCTTATGTATATGCATATACATCAGGATGTATAAACACACATTTTAAGAGGGCTACACAAGGTGCATCATATTCGTATAACTATTTTCCTTTATTTCTATATCTGAAGTTATCACTGCTCATATATCTGAGGATATGAATGTGAAGAGTTGGGGGGAAGAGTTTGTATGCTTTCCCCCAAATAAATCAAAAGAATGGCTCCAGCCTAACCAGATTCTGGATTTCTTTCCTAATGTAGAGACATTGCTCAAACCTGCAATTAGACTATACCATCTGATACACACAGTTTCATTTTGGAAGAAGGCAGGTTCATCAAAATAATAGACTTGGATATTGCTTTGCTTTTCCAGTGTTAAAATGAACAGAGACACGTTTCTGTAGTTATTTGTCTACTTCCAAATAAAAAATAGTGAGAATTTATAACATTTTTTTAAATACCAAAACTGTATAGCTGCTCATGAGGCTCCACTGATGTGTTAAAATATGAAACACATACATACACACAACATACACACGCCCCTTTGATGAAACTGTGCCATTACTTCTAAAAATTAAGCTGCATGTAATAGTTCTGATACAGCACAGTAAGCAATATTAAACTAACAAATCCTTCCTGACATATCTGATTTCTCAGCTGCATCTAGGGTGACCAGATAGCAAGTATGAAATGTTGGGACAAGGGGAAAGGAGAGTACGTTGCCTATATAATACAAAGACCTTAGTATCAGGATGGTCCCAATAATATTGGGACATCCAGTCACCCTAGCTACATCAGAAATTTCCCCTAACCTTTCTCCAATGTGGTGTTGCCCTTCATTAAAGTCTAAGATCATAAAGCAGCAAAATCCCCCACCCCCTAGGTTTAAAAATCACAGATTAGTAACACCTTTTCCTTCTCAAAAAGGAAACATTAAAACATATTACTTTAAATTCTAGCCCAAATTCTGAGATCTCTGAAATAAAAAGTCTGCATTACACTTATCCTACTTTGTTAAGGAGGAAGCTCAGTGTTGTTCCCACTCCTGCTCAGGAGGTCATGTGTAAGTAGTTTGGTTATACTGAGTACATCAACAGACTGCCCTGTATTAAAACAGATTAGGAATTTTCCAGTGAAAACAATACCCCACTTCACTTTTGATTCTTTCAGATAAAAGTGTGTCTTATGTCCTATAGTCTCATGCCATCCCCAAGAGAAATTCCCCTCACTGTGCTCAATGCTCTCTGAAAGAAATATTTTAACATAGTATAAAACTTCTGCAAGCTTAAATATTTTGTGCCTTTAATTGGGATGGCTGGAAGACATTCAAACAAACTTCAACTGTAAACCATTTAACTTAGGAAGCCTAAAGTTTTATGCCAGATTCATATTTGAAGTGGCATAAGGATTTGTGCAAAAATCTTGTTTAAAAAAAAATGAAATGGTGCAATTCTCGAGTCCCATTTTAAAGAATGACCACCAAACTCTTATGCGGCCCATTAGAGAGGCCGGGGCCCTGAAGAATTCACAGGCCGTTTTTATTGCTAGAACCAGAGTTCAGGCAATAAAAGACCTAACACCAGTCTGGCAAGAGCAGTGATGTCCCATTGCAGATGGAAATTCACAGGTAATTTAACGCCAGGTTTGTCTCTCTCATTATTTTGGTAAATTCTCCAGACCCATCATGCTGACTCAGGAAACTGGAGCTAGGGACCATGCTCTAGAGCGGAATCCCTTCTAGGTCTCTCGCTGTCTTGCCCAGGAATAGCGGTTTACGGTGAATCCCAAGGAAGAGCTTTACAAAGCACACGCTGGGCGCTCACACTCACGGCACCGCTGGTAAGGCGGCCGCTTCTGGCTTGGAGCGCGGCCGCTGCGAGGCGAAGCGCCCCGGCTGGGACCTTGCAGAGTAACCGGGCCACGCTGGGGCGGGGGAGTCCGACTGAACGGCGGTGCCCTGCCAGCCAGGGCGCAGGGACGAGGCCGCTCTGCGCACGGGGAGGAGAAGCCAGGTGAATCTGCGCTGTGGCCACAGGCTGCTGCTGCCCAGGCCCGGCTCCCGTCAGGCTTCACACGGGGCCACCCACACGGCGCCTCCCGCCTTGGCCCTCGGGCTGCAGCAGCAGCAGCGCATCTCCCCGGCGCCGCACAGCCCGGGTCGCTGGCACGCCGCGCCTCGAGCCCCGGGAGCGGCACAAGCCGGCCGGCTTCCAGCTGCAGGCGCCTCCCCAGCCGCCGCGGCTGCCCTCAGCTGCTCCTGCCGCCCGCCGCCCTCCTTCTCTGCCGCCGCCCACGGGCCTCTTAGCTCAGCCCGTCCTCACCCGCCCGGGCTCCCCCGCTCCGTCTGCCGCCGCGTCGCTTCACCCCCGGGGCCAGCCCTGCAGCAGCTGCCCAGCGCCCTCCGCTCGCGACACCTCTGCGGCTTCCCCGAGTTGCCTCCTGCCTGCCTGCCGCCCCCCCACCGCGGCGCGGGCTGCTTCTGTCTCTCCCTGCACCTTAAAGGCAGAGAGCGCGGGAGACTTCCCCCCCTCCGACAGAAAATGCGCTGGCTCAGTTGGTCTGAGCCGGAGCCTGTCCTTCCCCCAGCCGCAGGCCCATGGAATGTATCTTTATAACGCTCCATCACTAGCTGCGCCTTACAGTTTCTCCGCCTGAGCCCAGGGCCACACGGCCGGAGCTGGTGCATGGGAAATGAGGCGAGGACGCTGACGACTAGCTCTTGGCAAGCAGCTAAGGGGTCAGTGATTAAGTGTCCATCATGCTTCAGTGGATTTGCATTTGGATTATTTTGTTGCAGAGCTGAACAGACATAATCAGAAGAAGCGGCATGACATCATTCTGGGCACCATCACTCACCGGCTGCTGCTGTAAAGCCGAGGGGAGGCTGTGCCATCCAAAGCTCTTTGCCTAGGGTGCTTCAATCAGCACCCCAGCTGGTCTTGCTCTTCAACCAATAAAACAGCCCTATGTGGCACTGAGTTAAACTATGCTATTGTAATTAAAGGGACAGGGGCAGATTAGCAGCCCTGTATGAAAAAGATTCCTTTTCTGGACTAGTAATACAAGTTAAGAGTTACACAACCCCATAAATAGTAAACATCTAAATTATGTTTTAAAATTTATATTTGGGGAGGGAGGTTGGATTTTTTGTTTTGTTTTATTTTGCTCATGTTGAATAGTGGAAGTAGACTATCCTGTTTACAATCAGATTCACCTTTTTCTAAAAGAAAATGATGCAGTAAACCGTTAAACTTACAAAATATTGAAATATCTCTATTAATATTAGGCTTTGTGAAAATCTAGATACTGCATCTAAACTACTTGAAAATATCCATTAAGAGTCTGTCTGCATTTCCATTAAAGGAAGGTGATCACAAAGGAAAACAAAATGGGCACCTGCCCTTTCCTTTTTTTAGATGTATAAAGAAGGCTTGTGAAGACTGGGTTAACTTTAAAATAACTCTTCTTGGTTTTTAACATTAGAATATCAGGTCCTGTCTAGGCTGGAAAACTCTCTGGTAATTACCACAAAAATCAGGCCCTTGATGTGGATTTACTCACAGGGCATAAAATTCAACATATGCCTAAATCTTTGCAGGTTTGGGGCCCAAGAGAGTGAAAATTGGCTATGGGAGAGGGATTGGCTATTGGAAGGGATTTTAGGCAGACATCTTAAAACTTTTTGGTAAGTGTAATTATTAACTTCCATGACTAATTAACCTTTTGAAGGAAGTTTTTGTTAAAAAGATTCAACTTCTGCACTCCTTCAGCTGCAGGGTGAGTACTCACAATGACATCTCCTAGATCTTCCAGTGGCCCTCCAATAAACCAGAGAAGTCTCAATGTTAAATTCCTAATATTTCTAAAATAAAAGACAGGCAGCAAAAAAGGACAAACCCAAATTTTTAAAAAAATCCTTTGTAAGCCACCTTTCCCTTGATGACTGTTTGAAATATGAAATGTGATTTGTCTTAAAGCTGTTATTTAGAATAGGAAAAATTTCCCTTCCTTATCTTATGTTTGTTGTAAACATCTACCATTCGATCTGTATTTAAAAAAACATTTTTTTTAATTATCATTAAAAAAATTGTTCCCTCTGATGACTTGGAAGAAACCAAATGAATGCTATTCCCAGACTTGCTGTGTCATCAACTGATGTTGCAACCGATAACATTTTACATAAGATGAAATTCATGATGATGTTAAACAGAAACAACCATGTCCATTTCAGATCCATGCAAAACAAAAACAAATCAGCTTGCTACTTGGAGAAGCTCAAATCTAGCAATAGAAAGCGGCGTTTTTAAGCTTTCCAGGATCTTCTATTGCAAAAAGAATTCTCTCTTGGCCTTATTTATTCGTATTGAACACACAAGGCTCATATGGGTGTTTTAGCACATCTCCAGCATTAGGCATTGTGCAGTCACTCAACCTAGCAGAAATGTTGGGAGTCAGAATGCCCTCAAGAGTATCCCAGCCCACACACTGCAGCACCCTCCGGGCAATCAGATAGCTTACTACATAAAGCAAAAGGAAATGTTTACATGCTAATTTACCTGGGTAGTCTTGTGATTCCAGTTCCACTTCACAATCAAATCTTCTTTGCTTCCGGCTTCCTAATTAATTCTGTGTAACCTGCCTTCCCTCCGACAGAGTCTTAAATAATTTCTAGAAGTAAGTTACTTTTAAAACAGGAATTATTCCTTCTGATTGGAAAGTTGCTAATGTGGTACCTATTATTTTTTAAAAAAGCCAATGGAGATCTTGGGAAATGCAGACCAAGGAACCTGACCCCATTCTTTTATGCTTGTTTTGTTATGGTGTTAAGGTTTGTAGAGGCCTTTGAACATGAATGCTGAGTATTAATTTATTAATTAGTACCAGGCAAACTGATGAAGAACTTAATTAAATATAGAATAAAGTAAATACTTGGATAAGTGTGACTTAACTAGGTCAAATGATCATGGCTTCTGTGATGTAAGGGATATTGTGTTCCTCTATCTTGCTGGAACTTTTTGAAAAAGTTAATCAAATAGCATAAGGGATATTTAGGAGTTGTAAATTTACTTGGAGCTTCAAAAATCTTTTGATAAGTTCCCTCATAAAAGAGTTAGTGTAAAGAAGATAAGAGATTATTAAGACATAGTAAGGGTTAAAGTCTCATTGTGGATAAAATCTAGTTAAACTTCAGGGCCTTTCCCACATGAGAAAGTTGTGCTAGTTTAATTTAAACAGGCTTTTTAAAAAAATATATTGATTTAGTTAAACCAGTGCACACTTATTTTCATTTGAGAGGTTCATCTAGGTTTGTCTTAAACAGATTCCTAATCAATGTAAACTACATCAAAATAATCCTCATTTAATATGGAATATCCACCCACGCAGGGGTTTGTACTCGTTTACAATCACATTTTTAGTTAAAGCGGTGCAACTTTCTCATGTAAACAAGACCCAAAGCTTAAATCAGTTATATCAAAATAGGACATGCTTATTCTGAAAAAAAGAGTAACCACACAGAGACTTGCATCAGAATAACTAAAGGTGTGAATTACAACCAATTTATTTATTTTGTTTCCAGTTTCCTTGTAGACATGCCCATTTGAAACAATCTTGTAGCAAGACAATTACTCCTCTGAACAGAAAGAGGTTGAAAATGGAATTATTCAGGGGGCTGTATTGAGACAAAACGTGATAAAAGCAGGGCTAACCTCTAACAATGCAAATCCTAGTTTTCCTTATCTAAATACGGAGTTTGCACTGGTACAGCTACATCTATGGCTGGCCACTGATTGCTGGGCGTGGGGCAAATTCCCAACACAGATAAGGCTGGAGAAGAGTACTTATTGTAGAAAAGCCAGGCCAGAGGAATGAGCTTTGCATTTAGTTCTGAACACTGAAGTCTGGGGTTATTCTTACCTCTTTCAGGATTGAATTCCAAGGTATTGGTTCCACTCCTGTGAAAGTTCTGTCTCCTGCACCCCACACCTGTCCCCTAGTGGTTGACTATTTCATTGGTTCACTAGTAAGTAGCAGTCATGGATAATGATCATGAAAGAAGGGGCAATTTCTGTTTCAGAGAGCTAGGCTCAGCCCCAGCGAGGGCTTTGAATATCAGCACAGGGAGCTTGAACTGGATTCTATATTCAGTGGAGAGCCAGTACAGAGAGTAGAGCACCAGGATGAACTCATCTCGGCAACTTTTGTGCTTAGTAGGTGGGTTGCTGTATTTTGTACTAGTTGCAGCTTTTTAGGGAATGTGCCTTCATTATTAGATAGAACAACCTATATCCTCCACTGTGCTGGGGCTGCTTTGGATCGTGCTGCCAGCACACTGCAGCCCTAAGACATAGGGAGGCCCCTCCTATGTCGTCACCCCCCCCCCCGTGGCTAATGTGGCAGTGTGGTCAAGAAAAATGGGATATGTCCCAAGCTTTCATGTGCCCTAAACATCTCAGTTCCCTAGAATTACAGAACTCTCAGGCTGCTCTGAGAGAACATGACTGGCACAGAGCAGCCCCAGGATGATGGGAGTGCATAGCTGGCTTATTTACTAAAGAGTGGGCATCAGCAAAGGCCTGTCTGAAAGTCAGGCTGAGATGCTGGATTGGATGAAGACAGCAAGTTCATCAATAAAGAGGTAGATTTGTGAGTCATTAGCATAAAGATGGTAGTCAAAACTGTGCTGGCAGAGAAAAGCACCTGGCTATAGGGTATAGCAGGAGAAGAGGAGAGGGCCAAGAATGAAGGTTTGAGGGATATCCACAGACAGGTATCAGAAAGGGGGAGTAGTCAATAGGATGACCCACCAAAAAATCGCTGAAGATGTGGTCATGAATTTGCTGAGCAGCCACTGTCAGCAGAGGACAGCATGATGAACCTGCTCAGGGTGAATCTGCCCTGCTCTTTTCTCCCAGCTCTGGGGGGGTGATAGGTCACAACCAAGAGGGGATGGTGGTTGGGAAAGAGTGGGTCAGTGAAGCAGGGTATCTGGGAACCCTGGGAGGAATGTGGCAGTTAAAGCAGTTGGTAAGGGCTGTTAGGGGCCACTAGGTGCGACAGCTCGTAGGACCCAGTGACTGAAGCATCTACAGTGCTGGCCTGAGCCCTGGTACCTCTGGGGCTATCAGAGACTTTCCAGATAAAAGTTGGTGAAAGCACTCCAGAGGCTCCATGAAGATAATGACTATTCCTCTGGTGGCAATGGGGTAAGCAAGACCCCAATTTGGCTAGCAGAAGTTAGGAGTGAGCAGAGAGCTAATCAGGAATGGAAATGGGTAACCCTGAAAATCCAGATGTTTCCTCAGGTTCAGAAGCAGAAAAGAGACATAGCAGTTTAGGTGAGGTGATGTGGCAACCCATCTTCATGCCTGGAGCATGTACTGAGGATGGCAGAGACTTGGCCAACTTATTCCGTCATTTGCAGTAGGTTGTAAAAATAAGTGGCTGAGATGAGGCCACTGAGTGGGATTGTCTTGGCCTGCTATTCCAAGGCAAAGCCCAGGAGGTGTTTGAATGACTGTCATAGGGACAGCCAATGGAGATACACTTGTATAAAGGAGTACCACAGTCCCAGGACTAATTCATAGACCCTAAGCAGAACTGAGCAACCTTCAACAACTGGAGACAACAACAACAACAAAAAGGGAAATCAGTCAGCAATTTTGGCTATGCTGTCTGACGTCCTACCACTAGGGCATCCCCTGACTCCAAATGTCAAAACCATTTTGCGATTTGCTTATCTGGAAGGGAGATCTGAGCAGCTTTCAGAAAGAACGGAGAAAATTTTAAAGGACTGGAACACTCCATTCAGATTAGCTGGCATCAGCTGTGCAGCAAAGAGAATGCAGAAGAAAGGGGCCCAGCCCCAAGGCATAGATGCATGAGACCAAGTTGGAGATAAACGCCACAAAAGGAAGACATGGGATTCAGAAGTCTGAGATCTGATCAATGACATTAGGGTGAGATAGCACATAAGCAGCTTAAGACAGAGACCCAAGACCCTGAGTCCTGCAACCTGACAAGCAGGACCGCCTCGGGTGGTGGTGCAAAAGGAGCAGTTTGCCCCAGATCCCCCATTTGAGAAGACCCCTAAAGTGAGTGGCATTATGACCTGGCACATGGGGTTGCAGCACCGCTCAGATTTGGCCCTCCCAGCCCTCCATCATGACAGAGGGGCAGCCAACCCGGATTTAAATAAGTGCTCTTGCAACCTGGCATGCAGGGTCACAGTGCCACTCAGGGTGCCTGGGCAAACCCAAGCTGCGTTGCAACCCTGTTCACCAGGTTACAGTGCCCGGAGCGGGGAGGTGGGCCCAGCCCCACAGGACAGGAGATACTGAAGCGCCAGGACCTCAGGAAGGGGGAAGATGTCCAAGCAAGGGATTGCAAAGTGGTAATCATGAGAGTCCAGGATAACTGAACCAGTGGTGTTCCAACTGGGATACTGAAAAAGGGATGGATTCATGAACTTCCATCAGAGGCCAGAGACTAACTACCCTGAGATGCAGCAGTTCACCAGTGTCTGGCCTGATCTACAATTAGAACAAACACTTCTGGTTCACATGCAAAAGAAAAAAAATGAGGATATGGTCTGTCACACTCAGATAGTGTTCCCCAAAGCGGTGGTATCTGAGGTGCTGGAATCACTGTGTAGTACCACAACTAAAAAGCACAGAGAAAAAGGGGAATTCATTCAGGCAGGCTAGAGCTGCTGCTAATGGCCAGCTTGGTGCAAGTTTGTCAAAAACTGGATCAAGTCCAGCTCACCCAGTGACCCTTGTGAAGCAGCTGCACACTTGGAACGAGTGTTTTCCCAAACTAGGCAGGCTGTAATGTACAGACCCATGCTTTGATCTATGCCCTGCTACAATGAGTGTCTGGTGACCTAAATGTGGACGTGAGAATATGCCTTTTCCAGAAGATGTGGCAGTGAGGAATCGGCTGTGGTGAATATGCTGCTGCTTTTTCTCTCCTGCTCTGAAAAGTGAAGGCTCCACAGGAGTTGGAAGGAGAGTTGGGTGGCAGTGGGGCAGGGGCTGGGAGGAGTGTGACATACATCGAAGGCAGCTGGCAGAGTGCTATTTGAAGTGCACTAGGTGTCTCTAGGGCCTCGCAGCTGCAGCATCTGCAGCACTTGCCTGAGTGTGGTGCACCTGACACCACCAAAGAAGGTTTCAGGGCAAAGTGTAGTACCACGGCACTCCAGAGACCACATGCAGAGGCAACCATTACACAAAGAGGAGGGAGGCTGAGAACCAGATGGGATGTTACTAAGGAAACTGAAATTGCGGAGAATGAGGGTGGGAGCTGTGATGCAAGGAAGAGTCAGGAGCTGAAGTCAGAGAGGAATATGAATGGTGAGGGGTGAAGCCAGCCGAGCAACCAATCACAGCACAGCTGGGGGAGGGGAGATGGAGTGTTGTTCAAAGGAAGAGGAAAAGGAGGAAGATCTCTGGGAGAGCCAGGAGGTGGAGAGAGTTGGGGATGAAGAGATTTTTTAGCATTCCCCAGTAAACAGACGGAAGGGAGAAGGTGAGGGTGGGGACAGGTATGAAATTAGAGGAGGAAGGACGAGAGGTACAGGGATGATGGTGGGGAAAGGTGTGGGAGAAAAGGGCGAGGACTAATGCAGGGCCAGGGTTGGGGCAGATGACACCAAAGAGAAAGGAGGAGGAAGCAGAGGTGGGGTTTGGATTTGGGAGAGGGAGAGGAGAGAGGGGAGGGCAACAGGAGAAGAAAGAGTTGGTGGGAGTAGTAAAAAGGAGAAGGGTAGGAGGAAAAAGAAGGTGTTGATGGTGGGAGAAGGAGAAAGAGGAAAAGAAAAGAGATAAGGCAGAGAAGGATAGTGGTGGAAGTCAAGGAGGCGCTATAGAAAAGCTCATTATCTTCCCTTGCAGATCAGCCTAGGGGTGGAGAGGAAGTTAGGTTAACTCCACCCACAGTTCTCCATTCTGGTGGTCTGTCTTTGGAGCCAGCTCTTTGCATCAGAGCAGAGATAGCAAGAAGGTGCACATCTGCTGAGCAGCTACCCGGCAATCTCTGCCTGTGACAAGATAGATATAGCATCTTCACCAGACCTTTAAGTCTGCCATTCTTCCATGATCAGTCTCAATTCATTCTGCTCTTTCCCATCTCCCCCTTCTCCCTTCCCCCAACTTCTTTATAACTCATGACAAGGGCTTCTCATAACAAAGGAATGCTCTCATGTGGATTTTTTCTCCTACCCTCATACCTAGTTTGCTTGTGTTTTGTAGGGTTTAAAGCTTTGGAAGTATCTTGACTGGGTGGCAGTTCCAGGCCATATATCTATCTGAAATAAGGTTATGTTCCCCATTACTGTCGTATCTGAGCATCTCACAATCTTCAATGTATTTCTCCTCACAGCACTCCTGTGAGGTAGGGCTGTGCTATTACCTCCATTGTACAGGTGGGGAACCAAGGCACAGATAAGCTAAGTGACTTGCTCAAGGTCACCCCAGAAGCTATGGCAGAGCAAGAAATTGAACCAGGTCTCCCAAATGCCAGGCTAGCACCCTAACCACTCAACTAGCCTTCTGTAGATAGCGGAGAAGTTTGGGCACTGAGAGTTTTAGTTGTTTCTATGGCCTTTCTGGACATGGTTAACCCATCCATCAGTCTAAAGAAAAGAAGATTCCTCTGTTATGTGAAGATATATTTCTGGAAAATGCAAATTGTCTGTTTGTATCCTAGCAACAATGAATCAGATACAGTCTTGTATTAGCTGTCTCATAGCTTCAGTTAAATTTGTGAATATGCTCAAAGATCAGTTCAGAATATTTCAAGAGAAGAAGGACCTTTTATCACAACCAGCCCAGGAAAGCTTCTTGGTCTGAGAGGAATTTTTACCATATTTGCTAAGGGACTCCAATGATAAGCTGTCCTTATGTCTTAGGAAGATCTAGGAAACCTGTTTATAACAATAAAGTGATGGTTTAGTAAAGTTTATAACAATAAAGTCTACCATATACGGTCCATACAACTTGGCAAACTAAAATTAAAGATCAATCTGCAATAGAGCCATATGCCGGTAATTCTCTTGTAAATAGATGGATAAACAACTCCATTTGCCCCTTCACTGTATATATTGCACCACTGCTCTTTACCATTACTCAGTATATGGAGCATCCACCTCTGTTGCAGATGAAGACTCTGTCATTTTACTCCACCTGAATTAATTTGTTTGCAGACAAACTGCCAGCTAACGGGTCCTTGAGCCACAAGTTCCATACACAGTGCTTTAGTGTCAGAATTTGTGCTGAATGGTAACTGTAACAAATTACCACCGACTCAGTGAACGGGGAAGTCAGTGATTTATTTATGACTAATTAATGTTTTTAATCACAGTAACAATCCAATTTAAGTATACAAAGTAAGAAATAGCTGTCCAATGTTCCCAGGAAACTGAGTCAGTGAGCTCAATTCATATAGACGTCTACTTTCAATATGAAAATGCTTTTGGAATATATTCAGTGCTGAAAGGAAGTGATTCTACCTGCTGAGAGGAGGACAGCTCCGGAAATCCTGTCCCCCTAAACAATCATCCAGTCCTCCACTTTCCCTATGGTTAAGGCTCAGCCCAGTCAAAATCTGGCAGGCATGTGCACTGGGGGCAGACCTAGTCCCCGACTCTACCTCTGTGGTTGTTCATCTCTCCCGGAGACTGGAGAGAGGGAATGACTGTGCTGGAGCCCCCTGGGATTTAACTGAGTCTTTTCACCAAGAAAGACTAACCCCACCAACCACCAGAACAAGCTCCAGCATCAGCTTGTGTTTGTTCCCTGTCCTCCAAGTGGTGGAGTTTAGAGCCCCAGCTAGACAGCCTTAGAGTATGTCTGCACTGTAAAGAAAAACCCATGGCACCAAGTCTCAGAACCTGGGTCAACTGCCTCATGCTCGGGCTACAGGGCCAAAAATAGCAGTGTAGACATTCTTGCTCAGACTGCAGCCTGGGCTCTGAGACCCGCCCCCATTGCCGGGTTTCAGCGCTCAGGCTGCTCCAAGCCCAAATATATTCCAGACCAAGTTCATGAATATATACAAGCTACCTCAAGGTGAGAGGCTTGGGAAAACCAGAAATCCCTAATGAATAAGGCACAACAATGCGGGATTAGTGAGTCCTAAAATCAGATACGTACATCATGTGCGGGATCAACAATATATTTGTACGGTAAACAAAGGGGCCAACAAACCAAAAATAAAATTGATGTGTGTTAAATCTTTGAGTTTTCCCCCTCTGGTAAGATTTATAGTCACCAGTTACACTGCAAGTGGTTGCTAAAGATTATTGTCTACAATATTAATAGAAGTATTACACTTCCAACTTCACCTGGTTCAGAAGGTAACAGAGGAACTGATGAGAAGTTTAAAGAGTTAGAAATGGGTCGTAAAGTGGGGGAAGGTGTGACAAAACTTTCATTTGCCAAAAGGCAGAGGCAATACATGAGGAGGGGTGTCATGTGCTCTCCTTCCCGCCACCATTTCTGCCAGGTTTATATACCCCACCCTGAATCCTACTGCATACCACCAGAACCTTTAAATTGGGGGAAGGGAGGGCCACTATCAACAGTTACGAATCATCTCTGCCAAAAGGATGCGTGAAAAATGCAACCCCAAGAAAAAAACTGATTCTCAAAAAGTGGCAAAAGCAGCCTCTTACAAAAGCAAGAGGAGATATTACAGAGCTCAAGCTTTCTGTTTCTTTAAAAGTCAGCCATTAGAGTTGCTGTTGTTCCTTGTTAGGACTAGTCATGTGTAAAGCCTCTATAAAGGATCCTCAGTAACAACCATTATGTGAAGTTTGGATGGTGGATAATTCTCTCTCATTTATTGTGAACTTTTGCCCAGATTTTTTTTTTTTTAAACAAGGGGCTCTTTATGTTCATTTACTTCTCAGGGCCAGTTCAGCCAAGTGAGGATATGCGCTATCTGAACCTGAGAGAGGTAACTTGGCTTTGATGAATGGTCACGTTTCAGAACATTTCTTAAGAGTCTGTCTCAGGTAGATAGAGAAAAAAAGCAGATATTTTCACTTGTCAGCTGTTCTTGAGGCAGATACAATATTCACCCATCTATCATCTTCTTCTGTTTCACAGCAAAGCTCAGCCAAAGTATTCATATACCTCTAAAAAGTGGGAGCCAAAACACATCCCGCAACAAAAACATGAGGGCAGGGCCCAGAGGGCCTAGGAATGGTACAAGATTCACACTGTGCCATCCTCACTCCCAGAATCTAATCTAGGGGCTGTGGCCAGACTGCCCCTGCTTTCTGGCTATTCCCAGTTTCTTGAATAGCTCCTGTGACCTGTCCGTGCCTAGGGCAGCCACGTGAAAATGCCAAGGTCAGGGCAGGCTGTAAACATAGAGCAGATTCTCCCAGCACTGGTGGGTGGCACTGAAGCCAGACTTCCCAACCAGCTACAAACTGCACTTCTGAATCCCCTCAGAAGCCAGTACACAAATGCACACATCCCTCTTTACTGCATTCCAGTTCTTCTGTCTCCCAGTCAGCCACTAGGTCCGGTAAAGAGACCAGTTGCTTTAACTCTATGCTCTTTACTAAAAAGGTTCTCTCTGACCCCAAGGGGTCAGCCACAGTACCAGTTCAATATAAGTTTGGTTCTTACCTAAAATATCACTCTGCCAGCCAATCCTTTAGTAACTAAAACTAAAGGTTTATTGTAAAAAGAAAGAAAGAAACCATAAGAGAAATGTTAAAGGGTCAAAGCAAATCAGATACATACAAATGATTGAAAGTCCATATACATCAGGTTTCTAGAAGAAATGTGGAGTTGCAAGCTTGTACGGTTCCTCTGGTATACATCCAACACCTGGATGGGCCTTAGTCCTTCGGTTCAGTTAAAAGTGAATTGATCCAGAGGCAGGTATATGTCAGTAACTGGACAGGAACAAAGGCAAAATGGTTTCTCTGGTTTAATCTTATATATCCTCTGTGCATGGCCATGAGGTCTTGTGGAATGTTACAAGAACTAAAATGGAATCCAGAGTCACATGGGCCGATCCTGGTAACTCTTCAGGTATGCCTTTAGTTTCTTCCTGTGCCCTTTGCTTCTGTAAAGGTTTTGATGGGCCAGTAAGCAGGCTATTGTCCTGCCGCCTCTCTGTCTGGGGTGTGTCCCAGCCAGCACAATTTGAAGCACAGATATATCAAATATATTCCTAAACTTCTACTACACACCTAACACATGGATATAAACATCATCATCTTACTTAGCACTTTATAGCCATTCTAACAGTACCTAACATGGCATATCCCACATGGATTATTATGATTTTGACATATTAATGTCAAACAATATAACAAATGCTCTCCCCCACATCTAACCAGCATGGCAGCTCCTAGGGGCCATAGGCATCCAAGTATATATTGAAGCAGCCCTGAGGCTATTCTAAATTACCTCGGGGGTCAAACCATCCCCCAGATGGCCTCTGAATCAACAAGCCACAAAAGTGACTAAAGCCAGCTTTGCCCTTGCCCCTCAGGACTTGTGCTGAATATAGATCAGTTGGAGCAGAATCAGGGTTGCCATTTGTCCAGCTTTTTCCAGGATCACCCCTTTTCAGAGATAGTTGTCCCAGGAAATCTGTAAGGGTGTTCAATACACACTGCCAGCTGTTCAGTTTTGTGGGTTCAGGATCATCTCGAGTATCCTATATTTTTGTACTTCCAATGTGGCACTCTAGGCCATAGGCCCGGGAGTTTTGCCGTCTGTGGTTAGACTGGCTGGTTTTCACTTGTAGGTATGATCACCATTGATCACCAATGATCACCTTTTTTTCAGATCTCTGTTTCAGGGAGGGTATTTCCAGGAATAACACTGGGTGATAGTTATCTGTCCTACTAGTTGGAGGCTAGGCATGTGAATTATTAATGCTGATACTACTTGGAACAACTCTTGGAGATTATCCCTCAACCTGAATGAAAGTTTCAGAGCTGGAACAGATTGTTCAAAATTGTTGTGCAAGAAATGTGGATTGTCTTATATGAACAGACTGGTGCTTTGCTGCTTGGAATATTCTTTCCTCTGTGTTTGTTCTCAAATGACCCTCACGCAGAACCAAGTCTGAGTGAGGCAGTGATCCTAACCCAAGCTTGAGTAAAACATTTCACATACTACCTTTGCAGCTTTCTCCTAGCTAATTCTCTACTCTGGGACTTTTACATTAATTTTTAATTCATTTTGCTGCTAAAATAGAAGGACTTTTTCATGCACAGAAAGAGTACTAGAATGAGGGCTAAAAACAGTGTATAAAGAAACATTACATCATAATAGTCTCACTTCACAGTTTTGCTTGTAATGAGCTAACTTTATCACATAGCTAGAGCTACAGCAATCAAAAGATTGCCCTCTCCCCCCACTGGGATAAAGGGGAAAGTGAAAGCATCCTGTATGCCCCAACTTTTGAGTAGCAAGCAAGTCCATAGAAAACCAACCAATATCAATGTGATGACAAATCACATCTGTTCTGTGTTGTGGCTCTTTTAAATAAAAATAACCTCAAATTTTTAGGTGCCTCACTTTTTGGATATCCAAAATGGGCCTGATTTTCAGGGATGCTGAGTACCTGCATCTTCCATTGCCTTCAGTACCTCTAAAAATCACTCCCAAGTTATCTTAAGCTGGACAACCAAGAACTGAAGCACCCGCAAATCAGTACCAACTGCTGAAAAGTTTTGGCCTTAACTTCTCTCTACATGTCTGAATTCCAAGTAACACTGTCTGTAAAGCGAGGTAATGCCATAACCACAAGGGTGTATGAAGATTTAACTCATTGTGTGAGATCTTCGGAGGATAAGCACTATTGCAATGCACAAGTTCCAGATTTAAAGTCCAATATCTCAACACTTTCGGGCTAGCAGTGCAAGCTTTATATCATCAGAAAGGACATATTTCTAGCTATAAAATGACTATGCATAACACCTCTAGAAGTTCCTAAGCTATCCAGTTTTAAAGGCATGACATTTTTGTGTATAGAAAAGCTATTTTAGATACTTTTTAGACTATTTAATATTTCTCTTCAGAGGTTTGTTCATTCCCAGGATCAAGGATTTGAGATTGAATGCAAGAAATAAGCAAGGCTCAAACCTAGATAAGGATACTTGCATATTCCATTAATAACACATGTAGGATCATTGCACTTTTGCTGCAGGGCAGAGCCTGGAAAGTTCATGGCTTTGCCACTCGTAAGCAATATTGCAATCCAAAACTCATGCTGATTAAACATTATACCTCATGATACTAGCAGACGTCCATTCATTCGTTCTCTCTCTCGCTCTCTCTCTACATCTCCTTTTTATATTCTGGCATGAATATAGCCAGGCCATAGTTAAGCTTAAAATTAGCTCCATACTATAAACCCAATTTTTAATCCCCGCCCCTAATTCTCCACTAAGGAAAGCAATTCTTGGCATTTCACATGCCACATCTCAGCCAAAGGTAGACGCTTTTCTGAAAAAGTTGGAAAACCAGAGTAGGGCTTTTAAACTTTTGGCATTTAAACTTTGTCAATGGACTTCTTAAAAAAATTCCTTACTGCTTTTGGCCCCCTCATGTCTCCAAAATGGCCTGGCATGCTAACATCACATTTTTGTTGTGGACCTTGCTGAGGGGAAGTGTCTTATTGTTTTCTTTTCTGAGGGACAGGCTGCTGGGAGAAATCACAGAGATGTATCACATTATGATGGAAGGTGCTAATGACTGCCAGAGGGGGAGTCTTGACTCCAAAGATCCCCACAGATTTCATTAAAGTCAATGAGAGTGCCACACACACTTTCAGGCTAAAAACAGTGTTGGGTTGTTAGACTACTGCCCGAAGCACTAGTCCTCATGACAAGTCAGAGCTAATCCTCCGAGACTGAGGGGTTTCCCTGGCTGCACACACAGGGGGTAGGATATTGGTTGCAGACTCTGTGCGCTGCAGGCAGATAAAGATAGGAGAAGTGGTAATAAGTGTTATCCTGAGAGGAAGCAGAAAGACAGTTTTTTTCAGCACAGAGCTCACTGGGAGTAGCCCAACTGGGGTTGTCTGAACAAAGAAACTGCCCGCTGTTTGTTTCTACAGTGTCAGGGAAACAGGACTTTATGTATTTTTAAAAAACCATACAAGATTACACCAAGAACATAGCTGACTCTTATCACCCATTTTTTATCCTAACAGGAACAACCCTGCAAGGCCCCATTTTTTGTTAACCGCTTGGGCCAAAGGTCAGTGATAATATACGTTCTTGTTATATGGTGTATAGAACGCACATAATGATAAAAGAAAGGAAAGCAGAAGGCCCAAGTAGCTCAGAGCCAGATCGCTTCACACTTCCCCACTTTCCTTGTGTGGATAATGTTGGCCCAGGGCATCCTCATTCCTCCCTCTCCTGACCATTCCTGTTAGCCCCTGGCCAATTCAGTTCTACCCCTCAATCACCAGCCTCTCTGTTCTCTAAGAGAAGAGTTGGGAGCCCAAGAGTTGTAGCAAGAGGTTTGCCTCCCTCACTAGTCAGCTAGCTGGCCTGTTGTGTAGCACCCCACCCCACAATGCAATGCACTGTTTGCTGTCAGGGTTTGCTGTCTGGCTGTAATGCAGGATGTACCACACACCCTAGAGTTGAGAGCTCTGTTCCCTTCTAGTGCAGCTGCCATGGTCATGGCAATTGTATGGGTGTACTCAGAAAGGGCTGACTGGTCTAATAAGCACACCCTGCCTTAGCCTATTTGGGTGGAGTATGAAGCAAGGTTTTGCTCCCTTGCCCCCAGACTCTTGCTCCCACTAACAAATTTCTGTCCACAGTTATCTCCCTGCTATGCATACGCCAACCCCAAGGATTTTGGGGAGAATTAATGAGGTGATTCTTTGAGATACATAGCAAACTAAACTGCCTCTTTTTATGTATGTATGTGGTTTGGAGCAGCAAGGTGGATCTTGTTCATCTCTGTGACCTGGATTTTTCAGAAGTGGCTAGTGATTTGAGCACTCAGCTGATTTTCAGAAAATGCTGAGTACCCAGCCTCTGAAAATCATGCCCCTTTAAGTATTTGAAGTTGTACACCAGAAATAAAGTCACTTTTGGAAATCATTACCTTTTGCCTTACAACGCTGCACAGTTTAACCATCAACCAAAAAATACATCCCAACGATACAGAAGTTAAAAAATGCTTTTGCTTCCATTAAAAAAAGGAGGAGGGTTACCTCAAGAACAGAATTTTCAGACAATGATGGCTTCTTTCTTCCTATTAAAATATTTTGTTAATTAATATCACACTAGCAGGCAACCTCTCTGGGGGAGCATTGCTGCACGTCTGTTAGAAATAATGGTTGTAAATTAATTTATAGTGAAAATTAATTTACAGAGAGTATTTCCACTTCCACAGTATGTTGTACTGTGCACGATGGGCAAAATCTGGATTTCCAGCTAACCCCTCATCTCTTTCTTTCCTTCACATCTGTCGCTTCTTTTGATCTAGTCAGGATCACTCAACCAACAAGTGCTGCATTTTATTCTAGTTCCATCTGTACCTATTTAAAGTGATTTGAATCACCCACATAGACATTTTAGTTTAACGTATTGTCCTCTCTTGGGACATGGGTAATTTATATGTGAGAAGCTGAGAGTTGTCTTCATTCTTGGGCTAATTTTAGTTTGTTAGTTATTTATGGCTACTTAAATTTTTGTTTGTGCAAGTCTTTCCTATGTTTGACATCACCTGTTAGTATTTTTGCAGGTTTCTTTGGCTGTTTTTCTGTTTTTGTCTTTAAATGCCATTCTCTTGCCAAGATCATAGTGCATACTAAGACCCTTACCACTTTCATTCTGCAACTTGGCTGCCTCACAATCCTCCTTCTGCTTTAAAATCAGGCAGATGGCGGCATCCAGTCACATGAAGAAAACTGTTTGCACCCTGTCATATCAACTCCTACTCTTCCTGAAGCCATTGACCAGTTTGCTTACTCTCTATTATTAGCAGTGCACACAAGACAGCAAAATGGATTTTACTGCTTTGAAATGTTTGGTCTGGGATTTGTTGTTTTTTTAAAGAAGATCAAGATCATGGTATATTCATCACCTTCACAGGGAGAAAAGAGCAAGTGCTAAAATGCTCTCCAACCTAGTGGAGAAGGGCAGAATATGAAACCATGCCTGGAAAACAAATACAAATTGGCAACAAGACACAAATGTTTAACAATGACAGTGATTAACCATTGTAACACACTATCAAGGCAAGTGGTGGATTCTCTATCTCTTGATGTCTTCAAATAAAGACTGAGTGTCTTTCTGAAAGATATTCATTAGCTAAATACAAATTATTGGGTTCAATATAGTGATCCTGTGAGCTCATCAAGAAGACCCCTACCTTGCCCGCACATAAATTCCTGCCTACAGTGAATCAAGCTGACATTTAATGTTGATATTTACATTGCTGTTAGTTCTGTTCCCTTTCTCTTAACTTCTATCTACTTATCTGTCCTTAGCTTGTGAACTCCTTGGGATAGTGATTGTCCTTCTGGCTTTGGAGAACACCTCTTACACAGTGGGTGCTGCTTCAAATAAATTAATAATAATGTTAGCGGTGTTTAGTATACAGGAAAAGGGATGCTGGCGCTCAAAAGTGAAAAAACAATACCTCTACACTGGAAATTAGCTCTAAACTTTTGGAGATCCCCTGAGGCAAAAGTTCAATTTATCAGTAGTCCCCTGTCATAACATAAAGAAACAAAGGAAAAAGAAGGAAGCCAGTAGTTCCTGTTAAGTGGTTAGTGACTGCTACAGTTAACTTCATTTAAATTACAGTCTGAGCACTGGCTGCAGAATACGCATACACACACCTCTCACCAGTGCTCTTTTGTCCAAGGGCTTTAAAGATGTTATGCATCTCTTTATTTTTGCTTTTCTTTTTCAATGCAACTCTGAGCATAAAAATCTGCTCCTTCAATGTGAGGTCTTTTGGAGAAGCAAAAATAGCCAGACCTGAAGTCCTAGATGCCATTGTAAAGGTAGGTTCACTTGGATTAAACAAACATTGAACTCTCTTTGGACTTTTTAGCTAAATCATCCTGCATCTTATTTTATTTTTACACACAAAAATTTCAAGTGAATTAATTAGAAACCATTTCGTACTGCTAAGGGTAAAAATTAATCTGTAGACCAAAGCCTCATGTTCAGTGAGTTTTATTTGTAGGGTAATGTAACAATGAAACCACAGATGCAATTTTCTTCATAAAGTTAGAGTTAGGAGATGCTGACAATCTTTGATGCACAAGAAAAATATCTTTCCCTTTGAATCTATAGAACCTTATTTTACTTTGGTGTGTTATTTACCTTATTTCATTTAATCGTTATTCTGAAAGGCTCTTGTCTCACTAAGAAATGATCATCATGAGACATTCCCCTTAGTGGGACAATATAGGTTCTAAAGCCAGAAGGGACCGTTATGACAGTTTATGCTGACCTCCTGTATAATACAGACCATAGAATTTCCCTAAACTTATTTCTAGAGCGTATTTTCTGGAAAAACAGCCAATCTTGATTACAAAAATTGCCAGTGATAGAGAATTCACCACAACCCTTGGTAAATTGTTCCTGTTTAATTACTCTCATATTTAAACATGTATGCCTGATTTCCTGTCTGAATTTATCTAGCTTCAACTTCCAGCCACTGGACTGTGTTATACCTTTCTTTGCTCGATTGAAAAGCCAATTATTAAATATTTGTTCCCCAAGTAGAGACTTCTAGATGGTAATCAAGTCACCCCTTAACCTTCTCTTTGTTAAAATAAATAGATTGAGCTCTTTGAGGTTATCACTATAAGGCACGTTTTCTAATCCTTTAATCATATACACTGTGTTGTTTAAATTGTTTCATAAGCAGGCACGATTAGAGCAGTGATTTAAAATTAAAAAGCTTGACTTCTCTAATGTATTGCAAGAAAAACGCACCATCACCTTTTCAATGTGTTTCAGAATTAGGCCACTTAATGTTTTTAGAAGAGTACAGGTTAATTGGAAACCATAAATACTGAAACCTTCAGAAAATTATGGATTGTAACTTCAAAGCCTTGCTAAAAGATGTCATAATGATTGAAGGTGTAGTTCTAGCAGCATGAATGTATTCCTGGGGATGAATTCCTAGCACTTAAAGATGTAATTAAAGAAAGTGTGTAATATGTCAATGTGTATCCGGGATCCAACATAGCTACAACAGAAGTTAGCCCAATAAAAGAAATTACCTCACGCACCTTGTCTTTCTAACTTGTCTTAGGTGATTAGTTCTTCTATTCTAAGTAAAACACTTATTCTCCTATTCTCAGATACTATATTGGATTCATTTTACCTGCTAAAGAGTTACAGAAAGGATTGTTTAGAATTATGACTAGAGGCTTTACTCATGCAAGTATTTCTTACTCATAACAGTAGTCCCATTGGGATTACTATGTGAGTAAAGGTTTACAGGATTGGGCCCTTCATTTAGTGTTTTTTCTCCTAAATTTCAACTAAGCTAGAGAAGTTCCTGCTTCCATTAAAAAAATTATATCTGTATTTCCCCATTTGTCCCTTCCACACTGTCACAAAGAACTAAAGCAGAAGGGATATGCACTAAATTGACTTCCTTCGTAGCAGTGCTTAGTCTCTTCTGAAACTGGATCATTTCTAATTATCCTGCCAAAATAATACTTTTTATCTCATTTGAGTTTCCTGTTTAGGATAACAAATGTCCTTTCATAAATAAAAAATATGAATATAAAATAGCCACTGAATATCTAGGCTGGATCCTGATCTCTGGTACTCCTGTAGTACCAATGTAGCCTTTAATGCTGCTTTAACTGGACAGCTGGGGATATTCCAGTGTAGAGGAATCCCCAACTATCAGTGAGTCAGTTCTGTGCTACTATTTTCAGCTGTAGGAAGCATGCTGGGGTGGAGAGAGGATGTGGCCACATACTCCAGTGCTCCTGTCACTGTCAGTGTAATGGGTCCTTAAGGGCCATAGAGTAGAGCTACCCTGTACGTGTTCTAATTGATTCGGGTCCTTATGTGTAAGCCACTTTGTAAGAAATAAAGAAATTTAAATCAACTATTCCAGTCCCCTGGGTGCACAGTTGTGCCTGGTTGTTCACAGATGTGTGCGACATGGTTCTTAGGTTCACCTTTTGTTCTACAATATTTATGTTTCAATCTTTCTGATAGTCACATGGAAGGAAAGAACAATTCTAGAGATGCCAAGTAGTTAGACAAGCTCTGTGTTATATTCATGTCTCCTGCTGTAACCGTATCTCCCCCAACATACTGATATTAGTGTAAATTAGCTGGTTTTTAAATTATCCCAGTTCATCATCTGTATTACAGTAGCATCCATATTGTCCTATATCCAAACACAGAGGAGTTACTGTACCTGTCCCACAAAGCTGACATTCCAAGAGTCTAATCCTACAAACACACTCAGTTACTCAGAGAGATTACTCAGGGAACCAGTGCAACTCTCACTGAAGTCAGTAGAAAGACTCCTATTGGTTTCCATGGAAATTGGGTCAGGCACCAAGTGAGTAAAGTTACTTGTGTACATAAGTGCTTGAAGGATTGGGCCGAAAGAGGGGAAAAGCTACGGGTAAAGGACGAGGAAGAAAGACAAAACGTAACAGAGGTTGATGAGCAGAACCACCAGCCAGGGAAGATGAGCAGTGTTGTCACCAGCAGCAGAGTTTGTCCGTTTCCTCAGGGATTGTTTTTATTGGTTCATGAACAAAGGATTTCTAACATAACCAAGCCATTCAGAGCAGTGGGTTCCAAACTGCCAGCCACTTTGCCAGCTTTCTAGCCAGCTGGGAGGAAAGGGCACACCATTCACCCAAGGTAGCTGCCACCACAGGCAGTTCCCATCTACCTTCTAAACCTATGCCCAATCTCCCATGTGACAGGCAGGACACTGGGCTACCTCTCATGCACTAGGACTTGTGGAAGACATTTCTTGTCACCATAATCAGCTATGTACAATAAACAATCAGGGGGTTTTTGTTCTTTTTTAAAATGTTCTAACCCTTGAAAATACACTGAACACAAACAGGCTTTAAAGCCTTTGCTCGTTTCTCCTGCAGGTTATTTCTCGCTGTGATATCATGCTATTGATGGAAATAAAGGATAACAACAACAAGATATGCCCCCTTTTAAAGGGCAAACTCAATGGGTAAGGCAAACTACAAATGTACATTCAGTAACACAATTGCATGCAGAAAGGCACAAGAGCCGGCAGGAAAACACAGGAATTGCATACTGGACCATGGTCCATCTAGTCCAGTCTCCTGTCTCCAACAGCGGCCAGCATGAGATGCTTCAAATTAAGGTTCAAGAAACCCTGCAGTGGCCAAATAGGGGGTAATCTGGGCCCCACAGCTCTAAACTAATTCCTAATAGTTAGAGATTGGTTCACACCGTGAAACATGAGGTTCATCTCCCTCACCATATGCTTTTTGTTGTGTCGTGGAAAAGAATCACACAGCTACATTTTAGAGTTGGATCGGATGCAACTTTAATTGTGACACACACAATCACATAACCATAGCTATGGGGAATACTGTAGCCATAGGGAAAACCCAGGTGGCTATAGGGAAGTCAAGCAGCATGTCTGGATGCTGGGCAAATGTACTTCACCTGGCTACCAGATACAAAAGACTTATATAGGGGTTGCTTAGGTTCATTTACATGTTGATCGTGTAGTGGAATTTGATTAAGAGTTTATACTTAACAGGAAAGACAATCACAATGCACAGTGGGGCACACCAGACACCCTCACAGAACGCCCAATGAGTCACTTGAGTATAAAATGTAGTTTTCAGGGACCCTGGCTAACACCCGAAGATGGGTGGTTACACAATACCTGTTCAAATGCTAATTTGTATGGAGTGAGTTTCTATGGGGCCGGTAAGACAAAGGGGGCAGGTACTGGTACTTATCGAAACAGGTGAAGTCTGTTCACAGATTTCAAAAGGCTTAAGGCTTATAGCAGAGAACTTGCATATGGGGTGTGGTTCAGAGACCTCTTGTGGGGTTTTAGCATCTTTATAATAATTTCAGTTGAGGCATTCTGTTAATGGTTTAGTCTGGGGCTTCTATTTCAGTTTCAGGCTACAACTTCAGGCCAGGCCTTCTATGACCAGTTTCAGGCCAGGTATTCTATTAATCAATTTTATGATTAATTCTTTGATTCCAGAGTTGGCATAGACTAGAATAAAACTGTGGATATTCCTGTTATCCATATAAATATTCAAGCTTTCTTTGACTTTTGCTAAATTCTGGGCCTCAAGAACATGCTGTGACAATGTGTTCCACAGTCTTATTGCAGAATGTGTGACAAAATACTTCCTTTTATCTGTTTTGAATTTTTCCACCTTTCAATTTAATTGACTGTCCCCCTTTTCTTGCATTGTGAGACAGCGAGAACAGACACTCCTGATCTACAGTCTCTAAAGCATGCATTATTTTATATATTTTTGTTGTGGGCCCTCTTTTTTTGTCTCCTTCCTAATGTAAACAATCCCAGTCGTTTCAGTCTATCTTAATATGATAGTTTTACAAAGGCCCTCATCATTCTCATCACCCTTTGATGAAACCCTCTAGTTTGGCAATATTCTTTTGGAAATGAGCTGATCAGTACTGCACAATACTCTGAAATGGGGAGGAGAGGACAGAAACAAAGGTCCAGTTGTGATCCGCAGAGCAACAGAGCACTCCCTTGACAGATCAGGCCCTTACACTGAAAGATCTCAGACTGAACTTCATGCATAAAAAACACAGAAGAAGAGAACTAGGCTCTCTCTGACTGACTTATTGAAGAAGACTAGTGACAAAGTCATTTACAGACTAATTTAGAAAAAAAAATGTCTACAATTAGGGTGGGGTTCAGTAGGTCTAAGACTAATGCATCCTGGGAAATAAGATGAAACCAAAATAAAAAAGAATCAGCTGACAGCATACAAAGAAGAGGGAATTGACTTGTAGACAGACATAGAAATTGTGTTTGTTGGATAAAGATAATACTGAGATGAAAACTAAATCCCTGTAACTTTCTGTTCTAGAAAATGTAATGCATATATGGAGGGAAGTGAGGCATAGGAAATGAATAGAAAGTACAGTTCAGTGCTTAAAGCCTGAGGTTAAAAAGAGCAGCATGAGAGGGGTCCAAAAAAACCAATAGGTGAATAATAATATAACATAATAGCAAAGACAGTTTTGGCGACTTATTTCTGTAACCCAGTAAAAGAAGTTAGTATTTCAGATGCTCTTACATGTGTTTACTAATAAAAGATTAAATAGAAACCCAAACGCTTATAAAGACAGAAATCCATTTAAAATATTCTCTTTCTAGTCAGTCCTCAGGGCCACAAGAAGAATATGACTATGTGATCAGTACAAGGTTAGGAAGAAAGTCCTACAAGGAACAATATGCTTTTATCTATAGGTAAGTGAATTCCATACATTATGTTTCTATCTCCATTTGCAAACTATTATATAGTAAAAAGATTACAAGCTAATGCAGAATGTGGCTGCCTGCTGGCTTAGCCTATCACACTATCACACTAGTTCTCACACAACTACACTAAATTCTTAATTCACTTCCAATTACAAGTCAAGATGCTGACTTTGATACAGAAAGTACTATATGGGCAGGGTTCTGGCTGTCTGAGATATCACGTGTGAAACCCTGGCCCCACTGAAATCAGTGGCAAAACGCCTATAAACTTCAATGGGGCTAGGATTTCATCCCACGTCTCTCCCTATGTACCGTCATGGCAGTGGTGATCCATACCTGCCAACATCTTTAGGCAAAAAGAATGGTAGATTTTTTAATGTGCATAAATTGAGTTGGGCCATGCCTAACTTGTAGATTTGCCCAAGTTACAGCCATCAGTGTAACTGTACCAGTTCAACCCCAATGTAGACAAGCAAAAGTGCTATTCTGGCCGGCCTCAGTCTCTGGAAGTGAAGGAAGTGGAGTGATAACTCTGATCTAGAAATCACAGTTGCTGTTGAAATGTACTCTTATTTTACTGACATATTGAACAGGCATTTTATTAAGTGTTCACAACTGCAATGTAATGTAGCTGCTACTACTAGCCAAGAAATTACAAAGTGAACTAATATGTCCAAACTATTTAGTAAACAGGATCTCTAATATTCTATTTCTGGGTTAAATTACTTTGCAGGCCAAACGTGGTATCAGTGAAGCAAACCTATCAGTATCCAGATATTCAGCCTGGAGATGTTGATGCCTTTTCTAGAGAACCCTTTGTTGTCTGGTTCCGCTCTCCAAAAACTGGTGATAAGTTGTCGAGATCTTATTATCCTTTCTCTTAAAGATTTCATAAAATGAGAGTTTCACGGCATATGGGGTACCACGGGGTTTGGATAGCTTACTGTAGGATTGTAAGGAGGTAGCTAGGCTTATCCTCATATGAAGCTTGGATTTTGGTATTTAGAATTTACTTTCATTATAAGATTGTTGGCAAGTTTGCAGACTTGGAAGGAAACTTCACCCCACCACACTAGGTCATGTCATCTCCCCAAAAATGAAGTAGTCAAAAGGGGCAGAAATCCCTCTCTGAAGGCCCTATTATCTCTTTGTAGTATAAAGTTCACATTGCAGGGCATGAGTCCACAAGCTATGGAGCACCCTCATGTCTCATTGACATCAACAGAGGCTCAAAATATCTGAGGATCAGACTAACTCCACCAACCATCAGTGACTGATTTTCTCAGAAATACAAACTGGACCTTGGCCTCCCACCTATTTAGGTTTCTGTTGATATGATGTAAATGTGATTTGTGCTTCTAATGCAACAATCAAAGTTCATATTGTTACTGATTCTTTGTATGGCTCTCATTTTCTTATGGGTCCAGTAACACAAAGTACATTGAGATCATATTCTAATGAGCAAAATAGATAGAAGTGGGGGAATGAAGTATGATCATTCTGTTAAAATTTGGCTAAAATCAGAAATAATAACTTGGAGAAGAATACTGCAACCCTACAGTGCATTCTTTTCAACTGTAAGAAAAACATACAAAAATGAGTTTTCCATTATACAAAACTCTGAAAGGTGCAATATGTGTCAGGTTAGTGATCAAAGTAATTCTGAATGAAAAGCTAGCAGGTGCACTATTAAGGTTCAATTACAGAAGGTGCTGAGCACATGTCCTGATCCAGCAGAACATTTAAGCAAACACTTAATTTTATGTATGTGGGTGGTTCCATTGAAGACAATGGGATTATTTGCATGCCTCAGAGTGCTGTTGGATCAGGGACCAAGTGCTCAGTACCTTGCAGGAACCAGACTTAATAGCTCACCTGCTAGGATTCCTATCACCATGGTCACTAACCCTGCATATAGTGCACATTTAAGAGATTTTTGCCTAATGGAAAACCATGGTACATTTTTGTTTCAGTTGAAAAGGTCAGAACAATTAGTTTGATAGACACAAGATACTAATGTGCTTAAGATAAGATGCTTGATGATAGTATGAGGATTAATGATACAGGCTAACTACATTCCTCAATATAAAAAGTTGTATGGATTAAGTATTTTTTTGTTAAAAAACATACATTTTCATTTCAAACAGTTCTTCCATACTTTGATGATTAATTTTATAAAGGTTAAAAATCATTTAATCTTTTTCCTATGAATTTGCTTTGTTTTAAAGTTGTTAAAGAATTCGTGATAATCCCTCAGCACACCACACCTGAAACAGCTGTGCGGGAAATTGACGAGCTCTATGATGTGTATTTAGACATCAAACAGCGCTGGAAATCTAAGGTTAATCAGCAATAAACTCACATATTTATACTGCTAAACATAGATTTGAGACAGAAAGGACTTTAATGACATTGAATCAACATTGTGAGGCTAGTGATTTCAAAACTGTTGATGCAGTTAAGAAGCTGACACATTTTCATGGAGTTCTACACCTTCTGATCAGTATATCTGAGGACTCTGTAGAAAGTGTGCTTTTTAAAAGTGTCATATCCCTCACCCTTGGGCTCTGCTCCTGAGAATGCACAACTGCGATCTGGTTCAAAGTCTAGCTAACCAGGCCAGCCTTACCACACATACGTAAACAGATGGAGTTTCAAAAGTGACAATTACCTTAAAATGGTGTTTCCATACCAGGAGCTTATTGACCAATATTTTACTTCAGAGATATAGAAATGTCCTCCAGGAAATGCAAACATATCAATATCTGCTCTATTTCAGTTCTTATATCTCATCCACCACCATGGTACCAACATAGTAGAGAGTGATTTCATGGGATAGTTAGAGATGCTGATTCAAATCTCTTCTTACGCTGGTGTAAATCAGGAATGACTCCCCTGAAGTCCATAGAGCTACACCACTGCAAAACCAATGAACGTGAGATCATAATCAGGTCCACTGTACTTGACACAAAAGTGTAAGTGGCCCCCTAAGTTTTAAGTACAAGTTCTGCATCTGCAAAGCTACACACACACACACACACACACACACACACACACACACACACTGAACCTTTAAACAAACATACACACACACACACACACACACACACACACACACACACACACACACTGAACCTTTAAACAAACATTTGCATGTGTGCTTATTTTATTTTTGTAAGATTCGCACATGCATAAATATTTGCAGGACAGAGGCCACTTTTCCTTATTGCTCTTTGAAATGTCCATTTTGGGGACACAATTTAAGCGGCATATCAAGAACTGAGCTCACCACGTATACAATGCAAAAGATGTGGGTTCTTAAATATTATTTGGGGCCAATTAAACAATAGATAGTTTAGCTCCAACACCAAATCTAAAAGGAAATAAGCACTCTGAAAACCTTTCCCAGCTTCCTGTGCTACTTTCATTTCCAGTCCCTTGCTCACCACATTACTTACAAGTGTTCTGTTCCCACGGATAGAACATCTGCAAAGAAAACTCCCAGAATAAATATTACAGTTGCTGTTCAGCAAGAAAAATGTTATATGTATAGTTAAATCCCTGTAATATCTTTGTACAGTGAAATATGGTATCTGCAAATAGGATGGTGGATTTTTTTTTCTTTTAAACTAGATGCTGACACTGCAAAATATCCCATTCCCCTCCCTTCCCCTCCCTCACACACACACACACACACACACACACACACACTCCCCAGTAATAACAAACCGTTATTTAAAGATTTAAGTCTAATTAGATGTCAGGCCAAATCACACCTACAGATCTGAACCTCATATCATACCCGTGCAACTATTAGTTTGGAGCAGAGTTTGCAATTTCAGTCTTTCCATAATAGATCCGATCTGAGCAAGAAGTTTGGGATTTGGATCTGTTGTCATCAGGCATTACTGTAATTTATTATTATTAACAGCAATGACAACAACAATAGTAAATCAATGTTAATACTACTACTAGGTCAAATACATCCTTAATGTAATCTGTGGACATAACTGATTATAACAATTATAGCTGGGATGAATATGGTCTAATGACTTCAGTGGGAGAAGTATCAGACCCTCTATATTAATTTTATCTACATCAGTGATACTCAAACTGTGGCACGTGAGCTGTAAGTGGCTCTTTAATATGTCTCCTGCAGCTCTTTGCAGCACATGATATTAAAATACTGTGTGATTTAATTAACCAGTCCAAATTATTAACCAGTCGGGATGCTTTTAGTAGGTTATTAACCAATTGTAGTTGATAAACTAATAATACTTGGTCAGTCATTTTGCTGTGAGAATTATATCTAAAAACTAAATATATCCCATCACACAGTTTAAATATGAATAGTACTATAAAAAATGAAACAATTAATTCATATTACTGTGGTTCTTTTGGGTAATAGCGATTGCTATTTGGCTTCTGAACCACTGAGGTCTGAGTATCACTGCTCTACATATTTTAAGCATCCATCCCTGTTTTTACTGCAATTTTTTAAATGGTATCTTTGAGAATTTATTGCTGCTAATTTAACTTGTTTCTTACATCCTGCCTTCCAGAACTTCATCATCATGGGGGACTTCAATGCTGGCTGTGGTTATGTTGCAAAGAAGCACTGGAAGAACATCAGGCTGAGAAGTCACTCCGAATTTGTGTGGCTAATTGGCGACAAAAATGACACAACAGTTAGGAACAGCACAAGCTGCCCATATGACAGGTAACAATTCACTTGAGAAACATTCATTGGGGATCCTCCAGGTAGGAAGCACTATGCCCAGTAATAGATATTTGCAGGATTTAGATCACATGAGATGGAGGGAGTGCCAGAGACATCGGTAATGACCAGTGTTGCACTAAAAAAGCACTGGTGTTGGTTATTCCATTATCATGTTGTCATTGTTTTGCTAAATCACTCAGTCACCACACAACATAGTTACTTTGTCTTCAAACTCAGACAGGTATCTAGTAGTGTTAGACACATCTAAATGACTTTTTGCTTATTTTAGAATCGTGATCCATGGTGAAAAGCTCATCAATGCCGTTGTCCCAAACTCAGCTGGTATCTTTGATTTTCAAAGGGCCTTTGGAATGACTGAAGAGCAGGTATGGCTTCCTTTTTGGTTTTTCATTACAGGACCACATTGCAGTGCTTAAATAATGAATTTGCCAAATTAGAAAAATATCCTGATTTTGCATGGTGCATGTTGAATGAATTGCCTCCTTATCCCTAGAGGCAATGTTCCACATACATGTAAGCCAAACTAGTAGCTGGTTCCCAATCCCAGAAAGGACTCTCAGCTTCTGTAGTTGTATGGTTGCTGTACCTGCCAAAAGCGAAGTGGGTTGGCATATCACAATAAAGTAGAAAAGGTCTTTCTGGAATGGTGAGGCGTCACGGCAGAGCCCCAGTAAGACGACTTACTGCCTAGTGTCACTCTCCCTTGAGAAACAGTAATGTTTAGATTCTTAGCAAAGAGACACAATAAAGCAAACAATAAAAATAGCGCATGATGGCCTTAATTTATAAAACCAGTCTTAGCTTCCTCTCCAAGTGTTATACAGCTTTTACATTCACAGGAATCACTTCACTTACCAGTGAAATGCAGCCACCCCTAGAGTAAATTTGGCAGATACCTAATAATGCATAGCATCACTGCGTAACAACACGGGAACAGGACAAGAAGGGAAGAATACTTGTATCCAACTAACGCTGCGGTTTGTGCTACATGCTGTAAATATATTTTTTTAACTTCACAGGCTCTGGAAGTGAGTGATCACTTTCCAGTAGTGTTTAAGCTGAAAACCACCAGGAGTTTCCTCAGCAGGCTAAGATCACCTGCTCCAAAGAAAAGAACAACAAGAAAGCTCCACCATTGGTCCTCCTAGGGACGCTGGCTCCTCTTGCTGTCATCCTTTGTGTGTACGTTACAGTAATCATAAAAAACACTCCTAACATTCACTTTAAAACAACACACAACATTTAAAACTTAGCCTAGTTGTGCTCTCCCCTGATGCAATATGTAGTAGAAAAATCCAATACTTTGCTTAAACATGAAATATCAGCTAGGAAGGTGAATGAAGTCTTTAGATTATTATAAACTAACTAAAAATAAATCAGCTAAAATTAACATGGCTGAATTCTTGTCATGCTGAACACAAATGTAGTGAGATAATTGAATGTTAAATGCTTTATCACGCTCTACTTTGAGGCCTGTTGGACTAAGAAGTTGGTTGATTCATAATTGTTCTAGATTTCTGGCATTCCTGTTTTGTGTCATACAGGTAAACACTGTGTGTGGCAAGGGCTCAGAATAGTGCTGCATGGGAAGCACCACTTGCAGTATTCTCTTATTCTGCTCTTTGGGACAGATCAATTAACTACAGCTGAGCTACTGTTTACACCAGCTGAGGATCTGCCTCACTATCCCACCATGTTTCAAAGTAAAAAAGGGTAAAATGAATCAAAGCATCCAAAACAGTGAGCATAGCCTTCATTTTCCTTCCCCCAGCCCAATTTCTTTTATTTCGACTGGGAATTTCTATTTGTTCTCCCATCCATGCATTGTTGGTCATACATACAGAACTCCAACTAGTGATGGTGCAAGTTATTCCTATGAATCAAAGTGATCCTCCACCGTCAAGTTTTTTGGCAAGGGCAATTCTTTATGGGAAAGTTGCTTAGCTCCCTGGAAGATGGGCTCATTCTGGATATGCTAACAAAACTGTGCCAGAGAATTGGGGCTGATTTATTAACAGAAATAACAAAAATTATATCATAGAGACATCAGAAAGGCTAGAATTAAAGTGATATAAACCTGCTCATGACAACACAGGGATATGAACTAGCACAATTTTGCTAAGTCAATACATACTGTTTTACCAATTGTTCTCTACATTTGTGTGCTAGAGACATAGAATCCATTTTCTCCTGCAGAATGACTGGTTTTATTCCACAAATGACATCTTTTAAAAAAAATCCATTTCCCTTTCCTGCATGAAAGCAGCCAAGAAGTAACAATGTCCTGTTTGTTCTCACTCAACAGACAGCCAATCATTCCTCCTGCCTTTAATATTCATCCTTCCCCACATACACACCACAGGTGTAACTGCAGCAGAGGAGAGGTCTCCTGTGGATTCTCTCAATAAAGCGAGGTTCTGATTTCAAGGAAAATCTGATTATTTCAACACTCTTAGATTTCTTCTAGGCTTACATAAAAATTAATTGCATTTTCCCCCAGAGCTTTCACAGCAGCAAACACTTCAACATCATAGATTTAAAAACTGCAACGTATATTCAATGCCACAATGATCATTTTCCTCAGACAAGCCCATAGAGCTTTATTTAGATACTTTCACACCTGACCCTGCTGGGTGAAAGACTTGTGAAAGGTGTCAATTTATCTGAGCAGTTTGGGGAATTAGTCAGGAGGAACATCCTTACTCCCCAAGTCAGTGCTTTTAAGTATTTAGTAGTTTTGTAGGATGGTGGGGTCGGGAGGAAGGCAAACAAGATACTGTTTTTCAAAGGAAAACTAAAATTGACCTATGGGGTAGCTTATTCCATGGGGAGAATAGATTTGAAGACAGAAGCTAAGAGTACAATAGATCAAGTCAGGGGGAAAAAAGTAAAAAAACTTGCTGCAGGAATCAGTCTTAAGGACTCACAATTCCATAGTCTCCCCTGTTTCTACTGTACTAAAGGCAAAACAAAGCCAGATTTAGAACAGATATTTACATTGTAAATGCCACTGGCGATCTAATACCAGTTATGTTTCATTTTCTATAAAAACAATCATAACATCCAAACCTCACATGACTTATTGTGCATTATCTATTTTCTTTGTGGCTTTCAGAAAGAAGGTAATGCACACAGAAATAAGTATCACTCGGGAATAACAAAAATGGATATGTAATGACGATGTACCCACACAGATATCATTATAGTTTACTGAAGTGTCTTGTATGCTTTGTCTTCAGCCGTATGTTGAAATAATCCTTGATGCAAAATATGGGGAAAAAAGACACTACAAATTGCCATAAATATTCAGGCTTCAAACACAAAGATTCCTGACTTCATTCTTTAGCTGCAATTGTCTAGACTAGAGGATCAGAACATCTAGCAATTGTAGAGCAATGTCCATGCTCAAAACAGTGCTCATTAAGAGGGTTCGTGATGGGTTGGGATGTAGTTTTGGTGCAGCGCTGAGGCGATATAGTGCCTAGATTCATAATAATCAGTAGGGGTTGGGGTGGCGGCACAGTAAGGCTTCAAAATGTGAGTCATCTATAATATTATGAGACCTGTCAATAGGTCTATAGAATATGACATCAGTTTTCCTGTGCTGCACTCTTTAAATTTAACAGCAAATATTACAGATGTATCTTAATATGGTTACTGTTTTGTGTATTATATCACTTTCCTTACCCGGAGGAGGATTATCTATTTTTTCCTCACTGAAAAGCAGCTTTT
This sequence comes from Emydura macquarii macquarii, assembly GCF_026122565.2. NCBI lineage: Eukaryota > Metazoa > Chordata > Testudines > Chelidae > Emydura > Emydura macquarii. Next base: position 12,526,335 of record NW_027131105.1, on the reverse strand, counting down.
AAAAATTTAAAATCTTGCAGCATTCTTGATTTATTCTATAGACAGAATATGTTTCTCTTGGGCTTTATCACCTTTTTAGCTGCATGAGGCCTCTTGCGCTTTGTTTATGAGCAAACAGGGTTTTTGCACTAGAAAATGAAGCTTTCATAGTTTCCAAAATGGCTGCCCCGGGGCTTGCTCCTCGGCAGGCCAGGACCAATATTATGGCTGAGAGAGAAGCAAAGAAGCAGTTCTATCTGTGTTTTCTAATCTATATTTTCACTGCCACAATCCTAACAGAGCAAGAACAAAGCTCAAATAAAATGTTATTAAAAAAAATTAAAGCCCCAGTCCTGCAATTTTGACTCAGGAAAAACTCCATCATCTCCACTGAGGTTATTTCCTAGTGTCTTCAACGGGACTATTACCTGAGTTATAACAAAAGAGTGATTCCTGCAGAGCTGCCTCATTCCAGGTGTGAGACCGCAGTTGTACAATCTCCATTCCCATTAAAACTATCTGCTTTCAGACTAGGAAAAGTACATCCTGAAATTTAAAATGAGCTAGCATTTTCCAAGTTTTCCCTCCATTCGCCTTCCATGCCCCATCCCTGTCCCAAGAGCATGGTCTGTCCTTATTCTTAACATGGCAATCTCAGATGCCTGCTCCCCGCACATCCACTCAACACTTCAGCTTGCTATGTATTAGTTACCTTTTGTAAGGGCCCAGTCACACAAGAGGGTAAAGGGCCCTCAACTCCTACTGGCTTGAATACAGGGCCACATTGCCTCCTCTTGTGGCAATTCCCTGAGGATTGTGGGGGGAGGAAGCGTTGCAAGGATTCCCTTGTGGAATTTGCCACACATGATCCCATTAATGAGAGGGGCCTGCTTATCCCCTGGCAGAATGAACTGCAGGCATGTCCCCCACACTATGTAGATCCCGAAGTATCCATAGGCTCTGTACTAGCTATTCCAAAGCCGCCTCCTGCTCCTGGATATGCAGCTCCAGCGAAACCACACCACCAGGCCCTCCGCTGTCCCCAGCTGCCTCTAGGAAAACCCTTTAAAAAGAGAATATGCAGAGAAGCCCCTGCAGAAAAGGTCACCTCAGGATTGGATGTTTTTCTTAAAGACATGCTCTGTCTAGTTCATATAGGCATTATTTGAAGGAAATCCTATGGCCTGTGTTAGCCAGGAGGTCAAACTAGACGATCACAGTGGGGCCTTCTTACCTTGAAATTTATGAAGACAATATAGCCCCAGGCTAACCTCTGCAGGGCCATTTGGGGGCAGAGTATAGGTTTTCACAGCCCCAACCAATGTGGGCAGCTTACTACCAGTCCATGGCCTTTCCATTCCAATCCACTACCCCAAGCAAATTCTGGAAGAGATGCTGTTGCAGCAGCACCTGCCATGACCTCTCCCTAGGGTGGGATCAGATCCATATGCAGAGGGTCTCCTTGGTGCCCAGATCAGGAGGCAACAACCTGGACCCCAATTTATACAGTTTTCTGTTATATGTAAAGATGCTAACACAGGAAAAAGAGAATCCCCATGTGGCTTTATAGCACAAACTCCTCACGCAGTTGGGCCTTGTACATATCTCCCAAGCATGCACCAACTCAATCATTCAAAATGCAGCACTGGTGGAAGCTTTACAGAGACACACATGCCAAAACAATATATTAAAGACAAGGTGGGTGAGGTAAAATTTTATTGGAGCTCTGCATAAACTCAAAAGCTTGTCTCTTTCACCAACAGAAGTTGGTCCAATAAAAGATATTAGCTCACCCACTTTCTCTCTAATATCCTGGAGAGCTCTCCCATTGACTTAATTAATCCTTCCCCAACAAGCAGCAGTAGCTATGTCAGTGGGAGAAGCTCTCTTGCCAACATAGCATTGTCCACACCAGTGCTTAGGGTCAGCGTAACTTACGTTGCTCGGGCAGTGGCTTATTCACACCCGAGCGACCTAAGTTATACCGCCATAAATGGTAGTGTAGATATAGCTTTAGACAAATACAAGAGTTGTGCAGAGTGTTATATTGTACTGGAAAAGAGCTCTGCATGGGGACGCTGCTCCCACCTCTGGGATGAAGCTACTAGTAGCCTAATCTCCCCTTCTGGGTATCTCTATCTGGCAAACCTCCTGAGCCCTCCTCACTGGCATATCATACTTCACTTTGATGCAGCTAGTAAGAAAACTTTTGTTCATATTTCTCTTTTGAAAACAAGCGAGGCTGTTTCATAATAGTTGCTAAGTTCTCTGAGTGGGCTGCACTTTATCTTGTCTTCTTTTTTTAATTTAATGTATTTTATACTTACAATGATCCTGACAACATAATGCTTCTTATATCATCATCATTTTTTCACACTCCTTTAGTAAAGATTTTTATCCACACCCTTTATATGTGACACCTATGGCTTAATGGACCCAACGGGATGGGAGTCAGGTGAATTACATTCCATCTCCAACTCTGCCACTGGCTTGGCACATGATGTTGGGTAATCCCCTTGTGCCTCTCTGCATCTAAGTTTCTCCATCTATAACATGAGTAAATAAAGCTCACCCGTCTTGGTTAAACACCTTCACACTTAATAATGTAAACACTTGAAAAAGTGCTAAAAGTGCAAAGTATTTCATTTTAGATATTTTTGCATGATTGCTAAATGGATGTAATGTTGAATGCTATTGGTTGTAGATTTGCAGCTCTTTGTTCTTATTTTCGTGCACATTAACTAAAGCATAAGTAAAATATTTTAAACAATTCAGGGTCTGAATAATTGCTGAAGCTACAACCACTCTGAAACGAAAGAACCACACCAGAAGTGGGCCTTGGAGACCAGGGTCTGATCCAAAGCCTGTTGATGCCAATGGAGTCTCTGCTGAATTTGATTGGGTTTTGGCTCAGGCCTGCAGTCAGTACCAGTAAACAATAAACAGCAGAATAATGAGCATAATGAAGGTGCTGTTGTGATATTGCACAGCAGAGCCAACAACGAGAAAAAATTAGAAACAGATAATCACTGATAGTGTCTGGTCCAGGTGGTCATTTAAAAGAGGAGCAGTTTATCTAAGCATGCCTATATTTCACCTGTTCCCCCTTCTCTATGAATGTAATTGCAAAGCTGTAGAATGTAACTAACAACAATTAAATCTGAAATTGGTCACATTTATTAGCCTTTCGAAAAGCAAATTTGTAGAGTACAATCAACTCATAATGAAACTTGGCTGCTCAGTAGCACTACAGAACATGGCTCATTAGTTTGATCTGGTTCACAGCTCCATCGCTAAGGTGCATGCAAATTGCCTTTTCTGTGTTCCCAAATCTACAAAACACATCAACTCATGCTCAGTTTTAAGTACACAAGCAAACCTATCCCTGTTCAACAAAGCACCCAACCCATACATTTTTAATTTTAAGCCTACGAAGTTAAACGCATGCTTTGCTAAACAGGAATGAGATTACTCACATGCCTAAAGACAAGCACATGCATAACTGCTTTGCAGAATCAGGGCTTCAGCACGTAGATCTGAAAGCAGGAATAACTGATCATCCTACAGTCACTGATGGCCTGTATAGCAGATTTCTCCTGGACAATGCTGATACAGTACTGAAATAGTGAAGTACATGCTGGTATGCAGAAGTGTATTTTGATTTTCCCCTCATGCAGCATTTACTAGTATCTTCTACTGATTACCTCTTTCTCCATTCACCAAGCTAATGAGAAATAAGAGGACAAAAGAGGAAGTCCCTAGTTATTTCCCTGGCCTTATTCAAAGAAAAAGAAGTTTGAAAACCTTACTTATATTTTTTCCTCTACATAATCTTTATGCAGTTAAGTGTTTACATTAGCTCTCTGTAAATAAACCATGTGTTCAGGATATGCAAGTTTCTTCCTCAGGCATGTTTATTTTTGCTAAATGTGTGTGTTGTGTGTAAAACAAGGAGAGTCCTGTAGCACTTTAAAGACTAACATTTAATTTCTGCAGGCATAAGCTTTCGTGGACTGCAACCCACTTCATCAGATGCAAGAAATAGAAATCAGATATATATATACATACAAGGATAAGTAACAACAATGGGGACGGTAGGTATAAGCAAAGTCCATTCAGTTAGAGTAGATGAGGCCTATTCACAACCATTGATTAGAAGGTGAGAATGTGTGAACAGTGACAATTACTTCTTGTAATGAGATAACCGTTCCAAGTCTCTATTCAGACCTAGTCTGATTGTATCAAGTTTGCATATGAGTTCCAGCTCTACAGTTTCTCGCTGAAGTCTGTTTTTGAAGTTTTTTTTCTAGAAGTATGGCAACTTTCAAGTCAGCTACAGAGTGTCCTGGGAGTTTGAAGTGCTGTCCTACTGGTTTATGGAGGTTATTTTTTATGTCTGATTTATGTCCATTTACTCTTTTGCGTAGGGACAATCCGGTTTGGCCAATATACATGGCAGAGGGGCATTGCCGGCACATGATGGCATATATTACATTAGTAGATGTGTAGGTGAATGAGCTCATGGTGTGGCTGATGTGGTTAGGACCTGTGATGGTGTCACTAGAGTCGATGTACGGGCAGAGCTGGCAACGGGGTTTGTTGCAGGGATAGGTTCCTGGGTTAGTGTTCTTGTTGTATGGTGTATGGTTGCTGGTGAGTATTTGCTTCAGGTTGGGGGACTGTCTTTAAGCAAGGATAGGTCTGCCTCCCATGGCTTGAGTGAGTGAGAATCATCTGCTAGGATAGGCTGTAGATTCTTAATGATGTGTTGGAGAGATTTTAGCTGGGGACTGTAGGTGATGGCCAGAGGTGTTCTGTTGTTTTCTTTGTTGGGTCTGTCCCGTAGTAGGTGACTTCTGGGTACCCGTCTGGCTCTGTCAATTTGTTTCTTCACTTCTCCAGGTGGGTATTGTAATTTTAAGAATGTTTTATGGAGATCCTGTAGGTGTTTGTCTCTGTCTGAGGGATTGGAGCAAATGCAAATTGTATCTTAAGGCTTGGCTGTAGACAATGGATCGTGTAATGTGTCCAGGGTGGAAGCTGGAGGCATGAAGATATGTATTTGCGGTCAGCTGGTTTTCAGAATAGGGTGGTATTAATGTGACCATCCTGTATTTGTATTGTAGTGTCCAGGAAGTGGATTTCTTGTGTGGACTGGTCCAGGCTGAGGTTGATGGTGGGGTGGAAATTATTGAAATCCCGGTGGAATTCTTCAAGGGACTCTTTCCCGTAGCTCCAGATGATGAAAATGTCATCAATGTAGCGTAGGTAAAGGAGATGTGCTTGGGGACGAATTTTGAGGAAGCGATGTTCTAGGTCAGCCATAAAAATGTTGGCATACTGTGGGGCCATGCGGCTGCCCATAGCTGTGCCACTGACTTGAAGGTATAGATTGTCTCCAAATCTGAAGTAGTTGTGAGTCAGGACAAAGTCACAAAGTTCAGCTACCAGGTGTGACATATCATCATCAGGGGAAATGTTTTCTGTTTCTTGCATCTGATGAAGTGGGTTGCAGCCCACGAAAGCTTATGCCTGCAGAAATTAAATGTGTTAGTCTTTAAAGTGCTACAGGACTCTCGTTTTTGCTGTATACAGACTAACACGGCTATGGGAACTTTTCACATATTTGAATTTGTGTAATATGTATTACTCGGGCACCCCCTGGTGGCACTGTTGCAAACGTCTATTTTGGCACTTCAGTACATTTCTGTACTATTTTCAATAATGCAACCTGCCCCAGCACCTTAGTGCCCTGCAGTCTCTTTGGCTCGGGAACACATTTCCTATGCCACTAGGTGGCAAAAGCACAGCATGCCAATTGACCACACAAAGGGGAAACACATTTTTATTATTAACCTAGTGGCAGGTAACTATGGCACCAGATGCTTCTTTGTATGAACTTCATGCTTGTTAGATACATTTTTCCTAGAAGATTATATGCAAGCACAGAGATTCTATACCTCAATGGGTACAGCTGACCCCCGAAGCATCCCTACCCCACAATGATTGTAAATGAATATTAGAACCAAAGGTGACAGGTTTTTTGCTCCTGCCCTATTTTCTTATTGCCCATGGTGTGCTTAGCTAGGAAATAAAGCTGTGATTCAAAGATTCTTAAAATGGCAACCCCCTCAGTGTGACATAGGAAACAGTCTGCAGACAAATGCATTAGCAATGATGGTGCATAGCTGCTGAGTGTATTAAGAAAAGAATCACTTTTAGCATACTACATTGTTAGTTGAATAAAAATAACAGTCATTGCTTAATTCAGTTGATGAACAATGGAAGAAACCCTCATTTCACTGAAGCAAATTAATTCTGGGTAGAATCTGGGCCCCACGGACTCCCATTGATTTCATGAGGGGTCTGGATTTCACCTTGGGTTTTCACCATCAGTAATAAACAACTCAAATAAAATTAGTAATCCAAACCTAACTAGAGAACAGTGTTATATGCACAAACAGTTTGACTTTTAACACTGTCTACTTGAACAACAAATACATTAACCTTAACAGATTATTAAAGGGTTTTGTTTCAAAAAATCCCTGTTGACTGAAATAGTCTCAGTGGCATGTAAAGATTTTTTTTTCCAGTTAAATAGTTTTGAGCACATTTCCGCTACAATGCTGTGATTCCCAAAATAGTGCATCATACTAGTGCATTATGTGGTAAATTCAGCTCAATGCAGAGACTCACACAAGCTGCCACCATAGGACTAGGAACCCATTTTCTCCTAGACTCTCTGTGGGACTGAATTGCTCAGGAGTGTATCCAGATTGAGTACAGCTGTATTAACTCTTGAGGGGGGCTTCTGTGGGCTGTGGAAGCCTCTTTAAGGGGGTTCTGAGGCAGAAGCCAGCTGGTGAATCTCTGGGCATATGTTTACACTGAAGCTATGCAGGCAGGGCGATGGCACAGAACCTCAATTCAGATAGACCTGACCTCCTTGTTGATATCTCAAGATTGACTTGTTCTTAGAGCCAAATCCTCTGCTTTCACCAGTGACAACACTCACCAACGGAAGTCAGAGGAAGTTCTGGAAGGAGAATTTGGAGGCACCTGACTTCGCCATGGGGTTTTCAGAGAGTTCCAGTCCAACCTTGAGTAACTTTATATTTAGCATGCAAAACTTATGAAAGACGGATGTAATTATGCAACTGCACAAGTCCTATCAAACCATCCCTATCCCTACCTCCACGCATCACAGAAAAAAATTCTATGTCCGACCTCTGTTTGAAAAGGTGAGCTTTGATTTGGAGTTCTCGCTGCGGAACACCAATGTCTTAATTAGCACTCTTTCAAGTTATGACTTGTAAATGGTTAATTCATACAACAACATTTTCATTATTTATTAGGACGCTGTGAGTTTTCTTTCCAGGAACTAGCTTGCTTTTAATTTCCATTATGAAAATAAGTCACCATTGAGGGTCTTACACATAAAGCATAATTGTAAATATATAGTGGTTGCATGTTCAGTTGTAAATGTTTGCAGTTTGCACTATATTTTATAGGTCAGTCAGGATACAGATTTATAAAGAGGGATTTAAATATCACCAATGGAGTGGCAAACTAGTATGCAATGGTGAAATACTATATAAATATTGGCCTGTGAAACATCCCCTTTTGCCTATGCATACATAGGCCAATTGTCTTATCAACCACAATTTTCAGTGAACCCATATGCAATATAGATAGATATTACCAGGATATACTTTGTCAGACACAGCCCCTGACTCTACAAACATTTATGCACATGATGAACTTCAACTCCACTGAAGTCAATGGGATTGCTCACTTGCTTCAAAGTCATTACATGTAAGTATTTGCAGAACTGGGGCCTTACAGAGGAGCAGCTAAATGATGGCACAGAACTGCCAAAAACAAGTTCTGACACCTTCCCATATAGACACATTTCCTTTTAATTTAAAAACAAAAAAACCCCCAGATACATTAGGTTTTCATTTGTTATGAAAAATATGAAGTTTAAATCTCAGCAAAAGTAGAGTGAAATGAGCTTTAAATCCTAGTAAAAATGGATAGATTCAGTGACAGTGCTAGCTTTTAAAAACTCCATACAGTTCAGTATCTACAATCTGAATGCACAATTAGCTAAATCAATCAACAATAAAAATCGGACTAAAATTCTAAATAAAATGAAATGTAAAGGTCTGTTCCAAAAGGATCTTTGGGAAGCAAGAGACAAAGTGGATGTCTGGCAAGAAACAGATTCTGGAATGCAACAGCACTATTTTGATAACCTTTTAAAATAAGTGACCTATTGATTATTAATTGTTATTGTGAACTTATGATGAAAAATTAGTTTGGCAGGTCATTCTACTTCCTCTCTGACTCTCAAGGAGGTGACATTCAATGAATGACAGAAAGAATGCTGAGGTGGGTTATTTTTTCCCATTAGTACCAGGATGTGCAATGCCAGGAAAACTTGGAAGATTCATTCTTTTTCCTTGGAACAGAAAACTTCACAGAACATATTAAAGACTGCTTATTAAAGGTGTTTTCATATCACCGAGTTACCATAATATGAGGGAAATTCTTTTAAAAATAAACATTTTCTAACATGAATCAGGTAGTTTGACATTTCAAGGCTTTAGTACCAGTGAATTTTTTTCCAGTGACATGGACATATTTGGGTTAGAGCTGAATTCTATATCCCACATGCTGGCTCCCAGGATAACTTCTCCACACTATTTTTTGTAGAATATTATTTGCTGTTCTCTTTTCCCCAAGTTCCCAGGCTCTCAAAGGTTCTTCAGCTACTTTGGAGTATTATATTTAGTTTTACATTTCCGGTTTCAGCCTCATCTTCTAAGGATTAATATGAGAAGCACATATGTTCTTAAAGAAAGCAGATGCAGAGATAGATTTTTCATGTTGTGGCAAGTGACTGGCTTCACCCTATCGGGTCTCGTGCTTCTGCCTCTTGTAGTGGGCCAGGGCATTTCCAGTTATCCTGTCTCCCCAGGGAGGGGGGTAGGGACCCAGGCCCATCCTCTCCTCTGGGTCCCAGCCCAGGGGCCCTATGAGTAGCAGCAATGAGCTGCTGGCACTGTACTTGCAGCTGCCGTCTTTTCCTCTGGGCTACTTTGACCCCTCGGTTCTTCTGGCCTCTCAGGGCCTGCTTCCTTGCTCCCTGGACTGGGCTTCCCTACCCAGGCCCGTGCCTGAGGGAGTATCTCAGTCCTGCCAGGGTTGGGTTTCCCCCTCCTGGGCCTAGTACCTTTCTCTGGACTCCTATGCTCTGTCACGCAACACTGTATTTCTGTCTGTGCCTTAGCTTAGCACAGCACAGCAACTCCTCCAACTCATGCCCTGTCTCTCTGGAGCAGAGGGTTTTTAACAGGCACTTGGCTGGGCCCTAACTGACCTCAGCTGTTCCTAATTGCCCTCCAGTGACTCAGGGTAGGCTATGGGGAACAGAGTCCTGAGCATTCTAAGGCTTACATATCTTCTTTCAGTGGCCAGAGTGACATGCTGTGGTTTTTGGGCCTGGAACCCATGCATTGGGAGTTCAAGCCCTACTGCTGGCAGTTTTCAGAGAATGTATAAGCTTGTGCACATGCCTTACTCTCTACCTGCACCCTTCATGGACCACTGCCCTCGCTATATCACAATGTGCTTTTAAAAGCATTCACTAACACTCATCACCCCACATCCCACTCCAAACCCTAAAAAAAGATAGGTAAAGAGTTTTCCTCATATCACAGGGAAGGAAGACTGTGAGGCAGAGAGGTTACATGACTTGCCCAAAGTCAGAGACACAATCAGTATCAGAGCAAAGAGTAGAACTTGTGTTCCTGGTTCCCCCATCTGTGTTTATGCCACTAGAGTACAGTTTTCTAAAGATAAAATGTTTTAGAACATGCTCATCATCAAGGACTCCACAATATTAGCTTATCTCATAATTTATAGGCCTGGAAACAATTAAAGGGGACTTCCTGATACTACCAAATCGTAGTCAAAGGCTAAGGTTATTGGTGGGGATATTAGAGGCTATATAAAATTATATAAAATATTTAAAAGGAACTATCTTTTAGACATGTTACTATCTAGAAATGTATTATCCTTTCATTGAATAGATTTTATTTCACTCGGTTTCACATTGTTTAGTTCTGCCCAAGTCACCACAGTGAAACTATGATTGTTCAGTTGTCACATTTAAAAATTAAAGAGCCTGTCTACAATATAGACAAGGAAATAAAGTGAAAACTGCAAGGTTTTCTATTCTATTCTATACAGTTACATTGACTATGTTGCAGGTGCATTTAAATCCAGAAGACAGTCTGAAAAGAAAACAAAATTAGGTTCAAATGAATATATTAGAAAGTTAAAAATATATAAAGAATAGAGCAGGTTCTGAATTAGAAACCTTAAATTTGTCTTCCACAGAAACAATTAAAGAAGGAAATAATTACAGTTTGCAGATCTGACAAAACCAGCCACACTAGACAATTGCACACCGGTTTGCATTGCTAATGTATGTAACAAACAGCAACGCTCACGACAGCTTGTCAGTTTTTGATGGATGATGGAAGACTCCATTTCTGATGTAGAAAGTATCCTTTACAATTCCAGACCTGGCATGAATTGGAGCCTTGATTTCTGTAATAACATCTCCTGAAAAATAAGCACATTCGATTATCTTATGTCTCAAACCGTCTGATAATTACACTATTGTATGCAGTGTTGTTGTAGCCATGTCGCTCGCAGGATATTAGAGAGACCGGGTGGGTGAAGTAATATCTTTTGTTGGACCAACTTCTGTTGGAGAGAAAGAGAAGCTTTCGAGCTTACACAGAGCTCTTCTTCAGGTCTGGGGAAGTAGACCGAATGCTCAGACTCTGAATACGTTTCCTAGACCTGAAGAAGAGCTCTGTGTAAGCACAAAAGCCTCTCTCTCTTGGTCCAATAAAAGATATTACCTCACCCCCCCCTTTGTTTCTCTGATAATTACATTGATATTATGACAGGACTGTCCTTAATTTGCCCAGCATATTGGGCCCAATCCTGAAAAGCACTGAGTACCCTCAACTCCAATGAAATCAACACTTCACAGGAGGTTTTAGCATAGCACAACATCCCGCCCATAGGGTACCTGTTACATCATGCACTATTTGGATCCCCTGGAAGAATCACAACTTGGTATGTGAGATACTTGACTTTGAATGTCTCAGGCTGTAGTAAGCTTTCATCAGATACTTTTAAAATGTAACATACAAACTACATGCGTGCATTCCATCAGTGACGGAAAAGACCAGACCGTATTGGGGCCCTTGGCAGATTGCTTTCTGTGTTTGTTGTTGGCTGGAATCCTAGCTGGGAAAAGGTCCGCACACATCCTCCGTCCTTTCCTGATAAGTTGATTCCTTTTGGATTCCACTCTCTGCATGGAAAAACGGATATTCCGCGACGTTTTTCAGTACACCACACAATGAACAAACTGCCTTAAAAATTAAATATACAAACCCCAGCTGTGGGGCACTGGGCTCAAGTGAAGTGGGAGGTGTAAAAATTATGCCCTGGCAGTATAAATGTGCTTAACTTGACTCACCTGAGTCATCCTGTGGACTTCAGTGGGCTTGCTCATGAGAGTAAGGTTAAGCACATTTGTAAGCATTTGCTGGATTGGGGCCATAGAGATCAGCTGTTAACTAGAGAAAAACGACATTTTGGTTTAACTCGGTGCCTGTGTTTGTGTTCCAGATAGACCCAAGCAACAGGGGGCTGGGGTAGAGAGAGAAGAAACAGGTTGAAGAACATCAGCTAGTGTTAGATTTCCATCCCAAACAATCATTCTTTAGACAGCCTTCCACCTTACCTAAACGCCAGCCATACTCCCAGGATGACAGGACTGGATAATGGAATTTCTCCTCGGGACCCTTCAGCTTTCTCTCCTGCAGGTACAGGTGCCGGCCTTTGCCCTCCCGGGAAATGCCCTGGTACAGCAGATGCTGTGTCTTGGGGGTTGCAGGTCTCATTGCCTCAAGAAGGTGCTCCTGACCCTTATCCTCCTGCTTCCTAAAGCCAGGTCCCTCCTGCTGGATCCTTGGGGGACCCGTTTCCTCCTTCTGCTCCTTGGGAGGACAGATGGGAGGCAGAATATATTTCCTCCTGGGGCCCCTGCAGGGCTCTGGCCTGGGGAATTTGTGCCCATACTTCACCTTCCAGCTGACCCTACTGAAAGCCTCTTTCTCAATCAGCTCCTTCCAGCAATGCTGGTCCCTTGTGGTCAGCAGACCCCTCATGGCCCCAGGCCAAGATGCTGGGCCCTGGGAAGAAGGCTGGCTGCTGTGTGTTTGTTTGCGTTAATTCCTGCCCAGTCTGGTGTCCAAGGAGACCTGGCACACGCAGGAGCCAGTGGAGCAGGGTCTCAAGTTACAGCCACCTCAGGAAGCCGGAGAAGGAGCTCCACACTTCACTGTCCTTGCTTCATCTCAGTTTCTCTCCCTCCCCCGCTGCTGTTGTAAATTGAACGGGATAGTTAAAAAGGGGTTAGTGAGCCCTTTAGCGCCTCTCAAGCTGAAAATCCGGATGAACTGCAGGTGGAGACCAGCCAACAGGTGGAAGTAGTTACCCTCTCACCAGCTCCTTGGGGCTGCAGCATTTGTAAATCTTGGTGAGGGGAGCTTTAGGGTTCCCTTCCATTCCCATGTAAACCACCCCACAACAACCCACCCTTTGGAGTGGCTGGGGGAGGGGCGGTTGAACTCCTGTGCAGATATTATTAGCATCTTGCTGTCCAGCAGGGGAAGCACAAAAGGTGAGAACTTGGTTCTACTGACAGCAACAGCAAAACTCTCCCAGACCTGAATAGGGTCAGCATTATGCACTATTTGCGCAAGGTTGCAAGAGATTTGTGAGAAACTCAAAGTCCATGGTTTTTATTTGTGTTGGGTTTGAACCAAACCAAAAACTCAAAACAAAATAACAGAAACTACCAGTTTCACTGTGTTTGGGATCCATTCCAAGGAGAGTTTCTGGGTTTCCCCCAACTGCCTGGTGGAATCCGTCCTGGATGCCAGGTACATAATGCAAACTAGAACAGGGCAAGTTTTGACTGATTCTTGCTTTATTATAAACTTTTCAAATAGCTGAAGTACCCGTCTATGATGCCAGTTACAACCACCACAGGCATTGATCAAACCCAGATGGAAGACAGATAAAAGAGACGTTTATTCCCACTAACTGATACTTTCCTGCCAAACAGATTTCACACACGCATGCTCCCGCTCTCTCTCTCACACACACATTATATCTTCTATTTTTTAAAAAAATGCTTCAAACAAAAGATTACATGTGTGGACAGCAGGCTCCAGTAAAGTTGTCAATTTAAGAGTCCTTATTACAGGGAGTATAAAAAAGAAAAGGGAGGCTGTACGGAGAAATAAATCCATGTAACTTTTCTTTTATCCTTTAATCAGAGACAGCAACCATACCCATTTTTAGGTTCTGGGAATTTAGCAATGCATTAAGTTTCAAATTCCAAATCTCCCAAATTTCAAGAATTTACAGAAAACTAGCATTAAAAAGGAGTGAAGTGTCTTAAATAACACTTTCATGAAATGGTGAATTGTGTCTTTTGAAATTGTTGTGCCAAAGAGCACAGCAGAGAATAATACAGCTTTTGTATGTGACAAAAAAAAAAAAAAGACACCCACAACAAACATGGGACATTTGACATCTAAAAAAACATTTTAGAAAGTTTAGCCATTTAATAAGCTGCCTCCTACAACCAACATGAAGCTTTGTTTTCAAATCCATTACACTATATACAATGAAGCAAAACAAAAAAAATGCCTACTTATTCTGGTCAAGTGGCTGGTGTTGTTGTCAATTTCAAAGACACTGCATGTGTGGATTACATCAGGACAAATTGCCTACTCACCCTGGATACTCCCACCACTGAAAAACCCTGCTGAGGAGCAGGGGTAGTCCAGTAGCGATTGCAGAAGTGGCATTGTTTTTAAAACTAGCCTTCTGGTATTTTTTAAAACGTTTGTAAAAGTGTGTAACTGTAGCAAAGGTAAACACTAAAGGCACACAAATAAAAAGTAGAATGTCTTGTACAGTTATAACTGGACACACCTGGTCTAATAGGTGAGCTATTTTTTTTTAAAAAGCTGGTTTTAAACAATGATGCTACGCAGTACAAACCATGTCAGCTACACTGCCCCCACCCCCAGTGTGAGTTTTCTAATTCCTCCTTCATTTCAATCACTTAACCATGTGAGACAACAAGTTTTATCTGTGCAATGATGTTATCACACAGATGAAAAAATTGTATCGGTTTCACAAGTCATCATTGTGTAAGTAGCTACACAGCCACTAGTTATTTATTGCTTTTAATCTTAGAATGATTATGTATTTTTAGGCCCCCCCACAACTCACTGTGAGGTGCCTACAACTCACTGTGCACCTGCACGCAGTCTCCTGGACTTCAGTGGGGCTCTGCATGAGAACAGGGTCACCTCCATGGAGTCGGCTATAAAATCAGTGAGTTAGTTATACCTGTAGCTGCCAGTCATTAAAATATAAACACTCCTTTTCTCTGGTGGTTTAAATTATGAGGGCACTTGATTTAGTTTGTACAGCAAATATGACGCTAAAGTAAGTCTATTTGTACGCCTTCAATGTTGCTATTACCATTGTCCTATGGAGCTCTGGATAGAATGTCAACGTTTCAAGTACTACGTTGAACGGTGTTTCATTTTAATACGATTTTCCTATCTATTCACATTTTAAAGTGGAGTTAATAGCTTATGAGCAAAGTGTCTAGCACCCAGTAGAAAACAAGACATAAGCAATGCTTGAGTTTTATTACTACTGTCATGTGTGTGTATATATATACATGAATGAGAAATGTATTACCTGATAATTTTGTTAGCAGCTTTTCTCCTCATTCATCACTAATGAGTCAACGCCCCTTCCCACCAATGGACTTTGGAGACAGGCCAATGTTGTTGCTGGCGGCTCCAGGACTAAGCCCTGACTTTCAGCTCAGACCACCAGAAGAGTTCTTGCAATGCTGTAGAAATTCTCCAGCAACCATTCGCATTAAGACAACAACTTGTTACATTCATTACCTTAAGACAATTCTATGGCTATGCCTTCCTTTAGCAAAAAATTCAATTTGTATTCTGGTCATTTACCAGATTACCAGAATGGGTTGAAGGAGAAGAGAAGCTGCTAAAAAAAGTTATCAGGTAAGAAATTTCTTATTCTGCTGCACAGCTCTCTTCCATCTCTAATGCAGCAGTTCCCAAACTCTACCAGGGTTGTGTACCACCAACATACAGTGCCACCACCTATAGGGGCGAGGGGGAAGGGGGAGCCAGGAGGGGGGAGTGGCTGCCATGCTGTTTGGAGGCGGTGCTGGAGCAGCTCCTGGCCAGCTGCTGTGTCTCTGGGGAGGATGGGGGCAGAACAGCTGTCCCCCCTGCTGCTTGGGGGTGGGGCTGGCACTAGAACGGCTCCTGGCCAGCTGCTTTGTGTCCGGGGAGAGGAGGAGAGAACAGCCAGGCCACAGCGCTGCTTGGGGTCAGGACCAGTGCTGGAGCCGCTCCTGGTCAGCCCCCCAGCAGCAGGTGGACGCGTACTATTGGGAGGTGGCCTGTGTACCACCAGTGGTATGCGTACCACAGTTTGGGAACCACGACTCTAATGGGAAGTAGTGAGCAGTGAATGACAGAAGTGGGGAAAAGGATAAGCAAAGTTTTAATCATTCCAATAAAAACAATAGGTGGGAATGGAGCAGTCATCCCTCCTGAACATAAATCAAGAGCTTTGTAAACTAGGAAGCTATGCCGAAACCAAACTGGCAGCACCTTCCTGCCAAAAGATGCCTCCATGGAGGAACAGAAATGAACTTCACAGATCTTTGCCAGATGAGACTCACGCACTTTTCCCCCCAGTTCCCCTAGGGACTTCTTCAAGTAGTTTCCCAGATGTCTAGTATGCCAGCTGGTGCAGGATTAATAGCATGCCTGCGGTTACTCGTGGCCCTAAGGCCTTGGCATTGTAGATGGAACGAGAGTACAACTTCAGAGCACTAAGCCATTCATGCCACATCCTTCCTAGGACGTGATAAGAGTTAGTTCTCCCATTTTGTTCCATTGCCCAAGGAAAGAGGCGCTTACCTTGAAAGAATGATTGCTTACCCTGCAGGGCTGTGGTTCTTCAAGATGTTCTGGTCACTTCGGATGCACGCGCGCCCCATACCCACAAGACCAGATTTTTGGAAAGCAGTTTCTTTAAGGGCGGCGCAGGTGCATTGTGCTCCTGAGAGAGGTCACAATGGTTCCACCAACCTGAAATAGGTTACTCTTCAAGGTAAAGCCTGAGATCAAAGGTGATCTAGGCCTCAGGGACCCTAGGAAACGAGCTGGGAAAGACTGCCCAGTGTGTGTCAGTGAAAAGCTGAAAGGCAGGCGCACACAGATGTCGTGAGCAGGGACAGTCTGCTTTCCCCAACTCAAAGCCAGAATTAGCTGGCCTGAGCGGGGTCCCAGAAGTGTAATATTCAGGTGTGCAGGCCTGTTATTTCCACCCCTTTGCTCTAAGTGCTTTATACCTTTGGGAAAGGATTACACCATGCTTTGTTCACTATACTGGTTCTGTGTCACTGCAAAAACGTATGCTGTCACAGGCTCCCAAAGGGAAATTTGTATGGGTGCCAAAGCAGACTGGATCTGCATCATTAATACAAGTCTAAGAGTGGTTGGACTGTAGTTCCACCCAAAGTGCAGTACAGAAAGCCAGGCCTGTCTCGCAAGGGGCACACTCGAGAGGAACTCCAAGGGTCTAAGATGCAGTTTGCTTGGTAACCATGACAGATCTTAGCGATGAACAAAAGGCTGGCTCATTTTAAGCACAAGAAGCAGCACAAGGATTTCCATACTGAGGCCTGGACTGGGTCCAGACTTTTAGGCCATGCATAGTGAGAACCTCATCCATCAGATGAGTACATGTTTTTCTGCTGTGATTTAAGATTTTTTTTTGGAGCAATCAGGCACCCTGGAGAAACCAACATAGCTGAGATTACCAGAATATTGTGATTATTGTATTTGTACTGCAGGAGCATCTGGAGTTCAGGGCCCCAATGGGCTAGGCACTACATGAAGCAGCAGCTCTGGCCCCAAAGATATTTCTGTTTCCCATCACATCAGAAACTTAATTTGATCAGATCAATGGATGGGGTTTCCTGGTTACATTCAGCCTGAACACTAAGATGTCTGAGGCCAATGGAGAATCCCTGCCGAGCTACCCCTCTCTTCCACAGCCCAGGCTGTTAACTATAGGTGTTCCAGGTCCATGGCTCAAGAGGTCTGGTCTTTTTGACAGGTGGAAAGTGGTTTCCTTGGCTGTCAAACAAGCCCAAAGCATCTTCCAGGCCAGGGAGGACTTGGGTAACGTCAATGCTCCCTTTTCTGTATTATTTACATGCACGGTCTTCAAAAGGTAGCAAGTTCCTCTGCCCAGGATGTTATTTTCATTGCCAAGGAGAAACTTTAACCTCTGGTTACTCATTGGTTTTGGAAGGGACATAAACACTCAAGCCTCAATCATAAACCAACTCTTAAAGAGAAAGGAGTCGGAGACTTCTCCTACAAGCACCATAATTGCCCTCTGGTTTCTTGTTCCTTCTGAAGAAGCTGGCACCAACCACTATCCTAGACAGGATACTTGACAATACGGACCATTGGTTAGCTCTCAGATGGCCATGTTTTGGGGGGTGCACTCCCCCCACCCCCCTACCAATAAAGCTATGAAAGTGAACTAAAATGGAACTCAGATTTGAACATTTGTCATCTTCAAGTAGGTACAATGCTTGCTACCATAGTACGTGCGGAAGGGTCTAATGAGGTTGGTTTGGGTTTCAGCCTGTTTGTACTCAGCCACCGTCACATAGGATAGCGAATGACACCTAATTTTGTTTTACAGCAGGTGGGCAGTTCCATGTTTTTGCAGGTGCATTTTGAGAAAGCCAGTGGCAATGAAGCCATTGTTCTGATTTATACAAAAGCATGGCACTGGTCCAGCATGACAGGTGCTCAATCCAAAAACAAAAGCCACGCACCCTCAGAGCCAAAAGAACTCAACCCTCCTCCCCCCCCATTCTCATGAGAACCAGTATGTGAAGACCCTATTGTCAGTCACTTCCCCCAGAAACAGCTCAGTTCAATGTTACCCTCCCAAAACATTTTCCACCCCTCCCCCTTCCCCAGCCATAAACACTATTTTGCCTCCCCATACAGACTCACCTCCCCTATTTTGCCTCCCAAAATCAGCGACATTGCAAGTGGTCATCTGCACATGAAGCCAGCCAGACTCTCTAGGGTTCAGCAGATGACCACAAGCTGAACTCAGTCCTCACACAACTTCTGTTCCTTCCCTCATTACTCTTCCAGCCCCTTGAAGTAAGGCACAGGTGAGCATTAGAGAAGTTCTTTTGATCTCCTGTTTTCATAGAAGTTGGAACGGACGTGGCTCTCAGTTACATCAGATGAAAGTTTGCACTTTGATGCAAGCTTCAAAGGGACAGCTAGCTTGTTTGGGGGAACTTTTCAACAAGCTTTTATGTCAAATCTGAGTGGACTCAGCTCCTGGGTCCTCAGCCTGCCCCCAGTTCAGAAATAAAGTTAGCACGGTGAACTTTGCTCCTAAAGCAGAGACAAAACTGCAGCCAGAGTGATAATGATTACATGAAACGTGTTTACACTAAACCCCAACACTTGCTGGAAATACATTTAGCAAGTTGACTGTTGTGGATAAATCATTTCGTATAAAAATCCAAGTCACACCAGCCCTTGGGTACTGTATACACAGGTATAATTGCCTGCATTCTATAGCAGAACTAGCAGAGTGCAACAGAATCAGTGTGCAGCTTCTTGTAAAAAAAAAATAATAATTTGGATAAAAGGGCTGTGATCACTCCATCCATTGTGTGGACAACACAGTTTCAGCCATAGGAGGAGGCAGAGCAGGGTTAAATGGTAGCAGGCAAAGATCGAAACTTCTCCCAGAACACAGTATGCAACCCTCTGGGAGCATAAGTTAGAGCTCTAACAGCACATTTTCTCAACTCCTGACAGATGCAACTGGCCAGATAGTGGCACATTAACGTGAGTGTCAACCTCAACCTGGCTTCATTAGCTTTGTGCTAGATCAGTTGTCGCACAGACTCAGATAAATGCAATACAGAAGAGTCCTTGGCAGCTGCAGCATGCACACTGCTTCAGGTTCAGAGCTGCTATTGTGGGCAGGAGTGCTTGTTTACAGAAACATTTAGTTTCTATGGCAACATATTGCCACAAACCTAATGAGATAAGATGTAATAAGCAGGTGGAAACTATTTACTCTAAAGGTAAACAGCTTCTGCCTTTCAATTATCACAGGCCACTTTGGGTTATCAAAACTGATCATTGATTAGGTTCAGTGAATTTAATGACTGATCATTTAAGTGCTGATGTATTAGCCATCCAAACCGAAGTACAGCAGATTCAGCATGAATCATAGCAGCTCTAAGACTGTGTGCGTCACTTCAAAGGGCGAGGACTGTTCAGCCACCACATATGGTCCTTGGCTGAGACTACTAGCAAGGTACCAGACCAGGAAGGGATAGCACTCCACGGGGGACTGGACTGAAGCCTCAAAACTAATTTAAAACAAAAAATATTGAACATCCATCCATATGTTCATTACTACATATGCAAATGGATTGTACCTTGTGACCTAAGGGGTCTCAGTCTCTATATTTTATCCACCTGCAAGTTTCAGTCCCCCTACAGACTTTGAATTGGTCAACCATTCATTTATTGATGGGCTCAGGTTTACTACAGCCACACACAATTTCAATTTGGAAGCAGCTAATTTAAGTGAGGCAGGTGTGGTTGAGACTATGAACTGAAAGAGTTATTTAATTACCAGTAATTAAATAGGAGGGGAGACTGAATATATGCCTTCTTCATTTCTACTGTGTATCAAGTCACTATCTGTGAATTTTAAATATTGTATCAACAAGGCAGATGGCACAGCGATGCTAGTTCACTCTAAATCATGTTAACTATGAAGCATCTTACAGCAGTATGATGGTTTTGTCTGATCACGTATTGCCCACCCACCAAACCAGTCATTTTAGCAGCAAGACAGGAAAGTTTTAGACATGGCATCAAATACTTGCATTATGAGAATATTAGTCAAGGCTAAAATAGGGTCAAACATGGCTGATTGCTTGAAGCATTTTGTTGGTGACTAGTTAGTGACAGTAGATGTACACACTAACAATACATGTGGTTGGAAGTTAGCATCACTGGGGCCTGCTGACTCATTTTAGATTGTCTTCTAGTATTTGAAGAAACAGCTCTATTAACAATCTGAGGTGGTTTTTAACATGCACATTTTAATGAAGCAAAACTGTTTTAATAAGTTATAAGATACAATTTTACAATCCTGCATTTTATTCCAGTTTTATTTGTTTTCATGTCCTACTTTACAATGTAGTAAGTATTTCACATTAAGGCACAAAGCACAGTAAAAAAAACCTATTACTCAATTTCCCCAATAAACTGTGTTCAAAAGTAGTGCATCAACATTTAGCTATTTTGTAGGAGTTGTATGTGGGAACCTCTTGCTAGGAACTGGAGGTAAGCATCAACATATTTCTAACAAATCCTTCCTAATCATACAAAGTTAAAGCTTATTTAGCAAACGTTTTGCTCAAACTACAGCATTGGTAGTAAACCTCAGTTAGGCATTTGAGACGTATCATGAGATAGTTTTAAGTGTTCATTCCTTACTCATAAGAAGGGATGATGAGCCTGTGTGCATTTTAGAGACTTTGCAGTATGAAAGGGATTTCAGGACATGAAGGTGCTCTACTGAAGTCCTTGGATTGCAGTTCTCATAGGATGTGTCCAAGTAGCTCGTGCTTACTCTAGTTACCTTGTAAATTCATAGCACTACTGTTTATTGATCATTTAGACATGCTACTGTGAAAGCTAGTTTTCAATCACAAAGTTGCTTCACATAGGGGTAATTCACCTGCTCCAAAAGTTAGAGTTAATCTTTTGATAGTCTTTCCTTTTATGGAGAGGCCTCTGAGCTGTATGGAGTCTCACCTGGCTTGGATAAATAAAACCTTTCAATCAAGTTAAGCCAACTGACTGGAGCTGTGCTTAGAAAAAGATTTCTGGGGAGTTATGACCAAAAAGTCATGATTGCAGAGTGCCAGAGTGGAGTCAGAGCAAGCTTCTCTAGTAAGTTTCACTAGAAGCCCAAGCTAATTAAAGCCACTATTACAAAGCATCATGGAAAAAAAGCTAACAATATAGTTTTACAAGGCATTAAATACAGAAGGGCTGAAAAACAAAGTTACTTCCTGGTAGCTTAAGATTTGCTATAGCAAAATTAAGCACTCCCTCTTTTCTGAAGTGTAAACAAGTAGCAAAGCATTTTGTAAAATAGTCTCATGTGAGTGGTAGTGCCACTAATAGTTTTTCATAATGTTAAGCATTAAAATTGGTCAAGTATACAAAGGCACGTATTTAGTACCTGTTTTACCTCATTTCTTTACAGAAAGAAATTTGAACTGGGGACAGCCCAAGTCATATTCCATAACTAAATGTAAAGTCTCCAGTTAAAAAACAAATCAGTAGTTTAAGATACCCAATTACAAAAGAAATTCCAGTTTTCAATTAATACCTCAAGTCAACATCCACAAGGAAAGTTAGAGTCTTAGTTATCCATGATTCCCAATGTTGATAGTTACCCACTAACAGTACTAAAGGTACAATTTAAAAAGGATATTAAATAGATTTACATTATATAGTAATATTTAGGTAAAAAGTTGGAACACTTCTAAAAACAGTTACAGAATTTACTTTTGGATGTATTGAAATGTGAGCTGCATATATCTAGATATTGTGTTTTGCAACAGAACTGCAAAAACAGTATTTTTATAAATCTGAGTTGCAGATGCAAAGAGGATAGATACTCGAAGAGCTTAAGGAACAGTGACATGGAATGGACTTCCAGGAATGTGCGCTTCGCCCCACTTCACTGCCAGAACATAGTCACCCTTTTCTTTGACAACGTATGTTACATTGTATTGGTGGTTTCCCAAGTGTTTCACAGATACTTCTTCGCATGGTGTTGTGGGTCCATGGACACCAACTAACAGCATATTCGAACCTATGATACAATAAGAGTGTTAGCTTTTATAACGATGGCTAGGTAAAAAACAAACAGATGGCTTATGGATAGTCTTCATTGCTGTACTACCACAATATGGTCCCCCAACCTAAAATGCTTACCATCTTGGCCTGTGTTTTGGGTCATTGTTGTGATTTGTTTATATAGCAATAATCATTTTAGAACCTAGAAGGACTTTGTATTTACATCTTTGGAAGAAGTACTCATTAAGCTAACATTTCATTTACATGTATTGCATCTGATCTGCATACAAGATGTTGCTACCATCATAGGCCTGGCTTGACATGAGTAACTGGACATGGGGGAGGCCTTATTTCTTGGGAGACAGGATTAGGAAGGTATCAGCTGGCTGGAAACAGAACATCTGTACTAGCTAAGATAAAGATGAATATCCAGGGAACCATTTACAGAGAACAAGATAATGGATAAGGTAAGTAAGAGGTAAAGAGTAAGTCATACATGGACAGGGGCTGGTTCCTATAAAGTGACCAAGACAATCCCAAAACATGTGATGCAATGTATAATTGCAACATAACATAAGTATATGAAGGAAGAGTTCTGCTGTGTAACTTTGGACATGTGGTACACACTAGATCCCTCTGATCAACTCAGTATAGCTTTGTTGTATGCTAAATAAAGGAACTTCAGTTATAAGACTGAGTCAAACTGGTTTTTTGGGGAACCTAAACAGTGATGCCATGACTCAGGTTCCATTCATCTGGAGCAGATAACAGAGCTTATTAT
The DNA here is from genome assembly GCF_026122565.2 of Emydura macquarii macquarii. Lineage (NCBI taxonomy): Eukaryota > Metazoa > Chordata > Testudines > Chelidae > Emydura > Emydura macquarii. The sequence goes on along the minus strand of NW_027131105.1, from coordinate 12,503,385 downwards.
GCTTTACCGTCAAGGATCACAACCCAGCAGTTTAGCCATGGCATTGGAGGGGTTTAAATCTGATTAAGTTAGTACCACTCTGGAGAAGCGGGTTAAATATAAGGGTGGATCTTATGACTGCTCAGAGAATTAGAGGGAGACCAGGTGTGGGTGCAAAAGGCACTCCAGAGGGAAAAATCCTTGTCAAGGCACAGTGACAGTCTGTTCAATGCCACTGAAGTTTTGAAGAATAGGACCCATTGACAGCCATGGAATAAGCACTATCTAGTTATCCCTAAGGCAAAGCAAGCCCATATCAAAGCTGCAGTTTCACATGTATTTTTGATGGCTAAAACTTTAACAAAACGTGCCACTTTGAGGATGGACTGCAAGTCAAAAAACCTAATTAAAGTTGTTAAAAAGCAGCTTAAATGTGTCATCTGCTTGTAACTTGAAATTTACAAAAGGAAAACTTCTGAAGTATAAAGCCATTTTAGGTAAAAATGTTCAAAAGGAGCTCAGCTATGCCAAACAAATGTAAAGTATTTATTTGATCTGTCGTAATAAACTGTTTACAACTTAGCAAGGGGATGCAAAATTTAAAAAAGACGCATTCTATTTTTTAGAGGTATGTGTAAATTTTTTTTTTTTTTTTTTTTTTTTAAAAAGAGATTCCATCCATATCCTTAATTCAAGGTTGCAAAGCTGACAGATGCTCTTTGGGCAGCAGCCACCATCTCCTGGCACTCTTAGCTTTGTTAGTTAACCCTTCAAGTGTCAATGCTTTTACAAAGTTAGTGTTTTAAATTCAGTTATAAATGTTAAACCATAAATTGGTAAATGAAGACCAGGAGAAGGGCAGCCAGAACCAGAATTTACAGCACAAGGAAGAGGGCCAAGTACTGCAAGAATTCGTACCATTTTTACTTTAAGGTACTCCAAACTGTTATAACCCGCAAATAAGACTGATACCTTTGCATTATAAAGCATCCTTTGTGACACCTATAAAAGTTGGCTCATTAAGTGTTGGGGTTTATAGGGTATTATACCATGTGTACATATGTACATAAAACCTGCTATGTAGTTTCCCTCCACACTCTTAACATGACTTCTTTGGGGCTCCATATGAAGGTGAATAGTGACGTGTGCTTATCACCCTGAACACTTCAGTTGCATCTTCTAACCCTGCTCCCTTAGGGTCTTTGATTTACTTTGTTGCGTCCCTGGCTCAGAGTTTAGGCAGGATCTGGTATCTACTCAACCAACCATCTCTATCGGGCCCCCTCAACATGCATGGTACCATGCACAACCTTCCAGCAGAGCGAAGGTTACAGTGGCAAGACAATCCCTCCCCATACTCCCTGCAGCATGGATTTCCACACAATTGATTCCCCTTCTTCCTGCCATTATGCCTGATGAATCAGTCAATTGCCACCCACATTCAGTTTGATTAATGGCTAATAGGCAGCTCACAGTACAATCACTTTCCTATCCTCTAGAAATGAATTCAGTTAGCTAGAAGTTTACCACCCTAGGATCCAAGTTTTTCATCCTGGTCTGTCCCTGGACCTTTAAGAAGCCATAAATTAAACAGTTGCAGATCTGTATTGCTTTGAGATCAAATTCTGAAATCCATACCTGCTTTGCTGCAGTCTACAGTAAAGCTGCTTTTTTGACCCACAAAAGCCTTTGAGAGTCCTGCACCTCTGGAGGTCACTCTGCTGGCATCAGATGTAGACTTGGGAATGGCGCTGTAGCAGGTTTCTGTTGATGACCTGGTCACTGATTCTACCATGATTGAGCTAGTTTCATTTGCACTGCCTGGGCTAATGAGTCGCTGACCTAGAAAAAGACGACAGATTTGAAACAGGCAGGTTTCTCAGTGCTTTTAAAAGAAATTCTGGAAAGTTAGAGGAAGTAGTTCATGTCAATAGGCTGAACCAAGATTTATTTTGATCTTGGGCACTTTACTGCAGTAGCACCTGCAGATTCCATCAGGAACAAGGATTCATTGGACACACTAGAAAGATATCACATCTGTGCCCTAAAAATACCAACACTTATTGTAATTCAGTTGTCTTCTGTTCACTGCCCACTAAGTTTGTGGTGAAGTGGGTTTCTAATCAGGAAGAAATGCACTATCAGGACTGATAGGTATAAAAAGTTGTTAGAGAAGAGCATTAGTGCTCTTCCACTGAGACCTGATTTTTGCTTCAGCAGTACAAAGACTAATACTAAGTATTGAGTTTACATCTAGCACAGTAATATGCACACTGCGGACTTCACACAGCAAGTAATCAAGGTTCTCTTATTTCCTGAACTCTCGCATTTTGATTTACAACCTAGGTGCTAGTTATGTTTGCAAACTACTGAAGAATAGTACATGCCCAAAACTTACTCATGGTGTAATATTTAAAGACAGGACTTGTTCATTATAGTTCATGAGACAGTAGATTATCCTAGTAGGAGCTAATCTGAATGAACATTTGCTATTATTTCGGAGAGCAATAGCACTCCAGTGCTTTTAAGCAGACCCCACGACATCTGCAGGGCTTGAAAGCCAAACAGGGACTTCAGATTTAACGAAGTCAAACTGTTTGAGAGAAAGGAGTATTGTGCTTGAGTCACCAAATGCAAGTGAGATGTCACATCCTTGAGTTGGTAGAAGAGAGTGGGTGCAGTTTTGTAGCAACTTTGTAAACAAGATTTCCCCAAGACAACAGGAGGCTACACAGTGTGGTGGCATTTTACAGCTAAGACAAGTTGTGCTGCGTGATCTTTGGCAACTCAAGCATTAGAAATTGAACTTCATTCCATGCTTGTGCACAGTATTGTCAGACAGTGAAAGTCCACTGAGTTTTCCCTGTATTAGCCTAAGAAAGCTATTCAGAAGGTACCATTATCTGTAGATGTGTATGCCCTCTTTCTTAAAAAATGTTGTTCCCTTTAGGAAAAGGGCAAGTCAAAGACGAGATGGCATCAAAAGTAAAATTGCCATTTATATCAGGGCAAAGACAAGTTTGTAGCTGTCACAAAAAAGGAGACGGTAAGGTATGTTTCACCACCAATGCAGTAGCTCCAGCATGCTGAATTTTCAGTATGTTTTAGGGAAGTTTTTGTTCCACCAAGGAAAAGCTCTGAATAGCCAGCACCTCTGGTGTCTGTCTCAACCGGTTCTGAAATAGGATCTCTTACTATCTAGAAGATTGTTGAGGGCAGAGCATTCCCCACCTCTCAGTCTTCAACATCATTACCCAAATCTTAAATCCCTTTGCAATATTGCACTGAAACACTAGAGGCAAACTGAAGACAAAACTAGTTTATGCCATCACCGGTTAGTATTTTTACCTGTAACTTTTGCCTTGAAAGGGCTGCCCATTATGTGATTAGGTCCACCATATTTAATTCCAATTAGATAGTTTCCTGGAGCCATAGGAGTATACATGACATTGTAACCCTCAGGAGTTTCCTGGCAGTCCATTTTCACCTTTGAAGGCCCTTCAATTGTAACAGAGAGTGTTCCTGGCCCAGCTTTGGTTGTGTTTATGACAAACTCTGATTGCAGTCCTGGAAAAAGGTTTAGCATAAGAATTAAAAACCTTAAAGTAGGAAAAGTGGTAATGCTTAGCTATTCATTAGCACATACTGTTACACAAGATGACTGAGATTTAGCTAGTGAAATAAAGCAAGAATTGGTATCAAAAAGCTTGTTCACCTTTACAGCCTGGTAACTGCAAGGCAGCCATGAATAGTCTAAGACTTTGGTGCTTTGAAACAGATGATTAAGTAAAGTAGGTCAAGATCTTTCGCCCGTTTCTACTCACTTATTCTGAACTCATGCCAGTGAAACTCCACTAACTTCAGTGGGGCAGAATACGCATGTTTTCAGAAATACCACTCCAGGTTTTACCTGTATGAAGCCATTATTGGCTATTCCTAATCAAATGCTTTTGCCCATCTTTTGGGCATCAGAAAGATGTAACAGAAAAGCCCTTTGAGAATTTAACAGGAGTTGAGGATTTTATGCTGCATGGGAGGCTAATTTAAAGAGATTTTAAAATAACCCTTTCAGTCCCATTTGCAGCATACATTGATGTAGCACTGCTCCAATCTTAAACCCAGATACATTTAGCTCTTTACAGTCAAGATCCCCATCTCACTGCATTTTACAGCCACCCATCACTGAAGGCCCCCAGCAGTGTCAATGGATCACACGAGCCACACTTGGCCAGGATAAGTCTAATATTTTTGCAAGAACTGTATCCATTCAGATTAACCTGGGTAGCCCTCCAAGCCTTCTGCTGGAATAGAAGCAAAGCTTTGGTTTAGTTATAGCAACAGTTCAGTGAGTTATTGGTTTGTGTTAACAGCAACAGCACAATGTCATCAAGATTTCACAGAAAGTTTTAAGCAAGGCTTTCAGTCTGTCTACTGTCAGCTCTTTGTCTCGTCAGTGACTAGAGTCTTGAAGCAGGTATACCATGCACAGCTGACCATATACTACATTAAGCTTACCTGAATATTCCCTTTCCAAAGTTTACTATTCAACAAGACTAGGAATAAGTCTTTAAATGTGGCAATGGACTGAATAGGAAGTTGCTAGTCACCATTTTCTATTACACCATTATGAAAGCTGTTTAGTAGAACATCTGCTACCATGTGGATGATGTGCGGCAATCCTGTATCAGACTATGGAGCCCATATAATATAGTATCTCCTCTGGCAATAGCCTCTGTCTTTGAAAGGAGAGCCTCTTATTCCAACCCAGTAGTGTAGGGAAAGAATGTTCTTCCAACACCACTGCAAGTAGTCGGCTTATACTAAACAGGATGGGAATCTACCCCTTCTCTCTGCTTGTACAGTTATGGGTATGTCTACACAGGGGCAAAAGACCTACAGCACAGCCCTGGCTGGCCTGGGCTCATGCTGCAAAACTAAAATTGCAGTGTAGACATTCAAGCTTGGGGCTGCAGCCTGATCTCTAGGACCCTCCACCCTTGCAGGATCCCAGAGCTTGGGCTCTAACATCTACACAGCAGTTTGTTAGCCCCCTGAACTGGAGCCCGGGCCCAAGCTAGCTGACCCAGGTCAGTTGGGAGTTTAAATCTGTGTAAACATACCCTATAAGTGTGTTAGTGTTCAACTTGATCTCCAGTAGCAGTGATTTCTGCCAGTGTTGTTCAGAATCCTCGGCCCCTTTCTGCAGATTTAAGGGACTAGTGAAATTGTTTCAGGTGTTCCTAGCTATTAGCTACCAAAATCGTGAGTCCCTCAGACTAGTCTATTGAGAGTTTTGCCATGTTGCATCCAGTAGTTCCCAGGTTAACAGGAACTCTTAGGAATACTCAATATTCCATAGGGGACCACTGACTGTTCCCTGAGTTAATTTTGCCCTGAAAGACACCAGTAACGTGTTTATGGATTAAAAGAAATTCATATCTTAAAATTGGTCACTGAGTAGTGTTAAGGGCAACTGGGGTAAAAAAAATAAGGTGGAGATATTTGATATTTATCACTGCTCTTCTGAACCCCACTGGTTACAGTGCCAACAGCTGCTGCCAATGATCTGCATTTTACCTTTCCAGAATAGAAATACTGCAAAGAGACCACAGCAGGGAGAAAAGAGAGAGAGAGAGAGAGAGAGAGAGAGAGGTGTGTGTGTGTGTGTCCCCGTCCATGCTAGCTATTGGACGTTACTATACATATCAAAATGAAAAATCTTAGGTTTTAGCTGGCTACACAGGGTGTACGGACAATTTAAACATGCCAAAATATGAGTGCAAGACAGTCTTTGTAGTTGATTACTAAGGGTAAGACACGATCTGGGAATTAAGATACATTCATGTGTTTGAATGTTTAAAGAAACTGACAAGCTATCTCCAGGCAGAGCTGAAATGAGATTCCAGACTTCCAACAAGAGCAATATTTCTAGATAATGCTTGTTTAAAGTTTTGCTTATTCCTAATATACAATCCAGAGATGTGATTTCTCCTTAAACAGCATTGGAAGCTTAAATTTAAAGACCCCCGTAAACTTCTAAAATGGCTAAGTGCCAACAGGAAATAGAAAGCTGACTAGATGCTTGCAGGTGTTACCTAGCAATATGATTTGAATTGGGAAACAGCATAAGCTACAAGACTAGTAGCACAGGTGTTCACCGAGAAACCCAAGCCTTCATCCCATTGCATAAAGTCATTTAGTACAGATAAGATTTCTGGAGACCAGTTTTTGCCATTACAGGCTTGTCATCAAGCTCAATGGCAGGGATAAAATAAAAAAGAAGTTCAAACTTCCCAGTCTCAGTGGTAAAAGATAGATTGGTAAAAGTGATCAAGACTACCTGAGTTACATAGCGTAGATCTGCACCTTTAGACATGGACACCCCAATCCACAAAGGTCATTAGGTGCTTATGTCTGGGGTTGGGCAGGTCTACGTCCCAGGGTTAAGCCCAACTGCAATCCACAAAACTCCTGCTGAACCCCGTAGGTGCCTAAACTCACTTGGCACCTAAGTTCTGGCTTCTGGACACACAGACTGCTATCCCACTCTAGGCATCCAGACACTTATTTCCCACCCAAGCGATTCACAAACTGGGCAAGACAGGTGGATGAATGCCTATCTGGTAGGTGTGCTCAGATATCACCTAACAGACTCGGGTCCCATTCAAAATCTGGCCAGAGTTGTTATCCACCATATAAAGGTCTAACCACTGGGTCACAGCACTCACCTCAGATGTAGGAGACCCAGGCTCAAATCCTGCCCTCTGCCAGAGAAGTGGTAGTATTTGAACAGGAGTCTCCTACTTCTCCGCAAAGTGCACTGCCCACTGGGTGTGGGATGTTGTGATGCAGGGGTCCCTCAATCTGAAGTTGATCCACTATAGATAAATACTTATTCATTGGACCAGAGCAGACGTTAGTATAGTCCGGTAGTTAGGGCACCCATCTGGGAAGTGAGACCCAGACTCCAGTGCCCCTACTCCAGATCACTCATGTATCCACAGGAGAACAGCTTCAGGGAGGCTCTCCAAATACCACATAACTCAGTGTTTAGAGCACTCCCAAGAGCATTTGAATAGGAGTCTCCCACCCTCTCCCCCCTTCTGCTGGGGGGGGGGGGAGGGGAGGAGAGAGACAGACACAAAAACCAAACCTGTCTCCCACATACCAGATGAGTGCTTCAACCCCTAAGCTACCAGTGGAGGTTGTGTAGAGCAAGACAGGAACTTAGCTGCTTAATTATGGTCTTATGGGAGTGAGTTAAGCCACCTGACTTCAGGAGATAGGTGCCTATCTCAATTTAGTGATTCACAAACAGGAACCCATCATGGGAAGGGGTGGGGCATATGGGACACACCCCTCATCAGCATTTCCATTGGCTAGTTTAGGTAGGGAGCTTCCTAGTGTCCTGGATTACATTCTAAGGCATTTACCTCTCCCATTTATTGGGAAGGAGCCTAGACACCTCCCTCAGCCTTTGCTGATTTCAGTGTTCAAGATTTTCTAAGCATCTAAAAGTCAGTCCCCATGATGCTCAGCACACCTGAGTCCCTCTGTGGATCTGGACTTGAATAAAACTCACCCTGCGCTATCAATGATCTCTTCCGAAGCTATTTGGGCAATAAAGTTGAAAATTCCTTTATTTAAAAAAAAAAAAAAAGCCATCTTCTTTTGATTTCCGCATAACCTCATGTGTTAGAGCTTCCCACGTGGGAATAAAGCCAAAGTATTTCCAGAGTTCCAAGGGACCACCTAAGTTGCCTTGTGCTAACTGGCACAGATTTGCCTAGCCCAGTTACTGAACCATTAGAGTGACATTTTTGCTTCGGTCTCCAGAATTTGCAGTCATCTTTAGCCCTATGAGTTGCTGGTTTTACACTTCCATTAAGCTTTGTAACAAGGCAGAGTAAGAATGTGTGCCAGAAAATAAAGACGCTTGTTAGTTTAGCTGCCTTGGCAGAGAGAAAGAAACAAACATTTAAAGGTATTTAAAAACACAGCTGAAAAACAGCTCTTTTGAAAGTGCTAGAAGGGAGAATTTTCACTGGGCAAAATAGTGTTTACAGTTTGATTCCAGATTTTTTTTTTTAAAGGGACATTACCTGTGGTACCACTCTCTAGACCTGGTCCATTTGCAGTAACAAGCGCTGGATTGCCTGCCTGCCCTGGTTCCCCAACTCTGACTTTAAATGGGCTGCCCACCACATGGCTTCCATTAAACTTCACATCAATAGAGTGAATACCATTTTCATGTGGGATGAAACGAACAGCATACTTATCTGTAAGACAAGCACAGTGAATTATCTTTCAGTACTTCAGTAATATTGCCAGTAAGAGGATGTAGCAACCCAGATGAACTCCCCAACATTCAGTAACATTTGAGGATCCAGAACAGGCAAGTGGAGTTGCACAAGTTCTGCTTTTGATCTGAAGTAGGACTCTGCTCAATAGGGTGCCAGTCCTAGTTATGACAAAATTCTTCCTCCACCACCCCCCACCACCTCGTTTACTAGCAAGTGATCTTAACTGTCAGCAATACTGAAGAACCAATATAGCTTTAGCTAGATCTGCTACACAACCTGTTGTCAATTTGCTATATAGAACGAGTCAAGCCAAATCCCCTTTCAAATAGAGAGTTGCATGTTCAACCCTGGGAGGGTCGTTAAGTTACTTGGGGTTCCACATCTGAGGGAGTCACTCGACCATACAGTAGAGTCAACTTTTTGGCTTCACACATTAACCCAAGGAAAAAGGCTATTTAAGTCTATGGGCAACACCCACTGACGTTTGTGGGAAAGGCCCATTGAGTTCAAAGTCCAAATTTCACTGAAGCTGTTTTCAGGCATTGAAAATACTATGCCAGAAGCAGCAGCATAGCACAGTTCTGTCACTGATGTTCTTCCCAGTCATTTAGGCTTTGAAATGAACTGTCATACCAAAGTTTGTAAAAGGAAAATAGTCATTAAAATGGGAAATCATTGACCATTCCTTACACAAGAAAAAAGTTACATTTAGTGTTTCTATTTCTGTAGCAATACAAAAAAATATCCGTCAGCCAATGATTGCCAATTGAAGATGCAACTTTGAATAAAGCCTATTTGCCCTTTATGAAGAGTCAGTTTTGTACTGACTGAGTTACAGAACAAGTACTTGGAGGCACCCAGAACAAAAAAGTTTCATTAACAGTATTACGTGCAAATCTCACTGCACTAGAAAGTAAATAGAGTACTGGGAACTCAAGAATTTGTACTGAGCAAGATAATTCGAGCCCTGAAATAAGGTATTTTTCAAATGATCAAACATTGTCCACTTCATTTTTACAAAACAAAGTTTACACTGAGTTTATTTTTTGAGACTGGGCAAGAAAATGCACCACATCCCGATGGGACAATTCTAGTTGAAGAGTTCCAAAAGAGTTGCTTATTTTTCTGGTTTGTTTCTACCAAGCCAGAATGACTTGAATTGCCAGCTACAGTGGTGGCGCAAAGATAATGGTCAGCTGGTGTGAACATGGTATTTAATCACTATACTTGGCACATCAATTATTGATATCCAAGAGATATGGCAATCTGTGCTATGTTTAAAAATGCATCAGGCTTTCATTCATTCAAGTTCTTACCAGGCTCCAGTTCAGAAACATGACATTCTTCTACAGCTCCAGAGGGGCTATGAACTTTAGCATCTATCTTGCCCTTAGCCCCATTAAGCCTTATAGCAAAAGATGCTGGCTGGTTAACTTTTAATCCAGATTCCTAAAAAAAGCAATGTATTTAGATTACCAAATTTCATTTTTTTTCAGTGGTTTGAGAGACAGCCCAATGACAGTAACAGCATATTTGTAAGGACACTATCTTTAGTTACCAAAACAATTACTGCTAGGAAACAAAGGCATAGTTGAGTATTTCAAAATTCAATGATCCTGATCCTAAAGCTCTCTCTCTGCATTATCTTCATTGTTTGCCATTTTTAAAAATGGCAGACTTGTGTCCTGTAGACATTAACAATGGATTAGTCAGTCAATGATTAACTGGGACGCTGTTACACTTTCTACAAGCTATTCAACAATGCTTATTTACTTATAGCTAGGAATTTTGACATTCCACACGTAGTTTCATACTCCTACTCTGTCATGAAGCAATCATGAACACTGTTCAATATCTGTCACCCACTATCAGTGGAGGTGGAGTAGATTTTCAGATGCTTGAGATTTTAGTTAAATATTAGCTATCATTCAACTTCGCCTGCTGAGTCATTCCAACATCAATTCAGGAGAGAGAAATCTATCAATGCAGCTGTCAGATCCAAGTTAGTTTTAGATTTACTGCAACATGCTATATTTAGTGTCATACGTGACAAATGACAAACTAAACATGATTTAACATGAAACCAGATATTGCTGTGCTACGTAAAGACCATCAATATATTATGTTAGATTTCAACAAGAAATCAGTCCCAACAAGTTATTTCATAGTTATACATGTAATTGATGGGGGTCTGCATCACAGAAAATGATTGCATTTGACTATGCTTTAGCCATGTTGACTATAATACTTTGCAACAAGAACATACTTTACCTGATCTTATTTGCTGCTATATCCTGAAGAGGGAAATAAATGTAACTGAGCAGAATTTTAATCTAATTTATATTGTACTTAAGTCCACCCCTGACAAAATTTAGCTGATGGTGCAGATTTTTGAACAGGGTTGTACAGAATATTCAGCTTTATCTCCCTCTTCAGAGAAATTAGTTAAGAGCATTACTGTAAAAAGTCTTTAAATGAAACACAAGAAAATCATCAATACCACAGTGACTAATTAACACCCATGTAACTCTGTTTAGATTCAACCAGAATTACTAGCTCATGTTAAATAGCAGTTTAAAATTGAAACTATGAAAAGGAGATTAAATCTATATAGAGTATTAATCAGGTTGTGTTAAAGGAAAAGAGATCTAAGCTAGAACAAGAACTCTAGTGGGAGAGCCACTTGAATATTGCAAGCACAGCAAGACCTAGGCACAACTTACACATGGAAATCAGTCTCACTTCCAAGTGAGTTTTTAGGTTTAAACCACACCTTTAATGTTACTTGTATTAAAGTACAAGTAACCACAAAAAGTTATAAGTTGCTAAGTAGAACAGATAAGCCCAGAACGAATAAAGCTGGAACTCACATTTGCTGCTGTTGATGAACTATTTCAGCTGCAAGTTTGTGGTTTTAGAATGTTGACATAAGTGAACTACCGCCTTGTGTTCAATCTGTTTGACCACAGGGATTCTCTGAACAAGCCTAAAGTAAATGCTTGATTAAGCGTGCTATCTTGTCTGGGTTTAAAGCTGTGGCCAAACGTGTTCCCTTACAAGTCATTTCTGTGAACACAGTGAGTAGTTACCAGTCACTGCGTCCACATTACAAGAGGTATTTCAGGGATAAGTGGCTATGGGCTATATTTAGAAACTATAGGCTCATTCAACTCATAGGCAACTCTGCCAGCTAGTTGGAGGAGCAATTCAAGTTTTACAGCATCACTGTTCCCTCCAATATAACTTTTGGAAATTCAATAAGAAACTCCCAATGTTAGCAACTGAAACTTGGCTAAATATGCTTTAAAAAATACTATTTGGAGTTGTAGCCAGTCTAGAGGAGAGTCCTAAAGGTCCATCTCCCTTGATGGCCAAAGGGCTTTAAGTTGCTTCAATCTTTTTCTAGCTACAACTTTCGTTTAAAGTGACTGTATGAATCAATTTTAAACTGATCACCTAAAACTTCAAAAACAGGATTATTCCAGGCTCTGAGAACAAGGACAAAAATCAGTCAGCATGTGGTCATTTATGAAGATGTTTCCTTATGTCTCACCTGAAGGCTAGTAACAGTGAGTCTGCGAGCATCATCTGACGGGGCGATGACAGGAACTAGGTAGGGGCTTTCTGGAATATGCTCATCATTGAATTTTATGGACACCTCATAGTTACCTGAAAGACAAGAAAGTAGTTCATAAGTAAGCCCCAAAAATCACTGTTTTTGAATGTCTATTTCAGTAGTATCTGAACTCACTACGTACCAGGTTCTTGAGCAATGTAGGATACACCACAAGAGCCATCCTTGTGGTCTTCAAAGGCGATTTCGGCTTTACTTGGACCTTCTACTGCAATAGAGAGCCCCCCAGCTCCAGCTTCTCTTGTCCAGATGCTAAATTCAGCTGTTGACAAAGCAGAGTTCTCACTGTAGACACTGCCAGATTTTGCATCCTTCTCATCAAGTATAATATTCCCTATGCAATGGTGTGCAAAATACTGAGGCACCATGGTGATGACTCCTACCCAGGCATGATCAACTTTGTCTATTGCTTAAACAGGTTTTACCATTTAGATTTAGAAAATTTAATAGTAACCGTTAATTAATTCTCAGGTGGTGTTACTGACCACTCTGGTGATGGTACAAGTACCTTCACCTACAGCAGAGGCAGAATTATCATCAATCAGGTTTACTCCAGTTGTTGGAGCCTTAAATGCCCAGCCCAGTCAGAGTTCTCTATTAAGCATGGATTTAAACACCCAGATGCAAATCCTTTGTGCAGATGTGCTGTACTGGCATTAGGCTAAGGTAGACCGAGGCAAGTTGCATGAGTGTAAAGTTGTTTTGCAGTGTCTGTATTAGAGGTTTGTGTCAGTTTAACTATAAACCTTAGGACAGGTGACAGCTCCTAGTCAAGACAGGCCCATGGTAACCCTAGGTCAGTCTGACATGTTACTGGACATGAATTTAAAAAGCTGAAGCTCTCTCTAAAGACAACCTCCTCCACCCATGCAATGCAGCTGGATTTATCTTCCTTAGCCTATATTTCAAATGACCACCACACAACTTGAAGCGATGCACCAATATTACAACTAAATTCTTGGTCACCAAACTATGCAGTCTTCTTTGCAGCAGTTGGACTCTAGTGTCAGTATTAACAACTTGCTGCTATAAAGCCAAATATGCAGTATTGTCTGCCCCACTTGTAGCTGGGAATACAAGTCAAGGAATTCTCACCTGGGATGCCTGCTTCTCCTCTCTCAAGGCCTGGACCTCCAGCTCTTACTTTATTAGCTCCTCCTTCACCAAGCGGTCCAACAGTGAATTGGAAAGGACTGCCTGGTACATGTTGTCCTCTGTATTTGACATCCACTGTATGGACCCCCATTTCTTGTGGCACAAAGCGGACACAGTATGTGTGTTTTCCAACTTCGCCTATTTCTGCATTGGTGATTCTTCCAGAGGGGCTAGTTACCTGAGCGGTCATGTCACCACTATCAATTTCTAGACAGAAAGCAAGACATTAACTCACTAATGGAACGAAATGATTAAAGTTGAGATTTGAGTCAATGGGCTTTTTAGGGCCCACTCCCTTAGACGCTTGTAAAAATCCCACCTAAACAGAGAAAAGCAAATCTATTAATATTAGGTGCTAGATTATAGAATATCATGAATTTAGCTTGCATTTAAATATTAAATGCATCTATGCATCCATGCTTGGTCTTCCATGATAGCTTTCAGTTTCTGGGCAAAGATGCAGCAGACAGGAGCTTTATAGTCTATCAAACCTACTTACAAGTCCAATAGTGTGATCCAAAGCTCCCTGCCACAGGGGCACAATGCACCATTTCTGTAGTTCTACCCTCCTAATATGGAAGACATTAAGCTTGAGAATGCTGTCCACCTGGTATTGTAGAGAAAGCCACGAATGGTCTGTTGCTTTTTTGGTTGGTCTAATCTGTCTTGTTGTAAGTGACAAAACGTCATGGATTTATGACCATGCTTGCAGAGCATCATGGACATGGTTGACAGAAGATGGCCAAGACCACTAATATGCACGCATCTGCATGGTCTTCACAGTGGAGTCATTTACCCTAGCTAGTAATATGCAGGTGGTTTCCTAGAAAAAGGTGAAATATTAATCAGCCATTAAGGCATGAAAAGCATGCACCATTTTTCAGGAAATAAGAGAAAAAGGAGCTTACAGATGGTGACATTTATAAGACATTCACCAATATCCTAGGAGTAATTTCAGAATATTGTGGTTTAACTCTGACGTATTCTTGAAAAATAAAGGTATTTGTTCACCATGATAAAGTCGTTTCTGGATGAGGTAAAGTAGTAAATAGGGTTGTCAGGAGGTTTAGACTGGGTACGTCACCACTTCAGGACAGTTCGGATTCATACCTCCACATTATGGAAGTAGCTACAGTCACTTTTTTCATTGTTTTTAAGGGAGGCCAATATGAGAGGGGCTTGCCTATTTAACCTCCTTTAATTCTTTGAAATTCCCTCCCTTAGTGCACTAAGTTTCTGCCCACTGTTATTCACTTTTTAACATGGTGCTTGTTAAGAATGGAAGTCATTCTAGGTAATTGAGTCTGAGGTTGGCAGTGTGCTCACATTTAATGTGCCCAGTGCTAAAATGCACTCTCCATCCTGATCAAACCTCCACTGAGCACTTTGCACTGCTGTGAACCCCAAAGACAGATAGATTGGAAAATCTGGCTCCTGACACTAGTTCATCCATCCCTGAAAATAGAACACTGAGGTTCTCTCAACTGAGTCAGGTGATTGTCCTTCAGCTCAGCAGACAGAAGAGTGGTTAAACTGACAAGAGATGTGAGGGAACTTCTCCAGAGATAGTCATTTGGAACCAAGTCACTAAAAGAAGGCAGTAAGAAAGTGAAATATAGGGAGAGGAAAGACTAGTGGAGACTGAGTTACTGTAATAGAAGATGAGAAATATTGTCAAAATACAGCTATAAAGTTCTTCCTCTAGAAACACCGTATATAAGCAAGTGGCTCAGGTACTATAACTATGGCGTACACAAGTTCTCACTTTAAATGTTCATAATACAACCAGTTATTTTAAATACCATTTGCTGAATGGAAAACTTCACTGAAAATATTTCATAAACATGTTGAAATATTTACAAGATACTAAGGGAGTGATAATGCATTTAAAGAATTGTTATGCAACTTTAAAAAAAAACAAAACTACATTTTCCTCAAGTTTGCCAAATAGAAATCAAACAAGAGTTACACAGAAGTTTAAGTTAAACCTAGAGACAGCACAGTATTAATTGTATAGCTCTACTTTCCACATCACTATATTTGGTGGTTTGAGATTATTCATTCAATAAGTTACTCCTCCTTTTGTTAAACATGGTTAGTCTACTTTTCAATAGCTTAACTAATTTATTGAAAAGTAAAATAAGTTTTAGGTCTCAAGACATTCTAGCATTTTAGCTAACAGCATGCTAAACAAGTAATCATTTGTAGGTCTCAATGTTCCCACTATACTTTCTACAGAAAGTAAGACATGGCTGTAAAACAAATTACAATGCATGAGATTTAACAGCAGGTCAGGAAGTAATGCTGTAATAATGCACTCAAACTATTTACCTGGAATTTTCAAGTTAAGATCACACATGCTTCCAACTGTTGCAACAGAGGGAGCTCCTCTTGTGCGTGTGATACTCTCCTTCACTCTTCCTTCGCCAGTTATTTTCACAGTAAATGGACTACCTGTAAGAAGCACATTTCATCTAAGTATTAGATAATAAAAAACCCTACCCTTCCATTCACTAAGAATTGAAACAGTTTCCCTAGTTTTTTCTAATTAGTGTAACAGATGAGAAATTAAAGATATTTAGTCAATACATAGCCAAAGACAGTAAATAGATATTATCTGCACTGCTAAGAAATTTTGGACACTTACTCCTGGTGATAAGCAGTGAAGAACCCAAAAGGTTCAACATTCTGATATTGGTACCACTTGCTAAGTAATCCTAGCTAGCACCTGAAGAACTAGCAAAGTTAATGGACCAGCTACTCTGCTATTTGAGCAAGCGCTTATTTGAGGCCTCTCCACTAAGGGCCACCACTAGTGCACATTTCTTCATAGACCACGGTCTGCTTGTGCGTGCTCACTCTCACTGGGTTCTGTGAGAATGCTTGCAGAAGAGGGTAACTAATTGTGGTGTCTGTTCACCTGCAGAAAGTATCACTTGAGTCAGGATTTAAGATTCAAGTTTCCTTCCTGCATTAGTATAGTGTGAATACAGCAGTGGAGTGGACCTAATAAAGAAACTTGGGCCTCCTAGGATCCTTTCCTTTCACCCTACTCAATATGGTTGAGGGGTCCCACGAATATTCTTGGTCCTTCTCTCCCTGAAGCAATTATTCAGGGAGAGGTAAACCAGAGTATGTAGCCCACTAAACACACCCCTGCATTCTAAAACATTTTATCTTTTGAGCATCAGTTAATAGGTCTAATAGATAGTAGACAGATGCAGTAATGCATCTTCTCTTGATTTTACCCTCACAATGCTTCCTTAAAGTCCTTCTGCTTCAAGACAAGCACATCTTAAAGTCTCCCTCAAACAGATCGTGCAGCCAAGGCAATGAAGATAGAACAATTGATTCAGTACAGCAGCTAGGAGTCAGGGACTTAATTCTTCCTAGGCACAGCAAGCTGTAAGCCATTCCTTCTTACCTGGAACATGCTCATCTGCAAATTTAGTGGACACTATGTACACACCAGGTACAGTTGGAAAATATGACACTTGACAGGTTCCATCTTCCAGGTCTTCTGTTTGAATATCTACCTTGCTGGGTCCTTCAACGGCCAGTGAAATCCCACCATAACCTACATATTGCAAAAATAACTAGTTTAGCCTCAAGTACAGTTAAAAAAATCAAGTTATGAACAATGATTTGAAGTCAAAACAGGGTTCAAATCCAAGCTTAGTAATAGATTTGGAAGTAACTAAGCCAGTCATTTCAGCATATGGATGACCTAGTCACATGAAGCCTTAAATAAAGATAGTCTAATGCTAGTTTTATTGCAGTATGTTCTGCCTAACCAATGTATAACTTGAGACAGAAGATAGGTGAGGTAATATCTTTTATTGGAGAGACAACAAGCCTTTGAGCTTACACAGAGCTCTTCTGTGGTTTTTTTTTTTTTTTTTAATTATTAAAATAAAAACCCCCACCAGTCAGGTATAACTGGTTTTTAAAGTACTTTAATTGACAGTACTGCCAACAATTTGTTTCAAAGAGGGGAAGTAGTTTCAGGTACTATACTTGGATCCCCTGTCAGAAACTGGCAGTTTGTGTTTCCTCCCACATGATAGGATACTTATTTTTCTCTATGGGCCTCTCACAACAGGGCAAGAAACTTCTGGCTGTAAAACAATCAGAGAAGCTACTATAAGCAAAATATCAAATATAAAATTGGCTGCTTGAATCTTAGCTTATTAGAAGTAACACCTAAAACTAGGTAGAGATGGCATATGGTTTTAATTTGTTGTCTCTTTGAAAGGTTTAATACTGGTTTACAACTTCACTAGCATTAATATTTATTATAAGCATGTTTGGGGCCAGCAATTCACACTTTGCATTAGACAGCTTTGGGATTGTGCTTCAGGACTGAAGATCAGCCAACATGGATCAGGCAAAGAAGGGAGCAGCTGCATTGCTTTTAGTAGTTTCAAATGGATAATTCATACATCAAAAAGTCCTGAAGAGCTCTTAACTCAGGCCTCCCTCAAAAGAAAAAAAGCGTGCTGAAGCACTGTTCCAAAAATGGACCCTTCACATAGCACTAACCTGCATCTCTTGTATCTACAATGAAGTCACACATCTCAAATGTGTGTCCTTCTATCAAGCCGCGTCCTGAAACTCTTGCTCTGCTGGCATCTCCAATTTCAGACTGAACCACCATTATGGATACAGGGCTGTTTGGCACATGACTTCCATTTTTCTTAATGCTGACAAGGTGTTCGCCTACTTCTCGTGGAATGAATGAGATCCCTACAAGGCAGACAGACAATCACCACAGGAAGAAGAGACTGGTTTATAAACATGTCGCCCTGATTAAAACCCCTATCACGTGGATCAAACAGCACAGCCCTGAAAAAGCAATTAAGCCTTTTAAGTTTGCTGTATAAATCCAGTTCTCATTAAGTAGCCAATAGGGAATATAAAGCTCTAGAACAGCGGTTCTCAAGTAACACTTGACCCGACTGTACCCGACCCGAGTACTGCTCGGGAAGAAAAAGGGAGGGGACTTGTGGAAGGGTTTCGCAGCAACGGCGGGACGGATTTGCGGCGGGGTTTCGCAGCAGCAGGGAGAGACGGGCAGCGGGGTTTCGTGGCGGAAACAATACCCGCCGCCGAAACCCTTCCGCCGTTTCCCAATTTTCAGCGGCAGGGTTTCACACAGGCGGGTGGGAGGGCCCTTCCGGCGGTGGCGGATTCAGCGGCGCACGTACCACCCAGCCTTCCGGTAAGTACCACCGGTGGTACGCGTACCACCAGTTGAGCACCGCTGCTCTAGAAGATTCAGTTAATACAAATTGATAGATTATGGATGCACTTAGGGACATGCCAGCATGGAGTACCACATGAACTCCGAGCCAAGCATTCAGTCTCTCCATGGTTGCCAGCTGAGGACTGGAGGACATTTTCCCAGGGAACTGGAAAGAGTTGAACCCATTTCACAAGCTAGTGACACCTAGAAGACAGCATTTTAGTTTCTTTTCTTGGGAAGAGGCTGAGCTTACCAATGTGGTTATTGGGTAATCTTTTCAGAAGACAAGGCTCATCACAACCAGATGGGGCTCTAATACTGGCTGTTAAGAGGCTGAGATCAGACTCATTAATGTCCAGCAAGAAGTCAGCAGCAGAACCAAGCTTAACCTGAGACCTTCTTCTGCCATCATCTACAGAAACACAAGCAGATTCCAGTAAGAATGACATATTACTAGCTTTATAATGCAGACTGAATTGGGAGGCTCACCTCCTGTTACTGGCTCAGTCAGACAGAGCTAAAGCTTACTTTGCCCTGTTTGCTTTATCATCTCTGATGTTAAAACTCACTGAAGTGCTTTGAAATCATTGGCTGTATATCAGGTACCTAACTAGACCCACATAATAGATACACCAGGTAAGTAACTGGTTCAGAAGAACTTCAGTTCTATTGATTCCTATATCAGTCATGCCCTACTATGATGGCCTGCAACAAGAGCATCTGGCATTCTATCCCATGAAAGGGTAAACACGGAACAAGATTAGGTTAGTGAGAAAGACACTTTAGCATGAGTCTTTCAGTCCAGGTTGGCAACTCTTCGTGAGCTGGTCAATGTCACAAGGTTGCTGTATATGGAGACAGAGCTCTGTTTCCACTTAGAACACCTGGATCCTCACCCAAAGGCATTCTGAGCAAGTGCTAGGCTAGATGGATGACCCAGAGGCCCACCTCATCTCAATGCTCTTACCATTATAGTAGTTTACTAAATATAGTAGGACTGCCCTTCTCATTTTGTTTAGTGTATGAGTTTCAGGTACTAGCCTTACAGGTTATTCACAAGGCTAAGGTGTAGACTTCACTGACTAAACATAAAATTGGTTGCCTCACCCAGACCACAGGCCAGGAGGTAACTTTCCAGTTATACAATGCTAGAGGCAGTTTGATTACACTCTGGAATCTGACCATCTGTTGATTAGAACAGTTAATTATGGGTCAGAACAATTAGTGTGTTATTTATACCTGTGATCTTGGCAGTGAATGGACTGCCTGGGATATGTTTGTCATTGTATTTCACCAGTATGCTGTAGTCTCCAGGTAGGGTTGGCAGGTAAGTGACTGTGCAAGTGCCATCTTTGTTATCAATGCAGCTAATTTCTGCTTTTGATGGTCCTTCAATAGCCAAGTCCAGTCCACCTGTTACAGAAAGTAGTAGTATGCTGAGTAAGCTGGGAGTACAATTTAAAGAGGCACGGTAGCTATAAAGACATCAGTTGCTAATAGATTTATTAGCAAACATTCAAGTTTAATGTTTACTGTTCAGTTTTATCCTTTCAGAAAAAAATTAGCAGAAGAGCCATTTGCTTCAGTCAACTAGAAGTATGCCCAAGCAGCCTTGACAGAGCAGTACTACATTCAATTAATCAAACACTGACTCTTTAGAGACAATGGACTAGCTAAATCCCCCCACCCCCTATTAAGCCAAGTTTATTATTCCAGGAATCCAAGTCTGAAATACTACTTTGTACAGGAAGTGATGTTAGAGGTTTTTACTCTGCTGTGTACAAGTTATAATTCAACAAAGTGAGTTTGGCATAAACAAAGTCTACTCATGTCAGCATTTAACTTTGGTTTTCCCATATAGAATCCCAGCTAACAAGCTAAACAGAGAAAAAAGTTACTCAGAAGGTGATTTCCAGTAAGTTAAGTCAAACTAATAATGATGCACCAAGTTCAATTATGCATACAGACTATATCAGAGGTTGGAATTGCTTTAGGCTTGTTTGAGAAGAATTCAAGTTTGGTTAAAATAGTCTACCATCTCTCAAAGAACTCACCCTCTCCAGCATCTTCTGTGACAATGGTAAAAGTTGCTGGTTTGTTTGCTATCCCATAAATGAGACCAGGTCCATAGGCAGATACATTTCCACTGTTTGGATAGTTTACATAGAACTGTAGTGGGCTCTCTGCACAGGATTTAAGAGATAAACCAGACAATGAAATTATACACAATATTGCATTTTGGGGTTTAGCAGCATTGGCTGTTTATTTAACGGTTTACCAAGATCCTAGCCTTTATATAGTGTTGTTTTTGGCATGCATAATTCCTTGGAACTTTTCCTTTTACCATAGCCTAAATAGTGGAGATTCTTCTAAACCATGGAATTGCAACCAACATGTCAGCCTTCTTTCCAGCTTCTAAAAATACTGCAGGACTCATTCCGTGCCAAGATGGGAGACTTGTTAGCAAGTCACAAATGCCACAAAACCTGGTTCCCAAAAACTAAATCCATTTCAAGACTGGCTTGTATTGTTAAACTGCATTGGAAGCTCCCCTGCTTCCACTCTAGTTTCCCTGTCTCTTGAGACAAGCAAAACTATTTGCACAGTAAATGTGTCCCAGGGAACTTCCACTCCAAGATGCTCACTTCACCATCAAGCCAACTTAGGCAATCTGCCAGTTATAACTAATTGCCGAAAGATATTTGGGAGCAAATAGAACAGTCCCAGTCTTACACTGACAATTGTGTCCTAATGCAAAAAACTGCTCAGCTACTCACTCACCTGGAATATGCTTTCCAATATATTTTATGTGCATTTCATGCAGCCCAACCTCAGTAGGAGAATATCCAACAGTTACAGTGCCATCTTTGTTATCCACAATATCTGGTGTAGCAGTTTTTCCTGAGGGCATATGAACTTCGCCTACAGAAGGCAATATAAGAGTTAATCGGAACTGGAATAGTGGTTACAGCTGCTCACTCCTTTGACTATTTAAAGTAAAAAGGAGGCCAGGCCATTTTAAACCCAACCATTTTAGATGGTGAAGTTACTTGTCCACAAGCACAAACAAGACTCATGAGAATACCATGACATTTCTACTTGTGATACTACATTGCATTTGTATAGCTGACATACAGTGAACAGTTTAGTGATGTACCACAAGCAGTCTCACCTACAGTACGTTTATCCTGGCCCAATGAAAGTTTAGTATGATGGATGGTTGAGTAAAGTACACCTCACTTCTGTAAGGGAATCCCCACACAACAACCCTTTGAAAGTGATTATGAACACCCTAAAAGAACCAAGTTGGGCAGCAGCCAAATACTGAGCTGAAGGACAAGTGGGCATGTTCTTGGGGAAAACCATATCTAATAAATGCAGATGCTTGGCCTACAGTATATTTGGGGTGGGGAAGGATGAGAGCACGCACTTCACATAATTTTAGCCACCATTCCAATAGAAAACATCTACAATATTCTAGTTTGTGGCATCCCCTGAAGTGCTGTGTTTGAGGACTTGGCTTGATGTCACATCTAGCAGCTAATCTCAGCTACTGAGGCTGAAGGGAAGGACTGGATAAGTATCAGCAACTGTGCACTATGATCATCTGCGGCATCTATGCTAGAGAATTCGTTTGATATACTGCATTAGAGTTTTAAGAGCAATACATAGGTGCTCCAGAAAGAAGCATCCAGAGCCCCTGAAGTGGGATAGGGGATCTCAGCTGAGGACTAATGGGATTGGTGGCAGTGTCCAGAGTTGCCTTATTGAGTTTAGAACGTACTTCACACATGCCTATTTTACTAAGTCACGTAGCTTACGACTCCTATAGGCCATCATCACTTAATTACTATGTAACAGTAAGATAAGACAAGATTGTGATGTGGAAAAATGCATAAACTTACAAGCCTTTCTAACTGTATGTGCTGTCAAAAGCAAGGCTGCTCTATATAATTTACCGTACTATGAAGTGTTTACCTGTAATTTCCCCCTTCCTTACGGCCCAAGGAATAACTATATCGAAGGGCTTAAATCCCACACCATTCATGTCACCAACAGGCACGTAAGCTTCTTCTGTGACCTAAAGAAAAACAAGGAGCTGTCATTTTATGGGGACAGAGCAAGTATAGAACAGCTGGTGTTCACTCAGAGTATAAAGAGGAGAATGATCTGGGTGCAATTACAAAATTCGCATTAGGTACTGTAGAGAGATGAATCAAACGACAGGATTTTGCCTAACTAGACAGCTGCCCAGTTAAGCCACCTCTGATGTCCATTAGCTTACTATTGACCCAAATTGCCAAATAGTCAAAAATGTGAGATTTTTTCCCAGCAAGTTTCAAAGATAAAAATGGAGTGTAAGTGAAGAAAATGAAAGAAAATTTAGCACACACAAGATGCAAAATGGTTCCATCTAAGAGAAGAGTTTTAGTTGCTCCAGGCCTGGAACAAAGTGTTTTTAGAATGGTAGAATGATCGCAATGTAAGCGGCAGCAAATGTTTGCCTGAAGAAATACAAGTTTCACAATTCAATTTTAGACTCTAGACAATTTTCCCTGTGAAATGGCAAACACTTTGCTTGAAGTTATACTTCAAGGTTGAATTTGCCAGTGTTGAGTTACAGAAATAGACGCCATAAAATGGACTGTTCCTATTCTTGTCTGGGATGTTACAATAGTTTATCTGGAAAGTCCCTTTAAGCAGCGAAGAAAACAGATCTGAATGAGTCTGAATCCCAAAATACATTTGATCAGCTGGAAAGCGGTGAACAAATGACCAGAAAGACCAAGCAGTCCCAAGAAGCAGGTTGTCATTTCTGAAATGGAACATGAAGGAAGAGTAAAAAATTGTGTACCCAGGGACGGAATCCAGGGGGACATGCGCTTACTGGCTCCTGCGACACTACTGCAACGTCGTCCGCATCTGTAGCCTGGTTAGTGGCAAACGCAGATTAATTTGACACCAAGTGCTGAGGAATTAATACTTAGAGTACATAATACTTAAGGTTGGACTTTATGAATGTTCCCCCACCCCAAAAAAGCTTTCCTCCCAGTTCTCTATGGCACATCTCCAGGAGGGAGACTTCAACTGTATCTGATTGAACATCCTTAACCAGGATAGCGGTTTAATGTGATCTCCAGATGCATGTTCCGGGATGGTGACTTCATGACACTGCACTGAAGCCTCCTTTCCCACATGCAGACAGGATGATTGGCAAACTTGAGTCATTCCTACTTAAAAACAGAAATCCGGAGAGTCCCATTAGGTCACTACACTTAAGTTGGTATTCTGTCACTCCTCTTGCTTTGCCCATTTACTTCATCACTGATAGTTTCAGTGTAAATTCCCAGCGAGTTGCTTCACTGAAGCGAAGTTCTATTGGAGAGAGACAGTTCATCTTTGGTATGAGAACTGCAAGATCCCCACATCAGTATGTTAGGAAGTAGCAGATTGACTGAGTTTGGTCCAGAGGCACTGATCTCAAGATGCGTTTCCTGTGGAATGTTTTTAGTGGCTATGAAGAGACACTTTCCTCAAGGAAGAGTCTTCAGGGACTACAGTAGCTATCTGCAGTTAGCTAGTATAAATAACCAAGACACATGGCTTTGAAGGGCAGCACTGGTAAACCATGCTGTGAAGTAAAGACTAGCAGTGATGCAACTTATTGTACCTACAGCCAGCCATTTTTTATTCACTAGTAACTGAGCTGTTTTAAGCATTTCAGCCCAATACAACAGAGTGGTTTAGTGATGGAGTGTGATGCAAGATAAGTCTTGTTACAGCAACCTATTTTTCATAATACTGGGAATAATTGAGACATGTTCTGTTCCACAGGATAGGAATACCACACCACTAGTATT
Source organism: Emydura macquarii macquarii (assembly GCF_026122565.2). Classification (NCBI taxonomy): domain Eukaryota; kingdom Metazoa; phylum Chordata; order Testudines; family Chelidae; genus Emydura; species Emydura macquarii. The sequence continues at coordinate 12,479,208 of NW_027131105.1, read as the reverse complement.
TAGGCTCTGAGAAACAGCTTAGTCAAGAGCATCCTTCACCTAACCTTGTATTTAGATTTGTTATGACGACGTAAGGTCATAATGTGCGCGGAGTTGTCTTTTCAAAAAGATGCTTTAGGTTTTCAAGCCAAGCTTTGTGCTCAGGACTTTAGAAAACTACTGCCAAGCGCTTCTTTGGGTTATTACAATTCAAGGCCTGTCAAGATGTGTCAGAGGCCCGCCCCCTTACATAAGCATGCTATGCCTTGTTTTGCCTGTTAGGTATAAATGGGTAGTTGCTAGAAAAGAGTAGGAACCGACTTCAGATTAGAGGCCTAATTTAAGCAGGCAATTGTGCCAAGTGTTTGGAACAGTAAGAGCACCATGTTCTACTACAGGTTGTTTAAAAGATCACTCTTATTTGGGATGATGTTACACACCGTAGCTAGCTGTGACGTCAGACATGATGCACATGTAGCAGAGTGTACTGAAACTACAGCTAAGTCAATGGGACTTGTAAACCAGACGTTGTGGACACTGACACGGATTCTTAAAACCTCTACAACAGAGATGAAAACTCTGAAAGTGAAGATCTGTCCAAAGACAGCCACCCTTGTGCCATGCCCATCACACACCCCAATTTTACTGTAAAACATCAATATTTGTAGATACAAGTAACAAGTGCTCAAATATTTTCTGCCAGGCTATTAGAGAACATACCAAATAAAACCTGGAGTAGGGCAGAGGGAACTTACCATTACAGTGAAGGGACTGTTGGGAATATCCACTCCACCAAAGCGGACGTAGATCACATAGGTGCCCGGTTTAGCAGCAGTGTAGAAGATGTCATAAGTCCCATCCTCATTTTCTATAACATCAGCTTCAGCTTCTGTGCCATCTGGCGTCAGGACTGTGCATGTCACTTTACCTTTTCCTGCAGATTTAGCATCTACCACAAAACCAACTTCCTCACCAGTCTTCACAGTGGATGCAATTCCAGGACCTAGAAAGTAGTTTTGATTATAGGAAGTGGTTTACAGTTTTACCAACCCGTCAGCTTTTTCTAGGAAATAGGCACATTTGCTTTAACCATAATCAGCAAACAAATACTACCTGTGAAGACACATTCAGGCTATAAGGCAGCAATGTGGTCACAGGACCAGTTTTGTAGTACAAGCTGTGGTCCTGGAACAAGTGTCTTTCTTACTACATACTCATATGTTCTAGCAATTGATTTCAGCTGCAAGAGCTAGTTTTAGTCTTATTCTTCCTCAGTTCAGGTCAGGTAAATTGGGTGAGTGAGGACAATAGAATAAAGCTAGAGGGGGAAAGCTGAAAGACTTTCTTAAATGTAATCTATCGCCTTTAATCCTTTATCAGGTGACTGCTTCACATATGGAGCCAACTGGTACTTTGCCGTATATTACTACCTAACCTAGTCCCTTAACTAGATGACCTGAGTGAAATGAGACTCAGTTCCTTGGTATGGGCTAACAGTCAAGATATTCTAGCAACGAAAGGCATTAGCAATGACAACTGACGATGTTTCCCCCTTCTCGGACTCTAAGAAATGCCTCTAAGGTATCATATTGAAACCCTTTCTGTATTAGGTATACCTGTTTTTCAGGAACTCCCATGAATACACAAATATGAATATGCAGCAATCAAGCAGGTCCAGTTTTAAAGACTGAATTTAAGTCAGTGATAAGAAATACAAAGTGTAAGGTTTACGGTATATTTAGGACATCTGCTCTGGAATGCAAACTGACATTTGTCACTGAAGCAAGCAATTTGTTCACATTTTAGATACCAAAAAGCTCCAAAGCTTTGGTCATTTAATGTAGATCAGCAGCATTTGAGTCTATGGATGCCACATTGATGCTTATCTAATAGATCCCATATTTAGACTCAAATGGAAAGTAAAGTTTAAGGACATTGATTTGAACTAACATCAAGAAACTTTCAATTCAAGGTCTTTTTAGCAGTTCGTGCTGCTCTCAGCACTGCTGAATAATTTTTCATTGATCAGAAGTAGTACGATGACAGTAAGCCAAATGCTCGTAATTTTGATTTAAGATCCTGCAGTGGTATTTCTTCATTTGTGATAGGAATCTATAAAGGAATCTATAAAGTTATTTTAGAAGTTTGAAAAGGTCTCAGATGTCAAGAATTACTAATTTTAGAAAGCAACAGTTTAATGCTATGCTAACGGGAAAATTGTATACAGTTTAAGTCAAAACAGTATCTAAAAATCCTTAGGGGGTGTGTAAATCTAATCTACAGTTTAAATTCAGAGTTTGTCAGTTTTTACTTACTAGCCAACATCCAAGTTCAAGATTCTATGCTTTTCCTGTAACCCATCAAAACTTAAGTAGAGCTCTGCTGTGTATGTTTCCTACAGGAATAGGTCCTGAAAACCGGCAATAAGGAAGCCTGAGATAATTAAATTCCAACTGCAGGATTGAATTCAGAGCAAGGACTACTTTTCTGTACAGCACCTACCATGATAATTTTGGGTGCTACTGTAATCCATGTGGACACTCAGCTGTTGCTTAATAGCACAAGTTCTCTTCTGGCTTTGACTGAAGCTAGTTACTCTACATTTAACTCTACTAGAACTTGCATACTGAGTGACCATGTGCAGAAGTGAGGTTTTACTCCCATCCCGCTTACCCTTCAGATTGTTAGTGCTCACTGACATATGCCAATGCACGTTTTAAACTTCAACTGTGACTTTTCTACAGTCAGAGGAGGGCTGCAGCTGCAGGGATTTGGGTTACCCCTTGCAAGAGTTTCATCTTAACCCACAGAAAGGAATCATCCCTAAAAGATGATCTTAGGGCAGTCAATTTGGTTAGAATGGGGTTCTATGAGAAGCCATTTTGGGACCGAAGGTCATTGCACCTGTATGAAGCCAGCTACTTCATTTTTACTTCTGCGGTCTTTTCAGGCAAGGTCACAGAAAAAGACTTTTGTAGCTTGGCTAGAAATATTCATGTGGGAAAAACAAAAACAAAAAATCTGTTGCATCATTCTAGAATGGTGAAAAGACACCAAGTACTTCACAACACAGCAGACTGGGCACATACCTGTGGCCAAACATTTGCTGGCATCCCCTGCTGGAGATGCACGGATCCGGTAAGGAGAAAATGGGATATCATCCCCACCATATTTAACGCCAATCATATAACGGCCTGTCTTGTCTGGGACATATGTTACTGCGTAAGTGCCATCCTTGTTATCATGAACATCAGCTCTTTTTGGTTTGCCTTCTTGGTCCTGAGAGGCAAAAAGAAATATTAAGGAAGTGTCCTCAAATTACATATTTAAAGCAAGATTGTATTTTTTGGGGGGTGGGGTGTGTATGTTCTTAACTCTGGAAGAATTCAGGACCTAAAAACTGTTTTAGTATACAAATCAAGCAAGGACTAGCACTAAAACATGCCATTTTAAGTGGAAAATTAATTAGGCATCAAAAGTTATGCAGCACAACTCATGGTCTTTATTTGCAGACTAGTGCCTTGCTTATTTTCAGAACACACATATTCAGCATATCACTTTAAGGTTACATTAATGAAAATTGCCACATAAGCCATCCAGATGCTGGAAATGAGATGCTTCCTGAAGTATCTGAACTGACAATGGTTAATTTAGTCTGATTTCTCAATATTCATTTCTGGAGGTCTGAAGTCTCAGATAGTCAGGGTTCAAATAATTCTTACATAATTTAGTGTTCCAACAAGCTTTGCTGCCAGCTGCCTACTGAAAAATTAAGCTTCCATCTGAAGAGATTGGTCTTGTGATGTTTTTGAGTGGGGCATGGGGTAAAAACAAAGCTTACATTAGTCCATTCCAACTACCCTCACTACAAGAGATATTAAAAGAGTGTTACAAGAATTGAGGAGTTCCTTGGACTTGCTGGTAGGAATAATATTGAAGCTGAGGCATGCACAAGTTTCACATCTAAAACCAAGGTAAACACTGCGCAAGATTGATTCTAACAAAGCTGAGCTGTTTGGAACAGTTCCAAACAGCTATCAGCTATAAAGCATGGAGGTTTTCTGGACGTTCTTATCTGGATCCATTCATACTAAATTTGCAGATCTGATCTAAGTTTGTAACCTAAAAATGGTTCATGTTATAACACCTTAAAGCACTTTGACACTTACAGATGGAAGGCTTACTTCCTTGTTTCTTTAGTTTATAACAGCTGAGTGATGGGAAGTATAACCTCCCCACCCCCCGAAAGGTCATAATTTGAGACTGTACAAAGGTTGTTTATGAGAAAGGTAGTTTGAATGCACAGCTACATTCTGCAAGAGTAGTCTATGCAGTGCCAGACACTTAACTGTTGCAAGACTTGATCTGGCAACTACAGCAAAACTGGGAGGTTAAGTATTTGCTACCTTACAGATACTGTTAACAGAGTTACAAACCAAGCAACTGCATTAGGGAGCAGGACATTTGGATGCATGACCCCTGCAAAGAACATCAAGTGGAGCATACTAAGAGAACGCAAAAGGGAGAAAGACCATCCTGTGTCTAACCCCATTAACTCCAGCCTCAAGCCGCAAGCTTTACTAGCTTACTACACAAAGGTGATTTTGCCCAAGCCACAGCCGTCTTGGCACAACCCTTTCTGCACCTTATCAGAGGTTTGAAAGAATGAAGATTTCTAGACAGCAGTAACAAGACTGGTCAGACATGCAAGTTCCAGTGGTATCAGTTCAAAGAGCTTGTCAATTTAGCAGCCTGGACAGAGGATTTGATTAGTTTATCATCCAAGACAACTGACATCAGAAGTGCAAAACTGGCCTGGCTGAATCAGGTTAGTACGGAGATATTGCCTTTGAACTTTAAAAGCGTTTTTTAGAGTCTGCAACAGGAAGGTTGATTTTTTTTTTTTTTTTTTTTTTTTTTAAATCATCAGCATGTTTGATCTTTGGAGAAAAATATTAAAAACTAGAGGTTTTTACTACAACACAACTAGTCATTTAATGCTGACCAGTCTAAATTTTCAAAGTGGTTTGAAGGTTAGGGATTAATACCCTGAAGTATGCTTTCCAAACAAGGATATCTGATTTGCGTTTTAGCCAAAGCACACCCCTCAAGATTCAGGTATTTCAAGGTGTGGCAACTGATAAGATCTAAGGAGAAGAATAAGCCAACCTAGCCACTTAGGAACAGGCAACGTTTGGATAAATAAGCAGATTAACAATGATTTACCGTTATCTGTACGGACAGAGGCCCCTCTCCTGCATCTTTAGCATCAACAGCAAACTCCACAGGTAAGCTGGCCGGAACGCCATATGAACTGAGACCTGGTCCACTTGCAGTCACTTTACTGGCATCATATGTAGGAAGCACTTTTACCTTGAAAGGACTTGTTATAGGGGAACAATGCGTTCGTCAAATCAACATTTGTTAGTTTTTATTAGAGACTATAACTATTCAGGACAACATGAAGCATGTGCTTAAATCCCATTAACTCCAATATACTTTCCTGAATTGGGACCCAAGACTGATCTAGGGGGACACTAGTTTGAAGGTGAACATTAAATGGAGATGTTTTAGTCTAAGAGTCTACTCTTACCCTGGCATGTGCATGCCACTGCATAATTTCTTTTCCCTTACATTTCTCCCAAGTAGTAGGAGACCATAAGAGGAAGCCAACAACAAGATTAACCAGAAGCCACCTCAGAATCTTGCTGGTTATGATCTTGGAAGTAGACATCACTTCTCAAGTCTAACACTGAACAAGTCTAAAAAGGCATAGAGCTCTTGGGATCGACACCCTAAGGAAAAAACCCCACCAAAAACCCTTTGTTCACTATATTGGCTTAGGAGGAAGCACAGGCGTTGAAGGCAATCAATCAGTTAAAGTTACCAAGGCTAGGACTGTTCGGAGGTTCATGTCTGAAGTACTATTTAGGTAGGAGACTAACTCTGGAAAAATAGATGTTTTATTAACTTACCTACGAGGAATCTCTTCATCTCCATATTTGACAGAAACTGCATATGGGCCCTCCTGCATAGGGGTGTAGGTTACTGTGTGAGTGCCATCTCCATTGTCAACTACATGAACAGGCTCCACCATTCCTAAAACAGAAAACAGTCCATTTTCTACACAGCACTAGCCAAACGCATCCTCCTGGAGCAGCAGAAATCACATTTGCAATTTTGTTGCTTCAAGCTTGAAGATGGGCCATTGATTTAAAGCCTTATAAAGATCTCACATATAAGCCTTAGAGAAGGAGTGCACTGCACAGATGATATCAGGAGATCCTTTCCACCCCTTGATGTTCATGAGCCACGGGTCAGAAATAACTAGCATCCATCACCAGCAGCCCTTTAGAAGCTTTTTGCTAACTAAATGGCAACAGCTGTCAGCAAAAGCCAATAGAACACTTCTGGAGAAAGCCTGACCTGTCTTGAAAGGTAGGCTGAGGGCAATTAGAGCACACCATTACTCACACACATCTGAAGAGCTTTACAAAAAAGGGGAAGTGATAGTTGCCTGAACTGTCAATCACTGACAAGATTACAGACTATCACTGGAATACACAGCATGTCAGAGATGACGTCTAAAGCACGCTAGTAAAAGACTGATTTTAGTCTCATGCTCCCTCAAGAGTATCTGGGGGAAAAAAATTTACTGCTTAACAGATCATTTACATGAAGACAAATGTTCAAGGAAAGCGGGTGGTCCAAAGAGGTTTCATTTTAAGATACAGGAAATCCTCCAAACAATTGGTCCTAGTTTGTTATTTTATTGCAGTTACAGCAAACTTCGAGTGAGACTTAGCATGCAGTAAATCAGTTCAAATCACATCAAGACAAACTATATTTATGATAATTGCAGTAATGCTTTAATGTAAATCTAGTAATTCAGCAGCTATTAGGGAAGTTTAGCTGTCATGCAAAGCCTATAAAGCAAGTCATTTTTACAACTGATTTTTGCTCTTAGCACGTGGATTTGTTGCGTGCTTATGCAATCGGTAGTTAGTGGAAAAAATGCAAACCTGTCTCAGCTTCCCCCTTTGGGTCACCTTTAAAGAATTCTGAAATTGCTTTCAATGGACTGCGCCATGACTGGGAATCCGTTTCATCAGCTAGAATTAAATAACTTATTTGAAGAGCATTCATGTTCAGAGTTATGGCTCATCTTTCCTTGTTAGACAGGCGATTAGGAGCTTGTATTGCCAGCAGAGAGACCAGCCAAGAGGTTACACAAGCAGGCTAACCCCTCCCTCCTAGTCAAATTCTTTTAGCACTTCGTTTGTTACCCATTTTAGCACCATGAATCCTGTATATTGAGACATTTGACTTAAGCTCTATGATTTACTGGAAAGCAGACACTGCTAGTACTAACACATATGGGTCAGCTATAACTAATCAAGCTGTGCAGACCTAAGTGTACTCTGCAGACTTCTCAGGAAGCCTCCCACTGAAAGAAGCATCTTACATTTTAAAAGAGGGGGAGTTGGTTTACTCAGCATGCTTGTCTTTTGCTTTCTTGGCCAAAAGGTGGGGGAGAAAAACTATTACTCCATAACTGGTACTTGGGATTGCATAGTTCATGACAAAGTTTTTACTCTTAGATTGTAAGTAGCATCTGTATTCTGTCTGTGGACTTATTGGCAGCCTGATAGAGACAATGCCTAGAACTAAGAGAGGGTCCTAATGTTACACAGATCAGGGCACTGATTCTTAGTATCTCTCTGTCTCAGGGGAGTTTTGACATGTTAAAAGTAAGATTTGATTAGCTTCATGAAGCTCACGTGCAATACAATTCACATTGGACTTTATAGGGACAAAGATGCTTTTTCACTTTTCAAAGGTAGGGGAAGATGGACATTGCTTTTTCAGATGTTTGAATATCACCCCCTTAATGTTTACCTACTGGAACATTAGGTCTTCCAAGGAACAAGCCCCTGTTCATTGTAGCCCTTCAGTGCCTTCCAAAGTTTAAGACTAAAGATCTATTTAACGCTATTGCACCACTAAAGTTGGGGTAAGCAGGGGGCTGGTGGCAGCTTGACAGTCTACGTGTATGAGGTGGATGTTCTTTGCTGAGCAGCTCCTGTTCATGCTGCACAGGGCTGGTGGCAGCAGCTGGAGCAAGGCTAGGAGGAGGGTCACTGTGATGCTCAGGTTTGGCCTGGCTGCCTCTCTAACAGGGCAGGCAGGCCAAATTTGAGTGAAGGTACCCTCCCCCCACAGAACACAGGGCCCCCCTAGTTCTTTAATCCAGCAGTGCCTGCAAGATAGAGGTGGGCATATCCAAGTAGGACAGAGTGCTAAAGTCCTTACCTCTGGGTACTGCCACCATCACGTCGAGAGGTGCTATTCCAGCCTTGCTGGTGTCCACAGTGAAGGACTGGGGGATTTTGGCTCGAACTGCTGTTCCTAAACCTGGGCCTGCAACTTTCACCTTGCTTGGGTCAACAACATCTTTCACAGGAACTTTAAACGGACTGCCTGTAAAAACAGAAGTATAGACGATGCTAAGGAGGACTGTTAGGTAGGGTTTACACTAATATGGCCCTGGGCACATTAGTGTAGCCAACTAGCAGTTTCAAGGGTTTAGGAAGAAAATGCAAGCTCACTGCCTCCTGCCATCATCTTTTGCATCTCCAGTATCCTAGAGTATTTTTCTTCCCAACATTAGAGATGTCGGCTTTTTATTTCCAGGTGTAGCAAAAAACTAAACATGCACTTCAATGTGACACAGGCTTCCAAAGGCAGTTCTGGAATCTTCGTCATTAGACGTTTAAGAACAGGTTGAACAAACCTATTGAGGATGGTCTAAGTTTACTTGGTCCTACCTCAACCTAGGGGTTTGACTAAGTGACTTTTCACCTTCCATCCCTATATGTTTATTAAATCTGACTGTCAGCGAACACTATTCTTCAATTCAGAACTGGTTTTAAGATAATCACGCATGGGGTGGAGCAAACTGAAGTCATGGTCACTTTTGACCAAGCAAAGTATTTTTAGGTCAAGTACTCCAAAAAAGCCTTTTAAGACTATTAGTCAGGCTTCAAGGCTCTGAAATTGAGAGGTTGTTTCCATGGCCATTAGCTACAATTTCTACTTGAGAAGGTTAGTGCAAGAGTCAGGGATGCTTAATATCTCAAACGATATCTGAAGTCTACTATTTAAGGGAGACTAACTTAGCATTTTGCGATCAATGAAAACCAGTTTGCTTTTGTACCTTAGTTTCTTTCAAAAATCTGTATCAGTAAGAATGTTTGAAGTGAAGTTATCTACTCCCACCAAAAAGGGCCGTGGCTAGCCTAGTTTAAGGTTTAGGACACCACATTTGGGCTTTTGCAGATCACATTAGTGGCTCCCACCCCATCCAGATGGCAACCTGTCCAAAAGTAGGTTATGAACAGGAATAAGCAAGCGCTTGAAGTCACTGAAGCTTATAGTCTAAACTTTGGCTAAAGCCACAAGACTGTTTTAGTCTTCTCATTATTTCATGTGTTCCTAGTAATGCTGAAAACTAACGCTCTATTTTCCACACTATAGGTATAGTACAGGCTTCCCCTGTGGCCTTATTACCATTCTCAATCTTGAATGGGAGTGGTAGCTTTAAAAAGCTTAGTGAAGTTATTCTCCATGCTCACTCACTCCTTTGTACTTCTGCCAGAGCCAGCAATCGAGTCTTTAATGTGCATATTCACTTCCATCTAGATGGAGACTCAGCTACTAGGTGCATAATTCTAGTCATTTACCTAGCTTTCAGTCTGTGGCAAAAATTAGTTTAACACTATGCATTTTACCCCTCTAGTATCCGGCTCATTTATTGCAACTTAAAGTGAACCTACAAAGTTGGAAGCCCTTAATTGATGAGCAAACAATTGAGAGGCTATTACACTTCTAAGCCTGCTGTGCAGTATATAACATGCAGTAGACAGCACAAGTTAGATTGAACGTCAGTATTTCCTTTGAATTTCCAGGTTCTGTGTTTTCACAAGTTTGACCATTTGTTAACGAAACGCTATCAAGCTGTGCAGAAGTAGCAAGTGTTCCAAAAGCAGAGCTGCATTGGGCAGTTAACCAAGATAAATCTACCTAGTGCAGCTCTAACTGCAAGATAGAAAAAAAAAAGTCTTGGTTCTTTATCCCCCTTTTTAAGTAACATTTGAAAGGCCTGCAGACAGCAACTGGAACTATCTGGGCAACATGCTGTAATTGGCGAGTACTAACTAAAACACAAGTCTCACTGTTGAAAGTGACCTGCCAGCACCCTGAGCCTGTAAGCTAGGTCACTTAGCTGTGAACCAGTTGCTTGTCACAGTTAGGAAGGAACAGAGTACAGGCACAGGACAAGCCAGAAGCCCAAGTGAAGGCACATGCAAGCATCCAGTTCCTTGGCATTTTACCAAGTTACAGTACATTAACAGATGGGATTGGTAGGGGTAAAGTCAGTTCCATCTGGAGTCCTAGAAAAGAATGCACATTGTTCTACACAGAAGTCAAGATTAAGTGCTCAGAACTATTTCAGTAGAAATTAACAGCAATTTAATCCTTGGTGTAATAAAAACCACTTAAATTAAAAAGCGTAAGACGAACACTTGGATACTGTTCATGTTACCACAGTATTTAAGCCTGAGATTCAGTGCACTTTTGAGCAACAAGGTCTATTATTTTTATGGGAATAGTAGCACTGAAATGCTTTTTGCAGTGACAAAAGCTCACAGTGCAGGACAATCCCAGAAGACTGGATCACCATTAAATCAATTTGCTGCAAACCACGGCCTTAAAAGCCATCCACACATGGGAAGAGCTGTCTTAGTCTGGCCCTGTGAAACATCATTGTGCAATTGGTTTCAAAATTGGTTTCCTGTGTTGGCAGATGGCACTTTTAGACAGCAAGCTCCCACACTAGTCTACCTGGATTTATAAGATGTTACCACCACCTCACGATGCAAGACCTGCACCAAGATGGATTGCTATGTTTATTACATTAAAGAGTCAGGAAAGACTGAAAACCATTTCTTCAGATTCTGAGAAGTACCTAGAGTGAGTACGCTAGTACATTTTATTTCAGTTTGTATTCAGCATCTATCCACAGCTCCATACTAACTTTCAATAACAGTTAAGACAAAAAATTGTCTGGCTTCAGTTATTTTGCAGATGTTTTTACAAGTTGATATTTAAATGATTTTTGAGTGATGAGTGAATTCAGGCCTGCCCAATATTAGATCAAGCAGCAGCAGAGTGTCTACAAGCATGGAATTGAAAGATTGCCAGTGGGCTCTGAGGAAGTTACCTATGAATCTTTAAATAAGATGATGGCATTCTTATTGTCACCTCAGCCACTACTTAGCTACAATAATCTGAAGATTGTAAATCAGTCTCCAAGTAGCATAAAACTATCTTACTTTCAGCCCAATGTTAGTTTTGGGGCACCTTCTAATGGAAGAGTTCTTACCAGGTATGTGTTCTCCCCCATATGTGATATTGACATCATAATCTCCTGGAGCATAAGGGATATATTCAGCACTGCAGCTGCCATCTTTGTTATCTCTGCAGCTTATCTTTGATTCAGAAGGTCCTTCAACAGTTATTCCAAGTCCGCCAATTCCTGCCCCTCTGCAAAAAAAATAAAGCAGTATATTAGTATGCTTTCAGATGGTTTGCTAATTTTATTCACAAAAATATTGATCTCCAACTTGCGTTTCAGACTTTATGTAGTAATGCTAGCATGGACTGACTGCAGCTTTGTTGCATTTTGCCCCAGAGGTAGCTACATTTCAGTTGTGACTCAACTAGTTCAGGAAAGGTTTGTGAAAGTGCTTTAACTATAGATTGGTGTACACTTTTTAGTGGTATAGGGGATTTGATACAAGACCACCAAAACAGGTTTGTGATAGCTACTTCTGGAGGGACATTACCAAAGACACACTGAGCTCAATGGAAGAAACCATCTATGCTACTCAACACAGATTACACTAAAGTTAAACCTTTGTAGTATTTAGAGTCTTACATCAAGATGTCCTAATTACTTGCTACCACGCTTTCCACCTCAGTGTGTGTGTGATTTAGTTACCTGGTTACAACAGTAAATGCATTTGGTTTATTGGTGAACGCTTCTTTGAGTCCTGCTCCTTGGGCTGTTACACGGGATGGATGGCAGCCTTCAGTGACATCCACTTTAAAAGGACTATTTGGAACAGGTACATCATCGTAAGTCACTTCAACTATGTGTGGACCTGTTAAAAGTGAAAACCCAGCATTGGGTTGATTAACCACCACCTTCAAGGAGCTATTAATTTAAGATACTGGAGATTATTACAGGCAGTGCTCCTCCTCTACTCAAAAATGGAGGTTTTGCAGAGTCAGAAATATACTTAAAAAGAGATGAATGTGTATGACACAGATATCCTATACTATTTACCTCCTGCAGAAATAAGTTTCAGTCCTTCAAAGGGACATCTTGTACGCAGATGCTAATGTTTAAGGAATAGCAAAACTGGAAATTGCTACAAGCCCATTAACAAGATGTTTTTAGTTGGTTTTCTGCTCTCCACAAAGGGTAGTCAGACAACAGGTTACCTTTTTCAAATGGCGTAAATTCTACTGCATATGTTCCATTGGCATTGTCTTTGATGAGGCAGTCTGTGGAAGCTCCAGAGGGATTTGTAATTTGTGCTTTGATATGGTCTCCTCCAGTCTGTGTTAGGGGCTGGGCATTTACAGTGAAATCTGTTGTGGCTTCACGGAAAACATCTGCAGAATACAATTTGGAAAAAAAGTCATTTTGTCAGATGGACCAAATATTTTAGTTTATGAAAAATCCTTTGATTACTTAGACTTATGACAACTACGAATGATTGATAAAGGTGTAGAAGTATATTATTTTGCACAATTACCAGTTGTAACACTGTATGCCATGGTATTCATTATAGCCTTTACACTCTTTAAAAGATTCTGTGCAGGAACAGGCAGAGACAACTTAAGTGTATAAGCCTTCCTACCTTTCCCTTCTATTCCTGGTCCAAACACTTCAATTTTGCTTGTGTCCACAGCTGGATCTACTTTGACCCGGGCAGGAAATTTTGGTACTTGTTCTCCTCCATATTTCAACACAAGTGTATACATTCCAGCAGACAGTGGTAGATATGTAACTGCATAAGTTCCATCTTCGTTATTATGAACTTTGACTTCAGCTTTAGAGCCAGAATCTGAAACAGCTTCTAAATCTAGCTCCCCAGGTCCAGCTTCTGAACAGTCAACATTTAGCAGTCCTGCTTCACCCACTTTACCATGTTCAAGACCTGGGCCCGTGGCAATTACTTTAGACACATCAAATGGCATTTCAATATCTGCTTTAAATGGAGAACCAGGAATGTGAACATCTTCGAATAGAATATTTACAAAGTACTCTCCAGGTTTCGTAGGCAGGTAAGAGACGGAGCAGGTCCCATCACCATTGTCTGAGCATTCGATTTTAGCTTCACATGGACCCTCTACTGTCAAACCTAGACCTCCCGTTCCTGCTCCTTTGGTATCTATTGTAAATTCTGCTGGTCTTCCAACAAGACCTCCTTGAAGGCCTGGACCATGGGCTTTTACCTAGGATAAAAATATTCAGTTAGATGCTATTACATTTACACAAATCCTGATCTGGCAGTTGCTTGGCAAAATAAAGCAGTTCCATAGAACTCTAGACTAATTCATTTGTTAAGTCTTATTAAAATCTGCTAAACTCTCAAATTACATAAACGCTTTACAGCAAGTAATAAGCTGCTTTCCTTTGATAGAAGTTGATCTTAATGTCAAGTTACATTAGAAACATGAAGTCTGCTAAAGTTTCCATGCTTACAGACTTGAGTTTAGTGGTCTTTGTACAGCCATTAAACAAAAAGGTAGCGACATTAACTAGTGTTTATACTAAGTTATTAAACAAATATACCACTGCATATAGTCTTTGAAGGGTGAAACCTCAAGTGAGTCTCAGATTAATTGGAGTAATACTTCATTTCATATTGCTCAAAATACCTAGAGTTCATTTTCCACACTGAGCTTTTCAAAGCCACTGTTTGAAGAATGAAGTCATCAGTTCTGATTTTATGAAAACAACTTAATGTTCAGTTTGATTCAGAGCTATTTAATGTACTTATTCCATAATCATGACAGAAGGTCAAACAAGATGTGAAAGTTTACGCTCTTATGTTAAAAGCAGGATTCAGTTTGTGGCTAGAAAAAAAAAAATTTCCTGTATGTCAATAGCTGAAGCATTTACCTTGGTAGGATCTGGAGGTAGAGTGGCTTCCACAGTATAAGGACTTCCTGGAACTGGATTGCCATCGTAACTCACATCAACCATGTAAAGTCCTTCTTCTCTTGGGATATACTTTGCAATGCTGCACTCTTGGCCTAGAACTGGCTCCACCACACATGGCACAGCTTTCCTTGTAGGGCTGGAAATACTAACATCCAGTTTACCCTGTCCACCAGCTCCTTGTGTGTCAATTATGAATTCCTGATCCTTCCCTACTTCCACTCCTTAAAGAGAAGATCCATATTTGTATTTCAGAATTAACGGTCTTAGATTTCTCAAATCCTGTAATTTGATGCACTCAGAAATGCCTCACAGCCACAGAACATTGAGATACTGTTTTACAATGATTTTTATCAACAGATGACAAGCTTCTACAGCTAAAAAAAATTTCTTGAGAAGCAGAGACTATTGGTTAATCAGAAACTGCAAAGTAACAATGACAAACAAGATAGTGGTTAGACTTGTTTAAACAGCCTCAACATGTCTGAAATAGATAATGCTCATTCAGGAGCATACCACTATGCAGCAGCCTTTTATCCCCCCATCCTCCACGTTACACATAGTGGAAAGCAATGTGCAATTTAAGCCCTTTGGATTATTTTGCATATTTGCTCAAAGTACGCTCCCATGTTCTTTTGCTGGTAAATGTGGCTAGAGCTACAGTATTCCAATGTGTTACTGGAGTTGAGCCTTGGGAGGAATCTTCACAAGGGTGTGGATAACCAGAAGCTCAGAAGTGGCGGGGGGGATGAAGGAGTGCCACCATCTTTCACTTTTGCTGGAAACAGGCTTTTAGCAGGGCACTTTGAGAGCTCATTTACTGTATCTGTCAAAGTAAGGCATTTGGAACCAAGCAAGCATCTGGTGGTATTTCATTCAGGACCTTTAAACATTACTCTTCCAACCATCCCCAGAATCTCTGCAACAAGGTATATATTTGTTTGAACTTAAACTTCCAACATTACATGGAACAGTCATGTGCTTGACGTGACTGTTCAGATCTGGAGTGGAAAAACAAACTGCTAGAATAAACTGGAGTTTTAAAGGTATTTTATGCAGTTAGGCCTTTAACTCCCATTAAAATAAATGGGAGCTAGGCACCTAAATCTCATTGGCACCTACTAACTCCCACTGAAGTGCCTAGCTGCACCTTTAAATGCCTACCTACCTTTGAAAATTAAATAACTTGGGAGCCAAACTTTTTTAATCAGGTATCACTCAGTCATTAACTTAACCCAGATTCTATTAGACAGCCCATAAACATAGTGCCCACAGCATTATCTGGGAGCCGTCTCAAAGGCCAAGGACTTAATTACCATAAAAAACTAGCTACTTTTCTTGTGCGAGCACAAGACTAAACAGAAGCTTGTATTGCCATAACTATATGGATGAGGATGGATCTGTGGGATTTAAGAACATTGAGATTTGGGAGGTACAAAAACCAAGGTAATCCTTGCTTTTGGAAAGCTTTGGGGCACCCCGCCCAGGTTTAAAGGAGTGTGCACTGATTCAATATTAACAGTCTTGTTCTTACTGGATTAATGTCCATCAACAAATGTCATTTGAGTCTAAAGTGGCAGATTGGTGTTGATTTCCAGATATCCTTGGTGCAACTTAGTCTTAAAGAGATTCTTTCAAGTGCAATTTATGAAGCATTACCTCTGGTCTTGTAAAGTGTTACCAACCCTTTAAAGGTAGAAATGCCCCACAATATTTACTAAAAGACCACAAAACTTTGAAGCTTAGATATAAACTAAGGATTCAGAACCAAATATAATTTAACAAGGCCTAAACAGAGCAAAGAATTTGAAGTGCCTGTACCTATGGCCAGGATTAGGATTTTAAGGAATACTCATTTTAGAGTTTGTTACCCTTCAGTATAGTTTACAGACTACACATACTCTAATCTTGTGAGTAGTTAGTACTAGAAGTTCAGATGGCTTCACAGCTTTAAACAGAATCAAATTGAAACAAAGTTCTAAGAAAAATAGCTTATATTGAAGTGATATTACACGATTCCACTGTTACTTGGAATACCAAATAGTTGTAAGAAACAGCAGAACATGAGGTTTTGCATTTGTTTTACTCACCAACATTCTACCAAGGTACTCAGTGGTACGATTTAAAAAGAAAAAACCCACCCAACTCGTACTGAACTAGACTATGCACTGCATAGCTCATTTGCAAGTGTACTTACTGTTTTCGAATCCATTGACTTTAATTTTGCTCAGATCCAGTGGAGCAGAAACTCCCACAGTGAAAGGACTTTTGGGGACAGGATCACCACCATAGGTTACGGAAACCTTCATGGGGCCCTGACAAGAGGTTAATATTGCAGGTTAGGTGTTCAACCATTTCATGCTTGTAACTTTACTATTTAGACACTATACACTACTCAAGGGGTAATGGGAGACAGTGATCAGGCTCCAAGCATCATGTGAGCCCCTTACCCAATTTCCCACTCCAGCCTTTGAGCTTTGAACCCTTTTCATTTGACAGAGGGCAAAAAACTTGCTCTCCTGCCAACATTATAGTACTATTTTCATTGCGCCTGGCAGAAATCCAGGTTGATCCCCCACCCTCCCAGAATTCAGGCATGACAGCTGAATAATGAGCAAACTCAAGACCAGGTATCTTATTCCACAGTACAGACAACATGCCAAGTTCAGACCTGCAAAGGGGTTATATTTTTACAGCATTTGAAATACCAAAGTTAGGATGTATAAATCAGAAACAGATTAATGCTCCTGTGTGCTTTGGCTGGAATGCCATAGTCGTGGCTAGATTCAGCCTTAGATGTGTGCTTCTTTTATGCTCTCCTACCACAGTCCCTATTTCAGCTATACTCACTGTTTGCTTACTTTTCATTCTTGGCTGGTTCAGCTCCCAAGTGAAATAACCATGAAAGTTTCACATAAGCCATCTAACAGCCTTCCTGATTTCACCTGGTGCTGCTATAGCTAGCTGTTAAGATGTTATTTAATTGAAAACAAGTAGATGGTTTGAACAAACAGTATAAGATTTTTCTACTGTTGATGTTGTCCCTTGGAAATTCTTCTTAGTAAATCCCCCAACTCTAGGAATTTCTATAGTCCACACCCTACTAATGAGCTCTGCCTGGAGACATGCTACTGCCCACAGACCCAAAATAAAATGGATGCTGCACAAAAAAGTCCATGCTCAATAACCACAATTCTTTCCCTTCTCTGCCAGACTGGCAGTTTCCTCCCCAATTCCTGTACATACTGTTTAGTTTCATGATCTATGAGCTAGTCCTGTTACTTCACAGCTGCCCTTACCCCAAGCTGTTCTCCCTGATGCAGCTTGAAAACTGCATGAGCGTCTATATACCTATAATTTCTCCTGGCTTTTGTACAGCAGCTTGCTTAGTGCCAAGAACTGAATGTTTATTGCCTGGAAGCCACCATGCAGCGCTCTACAGTGCTGAAGAACGGGTACAGGATTAATATTGCCACTTTCCTGTGTTCCATCTCCACAGAGCTTCTACAAATCTCAGGAACAGTAGAGGACTGGATACTTGGCCCAAGTCATAGCAGAAGACTAAATACTAGGAGGTTCAGCTGGCTAGGAAGATCACAATGTGTTTAATCCTTTGAATAAGTTTGAGAATGAAGTTGCATTTTTACAGGGCTGGGAAATGTTTGATAAGCAGCATTAGTCACTGCTGTATTTACAGATTTGTCACAATATCTCCTGCAATGTTTGCTTAGTCTTCTCCCACAGAAGCTTTCAGACTGCCTTCTCATTCCCGCCTAACGTTTGCTATGTTAGCCTGTAAAAAGCAGAGGAACATATGCTGCCCTGGTCAAACAGGGTCTTATTTCTCAAGAGATAAAACATCCACTGTATTTTATTTTAAATGTCTGACAAAGCTGGCAGAGTGCCATCTTTACCTATACTGAATTATTCAGCTTCCTTTATTTAGCTGGAAGCCTTCAGGGCTATGTACAGTGGTTGCCTATACACAATGTTTAGACATCCCACTAACATTTAGCTGCCACCCTCTTATATACACCTGGGAAAGCTTTAAAGACTGGACAAGTTTGCTTTAGTACTAAAATCCAAACCTATTTCTTGAGCAATAATTTCCCCACCCTAATGACAAACACCAGCTGCCAGGAAGGTTTTGGGTTTGGCAGAAACAGCAATCAGGACACCCTCCCCCCTCCTTGCACAGGGTATACTAAATCTGGCAGACCCAGTTTAAGAAAAAAAAGAGGGTGTTGTCCAGTCTTTTGGAGAAGCCAAGAGAGTCAGTGTTTACTATTTGGATGCAGTGATCTTTGGTCGGTTTTACTGCCACCACTTTTACATTCAACAGCAAAACTACGTTAGGAATTCTAGAGATCTGATTTTAACAGTGCTAGAAAGAGGCTTACAACCATCACTGATTTGTTCCTTACTACTTAATAAGCCTTCTGGGACACAGGTGGGCCAAAACTAAAACCCAGTCCCATTGATATAACGAACAGCCAAGTAATACCAGTCCAAATAGATTGAGTTGAGGCTACTGATGTTCTTTGGTCATGAACTTGCCATGCCCAAAGTGCACACCAACTTTACAGTAGATCCAAGAGTCAGACCAATCTTGGTCAGACTTCGTTTATCACTTAGTAAGATCTGTTCATTTCTAGGTTAGTGTTCATGCTGGAGCTCATACTTGACTGAAGACCGTTCAGCTTCACTACCTGCAGCCCAGCAACAGTAGGATACTCTAGATTTTTTGCAAGCTGGAGTTATTTGGAAGTCCTAAACATCTGCATCAGCTCAATTCAGATTAGCTAGTAGTAGTAGTTTCAGATACTATTAAGAGACAGTTTGCTACCTGCCTTTGTCTGTTAGTACAGCAGAATCACTCAGTTTGTTACTGTTTCAGGGATTAGGTCTTATGTCAATAGCTACATTTTGGCTTCAGAATTTTGGTGGTGGCTAATTTCAGTACTCCCATTCTCCAGTCAGATTTTCTATGCATCCTTGTTTTAGTTGCACTCTGGACAAGTCATTCCAAACATTTAGTCTACAACTGTTTTTTAATTCTAGTGATAGTTTCTTCCTCAGTACAGTTAGACTTGCAGACACTCATGGCCCCTTACTGTACAATTTTTGGGAGCACCAGGGAATATTAAGCATTTCATTGCCACTGTTTTTCCTTTGATAGCTAGAGTTCAGTTAATCAAGACTTCATGTTAATTCACTTGCAATTACATGTATTTTCAGTTTTATTTTTGCTCTGAATTGTGATTTTATGGAACACACTTCTATTTCTCCAAAAGAATCAGACCTACCTGCTGTATTGGAGTGTATTTTACAGTGTGGGAATAGTCATAGTTGTCAATAATGTCTAAGTCTTTCACAGCATCTCCTGGCACAGGTCCACCAAACTGCACATCCAGTGGTGCTTTCCCAGCACCCTTAGTGAATACAGTGAAGTGTGTTGGTTTGCCATTTTCCACACCTTAACAGAAAGCAAGTTAACTTTCAAAGTCAGAACATGCTTGTGCTATCTATACAGTGTGTTTAAGTCCATATCCAGAATATGAAAGTTGACTAGCCTCAACTTGATCAAGTAAGTTCCAAGAGAAGACAGAGCTACTTATTTTTAGTCTTTTGATCCCCCAAATTTTGTTCTGGCATAGAGTAATCCCATCCCAAATCCCCAATGGGAAAGTTTTACCTACACAGTGAGTTTATGCTAATCACCCCATGCTTATGTCCATATATCACTTGGCATAAAACAGAAGGAACCTCACCAGTTTTACTTAGTCCAGGTCCTTCAGTTTTCACCTTGGTGGCATCATGTGACGGGTCCACTTTAACTCTGAAAGGGCTGGCAGGAATTTCCTTAAACATAAAACATGCTACTTCAATAGGATAGTTACAGCCAGTTGTAAGCTAGCTCAAACTGCAAATAAGGCATTTGCCTTCCAGTGAAAGGACTATTTAAGATCAAAATAAGTCAGTCTGAAGTCAGATTTCTTGAAAGTTTTAGTCTACCAAATAAATGTATTCTAATGCATCCCATATGAATACTTCAGCTTTGCTCAGGAAATGCTAGCAATCTTCTGTATGTATTTTTACCTTCTCTCAGTCCCACTGCAACTACTAAAAGCAGTGGTTCCCAGACTTTACCCTGTCCCCTCCCATTCTCCCCCACACACACACACCCTCCCAGCTAGAGCTGGGAGCAGGGCCATGGTTGGGGCCGAGGACCAAGGCTGGGAGCGAGTGCGGCCAGAAGCAGAGACCATGACCGGTCGATGAGGTGGGGGCTGGGGTTCAATGCCAGGCACTGGGGGCCAAGGCTGTGCCTGGGATCAGAGCAGAACTCAGGGCAGAGTGGGCTGGGTGGCACTTCCTCTGGCCCAGGCCTTGCTGTGCACCCTGAACATCCTTCTGCACCCCTTAAGGGGGCATGCTCCACGGTCTTGGGACCTCTGTACTAAAAAGGCAGAGTTATATTAAACGGGTCTCTTGTCACAGTTAGATTTCAGTTTTGGCAACTTTACAAGTTTTGCAGCTCAGACAAAGAGTGAAGTCAACTAACCTTTGAGTTCTCAAGTACCAGCATAGCATTTGATGCACAGGTAGTGCAGTGTTAGACTCTGAAGAAACTAAGATTAGGGAAACTTCTCTTCCTTGGAGTTTGGCCCAAAGTGTAGGTTTTTATGAGCTACATTTACAAATGTAATGACCCCTTGAAGTAATGCACACTGAACAGTAATTTACATTAGCTATGCAGAGAGCTTTGAATAACTAACGTTTCTAGTCAGCAAAATAAGAGCTACAAACCTCCCCGGCAAATAGCACTTTGATAGTGTAACGCCCAGCAGCAGGTGGCATGTACTTCACAGTAAACGTATCATTAGCGTTGTGTATGATGTCAAAAGCTATGTCTTCCTCTTCCTCACTTATCACATGAGCATCACATTTAATGCCAACACTGACATCACCTAGGAGGAAACAGCAGTTTGCCAAAAGATATTCAGGTATTTGT
The DNA here is from genome assembly GCF_026122565.2 of Emydura macquarii macquarii. Taxonomy (NCBI): domain Eukaryota; kingdom Metazoa; phylum Chordata; order Testudines; family Chelidae; genus Emydura; species Emydura macquarii. Next base: position 12,457,915 of record NW_027131105.1, on the reverse strand, counting down.
TTAGTAACAAAGTAGCTATAGTATTGGGAAACTAAACAAATTGCATCTTGACTAAGTCACTGGGTAGAGATAATTTGTCAAGTACTTGTACGGATCACTCCGTGTCATCTGTGTAACGGAAATTTAGCTTCAGATTTCCCTTATCAAGCAAAAAGCTTCAATCCAGAGTTTCTATTGAACGGAGGAGATCAGATTCCCATTCACACAGGGAGTGTTTGTAAGAATTAGAGTTGATACAAGGTTGTAGATAACGTATTACTGTCTGCTTTTACCTTCTCCTGCTTCTGTGCAGTCAACTGTGAAGTGAGTAGGCTCATTAGCTTTCAGACAAGCTGTCTCCACACCAGGTCCAATCACTTTCACTTTCTGAGGATGACTGCCTTGTCCTATGAGTACCTAGATGGGTTTTCAGAAGTATTCAGTTATCCCATACCAGGGTCAGATTGATTATATTAAGTTTAACATCTGAAAAAATGCCCTGACTTTTTAACTTGTAACAAGTAAATAGGGAAGGCAGGGACTTTATTTTCCATATTTATATTGTGTTCTGTGGTACCAGAGCCTTTTGACATGCTAGCGTGCTTAACGGGACAGGTGACTTTCAGCCAGACTAATGCTTTAACAAAAGCCAAGTTATGCAGCCCTTACTCATGTTAGCAGGAGTTCACTCATGAATGGCTCTATTGACTCAAGTAATCACTAGCATGGACAAGGAAGGCACAAAATAGCTTAATGTTTGCTTGTTTTACAACACATACCACCAGTCCCAGCAAAGCAAACTTTGCAGGTTTTTGTACTTACCCTATATGGACTATTAGGTACATTAGCTCCTCCCCAGACAACAGCAATAGTATGTTTGATTGGTTTAACAGGCATATAAGAGCAGGTATAGATTCCATCAGGCATGCTCTTCACTTGGATATCAATAGGGCTTCCTTCTGCATCCTGAAAGCAATTGTTTAACTGAGAATCAGATGGACTGACGACATACAAACGCATGCAGAGAGAAGGTACAAGTCATTTTAAGGTGTGTACTATCAAAACAGTTACATGATCTCAAAAGCAGCAGCTATAGCAAAGCTACTTGAAATTAAGAAACTAACACTTAGTCTTACCACAAATTTAAAACTGCCCATCTGTCACCACATCCCAAACTGTAGAAGTCTAGTAGACTGACAACAGAACAATTTATGGGGGGGGTCACTTCAGGAAGTCTCAATGTGTGCAAGACCAGGGACTAGCTACATGCCTGAATAAGAGGGCTCTAATTCTGCACAGACGTTAACAGGTTTGGGATTATGCAAACCTTTTAAATCGCAGAAATGCAATTAAGGACCAAGATGCAGATCTACTAATTAGCCAGAATGTGTTTGGTACCTGTTTCAGAGACGAGACCTTGACTATTGATATGAATTGCAGACAGTTAATGTGGGTTTTTACCTGTGCATATATCTTCAAAGGTGCCTTCCCAGCTTCCTTCGTCTCAACTGTAAATTCAGCTGGGGTGTTTACAATGCAACCAGTTCTCTCCAGCCCTGGACCGTATGCCTTTACCTAAAAAAGGTAAGTGCAGAAGTTTTACACTGCACTTTTTTCCAGCAAAAAGGAAGCAATGCTAAAAGCAAATATTTCTAGAAGGTGACTGGAAACCCTGGAGCAGGTCTTTACGTTTGTGGATTGAGGTTTTCATCAGTCTAAAAAACTCATTCATGAAGGCCAAGGCTAGAGAAGGGTAAGTGAGTTTAGAAGTTTGGCCTGTTGAGCAGTACCCTGCCAAGTTACCTGGAACGCAATAGTCTCCTTCTTGCAACAGCTCTTATGCTCAATCTAGTAAGGGCCAAGCAATAGCATTATTTAGAGCATTTAAGAAAAGGACTAGCACTGGGGTCTCCAACCAGTCTATGGTTACAGCTGGTTAGCCATAACGACATGTAATATTTTATAATGTGTAAATTTTATGCAAGTAAATAAGTTCTACAAGTAACTTTTAAATAACTGCCTCTAGAAACTAACATATCAGAGGTATATCAAAGGCTATTGATAGCTGAATTTTTCTGTATCTTGCCTTATCTGGGTTGAAGTCTCCCAAAGCTGGTCGGATGAAAGCCATGTATGGACTATCTTTTATGTCCTCATCATCACACATAATATGAACCGCATATTCACCAGGCTCTTTGGGCCAATACTTCACATCACATGAGCCATCATTCTGATCCTCACATTCTATTTTTGCTTGCGAGGGGCCTTCAATGGCAAAGCCTAAAGGAAACAAACGTATCTGGTCTCAGAGCAAGTAACATGAGGTAGGTTTTAAAGGCTTGCTCAAGATTGTCTGTCTGGCAACTGGGAAGCACTCTGTTCATTGCCCTACTATACCTTTCCTATGTAATTGGTATGTGATGTCATTTTGAGTAGGGCCTACCCACTAACCCACAAAGGTACTCAATGGTGGCGTCTCCCTTCGGCCCAGTATCTGGCTCAATCGCAAAAAGAGCATCCCACATTCTAAAAACTAAAATGTCTTCTCTGCAAGCATAGTCAGATTTATGGACATTTAATGTTTATAGTTAGTGACTGGGTGATTGATGGGACTGCCGTTTAATAGTCAAAAAGTATTGCCACTGAGTAGTTCAACATTAAAGCACTTAAAATCTTTAACCAGGACAAGCAGGGTGACTTACCAAGCGAGCCGACTTCGGTGCCAATGGATTCTACAACAAAGTCCGCAGATTTACCAGCAATCCCTCCATGAAGTCCTGGTCCCCAAGCTCTCACTTTCTGAGGACCTGCTTCAGGACCTACTTGGACTTCGAAGGGGCTATTAAATAGGGAAAGGGGTCAACATTTAGGATTAGGAGTGGCAGAAATAGCACCCACCTCTTTTCTGTCACTTGAGTCACAAGACTACCTGAAGGTACATTATACAATGTGTCAGCCCAACCCACCAGCGCATGGAACAATCTTAGACTGAATTATATCATCCAGAGCCAGTGTTCTAGATCAGTCACACCACTGAAACAACGAATAAGAGCCAAGTAGCTAGACTTAGTGTCCGCTGGTGTCCCCAACACTGAGGCGCCAGGTCTTCCTGGGACCCTACTAAAAAGCTCAATGAAATAGTGTTTCCTGTGATCTATGCAGTTTAATACAAGTAGTGGATCACAAGATCAGAAGAGTGGAAATAGAGACCTATAAGCCTCCTTTCACAAGCTTTCCAGGAAAAGCTATGCTGGCCCTGGAGCAAACAATTCTTGTCATAGCTGCTTAGAAGGCAAGTTTGGCTGCAGTGGACTCCTGTTAGTGTTGGTTCCTACCCACATGATCTACTGAATGATGCAACTCACCTCTTAGGGATGTTGTGTCCACCCCATGAAATGGTGACAATGTATTTCCCTGGGCTAACTGGATAGTATTCAAATGCATATATGCCATCCACAGAGTCCTTTTGTTTCACAAGCTCCTCCAAGCCCTCTGTTGAAAGATCAGCTCAGCATTACTTAACTTCCAGCTCACATCTGAAGTTATTCAGGCAAGTTCATGTTTTCTAGTATTTACTTTTGCATGGAGACTGACATTTTTTACCAGAAAGTGGTTATGAAAGGAAGATATTCTAGCTGCCCTCTAACAGAGATGGCATATATACACAATCAAAAGAATGTGTGTTTTAAGTTACCAGACCCAGCAGACTTTGTGGTCAGACTTTATGACCACAAGTGTTCATCGAACGCCTACTTTTAGTTTTCTGCAAGATTAAAAATCTCCAAAGAAAAGCTTAATGTACTGAAATTTACAGTGGTAAAGGACTATTGCTTTTCCCTCCATACCGTGTTAAGCCACAGCCAGCCAGAATACCACCTCTGCAAATGTTAAGGGTGTATAGGATACTTAGATATTTTCTTGAGTGTTAATGTCCAACTAGGAACAGTTAAAGAACAAGTAAGCTGGCATCAATGAACCTCGGCCTTGCCAAATTAGGGCAGGAGAAGGCAAGTGAGCTGCTCCAAAAGCTTTTTTTTGTATGGTTGAACAGGCTAGTTGCTTACCCAGGTTTCTGCACAGAAAAACTGAAATGAAAGAACACTGGTGTTTACAAATAGGTGACTGGAGAAGCAATCTTGGGGAGTTTTAGAACTATATAAATGAATGCTTTTTTAACCACACCCAGGAACTCATCTTAAGATCTAGGATGCTCTACAGTGCCACTCAAATTAAATAGCACAGCATTTTCAACTGCATAGCTGTATAGATTAGACAAACTCAAAATCAGGAAAGCTTTCAACTGATTAAATTGGGCACTTAATGCTAGAGGTCAGTCTTTTCAAGTGATAGTGAGTGTACACTCACTGTTCAGTGAGCCAGGCCGAAACTTGTTTTAGTGTCTAGCCCAGTGGCTTGACAGACAATGGAAGTTCATGGCAGACACCAGGCATCCAACTCCTGGAGTCTTGCTGACAAAGGTTCAGTACCCAAAACTATATTAAAGTATTCTTGTCTAACGTTCTCCAGTAGCTAAGAAGAGCCTGTGTATCACTTTTGACAAATACTGTAGACGGGCTAAAAAAGGCAGATATGGATTGAAGGTCATGAAGTTTTCCAGCCCACTACAGTAGAAGACTGGACAGGCTAATTTTAAAAGACACCAAGCCATGATACGAAACCACAGAAGAGTAGCAGGCTTCATAGCTACATCCATGAATAGATGTTCATTTTACATATGAATGAAGAGAAACGTCTTCACTTTTTGCTCTCTCCTTGTCAAAGATAGCCAAGACTCATTGTGGCTGTATCATTCAAAGCTGCAAGGCCTTAACTGGTCCACATGTGAGGCTTCTTTTTTCCCATAATACAGTACAGCTTTTGAAGCTGTCTGCGGTAACACTTACTTGGTCCTTTTATGGTCACACCGATATCCCCACTCCCTGCTGCTTTAGTGTCAACCTTGAAGTCTGCAGTTTCTCTGATCCGGACTCCTTTAGGTTGCAAGCCCCTACCACTGGCACGACAAGCACTTGGATTGCATGCTGCAAGTGAATTTTAGAGATCAGTACAGCCTTTGATTCTCAAGTATACGTAGCTAGCCAAGACAGCTTTTACTTTGAAGGTTGAATCGGGGTGGGAGGGGGAATATTTTAGCTTTTGAATATAAAAGATATGAATGCCATGCATTAAGTCTCAATGGAACCAGTATGGAATCTGTCTAGCCTTTCTACATATGGCATTTAGGCTTTTGGACTGTAGCATTCAGAACATTGGGAAACACTTTAGTCATGTACATCTAAGTCAGCTGCTTTTAGAGAGGCTAAAAGGCCTCACACTTCTACATAGCAATTGGTCCCCACCATGTAGATGTTAAAATACCAGACACTAACTGCAGCATGTTATTATATTAATTGTAAAAGTAAGCCCATCATTCCTAGTAGTGTTTGCTTTTCTCAATACCATTTTTACATTACAGCCAAACTGCATGCAGTAGGGAGAGTTTCACTTCAGGAGTGCACCTTACTGGGCCATTCCTTCAGCAGTAAGGCAGAGACAGTAATATCTACAGTTACCAGAGCTGGCTTCAGACAGACATCAGTAGCCTGGAAGAAATGAAATGGAAACCCTTGCTTCGCTGCAGGTTCATACAAATACAAGATCTGCTCAGCATTGATGTTTGCAGAGACTGAACAATGCCACATTGATCACACAGTGTGATCAGAGTAATAGGCTACAGAGGCAGAGTAGGTGGCAGATTCCTGAACTTCACTCTGGACAACTACACTTACGCAAACTCTGAAGTGTTTTCCCAGCCATGAACAAAAATATAAATGGAAACTATTTCTACAAAATAAACTACGGGGCAATTATGAATAAATTGCATTAGAGAAGTGTAATTCCAGCTATCTGGTGGTCTTCAATCCCCTAACATTCTAGAGACATAGGTTTGAAACTCATGATCATAGGTTCCCAGTTTAGTCCCACCATGCATTTTATATTATTCAAGTGCAGTGTTTATAGCAGAAGTGCTTGAAAACAGCATTTGTGGACAGTCTGACAAGCAGCTCATTCTGCTTTTCATATAAAAAACTTGGTATATTTTCTGTTCTCACCCCTGAGATAGTTGCATCAATTGTCATCTAGTAAGTCTGACTCCTAATCTAGGCTGTGTAAACAAGATCAAGGCACTAATCACATGTTATCACTAGCTCTGGAAAGCACACAGCAGCAAACCCAAGTTCAAGTAGGAAAAAAGCCACATGCCCTTAAGCAATTCTGTTAGGCAGTTAATTTGTGGTTAAGTAGTTTCACCAACTTGTTTTATTGCAAGATAGTCTTGTTGCCATAAGAACTGGCAAATGTTTCACATTTTGCTTGCAACTTTTTTTATTCTCTCAAGGAAGCAAGGGGAAAACTGACAGACAAGCTGCAGGCTAGGAGTGCAAAGACAGCAAATCATGAAGAAAATGTCACCCTGCACCTCTTACCGATATAGCTTGCTCAACTAGGAAGCCATTAGCAGTCAAGTCCAAAATTCCACAAGTGGAGGGTAACTCAGTAGAGGTCTGAGAGCGCATGGGCAGGTGAGGATGGAACAGAAAGCCAAGTGTCAGTTAAGAGGAAGAACAGCGTTAAAGTAAATAGACTACTAGAGAAAGCGGGAGAAAAAAATTAGATACCGAAGTGGAATTAAAGACAGCCTTGTCAAGAGAAAATAGAAGGCAGGTTCAAATTAAAGTCCATCAAGTTCAATGCAGATGGACTAGCACCCAGAGCCATATTACTTTTAAGAAAGCACTAATTGAATTAGGTGGATATGCAAGATCAAGTAAACTGCTTTAATATTTGAAACAAAAGGTTGTCCTACACAAGGTAAGATGTGTATATCCTGTAATCAAAATCCACCAATATGGATAAAATAGACCATACATATTTACAGAAATACGTCAGTGCAGCCATATTCCTAACACATACCTTCCCCAACAGGAACAATGCAAGGACTTTTTGGGATAGCCTCTCCAGCAAATGTCACTTTGACAGTATGAGGACCAGCTTGAGTAGGTTTGTAGGTGCAACGATAAACTTGGTTCCCTTTGTCTTCTATCATAAGCTCCATTATATTTTTTCCTTGAGGATCCTCCACTTCCACATTAAGATCACCCACACCAGCACCTACCCACATGAAAACAAGTTTAGTTCAGCCTTGAACTCAGATGTTCCTAGTGTTCACTTCCCTGGAAGCAAGAACCTTCCAAGTCTGATTCTGCTCAAATCCAAGATTAAGGTACTGTTTTGGGTTGGTAGCCTGAGCATGAAGGGTTTTTTTTTTTGTTTGTTTTTTAAGTCCACAAGGCATCCAGTAGGTAGCTTTTAAATGTTCTGCTATGGCCCTGCCACACCACTGTAAGGGTGTAAATTATACCTGATCACCTTAGTGTGTAACTAAGGACAGCCACTACTCAGGTCAGAGTGTTAGACCCATTTGACCTTTATACCATTTCTGTTTAGGTGGCACCTGAGTAGCAGAACAATTAAATCCTACCTGAGCATTGACTTAATTTCTTGCCTCCCCTCCCTGGTTTGTAGCCCAGGAAGGGCCAGATCCGGTTTGATCGGAAGGCTGGCAGCTGCCTAAGATGATGAGCAGCAGTTGGAGGGACTCTGTCACCTCCCCCGGAAGGGTTTGACAAGGATTTGTTACTCTTTAAGGTACTACGTAGGTCAGCTCTTTAGACAACCAGCTATAGTATTTGGCTTTTCCTTCCCAAATTCAGTTTGTCTGCATGCAATTGCAGCAGCCATAGGCTGTGGAGCTGGCCACTTTTTGGCCACATCAAGTGAGTTAGCTGCAACCCCATATGCTAGGTTGCAATACCACCACCTTGTGACAGAGGGACAGCTGGGTGTCATTTGAGCAAACGTCAGTGTGACCTGACATGCAGGGATGCTGTACCATTCAGGTTTGCCCCAGCTGCCTTCCAGGCAGGGGAAGATGGACCAAAATTTAAGTGAGGTGTTACAACCTAGTACACAAAGTTGAAATGCCACCCCAATTTTCAGGGGTTGGTATAGGACAGATCTGTGCTCCGATTCCCCCTTCCACCCCCACCACACACTTTAAATAGCACTCCAGGCAGATGGTAATCCAGTTCTCAAACTTTCAAGTAGGGCAAATTGCCAATACAAAATAAGATGTTCCCTGACATTAACCAGGACTTAAGTGATTCCAAATGGTAAACTGGAGCAGCTAGAGGGGGAAATTAATCTTGTTCTATTCATTAGAACTAGTTAAGATTAAAAGCTTTTAAACCAACATACATCCTTGTGTAGACTAGGATAAGTTTATTCCTTTTCCTTCATACTCCCCCCACCACTTAAGACACCTGTTATTCAACCATCTTGTATTGCTGAACAAGCAACTCAAGTGCTTTTTCAACAACGTCTTTACATCCAGACAAGTCTTTACATGTGGCAGATTACCACCTCCCCCAATTAGAAACAATGTTTTGCCAGAGTAGTGTGGTACTTCCCCTAGACCAGACAACTGCAGCCAAGATTTCAGGAGCCTCAGGCAGAAAGCAGTTTAATAGATTTAACACTTCAACCCAGTGTTTAAATACTTGAAGTAATTGCCCCATTTTGTTTTACAGTCAAGTTCTGCATCAGCATTTGCAATACTTAATACTATATTCCACAGGAATTACTTAATGAGCCACAGAGTTATGAAGTAGATGGTCAGTAGTAGTAATTTACAAATCACTTCTTAGACTCTGGTTCATCACTTAAGACAGAATTCATGAACAATAGTAACTGAGTGGATTCTTTTGGTGAAGTTAGATAAATAATATAGTAAGCATTTGGAGGGTTTATATTTACAGTGCTATAGAGCTCATCTTCAGCTTCTCTAGGAGGCAGGTATATCACAGCCCCATTTTAGCAAGTAGTGGAGGGAAGACAGGTTAGTACTGTCCCTCCCTCCCCCCCCAACAAAAAAACCAAACTCAAACCACACAACACAGCAAGTTTATGGCAGAATACTGGGCTATGCCAGAGCAGCTCCTGCTTGAATTAGGCTTCATTTGTATAGATTTCAGATACAAATGGATTTAGAATGAAGTGGTAGGACTATTCTAGTTCTGCAGTACTCACTGCCAAGAGTGCAAACTGAATCTAAATGAGTTTCCTAACAGTCTGTTTATCCCACAGAACTTGGTTTCATCTTCAGTAGAAGGGCTGAAGTTGCTATGAAGGGCAGAAAGCTATAGAAATATTTTGGCCCATATAAGTTAACTTGGAACAGCTACTGTAAGGCATAGAATTGTGTAACTGCATATACTAAGGATCTGTAGTGCTCTCTAAGCATTCTTACCTGCTGTGTAAATGTCAAAGTAGGTAGGTTTATTGGCAATGATTCCAATTGCCTCCAAGCCTGGTCCTTTTGCTGTTACTTTGCTAGCATCTCCCTGGGCTTTGTCAACGTTTACATCAAATGGACTCTTTGAAATATGCTGTCCAGCAAACAGAACTGCAACCTAAAAATCACATACAGACATGAATTCTAGTCATACTCCCACAGTATGAAGAGGCCACCTTGCAATGATGTTAGGGTTCTGGCAGAACTTACTGTATGGGTCACAAGATCAAGTGCTTGAACGTAGGAGTTAAGTCTCAAGGTTAAGACAGTGGTCCCCAAACTTTTTACCCCATGTCCCCCCATTACACTCCAGTCCTCCCCCTGCCCACAACTGGGTCTGGGAGTGGGGCCACAGTTGGCAGGCTAGGGCCACACCGAGAGCCAAGGGCCAAGCACCCAGACTGTGGCTCGGGGAGGGGGAGAGGAGGCGCCGTCGCAAAGAGTTGGGGCAGAGCAGGCTGGGTGGTGCTCCTTCCGTGCCTCCTCCCCTCCACCTCCTAGGGCCTGTTGCACCTTCCTCCACCCCGAATGTTTCTCCGAGTTTGGGAACCTCTGGGTTAAAAAGTCCTGTGGAGAAACTAATGTTCACATCATTGCTCTGTACCAACTGTAGCCACTTACCACCCTCCTAGAAACACAGGCTGATTGAGGGCCAGTATTTCCTAGGGAGGGTTCCCCCACACACACACACCTGCAATAATCGTGTGTATTACACTAGTGAACATTGACTGACCGAAGATAGGACCCCACTGGGCTTGGCATAGTACAGACAGTAGCAGACGTAAACTCTGCAGGGCAGAGACTGCTGTCTAAAGAGAGATGGATGGGGAAAGATGTAACCAACAGAATGAACAAGGTGACTGCAGCAAGTGCCATGTTATTGCCAAGATTTGGGGGAAGTAAGCCACTGAACTGAAAGCATGTCCATTGTGAGGCAAGTTGTGCTCCATCGTGCTTTGACATTTAGACTCATTAGGCCAGGATGTGGCATTCTTTGGACTAGAGTGCATTTATTTGGACAGGGAGCATGCACCACCGTTTTCCTAGTTACAGCTTATTTCTTGTACTCCCTTGTACTGGGATTAATGGACTCAACCTAGCAACCTGTTTGTCCACCAAGGGCCTGCAAATAGCAAGTTATGAGAGTTAACTACACATTGTGGACCACTGAACTGAATACAGATCTAAAGACAAAAATCCAAGGAAGGGCCACTTCATCTAGTGTATGTGGGAAATATGCATGCAGTGCCATGTCTGACAAGCACAAGCTACGCAGAAAGTCCCTTACTGCTTAGGCCATGGATACTCCCAGTTAGAATGGGGTGTTATAGGAGATGAGTGACCCCTGCTATCTTTTTTGAGAGCAACATGAATCAAGACAGCTAAAGGTACAAAGAGGTCTGCTCCTCACTACTCTCCTATAAACTTCACTCCCAGCATATCCAGAGAAAAATGAGTTTGAGAACTGGAAATCCTATCTTCAATGACTCTAGAACTGGCCCTAATTGGTTGCCAGTCACGAAGGTGACAAGGAGAACAAGTGAAAGACTGCTGCACAGAGGTCAGGGTTAGAGGGTCAGGAACAAAAAGTTTAGCACTAATCTGAAATGGATTCCAGATCTAGAACCTCCTGCAGAATTTGCAGGCATCTGAGTAGTCCAAGCACTGCAGATAAATAGAGTGAGGACCTACTGGACAGCAAAAGTGAGCCACCCTAGAGTGCAGACTGTAGAGCTGGAGCAACCAAAGAGGAGATCAATACAGAGTGCCTCTGCAGGGTCATCTTTAATACCCTGCCTGGTGGAACCACTAGACTAGCAATCTAGACTACAGGAGGCTACAGCATACACACAGCTGAACAGCTAAGGGAGAGAGTTCTGAAAGGAAGTGCTCCAGGCTTGTGACAGGTGTGAAGGAGACCAGGATGGTCTAGGTCAGCAGTTCTCAACCCCCCCCCAGTACCACTCGGGCCAGGTACAGTCAGGTCAAGTACCACTTGACCCGACTGTACCCGACCAGAGTACCACTCGGGGAAAAAAAAGGGAGGGGACTTGCGGCGGGGTTTCGCGGCAGCAGCAGGAGGGATTTCCAGCGGGATTTTGCAGCAGCAGGGAGAGACGGGCAGCGGGGTTTCGCGATGGAAACAATACACGCCACCGAAACCCTTCTGCTGTTTCCCCATTTTCGGCAGCAGAGTTTCGCTAGGGTGGGTGGGAGGGTCCATCCTGCAGTGGTGGATTCAGCACCGCGCGTACCATCCAGCCCTCCGGTAAGTGAGAACCGCTGGTCTAGGTGTTTAGCTTCATTGTTTGCCCCCAGGATCTAGCCTGGGAGAGGGAGAATAACTGGCCTGACCACTTCATTGCATTTTACTTTGGCCCTCCAAAGAGGTCTGCATAAAAAACCCACCAAGATTCCAGGAGCCCAGGACCAGCAATTTAGAACTACAACCCTAGAAGGCGGCTAATTGCCCTACTGCTTGAACTTTGGGAAGTGGAGGGTCCAGGAGAATGCTTTGTATTGTAGCAAAGCCCTTTCAACTACGTGGCTTGGAGTAGAAGACTTGAGGTAACTGTGGCACTGAGGCAGTAGGAGCAGCTGAATGGAGCCCATGCCTCCAACTTCACACTTGCCAGCCCCCTCCCGGGAGGGGTCTGTGGTCCCACTGTACTTACCCTCATTTGGGGCCCAGTCAAATGCCCTATTCCATGTACTAAAAGCTCTTGGAGAGAATTGCTCTGCTCATTCTCTGGAGAAGATTTGCTGACAATATAGTGTGGAAAAAGCAGCAGAGGAGGATGAGCCCAGGGGCACAGAGTGAGTCCTTTCCCCATCCTCTTTTGGAAAGGAGGGACTATTGATCATCAGCAGCAGGTCTTATTTGATGTGCAAGGAAAAGAGTATTGACCACAAGACCAAATCCCCTCCCCACCAAGAAAGCTAGAGTAACAGATGGATCCACTAACCCACCCTCTGGGGAGAAAAAAAAAATAGTTTTAGTCCCAGACAATGGAGACTTGAACAGAAAACGGAAACAGGTTATTTACGTCAGGGTTTCTGGGTAGTTTTTATATCACCAGTAAATATGCAAGTTTAAGATGCCCATTTATAATGCAATGATTTACTGAAGCATGTTTTGCATCCTGACCACCCAAAATCTAGCTCTCTCACCTTGTGAGGTCCAGTAACTTTTGGCACATATTGTACAGAGTATGTTTTGTTCTTGTCATCAGGTGTCACTTTTGCCTAGAAAGAAAGAAAAAGCATTTGTCCCAGAAATGTGTCTACACTTATCTGACTTTTCGGCAGTGAAGTTAAAGCTTTAGTTTAGTATCAGAAAAATTCTACTAACTAATCAAATGAGAGAAGAACAAACGATCTATTCTTTTTAGGAAGCACAATCTTCGATACAGTTGCCACAGCAGCAAGTACACTTGCTAACTCTCAATTCTCCAATATTTGCATAAAAGCCACGGTCATTTTTAGGAACACATGAACCACGTTAGTAAACCTGTGACCTATTCTGTTCCTCTGCTATCAACAACTACACTGGAGGGGCATAAACATCTTTAAACCAATATCAACTGCAGTGTATAGTTGTACTCATCTGGAATGTCTTAATTGAAAATGCTCACTTGTCCAAAACAGCCAACCTTTATTTCATAGTAGGAGTCTCCTATAACAGAATCAAGGTAGTTCTAATGCACCAAGTACAAAGTGATTAGCAGCAGATATTCTACAACTTTAACCACTGTTCTTGCAGAATGAACAGCGCTATCATGATTTAGTTATATTTGGTAACTGAATATACTTTCATTTGAGAGAGTTTCCTTTGTGATTAGTCAAGATTCGAGTGGTGATGGTTAGCTGTAATTTGTCAAGTCAGTTGATTGTTACTCAGTTGGGAGAGCATGATTTATGGTCAGGAGGAGGGTTTGAAGACAACTGGGGCTTTGAGTCTGGTAGATACAGTGATAAGGAGACTATTTTAAGTCTTTTCTTCACTAGTAAAATATTGCTTAGGGAAAACTGGTTGTGGTAAGATTTTAGAGTTGCTTCCACAATCACATTGCATGCAGGAATTGTGCCACTAGATCCTAGATAAGGAGCACATTTTTCTGGCTTGTTTACGATTTGTGCTAGAGCCTAGCAAAGATCTTCAGGAACCCACTATCTCCCCAAGCAATATCAGGGTCTTGAATACCACTTCAGATGCATGTCCAGCATATGACTATAGTTCAACATTTGTGATAAAAAGCAAAATTGCTCAAGAACTGAAGGACAACTAGACAGACCTAACACAACTTGCTCATGTCCCATCCAATCAGCTATAACTGAAAGATAAAAGTATAGAAATTTCAAGAACCATGTGCACTAATCCCTAAATATAAGGTCAGCTACTGTCTTTTTTGGAATTTTAAATAGCTACATTCTATTTAAGATCAGAGTAACACTTGCGTATTGTGCATTAAATACAGATTATAAGTTACAGTAGTTAGTAATCATTTAAGACAGATTTTGCATGAAAATTGGTAGGGGGAACAATCTGTTTAGCATACAGACCTCTTCTCTGTTCCCCTCTGGATCTTCTATGAAGACCATTACATCTCCCTGCCCAGCACTGATTGTATCTACTGTGAAGTTGGCAGGTTGCTTTACCATGTTTCCATGAGGCTCAACTCCTGTTAAGAGAATAGGACACAACGGCACATTTAGCTGGTTGCTTCAAAAAACTTAAACAACCTCTTATGACAAGCACACAAGCCATCTAATCCAAGTTCTGATATGGTCTCACTTCTGGGGCTGTAAGTTCCCTAGCGGTCTCCTGGGCCTACTTGTTCACTAAAATGCCAGTGGCACTGACATAACCAGTGTCATAGCTCAGGATAGCTACACATGTATTTCCCCTTTGCAGTCCAGCAAGGGCACCCACTCAGACTTCCAGCTCTCCAGCTGTTGCATCTTGGGTGAAGACCTGCATCTCTCCCCCTTCTGACTGGGTATTCCCAGACTGCATAGTTCCCTGCTTTCACTGTTCCCCCACCCCTGCCAAGCGCAGACAAATTGTCCAACCCGCCCCTCTGCTAACTCTTCAGAGACTGCTAGCAGAGTGATTGTCAGATAAGTGCCACAGGTCTAAGCAAGCCTGTGCTATTCTTAAAAAGGTACAAAGCCTTTTTGGGACCTCAATAGGCCAAATCCCTCCAATCTGTTGTAAGGATTTGGGCCCTCCATGTACCAAGGGTCCTGCATTTGCTGGATCAGAAAAAAGGCCCTAGATAAAAAGTCTAGATAAAAGCCTGACTTTTAAACTGAAATCTTATCTCCTGGTCTCTGGAAAACCCTGTTTGAATTAGTCTATGCATTTCTCTTCTGGGGGAGGCATCTAAAGTTGATGACCAGGCTATTAGCATCCCCCTCTTTTCTAGGGAAGAGTACATACACTGCTACAACTGCATTTTTAAACACACTATACCCCAAAGGTAGCAACCCCTAATTCAGTGATGTCTAACTTAATATCCTGAATAAGCCTTATGGCATTCTCAGTCTCCCAAACTGCACTTCTTCCTACAATAAAGTCACTGTTAGGTATTTTAATAGTTAAGACCACAGCCTTGTTCATCCCAGAATGAAGTCAGGAATTCTGAATGCCACTCGACTTTGAGTCTCATGATAGCACAAAGAATATGGTAGCCTGAGTTAAGACTATTCTGAAGAGCCTGCACAGAAGAGCCAGCACCAGTTCAGTGTTACACCCATACCTAGATTTTTATGGCATCCTAGTTCCACATGTGGCCTTTTCATTAGGGTAGTAATGATTGTTTCGTTCTAGGTACGAGAACTATTTGTTGGCGTTATTTGGAGTTCAGAGACTCTGCTTGTGGCTTCTGAAATAGTTTGAAGAAGATTCCAATGTGAATGTTTTAGCAGTTGGAGAAGTGCTAAGAGACATTCTGAACAGCAATTTGATATTTGAGAGCAAAAAATTTATAAAAAAAGAGATTAACAGCCAGTATTAGTTATTGTGGCCAAAATGTTAGCTTATAGTTTTAATAGACAATTTCACTTTCATGACATGTAATGGACAGGGTAGTCATTTGTTTATCTGCTTGCAAACATCCATATCTCATCCTAGTCTTTCGCCTGCAAGTCATTCAAAAAAACATCTTGCCAAAGTGAAGTTTACACAGCCAACAGACACCAGCACTGGCTTAAGCTAGGATCTGTGCATCCTGCAAGATCATGAACTTTTAGTTATGTTACAATAAATTTTCCCCAAATGGAAAGGCTCTGTAGTTATCTTAGCAAGCATTTACTGCAACTTAGTTACTTTATCTTTTTTATACTTAACTGGAGCTATTACACCTATCATGCTGTTGACTGAGTGGGTGGAGGAGCTTCCCAAAAGTTGCTAATCCAAGCAGATGCAATTTCTTGGGCATGATGGGATGTATCTCATGCAACAGTACCTCTAGTTGTATTAAGAAACTTTATCCACAGCCATCTACACAGTTAGGGGAAAATGTGTCTGATAGCTTATCCAGGAAGTGACTGAACTGCAGAGTTTCTGAACCTATTTATCTCTAGAGAAACTTAAGAGTAATGGGAGGACGTGGTCATATTTTCTATTAACACATTAAGGTGTTGGTGTATTTCTTAAGACTTATTGACTGAAATGCATGTTTTGTACATACTTAACATTTGAGGGACTGTACAAGTAGGATTTCCCTTCCCATGGGTAGGGAAGGCAAGGCAGCGAGAAAGCTACTTTCTTGAAGACAGAGCTGAAGTCATAACTGACCATTTCCCTATCCTGTTAGCCGTCCAAATCCGGCCTCCTCTAAAGGGCACTTTTTAGCCTATGACAAAGATTACTATCAACACTCACTCCGTTTAGTGAGCCAGTTAGTGCGGTTCTATACAAAAACCCATTAACCATGTCCTCTCGTGGCAATTGAGAGCCTAGCTGTCCTTGCAGAAATGAAAGATGTTACCTTACTGTATTCCAACCTGACAGACATTTAATATTTAGAATGGAGGCACATTTGATGGCACAGCATACATGGGAAGCTGAAACTGCTGTATATATGTACATATTTGCCATGAATGGACATGGCAGCCAGAAGAGATTTTCCTACCATTCTTGGCTGCCAGTCAGCCTCCTGTGAGGTTTACAAACCCATCCATCCCAGGATGAAGTTTAAAGATTTAGACAATATGGTCACCAGCCAATTACCCTCATGTAATAGAGGGTGTCCCTTTTGCCAGAAAGCCCACATGCCTTGTCTCACCACTAAGCACTGTTCATGTTTGCACAGACCAAGTTAAGACAGTGCATGGGCTGCAATGGCAACCTTGTTTTCCTGTTGAGTAGTTACTTATCCATTCTGGGGGACACAGTGAATCTAATAACTAAGAATTCAAGTTTTCACTACAAAATACATGGTGTCATATGTATTGATTACTTTGTTTCAGCTGCAGCTAATCTTTTAGGGCTGGAAGCTCTGAATACATTCATGAATGTTTTACCTACTTCTTCATTGCACTTTGATTTGGGGCTTTTTGAAGAGTGTATGTCATATAGTAATAGATGTAAGTGGACATTACCCTGTTTATATGAGTATCATTTGAGACATTGATCTTATAAGGGTCATAAAAAGGTCTCTCTCTGTCATCCCATTTTTTCCAGTGGGGGAGTGGTAGATATCTATTAGTTACACAAGTCAAGCTTGGAAGCTTGAACTCCAGGCCATTTGTGAACACAACAAGCAAGCATCAACTTGTTTTTCTGAAAAGTCAACGTAAGTCAAGTAAATAACTTTCCAATGCAAGGTATTCCTTACCTCTGCCATAGGCTCTTGCTTTCTTTGGATTCAGTTTGGGTTTTAGAGGAGCTCCTGGTTTGAGCTTGGCTTTGGGAAACTGTGACAGGTAAGTCATTACCGAGTGTTCATCCACACTAGGGTGGATAATTTCTTCAGGAGTAATCACCTGGAAGATACACAGGTTAAGGTGTTTGATATGTCTATTTAGTCCACAGTTCAACAGCAGATTCCCAAAAACATTACAATTCACATGCATGGGAATTCTGCTCCCCTTACACCAGTGGTCCCCAAATTGGGAGGGCATGGAGAAGTGTTGGGGGGGGGGGGGACATGTGGTGGGGGCCAGGAGGGAGTGCCATCTAGCCACCATCCTAGGCCCAGCCACAGGGCCATTCTGCCCCCAGCCCAGCTCTGCTTCTAGCCCCAGCTCCTCTCCCAGTCCTGCTAACCAGCCCAAGCTCCTCAGCTGAGCCAACTGTGAAGTAATGAAGGGGAGGCATGGACAGATTCCATTACAATTGGGGGGGTTGGAGGGGGAAGAGACATGACAGGAAATATTTCAGCACCACATCTTAGATTAGGAAGTTTCCTAGAGTTACCTAGAAAGATTTTTAATACAAAATTCAGTTCCAAAGTAGTATTTAATGCAATACCATGGGTTGAATTAGTAGCAAAGAAGTGTGCATTAGAAAATTTGTGGACACTATAGTTTACTTATATAGTTTTAAGTAGACAATGGTAGTTTCCATCTTTGTTAGCTTCAATAACTAAAGAATTCAGAAGAGGAATTGCTATCAAGCCAGAGGCCTTTGCATTTATCCTTCTGGGAAGGAAACTGGGGATATCCCTTCAGTGAAGAGGATGTAGATGAATAGCAGCGAAAGTGAAACTCTGCTCATGGCAGTAGAGCAAAATAAAATAACTTCTTAAAGATAGACATGATAGCCTCACTGCAGCTGGTGTAAACTTCAGAGTCACTGCTCAGAGAGCTTTAGAGATTAAACACATTGTGTGTTATAATAGCATGAAAGTCTAGTTGAAATCTATGGGCTCCTGTTCCTCATCTGAGATCATCATTGCAAGATAAAGCTACTTTCTTACAAAAGTAGTTAGACTTCAGGTGGCAGATTGAATGAGTAAATTAACTCCAAGGACCCTGTTCAAGCAAGTACACTTAGTAATGAAGAACCAAGTGAGGATTCTCCTCCCCTCCCAAACGGTGCATGAAGAGACCGATGTGTTCCAATATCCAACCATATCTTTAGAACAAAGGCTAGCTTTGTTTGAAAAGGAGAAGAGGACATGGAGTTCTGGGTGTACGCTGGTATTAAAGTTAATCCTCCTCAAGTCAAGTCTGCTTGAAGACTTGGTCAAACTATCTGACGAAGCCAGCTGAGCAATTTTGAGGGTCCAAGTCACTTAAATTGTTCTCACTCAGACAGACAGATGAGGTGAAAGTAGGCAAGTAGCCAGAAATGAAAATAAGTCTCAAGGTTAGATTAGGAAAAAGTCATCCTGGCTCTGCTGAAGCATTTACTTTCCCTGGAACACCATTAATTGGTGTATGACTAGCATCCAATCTTGCTTTGCTCTCCTCCATAAAATCATCATGTAAGCCCTGGTTGACACTACAGTGTATGTCAGTACACCACATTCAGTAGTCAGTGCAACATACCCTTGAATGATGCAGTTATACCAACCAAACTCCCAGGGCCGACAGAATGAGGTCGATGGGAGGGCTTCTCTGCTGACATAGCTATACCGCCTCCTGGGGAGGCAGAGTACATACACCAATGGGAGATGCTCTCCTATTGGTGTAGGTAGCATCTTCACTAAGTGCTACAGTGGCACAGCTTCACCAGAGCAGTGCTGTAAGTGTAGACAAGCACCAAGTCAAAACAGCAATGCAAGTTACTTAAGACAAACTGAAGATTTCCAGCTGCAGACCCTAAAGACTTCTGAAGGGCTAGTATTGAAGAGAAGCTCAGTTTGATAGCGACGTCCCATTAAGTTTAAGTTTGTGATAATAGTACTGACTCAGTTCATGCTTTAGAATACTCTTGGCTCCAGGCACTCTTGCATTCAACAGTCTGCCTTACCTGTGGCACACCCAGCCAGTCATCAGCTTGCTGCATGGCTTCACGAGCATTGTCAACTGGTTTCTTAGGGTCCCAGTTCTCCCAGTCAGGGCAGAGACCTAAGAATAATCAAGTTAAGAATTCAGAACTTTCACATTGACAGTTTAGTTGCTAGGGAAGGTTTTTTTAAAACCAGACAGTCACATCCAACAATGCTTCTGCTGGTAATGGCTTTCCAAATCTGTGGATAAGACTGCTTTTACAGTCCAAAAAGCCACAGGCTCTCGAAGAAGGAGATCTGAACAGGAAGAGTCACCATAGTGATTAGAAGGCTAGTTCTAGAACTCTGAGGAAACCACACTTATTGGCTGCAGCCTTCATATTTCCAAGGAGGGTGGGAAAAAAGTTTGATTTGTGTCACTTACTGACTTCCAAGGGTGTGCGCTGCAAGATTTAGTGCAATTTTCAGTGACACCAAGTAGTTCCAAGCTAGCCTATGAACCAAGAGGCCAATCAAGAAAGACATCTTGGTGAGCTGAGTTGGAGTGTAAGTTTAAATTGTTTAGAGAGAGATAGCCACCAGATTGGAAGGTTTTAGATTGAGCCTGAAAAATGCAGGTACCATATTATGCTTTAAGTCCAAAAGAAACAAAATGATAGTGAGTCCTGATGCTCTGTTGGAAGCTTGTGCAGAGCGGACAATACTCGGCTACTTTCTCTTAATGGTGCATGCCAGAATTGCACTAGGCTAGCTCAAGTAATTGTGTTCACAACACCATCATTTTACAGCAAGAAGAGGAAGTTGTGCTGCTCTCCCTCCCACTCACGTTATTTCTCTGCTAGAGAAAATACACGCATAAAAAGGTGAAGATTTAAATTTCGAGGTGTACAGCTTCCTGGAACTCCTGCATTCTGCTTCCAGGGAAAGACTTGTTTAAAAAAAACTGCAGAACCTCCTATTATGATCTGAAGCTGAAAGATGTTCCTATGATTAGGCCAAACAACAAGTTCTGTTCAGTTTAGGAGCTGATATTTGCTCCTTCATCCCCTGTGCTAACCCACTAACTTACAACAGACAACTCTAATGGCTGCTGTAGTAAATAAAACAAAAAAGTTTGACATCAATATTTCCCTATAGATTTAGCCAAGACATTTAAAGCTGGCTTCCAAAGCTACTGTTTTACACACAACTTTATAAAAGCCAAGCTGTAGTCTCATCTAGAGAGGCATTGGAAGTGTAATCTCAGTGCTCAATTTAGAAGAGGAGCTCAATACTGCCACAGGAAACAGAAGAGGGAGGAAAGACACTGGTCTACAAAGGGAATGCTTACCTGGAGCACAGCTATCAACTAGGGCACCCAATGCTTTGCCATCCTGCCAGTTTTGATTGAAGTTTGTGATTGGCAAGTAAGGAATTTTGTTCTGAATCCATCCCAGTAGTCTCTGCTTGGGGGTTTGTTTCTTGGCATCATCATCACCTTCATCCTCCCACACTGGCATGGAGATGGAATAATGGAGGATGAGGGTCCATACTAGGCCAAGGATCAGTTTTAGGTTCCCATCAACAATGGCTTTGCTATCTGCAAGACAAGGGACAAATATTGATAAAGGAAACTTCACCACACACTAGTTTAATTCACTAGTGATCAAGCACTGGCATTACCAGACTGATTCATGTGGTCCAGGTGCCCCCATCTGATCCTCTGCCCAGTACCTATTGTTTCAGAGAGAAGAAACCCTCCAGAGGGCAGTTCTGGAATAGCCTGCTCAGAGAGGTGGAGAACATTCAAGCCCCATAAAAGAAGGGAGCTCTTATGACTTGGAGCACATTAATTTTATTATCTAGAAGGAACAGAGATGTTCTTATCATCTACGTAAGTGGATAAACTCTTGGCCTCACTTGTATATCTTTGGATACCAAGTTTCACAAGGTACTTATTGCTTCAGAGTATTCCCTTTTCTTTAGTTTAAGGCATGCTGCCTTAAAGCTTGATTTAAAGTCTCCATTTACAATTATCTAATGAGCTGCTGATATGGGGCCCTGGCATTTTAGGAAGCCATTTGTTCAAGGGATTTCCTACCTTGCAAAACAATTTTGTTGAATAGAATTCCAGTAGGAAACATGCCCTGTCTTTAGGAGAGCACATTTTAGAGTCTTACTGCAACAGACACACCCTAAGACACACATGGCTGTGTTGCCTGACTCAGGCTCCTGGAGGCTCGGGCTGTAACACTCTGGCTCAAGCTGGAGCCCATACTCAGTTACTCAGTTTAAACATTCATTTAGAATCAGTTTGGAGGATAACTGAATTCACTGAATTCAAAGTGGCATTTATAGACTTTGAGACAATCCATAAACAAAACCAGGTTTCAAAAGGCAAGTATCTGAAAAAGCAAATGTAGGACTTTCCAGAGTACACCAAAGCAACAGTTTGATATGCAGTATGAAGCCATCCCACCCAGTTCACGCAGTTCAGATACTGGACCAATTCAGTGATCAATCCTGGTCACGTGCCACCTGAAGCATGCTGCACCGATGCTAAGAAGTGAAACTGAAGAGTATGGGTAGTGGGTTTAGTTATATCTAGGACCAACTTTAATCCATGTGAGCTACTCAACCATTGATCAGGAATCAGCCAAAGTAGAGAGTTACAGTGCATCCTCTGTACTCTGCATGGTCCAGCCATGAAATACTGCTACAGGAGCCTATGGCAGAGCTGGCAGCTGATGCAAAAGCAGCCAACAGCTCCTTGGAGCAATCAGGTTAATCTGACAAAGTTACCAGTCTTTGGAGCTCTCCCTTTGTCAGAGGTTGAGGAAGAGCAGCTGCTCCCTGAAGAGGAGCCATTCTTCAAAGGTATCAGGATCTCCATAGCTATAGTGAGCAAGCACTCGCAACAGAGTGGATCCTCATCACACACAGAGGAGAGAACTGCAACCGTTAAGTGATTTGCCCAAGGTCATACAAGAAGACTGTTAGAGCCAGACACAGGAGACAGGTTTTCCAAACCCTAGTCTAGTGACTGAAGTTCAAGACCATGCTTGACCACCAGTATCAACTGCCTAAGACAGTGTGACCCCAGTTCTGCAGATGTTAAGGCCATCACTCTGCATTTAACTAGAACAGGTAGAGAATGGAGTGCTAGGTAAGAGGCCACTTCTTGATGAGGCTTTCTAAAGTTCTTTAGAACAGTTTATCCTCCCGCTCACCTTTCTTCTGTGTCTTAGGACAGCAGGTTTCAGGCCAAGAGACTATTGTGCTTACAGAGAGAGAAGCTTCAGTTTTAAAAGCCAAGTGTGGCATTATGACCACATTAAGAATGGCTTTGTTTTGCCAAATGAGTTGACCTCACTCGGGACCCCAGAGCACAAGAGTACAGCTCATCTAGAAATGGATTTCAGTTTATTGGGAATTCCAGAAAAACTGTTTGCAGTTGAACCAAAAATCAAGACTTGGACTTGCCAAAAGTGTCACTCTTTCCATGGCCCAGTGACTATGTGTTATGAGATTGTGAATGAGTAACTACAGCCTGTTAAGGGACTTAGGGTGTGGGCGTTCAAGTCCTTGCTCCACTAACTATTAAATATTGATCTTGCGTGGAACAGCTTTGACTGGAGAGAGTTTAAGGAACACCCATACCACAATATTCCAGCAGGCATGGCTCTCTTCTGCAACATACGAGACCAGGAGTTCAAACTCCTCCACAGCATGCCAAGGTGGAAAGCGAACCTGGGTCCCTCACATCCCAGGTTAGCACAGCACCCAGTAGGTTAAAGGAGGTCCTCCCTCTTGACTTGCCCTTGCTGTTTTGTTAAGCTAGTCCTTGGTTTTTGCCAAAGAGGCAAATATCAAAGTGACAGGTTTTGACATTTCAAAGCTATTTGGTAAATTCATGACCAGTCTGGGGTCAAGTGAAACTGCCAAGAGTCATTCTGTTCACACTGAGCCACAGAATTTGAAATAGCTGTAACAGATTGTCAAATTAAGTTTGTAGTCACCAATGCATTAAGAGTCCCTCCCCTTCAGATACATTCTTAAGTTAGGCCCAACTATCACTAAGAAATAAAGCTACTATGACTTCTTAAATTTCAGTAACAGGACAACCCTTGCAATAGGTCTTGTGATATGAAAACCAAAGCGATTAGGTACCTGCCCTTTAGCAGTTTGCAATTGCTACACAGATTGGAATACTTACTGGCAAAAACAATTTCCTTTAACTGAAGCTCAGACATGCATGAGGGATCTCTGCAATGCTACAGAGTAGGTTTGGCAGCTATCCTTTTAACAGACCCAGTCAGATGCTCCAAATCTACTAAGCTTTATACTGTAGACATTCTTGTTCTCATTTATCTTGGTCTCAAGTACAGTGAAAACAAGGTAAATACTTTAACTTCTCCCACTCCTAGGCTTCTGTATCTTGGAGACTCCTGCTCTGACTTGAGTTTGCTACTACTGGCAGCTTCATGAAATGGTCTTTGAGCAACTCGGAGTGGCCACATGCCAGCTATATGAAAACAGAACCCATGTGGTTCTGCCCATAAAGTGAGCTCTGGTTTGGAGACCAGGACATTTAGGACTCCAATGTCCTCAGTCTCACCTCACAATGCCCACTTTCTGCTAGGCACACATTACGACCCTTTTCTATTGCGCGGGGCGGAGGGGGGGTGGCAGCCTCCTTTTAGTTTATTACCAAAACAGTTAAAAGGACTGCCAAATTTTAAAAGATTATAGCTCACTGTATGCTGTTATTACAAATATAAGGTACATTAGCTTTAAGTTAATGTACCGCAGAAGTAGTTAAATAGTCAGTTTCACAATAGTATGTTCCATACGTAACAGAATTATAACATCCCAACTAGTATATCAGTCTCATTCTAGGCAGTTAGTTTGGTCATTAGACTGTTTTTGGAAGTCAGCTTTCAATCATACGTTGCAGAATTCTGACTGTTTAATGTATTTAAATACTTGTAGAGGTGTGTCTGCTTCAGTGTGAAGAACCTATTAGTCAACAAAACAGACTGCAGTCTGTTTCAGCTCCCACAGAAGGTTAGATTTCCAAGAGAAAGTTCACACTATGCAAGTGATTTACTCTAGCAACTAAACAGACACTCCTTTATACTGATTGTATCTTCAGCCAGATTCCTTACTCTAGTTTCATTTAAGTATAAATATTCATGAGGGAGGACACATCAGCTTCAGCAATGCATGCTCTTATAGGTAGGATTTCCTATGAAGTACAACTCTTATGCTAAGCCTCCCTGAAACCGTATTTTTAAGAATGGCAGCTAGAATGAACTGAGTTTAGGAAATGGGTCGCGTATATTTACAAAATAGAAAGCAGATGCAGATATTGCAAACACCTTCTCTATCACTCATTTTACATATCACACTGCTGCTCTTTGTTATTACCCATTCATGTATCACAGACCCAGATTTAACATTTCACAGTGTGAATTAAATTTGTGGTAACTGGTAGTCTAGCTACAGAACATCACTAGGCCAGAAGTTTCTCAGGGCTTCAGTTTTAGAATTTGTGCAGGCCATTGGCACTTCAGTGTTGCCCCTGAATCAGGGATGAGGCAAAGCAATGACTTTTCTTCGAGTTAGTGATTTTTTAAAAAAATCCTATAGCAATGATTAAAGTTTGAGTTAGAAATAGCCATCCAGCATTACCAGGAATGTAAGCCAGTCAGAATAATTCACACTAATCAAGTTGCTGTATGTATGAAATACTACTTTGTTATGACAAGGTTTGGCTTCACCAAGTTTAGTTACATCACTAAAAAGCTCCTATATTTTGCAGTTACAGCACAACTGCAAATCTACACAGAGGGAACACTGATTGCAGTGAGCAACAATATAGTTTAGTGGACTGAATCAGCTTCCTGAAATACTTGATCCCCACTATTTCCTTGGGTGGGCCTCAGCAGCAGTCCCTGAAACAAAAGCAAAACTAAAGAATGCTAGTTCCTCAGCTTCCGAAGTCTTGTTTTGGGGGGAAGCCACCTTTATATACAAAAAAAACAGATAAGACAACTAAAGGAAAGTTCAAAAGATATGAATCTGGAAGAAAGGATCTGATATGAACAGGACAAATCTCCCTCTGCCATTTGAGCCAGATCACTTAGGATATCCTACTGATCAACTGCATTTGCTCAGTCCCTTGACCACTCTTCTATGTAGTGGTAACTTACTCTCTCAAGGATTCCTCTAACCCAAGCAGAGCCACATGACATTGATACTCTGAACACCATGAGAATTGCATTAATAAGTACTTCATATTGTCACTTCACCACTTTTACTTTTAAATTATTGCACCAAGGTTACTTTGGAGACGACAATTTCCAGTTTTACTTTGTGCATTTGACAGTTGGGCCCTTACCTGTGGTCTTCTACAGGAAGGTGAGAGAAATAAAATAGAAAACATGGCTGTTGAAGCTTGACAGGGAATTGGGGCTTGTCTACACTTGTAGTTACGCTGGCAAAACTTTGGGTGTGGGGGGAGGGGAATCCACAATCCACCCCCCACAAACCACCAAGTGATGGAAGTTTTGTCAGCATAAGAGTGTAACACTGTTATTTTGCTTACAAAAATATGGAAGTGTCACAGCACACTGTTACTGAAAAATTGCTTACTTTTTCATTTTTATCGTATTATAAAATAAATCAATTGGAATGTAAATATTGTACCCTATATATAGCGCAGTATAAACAAAGTCATTGTATGAAATTTTAGTTCATACTGACTTTAGTGCTTTTTATGTAGCCTGTTGTAAAATTAGGCAACTATCTAGACAAGTTGATGTGCTGCCTGGAAGACTGCTGCATAGCTCCAAGGGCATATATTCCCCTGATTGAGAACCACTGCTGTAGAATGACCAGACTGTTTGCATATCATTCTAGGATTGTCATCCAAATAGGAAAGCTTGGATGGCCAGCCTCTCTAAGGCTTTTCCCAAGCCAAGATGGCCCCCAAAACCCTAGTCAGACTTCCAAAAAAAAAAACTTAGGGAGACAAAATGCTTGTTAGACTATGCACCCTCTTGCTTGCAAGGATGTTTAGGTTATCCCATTACACATGCTGAAAAAAGTGCACTACAACATCTGGAGCCAAACAAGTGGCAGAGCTTGGCACAGTTAGGAGTTCCCACCTAGGAAGAATGGGCATGTTCCTTTTGCCTTACCTACTATACTGGACATGTGGCCTGATATTTGGGAATATGCAGAATTGTGTTGCTTTGATGGAGCCCTTTAAGCTCAATCTTCTTCTAGCTCTTTTAGAGTCAGTTTAAGATTTATATACAGTTGTCATTTCAAGATGGTCATGCAATATTGTACTGTAGTGTTTTAATGTGCATTTCCATTAGCCATCAATGGGTAATGTTATCTTTGTGTTCAACTTGACGACAGCTTATTCTGGGATATGCCAACACAAGAGGCTCACTTTTATTTCTGTGCAGAAGCTCCACAGAAGAGAGACTTAAGCAAGTTTCAAAAAGGATTAAACTGCTGTTTGTAATTGTGACTATGCCTAATAGAGGGAAAATATAAAGCAGAATTATGTTTGTGCTGGAAAACTAGACTGTCCAATCCACCATTAGGGACTGCCAAGTTGAAAGTCCACCATACTCAGCCAGCTGGCCAAGCATAAGACATAGAAGCCTAGTTAAAGTACTTTTCAAGCTTTCAGCATCCTTACTCATTTCCCACTGACTGCTATTTGAATGAGTTACCATGGGCAGCATGGGCCCTGCAGTAAAAGCAAGAGGAATTGTCAGTTTAACTTTTGGCTCGTGCTGTATCTATGCTGTGCCTACTGCGTGAGCTTGAAGGGAGTTTTTCAGGGAAGCCACAGGGAAGGGTAAACAAGATGGCTTTGAATAGAAGCAAAAAAATATTGCAGCAAGAAAGGAATGAACAGTATTCCTACTACAAGCCCAGGCCAGAGAGAAGCCCCCAAAGGGGTAGCACTTGAGTAGTAAGCCTGATGTCTGTCCAAACGAGCTTGAAAGATCTGACTGCAACCCATTAGCTGTCTCCCCATCCCTTTATATTCATCTTGTGCTGGTTCATTTGCTGCATGACAACTTGCAAGCTCCTTAGTGCCAGGGCCAGTGCCCAACACATTTGCCCTTCTGTTTGCAAGCTGAGATTTGACCAAGGTAAGTGAAGCAAGCAGAATGACCAGTCCAGTGGAGACTGATGGTTATGCTGGTTGTTTGGCCCTATTAGGGTAGGTAGCTTGAATGGGACTTTGCAGATCATTGAATCTCAGGGAGTTTTGCATTATTCACTTTTAAATCAGGGATGTGCCCTCATACATTCAACTCACTGCACAAGTTAGCAGCGTCACATGTCACTTGTGTGCCAAGAGATGCTCATTTATCAAATATCAAGTTCAGAAATACACTTATCACAGTTTCGGGCAACTGTATCTGTATCTCCCCTCTTATGGTCCACCAACGACACTACCTTTAGACTCCCAGCTCCAAAACAGTCATTTCTGCTGGATAGAAGCCAGTGTCTCGCCCTGGCTCGTGATCAGGGTTTTTCCAGGGTGCATAGTTCCCTGCCCACTCTGCCCCTAAGCCAGCCTGCTTTGTTTATAACCTCTGGAGGAAAAAAAAAAACAAAAACAAAAAAAAAAACAAAAAACAAAAAACCACTAATTGGCCACCATTATTATTCACCACACAGCTCTCTTAGCAAGCACATTAAGGTGAAACTACTACAAATTAACAAAAAACTTTCATGGGTGCAAATCTTCTAGAGATCAGCCCCAAATGAAACACGGGCTCTGGCAGATCAGTCCTTTCCAGAGGGTGTTTTCCTGTGGGAACAATAGCTATTAACTCAGAACAAGCTCATGCCGAATCTGAGTCATTACTTGATACTGTTTTGGCCTCTGATCTTGTCCTCATGTAAACAGGTCATCAGACAAAAAGGTCCCCTCAGAGTAAAGATCAAGAACTAGGCATTTTGTCTTAACTGACTCTTGAGACACCCTTAAGATATAGACTCTTAAGATAGTTACCTGCAATAGCCTTAAGGAATCTTACTGAATTAAGTGTAAGACTATCATATCTGTCATTATAGCATCCCCTCAATAACTGTACCAATTGTGAACACTTGCTCAGGAAGTCAGACCACTATGCTTTGTAGTTAAGCAGATGATTGGGAAGCTGACAACTAACTGGTGGGTCCAGGTGGGGCATTTTACTGGTGTGACCCAGTGATCCAAGAGCTCTTGGTCAGAGTGCTGTGGCACTTTGATGCTCTACCTCCAGCTCCTTTTCTTAAAGAGTTAATGAGGTAAGGGCTGCCGGAGACTGAATGCAGAGTGTCCTAACAAGGAGCCAAAAACAGCAATCCTAGGGTACAGCTATGGGCCAACAGTTCACACTACAGGGGTGTGAACTGCATCACATTACAGTGCAGCATGCTAACTGCTAAACTTGGACCCTATGAGCATGAACCTAGTAGACCACATTAAATCCAGACTAGGTACCTTTTAGTCCACACTTGCAGAGTCACATCCCTGTAGCCTTAACTGCAGGACCATGTAAACAGCCCCCTATCAGCAGGGTAAGTTCTAACAATTTGCCATTTTGTGTTTACAAGAATACGTTTCCTGGCCCTACTCATCCTGTCAGTTGCAGGTCTTGTGGATATCGGTAAGATCTGCATGTTACTAGGCAGGTAGTTGTAGCTCCTTGGTGAGCTCAGACTACTACACAAAACTGATCAATAGCCCAATGTGGTGGAGTCACAGCTAGAGAGAAAGTCTAATTCCAGCAAGGAATGGAATTGGACAAGCAAAAGTCATGGCATTTAGGATTTCTATTAGCAGACTTTGTTTAATTTTCCTCTTCATTGCTACCAAGTAATCACTCAAACACTTAAGTGGCTCTTGCTTGTAGAGACACCTACTCATGGGTCAGCTCTGTATAGTGACCAGCTTATGTTGGTTGATGCCACTAGGTAAACACCAATTTTACAACACTTGCCCTACCAGTACTTGTATTGAAGCTGAGTTGCATGTCTAGGTCTAACTGAGGTAGAGACACTAAACCATGATAGTTGAGGAGCAGAGTCTGAGTTTCCCCACCACACTTTTAAGAGCCTAGAGACAGTAGTTCTTTTGCTTTTCTTATCCTATGTAAGTTGCAGCTTGCTAAAAGAATGAGATTGAGTGTCATAAGGCATGCAATATACACCACCACTTTAAAGTCTTCAACAAGACCCATATTTGAACTACAAGTTGATTTATAAATTGTTGCTTTAGTTTAATTGCCTATCAAAGACTGTTACCCTATTGGATAATCTCTGCAAAGTCTACAGTAACTTTATAGTGTTATTATAGTTATAGGCATAGTGTTTTGGCTCACATTAGTCTCTCTAGTTTGACTTAGAGTAAGATGGGATTTTACTGCCTGCTGTAACAGGCCTGTCAACTCATCATACTGTAACAAGGTAGATGGCAAGTTCACAAGGTCATATAGGGCTCAACAGTTCACATTTGTGTCCCTATCAAGTCAGAGGAACATGCCAGAATTTTGAAAGCTAGACATGGATTTTAAGCCATGAGTATTATCCTCTCTAGTAGTTATTTAGGTCATACCCAAGGGCTGGTTTGTGCCATCAATAGAGAAGATATGCCAGGTTTCAATAATGCCAACCTCAAGGGTTGAAGAATCATTTTCCGTCCCCCAGGTTTTTAAATTTCTCTTTTTAATAAAAAGGCACCTATAAAACAGGTCAATACATTACAGGCAGCACAGATACCCCAAACAAACAAGCCTAAAAATTGTTTCAAAAATAAAAACCAATCAGATGTCTTCACATATTGTATTTATATAATGGTACAAAGTGACTGGGGAAGTTTCTCCATAGGAAGAGAAAGGGTCAGTAATCATTACCTTGATGTGAAAGCTAATTTTGGGCATGTGACTTATTTGAGCCTAATTTTAAGCAGAGTCATGAGATCAAGTTTTATGCTTTTTGTCTTTTGAGCCTCTAGGGTTCACTTGGGCCATGTTTTCAGGCTTCCCTGAAGCCATAAAAAGTTCCTAACCTTCAATGAAAGCCAATTCGTAGTCACAGGACCACAAGCCAGGGCTTTAAGGTATTCCTAACTAGTTATTTTATCAGGAATTGTGCACTACCAAGATTGTGACAGTTGAACTTGTACTCACTAGACTGGTTTTCCATGCCTAGTACAGTTGTGGCTGCAGCCATTTGTGTTTTTAAAAAAGGACTCATTTTAATTCTAGAGCAAAAATTTTTAGTACACTCCTTAACCAAGGGTGGAACAGGAATCCCCCAGTAACCCAAAGATGTGATTTCACAGAAACTAAGATATTAATATTTGTTCATGATAGTTTAAGTCCTTCTTCAGATAGGAAAATACTGGAAAAGAACAAGTGTTAGACAAGTTGCATCAATACTTCTTTGCCCTGCAGTAAAGCGACAAGTCTTTTTGTTGGACAATTTGTGGAAGCATGATAAAATACTGCAGCAGACATTGAGTCAGACTCATTGCTAAATACAGCAACTTTACATACTACTGTTAAGTCCTGTGTGACACCTGAAGGACTGGGGAAGAGATCATTAGTACAGAAGGTTTTTTGAAGCACATGCACATTAGAGGCTCCAGAAGATTTGTGCAAACTGAATTTCTAAGCTAGGTTCTTAGGAGCACCTCACACACCCAAGATCAGATCAAGGCATTACTTCACCCCCACCTTAATTTCTGTCCTACATAGTGTTGTAACACTGTTCTTTATTAAAGGAACAGTGTACAAGAGCATAGGCATCTTAATGGGAAGGAATGCTACACGTTCATCTTGTATTGCAGCGTTCAGGTGTTTTTACAGAATCTGCTTCCCACTACAAACATTGTTCATTTATAGCAGAATCAGGTGCTGCCATTGCTTCACTTCACCCATGGAGAGTTCTTGATGTAGTCAAACAATACTACTCCATTTTATTAAAACCAGCTAACCTATAAGACCAGCTGTAGTCCACATCTTTGAGTTGTGGAGAAGCCAATAACCCTAATGATTCATTTAAAATAAACATTGAAGTACCTGCTCTTTTCAGTCTGTCAACTGAAGCTTGCCATGAAGATTTAATCTGCCATCTACACAGATCAAGAGTTATCCATAGTTGGTTCAGCACATGTGCCACTCCATTAGATGGAAGTGCTGTCGTAAGGCAGATAAGACTTCAGGCATCCAACCCTTTAAGGACAGTGATGGTATTTTCAAGAGTTCTCCCACTTACAGAAGAATGGATCTTGAAGACCACCACTAGCCTAAGACATGTTCAGTCACCCTAAATTTGCAAAGTCTCAAGTTACGCACTGCAAGCTTTTTGCATTTGATTGTCATAATAAAAAAAGACATTAGTTTCATGTAGTGCTTTTCTTGCTATTTGCATTGTGACCACACCCCTACACCAAGCAGAGGAGTCCGCTTTCCCCAACACAGCCCCTTGTTCCTTTGTTCCATGAATATTTACAGTGATGTTGACTTTATGCCCAGCAGTTCTCAAGTTAAGGTACCTTTCATGTTCAAGGTCCAGTATAATTTGCTGGATAATCATGTATTAAACATACAGTAAGCACACCATGGATACTCTGGCATTTTGTAAACTACATTAGCTTTTAGGTATCAGTAAGTGTGAGGACATCAAGTTTAACTCCATACCAAAAGTGTTAGTTTAATGTATTTTCCCTGATATCACTTGACTCTAGTTTACCACCAGAGAGATCTTGTTCTGCAAATGTTCAAAAGCCACTTGCCCTATTAACTCCAAATCTAAGAAACAGGCTTCAAATTCAGCCTCCACTAATTTTGTTGAAGAACAGACCATGCCATCAGGTAGCCAAATTAGAAGCAGCCAAGATGCATGTCAATCCAACCTGCATGTTAACATACTGTTAAGTATTAAGGCTGGATTACAGATGGCAGACAATCTTGTTGAAAAGATTACTTTCCCTCCCAAAGCACATTATGAAGTGCTATAAGTACTACTAAAGCATACCAACCCCTGGGTAGGATAGCCACTAAACAAAAAAATGAGGAAGGCAGAGAAAGGAAACAGCTACATTCATGCTTCTCAGCCACATGAAGAGCTACTCTTGAATGTGTTTTGCATTGCCCATTATCCACGAACACAGAATGCTGCATATTTAACCCTATGTTTGCAGATCCCAGCTGGCTGTCACCTGCATAGTAGTAGTTGGACTGACAAGTATAATGCATTTGCCAACCTCTCCCTAACATCCCAGGAGAGTAGCATCTGAAGGGCTTGTGGATTTTTTTTGCCCAGAGTATACTCAATGGAAGGTGGTAAAACTTCAACAGGCCCCAGCAGTTCAATCTCAGATTTAAGTCCCTATAAAATAAGAGTTTTGCACATATGAGCATGCAGATGAGACTCACTAAATTGAGAGAGTTGACAAAGGAAATTCTTTGTTGAAGTGTACTATATATGTTCATTCCACAAGCTTACTGTGCCTGTTAAAACCATTAGCAACATCCTCTATGGGGATAATGTGTCTTTAAATCAATTACACAAGTTCCCGTGTGCCTTGATAACATACTTCCATTATTTCCTTCAGTAGTCCTTTAGTCTAGGCCCACCTAGCAACTATTCAGGGCCTGAGAAAAACAGCTTGTCATCTACTGCTTTTAACAGTGATCCCACAAATTCTGCTCACTTTACACAGCTGGCACCAGGGGGGAGTTGAATTTTGGCCATTATCTTAGATTCCTCCTAGCCATGTGATGGCAGCAAGCTCCACAAGTTTATTGTGCCTTGACTAGTCTGTCCCAGCTTTACTGCCATTTAGTTTGTTCAGAAGCGTAAGTATTAGTAGACATTGGAACAATTTGGTCAAGACTAATTCCTTTATGGGTCAGAAAGTGTTACAAAAAAAGAGACCATTTGTTTAAGCTACTAGCTATCAGCAGCCACTAGAGAACTGAGGAGGTTCACCTATATTTTGATACAAGAGGAGAGGTAGTTGATGTTTAGTCAGATACATGCTGTTAAAGGTGTGGATTTTTGTAAGAAAGTGGTCTATTTGAAGAAAAGCAGGCTCTCAGACTAGAGGCTTAGGATAGTGTTCAGCTAAGTGAATCCAGGAATGAGGGAGTTATGCTCGCCTTTTGGCCTGTCAATCTACAGAAGCAGCTTTAGTCATATGCTGATGGGCATTTGACATTATCTGTACCAGTGATTTGGGTTCAGTGGCAGAACCAAGAACTTCCAGGTTAAATGATGTGTGGGGTTTAACCTTTAAAACAAAAAAGGCATGTTGAGTCAAAAAAATGGAAGTTCTTTTAAAGAAAGTTAAATTGATTTTTTTGGAATTTGAAACAATTCAATTCAACCAAGTTCAACTGAATTCACTAAATATTTCAGTCATTCTGAATCTCCTTTTTTGGCAAGAAGTTTTGGTCAAAAGAGATTCCACCCAATGTATATACTGTGGGCACTGGGGAGGGTATAACAGCTTTGCCTTTTAGGATGAGATTTCTATGTATGAGAAGTCGAACTCATTTTGCAGCTTCCATGCTAGTTTTCCAATAAATCCTAAATATTTGCCAGTCTTTCCTTTTTTGTGATCTGATCGTTAGATTCAGGGTCACCCAGGGAGCAAGAAGGATAATCGCCCTGGCCCCCAGTCAATTGGCATTGCAATCTGGTACACTAGGTTGAAGTACTAGTCAGGTTTGGCCTGGCAGCCCATCATCATGAAAGCCAAACCTTAGTAGCACTACAGCCAGGTGCATCAGGCTGAGACACCTGGAGCAGGGCCCAGCCCTATGGGACAGAAGCCACCACTACTGGTGGAATGCTAGGCAGGCTTGCTCTCTAACACTGCCCCCAGGCCCTCCCCTCAGGGGTAATATTTTGGGATGATGAGTAAGCGGTAGCCCTACATTTAAGATTTTTGCTGAGGGCCCTAAAACCCCATACACCTTTGTGCGGTCGTGGGTCATTTAGACAAAAACCTGAAAGATAAGTCTGAATGGATTCTGATTTCAGTAGTGCTTTTAATGATGCCATCACACCTATACACCAAGTTCTTGCGGTTGAGGGCCTGGACCTCAAAAGATAAGACTCACCTGAGCTAGATATGCTGGAAAGAACATTCCTCCTTGCTGCCTGTGTTACTCTAGCATCTCACCACATTTTCTATTGTGGGACTTGAGCTAGGGTTTACTACAGAAGTGGGTTAAAAACTAACCCATTGAACAAACTGCTTCCATAAGGGTGGCTAAGTGAAGAGCAGGGGTCTGGTTAATTGCAAAATCAGGAAGCTGCTAGACAAGGCTATTCAGCCTGGTAGGGAAGAGTACTAGAATAGATTTTTTTTTTTAAATGTATAAATTGCATAATCTGTACTACCCAAAGTTTTGGTGGCATGTATAGATTAATAAAAGCCATGCACCAAGTAGGTACTCCTTGGTGTTGGAAGGAACAAGAGCAAAAGATGGAAGCAAACCCTGTAAAATACCCTGCTGATATCTGGGGAAGTTAGCTTTGCAGTGAGATAGACATGCCCACTCATGGGAAGAGGCCAAATGAGTGAAATGTATGGGCTCAGTTGCACTGCTACAATGGGGAGACCGGTCAAAGGAGTTAACGCCTCAAGATAGCTCTGCTTTCAAGAATTTTTCAGAAGGCCAGATAGGGCAACTGGATAAACTATTAAACTAATATTCACCAAAGTCAGTGATGTTGCATTCAACCTGAATGATGGTCTCCATTCAAATTTTCCATTTAAGAATCATTCATCTGGTAGAGAACAACTCTTGCAGCTGTACTACAAGATAGATACTCAGCCACCAATTAGGTTAGTCACAACTAGATTTTCTATAGTACATCCATGAGCCCTCCTTAAAGAGTCTGAATGTTCAATCTTTATATACCAGTAAGCTTTCATAAGTGCTTCTTTGTTAGCTGATACTTTGTCCCTTGCCAGTTCTGCAGGGCAGTCTGCCAATGCTAGTAAGTTAGCCACCACCACATTTTGAACTAGAAATCTCTGGTTGTTAAACTAAGCTAGAAAGTCTGGCAGTTGTGTATGAAACAGGAGGCACACAGTAATGCTTCCTGTTCTAATAAATTCTTCCACACCCCACCTGTGGAACTCTACATTTGTTTATTACTAATAGAGAAACTAGCTTTCAGACCCCTTCTTGTGTCCTTGAGGCCTGCTGCAGCATGCTTTAGTAGATGACATCATTGACAAACTGCTTATTCTGACAATAGGCCCCATAAGCACAGACCCCTTATACTTAAAGCACATTCCTGGTTAGTGAAGTCACCTTTGCTCCTGTGTTAGAGCCCCCAGAAGTGCATGATGAGATCACAATTTGTTTTCGGCACGGGACAGGCCCTGATTGAAACAGTGCTTTGGAGCACTTCATTATGGACACTGCAATGCTTGTTTGTATTCCTGCAAGATTTTCTTGGCAATTTTACCTTTATGGACTAATACACAAGGTAGCTTTCATAACATCCATTCATTCTGTATCTGATTTGCTCATAATGCCTGAAGAGAAGTGTTTCCCAATACTCCAATGCCTTTTCATATGGATTAACTACTGTACTATTTCATGAAAAATGCTTCTTGAATGTGAAGTAAATCCTATTTCTAGCATCTGAACGCAAGGTGATATGCAGAGGTAGGACTGGGCTTGTGCCCTTGTTTACTACAACAAAGTTCCGCCAAAAAGTTCCTCTAGATTTAAAATTCAGGTCCTATTTAACCTGGAACAATAATGAAATTGTGATGAGTTGTAAACTGGAGGAGGGGAGAAGGGATGTGGCTAAAATTTCAGATTTGTGAAAAAGCCTCATTGAGCAGTGATAATTGGAGACAGACCTCTTGGTTCAAGGTGCAAGAGTTCACAACACATCTGAGAATTCCAGATTTTTATTAAGCAGTGCAACCAGCAAGAGGGTCAGAGGGCTTCTATCAACAGTGCACAAAACCAGGGATGGTTTTGTTGGGGGTTTGTTTTTTTTTTGTTTGTTTTTTGTTTTAAGTATCAAGTGACTTTAAAAAGTCCTTTAAAGGGATCTCAATGTCTGGCACCTAAAGACTCTAAGTGCAATTACTATCATCTGATAAGCCTTTTATCAAGCAACAGTGTATGACATTACACAAGAATAGGTCTGATTTAAGGAAAAGAATTAGCCATTAGCTTTGTTTTTGGTTTTTTTAGACTCCATTACTTCCTAAAGTCTTCTGACTGAAATTTACTTTGACTTTTACAACACTGCCTATTGGGCATGTAGTCTAAGATTACCTGAACAGCCCTGTATAAGCTCAAAAGCTTGTCTCTTGACAGAAGTTGGTCCAATAAAAGATATTACCTCACCCACTTTGTCTCTCTAAAGGCCCATGTGCCTTATTGGCTTAAACTCAGTTCAGCCCTGAAACTCAAGTTTATACCTGAAGTATTCTTCAACAGAGATGCTATGCAATGCGAGTCCAAAAGGAAGCTCAGCTAAAGAAAAACCTGGAGCATCCAACTTCATTGACTTTACTTTCCATTTGCTTCCACTCAATGCCTCCAGCCCAGGTCAGATCTGTTGTTGTGTGGAGGATCAGTCAAAAGGGATAGCCCTGAAATAGGGTGGCAAGAAAGCGTCCCAAAAATGATGGCAAAATTCCAATTCTATGGATCCCAGGACACTGAAATTGTGGCAGATGTGTATGATGTAATACCTATCCTCTGCCTGACCAGCTGGAATAGGTCAGATTGTTTGGAGTGGAAATATCTTGTAGATTTTGGTGCTGGTGAATATTCTGACTCAGCAAGTTTCAAGCTAGTTCACCTAGCTATAGCAAATTATATTTAAGAGGACAGTAAAACCTTAGCCAAATATATAGCTGTCTCTAAGCTAAGTTTGTGCTTAACTTCTAAATATAAATCAGTGAAGTGATTAGAATCTGATTAGCAAGATGTCCAGGTTGTGTATTGTGCAGGATTAAAGATTACAAAAAAATGCTAGTTTATGGTGGATGGAGCATGCTCAGTGTGGCAGGAGGCATTTAAGAACCTCTTTAAAGGAAAATAGCACCAATTTTGAAGTCTCCCCAGTTTTCTGGATCTGTACGGTTTTCTTTGTTCATAACATCCAAGCTGGGTTGGTTTGTTTTTTTGTTTTTGTTTTTTTTAAAAAACTAGTCAGGTGTACCAGTACCTTATTGCAAGGCAGCATTTCCAGGGAGATGAGACAAAAGTGAGTTTCTTTCCCTAGTTCTAAATTCAATATCACCTTTAACTGAAAGGACCAAGCGGGGAGAAGGTCTATTCCCACATTAGCTTGGAGTAGAATATCAATTTGAGAGTTGTCTCGCCACACCATCTTCTTCTCTGCCTTTTTGGGAATGTAATACTGTAAAAGATTGTGACTTGCTGACTGGAGAGCCCTGCTCCAAGTACAAAGGAACTGGTGACCCAAATTCTCAATATGTATCCTGCCTATTAACCTGATCCTGAACAAGTAATAAGCAATGCGTGATGTAGGTGGCTATTGTATATATTGTAACTTTGCCTTATGTTTTTAAAAAGATTAAAGCCTCTAAAACTGAAATACAGATAGTAACATTAGTATCTGTTAACTAAAAACATGGTCTAGTAAACCTGATGGCAAGTGTTCTTCCCCCTCCTATAAGAGGCAACTAGATACCTTGGGACCAAAGAAGCTTTAAAGCATCCCTAGGGAACACAGGAGGCCTCAGTTGAGCAGGCTATTAACCGAAGCAGTCCCTGGCACTTCAGTGTAGTCTGTCCCCTATGGAGCTACAATACACCAGCACAGGAAATAGCTGTTTTATGGCTTCCTTGGAAAAGTTTGAACACAGTAAGTTACATCCCCATTTTACAGTCTTGTCCCTCACCTCCCACTTTAAAGTTCAAAGGTAACTTAGTGACGGCTGGTTGTTTCCCATGAGAGCTTTGCTCTTACAGCATGTGTCTCAGCTAAGAATTAGGAAGGCCAAATGGCAACAAAAACTAAAAGGTTCCCAAATGCCAGAATGACCTCTACATTGCTTAATAAGAGTGTTTATTCACACTGTAGGTCAAGATAATTATGAGGCAGCAAGTAGACTACTGCGGAGATAAATGAGCCTATTCAGATATGGTTCAGGCTAATATCTTCTATGCAGCAGATGCCAAGTCCTAAAGCCATAGTGGATGGATTTTTTGAAGCCAAAACCAACATGTTGGAAATAATCAGCGATTACTGTTTGGGGAAATCCTTGGCTACAATGTACACTTCGATTCAGTTTTTCCATTTGGAGTCACTGTACTAACACAGGACTTGCAGAGGGGGTGGAAATTCCCATTCATGCAGCCCTGCACAGTTCAACCAAACTCTGATTTGTACTAAACTGTTTTAAAGCAAGGGGAGTTCAGTTTTTGGTGTTCATAATCTGACATGATTGACTCTTCAGGCTACCAGTTAGAAGATGCAGTTAAAGTACCTATTTAAAGAAGTCAAGTGAATTTGAAAGATCTGTGGCATTTTGAAGAAACCAAAGGTCTTGATGCTTTATCTCAAGCTGTCTGCATTGATTCCTAATCAAGTTTCTACTGTGGCATTGATAGACCTATAGTGGGTGTAATTTTGTGGCAACAGGTTGTCCAGGAAATGTTAGGATAACACCAAATGGCAAGATTTAATGGGGGTAAAGACATGCTACACCCACCACTCAAGTTTCATGTAATGTGATGTTCTGTCAGATATCAATATGATAGTTTCAAAAGTTAATGGAAATTCAGCTATCCTGATCCCATCACTCCCTTGGACAGGGTGACAGGAGGAAGGCAATAGACAGATTTTATATGGAACGTAAACATCCTAGTTGCTTTATGAAGTTTATTTCTGTAATGCTTCTCATTGGAAGAGCTTGACCAATGAAGTAGACAAACCAGGCTAGCCTTTAGATATAGCAGAATTCAAGTTACCTTAGGCAGTCATGCAAAACTGACAAGTGCTAATGGTGTTACTGGTTTATTGATCCTATAATGGCAGGTGAACACCATATTCCAGTGTATTATGATTCTGGGTTTCTGATCTGGATAGGCACTGCATGTGTCTGGAAGCCAGCACTGTAGTAGAGTTTAAGAGTAGAGTTTAAGCTACATACACCACTGCTACATGAACTCCAGTCATGGGGAGGATATGCCCAATTTGCATAAATCAAGTCCTTTCCTGAAAGCATTCCTTCCACCAAATAAGATTCACACCAGTTGCATGGCAATTGCAACAGCAAGCGAGCTTGATCTGTTAGACCTAAGGTTTGTATTTTGCCTGCATTCAAGTCATTATAGCACTGACTACATGGCTGGTGAATGAAGCCCTGAGTCTTTTCACTCTACATTTAAAGAGAGAAATAGAAGGGGAGACCAGATCACTTTTTTGAAAGTCTGAAAAAAATCTTTGTATTTCTACCATGAAATATTTGATACTTCCAATGTTTAAGCAAACTGAACTGAACTCTGGAGTTTTCCCCAGCATATCACGGATAATCTCAGCTGTCACTGTAAGAAAACACTGCTAGTATCACATCCTTTAAGCAGACTGAGCCTTAATTTAAAAAGGCAGAAAATCCACAGCATCCTCCTGCTGTTTAGGTATGGAGTGATTCCCCCTTCACCTCTAGACCCAAAATAATTTTAAGCATGGTTCTGCACACTTGACCCTATAACCAAAGCAAGCAGAACACCACAGGAAGCAGCAATATTGCCATCGGCCCAGCAAGTTAAACACTGGTATTCTTCATTGCACAGTGGAGATTTAAGATGTGCATGTTTAGCACACTGTATGACAGTTACATTTATGTAATTTCAACTAGAAGTTGCTAACATAAGGAATAAATGTTGGCTTAAAGCCCAGATAACTTGTCTGATCATGGTGGCCACTGTCAGACAATCCCCTTTTGAGAAGCTTCCAAGACAAGGATAGCAGTGATGAATCTTATAGAATACTACATGGGTGGTCCCCAAGCACCTTAAGAAGGGCCATATGGGATTATTATAGCTCTGGGCACATTAGCCACAGCTGTTCAATGCTTATATGTGCAGGATAAATGGCCAAAGAACATTTTAGTTTAGACATTACAGTTTTATATATGGGATTTTATATTGCTAGAGAAAAAAAGTCTTGTTCACCATATGGTGAGCTTTTTAAGCTAGTTCAATAAAATCAGAACTGGTTCAAAAAACAATCTTTGCACACAAAAAAAAGTTAAGTTTTTCAGCCAGCTCTAGCTGCTAGTGAGCAACTCCATTTGTTAACATTGATTTTAGACAGAGCTACATTGGGTTAGTTATTTGGCCATGCAGAAGATATACCATTTCATTTCAAGTAATAGGTTTTTTGCACTTATAGTATAAACAAACTTTCACTTTCTACAGGAAGCCAGACAGTCAAAATGCTCTGAAATCATTCTTCTGCCAACCCATTGGTATTCAGCTGATTAGTCAACTTGTGGTGATAAGGAAGAAGAGCCTCCTAAGGGGGACTGTTCTGTAATTGTGAGGTCAGAGTACTGGCCTGCTCCAGAGTGGAACAGGATTTAACTGCTAAGCATTTAGCAATAATCCAGAGGAAATACCACCTCCACCCCCCCAGCACGTTACATGATCAGGCCAAAAGAATAGAGAAGTTTAGCTTCTAAAGGCTGCACTTGGTATCACATTTGTGCCGTACTTATTTTGAGCAACCTGCCTTCTCCAAGCTCCATGAAGAGTTAGCATTACAGCATTTACTAACAGATTAGGATGCAATTCACAGCCAATAATTCACTAGACATACCAGTCAGATTAGATTTTGATGCACACAAGCAGACTGTTTACTTTTACATACCAAGCATGTGTTTTAGTTATGTACTCCTGCTGCTCATGTGGGCATATTTGAATGTTGAGCAAGTAGCCTATATGCCACTTCTGTAGATTTGGTTTGCAATCAGATTCAAATGAGGATGAGAGAACTATAACCCACACTGCAGTAACCCAAGGAGCCATCATTTAGTTTGAAAACTAGCTAAATTGGGTACAATGCTTTGTTGCATAGACAAACATCTTAAAGTTTGCAACAGTATCCTATCTTCCAGGAAAGTCAAGGTCCTAACATGACTTGCGATCCAACTCTGCATCAGCAAGTTTCATCATGATTGGGAAGGAAGGTAGTCCAGAACCAAAGATGCAGTGTATGCACACGTATGCGTGTCCCTAGACCAGACCAAGCCCGAATTTCAAGGATGGCTATGCATATTTATAATGCATTTAATTCAGCTGTGTTTCACTCAGACAAAAGAAGATTCCAGAGATAAGATTTAAGGATCTTTGTGATTTAATCACTGCATTAATATGGATTTGGTTTAAATGCTTCTCCCACAAGAAATTTTACATAAACCTGCAAGACTGAATAAAGCTAGCTGTGGCCAGCATAGGGCAGTCTACTTCCTTGGAGTCCACAAGTTTCAGCTTCGACTGTACATTATATGCTAATACAGACTTTAGAAGTTCACCCCAGTAAAGACTTGTTACTCCACTTTGACACCAAGAATTTAGAGACTACACTTTTGAAAGCATTAAACAAAACAAAAAACACTTGCCTGCACATGCAAGGCAGATTTAGCTAGGTGGAGACACCATCCACATATGGTGCAAATATCCTTTAGCTGATGAACAGGGTGGTCTGTTTTAGCCTTGGGTATATGTTTCAGTCTGAATACTTTCTTTGTCCAATTGTAAGTTTCAGAAGCTTGTGATTTCTCTATAGCTCCAGTATGAAATATACCATAGCTTGTTAAAGCCTATATTTGTGTAATGAACTGGTTAACTAACATTAAATATTTAGGCTTCCTCTCCACTCCAGGCAATGTATTTTCAGCCAATAGTTGTGGAGGTTTAAATTAAGTAGTTTCCCTACACCCCATACAGTATGAAAACATGTTCTAAATGTGTAATTTCAGGCTCATTTATACTTTCTGCACCACAACATAGAAAGCACTCTTCTATTTTAAGATCCTGAGCTCCCTGCTCTACTGCAAGATGTTAGGCAAAGATTATAATGGCTTTGACTAATTAACATTTCACTTCACACTATTCTTAGTCAGGCTTCTTATAGAAGTCTACAGGAGTATGTATGAAAAGCTCAATGAAGACTGAAAGCAATGCTGAGGTTACCAAAAAACACCCCCTCCAAAAAAGAAACTTACAGCTTCCAACTCAAATCTGCTGCTTGATTAGTGTTTGCCAACTTCAAGCTTAAACTCATGGTTGGCTCTATATTTCTACAATGACAAAAGGAAGCTGGATTCCAATTATCTGTTGTATTCCAGATAGTTTACCTTCCAGAGCTAGTTACCCTCTTCAGCCTCTGTTAAGGCAGCAGTGTTGCCCAGGTACCACCAAGGGGATAGGTATGCCCATCCTCCAAGAATCCGACATGCAAGAAGAGAATATGACGTGCAACTCTAAGTAGACAGACATTCAATATACAAGATTAGCAGTTAGACAGCTTTTCTGCTCTATTAACAGGACACATCTGAAACATGGATCCCTGTAATGTTTGGGGAGTAACTTTTCAAACTTGAACAGACCAAGTCTGTCGGAAAATTTGACACTAGTCCTGAATGGCAGTGGACTAGCATTAAGAGTACAATGCAAGTTAAATCCTGTATTAGCTGGGTCTATTGTAAAGACAATCAGGTGCTTACTAATGCCACAATGTACCAGCTACCAACTTACCCTTCCATCTATAGTACCTGCTGGACCGACCTCAGCACATGCAATGTAGACAATGATTTCTAATGTCACTTTCAGCACAGACTACTGGCCAATACAGATTGCATTTCAGGTACAGACCATGACCAGGAAGCAAGCAAGAGGCCTAATCACAGAGAACAGATTCTAGAGAGTCAGGGCATTGATATGACCAATAAAGTGATCCAAGCCAATTTCTCTAGAGGCAGAAGATGAGTAGGCTGGAAACATCCCATCCAAAAATCCTGAACATCATTCCATTTTAGGAGCACTACCAGCCACACTTCTAGACTGGAGTCTCCCCTTTTAAAAGGTCCTTCATTTTATCCCAAACCTGCCACACAGTATGATGGTAGCAGGGCCTGCTGGCAGCTCACTATCAACATCCATTGATTACTTATGCAGGCTTTGCACACCTTTAAGGTTAGTTAGTGACAATAAATGCAGGCCAAGAGTTTAGTGAGGCACAGCCCGACAGTCTAAACTAGAAAAGGTGGTTAGTTTGTATTCACACTCAAGCTCTGATGAAGCCATGCGCACAGCCTCTTGAAATATTAAATGCCTGTCTGATCTAATCTGTAGAGATTGATTAGCTTGTTCTCCTAATGAATATTTCTTCAGAAGTTAAGTGGGGCTGGAGAGGAAAGTGTGCTTAAAGCCATCCTCTAAGCAGATGTATGGAAGTGAAAAGATTATGTATGAGCTTCCCAAATTGGGGTGTTCTTTTAAAGCCTAGGCATTCATTTGATTTGCTATGCCATGGTTTGCATCAGGAAGCTTTTAAGCACCTTTAGACCCTGCTCACTGGTCTTAACACAGCACCTCCGTCAGCTGTCCGAGTGTCCAGATTACACAATAAGTGAATAAAAAGGGGTAGCAGTGAAGAGTGCTCATGAGAACTTTTACACTAGCTAGATACAGAAGGCATGTGTGCTCCTGTCTGTGGAATGGCAGATGTCCACAAGTCATTCGTTTGTTTAGCAATGCTTGTGTAATATTAACCTAGCGAAGGCCATGTCTACACAGAGCACTGCAGCTGCATAGTGTCTGGTAAAGATGCTCTATGCTGACAAGAGCTTTCCTGCTGGCATAACACCTCTGCAGATGACCGATGCTAGGTCAGTGGAAGAAACTCCTGCCAACAAAGCATTTGTGTGTACAGTGCTAATGTCAGTCTAACTTATGCTGCTCAGGGGGTGGTTTAGTCACACCCCGGAACGACTAAGTTATGCCGACAGGCTACAATCTATGCTACAGCCTAGGATCAAACCAGTCAGGGTTGAGTCTTACAAGCTTAGTGTGTAGTAGTGAACAGAATGAGGAGATTTAGAGTCCTCTTTCCCTGTGTATACAGGGAAATAGGCTGGACTACAAGAGCATTTAGAGGGCCGGTGCCTACAGCTTCCTGCCTTCAAGTAAGC
Source organism: Emydura macquarii macquarii (assembly GCF_026122565.2). Classification (NCBI taxonomy): domain Eukaryota; kingdom Metazoa; phylum Chordata; order Testudines; family Chelidae; genus Emydura; species Emydura macquarii. The sequence continues at coordinate 12,413,382 of NW_027131105.1, read as the reverse complement.
AAGGACTGCCTCCCTGCTTTAAGCTAATTTGGGTATGGATCAGGTCCATTTCTGTAGACTGTTGAAGCCCTTAAACCGTGCTGTAAAGCAATGTGTACAAGATGCGTATCTCTAGGAGCTGGAGTATCTGCAGGCCATAAGTTAATGGCCTGTGCTGGCACTCCCTTGTTAGCCTGCTTTCAAGCCATCAGGTTGTGATGTTCTAAAGTTTCTATTCGTTAAGGTTTTATGAAGCGAGAGCCACTATAGCTGCGATTTCACCATTTCAATTTAATAGTTTGGCAGAGTTTCTTCTGCATCCAGTTATGATGCTGGGTTGACAGAGGAGAAGCTGGCTAGGCCAACAAATTTTCAGAATTTAGGACTATGGAGTTCTTTTCCCCCCAGTTGTCTGGGCCCTGTGTCAGCCTTAAGACTACTAGTACCAGCCACATGACATCCCACTTTTAATCTCTACTTTTGGTCACTGGGTAAGATGTGCAGTTTTATGAAGAGCTGCAATTGCCACTGCCTCTTCCTCCCCCCCCCACCCCCCAAAAGAGAGGTCTATAGCTAGCAGAGAATTTGTAATTTACCTGATTTTAGAGTTTGGCTTATGGTATTGGGCATGAAAAGGAGATAACAGTAGTATGGTAGTGTCAGGAGTTTTACCACTTCAACTGCTTTCAGGTGGCAGCACAACTCCATGACCACCCTGGCTTCCACTTGCTAGGAGTGCCATACCGAACCAGGTTCTCCTTGTGCTAGGTGTGACTTTCTGCACAAGGGTAATTCTCCTAGAAAAGGGGTTACTTTAGGTAACAAAGCATCTTCAGGATAAAAGTTAAGTGGCTGGTTTAATTTTGTACCAATTTCTATCACTGCTAGAAGATTAGTTTAAGCCTTGTTTGTAGCATGACAATGCCCTTTAAAATAGCCTTAGAAATATGAATGTAGGTTTCTTCTTAGAAGTAGGCTACAAAGCAAAAGCAGCTGACAGTCACAGAGCAGTGTTCTGGTTAGTCTGAAGTAGTCTGACTAGGGCTCTTAAAGTAGGTGCTAGAGTACAAATAGCAAGGCTTATGATACCCTGTGCTATTCAAGGTATGTTGTGTCTACACTGCACTTGAAAATCTGTGGCTGGCCAGTGCTAGCTGACTCCAGCTTGTGGGGCTTAGGCTAAAAAAGCTGTTTAATTGCAGTGTAAATGTTTGGGCTTGAGGCTGGAGCCTGAGCTCTGGGACCCTGTGAAGTGGGAGGATCCCATAGTCCAGGCTCCAGCCTGAGCCTGAATGTCTGCACCTCAAAATTAAAAGCACCACCTTAGCCTGAGTCAGCTGGCATAGGACAGCCACAAGCACTTAACAGCCGTGTAGACACCCCCACTGTGTGCCCTATCCCATCTTTACTAGCACTCTGAGGTCCTGTATCTTAGCCTCAAAATTAAGCTGCAAATTAGTCAAGTTAAGTATTTCATATTTCAGTTGCTGATGTCAGTCCTTGAATCATGTATGCATGGCGCAATTGGTAGCTTTTAAGGAAGATTAACATTTAAACCTCAATAAATCACTGTTGAGACAAGTGAACTTATCTAAATCAGTGTGTTTGTATATTATATAAAAACCAGGGTGTGAATGTTAGTCACAAATTAGCAGAGAGGGTGGCTTCATTGTCAGCTATGTCAATTGCATATAAAGAGCCCATAAATTAAACAGTTAGGTGTTCACACCCCATCTAGGTTCAAAAGAACAGTTTGAGTTTACTGCAGCATGAGAGCTGGAAGCTGTTCTGACAGCCTGTGGCAGCCACCACCCAACCTGCCCATGCACATGCAGTACACAGTAGTATGCCACTGAACCCATGCAACTGTTGCAAGTTAAAAGGTGCTACTAAATACAGATAAAAAAGTTACAAGCCTAGACCAATTTGCTCTAGTTATTCACAGGTGGTGTATGCTGGAATGCAGCTTATCAGTGCATTCTTGGAGTGACTGAGCCCGTTTAGTCAGTGAAAAGGGTGTGACAGGAAGTGGTTTTTAGAAGTAATCCACCCATGGCAGCAGGAGCTCTACTTGCCAGTTTTCCTCCCAGTACACAGCAGAAAAGTCAGCAGAGGGACTTGGGAAACAGCTACAGCTGTTAGTTCCTACAGACAGGAGCTTAAATGGCATGCGCTTCTAGTCAACATGCAGCTGAAGGGCCATTTGTTGCTCCAAGGGTGTTACCAAAACCAGCACTAGATGTCAGAGCTGGCTGACATAGTGAGCACACCACTGTTACCAGAAACCTGTAGTTGAAAGAGCCAGCCACTTTTGCTTCTACTTTTGAAGACAAGCAGCAAACAGTGGAGCTGACTGCCTGGGATAACCAGTTTGCCCTCTGCCCTCAGTCCCACTGGTTCAGTATAGCATTGGATTTACACTGTTTCCATCAGAAGCTTCATGGTTCACTGATGCACCATGGTTCAGTGAGACCCTAGTAGCCCATATGTGCACCAGGATATCAGTTGTTTAAGAGTTGCTTAAGGATTTCCACCCTGGATGGCAAAAAGTTTAATACACATTTAGGGCAGGGCTCATACCCTGGGTGCCATGGCACCTAGAAATTTAAGTCTGGTGCCTAGTTTTTTTTCCCCAGTTGGGGGGGTGGGGGGGGGTGTGGCGGCAGCGCACAGCAGGGAGCAGCTGCCACACTCTGGCCAGGGTGCCCTGGCGCTGGACCCACATTGTCTGGCTCCTTAATTTTTGTGCTGGCTCCTAGCTCTGAAGCAAGTTTCTCGAGCCCTGGTTTAGGGTATTTAAAATGAAGTTTGAAACTGACAAACTGTACTAAGGCCTCCATTCACTATTAAGATAGTTCAAAATTAAAATACTTCCAGTATATTTAAAACCTCTGATGCAAACAAAGAAACTACTGAGCTGGTTGTGTAAGTCACTAACTAAGCACCTGGAAGTTTGAGTCTCAAGTGCTAAGCACTGAGCCAGCCTTTGACAGCACTAGCTTAGATTGTCATTTCTTACTACTCAGTTCAGTTGAATGGCTACTTCATTCAAAGTACAGAAGCCAATTTTCCTTTTCCCATCTATGATTAGAAAAGTCAGGATGAGAACTACTGGTTCTAAAACCTTGAAGGATATGGTGACCAGAAACCGTTCTTTTCACTAGCTATAATTAAGACTTAAAGCATTAAATGCAAGATGACGTTACACAAGTTTAGAATCCAGCAGGTTTAAGCTAAAAAACTTGAAGTCCTGTTTGCACAGGGTAAGTAAATGCCTGTCAACATCCAAATGCAGCTTGATAGCCATCATGAGTGGAAGACTTTAGAAGAATTCTTCCATTTATATCGTGTGTAGAGATTAGGTCAGCTTCACTATCTCAGGGTGTGAATTTCATACCCCTGGAGCAATGTTGCAAGTCAACTTAAGTTTTAGGTGAAAGTATATCCTCCAGTTTATCAAAAATTAGAACCAAGTTACTCACTCGGAGAAAAAGAGATGCAAAACAAGATTTAAATGTTTTCTGCTTGCTGATTTAATCACTCTAATCTATTGCCACTTCCACCCAGCCTATGAAGGAAAAACTGTTTTAGCTTTGCAGCTCCTTGGGTAGGTAAGAAATGGTTCTTCAGTTACTACTTCAGGGCACTGCACAAAAAAACCACACAAATACACTTACTGTTTCTAATCACTAACCCGGTTTGAAGTTTTAATTTAGTGCTCTATACAGAGGTCAGTTCCTTCCTATTAGGAGCTGTTGGATACTTATATACTGGTCTACACTACATACTTCAGTATAACTACATAACAGGGATGTGAAAAGTTGTTATTCTGATCTTAACCCCTTGTGTAGGCAGCACTAGGTCAGTGGGAGAGCTTCTCCCACTGACATCATTGGCTAAGGCCACCTCCACAAGAGGTGGAAACAGAGCTCTCTCCCATCAGCTTAGTGCAAGTCTACACTTCCAACTTATAGCGGCACAGCTGTATTGCTACACATCCCTGAGCAACAAAGTCTTGCTGGCATGAGTGCTAGTGTAGACAATACCTTAGAGTCTTCAGCTGTGCTGATGTAAATGAGTGTAGAACTGCCCTAAGCAAATAAAGAATCTGCTTGTATAGGAAAGTAATTGTGCTTCCTTTACCACCCCCGGCAGACTGCAAAGAAATATTGAATTGGCTACAGGGTAGCCATTTAAATATTCTTTAATACTCCAGGTGTCTTCAAAAAAAGATGTTATACAATTCTCAAGTGGGACTGCACTTTTCAATCTTTTCTACAAGAGCTCTGTTATTTACCTGGAGACCCAGCAAGAGCCCCACAATAGGATTGTTCAATTTAACAGAACCCCAAATTAGTGTTTGGGTAAGAAAGTTTCTGAAGCAGCTTCGCGCTAGTCTACACCTGCAGGACTGTTCAAAAGGGGTCAGAGCTCCTCAATGAAGTGGAGTATGGTCCATTTTACCAATTAAAATTTGGCTACTACTAGCAAGCAAACATCTGCATTCCCAAAGCAAGTTAGGAGATTTAGAAAAACTTCTTGTGCACGTGTGACTATTGTGTGTTAATACTGTAATGCATAAGTTGTCCAAGATGAACTCATGCATTGAAGTATCTAGCATGTTAGTCTTCTGTATGTACTGCATAGCACCAATACGCTTTACACTAGTGTAGATCAAACTAGGAATAGTGTTCAGAAGAGACTAATTCTCTTGCACGACACAGAATGTCTTCTGTATAAGTGTTATGTTGGAGAGATGCTGAGAAACAGCAACAGTTTACCAGGTCTAAATAGTTGACCTTAGTGTCAAAATTTAGAGTGCCATTAGGCTATGACGGCCATTAGCTGTTCATGCACTGCACTAGAAATCTTCCTTCTGACTTAACATAGCAGATACAAAAAGAATCCCTTTCAAGTATCCTAAGCCATAGGGATAAAATGGCATTATACCCCAAGTAGTTTGTATAGTAGATTTGAGGAACTGCTCCTTGCTTGCAAGAAACCAGGAAGAGTGGAGCAGTGTCCTCTTTTTTGCTTGTCAAACAGCAAGATTTAGACATTAAAAAGGTCCCCATATTAAATCTTAGCAATACAAGCAAGGCTTAAGAGACTTACTCTAGCATTAGCATTCTGAATCAAGACTTGCAGCTGTGCTAGAGTTGCAGTTTTAACTCTTAGTTGCCAATGAGTCATTAGATATCACTTGAAAGACACTGATCTGAAGCAGGACTTGTACACTGACCTAGTCTAAGCTCTTTGTTACAAGATGGTTGAAAAGAAAAATCAATAAGATCACATACAAAGTACTATACTTGGAACAATCAATAATTGTACAAATACAAAATGGGAAATGACTGCCTAACTAAGAAAAGGTACAGCAGTAAAGAGTGAGGGTTATAGTGGATCAAACTAAATAAGTCAATGTAATATTGTTGCTTTTTTGCAACAGATATTCTGGGCTGTAACAAGCGTGTTGCAAGCAAGACATTAGAAGTAATTCTTCTACTCTAGGCAGCACTGATAAGGCTGCAACTGGAGTACTGTGTCCATTTCTGGGCACCAAACTTTGGTAAAGATGGACATACTGGAGAGCAACAAAAAATGATTAAAGGTCTAGAAAACATGACCTATGAGAAAAGATTGAAAGAACAGGTTTGTTTAGTCTTGAGAAGAGAGGACTGAGGAGGGACAAGTCTTCAAGTACATAGAAGGTTGTTAAAGTGAAAGGAGACATTGTTCTTTAACCACTGAAGTAAGCAGTAATGGGCTTAAATTGCAGCAAGGGAGATTTAGAGGAGACATTAGGAAAAAACTTACTAGCTATCAGAGGAGTTAAAGCACTGGAACAAAATTATCTAGGAACATTTTGGAATCGGTCACTGGAGGTTGACTAAAAGGTTAGACAAGCCTAACAGGTATGGTCTAGGTATTTAGTCCTGATTCAGAGCAATTACTTGAACTAGACAAGATGATCAGTGTTCCTTCCAGTCCTGCATTTCTATGCCTGAATAAAATTATCCATTATGTTTTTAAAAATCAGTAACTGCTGCACAAAGCTGCCAAGAAACAATTGCTTAATACTGTATTTTCTATGGTTGCAAGAGGATGTTTCATATACATCAAGTTTAAAGGAAAGAATTGTTTTCAGTGTTTGTAGTCACCTCACATTCAGGGCACCATTACTCTGTTAAGCCTGAAAATCCAAACTATCTCCTGAGGAGAAGGCTCGTCACAGCTTTCAGCCTGCAGACACCGCTCCAGGAAAGCACTCCAGAGCCCCATGGTCACAAGCAGGGGCTAAGGAAGCTCAGCTCTTCCTATATTGAAAGACAAGCAGTCTTTCACCTTGGTTTCAAGACCAGGCAGACAGCTTTTTCCTAATAAAAGATTTGGAACATCTTATAGCATGAGTTAAGAAGACCCCACACTTGACTTTGCACCAACAGATATTCTGCCCTGGAGAAGTCTAAGCAATTGTTTTTATAGGATGGAGACAAGTAGACAGGATCCATCCCTATTTTTACCTACTGCATGTGAAGACATCAGCAGTTTTGTCTACATTCTTTTGTTATTCCAGTTCTTCCCCTTGCTGTAGCCCATCCCTAGGAAATGGGCTTGACATCACTCTAGAGCAGTGGTTCTTAACCTTTCCAAACTACTGTACCCCTGAAGCCTGAGTCCCACCCCCACGGGGCTGAGGCATGTAACTTAGTTTCATGGCGCCCTGTGGCTCCAGGCAATTGCCTTTCTTGCCACCCCCAATACCAGCTCTGCACTTGCGACCCCTCTAAACCCCCAGGTTAAGAAACACTGCTCTAGAGACAAGCTGAAAGTCTTACTCTTCTCCCTGGGCCCAAGAGGAGTCTGTTTCAGTTTCTGGTTATCTTGTCAGGAGTCTAGGGTACAGCAAGTTTAACCCTTTAATGATAATAGCCACTTGACATTTATCCTACATCCACTGGCACTAAACTCTAGCTACAGACTCATATGCATCTCAGGTCTCTATCTGGAGTTCAATTATGCAAATCCAGTGATTGCTCTTAAGAGCAGCTCAGACTCATGGGCCTTGCTGGCAGTGGGTTTATAAAATGCTATCTCACAATTTATGAAATCGTGCATAGAAGTCAGAGGTAACTACGGGTGGAAAGCATTCATGTGCTTGTAACAAACATATCCTCCAACACAAGCGCATCGTCATTTAGTTATGGCTAACCGAAAAACTCCATAATGCTACAACATACAAGCCATGCCAACATTCGAAACTCTCAAGTGTGCTTTCCTTCACTGTCTGCTTATACAGTGTATTCATGAGCCAACCAACAGAGATTCTCCCCTCCCACTGAGTTCCTTAGATCCCAGGCTAGCAGAGCATGTCAGAACAGTTTCCATGTCAGGTGGAAGCAGCCATGGCGTATCTTTGTGCAGTTTGTTTCAAACACAATGATTTTCAGAGAGTTAATTTCATACTCAGTCTCTGTTGCCCAAGGATGAGAGTGCATCAAGACCAGATGGACAACATACAAGACTGATCAAACTGAAGTGGTCATTGGCGGTCAGTTTATGGTGAGGGGAGAAGGGCCAATGTGCATCCATCTATTGCTTTTAATAGCTAGAGATTCCTTTCAACACGTACGAGGATTCTGAGGCATCCGTACAAATGTAGCACGCGTGTACCGGAGCAGTTCAACATCACTACCAGTAAATGAAGGTCTTACCATGCTACTGTCACAGACTGAAGTTAGGCCCAATTACACTAGCATGCTATATTTCAGGTACAGGAACAGATATGACACTTGATGTTAGCCACCACAGGCTGGTGAGTGAAACCATTTACACCAAGGTTAGCCACTTTCAGAGCTGCTCAAGTAGTTGAACTTGATTCCAAGAAGTTCTAACTTGCTTTGTTGTATGCTGACTCCAGTTCTCTATTTTGTTGTTCCCATCATGAGACATATGGGTTTACATTCAACACTGGAGCATCTGCTCCTCCTAGATAGAGATATCTTATGCAAAGCCTGTTTCCCTTTGACACTGAAGCTTGCTGTTAGGTGTTCCAAAGGAGGCCAGCAGCTCCTGTAAACTAGAGGCTATTATGAGGGATTGAAGACTGCTAACAGTGGCCCTTACTACAAATAATTCTAGAAGGAGAGAGTTGAGTAATCACTTGTTTAACACACTGAAATTTTCCAGATAGCACTGAAAAAGTTACAGATTAACAGCACACAGAATGCAAGTGTATTTTGACTTTGTAGCACCTGAGGAATCCTGAGGTTTATACTGTGCTTAAAATGCCACTCTCTTCCTCTAGTGTTGGAAGTCCAGTTTTGTAATTAGACTAACTCAGGCATTCAGCAGCACAAGTATGGTTTGTGGTTTGGTTTGGTTTTTTTTAAAAAGCTAGATGAGTGACATTTGTTCTCATGATAGATTTGCCAGTCATCTGATATCTTCTTCACTGACATAAGCAAACCTTGTCACCTCAGATCTACATCAACAGGAAGTTTTAAGCACCCTTCTGGTACCTATGGAATCCACATCCCTCAGTCAAGTATCTGGGCTTATTAGACAACTCCTGAGCAGAGATATGCATTCAAGAATGGGATCCACGAAAGCCAGCATGTTGAGCAGGAAGTCACCTAAGCTAGCCAGTAGGAAGTGAGGAGGCAAGGGATGCAGTCAAAGCTCCACCCTTATAGCCAAACTAGAGGGGCACAAATCTCCACAGTGAACCCTCTTGTGGAGGGCAGCACCAAGCTATTTCTCACAAGAAGTACTGAAAGAGTTGGTTGCCTCTAACTTCTAGCCCAATGGTGAGCACACTTATCACTTTCTCTTTGGCCCAGTTAATATAGTCCAAAGGTTAGGGCACTCACCAGCAGTTAGGGGGGGACAAGTGCCAGTATCCCTGCTCCAATGAGTTTATTTATACTCTGGAACAGCTTCCAGAGGAGAGATGGATGCTCTGCCCCAGAACAGCCATAGTTCAGTGGTTGAGGCAGTCTCCCAGGAGGAAGCAGACCCAGGTTCAAATCCCTTCTCCACATAAGGAAGAGAATGAATTGAAATGACTCTCAACTGAGTGCTCTAACCACTAGGATGAAAGTTAAGGGACAGCACCACCTTTACTGGTGGTGGTTAGAGTAGGCTCCAAGAATACCTAGCTAATTGGGTCCTGCAGGCGAGATAAAATTAGGATGGGGGGGTAAATACTTAAGGAGTCTGCTGGGGCTTTGGTGCCAGATACAGCCCCAGTGCCTAGACTGAGGTGGCTGCATCCAGGTTCACCAGCAGAAACTTAGGCCCCTCTGGAGTTAAACAGCAGCTGAGCAAGTGACCTGAGGATCTCAGTGGCACCTAACAGTTGGATTTAGGCTCCCAAGTCCTTTTCTGACCTACAAGGATTGAAGGCTAGACAATGGTCTTTCACAAGGACACTTGTTTCCCGAGGGAGATCGCAGACTGACTAAGCCAGGCACTCTCAACCCATGGGTCATGATCCCAAATTGGGTCACCAGTGTCAGAGTCCTGCCCCTCACCCATCCTGCTGCAGTGGCTCCTACAGTCCTGGTCCCATGGGGTTGGTTGGGTTTGGCTCCCTGGTCCAGATGCTGCAACTGGCTGCACAGGGTCACAGCACTGCTTATGTCTGGCCCAGCTGTCCTTCTGTCGTAAAGGCCGAGCAAAACCCAGTTTGAGTGAGTGGTGCTGTGACACCATGCAGCTCAATACTTGGAGCAGGGAGTTGAGTCCAGCTAGTCCCTTGGGACAGGAACCACTACTTTGTGCACAGGGAGTTTTAGTAAATATTTCTTACCCATAACCTAAGGCAGATTTTTTTTTTTTTTTTTTGCACTAAAGCTATTTACTGGTGTTAACAGGACATCAAGGTTTACAAACAGCTCCTGAACTCAAAAAATTGATAGCCACTGGATTAAGCCATCTTTAGCCTTACCAGACCCTTGAGGTTAGGGTTGAAGTCTGGTAACAAGGCACTGTGGGAAGCTTTAGCTACAGAATGCTTACAGCAGTGGCTGTAGAGTACTTCAGTGTTAAAAAAACCAAATGGTGTCTACTTAGTTTCACCAAGACTTTTAGTCAAAAGTCACTAAAAATTTTAGGAGGCCAGCTCTTTGTAGTTTTTACTATGAGACAGCTAGGTGAGGTCAACACCATACCTCACAGCTAAGCTGGAGTACCGTCTCCAATAAGATTGCGTAGTGGGCTGGTGAATACATTTATTTTTAAGCAGAGACAAAATTTCTCTTCAGTGGTATATACTCCAGCCTGTCAGACAGTTAAGTGCTGTTACCACCACTAATCTTGGCAACTTCATACCAAGCAGTGTCAGTTTTAGTGCAAACTGATGTGGAACTCAATTGCTTCAGTCTTCATCTCCTAAACTTGATCTGTCAGCATCTATTGCTGTGCTGCTAAGGTTTCCTATAGTCACCTTAGTGATAAACCCAATCCCAGCAGTCTGCCCCACAAGACTTTTGTTCAAGCTTGTTTGAATGCACTGCTGGAGTCCATAGATTGATTAGATTTCTTAGTCTGTCATCAAGCCTTAAGTCCCTCATTTCCTACTATACAGGTTTTTGTAATTGGCACCCATCATGATTACGTGCATCCATATAGCACGCAGCACTACATTAGTGGCCATTAATATTTTGAGTGATTGCCTCCTGCTGCAACCTCCACAGAAAATCCTCTTCATGTTGTTCATACCAGTCTACAGCACCCTTGACCACCCCAATAGGTTTTACTTCCACCTCCAATACATACTAGAATACACCCAAACTTCTAAACTTACACACAAAGCAGAAGTGACCTTATATGCATTTGAGAAGGCAATACAGCCCGAGTGTTACTGAGGTAACAACTATTATTGTAGGAATCAGCATATTATGAGCAACACAATAGCTGACATGATTCTAGGAGTTGTCTGGAAGACAAATGCCATATACCCTCCAGTTGGTATTTAGTTAGAAAGATCTGGTGAAGTAACTTCACATAGAGATTAGCTTGTAACAACTATCAGTTTTCCTGACTTGCTTGAGTCAGATTCCTGCAAGCTCTATAATAGGATCTAACTAGAGTACAGTTCTTTAAGAAGGTCTATTTACATAAATCTGTACTTGCATCACTCCCCTAAAGTGAAACAATCACAGGGGCAAACATTGGCCTTAGATAAATTGCAACTAGTTGGTTGTCTGAAGATGTTTGGCACTGTTTAGAAAGTTGCTAGAGGTAAAAATGGGTTTCAGTAGGTAGGTATTAGTTTGTCAGCTGCCATTTCAGTCTAAAAGAGCCAACATTATGCTTCCTGTCAACTCAGTTGCTTTAGACGTCAATGTCTATTTGGAGTGTCCTTTCCTTTAGGAAAGGAGGCTGTCTGAGTTGAATGTTCTGCAGCACTCCTATACAACAGCCTGGCGCCTGTTCTGGGAGCTCAGCAAGATCTGGCTGGAAGAATACTTTAAGGAGACTGACCATGAAGTTCAGGTAAAAAGACTGAGGGCCAGATTAATTTTCTGAACTCGATGCACATATGCTGCCTTGTATCATCTATTAAAAACACTAAGCTGTGGAACTGACAGCTCTGGGGATGTTAAGGTCTTCATGTAACCTGCATAGTATTCCCTACATGGGAGAACCTTGCAGTATGGATTGTGTTGCTGCAACAGTGCCTCACTACTCATCAACAAGAAGAGACATTAAAAAACTGAGCTTAACTGTACTAGTCAATTCACTGGAGCACTGCTGCTCCAAGCTAGCATGTTTCTCAAGGGAGCACCTGTGGGCAAAAACATAGGTATAATATCGATAGGTCAAGGAATACATTTACAAAACAGAAGGAAAGCAGCTTGCTTAGTTTTAGTGGAGGCTAGTAGCCAAAACAAACAGCTTTGCAGTAAGGTTTCTTAACCCCCAGTCACTGGAAAGTAGACTGGAAAGATGATCTCTCAGCAAGTGAAGTTTAAGCATCAGCTATGTTTGCACAATTACCAGAAATTCATGAGTGAATAATTAATAGGTTCTTGAACCAAATCCCCTACCTTGTATGCTATGTAGATCTGCAAAGCACTAAAGATCTGATACTAAATAAAAATACTTCTGTTTCCAAGTAAGAACGCAACCAGGCTTTATTTTTCTATAAGGCTATGATGTCTAACAGTTTAGAATAAGGGCAACATACAACCCAGTTTTACCAGACTCAATTTTAGTCATGATTTCCCATGTTAGAACAGTGAGTAACTCAACACTACTTAAGCACAAGAAGAGTTTCCTATATTCAGAAGCCAAGTCTCTTCTATACTGTTTACATGGTCTTGCTACTTTGAGAGGGAATGTCTACAGGCATTATTTCCTCTCATGCAAGATGCCTTATTTAATCCTACTTCACCCACAGTTCACTGAAGCTAGAGCCTGGTGAGGGGATTTTAGATTAATCCATCTTCAGCTTTATCATAATAGGCATATGAACTACTGGTTTCAGATGAGTGTATGGGACCAAGCCTGAACTGTTATGCATTTGGAAGTTATTCTTCTGAAAGGACTACTAACTTGCTTGAAGGGATAATATGTTTCAGTTGCATGACAAATTTTGAGAGCCTATGCAGATTTCATCAGTATAATCTACATATTAGACAATTAACTGGCTCTTCATGATGTACAGTGACTCAATCAAACAGTGCTAATTAAAGCAAGACATACAAGATTACAATTGCGTATGCTAGCTCCCATACAATTCATCTTGTTCTTGCCTTCATCCTACCCTTGTGTTCCTTGTATTGACTTCTTGTCCATAGGACTTGTGCATGTAATGAAGCCTTCCTATAAAAGCCATGTACAGCTATGGAGCTTTTCAATAAAATAGCATGTTTGAACTTTTGGAACAATCTGCTTACCAGGTATTATCTAGCAAAGGCAAGTTTTCCAATGTTCATTTGCCCCTTAAAATATCACTACAACACAACAGTCCAATTGACGGCAGTTGAGATGTCAAAGTTTGTTCAGTTGAGGAACTTATACATTGTCAGAGTATCAGCCTGAGATTTGAGGTTACCTGTTCGATTACTTTTGAGGCAACCTTGTCAATTAGTGAGCTTGAGACTTGTCAGACTCCAAGAACATGCCTTCACTAGGAAGACTGTCAAGTTAAAATCCTAGAGAAGGCAAGGCAGTTGGTCACTTTCATCTGAAAGCAAACTGTCTTGTCTTCTACTTCTCTAGAAGTCACTCATTAGAGCTCGCATTTAAGCTACCTTTGTTCAGAGTTAAGGAACACCTTAAGTGTTGCTGGCTAATTCCAAATCAATTAAACACCAAGAATAGCTCATAGATAAGAGGTTTAAGAAAACTGGAATATTTGCTGTATGCCAAGTTTGAAAGATTCCAGCTATGCACAAGCAAGGATTACTGAATATTTCAGAAGACGAAGCTTTATAATGAGGGAGGAGTGGTCAAAACTGCAACTGTCACTTATTTTTCCTTCATAAGTTTCACTGAGGAAGTTTCTTCTCTTTAAAAAGAGGCTCAGTGGAAAGTTTTCCTTGAGTCCCTTCCCTCTCTTTAAACCCCCCATTCAGGCAGACCACTATCACAAGATAGAAGCCCTCTACCCATCATTCACAAGGGTAGAAAGAAAGATCTTCACCTTTCCAGAGGTGAACAGTTTATTTAAAAAACAAAAAAACTATCAATGGCTGGTCAGTTCCATTGATCCGAGAATTAGATGACTAGAAGGCATAGGTACTGGAACTAAGGGTGCTGGCGCACTCCCTGGCTTGAAGTGGTTTACAGTTTGGTTCAATGGTTCTCAGAACCCCCACTATACAAGTTGTTCCAGAACCTCTGCTAGAGAGGCTGGATTTTTAAAGGAACTCCAGCAAGGGATAGCTTGGAGTCTCTGCCCCACCTCAGATCATTTGCTTGTAGCTACAAATGAGATTACTAGCAGCTACGCTACTGGCAGAATAAGTGTCATCAATAGTTTGAAGTCAGTGCTTTAAGTACACCAAACACTAGTCTAATTAACCCATTTATGCATGATAAACTGAAGTGGTTTGGTACTGTGTTTTAGTACCTCAGCTAGACAACTGCAACACAGGAAACAGATAAGTGTCAGCACCATTTAGTCTTTCATTTGACTATAATTCTTCCACTCCAAGTAGAGGGAGCTTCACAGACAATCCCATAAGGGAACGGGCTTATGTATAAGATTGAGGGTTTTTCTTCAAAACTGCCTTTAGTTCTACTTTCATCATGTTACCATGGATACTCACTTAGTTCATGACCAAGATTATGGCAACTGATGCTACAGATACATTACAGCTGAAGTGACTAGCAGGTTGCTTCTGGATGAGACTTACTGCAGGTACTTTTAATTTAGACACAGTAGCCAGAACTCTTTAAATCACTTTCTCTAGTTATCTGGTACAGGACAGTTATGGCTCCAGTAGTGATCCTGGCAGTTATAGGCCAGTAAGCTTAATTTCAAAATGAAGCAAGCTGACTGACATTATAAAGGACAGAATTATCAGACACAGATAAACACTATTTGTTGGAGAAGAGTCGTCACATCTTTTATAAAGATAATCACGCCTCGCCAATCTATTCGAATTCTCGGAGTGGTCAACACAGACAAGGGTGATCGGAGACTTTCTGGAAAGACTAAGTACAGTCCCTCACCAAAGGCTCTGAAGCCAATTAAGCAGTCATGAGATAAGAGGGAAAGCCCTCATGGATCAGTAACTGGTTAAAAAAAAAAAAAAGACAAGAAACCAAGGATATGAAAATAGGCAAATAGTAGGGTCTCCCAGGGATCTGTACTAGAACCAGTGCTGTTGAACATATTCATAATGATTTGGAAAAAAGGGATAAATACTGATGTGACAGTTTACAATCAGGTTTGGGCTTGGTTATTTTGAGTCATTCTGTATAATCTGCAAAGAGTTAAAGGGATTTTAGAACTGGTTATCTGGGCAACAAAAACGGCAGATAAAATTCAATGTTCATGAATGCATATTGGAAAACAATCCCAGCTATACATACAAAAATGGGACCTAGATTACCTGCTACCAATCAAGAAATCTTGGAGTTATTGTGGCTCCTTTTTTGAAAGCCATCTGCTCCATGAGCAGTCAGTCAAAAAAAAACTAATGTTAGACCCATTAGGAAACGGATAGCTAAACAAAAAGTATCCCACTACATAAATCTATAGTACACCCACACCTTGATTACTACATGCCCCATGTTCTGGTTGCCCATCAAAAGGTAATAGAATTAGACAAGTAGAGACGGGCAACAAAAAGTGACTAAAAATATGTAACAGCTTCCATGAGGGCAGAAATTAAAAAGATGGGACTTTCCATCTTGGAAGAGACGATAGAGATCTATAAAATCATGAAGGGTATGTAGAATGTGACTAAGGTAATGTTATTTACTCCTTCATGCAGCACAAAAAACAGTAGTAACCCAATAAAAATAGGCAGCAGCTTTAACAAATAAGGAAGTATTCTTCACACAAAAGAGTCAACTTGTACAACTCATTGCCAGGGGATGCTGTGAAGGCCAAAACAGGTTAAAATAAATTAGGCAAATTCATGGAGGATAGGTCCATCAGTGGCTGTTAGCCAAGATGGCCAGGGATGCAACCCCCATCCTCTGGGCATCCCTAGCCTCTGACTGCCAGAAGCTGGGAATGGATGACAGGGGAAGGATCATTTGATGAATGCCTATTTTGTTCATTCCCTCTGAAGCACCTGGAATTGGCCACTGTCAGAAGAAAGGGCACTAGACTAGATGGACCATTGGTCAGTATGGCCATTCTTATGTGTTGAACTGCTAGGAAACCATTAGCCACTCAATGCCCACAGCCTTGTCACCTGGAGAGTGATTATAAGCCCAGGCCTAATCAACTTTGTCATCTGGCACTTTTATCAAGCCCCTAGAACAGAAGGCAGGAACATTTCAAAGACTGTTCAATAAGGCACCTTAGTGTTAATGTAGCACATACCAGCCAAGTCTTGCACAACACGGTCTATCCAGACACCCTCTGGTACAAAGGTGAGTGCCCCAGCCACACTATAGTCACAACCCAAGAAGGGGAGTTTCTTTGCTCACATATGTTTTCATTTCACATGGGCCATAGGTCTGCTCTGCAGTATTTCTCCCATTAACCCCTTCTACAGCAAGCACATGAAAGGTCAGAGATGGTCTTAGCCAGTTTTCAGGAGAATCAACTGCAGGACCTTTGTTAGCAGCATAACCCCTGCAAAGCACTCCTATCACAGCAGCAGAGAGAAAGTGCCTGTAGCAGCAGGAACAGAAGTCACACAGCAAACCCTGTCCTCCTGAACAAGGCAGCCAGCCTTCACCTTCCCTACAGCTAGGAATGGGCCCAGCCATACCCTGGGCAGGCCAGTGCCCCAAGGCTAAGCAAAGCTGGGGATTCAGTGGCATGTCTCACTGAGTCACATAGGCAGTACCACTGTGCCAGAGCACCCTGAGCTAGAGCTCCTCTCCCTCCTGGCACCCACCAAGCACCTCAGCAGGTTTATTAGAGACCCTACCAAGGGTCCCCCACCGTAGCTGTGGGCTGCCTGTCCTCAGCCCTTGGGAAAAGCAGCCGCCAGACGAGCCGATTTCACAACCACCACCCCCAGCCAGCGCCAAACACTCCTGCCCCGGGAGTGTCAGCCGGGCTCCTCCCTGCGGCCCCACCCAGCCACGGGGGACAGGCCACAGGCGGCTCCGCCACACCCCAGCGCAGAGGCAGCCCCAGCCCTTCCCCTGCTCCGGCTCACACCCCCGCCCAGCCCGCGCAGCGGAGGAAGGAGGCGGCGCCCCCTTCCCGGCTCCACGCGGAGCAGGGCGGCCGCCTGAGGGCAGCGATAGCTGGGTCGAGTTTCAGTGGCGGGCGGCGGGGGGTCTCGGGGCCAGCCAGGAGGTCAAATGACAGCCCTGCTCCCTTCCGGCCTGACCCGCTACAGCTCGAGTTCGCCCCCCGCAGCCAGAGCTAGCAGGCAAGCTGCAGAAGAGCCGCTCCAGGGCCACGGGCCACCCGGCTCGGGCAAGCTACAGCCCCCCCCCAAGGCCGAGGTGGACGGGCGCAGCACCCGCCCGCGCGGCGCGCCGTGGACCCAGCGCCTAGTCCGGCCCCGCAGCCCCCCCTCGTCTCGGGCTAGGTCTGCCGGCTGTGCCGCCCCGGCCCGGACTCACCGATGGAGACCAGCTTGATGCTCTCCCGCTCCAGGAACTCGAGCGCCACCGAGACGTTCTCCAGCTGCATCTGGCGGAAGGTGGGGCGCTGGTGGTACTTGCGGTACATGCGCTTCTGGCTCAGCACCTCCAGCAGCGCGATGAGCCGCAGCCCGTCGCTCAGGTCGCTCTGCAGGTTGCCGATGCGCTTGTTCACGCAGCGGAGGTGCTCGTTGCACCAGCGGGTGAACGTGTTCTGCTGGATCCGCTTCCAGGGCGCGTCCTCCGCCAGGTCCTTCTCGGTCACCGGCATGTCTGCCTGCTGCTCCGCCTCGCTGCGGCCCAGGGGCTGCTGCTGCTGCTGCTCTGGCCGCAGACGTTGTAGGGTCTGACTCCTGGGACTGCCGCCGCTGCTACTCCAGCCTCTGCCGCGAGCTCCCTGGCCCCGCGCCTGCGTGCTCATGCTGGAGCGGCCGCCCCGCCTTCTCCGGCTAATAAGGAGCTCGCACCAGCAGCAGACTCCGCCCGGGCGCGCGCCCTGCCCCTCCTGCTAGGGACGTGCAAGGAGCCAGCAAATCTGCAGGCAAAAAAAGAGCAGCGCCGTTAACAGCCTCAGCCGGGAAGGGTCCGAGCACAGAGCGTCCTTTCTCCCTGCATCTAGCACTTACCTGTACGTGCTCCTAGCCGCCTGCCTGCCTGCCCAGGGCTTTAAATACCGTCCCGAGCGTGGGGATTGGGCCCTGGGGAGCAGGCGGAGGCGGCCAGAAGTGTGCACAGCAGTGCCGAAGTCAGCAAACCCAGCCTGTGATTGCAGCCCCTTATATCATTAGGAATGAGGGATGGAAATGCATCGTACCTCACGCTAGTTAGGACATGAGCCTCGTTCCTTTCAGCTGCGTGAAGAACTGCTGCTGATTTGTTACCGTCTAGTCTTGTTCTTTGAGACCTGCTGCCAAATCTCCTAACTAGCCGGGAGGGAAACGCCCTCACTTTGCATTATATTACTTTACTGCATTATTCTATAGACTCAGCCCCTCCAGGCGTGGTGCAAGATTTTGTGATCTAAAGAGGCGTGGGGAAAGATTGGGCTTGTAGCTAAAGCAGTGGGGATAGATTGCAAGTACTTTGGAACAGGGACTGTTTATTATATAGTTACACAGTGACAAGGTCAGTGTGAGGTCCTTTGTGGTTAAAGCCCTGGGGACTTACAGGACCTCACAAGAGTGTGCACAGGAGGTAGCCTTGATTAATTAGGGCTGGTCTACACACAGTTTTTGTACCAGTTTATATCTGTTTTCAGTGTAACTGTCTAGTGTGGATGCACTTCTACTGGTGTAAATAAAATAAAGACAGTTAAATTGATACAAACACTGTGTGTAGACCAGCCCTTAATGTTTGTAAAGTGCTTGGCGACTTTTGCATGAGAAGCAGTAAATACAAATAAAGTAGCATATAGCTGCAATTGTTGATTACTTGGTTTATATTCTTAAAAACAGTGACATTAGTTATAAATCATGGTAAAATAACCTTCTACTCCAATAAAATCCAGTAGATGTAATGTAAGGAGTGTAATACCTTTGTGTACATCCCAATTGTTGTTCCATTATTTTTAATGGGAGTATCAGTTCTCATAACAGTGACAATCACTTATAGAACTGATCCTGTAATGAGCTCTGTGAATGTGGGTGCAGGTGTGCAGCTGCACAGAACAAGTTATAAGATGAGGACTCCAGATCCCCCACACTGAGGGTTTGCCACAATTTTAGCCATTGGTGGCCATCCCTCACATACCTGTGCCTATGCAAAATCCCTTGCGTAGACAGGTTTAACGGCTATAAACCATAATTTGCAACAGTGCAGTTTACCCCAGTTTCAAGCATGGATAAGCTCCACAGCTCAAAATAGCGGCTTTA
This sequence comes from Emydura macquarii macquarii, assembly GCF_026122565.2. Classification (NCBI taxonomy): domain Eukaryota; kingdom Metazoa; phylum Chordata; order Testudines; family Chelidae; genus Emydura; species Emydura macquarii. Next base: position 12,394,288 of record NW_027131105.1, on the reverse strand, counting down.
GCTGTCCGCAGTAGGATTTTGTATCACAGCAGCCATACTGGGGCTGGCCATCAGTGGTGGTCATCAGAGCAAATCCCCAATGCAAACAAGGCCTCAGACTGTAAACATTTTGGAGCAGTGATTTGTTTTCTTATATGTCTGTAAAATGCTATGTCCACCAATAGTGCTATTTAAAGAACACAAGTTATAACTTGGGGCAAGAATCATCATTTTTATTATGTTTTTACACTGTATAGCACAATGGGGTCCTCATCTCAGCTGGGGCCTCCCAGTGCTACTGTAATAAAAATAATCATTAATAACTTTTCTCCTCCAATGTTGGTAGTACTCAGAACACTCCGAAATAATGGTTGAAACCTTAATTTGTGAAATTCCTATAACTAATCCTTTGAATCAGATTACAAATTCTTACCCTAATAAGCAAATTCCAAACCCTAATAAACAAAGTCTGAACCTTCATATAAATATTCAAACTGGATAAAAACAAATCTAATCCCCAAAAGAAAAAAATATGTAAATACAATGAATTTTTAATTGCATATTAAAAGCCTGGCCGACAGGGTAGATGGTCTTGTGGTTAATGCACAAGGGTGGGACCAACACTCAGTTCTGCATCTGCCACAGACTTCCTGTCTGGTCATGGACAAGTCATGTAGGCGCTAATCCTGCAAACACTTGTGCACCTATATTTATTTCAGTGAGACTGTTCATGTAGTTAGAGCTAAGCAAGCTCAGGGACTTAATGTCACCACGGGTACGTCTATATAGCTGTTAAACATGGTGAGGATGCCTTTTGTCAGCTGACCTAGGCTCCTGGGGCTCGGGCTGCAGGGCTATAAACCTGAGTGTAGACGTCTGGGTCTGGTGAGCCTAGATGTCTACACTGCAGTTTCATAGACCCACAGCACAAACCTAGGTCAGCTGACACAGGCCAGCCGCAGGTGTTTAATTGCAGTGTAGACATATCCTTGTATCTCACTTTCTCCACATGTAAAATGGACATCATGATGATGACACTTTCTCTTTCCCTAGCCCCTTTGTCTATCTTCTCTATTTGGACTGTAAACTCTTTAGAGGACGGACTGTGTCCTATGTGTTTATATAGTGCCTAGCATAATAGATGCCTTATCTTCATTTGTTACTTCTAGGTGCTACCAGACCAGTGACCACTGATAATATTAATAATATTAATAATTGTTAAAAGAACAGCTAAGATAAGGCTTTTTTTTTAAAAAAAGGCACCAAGTAAGGCTTGAGCTGTCACCATTTTCTCTGACTAATTTATTGGTATACCACTCCCTTCCACCAAAGCACAACTTGTGATTTGCTACTGACTCATTTGATGACAATGAAGACTCAATAGGAGTGCCTTACTTGGAGTTGTCACACCATAATTTCCCCCAGTGTAGTGGTATTTTTCACTGCAAATATGTGACACTAAAGGGCGTAGTCAGCTCTCTATATAAGCCCTCTCCCCTAATTTTAAACCCATATTTACCACATACAGAGTTTAATAAAAACAGCCCTGATCCTGCAAACATATACATATGTACACAACTTTACTAACTGGAATAGTTCCACTGATTTCAAGTTGAGTACATCTGTACATGTTTGCAGCACTGGGCCCATTGTTTATATGTTTTATAAGTATATCAACACACTATTTTCTTTAAAACAAAAACTCATGCTTGTTAAATGACTCTAACTTTGAAGATGCTAGAGGCTGTCAGAAGAAACAAATCAATTAAAACATCATAAATAACATATAATTGTATAAAACTATCCTGCCTACTGTACAATAAAATTAAATACTAATTCCCAGTCATTTCCTTACAAAGTTTTTTAATTACAACACTTATAATAAAATGAAGTGCAGGAGTATTCTGGATTGTCTACAGAGAAATCTAAACGTTTTTTTTTTCCAGAACAATATAGTTTCTATGATGTAAACATATCTGCTAGGAAATAAAATGCGACCACCCATACTAAAGATAAAAGTGATGTTAACTAGGATTTGAACCCAGTTCTTCCTTGGTAAGAGGGTGGGGTGCATTAAACCACCCAGCCACCTGTTTAAAACAGATCTAGATAACAGGCAATCAATATGTAAAAAAAATTAACCTGACGTGAGCTCAATGAGTCATATTTTATGGTCTATCAGCTATTTCCTTTTGTAAAAAATGATTGGATCAAACACTGACTAAGCACTGAGTAAGGATGCCCACATCTAGCCTAGTATTTACTGAGGCTCAGCTCCTCTGAGTATTTAGGTGCCTAATTCCCACTGAAATCAATGGGAGTTAAGCACCTAAATACCTTTGAGGGTCTGGGCCTTAGTGTTTTAAATGGAAAAACTGGACAATGGGAGAGCAATGCCTAACAAATGGTAGTTTGCATGCCCATAATGGCCTATGTGCTTCAGGCACAAGCTGGCATAGCACAGAACAATACATGATAGAAGCAATGAGGTGGTCTTGTTTCAAAGACCATTCTGCAGTTCACCTTATAATTTCTATTCCTTTAGATCCTAATTGCTTATTGATTGTGGCACAGGTTAGGGGAGGTTTTCCCCTCTCCACATACCAACCTTTCAACAGCAGGATTTTATCAATTGTTTATAACATTTTAACTTCAGCTATTTTTGCAGTAGCCCTGCTCAAAAATATATAGTGAAAGAAGTTACAGTGGAAATCTTTTTCATTCTCCTGTAATTTAAAAATTGTGAAAAGGATTTTGCTCAGACTTTCCAAAAAAGTTCACCCTTAGCACAGACCCTGCACAGAAAATTTCAACCCAAAAGATGAGTGTTTCATAACATTCTGAGCATGTGCCAACAGGGAATTTTAATTAAAACTGTTTTGCATCTTATACATCTTCCCCTTACTTGCATGTCCTCTCCCCACAAAAAGTCAGTATAAAATGGGGGGAAAGAGTGCAGACAGCTACAAAACTAAGTCCAGTAAGCCTTGCCACATGCCTTAAATGGCCAGTCACAATCCCTGCAGTCCTATAAACGTGCATTAGATGAAACCAGTAATCTAGGAGAGTGGATGCTGGACTATAAACCTGGAGACAACCATTTGATTCTTGGCTCTGACCTGCTGTGTGATCTTTGGTAAGTGTCTGTGCCACTATTTCCCCTTTGTCGGTCTTGTCTAGTTAAGTGTCAATCCTTTCAGGTAGGACTGTTTCTTACTTGCTGTTTTTAAGTGACTAGCACAATAGGATTCCAGCCTTAGTGCTGTTGTGATTTTAAAAATAGTAATAATAATGTAATGAAGGGGCAGGTGGAGGGGAGGAAAGGAGCATCATTAGGCACCAAGCAGGCATGCACCAAGAGCCCAATCCAGTTCCCATTGGGGAGCAGGAACAAACCCCAAGCAGATAATGGTGCCTTTAGCAGCAAGCAGAAGTTGCTCCCATGACCAGTGACCAACCAGTATCATCTGAAAGAAATAGAAAAAAGAGTTCCGTAGAGGTAGCAGCCGGGCTGTCATAGGAAAGGCTATCCAGGGTCTGCAGGATTCTTGTGAACTGGACATGCTGGCTGGTGACCCAGCTGCCCCTTGCTGCTCTGGTTGCACAGTACTTAGGCTGGATTTGACCTTTGTGATTAGTGTCAGTAAAGATTAATGAGAAACAAAGACAGCTTTATAGCATCAGTTAAAAAATACTCATGCCCTAAGGAACAGATTCTGTCCCGCCCTCCCTATCCACAAAAGGCCCTGCCTGCAGTGAAACTAGTATTCCACAGTACAAGTTTGGGGAATAAATTTTGAGATCCCAGGCAGCCCACCTACATCTGTACTCCCTATGCCCCAATACACATGGTCAACACTAGAGCTGAAACAATTTTTATAGTCCCTTGATCACACAGATCCACAGCCACAGAGAAGTGGTGCAGGAACTGCAGGTGTGGCTACAATCCTGAAAGCTGCAGTTGCGATCATAGACTGGTTCCATAGCTGCTCTCCAGCCTTTGGTGACAGATTCCTTCCCCTCCAAGACTGCAGCGAAATCCCTATTGCACTGCCCAGATACTTGGGCTGTGCATGGAGCCAGGATTTGGCCTTTAAAGCTGAATGCTTGCACAGTTAAAATTTCCTTACAAAGTAAATTTGAAGATATTTCAACAAAAATGAACACGTTTCAAATTATGTTTTCCTCAAGAGACAGTGAAGAAAAAACATACCTTAAACCATACATCCCTACTTGTTGGAGCACCTTCTTGGTACTATCTATTATTATAAATATGCATTGAAGAAATGCCCTACCTATATATTTGTACTAGTAAATGTGTGCATATGTGATTATATACATATACACACATATTTCAATGCTGTATTCAAGTACAGTTCCTGTTTCTTTTATTTGTTCTACATGGCAATTATTGAGTTAGGATCTTTCTTCACCAGCTCTTCTATTACACAATTAGATATCTATGTGGAGAGGAGAATTTGTCACTATTATTTCCGCCTTCAGTAGTTGAAAGAATTATATGGAGATATTTTCCATCATTTTAAAAATGCTTTTCCTCACTGTTTGTATTAGTTCAGTGAAAGACTGAAGCTGAAATGTCATCCTTTATTTTAAAAAAGTGTTCTTCCATTGTCATATACATGTTGGTTTGTTATTGTAGGGCTGCTCAGAGTATTTTAGATCAAAGGTGCTATAACAACACATGAAATGTAATGTATTGTAATTATGGGCTACTGACATTTATTTAATTTATTTGTACCATAAACAACACTGAATTATCTTTTGAAATAAAATGCGACTTACCAGTGTTCAGATTTACATGGAATTACTTTGGAACCAGGAATAACAAAACCAAAAAGGTACATGAAACTTTGGGTCTGCCAGCCTTGCCAATGGGTCTGACCCCACTGAACTTTGTGGGAGTTTTGCCTAAAGTTCCACTGATGGAAAATAAGCTCACCTCATCACAAATTATGCATGATATACATAGCATGGTGCTAAACATGTCACAAGAACAATGTATCCTTAAATGTTAATAGTTCCAGAGGGGTAGCCGTGTTAGTCTGTATACAGCAAAAACAACGAGAGTCCTGTAGCACTTTAAAGACTAACAAATTTAATTTCTGCAGGCATAAGCTTTCATGAGCTGCAACCCACTTCATCAGATGCCTGCAGGCATAAGCTTTCGTGGGCTGCAACCCGCTTCGAAAACTTATGCCTGCAGAAATTAAATTTGTTAGTCTTTAAAGTGCTACAGGACTCTCGTTTTTAAATGTTAATACTGTACTAAACTGGCTAATACCTATGCCAGTGCCCTGTGATTGATGGAATCGGAAGTGTTGAAATGTGTGTCTCAGATCCTATACTACTATTTGTTAACTAAAATTCTCTTTTAGTTCTGTTGGAAGGGTGATGGATTCTTGGAGCAGGAGATCTGAGATCTACCTCTATTGCTGCACTTGAGTCTGTATACATGGTATAGAGGAAAGTAACAACTGTGAAAATTACTCCCCCAAATCAGACAAAATAGAAATAATGCTACACACCCAGAACTACAGAAGTAGACCTTGCTCCTGAATCCCAGTTTCCTCACTTATGACAAAAGCATTAAGTTACTAAAATGAAATGCTATTTAAGAGTTGTAGCTGAAAATTACATCTTGGAGATATTTGTTGGTTAGTACTGTGATCAAATTAGGGATTTGGGGTATGTAAAGACTGCTATATATATAGTCCTCTCTTCCCCCTCAAATCCCTTAAATTACCCTCAAATTACAAGGCATATGCACTCTAGAAATAATTGTCCAGTTAGAACTCAGCAGCAGGACTTTATGTTACATACTTGTGTTTGTTTTTTTCTGAAGACTCTGCTAGGTAATAGCAGCTCTCAACTCTCATTGTTTCTTTAAGGAGTGATCTTTTTAAACTTTACTTCCATCAGAGGAAGGGTGTGGAAAAGACACTGTTGCTACCATTCACTGACATGATTAAATTGAGAGCACATGATTGTTGGTGACTAATGCAGTCCAAGTTTTGCTTCATAATAACCAGCTTTATCATAGTTTCATGTGATTGTGTTCTTGGATCACTCAGAATCATATCTGCTTATGAATCAGATCCCAGACATCTAGGATCCAATGCATACTTTAATTAAACATTTTTTTAATTTTTTATTTTTTTTGCATTCTATAAGTAACTGCTTGCCTTGATTCTAGCAGAGGAAGGAATCAAAATATTAAATGTTAAGGGATCATATGCAGACTTTTGGGAATGTGAGTGTTGTTTGTAGCTAAAGATATTGAACTTAGTTTCAGCTGGTGGAAAGATTTCTCTTGTTTTTTTTGTTTTTTTTGACACTGTTGTAGTACCACTTGTCTGCTATTCTTTGTGTATCACATTATAAGAATATAAGACTGTCCATACTGGGGCAGACCAATGGTCCATCTAGGCCAGTATCCTGTCTTCTAACAGTGGCCAATGCAAGGTGCTTCAGAGTGAATGTATAGAACAGATAATCATCAAGTGATCCAACCCGTCAGCTATTCCCAGCCTCTGGCAAACAGCAATCCCTGCCCATCCTGGCTAATAGCCATTGATGGACCTATCCTCCATGAATTTATCTAGTTCTTTTTTGAACCCTGTTATAGTCTTGGCCTTCACAACATCCTCTGGCAAGGAGTTCCACAGGTTGACTTTGCATTGTGTAAAGAAATACTTCCGTTTGTTTGTTTTAAATCTACTGCCTACTGATTTCATTTGGTGACCCCTAGTTTTTGTGTTATGAGACAGTAAATAACACTTCCTTATTTACTTTCTCCACACCAGTCATGATTTTATAGACCTCTATCACAGGCAGAAAATGTAAATGTAAAAGATTCCTCTACTATTAACACATAGAAGGAGTGGTTAATTAGTCTCAGTAGGAGTACATGTGGTATGGCTAGGTCCACACTCCCTGGTTTAAGAATGTATCCCCTCTCAGTAGTAATATGCTGTGAAAAGCCAACAATATATCTACTTTATCCTTTATAAAGGCCTCTTTCAAACCCAACATGCCATGAGGGTTTTATACCTCAATGTTTTAGAGGCTTGGGAGTTGTCAGAGCACTCGTGGCACCCGTTTCTCTTTGGAAAATTAGCAGTGGATCTGAAATATTTATAAGTCTTCAGCTTGTACTAGCCCTATACAAACACAGCACTGTATTGTATGGTACAACCAAAGCACATGTCCAACAAATGCCACAAAATAAAATTTGGTACTTATTCAAAGCACTACACAAACTGGGATGAAGTTGCCCTTAAGCATCTTCTTCCACAGCTTTGTACTCACAGGCCACTATGATTCACCAGTGACTTGCACCAACTGAAGCAAAAGGAAAGACAGCTAATTAAAATCTTGGCATTAATCTGATTGCATCATAAAGAAGTTTTGAGATCTTATGCAGTGGCTAGACAGGAGGCAAAGTTCTTTGCCTCTACAATAGCAGCTGCAAAACTTTGAACAGATTCATTTTGAGTTGCAGACAGTCTGGTTAATCCAGCTTCTTTGCCTTCTATGACCTTTACCCAGTGTCAGGTTGAGACAGCAGCATGCATGAGAGTGAGCTGATTGAGGGGCAAGCCAGATCAAATGAAGGTGATGTCTGTAGTTTGGAATAAGCAACCAAAAGCTATTGTGGAGATTATAGTGGCCATTTGTACTTACATTCATAATTTGGGAGTCCAGTTAGACCAACAGCTACTTTCAGATGATCAAGTAGCAGTTGTGGCCAGTTTTTTTTTTTAATCTATTCTTGGTCAGAAGGGACCAGAGTACAGCTGTTTCTTTTATATGCAGAGTTCTTACTCCCTCCATCCTTGCCTTTATCACTTCAAGATTAGCCTGCTGCAATGTGATCTACATCTTACATGTAGCCAGAAGCTGATATTAGTGTAAAATGTCACTGCCCAGTTACAGAGCAGAATGTGGGAACCTGTGTTGCTATTATTACTCTGGGATCATTTGCAGATTGTGTTTCAGGTAGAATTTAAAGGTTTTGAAAAGCTGTAAATGGCCTGGGACCTGCCTACTTGTAAAACAACTCCCTCCCTCTGCCATCCCACCAGAGTTGTGATCAGTGGAGGCACTAGCACGGTGGGAGGAGCTGCCAGCAGGGCATTCATCATGAGATCCTCTTAATTTTAGAATTCACTCCACTCTTGATCCAAAATAACCTGAATTTGTTGCTGTTCAGAACATGCTGCAAGAGCTATCTGTTTTTCTGGACTTCTGGGGAGGGGGCAATATAAAGGTAATTGTGGAGGAATGGGGTTTGCTGATTAAGGAGTAAAGCTGATTGGGGTACTTCATGTATCAAATTAAGCAATGCAATGGTTTTAAGGGATGGCAGAGTACTCATAACTTGACATAGGGATCTTTTTGTTTCAGAAATCTAAATAAATAAATAAATGTTCTTTTTCATGAATACAGGTTGTCCAGTAGTCAGACATATAGGCCTTGATCCTGCAGTCTGTTCTCTGGTCAAACACCTATTGAGAACTGACTGCAGCAACTGCCACTGTGGGTATGGCCATGGGTGTTTAAATGTAATTTAATTTCCTAAAATAAAATGTCAAAAATATGTTAATTTAAATATAATTCAAATAAATACGTTGATTTAAAGAAGGGCCCATGCAGAAAAACAGAGCACATTGTACACCTACTCATGACCGCATATTAAAATCAGTTATTTGTGAGCACCATTTTCATTAGACATCTCAGTGGCTACTTGCATGCAAACCACCAGGTTGCATGTGCAGTCATAATAACTGCTAGTTTAAGAATACAATTGCTCATCCATTTTTGCCTGGGACCTTGGCCTTCTCTAGATTTTGAAATTCAATATCTCAGAAGGGTCTGTGCTTAAATGACATCACCAGAACAAAATATATTACTTCTGCTGGGCTATGTGGATCTTTGGGATTGTGGAGTCAAAGAATTAATCATAGAATTGATTAATAGAATGCCTGGCCTGAAATTGGTCATAGAAGGCCTGGCCTGAAGTTTTAGCCTGAAACTGAACTGGAAGCCCCAGGCTAAACCATTAACAGAATGCCTCAACTGAAATTATGATAAAGATGCTAAAATCCCACAAGATGTCTCTGAACCACACCCCAAATGCAAGTTCTCTGTTATAAGCCTGTGAACAGACTTCAACTGTTTCGATAAGTACCGGTACCTGCCCCCCTTTGTCTTACCGGCCTCATAGAAACTCACTCCATATAAATTAGCATTTTGAACAGGTATTGGGTAACCACCCATCAGGGTACCCGAAAAACACATTGTATAATCAAGTGACTCGTTGAGCGTTCCTGTGAGGGCATCTGGTGTGCCCCACTGTGCACTGTGATTGTCTTTCCTGTTAAGTATAAACTGTTAATCAAATTCCACTATATGATCAACATGTAAATGAACCTAAGCAACCCCTATATAAGTCTTTTGTATCTGGTAGCCAGGGGAAGTACATTTGCCCAGCATCCAGACATGCTGCTTGACTTCCCTATAGCCACCTGGATTTTCCCTATGGCTATAGTATTCCCCATAGCTATGGTTATGTGATTGTGTGTATGTCACAATTAAAGCTGCACCCGATCCAACTCTAAAATGTAGCAGAGTGATTCTTTCTTCGACAGGATAAAAATGAATAGTGACGTTAAGAGTACAGAGGGCTGGCCAAGCTCCTCCTCTGGATAGCTGGATGAGCCTTTCACGGGAATGTCTTCCAGTGGAACAGATCATACATTTTTTAAACAAAAGCCAGAGGACTTCTATGTGAAATAAACAAAAGCACTGATATGTCTGCAGGGAAAAGATATTGGGCTATCTTGGCAGGTCATGCTTTAGAATCCAGATTTCTGTTCTGAGGAGAATGCAGATGGATGGAATGGTTGAATATAAGAGTATTCATGCTATTTAGTAAGAAAGGCATGACATAGCTGACTGGTCATAACTATCACTTCCTTTGTATTGTTCTCATGGTGAATAAATAAAAACAACCATTTGAAATGCTTTTGCCACCCATCGCCTTCTCCCAGCTCATCCCCAGTTGGTTGTGTGAGAGGGGGATCTTGCAGCTCTCTTTGCAAGGCTCTGGACCTCAGGCCCTTAAGGAAATGGTAAGAGGGTTTCCTCCCAAAACAGTTCATACTTCTGGGACTGCTTCTTCTCTCCCAATATCATCCAGATCCTTATCTATAACCGGACATTTCAACTTTGACAGAGCTATGCAAGGCGTTTGAGTGGACTGACCAGTAGGCAATACTGCTTCCAAGGGCAGACTAGCTCATCACAAGACTCTAAAGGGATTAATTTTCCCTTCTGTGTATTTCCCAGAGCGAGGGCACACATAATAAGAGAGGAGTTACACTGGTCTAGTGAATTAGGCACCAGACTGGGCATCAGGAGACCTTAGTTCTGTTCTTGGCTCATTGTCTTACAATGTGACACTGGGCAAGTGACTCAAAGGCCTTGTGTCTCTGGTTACAAATCTATGAAGTGGGGATAATAATGCTCACCAATACAGGTGTTATTGGTAAAGTGAGATGGGAAGCAGATGCTAGGTTTGTCCATTTCGATATGTGCCTCCCGTAGAGCTGAAACAGCATAGGATAATCCAGAGAATAAAGCCATACCACATTTTGTCTGATTTACGTGGACAAAAAATAACAAATAGTCCCATGTCAATCAGCTCCAAAGTGAATTCAGCTCAGCAGTGCTGGATTAATTGGCAGAGAATTTCACATTCGATATTTGGTACCATGCTCTCCATTAGGAACACTATATGTACTATATTTTTCCTGCTAATAAAAACACTGCCAGAGGAGTCAAGCTGCAAACAGAAGAAAAAATACCCCCAGTAGGATGCAACTCTTATAATTTAGAGTCATCAAGAGCAAAATTCAACTCCAGCGCAAAGTCTGTGCATCACTTAATACTCTATTTTGAGGGCTTCAGTAAGACTCACGTCTTGGGCTGGCCCTTTGTACAGCGGTGAATTTCGCTCTGAATGCACAAAGAAGTACAAACTAGGAAACAGGGAACGCTCACAATGTGTATATGACTTTAAAGCTGATGGATGGCATTCATGCTGTCGGCCTTGGAGGGCCTTAGAGGAGTGCACGCAGGGTTGTCCTCTCCCTATGCCACACCTTCCACAAACAGGCCAGGACTGTGTGTGTGACTTGGCACCCCTAACTAGACTGATTGGTCTGATTCTGAACTCACTTGCACCTCAAGTGGCCAGATTACCATTGAGAACAATAGAGAATTCCCCTGGGATGAACTGGGAGCTATCTGTATTATTGAAATGAATATAAAGGGGCTTCAATTTTCCTATTTAATTTTGTATTGCTGCCTGTCTCCATGCATAGAACTGAACCAAAGGAGACTGTAAAGGGGTTGTTACAGAACAAAGCAGGAAAGGTAAAACCATGACACAGATAAGACAGCCTCAGGTGCACAACTTGAAAGCAGCTAAAGTAACAATGGCTGGGCTATCAAGGGGGGGAGAAATTACCCTGTATGGCTCCATCTAGGCTAGAATGAGTTACTCTTCCCAACGCTAAGCCTGGGATCAGAGAAGTGAAAACCACAAAATCCCTAGAAAAGGGAGGTGGTTTGGGTGAGCTAGGAGAGGCTACCAAGGGTGTGTCAGTGAAAAGCTGACAGTCTGACCGCTACACAGGAAGACAGAGTTGTTGGGAGCAGGATGGGCTGCTACTCCCTGCCAGAGATAGAGTTGGCTGGGCTCAAAGGAACTTACCAAGGTGTAAGTAATACACATGTATATAGGCCTTTTACTGCTATGCTTTGTGCATTTGAGGCATGCTTTGTTTTGAAAATGCTGGCCCTATGTCACTGCAAACGTATGCTGTCACAGGCTCCCAAAGGGAAACTCCTGCAGGGTCCAAACCAGCACTGGACCTGCTGAAGTAGTCATGGTTGGTACCTGGCATTGTAACTCAGCTCCTGGTCTGAGCATGTGTGAATTGCAGAATTCCACCCCAGGAGAGGTAAAGGACTGAGGCCTGACACCTCACAGAGGAAGTGAGACACCGAGAAGGGAGAGCAGCACAGCAAGCTCCATAAGGGTGACACACCCCTCAACTCAGACCGTGGGAGCTGCTGAATGCAGAGCTTTCAAAAACCTGGCTCTTAACTGCTCCATCTCCATTCTCAATCTGTAAAATGGGGCTACTGATCATACTTTCTTTGTATGTCTTGTCTAGTTAGATTGTAAACTCTTCAGGGCAAGGACTGTCTCTTGCTATGTGCATGTCAGCTCTGATCTCAGCTGGGGCCTGTCTGCATGGCAATAATACTGCTTATAATTTATGTTATTTAATCTAGTCACATGCATGGAAGTTTTTCATCTCATTATCCCAGTGGTTCTCTCAACCTCTGATTTATGTGTCAGTACTGGTACTAAGGGTGCATTTCACTGGGCTTCCCCTCTCTGCCTTAATGACAGGTCTCTGTATTAGGCCTTCCCACTGCTTTCAACCTCCTGTTCCGTAGTGCAGTCAGGACAGGAGTTGGAGTAGCCCAAGCTCCATTGCTGTCTGGAGCATTGCACACTGCTGAATGGAAGTGATGGGCACTAGTTCGGGCTGCCTAGTCCTTAGGCTGGTAAACTGGCATAGTTACCTAAGAAGCTCAGGACCCATGCTTATAAAAGCATCGAGCACACAAAACGTTAGATAAAGGGCCAAATTCTGCTTTCACTCAGACCCAGGACGCATCAGAATTTTTTTTAATGAGTACAGTAGAACCTCAAAGATGCAAACACCTTGGGAATGGAGATTGCTCGTAACTCTGAACAAAACATTATGGTCCAGTCCCCTGCAGTCAGTGTCTTCTAGTGGAGGCTGGGAGAGAACTCTGTAAAGATGGCATTTAGCAGCACTGCCTGATTTGCAAGCAGCTCCCTGCCCTATTCCTGTTTCTTTTCTTTGGGCTGAACTGATGGAGTGGCTGCCCCGCACCCTTGGCGCTACAAGCCCCAGCTGTCATCCGTCTCTCCCCAGGGCTCACTATGCTCTGTGCACTGCTTGCCATGCTCCAGAGGCAGCACATGGCAGGGGTTGGCACCAGCCCATTGCCAGTACCCCTGCCCCTTGCACTCCCAGAGGTGCTGGCAGGATCGAGGAGTGCAGCCACAGGCAAACCTTGGGCTGCCTCAGTGCACAGGCTGTGGCCTTTTAAAACTCCTCCAGAGCGCAGCATGCGGGCAGCCGCTCAGACTCTGTTCTTGCTCCAAGCCAGGCTTTGGCTGCAATAGCAGCAGCTCCCTTCCTAGTGCCAGTAGCTTCCCCCGCTCAGCAACTCCGACTGGGACTGAGCTTGCAAACTTGCCCTCCTCCTGTGGGGGTGAGGGGAGGGATGGCTGGGGTGGTGGTGAAAACAGCATCCCCCTCACCGGGGGGAGGGAGGGCAAGGCAAGTGAAACGGCGCCCATGACTTACAGGAAACAGCACAGATCCACACTGCATCTGCTTGGGCTGCCTAGGGCTGGCAGCAGGAGCTCACAGCAGTGCCTGTGAACCTCAGCGTCTTCACCTCCTACTTGTAAGTGGCTCCCCTCACATGGCAAGTGGAGTTAGGGTCAGGAAACCCAGATGTGCGGACCTAGAAGATGCAATACAGGCACAGTATAGCATTTGCTTCCCCCCCCCCCCCACCCGTCCACTGCCACTGTTGCCTGATTGCTTGCTTCCGGTTCCACATGGTGTTCAGGTGACTGGTCAGTTCATAACTCTGGCATTCGTATCTTTGAGGTTCTACTGTATGTTGAAATGCGGAATCAGCATGTGCTCTGCTGAGATCTAGGTAGAGGAATCCACTGAGATTCTGGGCTGCAGGCCCCCGTCGTTGGGGATGTATGCTAGCCACTTGAGGAAGAGCCACAAACTCTGTCATGCCCAAACTACAGGCACAGGTCCTGTGCAGCAAAAGAATACCCCCTGGCTTCACCTGTAGAACCAGCTCAAGGGCTCCATCCACAATAACATGCTAGTTTCCTTCCCAGACATAGCCTCCTTACCCGTACTCATTTGGAGCCATAGGGGACGTGCTGACATTGCACACTTCTCTCAGACTGCCAGGAGACATGGTCTGATATCCACAAGATTTCAAAGTAAATTCAGCCACATTATGTCATTTGCAGTTGCACAAGGCACATCAGGATGTCAGTTACCATTTGATAAGCACTAGCAAGAGCCAGGGATATAGGCAAAGGACTACATTTAGCCCTATATTACACCAGGTATGTCTAGGTATGATGGGGTGTACAAGCACCACATTAAGTGAAGAGAGGAAGGGGTTAATGGTCAGGCCTTGGAACAAGAACAAAAAACAGCCCCAACCAGAAGTGTCAAGCCTAGGGACAAGGCCCTCCAGCTGTGGTTAATCATCGGGAGTGAACACAATAAAAATGGGGCAAACCTTAGAAGCAGCTGCCTTAAGCACAGAAATATATATATCTCTAGAGGATGTTGAGCACACAGGTTTAAGACTATGGCTGACTGGTGTGACCAAGTACTTCTCCGGAATAGGGAAGTCTCCCTCTCTGTGAATGAAAGTCTCTGCCCAGGTCTCGCTGAGGTGAGGGAAGGTCTAGATAGTTCTCCTTCTCCTACTCCCATCTCCACAGAGCCCATACCCAGCTAAGGCAATGATTCTGTTGAGTCTCTTGCTTTTTACTTTTAGTAAGAGTGTTTTCCCAACATCACTTGGGGATGGATACTTCATGACCTCAACTCTAGATAGATGGTCCACAACTGACATGACACCAAGGCACCAGGAGCCTGGCCAAAAGAGGACTAACCAGAGGTAATTGTAGCCTATTCTCCTAGGACTCTGTGGCTGGCCAACTCAGGCCCAAAAGAGCCAGGAAAAGAGTATGCCCTGAGCAGAGATCTGCTGATCCAGTGCATTTCCTGGGTGCTCTCTGCCATTGGGACACTCATGGCAGTAGCTTAAAGCTGCCCTTCTCTGGCAGAATCCTCAAAGCTAATTACTTTGCAGTGGCAACTTTCCAGCAGCAGACTGTGCTATGTAAGTGTCTACAAACTGCTGAAATGCAGCTGTGAAATCCATCAAGTTTCATCATCATTGGTGCGCTAAATTAAAGGTTTCAAGGCAGGTGGAGCAGTGTTTGAGGTAGTTCCCACCTGCCTAATAGGCACATTCCTTGCCATCAGCCAACTCCTAGAAACACCAATTTGTATACAAATGTGTTAGTTGCTAGCTTAGAGAATAAAGGGATATTCAAGGTGAGCACTTCCACTAACAGCTTGATTGAGTGCACACTGCTTCTCTAAAGTTCATGTAGGGCATATACTGCCAATTAGAATGGCTAAAAGCAATGCCAACCAAGTGTCTGTGGGTAAAACGTTTTTTTCCCTATTAGTATCTGTACACTTTGTGCATTGCCAATGGATGCACTTATGAAATAAATTAAAAGCATAAGCAATAACAAATTAATAGCTTGGACAGTAGAACAGCTGGAGTACCCTACTAGCAGGACTGATGGCTGTCAGGAAGCAGCAAGCCTCTCTCACCAACTGCAAGAGGAAAAGAAGCCTGCCCACTCAGACTTGGGTAAACAAACAAGAAAATAGACTGTGCAGACTGAGTCTACTTCCACTGCAGTCAATGGGAATTCTGCCACTGACTTCAACAGAAAAAGGAGCAAGCTCTTAAACCAGTGTTTCTTAACCTGGGGTTTTAGAGGGGTCGCAAGTGCAGAGCTGGTATTGGGGGTGGCAAGAAAGGCAATTGCCTGGAGCCACAGGGGCGCCATGAAACTAAGTTACATGCCTCAGCCCCATGGGGGTGGGACTCAGGCTTCAGGGGTACAGTAGTTTGGAAAGGTTAAGAACCACTGTCTTAAACTGCATACAAGAACTGTAGTGAATTTCTACTAACAAATAGCTGTATTAATCTAAGATAAGACGCTAACATCAGAGGTGCAAGTACTTTACAATGCTGCCACCTACTGCCAACACATAAAACCAACAAGGGCACGGTTAGATTGTAAAATCCTGAGATAAAACTCCTGGCTGGCCTCACCAGTGCTTTGTGCCTGTGTAGTCATTTGCACCTGTACAGAGTGGGCATAACATGCTATTATTCATTTGCTCTTAATCGGTTTGTAGAGGTGTGAATGTCTGCAAAGCAATGATGAATCGGTGCCTATTTCTCTACTCACTGAGTCTGATTCAAATTCCGCATGTACAAGGGAGGGTTTAGCAGTATAGAATGCAAGAATTGTGAATTTGGGGGTGTACATGCTAGTTTAAAAATATTCAGCAAAGTCAGCACCTGATTCTGATCATGCTTACCTTTGTGTCAATGGGAGTCAGTCCATTGAAGATAATGGAATTACCCCAATGTAAAATCCACTGAAGATGCAACTCCTCACAAACCAACAGCAATTTCAGAAAAATAAAACATCTATTAAAACATCTGCAAGAAAGAGCTTACTCTCTCTCTATTATTTGAAAGATTAGTGCTGACCAACATAATCTGCTTTAATCTAAGGTACACAGGCAGGAAAGTGGATGTGCTGCTGCTGCAGATTGGGGAATATTTTCTAATGCTACAGGAATGTAATTGTGTCATGGTAAGTAACCCACACGCCCTGTAATTGCCTCATTGCTATTCTGAAATGAGAAGGCACAACAATGTTCTCAATAAATAGTGGGAAGTATTGTTACAGCTGAAGTTAAGGCACAAAATACTGCTGATAGGACTCATTAACGGGAAAATCTGCAAACCATAACAATAGGCTACTGAGACTAAAGTTGTTATGACATTTCACATGCCACAGAATGAAGGGCATGGGAACCTGCTTCACTAATAGAAGCTGTTGTCAAATTTAGGGTAAAGTTTTTAAAAATCTTGGTTTAGGACTTGAGATCTGTCCGGAACACAGGCCAAAAGCTATTTCATAGTTACCATTGACTTCGCTGGCAGCCAGGAACCTGTGCGCAAAGATAAAAACTGCCCTCACTCCATAGGAACCTATCACACTGGGTTTTTTTAATATAAACCATTATAAACTGTTGTTTCCCCCCATTTTGTATTTCACTTACCAACAGAGGAGTTTTGTTATCAGCAGAAAGAAAACAAAGCAGCTTTTATTAGTGTTACTTTTCTTCTTACAGATGTTTTTAAATGCCGCTTTCCTGTCCCAAAGTGAAAGAATGCTGCATTCATGATAGTTCATACAAAGCATTGCATGTTACTGAGATCTAAATGTGCTCTTTAAAAGAGAGAAATGAGGCCAAGTTACTCTTGACATGGCTAAAAAACTGACTTGGTAAACAATTCTCAATAACACCCCATATCTTGTGCGTAATGGTGCATACTGTACATGGGCACAACTATGGAATAAAAGCACAAAGCCTGAAAAACCCAGCTATAAGCATTATCTTAAAAACAAATAGCTAACCGTTTCCATGCGTTTCATTTAGAACTTTAAAATATGCATTTTTCATCTGATAGTCTAAAACATGTCATGCATTAAGAGTTAGATTCCAACCCAATGAATGAGTCATCACTCAATGGATGAAATCCCATATCTTCATGGTCACTCATAAATAAGACAAACTAAACTTTATAGTAAACCATACGTAAACAATAAAATATATTACAATTGGAAAATCAGAATCAGCTGTGGCCAGCCATGTGTAAGAACAAGGGCATCGCACTCACACAAGAATGAAAAGAGAATGTGATACCATCACCCTTCAGATTTTTGGCTAATGAATTTTGGATTGCAATTCTACTGAGGTTTCTTGTAACACTGGGTGGGATTAATGGTCAAACATGAGAAGCCATTGCAGATGTCTATTTGTAATGAACAAAATATTATCCTAACCACAACCTCTTAAATTATTCTAATTCATCTACTGGTCCCCTTTTCTGAGATAGCCGTTTGGAGGCAGTTGTCATCTCTTGTCCTCCTACTACAGATCAGTATCTCCATCTGGTGACAATGCTTCAGGGGTATCATTTGCTCTCATGGCCTGTTACTGGGTCTCAAAGTTAACTTCAGTCTTTAATGTTAATAAGCAGTTACAGTACCTGGATAAATGGCATTTTGAGAGTGCCACTCCTTTACTCTCCAGCAGTACTTACAAAAGCATTAGGGGGGTCCAGTAGCTTATATAATTACCACTACAAGCATCAGAATGGGTGTTGCAAAGTATTTATTTTAATAACAATTTCAAATAATATTATAATAAAAATATCTCAACAGCAATAGATATAGAAGGCATTAATCACCATCAACATCACTTCTCTTGGCTATTAAGTCAATGGGAGTTAAAGATACTCAGCACCTTGTAGGTTCAGACACAATATCATCTTATGATTCTGAAAGATACCTGATTGGTGAGAAAGAAATACAGCAAAAGGCCATGTTTTGCAAACCCATTATGGCTAATTCCATGGAGTCACCATGCGGGGCAATATGACCTCATGCCATGTTGAAAAGCGCTGTTCCATGGTGCTTCGGCAGAAGGGACAGGGCAAGGGAGTGACCAATGGGGTTCCTTGGAAGCCCTTTCTGAAAGTTTAAAGCTCCTTTCCTCTGGCACAAGGAAACACTAATACCACTGTCAGTCCTCCTTGGGTATGAGTCCCTCCTTAGGTACACGTAGATGTACCTTTGCCCACATGGGTGTTTCAAACCCACTGTATGTAAAGAAGCTAGGAGGTTAGGTTTCCAAGGGGATTTACTCAAATAAAACCACTCTGTTTCTGATTTTGCCACTTGTAAAAACCTTTAGGAAATGGGACTTCCCCCAGCTGCCTCTTATCCTGCCTATTTATTGGTTAATTATGCAGGCTAGACGTTTATCTTTAGACCATCAGAGGAAGTGGATTCTTTTATTCAGGCAAAAAACAGGATATGCTTCAGCAGGAATAGTTTCATGTCCTGGGGAGGAAGTGGCAGACTAATTTTTTTTTTTAATTTGCTGCTGTAACTATTGTTTCCAATATATGGTACTTTACATGTTCAAATGCTTTACAGCCTCTACCCCAACACATATATTAGTCCTCGGGAAGGGTTGTACTAACTTAAATGTTCTAGCATTGGATAGAAAATCATTATGATGCAGGCATCCATAGCTGCCAACACTTGAAAATACGTTCCTGGGACCATTTTGTAAAATAGCCATAGTTCTGGAGCCTGTTATGGATGGAGATGGTCTGGGGAAGTTGGGGGAAGGGCTCTTTTAGGTTTGGAGGACTAAATGGGGTTGGTTTGAGGTGGGGTGGGAACTGCTGATTCTGCTCTATAGCATCCACCTGCTCTTCTTCAATGGGATAACTAGCGACTTCAAGCCATCTCGTTCCTCATTGCCATTGAAACAACTAATGGTTCCTCTACGTGGGCCAGGTCGCTAGCTTTTTTATTGAAAGACAAGCAGATCCAGGGGCTTCGGTTCTCAGGGAACAGGAAGCTTCCATACCAACCAGCAGTCCCAGCATGCCAACTCCCTTGGGACTGTCCTGGCAAAATGTTGGCAGATATAGCTATCCTTCTGATGTAGGAAAATTCCTCTCAGTAAAGGAGGAAGGATCAAAACACACACATACGAAACCCTGCATTCACCAGAGTGAAATTCACACCCTGTCGTGACTGAGAAATCTGATTGCAGGGAACTCACTGGGGTTGGGGAACCAGAACCCATTCTCCCAACCACTGGTCAAGCAGTGGGGTTATAGTGCAGCCCCTCCAGAGCCACTATAGCACCTCTGCATCCCTATGCAGTTCTACATAACTAGCATCACATCAGCATGGATTATATGGCCTCTCTTCTTGCCTATCCACCTAGCCTCTTCTGCACCATTTGTAGTCCACATGGAGACTCCTACTGAAGCATGCATAGGCATGGCTGGATTAAGGCAATCTGGGATCCTGTGTATATAACATAAGGGGTATCCATGCTCCATTCAGTACCCCTCCCTGCCATTAGTAGTAGTAGCGGGGGACCCCCTTCTTTCCCAGAGAGGCCAAGGTAACATAATGAGGCCACTTTCTCCTCCCACGTGTGGGCTGGACCTGCTGCACTCTTCTCCTCCTGCCATACTCAGAGCCCTCTGCTGGGACGTCATTGGCAGGGACCTCCAGAGCAGTGGGTCTTGGAATGCCTGGCGCAGTTCACTGCGCTCAACTATCGTTTCAGGCTCTCCGCAGACTCAGGGAGACATCCCTCTATCCATTACACTCAGGTCACGTTTTCTGGATTTTCTTCACTAGCCATGAGACCAGGTAGTTATTGGTGTTAAAATGAAAGCTGAAGTTTTGCTGTAATTCCACAACTCCAGAAGCTGGGGCCCTAGGCATGGATCTGGCCCTGTGCACAGGTATAGAGACACTTCTATATAATTAGCCACTCCCCCTCCTTCCTGCAAGCCCAACACTAAGAGGAGGCACTGCCTCCCCTGCCTCCAGCTCTAGGGGGAGGGAAGCTCTGGCTGAGCAAGCGAGGCTCATTGAGGCAGATACTGGGTTGCCCATCCTGCTCCCCACAGGGCAGAGAGAGCCTCAGGAAACGTGATAGGCAATAGACTAGCTGTGCTTGAGTGAGCCTCCACGAGGAGACATCCCAGCTCAGAAGGGCTCCCCTCTCAGTTACGGAGACGCTCAAGCAATGGGGGATAGGAGCTGGCCAGGGAGCCAGGATAAATGGGGGTGTTGCTTCCTGGAGCAGCAGCCCGGATTCGGAGCCCTATGTACAAAGGAAGGGGGCAGGGTGGTTTGTGTGAAAGAAAATCCCAGCCCTATCGACCCAACATCAACCCTATTTTTAAAATATTGCTCCTGTGTCTTACGAGGGGGGCAGCTGAGCTTTTGAGTCCAGGGCTTTGGTGCATGTTTGTCAGTATTTAATTTGCCATTTATGTTTGAATCCCAGATAAACAGCAGTTTGGGTGCACCCTCCCCCCCTCAAAAAAATTTGTTTTTGTCTAAATTATTCTAAAATGCCAGAAATTGCAGAATGCCTCCTAGTACCCACTTCAATTTTAAGCCTTCCCGTGGCATCCTGACAGCCTTCCTACTTTTGTTTGCCTCATTATGGGCCTGCTTCCCTCGCTGGACGCGGTCACAGCTGGTGTGAAAGGTGTTGTGCAGCCTTCAGCATCAGTGGGAATTCCTCACACGTATAGTTCGAACTAGGGAACCAACTTTGTTTTTTAAGCCCTTATCTATTTGAAACCGGGAAGCACCGGTACAGACATATTGCCACTTTCGATGTAACTCAGCACATTACTGCGCTGCTTGTAACTCTGTGTTTGCTCTGACAGCTTTGTGTGCCAGATCAGGGCCTATGTCTCAATTGCCTCCATGAAGCAGAATTCATTTTAGTTTAACACCGGTAAACTACCTTGACTTATCAACAAAACTCTGTAACCTAGTGGATAAAATCTCTGCAAAAGTACAGTTTAAAACCTGTAGAAGGGCTGTATTAGTTTCATTAGAATGTTCTTTCTGTCTTAATCTCTCCAGATCAAATGAAGCACTACATGTTTCAATATGTAATTATTTTTATCCTCCCAAAACACCGCATTTAATGAAAAACATCAAATTTCTTCTTTTAAAGAAGCAAAATATTATGTATGCAGCATTACACATATTTTCCTGAATTTTCACATACAAAGTTAATTCCCTAGTTCAATGTTTCAGAATTTAGTTGCAAAAGCTTAATTCACTCTTTTTTATCCGTTTGTTGCCATATTCAAATACCCAGAACATGTTTACTTACAGCAGTTGCATCTCTTGACTAAGAACGCGTACAACTGCCCTACAACATACATTAGATTTGTTCTTATGTTACAGGAAAATAATCAATGCTGTGCTTATGAAGTGTCACCAATAATACTCATGATAGTAAGGCTGTATCATCACACTTAGTATAAACTAAGGAATGTGCTTTGTTTGAACATAATAACCTCAATATTCAGCTTTCTTATGAATAAAGCTGTGCAGGGGGATGGAAGTTCCATTCATAGAGGATTTTGCAATTTCAAAATTTGGCTTTGTTCCAAATCAGAGCAAAGCTTTCTGAAGCAAAATTCCAAAACATTTTTCTTTCAGGTAGTTTGAATTGTTTTATTTTGATTTTGACTTTTTAAATTTTACATTATTACATATGATACAACATTAAAAAATTCAAATTGAAGTAATTTCAAAACAAAAAAATCAAAATTTTTGTTCTGAAAATGTCAGAAATCATATTTTTTTCTATTTTTTACTTTGCCATTTTCTTCAAAATGAAATTCCAGTGAAATTGACCCAATTTTGCAAAGCATTTTGATTTTGATGAAACCACCATTGAAGTTTCTCTGAACAGCTGTACTTATTAATCATTTTAGTCACATAATAGTTTTACTATTTATTAAAAGTATGTTTTGTAGACAAGTAAATACAGAAAAATGGAGTAAGTGATTACACAAGACATGACAAAATTTGGCTGCTTAACAGAGATGGTCTTTTATGAAAGTGGAACAAAATTTTGCTCCGTTCATTTGGGGAGAGTTGGAAGTGGTCTCTTTTAAGAGAAATTGCTTAGAGAGGATGGATTATTGTACAGATTCTACTCTAAGTTTCTTTATTAACAGAAGAATATAGAACCTTCCAATGGAAAAAATAATTCCTCTATGTGTAAATATGTGATCAAAGACTCGGCACTGGTGAGACTACTACTGGAATACTGTGTCCTGTTCTGGTGTCCACAATTCAAGAAGGATGTTCAAAAATTGAGAGGGTTCAGAGAAGAGATTAAAGGATTGGAATACATGCTTTATAATGAAAGACTTAAGGAGCTCCCTCTGTTTAGTTTAGCAAAGAGAAGCTGAGAAGTGGCTTGATTACAGTTTGTAAGTACCTAAATGGGGAACAGAAATTAGATAATATAGGGTTCTTTGATCTAGCAGACAGGTATAACAACATCCAATGGCTGGAAGCTGAAGCTGGACAAATTCAGATTTGAAATAAGGTGTACATTTTTAACAGTGAGGGTAATTCCCTACTGGAAAAACGTACCAAAGGCTTTGGTGCATTCATCACTGGACATTTTTAAATCAAGGTTGGATGTTTTTCTAAAAGATCTGCCCTACTTCCAACAGGAATTAATTCAGGAAAGTTCTATGACCTATGTTACACAGGAGTTCAGACTAGATAAGCACAATGGTCCCTTCTGGATTTATAATCTAAGAATCCTAGTGGATAATATATGTCATAGGTTCTCAATGGGGGATACACGTACTCCTGGGGGTATGCAGAGGTCTTCCAGGGGGTACATCAACTCATCTAGATATTTGTCTAATTTTACAACAGACTACATAAAAAACACTAACGAAGTTAGTAGAAGTTAAAATTTCATACAGCCAATGACTTGTTTATACTACTCTATATACTATACATTGAAATGTAAGTACAATATTTATATTCCAATTGATTTATTTTATAATTATATGGTTAAAAATAAGAAAATAAGCAATTTTTCAGTAATAGTGTGCTGTGACACATTTGTATTTTTGTGTCTGATTTTGTAAGCAAGTAGTTTTTAAATCAGGTGAAACGTGGGATATGCAAGACAAACCAGACTCCTGAAAGGGGTAAGGTAGTCTGGAAAGATTGAGAACCACTGATACATCTGTCCTATATATTGGAATGGTTGTGAATTTTATCCCTTTTAGGAATGCTTATTTTGTTACCTCTTCTATTTTTTTCATCACTGAAATTAGAGTAATTCTTTCCACCTTCCTAAAGCAAAAATGTATATCTGTTATAAATGTTTTAGAGGTAAAAATACCCTAGTTTAGAGAGAGAACCATTCAGCCATACAAGAAAAGCAGCTTTTTTTCTACAATGTAAGAATTATTTCAGACTGAGGTGATGACTAAGGACGGCTGCACAGTCCCCAGCTGCTGCTCTTGGGTTTCTTTATAGTGTGAAGTTGGCTCTCCTTTCATTACTGATAACAGATTTACAGCATGGGCGTATGTTCTTTTATCATTGCTGTTTTCAGACTTCACTATATGTATAGGCTTTCAACTCAAAAGACAAAATCTGCAATCAGGAAGGCAAATGACCTTTGTGCATGTTCTTGCATGTTTGTATGGTTACATTTATTTTCCTAATTAATTTATTAGATATTCCCTGTCGTTAGCTTTTTTTGTAATTCCCTTTTCACTGTAGTTTAAAAAAAAAAAAGCTTCCAGGAAGCAGACAACATTTTCCAATTGTTTTCCACCGTGTTTGTTTTCACTACTATTTCTAAAAGGAAAAGCTCTTTACAAAAACAGGAAACAGCTCTGTACTGTAATATCTTCCCCCCTCTCCCCCTCTGACACACACATACACTCACTATATGTGTGTTCATGTTTTAAACTTTTATGAAAAGTCAGGAAAAGCAGTATGTATCATAAAGACCAATAAGGCTTGATCCTACTCTCATTCAAGTCAATGGAAAGATTCCCACTGAGTTGAGTGGTACAAGATGAAGCTTTTAATGAACAAACCCCAGTACCTTGGCCTAGTTCTGCTCCAGTCTGGCTAATTATAATTTACCAACCAAAAAATTTCCATGTAACCTCAGTTTGAGACAAGATTTGTCATTTCCTACATAGTTATGCCCTGCTGCTGTGTGCTGTTAAGTAGTCACTCTCTTTCACCCCAGAGGTAGATACATTTCTGTACTTACTGGTAATGTTTCCAAATGACAGTAGCACTCTGTCAAATTAAAGGTGTTTTATAAATGCATAGCTGTCTGAGATTTTCCAAGCAGTAAGGGATTTAATTTGAATGGAGGATGTATCTAAATCTCCTAGATTGCTTGGAAAGCTCAGCCCTTAGCTTCCCAATATGTGTTATCACTATAAGACCTGCATGTATCAGAAAAGACAAAAGCTGCCGTCCAGTATCTTCTTACAGAGCACTCACTGTTCATGCTCCAAATTCCCCTTGTGTATTGCAAGGCTGGCCTGAGGCATGTGCAGAAAGTTCTGCTGCACAGGGCCCTCACTGTGGAGGACTTTATGTTTAAGAAGCATGTAGCTAGGTCCGGCTGACCTGAATATACAAAGGAAGCTGTCCTTGAGGAATGCATGGAAAAGAAGGGGGCTATTTGGCCCTGCTCCTGTTACAGATTGCCACACTGCCCCCTAATTTATGCAGCCGCTACCACCAAGGGCTTTACCTCTTCTCACTGGTTGGGTTAATGAGGCAGAGTAATCTGAACTGAGAGCAGCAGGAGAAGCAACTGCCTGCCTACAACTAGCGTTCCCAGCTCTCCCACCAGTAGACAGAACTGTAACACCCATGAAAGAAGATATGCTCCAGCTGGGGACTTCTTGTCCTGCTGTTCACCTCTACAGGAGAAAGATCTGTCCTTACCACTGAATCTCCTGCCCTCCTGGAGGAAGACTGTAAAATCTCTTCATGAGAAGAATTAGAGGATGAGATGGGACCAGAAAGGACACAAAGGAGAAGATAAGATGATGCCCTATGTTGTGTCCCATCACTTCACGGTGATGTAAAGCCACCTCTGCACATCTCAACTCTTCCATGACAGCCACCACAACTGGGGAGCTCCCCTTCTTCTTATTTACTGCAAGCACTGGCCTCCATTGGTCTCTAGAAGGCTGGGACCTCTACAGGCTCATTTCCTGTGTGTTGGTTGTTTCCCTGGAGCCCTGCACATCTGACTTTGCACAGAAACCCTAGGACTGCCCCGATGTGTCGCTGGAAATAGAACACTTCAGTACTATTCTATTTCAAACACTATTTTAATAACTTTTCAGAGCTCCTTTTCAATGTATTCAGCAGTCACCACTTTTTTCCATAGACAATCACCCTGATTATTTCTTTTTCTTGTTTTATTCTGCATGCTTTCCATTAATTCGGTCCCATGATATGGTAACAGCCTAAATGAAAAACCATTGACTTCAGTCACAAGAACTTACTGGCTACTTTTATTGTGAAACATATTTTCAAGGGATAATCAGAGAATAATAAAGATTTCGGTATAATTGCTCCCTACACCTTACAATTGTGTGTGTTCACACTTGTCTGTTTTTCTGTAACATACAAGAACAAATTAAACATATCTAGCAGGGGGATTGTACTTTTCTGTATTCAAGAGACCCAACTGTGGTCAGTAAGCACAATCTGGGAATCTTATTCTAGCAACACGAAGATCAATAAAGAGCAACTTAAGTTTTTCTGACTAACTTCTGAAGCATGTTGATTGCAGTCCCATTCACACTTGTCAAAAACTACTATTTAACAGTGTTCAGTGCTGACTACCTTCCTTCTCATAAATCATGACTAGATTATTATGATAAATTGCACAAACCATTTAAATCACAGAGGTAGGAAAAGATTGAAATAGTCTTTGTCTGTTCCCTCATTGTAACTAGAGAATAGAGGAAAAACACCAAATTCCATAAGTTTTTTTGAGATTCATATTACATTAGGTATTATGGATTAGATGTGAACATCAAAGATACTTGGATTGTGCTTCAGTTTGTTTTCTGTTCAATTAAATTTAATGCATATTTCTCCTCTTTAAAAGGTCATGTCTCCCCGTTCAGTCTTGATTATTTTAATATAATTTTGTTAATGTAATAAATGGTAAAAAACATAATGCTACGCTAAGGAAATAGTGTCTCTGATCCACTGAACTACATAAGTGCTTTACATTTTACAATTTATTTTTGCTCAACAAACCAATATAGCAGGGAAGACAACATAGGCTTGATAAAATTGGATAACATCTGACATGACTTAGAATCAGACCATGATGTTTTCAGTATGGAAGTTTACAATGTGGGTAGTTTACAATCATATGGAAAGGATCTTCCGTTGTTTAGAAATTGTAAATAAACATTCCATGCTGTTTGTATGTAGGTTTTAAATAGCTGCCCATCAGATTAGGAAAAGATTAAATAAATTTGTTCATAATTTCTTCCTTACAGGAAAATTTATAAAACCATAGCTATCTTCCATTACTGCATGCAAGGAATTATCTTACTAAACCATGCTGTTCTAAAGACCTCACAGTGATTTGTTTAAAGTTAGCTAAAAAGCTCTACGTTGTGCCGTCCTGGTAAATCTTTAGGTCCACGACTTTATTAACACTGGGGAGAAACTGTCAGCAACTTAGATATATTAACCAATGAGCCATCTGATTTCTCTAAATGGAACACAGATCATTCTATTGCAATAAATTTGATCTGACTGTCAGTCTGTCCCTCCCTGCATTCTGCTTTCGAAAGGTGAACGTGCCATCTAGTTAAAAAGGTTGCATTGTAAACCCTGTATAAAACAGAAAGCAGGGTTCTTAGCAGAAAAGTAAATGTATATGCATGATCCCAGTTACAAGATCTTCCCCCTCCACCTACCAGGCTAAAAGACAAAAGGAAATGGCCAGGGGCCTTTGCTGAATCCCAGGGCGGTCTTTGCTCTGACTCTCCTGTTCCTCCAGGTTCAGTCGCTCCGTGTTACAGATTCCCCATTTTTGTGCTGTCCAGTCTTGTGTGCTCCTGGAAATGGATCTGATGAAAATACTGATCTTTGGCTGCTGAATTACTGTTGTCTTAGCAGCAGGAGGTTACCCTGCTGCTAGTTTTATCTTTAATTCATTTTCCATCTGAAAAAAGTTTAACTCTTTCATGTCCTCCATACCCTTGTAAAACCAAACCTCTGAGAACACCAGGTTTTAGCTAAATCCATCTCCTGCTCCTTACTGTACAGAGTATAGTATCACTCACATCTTTACTATAATAAAGCCCAACACACCTAGTGAAAGTCAGAACAATATTTTTAAACCTGGGGCCAAATTTTGCTTTGTTTGTTGGGTGTATATCTGGAAACTGAGCACTGAAGTCAATTGCCAGATTTTAATATCAATAATTTATGCTTCATTATAATCATGCCAAATCCTGAAGTCCTTATGCAACTTGTATACATTCCTTATGCCAGCAAATACCCAATTAAGTCAGTAGGCTAAATTGTGACCTACCAGGGAAAAGCTTGAAGGAGGAGTCAGGAAAGAAGAAACCTCTGAAGCGTTCCTCACAGGAATTTCTTCCACTGGGGAGCAGAAATAGTGGTGATGATGTAATTTGTTCCCAGTGGAAGAATCCCAGGATCCCTCTCCCAAATCCTTAGGTGTCTGCTGAAGTTACCTAGTGATTCACACACAGTCTTTGACTTCCAACCAGCTTCCACTGCTCCTTCACTGGAGCCATGCTGCCAGGAGTTCTCCAGACTGGCAGCCCCCTAAGGCTGTATGGTGTAATGATGTCACGCCAGCCATCCCCCCAGTTTCCAACTCTCTTCATGCTCGATCAGAGGGGCATCCATAGGGGTAAGGGGTGACAGTGCCACAAAGGCTGTTGATCCCACCTTCTGTATACGCAAGTGTAGATATGCAAGCATACAATTCATTCTACATATAGACCTATGGAGTCAGGATGCAGTTCAGTAAGAGTTGGAATGAAAAGAGTGAAAAGGACCCTGCTGTTTGGCCCATATGGAGGAAGGCTAATCTGTACTTTGTGAGTTCTTCCAGGCAGAGTCTGAGTCTTCCTATATGTCTGTCCACACCAGAACCTTGCATATTGTGAGAACTACTGTGATATAAGTAGTTGTTATTATGCTACAGGCACAGGACTGGTTGCTAGGAGATGAGAGTCCTGTTCCTGGCAGACGAAGAAGGCTCTTTGTAATGTCCTCCACTTCTTTGTACTTACCTAGAGCTACATTCCAGCTACATGCCTGAGTTTTGCCCTCAGTAAAACAGGGCTAACACTTCCTTTCCTCTGACAGGGGTGCTGGGAGGCTACATTCACTGTTTGTAAAGTGCTTCGAATTAAGGAATTTCAGCATTTCATGGAAATGAAAAGCAATATTGTGGCCATGACTGTCCTGGCTTCACCTTTGTCATGAGTAGCAAATTCAAAGGGCTTTGCTTTTGCTGACAGCCTCTTATCCCTGTAAGTGCTTCATCTTGCTGCTGGCAATGCATTCTCTTAGGTGCCTCTTTTCTAGTCAGACAGTCCTTCCTCTGCTTTTTCTCTGCTTTTACTGAAGGTATCAAGTGTCTCCCATGCAGCCTGTTTGCAGTTCAGGAAAGGAACATTTTTTTTGGTTCGTACATGCAAGATAAAGTCTCTGCAGGAGCTGTGCACTCTCCGACTGTTTGCTGTTATTAACTGCCAAAGGAATTAGGTCTTAATGTGAGAATATCTGTGATCCAGTGTTGACATGACATCATCCCCTGGCACCCTATCATTCAAAGACAGCTTAAAGCTTCCCTTTATCCCTGCAGAAAATCCTACAGGAAGGGGCCAAAAAGCTCTGGCAGCTTTGATTTACGGCGCATTCAGTTGATCGTTCCACTGGAGGGAGATGGGGGAAGAAGTTGCCCCAATTCGAGGTAAGCTTGGAGGTTGGTCCTGAGAAGTTGCAGGTCACTAGGAATCTGTCAGAAGTGAGGGCCATCATATGCAAAGTCCTTGTACCTCCCCTCCAGCTCTGGGGTCTCTCTGCTCCCCATCCAGCTCCCTGGGATGCCTCTCACCATTGCCGAAGGATTATTCCTCAGAACCAATGGGGGGCTGCATTGAAGTATTAGTCTGATTTTTCAGAGGTGCTGAGCACTTGTAGCATCCACTGACTTCAAAGAAAGTTGTGGGTGCTGAGCACTGCAGAAGAATTAGGCGCATAGTATATAAACAGATGCCCGATGGAGTTGATGGGGAAATGATGAATGCAGTGCATCTGGGCTACAGAGTCGCCAGTTCTGCAGACACACGCCCTACACTCTCCCACACACACCCACACCCACACACACACACAACTAGTTCCTAGAACCTAGAGAATTAGTGCTGTAGACCTGGGCCCTAGGAGTGGGTGGAGTCCTCACTCTTCCTGTACCCAAACATAAAAAGCGATGCTTTCTGACTGACACAAGTTTCTATTTAGTGATATACTGTAGATGGCCTTGAAAGCCAGGCATTCCCATGCACTACTGGCATTCATACCTGTTCATGACATTCATTTTTAACTCTGGTGTTTCATTCATTTTCCCCACCCCTCTCATGCTGATTGATGAACACCGGTGCTGTGGGAGGAGGAAAGAGATGGTGCCTTTGACAGAGTCCTTTTCTTCAACATGTCTATCACAGATTTAATATCCGTGCTGAGAATTGCAGATAGGCTGAATCAGTCTCAGGTTAGCCTCTCTGCATCCATCATGTGGTGGGATGTGAAATCAGTGTCCAACATCTGTGCCCAACTCCCAGGACGTGCTCTTCATAAACCAGATATTGATTTGCTTAGCTGCCTTAGTCAGAGGGAATGCACTGACGCTAAAAGCTGCCGGCCCCTTTTATAGCACTGTCTCCAACAGTAGGCACTTTGTGAGGCATGTGTTAAACAGGAAAGTTGATGCTTTGGGGATGGGGAGAGGGAAAAAAGGGATAGGGCAAATCTCAGAGAGAGACGCCAGAAGACAGCAGAATAAAACTTTGGTTCAGATTTGCTCTCTGAGCTGGGGTACTGAGATTAATCCATATATAGGGCCTATGAATCCTAGATTCTGCCAAAGAAGAGTGAACAAAACAGGTGTTTTTTAAAAAATGGTGGCATTTACAAGGTGCACGCTAACGTCAAGGTTCAGACACATGTTGTTGCGGCCAAGCCCCACATCCTTCATCTATATATCTGTTTAATTTGTAAGCTTCCTGGGCAGAGAACATGAGTGACTCTTTGATGTGCCCAGTATATAGGTCAGGCCCTATAAAAATAAAATAACCATAACAAAAACTCCTCCTATATAGATTTGAGCAGGGCCATATCTTACTACTCCAAAAAGGAGAATAATGAGCAGCTGCTGCATCGAACTTTCGTGCTTCAGTTAGCCACAGCTGAGCATAACTCTAAAAGGTCAGTCTAGGCTCCATGGCATGCAGATTATACTGTCTTTCAATCCCCTACAATACCTGGACACAGTGGGTTACATTCAAAGCAAAAAAAAAAGTGCAAAGTGGAGGTGTCTGTACATATGGTTCAAGAGCGGTCCTGCTAGCCTTGGCAAAGTAGAGTGGGGGAAGGGGAATGCAACATGGATATACCATATGGTTGCTTCAAAAGAGGAACATTGTGCACCCCTGCACACTGCAGCCCATGCGCTAGCCAGCTGGAGACTTGACCATGCCCTCATGGAGCCATACTGCACTGATAGGACCCCTTCCTTCTTAGTGTTCTCCTGAGTAGACGTCTTCTCCTCCTGTCACTGTGCAGTGTGCTACGGGGGGGACGTCTTCCTATGCCTTCTTGGTCAGTGCTTTCAAGGGGAAGAGGAACACTAGCAAATGAATAGTTCTCACATCCTGTTTGCCACGGCAGTATTCATAGGCTCTAAGGTCAGACGGGACCATCAAGATCATCTAGTCTGACCTCCCGCAGGTGTAAGTTGCCATGTCCTGTGGAAAAAACAAGCAGAAATTATATCTGGAAAAAACGGAAACGGGATCAAACAAGCCCAATTTGGCAACGAGATCAGATAGTGGATCTGGCATTCCCGGTTCCCAGAACAAAAATGGTGACTTTTGCATTTCCAGTTCCGGTGGCGCTGCACTGGAAGTGCGCAGAGGCAACCAGCCCAAGGGGAAGGGCCAATGAGAAATCAAGCCCCTAAGACTGACAATCCCCAGAGCCAATGGTTAATGCTCCAGGTCAGCCCACTGGATGGGGCAGGCTGGCCACTGAGGAGTCAGGAGCCTGCAGTCCCACCCTCTGTGTGAGCTGGGGCTGCCCCATAGTGGGGCAGACCTAAGGAGAGAGCAGCAGACTGAGCTGAGCTGGGAACAGAATAGCAGCAGGTAGATCCAGAGGGGCCAGAAGAGCAGGCCAGAGATTTGAGCTGGAGGCAGGAGACCAGCAGCGTTGTGGAGCTGGGGCTGGGGCAGACCGGAGCCAAGTGCAGTGAGCAGCTGGAGAGAATGAGGCAGGACCCTGGGCAGAGGGCCCAGTGCAGGGAGATGCCACAGGACAAGAGGGGACTTGGCAGGGGATCATAACCCCAATGGGGGGGCCAGCGCTGGGAAGAAAGGTCCTGCCACCTAGAGCCTGAGGGTGTGTGGCCAGAGCCAGTGTCCGACCCCCAGGATCACCGCAGCACAGCCAGGGCCTGAGAGAAGCAGACTGTGATCTTTCCTTACATTCCAGAGATGGCTGTTTGTGTTTTCCCCATGCCCACGGGGCAGGGTTACTTGTTCTTTTTAACCATTCCCATTTTTTCCCTTTTTTTAATTGGTTGACCATGATAAGACTGGGGTTAAAGCCTTCCAGGAATCCTGGGCCCAGCTTTGTCGGGATTACGAGGACTCTGCCGCATAGGAGAGTGGAAGGAGAGTCCTTGAGGGCAGACAGGCCTCCAGGTAAAAGGAGTTGGAGCGCGGACTAGTCAGATCCTTTCGCTAGTCAATTCCACCAGGGCAGTGTATAAGTCAGGAAAGTTCCCCACAACAGCAGGACTGTTGCCCCCTATTTACACAGGCCACATATTGGGCATTCTTTGCTGGTTCGTTGTAAAGGAGCAGTGTGCAGCACTAGGCTGCAGCCAGCTGGAGGGCTGCCCATGTCTCCAGCCGGCAGATCACACCCAGCTACGGCCATAGTGCGCAAGTTGATATAAGTATCTGGGCATCACTTCTTATGCTCTCTTGAGTACTAGAGGGTGAGATCCTGCTCAACTGTGTGCATGGGGAAAAAGAAGAAAGAGTCCCCTTCATGCCCTCTTGTACATCGTAGGTTTGTACAGGAGGCTCTAATCCTAGATTTTTAATTCTATTCACATGGCATTTCCCCTGATTTCACCATGGAATGAGTGAAAATGTTCTGAAGTAAAACCCCACTGCACAGATATCCTATTTACAGGCTAGATCAGCTTTTGAGCTCATGTTTGAGATCAGCTGCACTTTCTCATTTGATTTAAATACCAATGTTTAAAATAATTTTTCAAACCTTATTCTGATGGGACAGCTACTGGGTTTGCTATTTCAAATATGAAAAATGTAATTTGAGATGATTGTGATTCTTGCCAGAGCTGGAATGTGAGAACCCCCTCATTTCTCAGATTCAAAACCTCTCTGCATTTCATAGCTCTTGCTTGTGTGGTAAAATAAAAGAGGGTTTCTGCTTTCATTACAGAACGTATTTGTATTGCAGTCTGAAAGGGCTTCTCATTTGAGAGTTCCCCGGTGGCCTACAGCCTTTCCTGAGTCTGGTGTTACTTAGCCAGCAATTTTTTAAAAAATGTATTGCCTAGGGGGCAAAAATACAACCAAAAGACAAAAGTATGGGTTAAAATTGTTTAGAGAACAAAACTCTGTTAGAATATTTTATTAAAGTCCAGGGAAATTACTTTTAAAATAGGTTCACACAATATTAGCAACAGTAATACATTTTAAAAAGCACACTAGTAAAAGGTAATGATGTTTAAAAAATTGAACCATTTTTTTAAACCCAGTTGTATTCGGATCCCATCAGACACATTTTCAGCCCAAGCAATGTGAAAAGAAATGATACTCTTATGGTTGGCTAAATATGAATATTTTAGCTGCATGTTTATTAGAAACTCAGACAATTCCATTAATATCAGTTGTTTTTTTCTTCAGCAAAAAACAAGCTGTCACCCTTGAAATATGGTGATGAAGATTTGGTGAATTGCCTTCATTTCAGTTGTTGTTAATGGATTCCTACACTCTATTCACTTAAACTATTTTATAAGACAAAACATTGCTCTAACCAACACATTCTGGGACTTGGGAAACCTTTCAACCAACTGGCTCACAAAAATTATATTTTTTTACTATTTTAGCTTGGTTCTTATTGAGAACAACTCTTAAGGCTTTATCTACTCTTGCTATTAAAAAAACCCGACTCTTTTGTCCTATAATAATTCTTAGGAGTCGTAAAAATTGTTGACTTTTTTTGGGGGGGGGACAATATTTTGCGCAATATTTTTCCAAATTCATTTCACATGGTTTCAAAGCCTCAAATTTTTCTTTGCTCTGTTAGATCAAGAGCCAAAATATTCCCTCTAAATTTTTTGCAGCTTAGCATTCAAAATTTTCTTCTGGCCTGAAGTTTTATAATTTTGAGCATTTAAAATTTTACACAAAATGAATATGGCCTTCACTTTTGGTCAGTGAAGACAAAAGGGTGGGGTAGAGCACTGGTTCCCAACCTTTTTGAGCAAAAGCCCCACTAGTTAACACTAGGTAAAACACGCGCCTCCTCACCCTTCCCCCTCACCGGCCATAAACACATATAACCCCTATAAATACATAGAATGATAATAACAACAACCCTAAATTACATTAATAATAATAAATGACTCTTACCTGAGTAAGGAGCTAAGCCTTCCCTTGTGCTTCGTCACCGCACGCCCTGTGTGGCCCCGTCTCTTCCCATCCCTCATGGACAGAGGGTAATGGAGGTGGTGGGTGCTGGCAGATTGGCTGGGGCTGCTCCACTCTGGCTGGGCGCCAGCTGGCTTAGGGCTGGGGGAGGGGCTGCTTCTCCTCTCCGACTGGCGCAGCCATCAAGGCTGCTGCGCCCGGTCAGCGCGGGGCTCAGGGGGCTTGTAGCCGGGAGGTGTGGCCTCCCTCGAAGATTGACACTGAGGGAGGGCCAACCTCCCCTGGTGGGCGGAACCCAGAAGTCCACACCCGCCAGACCGGAAGCAGAGGGGTGGGACAGGAACCGGAAATATGCGGCAGCCCCAGTACCTCAGTTGGGAGACAGATGCCTCCTGCCAGCCCTTGATTCCACCATAGATGTTGGCCAGTCCAGTAACGATCCTGAGCTACCAGAGGCACTGGAGACGCCCTGCACCAAGGAATTGCTGGGCTTACCATTAGCGGAGTACCCCGACGAGCTGGAGGATGACCCTCGATCTCAGGTACACTTCAGGATGGGTAGGAAGTAGCCCAGGGATAACCGACCACCATCCCAGCTGAGCTCGTGCTGGAGCACTGGTCGGCGTGTTTTGGATGGAGCCCCACTGATCCAGTGGTGAAGCACTCTACCACTATTAGGTCCTTGAGCTGGGACGCAGTGGAGTCAGGTGGGCCTGATTCTTATAGTGTGTATGTTATGACTCCAAGGAGAGTAAGCTAAAAAAATGGCAACTCCAGCACCAATGCTGACTATAAGAATGGCCACACTGGATCAGACCAGGGTCCATGTAACCCAGTTTCCATCTCTGACAGTGGCCAGTACCAGATGCTTTAGAGGGAATGAACTGAACAGGACAATTTCAAGTGATCAATTCCCTGGCATCCAGTCCCAGCTTCGGCAATTGGCGATTTAGGGACACCTGGAGCATAGCGTTGTGTCCTACTCCATCTTGGCTAATAGCTATTGATAAACCTATTCTCCATGAACTTACCTAATTCGTTTTTGAACCCAGTTATACTTTTGGCCTTCACACCAGCCTCTGGCAATGAGTTCCAAGGTTGATGGTGCATTGTGTGAAGTACTTCCGTTTTAAACCTGCTGCCTATTAATTTCATTGGATGACCCGCCACTACTTTTCTGTTATGTAAAAGAGTAAATAACACTTCCCTATTCACTTTCTCCACACCATTTATACCCCCCCTTTAGTCGCCTCTTTTCTCAGATGAACAGTCCCAGTCTCTCCTCAGATAGAAGCTGTTCCATAACCCTAATCATTTTTGTTGCCTTTCTCTGCACCTTTTCCAATTCTAAAATATCTTTTTTGAGATGGGGCAACCAGAACTGCATACAGTATTCAAGGTTTGGGCATACCATGGACTTATATAATGGTACTATGATATTTTCTGTCTTATTACCTATCCCCTTCCTCGTGGTTCCTAACATTGTTAGCTTTTTTGACTGCCACTGCACTTTGAGCAGATGTTTTCAGAGAACTATCCACAATGACTCCAAGATTTCTTTCTTGAGAGATAACAGTTAATTTAGACATTTTGTATGTATAGCTGGGATTGTTTTTCAATGGGCATTACTTTGCACTTATCAACACTGAATTTTGTTTGCCATTTTCTTGCCCTGTCACCCTGTTTAATGAGCTCCCTTTGTAACTCTTCTCAGTTAGCTTTGGACTTAACTGTCTTGAGTAATTTTGTAGCAGCTGCATATTTTGCCACCTCGCTGTTCATTCCCTTTTCCAGTTCATTTATGAATATATTGAACAGCACAGGTTCAAGTTCAGATCCTTGAGGAACCTCACTATTTACCCCTTTCCATTGTGAAAACTCACCATTTATTTCTACCCTTTGGTCCCTATCTTTTAACCAGTTATTGATCCAGGAAAGGACCTCCCTTCGTATTCCATGACTGTTCAGTTTGTTCAACAGCCTCTGGTGTTGACCACGTCAAAGAATTCTAATAGATTGGTGAATCGCGCACCAGCTGATAAAATATTTGTGGCAGAAGGTGCAATTGGCTGTGGCTCTGCTCTCTTTCATGGTGTTGGTTAGATCAGGAAAAGGCCCTAATACCGTTCCAAGAGCAGCTGTAGCAAGATAACCTCTTTGCAGCAACTCTCTTTAATGAACAGAAATTGGGTTTTCTCTTTCTTGCATATGAGGATGCAGATTTGATGGTCTATGGAGAGGGCAGTGGAAGCTCCTCAAGGTGGGTATGGCCTACCTTGTTTTGCACCACATCATGATCCAATGTAAACTGGCTCCAAGCAAAACTTCATATGCAACTTTTGCCTACCCAACATTCAGATGGCACTAGCTTCCACTGACAGGCTTTTCCATGGTGGCATGTGGAGATCCAGAGAATGATTCTTGGTGGCATGTTTTGAGCCAATGTCTTATCATGATACTCAGGCGTGCTGTGCAGTTGGAATACAATGCAGTCCTACTATATACTACTTTACTAGTGTTGGGAGATTTCCAAACAATTTTTTTTAAATGTGCCAAAATAAAATCATGGAATTTCCACTCGAATGAGGAAATGCTACATAATTGATATTGCTCCTGATTGTCTTTAACGCACTCATACGTTTAGAATTAAAGATAAAGAGACCTAAATTTGAGGTTGCATTTCCTAGTTATTCAAAACTGCACCACTATGTCAGCCTGTTTTAAATGTTTCACTGTTAACAAAAATGACTATCAGAAGACTTGTTTTTTCTATTAAAAATCTACTTTTACTATAAAAATAACATTTCTGTATTCTTACTGTAAATCAGGGCAAGATGCTGAGCTTATTTCTGTTTTCAGTCTGAGAATGAGCATGTTTCCTAGTTCTTGTTACATCCCACACCTCTGGAAAGCATGCGCAAAAGGTATGGAGAAGTGAAATATTTCTCTCTAATGTGCAGTTCCCCTTTATTTTTTAAAAAAGAACTTGGTCCAAATGTTAAAAAGCTGTGCAAAATAAACCCAGCAGAGAAAGGAGTAGCATGAAGCTATGTCTTCTGAATGCCTCCAACTTGTCTTTCATCTTGGTCTGAAAACCTCATTGTTAATCAAATTAATTGCATGAGAACCACTCAGGAAATTCTTAAACATTCAAAATGAAAACTTGTCACTACAAATTCACCAGTATGGCTAAAATACAGATTATCTCCATCAAATGCTGTGGGAAAGTTTGCTTTGCAGCAGTGAGGGCAGAACAAAATATTCTCCACTCTGCTTTGTTTATCTTAAAAACATATATACATGCATAATGCTTCAATTAAACACTATTTGCTTTTCCCCCATGTGCATATCATTTAAACTACCCATTTGAAGCTCATTTAAAGCATCTCTCCCTGGAATTGGGCTGCTGGCGTGTTGCCAGCAAATCAGTCTTATGATTAAACCACCATGGGGCAGGTTGGGCTGCTTTGAATTTTAAGCATCACTTCTTTGGTCTCACCTCCTCTGATCCCATTCAAATGCAAGTGACCCCTCCACTATAATTTAGACAGATTTAAAGCAGATGCACAGCTGCCACTGAAAACTTATTAGGGAGTCTGTGCTATTTTTGACCATAAGTAAATCACACATATTCATGGTCTTAGCTGGAGCGTGCCTATGTAACACAGCCAAGACAATCTGAACACTTCTAAATTACTATGTTTAAACATTTTAGTATCCATATATTTTCTAAGAGTGCAGTGTATGCTGAAATAAATGGAACAATTTAATCTCCATTTCACTAAGGATGAATAAGCACTTCTTTAGGGCTTTTTAGTAAAGGATTGAAAATAAGCATATTCATATGTGCATCTCATCAGGATCACTACCTCCCAGTTACTCAGACTATTGAAGTCAGTGTAAAGACTCCCTACAATTTCAATGGGTTTTGGATTAGGTTCACAGGCCCTGCTCCTACACACATTCTTAACTTTTGAAACCAATGATACTACTCACAGTAGTAAAATTAAACATATGTATAAGTGTTTGCGAGACCAGGGCCTTAATGAGTACCAGATTATATTCCCCCTCTGCAGCTCCAACAAGCTAGCAGTCGTCTTCTTCTTATTAGTGTCATGCTTAGGAGTTTGAGTCATAGATCAGGATCCTATTGTGCTAGGCACTATACAGTACTGCCTGCCTACTTTATCACTGCTTCTGTCCCCATCTCCTTATTCTCTTCTTCTTAATCCCACATATGATCCCCTGATATGGCCTGTCTGCCTGGCTCCTGGCCTGGTGGGAGGGTTGGAAGTGCAGAAAGAAGATTGAATGGGTCAGGATTGGCTTCGCCTGAGAGACAGAGAGAGGCACACCATCCCCAGTATTCATAGATTTTCTGCACCCATGGATTTCATTTATCCCAGCCCTGTGACATTGCACAGTGCAATGTTGGCTCGGTGCACCTATGACAAGCAAATATTCAGAAGTACAGCAGAAAATTACATATGAAGTGTCCTAACACTAAAATCAAGGGAGGTACTGTGACTGTGGATTTGTTTTTCTGAGAGATGTGTTCTAAAAATGCAAGGGGCTAGTCTGTGATATAGTTGTACTAGCATGAGGCTCAGAAAAAGAATCTTTCTCCAAATTGCTCAGGGACATGTTAAAACAACTGGGTTCAAACACAGCTGTTGCTAGCATCCCTTCAGCGATACCGGGGACATATAGCTTTAATGTCACATAAAACTTTTAATACGTGTATTAAATAGGCCTCCAATACATGGAGATTATTTTCAAAATACACATTTTAAAACAAATCAACACAGGCAGTCCTTTATTTACGAGTAGCCCTTCGAGTAACAACTTAGTGTGTGAATGTATGAAGGGAAGAAAATAAATGTGAGTGAATAAGTGAATTTGAGCTTCAGGTTTCAAAGCACCTGTCATAAGTAACAGTAAGGGAAAATAATTTAAAACATTACAAACAATATGTTGACCATGCCATTGAACTGCTGTTCAAATGCCACTTCTGACGGTATTGTGTTAGCTGAATAGAGAGTACTATTTTTTCCAAATAAGCTTGCCAAAGTCTGTTCATTACATTCTGGAATACTGCAAGGGCATTTGTTGATCTTAATGGCATAACAGTAAAGTGGAACAATCCTTTGTGAGATACAAAGACTGTTTTTAAATTTGTTCTTGCCTGGAACCGCTTGCACTTGAATAAAAGAAAAGAGCTACTTACTTTGCCCAGATTTAGCAAATCTTGGCTGTTGTTCAACTCGGCAGATTAAAGGGCTGATGCTACTCCCACTGAAATCATTGTGAATGTTGCCATTGGCTCCAGAGGGGAACCACATCGGATCCTAGACCTAAATGCTTATCTACTTAGATAACACCATTTAATTGTCTATAGCCCATGCTAACCATAAATTTACCATAGACTAGGGCAACACTAGAACAAAAACTAGATTTCGATATGAATGAAGACAGTTGATTGTTTTTTGTTCCATTTAAATTACCATTCCCTCAATATAACACATCGGTGATAATGTTTAGCCTTGAGTGATAGGGTTCCTATGAGTTCAAATCCCTATCACCTGTGAAACAAATCAGTGGCTATCTGGAAACTAATGTTCCTCCACTCCCTCCCCAACGGAGAATGAGCAAGAGCACAGTTGCTCCTGCCATTTTTCCAACCCACTCCTCTCTCCAACCGGACTGAGAGAGACAGCATAAAAACTTTTAGCATTTATATTCTCATTGTTCTTATCTAGCTCCTTCACAAACCCTAAATGAAAGTCTCTGTGTTCGTAGGATGCTGTAATTATTCTCAAAACAGCTACTGAAAACAGAAAAAAAATTATTTTTTTTTCAAGGACAGATCATTATTTTTGTAATGCATGGGTGGCCCTGCAGAGACTGATGGGCTTGGCAATTAAATGTGCTGAAGTTAATGAAAGCAGTAAACCAATGACAACGTATCCGAAGAATAACAGACAGACTGGGATGTTGGATTGTTTCTTACAATAGCCTGTCTTCTCATAGCTGCACACTTCATGAACACAGAGCTAAGCAATTCATTAAGTAATACAGGATGCCATGAGTTAAAGTTGGAAAAATCATGCTTGTCAGTCCTCTAAAAATTAAAGGTATAGAAAAAGGAAGAAGGAAGTGTTATCTGATGAGATTTGAAAAGATATAGTACAGATAAAACAGGCTGATAGGAGCTTCAAACTACATGGGAGAAATTATTCACACCAACAATCATGAGACTGAATAAAGAGACAGAAGAAGATGGATGCTAGATGAACTGAGGGGTTGGAAAGAGACGAATGTCTGT
The DNA here is from genome assembly GCF_026122565.2 of Emydura macquarii macquarii. NCBI lineage: Eukaryota > Metazoa > Chordata > Testudines > Chelidae > Emydura > Emydura macquarii. The sequence goes on along the minus strand of NW_027131105.1, from coordinate 12,353,487 downwards.
TAAATAAGCTGGAATTCATAAGATTATGAAGGTTTTATAAACAAGGGAGATGATTTACAAATAGAAAATGAAAAGAATCACTGTATACTGAATGAAATGCACACATATATACAAATACATACATAATGAGCAGCATAAGGAAGAAACCAGCCACCATTATATAAAATGTCTATATTGGTGTAAAGTGTCACACCATGAACACTGCACTAATTTTAGAATTCCTTCTAAGGAGTAATAGGATGCTAAAACACCCACTTTCTATTCTCTAGCCCACTGAAATAAATATAGTATGACTAGAAAGTACACGTATAACAATGCAAGTGTCCACAGCACTTTCCAAAACGTGTAAGAATCAGGCTGTGATGCTGGCTGGATTGGGGGGGGCCCTTGAGGAGTATTCAGGAGCTCTGATTACTCCCTTTTACACCAATCTCGTGTTGGGGGTGTCATGCTGGCTGGATTGGGGGGCCATTTATTATATTTTTTAGCATCAGTACATCAGAATCATAATAATTCATATGAGATATGCCATGTCAGGTACCGTTAGAAAGGCTATAATGTGCTAAGTAAGATGATAATGTTTATGTTCATGTGTTAAATGTGTAATGGAAGTTATGGATACGTTTGATATATCTGTATTTCAAATTGTGCTGTGTCTGGGCAACACCCCAGACAGGATGGCTGCAGCACTAGCCTGCTTAATGGCCCATTAAGAAATTCACAGGTACAAGGGACCCAGGGGGAGAAGCTAGGGATATACCTGATGAGTCATCAGTCACTCATGTGACCCTGGACTCCATCTTATTCCTGTAAAATTCCATAAGCAGTATGGCAAAGGCCAAAGGACATAAAAGGCAGCTGCCCCACATCCATTTTGTCTTCAGTCGTCTTCAGCCTTCAGCTACCTACCTACCTCTGGATCAACTCATTTACAACTGAACTGAACTAAAGCTGTGAAACAAAGGACTGAGATCCACCTAGGTACTGGATGTACATCAGATGGACTATACAAGCCTGCAAACTCCACAATTCTATTAGAAACCTGATATATATGGACTTTCAAATCAATAGTATTTGTCTGATTGCTTTAATCCTTTAACATTTCTCTTGTAGTTTGTTTCCTTCTTTTTATAATAAACCTTTAGTTTTAGTTACTAAAGGATTGGCTGGCAGCGTGGTATTTTGGGTAAGATCCAAACTTACACTGATCTAGTACTGTGGCTGACCCTTTGGGGTCAGGAGAAACCTTTTTGGTAAAGAGCATAGCGTTTTAAATAACTGATCTCTTTACTAGACCTAGTGGCTGGTTGGGAGCCGGAGACTGAAATGCAGTAAAGGGGGCTGTGTGTATTTTTATTTTGACTTCTTGATAACCAGTGTGGGGAAATCAGAAGCACTGTTTGTGGCTGGTTGGGAAGTCTGACTTCAGTGTCACCCACCAGTATTGGGAGAATCTGCTCTCCTTTTACAGCCTGCCCTGACCTTGGCATTTTCAGGTGGCTACCCTAGGCGTGGACAGGTCACACAGGCTCCCTATGCTGAGGAGTTTACAGGGGAGGAGAAAAGATGATTGGTGGACAAGAAATGGGAGTCTGTTCCATTCCTCAGAATTCTCTTTTGATTCCCTCCACCCATTCTTGCTCACAAACCATGTCATATCTATGTATTCAAACCAACACCATATACTTTGAAGCAGAAGAATTAGCCAAAAAAAATTCTGCAAAAATTAAATAGATTTTTTTGGAGGAATGTTTTATTTTGCCTAAAAAGTGTCCTAATGTGGAAGAGATTGGACTCCAACATGTCTAATTATAACTGCACTTATTAAAACAAAATACACCGTATCTCTTTGTTCAATTTAAGGTTCATGCTTCAGAGCAACACAGTGGCCATGTACTGGATATGTGTATATCATGACCTTGTGAATTAAATAAGACACGTTGATACAGGGGACACCTGGTGTCTAGAGCAGCTTTGGGATTCTAGCATCTCCTCTGGTGAGCAACACTTCGGAGCATTGTTACAAACAGACTTTAAGACTCAGGGGTTGGAAAAGTGCTGCTAGGAACTCTTTTAAAAATCAGTTGGATTAGAGAGTCTGTTATAATCTTTGCCTAAAAGTTTGGACACAATACACACAAATTAAGATTAGCATATGCAGTCTCAGATACTAGAATAGTAGAGGATTTGTCTAATGAAGTACAGGGAGACAGGCAAAAAAATTTGACCACCCAAAGAGCATTATGACCAGATGCACTACTAGTTCATTCTCAGTGTGATTAAAGAAGAAACCAAAACCTTTACCCAGAATGGAATTTGTAGATACTATTTTACAGTCTCCATTTTCTTAGCACAGTGAAGTAGCAGCTCTGTGGGATGTTTTTCAATGAAGGTTAAGGGATTTCTTAAAATCAACTTCTCAGACAGAACCATTTCTTGAAGTGTGGCAAGAAGATTTTATCTTCCAATAGAACCAAGCTGAGGACATTGTACAAACGTGTGAAACTCTACCTTTGGAAAATCTCATCTGTAACGTTTCCATGCCGGTGACACAACTGGAATATTGAGGTTATTGTGGGAGCCTTTTCTTGGACTATCCTCTAAGTGTACTGCGGTAAAGGAAAAGCTTTGCAGACTTGGCAGAAATCAGAAGATTGGCATTTGTGCTTTTCTGTCCTGTCAGGCTAAATGTGAATTTCAGGACCATATGTATGTATACCTTTGGACCAGTGATTAGGTGAAGGCTTTGGTCATTTCTCAGAAGAGTTTTTAATGGGTGTTATGTTATTTTTTTAAAAAAAATTCCCCCTAATAAGAGGCAAAGTGAGAGCAAGTCTCTGTCAGTTGGACTGGAAGCTTTTTGGTGATGGGACTACTTTATCCTCAGCTTTGTACAAACAGAAAGATATAGAGCAAGCTCTGTGGGGCAGGGAGTAAGGGTCAAACCCTACAAAGAAATGCAGACATACAGACCCTTGCCCTCATTTGAAGACTCATTGACTTCAACTGAAACCACCACCAAAGTATAGGGGACCTTCCTTTCCCTGACCACCCTCCCACTTGGTCCCAAGTGGTGTGGAGGGCATTTGGCAGGCCCTCTGCATCTGGGTGAATTTCACCAGTCACCTCTTTGTAGCCTTATATATGTATAATGTTACGGCCTAATAATTCAAAGGGAATTCCTAGTGCAGACACATCACCTATACAGAATTCCACTGATGTTGAGGGAACTCTGTACAGGAGAAAGTCTGCTCTGACTGCTTTCTATACACCACAAGACAAGTCCTATGTATCTGTTGCTCCCTTAGAACACTGATATGTTACCATGGTTTGTAAACAAAACCTAGTGAATAAGATATCTTAAAAAAGATGTAAATTCAAAACTTCTAGTAGGGCAATAGTTTAGTTAGAATATTCTTTCTCGCTCTTATTTTCTCAGTGAATCACTAAATTTTTTCAGTCATTAGCTGCGTCACCCTCAAAATATGCTGTATTCCTGAAAATATTAAACAATTCTGCTGAAACAAATTTCGCAGTCTAAAGTATAATTTCCTGAAATGTCAAATGCATCAGGCTCTTAATAGTAAAAACAGAATACACAGTGCTGAAATTCTGTAGACCTTCATATTCATTTTTTATTAATAATTTTTAGTTGATATTTTTATTTCACATTAGTACCCTTTGTATACATATCAACAAAGGGAAGCATGTTAAGTGACAGTTCAAGGGAAGTACCACAAATTGGCTCCATGATGGGGTTTGTCTTTAATGAAAGTGGAACAAAACTGTTCAATACATTTGGGAAGACAGCAGGAATCTCTTAACGATAGATTCTTGTGCAGATTCCACTGTATGCTTCTCTTTTATTAAAAGAAAAATATAGAAGCTCTGCAGTAACAAAAATAATATATTTGAAATTTAATATATGCTTGCTGTGTATTCTAGTGGATACTGTATTTGCCTTATATCACAAGTCATGTTTTCCCTCTCTTAAGAATGCATATTTTATTACCACTTCTATTAGTTTATGCCATCACTGCAATTGGAGTAATTCTTTCTGAAGCAAAAATATACATCTGTTGCAAAATAATTCAGAGTTTAAAATTAACAGTTAGAAGTAGAACAATTCAGCCATGTAAGGGAGTGACATTTTTCCTACAATATAAGAATTATTTCATGCTGAAATGATGACTAAGGATGGCTGTACAATCCCCCAACAGTTGCTGTTGGGTTTTTTGTTTTGTTTTTTGAGTGTCAACCTGGCCCTTCTTTAATTACTGCTAACCCCAGATTTATGGTGTTGGTGTAGATTCTTTCATCAATGCTGCGTTGTTAACTTCACTAATTACAAAGATTAAAATCAGAATGAAAAATAACACATACAAGTGTTTGCATGATATCATTTCATTACCTAATTAATTAGGGATTGGGGCTTTTTGTTTGTTTGGCTGGTTTTGTTTTGCCTTTTTTTTTTTTTTTTTTTTTTTTTTAAAGCCATAGTAAGTTCTCATTACATCATAACATGTTTCTTGGTATCAGAGTACATTACATACCATCCCCTGAGGCAAGCAACACACATGGCAAGTATTAGGTGTACAAAATATCTAAGGCAGGACATTGAAAGTTATGTAGCTGCTGAGAAACCAATTTACAGCAAACTGCTGTAGAGTGTGCAAGGAAAGTCATCAAATTAATTGGAGGAACTCTGTGTACAATTGGATGGTTTGTTACAGAAGTTTACATAAATGAATCAAAAAGGAAGCATGCAATTGGTGCAATCCATTATGTTGGGGTGTTGCTATATTAGCCACTGTTCTGAAGCAAATAAGTATTAGCTTTGAAAGCCAGAAGAGATTATCACAAAGTTCCCATCCAAACAGCAACCACATGAAGAGCTATGATGATGGCACAAATACAAACCATTTTTGGATTAAACTGAGAAGATCTCATGTGCCCGAAACATCTTTGATTCAGTCCCTCAGTGGAACCGCAGAGAGTGCTTCTTAACCAGATGAATTTATGAGCAAGTAACTTTGCTTCTCTCTCCTGGTGCCAACAAAAAAAACTAATTTTAAACTTTGGTATAAACTGTTTCCTCTACTTCCCCAATTCAACTTGACTAAACTTTGTTTACCAAACAATTGTGGTTCTTTGCTTTCCTCATTCCATTTATTCTGCCTTAAGCATTTTGGTTTTTTTTTTATTAAATAACCCTTAGATCACTTGCTAAGAAGTGTGATATTTTGTGAAAAAGTATAAATGCACTACATCTTACAAATATATTTTATGTATGTATTTTAATTTTTTAACTTTTTTCCTAACTACTGCTTCTAACATGGACTTTGAAACTCACATTCATTTCCTTACTAACATTTGTTGGTAAATAGATGTAGGAATAAGAGGCAAAGTCTCTAACAATAGCCTTACGTGGCTACTTTGTCTCCATGTAGAAAGAGCTTGTACCAGCAGGGATGAGCTGTGAGAGCTATTGCAACAGTTCCATGAGGCAGTTACAATAGTACATAAGCTAGTAGCTGTACTGAAAGTTAAAAGAAACTAGTATATAATGGACATAAGTCCTATATTCAGCCATAATCTAAAAAGGGCCTTATAAGGCAGGGCATTTCCATTCATTACACACATTTTTAACACCAATGTCTCATTTATTTCTCCCCCTGCACTCACCTCATGCTGATCCAGAACTGCCAATTCTACAGGTTTTCCTCATCAGATATGGGTTGTCTGACTGCCATAGGTCTGATTGGTTGCTCTTCTCTATTAACTCTCTAACGATAGGTGAAAATAAACTCCCATCATATACGTGTTCTGAGCTGAATTTCCTGTGTGTCCTCCCAGTTTCATCTCACCACCTGCTTTGATGTAGTCTGTATGCCTGGATCCCTCTCCCAGGCTCAGGCTACCATGTCTCCATATACCCTATAGATGTAGTCTGTCTATAAAGTCTATGAACCCTCGTTTCATAAGGAATGTTTAGCAAGGCTCTATGGATCTGGTAATGAACAATGAAGTAAATATGATAATAAGTCTTTCAATTATCATGCACAAGGGTTTAACCTGTGTGATACAACCTTGAATTAGACAGCTTAAGGAGATGCTGATATCAACACCATTTCCCCCCTACACTAGAAAGTTTTACCGGCAAATTTCACAGGTGTGTCATGCATTTTTTTTTAAATTTTGTGTCCTACTGACAAAACCCTCCACTTTTGCTGGTATACTTATTCCCCTTTCCCAAGAGACATTAGTCATCCACCAGGTCTAGTGGTACAAATGACTGTGAACACACATGTACCTGTACCGCTATAACCAGATCTCCAGCAACATTCCCTTCTCAAGTGACATTTCTGGTAAAAGTTTTGACCTCAGCTGCCTGGGAGTCACAGTGACCATAAATATGTCTCCTATTTAATACACCCAGCACATTGTTTGCAGCTGCATCTGTTCCTGTTACCCCTACCTTTCTCCATGCTATTAGCTAGCTCCAGCTTCTCTTTGCGCTGCTGCATACGCTAGGGTTTTTTTTTTGTTTTTTGTTTTTTTAAATTTTCTCAGGCTGTGAGGAGAGTGGTATACAGGAGCTCTCACTTTTCAAATGCATCCCAGTTAGTCGGTCTAACTTTGTGCCATGGTCACACCTGTACAAATAAAGCTTGAGATGATGGTGATTAAATATTTCTGTGGACCTAGTAGTTATCATTTCATGGTACTTGTCTAGTTAGAGAGAAAGGTGGTCCTGTAGTTAGGGTAGTAGCCTCAGACTTAGGAGATCTGGGTTCAAGTTTCTTCTCAATCATAAATTTTCTGTGTTACATTGGGCAAATCACTTAGCCAGTCTGCACCTCAGTTTCACATCCGTAAAATGGGGATAGCAGCCCTTCCATACTTCACAGGGGTGCTGTGAGGCTGAATACATCAGATGTTGTGAGGTGCTCAGATACTACAGTAATGGGGACCATATAAGTTTCTGAGATGAATAGTCGACTTCAGCCATGAAATAGCAGAAAACCCTTCTTCTTCATGCAAAAAAGCTGAACATGCAGCATTTTGCACTATGAACTACATGCCAAAATTTAAGGTTTTTTGGCATTTTTAAGCATGACAGCATTTGCAAAATAAGCAGGAAAGCCTGGGAACAGAACATAAACTGAAAAATAGCCATTCCTGCTTCAATACGAGTTTAACAGCAGTAAAGAGGCAGCCAATGAATCAACTCGTTAACACGTTCCTTCCCATTGGAAAGACATTTGTTTGCTCAGAAGACATCTAACCAGCTGGAATATAGCAGTGCTGGATGAGCAACTGCCTTACTCCCATCACCTTTATAGTGCTCTCCTTCAGCAGAGACTGGCGGATACTGTACCAGATGGCAGCTATTCCGTTTTGACATACTGAATATTAAAAGCTTGAATAGTTTCAGATTTTATGAGTGTTTAGAAAATTTAAATTATATTTATTGTTAAAAAATAAGTAACTTCATTCTGCCAGTGTGAAATGGGCATATTTGTAAACTTGCCATGATTCCCCTGTGACTGTGTATAAGGGGTACCTGCACTTGGCTGTTAGTGCTATAGCATTGAAGAGATTACAAAATAGTTTGTCTAGAAAGCACATTTTATTCATACGTCCAGTCTGGGTAACTGAACATATATAATTTGAGTAAAACTATATTTGTAAGCTCCTTATCCACACTTAACCCAGGTCAGGGCTCAGATTGGAACAGAAGCAGTCATGGAATTCTCCTGAGCTCTGTCCACAAGACAAACTCAAGCACTTGAGATGGCCAAAATGAGACACTACTCTTAGCAGATTATACAGTTGCTCAGAATGTGAGCACATGGGTCTTGCTGGGCTCCTGATACTTGGTTCCCTCTCAGTGGGGCAAAGATACACCCTTTGGGAGGCCAGGTTATGACCTACCACATTAATCACAATTAATCTAAGGCCCCAGATTCCATTTTTATGATGGCATCAAAATCTTGTTTTCACTTAAAAAAATAGTTCTAGCCCTCATGATTGCAAAGGAAAGTTTGAAAATATGAACCGAGTAACTGATGCCATGACATCTGCCTGAGTCTGCAGAAGACTCCAGCAAATCAAGTAGCAACACATATAAGAATCAAGGAAGAAGCTTCCTGGCTCCCAACCCACCATCAGAGTAAACCTTAATCCTGGCTGCTTTCAAAGGGGGTAGGGTTGGCTGGTTACAAGTTTTGGATGCCCAGCTGGGCTTTATGGGATTGACTCAACCTTCGCAGGATTTAGATACACACACCTCTCCTTTTTTTTTTTTTTTTTTTGACCCCACTGTCCAGGCTAAGGCAGAAAAAGTGGCTGTCTCCCCCAAGCAACATTTTCTCATGGTACCAAAATGAGATGCCACTCAAAGTAGATTCATAATGTGATCCTCCTCCTACTTTTTTCTCTAGATGCTTTGACAGCCATGAAATAGTTAACTATCACTGGGCAGCTAAATTAAATTAAATTAAAACCCATTGAGACAAATGGGGCATTCACATCTCTCAGAGCTTATGTTTCAGGCTCTGCAAGATGCAGACAGGAATCTCTTCACTGATTTGTATTTAACATTTTCAAGGTCTCAACCAATAGGACTAGATGGTTTCTATTTTTATTCAAATGAAAGCCCAGAGTCTGAAGAACAAAATGGCAGCCTCATTAAAAAGACAGGTAGATAGGTTGCCAACCCAGCATGATCTAGTTCAATCTGAGCCCCACTTACAGAATGGCAAATTAAAAATAACAAAGCATACTGGTAGTATTATCTTACACCCAACTGTTGTCTTATATTTAAACAACAACTTACCATATGTGATTGCAGAGTCATTGGCCATTATCTCTGAAAACTCATGGTATCTGGGGAGGGTCCCAGATAATTGGAAAAATGCAAATATAGTGCCCATCTTCAAAAAAAGGAAAGGAGGAGGATCTGGGGAACTACAGACCAGTCAGCCTCACCTCAGTTCCTGGAAAAATCATGGAGCAGGTCCTCAAGAAACCCATTTTGAGGCACTTGGAAGAGAGGAAGGTGATCAGGAACAGCCAGCATGGATTCAAAAAGGGTAAGTCATGCCTCTGACCAACATGATTGCCTTCTACGATGAAATGACTGGCTCTGAGGATATGGGGATGGCAGTGAATGTGATATATCTTGACATTAGCAAAGCTTTTGATACGGTCTCCCACAATATTCTTGCCAGCAAGTTAAAGAAGTAGGGGTTGGATGAATGGATTATAACATGGATAGAAAGCTGGCTAGATCATTGGGCTCAACAGTGATCAACAGCTCAATGTCTAGTTGACAATCAGTAACAAGCAGAGTGCCCCAGAGATCGGTCCAAGGGCCAGTTGTGTCCAACACCTTCATTAATGATCTGGAGGATGGAATGGACTGCACCTTCATCAAGTTTGCAGATGACACTAAGCTGGAGAGTAGGGATAGGATACAAATTGGAGGATTGAGCCAAAAGAAATCTGATGAGGTTTAACAAAAAGGAACAATGGTCTCAAGTTGCACTGGGAGAGGTCTAGGTTGGATATTAGGAAAACTTTTTCACTAGGAAAGAGGTGAAGCACTGGAATGGGTTACCTAGAGAGGTTTTTAAGGCCCAGCTTGACATCCTGGCTGGGATGACTTAGTTGGGGTTGGTCCTGCTTTGAGCAGGGGGTTGGACTAGATGACCTCCTAAAGTTCCTTCCAACCCTAATCTTCTATGATTCTAGGAATAATCTTCACCTAGTAGAGCGTAATTCAGGTGAACTGGAAGCTGGTGATCTTAAATGAACGAAGTTAACCACATTGTATTGGTCTCTGGGTTTAAGAGAATTGATGTGCCTTTAAGACAGGCCTGGGCGCCAGTATTTTAGTCCTGTCTTCCATCCTAGTGCAATCTGCATCGTACAAACATCTGCAAGATTTAATCTCTTTGCACCTCTGAGGACATCAAATGACAATGATTTTTCTGATAAATGTGTATTCTGCATCGATGCAAGATCCTATGTAGGTATTAAAGTGACTGAGTGTTCACCAAAAAACAAACAAAAAAACCCCCAAATCTAAAAGGCACGCTTTTGGCTTTGAAAAGTTTCAGGGTTGTTGTTGGGTTTGTTTTTTAATTGTTGGTTCCTTGCGGAGGCTGCTAACAAGGGTAGATAAGAAATTGTGATTGAACCGAGGTCAGTTAATTTCACATAAGCCAAGCAGCAGGAATCAGATTTTAACAAGTTTAGTTTACTACCACCCATCTCTAGATTTGAGAAGAGAAGCTGTATAATAGTCATCACACTGCTGTCTACTAAAATTCTCTCTATATAGGCATAAGAATGTGCTTGAAGAACTGCCTTTTGAGTATTAAAAGGGTGGAATTTCCCCATAAAGTACTGATTAGGGTGATTACTAATAATGAATTGAAAGAAGCCAGCTGGGAAATGATGAAGGGACATATAAACATCACAGCATTCCAGAAGGACAACAGTGTTACAACTTTGAAATGAATTGTGTGAACAGGCTCAGTCAAATAAAACTACAAAATTACAAGTTTTGGTAACTAGAGTTAAATTAGTAGGAAACATAGGTCATTGATGCAGTGTTTGATTTAAAGATGGTAAGAGCTCACACAATAATATCTGACCAAGGCAAATGTGCAAGTGCAGGAAGAACCATTATGAAGCTGTGAGGGCCACCATTTCCCCCCAGGTATCAATAATTAATATATATATTGACAAGTATTTTGAGTGAAAAATTCCCAGTTGTGCTTACATTACAATCATATTCTACAATAGAAATATTGCTAATCAACTGAAATAGATACATACAAGATGGAGAAAGAAACAACCCTTCCCATTAGTTAATATTATTCATAGCTAGCATGGGTGTAGTATCAGGTGATAGGGAGCCTGGTAAGGAGTAAATGTGAGCCAGCTGCATTTCTGTCTTTCACCCCATAGCATTACCTATCTTAAAGAGAATCAATCATCCATGTAAATTTATTTTTGAGTGTTTTTGCCTCCATGCCATAAGGAAAGGTATTTTGCAGTAGAGCTTGGCAGATGGGGATTTGAGAGGAAGCAAGTGATCTATGGTAGGCATGGACTCTGCTACCAGCAACAAATGTCAAGAATAACCATACATCTGTATTTAATATAATTATTATTTTAGTAAACAGGCCTGTCAGTTACATGACTACTGAAGTGCTTTAACTTTGTTCATGTTATAGAGATTTTCCTTGTTTCATGGAAAAACAGGAATAAAAGGAGTTCACTGGGGTGCCAGCTGTATACTCATATAACATATTTTGCCACAGGACAGACTGAAGCCAGACTATCTCAGACTGCACCCTTAGATGATCACAAAAGCTAAGCAAATATCAGTCCTGAATGAGAGAACTTCCATTAACAACCCTGATGCTGCAGAAAGAGGTGTTGGGGATTACTAGATGTCCCTCTTCCATCTGAGTTTGTATTGAACCAATGTTCCAGCATCACACTATATGGCACAGTGCCGGCGGAAACATTTTTGGATAAGCTGTGAGAGATATCTTGGGCATAGAAGATTATAAAACAACTTGCAGCACTTAAAGGCAGGCTGTGTTAATGCCAGGGTACTAAATATTTGCATTACACCTACCACTGGACCCAAGTTTTCATTCAGATAAGGGAACTTGTACCCAGACTAAACATGACTCTAGCAATGAATGTGGATGAAAGGATTATGCTGTCACATTAGTGATACTTCATTATTTGTACAAATATGCAACAGTACAAAGTATAATTAAAAAATAAACTATAGGAAGAACACATTTAAACTTTTTTATTAATTGGCAAATTTTATCCCGCTACAAAACAACACCTTGGAGATCTAAAAAAATCATAGATAATTTTTCCATGTAGAATATTTTTTTATATATATATATATATATATATATTATAGATAATTTTCTAAGACTAAAAGTATTGCAGCCAATGAGGGGTAATTTTACATTAGACCTGATTCTGACAGATAAAGATGAATTGAACACTCAATTAAAAACCGATAGTTGCCTAGGTGCAAGTGATCATGACCATTTTGTTTGTTATATGCAAACATAATATGATCCCAACTAGTAATACACTTACTGCTTTAAAATGGCCAATTTCTCAAAAATGCAGGGAATCATGCAAAATTGAGTGGGAGGAAAAATGTAAAGGGTAAAGCAGGAGCTGATGAGGGAGAGGAGGATGGCCCTAATGAAGAGTTAGAAAGGACTGCAAGACTTTGGGCCTAGCAGACATGTAAGAACTAATGCTATGCCCTGATTCCTGATTAGAGGAAACAAAAGAGCTCACCCAAAAGGGGCTGCAGACCTTTGAGGCCTGTCTGAAAATACAACCAAAGGAGGAATAGTAAGGGAAGGTCAGCTGGATCTGAGGAACTAGATGTTGTAGGAGTTGCAGGGAACAGTAAGTCTCACACACAGATCCTGAGGTAGATGGCTTGAGGGGGAGAGAGAGCAGTTATATCTTCTGACCAACCTTACAGACCAGACCTCCTGATGTAAAATCCCTCCCCTCCACGTAGTTGCTGGTTCTGTCAGACTACAAGATGCTGGAGAGGTTCCTGATGGAAGAGCTCCTGGGGGATGAAAGGCCAGCTGGAGGAACTGGCTTTGAATGGCAACACATCAGGCCTAGTTGTGGAATCAATGTGTACAGGCTCCAACCGTTGGCAGCTTGCCAAAAGCCTCGCTAGTGAATTCATGCTTCAAACCACCCAGACACTGCTTCTGGGAAGGGTCACTGCAACAGACTGTTCCTGTGGAAGAGTGGCGCTAAAGAAGCCATTGTCCCATGCAACAGAACTCTACAGGCTAGAGGGAGACATGACGGAGATATATGTAAGGGCTTGTATATACGGGAAAGTTATACTGCTATGAGCTAAGGTGTGAATTTAAACTGATAGTTATACCAGTATAATTCTGGGTGTGTATGCTCTTATTCTGGTATTAGTGCTTTTTTTCATTTTTTAAGTTGGTCGCCTAAGAAGGGGTTTACATTAAACCAAAAAAGTCATTTTTAAAAATAAGAGTGTCCATATGGATAGTTATCCCAGTATTTTATATTGGTTTAACTATACAAATATAACTGATAAAATATTCCTGTGTTGACATGCCCTAAGCAAAAGGTAGAAGAAAAGTTTTCATTAGAAAGAGAAACTGTAAGGTGCCAAATTTGCTGCTGGGGGCAGGCAGACTGGGAGCTGAGATGCCAAACTGGCTGCTCAAGTACCAGGGTTGGTGGCTGGAGAGATTAATTTGCATAGTCCTACTTCCAAAGGCAAGTGAGCAGAGCTACACAGCCATCTCTCTCTGGACTGGAAGAGGAACACTCAAAGTCAACCATCAACTGAAAGTCATATCAAAAGTCATACCAGAGAATAACTACAGACCAATGATAAATACACACCAAGCCATCTTTACTAAAAGATGGTAAAAATAGTTGAAACTGAATAACATTAAATGAAAAGGATAACCTTCTTTTGTTTTGGGTGGTATGGAATGGGGTAAAGGTCCCTAAAAGTCAACAAGAACAGGTTCTCTAAATTGACGAAACAGCCACAACTGAGAGATGGATAATCTTAGAAAAAACTTATTTCATTGGCCATCTATCTGCCAAGAAGGTCAGATTACATGATCATGATGGACCCCTCTGGCCTTAAAATCTATGGGTTCTACTTTTATTAAATGAAAATGAAGATAAAGAACTATTGAAAGAAAAACTGATTTTGAGGCTGGAGAAAATGCTTGGAGGAGTTGATCTAAAGAAAGATAGAAAAAAACATTTTCTGGACAAATAAGTAAATTAAGACAAAGCATAAGTAGCCAGACACAGGATGTGTGCATCTGTGTGCATGTATGTATGTGTTTTAAAGGACAAACTTATATCAGTATATTTGTAACTCCAAAATTGCTACAGAAAGTATATCACTGTCCCACAAGGTATTGTAATTGTCCGAGTGACATCCATGAGCCAATATTTTTTTTAAATGCCTTGAACAAGCCAGAATGCATATATGTAGGTCAATGAAAGTTGTTATTGATATTTCTAGAAAATTTGGTCAGAAAATAGAAAATAACTTGGGATTTGTGGAGACGGATAGTTAAATTGACTTCAGCTACCACACAGTAATCAAGCTGGCACTGAATCTTCATTGACACAGACTGCTTGTTTCTTTTATGACAGAATTCTGCAAAATATGGTGTCTCTTCATAAAATTCAGTCTTCATTTAGCACCAAGGTTATGCTGATGATTTCCTTTGGCAAAAAATAATTACAAATGGTCCAAAAAGCATTCACTGATTTGATCACAAGAAGATGCCAACTGTATTACAGAAGAGACATCATCTTTAATATAATTAAGAAACATGGTAGAGGTAAAAGCTTGTATTCTCTTTTAATTATACTTCCTCTTTTAGTTGTGAATCAACGATCTACTGTTGCAGTCCTTATACAGGTAAAACTCAATGAAGTAAAAGTTTTACTTCAGTAAGGACTGAAGTAGAAGACTAAAAATGTTAAAATATAGAGTAATATAATGTGGTTAGAGGAGACCTGTTTTAATGTGTCAGCTGGGCTGCGTAACTGATTAAATGGTTTTTTGGAACAAATCCTGAAAGATGCTGAGCGCTTCTCTCATATCATTAACTTCAGTGCAAGTTGAGGGTACTCATCTTGTGACAGGTTTCCAGTATCTCACTGTATCAGGGACTTGTTAGTTAAAAACACAAACAAAACCCCCAACCTTTTGTTGCAATAAACCCCAGGCTGAGCTAGTTACTCTCAGGTCTTGTAATTCAAAAAGGGGTTGTAAATGTGCATGTAAATACAGATAATTTTGTAAACATATGCAGTGACAGCTGGGAAGGCAAGTTTGTTCAGTTGGGTGGCTGTGTTTGGAAAAGTATTTTATCCACTTTCCCTTTTAGTGTAAAAACTATGAAGAGCAGAAAATTCCTAGACACTAACCAATCTTCTTTCAGGTAGTCCCTAAATAAAAAGAGAGTGAACTATGCATCTTAATTCATTCTTGATCATCTTTTAAACATGAAAAAGTTAACAGTTCTCAGGAAGAGCACTGTACTATGGGAAACACTGTACTGTATATCTGTACACAGATATACTGTATATACATTGCGTGTCTATGTATATAAAGTTATTATAAATATGCATACATGCACATACATTCACCAAATTAGGAACTTTTTTCTCATTTTAAATAGACAAGCTATATTAACATTGTCAGCTGTTTGATATTTTGAAGACTACTGAAAACTTGCACAGTTTTTGTATTTATTTAAAGAAAATAGTGCTGCGAAAATGGGTCAGGCATCTCACAGGATATTCAAATTTGGCAGCCTTGTCATGCTAAATCTAGCTGGGCTGCAAGGAGGTGGAGAGGATTTCTTGCAGTTCCTCCTTCTGGCCACCAGGGGCTATAAAACATCAGGTTTCATAAGGCCTCTCTGCCTCTCTTCTCTCCACTCCTCCAGCATATACCAGGTCTCCATGGTGACCAGCACCAGAAGGTGGTCAGGGTAGGAAGATGAAGGGAGCAAGGTGGGGACAGGAGCTAAGGCAGAACGAGAGAAGCTTTTGGGGAGAAGACAGGAGATGGCCTCAAGCTCCCGCACTACCCTCAAGGACTCCTTTCAAAGCTGCCCCAGGCTCTCTGTGCTATCTGTAACCATCCTCCCAGGTTTCCCGACTTCCACTGCTACTATGGGAACCCTCCAAGCTCCACCATAAAAAAAAATCTCTCTTCCAGATTTTTCCACAGCACCAAACCCCAGCCCCTCCCACTCCCATTCCTTTTCTTCTTAAAACTAGACGTGGACAGGAGAGAGATTTACTAAACAAGGTATTTACATTTAAACCAATGTAAATGTGAAATGGAAAGTAAAACCTTTTCAGTTATCTAATATGCTGCAAACATTGTAGTAAACTTTAACACACAATTTAACACAGTAGTGTGGTATTCAAATGAGATTCAACTCAAACATGCATAGGGAGAGTAAAGTTATTTTATTAAATCATGCACATCACGTGTGTTAGTGCAAATAGTTTAATCTGTACTCGAGAAATTCTATTGTACTTTTTATACCTTTACAAAATAGATTTAAAACAATTATTTACTTTAAAAAAATGTAATTCTGAAGTAAAGCATTTCAGAACAATATTTGCAATAATCTATATACAAGAGGTACTGAGTACCACTGGCATATGAGTGTTTTGTGATTGGGTGCTTCCTGCAACTGAAAAAAAATGAAATGTTAACTAGGTGACTCAATATTATTAAAAGTCACTTGTGGACTAATTCTTCCATAAATCTAATAATCCTTCCATTAGCAAATCCCAAGTAATTTAAGGTAGAATTTAAGGTAGACAATGACCCTCAAAACTTCACAAGGCAAATTATATGCTAAATTTCTATTTAAATATTCAACTATATCTGTTGATTGCCATAAAATCTTTTAAAGCCAATTAAATCTTCGCTGAGATTATCTTCCCTATTCTGAAGTTTCCATTAGCTGAATCATTTTACTTTGCAATCCTTTAGTATATGATATAGAACCTTAATAAACTTTTTAAACAGAACTGTTGAGTTGCACGACTATAGCCAACACTGAATTAAGTGTTGGCTAACTATAGTGATTACCCAATCAAAAAGTCAATAATTAACAATAGTTACACTAGGAAATAAACTTTTTAACGGGGACCACTGTATGAAGGTATATTATGCATATTATGTCATGTAATGTTGATGCAAAAGTTTCTAGTTACCAAAAATAAACTCTCTCTGTTTATTAACTTGATGCGTACATGACCAGTTAGATGATTCTAACTTTGCAATAGCTTGCCTATCTTGGATTTTTTTTTAGTTTACACATAGATGCATTGTAGCATCTCCCATAGCGAAGTTGTCAATAAAAACTTACCTAAATAGACAAATATTACTTCTCCTGTTCAGTTTTGAAAATATTAAATGACTGAAAAAATAAGTTGCTAAAATGTGATATGTGTGAAAGTATTCAGACTTTAAAGAATGTGTCTCTTTAAATATATGAAATTTAATAAATTACATTCGAACTAAAGGTAATATAAATTGGATCACTGCACTGTCCACCAAATGACCGAGATTTTGCTCCCACAAATACCTTAGTTCACTCAAGAACACACACAAGCACACACTCCCACACGCGCACACAAAATATCCTAGGCAGTTGTTTGCCATCCAATGTCTTATCTATCTCCTTAAGGCTGGACATGAATTGTATTTATTCCCAAAATTATTAATAAAACAATCTTTACTGAAGCAAAATATTTGTTTCCTTCAAAAGGCCTGGAAAGAGAAGTTATTTTAAGTCTTGTTCCCACTAGCTCAGTGACTTACAGCAAGTAAAAATGGTACATTAATGTAAAAAAATATTTCAAACTGAAAGGCACTGAGCATACTGCCTCTTATTTCGAAGTATCTATAAGGTTATTTGGCATGGGTACCCAAATCAGAAATGTGTTTTTCTTTTAAATCTGGCAATCAGATTCTAAAGTAAAATATCCACAAAACTACCCATTATAAATAATTTGGTACCAAGAAGCCTACTTTAGGCCACCATAATAGTATTTAGAATCCCAACATACTAATTTAAAAATTACATGAAATTGTAAGCAAAAATATTGCTCACAGTAGAATGAAGTCATAATTTTATTCCCTCTTTATAGACAGATACATTTTATACAGTTTAAAGCAATGACCCTTCTACTGTTCTCACGCAGAGCTTTGTTGCATTAAGAGGTAAAATGGAAGAGAATTAATCTGTTTTTCTCCAGTACGTGAGTGATGCCAGCTTCTAAAGGGAGGACGGTGAATGGATTCAACAACAGTTCTCATGGAGAAGCTCTGGTTAGGCCTGGGTACAGCACCACAGCTGTTACAGCAACCAAAGCTGCCATCAGAGGCATCCAAGGCCATTGTCTCTGTGTGGAGAGAAAAAAAATCAATATCATATTTGTTCTAGATTACACTACTCAGTTAACCCCTTGGTTCTGAAAAGTCCTGAGCACCTGTTGATAAACATCACTGATATGTTTCCCATGAACCCTTACTGTTGGGAAATCCTGACTCTTGACACCAAGGGGTTAAACCATATTTGGCCTAGCACAAGGAATTCCAACAGACGCATTCCTCACAATGGCACGTCACCACGAGAGTCTTTAGTAGTTCTGCATTTTCAACTTTGTTTCAATACACACCTAGAATAATATCTCCTATTAAACTTTTGAGGTATTAAGATGCTCATAATATTGTTTGTGGCAGAATATTTGTAGACCTATGCTATGCAGTAATGGCATCTTAGTTCTTCGCTTTGAGTGTTTAAGCCAGATCTGAGACATTACTTCTAAGTGGATCCTATCAAGATAAAATACCATGCAAGCCCAATAAAAGTTATGTCAAGGGTAAATTATTTTACATAGGTCATACTGGGACACATTGTAGATGTAATGCAAGCTTAGAATTGAGAATGCAAACCCACCACCTATTTGTTATTCCCATCTTGTCCTTTTTCTATCTTCTTCACAGCAATAATGAGAAAAGTGAAAAAGTGTTAAAAGCCAGAGAGGAAATTCTAAGTCCACAAATAAGAAATAAAGGACCAAATTTCAATTTAAACAGGCAAACTCTTCATTTTCCATATTTGATTAAGTAATTGGGTTTTCTTTCAGGCCCTGACACTGCAGTATTTCACCAAATTTGCCCCATTTTGCTAAAGACAAACTGAGAGCAAGTTAGAAGAGGTACATTCAAAACTGGTTAGGTTAGAATTAATTCATGGTTAGAATTATAACAAAGAAACCACACAGATGTTAAATGATTAGTTGACTGTTCAGCTTGACAGTATCGCTAGTATGGCATATTAAATGAAGGGTTTGCTTCAGGTAAATAAATATCCGTGAGCATTTCACCATGCACTATTTTACAGAAATGGCACAAACAGGTGACAGGGACAAACATACATTGACTGAACAGTAGTGCTTGTACCTTTCTCTACCACAATGGGCCGTAACACCAATACAGGAAAGCCAGGATTAGGCCGATGAATACGGCTGGGACGGGTTGTAATATGGAAGGCTAAAGAAGGGAAGGGATATTAAAAATCATTTTGTGCTATAAAATCAATAAGGTAAAGATAATTTAGATGGGGGAAAATAAGTCAAAGAGTGAGTTTTGTTTTAATCGAAATGTATTAAAGACATCTAACACAATACAGCATGATCTAATTCGGTATACAAAGTTAGTACACCACTCTACTCAAATGAACATGGATATTTAAAAATAAAATGAAGTAAGCAGAAAATGTTCTATGGAAGTCCTTTGTCACCACTTGGAATTTAGGATTTCCGGTCAAAATGAGGCTAAAATTGACAAGTCAGTCTATCACATTAGTGTCTTCCTTAAAAAAAAAAAAAAGATGGGAGATTGAGCATGGGTTTTCCTTTTACACAATGAAAGCTCATCCAGGCATCCCTAGGCAATGGACTAAGCATAGTCAGAAGGTCAAAGAAGCACTACAGATTCTTCAGCCATTTCTTTACACTCAGCAATTTTCTACCTCCTGCCCATAAGAAAAATTCCTCTTCCTATGAATCACCTACAATTATGTTACAATGCAAACCCTGTAGTTAAGACACTTTTATGAGACTGCAACATTATTGAACATTAGCTATGAAGTGTATTACAATGATGGAGTACATACCTATTGGGGAACCCTGGGAGATGAACATCTTCACTAGATCATAAGCTTCTGATAGCCCAAATTGCTAAAGTATGAAAGTTCGATTTAAGTCTTGGTCTCTCATCTTGAGACAATTTTGTGTTGCTAGTCAAATTTCAGGCCATCAACATAACATATACCTTATGATCTCAATGTTTTAATTGCACACAAACTAGTTCAATTCGTAGACAACAACATCTCTTTACTTCAAGCTCTGGTGGATAACCTCTATCCTGTGTCATGAAATGGTTAATTCAGTTTAAAAGGAGTGACTGACATAGGTGATAAGAATTGCTTACTAAGTATATTTTTAAAACTATCCTTAGAAGATACCTGTTTTCCCTGGCTACATGTGTGTGTACATACACACCTACTTGGGAATAAGTTCAGATCATGCTAGATGTCTTTTTAGTGCTTTTTTGTGCTGAAGCCATGTTGATTTTGTATAGTCAGCTAAATATTAATTAAACTCATGTGTATAGACTTTCTAGCATAAGTTACTTGGAATTTAAAAAAAAAAAAAAGACATTTCAAAGAAAAACTTCAAATGTGCGTCAATATATATGAAATTTAGAAGGCGTTCTACCCTATGCAATACATGCCTTGAATGTATGCTAATTTAAATTTGTTTTAATCAAAGCCAATTTCCAATAGATAAGTTATGTGTAATTATAATTAAGGCATTTTCTTGCAGTATCACTCCCTTGTAGTTTGTGCTGAAAATCCAAGTGCCATCTTCCCACAAGAAGCACAATGGAAGGAATAATCACCGCAGTGTCAAAAAAAGTGCCAAAAGATTTCAAATTGATCAAAGCACATAACATGCTCAAACCATTCACATGAATAAGTCCATCACTTAAAGTCTCAGAAAATCATCAATAACTACAAACATGCTAATACATGTAGCTCAATAAGTCTATGCATTTAGACCATGACATTGCTTTTTAAAATTAATCCTTGACCCTTTCAAAAGAAAGAGAAACACAAAACCCTTGTGAATTTCTAATATGAGCTTGCAAATGGAGTAAAGGAATCTTCTCTCCTCTAGCATTTATTGCATATAGAATGGTTTATTGCTTTTTATTTTACCATTACATGCAACCATATAACATGCATGACGTATAGTAAAAGCAGCCATAACATTAATGGACTTGCCCACAAAAGACAAGACAAACCTTTTACTCTCCCCTGACACTGCCCTAACATATAATGAAAGTCTTCTCGTTGTACTCTAATCAAACCAATGCCTGATCAAAAACATGTGCCCCTTACACTGATTGAAGATCTGTAAAATCAGGCTTTGGCAGGCCACAGAAGGGTGCAAGTTCCATGGCTGGCATCGTTTCTTCCAAAAATTCTTAGCCAAAAGTGAAGTGGAAGATAATGGCTTCAGCCACAAGAGGAGGTTAGTGGTACTTGGAAAAAAAACTTCCAGTCCCAGGAAGCTTCAGGATTTTCTGAGTCACCTAGCAAGATGATTCTTGAGAGTTGCCAAGCTTAACTAAACTTTCAAAGTTTTAAAAACATCACCCCATGTGTGTTAAATAGATGCTCTTCCTATGAGTCCCTCCATCTGTACACATTTTGCTGCTGCTCATCTTACATTGACCTCCTCCAGCCTCCCCAACAGTCTAAATAGCTCCTTTCCTGTGCTCCTTCAGCCCTCCCCAAAAGCAGCATTCAGATAGTGCAACAATTCCTTATTTTGCTGTATGTCTGATCTCAATCTCTCTTCCCTCAAAATCCACCAATTTCTCTATATACATCCTTCCCTCCTCGCAAAACTCCCTTCCCACTTCCATCCCTTCTCCTGTTTCCTCTCAGTCCTTCCTCCCAATTTCTCACTGACATACTTAGCTTGCTTCCTGAGGTCCAGGTTCTTAAAAGGTTAAGTGTGAGGAGTCTACTACTTACTGCCTGCCACTCAGGGGATGTCTACACTGCATTATAAAACCCAGTCTCTGACTCAAGTTTGTGCTCAAACATGGGCTTGGAAACACCTAGTCCACAAATGTAGGTGCCACAGACCTGAGTTTACAATGCAGTTCAGACATATCCCTAATGTATTCCCTGCTGAATCAGGCCTTTTTTCCTGTTCCCTCTCACTCATAGCATATAAGGCCAGAAGGGACCACTAGAGTATGGTCTGTCATTAAAAGTTTGGAGAAGGGTTCCAAGTAAGAAGGAAACTAGTGTGAGAATATTACCATCAACCACACATACAGCAAAAAGAAGAGAGTGAGTGTGACCTCCAGTTCTCTTTCCTTCTCTCCTAATTCTGCTGGTATCTTCAAAGGACTACAGAGAAGTGGGGTAATTATATTGACTAACAGTATTTGTGACATTCAGAGGACGCTGTGCTTTGTAGGCACCAAAAGCTGTCTCTAGTAGTAGACTCAATCCTGTGACAATATTTCAAATTAATTACTACAGAAAAGAACATTACAGTTACTGAGGCTGGAAAGAGTAATGCATTTGAGCTATACTTCACAATGTATGCAGCACTAGCTCATCAGGGCCCTTTTCCCTTTAGAGGCAGGACCAAGAGACAGTCAGAGGATAGCATTTCTGAACCATCACCACACACAAAGAAGGTATCTTGGGAAAGATCTGTTTTTTCTGTTATATTTAATACAATTATTTGGGTCCAGGACTCTTGGTTTTTGTACAGAAGATTTTCAGAGAGAATTTTTGCATCTTTTTGTGAAATGAAAACTCTTTGCCTGGCTCTGTTTGCTAGTCTTTAGTCCAGATTTTTAAAGAGAGCATAAGCACAGGGACATCTGTAAAACAGTGTATGCAGTTACTCACCTAATTTGTGTGCACAATTACGGCAATTGTGTATTCAAATGTGCACATTTGCACATGCAAATACACAGGAATCTAAATGGTTACTTGTATATTTTGCACAGTAGCTGCAGCACATATGATGCATGCAATTGCAGATATATTTTTGTATACAGCCGTTTTGAAAACCTGGTCTTTACTGTATAACACACAAATATTCTCACAATCAACAGGAAACTTGCCATCACAGTGTCATAACCAGAGGCCGACATGTACTTTGTACAGACTTACATTGTTTCCTTTTTCTTGTAGCAGCTTCAGGTTGTCTTGACATTGTTTGAGCTCATCTGTGATTGATTGCTTTTCCTGCTCAGTCATTTCAAACTTCAACTTCAGTTCTGAGAGTACAGTCTGTGTCTTTTCATACTAAAGGAAAAGAAAAAATAATCTACAGAATCATCTTAAATTGGACATTAGAAGTTAAATTCTGTTAAAGTAAGTCAATGAAGTGTCAGAAACAATGACTTCCTTGTCAATCACGTTTCAAGATAACTAGGTCTGAACTAGTAGTTCCATATAAAAACAGCAGATGAAAGATCTGTTTAGAGGGCAATCAAAACCATCTTATTTTGCAAGGAGAAACTACAGCAAATAACCTTTTTCCATTCTTACTGAAACAGTCTTCTAGATTTTCTTTTTACTGTGATTTCTTCCTCTTGGATTGAAGCCTTAGAACTAGTTGAATATATATATATGCCTTTGCTTTTTGATAGCAAAGAGAGCCTTGAAATCCTGCTGCAGGTATAACTAAAGGAGAACTAAGTCTTAGTTATATAGTGCCTTATCTTGCATGATGCCAACATCTTTACTAATGACATATGCTATATTCATAAATTATTTCACCTACCACTGGAATACAGCCTTCTTCTTGAATAGAAGGCAGCAACCAACAGTGCACAAGATCGCACTTCATTTTAGAAAAGTAAGTAAAGGTCACCATTATCCAAATGAAACAGCATAGGGAATTTAAGAAGGCAGAATATAACAAATCAAAATCAAAATATAGCCTAGAAATTAAGGCTAACCTCCCCTAACATTAGTATAAAATGGCACGCAAACTTTAATGACAACTTCAGTAATGCTTTTACACTTCTTTCAAAAGGTAGCACACCCAATCACACTATGCCCTTTATGGACATATCAGGGCATTCAGAATGGACTCAAAGAAGTGTTTCTCCTACTAAATAACTAAACTCACATCCTACAACACTCAAGAGTTTTCCTTTGCAGGTTTCCCATCCAATTGCTAACCAGATCAGACCCTAATTTGCTTTGTGATATAATCAGCAGTGATGCTTCATTAGAATTATTTTAATTGTCTAGGGTATTCAGAGAAGAGGGTTGAATTCAATATAGCATGCAATGTGAAAGTACAGTGTGCTGGTGGCCAACAACATTGATAGCAGTGTTCCAACATATTCTACTTATGTACTGCACCAAACACAATGTGCTTACAATGTCTCATTAATGAAGAGGGAAAACAATGCTTTAATGATATCAATCCAAAACGTTTAAGTTTGTTAATATTCAGACATCTTCTGTGCTAACCTCACACTGTAGATGTCTATTTCTCTGACTGCTATACCCTCAACTCTTTCGGAGCAACTGTCTCCAAAACCAAGAGATATACTGAGTGAATAGTATGCTCTGGTATAAGTAAATGCAATATCATAATTCACCTCTTTCCTGCACAAATGTAATTATCCAGTAGGAAAGTACCATAATGACAAGCCCTGGATTGGAGGGAGAGCAAAATGTTTCGTATCTAGTTAATTTCACATCTGTTCTGAAGTATAAGCATATGTATCTGTACAAGTCAAAATGGTGCAAAAGATCCAAGGTCAAATATGAGACAAATCAAATCTTCTCCCCACAAAGTTGTACTTCAAGATGATTAAAATGGAAAAGAATGTAAGAGTAAACATCGTTCTAGACATTTTAAAGGACTGTTTGCTATTATGAGTATTAGGCTCTTATTCTCCATGTGGGCTAGACAAGAACACACATAATAAAATATTCCTACATCAAGGAAAGCTTATCCCTATTGTTCAACATCTACATATGTTCAAATTCTTGTACAGGTCACAAGTTTGTGGCAACCCTCACAACAGGTGATTTGGGAAGAGCTAGAAAGCATGACTTTCAGCACCAAAGCACAGGTCTCTGCCATTTGAGCTAAAAGAAGCAGCTCCTTTATGGATTTAGAATGTCTACAGTTATAAAGTTACATGTTAACAAGATTAATTTACTTTTTTTTTTAAACATATGACAATGGTATATTACATAATGGTGATGAATTTATGACAAAGCAAGGAAAAGGACTGCAAAAGGAATAAGGGGAAAAAATCCACCAGTGACTGAATAAAGCTTCTCTAATTGTGTTCATGAGTAAAGGGAACTAACTATTGCAGGTTTTTCCCCCCCATATATACCCTTAGAGTATGTACTTCAGCAGCCTCATTTGAAGGGTTCTAACTTTATCATATGCACTTCTTAATCACCTTCCAAAGGCCCGAGGATCCAAGCCTGATTATTACATAGGAAGGATACTCATCTTTGCAGAGAATGTGCTGCAGAAAAATGAGTGTGTCTAATATTGTACACAAATTGTCTAAGTACAGTTAATACCTATTTACAAAGTTTACTAAGAATTTAATGCTGTAATCAGGAATCACTGCCTATCTGCCATTTGAATGGTAGTCATAAGTGAAAGCTGCCCATGAACATCTTAAAAAACAGTGCACTTTGCTTGCAAAAGCAAATATTTAGAATGTTTCCAAACATAACTTACTTGAGCTAGATCTTTCCCTTTTAGGTTCACAAATTCCCTTATTTGTGCATCAAGTCTACTGACACAAAACCACTTGTATTAATAACAATTTTGAGATGTTTTGATGTCACAGCTATTTTCACTATATTGCCTAAATAGCTTAAACATCAGTTGTTGGTCATAGGATCCAATCATAATAGGAATTAATGTCGTTCCGTTTACCTCTTTCTGAACATCCTTTGCTTGATTCTCAGCTTCACTGAGTAGAATTTTTAGACTAGCTGCATCACGTTGATGTTGTTCCTTCAAAGATCCCATTTGATTTTCAAGTTCCTTTCGGGTCATTTCAAGAACACTCAGATCACTGGTTAGTGCTAAACTCTGTTTCTGAGAACTGCAAAACAATATTCAATTCATGCCTCACATTTTAAAATAAAACATTTATATAATTTATCCCCAAGAACTTTACAAACTATATGCATACCATACAGTACTACCAAATTGCAGCTATCCCTGGGAAGGAGAACAGCATCAGCACACCTTATAATAAGGGAACAGAAAAATTTTTGACGAAAATAATTACACAAATACTTTGAGTAGAAACTAACTCACAAGAACATATCAATGAGACTTACAGTATACATAATGTACATATTTCTACTTCAATTTAGTTCATTCTAGCTTATAAGAAATAAAATATCTTGCACATTCTAAAATAGAAAATGTATTAGTCATCATGAAAATTGTCATTCCATAAAGGTGTATACTTTATTAACATAAAAATCTGTAAGTTAAATAAATACTAAGTGCTTAAGTTAAGTCATTGTAATTTGTGCCCATAACAACGTATAAGCAATTGAAATATGAACCGTTCTCCTAGAAACCATTGGTGGGTTTTTTTTTTGTTTTTTTTTTTTTTTTTAAGAACAGAAACAGAGATCATCTGTGTCCCTACATTTCCATATGCAACCCCCACATGAGCATGAACATTTTGTGTGATGAAATACAGGTGCAAAAGTGATCACATATTTATGTGCCCAGACCACTCCAACTACTTTTAGAAAGGTAGACTACACTTTTACTCAGTCAAAATGGAGTAGGATCCTGCGGCAAAATAGATTGGTGCTAGATTAGATTGACTGTCAGTGAGAATATATCACTAGTGGCCTGGACTGGCAGTAAAGAGTTGGTGGAAATATACCAGAAGACTAGATACTGTTATAAGGGAATTGTAATGGGGTGGTGTGATGGTGGTGTTAGACTGGATACAGTAGAAATATGGGAGAGGAGAGAAGAGTTAGAGAAAATAGGAGCAGAAGCAGAACAAAGGGAGATTCATGTAAAAGGTTTGGCTTCAGTTTGCCTAAAACAAATGACCCACTCCTTCTTGGAATGCTCCACTGCAGGGAACCTTCCATTGGTAATTACAACTAGAACGTCCCCTAGGGAACAGTACAAAGCAGAGGGGAAGGAGAGTGCATAGTGGAGCACTCAAAGGGGGACACAACACAAAGAACCACAGTTACTGCATAAAGTGAGTAACCTCTTCTTAGAGTAGTGTCCAAGTGCTCCACTTCAGGTGACTTCTGAGCAGTATCCCGAGAGGGAATTGAATCCAGAACTGAAGGTAGTACTGCAGAACTAAGTGCAGGATTGGATCTGGCAGCATGAATCAAACTGTAATGTTTCAAAAAATGTATGCACTGAAGCTCATGCCCTACATATCTCAGATTCTGGCACAGTCTTAAATAATGCTACAGATATTGCTTGTGAGCTGTCAAATGTGCTATCACCTTTTGGGGGAGGGCAGAGTGAGGAAGTGGGAGAATGAAAGCCTGCAGCATCATAATAAGTGATAATATATTCAGATATCCATCTTAATAGTTTCTGAGCAGAGATTGAGGACCTCTTGGATCTATCTGCATAGGAAATGAAGAGGCCAGGTGACTTTTGAAATTATTTGATCCTATCTAAGCAGAAAGCCATTGCTCTTCTAACATCTAGGGCATGGAAACAGAATTCCTAGATAGAGCTATGTGATGTCGGAAGAAATACTGGTAGATGAATGGATTGGTTAAGCTGATAGTCCCTTAGGTAAGAATTTAGAGTGTGGACATAAAGGCACTTTGTCCTGAAGAATACCGTAAAGGGGGTGGAAGGGAGATTTGCCATCAAGGCTCCCATTTCCCCAGTACTGCAGGCCGACATGATGACTACTAAAAAAAGCCATCTTCATATATAAATGGATCAGAGAACAAGTTGCCGTAGGTTCAAATAGGAGTTTCATAAGGTAACTAAGGACCAAGTTTAGGTCCAAGGTTGGGGTAGTCTCTCTAATCTGAGGTAAAGATTCTGCAACCCCTTAATAAACCTAGATGGCACCAGCTGAGCAAAAACCGGAGATGTCTTCTACTGGAGGATGAAAGGTTGATATTGTGGCCAAGTGTTGATATTGTGGCCTTAATTAGGCTAACTGATAACCCCGATTTCTTCAGATCCAGCAGGTAATCCAGAATGACACAGTTGCACAAATTCAGGCAGGAGACCATTGGAAGAATCTTTTCTATTTCTGCAGGTAAGTAGTTTGGGTTGACCTCTTTCTACTATTTACTAACACCTGTTGTACTTCCATAAAGCAGGAGGATTCTAACTCCATGAGCTATCAAGGGACCACGCCCTGAGGTGGAGAATCCCTAGAATAATGTGAAGCACATGACCCACATCCTGTGAGAGGAAATGAGGAGTGGTTCAGGCTTGAATGATGATTGGACACGTAGGTGGAGCAGACAACAGTACCAAGCTTGTTTTGACCAGGCTGGCTCTATAAGAATAAATCAGGTCCTGTCCCATCTGATTTTGTTCATCACTCTTACTATCAGCAGTGTTGAGGGAAAACACATAGAACAGACCCTTCTTCCAAGATAGAAAAAAGACTTCCCCCCTCTTGGACAGAAAAGAGGGCAATTCTTGTTCCTGGAGGTGGCAAAGAGATGCACTTCTGGCAGTCGCATCTTTAGAATATACTATGGAGAACTTGAGGGTCTAGCTGAAGAGTCTTCTGAGGAGTTGGCTGTGATGTTCTGGATACTTGGGAGGATGGACTGCTGAAATTTGAATCCAAGGAGCTATACATCAGATCCATAATTTCATGGTTTTGATGCACAAGGAGGGTGATCTTGCTCCTTACTGCTTGTTGATATAAAACATGCAGGATACATAGTCAGTCATGACCCTAATCGATTTGCCCCTAATGAGGTGTATGAAATGAAGGCAGTGTTCCTTACATCCCAAACTGATGTGGAGACTGGTTTCCTGAATTGTCCATCTGCCCTAAGTCATGAGGGCATTGAGGGGGGCTCTCCATCCCAACTGTGAACAGTGGCAGGTATTTACCACACAGTCTTGGCTGGATCTCTGAGCACCTCATTCACATCCTGGAGGATGTTGCTGACTGCAAGCTATCCAAGAGATTGTGCTGTGAATCCCTGACTTCAAGTGGAATTTAAAGAGTGTCTGCTACCCCCTTTCTGAGGTCTTGAAATTGTCGAAAATGATCAGCCAAAGATGGTGGTAGAGGCATAACTGCCTCATCCAGAGACAAGGATAAAATAGTTATTTGAGGAGTGGCCTCTATCTGCTCTGGTCTCCTGCTCCCAGTGGCGTACCATGGGACTCTGGTGCCCAGGCGCCAGTGCTTGCATTTGCACCCCCCACATCATCCCCTCCCCCCCCCCAGAGAGTTGTAGGTCACTTTTTTGGGGCTTGTTCCCAGTGTTGGGTCACTTTCTTTTGTTTTTGGGCTGATCACTTCCGCGAGCTTCTGACTTCCGACGCCACGAGACCAGAACTGAAAATGCAAAATCCGCCATCTTTGTTCCAGAAAACAAATTGGGCTTGTTTTAGTCATATTTTCAAACAGGCCGGCACCCCCCAGGTTGGCGCCCAGGGGCCATACTCCCTCCCCCACCCCCGTCAGTACACCACTGCCTGCTCCACAAACATCTCCTCCTGTGTTTGGCGGGAGGGGAAATGGGTCAGGCTGGTTGGGAAGGAGAGGGCTATACGACTCTAGCCTCTCTATGAGGTGGTACCAGTAGTCTGGTGAATTGCTGCTGCTAAGCAGCCTACGTGTCCCAGTGTGGCCATTGGACAGCCCACACACCGGAGTGGGGTTGGCATGCAGGGTGGGTTCCATCATCCTTAATGATGAGCGCAATCTTCCCTGTGACTGTCAAAGAACGGGTTCCTGAAGGAATATGTTGAAGAACTCTGAACAGAAATAGAAGAGACCACCTGGAAGTCTCCTCATCCTCCTTCCTATCATTCAATAGAGGGACACCTTCAGAAAGTGGTGGAAAGTCATGTGGTACTAGAGGATGGTGGTCCAGACATCAGGGTCTTGGTACTGAGAGATGCTGGGATTTTTTTGGAGCTGGTTCCTTAAAATGAGAGTCCACATTCCTCTTTTTGGAAGTTTTCCCTCAAGCCTCCAAAGTCTTCCACTTCTTAGGGGAAGCCTGCACCAAGGCTGAAGGGATACCGGATCTGTCCAGAGACAGATTTACAGAGCGGTCTCCCTGATCTGATTCAGAAACTGGTCAAAGGGAGCATTCCATCCTGAGCAGTCTGAGTTTAATCTTCCTCTTCTTCTTTGCCCTGGATTTGAGGGCCAAGGAACTACATCTCCGATCAAGGGTTGAAGAGGTGCACTAGCACCTGAAGTGGAGCACTGACATGGATACTATTTGAAGATAATCAGGTTATTGTCCCAATACTATAGTCTAGATGAATCATCAAGCCACAAGATTCCAAAACTGAAAGAAAAAGGGATAATGGAGGAAGAGGGGATAAAATGGACAAATTGCTACTGTGTAAATTGGAGGCATTCTTTAGCAGCGAAGTAAAATGACTGAAGAGTGAAGGAACTACAAGACTGAAACATATACTGAATAACCATCACCCCAAAAAATAAAAAGATAGTTGTGAAGTATGTACATTTTGTAAGAACAGGAGATTTAGCTTTATTAATTGCCATAACATGGTAAATGAAATGCATCGTACAACACAATATCACTTCAGTCTATCATGACCATTAGAGATGTGACAGTATAGAGGATTCTGCAAACCAATCTCAGTATTTATTTGCAAGTTCCAAATGTTAAGCATTTTCTAATCCAAGTTTTTACATATATTTTTCTCTTTTGGGCAATAAAGAAAGACAACTTTTATTAAGTTTAACCAGTGTTAGAATGTATATTCCCAAGTCTCTATTGAAGTGGCAAAATTTAATTTAAAATAGGATGTGTCATTTGGAGTGTCTTCTACATTCATTAATAATATACAAATATTTTAAAAATAGAGCACAAAATGTGTATATGTAATTAATTGTAAACATGAACTGTTCTTTGACAAAACTATCTGTAAATCAAAAGTTAATAAAGTGCATACAATACATTTTAGTTCTCTTGTGTACAAGCTATTTAAAAAAAACAAAACAAAAAAACATAACTGGTCACTAATTTTT
Organism: Emydura macquarii macquarii; assembly: GCF_026122565.2. Taxonomy (NCBI): domain Eukaryota; kingdom Metazoa; phylum Chordata; order Testudines; family Chelidae; genus Emydura; species Emydura macquarii. The sequence goes on along the minus strand of NW_027131105.1, from coordinate 12,322,505 downwards.
AAAATCGTTTTTAGCTGTTTTAGAAACCTTTTGAGCTAAAGCCATTTGTAACCTTTAGATTCAGTAGCACTTACCTATGAAGCTCTTTCTTTTGTCGCTGAAGTTCAGATGCAAGTAAACTATTTTCTTTCTTTAAGGAAAGGCATTCAGCTTCTAGAACATTCCACTCCTTTCTCAACTTTTCAAGTTCACCTGTAAACAATGTAAAATTACTCTGAGTAAAACCAAAGAAATAATGTTTCAAGTGCCCTCAAAAAGTAACAAAGAAAAATCTGAGAGGACTTGTAAGCAACTGTAACTTGTCAAGTTGATTATTATATTATACAAATTTTGTGGCACAGAAGTAGAACACATTATATATCAAATTATAAGCCAACATTATTAATACTTTGAGACACAAACACTTAGTGCTGCTATTTCTTATAAAAATGCAAGACTATAAAAAGATAAGTCTTTAGAAGTCTATTACTAGAATTTCAAAACTGAAAGTTATGGAAAAGTTTAGCATCTGCTTTTGCAGACGCTGACATCTAACTACAAAATTATTAGCACCAATAGAACTCAGGAGAATTAGGAAAAACAGAAGTCATTAGATTCCATACACGTCCTAGGACCAAGTAACAAAACATTCAAAACAAGCACTTAGAAGCTTGAAACCAAACCTATGAAAATCAGCAACCAGTACAATTAGTAGAGAAAGTCTTGGGATCCGAAAGCCCAGGCTCCAACCCAACCCCCGACATCTACATTGCAATTAAACAGCCCTGTAGCCCCAGCCTGAGTTAGCTGGCATAAACCAGTCAGAGATTTTTAATTGCAGTGTAGACACACCCCCAGAGACCTTCATAAAGAGTAATTAATGCAGAATTCTAAATTTTGTGTATGTGCCAACTTCCATCTACACACTACTGAAGAAATGTCAGTACAAGTATAATCAATACCGCTCTGTTTTATTGTGTATTGTAATCTGTATCCTGAGGCTCCTTGAAATTCTTAATTTAGGTATCAGCTTGGGAAGTTTGTAGCACTCTTTCCTCTAATACAAGTTCAACATAAACACCAGAATTAGGGCTCACACTGAATGATGCTACTGCAGTGCAGTACTATAGGGGTGCAACCATCCATTCATCGTCTATTTATATAGTTTTTGTTTTGGTGCCCACCATTGTAATATCTGAGCACCTCCCATGTTAACAGATTGGCACAGAAAGAGCCCTACTGGATTTCTGGGGTCTCTGGCTCTCTTACTTTCCTTGGTCAAAGGAAGATCCTATTGTAGTGAGAGAGACTGGTTGGGAAAAGTAGTCGTGTCACTCTCGTTCTTGTGGAAAAGCTTTTGTGAAAGAGATGGATCTTGAAACGTGCCCTAAAGGTGCTAGACTTGAGATTAGTTTACTCTCTCCTGAGAGCTTGTTACCTAGCTGAATTCTCTCTTCTGCAAAATGCCTCGTCACTTGCTCTCACTGGGTCATGGTTTGTGACCTCTATTACCCAAGATGAGTACAACAGTCTTGGCAACTGATAGACTGCACTGAAAGGATCAATTCCTTGAACTGGCAGCAGAAGTGGACTGGAAGCCAGTGGATCCTCCAGGCCTCTTAGCCAAATGTCTAGAAGATTACACTGCAGAGACTGTACTGAGCACTTTGCAACTCCTGTGGTATATGTATATTACTATAATATGTGCGATTTTGCCATGCTTTTCAGCTAGTGCCATTATACTCTTATTTCAATGAAAAGCATAGCTAAGTTTATCACTAATATCTTAAACGAATAATTTAGACAACATTTAAACTGCTATTTAAGTAACAAAGCAGTGTAGAATTACTGTGTCATGTATTCATGCAAAGTTTCTAGTTGCATTTCAAATTTGTTTATTTGGATTTTAATAATAAAGAAAATACAGAATAATAATGGCCTGAGTAATTTAATTCTGACACCTCAAAGTGACTGTTACAGTTCTCATCAGAATGAACCATGATCTTCTTACCTTGTAAATGAGTAGCTTCCTCTCTCTGCTGATCCTCGCACTGCTGACATCGCAGCTGGAAACTGGCTTGCAGATTGGCAATTTCTTTTTCGTATTTTGAAGCTTCTTTCCGCCAGTGTTCAAGTTCAGCCCGCACCTTCTGCAGCTCTTCTTGCAAAGCAGCAATATCAGTGTCTCGTTCTGATGCAGCCTTTTCTGCCCCTTGCTGAAGTAGCAGAATCTCATCTTGAGCACTAAGCAATTCATCTCGAGTGCTTGAAATTTCGTTCTCCTTTTCTTCACGAAGATTCTCAATATCTTCCTGCAATCTATGCAGCTGGGCTGGAAAGTAATATATAAAGAATGAATTTTTCTAAGCTATATTTATTACATTTGAAGAAAATCTACAGGAAAAAATCTTTTCCCTTAACCAACTGAATTTCACTAGACTTGAAAAACACAAACATGATTCAAATAGTTAATTTCACAAATATTATACTCTTAAAAGTGTGCTGATGTATCTCTGTTAGCACTATAGTCTAAGTAGATTAATAATGACACCTCTAGCAACTTAGTTCCATCTTTAACTTCATACTTTTGATTAAACTTTGGATGGGAAAGGTTTCTCAGGTCCAGGATGGAATTTTTGGTCAAAACAAGAATGAGTGAGAAACCCCGCAGCCCCACTCACCTGGGATCTGAGAGACCCAGATTCAAATCCCTGCTCTGTCACTGTACACATCCTTAACTATCAGGTATTAGCTACTCTGGAGTGGGTCTCTCTCAATCTCTCCTGTTGCAACTGTTCCACTCTGTATAAATATTCAGTGGAGCACGGACTCAAACCTAAGTCTCCCAAATTGCAGATGAGTGCTCTGACCACCGGGCTATTGGCTATTCTGGAATTGCTCTCTGATTTTCCATGAAAACCTTTTTGAGATAAATTTAGCATAACTTTTTTATTTTTATTACCCTTGCCAAATCTGGCAAAGGACCGGTTCTTCAATAAAGAATGATTTTTTTTGAAAAATTTTGAATTTTAGTTCAGTCTCAGTTATTAATGAATAAAAATTCTAAAAATCCTTTGGGCTGGGGTCAAAAATGGGAAGATTCATATCCAGAGAATATTTTTTTCAGAACGCTATTAGCATTTGAAAAATATGGTCATGTTGTAGGGTAATCTTCATTGTAACAACAGCTGCCAGGCAGAGTTAGAATGGTTTCTGAAACACTGGGTATAATTTGGAGAGCTATCAAATGAAATTTCCATAATATCTTTTTTTTGTTTAGGCAACAGACAAAAGCCATTACCACACCTGCTCTGAACCCTTTATTTAGACAATGACTAATTACATGGGCCCTTACAGTAGTCCTATTCTTCCCATCCATGAATTGAAGGAACCCTTCTCTTGTGGAATCAGCTGCTTCTGTGGCACTGTATCTCCCGACCCCACTCTTCCCTGGACATCACAGACGTGGGTGAAGAAAGAGTGGTGGGCCAGGGATATGATTGATGACCATGGTCCGTTCTCCTGACCCCATGCAGATCTTCTAGAAAATATATTACAGCATCTTCCAGGAGTCCTTTGGTGTAGTGAAACCAGAGAGAGTTCACTGTAAAGCACAACTGTCAAAGAGCTAGCAGAAGAGAAGGGTAGGGCCAGAAGCATAGAACCTCAGTGTGGGTCTGCCAGGTTTGTGGGCAGCCTCCATGGCTTATTTTCTGCCAGTGACAAACCTTCCTCACTCTAGAAAGGAATAAGGGACTCTTGTTGCGATTTCCTCCTCCAGAATCAGATTTCCCACTTCTGCTACTGCTTTGCTTGGTTGGAGAGACTTTTCTGCCAGGCTGTGTTAACAGCACAGCAGGCTCAAATCAGATTATTCCTTCGATTTTTCTGCAGGAAGGCATTACCCCGGGAACAGAGAAAAGCCTACATATTCTTTGCTAGAAGGCATATGCAGCACTCTATACAGTTTTCAGTGTGAGTGGTATATTACTGAAATTATCACCTGTAAACTCATTTGCTGTAGCTATTTTTCTTCTTATAGAAGTTGCTCTTCCTTAGCTTGGTGATGGTAGTTCCAGATCCACAAGTGTGAATGTAAAAGTATTGGATTCCATTTTGCTTTATCTGTTTTGGGTTGGAAAACTCATGGTTTGCCCATTTACCTCAGATGGAAACAGCTAGTAATGCCATTCCTTCATAAAAGTATAGGCAGGGATTCCACTAACATTTATTTCAGATTCTGAATTTGGAAGTAGCTTTGGAGTGGATAAAAGAACTTATATTTAGGAAAATTTTACCAATAAGGGAAGAAGCTGACCAGTGCATAAAACTAAATCGCTGTAAGAGTTGAGCATGCCTGTCAAGTTCAGAATGCCTGTCAAAAGACAATGTAAGGTGGCACAGCAGGCCTTTTTGGAGAATCTAAAGGTGAAAGGGAGAGAGAAAAATATACACTAGAGATTATTTCCTGCTAAAACCTAAAAAATGTAATGTATCAGAAGTGTATGAATCGTTGAGAAGCATAAATTTACACAGCTGGACTCTCAGCTGGATTCAAGAGAAATTAGACTAAGATTTATAGATAGTTATTTCCTTTTATAAAAGTTATCCAATGCCACCAAAAGTGACAAAAACTGATTGACTGACGTATTTTCTTTTGTGTTTTGAGGTATAAAGAATGTAGAGAAATATCAATTATTTCATACCTTGCAGAAATTGTATTTGCTTGGTAGACTCCTCAACCTGCAGTTGGTATGCTTTTCTCTCTTCTTCCAATAGTGCTATAAAAGAAAGTTGAAATATACCTGAAGTTGTAATTAGTTATAAATAAAAAAATATTTTCAGCTGCATAGTTTGATAATGTAAAAATTCATCTAAAAAATCAAATAATTTCCCCCAAAATTTGAGAGATTAAAATAGATTATTTCAACAAATCATGAGCACTAATACATATGCAAATAGTTTAATGCAAAGTTAATACTTGAAAAATGAATTTTGGTAGTAGTATTATTAAACTTAGGTTGTAAAAAATTAATATTGCCAGTCTTTTTGTCTTAGAAATGCAATTGTACCATGTGAGATGGGTAAGGGGGCAGCATACAGAAATAAATTTGTAGAGATTTCCCAAAAGAATGTTGAATATGAGTTTGAGCTACATTACATAATTTTCGGTAAAAGTAAACCAACACTTTTGTTGTTGACACTGTTAATGTTATAACAGAATGTATGACTGGGGAGTCTAAAAAATGATCTAGCTACCAATGAACTCATTAACTACCTTTATTATCCAGCTAAAATAGATTAATCAAAGAATACACACAGATAAATAACTTTTGCATTTCATTAACTCACTTAAAGGTGTGGTACTACTAAAAGGAGACTGTCAAGTCAGTTTAGGCCCAAAATTTAGGTTGTGTATAAAAGATTACTTATAAACTAGAGACTCTGGGAGGTTAAAGATACCCTTTTTTGACATTATATGGGCAGTAAAACTGCGTATCGTGCTAATAAAATATTTGCTGTATTAGACAAAATTGGTTTAAGCATCCCCTTTTAAGAGTAACTGATATATTTACTTATGGACAATTACTCAGATTTACACTTAAATTTGATTCTGCAGGATAGTCATTAAAATTTTATTTATGTCAGTCTCACCTTGAAGTTCAAAGCATTTTTGTTTACTTGTTTTAGCTAGCTCTTGGGCTTTAATCAGCTCCTTGTGCCGCTGCTGAATTTCTTGTTTAGTCTCAGTTTCTGATTGTGCACCCTGCAATTCATCTGATAAAAGAACATTTTTATTTTAAAGTATAAGTTTGCATAGCAACTTTAATTGTACTGCCATGTGAAGACAGGCAATGTTTTTTACTTCAATCATGCAACATTAGTTCAGTAGTCATCACTGGGTTAGGTAGAAGTTAGCCAAAAAGACACAAATTTATTTAGCAGTTTGTTTTAATCTTGAGGGAGATAAAAGTAAAAAAAAATCATAGTTAAATTCAACATGCAAAAAAACAAACAACAGTAACAACATATGCAAGAATCCCAGATTACAAAACACTGAAATCTGAACTTTTAAAAAAATATTGTATAGAGTTGGCATATCTCAGGATTACATTAAAAAAGTCTTGATATTTGATGTTGATATTTAATTATAAATGTTCTTTTTGTGCATGTAATTTATAAAATATAAAAAAAATACACTGAGTTTCTCTGAAAGTCAACTTCACAGGTTGCTAGCACAAAGAATTCAGAAAGTCAGTTCAGCAATGCTAACTGCATAACATGATTTATAATGCCATACCTGGGCTAACATTTTTGAACTTTGGTGTCTAAAGGTAAGCACCTACATGAAAGCATCCTGATTTTACACAAGCGCTACACAAGCCATTTGAAGTCAACAAGAAAAGCAGATATTAAGGCCCAACTGAAAGTCAAGCCAAGTTTTGGCCTAAAAAAATCCTAGTTTCACTGTGATATTATTCTGAAAATATTAAAAGTTACTTTAATCTGAGATGTCTAAGGATATATTTTTAGCTCAAATAATGGTAAGTATATGAATTACAACACATAACTTTTCAAATCTGTTCTCCCCCATCTCAGAGTTTTTGTATTACTTAGATAATTGCACAAATAAAAGACCTCAGGGAATAAAAAGAAATAATTTGTGCCAATGGACTAGAAATATTTATATTTGTCTGAAATAAATACAAAATACTTTTTTAAACTTACATTTTATTGAATACTCAAATAGAAGAAAAGAGAAACATATAAACAAATATGTAAAAATGTTCTTAACTAATAACAGCATATCATTCTCATCATCTATTAATAACTGAGTACTAGTAGTATGGCTTTGGAGCCTACAGTTCTAGCTCCAAGGAATTTGCCATCTTAGTACATGATCCTTGAAACTCTTACTCATTTAATATTTCTTATGCAAGGATCATTCAACATAAGGTTTGTAAAATCAGGCCCTTAAATGGACACAGACAATAATGTCAAACTACACATGATACATGAATGGGAGCTAGAAACTTCAAAGAATTCAAGTTAACTGTCTGGTTGTAGAAAAACACGAAGAACAAGACAGTCCAGCTATCAGACATGAGAAACAAAAAAGCATGTATTACATAATTTATGGTTAAGCAACTGGCAATCCCAAAATCCATACAGAACTAAAATTAATTGATACTGTGCAGAAGAAAAACCCTATTCAAGACCCAGAGATACTTTTGCTGGAGAGTCCAGACAAACTATTAATGAATGTTCATACTTAAGTTTTACTTTTGCTATATATTGTTTATACTTGTTTACTGTATTTAGCTTTATATTAGATCAAGGAAATAACTGTTCTAGTTGGTTCCTTGTCTCAAATTATTATTTTTCTTAAATAAGCTAGTTATCATTTCACCATACCGCCACAAAGTACTTATCATATCACATCTCTCCAGAAAAATATCTTGTGCTTGTCTTATTCGTGTAGTAATAAACTCCATGTCTTGGACCACTTGCAATTTCTTTAACCACATATTAATGGATTTTCCCCTTGAACGCCAAAGTAGCGTTATACATTTCCATGCTGTGGTAGTTAACATCCTGAACATGGATTTTTCTTTGTGGCTGACCACTGTTGCAGGTGTCTCCCCTAAAATATAACAAATTGGATTTTTGTCAAACTGAGTATTATATATATATTTCATGTTGCGTGTGTCCACGTTTGTCTTATTCTATCTTCAAAATATAGGAAAGGTGTCCATTACAATATCTCCAGCAGAGAAGAGAAATGTAACAGAATAGCTTTTTGATCATAACAAAGGTATAAAAATTAAGTCCTACAATTAATTTCAACAGCAATTTCCTTGTGGATGGCCAAGTAATGCCGCCAGCTTTTTTAAAAAATACATTTTTAAAGTTTAGATTTTTACAGAGTGGGATTATGAAAAAGGAGAACAAAAAGGGAAAACTGAAAAATTGAACTAAATATTTTCTTCTATGGTCTATTGGAGCTACTAACCCCAGTTTCTCTTTATTACAGAGGTATTGTGCTCAGTCTCCCAAAGATAAATCCTAGTGTAGGTGGACATTTTGTCCTGCCTAATGAGATTATCAACCTCTTCATTCATGTACTGAAAACAAGCTGCGTTCAAGTCAGGTATGGGAAAACAGTGTACCACCCACAGACAGAGTAGAAGTCTCAGCTAAGATCTTTGGTAGATCATTTGAAGATCCCATTTTAACAGTAACACTGTTCCCTAGGAGCTGGAAAACTATTCAAGTTATCAGACAGGCCCACAGAGTTGGAGAAGGCAATAGCCAAACTTCTGTTTGTTTTTTCTCCCCCCCAACTCCCGCCCCCCAATGACCAAATGAATATTTATTTATACAAAGTGGAACAGCTCAAACAGGGGAGACTGATTCTGAGCAGAGGGTTGAACCCAGATCTCGCTCTCAGTCTCTCCTATTTGAGCTGTTCCACTTTGCATAAATAAATATTCATTGGGTCAGAGAGATGGGGGGGAGACTGATTGTAGCTCAGTAACTAGGGCACTCACCTGGAATGTGGGAGACACATTCAATTCCTTGCTCTCCCTGATTCTGAGCAGGGACTTGAGCCCAGGTCTCCCACATTGACCAGAAATGCCATCCGGGACCTGAGAAACCTCTCTCAACATAGTTTCCTCAAGCCCAGTACATCTCAAACATTGTCAGCTTTTATAAATCAATGTTTTCCAATGAAGAAAATTTCATCAAAAAGTTATCAACCATCTCTACATAGTAATCGCAGATTACTGAACTGTGTGGCACTTAGGATGTAAATATATAATTTTGTTCTGCAGAACAACTTTAATCAAATTGAAACACTGTCTACTGCTCTATTCCCTTGCTTATGGTAATTCTGCATGCAATTCTAAAAGACTGGGCCTAATGTTTTGACCATTCTAGATTTAATTAAGGATTTCCATAACATCTGTGGAATGTATATTTCCAAATCTAGAGTAGCACAAGGTATTTTCTTAACTGTAAATGGGTCCAGAGTATGCCTGTCCCAAAATAAATATTATACAATTTTCTCTCGAATTGCCACACAAAGAATTGCAGAGGGAATTCATATAAACTTATCAGTGATCTAAGAGTTATACTGCTTAGTGGTAAACCATTTCAATCTTTAAGAATTAAGCTTTCATTTGGGGACAAAGTGAAAGGAATAAACAAGAAAAATATTTTAGAATATTTATCTAAAATTAATTTTCTTCATCAAAATGATATTTCTTGATCTCAACAAATAGTTGTGACCTATCGCAGATAGAATTAATAAAGCAAAGATAAAAATAAAACAAAGCCAAAATAAAGGCAGACACTGACACAAACTAAAGTGTGATAGGGAAAAAAAAAGGACATACAATTTTTTATTTTATATAGACACATCTCATTGGGAGTTGCAAGGATGAGAGTTTTTAAAAGTGAGAAATAGGTAGTTTTCCCCAAAATATTCCCCTAATCATTCTGGTATGAGCAAATCCAAAGGGAAGTATAAATTGCCATCGTAAGTGCAGAAGGCATCCAACTTCCAAAAGATCTAGAGCAAGAGGATAAACTATATTCGTAAGTATTAGAAAACCTTCAGTTGATATCAGGCAGGCTGATTTGCTATGTACCAAAACGAGACAAAAGTGCAGGGGGCAACATTCAAAACAGCTTCAGGACAAATGCCCAAGATTATATGTATCAAAGATAATCAGAAATCCCGGGGCACAGAAGGTGTCAGTGTTGGCTCCAACACATCTGCCAACCCGTAAAGGTTGCGCCCCACATCAAAGTATCAATGCACTGAACAAATAAGTCAATCACTTCCTTCAATATCAAGGATTTCTTCAATTTTGTCTCCATGGATAATGTTAGAACTGCTGTGTAAAGGTTAGTACAATCTAGGCCAAGGCATGAGATATTTGTTCCCCCTCCAACATGGCTCAAGGAAAAAAGTATGAACATGGCTCTCAGCCTTAGGAAGAACATCCATGTCACAAACATGAGAGGCATATCATATGGTCTGTGAGACACAACTTGTGGAAACATTTTCCACACAACTTAAATTATTTTTCTAATGTCAGAATCTGAATAATTTACGGTCCCATAAAGTTATTACAGGAAAAATAAAACCCAGATCAGACCAAAACTTCCAAGTCTGATGGCAGAAAGGAAAAAAAACAAACAAACCACCAAGATAATTTCATCTATATGGTTGCCAAGTGGTCTTGATGTACCTATCTAAGCACAGAACCCTGTTTAGATAGGTTAGAACCTCTGCCCTTTTAGTTGTCCCATATCCATGTGCGTCTGTAAGAGTCAGTATCTGTGGAAGCAATTTCATGAAGTAAGACATTTGCACAGCTCTCATACTTGAGGCAGCTAGCTCGGTTCCAGGACTCTTGCAGGACCCTATGTAACACTGAGCCTCTCTTTGGGGAAAAACATTGTTCAATTGAAATCAAATAAATTAGATTAAAAACGTGAGTTTTCGTCAAATTCCTGAAACACAGAGTATACAAACTGTAGTAAGTAACAACTGAATGTATCATTTGCAATGTAAAGAAATATTAGGAAGTTGATGATCAGAACTATCAGTGCTGGCTGTCTTGATTGTTTCCTGGTTGTTTATTTGTTGGACACGGACACCTATTTTTAATTCTGCAACTGTTCTTTGTAATTATCATCCACTGATAGACTTAGCCTGTCTTTGAAGGGCAGATTTCAAGAAACCTCTATTAGAGGCTGATAAATACATTACCTCATCAAGAAAACAGAGTCTGGCAAATGCACAGAAGTATTATGGATATTTTTTTTCACACTTCAGCTTGTATAAAGTAGAAACTGGGTTAATAAATTTGAAGTTTAATGATAGAACACACACATGGAGGAAACAGAAGCAGAGTTAAATATTTTACCATCCTCTTGTTCCATGAATTACAGAAATTTTCTAAGTTGTTTTCTACAGTCCAGTAAATAATTCAACAAACTGGAACACTAGTTTTCCATCTGACACATCTGCATGTCCCCTAGAAGGCCTAAGAACAGCTTCTGGTTCGGAAAAGTTTTTGTCTTCCCATGGCTCTCTTAATGCATAACTAAGCCAACCGAGTTCTGCTCTAACAAATAATATCCTCTTATTAGGGAGGGAAGCCAGATGCCTAATGCAGCAGTCTGACAAAATTTGTTGAATAAAAATCGCTGATTTACAAGGCTGTGTGTGAAATTATTACGGAGGGATTAATGAATTATATTTCAACTTTGGAAGTCCATTCCTGGTAGAAATATATATATATGAAATGTGGGTAAACAGGAATTTGCTAATTTACTATATTACATATTGAAAATTATTTCTTGGCCTTATGTCCTGCATATGAAGAACTGCAGACACATTCTGAAGCATGCACACATATTTTGTATTTCAAGGTTTGTCTACTTGAACAACACATTATGATAAAATTCACAACCAGTAATATTCACATAGCTTTTCCCCCAAAGAAGAAACATATTCCACACATTGAAATTTACTATAAAAAATATTAAGGTAATTATGTTAATTTATGGAACAATGACAGTATTAAGTTTTATCTATTGACAAAGGAAGTCAGTGCACACATCCATGTTCCCATTAATGGCATTAATTACAGCTACTAAATCAGCCAAACATATTGGTACATCCCCGACTTCTCAAACACTTGAATTTTTAAACTGTTTCACCAGACTCCAATCTGCCAAAATAAGCTATACTCGTGTTTTACAATATTTTTGTTGGTTAGCTATTTTACTGAGCATTTTGTAATTTCTCTGAAACACTTTAGATATAAAAATCTCTCATCTTTTCTAGCAAAAAACTGGGAAAATATATACAACTGAGGAAGAGATCTTATGTTAGACTTTCAAGTTTCTGTATGGTTTCCAATTTTTGTGAGCAAACAAAAAAAGTTAGTAATATTCCTTTCATTTGTAACCCAACATAAAAATTGGCTATGTTTTGTTTAGCAAAACCTGAAAATCTATTATAATATCTATGATAAACCATAAATACATTCATAATTTAAAATGTAACCGTTCTATAAATACAAATAATAAAAGTTGCAAACTAATGAGTCTTTTTTACCACCGATGGAAACAATTTGCACAGATAACACCCAATAATACCTAAAATGGCTAACAATGATCAGAAGGGACAGATGGATTATTAATCAAGAACAGAACATGTAGAGAAACTATTATTTTCCTGACTCGTGCTTTAAGTTACCATGAAGATTTATTTTAGCAGCATTTGTGTGAACTGATTAAAAGATTAATCTAATTTTAAGTGTCACTTATCTCTATACTAACATTTGACTATATTATTTTATTTCAGCCAAATGAATAATTTCTTTTCAAATATACTTCATTCATAAAGTAATTCAAATGTTTAAATTTGAGCACTTCTCTCTTAACTACAAATATCCATCTGACAGAAATACGGAGCCCTAGAATGAAATCTGCACATATTATTCAGAATGTGGATCTATCATACCACATCTTAAAGTTAAAAAAATGTAAATTTGTATACCTTTTAGAAGAGATACTTTAGCAATAGGTTCATTTAGCTCTTCTTGTTCATCCATTTGGGCATCTAAAACAAAAAAGTTAAATTGCTTTAAAATAGCAGGTAAACTAGAGTCAGGTTCCACAAACAGAATCTACAAACAGATCAGAGAAACCTTTACTGTTGTCTCTAAACATGAAGTGTAGTTTACATTCTAGATTCTAAAAGCAAACCTTAACCTAAGAATTTACCAACATCAAAGTCATTTTGCAGAAATTTACACTCAAGACTTACCTGTAGTGTCGTCACTGCTTTTTTCCTTGCTTGGACTAAGAGTATCGGACAAATCAGATTCTTTTGCTCTTGCTTGGTTTTCTGTAAGAGACAAGGAAAATCTCAACTGAAATGTGTGTGTGTTTCCTATAGTTCTCCCCTCCCCACTATAAATTCTAGATCTACTGCTAGATGCTGCTTAAAGTGTAGAACTGAAGAAAACTGTTACACTTATGCTTTAATAAAAACCAATCTTTTTCTTATGTCTTTAAAATCCCATTCCAAAATGGATTAAACATCCGTAGGATCACATATCTAATGTTACAGTCTAACATGAGATGGTAACTGCCTCATAGATAGCCTGGGCTTTTGTTTAAAGCTGTACTCTTGCCAGTTGGGACCCAGTGAAAAGCTGGTTGTTTTGTTCAGTCTTTCCGGGAACAAATCAGAAAAAACAGCAGCAACATTTCCAGAACAATACAGATATTGTATCATGATGGAAAGAAAATGCTGCTGAGAACAAAACTTGATTTTGCAGTGTTTTGGATAAGTAAAACAACAGCAATAGATGTCTATGTGCATTGTATTGTAATATAAATTTGAAATGAACTATGATTAAAGATTAATCTTAGTAATGTGAATATCAGTACTTCAACTAGTTTTTTAGAAACAATTTTAAATTTAGGTTATGTTAAATAGGAAATGGTCTACATGTTTGCACAAAAGCATCTCTGAAAGGGCTTATGGATCAGCCTTCTATAGTCTGTCCACTAGATAGTTACATAAAGTTTAGTGGAAACATGGGAGCAATTTTTTTTTTTTACCAAGTCTAGGGGCCTCACATGGAGAGAAAAAGGGAGGGGAAATGCACTTCATTATACTAATCATCCTTTTCCCACACAACAGACGCTTGACTCAACAAAGCCAAAGACTCACTTTATGTGCCTGTAATAGCTTAATTTTATTTCTGAACTTCAAGTTAGCTCATATGGATGCACACACCATTAACAAAGACACTGTGGCGATGAACCAAAAGACAAGATTTATTAATCATGCCATCAACATCAAGGCTTGAGGACACATCATAAACTATTCTTGACTCATTGCACTCCGGTTTGTTTGGATAGCACTGTTGCCTACCCACAAATTGGTGGACCTTTCTCCTGGGGCACAAGTGCCAGGTAATGAGGGATTTAGATAGACAGCTATTATATTGCTCCCAGTGTACAGTCTTTCCTTTCATATCAGCATGAAGCAGTCATCACAAATCCTCTCTTCACCTGCTGGTATTTAATGTACATGCCAAAAAAAAGCATCTGGCAGAAGAGTGAAGGAAAGACATATAGTTATAGACAAATAAGTGCAGGGGAAACCTATTAGGATTGGTATATCAAATTATGTAAAAGAAAGTTATCCGACATTGTGAGTTTGCTATTTCTTGTCAGACAATGATTCTGTGGAACTGAAAATTCAACAGAATCTACAGCACTTGCTCTGGGAAAAAACAAATGGTCAAAGGGAAAGACACAGATAGATTAATTGAATACGCTTTTTCTTTTCATACTGGGCAAAGTAAAAGATTGTACCAGGTCATTATGGCAGAGGCACATCCAGTTGTGTGGGTCACAGAAGAAGATAAACAAACAATGTACCTCACAGACAGACATTAGTCAAGAAAAAAGGCAGAAGCCATCAAAATAGGGGAAGGCATAAGACTTATGGTTCATGAATTTTAGCAGCTATTCCTTGCTCTGCTTCACACTTCATATTCTACCAGGGACAAGTTGCTTAACCTTAGCAACCTAACTTACCCTGTCTATAGGATCAGAGTAGTGCTTCTCTACCTTACAGGGACAAGAGGTTTCATTCAGTAATGTTTTTAAAGCACTTTTTGATACTTGGATAGAAGCACATAGTATGTACCAAATAATTATAACCCAGTCCATAAAATTGGCTTTGGAGCTCTGACAAACATTAATCAAAATAACTATTTGCTTTAAAACCTAGGTGCTAGACTAGCACTGTCAAGTTTAGGAGCTAAAAGCTACTCCTATGTTGGTTATGTTAGTGGCTATTCCAGAAATGTTAAGATGAACATATTTTACATCAAGATAACTGAATTTTCACACATATAAGGAAGTGCAATTATTTGTTTCATGCAAATTAGGAGGAAAGGTACAAGATCTAGACCCTGGATTCCATCTCTTTCTCACTCACACACTCTCTCTCTCTGGATCCATAAGGGTTAAACTTCACTGGATTTTAGGGGACATTATGTGCAGGCTCTGCTTCTGAAATGGCAGTAGTCAAAAGGATAAGGACTTGCCTACATGGTAAGTTACTGCACAAGCTGGGACATGAATATACCACACAACAGCTTGCTGCTCAGTAACTCAGTGAAAGTCCTGGAGTGTGGCTTAGCATACTGCTGCTTGAAAACGCAGTACGCTAAGCTGCTTCACTGCACTGTAGCAGTGTCCATGCAGCGAATCACTGTGTGGCAAACTGGTGTGCTACAGAGTCACACATCCTGGCTCATCTATATGGTGAGTTACTGTGTGACAAGTCCTGAGTAGCTTGATAGGTTGAGGAACTAGCTTTCTATTCTGGAAACCAGGATGCAACAAGTGCAAATGACTTTGGTGGCCTTATCCTACTTCCACATGGACATTTGCCTGGACTAATGCCATAATGCTCAGGTAGTTTTTCGGTAGTCCTTGGTTAAAAGCCTAAAAAAATAATAGGTATATTTTCAGGAGAAAAAGTGGCAGTCTTAAGGAAGGAAATTCATTCAGTAGAGTTCAATTCTGACCTCAGTTACTCAGAGCTTACCCCAATGTAACTGAGATCAAAATCTGGCCCAATAGCGAATTGTACAACTATTTAGTTCAAGTCACTTATTAGTCCCTTACTTCCATGAATTCTAAGCTCACTTTTTCAAAATTTTCAAGTATTTCACTTTGGTGAAAAACTTTATTTTAATATACCACAATTTGGTAGCACAAAGCTGTTTCCTAGGATTTTTCTTTCATTTCAATCTTTTCACACTTTCAATAGCGAAAGTGAGCTACTTTAATACATTAATAATAAAATAAAGTCTATTTTAAAATTTGTTGATACCATATTTATCACGTAGTTGGACTGTATTAACAAATACTAAATATAGCTCACCATTTTGCAAGATAATACTGGCATGCAAGTGTTAAATTACAGTTATGCTTATTGTATGCATTCTTTTGCCTAACATGGCATGTTGTCTGGAGTTTGCACAAGCTTGGTAACAAGCTAAAATGGAGTTGCACAGAGAAAATAAAATAAAGATCTAGATAAAAAACAGAATTCTAACAACAAAGTTGGAATCTTGAATGACCAAAACTTGTTTAATGTAACAATATCTATGCTGACTGATGGGCAGAAAACTTAAAGAAATCAGTACCCTAATATATTAAAAAATATTCATGAAAAGAGTGAAAAAAGCACTTACTTTACCACTACGTTCACTGAACAAACAAAATATTAAAATGTTATTATGTTCAATGTGGGGAGTATCATAAATTACACACATTTGTGGCACTCCTTATTTTGACTCTGCAATGTGAGTTAATTATTAATTATTAATCATGATGATGTAATGATTAATCATTAATGATTAATAATAAGGAACTTAAGTTGCCCATGAATGAATATTTGTATTTTAGCTTTCCTTATAAAAAGATCACGAAACAAGGAAGTGACAAACTTTAAAGGGTTGCACACATTCATGTTTTATCTTTATAAGATTATGGCTCATTTTAACACTGTTAGAATATTCCTAGATTATAAACAAATTGCAAAACCCCACATCTTTTTCCTCTGATCTGTTAACTAAAACTGACCAACATTTTCTGGTTCTGCTCATAATGAAAAATTCAGTCTGAAATTTATTTAATAGTGAGAGATTTTAAACAAACTTGCAAAAATGAATTCCTTTTTAAAAAATCATTGGCTGAGAAATCCAGAGGTGAGAAGTCAGTTAAGACCAGTCCTCCACACACTCCTACCCCTCAAAGAATAGTTTCCTTATGTTTTTTTCCCGTAAAATAGCTGTATAGTGATGTATCAGTGAACACTACATGCATTTACTCTCTTTGTGAACTTTTAAAAAAATTACCTTATATTTCCAATATTTAACAAAAAATTACTAAATTGTTGGTTTAAATCAGAATATAGGCAGCATTGCATTATTCAGAAACATTTATTTTAAACACATCCACTACATAAAACTTGCTTCAAAAACAGTTATATAAATCATAAGTCTAACCTTTCAAAAGCTTTGTTTCTTCCACTTTGGTTAGATGTCCTTCGTCTATGAACTTGTCTGCCAAACAAAATAAATGTTACTATCCAAGTTCAAATTCAGCAAGCATTTCTCTGCACACGTCTGTGTGATCTACATTCCATGACCAAATTTAAAGCTGACGGTATTACTCCATACCCATGCTTGAACAAAAACTTAATTCTGGCATGGGAAGCATATCATCACCCAGCTAACTATAACTTTGCTGTAATACAAAGCATAATGAACACAGCACAAATTATGTCAAGTATTTGCTTTTACTCTTTAATAATATCTATTCTTAAATACTTCAGCTAATTAATGATTATTTTTACTTTGTCAAGTTAATCAAAAGGGTTTTTATATACAACTGAAAAGTCAAACTGAGAACAATTAGCATTTACCAGCTTCTTAGAAAATCTAGGTCATTTATCAGAAAGTGGAGTTTCTGAATTTATTGCCTTCCCAGATCTCCACTTTTAGTTCTGTAGCAGGTGGCCACAAAGATGGCCATGAGCAAAAACCATTTTACACAAAAGGAGAGAATGGGATGATGAGCATGTATTCAAATGGGCTTGGACAGTGGGCATTTACCACAAGGTTTGGCTCCAAGGGTAACAGACTTAGCAGTGAAGCATAAATAAGAAACTGCCTTAGGGAACCTGTTATGGAAGACCCCAATGGGAACTGTCCTAGCCTTCCCAAAAATAAAGGAAATCTTAAGTTGTAATACGATGGGCAGTAAAACAAACAATCCTTCCCCCCACTAATTAACATGAAAGATGCTAACAGCAAGGCCCCTGACAGCATCTTGAGCTCTTCTCCCCTCTCTGATTACAGGAAGATCTGCTTGTGTTTTTGTTTTGTTCTGTTTTTTTGGAGCGGAAAGATATAGGAGGCTGTTTTTTTAAGTGAGAGCAATAGTTGTAGATATTGTTCTGGATATAGTGAAAATGTTTAATCAAAAAGATAGGCACCCAAGAGTCTGAGGTAATCCTGCTCCAGATCTGAAACAACAGTAAAATGTTTCTTCCTAGAGCTGAAGCAACTGGGCATCTAAAATAGTGAATGTCAGTGAAAATTGGGTAGGATATGAGGCTAAAATAGGGAAAGTACAAGTTAAAAATTATTTAGACAAGTTAGATGTCTTTAAGTCACCAGGGCCTGATGAAATACTCCTAGAATAGTCAAGAAGCTGACTGAGGAGATATTTGAGCCATTAGCGATCATCTTCAAAAAGTCATGGAAAACAGGAGAGATTCTAGAGGACTGGAAAAGGGCAAATAAAGTGCCAACCAATAAAAGGGGAAATAAGGAAAACCTGGGAAATTACAGACCAGTCAGTTTAATGTCAGTACCCAGAAAGACAATGGAGCAAATAATTAAGCAATCAATTTGTAAATACCTAGAAGATAATAAAGTGATATGTAACATTCAGCATGGATTTGTCAAGAACAAATCATGTCAAACCAACCTGATAGCTTTCTTTGACAGGATAACAAGCTTTGTGGATAGAGGGAAGCAGAAGACGTGGTATATCTTGACTTTAGTAAGGCTTTTGATACCGTCTCAAATGACCTTCTAATAAACAAACTAAGGAAATACAACCTTGATGGAGTTACTATAAGTTGGGTGCATAACTGGTTGGAAAACAGTTCCCAAAGAGTAATCAGAGGCTCACAGTCAAGTTGGAAGGGCATATCAAGTGGGGTCCTGCAGAGATCAGTTCTGGCCCCGATTCTGTTCAATATCTTCATCAATAATCTAGATAATGGCATAGAGAGTATACTTACAAAGTTTGTGGATGATACCAAGATGAGAGGGATTGCAAGTGCTTTGGAAGATAGGATTAAAATTCAGAATATTCTGGACAAATTGGAGAAATGGCCTAAAGTAGACAGGATGAAATTCAATAAGGACAAATGCAAAGTATTCCACTTAGGAAGGAACAATCAATTGCACACATACACAATGGGAAATGGCTGCCTAGGAAAGAGTACTGCAGAAAGGGATCTGGGGGTCATAGTGGATCACAAACTAGATGAGTCAACAGTGTAACACTGTTGCCAAAAAAAAAAAAAAAAAAAAGCAATCATCATTCTGGGATGTATTAGCAGAAGTGTGGTAAGCAAGACACAAGAAGTAATTCTTCCACTCTACTCCACACTGATCAGGCCTCAACTGGAGTAGTGTGTCCAGTTCCAGGAGTCACACTTCAGGAAAGATGTGGACAAATTGGAGAAAGTCCAGAGAGGAGCAACAATAATTAAAGGTCAAGCAAACATGACCTAGGAGGGAAGATTGACAAAATTGGGTTTGTTTCATCTAGAGAAGATTGAGGGGAGCCATGATAACTGTTTTCAAGTACATAAAAGGTTGTTACAAGGAGAATGAAAAAAAATTGTTCTCCTTAACCTCTGAGGCTAGGAAAAGGAGTAATGGACTTAATCTGAAATAAGGGCAGTTTAGGTTGGACATTAAGAAAAAATTCCTAACAGTCAAGGTAGTTAAGGACTGGAATAAATTGCCTAGGGAAGTTGTGGAATCTCCATCAGTGGAGACTTTTAAGAGCAGGTTAGACAAACACCTGTCAGGGATGGTCTAGATAATGCTTGGTCCTGATGTAAGTGCAGGAGACTGGACTAGATGACCTCTCAAGGTCCCTTCCAGTCCTATGATTCTGTGAACATGCTAAAGAAAGACAAGAGTTGTTAGAGCTGGTTACCTTTAGCTTTTCTCTGGCTGTAAGCTTTGGATTTAGATTCCTGCCTGCAAAAGTAACGCTGAAGCTTGTTTTCAGTCTGTACTTCACTAGAGATTGCCTCATGAAAAAAGATTAAGTAAAATGTGTGTATCCTCCATGAAGCCAGTGTGGGGAGGTAGTTTTTGCCCTCCAAGACCACCTTTTGAGGTTAAGTTCCCAGTGTGTCTCTGAACATAAAGGGAGTGCAAAGAGAAAGTTTGAAGGAGATATCTGCACCCCTGAACAAACTAAGAGAGATCTACAAGCAAGACTGGATGTGGCCAAGATATTGCCCCTTAATAGGATGAATCTTGAGCAACATTGTTGAGTACATTCACAGTGAAAAAGTACTTTGAGAGGTTGCTGAAGCACAATAGAGCCACCAAGTTCACAACTGGTTTCCTCTTCCACCAGTCATTCAGACCTAGCTACAGTAGTTGTATGATGCCATGGTAGGTGGGTTGTGTGTATATGGGAGGCCTCAATGGATCCCCTGCCTATGGCTGCAGAGAAGAGCTGCAGGTCAGGCATTTTCTACCCTTTTTTCTGGCTTTTTTTGGGGAGAGGGGAGGAGAATGGAGGAGCAGGGCAGAGAAGGGGAAATGTTCTTTGTCTTGCCTTGTTCCATGTTGTTACAGAACTCTGCTGAGGATTGGGAAAAAGACTGGATTTCAGACACACACCAGCCGCAGCTGCTTTTAGCAAAGGAAGAAAGCACCTGGGAAAGTCTGCCTGCACCCCTGGGGAAGGAACTGGATATAAGAATCCTGCATCCACATTAGCTACCCACTTCCCTGATTTACAGATGAGACTGACTCCATTCATAATGGTGGCAGCCACATCATCAAACAATTAGTTAGAATGGGTATATAACCAGTTTATGGCAGAAAAATGTGTTGCTGATTTTGGACTCTCCACAAATCCATGCATTCATGGCCAAAACTAAAAGTTTACAATTAGTATAAAAACGAAGTTGGTCTTTTTGAGCTCGGTCTATTTCCCTGGCCAACTCAAACTTCTTTCAGCAGTGTATTTTCTACATGTTTTTTATTAAGAATTCTGATTAAAAAAAAGTATTTTTTAAAAATATTTGTTTCCTCCATCACAGTGATTCATAGTGTGTTCGTGTGTGTGTGGAGAGAGTTTATGAGTTTTAATGCAGGCTTTGCAGATCAGTTTGATATTTGGCATAACTTCTTCAGTAAACAATTGCACCAACATCACACATGAATACAAGTGATTAATTAAAAACTGCTATTGATATTTTCCAGTTTTAGTGACTGAAGTTACTATATACTGTATAACAATTTAACAACAGTATGCACTGCAAGATACAAAATGCAATGAAGTATCAACAAAGTTCAAAGAAAATGGAAGAGTTTGTTTTGGCTTGTTCATATTTATACATAGTAATAAATACACAGGACTTAGTGATATGTGTAGAAGATTGTGACACCTTGCATACCAACTTTGAAGAGTGGCAACATAGTTTTGAGCAGGCTAGACTTAGAGTGAATATTGGTAGAATGGAGGCTATGATAATTGTGGGAGCTGGACTCACCATAAAGGTCATCACAGACAGACAGCTTAGAAGAGTGAAATAATATAAATACCTAGGATCAATGGTTGCTGCCAGTGGTGCCCAGCATTTTGGTGCAAATGGAGGAAACTGACCCCAGTTCCTTGTGACAAGAAGATGCCAATAATGTTAAAAAATAAAATGCATAAAACTGTAATTTGGTCCATCCTAAAGTACAGAACAGAGATTAGGCCAACCACAAGAAAAGATTTCAATATGCTCTCCACCACAGAAATGAAGATGTTGAGATGGGTCAAATGGTAGAACACTCCGTGATAGAAAACAAAATGAGGCTGTAAGGGGCCTAATGCGGGTTGCTCCAACTGAAGACAAATTGAGGAAGGTTAGGCTATGTTGGTATGAGCACATCTAGCTGAGACCTGACAGCTATAGTTGTAGGATGGCTCTTGAAATGGTTATGGATGGAAGATGACCAAGGGGGAAACTGAAGTCTTGATACATGGACCAGATACTAGCGGCCCTCAGAGAATCCAATCTGTACAACAGCCTGGAATATAATTATGAGTTTTGGAAGACATCTATAAAAGCTGCTTATCCTTAATAGGGAAGTGGCAAGAAAGAAGGAAAAGAAACACATGGGACCAAATTCTGCCACCTTTACTCAAGATTAGTACCTTATTCCACAATTTTGCAGTAAATTACTACTCAACATGAGTAAGGCTAGTAGACATTGAATTTGTTAGAGAACTTAAAGTATTCCTATCTATCTTTTTGACAAATTTATTTTAGAGAGGGTCTTACAAAGTAAACTCTTCGAATAAAAACAGATATATCTATATTTTGGTTGCATATGTTTATGCATTTGTTAAAGTTTTTGATTACCATACCAGAATTGATATTTTCTAGTGACTGCTCCTCAAGAAGCCAACATACCAGTTCAATATAATAATTTATTATAAGAATTCTTTACTGATTATCTGTGTACTTTAAAGGTAAAGTGCAAGTAATTGTTTTAACGTAAGCTTGCATCTTTTTTTTTTGGTTCTTTATGATGAATGAATGTGACCTGAAGAGGTGTTTTGGGGTGGGTGTTAGAGTTTTCTGCTTGTTTTTCTGCCTTAGAATTACCCTTTGTCTTTTCAGTTTATATTTCAAGATCTTTGGGAAAGGGACTGTCTTATTATTTATATTACTGTAGCACCTAGGAGCCATAGTCGTGGACTAGGACCCCATTGTGCAAGGCACTGTACGTTTGTACAGCATCTAGCAGGCCCCATAGGCACTATTGCTACTATAGTAATAACAATGTTAAGTCTTCTTTTGCTCAGAACAGTTTAGGTGTGTCAGCTCGCAATAAACATGAAGGGAGTGGAGTTGTTGGATCTTTAACAAGGACATCTTTTATCCAAAGTGTCAGTGGCTGAAGTTATATAAATGTTAAAAATAATTATCCTCCATGTTTGAAGTCTGACTGAAATCCCTTTCCCCTCTTAATTGCTAATACTTCAGTCAAAGCATCAAAGAGTCTCCCAGGGTAGAGACAAAATGTTAAACGTAATGAAAACAAAAACATAACATGCTTTCAAGCCCAATTAATACATCAGAAAGAAGCAAAAGGACACAAGCCCAATTTTTCCCTTTGCAGGTCACCTTTAAT
This sequence comes from Emydura macquarii macquarii, assembly GCF_026122565.2. Taxonomy (NCBI): domain Eukaryota; kingdom Metazoa; phylum Chordata; order Testudines; family Chelidae; genus Emydura; species Emydura macquarii. Next base: position 12,299,436 of record NW_027131105.1, on the reverse strand, counting down.
TTTACTTATGAAAACATTAGAAATGACCATTAAAATAATTAAAAGAAATTTCCACTATTAAAAATAAAAAACTTGCTTAAAGGTGTAAGGGAAGAGTTAGTCATACATAAAATATACCCACTTTTATTAAAAAGCACAGAAATAAAGGTTAAAATACCAATGGGAGAACAAAGAGGCAGGCTTAAAAGAGGGAAGAAAATGCCCATTGCATTGCTTTCCTCTTATCTGCATGGTGTTTTCACCACTTTTGGTATCATCAAGTGTCCCACATTAATAAGAACAATGTATCACTACAGACCTAACAAAAGACTACTAAGTGAAATCCTGGCCCCACTGAAATCAATTGAAGTTTTGCCACTGACTTCAAAGGGACCAGGATTTCAACTTAAAAATATGGTGAAGCAGTTCAGCAGTTAATGCAAAAAGCTGTGAGAAATGGAAGGAATAGGCGAGGAGCAATCAACCAACATATCAAGCTACTGTTCTCCCAGCCCATTCAAAACAGGGTTTCACAAAACTTTTCAGATAGTGTGGCCCAAATCTTAAGGCTGGCAGAGGCTGGGATTTTCAAAGGAGCCTAAGGAAACTAGATGCCAAATTTCCATTCTAATTGAAGGGGGATTTTGCTGCAAATTCCCTTAGGCTCTTCAGCAAATGTGAGCCTTTGTGTCTTCTGAACTATATACTACCTTTCCTGCCTCCAATTTGTGATTGCGCCAACTTCCTTTCTTCTCTCCCATTAGTGATCACATAACACCTCTGTGGCAACCACAGTAGCTGGTTACCTGGATTACAACATTTATGGAACACAGTAAGTATTTTGTTCTCTTTAAGAGTTAATCACAGTCTTCTTATGCTCTTCATTTCATCTTCTATTTTTCTTCTCCCGCATTTCTGCTTTGCTACCACATGGTTCCCCTTTCTCCCTATCTCTGCAGACATGCTTCCCTTCTCCTCTGCACCCCTAGAAAAGCTGCTCAGCCAACATGACATCCTCTTCTCTTCTGGACATACTGCATGGCTGTCTCATTCTCTTCTCTCCTAGACATTTCTCTCCTGCTGGAGCCTGGCAGATCCAGTCTTACTGGTTCCTTTACTTCTCTTTTGTAGCAGCAGACACTAGCAGTGGAACCTATACTGGCAGCTCATTTTCAGGCATTTTTATAGCTCTCCGGTCTCTCCCTGTGCAATGAAAAATCTGGACAATTGTAAAAATTCCTGGAAACAAAGAGAAAAATCAGTATCATGTGGCCAGCTCTGTAGACTAGCAATAATCACAGCCCAGTAGTGCTTACTCTTGTGATTTTAGCATGAGTCGCATAATATTTGGTGTATATTTATAAAGCCTCAGCTCCAGGAGTCTTGTGAATACATGAGGCTCTCAGCCTTCATTTTTAATGAAAATAAGTTTTTAGGCTTCATAGTCGCAGAGAAAAGCTTGAAAGCATGACTCAAGTGTAGCCTAAATGTTCAAAACCCAAAAGGTAAATAAAAAACCCAAAATGTATCTATTTTAAGGCTCATGATTTTGGTGGCCTTGACTCACGATTTTTGAAAAGGTAGGGTTGGCATTCCTGTAGTCTAATTACAGTTTGGGAATTGCTCATTTAGAATTTCCAATTTTTTTTTTTTTATTTGGTTAGAAGGAAATATATATATACTCTTTGAAAAACTTGGTTCATTTACATTTATACTATTTCCCATTCACTGGGTCCATGTTTCTTCTTTTTAGCAAGAATGAAATATTAATATTTGATCGGGTCCTTGGAGTTCAGTGTTTTCAGCTACCAAATTCTTTCAGTAAATTTTAGCTTTTCAGTGGCTCCTTTTATTTTCTTCTTTCTCTTACTTCAAAGGCATGTTGAAATCTTTTAGCTAAATCAGGATGATCACGTTTGAATCCTTATAGTGATAGGAGTCTTCATCAGCTTTAGTTCACAGATCTCATGCTCAGATGATGTCAATTAATATGCAATTTTAAATTAGCTAAAAGAACAAACAATTCATACATCATACCCCTGAAAATGAAGCTGTTTTGATAATCTTTAAAACAATCTAGACAAAACGTATATGTTGACTTCATCATTTAGGCCAGCAAGCTCACTTTTGCTATGCCTTCTGTTAGAAAGAGGAACCTTAAGGAATCTATATCAAGATTAAAACTACTGAGAATAATTTTCTTTTTAAGCTTCCACTTGAAAATTTTTGGATTAGTCTCTAAAGTTTTGGAAGATACAGCCCATGCCAGTTTTTAAAGGAATTGACCTGTATTTACTTTTTTGCGTTCTGGTTTATTGATTGTTTTTCTTAAGTCTGCTTAAATGGAATTAGGAGTATTCTGATATCAATTGAATGTATAATATTGTATTTCATGTCTTAAAAGCAAAAACCCACCAATAAAGTCATATTATGTGATGTCCATTAGATTTTGGTAGTGAACCTAAGAAACACAACAGTGGTCAACGTGCATAACTACAAAAATCAAGTGTCAAAGAAAGTTATTGCCTCATTTCTGTTTATGAATACTTCTCTCACCTTTATTTATTAATTCATAATTTAACTTAAATGTTTAAAGTTACACCTAACAAATTTTCTAAAGTCCTTCCTACCTCAACAAAAGTGTGTGGGGAAACCATTGTTCTTTCTATTAAAAAAGTTAAAAAGAGTTCTATTTTCCAGCTACGCTTTGATAGCACTTTCAGGTTTCTACCCAACTGATATTCTTGTCCCAGCTCACAGAACAAATTAAATAGTAGTGGAGCTTTTCCTTAAAAATTTGCTCCATACGAATCTACTGCTTCTCTACTTATTATCTTCAAACCATTTGCTTTGAAAGTTTTTCACCTCAAGCACAAATATCTGCCTCCTATAAGATCAGCGCTAAGCACTTAGGCTCCATTTCTATGAAAAATCTTATATTTTCACATGAAAATACCAGTCTCTTCCTTCATAGTTTCTTTTCTGCAATCACACTAGATCTAGCACAAGCTGCATTATATAACCTTAAAATTATCAGAAATTACAGATATAATGCTAAACAGAGAAGAGACAACAAGCACCATTATCTCATCCCTATCTGTCTGCTGTAGCCTGCAATGTTTGTTTTAATTGACAATGTTAGTAAGGCTTGCAGCTTCCCTTATTTTCTATCAATGTTACAAAATTAGGTCAATCTTGCACGGCACATGCAATATTGTGGTGCTCATACTCTCTTGCTGATAAAAAGTAACTGTAGATTAAGTGTTAAGCACAGACAATGTGCTTAGCACTTTACAAAAGCAACAAAGATATCTCCAACCCTTAAAGAGTCAGCTTTGCTGGAGTTCATGATGCCATAATTCTATATTTACAGTGCATTTCCACTACTGCAGAAATATTAAATAGTACTGACAAACGTATTTTTCAAGTGACATTTTTTTATATTTTTGTTTTAAAGTCAATGTGATGAATGCTCTGTACTCACTCTGGCACTCTATGAACTGATGAATAAAAGTGCAGTCCCCTCCACTCTTTGAAAGAAAGTGCTCTAGTAAAGAAAGAAACACTTAAGTTTACATCTCCTCATCATTTTAGAACTGATTTAACTATAAAATCTGAAATGTTCATTAAAAAAATGGTTACCTACCTTTTTGTAACTTTTGTTCTTCGAGATGTGTTGCTCATATCCATTCCAAGTAGGCGTGTGAGTGCCACATGCAGAGTCATCGGAAGGTTTTTCCCCTAGCAGTACCCATTGGGTCGGTGCAGTTGCCCCTTGGAGTCGCACCTCCATAGCACCATATATAGGGCCCCACCAACCCACCAATTCTTTGGTTCTTTCTTGCCGGTTGGCTCCAACAGAGGGGAATGTGGGTGGGTGTTGGAATGAACATGAGCAACACATCTTGAAAAACAACAGTTAAAAAAATGTTACCTATCTTTTTGTATTTCTTCAAGTGCTTGCTCATGTCAATTCCAAGGAGTCACCTACTTGGTGGCCATGGGAGGAGGGGTTGAAGCTCATAGAATTGCTGATTGAAGCATTGCTCTGCCATTGCTACATTGTCCCCGGCCTGTTGGGTAATGGCATAATGCGAGATAAATGTGTGGATCGATGACCATGTTGCAGGCCTGCAGATCTCCTGTGTAGGGACATGCACCAGGAATGCTGCTGAGGAGGCCTCGTGGAGTGCGCTGTCAGTGCTGGAGCTGCTACCTTTGCTAGGTCATGGCAAGTCCTAATGAAGGACATGATCCATGATTAAATCATCTGGGACGACACAGGAAGATCCTTCATCCTGTCCGCTACTGCGCCAAAGAATTGGTTTGATTTATGAAATGGTCTTGTCCTTTCAATGTAGAAAGACAGTGCACACCTGACATCTAGGGAATGGAGACTTTGTTCGCTGCTATTGGCTTGCGGCTTAGGGAAGAATACTGGGAAGATGATGTCCTGGCTTGTATGAAACTGAGATACCGCCTTAGAGAGGAAAGCTGGATGAGATTGCAACTGGAACACACTGTATGGAGGTTCTGGTGTCAGAGCCTTGAGCTCAGACACCCTCCTGGCTGAGGTTATCATCACACAGGAATGCAATCTTGCAATAGATAGAAGGGCAAGCATGTTGCTAAGTGCTCAAAGGGAGGCCCCATTAGCCTGGAGAGCACCAGGTTAACGTTCCAGGCCGGTATTGGATGGTGAACTTGGGGATGTAGCCTGTCCAGGCCCTTGAGAAAATGGTCACCATTGGATTAGCAAAGACAGATCGACAATCCACCCTAGGATGGATCGCAGAGATCGGTGCTAGGTGAACTTTTATGGATGACACCACCAGATCTAGCTGCTTCAAGTGCAGCAGATAGTCCAAGATGGAGGGTACTGATGCTTGAATTGGAGAGGTGCCCTTCTACATTGCCCAAATTGAAAATCTCTTCCACTTGGCCAAGTATGTAGCTCTGGAGGATGGTTTCCTGCTGCCGAGGAGGACCTCTCTAACAGGCTCTGAGCATGTCAACTCTGAGGTTTAGCCCTGAAGCTTCCATGCTGTGAGGTGGAGAAACTCAAGTTTGGGATGATGGAGGCGGGCCATGGTCCTGGGTGATTAGGTCCGCACCATGGCAGGGCGATTGGAGCGGCCATCGATAGTTCCAGTAGCATTGTGTACACGTGTTGTTGGGGCCAGGCTGGGACTATCAGTATGACAGACAATCTCTCCTTTCTGACCTTGAGCAGGACCCTGTGAACGAGCGGGAATGCATACAGCAGGTGGTCTACCCAGGTCACAATGAAGCCCAGGCAGTGGTTTAGGAATGAGAAAAATTGCTGACACTTCCTGTTGATTCCTGCCATAAACAGATCTACCTGGGGAACTCCCCACCACTGGAAGATGCTGTTCAGGATGACCGGGTGAACAAGCCACTTGTGGTTATGGAAGGACCTGCTGAGATGGTCCACCAGCTCATTCAGGGATCTTGGAAGGTAAGATGCCTCTAGGTGTATGAAGTGGGCTATGCAGAAATCCCAAAACTTGAGGTCTTTGTGGCGTAGAGGAGAGGAGCGTGCTCCACCCTGTCTCTTTATATACAATATCATTGTTTTGTTGTCTATCGTGACTGATATGCATCTGCATCCAGATGGGACTTTGCTGCGATGCTGGAGGTCTTACGTCCAGTGCTCTCTCTGGCCTGGCAGGGGACTGCTGTGCCTTCATGACTATCAGGTCTTTAACTGCCTCAAACATGTCCAGGGTGGAAAGGAGATCTAATTCTTCCTCCTGGATCTCCCTTATGGGGAAGTCCACTGCGGGCCCAGAGTTGATGGTGCCACCTCCAGCAGGGTAGGTGCCAGGTACCCTGGCCTGAGACATGCACGGTTAAAGCTGTCTCTCCTCACTGTTCTCTCGCTGGGCGAGCATTCTCTCTGGGTTTTCTAATGCCTCGTGTGGCTCCGGTGAGTGGAAGCAATGCCAGGCTGATTTCGGTGCCGGGAAAGGCGGTGCCGAGTATCTCTACACTCTCTAACTGAGGCCGGCACACTCCAACCCCAGGTGCAGGGTCTGACCGGCCTGTCAGTTGGGGATGAAGGGCCGCCTCCATAAGGAGATGTTTCAGCCTGACATTCCATTCTTTCTTGGTCCTAGGATGGAATCCCTTGCAATCCTAGTGGGATTCACCCAGGCACTTCAAGCAGGATTCATGGGGATTGCCTCTTGGCATAGGCTTATGGCAGGTCCCACACAGTTTGAATCCCTAGGATTGAGGCATGCCCTAATTCGCAGGTGGGGGGGGGGGCTTAACTGGGGGGAGACACCCCAAACAGAAACTTAAGTAAGAACTAACAACTAAATCTAATCTAACTATATACAGTTTCAACAATAGAGACCACTATGGGAAGACTTGCCAAAGCAAGAGAAGACATACATAGCTCCAGTGACTGTCACAGGTGGCAAGAAGAAACTGAAGAGTTGTTGGGTTGGCAGAGCCCTATATACATTGCCAAGGAGACACGACACCAGCGGGGCCTGCACCAGGCTGACAGGTACTGCTGGAGAAAAACTTTCTGATGACTATGCACACAGCGCACACACAACTACTTGGAATCGATATGAGCAAGCTCTTGAAGAAGAATATTTGTAATTAGACATTATTTGTATTTCAATATGCTGGATCAACCTAATATATAAACAGGCAAGACATATTCTGTTGAAATAGTCAAGGATTTTTTTGGAGATTAAAAATTATATAGACTGTTTTTTAGACCTGCTTGTAGAAAATATACTTAAGATAGTCAATTAAAAGTATGTTCAATTTTTAAAGTGTAAGTTTTATTATTAACCTCTATGAAAGTTATTAAATGAAAATGAATGAAAAATACTTTACCTCAAGAATTATATTATTTCTAAAAATCTTTATTAACAAGTTTAGTAATAACTGATTCATTTAACAAAAATTCCTACATTTAGCAACACTAGAACAACTATTTCAGTTTAGCTCGTGTCATAAATTACACCCTTCAAATCCATTTCCACTGGCAAAACTATAGTTGCACCAACAATATTTAACTCAGTGTTCACTAACAGACTTTAAATTACAAATGAATTTAGAATATGTAAGATGATGCAATCCTTGAAACCTTCTTACAGTGCAGCTTACTGAAATATAAAATCCCATAGCACTGAGAGACCAGCAGTTCCTACCATTAGTTTATAATTAGTTCTGAACAAAAGATATTAAATCCTTGCATTATGGGAAAAAAATTATTTTACATCTTTTATTCTTAATTTGAACATTTTTATCTTTAGCTTTAAAAGGACTTTTTAAAATAAACTGACTTTTTTCTTTGCTCTTTATTTGTAATCCCTACTAAAATTTGAATTTGGTTACAGTCTCATAACAATAAAACAATTAAATTTTTGGAAAAACAATAGTCTTGTGGCTAAGGCCCTGGAGTAGGTTCAGTTCCCAGCTCTGCCAAAGACTTCCTGTGTAATCATGGGCAAATCACAGTCTTTGTGAGGCTCAGTTCCCCGTATGTAAAATGGAGATAATACTTGCTCCTTCTTCACACACTCTCTTTACTGTTTGAAGTGTCAGCTCTTTGGGTTAGGCACTGTCTGTCTTATTACATACAAAAAGTGCCTCAAGGAATGAGGCCCTGATCTTGGCTGGGGCCTCTATTATTGTCTGTATTACAGAAAAAGGAATGGAAATATGGGGGCATAGTGAATATGGGGCAGAAGTGGAGACAGAAGACTGGGGGGAGCATGAATGGAGAATGTGAGTGGGGCAGTTGCCTATCTTTTCTAGACAGATGGGGGAAAGGAGGAGAGGTTTCCCATCTTGTGCAGTAACTGGAGTTCTCTGAGATGTCTCCCCCTATGGGTGCTCCACTTCAGGTGTGCTCACACCCCTTGCACCTTTAATCAGAGATTTTTGGTAGTACTGCCTATTTGGCCTGTGCATGAACCTTGTGCCTCACTCCAAAGCTATATAGGGCTGTACGGGCAAACTGCATTCAGTTCCTTCTCTGCCATGAATTCCCCAGAGAAAACTCAAAAGCAGAAGGGAAGGAGAGCAGATAGTGGAGCACTAGGTGGGTTTGAAGAGTGTGGCTCTGTTCTGTTGCTGGTACCGAGGCCATAAGCTGCTCTGACAAGTCTACTCTGGTCTAAGTAGATGGATGCCGGGCGGATGTGAGAGGGGGATGCTGAGACCATATGAGAAGCATGGTGTCTTTCCGATACCAAGGTCATCTTAGTGGCCAATTTAGATGTGGATGGTACTGAAGGAGTTGTGGGTACGATTCTCATAGAGTTGGGAGGCTTCAATGATGCAGTGGCTTGACGACATTGAAGGTCTCGGTACTGAAGCATGCTTGTTGTCCTTCTCTGCTGAATCTAGTGCCCTAGGCACAGGAACAGTACCGAGAGTGCGTGGAGCCTCAGCCATACTCAGAGTATGATGAGAGGTCTCTGCCATGGTCTTGCTCTGAGGTGAGCGTGCCAAAGTTGACAGGGCACTGTGTTCACTCAGCAACCAATGTCCAGCGGGTGGGGGGGATGTCTCCTGGTCTGGATCTGAGGCTGGATGGAGTGAATGCCTCATCCTTAAGCGACTCAGTTTTAGCTCCCAATTTTTCCTTGCTCTGCCTTTAAAAGCTGCCTTTCTGTGGGATACGAGACTCTCCCAAGAGCAGATACAACAGAAATACCTGTCATTGGCTGGGATGGCCTCCCAGCAACAGATGCCTTTTCTGAAGCCAGGAGAGCCTGGCAGAATCCAGGGCAATGGTATTCAGACAAGGAGGGTCCCCGCCTCCCAAAAAGGGAAAGAGATTGAGAGAAAGTCCCCCAAACAAAAATAAATAAAATAACTAAAGAAAAAATAAAAATAAAATAAAAAAGGTAACTAGGCTAAGTAGAAAGAACTAAGGGTGGTTCGTCCACACAGCCCTACCTATCCTCGGAAAGGGACACAAGGAAGCACAGGGTGAACAGAAACTATTACCAAAAATCTACAATTAAAGGTGCAAGGGTTGAGCACATCTGAAGTACAGCATCTATAGTGACACTACTTGGAGCACAAAGTGCAGCTCCCTATACCCTTTGGGTAGGAGAGGTTAAGTAGAGCTCTATCCAAAAATTGTGAATGCACTTTCTTATGCAGAAAACCGTCAGAGCTTTTTAGAGAGATTCAAAACAACTCTATTTCTGAATAGCTTTCTTAAACATTTATTGAAATGTTACTAAGTTAAAATGCCAAAGTTTTGAAACTCTACACACAAAGATAGAACACTACATCATTTAAAAAATAATTTACAGCCAATCCAGTGACTTGGCAGTAGCTCAGAGAAATACCGTACGCAACAGACATTAGCACTAAGGAGTAAGAGATAATGTGTGTTATAGTTAAATGCCTGGAATTCAGGACAGGGTTGGGAGAGAAAACTGGTACTTAGGGATTTGAGCAATATAAGTGAAGTACATCATACTTCCACTTCCTAGTGAAAGGTACCACACCAGGTTTTTCCCATGTGTTTTTTATACATCCTGAGATAGCTACAAACCCCATATAAGATGTCTCCATTTATATAACCAAAACCTAGAGGGAAAACATCTAATAAAGAATCAATATATAGTATTTTAAAGTTTGCTTCAAAATGCAGATGACACTTATAAAGGCTGCAGACACTGGTCAGCATCAAACTCTCTGCACAAGTGTTTTCTGCTGGACAATTCATAGTACCATCAATTTCTATGGAGGCCATACAGTAGGATAAGCACAATAATGGCAGCAAGGAATGTATAAGCGGAAAGAGAACTTTAAGTATAAAAGGAGGAAACAGTAGAACTTCAGAACCCTGTCTGGAATAACACTGAGGGCAAGGTTAAGCATGGTAAAGGGAGAATTCATGCTTGAAACAAGGTGGAGGGCTTTAATGACAAAAATAAGTCTGCATGCTAGAAATTATGACAAATACTTAATATGCAAGCAAAATTAAACTCCTAAAATTAAGCTCTACAGAAAAACTCATTCAGGTAGGAAAAAAAATACTGTATTAACAGTAACAACCCTTTTGACTCAAGAGGAGTCCAACAAACATTTTAAAAAGGCATTGGATCTGAACCAATATGCACCAGTTTATTAAATAAGATTAGTGATCAAGAGCAATGATGCTTTCAAAACTATCGATATGTAATGCGGCAGATAAAAGAACATCTTCAGCATTCACCAGGCTAAATTATTTTAAAAATCTTGTATTCCAAAAATATTTTTCCATTTTAGCACCATTTACAGTACATATTTTCACTTACATAGCAAAAAGTTTTAACTCTTTTCCAACATTTTATAATCTCAAGCACTCTAGGCTCCTTTCTAGCCTCATACATGAGCACTGCTGTGTATGTAGTAAAAGCCTGGGGTGTTAATGCACGCTTTTTGACAACAGGAAAAAGTAATCTCAGTCTTAAAATATATAAGTAATTAAAACACAAAAAAGTAAAGTTTATGAAAAGTGTATTTAAGTTAAAGGGACAAAGTCAAGTCATAAAAAAATCAGTTTAAATTCATTTGTAGAAAGAGGAGATTACTTAGATAAAAACTGCATTTTTAAAATCTTATTTTTTATCATTTATGTTATCTATATACTTACATATTTCACTCAAGGTAGACTTTGAAAACATTTACTTGCTTCTCGTCAAGGTTATTTACTTACCTATTCTATTCCTGGGAGAATTCTGTGCCATTGAGTACACAAAGAATTCATGTCCCCCTACAGTTCTTTTTCCTCCGCAGAAAATACATTCTGCTGGAGAGGCATTACAGTTTATGCATTTCAGTCACCAGGGGCTGTGGTGCCAGAACAGAGGGCAGCCACTTGCGGGCAAGAGTAGCCCTCTGCAGAGAAGGAAGAGAAGAGGCTGCGTTCCTCACAGCACCCTGCCCGTAGGGCCAGGTGAGGAGGCACGGGATTATGGGGCATATGGGGCTGCTGGGATCACGGACTGGGGTGGGGGCTGAATGGGACTGGGGATGCAGGGGTGGCTGAGTGAGGGTGCAAGGACACATGGAGACAGGAGGAAGGGATGCAGGGCCACCTGGGGAGAGAAGTAACTGAGTGAGGGTGCAGGGTCACATGGGGATGGGGGAGGAGTGATGGCTGAGTAAGGGTGCAGGGACACATGGGGAAAAGGGAGGGGGTGCAGGGACCCATGGCGGTGGAGAGTAGGAGTCACTGAGTGAGGGTGTAGGGACCCATGGGGGTGGGGGTAGGAGTCACTGTAGGGACAAATGGGGGACAGGGGCAGATGTGCCTGACTGAATGAGAGAGGATATAGTTCAGCCAGAATCTGCTGGGTAAGGCTCCCCAACTTCCTAGCAATCCTTCCCTTCCCACCCAAAACACAAAAAAAATCCCCCAAAAACCTGTTCCATACTTCTCCTACCTACACCCAACCACCATCCAGGTTCATGTCCAGACTTCTTCCCAGAAATTACTTCCCTCTCCCTCATATTATCTATTACCTTGGACTCCCCTCAAGACTTTGAAACTGGAGTGATTATATTGTGTTATTTTGACAAATAAAATATGCAGCATTTTAAAATATTGTGCACAAAAATTTTGATTTTTTTTGGCACAGAATTTTTAATTTTTTGGTGCAGATTTCTCCCAGGAGTACTATTCTGAGCTGAAGGGTACAATGTCTGGGTAAGAAGCAAGTACAAAAATGAATTTTTACAAGTAATATAACTATTTCTCCTCATTCAGTGGCAGGGTCCCGACATCTTACACAGACTTCCTCTCAATTCAATGGAAGTCCATCTGAAGATAGGTTGAGCTATTACTTCTTGATCTGGCTCATTAGATTTTGAGAAGCCAATTACAAAACATATATTTGGAGTCCAACCAAAAAAAACTGTCCTTTTAACAGGCAACAATCTACATTTTGTATTTTAAAAAAGTAACAGAAAATTTTAAAAACAAAAATCTTATAGAATAAACATAATTTGTTCAAGTTTAAATAGTTACCATAAGAAAAAAATTAGTCTTTAGGATACACTACCTTTTTCTGCGCTCCCATTAATTTTAGGTATGAAGTCATCAACTTGAATGCCTAGGATTAAGAAAGGGTATTATTTCTGGATTCAATTCCAGAATTTTATTTAGAGCACTGTGAAATGTCATTGGTTTTCCAAACTCCCTTCTTATCCCCTGAGTATCAAAGCAGCAATCAAATCAAATAATCTATGTTAGGACACATGATACAATTTAATGATATTTTCTTGAATGACAGATCCTGTCACATATTGATCAAATGCATCAAAATTTCCATAATCCAAAAACCAATGTCCATTACATAAATGTTTTTTTAAAAACTACTTTTTCCTACACAAACATATTTGAGTTTGCAAGCTAGCAATGGACAAAAGTAAAACTTGATGAACATTTTAAATAGCAGTGCCCTCTTCTGGAATTTTGTTACATCCATGTTTATTTAAATTTTAACATATCAAATGCAACTATAATCAGCGATTAAGAAGAAACAGCAGCCAAAGGAATAATTTTAAATGTTTTTTTCTTGCTGTCAGCAATACCTTGATCATAAGGATTGCATTAATATAATAAATTAATAGGATAGAGAATTTAAAGATGAAATCCAGCTTTAAACAAAGAACATTAATATCACACCTACCTAAGCTGTTGTGTTCTTTAAGAGTTTTCTCTTGAAGATGTTCTAACCGTACTGTAAACAGAATTCCAAGAAAAAGATATTTCACAGATTAAAAGAAAAAAGGTATAATTGAAGTATTTTTTGACTAGCTGACTGACCTTGTAAAGCAGTTAGCCGTTCATTGGTGAAATCATTATCTGCTTGCAAAGCCTCTATTTTTGCCTGAAGCTCTTGTTCTCGCTCTTCCATTTCATTTATTTTATGTTGCAATTCCTTTTTCTCAGCCTGCCCCTTCTGCTGGATTTCCTCTTGTCTTCCTTCTGCCACCTGCTCAAATATGAGAAAAAATTAAAGAGTTACAAGACAATGATGCACTTAATTTTCATGTGAGCGAACAGATGTGACTCTCTTTTTAGTCACTCTGATGAAGAAAGTTTAAAATGCATCTGTAAACTTTTTCTACAAAGCCATTTCCAGAAGTCACTCCATGGAAACATTGTTTATTTCAAATGACTACATTTTCTCCTATATTTCCATTTCTTTTGCTAATTCTACAGATATTTATTCCACAATGATCTGTCCTAGAAGTCTCTATCCATCTAGACACACCTTGTTTGGAGCCATAACAAAAAATATAGCATCTCAGAACTATTTTTACAATTTATTTTCAATAATTTCATAGTAAAACTGACAGAACAGCTCAGTTTTATTTGGACAGCATAGGCATCCAAAAAACTTTTTAGGACAGCTGAACTGCCTCAGTTTCTTATTCAAAATGCTTAGGTTCATGAAACAGGTATGGTCATTTACCAGCTTGAAGGAGAGCTGTGTCATTCCCTCCTTGCTGTTAAAAAAAAATTGCCATGAGACTTTTATTAGTAGTTTTTACTTAGTCCTTGGAATACAGCACTGCTAATAATTGCAGAAGGTTCAACAAAGTTCTGTCCCTACCTTTAGTTTGTCAGAGAGATCTTTAATTTCATTTACAGCTCCATTGTACTTATTTGCTAATTCTCTTAATTCTTCCTGAGTCCGCTCATTCATTTCTTTCAGGTGAGTACATTCATCTTCAGTGTTACTTAAACTTCGCTATAAGAAAAGAATTAGTGCACGTGAAAAATTAAAAAACAGTTACAGTTTATGGATATTTAAGTTTGATACTGAAGGTTTCTATGTCAAGAAATGTGATCTAAAAACCTCTTTGCTTCTAATTGTTAATAAAGGCCAAATGGATAGATCAAGTGCTGGCAAAAATATTAGCTATTTAAAAACACCTTTGTAACATTCAATTTAAATAAGAATAATCATACATTAAGTGAAGAAAAAAGCTGTGAGTGCAAGAAAAATGAGAGTAGGCTCTGGAAACTAGTGTTGCTAAGAATGTAGAAGGGAAGGAAGTGAGTATTCTATTTGCACAATTCACATATATCTCATTTATTTTTAACATTTAAATCAATTTATGCGCGTATTCAGTTTAATGCAGACTTCATCAGACCAATTTCAATGTCATGTAAAAAAATGCTCTTAAAACATTTTAATGACTACAAAATTCCAAGTAAATGTCTTATATACATCTGCATTTCATATCAATAAATAGTCTGAGTTGTCATTGCATTATTTTACCAAAAACCTGAAGTAGCATCTGAACTAAATAACTACATCAAGAAAGAGATGAAATGTACATTTAACAACAAAAATTGAACTACAAACTCCAACTGCAAGTACTGAAGAACTTTCAGACTGGAGCAAATTTGAAAAATTAGGATTTGATTAAGAGTTTTCTCTCACAGTTTAGACAAGGAAACTAATATGATTTTATTACAGAAATCAAAAAGAAGCGTGCTTGGAGGAGCAAAAAATGCACCTGCGATGATTAGCAAACTTGTCAAGATAAGTAACAAAACAAAAAATAAGTATATTTATATGTCAAAGCCTCAAGTTTATCACAGCGCCATAAAATTTCATAATACCTTGGAAAAATAAAGAGGACAGACTGTCAAAAGTGTTTATAAATCTAGAGGCCCAATTTTAACACGTATGCATGAAAGTAAATTTACACACATGAATAACTCAATTGAAGCCAAATGAGACTACTCATAGTAATAAATTACTCACTGTAGTAAGCTGAAACAGGAAATGAAGATAAAGAAAGGAATAAGAAAAACAGGAATTAAAGAGTTACACAGTGGGTTTAATTATTGTGACTAGAGTTTGAATTCTGTTATTTTTAAAATGAGAATGAAGTTGGATAAGAGGGAAGGGATCGAAAGAAACAAAGCAGAGGTCATAGACTTTTTCCTTTCTTTTCACCAATTGTTGAGGAAGGATTTGAAGAAACGGAATGGGGGGGGCAAAAAAAAAAAAAAAAAAACCACTTGGTGGACTGTGGCCAATAAATAGTTAGGAATGGGATAGAATATCCTTCCTTGATTATTTCCAGGACCCATTTGCCCGAAGTGATAAGCATCCAAGATGACAGAAATGGAGCTAATTGGTTGCCAAACTGGTGGGCTGTTTGTGATGTCATAGATGTTGGGGACAGGTGGAACAAAGAGGGTGTTGTCCAGTCCTTGACCACACCTTCAAATCTGTTTTTTTGCTGGAAGGGGTATGATACATTGCCCCTTATGCAGTGGGCAGTCTGATTATGATGATATTGGGAGGTCGTTTACAGAAACACGACAGGCCGGAACTGCCGCTGCAGGTAATAAGATTGAGGCCAGGATCTTGGGGGAAGTTGGTATTTCTCTGATCTCCTCTTTGGCTGCAGAGTGTATATACCCAGAAATCTGAGCGTAACTCGGGAATTCTTTAGCGAGTGTAGTGCATTGTTGGTACAAGAACAGTTTTTCTCTTCTAAACAGTAGGTCTTCAACCATTGTTTGTACCTCTTTGGGGCATCCTGAGAGATGTAATCAGGAAGCATGCTGTATTACTACCACGATAGCAATGGATCGCCTGCCATGTTGGCTGAGTCCTAGGAGGCTTGAACAGCTGTGCGGGCTATGAGATGGCCTTCTGCTATTAGGGGAAATAATTGCTTCTTTTTAGACTCTGGGAAGTCTTGACATAACTCCTCCAATTTGGAGTAGTTAATATTCTATTTCGCAATGAGGGCCTTGTAGTTTGAAATTCTAACCTGGAGGGTGGTGGAAGAGTAAGATTTTCTCTTGAATAAATCTAATTGTTTCCAATCCCAATCAGGACAGGCAGATCGGGATTGGTATTGGCTGTTTTCTTCTTTCACCATGTTAACAACGAGGGAGTTCGGAGTAGGTTGTGAAAATAAGAACTCCACAATCTTTGCTTGTACACAGTATTTTCTATCCAAATGTTTGCATGTAGGCATGATAGAGGATGGAGTTTGCCTAAAAGATTGGCCAGTTCGAGTAGTGCAATTTTTGCAGTAGTGACAGATAGTGCAATTTTTGCTGCTAGGGAGATATGGAGAATGTCAATCAGCTCATGCAGCTGTTCTTTAACCTCCTCCAGTTAAATGTGTGGAGCATCTGTCATGCTGTGGAACAAGTCCTGAAAACGTCTAAAATCATCAGCCACAGTAGGAGGCGGTGGCACGATAGCCTCATAAGGTGAGAATGATGAGAAGTGCAGGGCCGGTGGCGCCTCCTCCTCTTGATCGTCCTCATGTTCTTTTTCATGCTCCTGTACCAGTTCTTCCTCTTGTGTTTCTGGAGGCCGTGCATCTAGAGATTGTAAGATTGTTGAGAATGGGATAGATGGAAGACGTCGTATCAGCCGTGCTGGTGGGTTACCAAACTGAACCCTATACATGGCCCAAGTATGGACAGTAAGGTGGAAGAGGAATATGTGGTTGCATCCAGGGAAGACCTTGCCAGGATTGGATACTCTCAGATGTTGAAGGCTATATTTGCAAGACCAGCACTATTGGCCCCTATATGTTGATAGGGCAATAGATTCAGCGTACCCCTACTCCTCTTCATCACTCAGAAAGGGGGGAGCCATTCCTGTCAGAGAGAGTTGAGGCACGGCTTGACTTAGGTGACTGAGAGACTCCTTAAATGAGTGGAGACTCCAGAGTATCAAATACTCTTAGGTCTGATATGTATCTGTACTCCTGTGGTGCATATGACATCAATGGTATCACTGTTGTACATGGTGCCATGGTGTGTTTTTCAGCATGGGCAGCAGGTGGCACCAGCGATTGTTTTGGAGCTGATGGCATACCAGCAGTTGAGATCAGTGCCGAGGTCTTAGTCGGTGCCAACGACTTCTTTGGTGCTAATATTGGTGCCGTTGGCTGTTTCGGAGACACAAAGGGTCTCGGAGCCAGGGATGAAGTCAGGGGCTTGCTTTGGTCACCACAAATATAAGGTGGTGCCGACAGCTGATGATGCTCCCTAGTATGGTCTTTCGACCTTGTCTTAGAGCCTGAGGCATGGGTGCCAATTCCATGGGTGTTGGGGTGCTAAAGCACCCCCCGAAAAAAAATTATGGGTGCTCTGCACCCACCAGGGTGATTACCTGTTGGCGTTCTCTGATCAGTTAATTTCCCCCAAACGGCTGCAGTTGGCTCAGCCAGCCTGCTGCTGGCGATCAGCTTATCAAGTGTTTGACCACACCTCCCTACTCCACAAGGGCTGAGTCAGCCTGGGGCTGCTGCTCTGGCATTGAGCGGCAGGGGGGCAGCATCAAATGCTAACAAGGAGGACGGGGGGCACCCTCCTTGTTAGCAACAACAACAAAAAAGCCTTACAGAAAGGGAGGGTGTGTAACTGAAGCACTAGCCCTGGCTGGGTTCAGACACACAGGGTATGGGATTTGCCCTATTCTGATTGTAATAGCTGGGAGCCCCATAGCTTGCCTGGCTCCTCTTCTCCCCTCTCCTTCCCTCACAAACCAGGACTTTGAGCAATGCAATTACTTTGCTTGCTCCTCTTCCTCCCCTCCCATCACTGGCCTAGTCTTTGCTCAGCCAATAAGAATGCAGTGTGTGGCAGAGCCAATAGCAGGGCTGGGAGTCTCTGCAACACTTTTCAATCTTGAAACAAACAGGCTCAGCTGGCGGAAGCAAGCTCTAAGCAGGCTCTGTGCTTAGTCTGAAGATGCTGCAGCTTTCAGCATGATCTGCCCCTCACCATCACATTGACATGTTAAAAAGGCAGGAGCAAGCTCTTTGTGACACCAATAGACACAGCACAATATCAGCAGCCTTCCTGAGCAGCAGGCCCAGGCACATTCTGGTGATAATTATCCTCACAGACAGCCCAGCTCTGGAAGTTTCAGGCTGCAAGAGCAGCACTGAAGAATGACCACCTGGAATCTTTCCCTGCTGTGAAGAAATAAGTAAATGCTGTCACACCACAAATATTGTTAAATTACACTTAAAACTTACCCATTTTTTCCAATGCTCTAATTTTTTAGTGAATGGCAGTACCACAGTGTGGCCATTTATTCTGCCATTT
This sequence comes from Emydura macquarii macquarii, assembly GCF_026122565.2. NCBI lineage: Eukaryota > Metazoa > Chordata > Testudines > Chelidae > Emydura > Emydura macquarii. The sequence goes on along the minus strand of NW_027131105.1, from coordinate 12,281,342 downwards.
AATCCCAATTGTGAGAATCTTTCCATGGGCTTTGGTTGGTTCAGGTTAACAGGTAGGTCCACATAGGCTGTTACACAAATGCTGTGAATGCCTTAATCTCACCAAATCTCCCCAGGGTTGCACTTTTCTAGGACCTTTTCCCCCAGAATATCTTCTGAGGAATTGCTGGTTCTTTGTATGTGCAGATACAAGCTACTGCTGCCCTCAAGCAGCCATTTTGTAGCTGTGTGCTGTGCCGTATGTCCTTCTTTTCCAACTCGTAAGTAATCTTAGCTCTTCTTGTACTTACTCTAATATTTCTGAGGGGGACGGAGTTTCATAAACTTAAGTACCTCAGTGAATTTCATTGAAGTTTGGTGTTTACTCTCTCAAATCCTTACAGCTACACGCTGGAAACCTCTTTCCAACTTAATCCTTTTTATTTATCATAATTATTTGTATAAAACCTTCAGTGCACATAAACCTAAGCCAGTTTGAACAGTTTGCAAGATCTGGCTGCCAAAATGTATTCACTATAGATCCATGCTGCTAAGATCCATCATTTAATTACACACTAGATAGTGATTTTTTAAGTTTTTTTTTTTTTTTTTTTTTTTTTTTAGAAGTTTGTTATCTCAACTACTTTTGAGTTCCTGCTCATCTTAGGAACAGAACCCAGGAGTCCTGATCTGCAGCCTGGGTTTGTGGGGACTGCTTCTCTGCTGCCCTGGACCTTGTATTGGCATTTACACGCCCCTGCCAAGGTGCGGGAAGACCCCAATACACACACCTTGCTAGGGGTAAATGATGGCCTTAGATGCAAGGCAGGGGATTAATCCAGAACCCAGCATGATAATTCTGATCTTGCTGCCTGATGTAAATCAGGATCTAGCCTGGGATGGCATTCTTGGGGTTTGAGCCTCAGGAGCTGAAGAGGGGGCCACTCTCTTCTTACCCTCAGCCCAGTCAGAAGATGTTTTTCTCTTACTCTGGCATGGAGAATGAGGGTCAGTAGTCGATCTCGGCAATTGTGACAGCCTCTCTGGGGAGAAGTGTGAGCCAGGATCAGAAGATGAACTCTGAAAGGACTTCTCCATTGGAAGCAATTTAAGTCTGATGTCCCTGTCCTTTCTTGCTCTAGGTTTCAAATCAAGGTAGTGAGAGCACTTCTGAGGAACATGTTCCTCTCCCAAACAATGAATGCCCTCTGCATGGCCATTCATTATTGGGAAGGCGGCCCTGCAGGAGACGCACCTCTTAAACCCAGGAGAACTGGGCATAAGGGTTAGGTAATAGCTTCCCAACAGGGAAGCGAGGGAAGTGGGAAAATGGAAACCTATTCTAGGCTAAAGACTGTAGGGTCATAGAAATTAAAATAAAATAGTAGGAAAAATTAATACAAATGATAATTTTTTTTGAAGAAAAAGATGAAGAACTATAACCTATCTAAGGGAGAGTTTACTACAGAACTATCTAAGAAGATGATGAAAAATTGGCTCTGCTACGGGTTTCATTCCAGACCACAGACAGTAGAGAAGGAACTGAGGGCGGCTGGATACTTCCCGTGCACTGGGCAAAGCAGAAGAAGTGCACATGTGCAATCCAACGGGCACTGCTATCCGACTCCAGATTCAAAGGCGCTGCTACACCTACAATGGAACACCCAAGGGTACATCACTCAAAACACAACTAGCTGTTGGGAATACTCAAATAGTGCTACAAGACTGATTATAAAAAACAATCTAAATACCTCCACTTCAGAAAGTTTTCTGACCACCTCAATTTTCTCCTGAAGGACCCGCCTCAGGGACTCTTTGGCTGTTGTCTCGTAGTTGTGTTTGTCTTCCTGTAATGCTACAAGTTCCTTTCGTATACTATCTTCTGTTTGATTCTGTAAGTAGAAGTTTAAGATTGCTTTGAAATATCTCAGCTACACTCTAATGTAAGTTAACATTTTATTGCAAATACAGTAGTTCTCTATGTTAAACTACAATTAAGATCTATTGTACCAAGAAGAATAGCTGAACAATTTTGTCAAACATAAAATCTTAAGGACAACAAAATGTTCAGTGGCTGTTTGTATGACTGGCTATTAACTGGTATGAGAAAGGCATCTGATAGAACGTTTAGGGCACCAGACTCTAGAACCAGATTTGATTACTTAAGTAACAATAATTAAAACAAAATCTGTGCATTCCTATCAGTGCACTACTAGTACAGTGTCAAATTTAGCAGACCTAAATTTTGACGTTAGTATATGAAAGAGGTCCCACTTGGAAGGTCTAATGTAGGTTCCTATCTTACAGTATTTTCCGTCTCTTTTTAAAAAAAATACAATAAAAGGTTGTCATGAGAAAAAAAATTAAAATAAATGACGCAGTATATTGGTAAACCAGCTATCCAAAGCACGTTTGCTGGTCTGTCTCTAAAATCTCAGATGTCATATTTGCAAAATTGTATTCAAGTTTCCATTTGAAAAATTTGCATCCAGAGCGAAGAGGCCAATGAGCATTGTTTGTTGTGGGGGAAAATCCCTCCAAAATTTGACTACATATTTACATATCTATGCCTAAGGTAACATTATTCATAGTTAATAAATGCTGAAAACTAAGCTTTAGCTAGATTGAATGTCCTCTCCTTGCATATTTTTGACTGTGTACAAGGTCCCAGGAAGTGTTGAATCACAGGTAATTATAATCAAAAGTTTTCATGTTACCATTTCATATCATTTAGGTTTGTCAAAAAGTGCTTAATGAAATGTTTTAGTGCGAACCTTTGTAAATCCCACTGCGGTGGCCACACAGGAAAACAGACAAGATACAAGGGAAGTGGTTTAATTAGGCACAACTTTTATATGGAAAACATATGGCAATGACCAGCACTTTACAGTTTATCAGTCTTTTCTTAATTGTCCCAGCATTTTGGCAGGATTGCCAACAGCCTTCCCCTTTCCCTACCTGGTCTCTGCCTGTTGCTGCATCCCCACCACCTCTCATATAAATGCAGGCTAGTAAAAAGGGGGTGGTTGTCTGCCAGCTGCGCCAGATGATAGAACTGCCAACCCCTTTTCTTGCTTCTTTGAGGGATGCCTTCCCCTAAGTCCACTTCCAACTCGTTTATCAGGGAACTGGACCACCCCCATGGAATAAGTACCTGTGCAGGATGTCTGCCACCTGTTAAAAATTGTGACAATTTGATTTAACCTCATTATGTACCCCAGTGATCCCTTAACTTGCTCCAAGAAAGCCAAAAAAACCCACTCTGCTTTGGTAATTTGTCAGTTAGGGAAAAAATCCTATCCAGCCCCAAAAGACAACAGCACACATGCCCACAGCAGAGTATAAAACCCATTCTTAAGCTAACTTCATGGGTAAGTTGAGCAGGCACTGCTTTTGTGGTGAGAGCTGCAGCGGCACAGGAGCCAACCAACAGAGCTGAAAACAGGAGGGTTTGAGTGAGCATTTGCAAGGGAAGTTTGGGGAGGAGGGGTGTGGTTTCTGGTATTGTTGGGGTGCTCGTTGGGGGTTGTTTTGGTGGGTTTTTTTGTGTGTGTGTCTCTCATTGACAGGAAATAGGGGGAAAAGGCTATGACAGATACAGAGGCAGTAATGGCAGTGAAAGAGATAATGAAGATGACTGGATGTGGAAGCTGTGGGATGTACATGATCCTGGAGGGAGTACTTCAAAAGAGCTTCATTTGTATGAAGTGCCGAAGGGGTTCGATAAGATGATGGGAGCAAAGGAATGAGGAGGCGGAAGGGAAAAACCCAGACCTGCGATGGAAGCAGGACCAACGAACTCAGAGGGGAGAATGCTGGATGAGGAAAGTGGCCAGTGGAAGCATGTGACTGCGAGAACCTGAAAGAGGAAAAGTACTAGTGAAAGAGAAAGAGCTCAGAAATAGGTTTGCGGAGTTGGAACATGAGAAAGGGGCACAGCAGGTGGTTGCTGAAGGCGGGAAGGGCAAGGAAGAAGAGAAGAGCAGCTAGTCCTATACAAAAAATGGATACAAAGAGCCAATGGAGATACCACCAAATAAGAGCCCCACGAGGATACAGGAATGGTTGCAGAAGATTGCAAAGGAGAATAGTAGACGAGATGACTTGCAGACAGAAAGAACAGGGGATACGCTGGAGTATCACACTGTTACCAGGAAAAGGCAGGTCTACGTGACTGGGGACTCCGTGCTGAAAAGAACAGACAGGCCTGTAACCAGAGCTGACCCGGAGAACAGATGGGTGTGGTGTCTGCCAGGTGCTAAGATATGGGATGTTGACCTGAGGCTGAAGAAGATCCTAATGGGAGCGGGAAAGAATCCACTGATTGTTCTTCATGTGGGTACAAATGATATAGCTAGATTCTCGCTGGACCATAGTTAAGGAGACTATGCCAGGCTGGGGAAGACTCTTAAGGAAATCGAGGCTCAGTGATCTTCAGTGGGATTCTACCTGTCCTTAGAGGAGAACAACAAAGGCATGACAAGTTTCTGATGATCAACAGATGGTTCAGGCTATAAGGTGGTGCTATAAGGAGGGCTTTGGGATGTATGGTCACTGGGAGGCATTCACGGACAAAGGACTGTTCTCTTGGGATGGACTTCACCTGAGCAGGGAGGGAAATACACTTCTAGGATGGTGGCTGGCACAACTGATTAAGAGAGCTTTAAACTAGGGAGCTGGGGGAGATGGTTGGGAGATGCCCAGGTAATCTCCACGCCTGATTTTAGCATTGAGACAGAGGAAAATGAAGTAAGAAAGCACACAGAAGTGGGGAGCAGAATGGACATTATGAAGAAGTGTAGTGTAGATACCAGTCTAATAGGCTATATTGGCAGTAGAATGACTGTGCCAAATCAGGTAAGGAATGTGAGCGAAGCCAAAGAGCAAAAATTAAGATGTTTGTATACCAATGTGAGGAGCCTGGGTAACGAAATGGAGTAACTAGAGCTACTGGTAGAGAAAGTGAAACCAGATATTATAGGGATAATAGAAACATGGTGAAATAGTAGTCATGACTGGTGTACAACTATTGAAGGGTATGTGCTGTTTAGGAAAGACAGATATGAAGGCAAAGGTGGTGGGATAGCAATGTATATCAATGTTGAGGTAGACTGTAAAGAAATTAGAAGTGATGGAATTGATAGGACAGTGTCTGGGCGAAAATCACATTGGGGAAGAAAGCTACTAGAGCTTCCCCTGGGATAGTGCTTGGGGTGTGCTACAGACCACTGGGATCTGATTTGGACATGGATAGAGACCTCTTTCAGGCTTTTAATCAAGTAAATACTAGTGGAAACTGTGTGGTTATGGGAGACTTTAATTTCCAAGATATAGACTGGAGGACAAGTGCTAGTAGTAATAATAGGGCCCAGATTTTCCTGAATGTGATAGCTGACAGATTCCTTCACCAAATAGTTACTGAACCAACAAGAGGGGATGCCATTTTAGATTTGGTATTGGTGAGTAGTGAGGACCTCAGAGGAGAACTAGTTGTAGGGGACAACCTTGGTTTGAGCGACCATGAGCTAATTCAGTTAAAACTAAATGGAAGGATAAACAAAAATAAATCTGTGACTAGGGTCTTTGATTTCAAAAGGGCTAACTTTAAAAAATTAAGGGAATTAGTTGGGGAAGTGGATTGGACTGAAGAACTCATGGATTTAAAGGTGGAGGAGGCTTGGAATTACTTCAAGACAAAGTTGCAGGAACTATCTGAAGCCTGCATCCCAAGGAAGGGGGAAAAATTCATAGGCAAGAGTTGTAGACCAAGCTGGATGAGTAAGCATCTCAGACAGGTGATTAAGAGAAAGCAGAAAGACTACAAGGATTGGAAGATGGGGGGAATCAGCAAGGAAAGCTACCTCTTGGAGGCCAGAACATGTAGAGATAAAGTGAGAAAGGCCAAAAGCCAAGTAGAATTGGACCCTGCAAAGGGAAATAAAACAGATAGTAAAAGGTTCTATAGCCATACAAATAGGAAGAAAACAAAGAAAGAAGTGGGACCGCTAAGCACTGAGGATGGGGTGGAGGATAAGGATAATCTAGACATGGCTGAATATCCAAACAAATACTTTGCCTCTATTTTAATGAGGCTAATGATGAGCTTGGGGATAGTGGTAGGGTGGCTAATGGGAATGAGGATATGGAGGTAGAAATTACCACATCTGAGTTAGAAGCCAAACTCGAACAGTTTAATGGGACTAAATCAGGGGGAGTTGGATAATCTCCAACCAAGAATATTAAAGGAACTAGCACATGAAATTGCAAGCCCATTAGCAAGGATTTTTAATTAATCTGTAAACTCAGGAGAATTGCTAACATAGCTCCTATTTTTAAGAAAGGGGAAAAAGGTGATCTGGGTAACTACAGGCCTGTTAGTTTAATCTCAGTAGTATGCAAAGTCTTGGAAAAAATTTTGAAAGAGAAAGTCGTTAAGGACATTAAGGTTAACGGTAATTGGGACAAAATACAACATGGCTTTACAAAAGGTCGATCGTGCCAGACTAACCTGATCTCCTTTTTTGAGAAGATAACAGATTTTTTTAGAGAAAGGAAATGCAGTGGATCTAATTTTCCTAGATTTCAGTGAGGCATTTGATACAGTTCCACATGGGGAATTATTAGTTAAATTAGAAAAGATGGGGATTAATATGAAAATTGAAAGGTGGATAAGAAACTGGTTAAAGAGGAGACTACAATGTGTCATACTGAAAGGTGAACTGTCAGGCTGGAGGGAGGCTACTAGTGGAGTTCCTCAGGAATCGGTCTTGAGATCGATCTTATTTAACCTTTTTATTACTGACCTTGGCACAAAAAGTGGGAATGTACTAATAAAGTTTGTGGATGACACAATGTTGGGAGGTATTGCCAATACAGAGAAGGATTGTGATATCATACAGGAAGGTCTGGATGACCTTGTAAACTGGAGTAATAGAAATAGGATGAAATTTAATAGTGGAAAGTGCAAGGTCATGCATTTAGGGACTAATAAGAATTTCTGCTATAAGCTGGGGAAGCATTACTTGGAAGTGACAGAGGAGAAGAAGGACCTGGGCATATTGGTTGATCAAAGGATGACTATGAGCTGCCAATGTGATGCGGCCATGAAAAAAGCTAATGTGGTCCTTGGATGCATCAGAGGAGGTATTTCCAGTAAAGATAGGGAGGTGTTAGTACCGTTATACAAGGCACTGGTGAGACCTCATCTGGAATACTGTGTGCAGTCCTGGTCCCCCACATTTAAGAAAGATGAATTCAAACTGGAACAGGTACAGAGAAGGGTTACTAGGATGATCCACGGAATGGAAAACCTGCCGTATGAGAGGAGACTCCAAGAGCTTGGCTTGTTTAGCCTAAACAAAAGGAGGTTGAGGGGAGATATGAGTGCTCTTTATAAATACATCAGAGGCATAAATAGCAGGGAGGGAGCGGAATTATTTAAGTTCAGCCCCAATGTGGACACAAGAACTAATGGATATAAACTGGCCATCAGGAAGTTGACACTTGAAAATAGACGCAGGTTTCTAACCATCAGAGGAGTGAAGTTTTGGAATAGCCTTCCAAGGGGTGCAGTGGGGGCAAAAAACCTAGCTGGCTTCAAAACTGAGCTTGATAAATTTATAGAGGTGATGATGGGACAGCCTAATTTGGCAATTGACTGATCTTTGACTACTGGTGGTAGATATGCCAATGGCCTGTGATGAGATGTTAGATGGGATGGGTTCTAAGTTATTACAAAGAATTCTTTCTTGGGTGTCTGGCTGGTAAACTCTTACCCACATGCTCAGGGCTTAACTGATTGCCATATTTGGGGTTGAGAAGGAATTTTTCCCCAGGGCAAACTGGCAAAGACTCTGGGGTTTTTTCGCCTTCCTCTATGCCACGGGGCACAGCTCACTTGCTGGTGGATTCTTTGTACTTTAAAGTCTTTAAACCATGATTTGAGGACTTTAATAACTCAGTCATAGGTCAGGGGTCTATTACAGGAGTGGATGGGTAAGGTTCTGTGGCCTGCGTCATGCAGGAGGTCAGACTAGATGATCATATTGGTCCCTTCTGACCTTAAGAGTCTATAAGTTTTGGATGAGGCGGGGGGGAATCAGAGGTATAAATACCCAACCCACACCCAGTGCACATGCTGATCTGCATCCTCACCTGAGTCAGCCCCTTCTGGTTTCTCTTTGGTTCAGAAAACTGACACCCCTGCCCCCCCACACACACACATGCACGCGCGCACATTTCTTGTCCACCCCTCAAAACCCAAGGCAGTAGGGACAATTTTAAAGAAGCCAGTATCCTTTTCTCTCTGCCAGCCAGCCAAAGTCCCACCACTCAGAAGCTGCAGTGAGTCCATTTGAAAGTTTGTGTTCCAACTGCACTGAAACATAATTTTGAAAAATGTCAAGGAGACACTGCCATTCAACATTCCTAAATACTATATAATCAATCTAAGTGAACTACCTACTTTTGAACACGCTTGTAATTGGTTTCCCATGACCTCTAACCTTGATAGTAGCCTGTCTTCATCTATTAAAGCCTGTTGGAAAATATAATAGATGTAATTTAACAGAATAAAATGTTTGTACTGTTTTTGCATTTCATAAGAAAATTCTTAGACATTAAATATCTGAAAAAGGTATCTATCACTTCTTTTAGAGACATTCACTTCTGGAGCAGTTAGTAGTAACTGGTTAGTTCTAAGATAAATGTATATGTGCATTTAGTCTAGTAGGAGTAATGTCTCCTTACCACACATGGGAGAGAACCAACCTTCAATTTTTACTTATATTCATTATAATATATTGAAAGTTATCATTTATAGCCCACTGTATATTAACTGCTTAAGCTGTACATTAAGAGAAATCCTGCAGATACCTGCCAACTAGTATCTGAAGCCTCCTGTGTGACAGCAAGCAGTCGCTGAAGGGTGGCCAACTTCTGTTCCAACATTTGTTCCCTATGTAAGGCCTCCTACAATGAAAATACAGATGCAAGCAGGTCAGTTTAAACTAACTATTGGGAAAAATAGAAACAATGCAACATATAACCAAATACTGTTAAACTGAAAAAAAGGGAAAAAAAAGATTGGCAGATTAAGTCATATGTTCCATTATTTTAAGTTACAGCAATGATACAACAGCAAATTTTTATTTATACATATTCCTGTAAATGTTTAAGATGAAAGATGTTACACTACAAGCTTAGATTCTTAAAGCCTTTTCATACCAGTTCCAGATACACTATAAGTACATTCAGTGAAAGAACACTTTGACAAAGTCTCAATAACAACTTATTGAGGGGTTTTATATTTGTAAAGGCTGTGGATCAAGTCCTATTAAAAGTGATTTTGTGAGATTATGCTGGAAATAAAAGGACCAGAACTTCATTTTACCTTTCAAAAGTTAAATTTTACAGAAAGTTACAACTATATTCTAAAGTACGTGGCTTTAGGAAAAAGTTACGGATCAGCTTCTACTCCACTCTGAATATATTAGAAAAGTAATGCCATCATGGCACTTTGCTTCTTACAACTACAGATGGATAAAGAGACAAACTCAATTTTCTCCAATATATCCAGTTCCCCATCAAAAGATAGGCCAACAAATACTGATTTTAAAAAGGCAATAAATTAATTAAGCAGTAAGTAAAGTTTACACAAACACATAAGTAATCTGTAATTACATCTGACAAAAGTAAAAGCATAAGAGTACATACATCGATGTGAATACAATATGTGAAGAATGGCAATACAAATAATGAAGTGAAAGTTTTTCAGAGAACCATTCAGCACGATAGTATTTTAAACATTAAGTATTAAACAGTAGATTCTACTAGTCTTTTCTGTTAAATTACGTGAAACTGCCAAACTAAAAAAAAAAAGGTAGGTAATGTTTTTTCTTCCCACAAATGGAAGGATCAAGTTCACTACAGGCTTGTCTATATGGCAAGTTACTGTGCTGCAAACCAGGCCCTGAATCTACAGAACATTTGTTTGGCACGCAGTAAAATCCCATGTAGACATTGCTACGACCCAGTAAAAGTTCCTGAGTACAGTTTAGCATATTACTATTTCAGAGTTTAGTATGCTAAGCCAAGTCTAGGACTTCCACGTCAGCTCTTGTTTAAAAACTAAGTATCTTGCCTTAGCTATCTTCAAAATATTGACTGAATATAAACTATTACCGTGTTGTCTTTCTGAGCCTGAAACAATAGCTCTGAAGTATGACCTGCCCCTCTGATCTCTGGATGCTAACTGAAGCATGATAATGACCATTTAAAGGTCAACATCAACTATTTTACTGCTGAGCACTTTATAGCAAGAACAGTCAGTGGTGCATGCAACGTATCCATTGCTACTGAATGCAATGGTTTGCTATTGGGCTGTGGCGAAGGGGGTAACGGGAACAGCTAATTACTGAATGAAAAAATAGGAACTAAAGCTCTCCCCCATCCCTTGAAAATCCTAAATCAATCCTGCCGCTGCCCACATGGTGCAAGTAAAGAGAAGCAGCATTTATGTCGTCACTAGTGACAAAACCCTCAACCACTTCCTGGATGCCCAAAACCCCAGACTTCTTCCCACACTTTTACAGGTACCAAATGCCCCAATTTTTCATTATCCCATTTGTTAAAACTTGCAGTTCACATCTATTTGCCCTTCCCCATAACCCAAAACAACATCTACAATTCAGTTAGTACTATGTCAATATAAAAGAAATCAGTGGAATTATGAAAGTAACAAAACGAGGAAAGGGCAGCATAAGTATTACAATATTAAAATAAATACAATACCATAGTGATCATTAATTTTCATAATTCACTCAACCTAAATTTTTTAGTTTTAGAACCTGCCTCATAATTTTCAGCTTTCTATAGAATTTAGCACTAGAGAGCTGTAGAAATCTTACCACAGAATTTAGGTCATAGGAAGAACATAAGAACGACCATACTGGGTCAGATCAATTGTCCATCTAGCCCAGTATTCTGTCTTCCAACAGTGGCCAATGCCAGGTGCTTCAGATGGAATTAACTAAACAGGTAATCATTATGTGATCCATCCTGTTGCCTATTCCCAGTTTTTGGACAAACAGCAATCCCTGCCCATCCTGGATAATAGCCATTGATGGACCTATCCTCCATGAACTTATCTAGTTCTTTTTTAACCCCGTTATAATCTTGTCCATAGGTCCAGCTTGTTATTGTGTATACCATACAGACCGTTATTTTTAACACTAAGAACACACATACTGAAACCTACAATCAGTATCACCTCTAACAGCTCTAACACCTCTAACCTCTGTCTTTAAAATATATCCACAAATCTATTTAGAGTGTGGTATAACCTTTTATTAAAGGCTACCTCTAAAGGACAAGTTTTTGTCAGTCCTCTGAATTACTTTACAACCATACATACCATGTAAAAGCAAACATAGATTCAGTTGTATGTATAGAGTGGGTTGTTTTAAATGTACACAATGACATGCATGCACAAAGCAGAGATGTCCAATTTTCATACACAATTACCATAATTCAATACAAACTGTCCGTGCACATTTTCATGTGAACAATTTTAAAATTTGGACTCATTATATAATGTACACTCTTCTACTGAACAATATTATAGTGAACTTCTTAGCCTATGTTACTTTTGCTTTATTCTGAAGAAATTAAAGCAGAGTATTATGAACATTAACGGAGGTGTACAACATGTTGTCAGACTGAAACTTTGATAGCCTGTTCTGTCCCTTCATTAATTCGCAAAGAATTTCTTAGTTACAGTAGTTTAAATATTTATATAATTTCCATATGTAAAATGGTAGACTGTTTTCAAGAGTAAAATGGATAGTACAGTATTGTACTTTTACCATCTAATTCGATTATAAACTCTTCGTCATCAGGGACTGTCTTTGTTATGGGTACATACAGTGCCTTGCAGAATGGGGCCCCAGTTAGGCACTATCATCATATAAATATAGCTTCCAATATTACATGGCTAATCTTCCTACTGTACCTATTAGAATTGATTTCCTTAAATCAGCATTATGCCACCGTGAATGGGCATTAATTATTATTACACTTGCATTTCACTAGCAAATAGAGGGCTCAATCAGCTAATAAGGCCCCACTTGTCAGTAGGGATGATCTACATGTTATTTTCAAAGAAACATGTATTTCTACAATCCCTCTTTAAAAGGGGTTGTCAGGACACTATGGGCCCTAGTCTATTCTGTGGCCTATCCATAGGTCCCTCAGTAAAGGTGGCTATAAGTTCTAGGGAGAATAAGTTCATCTGTACATTCCCAGTCATGTCACATCTTACCCAGTAAAAGAAATATAGGTGTTAAGCAATTCAGTGCCATATTAAAAATTATCAGAAAAGACAACACACACATGAATGCACATGCACACAGACAGAGGGTAAACTCCATACGGATATGGACATCATGGCTGAAGGAGCGAAGCTAAGAGGGCAACTAATTTATGACATAAGTAGCCCCACTTTCTGCAACCTCTTATTTTCACAACAAAATCTGGTTACATGCAGCAAGGCAGAATGGGGAAAGTAGCATAAATAATGTTGACTGAGCACCAGAAAAGTACTGGTTTTTATAAATGGTCACCAAAATAGAAAATAAATGATTTCTGCAACAGTGTCAAAAAGACTCTCACACTAAACAAGGAATACACATAAGGCCTGACTTCATTCACATTTACACTGATTTCAATAGGAATAACTGCTGAAATCAGTTATACCTATGTGAAACCAATGTACATGTGAACGAAGTGAGGCCTTATGTGTCCTGAATATACAAGTTTACAGTAGGCACCCTGCCGAACTCTAGTACAAGGTAACTACTCCATTAATTAAGTTTAAATGAAAGACTAGTTTCTAGAGAAATACTTTTTAAAGTTCTCCTTCAAGCCACTAGATGGTGCAGTTTACCCTTCTTTATTCAGAAAGGTTTGGAGACACATGCATCAGGTCTTAAAAGTACCAGAAACTTGGACATGACTTTTGGTAGGAAGAAAGATCTAGTCTCAGAATCTCAAAGCATGCTATTTGCAAGAAAATGTATATACACATTTACAGTACACACAGATCATGCTCAATATAACCTATGAGTGAAATAATTACCAATAACTGCAATTCAACTACCTTTCTGGAAAAGTTAATTGCCAAGAGCAGGGTTATTTCCCTAGAAGGAAATCTAAATCACAAGGTTTTCAGAGGTCAAATAGTTACTCCATAAAAATCTTTACATAAATTGATGGATAATCATACAGGTGAGTGAGTAGTATTTTATCTGACGATCTTAAGTCTTGCTCATGTGCTCAGCATCCAACTGATCAACATGTTTGGAGTTGGGAAGGAATTTTCCCCTGGGTCAGACTGGCAGGGAACCTGGGTTTTTTTCCCCCTTCCTCTGCAGCATAGGGCATGGGTCACTTGGAGGTTTAAACTAGTGTAAATGGTGGATTTTCTGTAACTTGAAATCTTTAAACCATGATTTGAGTATTCCAGTAACTCAGCCAGAGATTGGGGGTCTATTACAGGACAGGGGGTGGGGAGAGTGAGGTTCTGTGGCCTGCAGTGTGCAGAAGGTCAGACTAGATGAACATGATTGTCTCTTCTGACCTTAAAGTCTATGAGTCTAAGTGTTTTATTTCTATAAGACTCTACCAGATTAAACCATAAGAGGCTACCTATCTTTTCTATTTTTAGAGAATTGTGAAATTTACTAGGGGAAGCCTAAAACAGAATATGTAAAGATGTAGAAATAAGATTGCCTATGATACTACTAATCAGATTATATCAAATCAGTCCAAATTATAGGTCCAAGCCCCTTGCGCTTAGGCCTGTGACGGCTATGGTAGCGTAGAGCAATGGCTCTCAACCAGGGGTACACATACACCTAGAGGTACGCAGAAGTCTTTCAGTAGATACATCAACTCATCTAGGTATTTGCCTAGTTTTACAAAAGGCTATATAAAAACACTAGCAAAGTCAGTACAAACCAAAATTTCATACAACTTGTTTATACTACTCTATATACTATACACTGACACATAAGCACAATTTGTATTCCAATTGATTTATTTTATAATTATATGGTAAAAAGGAGAAAGTAAGCAATTTTTCAGTAATCCACAGGTTGACTGTGTGTTGGGTGAAGAAATACTTCCTTATATTAGTTTTAAACCTGCTGCCTATTAATTTCATTTGGTGATCCACTAGTTCTTGTGTTATGAGGAGGAGTAAATAACACTTCATTTACCTTCTCCACACTAGTCATGATTTTCAGTGTGCTGTGACACTTTTGTATTTTTTATGTCTGATTTTATAAGCAAGTAGTTTTTAAGTGAGGTGAAACTTGGGGGAATGCAAGACAAATCAATCCTGAAAGGGGTATAGTAGACTGGAAAGGGTGAGAGCCATTGATGTAGAGGTATCATACTCAGTCCCTATAGGGAAGGAGTGCTGTTTAATAGTGAGCATTCAAGCTGATTAAGCAGCAATAGTGATGAATTCCAAAGCAAGTCCCACTGAGTTATTCTTGATTATAAAGGAACAGCTATGAGTTTAGGGTGGTGCAGTAATAGGGGTTAGGATCTCTGTAGCTCATTGGAGATGCAGATGGTACCTTTTTCCCCTTAGGGGTAGTCTTCAGTAGTGTTAGAAGGCCAACCTTTAGTGGCACACTATTGTATAACTAAGGTGAGTAGCTTGCCCCTCCTAATATTTGGGTTTTTTATAGGTAGGAAAGACTGCAAGCCAGAACTATTCAATTTACTTGAATTACCATTCCTGAAATCAGCACATTTGTAATGAAAAGCAGAAGATGTTTCCCAAGATGTCAACTGAATATAGGCACTGAATGAGCTAGTATCAGGGATTATACTGATAAATATATTGATAAATCAAATAAATAGATTATTTGAGGATTTAGCACACTATAAAGGAAATCAAAAGCAGTGAAGACAGTGAAAAGGGAACTGAGAAGCAGAAGGGAGGCAAGGGAAAGAATGGAGGGAAAACTGATATCAAATTGTCCTTAGAAAAACTGTGTTAACAGTCCCATATAATTTTTGATGGCTATTTTGATTTGTTCACACTTTATTGCTAAATGAATAGTTTTGTTAGCTGCTTAACACAAAGTATAAGGAAACAGATGTCTCAACTCCTGATCCAGATCAGTTACAGCAAAATTTTTGAGTGGTTCTACTTTTCAAAAGGTTTCCTTAAATATAATTTGTGAGTAAAATTATATTTTTAAATGGTGCTTAAAGTGCTATTGTTTGTAGAATAGTGTGAGCTGAAAGTTCAATTTATCTGACATATTAAACAAAAAACAAAGAAAACCCAACACCTACCTGAGACAAGTTATAGGATTCTGGATGTATGGCAGGGCTTTTTTGTTTTTAATGAAGAAGGTAACTGTTACTGAATTCAGTCTAATAAATACTACGACAATCTGAAAAGTTAGAACATAAGAACAGCTATACTGGGTTGGACCAGTGGTCTATCTAGCTCAGTACCCTGTATTCTGACAATAGGTAATGCCAGGTGCTTCAGAAGGAATGAACAGAACAGGTAATCATCAAGTGATCCATCCCATCACCCATTCCCAGCTTCTGGCAAACAGAAACTGGGGACACTTCAGAGCATGATTTTGCATCCCTGCCCATCCTGGCTAATAACCATGGATGGACCTATCCTCCATTAAGTTATTTAGTTCTTTTTTTAATCCTGTTATAGTCTTGACCTTCACACATCCCCTGGCAAAGAGTTCCACAGGTTGACTATGTGTTGTGTGAAGAAATATTTCCTTGGGTTAGTTTTAAGCCTGCTGCCTATTAATTTCATTTAGTGAGTGTGAAGGACTAAGTAATACCACATTTATTTTCTCCACACTAGTCATGATTTTACAGACCTCTATCATATCCCCCCTTAGTGGTCTCCTCTCCTAAAATGAAAAGTCCCAGTCTTATTAATCTCTCCTCATATGGAAGCTGTACCATACCCCTAATAACTTTTGTTGCCATTTTCCATAACTTTTCCAATTCCAATATATCTTTTTTGAGCTGGGGTGACCAGATCTGCCCACACTATTCAAGATGTGGGAACACCATGGATTTATATAAAGGCAATATGATATTTTGTGTCTTATTAACTCTCCCTTTTCTAATGATTCCCAACATTCTGTTGGCTTTTTTGACTACGGCTGCACATTGAGGGGATGTTTTCAGAGAACTGTCCACAATGACTCCAAGATCTCTTTCTTGAGTGGTAACAGCTAATTTAGACCCCATCATTTTATATGCAGAGTTGGGATTATGTTTTTCAATGTGCATTACTTTGCATTTATTAACATTGAATTCATCTGCTATTTTGTTGACCAGTCACCAAGTTTTGTGAGATCCCTTTGTAACTCTTCACAATCTGCTTTGGACTTAACTATCTTGAGTAGTTTTGTATCATCTGCAAATTTTGCCACCTCACTGGTTACACCCCCTTTCCAAATCATTTATGAATATGTTGAACAATACTGACCCAAGTATAGATACCTGGGGGGGGGGGGGCACCACTATATATCTCTCTCCATTCTGAAAACTGACCATTACCCTTTGTTTCCTATCTTTCAGAGAGACTGAGAATCACATACAATCAATATAACTTGCATTTCCACCCAAAGAAGCAAGAGTTTCATTAAGATCAGTATGGATCCAAGGGAATACTCATAACATTTCCAATCCAGATGCTTTCATACTCTGATTTGACAACTCAGTTATAGCCAGCAGCAGCAAAGCATTCCTTTTTCTGCCAAAAAAGCAGAAATTCTGAAAGGCATATGATAAGCTAAGGCTGAATTTTTCTTTTTAAGAAGTCTGTGGTTGCAAGTGAGGGTGCTAGAGGAAAAAAGCATCAGCGACAAATTTGATAGTAAACCCCCAATACAACAATGTGTGTGACACATGGGTCCACTGAAAGTACTACAGTGGCACATCCTGAAATGGGCAAGAAGCAGAGTAAATGGCAGTGAAAAATATATCAGTAGAACTGAGAGAATCCTCTTTAGCTAGTATTCTAGAATTTAGTCAATATCTGTTTCTTCTTCCAAAGATTTGAGAGACCCAGTTTTAAATGAATGACGAGGACATAGCAGAACAGCTGAGGATCTGGAGAATTCCTAGATATTTAAAAAATGTGCATTGACCATAAAGAACAGTGGAAGGCCATTAATCTACATATTGTTCACCATGGGAAGGGGTGGGTATAAAAGAGACAACACAGTTACCGAATAGGAACCCCTTCCCACTTGAACCATCTACCTAACATGCTCGTAATTCTTTGGTTGTCTCCATTCTGTGCTTTGGGTGAAATTTCAGGAAAGTGAAATTAAACTCTAACCCAATATGTAATGCACAAACATCACATTTTACTGCACTTTCACTCTTCCACTTATGTTCAGAACAGAGGAAAAATTTTAAGTGGGGGCTTCAGACCTTCCATCTACAGCAATGATCTCACAAACATCTATAGACAATCCCACACACTGAATTACTGACAATGCACTTTCCCATCAAATTGATTTGAGAACACAAGTTGTTTGAAACTGAGAAGGCTATATTTCCCTTTAATAGAGGGATGTAACAAAGCACATATTTGCCATTTTTCTCAGGGCAGCTTTATTATTACCAGAACTATTTGGCACTTACAGCAATAAGGTAGCAAGATGCTTTTGCATGCCTTAGAGGAACTTCGGGAAGTATTTCTAAAAATACACACAGTTCCATAAAACCAACTATCATTATCAACCTCACAGATCGTGATTCACAGTTCAGAACAGAAATGCTACCTCCTAGTTCCAGAAGCAAAAGGAAATATGCCATAGATGCAAACTAATCTGTCATCCTTTTCCCTTCATCTTTTCCAAAACCTAGAATTTTCTTTAAGAAAAGATTGAATGATAATTTTTCCTACATCACTTACATTTATACTACATTTTGTAGATGGGAAGGAAAATAAAGTTAAAAATCTATTTAAAAGAAAAAATGGTGGTTAAGTGACATAATTAATTATTTAAAAATCCAGAGTGATATGTTAATGAACTTTAACACTTGAAAAATATTAAAGGACTGTCTGTGAAGCTTTTCAGTAATATAATAAGGAAAAACCTCAGATTTTTAATGTGAATTATTGAAGTGTTTCGAAAGCAGAATTCTAAGTACAAAAAGGTTGGAACCTATGCTCAATTCTAAGAAAAGTGAGGGAGTACGGGGGGGGGTATGTGTTTATGCAGATGCATATAGCATATGTAACTACTGTCAAGTCTTCAGGGATGTGCGTATATAGAATTTTATACTTATGTAAGCCAAATAATTTATCTGTAAAAGTATTCATAAAAGAAGGGATACCATAATAAGGGCAATTGCCATATATTTTATGCTGCTTTCAATAGAAAAGGCAGTTAATTCTTAACTATTAGTGTTTATAAACTGAATCATACTCTGAATTTATACACATACACAGATGTACACATACATAAGAAAGATTTACATTTTGAACAAAAAGATTAACTACTTGGTTGTATTAATTGCATAAACTATCAAATTAATGAGTAGAAAAGGAATGTTTTCACAGAAAAACAATTTTACCTGTAGATACTGAGAGAGCTGAAACAGTTCCTGAGAGTACATACTGGGAGTATTAGCAGCAACCTGTGAAGTAAAAGAATGTTATCAAAATCATGTTGGGTATTTTACATCAAACTCAGACAATTCAAAGTGTATAGTTCTTTTTCCTCGTAGAACCTTTACTATTCCACCAGTATTGTTGTTTATTTTTCGTTTTACAATACTACCTACAAGCCCCAACCAGGACTGAGACCTCATTGTGGTAGGCTCTGCACAAAAACATACTGAGAAAAATCACTGCCCTGAAGAGTTCATAATCTAAATTAAAAGCACACACAAAGGCTCAAAAGGGAACAGATGCCCAGAGGTGAAACCACTTGCATAAGGTCACACAGCAGGTCAGGGCAGTGCTGGATATGAAACCCAGGTCTCCTAACTCCTAGTCCAGTGCCCTGCCCACTTGCCCATGCTATCTCCTTACGATATATTGTTTTGAAAAAAGCATCAGTCTGTAGCAAGATACTTCCACCACACAGAAAAAGTGGAAGGCACATATCGGCAGTACAATATTTGAAAAGTTCTGTCTAAATAGTAGCTGACCACTCTTAACATCCATAGTACATCATCTAATGTCCCTCCAGCATGGCTGCATGGATATAGAAGGGAATCAGCAATGGACTGATTCAAATGAAAGGCTGAAACGAAATCAGTCAGAAATTTTGAATGAGGCCTCATTACTGATCTGCCATAAGATTTGGAACTGGTGGAGAAATCTCAACTAAATTGGGGGTTTCTTTTGTTTTTTGGGGGGAATTAACTAAGAAATATTTAAAACAGGATAAGTACTATTATTATTATTAATTTTAAAACACTGGTAGACAGACAGAAAGGAACAAGTTCATAAAGATACTTTGTCAGGTTATTTATAGCCTTGGCTCAGGGCAGGTAGAGGCTTGAGGTACATACATGCACCCCCCAAACTGTCAGCCAACTGTTTATAATCAAAGTCAATAAACAATGTTGTTGTCACTTCACTGTTCCTAATCTAGTCTAATCACCTTGTATACACTGAGTAAAGGGTTCCATAACAATTTTTTTAAAGTATGGGATAGCACTGCCTTATTTATTTAAATTTACAATTTTATATCCCGCCTCAACTACTGTGACATCTAACGTTTTGGCCTCTTTAAAACTCACATTGTCTCACACTCCAAGCCATAGAAGATGCTGTGGCAAAAGCCATCTTCCATGCCAGTCATTTTGCTCATGTCACTACCCTTTTTGAACTTCTCATTATCTCTGTCTTATTGTACCAAATTCAAGCTTCTTGTTACCACCTTTGATGCTCTATATTTCTGCCCTACTCGATTTACCCAAGCTTGTCGTGCTTCATGTTATTTTGCCAACACTCCCATCCCCGACAACCTGTTTTACAGCTTCTCACAAAATACAAAGTATTTCATACAGCATTCTACCAGGTTAATTCATCCTCAAGCTATACGAGGTCAATAATTACAGTCACATAAGCTAAAATAAATTGCAAGTATTACCTCTACAATCACCAGTATAATCAACTTTTGTGACCTGCACTAATATTTTCATATTTTTTCTTATATGGAAAAAAGCACTTAAATGAGAAAGGGCTTAATACTTGACACACTACGTTAATGCAATACTACTTATTGTCCTAGAATCTTTATCTTATAATACTACTTCTTGTCCTTGAATCTTTATTAATGTGCAAAAACTAACAAACAGTCTCTAAGTAAATACACTAACATGTTACGTTAGCGTACTTGTACTGCAGATATTAGCTTTTAATAAACTATCAATAAACTTTTAATAGGCATTTCTTCCATAGCCCATTCTCACATCAGCGGAAAAAGTAGAGTATTTCCATATCATAGAAATTCAGACAGACTGCCATGCATATACTTTGTGATACAGAAGGAATGAATGTTTTATTTTTTAACAGTAAAAATATTAAATCGTGAAATAATCCAATGCAAGGCACACCTACAAGTAGTTAGGTTTTTCTCTTTCTTGCAACTTTTTAATAGAGAAGAGAAAGACAAAGCATACAAATGATTTACCTTGTCAACTGGACTTGGTAATGGAGCATGGATGACACTGAAAAAATAATTTTTTTTTAAAATGATCATTTGTTCAGTAACAGAATTATGCAAGTAAACATCAAGTATGGAACAGCAGTTCAAAAATCCACACAACTATCAGTATTCCTGTAAATGTTTAACTTAAGACATTCTTCATTTTTATATTCATTCTCAGAGAACAGTGATAGAAGTTAAAAATACTGCTTTTTATATCTTATGATCAGTAATATTTTGTGAAATTGTACTTTGAAGTAGATTTTTCAAATTTAGTTTTCAATTCTAATCTAAAAATTAAATCAGTGGGCTAGTTTCTAAAACTAGAATCTCTATTTTTATAACAGATAATTAGATAACATTTTGTATGTTTTTGAAAACAAAGTAGATTTGTTAAATGCAACTTACATGTGGAAACGAGTTACATGAAAAAAACCATTCACATATATGCTCTAGAAAGATAAAGCACCCTAATATATAACTTTACTGATGAAGAAACAAAACATTATACAAAAAAATCAATGAACTAATTTTGTCCAAAGACATAACTACTTTTGTACAATTTCATATTTGACTAACGAGCAATTTACATGAATGCCTAATTTTAACCAGTGTTGTTGCTGCCATGTTGGTCTCAGGATATTGGAGACACAAGGAGGGTGAGGTAATGTCTTTTATGTTGGTGAGAGAGACAAGCTTTTGAGCTTACACAGAGCTGTTCTTCAGGTGTGGGAAACGTACTCAGAATGTCCGTGCTAAATACAAGGTGAAACGGATTGTTTAACATAAGTAAACACATTTCAAGGGACCATTCAAAGTGAAGTGCCCTGTTAATACCAATAGTCACAGGGCAGAAAGGAAGGAGGGGGAGAAGTAGCTGGGGGAGAGAGGGTTGTTAGTGGGTTACAGATTGTTGTACATTATACATTTAGTGTCTATTCAGTCCACGATTTTTAGTGTCTAATAAAGTTATGAATTTAAGCTCCCAGGTTTGAACTTTGTCCCCATCCTCAAAGAAATCCTTCCTGAACCCCTCTTCTAGCCTTCAAACAACCCCCCCAAACTCTCCAATCTCATCAACAGAAACAAGGTCTCCACAGATCATAACACACCTACTCAAAGCAGCACCAAACCCTGTCAGAACAACAGATGCAAAACCTTCACACATATCTTCACTACTACAATGGTCAACAACACCCCACACAACATACCTTTCAAGATCTGAGTCCTACACATACCTATCACAACATGTGATCTACCACATCCAGTGCATTAAATGCCCCCATAGCAACTATGTGTGAAACAGACAATCACTAGGCTCTCGAATGAATTCACAAAGGAAAATGAGAAGAGAAAAACACCATATTACCTGTGGGTGAACACTTTTCATAAAGCAATCGTATATCTGACCTATCAGACCTCATCCTCAAAGGAAACCTGCATAATACTTCCACAAGATGAGCCTAGGAGCTTAAATTCATAACTTTGCTAGGTGCTAAAAATCATGGACTGAACAGACACACTGAATTTATGGTTTATTACAACAATCTGTAACCCATTAACATCCCCATCCCAGTTGTTCACCCTCGCTTCCTTTCTTCCCTATGACTGAAAGGGTGTTAATAGGGATCTTCACCTTGAATGGTCCCTTGAAATGAGTTAACTACTTATGGTAAACAATCTTTTATTTAGCAGTGACATTCTGAGGACAAGTCCATGCTTAAAACGCTGCATCAGCACAGCTGCACCAATGCAAATACGCCACTGTAGTTCTTTAATGAAGACACTATAACTGCTCTCCTGTCGGCATAGTTAATTCATCTCCCTGAGAGCGGTAGCTATGTCAGCGGGAGAAACTCCTCACCTACATAATGTTGCCTACACGGGGTGTGGGGAGATGGGAGGAGTTTTACGCTACGGCTACATTGACAGTGGCAAAGTCGCTGCCATCAGATCGATTTCTCTGGATTGACTGAGCAGTCAGTGAAGACCCGCTCAGTCGATCCACAAATGAACGTACGAAGACCACCTTCACGAGTGGCGTAGCGCTGCGTCGATGGGAACGGTATTCCTGTCGGTGCAGGGCAGTGAAGACGGTGCACAGAAGAGGAGCAGGGAAGTTGACAGGAGTTACGCAAGTTTTTTGCGTAGCTTGCGTAACTCCCATCAACTGCCTCCGAATCTCAGAGGTAAGTGTAGACAGGGTCTAAATTCAGTATAACTACCTGTTCAGGGGCGTGGGTTTTTCACACTGCAGTGGCATAGTTATACTGATGTAAGCCTGTAGCATAGACCAGACCTCAGGCTTGGTCTACAATAAAGACTTACATTGGTGTAACTATGTCACTTAGCGTTGTGGATTTTCCACACCTCTAACTGATGCAGTTATAGCAACTGAACTCCTGTTGACATTACGCTGTCTACACCACGGCTTCTCCTGTCAACATAGCTACCGCCTTTCGGGGAGGTGGAGTATCTAAGTTGATGAGAGAAGCTCTCCCATTGGCACAAATAGTGTCTTCAGTAAGCACTACAGTGGCACAGTTGTGCCGCTGCAGTGCAATATCTGTAGACAAGCCCTTAGTTTCCCAGGCCTGAAGAACTCTGTGTAAGCTCAAAAGCTTGTCTCTCTCACCAACAAAAGTTGGTTCAATGAAAGATATTAACTCACCCACCTTGTCTCTCTAATTTTAACCAGTAATGACAATCTAACTTCATAAGTTTCAGAGGGGTAGCCGTGTTAGTCTGTTTTTAGCACCCCAAAAAAAAAAAAAAATTAACTTCACATATTCTGATACCAAGGTTGAGATTTAGAAACCAAATTAAACTAAACTATAAATGATTTCCCATGATTTCCTGTATTATGTAATGCTGACTTAATTGAATCACTTCAGAATAGCATGTTAAACCAAGTTTTTAAAAAGTACATAGTTTTCATACATTAAAAAATAATGATTTTAATAAGATGAAATTCAAGTTGATGTTTAATTCATTGTATAGTTGTAAGCATCCAAAAAGTACCATATAAAAAGATTTAATATGAAAGTTAAAAAAACTGTTTTATTAAATATAATAGTGATGTTGCACAACAATGATTAAAACTGGATCTTATATTTTTACTTGATACTAAAAAGTTCACCAAAACAGAAATTTTTAATCATGTCTGTGTGTCTAAAAAAAATATTTTATTTCATCATCTAATCAAATTAAAAATAAAACATGATATCTGAAAAATAATTGTAGAAGCAATTACAAGTAGAGCTCGCTGGAAATTTGTGGAAAATGTTGATTCATTGCAGTGAAATGTTTTGCTCAATTATAGATTTGACAAAACAACTTCTGCCGAAACACAGGCATGTTTCCCATTAGAAATTATCACAGATGTCCCGTTTGCCACAAAATTCCAGTAAATTGCAAAGAAAACAAAATGTGTGAAAACAAAATCCCTGAATTTTGTTAAAACGTTTTTCAGTTATTTATTACAAGTCTTTGTATAGCTTCTATCAGTGCTGTATTCAAGGTTCTTGGTTTATATTACAAAAGATGACATTTCCCAATTAAGGGGAGCCAAGCCCCATGATTCCGGTCACCACAATTTTACAGAACAGCAACAGGAAAACTGTTAAAAGACTGAAATCTAAAGGTGCTGCAGCTGGCAGTTAACAATAACCACCATCTCAAACTGCAGATTCATTTTTAATTAAAAAGAAAAAAAAAAAGTAACCACCTGATCCAACCCCTCTTTCACTGCCAGAGCCATTCCCCAAGGTCACTATAGCCCCAAAAGGGCGTCTTATATCGCCTTAGCTTGGCTAAGAAGCAGAGAGAGAAAACCAGATTGTTGTGCAGTTCTACAATAGATGTTCATTTTTATATGTGCTTCTTCATCTTTCAAACCACTTTGCAATTACCACATTCATATTGTTGGCACTTGAGTCCATGTAGTTTGACCACTTCGCCTAGTGGCTACACGTAGGTGTTGAAAAGGACTAGAGACAGAACTGATTCTTATGGGACTCTGCAAGGGGTCTAGTAGTGGAGATGCAGTTTCCCATCACTACTAGTTGAGTGTGCCCCTTCAGGAATGACTCAAAACCATTTTAGTGCATTGCCCTGGACCCCTGCCACAAGTTTCAGGTTAGACAGTAAAATCTCATAGTCAGTGTTGAAAACTGCAGTGAGGCCTAGGAGGAGGAGGAGATGTCTGCCTTCTAAGCCATTGACGAGAAAAGATGAACCATCAGTGCTACCAAAGCAGTTCTAGTTCCATGTCCTGGACTAAAATCAGATTGCATTAGGTCTAGAATATTAGCTTCAGTTAGATGAGCTTGTAGTTGGCTAGTTTTGCTATGATCTTGCTCAGATATGGGAAGTCTGACACTGGGTTGTAGCTGCCTTGAAATTATGTATCCGGGGGTGGAGTGGGGTAGGATGGGTATTCTACAATGCTGGTCAAACTATTGCATGTCTGAAGAAGGAAGGAAGGATTCCTTCCTTAATGATGCATTGGCTATTTCAATCAGGAGTGGCACAAGCTGTTCATGGCTCTTTTTCACAAGCCAGAAAGACTATGGGTTGGATTCACAAGTCAAGGATCAAGACTCCTTTAGGGTTTTCAAAACCTCTTGATGAATCAAAGTGCTGAACTCTAGGAATGCAGATGGGCTGATCGTTGGTGGGTGCAGGCAGAAGAGATCAAGCTGTTTGAGAAGGCTTCCTGAACATACATGCTCTTTTCTGCAAAGTAAGATGATAATTCTTTGTGCTCAGTTCTGATGTGAGCTCTAGCCACTCTGGATTGATCAAACAATTTACCACCATGAATAACTCTTGTAGAAAATCAGGGTATATAAAACTGAGGTCACTGTGTGGGACCTCAGAGTCTTATGTACCCCCTTCCGACAGCCTCTCCCTCCTCTAGAAAGAAAAAAGTTGACTGATCCCACAAAGAAGCTTCAGAATCAAGGAGTTTAACCGACACTTGGACCAGCAGTGTGGGAAAGATTCTCCCCTATCCCAGGTTAACAGGGCTAAGAAGCAGTAAGATTTCACTACAGAGATTATATTAAAAGAATAGAAAGAGAAAGAGAATAAAGTTACCTTGCTGAGTCTACTCTTTCTAGTGAGACCTTAAGTAACTTTATTTTGGATTTTAATTAAGTAATGCTATATGCACATTTCTCCTTTATAAGACCACACCAGTTGGACTAAGTGAGTTTTAAACTATAAAACTTTATGCAATTGCTTTTGATATTTTAAACTTGCTCCTTTCATATCAAAGAACTCTAGTAGCAGGGCCACATAAATCAAGTGCATCCTTACTCCTTGGAGAATTATTGGAAGAGTGACATGTATTAGAGGTACTAAAGAACTGATAACTGATTATTATAATTGTACTAAGAAATCTGGGTGATTTATATTGCTCCTTGGTATAGCTGCTCGGCCTCCGTGATATCCTGTTCAAGACACCCAGAATTGCGAGCCTGTGTTACCCCTCTGTTTTAGCAAGAGTGAGAGCTGTGCTACTGCTAAACTGTGTGTCAGCTCCCTGACACACCAGCCTGTCTACCTTGCCAGCAAACTCTTCAAGACTCCACCATTCTAAACCTGGCCTTGGCAAGTAACAATCAGTGAATCCCAGTTCCCGTGCTCCCCAGAGATGCGCTCCTGCAGTGCCCAGTCCCTGTCACTGGATAATCCCAGAAATTATTATGTTGTCTGCCTCCAAAAAGAGAGCATAGATCAGCCTGTTAAGGTAGGTGAAGAGTCACACTTCACTTTAACACACAGCACTGAGATGGTTTTGTAATAAAACAAGAATAAGTTTAACAACAAAGAACAGAGAATTAAGTGATACTGAGCAAGAGAAAAGGATAGGTAGAGTTACAAACAAAATAAAATAAGAACATGCATTCTAGTGACTAAAACTTACTTAGCAAGTTGCAATCTTTGCCTGGGCAATTTTCTTACTCACCTCAAGTTAGAAGCCTCTCCAGCCCTCCATGCCAGGGGACCCAAAGTTCATATTTTCAAAGGTGCTCTTCCCTTTGTTCCTTAAGTTATCCATGGATAACCAAAATGCCGGTTTTCTCTCTTTATATTACCCAAAGCTTGTGTGTCTGCCTCCAAAGCCAGGAAGGATTCCTGGGGTGCAGATTCTGTTCCCACTGTGTGTTCATTAAGCTGCTGTTTGTTAGCTTCGTTTACCTTATATGTAATTGTACTTTCATTGTCCTCTTCCACTAATCAAGCCAGTAAGACGGATAAATACATATTCCATTGTCTTGGGCAGGCTGGGTTTATGCACTTCCAAAAGCATTTTAAAAACACATTTCCAGGACACACACAATTTTGTATGCAATCCGTACATACATCATGCCATGATTTTCAGGACCAGCATAACAAGTCCACCCATGCTACTTTACATAACATCTTTCAGATAATATTATGAGAACACTGTGCTGGGGCAATAAGTGTGTGAGACCTGATATGACCTTCTGCCAGTTGGCACAGAAGGACCCTCTAGCCCCAATTTTGTTTTTGTTCATCACTTACAAACCTGCATGTGTATTTTATTTTCAGTACATGACTATCACATTTGTTTTATCTACACTTGATTGATGAACTTTTGACTATTTATTCGTCCAGAGGCACACCAATATACAATTTGCTGATTGGGTAAGAAAAACCTAGTGTGCTGATCTGATAAACATTGTCCAAGGTAAAAGACCTTGACAGAAATTAGTGCTAAAATTAGTTGCTAATGCTTCTTACACTCAATCAAAAGCTATCCTAATTAAACTACATCATAATATAACACTTTAATTGGCAAATCTAGTTTGTTAGGTTTCAGTTTTGAAATTTAAATGACACCTCAACAAATGCATAAAAATGACTCCCATTCACACTTACAGATGCAGAAAAATAGGTAAGTCTTCATGTAAAGACACACAATTTACAAATCCAGTTTTTCATGCTATTTATTTTTCTGAACACCACTAAAAAACTAAAACCATTCAAGCTCATAGAAATTAATTGTGCATTAACAAAGTTTCCAGTTATGATACAAGTTCCTATCTCTATGCTTTCCTCTACCTGAGCAAAGCATACACAATTACATTGTTTATAACAATTTTAACATATATATTTGTAATTTGAGCCTGAACCACCACAAATAAGAGAATGTTCTCCTCTCCCACTTTTGTCACCCCATTAATCTCACTTGTGAGAATGCTGCCTTTTAATCATTGTATTACCTGTGCATATTAAATTATAAATGCTTTTGGGGCAGGCATCTTATATGTTATGTTCTACACTATATAACTATATAGCGCTACATGTGTTCAATGTTATTTATTACAAAAACCCTCATAAAATACTCTAATTTTGGTAGATATTAATAAATATCTAATTATACTTACTCTGACCGTAACCGGGCTTCCATACCATCTGGGAGAAATAGTTTTATTGTGGAGACTATACATCCATGGGTAACTGAGAAGAAATAAGAATACTATGAGTCTTAATAATCAATTAATAAGAAATCATTTAATAGAAGTGCAAACATGGCTTAAGAAAATATGCAATATTATAGTAGCTATGTCACAACCAAGGAACTCTGAGGCGGATAAGCAGGAGAAGTCAAGGGTGCTCTCCAAGCACTGATTCCTAATGTCTGGGTCTGTCTTCTCATATCTCCCCATGAGAAAGCAAAAGCTGCCAAATCAAGAAGCTTGAAGACTTGATGCCCTGTGCTGACTCCTGACCTATGGTGTAGTTCCAATTCTGAATCTTCCACACCCAACAGCACCTGCGAATTTTTTTTTTTTTTTTGAGACAACTGGTTCCCCATAGACAAGAAAGTTAATTACAGATTTTAAAACACAACATTGACAACATGAGAAACTAGGCAAAAAATGGGAATACACTTTAACTGAATTTAGGTGACAGGAACAGAAATTCTGGAAATACAGAAAATGCCGAACACCATCCTCTGTTTACTGGATAGATTCGTATGAGTCTGTCTGGAGATTAGAAGTTAACAGGTAAAATAAATATTTCCATGCTGCCAGACACTAATTTCAAACATCTGGGATCTGCCTAGCAGTCCCTGTTTCCAAGAGGACAAAAGAGGACAGCACGGAGGAGCTATTTGTTTATGATCTTCCTGAGGATGCCACTTGCTGAAGGTTGCATCCAAGGACAGAAAAAATCTCTGCTCTGAAATGCTTGCAGAACTATAGCAAGGACCACGAAACCACCCTTCAAAGCCTTCTCACATTTTAGAGAAGAGGAAGACAGTTAGAGAGGCATGGGGTCTAATTGAACCACAGATACCACTTCGAGTAAGATGTGGAAATCCAGTATATATTTCACTTACACCACATCAGAACAATCTCTCCCCCAGATAGTCTTCACAACTTGGTTTTATCAAGAAAACTTTTTCCATGGCTGGGCGACTTTCCAAGTAACATCTGTATTTTTCTGTGTGATTCTTCAGATTTGGGAAGTGAAATCTCCTGGGCTAGAGGAAGGGAAGGTATTGACTGTTCGAGACACTTTCTTATAATAAACTAAATATGAAAAAGCACAGGATAGCTCAACTGAGCACAAAGTCACTCACCTAAAAACACAAATTTTAAATATCCACACTTTTTAACTTTCACAGTTTATAATTTCAGAGATATGGTGAACCTGGGTTTGAACAGAGTGAAACAAATGTTTCAAGATAAGATTAAGACTTGTGAGAAGAGAGAGAGCTTTCAGAAAGAAGATTTTAAAGCACAGCTATCCAGTGAAATCTGGAACTAAGGGAGAGGTAACCCAATAAGCATTATTTTTTCCTTGGTCTACATCAAGTGCCAAGATGTGAACTTTTAGAAAAGTGTTTTCTTGTCTTTAGCATCTGTCCTCATTGAGATCCACCTGAAAAATGTTAAAATTATTTGCCGGAGAAGACTGGCAGGACTTCAGTCATCTTCATGAGATAAGTCATTCCATAGAAAACATTTGTCCAGGTCTGAAATTCCTTGACTTTGGTCTCACCAAAAGAGAAGAGAATAATCTTGGGAATTTAAAGCCCACTCTTTCTAAAGCATTAATCACAAATAGAATTCATAGATATATTCAACTATAGGGAACAGTTGTTAAATGTCTTTCACAGCACAGAATCAAATTTTTCTATCTAATAAGTATTTAGAAAATATTGCTTTCAAAAAGGGAACCACTGACCACATTTGAAACGATAGACCACAGAGAGCCTTACCTTCAGGTAATGCTCCCAGGTAGTCCTTTGGGAGTTCACATAGATTCTGAAGGCAGGTCCACACTTAAAATGCTGTGCAGCTGTAGCACTTCAGTGAAGATACTATTACACCAACAGGAGAGCTTCTCTCATCGTTGTAGTTAGTTACTCCACCTCCGTGAGAGACAGTAGCTATGTCAATGAGAGGGCGCACTTTCTACTCTGGGGGTTAAATTGCTATAACTGTGTCACTCAGGGTTGTGGATTTTTCACACCCCTTAGGATACCCTCCCTGGGAAGGGACCCCAGTTAGTAGGAAAAGTAAGGTAACAGTAACGGTGGATTTGATTATTAGAAATATAGATAGTTGAGTTTGTGTTGATTGGAAGAACTGCATGCTAAATAGCCCACTGGGTGCAAAAGTTGCAGATCTCAAGAAACATATAGACAGATGTATGTACAGTGCTGGGGAGGAACGGATAGTTGTGGTACATGTAGATATCTGTGGGTATCAGATATAATGAAAGGTAGGAGAGAGGTCCTGGAGGACAAATTTAGACTGCTGGGTAAGAGATTCAAGTCCAGGACCTTCATGGTAGCATTTGCTTCCAGTTCCAAGTGCAGAGCCAGAAAGACAGGCAGAACAGTGGGTCTCAATATATGGATAAGATGATGGTAGAGAGAGGAGAGTTCTAGGTTTATTAGGAAGAAAAGGTTACTCACCTGGTGCAGTAACTTGTGTTCTTTGAGAGGTGCCCCCCTGTGGGTGCTCCACTTTAGGTGTCGTTACGTCCCGTGCCCTTGATCGGAAATCTTCTCAGCAGTATTCACTCGGGTTGCGCATGCGCAGCTCATCTCATGGCACCACTGGCGCGTCTTCTAGCATGCATGCGACCTGATTCCCTCGGTGCCTTCTCTACCATAGAGTCCACGGTTAGAACTCCAAAGTAGAGGGGAAGAGGGAGGGTAGTGGAGCACCCACAGAGATACATCTCGAAGAACACCAGTTATTGACCAGGTGAGTAACCTTTTCTTCTTCTTTGAGTGATGTCCCTGTGGATGCTCCACTTTTGGTGATTATACAGCAGTGGCCTGTATCGGAGGAGGAACTTTGGTATTAATTATTTTGTACAGATGACAGTACCATTAGTCCTAGTGAGGCATCCCTGGCAGATGCCTGATTAATAGCATAATGTTTTATAAAGGTATGTGCTGATACCCATGTCGCAGTTTTGTATATGTCCATTACAGGAACATCATTCAAGAAGGCTACGGAAATGGATATTGCTCTCATGGAATGAGTTCTGGTCCGTGAGGGGACTTGTAAACTTTTTTGTTCGTAATATAAGTGGATGCATATTGAAATCCACTTGGATAGCCTTTGGCTGGAGATAGCCCTGGAGCAGCTTGTCCCAGAACCCAGTAGGGGAGAGGCAATTCTTGATTTAGTCCTAAGTGGAGCATAGGATCTGTTCCAAGAGGTGAATATAGCTGAATCTTTGGGAAATAGAGACCATAAAGTGATTAAATTTAACATACTGGTAAGGGGCAAAAATGCCAAAGAAACCCACCACAGTAGCAATTTACTTCAAAAATGAGGAAAGCCAGTTAAGCAGAAATTAAAAGGATCAGTCACAAGCATGAAATGCATGCAAACTGCATGTAGACTATTTAAAAACACCATAATTAGAAGCTCAAACTAAACGTATCTTCCAAATAAAACAACTGTAAAAGGACCAGAAAAATTCCATCATGGTTAAACAGCAGAGTAAAAGAAGTGGTTAGTGGCAACAAGGCATCCTTTAAAAATTGGAAGTCAAATTCTAGTGAGGTAAATAGAAAGAAGCATAAACTCTGCCAAGTCAAGGGTAAAAGTATATCAAGGAAGGCCGACACAGATTTCAAAGAGCAACTAACTAATGACACAAAAACTAACAGCAAAAATCTTTTTAAAATATATCAGAAGCCGAAAGCCTGCCAGACTATCAGCAGAGGTCACTGGATGATTCAGTCACAAAAGGAGCATTGAAGGAAGACAAAGACATTGCAGAGAATGAATTATTTGCATGAGTCTTCACTGCAGAGGATGTGGGGGAGATCCTGACATGCAAGCCATTCTTCTCAGGTGACAAATCTGAGGAACTGTACTGGAAGGAGGTGTCAGTAAAGGTGGTTTTGGAACAAACTGATTAATTTAACAGATTAAGTCACAAAGACGAGGGTATGCAGTCAAGAATTTTGAAAGAATTCAAATATGAAATTGCAGAACTACTAACTGTGATATGTAACTTGTTTACATCATCCACTATACCAGATGACTGGCAGATAGTTAATGTAACACTGACTTTTTAAAAAAGGTCCAGAGGGGATCCCAACAATTACAGGCTGGGAAGTCTAACTTCAGTATCAGGCAAAATTAGTTTAAACTATAATAAAGACCAGAATTATTAGACATAGATAAACATAGTATGTTGTGGAAAAAGCAGCTCCACTCTTGTAATGGGAAACCATGCCTCACAAATCTATTAGAATCTTTGAGGATGTCAACAAGCATGTGGACAAGGATAATCCAGTCAATATAGTGTACTTGGACTTTCAGAAAATTTTCTGAAAGATCCCTCATTAGAGCCCGTTAAGCAAACTAAATAGTCGTGGGTTAAGAGGAAAGGTCCTCTCATGGATCAGTAACTGGTTAAAAGATAGGAAACAAAGAGTAGGAATAAATGATCAGTTTTCACAATAGAGAGATAAATAGTGGGGATCCAAAGCTGAATGCAAAGAGTTAGTTATAAAGGGATCCCACTAAACTGTGAATAGGAAAAAAAAAATGGCAGATGAAATGCAATGTTGATAAATTCAAAGTAATGCACACTGGAAAACATAATCCCAATTATACATACAAAATGATGGGGTCTAAATTAGCTATTACCACTGAAGAAACATCTTGGAGTCATCATGGATAGTTCTCTGAAAACGTCGACTTAATGTGTAGTGGCCATCAAAAAAAGCTAATGTTAGGAATCATTAGAAAAGGAATAGATATAAGATAGGAAATATCATAATGACACTATATAAATCCATGGAATGCCCACCCCTTGAATACTGCATGCTGTTGTAGTCACCTCATCTCAAAAAAGAGATATTAGAATGGAAGAGGTACAGAGAGAGAAAGGCAACAAAAATTATTAATGATATAGAATAGTCTTCCTACAAGGAGAGATTAACAAGACTGGAACTGTTTATCTGAGAAAAGGGACAATTAAGGGTGGATATGAAAGAGGTCTATAAAATCATGAATGATGTGGAGAAAGTGAATAAGGAAGTGTTTTTTACCCCTTTACATAACACAAGAAGTAGGGGCCATCCAATGCAATTAATAGGCAGCAGGTTTAAAACAATCATAAGGAAGTACTTCACACAACGCACAATCAACCTATGGAACTTGTTGCTTGAGGATGTTGTGAAGATCAAAAGAATTAGATAAATTCATGGAGGATAGGTCTATCAATGGCTATTAGCCAAGATGGTCAGGGATGTAACCCCATGCTGTGGGTGATCCCAAATCTCTGACTGACAGAAGGCAGGATTGGGTGATAAAGAATGGATCACTCAAAATTGCCCTGTTCTGTTCATTCCTTCTGAAGCATCCGACACTGGCCGCTGTCAGAAGACAGGCATACTGGACTAGACAGATCATTCTTATGTTCTGAACTGCGGCATGGAAAGGTGGCAGCAGCAGAGGGCATCAAGCTTTTAACCATCTAGATTCACCCGCTGCTACCACAGACTACCAAGTGTGAAGTATAGAGAAGAAAGGCAGAGTCTAGTCTATAAATAGTGGCAATACCCAAAAACATGAAACAGCAAATTTGCTAAGTTTCAATAAAAAAATCTCATCAGTCAAAGGTTTATTTATGTCATTATTCTGAATATTACTGAAAGTGGAAGTAGAGGGTACTAGTGCTGTTTAATTTGTTTTGTAACTTTTATTTGCTAGTTCCTCAGGTGCACAATAATGATTTTGAAATGTCTTTTAAAGTGGAAAAGATGTAATGGCACAATTGTTCATTGATACTGAATGTTCAAAAAAGAAAAAATAAATAGATAGCCACATAACATTCCATACAGTTACTCAATGAATGAGTGAATTATCAAACTTAAGGGTCAAGCATAATACATTTTTGTGTTTTGTAGTTTGTGTCATGTACTAAGAGACTGTCAAATTAAAAGTCGTGCTTTTATCTGATAGCTAAGGTAAATGAAATTATTTCAAGTAAGAAGTTTCTCTCGTTTCAGTTGGACAATTCTGTGCTTTTGACAGAAGCCTGTTTAGTCAGTTTCCCCATTTGTGTGGGGCGTTCTACAGAGCAACACATGAGAGAAAAGATTTTTTTAAAATAGAAAAATACAATTTAAAAAATGGCAGGATATTCGGAGGCAGATGTAATATCTAAAGCTACTTTTAGCTTTTTTTTTTTTTTTTTTTTTTTTTTTTTTTAGACTGGACTAGGTTTTATTTGAACAAAACATTGAATCATAGAATCATAGGACTGGAAGGGACCTCGCAAGGTCATCTAGTGCAGTCTCCTGTAATTATGGCAGGAGAAGCATTATCTAGACCATCCCTGACAGGTGTTTGTCTAACATGCTCTTAAAAATCTCCAATGATGGAGACTCCACAACCTTTCTAGGCAATTTATTCCAGTACTTAACTACCCTGACAGTCAGGAAATTTTTCTTAAGGTCCAATCTAAAGTGCCCTTGCTGCAATTTAAGCCTGTTACTTCTTGTTCTATCCTCAGAGGTTAAGGAGAACAATTTTTCTCCATCCTCCTTGTAACAACCTTTTATGTACTTGAAAACTTATGTCTCCCCCTCAGTCTTCTCTTCTCCAGACTAAACAAACACAGTTTTTTCAACCTTCCCTCATAGGTCATGTTTTCTAGACCTTTAATCATATTTGTTGCTCTTCTCTGGACTTGCTCCAATTTGTCCACATCTTTCCTTAAATGTGGCATCAAGAACTGGATACAATACTCCAGTTGAGGCCTGATCAGCGTGGACTAGACTGGAAGAATTATTTCTCGTGTCTTGCTTACCACACACCTGCTAATACACCCAGAATGATGTTTGCTTTTTTTCCAACAGTGTTACATTGTTGGCTCATATTTAGTTTGTGATCCATTATAACCCCCTTTCTGCAGTACTATTTCCTAGACAGTCATTTCCCATTTTGTATGTGAGCAACTGATTGTTCCTTCCTAACTGGAGTACTTTGCATTTATCCTTATTGAATTTCATCCTATTTACTTCAGACCATTTCTCCAGTTTGTCCAGATTATTCCAAATTTTAATCCTATCTTCCAAAGCACTTACAACCCCACCCAGCTTGGTATCATCCGCAAACTTTACAGGTGTACTCTCTATGCTATTATCTAGATCATTGATGATGATATTGAACAGAACCGGACCCAGAACTGATCCCTGAGGACCCCCACTCAATGTGTTCTTCCAACTGTGAACCTCTGATAATGACTGTTTTCCAATCAGTTATTCACCCATCTTATAATAGCTCCATCTAGGTTGTATTTCCCTAGTTTGTTTATGAGAAGGTCAGGCGAGACAGGATCAAAAGCCTTACTGAAGTCAAGATATATCACATCTACCGCTTCCCCCATCCACAAGGCTTCTAGAACGAAAGAAAGAACGAAAGAAAGAAAGGTCTGACATGATTTGTTCTTGACAAATCCATGCTGACTGTTACTTATTACCTTATTATCTTCTAGGTGTTTGCAATCTGAGTGCTTAATTATTTGCTCCATTATCTCTCGAGGTATTGAAGTTAAGCTATTAGTCCGTAATTCCCTAGGTTGTTCTTATTTCCCTTTTTATAAATGGGCACTATACCTGCCTTTTTCAAATCCTTTGGAATCTCTCTCATCTTCTATGACTTTTCGAAGATAATCGCTAACAGCTCAGATATCTCCTCAGGCAGCTCCTTGAATATTTTAGAATGCATTTCATCAGGTGATTTGAAGACATCTAACTTGTCTAAGTAATTTTTAGCTTGTTCTTTCTCTATTTTAGCCTCTAATCCTACCTCATTTTCACTGCCATTGACTATGTTAGATGTCCAATCACTACTAATTTTTTTTTGTGAAAACAAAGCAAAAAAAATAGTCATTTAGCACTTCTGCCATTTTCACATTTTCTGTTACTGTTTTACCTGCCTCATTGAGTCAGAGGCCTACTCTGTCCTTGATCTTCCTCTTGCCTCTAATGTATGTGTAGAATGTTTTCTTGTTACCCTTTACGTCGCTAGCTAATTTAATCTCATTTTTGCCTTGGCCTTTCTAATTACATCCCTACATACTTGTGTTTTGTTTGCATTCATCCTTTGTAACTTGTCTTAGTTTCCACTTTTTGTAGGATTCTCTTTTGAATTTCAGATCATTGAAGATCTCCTGGTTAAGCCAGAGTAGTTTCTTGCCAAACTTCCTATCTTTCTTATGCAGTGGGATAGTTTACTCTTGTGCCCTTAATAATGTCGCTTTGAAAAACTGCCATCTCTCTTTAACTGTTTTTCCCTTAGACTTCCGTGGGATCTTAACTACCAACTCCCTGAATTTGCTAAAGTCTACCTTCTTGAAATCCATTATTTTTATTGTGCTCTTTTTCCTCCTGCCATTCTTTAGAACTATCACTTTTACCCAAGCTGTCTTCCATTTTCAAATTTTCAACCAGATCCTCCCTATTTGTCAAAATCAAATCTAGAACTGTCTCTCCCCTAGTAATTTTGTCCACTTTCTGAGATAAAAAATTGTCTCTAATACATTCCAAGAACTTGTTGGATAATCTGTGCCCTGCTGTGTCATTTTCCCAACAGATGTCTGGGTAGTTGAAATCTCCCATTACCACCAAGCCCTGTGCTTTGGATGATTTTGTTAGTCGTTTAAAAAAGCCTCATCCACCACTTCTTCTTGGTTAGGAGCTCTGTAGTAGACTCCTACTATTATGACAGCACCCTTGTTTTTCACATAAAATATCCATTGCTTCCTTTCATAAATATAGTTATGCTCTGAGTAGTTAATCCCCATCTTTAAAATGGAAATTAGGAGTGACCCGATTTCATATTGACAGTGTCCATTTAAGAAACGGTTATTTTGTTAAACATGTGAATGTGTGTAACAGAAAATTCATGGATCACTTCCAGATTATTTCTTAAAGCCACTACAATATAATACAATTTATCATCAGGTACACAGAGCACATGCATATAATATTTTAACATTCACTGGGAAGTTAAATAATCATTGTAACAGAAAGCAAACCATCACTAAACTAAACAACATGCAAAGAAATATTGACAGAGTGAGCAACAGAGAGAACACACTACGTAGCGAAAAAGTAGTTAGGCCTAGGTGCTCACCAGTAATGTAACATAATATAATTAACAAAGTTATGCTCTTTAATAAGAAAAAAAAGTTTGGAAGTCTCATCTCTGGCCTATGTCAGGGATTCTAGCTCAACACTAGGAATTTGAGGAACCAATGCTTACACTGCAACCCAGTAAGGGTAACATTACCTTTTCAAATGTGCCATTATTTGAACGAACCAAACCTAAGTGGACTTTGGTTTCTCTATTGGGAAAACTGGTTACTCAAACAAAATAGCCTTTATAATAAAAACAGGTTATAATGATATCTATATATCCAAGGCTTTTCAAAAGCACAAGTATTACTCTTTGCTTGTACAATCACTACATTATCAGCATGTAATTGTTTTGCAGAAAGCTAAGATGATTAGTGTGTGTGTATAAGATGCTATATAAATATCAGAATGGAATTTAGTTTTTAAGAGGTGTCGCTACTTTTATATGGCATTTTTGTCTGCATTTTTCTATTATTATTATTATTAAGAGTAACTTCTAAGTTTACAGTAAACTGAAATAAATTAACAAAGGAAAGTATTTTTTCCATTTGTTTACTATGTGCATTTTAACAGTACTTTGTGTTTTCTGTATAGTCAGTTCATTATGCTGCTGTTCAGTTGTAGTTCCTCTCATATGCACTGGCAGGACGATGTCACTCTCATTCATGCTCTGAAGGGAACTAATTTGTATGCTCATCCCCAGGAACTGCATGAGGGTTTTTATTAGTAACAGCAATGCAGTGGGTGCTTTGAATAAAATAAGTCCATTTCAAAAATTCAAGTGACAGTGTTCCATGAAGAATATTAGCATAAACACTTATATTATGGATTTATAACTGAGTCTACATATGTACTTTTCACTTGACTTGAAAATATTGCTTAAGACCTAAGACAGGGCTAAGTTTCCAGCCCAGATTTTTAATGGGGAATTGATCAAATGAATGACAGACGTCTGTTCTGAATGCTGATTTCTCCCCTCATATATTGGTTATTGTAAATGAAAAAAAAAAAAATGTTTTGATTGCATGAACTTTTTAAAAAATTATGTATACAACCATTATATAGGGATCTTTTAGACAACTTTTCTTCAAACCACCCATCTTTCAAACAGCTTAGATTTACCAAAATGAAATTTGTAAAGTGACTGGATTGCAATATAGTACAAGATGCTGTGGTATTTTGAAGGAAGAACTTAAAAACATGAAAATCACACTTGCCATACTTGGAATGAATATCCTCAGGCTGCATTCTCCAGAAAATGTCACATAATTTGTCTTAATTGTTAATATTGATACAAGTAACTGAGACTCACCTTTCTTTTCAAAACCTGAAAGTTCAATGTGTTATCTTTAACTACCTCCTATGGCCTTTTGAATGGACCCAGAGACTCCAAACTCTACTACCTGCTCTTTTAGTATGAGCAGCAATTTTTGCCAAATGTAACATTCCCAAGTTTATTTGAGATGGAGTTTACATAATCTTTTTATCTGTCTGTCTCCCTCTCAATTTCAGAGTGCTCCCAGTAGCAATAACAGAAAAAGGAAAAAAAAAAAAAAAGTAAGTCAGCAAGAGCCTCATCAAACCATTGCTGACCATGTCATCAAGAAATTCTTGATGCAGACCACTATCCACACCAGCACTATCCTACTGACTAAAAAATATGGTGGGGTTCTCCTATCTGGAGAGTAAAAAGGTTAGCAAAAACCACACAAGACACCTGGCTTTCCCTTCAATCCCACACCCTATATCAACTTTTAAAGTTGTTTATTTTTCCTTTAAGTTTTCTGTATAATACAAGTTCCTAATAAGTATATTTGACAGTTAAAGTTAAAAATAGAAACAAAAAAAGGTGATCCGTACCCTTACCTTTCCGCGTGTTCTCTGTCACATCTACACCAAACTGGATGATGTCACCAGATAGAATCTCACATGGTGGGCTTTCCTCAGATCCTCTACTCAATCTCTGACTGTTTATGAAGGTACCATTACTACTCTTAGTGTCTTGAAGATAGAACTGTTTAAAAAAAAGAAATTACACTGAGATAAGTTATGTGCAAGAAAAAAAAGTTGATTAAATGAAAGCTAATGACACATTCCATTTTAATGTAGAACATCAAGTCAATACACAAGCTGGGAATGGGAAAATACTTCAGTTGCAAACTTGAGGTACTGTTTCATGAATGTAGCATCTTCACATTTTACCTTATATCTATACTTAAATTTTAGTTGTGTGTTAACACACAGTAATATGTTATCTAACACTATTGTACACTGAAGTATAGCTACTACACAAGCAATTGTTGCTAGTTTTATTTAATCCACTAACTTCCACAGTTAAGCATGACTAACAACAAACATTTTTGCAGCGTCTATGCTAAGATTCACAATCATGTTAATTAACACATTTAAAACTTAAAGTGGTAGGCCTACCCTTAAAAAAAATCAATGTTCCATAATACAAGTAAGTCATGTTGTGCAACAGGGAACTGATGGTAAAAAGAGAAGCCTAGGGGGGAAAAAATGAAGATTCAGGAAACAGAAATAGGGCCTAGAAGGTGAGACAGGCAAGCCCAAATGCACAATGGACATACTATGGCAGAAGACCAGTTCTCAACCCTTCCCAAGTATTTTTAAAATATTGGCATAAAGATAGTCTCCTATAACCATATTTAGGCATCTAAAGGTGTGATTTTCAAAAGCATCTAAATGATTTAGGAGTACATTTCCAAATAACTTCAAACCT
Organism: Emydura macquarii macquarii; assembly: GCF_026122565.2. Taxonomy (NCBI): domain Eukaryota; kingdom Metazoa; phylum Chordata; order Testudines; family Chelidae; genus Emydura; species Emydura macquarii. The sequence goes on along the minus strand of NW_027131105.1, from coordinate 12,241,202 downwards.
TGAGTACAACCTAGCCCAAACATTTCACCTTTTTTTATTTGTGGAAATTCAATATATTAGGTGGCAGCATTGATTGCAGATTGAGCAGACTCAGTTTTGTATTTGAGTTTGTGTTGTTCTCATGGTAAAGAATGTTAATAAGGACCCTTTACTTGTCTATTTCAGCATAAATGAGCAGTCTAAATGAGAAACCTCTGAAAAGAAAAAAATTCTATGTAAAATCTAAAATCTATTAACAATTAGGAAACTAAAGAAAAAAGTACAAAACATATACTGTAGCAATTTAAGATTATAAAATGGAAAGGAAAGAACTTGCAACATAAAAATCTCATTTATATTTAAATACATAAATTTAAAGAATTATTTCCTTTTTAAAAATCTATTTTTATCTTATTTTCACAATTATTTTTATCTACCTTGGTGCAAAAAACATTCAGAATATAAAAAATATAAATGTAGAAGTCATTTAAGACTCAATAGTCTAAACAAAGGATGGTCCAGTGGTTATGGCACTAACCTAGGACTTGGGAGTACCCAGGTTCCATTTCCTACTCTGCCCTAGATTTCCTGTATGACTATGGGGAAGTCACTGAGCTCCTCTGTGTTTCACTTCCCCATCTGTAAAATGGGGATAATAGCACATTCGTAACTGGGTGTTGTAAGGATAAATATATTAAATATTGTGGGATAATCAAACTACGGTGATAGGGGCCCTACAACTATAAAGGGCCACAATCAGCTTAAGTATTTTTAAATTCAGTAGTTGCAAAATATTCAAGCCTCTGGCAGAACAGCCTTTCAGAACATGGGCAGAGTATTTTTTACTTTCTGTTAAGAGAGGTTTCTTGGTAAGGATTCTGTTCCCTGCTGATATGTGTAGGTCTTTCCAGTATGGAAAAGTGGATCAGCCAGAGGCAGCAACAACAAATATGCTTGGGCTCACCTCCTTCTCCCTGCCTGTTATCCTCCCTGCTAAGTCTTCCATTTCAGTTAGTGCTACTGGTGAACACAGCCTTGCAGGGCTTACAAGAGAGGGTGCTCCTGAGTTGCACACAGAGCTGTACATAAGAATGACGATGAAGTGTTCTTAGATGTACAATTTAACTAAAAATATTATTTAATATTTACAGTCACAGCAACCTGAGGCACTGTAGCTATAGAGATGTTTTCAAGTGGAAATGCAATTTTAAAATTGGTGTCCTTTCAAATATAAAAGGTCTAGGTTTCTTTGCATACCCATTTTTATTTAAAAAAATTAAAGCTTCTTGAATTTCTTAAACTGAAAACCTCATTAAAACTTACTTAGAGGCAATTAAAATAATTTGTGTGCTCTTTGCAACTAATAAAAAATATAATCAATTGTACTGGTTCTCATCCAACTGAAGCTGAAGTGTAGATGCACAAACTAAACTTATAGAATTAAAGATAGAAAGTCCTCCTTGGTCATGTCATCTTTAAGTCGTTTAGTAAATAATATAGTCAAGACAAGTCACATTTACATAGTAATACATTTGAGTGTTTTTTCCAGTGTAGTTTTATACTACTCAAATGATCTTTCCTTGTAGCTCAATCCCTCTATCATTTTTGCTGTCTCTCTCAATTCTGTCTTTAAAAAAAAAAAAAAAAAAAAAACCAATTTGGAGTAAATGCACATCCTCTGCTAGTACCCAGGAGCTACAAACAGTACACAGTATTTAGGTTGGTCCCTCCTGTGCCCTAGAAAGAACTATGACATTCCTGGTTCAGATCATGATGCCTATATATGTAGTTCAAAACTGTGCTGCCACACCTCCGCCCTCCACTCTTCCCATGCATGCACACATGCATGGAGAAATTGGTATCCAATTTATTATCCGTTAACTCTGCTAAGATTAAAAAAAACTTTCTCCAGGCTGAATTACAGTATTATTTCCTGCCCATGTCCCAACTCTCAAGGTCCTCCCCCCCCCTTTTTTTTTTTGGTTAAATGTCTTCATAGGTGTTAGCAACTCCTCCCATTTATGTATTAGCAGTAAATTAATTTACACATGGTGCTTTAGTTTATCTCTTGCACATCATTTATAAAGATGTTAAATAAAAACAGACCTTACACACCCCCAAATTCAACACATTGCCATTTATCATGCTTCTTTGATACAGTCCATCATTTTTCAACCAAGATAAGGGTAGGATTCAAGCAAATTTAAATTTGATTTTCCAAGTAATATTAAATGATGAACTATTTAATTGCTTAGTAAAGTTTAGACATTACATTTTTTTCAAAGAACAGTAGCTTGTTTACCCTAACTTGTGTTGTTTTAAAAAAAAAAAAAAAAAAAAAAAAAGTTCCACTGTCTTCTAAGTCAGTGGAAACAGCAATTTGCTAGGAGCCAGACAACTGCATCTAATCTGCATCTACATAATACCACACTTTATGGGAGAAGTTTCTAAAAGTTCTTGTCTTGACTGGTGGGGTAGGGAGAAAAGGGAATTTTATCTCTGCCCATCCCAGATTCCATGATGGGAGAGGCTAAATACTTCTTTCTTCTCCAAGTTAGGATGGTGAGTGTGCTTATCTTCTGAAGGAAAATGCATGTTTCTAACTGTTCCTTCTCTTTCCCTCAGTCGCACTGTTACTTAACAGGTCAGCGATAGGCACACTCAAACCCTTGAGCCCTCCAAGCGTCTCCTTGGACCGTCCAGCCCCTACACTCCACTGGACACTTGCAATATTCACAGATTTGCTGCTGCTAAAGAAAGAGTACACCCCAGATTACCAGACTCACCTCAGATCACCAGTCTGCCTAACACACATTAGATATGTTTTAGGGAAATCAAGTAAAAACTTAAAGCATACAGACTGAAGTAGCTTCAAGTCAAAGTATTGCAAACAAATGGTTATATATAAAACAAAACAAAATGATAACATGAATTCTAGAGCCCAGACTTAATAGGATACTCTCTTGTTTTGTAGCATAATGATCATGCAAAATCCTAGCAGCACTTTACAGCCAGACTGGCTGTGATCCTCCTTTCATGAGACTGACATACAGTCAGCTTGCCTCCTAGGTGAAGGATTCAGTGGGTTTCTTTGCCCTCTCTAAAAATACTAGTCTCATCCTTTGTCTTTCTTTATTTATAAAAAGGTCACCCATGATGTTTGTTTCATCATGTAGATTTCCTTTCTTACAGATTTTGCACTTGTATGCAATTGTATGCAAACAGGTATACAGTCTGAAGCACACAATAATACCCAGATAGCGAGATACATGTCTATAACCTCCTGCCTGAAAGAAACATTTTTGAGGTATGTCACCTCCTGGTGCCCTGACTTAACTTCAAGACTTTCAGAACAATTTTCAGTAGATACATAACCCTTTAAATATTATCCATAAATACTTTTCTCAATGATTATGTTGACCAGTGGGTTACTGGCTCTTGGTAGAAACTTTACATGCCATTCTTTGGCAGACTATTCTGGATATATTCGACTCAGGAGATCCCTGTTAAACCCTATGCACCTCCTGTGACCTCTGCCGGTTGGCACCATGGGGGTCTCTGAGTCACAGCTATCTTTCCAGGAGCCACTTCTTTCCATTTTAGGATCATACCAATGGATTTAACAGATCCAGAGTTAACATACCACTGCTCAATCTAATCCAGTACCCTGTCTCAGAAAATGGCCAGTAGCAGAACATCAGGAATGCAAAAATCCCCACAATTCTCTATCATGGAATAATCTACCCATACAGCAGAGATGTCAAATATTCTATGGAAGCTACAATTCTATTTTTAATTATGACCAGTGGGCCAGGGTTTTAGGTATATAATCTAAGCTTAATCGCTAGCAGTACTCACACAGATGTGAACAGTAATTCTCATAAATATCAAAGGTAGAATATTACCTTTATATAGCAAGTCAATTCTTAGTATTTATTATTTATTCTGTACATTGTTGTTAACTGACCATCACTGTGGAAAAATACGCTTATCTTTCAGACCACTTTTATTTCCCTTTATTCTCCTTCCTCTTGTCTGTTTCTATGTTCCCTCTGTATTTCCTTCCACATAGCAACTCCCGCTCTACTTGGACTTCATTCCCCTACTTGTTCTATCCAATAAAAGGAGCACAAATTCAATAGTTAATGCTAACACTGAAAATATCATTAGGTTTTAGAGTTAACATCTCAGTGAGGTTAGTGGAGGGGACGGGAAAAGATGAATTCACACACTGACGTATTTTCCAGAGTTAGCAGATTGCTTGAAACAGACACTGCTTTGATTTATGCTAATTTCACACTTTGAAGGTTTTCTGCACAACCACAAGGACTAGATACATTTTTTTTTAAATGAAAAAAAGTCATATCAGCAAAATGCTCTTAGCATAGACACAGCTTATACTGGTCTAAGAGTGCTTTTGCTGGTATATTTTATGCCGGTTCGGCAAGCAATATAAACTATACCAGCAAAAGCTCTTTCATGCCATCATAAGTGAATCAAGGGCTTTTACCAGTATAGAAATGTCTCCACCCACCCACCCCCATACCTCCACCCCCCAAAAATCAAACCCCTAGAAGACATTACTATACCAGAAGTTTCTAATGTAAAAACTGGCTTTAGATGTATTATTTGAATTATAGTATTTAGTAATTAGTTTCCATGAAGAAGCACTATTGAATGTTGTGTTACAGGACCAATTTCTGGTTATATAATTTTCATATCCCTCAAAATATTTCACTACATTTTTTAAACAAATATAGAATTTGCCTAGTTTGCATGACACACGAGCATACTTTTTAAGCTAATAATCTCAAAATTACAGATGACTATTTTCTATAATGATGCTTTCGCAGTTTTAGGTTTTATTGTGGTCTGTTGGCAAAAATGACATCTTCATAGATTACCATTGCTCCACAAGCCTCATGTGTGGCTGAGGCTTGTACAATGCAAGCCTCTTCTGTCCTTTCTCTGTTCTCCCCTGGGTCCAGAGTTGCTCCTAAGTGCTAGTGCGAGGTCTTTGATTAAGGCACAGGCTCAGTCCTGCTAGTGCCTATCCTCTTTACCTCATCTTCCCTTTCCTCCTGTATTAATGTGGAGCCTTTCTGGAGTGGATCTGTGGGGGCTTGAGAAACAGGCAGTCTGGTCTGTGGCTCCTCAGCTCTCATGCATCTGGACAGCTGATTCCATTGAGAGGATATCCCTGGCAGGGCCTTGTTGATATTCCCTAAAGGGAGGATCCCACACAGTGCACCTTTTGAATCTAAGCTCTCTTAGTTCACACAGAACTTCTAGCCTTGTAGAACATGAGCTGGAGCTGGGCAGCATATCCTCCTCGCACCAGACTGGGGTTTGACACTCTTCTTGGAGTTGCCATGCTGGAAGACTGAGAAGGCATATTTTATTGCAAGTAGGACCAAATGCCTTAAAGCTGTTGATGCCTCGTATAGGTTGCAAAGAAAGCTGCACACTGAAGCATGTGACAAAGTAATTTTACCCTTAAGCCTCCAAAGCGACCTTCTTTATTCTAATGAGAGCCTGCTCAGGACTATGCCCTCCAACTGATGGAGACAAACTACTGAAGACAAAGATAGCTAGACCCTTATGTGAGGGCACAATGACATAAAAAAATCTTCATTTTCCACATCCATCTGCAGGAACTATTAGTCAACCACTTGGACTGGTATAAACACTGTATATAATTATCATTTCCTAGTTATAGGAGTTATACTACATCTGTCAGTATCAACATTTATGCTGGATTTTTTGTTCCATTAGATCTGTCTCATGGTTACCTAACTCTTTTAGGTTGTGCAACTGAAGAATTATCTTAAATCCAGAAAAAGTTCCACTGGTTGTTAAGTCACACTATAAACTTATACTTTTCTAAAAATCTACTTAAGGAACTAAGGGAAGCCTTAATACTGTATAGGTCTAATACTGAAAAAGAAATCAGAGGTTTATATTGTTACCTCTAAAAAAGGAGAGCAAAAGAACTGTACATTTAAAAACAAACCAGTTCTCCTTTTCAAGAACTATAAGCTGAAAACACTTTTTTGGTAACCGATAACACAACTGTTAACTGGTTTGCTTGGCACGCATGATGAATCAAGGAGATTTCAAGCACTCTTATGAGGAAAAGGAGACTTCAATTATATTCCTGCCAACTTGGAATGTTACAAAAAGATTGCTAGTTATTTTCCACAGCTTTTGAGTTTCTTCAATTTTGTGAAAGTGCTGACTACAATAGAGCATAGGACCCTGAAGTCTGTGATGAATTAAAGAAAGTAGAATTCCCAATTCTAAATCTGGAATTAGTTTCTCAAGTGATTAAACTAATGTCCAGTCAAGAAATTTCTGCCATCAAAATACACTGTAAATTAGCAAAAATCCAAGGTGAAGAGAACATTAGCCAAATATAAAAAAGCATTTTGCTCATCTGACAATCTAACTTTGCTGTCGATTGACATTCTGTTAGTATCTCTCTACCTGACTACTGAAAGGCAATGTTAGTTTCCCTCCTCTTGCTATAGGACAGTTTTCCTCAGCTAATGATTTTAAAGAGTTTCTATACAATAAACCTATTCTCTTTGGGGGATTAATCTAAATAGTATTTGGTTTTTCATGATTGTGTAAATCTGACACAGAAATCAACACTTATTACACAATGCCCAAGTAAAGTGGCTTTGGGTGGGGAAAGAGTGCACAACATCCAATCCCCAATTTCCAGGCAGGACAAAGAACAGCTTAGTGGCGGCTATTATAGCTAACAGAATGAAAAAGGGACTGCAACCTCGCACACTGTCACTGGACCTAGCGGCCACAACTCTGCCTCCTTCACATGCTGCTCTATAAAGAGTTAGCACAAAACCCAACTCTACTGAAGTGTGTGCAGAATTCATTGTCTATCTCTACAAACTTAGAAAATGAGATGGTTACTCCAAAGGTCTAACATGTTGCTCATTTGAAGACTGCATTAAAACTAAGATTAGCAAGTTAAATAAGACTGCTTGCTATGTAGTTATTGCACAGGGAAAACAAACCATCTGAAGCCCTATCCTCTTAAAATCAAGAGTCCAACTTTGCCAATACAAAACACAAACAAATAATGCTTAAGCCTGAAACGTTTGAGAAGAATATCCCCAAGTAGCCATAAACTATTAACCTCTTAGTATACAGCCAAGGAATTATGTGAATATTTTTGTGCAAAAGCTGTTTACTTTTCTTATATTTCTCCATAATGAATGGAAAGCTGGAGAATCAAATGCAAGCCAGAACTGCAAAGCTTGAAACTATTAATGTATTAATTACACATAAATATTACAAATACACATTAATGTATTAATGTGCTAAGCAGAAGAGACTGGAAGGGAAAATTCCAGTGGAAGTCAGTAACTAGCTATTCAACAGAACCAGGATTCTGGCTTTAGTTGTATTCTGCTTAAACGATATGTTATCGAATAAAAAATTAGTGATTCAGATTTGTGGATATGAAGATAATAAAAGCGTTAAATGACCTTTATCAGCTAATAACAGAATCTTTATAAACGGTGTAATTATTTGTATAAATATGGCATATTAATTGATCTCTCTCTTTACAATTAACTTGTTAGCTAACAGACAAAAAAATTTTCTTCCTTTGTGTCTTGTTATTCTGTCCTGAACTAAATACAAACACTCAAAAGCCTAGAATGTGAGAAAAGCAACTGAAGACGAAGGTATGGCAAATATTGTATGGAACTTTTTTTCTGTGCATGTAAGATCACCAGCAGTGTCTTCACAAGACTAATCTTTTAAGTAAATGGCTTTGATCAGTCAGTATTAAGTTGACTAAAATACTGTACACTCATCCAAGAATCTCTAAAGCATTTTACAAAATGTGGATAAGTCCTATCGTTCCCATTTCATAACTGGGAAATGCTAACGTAGTATCAAGATGGATAATGTAAACTTTACCCAACAAGCAAAATCAGCCGAGTCAGAAAATGGCAACCAAACTGTGGAAGAATGATTTCTAAACACTTTGAACAGCATTAAAGCAAGTGCAAAAGATCACTGTCAATCCAGAAAGAAAATGAAAGACATTGAGAAAGATGTGGTCTGAGACAGTCCTTCTCTCCTCAGTAGGATGCAAAACAATAATGTTGTCCTACTTACTGAATGAATATTTTTCCTCTATGGAGAAAATAAAGTGCTGAATATAAACAGACATTTAGAAAGTAAAATTAATCTCCAAAAAATTCAGATAACCATTGCATCATTCAGGTAGGGCCCTTAAATTGCAAATAGCTATCAGATAAAACATTTTACCACAAAATATGAGAACAATTTACAAAAATAGATTTCCTTTAACATCAATGTCACTAATTTTGATATAAGAGGCATATTTTTAAGACAGCCAGATCTAGAGGAGGAGTTCTAATTTACAAGTACTTTAGTTTATATATAGTGACTGACTTGCTGCAATAAGACATTTGTCACCTTGGTTACTAATTACTACTTTTTAAACATCTCTTCCTTAATTTTGTCATTGTGGCTCCCATAAGAATTTTGGGAAATTAACCTTTTACTACAAATACTGGGCAGATTCAATACAAGTATTAACAATTTCAAATTCAATTTATTTTCTTGATAGCATATTCTTAAAATTTGTCACTTCACATTTTAACATCTCCCTTTCTCAGCAAAACCAAACCACAAAGAAAACAAAAGACATTATGGAAGTTGACCAACAGCCTCAGAAGAGATGGTATAAGTCCCCACAGAAGAGGATAACAGAGAAAAGCTTCCCAGCAAAAACTCCAAATTAGATGTGGTACTACTTGTGTAAAACTCTCTTGGATCAGAATGATTTGAACTGACAGGCTTCAAGCTAAAGAATGTTTAAATATCATAAAGTTGCTTTACCTAAGAATAAATTATAGAATTATTAAGGTGAAGTTCATGGCAACACAGAGAGCAACACACATTTATATTACAATAGATCCTCAAGTCCCCAGCTAGGATTCAGGTCCCATTGTGCTAAGCACTGTAAGTGTACATGGAAAGAGGCTTCCAAAGTGCTTAGAAACTAAGAAAAGACAAAAAAGGTGGGAGAAAGGAAGTATCTCAGTTTTACAGGCAGGAATCTGAGGCAAAAGGAGATTAAATCATTTGCCCAAGGCCATACAAGAAAGTCTGTATGAAAGAAAGCTAGGAATTACTCCAAATGCTCTAAATCCCAGCCTAGTGCCTTAACCCCAAGGCCATCCCCTTCTCTCAATTTATCTTTCATTACTTCTACTTAAAAGTTCTAGGTCCCTCCTATGAAGGCACTTGATCCAAGCACAAAAGACATAGTAGGCTTTGCTTTATGCTTCTGAAGCCAAACTCTCACACAATGGTGAAATATAAGTATCTTACACCATTATAAGATTCAGCATTTCTTACTAGAACTTCATTTTATTCAATGGAGCAAAATTACATCACTAGTAATTAAAACATGGCAAGTTCTAGCCTAGCAACTATTCAATATTTTTATCAATGACCAGGAAGAAAGAGTTGTTATTGATAAAGTAAACAGATGATAGAGATTGGGGGAGTGGAAATAAATAAGAGGTCACTGACACAGCTATCTGGATCACCTCGTAAACTGGGCGCAAGCACACAATGACAGTTTCAATATAACCGAATGTAAAGTCATATATCAAAAACACAGAGCCCTTATAGGAGGGGAGACTATCCTGGGAAGCAGTGACTGAGAAAAAGATTTGGGCGTCATGATAGATAATTAGCATAACCTGAGCTCCTAGCAAGATGCTGTGGCCAAAAGGGTTAACGTATCCTTGGATGTATAAACAGAGGAATATCGAGTAGGAGCAGAGAGGTTAATAACCTTTGTATTTGACACTGGTGCAATTGTGTCCAGTTCTAGCATCCACGATTCAAGAAAGTTATTGAAAAATTTAACACAAAATTCAGAGAAGAACCATGACTAAAAAACAATGATTTATTGGTGTTGTAAAACCACTACCCATTTCAAGTCAGATTATCCTTAACCTGGTTTGCAAGACAACCCACAGAATTTCACATTATAGTCAACATTTGTCTCCATCTATATGGAAAGACATCTCCAATGCAAGAAAGGTGTTGAGATTTACATATATACTACTGCCTTTAATCCAATGATGAACATGTCTCTCCCCTCCCACACAACTTTTTCAAAAAGTTTTTTTTTTTTTTTAAATATCCAAGACAGACCTGCTTCTCCCAGATCAGCTGACAGAATATCAAGAAATAACATTTTATGTCTTAACTACATTTCAGTAAATTTCTCCCACAGGATAGCGTCACCTTGTTTTCTCATTCAGCAGCAGCATTTGTGATCGCACAGATGAATTATAAAAAAACCCTGAACTGGGGGGAAAGGTAAAAATGCCACCACTCACATTTCTAAAGTGCACATCACTGTAGCAGTATCGAGGGGCTGAAAAAGAAATTTTTTAAATGTCAAATTTTATTCACTAAAATACCTGTTTTTCCATTGCTCTCAAATTTAAGCAACTGTTACCGGAAGATTTTTTTTCCCTATTCTTCCTCACCCCTACTTCTCTTTTCCATTCATAATACCTGGTCATTCTGAAGCTATCATTAACTGGAGAAGATTTATACAAAAGTTTATTTTGTAACATTTTAGGAACTGCCAGGTTTGGATTTCAGACTGACTTCTGGTGATAAGAGACTCCACAGCAGTCCCCTGCAGCAATAATAATCGGCCACCAGCTTCTGTAAGTTTCACACTACCTTAAAAATCCCACCAAGCTAAATTGTATTGGCGGTTCTTTGATGAAGAAGCAGTCTCAAAGGCAACTGGCTGGAAGCTAGTGAAGGAGCTTAAAGATAAGAACTTGGACTCTGAAATGGATCAAAAATTGAACTGAGAGCTTGCTGAACAAGCAGAGAACTGGTTCAATGTTATGAATTTTTCTTGCCTAAAACAGTGACTACTTCCTGCCTGCCCTTTACCTTAATCCCCAGACGGAATGTGCAACAACAGAGCAACTTGGAGGTGATAAGCTTGTGTTTCAATGCGATTAGGGTCTTCATCTGAAAAAACTGAGTACAACATTTTAGTTAGTCAAAAACAGAAGTAGGCATTTGTTGTCTTCATTATCTGCCCTGAATCAACCATGGGTCCAACAGGATGTTGAGACCCTTGAATACCTTGACAATAAGAGGACAGATGCTCCTGACAGATAGTGTCCAAGATAGTATCTTGATAGGTTTCTCCAACAACCTATTCAGCTTGTCTGGTTTAAGCTTAGCTAGCTTTTTTTCAATGAACTGAATTTTTCCAAGACTTTAAGATCTCTGAGAAACAGCACTATCTACCTATTAAGACATATGCCTGGGTACTGTCACCATATTGGTGGTATGAGCGTCCATCGTGTCTCAAGTTCCCCTAGCTGTGAATATGGTGAACAAAACCAGTCTTAACGATCTTATAAATCATTAAAAGATCTTAACAGATCTCAATACATAAAGACTTTTGGAGAAGATGAACAGTTGCCCAGCAAGACCCAGCTTAATACAGCATTAGTCACTCCTACTGGATCAACCATACAAAACAGATCAACAAAACCTTGCAATAGTTTGTACAATAGGCAGCTGATATGCTTGATCTCAGTATAGATGCTTTTAGCAGTGGGAAATGTGAAGGATTAAATTAGAGTCTGTTATCCTTTAAATACATACAGCTGGAGGCAGGTGTTGAATCCCCAACCTAAGCAACTATGTAAGGTGAAATACGTCAAATCACAAAATTACCAACGAAAAACAACCTTCATTTACACTGAGTTTTGCTTCTAAATTTAAATTGGATTAGTTAAATTCAAGTTCTGAGCTTCCCCACACTGCAAATGCCCTTTTATTTACATTAATAAAAGATCCAACAACAGGTCAAACTCCTGAGACATAGTTATTCACAACATGGCCTTGAGATACACAGCAAGCTGATTGGTTATCATAGTTTTAGTTCAGAATGATTTGGGGAAGAATTTGACAAGGAATTGCTTGCAAAGTATGTACCTGGCAAAATGTGATTTAAGAGATCAAAATAAGTATTTTACAGTACTGCTCCTTTAGGGCAGAAGGTCTTACGCAAAAAAAATCAAAAAAAATCTGTAGATCCACATAAAGTGGCTGAGACGATATACTGTGACCAATTATAGCTTTAAAAGACCAAAAAGAAGAAACCTCAGCCTGAGCTTTGAAGACGAAATACCTATGATCAATACAGTGCTTTGAAATGATAAGAAATTATATAATGTTATCATCACCTATGTTCTCTTATGATTTACTTCCTGGTGACTTGGGTAGTGAATTGACTAGAGCATAAGGCAATACTAAAATTTAATTGTAGAGTGTGCTGGTTTTAATGGAGAAAGTGAGGGAGTACTAGCTAGGCACAGGCAAGCTTCCCTACATAGCTCTTTCAATCCTTAACTTGGATTTCCGTAAGTGGAATGCCTCTGTATCAAAGATTTACAAATGATTTATTCTCCCCTTCAGTGGGAAATGTTATACATATCAGAATTCCTGTACTAGAGAATAAAGGGTTTCTAAGACTTCTCAGATAGTAAGCAACTTTCTAATCCTGAAGTCATGCCCAAGAGGAAGCAGTTAAACCTGAGAGTTATTTTGTTGACCTGTTCTGCATTAAGTACATTTTAATTTATGAGTATGATAAAAACATTTATTCTTTCTTCTAAGACTACGGTGGTCAAAAGTGAACTATAAAAAAGGAGCTCTACCTTGTTTTCACAGAGCGTCACTCTAAATTGAGAAACTGGACTTCAGACAAATCTCTTCTAGAGACTTTTTAAATTTGAAGTTTGAAATTATTAAAATCAGATGTGAACTGAATAAAACTGAACTAGAAGATGCTGACATTTAACGTTTAATGCTGACATTAATCACCTACTAGTGTCAAATACAAAGCCCCTCTTCTTCCAGAGTGGGGGAGAGAGGAGAAGGAGCTTTCCCCCTCCTCACATCTCCTAATTGTGAGTGCGATGAGAAGGGGCTGTCTCAAGTACTTCACTCCTTCATATTTTTAAGACTTCTTCTATGAGCAACTGCAGTGCTTATCTACCTAAAGCAGCAGCAGGCTGCATGAAAGAGATGTGATTCCTATCAATTCACTGTTGCATACAAAGCTCTGAACAGCTACAAGTTTGAAAAGCTCTGAACTGATGCACTAAAGCAATCACCAGATGCTGTACTGCTTCATATTTAGTAAGTACTCTTCATATCCATATGATCTCTCTCTTGTGAAGACATTCTTAAGAGATTTATTGCTGAGGATGCCCCTCCTTCTTTTTAACAAGGACCATTTTCTATTAGAGAGTAGATTTTTCAAACACAGTAGAATACTTTCACTTGCAACCAGTTCTAATGTACTTATAAACCATTTAAAAAGTTTAAACATAGTTACTGACAACCACTGCAGTAACTTTTTATGGGAAGCAGTTCAGAAATGCACTCTTGTTCATGAAGTGACAACTTGGCAGTGGTACATTATCAATTGCTGAGGCTTATGAGGTTGGTGAGGACATCTGTCCAGCAATGTTTAATTTCTGTTTTTCTGTTAAACAAGTACTTAGAATTGATAATGGTATAGCCAATGGGTTGTCTCGGTTTAGGGAAGCAGATTTCAAGACCTGGCATGCACCAGGAACCAACAAGGAATGTGAACAGATGCTGGTGGCCGACTGGATCCTTGGCATATGACTGCTCTCAGATTAGTGCAAAGAGCAATTACACCAGGAACATCTAGGGCTTAAAACAAGGGATTCAATGAATTTATGCAATTTCAGATGACAGAGAAACTGCCTATGATTTAATCTTATTCTCAAAGACCAAGTACTTAATTACATGGTGTCACCGGTACACCACAGACTGGCACCATCCAGCATCTCTGGTCATTTTAACATTTTCTCCCATAACTTTACCAAATCAAGGGTGAAAAGAACCTCCTAGGAGGTTAGATTTGATTAATCGAATCCTGATCAAGCCTTTCATACAGTAAGTAATAAAAGGAGCCCAGCATTCCTGTACAAAGGCAAATTATTCTGGGACTTTCTCTGGGATCAACAATTATTTCAAGGTACATACAGGACTATTCTGAAACCTGACTAAGGATGAAATTATATATAGTACACACACCCTATATATGTAGTGATGGTAGTCATGTGAAAAGATAGCAATTACCACACACCTTTGACCAGCTCACTCTACCCACTGATCTGTCTCTGCTCATATTGCTCTCACATTCCAATTTTCTGAGAAGCTCCAACATCCAAGGCTGGATTTCCAGTTAGGCACAGTAGGCACGTGCCTAGAGAAACCCATGTTCTAAGGGTACCTAAAACAGTGGTGAATTACCACACAGGCCAATGGGGCCCAGGCCCAGGAGCCCCATCCAATTTGGGGGCCTCCGCACAAGAACTGGAATTCCAGTCCTGCCCCTGCTCCTCCTCCTCTCTCCCATAATCCCACTGGCCTGCATCTCCTCTTCCCCCAGAGGCCCCGTCCCCTGGTCAGGCCGGAAGCTGGACAAGATCCAAGTCTATACAGCAACTAAGTCCATACAGGAGCCATGGGGTGAGCATATTCCACCCGCCTGGCCAAGCTGGTCACATCAGCCCCTCTCCCCTAATCCCCCCACATGGAAAACATGAAGGTCGACTGTAGGCGGGGGAGGAGAGGTGCTAGGATGACCAGATGTCTCTATTTTATAGGGACAGTCCCGATATTTGGGTCTCTCTCTTATATAGGCACCTATTACCCCTCACCCAATCTCGATTTTTCACACTTACTACCTGATCACCCTACAGAGCGCTGAAGATGCTATGCCTAGGAGCGCGTAAGGTGTAAATCCGGCCCTGCCGACATCTGCCTTTTCTATTCTGAATCCAATCTGACACAGCTATGACTGATGAATTACGGCTGAAATCCCCAGTTGTAGACAAGGCATTAGTTATTCTTTTTCTCCTAGACCTAAAATCAAAGGGCCCAATTTTCCCACCGCTTATACTGCTCTACACTGGTGCAACCCCACTGATTTCAAATGTAGTGACTCATGGTTTATCCTGATGCAAGTGAGGGGGAAATCAGGCACATGGTAACTAAAGGTATATTTACATTGTGATAAAAGATCTGTGGTTGGCCTGGGTCAGCTGACTCGGGTTTGTGGGGTTTGGCCTTTGAGGCTATTAAACTACAGTGCAGACGTTTGGACTCGGGCTGGAGCCTGGGCTCAGAGACACTGCAAGAGGGCTGGGTTCCCAATGAAGCTACTGTAAGAAATATATTTTGGTTGTAAGAATGAATGTATTTTAAAAAAAGAGAACATTAATAACCTGTGGATGAAATGCCTCACTTACTAAAGAAAGAACAGAATCTTTCACTCAAAATTACTATATAGTTGGCAGCACGGGTGTCAACTAATGTGTATTGAAAGTGATTGTGTTGTGATTTAATGTGTTTGCCTAATTTATAAATATTTAAGTATTATATGGTCCTTGTCACCATAACATCTGAGCCCTCAAAATAATTAAAATAAAATAATTTTCCCCAACAATTTATATAATGCCTCCATGACGCAGCATATTTGTATTTAAATATTTTTCAACACTTCAGCAGGTTTGTTATTTAAAGCATCCTAAATTTAACAGTTGCACTTGACACTGTTTATACTTTGATCAAAGAAAAACTGCTAATCCTTTGTGCTACCTATAATTAAATGAATATTTATACAGAGTTTTAATCAACTTTAGTTAGCTTTGGACGCTAGAGACTCTGGTTTTCTTCTTTATTGTTACTGGAAAATAGCTTGCCTTGGAACAAAGCCAAAAGAACAATAATAATGTTCGTTACAACCAGTAAGTTTTTCATTAATTCTATCTATAGATTTAATTACTGAAAATACATACACTAACTAAAATGTTGTTTGTTCAGAAGATGCATGTATATATATTTATAGGGGAATAGCTAGTGGTGATCCCTATATTCAGGTGGCCTATATTTACAATATAAAAGATGCATGCAATTTTTGAAAAGCTCCAGTACCTCTATTATTTGCAGATGACCTTTGAAATCAGAAAAGGAGAAAGCCCTCAGGCTAGAGAAGTGTCTATTCTTTGTCCCAAGAAATTCCATTCAGGTTTAGTTGAGTTAAACTGTTGAGTCACCATCTCCCACTTGCATTCCTCAGAAAAAATTTTCAACTCACCAAAAACAACAGCCAAACATAATCATCAGTAAAAACTGGTCTCCCACCACCACCACAAAGGAGCAATTGGCCTCCAATTGTAATCCCCACCACCTGCACATCTTTAATGAGAGTTTTCTACATCTTTGTAAAATTTTAAATCAGACAGTCTTCTTTTCAGCTGGTTTGTCCCCCCATCCAGTACTGGACATGGTTTTGTCCACTTTCAGATGAAATGCCATTGAGTACAGCCCATCGCTTTGGGCCCCACCAACATGATCTTGTACATGTGGTGCATGTCAGGTCAGGCTAGAGGAAGAGGGATGGGGCTGGGAAAAACAGCAGTCCCTGTGTGGCGTGACCTTTAATGTACCATACATATAAGGTCACATTGGCAGGAGCAGGCACACATTGTTCCTGCAAGTGTTGGAATGTCAGGGATTCCAGGAACACATAAGTTGCCACTCTACACACACTTCTTTCTGCCCAGTCAGCACCAGTCTCCCACACACTCCAACTGGGCTCCTTGTCCCAATCTACTCCCCCTTTTCCCTCCATAGATCCAGCTCTCATCCCCTCCACAATCAATTCATGCACCTTTCTTTTGTCCAATACCTGGGTCCAGCAGGAGGCCACTAAGAGCACAGGATAGACAACATCCTTGCTCTCAGTTCAGGTGCCCAGATCCAGCATAGCCCAAAGCAATCCAGAGTTGGAATTGCAGACAAAGTTCTGTTCTGTCAAGAGCTGCAACACGCCCAGTATGAAAGGAATCTTCAGGGAATTTAGCTGCTAAAATCTAACAAGTCTACTACGCATGTGAGAACTGTCGTTTTTCAAAAGCCAAATTTAGTCAGACTTTTACAAGAATGGCAAAAGGCACGTTTCTGAAGCAACGGCCACTCCCTCGCCAAAGGTCACACCCCTGCTCCAAAGAAAAGGTCACCAGAATTTAACATGGGCAAAACAACACATTTTTTTAGTCTAATTTTCAGAAACAGCTGAACTGTTTCAGCTGATATTTACCCAAAAACCTCAGCCAGAGGAAGCCAGAAAATTTCAGTCCAAACAGTTAAAAGTTTGGCAAAATTATAAAGAACTGAACATACAGCATTATAGTGGGAAGTGTCTGGCTACTGGAACAGGTGGTGCTATCAGCCACACATATAATGAAGGGGATGGGGATGCGTTACTTATTCTTTTTAGATTATAAACAATTAAAAGCGCAAAAGCTATAAATCACTGACACCTCACCTTCCCTACACACACAATCCCTCACAAATCTTGGGCAAATAGCTTCAGCTCTCTGTGCCTGTTTTCCCTTATACCTTTTGTCCTGTTAACTTACATTGTAAGCTCCTCAAGTCAAGAACTATCGCCTAGTATGAATTTGTACAGTGCCTACCATGATGAGTTTCTAAACTAGGTTGGAATCCTTAGGTACTATGAATTCAAATAATAAATATTAGATATATTTTTTCCATTTAATGTAATCTCTCCTAACTAAAAACAAAATTCAACCAAAAAGTGACTATATTTGATAAAATGCATTCATTAGGCAACTGTAGACAAAACTTCACAATGCATAAATGCATTTAGCAACTCTCGCATTTGTGAGCATAATAGGTATATTCACATCACATGAGGCAGAAATTAACATTTTTGGTTGATTAAAAATATATTCTCATTGCTAACTTTGGTACAGACCCATAGATAACCTCATACATAGATCTGTAACAGCTGAACTCTGCTACATACAGTATAGGTCTTAAAAAGAGTTCTCCATTGCCACATTCCACATAAGCATTACTATAAATAGATAAATCTGTATGCAATAAAGGATACAAGATAAGCAGCTAAACCTTTGCTTTAGCACTTAATTCAATTGAAAGCCTGTTCTGAGACACAAACAGGATAAACTGCTTGATGCTGAAAATCAGGGTTTCCTCAATATAAAAAAGGTCACCATTAAATAACTCCAGTAAGTCCCAATTCACAAGTTTGTGTCCTTCAGTGGATTCCATGTTTTATCTTTTCCCAACCCAAAAGAACCCTGTTGTCCACACGCTAGGTAAAAAAAAAAATGTAAAAAAATCAAAAAAGTCCTATGAAATTATATATACTATGGTTACTCACTTCATAAACATATTTATTCCTCAAGCCATAAAGATACATGCATATTGCCTGAAATGAGAAGTTTTCAGTTAACTGTGTAAGTAATTCTGTCCTCACATTTTGAATTCCTGGCGTATTAACTGGTTAGGCCTATACTTTTGTATTTGCCCTAGATACCAATTCCCAACTTATTTGCTTTTGCCACATGTAGCTATTATGACATTTTGATAAAATCAGTTCAATGTGCTAAAAAAATATGCTTGACTAATGTAGAGTTTGCTAACAAGAGAGCATGTCTTCTTAAAAATTACAAAAATTCAGAAGTTGTTTGTCTTCTATGATTTTTCTTGGAAACTTCTCCACAATTTTTATGCAATCAACTTTGATAGAACCTCCTTCCAGTGGTGTACCGAGGGTCTCCGGCGCCCTGGGACCAAGCCTACATTTGCATTCCCTCCCACCTCATACCTCACCATGTAGGGCAGGAAGGGTCTCCCCAGCACTGCCCCCCAGCTGCCCCAGGGAAGGTGGGGTCTGTACTTGTGGGGGGGAGGGGACGTGAGGTGTGGAGGGCGCAAATGTAGGCTGGGCTCCGCCGCCTCCCACTCTTCGTACTTACCCAGCACCCGCCTCTCCCACTGCAGCCCTGCAGCCTAGTGCCCACTTGGATGGGGGCAGCCTCACTCCCCAGCCTGGAGAGGGAGGTTGGGCCGGCCATTCACGATGCGTAGGGAGGGGCGGTACTGAAGGGCGCTCCTCAGAGCCTCCTACACTCCTAGCACTTCACAACGCGCAGGGGGAGGGGAAATGCAGGAGCAGAAACAGGAGCAGCCGCCTCTCAGCCTCCAGTCCTGCGCCTTCTGCCAGGCGCAAAGGGCCGTTACACCCCCATACTTACCTGCCTCTCCAGCTCCGCAGCCCGGTGCCAGCTCAGATGGGGCACCAGGTTGGCCCTTTATGATGGGTGGAGGGGCACTGGCAGCTGAGGGGCAGCTGCTCTTGCTCCTGCACCCTCCACGTGTCGTGAAGGGCCTGCCCGGCCTCCAGGCCGGGGGGGGGTGAGACCGCCTCATCTGAGCTGGTGCCGGGCCGCAAAGCTGGAGCAACAGGTAAGTGTGCTCCAGGCCAGCCCTTCACAACAGGCGGAGGGCGCAGGAGGCTCTGCGCCCCTCAGAGCCTCCTGTGCCCCCCACACTCTGCATGTCATGAAGGGCTGGCCCAGCACCCCCACCACACGCCGGTGCCCGGGGGCCTGGCCCCCCCACACCCCTCCCCTCGGCACGCCACTGCCTCCTTCACAGCACAGGATAGAAATCTGTATTTTCAATTTGAAATGCTAGAAGAGAAGGAACAAACTTATGTTCCGTCAGCCACATTTCAGCTTCTTCTGCCTGTTTTGCGTACCGTCGACAAAGCGCTATGCTTTTTGAGGAGGTGGTTTTATTAAATCAACTTCTGGATCGATTGAGCAGGTCTTCACTTCCGCTCAATGGATCTGCATAAATCGATCTGACGGTGGCGAATTTGCCACTGTCAATGAAGACGTACCCTATATTTTGTCAAAGTCCTCATCACAATCAGTACAAATTTCAATATAATTACAGTAGCTGGATACAAATTTAGAGGAGCCTAGGCCTTTAGGGCATCATTCCTATTCTATTTTTGTACAGTACCTAGCACAACAGAGCCGCAACGGTGGTTGAGGTATTTAGGCACTACCTAAATAATTCTGTTGCTTCCACCAGGAAAGAAACACCAGCCATTGCAACCAGTACTTGGGAAAACAAGCCATGCAGCTTGGGAGGAATAGTCCACAGTGGCTGGGTGTGAATGGGGGTGCGAGACAAGAAGATTCCTCATTGGACAATTCCCATCGAATGTAACAGGTACCAAGATTGGTCTATCTATAATGGGCTTTGAAAAGCAGCAGCAAGTCATTCTCCTGCTTCATGTTGCATCACTTCAACCCTTATTCTTCCTCCCCTGTAGCAGCTTCTGACAGAATCTGCTTAATAGGTTTGAATTACTGGTACCATGGCATGGCTCAGATTCTGGATGCTAAGACTCTTTCTGGCTCATTTGGACTTCAGGACACTTTTCAGTTTGAGTTGGAAGAACTACAATATGTTGGTTAATTGCACAGGTGAGATTTGATAGCTAGTTTCCCGACATACAGGTGTGAAGCTGCAACGTTATCTATGGATTCAGTTGGGCTAAGAGTTGTTATCAAGGCTAGGATTGTGATATAGGTCTTTGACACGGTTATGCATTTGATTCATATGATTTCAAGTATGCACTGTAGGTTCTGGTAACTAGGATGAAGACTTCCACTTCTTAAAGTGTGGCTAGTAAAGAAAGTAGTGCATGGGACTAAGGGACTTGAGGGAAAGCACAACCATCCCCACTGCAAATTAGGCACTAATGATGGAGTACTGGCAGAAGGAGTTTAGATTTGAGGGGATTCTTGAGCAATGTTACAAGATTCTGGTAATTCCTTGTTAGTACCATGTCCAGGATCTCAACCCTGGCAGGTCGCTAAATGAGAAGACTCACATGAGGCTTCTTTAGGTGAGTTAGACATTCTCTAGAGAGAGTAAGAGGCTCTGCATTTGAATTTCTAGGGCGGGTTATTACAGAGACTGTCCTCTGCTTGCCTCTCCTTGCACTGATGCCAGGACGGTATGCCTCTGGAGTTTCTCTGTCTGATACCTGGTCTAATGTGTGTTAAATTAGTGGTTCTCAACCACTAGTACATGTACCCTTGGAGGTATGCAGAAGTCTTCCAGGGGGTACATCAACTCATCTAGATATTTGCTTAGTTTTACAACAGGCTACATAAAAAGCACCAGGGAAGTCAATACAAACTTAAATTTCATACAGACAATGACTTGTTTATACTACTCTATATACTATACATTGAAATGTAAGTACAATATTTATATTCTAATTGATTTATTTTATAATTATATAGTAAAAATGAGAAAGTTAGCAATTTTTCAGTATTAGTGTGCTGTGATACTTTTGTATTTTTATGTCTGATTTTGTAAGCAAGTAGTTTTTAAGTGAGGTGAAACTTGGGGTACGCAAGACAAATCAGACTCCTGAAAGGGGTACAGTTGTCTGGAAAGACTGAGAACCACTGTATTAAAGTTGCAGTCGCTAGTCCAAAAATTAAAAATGTCTCTGTCTACTCTCACTGGCTTCCTTGCATTTGAGAACTCTATTGCAGTTATAGCTGTAAAAGAGAAAGGCGAATCAAGCCCAGAATCTTGAGTTCTACCGAGAGTAAATCAATCATGCTTTTTTCCAGCCAATCAACCATGAAGATGGACAGGCTTTTTATATATTTTTAAAAAAATATTTTCACAAGTTACTAAGGATTGTATTAGGAATTATTTCTCTCAGTGAGTTTTAAATAGTATTATGAAGTTCAAGTTTTGTTTTATTTTCATTAAGTGACAAAAACATTCTTGTCATGCTTTTCTCTGCATTTTTATGGTATCTTCAACTCATATGCTAATTTGAAGTTTCTTTTTCAGAAAGTAAGAATATATTTTACTTCTGTATATATGTTTCTAACATGTAACCTTTAACATTTCTCAAGCTTGATTAACCATCTGTCATCGTACTATACTGGTTCCTCCTTTCTTTCTCTCTCTCTCTCTTTCCTTCCCTTTTTTTTTTTTTTTTTTTAAACTTACAACATCTAGTAGTGGACCTAAAATTTAAAATGTATTCCTAGAGTAAAGTGCTTCTATCATTTATTTGAGCTGCTCATGTTGTGTTATACTGAAGGTGATTGCATAAAAGAAGCTTTTCATGACATAATAATTGTTCATCTTTAACTTTGAGTGACAGATGAATAGACTGTTCCTGAATGAATCAGCTTTTGGAAGACCTATAATAAGGATCTAAATCTTCATCAGTACACTTCATTGAGAACAATAGTGCAAGAAACATCTTACTTTCAGGATCCAACCCCATATTCTGATTTTCCAGTTCAGCAGAGTTGGATCTTGTAGAGTATCAAGAAACAATTTCTGCAGTTTTTGAGAGGAGTGAAAATTCTTTGTTACTTAATTACTGAAAACACTTTCATTTTAAAATAATTCTGTTTTTCTTACTTCACTGCACTCCATGTTTCCTACTACTTTTCTTCAGGTTTAGTCATGATGAGTCAGATAAATTAATACTACTTGGTAACCATGAATCTCATTAGTGGTATTGATATGCAGCTTGTGCATATACCACAATTAGAATTCAAAACTGAAAAATTAACATCAACTAGTTAGCTTTACGTAGGACCAAGTTATTAGATATCTTGCCCACTTCTAAGTACTAGCTAGAGTCTAGCAAGTGAACCCTCCCTAGAGTTCATAACTCCACTCATTCTCCTCTCTTCAGCTAATGACAGTTGATTCCACCCACAAAGCACACACCTCATTCATAATCAAGAGCCCTACCCACTACCCTCCCCCATTTCTTCTAAAACTTATTTCTTAATAGGCATATAAGAAACCTTGATGTTCTCTTCACTTCTCCTTTGAAGTTTTTACTTGAACATTTAATACTAGAAACATTAAGATCTAATTTAAAATGAACTTTCAATGATTATATATTCCCATAGAATTAGTCACTATGAACTATTTAAGAGTGAAAAACCTTTTTAAAAAAATCCTCTTTTTAAACAGCAAAAGGGGACTTTCCACAACTCTACCAGGACACTATCTATCTTTCTTAAATATTTACTAACGTGCATTTAGTTTAAATTCATGTGTCAGTACAAGCATTTTCAGACAGTTTCATCAACACCTTTAAAAAGGCACAATTTAGGAAATATTTAAGGACTTTTCTAATTATCACCCAGATTTTTTAAATATATTATATATACGTATGCTTTCAGCATAGGATAAATTTCTTACCCAGTTTTCACCTATTACTCTCCTAAGGGAGATAATATCAGGAAGACACACTACAATAAATGTCTAAGAGAAAACAATTATCAAATATTGCAGTATTTTTTCATTAGCCCTTCTAATATAGCTGCACCAGGACTGTGATCCAACATAAATAGGGCCCTACCAAATTCACAGTCCATTTTAATCAATTTCATGATCATAGGATTTTAAAAATCATAAATTTCACAGTGTTGTAACTATGGGATCCTACCCCAAAAGGGAATTGTGAAGGGAGGGGGTGTCTCAAGGTTATTGTAGGAAGATTGCGGTATTGCCACCCTTACTTCTTTGCTGCCGTCTTCAGAACTGGACTGCTGGAGGGCAGCTACTCACCAGGCACGCAGATCTGAGGGAAGCGCTGCCATCATCAGCACTGCAGAAGTACGGGTAGCAAAACCATGCTATTCCACTCTCACTTCTGTGCTTCTAGTGGTGGTCGTGCTGCCTTCAGAGTTGTGCTCCCAGCCAGCAGCAGCAGAGTCTCCTGCAGCCAGGGGGAGGTTCCCAGAGGTGGGTTTGACCTGACCCCAGCAGCAGCCAGTGCAAGGGAAGAGGAAGTCCTGTCCCTCCCCAGCCCGTCCAGGACTAGCAACTGGAGCACAGTAGGAGCCTCTGGCTGGGGCACCCCTAGCCTTTCCCCTCCCCAGCTCCAGGCCCAGTGTTCGGGAGTTTAAGGGGGACTGGTTGTGTGTGTGTGCGCTGGGGTGATGATGGGGCCCTGGGCAGTCACCCACTTGCCCACCTGTAAAGCCAGCCCTTACCCTTGTCGCCCACCAAAAAGTGACAACCGCCTCATACCATGCCACCCTCGCCTCTATGCCACTGCTGGCCAGCCCTTCAGAGCTCGGCTCCCAGCCAGCAGCTTCCGCTCTCTGGCTGCCCAGCTCTGTGAAGTCTGGTTTCCCATACAATAGTCATATTTCATGGGGCAGATGATGTGTTTTTCACAGCCGTGAATTTGATAGGGTCATAAACATAAATGATTCCTTGGATGAGGAACTTCTCCTTTTACTACTTGTTCCAGCAAGAATTAAGTGCAGTCAAAGATCATTGCCATCTGTGCTATTTTCTTCTTTATAAAGCTTGATTTGCTGGGAATGATTTACAAATATTTTGCCACACCCTCCCAGCAGGAGTTGCACTCAATGAGTCAAGGACTCAGATGGAATCTCAACAGGAAATGTATCTGAGTGTGCAATGCCTGGGGATAATCAACTGGGAGAAGGAAGGGTAGGAATATAATCTTTTTCTCTCTGATGACCTAACCCTGGATTAGATGCAAAAATTGAGTAATTTATTTCTTTCATGCTTAAACTGATTTTTATATATTCACCTTTGTTCAATAAGAGGATTTTAGCAGGGTTTTTGCCAGTACATCAAATAAACTCAGAATTCTGACATACTAGCTTTTTAATATTTCCCCTGAAAATGTTAACAAGTGATGTATCTTTTAAATTTAGATTAATCTATTATAATTTTCCATAGTACATACCAATGGATAAAACAATTTTTCAAAGCAGTGCTTCAGCAGGAAAATATATTTGCATTTTATAGCCATTAGTTATAAATGGATAAGCAGGTGCCCAGATTAAGGATATGAGTATTCAGAATGATATTTATAAATACATCAGGTTTGTTCCATACTATGAAAGTTGTTCTCCATTAAAAGGATGTTTGTTTTAATTTCAATTGGAGATTTGTTAATTCCTCCTGCACCTATCTAGACAACAGGATTTATTTCCCTAACCCAACAAGCAATGAAAATCCAGGAAACTGATCCATAAATAAAGTCAGTGGTTCCTAGATATTTTAGCTGTTCCTAGACATTTATCTGTATCAGGTACCAAATAACAAAACATACTTTTTGCTGGTATTTGTAAAATGTTTAACGTTTTGAACATGAATATACTTAGAAGAAACCCACAATATGGAAG
Organism: Emydura macquarii macquarii; assembly: GCF_026122565.2. NCBI lineage: Eukaryota > Metazoa > Chordata > Testudines > Chelidae > Emydura > Emydura macquarii. The sequence goes on along the minus strand of NW_027131105.1, from coordinate 12,215,967 downwards.
TTGCATCTCTACCCAAAAATATTAGTGATACATATAACATTCATTTTTTTCTTGCAACTGCAGCCTGAGCACACTTCAAAGTGGTATAAAAGTGGAAAATTACAAACCCTGTTTAAGAAATAAAAAATATTTTTTATAACAGATACCCTTAAAGTTAAGTATAGCTTTAACCATAGATGCTGCTAACATGTTACGGTCTCAACCTTTTCCTTCCATGAAACTGTAAATTTGCAGCATAGAGGGTGGAGGTTTTACAAAGTTCCTTAGACATTAGAAAACCATAATACTAACTTGAGGTGCCTAATACCCAAAGATTTCTGTATCTTTATGACAGAATGAGTTGTAGTAATACTTTTTTCCTCTGAGCTACAGATTACTTATTGATAGTTTTTCAAATTAAATGTATGACGAGCCCTAATTTCCATATACGAGAGACAGGAAGAATATATAAAGAAAACAGTTAATACTTAAACACGCTCAAACATTTCCAAATTATTCACCAACAGAAATAATAAATGTATTGGGTCAGCTGTTGAAAGAATAATTTAATTAAAATTTTGCTCATTTTAACAAAAGCTTCCTAAATGAAGTTCTCGTTCTATAGATTCCCCTCCCCCCCAAAACAAAACAATACAGCATTCCACTCAACACAAGGAAAAAAATTAACCCTTTTGGAACAATCCTCTTTTGTGATCCTTTTGCCTCCACTAAGGCCTGGCCTACACTTCAGAGTTAGGTCGACCTAAAGCAGCTTACGTTGACCTAACTCTGTAAGCATCTACACTAAAAAGATAGCTCCCACCAATGTAACTCACCCACTACACCGACTTAATGACTTCATTTCCCAGTTAGGTCATTGTAGACACTGCATTGCATATATGGACTGTTGCTGCCTTTCAGAAGCCATCCCACAAATGCCACACAAGGACAGTTAAATCGGTGCAAGCGCTCCTGGTGAGGATGTGCACTACCAACACAGGGCGTGTAGTGTGCACATGCAAAAACAATACAATTACTGCGGTGGCTTAATGTCAATGTAAGTTATGTCAACTTAATTTTGTAATGTAGACTTGCCCTCAGAGTTTTAAAAACCAATCTAAAGTGTATCCCTAAAGTAACAGATTGTACGCTCTTTGGAACAGTGACTGTCTTTTTATTCTGTGTTTGTACAATGTCTACCACAGTGGGGTCCTGGTCCATGTCTAGAGCTTCTAGGCACTACAGTAATACAAATAATACAGAGACAAGTATAAAGATAGTCCAAGCATTTCTTAAAGCAGACAATTTATTTTATGTACTGTATTCATTTAATCTAAACTTTCTCCATTAATTCATTCACCTTTAAATTAACTTTTGCTGCCACTAAAACACTGAGCTCTGATTGTTAACAAATCAGAACACATGTAGAGGTGGAGACAGGCACAGAACACACTAAATTACAGCACAACTACAATCTATTTTTATATAACGAAAGCATGTTGTAACTGCTGTCTCATGCCAAATACAGGATTTAAAAGTGACAATCTTAGTACACAGTTAGTTTACAACCTCATGTGTTTTTTCCTAAATAATTATTAAGTATTTTGAACCATGCAATAAAATGGTCTGGTGTATTTTTTCATAAGCTACCGGATCCAAAAACACATCAAGTGTACACTGATAAACATCTGTAGTTGTAGTGGAAAGAATAGAATGTAAGTGAACAGAAGTAGTTCTGTGCGTGTAGTTAAAATGCAAATCAATAGCAATGCATCAAACTCAATTTTTTAATTAACAGGTTAAGATACAAATCTTTACAAAAGTGGTATTTAAAACGGGTAAAGAAGTCGCTACATGAACGTCTCAACAGCATGTAATAGTCCATATCTGGCCCAAAATATATTATTCGGTCCATGTTCAAATGATTAAAAAATATTCAAAGAATCTGCATTCCTTTCATTTTAGAAATACCATAAAACTGCTAATTCTAACATCCTTCATCGAAGATCAGCTACTCTGTTACATAAGCAGTTCCATGAACAATTCATTTGATTTAATAAAATTCCTGTTCTTCTGTAAATAGCCATATTACTAATGCTTCTTGTGAATCTCTTCATGATAAATGTATTTCCCTATTAACCTTACTATGATACACAACTAAGCCAAGTGAAATGCCCATTCTTAAACAAGATATGTAAAAAACTAAATCTTAGTAAATTATGCAATTTTTTCAATTAAAAATACCATTACCTTAATATGGTAACTTGGATCTTAGATTACCATTTTTCTTGAGACCCTCCCTAACAAGAAGCAACTCTGCTCTTCAAGTACCTAACATTCATGGTAGATGTGGTTTAAAACTGAGGAAGTGACAGTGCAGATTGTGTGGGGTTTTTTAAAAGCAGCTATGCAATCTAGAATGTGCAATCTTAACTAATTGTTTTCAAGTCTTTATTATTCCTCTCTGAACACCATTTCACCTCCTTCAACATTATCCACTTGCCACCTTGTCCTTATGCCACCTCCAAATCAATCACAGCGCATGATATCCATAATGCTCAGTATCATCCACTCCCAACTCAGTTGTTGATCACCACCACTCCAAATAACTTTGCCACTCTCTCCCACAATCTGGCTCATCTCCCAACATCTGCTCCCTCCACTTCTGTAATGCTTAACGCCTTTGGAAAAAGAGAAGGATGGGTGGTCACAGGGTTACCACAGGTTTGTTCCAACATCTTCCTTGTCAGACAGCACCATTTTTACAGCCTCATTGATTCACACATTCACAATCTCATTTGATTTGCTACCTTTGACTCTCTCAATACCCACTGGGATGATTTGGGGACTCTTTCTGCCGAATATGTTAATTCTGTATCAGATTATCAACTCTCAGTATGTATCTTTACCAAGCTGCAAACTCCATTTTGAATGGGAGCTAGATGTCTTCTGGTTTTTTTGCCTTCATGTTGGACTGGAACTCCAAAGGTGAGTGACAGGGCTAAAAGAGGGTCAATGAATTAAGTGCTAGTCTATTGCAATGTAGTCACTCCAGACAAAAGGCTTGCCCCTGCCCAGAGGAACTGGTTTGGCAGGGGAGAAGTCACTTAGCAACAAGGTCATCTCTTGGGGCTGACCAGGAGATGACCTGCAGATCTGGAAGATTAAGAGGACAGGAGCTAATCTCTTTGCCCTCTTCATCCATTTTCTCCAGCTCAAACTAAGGGTATGTCTACATTGCCATTAGACTGACATGTGACTGCTTTGCACAAATGTAATTTGAGTTATATTCAATAGTTCCACATTCCTATTTAAGTTTACATTTTAATAATTCAGTTTCCCCATTAGGGGGAATCGGCAGATTGGAAGATCATAAAATGCTCAATAGGAGGAAACCCATCTATTTTATCCATGATTACAGTCTTGCTTCCATGACTAGAAATTCTCAATGATGCATTTACTGCACTGCAGCAGATTATTCAGTTCTGTTTGGACTGTTTCTCAAGGCTTCACTTTTAACATCTATCTTTGATCCCTTGCTTTCTACTCTTCATATGACACTCAACCAAACTTTCAAAGTGACATTCCAAAATAAACTAATTTATGGCATTTCAGCTTTTGCCTTCTGTTCAAGAAGTTAACTCCACAAACCTCCTTGAAGTGATTCTCTGTGTTCATGACTAAAACTTTCATACATCATTTTAAAAAGGCAATAAAATAAGCACCTCTAGAACATATCTAAATAGAGGAAAAAATGTTTAGAGGTTATAAAGAAATACACAATACAAGGATAGCTTCTACTAAGCAACAAATTCTACAGATCTTCATTTAAAGGTGAAATATAAGGGGGGAAAAAAACTTTGGTTATGCCTTTATTGCTCCTCTGATACACATTATGACCTGAACGGTGACTGAATTATTTTCCTTTACTATAGATGTAAAACTAGTCCGAATACTTCTTGCTGATGTAATACTCAATATTTAAATAGGATATTTTTCCTCCCTTTGCAGTTTTTCTTAATGGCAAGGTTCATTATTCCTCCAAAAGGCTTATTGTGTTAAAGGGTATTAGAAATTCAGAAATCCAACATGTGGACCCTATACTGGAGCATATATGCTTGTGTGTATTTCTAGGGGAAGATAACTTGGCTATAATTTGTAGATCTTGTAAGCTACTAAGAAAAGAAATCTATTCAGATAGTAAAGAGTTCTTAGTGTACCAGAACTTAAACCACCCAAACATATCCAATAAGGAAAAGATAGGAGCCTCACACCACCACCCTAAATCACACTACATAGTCATCTATACTGTACTATACTTATATAGGGAACCTATATACTAACTGGGACAGAAAATGTCAGACCATTTACTTGGGAAAATTAAAGCAGACAGGGTTCATTTCAGGATGCAGGATCATATTCAGTGCTTGTCATTATCTGACATCATGAGAGTTTACCACGAACTTTCTGTCCCATAGAAATATGATGTTGTCCCATCAGGAGTCACAAATAACACTACTGATGAGAAGTGCTATTAGAATTACAGATAATTTCAGTAACTATTCTAATGTTTAAGGAAGGAAGGAAAGACAGAAGGATAGAAAAACTTCATAGGAAGAGTAGTGAAAAAGTGGACAATTAGTTTTCTTCCCACTCACTACCACAGCCTCAGCTTCATTGGAAATAAACCTGAGAATGAGTTGTAAACAATACAGAATAATAAAAATAAGTACTCAGTTGGTCTCAGTTTTCACACAAATTCAGCACATTTCACTGCTCATTGTTCATGTCAACATTTTATCATAAAGTGGTAGTACCCCACTGTTACCAAGATTAAAAACACAGTAAAAAAAAAAGTTATAACACTATGCCCCAAGATAATTAAAAAAAATATTTTGTCATTTGATTTATCCCTCTTCCAGCACTTCTGAAGTCTGAATTTTTTGTTTTGGGAATAAGAGGTCTTATTCACCTTTACTGACACTTTTCTTCTCCTCTCTTCTTCCTCTCTTGTGGTAGGTATGAGCTTTCCTCTACTCCTTTTTGCCCTTCTCCCACTCTTTCCGCTATTAACAAATACTCAGTTTTAGACAGACTATGAAAAAGTTCAATTCAGCTATATATAAAAAAAGCATATAAAAATTACAATATTAGCAGACAGACTTGAGGCTGTCAAATATCATACATGCCAACCATTAAATAAAATTCTCCTTCCTTCTTCCTAACCAATAGTATTTAATGTATAGCCATCTGTATTTCAGGACTTTATGTTTTTAGTCTACAATACAAACCTACTGTCTTTTCTAGAAAAATTGGTAACTGGAATGCGTTTTCATCACTTGATATAACAAATATGCCAGAATAAATAACCAAGTCAGCAGAATATATATTTTATCCTATTCACTTCCCAAGCAATTTTATATACAAGCACTTTAGGAAATTATTTTTTCCTTATAATTTAGCTTTCTTTCTTCTAGGTTTTTTTGCAATTCATTGTGGGGTTGTTTTTCGTGGAGGTGGGAGGCTGGTAAACACAAAGAAGCTATGAAACCCACTTTTTGCCTAAGCTATTTTAAAGCCACCCTATTCCAGTCAGACTTTAATTAATTGTTTCCGCAAATACATTTTTATTTTTAAGACACAGAATCAAAGTTCTCAAATCCACTAGTCTACATGGTGTCTCCCAGGCAAATAACACAGCTTTTCTGTGCTGGAATTTTACCTTTCCAATGGAAAATATTACAGTACAGAAGAAGCCATGAGGATTAGGGTTTGTACAATATATGCAGTTTATATTTTGAAAGCAAATACCAATTCTCTTGCAGTTTAAAGAAACAGATCAGCACTACACAGAGAACAACAGATCTTTGGGTGTACTAGTTCTAACACCTAGTACAAAACCCAAAAAGGGAGATCCTGAGAGTATAAATGGAGTGATTGGAAATGAGACATAGATTTACTAATAAAGTCAGAGAAAATTAACACATAGTGCAATGGATCTTTTAGACTCTAAGGGATGATTTGCCTAAATAAACAAACATCGGTTTGAATTACTTGATTTCTGTGAAAACCAGAGGTTCAAACATAGACAAGGTTGGCTCAGATCCTCAAGGAAGATAATTTGTGTTCCATACAGTTTACTATGTGAACACTTTAAGACAAGACCTACACAAATTTACCTGTAGATATTAAGTAACAGGTAATGTATATTATAAGAGTGGGGGTTGCCTTGGAATCACTATACAACAGCAAGGAGTCTCCCTACTATTCCATTACTGATTTAACCACTATGGGTATTTCTACAAAACTCACAGCAGCAAGCCTCTCAGCCTGGGTCAAGATTTGGGCTTGCGAGACTCATGCTAGTGCTCTAAAAATAGCTGTGTAGACAGTGTTTTGAAGTTAGGGCTTGAGCTCTGAAACCTATCCCTTCCGCAGGCTCAGCCTCCTGCTCCAGCCAAACCCACAGCTTCAAAGCACTGGCTACACAGCTATTTTTAAGAGAGTTTGTCCTGTAAGTTTGAGTCTATTGACCAGGGCTGGGAGGCTCACTGTCGTGGAGCTGTGTAGACATACCCTTTAGGTCCAGTGCCAGTCATATCCACTAGCCTTTTGAGAACCGGCAACAGCCTTGAGTAAACAGCTTAGAACTGTTGACTGGATAGAACCTACTGGATAAACCTCAAGTTATAGAGACCTCAAAGCATCTGCCTTTCTTCTGGGTTTTATGGAAGAAACATCAACTTGGGAGGGACAAAACAAGCCTTACGAAATAGACTGTTATGGATAACAACCACTTGTTGTTTGGTTTAGAGCACAGTGATGGAAGGATTACCCACATTCTTCAACTACAACTAACTGGATGCTTTCCCTTGAAAGAACTGTTTTGGAAGTGGAGGTCCTGGTTTACGAAAAGATCTGTTACAGAACTTTGCTCTTCCTTGCTAGTCCTTGACAAGAGACATTTTATAAAAGTTTATTTAATAATGAGATTACCCTAAAACAAAGTTCCCCTCTTCTGTTTCCAAACTCTAAATTGTTTTGTTTTTCTAAACTGTGAAAGTACTGTTGACCTGTGTTTAATTTTATTTGCTTTATTAAGACTCAACCATGTATTCACACTTGTATATTCTTGCAAATGGGCTATGGACTCCATACTATCTAGCAAGCTGCAAGACACAGCACTCCTCTCTCTGCTGTTCAGAATTTTAACTGATTAATCTTAAATATAGCAAAACACAGACTAAGGTTTCCAGTAATTTCCTCATACGTTGCACTGAGTTATGACAAACTGGTTTACATACCCACTACGCTATATACATATCTAACAGTTTTACAGAATTCTCCTACATGGAATCTGTCTTGCTTACTAATGGCCGTGCTCAAGGCCTCAGACAATTTAAAGATGTAGCTTTGTACAAACAGTACTTTTTTAGTAGGTTTGTTTTTCAGCCACTGTCACCAGGCTATAAATAAGACAATACAAAACAATGCTTTTAATAATAACAAAGTTGGGTTTTAAGTTTGCTGCCAACTAGTTACAAGGACACTTTTAGAAGTTAATAGTGGATATCCTTCAACATTCAACTAGTATTTACACATGCTTCTCAACTTTTTACATGTGTCTGGCACTGACACCCAGTGTTAAATTAATTAACAGTTGTTAATTAACATTATAAATGGATTTATTAAATTATTCATTGAAAAATAACTATATTTTGTTTTCACAGCTACCATGAACTAAAAACCAAAACTACAAACTAATTACTAGAATGGGTAAGCTTTTTGAAGTTATATTCATTTGCTAATGATTAGAACCACTAGAACCAACCACTAGAATAGTATGATGTATGGAGTTTTAAGAACTGTGATGACTTGTGATTAGTGCCTTAAGATTTAGAACATTCTGTGTGAAAGTTCAAAACACTCATCAGTTGGCTGAATGCAGTGTTGTTGTAGCCAAGTCAGTCCCAGCATATTAGATAGTCAAGGCACGTGAGGTAATATTTATTGGACCAACTCCTGTTGGAGAGACAGACAAGATTTCAAGCTTATACAGAGTTCTTCTTCAGGTCTGGGAAAAGTATTGAGAATGTCACAGCTAAACAATAGATCAAACAGATAGCATAAGTAATTAGCACATATGCTAAAGGACCATTCAAGGTGAAATGGCCAGTTAACACAAAGGTAACCATAGAACAAAGAAGGAATGTTAGTGGGTTACAAACTGTTGTAATAAGCAATGAATCTAGTGTCTCTATTCAGACAACGATTTTAGTGTCTAGCAAAATTATGAATTAAAGCTCCCAGGCACCCCTTTTGAAAGCATTGTGCAGGTTTCCTTTGAGGATGAAGATGATAAGTCAGATATAGAGGATCCTTTCTGAAAAATGTTCACCCACAGGTGATGTGCTGTTTTTGTCTTATTCTCCTGTGTCAGTTCATTCAAGAGCACAGTGATTGCCTGGTTTCACCTACATAGGTGCTATTGGGGCAGTTAGTGCACTGGATGAGGTAGACCACATGGTGTGACAGGCATGTGTAGGACCCATGGATTTTGAAATCTATATGGTAGAAAGTGTTCATCATTATAGCAGTGGAGATAAGTCTGCAGGTTTTGCACCTGTTGTTTCTGGCAGGATTTGGTACCGCTTTGAGTAAGTGAAGAAGAGCTCTGTATAGCTCGAAAGCTTGTCTCTCTCACCAAAAGAAGTTTGTCAAATAAAAGATATTACCTCACCCACCTTGTCAGTTGGCTGACAGTTGCAGCTGAATTAGAGACTGAACTCCCAAATGAAGTAAAGAATCCATTCAGTGGGTTAACTTGATTTTTCTTTCCCCCCCCCTGCTTTTCCTATGGTTGTTCTCACCTCATTAAAGTCATTTTAGTTACTTAAAAAAAAGAATGATTGGCTTATTTGCATATGGAGAGATTGACCTGTAAATTGTTCCGATACACCGTGATGAATTCAGTATAAACAACCTGAACAGAAGAGAATTTTAGCATGTGATCTGATGTAGTCTAACACCGCTTAGGCCTGATCTACACTAGAGAGTTTTGTTGACAGAAGTGTTCTAGATCTTAAGCATGGCTGTGAGACCTGGGTCTAGCAATTAGATCACTCACTATTAATCATTCACTATATAAGATCACTCACTATTAATTAAAAACTTGCCTCTACTTGAAAAGTGGTATGCTGTACAAGAGTCCAAAGGGGTTACTGAAGTCTCCACTCTGCTTTAATACTTGAACAAACACACATAAGAACGTCAATAGTGTAAAGTTAAATATTGCAAAGTGTTTAAAGTTTTTGCTCCTGATTGTTACAGCAATATTATAAAAATGGCTTTTAGATACCGACAAGTTAAAACATGAGATACAACATTACCAGAAAGATCTGTTCTCTGAAGCTGTTTTGTATGATTAAGCTATTATAAAGTGATATTCATAAACCAATTGTGCTGATGTAGTTTTGAAAGATACTGAAAAGTAGTAAAGATTTCATATTGCAGGCCTTTGTAAACACAACACTTCAGTTACAAAGGAAGATGGGGTACACAGGTGTAGTTCCCAAAAATTTAAAGAATAAAAGTTATAGATTTTAAAAATGAGAGTAGTCATTAGAGACAAAAGCAGGGTGGGACAATACTACTTTAGTATTAGCATACAGCCTAAGCCTGAACTACCTTGACCTTCTTCCCATTTTGTAATAGATAGAAACAGAATTTAGTCTCAAATAACGTAAATGCAGAAATGGACTCTTATTAGGCCAGCTACAAGACTAAGTATGTTCTTACCCCCAAATTATTGTCATTGACAGATCTCCAGGCTATAAGAACCTTCCAATACCAACTTATCTAACTGTAATACATAAAAGGCAAGATACATCTTTAAAATACTGGAAACATTCAAGAAGCAACAAATATTGAAAAGCAAGCCCTATACTATATTTCAAATTATAGCAATTCTCTACTATACCCCAGTAAAATCTTTAAGTGGCAGAACTGCCATGTTTATACTGGCAGCGTAAGGCAACTAACTGTACAACTAATAACGTCTCAAGATTATCCAAAATAAAGTTCTATTTGGGTGGGAAAGGGAGAGGAGGGAGTCAAGTTTATACATGATGTGTACCTTCATTTGGTCAGCTGAGCAAAACAGAAGAGCCCAACCACTTTTGTATTAAAAGTCCATCAGAACTCTTCTCTTACCAGCATTTACTGCAAGTCACAACACAAGGTACTGACTGGCTCAATAATAAACCACAAAACTATGCCAGAATGGCTGAAGTTGGTGTCATCATCATTAGATGGAAGTACCATCTAATTTAACAAGCACCCACGTTAACAAAACCAAAGCAAGAAACTGGTAAAATATTTCTCTTCAATCACATCCAAGTACTAACACTCAGGCTCTTTAAAATTGGGAGCTGGAGTTGCAGGTCAAACGCTCCTAGTTATGTGCCCTACAGGAAGTCATATATGTGGCTTCCTGCCTTTTAGGTATAGGAGCAGAGAGGGAGACCACTGAGGGACGGTAACTTCAGCTGGCAGGCAGAAAGCTGGAAAAGGAGACACCTACAGGAAACAGCAGCTGCCTGTGGAGAGAAGTCTCAGTCAGGAAGAGTGTGAAGCCCTGAAAGTAAGCCTGTAAGGGCTACAAAGCTTGGAAGACAAGAGTTGGACAAGACCCTAAGGAGCTGTGAGGCATCTTGTGTTGAACTTTGACAAGAACTAAGAGTTGTGGGGAAAAAACTGGAATGGTGGTGGACATGATTTCACTTTCCCTGGCCAGTGGGTCAGCTCACCAACCCAAGTTTTATTTACACAGGGAAACTGACCAGAATAGCTATTGTGGAATAAGCTATAGATCCTATAGATCTGCAATAGATCCTTGTGTGGACACTTCTGGAATAAAAGTCACTTTATTCCACAATAATTATTCCATTTTGGAAGCACACAAATTATTCTGGAATAAAGAGACTTTTATTCTGAAATAGTGTATCCAAATGAGCTATTCTGAGACAGCTACTGAGGAATACCTAGCTATTTTGGTCAATTTCCCTGTGTAGATAAGCCCTTGCATGCTGTCAATAGTGCAGAAAGATAAGAGAACAAAAAAAGTCTAGTTCAAGAGAGAGCACTGACAGCAATCTGACAGCACTTCCCAAATGCACCCAGACTACAGTTTAGATGTATTCCTGATACCTAGATGTATTTCAAGGGCCTGTTTCTGGAAATACACAGCTTCAGGCTCCCTCCAGACTTACTCTAGGGAAAGCGAACTTAAACATTGCAGATGAATGCAGATCCTAAGGTTTGTCAAAGTAAGAGACAGCTTGAAAGACTTATGCTATTCCTGGGTTTGTAGACAACAACCTGAATTTCATTTATAAGATGACCAACCTTCAGTGCACTATGTGGATATTTTATGTTCTTGTTGGACTATCTCATTTAGAAAGCAGACAACACATTCTGCATGAGCAAAAATTACCAAGTGGTAGTCCATCAGTAAAGTTAGCTCTCAACAGAGCATACTGCAGTTGAAACAGCGGAGTGGAAACAAACACATGGGTAAAAAAAATCCTTCAGTTTGTGACAATAGATATTAATGACCAAATTCTGCTCTCAGATATAAATGTAGACTTCCCATTGAAATCTGTGAAAATTTTGCATATATATCCAAGAGCAGAATTCAAATTTTGAGAGAGATCTGTTGGTTAATGCATCAATTCGATACATTTTGTTCAGGTACAGGAAGCAAACTACTGGGTGTTCCACTTTCATCAACCAGCAGCACCTCTTGACTTTTCCTTTCTGTGTCCCAATTTGAAAGTCAGAGGACATCAGTATACCACACATATGCTTTTAAAATTGCCAGTCTACTGTCTAGGAGATAATTTAATTGAAAGTTAGGATGAATACAAGAAGAACACAGGAAGAAGTATGCCTTCAAATGTTCAGTAATATCGGTAACACACAACATGGGTTTCTATGTGACATGCACTATAATTTGGCACCATTACATTTAATACAATCAATAGAAACACAGGTCTAGTAGGTCTCTCTTTAACCGAGCACTAAGATATCTACCCACACTCTAAATTGCTGGCTCAGGGTCAGACAGGATTTGTGTTTCTGTGAAATGCCCTGCACAACAATACTACTGTGGCTTTATCTAATGCCAACTTATTACCCTTATATTTAAGTTTCTTTTGCTGCTTCAGACATTGTGAAGATAAATGTGTCCTTTTGGTGTAAATGTGCATTCTTGGCTTGCATGCTCTCTCTCCAGTATGCGTACTCTAGGAAAAATGCTTAAATGAAGAGGAAGACAAAAAATATCAGTTTCCCCTTGAGTATTTTAAAAAGGAAGTAGTGGTTGAGAGCCATCAAGTGAAAGTATTCTATTATTTCCATTCTTACAGAACTAATCATGTGTTTTCATTAAATATTTCATTTTCTTCCATCAAGTAAATTTTAGCAGAAACTTGCATTTCACAATTTTTGGTGTGAATTGTTAGTATTATGTAAGGTATCAAAGGCAGCCTCCAGCTATTATATAGAACCAAACAGCTATCGACCTAAAATCTTATATCTTTAGAAAAGGCATAAAAAGCAATGGCAACATAAGCTTCTGCACCCTGCCCTACTAGCACATCTGAACCTGCACCGCAGGAATCCTTTAGTGCTTAGGGTGAGTTGTGTCTTCACTTGCATTCAATGCTTGACCTCTCTGACAAAACTACCAAGGGAGTCACAGGTGCAGTGGTGAGCTGTACTGCGGACACACAACTTCTAAAAAAAAAATTTTTTTTAATAGTGGATGGCCACTATGACAACATTTCTAATGAACAAACAACCTGAAAGTTACAGAATGGAAGATACTCAAGCCACACTGATAATATATTATATAATATTATAATAATATTAATATAAATTTAAAATGTATAATTAAATACCAAAACTACTTAACCTCAATGCCATTTCACATTTAACTGAGAAAAATTTGCGTAACTGTAGTAAGTGTTAAGGAAAGAGCTCAAAGAAAGTGACATTTTAAATTAACCACTAGTTAGAGATGCTTACCATAGTAAGTGATCTTTTAAAAAGTCAAGATGTCTACACAACAGGTTTCCTATAACCAAAGGCTATTCCTCACACCTATCAAAAAACAAATTTAGCATTGCATTTCATGAATGTTAGTTCATGAATTCAGTTTCAACAAGAAAGTTTTCAAATACTGTACTGGTATGTAGTGTTTAATAAAATATACTTTATACAAATGGAATCTGACAATGCTTCAGTAATGTCTGTGCAGAAATTTAAGAAGACTTAAATGCCAAGTGGCCTTATGAGATTTTAAGAACTTTTCACTGGTTTCCATTCACAGCTCACCTTACTAAATACTGATGTATTATGTAGATGATTAGATTTTAAATACTAAATAAAAATGATTTTACAGTAAGATAGAGGATGTACAACTCCGATACCAAAATAAAGAATCCTCAATTTCACATGGCAGGAAAAAGCCTAATGTCAACAGCATTTCTAGTTGCCTTTCCAAAGAGCTTATTCTCTCTCCTTTTGAAAATGACTGTAGTTTTTAAAAAAAAAGTTAAAGTTACTTTCATAAGGATTCCAAGGCCTGCTCTACACTAGAAATTAGGTCAACTTAACTACAAAAAATGCACACTCCTGACCAGTATAGTTAAACCAACCTAAACCCCAGTACAGACAGCACTAGGTCGACAGAAGAATTCTTTCATCAACCTAGCTATCACCTCTCAGAGAGATGGATACCTACACCAATAGAGGAACCCCTCCCACTGGCATAGATAGTGTCTACACTGAACTGCTACAGCAGCGCAGCTGTGCTACTGTAGCATTTTAAGTGTAGACATACCCTAAGTGAGAGCAGGTTGTTTTACAAAAATGCAGTTGATTGATTTACTGCACTGATCTTTTACAGTTATGACATTCAGAATAGCATATTCTGTCTAGTCATCTCAGCTTATGTTATGAAGAAATGCTAGTCAATAAAAGGAGGCAAATGAGTGACAATTCAATTTGCCTTAAAACAAAACATGAGACTTCTCTCTTTATAGATCTTTTCTGCTCCTTAAAGGAGTTTCACATCCATGTTAACAAATAAGATAACAAATCACAATAAGATCATATTTGAAGAGTACTAGTTGAACATTATTGTTTTCCAAAAAGATGCCTATTTTTTTAATCAACCATTATCTCTTTGGGAAATTATCTTAGCAAGATGATGCATTGCACCTGCTGCTATCCTATTTTAAATTTCTTAAGGGAACATCAACACTTATATTGAGCCCCAGTAGTTTTTAACGTGCAAGATGAGGTTGTGTATTTAATATTTGTATTAAGTAGCATCCAGAGTCCTCACTATCAGGACTGGAGCTCCTATTCTATGCTCTGCATAAAGACTGACAAAGACACGGACAGAGAAAATTGTAATGTTCCAGACATTGATATACATAACAGCTACCAAAAGAGGAATTTAGAGTCTCCAGCAGGGATACCATCTATCCATCCAAGCTAATTACTAATAAATTGCTCCTATTACCATTGTTTAGGAATGCCTCACAATCTAATTCATTCATCCTCACAACACCCCCAGGTAGGGAATAATCATCGCCATTTTACAGAACTGGGACACAGAGAAATGAAGGTCATACAGGAAGCTGTGGCACAACAGGGAATTAACCCAGGGCTCCTGTAGGTACCCTAGCCACTGAACCACTCTTCCTCTCTGACCATGATAACTATATACCTAGCTTCAATACACAGGAGGAGGAAAATCAGCTAAATGAAGATACAGCTAGGGATAATGGAACACCAGAAGGTAGGACTATGGAATGCAAGGAGAAAGACAGTACATTGATTGGATTAATAATCATGTAGATGTTACATTTAGTGAAAGGACTATATCCAATCTAGCTAGAAACCTAGGTGAGGTCCAAGGGAAAGAATGAAATGCTTGTACATGAATGCAAGGAGTCTGGGCAATAAAATGCAACAACTGGAACTACTGCTGCAGGTCTAACCAGATATCATACGGATTACAGAAACTTGGTGGAGTGCACTGACTGGAATACAGGTATTGAAGGATGTGCTCTATTTAAGAGAGAAAGAAATGAAGGAAAAGGTGGTGGGATAGCAGTATACATCAACAAAGTGATAAAATTAAGAAAGAAGTGACTGTATGGACCAAACAATCTGTTTGGATCAGAATCACTTTGGGAAAGGATTGTAAGAGGTTCTATTAGGATAGCATTAGGATCTGCTATAGACACCAGTGTCAGACTCGTATGGATAAAGATCTCTTGAATATTATTAGAGAGAGAAATAATACTGGGAATTGTGTCATAATGAGAGACTAACTTCCCAGCTATAGATTGGAGAATAAATGCTACTAATACTGGTAAAGCCCAGTTATTCCTGGATATGATGGACAGTTTCCTTCATCAAATTGTCACCAACAAGAGGTGATGCAATTTTAAACTTGGTTTTGGTAAGCAGTGAGGACATCACAGAAGAGCTGGTCATATGAAATAACCTTGGATCTCAGGTTGACTCCGTTTAAATTAGATGAAAGGATCATCAAAACCAGGTCATAAGCTGTATTTTTGTATTTTAAAAGGGCAGACTTCGGGAAATTAAGGAAATTAGTTCAAGAAATCTACAGGACTGAAGAACTCAAGGACTTAAATGTGGTGAAGACTTGGAATTTCTTAAATCAACTATATAAAAACCTATCTGAAATGCGATGATCATATGAACATAGCAGGGTGGATAAAAATCAATTATTTTTTTTAAATCAGATTTTTTTGATTTTTTTAAAAAATGGTCAATAAAATACTAAATTTCTCTCTTGTTTAAAAAACAGTTACAATTAAATCTCATCACAAACATGCTAAACCTACACTTACGGTCTCATAAAAACCAATTAATGGCTCTAGTCTGTCCATCCTAACTACCAGCTCTTGCTTCTTGAAAGTTCTGGGCTTTCAGTTTCTGTTTCTCAGCAGACTAAAGTCACATGTGCAAAGAAAGACACAGGCTGGGATAGGATTGTTGTTCTGTGCTTATGTGATGGTGGAGCTGGGCCAAGCAAGGCAGAGGAGTTAGTTAAGACACTGCCAGAATATTTTCATTGTTTGGTATTATTCACTCAATGCTGCAAATGTGGCAAAGATGAGAAGATACTTAGAAGAAGAAATGGAAGGATGCTCCTTAACAACATATGGCTGCAATGCCCATTTAATGCATCTTTTAGCCAAAGACTTAAGTACGTCTTCTCCAGGAATACTTCCATAACAACCATTTTGCTTCAGCTTCACTGAAGAGAGCAGAAGGATCCAAGATGTCCGATGGAATTCTGTGGTTGATTGTTTTGAACAATTTATTAAGAACTGGCCTAGTCTCATAAAACTTTGCGAAGAAAACTGTGATAAAACAGATGGAAATATCTCATCCAAAGTATCTAACATTGGATTAAAGAGGAACACAGAGAATATGCTCAGTATATTAAAGCCTATATCCATAGCCTTAAACAAACTACAGAGAAATTGTCGTTTCATTGCTGATGCTGTCGAAATTTGGAAGGCACTTCAAGAGACACTGAAGAAAGAAATACCTCACCAGAAAGTTAAACTGTAGGCAATAAAGAAGTGAATGGATCAAGCACTAATTCCACCTCATTTTCTTGTGAACATTCTCGACCACAGATATAAAGGTAGATACCTAACTTCTGAAGATGATGATGCCATGGCAGGGCATCTCAAAATCACTCCTCAGTTATGCCAGTCATAATAAATTTCAGGGCTGGAGCGGAACCATTTAAACAGTACATGTTTACTGATGATGTTTTGATTAAAGTCACTCTCCTGAATTGGTGGAAATCATTAGCCAGTGACCTTGAAACAGAGTTCCTTCAAGTGCTAAGCCAACTTTTCACAGCAGTAGCTTCCTCTGCAGGCACAGAGACAATATTTTCATCGTTTGGTATTATTCATTCAAAGCTAAGAAATTGACTGGGAGTTAAAAAAGCAGAAAAACTCATTTCTGTTTCAGTCTATGAATAAAAATGACAGTGGGGAAGACGAGAGCTAGTTGTAGAAGTTTTAAGGACAACGTACATTTAATGTTGTGATGACTTGTCTGTTAGAGTTAATAAAATTTGAAAATTAAAAAAAAAAAGATTAAGGACAGCTGTCTGCCAGCAACTCAGGAGACTGCTATAATTGCAAATGTGAAACATTTATGTAACATTTAAGATTTAGTTTAATAATGTATAAGTACTATTGTGTGTGTGTGTGTGTGATTTAGTTCTTACCATTCCTAATGTACTGCTGCTGCATCTGCAGCTTGACACAGGAAATGAGTATTATGTACTATTTCCTAAATTAATAAAAATCAAGTTATCTAAATAATTACACAAAGTATACCCTCCTAGATGTTGTAAAATGCTGTACTGAGTTGCAAATTAACATGTTTTAGTGATCAGATTTGCACCATTGTTTAAGAAATGTGAAGAACTATCAGTGGGAAACTTGATTTAAATCAATGATTTTCTTGCTGATTTAAATCAATGATTTAAATTACCTTGATTTAAATCAATCCACCCTGGAACATAGGCATGAAAGCAGAACGGCTGATGGAATCGAGTATATAGAAACAGAAACCAACACATCTGAGGTGGAAGGAAAGCTTAAAAAGTGTTTAATGTGCTCATATCGGAAGGAGGGAGGAGGAAGGGGGACACCAGATAACTTCCATCCCAGAATACTGAAAAAAACAGGCACATGAGATTTCTAGTCCAGTAGTAAGGATTTTTAATAATTCTATCTATTTGGAGGTAGCAGCATATTGCTGGAGAAATAGCCAGTGTCATACCTATACTTAAGAAAGGTGATCTGGGCAATTATAGTCCTATTAGTTTGACCTCAGTAGTGTGCAAGGCTTTAACACAAACTGTGAAGGAAAGAATAATTAAATTCATGGACATAAACAGTAAAGGGAATATAA
Source organism: Emydura macquarii macquarii (assembly GCF_026122565.2). Classification (NCBI taxonomy): domain Eukaryota; kingdom Metazoa; phylum Chordata; order Testudines; family Chelidae; genus Emydura; species Emydura macquarii. The sequence goes on along the minus strand of NW_027131105.1, from coordinate 12,197,931 downwards.
TACAACACTGGTTTTCCAAGGTAGATTATGCCAGATTAACCTGATTTCCTTCTTTCAGAAAATAACCATTTTTTAGATAAGGGTAATGCTGTAGATCTAATATACTTGAACTTCAGTAAAGCATTTGACACAGTTCCACATGGGAAATTATCAGTTAAATTAGAAAAGTTAGGGATTAGAATGTACAAGAATGGTAATGTGGATAAAGAACTACCCAAAGGGGACAAGGCAATGGGTTGGGCTGAAACATGACCTATTAGACTAGAAGAAGGTTACTGGCAGAGTTTTTCAAGGACTGGTTTTGGGACCAATTTTATTCAATATTTTTATTAATGACCGTGGCATAAAAAGTAGGAGTGTGCTAATGAAATTTGCTGATGATACAAAGTTGGGAGACTTCGTCAATACAGAGGAGGACCGGAAAATTATAAAAGAAGATCTGGATGGCCCTGAAGACTGGATTAACAGAAATGGGATGAAATCTGATAGTACAAAGTGCAAACTCCTGCACTTAAAGTCTAAGAAGAAGAAATTTCATCTACAAGATGGGGGCTCATCAACTGGAAATAAAGGAAAAGAGTCCTGGTTGTGTTGGTCGATCACTAGACAACTATGAGTCACCAACATGATGCAGCTGTGAATGAGGCCAATGCAATCCTAGGATGCATGAGGCAAGAGACTGTGAAGTATTAATGCCATTACACAAAGCACTAGCAAGACCTCATCTAGAATATGGTGTACAATTCTCCTCATCCATGTTCAGAAAGATGAGTTCAAACTGCAACAGGTGTAGAAAAGAGCTAGCAAGATGATCAGGGGAATGGAGAGCCAATCTTATGAGACGAGACTGGAAGAGCTTGGCATGTTTAACCTAGCAAAAAGACGACAGAGGGGGATAGGATTGCTGTCTATAAACACATTAGGACAATAAACGCCAAGGAGGGTAAAAAGCAAATTAAGATAAAGAACAGTGTTGACACAAGAACAAATGGACATAAACTGGCTATGAACAAATTCAGGCTGGAAATCAGAAGAAGGTTTCTAACTATCAGAGGAGTAAAGCTCTAGAATAACCTTGCATTAGGAATTGTGGGGGCAAACCATTAAGTTTGAGCACGGGATGAACAAATTTATTAATGTGATTGTATGACAGAAGTGCTTATGAGAGTAGAGGGTAGGGCTCAACAGCCCCAAGGTTCACTTCCAGTTCGCATCTTATGTTTAGAGAGGGATTCACCACCACTCACCCACAATGTATCTGGGGTGGTGGTGAGGGTTGGTCTCCTTCCTCTGAAACATCAGAGATGGCCACAGCTACAGAAGGGACACTAGACAGGATGGACAAATGCTCTGAGGTGACAGCAACCATTTTCTCTCACAGGTGCTTGGCTGGCTAGTTCTTGCTCACACGTTCAGAGTCTAACTCATCACTATACGTGGGGTCAGAAAGGAATTTTTCTCCAGATCAGATTGGCAGTGACCTTGGGGGGTTTTCACCTTTCTCTGCAACGTATGGGTCACTTGCCAGGTTTATCTAGTTCTCTCTCACTTGTTCATTTTCCTGCCATTGCAGGCACTGATGCGTTTTGGTCCCTTCTATTCTCTCCCTGTGGCACATAATAGCATAGTCTCCTGTGGATTGTAATGTTAGTCTAATACCGTTTTGTGGTTTAATGTGCGTATTGGGTGATATTGGTGATCTGTTACATGCAGTAGGTCAGACTAAATCTGATGGCTCCTTCACGCCTTCAACTCGTCAATGACTCTGTAAAATACTTAAGCTTACATGTAAAATCAGGAAGGTAAGTATAGGCCTGTAAATTGGTGGTGTGCCTGCCCAGCTCCAAACAAGAGCTACACACTTCACAGGGTCAAAAAGTCATACCCCAAGGCTATGGCTTTACTAATTTTGTTAAGTTTTAAACACCATGTGAAAACCTGCTTAAATTTCCTTCTAGACTTGGCTACTCCAATGGCTCCATACCCCAGATTAAGTTCTCATAGGATTCCTTCCCTTCAGGACCTGTCTGACTCAGACAGTAGTGGTCTTTCCCAGAGGACCATTGCCGCATCTTTTATTCAGGATGGGATAGTGAGCTACACCTCCCTTACACTCAGTGCTAACCCCACAAAGTCAGCAACAATTAACTTACTGTTTGCTGCAGAATTCCAACCTCTGCTAACAAAGCAGGGAAGGAGGAGAATTTTTTCCAATCTGTTGGAAAATCCTAATCTTACAAGCCCTTAGGGTTGAAGAATCGGGCCATAAGACACAGTAGGGTATTAACTGCAAATACATCAGTATCTCATGCCCTCTTAACTCTTTCTAGAAGGAAGTTATTTTCAAATTAACATCCTCAAAACCCATGTGCAAAAGGTCTTCAATCATTTTAGGCAATGTGACTAGTTATGTGACATAGCAATGGTTTGTAAACATTTTAATTTTGGAGACCACCCTTGAAAAACATTTTCTCATGGGCCTCTTCAACACCCTGAGCCCTCCACTGCTTGGTTCTAATATTCCATGCTGTGAACCACCAACGAGAGCTTCAAAGACCACGTGTGGCCCATGAACCACTGTTTAAGAGCCATTGTGATAAGGGATTTATAAATATGAAATTTTCATTTGTTAACATCCTCAAAAATATGGAGAATACCTTTAGTTTTTTCCCCCCTAACAACTCCACTATATCTGCTCCCAGATGCAATAAAAAACAAATCAAACTCTAAATAGCTCTAATACTTGGGTCTTAAAGATTGTTTGTGTAAAGATTAAAGTTTAAAAATGTAAAATGCATCACATATACTACAAAATATTTTGGACATTTAGAAAACCTGACAAAGAATCTACACCCTCCTCCCTCCCCCCGGACGCTTGTTGCAAGGCTGCAATTTCCTCAAAACAGGTGTAAATTGCAGCAAATCTTAGCTGAACAGAGAATAGCACTGCTAAGAGCAGGTTGTAAATGACATGCAGTGCTAAAAAAACCGGAATGCAGTTTAGTCAACTATCAAAATCACAGCTGAAACCAGCAAAATAAGGAAAAGCAAAAAGTTTAACTGAAGAAAACGTGAGAGAAGTGCTAGTGAGGTGATTCTCCAAATGTCAATAAGTCATTATTATAAACAAGAATGAAGGCCAGAAGCCAGATTTTACAGGACAGGCTTGATCAGATCTGCTTGGTGCCCAATATGTGTGTGATGTGTCGGTTTTTGGGGTTTTTCCTTCAAAACAGCAACAACTATAGGATGTTTGGATTGGCTAACAGACACCAAGAGTATGACTATATTGCAATGAAAAACCTGCTCCTGGCCTGTCTAAACTGACTCGGGCTCACGGGACTCAGGCTACGGGGCTATTTCACTGCAGCATAGACATCGGGGCTTGGATGGGGCCTGGGCTCTAGGACCCTGCAAGGTGGGAAGGTCCAAGAGCACAGACTCCAGCCCAAGCCTAGAAGTCTATACTGCAATCAAATAGCCCCATAGCCAGAGCCCAGAGAGCCCAAGTCGGCTGACACAGGCCAACGCCATACACTTAGTTGCAATATAGACATACTGTAAGTGATTCTGTAGCCTTATGAAAGCCCACTCAGAACATATGCACAAAATTGACACTACCCGCAGAAAATCTAGTTTAGTGTCTAATATAGTTGAGCAGTTACTTCATCACCATTACTTGTTTATCATTATTGTAGGGCCACCTGTTTACCAGATGCTGAACATGCACTGCTGGAAACATTTTTAGAGAATAAGCTCCTCCACTGCAAACAGGAAAAGCTGCATAAGGGAAGGGAACTGTCAGCACTGTCTCATTTTCCCTATACTAATATTGGTGAGGGAGATGAAGTGAGTGAAACACTCAATATGTGGACGTCTTTTGTCCAGTGAGAGTGGGTTGACAATTCTTGCAAATGAACAACCACCTGTAGTGTTTGCAAACCCAACATAAACAGCAACCAAAACACCACATGTTAACCAGGAAGTATAATTGATTAGAAACCATTATGACAACTTTTTTCCACCGTTTATGCTTACAGAAAACCAGAGTTAACTGCATACATAGTGAAATAAGCCTATTTTTAATAATTCAGTTTTAATAGTCTAAAGTGTTATTGTAGTACAAGAGGTAGTTTTTTTTAATTATATGTATACTATATGCTATAGTCAATTACATGGATCAAGGCTTCTTTCCTTTTTCACAGCATTAACTCAAGCCATTTGTGAAGTTTCAAATATGCAGCAGATCACTGAAAGAGCACACATCTACAGCAAGCAACTAGTGCTATTTGAGTAACAGTTCAAAATGCAAGAGCAACTAGATACAGTGGTCAAAATTTTAATTTTTTTTTTTTTTTGGCAAAAATATACTGAATACATATCCCATCACAGGTATATGAGAGTAATTAAATTGCATTAAATCCATTTGTGAATATATTGCTTATTCAAAATTAAGAAAAAGCTATCAAGACACCACTTAGGAACACAAGAATTGCCAGGCCAGATCAGACCAGTCACAGCAGCCAGATGCTTCAAAGGAATGTGCAAAAATATCTGTCACCTACAGATATAGAAAAACCTGTCCATAGGGGAGATTCTTCTCCTAAACCTGAAACATAAGGGATTACAGCCCTTGTAAAATCTCAATCCAAATACAACGTTTTTAAAAAAAAAATCAAATAAAAATGCTGGTGTTCCTAGCTCAAGATTGATACTCCATGACTGCAGTGGATCAGCCCCACTGTCTACTCTAGTTCTGTCTACTCTAGTTGGTATCTCCACAGGGAAATCCTGGTCACCAAGCAATAACTCATCTCAACCATTCATGGTTGTCACCCTTTCTATTCCAGGTTTGAAAATAAGTTTTGTGATAACAGTAAAATTTGTTCAAAGTAAGAACTCTTCTTTTACTTACACCACTGTCAACTGGGGTAATTTATTTGGGGTCATCGAATAGAATAATAGACATGTCCTTGTGTACAATAATTAACTGATTTAAGTGAGAGGAGGATCAAATTTCATCTTCTTACTGGAATGCTTCTCTTGGGCACTGAAATATCAACCCAGCTGATTATGACAGATCAGGTCCTAGTATCTTGCTTCCTACATCACTAGGGATAAAGGTCAACATTTGGAAGAGGAAATGCTTCAATTTACTTGACAAGGACCTCTCAGTGCAAGTAAGCAGCAGCATTGAAAGTTGCTAAAATATACTTGTAATCAACTTCTTTCCAGCTGATAGCAGAAGACCACAGCCTTGAGGCAGGAGTATTAAAGGGAAATTGAACATAAGAACTGACAGTGGATCAGACATAGTGGATCAGATCACTAGTCCAGCTAATCCAGTATCTTGTCTCCAACAGTGGTCAGCATAAAATACTTCAGAAGAATGTTGAAGAAATCATAGTGCAATAATCTGCAGCCTAAAGGGCAATCTCCTGACCTTTAATAATTAAAGACTGCTAAAACCCTGAAAGAGGCTTTATGTTTTATTTCCCATCAAAACTTTTAAGTGATATTTACTGCAACAATTCTGGAAATCTTGTTCATTCAGACAAGTATCCAATCTCTCTTTGAATCTTTCCAAGTTCTTGGTCTGACATCCTGTGGCAATGAGTTCCATAGTCTAATTATGTGTTGCATGAAAACTTATTTCCTGCTATCAGTTTTTTAATTTGCTGCTTTTGAATTTCAATCAGAAACTCCTGATCTACCGTCTCTGCATCATTTTTCCATGCCCATATTATTATTAGCACTCTATTCTGAGCTCTCGCATTCTGCAACATCCTTTTTGAAACAAGGTGATAAATACTGAATACAGTATTCCAGATTATGGCAAACCGCTGCTTTATATAATAGTGTTATAATATTTTTATATTCTTTTTAATCTCATTCCTTATGTATCCTGACACTGTTCGCTGTTTTTTAAGCCTCAGCTGCCATTAGGAAGAGGTTTTCATTCATCTGTCCACAGTGATGCCCAGATCCTTTACTTGAGCTGATCCTGTTAATTTAGACACTGGTGAGGCATTTTATTAGTTCTCGTTTTTCTCTCCAATGTGCATTACTTGATTTTTTCCCACATAGATTTTAAGACCGGAAGGTCATCTAGACTGACCTCCTTTACGAACTTAAGCTGCCATCATGCTAACTATCCATTTAGCTTGGTTAGGTCCTTCTGAAACTCTTCATAATCCTCTCTGGACTTGACTAACCTAAATAACTGACATGTGCAAACTCTGCCATTTCACTATTCAACCCCTTTTCCAAGCTGTATATGCATTAATCACCACCTGTCTTAGCATGGAACCCTGTGGCAACCCATTTAAATTTTTGCCTTAATGAAAACTGACCACTTATTCCTACTCTTTGTTTTTCATCTCTTCATTATTTTTTAATTCATTGCCTCTTACTCTATGACTAATTAGTTTCTTTAAAAGCCTCTGGTGAAAGAACCTTATCAAATCAAAAGCCTAAATTTCTGATGGGAGTTTCAGGGTTCCAACAAGAACTCTCTCTTTAAATTGCAAGTTTCCCCAACATTTCAGCCTGGAAGAAATCACACCCAGAGTCCTGCAGTATTTAAACTTACAATTTTTCAAGGCAAAATAAGTTTAAGGTTTTAGACAGTTTTAAAATTAAATAGGTTTTTTCTTTTTAAGTGTTTGCATGAGAATAGCTTATCTACTATGGATATGTTTTCGGAGTGGAAGTAAAGAAATGCTGAAAAAATTATTTTATTAAGAATTTCACAGGCTTAACACATCTTTTTCCTCACTCTCTATCAGCCCAATTCATACCTTCTTTTATACCAGCCCTAAACTTGGGGCAACCTCCAATTCCCACATATCAAATAACACACCCTCTCTTTCAAATCCCTCCTTTAAGTGATCTATCAATTTGTAATATAATCAATATTTTAAATATAAGTTAGAAGTAGTTTCAGGTAGTAGCTGCCCCAAACACTTGAGACTCTTTTTGTGGTTTAACAATGACTTTATGTTTCTCTGCCCTCTACAGTTGAGTGAAAAATCCATAAGCAAAACTGGGTACTACTGTCTACACAATGAAAACAGTAAAACTGACTATTCTCAGAGCGCTGCTAAACACAAAGGTAAGTTTAAAATAATTTTTTCCCATCCAATTTTAGTTACAGTAATCTTCAGTGTAACTTCTAACCGTAATTTTTTTTTCACGGTGTTGCTTGTAACAGCAATTATTTTCAGACAGAAGTGCAGCTTTTAGTTAGGTGTGTCCCTTTAAACACTATTTTCACTTGGCTTTCTATTACTGATCTCCCTCAAAACTTGTCTGTTCCCACTATCACACCTTACAGTTAAAAAAAAAAAAAAGTTAGTACTGTTTTAGTCTTACACAGATGTAAGCTTCTTTGGATAAGGAACTTTTTCACACATATGTAAACCATGCTATACAAAGTATGGCACTGAAATCTTTCAACAAGAAGTTTCATGACATTATTAAACAGTGATTCAGTGCAGCATATATAGCAACCCCAGTACCAGTATGATAGCCAGTAATTCCCAAGTAAGCTTGGGATCCAGGATGAATACAAATAAATTTTCTTTTAAAAAAGAAACACATTTAAAATTAATTTAAAAGTATGACAACTTAAATTAAGGCCTAAACACTATACTCTATTAAAATAATTTTAATTAAATTTAAAAAATTCAAGCAGCATGTTTGCTGCCAAAGTTTCAAAAGAAAGTCAAGCCATTGACTAAACACCTGGAATCAGAGCTTGTGGAAGTGCTAAACCAGCTTTTGACAGCAGTAGCCTCTTCTGTAGGTGCAGAGAGTGCAAACTGAGAAAGCAATTAGGATTAGGAAAACAACCTCTTCCAATCTATGAATAAAAACAAGGGGGGGGGGGGGGAAGGGATGAGTTCACCCAGTAGTAAAATCCTGAAAGACACAGTGACATCAATTCACTAAATACTAACAATTTTTTAAAAATTAAACAAGTTTTAAATGTAAAATATGTTTTGGTAATCTTTTTTTCTTATGTGTCCAATAAACAAGGTCACTTTCTAAAAAAATAATTAAATGCTGATTTTTTGTGTACTTTTCATTGAATTCCTATTTTCATCCAAATAGAGCTTGACACAAACTACAAGAAAAAAATTACTCATCTAGTAAGTTTGAAATACATACATCATTCACCATTTTCTAATCTAACTAAAAATTAAAAATCCGAATAAATGTGTACTGAGGTATATAACTGCTTAAATAAATGTGCATAAATATAATTTAGATTCCTAATTACCAAAAAGCACCAAATTTACAGAAAAGGCTATATTTAGTTACAAATCAATATATTTTACTGATTATCGACCAATGAGAATTAACTTTTTTTTAGAAAAATAATTAAAAAGCACAAATGTAAAATAAAATTAAAACTGATTATTAAAACTAAGGTTTCCTGTTTGCTGATTAAAATCAGTTAACCTTACTGGTACCTTAGACCATTATGCCACGTATGATGAACTTCTTCTTCCCATTATAAAATATCATTAAAATTACTGCCTAAACTGTCACAAAAGGTAGACTTAATAAGGTGTTCTATTCCATCTACACGTTTCTGAGAAATGCTTGCAGTATTACATTAATCAATAAGACAAAGATGTTTAGATCATTGGTGGGTAATGACATTCCTGAGTAAGAGGGGTTAATAAAATGGCTGGCTCTGCTAATCATTCACTATTTCAGTGTTTGCATGCAAATGTTACTAGCATGTTTCAAATTATTTTATTATTGTGTTTTTGTTTGAGCACTGCAGGTTTTGTAAGAGTAAGGAATTATAAGCAACATAGTTGAATATTTTTGTGACTGGTCATAAAAGAACATTCAAAGACCATATGTATCTGTCTTCCATCTGCCTTTTCACTACAATGTTTTATATTTATTGTTGTAAGGTTTCTTGAGACTAGAACCTAATTCTTCAGACTGGGGATAGCTGATGTTATCACATCGCTGCTGAGAGGCCCTACAAAACTATATCCAAGGAGCACTGTGGAGACTAGACACTGCAGGAAGTGCCATCAAAAGTTCCAGAATGACAGCATACTCCAGCCCCACGCTCACTATTTAACCCTGGAAGGTGTCCCAGAAAGTTGTCTAAACAACTACACAGACTTCTATCTACTGCGATTCCAGAATTCACCTCACTTTCTGTTCTCCAGTCTCTGACTCCAGCCTGACTCTGACCCTGACTCTTGCCTGTCATTCCCAGCTCTAGCAATTCCTCCAAACCCTGTTCGCTGACTACCACCTCGTGGCCATCCTTGACATGGGGACACCAACCCAATCATGACCACTAGGCCAGATCACCTACACCCCAGTCCCTTACAATTGTATTGTGATACCACATTCTCTTACAGAGCATTTCTCTTCTCCCTCTACCATCAAAAAATCCTACCATATATGAACAATAAATCACAAGAAATAGGAATCCAAACAGACTCAGAGACTGAACTCCCCCACACAACAAGTATACAATTTGAGTTACCCCACACTACTACACCAGCATGCTTCAAACCTGTTTCAGAAGGACCACCTTCAAGAATGAAAATGTAATGGATTCTCCAAGACCTGAATATCTGCTGAAACTACAGTTACCAGAAGTACTTAACCAAGACCAGCTCCTCACATATTATAGGCCCCCACAATCAAATGCCTACAGCTTTTATTCACAACCAATTGGGCAAATCCAAACCAGTAACTTAAAGATGAAAGATGAAGTAAACAGTACAAATCCAGAAAACAAAGCAATTTAAAAACTCATTAATTTGATTTTTGTTAGTGGGTCTAAAGTTAGCCACTCTGGATTCAAAATAATTCAGTTGCCTATGTTTTAAGCTCTGCCACCAACTAATTAGTTGACTTGCCCAACATCAAAGTCTCTCTGTGCATCAGTTTAACCATCTGTGAAAATATTCACTGACCTCACAAGACTGTTATGAGGCTTAATTATGTTTGTAAAGCATTGAGAAACTTGGATGAAAAGAACTATATACATAAAATGTGTTAGTCAGAAACGCTTCTAGACTAGAACAGACATTTTATGTGACTGAGCCAAACCCACTATGTCAAACAAGGAAGACTGTGTATATAATCTCAAATTGAAAACATCTAAATTTTATAGACGGATATTATGATCTGAACTGGCTATTTCCAATGTGACAAGCAAGCATCTCCTATACAGCATTATGCAGAATATAAAAAAAATCCAATAAAATATTAATTCATATAAATAATAGTTCATGATAATTATGTGTAAGCAACTTCAGTCATGCCACAACCCAGCCTTAAGAAATTACTTTTTGCTTGTCCCATCATGCCTAAGTATTGCATAATATACAGTCATCAGAAGATTTAAGAACTTTTACTTACCATATTGTTCCTTATGCTGGGTCATACTATTAAACAACAGTTGGTTACCTGACTATTCTATTAGAATTAACTGCATTATCAAAAGTTCATAGAAGGACACGTACAGTAAGAGAGGCATCAGTGTACTGAGTAACAGCGAATAAGGAAGTACTAGGCCAGGGAATTTTTAATACATATTTTTAAAGCACATTACTTTTTGAGTGACTGAAGCGTGTGAACAAAGCACAGCTTTTGCTATTAGTTAGCAATTTAAATTTAATATGACAGTTTAAGCAAAATAGCTTTGGTTAACCCAGTTCAGTCCCTAGTGGACAAAAGCAAGTATTACAAAGACCTTAAACTTCATTTTATGACAGTAGATGTCCTTATGTGTGAAGGCCAGGTTAAGACAACATACTGCACATTTCAACTCAGTCTCATTAGCAATGAGAGCAGATTTCATAGGCCATTAAATATAATAACTGCAGCTAATGTTATCTGATAGCATGTAAGTTAGTACTAAAATATTTTGTCCAACGTTCATTTTTATCCATTTATAATGCTGTTTTTGGGACAGCTGCTCAAAATGACATGTTCAATCACCAAAGCTGTGAACCTTTTACCTAATGCATATAAAATAAATTATACATATTAGAAAGACTAAACATTTTTTTTTATACATAATGAATTGTATTTTAGGAAAAACACCAATTCCCCTACAGAAATGATACCTATATGTAAGGTAATTCGTTTCCAAAAATTTGCTTACCGTAGCTTTTTCAGGTTTTATATTTCTGTTTTTGTATTACACAGAATACAAGACCCCAGATATCATACTTTTGCAGGAATGAACAACGACCATGGAAATTCTTCAGGATCCACCAGTTCCAGACACTAACAATTTTATGTTTTTATAATGTATGTTTAATAAATCTCATTTTTGCATTAGCAGGGCTTTATCGATTTAACTGAAAATCAGGATTCCTGGTCACAACAAACACCTTTCTTACTTCAAATCTTACCATATTCACTATTTAGAGGGAAACCTCAAGCCAGCTAAAATTTACAGGAACTTTCAGAAACCCAACCTTGATTAAAGTAATTTCATTAGATATTCTCCCCTTTACGAACACAAACGGCCTTACCTTGCCTGTCTTGTGATCAAACCAGACAAGGGCATGGTTCCTAGACAGCACCTTACAGTCAAAAGTAGCATTATTCTGAGCGGGTCGGCAGCGAGCCACCGAGCGGCCGATTTTGACAGGCTCATCCAGATAGACATGACGCTCCTGAAAGGGGTGAGAGTTCGGGCGGCAAGTGAAGATGGCCAAGGCTGAAGGCATTGAGGATAGATTGGAGATGTCACGCCAAAGAGGGATGAAGAGAAACTCTTCCTGATCCAGACTGCCCTCCACAATTTTTAACCCAAATCTCTTCAGCAATTTTACATTAAAGCAGGACAAATGTTACCGGTACGTGAGAGGCCTAACAACTCATTGTTGCAGTGTGTAAACTGATCCTGGCAATAATCCAGCGAAAAAGCCCCATTATGTCCTTTAATAGTATCAGCAGCACCCTGGAAAAAAATTAGAAGGCGCGACTTTCAATCCATGCTCATCAGGAAGAACAGGAACAAACATCTGACTCCACAGAAGAGAAGCAAGATTGACGGAAAGAAGGTGGAGATGTCTTTAAATCCAAGTGAATGAGTCACACACAAATACTTGTGTTTGGGATTCAGACTGCCCTTTTTTTTTTTTTTTTTTTTTTTACTTCCTTAAAAAACACTTACCAAAATGTTGACCAATGCAGCATGAAAACAAGGAAAGATTTAGGGGGAGGGGGCTAAGGGAGAAAAATGGTTTAGCATCCAGCCTCACAACACTGATCAAAAGTTGGAGGATGCATATGAAGCTTTCCTTCCACAAAAGACAGTCAGTTTAGTTGATCCACATGATAGTCCACATTTCATCTTCTTCAGACATTAAGATAAAGTGGAGTGGATGGTCCTCGATTGGGGGTAACAAAGCTACACTGCTCTCTTTCTCTACATCAGATAAAGCTGACCTGGGCTAGATTTTCAATCAGACACTCCAAGCAAGGAATTTGATAGAGGATGGAGGGGGGCTTTAAACTCTTCTTCACTCGGGGATCAACTAACAGGAGGGATCTTCCAGCGATGAACTGAAGGGATGAGGGTCTCCTCAACTCGGAGGGGAGGTGACTGACTGGGGGTTTTGCAGGAGCTCACGGAGGGCAGGCTGATGGAGTGGTCGCCCCTCAGATTGGGGGGGTGGGTAGACGGATGTCTGTGAGGCGGGCTGGCTTAGGAGAGCAGAGGAGTATCTCTCACGAGGGCTGGCTAGAAAGAGTCTCAGTGAGGAATCTCGGTGTGGGGGGGGGGGTCTTCTGCCGCCCGGCCAAAGGGGGAGGGGTCTGTTCCGCTCAAGGTCTCCGCAGGTGGCTGCGCATCGGGATGCCGTTTGTCGCTCTCGCCGGAGGAGTGGGGTCTCCGCTGGCCCTGCTCCGGCTACGGGAGAGGCCTGGAGGCCGGGCCCGGATACCTCCCGCTCGGTGTCGTTCTCAAGCAGCCGCCGTCATCGAAAACTTTCTTCTGACCTGCAAAACCAAAACAAACCCGGTCAGGCTGAGCCCTGGGCCTGGCCGCTCCCTCCCGCGGCCCGGGGCTCCCCGGCCCAGCGGACGGCAGAGGGGCACGGGAGCGCTCCCCTCCTTCCCTCCCTTCTTACCTTACCAGCAGCAGCCGCCATAGTGACTGGAAACCTACCCGGTGTAGCAGACCAGCAGCGCTGCCGGGGAGGGGAAGGGGGGGGCTGGCAGCCGGGAGAGGGAGGAGCCGCTCTGAACTGGGCCTGACCGAAGGACACACCAGCGACCGCCCACCCTCTCCTGCGCAGGCATCGATCTCACTCGCACAAGACTGGGGAGCGCTCGCCGGGTGCGCATGCGCACTGCGTAAAATGAAGCCTTACCGGAACTTTGTCCCCCCCGGCCCCGCCCCTTGCCCTGTTGTCGCTCGCTTCCGAATCCGGATGCCTCGGCCTCGAGTTGGGGGAGCGAGGAGGCGAGAGGGGATTGGGGAGCGCGGAGGGCGTGGCGCGGCGCGGACGGGGGAGCCGATGGTGCTGAGTGAGAGAGGCTCTCCCGACCCGAGCGGGTTGTGACACACAGACCGGAAACCGGACTGTCGTGCTCCGTGAAGAGCGAGTAGAAGAGGGGCTGTTGCTCGGGGGGTGACGGAGGAAGAGGGAGAAAATCAGTCGCCCGAAGGCTGGAGAAGGAGGTTCCCTTGAGGAAGGGTTAGAAGAAGATCGGGCAGTCCGTGCTGAGAGATGCTGCCGTAAGGGGCAGAGTATGAGCCTATTAGTAAGAGTGGGGACAGGCCCCTGAAGGTGAGTGTGGCTGAGCAGGGCCCCAGTGCCCTTTCTCCACACACAGAGTGGGGAATTTGCTGAAAACTCGCCCATTTCTTGGGGGCTGCATTTTATTTTAATTTAAATAAAGCCCTAAGTCAGGACTGCATTTACAAACCTAAGTTTGTATGTTTCATGCACATATAGTAGCTCCCTGTCTTCCTGAAGTGATTTTGCAGAGGATGGTTAAAGAGAGAGAAATGAATGCCATGGTGGCAGATAAGATTATTGCATGGCAGGGTATACAGAAAGAAGAGAGAACCAAGGACATAGCCTCGAAGGATGCCATTGGAGTGAGGTGAGGAGAATGAGAAGCAACCATTGAGAAAGACAAAGTGAACAGTCAGCGAGGTTGGGGTGAACTGGATGAATCAAAAGCCCAAGCAGTTGAGGGAGTGATTGACAGTAACAGAAAGGTCAAAGCAGAAAACAAAAATGAAGAGGTCTCTGGACTTGGCAAGAAAAGTCATCTTAGTGGAGTGGTGGGATCAGAAGCCAGGTGACAGTGGATCACATAAAGAATTAGAGGCAGGAAAGTCAAATCTAAAGTTAAAAACGACAGCATGTTTTTGGAAGGAAAAAAGTAATGTCATTGTAGAAGCAGGAGCGGTCTACACAAGTGGCTCTCAGACTTCAAGATCTTGCATACCACTTCCAAGACTCAAAAGTACTTGGCGTATACCTTCACAATTGTCATCAGTGTCTTTTAGTAGATTGTTATTCTTACTCTATACTTCAGATTTACCCATGTACCACCTAACAGAGGCCCACATACCACAATTTGGGAATTTTTATTATCTAGGCTGGTCTATTAAGATATGCTGCTTGAAGGTAGGAGAAAAATAAAGGGGATTAGGAAAAGGAAAGAAGTGATAGAAAGTACAACAGAATTTAGATTGATTTGAGGAAGGATTTAGAGACGAAGTAGATACGAGGACATTTTGAAATTGGCAAGATCAGTGAAAAAAATAAGGGAGTATAAACCAGCTGACTCTCGGCCTGGGCTCAGCTATAGTCTCTTTGAGTTTCTTGTTCTGGGTTCCCTATCGGCACCCCCACTCCTGGGCAAGTTCTCAGTTCCCAGCAGGAGTTCAGTTCAGTCCCATCCTTTCTGAGTCCTTTACTTCTAGACTTGGTGGCACTTCTCAGGTCCTGACACAGGTTACTGCCTGGGAGCGGCTCTCCTGGACACCTTGCTGTATCAGGCTTGTAGTGTTAGACTGTTCCTCTGAGAGGGAGGAGGGAAATGGAGGAGAGGAAAGGCTAGCCACTGCCTCAAGCTAGGTCTTCTTTTAGTACTGGTACTCCCTAGCAGCTTCTCCTCAAAGGCAACACCATCCTTGCCAGGGATTGGGGGGGGAGGGGGGGGGCAGTGTCACCTTTTTTTAAGCTCCCCTTTTCTTAATGGTATGTGTTCTGCAG
This sequence comes from Emydura macquarii macquarii, assembly GCF_026122565.2. Classification (NCBI taxonomy): domain Eukaryota; kingdom Metazoa; phylum Chordata; order Testudines; family Chelidae; genus Emydura; species Emydura macquarii. The sequence goes on along the minus strand of NW_027131105.1, from coordinate 12,182,686 downwards.
GTGCACGTAATTGGCACTGACTGACTTCAGGAATTCTTGCTAGCCTTTCTTTCACTAGGATGGGGGCATGTCCCTTCACAGGGAGGTAGTGCTGATGATGAAAAGGAGAGAAGGGTGTAGGCAGATAATTCCTGCCAAATACCGTTTTTTTTCTTTTCTTTGAATTCTTTAGAAAGATCCTAGCTAGGTAGGAAAGAGGGTTTGAAGATGGAATCAAAGGAAGAGAAAAATCATTGGTGTTTGTAGGCATTTGAGTTAATCAAGATGGAGAAATAAAGTTAGTTGTAAAGAAAGATGGTAGAATGAAATGGAGAATGCACATGTAGTGGAGAAATTCCATTAATTATTATATTTATATTCAATGTATATATTTATAATTTTACAGTAGTAGCTAATTAAAACAAAACACATCCAGTGTTATGGTATCCTCCCAATAGCTTCCTTTTTACTTAAAATACAAACATTTCTTCTTCACACACAAAAATGAATAAAACTAAAAGACATATTTTCAGTAAAAGCAGAATTAGAAAGCCCACACAAACCAGCCTGTGAGCATTTTATGAGGTGTTCAGTACCTCTCAGAAAGTGTCCCTCTTTAGGCCAGAGGTAGGAACAGGTGGCTGGGTATTTTATGGAGTGTCCAGTACCCATCAGAATGTGCAGTTGTGAATTGCTTGCCAGGAATAAAGATGACTGACTGGCACATGCTCAATTTAGGCAAACCACCAGTTGCCACACCTTACATAAAAGGCAGAAAGATTTGCCAGCCATATTAGGCATGGGCAGAAAGATTGCACTTAGTGGCCATCTTACTTAAGGGCAGAGGCCCATAAAGGATTATGGATGACAGCCATCATAGCTAAGGGCAATAAGGCCACACTCTATAACCATATTGGATAAGAGAAATGAAAAGAAGGGCACAATCACATTTCTCTTCCTAGGCAGTTGGTGTTTATTTGAGGCTGATGGAATGAGATGGCAGTTGAGTCATGTGCATACCTGTCTAACCTCAGGAAATTAGCCTAAATGTCTCAGAATATTGGCAAGTTTTTCAGGTCCTAAGGACTGTCTCAAAATCTCAGCATCTCTTGGCCCCCATAAATTCCAAATTAACTGTAACTATTCAGGGAAAGGATCTGGGCATTATGAGCAATTCAGTGGAAACCTCTGATTATTGTGCAGTGGTGATCAAAAAGGCAAACAAATTGTTTGATGTATAAGGAAGAAGTATACACCCTGGAAGCTGTGAGCATTTGTCCACTCTGCCTTTCTCAAACTGCAAAATAGGAGGGAGCTACCAGCTAGATCCTGGCTAGATCCTGCTGACATGCAGCTACTGATATGGAAAAGTAGCTTTCAGTATAGAAAAGGTTCAGAACTCCTGGCATAAGAATGAGGTAGAAAAGAATATTATAGTGGCATTATATAAATCAGTAGTACACACTCACCTGCAATAACAGTCAGCCCATGTCAAGTAAGACACAGCAGAAACAGAGGGGTCCAGAGACCGGCAGTGAAATTGAATAGAGGCATGAAGAGACTTCCATATGGAAAGAGATTGAAAAGACTAGGATTTAAATTTAGAAAGGAAATGGATAAGGCCTCAATCTCTCAAACACTGGTGTTTATTTTACATCAGTGGAGTCTGCTTACTGTATCTGAGAGTCTGCATCTCTTACAGTGTGCTACTTCTGAAGCAATAGTAACAGGTGGGTTCTAAAGAGACAGCTAGTGGGACAATGTTTTCCCTGGGGGGGTTCCTAGTTCTGGAACTCACTCCTCACTCACCTTGATTTATCAGGTCCTGTTTTTGTTGCTGTTGTTTGTTTTACTATTCCACACATACTGCAAGTCCCATTTATATTTGCAAGTATTTGAGGAGAGATCAGTTTGAAAAATGTGATAATTGCATGGGGGAGGTTGTTTTGTAGGGTAATCTGGAAGTTTGTAGCAGAGCTGGGGATTGAACTGAGAGCTGCATCCTAGTCCAATATCTTTAGAAGACCAACTTTCATCAAAAGTTACCTGTTGAGATACACAGACCCAAGCTATACACAACCAAACTGTCCCAAAAAAGGAATTATTTCAGGGTAACAGGCAAACACATTTACTGTGAACTATATTACAGATAATCTGCAAATTCAAACTGCAAAAACCTTCTGATATCCACTAGACGGTTGGAGGGAGATGTATGCAATCCAAAATATTAATGTTTGGAAACTATACTATCTTTATTGTAAAAAGCCACCTTTTTGCTGCTATGATGCAGTGGTTGGAAATGTAATAAATCTTTTCTTAGGTAGCAGAAGTGCTTTCACAAAATTAATTAATCAACGGGAGACATCATTATGACATTTTGGTCACCCCCTTTCATTTGTTGAAATGGTCTTGTTGCAGCACTTAGTAGAGTAGCTAGTATTCTCTGAATGCACAGTAATGCAAGCCTCCAGAGTGTGATGCATGGCCTGCATATATGTTCTCTAGTAGCCTGTCACTTTCTTTGCTGATGCATTGGAAATATATGATGAAAGAATATGTCTCCAGAATGCTAATCTTTGGTTGGTTGCAGAGACAGAGAAGTATTTGCTAATGGGTTATTTGTTGTTTTCATGGTTGGTGTTGACAGACAAAGTGCCAGATTGTACTTGGCCTTTGTGCAGATAAGTATGTGTTGGGAAAGGTAAGAAGCCTGTCACAAATGCAGTACATTGAAGGACTGGTCTACACTTAACAGTTTCACCAGTACAATGATTGGTTAGGGGTGTAATTTTTACCAACAGTAATACCGGTAAAAGCCCTAGTGTGGATGCTTTTATACCAGTATAAAGATGCCTTATACTGGTATGACTTATTCCATTTCCTGAAACTCAGCAAGCTATACTGGTATAAACACTTGTATATTGGTATAACTGCATCTGCACTAGGGGGTTTTTCCACTTTAAGTATACTGGCATAGTTAAAGCAGCAAAACTTAGGTCCTTAGGGCAAGTCTACATACCTTTATTGCATCAATTTAACTATTATCAATTTAAAAATTATATCTGTTTACCAAAAAAATCTATACAAATATAAATACCTTTATATTGATATAACTGCACCCACACTACAGATTGCACTGATTTAATTATATTGATTCCTAAACCAATATAGTTAAATCAGTGCACAACTTGAGTGTAGACAGGACCTATATGTTCCAGGGATGCAAGACACCCCAAAGTGGTAGGGAGAAAGTTGGTCCTATTCTGCACTGGTCAACAGAGGTAGCTGGGCACTTAACGAACAGAATCCTACACTATTTTAAGAAATAATGCAGTGGTTGTGCTCCCATTGAGCACTTGGGAGCTCCCAGAGACACAATGCCTCCAGGTATTCCCACTGCACATGATGTGGCTCGTCACCACTTCCAGCAACAGTCTGTACATAAATTACACAGTCCCATCCTGTCTTTTTTAACAAAAATATATTTGACAAGAGCTAAATGAAAAATGAAAAACATTTTATGTGTAAAATGTTGCCAACTTTTTTTTTGGTGGAAATTTTGAAATATTTTATATTTTTGCACCACTTTTATAGGTGGTTGAAAAATGGGGGTGGAGAGAGTTCTGTAAAAACATTTGTAGAGATTATTGCTATTTTCCATCAACTTTAATTTAAACAAATTCTGACTAGCTCTAATTTTGAGATGCAAATAAAAATTATTTTATCAAAATCTCCAGAAAAAATGTAACACTAGGTGTAACTGATCACATTTATGAAACAAAATTGTTCCTCACCTAGATAAAAAAAAATTCTATATATAATCATATATGGGTAAATACAGTAATTTAAAGCCAGCACGAATGGTTTGAAAAACCTGTTAGCAATGACTGAGGAAGAAGTTGCTGCTGCAACAATCCCTAATCAGTGTTTGGTATTACTCTGCTGATGAAAGTGGACTACTGCTTCACTCCTCACTGAAGTTGAGGTTGAAGAGCAGTTGACCTGCCAGCAGGAGGCAGGAGAGCAGCTGCTACCTCAGAGATACCCATTGTAGGTTTGGAGCCTAAAGTTGTACGGATCTGAGGGTATGTACACACTGACAACAGCATATTCACCATCGTCAGATTGATCTATCTGGATAGATTGAGCGGTAGTGAAAACCCAACTCAATCAATCCTGGTCGGTTCAATGAAACCACCTCCTCAAAAGGCGTAGCGCTGCATCAACTGGAACACATTTCCTGTCAGCGCAGCATAGTGGAGACAGCGCGCAGAAGAGGATTTAGTACGTCGACTGGTCACTGGTCCTTACCACATCAGCCACACCATCAGGAACTCATTCACCTGCACATTTACTAATGTAATATATGCCATCATGTGCCAGCAATGCTCCTCTGCCATGTACATTGGCCAAATCAGACAGTCACTACGCAAAAGAATAAATGAACACAAATCAGACATAAAAAATGGTAACATCCATAAGCCAGTAGGAGAGCACTTCAATCTCCCAGGACACGCTGTAGCTGATTTGAAAGTTGCCATACTTCAACAAAAAAAACTTCAAAAACAGACTTCAGCGAGAAACTGCAGAGCTGGAACTCATATGCAAACTTGACACAATCAGACTGGGTCTGAATAGGGACTTGGAATGGTTATCTCATTACAAGTAATTGTCACTGTTCATACATTTTCACCCTCTAATCAACAGTTGTGAATAGGCCTCATCTACTCTAACTAAATTGACTTTGTTAGCACTTGCCCTCCCCATTGTTGTTTCTTACCCTTAGATGTATATATATATACACACTTCCTATCTGTGATTTCCACTTCATGCATCTGACGAAGTGGGTTGCAGCCCGCGAAAGCTTATGCCCGCAGAAATTTGTTAGTCTTTAAGGTGCTACAGGACTCTCGTTTTTGCTGTATACAGACTAACACGCCTACCCCTCCAGAAAAATTAATGTTACTTTTTAAAATACTACTTTCTTTTTTTTAACAAATCATGTTGCTTTTTTCATCTCTTTAAAGACCCACTGTCAACCTGTTCAGGCCCCACATTTTCCTTTCCTTAATATAAAGTAAAACCCACACAGTGCACCGGGAAGATGACTTTTTAATACCCCCATTCACAAACCTTTATTAGCCTGGAATTATAGTTGAAAAAAATGTATAAATTCAGGGGAGAAACATAAAATCTTGAGAAAACATTCTCAGAAAACAAATATTAGCCTGAAAATGCAAAGGACCATCTAGATGCTTCCTAAAGCTTGTGTGGTATTGATACGGCCCAATATATACCTCCTGAAGCAAAACCCAGCTAGCATGGGATGTTTATAACATCACAGTGCTCAAAATATATGCAGAAATGGCTTTTAATTACTTCCCCATTTCATAGATGGGGAATGGAGCACAGAGTAATCAAATGACTTGTAAAGGCTGCCCCTGTAATCATGGGCAAGACAGAGCCAGGAATAAGACCCAGATCTCTTAAACCTCCGTCTAGTGTCTGAACCATGCATTGTGCACCTTAGTTCCTTCTGTTCTCTACCTGTGGCACGGTGCTAGTTGAGTCACCGAGGGGGCGGTAGTACTTTGGTGTAATTCTGATTGTGGTGGCTGGATGGTGTCTAGTGTCCTGTGATGTACAGGGATCTGGTGGTCCCTTCTGGCCTTACACTGGCGTGGCATGAGCGCTGTCAGCGAACAAGCAAGACAGTGACCAGGACACAGCACGGGCCATGGCAGCGAGTGAGGAGGAAGAGCGGCCCCATCCTCCTTATGCAGTTGGGGTCCGGCACCATTAGACGGCCCAAAGTGGGAGCATGGCTGTTCAAAAGGGGCGGGCAGTGCCAGGTCTATGTCCATCTGTGAGGCCACAGCGGGCAGGACAATAGCGGGCAGATTTCGGGGCATGCCCCTGGCAAAGGGCCTGCTCGGCACCTCCATCCCCAGAGGCGGGCCCTCTCCTCACACAACGGGGAGAGGTTTGGAAACTCCCACCCGCGGCAGGCGGTATTGGATCTCTTCCGTTCCTCTCGCCTCATTGGGGCTGGTTCGGACTCGTCTCTTTCTCGTCCGCTTGCGGACACTTCCCCCCGTCATCCCCTTCCCCGCCACCTCAACTAGTTTGGATTCGCCCATCCCCGACAAGGAGACCCAGAAAGCGCGCAGCATCTCACGTGATTCTCTTTCTGCCCTGCCCGCCCCTCCTCAGGGTACGTGCGGGCCGGGGAGGCGGAGCCAGCTCAGTCTGCAGCGGCGAAAGCTGCAGCCGGCCCGGGGACCGGGGCCGGGCATCGGCAGTGCCATGTCCGTGCGGGAGCAGAGCCAGGGCGGTGCTGTCAGCGCGGCCTGGCGGAGCCTTTGCGAGGCAGAGGACGAGGAGGCTGCGCCGGGCCGGTGCCTGTCGCTGCTGCCGTGGGACCGTTTCTCGGCCTGGCTGCACTGCATCTGCGTGGTGGGCTTCGACCTGGAGCTGGGCCAGGCCGTGGAGGTGAGCGACACCGGCGGGAAGAGGACGTGACCGTCGGTAGCAGCTGGAGGTTCCCCTTCCCCCCTTCCGGGGCGATGGAGCTGCCTGTGCGCCGCTCCTTGCGGGGTCGGGGTCGCAGTGCGGTAACCCGCCCTGGCCTCTTTGCTGCAGGAGACTCTGCTTCGTTCGCCCGTCCCTTGGCATTGAGAAGCGAACGGCCCGGGGGCCGCTCTGTGTCTTCCCGGGGAGATGCCATTACTCTGGGACTGACTCCCGCCACACGAAGGCGCTTTACCTGCCGCCGGCCTCGGTGCTGCGTAGCCCTGCGGGTCGGCGGCAGCGTCACTGGCGGGGGGGGCGTTTGTGCCGGGGCTGTGAGTGTTTTTAGTTTGGGCTTTTGTCCGCACCTTGTCTAGAGTTTCACTATCGCTTTCTCGCAGTCGGGCACTTCCCCTATTGTTCGTGTCCGACACACAGCAGGGGGAACTTAAAGAGTGATTTGATTGCGTGAAATCAGAAAACTTGACTCGGGTAAAGGCAATATGTTGAACTACTTTAAACGCACTGTCTTGAAACAACCAGGTTTTAAAGTGGCTGTCCCCCTCTACATTTGAAAATAAAAGAGGGAAAGAGGGAGAGAAGGAAACTAGGTTTAATTACTGTAGCTTCAAATCATTGTTTATCCTACACCCACCACCCCCGGTGCATTTTTCTGAACTATTGTCATCTTAATCCAAGATGAGTGTGATTTTCACTTTTCTCTTATAGTATCCTCATCATAGTATGTAGGTGTTTAATAAAGGTTTAAAAGATACATTGTAGCAGTCTGAGTGTAGACCATCTTCTCAGTCTCCTCCAGATCACTAGTAAGTATATATTCTTCAGTTTCTGAAATCCAGACATTGCAGCTCTTAACAAAGTTGAAACAGACTTAATTGCTTTTCTTTGTTATAGCCAAGAGAAATGTAAATAGAATAAATAGCAGTAAGTAAATTGGAGTTAAATATTTTATTCAGTTAATGTTATGATGTCTTATTAACAACAAAGATAAAGAAATTTGTTAGCAACACTTGACACTGTCATTTTAGCTTTTCTCAGCTGTGAGGAGGGCTCACAGTGGCCTTTAGTTGGCACATACTTATGCACATGCTTAACTTTCATTGCACTATCTTACATTTCTGTGGGATACTGTTTTTAAAATTGCATCTGCGGGCTTAGGGTCTAAGACTTTTCTATCATTAAAATAGGGTCTTTATTCAGCAACAAGACTTTCACCACAAGTAAATAAGTACAGGTAACTTTCTCAATCCTATGAGAGATCAAGAGCTGTGGACGTTACAAAGGGAACACTTTTTTTCCTCTTTACATTTAACTGGAATTAATGAACACATCTGGTCCTCTGTCTTGACACTCTTTCAAAGGAAATATCTTGCCTATATAGAACACTGCAAGTCTGCAAAGCACTGAGTAAGGCTGTCTTATGTAAAACATTTTTCTTTTCAAACAGCCTGTAAAATGTTGTTGTCTCCAATACTCACTATTTTCAAATCACTTTACATTGCCTTTATTTATGAATTGTGGCTTAGGCTCTCACCATAAAATGGGTTTTTATTAATGCTGGTTTGCAGAAACTCTGGGAATCATGGTGAAGGCATTTGAATGCCACCATGGCAAATTAGATTCTGTCCTGTCTCTGCCCCAGTTCCTGTGGGATATGAGGCAAAGTAATGTAAACCAAAACTTTCCACAATGATCTGTATTGGTTACAGACCCTTTTGTCCATGTTATCTCCAGCCTGTCCATTCCCCTTCCCTGGTGCTTATTCCCCTGTCCCTACCTTGTCCTGAGCCCCTTTCTCTGCTCCTGTCTGTGTCCCCTGTTGTTGTCTTTGTCTCCCCCTCTCCCGTTCTTTTGCTGTTCATCGCTTCTATTTTACCCTATCCTCCCCTTTTTTCTGTTCCCCTCTGATCCTGCCCCTATGTCCCCTCATTGCATCTTTTCCCTCCCCCACCTCCCATGTTTCTCACCCCTCTGCTTTCAAATCTGGCAGTTTCGTCGTCCTTCATGCTGCTTGGGCACCAACAGCAGAAAGGAGCATTGGGAACAGAGAGACAGTCTTCCTGTCCCCAGTTCTGGTACTTGGCACCACAGCAGCCACCAGGAGAATCAAGTGCAGGGAAAGTGTTACTTCATCCCTGCAGTCCTGGAATGGAGCACGCTTAGTTGATCTGTTGGGATAGTTCATGCACAGTCCAGTTGACATCTATTACATGTGAAGGACGGGAGCATGCTCAATACTGATGGAATCTTCAGAGAATTAAGATGCCTAATTCTAGCAAGTCTCTAATGAGCATACACAAATTGAGATTTTTCAGAGGATTATAATGTGGCCAGATTTTGGCTGATTTTCATGGTAGCCCCAAAAGGCATATCCTTGACACCTTGGTGACCCCCTCCCCCACTTTCTGCTAAATTTCAAGTCTTTATTCTAAAGCCTGAGGTGCTAAGGCTTCTCATCATAATGGTAAGATTTTCTTTTACACATGAAGACAACATATTTTTCTTTTTTTCTCATTCAGAGACATGTCTGAATTGTTTTTGATGGAACTTCCCCCCAAAAAATTCAGCCTGAGGTACACACCAAGCATGGAGAATTTCCAACCAAACAGTTTGGTAAAGGTATAGGCAACTGAAAAAAATGAACCCAAAACCAATCTCATCAGAAAGTTTGCAGCAGCCTTAACTAGAGATGTTGTTACCTGTGCTGCCTATAATAAGCTCAGATGTAAACTGATCTAAATAAGATAGTGTGTATTAAGCATTGCACCAGTTTCACTAAATTGATATTTAAAAAAAGAAATAGTTTAAACTGGTGCAACTTCTATGTAGATAAGGCCTAGTGTGTTGCTAACATCCATGCTATTTCTGTCTGTGATATACTTGGTTTGAGACCTGAAAAGGATGAGGCCCATTCAGTAATAGGAAGGGGGACCAATGAAAACCCAGGCTACTACTGCTATAGGAACTGGTGTTGGTGAGTTGGTATATAACACTTTAACTTCTGAGTTTTTATGAAATCAGTGCCCCGGCATGTTATCAGATGGCAGTATGCTGTTGGAGTTGTTGTATCTCTCATGAGAGACATGAGGTACTGGCTACCTCTGATTAATAAAATTTAGCACTCTTTGCAGTGGTTTGATGAAACTCCTGTATCCTGGCCATATTTCAGTGCTGGTAACTATATTAGTCCTACTTATATTTCCACTGCATTTTCACTTGGAGACAGTACACACTTTCTGTCCTAAACAATTTAGTGTTACAGTTTGTCACTTCCTGTCCTCAACTATTTGAGTGTTAAAATTTAACAAAAAAACAAACTGGATATCAGTGGTGCTTTAAGTCATTACCTTGTGTGAAAGAGAAGATCATGTTTTTTGTGTGAGATTTTTAGTCTAATACTCCTATCCTAGGATGGAGGCAAGCTTCCTTTGTGGAAAAATTAGTACATAATCATGTAATTAAAGACTGCAAAATTGAAGTTGCACGCACACCCTTGATTATGATACTTCCTGATTTTTAAGAGCTTATCTCATAGTTTCATAGAACTTCAGGCCAGAAGGAACCATCAGATCATTTAGTTTGGCCTCCAGTATATCACAAAGGCCATTACATTTCATCCAGATACCCTATTATTAAGCCCAAAGGCTTTAGTTAGACCAAAGCACTTCAGTCCACAGGAGAATAAACTGTGTCACAGACAGAGAAAAGGAGAGAGTAAGGTGCCCCCAATGTCTCAGGCACCTACAATAGCAGGGAGTTGATTAGATGAGATGCTGAGCTGCTCTCTGCAGACGAATTGCATGCTGTGCTACAGAGGAAGGCAAGGGGCTGCAGTGGCAAGGTGTTTTGATAATGTTAACTCTAAACTGTATCTAGTGAAGGTATGATGTAATCTGGAGTGAGCACTGATTCTAAACAAACATACTTGAACTAGTTACCATCCTTATTCAGTCAATTTGTACCTTTTTTTCCCTAGATGTGGGGGAGAGATAGTAAGCGTACTTTTTTTTTTTTTTTTTTTTTTGCACCAGTAAGGTTTTTACAGTGACTCCTTGAGAAGACAAGTTATGTTTTAACTAGTAGCTGTGATAATGAAGACAATCTGAGTAGGAAAGAGCGCTGATTTTTGATGAGTGTGAAAGTCAAGCTCCATCAGATGGAAAAAGGATAATGTTGTGAAATGTGATTTCACTGCCATGTTCTGAGACTAGAATAGGAACGGACATGTCAGTGAGTACTGCATCATAACAACTATTTTAAAGAGGAGCTTATTACAGTCTAAAGTTATACATCCTGTTTTCAAACAAAATAATATAAAATTAACTTTTTTTGTTTGTAGGTAATTTATCCTCATCATTCAAAACTTACAGATAAAGAGGTGAGTAAGAGCTACTAATAAACCTAGTATGTCACTTTAAAATTTTGTGTATTTCAGGTAATAAAACTGCTCTGTTTTTTGTTTTGTTTTTTCCCAGAAAACCAATATTTGCTATTTGTCTTTTCCAGATTCCAATTCAGGTAAATGCTTTCTTTACTTTGTAATCTGAAATCTGTGTGCATTATATTTCCAGATCAAACTATACTAAGACAGAGTTAAGTTTGACAGTACATATCAGTAATTTAGGGTAACGTATGACAGTGACCTTTGTGATTATCAAAAACAAAAAACCAAATCCCAAGCATTACAGACCTAAGAAATTCACAGTTTAACCTTAATTTAAAATATTAAACTCTAGTTGTTTGCATTGCAGTAATACCTAGGAACCCCATTTTATTATGTGTAAGTGAAATATTAGGATTGTTAGCTTGTGAAACTTGTGCCTTTCTCTAGTTCTTTCCACCCAATAGTCTCAAAACACCTTACAAACAGTAACTAAACCTCTCAATATACCTATGAAATGGGCAGGTTATACACAGATGGGGAAACTGAGGCACAGAGGTTATGTGATTTGAGGTTAGTAGGAGGTGGGAATATTGGATTGAAAGAATTAAATAAAATGCTTCTAACTTGTTGAAGGTTTTTGTATTTCAGTGTTATAAAAGCATGTCTAGAAGTAGAAGGCTAAGCTCTCTGTCTTCTGTTTCTGTAATCCTTGCCTCTATTACTGAGTGTGATCCTACTTGCTGAACTTTTCTTTCATCTACGCTCACCCTTCTTGACTTCCAAGGGGTGTTGAAGGCATGTAATTAGCAACTTGGACCCCTTCAGTAAGAGATGGCAGGAGAACAAAGATTTCTTTCACATTTTACTGTTTAAAAAAGACGAAAGCTTTGATATCTCAAATTGATATCTTTCAGCGTAAGTTCGGATTCTGTAATTTTTGGAGGTTCTGCAGCAGACACCTCTAGTGTTTAAGAGGAAGGAGGGGAGTAAACAGGTTTGCTGTTCATGTGCTCTGCCAACCGTTTTTAGCTATTATATAATTTTTACAATCTGCTTAGCTTTATTTTTGCCTATTGTCCTGCTGTGACTAAAAGTGAGATAATAGATTTTCTTTGTTCTTTTCATACGTGGAGTGGGGGAACAGTTCCTTCTTAAGTCCTGCATATAATCGATTTATATTCTGAAGCATGAAATGTGTTATCCTTACCTGAAATTACTGTAAATCAGGGGTGACCAAACCATGGCTCTTGAGCTGCATGCAGCTCTTCTGCAGTTAAAGTGTGGCTCGCAGAGCCTCTCACACCTTCTCTCCCCAGCTCAGGGCTTCTGCTCAGCAGGGGGAGGCGTCTCGGGACTTCAGCCCTGTGGGGCATGCCTCCCGGGGCTTAGGGTTTCAGCAGGAGCACACCCTGTGGGGCTGAAGCCCCGAGCCCCAGCAAGCACACCCAGCGGGGCTGAAATTCCGAGCCCACCCTGCCTGTAGGGTGGAAGTCCTTAGCCTCACCTCCCTGTCACAGGGCTGAAGCTCCAAGCTCCCACAGGTGCGCACCGGCTCTCAAATTTCTGAAGATTATGATATGTGGCTCGGAAGGTCAGTAAGGTTGGCCACCCCTGCTATAAATGTTAATGATTGCAAATTTATCAAACATTTAAAAATCACACAAGAAGCTATAGAATAATGTATCAAGAATAAAACCTAATTTGAAACTCAAAAATAGTACTAATGTACTTTAAGAAAATTAAGTTATTCTAGGAATATAGTGTATAAAACTTGATTAATCTGAGGAGAGAAACCATTGTTTGTTGCTTATAGGAACCCTAAAGTAAGTCACACTATCATCATGGTCACACATAAAAGATTTAAATCATATGAGTCCTTCCATCGATGAAAGCTCTATTTCAGAGGTTAGCATGGAAAATAGTTTATTTTAACAAATAAAATAAAAGCTATGCAACTTGAAGATTTTTTTGTATTAGGCTTTAAATCTGAGGAAGAAAGCTTAATGCAACGTAAGAACAAATTTGGAAGGAGTTGTTAGCTTGCAGCTGAATCAAGAGCCGCAGTCTATCATCAGACATTTCATAGCTCAGAAGGCCAAAGAGGGCATAGAATGTATCAGGCCACATGACAATGAATTTGGTTGAAAAGTTACATTATCAGTTGATGATATGTGCACTTTATTGAGACAAGTTTGTTTTGTTTCTAGAGTAAAATGTAAGTAGACTTTGTAGTGGTAATAGATTACTTTCAGAGCAAAATATGAATGCCATTTTTCCTTGATTTGTTATGCAGAGCTGCCTCTTAAATTGTCTTTCAAAATAATTGGAGCAGATGCTGCTAAGAGTTGGAGGAGAAACATACTTGTGCTGTTCACTTTGCCCTTTGTCCTATTTTTGTACAGCATTTCTATTTGTTCATGTCTGTGCCTTTCAATGAAAGGGAGCATGCTGAATTAATTTAACTTGCCTATTTTTCTTTCAACAACTATGATCAGAAAATCGGTTTAAGACTTTAAATACACTGCAATGCCCATGAAAGCAAGAGAGTTAATTAACTAAAACACTAGTGACATGACTGTTTTTTTCCCTTTAGTTCTAATCTGACTGAGAAATAGAAGAGCAGAGTGTAGTCTGAAGTAACTACAAGTTAAAAAACAAAGTGGTCTTGTGTTTGATGCTGCATAGATGGTTGCAGAAAGAGCATTCACTTACCTTTTCATTTAAATTACACAAGTAGAAAGAAGCTGCTAAATAAAACAGCCTTTGAGTCCTGAACAACGTGACAGTATGTGTAGTCATTTGGTGTTAATGATTCTAAGAATAACTTACTTTCAGGGCTTGTCTACATGGGTATGTTACATCGGATAGTTTGTTAGCTCTGAATGCTGCTCATTAACTGTACTGAAATGAAGTGAGCCACGTTTCTTTGTTATGCTGTCTTAAAAGTACTTTTCTTGTTAATCATATCAGCACTGCTGTGTATTTGTTTGAATTGACTGCATATGTTTCTGGGCAGATATCCTATGGTGCAATGTTCTGCTGCCCAGCTGTATGTTCTGAGATTTTTCTTGTGGGATGCTTACTGGCACCTACAGGAATTTTGGGATTTGAGTTCAGACTTCTTGCCATCCCGTAATTCATCCATATTTTGCCAGTGATACTTTTGAACTGCTGTCAGGCAGCATGGAGGGCACACTGCTGCAATCAGAACAGTTATTAATAAAAACAGGATGATTCACATGCACTGGCAGTTATGCAGCCAAATGGATTTAACTGGGCCTCTGTGAACAGCTTTGGATGCCACAGCAACATGGCTACAGATGGAGATAAAATGGAGCAGTTACCTTTTCAGGGCATTTATCTGGAGCAGCTTCATTCAACTGAGCACCACTGACTGGTGGGACAGAATAGTGACACAGAACTGGCATGCCCAAGAGGCCATTGAACTTCAGGATATGGAATCCTACTTTCCGAGAGATCTGTGCGGTGCTCACCCTAGAGCTGCAGTGGCAGAACACCAACGTGAACATTTTCTTTAGGTTGGAGGGACATGTTGCCATCACCATACAGAAGCTCACCATGCCTGATTACTGATCAGTAGCCTAATCACTTTGGTGTTGTCATAGAGATGTGTAATACTGATAAGATGGTGCTGCTGTGCCAGGTCATAACCATGGCAATGCACATGACTTTGTATGGATAGGGCTCCTGAACTGCATTGGGCTATAGACAGGGTCCATGTGCCTATTCTTTGAACTGCCCCCACCACCAGCACCACAGGCAAAAGACTTTATCAACGGGAAAAGATATTTCTCTGTGGTGTTGTAAGGCCTAGTTGATGACTATGAAGGTTGTTGATGTAGGGTTGTTGGGAAAGGTCTATGTTCTAAAATCTTTAGAAACTCGGGTCTACTTGCTGGAATGGACAAGGGATTTTTTTGTTCCCCAGATCACTATGGCTAAGGTTGGCCTCCATGTTTTATGATCCAAGACAAAGTTGCAAAATCTAGGATCAGGTTCACCCAAAACTCCAATCTCTTTGAATAATGAAACACTTGAAGCAGTTTCCAGCTTTTGCTATTTGGGTTCTATACGCATCAGTTCCTTCAACTTTCATACAGTGGTTCTCCACTGGATTGGCATCACAGCATCTGACATGAGTCGTTTACAACTAGTATGAAATCAACATAATCTCATCATGACAAACAAGTTCAGAATCAATTCGAATTGTACTCTCTCCATACTGTTCTACAGTTGCGAAACATGGACACTATGCCATTTATACTAGGAAAAGCTGGAGGCTTTCCACACAAAATGCTAATGTCTTCTACTGGGCCTAAAGTGGAATAATTTCATTTGTAATGCAGATGTTTATGGTCTCTCTGGTCTACAGATTACTGGGATCATTGTCTGCAGATGGCATTTCACGCTTTTTGGACATGTCGTGAGAATGCCTCAAGATGTTCCGGCAAACGCTGTTCTCCAGGTGGCTTATAACGTCCATGATAAAATTTCACCAAAGGGGTGAAGCTGGCCCATAGGCAGACCCCCATTACGTGGGTGCATCAAGTCTGTTCCAATGTTGGACTCTTGGCCTGTCAAGCCCTTGAGATTGCATAGAAACGGACCAAATGGTGAATGATCGCTAGGGTTGACCGTTCAAATAAGCGTTGAAGGAGAAGAAGATGATCACTACAGTCACTAAAGGAGTTAGGATTTCTCCAGCCGTTTTGGGAGACCCAACCATATCCTTTGCTTCCTTGAGTTGTGGAGCCTTTTTCTGGACACTTGGACAAGAGAAAGGAGGCGTTTAACTCTACACTGAGAGTCACAGAACAGAGTACGCATTTGGAAGACTGGAAAAAGAAGGTGATGGTGCTTTGCAACAAGGCTGGATATTTTTAGTCATGTGCCTTGTATGATAAATGCTTGGTGAATATTGCACAACATCTGTGAGAGCAAGGAAGGAGATCCTGGACAATGGTGGGGAGCAGGTGGCAGGGAGACTTTTTTTGAATGGTATGGACAGGTGGAGAGGGTATCTTGCAAGGAGAGTTATTTACTGTGGCCCAAAACATCAAATAATTATCTCTCTCAAAAAAAAAAAAAAAAAAAAATTTGCATGTGGACTCAAAGCACTATAAGGCGAACAAACTAAAGTTACTCCGATGTAACCTCCCCATGAGCAAGCCCTCAATTCAAGTCTGTTGAAGTCAAGATATCATTATTTCCTCCTTTTTTCTGTTTTTGTTTTGGCATAGGTTGTCTTGGAGACACACAATTTTGTTTTAGATTCCGACAGTCTTCTGGTAGGAGGCTCTCACTGCATTGTATGCTGGACCAGCTGGACAGAGACTTACCAGTTTCCTTAAAGGTTGGAAATACACTAAAAGGAAATCTATCACAATTTAAAACAGAAAGTTCAAAATTGTACTTAAATTTTAGCAGAGGTACTCTAATTCTGATCTGAATTTTTGTTGTTGCTATCATAATGACTAAATTTAATTTAGAGAAGTTGGTTCAGAAATATTTTCAAAGAGAAATATTTATCAAATTACTTTACCAGATGGTATTTGAATTGTAAAGTTTTTTAATAGTTATCACTTTGAAGTGCTTTTTCTGTATATATGCTATTTATTGCTAGATAAGTGGTATGGTACAGGGAAATTCCACTGATGACTAAATCTACTGCATGGATTGCTCTGAAAACTGAAGATAGAAAGTAATCAGATCCATGGTCCTGAATAAATAATTGATCTTGTTCCTTAATTAAAAAAACAAAAATGCATTTTACTTTCCAAGATCTGAATTCAGAGTTGTGTTTTTCTTTCGGCTATTGATGGCATCACCTAAATCAAAGCAAGTAGCTGCACTTTCTGAATTCCTTTACAAAACTAATTATCTTCAGCTACTTCAGGGAAAATTGAAAACCCTGAACTCAGGCCTTGATTGATAAATATAGGTGGAAAAGGTTGTGAATTCTTGGGTTTTAGGGTAGATGGAATGGTTTAAATATTTTGTATTAAAATAGGTTTGTTTTAAGTCTGTGCATTCTTTTTCTTAATGCTTTGAGAATGTTTTAGATAAACTTCTTAACCTGTGCTTTTAAACATTTATTCCTAGTCATATGATTTCTTAAAATGCAAACACAAATCAAGAGATCAGGATTTAAATGACTAAAATCGGAAAAGGGAAGGAAAAACATTTTGAATAGTTACTGAAAACATCCATGGTCAGCTTAGAATAAAGGATTTCTTATTGGTCATGGACAGGTGAATGAATGGTTGTAACATACGAACTGTGATCCAACTATATAGTGTATGCCTGTTGGGTATTTAAAATATCTGTATTGTCAGGTGACAAATTTTAAACAATTTTTTTCTTAGTTCAGTAGAAGCTCCTTAATTCATCTTTAAACCTTAGACTATGTAGCATAGCTTTCTTTTTACAAATTTGAGTATTGACATTTTTTTTTCTTACTGATAATCCACACCTAACTGTTGATGAACCAACTTATAACATTATACTTTGACTTTCTGATGGTGTTTTCTGGGAAAACTAAGTCTGATTGCAGAAAATTTCAGATGGACATGCATACAGGGAGAATAGAAACAACAAGCACATTGAATAAACAATAAGTCCAGCTAGTGCTACAGCAAGTCCATCTTGAGATTTTCTGTTCAAACAGTTGTAGAATTTTTAGTTCTTGTAAAGAGGATGAAGCAAATACACCTTTCACTTCACCATATATATCAAATTTAATGTATAAGAAAATATGTTTTAAATAACACATAGAATGTTCAAAATAGGGAACAGAATTTACTTTCAAATTATTATTGATTTTTAAAAAAAAATTTTTTTTTTTTTACAGAAGGACCCTGCATATTACTATGGCTATGTATATTTTAGACAAGTTCGAGACAAAACATTAAAAAGAGGCTACTTCCAGAAGGTAATCAAATATCTTACTAGAAAAACATGTACAATATCAACTCCAGAGGCCATTGGACTTGAAGCTGAACAGGGTGGAATCAGTGACTCACTCTTTTCTGTAAAATTCTTAGCACATTGGTGCTCAAGAAATGAAATAAGAAATTACCTACCATTGAACTGTAGCTGCAAAAAAAATTGTAGGGCATTCATTGTGTTCTTTTCACTATAAAAGTTATTTATAAGTCAATATTTTATATAGTCTGCATGTATATCTCCATAATAATTGTATCCACACTACCTTTTAATATGAATATTTCATCACATGGAAGAAAAACTGCAACAGCTGGTTTTGGTTTTCATAAGTTTTAGTTTATAGGATCAGAGAAATGGATTCCTGATACTCTGATCACTGATGGGGAAAACACTTGCAATATTGAGCTGATGAACATTACAATGTGAAGAAGCCATACTAGAAAGTAACTCAGACTGGGTGGTTTACAGGAATTTTATAAAATTCCTGTCCATATTAAATGGTGAGATTTAGTAATCATGTTGGTAAATGGTTGAAGAACCTTGTTCTGAGAAAACTGTGCTTAATGACTTTGGAACAGTTATAGCACAGTTTTGAGCCCTAGTGGGGGCCAAGCTTTAAATAGTACTTATACGGGGAGAAAATCAGCTCTGTTGTTTAATTCAGTCCTTTTTGTCTAAGTTTCTTCTTATATTTACATCTCGTAGCTGGTGATCCTCTCCTTTCCCATTATTGGTTCTGATCTAAACCTTGTATAGGCTCCTACATCTGGAAGGTGGAAAGGGGTGTGTGTGTGACCCAATGCTATAGTGGTTCTACTCTGAAAAATGCCCACATTTTTGTTTGTTTGTTTTTAAAAGACAAACCTTATTGAACACATCTTATGTGTATGAAGTAATATGTGTGTCCTTCAGTGACAAATAAGTTTTTAACTACTTTTCACTCTTGTTAACCCTGCAGATCCAACAAAAATACAGAATTAGCTGCATTTTATTCTGGCTTGTATCTAATCAACAGAATTGTTAACCAAATTCCAATTGTAGGGCCAAATTTTACTCTCACTAGAAGCTTGCATAAGTATAACTGAGGACAGAATTTGGCTTGCAGAGTATAAATTAATGCTAGTGATGCACAAGCCAGAAAGAACCCAGTTTGTCTTTAAGTTTCCCGGTTGAGTTGAAAGTTAGGCTGTTGTTAAAGCCACCAGTTTACTTACAGTAAATTGAGCAAGTTTGACACAGAAGCCTTTGTATTGCACACAATCTTAGCATGCCACTTTTTTTTTTCCCCAAAGAAGAACTACGCTATATTGAAACAATAAATCACTAAATGCTGGCATTTATAGATTTGTTTGTGGTTACCTGTAATTACATATTTGGTTGAAAACTCACACTTGTTGCTAAATGATTGTTTTTTAATGTATTTTGTGTATTATTACTTTAGGAAGGGACTAAATTAAAATGATTTAATCCTGGATTATTTTCCTGCTTTCTTTATTCCAGTCCTTGGTTCTCATCAGCAAACTACCTTATATCCACCTTTTCCACACTGTGCTTAGGCATATAGCACCAGAATATTTTGTAAAGAATGAACCTTTCCTGGAAGCAGGTTAGTAATACTATTTTGGAAAAGCTCACAAAAGATTGTAGAAATTCCATGCAACAGATGAGATAAAAACAGATGGCATTTTCTAGCTTGTTAATAATAACAGGAAAAAAAGGGTTTGTAGCTTGCATGTTTTTTGCATCTGGGTGGGCTGTTAGTTAAACTCAGAAATTGGGTTGAAGGCTTATTATCTAGAAGATTAGAATATGGTAGAACCTAACTGATCTTGATTCCTTCCAAGGGTAGCAAAATGCTCCCACTGAAGAGCCAAAAGTCTGTCTTCTCAGTCTGGGGACTACCTGCTCAACACAAGTAGCTGGCAGGCACCTTAATTTGCCCTCCTTGCAATTTGGATTTACTGTCACAGAGAAAGATGTAATGGCTCTCAAGCTGTTATTTAAGATACAAGAGAGTAGTTGGAGGAGAAAGTGATATTTAATGACTTCTTTATACCCACTGGAAACATCAGGTGGATCCTCTGAACTTCTGAATCCACTGGTATGAGAACATTGAGATTCTGGGTTTGCCTCCATCTCCCAGAAGCAGTAACAACACAGACTATCAGTAATAAGTGACTCATGACTGTCTCAGAGCTTTATTAAGTTCCATAAATGGGCCAGGTGTGAGGTATGGTCTCTTTTTTGCCCATGTTGGTTCAGCCCTGAGCAGCATCTTGCTGCTTTAATGGACAGCAATTGGGGAATCCACTTTTTGGGCATTTGCAATGTACTGACATGCACATTAGCAGGGTTTTTACTGCATTATATTCCAGCCTTTGACCAAAAACAAACTTTCCTTCCGTGCTTAAAGCTAGCACTTGCTGAACTAGTAAACAATATTCACAGCTGGAGATTCTAGAAAACCTGTAAGCTTTTTAGCCAGATGGCTTTATCATTGGCATATCACTAATATTTCTTGTTTATCTTTTTAAAAAAATGTTTACTTGCAACTTACAAACTGTGCTCACAGCTAATATGTATAACCATGTGTTCCTTTTACTCTCTCTTGCTATTTACTTGTACAATTACGTAACACAATGGAGTCCTGATCCTAAATGCAGCCTCTGGCTGCTACTGTAATGTAAATAAAAGGAAAAGCAGATAAGGTGATACCTTCTTATTGGACCAATTAATAGTTTACAATAACATTTTATTCCAATATAAGGATCATTGAATTTGTCTGTGGTATGCAATAAGACGTTTTCAAAATTCGAAGCATAAAAAGTAGATGACTAAGTGAAAAGATCTCAGGAGTGATGCTCTTGGGGACAAATATTAATTTAAGGCTTCAATTTTTCAGTATGTATACAAGTAACTTGAATATCTTGGGGGTATTGCATATATAAACTAGATATATAGCATATTGTACCTGTTTGATTCTGTTTTTCAGTTTGTAGTGATGTTGATCATTGGCCACATCCAGTCCCAGGGAAAACACTAAATTTGCCTATTATGGGCATTATAATGAAGGTAAATGTGTGACTTTTTACCTTGATCTTTTTCTCCTCCATGTCCTGTGTATATTCAGTGTATTCTGCCTTGTTTTCAGCATCTCATAGTTTGGAATAGAAATAAGGATGTACTCATAGTTAAGATTGGGAGGATCCAGATTAAATGTCATGGAGCCCTTTAAAAACATAAGTAAAGTTATAAATATCTATTTTATCAATAAGATTCTACATAAAGATTCAAAACAAATGTTTCAAAAAAATTCCAGTCCTCAGCAGCTAGCTAATTGCTGTTGCAGCACCTGTCCTCCAGAATGTAGTTTCCAAGAGGTTTTTTAAATAATTTCATTGATGTGCCAATATATGCTAGCACACTAGAGAAAACTTTAAAATATTTAGGGCTAAATTTTCTACTATATGGATGTAACAGCATTCAAGTCAGTGGAGATAGACTGATGTAAGTTGGAGGAAAATCTGACTTCTCCTAGTAGTTTTACATTATTTTACAAATAATCTCCAAATCAGTCAATAAATGGGGCCTGACAGTCCAAGAAATTAAGCAATTTAAAAACTATCCCTAACCCAATCCTGAATAAAAAAATTAAAAAAAAGAAAATTAAGAAAGTTAAAGCTAATACACAGTAAATTATAGCAAATGCAGTGATTGGATGAGGATAGGAACTGAAGCATTTGGGAGTCACAGTTCCTTCATAGCTTTGAATGGATTTAATGCATGTAGAGTTTGTGACTGCAGAGTTGCTGTTAGCAAATAAATCTGGGCTCATGGCCAGAGGCCTGTGCATCTATGAGAGAGAATTCTGGAAGAATCAGCAGTTCCTACTAGTAAAGCAATGTTCTGTTTTCATTATAACTTCTAATTGGCAGGTGTCAAATCTGCCTTATTTTGGGGTCTCTCCTGTTTTTCTAAACTCTGAATATTTAATTCTCAAATACAGGGAAACAGAATGCTCTTTTATAATGGCTTTATATTTTTGACATTTAGTTACTTGGAAAGTGTGGGAGGCTGCTACTGACACTTTCAGCTGTATCAAGGCATTCTACCCTCCCCACTATGCTTAGGCAATTACTAGCTCTGTTTCAGTCTGTGTTCCTGAGCTTCCACTCCACGCTGGTTTCTAATATGATGTGATTTAGTGCTGCAGTACTAACAGCTGCAGGTTGTGAGGTCAGGAACTACATAAACATTTTTCAGTTTGTTTTGGTTTCAACCAATATTTACCAAGAAGTCTGAGATTTTGGGAGACTTTTTCAATGGTAACCACCCTTTTAAACGGAAAAGTACATCATCTATTCAGAATATTTCTTTTGTAACATCAGAATCTATTGCATTTTAGAGCTCTCTGGTTGGTTTTTTGTTTTACCAGAGACAAACTAAAAGTTTTAATTTTAATAGAAAAAATTCTAATGAAGACAACCATATTCTTTTAATTTTAAAAATGTTTAGCAATGTAATATTGCGTAGGATGCTTAACATTATTAATGTTGTTCTTGTAGCAGTGATCTATCGTCTCTAGCTAGATTTTCAATATTGTCAGGGGAAGTTAAGTATCACTTTTTGAAATAGTACCCTCTTACTTAATATTTTCCAAAAAAATCAGCCTGAGGCAGACAGCCTGCATGAAAAGCTTTAGCCCAAATGGTTAATATTTGGCAAAGTTCTAAGAAACTGAAAACAGGGTCTTGTAATGGGAAATGTCAGGCAACTTTAATAATAGGCAGTACTACCAGCACTGCCTAAAATGCTGTCTCATACTTGGTATTCTAATCTTAAATTGAACTGGACATAAGGAGAAAGAATTACTTTTTTTTTTTCTTCCTAAGCTGCGGATTCCAACGTGTCACGACAAGCCTGGAACAACCCAAATAGTACAGTTGACACACCAGGTAGATATACTGCTATCGTACAGATCACTGAAAGAGAGCCTCTATCTTTCTGTTTTAAATTATTCCTTTCGTGGTGTTTTCCAGATGTGTGAAATGTTGTTGTATTTCGATGCTGATATACCCAGCTTATCAGCTTTCTTGCTTTTTTGGATGAATAAGTGAAAGCTTCTTTGCTTGTACAAATTTTCATGAGCTTGATCTTAAAGCACTGTATATTCTAAATTATTGATTAGAAATAATAAAATAAATTTTACAAATCAATAATACCTTCCTGTCACACAAGAGGAGGCAGTATTGATGGTAGTTGAGCCCCAAATTACTGAAAGCTGAACACATTGATTTGCATGTGGACAACAAATTGGAAATTGATGAAGACATTGGAGTACAGTATAATTTGTTCCCAATGAGAAGCACCAAGGAGTGCTTTAGTACATTCCCTCTAAATATCTTTGCAGACCATTCTTTCACTGCAGTCTCCTGATGTCTTATGCTCTTGTATATTGTGCATCTTGAAGAAACCTATCTTAAGGGGCTCAACAAGTCTGTTTTCCTTAAAGACTTTGGACACTTTCATATCTCATGCTCTGGGTTGCATAGCCATACAGAGTGTTTAATTTTGTGGTGCTGGGGCCTAGCAGAAAGGCACCTGACAGAACATATTACTCAGATGTGGTGTGGTGGCATAAGAGACGTTTCCATGGAGCATTGTTTACCTGAACAGTTATTGAATAATTTGAGAGATGTCTATGCAAACAGTTTCTGGGTTATGGGTTATGCAATATTTTTGGTGCATGCCTGTGACAAAAAGGGAATTTTCTGTAGTGTTTTTGAGAGTCCTGTATATGCCTTAATTTCCCCTGAGGGGAGGACTAAGGGCTTGTCTACACTTGCAGTTATGTCGGCAAAACTTTGTCGCTAAGGGGTGTGGAAAAAAAACATACACCTCCCCGAGCAATATAAGTTTGCCAGCATAAGTACAAGTGTAGCCACATTATAGTGGCGGGAGAGAACTCTCCTGTCGACATAACAAAACCACCTAAACAACAAGTGGCAGCTGCTGTGTCAGTAGAGAGTATCTCCCACTGACATAGCACTGTCCACACTTGCTCTTATGCTGGCAAGACTTATATTATTTGAGGAGGATGGGGGAGTTTCCACACCCCAGGGCGATAAAGTTTTGCCAGCATAACCACAAGTGTAGACAAGGCCTAAGTCTGCTTTCATGGCAGGCTAAGAGAGAGAGGTGGATATGTGTTTCCTAGCTGTCTGGGGCCTGAATTGGTCATTAAAAAAGTACTGGCCAAGCCCAACTCCATATCAGTGGAAAATTCAAGAAGACCATGGAAAATCCAGTCACCAGGCCATTGATACCTAGCAACCAATGACCCAGAGGGAGATGGATTTCTCTGATTCTTGGGGGATTCAGGGCCCTTGAAGTCATTGATCATTGAATCTTTCAACAAAAGGGTTGAAGTCACCGGGTCTGAATAGAGGTGAAAAACATGCCTAGGCAAGGATTGTAACTTGTTTAAGTCTTACTCTTAAAAGTGTACTTTTACTTTTTTGTAACCATTGCTATTTTTACTCCTAATACTTGGTATGACTTAAACCTATGACTTCTTGTTTAATAAACTTGTTTTATTTTTGCTATAAAACAATTCAGTGCTGTGATTGAAATAAGATTGTTTGTTTGTCAAATCCCAGTTAAAGAAATGAGCTGAAGTGCATTGTCCGTTTAAAGGACCAATTAATTTAAATTACTTTTGTGAGTACTCCAGAAGAAGGCTGGATGCTGCAGAGAGATGTCTGTGTGCAGCTTGGGAGTTTGGTACACTGTTTGTTAACTGCAAGGCAAATTTAGGACTGGCAGAGTCCTGAAGAATTTGCTGGCGAGGCACACAAGCTGGTGTGTCAGGGTATTGCCAGACATCTTAGCAGTAGCAAAGTTCTGACTTGCTCAGGCTAAGAGAGGTAACACAGTAACTCACAATTCTGGGAATTGCAGCAGACTGTCACCTCGGCAGAGCATTTTGGGGAAATTTGGGACTGAGAGAGTGGCGGGATTACTTTTCAAAAAGTAAGTAACAAAGCCGTGGAAGCCAGGGTGTGATCTGGATGTTTGTTGTTTGTTTGTTGGTGTCAGGGCTGTGAACCACAAGCATTTAAGTCATCCAGAGTTGTGGGGCAGGTGATGACACAACCCCTTACTGTTCTGGGTTGAACTCTAAAGCATCAGAAAGGACTTTTAATTCAAGCAGCTTAGTTGATACCATTGTAGTTGACACCCATAGAGGAGGGAACCAGGTGATAAACCATTTAAAGCTCTAAGACAAAACCATCACCTTAAACTTCCCCTGGAAACTACTCAAAAGCAAATGCAGGCTCTGGAGCAAGGTTCCTTTTTAAAAAAGTCTAATTTCTTCACTTTGATTTCAGGATGGGGGCAGGTAGAATGCAGCTTCCTCAGCATTTGGCTATTGGGGAGCTGACTCAAAAATTACTGTTTAGGGGACAAACCCCTCAAAATTCCATACACAGAAGCCAGGGGTATGATAAACCCACTGGTCTGTTTCTATCATCTCCCAAACATTATCTTATGGGCTGAAATGTCTTAAACATTTGGTGTCATCCCTGGGCTGAGACTGACTTCTGTACAGTTTCAACCAACTTAATTGATATCTTACTTTACTCTTAACACAGGTAAATAACTAAATATAGATATGACATAGTACATGTCCTGCTTTTAATTTTCGGCCCACTGTAAACATTTGAGGGCAACTCTTTTATTCAGTACTTTAAATTGTATTATACTGACTAAAATTAATTTTCTGCCTTGCAGGCAGACACACAAATCTCCATTGCTTTACCTACTGTTCATGAAGTGGATCTTTTCAGGTAAGAATTTGGCCTGATTTTTCAATAGTATTGAATACTCACAAATCACACTGAGGTCAATGGGAGCTTCATGAAACATGACTCTTCAGTTAACCAACTAATTTTAACAGCATCTTTGCAAATAGCTCTTAAGGCATTGTTTGCATTAATATGGCTAAAGAAAAATACAGCTAACACTGGCTGAAAGTAACTACAGTACAGTAGCAAATTCTATATTATTGGATATTTATTAATGGGAATACTGTTCTAATAACTTGAAAGACAGAGGAAATGTTTATTATAGTTTTCAAACGTCCTTTATCTAGGTCTATACTTGTAACTGGAATTTGTATTCATTCTTCTGATATAAGTATATTGAAAGTATCTGTATGCTCTTTCTGTAAATCTTTTTGCAGATGTTTCTGTCCAGTATTCCTTCACATACAGATGCTTTGGGAACTAGTGTTATTAGGAGAACCAGTTGTTGTTATGGCACCATCACCTTCTGAATCTTCAGAAACTGTTCTGGCACTTGTTAGGTAAATATGATAGAGCATCTTTACAATTCAAGTTCAATTGATCTAAGAAGAATATTGGATAGCATCTAATGAGGCTCTCGAAATTTGACATTTTTTGTGTCTCTTTACATAAAGTACTGTATCTCTCTATATATACACTTCATTTAACCTTCTATGTTTCTGCTCCACAGTTGTATTTCACCTTTGAAGTACTGCGGTGATTTTAGGCCCTACTTCACCATACATGATAGTGAATTCAAAGAATATACCACTCGTACACAGGCCCCGTAAGTAAGATGGATTACAGGTGTAAAAGTTGATGATCAAGTCATTCTTTCACCATAACACTGGCTTCAAGTGGAAACTCAAGAAGATTAAACATAATTTTTTGAGAATTTGGTTCTGGACGCTTTGGAAAGAAACCACCTTCTATTTGATGTTGTGACACAACTGGCTATTGTTAACTATTTTATACAAAATGGGGAATAACTCACTAGGCATTGCCACTCTGAAAAGGATCTGGCAGGATTTGGATCATAAATCGAATATAAGTCAACAATGTGATGCAGTTGTGAAAAAGGCAAATATCCTTCTAGGGTTATTAACAGGATTATCATATGTGAGACAAGGGAGGTAACTGTTCCACTGAGCTCTGTAGCAGTGAGGCCTGAGCTGAAATATTTTGTTCAGTTTTAGGCACTGCTCTGTAAGAAAGATCAAGACAAATTGGAGAGAGTCCAGAGGAGACCCAGGAGTATGATAAAGGGTTTAGAAAACATAACCTCTGAAGGGTAGAAAACATAAAACAAAACGGAGCGTGCTTAGTCTTGAAAAAGACAACTGAGGGAGCACCTGATCAGTCTTCAGGGATGTTAAGGGCTCTTATGAAGGGGATTGTGGTCAATTGTTCTTCATGTCCATTGACAGTAGGTAGTACAGGAAGTAATGGTCTTAATCTGCAGCAAGGAAGATTTAGATTGGATATTAGAAAAAGCTTTCTAACTATAAGAGTAATTTAAATTCTGGAATAGGCTTCCAAGGGCGGTTGTGGAATATCCGTCATTAGAGATTTTAAAAAAACAGGCTGGAGAAACACCTGTCAGGGATGGTCTAGGTATACTTCCTCCTGCCCCAGCACAGGGGGATGGCCTAGAGGATGGCTTGAGGTCCCGTCCAGCCCTACGTTTATATGATTCTATTTTAATTGTGGTTAATCCTGCTAGCTAAAAGATAGAGAAGAGCTGAAACCTGTGGCATAATCCTAGAGTCATCTCATGTTTAGAATCACCCCTGAAATCAGTGGGATTTCTGTATATCTGATGGGTGAAGGAATTTAATCCTGAATGAGAAAAGATTTCTTGCTCTTCAGTAAGGGCATGTCTACATGGGGAAACTGACCAGAATAGCTATGGCAGAACAAGCTGTTCTGTAATAGTTATTCTTTAATAGTTCTTCATGGAAATAGCGTATTCTGGAATAAAAGTCACTTTTTATTCCAAAATAATTACACAGAATGCTTACACAGAATGATTAATTTTGGAATAGAGCACCCATACAAGGGTCTATCCTGGAATAGCTATTGCAGAATAGCTTATTTCACAGCTATTCCATTGAATTTCCCTGTGTAGACAATCCTTAAGAAAAAGTTTGTGCTTCCTCAATGAACTTGTATGATGCATCAGTCATATTTGTGGATTTTCATATTAATTTAGGGAATCTGATTTTTAAGAGAGCTTGAATTTTCATGATTGCTCTTAGACCAAGTTGTGGCACTTCAGATCCATATTCAAATGTAGTGTAACCAGATCATATATTTAGATTCAAAATAGGTATTTTATTTAAGGATTACAACTTAATCAGTGATTGAGTGTTTGCGTTAGTTTTACTGATCATTTTCTTTGAGCAAGTTTCCTTTAAGGCCTGAGCGACTGGTGACGGTTATGCTGAATTTTTTTTTTTTTTTTTTTTTAAATCCTTCTCAGAAAACATAGTAATAAAAAAACATCCAAACTTGGACATTATATTTCTAGTCCAGTTATTTTTAGCAAATAAATAAACTGAATAACCAGACCCATGGAATCTCAAGTAGTGTCTGGCTAAACTTAAGTGACCTATGTTTAAAAATTGTATTCATGTATACAAGAGTGAGAAATGCATCCTTCTGGTTTCATTAAAAATTTTTAGAGACCAAAAACAGGCCTTTATTTCTGAGAGTCCCTTTTTCTAAAGAAGGTGAATTCTGACAATACAGTTTCCACACAGTACTTCACCCAGGGAGAGGAGAGAACACTGATATAGGGTGTTTTTGTCTTATCATTTTTCTGTGTGAGATCATTTGAAAAACAATAACAAAGACAAAAATTCCCTATCACAAAACTATCACTCCATATCTGACCTCTCAGTCCTGAAAGGAAACTTGCACAACACCTTCAAAAGATGGGCGTGGGAGCTTAAATTCATAACTTGGACACTGAAAAAAATGGACTCAATAGGAGCCACTCATTTTGTTTCACTACAATCATCCGTAACCCATTAATCCACCTTTGGCCTATGACTGCAGAGGTGTCAGTTGCCCACTTCATGTTAATTCCTTATGCTTAACAATCTGTTCCTTATTGTATTTAGTTTTGACACTCCAATTACCTTTCCCAGACCTGAAAAAGAACTCTGTGTAGCTCGAAAGCTTGTCTCTTTCACCAGCAAAAGTTGGTCCAATAAAAGATATTACCTTACTCACCTTGTCTCTTGCATACTGGGACTAGTAGAGCTATAACAACAGCGCAAACAAAACAGGAAAAAATGACTAACAATTAAATAGGTTGAACGGTGAAATAGTCTCCCAAGACTTGGGACTTCTTCAGTCTAGTTTAGAAAGCACAGTGTTTTCTACTAGCAAACAAACATGCACCAGCAGGGAAATCTAATAAGTTTCTCCCCTCTTAAATCTGGAGGAGCAATAGGTCATTTGATAAAGTGCACAGACTGCCCTAAGCTTTAAAGCAATAACAGCTTGTCATAGTAAAACCTTGAAGTAGGCATTTGGCTTTTAGGTACACACACGATCAAATTGCTGTTAAATATATGTAAATCCAGTAAAACTCCATAGATTTGGGTAGTTATTCCAGGTTTATACCAGTGCAACAGAGCAGAATTTAGCCTCAAATATGTTGAACGTGACAGTTGGCCGGAGTACTGTCATATTACAGTATGGACTTCAAGTAAGGTTATGTCTACTGTTGGAATTAATAATATTTGAAATTATTAATATGGGTAATCACCAAACACTAATTTAACCATAAATTCCTTTATTAAATCCAAAGTCCAAATGATAGTTATACAACTGCTCTAAACATACCCAAAAAACCTAAATAATAAGCAATTTAATACAGCTGGACAGTAACAAAATATAAGCATTTGATCCAGATACTTAGAAACGGGATAAATCAAGGGGTGCTTAGACCCATATTGGTTGGCTCAGTGTGGTCAGGCAGGTATTAGCAACGAACCCTTTAAGAGTTTACTTTTTATACCCTTTCACAAACAAGTGATGTCATTGCCAATTACTGACTTCCACTAAAAACCAATTTGAGACAGTTCACCTTTATTTCCAGTCTTAATCCAGATAAGATGTACAACCTCCTTTCTTCCTAAGGCCTTGCCTCCACTCCTTCATGCTATTCAACAATTTTCCCATTGCACCTGGGTTCACATATGTTTTAACATGGGTGTGTGGGTTGGGGAAGGGCCATGTTGGCTCATTTTAAGATAGATTCTCTTTGATTTAAAACCATCTTCAGTCACCCCATCGATCAGAGGCCTTCTTTTTTAGAAACTTCCCCTTATTTCATTAATTTTTCTTTGACCCAGATAGAGGAATGAAGTAGGGAGACTATCACTCTTTATTTTCAAGGTTTTCCTTCTACTTGCTAGTCAGGGCCTTTCTTTACAACACCTATATATTTCCTTAAGCTAACTTTAATTCTTTAATTTTATACTTACCCTACATCTACACTATAAGCTGGTGGAGGTGACTCTCCTGCTTACATACATATACTTGTGCAAACTTCAGTATATCTATGCTTGCAGGGGAATCGCATCCCTAGCTTTTAGTGTAGACGTAGCCTACAACTTATCTGTTCTGCAATCCTCTGAAAGCTGAGACTTCGGGAAATGCTGGTTTAAAAAAAAGTTTTTTTTCATATGGTTAATTATTTCTTTGTGTTATTAATTTCTAACTCTCAAGAATAAGTTCAAGTTAGAATAAATATTTGATATTAGTGGCAGAAACTATTGCTCCCATGACTGAAGAATTTCTGTTCTTTTTCTAGGCCTTCTGTCATCTTAGGAGTGACAAACCCATTTTTTGCTAAAACGCTCCAGCACTGGCCACACATTGTCCGAATAGGAGATATTAAACTTCCAGGTAAAACATAAACTCTGCTACAGTACTCTGCCTCAAGGTGTAAAAAACATTGACTTTTCTCTGTCTGCCTTTAGTGAAGTCTTGGACACAAACAAAGGGATAACTTAATCTAAATGCTTTGTGAGCCAGTTTCCAGGATTGAGTTTATTATGCAAAACAATGTTATGTTAACCATGTTTCTCATGGAATTTAAAGATGTTAAATGAACTCAAACTCTCAAAAGTATTGTAGGGTTGTACTTAATGTAAAGTCAACCTACCATTCTGTTTTTCTGCCTTCATGATAGGAGGCAGCGATACTTTTTAGCTCCTGTGTCTTTTGTCTTTAAAAACTCAAACTATTCTGTTTTCATACCTCTACCAAGAAAATAACAGCTGAAATTTTTGCTAATGTGTCACTCATGAAATTGAGTTAGTTTCTGATGTTGGTTTCGTTTAGAACCAGTAGAATACAGTAAGGACTTGTCTGTTTCAAACTGGAGTATCTCAAAGCATGCTACAAAACTAGAAGAGCACTGTAGCGGTGTCTATACAGAGCATTACTGCGCAGCAAACTAGTGTGCTGTAGAGTCACATCCTGGCTTACTGCACGCTAATGTCCTATGTAGACAAGTTCTAAGAGTAACAGTTGTTTTAAAAGTACAAAGAATATTACCCTGCATAAAACTAGCTGAGAGTGCCCCAGTTTTAGAAAAAGATGCATTTACTGACATGATTTTTAAAAACCACTTAGATTTTTGTAATATGCTTTGTAAGTCATTATAGTACTTAAAATCATATGACATTTTTTACACACTGAACATTCTATCCACTTTCTCTTTGAATAGCAAAGAAATTTTCAGCCAACCAGTAATAAGATCATAAAATGCTATGTGTGTGTGATTGTGATATTAAGTACCTAAACTCAGTCCTCTGCTTTGATAGGTTGGTTGTTTTGCTCTGGGCCAAGAATGCAGGAATCACTGCTGACAGAATATTTCATCATGAAATCCAGTTCTCATGGGAAAATATTTAGTAGTATTCCACCGTCTGAAATATAACTAGCATCATTATTGGCCTAGGGACTGTCTTCGCCAAGACTAGGAAGGTGGTTTTTTTTTTTTTTTTTTTTTTTTAAATGACTGGGGGAAGATGGCTTTAATAAGAGTTGTAAAGTATCCTAGGGTCATGAATAGCCCCCCCCAATAATTAAAGTAGCAAAAATATTTGTTTAAAGTCAAATTTTCCAACCTCTTCAAAATCCATGTGTGCAGTCAGATTAGATTGAAATCTAGTATACCATTTCAAGGACCAGGATACAATTTGTGGTGCAGATGTGTAATCATTTGGTCAAGCAGGTCCTAAGAAATCGCTCACTGACCTTTTTTTAAAAATTTCAACTTTAACTCTTTTTGTGGGCAAAGATCGGGGAAAGTCTGTGAACAGTATCCATATAGAACTTACAGTACTGCATTAGCTGGTTCCTTTAGAAATCTAGTGTCCAGCTCCGAAACCTAATAGAAATGTTGTCAGACTTCAGTTTTTGGTTCTACAGAGCAGCACTAGGTTGTTATGTGCCATGCATGGAACACCAACTTGGTGTGGAGGAGAAAGGGAGAGAGCATCTTCCACAAAATAGTAGTAGTATCAGCCTACAGAGGATTCACTGGCCTTGAACATTGAGTTGAGGTCTTTTCTTCCTCTCCTTGACAATATTCTGTGCACTTGAAAACCCTTAATATTGACCAATTTGTGAAGCGCTGTTATTGAAGGAATGCCCCCTATAAGAATCAAAGGGAAATGGGATAAAATTTAGGAGATTAATGGAAAAGGCAACCTCTTGCTATAGGGATAATACTTTTTTTTAACTATGTTGTGTGTCATTTTGAATCAAATGGTCACAGTTCCTAATTTTCTCCAATAGAGAGGATTTTTACTATTTTTTTTTATTTTAATGCACTTTTGTTGAATGAAAAGTCTGCAAGACTTAGTAGTTTGTCTATTAAAGTTGCATGTGTATATTTTAGTTGGGATGCTTACCTACACTTCTGATATCTCTTGTGTCATTAGGCAACAAACTGAATAAAAAGAAGGATTTGTAAATGTGTGTAATTTTGTATTATACAGTGTATTAACTGTGGTGTATGCACCAGAAGAAAAGATTTTTAAGGTGGTAATGTTTTTAAATATTTTGGCAGGTGAAGTTCCGAAGCAAGTGAAAGTGAAAAAGCTGAAGAACCTAAAGACTTTGGATTCTAAACCTGGTAATAAGCTTGATCATCATAAAAACATAAACCATGCCATTTTTTGTTACCTAAAAATGCCTGCCCTAGTTGTTTTTTGGCTGAATGCTTTTTTCTTCTAGGTGTTTATACATCTTACAAGCCATACTTGAACAGAGATGAAGAAATCATAAAACAGTTACAAAAGGTAAACTTTCAAATCTGTTCATTGAAACTGTTTTGTATTCTGGCAGATCTTTTTTTCTCATATATTGGTCATCAAGTATGTAGACAGAGCTCACAGAGACTAAAACAAACTCTGAAAATATGAACTTGGACACTTATGTCCTTGCCCTGCCTGAGTTGCGTCAAACATTGCCTTCTAGGAAAGTGTGTCTTCCTGTCAGCAGTTAGTAGCCGTGTGTTGTGTTTTGTTTTTGTTTTTTTTTAAAGTGGAATTCAAAAAATAGGGTAAGAATCTGGAGAGTTTAGATGATTATCCAAAGTCTATTCAGGCTTTTCCAAACAGCTTTTGGCTTAGAAATCTCATGCTTGAGTTTTCTCAACTCAAAATTTCCTCGCTTTAATTGGTTTAAGGTTATTCTCAGAATATTTTTTTCTCCTAGTGTTTCAGTCCTAGATAAACTTGAAATATAGAGACCGTGTAAAAACTTAAACAAAAAGAAACAGAAGCGCTATGAGCTATGTTAAGACTATTAAAACTCAACACAATTAATACTGTTAGTGATTTCTCTACAGGAATGCCTTGAGTCTGTATTAAATGATTACACATCAATGGAGTGTGAATCTGGTCTTTTGGTTTGTCTCCTAATTGTTTTGTAATTAAAGAAATCCTTTTGTCAGATGTTGAAATAATAGACTATTACTGTGCTTGCTTCTCATAGGGTGTACAACAGAAACGTCCTGCAGAAGCCCAAAGTGTAATCCTTAGACGTTATTTCTTGGAACTGACACAAAGCTTCATCATTCCATTAGTAAGATGACATGTAATATTTGTTGGCCAGCATCTATCATAGAATTATATTTCTTCAGTGTCAAAGCTGTTGAGTCATAATTTCTTTCAAATAACTAAAGTTCTGGACTACTTTTGTGGCTTTATTTTTTAAACATAGAGCTGGTCCTGCAGTTTTAAAATTTTCTCAGTTTCACTAGGAAGCTGATGATGGCAGTTTAGAAGTCTAATGATCAGATTTGAAACGTTTTAAACTCCCTGAAATCACAGGTTCAAATCCCAGCAAGGTACACTTATCTGTGCATCCTTAAAGGCAAATGCTATGAGGTAGTCTTTCAGATGATACCTTGGCAGTAGAGATCCTGTCTGTTCTGAATGGACAATAATGATTCCATAGCACTTTTTACTTCCTCTAACTCTTCACATATTCTTTGAATAAATTTTCTCTCCCCACACTGTTCAACATTGTCAACTACTTGTTTGTCTCCTTCCATCCCAGAGCTGCCTGGGATTTCAATAGTGTAGAACATACATAGTGTATAAAACCCTTGGTGATGAGAAGAACTATATAAATGTATATTATTATCGTTTCATACCTGAGAAGACTCTACTAGACAGCCTGCTTATAGATAAGTGAAAGTTTGAAGCAAGTGGCATATTACTGTGAATCGATTAAAAATACATTGGTCCCAGATCAGAATTTTTTTCTTAAACTATTTTTCTTCCTTCTCAGGAACGTTATGTGGCAAGCCTGATGCCCCTGCAAAAGAGCATATCTCCATGGAAGGTAAGGAAATAATCTTCAAATGAGTTGAAAATGTTTGAGACTGAACAAAACTCATACTATAAGCAGCCAACAACTTTGTTTCTTTTGTAGAGTCCACCACAGTTGAGACTATTCAGCCAAGAAGACTTTATGAAAACACTTGAGAAAGCAGGACCACAGCTCACCTCTAGATTAAAGGGAGACTGGATAGGACTTTACAGGTCACTTTTTAAAATAAGACACACCAAGCTGGATGTAAACACAGTGATGTAAACACATTGCATGCCCTTTTTATTTGGGGGCAAATCTAATTTTTATTATAACTGAGTATTTATGCAAAAAAAACTTTATTTTCATAGATCTTCGTGTCTATATCAAACAAATTAATAATGTTTAGCAAACTTTAAATATCCATTTAAACCTGTCCCTCTGCATAACCTGTTAATGTTTTTTATACAACAGTGCGAAATATAGATTCCTATATTCCAGTATTAAAAAAATTACTAGATAAATTGGAAGAAAAGCTTTTCAGTAGGGAGCACTAAATAGCTGAATGTGGGCTCTCATAGTTTTATTTTGTTGAGTCTTATATTCTGGACACATTTTATACAAAGAACCACCTCTTCCATCTATTTGGCTGCAGTTGTAGTACCTTCTCAAATGGGAGGTTGGGATGCACCCCTTTTAACTGCATCTTTTTATGTCATACGTGCTTTGATACTACAATGATAGGCTCTTTTAAAAATGCTGCTGTCTTGCAAAATGCCATTGGTAAGATCATCTTCCTGCCTTATGTTCCTGACCATAGCTGTGTCGTCTTTGTGTTCTTCTACTGCCCTCTTCCCTTCCATATTACTTTTTACTTTACCCATTAAGGCTCTTCACAAGTCAGCCTCACCCTCTCTATCTGACCTCGTCTCATACTGTGCCATTGAGCTGTGCCTTCGCTCTACCAAAATTCTTAACTTTTACTGCATATCAGACAACTTTTTCCTTAAGTGTCTTTGTGTTTTCTCCCACACCACCCTTTAAACATTTTATATTAGGGTTTTTTTAATCATTACAGCCAGTACTTTATCCTCCTTCAGATCCCTCAACATTCACCTCTGCTGTGATGCCTACAAAACCCTGCTTGCTGATTATGGATAGGCAGATGAGATGTAGCAGCTGCCCCTCCCTTTGTCTATTTTTCCTGTTCTCATAACTTTGACTTGGCCATTCCTCACTATACCTCTATCCTATTTTTTTTTTAAATTAACTAACCAAGCTGTGTTAATTCTTCTCCATATTTATTTTCTTGTATGTTATATCCCCATCTCCTGCCATTTTTCCATTTTGTGTCTTTTGGATGGTAAGTCCTCCAAGACAGGATTTGTCTCTAACATATGTTTGCAGAGCATCCAGCATAATCAGGCCTTGGTCCTTGTAGCGGTCTTTGGGTGTTACCATAATATAAATATTTACTCATAATAATCTGTATAATCAGGGATATATAGCTGTAGAGTACTCCTATATCTATCCATATGGGAAGTAAGAATCCCAAGGTCACAAAAGCTGTATTATGTTAACTCCTAAATTCAGGAAGAACTAGCAAGTGTGATACTCACCAGGAAATCCTTTAGTTGTCAATCACCTTTCCTTTCATTAAAATGGAAACTGTTATCCAAAACATAATGGCAGGGGACATCATCAAATTGCTTTGGATAATCAATATTTCAAATAAAAAGACAAGTCATTTAAAAACAAGCAACTTTGTGCTTGAAGTCTTCATAAGCACATAAGGACTTAGAGCATAAGACCTTTTTTTTTTAAAGACACAGAAACCTGTTTCAGATTAGAGCAGTTTTTTAATCAGTGTTCCAATACATGAATTTCCTTCCCAAGCAGAATCAATAATTTTTCTGAAAGATGAAAACATACAAATTGGTCTTTATATCCTCTTTTTCCCCACAACAAAACTACTATATGATCTTGTGAAGTTGAGTAAGAGACTTGATATTAGGGTAAGATGAAAGAATTATACTAAGAATGTAACCTAAAATATAAATTTGTTTGCACTGTTTTATTAAAGACACTTTTTGAAATCTCCAAACTTCAATGGCTGGTTCAGGACCCGGTGGAAGGAAATGACACAGAAGTTAGAGGCTCTCCATTTAGAAGCACTCTGCAATGAGGTAAGAAAAATAGATTTTTTGCTTTCAGTGACTTATAAAAATGATTTCTTTTTTACATCAAAATTTGCTCCATGTTTCAGAAGTGTACTCTCCTCATCCTGTCCTTGCCACCTGCCAACTGTAATCATTATAAAGATTGAGATACTTGTCAGATCCAATTTGGCTAAATCTTTTATTTCAACTAAAATCATAAAAATAAAAAAAAATTAAATTGCCATTTGAAACACTTAAAAAATTCTCTGCAGCATTTGGAAGCTAAAAAATGTGCTAATGCTGGAAAATGACATTGACCGGTCTTTGTTTGTCTAAGATGAGAAATGCATGAATAGTGAGAAGTAATATATTGCATTAATGTTCTAAATATACTAGATGTTTTTAAAAGATAAACTAATGCTATTGTTGTGTTGTTGTTGTGTGTTTATGTACGTAAATATTTCAGCACTGAATTTTTCTTC
This sequence comes from Emydura macquarii macquarii, assembly GCF_026122565.2. Classification (NCBI taxonomy): domain Eukaryota; kingdom Metazoa; phylum Chordata; order Testudines; family Chelidae; genus Emydura; species Emydura macquarii. Next base: position 12,145,488 of record NW_027131105.1, on the reverse strand, counting down.
TGATAGGACTTGCTTTTCTGGAGTCAGAAACATACTGAAGTAGAAACAGTGGATCTTGTCTTAAAGCTAAAGAATAAACTGGTATGTAACTATATTAAGTACAGCTGAAATTTTTCACTTCATGTTGTGTTTAGTTTTGCTTGTGTAGTTTATTTTTTAGTTTGGTTTACAGCCACTTGAAATTATACTTAATATTCTTCACAAGGTTTTGATAGCTCAGAATTGAGCTGGTTTAATGACAGAAACCATTCAAATGAATGACAGGGCTGGTTTAATGACAGAAATAATTCAAAACAATCCTCAGGGTCCCAGAATAAAGTCCATCACCACAACCCAAAAGTTCATACTTAGCGCTGTCATCTTCTGTCGCAGCCTGAACTCTTCCGTCTGTCCCAGCTCTTCCTAGCTGGAACTCGACCTTCTGGCTCTCATCTCTAAGCCCAAATCCAGTCACGGGTTTCACAGGAGAGCCTCTGGCTCACTGATCTCTGGTCTCCAAACTATCCTGATGTCAGTGTCTTTCCAGCAGGAGCCTTTCTCACTCCCTGCAGTTGCCTGAGCTGCCTGCTGCTCTTTATAGGGAAATGACCTGATCTCACATATAGCTTATTCACTAATCAGGATTGGCTAGCCCCAGACCCTCCAGCTCTTGAGGGACAAGCCATACAGTTACACTCACTAATGTTGGCAATCTTAGTAGAGATGCCAAAAGGGCTCAGTCCTGCTCCCATTAAAGCCAACGGGTGGTTTGCCATTGACTCCAGTAGGAGCAAGACTGAGTTCTAAATGAATCCAGAAAACAAACTTCCCTCTGATTCCATCCAAATCAGGGTTGATCTATGCTGGTGGTGTGGGGGGGAAGCTTGCACTCCGACTGTCCACGTACCTGTTCGTTAGATAGAGGACTACAGATCCATTAGTCTGATTTCTTTTTTGAACATTAAATTCACTTGCAGTTTTTTTAATTGAAAAAATTATTTAATTGTGCCTTTTATAGTTACAGGCTGACAGAGAACATCTACCTGTGAAACCTGACACTATAGAAAAGCTACAGATGCACATTGATGCCATTATACTAGCACTCCCAGATGACTTACAGGATATCTTGCTCAAAACTGGCACAACGTGATTTCTACTAGGATTTTTATGCAGCAAACATACAACAGCTTTTAAAGCTTCACAGAAGAGACTGGCAGAGATCACTGGAATGCAGCTCTGAATGATATACTAAGACTAGTAATAGACAGTAGTAATAATAGAAAAACAATTTTTAACTTTTTTAAAAATAGAAACCTAGAGTGGTTTCACTGAAATATTGATGGCACTAAAGGAATTTCTGTATTAATTATGTTTAAAACCAAGTGCTCTTATGAAACATTCAGAACCACAATGCAGTGCTGGCATTGCAGAACATTTTTAAAGTGGTGCCACTGTGCCCATTCATGTTAACTCCGGGGGAAGCAATATTCACATTGGCTCTGTAAAGAAACTGTCCCATTAAGGTAATAGTTAATTGCTTTTCAATGCCTCCTTTCTTTAGATATTTTTCGTCTGATGTTAAAAACCAACTGCCATGCTATTGTGACTTGGATGGAGTACATAATAGTTGAGGAACTTTGTTGGCAAATCATTGCTTACAAATTTTTAGAACTGCTATTAGCAGATATAAGTGAAAGCATTAAATAGGCCATTCATCTTGTTTTATTTTTTTACTTTTTTTTTTTCCAACGATTGTATTGCATCTGCCTCTGGACAGAAAAGAGGGCATCTGTTAAATATATCCCTGACAAAGAGAAACTGGTGTATTTTCCTTGAACTTTGTCCATTTAAAGTCAGATAATGGGTGCTTGTCTTCACAGGCCTTAATTAATGCTAACCTCAGATTAACTATATTTTTATCATTGAACAATTTAAATGATTTTTAAACTGAACTACTGAAATTCAGGATTTAAGACTGATTAATGGAGACTTACCTATACCGTCTTCATCACAAAGTGTACCTAGTGTTGCTTATTAAGTATATCAAATTTAATGTTAGTGTTGCTCATCCTGTAATAGATCTCAGTAGTGCTAGCTGGCACAGAATCCACTGTAGTTGAGGATCATTGTAGTAATATTATGGTGTACTTCTCTCATGCTAGGAAACAATTGTGTTAGACTGTTTTTTAGCAGGAAATGTGGCAGGAGGGAGGAGATTCTATTACTTTCAGCTGAAGGAATCATATGGATTGTTCAGATTGTATCCAGAAGGGGTTCCAGCACAATGAAGCTAATTAAAATACATGCATACACTAGCCATGCAGAAAGAACCATTTTTCATTATATATTATACGACAATTTGTTGTCATTACATCGCCTTAAACCAAGAAACTAAGACTAGTATAAGAAGAGCTCATTTGCTCTGAATGCAAAGTATGACTTTGAGGATCCATTCCAAGCAGGATCAGATGAAGCCATGATGTACAAATAAATACAGTACATATTTTACTTTTAGATGACAAGTGGTTCACAATTATCAAAAGGTTCTGCTTTATGTACTTTGGGTAGAATAAGAAGTCTTGTAACATTGCAGTCCTGCCATGGAAAAAATGTCTTTGTATGATAAATATTTCATACTATCTTTCTAAAAATGTCTTATTTAGGTATAAACTGTCACATTGTTATTTTTAAGAAAATATGTATTTTAATACTCTTACGATTTATATAAAATTATTCATGATCAGAAGTTAGTTTAACAAATTATATCAAGACTCTGTCATTTAAATTGTACCACTATGGCATTAATTAATTTCTAACTTGTAATTTTTTTTGCACAGCTCATGACTAGCATTTCTAACCCTGGAACTCAAAAGTGGCCATTACTCTGGTAAATTATCTTTAAATATTTAATTAAAGCACTGTAAGATATCTTGGAACCATATAAACTACCACCAATTATGTCCGACTATTACCACTTCACTAAAAATATGTATTTTTGTAAAAGGAAATAAATTTCAATTTTTTGAAATGTTTATTTAGGTTACTTGTTCAGCAGATCACATGTCCAAATTATTTCCTGCACTGAGGAATTGTAGAGAAGCTGTTCAGCAGCCTATAGAGATTGTTCCTTATTTGCCCCTCTGCCAGCTCCTTCATTATTTGTCTCATTGCAACAGCAGGGAAGATAGCCCCCACACACTCAGTAGCAACTTCCAACAGACTCAAAGGAGAGTGTGAGTGTGTGTGATTAGGAGAAGACTCAAGGGGGGGAGTGGGGAAGTAGATGAGAAAGAAAGAGGGAAAACTCTGGACAAGGGAAGCAGAGAGGAAGGAAGATGATACAAGCAAATAAGTGGTGAAATAACAGTGAGAGGGGCAAGAAGCTTTGAGGATGACAGATGAGGGAAGAAGTCTAAAGACAAAAAGAGGAAAGAAGGGTACTGATCTCACAGAAGAAGGGTGAGGTGATGCCAGATGCTTCTGCCTACTTTTCACCCTCTGAAAATCCCTGGGCGAATTGAGACAGTGTGCTTGGGCATTCTGCAAGCTAACAAATAGCATAGCTGAGACAGATGTGGAGCTGCCCTGTGACAGTTTATGAATACTGTATGTTCATGTTCGTCTGGTTACTGAGGTGCTCTTAGCTGAGTCTCACTGGCCACTGCATCGATGGAGATGTGCCCTGTCTGCAAGAGTGATGGAGGAAATGTGCCCTATGCATATGTTGCAGCCATTCCTTTACCCTGCAGTGAAAAATTGAACAGTGCTGCTTTGTTCCACAGGCCAGGCCCCCCTCCTCACTGCAGAGACCTGCACAAGCATGAGAGAGAAGGGGGAAAGAATTGGGGAACAGTAAATGTTCTACTTTTTCCATGGGGTAAAGATGAAATAAGGAAAGGGATAGAGTGACCAAATGGCCCTGAAAGACCTTAGTGTGAGGAGTAGATCTAGTTCCCAGTAGAGTTATGACTTTCAGGTTTCAAGGACTCCTAGAAGTGAAGTATTCTGGCTGCTTTAGCTCCTGGAGAATGGTTAGCCTGCGTAGAAACAGCAGGTGGAGGGAGGAAGGGTCAGAGAGTGTGGGAAAGTGAGGGGGTGCAAAGAGATGAGGGAATTGAGGGTGCTGGAGCAGTGATGTTGCTCATGGTGTGGGAAGGGGGCCAGAAGTAAGGGAGCTCCAGCATATGTGCAATTCAGGAGTTGAAAAACACAAGTCGTTTCCCCATGATTTTTCCCCTTGTACCTTTAAAAGGCCCAAGGTGGGAGGGAGGCTGCCTCAGGGATTCAGCAACGAAGGAGGAACATTCCCTTCTGCAAGGACCTTTCGACACCTGATCTTACTAACCATCTGTAATGTGCATGAACAACCTAGACTTTCACTGACCTGTTACTTTGGTTAAGTGGCCAAGAGAACAGGTGCAGAGAGGGTAGTAGCAGTAGAAAAAGGAGGGAATACTGGAGCTGGGGCAGTCAGGGTAGCTGGAGGTGGTATGTCCAGGAAGAAGAGCTAGGAGGAGTGAGTCATCATTCTTCTTCTCCCTCCACACACACACAATCCTTCCATGACCATTATATAGTGTCCTGGAATTTCAACTTAGAAGTTGGGAAGGTGGTAGTCCCAGAGAGAGGAGAATTAAAGGGGATCAGAGACACATGAAAAGAAATGAGAGAAGATGACAGACAGTTGACACCTGCAGTTGGCAAAAATGCAGGACCTAGAAAATGGAGAATATCTGACTGCAAAGCAGAGAGAATCTACTGAAGGTGAAAAATGTGGAATGAGAGACCCCTTCCCGTTAGTCCTCTGCATCTGTGGAAAGAGCAACAACAATTTAGGAAGGTTGCAGAAATCCTAATGGAACATGAGAGGACCTAACACAATTAAGTTGAAACTGGGTGAGCAAGACCCTGGAGTGGGAAAAGAGTCTGGGAGATCATGGCTCTGTGGGTGTGGGGGGAGTCTGAGAATAAAAGGACCAAAAGGAGCTGAGAGGATGAGATTGAGACTAGAGGAGAGGAGCAAGGTAGACACAAAATGGATCTGGGTAGAGAGAAACAGGAGAAAAGACAAGGTGCATTGAGGGAAGAGAGCCATCAAGATGTCGGGAAAGTGCAGAATAGCCAGGGCTGACATTTGACTCACTGGGGCCCAGGGCAGAAACTAAGGAGTGGTCCCAAACCCTGCCTCCCTTACCTGCTCATATTGAATTTCTGCAGTGTTTCTAAAGCTGAAGCCCAAATCTTGCTGCCTGGAACTGAAGCCAAAGCCAGAGCCCCACCACACAGGGGGCCCTATAGCGTGGGGCCACAGCCGATTGTCCTGCTTCCCCTAACTTCAGCCCTGAGCATAGGAAGAGAAAAAGAAACAAAATAATGTGATGTACAAACTTTAAATTTTCCTCATTTTGAGTGTAATGCAATCCGTATTGAAGAGTCAGATGTGCTTCATATATCTGCTGAATAAATGTCTTTGTTATGTTATGGTCTCTTTACAACATGTAAAGGGACCTATAAAGTCATGGGACCTGGCTGCTGGGGAATATCTGAGCTGGAGGAGTGTTCCCAGGCTGCTGTAAAGCCAGTGTAAAAGTTCGTGTGGTGTTGCCTTAAGGGCTCTTAGAGACTATAGGCAGCCAAGTGTAAATTAGAGCAGTCCTTAGACTTTTCTTATGTTAGGGCCCAGCATCAGAACCTGGAAGGCACAAATGTAAGATAAGGCCATCTTTGTCCCACTCTTTAATCCTACTGAAGCAGTGGTTAATTGGACCTAACAATCAGGCCTAGTGCGTCATTTTTAATTCACACATCATGCAAAGGGCTTTTCCGTATATAGTTCACATGAGTTAGTACCTGCTTAACCCACATGCCTTAGCTAGGCCTATGTATATCATTGACACAGTCAAAATATTTCTGTTCCAACTGGGAATAAGGTTTGGTTGGTTCTAGCCTAAATCCTTGCATAGTTGCTGCCTTGTGCCCTGCTGTCAAATGTCCCTTAGCAGTGCAGCTATATCGTGCAGCAGGATTAGTCTCTTTGAGAAAGGCGCTGCCAAGCCCATCTTCCCATAATGGGGAAGCTAAAGGGTCCATGGTCTTAAGTACACACAACCCACTGGGAGAGAGTGAACAGGATGCCAGTATGGCGCACACGCTCTCGAGCTGACTGTATACGCACAAGCGGGAAGCAGCCTGCTTAGGCCGCAGCCTGGGACAGGGAGAGGACTGGAGACTTCACTTCAGCCTCCAGCGCCCAGTGCGGCGCGGAGAGGGACTACAGTTCCCAGCATGCCACGCTCTATTCAGGCCAAGGGTGGCGGGGAGCTGAGGGATCTGGGACTGCGTCTCCCGTCATGCCCTACGCCAACGACATAAGGCCATCGATGAGCACCTGGCGCATAGCACGCTGGGAGCTGTAGTCAGTCTCCCTGTTCGAAGGCCTTGTCCGGGTCAGTGGGGGTGGCGCTGCGGTGGGGATGTGGCGAGCGTGACGTGATTTTGTCCGCGTTGGAGCTGGGGGTGGCTGGCCGTGGTGGCGAGCGTGACGTGGCAGAGAGCGAGCGAGGCTCCGGGGGATAGAAGAGCAGCAGCAGGAGCAGCCGCAGCAGCAGCAGCTAGCTAGCACTTGCCGGGCCGGAACCTCGCGGAGGGATCTGAAAAGAAAGACCGGGCTTGGGGCCCAGACTGTCTCCGCCACCGCCACACATACTTCTCTCGCTCGCCCGCCCGCCCGCCGTTCCCGAGCCGCCGCCCAGCCCGAGCCGCCATGGGCCTTACCATCTCTTCGCTCTTCTCACGCCTCTTCGGCAAGAAGCAGATGCGCATCCTCATGGGTAAGAGACCCCGGACCTGCCCGGCCTTTCCATCGGCAGCGACCCCGACCTCTCGGGCCGCAGTTGCCGCGTCCGCGGTCACCGACTTGCCCCGCTTGCAGTTACTCGGCCTCTCGTGTGGACGCCGCTGGGCTCCTGCGAGTGGCGGGGGGCGAGGGGGCTGTTGCATGGGGGGTTGGGCTGCAGTGGGAATCAGGCTCTGTCTTGCGGGGGCTTGTGAGCCCGCTACGGTGCGGGTGTGACTATCCCCTCACCCTCGGGCCTGCGCGTCCTCCCACTCCACTCCCTGCCTTTCTGCGTGGGTGTGGGGCTAGTGGAAAGCTGAACGGGCTCAAGTGAATTAGCTTGGGGGGGGGGTGTCTGTGTTCCCTTCCCTCCCCTCTCTTTATTTTCTTTATCTATCCACTCCGCAGTTCTGTTGGTGGGGGATTTTGAGTCTTTATTAGACAGTGAGACCGAAAAATGCCCTAAACCTAGCTCTCACCCTTTTCTGAGGCTTGTAGCCAAGGTGGCGATTTTTTAGCACCCTATGTATGGGTACACACACATTAAAACAAGCAGAGACTGAAAAGAACACGAAACTGTGATAGGTAAATGTGATCCGTGATTATTTGCGAAGGGGTTTGATTTTTTTTGAGGAAGGTCTCCTCAGCTCCAGGAATTGACTGGATTTATATGTGTGCCCCTCTCCACTCTCACCCCCTGTGTGTGTTTAAACGTTTGTACGTGCAAATCCAGTGAATTGGAACTGAGGAGACTTCTCTCAAAATCCAATCTCTTCACATATGAACAGGTCTCTTCATGTTTACCTGTCATTGTTTGAGCAATGGGGCTGTTTTGAATAGGATGTGACAGGGCCCAATGTGTTAGTGTAGTACTAAGAGCTCCAGAATTTGACTGTTAAACAAACTGCATTAATTTTCAGGGATTTAGCCATCTTTGTTCATTTTGTTCTGATAAAGAAGGTTGCCTTTAATTGCAAATTCCGGTATATCTTGTATATAGGATTATAAAAATATGACTCTCTCTCTTTAAAGTTTTGTATCATGCTAGTTTTATTAGGTGACTACAATTACATTATGGCTCTTCTGAAATGAACTGTGTAACATGAACTGAGTCACTTTTTACTCCATGCTGTAACTGCATCAATGAGACTTTGGGGTTGAAAAGGTGATAAAGAAGCACATGCTGCATTTAATGTCTCCTTCTTTGCCACCTCCAACTTTATACACTCCTTTTGCTAGCTAGGTGAATGGGGCTTTTTCAGTGCCTGTCAGTTGTTGGTCCTTAATTAATTGGACAGATTGCTGTTGAGCAATATAAAGTGTGTTTCTTTCACCATGACTCAGACTATTGCCTTTGCACAACATGTAACTTCTGTTGGCTAAAGAACTGAGAATGGAACCAGCTCCTAGCTGTTGGCATATCAATTTGGCCCCTAAAAATGCTTGGATATGTATGAGACACAAGGTGGGTGAGATAATATGCATAGCATACTAGGTGGTTATGCACAGTAGACATACTGATATCAAGCACAGATCCCCTTCCCCTCTGGAAAATGAATCTGTATTCACAGCACATTGTATACAGGGTATGTATCAGTTGAATCTAGTATGCATCAGTTGAAATTTCACCAACACTTGGGTAGCAGCTTTTTTTGGCAGTGTTTTAATTTATTGTGACATTTTAATTATTTAAAATATTACTTTTAACCAAAATTAAATGTGTCCTTTAACATAATTTTATCCTTTCTATTAAAAATAGTATCATAAATATACAGTAACAAAATTTTTTTTCAAGAAAACTATTCTTGTGTGACTACTAGCATGTCAAGCTGATTCATCACATACAAGCCTAAATGACTAGGTATGAAACATTGGAAATAGATGGTTGTAGGACAAATGTTGACACTGGTAACGCTGCTTTTACTCTTGCAAAATGATTAAAATACAAGAAGTAGTGTTCTTGAGGTCATAATAGTCCACAGCACTTCAGACACCTTATCCCTAGGTAATTAGTTTGTATCTGGTGTTAGATTTGAACTAATGAGTCATATCTTCTGGTAGCTGTTTGGTCAGCATGAAATGAGTTGGGTTTTTTTCAGTCATGCTTTTAAGGGTTTGACTACATAACAAATACAGGTGGGTTAGAGGACATGGTTACTACATATTTCCGTTAGGCAGTATAGACAGAACCGGTTTAAGGGTTTAGCCTGGTTGTGAAAGCCAGTTAGACCAGGGGTTCTCAAACTGGGGGTCAGGACCCCTGAAGATGTTGCAAGGTTATGGTGGGGGGGGTTGCAAGCAGTCAGGCCCTCTGCATGCTGGAACCCTTGAGAGCTGGTGGCCAGAGAGCAGCGGCTGCTGACCATGTGCCCACCTCTGGAGGCAGCACCACCCTCTGCAACAGTGCAGAAGTAAGGGTGGTATGGCATAGGGGGTCGTCGCTTGTTTGGCGGGGTTGTCAGAGCTTGAAAGGGGGTCCCAGCAAAAAAAAAAAATTGAGAACCCCTGAGTTAAACGCTTCTGTGCTACAACAAAATATTACAACAAGTTCCTTTGACACAATTGTATTTGTAGTGTGGAAGGAAGGAAATGTCCACATCATAGTTGAGACTCTTATTGACATTTTCTCCTTATCCATTCAGTCTAATTTTAAAAAGACTACATTTCTGAAGTTTCTGCCTCAAAAGTGGGTTTTGATTCAGCTTTGGCACATGGTCTGGAGTGTGGTGGGTGGGTACGATTTTTAATTGCCACTTCTTGTGTTGTGGGTAGGTATGACCTCAATCTTCAGGGCAGTCAGTATACTTCCTTTACATGTGTGAAATTAATTTTTCTAAAAATAGCTTTGTATTGTGTGGGTTAAAAGATAAACTTTGTTCAATGTTTGTATGTGTGTAATTTCTTCAAACACAGAATAATGAAAGAAGTATTGTAAGCAACTTTCTTTTACTCCGATACCTTGACAGACATTTGTAAAAATACTTTAACTTTGACAGAATTAATTCAATCAAATCACATGCTTTGTATTTGAGTGATACGAGTTCTTTTATATTTTGTACTCCATCAAATATATCACAAGCTTACTAAATTTTATGATGTAAGCAGAGAACACACAAGTTTTTAAAAACCAAAATATTATCCTACTGGCAGCCCCTAACTAAATATATGATTAGCAGGATAATAGTCAATAGTGCATGTCACAAGTGGATTTACAAGACTTTGTAAAAATCATAATTGCCCTATATATATATATATATATATATATATATATATATATATATATATATATATATATATAATACACACACACATATTTTGTGTATATATCACTATCTCTTAAATTACTGCCAACCATTTACATTTTTATGTGTGAGGAAGGGTAAACACAGTTCCCACTTCATTTACAGAAGGGGATGGGGGAGAGAAGGGACACCTGAGATTAAATTAAATGGGTTAAATGATTTAATAATGATTTAATGAGCGGAGCAGGGGTTAGAGTTCAGAAATTCCTGGCTCCCAGTGCTACACCTAGTCCACTAGAAAAATACTGTTTTCGCGGGTTCGTTGTGTTACATTTTAACACATTATTGAATAACCTTGTTTTTCTTCATATTGCACCTTGCAGAATCATGATGATATCATGTCACTATATTCATCACCTGTTGGTATGGCCATGCAACTGTCTATCATCTCTAAGACAATAGACTGCCATAACTTCAATCTTCAGAGAGGCGTATTAGCTTTTCAGGTATTTAGTCCTTGTCTGCCAAATGATAGGGAAACAAGCTATTTCAAACAAAAGGGCAATTCCTTTTGGGGATTTTGGGAATTCCACCTGTGTGGTTGAATAGTAACAAACCTGTAATTTAGCCCAACAAACCTGTAACTTAGCCCCTTCCCAAAAAAACAGAACCCACAAACGTATAAATAGCCATATTAACAAACCCAGCCAAAAATCAACTGCATGAATTGTTCATAACAGCCGCTGTAAAACACGGAAGAAATTACAAGGTAGAACTTGTTCATCTGAATGCTAAAATAAGAATAGTTCTGAAATTATATTTATCTATAAATATTAACCAATTTGAGACATTTGGAACTTGTTCCTTGTTTCTTAATTTTTGGGAATCTGAGTCTGGGTGTCACAGTGTATTACTAACTACATTACATAACTACTCTTATAGGATATAGAATAGAGTATAGAATAGAGTAAAATGCAATGCAGTGATAAAATCTTTCTGGAGAGCACTTAACTTTAGGCAGTGGAATTTGATTGGCTGAAAAGAACAATTTTAAGCTTGTTTTAACTGAGTGCAGGTATATAGACAGCCAACTTAATGGCTCCAGAACAAGCACATTTCATAAGAAGGAATTAAAAACCTGTTTGGAGAAACTCTTAGAGAAAGTCAAAGGAAAACATACCATCCCAACCTGACAGTTTTTTCTGGGAAGTAATCTGTATAATTTTCTCAAACAGTTCAGAGAAGTTGCTTATCATGCATACAGCTAGGAGAGCTGTAAGTAAGCAAGGTGCTAGCCATTTATGCAGGCACCATGGTGATGTAAAAGTGACTACCAGAGTGGAGTTCCTGGGACAAGTGCACTGCAAAACTGGGATTTATAAGTGTGACTTGAAGAGACTATAAGTAAAGTGGAGGGAGAGGGGTCTTGAAAGGGATAAAGTAGGCAGTACAAAGATCAAATAGGTGCAAGGGCAAGGCTGTACTTGCCATGTGACCCTTAATTACTGTCTGAACAGCTCCATCTCAGGACTTAATAAATAACTGTCAACTCTCTCTTGTGTTATATTGAGATTACTTTAAACCTCAGTTTTTGCAATGAACAGCAGCAAAAGGAGGTGAAAGAGCTAAAAGTTATTAATACTTCTGGAGAAGAATTCTTTCTCTTTCAGATTATTTTGGGTCTTGGTTATTAGATTCTGATTTCTGACTTGGTATTAGGGACTATAATGGGATTTATAAGCATGACTTCAAGAGACTATAAGTAAAGCAAAGGGAGAAGTTTTCACATACATTTGGAAGAATTGTTAACTGGAATTCTTAACTATCACCTTTTGTGACAGGGAGACAATTGACTTGTCCTCTGACTATTTTTAAAAACTTATCTATAATTGATATACACATCAAATTTAGTAATCCTATAAATCAGATGTGGTGATAAATACATTTGTCTTGTAGGAGAATAATAACAATTGCAGATTCTGGGTCTGTATAATCTTTTGATTTAGAAAGATGAATGCCGAGACACTCTTCAGAAATAATTGACACATGGTAACATTTAAACTGTCATATTTTTTACTAAAAGAATACAATGTATTACCTAAAATATATAGTAACTCATAACTGTTCAAATTATATGATTTCATACTCTTTAAAGTTTGGGGTTTTTTAAATCTAAAGGGGATAATTTGCAGCTTGGAATAAGGAAATTTGTAGAGAGTGGTTGGCTATATTGGTGAGATGCCAGTGGAAACGCATACTTCACACTTTGCTAAACTGATAATTATCCTGTAAAAGTACCTCGCATTTGAATTGGGAACCAATTTTACTTCCATATTGTGACTTCTTCTGTATTCTTATATGTGCTTATATTTTCACTGTGAAAGTTCCTGGTCATCTTTGTTGTCAAGTCCTTGGTTCAAAGATTTGCAGGTAAGGCCTATTTTTGGTGTTGAGTATTTCTCTCCTAGTGTGTTGGCTGCAGTGTAGGTCTCATCATGGCTCGTTATCTTTCACACAGAAAAGCATAAAAGATTCTGGGCATTCCAATATGACCAACCCCAAGAACTTTCATGATGACTAGTTCCCCACAAAAGATGATCTTGTCTTAAATCATGAAAGTTTTGAAAAATGTTGGGTTTGATTTATTTGCCTTCTGGGTTTTGAGTCTTTAAGATACAAGTGAGTCACATTTTAAAGCTTTTTTTCCTACTACTGTGATGGCTAGAAACTCATGTTTTTTAAATGAGCTGATGTTCTCCCTTAGTCCTATAACTAAGAGTTTGAGCTTTAAAAAATCCATTTAAAAAAAAATGCAAGCATTCTGAACCATGATCAGAGACAGCCCATATGAAACACAAACATAATACATTAATGCTTATAGAGTGAGTTAAGTAACAGAAAAGATGGAACTTACTCCATGAACGTTAAGATTTTGCAGAGAAGAGAAACCAGTAAAGATATATACTTGTATTCCTCAAAAACTAACAATGGTTAAGGTAAATGGCTCATCAATAAGTGTGCCAATCTTGAAAATAAACAAAAGCTAAACACGGTGGTCAGCAAAACATCCAGGCATCTTGTCTTCCATTTGGTAAATGCCCAGTAAAGTGGCTGAGGTCTGAACATATGTCTACACTGCAATTCAGCACCCTGACTGTCACCGGTCAGCTGGCTCAGGCTCATGAGGTTTGGGCTATGGGGCTACAAAACTGCAGTGTAGACCTCTGGGCTTGGGCTGGAGCCCAGGGTCTGGGATCCTGTGTGGGGGTTTGGTCCCAGACCCCAGGCTGCAGCCTGAGCCCAGAGGTCTACACTGCAGTTTTGTAGCCCTATAAGTCCCAAGAGCCTGAGTCAACTGACCTGAGCCTGCCATGAGTGTTGAATTGCAGTGTAGACCTGTTCTAAGAGGTCAGTCTCAGACAGCAGTCCCTCGGGTTATTAGTCATTCTTTCAGCACAGGTGGTACAATTGAAGGAGTTCACAGTTGCTCCTTTATAGAGTCCCTTGTCTCTGAACGTTACCCAAACTTAACTGGTGTAAGAAAAATGCTAAAACAATATTAGCAATTTTAAATTTTGCAGGCTCACAGTGAAATTATTTCAGTGCCACCTACTATTGTAGCTAATCATAGGAGTGGGTGAGGATGGGATATTGAAGTTCTAAAGGGCAAGCATTTAGAAATCACAAAAACAAAAATAGAGAGCTCTTAAAATGGAATTGTGATAATTTTCTTATACCCTACTCCTAAACAAGTCTTTAACAAAAGTATAATAATATCATGGTCTTGGCTGTACAGATTCCAAAATCAATGAAAGCAGTTGATGTTCTTAAATATTTTCTCTACAGCTGTAAACACATTAATTTGTAGAACATCAATATATTTATAAATGTCTAAAATACTGTAGGATACTTGTATAAGGAGGTTTTATCAATAGAAAATGTACTGTAAGCAGTTAATGTATGCTTTGAGAATGAAGAGATTTTTAAGGGTCTGGTTTCATTCTGAATAAGTGGTTGAGTAATCTCAAATTACATTATATTGCAACACTAAGAAAGCTGCCATATTTATCAGTGTAGAGCTTGTTGTCAAATAGTCGAACACTCCAATATGGAGTACAGGACAGCTACAAAAATAGCAGCTAAGACATTAGTTCAAAACATCCTACAGTATTCAAGTATGGATACAGTATGATGTTAATATAAGTAATAGTTGCAGAATGTGTTGATAGTACTAAAAGGGGTTTTTCTCTTTACTTCTCTCATTTTTGTTTGTTTAAGAGAAGTGTAACCAAAATTCTACTGAAAGCTTTGAGTTTTTCAAATCATATTTCAATTAAAATGAATGTTGCATGTACTTGTTGAATACTCACTCTTGCAGTTTACTACTTAAATAACTGCATTTATTTGTTCATGGACATAGCATAATATGTTTTCAAATGTTATGTGTTGAATTAGTTTTCTGGGACAGAGTCTAAATTCTAATACTTGCCAAAATACATATTAATCCACTTAGCTGACAGTATTTGGAAACACCATGATGGACTACTAAATATTTACTAGCAAAAGATGCTCCTTTTAAATTTCTGTGGGTATATTCCCATTTAATTAATATATAATTTGTTAAATTTACTAATATTCAACTCAAAAGGGAGTCCTCAAGCCCTTCAAAAACAAACAACCCCCACCCCCTCACCACAGTCTTCTTGGAAGGTTAACAAACTAGGATTTTACTGGAGCAGGAAGCAAATTCCAGAGCAGAGTACTCTCCTGTGGAGTCCAAAAGTGGGGACTGTTAACCAAAGCCCAGAAGACTGGAATAGTGTATGGAAAGAAGTATTTAGAGTAGCCAGGACACAAACCACATAAGGCTTATGTTTAAAAGAAAAAAAAGTTTGCATTGCTCAAGAAAGTAAATTGATCAGTGTAATCTGTGGAGCACAGGTTTTATATACGCTATATATGGAATGTCACTAAGTGGGTTGCTGTATTTCATGTTAGCTGAAACTTTGAAGTGATGAAAATTAGTCTCAGGTAGGCCACACTGCAGTAGCTAGATCTGAAGGTAATAAAGGGATCAATAATGGAAAAGGACTGCATTTGAGAGGAATGATAGTAGCTTCTGATATGATGCTGAACAAGTGAATGAGGTGAACGAACTTCTGGCTGCTGCCTAGAAAATATTGCTAAGCATTTCAAATATATGAAAACCTGCTAGAGCAAAACCTTTACATGTGAACAGCAGAATTTGTTTAAAAACAAAAAAACAAAAAAAACCCTATCACTAGTTTACATGGTGCCTAAAGAAGAAAGTTGCATAGCTTTCTGATCATGTAAGAATGGAGAATGGAACTTTGGTATTGAACTTGAATTCTTAACTGTTTGGCTTCTGCCTCAAGTTGATGGGTGGAGAAGGAAAGAGAAATATACTGAGTGAATCAACTTTAAAAAAAAAAAAAAAAAAAAAAAAGGCAATTTAGGAACTTTACCAGTTGCTCACTGAAAAGTAAATCCCCTTCCTGTTCTTATGTGGAATATTTGTAAAGAGCATGATTTAGTTAACATTGTGAAACTAAAATTAAACTTTATATTTTTCTAGTTGGGTTGGATGCTGCTGGTAAGACAACTATTCTCTATAAACTGAAGCTAGGAGAAATTGTCACCACAATTCCCACTATTGGTAAGAAAACTCACGATTTGATTTTGATCTAATTTAATTACTAATGTTAAATGTGATTGAACTACAGAAACATGTACTCTAAAATCCTCAAGTCTCCTGAAGTAGAAAAGACTTAAATATTTTTCATTGTAGGACCTTTATTTCAAGAGCTGATTAGTGGGGTTATTGGAGATGCATGTTCCCCACAATAGAAATTAGTACAGAGTTGGACTTCTAGAGAAATTCACATTTTATGAAATTTGGTACTATTATAACAAAATAGAAACATGTACACAAGACTGCTCATCAAGCTTTGTTTAGAAAGTAAATCTGGCCATTGTCCTCCTAAAAATAGTGACTTCACAAATTTGACTAAGTAAAAGTTATTGCTATAAACGTCAGTATTTAACCACTTTCTTTCTTTCTTTTAGGTTTTAATGTGGAAACAGTAGAATATAAAAACATTTGTTTCACAGTTTGGGATGTTGGTGGTCAAGATAAAATTAGACCCCTTTGGAGGCATTATTTTCAAAACACACAGGTATGAGTTCTACATTTTTACCACTTAAAATCTGTTGCACACACAGTCATATTAAAACGAATGCCACTGTGTACCGTGTCTCCAGATAATGGTGTGTCACCATTTCTATTTCTTTGTCCTGAATTGTTCCCCACCTGTCTGCTGGAATTCTGGGGATCTTTGGCTTCTTGTTTGTTTAGTTGGGTTTTTTTTTTCCCCTTTTCATTTGGAAGGCCTCATCTACACACTTTTGCCATCATAGCACTGTCAGTCAGGGATGTGAAGAGGGGTAATTCCCCCTTATGTAGATACAGTTATACAAGCAAAGATGTGCTTGCCTTTTCTCTAAGGGAAAGAGGCAAAGGAGGAATGGTAGTTTTTACTATACCAGTGCAAGAGCTGTTTTATTGGTATAGTTGTATCCACAGTAAGAGCACTTTGCTGGTCTAGCATACCAGTATTCCTATACCAGTAAAGTGCTCCTAGTATAGACATAGCTTAATATAGTCTGACTGGCCTAGACTGGAGTCCCCTTAGGCCCTGCCAATATGGCTCCTTAATATGCCAGAGGGGTCACTGCGTTATGTGATGGACTTCGTAGCCTCATTAAATGTGATGCTTTGTCTGCTAACCTCCTGAAACTGAAGTGGGACTTCAAGTAAAGAAGTAAGTTAATGCCTAACTATCCTAGTAGGTATTCTTTCCCTTCTGACCAAACTGTAGACAGACGAGAGATTTTTACTTCAAGTAAAATAAATATATATACACATGCACAGGTTCTAAAAAATGTTGTTTTTGACTCCCTCTGCTTATAAAGTATCTAAAAATGTTACTGGAATACTGTTAATCAGGATGATGTTGCTGGTTTGTTTGGTGATCTGGGCCATATCAAGTTGACTTTGCTGCTGCTTTCATTGCTGCAGGGGATTACAGTGTGCTGTTTAGATGGTTAGTAGAAAGGCAAGGAATTTCTTGTCTCTCTACACCACAGCAGCAGAGGAGACTCATGCTTGTTGCTGTGCTTTGTGCAAAATTGTTGCCAGAAACTTCTCTCTGCAGCAGCACAGGCATGATGCTGGAGCATGCACAAATAAGAGTGTGTGGTGGAGTGTGACTAGATGAAGGGACTGGCACAATAATCTAATAACAGCATATCAATTGAGGACCAAAAACGTTATCCAAGTGACATCTTCTGGCCTATTATAGGAGCATCACCAGGGACCTCAAAAGGGAAAGAATTCTGTTTCTTCAGAGGAGAATAGGCTGAACTGCAAGACCTTCAGATGTGGATCTTAAAAAGTGGGGGGGAAAAAAAACTCTTTAAAAGAAATTCACTGTCAGAAATGGGGTTAGAAACATTAGTAAAATAGGCCACTTAAAAACTAACATACTTAAAAGACCCTCTGTTTTATAGGGTGCAGGATATATCAATATTGTCTCTAGGTAATGTATCTTTATCTTTATTTAATGCAGTGGAACATATGAAAATAAGGAAAACTACCACAACTTGGCCAGTTAGAATTTCAGGGAAAGATGATCTGCAGACCGGTGTCTGGCAATCACAGCCTCGTTTGTGGGGTTGGTTTGTTTTTTTGTGTGTGGTTGGTTTTGGTGTGTTTTGTTTTTTTTTTAACCTTTCTGTTCAAATAAACTGTGAAAAGTAAGTTAGGCTATGTTCATGTAAAGTCTGCCAGTGACCTAGCTGAAGAATGTCTACCACCTCCTCTAATCCATTATCTTTCTCTGTATATGTTAATTAAAAGACTACTTCTCTTTCAAACTTGCATTTCTGAGAAGGGAAGCAGCAACAATTGTACTCCTTTGCAATAGTTGATTTCACCTGTTTCTTACAACAGCACTGAATGCTTAAGTTTTATGGTGACTTATCAAAGCTACTTTTTTGCAGGGTCTCATTTTTGTGGTAGATAGCAATGACAGAGAGAGAATTCAGGAAGCAGCAGAAGAACTGCAGAAAATGGTAAATATCTTTTTGGAACAAATTGATATGTTCTATATTTACTTTACCAAACCAGATTTTCTGAAAATGGTGACTATGCCAGTCTTGTTGAAATTTAAAAACCTGTACACCTTCAGAAAGTCTTAATAGATGAATCATATGAGAGGTCTACAATTCCCATTTTATCTAGAATTAGTTAGAACATGAGTAGACTGTAGTTCCAGAACTACTAATGACTTGATGATATTCCCTTTGCGATATAAAACCCAAAAGAAAGGTAGTCTCCATTGGCAGTGAGCTGTCTATGAAGTTGAACTCTAAACTGCTGTTTGAAACAATATTGCTGTACCTGCATTGGTAGTTAGTAATCTGTCAGAAGCTACTCACTGATTTGGGGAGAGAGAATGAAAAATCTTACAGCATTTTGCCCATTTATTTCTTAATTGGGTCTCTTTATCTGCTTGTTATAGTTTTTTCCATTTAGTTACTAACTACCATGGTCTCTTATTCTGTTAGCTTCAGGAAGATGAGCTGCGAGATGCAGTGCTGCTGCTTTTTGCGAACAAACAAGACTTGCCAAATGCCATGGCGATCAGTGAAATGACAGATAAATTAGGTCTTCAATCTCTGCGTAACAGAACTGTAAGTACGGAAATTTTAGTCCAACTTTTTAAAGTAAATGTAATCTCCCTTTAAATTTAAAGCTTTTGTCTATTTTCTGTGGAAAGATGTAATGTGTGTTTGACATGTAGAAAAGTACACTTTCTACAAAGACTGACCTATAAAAGCACACAACAGTATATGTAATAGACATAGATAATCAAGAGCATAATAAAATGCTTCATTACTCACCTTTGTATAGGAAGGTACAAACATTTTCAGATCTTTAAATATTTTGGGCCAAGTTTTAGTTGTGTATGTTGGCTTTCCTCTTCTGTTCTTTCTTTTGAAGAAAGACTGAGAACTGCATTGTGTCCAAGAGCTTTCAGGGAGCAACCTATGGTAAAATTGCCCCACAGTATAAGGGAGGCTTCATCTACACATCTTTTCTGGGGACTTAAATTTACTGATGTGTAAATCCTCATTGCATTTGTGCATTCCTTGCTTTTCATGCCGCCAGTTATGGCTTATGTCATTATGAATTGGTTTTAAAAAGAGACTGGTGAAATGATGTAGTAAAAATTCCTTACCACCATTTCTCAGTAGCACCTGATTAAAACAAAGAATTTTAAATTACAACAATTCTTTTACACTTTATTCATCTTCAATTTCACTTTGATTCTTGTGAACTAATATAATGTGTCAGAATTTGGGTGGCTGATGCAGCAGGAGAATCTTCAAAACCCAATTGCTAATTGAAATGTAAAATTTTTCTTGAAAACATCTGTTTCTATTAGGATTTGTGGTAGTGGGCAACAAGTTTTGAAAAACATATTTGTTGGGTTCAAACTACATGAAATTGTGCTGTTTTAAAATACTCTTGACTCCTACATATTATCGGTGTAATTTTTAAGTTTTTTACAGTATGTTCACGGTTTTTTATTTTACATTTTTTGTTCCATTTTAACAGTGGTATGTCCAAGCAACCTGCGCTACACAAGGAACTGGTCTGTATGAGGGACTTGACTGGCTGTCAAATGAGCTGTCAAAACGTTAACGCAAACTGGATGACTTTCTCACCCAGGGACATGTTTGATATAAGTGGTCTAGGCTTGTTACAACAAAATTAGTTTGCATCTTGTTTATTAAACAGTATCTGGAACAGGTTTGGGCAGGATATTACAGCGTTTCAACGTATTTTGTTGCCAATTATTGTTTACCAAGCTATATGTTGCAGAAGTAGCAATGTGCTTGGGTTAAAAAAGCAAACTCCTTAACTTGGAAAAAAAAGTATCTTCTGATTTTACTTCCCTTGTTAGGTTAAATGCCTGAATATAGTTATTGTGACACCTTTAAAATCTGTTTTGAATACTTTTTGAGCCCCAATAAATTAAGTAATTTTTAAAAGATTTTTTTCTCTCTGCTACTTCAGTTTACTGATACCTTGTTATTTCATTCCTCAGACAGTCTGCTGATTTAAAAATGTAGCATTCCATTTATATTTATTTCTCTCCCTTGCCAAAAAAGACTTGTTCCAGCCAAAAAAATGCTCTAAAACACTATTCAAATCTACTGCACTGAGGAACATTTTATTAACAGTGGGTTCCATCAGCCCAACTTGCCTTTGTGTGAATTGGATTTGATGGGTAGCATAGTTCTGTGCTGGTTGCAAAGAGCTCATGTTTAGGTGGTTTTTAATATTCAGCAGATTGTCTTCCTTTATATTATATCTTTTTATGTTGCATGTTGCTTTTTGGTATCAGCCTGAATGTTTTCGCCCAGTGTATCATAGTTCTGCTGAAGTTTTACTGTTTATTGGTGAACATATCTTCATAAAGAGAATTTTGGAAAAATCATCAAACTCAATGGATTAGTTTCGTCATAACCTACTTGGAATTATTCCTAATAAAATGATAAAATGCATAGTTTTGTGTATGCTCTTATTGAATCTTAAATTTGTGAAACTGATATGGACATTTGACAGATGTTTTGTTTTTCCATAAATTGAGTTTTTCTATAGTTTGAATGTGAACTCAAATCTCAGATTTTTCACTTTTTTTGAGAGAGGGTCCCTGAAGATGGGCAGGTAACTTGTATGCAGTGCAGTAGGTAATCATCATCAAGGCTTAAATAATTCTGTAAAAGTGTCTTTTGAAGCTGTAAATCTAAAAATCCTTTTATGATGTTCAGATATGAAAAGACTAACCATTAAAATTGTAATAAAACAAATACAAACTGCCCAAAAAGCATGCATGTCTGTTTCATAGTTGGAGTAGCAAAACAGATGAGTTCTGGTGATGGTTGCATTAGAACTTATAACTTGGAAAAAAAAATATGGGATTTATTCTGATACTTTAGTAATGGTGACAACCTGTCTTTGAAAATCCAAACAAGTTCTTGAGCTTCACCGGGTCCTTCCTTCCTTCCTTCCTTCCTTTTTTTTTTTTTTTTTTTTTTTTCTTCCACCCCAAAGACATATCTGAACTTCCAGTAGCAGCTTGGAATGTAAAATAAATGAATTCTAGCTTAACTCCATTTCCATTAGTGTTCAGGGTGTTCTGAATATCCAACAGACTTCTTCCCCACTTCATTGAAGATTTTTGGCATTTTAGGGGGGGGGGGTAGGTCTGATTAACTTTCAGCGCAGATGATAAAGTCTTCACTTTCTATCAGTGCTTCTGTTCCACTACCATATTCTTAAAATGCCCCAGATTTAGCTAGTCATGGAGGATGGGGGGTGGAATTTTTTGGGAATAGTAACATTTGATTAAATTATGCATTCCTTTTACAATTTATTGGTAAGTGTGAGGAACATGGAACAGCTGTACATATAATATTCATTAAATAATACCTCTATTTAATTACTATCCTCCTGTTTGCTGCTTGGGTGGTTTTTGGGACCTCTGCGGGAACTCCGTTAATAGCTGTGGATCAATAAATCTCCAATACTTAACAATACAGACTTCAGTTCCTTTGGAGGTTTATTACCACTATGCTCTGATCAGCAGACTGGGTGGTAACACCAAATGGGAGGGAATCCAACCAAGAAAAACTGAGTTTGGGAGGGATTAAAAGCCTCAGCCCTAAAGCTGACGGAATCAGAAGGGGAACCAGTGACAGCTGGAGATGCACTGATTCTCTTCTAGAAGTTGGAGTCTGAGGGATAATTCTAGCCTACCTAAGTCTCAAGGGAAGTGCAAAGATTAAGTAAGAAATGTGTAGGCCTTTTTGTTTCTAATCGTTATTCTCTGTGATTGCTATGTTTTTATGGATAATTAAACAATGCTTTGTTTTGAAGAAATCCTGAGTCACTGCATTTTTCCCTCAGACTGCAACTTCTAAAGGGAGGTCTTGAACAGGGACCAAACCCAGTTGGACCTGATGAGGGGAGGCAGTTGGTAAAGGGGTGCTGTAATCTGAAGACCCAGTGTAAAAGTGGTGTGGATTGCTAGATTCCACTCTGAGAGAAGTGCAGGGACCAGGCCTTTCACTTGAAAGAGACACTCATGGAGAGACTGAATGAGGGGTCAAAGGTACAGCTTACCCTGAACTATGTCCGTAACTGATAATTCTTAGATGCTCATTATCTTGGCTACCAGTCAAACTGCTGAAGTTATTATTCTTATGAAGTACCTTAAAATATGTTGAACTGAACGAAGTATTTGAAAAATTTGCTTCTGGGTGGATGGTCCAGGGGCATCTCATTCTGCTTCTCAATTATTAAAATTATGGTCTCGTCTGCTAGGAGTTCTGTCAGGACAATTTGATCTTAGGGAAGAGGGAGCTTGGCTAGTCTCTTGAGAAATCCCTTTTGGTAAAGCATATGGCAGTGTTGGTGTGCTGCTCTGGAACGGGCGAAGAAATAAGTTACAATTTATAAAGGTATATCAAATAATGGGATTTTATGTATGCCTCATGATGGGAAAAGAATAACCTACCTCCTCTTTGAGGGATTGTCCACACAGATTCCACTCTTGGTGTGCATGTGACCTATGCACATGAGATTGGATTCTTTTAAATAGAAGTGTTTATGTGCCTGATAGATAAGGTCATAAAGGGCAGGGAAGCCTCAGCTGGCACTCAGTTCCTTCTTAATGCCCATAGCTGACACTACAAGGTTCGATCTTTCAGCCATCTTGCTCTCAGCAAGAGACATTCGTGCAGGTTGGTAGTTAAGGTTAGTTGTGGGGTTTATTGTTTTGGTTTTTGTTTTGAGATCGGGCTACCTCTTACAAGTCCCACTTTTCAGTGACTTCCTCTGAAAGGAGCCAAAAGCAGTATCGCTTCTGGGACCTGAAAAGCACCAGTTCCCTGTGACTAGGGGATAGAAAGCTTTCCCTAAAGCTCTTTCATCTAAAAGCCTGAAGGTAGCGTCCCAGTCTGATGCTTCCACACTGAAATCCAAGCTGGCACTGTTTTGTCATGCAGTGTAAGGATTGTGTTTCCTCCCGCACTGGGTGCCTTGGCACCAAGTGGCCCCCATAGAGACCCTCTATGCAGCACTGTGTACCATCTTGGCATTACCTGGTGCTTGGAACTCACTATATTGCACTGGTGTAGTTTTCATCCAAGGACCTTGCTGTGGCACTGGTACCAGATTACCTTTTATCAAAAGGCTACAAGATGTCACTGTCAAACCACTGTCTTCCCACACTCTCCAATATATAGGGCCTCCACCACTTTTTGCCATTTACTTCAGTCTTGTGCTGGTCTGTTCACGCTTCTGCATCTCATGTTGATAGTTTTGGCCATCTCAATGTTCTGCATAATGTTTTTCTGGGTTACCCCTCCCCCTCTTTTGTTGCATTCATTTTGATGGAATAAATGGGCCAAAGGTGTTTAACATGATTCAGTTGCTTCAGCATTAAACAGTGTTAAACAAGGTCTGGGGTTTGACATACAGAGACTTCAGCCTGCTTAGTACCATAAAAGCACACCATTAAAAATCTTTTAAATCTTTAATTAACTGTTCCTTTTTCTCTGTATCTTCAAAGCATTTGAAATGTAAAACTGTAAATAAGGCTTTAATTTTTATCAAAATCCCTTGTTCCCTTTAGCTGGACAAATTTTTTTAAAAATTTTTTTAGAAGGAAAAAACCCCTTGGCCGACAGTTTCTTAGAAGGTATAAAAGATGGTCGTAACTGTCCTTTTAGAGGAAAAGAGAAAATTAGTTGAGATTAGCTAGAGCTGTTGCTGCTGCTGCTGCTGCTCCTGTTAAAATCCAGTCCCATTGCATCCCAGGTAGTGGTTGGGATTCAACTGGAGCCAGTGGACGTGGTGGTGTCATCTGGGTCCCTCTCTCTGGCCTGATTTGGACATCTCTCAGGATCAGGGTGACAAAAGCCTGGGGTCCCAGGCAATAATGGGGTTGGCAGCCATGATGGCAAAGCTCATTCCAGCAGTCAATGTCTGTTCTTCATATTTCTCCCACCCCCCCCCCAAAGCCTTTCTTTAAGGACTCAAACAGGGAGAGATGTGTGGAATAGCCCCTCACATTGTTTTGTCCACCAATTTTGGTTCATTAATTTCTGGTTCTACATTTTCTGTGGTTTTTACCAGGCATGATTTCAGCATAATCCTTGAATCATCTAAGTAGACCTTTTTGTTTGAACTAATTCAGTTTTTCTGTCTGTCTTTCTTGGACCTTTTCCCATCAACATTTGTTATAGGTTATTGTGACTTCTTACGAACTTCCACATACCTTTTTACAGTTGAGCTTACAATCAAAGTAAATGTATAGACCCAATTTATAATAAATCCATATTATCACTTGTCATGGAAGTTGTGTTGCTGGAATCCTTAACATATGTCCTAAATATGTCTATTGTCTTACCATATTTGATGCTTTAGATTGGTTTGTTCTTAGAATTTCTGATGTTGCAAGAAACTCTTTCCAATGGACTGAAAATCTTTTGCAGCATTTACTTTGGATTGAGTTGTTGATTTTTACTAATTTCTATTGTAGATTGAGGGAGAAATCCCTCAGAGGGTACCAAGAAGTCATCAGGAAACCACAGGGAAGACCCCGCCCTGGTATTCACTGTGTTCTCTTCATTATCCCTACCAATCATGGCCAAACTGGCTTCTCCGGAGTGAGACCACATTCTAGGAAACTAGCTCTAGAAATTGTAAATGATGTTAATTTCTTTCTCTGAAGGAAAAAGTTCCAGGTTCTTCACATGTCCCAACCTCAACTTCTAGAGGGTAAGGTGAAATACAATGGAGGATATCACTCATCAGAACAACAGCTGCTTGCCATCTCTTCATCATCCTCCTCTCCAGATGAAAACATTGATTCTTCCATCCATGACTTCAATGAATGAGTTAGTCTTCCGGGATTTGATTAAAAGAATGGCTGAGACACTGGATAACCAATGGAGATCATTTAGGACAAGTAGCTCAAGTTCCTTGATTATCTTTCAGCCTTCATGTATGGAGAGACTGGCTTGCCTATAAATGGTGGGCTACTTGAAGTGGCCAAGACAATTTAGCATGTATCTGTCTCAATCTCTGCTACTTCTAAAAGAGCCAACAGGAGGTACCAAATACCTGCTAAGGGATTCAGATATTTTGACTAGTACTACATTCCAGGAACTCTTGCTGATCAGGTAGTTCAAAAAAAAAAATATCAAAACTAGCCCAAATCCACCCTTTGGGAGACAGGCCCAAAGAAATTACTGTTTGGGAGAGTGGTGTATTCCTTAGCAAGTCTTCAGAGGAGTGTAGCAAATTATCAAGCACTAACCTCAAAATATGATATCTAGCTATGGGAGAGACTCCCAAAAGATCAACAAGAGCTACTCTTAAGATCCCTCAGTCAAAAGGTTAGTTCACAGCCTGGACAGCACTTGATTGAAGCAGCATTAGATGCATCTGATCCAGCAGCCAGAACTATGGTCACTGCGTTAGCAATGAGAAGGTCCTCTTGGATACAGACATCAGAGAATTCCTGAGGGAGGTCCAGGTTCCTAAGGCGGACCTTGCAATTTTGGGCAATGAGCTTTTTGTTAGTGGTATGGATGATGCACTCGATACCCTCAGACATCAGAGCAACTTTAAGAACTTTAGGTTTCTGTGTCCTAGTCCCAAGGATGAAACATGAGGCAACAACCCTTTTCTAGACAGAAATTGCAGTCCCCATACTAGTGGCAAAGCTGTCATCAGAGTCCCCAAGAAAGAGGCAGCAATTTCGATGGCAATGACCCTTTGCTGTTTTGTCTGCTTCAGTCTGCAGCATCAAGCAAGGATTCTGATTGTCAGAGTCTGGCCAGACCACCAGTAGAGCCATTTTCTGTCCATTCCATCTCCTCCCTTCTTACCCTGGCTGGCAACCAAGTGTCTGACTGAGAGGCCTGGACTAGGATAACCTTGAGCCAGTGGGTCCTCAAAATAATCAGCAAGGGTAGCCCATGCAGTTTCAAGCTGTTCCAACCCTCTTCCTACCCCTCTTCAGGCCCCAGTCTCACAAAATTGGAAGGTGTGAAAGTGCCCTCTGAGTTATGGGTCAGAGGCTTTTACTTCCCCTACATCTTAATCCTAAAGAAGACTGGCTGACCAGAGACAGGAGTTTGCAATAGCCTTGGCAAATGTCTTTCATCTGTTCTCCCAACTAGGACTCCTTGTGAACTAGGAGAAATCTTCCTTCACACCATCACAGACAATGGAATTCATAGGAGCTATGATTGTCCGTGGATTAGCCACAGCCTACCTGCCAGAGAACTGGTGCCAGTCTCTCAGAATGATAGTAAATGACTGGAAGTTTAACCCAGTAATGATAATGGGGATACATCAGGGGTTTTCCCTGTTGCTGTGTATATATGTGATACATTTGCCAGACTTCACCTTGAGTCTGTACAGATGTGGCCATGTACTTTCCATCCAGAGACTGAACAAAAGTCAGTCTTTGACCTAATCCCATAAGAGTTACCTTGGTAGCAGGACCCGCTGAAAGAGATCCAGGTTTTGCCCACTCCTTGACTGATGCTTGCTACAGGCTAGGGTGCCTACTGACCCACCATCAGTGGCAAGGGACATAGGCTAAAGATTTAAGATTACATATGAATATCCTGGAGCGGAAGGCCATTAGGCTGTTCTGCAGTCAAATCCTGATGAACAATGAGACAGCACTACATGGTATATCAGGCTCCAAAAGTGTCATCATCAACTTGGAATGGCCTTGCTATCTCTGCCTTCCACCTGGTGGCAACAACCTGGCACACTTCTTAAACAGGCGCACACCATGATGATCTATGAATGGTTACTAAATGCCTAGCATGGACTCCATATTCCATCAAGGGGGGGACTTGTAATCAACTTGTTCACCACACTGAACGGCACAAAGTGCCCAAACTTGCAATGAAGCCATGACCCGGGGCTTGTTGCAGGACACCTTTCTTGAGTGGGTTTGAGGATTTCTCTGTCTGCCCACGGATTCTCCTGATCCCCAGGATAGTTATCAAGATATGGAATGATAGCTCCTGAGAGGTCGAGATAATTTTGGCTGCCAGATCTCTGACCGCCTATACATGTGACAGATGTGGTATCTCCGAATCAAGGTCAGATCCTGCATCCAGACATCTGATTTGTTGAATGATCGGAGCTACAGGTTCAGAGAATTCTTAAACAAAGCAGAAAGTCTTCCGTGAGGAAGACCTTACTCCTCCCAGGGGAAAAAACTTTTTCCAAAGGGGCAATCTTAAATAATTAGGATCCTGTTAGGTGCCAAAGCAACTAAACTATTTGCTGCTCATGAAACTATTAGCATTGGCACTCAGTTCTTTCCAGCACCAGCCAGCAGCAATATTGGCATGTTATACCATACATCCACATTCAATCTTCTCATTCCTAACACTCTAACTTCCTTACCAGCCTTCTTCATACATAGGTTGTAATTAAACATCTCAGTCCCTGATAGGACCTCAGTCATTCTGAAGGAGCCTCCCTTTGAGCCATGGTTGGAATGCTCCATATAATGCCACACCATTAACGTGTTTTCGGGAACGCTGCCTTGGCTAAACTTCATTCATGAACTATTTCATCAGTACCGCTCCATGAGTGATTTGCAAATAGGAAAAATGCTTAATATATTAAATGGGGAGCAGCTCTGGGCTGTGTACAATTGCATTGTAAGCATTTTCTGTTAATAAATTTTTAGGAATACACTTTTTTTGTCAGAACATGTATGAACAGTGCTGCAAAAGAAAAAATGGGGGGGGATAGTATAATATGCAGTGTGCACAGAAAGTCTAAGGCCCTACTTTATCTCTTATTAAAGTGGGGCGTGGGTGGGCCCATCTTAAGGCAAGAGGGGTTTGTGACACCACCACTGCAGGACTTCTCTGTGCCTCTACCCCCGTGCCTCGCCCTAATGTAAAGGTTTGAGGGCCCATAAGAATGGACACTTTTGGTGCTTGCTCAGTTACAGAGAAGGACATAGCTTGCAGCAATATTCTAGCTGTCCCTCATTCTCCAAGCAAGTGAAAGCTACCTTTCTGAAGTTCCTCTTAGAGAGACCAATGCAGGCTTCCTTGGCCACTGACCGAGGGATACAATCAGGCCTCAGTTGGATGTATTAATGCCCACCTGAGCTGTAGTTTTACAGCTGCCCTCCCAGGTCATGTCCATTTAGTGGACCTATGGCTGAGGCAGAAATGAGCCAAGGTGCAGGGTCCTGTCCCCAATAATTGACAAGCTGACACACAAGGGTCACTAACCACATAATTAGTCTCTGGCTCATTCCTATGAGGGCCATAAGCCTCACACAGCTCCTTCCTGTGCTCTGGTGCTGACTTCCCAGTCTGCATAACTGCTACTCTAACTTGGCAGACCGCACTACTCGTGGGAGTGACCCTTCCACCCTGAGCCTGGACCCAAGTGCCTTGGTACCTGGATCATTGGCACTCATTGACTTGTGTAATCATGTCCCCCTCTACCTTTCATGTTGTTACAGATTTCTTCTATAGTACCCGTTCTTGACACCAAAAGCATAATGGGGGCTGTGTGTATTATCAGGGCCCTGGGATGGGACTACCCTCTCTCTGAGGGACTGAGAGTGGTGATATCCAAACTCCAAACCTTGAAGTCACCAGTATACTAGGTTAGAGAGCTAGCCATGCTGACTTACTCCTCTCATTTTGAGACAGAATAGCCCCTCTCTTTAAGGATGCTTCCTTCTTTTCCTCCTCCTGTGCTGAGCCTCATCTGCCTATTCACCTTCATGCCTCCTACCTCCCTCCCATCCCCCACAGGTAACACAGTAGAGTCAGGAAGACATTCTAGGGCAAAGCCTCTGTCCTCCCCCAGGCCATGTATCCTCCCCTCAATCCTGCCACCACCCATTGACATATTGCAATTACTTTACTTCAGAACTTCTCCAGGTGTGGTCCATGACCACAGAGGGCTGCTTGCTGGTAGACTGAAGAGCTGACACACTACATGCCGGTGGCTCTATTTCTATCTAAATTGCGTTGAGTTAGAAATACATATTTTTTCCATGTCAGCAGTCACATTAGTTACCAGACAGGGTGTGTTCATAAATGAAAGGTAATACAGAAGACATTTGTATTAGAATGTGGACCAAACTATGAACAAGGCTTAGAGTCCCCCTCCCCCTGACTCCACACAGATATCTGTACTGGATAACTTGTTCTCAAAAGCTACAAACAGCAGGCAGTAAATGTAGACAATACAGTGATGCTACAGTTTGTACTTGTAAACTATGGTGGACTGGCTATATGATGTTGAACCACAGAGGTATAGGGCACACTGCAGTATAGGCAAGCAGAAAGCAACTTACTGTAGACACATACATACAAGAACAAAAAGCTGACTGCCCCAGAGTTCCTCACCTCCACTGGTGAAATACACAAAGTGGATTTAAGACTCACTCAAAGCCCTTGTAAAAAAACATCTTTAATTAAAATATCTTACATGCAAGGTGCAATGGATACATCATTGGTAAGCAGGGTGGTGTAAACATGTACCCAGGGCATGTTGTTTTTACATATGTCTGATACAAAATGATCTTATCACTTATTGTCAAGCACCCAAAAGCTTCACAGACAAACACTCCCTGCTAAAGAGCTTACAATCTAAATATGAAATGCAACAAATGAAAACAAAAACAGAGCAGCAGGTAACAAGTTACATTAACATCCCACAATAACTTACACCAGTTGTGCATTCATAGTAGTAGTTGTAGTAGTTATATGTACAGCGAGTGTTAATTTTCCATGGTCAGTGACCCCTTTACCCATATTTCCCCACCATCCTCCAACCCTTAGTTGTCTGTTAACACCAAACCCTAGTCTCTTGGTTAAGGCCTGGTCCACACACCCCTTTTAAGAATTCTCTCTCTTCTTGCCCCCCACCCCCCAAAATAGAAGAGTTTTAGAAAGTCATTCCTAACATCAGAAAAGGCTCTGAGGGCTAGATAGATAGTTAACTGCTGGCTGCTCCAGCAGCAGCTTGTGTCTCTACTCCCATGTACAGCACAAGGGGGAAGGCTCCATTCCAAAAGAGTGTCCAGGAAGAGGTAACAGTGCATGTGCTCAGGCCTTATGCCCTGGGAGCTTTCCTCCCTTTACTCTTGGTGAAAGAAAGGAGTTCCTCTCCTGGCCTGCTCTTTCTACCTTCCTCCACCATGGAAGAAGTAACAGCTTCAGTCTCTGTCCTTGCCTAGCAGCAGCCACCTACCCTGCAAGGAGGCTCTACAGCCCCATGAGGTGCCAAGTAGAATGGCAGTAACTGAACCTCCCCCACCCCACCAGTTTGACTGGTACCACTTGTCACCTAATGAAGGGTTCAGGTCATAGGCTTAGTTACTACATTTTTTTAAAAACACCAATGAACAATTGCCCACAGCAGCATGTGCAATACTATGAACATGGTACCAGGGTATTTATTACTATGAGGTACGTGTATGGACCTTGTTTGAGTGTCAGATTAGTTTGCACTGTTTGGTTGTTCCTGGGTCAAGCTACAGGAGCAACGTTAGATCAGGTTTTTTGGATGTCCTAAGTCTGTGCATCCCCATATTTTTCTGTTTAGCATCTTTCTTCACTTTGAATATTCAGTTTAACTTCTGGTTTATGAGGAAGCTACAGTGGAAACTACAATTTCTAATGTTCCTATCTGCGTGATATGTGCCTTTTTTGCTTTTTTATAGTGGATAGGGTGTGAATTCTACCTAATTTTTCAGCATTGAACATTCAGGGCTTGTTTTGCCCTGGAAGGCACTCATAACTAGAAAAACCAGTCAAATAATGACACTGATATCAGAGTTGAGGGAAAGTTATCAACTGAAAAACGGAGCTTTAGTAAAACCATATCAATCTTTCATTTGCAGACACCTCTTCTGTTTCTATGACCCATATTTCAGAGAAAGGAAGCCATTATCACAATTCATATGTGGTAATATACTTCAGCCTTAAACATCCCCAAATATCCCTCAGCAAAACCAGGAAAGACTAGACTTGATATTTCTTAAAGGAAAAGTGTAAGCAAATGATTTTTAAAAGGTAAGAAAATCTTTCAGGTCTTCTTTATACATGATAAAGAAAAAAATAGAGCAAATCCAACTTTTACAGATCTTTGCAAGTCACTTTTAAACATTTCCTCCCACAGAATTAGATACATATTACTTATGTGGAGTGTTATTTTCTTTTCTCCCCCACTCAGGAAGAGGTTGTTCTCTAGAGACAACTTACGCTTCCCTGCAATCAAAAACTGACATGCTAAATTTAAAAAGCTCCCTCCCACCCAAACTGTTAGGAAACGGACCTAAAACTTTTAGTATTTTTTATTGCTAGATATAGATTATAGATAACAGCAGGAATCAATACTCAAAAGTAAATATAGTTTACATATTTTTATTTTTAGTCAACTTGATATTGGCTTACAATAAGGAACAACTGGTCTTTAAAATCTGATTTTTTTCATTTATTTTAAAGTCAAGAAGAGCCTTTCAGGGGCTACAAATACATTAATAAGTGGGCAAGGATAATGTTTCCTAAACCATTTTAATCCTAAATTTAATACGGTTTTATGTTGATTGTACAAGTCTATTCAAATGTTGGTAGCTGGTTAGAAAGTACCTTGTCAAAAGAAGTATAAGTATGCTGAACATGCAGCTTGCTAAAGCCTAGAGAAGCATCAGGAATGCTAAATGAATAAGATAATTTATATTTTTGAATGTGTTTAAAAAACCAGAGATGACATTTGTCCTGCATTGAAAATAGTTTTGATTTATTCAACACAAGCCATTTGTTTACCCTCCTTTCTATCCTATTGGTTCTGAATTATATAAACAGGGTTCAGTTCATGTGTACTTTTATAGAAATCAGATTAGATTCATACATCTGTAACAAAATAATCTCTTAATCAGTTAAAAACACCTACAAAAAGGTATGATAATCTAACTTTTTTCTTTTTTAAAACACCCCCATCTATCTTAAATATATTTGGATTTCCTATTACTGTAGAAAAAAGGGAAAGGAGAAGCTACGTCATGCAAATGTTATGAACAGTCAGACAAAATGCGCGATAAGAAATGTATAAATCTAAGTAACAGGCATGTGAACTTTTTTCCAATAATCAGTCTAGCTTCCTTCTTTATAAACTTACATACAAGCCTGGATACAAGTTAAGTTCCCCTAAAGTAAATAAATTCCTTGTTTAAAGGCTCAGAACAAATGTCATGCAAATATTAGTCTATTTCCACTTTAAATCACATATTAGTGCTATATGATCAGAAGGATGAGACACACTTGGCAAGGCCTGATGGGTGGTAACTTCTTCATGACTTGGCAATGGAATTACTTGTTCAACTTCTAAAGCATTTATGTCAATGAAAATGTAGTCCAGGCATCCATGAAATCCACCAACATAATTTGTATAAGCAGGATCTCCACAAGCACTTTGCAGTTTGAAAGGATGAGTTAGAGACATATTGCATCTTTCTTCATCTCCATTAGAGACCCAGTCTTCATGATCCTCACCAATATTGCCACAGTTGATAAAACTATACATTCCAGTTGAAGGTGTACTATTAAAATCCCCACAGAATATGACAGGTATGCCAGGATACAGATCACATGTCACATGCCTAAGGTGAGACAAAGCTACAGCAATTTGGATGAGACGGATGTTTCCACCTACGGACATAAAGCATGTTAATTAAGTGTTCTATTTTTTCTGTAGTTTCAAATGATTTTTATAAATCACTGTTGACTGACAGTGGCAATATAATTTTAAAACTGTTAGCAAGGCTTCAACTTTAATGCATGATTGTAGAGATTGTGTACCTTTAAACACATCCCTGTATTTTCCCTCCCAAATAAGAATGAATCTAGAGAAACCAAATAACTTCTTTGCTAAGGATTGAGAAGGGGCCTTTTTCACACCTGCTCAGTTCTTCAGTCAATTTCCTGGCCCAAAGGGCCAGTGGCTTCACCCCACCATCTCAGTGCCTTTCTTCTGTCCCTATACCCCTTAGGAACACCAAGAAATAGAATATAATCTCCTCTCCTAGTTCTTGAGCCTAGAAGGGAGACTTGTTTGACAGGCCCAATTTGCTTCCTCTATTGTCAACACCACAACATGGCTCCATCAGTTACAGCGAGGATAAAGGGAGCCACACTCTAAACTTTTCTATATTAGCAAATTACAGTTTGGAAGAGGGATATATAATACAATCCTCTTTGCTTCAGTTATATTCTGAACATTCCCAAGCAGGACCACACTCTATCATGATATAACACAATCCTCCAACATGGTTGATGTAGCAGTTAAAGATCCATTTTAAGAAGGAATGAACTAAGGAAATCTTCCATAAGATTTTTCTCCATAAGAAAAAGTGAGGAAGAATTGTAAAAAGTAGTGAGAAATCCTTCCATTCACAAGAGTGTGAAATGAAAGTTCTAGTGATGCAGGGAAAATGCTACTAAATCTAGCTAGTAATAGACACATAACATCAGCAAAGTTACCTTTTGGATGCCAGTACAGATGAGTATTGGCTATACAAATCTTCCTCGAAGGATCATTTGTAGACTGAAGAACTGAAACCTGCATAAAACAGCACTCTTTTACAAAATGTTAAATCAGAATATGCTTTGCAGACATGAGAGATCCTATGGAGAATGATGCATGATTAGTGATTAATCAGCTTTAACCCTGGTGACAATACAATTCACATTGTTATACCTCTTTCGACCCATTATTTGGAATACTATAGTCAAATATTCTAAGCTTTAAACAGTGTGAAGTGTGCCTGACAGGAAATAGCCCATTGTACTAGCCACACATGCCATTAGAAAATTCTCCCCCACAAAACGCCAGGACCCTTGACACATAATACTTCATCAGTTCTAGAACTAGTAAAACAAGTGTTTGTAAAATATGTCATTTCACAAATTCCAGCAATATTAAAATATATTTGCCAAATACTATTTTACCAGCCTTGCCAATCAAATCTGCATTTGCTATATTTTTTCTTCTGCATTTCACTCCATCTCTTTACTATAAAAGATCTTGGTGTAGCTTTTCCCAAGCTTTTTCCTTCTCTATTCTTCCCCCTTTGCAGCAACAACATTGGAGTTGTTTCTCTGCACTGAGAAAGCCATCACTGCACTAGTTTGGGAAGTTAACTTTTTTTTTAAACGAAAATTTAGATTACTATTAGGCACGAGGGAAAGCTTGCTACTCACACTAGCCCTTGGGGTAAATAGAAGGAGATTATAGTTGTCATTGCCACAAGGCTGCATGTCACTTACTGAGATTTCTGACATAGGCCATGATCCTGCAAACACTTATGTGGATGCTTAACTTTAATTGTGTGTGTAGTCAATGGGTATCAGTGGGTCTAGAAACATGAATGAAGTTAAGCACACGCATAAATATTTGCAGGATTGGGGCCTTAATTTCCTGAATGTCACTAGCAGCACAGTAAGTAACTCACATGCACATCCCACTTGTATATCTACAGTGTTTCAAAATCAAATAACCAATGCCCCACAGTTTATTAAATTTAGAATAAAAATATTTTCTAAGCTAAAATCCGATCTAATATGTTAGAAGATCTGACACACGCCAATGTTCTGTTATATCATAAGAATCCATATTATAATGATTTGTAGACAGAAAGAAACCAAAGAAAATGAATACATTTTAATTTAAAATTGTCAAGATCACATTTTATCAAGCCCACATTCTAAAGGGCAGAAACGAGGGGAAGAAAACTGACACTGACTCTGCATACCCACTGGTTGAATGGCATAGACAATGACACTATCACCTATCCTAGATCTTCAGCAGGTTACCCCATCCAAGTTCAAAAGCCAAAACACATTTCCTTGTTTTATACATTAAGCAGTGAGAGATTACCTAGTTTTCAAAACCCTCCATAACTTGCTCCAGCATGGTCTGACTCAATGATACCTACCCTACCCACGATCCCAGCACTGCCTGCCTGAGAACCTTGTACTCTGCTGCTGCTCTGTCCCTTTTCTCTTTCCTTTCACCAGGAGCTCTATAGTGGCCCTCCTCTTAAACCGGTCCAGCGCCTCCCCCTAGCCCCACAAGCCCGATTTCCTCGGAGCTGGATACACCCAGTTTGTGTCTACGGCTGTAGAAGCGGCTGGTACCTGCAGCACGGAGGATCTCTGCAGCACCTTCTCCTGGGCTAAGGGGTAGAGGGCCAGCTTGTCGCGCAGCTCCTTGTGCAGTGAGTCGGAGAGCAGGGCCTCATTGAAGGCGATGTCGTGCTCGCTAAGCAGGCTGAACTTATCTCTGCGGTAGAAAGTGGCCAAGCCCTCATGCTGCTTCTCCTTGATCCTGAAGAGCCCCTCAAGACCGAAGGCGTCCAGCGCCGGGGCCAAGCTATCGGAGAAAACTGACTTGTCCACTTCCTGCAAGCAGATGAGATCGGCGCTGTAGCCGGCCAGCTCCTTCTTAAGCAGGTTCTGCCGGTAGTCGAGCTCCAGCGCGTAAGGCGCGCAGTACGGGTAGAGCACGGTCCGCGAGTGCTCGGTCTGGGCATAGATATCGGCCAGCACGTTGTAGGAGACGGTGCGGATTAAGCCCTCCCCGGACACCTTCTTGGTGTAGAGGTGCCGGGAGTCGAAGGTACAGGCGCCGGGCCCGGCCTCCACGGGGCCGCTGCTCTCCACTTCCCGGGGGAGCCCGTAGCGCTGCTGGCTGTTGCCCGGGGTGCAGTGGAGCTTGAGGCGCAGTCCAATGTGCGCGTTGGTCGGGGTGAAGACGCGCTCGCTGACTGGGGCTTCTACCCAGACGGCGCCCCCGGGGGAAGGCTCGTCCCCTCCGCCCCCCGGCTGCTCCCGGTACCAGCGAAAGAGGCAGTGCTGGGGCGCACCGAACTCGGTGCGGATCTTGGGGCAGACGGGGAAGCCGGCGAGCAGCGAGCGGGGCAGCTGGAGCTCGGTGACAGAGGGCGGGTTCCGCTCCACCTGGTACTTGACCTCGCCGATCTGCAACACGGCGCCGTCCTGCCAGGCCTCGGCATTGGGCACGTCCTCGGCCACGGCCTCCCCGTCCCGCGAGAAAAGGCGCACGGCGAACGGCCCCGCCGGCACTGGCTCCCCGGCCGGGCCCGCCTCCGCCCGCGCCTTCTTGCTCTTCTTGGCCGCCTTGGCATGGCCCTTGCCGGCGTTGGTGGCGATGCGGGCCAGCGCCCGGCCCAGCGGCTCCGTCTGGTCCCGCTGCATGTGCTTGGCGCTCCCGTCCCACAGCACGAACCACAGGCTCAGCTTAGGCTCCGACGGGACGCAGCGCACCACGGCCCGCTCCATGGGGCCAGGCGGGCCTCCGCCGGCAAGGCCTGGGAGATCCGCGCCGCCGCTGCTAAGGAAAGCGGCCGATCGGCAGCGGAGCCTCCTCGGGCCGGCAGCGGCTCGTAGCTTCCCCCACAGTAGGCTCCACATGAACCAGCCAGCCCGGCATCCACCATTCAGCTGCCGCTGAGTTCCGGCTCCGGGCCGCGCGCCAAGGCAGCTTTACATTAGTGACAGCACATTCACTTGCTACTACTGCCCCGATGAAACCGGAAGTGGAAATTCGCGCCGGGGCAAAGCTGAATGGCACCTCGCAAGTGCCGATGGGTACTTGGGCTGTTATAGGTCGGAAGTGACGAAAGGGAAGGCCCAATCACGGGACCTGCATTTGTGATTAGAGGCAGCGGCCGGAAGTGTTGAGTATTTATTTCCTGTGGTAGATGTCACGTCTCCAGCGAGCTAGTGGGTGTTAGGAACGTCTGTTCTCGCTGAGCGCGTGCTGTAGGAGTTCGGGTGGGAGCCAGCTGCCTGGGGTAATGGGCGCCCTTTTGTAGCTCTCGGCGCCTCATCCAAGTGGTTTCTTGGGGAAAATAAACTCTGCTTGGGGCTTTCCAGGAAATAGCCCTCTTTTTCCTCTCCTAAGATATTAAACTTAAGTGAGGACCGTGCATGTTATCATTCCCCTTCTGTCCCTTTCTCCAGCTCTACCCAGCTGGGACAGTTTGGATTAAGTAGGTTAACTAAATACTAAATATTTCTGATATTAAGGGCAAAATCCTGCACCCCCAGAGGGAGAGTCCTTAAACACTTCCTAGAAATGAACCCGCAAGAAGGGATTCACTCTCCCAAATAAGTGAGATGTGAAAAGAAGACTTGTCTCCTGAGAAATTTCAGACTTTATAAAGTGTTCTACCGCATATCACAGTATATGTCACTGATGTCTGAGGTTTGGATTTTTTTTCTATTTACCTGGTTCAGAATGTTTCATGTTTACTGAAAGAAAGAAAACAATAGAAATAGAACAGTTCAATCCCTTAAAGATATAATATCTGTGAAAAGAGCCATTTTAGAAAAGTGTTAATCATTTATGTTTAATTAAACTATTCAAAATTAGGACTAAGACCTCAATCCTGTAGCTGCCTCTCTGATCATTCGAATCTGCTCACAGGGAGGCAGTTGCAAGATCAAGATGACCTTAGGTAAGTCATTTCATGTCTGTGCCTTAGTTTCTTTATGTGTAAAATAGGGGGAAATAGCTCCTTGGTAAAGCACTTTGAGATCTAATGATAAAAAACAGTATATAAGAGCTAGATATTACTATTATCACAGTGGGGCCTTGATAAGTCTCATCATTTCTGTAGATCAAAGGTCCAGTTTGTGGTTTTGTTAACTTTATTAGGGAAGTTAGCGATGATAACTATCTGTTGAAGTTATATAGCAGTCATTACTTTAGTATTTGAGTGCCTCACAAACTTTTTGTAATTTAATTTATCCTCACAATGATCCAGTGAGATAGGAACATCCTATTATCCCTTTTGTATTGATAGAAAACTGAGGCACAGAAATGGGAATTAGATGCCTAAATACCTTTGAGGATCAGGGACAGAGATTTATGCCTTGTCTACACTAGAAAGGGTTTGACTGTATAACTTATACCAATTTCCTAAATAAAATTAAGGACTTTTTTGCCAGTTTGACTGCATCTTCTTTAGGGATTTTGTTGGCATGCCTATGTTGGTTACAGCTGTGATTTTTTTTATGCTTCTAACTGATATAGCTATTCTGGCATAACCTTTAAGTGCAACCCAGATTTAAGTGCCTTGACTATGGTCATGCAATAAGTCTATGGGAGAGCAGGAAACAACCTAGCTTTTCCAAATCCCAGGTTAGCACCCTAGCCACTGGACCATCCTTCCTCTGTGAATAAAAATAAAGTTGCTTATGTATTCTATTAGAGTTAGTAGTGGTATTATAGTTCAAAGCTGGAAAAACTCAGTATCTATGTAAAGTCCTGATTCAGCAGTAAGTGCTGAGTAGATTAACGCACACACACCCCCAGCACCTGTGTTAGCTTCAGGGCTCCATTCATGCAGTTCATTGCAGGAGTTAGGGCTTGCATTTTTAAATATTTGCAAGATTGCTAAAATCTTTTGCAGACCTCTAGTATCTTGGGACCCAGATATTTAGTATTTTGGTTCTTAGTGATTAATTAATACATTCACATCTATGTGGAAGGTACATTCTCTTTGAGAGTTTAATCGTTAGTGGTATGTGCACATCTCTATATATACTCCACTCTGGGTGTATTGAAAAATATTTATATGAACAGAGTTCAACATGTGAAATCAGTTGAACTACGTAAAATAACAATATTCTGTAGAGCACAGATGTGTAAGTCTATCCCTGGGAGACCCAACAATAGTGACATGAGCAGAGCACAGAAAGCTGTACTCCAGTTGTTCTCTCCCTAGGTGAGGCTTCTTTAAGAATCTTCAGGGATAAAAGGGCTTTACAGGCATGGGATCCACTGAAATGGCTGCAAACTGGGGGAGGGGGAAGGAAGCTGCTGAAGCCCAGTAATTTGCCTGGAGCTTGCATTCCCAGTAGGCACTTTGTTTAGCATATAAAGTCACAGCTAATGTTGGCACAACAACGTGGACTTCCTGCTCTGTGCAATTCTCTCCCCCGGCATTTCTCATTGCCTCTCCCCTCCCCGGGCGGCCCCAGTAACGATCAGCAGAGCGCGAGCTGCTGGGGGCTGAACGTGAAGGTCGCTCCTCCCTCTCGGAGCGCAGCTGAGGGAACGGCGCTGTTCTTGTGGCCATGGCAACCGCGTTGTTGATCCTGGTCGCGAGCGCAGCCTTCGCAGAAGCTAGGCGCTGCCGCAACCGCCCAGGCCCGCTCTGGTCCCCTTTGCCTTGTAGGGACAACGAGCCTCCGGCCCCTTGGGGCCCAGGCAGCGGAGAGAGGTGAGGAGGGAGAGGCAGCGGTCCGGAACCACGCCCTCTTTCCGCTGCTGCGCCGGCCTGCTCGGCTTGTGCTGTCCTCCGCAGGACAGGGAGCGGTTGAGGGGCTGTTAGAGGCTATCGCTGTGCTGCTCTCCCCGTTGCAGGGGGCAGGGAGCGGGTGAGGGGCTGTTACAGGCTGTCGCTGTGCTGCTCTCCCCGTTGCAGGGGGCAAGAGTGCTGCAGATTGTTTTGTGTTCCTTATGGCAATGCAGAGTGCTCGGGCAGTGAGTGAGTGGGGATGTTATAGGCTGCACTGCCTTCTCCCTGGCCTAGCACTGGGCGGTGAATAAAGTTGTTTGAGGCTGCAGGGGAAAATTGGTAAATCTGTCATGTACATGCCTTTCATCCTAAAACGGCTCATGCACATACCACTGTGCAGCCTAGGACCCCAACGTAGGACTACACAAAGACCCCCAGAGGTGACTTCTGCATCTGGGGGCTGGGGCAGGGGCAGGCACCTGCCTGCCAGCCAAATGATACATTTATCCTGGTACTCTCTGCCTAGCTAATCTGTATATCTATATCAGATTTCTTCTGCCCTGTTTTCATTCAATTCCAGTGTGTATTTCAAAAATGAGATGGAGCCCTGCTTTTCTGCCCTCTTGTGATGGAACTGCTGAAATGCAGCCTTGGGTTTGCCTAGATGGCATAACATGTTTCCTAGGGCAGTATTTCTCAATCTTTTTGATACCAGGGACTGGCTTGCTGCTTTCCTAAACTGTGTCAGGGAGATCTCAGAGACTGGTGCTGGTCCACAGACCAGTCATTAAGAAACACTGTTCTAAAATGCAATTTGCAGGTCAGAAAATGTGCTCTGTAGCCATACTCATCAGAGGGTGAGGATAAAGCTAATAACAAGGCCCGATATTATTGCAGCTGAATTCAACCAGCTGACAGTTTCTGTGTCTGCATTACTTTCTAGATAGGACAATAAAATATTAGACTTATAGGCAACTGATGAAATATGCAAATGTATATGCTGATTAGCCAAAGCCTCAGGCTCCCACTAAATTGATGGTAAAGTCTTCAATGTCAAAAATGTAATTCAAAGTATCCTTCAATTTTGAAGCATTTACCTTAAGTTTTCAGACCAAGATGTTCACGCTACTTCCTGTTGTAGTCATGTATGTGCGTGTAATTTTTTATGAGCAATCTGCATATAGAAAGTAGATTCAGTCCTTTTATATTGGGGAACCATGAGAGGAGGGAATAGGGGATATTGATTCTATATAAATGTGCTTTGCTGGTAAGTTTCTGCATTTCCAATTCTATTTTTTAAGCCTGAATTTGTGATTGCTGAAGAGCTTCCTTCATTATAGTCTAGCTTCTCTTACTATTAGATGTTGCAGTGAAGTTATAATCCTGTATATTCATGTCATCAGAGTTGTTTCTGCTCCCCTCACAGCCTGAGTCTCTGCCCTATCCTCAATAGAATACTTGGATCTTGAATTAGTGTCCAGACTCTCCCCATCCTGTGGCTTAGCTTTGTCTTTTACTTAGGAACAATAACACAACATAAACCTGAGTCTATGATGTCCCTGAATTTGGGTTTCTTGAGGGTTTATCTCTAGATCTTCTCTGTCTTAATTTCCTGTCCCTAGAGACCCACTTTAATATCCTTTGTAGCATGGATGGAGTTAATGAGACATCTGGCACCCATGAATCAGCAGAATTTCAGTCGTTTTTATGCTGGGTGCTAACTGGATCAGCAGAGCCTTGCCACCCTTTTATACTCTATTTCAGATTTTGCATGCTCTGTACATTGTGAAAACACAAGACCTAGAGTATGCAAAATGTGAATTAAACGTGCAGACTAGTAAACCAATTGCATTGGATCCCCTGATTGCAAAATATTTCACCATATATTGTTTAACTATGTGTAGCTTGATTTTCATTAAGTGAGGCCAGAAGTGTGTGTGTCCATATTTAGATGTGAATTTGCATGTCTAGTTTTCCATATGTTATTCTTTTTAGTTGTATTTCAGTAGTACCTAATCTGAGTTAGGCACAAATGAGAAGATACAGTCCTTGCTGTGAAGAATTTACAATCTAAAAGGGGACAGAAAAAACAAAACAAAACCAAAAAGGGCTGGGGAAAGGTATAACATACAAGCAAAGTTGGCATGGTACTGACAGATACATGTGTAGAAGCAGGGCATTGGAGTTCAGGACTCTCAGTCTGTCTTTTGCTCTTAGGCTGGCATGAGTTTGATATGCTGAGGCAGCAGCACACCTAGCCCCAAGGAAGCCAGTTAGAATCTGCCTGTCTCACATTATCTTTAAAGTTCAGTACGGATCAGTCTGTTAAGTATCTCTGAATTGTACTGTCTATGAATCGTTTCTAATTACACGACTCAAACACGTAACAACTTGGTCATCTGACTGTCCATTATTGCAACAACAGGCTGTGTGGTCAGTTTGGAATCTTTGAGTCATCATCTTCTTGTTCTGCATTTACCATCTGTAGAGTTTGCTATGTTGATTGTCTTTCTGAGGGACAAACTGAAGATGTCTCCAGTTTCTGTTGAATGCTCCATTGTTGGTCTCATCACATATGATCTGGGTGATTAATTCTTTTTCTTTACAATAGTTGGAGTAATCTGTTTTTTAATTCGTCCAGTTTGACTTTGACATTCTATACCAGGCAGTTCTCTAACCAAGTGATGTCTATTATAAAAGTGTTTGTAAGCTCTTCTTGCATTTTTATCCAGTCTGACTACTCTTCATGTCTGCCACTTTGGATATAGGTTCTTTCCCAAAGTTGGAACAGTAGTTCTGATTGTCTTCCCATCAGGAGTTGTGCTGGACCATATCCAGTAGCTGTTATCAGTGTTGATCTGTAATTCAAAAGTTCAAGTAATGGATCGGCTGTCTGTACAGCTCTTTCAGCCTCTCCATTCCCTTGTCGGTAATGTGGGCTGCTAGTAATATGGTGGAATGACTTAAATTCTTCTGCAGTAAATTGTCTGTTGTCTGTCACTAGTTTTTCTGCAATACCGCAGAGGGAAAAAGTGCACTTCAGGTTCTCAGTAACACTGCAACATGTTATGTCTTTCAAGTACATTATTTCTAGATACTTGGAAAAATAGTCCACTACAACCAGGTGATGATGTCCTCTGAAAATTCACATAAATCTGGAGCTTGTCTCTTCCAAGATCTATATGGCAGAGGTGTTTGTATACTATATAGTTCAGCACTGTCTCTTGAGGTTACTTGTATTGGATCTCCTTTCAAAAGTCCAATATCACCAAATTCTCTTGAGTTCCTCCACCTTTCTTACTAGGCCCATCATCATTGCCACATTGTGGCCTAGAAAGTTGTTGGTCTTTGATCACATGCACTCTGAATGCATAGTTTTTGTCTTTGTAAATTGTTTCTGCGGTGAAGTGATCCATGCAGTTCAGAATACCTCCAGGACTAATCATGTCTGTGTCATGTGATTTCACCTGTGGGAGGGATTGAAAGTGATTCTGTGTCTTTTCTGAGATAACAGTCACATCTGCTCCTGAGTTAATTTTAAAGTCAATATTCTTGCCATGAGTACAGTTTCACTCTCCAGGCAGGCCCTGTGTCATCACATGTGATAGATCTCAGGAACAAATGGCTCTTGATTGTCTGTAATATGAATCAATTCCTTGACTGCCTCGATATGGCAAACAGCTGCAAAATGTCCATATGGTTGTGCATTAGTTATGCCTCATGCCTTTGACTAAACATATATCTGTTAAGATATGACTTTTTTCATATATTATACATCTAGTTTAAAGGGCTTTGTGGTTTATCTGGAATTTCTTCATAGTTTCAAAGCTTTTATGGTAATGGCTTTTAGCACTCATGCTGTTTACAGCTTTTAGTTTTAGGTTTTTCAGGTTGCTCCTGCCTTTTTTTCTGCTGTTTGACTAGTCCAGACTCTTCTGCTATCTCTATAGCTGGGGGTGGATTTAAGTCTATCTTTTAGTGTAATTGCTGTGAGAGGCTTTTCTCTGTTAATTCAATAACCAGCCTGTCTCTGATACAGTATTTTCATGTTTTGCAGTACCAAAATCAGTCTTCAGCCAGTGCATGCAGCGCTCTTATAAAAGATTCAACATTTTCTCTTGGATCTTGAATTCTTTGATGAAAACATGTTCTTTCATAAACCACATTTCTTTGAGGTATAAAATATGCATCAAACATAGGAATTATTAATTGAAATTATTAATATTTTGAATTATTAATATTAACATGGGAAATCACCAAACATCAATTTAACCACAAATTCCTTTATTAAATTCAAAGGCCAAAGGATACTTTAGGCAACTGCTCTAAATATGCCTAAATAATAAGAATGCACTACATCCAAACAGTAACAAAAATTTATAATCATTTGATCAGGATACTTACTAAAAGGCTAACCCCAGGGTTGCTTAGACCCATGTTGGTCAGTTCCAGCATAGTCAGGTAGGTATTAGCAATGAAGTTTACTTTTTATGCCCCTTAATAAACAAGTGATGTCATTGCCAGTTATTGACTTCAGTTAAAAGCCAATAGGAGATAGTTCACCCTTATTTCCAGTCTTAATACAAATTCTTTCTTCCGAAGGCCTTTCCTCCTCATTTCTTCCCCTCCTTCCTGCTGACCAACAACAGCTATTTTGGTGCAGCTGGGTTCACATAGGTAATAACATTGGTATATGGGGCTAGAAGGTCCATGTAGGCTCCTTTTAAGAGAGATTCTTTTTGTCTTATTAAAAACCATCTGCAGTCACCATTATTGGTCAGAGGCCTTCTTTTTAGAAACTTCTCCTTA
This sequence comes from Emydura macquarii macquarii, assembly GCF_026122565.2. Taxonomy (NCBI): domain Eukaryota; kingdom Metazoa; phylum Chordata; order Testudines; family Chelidae; genus Emydura; species Emydura macquarii. The sequence goes on along the minus strand of NW_027131105.1, from coordinate 12,101,116 downwards.
TCTCATTAGTTATTCTTTCATCCAGACATCCTCTTTATTTTATTCCTTTTTATTCCTTATTTTATTATTTTCAAGGCCTTCTTTCCACTTGCTTAGTCAGGGCCTTTCATTACAACACATAGTTGTTGCAGAGCCAGGAAACTTTTAGACTGGAACTATCCTTAGTGGGATATCTACTTAGTGGGATATCTACTTTCTACCTAAACTATCCACTTTTCATCTGGAGGACTTGTCTATTAGAAGAATGGAAATTTCTGCAGGTATGCAGATTTGGTACATGCATGCACAATGGAGTATTCAGATGCTCAATTTTCACGCACAAAAATAGGTACACAAAAATGCAAACAGCCTCTGGCTTCACTTTGTGAAAACCAGGCCCATGGTATTTCAAGGCTATTTGTAACTTGTAATTGTAAAAAAATTCAGAAATATGAGAAATGAGGGCAAAATTTTATGTATTTGTGTTCCCTTTTATTACATACTTAGGTTGGCTAAATTGCTTGGACACTACAGTTTCTGAGATTGTCTGTGTTTTTTATATAATGCTGATCTATATTCAGTTCTGTTAAACAACTGGAAGGAAGCCTGTTCTGTATTGAATAGCTAGAGTGGGGCAAATGCTAAATTAAAAAAACAGAATCTAAACAACAGCATATAAAGAGAGGCCTAAACCTGGTTGGAGATAAAATTGTCTTCACTGGTCCATCAAAATCTTTGAGATCAAATTTGCATGTTCACAGCTTGTGTGATGATGGAGTATTTTTGTTCACTTTACACATCTTCAGGGAGCAGATGGCAAGTGTGTTAATCTTATGCAGACTTTTCAGGTAGCAGCTTTCTCACCTCCTCTCTTTTTTCTTCCTCAGAAGTTCCCATTTGTCTCTTGGATCTCTGTTCTGGTTTTGTCTCTTCAGATAAAGTCACCAAACTCAGTTATCTTTTGCTCATCCCTGAGTTCTCTGAAACCTCTTGCAGTTTTCTGCACTCTGCTCTGTAGTTTTTCTCTCTCACTGAATTCTTGTCCTCACAAGAAAGAAGATGTCTTGAATGACTTGCCCATTCAGTTTCTTCCTCCCCTGGACAGTGGCATAGTGGTCTCTCTTTATCTCTTTGGTATGGATGATGGGGAAAGAGTTGAGGGATTTAATGCACCAAGTTGTGGCTGAGCAAAGAGCAGAGAGTGTGTCAGTTTCTCAGCCTACTGCCTGTCATTCTGCCTGGAGTGACACAACTGTGAGTGCCTATCTCAGGGCAGACTGTTAGAAAACGGGTAGACACCCCAAACTGGTGGTATGTTCTGTTATTAGATTTCACCAAGCCAGTAACCAATGTGAACTCCTGGGTCACTATATCAGTCCTACCATAGAGTCACAGACAGTCTCCTTAGACTCTCTGGTCTGTCTTGTTACCCAGACAAACTGAACTTTGTGGTAAAAGGTTACTTAAACCTAAAATCACACCACATGAGGTTTCTCTCATTCCCAAAAGACTTATCCTAAATCAGTTGGTACTCCAGATCTTACACCAAAGACAAAGCTGACACCAATTCTGAAGTAAACTAACTATAGGTTTATTAGCTAAGAAAAAAGAATGAGTTATTGAGAGGTTAAATCAGGTAAAATATAATTACAGGTAAATCACAGTTTGTAACTCCTAATGATGTCAGTGTTGTAATAAACTGCTAGTTTCCCAGAAGTCTTTTCCAGGTGTCCAGAATAACTCTTGGGATCTCTGTCTTCTTTCAGTTATTCTGTCCTCTTAGAATCCTAACAGTCCAGAGATGAAGGATCTTTTCTTGAATCCATATTTATAGCTCCTTTACACTGAAATCCAGTTGATAATGTCTGTACCTAGGTGGGTTTTTTCTTCGATGACAGATAGTGAGGAATGCACTCAGAGTTCTTGACCTTGATCATCACCCATAATGATCACTTGATTTGAAATTAGCATATTCTGTTAAATTCCTTAAATCCTTCATTAGCATTTCATAAGATTTCTTTGATGGTTAACTTAGTTACAGGATTAACACAAATATAAATAGATAAGCAAGAACAATACAAGTAACTACCCATTAGTTTTAATGAAGTTTTAAACATCTGAATATACACTTATAAATTGACCAATTACTTTGATCATCCTAATAGCAAGTAAATTGGCCTGAACACACTCTTACATCTAACAAGTGAACTGGGCTGCCCTGATTTAACCTGGTTTACCCGCATCACACTGCCTATTCAGTAGACTGGGAAAAAATGTTGATGCCCAGTCAAGAAAATCCAGAGATATAGCTGACGGTTTGGAATTAGCATATTCTGTTAAATTCCTTAAATCCTTCATTAGCATTTCATAAGATTTCTTTGATGGTTAACTTAGTTACAGGATTAACACAAATATAAATAGATAAGCAAGAACAATACAAGTAACTACCCATTAGTTTTAATGAAGTTTTAAACATCTGAATATACACTTATAAATTGACCAATTACTTTGATCATCCTAATAGCAAGTAAATTGGCCTGAACACACTCTTACATCTAACAAGTGAACTGGGCTGCCCTGATTTGACCTGGTTTACCCGCATCACACTGCCTATTCAGTAGACTGGGAAAAAATGTTGATGCCCAGTCAAGAAAATCCAGAGATATAGCTGACGGTTTGGAAACCGGAAGGACAGAATGAAAAGCTGGGCCACCAGCAAAAGCCAGAGATGAGGCAGGTCTGTCAGAGATATGGATGAAACACTTGACTATATTTACCAGTAGCCCTATTCTGGAAACCTTGCATAAAAACCAAGATTTTCACTTGCTGATCAGCTGAGACAATAAGATCAGTATAAGTCATGTTGTCCTAGTAGCATTTAGAGTCACATTCACCATTTCTGGTTATTTTCTTTCGTATGAACCAAGGATAGAATAGAGCCCTAAATATTACTTTGTACTTCAGAATTTAAGTACATGCAGTATAGTGTTTTTCCATTGTAGAAGCCCTGTGTTGCTTTGGTTTCTAGATCGTGGAAATTATTGTGATTAACACATTTTATTCTTTGTGTAAGTACAGTTATTATATCTTTTCTTTCATCAGAATAAAATGTATTTTAATATTTTGTTTTATTATGTATTTAGATGTCGCTGTCAAATAAATTGACACCACCCACTGATAAAGAGACTTGGAACAATCGCTTGCCACCTATAGTTTTACCTACAGCATCTGCAGCTGGTGTCTCAGCATCACACAATAAACTATTGAGATACCGAAGATTCAAGGATCAGCAAAAGACACTTAATCAGATAGTGTGAGTTTCATATAATTCAACCAATAAGTGATGTTCAGATACAGATTAAGAGATCACTGTATTTCTAGGCAGCTCAGAGGTTTTAACAATCTCTCTTTCTTTCTTTCTTTCTTTCTTAGAGTTTTATACTGCCACCCATTACCGTGGTATCAAAGTGCCTTCCTGTAAAATCAATAGCAATATCAAGGTCCTTAATGGACTTCAGGCAGTCTCTCTGATACCTCTCCCTTTACAGGGTCAGAACTCTGTTTGGAGTAGTTTTTGCAGATTTTTTTTGTGTGGAGGGGGTGGGTTGGGAATGAGCGTCAAAAGAGAGGCTTTGCAATGTTAACTAAAGATTGTCAGACTCTAGATTCGCCTGAACTCCTCTAGGAGATTGTTCTGTAGCTGGGACCCCTAGGTCAATAGGGTTAAGAAGCACAGATAAAATTCATAATGGCCTCAAGATGAATGAATGGAGACTAAGGCCCTAGTCTAGCAAAGGCCTTAGCACTTGCATAACTTTAAGCATGTTAGTCCCATTGATGTCAATAACACTACTAATATGTTTAAAGTTAAGCACATTTGTAAGTTTTTGTACGATTGGAGCCATGTTGAGAACAAATGTGGTGATGATACTCAGTTGCATGGATGACGCTAATGCATCTCTCTTAAAATTAAGTGTCATGCAGTATCTGTGTGCATGCATACATGGTCACACTTTGAAACATTTTTAATTTTACACAGACTATAGTTAAGAAATGCTATTTCCCTCTCTGTTTTCTTTGGCACTAATTTGATTCCTAAATAGATAAAATACTGTACGGCCTAGATTTACAGTCTGGTCCATGCAGGGGGATTGTAGGATCAAGGCCAAAGCGTAGTTTATCGTCAGGGAATTTGTTTAGTGCTGAGGAATAGAGAGGCAATGATATTTTTATTAATAACAACATTAATCAGTTATATAAAGCCATACATTTACATGGTGCTTTACAAGGAGAGAGAAAGATACATTCCCTACGCTAGATGTCTTTCAGTCTATCACAGTAGAAGCTTAACAAATCCAAATGAAAATTCTGCATTTTTAGTTCTTAACGTCCGAAGCCAAATCCTGATCTTCCACTAATATCTGTAGTGGCAGAGTGAGGCCACTTGGAATGCTCAGAATGTTAACTATGTCACAATGGTAATTTGTTATACAATAAAATGACTGCTGACCTGCATTCTGATAGGCTGAGAAGGTTCTCTTGGAGAATGATATTATATTGTCACTTTAAATTAACTCTCCTTAAATAAGGTCAGTTATGATGCTCTCATATTTAGTGTCATTGATGGGCTAAGATACATTATTTGCAGCTATGTTAAAAGAAAATTTCATAGTCATAATCATGCCATCAATGGGGAGTTCTGTTTAAATATTGATAACATGATATCATCCTTTGTACACTGTGTGAATAGCTTTACAATAGCATTATTCCACTCTTGTTAAACATAAATGTACGGTTGAGAAATAGAAGATGATACCTTTGATTTGTTTAAAGGGGCACTATAAACCTGAAACCTAGTCAGTTTTAAAAAGAAATTAAAAATAATTTCAGGCACTGCACCTATCTGTGAGTCCCCTTGCCAATATTTGTGGATTTTATAATCATGTTTTTCTACTTTGTAAAATGATTTTTTCCTTTATTGATTTGTGAAAGCCACAGACAGGGGAAAGAGTGAAACAGTAAAACTGCTGTCAAATAAATACGTAAAGTAAAGAGATTCAAAAAAATAGATAACAATCAGTTTTTCCTCTCTCATCTTTTTCATTGTAAATAATCCTGGGCAATAATAGATGAATAATTTTCAAATTAAGTGTGTTTTTTTTTTTTAAATGATCTCTTCTAAATTGTGGTTTTTTTTTTTTTATTTTTTTTTTTTAAGTATTGTATGTATGTTTAGAAATTTTGATAGGTACACTTATACATGTCAGATAAAATATTTTAAATTTAAAATGTGGAAGATACTTTTAAGTGATCTTGTTCTATTATGTATATTAAGAATGGGCATGCTAACTGTTATCAAATATGTTATTGCTATTTTTATTTTTAATTGGTAAACTAGATGGCTGATTGTAATGTGATACCATTCAGAATAATAAGTATACATGAGACTTAAGAAAATGCACCCTTGATGTTTAATACAGTATGATGCAACATTAATCAAACAAAGAATACATTAGGTGGAAAATGCAATTTTAACGTCAAACTTATCAGCAGTGAGTCTAATAATGGTTAACTATTTTTCTTGGATTGTTCTAAAGGGCACTTCTCCTGTACCATATGGTTACTGCTAATGAACTCACTATGTCACGTTCTCCGTCATGGGCATAGGTGGTACAATTTTAACTCGTATGATTTGACAAGTTTAGCTGCACTGCAGGAGGGATTCACTTGTAGGGAGGGATAGTGGCTGTACTGCTGCCACCCTCTCCAGGAGGGTTTTCTTTGAAATCTGTGGGGGAGAAGGGTCCAAAAGAGTGCATGTCCTCACCAGTCTGGCCTTGCCTGGTTCTCAGCCCCTTGGCAGACTGAAATTGTGAGAGTGTAACCCTATTATAGAGGGACTTACTGTCACTTGGGGGGGCTGTAATCCGAATTGCACTGGGTGATGAGTCTGGAACACTGTGTATATATATGTTCATTTGTCAATGTACAGTGAACTCGCATTAAGCAAGATGGGGTGAGATGTTTTGATTGCTAAGGTCAACATGACAGGCTAACACCAGTCATCTAAAGTCTTCTAATGGCCATTTATTTATTTCAGTTATTTATTTTTCAATTTATAAATTCATGCAATAAAAAATCAGAGCCTGTTTTTCACTTCTTAACATATTTTAAAAAATACAGTTAGATGTCCTCAGGAACCGCACTTCACCCAATCATTGACATGACACAGTTGGATGGGACCTACTATAGCAGCTTTAAAAAATGGGTATTGGTAAAAACCAATCATGGCTATCAGTCTGAAGTTTAACTCACCATGTTTAACTTAGAATATGTATATAAGCAATATTTTTTTTATTATGACTGAGATGTGGGTGCCTCACTATATAAGAGAAGAGAGAGCAAGTTGGAAAGTTTTACTCTGTAGAGTTGGAATAGTTGGTAAATATGAAACCAGAATTTGCAGCACTTTAAACAACTGTATTATGTTATTTTAAAAATAGTGTTTACATGTTTTTAACACTTTTTCCAACTATAAACTGTATTTCAGAATTGACCGGGCTTTAAAAGACTATCAGGCAACCATGGAAGAAAAGTATCAGAGAGTTCCCACACCTCCGGAGCCAGAACTACCTTCTACTGTGAGTTCCTTTCAGATGTAATGTTAAATTTTGATCATGTTAGATCTTTGATTCTTGTTCATGATGTATTTAGTCTCTTATCTGCAAATGTTTAGTTAATTAGGGGCCCAGTCCTGCACTAACTCATGAATAACTTGATAAATCCTGCACTAACTCGTATATAATATGAGTAATCCCATCAAAGTCCAAAGATAGATACATACATGTTTGCAGGGTAGAGCCCTTGAGTAGCAATAATGTTTGTTAAACTTGAGAATCAAGATTTATATTAATTAATTAATTTTCTGATTTGGCTTATCATTGTTTACACTCTTACTTTGATATGTGGCTTATTTTTGTTATGTTTTTCTTTCTTTTTTTACAGATGAACAGTGAACAAAAAAAACGAAGAGTGAGTTACATTGTTTAGTATTCTACTTTTTGGAAGAGAGAGACTACATGATTCCTGTGCTGAAATAATACTTATAGAAATTGCATGTGCGTGAGGAATTAATAGTGTTAAATTAGGCCAGCATCTAACAATTGTCTGTCATGTGGCTGTCATGCTATCTGGAATAGCTCATGACCCTGAGTGCCTACCTCATGGCAGACTGTCAAAAACAGGGTAGACACCCCAAACCGATGGTATGTTCTATAACTAGATTTCACCAGTAGCAAACGTGAACTCCTGGATCACTATAACAGTGTTACCATTGAGTCACAGTCACTGATAACTTCTTATTCTTGAGGCAAGGTGTATCTCTGTGAGTTACTCTGCTCTCAAGCTAAAATCTATCCTAAACTAGAAAGAGACTTGATCACATCTACTTAGCCAGTGTATTACATACACTTCCTTTGTCAGGTAAGTGCATCCTCAGAGTCTAAGATCCATAGATGTTCAGGTCTTAATGTGGGTGATAACAAACCCATCACCCAGAAGCACCAGCTCATACCTCACTGGTCTGGCTGTACCAGGTAAATGATTAATTGAGCTGCTTTAGTATCAACCTTAGGAGAAACTATCTGTTTTGTTATCAAAGTCACAAAGATGTGCTCCACAAGCATTAGCAGAAACTGAAGCAAGAAAGAGTACAGTACACCATCTTTGAGTAATGGGGCAGGTAAAAATCTTTTACCTTTCTTGGAGCTGCCTTCAGTGTACTAGTCCTTACTTTGAAGGGATGATAATCCCTGTGATACATCAGGAGAATGACGGTAGGGTGTTCAGTCCAGTTTAGAGGATTGATGATTACAATAGTATTGTCCTTTCAGACTAACTATCTCTTTATGAAGAAGTGTGTGGAAAGTAATCCAGTAGTTCCTATTCAGCAGCAATGGCTGACCTCCATGCTCACTCTAGTGCCTCAGTCCCTCATGGAAGGCAAGGACAGAGAGTTACTGGTTGAAGAGCTTTTAGATGAGGTAACAAAGGATTTTGAAATGAGCATGAAGAGATGTGTTGGTAAGAGCCACAAGCTATGTTATATTTATATTATTAATGTATGAATGTATGCATGTTATAATCCATTCAAAATGGTGCTGCAAAAATCATCACTGGGGGAAAAAAGGGATGTCTTTAACTCAAGTTAAGTAACTTGAAGTAATATTGTAGTGAAGACAAAACAGTTTGTAATTTTCACCTGAGTTAGCAGGCTGAATTAAAGACAATGGGGGCCTCTAGTCTTTAACTCATGCTGCTTACTCATTTTAAGATACAAACTCTCTTGTCTTCACTTGGGTGTTACTTTGGGTTAGATCATTTGAGTTAGTTTACTTAAGAACATATCTGTTTTCCTACTGAAGATACAGTCTTGGTTGTTTATCTCTTCCCTACCCATCACTTTTATGTTAGAGAGCCCTCCTTCATTGGTGCTTCTCTTCCAGGGATATGTCTTATTGTTCATTAGTCAAATTTGCTCATATGCACCCTCATTCTTTTTTTCTGTTTTGGTCCTTGTGCATGGGCAAGGTCTTGGTAAAAATCTGCAAAGAAACTATGTAATCCTTCATATCTCTCCTGAAAACTCACCGCTGTCGTGTTGTCTACAAAATAATTGATAATAGCTAGGCAGCTGGTGTAATCAAACATGTCTCACTGTTACTTTGTGCTGGTCCCTCATCTGCTTGTTTTTCCTGTCTGTTGTCTCTCATAATATAGATTGTAAGAAACTGTCTATTTCTTATATGTGTATACAGTGCCTACTTCAATAGGGACTTGATTTCTTATTGGGGCCTCTAAGTGCTACAATAATATAAATAATATAATAATTATGTTTGGATTAATTTTCTTCTACTTTCTACTGGTGTTAGAGCAAACATTATAAACAACATCAATGTAGTAGATAAAGGTGAACCAGATGACAAATGCCCTTCTTACTTTACTTTATTTTGCAAGTTATAAAGTAAGGTGCTTTAAACTGGAACTGAATATTTTTTGTTGGAAATTATTTTCAGATATTTCTGAAACTTTGTAACTTTCTGAAAACTGCAAAAGTATTTGTAACAAAAGTTTTATATCCAATATTTGTGTAGCTAATATTTAAAAAGAATAGGATGGGTTATTTTTTTCATTTAAAATGTTGTTGGCATGTTCATAGTGTCCCTACTACTAATACACTCCAGTAGAATTTTTTTTAGATATACTAATTATTTTACATGTTAAGCACCAGTTTATCAAAAATTTTATGAAGATTAAGGGACAGTCTTATGGAAAGGAGATAGCTTATTAATATCAATTTTCCACAAAACAAATTTGATAATACACGCTTTTTAAATGGCCTCATCTCAGTAACCTTTAGCGGGACACATTCTGAAGATCTGAGTGATAGTTAAATCTCCATCATACCAGAGGCTTGGCCCTCTCTAGGGAAAGAAGGAGAAAATACCATCCAGTTTCCTCTTGTGTAAATTAAAGATAGTTTAATTTCCTTCTAATGGTTCCATATTTATGAATACATTCTAGTGCGAAGTGTTCTTGTGAAACCTGATGTTAAAGGGCTTGAAGATGAAAAGGAAGGACCATTACCAGTATCGCCTCTGTGAGTAAATTAAGTTAATAATCAGCTTAGTGCCTAATTATCCTTTCAGGTACATATATGTGACTCTTATTGAGATATATAAACTCAATTATGGGATAACTGGGCCCCTATTATTCATTCTGCAATTCAGCAACAATCAGGCTCTTGTTTTTATATAGCAGTTTACATCTAAATGAATAATTAATTATTTACAAATTTTTACTACAGGGCCATTTTTTGCACCCTTGCTCACACTGAGCAATACCCTTCATTAAGGGTAGCTCCATTTGAAGTCAATGGGACTAATGAAGTAAGGTGCTATTCAACATGAATAAGGATATCAAAATTTGGCCCTATACAAATCATAAAGGTCATGTTGCCCACAACTGAAATGTAGCCACCTCTGGTATGAAATGTGGCTTTTTAATGGTAGAGAGCAACACTGCACAACACTTTGGCTGCCTCATGCTGCAACTGCTGAAGTTGATGGCAAAGCTTCCACTGACTTCAATGGTGCAGTATCAAGCCCTAGGACAGGAAGTGAAGAATATCATACCCAGTTGAAACTGAAGGATTTAGGTAGAATATAACTACCTAAGATGGAATTTGGCTAGGATGTCAGGGTTCATGCCAATTCTCTTGAAAAGTGCAATGGGAATTTTAATGACCACTTGTAGTCTGGAGCTTGGTTTTAAATTTTATCTGAAAGATGGCACTTATGGCAGCAGAATGCCTGTCACACTTTGTTAGCATATTGATTCAGAAGCAAGAGTGCCATTTGCTGAATCACCGGCACTCGCATCTTTCACCCAAATACTAATCCAGTCTGACCCTTCTGAGTTAATAACATCTGATGAAATCACAGTTTATGATGGTGAACCTGCAATAAAAGGACTTGATCTGAAATAGAGTGTATTATCTCATGGATGAGTGGACAGTTTATCCACATAACTTCCAGGTGATATGTGCATAACACCCCTACATGCTAAGTATTTATGGGTTATTTTTTAAATCATGCTTTTTAGATCTAAAGGATATTTTACTGAAGTTCTTTAATAAGTTGTATTGTTTGCTCTCTTCACTTGTTGTTTTTACTTTTTCAGAGGTCTGGATTTTTCCAGACCATGGCATTGCAGTTTTATACAAGCAAGAAGTAAGATTATTGCAAACTTGCACATTCTTCATCCTACCCTGAAAATTTTACTGGATATTGGTTACACAACATTTTCCAAATTACTTATAGTGGATTTGTCAAATTTCAGGTAAAATATCTTTTGTTGAATTAAGATTATAAATGTTGGCTATATGAGCAGTGTTTTTGTAGTCAATAAAAATTGACATATGAAATTGCTATTTATTTTAATTTGCTATATAAATAATTAAATGTTTAATGTATTATTTTGGTTCTATAAGTAGGAAACATCACACTGTAAAACATTTAACACAAATTTTCTTATTCTATGCTGTGCACAAATAGTTCATCTGCTCTTATATTATGAATAATGTTAGTATATTGGGGGTATGTTGTGACCCGTCTAGGGTAGACCATCTGAAAATGCCAAGGTCAGGGCAGGCTGCAAAAGGAGAGCAGATTCTGGTTATCAAGAAACTAAAACAAAAAATACACCACCCCCTTTATTGTATTTCAGTCTCTGGCTACCAGTCAACAACTAGGTCCAGTAAAGGAATAAGTTACTAAAATGCCATTCCCTTTACCAAAAAGGTTCTTCTGATCCCCAAAGGGTCAGCACCATTACCAGATCAATATGAGTTTGGATCTTACCCAAAATACCACTCTACCAGCCAATCCTTTAGTAACTAAAACTAAAGATTTATTATAAAAAGAAGGAAACAAATGATAGGAAAGATGTTAAATGGGCAAAGCAATCAGATGCATACAAATGACTTTAAAGTCCATATATATCAGATTCTCAGCAGAATTATGGAGTTTGCAGGCTTGTATAGTCCCTCTGGTGTACATCCAGTACCTGGATAGTTCTCAGTCCTTTGTTTCACAGCTTCAGTTGCAGATGAGTTGAGCCAGAAGTAGGAAGCAGGAAAGAAGACAACATGGGGATGGGCATCTGCCTTTTTATGTCCATTCCTTTTGCTATGCGGCTTGTGGAAATTCACAGAAACAAGATGGAGTCCAGGATCACCTGGGCAAGTCCTGACGACTCACAAGGTGTAGCCTCTGGGTTCTTTCCCTGAGTTCATTACTTTTGAGTTCCATACTTTTGAGTTCCCTTAATGGATTATTAAGCACGCTTATTGCTGCTGCCATCCTGTCTGGGGTGTCGCCCAGAAACACAGCATAAATTGAAATACAGCTGTATCAGACATGTCCATAATTTAAATACAAATATGACGCGTACACATAAACAATATCATCATACTTAGCAAATTATAACCTTTCTAATGGTACCTGACATGGCATATCTCATATGAATTATTGTAATTTTGAAATATTGGTGTTAGATAATATCATAAATGGTCCCCCTAATCCAGATAACATCACATATGTTCTCTCATAAATTCTCTTAGGGCCCAACTCATGAGCAGTAGAACTCAATGGCAAAACTCCCACTGACTTCAGTGGACAGGGACTTGACATGTAGTAGGAGTGATTCCCTGTTTTTTTTTATTTGAAGAAATAGATACTTTCTCTTCTAGTAAGGTTGCTAGCTTTAGGGAAACTTCACCAATCCTTATATCCTAATTTAATCCTAATAATCCGTTCTTACACGTTTCCTTTACTATTTCATACATTTGGTTATTTTTCTCCAGTTTTTATAGTTGATAGATACATTTTTTTCCCTCCTTACCGTTGTTTTTGGTCCTGTTTCCAATATCTGTTCTTCTTTAGGTTTTTTTGTCTTTTCAATCTGACGGTAAGAGGGCCACTTAGACTTATTTTTCTTTAAAGGAAGAATATACTTCATAGTTTGGTAGATAAAGTACAGTACTAAAATTCCAGTTCTGTACAGTTGTTCTGTTTGATTTAGATCGTAGAGTTTCATTTTCAAATCAGTCTTTCATTTTTCTTTTTCTGGTAACCAGTTTGAAAGGTCCAATTGATTGTGAATCACTGAAGAATGATGTATCTTTAAGCTGTTCAAAAGCAGAAGAGAAATTACTGAACACATGGTACCCAAGAGTTATCAATCTCTTCACCAGAAAGGAGGCATTAGAGGGTGTAAAGTCAGATAAAGTTGACTCTTTCTATAACTGCGTGGCTACACTTATGTCTAACCAGGTGAATATCTTTTGAACCTAGGATAGTTAACTTGTATATGTAATAATTTGATTATATTTAAATAGGTCAGTTCAATATATCATCTGTTCTTTAATTAAAAATTACTTATTATTAACAATCTATTGCCTGGAATCCAGTTATATTAGGAAAATGTATTGTCATATTTTTAAAAAGTTTTCTTTTGTAAAAGACATAGATAGCATTTCAGTGTTTTTATTTTCCCCAAACCAAATGAAAATTTTGGACATAAAACAGTTTGATAGTCTCTTTCAAGAGATTCCATCACTTGAAACGTAATAAATTTAAAAAGATTAGATAAAATTAGGTTCAGGTACTACAACTACCCCTGAATTCCCCAGCCAGTTTTCATGGTTTTACAATTATATTTAAAAAAAATTTCTCTCCCCCACCGCTGTGTTTTAAAACACAAATACACATACAAAGAAGGGAAATCGAATAAGGACCTAGTCCTGCAATTACATAGACATATGAATAAAGTTCAGTGGGATTACAGATGGTAAAGTTGCTCGTGTGGAAGTGTGTTCAGGATCAAACTCTGAAAAAAAATTATGGAAAAAAGTTGAAACTGACTATATACAAAGTGCTTTCAAATGCACAAAACAAGCAAACAAAAAATTATCATATTCTCATATTTTTCTGTCTGTCATTTATAGTAATTCTGGGTGTATTATTAATAATATTTATACTATTGTAATAATGGCAACTAAAACACTTTATGAAAGAAGTAGTGTTGCCTTTTTATTTTAAGTTGATGGTGTTCCTTTTAAGGGTCTGATCTAATGCTCATTGAAGTCAATGGAAGGACTCCCATTGATTTCATTGGGCTATGGGCAAGGCTCAAGGTACTGAATTGAAATGGAAATCCTGATTTATTTAAAAAGTGGAAGAGAGATGGTTTTCTGTGTTCTCATGTAACAAAAGCATTGTGTGATTTTTGTCTAGCTGAAAGAGCTATTGAGAAGAACCATTGAAGCTTATGTGAAGCTCTTTGATCCCGAAGACAAAAGATGGCTGCCATTGTTTAAGATGGAATTGACTTTTGATGATGAGAAAATGGAGTTCTATCCAAGCTTTCAAGATCTGGAAGAAGCCATTCTGTTTATAGTGACCCGGATAGGGCAGACGCTGCAGGTGCAGTTTAGTCTTTATGTACCTCTTAAGTTTGTATGTGTAATGTTACAGAGTATATGAAGATGTTAATAATTTAGGGTCATATCCTGCCCTGGCCAGAAAAGTGATTAGAAGCAAAGGTGTAGCCTGGTTCATTTTTTCTGCTGCAAGGATTCTGCAATATAGAGTATGATTCCATATGGCAGCCAAGACGCTGAGCTCTGAAGTGTGTTTTGGTGCACTTTGGACCAGGAGCAGGAATAAACTGCCTATGTGCCATCTAATAGTTAGTATTGCTGTCAATGGCAACACATGGACTAGACAGTTTGAAGAGGGAGGCCCAGACACTCCTTGTCTCACGGACTACATCCCAGTGAAAACATTGTGAGCAACTTGACAAATAGAGTTTGCACCCATATAACCCAACAGTTCTTCTTTTAGTGATTTTTACATCCATTCCACTGTAGGTTTGTGTGCGCCTCATGCACAGTTGTTGGAGATTTTTCCCTCAGCAGTACCTGTTGACAGTGTCAGTGAGTTTCCTCTGCTGCCTCACACCACTGCATGCAGGTATAAAGGGCAGAGCCGCCCCTGACACCCCTCAGTTTCTTCATACCATCAGTGATGGTTGTTGGAGCTGCTATCCTTGCATTTGTAAGTCCTACCCTCTTTAGTGTAAATAGTACCTGTTGTGTTAGTTTTAGGCTAGTTTAGAGTTTTTGTACGTAATTTAGATGAAAGAGTAAGTTTAGATTAGTATTTAGTAGCATGGAATCACCAGTTCCTGCTTTGGTACCGGTACTGGACTCGTCTTGTTCTCCTGGCTTCAAGACCTGTCACTCATGTAACACGTCTATGCCAGTGACTGACTTGCACCCAAGCTGCCTTAAGTTTTGGAGAAGGTGTGTGACTGACAAGGGTAACGTTTGTAGGGGATTTCAGGCTCTGCTCAAAGAAAGACAGGGCACATAGACTCAACTATCTGCTCATGGAGCCTACAGTTTGCTCACCTTCAGAACCTTCCTGTACAGAGCAGGTACTCAGCACATCCAGATCTGTTAGGAGTGCTCCCCTTGATCTGACTGAGTCAAGAGGCAGATCTTCATCAGTGGCACTGAAGAAGAGGCAACTAAAATCTTCTAAAGACTCAGTACCGGCATCATCAAAATCTTCGGTGAAAGCAGCAAGGGGAGGCAAGGACACAAAGGTGTGCTCAGAGAAGATGCACTCCCAGGCACAATCCTTAAGCCAAGAGAGTCGCTCAGTCCAGAGCCTAGGACAGGCTTGTTGAGACTGATCCCTGAAGTGCCGACACACCTTTCAGTATCACAGAGCCAAGGACCCTTTCTAGTGCCGTCTACAGCCAAGGCTTTTGAGGCAGCTCAGGAATTGTTGAAGCTGTCAGTACCAGTTTCCTCAGCTATTGAGGACTACTGACCAGTACTGGGATCTGCCATATATGCTTCAATTATTCTGGCTCCAGCCCCAATGCACCATTCAGTACTGCTGGCTGCTATTGTAAGTGCATCCCAAGAGGATTCCATCTAGAGGGAAGCTAGTGATGATCTCGCCAGTTTCTCCATTTGCAGATTTGGAAATGGTCTGCCTAGTGCTGATAGGGTCAGCTTCTCCTCGGCCTGAGGAAGTCAGCTCTTCATCAGATTTCAAAGTTGACTCTTATGCCTCTCAGCCTGATATGTTCAGCAGCCCCTGTGCTCATCAGCCCAAGGACCAATGGCCTGGACATAACTGGGTCCCACCTCCATTTCAGTGGGCCTTTTGGAACCCTTGGGGCTTCCTCCACAGTCTAGAGCATTTCTGCTCCCTTCCCACCCTCCTACATTGGCTGGGCATCGGGAACATCTACAACAGAGTCAGCATCTGCCTATTCCCAGTAGCAGGACTGCTACCATGCACAAGGAATTGAGTGCTCTGTGAAGGAATTGAAGAAGGCTCCATCTCAACCACCCTTAGCCTCTTCTTTTTTATCACCTGAGGAGGTGGTGATAAGAGTCTGCTTCTCCCCTTCCTGATGATTATAAAGCTCATCAGGACTTATTGAGGTGGATGGCTGCAGCTCTGAATATCCAACTGAAAGAGGTACCAGAAAAATCACACAGGCTGGTGGACATTTTAGTTTCTGTGGAGCCCTCTCAGGTAGCTGTCCCTATTAATGAGGCAATTCTGGAGCCTGTCAGGGCATTATGGCAGACCATGTCTTCCCTTTCTCCTACTGCAAAAAGAGTGGAAAGCAGTTCCATCACATGGGTTTGAATATTTTTATAACCATCCTCTTCCAGGCTCCGTGGAAGTCTCTGCTGCTAATGAAAAAGAGAGAAAGAGACACCGGACCTCAATGCCAAAAGGGAAAGAAGCAAAGAAACTAGACTTATTTTAAAGGAAGCTTTATTCTACAGGAGGTTTACAACTTAGAATCATGAACCAGCAGGCTCTATTGGGTCAGTACAATTTTGGCCTGTGGGATAATATTGTGAAATTCAAGGACAAGCTTCCAGACCAGGGAAAGCATGAGTTCACTGCTATGATGGAGGAGGGCTAGTTAATTGCCAGAACAGCCTTACAGGCAAGTCTAGATGCGGCAGACTCTGTGACATGAGCTATGGCTTCTGCCATCACTATGTGGCATTCCTCGTGGCTCCAGTTGTCAGGTCTTCTCCCCAAGGTGCAACAAGCCTTCCAAGACCTCCCATTTGAAGGCCTCGTGCTCTTCTCTGAAAAGACTGATGAGAGATTACTTAGCCTAAAGGACTCAAAGGTGGCCCTTAAGTGTCTCAGAGTTTATATACTAGTGAAAAAAGAAAGCTGTTCCATCTGCAGCAGACCCAATGGTTTCTGCTTTTCATGCCTCATACCCAGGACCTGTTCAGGAATAGGGGCAGAAGTTACAAGAGGCATCCTCCTCCTCCCTTCTTTTCTGCAGCTGCCAATTCTCTAGGGAAACTGGGTACTCTAAGGCTACGTCTATACTGCAGAGTGAAGTCGATTTACTTTAAATCAACTTTCACCTGCCGAATTGTAGAAGTTGCAGGAGCATGATCACACCACACTCCTTGCGTCAGGCTCTTGTGTCCCCACTCGCCACACTTGGGTCAACGTTCAAAGCAGTGCACCGTGGGCACTAGCTGCAGAGGCTTTTGGGAAGTTTGTTGTCCTCCCATGATGCAACGTGTTTCTGTCCCCTCCCTTTTTGTCCCAAACAAACTGCAAATGCTTTTTCACATTGTTTTTCTATGCCATGTGCATGCCATTGCCAGAGAGGCATGGCACCTGCTCAGCTCTGCACTATCAATGTGAGCATCACAAATACCTCATGGCTTATCTTGCAGTCTTTTCAAAGGTGAGATGGGAACCACAACATGGAAAATAGCAATGTTACGGAGGCTGCCCTGCTACAAGCCATAGAGTGAAACAATTCCCATTTACTGCAGACTGTCATGCATCGTCTTCAGTCTGTGGAGTGCTGGTTCTGGTCCCAGGAAACAAGCACAGATGGGTGGGGTCGCGTCGTTATGAAGGTGTGGGATGATGAGCAGTGGCTGCAGAACTTTCGTATGTGAAAGGCCATTTTCTTTGAACTTTGCATGGAATTGTCCCCAGCCCTGAAGTGCATGAATGCTCACTTGAGACCAGCTCTGATAGTGGAGAAGTGAGTGGCCATCGCTCTGTGGAAGCTGGCAACCCCAGACAACTTCTGGTCAGTTGGGAATCAATTCGGAGTCGGTAAATCCACCGTTGGAGCTGCTATGATGCAAGTGTGCAAGGCCATTAATAAACTTCTGCTACGAAGGGTAGTGACTTTGGGAAATGTGCAGGACATAGTGGATGGGTTTGCTGCAATGGCGTTCCCAAACTGTGTGGGGGGCAGTAGATGACACGCATATCCCTATCCTAGCACCTAACCACCTTGCCACAGAGCACATAAACCAGAAGGAATACATCTCAAAGGTGTTGCAGGCCCTTGTGAATCACAAGGGACATTTCACCGACATCAGTATGGGGTGATCAGGAAAGGTGCATGACGCGTGCATCTTTAGGAACTCTGGTCTGTTCAATAAGATGCAGGTGGGCACTTTCTTCCCTGACCAAAAAATAAATATTGGGGATGTACAAATGCCAGTAGTGATCCTGGGGGATCCTGTCTACCCCTCTCTCCCTTGGCTAATGAAGCCCTACACCGGGCACCAGGACAGCAAGAAGGAGTGTTTCAATAACAAGTTCAGCAGGTGCAAATGGTGGTGGAATGTGCATTTGGGTGTTTAAAGGCCAGATGGAGATGTCTGTTCACTAGGCTTGACATCAGTGAAAAGAACATCCCATTAGTTATATCTGCATGCTGTGTGCTCCATAATTTGTGTGAAACAAAGGGTGAAAAATTCCCCCAGGGTTGGGCCGTGGAGGCTGATAGGCTGGCCGCAAATTTTGAGCAGCCAGATTTCAGCGCTATGCTCAGAGCCAACTGTGAAGTGCTTCGCCTATGGGAAGCATAGAAAAATCGGTTTTGCAATGAACTGCAGTAATTTATGTCTGTGCTGTGCCTTTATTTCCCATCCCCCACCTTCGCACCAGCATCTCCCTCCTCTTTTTTCCCCACCCAAGCTATGAATGAATAAAGACAGATGTTTTTTAAAGCTGCAAAGTTTTATTTGTGACCCGTTTTAATGGGGGGAAAGGAGGATAAGTTAACAATGTAAAGTCTCACTGTGCAACAACTGTGGTTGCATGCTGTTCTTAAAGAGGCCATCACATCCTTCTGCTCGCTCCCCCCGGTGTGGAGTGAAGCATGTACTGCACCCTGCTCAGCCTCCTCCTAGAGTGCTTGGGGTTGGGGGCTGATAACAAAATGGTAGGCGGTGAAGCGTTTTGGAGAGGCTGCAGAGGGAGTTTGTCATGCTGCTGCTCTTCCTGGAGCTCTACCAGATGCCTCAGCATGTCAGACTGATCTCTCATAACATGCAACATCTCCTCTTGCGTATCATGCTCCTGCTCCTGTGCTGATCTTCTGTGTTCCATGTCCATGTCTAGTTTTTCAGACAAGGACATCCTCCAGGCTCCGAGCTCTGTCAGCAGCCACAGAGGCATTCATTAGTTCGCTAAACATGTCATCCCGGGTTTTTTTTTTTTCTGTTTCCTAATCTGGGAAAGTCTTTCAGCAGGAGTTCTGCAAGGTGGGCTGAAGCCCAAAGTGTCGACTGTAAGAAAAACAAAGCTACAAAATTGCTATTGTTAGCTGACCCAAAGTAGTTAAATAAATGTTACAATGTAAAAAGAACTCCCCTTCATGTTCACAAGGCGAAGCCAGATCCGCATTCCAATCTGTAAGTCGCGGACGGGTCGGAGTGGCGTTCCAGACATGGTGAGCAAGGGGCCCTTGCATCCATTATGGAGAGGTTTAATTAGCACTAAAATTCACAATCCACACTTGAGCAAGGAGAGGGATCACCACGTTCCACTGTAACATCCCAAGGACCAGTTTGGGAGAAGGTGGGCAAAACAGCTTAGAGGACACTGGGTGTGAAGTGTAGTGGCAGAAAACAAGGCAACCAGTGTCCTGACCCATAAAGCCCATAGCAACAATACCAGTACTAGGAATTGTCTGGGGGAGGTGCCCAGGGACACCAGCCACGGCAGAGGAGTAACACAGAGTGACTGTAATGGTCGGGTATTTTAAACTTGGACCATCTTCCCTAGCTGAGCATGTGTGATATCAGTCTCCTGAGGGTAATGCAGGTGGAAAGGGAAGATTTGCTGCAAGCATCGGGGTACTGGCCTGGCCCTTATATTGCTATGCTGTGTTCTGCGATGATGCCTGCTCATTTAATAGCAGAGTGGCAGAAAAAATAAGGCTGCCCTCCCCAGAAACCTTCTGCAAAGGATTATAGAGTACTACATGAAAGTTTGCTCGAGATATCCATGGAGGATTCTCGGAGCATACCTGTGCACATAAATAGTCTGTATCAAGAGTAACCCTCCGCTGAATTTTGGCAACACACAGGAAGACCATCCCCTCAAAAACACAAACTCCTTTTAAGAATCTGGACTGGGGACATAAGCGCAAAAAAGAGATTTGCCCCACGCACTCACCAGATGTGCCTTCCCCTGCATCTCGATCAGTCCCGCTGTCCTGTGTTTGGCAGAGCTGCTCTGGGGTAACGAACAGGTCCTGGCTCTCAGGGAAAATGGATACTCCACTCTCCTGCACCCTGCTCTCCTCATCCACTTCGTCCACAGCGTCCTCCTCATTCGTTCTGGACTGGGATTCTGAGGAGTTATCAACCCTGTGTGGTGGCACAGTGGGGTCACTGCCGAGATTCGCATGCAGCTCCTTGAAAAAGTGGCCAGAAGCCAGAACGGCTGTTAGCTTCCCTAGTTTTCTGATAAGTCTGCCTCAGCTCTTTGATCTTAATGCAGCACTGCTGCGCATCCCTGTTGTGCCTCTTCTCCAATATGCTGCAAAATATCTTCTTGTAGATATCTAAATTTCTTTTGCTGGAGCTGAGCCAGAACAGATTCTTCACCCCACAGACGGATGAGATCCAAGACCTCTTGTCGACTGCATGCTGGAGCACGTTTGGGCTATGTAGTTGACATGAGTGGTTCAGCTACAAAGCTCTCTCCACGCTGTCCAAATCGGAAATGGTAATTCAAAATTTCCCAGGGCTTGAGGGGAAGAGTTATTTCCTGTTTACGTGGCCACGTTATAGCAGAGTACAAATGTCCAGAGTCGTCACAACAGAGCATTATGGGATACTTCTCGGAAGCCAATGGCGTCAATTTACATTGTGCTCTGCCTACACTGACGCAAATGCAACCTATGGAATTCGACTTCAGCGCAACACCACTTGTGGAGGTGGTTTTATTAGGTCAACTTTTACCACAATTTAGATCGGTGGAACTTACGTGCTAGTGGAGACGCATACTTTAGGAGATCAATGTAAGCGACATTATGTCGACCTCCATTGCCAGTGTAGACCAGACCTAAATAAACATTTGACCTGTTGATTGAGAACAGTTACCATTATCCAGAGTACTATCTTTTTTTCCACCCCAGTATTTGCCAACTATCTCTCCCACTTTCTAAGCGCTTGGTCCTGCATCATCATGGATCACTGGGGTCCTAAGTACAGTATAACTGGGATACACCCTTCATTTTATTTCTGTTCCTCCTTCCCACCCACCTTCCCCATCCAGTTTTTCTCATGAGGGCCATAGAGGAAGTTCCCATGTTGCTCAGAGGCAAGGATTTTAGTCCTGATCCTTCCTAATTCTGAAAGCAATGAGGGGTCTCAGGCTTATTTTAGATCTAAGACAGCTAACCAAGTTCCTAAAGAACATAGAATTCCAGATGGTCATTCTAGCTTCTGTTATCCCTTCCTTAGATCTCAATGACTGGTATGCTGCTCTTGACTTAAGACGCTTATTTTCATGTGGCAGTTCCCTGGAGTTGCTGAAAATTCCTCAGATTTGTGGTCACTGGATCCTATTAACAATTCACAGTACTGCCCCATGGCCTGGCAGTAGCTCCTCACGTCTTCAGTGAAGTGCATGGCTGTGGTAGCAGCATTCCTGTGAAAGTCAGGAGTCCATGTGTTCCCTTACCTAGATAACTAGCTAGTAAGAAGCTGATCCAGGTCTCATGGCAGATCACTCTGGCAGATCACCTAACTAGGTCATTCACAAATCACCATGAGTGGTCTCTTTATTCAGAAGTGTACAGGTCCATTTTCCAGCTGTTCCCTCTGTTAGCAACAAGAGCAAACAAAAAAAGTCATCTTTTTTTGTTCCCAAGCAGGCCACAGCCCGGGTTCATTGACACATGCCTTCCTCCTATCCTGGTCGAAGGGTTGCTGTATGCCTTACCGCCAGTTCCACTCCTGTCTAAGGTCTTGTCCAAAGTCAAATAAAACTGTGCTTGCCTTACACTAATAGCCCCAAGAGGGCCCCATCAGCATTGGTTCTTGACTCTAATAGCTCTATCAATAAGACTTCCACTGTCACTCCTGCAAGACATGGATGTGATCTCCCAGGACCACAGCCTCCTACTTCATCCCAACCTCAGGCCCTCCACCTGACAATGTGGATGCTTTATGGCTTAAACCCTTGGAAAGAGGTTGCTCTAAGGGAGTGCATTAATTTCTTCTAAATAGTAGGAAGCCTTCGACTAGGATTACTTACCTTCCTAAATAGACAAGATTCTCCATTTGGTCCACACAGGAAGGCATTTCCTTAGTTCATTATATGGTGAATAGGAGCATGAGCTTTCTCTTGTTTCTGAAACAATGAGAGTTAGCTGTTAGCTGCCAGATGGACTCTGACAGAACTATCTCAGCTTTCCACCCTTCCATGGATAATAGCTCGTTTTTTTCAAATTTTATGTCCATTAGGGTGCTGAAGGGTTTGGACATAGGATATACTCAGGTATACAACCCAGTCCCCTGTAAAACTTTAAATTTAGTTCTAGCAAAGTTGATGGATTCTCCCTTTGAGCAGCTGTGTGTCTATTCTCTGTTACACCTTTCTATAAAGGTGGCTTTCTTGGTTGCTATTACCTCAGCCAGGAGAGTAGGGGAACTGTGAGCCTTAGTATCAGAACTGCTTTATAGGATCTTTTTTTAGAGACAAAGATCTCTTTCAACCTAAGCCAAAGTTCCTGACTCAAGTGATTTCCAGTTAACCAAGCAATTTATTTACTGATTTTCTTTCCAAAACCTCATTCATGTAAAAGTGAAGAAAAACATCATAGTATAGATGTTAGGAAAGCTTTAACTTTTTACTTGGATCATACTAGGCCATTTAGATCTTTGTCACAACTATTCATTGCAGTTTGGACAGAATAAAGGGCCATCCAGTATCTACCCAAAGGATCTCTTCCTGGATTTCCAGCTGTTTTTGTCTATGCTACCAATAGGCTGGTGTTGCACCCAAAGTAGAGTATTGGCTCATTCGACCAGTTCGCAGGCAGCTTTTGTGGCCTTTTTGGCTCATGTGCCCATCCTGGATATTTGTAATGCAGCCACATGGTCATTGATCCATATGTTTGCCTTCCACTATGCCACCTTTCATCAAACTTGAGTTGATGTCAGATTTGGACATGTGGTCCTACAATCCCTGTTCAAGTAGATTCTAAGTCCCCTTCAGTTCAAATTGCTTATGAGTCACCTACAGTGGAATGGACATGTGCAAAGAAGAAGAGACAGTTATTAGCCTTTTTCTGTAACTTTTGTTCTTCGAGATGTGTTGCATATGTCTATTCCACAAACCTCCCTCCTTCCCCTCTCTATCAGAGACTTTCCTATAAGATGGAACTGAAGGTGGTCGGGAGTGGCTCCTCTCTTTACATGCCTGCAGTAGCCTGAGGCAACAAAGAGTGCTCGTGCCACCCAAACAGGTACTGCTGAAGGAAAAATCAGACGACTGTGCACAAGGCACACACACCTAGAGTGGAATGGACATATGCAACACAACTGGAAGAACAGTTACAGAAAAAAGTTAGTAACTGATGCTTGCTTGTGCACGGGTGTTAGAATTTATTTTTAAAGTTTGCACCTGTAAAGTGAGAGCTGTGTATGTGCATGTGCAATATTTGCACAAGTACATATGAAAGCCAGGTTGAAGCTTGCCCCTCATAGTGAATTTTAATGTAAAGGTGACCTTTAAAGGAAAAAGAAATGGGCTTGTCTTCTCATTTTTTTTAAATTTTTTTGTTCTTTTTGATGCATTTAGAAGAACTGAAAGTGTTTTAATTATAATAAGTAAAAATTCTGGATTTTGTTTTGTCTGTTTTTTTTAACATTAGTAATTCAGGTCATGTTTGTCGTGGAAGACTCTTTATGCTGACTGTAGAACTAAGCAGTGGAGAGGAGGAGGGATTTTTACTTTAAAACTGAGGTTTTTTTCCTTTGTTTTTGTTATTTACATCAACTTAACTCAAGTGACTAGCATTTTGGATAAAGGACATATCTGTTAAATAACTAACCCTCCAGTCCTTTAAATTAAAGTGTGAGGGCTTACAGTATACATGTTCTGTGACAAAGTAGTTTTCAAACAAAACCAAGGAAGACCAGATTTAACATTGCTGATATGGCTAATGTAAAAGAAAAGCAAAAAATCCTTAAAAGCAAACCTTTGTCCTATATATATATAATTTGTCTTATGGTTAAGATACTGGACTGGGACTCAAGATTTGCTTATTCATACTGAGTGATAGGTTACTCTGGGAGTAGCCTATTTGATTTCAGTGGGCTAACCACAGAATAAGGGTGTCTGAATGTATTCCTAAATCTCTTTGTGCCTCAGTTCCTTATCCATAAAATGAGAATAATACATTTTTTGCCTATCTTGTTTGTTTAGATTGTAGGTTCTTTGGGGCAGGGAGTATCTGTGCACTTGCGCGTATAGTACCTAGCACAATGGGGCCCTAATCTTGGTTGGGGCTTCTGGGTGATTTTGTAACACAAGCCCAGTTTTAAAAAAACCTTTCCAAGTTACATTTTAGGAACATGTTCTAAATCCTGTATTGTAATTTTTTTTACTTTTTTTAATGTTATTGTCAATTTTGTGCTTCTGTTAGAATGTTCAAACAATACATTCATGGCTAGCTGGAGGGCCCACAACTATAACTCTTGACACTGAAGTTGCTGACCATGTCATAGCTTGGGCCTCATCTACACTGAAGAGAGCAATCAAGGCCAATTTGGAAGGTCCAAAAGAACATTTTGAAAGATATGGTAAGCGAGTTAAGAGTACATTTTGTAGGAGAATGTTATTACTTGATGTGAATTTTGTGAAACAATTAGCCTACTGTTATGTATGAGCGTTGGGCTTTCACTGTGCTTATTATATTACAGTTGAAAGGTATGGTTGGCTTGTAGATGGTACTGCAGACGCACGAATAGAGAGCTTTGAAGCAGAGGAACACAGTTTTGATGAATATACTGCTGTAAGTTTTATTTCTACATTTTACGCATAATTTTTCTTTGCAATAATTTGAGAAAAATAGGTGTATAGCCATTAGCTCACAAAAACATATTAAGTATCTACAAGTGGAAATTTTCCAGAATAAATATGGTAATCAGAATCAAATATTAATTTTTAAAGCTTTTTTTTTTAAATACTTTATAAATCTTATTCACAGATCTAAAGAATTTTAGAGAATTTAAAGAATATTACTGCAATTTAACATGTATAAATGTTGTTTTGAAGTTTATAGATGAGTTCCTCAGCCTTGCTAAGGAAATCATGAGTTTGCCACTACTTGCTCATTTCCCTATGGTGCGTTTGGACTGTGATGATTTGAAACAGGGTTTGACTGATAAAGCAAAAAGCTTTGCAAATATACTAATGGAGAGAATAGTTGCTAATCACAAAGAGGAAAATGAAAAGTGAGTACATTTTCTTGCTATAAACCACCTCTTCTTTCGAAAGGAATATTACTTAAAGTAGCTTGCGTTTGTGTTGTATAGGCGTTGTATAAATATATACAGTACTTTGTACCCTTCATTAACCAAAACTCCTGGTTAACTGAAAGTCAGTTGTATCTCAGGGGAGTTGCACTGGCTGATATCTCCTTACTGAACTTTAGACCCTAACTCCAGCAAGAGCACAACTTTTCTATCAGAGATGGCTGGCTTTGGGGAAACTGGCTGACAAGAGATCCACTTCACTGCATTTCTGGCTTCCCAAGTGTAAAGTGCCAGATTTGGCTAGAGAAAGGGACTTACAGATTCCTTGACGCTCTGTATAGATGAGAGACACCTATAGATTACAGAAGGTGCTATATACGTAAAGGATGAACGGTTAGAAAATAAATCAAAATGTATGGTGGCATGATAAAATTCTCAAATACTATTCAAAATTTATGATGCCATGTCACAAGAATCACAAAATGGGGTTACATTCTTATAATGCATAGCAGACCATTTGTGTGTGTGAGAGTGAGAGAACAATATATGGCCCTAATACTATGCTTAAATTTCAATGTATTTATTTAAAAAAGAAAAGGGGGTGCGGGGGGAACAATTTTCTGCAACAGTATAAGAAATATTTTTAAGAGTTACTAGAAGGGTAAAAGTAAAGGGACTTTTATTACTTGTACAGTTAATGGCCAAATTCACTGTCACATTGAAATCATGGAGCTATACCAGAGATGAACTTGGCCCAGTGATTTTAGAGAGATAATTTGAACTATAGTTCCAGGAATCTTGGAACTGTCCCACATATATTGCAAGGGTTATTATGGCTCAGCTAGAAACCAAGTTAAACAAAAACTTGATGACCTATATTAAGTCAAAATGATGTTACAGGATATGCAAGGAATTTGAAACAATGAAAGAACGTGCATTAAAAGTTCCTGAGACCACAGAAGAAATGATGGAAACGATAGCTTATGTAGAAAAGGCAAAAACCACAGGTATTCAGGAACTGCTCATAAGAATCAAGGTAAATGTCTATATTTCTTTTGGCTTAAATCCTTCACCAAACACACAGTCCTGTACATTCGGGAGTTTCTGTGGAGTTGGGGATCAAAAAATCTTCTGTAACAAAGGAGATGCTCCACAGTTACTATTCCAGCCACCAGACTCAAATGTCCTCCATACTCTTCGTGTAACCCCTCACATGGGAAAGAGCTGGTGACTGTGTACAATGGCAAGTCCACTGTCCCTGACCTATATCCAGAATTCTGCTACATAGTATGCATTTATATGTGTTTAGGCATTGTCTAAATATATAATACGTTGTACCCCTGATTAACCAAAACTCCTGGTTAACTGGAGTTTAGGGAGCCCTTGCAGATCTGGGATCCATGCAACACAAGATGCGTGCTTCCTCTCTGTAGACTTTATGCCTCTCATCCCCTATTCCCCCTTTGCTTGCATGCAAGAGGATGAGCTGGATTTTCCTGCTGTTATAGTTCAAATGAGCTGGACTTGAAATTTTATTTTTATCACAGTGTGTCTTTTGCAGGACACTCAAGTTAGAGACTGTACCTAGGTCCTGACTTTGAAGGCCAAATTTTCCAAAACTAGAAGCTGATTGTATCTTGAAAAAATTTATACTCACATATTAAACTACATTTACATGTGTAAATGTAATTGGGGACACAAATGGGTATTGGCTGGTGTATACAAATGTTTTGTTAATATGTGGATTTTTATAGCTGCAGAAAGCCTTTGGTGTTTAAAATTTTGTCTGTAAATGTCGGAGATGAGCCTTTTATTGTTTGAATGGGATTGAGAAGAGGTTGCTTCCATTTAGTGGTTGAGCTGTAACTCTTCATTCTTGGAGGAAAAAGAGGAAATGTTATATTTCAAATTGTGTGAGAAAGGAATTTAAAACAATGCTACAGCTCCACATTAGTCCTAAAATCTCAGAGGGCAAGTGGCTCTTTGATTTCCTCTGTACTCTGACTCAAGGTGATGTGTGATCTTATTTTCCAGTTTGATGCTGAAATCATACGTGACACACAAAACATACGCTGCAGAATGAACATAGGTGCTAAGTAGTAGCCTTTCTTCACACAGACATTAAGTTAATAGAATATGATCAGATAAGAGAAGCTTACACATTGAGAGGCATAAACTTCAATATCTTATGCTTTTCTAATAGATTTCAAATTTTTAAAAAATTGAATTTTATTTGACTAAAAGGAACTACTACACAACAATTCCAGAGGGGTAGCCATGTTAGTCCATATACAGCAAAAACAAAGAGAGTTCTGTAGGACTTTAAAGACTGACAAATTTAATTTCTGCAGGCATAAGCTTTCGTGGGCTCCAGACCACTTCCTCAGATGCAAGTGTACAACAATGTGTAATTTTATATTATTATATATATTATATTATTATAGCCCCTTAAAGAAAGAGAGATCAAGAAGCATAATATCCAGCAGCTGAGATCTGTTCACTTTGGGAAGAAAAGTTTCGGAGATGAGACATTCTAAAATTCTATATTCGAGCTTTCAATGTTACATTGCCTTTCAAAGCAATGAGTGGTCAATTCCTTCATAATTTATAGTCCTGAGGTGAAATCCAGGACGCCCATTGAAGTCAATGAGAATTCTGCCAATGACATGAGTGGGGCCAAGATTTAATTCTTGAATCAGAATAATGAGGAACAAGGGATTATGGGTCTGAATTCACTGTTTTATCTACATAAATATTTTCAATTATCCTATTCTGTACTATAAGCAAATATGTGAAATACAAGCTTTTATGGAATCTCTTTTATAGGAATGCCAAAGGCGAATGAATTACCTTTTAGATGTTTTTATATTTGATTCTGAAGATCTGACACTGAATGCAACAGTATTACTGTGGCCGCAGAAGATTAATCCCATCTTTGATGAACATGATGATGTAAAAATATTTTCTTTGTACATTATATATTCTAATTTGTTTGGTCCTGTACAGTATTTGAACAATTTATTTTCACTGCTCAGAACTGTTGTCCAGTCCAAATGTGTATAATAACATTCTGGTAAGGCACTCAGATACCATGGTATCAAATGTATGTATTTATAGGAAGCCAGTGCACTAGTGGAGAATATAATAATTAGATATTTAGGATGTACCGGCAGGTTACAAATATAGAAAATTAAAACTGTTATTTGAGCTTAAAACCTTTAGCAAGTCTGGTATTTTACTTTCACTGTGGTCAATAGTCAGAGGAAGATGAAAATTCACTAGAATGCATTTAGCTAATTGGGTAAATACTTTACACACAGAAAAATTCCTTCCAGACCCCTAAAAGGAAATCAGTTTGTGACTTGAAGCATGAGAAATGAGTAACATCCTTTTAATGTGCACACCTATCACCAGGATGTCTGAGGAATTTTTTCAGGCCTTTTAAAAATTCAACTATGGCTACATACTATGTGAAGAAATTATTTCATTATTTTCTTTCTAAATGTACTGACTATTACTTTTTTCATGTGACTTTGTTCACTAGATAAATAAGAATTACGAATTCCAATTTGATGAAGAACATGCAACAATTTTTGTTTTCCGTGTTTCTGGTCCATAATAGATTACTTTCTTAACCTTTCATCACTTCTTCGAGCAATAGTCCATTGTAGTTCTTTCTCTGCCATTGTAGCAAGTTGGAGTTCACAGAATCCTCATGCTTTCCCCTGACTTTTAGATAGTTTAATGTTATAATAGTTATTTAGCTTAGAGTTTGTCTTTTTTGAAAAGTTCTCTTTAAACCCATTGGCCAAAAAAACCAAAAACACCCTTTTCTTTCTTTGAGTCTTGCTTTGGTACTAAGGAATACATCCAAAGGCAGAGAGCACATCTTCAGGCTTTAAAATATGCCGAGACTATTATTCCCTAGTGATGTGTGTACACAACGTTTATTTTGTTTAGAGTCTCCTCATATTGCTAGCGTGTGTGCTAACTGTAATTGTTTTACTGAGTGCACAGAAAAGGCTGGTGATGCTTGTTTTAAAATTATTTTTGATAGAAAGGTCAATATATGTCTGACTCTGAGGTATCACCTAAGGAGCAGTTTCTTCCTGTTTCAAAGCTGTTTCATTGAATGAGCCAGCTTACAAGAAACTCCACTCTGGGAGCTAACTGATCTGCTGGCTCTATGAAACCTCATGTTGATTTCAAGCATTTTGAACCTTCTTGTCACTTCTGCTCAGCTCAGTTAGTGACTCCTGCTGCCCAAGACAGGAAGGAGCAAAGATCTCCAGATAGGGCTTAGCACTGGTCACCATTTCCAGTACAGACCAAGAAAGCTAAAAGCCATCATGGTCACTTGTCTAAACTGGAGCCTTTGAAACCACATTGGTTCCATGAGTCTTCAAAGACTGAAGGATCACTTTCTTCAATGTCAGTTCCACATGCTATATCTTCGGTGACTGACATTGCCAGGGCCCAAGCATAATTTTGGGCCCCCTCCCACACACATACCCATGGGGATTGCAGCCTGGGCCAGGCCTCCCAGGGCCTCCAGGCCCCAGTAAAGTGTACCCTTTTTCCACCCCATGTGGGGGCCTTGGACGTTGCTTCCTCTGCCCTGTTGACATTGATACCACATCTTGATAAGATTTCTGCTGAGTCTCCAGTATTGTACCATTGGACATGCTCTGTCGTTGTCAGTAGTCTCCTTCATCTACTAAGGCTGCTTTTACATTTCCTACAGACCTGACTATCATTCCAGAACTGGAATCCCCCTTACTGTCTGTCTCTCCTTTTTCTGCAGTATCCAGGAGTCACCTGGTACTGGAGCAAGGTACTGAAGATGAGAATCTCTCTGCATCTAACCACTATAGCACCAATGCCTACTTCTCATGCTCTCAAGCTGAGGCTTTTCCTTTTTCTATGCCTCAGAAACAGTAATTCTGTTTGTCTGCATAATCATTTTTGCATAGCAGCAGGAGCTCTTCTCATATGAGATCTCTGCCTTCATCTAGGTTGATTCCCAAGAGTAGCTTTGGAAGGAGTCCATCTTGTCTCAGATCCCATGCTTCAGAGAGGGTCATGTTCTTGGTTACCACCTTTTGCAGCACCATATGTCCTTCCCACATGGGGCTCAGACTTGGCCCTATTGGTTTTTAATTCAGTGCCTTAATTGAAAAATCAACTATTTGCTCAGTTCTAGTTGTAGACTGCATTCACATTTCCCATTCTTTTAATACACTAACTTTTCTCTCTCAAGTTAGGGTGCACTCTACTATGGCCCCGTTGACATCTCTGGCTTGTTTCAGAGAGGTGCCTATTGCTGAAATTGTAGAGCAACTACTTGTGGTTAGGTTCGTACATTTACCAGTCACTAGTCTATGTCACAGCTTCTAGGTCAGATGCCCAATTTGCTCTGCAACACTGTTCTACAGTTGTTATTTAGATAAAACGCCTATCACCTACTTCTTTGAGGGATAACTGCTAGTCACTTATCCACAGTGGGATCTGCGTGTACAAAAGCTTCTGAAAGGAACTCCAGTTATGACAAGGGAAGTAACCTCCCTGTACTATATATTTTCTCCCTATCTGTTTTGATAACACTTATTTACGAGACACTGATGCCACGTGTGTTGATCACTCAAATGTCTATTGAAAGCTTTTTTTCTTTTAACACATTTAAATGATCTATTTTATAGCTGATTGAACAATCTAAACGTAAAGGTGAAAGTGAACTACTGGCCAAACGTGAGAAGCTTATTTTGGAACTAGAAAAGCAGAATCGCTGTATCGAAGAGTTTACAGAATTCTCGGAACTGGATCACATGCAACAGGTCTGATAAACGTAGTATAAAAGAGGTTCAAAGAGTCACATATGCTTAATAAAAAGAGTAGTATTGTGATTTAAAAAAAAAAGATGTAGCAAACAAAGTTAAATGTTAAAGCTCTATTATTGTACTGTCATGCTGATGAAGCACATTAGACTTCCACTCTCTCGCCAACTACCATAGCAGCACTAATATTCTGATTGGTGGGGAAATTTACCATAAGGACTTTGTTTAATCAGTTAATAGGTAGTCACAGAGTGGAGTAATATTAAAGATTATGGAAGCATATGTTTTGGGGGCTGTGCAAATGCACTGGGTGAAATCCTGACCACACTGAAGTTAATGGGATTTTTTCTATTGACTTCATGGGGGCCATGATAAATTTTCAGTAGCTGGTTTTTGTATGTTCAGTTTTGGGACATGAAACCACCAAGAGAGGTTTGTTGGGCTTTTCAGCCAATAATTTCATTAGGAATTAGCCAGTTACATAAACCTCAAAACTCCACTGTGTACTAATGGTAGGCTGAATGCTGGATCTGAAGCTTCATGACTTCCCTATCCCCTTCCCTAATCACTAAACACACTCCCTGCTATATTTTTAATTTAAAAATTGATGAAATGGGAGGATTCCTGACTTCTTGACTGATTAACTGAGTACATTTAAAAAAATTCTCTCAACGCATGGAACTGTTGTTTAAACTCTGAAATCGCAATTGCCAAGACTACATATTAGCTACAGAAAAAATTACTGATATATGTTCTTTTTGGTACAATATACCTTTGAAATTCAAATAATTCGAAAACACTTTTTTACAATTCTTCAGTATGAGAAGAGTAAAATTATTCTTATTTTAATTTTTTGAGCATTAATCTAACTCCTCATTGTGGAAAAACTCAGTTCATCTGCTTCGGGGTCATGTTATTGTCTTTGTTAAAGAGCATTAGACTAATATTATCCTGTACCTCTCACAAATTACTTTTAGTTTTGAAAAGCCAATGATTTATTGTCTGTTTTAGTATCATGTAATTATGATCGATTCGTAGCATAACCTGAATATTTTTCAAAAGATACAAAATCATTTGATTTCAGTATGTGACTGACATGAGAGCATTGCAGAAACGCATACAGGAAGCTGAGGAAACAGTAGCTTTTATTAATAAAGAGGAGACTCTCTTCAAGTGGGAGCTGACTGAGTATCCTGTTCTCGAGAGTTTAAAAGTTAATATCGAGCCTTATCAGAAACTTTTTGTTCTTATATTGAAATGGCAACGGACAGAAAAACGGTAATTATATACTTGATAGTCTTAAAGCTTAAATAAGGGAAAGGCTAAAATATTCAGGGTTCTTTTGTCCATGCGAGATATGTGAGCTATTTTGAAGCTTAACTCTCCCATGTGAATGTTTTCATCTCGGCGTTTATATCTATCCAAGTATAGATATAGATGGTTGATTGTTCATATTTTAGTTTTATATTTTTTAATGTGATAAGCAAAATTGTAAATGTTTGTGTATATGATGTAGATGAGTGTAATCACGTATTTAATGCTGGCAGTATTCTTGGTATTGGTCAAACATGAAAGAACAATTCATGTACAAATAGTTTCTTAAAGTTCTGTGAAAGAAATGTGTTTTAGGAATAATTTGGAGGAGATGGAAGTCATTTTACATGTGAAGAGAGGAAGACTATTTCACTTCTCTGGGGCACTGTCTAAATTTATATAATAAAATGCAGGTTTGAGTCTGTCTGCACTCCCAAAATGGAATGTACACCTGCTCAAATTATGATGTTGTCCTCTGGTGGGTAAATACAGCTATACAAGCTATAATAGTGACAGGTCTGAAGTGTATGAAAAGGGTATAATTCCCAGCTCTAGGAGACGCATTCACTCTGGCTCTGATTGAGTTAGTGCACTAAAAATAGAGTGTAGCAGCAGAGGGCAGGGAAGGAGCTAGCCACCCCAAGTACGTACCTATCCAAGATGCTAGTCGTCTTCTAGTGATTATAACTTGTGGAAGCCCTGATGCTAATAAACAGGTGTGAGTGCTTTGTTGGTTACCATTAGTATTTTGTACAAAATGACAGAATTAAAAAATATTAGCTGCACATCCATTAAAATGTTTATTGTAACTTTTTAACACTTCTGTTTATGATGCAAATAGTACATTTAAAATGTAAAAATATGCTTTAGATATGTACATGATGTATTTGTCCTTCTGATTCTTGTATAAGATGCATTATAATTTTGTTTTTTCTCCCAGATGGATGGATGGTGCTTTCCTGGATCTAAATGGGGAAAGCATGGAGACTGAGGTAGATGAGTTTTTTCGAGAGACATACAAGATGTTGAAGCTTTTTCAACAAAAACAGAAGAAAGCAGAGCAAGAAAAGAAGAAGACACTGCATCGCAGAGCTATAGTAGAAGAGAAGCTGGAAGAAGAAAAGAAGGACAATCCAACTATTATAATGTGTTCCTCAGTAATGGAGCAAATCAAAGACTTTAAGGTTAAAAAACCCACATTGATAATAATACTTAGCATTAAGGGGCAAAGCCTAAGCCCATCACTCTCCCAAGTAGAGACTACCATATCTGAAACATCCATTTTTGGTTACACTAGTAACTTGATAGTTCACGATATCAGATTGTGTCTGACTCCTGAGGGGGTTCACAGGGCAGGAGAAGGGAAGAAGTCACTTTCTCACTTCACCCCCATTGACCCTGAAAGGATCAGGCCCAATGTGGCTAGGGGAGTGTAGGTCTGTACCCCACTTGCACCCTATGGTTAATAGCTACTTGGAAGTGGGAAGAAAGGAGCGGGGATGAGAGCAGGAGAAGAATGAAGAGTATGCTTCACTTCTTCCAAGAATAATCAAGCTGCTGCACCAGGGTTCAGTGCCTGAGACACTCCCAAAGGAATTGTGACTGAAAGTTCCCTGTTTACATTAAGGGAATTTGCACTAGTGCAACTATATCAAGACTTGGTCTACACTACCAATTTATGTCGCTATAACTACATCGGTCAGCATGGTGGGAAATCAGTTTTACTGACCTAACCCCTGGTGAGGACAGCATTTCTCCTGTCAACATAGTCACCGCCTCTCGGGGAGGTGGAGTACCTATGCTGATGGGAAAAGCTCGCCTGTCAGCATAGTGGTGCCTTCACTAAGTGATGTAAGTGTAGCCAAGCCCCAGTGTACTGCTAAAGTAAACTCTTAGTGTAGATATGCGGCACCTGTCAAAGCATGACTTAAACTGGTGCAGTTTGCTTTTGCAGTTTGCTGGATTAAACTTCACCAGTTGAAGCCCCACTTTATGTCGGTGCAGTTACATCAGTGTGAACAGCATAAGACTCATCCAGAATCCTTCAGGAAACTTGGCTTGCAGAGCAGCCAGATGGCACTTCCTCAATGCACCTGAAGGTGCCAGAGATGCAGTCTGGGTCAAAATGTATTAACAAGCAACTGCCCATTTGGATTCTTTCATCAAGACATTCTTCACTGCCATCTTCATGATTCAAATGTGCTGCTGAACTTGCCTTCTTCTAAGGAGCAAACCCAAAATACTAGTTCTGTGCTGCTATGACAGGATTTTTTTCAAGTCCTATGGTGTTCATGGGAGTGTTGGCTCTGTCATTGCTTTTCAAATGATAGCAGGTATGCATTTAGGGTGAATTCCAATTGAAATCAGTGGCAAAACTTCAATAGATTTTAGTAGGGCCAGGATTTCACCCCTAAAGATTTAGCAAATTTTCGGGTATATGAATAACAAAGAGTGAATCAATAAATTTTTTACTTACATGTTATATAAATAATAAGATTATTACTTTCTGTCCTGGAAAAGAGCTACAGGAAAAGAAACAGATTTTGAGGAATATCTAAGTACTGTAATAGGGAGTTCTGAAAATTGGACATAAAGACAGTGAAAGGCTTTGTAAGCATTACTGTGTCCTTTTGTATTTAAAAATAAACTGGAATTAAAAAATACACAAATACAAAATACTATTTTTCTCAGATTACTAGTAGAACACTTGTATATAATGTACATCTTAATACAAAATGTAGTTGAAAATTAGTTTAATTTTTTATGCACCTGCCAAGACCTAAGTTCATGGTTCTGTATTTCTTTAGAAAAAAATAATGAATAACTTTTGGTAACAACTGAAGCAGTGCAGTGAAAGAAACCATCTGCACTGTTCAGAGATGACAACTCATGTCATCAGTTGTTGCAGGAGAAAATTTGAACCTGGGACTTGGCAGGTAAAAAGCCTTCTGGTTCATCTTTAGGAACTCATGTACAATAGCAAAATTCTTACTTATAATTCATCTTCAGTGCAGATCCACTGGTGGAATTGACACAATAGAATACAATAGTGCTACAATACACAGGGTTTAGATTGCTATGGAACATTATTTGAAAAGATTGTTAGGTATCAGAAATGGTGACTCTTCTAGAGAGTCAGTAGAATGTGGAATTATTTTTTGAAAATAATAGTTGGCATGTATATTACGGACAATTACTTAATATTCAACTTCTCTGGATGTAACAGCTGAAGGGCAGAGTTTAGCTGCCAAGGAGAAGAAGGATGAGCTAATATAGGTGGCTAATATAGATAATTCACATTATCTGCAAAATTTATATTTACATAGATGAAATTCTGTTTTGCAAATATTTTTCTCAACTAGGAGAATATCCCCACAGTGACTATCCTTTGTAACCCTGGCATAAGGACTCGCCATTGGCAGCAGATGTCAGATATAATAGGATACGATTTAACTCCAGACTCTGGAACTACCCTAAGAAAAGTTTTAAAGCAGAACCTATCCCCTTATCTGGAGCAATTTGAAACCATAAGTGTAGGCGCAAGTAAGGTGAGCACAGAGGTTTGATTGTAAATCTCTTAAGAAACAAATTAAAAGCGAAGTATGTTTGTGTGTTGGTTTTGAGGGCTGCTTATAATGACTAATTTTCCTTTTATTGTTTTATATAACTTTCTGTGTCTGTTGAGACCTAGTCATTGACAACATGACCTATTAGATGGAGCATTGGCTATAACTTTGAATTTGTTTGCATTTGTGACTTTTGTGTTGTACCATCAGTGTTACCTAACTGTATTCTTTTGCTATGCTTCAGCAAATGAAATGTTAAGAAAAATAATAAAACAATTTTATGCTGTTAGGAGAATTCTCACTTAGTTCTAAAATTTATCTAGATATGTGAGATTATATAGTGAATGTGTCAGACAAAGAAAATTAGTGCAGTGACTATAAAATATCTCTTTTCTATATTATAGGAGTTTTCTTTAGAGAAAGCTATGCACGCTATGATGGAAATATGGGAGTCTATTTCCTTTCATACAAGCATTTATCGTGAGACTGGAGTTCGTATTCTGTCTGCAGTGGATGAGATTCAGACTATTCTAGATGATCAGATTGTAAAAACTCAAACAATGAGAGGATCACCTTTCATTAAACCTTTTGAAAAAGAAATCAAGGTACGATAAACAAAATGTTTATTTGCTTTTTAAAATGGCCATTTATATTCAAGTGATAACTATACAATTGGTCTAATGTTTTATTATTGTGGCATTTTTGGATTTTTCATTAGAAAAATAGAATTTTTCAAAATTTGATGATATGGATGTTTTTAAATAAAATGTTTTACGAATTGTTTTAATTTTTAATGTTTTTAAATTTTGAGATTCCCCCTTGTTCTCCCAGTCATGGTTTCTCTCTTCCTCCTATGCCAATTCCAGTTGCAGCAGAGAGACTGTCCTGAATATCCTCATCACTTCAATCTGGGAAACCAAGATTTTATATAAATTCTCTAACCCCTGTTTCCTGATGGATTATAATAATGTCTTCATTATCTTCAATAAAAGTATTCAGTGATCTAGTCTTTATGAGCCAAATTTTGGTCTCAGCGCATGCCTTTGCATTTGGGCTCTACACTGGGAAATTCCTTTTGAGTTGGCAGAGGAAGGAATTACTTTCCCCAGGCTGCTGAACAGCAGTGGAGCCACTCTGCAGCTGCTGTTCTAACATTAGGGCTAGAATAGTCTCCATAGTAATGGTATGCGCACATACACCCCATCAGAGGAATATCTGGTGGTTCTGCTGTCTCTGCCACCACCCCTGAATTTCATTGTGTAGTTGCATGCAGGGAGCCCACGCACCAGTGATGTTCAGTCTTTACACAGTCCCTTCAAATCCTGCTCCCTACTATAATGCGAATCTGTCCTAATTCAGCTATGAACAAGACTCTCCCTGGCTATGGAGAGGTGAGCAGGATTTGTCTTCAGTATCATAATGAGTGTTATCTAATCATAAAATTATTAAAATATGGTGATAGTGAAGTGACCTGAAACTCCATTCAAAGGATTTATCAGCACTTAGGGAAACCAGTCCACTGGTAGGTTAGGCTTTCAAACTGCATAGGTAATGCATGCATAGGGAAGAACCTTAATCTTCCTAGTGGTTTACACTTCTTTTTATATTAAGTCTCCTTGGGAGAGAGAGAATGTTGTGCTGTCCATAAGATTTGGTTTCTTTACTTTTGGTTCTCTCTTTAATCTTATGTGGTATGACTATATCATGGTAGTAATTTTATTATGTTTGTTAAGGAGTGGGAAGATCGTCTTATTCGAGTTCAGGAGACTATTGATGAATGGCTAAAAGTACAAGCTCAGTGGCTTTACTTGGAGCCCATCTTTTCTTCTGAGGACATCATGCAACAGATGCCAGAAGAGGGGCGTCTCTTCCAGACTGTAGACAGATACTGGAGGGACATTATGAAGTATTGTGCCAAAGACCCTAAGGTAATATATTGACTCAGAAATAATCTGGCCCAAAAAGAAAATAATTTTATTCTTCTTCCATTTGTAATAAAAATATACTCAATGAACTGAACTGTACCTGCACTCACCCACAAGACTTACAAGGGTAAAAGCATGTGTTACATATTTATCACCTTAATAACCTTCGTTGTACACTGTACCCTGTATGTCACTTACTGTATGCACTTATTGAGATTATATATCTATTGTTACAGGTTCTTGCTGCCACTTCATTAACAGGTTTATTAGAGAAACTTCAGGGGTGTAATGAGCTTCTCGACAAAATCATGAAAGGGCTTAATGCTTACCTTGAAAAAAAGCGTCTCTTCTTTCCTCGGTATGCTGCGTGTTGACTATGTCAAAAACGATGATTGAATTTACATTTCACTGTGTAATTGCGCTGACACATACAGTAACTTGGAACTTCTGTCATTTTGTGAATCTTTTTCTAGTTTTTTCTTCTTGTCCAATGATGAAATGTTGGAGATCCTGTCAGAGACGAAAGATCCTCTCAGAGTTCAGCCTCACTTGAAAAAGTGTTTTGAAGGCATTGCTAAGCTGCATTTCCTTCCCAACCTGGATATTCAGGCAATGTATAGCACTGAAGGAGAGCGAGTGGAACTGATTTCAACCATTTCTACTTCTGAAGCTCGAGGTGCTGTGGAGAAGTGGCTGATCCAAGTGGAAGATATTATGCTGAAGAGTATACATGATGTTATTGCTGAATCAAGATTGGTATGTTTTCTAGAGTATGTTCCAGGCCACCTCCTACAAAACTATATAAATATGTGTAGTCCTTACTTCATATTAGGGTGTTCTCCTAAAGGCTTTACACACAAAAAAACTCTTCTTGCTTTGAGTGTAATTTAAGCATATGAAAGCTACAGGATCAGGGCTAAATTTTTAGTGGGAGACATATATTATGGGCCAGTTAGGTCAATGGGAGTTTTACCTTAATAAGGATTGAGATTTGTTCTGCATACTCACTGGAATGTATAAAATAAACCTGACCACATTATTAATCTTTTAAAATATCTTATTTTGTAGAATTTATTTCATTATTTCAATCTTTTTTTTTTAGTTAATTAAAAATTAGAAGTAAACAAAATACTTGTTGCAGGTTTGCCCTCACCTGAAAAAAAACCCCACAAACCAGAAAATGATTGTTTCCCAATTTAGCATGTTAAGCAGATTCTAGTAATTAATGGGGAGATTTTGACTATTTTGCAATAAAAAATGGAAGAAAATAAAGGAAAAAAGGCAGTTTAAAGGAAATATTTTGTACTTAATTAAAAAAAAACAAATATAACGTTCTCAGCATTCCAAAGAGTATTATTAAAGGCATCACATTGATTGATATACTACAAAAGCATACTCAATGGTACGTGTTCAGCTATCTACACCAACAGTTCCCAACCTGGGTGGTAGGACCCCATTGGCAAGGGGGGCACCAAAGATTCCAGGGGCTCCATGAGGCTTCAGTAATATTTGAGGTCATTTAGCCTGCTGGGTAAAGCAGCCTTGAGATCTGCGCCAGCCGGGCACAGCCCCCCGAGCTCTGTGCTGGCTGGAGTGGAGGAACAGCCTCCCCAAGGGAGCAGCAGCCCCGAGCTCCACTCTGGCTGGAGCGGAGGAGCAGCCGTCCAAGCCCCGCACCGGCCAGGTACCTGGCCAGAGAGGCGCAGCTCCCCAAGCTCCGCACTGGCAAGGCGCCTGCCCAGAAAGGAGCAGCCCTGGCCAACCCACCAGAGCCTGCCTCCATTACCTTCAGTCCATGAGGGACAGGAAGAGGCAGGGCCATGCAGGATGTGCGGTGGCAGCTGAGCCAGGGAAGGCTTAGCTTCTTACTCAGGTAAGAGTAATTTATCATTATTATTATGTAATTTAGGGTTATCATCATCATTATATGTGTTTATGGGGTTATATGTGTTTATGGACGGTGAAGGTGCAGGTAGGGTGGGGTGCGTGTTTTACCTAGTGTTAACTAGTGGGGCTTTCATGCAAAAAGGTTGGGAACCACTGATCTACACTGACACCATTATGTGATGTATTTAAATCTTTAGGCATATCCTGAGAATGAAAGAAAACAGTGGGTTCTAGAGTGGCCTGGGCAGGTAGTGCTGTGTGTGTCTCAAATGTTCTGGACGAGTGAGGTGCATGAAGCCATTTGCAATGGGCCAGAGGTATTATGAAGC
The DNA here is from genome assembly GCF_026122565.2 of Emydura macquarii macquarii. Classification (NCBI taxonomy): domain Eukaryota; kingdom Metazoa; phylum Chordata; order Testudines; family Chelidae; genus Emydura; species Emydura macquarii. The sequence goes on along the minus strand of NW_027131105.1, from coordinate 12,060,838 downwards.
ATAATATTTTTATTTTTATTTTACATTTTGTATTTCAGCTATTGTACTTTGTTCAGCTAAATCATTCCTATCTCCCCCACCCCAAAATAAAGTTGGATAAAGCAATTGATAAGAAATCTTAAAACATAGAGGTGTAAATAGCCTTTGGGTGGTTTTGAATGCCAGCTAATGGTAAAATTCAGAAGAATGTACCCACTGCATCCTTTATGTGACTGGATCTTTGTCTGGCTATCTGGAAGAAAAGGGGCATTACCCCTTTAAAGGATCCCTTGCAACAGCACGGAGAAGGGATGGACAAGAAGGGCAGGATGCAGTTGGGGACAGATCAAGGTCACTGCATTGCCCTTCCTGCTGACTGGAAGAATGGGAGGGATATTTATACACCATGCAGCCACCCTCTTTACCTGGATCAGGTGGGAACCAGTCACCCACTCACCCACCCATATTCTTGGAAACCTAGTCCTATTCGCTTTGACCCCCCGGTAGGCATTATACTAGTTGCATCATTACTTTGTGGGGCTGGGATGGAATTTTTCCCTCACTGCCAGATTGGCCAAGGTGAGGTGAATTTTTTCACCTTCTTCACAACTGGGCTGCGAACCTAGTGGGGTGGACTAGGTGGGGAAGGTTATCATGTTGCAACTTATACGTAATACTAGTGGTGGACAGGCTATAGTTATCAGATAAATTGGATTCCTTTTCCTGGCCCTCCTTCAGAGAGCTGAGGAAGGGAGTGAGGCTCCTATGTCTGGATCAGTGGAGAACCAACTCCCTCCTCCCTGCACTGTACAATTTGCTGGGTGTACTCTCAGATGTTATAAGTTGATAACATAAGCAGCCTAATTAAACCACATCCATGCCCTCTTGTCTTTCTTCTGGCATGGATGGGCAATGTATAGTAGTCAACTTTTTACTTTCCCACTGAGTACTCAGGTAACTGATTTCCAAAGAGTGAGAATAGAAGTGCTGCTTACAGACCAAATCCCGAATTTTTTTGCACTAAAAAATTCCATTGAAATTGGTAGAAGTTTTATGCTCAAGGAATCCAGGATTGTGCTCTGAAAAACATAGGCTGATCTCTAAGCTCCTGCTACCTTAGAGTTTTCTGTTAGAAAAGTCTAAATACTGGTACAGTCCTCATTCTAACAAGTTTTTAAAAACAGTGGTACTATCAATCAAGTGTGGAGGGATCAGAAAGTAGGAAGGTAAATGTAACACAGTGGAGCTTTTCATAGTTTGGGGGCATATACAGCACACTCACATATTTGCATACACAGCCATTTATTTATGGGAACATTTTTAGTATTGTAGTTTGAGCCAATTTGCTATAAAATAATTAAAAATTATTACTCTGCTAATTTCAAAGATTTTCACATAGATAATATAAACATAAAGACATCTGTATTCAATTCTTTCTCTAGGGGATCCACTTTTTAAAAACCATGACAGTGGTTTCAGACTGCACTTCCAATAAGAATAAACACTTTAAATAACTTTTCTTAAAATAAAATTATTTCTAACTAAATGTTCTGCCTAACACAGAATTTGTAAAAATTGCTATTTACAAAGTCTGAAACTGCTTTTGATAAAACAAATGCAAACTAAATAATTTTAAAAAATCATATAAGATGAGCTGAATCCTACAACTTTTCCTTAAGCAAAGTTACCATTGGTTTAATTGAAATCTTTATGTATATAATCCAGAGGTTTGTAAACTGTGGTCTGTAAACCACTAATGGACCAGAGAGCACTTGCAGGTGGTTCACAGAAAATAGGCTGGTCTATGCTAGCTCCTCCTCTTTGTTTACTGCTGAAATGCAGTAGCCTGATCCAAAGTCCACTGAAGTCAGTGCTCCCATTAACTTAAGTGGGCCTTGGAGTCAAAATCTGTAAGTAAATAAATAAATAATAAAATTGCCATGGCTCTACAAAGTAGTTAGATAATTGCAAGTGAGAGAGGAGGTGGTCCCTTGGAAATGACTGAGAAGAGAGATGGTCCATTAATCAATCTCTATTAAGATGTCTATTACACTATGAAAAAAATTCAGAACCCTAATTAATTGCACACTAAGGTCCAAAGATTGTTAAATACAATTTGACATTTTTTCTTGCAGGGTTTACAAGGTTATTACAATACTCTTCAGCTTCAGCTTAATGATATTGTAGAATTGGTAAGAGGAAAATTATCTAAGCAGACACGAACTACACTAGGTGCTTTGGTTACTATTGATGTGCACGCTAGAGACGTCGTCATGGAGATGATTGAAAGCGGTACATAGCTTTTAAAAATTTTATTCTTCGTTTGTGTCTAACATAAAGTTACTCAGAACCCAGTGAAATAGATTTGCATTATCTGACTTTCCTTGCTGCCCTTAAGCATCATAATAATTTTTACATGTTTTCTGTATGAAAACATTCATAATTTATGTACTGTTTCATACTGGCAAATTATTTATTTTATACTTAGCAGAAAACCCAATTTTCTAAAAAATTTTCATATTTACTGCTAATTACTTTCTTACCAGGTGTGGAAAATGAGACAGACTTTCAGTGGCTTGCTCAACTGCGATATTATTGGGAATATGAGAATGCTCGTGTCCGCATCATTAATTGCAATGTAAAATATGCCTATGAATACCTTGGCAACTCTCCTCGACTTGTCATTACTCCCCTTACAGATAGATGTTACCGTACCTTGGTATGCCTTTATGTAAAACTTGTAATTAACCTGCTTAAAGAATTAATTTAGCTGTAATATGGCATTTCCAACATTTATACTAATTACAGTGGCACTTGGGAGCACTGCAATAGCCCTAGGATTTCCAGAATTTTTGTTAAAACATCCAATTTTCAGGGATTTTAATTCCTATTTAAATTTTAAAACTGAACCTGGCTAGCTACACTAGATCTGCCACAATTGTCATGTTTTGTGCTGAACTGATGACCACTTACCAACTTCATCAAATGGGCTGGGCTTGTAGATCTGGCAAAAATGGGGACTGAAAGATGAATAAAACCAGGAAATGGGAAGACTGGGGTTAGAGGTGTGGAAGAGAGATGTGGAAAGAGTGGAGGAGAAAAAGAGAATCCTAGTTATTAAAGGGAGGAATAAAGGTGATGGCAGAACTAATGGGAAGGAGAAAAGAAAGACAATTTGGAGTGTAGGGGAGATGGAAAGTTTGGGATGGGAAAAGAAGAGAAGATGGTGTGGGAGAGAATAGAATATGGGGGAGAGCAGGGTCTGATGGACATTGGAACATGGGCAGAGCAAAGGGAGACAGTATGAGAAAGCACAAAGAATGAGTGGGAAAGGAAACGCTGCATCTCAAAGAAGGAAAATGAGAGACAGAGGTAGAGAAGAGAAGCAAGCAAGAGCAGGCACATTGATTTAAAAATATTATTGCCTGAGGAAGAGCTTGCATGATCAGGTCCAATATAACACACAGTGTCTAGACATAATATGGGCTGCTCAGGAATGGATAAAATTGAGCACTGTTCTGAGGCACCTACAATAAAGAATAACTCCAGACTGAACTTTGAGTTTCCTGTATTTTGGAGACATGTCATTTTTTAGCATAGCCTTTTTCATTTACTATAAATCTGTATACAATAGTGTTTTCAACTATCTAGTGCCATTTACAATTGAATTTAAAATTATTTTCCATTATGAAAATTTTTGGATTACATTATTCATTTTAATAAATTATTTCTATTCTTTAGATTGGAGCCTTTTATCTAAACCTTGGTGGTGCACCAGAGGGCCCAGCAGGGACAGGTAAAACGGAGACCACCAAAGACTTGGCTAAGGCTCTTGCTGTGCAGTGTGTTGTCTTCAATTGTTCTGATGGCCTGGATTATCTGGCAATGGGGAAGGTAAATTGAATTAAATTTTAAGATCAGTGTGTGTTTTTCAGGAGGAAAAATGTTGACTTTCAGTGGGAGTTAAGTACCAATTTCACATTGGCACTTTTGAAAATCCCACCCAAACAGTTTATAGTCTGTCTGCTGACTTCAGTGCAGGCCCGCCAGTGGGGGGCAGAGGGGCGGCAAAGGGGGCAATTGCCCAGGGGTCCAGCAACTTAAAAGGGCCTGGGCCTTTTTTATCTGCAGCCCCACCCACACTCCACCCTAGGCCTCATCTGGCCCTGTCTCTTGCTGCATCGCTCCTTCCCCACCCACTTGGCCTCCCTGCCATCGCTCACCACTTGCGTCCCTCCTCTTCTCCCCCATTTGCCCCGCTCGCCACTGCTCATCACATCCCTCCCCACCCCACTTAGACCCCTCGGCTGTTGCTCACCACCTGGGGAAGGAGGAGTGTGGAAGAGAGAAGAGGGACTGAGAGTGGCAGGGGGGAGGAGGGAGGAAGGGACAAGGTGGTGAGTGGGCCAAGAGGGGGAAGGGAATGGGTCCTGGGATGGAAAGGGGGCAGGTCCTGGGATGGGGGTGGCCTGTGGGCAGGGCCACGGGCGGAAGAGGTGGGACGGGACTGTTCTGCTCTGTGTTCTGGAATTTCTGTCGGTGGGCCTGCTTCAATGGGACTACTTGCAGTGTGTTATCTTAGGTATGTGCAGAGGGGTTTGCAGGACCAGGGCCTATGAACCCAACTCAGCTTCCATTAAAACCAAGGAAAGATTTCCATTGACTTAATTTCCTAATATATCTGCTGACATTTCCTCTAAGTAGGCTTATATTATTCAAAGTATGCAAATAACTGTACTACACAGCATTACATTTCAAGCCAACATACTACTGATTGTTGCTTTTAAATCCCCCCATACTCCATTACATGTAAAGTTATTGTCCATCTTTCTACTTTTTACAGTTTTTTAAGGGTTTGGCTTCGTCTGGTGCTTGGGCCTGTTTTGATGAGTTTAATCGTATTGAGCTGGAAGTACTGTCTGTGGTGGCTCAGCAGATCCTTTGCATTCAGAGAGCCATACAAATGAAGATGGAAACGTTTATTTTTGAAGGGACTGAACTGAAGCTCAATCCCAACTGCTTTGTAGCCATTACTATGAATCCAGGTTATGCAGGACGTTCTGAACTGCCAGACAACCTCAAGGTAAAAAAATAAAATAAGCATATTTGTTTAATAAAGCATTTAAGAAACATAGTACCAAATTCACTGTTGGAGTTACACCAGAATGTGGCACCTACAATATAAACAACTTTTATTTTTTTAATTTTGTATTTCTTATGCAATATATTTGTCAGATTTCATTTATTTTCTTTTATTCAAACCAGTTTGTTCTCCCTGAAGATTTTTAATAAATTTTTCTGCTGTTATGAACTGAAGTTACACTAATTATTATTATTTTTGCTTTTATGTGTGATGGGCCAAACCCTTCAGTGAGGGTTGTTTAGCTGGGGTAAGGGATAAGAATTGTGTAGGGACAGCAGGATTTGATCCTGTGTGCTTTTAAAGTAGTGTTAATATTAAATCCAAATATTTTAAGAAAATGTGTTTTAAAATAGCTTAGAGTGGAGTTTTATTCAAAATCAGTGCTTGTGCAATTTGACTAGCTCATGTGATGATGAATCTATACAAATTACCAGATACAAATATTTGCTGTGGTGTTTGTTTATGCCAGTGTTCCTATTTCAGTGGTGAGACATGGCTTCAGCAAAGTAAAGTGGAGGTGTCTCAATAGCAGCATTGCGGTTCTATGATCCCTTTAACTCACAGCACCAAACTAAGATGGGCCAAAGCCACATTGCCTCAAAGGGAGCTCAGGGAGGAATGCTACCTCAGGAAGGCAGAATTCATCCAGGAATGTTCTAGTCAGCAGTGAGCGTGTTCACTGCTACACACCTTCTGGGGGTGCAGTATACTGTCCCATCTACCCGGTGTCCTGTCTCCCACCCCTTCCTGCTGTTCAGGTGTGTTTGGCCCATAGGTGCTACACAATGAGTAATCTCTGTGGAAAGAAAGGATGTGGAGGAGGAGGAAATTAACGCAGGTAGTCTGGTGAATAATGTTATATATAATGAGGACCATATAGGCAACTTGCTTATGTTTGGCTCTGAATGAGTCATGGATCTTGTCCTCAGAGATTGATAATACTGTTACAACAGGAACTTTTATGTTGCAATATCTATACATATTGAGTGCAAATCAGAGTTACAGGAATTCTTTTATTCTTCCAAATGTTTTAAGTATATTTCCTGCGATATGCATTTCAGGTTCTTTTCCGAACAGTAGCCATGATGGTTCCTAACTATGCTCTGATAGCAGAAATCTCGCTGTACTCATATGGATTTCTGAATGCCAAGCCTTTATCAGTGAAGATAGTAATGACTTACAGACTTTGTTCAGAGCAACTTTCCTCTCAGTTCCATTATGACTACGGTATGCGTGCAGTTAAAGCTGTATTAGTGGCCGCTGGCAACCTAAAACTGAAATTCCCACGAGAGAATGAAGATATATTGGTAAGTTCCTGAGGTAACATAGTGGATTTCACTGAGCCAAGTACTTCAGAGTTTTGAACCTAGCTGTGCCATTGCCCCACTATATTGCCTGCTGGAGTCACTGAACCCACTCTGTTTATCTGTAAATTGGGGATAAGAATGCTTAATTATTTATTTCACAGGGATATTATGAAAGATAAACAAGTTAATATTTTATAGTACTTTCTAAATGTAAAAAACTATATGCTAAGTATTATTTATTATCTAAGATCGAAGTAAAAACTAGTTTCAGAACTGAGTTTTAACTGAGAGGATAAATTCAAATTCTTGATGAGGAAAAAACAGATGTAAAAGATAAAGGTGTATTTGGGTGAATTTTGATGGCCTGTAATGTACATGAAGTCTAACTAGATGATCTTCTGGCCTTAAACTCTATGAAACATCTTTTCCACCTGTCATTGTGGAATTGATGCTTAAATAACTGACGTTTGGAAAGTACTGCAACATCTTTCAATGAAAGATCCTATATAAATACAAAGGATAAAATATGATATGTTTCCTGCTTTCTGACAGGAGATTCCTAATTTCAACCACATTTTCTTGTGCTCCTGAGTTGCTCAAGGAATCTCTTGATTCTGGTCAAGTGCTGCATTCTTGAAGCTGCCGTGCAGGCAGGCTGATTCTCTAAGTTGTGCTAACTCCTGGCTTCTCTATTCTGCATGAGTATGCCAGGTCTAAACTGCATGGAAGCCAAGAATAGAGGAGACAGTGCAAAAGGAGACATAGCTTGCTTGGCTCCCCAGTAGCATGAGGTCAAGAAATCTCCCTCTTCAGTGCTGCATTAATGGATGGAAGATGGAGATGGAGGGGATCTTGTTAGGGCTAAAACTGGGGAAGGAATTGCACAGAGATGGCAATGCTGTTCATGAGAGGCAGGGGAGAGCGTTTGGGGTGCTCCATCAAACCCCCAACACAATTTAAGGAAATGCCCTGCTTAATGCATCTTCACTCATTAGGGAATTTTGCCTTTTAGTACAGCCTAGTATTGACTGCTATACAACTTGTTACTTTTTTAATTGCTTAAGGTACCACATCACATATTAACATGTAGTTCACATTTAGATTAAATCTCAGGAAAAACTTTCTTACTATAAGAACAGTAGGACAATGGAACAGACTACCTCAGGAGGATGTAGAAGCTGCTTCTCTGGAGGTTTTCAAAAGGAGGCTGAATAGCCATCTATCTTGGATGGTTTAGAAGACACAAAATCCTGCATTTTGACAGGGGATTAGACTAGATGACCTTTGCTGTTCCTTCTAACCCAATGATTCCGTGATTCTCATTGTGCAGACTGATTTTATTACTGAATATGGTAAAATAATTATTTTGTAGTCAACATGTAAATTAGAACACACGTTTTCTGTAAAATTATGTATTTGTTTTCTTTAGCTTCTTCGATCAATTAAGGATGTGAATGAGCCTAAATTTTTATCACATGATATACCTCTGTTCATGGGTATAACCAGTGATTTATTCCCTGGCATTAAGCTTCCTGAAGCAGACTACAATGTAAGTACATTTGTAAGGTAATTTTTTTCACTAATACTCATGGCATCACATCAGTTGTAATTAATGCAGTACTCTGTTTCTAATTGCAAAATGAAGCCATATGAAATTCACTTGGTTTTCTTTTGAACACCAAACCAGCCTTGGGTGTCTCATCATTTGCAGAGCTGGATCTGTTTTTGGAGCTTTGGCCCAAACAGCTAACAAATCCCAGGACTCTCTTATCTTAAACAGCCTTTTTGGATGTATACCAGTGGTCTGAAATCCCCCTCACTTCCCCTGGATTTTAATGTCTTTTGTGACTGACTTGCTGGTCCCCTCCCTGGTCTTTGGGGTTTTCCTAGTTATTAGACATGGTGAAACTTGCCAGGATTAGTTAACTCTTCCTGTTCTTCTGCAGTAGGATGGAAATGGCCAGGCTGCCTTCTTCCCTGGGTGAGGTAACTAGCCTCTCAATTCCCTTCTCTCTCTCGCACAGAGGAAAAAAAATAAAATATAGGTGGGAGTCAACCAGATGTCGGTTCCCAGAAGACTTTGCACAGGTTCAGTTTGAAATTCTAAATTTTGTGGAAACTTGAAATTCCTAATGAACCTGCAAAGTTGTACTGTTGCAAACCCAGCTTCTTGTAGGTTTATGAAATGCCCATGCTCCTGTTACGATAATGGTAAACCATGTGGGAGGTTTTCAGTACACTCGCACGAATTTCGGAGAAGGGGAAATATTTGTCTACTTTTATCTTCCACAATACAGTAATTGGAGTGGGTGGGGTGTAAGCAGAGGCAAATGTTCAGTAAAGAAGGTGATGGTTTTGCTTCCTAACTCAGGATTCGTCTGCACTTTAAACACTGCAACAGCATAGTTGCAGCTCTTCAGTGTAGACATTTAATACAGCGATGGGATGGTTTCTCCCATTGCTATTGTAAATCCACTTCTTCAAGAGACAGAAGCTAGGCTGATGGAAAATCCTTCCATCAGCCAAGCACTGTCTGCACGGAGACTTAGTTCAGCTTAACTGTGTGTGGATTTTTTGCACTCCTGAGCAACACAACTGGAACAGTCTAATTTTCTAGTGTAGACTAGCCCTCAGTATTAGGCTCTGAGATAGAAAGGATTTCTTTACACTGGATAAGCCATCACAAAGAAATATATACATCACTAGAGGCATCAATATCCAAATAAAGAATTTGAAAAATTAGCCATATATTTGACTAAAGTAACAATCTTTTGTTTAAGTCGGAACATCTTAAGTTCTGTGCATGTCAGTAAATAGTGCTCAATTTAGGGCATGTCTACTCAGGAATGTTAAGATGTGAAGCTAAAGCACATTAGTTAAATCTATGTGTGGACACTCTCATTCAGAAGTAAGGTGGTCTTAGTTTTCTTTAGCTTAATCCCAGAAGATTCAGTAATTAATTAATTTGAGTCTGTTATCCACAAATGTAATAAAACATGCATGGTGGGGGTTTGGAAGTTGTTCTAGGTAATAATCTGAATGTGGAATGATGAATGCACATTCATTTTGTTCATGAAGAACATTATATGACTTTATAAGGGGTTGTTGTAAATTATGTAATACATTACCATGAAAATATTCTTTTTTAAAGACTGTTATATAAAAAGATTTTATTTGGTTTTGATTTTAGGATTTTCTGGAATGTGCCAATGAATGCTGTGTTATAAGCAATGTCCAGCCTGTTAAAGTTTTTATTGAAAAAATGATACAGACCTATGAAATGATGATTGTTAGACATGGGTAAGATTACCAGTGCTTGTTTCACAAGTACCACAAGTTGTAGTTATGTTTTGTGTAATAGGCAATAGAGAATATTTATGGATATAGACTAAGAAATTATTTCCACTTTTAAGAAAGACAAACAGTGATTATTTAACTCAATTATAGAAAATCCCAAGGGTCACTGTATGCTGCAGAATTTTTATATTGGTACATTTGGATATCCAATTCGTAATGCAGATTTGGTGCCCAAGAAAGCGAAGTCTCTGAAGCTGGGTGTATTTGATCCTGCAATCCCAATGCTCCCTTTGAGTTCAGTAGCAGCTTTGCCTGTTTAATAGTTGTAGGTTGGGCCACGGTTGTAGAGAGGAACTGAAGTTGTAAAAGCTTGTCTGTATTAGAATATTAGCCCACCAGATCTCTGCCATTTTAGTCCTTGCCTTTTTTCTGAGCAGCAAGTAGGTGGTGGTAATAATATGTATACAGTACCTCACAAGATGTACAAATACTTAGCTCTAATATATGGCTTTGCAAATTCATAACACTTTGCAAATATTAACTAGTTAGTCCTTTAAAATACCCTGAAATGGGATGAAATTAACAAACTTATTTTGAGTTGTGACAGAAGATAACTTGATTTTTGTTTTTAGTGCAGGTTCCTTTTCAATTTTTGTCTTCTTCTTGAATTTTATGATAACCTTTACCTAGACAGCAAGGAAAATTAGAGAATAAATTTAGGCCTAATTCTGCAAATAAATGCACTAGTGTAAATCCCAGCTGCTGCACAGAATCCAGTTGGGTCAATTTATGTACTTTAATTGTGCAATCAAATATATGCAGTTGCATGAGCAAATCAAGTGTTTGCATACACAAATTACCATTTAGACTTCTAATTGGTCATTTCGGACTTATAAAATACCTGATTTGTATGAGCAACTGTGGTAATAATGCACACAATGCAAACATGCAAATTCCACATACATTTTTTGTATTGTCCTCCTAAAAATGGTTCCTAATCATTGACTCAATGACGTAATACATTTCACACTATAATTTTTGCTAATAGAATCAGATCCAGCAAACACTTAAGCATGTAATTTTAAGCATGAGTAGTCGCCATTGAGGCCAATTGGCTGGATCAGTGCCAGAAAATCTATATTTGAGGAAATTAAGATTTTTAATAAGTTTCTTTAATCCATAGCTTTATGCTTGTCGGAGAGCCTTTTTCTGGGAAGACCAAAGTTCTACAAGTGTTGGCAGATACACTAACCCTTATGAATGAACGTGGATATGGTGAAGAAGAAAAAGTAATTTTTAGAACCGTAAATCCAAAATCCATTACCATGGGTCAACTTTTTGGACAATTTGATGTGGTATCTCATGAGGTATTGTGTTTAATATGTCTGTTTTAAAAAATATTGTATAGTAATTGGCCATACTGCTCCATTGGTTATGCTTGTGCAACTCCGTTGGCTTTGATAGGTTTGCATGGGTGAATCCGTGTCTTCACTGCAGAGTGCTCTTATTCAGGTGTTGCCCATAACCCCCTCCTTTCCCCCACATAAATTCCTCAACTAAGTTTGGTGGTACTTTAAACCTGGGCTAGCTGACCTGGCTGGGGGTATAGGCTAGAGCCTGGATGTCGCTGTCACTTCCTCTGGTAATGCACCCACTTTGCAGTGAGGACTCAGGCTAACTCATTGAGTGCTTATAGTCCTCCAGTACTTTTCTGTGGTTTCCGCTGTGTGCTCAGAAGGACAGACAAGTTCTCCCACAATTCACTGAGAAAGAATCATAGAGCAGCTCAGCTTACTGTAGCACAAAGAACCATGGGAGATACCCCCAGAAATCTGGGCCGCATACACTGTGCAGCAGTACTAGTGAGGATACAGTAACTCAAGTATATCTTTGCAGTATGGGTGCTCACATTCAGGCTAGCCTGACTTGGGTGCTCAGACCCAGGTTTTGGAGAAAATAAATGTGATTGTATGGGAGACACCTAGCCCTCCTGCCAACAATTAAAAAAGTAAGTGTCCAAGTCCCCCTTCTGCATCTATCGTCGGAGAAGTCAGGTGGATAAATACCAAAACTCAGACTAAAGCAAAACAAGGAACAATTTATTCGGGGGCAAATAACAAATGAGGGGTCACTTGGGGATTTAACACGGTGAAGCTTAACTCCAGATTCTTTCCCAACTTAAACCTAAACTACCCAGGCCCAAAGTTCATAAGAACTACTCAAGGTCTTTCTTCACCCTCCTGGGGCGTTGTTCACAACTCCCATGATTATGAGCCGGGAACTCAGGAGCTGATGATGGACTCAGGAACCGCTGCAGATAAGCATGCTGATCTTCTTGTTTGGGGGCTATCCGTGATGTTCTTCCTAGAGGCTTCTCTTCTTCTCTCAGCAACTCCTGCACGTGACGATACCTTGCTGCCTTTAGGGCAGACAGCCCCGAGCTGACTGGCTCGCTACAATTTATAGAGTCCTGTTGCGAGGCGAATCACACTCCTTTTCACCATACCTTTCCCGCCTTTTTCCCAGAAAGGGCGGGAAACACTGGGGAAGAAGGTCTCTGAGATGGAGTCCTAGTTGTTCTTTCGCCATTTCAAAATGGCGATCAGCTTAAACATTTCATTTAATTAACATAATAACTCCCACACTGAGGATTTTACCCATAAGGAATAGGGAACATAACACTAGGGTATTCTCAACCCAATACAGGTGTTGCTCACTCAAGTTAACTGCTGTGGAGACATAGACTGAGAACAGAAATGTTTTAAATTTGTGAAAACTGGACCAAAAAGCAAATAGACTTTGTTATGTCAAAAGATGCTAACGGCTTGCATGTTAGGAATCATTGATGTATAAATCCTCTCTACAAACTCCCTACAAAAAGAGCTAAAGATGGTATGCTGTACCCCCATGCAGTAGGTATTGTATGAGTTAAAGTGCTCTTCTGTGTATGGCAGTAGAGATGCAGAAATTCCTGCAGAGCAGCTGCACTGAAGGAGGGTAGAGTCACAGGCTCATCTTTCAGGGCTATGTGGTCTCCATGAGCAGCCTTGGGCATGGTCTACATGCAGTTTTTGTACTGCTTTAACTTTTTTTTGGTTAGGGGTGTGATTTTTTGTTCCACTGTAGTTAACATAGTCCCTAGTGTGGAAGGAGTTATACCAGTATAAAAATGCTTATATTAGTATAGCTTATTTCCATAAATGTATGGGAATGAGCTATAGTGATATAAGTGCATCCACACACTTTAACTATATTGGTTTCTAAACCAATATAATAAAAGCAGTACAAAAATCACATAGACAAACATTTGGCCTACAGTTTTCCAATATGTAAAACTCAGAGGGTGATTCAGGAAGAGGAGATTTGTCTAAACAAGTAATGAGATATGTATGAGGCCCTGGAAGAGGTGCAAGAGAGCCGCTTTTTCATGGCCACATAGGAAGAAAAACAAGATGGAATGGATGTGATTTATTTAGACTACAACTTTATTCACTTAACATATCTGGGAATACCAGGGAATAAATCATACAGTGCAGGTCATCATTCATTCCTTAATCAGTTCTACCTATTTGTGAGGGCTCAGATCAGCCCTACCCCTTCCCAACCTGGTTCCTGTCATTGTTGGGACATTACTGTCCTCACTTCCTGAGAAGGATAAGAGTTCTAGGAAAATGGACCCCAAACCCCCTTTTCCTAGCTTCTTTAGAGGATGCCTTCCCCTAAATCCTCTTCCAACTCCTGTTTATCAAGAACTCTATCCCCTCTGTAATGAGTACATGCACTGGACACCCACCATAAGGAGGCACCAGCAATTAGCATGGCTGCTTTTAGAGACAGGGCAGAGGTGCTTTCTGTAAGTGTGCTCTTCATTACCACCCTTGTTTGAGGAAACAAGACTTGTGTATATTTTATAAACAAACAAATTACTCTAAGAGAATATCTGATTTTTTGTCACCAGGTTCTGATGGGAAACTGAGACTTGCAAAGCCCTGAATTCTGCTACTGCTTGGCAAAGGGTCAATAATATTTTAAATAGTTCTTAACATTTCTCAGTGTTTTTACTTAGTTGTTCTCTGTTTTGTTAATTAACATGAGCTAAATAGAGCCCTGATCCTGCAAAACACATAAGCATGTGAATAGTCCCATTGACTTATAGATTTAAAAAAAAATTTAAATTCTCTTTTCCATTTTTTCCTGGTCTAGTGGACAGATGGTATTGTTGCCAACACTTTCCGAGAATTTGCTTTAGCTGAGACACCTGAACGCAGATGGGTTGTATTTGATGGCCCTATTGATACTCTGTGGATAGAGAGTATGAACACAGTGCTGGATGACAACAAAAAGGTAAAACCTATAAATGTCTAAAGAAAATGCTGTGCCACTTAAGAAACATAATTCTACATATCAAAGAAAACAGCACTTGTAGATATAATATCTGGCACTTGAAGTAGAATGGAACCAGTTCAGTAGGGTTTCAATTAACTTGTGTTTTTATGAGATGTATATATCAAGAGAGTTTTTTTGTGGTGGGGTTTTATTGTTTGTTTGGTTGTTTTATATCATAGAATAAGGTATTTAATTTGATCACATTTCCTAATAAAACATATGTTTAAACTCTTGTCACAAAAATGCAAAATTTATAAATGGGATTAAAAAAAAGACCCTACAGCCCAAATTTTCAAAAATGGCCTCCAGATGTGGGGTTTATATTTGTATATGCCCAATGTCAAACACATGGGGCCTGATTTTCAAAGTTACTGAGTATTCACAACTCCATTCACAATTGACTTCAGTTAGAATTGTGGGTGCACAGCACCTCTGAAAAACATCTCCTAGGTATCTCAAGTTGGATACCCAAAATCAGAGGCCACTTGATGGGCCTATACTTTTTTTGGTGTGGTGCCTCATGATATCTACACTAGGCTATCCTGTGCTATGTTACTAGCACAGGCTGCAGCAACCATGTGTCTTGCCTTGTGCAAATAGTCCTTTACCATCCTCTCCTGTTCCCACTCAGTGCAGGAAGATACCGACTTTAAGTGGTTGGTAGACCTAGCAGGTGGTAATGCTGGGAATTGTGGCTGGTGCAGGGTGCTATGGTTGTGCTGAGTCTCAGGAACTCAACATTTTAATTTCTGATCAGCAGTCCAGAACTAGTGCCTAGAAAAATGTACTGATCATGAAAATAGTTGTCTTGGTGTTTTCCTGACAAAACTTGAAAATCTGGAGTTTAAAGTATGTGTTTTCTAGTTTATTAAACATTTTTATCAATATTTTTGTTGTTGAAGGATGATTATGTAAAACTTCAGTGGTTTTGTGATGCTTACAAAGACAGTGATGGGTTTGATTCTCTTCTCACACTAGTGTAAATAATAAGTAATTTCACTTAAATCAATATATTAATTATTGTAAAAATGGCATAAGTGAGAAAAATCAGGTCCAATATATGTCCTTTACCTGTAATGTCCTCTTCTAGAAGTGTCTGAAGGATCATTTGAGTCCTGTAATATAGCTACAACTCCTATTTCCACATTTATTAGACAAATGAAATGAGTGGGGAAAGCATAGAATTTGGTGCAAAGAGAATAGAAATTGGTTACTATTTCAAACAATTGTTGTATGTTGTGATGGTTAGTGGCTTGTCTTTATCATTTACTATATTTAGCTTCACTCATTTTGATATGGAGATCATGCAGAGATAGAAACATTTTGCTAGTATATTCATAATCATGCTTGTTAAATGAGCTCTTCTTCATTTTTAGCTTTGTTTGATGAGCGGGGAAATCATCCAAATGTCTTCTCAGATGAGTCTGATCTTTGAAACAATGGACCTTTCCCAGGCTTCAGTAAGTTTAGTAGTCAGTTAAAATGTAATCCGTAATTGCATGATTATACAATATATAATGATGCATGGATTGGGTCTTAAAAGTGAATTTACTATTCTTTAGCCAGCTACTGTCAGTCGTTGTGGCATGATTTATTTGGAGCCATTACAGCTAGGCTGGATGCCTCTTGTAACCTCTTGGTTGAACAGCTTACCTGAACCCCTGAGACAAAAGGAACAGCAAGATCTTCTGCAAGAACTTTTTAATTGGTTAATACCACCAGCCTTAAGACTTCGTAAACAACACTGCAAGGTATTTTTTTGTTGTTATTTTCACCACAATAATTATGTTGATGTTTCCATTCCATTTTCTGTGTCCTGTGATAGAACACTCAGCAAGGATACTGGCAGGTTTTTTCATATGTAGCAGACACATCTGATTTTGAGAAGGTAACCACTTTGCCCAACTTTGAAAATTTGACCAAGTATATTAGATAAAATTTGTAAGTAAAAGATATTTAAAAGCTAACCAAATATCATAATGAGTGAAAAGTAATCTCCCCAGAAGTTTGAGGGGTGGGAAGAGGATTGTATGTTAGAGAAGCATTTTACGTGATGCCCACCATGCCATACAATAAATGGTGCTCCCCATGCTGCACCTATAGTAGTGTATAAATTGTGTCTATTTTTTTTTTAAAATGTATTGTTGTCATAGTTAATATTACAGATTAAGAGGCTAGCTTTTCAGGGACAGGAGGGAAAAGGATTTTACAACTAAAAAGAAAAGAAAAACTGTATAAATTTGCCCCTAAACCTTCTGTTTTGAGTCAGTATATAATCTAATTGTTTTCCCAAAATATATACTAAGACTTGTGAGAAGTGTCTGATGCTGTGATATTCATCATATTCCATTTTTTGTGTCCTGTAGGAGCTGGTTCCCACAAACAACAGTAATGCTGTAGTATCTCTCACTCGACTTTTTGAAATGTTGCTTTGTCAAACTGTGCAACAGGATCCTACCAACAAAAACATCCGCACATGGATTATGGTTGGTCTTTTACTGGGTGTATTTTAAAAAGGAAAGAAACCAATTAATTAACAATTCTCTTGCAAAATTAATCTCTTCATCTTGGCTTGTCTGCAATAAATGCATCACACACGTGCAAGCATACATACATACACTCGTGTGTGCACACCCACACTTCTGCTAAATATTCAAGTTCACTCTGATTTGGAAGGCGAAGGAAGAAAGTGAGAGACAGTTTTGTTGCTACTTTTCTAAACCTTAGGAGATGCTCAGACACTACAGTGATAAGGTACTTATAAGTACCTAGACAGATATATTTCAATCATTTTCCTATCTGTCATCAATTAATTTAGAAAATTTTGTTTTAACTAATGCGAATTTTAATTAGACCAAACAGCTAGGCAGGTGCATGGTCACATGTTAGGGAAGGAATGATGAGCAGGTTACAACAGAGCATTTAGTTCAGCTGTGCAGAAGTTTCATGGTATGGGAAAAGTAATTTCAGAGGCATACGTTAATTTTTCTATAGAGATTGACATTATGAATAGAGAGCTTCAGAATGAATATTAGACTGACATGATGCTTGTTATCTGCAGCTATTTACAAACTGCTTATGCTATCCTCACTTGTTTATGTTCTTAATGAATCTGTGGGTGAAATTAATCCCTGGCGCAAAGGGGCACCACAAGTCCTTATAGCACTAAACCACATAGGGCCTCTGTTGGGGTCTGCTAGATGATTGGCCATGTCATTGTAACTCCATGCTATGGAAGCAGGCTAAAGACTAGCCCATGCAGGGGTAGTTCTGAAGTGGTCTGTGAGTTGGCTGTGCATGGGGTACTGGATCCACATCTACGTTATGCCCCATGCAATTAACATAAAGGGCTGTGTTGGTTGTTCTTGTGAGGCAGTACTGATCCCTGGCCCTGGCTTGACAGAGGAATAGATTTCAAGTCCCTGAACTCCACTTATATAGAGCCTGAATACTCAAGTTTTATGTAGAGGGCGTGGATTTCACTCCTTGAGACTATCTGTAGCATCACATATTCTTTTAAAGCCATCAGGGATTTGATATCCTGTTTTATTGTATTTGTAGGTATAGTTTAATTGTTTTTTGTTTTAAAACTGAACTTCTAAAATGCATTAAGGTATGCAATACAAAATGCAGAGCAAAATCAACAGTGATCATTCATCTAATAATGCTGGCAGTATAAAAAGATTTAACTATAGAACTGACTGAGAAATATACCAAGCACCTACAGCTTCAGTTGAAATATTTGGGAATTGCAGGTGCTCAGCACCTCTTAGGACTCACGCCCAAGGTTTGTAAAGATAAAACAACAGAATGGGATAGTTGCTTTCAGCTAACTTTCAAACTTTATGCGCACAAGTAATCTCAAATAAGATCATTTCAACAATAAAAATATCTGTATTTACATATATATTTGCAAATAGTATCTATCCCATAAATGTTGAAAATGGATGCTAAAGAGCAAAATAGTCCTGTAATTTTCCTTTTCTTATATTTTTTTCTTCAAATAAGTAACACTGAGAATTTCATAGTCTGTCTTCCATAATTGGTGGTTCTTCATCACTTGTATGTGCCAAGTAAAGTTGTAGTAAATCCCTTGCAGTATAAAAGCAGATATCCTTGAATTGTTTAAACCTAAAAACCCTATTTGAGGTTCTGGTGTTACTTTCTCTTCTGCTGATAAAGTCCTTCCAAAACTTTTGAAGTTTGGGGCAGCTCTTCAGTGCAGAGCCTTTAAGGGAATCACATTGCCAGCAGTTTTTCTTGGTGTCTCAATCTCTGGTTTGAGTGTTTTAAAAGGGTTTAAAATTTAAATCGTACACTAAGAAAAGTGAGTGTGTTTAGTTGTTCCTGATAAGCACATTCTTGCAGTGGGACACAATCCCTCAATAGGGAGCTCCAGAAAGAATTTAGCTTCAGAAAAGGTAAAGTTATGTGTCTAAATGTTTGTACAGGAGCTTGATATCAAATGGTGTTGCTTAAATATTCACTTGGAACATATGACATTCACTTTACCATTACAATTAGGTATTTTCTCTTTATTCGAAAGCCATTCTCTCCCAAAATGTATTTGTCTGATTTTTTTACCTTTTTTCTTTAGAAGTTAATTTTAACTAATTAAAAAATATAAACAAATGCAGATTGCAATGGCTACACTAAGGTATTGGTGTCTAGTTGCCCAAATGATTAGCCAATATTCAGAGTATTGCAGGGTTGTTTCCCTTAGAAGGAGAAATTGATTACATGAGTCAGCTGTTTCTCTGGAACAATCTGTTTATAAAGAATATACACAAAGTCCTGTTTTCCTGAATATAAGGTCTGGTCTACACTACAAAGTTAAGTCAATGTAAGTCGCCTTGCATCAACCTATTTGTATGTATCTACACTAAGAAATAAACAACAGCAGTATAAAACAGTATAAAAAAAGAAATAAAAACAGCAGTTTTTATTCAGTAATTGCCAAATCTGTCTGTCCAGTGATTTCTGTGTCAAAGAAGCTTTGTCTTTCTGCTTCTTTTCAAGGTCACATTCAGGCACTTCATATGGTGATAAGCTGTAGATTGCTTCTCTGCCTTTTTCCTCTAAATCAGACACATGCCCCTGCTAAAATCAAAATTCCTAGCCCTAGTGTTTGCAATCAAGGAACCCTTCTAACCACATAACTGAGCTCTGCCCAGGCCTCACCATGCAGCCCAGTGCCTGGGATGTTACTCTCAGTTGTTTCCAGCTGTTTGTCTCACTACACAAAAGGGCTTAATTGCTCCTTCTGCTGAACCTGAAAGAAGGGGGCTTATCCTTACCTAGGTTTGTGATTGCCTTGGATCAAAGACCCACACAACAGCAGCCATTAGTGCTTTTCAGCATAATAGTATTCTGTGTAATTTTATATATTGATCAGACTATGCAATAGTTATAATTTTTAAATGCTAATTGTTTATCTCCTTGTATTCACAGGCTTGCTTTGCTTTCTCCATGGTTTGGTCCATTGGTGGAACTTGTGACAGTGACAGCCGAGTCCTTTTTGATATATTTATGAGGGATATTCTAGTAGGAAAGTTTGAGGCCCATCCAGTGCCAGCAGCTGTGGGTAAATGGGAGTGTCCCTTTGATGAGAAAGGCTTGGTCTATGACTATATGTATGAGGTATGAGATTTACTGATCGCTCATTCTTAGAGTAGTTCAAATAGATGCTTAAATCTAAGGCCTGGTCTACGCTTACCTTAAAATTCAGCGGCAGTCAACGGGAGTTGTACAAGATCCACAGAGTAGCTTGTGTAACTTCCATCAACTTCTTAACTTCCATTATGCACGGTGTCTTCACTGCACTGCACCACTTGAGGGGGTGGTTTTAACAAGTTGACTTCTGGATCGATTGAGCGGGTCTTCACTGATCGCTCAATCGATCTGGATAGATCGATCTGATGGCGGCAAATTTGCTGCCGTCAGTGAAGATGTACCTTAAGTGGAAGAAGAATGCAGCTAGGTGGAAATGTTAGCTTCATAAAATCCACTGGGGGTAGGATTGACTGACTCCAATGGGAATAAGATTAGTGGAGTAAATGAACAGCTATTGCTTGAGAATAAATACATTTATTTTATTTAATAATCAGTTTTTCTTTTAAAAAGAATTAATGCACTGACTTTCTGAACAGAGCTTTTTAGTAAATGGCTACCCAGTCTACATAAGGCATGTCTAGACTGTCCTGTATTTCAATTCAGCTGCAGTTGAGGCCCTTGGAGCTTTTGGGTTTCATATAGAAGGAAGCATATTCTTAAATGTTAAGCATGTTTATAGATCTGTTGTCTTCAATGGAACTATGCACATGCTTAAAGTTAAGTGTTTTGCTGGATAACAAGGTTCTAGAGCAGTCAGGGAAAGGAGAGCATCTGAATTTCCAATATATTTCTAATATGAGCCTCCAATCCTTTTAAGGTTTGCTCATCACTGGTGCAATTAGGAAAATAAATACATAAGCATCTGTAATACTTTTTTACATTAACTTGTAAAAGAATTAAGTGCTTAAGAAAATCTTTTGAACACATGGCAGCACTATATTTTCCACTATACTGAAATTGAAATCTGTATTTCTTGGTAGCTGAAAGGTAAAGGACGCTGGGTGCATTGGAATGAAGCCATTAAAAGCACTAATTATAGTGATAATAAAAATGTTAAGATTCAAGATCTCATAGTCCCAACAATGGATACAGTCAGATATACCTATTTGATGGACTTATGCATCACCCATGGAAAGTAAGAAACTATTTCATGTACAACTGTAAATGATTTCATTGTTGTTTATATAGAAATTTATCCAAAGACCACTGAAATCCCTGGGCGTCTTTCCATTAACATTAATGCTTATGTATCAAGCCCCCAGATTGTATCAATATTAGAATATACCGTTCTTGACCCATTAGGGAAAAGCAACAACAACAGACTTTCAGCCATCTAATTACATTTTTTCTATAAACATTTTAGTTTTAAAGTCTTTGACTTCTTATAATCCGGCATTCAATACATCCAACCTACTCTGTTCCACTGATATTGTTAGGATGGCTGCTGAGATTTCGTGCCTCCTTTCTTTTTCTTTTATAATTAAATATCTCTTAATTTTTCTTAAATTAGTCAAGAGTTAAAGATGAGCTAGTCATGAATTAAATGATCAGGACCTGCAGAAAAATGAAACACAGACAATCCAGGGATGGATTTTAAAGCAGAAAGCTGCAATTTTAGTAATTTATACATTTAAAGGGGAGATTAACTGTCCACACACGCCCTTCCCAAACACCAGGCGTATAGTTGAGTCCTGTTCAAAGTTAAATGCCTACATGCCAAAAAAATAAACATTAGAGTTGGCCCTCTTCAGCCTAACCCCTAGAATTCATCCTTCTCCCGTGAAGGCGAATGACGGTACACATGAAGGGTGCCTCAGTCTATGAAGTCTTAACATCTCCCCTTCTTCCTCCAGGCTGATAGGGTCCTTTGAGTTGCTCACCCATAGTGAACATCAGTCATAATTTGCAATGGAATTACAAACTCTGCTTGTAAACATAAAGTTTTTACCTGTCCTTACTCCTTATTAACTTAAAACTAGGCCTCTTTGTCAATCTTGTCCCATGAGACAAATTCCTTCCTGATCCCAAAAACTGGCAGTCAGTCAGACCCACAGATCTT
The DNA here is from genome assembly GCF_026122565.2 of Emydura macquarii macquarii. Lineage (NCBI taxonomy): Eukaryota > Metazoa > Chordata > Testudines > Chelidae > Emydura > Emydura macquarii. The sequence continues at coordinate 12,039,054 of NW_027131105.1, read as the reverse complement.
GAAAACACAGTTGAAATTATACTTCCATTACAGGGCTGGGACGGTGGGGCAGCAACTGCAACAAGGTGTCTGCTGCAGTGCAAATCCTGAGGGTTTTCCATGAAGGAAGGGGAGGGGTTATGATAGATTATCAGCTTCCTCTCCCTCTTTCCTCCCCAAGCCTATCTAATGGCAGCAGGGAGAAGTGGAGAAATCTCTCCACCCCTCTTCATCTCCCCTTAATGGATAATTTCCACATGGGTTCTTGGTGAGATAGAGGTGGAGCAAAGACTTGCCCCTCTCTTTCCCTCTCCCCCTCAGGAACTCTGGGGTTGTCTGTACCCTATCAGTCTAATCAAACTCCCTCCCCACCCTACACTCCCCAGATGGAAGGTGCATTATCTTCTTATATCAACAATTTCTGGAGTTTTGATTGTGAGAGCTGGAATTTTCAAACGGGCCTAAGAGAATTAGGTGTCTGAATCCTATTGACTTTCAAAGGGAGTTGAGCACCTAAGTCCCTGAAAAATCCCAGCTGGCATTTCTAAACATCCTATTTCTGGAAGGTAAAATTCCCCCCAGTATAGAAATCATGCACAAGGCCCTCTGAACTAATTATGGCAGAAGTTTAAAAACTTTAACAGGGCTGAATTACGGTTACAGTGTAGACACAATGCAGTGTATTTCAGACAATATACATTTCTTTATTAGTAAAGTCCTTCTATTTAGCAAGTCTAATTCTACTCTCAGTTACATCTCTGCAACCCCATACATTTTAAGTGCTTTCTTACTTCAGTGAGGTTGTAGGAGGTCTAACTAAGAACAAAATTTAACGTACATTTTTAACATTTTGGTGTTTTCAGTGGTTTACATGTATTTACAAGTAGAACAAATATGTTCAGTGCTGAATTTGATTTATGTTTTATATACTATTTTGGTTTTGATCGACTAATGTAAATTTGTATTGTTTTTTCCAAAGACCATTGCTTTTTGTGGGACCAACAGGCACTGGAAAATCTGTATATGTGAAGGATAAGTTAATGAACAACTTGGAAAAGGAAAAATACTTTCCATTCTTCGTTAATTTTTCAGCACGGACAAGTGCCAATCAGATCCAGGTTGGTAGGAACAGCTGGTTTACATTGATTAAAATGAGGTTTTATATATGTGTGCGTCTATGTGTGTGCGTATTGACAAGAGTAAATTTACGTGGAATTTGTTCAGTGGATAAGATTTGGTTCTGCCATTTCAAAATATGTTTACTGTGATATTTTTTCGTAGTAGTAATGGTTCCTGGAACGTCAATTAAATGTTGTTAAAAACAAAATGTCAGTATAGTCTCGGTGTGATTTACTCCTGCCCTGGAATTCACAACTCCTTTTGGTCTGATAGAGCCTGAGTTTGCTGATCTTCAGGACATAGTGTAGCGCCCATCTGGTCATTCAGGTTGTTGCCTTAGTGGATAAGTGTATGGCTTGGTTTAATTTGGGGTTAACCCTCTTAATATTTATTGGATATTTGTCAAATGAATGTTTGTGTTTCTTTTCATTTGTGTGTATGTGTCAGAGATTTAAGATGGATTTGATTTTAAAAATCTAAGATAGATAAAAATTCTCAGCTTTGGGAAAAAATGTAAAGCAGGAAAAAAAGTTCCAGGAATAATATATTATGATTCAACACAACTAAATCTTATTATTAAGAATGAGGATGTGGTTAAATGACATATTATTGAAGTTGGGTTTTGTTTTGAGTTTTAAAAACAACCTGATGTGTTAATTTGCTTGGTTTTTTTGATATGACATTCCAAAAATTGTAATAAACACCTGGAAGTTTCAGCATTTGCAGCCCTATCTTCAAAGCATGCACTAAAATTTTACCCATTGGATTTCATAGCTAAGTTTTTGTGTTCATAGTTTCTCAATCTAAGCATTTTGTAAGTGCAGACATTCAGGAGAACATGTGCAATCTACATATGACCAGACAAAATGAATGGTTACTGTAGACATCTAACTACAGTACTTGATTTGTATACAGAAATGCTGTTGTTCAAAGCTATCCAGTTTTTAGTTATGCAAATTTTTTGGTTTTGATCCCATAAAGGGATTTGCTTGTGCATACCTTTCTGCCTGATTTCAGTGCAAATGGTCCCTTTGCAGGATCAGGGTTCTTTGGCTTGAAAATTGTGGGTAGAGTTACAACGGCTGGTGACAACTTTTGTAAAAATTTGTCCTAAATGTTTTCTCTGTTACTTGATATATTGAATATTTTCTGTAATTACAGTATGTTGAAATCCTACATAAATATGGAGTAATTTCCTGTTAGTGGATAGTTCTTTTTCCTGTTAAAATAATTTTTTCCCACAGTGCAATTTTCCCTCCATTGTGCACCGAGTTAATCATAGAATCATAGAGTTGGAAGGGACCTCAGGAGGTCATCTTGTCCAACTCCCTGCTCAAAGCAAGACTAACCAGGACTAACCTCAGCTAAATAATCCCAGCCAGGGCTTTGTCAAGCCCCAGCTTAAAAACCTCCAAAGATGGAGGTTCCACCACCTCCCTAGGTAACCCATTCCAGTGCTTCACCACCCTCCTAGTGAAAATCTTTTTCCTAATGTCCAACCTAGACCTCCCCCACTGCAACTTGAGACCATTGCTCCTTGTTCTATCATCTGCCAATAATAATAATATTGTATCTCTGCTATGAGAGGCTTCCTTGACACCATCAAATTAAAGACCTGATCCTATAATTAAATATGAGTGGAGGTACCATTGAGAATCTGTGTGGGTGTAGCAGTACACCCACCCACAAAGAGCAAATTGTAAGATCAAGGTCTGGAAAATTTTAGGGCTCAATCATCCAAGATGCTGAGCCCTGATATAGTAGAGCATTTAAGCACATGCTCAACTTTCAGCAGATGAGTGGGACCATTGAAACCAGAATGAAGGCAGACTTGAAATCAGAACTGAATTAAAACAGATTATAATTTTTTTCATTTCAGTAAGCTCACCAAATAAATATAGAATAACAAGACAAAGAGGAATACAAAAATTTATATTCATATCTGTATTTTCCAATTCTGCATCTTCATAATTATAAAAGCCATGAAGTGTTTCAGTATATTATTTATTTTCTATTATGTAATATACTTGGGCTGCATATTAAATCAGTGTTTTAAATGGTCCTGTTCTCCTTTTCAGAACATTATTATGGCGAGGCTAGACAAAAGACGCAAAGGAGTATTTGGCCCTCCTATGGGAAAGAAGTGTGTCATCTTTGTAGATGATATGAATATGCCTGCATTGGAGAAATATGGTGCTCAGCCTCCTATTGAACTTTTAAGACAGTTTTTTGACCATGGAATTTGGTAACTATTCAAGACAGAACTAAAGCTTACAGCAAATAAGTGGTTATTTTTGCCATTATGATTATTAATTAACTTGAATATAATTTTCAGAATTGTTCTCTTAAAATAAATCCTATTTAAATTTTATTTTTATAAGCTAATGTTGTCATTTTAAAATTACTTAAATTTTAAACGATCTTATGTTGCTTTTTAGTCATACACCCATAAGTGACTGTTTTCATTTAGGAAATGGATTTTCAACTTTTTTTAAGCAGGTCTATGACTTCTTGTCATTATTGAGTAGAGTTTATATACACAATATAGATTTTTCTTCCTTTTCTTCTTTCTGGAGTTGTCGTTGTTTCTCTTCTTTTGTTGTTGGTGGTGACTTTTTGTTTTTGTCTGTACAGTTTTAGTCTCCCCCTCACACACTCAGTGAACAATGTTTGCTTTTTCCCCATTATTCCTTCTTTCAGAGTGAACTGCCAGACCTAACAGGATTATGACCATCGAAGTGCAATGGCATTTAATCAATTCAGCAAACGAAATCAGTAATTTATGCTGTTGCTGAAATCCAGTTGCTGAATCAGTTAATCTTAAATTTCATCTCCCAGTTAATCATGGCTTTCATGATTCTTTTAAATATATAGTAGTGTAAAATAGTTGCAACGTGAGCATCCTGAGCCGAAACAGATCTAGTGACTGTACTCCAAATAGCCATAAATCTTTTCTGTTAAGGACTTGCTCAGGTTTTGGGTTTTTTTAAATGTGGCTATGTTAGTTGTTCCTAAATGACTAAAGCTGAACGTATTTTTTGGATGAAACATTTTTTGGCAAATAATGCAGATTGAGGACAACCAAAACATTTCGTGAATTTGTTTCAATTTTGTTGAATGGTTTCAAAATTAAATGTTTTGATTTTTATTTATTTCAAAATGACTTCTCAATTAGAAATTTCCTTTAATTTTATTTTTAAAAATCTTGATATCTGAATGAAATATTTCATTTCTGGTGGAGCAAAATATTTTGACACAAAATAATTTTTTTCAGACCTTTTAACAAATTGAAAAATTAGCAATCTTCACAACTCTTTTAGTGATGTACTTGTAGGGTTTTTTTGAAAGCTACTGCAAATATATCTTTGAAGATTTGCACAAAATTTTAAATGAATTTGCTCCAGACATGTACATGATCCTTTTGTGATTATTTTTGTTCCCTGAATGAATGAATTCCCAATGCAAATTTAATGTGTGAAATTAAAATTCAGTTTTGGTGAATACCGATGCATCAAACTTTGATAATGCCTGTTTATGTCACAAAACTGTTTATGGAAAATGATGTGTGATGTGACTGATCTAACTAATCATAATGAAGCAACAAAACTTGAATTTCAAATGCCAAGTATCAAATACTTACAGCACACTGCAATATATCTACAGAGTAAAATATTTTTAAAAATATCAGTGAATAAATTGTCATCTGCTCATGAATATTCTACAAACAGTATTGTTATAAATTACTTGCTCAGCTCTAGTGATAACTTTTTTGCCCAAATAATTTTGCCATCTGTTTCCCTTTTTAGCCTGTCCATGAGTCCTGGCTTTTATAATTAATTCAAAAAAAAGTTTATTCAGCTCTACTCACAATATCTAATTTTAGTATCTTGAAGATTTCCATTACTATTTTCCTTAGCTGTCTCATTTCTAGTGAGTACAATCATAGTGTTTCTGGACTTTCTGTGCAAATGAATCTCTTCTCATTCTTTTAATTCTGTGCAAATATAAGACATAAAAAATTTTGGTACTTCAAGAAGGAAGTTCAGAAATATTTGTTTGTTTCCATTTCAAAGCATTAATTTTAAATGTTTAAAGAATCCACTTATTTATTGGTTTACATCATAAAATTTGAAGAAAGCAAATAAAGAAAATTAGTAGATCTTTAAGAACCATGAATTCATAAATAACTATTTCATTAATATCTAATGTATGTGTTTCTATACTAATTTTTTGGTAAAGATTTCATCATGTATATTGCAAAACAATGTATTTAAATTCACATGGTTAAACAGCTACATATTGGTCAAATTGCTTCAAATGTGTAAGTATTTAAATGCTCCAACATAAGTTTTGAAGTTAATGTTCTATCAAGATAAAATAAAAGTGTAAATTAATTGAGGCAGATATCCATCGACTCCATTTGTCTGTCTGTGTCATACACATCTATGCTATAACTAACATTGTATAAATAACAACAGATGTAGTCAAAATTCACACTTTTTTAGGGTGATCTATGATTTCAGTCTGCCTGACTGAAAAACAAAATAAAAGTGCCCTCTTACAGTATGAAGACTAACTTCCCAACCAGGAGGCCTAGAAATACATGTTTTTAAATAAAAAAATTACTTTTTAGGGCATACAGAGAAAGAAATCACCTAAATCCCCCAACATTTTCATGCCTGCAGATGTCTATTGCTCTTGGATATAGGAAATATAATCCTCCAATTGACATTGTCATTATTTATTTATTTGTGTTATCAGAGCATCTAGAAGCCTTAATCATGGACCAGGACTCTCTTGTGCTACACACTGTATAAACACAGAAAAAAAAATGATTCCTGTCCCTGAGAGTTTACAATCTATCTAGTAGTTGTGTCAAACAAAACTGTGGGATGGAATTGTGAATCCCAGATGAAAATTAATGATTTGGGCCTCAATCCTTCAAAGCAAAACATGTATGTGAGCCCTTGACCCCATGTAAAGCTCCACTGAACTCAACGGTCCATGTGCATGGCTGTCTGTAGGATTAGGGCCGAAGGTATCATATCTAAAACATTCTGTAGTGCAGATGTATCAGACTATCTGCATTAGCACTGTCTTGTATCTGTAATTGTCTAAATATCACATTGTAATTTGTTTTGAAGGTACGACTTAAAGGACACAAATAAAATTACCCTGGTTGATATACAGTTGATAGCTGCTATGGGACCTCCAGGAGGTGGAAGGAATCCTGTTACATCTCGTTTTCTGCGACACTTCAACATTTGCACCATTAACTCCTTTAGTGATGAAACTATGGTCCGTATCTTCTCTACCATAGTAGCTTTCTACCTTAGGAATAACGAATTTGCTCCTGAATTCTTCACAATTGGAAACCAAATTGTCAGTGGCACTATGGAGGTAAGAAGCAAATACCTTTCTGAAAGGTCTATCGTCCTTTACTTGGTAAAATTCTATAGGTTCCCGATTGGTTTAACTGATAATATTGGAGATTGGGAAATCTAGGCCTCTATTACTGTTTTCAAAGTATAGACAATTCAATTCCATCTCTTTATGTGAAGTTAATTTATTTTTATGGGTAAAGCTTTATTTTGCTGGAACATAATGTGTCAATGTGGATCCCACTGTCGGTGCACATGCACTGCATGTGTGAGAGATTGGAATCTTGAATAGCATTGTCCTCTACCTAGTGCCTGCTTGTGCTCCTGTGCAATGGCATAAGGACAGGGCAGCTGCAACTGTCCCTCAGTTTCCTCTTATTGCCCGTGGAGGCCTGATGGAATCCAGCAGTGTTCCATCTGCTACTCCTTAGCATTGACTAATTCTTCTACTTGTTCTCCTTCACTGGACAATCCTCTTCCTTTCTAGTAGGCAAAAAAAGTGAGAAAGACTCTATGCTAATACAGCATGGCTAAAAGCTATCTGCTCCTGCATCATGGTGGCTCCAAACCTTTGAGTTTTAAGCCTTGCCCATCACGGGTGGCCTGATCCTGCTTACTGATGGGCTAAGTAGAAGCCTGTTTTGCTTGGGTGAAAGCCACATACCAGACTAAGGCAAGGTATGCTGCTCCATTTCCTCAGACATACAAGTCAATGCTTATCTTAAGGTCCATTTGCTGGAACAATCAATGGACCCCGAAGAAATAAGTACCAAGTCTGATCAGATACTGAAGAAATCAACATACATGAATGCCCTCTGCAGCAGGCATGAAAGCTGACACTTATAAACCCTCAATCTCCCTCCCCCTCTCCTGACTCCCCCCCCTAAAAAAAAGGTGTTATCAAGAATCTTGGCACTGACACCTCTGGCACTGAAGACCAGTGCTGAGAGGATGTTTGAGCAGAGAAGCTGAGGCTCTGTATCATCTCACAAGGAGACGCTGAAGCAAACCTGCAGTGATAAGACTACTAAGTCTCAGACAAAAAAATGAGGGCTAGTGGCATAGAATTGGCTATAGTTTTAACACCAGCAAAGCATGCCCGGGCATTGACTCCGATGACCATCCAGGCACTGACATCAACTCCATCAGTAGGGTCACCCATGGTACTGGTAGATATCCAGACCTATTCCCAGGATGACACCCAGCACCAAGACCACTAAGATCGCCATATGCCATATGCCCTGGAGGAAGTGTATTCATCTTCCCTTTTGCTGGGCCACACATTCTCACCAACCTGAAGTTGAGAACCATCCCCCTTGAGGTCAGCACGTAACCCACTGGAGAAAGCGGAAGGCTCTTCTGTTAGAGCTGGGTCACAGCCTCACTATGACTAGCAACAGACACCATGCGAGCCAGCCCTGCCCTTATGGCATGCCACCATAGCCCTTTTAGGTGTATTGGGAACCACCATCTCAAGCCTCCAGAAGTTGGTCCTTGTTTCACTCCAGGAAATGGAGGAGATCAAATTTTCTTGACAACTTTCCTGGCCAGACCACTGACACTGGGCAGAATAGAGTCTCTGGTGCAGTCAGACAATGGACCCAGGAGAGTGACACTGCCCTCCCACATCTCCAAAAGACTTTTCTCATCATCATCATCATCAGACAAAGTGGTAGCTTTAGTACCAACCCTGGATGATTTCAAAGCTTTCCAAGAGCTGTTGATGAGGATAGTAGATATGGTGGACATCAAGACTTCGGTGATACAGGAGAAGCCTCATAAATTGTTCAACATCCTTACTGCATCTGACTCTACTAGAATTGCCCTCCTGATAAATGAAGAAATACACAACCCCATTAAAGAACTGTGGCAGAGAGCTACCACCATTCCTGCAACAGTAAAAAGTACCAAGTACCATAGAAGGGGGTTGAATATTTTTACTTTCACCTCATTAGTTAATTAGTTGTCTCTCTGGTCAGGTAAAATCTAATCTCCAAAAGAGAAATCTGAAAAAATGGAACCTTATGGGAAGTAAAAATTACTTCTCTGCCTCCCTACAACTTTGTATTTCTAACTACCAAGCTCTCCTGGCTGAGTACAACTTTTTAAAAATGGAACAGTGTCACCATTATTATCCAAGCTTCCACTAGACAGTAAGGAAGAGATTAAGGACACAGACAGGGATGGTTAATTAGTGCCTAATTCTACTTTCCAGGCAGCCACATTCACCTTGGACATGATGGGCAGATTCATAGTTACAGCCATAGTGATGCAAAAAGTCTTATGGTTACAGGCTTCAGGCATCCCTAAGGAGGTGCAAGTCATAACAGAAGACCTGCCCTTCAGTGGAATGGAGCTATTTAGTGAATACATGGATAGTTCTTTACATTTCCTAAATGATTTGTGAGCCACTCTGTGCTCTTTGGGGAGGTACACACCTACTCTTATCATAAGCCTTACCAATATTAATCCCAGACCAGGCAGAGAACTATGTTGTACCAATCCAGGCAACCCTACTATCCCCTGAGGAAGAACCCATGGATCAACAGGAGGCAACATTCTTTTCCAAACATCCTCTTCCAAAACATACTCTGCATGTGCTGCAAGACTGCAGATTTTTCAGGACTTTGGGAGCCACACCAGAACCAGTCCAGAGTAGAAAGTAATCTTTATAAGCTTCACTGCCCCTTACCACTGAGCTTGATCTGCCATGCATCCAACACATGAGTGCTAGAGATCATCACTCATGGTTGTTACTCATGTTCCAGTTCCTACCCTCTATCCACTCCTTTTCCCCATCCTTCTTCAGTGACCTTTCTTGAGAGAGTTTCCTACAAATAGATGTAGCCTCATTGCTTCTTCTAGGAATCATAGAGAAAGTACTGCAGATGTACAAGAGAGAAAGTTTCTATTCCTGATATTTATTTATTGTGAAGAAGAAGAAAAGGTGTCTTCATCATATCCTAGCCCTAAGGAATCTTCATGTGCTGTCTCAGATTCAGGATGGTAATGCTTGCCTCCATCATTCTGTCTCTTCAAGCTCAAGGCTGGTTCATGGCTCTCAATTTACAGCTGCACAGTTGATCGTCCAGACCAGAAGTCACTGCATCTGGTGGCCTGGATGTTAGCTGGTTGAGTAACCATGACAGAAACTGCTCATTGCAAGAAATACTTAGACAAAGTAAAAAGTCATTTGCAAAAAAAAAAAACCTTATTCCTTGAATTTGAAGAGATTTTTGTTATGGGCAATCTGGAAAAAACAGAGGCTTTGATACTGAAAATCCTTGACTACATATTGCATTCAAAATATTCTGGCCTTTCTTTAGGTCCATCGTGGTTCATATTACAGCAGTTTTGACTTGTCATCCCCTTGTACAATTGTGCTTGGTCTTTTCTTACCGAATGGTATCCAGGTTTTTCAAAGGCCTATTTTATACTGAGCCATTGGCTGGAGAATCTACTCCTGCATGGTACTCTAATATTGTCATCCTAAACCTCTTGGATCCTCTCTTTTGAGCCACTTTTAATATCCTCTTCTGGAAACAGGGACTGACTATTACTCTGCCACACAACACCTGTCAGAATAGAAAGCCTGGGTTAAGTAAAATTGGAGACAGCAAGCATTGGAGTTGGGCTACCTTGACAGCTTTTGGTCTGATGCAGAGAGGGCATACCAGATGAACTGAGCAACCCTGAACTAAGAACCCTAGAACTGGGCCTGGGGAGGATTGGACAAATTTTATTGTTTTATTGTTAATTTGTCTGTTCATAGGGTTAATGTTTTAACCCTACACAGGTCATGCAGACTACATATTAGAGCAGGTGGGAAAGATGCCTGCTGACAGTATTCATTACACTATGTGTAATATTCTTAACAAATGTCTCCATTTCATCACACAGCATGAGGTAAAGACAGAGGAAACACTCCAGACAACAGTAGGGCATATACCATATATTATCTTTCCTTGGCCCCACTGTTGCTTGGGTATCTTTATGCTCCTTAGGCCATTTAATAATGCTAACAAGTAGATTCACATAAATGAAAATCTATAAAACTACCATTTCCATGATTCAGTCCTTCATGAGAGGAAGGTTAAAACTCCAACCTGGGAGTCAGGAGACTTGGGTTGTATTCCTGCCTCTGCAACAGACTTCCTGTATGTAAGACTTATTCTTACAGTGCCTCACTTTCCCCGTCTGTGGATTTGGATTAGTAATGCTTTTGCCACGCAGGGATATTGTGAGATTTGTTTAGTATTTTTTAATTGTTTCACAGTGCAAAATATTATATTAGCAGAATGTAATTTATGAGAAGCCATATAAATGGTGCATGTTGATAATGTAATAAATGTTCTTGTTCATTGCCTATTTCATATTAAAGGTATATAAGAAAGCCATGAAAAACCTGCTGCCAACACCAGCCAAATCCCATTACACATTCAACCTGCGTGACTTTTCACGTGTTGTCCAAGGCTGCTTGCTCGTTAAAAAAGAATCAATTGAAAGCAAGCATACCATGATTCGTCTGTTTGTGCATGAAGTGTTTCGAGTGTATTATGACCGACTTGTGGATGATACTGATAGAGCCTGGTTGTTCAAACTAACAAAAGACATAGTGAAAGACCATTTCAAGGAAGCGTTTGATGCTGTTTTTGCACATCTGAGGCAAGGAAATGCACCTGTAAGTAATCACATTTGCCATTACAAAACAATTTATTTTTATTATTTCCTGTATCATAATGTCTGAATTTTAGCAGTGTCTGTTTTATCTTTTCCTTGCATGTTGACAAGTTCTAGAGAGGTAGCCATGTTAGTCTGTTTTCAGCAAAACAGCGAGAGTTCTGTGGCACCTTAAAGACTAACAAATAATAAAATAATAAAATTTGTTAGTTTTTAAGGTGCCACAGAACTCTCGTTGTTTTATCTTTGTTCTGTCTCATCTGTCTTGATGCCCATCTCTGTGGGAGCAGGTTGCATGATTTAAAAAACAAACAAACAAACCCAAAAGCCTACAACAAAGATTTTTCTCTTCTTTCCTGCTGGCAAGATGTAGACTTAAGGTTTGTACTTTTTGTTACCTGCATTACTTAAAAAAAAGTTTGTTTATTTCACTTTCAGGACATTCATGGTGTTGAATTATTTAATTTTTCGTGTTTTGCTAAGAAAGTATGTTGGAAACCAGAATAAAACAAATGGATATAGCATGCCTGTCAGAGGATTTGGGGGAGGTGGATACATGGCATTTCTGCACTGTAGGAAATTATTTTCCATCTTTTTTGAAAATTTAAAGAAACTGTGATATGGCTTGTGAAAATTTCTGGACTAGTTTGAATAAACAGACTAATAGAAATACCAGTGTGTCACTTTTAAAAGCTTGATTTGGTGATGATTGAAACACCATTAGTTTGTGACTTTGTATACTTTATATGCCAGAGGTCTTGCATACTGAGATTAATTCATAGTAATGTCTGTATAGTTGATTTATTGCTAGTAGTATATTTATATGGAATTCTTTTCCTGTCTATTCTCAAATCTGCATCATTGGGCTTCCTTCTTTAAGTTTCACACTGATAGTCAGACCAATTACCAGGTCATTTCCTTCTCAACAGAGCTTCCTCTTTCAACTTATTGAAGCTCTTCAGTTTTCCTTCTGCTTGATCCAAGACAAATGTTCCTGCTCCTCATGATGCATACTAAATATTCCTCAAGGCCCTGTTGCAGAAATTGTAATGTAGATTCTTGTTCTGCCCACAGAGTGGCTGGGGGTTGTCCAGGGTTCCAGGCCTGTCTCTCCTAACAGAGCATCTGGCAATGGTACTGCAGCCTACCTTCCTTATGGTTCAGGCAGGAGTTCTTGCCCAAGCTTCTCTCTCAGCAGATCATCTCTTCTTGTGTCTCATATAACTGGATCACTGGTGGCACAACTCAGTCAGTGGTCTCCCCTGATTCCTGTCCATGCAGCCTCAGCAGCTATTATTTTGGCCAGACATGATGGGGATCTATCTACTTTCTGTCATAAGGAGCTATTCCTTATTTTTCTTAAAGGAACAGCTATCCCACATATAGTCCCAGGATTCACCCCAAAGCCTGGCTCAGCATTTTATATTTCCTTCCCAAATTTTGTCCATATTTTAAGTCCCTTAAAGAATATTTTGACATTTCAGTATTGCTAGAACCTTACAGTTTTATTTGCTTAGGATTTGCCCTTTTAAGCAGATTCTTTATTTGAGATACTGGGGCGGGGGGTCTAAAAATGGAAAGAAAAGTCCAGTGTAATGGGGTCCACACCAGCCTCTTGTGAGCACCCCTCAAGTACACCTCCTGGTCAGGTGTAAGCATGCTATTTCTTAGTTTAGAACACCTTTCATAGGTGCCCCCTCCAGCCAGTGATTTCACCAGCACATCTTCAGTGACTCAGCCTTCTGGCTGAGTCTCTCAAACTGTAGGTGAAACAAAAAACCAGACTCCTTCTGAGGTATACAGTCTTTACCTTCCAACAAGGCTTCCTCCCTGGAGATACTGCCTTCCATAACAGTCCCCTTCGCGGTACCCTCAGTTGGTATGTCCTTTTCAGCAGCCTTCCCTGGGCTCAGCCTTTAACTAGTCCAACAGAGCCCATCATGGTACCCTCACTTGGTATGGCTAGGTTTTGGCTCAGTCCTTGATTGGTCCCCGCAGCCAGATAGGAGCTCCTTCTTAACTCCCCTGGTCTTCGGCAGCCCTCCTTGGGCTCAGTCCTGCCCCCACTGAGCTGTCCTCAGTCCTGCTGTTCTTCCAGCCAGCCAGGAACTTGGTCTTCTCTCTTCCAGCTCCAGGCAGCAACTGACTGCTCTGTCTCTGATGCTTCTCTTTATATGGGCCTTCTGATTGGCTGCTTCCCCTGCAGCCACTCTGGGCCATCTGGAGGACTTCTCCTCTGCTCATTTCTGGGACAGGGTGAGGCAGGGCCATGAGACCTCCAACAAGAGGCCTCCAGATCCAGTCCACCCAATCACATCCAGTTACCCAGAAGCTAGGTTGGATCAACTTATACATTAAAACTTATCAGTCTGCAGTGTCTCTTCCCCAACTTTATCAAAGCTTACACTGCGAAAGCCATTTGTACTTTTCCTTGGGCAAAGATTTTTCTCTTTTATCCCATGATTTGTAAGATGATAAAAACAATTTGAAATTAATTTACCATTACCAAAAAAGGAAACTGGTCTGGATCTTGGTTCATCTGCCTGTAATGTGATATCTGCAAGAAGAAACTCAGTAATGAATGATTCTTGAATGGACTTCTAGAAACCTGATTTAGTACATGGGAAAAGCCTCTGTCTTTAGATTTAGGCTGTGAATTACTTATTATCTAATAAAGAGACAAGGTGGGTGAGGTAATATCTCTTCTTGGACCAACTTCTGTTGGTAAAAGAGACCAGCTTTCTTTTTCAGGTCTGGGAAAGGTACTCAGAGTGTCATAGCTTAAATACAAGGTGGAACAGATTGTTTAGCATAGGTAGTAAACACACATTGCAAGGGATCATTCAAGGTGAATAATCTGTTTTCTGTCATGATCACATTCTAGTGTTTTGGGTTATTTTTGTTTTATAATATTTTTTCCATGTTTTATTGCCATTTAATTGATGTGTAGACAAGGAACTAATCTTAATGGCTCTAGTTCTTACTTCCTAAAATGGGGAAGAAGGGTGCTACTCATAACTCTGTGTTAGTTCAGTATATTCTGAAAGTCTTGATTGTTAGTGCATGAGACTATGCATAGCTATTTAAGTTAATTATGTTCCAAGAATGAATAAAAAGTGTTTACTAGAGAAAAACACTAGAAATGGTTACATATACCAAAGGGCTTGTCTACATGGATCAGTGGGGTTGTGATCTCTAAAGGAGTTGTAATCTCTAAATTGTACTAATGTATTGCTCATTAATGGTCTACATAGATCTTGCTGGTGAACACTAAAGTTTCCTTAGCGCGCTTCAGTGTAGTTCTCTGTGAAACAGTATTACATGAAAGTGCACTAAGAAACAGTACAAAGAGAATACTCACTAAAGATAAGATAAAGATATACATTACTCATTACAGTATATACAAAGAGAAAGCCCTGAAAAAAACTCTGTTTTTTCCCCATCTACATAAAACTCAAATGTTGCTAAAAATAACCCCCAAATGAAATTAATAAATTCCCAAAACAGAATAGATTACCTATCATAGGTATATCATACCTATATTAGGTAATCTAGTCTGTAACCTAAGATAAAGAATTTCAGAGCCTTTTTTAATTTTCTTATATACTTAACTAGTTTTCAATTTATTTTTAAATGTTCTGAATTGGGAAAATGACGATTAAATTTGACTTTGTAATTTATTGATTTTATACTATAGGTGACTGAAGAAGACATGAGAAGTCTGGTATTTGGTGATTACATGATCCCTGACCTCGAAGGAGATGAAAGACTTTATATTGAAATTCCAAGTGTTCAAGAGTTCAGTGATGTTGTGGAGCAGTGTTTAGAAGAATATAACCAAACTCACAAAACAAGAATGAACCTTGTAATTTTCAGGTGCACATACTTGGCATTATTAACAGCTTTAGGCAATAAGCAACTTGGTAATAATATCCAATTTTGAGACGTGCACTTATCCCCTGTCTCTTATCTTTCACATGACTCCACCAAACGGTCACTGATTGGTTTCACTGGGAAGCAAATGCACTGTACTTCCCACCAGAAGTTCTGTTTCTAACGGGAGACAAAGTATGCTAGTTTAAGCAGTCCTTCTTTGTTATTTTCAAACTTTATTTCTTCTTTTTTGGTGAGGAAGGAGAGTAGGTGGGTGAACAATGATCTTTTCCTTTCATGTCTCTGCTTATTTGAAGTTTGAAGTAACATTTTTTTCCTCAGGACCCTTTGCAGGAGCACTTGTGTTAGCAATCTAGGACTGCACCAAATCCAGATCGTGTGCTAGCTGAAAAGTGGCTCTATAACCATCTGTTGGGGGAGAATTCTACCACTTTTGCTTGTGGCCTTTGGACCCTCATTTCACCAGTGAAAGGGATTCTGAGTCTGAGGCCTGGTCTACACTGGCAATGGAGGTCGACGTAATGCTGCTTACGTTGACCCCCTAAAGTATGCGTCTCCACTGGCACGTAAATTCGGTCGATGTAAAGTGCAGTAAAAGTCGACCTAATAAAACCACTTCTGCAAGTGGCATAGCACTGAATTCAAATTCCATGGGTCGAATTTGTGTCAGTGTAGGCAGAGCGCAACGTAAATTGATGCCATTGGCCTCTGAGAGGTATCCCACAATACCTCATTGTGACCGCTCTGGACATTCAGGTTTTGCTGTAATGTGACCACGTAAACAGGAAATACCTCCTTGCCTCAAGCCCTGGGAAATTTTGAATGTCCATTTCTGGTTTAGACAGCGTGGAGAGAGCTTTGTAGCTGAACTGCTCTTGGCTACTGCACGGCCCAAAGGTGTTCCAGCTTGGAGTCAACCAGAGGTCTTGGATCTCATTGGTCTGTGGGGCGAAGAGTCTGTTCTGGCTCAGCTCCGAGCCAGCAAAAGAAATGTAGATATATACAAGAAGATATCTCGCAGCATGTTGGAGAAGGGGCACAACAGGGACGCGCAGCAGTGCTGCATTAAGATCAAAGAGCTGAGGCAGACTTCTCAGAAAACTAGGGAAGCTAACAGCCATTCTGGCTCCTCGCCCAAAACATGCTGCTTTTACCAGGAGCTGCATGCAATTCTCAGTGGTGACCCCACCACTGTGCCACCACGCAGCATCGATACCTTCTCAGAATCCCAGTCCAGAACGAATGAGGAGGACTCTGTGGAAGAGGAGGATGAGGAGAGCGGGGTATCCATTCTCCCTGAGAGCCAAGACCTGTTCGTTACCCCAGAGCAGTCCAGCCACACACAAGACAGCGGGACTGTTCGAGATGCAGGGGAAGGCACATCTGGTGTGTGCGTGGGGCAAATCTTTTTTTTTTTTTTTTTTTTTTGCGGTTATGTCCCCAGTCCAGCTTCTTAAAAGGAGTTTGTGTTTTTGTGGGGAGGGTCTTACTGTGTAATGGCAAACATCAGTGGAGGGTTACTCCCAGAACAGATTATTTTTGTGCAGAGGTATGCTCCTGAGAATCCTCTATGGATATCTCAAGGAAACTTTCATGTAGGTACTCTGTAATCCTTTGCAGAAGGTTTCTGGGGAGGGCAGCCTTATTTCTTCCACCACAGTAGGATACTTTTACCTGCCACTCTGCTATTAAATGATCAGGCATCATTGCGGAACACAGCATAGCAGCATTAGGGCCAGACCTGTGCCCCGATGCTTGCAGCAAATCTTCCCTTTCCGCTTGCATTATCCTCAGGAAACTGATGTCACACATAGTCACCTAGGGAAGGTGGCACAAGTTTAAAGTCCCCGACTAATATAGTCACTCCGTTTTATTCCTCTGCCATGGACGGGGTCCCTGCGCACCTCCCCAAGACTATTCTTAGTCATAGTACTGTTGCAATTGGCATTATGGGTTGGGACACTGGTTGCCCTATGTTTTCTGCCACTACAATTCATCTGCAATGTCCTCTAATCTGTTCTGCCCACGTCCTCCCAAACTGGTCTTTGGCATGTTACAGGGGTGATCCCTCTCCTTGCTTAAGTGTGGATTGTGAATTTTAGTGCTAATGAAGCCTCTCTATAACAGATACAAGGGCCCCTTGCTTACCATGTCTATAACACCAGTCCAACCCTTCTGAGATGTACAGAATGGAATGCGGGACTGGCTTAGCCTTGTGAACATGAAGGGGAGTAATTTTTACATTGTAACATTTCCTTTACTACTTTAGGTCAGCTAACAATGGTGACATTGTGCTTTGCTTATCTTACAGTAGACACCTCGGCCTTTGGCCCCCCCCCCTTGCCAAATTCTAGCTGAAAGACTTTCCCAGATTAGGAAGCGGGGAAAAAAAAATCTGCGAGATGTCATGTTGAGCAAACTAATGAACACCTCTGTGGCTGCTGACACAGAGCTCAGAGCCTGGAGGATGTCCTTGTCTGAAAAACTAGACATGGAACACAGAAGATCTGCGCAGGAGTGTGATACCCAAGAGGAGATGTTGCATATTATAAGGGATCAGTCCGACATGCTGAGGCATCTGATAGAGCTCCAGGAAGAGCAGCGGCGGACAGACTCCCTCTGCAGCCCCTCCAAAACGCTCCACCGCCTACCGCTTCATTATCAGCCCCCACCCGCAAGCGATCTAGGAGGAGGCTGAGCAGGGTGCAGTACATGCTGCACTCCACACCGGGGGGAGCGAGCAGAAGGATGTGACGGCCTCTTTAAGAACAGCATGCAAGCACAGTTGTTGCACAGTGAGACTTTACATTGTTAACTTATCCTCCTTTCCTCCCATTAAAACAGGTCACAAATAAAACTTTGCAGCTTTAAAAAAATCTGTCTTTATTCATTCATAGCTTGGGTGGGGAGAAAAGGGGAGGGGACCCCTAGAGCGAGGGTGGGGGATGGGAAATAAAGGCACAGCACAGACATAAATTACTACAGTTCATTGCAAAACCAGTTTTTCAATGCTTCCTGAAGCTGAAGTGCGCTGCGGTTGGCTCTGAGTGTAGCACTAGAATCTGGCTGCTCAAAATTTGCAGCCAGCCTATTAGCCTCCATGGCCCAACCCTGGGTAAGCTTTCCCCCCCTTTGTTTCTCACAAATTATGGAGCACACAGCATGCAGATATGACCGATGGGTTGTTCTTTTCACTGATGTCAAGCTTAGTAAGCAGACATTGCCATCTGGCTTTTAAACGGCCAAATGCACATTCCACCATCATTCTGCACTTGCTGAGCCTGTTATTGAAACGCTCCTTCTTGCTGTCCAAGTGCCGGGTGTAGGGCTTCATTAGCCAAGGGAGAGAGGGGTAGACAGGATCGCCCAGGATCACTATTGGCATTTCCACATCCCCAATGTTTATTTTTTGGTCAGGGAAAGAAGGTGCCCGCCTGCATCTTACTGAACAGACCAGAGTTTCTATAGATGTGCACGTCACCCCCGCTCTCCTAGTTTGGGAACCCCATTGTGGCAAACCCTTCCAGTATGTCCTGTACATTTTCCAGAATCACTACCTTTCTTAGCAGAAGCCTGTTAATGGTCCTGCACACTTGCAGCACAGCAGCTCCAACGATAGATTTACCGACTCAGAATTGATTCCCAAATGACCAGTAGCAGTCTGGGGTTGTCAGCTTCCACAGAGTGATGGCCACTCACTTCTCCACTGTCCGAGCTGCTCTCAAGCGAGTATTCACACACTTCAGGGCTGGGGACAGCTCCACGCAAAGTTCAGAGAAAATGGCTTTTCACATACAAAAGTTCTGCAGCCACTGCTCATCATCCCACACCTTCATAACGATGCAGTCCCACAAATCTATGCTTTTTTTCCCGGGACCAGAACCGGCGCTCCACGGATTGAAGATGATGCGTGACAGCCTGCAGCAAATGGGAATTGTTCCACTCTGTGGCTTGTAGCAGGGCAGCCTCAGTAACATCGCTATTTTCCATGCTACGGCTCCTCTCTCACCTTTGAAAATACTGCAGGATAAGCCATGAGGTATTACTGATGCTCACAATGATAGTGCAGAGCTGAGCAGGCTCTGTGTCTCTCCGGCAACAGAGTGCACGCAGCATAGAAAAACGGCGCGAAAAAGCTACCCACAGTGCACTGCTTTGGATGTCCACCCAACCATGGCGAGTGGGGACGCAAGAGCCTGGTGCAAAGAGCATGGTGTGATCACGTTCCTGCGACTTCTAAAATTTGGCGGATGAAAGTCTATTTAAAGTAAATTGACTTAAGTCTGCTGCGTAGACATACTCTGAGAGGGGCAGCACAGCCATGCCCTACTAATTGCAGCTGCAGCTCCTCCAGCATGGTTCTAGGCTGGGCAGACCAAACCACTGGTCTCTTAGCGACCAAGCACACAGAAAAATATCCTGAACTGGCTTTTCAGGATAAATCAGAATTTGCCTTCTTTGAGATGATTGCACTTTTTTGAAACCACTTTAAATGGTGTCCCCCTTCATTTTCTTAAATGAGTTTTACTCTTCCTTAAGAAGGAATTCTTATCCCTCTTTTACCCAAGGTTCAAAGCAAGACTCATCCTTTTGGGGGCCTTCGCTTTCCTTTCCTTTCTGACACATTTTTCAGAGATGAGGATGGGAAAAATAGCTTTTTTGCTGCTTCAGCACACTAACTTCCATTCAGGCATCTCCAAATGCCACCTTCTGAAGAAATTGCTCAATTGTGTGTTGCCCAAAATCAGCAACAAAATACATTTTTGAAGGGGGAAAACATTGACCTGTCCCATATTCTTTCCTTTTTCTCTGTTCATGCTGTTGATATTTCCCAAAAGTTTGGACTAATGGAGCTGCTGTGCTTTAGAACTGGAAAATTCCTTATGTGTTGATTTCTTCTTTTAGATTGACATCTCCATCAGTCCAGACCCACTAAATCCTAAAGGTTATATTTAGTGATCAGGTGATATGTATACAGTTCTCACAACAGTTATGAAAGATTAGTTTGTTGGCTACATATACAGCTTTTGAGATATTCTTCTGGGCAGGAACTTGGGCAGACATGACTTACTATACTCATTTCCCAGACTTATTGGCAGAAAGTAAAGCTATTAGCTTAGAAAAATATAATATATTTATACATTTATATTGTCACTTGCCATCATTATGTTTAATCTATTTCATTGTCAGATATGTTTTGGAACATTTGTCTCGGATAAGCCGTATCCTGAAGCAGTCAGGAGGCAATGCCTTACTGGTTGGAATGGGAGGGAGTGGACGTCAGTCCTTGACTCGTCTGGCTACAGCCATGGCAAAAATGTATATTTTTCAGCCAGAGATCTCTAAAAGCTATGGTATGAATGAGTGGAGAGAAGATCTGAAGGTCGGTATTAGTAAGCATGTCTTTTGACTTAAATTTTCAAGAAAGGTGTTCTAGAGTGTACCATATTTTGAATCAACTTAAAGTTCATTTTTTGAACCTTATAGAACCTTCTGAAGAGTGCAGGCATGAAGGGCTTGAAAACCGTGTTTATAATCACAGACACACAGATTAAAGAAGAAGCTTTCTTGGAGGATATTGACAGTGTACTCAATACTGGAGAAGTACCCAATCTTTTTGCAGCAGATGAAAAACAAGAAATTATGGAGGTATCCTTATAAAATGGCCATATTTCTCTTTAAATGTAATCTCTTTCAGTAAATTTAAAAGGCAAACCATAAATTAACATGCTGCGGCAACACAATTTTAAAGCAAAACTGCAGAATTATTACATCAAGAATTTAACATATATCTTTGTTAAAGTATCTATTTAGATATATACTGTTCATTTAATGACTTTTTACTGGATCTTGTGTAATCTTATAGTAACAAGATCTTATAAATTGTGTTAACTTATTTATAAAATGAGGTGGTTGATACCTTCCTGCCTTTGGTACAAACCTTAATTCTGACTTCATGCTTTCCCTACCAAATACATAACACCCTGCACACTTA
Source organism: Emydura macquarii macquarii (assembly GCF_026122565.2). NCBI lineage: Eukaryota > Metazoa > Chordata > Testudines > Chelidae > Emydura > Emydura macquarii. The sequence continues at coordinate 12,018,006 of NW_027131105.1, read as the reverse complement.
ATTTATGTTTATTTGCCAACTTTCAATATTTGATAATGTTACTAAACTTGTAATTATAGTTTGCCACTTTTTCTTTTAATTTGGAGGAAGAAAGAAGTTCTCTGGGACTATGCAGATCAGTCTCTGTCAGTAGAAACGTCTTGTGTGGGCATTAGGGCATGGTTTGATGTCTCAAAACTAGGCCTGTACTTTCTTTTAGGGTTTGCTTTGTGGGCATGTCACATTTAACCTACTTTATTAATCCATATTATACAAAGTTGGGTGGTGGAAGGCTTTGTTTGGTGGTGTATGAGTGTTGGTGTGTGTGCGTATGCGAGGTGGGGGTTGTTTTGCTTGTGGAATCCTATAATAAAAGCACAGTTCAATTGTTCACTGCATCCTGCAGCTCAGATAGAAATCAGTGGAAAGTGCACCAGTATATCCACGGCCAGAAATGGTCAGTTATATATGTGGTCAGTAATGTCTTCCCAAAACAGGGTCAGACTTACATTTTCAGAATAGTGTTCACTCATTTTTGGTGCTTAGCACTTCCAAAAATCAGGGCTTAGGTGTCATAAATTGGACATTCAAAATTAGTATAGTATTTTGAAGATTTTGATCTTAATCTTTTCACATATATATGGCATGTCAATTAATGAACCAGGGTGTTACATTGCACAAACTTCTATGAGTTTTGGAACAGTACCTGCACAGATGTTTTTATTTAATTAGTTATGTAAACTTGATATATTTTATTTTTTTCTTTCATTGTGTTTTGATAATAAATATACTGAAATCAGCATTCCATATATTGTGCAAATAAGTTAGAAAATATGATGATTTTAATGGATTGGATTTTTAAGGCATTACCTTTTCATTTTAACCAAGTATTTATTGAAGATGGTTGACTTAGTATAACTTTGTTTCAACTTGATAGCTTTTTTAACATATTCTTAAATTTCAAATAGTTTTCTTTCAACGTAGCATTTAAGTGTGGTAATTATTCTGCCATATGTCAGTTGAGGTAAATTCATTCATTAGTCATGAAAATATGTTCCAGCAAAATAATTCCACCATGAATCTATCTTGCCACTTTATAGATTTAAAAAAAAATTAATATAATTGCTAAATTATGTGAAATAGTCACATTTTGTGGAAAAAAACTTGAATTTTAGGGAAATGGATGGTCTGTTCCTTGTGGATTGTTAGTTAATTGAGATCAATATTTGTTGTGGTGTAAGAACAGTAATGAAGTAGACTCTTCAAATATTCAAAACATAAGGCTTCTTCTTCTAAGAAAAGTTTTTGTAAATGACTAAATGTGATATATTTGTGTATCTGGAAACTTGAATGCTCCTCTACTGTAGGTAAATATTGCACATCTTTTGAATTAATTTTTTGGATGATCACTTTCATAAATGCTTTCAGTAAGTTGTTTATTTTTATGAAATGTAGTTTAGGAGGTTGGTGTGATGTATGGCACTTAAAATGTAGAAAAGAGGAGGAAGAATATTTATTTTTATGATAGTGACTTTCATCATAATGAAGGTAATAATTTGTACCATCTATTTATATCTCTCGTAATGTTTTGTAAGTGGTTGAAGATTGATTTTAATTTAGGTACTTTACTGCCTGCGGAGTTTCCATTTCAAATTATAATTTTCAGAATGTGATTTATAACATCCACATAAAGAGAAGGTCACATTTTAACTAGATTAATCATCATCCTAATCTAGAATTCTACATCGCTAAAACCATCAGAAAATTATTTCTAGAATGGCAGTGGTAAAGTTACAGATAAATACTAGTATACCACCCACAAGTATTATTTGCTTATTGTTCTGTTTTTCTAATTTTATTCTATTTACTAGCAGGTTTTGTCTTATTTTACCTATACTACATTTTAGATCATTTGATGTCAAAAAAGGGTGATTAAATAATTTTCAAATACAGTATTTAATGACAAATTATTAATCACAGGCTTCCCCATCCCATCCATTATTCTCTAGGGTGTTCGTGCAATAGCTCAGACTGGCAGTAAACATGACGAACTCAGTCCCTTGGCATTGTTTGCCTACTTTGTGAACCGCTGCAAAGAAAATCTCCACATTGTGGTAGCGTTCAGCCCAATCGGAGATGCTTTCCGCAATCGCCTGAGACAATTCCCTTCTCTCATCAACTGTTGTACTATTGACTGGTTCCAGGTTTGTACAAATATGTTGCTGTGCTAACAAATAGAGTTTCCGTTTTCTAATAATACCTCTATTTTCATATCCCATTTTGTTTCCCTTTTACCCCCTGGCTAGAAGGGCTCATTCTCTTTCATAATATATAAAATATAACTTGTCATCCTCACTTATATTTTTGAGAAACCTTTTGATATTTCATCCTACTACATATTAAGCTGAAAAATAATTTTTAAAAAATTAGAATGTCTAAATGCAAAATACTGTATGCACTGAACAGTTTCAGGAGGGTAATACCTATTTTTACTCAGTCAGCAGCTTGCTGTCTACTGATGCTTTTTTCCTTCATTTTTTGATTATTATATGTTTTGTTTAATCAGATAATATATGATGTGCTGTGTCTCAGGACACTGAACATTTTAAAATTGTTGTTCAGATCTGAATCTTGTTACCAGTATAACAGTGTATAATTAACCTAGATATTTTGTTATCAAAGTCAGTTGTGTGAAAAAGAAAAGGGTTCATAATTTCTGCTGCCAGTTTACAGGATCAACAAGTTGGAAGCAAAGGTGAAGGCCATTTGGAATGGCTGACAAGTGTTGGAGAGATTTCGTTTTGTGGTGGTATTCAGTGTTTTCCTGTGCTGCTGGAAAAAACTGAAGATTAGAGGTTCCGTAGCAGAACTAAAATCTTGATAATTATTTTAATTGCTGCAGGCAACAATCCATACAAATGGTGTTCTGAGCAATTAAAGTACAGCTAGATCTGTTGATTAGCCACCAGTGCGCCATTTCTTGAGACATACTGTGTTGGACCCATTAAAGAAATTTCTTGTTCTAAAGGATAAAAATTATGCCTTTGCACTAATAATGAGTGGTTACACCTAAATTTTATGTCCTCTCCCCCTCCTTTTTTTTTTCAGCCATGGCCTGAAGACGCCCTTGAACGTGTGGCTAATAAATTCTTAGAAACACTTCAGCTCACAGACAATGAACGTCAAGAAGTGGTGCCCATCTGTAAACATTTCCATACTTCTGTTTTGTCACTCTCTGAAAAGTTAGTCTTGCATATTTTTTAATAACCTATATAAATAAAGGTATAAGAAGGAAGATAAGATGATACTTTTTATGCTATCGAAAGTGGTAAAATGAAGAATAATGATCTAAAACAAATAATTTAGGTTAAAAGTAAGAAAACATTTATTAACAATTAAGGCAATTAGGTGATGAACTGAATTGCTTAGTGAGGTAGTTTAGTCACCATCATTATTGATCTTTTCTTACTGTGAATTTGGAAATGTGAAGCACTGTGCAAGTTTAGAACAGGTTTCAGTGTGACATATTTATTGTTGAAACGAATCCTTCCTGTTAGTTCTGACTCTTTTTATTTTCCATGCCTTTTATGTTCCATTAACTGTAGTTAGAAAGATTATCTTTCTTTTCCATAGATTCTTGGAAACCCTGAGACGACATAATTATGTCACTCCTACTTCTTATCTTGAACTTATTGCTGCCTTCCAGCAACTTTTAACTCAAAAACGGGATACTGTGATGAAAGCCAAAAAGGGTTATACTAATGGACTAGATAAATTAGCTTTTGCTGAATCTCAGGTGAGTAGAAATCGCATGTTAGAACAAGCAGACATTAAACTCAGAAACACAAATAATTCTGTAGAGACAAGCCAAAAGCAAAACCTCAAATCAAAACCTTAACATTTCCAAGGTTGGGACTAGATTCCAATCCCTACAATTGATACGACCCTTATGGTCTTGGATTAAGAAGTGGTCTGTGTAGCTTGAATGCTTGTCCTCATTCACCAAACTGGCAAAATAATACTGTGAAATTATTCACCAAGATGGTCCCCCCAGAAGTGCTGCAAGTGTAAGCCTGTGAAAAGCCATTAAGAACTATATGGCTGTGCTATCCCTAAGATAAACTTTTTTTCCTGTATGACTGCATGTTACAGAGCATTTATACCTCAGCAGGGGCTTTGTACCTTTATGGACATGCAATTCCTATGTCTACCCCATGTAAACTGAGAATACTGACCAAACTTCTTTTTCTGTCTCTGTAAATTGTTGAATATTGCACAATTGAATATTTTTCATTATTTGAATATGCCACAGAGGGGGGATGGGAGGTGGGTAGAGGTTTCAACTGTGCCATGCTGTCGACCACTGTTTTGAACAGACAAACAGGCTTTTTTCTGGAGTGGGAGGTTTGCCAGGGAGGAGAAATGACTTATAAACTGTTGATGAGACAGAAGCTGGTTGCCTTGTTGGAGCAGGCACCATCTTGAAAATATGTATGATGGGGCCAAAAGGACAGAATGGGCGAAGGGAGGAGGAAAGTGGGGACTAGAGACTTGGAAGGGCTCCTACCACATCTGTCAAAAATGGCTGTGACCATGGGGCACCCAGAAAAGAGGCTGACACAATATAATAATAAATTGTAAAAATAGATATTTACATATCAAGGTTCCCTCCATAATATCTGCCTCTTCAGCCCCAAGCTAGGTTTCTGGCTGGGGTTCAGGCTCACTTCCTACATAGTAGCCCTCAGGGTCCTGAGTGGCTAACGCACTAATGATACTACAATTGGCTGCTGACAGGCCCTCCACATTAAGCTGAAGAATTTGAAGCGACAGTCCAATGGCTTGAAGGATGGCGATACATTGGGATTGTAGTCAGACAGCACATGACCAAGATTCATTGCTGAATTTGATCCACTGGATCATTAGCTTCCTCAGCCTGGGCTGGATACTGATGGGGAGCACAACATGAACACTGATCCATTGCCCCCAACATATTACAACCACTTGAAGACGAGAGCAGTCTAAGTCAGAACTCAGAACAACCTGCTCAGAAAATTGGCTGGTTCAACCTGGGGTGCAAGCATCTGGATGCTTAGAACATCAGTCCTTGCCTTCTACTATTCAACAGCAGAGAACTGTGCTTCTGTCTGGTGTCGCTTCTCATACGAGGCTGGTTGATGTAGAGCTTAACAAACTGATGCATATTGTTACCAGGACTTTACAGGCAACCCTGTTGCCATGGCTACTGATACTTAGCAACATAGCACTGCCTCACATTTGCCGTGTGAAAGCCTGTGTCACACTGTTGGCTAAGATCCATGAGAATAGCGATCTGCTGTTGTACGCAGACCTCTTCAACCATTCACCAGGTCACCTGTCTTCTAGATACCTATTGCGATCATTTAGGCCACCACAAGACATGACCGTGGAATCTGCTTGGCACAACGAGTAGTCAGTGATGACAGTCATTAATCATTCTCTTGTCACTGACCCAGCCATCTGTCCACCATTTTGACCGTTTTGATCTGCCAAGTCACTTGTGGTCATCTCTGAAGCGTTTTCAAACTGGACAGGGCAACTGTGCAGCCATTCTCTTTAAATGGGGTTTTTCTAATGACCTGTGATGCAGTTGTGGTCACCTCTAGACTATGTTCCATATTACTGTCGAGTGCCCATTGACTTATTTTGATGGCAGACTACCGGCTCTCCACCTGGCTGATGATGACGCCATTAAATGGCTGGGCACATTGTGCACACGTTGATATGGGTCCTGAGTCCTGAAGAGTTCCTGGCTTTCCAGGGACTGCCCTCATTGTGTTCCTCCTTTGATGACTCTTGCTGTCTTTCCCCAGGATGGGCAGCAGGGTCCACAACCTCTTGGGTTCAGTAGTGGTGTAATTGCTCAAAATCCTTTCCAGCTCCTCCAAAAATAGACAGGTAACATTTCCACAGCAAGACATTCCCTGGCATCTCTTACTTTAACATAAGCTCTTGTGAACTGTTTGTTCTTTATCCACCATTGGTTGGCATCCTGGTTGTGACCCCATCGAGATCTCCTCAATAAGGTCCACAAAAAGATCTTTATTCCAGTGGTTATCCACAAGAGTTTGCGACATCGACATTTCTCCCAAGATGGTGAGATCAAGGATCTCAACACACTCCAAGTGGCTACTTGAGGAATATTATAAGGCTTCTGGAGCAATATCCCAGTAGGAGTTGTGTGGCAAACAGCTTAATTAGTTTTCAGAGAGAGCTGGACAAATTAATGAGTGCAATTGTGTGCTGGGGTTGCTTGTGATGGTAAGGGGCAGGGCTCAACAGCACTGGGACTCATTTCTGGTGTATGCCTTATATTCCCAAAGCTCATGTGCCTGGGGTTTCAGCTGGACACTGGCAGTGGTCAGGAAGGGATTCCCTCCCACCCCTAATGTATTCTGAAAGGTTTATTTATCTCCTTCCTCTGAAGCATCAGGGAAGACCAAGGCTGGAGATTGGACATTGGATGGGAAGGGCCAGGGCTATGAGGTAGCACTGAGCATTCTCTCTCTCAAGTGGTTGGTTGGCTGGTTCTTGCTCACATGTTCAGGCTCTAACTGATCAACATATGTGGGATTGGGAATTTTCTCCCAGATCAGATCAGCAGTGATCTTAGGGTTTTTTCACCTTTCTCTGCAGTGTGGAGGTGTAGGTCACTTGCCAGGATTATCTGGCAATTAATCATTTATCAATTAATCATTTCCTTGCCATTTTCGGGCTCGAGCACTGGTGCACCTCAGTCCCTCCTGTTCTCTGCTTGTGGCACAATGCAGTATTTTGTGGGCTGTAATACCTTAGTCTAATTTCAGTTGTTGGATGTAGTATGTGAGTAGTGGTGGCCTGTGCTATACAAGAAATGAGACTAGATGATCTGGTGGTCCCTCTATGACTCTATATTGCAGAAATGCTGATATATTTGAATCCAGGAGCAAATGGGCAAATTCTAGCCCTTGTGTCAGTTTTTAGAAGGTGGGAAGGATACATCGGGTCAGCTTGACCCAGAGTAGTGAAGGGCACACAGATAAACAGACAGGTCAGTAACAGACACTCACAAACATCAGGGGATAGCAGTTGGAGACCTGCCAAAGTAGTGCACAGCAGCAGTCCATGCACATGAAGAATACACCGCATTAACTCAATTCTCATTGAACTTAATACCCTGTAAAAGAGGATTCTAGTGTTGATGATGAATTTGGAGTCAATGCGCTTTTGTGAGTTGTATCATGTGTACTCAGGCATTTTCGCACCAGATTAACTCAAATTAATGTAGATTAACACATAGAAATACATACAAACCATATAGACAAGCCCTCAGAGAATAATTTTTGACATAGTGGCATGAACCAATCCAAATGTGAACAATAACCCTGATTTTGCCTCAGACTCAAATCTCAAACTCTGTATTAAATCTGTTCTGGATCAGAACACTGTTTTCTCAGCTCATCGATTTATCTCTTACTTCCTCATTAAATTTCCAGTCAAAGACTACTATGTTTTAAAGTAGGCTGCAGTCTTAAAAATAGAACCATGATATTTTTCTTCATGTGTATGTAGAAAATATGTACATATGCATGAACCATACCTGAACAGCCTATTCTTTTGTCTTTTATACCTAGGAACTATGACCTACATCATTCCCTTCCTGAAAAGTGTATCTCACTGATCACTGCTTTTAGCACGGTCTTAAAAGATAAGACCAAGATACACTGACTTTTCCACTTTTCTGCAGATGTCTTTATTTATTTATTTATATTGTGCTAATACTTAAAAACAGCAGTTCCACTGTACTAGGCACTATACAAACATAACTAAGAGATGATCCCTCCTCCAGAGAGCTTACAATCTAAGTTATGTGCTTAAATGGATGTGACTCCTTGAAACCAAGAGGCTGCAGAATTGAGCATGTAATATTAATCTTTCTGCAGTATTTTCTTTGTTTTAATATAAAAGGCTTGCTTAAATTATTAAAATCAGTCTCACTGAATAAAATCCTGGCCCTGTTTAAAATCAGTGGCAGTTTTGCTATCGACTTAAATGGGACCAGGATTTCATCCACTATTCTTGTATTTATTTTGTTCTGGACTGTTTTCAGGGAATAAAATGGGTTTATATGAGGTTCTTTTAAATATGGGCAATGTATTTGATTTTAAATTGTATTTAAATGTTAAACTTGCCATTTATTGTTTGCTATATTTTTAGCATCCACATTTACTGCTACTATGATAATTTTATAAGGAAATGTCCATCTAGGTTGGTGAAATGAAGCAAGAACTAGTTGATCTGCAACCCAAACTGGAGGCGGCTAAAGTGGATAATGCAAATATGATGAAGGTAGGGTTAAGTAAAGTTATTTTTCAGGGTTGAAATACGTAATTTGGGTTATTTGTAATTACTAAATTATTATTTTAATTAGCAACTATCATGCTGATAAGGTGGGGTTTCCAGGAAATCAGGGAATGTAAGGCTTCCCATTAGAAGCTCCTTCTGGTAAAGCTCTGTGAAGGCCCAGCAGAATGTAAAGCTATCTCCTATAATGGTGCCCTAATGGGGAGAAAAGACAGAAACAACCTGCAAGAATGAATCCTCCTGGAAGCAAAATGGACTTAGATAATGCAATAGGATATACTTTATAACTTCTTGCACCAGGCTTTGTTGAGTTTGACTCGTGAATAGTCAGGTTCAGCCATTCCTATGTATGCTTTGAAGACTGAGTTATATGAATCCAAAATACTGAGTATATTAATGCACATTTTGTGCTGCCTTCTTAATATAAGTAATCACATGACAGTATATTGTGCAGCATTTGTGTGAATATTACAGATCCATAATGCCACTTGCAAAGCAACTAGCTTTTAATGAAGAGTGCTTACTGTACAATATATTTATCCAGACCTCAGAATCTCAGTTAGTCACAGAGGCGCTTCAAAGTGAGTTCCAGAAAGGGGTAATATAATTATACTGTTGTATGCTGTCTGTCTTACAGGGGAAATGTGTTCAAGATATGAGCTGTGGTGGTGGTCTTGAAATGACTGTTGTTACATACATTGATGCTATGTCTAAACTAAAAACATCTGCCAGTATAGCTATGTCAGTCAGAGGTGTGATCCCTGACTGATATAGCTGTGCTGGCAAAAATTCCTAGTGTAGATGCAGTTATACTAGCAAGCTGCACTTTTGCTAGTATAGTTTGTTAGGTTCAGTGGGGCTGGAATAAGCTGTACTGGCAGAAGCTCAGTTTTCCTGGTATAAACTGCATCCATACTAGGAGCGCTTTGCCAGTATAGTATACCATTGCAGTTGTGCCATTGAAGTCCTACTGGTGTAGACATGGCCAAAGGTTATAGGCTGGGGTTTCAAAGGAGCCTAAGGGAGGCTCATTGAAATTCAGTGGATTTTGGGAGCTGAACTCTTTTAATAGATATATATGGCTCTTACAATACTTAACTGTAATACCAAACAGAGGCAAGTCTCTATTGACATTTTTGTGAATTTGGCTGTTACTTAAAAATGGTTTTCTAAAAATACATTCCTGTACATTCTGCCTATTTCAACAGAGCTGCATTCCAGATCAGAGTCCCCAGCACCCTGTAGAGTAAGCTTTGAGGAAACTAGTCATCCGATTTATAGAATTGGGACGGAGTCATTGCACAGAATCAAGACATGGCCTCTTCATTCAAACACAATAGTTGTTGTCTATATTACAGACTAGGGGGCCTGTAAAAATTATTTTACATAACAAATCCATTTTTAAGCTGTAGCCTGATGTACAAAAAATCACCTGGTAAACTTGAGGCCTTTTTCATGGTAAAGATATTGTAAAATCAGCTATTTGTATTAACTGTAATGTATGCATGTAGTGATGAGTGCATGTAGTGCATGTAGTGATGAGTTTTTTGGTAGGAATTTCAAAATTTCAGGGATATAAAGTCCTTGTTAAGTACAAAGAACACCTTTTATATTTCTCTCAGTTCCAGATTCAATTTCAGTCTAAGGCTGTTTATGATTCTTTGATTCTGCTAGCTATATTTGGAAACTTATTGATCTGGGTCCACAGAGATGTTATGTTACTCTTCCAAAATTCCCATTACATATTGATCTTTTCTTTTCTGTTTATTTTGAGAAAATGTTTTATGCAGATCAGTTTCACATAAATTAGTAATGATTTAAATATTAACCTACTGAAAAAGAGAAAGAAGTACTCCACAATTATTGTATAGATGCTCTGCATCATAGCCCTAGACAGTTGATTGATTAAATATCATTCAGTTGCAAGAGTGGTGAATGCTGCTCATGAGTGTTTTCTTCAGATTATAGAAAAGGAGTCTGCAGAAGTGGAAGCAAAAAGTAGAACTGTGAAAATAGATGAAGAGATAGCTACAGAAAAAGCAGCAGAAGCCCAGGAACTGAAGAATGAGTGTGAGAGTGACCTGGCAGAGGCAATTCCAGCACTAGAGGCAGCACTTGCTGCACTTGACACCCTTAAGGCAAGCTAAATTTAAAAAAATAGAACTCTAAAGAATTATTTAATATTTCTGTGTAATTTGGGCTATTTACCAAAGAATACTTTAAAGAGAAAACAAGAAAAGATTTGAAAAAGGTTTAAGTTCTCTGTTTTTTGACATCTGGGCACAGACACAATGCAGTAGATATCCTTTCATTCTTCCTCAGAATTTAAAAAGACACTTGTTTGTGTTTTGTGACACAGACAGCACTGCTAAGAAAACAGTATGTATCTCTCCCTTCTTTCCCTGGCCCCCATCTCTCTCAGCTACTAGGTTCTGTTCTTTATTCTTTTTTCCGGTTAATTTCTGCTTTAGGTTTCCTCTATCTACTTAGTAACAAATCATCACAAACTTCTTTGAGCACCACTCTGTATATCTCTATTTTGTCACCTTTTTTGAATTAATGGGTCTGATCATGCAAGGAACTGTGTTCCTCCTGCAAGGTGTTGAGCACCCTCAATTCCTGTTGAAGTCAATAGGAGTTGAGGTCTCTCAGGACATGCTCAGCTTTAGGTCCTAAATTTGTTGCTTTAGGAGGCCCACCTGACCATTACTACACCAAAAAAACTCAGATGAGAAAAGGAATCCTGATAAAGACCCTACAAACATGTTTGTACATGCTTAACTTGCCTATGTAGTCCCATTCAGTTCTTTCATGGGACTAATCACATTCCTAAATCTAAGCACAAGCATATTGGCAGGAGTGGAGCTTTATTAGGCACTACATAAAAGCGACATGTTAACATTGATGTTTAATTTCTCCACCCAGCTAAGCTTAAGTGGTCCATTCAAGGAATAATTGATTACTTTTTTGCTTAGGTGGTCCATTCAAGGAATCATTGCTTACATGTAATCATTGCTTACATTTTTATTTTAAAATTATTATATAGCTAAGAATTTTCTGGATCTTCAATTCTCACCATCATGACTCAGTTACAGGACTTGAGTACATGATTGTAGAGAAAATGCCTGCATGAACTGTTCAGTTGGATTTAGCAAGCATATGAGTGGTCTTGTGTGCCACCTAGGGTTGAGTACCAAAGAAATCTTTTGACCTAATCTTGGATTTTTGCATAATTTGTTTACACTTATCAAACTTGTTCTAATTTTGATCTCCCACGTATAAGAAAAAATTGCTGGATGGTGGATTTTTCTTGTAATCAGGCAATATTAACTATATATTTTCAAGTAATCCCTTCTAGAAAACCCCTGTAATTATTGTTATATTTATTGTGTGTAGTGTTAGAATTTCTTTCATTTTTGTTTTTATTTACTACATGTATGCTATTTGATCATGAGAGATTGATAATCATTTTGTCTCTTTTGTTTTGAGTATTAAGCTTAATATATTTTTGTATGGTATACAAAACTGTAAATCAATACATTTTATTTTTAAAATGTCACTTTTGTTTTAGCCTGCTGACATAACAATTGTGAAATCAATGAAGAATCCTCCATCTGGTGTCAAACTAGTTATGGCTGCCATCTGTGTTATGAAAGATGTAAAACCTGAAAAAATTGCAGATCCTACAGGGACTGGAGGCAAGGTAAAATGGCAGAAAGCAAATTTCAAATAAGAATGTAATTTTTATAATATATTTGTTCATCAGTAGCAGTTCTTCTCAAATGAAAAATATAGGGCCCTATAAACTAGACATATATTTGCAGTCTTCAAGAAAACCATGGTTGCAGGTTACATCCACAAAGAGACAGCTTAAACTTCCAACCCGCCTGCTTTGGAACTGCAGAATAGCGTGTGGAGAGGAGAGCTCACTGTTTTCTGCTGTCTGTGACTCCTCATCCTGTATCTGTCCTCCCTGAGAGTTGCTATTGATTTTTAGAGAAAGGGCAGTTAAGTGGACTCTTGCATTAATCACTGCAGGTGGTAAAAAAAGGCTCCACTCCCTTGCTGTATAACGGGTACCCCCTTATCATCAGAGTAAAGGGTCTTTCTCTCCACAGTCACTATCTGGGTTTTAAGTGGGGCCTGGGGAAATATTTGGTCTGACAGACTACTCTTTCTGTGGCTGATTGCATCCTTAAGGAGATTTCATCTTCATAGCACAAAAGCTCATTAGATTTCTTTCCTTTCTGTCTTGGAAAAGAACCTCTCCCTGATGTTAGGATATTAGGGAAGATAGGGCCTTATATCAGTAACATACATGAGGGAACTAAGTGGCAAATACCTTGGAGTAGTAATATATTCAGTCTTAAAAATAAAACAGTCTGGGCTAAATCATGAAACATGCTGAGATCTGACTTTTACCGACCTTCTATAATAAGTATGCATGACTGTCTGTTAATTAAAGGATATTTATGAATTCATTTTGATTTAAACATTAAGTCCTTCCCTAATTTCCTTTGTAGGTCTTGGATTACTGGGGGCCTAGCAAGAAAATTCTGGGTGACATGAATTTCTTAAAGGATCTGAGAGAATATGACAAGGATAACATTCCAGTAAGTGTTTGATTAGCATCTTTTTAGAAATTAAATCTGCCTCCAAAACATATGTGGAAGATAAATTCACACAGGACTTTCATAGAAATAATCTACATAGGAAGAGGGAATTGTGTCTGGACAGAGCAGTTTGCAACCTCAGTTATTCTGGGGGCTTTTAGGAGCAAGAGTAGTCTGAGAAGTGAATGACACAGCCCAGGAAGGATACATGGCCAGGGCAGACTGGAAATGCAGTGATCTAACCCCTCCTCTCAGGGGCTCCTGCCAGTGGTGCCACCTATGGCATTCCAGCAGCATTTAGAGTTATCCCTCAGTAGAGTTCTTCTGTACATAGTTCTCCTGTACATAGATTTAGCCAGCTCAGAAATAAGTAAATAACATCTCTTTGTACCAGCTTTACTGAATCTGTCCCTGTATATTTACCAGATAAGTTATGACAAAATCAGATCTAGCATTATACATTTTATTTAGTTTTGAAAGGACTAAATATATCACTCTTTTTTTTTATTTCATGTAAAAAGATTGTTTATCTGAAAAATAGATTAAATCCGACAGTGTGGATAACACTGTATGATTATAATATATTATATGCCCAGAAATGTGCTAGAGTACAATATAAAGACATGATCTCTCCCTGCAGGGAACTTATTGTCTAAGAGCCTGATTCTTCAAGTTGCTGAGTGCTTAGTACCTCACAAGATTGGACCCAGAATTTAGGCACAGGCAGTGTAATTTATTCACACACTCTGCTTGAAGGTCCAGTCTTCATTCAGTAGAGAGAACTTTGGGGATCATCATTTAAAAGCTTTGCAGAAATAAGTATGTTCTAAGGAAGAATATAAAAGAAGAAAGGGAATGCATTTGTTTCACAAGGGGGGCAACTTAAAATAAGAGTTGAAGAAAGATACAAGTTAGAATCATAAAATCATAGAATATTAGAGTTGGAAGGGACTTCAGAGGTCATCTAGTCCAACTCCCTGCTCAAAGCAGGACTAACCTCAGCTATATCATCCCAGCCAGGGCTTGGTCAAGCCTCTGCTTAAAAACCTCTAAAGATGGAGATTCCACCACCTCCCTAGGTAACCCATTCCAGTGCTTCACCACCCTCCTAGTGAAAAGCTTTTTCCTAATGTCCAACCTAGACCTCCCCAACTGCAACTTGAAACCATTGCTATTTGTTCTGTCATCTGCCACCACCGAGAACAGCCTAGCACCATCCTCCCTGGAACCCCCTTTCAGGTAGTTAAAGGCCGCTATCAAATCCCCCTCATTCTTCTCTTTTGCAAACTAAACAAGCCCAGTTTCCTTCGCCTGTCCTCATAAGTCCTGTGCTCCAGCCCCCTAATCATTTTTGTTGCCCTCCGCTGGACTCTCTCCAACTTGTCTACATTCTTTTTGTGGTGGGGGGCCCAAAACTGGACACAATACTCTAAATGCGGCCTTACCAATGCTGAATAGAGGGATATAATCACTTCCCGCGACCTGCTGGCAATGCTCCTCCTAATGCAGTCCAATATGCTATTAGCCTTCTTGGCAACCGGGGCACACTGCTGACTCATATCCAGCTTCTTATCCACTGTTACCCCCAGGTCCTTTTCTGCAGAACCGCTGCCTAGCTCGTTGGTCCCCAGTCTATAGCTGTGCATGGGATTCTTCCTTCCTAAGTGGAGGACTCTGCACTTTTCTTTGTTGAACCTCATTAGATTTCTTTTGGCCCAATCTTCCAGTTTGTTTAGGTCCTTCTGTATCCTATCCCTATCTTCCAGGGTATCTACCACTCCACCCAGCTTAGTGTCATCCGCAAACTTGCTGAGGGTACAATCTACCCCATCTTCCAGATCATTAATGAAGATGTTGAACAAAACCGGCCCCAGGACTGACCCCTGGGGCACTCCACTTGTGACCGGCTGCCAGCTAGACATGGAGCCATTGATCACTACTCATTGAGCCCTATGCTCTAGCCAGTTCTCTAACCATTTTATAGTCCAACCCATACTTCTTTAACTTGCTGATAAGGATACTGTGAAAGACTATATCAAAAGCTTTGCTAAAGTCAAGGTATATCACATCTACCACCTTCCCTACATCCACAGAGCCAGTCACCTCATCATAGAAAGCAATCAGGTTGGTCAGGCATGACTTTCCCTTGCTGAATCCGTGTTGACTGTTCCTGATCACCTTCCTCTCTTCCAAGTGCCTTAAAATGGATTCCTTGTGGACCTGCTCCATGATTTTTCCAGGGATTGAAGTGAGGCTGACCAGTCTGTAGTTCCCTGGATCCTCTTTCCTCCCTTTCTTGAAGATGGACACTATATTTGCTTTTTTCCAGTCCTCAGGGACCTCCCCCAATTGCCACGAGCTTTCAAAGATAATAGCCAATGGCTCTGAAATCACCTCAGCCAACTCCCTCAGCACCTTCGGGTGCATTGCATCCGGCCCCATGGACTTGTGTATGTCCAATCTTTCTAAATAGTCTTGGACTTGTTCCTTCAGCACTGTGGGATGTTTGCCTCCTTCCCATTCTGTGCCACCCAGTGAAGCAGTGTGGGAGCTGATCTTGTCTGTGAAGACAGAGGCAAAAAAGGCATTGAGTACCTCATCTTTCTCCACATCCTCTGTCACTAGGTTGCCTCCCTCATTCTCTAAGGGGCCCACACTTTCCCTAATCTTCCTCTTTTTGGCAACATACCTGTAGAAACCCTTCTTGTTCCCCTTCACGTCCCTTGCTAGCTGCAACTCCAATTACGCTTTGGCCTTCCTGATTTCATTCCTGCACGTTCGAGCAGTATTTTTATAATCCTCCCTAGTCATCTGACCAAGCTTCCACTTCTTGTAAGCTTCTTTTTTGTGTTTAAGTTCGCCAAAGACTTCTTTGTTAAGCCAAGCTGGATACCTACCATATTTGCTATTCTTTCTGCACATCAGGATGGTTTGCTCCTGTGCCCTCAATAAGGTTTCTTTAAAATACAGCCAGCTCTCTTGGATTCCTTTCCCACTCATGTTAGCCGCCCAGGGAATCCTGCCCATCAGTTCCCTGAGGGAGTCAAAGTCCGCTTTTCTGAAGTCCATGGTCCATATCCTGCTGTTCTCCTTTCTTCCTTTTGTCAGGATCCTGAACTTGACCATCTAATGGTCGCTGCTGCCTAGATTGCCACCCACTTCTACTTCCCCTACCAAATCTTCCCTGTTTGTGAGCAGCAGGTCAAGAGAAGCATGGCCCTAATTGGTTGCTCCAGCACTTGCCCCAGGATTGCCCCTGGATTGTTTGTGCTCTGCTGTATTGCTCTTCCAGCAGATGTCAGGGTGATTGAAGTCCCCCATGAGAATCAGGTCCTGTGAACTGGAAACTTTCCCTAGTTGAGTAAAGAAGGCCTCATCTACCTCATCCTCGTAGTCTGTAACAGACACCCATCATGACATCACCCCTATTGTTCTTGCTTCTAAGCTTAACCCAGAGACACTCAACTGGCTTATCTCCAGTTTCATACTGGAGCTCAGAGCAATCATAGTGCTCTCTTACATACAGTGCAACTCCTCCACCCTTTCGCCCCTGCCTGTCCTTCCTGAACAATTTATACCCATCCATGACAGTGCTCCAGTCATGTGAGTAACTCCACCAAGTCTCAGTTATTCCAATCATGTCTTAGTTTCTTGACTGTGCCAGGACTTCCAGTTCCTCCTGCTTGTTTCCTAGGCTTCTTGCATTTGTGTACAGGCACTTGAGATAAGTAGCCGATTGGCCTACTTTCACAGTATGAATCAGAAGGCCTCCCCTGCTGCACCCTCCTCCTTCTGCTTCTTTGTGGTGTCCCTCTTCCCCACTTACCTTCGGGCTTAGGTCTCCATCCCCCATTGAACCTAGTTTAAAGTCCTCCTTACTAGGTTAGCCAGCCTGTCTGCAAAGATACTCTTCCCTCTCTTCGCTAGGTGAATCCCGTCTCTTCCTAGTAATCCTTCTTCCTGGAACAACATCCCACGATCGAAGAATCCAAAGCCCTCTCTTAGACACCACCTGCGTAACCACGCATTTACTTCTGCAATGCGACGGTCCCTACCTGGGCTTTTCCCTGAACAGGGAGGATGGATGAGAACACGACTTGCGCTTTAAACTCCTTTATCTCTTTTCCGAGAGACACATAGTCCGCAGTGATCCGTTCAAGATCATTCTTGGCAGTGTCGTTGGTGCCCACATGGAGAAGTAGGAAGGGGTAGCAGTCTGAGGACTTGATAAGATTTGGCAGTCTCTCAGTCACATCCCGAATCCTAGCTCCAGGCAAGCAACACACTTCTTTAGTTTCCCAGTCCGGACAGCAGATGGATGACTCTGTCCCCCTTAGGAGGGAGTCCCCGACATCACCCTTCTCTTCCTATTGGGAATGGCGGTCGTGGAACCCCCGTCCCTAGGACAATGCATCCCTTGCCTTCTGATCAAACGGGTCTCCTTCTGGTCCATTCCCTCCGATGGGTCCTCCAAATCGTTCTCCACCGTAGTACTTGTGCAGAGAGGATGAAAACGATTCCTTACTTCTATCTGCATGGTGGGCATATAGGTTCTCTTTCTTCGGGAGGTCACATGCTGCCAATTTTCTTTCCCGTTCTTCAGTTTCGCCTGCCCGGCCTTCTCTGAATCTTCCTTACACTGTGCCTGTGTCTGATCAAGAAAGACTTTGTTTTCTGTAATGCAACGCAGGGTTGATATTTGGTCCTCTAGTCCTTTAACCTTCCCTTCCAATAAGGAAACCAGCCTGCACTTGGTACAGATGAAGTCATCTCTATCCTGTGGGAGGAAGACAAACATAGCACATCCAGTGCAGGTGACAACAACAGATCACTCACTCTCCATATCTTTCCTCTGAGAGCCTCTTCAGCTGCTGTATTTCCTGCTCAGCAACGTCTGAGAGGCAAAACCCCGCTGTGGGCTCTCTTCTCAGGCAAACTCCCAGGCAAACTCCCTCCTTCTGTTAGCCTCCCATCTGTTCGCCGATTAGGAGGGAAGTTCGGTAAGAATGTAGATATTGAGAAAATCAGAGAAACAAACTGAGGGTGGACTCTGTCACAGTAACCCATATAGAGTAATTCCTTAGTGATTTCAGTTGGTCAACTTGTGGCATTATTTAGCATGAATAAGGATAGCAGAACTGGGCCTTAGATAAATAAAGTTTTCCTATGGCTGTAATGTTTTTATCATGTAGGTGGCTGTCATGCAGAAGATTCGTTCTGAATATCTGACTAATCCTGAGTTTGACCCACCTAAAGTGGCTAAAGCATCCTCAGCAGCTGAGGGTTTGTGTAAATGGATTATGGCTATGGAAGTGTATGACAGAGTTGCTAAGGTATGTTTTGATCCCAATCCTACAAACTCCTCTTGACTTTAGTGAAAGCTATATACACATGAGGACTACAGGCAAGGAAAAAGGGAGTGTTGAGAGGAGAGAGAGACTTTGTCTTATGGAGAAATCCAAAGAATCAAAAAGTTGAGAAATCTCTGTTATAGGGTACACACACAGCTAAATAGAACAGATATATGTTCATTCTACTAGAAAAACGTGAAAAAATATTTGTGTGTATGTTCCTTTTTTTCAAATGATATAAATTAAATTGCCATCTGTAAATAGGTATTGAAAATCAAATTAGAAATCAAGTAATTTTTATTAGACAGTGGATGACACTTTGGAACAATATTGTTTTAGGGATTTTTTTTTTTTTTTCAATTTTTAACTTAGAGAAAAAGGAGAAAAAAATTTGTCTGCTTTAATCCTTGTCTGTCTCGCTTCAGTAATTTTTTTAATCAATGGTACTAGCATTGGTACTATAATAATATAAGGTGTTGGCCCAAGTTTATGACAAGCATCAGTACAGTATGCCTACTGCCTCAGTAAGGTAACTTCATTTATTAGTTTAATAAAATAATGTTCTGAGCCTGTTTAATTTTTAAATTTTTTATTCAAATGATTTAGAATGCATATAGATTGTTTGTTAGCCACGCTTCCTAAGCCTCACTCTCCTAAATCATAGGGCATTTACTATATGGGGACCACCTCCCTATTCATCATTATAGCTTCTTCCCAAATATTAATATTATGAAATATTCTCTTTCTTACCTTGGTATATTGATCCAAAGTGTTATATAAGTTGTAACAGCAAATCTGTAATATATAATTTAGCATCGTTAATTTTAATTGAATAGGTGGTTGCTCCCAAGAAAGCCCGTCTAGGGGAGGCACAGCAGTCCTTAGCAGAGACTATGGCATTACTGAATAAAAAGAGAGCTGAACTTGAAGCAGTGGAGAATCATTTGGCTAAACTGCAACAAACCTTTGTTGAGAAAACTGAAGAAAAGGCTCGTCTAGAATTCCAGGTGGATCTGTGTGCTAAGAAACTAGAAAGAGCAGAGAAGCTGATTGGAGGACTGGGTGGAGAAAAATCAAGGTCAGATGCAAATACAAATATTCACTTGAACATGCATCCAAAAGTAGAGACAAAAACTTTAGTTCTCTAAGCCTTAAACTTTTGCAGCTCTGTATCCTCATTTGGGGCATTCAGGTCCTTCAAAGATTGTCAAAAGGACCCAATATTGTGATGTAAAAAATACTCATCAAAATACTTAAAAATTGTTGAAGCAGTCTTCAAAGCAACATTAAAAGGCACAAATACAATGTTTTAATTATTTCTTTGCAGTTCACCTTTAATGAAAAGGAAGAACACTTCTCCTGTTGATTATGTATTCTTATTAATATAGAGGTTTTATCTTCTTTTATATATTTTTCCTTTTCCATAGATGGTGTAATGCAGCAAATGATCTTCAAAATACGTATGATAATTTGACAGGAGATGTTCTGATATCAGCTGGAGTGATAGCTTATATGGGTGCTTTCACTAGTGGCTTTCGACAAGAATGTACTAAAGACTGGAGCAAGTTGTGCAAGGTTAGAAAGCTTATCTTAGATTTAAATAATGTCTTTTATCCCATGCGCCCTCAAAGTGCTTTACCATCTATGGACCAAATCCTGAAATTTTTAATTTTTTGCTTGGTGTGTCTTCTCAGAAAAAACTCATTAAAGTCAGTGGTCTAAATTTTCCTGATTTACACTTCTGTAAATCTGGAGTACTTCACTGAATTCAGTGGATTTACACCAGGGTTACACTGGTTTACCAGAAATGATCTGATGTCGACCCATTGTCTTCAGTGAGAGTTTCACTTGAGTAAAGACTAAGTAAAGATTGCAAGGACTTCAAGATTGGGCCTTAACTAAATAAAGGAATCGCTTTATAAACTAAAATGCAGCCATGTTTGTGATGGAGGGCACATGCTAACCAACCTGTCCAACCCAAGCATAAACCAAAAGAATTTCTGCAAATTTCATTATCCTGGTAAAAGCCCTGTCCTCAAGTAAAGCCTTACAAGTAAACCATTTAAATAAACCATTTTCAACAGTACCATGTTTGAAATAGTACTCCTTTACTGTGTTTCCAAATCTAAGTTTTGAATGGATAAATATGAAACATATTTCAAGTTCATAGTTTGGATGCAAACACGTTAACCACTGTTAAACTGTGCTACTTCCCTTTAAAACATGTTAAAAGTGGTAGCATGAAAAGGGCTTGCAGAATGAAAGATCAAGTCATAATCTAAGGCCCTGATTCTGCAAAGGGATTTGCTTAGATGAACCCTTGCTCCCATACAACATCCCACTGATTTCAGTGGGACTCCATGCGGGCATCTATTTGCAGTACTGGAGTGTGAAATGTGATGGATGGCAAAATGGAAGATAAAGGCTTAGGCTATGATCCTGCAAAAAGGGACCAATAGGGCTAACATAGGATCAGAACGTTCCCTTTGCAAGATCAGGGCCTTTCAACTCCCACTTTGCTGTTGGATGTTGCTAGCTCTAGCTGCTATTTTATGCCCCAATCCTGCAAATGGATGCACTAATGCCGACTTATGTGCCTGTACAGAATCCCATTGTTCCACTGGAATCAGTGGCGTTGCACATGGATGCAGAGGTCTGTGCTAGCACATATATTTGTATAGCTGATGTTTTACTGAAGAAATTATTGCTGCACTGTACCTGCTTGTGCTTTTTTTAGAGACACAGTTGCACCATAGACTTGATTTAGTTAAGTAAGTAACAATGAACTAATATGTGACTGATCAGCATTGGAAAAATGCATTGTATTATACAGAACAAATAAATAAAGGTTGGGAAATTTATTGTAATTTAAAGATTTCCAGATGGTTCTGTTTTTCCCTCTACACTATAGTGCATAACTTATCAGCACACAGTATATTACAAAGGGCTAAAAGAAAATACCTACAGAAAATAAAATTGAGAAAAATTCCACAAAATCTCAGCAAAAATTGGGGAGCCCTCATGAAATTTCTAGTAATTGGGAAAAATCTTCCAATTTTCTGTGAAAGTAAATTTTTCCCCTCATGATTTTCTCTCCTTGATTAAAAGCCAAAAATTTAAAGGGAGTTGTTAATAAAGTAATACTTTTAAATGAAGTTGTATTTTAACAAAATTTAAAGAAATAAAAATAAAGATTTATTTTTTTCTTGTAGGAGAAAAATATCCCTTGTTCTGAGAACTTCTCTTTGAGTAAGACCCTTGGTGACCCAATAAAAATCAGAGCCTGGAATATTGCTGGATTACCAACAGACAACTTTTCAGTCGACAATGGTGTGATTGTTGACAACTCCAGGCGTTGGTAGGTAACAAAGAAGCTAATAATTTGCTAAAAACAAAGTGAGATTTCAGACTAAATTAAATTTAGTTTGTATACTAGAAACAGTGTGACTGACACTAGAACAGTGTTGCATACACTTCCCCTCCCAAATGCTTCAATGGAATTTGAGGGGGCTTTGCTCCTCTCAAGATCAGACACAGTGTTTTCATTGGTTGAAAGTTTTCCTTCCAGAATATTACAGATAATTTTTGCATCTTTAAATTCAGTTGTTGAACAGTATATTGTAATTAACTTTCTTCTGGATCTCTATTTCTTCTATCCACTGTTTCCAATGTCTCTATAATATACAGTGACTTCACATTGCAAAACTATTGATTAATAACTAAGGTTAAGATTTTGTCACGGTTATTTTTAGTAAAGGTCAGAGAGACGTCACAGGCAATAAACAAAAATTCACGGAAGCCGTGACCTCTTTCTGATTTTTACTAAAAATAACTATCTATGAAAAAATGGGGCTGACTGGGAGAGGGGATGGGATGAGAGCAGAAGAGCAGAGTCCCCCCACCACTGCCTGGGAGGGAGCTGGGGACAGGGGTAGGAGCTATGGGTCTGTGGGCCTCCCACCACCCTGAGGAGTTCACAGCTCGGAGCTGTGGGGACCCCCTGCCCGCCACGGTGGCTCGGAGCTACAAGGATTCCCTCGCCCCCTACAGTAGCTTGGAACTGTGGGGGACCCCCTGTGACAGCTCAGAGCTATGGGAGCTCATTGCCGCCCACGGCAGTAGATCGGAGCTCTAGGAGGCCCTCACCACCCCTAGCAGCTGGGAGCTGCAGGGGCCACCAGTGGCAGGAAGCTCCAGGGGTCCCCACTGCTACTGTGGCTTGGAGCCCTGGGTTCCCCTTTCTCCCTGACCATAGGGGCAAGGAGCCGGCAGGGAGCCTGGCATCCCTTCTCTGAAGCAGAAAATGTCATGGAGGTCTCAGGGAGTCACAGTTTCCGTGACCTCTGTGACATAATCTTATTCTTACTAATAACAAACAGACTAGTATCAGTTTGGTAATTTCTCCTTTTGTGTAGTTGTAGAAATATATAGAAGGCAGAAGGACATTTTGACAACAGTTTTAATAAATATTTTTCTTGTGTGAGCCATTAAATATATAAACCACAACATAGGAAAACAGTGAGTCAAGTTATACACACATTTCAAGATCCTATTGATACTACAGTCAACTTCAGCTTTGCTGTTTTGATTACCATGGTACCATAAAAACTCTTTGATGTGTTTTAGAGACTAGTATTTTGGATGAAATTCACTTCTGTGCAGAGGGCTAGCCCAAGGCTTTTGGTTATCCAAGTCTGCTCTAAGCCTTATTTTGAGGACTTAAGTCCCACTTAAATACTGTGGAAGCACTGGAGCACTGGCCCTCTGCACAGGGGTGAATTTCAATCAGTACGAATAACATTACTAATTCCAATAATAATGTTCTGCTATTAATTCTGTTCTAGAACCTGAATGTTGCCTACAGGAAGAAAGGCGCTCAGATTACTGTTTAAATCCCTTCAGTGATCAAGACAGCCTACCTGTGGGAAGCACTAAACATATCTGACAGCTTTTGTGCTAAAAGATTTTGCTTCCTTGCCAAAAAAATATAGACCCATATCTTCAGCTAGTGCAAATGAGTACAGCTCCATTGAAAAGAGCTCTATGCCTGCTCTATGCACACTTTTTGAGGTATCAGCCCTATTAGTTTCAAATTACTGGTAATTATTGTAAAAATCTCAAATATTGCAAAACTCACATATAATTTAAAAAGTCTAAAAAATCAGCATTCCCAAGAAAAAATACAAAGAAGCTATCAAAAAAGTTCTGAATTTGACCTATGTTAAGAAAAAGAAATCCATAAACACCATCTTCATGGCTTTTAAAAGACTTCTGATATTTCTGTTCAAATTGTGATTGTAACAATCAGCCAGTGGGATGTTCATCTCATAAAATAAAACAGCCATAAAACATCATGTCACTTTTTTCAAGCTAGTCCATAGCAGAAATAATTTCAGACTTACAAAAAGTCATGTAGGTACTGAGCAAGCTCTTTGTACTGTACATTCTAGGCCATTAATGATTGATCCCCAGGGTCAAGCCAATAAATGGATAAAGAACTCAGAGAAAGAAAACCAGCTGAGTGTTATCAAGTTCACGGATACAGATTACATGAGAACTTTAGAGAACTGCATTCAGTTTGGAACTCCACTTCTGCTAGAAAATGTTGGAGAAGAACTAGACCCATCACTGGAACCCCTGCTGCTTAGACAAACCTTTAAACAAGGTACAAGAAAATTAGTTATGAGCCCGGAAGTATGCAACATTAATGCTCATCTAATAATTTGTTATATCAGCTAATATTTTTCTTATTACTTTCTTTACTTTTGCTGCTTATGATCAGAGGAAGGTAATTTGATAACAGCTTTCTTAAGTTTTGATTTTTTACTTTTTAATAAAGTTCACTAATGTCATATTATAGATTTCTTACTTGAAAACTACACTATGCAGTAGTGGTAGATTTAAATACAGTAGGTTTGACCCTGCAAAGATAAAACTCCCATTGACACTGAATATTTTTTTTCTGAAGTTCTAGAATATACCATGTAAGGCTAGATATCTTATTTTTAAAATATGTTTTAACTTAGTAGACTGTATTATTTATTGCGTTAAATTTTGTGTAAGTTAAGAAAAGTTGTCATGGTATTTTGCAAAAGTTGCAATTTTTCATGTAAGTATTGTCCTCTCGAAGTCGTATGATGATGATGAAAAAAGGTCCAGGTTTAAGGTGGGAATCCAGGTGATAAAAGAGGTGAAAAGTAAACAAGTGAGAGAGAGAGTGGATTGTTTTGTTTTCAAAAAGGAAATTGAAACAAAAAAATTCATTCAAATCTGAATGAAAATGTTTGTTTCATGTTGAAGTTTGTCATGGTAGAAAAGGTCTGGGTTTTTTTTTGTTTTTTGTTTTTTTAAACCAGCTTTAACTACAGTGCGCCTTGGGAAATCCCAAATCTCATACATGCTAGGATTTTAGAACTGCACTGTCCACTGTGGCATTAATTACATATTCAAAATATGCAACAGCAAGGTTAAACACAGTCTGCTTTTACGAAAGCAGGTGGTTGTGAACTGGTTTCTCTCTTAAGGTACCTGGTGCTGGAGATGAGGATGCAGAACTTTCTTCTGGAGGAAACTCCTGCTCATGGAACTCTATTAGAGGCCTTCCCTTCAGACACTCTAATTTTTGAATGTAGGAGTCAGTCTTTGAGCAGCCTTTCAATGGATTCTTGTGCCTTCCAGAGGAAGATGTCTGGGTTGTGTGGCCACCCTTTGAAGATCCCCACTCTTCTTGAGTGGAAGATAGGAAATGGATGATCTGTCCCTGAAGATGATCTGCTCTTTTGGAGAGAGTGATCAGATTGGGAGTAGGGAATAGGGCCATAGCAGTCTCCTGTGTCTCTAAAGGTTTAGCCGTGAACAAGCTGCCCCAGATGTGCTTGTTGCAGCAGATGCTGGTGTCACGTGTATGTCGTAAATATTTATACAGGGACACAGGTCTGTATGACACTTTAGGGACAAATAAAAGAATTTCCAGGGAAATTTTTAAGTCTGAAATTATACAAAATGTGACAGGTGGTAGCAAAAAACATAGGAAAGTTTGAGTTAAGGTCAAATAAGATTATGTGCTTGCTTGATACGTCATGTATGTATCTTGATATCTTGTTTTAGTGCGCAAATTTGCTTGAGCTACTGTACTGTGAAACAGGAATATGAAATTTGAGAACAACCACACAAAACCTTTACCTTTTCCAATATTATATGTACACAGTAAAGGAAGGGCAGTTCAATAGAAATGTGTGACCCACTCAATTATTTTGACCTGCTATGGGTGAAATCCTGGCCCCATTGAAGTGATTGGTAGTTTTAACATTGACTTATATGGGGCCATGATTCGCCTTGTTTCCAGCTCTGACTACTTGAGGTTACATGATTTGCTCTTAACAAGACTTTTGCTTTTACTTGATCACAAAAGTAATATTTTTGCATAAATAATTGAGGTAAGCAAATATATAACTTATCGTGTGATGCTTTCTCAGGGCACCCTGTATTGTGGGGTCACCTTGTTACCATCCTGTCTCTAGTGTGAGGGAGTTTATCTTGTGGTATCCAGGTGTCAGATCTTGTACACTGCCACCTTTCAAACACTCAGACTCTCCACAGGACTCTGCCAATCCTATTTTGATTTGCAGGTTGATGTTAGGTGCATCCCAATCCCCCTTTGAAGAGCATCTCCCTGTTGCATCCAGCCCCTGTCACAGGATATTCATGGTAATTCCCAAGTAAACTGTCCCCAAGAAGACAGTGTACACACAGCTGGAAGGTTACGACTCAGGATCAGGTCATTTATAATAGCACAGCACTGTAATCTATTTATGGTAAAAATAAATATACATTTATTAACAAAGAACAGAATCACATGCACAAATGTTGTCTTCCGAACTTTAGGGGGCATGGATTGCATCAGGCTTGGTGAGACAGTTATTGAGTATTCCAGTGATTTCAAATTTTTTATTACAACAAAACTAAGAAATCCACATTATATGCCTGAACTGGCTACAAAAGTTTCTTTACTCAACTTTATGATAACACCAGAGGGACTTGAAGACCAGCTACTAGGTATTGTTGTTGCAAAAGAGAGGTATGTGTTTGTTTATTGCAAATAGACAAATTAAATATTCTAAACAGGAGACTTTGGAAGCAATTAAGAGACACTTTCATAATAGAAAGGGGTAATTGTTAATTATTATAATTTTTTTCATAACTATAATAATACTAGCTGTCTTATTTAAGATATTTCTAGGAGGTCCATCACTATAGTATGAGTGAGTCATCTGAGATATTGGAAAAATGTTTGGTTATTTACCCTTATCACTGAATAACCATTATTATTGTTTTCTGATATAGCTTCCTGGCATTCCAGCCGATTGATTTTGCACATGCAAATGTGGATATTGGATTGTTAGGCTGTGTTTTTTCTTTTTCAGGAAGGGAGAACATGGTGGCTCTGAAATTGTTTTTTGTTCTTGTCTAACATCAAAATAGAGAGAGACACAGATTTAATTGGCTTTCTGATCGTTCAAATTTGCACAGAACTGTCCATTTAAATATACTAGAAATCACTTGCTAAAAAAATCTTAATACACTTAATGTAAGTTCCACATCACAATCTCATGCAATACATCAGCTGTATAATATTTACTTAGAAACAAGAGTTATATGACTAGTAATAGAAAATTAGGATTAACTGACATTTTCAGAAGTCTGGATATAAAATTTTAGGCCAGCATTGTCAAACATAAAACTAACTTAAAGTTTTGCACATAAATCCATGTGTTGGCAGCTAAATAAGTGGCCTGATTTTCAGGAGCTGAGCTCTGAATGGAGCTTCCAATGGAGTCAAGGATTTAGGGGCCAAATTCTGTGGTGACTGAAACTCTATGCAACTCTATTGACATTAGTGAGAAACTCTGGATGTAAGCATAGAATCTGACCCCAAGAACCCAATTTTGGACACCTAAGTTTGAAAATGTTGGCCTTAATGTCTTGATAGAGAAGACTGGTACTAATGTAGTTCCAGTACTATATAGCTCAGTGGTAAAAACTGCATTAATGGAATACTAAGATCCTGACACAAACCTACCAAAATCAAAAGGGTAAGATTTCTGTGATTACATGATCAAATAACATGAACAATGTGATCTACTTTAAAAGTAAATATTAATTTTAGAAATATAGATCAACTACATGCAGGTATCTGAATATGTAACAATAGTAGCATAAAAGGTAAACTTGGGGGTATGTTTTGGTTTTAGACCGGAATTAGAAGAGGAGAGGAATGCTCTCATCCTGCAGTCTGCCGCCAATAAAAAACATCTAAAGGAAATTGAGAAGAAAATTCTAGAAACCTTACAGTCTTCCAAAGGGAACATTCTGGAAGATGAGAGTGCTATCATGGTCTTGGATTCTGCTAAAATAATGTCTAATGAGATCACAAAGAAACAACAGGTAAGGAACAACAGGTTAGATTTTGTTTTCAAATTCAGTGGCTGTTGTGTACAAAACCTAAAAGCTTGCTTCCTGCCAGGAAGACTGTGAATTAGAAGCAAAATTCTATGCTTATGAAAGGAAAAGATAAATTTATAAGAAAAAAGAAAAACTATTGAGCAAATGCTGGAATCCTTACTCACGGTTTGATCAGTCCTTACTTAGACAAACCATCCATCTTCCAAGGCATTTGTGCCTGAATAAGGATTGAGAAGATGGTAAGGACTTCAGGATTTGGCCCTATATTAAGGTAGTTGTAGGTGTCTAATTTTTAAATGAACAAAAGCCAATCTTTTTAAGGGAGACAGTGGTGGTCTAGCAACAGACATGGAACTGCCAGCCAGAAACTCCAAGTTCCAATACTATAAATGCCTCTGACTCACTGCATGACCTCATGTGAGTCAGTTAACCTGTCTGTCTTAATTTTTCCACATATGAAATGAGAATAATGATACTTACCTTTAGGATATCATAGAGGATGCTGCATGGATTAATTAATATTTGTGCGGTACACTGCAGATCTTGACTGCCCATTATATGATTTTTTTCTGGATTATCTTGTTAGTGGGTGGTATACCCTACTATGAAAATAGCAGAGGGTTTGGCCTCTAAATTTGCAAATCTCGTGAAATATGGGCTTCTGGGCAGAAGGTGACATGCTGCAATATCTTCTTGCTTTCCACTGCTCTTGAACAACACTTTTGGGAGGGATCCATTGTAAAGATAATCAGAATTATATTATGCAGGGATTCCCCATTTGGGAGGGATTGAGTAAGTGGAACAGAGTGATAATTCTCCCACTCTCAACCCTCCAACCCTAGGTTCACTCCTCCAAAATCACTGAGCCTAATTTCTTCAGAACATGGACAGAGGGATTCCTTTCGGTTTGGAGTAGTGGGTAAAAAGTACCATGGAGCCAGAAATGTTTTCCCCATACACCCCTTGATAACACCTGGCTTAGCACTTGTCTATGTGGGAAAATTGACCAATAGAATTATAGCAGTATAATTACACCAGAATAGATATCCTGGTGTAACTCCCAGTTATAATGCTTCAAAGCAGAGTAATTATACTGGAATAAAGTCATTTTTATTTCAGAATAGTGTCGCCATATGGGGAGGTATCCTGGTGTAATTATCATTCTGCTGATCAGTTTCCCCATGTAGCCAAGCTCTAAAATGCATTAGAAACTGGGGGGAATGATCTAGTTCACAGTCATTTGTTAGATCCCTGCTGTTCTGAAGTAATGTAGCTGTCTGTGAAAACAGTCTTCTAAAGCACTTTATGTTCTGAAACACGCATGTTTCATGCAGGTGTGAGGTTACAAGTGATGTTTTATAAGTCTGAATTTCCTTTCTCTTTTGTTTTTGTAAGGTCTGTAATGTCACTTTGATATGATTTTTGTGGCTTAAAGTGTTTAATCTTTTTTTATGAAAGGAGGGTTTTGCACAGCCAGTAAATTTTCTTTAGGACTTGTGCAGGATCCTATTCATAAGCAAGAAATAGTGTGCACATTATGCCAGTGGCAGTAGTGAAGATTTCTTCTTGTCCTGAGAAATTACACGTTTCCACCCCAGTTCCTGGTGTCTTCACCTTTCACATTGGCAGTTCATTGTAAAACATGGAGTCTGTAAAAATTGCTAAGGCAAGTACTCTATATCAGGGAGTGATTTCCTCTTCCATGGCATGAAGACTGTCTGCTTCTAGAGTCAGGTTAAGCTTTTGGTTTTTTCCTGTACACTGCAAGTAAGTGCTAAATTATCATGCAGCTACCTTGCTTTAGTGGCGCTTCTAGGACAGCCTGTTAA
Source organism: Emydura macquarii macquarii (assembly GCF_026122565.2). NCBI lineage: Eukaryota > Metazoa > Chordata > Testudines > Chelidae > Emydura > Emydura macquarii. The sequence goes on along the minus strand of NW_027131105.1, from coordinate 11,988,390 downwards.
CATAAATCTAGTAGGGCAGGACTAAAATACTTCATAAAGAAAGGTAGAATAACTAAGTAATAGAGAATTCTGTCTGAATATCCTACTAAAGCTCGTGTAATAGGAGAGAAGGTTTGGATTCTCAATAACAGTTGCTTTCAGAAGGGACCTAATAAATTCCATATTTTATGTTTAACACAAAAGGTATGTTTCCTTGCATTGTGACGTACAAATAGATTTCCCACAGTATTTTACTCTGTTACCTAAAGTTTTCTATTATACTTTAACTAACTTACCCAAATATGTACAGGGAGCAAATAGAAATATAAGAAGGTGGAGAAAAAAAAATTCCAATCTTTAGAATATATTCTCCTTTTTTTATTAACAGTAATGATTTTTAATGCATTGGAATTCATCTTTGTAATGTGCTTAAGAAATACATAGTAGAGAAATAGGGTATTTTCAAAATGCTGACAGACTTACAGGTATCTAGACCGCAAAGAAGTACAGTTGTAAACTTTGTTTTGGTAATATATTTATGAAAAATAACTTCCCTTCTATATGTGTACATAATTCTCTTTGATACCTGTGACCTGTATGTGCCTAGGGTGGCCCACTGAAAATGCCAAGATCAGGGCAGGCTGCAAAACGAGGGAAGATTCTCCCAAAACTGGTGTTAGTTAGATTAGGTTTGTTAGATTAACTAAAGTTAAAGTTAGATTCACCAACCAGTCACAAATAATGCTCCTGATTCCCCACACTAGTTATCAAGAAGTTAAAACAAGAAGTTACAAGCCCCCTATATTGCATTTCAGTCTTTGGCTCCAAATCAGCAACTAGGTCCAGCAAAGAGATAAGCTATTTTAAAACTCTGTTCCCTTTACCAAAATGTTCTCCTGATCCCCAAAGGGTCAGCCACATTACCAGATCAATATTGGTTAGGATCTTACCCAAAATATCACGCTGCCAGCCAACCCTTTAGTAAATAAAACTAAAGGTTTATTATAAAAGAAAAGAAACGAGAAGAGAGATGTTAAATGATCAGAGCAATCAGATATGTACAAATGACTTCAGAGACCATATAGATCAGCTTCTCAGCAGTATTGGAGTTTGCAGGCTTGTACAGTTCCTCTGGAGTACATCCAGTGCCTGGATGGGTCTCAGTCCTTTGTTTCACAGCTTCATGTGTAGAATAGTTGATCCAGAGGTAGGAAGCAAGAATGAAAACAAAATGAAGATGGTGTACTGCCTTTTGTGTCCTTTTGCCACGTGACCTGTTTCAAACACAAACCCACGGCACATGTGCATGGAAAAGCACTTGGAGTTCCCTGTTCACAGCCATGTCTCTACATGTCCTGATGACTCTCAGGCATAGCCTCTGGCTTCTCTCCCTGGGCTCTTTGTATAGCTGAAGGCCTTTGACTGGCCCTCAGTCAGGCTGGACAGTGCTGAGGCTAGTCTGTTGGAGGTGTCATCCAGTAGTACAGCACAAGTTTTAGATACAGAGATATCACATATATTCATAGCTTACAATATAAAGATGATACCACCTATAAATGAGATTATCATAATCAGTACATCTTAACTTTCCCAATGATACTTTACATGGCATGTCTTGTATGAATTTGTGCAATATTGATATCAGTAATACTAAAAATGGTCACTCATATGCCAGACAGCATCACAATACCAATGAGAGTTAAGTATGCATTGGTGGGGACTAGACATCTTTGAATTATGATAGACTTCGCAGCAATAAATATCAGTGATTATGTGTTTTATCTGCTATTGTCTTTGTACTCTGTTAGCACCTAGCTATATTAACGCTATACTATATACTTACTAGTGAGAGACAAGTCCTCCCTCTTTTTATATTAGCTATATTCTAAATTATATATTTTCATAAAATATCTTTTATAAAAGGCAAATATATTGTTAAATATCTGCTGATTGAATGATTATACATAAACTATTTGAAATCCAGTCGTATTTCCAAACATTAATGGTGAAGTCTGACACACCTGTTGCAGAGGCACAAACCTGAATGGCTGTGCCTGGTTTTGTCGTGGTCTTGATCTTGACTATCTTAGGCCCCAGTCCTGCAGTGAGCTCTGTGGGAGAAGATCGTGAAGTCAAGGAGCCTTTGTGGGGGTGCAGGGTTCCACCCACCCAAGGCTTATTTGAGGGTTGGGGTCTGGATTGAGACTAGAAGTATTTTGAAGCATGGAAGGTGACTTACTCTGTCTTTGTAAAGTGCCATGTACATTTATTTTTAATAATGATCATATATACTAATAAATTCTTTATTAGAAAGGAAAATATGAAGAGCAAATCTTTTACAATATTTATCTTTTTTTAGGTTGCTGAGAAAACCGAAATAAAAATAGCAGAATCTCGAGAAGGCTATAGACCCATTGCAAAGCATTCATCAGTGCTGTTCTTTAGTATTGCAGACCTAGCTAACATTGACCCTATGTACCAGTACTCTCTCAGTTGGTTTGTTAATCTCTATATCAACTCTATACATGACAGGTAAGAACTTATTTCTGGGACAAAATACCATATATCTCTTTGTTTCTCTTCTGATCAAGAGTTCCCTCCATTTAAAACATATACCTCTCTAAAATTAGGCTTTCTACTTCTGTTTAGTCTTATTGAGGCCCACACTTTTAGAAATGTCCTTTAATTTTGCTGTTACAAATTTGTTCTAGCAAATATCAGCCTCTGTATTTTTGCACCTGCAGTTTTACAGAAACAAATATTAGTAATTCTGTTAACTGGTTGCCTGCAGTGCAGCTAGGATAGGTTCAGTTTCCCTAATATGCAGATCAGATAGGAGGTCCAAGTCATGGTGAAGGACCATCAGCCAGTGACTCTGCCCTATTTAAACACAGATTCTTAAACACAAAACATATTTTATTAAGAGAAGCAATGTGATTCTTAGCTTCCATGTGGGCAGTTCACAGACCACAAGCACTCTTCTTAACGCATCATACAAAGGACAGCACTCTCTATACAATCTGCTGAAGTGTTATGTTTAGGGGAGCTAGAACCATAATTTGTGGTAAGAGTGCCACCACCTGGGTACAACTGAGATTTCAATTAATCACTCTGGCTGGGATTTTCAAAGAAGCCTACCGGAGCTAGGTTCCCAACTGCCTTTGGATGCAGTTGGTTGCATACCTCTGGCTTTGAAAATTCCAGGCCTAATCTATATACCACCAAAACGTTTCAAGTACCTTTGGATTTCTTGTTTATTAGCCTGACTCAATATATGTACAAATGTTCTTTTTTAGTAACAAATCCAAAATTTTGGAGAAGCGTCTTCGATACCTAAACGACCATTTCACATACAACTTATATTGCAATGTGTGCCGCTCATTGTTTGAGAAGGATAAGTTGCTGTTTTCCTTTTTACTGTGCTGCAATCTTCTCATGTAAGTTTCATCTTTTTTCCTAGCATCTCATTGTAATCCAAGACAATGATTTTTTTTTATATTGAAAGTATTTACAAATAATACAATACTTGGGCACATATGGTGATAACTTAGCCTTCAGTGCCTAGCCATAAAGTGTGAGTGCTTTTGCTCCCAGTGAAATCAATGATTTGAGTGGGAAAATAAGGCCTCCAAATATCTTAATTTCTGTCTTTTATATCTCTATGGTACCCTTCAAAGAGGTGGATGATGTTGTCTAATAATATTACAGTGTGAACAGTTGCAATCATTTTAAAAAAAGGTTTAAGAAATCATTCTCTAAGAGAGTGGTCTGTCTTTGTGGCAGTTTTGTAGGGTATATCACTCCCCCTTTCTTGAGGAGCCTTTATTTTTTCCATCTCCCCTCTGTTTCTGCTTTTCCTTATTTCGTGCTTTTCATGTTTGATCTATACTACAGAGTTAGTTTGATGTAAGGCAGCTTAAGTCAACCTAATTATGTCAGTGTTTACACTAGAATGTTGCTTCCACTGAAGTAAATGGCCTGCTACATCAACATAATAACTCCACTTCCCTGAGAGGTGTAGCACTTATGTTGGTGTAGTTAGGGCAGACAGCCCCAGCTCACAGCTGGAGCCATGAAATTGACAAAAATGTCTACTGCTGGTAGGCTCCCTGCTGTGAAATTGAACCTGGCGCTTGGCTGTGCTGCTGCTTCTGCACAATGTAGTGTGTGTGTGTGCGTGCATGCGTGCATTGAGGGAAAAAAGGAAGGCACACATGGCTACTTGGAAACATCATAATCAGTTATGTGCGTACATTTTTTCATAATCGGGCTCAACAACCATATTGTAAGGCCACAGCCATCTCCTCCTCCACATCCTTCCTCAAGATCCATCTGTGCCATGATACTTGTAGGAAATCCACCAATGATTGGAGGGTAGGCTGGGACACAGATAACAGTAGCTCAGACTTCTTATAACTAATAATAAGTGAATTGCATGCATTGATTGTATCCTTCTTTCCTCGCCCTTAATTTATCATTTCTCTTTAAAATGTTTGTAAATTGCCCAGCACAACGAGGCCCTGGGACCTTAGATACTACTGCAATATTAATATTGTTAAATAAAAATGGAACATAATTTATTTAAAACAGCTTTTGCTTTATACTATGTCAAAATTCATTTTTAATATAACTGCATATTGCTTACAAACTATTCTGGCATTCTTCTGAATTTAGGGACAGGAAAGAGATAGAACAACAGGAATTTATGTTCTTATTAACTGGAGGAGTAGGTCTCAAGAACAAATACAAGAATCCAGATCCGTCGTGGCTACAAGATAAAAGCTGGGATGAACTATGTCGTGCAAGTGATTTCCCACCTTTTAGAGGACTGAGGTACAGTAAAAATCCATTGTGAAGTTATTAAAAACTACATTGGCTGAAGCATGTTGCATATATTTAAGCAATATTTCTTAGACTTTTTCAGACCATGCCTGAATTTTAATGTGGTATTGATACCTGTACAACATAAATTGTGCCTCAGCTTCAGAAGTGAGTCCTTCTTTGTCATGCATTGTAGGGATGTTGCTTCACACACACAAGTCAGGAGGTTGATTAATTAGAAGGTTATTTCATGGTTTATTCAAGTGACTGTCAGAATGAATCCATTCAATTCCCAAATAAAGAATTTGTCTTTCTGGAGTGGGCTGTATTCTTTCCCAGTGAAGTCCTTTCATGGCCAGAGGGAGTCCCTGGTAGCACAACTCTGTTGCAGTTGTGATGGAGAAAACGCCAGGGTAAAATTATGGTCCCACTGAAATCAATGGGAATTTTGCCATTGATTTCAATAGGATCAGGATTTCACCCTAGGATTTTTGAGCAAATGCAAAGGCACAAGCCTTCCACATGAGTGGCCTGGTTTGCAGATCCCAGGGCATCTGTGGGGTTTGGGAGTGGGCACATTTCATGGAGGAGCAAACCCAAATCTCTGCTAAAACAACCAAAGAGTTGTTTGGATTGGTGTTTGGAGTTTTCCTTCCTTTAACCGTAAGTTTTACTTTGGGGAAGAACTGGACTAATGTGAGGCCCAGTCTGTTTCTCTCTCATGGGATAATCTATGGGAGAGTGTTCCAGGAAGGAATATTCCACAATATTCTTCTTCTTTGAGTTTCCTTTTAATTCTTATGTTGGGTAGTGGCGTTTGTCACACACATATATAGAAGAAATAGGGAGTTCACCTCCCAGAACCCATGAATCTCCTGAGATCCAAGCAGACCTTGGGGGAGCCACATGAGACCAAGGCCATACAGATGGAGGCTTTGTCCCTCCACACCAGCTTGGGGGGCTCCTCCCACATCCAGGCACAGAAGTCAAGTAAGAAGTAGTATAATAATATACAATTTTTTGCTCGTTGCGAGGGGAATAATGCATGTAGAAAAGATTTTATTAATTATATTGCATACAACATTAATATTTACTTGTTCTTTATTTAATCAAATACATTAATGAAAACCTAATCTCTAAGCATCTACAATAACAGACAATGCTTTTTCTTTTAGGAGTCATGTTTCTGAAAATGCAAGTGAGTGGCGTAAAATCTATGATAGCAAAGAGCCACACAATGTTCCTTTACCAAAACCCTGGGATAAAACATTGAATGAACTACAAAAGATGATCATTCTTCGGTGCCTAAGATCAGACAAGGTAAAAGGACGTGGAAATATTTGTTTATAAACAGTTACTTTGGCATCTAGTGCACTTTGATGATTATTATTATAACTATGTTCTTCGAGTGCTTTCCCATATGTATTCCACTCCTGGTACCCATATGCCTCATGCACTTGGGAGCCAGATATTTTGGCTTCCAGTGGCTGTTGGGGCTGCTTGTATACTCTGAGTGTTCCTGTGCTTCTGTAACCAGAGCATAAAGGACAGAGTGGGCTCAACTACCCCTCAGTTCCTTTTTACTGCCTCCGGCTGTAACACAGAACCTTGGTAATGTCCACGTGCTGGTGCAATCACCAGATCTTTTTGTGTATAGTTGATATGTATATAGTTTTAGGATTAGGTTGGATTTAGTGTACATAGTATAGTTTGCTCACTGGCAAATATTAATATAGTTTTTTTTTTCATTTGGAGAAATTATTTTCATGGAAGCAGGAGTTAGCCATGACTGAACTGAAGTCTCCCAGCTTCAAGAACTCTTCCTGTGAAGTAGATATGCTTCTTAAAGACAGTAACATGAGGTTGTTGTTTTGTTTTGTTTTGTTTTTTTTGTCTTGGGGAGGGGCACATACCTGAAAAAAGTCCTTTCTGTCTCGGTTCTTTTCAAAAAGGGTGCAGACAACTAGGGATGATTGCCTCAAACCTTTTCTTCTGGACTGTTCAGTGAGGCCAGCTGTGTGGATCCAGGAAAGCAAGACCACCTTGCACATGAATGCTTTTTGTCCAGGAATGCTATGGTCAACTCTGGCTCAATCTCTTGCTCTCAACCGTCTTCCTCAGATATGGCTCTGTGAGGGTCCATGAGCGTAGAATCTGGGTCTGCTGGTCCCTGAGTGACCGCAACATTCGTGCCACTACCTAACATCTGTGGCAAAAGTTGACAGGCTATAAGTTTTGTGGATCCAAGCACCACAGGATATGCTGCTCACACAGGTCTTAATTGTCAGTGCTCCCAGCATCCTGGTTGGTACAGGCATGCTACTTAAGGGGACAACAGGAAGTTGTCTGTGTAGCTAGGTGGATCCCAACCAATTGCTGTGACAGACCTTGTTCCAGTCCTACAACATTCTGCTTCTGCCTGGTTCCTGCCCCGCTCCTGCCTTGTCATTAAGGCATTGCTTCCATCTAGGGGAGGATTGACACTAAAAATGGACTTCTCTTTCTGGTCCAGACACAACAGTTGATGCCAAGAGCACAATGCAAATTCCAGAATGCTGGGAATTCCATTCATTTTGGATTTTCTCCAGGAAGGCATAGACAGGGGCCTTCAGCCCAGTACCATTATGCATCAGATGTCTGCTCTTAATTGCATGCTGTTTGCAGGATCCTTGGGCTCCCTGGCAGACATCCATCAGGTAACCAGATTCCTTCAAACATTCCAATTAGCCAGACCAGCAGTCAGGCCACTCTTCCCAAAATGGGATCTTCCACTAGTTTTGAAGGCCCTTCAAGCTTTTGACTTCAGTGTCAGTCTTTTATTTATCCACTAAGACTTGTTTCTTAGTAGCTGTCATATCCACCAGGTGTGTGTCAGAGTGGGCAGCCTTATCTATACAGTAACCTTATTGCATATTCCATGAGGACAAGGTGGTGCTCAGGACACCAGAATCATTTCTTCCACACTTCCCAAGAGGTTGTGCTTTCTTCATTCGTCCAAAACCACAACATCCAACTGAAAAGGCATGACACACCTTAGATGTCAGAAGAGCATTGAAAATCTATCTCAAGTGTACAGAATCTATGAGAATATTGGGCTGCTTATTCATATTGTTCCACCCAAAATGCCAAGGACTCAGAGTTTCCAAGTCCTCCATCACAAAGTGGTTTAGGGCATTGTGAAAGCCAACAGATCATCAGAGTTCCTGTCACAGAAGGATCAAGGTGTATTCCAGAAGGTCCTTAGCAACCTCGTGGGTGGAACAAGCAAGTGCATCCACTTTGGAAATTTGCAAAGCAGCCACTTGGTCTACAGCTAACATCTTCATTAAGCACCACAAGGTGAAATTTCTATGTATGGCAGAAGCCTTCTTTGGCAGGAAGGTGCTGCAGGTGGTGGCCCAGAAATAATACAGACTTCTGAGAGTTTATAAAAAGGGGAGTACTCCTTTCCGACTGAACTTTTGTTTCATAACCCTTCCTGCATCTGTTCACTGCTAGCTACTTCCCAGATGTCCAAATTGTGGGAGATACTGGGCCACAGAATGGAAATGTTCTTACCAATAATTTGCTTTCTGCTAGCAGTGTCTCCCACAATTCTACTCATACTGAGTGACTTATGAATAAAGGGTCAAATATTGAGTGCAATCATTACCATAAGACCATATTCCTTCATCTAATGTACCTAATTAATATTTCTGGAATATGTGTTAGCAATGTTATGCAAGTTTTACAGCTTGGGAATATCTCATCTGGCAGAAAGCAGCAGCAGAGGAGTCATGGCCAAGACCATGCAATGCCAGAAAGCTGATCCCCCTGTGTGAACTGCAGAGAAAGGAAAACCAACCAAACATCCAGAATTGTGGGAAACACTGCTAGCAGAAAGGATATTATCACAAAGAAATTTTCCATTCCTTCATCAGTCTCCAAACATAATAAGGAGGTGTCCTGTTTATTTTCCAAGGACCATTTTTATCATCTGTGTGGATTTGACAAACTAAAGGGCTTCTTATGTGCCATATGGGTCCAGAGGTTCCAGGGATAGGCATTCCTGATAGTACACCCAGCACTTTCTCCTGAGACATTCAGTCCCTGGCCTACTGGCTTCCTAGGCTAGCAGTCTGCTAAACCACTTTTATTAGTGGTTAGGACTACCTCTCTACTCCATCCTAGGGAGCTTGGGGGACTCAGGTGGCAATCCAGCATGCTTAAGGAAGTATCTAAAGAAGAGTGTCCTACCATGGAAGAACAGATGATGTCAACTGCTATTTCCTCATCCTCTCTGGATGAAGCACTGATGCCTGCAACACCCTGTCAGCCTAACAATTATAAAAGTTTTCAGGACCTGCTCCTCTGAATAGTGAATTCAGTTGAGATACCTATTGAGGGTGGTACAGGATACATCTCAAAAACTCTTGGATATCCTCCACATCTCCATGCCTGGTCACCTGGCAATGCCAATTAACTACGAGTTATTGGCATTAGCAAAGAACATCTGGTAGATAACAGCTTTTACTGCAACAACCTCCAAGAAGACAGACAAATGATACCAGGTGCCATTAACTGTTTTTGAGTACTACTATACCAGGCTCTCTAGAGGTAGCAATGGCCCACAAAAGAACTAAGCAACAAAATAATCAAAAATGACGCTCTGAGACAAAAAAACCCAAAGTGACTAGATTTATTTGTCAGGAAGAAACTATTATTTGGCTAGCCTGTAATTATGAATAGCTAACTATCAGTCCTTGTTAGTGTCATGACCAGGACCTGGGCGGTCTGACCTAGTGGTCGGAGGAGTCAGGTTGGGTCAGATACCAGGATGTCAGAGTCTGAGACAGGCCAGAGGGCAAACTGAGAATCAAGTGTCAGGAAGCAGGCAGAGTCAGGTTACTAGGAGATCTGCAGCAGGCTGTAGGAGCAGTTTTTGCAGGGAAAGCAGTCCCTTGCATGGACAGCTTCCTGTTCCTGTGGTTGGGTTAAATAGAAAATGGGGACCAAGCAGGACTCCCAGGATTCCACCCATCAGATCCCAGGGCTGGAATTCTGTTAGGGATCAGCTGCTATTCAGGCACTTGATAGCAGGTCAGTGGATGGCAATTTGGGACTGCCTAGCTCTTGAGAGCTCTCTGGACCAAGGTTCAAGACCCATTGTCCCTGACATCTAGTGAGGTATGATTATTTATTTATTATTAGGTGTCAGACTTTGCAGACAAACTTCCTCATGACAGCAGAGATGCACTGAAGTCAGTAATCTCAGAGGGGTAGCTGGTAGCATGAATGTCTTTCCAGGCAGCATTAGATGCCTCAGATATGGCTGCAATATCCATGGCCACATCTATCACCATGTGGTGAGCTTCCTTGTTACAGTTCTTGGGCAACCCAAAGGAAGTACATACAACAATAGAAGACCTTCCTTTCAAGGGATGTAGCATTTTCAGCAGCCAGATGGATCAGGCCCTGCATTAGTTAAAAGATTATCATTCTGCTCTCTGGTGTCTAGGATTTTACATACTGTCTCCTACAAGGAAGCATATCAGATCTCAGATTTACAATAGACAAGGACCATCAGCAGGTTACTATTTTCAACAGAGATTCTTGGAGCCACTGAAAAAGAGAGAGCATTTTCCAAGAAAGAGACCTTCAGCATCTACATCCCTCTGCCTCACATCCTGCTACTATCTTGAAGTAGTCATTTTGATGCTTTGGTGGAGAATGCCTGGGTGACAGAATTCCTGAAAGATCTTTACCCCTTTCCGCCCACACACATTTTGGGGACTGCTTTGATTATTTTCAGTGAACATAGAACCTTATTACACTGGCCATCTTCATGGGCTGTTCCCTGCCATTCCAAATGCTCCTTTCTTCCCCTTTCCCTCTCCTTTTCAAGGACCCCTCTCATAAGAGTCTGTTATGATGGGAGGTGGACTCACTTCTGAATCTTGGAGCAATGGAATATGCGACTCTGGACTAGAGAGGGAAGAAGTTTTACTCAAATTATTTCCTGATCCTGAGAAAAAAGGAGGGCTGGCACCCAGTTCTGGGCTTGAGATGGCTCAATGCCTTCATCTGCTGTTCAAGTTCAGGATAGTAATTCTGGCATGCATAATCCCATTCTTAGATCCCTAGGACTGGCTCTTGACCTCCAGGATGCTTATTTTCATATCATGATCCAGCCCACACAGAAAATATTTACAGTTCCAATTAGGAGATTCCCACAAGGATCTCCTCTTCTGATTATTGACAGTGCCAAGAGTTTTTACTAAATGCTTGGCAGTAGTGGCAGCCCACTTGAGAAAGCAGGGAATACAGGTGTACCCATACCTCAGTGATTGGCTCACCTGAGGGAAGTCACAGCAGCAGGTGTGGGCTCCATATACCAGATCCTTTACTGGACCCTTCATCTCTTCATCACATTGGGCTTAAAGATCAACATGGCAAAAATCATCCCTGACACCAACTAATTCTAACCCTGTACTAGATTCCACAACAGCAAGAGTGTCGCTTGAACAACCACCAGATCCAGGGTCCATGGTCTCACAAAAAAGCATGGCTTCATTCTGTTACCCCTTTTGCAGAATTGTGGCTTCACCCATTTTCTCCTTGATTTGAAAGGATGAGTGCACTCATGTCACACACATGACAATGCTGGCCAAAAACTACTAGTCTCCAGCATATGCTCACCAGGAGTGGAATACATATAGGCAACACATTTTAAAGAACCACAGTGACAGTAAGGCAAGTAACTTTTTTCTATTAACTGTAAGATTGATTAAATGGAATCTAAATGCAGTAAGTTCAGTTAAAGTTGCTTTTTTCTTCCTACACTTCAAAATGCTAGAATTTCAGTGACGTAGCTGTACAGGTGAGCAGATGTGTTCTAAATATCCTTAGCTATATGTTATATATTCAGCCATCATCTATAATGATAAATTTGACTCTAAAAGTAAAATTGGGATATTGTTTTACCAGTACTACTGATCTCTTAATATTTTCTTCTACTTAATTATATGAAATTCTTATACTATTTGATTGTTCAATGTATGTTTAAGAACACTTAATATTTTTTTTACTGTCTGAGTCATAATACTGTAAGGACAATCACAAGGTGTTATTTTTAATCTGTATTGACTATATTTAGTATTTCACAGCGTGTAAAATTGCAGAATTAATATTTGGAATAAAAATTGACATGCTGCAGGTCTTTTCATAAATATATTCCCTCATGAATCTATCTGTACAGCAATAGGGGGTCTCAGTAATTATTAGAACTATACATGCTGTATAAATTTTTCATGACAAAAAGAGACTTCTACTAGAATTTATGAGCAAACAGCCACTTGGGTCAGCAAAAGTGGATATATGTTATGCCTATGTCACGCACAATGGCAACTGCTTGAGGCCTGGCATTGTGCTCTACAGCCTGAAGAAACTACCTAAGAAAAAACATTTGTGAGTACATTATACCTCACCTGCTGAGATGATGTTTCACCCCCCTCTCCATTGTGCCATGCACTTTTGAAGGTCCCCTGATTCTGTGGGGGGTTGCTGGGTTCCTTTGTGGACAGGGTAGGAAATAATTGTCCAGACACTGGAAGTAGGTGCTTAAAGTTCAGGAGACTGTGGGAGTACACCCAGTTGTCCTCTGAAGAGGACAGATATTGGAGGTGAGGCCTGCAACACAAGAACGCAGCCTGTTTGGTATCTGTTGGAGGAGTTATTTGGGGACTGGCAAGTTCATGCAGTGTAGCATGGTGGATAAGGCTTCAGCAGTATGGAAATATTCAATAAGCTTCCAAGCTTTCGGATGTTTAAATGAGCTCAAGTCCAGACCTACTGAGACTTCTACAAAGTTAGTGTTAAAGTCCAGGGCCCTGATTCATCCAGTTCAGGGACAGAGTGGAGGCAGTTTGCACCTTCTATATTTTGGGACTGCTGAGTGGCCACTTTGGCCCCTTGTGTAGGTTGAGGCAACCCTGATTTGCTCCCTGCCTGCAATGGCCCATCTTGCTGCAGTGCAGAATTGCTGACCCTTCTCCACTCTCTCTGCTGTCCACCTGTGGGTGTTGTACTGTGGGTATTCCTCAGTGGACCCATGTAGACATTTGTGGCCCCTTTATATTGGCACAGCTGGCACAAAGGGGCTGCTGGACAATCCTGGATCGGTCCCCAAGAGTGAATAAGGACTATATATATTGATTATAAGATATAGCTACTGAGTTGCTATATTATCAGTATCCAACTCACTGTTTGTATAATGATTTGGGTTACCATGAATATGAAAGATGATATGGTGTATCCAACCAAATCTAATTTTGTTAAAGAGTATGTTTACTTTTTTTAAACAGATTAGCCCAGCTATAACAATCTTTGTAACTGATAAACTGGGGAAGAAGTTTGTAGAGCCTCCACCATTTGATCTAACAAAAAGTTACTTAGATTCAAATTCTACAATCCCACTAATCTTCGTGCTGTCTCCAGGAGCAGATCCCATGTCTAGTAAGTATCTACTATAGGGTGTTTTCCTTACTAAATCTTTGAATCAATGACAGATAAAGAGCTGTCAAAATGTCTACTTTTTCAGGGTAAGAATCTGATTCTCTTCCTCTTTCATTCCAAGGTCTCCTGAAATTTGCAAATGACAAACATATGGTTGCAAATAAGTTTCAAGCCATCTCATTGGGACAGGGACAAGGACCTATAGCTACAAAAATGATTAGAGAAGGAATGGAAGAAGGGACCTGGGTTTGTTTACAGAATTGTCATCTTGCTGTCTCCTGGATGCCAATGCTAGAGAAAATCTGTGAAGAGTTTAACAGTGACACCTGCCATCCACTCTTCAGACTTTGGCTTACCAGTTATCCATCACCTAAGGTACTTTTATTTCTAGTGGCCCCTAATTACATGTTTAATGCTAGTGTTCTGTAATAAACCAGTTTGTATTCCACAATAAGATAACTACACTGCAATTTTGGCTTGGATTTTTTGTACACACAAAATGAGTTATTGGTTTTCTTTTTAAATCTCTCTAACTAAAGGATTGTTATCAATATATATATATAATCCAAATACAGTCAATATATATTAGAACAGAATGTAGACATTATCTCTTCATGAAGAAACAATGGCATTTTCTGCCTTATAGGCATGTTTTATTATCCACAAGTACTTTAAGTCCACATCCAGATTTTTTCTGTTGACTATGTTTGAAACAAATCCTGATTAAACATTAAACATTTCTGTATAGCAGAAATGTACTTTTTTAGTGAAAGTGCAGCTCCTGGCTTTCATCTACTAGGGTAAATATCAACATTTTCAAATTTGAATTTTAAAATACATAGCAAAAACATTTAAATTATGTATTATTTTTATTATTAATAACATTGATTATGTATTACCATAAATTTGCTTAGTTCTCTGCAAACATTTTAAGGCATATTCTCCTCTGAGAAGCCTACAAGCTAGAGCCTTGAACCTGCAAACACATACTTACTGGGAAGGAGGAGAAGGTAGGAAATATTCTTGGAAAAAGTAGATCTTAAGGAGGATTTGAAGGTAGAGAGAAGAGGCTCTTGGTGGATGAGATCAGAAAGACCTCAGATGTAGGAGGAAACAATGATAAAAGGGGTAAAAATGAGAGAGGGACCATACAAACTAACTTGAAATGACACATAATTTCATCAACAAGGGACAATTGTTTATTTTTTAAAATTGTATTAGAAAACATAAAAATACAGAGCAGGCTTTTTAACATTCTTGGCATTAATGTAAATCTGTTGAACAGAAGTGACTGTATTTTGCCTGTAGATAACATTCACACAGCTTTTACTGCTATCCATGAGAGGTTGCACACGAGTAGCTAAGGGCTGAATTTAACCCATGTATACTTAATTTATAGGACTTTGAACATCAAGAAATTAATAAAATTTAAAAGGTTTATATCTTTACAGAAATATCTCACTTTATTTATTTTTTTGCCATCACCATACTCTCCTGATGCAGTGTTGCTATTTATTTTGTCTAGTTTCCTGTAACTATTCTGCAGAATGGAGTAAAGATGACAAATGAATCACCTACAGGTCTCCGGTTAAATCTACTTCAGTCTTATCTCTCAGATCCAGTTTCTGATTCTACCTTCTTCTCTGGGTGCCCTGGAAAAGAGCAGGTGAGTTGCTCATTCTCTGACATTTTTGACATGTTCATTTGCTCATTATTATGTCCAATGAAGATTCTAATCTAAAGCATTCCCTAAAGTTATGAGATAACATTTTCACAGATAGTAAATGGTTAGTGAATAAAAGACTCCACACATGGTTATAGTTTAAATGAACACTAAGTCTTTGTCAGCTGGAAATCCCCAGACTGGTTACCCTGCAATAGTAGCCCAACTTGGGTGGCTCCTACAAGAATGGCAATTATTGTTCCCCACACAGGGGGGGACCCAACAGCTGTTGTTCTTTAAGCGTCCTCTGCATATTCTTACTTCTGGGATGTGCCAATCAGTACAGCCTGAATGGTAGAACTGTAGCTAGCAGTATTTGTTGGAGTGCACACACACCTCCCTATAGCCTGATCCTTTTTAATGATTAATAATGACTGTGTTGATTGCCAGTTGATACTAATTAGTGAGTGGGGGAGGGCGGTAATAGGATTCTCATTCCAGAATCATGCTCCACAGAATTAAAACTGACAAGTTCAATATTTTATAGGGAACCTCAGGTGTATGGCCTAAGATACTGACACACAAGACAAAGCAAAGCCTTGGTGATTTTTATTAGAAATATTAGTAAAGACAGAAACACTCCAAACCACGTAAACAGATAGGAGAAATACAGCATTAAGGATATCTTTGGTATCATTCCCTGCATATACTCATAGACTCACACGCACACTCTTCTTTGGGGACTTGGTGGTGAGAAACAAAGGATCAGCCCTGTCCCTGGCATGCCAAATGAGTCTGATGGTCCAAGTTCTCCAATGCTGAAAGATTAGTGGTAGATAACAATGAAGATCTGAAGGGTCAGTGATGGAAAACTAGCCCCCTGTACCTCATGGTTTCACCTTTTATAGGGTCTGAGCACTATCATGAATATTCATTCTGATGCCCAGCTTTCCATGTCCAAATCTAACTTCCTCACCCTCACAATACTGGGGTGCACTTATCCTATAGGTTAACATATTAATGCCATTTAACTCATTATCATATATGTCACTTATTGCTCAAGTAAGTTTATGGTTAGTTATCTGCCAATGATCCAATCCTAAAATATCCAAGCCTAATATCAGGTCAGTGTTCCTGCGGTTGCCTGGTATTCTATACCAGCTCCCTGTATTGAGCAAGCTTTTCCCACTTCCCCAAAATCTGGGGTAACTGTTGGGCCATTTTATCTATGCTAAGGATCACAGGCCTACTTATGCTAACTTGCTTAAGCCAATGTCACACAGAATATAGCATGTAGGTTCCTTGCATAACTGTTGAATAAAATAAAAGGCTGAGCTAGCTTTATGGGCTACATTTCTCATGTCTCCCTTCGAGGGCAAGGATATAAAAGGTGTGTGGTGCTCCAGAGGCTGGTTGTTCCTTCCAACTGCAACCAGCTAAATGAAGGTAGAACAGCTTCGAAATTCTACCAAATCCACATGCTTACTTTATAATTATTGAGTTATAGTTCGTTTGGTTAGTTAGGGTGAATATAATGTTAGATTTAATTTAGAAATAAGTTCTTTGATGCTGGGGGAAAAAAAAGACGATGAAGCTAAAGATCAAAAAGCCAGGATTTAAGTGCACCTGATGCCCAGCTGTGTTTCCAGTGTCCAACACACATGCATGGTGTTTATCCTATTTGGTTGAAGGACATTTACCTTCAAAAAGCTCAATATGCTCAACCTTCACAACATGAGCCCATAAGGAAAGACAGAACAGGCTTCAGGCTATCTTACTCCAGAAAGATCTTTCAGCGAAGTTTCCTTGAACCAAGAGAAAGCAAGTCTCTAGCAAACCTTATTGGACAGCATCAGTTCCAAGCAAATCTGGAAGAAAGAAAATGAAATATTCATCTTTGACGCCGAGCACTAAGGAATCTAGAAGTGTGAAGCATCTGAAGATCAAGACTGCTCAACATACAGTGGGATCAAACTCTATCTCTAGAGCAATCCACGAGAAAAGGACAAGGCTGTTATATGGAGTATAAGACTCCATCCTTGTTGGTGTCCTCTTTATCAAGAACCAGACTATGAGAAAAAGAGCCACCTGATTTGGTGGTATTTAAAGAACCTGACCCAGGTGATGATTCTGTCTAAAATCAGAAGATGCTCTTCGGATCTGATTATTTTGGATCCGGAAGAGCCGGCTCCAAGAGAGAAGATGAAAGAACCTGTTGTGAAGGCTAAAGATAAGGATCTGTCTACTGTGGATTTGCAGGCTGGTTCCAGTGTGGTATCACAGTGGTTGGTGGTTATAGAACAGATTTATCGATCAGATCCATCTCCTTCTCGGTCAGTAATGAATCCATGTATGTCAATGGAACAGGAACCAGAGATTTTACTGGCACCCAATTCAGATATGTAGTCCTTCAGAGAAGAGAAGGCAGATTGAAGAAGTTAGGATTTCTCCCGTGCCTCTACCACCTAAGATTCCTTCTGGGTCACCAGAAAAAGGTTTTCCCCTATTATCTTTTATTCAGCCTACAAGGTTATTATCTCCACTTCTCTCGAGACCAAGCATGGCTAGAGATTGGATAGCGGATCCAAAGAAGAGATTTTAATAAGCAGGCTCAGTCATTTCTCTCAGATTAGTATGGGCAGAGATATTTTCAGATGGATCAGAGTATGGGGCTTTGGCCAGATTGGCAGGCTTCACCTTGATTTAGGTGGTCTAATTGGCCTTCTCTTACCTTTTCAGGATATTCCTAGGTATAGTAATTGCCGACTCAATACTGTGAGGATATTCAAGCATCAGACCCTAAGGATGTGGATTCACTAATACATCAGAGTCCTGATAGATTGTCTACAGTTGTAAGAGATAGAAGAATTACTAGATTAAATAAGACTCTGTGGACTTAACTTTTCCAGACAGAAGTGTAGGGGTGACTCCTGTTTTATCTCATTCAGATGACGCAGTGTTCTTCCACAAATTACCAGATCAGATGACAAGGACATTAGAGATTCCCTTGATTCCTGTTGAGCAATCTTCACATTCAGTATTGTAGCTTTTAGGAGCAGCTACTAGACAAAGAATTACACTTCCTTTATTGGAAGGATTGTGTCAACCAGTAAAAGCCATTTGAAATGACCCTCATCAACTCAGCTTATGTTAAAAAAAAGTGATGACCTTTACCAGTTTTCCCAGGAGGGTTTTGCTGTGTTTCTTATCACCTTTCTCCTAATTCATTGACAGTAAAGACTGTGTTGCACAGATGAAAGCATGTTCAGGCTTATTTTACCCCATCTGATAGGAAAGAGAGAGACTGGATGTTTTTGGAAGAAAGGTGTTTTCCTCGGCCACTTTAGATATGAGTATAGTGAACCATCAAGCTGTGATGGCAAGATATCAGTGTCATCTGTGGGGAAAAATGTTGTCTTTTGTGAATACTCTTCCTAAGGAGCATAGGAGGTTAGCAAATGTTTTGTTTTGTTTTGGTGGAAGGGCAAAATGTTGCTATCAGCTAAGGACTGTACTTGACACATTAGGTGCTTCAGCCAGCGCAATAGCCTCATCTATTTCTGTGAGAAGACATGCTTGGAGAGATTAGTGGGTCTTCCTCCTGAGGTTTCTACATAGATAGAACTAAGCATTTTAGAAAATCTCCCAATTTGTTTATTTCTTATGAAAGAGAAATAAAAGGAGAGCAGTCACTGTACAAACTCTTTCAAGATAGGTTATGTATTAAGGAAGTTTATAAGCTGATGGATCACCCTCTTCCTGAAAGAATTAGAGCTCATTCTACTAGATGAAGAGCAGCTGCTCTGGCATTCTCTGGACATATTCCTTAATAGAAATATGCAGAGCAGCAACATGGAGTACAGTCCACACTTTTACTAAGCACCAGTCATTAGGCTTAGAATCTAGAGCACATGCAAAATTTGGCAAGGCAATTTTGCAATCCTTATTTAATTAGGACTCAGTGTCCCACCGTCCTGGGTCTCAGTTACTGCTTGTTAGTCTATCTCATGAATAGGAATATGCAGATGACACTCAAAGAAGAAATGAAGGTTACTTACCTATCACCAGAGTTCTTTGAGATGGATTCTGCATATTCACTCTCCCCACCCACTTTTCCCCTCTGTCTCTAAGTCCTACTTATCAAAAGACCTGGTGTTGCAACTGTAGTGCTATGCTCCTTTTATACCTTTGCCCAGGAACATTCTATGTTCACTGAGGAGAGGGCAAGGGAGATGGGAGAGCACTCCAACACATACTGCTAAGTAGAGTTCTACCATTCATGCTGCACCAGTTGGCGTGTCCCATGAGTGGGAGTATGCAGAATACATCATGAAGAATTCCTGTTACAGGTAAGTAACCTTTTCATTTCCTTAATTAATAAATAAATGTCCAGTTCTGCAAACCCTTAACTCTGAGCGTACTGCATACATCCCCAAGTAGTCCTGTGGCTTCAGTGTTACTGTCAGGAGTGTAAGCATTATACCTGTAGTAAGGGATTTCAGGAATAGGCTTTAACATGTTAACCATCAATTTCATATTGTTATTTAGTTATCTAATAACTTTAAAAAAAACTCAGGCTAGTCATATTTTAATACTTGTATCCAAAACAGAGAATTTAAAACGTTAATAAAATGTTTTTCAAACTGCTTTTGTTGTTTCAGCCATTTGCATAAATTAAAGAGCATATGCAACCATCCCAGTTAATACTTTTTGTTGTTCTTTTCTTAAAGACATGGGAAAAACTGCTCTATGGAGTTTGCTTTTTTCATGCTCTTGTTCAGGAGAGAAAGAAGTTTGGCCCTCTTGGTTGGAATATCCCATATGGCTTTAATGAATCAGACTTGCGAATCAGTATCAGACAGCTGCAGGTAAAGTCTTCATTTACTGTTGCTTCCACAGTATAGAAATGGCTGTGTTAAATGCTCAAATACACAATCATAAACAGGTTTCTTCGACTTTAGTTGAGGCGTCTTTTGCTACTGAGACAAAGGTAAATAACCCAGATCATATTATATTTATAAAAATATTACATTCTTGATGAGATTGAGAGAAATTTACTAAAAAAAAAAAATTCACAGAACCATTTGGAACTCAGTATAACAGAGTTAAAACTATATTTTCAAAGGAGGGCTCATTATCCAGTAGATCCCATTAAACCAGTGATGGTCACCTTTGTGCTGCTCACTGCTCTTAGTCAAAGGAAATTTTTATACACAGCAAGTGGCCAGGGCTGTCCTGTGTCACTAGCTCTATAGGACTACTGAGAATATTTTACCAATTGATCAATCTAGACTGAGTCATGAGAATTTAGGGTGGGAATTACAAATGTTGAATTTGAGCTGCTGGAAAAAACTAATGATGAGATAAAGAGACAAATGTTCTGAAGGTTAAAAGCAAGATAGTCTGAGAAACATCCAAAGAGACTTGGTAAAAGAAAGAGAAATGCCTTTGCAAATCAGGCTGCAGAAGATATACTATTTTAAATATTGTAAGAATGATTGGATGATTTGTTAATCCTGGGACAAATCTTTAGGTCTCTTCCCAGTTCTTACTTAGGTAAAACTCCCATTAACTTCAAATGCGAATTTTACCCGAGTAAAGACTTCAAAGTTTGAACTCGCTGCTGCACTGGGGGAAAACATCTTCTGCTACAGCTCTGTGCATATTCTTCTCTCCATACTGCATGCCACGCTTGCTCTGTGGGCCTCTCAATGGGAGGATGTATTGGGTTTGTTGTCCAACCTTTTCTCCTTTCCTGTTTAATAACAGAAGGCAGACAACACTGTTTCTCTAATTAACTATAGGATTTAATTGCACAAGTCTAATTGGGCTTCAGGGTAGTGAAGTGTTAGATTTACTGTTTTCTCTGTTTCAGCTGTTCATAAATGAATATGACCATGTTCCATTTGAAGCTGTATCTTACCTTACCGGTGAATGTAACTATGGAGGACGAGTGACAGATGATTGGGACAGACGTTTACTACTGACTATGCTGGATGACTTTTATAATCCAGATATAATTGAAAACCCACGCTACACCTTTTCTCCCAGTGGCAACTATTATGCACCACCAAAAGGCACCTATGAGGACTACATTGAATTTATTAAGGTAATGTGGTTTCTTTATACAGTGGAAGCTCACGTAATATTTGGTCTAATTTCATTATTGAATATTGCAGAAAGTAAATACTTTCAGTGATGTGTCATTTTTAATTTGAGTCTATATAAATGTAATGAATTAATTTTCTAATATTAACATGCTGGAACATCTATAACAATAATATTTAGCCCTTCTATAATGCCTTTCCTCCAAGGATCTCAGATTGCTTTACAAAATAATAATTAATCCTCACAATATCTCACATCACTGAAATACAGCCACTTCTGAGGTAGAGCACAGAAGTTGTAGAACAGTCCACCGTAATTTTGAATAGGGAATGAAGAATACTACATTTAATTGAAACCTCAAGGGAATTTAGGCAGACCAAATGCAATTATTTTTAGTTGGAATTTAGCAGAACATTAGTGATAGCATTCCTGCTCTTGCAAAAGTGCCTTATGATCTTTAGTGACCTCTAAGTCCATGCATTGCTTCAGTACTGTCCCAGGAAAAAGAATCCTATAACACTGAGTCACAAATGTTGCACTAGGTGTTTTGCGAGAGGTCTTCTTTCTAAGCACTGACCTAGCCAGACTCCTCTTAGACTGTGAAATCTTACAAGATCAAAGCACAAAGTGATCTGGGTGAAGTATCAGGTGGTAATTTCATTTAGTGCATCTAATCCTAAAAATTGTGCTTCAAATCTTGCTGTCTTCGGTTGAGGTTAGGAGTTCATTTTCTAATAACAAATTTCTGAAATTACGAATTGTGCAGAATATGGATAACCTGGTAATAAGAAATGGAAACAGTTTACCCAGATCCTATTGGTCATGCATGGAGCTGTAATTTTTTCTTGGTAGTTTATGTAGGATTCACAGATCAACAAAAATTTCAAAAGTAGTGGCAAAACCTTGAAAAATTACAAACGTGACTTAAGCAGACAACCCTCCTAGGTCTGAGCTTCTCAACATTTAAAAAAAATGCTTTTGTGCGTGCTTCATTTTTCATTAGATGCCCCTTGTCTTTCCTTTCCTTGGCTCCCTTGCAGGTATGTTGTGATCTAAGGTGCTTTGGCTTTGGAACACCCTAGGCTTTGTTGTGTTTCAGAGTGTGCATAATTCAGTGAGGAGATCAACAGTAGATAATAGGGTCTCGTATAAAGACTAGAAAGCCATTGTCAAGGGATTCACTATTTGTGAGGTTGTGGTTCTGGGCTTAATCCAATGTCCCCTGATGCTAATAGAGGCTTTCCATCAATAATCTTGAGATCAGGCCCTTAATGAATTAATTTATCTAATGAAAATGTATTGCTTACTTATTATGTTTTGCCATAGAATCTTCCATTTAGTCAACAGCCAGAAGTATTTGGATTGCATGAAAACGTGGATATTTCAAAAGATCTCCAGCAAACAAAACTCCTCTTTGAATCTCTGTTATTAACACAAGGAGGAGGCACACAAGGAGGCTCCTCAGGAGGTGGTGACAGCACTCTGTATGAAATTGCTGATGATATTCTCATTAAGGTAATGTAGGGAGACAAAGAGCATAATAATTGTTTAGAATAACAAATACTCCCATTATTACCTGACCAGCTTAATGTTTCTCCTTGGGATTTTCATCTGCAAAATGGAAATGGGCAACTGAACAACTGGACAGGTGATTGGGCCACAAAGGAACCTATGACCACTGGAATGCCTTCTTCACCTCCTGCCAGGATTGCAACAACGCAGTTGTAATAACACACTTCCTCAACAACAAACATAGTTACTGAGCAATCTGCAGCTCTACTCTTTCCACTGGCTCCCCATAGAACATTGCATTAAGTTTAAGTTCTTGGTTCTTATTTTCAAAGCACTAAATGGCTTGGGCTCAAGACACCTAAATGACTTTTCCACGGGGATCATGACTACCTTTGACTACTCCACTCCTCAGAAATAATGGAACTGTGCACATTAAGGGCAAAGCTCATATATACACAGGAGACAGGGCTCTTTTAGGGACTAGTCCTATGCTGTGCCATGCTTTCTGCTCCCCATAAGAACTACACCAAATCTTCCTAAGTTCCATTCCAAACACAAGAGCATTTCTTCCTTAAGAAAAATACACATTAACTTACTCAGGAAACGAACTCTCACAGAACTCACTCTCAACAGACAGGAGTGGAATAGAGAGTTAACCATGTCTAATTAACCTAAATCTCCTTGTTTGCTAGGAAGTGCTCTGATACCATGGTAATTGGCATGGCCTAATAACCTGAATAAAATAGTGATTTTTTAAAAAATAAAACACTGACTTTGTAATATGGTTCTCTCTTTCCATCCCAACCCCTGTGCTACATATCTGATCCCTAAGTTTCCTTTTGCATTGGGAAAAACTCAGAGGGGAGCATTAAGATGTCCAACACAATGTGAAAGTGAAGAGCTTATCAGATTGTGGGGAGCTCACAGCCATATCTAAAATGGGGGAAGTGTCACTCAGCAGCTCCAAGGAGAAGGGAGAGAAATCAGAGCAATTAACCTGGGAAAAAAGCCAATTCAATATTGCAAGCAACTTTGCAATCGTTAAAACATTTACATTTATTTTTACATTGTCCATGATAGTCAATATATTTTTATTGACCAACTGATCTTCAGTAGAGTGTTTTGCTGAATATCAGTCATTAACTATGGAGCTTTGGTGGTTGCTTTGGGTCTGTTTGCTTTTAATATCGCTTTGAAACAATTATAAATTAAAATGTGAACTTATCAAAATGTGTCCAAATATATTAACATTTGCAGCTTCCAAATGATTTTGACATTGAAGCTTCCCTACTTAAGTATCCTGTGAGATATGAGGAAAGTATGAACACCGTGTTGGTGCAAGAAATGGAGAGGTTTAACAAGTAAGGGAATTAATTAATTTAATTCAAATGACTTTCAATCAACCTGTTGACAGCAGATCCCTTTTCTGCCAGGCATCCAGTGTGGATGCTTTATAGACTCTTTATTCTGAAGATTTTTTTTTCTTCACTTCTAATCGCCTGTAGTAGTATCTGCATTCTGAGCACTTTCCCTTTATTTGGCAAGGTGGAATGTAGGTTGGATTTAAGGAAAAAGATCTAATGGGCAAATGAATTGGAGGATGAGGTAGGTAATGGGGAGGGTCCAAGGAAAGGTTTGAGAAGAGGTGATCTTCAGAGTTTCACTTGTATTGCTTTATTTTTCATTGCCGTCTCTGTATTCTGTCTGTCCTCTTCTTTTTGGTATCAGTGTTCCTGAGCTGGTATCATTTCTTTTTGTCCTCCTTTCTGTCTATTTCTCTCTCTCTCTCATTATTTTCTCACCTGCTCCTAACGCTGCCCCTATTACTTTTCTTCTCTCTTCCCTGGTTACCCCTTTCTTACTGTACCCTCACCTCCACTCTTTTCTTTCTTTTGGATCCATCCCACTTCTCCCAAATTCCTATTTTTCTTTCTCCCATTTTGTGTCTGTCTACTCCCTATTCCTTCCCCACACCCTTATTTTTCTCCCTCTTGACCTTCCCTTTCACTCCACTTATCTTTCCCCCTCTGTCTTGTGACTCTCTTGCAAGGTTCTCCCATAATTCTATCCGATCCCTTCATTCTCTTTCCAAGGTCTCCTTATTTCTCTCACTTTCCTTTTTCCCCTCTTGTTATCTGAAACCTGCTTCCCCTATCAACACCACACATATAATGTACATTGTTCCAGCTAAGCACTGGAACAGATTACATAGGGAGGTTATGGAACCTCCATCATTGGAGGTTTTTAAGAACAGGTTAGACAAACACCTATCAGGAATGGTCTAGATACTTAGTCCTGCCTTCAGTGCAAGGGACTGCACTAAATGAGCTATTGAGGTCCCTTCCAGTCCTACGCTTCTATGGGTCTGTAATTGTAGGATTTTTACTGGTTTTCTGGCTTTAACTTGCCAGAATAATATAGGCAAGAGCTACAAAATACAAAGTAATGCATAAAAGGAAATGCCTCATTAGGTCTTAAATTATTTTAGCAGAACTATTTTATTTTACATAAACAGAAAGAGATGATCTTATGCAACTGCCATTGTACCATTATTTTCCCAAGACTATTCAGTGCATAGTGTGCTGATTTTTTTTAAGATAGAGGTTTAAACTTTGCACTGCAGCATTGGATCTCCCCATGAACTTTCCCAAAGTTTGGGGATTGCAGGTCAGGAATTTTGTCTTGTCCCACTAAAGAAACAGGGCCAGCTGCAAAGTCTGGCTTTGGATCCAAGGGTGCTTGGATCTAGGTTCTGGTTTGGACTCAGCTTTTTAACCAGCTGAAAAGAATTTGGACTTCCATATCACGTTCCATTTAGACATCTTAGACACTTTACAGCTCATAATGAGTAAGATTAAGATTTTGTAAAGTCACAGACAGTTGCGGGTTTCCATGAATTTTTATTGCCCACAACCTGTCCATGCCTTTCCTAAAAATATCCTGCAGGGGAGACTAACTCAGAGCCCCACCACCGGTGGTTGACTGCCAACTGCTGCTCCTGCGGCAGGGGCTGACCCAGCCTGGCCGCTGCTCTGCCCCTAAGGGCTGATCCAGCCCTCACCACTGCTCTGGCTGCTGCTGTTGCGATGCAGCTGCTGCTCCTCCAACCCTGACCACTGTTTCTATGGCAGCAGCCGCTGCTTTGCCCTAGCTGCTGCTTCAGTGGCAGTTGCTGCTTCAGCCCTGGGCTGCTGCTTTGGTCTCAGGGGCTGTCCCGGTCCCTGGCTGCTGCTTCTGCCCCAGCCCTGATGGCTGCTTCAGCCCCAGGGGCTGACTGCCAGCCATTGCTCCAGTTCTGCTGCTGCTCTTGGGCAGGGGCTGACAGTTGCTCCAGTGCCACTGTTGCGGAAGGCTGAAGCCAAAGAAATCATGGAGGTCTGTTAAAGTCACAGAATCCATGACCTTCGTGACAGAATTGTATCCTTAATGAGCTGGGCGTCACTGAACCATTTGAAGTCAGGAAGGTGGGATGGAGAAAATGAGACTGAAATTAACAGATTTGTCCCAGGCCACAGAGCAAGACAGTGGCAGTATTTGGAATACGACTCAGGTCCCTGACTGACACATGCTATAACCACTGGACATGGTGCCTCAATGTACTTTAGATAAGCAGAAGAAAAGGTCTACTAAAAACAACAGTATGGGCATAATCAGTAATTTTGCAAATATGGCGAGTTGTGAATGAGAAAAACTAGTTATGCACTTGCTTCATAGCTATCACAATAATGTAATATTTTTTCAGATGATGATTTTTATGTCTTACAAATCACATCAAATCTGTTGTATTTTAGAGTTATGTGATTTTTTTTCTTTAATTCTAGTTTAATCCGAACTATACGTATTACCTTAATAAATCTGAAAAAGGCCATTAAAGGACTGGTCGTTATGGATTCTGAGCTGGAGGCCCTAAGTGGCAGTCTGCTTGTTGGAAAAGTTGCTGAGAACTGGGCTAACCGTTCATACCCAAGTCTTAAACCATTGGGGAGCTATATCCTAGATTTTCTAGAGAGGCTGAAATTCTTGCAGGTAAAGCAAGAGGGATTGTGTTACTAATAATTCTATTTGATTTAAAAATAAAGGATAATTTGGGCATGGGTTGCTAAAAATGGACTCTTTATATGTAGACTTTCTAAACAAGGTTTTGTTGAATATGGCTAAATTTTATGTGGAAAACTGCAAATACTACCTAGGCCTATACTGAATAGCAAAGATGATTGAAAGTATCTCTCTGTCTCCCTCCTCCTAGGACTGGTATGAATTAGGAAAGCCCAGTGTTTTTTGGCTATCGGGCTTCTATTTTACTCAAGCATTTTTAACTGGAGCCATGCAAAACTATGCCAGGAAGTACACCATACCCATTGACCTGCTGGGATACGAATTTCAGGTATGGATAAGTGATAAAAGTATATTTTATTAATACGGGTCCAGATGTTTTCATGAGGTATACCAGGTGGACACTGTGCCTGATCGGATGGTTCACTTGCATATATCTCATTTCAGAATCAAGACCTTGATTAGCAATGGCATTATACATCTGCAATCACGTTAAATAGTAGTAACTACTGTTTTCCACTTTTATATCTGTAAAGGAACACTATTAAAACTATACTCCTCATTACCTAATAATCTAATTAGGAAAGAAATCATTTGGTAAACTTGAGTGTCCTAGATATAATGATAAAGGATAATTAACGGTCACATAAAAAGTTGCCATCTTAGCAGTTTGATGATGTAAAGTAGTACTGAAAGAAGAGGCCTCATTATTTTCACCTGGTTTTGGATTTCTCTCTGGTAGATTGTCATATAGATCTAATAGCTCTAAAACAAAACTGCTATGGAAATGTATTAACATGTAATACTAGTTATTTCTTTTTAGGTTATTCCTAAAGATACATCTGATACTGCACCAGAAGACGGTGTTTATATCCATGGATTATTTTTAGATGGAGCTCGCTGGGACAGGGCCAAGTCAGTAATTAAAATTTTAAAATTAAAAAATTATTCTTAAACCATGCTTACTTATGTGCTTATATTAGACTTGTTTAAATATTTTAACATCATTTCAATATTTCAATGATATACTCTAATTTAAAATATACTCCTTCCTCCATGAGATCTTGACGAGAAAAAACACATTGAAACTGCTATACTGTAGTTTTGGGAATGTTGCATTGTGCTTACTTGTAATAAAAATGGAGTTTTCTTTCATGAAATTACCCTGCTACATGAGTCACAGAACCGTTCAAAGCAGTAAGGCCAAGATTTTCAAAAGTGACTATTTGTGTTGCATCAGTTTCCGGGTGCCCAATTTGAGGTATCTTAAAGGGACTTGATTTTTCTAAACAGGTTTTCAGGGGCTATATATCTCATGTATGAGTAGTATAGTGTTTCCTCTCCAAACCTACAGCACTTACTATGTGAGTGCAGAATGATTTTTTACATCAGGTCCCCAGTCCATGAGCAGCTGTCCTAGTCCGAGCCATAGAGCAGCTGGTGGAGCCCACCTACCCCTTCGCTGCAAGTGACCCAGCACTCCTCAGGGTTAGTCACCTAACGCAGAGGCAGTCTAGATTAAAATAAGCACCAATTCACTCCTTGGTCCCACACAAGAGAAGGCCAGGATTTGGCCCACTATGGTTTAGCTGTTTGTACAGTCATTCAAAAATGGTACTTGCTAGTTTGTAAGATTTCTAAATGGAAAGGGTACAGCCCTAACAATGCTCAAAGCGAATATTTTAAAAAGGATCTGATAGAAATCTCAGGTAAATTTTTTTTTCCAGTGGAGCGAAGCAGTGCATTTTAAAAATAAATTTCTAAACTAATGGGCAGAGCAGCTGAAATTAATTACCAGACCATCACAAAGGAGCACATTGCAAATAGGATCATGTTTTCAGCCAACTTCAACTGGTCTGCAATTTTGGATGCCTGATGTACGTTAGTGTACACAAATTTGGCACCCAAGCATCCAGCTTCTCAATTTGTGCTGATAAAGCAGCTGTATACCCACTTCTGCTTGCACAACTGTTTATACACATAAAAGTGGCTGCACAAAGTCAAAATATACAGTGGATTTTAAATTTTCATCATACTATTACAAGATAATGGACACTTTTAAAAATAATGTAGTTCATCAAGAAAAATTGAATGTTTTATTCCAAGAGTTTAAACAGAGAAGGTCAGAACACAGTATGGTTTATTTATTATTGCTTAGATCTATCCCTGGTGTGGGATTATGAAAGAAATGTTTTTGATATCTGATAATTTTTCTGGACTGTTTGAGAAAGATAACAACAGAGAAGTCCTCCAGCTCTGTTCTGCATCCCGCTCCTCTTTTCTCTTATTTCATTCTCACTTTTGTTTATCTTTTTTTCTCTCCTCTTCTTATTCTTCCTTTGTTACGTCTTTGCAGTTTGTTTCCATTGCCTGTATTTGTCCTTACATTTCTCTTTCTCTCCCCATTCCTTTCATTTCCATTTCCCTTTCTCATCTCAACCCTTCCTTCTTTCCTATGAAGTAAAACACGGAAACATCTCTTTTAAAAATATACCTTTTATAAAATTATGTTTTAATAGTTTATTTGTTTCTCTTACCAGGGGAATATTAGCTGAACAGCATCCCAAGTTGCTCTTTGACCAGATGCCAATCATTTGGGTAAAACCGAGTAAGTAAAGTGGTCTGAAATCAATGTTTCTTAGGTTTGTAATACAACAAGAGATTGCAGTATTTATTCAGTGTTGCAAAAAGACCAACTTTCGCCCTCATCAAAAAATCCAAATACACATAGGGCTCCATTCATCTGATGTGATCAATGGCTTGCCTGTCAAACATCATGCCTTTTCACCTATCTGATGCAATTTTTTATCAGAAATTTAGCTGGTCTGGTGCCTTTTTCCCCACAAAGGTTTATTTTGCATGGACTGGATAAAGAGGAAGCCAGTCTGGTAGACATTTGATATAAAATTAATTTCACTGCCTCCCAATTGGATCTTCATGTATTTTTTAGGCATAAACTAGCCTTGGAAGAAGAGAGCATGGTTGTTGAAATCCTGACTCCATAAAAGTCAATTGGACATTTGCAATTGATTTAAATGGGGCCAGGATTTCACCCCATATGTTTTTAAATTAATGCTGTTCAAGGTATCATTAACGATTTCAGAATCTCTCTAGCCATAGCTGGCTAAACACTGATAATGTTTTCTTCTGAGTGACATCTACTATTGTTTTCTATCAGCTGGTTCCTTCTATCTTTTATCAGGAGCAATTTATGCAAAAAAACCCCAAAAACTTAGATTTTTTTTTTTCATACATACCTAATGGAGAGGTGTCTAAGATTCTCCCTGGTGGCTTAGTTTCTGCTTAGTTGTAATTAGCTGCCAGTCAGCTTCACAAAGTATTCCATTCTGTCCATCTATCCCTTCTATTGACATTGAAGGAGTCTGTTCATTGAAGTTGACTGATGTCAGAAGAACATGATTTAAGCCTTTGTGTGACTTATGTGTAAATAGTCAGAGCACATTACAGTTCCTGCAGAGCTGTAGCCTCGTAACACAAACAGTTTGAATCGTGATTATGTTCTATAGCTGCTGAATCAAAGTTCCCCTAGAATCCTGAATTTTATATTAAGACCTAGTGCACTTATTAGTGTGTAAACTGTAGCCCGATGGCATTTTAGTCAAATGTTTTGATTTTTATATAACTATTTAGATTTGAATACCTCTTTGAAAGATTTGAAAAGCAGGTAGTACAAGAGAACATATATTCCTGTAAACAAACAATAGCAAATGTACTTCTTCTAGTCTATTATCCTATGTAAAATCTGTAAATTAATTTTTAAAAGAAAATCAGAGCAAGAAGCAACTTCTTTTTAAGTTTTACTTGATGAAAGCATTTTACCAAATATTTATTAAGCTTTAAAAATGAGTCAGAATGCATATTTGATTTTTACATTACATTAAATTATTTCCATTCATTTAATACATCTACAGTATATAATTCATTGCTTTGTTTGTTCTTTTTGAAGCTAAAAAATCAGACATAAAGAAATCTAATGCCTATGTTTGTCCACTCTACAAGACAAGTGAGCGTAAGGGAACCTTATCCACTACTGGACATTCTACTAATTTTGTCATTGCGCTATTGCTAGAGACCGATAAACCAGTCCAGCACTGGATCAAGCGAGGTGTTGCTCTGCTGTGCCAGCTGGATGACTAACCTTGAAGAATTCATAGGCAAACCTCACTAGACATATCTTTCTTTTCCTTCCCTTACTGAGGAATTGAAGCACATTGTAGCAGAGAAACTCCTTGATATATTTATATTTGGAAGGGTCAGGATAAATTTTTGCTGATCTTGAAATGTTGCATTAAATAATTGTATGATGGCGTTACTATTTTAAAATTATATAATGAATCTGGAGTGTTCACTTTATTATTTTGTAATACAGTGTCATGAGTAAGTATACAGATCTCTTTTTGTCACTTGTTGAAATATCACAAATGATATCTTCTTGGGAAAAAATGACTGTTGTCTGAACTTCCGTATGGGAAGCATTATAATAGATAACATTCAAGCTGTTGTAGGTCTGAACCACAACAGTGCAAAGTCTGAATGTTCAGATCTGGTATTTTGGTTTGGATCCATCTCTAGTGTGTGTATTATCACATAGGTGGTGGTGTGAGAAATTGTTTAACGTGTGATAAAAATGAATTTAAGATGCACTTTTGGCTGCTTCACTTGCATATTTCTCACCAATCCATCGCTACTTGGACTGCTTCTAATATTCTAAACTCCTCAGCTCCTTTTGGATAGTTTCCATGAAAAATAAACAGCCCAAACAAAACCCCCACAACATGTCATAAAAATGTTACCTCCTTTTGCATCCTGCTTACGAACATAGTTGTTATATCATGTAAAGTCCAAATTCACCACACACATGCCTTCCTAGGATTTGGGTTTATTAAAAAGAAAACAAAGAGCCGTTCCCACCTCAGCTTATGACCTGGAAGGATAAAGGATACCACAGAATAGACTTAACCTTTTCTCTGCAGTGTGTTCGACTACAGTATGCCACCTGGAGGGGTGTTGAGATACCAACCTCTTTTCCCTCAGCAGGAGTGAATTTGGTCCTCAGAAATTAGTGTGCAGAATCAAGCAGAAGGGGTAAACTGGAACATAAAAAATTCAATTCAAGTGATTAAAACAGATTCAACTGATACCTTTTCCCACCCAATGTTAAAATTTCCCTTGTGTGAGTCTAGACAACCTTACAAAGCTTTTTAGCCTTTAGGTAACTGACAAGTTCCTAGGAGTTGAACACCTGGGTACTGGCTAATTTCTGGACCCTGAGATGCACTGTGCTTGGGAGAAAGAATTATTTTAAGTCGCTCCGAAGTGGGGCAACTCAAGACTCATGAAATTAGGAAGTCCCACCCTATCCTAACTATACCCCTCCCCCCAATCTCCCATGTCCTATCTTTCCCTGATGCCTGTGTGTTGGGGCTAGAGGGGTATCAGATACAGGCCTTCCTCTTTACCCCAGGCTGCTCCCCTTCCTGTACGTATGTACACACACACACACACACACTTTGTCTTAATGTGAAAATTGTACATAGATATTAAGACGTGAGCAACTTCTGACATATTAGTGTTTTCTTTTAAAAACATAAACTTCCTTTTGTTGATGTGTTGTTTTATTTGTTTGTTTATATTTAAATGTATTGATTTATGTAAAGCCTGAGTTTGAGCTGCTCTCTCACATTTCCTTTAGGCAAGCTCCTAGTAATGGATCCTGTCCTTTAAATGTACTCAGTGCTTGAAAAGCATGTAAAAGCAGCAGGGATTTTTCTTTAAATTAGAGAATGAACATATGACTTCCCTTAAACATGAATTCTCATTAAAACAATTAAATCTGGAATATTATATGAAGAAGTCTGGACTTTTAATTTCTTCTTTTACTGATATGTAATTCATCAGATCATGTTACCAAACATAGCTAACCCATGTGTGAGAAAGTCCTAGACTATCTTATGATCAGATATTTATAGAGAGCTATTAATGGATATGGATTCTTCAGAGATCACTTTCGCTACATGAAAATATCACATTCAACTTAATAATCACTTGTTTAAAGCATAAGCTCTTCAATGTTCTTTAAGAAGCTGAAAAAGGTGAGAAAAAGTCTTTTATTTTCTATTCTGAGTTTGTGGTGAAATTTTGTATTTTTAATTTTTCCCAAAAGCAATAATTAGACTTGAAGTGTGTGTGTATGGACGGATGGTATTTTGATCAATTTGAGTTTGCCTGTAATACAGATATTTATTTGTTTACGTGTTTTGTTCATATATTTATCTAGCTACTGTACATATGTACGTTGGAGATATACATTGGAAATACAATGTAAATTGGATAATATATGTAAATTGGATTGTGTAACAAATTAAATGATTCAAGCTTGCTATGAATTCCTCTGCTCAACTTTAAAATGTGTCTAGAATTATTCCAAAGTCTACAAGGATTGTGCTGACATTTTCTTTCATTGTGCCTTGTTTGTGGATAAATTGGAGCCAGTTCTGAAGTCCTTGCTCAGGCTAACTCTACCCTGGAAGTCAATAATAAGACATTTGTCTGAATAAAAACAGACAATAATATTTGGCCCAAACAGACTAACACTGATTTTATAAATATGACGGCGGGTACCTTATTGAGCAAAGCTGCAATTAGTAGATGGTGTATATGTGAAGTGGACCTTTACCAGCAACCAGATATACATATTTATCATCTCTGCAACCATTAGTTGCCATTGCCCTTGCTGTGTTTTTTCAATTTCAAGAAGTTTTAAACTGATTTGTAACTTTAAGAATTTCTTCTACATGGCTTGTTTAATGGTTTCATTTCTTTGGTCATTAATAAGAATTTCTTTTTTTTCTGTGAAATCATAAAATATAAACCAATTGTCAGGTTTTAAAGGGAGAACATCAGCTTTTTATTTTTTATTCTCCATTGTTTGTAATACAATCTTAAAAGGCTGAAAATAATTTTCTGTACACAGTTTATCCCTTTCCATTTGTCAAACATTGACTTCTACTAATTCCATTCCCCCACATCCTTATGTAGGTCAAATTAATATGGTGCTCTGTGTTTACTCCATTGTTTGTACACTACCTTTGTTGATTATAGCATTCATCTGAAATTAGTAGATCAAAAGTTTTTGTAGGTCCTGTAGAACTGTTGAGATACACAGACGTAGTGCTGTTCAGGACAGCTTCATTTTGTTCTGCAAATTGGTCTTTCATCTGCGCACGATAACATGGATCAGAATTTCTGGCAGTTCTGAGGCACATACTTTGGTGTGGTTTGCCCTGAAAGACTTAAAACATGCACTCTTACACAGAGCTGCAATGCTTTTCTGATGGAAATGATGGCCTTAAATACTCCATGGTTGAAGCAAATCTTGAATAAAAGCAGTGATCTGTGAATTGTTCCCCCATTGCCAAGCACCACATGAGCAGAGTATGGGAAATTATAGCAAATACTGTACATCCTCTCCTACAAAGGTATTCTCTAGAGCACCTAGCATTATGGTTTCAATAAAGAGGCAAATTGACCTGAAGTGGGAGGGGCCATTTATACCACCTATTAATTTGGGGTTTTTTGTTCTTCGAGTAGTGTTCTTATGGGTGCTCCACTTCAGGTGCGCATGCGCCTGTGCACCTGAAGTGCCACACCCTTAGGGACATACATCTTGAAGAACTCCAGTTCCTGCACAAGGTGAATAACCTCTCCTTTTTTTCCTTTCTGGTAGGTGGTACCATAACACTAGCTGTTCTACATGTTTGCTTGGTAAGAGAGGGACAAGAACTGTGACAAACCAATGTACTGAAGCATATTTGCTACACTGAAGAGAACAGTTGACTGTCTTTGCAGTGTTTAAAACACAGCAGTGTGTGGGAGTGGGTGGAATCAGGGCATAGATGATAGTTTCTGATTTTTAACAATTTTTAATATTTCTTTCAGTACCCAAGTCCTCTGTGGCTTTTGCTGCTTCTGGGAAATCCGCAATTAACCTGAAGATTTAAAAAACTGCCTCCTGATATAGAACTTATTTTCCCTCACTCCTTGTGATCCGACTTATGCAGATATAATATGTCTAATTCTACGTATATGAATGATGAAGACTTTGATGATGACATCCCCACACAGCATGTTATTCAACAAAGCTTGCGGCATATCCATCAAAGTGAGACAGTTACAGATACAACAGAGAGTGATAGGTAAATGATTGCTGTTGGGTATGTTCTGGCAGTGTAACTGGCAGCTGTGTTACAAGGGATGTAATAGTCTATTTATGTTAGTATTTTTATATGTAGCCCTGTACCATAACGCTTGCAATTGTAGATGGCTTGCTTAACATTACTGAGGTGCATGTATTAGCTACCTCTCCTTTCATATGTACATATTAAAGAGGTTAGCTGTTTGAAATTTTCCCGAATGAAATTTGAAAGCATTTGAAACTTACTTTTTGGGGTGTTTTATTGCACATTTACACCACATTTATCAAAAGGGTGACTAAAGTTCACATTCCTTATATTTTTGTGCTTGTGCAAACCCTGAATTCCAAATAACTCTTGGGAGGGAAAGAGGTGTGAATCAATGTAGATTTAAATTGAAAAATGTATTTATATTGTACTCTCTGAAAATTATTATATATGTGCTAAGAGTTATGGTTTATATTGATTGGTACAAGCTCTGACAAAGAAAAATCCCCATGTTCTATGCAGTTCGAACATGCAATACAAACTATTTTCCATATTTTTAAACTGAGCTCTAATTATATTCTATGCTTATCCTTCATCATTGGAATTTTTTGTTACAAAGTTTAGGAACTGTGATAGAGAGAATGTGATATTCAGCTTCCTTTTCAATGTTAATGTGTTTCATTAAGTCACAATAGGTAACTAGTGCAAATAGGGAAACAGCAAAAAATAGAAAATAAGTAAGTAAAATAAATAAATAAATAAAGGATGTAAATATCCAGTATTTAAAACAGATCAAAAATGATTCTGTTCAGTTATTAAGCAGCAGCTAATTACAGCATTTACTTATTTATTTTTACTTTAATAACATGCATATATTCCCCTTAATTTATTTAAATAATAATTATTTTGTTCTGTTCATGCAGCTTCCGATTTGTGAAGAGCACAGAACATGGAAAGATAATCACAGCAATACGGACAGTTAAGTACAAACACACAAATCATTACCACTCTATTCTCATTTGAATGGTGTTAGAAGTTTTGTTAATGACTGAGTAAGTGACATCCTTCTCCTCACTTTCTAAGCAGTGACCACCCAGAACGAGGTTTTGGTCACTATGCTACTGGAGATTCCATCTTCCGAATGAGATGCAAAATTGAAGACATGAACACTTGTGTTCAGTTAAAGATCCCATGGCACTTTTAGCATGAGTAGGGGTAGTAAAAGTAGCTTTCATGTGATAGTCAAATTCTAGCTTAATTTTAGTCTGCATACCTGAAATTTCATATATGGTTTCATTTGGACAAGTATTCACTTCCTGTTGCAAATTCTTGTATAGAATTCCTTTGAGCTGTTCAGCAGGTGTTATATACTATTTCAGAAGTGGCTGAATTTCAAATGTTTATACTGTTTATTTACTCTATCTTAATGTAGCATAGGTGCCCCAGTTACGCGTTAATTATAAGCATATTCTGATATATGCAGTTTCTGAAATGCTTTTGGAGGATTCCTCTAGAGAAAATGAGCCCATATAAATCACTATAATTAGTTCTACATTCATTTAAATCAACCTTTTATAGAAACCTGTTTTGAGAAGCAAAGTTGCCAGTTCTGACTGGAGTAATTTTGATATTCCGAATAGTTCTCAGTGTAAGTGGAGTCTAGATTTCAATTGTCCTGAGCTTTCTGTTTTATGCTAAATAGTGTCATGTGGCACTGATTCTACATACTACAGGTCAAGAAGCAGCCTTGCTGAAACTGATGAGGCACTGTTCTGCTTTTGAAGAAGCTGATCAG
This sequence comes from Emydura macquarii macquarii, assembly GCF_026122565.2. Classification (NCBI taxonomy): domain Eukaryota; kingdom Metazoa; phylum Chordata; order Testudines; family Chelidae; genus Emydura; species Emydura macquarii. The sequence continues at coordinate 11,951,765 of NW_027131105.1, read as the reverse complement.
CGAGGCTGGCTTCCTTTGCATGAAGCTGCAGCACAATTAAATAAGAACATCCTAGAAATAACTCTGAAAGGTAAAGAGCATTCTGTGGTTCTCATCTGAAAGTTTCACTAAGGCAATTTTGATAACTAGTTCCATTCCCTGTGTGTGCTGTTCTCTTGGGTATCTTCCAGCCTCGAACCCCATTGTGTGGGAGCAAACCAATCTGAAAGGAGAAACTCCTCTCTTTGTAGCAGTAGACAAATGCTTCTTAGACAACGTCCACTTTCTCCTGCTCAGTGGCTGCAACCCCAATGTTAAGAATGAAGAAGGAGATTCTACTTTAGTTATAGGTAAATCAAATAATTTTTCAGGGGGGGATTTGTATTCATGTCTTTCATAGCAGGAAACATTTGTTTTGTATGTTGAAATATTTTGTTGTTGACTGTAAAGACTAAAACTTTCAGTTTCCAGAATTTTATATATTTTCATTGGCCATGAGAAAGACACAGAAACACTGTCATTTATTTTTCTTTCCAGTTTATATCAGTGCTTTAACTAAATTCCAATCTAGTCTAAGGATTAACACCCACAGAAGGCTCTAGCATGGTTCAGAATCCCAGTTGAGGATCTGTCCATATGCTATTGAACAAGTTTCTTCAAACAGATATGACTGCAGTGTAGATGAGCCATAAATAAAGGACATATTAGGGAGGGTGAATCAGTTCAAATAAGATAAGAATCTGCACAATCTTTCCCTCAAAACTTTAACCAGGCCTCCCCACCCCAAAGTTCATAGAAAGTTTAGTTGACACTTGTTTTCAGAATCCCTCATTTTTACTTGCTTTTGCGCTTCTTAGGGCTGGCCAGGACTGGAAAATGAAGTGTCACAGTATTGTGAGAGAGTCTATTTTTGAGATATTTTTACCACATTAGAGGTCTGAAAGTATCTCATAACTTTGGAGCGTTACCACCTCACTTCTTCTAATGATGAACAATAGATACTTACTCTTTTTTAGCATCAGGACTTTTTGGTGATGTCAGATGATTTTCTGCACATCAGGGACTTGTCAGCTATCAGAACTCTGTTGTTTGTCTCCAGTAAGTGGAGAATCAATATCTTTGCCAGCTAAGTAAAAAGTTTAAAAAATGGAGTAGGCTACAGAGTCCTATGGGAATTTCTAGGTCCTCACCAGCTGCCTTTGCATATCAGATGTTGTCTGCTCTTGCTCCAATGTGCAATGAGCTGGCCCTTGCAAAATTACAACACAGCTAACTTTTGCAGAATCTCCAGTGCCAGGGATTGTCCAGCCTACCAACTTTTCACATGCAAAGCAGACTCTGCAACTGCTTCTTACCCCTATAAAGGATTGAGAGGGGGTGGTAAAATTTTTAAAAGGGACAACATACAGTTAACAATTTCTTTCTTCAATACTCCTTCAAATGCAAGGAGGTCTGGATGAACCTCAGCTTTCCAAGGCATTCTTCATAGCAAGGGGTCAGTGGTCTAGGTGGAAGACACGACCTCCCTTCAAAAAGGATTCATGTTGCCTTCTTCTTATTCCGTCCTAGCCACCATGAACAAGCAAGGGCCCTGCTGTTTGAATCTTACAAGGGTGCTATGAATTTCTTTAGTGTGCTCAGAAATTCACATTGTTCGATTAGTTGTTTTCCTGCACAAGGGTCAAGGAAGGAGAGAAAAAGTGGAGAAGAAAAAACATTGTGTAATATCCAATCCATTATTTCCAAGTGGATAAGCCTTCTAGAAATGGAAACTTGCTTTCAGAGTCCTTTACACAAGACAGTTAGTTACATCATGGGCTGAGAAGGTGTACACCTCTCTAATGCAGCTACCTGGGTTACATGTTCTTCGCTGTTTAATCTGTAGTATTTAGAGAATGTTACATATCAGATACTGCATCATTTTGTAAGAGTGCTGCAGGCAACTGTGGAGCACTAATATCACTCTTCTGTATGACACTGTTTTTCTTTTGAATGGTATAGAAGATCACAGAGATAGAGGTTAATATTCATCACCTATTATTCTCTTTCTTAAAGATCTTTTATGTCAGTCCAGACCCTGTCTTCAAGGACACTGCTGCCTGCCTTAAAGTTTGGGGTTGGTTTTTTTTTTTTTTTTTTTTCTCAAATAAGGAGTTATATGCTAGTGTTTCAAGGTCTCAAAGTTGTATGATATAATGTTATTTGCTAAGCAAACTATGAACTGTTTAAGAAGACTTAGCTCTGTGAGCTGGACAGTCCCTTTCACAGAGGATGACAGCATCCAAAACAAAGTCTTAATGTACTATCTCCATCTGGTGGTAGGGAGGAACTCTATCCTAACATTGGTACAAATCTCAAAGAAAGCAAATAAACCAGTAATGAACAAATATCCGAAAATGAGTCGTTCTAGAGTATTACAAAATGAACGATTTGCTATTCCAAAACTGAAAACAGGCTTGGTGCTAAATTCAGGCTCTCCTATGCATGACAGACATATCTCTGTGTATAATTAGCACAGCTAAAAGCAGAGCAGAGGCTATCCTGGGCAATTGTACAACAGAAACAACAGTGCATAGAATAGTGTTAAATAATATTTTAAATAGCTGATGCGTCACCTATTATCTTACAGCAATTAAACATGATTTATATGAAATCGCCTCTCTGCTGATAAGGTTTGGAGCAAATGTAAATTTGCAATGTGTCAATAAGAGGACAGCTTTACATGAGGCAGCCAGACTAGGCAGGAAAGATATGGTGAACCTTCTGCTTTGTTCTGGAGCTGATCCTGATCCCCGCAGTGCCTATGGGCTCACTCCCCTAGCACTGGCTGCGCAGATTGGGCATACAGAAATTATGGAAATTTTACTGCGAAAAGGTGAGAATTTACATACAATTTTTACAGCTCAATATGTTGGTTTAATAACTGGTGGTTGTCAGAAAGAGCCTACGAAATTCTTTTATTCTTTAGATTAGTCAAGGGGTTGAAATTGCACAGCCATTTGTGTTGGCAGAAAAGTCATGATTTCAAAATGTTAGTAAATTAATCCCCCTCCCACTGAGGGCATGTATAACTGCTGGTGTGGTGGCAAAGTAGACTTGCTAGCTCCCTTATCAGTACAATATTCCCTTACCAGAATAAAGTTTTGAATGGAAATGGAAGCCTTGTGACATGCTTATTGCTAACAACGCTCATAGTGGACAGATATTAATATATACAACCTAATGTATAAATTGATGGTTTTATGTAGATTATTTGAGAGAATTACAGCAGTCACATTATATGTTCAACTGTGTGCACTTTAAGACATAAGAATGAACTTTTCTGCATGGTATCCTATTTTTGTTTGCTCACTAAACTACTTTTTTAATCACCTGAAGAATTTAACTCTTACAAAATACAGGACAAGTGCTGCACTGAATTGTTAGTATCGTTACATAATCTACTAAATTTCAATCTTCTTCTAAGATATCCATACTATATTATCTTTTCAAATCATATCTACCCAAATTTCTTAAGTTTTTCAAACGTTTTGTGGTTAGAATACTATTCAACTAATCACCCTATGACATGTTGTTTACATGTAGATTATAGATAATCATTACTAGCTAACATATGACTTGACTTTGTCCATGCTGATCACAAAGTTGTGGTCAGCATTGTGTCAGCTACTGAAAGCGTTTCCAATCATTCTTAAATAAAATAGTATTTACTCATGGAGACCAGCCATCTCTGGAATGGACTGAGACACTTGTGGGATGGACAGTTTTATCACCCTTCATTCTGTAATATTGGAATAAAGGGGGATACATGCAGTCCCCCACACTGTAACTGCCTCAAAATGAGTTCCATCAGCATGTGGCAGGGCACACGCTACCACAGTATGGATTGAGTTGTGAGGGGAGAGAGGCCAGCAGAAGCTCTCTGTGAATGAAGGGGTGGAGGAATAGGAGGGGCATTACTGAGACTCAGTTAGGAAGGTGGAGGGGGCAGTTCCAAACTGTGAAGGGGACCTTTGCAGTTCCTCAATGGCTGGCTGGTGCCCTATGCACTGACACCCTCTCTGTCCCTACCCATGTGCTGGTGTCCTGTCTCCCAGCCCACCCTACCAGCTGACACATTTGCTCCTGGGCTGGTTGCCTCTGCCTGGACCTTCAGTGGCTGGAAGGTGAGGAGAGGAGAACTGTTCCTACCTGCTCCCCAGAGCTGTGACAGCTACTCTATCCCCTCCTATGGATCTTGATCTCACAATCACCACCCACCCCCATGCAAGCCAGGTCCACTGTCACTTTTACAGGATACAATGGGGGCAGAAAACAGGGGGGGGTTGTCAACATACATCAGCCTCCCCTCCCCCCCCAATATTTCCATTGCAGGGGCAATAGCCACTCCCCCACCCTCCTGATTCCTCAGCCTCAGGCAGAGGCAATGTACTAAAAAAATGAAAATGATTTGGTCAGGGAGCCTTTCAGTTTATAGCCTCGCTGTGTTTTTGTTGCATGAAATGTATCTTGCTCCTTTTCAGGGCTCTATTCTGGTGCTTTTTATATTTTTAATTTACCCTTGCGTATGTTTGTTCTCTGCTGAATTAATTGCACTGTAGTTAGTCCAAAAAACAACTGCTCATGTGACAGAATAACATGCAGGGCAATCTTCTTTCTAATTATGATATTTCATTATTGTGAAGATTTATATTGCAATAATGCCCAAAGAGATTGGGGCCTTAGTGCACTAAGCTATGTACAAACACAAAGGAAATCAAGGACCCTTTCCCAAAGGATTTACAGTGAGAGAAACCACCAGCTATTGGTCTAACATTTATGTTTCATGAAGAGTAGAATTCACAGTACTGAAGCCATTTGGGAGTCAGAGATACTAGTTGTTTACAGGATATTTACAGTAACTGCTGTGAAAACCCTTGCTCCTTCTTCCTATAGGTGCTGATGTCCTTTCACAGGCAACTGACTGTGCTTCCATATTATTTGAAGCTGCTGGAGGAGGAAATCCAGACTCACTGTCTCTTTTACTGGAATATGGAGCTGATGCCAATGTACCAAAACACTCAGGTCACTTGCCTATCCACAGAGCTGCATATAGAGGACACTTTTTGTGAGTTGAAATGAAATAAATATTTGAAAAATAAGGTTCTGCAAAATATGTACATTTAAAACTAAAGTTTATACAAAGAAGGAAGTTACATACACAGCTTTGGTGGCGGCAGAGCCCTTAGTCTTGTAATCATAAGTCTTCAGTGGCTGAATGGGTCAGGCCAGTCCAGATAGACTCTCTACTCGCTTCATTTTAGGAGAAACATTTAACCTTTTACATATCCTGCTTCTGTCACAAAAATTGTTATTCTTCTTTGAGTGCTAGTCACTGTGAGTGCACATGTGCTCTGTGCACCAGGACCAAAATGCTTCAATATCAGCATCCGTTGGTCCACACTTGTGCCTCTTTGTGCTGTGAACTGAGGGCAGACACAGACCAACCATCTCTCAGGTTCCTTTTCTACTGCTCATGCTCTGGGGCGGAACCCCCTTATGTCCACAGCCTTCTAACTTGATCAGTCCAGTCTCTGTAAATATTATAAATAGTTGTATTAGGTTTTACTGGTTGGTTAGTAGATTCTTAAATTGTAATTAGTTAGTTGGAATCAGGTTCCCACCCCCTTTGTTCCCCCAGCGTTCAGGAAACTTATGCCCAAAAGTCCCTGGCTTCAATCCTTGCCTTGTCTGCTCTCTGGTCTTCCTAGTTAGCAATCTGCAGGAGAGCTGCTTCTACTGCCTAGGGGAATCTCATACCCTATCAGGTTATTCAGGCAGTTGAATGTCTTCATCTGTCAGTCAGGATTCAGGGTGATTACTCTCTTCGATCATCCCTTCCCTGAATGAAGGCTATTTGTTTGTGGCTCTTGATTTAAAGGATTTTTATTTCCATATAGATATTCACCCAGTGCACAAGAGATCCCTGTCTTCCAGGATCGGCTCCAAAGCACATTCAGAACAAGGTGCTTCCCTTTGGATTTTCAGTGGTGTAAAGGCTTTTTTTACGAAGCTCATGATGGTAGTGGTAGCGCACCAAGACTGGCAACGCCACCATATATTCCCCTATCTAAACAACTGGCTGTTCAAGGAATGGTCACATCAGGACATACAAATAGCAATTCTGCCCTTCTTGACCTATGCAACTCCTGAGAACTTCAAGTAAACCCACAAATCTCCACTTTAACACCCACAATGATTATAAAATTTATTGGAGCAGTCCTAAACTTCCATGCAGCCAGAGCCTACTTACCACAGGACAGATTCCTCGTGATGAGAGACCTCGGTATCCAACTTTGCCTCAGTCATCAGATGACGGTCCGGTCCTGTTTGGTCCTCCTAGGACCATAGCAGCATGCATCTATGTGACCCCCTTCGCTAGGCTTCCCCGTACAGTGTCCAAGCTTGGCTAGAAAAGTCTACGTTCCAAACAAGGACTCCTTCAACAAAAGAATCAGACTTCTTCTCACCATCTGAGCATCTCTTACTTATTGGGAAAAGAGGGACAAGGTTACTCCCACCCCACCCATAAATGTTATCATGGTAGATGCATCCCTACTGGGCTGGGGAGCAAACTTGGATGGGTGTATAGCTCAGGACTCCCGGAGCCCACAAGAGGCCGCACATCACATTAACTTTCTCAAGCTTTGGACATTCCACAGAGTATGCAAGCAGTCCCTGCACTTTGTCCATTCTATTTGTGCCCAGATCAAGTCAGACAACATGACCACTGTTTAATATATAAACAAACAGGTGGGAGCAAGGTCACATTCTGCAGCTCTGGAACTGGTGCACCGAACATCAAACCTCTCTCTCTGCACTGCACCTGCCAAAGATAATGAACTCCCTAGCAGACAGCCTAAGCTGCCATGTCACAAAGACACGAGTGGAAGCTCTACTTGTTAGTGATCCAGTGTTTTTTTTAACCAGTAGGGATTCTCATCTTGTGACCTCTGTGCAGCTCAGCATGCTCATGATCACTGATCCAGAAAGAATGCCTTCGTACTGCAATGGTCAGACTTGTTGATATATGCCTTACTTCCCATTTTCCTACTACAATCCTCCAAAGGATCAGGATGGACAGAGTAACAGTGATCGTGATAGCTCCATGAGGGCTGCAGCAGTTCTGGTTCTCCCAGGGCCCTACTGATGGCCTCCTGCCTGTGCAGTTGCCTACAGCCATTTCCTGACTTATTGTCACAGATTGGAGGCAGCATCAACAATTGCAACCCAGCATTCCTCCCACTGACAGCCTGGTTTTGGGAGAGGTGAGAGACTTAGAGAGATCTTGCTCTGAAGACATCCAATCGATCCTTCTCAATACCTTCTCTATGACAAAGTGTTATGTTGCCAAGAGGAAGTGGTTCTTCCTGTGGCCCCAGAAGCACCATGTATCTCTAGATGGATCTTTACTTCCTCTTATCCTGGGTTGTCTGCTCTCCATGAAGTCAGCTGGCCTATCCCAGCTTCACTTAGCATCTGCTCCATTTTCACCCATCCCCTAACAGTCAAGTTCTGAAAAGGCATTATCACAACAGTCCTGCTGGTATCAAGATCTACTCAGACTTGGGACCCTAACTTGGTGCTTTCCCAACTCATGAAACTACCGTTTGAACAATTGGCTTCCTGCTCCCTCTAGTTCTCATCAGTGAAGGCAGGCTTCCTCACGGCTATTGCTTCAGCCAGGACAATAGATGAGTTCAGGGGTCTTGTGGTGGATCTGCCTTATACTATCTTTCACAGAGACATGGTATTCCTGAGATTTGCTCCCTAAGGTTTCATCCGACTTTCATTAGAACTGTATAATCCACCTACCTGTTTTTGACCCAAAACTGCACAGGAATAGTGGAGACAGGAAACCTCACTCTTTAGATAACCACAGCATGCTGGTTTTCTACCTGGAGAGAGCAAGGCCTTTAGAAGAGCTCCAGGAATATTTTTCTGCATAACTGAGAGGATGAAAGGGGAGGCTTTATCTTCCTCAAGACTCTCAAAATGGATTTCCAGCTGCATCTTTCTCTGCTACAAAAGGGTGGGAATCCCTCCGCCACAATTTGTCAGCGCTCATTATACCAAAGCGCAAGCTGCATTGGTGGTCTCCTTTCAAGGAATCCCACTCTGAGATCTGTAGAGCAGCATTCTGGAGCTCCATCCACACCTTTACCAGGCACTATACTCTGATTCAAGCCTCGGCTGATAGATACTTCCTTCAGTCTAATAATCCTGTGAGCTTTTAGCTGCTAGTAACACTGTATTGCGGTCAACAAAATAGGGGCCTCTTCCACTTTCTGTAGGATACAGAAGAGTGCGTTGCTCTCTACAGACTTCTCCAAACTGATGGTATGGGGAATTTCTTCTCTAAGTGGTCATGATGTCATTCCATTAGCTAAAAAATGGGGAAATGGAATGTTCCTGAAAGACAAGAGAGAAAGTCATAATATTTTATTCTTAGTCCAGTAGTTTGGAAATCTCCACGATTGATAGCTGGTTATCATGTAATTGTCAGAGGTTAAGGTCAATGCAGATGTGTAGTATGCCAGGGTACTCATTTGGTAGTAAATGAACATCACTGTAAACAAAGCAGAACAGAACTTTGTAACCCAACTAAGATATAGATAACAAAGACTGCAGCACTGAGAAGTTCAAAGTTGGTCCTAGAGAAAAATATATAAAATTTTCATTTTTTTCTGCAGAGCTTTAAAGCACTTAATTCCAGTTACTGATTATGCCGCCATTAAGGAGAGTGGGATAAGTCCAGTTCACTCAGCAACAGCAGGCGCACATCCTCAGTGCCTTGAGTTTCTCCTCAAATCTGGGTTTGAGGCCAATTTCATGTTGCATGAGAGAGTTCGCAAAGGCTATGATGACCAGAGGAAATCAGCTTTATATTTTGCTGTCTCAAATGGGGATATTTGCTCAACTCAGCTGCTTCTGGAAGCTGGAGCCCTGCCAAATCAAGACCCCATTAAGTGCCTCCAGCTCGCCTTGAGGATGGGCAACTATGAGCTAATCAATCTACTGCTTCGGCATGGGGCCAACGTCAATTACTACTGCAGAGTGAACACGACACATTTCCCATCAGCTCTGCAGTATTCTCTAAAAGATGAAATCGTGTTAAGAATGTTGCTGAATTATGGGTACGATGTGTACCGCTGCTTTGATTGTCTTCATGGAGACAACATTCGTTCCCAATATGCCTTTGAAGGATGGACTCCTTCTGTTATCAAAGATAACACAGTAAGTACTTCACTAGAAATGGTGTGTCACTGTTTTGCTGTCACTGTTCTTCTAGAAATTAAATAAATTTACTTTTTTATTGATGTATTATAATGAAATGTCGTTTGCCAATATAGGATGTTTGGAATTAAAGTGGTATACAAACTTTATACATACAGGAAGTAGTAGACAGACTTCTGAAGACAAATTGTGGTAGTAGATTTGTGATGTGAAGCCCTGTTTATGATAAATTATTGTAATAAAATAGTTTTAAAAGGGTGATCTGAACTGTATAAGTGAATGCCAGTCTGGCGATCATAAAAGTAGCTTTTATCCATGAACTGACATTATAGAGCAGACAAGAAAACAGTTCACACCTGATGATCCACTATGCACATTAAAAACAAATGTATGCAGAAAAGTCTATTTTAAACATGAATTACAAAGCAAAGAAAATATATTCTTCGAGTGATGGTCTCTGTGTATATGCCACTGTGGGTGTGCATGCACACCATGTGCCTGAGACCAGAAGGTTTTTGCTAGCAGTGTGCGTACACCCTGCTCTTCATGCTATTAACTGAGGAAGGGCATAAGGGCTGGTACAGACAGACTGTGGTCTGAGGCAGAACTCCTTTGCTATCTGTAGTGTTACTTAGCACTCTTCTATTTGTAATTATGTGTAAATAGGTTTTAGATAAAGATACATTAATTGTAAAAGCTATTTATGGCTTGTCTATACTGGGATGCTTTGAAACAATCTGAATGAACTAAAGGTGTGAATTAAAAGTGGATTAATTAAAGAGCACTAACCCCGTGTAGAGATTTGCATTCAGAATTCAAGTCTCTTTATTTCATTTTAGTTTTGGGTTTGACTATGAACATTTAGTTTGCGGCAAACCAAGGTGTGAATCTACCCTGTACTAGCCTGCCACTGACTAACTGTCTGTGTGAATTGCGCTGATGCAAATTAACAGTTTGTTGGTTTGCTTTGATCTAGTCCTGTTTCAAAGAGAGCTAGATCAAAGTGAACTAGCAGACCGTTAATGCGCATCAGCAAGATCCACGCAGACTAGTGCGGGGTCGATTCAAATCCCAGTTTGCCATGACTGATTCATTCATGTAAAGAAGTCACAAATTAATTTTGAAAGTAAATTAAGCTAAACCAAACTAAGACCACTTGAACTCTCAATGAGTGTCCATATAGGGGTTTAATGCAGTTTAGTCCATTTGTAATTCACACCTTTAGCTAATTTAGATTATCTTTCCTGAGTGTCTGTGTGTAGACAAGCCCTTACTAGTTCAGGTATAGGGGATCCTCTCCGTACTCTCCCCCCCCAACCCCCGGCTCCCCATTTCTCCATAATATGCCCAGGATCCCAGCACTCAAAAACTGCATCCTGCCCTTAGGCCTTTGCAATCAGTTACAACCATCTCAAGTGTCCCTACTGCCTCAGAGAAGCCCACATCCCTTTGAAGTGCAGCATTTGTTGATCCTTTTGTAGCCAAACCTGTCAAGCTCATAATTATAGACTTTGAAGATTCCTAATAGATCATGCTATTAGGCCCCAGTCTGTTTCTGGCCCATCAAACCCCCTGTCCATTAAGCTGAGGCACCAACAAGTGCCCTCCATGCCTGGTGGTCTCCAGCTTCAGGACTAGTAGGAGTAAAGCAAAGGACCCTTCCAAAAAGGGGCATGAAGAGGGTAGTAAACACTAGTCTGAGAAATGAAAGCAACTCGTCTCTGACAGCTTCCAAGTCCGGTGAGATTCTGTGCCCCAGTATGGGAGTGTCAGAAGATGACAAGAGCACAGTACCATTTCCCTAGCTCTGAAGGGCAAAAACAACCCGCAGCAGATGCTAACTGTAGGAGCAGGATCATTTCTGGCACTGACAAGGGAAAAAACAATAGTGGACACCTCCTAGACAGACAGTACTGATGCACCATGAAAAGGAGTTGCCAGAACCAAATAGTGCAACAAGACTGACACTGCCAGTGCTATGGAAAGAGAGAAGCCTGATCCACTCTTTTGCATCAGGGGTTAGATACACTGCCCTGAGGACATTGCTATCTACATGGACCTGGAATCCCTAATTCTGTTGGAACTGATCCTGTCACCATTGGTCGAGGGCATGCATGAAAGGGAGAGCCACTCACTGGTACAATCTACAAGCTGGGGTCTAATAAGGCCCATGGAACCAGTTCCTCCAGCACAGGGGGAAAGGATTTTATTCAAAATCCTTCTTCAACCCCCAGAAGAAAGAAGGATTGAGACCCATTCTGGATCTCAAACAGCTGAATGTTTTCATCTGCCCCTTGAAGTTAGGATATTCCTGCTGCCTCCATAATTCCCTCACTGAACAAGCGCAATTGGCTTGATTTAAGTCATACCTCTTGATTTACAGGATGCTTATTTCTGCATAGACATCACTCTGTGCACAGGAGATTCCTGAGATTCACCAGGGGCCAGGACCACTACCAATGCAGAGTGTTCCCCTATGGCCTCACCACAATGCCAAGGGTATTCGCAAAGGGGCCATCAGTAGTGGCAGCCTACCTCTGCCACCAGGACTCATCAATGTTCCCCTCTCTCAATGATGCATCAATGTTCCCCTCTCTCAATGACTGGTTATTTGCATCAAGTGGTACAGATGGTTACTCATCATGTTCCCCTCTCTCAAAGACTCATCAATGTTCCCCTCTCTCAAGGACTGGTTACTTGCATCAGGTGGTACAGATGGCAACTGTATCCCTATTCAGTTTTCTACACTACCTGGGGCTTCAAGTAAACGTAGAAACATCCATTTTCATTCCCACCACACAGACTGTGGACTTCATTGGGGCAACCCTGAATTTTTATCCGTGTCAAAGCAAACCTACACTGCAGGGTTAAAGGCAGTTCATGAGGCCTGCAAGTATTTCCTACCATTCATTCAAACCTCGCATGCCAAGTCACATCTGACAATAAGAGTACTCCATCACCAAGCCATGGAGAGCAAAGTCCATTGAATGCCCAGAAACAGTTAATCTGTAGAAGAGATGTAACCGCCACCAGATCACCCTCTCAGCAGTGCACCTCCTAAGCATATACAGCATGTTAGTGGACATGAATTGGTAGTACAGAACGTATTTCAGAAGTGGGGTTCACCATCTTGGAACCTCTTTGCATCTAAAGAAAGACAGAAAATGCCTGACTAATGCTCCAGGGTGGTTTAAGGTCACTGGTCCAGAGGAAAAACATTTCTAGTTCTATGTTTGGGGCCACTGACGTATGCTTTCCCACCCATTACCTTCTTATCTTAAATTCTAAGGAATATCAAGCAAGAGGGAGCATTGGTGATCTTGTTTGCTCCCAAGTGACCAAGACAATTCCCAGCATTCTCCAGCTGTCAGTAGTCCCATCTGTATCCAACTCTTCCTAGACCTGTTGAGCCAGGATAGAGCCAAGATCAACATCCCAATCCAGCATCCCTCTACCTAAAAGCCTGGTATTTGAATGGATTACACAGCTAGAAAAGGCATGTTTGGAGGCAGTACAATCCATCCTTAGGATTCCATGGGGAAGTGCTACACAGCAAAGTGGGAAAAGGCCAACATCGCCTGATAACCTCAGAGGGTGCCAACGTCCCTGCCATTTTGGACTACCTTCTGTCCTTAAAAGCTTCAGGATTAGCTTTTAGCTCCGGGCAAGTGTGCTTAACAGTTGTCTGCACTTTTTACCCTCTGGTGGACAGCCACTTGATCTTCACCGATTCTGTTACAGTGTGCTTTCTAAAGGTCTTGTCAGAACCTTTCCTCCACGAATATACCTACCTTGATATAAAAGTCTTCAATGTAGCCTTATCAGCATTAACACAGGCTCTGTTCGAACCCTTAGCCTCATGCTCGTTAGTCCAATGAAGGTTGCCTTTCTGGGTGCCATTGCCTCAGATAGGAATAAAAGGGTAAAGTAGGGGCCCATACAGCTGATCTGCCTTTCACAATCTGCCCTAGGGACAAAGTTTTCATGAGATTACACCCAAAATTCACCCCCAAAGTAATCTTGGAATTCCATCTAAATCAGACCACACACTTGCCTGTCTTTGTCTCATAGATGAATGTCACCACTAAGGATGGGAAACTTCATTCTCTGGCTGTCCATCAAACTTTGGCTTTTTATCTGCAAAGGGCATCCTTTAGATCAGGGGTGGGGAACGTCCGGCCCGCGAGCCGTATACGGCCCGCGTAATGATTTGGTCCACCCCTTCGCGGGCCATACAAGGCCGTGAAATCATTTGTTCTGGACCTGGCAGTGAGGGGAATTCGGCGGCGGCGTGGTTCGGTGGGGGGGGGCCAGTGCCCGCCACCGAAAACCTTGCCGCTGTTTGTCCCTTTTCGGCGGCGGGGGGACTTCGGCAGCGGGCACTGCCCCCGCCGCAAAACCGTGCCGCCGCCGAATTCTCCCCTGCCACCACCGCGAAACCGCGCCGCCGCCGAATTCTCCCCTGCCGCCAGGGCCACCTTCAGGCCCTTGACATAAAAAAGATTCCCCACCCCTGCTTTAGATGATGACCTAGGCTATGTGTATCCTTTATGAAATGTATGAGAGGGGAACGTAATCTCTTCTCAGAGGCTTTCCAAATGGATTTCAGGCTGCATCCAGCTTTATGAGGGGTTAATTGCAGCTCCTTCCCCATAAGGTGTGATGGTCCTCTTGACTAGTGCCCAATCTGTACTGGTAACCTCACTTTGTTCACTCTTTCGGGAGACATTAGGCCATGGTGCAAACTGCTACAGGTGGTGGATCCTTCAGCAGAGCAATCCTCCAGTTGGTGGGAAGCAGGGGTCTTTGCAATGCTTAATTTGTAATGAAAGAGGTGCTAAGGCTCAAGTACTACTTTTACTTTCATAACTGATGTGGCAACTCGTGAGCTGCCAAGCGTAGCAGTGCCTAGACTCAGCCCTGGCACAAATTACGCACTGGGTCCTTGCACCCTCCTCCACAGTGAATACTGCAAGTCACGATAGGGACCATCACTTGGAGAAGAAAGGTTACCTGCAGTGCTTTGAGTTCTTCAAGATGTGTGGTCCTATGTGTAGTCCACTACTCAGCTTCCTGCCCCTCTGTTGTAGGGCTGTTCACAGTAAAAAGATAACTGGAGAGGCGGTCAGTCTGCACCACCCTTCATGCCCTCATTTCCAAGCACAAGGACGAGGGGAGGGGGCAGGAATGGATCAACGGACACTTCTGGCAAGGATCTTTTGGTTTCAGCTCCATGGAGTTCATGCACACTCAGAGTGGACCACAGATAGGGACTACACAGCTTGAAGAATTCCAGTTACTGTACAAGTTGGTTGGTTTTCTTTTTGCCCTTGACTGCTTATTTATAATTGTGTTTTATAGTAGAAGTATTAGGGCTTTCTTTGCTGGCAGACTTTAGCAAAAACCATGATGGCACCTGAATTGGAATGCCATAAAGCTGTAGTCTGAGCTGCCACTCATCACCCATTAACTTCTCCTCCAACCAAACATCATATGATTTAGGAGGAATCACAGGCAACTGCTTTGTGTCATTGCAATTCAGGCCTGGCAATGATCAGGCCAATAAAGGCCTCTAGCAAAGAGAATAAAGTGTGAACTGGCATTTTTTGATATTCAAATACAGGTTAAAAAAATACTTGGCAAGCTTTATGAATTGTAAAGGGCTAAAACAAAAAAATTCTTGCTTCACAGCTCATCTTTACATTTTCAGTATAATACAAATGTAATGTCTCACACCTACAACTGTAAGTGCACAGTCACTGCACGTGCAGTTCTAAACCCTTGTCCTTAAATTATTGTATTGTAACAAATGAATGCACTAACATGCACATTTTAAACGCCCTGGTTGAACCTTTACTTCCATGTAATTTTCATGATAAGATCGTTGAGAGTCACTAGCCATCAGTTTTTCACATTGTTTGATGATTTATGTAAATTCTATTACAATCAAACCTCTGACTGACACAACACTCACCACTTCTGGCTTTTCTTCTGGGAATGTAATTGTTTATGCCCTGCAAAGGAATTTGAAAGGGGAAAGGAGTCACAGAAATGTTGAACATTATACTCTTAAATATTCTGTCTTTTCTCTCCTAGTTCTGTGACGTGATAACGCTGTCCTGGCTAAAGCATGTATCTGGGAAAGTAGTGCGAGTGATGCTAGATTATGTTGATCATGTTAGCGTCTGCTATAAACTGAAAGCAGTCCTCAAGGAACAGACACTCTGGCCAGAAATCAGTTCCATTTTGAGTAAGTGTTAGGTGTTGAAAGTTCTAAAAAACCCAAAATGCAAGATGACACTACTTTTTGGCTTGCTTATTTGCTATAGCATCTTGGCATCAGTTCAGCACTTTTATTGATTCAGTGGGAGTTAGGTGTTTACTTACCTCGAAGACTCTGGCAGTTTTGCCTTGTCTTGCCCATCCTCAGAACAAAAATCAATTAAACTTCAGACTGAAGTAAAATTTCCAAATACAGTAGGCCTTAGAAGTGTGTGAGATAAAAATATTACTGTCACATCAGCAGTAGAATATACCTACTGTAATTTAATTAAATGCATGCACATTCAGTCCACAAAAATATATAATTATACTTTGGTTTATGTTGCTCAGGACTAAAAAAAGATTTTTCCTAGACTATCACTGATGCAACAAACTCAGGTCTTTATATAAAGTAATTCAGTAAATTGGTAGTTTCTTTCAAATTAGATTTTACTCTAGTCACAGAGCTGTTAAGCTCTTCTTACCTTGTCATTTTTTCCCCCTAGTAATTGCAAGCACAGTTAAATAAAAATGCAAGGATGACTACTGCATAATGGGGAAAAGTTAAAACGCACTAACAACCTCTTGTAGTCTTTTTTATTACTCTCCCAAATCTGTGCCTTGATGAAGTAATAGACAAACCCTTTAAGCTTTAGGGATAAAAGTACCCTCTGCCAAACTTTTCCCTCAGATTTAAGTTAATTTGTATTTCAAGCTTAGATTCACAGAAACTAGGCTAATGGCTCAGTTGATTGCACCTGCAAATGTTAGTTATGTATTTGGTGATCACTTACAAAGGGCCAGATCATGATATCCTTACACATATTGGATAGTAGCTTACTCCCCAGAAGCACCCATGATTTCAATTAGTCTGTTCAGAGTTAACATGCTATGCAACATGCGTAAGGAATCAAAAGCTGGACCAAATATCCTAAAAAGTTGCTTATGGCTATCATGCAAAAGTGAATACATTGTTTCTTGTTTGATTGTAAAAGACAATTTTTTTTTTTTTTTTTAAAGAAAATCCACGTACTTTGAAACATCTTTGTCGTCTGAAGATTCGGAAATGTATGGGGCATTTGCGTCTGCGTTGTCCCATCTTCATGACATTCCTTTCACTGCCCCATCGTTTGAAAGAATACATACTGTACAAAGAATATGATCTTTATGGACAAGGAAACTTGACAGGAACCTGTGGAGACTGAATTGCATAGTGGCGTCTGCAGCACCACATGCACTACCCCCCACCCCTGTGGATAAAGAGGCAGCCTAGGGAAGGTTGACTCAGCAGCACGAGCCGCATGTACCTGTCTCCTTATAAGGAAATGAAGTGACCCCACCTGCTGGTGCATGGTCAGCAACTGCCCAGGATAATTGTAATCACCTGGTTGGCTGGTTCATACCTGCCCGGGAAATCAGGAGCACCTGGTTGGCTAAACTCCAAGCCATGACCTTATAAGGTCATGCAGCAAATAGCAACAATGGGGCTTAGCCTCTGCTGACCGTGGGAAACTATAAAAGTTCAAACCCAGGTAGCAGAGGGCAGAGAGGAATTGAATCTACCTGGCACCCCGTGTATCTCTTGGTTGTGTCAGCTCGGCGGGCTGATGCATCTTCCCCAGCCTGCTTCACTGTGAACTGATCACTCACCGTGGCTCTCTCCCGTCTGCAGTATCTAAAGCAAACGGCAACTGAATTTGGCCAGCATAATATACCTGTATATAATGTTTGTGAGTATGGATTAACTGTTTTCTGTTGTGTTTGTCTTGTAACTTCTTTGGGGAACTCCAAAACCGGGCACCCTAGTGTCACATGCTGGCAGCCACGCGTTAATCCAGGAGAGATCACAAAACGCTAAAGTATTGTGTGGCACATTTTGTCCTTTCGTGCACGGAGTTCTCCTGCCCTTTGCTATCACTGTTTGCTGTGCAATTGCTTGCTGTGAAACTGTTTATTATAGAAATAGAACTGTTTATTATAAGGATAGAATTGTTTATTATAAAATAAAGGGTTTATTGGTTAAGCAAACCCCTAGAATCATCACTGTCTCGCTTAACCCCCCGTATCCCGAAGCGAACCTATCAGAGTTTTTCTCTCCGTTTCCACAGAACCCAGTAACCCGATTGCACAGAATCCTAGTCCTATCTTTTGGAAAGAGTATTCAAGCAGCCAAAGTCTTTGTATTTTATCAGTTCTTCTCCTCTACTGGGACATTACCTTTTATATGCTTCTAAAAACCAACCACAAGTACCTTGTTGAACATTTTTCTGAATAAAAAGGAGAAACTATAGTACAGAGTAAGTATTGGTACCTCAACATGCATCTCCAATAGTAGCATCCAGAACTTAAAAGCAATTGAAGGTAATGGCACTAATATTTTAAAGTTAACTAGCATAAATGTTTAGGTCAGCATTTTCAAACAGGTGGAATGGGAAGTGTCCTTCAAGAGGTGTGGCTCAGGTTGTAACCAGGAGTTCAAATTCTTCTCCAAACTTCCTGCATCTGCAAATCTGCTGATTCTACTTCCTGCTTTTGGAAGAACAAAATACTGTGACTGAGAACAGCCTACATTGTGGTATTTCAGTTTCTGACTAGACCCAGAGAGAGAGGCAGAGTCTTTTCCCCCATTCCCAACTAAGAAGAGCTGGGAGGAAGATGAAGTTGTTTGACAAGGTTTTGACTTAAGGTTTATTTCATCCAGTTAGCAAATTTCCAATTTTAAGCAGTAAAATGTGGTTAACCACCATGGAATTCTTGTTATAAACAGAGCACCAGGATGTAGTGAAACATTCAGGGTTTTTCATTTCAGAAGTCTACTTTCCTGCTAGATATGGTAGTTCCACATCTCGTTTAGTATTTAAATGTCCTGTCACCATAGTATTTAAGTGCCTATCTACATATAATATGATCTAGAGCCATCTTAATTTTTCCTCTTTAAAGTTTATAAAGATGTCCACAGATGTTTGGAGTGTATCTTGGACCAGATACCTCAGTTTCTCATCTCTTGCCATATTTTAGGGAAGAGCTGAAAGAGGTATTGATTGAACTTTTACATTGTATTGCATGTGTGGCACTGGAGTACCATCCAATAAAGTATCAATGCAGAACCTGGAATTCATAAAACAAATTATGATTAGGTCCTGTGCGTGATAAAATGGGAGGCCCTTTCTTTGATGGGACTTGAACATTTCAGAAGGTTACATTGGTGGATATTGTCGTCTGGTCAATCAGTGCTTTATGGGAGGAAAAGGCAACCCTGCTGTGCACTCAATAATCCTTTGTAGATACTTAAGTATTAATTATGAATTTGCACTCTAGTATAGTGCATTACATAGCTAAACATTTACAAACTCTTAATTTCTCAAAGCTAAGAACAGTTTCATGTGTGCAAAATACTGCAGAAGAAAACAAATACATAAAAATGAGCAGTTCAACAACCATGACTGGCATTAATATTTATTTTTTCATAACCAAGTTTATAGTCAGGTAAGTACAGATTTTTATTTATACATGCATTTGTATCACTTAAGTCACATAATTCAAAAAATCTGCTTTTCCTCCAGAAAAATCTATAAACCTTATAAAATACAGATTGGATGCTATGTTATGACCCGTCGCTTCTTAACTATTAAGCAGGTGAGAAATATGCATTAGTATCTGTATTAGTGGGTCTGAACATATTGGGTCGTGCTGGTATAACTTCTGTACCCATCAATTCTGTTCATTAACACAACTACAGTTCTTTAGCAAGTGCTATGCACGCATGTGACAAAACAAACAAGATGTGCATTAAAACAGCTAATATACAAAGATATTTTCCTTTACTGTTCAGTCTTTGATAGTTGCAAAAATAAATCAGCATCCTTCCTCTGTTTTTTTTTTATTAAGTACAATATGTGTTTCATTGAATATCTCAGTAACATTCCTCAATTACTGACAATCAAAATACATTTTGACAACACAGGGCTTCAGCTACGTGTGAAATTGTATAGTTAGTGGAAAAAAAACAAAGCCATATCAGTAATGTGCTAATTTTTTTTGGAAGCAAGCATTAGAAAAAAAGACTTCTACCACATGTTTTAAAACAAGTCTAATTCAAATGCAGATTATTGTACAAAGCCAACTTTGAACTTAGTAGTGAACTTAAAATCACATTAACTGAAGCCATTGCTAAACACATTTAATATCTATATTTCTGAGTTTAAAACCAACTATCAAATTGATATTAGGCTTAACCTTTGAGATGATAATTTCTTTCACACCAATATTCAGGGAAAATTTTAATAAGACTCCTAAAACATTGAAAAATTACTTATACATCACTAGAACAAGACCAATCCAATACATTATAGTCAAGTGATTTTGTATTTTACGAAATCCTTGGTTTGCATATAAACATCATTATGGAACACCAATGCAGTCACAATGACATAGTGACAATCTTTTCATGTCCAATTAGACATCACTGTAAGCCGATGCATGTAAAGGAACTTTTTGCATGTAAAGGAACTTTGGGGGTTCTAGTAAACGAGATTCTGTGAAAGAAAGCAAGGGAGGAAAGAAAGTCAAAAATGTTAATTACTACAAGGGACAGCATGTCTTTCCTGAATTCACTGAATACGTGAAAGAGTTCTCTCTTAAGAAACTGAGTAAGATGCAGGCAAGGACTGGAAATGCTGTCAGTTTTTATGAGAATTATGAAGTAATTCACTTGTAGGTATTTTGATTAAAGAAACAACAGATTTGTTATACAAATGCTTACGGGTTTTTTGGGGTGGGGACTGGAATACAGTGCATAGTGTGAGATGAGGAGTCATTAAAACAAAATCTTGATCTGCAGCTCTTCAATTTATGCAAAAGTGAAAAACAGACTACATGCAGGTCAGGAGAGATTTTTTTAATGTTTTGAGATGAGATTATTAATCACAAATTAAATAACCATACCTTCATGAGTTTCTTCTTACACTCAGTGCAAATGTCAATTCTAGTTTATAAAAATGCACCTTAAACACACACACGGCATATTTATATGCATGTATATCTAGAGTAAATCCACTGAAGACTCCAATTATCTCTAGAATTACTCTGAATGTATTCTGAATATCATATAATTAGACATCATTGACCAGATTTCAGAGGGGGGAAAATGAGCTCATTTCTGTTTGTTAGAATACTGGGTCTATGCCTGCCTCCTGATAGACCACATATGCAAATGACTTTCTTGACTGATTGCATTTATTTCCTGAGAGGACAAAACCACAGACCTTTTAAATTTGATCTCCTAGTTAGAATGGCATGTCAAAAGAAAAAAACTGTTGGTGGCTATGATGGGGAGATATACACAGTATAACACAATGTATTACATATCCATAAACACTTATCCTTACATACATACAGAATGCATGTAACAATATCTAGGTTAAAGATAGAAACATGTGAACATCAGGATTTATTGTTTGGTGTCTGTCACATTTACCACTTGGATGAATAAAACTGGATATTCACCTGAATAAAATTTAAGTCGACACAGTGCAAAAAGCATACTGACCACTTAACTAAAAAGCAAATGGTGACAACTATAAGGATACAACTTGGCAAGAAAAAGTTGATTAGTTCTCATTGTTGCCACAATGTATGTGTTAAGTGGCATTTTTAAACGGGTATTTCTAAGTAACTGAACTTTTAAAAGGCCAAACCTATTGGTTTCACTTGCTGCAGGACCATGGCTTCAGGTGCTGGAGATAATATTCACCCAACAGCAGAAAGCTGGAAGGCCAAAGTATTTACTAGAAGTGAAAAATGAATTAAGAGTTTCTAATCAATATTTCAATCTTACTCTGATAGTGATCTACCAATCATAGCAAAACACTAATATAGGAAAAGCCATGCCAAATGAGCTAACTTAAGAATATGGAGCTTTTATGTTAAGAAAAATAATAATATATATTAGTCTCTGTACTCAGACACCAGTCAATTGTTGTTATAAATTAAGAAAAATCTTGGCAAAAACACCTTTCCCCAATGATTGATTTTTACACAAAAAATGGTTAAAAATGTGTGATATATGGGAAAAAACACCTCGACAGCCCCAGAAGCTAACCTGAAACGGCTGTTGGACAGAAGTAATTACATTAGCAAATAACATACACAACCACACAAGGGTAAAGTCTTCAGGGAAAAGTCCATTCCAGAGGGCCAAACAGCTACTTGACATAGGCATGTAACAATAAAGCGCAAAGGTTATATTAGCCTTCATGAAAGCTGGATGGTACCATATTAATCTGTTTTATACAGAGCTGATCCATCCTTCAAACTGTTTACTGATAACTGGCCTAATTCTTCATCCTTCCATCTCCCTTAGCAGTGACCTTAGTTGCTTTCCAGATTATATATCAGTAGGCTCACTAGCCCTACCTACTTACTCATTGCCACAGTAGAAGTACCTCTACACAGCAAAAGCTGTGCAGGGGCTAGTCTACCTGAACTAGCTTGAATCCTGCAAATATGCATAACGGTAGGTGTGAAGACAGCACAATGCAGGTTTTGGCACAGGTAGTACAAGACCAGTACAGACCTTGTGTATATATTCTGCTTGCTCATCCATGCCACGCTATCTTCACTACTCTTGTACTTACAATAGCTGGATTCAAACTAACTCAGGTAGGCTAGTCCCTGCATAGCTCTTGCTGGGTAGAGATACCTTGAGATCAGTGCCCTGCAGTGACCCAGCCCACCAGAACTCATGTTCAGAAAAAAAAATGGTTGCTCTCAGTTGCTATGAGGGCAAGTGAGACATGCATGAAGGTGAAGGCAGGAAAAACAGGGTCTTGTACAAAATTACCAGGACATTCCCCAGCTATATGAGAGACTTGGGTGATTCTACCAGGGGAACTACGGCAAACCCCTTTGAAGTAGTTCTGGGTCAGAGATCAAGGCATTCTCCTTTCTCCAACATTGCAAACTCAGTATTCCTAGCCTCTCTCACTACTGGACTCATCTCCATCTCTTCACTTTAGCCTCTTAATCCCCTTGAGCATGCACTCTACTCTTCCTGCCTCCACTGCCTGCTCTTTTGGATCTCCTGAAATCTGTTTTTAACACTACGTAGGCAATGAAACTGCTATTCCCAAGTCTAAGGACCTCCCTTCTCCTGGAATCACCCGCTTTATTCAATTCCTTTCTTAAGGTACTTCCATCATCAAGAAATGGGTTTTCCGCTTCTTTTAAGTAGCTGAAAGAATCATTCTAAGATGCTAGAAATAAGATGCTTCTCGCTCTTCAATTATCTGGCTCAAACAACTATCTGTCATACCATTAATGTGGAAAAATAAACATGAAAGAGCTGCAATAACATCTGGTCACATTTTAAAGACAGACACTTCTCCCCTCTTATTCCTTGTAGAGTTCTAGGTTTAAGTAAGTAATATTTTATGCTAGAGTACTTTAACAAGAGATGAAGTAGTCTAAATATCTATGGCTCCCTGTGAGCCATGGACATATGGACTTAGAGTAACTGAGACACCTGGCTTTACAAGCAAGGGATAAGAAAAAATCCCCAAATTTTTCAAACTGTTCAAACATTCCCCTAAAATGGTTTCTGTGACATATGTAGAAGAAGGTTAAGCTTTGACCATCATGACTGAAGTGACTTGTTTAACCTACAATAAGGCTGAGGATAAATTAAGCTGTTTAGGTAGTGCTGACAATAAAACATTAAGTGGCCCCTCTAGGAGTTCATTATTCAGGTGGGATAGATGATTAAGTTGCTGGGAGTTGGGACAACTCAAAAGCCTTGAATGGAGCAAGACCCACCCTATTCTGCCTGCTACTTGCTGACATCACACCAGGCTATCCTCTCCTGTCCTGTAAACATGGCGTGCCTGTAGAATGGACCCAAGCATTTGAGAGCATGGGTTTCCTCCATTGTCTGTCTCCTCCAGCCTGGGTCCCACATTCCCTGATACAGATAATTTCCAGGTGGTGCTGATGCCTTCACCTAATCTGTATGCATGTGATGTCTGTAGGCTTCTGAAAAGGATATAAAGAAGGTAATGTATATTTCTTCCTAGGCCCAGGGCACCATCTCATTTCACTGACAGTTACATCAGGTAAGGTACCTGAGATCTATTATCATCATTCTGTAGAATCTAAATCTGAGAAGCGTAGTTTCAGTATTTTCCATCTGTATTGTTCGTCTGTTTCTGCTGACTGAATGTTCTCGCTACAATTTTGTATCAAGATACCAATTCAATGCTATTTGTCATTCCTAAACAGCATGCATATGCATTTTATCTAGTTAGCTATTTAAAAGCTAATGGGAACCCTAGAAACTGGTAAATTGTGGCCATTTGCCAGGATGCAGCCCAATTTAAGGATTAGTGCAGTCACTGGGAATCCCGTATTACAAAATCTTCAAATAGACGGGGAGTCCTACAACTCTTACTTTTTGGCAAATAATTTGTCTCTAGCTTTAGTCAACATCTAAGACAAAAGATGTAATCTATAATTCAAAGATGTTTATCTAGGTTAGAACATAGTTTTCTGAAGACAATTTTTGCATCTACCTTACAATACCATGTCAGGAAACAGCTCAGAGGATTGATATTAACCACCACAGCAAAAGGATACTGGCAGAATAGCCTACTACACTCTGCACTAATTCTATGTAGGTGTTCAGATAACCCTTTGATTGGTATGATAGTCCTAACAGCAGTGGGAGTAAACAATCCCAATTCTTCAAAATATCCCTTCAATAATAATAATGGAATAAAACTTAGGAAAAATTTAAATTGAATATCAAGAAAACTTCTTGATAGGTCTATTAGTTTGTGGTATTGTCTCCCACATGAAGCAGTGGTGTCACTTAAACTGGCCAGTGCACTAAGCAATCCAGCATTGGGAAATAACTAGATCACTTAATAAACTAGAAATAGAAAAGACATGATTTCATATATTCCTGTGGGTTTGGGGGAATTTTTACTTGGATTTTAAGCAGGTAGGGAAGGTAGATAGTAAGATGCAGTAAGCCTGAAGTAGGCTGTCACCTGGTCTGCAAGAAAACGATGCTGGTGAAAAAAATGAGCAAAATTAGACAGAAATTTAAGCAGCCATTGCGAACTGTGGAAATAGTAAGACCAAAGCTCCTGGTGCCATCCAGCCTTTCATAAACCTAGGATTAGGCACCAGGAAGAAAAATCTGCATATGCTGCCTTCGTATCTTCAAGTTGGCAAGAATAAACGGATAGTCTTCTATATTGGAGGACAGCCATTCCTGGAAATGGCCGTACATAGTAAATTGTATAATGAATAAGAAAGGACATTTTGGAACATGTAGGAAGCCTTATATAAACTGGAAAATATTCGTAAGTTGAAACTGACCCAGAAGTACAGATACATTTTCCTGTTTAGTACATTTCCTCTCATTACTGTAGTATACTAGATTTTCCCTGACACTGATACATTTATGTATCTTCTGTTCTTTGACTTCTCTATATACAATAAGTAGTGCAAAAATAAATACAATTCTCTTACATTAACTGGTTTCCTATTCAGGATGGAAAGGTCAATGCACATTTGATATTGTACAAAATAAGTTATGTACATCATACAGTTATGATGAAGTATGGAAATCAGGCTGAAGAGCTGTAAGCAGACATGTCTGAAAAATGCTTCATGTATGTAGAAAGTAAGATTAGTATGCTTGCGCACCCTATTGTCATTAAATATATTTTGCAAAATACATTTACATGCAATGACCCAAAAACCCACAAGCCCTTTCCAGTAAATTTAGTTAACTGGTTCCACGGTATGTGGATATTTAGAAGATCTTCAAAGAGCTAGTTGAATCCATTGTTTTCACAATACTAACATACTTTTTATTATAAAAGTAAAATCCAAGTACTCGACAGTTACTACAGTCCCATGACAGAGAACTGAAATGTGGTAATTTTAACTTTCAGGGGTACACACACTATTCTCATCAAAGTGAAAAGGTTTATATCACAATTCCCCATGCACCAAGATGCAAATTAATCCTTTTAAATCTTAAATGGAGCGATCTTGTTTGCCATCCAAGAAAGCGTCTTAAGTTATATTAAAGAGAAAACAGACAGTACCATCCAGTTCAGCATAAAACAAAAATTAAAATCTCTCTCATCAATCTAAAACTATTGCACATTTAACTGATGTTATTGAGGATTAATTTTATAAACACAAAAGTTCTCTGCAACAGTATTAGATACAGCTTAGCACTGTTTCACTTCAAAGCCCACTTTTGTTCCCAGCAAAGTGTTCTGTGTACAGCAATTTAAAGAACAATATTTCAGTGTACCGTTGAAGCTCGATCAGAAGACCAATTTTTGCTTCAAAACGGTTGGCTGCACATCCAGGTAAGTGAAAAAAAGTTTCCATGTTAAAGATAAGTTTTGAAGATGTAATTCTGTAGCAAAAAATGGCAACGTCACCATGCTTCCTTCTGACATACGGAAGAAGGTATATACTTATATTAAACAGACAAAGTTAGTTAATGAATATTTAAAAGAAAAAAACCAAAACATAATCTGGTCAGCACATTGTTAAGTCTTCTATATAATAAGCAGAACCTCCACCTCTACTTTTGTTTGTGTGATCTGTGCCATTTCATCACAGGTATGTCCAAAGATTCCAGTTTTAACAAGGTCAGTAACCTCATGCTTCCGACTCTTTTTTCTTCTTCCCATCTTCTCCCAAATCACTGTCTTCTGACTGGCTACTGCTAAGGACTACAAATTGTCCCTCTCCACTGCTCTGACTGGGTCTACTGGAAGCAGCTATCAATCGGCTCTGCTCCTCCAAGTCCTAATTTGGGAGGCAGGGATGGGGAAAAAGAAGGGGGGAAAAATATTCACTTCAGAACTTTCCATATTGAAAACAAATTCCAATACCCCTCTGAGAGAGTGAAAAATTATGTTATTTAGAGCTATACAGTGGTAACTTGATTAGTAAATGTTTGTAGGGAGGAATTTAAAAAATTCTTTAGGAAATCAAGAACAAATACTTCAGTGACCAGGGTGGACTTATTTAGAGCAGAAAGGAAACCTTGATTTAAATAATCAATTTTAATCTTGTCTTGCATTTGTACTTTTTAGTTATTTTCCTAAAAAAGGTTGATTTCTCATTTGGTGGTAACCATTAAAAAGTGTTGATTTGCAACTAAATTAAGTTTTTACATTAAAGTTGGTGCTTCTTTTTGCTAATCAAGAGGATATAGTTTATCTATACACATTAATTTAAGCAATTATGTAGCTTAAATTTACCTTTATTCATATTCTTAATTTCCACATTTATTATTTTAGAAAATAGTCGATGCATTTCTTATTTATTAGATTTTTTTTTTTAAACCTTGATTTGTGACACGTGGATGGAAATTCAAATTCAATTAAGTGCACAAACAGCATTTTAAATTTTTAAAAATTAATTAAATAAAAGTACCTAAATGTGCTGGATACATTAAAAAAAGTTATCAAAACATTTTCCATTTAAAACTCAACTGATTTATTAAAATATTATCTTTAGTGAGTGAACTGAACTAATGATGACCAAAATGTCCTTCAAGATTTTAGAACTAGTAGATCTCATTTTCTCACGCCTAGCTTTTATTCATAGACTGAAAGAGGAAAATAAGCTTTTCTGCTTTTTCAACTCCCATTGCTTTCAGAACTTTGAATGAACTAATCACTGAATTCAATTGGTTGAATAAACTGAAATGCAGAAAATATTCTTTGCACCTGCAGAAGAGGCTACTGCTGGTGAAAGCTGATTTAGTCCTTTCTCCAAACTCTGATTCCAGACAACTTCTACCAGTTAAGTGGTTTTAAAAAAAAAAGTCAGTCACAGCAAACATATACTGCTTAATTTTCTTTGAAATTTAAATTATTTTAACAGGCCTTAATATAGGTAATCATGATTTCAAATTTAATTTTAATAGGTTTTTTAAAAATATAAATGTATATTTTAATTTAAATTACAAATCACCTGGGCAGTAGCTAGCTCTATGTGAAGAGCAACAAGAAAATATTTTATTCTACTATGTAATGTATTCAGATTCCCAGCAAATTCAAATTCTAAATTGATAAGCATTACTGCAGCACAAGAACTCAAAGTTTGAAATACAGTTTGACAGTTAGGATGTTTGATGTATAAGATTTCATAACAGACCAACTAATTGTGGAGTTTTATTATTTGTTAATCTTTTTTAAAGTCAGGAAAAATAATACAACAGTAGGGTGGGAAGAAATGGTAAGATTAGGTTAACAATATTTTTAGAATTAATTTGAGTCTGCAAATAAAAGCTGATCATTCTTCAAAACAGCTAAACTTTTAAAGCAGTTACTATCTCAGATGAGTTCAAATGCATCATCTGTTGCATTTTACATGCATGTTTTCTCACGTTGATTCAGGCAGGATCTACACTATGATTTAAAACATTAAAGCTTGCTTACAGAATCAGATCAAGGGGTCCACTGTTGTGGTAGCAGTACGCTCAATATCTAGGGGAAGGCATGAATTTGCAAAGCTGATTGTCAGCATTGAAAATATGAGGCCTCTAGCCTACAGACTGACACACCATCATCATCCACAAACATCTTGGATATCAGGACACTGCCAACCACAGGGAAATTTTTTAAAAAGTTTAACTTTTACTGAAGTTTAGATTTAGGAATTAGTGCAGAAATAAAATTTTTCAGATTTAACCCTAATATACTTCCATAGTCTATGACACACACAGGTGTCAAAATCCAAAATTTACTACATAGAGCAATTTAATTTAAAAAAATCAAATTCAATGAGTTTCCAGGTAACACTGGTTTTTCTACTAATGAATGTGATGTTGTAGTTTGGGGTATTAGAGCCATGAAAGGCAGCATGAAGGTTAATGAAGAAGAAACTATTAGTAATAAATGTAATCGAGGCATACCTTTTCAATTTGCTTTTGTTTACTGAGTTCTTTCTGTTGTTTCTCTTTTACTCTGTCTATTTCTTTTTGTTTTTCTGATGCTCTACGATCCTAAAGAAATAAAGATATAAACGCTAATCTTTGTAAACTGGGATATATAAAACACTGCCACTCTGTAGGAGTTTCCTTAAGACAGTCATATCAATATTTGATTTTAAAAAGAAGTATTTATACCATTATTCTTCCTTTAAAAGACTTCTCTCTACTGAAATGAGCTGAAATTATATCTGCAATACCATTTGCCAATCAGTCTTAGTATGAAACCTATTAGATTTTTATCATTTCTTGGCAAGTTTAAAAGACACCTAGATACTATGCAAATAGGCTCTTCAGAACTTCTCAATCTACAGATTGCTGCCATACACATAGGCCTGGTCTACATTGGCCGTGGATTTTGGCAGCAGTCGACGGGAGATATGTAGGCTACGTCCAGTAACTTGAGTATCTCCTGTTGACTTCCTAACGTCTACTTACCACAGCGTCTTCACTGTGCAGCACTGATGAGAAATACCCTCCCATCGCTGCAGTTCTACGCTACTTGCCTGTGTGGATTTACAGAGTCAACTTCCGGGTTCGATTGAGCAAGTTTTTACTGCCGCTCAATCGAACCCACAAAAATCGATCCTGCACTACTGGCAGTGCCGCCGGAAGTGTAGACATAGCATAACGTATTGTGTACATACACGTGCACACATGCACACAGAGCTTTTTTCCTACTTAAGAATCTTACCAATTCTTCATGAAAAGCAATCTGTTTTGCCAGTCCAACAGAGTCACAAATCTAAATATAAACAAACGATTGAATATTCAGAAAGTATGAAAAATTAATATTTTTTTAAAATTAAGACACATTCCCACAACTTCAGAAAGACTGTGTATTAAAGCACTTTCAGACACTTGACTGATAACCTAACTTTTTTTAAACATACAAAATGTATACTTCTACACAATTTCTTCATATAATTTAAATGAGAGCTAAGATCTTGAAATCCACATCAGATTTGGAACAGATAGAAGTGTAACATGGGAATACCTTTTCCCCTTCATTGTTGGATTCAAATATATAACAGACAGATGTTGTATGGCTCTCAGTTCTCCCTCCTGAAGACCGAAGCACAAATCCAAAAAGGCGCTTATTCTCCTGGTGTGTAGCGTATAAGACTATACTGGGCAAAGGAAACTGCCAAAAAAGGATCAAATAATGGGACTTTACAGTTTGGTCTAAACATCTTTGAATACCAGATATCAATATACTGTAGCTTACTAAGATAACAAAATAAACACACACCCTCAGTGGAATGAATTTTATTATATCCTGATCAAATTATTAGATAATGCTTTTTGGCATGGCAGCAAACAAACAGAGGTTAGCAAAAACATTCAGTGACCAAACACATGCAGATCTTTCAAAAAGGTACATTGTGCAGAGAGTACTATTGAATTTGCACACAGCAAATGTTACAGTGAAGTCTGCGTTCCTATCTCCTTTCTAAACATGTGCATGCACACCCTTTTTCAGATACTCAGCTCTCACATACAAATTCCTTCTGGGATTACATTTTCAATACATGGTCGAAGCCCAAGGGTGGATTGTTTTTGAAAACTATGTCTTGAATAATTTCAACAATTTTGAGTTATGCAAGCAGGGGGGAAAGAAAACCCACACACATTTTTTTCTATTATGTTCAATTGACACTTTTGCACTCCCGTAATTAAAAAGGCTCAAGCTAGAAATTTCAAAAAAGATGGAAATTTTGAAGAAAATCATTTAATTAGTTTTAAAATTATGATGATTCAAAGTTAAAATAGGCATACCACAATTATTTTATTTAGGTGTTTTTGGAGCCCTAACACTAAAACAGTTTACACCACTGGGCACAGGATGAATGACCTTGTGTCACCTTTAACAGCTTACAGACCTAAGGCAGCTCTGCACTCAAGGCCTTAGAGCTAATGAATCTACAGGTGCTTTTAGAAAGTTTTACATATTTCATCTATAAAGGAGCCTTTAAGAAACTTAAGGACACATTTAAATCTCTTCAGCTCTCTAAAAAAGACCCAAAGAGATTAAAATGTAAAGCATTTATTACTGTTCATCTAACACACACTAAAAAAATTAAAAACAGAAATCAAATATGAAGTTAAGGTTGTTAAAGGAATGTTAATTTAGACATACTGAATATATTTTATATAAAGAATTCCATTGATTTATTTCAGAATGTAAGACATTACTCTGAATCATTAACTTATACAGATAAAAATAAGTTGACCATAAGACATATCATATATAAGAAATGCAGCATGGCCAATTTAATAATGCATTAGAACCATAACCTTTTGAATTTCCTGATTCATGTAACTGACCTCCCAACCTTAATGTTAATGTCTTACTCTGTACTAATTACAGAAACCTATCTTGCTAATTTTATTATGCTCTTACCATTTCAAATGAAAAAGGCACTGTTTGAAATTTTACTTACTCAAATTAAATCACCCAAAACAATGTTTTTCACATAGCCATTTTAAGGCAATTCAGTAAATTGATAACCTAAGTTTTGTGGGAAATCATTCAGAAACCTCATTACACAGTATCACAGTATTGTCCATATTTAAGAGCATGAAAATTGTATTCAAACAAAATTAGACGTAAAATAGAAAAAATAAAATTTGGTTGCTTTAACGTTAGCACTTAAATGACTTACCCTAAGCCTTGTAACTTGTGTCTGTGGATCAATTAACCTAAAAATGTTAATTAAACAAATCACAAATTTTACCAAATTGAAAGGGCCATTTCAAAACATACTTGTGGAAGTCAACTTCAGTAAAATGTAGGAAGAATACTTACTTTAAACAGTCACAAGTGACTAATAAATGTGATTCTGTCATCCTGAAAATGTTATGGATAGCCCGGGCTGCTAGAATTTGGCGCATTGTTTCATAAACAACATCTGGACTTTCATCAGATTTAACCTCCATGGAGCCAAGGAATCTTACAATAAATAACTGGTGAAGAATGGAATCTAAGACAGATAAGATTTAATAAGCTGTACCAATTCATTTCTGGGTCTTCCTATTTAAACATTACTGTTTCCATGACTAATTATAAAAATTATTTTAAAAATCCCAATTATACTTTTGATATTTGTTTATGAATGACAGATGCCATTATTGAAACAGCAAGTTACACATCTGTCTACCAAGTTTTTCCCTTAGGTTTGGTGAACATGAAAGACTCAAATAGACTTCCAGAATGTAGTCTGACCTGTCTCATCTGATGCAATATTTGCTAATGCAACCAACCCAGCAGTCCAGAAATGAGTGCTGAGCTAATAATCTTAGACACACCTGCTACGCATGAAGCACTCATATTTTAACTGAATAATGACATCCAAGTCTTAATTTTATAGGTTCTGTAAAAAGCAAATTAGTTCTGAAGAGTACTCAAATCAAGAATATTTTGTACGTAAGTGAAATCACGTTTTACCTTCCGTTTCAGATTTTTTGCCTCCAGATTCACCAAATGGGTTTGTACGTCTATTAAAAAATTAAAACATTAAACCAGGAGTCAGACTGCAAGAGCAACTGACATATCTACTCTTATTATGTATCAAATAAAGCAACATATAATAATTTCATCAATTAGGGTCAAAACCGATAGCTCACTTTGAGTCACAAAGACAGACTGACTAGATGTGGGTTTAAGACATAAGCTGCTGCATTTGAGTGGAGGGTACAAGATCTGGGGAGGAAATACCAGGTAGTATTGTCCCACTGTTGTGGTAGAAATGCAATTTGAGCTGCTTGTCTGCACTTAAACCCTGATGAGTCACTTAACCTTGTTACTTTTTTGCAAATACATGGTTTTAAGGGATAAAGTCTCATTGAATAGCTTCAGGAAGCTCAGCCAAAAGCTAGTCCTCTTTCAGAGATCAATTGAAAACAGCATGCCTTTCCCCACTTTTTCAAGACGTTGAATTACTCACTGCAGAGAAGTCACTGGTTTTGTCTCAAATGTAGCTCTCTGAAAACATCCCTGGGGTTTTACTCCTAGAGGGTCAAGAGAAATGTGGCTATTTCTGACTCTCAGCAGAGACATAATTACTTTGTTATAATAAAGTGAAAATACTCTAGGCTTCCAGTCTGCATTTCTCAAGAGAAGGAAAGCAATGTAAAAAGAAAATTTGGAGCTGGGAAACCAGCTGAAGCTCTCAAGGAGAATGGAGAAAGGAAAGGTATTCTCTCTTGGCTAATCGGCATAGCTCAAAACTCTCAGTGAGGACAGCTGAAAATAAGGGAGTTAAACTTCATATCCGCTTTTACTAGGTAACAAGTGAAGGTGACACTTTTTCCTATGTCAGCTATAGTCCTAGAATTCACTTTTGGAAGAAATCTGATATCTTCCTTCATATCTAATATAGAACAAGTCTTTCTTGTTCATCTGTGTGGCCTATATGATTGTTCATTTTTAAATTAATAATGAAATGTTTTTAAGTTAAACTAATTGAAAGTGGCGTGTGAACTTTTGATAATCATAGAATTTAATAATTAAATTCTGAACTAAAGTTTGCATGGAGAAGAATGTATAGAACAATAACAACTCCCCAAAAAAGAGATTGTTCATCTGTTCAACTATACCAAGGAAAACTCCCACAACCAGACTTTCTTGGTGCTCTGACATTTTCTGTCCTTCAAAATCAGAATAGGATAAAGAGAGTAAATTCTAAGCTTTTTGTGGTCTAATGAAATGCAAAAAAATCACTTAACAGACATACTTTGTATTTGTACCTGAAATGCAGTGATTTTTTTTTAAAGTATTGTGATAATGGTACTAAGACAGGTACAGCATTTTGCCAATCTATACCACCGTAGTAGTGGTTTTAAAAAAAAATATTTTTAGGGAAATACTGACTGCATCTCTATGTATTTTTCATTGCCTAGAATCCAGTTCAGGTCTCATCAACCTATTTTAATCAATATGCTGTACTTGATCTGATGCACTATTTAACAGAGTGATTATTCTTCTAACAAAAAGGGAAAATGAAACTGTCAAAAATGAGTTGACTAGAGTACTGTACATCATATCATCTTAATTGTTTTGTCTACGTAAATGCTAAGTTTCTTCACTCTGGTAGTAGACACTCCAACATGGGGTCAAACAACACACAACTTAAATATTTTTGTAATAAAACACCCATAACTATCTGACTTAAGTCACAAAATAGTTTTCAGTTTCCCTGAAATGAATGGGATCTACTATCAACAAACAAGATTAATACTTGAATTCTGTACATACAGTTCTGTAAAGGCAATGCACGGTATCTTAGCAGACATCTTATTTTGAATGGGAAAATAAAACAAAGAAAAACAAGGAGAAGAAAGATTTTGTTTTATATTTTGGGAGAACTGAGAGACAATTCTCAACTTGTCTGTATAAGATTACTCTAGAAGCCTAGATCATTTTCACTCACCTTTTAGATTAGGAAGAATGTCATCAGTATGCCATCATCACTTGGAGGCAGGGCTACCAAATTTCTCTTGAGTTTCCAAGAGGAAATACCCAAGGTGCTGAGCGAGCAAGCAATAGGAAAGGAAAATATACTTTTTAAAACCAAATTATTATAAAGTATCAGCTGTTAAACAGGGTGAGAAAAGCTGCTGCAAAACTGAAAAATTACATCTTGAATCTATTACAGTAAATATCTGGCATTTTCACAACTATGAGTGACAAAGATACTGTTTTGCAGACCTGCTCTCTGCATACTTGTGACAAAAAAGGTAAAAAGCAAAGACAATATACATGATGGAGTTGCTGGTGGGATACATTATCCTTACTTTTGTTTCTGTAATTGTAAAACAGAGAAATGCAAGGATTTTTATCTCACTGCTTCTCCTACCTGCCCGATTGCCCTGAGGCTTTTGCCTGACCAGGATGATCTTCACTAACTGGAGAAATTATGTCAAATTGTATAGGTGTGTCAGGGGCAACAAGTGAATCCAAGGAAAGTGCTGATAAAGTGGCTGATTCAGATCCCAGAGACCCAGAGCTATTAGTACGAACTGTGGGAGGACGAGATTGTCTAAAACAAAACAAAACAAAGAGGGATGTAAGCTTAGCGATAAATTAAACTCCACAGTGGACACAAATATAATATTATGAAACTTGGGAAAAATAAAATAAGACAAGTATTAGAACAAATTTAAGAGAAACAATTTCATTACAGAGTAAAAAGAAATGCAGTCCAGATTCCTGAAATTCAGTCTAGGTTCAATTTAAATCATTTACTACTCTCTCTCATCACCGATACAGTACTAACATACTAGAATGTGAAATAGCCTACAGCTAGACGTCTGATGCCAGTTAGAAATATCGGGAAAACAATCAAAATTGTCTAAAAAGTCAATAAACTAGCCACATGGCTTAAATGGTAAAGTACCAAAACTAATATACTGCTGCATCATTTATTTCTTAATATGCAGCATAGTACAGTAAAATATTTATCAAAAATGTGTTTGCTACATTGTTCAAAAACTTGTTTTTATCCTGTTGAAGGTTTTAAAAGTCATTGTAGGCAGCTAAAACCTTTTCTGCAAATCGTGTTATTTTAGAAGCCTTCACCCCACCCCCATTAAAAATGTGCTCTTAAAATGACCAACTGTTCTTTTACATACATTGTTGGCCGCATGCTCTCATGTCTCTGTTGGAAGGAAGGAGAGGGGGTAACAGCCTCCAGAGCTGATTGATTTACACGTGCAGCTATTTCCTATGGAATTAAAAGAGAGAAAAAAACCCAAATATTTTCTCCAAAATCAATTTAGAATTTTCAGTTTAAGTTTTATTTGCATGCAATATGAGAAATTACAAAATGAACCTATGCTGGAATCACACGTTCCTATGAATGGGAATGGTAAAACACTTGCACTAGTTTTTCTATCCTCTTTATTTTTCATTTTAAAATATACACACTTGCTTTAGGATATTGTGAATTCTAATAAAGGACTCTTTGGCAATGAAAATATAAAAATGCCAAAGTAAACAAACCTGATGGGGGAGGGAGGATTATTTGATAGTTGGCTCCGCTGGAAAGTGAAGTTTTCCATAAAGATGCTCACCACAATGATTTGTGATAAGCACAAATACAGACATAAGTTATTGAAAACCAACTTTTAGAATGTTATCTGCATTTTCAGTAATGCTAGTTTTTACTGTGCCCTCTTTTCATCTTTTATGTGGAAGAAATATGTATTACTTGCTTCTAAAGGTTTATAGTGCTGCCAATATACACTGATTTTCAAAACAAAGTTACATGTTTCCCGCTATGAAAAGCTTATAGTCGGAGATCTAAGAAATATTCAACTTAATTTCCTACTATAAAATTAGGTCTAGCAGATGTCATTTAAAACGAATACATATATACATTTAAATGTACTCCTTTGGGTTAGTTTTGGGTATTACAAAACAAATGATCAAAGTTACCTCAGGGTTTTCACTTAGGTATATCTGTTTAGAGATGTTGTTTATCGTACATATCCACTAGGAGAGAAAAATAGGAAGCATTAATAAGTCTATCGTAGGTTTAAAAACTTGCTTAAATATCTTAACTGATTTTTCTTCCCACCACCTACCCGCATTTAATGTGTCACTTTGAGTGACGCAAAGGCCCTATGCACTTCACTGAATTTGCAATGAAATTTACACCCTATATTATAATTTACCTCAGCTATCATTAAAAAATAATTCTAGACAGACTAAACTGATGCATCATCTTTCGGAGGCTGACGAAAGTTGCCGCTCTGAGATGTGAAAAAAATCAGTAGCCTGTGAACTCCATGCATCTGTACTTGGCAACACCTGAAGATGCCGACACTGAATATGTACACTGACCAGTTTTCCAGCTGATGTCCACTTGTCTGGGCAGCAACAGTGCATGGTGCTAGATGTACCCTCCATTTTGAAAGAAGAGTTGTTTGAAGGTGTCACAGGGTGCCTGGCCCCTTCAAGAGGGAATGGGATCAGTCCCTTGTGACTAATTAGCTTCCTCCCAGTAGAAGCTATTTAGCTCACTTGGTTTCACCTGAAAGCAACTCAATTTTCTATCAGTCCTAGCTAGGGAGAGACTCAAAGCTTCTCAAAAAGGAGAACAGAGTAGTGGAAGGAAACTGCAGGGAAACAAAGGATATTCTCTGCAGGCCCTCTGTAGGCAAGAGGGAGCTGCCTGGAGTAAGGAAGTTCAGGAAGAGGCAGCCAGATTCTCCAGGTGAAAGAAGAAACAGCAACAAGCTGCTGGAAGTTCCCCGTGGAGGACTGAAAGTCCCCTGATAAGGGAAGCAAAGAAGTGCTGCTGAAAGCCTGAGAAAAGAAAGGTTAGGGGAATTACCTTGGAGTCAGCTGTTTTGTCTGAAGGACAGGATTTTGAAAAAGCCTAAGTCGGGGGAAGTCCAGGGACACTGGGGAAAGCCCATGTTGGATTTAAAGAGAGAAGACCAGAGGGGATGGTTACTAAATGTGTGGGACTACTGTTTAATCCCAGGATGGTGAAGACTAAGTTTCTTCATTTATCAGGGGACATTGGGAAAATCTGGTTGTCTTCCACCTATAAGAGTGAGTTGCATAAGATGTGAGAAGAGTCTGGGCAAACAGCAAATGACAAGAGTCACGTGAGAATGTTTATGTTGTGACCTTTGGACTTTTCCTTAAGATTATAACTGGGTGAGTTCAAAGCCTGTAGGTAAATAAATCACCCTCAACAAGAATGGTTTTTCATTGAAAGAGTGATTAGTGGAACCTGAATAGGTGTGTTCTTGCTGCAAGGAGGATCAGGAGACCTCAACCCTTACAGAAGAATAAGGTATCTTGAATGTAGTCAGAAAGCAAACATGTTTTTTGTTTGAAACATGAATTTGTTTGTTTGATCACTCAGCCGAGAGCAATGAGACGTGCAATTTTCCTAGTAAATGCTGAAGGCATTATATGCCTTTCTATACTTAGCTTCTGAACTTCTTGCCAAGGATGCATGATCCTGTGCTTGCTTCTTAACTTCTTTCTAATGATAGTTTCAGAACTAACCTTAGCAAAGCCATTGAGAGAGCATGATTTTTACAAAATTATTTCTATGACCTTTAGACTGAGGACTTTTTAAACAACACAGTTTGGATGTGTTTTTCCTCTTGTTTTGCAGCAAGGCACTCAGAATATTTCATTTTGGGCTTTCCATACCTAGCTGACACGAAGGAAAAAAGTATGCAGTGCCCCACTCCCATCCACCCAGCATAAAAAGATATGCAGTGTTTGTTTCCCTTATTGCCGATAACTATGCTGGCCATTTTTAACTCCCAGATAAATCTATAGATCCCCAATGACAATCACTTTTGTTGGCATGGATTTTTTTTCCAGAGTAGTGACAAAGGGACACCTTCTTGACACCTGTCACAGTATGGGAAGAAAAAATATTTTGGTCCCTATTCACATTGGGTCTCCCAGGCAACATAAGAAACATTTCTTACATGTAATGATTTATCATCAGAAAATACATCTGAACACACATGTTCTTGCTATAACCTTACCTCTTCATAATCTTTTTTACTCTCTGCCTGTAAGATTGAAGACCTGGAAGAAGAGAGAACAAAAAAATTCTCAGGCTCACTTATTTGAAAGAAAGAGAACCTTTCAATTACTTTCTTGTCTGGAGATAAGTTTTCCCCTTGATACATGCATGTATCTCGTACTAACAACACTGTACATACATAATAAATGGAAACTAGATTTAGCTGAAGATCCAAGTAATCTTATTTCTATGCAAAAATCAGACAAACCTGCTAGCTGTGCATATATAGTAACTGAGCAGGTGGGTACTATGGTCTGAAACAGGCTAGATAGTTTCACATCTATAGGTATGTCTACATAGCAATTAGATGCCAGCTGACTTAGGCTTGGGGCTGTTTCATTGCTGTGTAGACTTCCAGGCTTCTGCTGGAGCGTGGGCTCTAGGATCCTGTAAGGTGGGAGGGTCCCAGAACTCAGACTCCAGCCTGAACCCGAAAGCCTACACAGCAATAAGACATCCCCATAGCCTGAGCCCTGCTAACCCCAGTCGGTTAGCACAGGCCAGCCACGGTGCCTTGTTGCTGTGTAGACAGACATACCCTATGGCGGTACAAGGTTTCTTTTACTAACCTAGAAAAAAATTTAAAATGGTTTCAAGTATAATAGTTCAAGGTGAAAAAACTGGCCAAATTGTCATTCACCAGAAAAAGAATGGACTGGAAAATAGAATGATTTGCCTTAAACTTAGATAAACTTCTTGTGCACTTGCTTCAAATATTCTAGCCATTCCAAAACATACCAAAAATTTTTTTGAAGTTCAGTGCAAAAATACATTGGACTTTTTTTTTTTTTTTTTTTTTAAACCTCTAGGGAAAAAAATTCTTGCCTGTTTTAGAACTAGATCTCAAGTAAGATCTAGTCTACATGGAGAAATGAATACTAACTTTTTGCCATCAAAAGATGTTATCTGAAAGCAGTATCTTCTGTCCTCACAGTCCACACCCATCACGG
This sequence comes from Emydura macquarii macquarii, assembly GCF_026122565.2. Lineage (NCBI taxonomy): Eukaryota > Metazoa > Chordata > Testudines > Chelidae > Emydura > Emydura macquarii. The sequence continues at coordinate 11,912,703 of NW_027131105.1, read as the reverse complement.
AACAGTTGTCTATATCCATGACAAGTCCTCCAGCTACGTCACCTCTTGCCTGACTCATTAGGTTTCCACCTTGAGTGAAGTAAAACTGTCTGTCCCAGCTGGAAGACACCAGCCCAGTCTTACTAAAACAAGAAAGGAGACTCTGATTTAGTGGATTACAGTTTTAAGACAGACCCCAATTTAGAAAAATACAAAAGAAATCAGAAAAACAAGACCTCCAAACCTTTTGATAGTCAATAAATCTTAGATTAATTTATAAAACAGTTGGTTTCTTCACCCTTTGTACTCTTACTTCAAATTAAACAGGTTTAAAAACCCTACAGTTGTACAATGAACCATGTAAAAGTAATATGGTAGCCAACTGTTACAACTCTAAGAAATTTAATTAGAAGTAAAGGTTAGAGCAATTGTGTTTTGATCAGTGGTGTTTAGATTGTTGCTTTATGGGTCACAAAAATAAAATCCTTTCCCCTTTCATGCTAGTATCAAGAGTTCTTTAGCAACAACAATGCATTTTGTGTTAATCCGCTGAGAAGACTTAATTTAGATGTCAAGTGTTAATTTCAACATAGCTAACTAAGGATCGGCCATTTTCCACCCAATTTATTTCTTTGATTCACAGGAAAAGACTGCAGGAGCCACAGACCACAACATACAGCTCTGGACACCTCTACAAGAGGAATTTTATGATAAATAAATTGGGGTATTACACTGAGAATACCTCAGACTGGAACTTTATCGTTTTGTTTTTGTACAGGTCTCAATTCAACATTAGTTACAAAGTTGTCCCATTTAAATCATTCATAGTTCAAATTCAGGAAAGTAATTAATCTGCCTTTACGTTTTCGTTGTAACATTAAATAATCTGATTTTTATAAAGTTCTCTATGTAGGCAAAACACAGTATAAACTGGGAACACACAGTTAACTTTATAGCTTTCATTCGTATTTAACCAACTGTAAAATTCAATAGGTAGCATTTACATATGTGGAAAAATAACGTCTCCCTCCAGCAGGCCAAAAAAGCACTCCTTTAAATTGCCATGCATGTTGTGTTTTCTTATATTTAAAAAAACTCTTATTCTACTGTAACCAAAACTTTTATCCTGAAATTGTATTTTACATAGATGAGCAACACTATACAGTATTAATCCTTCAAATACAGGGTTTTTTTGAGATTATATCCCAATTAATAATGAAGAATATTTCATATTTCTTTTGTAGGCACAAATATCAAGGGGATTAAGTTTCATTAACAAAGCAACATAATTACTCTAACCACGAGATGGAAATCAGGAGGTCTGGGCTCTATTTCTGACTGCCATTAGGTGACTTTGGGGAAGTCATCTGATTTCAGTCTCTCTATCTGTAATATGGCATTAACAACACATACATTTCCCTTTAAGATCACTGAAATGAATAAATGCAAAGTATTAATAGGTGGGTCAATTACTAAAACCTAGAAATTAACGCCAACTAATCCACAACTCACATCTCTCACATGAGAATACAAAAGAAGGAAGCATGTCAGCTCCATTGTGGCTTGTTCAATTTGACCAATTAAAATGTTTATGTACAATCCGTTTTTATAAATATCACTTCCTTATCCAACTTGTCTTTTTTTAAACGAGTAAAGTTTTTTTTGACATTTTTAAATAATGGTAGGTAGCTTACTTCCTTGCATTAAGATAGCCAGCTTTCCGTGTTAGATTTCTATGGACAGGATATTTTGTTGTGTCAGGATCTGGTAAATATAATGGATCACTGGCTACTTCCAAGTCCTCTATGGTCTGCTGCATGGTTTCCACCTCACAATCCATTTCCCTACGAACACTAAAATAACATAAAATACTATATGTTATTAACAGAGATGATATAGCAGTAGGTAGACTCAAAAAGAAAATTAGTGAAGGTGCAAGGAGGAAATTTTGTTAACCCAGTAACATGCATAAACCACAGTCCGCCCCTGGAATACCAATTGTTATGCTCACTGCTGAAAGCAGCTAGAAAGGCCTATCTGAAACCTTAGCACAACTAACAGGCCAGAGGAGAGAGGGAAATGAGCGACCACAAGGAATAAACATGACCCTGTGCCTTCCTGACTTGAGCTTTTTTCCTGAAGCATGTGGTTTTGCAAGATGGAAAGTCTGGCAATAGTTAACTATTGCTCTGCAGCTGGTTAACTGATGGAGAACTCCACACTACAGGCTGGAGAACTCCACACTTAACAGAGCTTATTCATCAAAAAACCTGCTGAGCAGAAGCTATGTAATACAAACAAACTGAGTATAAAAAGAAGAAATCTGAGCTCAGTGGACACAAACACTTGGACACCTCTCAAGTTCCCCTGCAGATGTAAGGTTGGCCAGTGGATGTCTACAGTTATCCACTCAAGACTTCCTCAAGATATTGGGTAAATATGAATCTGAGGTTAATTTGGGGTGTTCTACTAACCTGTTCCGGACGTGTGTAAGTGCCAGAAACTAAATAAAGTTAGAAGTTTTGAGTGAAAGCATTTTTGTTTTCCTGCTTACATCAACTATCAGCCATGTCCCCACTGATTTATTTCCTGCCACTCCCTCACAAAGAAGTAAAGTTATCAAGAGCTTTGGGTTAAAAAAAAAACTCAGGTAACAAAGGCAATATTATGTGTTAAGGATACAATTAAACAAGGAAAAAAACCAACTTACTTTTGTACACTTGTGCCAATATTGGTTAAAAATTCTTCCAGCTGCTCAGTAAGATTTTCTGAACCCATTTTAAAGAAACTTATCTTTAAAAAAAGAAAAAGAAAAGAAAAGAAAAGAAAAATCATTCATTTAACAAATCAAACAAAAGCTATCTATTTTGGTTTTTAAAAAGCCTTAGTAACAGATCCAATTGTAGGAACTCTAAAATCCTTGGGACATTCGTCTCCTAAATCTAATGATTTTGGTACATGTCCCTCATGCCCCAGCACTGCTCAGACAAGATATAAACAGAATACAGTTGTACCGTTTTGCTTTACTGTAGAATCCATCCAGATTTAGTTCTCCCTTCTATGCTCAAGATGTGGAAGAGAAGCAGTATTACTCATATTCAAGAAGAACATGGAAACATTTTAATCACAATGTGGGGGTTAAATAATCCTTTTATGAAGGGAAGGAAGAGGAAGCTAAGTTCCTCTGGTAATGACATGTTCTGACAAGGTCTCTGTATTAGCTTGTTTCTAAACAAATTGACTGTTTGAGCACACAAAGTACTTTCATTGCAACTCCACGTAAAACAGATCTTATGGGTAGTTCTGCATAAAAACAAAGTAGGAAGTTGGTATATTCCTGGCTCCAGTGATGTCTGGGGGGAGTTTTGCCATTGATTTCTACATAGACGGCACGTATCATAGGCCAAGGGAAGCTAAGCCTCCCCAAACAGTCAAGTGTGGCCCCATCCACACTACACCCAAGGCCCCCTCCTGCTTCATCCTGCTCTTCCCCCATTGCCGCAACCTGGGCTGCTCCTCTTCCCACCTCTCTCCTGAAATGGGTGCAGCCCAGGCTCTGGCGGTGGGGAGGGGTGGCGGGGGCTAGCCTCCCCGAATGCGGAGTTCACATGCCTCCCATGGATGTCAATGAGGTCACGGTTTCACCAAATGTGTTCACATATCAAATAAAGTGAATGATGATTCAAGTTCCTTTTAAAAACTTAGTGAGAGAGGCAGACAGTGATTTGTCATACTGTCTCTGAACACATATGTAAAATAAATGTGAATTGTCAACAACTATCTTTAGTAAGTTAGCAATTAAACTGAGCTAGAATGATTGTGAACACCATTTCAGTGCCACCACCATTCCTGCAGTGATAAGATTGCAATGACTGACTCTAGGGCTACGTCTACATTTTGCTGCAGTGAGAACGACATGGAGGTATGAACTGCAGAGGGCACCAAACTGTTGCAATCTTAACTGCCCATGTGGACGCTGCTGGCATGAACTAAAAGGTACCTAGTTTGCATGAACATAGTCCTCTTTCAAACAGGATTATGTTAACACAAATTAGGTATCTCTTAGTTCACACCAGCATCATCCCCCTCCATGGGGCAGCTAGATCACAACACTTCAGTGAGCTCTGCAATTCACACCCATTTAGTCTGTCCTGCAGTGTAGACAAGCCCTAAGTCTTTTTCAGAACAGCTGCTAAAGGAATAAGTAATAGTACAAGCTTCCCCATATCATTCCCTCAGAACGTGCTTCAATACAGAACTGCAGGAACCACACACCTCTTGGAGGTGAGAAAACCATACCATTGCCATGGCCATTCAGTTTTAGCTTCTTTGAGCATCAGTGTCAGAGATTTATTTAGCAGTCACCAACAATGCTGTGAGGAAGTTCCTACCAACAAAGTGTTTGACATTCACCTGAGCTTGCATATACCCTAGCAAGGGTTCCAGCATGGCTATTTTCTTCTTGTACTGAAGAGTATTTAATGCACAGAAATAATGCATCATGGTCTGATGCTGTTTCTTCTTGGAAGTATATACATCTTCTGTAACTTCATACTTGACCTAAAGAAAAAAAAGTGACAAAGTTTGTGACTCAGTGTTTAGCATGTGCTTTCTGTACAGTTTATTGTCTAGCTATACCGAAACAAGGACAGGAGACATATGATATGGTTTTAATCAGGCCACAACTTTATTATTAGATGTCTGGGACTAGTTGGCAGATAAAAGTGTACAGTGCAGATAACCCTATGTTCATTTAATAATTACACAGGGAGCTTCTGCGAGCTTCTGCCAGCTCCCCCTCTTTTTCCATCCAGGTCTCCTAGCCAATCCACTGCTGGGACCTTACCACCAGCCCCCCACTCCCCTGTAGGAGGCTTAAGGTCAGCTATAAGAAAGCTGGGGTTGGCTCTCTGCCATATCATTCATAGGAGCACCAAACCCGTCCCCAGTTCTGTTCCTTTAAGGAACACCTTTTTAAGTCCTGTTCCAAGCAATTTATCCAGTCACCGTATACCTTTCCTCTGGAGCACCTGCACTGGACATCTGTTCCACACTTACGAGTTGCGACATAGTCTACCTTCCTTCATGCCATGCATAAACAAAGCCCTTCCTGAATCCGCTGTGAGGAAGGTGAAAAAAACCCAACTCCACCTAGGCCAATCTGGTGGTAAGGGGAAAAATTCCTTCCCAGCCCCCCTAAAAGAGGGGGTGGCTACTGCTATGTCCACAGCAAGTATTGACCAAACCTGGTATTTCACTACCTAAAGGGAGGATGGGTGCTGCCTCAAGCGCAGGGCTGTACCTTTCAACTCTTCTACCCATCCAGTTCCCAAGGGATGTGTCGTGCTGATCCCTTGTCCCATTTTGCAGCAGTTTGACCTCTTTTCCCCCCATTCCTCTTCCCAGTCATAAAGCACTGTTCATGTCATTCGGCTGGCCAGCCAAATTGCCCACCACTTAAGGGTGGAGGGCGGTCATTTATAAATAGCAGTGAAACACTACCATTCAAGAAATCCACCATACAACAGAAATGGCACTTTCCCCCCACGACTCCTTTTCTAAAGTTTATGGAAGAGGAATCTATGGTAACCAAACGCTGCAATCTGTTTTTCCAGCACTGAGAAGTTCTCTCTTTAACCAAATGTACCTGAATAAAATATTGTATCCTTAGACTTACATTTTAAAAATATTACATGCCACTTCTACAATGCAAAAACAGCTCTGGTCTGCTGTACAAAGATATCTGGACTGTTAGAACCTGAACTAATCAGACTAAGTAAAGTCGATTCTGTTGCATATTATTTGCCATCATTGGAGATTATGTCCATCCTAGAACATTTTGGTTTACGTCCTCTAAAGCAGCTGCTTAAAAGTAAATCTCACAAACCTTTTCATTCTCTCTTCTTTTTGACAGCCGACTGTATCTGTTAATGGCAGTATCATGATCTAAATAATAAAATATTTAATATCTTATAGTCATTTAATGAATTAAACAAATGTATAACATAGAAAATGATACAGCAATGGACACAATATTTAAATTAAATGAAACAAAACAAAATCATTTTGATTTTTAATGGTTTCTTTCACTGACACTGGGAACACGTGACTCCCCAAAATTAAAATCTCAAACTTTTTAAAAATGAAATCTCATGGATAATTTTTGTTCTCTTGACTATCATTCCACTACTCTAGCTACCTCAGCTTGAGACAAATTCTAAACAGTTATTCAAGTATCTTCATAAAAATTAGTAACAGAAACTGTCAGACCAAATTTCCCTATGTATCTATTATTCTTCAAAGTTGTCAAGCCAGTTTCTGAAATGGAGAGGCACTTTTATTAATAAAACTCATTTTCATATTGTTCTATAAACAAGATTCCATCTAAAGCTTGTCCCATTTATTAGCATATAGGAAAAGGATTACGAACATTAAAGAAACTGACTAAACAGTTCATTCTCTGCTATCCAACTATATTTTAGAACTAACATTACCACACCTAACAGATAAATATCAAGTAGCAATTTTAGAGAACTAAATTTTCATTAATTAAGCCAATCCCTGTTTCACAGAGCAAAGATAATTCATAAAGCAACTAAGAACTAAACAACAATACACTTTTGCCATTCTATTTTCACTATATTAAGTGTTTTGTTTCCATCAATTAGTAGTAACTAAACTAATTTTCAGCTAGGTTTTCTCTAAAGTATTGTAAGTAAGTGTCACAGGCTGGCCCTTTAAAGGGGAGTCAGGCCCAGCCTCACCTGTGACAAAACAGTTACCTTCTTAACTGATCCTGATCATCTAAGGGATCAAATGGCCCTGCTCAATTATTAGATGCAGCCAGGAAGGGGTCATTGGATGACTACAAAGGGCAAAAAAAGCTCAGTTGGAGGTGAAAGCTGCAGAAGAGCAATTGGCTCCTCTGGTAAGATCTGAAGAAAGGTAATCCTCAAGTACATAGGTTGGAGAAGGAGGCTGGCTCCTATGGCTGGCCCTGGAAGATGGGAGACTCTCAGAGGAAAAAAAAGCCCTGAAAGTCAGTGCTTTGTAAGAGCAGGAAAGAAATGAGACCTGGGCCCAGGAGAAGCGGAAGATCCTTTTATTTATGTTGCATTCAGGACTATTGTCTTAGTTTGTTACTAATGCCTTGCCAGGTGGAACTGAGAGAGATTACTGTCTGAGTTTTCTGGGAAGTGGGGGTGGGGGACTGAGGCAGGTTGAGTAGTACTATGGCAGGGCAATGGAGGCCCACCTTGTCACATAAAATTAGCTTGTTTGGATTCCAACTTTCAATAAACCTTTTGAGATTCAAGACTGGGATTTTCAAAGAAACCTAGGGATGCTTTGTACATGGGGAAAATTCCTTTTAAATCCCCACCCTATCACCCTGATTTTATATTCTGTCATACAAACATTCACAGTAAATTAAACTTTTAAGGTGTACTTACCATTGCTGGCAATTTGGAAAACTTCTTTTAAAGTCAATATCTCTGCAAAGAATATAATATTTGTATAAGAGGCCAACATCAGAAGAAAATAAAACATAAATAATCCTTTCTGAAATTCACCAAGAGCTATCTGGATTATGACAGAGCTTTTGTTATTCCTTCAATGTAGTTTTACATCATTAATACAGAATGTCTTGTATTAGGAATTTTAATTAGTGTTTTTTTTTTTTTTTTAAAAACTTCACTGTATTTTACATATTTGAGGCTAATTTTCAATAGTCTGTTAAATTTAGTATGCAAGTAAAATCTACCATTATTAGCAACTTCAGATTATTAATGAAGTGCATTTTTTTTTTTTTAAATAAAATACAGTGCTCACAAATCAGGAACTATAAGCATTTGCTACAGCCAACTATTTCACCAGCAGTGTCAGACAAACCACCTTACAAATCCTGACCTATTGTTCTGTTGGGGTATGAGACTGCCAGTCATTACAAGTTTATATGGTGGCCTAGTGATGTGGAGAAACATCCTTGGGGAATAAGATACAACCTACAAATTATTTAGATCTTTTAACTGAAACCTGGGTTATTGCTCGGATCACCAAATGTGAAAGGCTATTGCAAAAACTACATCCTGAACAGGTCTGTTTATTTGCAGAAAGAAATTAACATGTTTGTTGACATGACATAGGGTTAATTCCTTTAAACATGAACAAAGTTTTGTAAAATATTTGTTTAGTAGTTCCAGTGTCAATGATTTACATTAAAATATACCAAGTTTGAGAGAGCTGGAGGTATATTCAGGTGTGAATTAAATGATGTAGCCCGTAATTAGATAGAGCAAGAGCTATTAATAAAAACCTCTATTTGAATCAGTTTGACTACTCTACCTTTTAGATCCCTTTCTTTAAATTGAGTAATGGGAAACATCATGGCATCAGCTAGTTGGGTTGAAAGTACTGCATGACAAGAGCTGAGCTGTAAAGGGAAAAAACAAAAGAGCACATGATCAGCTATGTAAGTAGTTTTTGGAAAATATTACTAATTGCAGTTCCTCTTGGATTTAATAACTTCCTTGAACGAAGTTGCTTCGGTATAAATTTCACTTACAGATGACAAGCAAGTCTTTAAAATACCTTTCCTGAGCTTCAGCCATGTTTGCAAACTACTTCAAGCTAAAAAGGACATTCAATGCAGAGTTTTAATTTTAAATGTGTTAAAAAGTAACTAAGTCCCCCTCAGCCTTGCAACTAGGAGCATAAAGCACAATTGCAGTAACTTGCATTAAAGCTTTGCAGGCCCCCTTTAGGAGATCTTAAGTTTATACACTGTGTATTAAGTTTATACATGTTTCTGTATCTATGTGGAGGAATGCCAAAATACACTGAGACCCTGCAGATGTATGTTACAATAAAGTAGCTCAGTATGGAAAAGACTGATGTACGGACACTGAATTAAGAATTTAGCTTTTTAGATATTTATACCTTTTCTTGGTTTTCAATAGAGCTGACTGAAAAAAATCATAATTTCTCTTCTCTGGGAAATTTAGACATTTCTACTTTTTGTTTAGAACTAGAATTAGATGAAGGGGAATAAAATTGACATTGGAAGCTCCAACCCTGAGGATCCTGGCTCAGCCATGGCTTGCAGGGCCTGTAAGCTCCCCGCTCCTGGTCAGGAGTAGACTAGTGGGGAGTCATAACCTTAGAAGCCTGGGAGCCAGAGCTGAGTTGGAAGCCCCAGTTTCCAAGGCTCAAAGCCCCCATCTCTGCAGCAGAAAGCCTAGAAACCCTGGGACTGGCTGCATGTTGGGGCTGCCCCAGAGACATGGACCCTCAGCTCCAGGGCAGTCTGCAGAGTGAGGCTGCCATGGACTGTGGAGGCCCTAGGGCAGTCTGCATAATGGCACTGCCTCAGACCCTAGAATCCCAGATTCCCCAGCAGCCCTTCAAGCAAGCTATCAGGAAACAAGGCTGGGTTTTATCAGAACCTTGCCTGTGGTTTATCGGAGGACTGAACCACACACTTTCTGCAAAACATTCTAGGTTTGATAAATCTGCATTTTCCTACAAAACCCTGATTCATCAGAAAATTCCCATCCAGCTGTAGTTTTCAGGACTCCATACTTTCATGGTTCTCCTACCTTCTCCCTCATTCCTTCAGCGTGTACTTATCTGATCAACAACTTTCTGTGGGAGTTCTACAGAACTATGTTTTGGCCCCTTCTTCTTCCTTTACATACTCTTACTCTCTTGGTTATCTGACTGGCTAAAATAACTTCAATTGTCATCTTTATGCTAATGACTCTCAAATCTACCTCTCGATCTGTCTTTCTTCATTCAATCCCACATCACAGCCTGTCTCTTCATCAACTTAAAATTTAACATGGCTAAAAGAATCCCTCCCAAGTCCTCCCCATCCCCCCATTTTATGTCAATGTTGACAACGCCACTATCTTTCTCTATGGCCCATGCCTGTAATCGAGGGGGGGGATTGGAGGGGAGAAGGGCGGAGGAAATCTCTCACTTCTTCCTTTCTTGGCCGTAACACCCAAGCCATGTCCAAATGGCATAGCTTCTTCCTACATAACATTTTCTCTTTGTCTGCACAGCTAAAATTCTCATCAACATCTAGGTCTCTGACACTGAATGTTGCAACCTGCACCACCCTTCTCTAGTCCAATAAAAGCAGTTCCCTATGATTCCCACCATGATATCATCCCTCTTTGAATCCCTCTATTGGCTGCTATTTTACACTGCCTCCAAGTGAAGCTTCTTGTCCTCATTTATAACACCTCACAACTATGTATCTACAACTTTCTGCTCTTCTACCTTTATCAAGTCACTTCTCCATCATGACAATAATGGCAACTTTGATCATTTAACCCCTCAAACACCATCACAATTACTGCCAGTCTACTCCTTATGCATAGAGCATCTTCCCCAAGCTAATGTATAAAGCCTCAACTGCCTTGTCCTCCTTCAAATCCCTCCTAAAGATCCATTGTTGTTGTGATGCCCACATGAAATAGCCAAATGATAATGGCTGGAGAGAAAGCCAATAACAGTTCCTGGTAAAGAAGTAAGTTATGGAATTATCAATGTACAGAACATTTATCTTAAGCGTGCAAAATTATTATTACCCTTTTCTTCCCTATCCCGTCCAACTTCCCTCCTATTATGTTTTTACATTCACTTGCTTCATCATGTCTTCAACTGCTCTGCACTGGTTTGGACAAGAATGGCATCTTCAAATGTCTAGTAAAACGGGGCCCCCGTTTTAACTGTAGTTTTTGGGTACTACCCTCAACACTAATTATCAACAATAGTGTATGTCTGAAATTTCCCTTGATTCACCTTGATGTGAATAGATTTTGAAGAAAGTGGAGTCAAATTATATATACAACTAATGCTTATAATATAAATCTGGTACCTTCTAGTTCTGTAAGGTAACAATTTTTATGGCAGATGCCTACAGAAAGTTACAGGAAATAAAAAGTACATTGTTTAGAAACAATGTAATCTTACATCACTAAATAGATTCTCTATCTTCAGGCCACACATTTTTATACTGTGTCAATGGCATATAATTTAAATGCTACCATTATTAATAAATAAATGCTATTTCTGAATGCTCATTCTAAAAAAAGCCAAGAATGATAGTCTATAGATGACTAACAAAGGTTAAAGTTAAGCCAAATACATTCAAACACTTGCCTCATCTATCACTTTTGCAAATTGTTGTAGGGTAGAGCTCATAACTTCGTCGTCGCCCCCTAATGGAAAACGCTATAAAAATAAAAAAGAAAATGTTGACACATTCTTGTGGATGACCGAAGAAAGCTGTAAGCTAAACAACATTCTGATTGTCTAATTATTTTGAAAGGCAAAATATGGGAATTTGAAATACCCAAGTTTATATTCAGTAACTGTAATTAAACAATGCTCATTACAAATTATGGCAGGCAGATTATTATTTGCTGGCATGGAATTTACATTTACCGTAGTTACATGACAAAATCCTTGAGAGCATGAGTTGCTTGGTTATACCATGTTGTAATAAAAACTGCTGCAGTAAGTAGCTGCTGTTTCCTTACAGCAAGAGACAGCAAAATTAACTGATCCTAATTTTAAGTATACAGTATAGTTGTAGCTGGGGCAGTCCCAGGGTATTAGAGAGCTAAGATTAGTGAGGTAATATCTTCTGTTTGACCAACTTCTGTTGGTGAGAGAGAAGCTTTCGAGCCATGCAGAGCTCTTCTTCAGCTCTTCCTAGAGCTCTGCATGGCTCGAAAGCTTGTCTCTCTCACCAACAGAAGTTGGTCAAACAGAAGATATTACCTCACCCACCTTGTCTTCTTAATTTTAACAACTGTCTAGGCAGTTTTGATTTTCAAACAAAACCATTGGTTATAGGAAAGCAAAAGTAACAGAAATGTAGTGAACTTTGGTTTAGTGATTTTCTATAATTCCAAATGTGTTGGATTTTAAATATGAATATTGAAAAAAATTCCACACACATTTAGTTACTTTAAAAAATTAAAATATGACAAAAATTCCTACTGCAATTTTAATTACATGTGGACATCGTTAGTAGCATTCATAATTATGGCCTTAAAATGTGGATTTTAAATGTGAAATTCCACATTTAGTCTCTTTTAATAACATTGCAAACAAAAACACTCCAAATATCAAATGTTCATAACACTATTCTTTGTAATCAATAAATAGTAACACTGTTATGACTTGTACTATTACAGAAAAGTAGTGGGAAGACAGCTAGAGACTTGTTTAAACATTATAACTGGCTTGACAAGAACAAGCTGTGAAAGTTATGGATGTTGGCTCCATCCAGGGGAAGGTTTGAAACAAAAATTCCCAGTTTCAGAGCATTACATTATGCAGCAACTTGGAATCTCAACATTGGGTGAGGGAAAAATGGAGGAAAGAAAATCAAATTCATATAAATGATCTTCCCAGTACCGTACTCCACAGAAGGTGGAAGGAGAGAGTGGAAGGGCTAACTATTTCTGGTTTATGGGACTGAGACAGCGTGCATAAACTCTTCAATGGACAAGAGGGGGTTAAGGAGACATCCCCGCCCCTCCACCCATGTGGAGCATGCTCAAGTTGGAGGTGGGGTTTAAAAGGCAGCCAGACAGCTCATTCAAAGGCTGGCAGGCCAGGGAAAAGGATGTGCTCTAGGAGCTCCAGGAAAGGATGTGTGCCGAGCCCAGGAACAGGGAAACTGTAGGACTTGGAGACTGGGACCAAAACTGGAAACACAGAAGGCGGTGCTCTCCAGGGGCAGGCGGTGGCTGGCTGGCAAGCAGAGGTAGATAGGAATTGACTCAAGAAAGCTGACTTGATGCTGATGCAAGGCACCACCAGGTGAGTGAAGCCAAACCAGCCTCCCAGGGCTCTGGGAGTGCCTGGGTTCTACTACCCTGCGCCCTGCCCCACCCACTATAGCTACTAGGTTGCGAGGCTGCCTACAGGGACTATTCAAGAACAACAAGTTGCACTCCAGAGCCTCTATTTCCTCACATCTCTCAATGGCACTACTATGGGTGTGACGTATCACTATTCTTTCAGTGAGGAAGCAAACTATATGCTTCATAATTTATAAAAACAGCTAATTTGGGGAGGGGGTAATTTCTCCTCCTACTCACTGGAGGTTTTTGTGGCTGGGTACAGGCTCCATTCCTCCTCACTTAATTGTTGGGTTTTGGGGGAAGGGTACATTTTCAAGCCACACAATCTCTTTATATTTACTAGAATTAAAGCTGTCATCTAGCATGTGCTCACTACTTTGGGGCTATAGTCCCTTTAAAAATTCTCCAGATGAGAGTCAGCCAAAGAAGTTCCCTTTCTTAATGCTATTCATGGTGGCTGACCTGAGCTGAGCCTCAAGACTCTACCTTGTAAATAAGTCTCAGCAAGCCTAATTTAGCATTATGCAACTTCTAGAGATTAGGGATCTTCAACACTGAATAGGAAAAAACACCTGTAGCTGGTGAGTTACTTGTGAACCAGAAGCTGCAATGGCTCATTTTGTCTGGATCAGATTTTTGCACTTTGCTATGGGAGGGAAGAAAAATATTTTTTTAATAGTTTACAAACAGCATGTAGGCCGAACTATTTTAAAAGGAAACTAATTTATACTGTACCTGCTTCTCATACTCTTTTAGAAGTTTTGAAGTTAGATGAGTTGCTGCACTTAATTCATTCTGGTTTTAAAAAAAGGGAAATAGTTTAATCCTCTTTTCTCTTTCCAATCAATATATATAATGAACATTACATTTATGAAGAGGAAACATATGAATATGGAACAAAAGGCTAAAATGGGACTCCCCTCAAAACACAAATAGCCAGATGTTCACAGGAGCTGAGCACCCACAACTCCCACTGAAGGTAAGCGGGGTAGTAGATGCTGAGCATTTCTGAAAGTCAGCCCAACAATACATATCTTGCAAACTGTAGAGTTATCAGACTCATGAAAATTGGGATTGCATTCAAATTTGCATGCAGACAAAACTATTTAGTAGCTATTTTCATCAAATTACTTTAGTTCACATTAAACACCTTAGTTACCGAGTAACTATGAGAGGGGATGAAAACAGTTTAGAACAAACCATTTCACTGGTTACAAACTTTTTTAAAAGTAATTGTGTAGACAGGGCCTAAGTGAAGATCTAAACAAGCTGTTTCATGACAGGAAGCCACCATATCACACTCGTACACCTGAGCAGCAGACAGTACAGAAATAAACAGCAAAAAAAAAAAAGGCAACACAATGAAGCAACATGCAGGTGACAAGCCAGTGGGTCATGAAGAATCACACCCACTATATTAAAATCAACATGGAAACAAATCCAGGCAAAATACAAGCTATAGGAACTAATGTTAACAAGATTAAGTAAATATAAAATTGTCCAAGTGTATTTATAAACTGATGTTATAGCCACAATTGCAATTGTTCAGAAAAAATTAACTGGTCCCAGCCTCCATCATAACATTATGTACAGTATAAGTACATTATATGTACATATAACTGATCCCTCTGTTCACAATGCATACAAAATCTCTTAGACATGCCATTACATACAATAAGATCAAGACTACAGCAGGTCATTTAGCCATCTGAAGGTCTGTTAATTGTCGAAGAGAACAAAGCCCTTCCAACTGACAAATTTTGTTTCAAAATCAGCAGTCCGTGGCAAACATGGTATTTTCCAATTTTTATCTTTGATTTTTAACCTGTTTCAGTGAAATATGCAACTGTTTAAAAATACTGTTTGCCCCCATGTTCAAAAAGTGGTTAAAAGATGAGTTTTTATAAGCATTCAGGAAACTGCTATAATGTTACCTGAGCATCATAAATTCGACGCACGGCTTGATACAACTGATTGATGTAACTGGAAATTGCTGCAGCATCTTCTTCAAATACACCCAGCAAAGAACGTGTCTGTCAAAAACCGAACACACAACTTCATTTTTATTTGTATTACTCATTTTAAAATCAACTTAGCAAAGAATGTCATGGTTTTGAAATACCATTAAATATGATTTATTTAATGAATTACACAGTAAAACATATTTCCTTTACCAAGTAACACTGGCAAGACTTCAAACCTAGTAAAAATAGGCTTTAAGAAAACGTTTCCTATTAATTTAGAGGCTCCCTGTTCTATAGTTTACAGATATTACAATTACTGTAAGTGTCTTTTGTTTCTCACTTAAGTAGATACCTGTCAGTGAGTAGTCCCCTTTAAGCATGTTGGGTTCAGCCTCATCTGTGCCTTGTTAGCCCACCTGCCAGGTGACAGGACTGGGAATCTAGAGTCAGGTGACAATCATGTGATCTGCAGGTTCACAGAATATAAGGAGAAGCCTGAACTCTATCAGGGAGAACTTGAGGACAGGCTCTCCACTATCTAGAGCCAAGGGAGAAAGACCTAAAGAAGCCAGGGTGGGAAGGAGACCCTGGTTGGGCTCTCCACAGCAGATCCAAGAACTGGGATGTGGCATAAGCCTGGGGACAGACCAATGGAGGGGGGGTCAGGGAGGGGACTAAAAGGAGAGGAGTAGAGTTTAGGTAAAAATAGTCTAGGGAAGTAAAACAAGCATTCTATGAAGTGACAACGCATTGGAGCTAAGTGGTCAGTCACTGCTCACTAAGGGGTCCCTGGAACAAGAGCCAGAGTTCAGAGAGAACCTGAGCTCCCCTCCCCAACAGCATCACCTGGAAATGGTGGTGGTGCATATGTGCCCTAAACTTTTCAGTTGCATTACCATTGAAGTGGACAATCTAACTGCCTTGCCAGAAAGGGAGAGGATCTATTGCCCCAGATAGCCTGGTGACAGGCAATAAGGCGGCATGGGAGCCTGGACAGGGTAGTGAAGAGCTGTTTTTGTTGATCCCAGAGAGGGAAAGGGCTCTAATAGACATCAAATCAATGGGTTTCCAAGAGGAAAATTATGGTGAAGACTGTCTCCATGCTGGAAAAGGTATGCCATATTAAAATCCCATTATGCCTATGTGGATATGTACATGTTAGGTTAATGTATAAAGTCTTGCAACATCTTTTTTTAAATTAATTTTAAAGTAACTCCATTCTGCAGACACCAAAAAAAGTTATAATCAAAATAAACAGCTGAAAGTAACACCCACAGCATACCACTTTTGCAAACATACTGTAATACAGCCCATTCAGAGCTCACAAAACTGTACTATTTTAAAATAAGTATTGGCTTTTTAATAAGTCTGAACCTTCTTTATAGGTATGGGATAGGATGAAAGAGGGAAATTAAAACTACATGCCCAGCAATCCAGGATCTGTTCATCTTCCTACTTACTGTAGGGCTATGCCTCCCCTCTTTTGCTACTTTTGTAGTGATTACACTAGCCAATCCCCATATTGCACATCCATAGCTGCTTTGTCTGAGTTTTCTTATTAAACCTGTAAAACACCTAACTGGACTTCCAATCACCCTAAACTTAAGTGGAAAGGTAAATCTTACAAAAACCCCTTAAGTTACAAACCCAACACACACAACAGCACATGGCATTACTGTGTGCAAGCAGATCAGCCATCCAGCCAGTCATCTGCCTAACAAATCATGTTAACAGCTTGCACATATCTTGCTCAGTTTTATCCATCTGATAAAAAACAAAGCACAAATGATAGAGGATCAACACCGAAAGCTGTCATGAGAATGGCTTCCATACTAACTAGTTTTTAAAAACAAGCAAAGCAATTGTATAACTGACTTTTTTTTTTTAAAAAGCAGATTAACTGCATAATGTTACTCAAAGAATGGAAAGACCATTACTACTCTGTCAGGTGTCCAATTATACCATACATGATTGAATATGGTAGCATATGGTGTAGTAACAACATGTTTCTGATAAGCCTCCTGTTATTACAGAATAAATACTAATACTTTCTTACAGGAGGCCACATCAACACTTAAATGAGATAACAGGAGCCACTTTGAACTTGATGACCCTAGGCTGAAATTGTTATCTGCAGCCTAAGAGAAAGTTTTAAAATTCAGACAAGTAAAGACTTAAGTGTATTACCCTAATTTTTAAAATATCACGGGTCATTTACCATAATAGCTTGCAGTAACAAATTAAAACAAATTGTCTATAAATACACCAAACAAGATTAATATTTAAAATATTTTCTCTCTTGCTTTCATGCATACAAAGTAGCTATCAAATTCAGATGTGGCATCCAAAATGGGAAACTAATAAAATGCATTACATTTTTCTAACTGTTGTAAAGCTTAATAATCACTACAGGAGTAGTGATTGGCTATTAATGGCTTTTCCAAGGCATATACAGGACCAAATAATGTGAAATCCTGAAACTGCATAGTATTACAATCATATCAGGAACAAAGGTTCTTCCTCTTAAATAGCTCTAAACGTCTGCATTTTAACTAAGTACTAGTAACTAGAAAGACAACGATGAAAAATCTGTCTAGTATATCCACCTCACTACTCCCTTATCCACTTGGCTTCTCTGATCTTTGAACTTTCTACTCACTAGACAGGTAAGGGGAGTTGTTCTCATTTGTACTACCCTATCTGGAACTTGACCTTGCATCTGTGCACCAATTACTTGTAATGATGATCTATGTACAACTTGCAACACAAGACAACTTTAGAGCTTAGTGCACCAAGTAAACAAGATCAATGCATTTGTAACTTAAATATACATCTTTCACAGCTATTTCAAATCCTGAATTGCAGGTTTGTCACAGAGGCAGTCAGCATGTTTTCAGAGATTTCACCCCCTACTTAAGTGAATGTCAACTGGGGGGGAAAGGGGAAATCTGCGTTGGGTGGATGTTTTTAGGACTTCGTATAACTAAAATTTTGCTGAACCATGCAAAAAGCAAGACATAACTTATTTCTTCTAAAAAGATTCCTGATTTCACTGAGGTTTTAGTGACTGCAACATCACCAGCACTAATATATATATTTTGAGTGGCACAAGCCAGTGAGGTGCAGCAGGTCTGAATCTTGGTACCTTTAAAATTAGTAAAATAACATGAAATCTTGCTTAAATTACGAGTACGAGATAGCTGGTAACTTGTTTGCACTGGAGCTACAATTAAGCTCATCCAGCAAAAAGCAGATAGTGGCATAGCCAGTAGCTTCAGGCCTAGTGATTCCAATAGGCCAAAATACCACATGGGGGAAGAGCAAAGAGCTCAATTTGTTATGACTCCCTTTGTGGTTTATCGGGCCTTCTTCACAAAAGGTAAGATGACTTCACAATAAGGCGCTGTCTGAAATGCCTGGACGTTGCAACACAAGCAATGCTTTGCATGTTCTTGTCTCCCCCCCTCGCACTTTACAGCAGTGGTTGCACAATGTTACTAAACCTTGGGGAAAGTCTTCAGCTAAAATCCAACTGAACCTTAATAATCTACTTCATTACCGCTGAAAGTTTAAGTTCAGGAGCATAATTTTGTTGCAGTTTAGAAAGGCAATGACACAGGTGAATAACCATTATATATAGGGGACAGGGGAGACAGCAAGAAGCGCAATCGGCCAGGGTCCTGGTGATTTAAAAGGGCCCACGCTGACAGGAGGAGAAATAAGTATCCTCTTCTCCACACACACCCTTCCCCCGAGATCCCCACCGCTGGCGTTCTCCGCCCCTCCCTTGAGCCGAGCGTATCTATTATGTGCCATCCAGGTTCCTGGGTGGCAGAGGAGGTGCTATCTGATACTCAGCATCCTGGTTTCATCAGTAAAAATCTCTCTGCTATGCAGCTTCCTGGTTCCCTTGGACTGCCCAGATACCGCTACCTCAGCCACACTGGAAGCCTGCATGGCACATAAAAAAAATAATAAAAACTTCCAGCAGAAGCCCACCTGGACCTCAGCCATCGTTTTCTAGGGGGGTCATTGATCTGGCCTGGGACCTGAAACTGCTGTCAGTGGGCCTGTACACAGGGTACCTTCTAGAACATCCCTTTAGTGGCCACGAAACAGTTGTGCAACTCACTTAAGTTGAGGGCTAAGACACAAACATCAGCAACAATGCTTTTTTGCAAAGCAGAATTAGTTGTTTCTCTTTATCTGATCTTTGCTGCCAATGCAATTCAGTGACATTTGAAAAGACAAGTAAAATGACCTATTTACACTAACGTTCTTGAATTAAACAGTGAACTACTTATGCTTCTGTTACATACTCGATTTATAGAGTGTAGGTATTTGGCTTAAATACTTGAATATAATCTAGCTCATAATACAGAAGTGTATTTTTAGTCAGAAATTCTACAGTGGAAGAAATGATCCTAAAATGTATTATGTTGATGTGCAAAGAAACTATGTATGGGACATACATTCCATTAATGCTAATATCAGATACCCAAATCCTTGAACAAGAACATACCCAAATAAGTAATAAGGAAACAGCTTCCACATCACATTTAGTTAACCTGAAACATCCATTTGGTTGCCTGCATAATACAACTACAAGCCTCATTAGAAAGAGTATAACTAATAGTAGGTAACTTTTTCATTATTAATCATATTTCTAACTTCTAGAATAAGGAGAGGAAGTCAAAATCTGAAGAGTTATCAGGTTAACCTGATGTATCCTGACAGCCTGATATTTGTAAAACTTTTAATAAGTTTTCCAATAGAGACAAAAGGGGAAAACAAATAAAGAAACCCTAAGTGCTGAATGGCAGGAGACTCAATACCCTTGAAAGAGACTATTAATAGTAGTAACTCAGGTTTTTAAAAAGAAAGGGAATACTACTCCTGGCTTTTTCAAGGGGGTAGAATTTACCATTATTTTGAAAGAAAATAAAAAATCCCCAAATTTAGTTGTATTTCCTATTGTTAATATTGAGACTAAGTTATAGCAATCTAATCTGTGGTACAGGGTTGAAATTCTCAAGAAAGTGAAAATATATGTAGCTACTAAGGTGCACTGAAGTATATTTGAAGTTATACATTACATTCATTAATTGATTTCTATTTGTGATGTGTTTATTACCCGGAACATATCCACTCCGTAACAGTATGATAAAACACCAGCCTGTTGCTTAGAAGTCTAAAAAGCTGAAGCTCAGTTACTTCGGGCACGGAGCTTAGCTTAAACTCAAGCTTCCAGCAAAAATCTAATTGGTAATGTATGCTCTTTGGGACACACACTGTCTTCCTGTGTGTGTGGACTGTTTACCACACTGTAGGAGCTACCAGAATACAGTTACAGTAATCAGTATGATCAAAAACTGTCCAGTGAAAGTGATTTACAGGATGTTAGTTTTTTTAAATGGCATTGTACAGATCTTAAAACACTACAGCGAATGTAGAAATCACTTTGCACTCTATCTCCAAACCTGCAGTAATGAAGTAATGGAAATGACTGTTTAAATGGGATATGAAAAGAGTTTGCACAGTGGAAAAAATAGGTCAATGTTAGTTCTTTCTAAGATCGGGGTAGTAAGCTGTTGAAGGCTCAGTCTTTCAGATAAGACTTAAAACTCAAAGCTTGAACACGTGTCATGAAACAACATATGAGGCTTTTCACAAGAGCAGTGGCTTAAACCCTGGTTTCCTGGACAAATTCCAAATGGGTAATTATATTTTGCCTACCTGAATTCCTCTACAATTTCAAGTGGATATTTTTATTTTGATCCTGAAGTGTTTAGAAGTATACTTTATTAAACCACTGTTGCCTTTCAGCTCAGAGAGAGCTGTATTTCAATGGCAAATGAACTGATCCTTATAGATTCTGGAGCACTTTAGGATCTTCAGGTGGAAAACAGTACATAAAATACTAATTCATTTGAGTAGTTACTATCATGCATATCATTCTGAGAATATTTGAAGCCATTTAACGTTTGATTAAAATTCTACCTTCTTTAATCTAAAAGTTGTGAGTTATTTTAGTATTTAGCAGAGTATTACACACAGGATTGTTCTTGGAATGTGTTCATTTTTCCTTCCACATATCTCATGAGTAACATTTTTAAACTTAAGTGAAAAGCTAGTGGTCAAAGTTTCTCTGGAAACTTCTGTTTTCTAGCCCACTCCCTACTTCTGCACTTATTCCTATCAATACTGCCAATATGTAAGAATATAGTATGATTTCAAAATGTGGGGATAGTCAAATCCTTTATGGTTTTTCCCTTAGCATTTTAAACAGTTGCTATAACCATTTTTAGTTAAGTGTTTTAAATTAAGTGTTTCTACAAAGCTTTCCAGTTTACATAATTAGCAACCCAAGAATCACCACCTTGCTACAAATCAGAAATTAAGCCCAGAAATAACTATGTGCACCCTTTTAAAATATTACAAGTCATCCTCAATTACTCTAATACATTAAATAGAACAATGTTGACTGACACTAACTGTATAGGCTGATAGCTGCCAGCTGACGGTGTAAGAACAATGTTGGCTTAACATGAATTAGACAGTAGGGGTAGGTCTTGTTACATTGTTCAAAATGTCACAAGGCAGACTATAAAGCACTCTCTAGTGAGGTCCAGTGACAGATGGCAGCATTTATGGATATTCACCCTTATTAATATCAAACAGTAACTGATGAACTAAACAGCAAAAACTGGGTGAAAAAATCAAAGTACTTAAAAAGGTGTGACTCAACATGTATTTCCTCTGTGGGCACATCATTCACAAACACTTCATGAATCCAAGTTGTCTTCATTTTTTTTTTTTTTTTTTTTTTTTTTTACAAAAAGGAATCTGAGATGTAACAAAGTTTTGGCTAAGACAGACGCAGGACTCAGATCAAGAAAGAGCTTTTCAAACTGACAATGTGAATAAGAAATATTTCAAAATAAAATGACAGGTATTTTAAGAATAAGCTCCTAGGAAGAGGGGGCATGCACAGAAAGCATCATCCAGCTGCAGTGCTGTTTAAATAAGAGCATGGCTTTTAACCTGATGAACTGCAAGTTTATAACTCCTCAACACTCACAGCACACTTGTAGGGATGAGATGAGAGGGAAAGGGACACACACAGTAAGTGCCTCTCTCCACCCCAGCGTGCACATTTACAGTGTGACAAAACTGAGGGGGCTACTTAGCAGTCTATTTATTGCTTGACACTGCTCTGACTCACAGCATCCAGCACACCCATGGAAAACAGGACTAAAACTATAAGCAGACCCTGGGGGGCGCGCCTGTGCCTCATACCCAGGGGCTCGCCCGGGCCACCACAGCCTCGGCCTCCTGCCCTTTCAGCGCCCGCACCCACCCAGCTAACCTAACCTGGCCCCAGTCTGGGGCTCGATTTCCCTCCGCTGCCCCCCAGCTACGGAGCTCGCGGGCCCCAACGTGGGGGCATCAGCCGGCCGCAGAACTCCCGGGCCCTGCCCGCAACCCGCGGCAGCCCGGCCCCGCGCAGACCCCCTAGGCCCGACCCGGCTGGGCTCCTTCCTTCTTACCTGGGGACTATCCTCCAGCGTCTCCTCGATCGGCAGCTTGTCGATGCCGGGCATGGCGATGGCTAGCTCTCTACGGGGCGACGCGCCCACAAACCCGAGCGTCGAGAGCAGCAGCCACCTGACTGGACCCCTCCCGCCTACTCCTCCCCGCCCTTCGTCAGCGCAGCCACAGCCACAACACACTGGGCTCGGGCCAGGCCCGGAAATCCCGCCTCCTGCGCAGCCGCCGCTTCTCATTGATCAACGAAGCCGTCAATCTAATTGTATGACGAGCCTGGCCGGGATGAGGGGGCGCCGACTCCGCCGAGTGACGTTTGAGGAGGTTCTGGCGCAAGGAGATCGGGGGACTGAGCGAATGAGCTGCTGTTCTCCGCCCGCCCGCCCGCCCGCGCGCGCTGGGAGAGGCAGCGGCCGTTTCTGCGTTCCCTCACGGGCTCCCGCTCTCCGCCCAGCACAACTGGAACCAGGCCCAGCTCTGGGCAGGCTCCTACCAGGATTGGCGGAGCCCGCTACGCCCCTGCCTTGGGAGACTTTTTCCCGCAAGGGAGCGTCAGTGTCCTTCTCATCCTCCCGACTCCTGTTGTGTGCCAGCGAGTCCTCGTCTTAGTGTATAAAATCACACCTCGCACCAACATGGGTTTACAGGTACAAACTGTGTAGAGCAGGCTTTGGACATTTCTGAGGGAGACAGGCGCACTGGGGCTTCCCTTTCCTCCTTAAAATGCAGGCTGTTGTGGCTTTTTTTTTTTCTTTCTCCTGCTCAGTCATTTAGAATTTCACATGGTTTTAAATCTTTAAATTATCACCACATTGTGCCACTTGTCCTATGAGCTCTAGTTATCCCCACCCCATCCACACTAGCATGTCTGTTTTGAATGCAGTCACTCCTCAGCCTAGTTTGGGCCAACATGTTACAGTTGTGTTCAGAAACCCTGCTTGCATGCCGCTCTGGGAGTTACCCTCCCGTTTTTGGAGTCTCAAGGTTGTTTGTAATAATTCCTGTTAGCCCTGTTTGGACACGGTTGTAAAGCAATGTGCTGTTTCATACTGCAGTAATTTGAAAAAGAACTTTTCAAACATGTTTATAGCTAACCCCCATTGTTTACTGGAAGGATACATTGGCCTTGTATAAAATATGCTGTTTTCCCCCAAAAAATCATTCTTAAAAGGCTCTTTTTATAGTTCTGTGAATAGAACTTCTTGATCCTGAGTACAGTATTTGAGTGGTTCCTGCAGATTAGCAGGTTTCCATGTTAAAAAGGGTATCAGAGAGATGTGATATTCATACTGGAAATAGCTAAACAAAAAATCCATTTTAATTTCAACTCCTTTCATAAAACAGGAACAAAATGTGTGTGGAATGAAATACAGCACAAATATAAATTCAAACATTGGAAAGGATAGTGACAGCAAAAACCAAGGAAATAAAATACATTTGAAATTGTAAAATAATCCAAGTTTAAAAAAGAGATTACTTGGTATCATTTAAAAAAAAAATCACAAGATCTTTTGATGGAAAACCAGTAACATTTGAGTAAACAGGTTATTAGGGGGTAAAAATAAAAGAAAGGGAACTGCTTCCCTTTCTCAGAGAAAAAGAGAATATATGGCAGGCACAGACTGAAGGGTAGGAGAATTTCCATTGTTAAATAAGCCCTAGTGAGTATGGTATAATGTTAGGTTAGAAGGTGTGATAAGTCTGTTAGGGGAGCAAATGATTAACTAATGTACAGTATTTTCATTGTGATAAACATTTGTTTTATCATTATCTATATAAGTTCCATACTTTAAAAAAAATATATGAGGGAGACATAGGCATTAAATTGTGAAACTGTTGGAGCCTCTTGAGTGGGTGTGTTGTGTAGTAGTTGGGGAAGGACACGAAGCAAGAACTCAGGTTCAGTTGGTTTAATTCCCAGTTTAACCACTGACTCATGTGGCATAAGGCATGTCACTAAATCTCTTTCCTCTCTTTCCCTATCTGTAATATGTGACTAATAATTGTTGCCTATCTTATAAGGATGTTGTGAGTATTAAGTTTTGCAGTAACTGTCTTTATCTGTCTGGTTCTCCAAATTAAAATTTGATTAATTGAATTGATCTGGATATACCACATGCTAAATTCACAGTCTACAAATGTCACATATGGCTTACCTTTTTTCAAATCAGTCAACTGTTAGTACAGCTGTCAGATCATGGGGATTTTTCTTCCTGGAGGCATTTTGTACAATATGTAAGATTCAGGACATATATGATAGCAAGTGGGATTTAGGAAGTGGAGTTTCCTAAACTTCTCTAATCTATTTACTTCTTTAGGTGACAACATTTATTTTCTTTAAGTTGCCCTGAACTGAGAATAATACATCTTAAATCAGTGCTGAAGAGATGAAAGTGTACTACAACAAAACCACAATAGACTTGACATTAAAATGTAGAACTTTCATTTGGCATGCAGAATACTCTCAAAAGGCATGTGATACGGGGTTCAGGCTTGCTTCTGTTTAAGTTGGCAATAAAACTGCAATTGACTTAAAGGACCTTTTTTATCATACCCTGCAAATGTAAATATAAGGGTCATTTTACTTTTTGTTGAACAAATCTGGGAATCTATGTACACTAGATGGCAGTATTACTTTAGTTTCAGTTCTTCAAACACCAAATGAGTTAAACAAGACTCAATGGCTGACTGTTGGCCTACTTTGTGAAAATACTCTTTGGAGCTACCAAATCAGCTTTCTTCCCTGACAAGGCCATTAAAGACCCAGTCTGCAAGTTGCTGAATGCATCCTGCAGGGAGTTGAGTGCATTCAGAACCCTGCAGGGGGTCCTCATTAGCTAAATTACAGGTTCAAACTCAAAAGGAAAACACTGAAATAACCATGTAGTTACTTTTGGGGAGATAAAGTGCATATCATTAAGTGCTCCTCTTATCACTACTGACACATATGTTTCTAGAAAGTTCTTTAGTAGCCCTTTAAAGAGAAATAAGATTTCATTACGTGATTTATTTTTATAAAGCCAGTTACCATATTTTGGACTTGTTACAATTCATATTTCTAAGACTACCCCATGAAGCCAGCATTGTAAATGAGATATTTACTTTCATATGGGTCGTTGTCCATACTTTTAACTTGTCATAGGTTATAAGTAATGGTCTGTGTTTGAAGGCCAGACACTATTTGTGTTATAGTTATTAATGGTTTTCTACACTAGGAAAAAAATCTGATCCATAATTCTCCATGGGTGCAGTTTATGATTTTTGGTCAAATTGACACATGTTGTGTTATATTTTACAAATAATACCAGTGCCTTTTGCAGTAGTAGGCAGTGTTGTGAATTCCTGAGATTTTACCCCAAGTCTCATGATATGTGGTGATTTTCCTAATGCCCTAGTTCCCAGAGACATGAGATTATATGAAAATCTCATCTTTCATTTTTTTAAAAATCAAGTTTTTAGCCCTTATGATTGTGGAGAAAAGCTTGAAAACATAAACTTTAAAGGATCAAAAACCAGAAGGCAAATGAAAAGAACCCAAAATTTACTCATTTTTAAAACTGCATCATTTTAAAGTCATTCTCATATTTTTTGAGGGCTGACATGATTTTTCAACTCTTGGCTTGGCAATACTAGGTAAACTCTTTGATTTTGCTAATCCTGTCAGTATAATTGAACTATACTTGTAAAATTATTAAAAATGTTCTCTATGTAGCGCTACTATTTCACAGGTCTCTGGTTACTCAAGCCATTTTATACAGCAAAGATAAAATTCACCTTTGTGTAGAGAGCCAATACAAAGCATATGCCAAACTTAAATCCAATTGAGCTGGGTGCTCACAAAGGCATGTATCGTGGGATAAATGAAAGTCCATCCTAAATATATTTATTCTTCAAATATTTATATTTTTCATAATCTAGTGCAATAAATTCTCTGTAATTTAGCATAGATAATTTATATGCCTTGGATCTTTATTTTAATATTTTATTTTTATTAAACCTTCAGCACATGCTTTCTGTGTATCAATATATATATATTTTCTAAATATATATTGTAGATGCTTCCTTGTGCTGTCTCATCAGCTCCTGTCTCATCCACGATCTGGCTGGATCGGTCCTTGGATAGGCCAGACCATTATTTAAGAGATAACTTGGTCAATGGTATTGGAAATGGTGGCTCCATAAATTGTAACTCTACTTTGAGTTAGTACTGAAGCAGTACCTTATCATGGTGTTAGAGGGCTCCATGCTGCAATAGCTGCTGTTTTACTGTAATGACCTTGCAAAGAGCAATAGGATGAATACATATATGTAGTTCATGAGTGATGTTTGGAGATATGCTTGACATGAGTGGTGTAAAATATAGATCTTTAATTTCCCATAATTTCATTGTCTCCTTAACTGTAGCAGAGTAACAGTTGCATGTTTCTATAAAGTAAGTATTTTACTGGAACAGAATTGTGGCAATAGATTTATATCCAGCTATATGTTTATAGAGGAAGGCAACAGAGCAGGGAAGAATGCCAACAAGAGGTCCAGATTCTGACCTTGAATGCACATGGCTCCGGTTGGTGATATACTTGTGTGCATCAGAACTTGATTTAAAGGCTGCAAACTCTGAATCCTCCTACCCTTACATTTAAAATTCTGTTTAATTTTTGCATCTTTTTGCAAACTAAGTTTTCCTTAGAATAACGAAAGACAGGAAAATATGTAGAGAGATGGTCCTGAACCAAAACCTTGATCCAAACACCACTGAAGCTGATGTTATTTGAGACCTGAACCTGCATCCAGATATGAATTTTATATATGACACCTTCGTTATAATGGGCCAAACCACAACTTTGGATTCAAACAAATGTGAACTTTGTAAAAATGCTTGAACTCATCTCTAATTCTCTATTTTTGGTTATTTTAAACATTAGCACTGATGATTGAAATAAACACCTATTGGTTTAAAACAAATAAACAAGAGATTATGATGAAAGGCTGATAGTAAAAATTTGGTCTAATTTTAATCAAGAAATTAAAATACAGTTATTCCATTACTTTTTAAAATGTTTTATACAAATATTTTAAAGAATGCTCTGAGATTTTCACATTGCAATCTTTTAAGAAAGCTGCACCAAAATTATTTTAATAGAAAAATTAAGCAAATGAATGCCTGAATTATTTATTTAAATACTTGGTGCAACAGTTCCTATTAACTAATCCAGGCACTTGGAAGGCAATTACACTGAGCTTTGACAACATTGCCAACCCACTGCAGTGTGCCTTATGCCAAACACTATTGTTGTTTTATTGACCACGTTCACCATTACATATGCATATGAAAAAACCAGGCATTTTCATCAGGATTACCCTAATAGCATTAAGAGATTATTTTTTAAATTTCCTTGAAAGAAAATTCACTTAAATGAGATTACTTATTACTTGACTGGTTTCCTATGTTTAGGTAAGTGGAATCCATTAGACTATAAAGTTTTTAAAAAACTGATTTTATACATTAATGATTTCAAATAAAAGGGAAGTACTATATTTGTGCATAGCTTCTTTTGAGAAAGTTAAGTCGATGTTCTGGTTAGGAGAGATAACACTTTTTGTCCCTCTTGGTGGCCCCCCTAGTGTCACCATTAGTTGCTAATTACTTGCAAACAAATAAACAATTAACTCCTCGTGCCTCTTGGTGGAAGAGTCTTCATTGACATGCTAAAACTTTCTAATGAAAGATTTTAATTAATGACGTTGCAAATCCAACCCCCTTGCCAACACGGCTATAAGGAGGACCTGCAAGAAAATGCCAGTACAATACATGTTGTGTACAGACTGAAGGTGAAAGAATGGCAAGTACATCATTATGTGCTGGTAATACAGCAGTGTCTCAAAATCTTCAGAAAATATCCAGTTTTGTGGACACCAAAACCACACATTGCTCATTTTCCATTGAAAGCATTTTGGGATTAGAACAGAAAAAAGATGGCATTCCAGCTGTGAAACCTCACAGACCGTGGATGGATACATGCAACACCTTAGGTATGTCATCAGCTTCAGTTGTGTATTGTCTTAACTTCTTATCCCATGTTAAGTTTTATGTATTACCAAGAACATGCTTTCTTAACACTGTAGTGCAATTAGATGTATACTTAAAACATTAGATTATCACTCATTTTGTAATATGATTGCTTTTTAATATAACGGTCTCATTCAAAATTTACAGATCTATGAGTTTAAAATCTATATTTTTATGTTTTTAGGAGACGACACTAATCAGTGTCTGCAGTCCCCTGTCATTTCCTGTGAAAGGCCATTATTTCACGTTAACAGTTATCCAATGCTGGAGGAAAGAGTTTTGAAATGTGAAAAATATTTTTCAGCCACTGAAAGGCTTACTTACAAAAGGGAACTGAGCTGGTACAGGGGTAGGAGACCAAGAACTGCTTTCACTAGAAACCAGGTAGGGATTCAGTTACCTATTTATAAATGAAGTAATATATGTTTTGCTATGTTCATTTGTTTAGTAAAATGCATTAAACAGTAGGAAGCGTGTAATGATTAGTTGATAAAATATTGTATACTTACTGCATAAAGAGATGCAGAGATGTAAATATGCAGTTAAAGGCTGGTGTTAATCCAGAGTAACTTCACTAATTTTATTTGACCTATGCTGGTATAAATGAGATTAGAATCTGGCCCAAAAGTTGTTGGGAAAGTTATTTACTTGAACTGACTAAATTTCTCTTTTTCCTACAGTGTAAAATTTTAAATTGTTTAATGGTTTGTTTGCTTATTCTCCTCAGATTGAAGTGCTGGAAAATGTTTTTAGAGTGAATTCCTATCCTGGCATTGATGTTAGAGAAGAACTAGCTCTCAAACTAGATTTAGATGAAGACAGAATCCAGGTAACTTAATTTTTATATATATATATATTTTTTTTCAGTCAAATACATGATATCTGCTCAGCAATGATGTAAGTGGATGGATGGAGATAACCACCTGAAAGTTGCATTTATTTGTAATGATCCTTAGTGATGAGTTACCATTAGATATGTACTATATTTGCAATAATTTGCAGAGGGGAAGTGAAATTTCTCCCTCCTTCTCAATCTCCTCTTCTCTCTGGCACTGCCATGACATTCATTTCTGTAATACTTGAGTGTCATCCTCCTTGCCCGTCACAAAGCTTTCCCTGCAGAACCCTGAGTGAAATCCTGGTTCCATTGAAGTCAATGGGAATTTTGTCATTGACTTCAGTGGGGCCAGGATTTCATCCTCTGATTCCAGGTTTTCTACAATGGATTTGGAACCATGTTTGAAAACTAATTACATACAGGTAAGCAAATACATAAATACATTTCAAGAAGGGTTTGGCTGGCCAATTTAGACAGGACAAAACTGTTTTAAAGTCACATTTGAGCCTCTGTCTCATTTGGTTCATAGGGATTTTAAGGCCTGACCCAAAGTCAATGAAAACTTCCCATTGAATTCATTGGACTTTGGATCAGGCTCTTAATGTTCACTAAGGGTTTGATCCAACTTCCATTGAAGTCAATAGGAGGCTTTTTCGTTTATAGGAGTTGGTTACTAACTTATACTGCAAGGGTTTAAGCATTTCTGTGAGTTATTGAGCATCCTGAACTTCCACTGACTTCTCTGGGAGTTCAAAATGCTCAGCATCTTCCTGTATCAAGCCTTGAGGGTCCAGTTCTGTTCTATTGAAGTTGATGAAAGGTTTGCTATTAATTTCAGTGGGAGTAGAGCAGGTCCTGACTTTGGTCAGCTAGAATGCAGCTAGAAAGTACAATGAGTCCTTTGTCTAATTTTCTCTGTTTTACATTATTATTTGTTAAAATTATTACAGCTCACCATATACCTTCATCTGTAGCTTTGAAACTTCCAAGCTGCCTCAGCTTCCAAACTATCAAAATTTCACAAATTATTTTTACTATATGGCTGTACCGATATTTTTTATGAACTTCAAACCTGTGCTGCATAGAGTGCTGCATTAAAAGGAAAAATAACCCATTTCTAAGAATTGTGCCTTTTATTTCAATTTTAGATCTGGTTCCAAAATCGCCGTGCAAAGCTGAAAAGATCCCACCGAGAATCTCAGTTTCTAATGGTGAAAAACACTTTAACCTCCAACCTACTGGAATAGGAAGAAGCCAGTTAATTCACCATTGTTCTACCACAGTAGAACATGAAGAATTATTGGAACTTCATAATTTGCATTATTAAGCAATGATAAAGTAATGTACTTTGATATTTGCATCTAGTTTTGAAAGATTGTCATAATTTGCATTAAAATAAACTGTAAAAATATGACAGGCTTCATATTATAACGGTG
This sequence comes from Emydura macquarii macquarii, assembly GCF_026122565.2. Lineage (NCBI taxonomy): Eukaryota > Metazoa > Chordata > Testudines > Chelidae > Emydura > Emydura macquarii. The sequence goes on along the minus strand of NW_027131105.1, from coordinate 11,881,984 downwards.
CACTTTTTGTAAAAAATACAAATGTTTTCCATATATTTTAATAAATATTTTCAGAACAGTGTAAGATATTTTTGCAGTTAACAAACTAAGTATGATGCACTAGATCCTGAGCTAGTGTAAATCTGAATAATTTTCTTGAAGACAATGGAGCTACACCAGTTTACACCAACTGAGGATCTGGTCTTCTGTGGTTACTTTTTTTCAGATATTCCTGCTGATTTTTCTGAAATCAGTAATTGATTTTTTTTGTTTAACAAATATTCAACTATTTTAAAGAAAAAATAATCTAAAATACACAGTTATGCAAAAATGTTACCACTGTTAAAGCAAATTTGGATTAGGTATTTTACTGGAATTTAATTAAATAGCTGTTCAGTGTTTTTAGTATAGAGCTAAAAATTTTTAAAATGGTACAATATACTTGTTTTTATGAGAAATATGTGCTAGCTATTTACAAGTGAAACGTGAAAAATGAACAGTAATGATGTGTGGCATTTGTATAATTTGTATTTTAGCTAAACCAATTATATTGAAAATAAGTTTAAAATGTCATCATTATGGGCTTTATATTTTCTCATGTTTCAATTAATGTAAATTTAGCTAATGTGTGCCTAGTTAATATTACCAGCTTAACTGTGTCCAATCAAAATGCTTTCCAAATGGTTTTGTCAATGTCAGTGATCCAGTCCTGTGAGATGCTGAGTGCCTTCAGCATCTCATGAGAAAATTCAGCACCTCACAGGATCAAACCCATTGAAATTAGATTATGTTGTTTCCTTTCTTTATTAATTTTTGTATCCAATAATACTGTGAAATATTTTCCATGAAGTTAATAGTGGTAAAGATTTTTATCACATGATATATAAAAATCAAGCATCCTGACATTTTATATTGAATCAGTCCAAGTCAGTGTGGATAGTCCCATCTACAAAATAACTTTTCAGTCAGATGGCCCTGAATAAAGAAATCCACCGTCATCCCTGTTGAGCAAAGTATTTAAGTACTTACTTAACTTTAAGTATGGTGAAGTCTCATTGTTTTCAGTGGGATGTCAGCTGATGCTTAAGTGCTTTGCTGAATAGAGGTGTTTTCCTGAATTGGAGCCTAACATATACAAAGAAGCTCCATTTCAGATGGCAAAATTCAACGTCTTCCATTGTTGTATGCAGTGTTTTAGGTATGTCAATAGCAAGATATTAGAGAGAAAAGGTGGGCGAGGTAATATTTTTTATTAGACCAACTTCTGTTGGTGAGAGAGAGAAGCTTACAAGCTTGCTTGGGTGGCAAGATAGACTGGAATACCCAAGAGGACTGTCTGTGACTCCATGGTAAAACTATTACAGTAACACTTGTTACTGAGTTGGTGAAATCTAATTATAGAACACATCACTAATTCGGGCTCTCTGTCTTGCTTCTTGACAATCTGCCCTGAGGTTGGCATTCACAGTCATGAACCACTCTGTTAAGCTTGAAAGATTGACTCTTTCACCAACAGAAGTTGATCCAATAAAAGATATTACCTTACCCACATTGTCTCTCTACAAAGAAACTGATTTTCTGAATTTGGTGGTGCAGCCATTAGCCCAATAAAAGTACCAGTTCCTTTAACTGGCCTTTTCCATTTTTTGTAACCATATTTTTAAACTGCATATATCTGTGACCTTAAAGCAGAGAGCTACCATATATTATATGTAGTCAGAAGATTTCTCAAGGTAGTTATTCAAGAACATGTATTCTAATTTTGAAGGCTTTGTTGTGTGCTGAATTATATTTAAAACATTGCAAACACATGTAGAATTTTTGAAAAGTTCAGTATCATAACTGTTATGCCTTAAGACATATGCCTTAACATATCTGACTTCGATGAGCTTAATGGATGACCGTGGTTATTCTATCCAATTTGTATAATGGCAGTAGTCCTCCAACTTCATTTTTATCTACAAAGCCTTGAAACTATCACTCTTAAATCAATATTCTTCTTGTGTTCTTAAAACTGAATGTTGTTTATAATAGGAAAAAACCATTCTAGGAGCTAAGACTTCTTGGACAAAAGCTGCAATTGACAAAAACTATTTGCGTGCATTTAAACTACTTTTCCCCCACTAGGTAAATTGATTGTTTTATTGCATTTTGCTGATACAGGGACCAATCCTTCAAACATTTACTCTCTCACAAGTAATTTCACTGAAGTCTATGAGGCAATATACATAAGTAAGGATTTGCTGTATTGGCCTCTTATTTTTAAGTGGTATGTTCGTTAAAATAACCTGTCTGATTTTCAGGTGATAGTAAGCATTGAAGCTCTTGTTGAATTCAGTGGGAGCTGTATGTACACTACACCTCCTGAAAAAATCAGCTGTACACTTCAGTGATTCAGAACAGTTTTTATTCATTGCAGTCATAGCACAATGGGAAGAACTAAAACTAAGAAAAGTTTATTGTATGAGGAAACTAATTGCAACAGGATTGTATTGACACAAACAAGCCTTTTTAGGACAATGCAAAAGGAGGAAGACGTGCCAGTTCCCTTAAATTCTGTAATTAATTAGCGGTGCGTGGGTTTTGTGGTTTGGTTTTTTTTAGAAAGCAAAAACACCAGATTTAGTACTTGAATTTAAATAATCATATTTCTCTTTTCATTATTGGATCAGTATAAACACAACCAAGAATGTTAGTTCCTTGTTTGCTTTATCAATGCCTTAGAAGACATAGGAGAGGGACACTTGAGAGCCAGCCTCTTGTGTCCCACTCCATGAGACAACTAACTTAAGTAAAGTTACTTAGATGTCCAAGTATTTGTAGGATGAATCCCTTAATTATTCCATTGTTGCAGGCACATAGATACTCAGAGGGCTGTATCCCCAACTGGTAAAAATTGATGTATTTATCATACCAGTTTACACCAGCTGAGCATCTGGCCCAAAATCTTTGTCCTGTGCTATCTCTGATGCTTACTTTATATGGAATTAGTTTCTTAAAACCTCTAAATACAGTGTGTTGTCAGTAATGTAGGTCAGCTGTAAATAGCTAAAAATGAGAGAACTGGTGAAAAATGGAGAAACTCTACAGTCTTCTCTAGTGGCAATATAGTTCTATTTTTAATTAAATGTTCTCTGTATCTTATTTCCTTGGCTTAATAAATATAATATGAATAGACAAACATTTAATCTTCTAGGTACATTCTTTTTAATAGAGTATATTTTTGAAAGAGATACAGTTGAATTTTGAAGCCTTGTTTCTTGCTGTTCCTGGAGAGTGGCTGATTCTTGGTGAGCTTATTGTCTGCATTATAATAACTAACACTTCTAGAGGAAGGACTTTATTTCAATGACAGGAAGTGCTGATTTCACAAATATAGTGAATAGGAAAGATGTCATAGCAGGTAGCTGTGTTTTACGTTGTCAGTTATATTAATGGAGAATTCACTAAAGCTGAGCCTTTTACTAGATGTTTTGGAATCTATTTGGAAACCCGACTGATTCAGAAATTTCCCAGATTTGTTTTTCTAGTAGTTTCATGGACAAAGAGAACACAATTGTCCTCGTTGCTTGAAGTTGTACTCATGCTACCTGCTGGTCTGCAGAATGGAAGGTAAATATTTATTTGTGTGCTTTTTTGATTGCTGAAGAGTATGTTTTATAGTGCCTGTCATTTGCAAGGAGTCTGTGGTAGGTACACTGGGCATGAACTGCATCTCCAAATATCAGCCAAGAGAATTCAGTTGAGATGTTTGTGGAGGCACAAGAAATTAAACAAAACACACCTGATAATTGCCACACACGCAAAAAAAGAAGCCCCTTTAATTCAGTGTAGATAGTTTTCCTTAATATACACAGATATATAGCTTCATTGACAAATTATCTATAATCTTATAGATTATACAAAAATGGAAGGTTATTTAAATCCTTCATACAAAATGGAAGGTTATTTAAACTAATTTTTTTTAATAGTGAGGTCAGTCTGGAAAGATTTTACTTCAGTATGGGAGAGAGGTTATCAAAGTTAGTAATTCATACTTTATTTTAAGGAGAAATGAATTTGAAAGTTGTGACAATTGTGAATGACTCATCAAACCAACTATTAAAATTTCAGTAAAAGAAAAGTAATCTAAAAAGATATATGTTAATTGTTAAGATCAAAATATTCATGATCATAAAATCCTTAATACTCCAAAATTCTAGATGTATAATATATTGATATACAATAAGACAGCAATCAAAACAAACCTTGCAAATAAAAGGTTTAATTGAGGAAAACCAACAAATCCAGAAAGCCTGGTGAATTCACATACTAGCAGAAAAATATCTAGAATGCGGGTAGATTCAGAGAATTGAATTCAGATACCTCCCTGATTTGGATAGTGAAGATGGTACTAAGATGCAGAGTTGATTTTCTCTCCCTCCCAACATACAGGATCTATTCCACAGCTTAACTCTCTGTTCCAGGTAATTTGAAGCTATTGTCTACCTTAATGCTGGAAACAAGGTTTACAGCAGCAATAAATCAGACTAAGCCAGTCAGGTTAATGCCTACAAGCCTCACTCTATTATCTGACAAAACACCTAAATAAGGTTACTGTCTCTCATAATGGAATTTTTGTCTCAGAAGAGAAGACTGACAAAGCAATTTACAACACAGGGCCAGTAACAATACTAGCACCAGCTCTGGTGGCCAGTTCTCAATTAGTGAATGTTAACAGTGGGATGCTTCCCATTCATGTCATACTAGTGGTGTTGCACAGTAACTTTAGCACAATTATCAGCTTTTTCTCTGTTACAATGCTGTCGGCTTGGTGAGATATTAACAGCACAGAAGAGCCGCTAACTTCACATTTCTTTCATGATACACATTTTTTTACATTAGGGACATCATATTATCAAGTATACTAAGGCAGAGACTCCATTCTCATTCTAAAATGTTAGTCTGCTCTTCACAGGACACCTACAGTATCTTAGACTTAAGTGCTGCCGACTCCTTGCATTACAACAGCAGCATATAGACAATGTAGCATGCTGTCTAGGCATAGACAACCCAAATGAAGTAAATGGACAGGGTGTATCAGAACATGCATCAGATGAATTACTTCAATTGTAACTAAGAAAACAGTTTTTATCTACCGCTGATACAATAATTTAATCCTGTACCAATTCTACATCTTTTGAGTCATTCATATAAGGTTTTTGTTCATATACCACCCACTTGGGGTATTGTGAGGAAAGCAAAGTGTTTACTTCCAAGAAGTCAGGAATTTCTCAATTCTAATCTTGCCTCTGCCACAAACCTGATCTGTGAAATCATAACATCTGTGTCTGTTTCCCTATCTATAAAATGTAGGTAATAAACCTAGACCACAGAGTGATGCTGATGAGCAGGTGTCAGTGCGACTGCTATTCCAGCCCATTCCATAGGACTTCAGTTGCAAGGAATGTTGGCTTCAACGGTTAAGTTTGTCCAGAAGTGCTGTCCTAATTAGGGATGCTTTCCTGAGTTAGGTTCTAGGTGACCTGCCGGAAAATTAAAAATGCTGCCCCACTTCCTCAGTTGTTGTAAATTGTCAAATCTCCACTGACTTTATCCTTCAGTATTCTAAGAACCTCCTCCACCCACAAACCTCAGCCATCACCAAATAACCAAAGAAAAAGATGGCCTTTGTACTATGGCCTGAAGGTTAGCAGATTTCAAAAAAGGCCCCAAGAGTAAAATTCAAAGTTCTAGAAAAGGGGCCCTCATGGAGAATTTCCTGCCACCAACTCCATCATTTATAAACCAAGGAAGCTCGTAATAAGCAAATGTATGTGGACATAGTTGTTTTTGTTTTTGTGTTTTTTGGTAGGATTTTAAACAAAGTTTATTCCCTATCAATATTAGTATGTAGTCAGCCAGTGTCCCACATCACTATAGAAATCTCCTGTACAAAATGGTCTAGAGATAAAACTATGTGAATAAAACATGTAGTTGATGATCATTATTTTGTAAAAGTTATCCATGCACACAGGATTTTGATGTAACTAATAAAATGTTAATAATCCCTGTCTGTAACAGGTATTTTCCATATGTATATTATTTAACATACATGCCATTAAAATATAATGTAATGACACCATTGAGATTACATGATGGAACAATATTTGGTCATACAAAATTCTCTTGAGTGTACATAGTTTTTTGTACAGGGCTGAGAGCTGGGGAGAGAAAGAAGAACAAATAGTCCACATAGTTATTAAATGATCAATAAAAATATTTCTGTGATTTTTTTAATTGCAATGGAAGCAATTTAAGACAAAAATAAATGTAATATTTGCAATACAGACATTGTAGCATATTCTAGTTCATAAGAAACTTAACATAAAAATGACCACATACTGAGCATAAACCACAGTGAAACTTACAAGTCTATTTTCATTTTCTTTCAAAGGAAAGATGTAAATTATATATAAAATATTCCTTCAGTTTTAATAACATTAGCTGTTATTTGTAACATATGTAAATACATATAATTTTTAACTTGACAGTGTCCCTTTAAAAGCCACTATTTTAAAAGGTCTTTCACTAAGATTCCCAGGCTTACAAATTGTTATGTACAACTTTACATGTACAATTATTTGAAGATGCACAAGTCCGCTTTTACTTGCAAATGGCAAGGTAGCAGTCTTGCAAGATTCATGTGATATTTTTTGTAATATCAGATAGCAATTCAATACCACACTTTACTGCTTGTCCAAAATCTGGTATTGAGAAGTCTCTGAAGCAATAAAAATTAGAACAGGAATTTGTTCTATTGTGTGTGAGAAGCTTACTGCAATGTTGATCTACAGGTCTACTAATATAAGGAAATGTGACTCCTAAATTCCAGAGTTTATTTTACTAGTCTCAACAAAAGACATGCACAAAGACCAGGTAACATCATTTGCAAACATCCTTATTTTGCCCAGTATGAAATGAGACAACTCTAGGCCACTAATTTCAGAGCTTTGAGATTACCTCATGGATACTTAAAATCACCAATCAGGATTGCTTAGAAACCAATTGTGAGGTAGCTCATGTTTTGATTCAGTGGATTAACTTGGTTTTCGTAACTATTGTTTGGTTGATGTTATTTGCATTTTTCATTTTATAAGACTAATTATTATGTAATTGGATGAGGGCTCTAAGACTTTTTTGTTTTGTTTTTGTTGAAAAAATCGGTTTGGAAAGTGATGAAATGACAGCAACTGACCTAAACCAATATTTGTAATGGAGTATCTTGCATTATAGCAGGGCGCCCTCCTCTGCTACTCTTAAGGTTAAAATCAGATTTTTGTTTAAAGCTTGACTCTTCTAAGTGCTCATCCACATAGTTACTCAGATTGCCTTGAATAAAAACAAAACTGTATGAATGTCAATAGTGCTTATTAGGTAATCTAAGTTTCTCATATATCCACTGAACCATGAAGGAGTAATCTTAAAGAAAACAGTAGAAGACTTATCCTGACTTCCCTGGTTGTTTGGGCTGCTCAGGTTCTATATTACTGAATTATGCCCAGATCCTTGGCACAGCTCTGGTGCTTTACACTGCTGAGGCAGCAAAAAGTACCTGGAAAACAGTCTTTAAGAAGTAGCTGAGGACTCTCTTTGACAGAGAGAAGTCTGCAGGCAGTGTAGAGCTGCTCTTCTCATTATAGAAGGGGAAATAGGTGAGACTTGGAAGAGGCATGTCCAGGGGATGGGAGAGGGCAGAGCAGAGCATGGAACAGCACTGTGGTGAGAGAGACCTGTGCTCTTTTGAGTCATAGAGTGGATTCTGTCTGATTTGGGTTCCCCACTGCAGATCATAAGGTTGTGACTGTATATAACTGAAGTAATTTTCTTACACTAAACCAGGAAAGCCTTAGAAAACATTGAGTAACTGCTTGGCTTATATGGCACAATGTTCGCTTTCCTCTTCACCTGTGGTAGATTGATCTATGAATGAATAAATAGAAAATAAATCATTGTGCTTGGCAAGATTACCAGAAGCAGTAAATTGAATTCTTTCTAAGCTGTGTGGATGCAAGACACTTGTTTTTGGCAGTGAGATACTAGAAATATCAGCATGAGATTTAGGATGTGCTCTGTCTTGTCTGATACATAGCTGGTGTAACTTCCTATGGATTCTACATAAGCTTGTCTATTTTGCATTTAGTCACATTATCTTGGAATGCTCCTGGCCTTGGAATAATGGAACAAGTTGGGCACTGAATATGCTATAATAAAAAATAGAAATAAGACACAATAAGCAGTGCTATACTGTATGACGACCGTATATTTGTTCAGTGTTATAAATCACAATGCTCAAGGACCAATTAATTTAACCATCTAATCAATAACCCTATACCTTCTTTTGAATGATTGGAAGGAAGTCTAGATAATGTGCCCAGTCATAATACATAGCCTCAATAGGCATAATCTTCTGCTTTGGAACATGGTCAGGACTTGAATGGGTGGTCTGCACATATGCTGCAGTCCACTAGACACACTGGGGTGGGAAGAAGAAGTAAGTGTTGCTTCTTTTTAGAGCTACAGTCAAATGCATTATAGAGTATATCTTCTCAGATCGTCTTCCTTCTGCCAGCAGAATGGCTTGAGGACCATTATGGGGCCACTTCTCTTCTTCACCTTGTGCAGCTTGGAAAGCTAAGATAGGGACAAAAGTTTGCTGATAGCTCTAAAAGCTCTTTGCCAGCTTTTAATGAAAGGTGCTCTATAAATGAGAATATTTAATATCATTGTCATTAATAAGCACTCAGAAAATAGCAAGCCTGGAGTTTGCAGTTTCTGCTGTGTAATAGAATTTATACACATACTGTTGCTAACTCATGATTTTATTGTGGATTTCGCAGTATTTGGGTTTTTTTCCTTAAAGCCCGCAACTTCTGGAGTCATGTGATTATGTGAGAATCTCATCTTTCATTTTAAAAAAGTAAGTTTGGCTCTTGTGGTTCCAGAGAAAAGCTTGAAAATGTGAATCCAAAAGGCTAAACATCAGAAGCCAAATTATGAGATAACTGAAAGCTGTCTTTTTAAAAATCTCATTTTTTGGGGGGGGGGGCATAAACCATGATTTTTGAGTGCCTGGGGCTAGCAATGATATATATACACGGCTCACTTTCCAACACCCCAATAATTATTCCCAAATTTCCTGATTTTTCTGGTCATTATGCTGAATGGTATGAAAACACTCATTACCAATCAGAAACTTTCCTACAGTTCTGAGTTCTAAACCCATTTAATATATTACTGAGAGATTTGGTCTTGACGCTGGATTCATTGGATTCTTTTCTGTCCATCAGTAAAATGACTTTATAGTAATGTAATTCTTTCTTGTGAAGAGGAATAGTCAGATAAACCTGTTGCTTCATCCCAACTACTCCGATAATATACAGATGCTCCCATATAAGCACCTAGATAGAAAGAGCTTTTTTTCCCCCGTTAAATATTTTAAGATTCTACTTTTGGAATCTGTTAATATTTTAAGATTCTAATATTTTAAATTCTACTCTTGGGCCAAAGGAATATACAACTCTGAACACAGAACTCTATCACTTCTCAAATCAGACTTCCTTTTTGCCTCTGTGTCTGTAGCCTTGGCAGTTTCCCTCTGAAATCTCCTTCTCTTTCCTGGGAAGGAGATTTCAGAGGAAAATCTACCATATGTGTAAATTCACTCATCATCACCTTAACAACATAGTTATGGGATGTCACTGCCAGAGCTCCATCTTTGCTGAAATCCTCATCTGTATTCTTATCTCCTGTCTGCTTTTCTGCATACAGCTTTTCCAAGCCAAAACTCTTTGGACTGCAGGATGTGGCGATTGCTACTCTCTGACTTCTCCCAAACACAAAGAAGTACAACCACCTCATACTCATGTTCAAACAACTGCAGCATTTCAGTAATGCTCTCCTTGCTTTTAAAGCCATCTATCAATTCCCTTGCCCTAACCTGTGTAGTGGACTTTATTTCTCTCTACTCTCTGTTCCCTCTGTTCCTCTAAAACTAATTACCGTCTTGTCTTTCCACATAATTGCATCATTTGGATGTTATAGCCTTCTCATCTGCAGCTCCCAATGTCTGGAAAAGCTTGCCTGTGTTTTTCTGAAACATTGATTTATGTCTCAGTTTTTTATTTCAGATGAAAATATATCTTAACTCCTTGTCTTTACCTGTTAATTTCTTTCTCTATCTACTACTATTTAGTTCTTTCATTGTATTATTTACAGTAACCCTGTAAACTGTTGTGAGATGCAGTGTGTATGAACGATGCCAAATAAAATAAAATCAAGGAAAATAAGAAGATAGGAAATAGAGATCTATTAAAGGAGAGAATATTTGTGCTGTAATAAATTGTGCAAATGTTAAACAATTTATTTTTCAAATTAAATCAAGCTTTTAAATTCATGTCTCAATGCGAAATCAATGTTTTTCAATCTCAGTAAAAGTTATTTTACCACGTGTAACTTGCTCCCTCTTGTGGTTGGCACATGGATTTATATTCTCAGCTCTTTACTTAAAGCAAAGCAACAACAACAACAAAAGTGAATCTAAGTGAAGACTTGGGTCATGAGATAGGCTGTCTTCAACAGTGGCTTGGTATAACAAGGACAGAAAGCTAGGAGATAGTAGTCCATTTTAATTACAGTACAAGAAAACTATCTAAACTTTAAAAAAGTAAAATAGTGGAATGCTATTGAGTTAGATAATTAAGTATTATATTTACTGCAAACTAGTTACTGATATTTAAAAATGTGGTTCTGGATAAACTTAAGTAGATTCAGTTGTTTAATACAAAATTACTACAAGAAATATTTTCTCAAAATATTAATGATGTTCTTCTTCTATGCCTGCTGCTGCGCCTTCACCATAGTGCTAAAACTACTTGGTACTGGTATACAGAGCTCCTGCATTCCCAGCAGGTGATGCTGAGTCCAGAGGAGGCACTTTAATACTGCAAGATTATGCATCAAAAGAAAAAGACTTGGAGAACAGAAATGAAATGGGTGGAAGGTAGAAAGCAACAGAGGGAGAAAGAGACGAGAGAGACAGAATATGAGCAGGGAAAGGAGCTAGAAGACATCACAGAGGAAGAGGAGTGAGAAAACAGGAGTAGAGTACTGTTCATGTTTTTCACATAAGGTGTTAATATGCCTTGCTTCAATACAGTTAATGGTAACATGACAACTCTGCTGCCACCTTGCTCTGTCATGGGCTGGTGCTTCCCAGTTGCTGGGTTCAACTGACATGCTTTCAAGTTTGACTTCCATATGTCTTTATATCGTTTGTACAGGCCACCATGAAAATGGATACCTTGCTTTAGCTGATCATAAAATATGTCCTTGAGTATTTTCAAGTCGGCCAAATGAATGAGGTGCCCAGGCTAACACAGCTCAGCATGCTTTGAATGTTAGATATCCAACAATGAATAAGGATTTCAGTGTTGGGAATCTTGGCCCACCATATGACTCTGCAAACAAAATGAAGACAACACACATAGAATTGATAAAATTTCTTAATGTGTCAGTAATATGTTGTACATCTCTCAAAACCATATAGAAGTGTTGTAAGCAAGATTGCCTGATAGACAGTTAGCTTTGTGCTTATTTTGACACTCCTATTGTTCCATAGGTGGTATGAAAGCATTCCAGATGCAGAGCTGGCCTTGGCTATGTGATGGGTAATGTCATCAATTGTGGCATTCTGTCACAGTATACTCACTAGGTAGCAAAATGTCTTCACAGACTTGAGAGGAGTGTTGTTGATTTTAATAATTGGGCAGACATGGGCATCCCCCAGTACAAGTTGGTATAGTACTTCGATTTTCTTTAGGCAGATTGTGAAACCAAAACAATGGACAGCATGAATGAAATGACCAGTTATGTACTGAATGTCATCAATCAAGTAAGCAACCAGTACACAGTCATCAGCAAATAAAAGTTCCTTAATAAGTAAATCTGCTATTTTCATATGAGCATGGAAGCGTTGAACAACTTCCCATCAGTTCAGAACTGCATAAATACTCCCCTGTCAATGTCATGAAACGCATCCATTAACATAGCTGAAAAAAAGATGGAAAAGTGTGTGGGAGCCGGCACACAACCTTGTTTGGTGCAAGTGATGACTGGAAAGGGGTCCGATATCTTGCCATTTTCCATCACTCTTGCCATCATCCCATCATGGAAACATTCTTATGTTGGAAGGTGTTAATGATGGCCATTGGTTACAGACCCGTTAAAAGTTGATGAGGGTGGAGCTTAATGAAGTCTTCCAAAGAAGTATAAAGTTACTGCAGTTTGAAATTTACCTCTTGATTAGTAAACAGCAGCACAATGTTCATGAGCAACCAGAGGCACAAATATCATAAAAACCATCACAGACATAGACTTTGCTGGTTCTCATAATATTTACACCACCCAGGTTGGTCATGAAGAATATCACAATCATATATCATAAAGAATAAGACCTGTTTATTTGAACAGAATATTTGGACAGTAATATTCAGTTTTAGAAAGCAAAGTGTTCAGTTTTGCTAATTGCCCTTTTAAAAATAGAATTTGATTTTTTTTATTCAACTTTCTCATTCCTTCCAGTGCCTCAATGATACTTCTCTTCTTTCCACTTTCCTATATTAAAAGCTCTTTGTTGGCAGCAGATTGGTTATGCAGGAAGTAACTCTTCTACTCTCCTTTCTGAACTCGTTTTCTCCCTACCTAATCTCTCTGATGCTGGATTCTGCACTCTTTGATTATTGAGTGATGGAACTGTCTGACATCTTCCCCAGTGGGATTTGGAGGTATATCAATTATCCTTTTTTTCCCCTCTCATTCTTCCCTCCCATCCTCTTTCTCCAATAAGAAGGTGCATGGGTGGGGTTGTGACAGAGTTAAGTCACTCCTAGTCTTCTTTCTTTCTCTCCCATTGAGGAGTATCTGGGTGGGATTGTGACATCTGAATCAACTTTGAACAGGTCAGAGTGATTGGTGGGATGAGAATTGAAGTAAACAAATCATGTTTCTAATGGATTTTTTCAAGGCTACCAGAATGCCAGTTGACTAAATAAATAAACTTATGAGTTCTTGTGAACACTGGCTTTCCAGAGACATGATCCATATTAAAATCATCAGAGAAACAGATGAACTGTGCACAAAGGGATTTCATATTTATAATCAGACAGATGGGGGGGAGGGGAATTATAATAGAGATATAAAAGAGAGAAAGAAGGATATTTAAATTTCTATTTTAAAGAGCAAATTGGGCGCAGTCCTGTAGGCTGTTCATTTGCAGAATCCCCATCAAGTCAATGGTAGTTCTGCTTATAGAGTATGTGCAAGAACAGGGCCTTTGTGACTTACTTTAAACTACAATGGGCCCAATCCTGCAAACACAGTCTGAGGAGTCCTGATTTGGGCCAAGATTTCTTTTTGAATGTGGGTGACTAAAGTTAGGCTCCTAAATCCATATTTGGGCATCCAAATATTTGGGACTAACTTTTGAAAGTGATGAGCAATCAGAAACTCTTATTGAAGTCAGTGGAAATGGTTAGGTGCTCATCACTTTTGAAAATTTGTCCACTTATTTAGGGGCTTAACTATAAATTTAGGAACCTAACTTTAAGCAGCCATTTTAAAAAATCTTGACTTTGAAGTCAAGGGAACTACTCAGCTGAATAAGCACTATTCACATGAGTGTATTCAGAGTTAGCTAGAGGTGGAGGCAAAAGGGTCAGTTTGCGCCGTACTCCCCATTTGAGAAGGCCCCCAAACTAGGTAGTGTTATGATCTGGTGCAAGCTGCCATTCTGTCATGATGGATGTGCTGCTGGGCCAAACCGGAGTGGTGTTGCGACTGTATACCAGGTCACAATGCCCAGAGTGGGGAGAGGGCCAAGGTCTGTGGGACAGGAGCCAGGTGAGTGCTTGCTTTCCAAACCCCTCATCTTCACCCAGAGCCTCCCTTCAGTGGTAATGTTTTTGGAAAGGTGGGGAGTCTCCGTTTCACATTTTGCTCAGTTTTTGCAAGCAGTTTATGCTAATGGAATATTTGTACATGCAATATTCAATTTGAGAAAATGGAATGTATGATCTTTAGAACTGCCCTTTTTAAAATCAAACATGAATTAATTCTGCTAATACATCTACTAATACAATTCTCCTTTGATAAGTGTAATATTGACAGTTCCAATGTTTGTCATACAGGACTCATTGGCGCCAGCCACTTCTTTTATCGTTAATAGTTTTATCATATTAATGGCATATACATTACTTTGTGATATTTAAAATGTTGCACATTCATCGGCAGGTTCAGTCATATATATCATAATGTCCACTGAGTATAAAGTATTTGAAAATGTAAAGCCATGCTCACATTGCAGTATCTTTTTTTCCTAAGTTCTTTTTCCACTATTAAAATGTTTGCATATTGTCACTGGCCAAATTTTTGGGTAAGGGACCTTGACTTACTTCAAAGTTGAAACAGTATCTCATTTACTGTTACAGTACAAGGTCACCTAACAATCTAATTGGTAGCTGCTTCAACTATATGTAAAAGATAAGTGAAAAATCAGTGTGTGGAAACACTCAAATAGTATCAGCCTCACTATCAGAATGCAGCTGGCAGTGGCTAGGTGCCCTTGTGAAAACATATCCCTGAATCAGTGATCATGAAGTGGAGTTTTAATAGTGGTGAGGGATTTTCCAGTGATTTTCCAGTGATTTTTACTATTATTATCTAACTATTCATTAGGAATTAATTTCTCTAGTTTAACTTTTTATTTTATTATTATTAACATGCATGCATTTTCTAAGTATTAACAAATTTTATTCATAACCTCTGTTTGTTACCTCTGTTTGTCCTTGGTCAACCTCTTATCTTCTGTGAATTTATTTTCTTCATATTGCAAAAATGCTATTTTTAAAATATATTTAAAATTTTTAAAAATATAATGAATATAAGGTTTTGTAATTTTTTCCCACTGAAAGGATTTCCCATACTTTCTTTCTCTATGCCACTGATGTTGAGGGATCTGTCGTTTTCCAAAAACTAGCTATCACACCTCTGGCTGCTAGTAGTAATTATTTTATCAATGGATCCTTTCTTCAGGTAATAACCTCTATTTGACTGTAACCTAATCAAATCACTGTGGATTCTGTGGGTAGCCTAACTTTAGTTATCTTGAAAATTCTATTTATTGTCCTCCCAAATACTATTAATTTAGGGCCTTCCCGCCATATATGCTGAAAGATCCTATTCCTCCACAACCCATCCAGCATGTATGAGTTCCCTCGATATATTTTCCTTAACTTAAATGGAGTTAGCTAATGTTGATAAGTATTTTGTTATAATTTTTCTTAATGGTTACACAAATTGATGAGATTTTGGCCTGCCTTCAGATATTTTCCCAGTGTTCCAAAATAGTATCTGGTTTTAGATTTCTATGATTTTTTTATAACAAACATCTTCAAAACATTCTCCTTACTGTAGTATTATGCTTAATTTGTGCCACAAATGACAGATGATGTCACTTAAGGTGCTTGAGCGAATAGCTCCCTTAGTTAAATAGGAAAGAGCTGATTGTGTTCAGTGATGGGTCCTTGTCTTTAGGATTCATTTCCCAACCATGTCCACCAGATCCTGGATTGGTGAACTTCAGGATATGCTCTTAGACTCAGTTGGTTTTTCTGGATGTCCCTGAGGAGGGCAGGTTGTGAGTTGTTTGGTAGGTTAACAGGGCGGCTGGGTAGTGGAAGAAGCGGGCAGGATGGAATGAGAAGTGTTGTTTAGAGCTGGGAAGAATTTGTGAAATATCCTAGTTTTTTTTAGGATTTGTAGATATGTACAGGCTTCATTTAGGCACTTTGTTTAGTACTTTTAATCAATGATGAAGAGAGCACACTTAAGTTTAGAAAAAATGTCTTTTTCTTTTTTAAGAAACAATATTGAAGAATTTTTATGCAAAAATCGCCAAACATTGAAAGACACGTAACTGTGAGAACACTGACTGATTTGAGCGGTTATTAGTAACAAAACAATTCTGTAACAAAAAGCATTTTCTGCTATGCAATTTATAATTTTCTGTGAATCATAAATCCACTTTTCTCTAAGAGGACTTAGCCCACTTACTCACTGACCATATGCAAACAATGAAGAACAATGGCCTAGGCTCCTAACTAAATAACAAAGCAGAGCCAGCTCCAGAACTGTTTTAGTACAGTTTAAATAGGGAGAAGCAAAATAAGGATATGTGACTGTCTTTCAAATTAGACCAACATAATAACCAGGCAACGTGCATAAGATTTAGAAGGTGGAATAAGCTTTGAAGGATGTCCTCATAAATGGTAATAATACGTAGCACTTGGAGCAGAAATCTTGCCTTTTTATAGTGTCATTTATATAAGGATCTCAAAAGTGTTTACAAACATTAATCACTGTAGTTAACCCTCACTATATCCCTGTGAAAAAGGGATGTATTATCGCAATTTTACAGATGAGAAAACAGACACATGGAGAGTAAGAAAAGGCTTGCAAATGTGGATGTCTTAAGTTAGGCACAGGAGTCCATATTTAGACTTCTAAATATAACTGTCCTGATTTCCAGAGATGTGGAACACTTGCAAACTCCCTTTGATATCAATGGAAGCTATGCTGATAAAATACTATTTTGAAACAATAGGCATTACTACAATATATTAGTCAGGCATATAAGTACCATAAATGGCTTTTGGGGAAATGGTGAAAATTAATTAAAAAATCTACTTGGCTAATTTAATGGAGGCCTAAGCTTTAAAAAACAAAGGAAATAAAGAAGCGATGCTCCTATCTTCCTCTTTTCTCTTCTGTTGTTCCTTGAAATCAGCTAGCTCAGTTAGTCGGTCTTTTGCAACCCTATATTCCCCTTTCTGCAGCCTGTCACACCTACTACTAACCCCGCATGCAATAGTATCGTCTGTGTATGGGTTGCTCTGTCTGGTTTGTATATGGTAAAGGGAACTGTGTCTCAGATGTCCCCTTTTCTGATGGACAGTACCACTAGGTTCAGGGTCCCAGTAAACGAGCCAGTTCATGTTGCATAGTCCCTTCTGCTTTCTGCAGGTCACCAGTATAGCCAGCTGCTGCTGGACCACCCTCTTTTGGCCTTCTGACTATGTAAGTGTTTATTCTAGTCTATCTTTCTTTAATCTCTGTTTGAGATCACAACAGAACTTTTCTGACAGCCACTCTTCTAGCTTATGTAGTAAGCAATGCATACTTCCTTTCTGTTCCCACGTACAATATCTAGCTTCTCCTCCTGCTTCAGATAATTTGTTTTAACTCTGAACTGTATCTCAGCATAGTGGTTTGGTTTCTCACTGGTCTAAAGATAGATCAGTTCTCAGATCACTGGAGAAATGTTCAACAGAATCACTGTTGATAATGAGTGACTATGAGCTGTGGTGTTGTTAGTCTATAAATAAGGTATGAATAAGTCTTTCTTTCACTAGCCCTGCCGTGGTGTTCCTGAATTCTGTATGTTTTGTAGTATATTAGACATGAAATTATTACAAGTAAATACTATTATCTAATGGTAATGGTAGATAGATGGCTTTCTGCCTTCTTCAGTCACTGAAGGACTAGAGAGGATTAGAACATCTGGCTGGAAGTATAGTGCATATCTTCAAGAAAAATATACAAAACTCATAATTCTGCCCTGGGATGTAAAGGACCCTAGAGAAACACTGTCACATTTTGAGATCAATGAGATTACAGCTACAGCGAGAAATACTCTTAAATTTCCTTTTTTCCTAGTAAAATCCCAGCCTGTCTGGGAAATGAGGCTGCAAGCCTGTATAGTATTAGCACATATTTTGCACAAGACATGTCAGAAATGGCCTAGGAGAACTTCAGAGGCCCTTAATAATTCATGACAGAAGAATAAAAGGAGATGCTTTTGGACTCCAAGTAGGCCTTGCTGGACCACAAAGAGGATAGAATATTAGTTTTCCTGGAGCAGTAGGGAGGCCGTTAAGGAATAAAGAAGAAAAATTGAGGAAGAGATTAAGAAAAGAGGAGGAAGAAACAGTACCACAGCTGGAGAAAATGGAGGCCCAGAAGAGGAGATTGACCAATAGTATGAAACATAGACTCCTGTGATGCAAATTATGATGTTGACATTAAGTATAATTTGCTTCCAGATTCAGGTGGGACTTCTGATGCACTCCAGCCCTATCACCTATCAGTGCTACATGTTTAATGGCAATGACTCTCATTTCCTCTCCTTCCAGAATGAAGGACCCTATCCATCACAGACCTGCTTCCTAAGGATACTGTGATGACAAGAACTATCACCAGTTGTGATCTATCATATTACACAAGCAGTTTTAATTGTGCTTTTCTGTATCTTTGGACCAATTTGCACAGTCTGCAGAAAAGGTATAGCTTTTAAAATTGCAGTCATTATTATCACAATTAAAAATCAGGTTTTGTAGCTCTGGTCTATATGAAATCCACAGAAACCCTTTTCAATCCAAATTGTTTTACTGAATTCATCAGTGAGGGTCTCAAATTAATCTATTAGAAAAAGCAATTTAATGACAGGCCAAGTAGCACAAGCACAGGAAGTAGCAGATCTCACTCTTTTTGCTTCTCTATTCCCTGGTATCTGTTTGAGAAATATAATGGCACAAAGTCTGCTGTTTTAGACCGACCGGCACAGCTGTAATACTCAGGGGCGTGCACAAGCGGGGGGACGAATGGGGGCATGCCCCCCAATAATCAGGAGGAGCACAGAACTCTTCCGGCCCTGGTGCAGCGGCAGGAGCTAACAGCTCCTCCTGCCCCAGGCCGCCCCCCAGAGTTTCCTACCGGAGATCGGCTCGTAGTTGGGTGCAGCGCTGGGCAGCCACATCCCGCCCCTTCGTCGGGACGAGCCGGAGTTCTCTGGAGCTCACCCACCCCGCTTCCTTTTCTGCCTCCACCAACCAGCAGCTGAGACAATACTGAGTGACAATCCTCCTAACCAATAGTAGCGGGACAATGAGCAGAACCTCGGGGTGGGGCAGGCAAGGAAAGGGGTTAGTCGAGGGGGGAGAACAGCGTCCCCCACGGTAGCGTTGGATAGGAGGGGGAGCACAGCGGTTCCCAGGGGGCCGCAGCAGGCAGAGCAGAACGTGCCTCTCCAAAAGGGGTCACATTTTTATTCCTGCGCACAGCCCTTATTAGTCAAGGGGTTCAGTGTGTGCTGAGAAAATGAGCAACGTCCAGCCTTAGCATCTCATACGTCCATGTAGTGCTCTCCCTTTTGTTAACAAAGGGTCTGGAGCTCACTGCAAGGCAGCAGTGACTGCAGGGATGTATTTCAGATGAATACATTTAATTTCAACAGATGTCTCCATCTTCCCCTCACACTCTGTAAGGCACCTTCTATCACTGTTCTGGCACATCTGTGACAGTAGTTAGGTCAGCACTAGTCTACATCCTCATAATCTGTGTGTGTGAGTAGGCAGTCTTCAGGAATCACAGTTGGCATAGAAATACTATTTATTTCCCGGCTGTGTGGAAAAAAAATGGGATCTTCAACTGTCCTTTCCTGTACAAGATTGAATTCTTTAATATTCTAGCATTGTGAACCTCATCATGCCAGTCACTGTTTATGAGCATATTCTGTAGGTGTCAATTACAGTCATTCCAGGCAATTACAAAATTGTCCCATCAGTGAATATAAATGGACTTGTACTCATATCCTCATGGTTTAATTGGGCAGTAAAAATGGAAATAAAATTCTTGCCTCTGCCTCCTTTTCAGGTAACATGTCAAAGTGCTGATACCATTTCTGCCCTTCTTTCTTTCTAGGCTTTAAGCAGCATAATCCAGATGCAGCAACCTAGGGTGCTAGAAACATTTTCATGATACCAAGTGCCCTCTGTGACTCCATAGACAGGGGAAGATGGATTTTGGTTTAGAAATCCCTTAATGCTCAGCAAAAAGTGGGAGGGGAATCTTTTTAAAAAAACAAAAACATATTCCTTGGAAAAGGTAAGTATGAAGTAGCAACCCAGAATGTCCCAGAATGCTGTCCCAAAAATACTGTTCAGCTGGGTGCATGAGAAAACACATCTGTAACCTGTAATGCCAGAAAAGCTACTGGGTGGACACAAATTGAAATGTGTTACTTGTAATCAGTTAATCTAATTGAGCCCCTAACCACTTAGAAAATAACATTTCCAACTGTAATGTGGATGGGGTCTAAAAGTGTAAACTCTGTCCTTACTTTCAGGGTCCTGCACAACTTTACACTCCCTAGTCCTCATCACTGGCCATCTGTCACTTTCCTGTTGAAAGCATTCTGCTATTTCTGTCTCCCTCTATGCACCTTTAGTTCTATTTTACCACTAATGCCTCTCTGTGCCTTCGCCCATACTGCTCTACACACTTGATATATCCTCTCTGGCACTATATGTCAGCCTTGTGCTCCCTTTTTAAATCTCTTTTCAAAACTTACTTTCTCTCTACAATCCTTCAAACATGATGTATCTTGACTTTAGTAAGGCCTTTGACACAGTCCCCCATGATAATCATAAATAAACTAGGGAAATGCAGTCTAAGTGAAATTACTATAAGGTGGGTGCACAACTGTTTGAAAAACCTTACTTGTAGAGTTATCAATGGTTTGCTGTATCTAGTGGGGTTACACAGGGGTCTGTCTTTACTCTAGTACTATTCAATATTTTCATTAATGACTTGGATAATGAGTTGGAGAGTATGCTTATAAAATCTGTGAATGATCTCAAACTGTGAGGGCTTGTAAGCACTTTAGTGGACAGGATTAGAATTTAAAATTAACTTGATAAAGTGGAAAATTGGTCTGAAATCAACAAGATGAAATTCAATAAAGACAAGTACACTTTCATAAAGACTGCATTTAGGAAGGAAAAATCAAATGTTCACCTAAAAATGGTGAATAATTGACGAGGCTGTAGTATTGCATAAAAAGATCTGGGGGTTATAGTGGATAACAAATTGAATATGAGTAAATGTGAGAGTTTTGAAAAACTCTAATATCATTCTGGAGTGTATTAATAAGAGCATCATACGTAATATAGGGGAGGTAATTGTTATACTGTACTTGATACTGGTGAGGTCTCAGCTAGAGTATTATGTCCAGTTTTGGGCACCACACTTTAAGAAATATAGATAAATTAGAGAGAGTCCAGAGGAAGGCAACGATAAAAGATTTAGAAAATCTGACCTGTGAGGAAAGGTTAAAAAATCTGAATATGTTTAGTCTTGAGAAAAGAAAACTGAAGGAAGACCGGATAACAATCTTCAAATATCTTAAGGTAGTGCTATAACTAGGCATTTTAGCACCTAGGGTGAGCAAGCGTATTTGCACCCCCTACCATTTTCCTCCCGCCCCGACAGCTTTGCACGCTGGGCGGCTGCCCTGCTCTTCCAACCCTGTGTTAAGGACTATTATAAAGTGGATAGTGATCAGTTGTTCTCCATGTCTAGTGAAGGTAGGACAAGAAGTAATTGGTTGAATCTGCAACCAGTGTGATATAGGTTAGATATTAGGAAAAACTTTCTAACTACAAGGATAATTAACTACTGGAATAGGATACAAAGGGAGCTTGTGGAATCCCTGTCAGTGGAGGTTTTTAAGAACAGATTAGAGAAACATCTGCCAGGGATAGTCGAGGTTTACTTGGTCCTGCCTGTGCAGGAAAATGGATTAGATAATCTCTCAAGGTTCCTTGCAGTCCTACATTTTTTTTATTTTATAATTGTATAAAACAAGGACCCTCTCATCACCTAATAATAGTAATCCCCTTAAATACATGTCCCAGCCTTTCTCCCACTCCTTTGTTTGTTTCTTGATTTTTTTTATACTTTAAGCTCTTTGGGGCTGGGAACTATCTTTAAACCTTTGTAAATCATGTTGTTGATTCTTAGATAATAATAATAATACAATGATATATTTGTGCTGTTGAAAATGCAGGGTTTTGCCATGAACAAAGTACCTGTCAAGAAGACAGGTATTCTTACAGATTAAATCCCATGGGAACATTTATTTTTTTGCAATATTTTACTGACAAAATGTATATTCCTGATTTATATTCTGCCATAGAGAGGGAGTCTGTAATGCCTCAGTGATTTGATGGCAACATTAAAAGAGGCATCCAAATTTTCTGAAATGGAAAAGGGACACAACACATACTTATATGCTAAAAATTGGCAAAGCAAAAGGCAGTGGTAGCTTTTCAGTTTGCCTTTCTACAGCATTCTGATTTCTGATCTTGTCTTTCCCTCAAATTAACCTGAAAGAGCTGCTGAAAGCTTGCAGAGCATCAGACTTATTGGATGTTGAGCTAGATCTTCAGTTGGTTTAAATCAGATCCATTAAAGGCAATAGACCTGTGCTGATTTACACAGGCTGAATCCTCAAATTACACTGACCATGTTCATCTATCTGTAGAAATAGTGAGGGGCTAGTCCAGCTATCTGTTAAGCTATCTATTAAGAGCATAACTTTCTACAATGCTGGGAATCTAAATTTGGCCCTTCACTTGTAAAATGACAAGGGTTGAGAGCATTCTAGAAACAGGGCAGAGCCCATGGAGTGCCCCTGCCTCCTCTGGCTGATGGGCCCCAGAGGGAGATGTATTCAACCATATGTGGCCAAAAAGAATGTTGTCATAACAGACCTTGATGGTGGGCAAAGGTAAGTAAAAAAATGTGAGGGGCTTGGAAAAAACTCCAAATTTCCCCAAGTGGAAAAGAAGAAATGTGAAACAAAGAAGAATACATAATAACAAGAATGCCCTCATAGGGAAAATACTGTAACTGCAAGTGCTTGTGGCTTGGAAATGTAGTGTTAACAAAAGATGTGTGCTATATACAGACCTCATGCAAGTTTCTGGGAGAAACTAAAATATTGTGTAAACTCTGTAGAATTACATCCTCTTACACCAGGTCTGACTTTAGCCCTAAATCTGTGTTAGTCTGCTTAAAGTGGTTTAGCACTGCAGCACTCAATTCATGTTGCATTAAACTGATAAGAATTCAGACAATAGTAAGCAGACATGAAATTTTAAAGACAGCTGTATTTCTCAGCAACAGTATCTGTGGCCATGTAGGATTTCACAGGTGTCTCTATGCTGTATGCCATGGCTACTTGAACCTTTGCAGCACTCAGATAATTGTATTCCAAAAGCACAGGCTCCTATTGCTTGAGCCAAATGAGAGTTTCTGTTGGCTGTTAGCAGTACAGGGCTGCTGCAACACACTTGAGCATTTTTGGTTCTGTTGATTAGAGGGCAGTGATACACATACATTCTAGCCAGTTCATTGTAATATTACTTTATATTGTTGCATATATGTCATGTGATTATGTAATGGAAGACCCTACAGTAATGCCTCCATGCAAGGTGTCAGAGTTAAGTTTGCTATGGGAAGTTGAGGTTGTTCCTTTTTTTCTTGAGTGTGTTCAATTACATGCTCTAATCTACAGAGACATGCTAGATGGAGCTGCACTTTCTTCTACCATTAAATATTCCATTTACTCCAACCAAATCCCCATAGATAGTATATGTACAAGAATATTTTGAGTATAAAAACTTAAATTAATTGTTTGAGGAAAATAAAATAAAAGGACTGTAAAAAAATTAAGGAAAATGAGATACTCTCTGCTTGCTAATTATACTTTTAGGTTTGTTTAAAAAAACAAAAACAAAAAAACCCTCTGTTGTAACTATTACAAGAATATATATATACAGAATGCTTTTCTTTTGTTTCCAATAATATAGCTAAATATAAGTGAGTGACCTTATCCTATATATTAAATGGAGACAAAACAATATGATAAGGGTAACTCTGTTATTTTTTTTAAGTGATTGTTGTTTTGCATTTCCTTTTAAACTCACCCAAGTTTTGGATCATTCTTGCTGAGAATTGCTGCACTGCAGTTTTATTCTGATCAGGTTGAGCCATGTAGTCCTTTATGGATCCTACTGGGTTCATTCATCCCATCATGATGGGGTGGTGTTAACAATAGTAAAATTACGAAAAGTCATTGGATCTAAGTGACTTAGAAGCCTAAAACTTAGGTTCCTATGTCACTTTTGAAAATTTTACCCAGTGCATTTGTCTATTTTAGGTGGGCTGTTTTGGGAACAGCATTCTACAATGTGTCCTTAAAGGTGTGTTTTGCTTCTGCCCAAAAAGTTCGTGTTAGTTGACATGACAAGAATACCTCAAAATAAGAGGCTGTTGTAATTTACATTTATTAGAAATGCTACGTTGTTTTTTTTAAATAAATTTAGTTTTGGTCATAGTTTGCAGTATAGAGGTAAATATAAGAGATACCAATACAAAAAGGTAAAATAAACCCAATCAAAGGACTGGAAGAGAGGTCTTCTAATCCAGTCCCTGCACTCAAGGCAGGCTCAAGCATGATCTACATAAATTGCTTTTTCTACATTTATATTTATTGGATATCATTTACGTTCAATGTCTTTTTGAAACTTTATGATTTATTCTTTCATTGCAAAGTTCTCAGTGATTTGCAAGCTATAGCCCCAATCCTGTGTGTAGACGTGAGTAACTTTACTCATGACTTCATCGGGACTGCTCCCGCACAGTTACACTCATGCTCACGTTTGCAGGAGTGAGCACAAAAATCCATATATTGCCATTGAAATATACCCAGCTTTGGATCAAAGTGTAGCAGACGGGTGAACAACTGGCTTCACAGCAGTGGGGAGAAGATGGGGAAAGATGGTTAGCCACCGGAGCAAACCCCTTACTCTTCGGAAAAATACCAGATGATCCTTAATGTCCACGCCGAGCGGACAGGACCCGGACATTTAAAGGCCCATGGGGAAAGACGCGAGCACACACAGACAATTGCATGCAAGAGTCCTGCTAACTTTAATTTTTGGAGTTGACGATCTCACCTTGCTTAGATGCAAAGACTTTGAAGAAGCATCTCGTTTCATTGGCTTCCCTCCCCCCAAATAGTACGCGAACTAATAGGGGCCTGGTGGGGAGGAGGGACGATTCCCTCCTGCGCCAGACACAGTTATTATGGTTCTCTTCGCAGGGAGAACAGCCCCCCTTCCCCCTCCTCCGCCAGCAGTGTTGGGGGGGAGACAGCAGCTGCACATTCTCTCGCGCATGCACGCCGCTAACCCCCCCCCCCCCTTTCCTGCTGCTGCTCAGACAGTGAGTGACTCCATCCAGTCTCCGTGCGCTGCTGCGGCCGCCACAGACCATGGCACCTTGGCTGCAGCTCAGCTCCTTCTTCACTCTGCTCGCCTGTTTCAAGGGTCACCAGCAGCAGGCTGGGGCTGCGGGAGGACCCAGCGGCAGGCGGGGGCCAGCGGCCGACACGTGTGGCTGGAGGGTGAGTGAACTGAAGCTTTGTTTCTCGATTCTCCGCAGACTCGGGCGCTGCTGAGTCGGGTTTTGCAAACTTGGCAGGATTTGGCGAGGCGGGCGTGGGGAGATGCCAGAGTTTCCCAGCTGCGCCTGGCAAGCGCTGTCCCGGGTGCAGGGGACTCTGCAGCCCAGCTCCTCTGAGCAAGGCAGGTGTGGTGCCCACCTGGCTGCTTCCCCTGAATGTGCAGGGAGAGCTCACTGGGCGGTGTGCATGGGGGGGGGAAGAGCCTCTTTTGCAACTCAGCTGCCGCCCAAGGCTCTGCAACTGGTAATTTACGGCCAGAAAGGGTGTTATTTCCAGGGAAGGGATAGTTGATTTTTTCTCACCCTGGGGGAAGGGAGCATCCTTTAACCAGCGAGTGTGAAGAAGTCACTCAACAGGTCCTTTATCTGCAGCCCTCTCCTTCCTTAACTCGACCTGCCCTGCCAGCAGGATAAAAGGCGATCATTTGGGCTTTGTTATTTTAATGATTCGAGGCCGGCTTGGGGACTTAGCTTCAGGCCTGATCATCAGACAGAGGATGTAGAAAAAGTTGGCGGGGGGAGGGCTGGAAGGTGAAACATTCCTTTATTGGTCTTTACCTTTTGTTCCTGCTCCTGGTGCATTAGCTTCAGACCTTTTTTTTTGGTCCTGTTGGTTTTTCAGTAATCACTTTTCAGTGTTTACTCCTCATAAATGGTAGTAAGAATTCTAGTTAAACTGTTGTGTCCAAGAAACTTATAGGAGGGACAAGACCGACTTTCATTGATTTTCTTTTTTGTTAAACTGTCACTAATGATTTCCTTAGTTTCAGATCCTAACATTTGAAAACGTTACTGCAATGCATCCGGGATATGTAGGGAATAGTGTAATTCACTGGAAGTTAGAAAACACTGGAAAAATATGTAAGAGAAAGAAAAATATATTTTGAACTACATTAAAGTTTAAAGATTTTTCATATACCTTTGCATTGAACCTTTCAGGCTCAACTCTCACATATTACATCTTTTTTACTCACAGATTAGTAGCAAAATATATTTTTACTACAATACTTATGTTTCACATGATATAAGCAGTGTGCTCCACATATTTCAAACAGTAAGAAAACATATTTCTGTCAGGTTCTGCAGCAGCTATTAAATATACCGTCACTACCTATTAGGAGTTATAATGGTTGATTGATTTTGATTATCTTGACATCTAGAGGAATGTGCAATATATATTGAATTGATTGTTTTCTTATGTAATGAATTATATTGTATATATTTAACTGACTGTATCTGGGTCTCTTTAATTTAAGGATCTTAAAATGCTCTCCTTTATTAAATCTGCTAAAATACAACCTTTCAAGTTTCAGTGAAAAAAACCTTTATTTTTTTATCACATACAACAAATTTAAGGATTTAATTTCCTAAACAAACATTCCAATCATTTAATCTGTTACCAATATTTTTTTATTTCCAGTGAGCAAATTTGCCTGACCTTTAAAAAACATTTATTTATTTATTTATTAGATACTGAGTCCGATTCTGTAGTATAATTTTTAATTGGGAAAACTCCTATTGACTTCAGTGGGAGTTTTGCCAGAGGAATGACTGCAGGAAGGGACCCATTGTCTTGGTTGTGTGGTATTTATCTTGGGCTGCATGTAAGTTTTGAATAGACTTGACATACTATTAAATAACTGATGGCCCCTGTAACACATTGTCTGCTCTGGGGCAGGGCTGCCTTTGAAGTGCTACCCTGTAGGAAGTAAAGAGACTATTTGCTCTATTAAAATTCCTTGGTATTTCCTCTGTTTAACCACAGGCCACTTCCCCTCTGCCACTCTAAACACTGCAGGGACACTGACTGATTGAAAAGACACAAGCCTTGAAGTAATTGTACCCTATTCAAATAGATATTCTTATTGTAGCTTATTTATAAATGGTTTCTAATTTATAAATTAAGGGCAGGAACAATTCTAAAAGCTTTATATAGAGAGCTGAATAGTAAACATGTGTAATGTGTTTTGAGTAAAATAATGCTCATTAAGCTAATTTTCTCTAGTACATATTGTATTGAAGAAATATTGCTTAACTTGATATTTGAGTAATTAAACAAGAGATAGAATATGATGTGTGTGTCTTTTTCTTACCACTGTACAATTGAGTGGATATGCCAGACTTTTCTTACCACTGCCATGGGGGGAAAACATAGATCTTAGTTTTCCCCCTTGATTTGAGCACTTTTATTTATTTATTTATTTACTTATTTATTCCACACACCTCCACCCCCCAAATTCATGCTCACCTAGCTCAATGTCAAATTTTCATGTTATATTCTGCTTAGTTTATTGCTTAATTTATTAGAACCAAAAAAAAAAACCCCAACCCTGAGTTTATATAAGAAATACTGTAATCTTTTTGCTTTTAATCTAATGTAAATATTTTAATTTTGTCTTTTAATGCTTTATTGCAGTAAAAACTTCATTTGGTAAAGGAATAGTGTAGATTTGTGTTGGCTAGAATTTATATTTGCTAATATTTCCTGTTTCAATTCAGAGATCCTTAGCTTATTCTTAAAAATAATTTGAATTTGCAAATCAAAAGATTATGGATCAGGTTCAGATAACTTTAATTGCAAAATATGTGAATTCTTGCAATATGTTCTTTTGTAGCAGTTTGGTCCCAGTCCTGCAAGACTAGCATGGCTCTGAATAAGCAAAGCAGTTAGCATATGTGTAATCTCACTGAGTGAAATACTGGACCCATCAATGGCAGAACTTCCTTTGATTTCAGTGGGGCCAGGATTTCACTCATTGACTTCAGTGAGATTTTAAGGCTTGTCTACACTTGAAAGTTTTATAGGTTTGAGGAAGAATGGGAATTTAAAGCACAATAGCTATTCCAGAATATAGCTCCCTGTGTGGACCCTATTATTCTGACATATCTACTCTGGTTAATTTCCCCATTTAGGTATGCAAAGAACGAAGGACAGAGCTCTAAAATTTAGTTGTTCATATGTGGGGCCCAGTCCTGCAAAGAGTTAAGCACATGGGTAAATTTACTCACAAAAATATTTTTGTTGACTCCAGTGCAACTACTCATGTGAGTAATTTTCCACGTTCTTAACTCTGCAGGAGCAGGCGCTTGACTCTGTTCAGTCTAAAACATAAGATTAATGAGACTATTGACTGAGAGAGAATATAGCATTTAGCATATTTTAAAGAAAAAAAAATGGATACGACTAGCTTCTAGAGGATTGCACACTTTGTTGTTTCTGTGGGCTAAGCACAATGCACACACTAGTGGCTCCTGGCATCCCTACATTCTCCCCCACAAGCTCCCTGTCTGCCACCCTGTGATCCACTTCTATTTCAGGGATTTCCTGCAGTCTCCCATGATCCCTTCACTCATGCCATGAGCTTCTGTGTGTCCCCCTTCTCCTTCACCCCCCTGCTAGGGTTCTTCATTCCTCTCCCCATGCGAGGGGCTCTGTGTGCACCCCATTCCATGCATGCCTCCCCCCTCATCTGTCTTTCTTTCTGAGTGTGTCAACATTTTAAAACTCTGGTAGGAGGAAGGGTAGAGCAGAGATGGGGTGTTGTTTTTTTGGAAGGTGTTAATGGCTACCATCAACCAGTTCTTTCATTTGTAGACAATTACAGAAGTGGTTGAAGGTGCTAGTTCTGCTAATCAGATGCCACGGGCTCCATGTGTCTCCTGTTTCCCCCTTTCAGTTTTCTAGTTTTTACCAAAATCAATAGGATTCTGCGCATGGATGTCTAGAACATTCCCTGAAATTTTGGAATTGATAGTCTGTGGTGTTAAAAAGTTACTGAGTGTAAGTAAGTTCTCACAAGCCCAGCCAATCATCAAGGCCAGATAACTGGATTAACTACTTTAAGATCTAAAGTTTCACTTATCAGCTGATGTTCTAGAAAATATGACTATTTTTTTCTCTGTTTAAAAATAACTGTGTTTAGGTCTTGGTCTACACTTAAAAGTTATGTTGGCATAGCTGTGATAATCAAGGATGTGGAAAAAACCACAGCCCTGATTGACATAGGTAGATTGACAAAACCCCCACTGTAGATGCAGGTATGCTGGCAGACTAACGCTTCTGTTGGCACAGCTAACATTGTTTGGGGAAAATGGTGTTTCTACACCAAAGGAGTTTGCATCCATACTTGGGGGCTGTGCTGGCATAGTTATGCCAGCATAACTCTTCTGGCATAGCTCTGTATTGTAGACATAACCTAGAACACTTAACTAAACTTTCATAGAAAACATATTAACTAGATAGCCTGCCTATTGCCTTAAATTTATTTTAAAAACTGACAATACAGTAGTACCTCAGAGTTACAAACACCTTGAGAATGGAGGTTGTTCATAACTCTGAAATGTTCACAACTCTGAAGAAAACATTTTGGTTGTTCTTTCAAAAGTTTACAACTGAACATTGACTTAATACAGCTTTGAAACTTTACTATGCAGAAGGAAAATGGTGCTTTTAACTATCGTAATTTAAATGAAACAAGCACAGAAACAGTTTCCTTACCTTGTCAAATCTTTTTTTAAACTTTCCTTTTCTTTGTTTTGTAGTTTACATTTAACACAGTACTGTATTGTATTTACTTTTTTTTTTTTTTTCCTGTTTCTACTGCTGCCTGATAGCGTACTTTCGGTTCCAGATGAGGTGTGTGGTTGACTGGTCAGTTTGTAACTCTGGTGTTCATAACTCTGAGGTTCTACTGTACAATTTAACTATATACACTACTAGAACAGGAAGATGAGTCTTTTCATTACATTTGTTTGACGTTGGGTCTGAGCTGTTCTTCCATAAGAAGCATTAGGTTTAAATCAGAGGTCCCCAAACTATGGGGCGGAGGAACGTTCGAGAGGGGCAGCAGGGCCTGGTCCAGCTCTCAGGGGGGAGGATGGAGAGGTAGCACCACCCAGCCCCACTCTGCTCCCAGCTCTGCTCTGCTCCTGCCCCCAGCCACAGGTCTGCTCCTGGCCATAGCCTCAGCCCCATGCCTAGCTTTGGCCCCCAACCACGGCCCAGCCATGGTTCCGCTTCTGGTGCCAGACTCACCCCCAGCCATGGCCCTGGCACCAGCCTCAGCTCATGGCCCAGCTCCAGCTAAGGGATGGGAGAGGGCAGTGGGTAAATGGGGGCATGATGTAAAAAGTTTGGGGACCATGCAGTGATCTAAATAGTGCAAATAATATGTTTTCAGAGCTGACATTCAAATGCACAAAACACTCAGAAGAAAAAACATTTTCCAATTTACTTATAATACACTCATTCTGATATTGACAACAAAAGTGCATCTTTAATCTTTTACACGTGTTTTATTGTGTAATTGTGTACTTTGGCTATTCAGGCCATTCATAAGGCTCATGATGATCTAACAAGCGTTTCTGTAGTTGAACGCCCCAGGAATATTATGGACTGGATTTCTTTCCTCTTTAGAATGCATGCCATAATTTAGATTTCAACAAATAAAAGTTGCCTCTTAATTTGAAATATAATAATTAATTTATCAGTCAGGCTAATGTCAACATTTAGATAATTTCTTTAAGGGCAAAACAAATACTTAATTCATTTAATAGATTCAAATATTTTCTAGACCATTGGTGGGAAAAAGTTAATCCATCATTAGATGATTCTAGCTTTTCATTAGTTAATTATTTGGTATTGTTAGTGTAGTGTGGAGGTTAGTTCATTAAAGCTGCAACATTTAAATTGGTATTTAATAAGGACCAGCTGTCTTTTCCAACAGATCAGTCCAAAGATGATGAAACAAAGCTTTGATGTGAATTTCCCCATTTAATTCTGCTCAGAGGCTGAAGTTTGCCAATTAATTTGGCATTTTATTAGCGTACTATAAAAATGACAGAAGTGCAAAGTTTTTTATTGGTGAACAATAAGACTAACATTGGTCTTCAAGTTTTAAATGTGAAAATAATTTCTCTTTACTTGTGCTTGTAAAATATTAAGTGTAATGCTCCCAATAATGTTAAATGGTGCTTGAAGAAGGAAATAGCAAGTTTTATTTTTCTGGAACATTAACAGATCACCTTGAAGTTCTGTGCTGTATTTATGATTTGTTTATCTGTTCAACATAAAACTGAACATTATATGTAAAAAGTGATATATAAAGCATACCACAGTTTGAAAAAATACATTTCATTTACATCTCAGTTTATCCATTAATTTTGTAAAGTTCCCTTGTTCTTTCCTCCCTATTATATTAATTTTGGCAAACAATGTTGTGAAAGAAGGTCAAATCATAGTTGCTTACTTAGAATAGCTCCTTTTTATTTCAAATGAACATTCAGATAGATTTATTTTAAATCCATATATTTTGAAACCCCATTTTGAGGTTAGAATTTAAATATAAACTGTTAAACTGGAAAAAAGATTTATCCTATTACACATGGTATTTGCAGTTGCAAATTTATCCAGCTATTTACCTTTCCAAGCTTTTTTACAATTATAGCCACCGTTGTTGACACCTGTACCTGTGCCTCTGTATGAGTTTTCACAAGAAGTTAAAATAAGAAATAATGATTACTCTACAGCTTGTAGCAGTTTACTACAGTAATGGATGGTTTCCTGCAGCTGTTCTATGTGCAAAATGTATTTAACATAAATATATGGTTTTGAACGTCTCTGTCACTTTAGTGACTATCCTAAATCCTGCCAGCTAAGCCATATATTTAAAACATCTTCTGTATGGGTTCTTCTCCAGCATGTTAGGCCTTATGTTACTTTAGCAATATGTTGTGCATTCAATAACATACTGAAAACATCTCTTCCTGGGTTTCACAATAAATGTCATCAGACTGACCCCAGAATTCCACAGTGGTGTGGCAAGTGCAATATCGACTCATGTAATCTAAGGGTTCTCTCTCTCTCTCTCTCGCTCTCTTTTTTTAATGATAAATAGGCTTGGAAGGATTATATTTTTATCAGTAAATGTCAGTAAAAGTCAATTTCACCATACACACCCAAACATATGAAAAATATTTCTATCTATAATTTAAATTTACAGATAGACAAGTAAGAGAAATGTTGCTGGAGAACTTATTAGAGTTTGATTTAAAGATATTTACTTTGAATATTTTGACATGTGATATTAGCAATTTGTGTTTTAATAGTTATAAAGCTTTAACTTTTTGAATCTCAATGTCTATTTTCATTAAATAATTATTGTCTGATTCCTCCCATAATTTCCCAGAAAAGTGAACATTTAAATGGATAAAAATAGAAAAAAATGAATAAAAATAAACCAATACTTTCAGTTGAAATGATAAAATAACAAAAAATTTAATTTTGCCACGCTTCATGATAATCTATATAATGTTGTTTATTTCTGCCATTGAATGGGGCTGTATCGAATGTATATAACAATACAAAATATACAAATGTGCTTTCAAATTCTTGGAAGCATGCCATGAACTTGCATAAATGTGGACAACAGATATTGAGCAACATAGGGACTTCAAATGCATATTATTTAACATTAGCTATAACAAGTTTCCATGTTACAGATGTTCCTTAGTAAATCTGACTGGTCTTTAAATTCCACTGGACCCATTTCTAATAACTAGTTTTCAAATTGTAGGTAATGTTTTGTAAAATTCTTAGAAATAAATGGTCTGACAAACACTCTTACTAGTGTGAAGTGATAGCACCACTATAACTGCTTACTATTTAACAGATGATTTTTAAAATGTGCTTTAAAACCCATATGCTTACTTGGATTGTCTTGAAAATTGCTGTGCCTCATGTGACCGGGTTAAGATTAGTGGTCAAAATTTGCAATTGTTTGAGCAAGCTGTTTCCAAGATCCAGCCCCTGTACTCCCAGTGGAATCCAAATGATAAAAGTTCTTGTAACTTTATTTTGCCCATTATGGATCTGATCCTCCCCAAATTGATATCATCCACTCAAGATTAATCTCGGCTAGTGTTTGGCATCCACTCCTGCTTTGACGAAGCAAGATTTTAAAGTTATTCAAAGTCATTAAAAATTGGATCTATAATATGGCTTGAACCCAGTTGACCAGTCAGAGGAAGTAATTTGTCCATGTGCATCAGGACTAGAAGTTTGTTGCAAACCAGAAAGTTTGCAGACAGCCTGACGTCAGATTAAGTTTTTAAGGGCTAAAGATGACATCCTGTACTGTGAATTAGTTCAAGTCCTGCACTTGGGAGTTTTCTGAGGCTGTCTTGTGCACATTACTTGCATTGTGCAGGACCTCCTTCTAGAAGTTTTGCCTAAAATCAGTATGCATACTCAGATTTTACTTTAGAAGTATTGTCAAGAAAAATAGCACTAATTAGAGGGAAGATGAAAGACTCTAGAAAGCAGCAGCATTAGGATAATGTGTCTATGCCACATGCTCCTCACCCATTTTCTGAACAATGGGTCTGATGAGTGTGAGATATATAAAAGGATGTAGCTGTGATTCTTATCAATGTCAGTATGATCAAAATGATTATTGAGCAGGAAACTACCTATAATAGAGAGCCCTGGTCTAAAAACTCATGTGAGGTCAACATTAACCAATCCACTGCTAGAATACTGTTAAATCAAACCTGTACCGTATGTTTTTTATTACAAATAAATCCAGGAAACAAATTTAAACTTTTTACAATAATCAATCCATTTACATATACCAAGGGCTCACATCTCTCAATTTTCCTTTTCAAAGAGTTGAGCTTTCTGGGAAAAAGGAATTAGAGGGAAATATCAGACACTACAAAAATTGTAGTCACATGGTCCTTTTTTAAAAAAGTGAGAGTAAACCTCAGATGACATTTCCCCTCCACAAACTGTTATAAAAAAATTAAGCAATCCACAAATCACTATAAATATTTTAAATGATAGTCTAACCTAAAAGCCAGAATTTTTGTAGAACCTTTTTCACCCTGTTAAAATGAAAATCTCATGCAATTTAAACTGTGGAGACACTGCGACTGTACTGTAATATTGCTGTGCCACATTAGAGCCAGAGATAGATTTAGTGTTACAAGATGGGATAATTTGCTCAAGGGTTTCTCATATATAGTTCCCAAATAAGGAGCTGATTTTAATAATCAAAGTGCTCTAAAGTACACACACATAAGGAGATCATCTTGAAAATATGTATGCCTCAACAGAGGCTGGGATAGCATTTGCAGTGCAAATTTGGGGTCATTTGAAAAAGGGATTCTCAATATATGGCACCTCCCATATTATGAGCTTCTTTTAATTTTCAAAGTGCTCTAATATCTATGTACACAGTATGTTTATCTTGAATATTTCATACCACAACAAAAACAGGAGTATGCTTCTGCATACAAATTTGGAGTCATTTGGTCAAGGAGTTCCTCAGATTTAGCTCCCAATAAAGAGATGATTTTAATATTCAAATTGCTCTAAAAACCTGCATGCATGGTGAGATAGTCTTGAAAACGGATATTTCACAATAGGGTGGACTTGGGAGGTGGTGTGATCACCCGCTGAGATGAATAGGCCACTTCACACCGCAGCAGTCCTTCTAGACTTCAGAGGGTTGTGCAGGGCCCTTTCCCCCTACATTATCCCCGAATGGAATATGGAGTCTGGGTCTTCCTTCCATGGCCCCTTGCTGCCTCCAGCTGGTAGATGTGCTTCTCACAGTCCATTGGTTTACCACCTTCCTTCCTTCTCACTGGCCTTCCAGTCATACTGAGTCCAAGATGAGCCCAGAGCTGGTAACAGTGCCAGTAAGATGTTCCCAGGAAACTTCCTTACGCCCCTGCATAGGTATGCCCCACTTATGACCCCCTAATTACCACCACTTACTCAAAAAACAGGGGTCATTGACCGCACAAAAACTTTATTAATACAGAGTTAAGGTTGACTGGCAATGCCATATACCCTTCCAGAATGTCCAATGCACCTATACTTTAAACCCCTGAAAACCAGGAAATAATGAGTTACAGTAGACACCAGCCCTACTCTGTAACCTTAACTCTGCCCTCTTTGAATGATGCTCCAACCTGCTCTGTCAGACATCATAGCACTCTATCCTTCCATATGATATGGGGTACTGTAGAGACCCAATATGATATATTATGATAGGAAGAACTGTCACACCATGTCCTGAGCAAGGCAAAAGTTGCATTTGGGGCAGGCTTCATGAATACCAGCGGGCTAGGCCTAGCCTATACTCGACTATTTCACATAAACCACCTGTGAACATGCTCCCCCTTCAGCTCCTGGAAACTCTGGCTGGTGAGCGCTCTTTGTGAATTAAGCACCACACACCATCCAGCATATATCTCTACCAACTGTCTTTATTGCAGTTTATCCTCCAAATACATCACACCATAACAGCAGTTATCTGGAACCCCCTTCCTACTCCTTGGCTCAATTTTTTTATACTATTTGCTTTTTTCTCAGCACTATCCAGCCAGTGAGCTAATTGCCTCATTAGTTCATCAGGCTCCATACAGGTACAAGTGATCCCTTTTACTCTTCCAAACAGAAATTACCAAAGTCTCTCTTACTGTAACTATGCCCAGTGCCCTGGGTGTCTTAAGAGACCAGGGTGCTGGCTTCCAAAGGGCTCAATATATAGCACCTTGTCACACCAGATGTTACCACACCCTGATTCTTGTCCTCAGAATTCCCACTGCAACATCACCTGCGTCTCTGCCTTGTAGTGCACTGTCATGGTGCCGCCAGACTGTTACAAATCCCTCAGCAAGAATAGGCAATTGTGCTCCTCTGTTTGCACAACCCACATAGTTCAGCAGTTAAATGATGGGTCCCAGAACTGTTGGGTACAGATGCATCAATCTTCATATCACAGTGTGAGCTGCAGCTCCTTTTTGCAATTAATACCAGTACCAGTCAATACAGCTGTCCCATACTCAATGAAGAACATTTGGAATGCATGCAGATAAATGAGATAATACAATTCACACCACACCACACCACGTAAAATGGCACACCATGTTTATTATAGGGCAGCCCTTGTCAAAACATACTATCTCCTGTGGTTATTGCGTTAGTTTTAGGGGACAGAGTTAAGGTTGTGGGGAGGACTGTTATGTGTAACAACTAGATTTAAGAGGTTTAAGTGTAGGTGCACTTAGTGTTCTGGAATGGTATCTAGCACAGCTAGTCAACCTTAATTTGTTTGTTAATGAAGTTTTTGGGTAGTGAATATTCTGTAAGGGCTTCTAAATAGAGGGCATTCAGCACCAGATCTTCCAAGATGCTGAGTGCACTGAACCTACATATAGTTCAATGGGCGTCAGCACCTCACAGGATCAAACTCATAAGATTCTAGTCTAGCACTTGTTTTTTATCAAAGTGTTTAAAACTAAGTTTTGCAGGAAGAAGTCACTTGAATATATTTAATTTATGGATTGCACTGCATTTTAAAAATACACTCTTTACTGGACACATGGTTTTTATGACATTTTTAAAGAACAATTTCCAGACGTTGTCTATATCAAAACTTCTAATTCATTTAATTTATTTATATCTGAGTGATTTTTCCCAAGTGATTTAAAGTTATGCTTAATATTTTACTGGGGTTTTTAAATGGTAATGTGAACTAGTCAGTTTTGATCATTCTTGGTGACCAGACTTGGATTTTCATTTCTGACCCCCCACCCACTCCAATGGGAGGAACTAGATATTTCTGATCTTACTTCTGGCCATATTCAAATCCAACCAAGCAATCAGTGACTTCCCTGACTTTTTTTGTATAAGGCTGTGGGAAAATTCCTGGTTGGCTGGCTATGAATTAATGAAAATCCTTAGAATGCTTCACTAATGATAGCTCCTGCGGCTTTAAAAAAATGCTATTCCTTTTTTTAATTTGAGGGAGGTCATGGGGGTTTACAGAAACTGAGAAAAGAAAGCGTAACATCTGGTTGTGCTCTGCTGATGACTGCTTTTGTGTAAAGAAAAGTTATGGAGTCTCCTCAGCATCAAACGCATTCAAGGTGATCCTTCATAAGAATTCCTCGCAAGAATACATTTCACTCAAACTGTGTTTTCTAATTGCTTT
Source organism: Emydura macquarii macquarii (assembly GCF_026122565.2). NCBI lineage: Eukaryota > Metazoa > Chordata > Testudines > Chelidae > Emydura > Emydura macquarii. Next base: position 11,844,536 of record NW_027131105.1, on the reverse strand, counting down.
TACTCTGTATTTTGAAATGGTGCTTTTTTTCTGTTAACCAGGACACTGAAATCTTAAATTAGTAATATTTTCACTTAAATATATACCTTAACGTTATTTTCTTCTTTATCAATACTCTCTTGCTTTAGTCATTTATGTTTCTATTACTTTTCCTAAAGGCTTTGAGTCGAGCATTAAAAAAAGATTTTAGGTAAAATCCTGATCCTAATTAAGTTGATGGAAGTTTTGCTTTTAGAATTTATATCCATATAGATAGCTATTTTCAACTATTTGATTATCAAGTAGTTTTAGTTTTTAAAATAACTTTTAAAATTTATTGTGTGTGTGTATATGTATGTGTAAAATAACTATTTTGAGTAATAATAATTTTATCTTGTTTGTATCATGCTATGGATTTTTTTGTTACCTTTCAGTTAACCATGTCTGATTAGTTGAAAAGCTTGTCCTGTGAATGTTTTGGTCCAAACAGCCAATATTATAAATGATTAGGACTGGAAACCACTGGCTGTTCATTTATAATTATATGTGGGTATTCTGTGCATGGTTTATATGGCTATCAGAATATATAATAGGAAATATTTATAATGTTTAACAATAACATGTTGACAATATCTTACCTGGTTTTGAAAAATACATTTGGGTTTTATAAAGTGATTCAAATTAACAATTAGAGCCTGCACTCATCACTTGTAAGTGGCCTAGTCTACATCTAAAACTGACACTGGCATAACTATATCAGCCAGGGGTGTGAAAAAACCATACCCCCTAGCACAGAACTCCCAGTGTAGATGAAGCTATGCCAACAGAAGAAGACTTCTGTCAAGCTCATATTGTTTGGGGAGGTGGGGTTCCTGAACCAGTAGATGTTCTCCTTCTGTTACTGTTTGCTGCATCCACACCAGGAGGCAAATCTATACTATACAGAGCATAGGCTCTGTAGTGTAAATGGACATAGCCCATAAGTTAGAAGCAAGAGTCAAGATTTTTAAAAAGAGGGGGTCAAAATCCTGTCTCCCTGAAACAATGGCAAAACTCATTGTCTTAATTTAATTTTTCTCTTGGTGCTGAGAGTTTGGCTTCTAAATCTATGTTTAGGTGCCTAGATAAGAGGCCTAATTTTCAAAAGTGCCTAGCACTTAGCAGCTCATCTTGGCTTTAGTGGGAGCACTGGGTTCTCAGCACTTTTGAAAATGAGGCCACTTACTTAGGCATCTAAATAAGGACTTAGAGGTGGGATTTTCAAAAGTGCTTAAGTGACTTAGGAGCAAAGGATGGGACATCTAAAGTGCCTAAGAAGTTAGGCATCTAACTCCCATTCATGTTCAATGGGACTTTGCTTATAAGTCACTTAACTCTTCTGAAAATCCCACCCAAAGGAATGCAGTTTTAGGCATCTGTTTTTTTACAATCTGGCCAAAAAGGCTGGAGGTTCCCATTTGTGCCTTTAAAAATCTTTGAGTAAATTAGGAAATGCACCATGTATAAAACTGCACTGTTCTAAATGACTTAAAATATTTGATGTTTTGATTGTGCTTTTCATCTGAGGATTTCAAATTGGTGACTACTTTATAAACATTAACTAAGATTTACAATAATCTTGTGAGGAAGACAAGATATATAGATACAACTTCAGCTTCCACTGAAAAGCAGCTACCTCTGTAGTGGAATGCAGCATTTATTTAACAGTGCATAGTAATGCTGTATAACATTTTCTGTCTGGAAATGAAGAATAGTGTATCCAGTTGTAACTCTAGGGGGAATTTAGAGAGACAGACTGTAATTTCTGAATGGAATTTGGCCAGGGCACTACTAAAATTACAAAAAAGAGCCATAGGGTCTTTAATGACCATCAGTGGTCAAGGATCTCTGTTTCACATCTCGTCCTAAAGACAACATCCCCATGAGCACATAACAGATGAACTGGGGTGGTGGTACCCTACTGACTTGGATATAAGGGGCCTTATGAATTGCTAAGATCTTTGATTTTGTTTTACAACATAAAATCTTTTCCTGAATGCTCTTGATGTCACAACACAGGACTGTGTTATCAGCTTAAGACACAAGGGAGAGGAGGGCAGATCCTCAGCTGCGTAAATTAGTGTAGCTCCACTGAAGTCAATGGAACTGCACTGATTTATGACTATTGATGGTCTGGCCCTTACCCTTGATGTTTTTGTCATGAATTAGTTTTCAGTGTCAGACTTTTTTTTTTTTTATTATTATTTATAAATAGAAAAATGTTTAGTAAGTGAAAAATAGATGTTGAAGAATATCAGGATTGTAAAAGCTGTTCAATCATAGCTAAAGCTCTCTTATTATAGTTTTGTCTCTTAGCATGTCCCTAGATTAAAGTCTGAGTTGTTAATAGTCTATAATTATCTTTGTGGCTTATCTTTCTTTTGACTGAAATTAAATGTTAATCTCATACACACAAACAAGAGTAAGTTAAAATATCAATAAAACTTGACCCTTAACAGGTGACAAGTTATTATTCTATGCTGTTCCAGAACAGCAATGGAAACAAAATCTCTATCTTTTATTCATAAATTAGGAATAATACAAGTTGGTATAGTTTAGGTTTCTTCATATAGTTGCATTTGTAAGAGTAATTCATTAATCATGCCATTCTTTTTGGAGTTCTTTTTGAGTAAGGACCGCTAGCCATGAAATGTCATGCAGAGATTTTAAAATGGGACATTCAGCTCACTAAAGAATAAGCTACAAAGACAGAACTTTCTTTTTATTACTTTTTTGGCAGTAAATGCAAGAATTGAAGCCACAAAATAAATGAGGCTAAAACCCAGTATAATCCAGCAATGTTGAATAATTATTTTTCAGTTTAGCTGTAGTATATTTGGTATGAACATTTTGGTTGGTGGTTATTGTGTTCCACGCACATGCAGAACTTCACTATTGCAGACTTGGTGTGATAGTTTATTAGTTTGCTTTTACATAGAAAGTTAGCTTGATGAGTTTTGGTTACAACAGAGAAAATAATTGTTTCAATATTTATGTTTCATATTCATTTCCAAGTGGTTTTGTTGTTGTTTTGAGCTATTGTTTACAGTGGAAGTGGAAGCTTACAGCAGTGTTAGGAATCACTTAAATTAGTACGACAGGAAACTTTTTGCATAGATGAAGGCTTTCCCTGGAGGTGTATTATAGACCATATGTATCTCCCTGTAAAGATTGTAAGACGTACTGCCTTGATTTAACTTTCTAATCTTTACATTTGAATGTTTAAGCTCTTAAATCTTATGCTACAATTCTGACTTCCTGTATCTTGTTTAACTAAAATGGCTGGCCGGAGAAAACCTATGCATAGCATTAGCTTTTTGTCTGAAGTCTTGTTTGTTAAGAATAATTGTTTCATATAGTAAAATGCTAGTGTAATATATGGGGCTAATTTAAAAAAAAAGTTTGTAAATCTTTTTCATGTATTGTTAAATTGAAAAGAATTTTTTTCATAATTTGATCAAAGTAGCATAACCTGTGCCTCTGTTTTTGTTACACACACTGAAGGTCTGTGGATAACATTACATTTTTTCAGCATGAAACTGAACACTTCAAATCCCTAAAGCAGTCTCAAATTTATGGTTAATAAAAGAATTTATTGTACTCAATGTCATCTGTTATATCACTCTGGGAGCAGAAACTGGCACTGAATGGACAGGAAATATTTCCATTTCAAATCGCTTCAGTCTTACGGTCTAGGGCAAAAGTTTCTGATTTCAGCCTAGTCACTGTGAATAGCAATGTAATTAAGCCACTTTTAGTTGATTAAATATGTATTATCTCTTTTCAAACAATATTAGTTTCTTTTTTATTATGGCATTTAACATAAATGTATTATTTAAATGATGACGTCTTGTATTTGGTGTATTTCAGTATTGATTATTTAAAACCTTTTTTATTGGCAGAAGAAATAATAATAGTGTGTTTCCAGATCTGTACATGCCAAGAGAACAGCAGTAGGATGAGTTAGTGTACCATGGCCAAGCTACTTCAAAGTTTCAGATCTTTATATTGGGAATCAGTTACTTTCTGAATAACGAAAAAGCTCCTGTCTGGTGGTTAGGTCCTTCTAGCTTAATGGATTTCTTACACTTGAAAAAGTTAAATAGTTTATTTTAAAATGTGAGATCCATAGGGTGTGACTTTTATTAATGAAAACTGCCGGCTATCAGATTGGAGTTTCTATACATTTCACACATTAAATAGTTTTTAAAATGCTTTAAATAGTTTAAAACGTAAAATTGTGCAAATAGTAAAACTATTTTACATGGAAATGCGTCTGTTGAGAAAGATGGTGAGCTGGGAAAAGGAAACTTTTGTTTTCTTACTTTAAAAGTTAACAAATAAATTAACATCCTAAAACATCTTTTTCATTGTTACCTGTGAATGTGTACATCACAAAATGTGGTTGTAAAAATATAGTGCCTGTTAGTCTGATTAATTTTGTATTTAATCTTTATAAAATACATACAGCAAGACAAAGACAGAAATGCACAGCAAGCTTCTTGCAAATTCTATAGTGACTTTATTGTCAGTTTATTGGGAAAGATAAAACAAAATAAACAAACAAAAACCAGAGAAGTGCTTTGAAGTAAGGGTGGCAGTTTAACTCCCACTTTTCATTGCAGACCAGGTTGTCTGCCATTTTTTTAAGGAACATTTTGTGGAGAGAAGGTTGAAGAAAGGACTCCATCAGATAGTTTCCATGGGGATAATGTTTGTCACTTCAGATCTCCCTTCCTCCTCATTTGAAGGTGAGAAAACCCTTTAAGAAAAGGGAATTCATGACAATATACAAAATAAGAGCTAGAAGGGGTTGCTATCCTTTGGAAGAAGTCTGCATGTTATTGTCATTTTGTCCCACAGCCATATAGAATACAGGGAAATTAGTTATCACTAATAAAACAGGTGTTTGAAAAAGTAAACTGGGATCCTACTTGTCACACTAAATAAAAACCTAACACAGATAGGTAAGAACTAATTTAATAAGCTAGTTCTAAGTACTAAAGTCCTAAACAGGGAAATGAAATGTTTTGTTTAAGAACAACCTCCACACACACTTTAAAAACTAATTGCTGTGAAATAATACAGTATACAGATTCCACTATAGGTTTGTTACAAATTATTATTATTATTAATTACTTGTATTAAAGTATCACCTAAAGACCCCAACTGAAATTAGGTCTCGTTGTGCTAGGAGCTATACATGCACAATATAAGAAGTAGTTCTTGCTTTGAAGGGTTTACAGTCTAAGTAGATCTCACATACAAAGAGTGGGAGAAAGGAAATATTATCCCATTTTACAGATGGAGAACTGAGGCACCTGGAGATGAAGTGATTTGCCCAGAGTCACAAAAGGACTCTCTGGCCAAGCCAGGAAATGAATCCAGAGTTCCTGAGTCCTCTGTGCAGTGCCTTAATCACAAGACTATCCTTGAAGAAATATAATGAAAATGCTTTGGTCTCTTCTTCTTAAACAATCAGTTACATGAATCCATACATAATATATATCCCATATCACAGAGAATTCAGACAAGAAAGAGAGATTAAATACATGTGCATTATTGTAATGTACATTATTGTATTAAATATGTGTACATTATTATTGTAAGATCTTCAGGGCAGAGACCATCTGTCTGTTATGTATGTTTACAACCCCTAGCACAAGGGGACCCTGATCTATGATTGGTGCCCATAAGCGTCAGCACAATATAAAGAATAATAGTATTAATAAATGTAGAGCACTTAGTACAGTGGGGCCTAACCTGGTTGTGGCCTTTAGTTGCTCTCATAATACAAATAATAAAAAGAAAGAAAATTAAAAAAAAAAGGAATAAGTTTCCAGTTGCATCATAGGTTCTCTTTTTAACAAATGTTTATTTTACATGCTCTTTTTAAAACAATTTTTATGTCTAACACTTTTTTTTTTTTTTTTTGAGATTGGCGATTCTCAGTATGGGACATCCTCAGTTTGTAGCTTTGAAAGTCTCTCAGACACAGACAGATAGTTCTGTGTCTATGGGATGTGTCTGGAACTTATTGTTGCTGATCTTATATCAGTTACAGCGGTTGCTGCAGAGCAACACAGAAGCCCTACTTCTCACCATGAGTCTGGCTATGCTTTTCTTTGCAGCTCTCCAAGTATTCGTCAGCCCAGGAAATGAGCGAGTGGACCTAGATATGAAAGGTGGTCCTCACTTGGGATGTTTGGTCAGATTCTGGTTGTTATTTTAAGGTGTTATTTCAAATTATAGATCAGGGTGGCCAAACTTACTGATCCCCCAAAACTTCTTGTTCCGCTGGGCAGAGTCCTCTAGCCTCTACCATACGGCAGAAGCTCCGAGCTCTCCACCCCAGTCTGGTAGGCGGAGAATGGGAGGAGGTGCATAAGGGGCTCTGTGAGCCGCACATGAACTGTAAAAGAGCTGCATGCGGCTCACGAGCCACAGTTTGGCCACCCTATTATAGATTAATGGTAAATAATTGATTATTTTTATGAAAGCTGTTTTTAATTCAGAATAAAGATAATCTGAATAACATTTATAACTTTTTTTTTTTTGCACCACTTCAGTTTTTAGGCTGGCCAATCCAGTTTTAACCGAATGTGGAATATAAGAAAAAGTTACTCCCAGGCTGAGAACTTTCTATACCAAGATTTGGGTCAGAGCAAGTCTTTGTCAAAAAGTAGCTTACAGTGGAACTATTGCCTGATTGGAACTATAGCAGTGCAAATGGCACTACTATAGTAACATAAGGTCCTTGAAAGTTGATACAGCCTATGTGAGATGGTGAATTTGACGGCAAATATCACATTTCATGTCAGGTAATATAACGATCTGAAAATAACAATTATGAACTAGTGTCTTACTTTATGGATAGAACATGTAACCTTTGTTTTGGCCTGCTTTCAAATTACTTAGCACTACATTTGTAGGAAAAATGGATCTCTTAAACTGGTTCACTTGTTCAAGTGTATTATAAAATGTGATATCCACAGAGTGTAACTTTTATTAGTGGAAGTTGAATGCAGTGAGGCTGCAGCTTAAATAAAATTTCAAACATTAAAATAAGTTTTTGTATTTAGATTCCCATTTGGAATAGTTAAAAAACCACGGGAGTTCATAGCATGTAACAGTTCTAAAGGAGTTTGCCAATAGCGATGTATTTAAAAAATATATATTATTTATTTGGTTGTTCCAAAGTCCAATAGGATTTAGCAATATTCTTTTTAAAATTCAAGAGTTTGAGCTAGATAAGTGCATAGCAGTATCTGAATACATTGTTGTTCTTTCCTCTTCCCGCTATAACTTTAGCAGTCATAATAAGAAGGCAGACACATCTATGGACATCTAAATATGTCCTTGGATAACATGTTGATAGACTCAAAATAAAGACCTGGTTAAATTGAAAACAAAACTCTAAGAGAGAGACACTCACCTTTGACAATCGATTCTCTTGGCCTCCTTCTCTGTGAGGTGAAGTGTGGATGTTTTTTATTTGACATCAGCAGGGAATCTTGTGAATTGTTCTTCTTTGGTTCCTAGATGGCTACATTTTGGTTGACATCACAATTCCAGGTTCTTATCATTATCACTTGGCATAGCTTTGGCTACTTCAAGAGACTGGAAATGGGAAAGCTGCAAACCACTGGTAGAGAGGTCATGCTTTCCTTCTGGTGGTCCCTGGAGTGTACATTGCAGGCCATTGCAATTCTGAGTAATTCTTTTATGTTCTGGCAGCAGATTTGGTTTGGTTGCAAACATGAAGACTGTGGTCACCACAGAAACTGTAGTGGCTTCTGCTGGTACTGTACTCCCTGACAGTTGCAAGTTCCAAAGCTGCAACCAGAGGGCCGTCAATGGGACTTATGTCTCTTAAAGTTCAAACCTGTCACCAGCAATCAAAATGCATGATGAATGACCAAAGTGTGGAAAACCTGTATTTTGTTGCTGATTGCACCATAATGGACAGAGAATTATGGTTTTTAACTGTAAAATATGTTTTAAAGGACTTTTCTTTGTGTCAGTTAAATAAACCATGTTTTTAAAAAAATTAGAAAAACAAATTCTATCACATGCAGCTACTTGAGTCATATAAGTGCAACTAATTACTAAACATCAGTAGAGTATTGGAAAGCAAGATTCTTGCTTTCCATCGCTTGCTCTGGGATGAGAAGGTGACATGGTGCCCAGAGATAAGGGAACTAAAGCATGTACATTTAGCACAGGCAGTCTAAAAGGTAGTACAGCTGAAACTGGATTCTATTCCTAATGCTACCTGAAGTCGTTTTATACAGTGTCTCCATTAACTTGTTTGTAAAATGAGGAAACAGGAAAATATCTGGCTGCCCTCTAGGGGAGAGAGACGAGGAGTTATTTGGTATTTTATCCATCTTTCCACAATGCTAAAGATACTGAACCTACAGTCAAAACTCTTTCTTCCTTATGATCCGCGGCATCTTTGCATTACTGCGTAGAAGATGCATACTAGATATCAAGTCCTAGTTTCTCATTACATGAGCAATTAAACTCTGAATGCTATGAAGGCAGCGCATGTAGCCCCTCAGGGAGAAGGAAGTACTCAGTGTCAATACAAATAAAAGTCCTCTCTGACTGTAGTGGGTTTGAAAGGAAGCTCTGCCTCTTGTGCTGCTAAGGGTATGTCTACACTGCAAAAAAGACCCCCGTTGCAAGTGAGTCTCAGAGCCCAAGTCAACAGATTTTGGGCTTGTGGGGTTCACACTATGGGACTAAAAAGAGAAGTGTAGATGTTCCTGCTTGGATTGGAACCTGAGCTCTGAAGGAGCTGGGTCTTAGAGACAGGGCTCCAGCCCAAGCTGCAATGTCTACATTGTTATTTTAGCCCCATAGTGCAAGATCTGTGAGCCTGAGTCAATTGACCCAGGCTCTAAGGCTTGCTGCTATAGGTTTTTTTTGCAATGTAGATGTACCCTCAGAGAGTGGTTGTGGCATGGGGAATCGAGAATAGGTCAGAGGTAGTGATAAGAGGATTCTTCAGAGTTGAGATATTAATGATTCTTGGCAGGCAGGGGGGTGGATTTCCTGGAATGATACTATTTTGCCTACTAACTTTCAGTCTAGAAATCATTTGTATGGATAAGAAGAGTCATGTGTTTTTAAATCCCTGCAAAGAGGGCTAGATGCTGGACATAATTATATAATTTGAAAGGAACAGTCAGGTTTGAGAAATACCAAATCTTGTCTACCTTAAAAATTACATATTAAGTTTCATATTGTCCTGATCTCTACAATGATGTAATCTCTAATAATCTACCCTCCCCCTACATCCTGCAAAAGAAGACTGTGACCTTATGAAAACAAAGCTTTGTGCACAATCATGAGCTCATGTGTGTACATAATGCTTTTCCCATCTGTGCCTGTGTGTTTCATTCCTGTTAGCGGGCACTGTATTGAAATTTACAATTTGCAGTACTCTTAGCAGCCTCCCTCCAAAGAATATAGCAGAGAGCTAGGATTGGGGGAAGACATTATACAAACACACACACTATAAATGGACAAATTATGTCACATTTTTGACATACCAGCCTTTGCATAATGCTATCCCTTTCACAACTCCAGTGCACGCAGCTGTTCCTACCATTTTTAAAACCTATGGCATGAAAGATAAATTCTTCTCAGAACAGTGAACTCCAGGCAGGGACTTTCCGCACAACTTGTGTTTGGAGAATTTGGTAGTAGCTCCTCCCAGCTTTTTGTACACATCCTGTTATAATTCATTTAAATTCCAACTTTACAAAGCAAAATTCAGGTTTGAAATTGTTCAGGTAGAACAATTTTAAACAAAGCAGTTAAGCCACAAGTAATGAAAGCTTCACTCTAAAAACTGTATGTTTTGTGCATTTTAGCATTAATCAGACTATAAACTAAAGAGAAAGACAGTATATAGGGTAATAGCAAAATGCAAGCATCAATTTAATTTCTAATAAAACATAAAATAAATGAGAAAGCACACAGAGATTTTAACAGGCAGACATCTGGTTACTGAATGATTGTATAAAGTTCTTGTATGCCCATAAAGAACACGCTGGCTTCTGTTTATATTTTCAGAGCTGGCGGACTTCTGCCTCTTCATTTTATTTTAAATAAATATCCCTTTAAAATAAAAAGCTTTTGATGTTATCTTATCAGCATGTATCCACGATTCAAACTATTAAAAAGGTATACGTCATGTTACAGCATGCGGAAAGCAGCCCCCTAAACCAAAACGATTTAAAAGTCAGACTCTGATTTTTTTCTCTTGTCTGCCAGGCATAAGCATGAGCTTTAAAGAGCTCCACAGGTGGTTATTTGGACATAATGGATTATTTTTGTATTGAAACATGAGGAAGAATGCCTGTAACTCCCCATGCAAGCATAAGAAAAATACGTTACAATGAAAAAATTTCCAATGTTTAAACAGTAGTGTTGAATGTATGTTGTCTTCTCTATAAAAAATGTTATGGGGAAGATTTGCAGATTGCTATTCATTGATGTCCTTTATTTCAGTTTTTTCCCTTTTGCCTTTTTGAGCTTTGCAAATAAAAATTGCAAATTCGGGAGGATTTAAACTCAGATATTGCAACTAGCTAATAATGCAGAGTTTTCCCTATGGTATCATTTATTCTAGCTAGACCTGCATTCAGATAATTTATCTGGGAGAATAGTTATTCTGATACATAGGGGTCCTGTCCTCAGCTTACATGCATCAAATTCCGAAGATTCCAACATTTCAATCTGTTCTGCATTTGTATATTTTAAGGTAATAAAACTTTATTTTATTTGCAAAACTGTCCATCCAGTATAAACAGAAACAGAATGTTGATCATGCTCAGTTATAATCTTTTACTAAATTTCAACATTTAATATATCGCTGAAAAAATTGCCTTCATATTTAGAAAATGATAGCACTTATAGTGAAGGATTTGACATTATTATTAACACCACAAAATTTTAGTTACTGGGATTCATATTAAGCCTTTGGGTTATCGAGTTAAACTTAAATATAAAATGTTATGGTGAGCGGCTGACACTTTCTGGTTACAAATGTTAATGACCTGGACAATATTCCATCCTCTGTCTTAATGAACTGGTGTAAACAATTTCTTAACAGTACTACATTGTTAATATACAGACACATTATTATTATGTGCTGCATGATCAGACATCCCCTGGAGACTTCAACCAAGCTTGAGGCCCCATTGTATTACACGCTATACATGCACATAATAATAGACAGTACTTGCCCGAAGAAACAAAACAAAGGGTGGGAGAAAAGTATCATTATGCCCATTTTACACATGGGGAACTGAGGCATGTAGAGATTAAGTGACTTTGCCAGTTTCACATAGGACATCTGTTTTATTTATTTGTGTTGTAAGTTACACTTGGGATTCCTGTAACTGAAAAAGATGAGAGAAAAGAATATTTCCCCTTTTTTTTCAGTTTGCATACTTTGTGCATTTATTTACTTTGTGTATTTGATAACACTTTGGATATAGTCATTGCCACCTTTTCCCCTGTAAAGTCAGTCATTTTCCTCAGTTGTTCTTGTGAGTTGCACAGAGCAGCAGTGAAGAGAAAATCATTTAAAAATGGGATTGTAAAACCACTAAAATTGGCAGAGGATTAAGTGTCAGTGCCATACCTGCTCCTGCTTTTTAAATTCATTTTTAAAAAATGACTAGGTTTCAATGTGATGACTTGAAAGACTGAATTAAAGCGTCTGTGTGCATATGATAGCAAAGACATCTATATGAAGCTATTAGGAAAGTTTGTATGACAGCATAGGCTCAAGTGGCAGCAATATATAAATGATACCCAGCTCTTCATTTTGTTAACATCGAGCACTAAAAGCACCATCCCCCCTGACTACTCCAGTGCCTGGGAGCCCTCAGCATCTGAATGAAGGTACTTGGCTGAAACGGAACCTGGGCAAGGTGGAGGTTATGCTGGGAGAGTGAGGCGAGAAGGAAGTGCTTCAAAACATTCTCCACAGTGAAAAAGCACTCTTGGCTTACTGCCTCTGTCCTTCAGTCATTAAGACAATCCACAGCATAGGAGTCTTTGTGAATTCCTAGTTGCCCTCATGGAGACTCCAGATAGCTGTGGCTGGCCAGGAAATGGACATTTCTTTTGTCTGTGGAGCTCTCCATAGTTCTCCATGCCGTGTCAACTTGAAACTGGAATACTGCAATGTACTGTACATGGGCGTGTACTTGAAGAGCACTCAGAAATTTCAGCTGGGGCAGGCTGTATTTACTTGCTTATTAAGCAGCATTTATGTAGGGAGCCCTTTACACTTGTATTCTGTGGTCTGCACAGCTTTGCAGTTGGTTTCCAGTTGAAATTTAAGTTTGACCTACAAAGGTCCCCCCACTTCTCCACACCTGCTCCCAGACACTGCCTTCCCTTCTCATGAGGGTTAAGGAGCTGGGGAAAGGGGATTGTCTCCTCGCTGTACCAGCCATTTGAAGCTCCAAATTCCCTGTTCCCCAGTGTCCTTAGGAGATACCATCCCCTTAAATCCATTTCTAATTCCAAGTTTTTCAGGTAATGGGGCCTGCTATGGAACAAGTACCTGCACTGGGCACCTGCCATGAGGAGGCACCAGTAATTAGCTTGGCTGCCTCCCCTTATTGGGCATGAAAAAGGGCTCAGGCTGGAGAGGCAGGGTTTATATACCGTCCCCTAGGTACACAGGGGACATTTTCAGAGAAGGGAAGTGGATTCTGGAAATCATGCCCTTCATTTTTCCCAATGGACTTGTTGACCTTATGGCTTGCTCTGAGGCCTTTCCCAAACATTCCCTGAGGTGATGGGACCTTTATTTGTGGCAGATGGGGAGGTTTGGTCTGTGGTTCGATATAATTTTTGTATTTGAAATGTAGCTGTGTCTGGAATTTAGGAGACATGTCAAGATGGATTTATGTACATAGATCCCTGAAAATCACCAGATCTTCCATGGTTTCCCTATAACCTTAAAGGATTGTGATCCCCCTATGCTTTCGTTCTTTCCCCTAACATTCTGCTTCTTAACATGGTAGAAGTATTAGCAAAATGAATGACTGAACATGTATGATTTTAAAAATGAGCATAGTTCTCCCATAGTTTAAAGGCATCTATTCAAACCACCTGTTGGTTAGTTCCCAACTTTCTCCTCAAATCTAGGGTGAGGTGGAAACCCTGCTTCTTATGCCTGTGAGCGAAGTCAGCATATACTGATATTTATTTAGATCCTGAATAGCATCTTACAATGACAATAGGTTTTAACTTGCTGGAATAACTCACAGGTTGCTGCCTATTTTATGGAGTATAATAGGTGCAGCAGAGTCAAAACAAGATGCATTAAATACTTTTCTCTTGGGAAATCTTAGGAATGAATTCTCTTTATTTGTTGTTTACAGTTTAAGTGCAAAATTTTGGCTTCTGTCCAAGAATCCTGAGACTAAAGCACTTAGGAACATTAGTGGAAGCCTGAACTGTTTGAACAGATCTTTGCTCTTGTTTAGTGTTTTTTAAGTAAAGTTGGGTTAAAAATAATATATTTTGCCATGATTATGATTATCCACACAAAAACACTTGAAACAATTACATGGGGTAGGTCAGACTTTAGGGAATTTGAAAATGCTTGAAAGAAATAAGAAAGCGGACCTTCCTTTTGCCATGCATGGCTGCATTGAATTTTTGGGCTTGACTGAAGAGATTTAAGATTTTTCATGGTAGAAGGCAAACTGTATAGATTAAACTCTCTCCTATTGTTGGTAAATTGTGGCTTTAAGAACTGTTTCTTCCATAAAGTAATCCAGATGGGACACATTCTGTGAACAGCTGCATAAAAGATACGCTGTGTTCTGAAGATGCACAGTTCAAGTACTTTAATTGTGGTTTGTAATGATTTCTTACCTTCTGCTTGTTTCACTGATACACTGTAAACTGACAGTACACATTGTATTTTGTAAAGATTGATTAAAATAACCAGTGGTGAGGCCTGCTAAAGAATATTTTCTGTCATTCTGTGTGTAATTTTATATGGGTAACTAATCTTCATATAGTATCTTTCATCCCAAATGATCCTAAAACAACTGATAAGCTTAACTGGCAAATAATTTTATATCTATATCTCTCTATATAAAGACTATTCTATCCTCCACTAAAATATAGTCATTCTTGGGGTAAAACTCAGCAGTGGTTTAACAAAAAATTACATAATAGCAGGAGCTGAAGAATACCATATCCAGTTGAAATGGCAGGAGAATTTAGGCAGCTGGAATGTAATTACCCAAGTGAGACGTTGACTATCACATCAAAGATAACACCCTATTTGTGTGAAAAATGCTGTGAGATCTTTAATGATCACAAATGGTCAGCACCTCGATTTTAAGTCTTATGCAAAAGAGCACTTGGGAGGAGATTTGATCCCTGAAGTTTGGGTTAGGGAAATAAATATTAAATGTTCCTACAGTAGGCTGTTTTAGGAGGATGGAATATTTACCAGATTCCTGAATAAAATAGTATTTTTCAGATTATAGTTAGATAAAATGTGAGCTTCAGGGCAATTGTGTCATCTTTTAAGGCTTGTCTACACTAGAGTGTTTTACCCCAAGTTAAATAATTTCCAGTATTTGTAAGGGCTTGCATAAGGGCTCCACAAATGTTTGTTCCAGAACACAAACATTTGTGCTTTACCCTAGAGCAGAGGTTCTCAACCTGTGGGCCATTTGCAGTCAGCACACAGCTGCAGCCCATGTGACATCCTCAGGGCTATACAGATAGTATATATATTGTGTGGATGTGGCCCACAAAACACATAGAGAGCTGCATATGCATCCCACAATGGTAAATAGGTTGTGAACCACTGCCCTTGAGTAGTAATTCAAGGAAAAAGCTCTAGTGCAGACATACTCTAGGAGTTGTTGAGAGAAGCACTTAAACTTATTCATGTTTGAGAACCTGAAACAAAGGGAAATGTACTGTGACCAGACCAGGTCACCAGGTATATTACTCCCTGAAGGTTGTTTTGTGATCGGGAAGTCAAAACATTAACTATGTTAACATGAGAACAAAGGTTCTTCCAGCCCATAGGAAGAGCCTAATTGATGTCCAGGCAACCCAATGCACTAGCTGAAAGGGACAATTGTGTAAGAGCAATGTGTTAACATTTGAGACTGAACACTGAATTTCCCTAGTAATTGGAGAGACCCAAACAGGACAGTACTACATGGGAAACTATCCTTGAGGTGATATACTTTGAGAGAGCTAATAGGCAAAGCGTAATGAGAGAGAAAAGGATTATTAGGGGTAATATCAGGGAAGTTGGCAGACATGGTATGATTCTAATCATTATTGGTAAAGTCTTTTAAATTGTATGACTCTGAGATTAGGCATCAGACTTCATCCAAATCTAGTAAGTGTTTATCCTAAACTCCTTTTTCCTATACATTTTTATCTCAGGCATCTTTCCACTGGTCATTAGTAAATATATATACATAAATATTATTTTAGAGAGGTTCTTTTGTTTGATTTACTGATCCAAATTAAATGTCTTTCTCCAGGAGAGGGACTGTAGGCGAGGGGGCAAAAAGGGACCCAGCAGCAGTGGGCTGGAAAGCTTAATGTTACAGGCACCAGTTTTAAAACCATATCTATGATTCTACCTGATGCAAAAAATGTTTGCAAATCCCAGGCTTTGGGAGCTAAGCATTCCAGAATGCTGGATTCTTACGGTAGATTTGGGGAGCTAGTGTCCTCCTGGAAATAGGGAGTGGGAAAGCTAGATTTGACAATGTGAGGCATTGTTGAAAAAGATGTGAAAACATTAGCAGAAAAGAGTAAGGGCCCTGATATAAGTGGTCAAAGGGACACTGACTTAAGCAGAATTTCACCTGTTTAATGCAAGTTTGAATTTGGCACTAAATCTTTGAGTTGTAATAAGAGTGAATTTTGCAAGCACCTCTTCCTGTGGAGTTGTTTGATGAATTTATTCATGAAGTCCAGTTAGTTTAGAAACTCGCACATGAAAGCATGTGTTTTCACAATGTATAAATATGTAAAATCCACCTTGAAGCAGACACTGCTTTTTGAAAAAAAAATATGTTAAGTAAAGGGATATAACTTGCCTTAGCAGAACAGGTTTCCATAGCAACATGTTTTATGTATTTGTGTGTTATAAGAGCTATATTCCAGATGGGATGTTTTTGGAGATCCTGTTTCTGAGCCATTCTACTTTTTATTTAAAGGAAGCCTAGTTCAGCAGGCATCTTTTTGTGTGGGCTGTAAAGCTTTTGGTTAATTTAGTTTTAATCCTGACATTTCCTTGCATCTTGTCCTCATTTAGGCAGGTAAATTGTTTTCGGGACGGGACTGTCTTTTACTATAGACCGGGACAATGGGGCCCTGATCTTTGACTGGGTTCCTTCGCTTTTACTGTGATACAAATAATAATATTTTAGTGACTTCTGCTCTAGAGCTATCTGTTTGTCCCCCTTTATCTTATTTTCAGAATTTAAAATATGATAAAATTTTTCACTCCATATTTGTTTTATATTTTATTTGTCAGTAGATTCATTCTTCCCTTTTTGTTGCTATCATTTCCTCAGTTTGTCTTGTTTAAATTACAAGTTCTTCTTCAAGTGCTTGCTCATGTCCATTTCCAATTTAGGAGTGTGTGCACACCACATGCACTGGTGCCGGAAAACCTTTTTCCCCTAGTGGTACCCATACAAGCTGATTCTAGCGCCCCCTGCAGCAGCATGCACATGTGCCTGCATATAGGTGCTGCCAGCTCCCTCTCCCTCTCAGTTCCTTCTTGACGCCAGTGACGGTGCTGGAATGTCTCTTGCCTTCGCAAGTTCTCTTTCTAAAACCTAGTGGTTTATTCATTGTTCTTGTGTATATAGTTAATAGTTTAGTTCCAGTTTGTTAGTTGTTAGAATCCCAGAGTTGGGTCATGCCCCATTCCCCGGGGAGCGACTTGAATCAAAGTAGTTTAAGGTGTCTGGGAGAAGATCAGATCAGTGATAGGTGCAAAATCTGAAAGTTTTCGCCCTCGGACTAAGAAAGACCGAGATATTCGTCTCAGGGCCATCCTGATGGAGTCGGCACTTAGACTGGTGTCGGAGCCCGACAGATCGGACTCGGCACCAAGCATGACAGCCTGGTGTGCAGTGCTCCTCTGGCGCCCTCTTCCTCATCTCAGCACCATTCACCATCCTCGGTACCGAAGAAGAGGCCAAAGAAGACTCGCACAGAGTAGGGACACTCCCCTGTGGAAAAGAAAGCGGACCAGGCGAGACCTGGGTCAGGGCACCAATCCTCCCCACCTCAGAAAAGTCTCTTGCTGCTGCGAGCGTTGACCCTGGCACCGGGCCCTCCATCGACTCTGGGTAGCGGTAGAGACACTCATCGCCTAGTGGTGCCATCAACTCAGGAGGCCTTTCAAGTGATGAAGGACTTTCTGGCACTACCAGTTCCGCAAACGCTGAAGGATGGCAGGGTGCCACACCGAGATTTGGCACCGGTGCCTAGGGGCAGATTGGCTCGACAGTCCCCTTCACCAAGGCACTGTTCATCGGTGCACAGGTGGTCTCCAGAATCGAGGCCATGGTCTCTGGGTCAGGACAGTAGTCTATTCAGGACCTCCCTTGCCGAACAGACAGACTCCAGGCTGCATGGCATGAAAGACTCGAGGGCTACTTTGAAGTCCCTTGTCCTTTATACACTTTCTTCTTCTAGGAGGCACTTCAAGCCCCAGCATGAACAGCTGTCTGGGGATCACCCCTGTAGAGACTCCTATAAGAAGAAGAACAAAGGTTACCAGAATCACCAGGGCCACTTGTCATCTGATGGCCCTCGACCGGGCTCTAGCCACCATAATCGGGGCGGAAAGCAGGCCTTTTGAAGGTGACCCAAGAGCAACCTACCATTTCTTCCCATGGATCCAACCTCCCTTCTGTTTTCTTCTTGTTTAACCCGTTTCCTCCCAGCCTGGGCTATGGTAATATCAGACGGATGGGTGCTCAGCACAGTGGCTATTGGTTATACCCTCCAGTTTGCCTCACTCCCGCTTTCCCATCCACCCTTTCCATCTCTTTTCAGGGACCCCTCTCATGAGCAACTCCTCAAACAGAAGGTGCGAGCACTCTTGCAGGTGGGTGTGGTGAAAGAGGTTCCCAGAGACCAACAGGTTGAGGTTTTTACTTCTTTATCCCAAAGCAAAGGGAAGGCTGAGGCCCATTCTGGACTTAAGGCACCTCAACAAGTACCTCAGAAAGCTAAAGTTTTGCATCGCCTCCCTAGTCACCATCATTCCCTCTCTGGGTCCTGGTGACTGTTACACTGCTCTCAATCTAAAGGACCCCTAGTTTCACATTGCGATTTTCCCTGGTCACAGGAGGTTCCTGAGGTTTATGGTAGGAGACCGCCATTACCAGTTTGCATGCTGCCTTTTGACCTCTCGACTGCACCAAGGGTTTTCACCACGTGCATGTCAGTGGTAGCGGCCTACCTCAGGAAGAGAGGAGTGCAGGTGTTCCCCTACCTGGACGACTGGCTTATCAAGGGCAGGTCAAGTTCTCAGGTTCAGGCCAGCATCACAATCACCTGAAGTGTTTGTCAGGTGCTGGGCCTCCTAATAAATAACCAGAAATTGGTGTTAGTCCCTGTACAAAGAATAGAGTTTATCGGAGTGATGCTGGACTTGTCCAGGGCCAGAGCATTCCTCCCAGAGGAAAGATTCCGGGCAATGACAGATATTATAACCTGCATTTCGACTCACCCCCTCACAACAGTGAGGATGTGCCTCAGCCTCCTGGGCCACATGGCAGCCTACACCTACGTGGTTCCCCAGGCCAGACTACACCTCAGACCCCTCCAGATATGGTTGGTGTGTGTATTCCCTGTCAGGCACCACCTGGATAAGAAACTCACAGTCCCTCCAAAAATACTTTCCTCCCTGATATGGTGGTCGAGTCCGAATCACGTCCTCTACGAAGCACCTCAGCCGTCAGCAACACTGATTTCTGATGCCTCAGACCTGGGGTGGGGTGCTCACATTGGTTCCCTGAAGACCCAGGGCACACATCAATATCAAAGAACTCAGGGCAATTCGTCTAGCCTTTTCAGTTTTTCTACCACATCTTGCCAGCAAGGTGGTACAGATTCTCACGGACAATGCGGTATCCGTGTATTATATCAACAGGCAAGGAGGGCCCAATCCCCTAACCTATGCGAAGAGGACATGTGCTTCTGGAACTTTTGCATCAGTCATAATATTTACCCAATAGCAATTCATCTCCTGGGGGTTAACAACTCTTTGGCGGACTGTCTCAGCAGGTCCTTTTGCTCCCGCCACAAGTGGTCCCTTCATCCGGAGGTAGTGGCTTGCATCTTCCAAAGGTGGGGCAATCACCGAGTGGACCTCTTTGCCAACAGGAAGTGCTGTCGCTTCTGTTCCCGTCAGGGCCTCAGTGCAGGCTCCATCACCAACACCTTTCTCGTCTCCTGATCGGAGAGTCTCCTATACGCCTTCCCGCTGATACCTTTGATCCACAAAGTTCTCCTGAAAGTGAAGAGAGACAAGGCACGGGTCATCCTTGTAGCACCAGCGTGGCCCCGACAACATTGTTTGGGATGCTCATAGAGCTGGCAAGACCCAGGCACTGGACCCTGCTGCTGCGCCCGGACCTCCTGTCTCAAGATCAAGGTCGCCTGCTCCACCTGGAACTGGCCTACCTCCATATGACGGCGTGGATGCTCCATGGCTGAGCCAGGAGGAGCAAGCCTGTTCAACCCAAGTTCAGCGCATGCTCCTGGAAAGCAGGAAGCCATCGACCAGATCGGCCTATAGGGCTAAGTGGAAGCACTTCACCAGCTGGGCGACCGAATGTGGCATGTCCCCGACAGAGGCATCGATTCCCAATAATCTGTATCTGCTCCATCTGAAACAAGGGGGATTGGCCTTCTTGTCAGTCAAGGTCCATGTGGCGGCCATATCTGCTTTCCACCCTTTGATGGAAGGTGGAGCAGTCTTTTCACATGAAATGATGACTAGGTTTCTTAAGGATTGGAAAGATTTTTCCTGCCATAAGAGACCCTTCCCCTCAGTGGGATTTGAACTTGGTCTTATCTAGACTCACTGGACTACCTTTCAAATCCATGGCCTTGTTCTCCCTCACATACCTGTCCTGGAAGGTCGCCTTCCTGGTCGCTATCATGTCCACCAGGCAAGTGTTGGAGATCAGGGCATTAACATCAGAACCACCCTACACAGTGTTTTATAAGGACAAGGTCCAACTATGCCCGCACCAGGCCTTTTTGCCTAAGGTGGTCACCCATTTTCACCTGAATCAGGAGATTTTCCTACCTGTCTTTTGCCCCAAACTGCACAGCTCCAGTGAAGAGAGGCATCTGCACTCTCTTGATGTGAGAAGGGCCCTGGTGTTTTACATCAACAGAACTAAACCCTTCCGTTGTTCTGCTCAGCTCTTCGTGGCGGTTGCAGACCGAACAAAGGGTCTATTGGTTTCCTTGCAGCCTATTTCAAAGTGGATCACGGGCCTGCATCCGAGCCTGTAATGAACAGACTGGAGTCACGCCTCCGGTGTCCTTGACAGCCCACTCAACAAGAGCGCAGGCATCATCTGCGGCCTTCCAAGCACATGTCCCCATGCCGGACATCTGCAAGGCAGCTACCTGATCATTGGTACATACCGTCAGGTCCTGCTATGCCTTGACGCAGCAAGCTTGGGATGATGCTGGCTTCGGTAGAGAGGTGCTTCAAGTGTCACGTCCATGAACTCCTGCCTGTCTCTGGAGAAACTGCTGGTGAGTCACCTAAATTGGGAATGGACATGAGCAAGCACTCGAACAAGAAAGAACTGTTGTTCTTCAAGATGTGTTGCTCATGTTCATTCCACACCCGCCCTCCTTCCCCTCAGTCAGAGTTCCAGCAAAAAGGAACTGAGTGTGAGGGGGAGCTGGTGGTGCCTATATGTGGGTGCATGTGCACACCACTGCAGGGGGTGCTAGAGCCAGCCTGTACGGGTACCCCTAGGGGAAAAAGTTTTCCGGCACCAGTGCATGTGGCATGCACACACACCTAAATTGGGAATGGACATAAACAACACATCTCAAAGAACAACAGTTACAAAGTAAGTAACCATTCTTTCTTCAATTCAGGGTCTCTTATTTTGTTCCTATAAAGTACCATGCTTACTTTTATGGCTCAGTGTAGAATTCAGTAAAATTGGTAGTAGTAATTTTTTCAGAATGTCCAAACTGTGGTAACTACAATAAAGTTTTGGTCTGATGTTGAAGGTTCTAAGCATTTCTCAAAATCAGATCATTTTTGAATTCACATAGTTTCTGGTTAAAGCTGAAACAGGCCTTGTCTTACGTACATTGGATCAAATTCAGACACCGTGCAAGAGATGCATTTAGTTGACTTCTCTGGAGCTGCACCCATTTGTAATGGCTCTAAAGACATAATAATAAAACATTAAATAACAAAAACAAATCAGCTGGTAGTTTTGAATGAGAACAAAATATGGATTTTACAACAAGTGGGAACATAAGGCGTCAAATCATCAGAAGCAGCAGCATTAAAGGGGAAAAAAAAGGTTTTAAGAGGTAAAATTTCCAAAAGCATCTACGTGACTTAGGAGTCTAAGTCTCATAAGTCACTTTTGAAAATGGGACCTAGGTTCCACGTAGGCACTTTTGAAACCATTATCTCCAGATTTTATCTTTACAGTGCAGGGACAGTATATTATAAATAAATGTTGACAAAGTTAAATTTTGGAATCATTTGTTTAACAAAATTTAAAACTTACCCAAAAAAGAAAAAAAAACCAAAACCCAACTATTCAGATTTTTAAGTTTCATTCTACCATTAAATCCCACTTTGTACAGCTTGTAAAATTCTAGTTCAGGGCTAGAACTATGCGGCTCTTTGGTCATACAAATGTGGCTCCAGCTCTTTGCTCTTTGAAATTGACAAGCTGCCGCCGAAATTGACGGATCAGCACGAATTTTCGGGGGAGGGTAAGAGACGAGGGGAAACTAAAAAGGTAAATGTGGCTCTTTGCAGCTCTTTGTCTCTGACTGGTTGGCCATCCCTGTTCTAGTTATATATTCTGGTAGAAGCACTCTAAAAGGAAGCATGGAGGCAATATCTAGTGTTTAATTTTTCCATTGAGATTGGCGATAACCTTAAAAATAGAAAATAGTTCAATTTAGTGTAAAGTAGTGAAAGAGCTTAAAAATGAAAAGAGCAGATGTCAGATATCAAGCTTTAGTTTACTAACTAATGTGTTTGATAAACATTGATTATTCATCTTGATGTTAGAGTTAAAAACAATTGTCCCTTCAGCTTGCCTTGTGGGAGAATGAAATTAGGAACATGTGTGTGTTGATTAACAACATGTGAAAGATGAATCGTGATTATTGTTTTGGTCTGGTGCACAAGTCAATGCTTGGAGGTTAGCGATTTCCTAGCTCCATTACCAGATATCTGTAATTAGTGCAAGCATAGATCTCTGGTTCCCTGGTACTGATGTTAAAGCGGTTGCCTGAGAGGGCCCATTCACACTGTTGTTTGGCCTTTATTAAATGAAAGCTGAATGTTGACATAAGTTTCAGTATTATTTCTATAAGTAAAGTAAAATCTTAAAACACAGTAAAAAGCTTTAATTAACTGATAAAAGAGCATTATAGCTCTGTTATAGTTAATTCTTTATTTATCCTAAATCCTGCTTACCTCTCTCACATGAAAATTGCTATTGGTTTGAGTTGGCGCATCTCATGTGCGTGAGGCAAACTGGATTTGGCTGCATGTTCTTTAATGTGGACTCTCTCTGCTGAGTAGCCATTGGTTCACATAGAATCACGTGTAAATATTGGTGGTCTACCTCTGATCTCACATAATTAGAAATCAGGAGTAACTTGGATGATCTTAGGCGAGTTATGCGGTGCTCAGCTAGTGTTAGAGAGATCAGAATTAGGTGCTGGGTGTTTAAATATATTGGACACACAATGCAGGAAGGGCCCCGTAATAGAAGGAGCATAAGTTGTTTACCATGATTTGCAGAACTTTTCTGACACTAATGCAATTTCTGATGCTGGTATGAAGTATCAAATAAAAGAGAAGTACAGTAGAACCTCAGAGTCACAAACACCAGAGTTACAAACTGATCGGTCAATCGCACACCTCATTTGGAACCTGAAGTACGCAATCAGGCAGCAGCAGAGACCAAAAAAACCCCAACCTCCCCCCCCCCCCCAACGTTACTACTAAAACGTAAACTACTAAAAAAATAAAGGGAAAGCAGCATTTTTCTTCTGCATAGTAGTATTTCAAAGCAGTGTTAAGTTGTAAGCCTTTGAAAGAACAACCAGAACATTTTGTTCAGAGTTATGTATGTTTCAGAGATACAAACCACCTCCATTCCCAAGATGTTCCTAGCTCTAAGGTTCTACTGTAGATATGTTACTTTCATCTCCACTGAGAACATAGTGTGTGTCAAATGAAAAAGGACATAATTATCAGAGAGAGGGCTTTTTCTTTAGACGCTTCTAAAAAGGGCACTGCACTAACTGGAGAATAGCAACAACAAAAAATAAATAGTTTTTATGTTCTTTTGTAACGAATACAGTTGGGACCTACTCCCATTGTAGGCATTGGTAAAACCCCCATTGACATCATTGCCAGCAGGATTGGACCTGAAGATTTTATTGTTAGCTCTGTCTCTTGAAATGAAACTCTAGGCTTGTTCCACCTGCATAGGTAACAGCTTTGCAATGACTGCCAGGAATGTTTTGCATGAATAAGTTTTCGCCACTGAAACTTCATAAATGGAGTGGTTGCGAAGTTCAACTGTTAGGGCAAATTGTGTGTTGTAATTGAACAGAAACACACGTGTATTTTAAATTCTATAATCTCTCCCTCTCAACCAAAGCCATGTTCTTCAGATTGAAAAATGGACATTTGAATCAACTGAAATGTCCTCCTAGGTCCTGATCCTGCAAGAGGTTGTGCATACTCAAGTCCCAATGAACTGAGTTCAGGTCACTCTGTAGAAGACGCTTAGAGCCTTGAGTTTTGAGACTCATAGTTATTCTGATTTAAAGTGTTTCAAAACCATAATCCTAGTAGTCAAGCCTGTGATTTGGGGTCTGTTGAATTTCTTAAGATTCTGCAAAGAGGTATATATGAGTATTTTTTTCACTGACTCTTGAAGTTTTGCAATTTGAGGGATAGATCCCACAGCTGGGTCTTTGTGAGTGAAGCCCTGTGACCTGCATGTTTCCAGTTGCCAATCTGGTTTTTAGTTTATCAGATTTTCTGCCCAGTTCTTCACTTCCTGACCACATGATGTGAGCACTATGTGTCACTAGGAATAACAAATTACCTTTTATTAAGTATATAATTATTTGTTATTTTCTGTGTTAAAATTTCAACTTTGGTTTTCCTAGAATCCATTTAAAGTTTGTTAGGTTGTATTTCTTTTAAAAATATGCTTTGGCTATTACTTTTATTTATGTGTTGTTTCTCAGTTATTGTTCATAGCAGTGTGTAGACCAAAGGAATTTTATAGAAAAAGCTCCAGGGAATGGAGACTTGCTTTTTAGCTAAGGTCAGAACAAATTAAAAGCTGCACATAAGTTCAACAAATGTTAGTGGTTAATTAACTAAGAATGTAACTAAGAACCCTGAGGCCATAACATTAGTATTTATAGTTTTAAGTAAGATGCTCTAAACAAGTCTTCTTAATTGTAAGCTAATTAAATAGCACAACTGCTTAGTGGCTTAAATACAAGGGAATGTTTCCTGGAAAAGCATTTTATTGAGCTTAGGTGCATAAGTGTTTGAAGGACTGGGTCCTAAATTTGCAGTGTTCAGTTTAATGTGATTAGTTTATGCCTTTTAACTTATAAAATGTATGGCTTTAAAAATTATATTTATCTTGTTTAACAATTTAAGTGGTTATCCCCAGCCTAACCCTCACTTCTCCCACCCTGGTTACCATGGCCTTTGGGTGCTTTACATGCTGATCCTACATGTGAGCAGTGAGTGGGACTAACTGCATGAGTATGATAAGCAGGATTTGGCCAATGATCATACTTGGTTTTAGTAGCTACTGTTCTAATTAGTGGCTGCAGTATGTTAACTTATGCTCAGTGTATATATATGAAGTTGATTTTTTTATATCACTTAACAGCCAAGCTAAAACTAAATTTAAAAGAAATTAAATGGATATAATTGAAATTTTAATATGTTTAGAAAATATTCCAAAATATATTATTTTATAATATAAAAGTTAAAGGGTCTAATCCAAAGTCCACTGAAGTAAATGGAATACTCCTGTTGATTGTAATGGGCTTTGGATCAGGCCTGTGGAACTTGATGGATCTCTCTGTCATTCTCAAAAAAACTTTCAGCTTTAGAATACAAAGAAATGTAGACTACTGGGGGCTTAATGTTCTCTTTTGTGATTTGCATGCATCAGTGAAAATGTCAGTGAACTCCTTTCGGGTAAAGGTAGCAGAATTTACCTCAAATGCTCTCTCTCACATGTGTATATTCATAATATTTATACAGAGACTCAGAATTTGATGTAAATATATAGATACATAATGTGTGTTTGTGTGTATTTTGCTGTAATAATTTTGCTGTAGTAATAACTCAGATTTTCATATGGCATTAGAGGAACAGTGAATGAGTCACAATAGAACAGATGTACAAGTTAAAACTACTGACAATGTAATTTGCCTCCTTCCTGTTTCAGGAAACCTTTTTGTGAAATTTGGTATGTTTATAGCCAAACTAAATCAAAGCTAAACAAATGAAAAGCTATTTAGGAAAGGAAGTGAGATTAGAAATTGTGCTTCTGACAGCACTGACAAGATCTGCCTTGTTTTGATCCTTTAAGTAGTAGTTATATCTCTTTAAAAGATAGTTTCATTCATTCATAGTTTTTCCTCCCCTGCACCTGTGTCTGACTCTTAAGATTTGGTAAGACTTGCTGCATATTTCCCCAAGTTTTTGACAATCCCTTTAAAATATTAAATACTGTTCTCTTTTACAGTCTAGTGGTACATAAGATCATAAGAATGTCAGACTGGGTCAGACGAATGGTCCCTTTAGCCCAGTAGTCTTGTCTTCCTACAGTTGCTGGTGCCAGATGCTTCAGAGGGAATGAACAGAACAGGGCAATTATCGTGTGATCCATCCCTTGTCATCCAGTCCCAGCTTTTGGCAGTCAGAGTTTAGGGATATCCAGTTTCATCCCTGACCATCTTGGCTAATAGCCATTGATGGACCTATCTCCATGAATTTACCTAATTATTTTTTAAACCCTGTTATACTTTTGGCCGTTACAGCATCCCTGGCCACAAGTTCCACTGGTTGTATGTGCATTGTGTGAAAAAGTATTTCCATATGTTTTTTTTTAAAAATCTGCTGCCTATTAATTTCATTGGCTGACCTCTACTTCTTAAGTTATGTGAAGAATAAATAACACTTCCCAATTCACTTTCTACACATCATTGATGATTTTATAGACCTTTATCATACCTCTTCCTCAATCTTCTCTTTTCTAAGTTAAACAGTACCAGTCTTGTTAATTTCTCCTCAGATGAAAGCTGTTTCATATGCTTAATCGTTTTTGTTGCCCTTCTCTGTACCTTTTCCAATTCTAATATATCTTTTTTGAGATGGGGTGACCAGAACTTCACAAAACATTCAAGGGGTGGTCGTAGTGGATTTATACTGTGGCATTATGGTATTTTCTGTCTTTTTTTCTATCCCTTTCCTAAGGGTCTTTTAGCTTTTTTGACTACTTCTCCACATTGTTTTCAGAGAACTATCCAGAATGACTCCAAGATCTCTTTCTTGAGTGGTAACAACTATTTTAGAGCCCGTCAATTTGTATATATAATTGGGATTAATTTTTTCAATGTGCATTACTTTACACTCATCAACATTACATTTAATCTGCCATTTTGTTGCTTACTCACCCAGTTTTGTGAGATTCCTTTGTAACTCTGCACAGTTAGCTTTGGATTTAACTATCCTGTAATTTATCATCATCTGCAAATATTGCCACTTCATTGTTTACCATCTTTTCCAGATAATTTATGAATTTGTTGAACAGCACAGGTCCCAGTACAGATCCTTGAGGGACCCTGTAATTTACCTCTTTTCTTTGTGAAAACTGACAGTTTATTTCTACCTTTTGTTTCATATTTTAACGAGTTACTGATGCAATGAGAGGACCGTCCCTCTTATCCCATGACTGCTTAGTTTGCTTAAGAGCCTTTGGTGTGGAACCTTGTGAAAGGCTTTCTGAAAGGCCAAGTACACTATATCAGTTGGATCACCACATGCTTGTTGACACCTTCAGAGAATTCTGATAGATTGGTGAGGCATGATTTCCTTTACAAAAGCTGTGTTGATTCTTCTTCAACATACTATGTTCATCTATGTGCCTGATAATTCTGTTCTTTACTGTGGTTTCAACCAATTTACCTGGTACTGAAGTTAGGCTTTCCATCCTCTAATTGCAAGAATTGCTTCTGGTGCCTTTTTAAAAAAAATCAGATTTACATTAGCTACCTTCCAGTCATCTGGTACAGAGACTGATTTCAGCGATAGGTAATATGCCACAAGTATTTCTGGAATTTCATATTTGAGTTTTTTCAGAACTCTTGGGTGAATAACATCTGGTATTGGTGACCTATTACGGTTTAATTTATCAATTTGTTCCAAAACCTCCTCTGCTGAAACCTCAGTCTGGGACAGTTCCTCAGATTTGTCACCATAAAGAATGGCTTAGGTGTGAGAATCTCCCTGATATCCTCTGCAGTGATGGCCAATGCAAAGAATTAATTTCACTTCTCCGCAATGGCCTTGTGTTCCTTGATTTCTCCTTTAGCACCTCAGTTGTCCAGTGGCACACCGATTGTTAGGCAAGCTTCTTGTTTCTGATGTACTCAAACATTTTTTTGCTGTAAGTTCTGTGTCCTTTGGTAGTGCTCTTCAAAAAAAATTTTTTTTTTTTTGGTTTGCCTAATTATATTTTTACGCTTGACTTGCAAGAGTTTATGCTCCTTTCTGTTTTCCTCACTCGGATTTGACTTCCAATTTTTAAAGGATGCTTTTTTTCCTCTAACCACCTCTTTTAGTCTGTGGCTTAGCCATGGTGGCATTTTTTTTTATCTTTTTACTGCTGGTTTTTTTGTTTTTTTTGTTTTTGTTTTGTTTTTTAAATTCAGGGCATGCATTTATTTTGAGCCTCTATTATGATGTTTTTAAATAAAGCTTGCAAGCATTTCACCCTTGTGATTGCTCCTTTTAATTTCTGTTTAAATACCTTCCTCATTTTTGTGTAGTTCCCCTTTATGAAGTTAAATGCTACTGTGGTGGGTTTCTTTGGTATATTCTTGCCTACAAGGATGTTAAATGTAATTACATTATGGTTGCTGTTACCGTGAGGTTCAGCTATAATCACCTTTTGGACCAGATCCTGTGCTACACTTAGGACTAAATAAAGAATTGTATCTCGCCTTGGGGGTTTCAGGACTAGCTGCTCTAAGAAGCAGTCATAAAAGGCATCTAGAAATTTTATCTCTGCATCGTGTCCTGAGGTGATATGTTCTCAGTCAATATGGGGATAGTTGAAATCCCCCATTGTTACTGGGTTTGTAACAGAGCTGTTGTGTTTAACTGGGGACCTGCAGTTAAGGGTGAATCTTGCAAGGGGTGAGAGTTTCCTGACCCTTTCTTCTGGTTCAGTATTTATTATTATTTATTATTACAGTAGAAGTCAAAGTGCCCATTCAGGGAACAGGGCTTCACTGTACGAGGGGTTATATGAATAAAATAAAGACAAATTTGACCCAGAGAGTTCACAAGGTAGGATTATGACAAGATGCAAAATATGGATGAAATAGGCAAAAGGAAGAGGTGGGAAACCACTCTTAACAGCAAAATGAGTATGTTGAGCATAACATATTCTCAGCTCACCACCTGCCTAATCGGTCTTATTACAACAGTAAGTGAGAATATAAATCACTATGCCAAGTATATGAGAGTTACTAGATTGCAAATAGGGATTTTTAAAGACTATTAAATAGTATATCTTATCCTCAGTTCTGATAGCTCAGGTTATTACCGGTAGCTATAATTACAGGTTGTAAGGGACTGGTCAGTCTAGAGAAATAACAACCTAAAATATGATTGTTACTTTTTTTAGCCATTCATTGATGCTGCCTGGGTGAAAACATTCAAGTGGATTACTCTGTATCTCAGAGTTGGCTTCGGGCAACCAATTGGCTTACAACACAATGCCCAACAGTGATGGAAAGGAGACATTTTAGCCAAGAAAACTGAGGGCAGGGGCAAAACCCTGCATTTTTTTTTTCAAATGTGTGCTAGGGTCTTAAATAGGACTCTGAGTAGATAGGACTTTACTATTAAAGTTTCATCCACAAGACCACCACACAGCCAACTGCATGGTAAGAGTTGGTTAGCTGATGAAGAGTCATGCACAGTGTGATTTGATATTGTGTGTGCAAAGAGTCTAGATATTTCAAACCTGATGCTTACAGGTCTCAGCCATCTCCTGTTGCTGTAGGTATTGTTAAGCAGTGCATCTGCTATTAGATAATCCTTCTAAAAAGTCAAAAAATGAGGTAATTTCTGGGAAGAAAAAATGAAAGCAACTGATGTTTCAGGAACAAATTTCCACATACTGTAAAGTCACCTGGAACAAAGAAAAAACTTGATTGTGATATTAGAGTTACTGGACCAAATTAAATTGTGGTATAACTCCACAGGAGAGAGCGGGTAAATTTTACCGAGAAAATAGACAGCAATACATTGATTTCTTTTTTCTCAATTATTAGATCAAGATTAGAGCTGTGAGCTTTGAAAAAACCCTCCAGGCAAGTTTTGAATGGGCTTTGTGAAAAAGGCAAAGAGGAAATAATAAACTATGCTGAATTTTTTTAGGTATTTCCTTGTTCATTTCCCTGATGTTAGCACAGCTCCAAGAAAAGTGTCAGGTAATTAACTGTACCTTTTTTGTGTAGGCCATGCCTATTTAGATAACTGTAAATAAACCTTGATGCACTTGTTTCTTTGTGATACAAAGGTGGATTTCTTAAATGTTTGTTCAGAAGCTGTAACATCTTTCCCAATCCCTGAACTCGATTATACCATATTAAAATAACTCAAATTTTAGCACTGTTTGGTAGTGTTGCTTTAATGTTGCATGCAAACCAAGTGCTTAAAGACACTTATAACATACTACTGCAGGTTCATGATCTATATGTGTATATATAATTTATAAATACATATGTATACATATATGTATATTCATATAGACTCCCCGTAGGTACCCATGGAGCCTGCTTCTCCATTGCTTTGCACCTTTTGCAGTCATTTACACCTGCACAGTGACAATCATATAATAAAATGACCTCAGTGTATTACACTGCAACTCAATTTTGTTATCTTGCATTAAATAACTACTGTGACACATATAATACATGGGCCTGTTACCGTTGAAATCAATGGCAAAATTCCTGTTGCCTTTAGCAATAGTAGGATCAAGCCCCATAACTTTGGTCCTTCCCTTAATCATTTTGGGGGGTATTTTAAATGTATATTTGAGTTTAGTAAGATCTTATTTATCCCATAAAATGTGATACAAATTCTAAAATATCCAGAGATAAATGTAACCATCACTTTTTTATACTACCTGTGGGGAAAAACACAAATATTTTAAAGTAAAAACTGCTTTCTAACTGCCACGTCTAAAGCTAAAGTTGCAGCACACTAGGCAAAAAGGCAGCAAACTTGAAGGTAAATCTGTACAATTGTTAGCTCAATAATTAAAGCAGCAATTTGCTGAAGGAATAATTCCTGTGTTAGGAGTACAGATGGCTAACAGGTAACATAGCCTAAAGGCAATAGTAAAGTCTAAAACATTTTTATGAACAATTATAGGTGTCCCAAGCATAAAAGTAAACATGATTTCTGTTGAAATGTAACACACTCTGAAACAGAATGAGAAACTATAGATTTTTATATTTAAAAAATAGGTATCTGATGTAGCTTAATGGATATTTACAACTTGTGCCTCCAGTAGAAAAATTTTAGAATACAAAACCTGTTCCAACTGGAGTTGAATCTGTTGGCAACTTTCATTTTCCCGTTTTAACTATTTGTTGATTTTAGCCAACCCACCAATAAAGAACAGAGAATTTAAATTATCTTTCTGTGTTGCTTGTCTGTCTTGTCTAATTAGAGTGTATGCTCTTCTTGGCAAAGACTGCCTCTTACTATGTGTTTGTACAGAGCATAGCATGATGGATCCTCAGGCCTCTAGGTGATACTGTAATATAAGCAAATATAAGGTGTTACTGTAATATAAATAAATAATGAAAGCTATTAATCCCTCTTAAATCCATAAAGCACTTGAAAGTAATGTATGAAATTTACATAATTCTGATAGCTGGCACAAAAAATTAGGTTACGGGTAAACAAAATCATAGCAATAAATAGGGCTGGAAGAGACCTTGAGAGGTCATCTAGTTCATTTTCTTGTGCTGAGGTAGGGCCAAGTATACCTAGATCATCCCAAGTTTTTATCTAACATATTCTTAGAAACTTCTAGAGATGGAAATTCCAATGCTTGGTAACGTATTCCAGTGCTTAACTATCCTTATAGCTAGAACGTTTTTCCTAAATCTAACCTAAATCTGTTTTGCTGCAGATTAAGCTGATTAATTCTCGGCCTACCTTCAGTGGATATGGAGAACAGCCGTTCACTGTCCACCTTGTAACAGGAGTTGGCATCAGATCCACCCTTTGTCTTCTTTTCTCAAGACTAACATTCCCAGTTTTTTAACCCCTCTTCACAGGTCAAGTTTTCTAAACCTTTTATTATTTTTGTTGCTCTCCTCTGGACGCTCAGTTTGTCCACATCTTTGTATAAAACAAACCTGTGACAGGATATCCAAAAGTTTCTGAAATGAACATTGATAATCCATAGACAAAATTCCTTCAGGATAGTGTTGAGGCACACTTGTGGGGCAGTGGAGCTAGGTTTGTACTCCTGGTATCCTGTTATACCTGTTCTTTGGTTACACTTTGATCTCTGTAGGTAATACTCTAGCACCTTTCTTGAACATGGAATAGAGTTAAACATTTTTAAAAGGCAGTCTAATTTATCTGCATGCAAATTCCGAACATGCTGAAAACTTGTTGGCCATATGTGCCGGATGGTCAAGCAGATCGACGGAGTCCACCTCGATCTTCACGCACCTACTCACCCTCAGTTGATGAGCACAATGGAGATTCTTCCAGCTCCACAATTAATTCTCTTGGCATTTTCCTCCAGGTTTTGATTTTGGTCCCAGAAATTGCTTTCACTAAGAAAACACATTTATTAAGGTGCCATGATCACTCTCCTGTGCAACTGCCCTGGTGCTCTTCTGTATTTCCCTTTATGTTTAGGAATGGCATTCTCTCTTTTTAGTTGTTCTGACTTCACTGTCATTAGGTCTGAGGAATTGGGCTCAGACTCAGAAGAGACTGGCCTTTTCCTGCCCCTGTATATTTGTTTGACAGCTTATAGCTTAGTGGTTTTGAGCCTCATTAGATGCTGCTTTCAGTCACACTTTATTTCCTCTCTAAAGATAAGTTTGAGTCATGTTTTGACTTTCCAATCCCTCGGCTAATGGAGTATTTCTGTACAAATCCCATCAGTTCAGACTAATGGATTTGGGGACACCAGTAACCTACAACACAAAAAATAAGTTATTATTCAGATCTACTGATCAGGTTGTCCTCCTTAAAATTGCAGGTTTTTCCTTGGTGCTGAAATTTGTTTCTTTGTGTTTTGTTGCCTGTGTGTAACTGGAAAGTTAGGGGCAGGAGAGAATATAGAATTCCAGGAATGCTGCAATCCGTTTTTGCATTGGTTGTGTTCACATTGCCTGCCTGACAGGTTGAAGACATAGATTTCCACGTGAGACTTTTCTTTTTGTGTGTGATGCCAAATTGAATAACTTAAAATTAAAATGTTTGTGTAAATTCTAAGCAGTCATTTTTATTTACTATATTTTTCTGTTGTCTCTCTGCAGGTGCTGCCACCAGTCATTAAGAACAGTGGACTGCTTAATATCACCTTTAAATATGACAGTACGTTAATCACCCACAACAGATACAAATCTCAAATTCTCTCAAAATTAAAAAGCCCGACTCTTACTCTTGTATAGCAAATGACTTTCAAAAAAAATAATTCTCACAATTCTTATAAGTTTGTGAACTGCAGGTTTATGTAAATAAAGATAATTGAAAAAAGCGTTTGAGATATTTTTACTAAATAATAATCTTCCCCACATTTCTACTGTCTTTGATGCATTCTGAGCCCATCCACTGTCTCTGTCATTCAAAAGTAAACCTACCTACAGTTTGCAGTAGGCAGCAGCTGCCAAAAAAGAGACAGTCATTTCAGTTATGATGACCAAAATCTGTGCCATGTAAAGCAGGATTCCATTGTGCCAAGTTTTACATTGCTTAATTTTTCTTTGGTCTCTTTAAAAGGAACACATATTTACACTCTAAAATTAGCTAGTGTTGATTTTAAAAGCAAATTGCCTGTAAGGTTTATATGGTTTTAAAAGATTTTCCTTACATAATTAGTAATAACAACGTAGATTATTTACTACTTCTGACCCGTCCGTGCCTAGGGTAGCCACCTGAAAATGCCAAGGTCAGGGCATGCTGTAAAAGGAGAGTAGATTCTCCCAGCACTGGTGGGTGACACTGAAGTCAGACTTCCCAACTAGCCACAAACAGTGCTTCTGATTTCCCACACTGGTTATCAAGAAGCCAAAATAAAAATATACACAGCCCCCTTTACTGCATTCCAGCCCCTGGCTCCCAATCGGCTATTAGGTCCAGTAAAGAGATCAGTTATTTAAAACGCTATGCTCTTTACCAAAAAGGTTTCTCCTGACCCCAAAGGGTCAGCCACAGTACCAGATCAATGTAAGTTTGGATCTTACCCAAAATACCACGCTGCCAGCCAAAACGTTAGTAACTAAAACTAAAGGTTTATTATCAAAAGAAAGAAACAAACTGTAAGAGAACTGTTTAAAGGATTAAAGCAATCAGATGCATACAAATGATTTGAAAGTCCATATATATCAGGTTTCTAGTAGAATTGTGGAGTTTGCAGGCTTGTATAATCCCTTTGGTATACATCCAGTACCTGGATTGGTCTCAGTCCTTTGTTTCACAGCTTCAGTTCAGTTCAGTTGTAGATGAGTTGATCCAGAGGTAGGTTGGAGACTAAAGACAGAGACTGAAAGACAAAATGGATGTCGTGCAGCTGCCTTTTATGTCCTTTGGCCTTAGCCATGCTGCTTGTGGAATTTTACAGGAATAAAATGGAGTCCAGAGTCACATGAGTAAGTCCTGGTGACTCATCAGGTATATCCCTGGCTTCTCCCCCTGGGCCCCTTGTACCTGTGAATTTCTTAATGGGCCATTAAGCAGGCTAGTGCTGCAGCCATCCTGTCTGGGGTGTCGCCCAGACACAGCACAATTTGAAATACAGATATATTAAATATATCCATAACTTCCATTACACATTTAACACATGAACATAAACATCATCATCTTACTTAGCACATTATAGCCTTTCTAACAGTACCTGACACGGCATATCTCATATGAATTATTATGATTTTGACATATTTATGTTAAATAATATAATAAATGCCCCCCCTCCCCATCCAGCCAGTGTGACAATACTGAAAAAGTTTTAAAATCTAGTATTGTTTATACCATATATGCGTTTCATTTACTTCCTTCATTGGCTTGGATAATGCAAGCTGGGCTGCTTCAGTCTGTTTCATTTTCTGATTCACTTATTAGCAAGATATCTAATATTTGGGTGAAAAAATTACAGGGGAATGTTATTCACTAACAGCATAAATTCTTCAAGTTGAAAGACCCTCCCCCCTCTTTAAATTCATGAGAAAAATGTGTTTGTTTTAAGCTTGTTTTTCTGTAATCTAAATTTTAGGGGAAAATGGAGTGGAGTTCTTTTAAGTAGAAAATCAATTTAATTAGTCTTCATGTAAAGTGAATACACTAGAGACAGGTTTTTTTCCCAATGAGTTAATATTAAATATCTGAGTTTTATTTTAGTTTGTTCTCTCACGAGCTATAATCTGATTTGCATATCTTGGCTCAGGATATGCTAACATATACTTTATCTGTTGGGTATACTAGGGCCATGTCTGAATTGGGAATTTACCCTGTTTTGGCAATCAGTGGCCAGCCACCAGTATAGCTGCGCCAGTGGAAACTTCATGTGTAGACTAGGAAAGCCCCGATTTTTGCATCAGTGGAACTAGGATAAACTTCATCAGTGCAAATAACAGCTTTCCTTATTATATTTGGAGTGTACACCATTACAACTACATCACTGACTAGTCGCTGAAGTTGAAGTAAAGTCCCGATGTATTAAAACTTAGTACATTTACTGGAAACACTGAAGGAAATCCTTTTGTTTCATTCTGATATATCTTAATTCATCCTTCGTTACAATTTAATATGAACCCTCTGTTTATATGAAAATTTCTGACTTCTGAATCTTTTATTGTGAATTCCTGTTCTGTGTCTAACCTCACACTAATGTTTAAAGAAAGCCAGCAT
Organism: Emydura macquarii macquarii; assembly: GCF_026122565.2. Lineage (NCBI taxonomy): Eukaryota > Metazoa > Chordata > Testudines > Chelidae > Emydura > Emydura macquarii. The sequence goes on along the minus strand of NW_027131105.1, from coordinate 11,808,766 downwards.
AATTTCTACCTAAGAGATCCTACGTGGAAGAAGAGGGTAATAATTTCTTACCTGAATAAAGAAAAACAGGAATTAATAGCTATCAGAGCAGTGATCCCCACTTGTAGGTTCACATAGTGAAGCCTGTTTAAATCCCAATAACTGTCATGTTTTTTCCATTAATTCTTGCACCAGGAGCTGGGGTTAACCAATGACAAATGTTAATTTAAAATGCTACTCCAAACTCCCTGCCCAAGGGGGTTATTTAACTTCAACCATACTGTTGAGAGATCCCCTATACCAAAGCTGAAGATTTTACACAATATAGAACTTTATATTGATAATGAAAAGCCAGCAAAAAGAAAAATTTGGCTTGCTAGCTGTAATTTAAAAGGCATTTATTCTGTTGCATAGCCTGTCCATGAGATAAGACACTTCATAGAAGGAGCTAAATAATTTGTTCAAAGTGAGATAACAAATGTTTATCCAGTTTCTTATTTAACTTGGGTTTAAAAGAAGACATGGCTTCTTGTAAAACTGCAAATTCTTCACTGCTCTGTTCTTTTTACGTATTTTAAATCAGAAACTCGCATTCAACGCTGAGATGTTTTGTGCTATATTGCATTTTGGCAAATTGTTATTTGCATATACCATTTTAATAACCAGGATCCAAATTCTTAGGCAAGGCTGTTAATTGGATCCAGACCTTGCAAGAAGCTGTTACTCCAAACTTTCCATTGAAAGAGATATTTCTTTTCTCCTAAGAGGAAGTTCATGCTGTCATTTGGTTGACTTTCAGCAACAAATTCCACTTACGGTAACTGAGGATTAATTACTCAATTTTCATAAAACCTAATAACAAAATATGCTGTTCTGAATTGTGCAAGAGTTACCTAAAAGAGCCAAATACCTTACCCTTCCCTTTAGAAACTGCAGACTCCATTGTAGTGTCCTGATCTCTGAGCCATTTGGTTCACCTGTACTGTGTGTTGTATTATTAACAGCTGATGAAAATATTTGGTGTGTTAAAGAATCAGTCAAGTGTGATTTATTTTGTGGTTTAACTACCAGTGTTACAGAATCTTATTTTGAGAAATTAAGCTATTTTCTGTCTGTCTGTGTCTCTTCCTCTCAGGTGGTAGGAGCAAAGCCCATTAAGCCATCTGTAGGCCTGGTAGCTAGATAACTGAGAAATAGTGGAATTAATATGAATAATTGTTAGCAAAAAAAAATAATGAAAAAAGAAAACTAATCCAGGCTACTTTATGTAAATTCATAAACTAAAATTTGATCTCCTAGAATGGTCTAGTAGTACATTCACCCAAACAGGAATTACAAGGCTCACATTGTTTTAAATGATCCTGGCAGTAAAGCCACCCTGTAGACTTACTGTGCTGTAGATATTTTAATACAATAATTAAGGTATTTGAAGTACCTATTTTTAAGTTTGATTATTTTTCAAAAAATGGTAAGAAATAAACTAAATCTTGCTCACTTTACTCACATTAATAGCTTTATTGTCTTTAATTGCATGAACAAGCCTTTCTAGATTTGGTCCTTTGTCAGTTTGTGAATTATTTGGTCCTGAACAAGACAAGAAGACCAATCTAAATGTTTTATTTAAGTGATTTGTTTCTCCATGTTTTTAGATTGTACTCCTTATTTGAATTCAGTGGGAAAGTATGTAATTGGAGATGTGCAAAATATAACAATCAGCCAGTATGCATGTTACGAACAAGTTGCAGTGACAATACTTTGGACAGCAAATCTACTTGGTATGTATTAGAGAACAAACAATTTAACTCATCATCTTTTTTGTAGCAATCTTTTGATGATCATATCAATTTAAAATAACTTGTCTTTTCCTTTCAAACTAATTAAGGCCTGATCAAAGTAACATAGTTATATTCATAAATTTATATTCCCTTGGAATCTATATTCAGCAAACAAAAAAGCCAGTTTTATTTTTTTTTTAATATTCTCACACTTCAACAAAACATAGCATTAAAAATCATTCTATACTATTTAAACAATTATAGTTTAACAAATATGAAGGCTGTTATACACAATGAAAAATTTGAAATTAAGACAGAAAATGAAATTGACTACTGCTCTTTCATCAGAAACTCAATTTTGAATTTCTTTGCATTTATTAATTTATACTGCCTCATATTGTCACTGCTAGAAAAAGTTATTTCTCACAGTTTAAAACATCTAAAGCTGAAACTGCATATTTATTTAATAGGACTAGACCCTAAATGCAGAGGATTTATGTAATAACGTAAATCAATATTTATATAGCTCATACAGAAAAAAATGAACTCCAGATCCTTTTGGTGTCATTTAGTTCTGTACAGTGAATAAGTATTTTGTATTTTGATTAGTCCATATAATGAATTGCTCCAGTGTTAATATGAATATGTATGGGTTTGTCTACACTTGAAATGCCACAGTGGCACAGCTTCACTGCGCAATGCTTCAGTGTAGACACTACCTGTGCCAATGTGAGGGGTTCTCCTATTGCTTTAGGTAATCCACCTCCCTGAAAGGTGGTAACAGGTAACAGAAGAATTCTTCCGTTGACCTAGTGTTGTCTATACGGATCTGCTTATCTATGCCATTGAGAGGTGTGGATTTTTTATACCCCTGAGTGACATAGTTAAGCTGAATTTGTTTTCTTGTGTAGACCAGGTCTACATAAAAATCTTATGACAGTAGTTACTCCGTGTTTGCGATTCTACAGTTCAAACATTGATATCTCAGCCATTTAACACCCTTTTCTTTAAAAAGAAATGCACTGCTCATTATGGATTAAGATTTTGCAAACTGAGTACAAAGGAGTCAAAACAATTAAACTTCAATTCTTGAACATGTGCAATTTAAAAACAACCAATCTCTTGAAAAGTTGAATATTTGTTTCCCCTTAATTTAAAGTCTTAAAGACAAATTCTGGTGTTTTGAAATCCCAGAATAAAATCATGGTTATGTATAAGATGCAGTCTTAACTCTATGATCATAAGGCCTGATCAGAGTCCCATTGAAGTCAATAGAAAAACTCCTGTTGACTGCACTGGAAGTTGTATTGGGTCCTTAAATAGCACTGCTGTAGTAGGAATCTATATAGACTGCATATGTACCATACTGAATAACTAGTGCTTAAGTCCCTTAAAAATGTTCTAGAAAGAGAAGAAAAATTCCTCAGAGCTTCTCTGCCACATTTGGTCCACTCGTAAATCATGTTTCTATAATTACATTTGCTAAATTTGCTAAATTTGTAATAAAAAGTAGTGATTAAGTTTATTACTAGGTATTGAGAGAAATTGTGGAAATGATACCTAATGCTTGCAGTAGCCCAGTGTTACTGAATTTGGTAATCTGTAGCTCCAGATTGTATAAATCAGATCTCCAGGGGATTCAAAACTTGGTGTTCCCTCTTGTAATGATCAGAGGTTAATCCTTTTGAAAGCATCAATACAGAACTGCAGTTGAAGGGGGACCGGATACTTCTCTTTCATGGTCTGCATGTTAGCACAAACAGTGCTTTTGTTCCACTTAATATTAAGAGCACATTTAGGCAGTCATGGGTCTTTCTCTTCTACAAGATTATAAAACATTTTTTTAAAACTGGAGAAATAGAAGAGGCTTATGGAAACACACACACCTAGATAAACATATAAAGCTAAATGGCATTAATCCATTGGTTTATGTAGTTTTTAGCTTATGTTGACTTCAGGGAGTCTTTGGTAAAATATATTCTTGCATATGTTGAAAACTAATTACATAGGTTGGTGGTGGAGGTAGTGGAGCTTGAAGAACTAGGCAGCAACTTTGACCTCTGATCCACAAAATATTCGAAGCACAGCTCTTTGGCATTGTGACATTTGCGTCATCATGACTCAGTGTAATCATGTTCTGATGCGATACCATGGTGAGAACATTACCAAGCAATGTCAGAACATTTGTGCTGAGAGTCTCTTGTGTGAGAGTCTCTTGAGCAAAATGAGGGTTGTTTCGGTCTCACTTATAAATAACTATAGCTATTCACTATTCTGCAATATTAGAACTAAAATAAATTATAAATACAGTAAGCAGCCACTATAGTCCAGTGGTCTCATAAATGACAGGAACACAATATGGATGCAGTATTTCCCTTCTTTGTGAACAAAGATGTTATAGTTGTTTATGGCTAATAATGGCAAAATTGAACAAATATAGTATATTACCAAAGCTGCTGCTGCTGCTGATTTTTAAAATTTTTATTATGGTAAAACCCAAAAGACCCATCGAGGTGAGGGCCCATTGATCTAAACACTGTACAGATACAGAGTGACGGTCTCTGTCCAGAGGAGCTTAAATTCTAGATAGACAAGACAGAAAAGCGTTGGGAGAAAGGAAGCATTATTATTGACACACAACTGACAGGTACTTAAACACAAAGACTTTATACAGGGGTGATAGAAGTGGTGGTTAGAGATTATTTTTTAACAAAAAGTGTAGTACTTTAAAACTGCATCACACACAATGAAATGTGTTTTGAAATGTGTGTCTGGATTTTAATTAAATGTCTGCAGGGATTGAATTCCTGAAAGGATTTCGAGTAATACTTGAGGAGTTAAAATCAGAAGGAAGACAGTGTCATCAAATGGTTTTAAAAGACCCAAAGCAGCTCAACTCTGGTTTTAAAAGAACTGTAAGTGATATGCTTTTGGGGAAAATTTCATTATTGGTTTGATCCTGCATGTGGTCTTGAAAGAGACATTTATGTTTTATTAAACCTTTTTTTTAAATGTGCTGCTTACTAGCCAGCAATTTGCTTGGTAAAAATATCAACATTTTTAGTTATGCTGTTCATTTATTTAGGGGCAAATCTAGCCCTCTCTCCCTGTCTACCGAGGCTCCCCTGTTGGTGGAACCAGCTACTTCACAGCAATGAGGGGGGTTAATCTGAGGAACTGAGCACCAGGTGTGCACCCCTTTAGCGGTACATACTCCAGCTCTGTGGAGCTCCCTGCATGGCAGTGCACAGGTGGCAAGAGAGAGGCGAGGCCAGAGGATTCTTAAAGCACTTAATTTCTGTTCATGTCCAGGAGAATTGTGGGCTTGTTTTAAAAGAATATACTCTCAAATGACCATGGGAGATGATTTAAAAGTATATCACAATCTCTTTATTTATATTTATGTTTTTAGGGAATGGAATCTCAGCCTTTTCTAAATCTGAAATTTGAAACTGATTATTTTGTAAAGATTGTTCCTTTTCCTTCCATTAAAAATGACAGTAACTACCACCCATTTTTCTTCAGAACTCGACGTAAGTATCATACATGTTATCTTACCCATCCCAACCTCCTCCCTTTTTTTCATTTTTCCCCTTTTCCTTAGGGCTTGTCTACACTTGAAACACTGCAGCGGTGCTGTTTCAGTGAAGTGGGTGGGCTTCTCCCATTAGTGTAGGTACTTCATCTTCCAAAGAGGTGGTAGTTAGGTCAATGGGCAAATTCTCCCATTGACCTAGTGCTGTCTACACCAGGGATTAGGTTGATTTATCTATGTCTTTCAGAGGTGTGGATTTTTCACACACCTGGATGACATAGTTATACTGACCTAATTTCCTATGATAGATCTGGCCTCAGTCAGGAAAACAGAAGAGGCAGAGTTTAAGGGAATACATGGCTGAGAAGACAAAGCACCTGCTGTCATTTTAGGGATTAGGTTTGCATCCAGGCAGAGTCCTAAATGAAGTGAGTTTATACACCACAGATTGATCTGTAGTGGACAATAATCCAAATTACAAAACCACTACAGAGAAACTGGCAAAAGTAATACTCTCTGTGTAGCAGAGGCCTAGGGCTGGCCATCATGGACAGCAGATTACCCCATGTCTGCCTCCTGTGGGGTTTCTTGCATCTTCCCATGAAGCATTTGGTGTTGGCCACTGTTGGAGGCAAAATATTGGACTAGGTAGTCTTGGGTCTGATTTAGCATGGCAATTATGTTCCTATGGAGACTGAACTACTTCTTCCTTCTTAGTGAATAGTGTCAATAGCAGGACAGTGTGGGTAAGGTCACACAGACCTTGGAACCATAGAGTTAGAAGGGACCACAAGGGTCATCTAGTCTAACCCCCTGCCAAGATGCGGGATTAGTTGTGTCTAAATCATCCAAGACAAATGGCTATCTAGCCTCCTTTTGAAAACCTCCAGTGAAGAAGCTTCCATAACCTCGCGAGGCAGTCTGTCCCAAGATCAAGCTTTTAAAATGGATTCCTAAAGGTAGACTCCTAAATCAACAATTATTTATTATTCCAGAATAAAGTACTTTTTTATTTTGGAATAGAATGTCCACATAGGGGAGTTATTCAAGAATAGTTATTCTGGAATAGCTATGATGGTCCATTTTCCCAAAGAGGACAAGACTAAATATGGGCACAGGCACATAACTTTAGGTACACTATTTTTTTTTAATCTTGGCAATCAATCTTTTTTTCCCCCTGCTAAGAGCCTCCACTCTTCAGGATTTTCTTCTTTTCTAAATGTTCTAAAAATAGTTTAGGGTATATAACTTTTCTGAATTGATTTGGTGTTTTCAGTCCATTCTGGTGATGCTGACTAAAATAACATTTAAAATATAGTAAAATAAATGTGTTTTTTATAGGTTAGCTTCTGACAGAAGCTACTCACTCTTCTCACATATTGCTTATTTTAATAAGCAACATTATTTCAAACAAACTAGGCTGTTTTTTGTGTGTAGAGGTGGAGAGTGAATTGAGCAATGACAAGGATGCTGAACTTGCTAAAGATGGCAAAATCTGTTCATTCTGTACTATTTGGGGAGGCACTGGATAATCAAAAATGATGAAATAGCTCCCATTTTTCTGCCTTATTTTTTTCTACTTTTTCTTTATGGAGAGTAGCAGTTGGAGAACTTAATCTTTATCATTAATGTTCCTTTTGTATGTGTGTTTGTAGCATGTGAATTGTTGCTACAGCCAGAAAACCTTGCCTGCAAACCCTGTAAGTAAAATATAATATTTTCCATACATTCATATTACAAAAATTTCATTGTTCTTGAAATAGTAATTTTCCAGTCTATAAATATCTCTCTTCTGACAGTTTGGAAGCCCAGGAATCTGAATATTACCCAGCAAGGCTTTAACATGCAAGTGTCTTTTGATCATGCACCTCACAACTTTGGCTTTAAATATTACTATCTTCACTACAAACTTAAGGATGAAGGACCCTTTAAACAAAAGATCTGCAGACAGGTAAGTTATTGGGTTTCATGACTCCTAAAGACATTACAACCATTAAAAACTAAATCTTTTAAGGATTTGTGATAATCGTTAAAAATTCTAGATGACCTTAACTTTTCACATGTTTAAAATTAAGACTTTTATATTATTTGTATTTTGGTAGTAACCAAAGGCTCAAACCGGGATTGGGGCCACATTGTGCTAGTTGCTGCACAAAATACATGTGAAGATGATGTCTTTGCCCCGAAGAGGCTACACACTAATTAGTAGTTTTAATTGTATTTTTATTTATAATTGTAATTAATATTTTCCTCATTTCATATGCTCCCTCTGCACACAATTTTACCTCCTTAAATCTTGTCCATCGGAAATAACTCCCCGAAGTAGTCCTCTCTTTGGGCATGCAGTTAAACTTCACTTCATATTAGAAAGAGTGATAAGATTGCAGTGGTGGGTGGGAAAATTATAGCTAATGGTCTCTCTGAGCCCTATATGACTCCCATCCAAACCCGAGTGGGGAGGTCTTGTCCTAAGCAATTCACCTGAAATGGGAAAAATTTGGATGTTCAAAAATAATGCAGTCTTCAGTAAATAGCTTCTGATATTGTTAGAAAATAAGTCTGACTGTGGCGGAAGCTTTCAGGGGGAAGGAACGTATGCAGACAAAACTAAAAAATATAGTGAACTGTGCCCTTTAGCATTCTGGTGAGAAACCCCAGTGCTAAAATCAGAGTTATCCAAAAATAAGATCATAAAGGCCAATACTTTACGGGAACTGTGTACCATAGAATTGGTGGCAATGATGTGGGTTTATTTTGCCAAACGCAACTCCCTGCATTTGAGTAATGTTTCATCTTCCTACCAGTACCACTGGTAAGTTGACATTTAATTATTATTTAAATTACTTAAATTGGGTGAGTGTATAACAATGACAAACGTTGACAAAGACTGTCTATTGGTACAGTACTTGCTCAGAAGAGTTTACAGTGCAAATCTTTGGGCCAAATTCAGTCATTCTGCTGTTTGTGTAGTTATTTACATCAGAGTGACGGGGATGTAAAATGTGCCCAAATATTGCACTGGTGTGAATGACTACATAAGGTGCAGGGCAGTAGGGAATCAGACCCTTTAGCATTTAGAGATCACTTACCAAGGCAGTTGCAGTCTGCTGCGTTGCTTTCATTTCCTAGAGTTAAATGCTCTGCGACAGGTGGCAGGTTGTTCAGTGATGAGCCCCTGGTACCTGATCCCTCAAGTAGTCCACCAGAACCTGAGGTTAAGGAGCTTCATGGTATAGTGTAAAACTTACTTACTATCTCAAACTTTCATAGGCCTTTTTGTTTTAACTATCAGAGTAGAGATCTGGTAGAAGGGGATTCCAGTCCTGGGACATTTTGGGTAGAGAGGTTTGTGTTTTGTTATCAATATTTAATTGCATTTTGTATGATGGAAGTTGCCCTGTGCACATGGAAGCAATGTAAATTTCCAAATCAGTAACATTACCTGTAAATCCATTTTCTGTTAGCTTTTTAAAGCATGTGCATTACTTGTAAAATAGTCTTCTTCTTTTCCTATGCAGGAACAAAATACGGATATCACAAGTTGTATTCTTCTGAATATAGCTCCAGGGGATTATATTATTGAGGTAATATTTATGAAGAGTTCATTTTAATGCAGCTAAAGAAGTAAGATAGTAAATACATGAATTGCAAATAAAATACTGTGGGTCACATTCTGCTGTAATTTAGAGCCTGTATACCCTCACTGAAGTTAGTGGGGCAAATTAACATTTTTAGGTCAGCTCGTGCTTGGGCCTTGCATCGCTGTACACTGGTGGAAAGAGAGCAAAAAGCCTCCCTGCCTTGCATCGCTCTCCCTCATGCAGAGGCCAGGCATAAATGCAGTCCCTCTGCTTTTCCAAGAACTGCTTCCTGCTGCATCCTCTGCTGTGCGCCAAACCAAAATCCTACTCAGAAATCTGGAGCTTGGACCCTCTTAATTATATTGTAATTGTTGCTTGTTTCTTTAGATTTAAATAATAATAATAAAAACTCCTAAACAAAGTCTCTAGGTGGCTTGACATATTACCCCAGCAGCATTAAAAAAGCAAACATTCAGACAAGGAAAAAAGCGCAACTCAGCCAACCCAGCTCAGGCATGCAGGCAGCTTAAAAAAAAACAACTCCTCCCCATCCCCACCATGCCATCATTCCACTAACAAACCCTCAATCCTCTGCTAAATCCTGCCAAACAGATGGCTTTTGCAGCATGCCTGGGAAGTCACCAAATTCTGGCTACACTGGACCAAGGGAGGAAGCGGGTTCCAGAGTCCTCGGCCTCACTTAGGGAATATCCTGCCAGTTTCCCACTGTCTTTTATAACAAGAGGGATCCTGCTCAAGCTTCTCTGCAGACCACAACATGGCAGTATTTCATGGGATCAGAGGTGTCTGGCTTCTCAGGCAGGCATGTCTTAGGCCGTTTAGGACTTCAGAGATCATAACCAACATCTTAAACTCCATCCAGAGCTAGTAGGCAGCCAGTGCAGATTCTGGAGTAGCTGGTGTCATATGATCCCAGCAAGATCCCATATTCAGTAAGCAAGAAGCTGTGTTCTGCACCAACTCGGTCTCCAAATGTCTTTAAGGTGTAGCCTCATATAGAGCACATTTTAATATTCTAATCTTGAGGTAACAAAGGCATGGATAAGAGTAGAAACGTCTGCATCCAAAAGACAAGGTTGCAACCTCCTGGCCGATGCAGATGGCAAAAAGCTGACTGAGTTACTGCTGTAATATGATTATCCAACAGCATAAAATAATGGCGTTGAGGGCTTTGGTCCCATTGAATAAAAGTGGATCAATCTATTCGATGATTTTATTTGAGTTGGGGGAAAAAGGCAAAAAATGTCCATGAACATTTTCATTGAAAATGTTTTGTATTTTTTTGCTGATAGTGAAAAAATTTGACCATCTCCACTTTTTATTAATAGAGAGGATGCAGAGCCTATTCATGTGACATTTACCTCCTGCATGCCACTCCCATTCCTCCTCTCTCCCTCTGACCTCCTTTTTCTTTGTCTTGGATACTCATTAGGTTGGATTGTTTCCCTTTTTTAATAGGCAGGTTTTGTTTGAGCATGGTATTTCAGTTTTACCACAATATGATTCATATTCTACTCATCGCTGATCCTCTTATGAAATAACTAATTCTAGGTACTTCTCATCTGTCATTTGTAATAGTAACTTCCCTCAGTTCTAGTGGTCAAGGCAATTGCAGTGTTTTTCACATTACAAAAATGATTTTTCTATATCTTTCAGTATTTAAAATGAGAATTTTCTTTTTTTAAAGCTGGTTGATGACACTAACACAACAAGGAAAACAATGCACTATGTACTAAAACCAGGTAAGAATTTTCTTTTTAAAGTCATCATATACTCATCTGTAGTGATAATTTGTGCTGAAGATCATTGGCCAGAATAATAACGACAATCAGGACTAATGGGGTGTGGCCACACTTTTAAATGCAGTCTCATTAGGATCTTTTTGACAAAAAATAATATTGCTTTTATACATCTGTGATTTTTACCTCCACTTTGTGCTTGTAAAGAATTGCAAAGGCAAATTGTGCAAGATAAAAATAAAGCATAAATATGATTTTGATTGTTAGTGGTTTTACATCAAAATATTGTAGAACTGGGAATCCTTACTGGAAACTAATTTTTGGCTATTTTCACTAACATGAAAAATCAGTTTAAAAATTGCCATGACTATATCTTAGTCACAGTAGTGGCCTGCAAGCATAGTGTGGAAATAATGTAGTGCAAATATATGAGCAGCCTAAATGGTAGGACTAACGTAATCAGGCACTAAATAAAGTTCTACAGTAGTTACCTTTCATTCAATTATCACAAAGATCCCATGCTGGGATGAAGACCTTGGGTGAGAACTTGCTGAACTTTCGAACATCAGGGTAGACTCCTGTGCAGAAAACTGAGCTTTCTGTAGGGCCAATTTGAAACTGCGGACCAACTTCCCCCAGGCATCAAGGACCATCATGAATCTCACCAACTTGGTTGCAAGTGCAAGGTGCATTTCTTCAACCTGCCTTCTCTAACACGAACACATAGCAGCATGTACATTTAAAAAAACAACAGAACCTATCCAAAACAAAACTGCAGTACACGCATAATTCTTCCTTTAAGGAGAGAATGAGGTAGAAGAAACCACATTAGTAGATGTTAGTCACCTCACTCACTGCACTCTTGGAAGGACCTGAATAGATTAGAATATAGAGACCATGAGCGTAGCTGTATCTTTTGTATATTTAAGAATTATTTGATGAGAGTGTGCTGTAGTGGTAGTCAGTACCAAATATGAAGATGAGATTAGATAATGATACCATAACTTACTTGCACAGTCCTAATTCTGCTTTATTTTTCAAAGTACATTCCCCGTGGGCTGGACCAATAAGGGCCATTGCCATTACTGTTCCTTTGGTTGTCATCTCAGCGTTTGCAACACTTTTCACAGTGATGTGCCGCAAAAAACAACAAGGTAAGGTGTTTATTTAATATTGTGTTTCATTTGAAGGAGAGCTTGCTTATCAGAGAAAACCTGAAGGGAAAATAGGTTTATTCAAAACACAAATTTCTTTATCCTAAGAGTTTTCCTTTTCCCTTCTTTCCCCAACCCTTTGCATCTGCTGGAACTTGCAGCAAAATCCTAATCCTGTGTTTGGTGTTAATTTGTTACCCTGGAAAATGTTATGTCACATGTCCTGCATTATGACTTCACTGCAAAAATCCAGCCGAAGGATGAGATGGGTTGAGTGAGGAGAAAACTTACATGGTTTGTTTTTTATTTGTTTTGAATATCTATTAGTAAAAGTAGTAGAGGGGAGATGGTAAGACTATGCAGAGAGTAAAGAGATTCAGAAGATGATGTCTTTTAGAATATTTCCTCTTTCAATACAGTATTGTTTAACTGATGATTGATTCATAGTGGAAGGAAAGTAACACCCTGAAGGGTGCATATGAGCAGATGGAATTCCCAGCCTGCTATGGAGCAGAATCTGCACCCACTAGATTTAGTCCAAACTTAGTCCCCCTTCCTGCTTGGCTTTATTCAGAATTCAGATAACAACAACAACAAACTCCTTAAATCTCAGGCTAATCCTCCTTAGGTTTGGCTATTTCTAAGGTTCCCTGCAGACACTTCCTAACTTAAGCTCCAGCTACCTCTACTCACTTCTACCTCCCTTATATCTAGGGTGCAGCTTGCAAGCCCTACTTGCCACACTGATTTATTAGGAATTAGTCAACTCGAGGATTTGAGGGAGTAATTGGTTTTGCCCTATATGGAAGAAGAAGTTTCAGCCCCCAAGCCTCACAGATCTGTGATCTCTCCCTGGATCTTGGGGATGACGGATACTGCAGAAGGCAGAGATTATCTGGGCTGAGTTATTTTCCCTTCTGGGCCTCTATGGCATGTTAGCATGCTCCTGCAAAAACTCAGATGAACACCAAAGAATATAGGCAAGCCACAGAGAGATAATGCACATATTTCTGAAGGGTACCAGGCCCCATGGAGTTTCATTCTCTTCCCCTGCCAGTGTCACTGTTTTAAAAGGAGCCCATTGCATTGCTAAGCAGGAAATTCTCACAGTAAAGCATGTTTGAGGTTTCTGCTTTCTGGACAAGATGAGGCTCCTGTAGCAGTACTGTGCTAATTTCCTAGGGTGGGTGGAGGTGAAACTGTCTAATTTCTTCTATTCACAGAGCCAACCTTTCTAGACAGGTCTCTGAGAGCACAGACAGTGACTATACATCTTGTTATCCAGGCAGAACATGTTTCACCTCAGAGGCTGATAAAATAAAAGAGAAAGAAGGGATGTAGCTTTCATTATCGAGGGAAGGAAGGGAAAGGAATGTCTTTGGATGAAGAGCCTTTTACTAAATGCTTGAATAATGAGTCTGTCAAGGTTAAAGAAAATTTTTGATCCTGTATAGTGTGAAGATTTTTGTTTTTTTTCCCTCCCAATTTAGAAAATATATATTCCCATTTAGATGAAGAAAGCTCAGAATCTTCTACGTATGCTGCAGCACTTCATGTAGAAAGGCTCCGTCCCCGGCCAAAAGTGTTCATCTGCTATTCCAGTAAAGATTGCCAGAAGCACATTAATGTCATCCAGTGCTTCGCTTATTTCCTTCAGGACTTCTGTGGCTGTGAGGTAAGATGACCACTTCCCCTTTTACTGTTTGGAATTGCCTTATTCCAAACATTATCCACAAAACTCATGATAGCCTATCCCTTGAAAATATTTCACCTAGACAGAGGTATTCTAATCCCTTTTTGCTAAGCAAAGTAACTTCCATTAGTGTTAGTAGGAGCTACCTACATTAATTTTACTTATGTGAATTTTCTCCGCTTAGAGAAAATAGCAAACCACGTAGTGCATGAGACATGGTATTGTAGATAATTTGTGTCAGTCCTAATGCTCTCATTGAGCTATCCTTAGTTCTTTATATATTAACTGACAGAAACATATGCACTTGTTATGCTTGTCTAGTTATCAGAGTTTATGTCTTCTGTAGAATGAAACTACAAAGGGGGTCTATAATCTGTCTAATTTAGTTTAGTATTTCCAAGGCTCCTCTTATGCCTTTTATTGAAGCAGTGATCTCATGCATGCACATTTGAATCAATCAGAAATCTTCAGAAGAATGAATTTGTGCAACACACAGGTTATACACAAAAAAACCTTGCTTACCCCCTGGAATTCTTTAACATCTTCAATGACTTTTTCAGTACATTTTTCATTCTTTTGATGCTCTATGAAAACATCAAACAGCATTTTTAATGACATAAAAACATGGCCCATGACCCTGTAACTAACAGTTAACTTTTAAAAAGTCAAAATAAGTATTAGTTTACAGAAACCATTTATGATTTCTTTTGTTAAACTTTAATCCAATCAAAGTCTAATTAGTATTATGTATGAACTGAAATATTGATATTCAGTCATATTACAAGTGTGTCCCCTAGTGGCAAAATACATTATTTAAAACGATTATTTGTTTTGATTATTGTTTTTCTATTATTTTATTTTTATATTTGTAATTTACTCATACTGGAAACAGCCAGGATCGGGTATCTTATATTTAGCTTGTTTGAATTCCATTTTTTTAGTTGTGACTATAACATAGCACCACCACAGCTTTGTGGAACTGAGTTAAAGCCAGGTTGCTGTTTGCTTTTTGTATAACACCTCTCGGGTCATTAAATATTTGGTAGACAAAGCATAAATAAATGACAACAAGCACCTAGATAAAAATAGAACATGTAGCAATGATGCGTAATATAAAAAATAAAGTTCAAAAGATGACAATGAAAGTATCTGTACCTTTGGCCTATGGAATTGGATTATTGTCTTATAAAACAAAGGGGCAATGACATTCATTGCTGTTTTAAAATACTAACCTAATTAAACTAAAATTAAAAAGCCTTGTTCATAAGTACATATCCCTGATATCCCATATCTCTGATGTGGGAGGGACTATAGAGTAGATGTAGGGTTGTGCTCCCCAGGAGGATGGATGAGAAACTGAATTTTAGTAGGTTTAGTTTTTTGCCTGTCTTGAACAATTGTCATCTTCTTTTGCTGTCCTGTTCAGGAGACGTGATGTTGTGTTCTCCATTTTGGTGAGCATGGGCACTTCAGGCCACTCAGAATGTTCAGAAAGTTGACAGTACCCACATTAAAATGGCTGCTTTCATAAAATGATCAGAGTGCTTTTATCATAGACTAGAAAGTCTGCTGCTGTCTTTCACTCTGACTGGATGAAAGGACCCACTTTCATTAAGACTAAGGCCCTACTTAATTTGCTATGTTGTGGAAATTGCAGATCCTGCAATATTAGGCTTCCAAGACAATTTTGTCAGCCTCCCAGGGCTAACTACAGGAGCTCTGGCCACTAGCTGCTGACGGCCAGGGCTCCCGCTGTCAGCCCTGTGCATTAAGAACTAATATAGTTGCAGTAAAATGTCTGATTATCAAAAAAATTAGGCATAACATAATATTTGAGTGTTTATATTGTTCCAGCAAATTTTTCTTCAACAAATAGGTCTTCTCTGGATTTTCCAAATTACTGCAATTAATGAAGATCCTTTATTACTTTTCCATGATTTTCTGTCTTGTCTACAATTCAGCCACAATTATTTGACAGTCATCCTTGCAATTCAAGTATGGCTTTAATTATGACTAATTATATTTGTTTTTAGACAAGCACATTCTTACCACCATAGTATAATCACATGAGGAGATAACAGAATTTAGAATGCAGGTATACTGTTCCCTAAACAATAGTTAGGCAGCAAAACCACAACATAACTAACATTTTCAAGAGAAAAGGCTTGAAGATTATCCTTCTTGCCCACAGGGTTTGCAGATTTCCTTAACCCAATGAAAATACGTAGTTCAGATGCCAAATGCTGCATATTTGTGCAACCTTACTCACTTTGATGAGCACTTACTTAACAAGTAGTTTCAGTTATGATTATTCATGTCAGTAAATGCTCTTAAAATGTATTACTTATTTATCTTTGAAAACAGTTTACATTCACAGAATGGAGGGGCCTTAGTCTTCCTCATCTTTAATTTACATCTGTTTAATAAATAAACACAGGTTCATTGAGCATTTATAATGCATCTAGCCTTCATTCAGTTACTAATTCCAGCAATCTATGTCAACCAAGATGCTCTTTTCTTTTCCAGGTTGCAGTGGATTTATGGGAAGATTTAAAAGATTGTAAAGAAGAGCAGAAAGAGTGGCTTATTCAAAAAATCAATGAGTCCCAATTTATCATCATTGTGTGTTCCAAGGGAATGAAATATTTTGTGGAAAAAAAGAATTGGAAGCACAAGGGAGCAACCAGAGATGCTGAGAAAGGAGAACTCTTTCTGCTTGCCATATCTATCATCGCAGAGAAGTTGCGTCAGGCAAAGCAGAATTCAGATGACCTCTGCAAGTTCATTGCAGTGTACTTTGACTACTCCTGTGAGGGTGACATTCCTGGCATTGTGGATCTAAGTACAAAGTACAAGCTCATGGATAATCTCCCTCAACTTTACTCTCACTTACACTCCAGAGATCTCAGCCCTCAGGATTCAGAGTTGTATCCCGTGAATATTAGCAAAAGAAACTACTTCAGGAGCAAATCTGGCCGGTCCCTTTATGTTGCCATTTGTAATATGCACCAGTTCATTGATCAGGAGCCTGATTGGTTTGCGAAACAACTCATTCCTTTTCCTCCACCTCCTTTACATTACCGAGAGCCTGTGATGGAAAAATTTGACTCAGGCTTGGTTTTAAATGACTTAGTGAGTAAACAGGTGACTGATGGGGATTTCTACTTGAAAACAGATGTAAATATTATCCCTGCTGTAAATTCAGACTCTCACTGTATAATTCAGCACTTTAACCTGGAAGAAGATGTAGAGACTCAGGACATTCAAGATGGTAGCTCTGTTCTTCAGCCATTGTTGCATGTTGTAAAAGCTGTCAATCTTCAAGATATGCCCCGGGATTCTGGAATCTATGATTCTTCTGTGCCTTCATCTGAGTTATCTCTACCTTTAATGGAAGGACTTTTGACAGACCAAACTGAAACCTCTTCCATTACAGAGAGTGTCTCTTCCTCTTCAGGATTAGGTAAAATGCAGCAGTTTTTCTAAACTGTATTAACACAAAATATTTACGTGTTGCTGTCATTCCTTTAGCAACATAAAACTACACATGAGTACATAAGATACCATGATAATAAGGTACTATATAAGAAACTAGAAAGATAGCTAGTTAAAATATAGAGCTAGTCAAAAAAGGCAAACTTTTTAATTTTTTTAATTGGTGGTAAAAACAATTTCTTCAAAGTTTTAAATTTTTGACCATCCTCTAAGCTTATTGAAAAATAGAAAAAATCTAATGAAACTTTTTTCTTAATTTTGCAATTTGCGTTCTCTAATGGAATATAAAATGTTGTCTTCCCCTAGCTGATCCAGAGTCATTACTGTACTGAAGTTAACTAAAAGCTCAGACACAAACAAGATATCAGGCCTTTTATAACATAACTACCTGCTGCTCTTGTCTTATTGACCATGATGCGCCATAAGAACTGGGCCGAAATAGTATTCAGCAATTGTATTTATTGCAATTAAACTGTGATATTCTGAGTTTCAGCTTTTCCCTAAGCAAACTGAACAGGCAAACATTCTACTTAAAGGGTCATAAGCATTCAGCTTTCTTGAATGATTCACTGTTCGTTCAGTGTATGCTGAGTCTTTTAAGTCTTGTCTTTTAAGAAACTGAATTTACCTTGGTGGGTATTGAAGTTGACTCTTAGTCATAAGTACTGTTTGCTACAAGGATTGTGTCTTGGTGGTGGATATAGAAATGTCAGTGGATACAGAAGGTTGAGTAGCAGGCCCGCTGGAGAAAACATCTAAAATCTGAAATGCCAAACATGGGGAAAATACAGATTTATCAATTTTATTGAGCAAGCCTTGAACACCACCTTCCCCAGTCATTCATTCAAAATTCACACATGTAATTAATTCTCTTTAACTCTCTTATCACCAGTAATCCATCCCTTCCCCAAAGGCCTGGGAAAACACGAAGCCTGCATGCTGCAAGAATTCAGGCTGTCAGATCATGCTGGCATGCCAGTTTCAAGTTAAGAGGCCCACTATGAAAATACTTGGCCAACAATCCCCCTCCTGTTTGAACTAGGGGGACTGTCAGCTGAAGCATCTCAGCTGCCCATGAATCACTGCAGGAGAGAGGCAATCTTTCCAGTATTTAGTTCTGAAGTCACATAGTTAACACATTTTAACTAATGCTACTGTCAATAGGACAAATTGTATTTTAGCATGGGTTAGCCGGTAGAGGTGAACCCTAGGAGAGAAGTTCCAAAGCTTTGTTGCAAACAATGGGCATATTCACACAATCAAATGATCCCAAATAACCCTTGCAACTTTTTAAATTACTTCTCCCAACCCGCAAGCATTACCTTGGCTTTGTGTGGCTTGAATCTCAGCCACTTCACCTCTTCTAAACCACAATCTCCAGTAGGCACCAGGTAAATTGGAAGAGATAAAAATCTAGAATTGAGCATTATATGCCTACTAAATACACTGCAACCTGTACTTTCTTTTAACTGCCTCACATAAACACGATATTTATACATAAATATCCTTAACAGCAGAGTGAGCAAACATCATGTAGTTAGTATGGAATTTAGGAGCAATTGTAAGAACCTCTACAAGGTACCATTTTGAATCAATAAATACCTAGATTCAGAGAGTCTAAGTCCATGATCATCTAGTCTGACCTTCTGTATAACACAGGCAATAGAGTTTCTTCAAAATAATACCTGGAGCATATCTTTTAGAAAAACATCCAATCTTGATTTTAAAATCTTCAGTGATGGACAATGCACTATGAGCTTTGGTGAATTGTTCCAATGGTTAATTACTCTCACAGTTAAAAATGTACACATTATTTCCAAATTCTAGCCATTGGATTGTGTTATAACCTTTCTCTGCTAGATTGAAGAGTCCATTATTAAATATTTGTTCACCTTGCAGGTATTTATAGACTGTAATCAATTCACCCCTTAATGTTCTGTTTGTTAAGCTAAATAGATTGAGCTTCTTAAATCTATCATCATAAGGCATGTTATCTAATCCTTTAATCGTTCTCATGGATCTTCTCCGAACCCCCTCTAATATATCAACATCCTTCTTGAATTGTGGGCACCAGAACTGGACACAGTATTCCAGCAGCAGTCACACCAGTAATAAATACAGGGATAAAATAACCTCTCTACTCCTAATTGAAATTCCCCTGTTTATGCATCCCAGAATCTCATTAGCTCTTTTGGCCACAGCATCGCACTGGGAGCTCATGTTCAGCTGATATCCACCACAACCCCCAAATCTTTTTAGAGACACTGCTTTCCAGAATAGAGTCCCCCATCCTGTAAGTATGGCCTACATTCTTTGTTCCTTGATGTATACATTTATATTTATCTGTATTAAGATGCATATTGTTTGTTTACGCCCAATTTACCAAGAGATCCAAATCGCTCGGTATCAGAGATCAGGTCTCTTCTTTATTTACCACGCCACCAATTTTTGTGTTGTCTGCAAACTTTATCACTGAAGATTTTATGTTTTCTTCCAAGTCATTGATAAAAATGTTAAATAGAGTAGGGCCAAGAACCCATATCTGAAAACAGAAACAGACTGGAAGCAGACCTGCTTGATGACAATTCCTCGTTAACAGCTCGTTAACATTTTGAAACCTGTCAGTTAGCCATTTTTTAATCCATTTAATGTGTGCCATATTAATTTTATATTGTTCTAATTTTTTAATAAAAAATGTTGTGCAGTACCAAGTCAAATGCCTTACAGAAGTCTTTATGTCAACACTATTACTTTTATCAGTCAAACGTGTAACGTCATCCAAAAAAGATATCAAGTTAGTTTGACAGGATGTATTTTCCATAAACCGATGTTAATTTGCAATAATTACATTACGCTCTTTAGTTCTTTATTAATCAAATCCCGTATCAGCCACCACATTATCAGGATCAATGTCAAGCCTGTAATTATCCAGGTAATCCTATTTGCCCTTTTTAAAAATGGGCACAACATTAGCTTTCTTCAAGTCTTTTAGAACATCGCCAGTGCTCTAAGACTAATTGAAAATGAACATTAATGATCCAGTGAGATCTTCTTCCATCGCTTTTAAAACTCTTGGATGCAAGTTATTTGGACCTGCTGATTTTAAAATGTCTAACTTTGGTAGCTTCTATTTAACATCCTCCAGAATATTATCATCATATGAGGAGACTAAATAATCTGTATAAGGTTTCTGTCCTGGATACTCAGATTTTGAAGTAACTTAAATTGAGACTAGTGGTAAATCTTCATGCAGTTATCAAATGTCTGTGCATATCTCAGGACAAACCTTCCCTTTCTCCTTTAAAGCAGTGTCCACTTTCATCTCGTAGTTTGATCTGATAACACTTTTCCTCCTGACAGCATACTGTTCCACAAGAGAAGCCTCTCAAACAGGCCATTGGATTATTGCAGGCTAATGCATTAAGGTTTAAACTCCTAAATTTAGGCTCTCTAACCTCCTTCATTAGGCATGACATAATGTTAGCCCATTGGTCATTGGGAACTTCTCTGAGAACCTTGCCCTGAGAAAAGGTTTGCATTAAATCTTCAGTTCTGATCATAGTGATATGGCCTGAGGATAATACAACGTGATATGAACTGGTTGTGTTCTTTCCAACATGCAGCTGAATGTTGTACAAATAAAACAATCACTGTTCAGAAAATAAAATACCCTTTTTTTTTCTTTCCCAGGAGAAGAAGAACCTCCTGTGCTAACTGCTACAAAATCCCTAGTCCCTGGAATATGTAAAGCAGAACTTCATTGCCACATCCATACTGATGAACTGCAGGCAATAGCACCTTTATAACATGTTACAAGATTGTTAAGCATTGCCACTTTATCAATAGGCTCTGTTTATGTGTTATCCACCGCATCACCCCAACTGCTAAACCTACTGGAAGGAACAAATGCTTCCTTGAAAGATACCTGCTATCCTAAGGGAATTTGTGGCCAGTAGACTTTTATCTGTAAGACTCTTTATAGACACTTTTCTGATCTGAAAATGTAGCATTGAAAAAGATGGAAATGCATTTTGAAATTACCATCTTAAATTGCATGATGAAATTATACTGTTTACAGATACTGCAATCAAAAATCACTTCTAATGTTTTTATTAGAAATATTTTTTGACTGAACATAAAATAACTAGTCACTTCTAGCTTGGATCATTAACAATCTGAACGGCACAATGTGTTTTGCAGCAGAAATTTTGGTTTCAGGTGCTGAAATATTTGATAGTCTGAGTATTTTAGTGAATGATCAGTAGGATTTTTGTGACAGGAGTCATGATCATAAAATGCCAAAGGCCAGACTTAGTAATTCTCCATTAGAGAAATATTCCTTTAGCAAACATTAAAGCATTTTTTTCACCTCTGTCCTTCCAAAAAGTTTATCTAGTCCAGTGCATTCCAGTGCCAGGTAAAAGCATGTGTCCTCTCCCCCCTAGTCCCATCTCTATCCAGATTTTGACAGACATGTGAGGGAAACATGTTGTGTCATTCTCTCATTTCAACTCCAGGATGGTATAATGCAAAGCTATAGGACACATATGTTTGTAGGATTTCCTGATGTCCATTTCAAGATTAATTGTTTTTCATGGAAATCTGTCTTCAGACTCAGTTTCTTTTAAATGGTCTTCATTCTGTCTGATTGTGTGGAAGATAAAATTCCTATTCCCTATGTGCTTCCCACATTGAGCTCATTCCAGTATCAGGACCTTGATTAGGAGCACTCTGTTTTAGAATGCTGCAGTCAGTGAGGGGCGAACATTACCAGAGATGCAGTAGGTGAAGCTGCTTGCTAGCCTATCCAGAGCTAGGGTAATCATTTATATTTCTTAAAAATTCCATTTTTGATAAGCTGGCTGTGATATCTCACCAATAAGGCCATGAAAAACTATATCACTTATATAATAAAAAAATCCTCTGTACTCCTATAAAATAATGCAATGGAAAGTGAATCTCCTATCATATTCTGGGGTGGGTTGGTGGGAGGAAGGATTCAGAGAGTAATGGGGAAAGGGTCACCAAATCTTGTCTCTTTGTAGGGCATTGTTAGGCCTAAGGACAGCCCTAATAGAGTTGTGCATTTTTGAAGAAAGTATATAAACTCCAAGTCACCCCGTAAAAATGTGCTGCTTCACATCCATTTGGGGTGTAGGAAGTTACAATAAACAGTGAGTGTCTGGTCATCTGCACATCCTTGTATTGGGCAGCCACAAGACAAATGCATATTGGTTATTTTGAAGTTCCCAGTATTGAAAATTTCCCAGTGAATAGGATAAGTAATCATTTTAAACCCTTGTTATCTTAAGCTGAATTCTAATTACAGACACCCTACAATGATCTAGCCACATTTGTCAGAAGAAAAGCAGCATGCAGGACCCTTCTCTTGCAATGATGATTTAGATATGTCTTCATCTGAGTGACCCCCATAGCTTCCAGACAGTAATTTCTCATAAGTAAAATTAAATTTTAATACAGCCAAATCTTGCCACTATCATAATATAAACTGTAAGTAATAATAAAGGATGTCCTGCTTGGCTACCTGTGTCTAATTTACTAATCTGGGGTCAAATTCTGCCCTAAACTGCACCCTGTCCAGTCCCATTGACTTGGGGTTGCAGTAAGTGTTAATCAGGGCAGTATTCAGCCCGCAGAGTGCTCTATATCTTTCTCTCCATTTTGGTGGACCAGAAATAGAAATTGCTTGTTGTCATATTAAATGATCCATTTTAGTTCCTTGAGATAGTGTTTGGGATAATTATGTTAAATAACTGATGCCATTAAACACAGCAGTGATGGGATTCCTCTATAATGATAGTTCTAGCTGTCCATAGTTGTCAAAAACCATTCTGAAAGTGAAACTTTCTCAATTCAGTGTTTCATTTTAATCTTAACTGCTGAGTTTTGACATGATTTTCAATGGGCATCTGAGTAGTTTAAATATATTTAAATGTAACCATTGGCTGCAGAATCCAATACATTTCGTAACTGTGATATAAAACAAGAGTGTGAGGCAGATACATCTACCAGTATTTATGATTTATGATGGAAGTTTACTTCTATTAAAGTAAAACTTCTCAGCCGTTCTTCACTGTAACTTTTCTGCTAAACTTAAAGTGAATGAATATTGTAACTGGCAAGGCCACAAGCTCAAAATGTCACACGGAACTTAGTTAATTCTAAAGAGCATGCAAATGATCTGCAAGCTTTGGAACAACTACACATGATTTTTATATATTGTGCCTTGGGTTGTAGTGAAAGCAAAAGTTTTACAGTTGCCCCATTCTTTGGAAGTTTAAAAATACTAGGGTCAAATTAGATAGATTCATGTAAGAGCAAATAAAGCCCCACCACCTGCAGGTGTGGAGAACCCTGGCTCAGTGGGGTTTGTGCCGTTC
Source organism: Emydura macquarii macquarii (assembly GCF_026122565.2). Taxonomy (NCBI): domain Eukaryota; kingdom Metazoa; phylum Chordata; order Testudines; family Chelidae; genus Emydura; species Emydura macquarii. Next base: position 11,785,393 of record NW_027131105.1, on the reverse strand, counting down.
CATTACAGAAGGGAGCAAAGACTAGATGCCAGGATACCAGGCAGGAGATTTGACTGGATGACAGGCAGGAGGTTTGCACCTGCTACGTGCAGCAAAACTGAGCTCTGCAGGTGAGTGACTGAACAGGTCACACAGCCTATTACTTCGCGCTGGACATTTGGGTGAATACCTGGCTCCATTGAAATCAATGGCAAAATTCCCACTGATTTCAGTGAGGCCAGGATTTTCACCCTTGACTCTTAACAAGCAGTCGTTTTCAAAGATGGATTGATGAATCAGTTGCCAATTAACATTAGTGTTTTCTTACTTATAAATTTGCTATACAATCCTGCTAATCTTAACTGAGTCTTGAAAGCGATAGTCTGGGGAGAGACCACAATCAATTTAATTTTAGTCAAATATTTTTCCCCACTAAGTAGTGGATGGAAGCCTAATTTTGAATGCCTTTTGGGGGAAGAGAACAGAAGTTATTATAGGCTTTGTGTACAGACTGTAGAAAATAGCAGACCACCTAGGACTTTTATTTTAATGGAAGGGAATTATAAGGTGGGGGGAGATAATGTTTAATTTACTTTATAGTAATGTTTGACAAAGTTAGCCACTCTGATTTTTAAATTCAGAAAAATTGCATACATATTTTGGGGGATAGAGAAGGGGAATTACTACTGAATTTGCAAGAATTCTGTTTTTTTTCCCCTTAAGAGGCCACGAGCAAATGCTCTTGTAAAAAAGTATTTTAAAAACCAAATATGTTGATATACATTTTAGAGATTAGTTTCCTACTATTTTCATGTGTTAGTAAAATCTAAACAGAATGTAAAGGGTAAAATAATTCCTCTTGTTACTACTAGATTCTACAAATGTTTTTAAATGTGATCATTTGGTTAAGTTTATAAGATATATGTTTTCTGGAAGGGTGAAAAAATAGTGGAAAGCTAAGGATGCAAGACGTAGTTGTATGTTCAACATTTACATTGATAAATATAGTTTCAATATTTTGTACATGTATATAAACTGTTGACAGTAGACAGCAGTTGATATTTGCAGAAATTTACTTTTTATGGTACCATAATTTAGAAATTAAACATCAAAATAAAAGTCGTAAGACATGGTCCTGTTACTTTTTAATTTTTGATAAAACTTAGTAGGTTTTGAGTTTTTTAAAGCTACGTGTAGTGTAAGCAAACATACCATTTCACTATGCTTCTCTTAGCAGGTTAATAGCACTGAATCTGACATTTCTTCTAATTATTTTTATTCATCTTCATATGTCACATTGATAAACTGATATATATTGAGGGACTTTTAATATAATCAAACAACTGCAAGAAACCTTAGTTGTCTACAGGTTCTGTATGATGAATGGTGAATTCTGTTAATTTTTGAAGTAAGACTCCTTGAGTGCAATAATTGTAATTATTCTCCCTGTACATTACCAGAAGGTCCCCCAATGATACGTGATTTTGTATGTCAAGTGAAGTCTAATCACATCATCCAGAAAATATGTGATAGCTTGGACTGGGTGAGTTTGATTCATAAGAAGTGAAAATGATTAATTTTTATACAGCCTCTTTTTCATTCTTATTCCAAGCACTTTTCTAATGTATCTTGCGAACTATTCCCAGGAATAACCCTTGAAATCATTGGGATTAACCATGTGAATAAAGACTACTCAGGTAAATCAGGGTTTTTGGAATGGACTCATACACAGTATGATCCTGTCTACACTGGAAAATTATGTAAGAATATATAAGGGATGTGGTAAGCATTACTTGCTTAGGTAGAGAATTGAATTGCTTGTAACTGTACTAGTATAAGCACAAACAGTCAATTGTCTATGCTAGCCAGGCTGAAGTTTTGCGTTCACAGTGGTGCCATCTTAAATCTTTTCATTTGCAATGCCTCTGGACATCTATCCCAAAATTCCTGGGTCATCTGCCATAACAGTGCATTCCTGGAGATTTTGAAAAACCTATAGTGCATTGTCAGACAGTAATGGCAGGACCAGTTCAACCATTTCAGCTTGCCTACATTCACACTGGCATAAAACAAGTTCATAAAGCAAGTTCATGATGAACTGGTTAAACTTTCAGTAGTTATTAAACCTGATGAAAATAGCTTTTTCTAACTGGTTATTGGACCACTTGTAAACCATTTTTAAATGGCCTGGGGCATTTGTGTATGGATGCAAAACATTTTAAGGACTTTTAACTGGTTTAATTTTTCAACGATTAGAATGCTCAGGGCCAGATTTCCGATTAGGCACAGTAGGCACGTGCCTAGGGGCTCCGCTGTTCTAGGGGTGCCTACACAGTGGCAGATTACCACACAGGCCAATGGGGCCCATGCCCAGGGGCCCCAGCCAATTTGGGGGCCCTGTACAAGTGCCGGAACTGTGACCCCATCTCCTGCTCCTCCTCCTCTCTCCCAAAGCCCTGTCACCCTGCTCCTCCTCTTCCCCCTGAAGCCCTGTTTTCCAGCCAGGCTGGAAGCCAGAGCCCAGGGGTGAGCCTATTCCACCACTGGGAGCTGGCTGAGCCCATCACCCCAACTCCTCTCCCTCCCACCCCACCCCGTGCAGAGCTGGCCTAGCCCCTTTCTCCCCCATCCCCATGTAGAAAACACGAAAGTCAGCTGTAGGCAGGGGGAACACTGAAGATGCTGTGCCTAGGGGTGTAAGGTGTAAATCTGGCCCTTGTCACGCCTGTATGTCATCTGCTCACTACTGAAGTATTGAGACAAAGCAAGGCTAGCGTTCAACAGCACAAACATTTAAAACATGAAGTGGAAGAATGCTGTATCCAGTTGAAACTACAAATCTAGACAATCTCTTTTAAAACACGATTTCAGTACTTAAAGCATAGGCATTTTCTTACCTGTGTATGCTGGCTCCATTCTGCAGAAGGATTTAATGATCAATGTGACATCATAAAATAATGCATGTTGGCTCCAGTTGGAGTGGGGAAAGTCAGTGGTCAGTGTATATAGCAAGGGACCAAATAATCATGTATTAAACTAATAATGTGCTATTTCACATAGCTTGGATTTTTTAGTGTTTTCAGAATATAGATACTGATGTTGGTACGAAGACTTTTAAAGAGAGTTTTAAGAGAATTTACAAGTCTTCTTTAAACATTTATTCTTAAACATATTTTAGTATGAAATAAATTAATTACCAACCTAATTACTCATTAACTAAAACTAACATAGAAATCTAGGGTGAAATCCTGGCCCCTTTGAAGTCAATTAGAATTTTCTCAATGGGCCAGGATTTTACTTCTGATTTCTTAATTAGTGAGCCAAATTCCACCCTGAGGTACATTGGTACAACTTAATTGATTTCAGTGAAGTTTTCATGTGCATTTGGTACTCTCTGTATGTCATTAAGATATGTTGTTAATGCAGAAATTCTTTAATGTTTCATACTCCTCCATTGATATGCAGAGATTTTAGAAGAATTTTAAGAAGGGAAATATCTGACAACTTGTCATAATCACACAACTTTTAATTGTTTTCAGTATAATGAACTGTTGTCACTAGAAAAAACACATCCTAACAACTACCTTTCCCTAACATAAAACATAAATCAGAAGCCTTTTTTTTTTTTTTTTCATTTTAGATTTAAATTATATGATGACTTGCTGATGAAATTCCTCACAGAATATTTTGTCTATATGAGTTATATATACATATATAAAATATACACACTACATAAAATTTGGGTATTCTGAACATAAATATGGTCAGACATTAATTATTTCTAAACTCTTGGGAGTCAAAGATTACGTCATATGTCAGCCAAAAGGTAACTTTCCTTCAATTTGCTGTAAATTATTTGATTTGACCTACAGTAAGACTTCATTATCACAAACTATTCATTTTCTCCATAGATCTATTGGAACGCTATACATTTAAGGATAAATTCAATTAGCACTCAGCTGATAAAATGTAACTTACACTGAGTACGCCTCTTCTTTGTAGGGGTAATTATGCTACGGGCTGTGATTTTATCTTTAGCTATCTATGAAACAAAAATATTATGTCACCTTGCCCTGCTCCAGAGGGGCAGGGAAGAAGATGTGCTTGCTCATCTCTGTCAAGCATGTCCACCCTGGATGACTAAAAAAACCACCTGTCTGGTTCCAAAAGCCCCAGTTATCCCCTACTCAGCTGCCAAAACCTCTTAACTTCCCCAGAACATCTTTAACTTGTTAAAGTGAAAATCTGCAATGCTGAAAAGTTGGGGACAATCTAAGTTTAGTGTATTACAAAAATAAATAGCAGAAGGAATAATGCACTGATAAATGGACATTTTCATATTTTATTAACTTAAATGCTCCATTTTTGAGTATGTGCGGGGGCTGTCTCATAATTTCCAGGTTGTTGCAGCATTTAGAACCGGTGTGCCACAGAAAACAAGCTACCTTTTTTCAGGTCTTGCTGATGGGTATTGCACAAGGCCTTGCTTATACGTGGAAGATTGAATTGGAGGAAGGGAGTGTGTGGTATGTATTCCTGTTGGATTGGTGCTTTGGCTGGAATTCTAAATATTTAGTGACTGTTAGAATGCAAATAGATCTATTTGGAAAGAGAATGTCACTTGATTTATACGAGGCAGGGAAATGTATTGTATAATTATCTGTAGACTAGGTATTTTTTCCTACAGAGGGAGCACACACCTGGGATACTTGATGAAACTCTGAGTGTTAGTAACTGATGTACACTGCCTATGCAATTTCTCTGTTAAAACCTTTGGTTATGGATCATAGTCAAATTGTTCACTTAAGCTACTGTCATTTTCTGCAACAGCCCACAAAGTGGATGATGGAGTTTTACTAGATCACAAACATTAGACCAAGGATATCACAACATACATTTCTAGTGAGGACAACAGTCCTGATTGAGATGGGACATGGGATCATGGAAAGGGAAAGGGAGACAAATGCCTTATTGATCACTAAATTAGAGTAATGCAAGCTGTATGTAAGGGCAAATCCTGCCCCTGCCCATAGGAGTCCCTGGCAGCAAAACAACAGCTGGGCTTCCCTTCATGATAGTCCTAAAGGTGTCCAGCACCACTGCTTCTACTGAGTGATGCTGAATAGAACAGGTAATAACATTGTTAGTTAACATGTTGTTTACAATTTAAGGACTATATTTTACACTTTGAAGACAGACTCTTTACATTAATGGTGGCTCCTGGGTAGTGCTTAATTTGTAATAAAAGAGGTGCCAGGGCTTAAGCAATTTTTTTACTTTCATAACTGACACAGCAAGCCCAGAGGTGCCAAGACTATGAACTTCCAAACCTACAGGTGTTGGGGCTCAGCCCTGAAACAAATTAAGCTCTGACTCTGCTGGTCTGCAGACTACGTCTAAGATTTCTAAAGGGGTCCACACCTCCATTCAAAATTTTTTAGGGGTTGAAATTAAAAAGGTTGAAAACCACTGGCCTAGATCCATAGACCCTAATTGAAAATATAATTCAGTCCTCTAGTCTTCAGAGAATGAGTTTGTAATCCATGCTCATTAGGATTAAACCTGTCAAAAGAATAGATGTCCAGTGCACCAGAAGGGAAAATTAAACACACTGGGAACAGATTTGTTATATTAATCTGTAACATGAATACCAAACCAAACTGTGCTTCAAGAAAAAAATGCCCAGCAAGATTATACATCAAAGAAGGTTTTACTCCATCAGTAACATTTGAACTGCACAGTTCTAAGAATGTTTTTGCTTGACTAGTTACTGCCTGATTTAACAGCAGCAGTTACACCAGCCTGGTGGGAGTACTGTACACTGAAAATTACTTAACAAATATAATAATAATATTGAAGAGGTATATAACTTGTCATTAAAATTTTCTAAGCTCTTTACAGTTACCAATGGCCAGGTTCTGATATCCCTACTTATGTTGAGTATTACCTTACTCCTCAAATAGTCCTACTAACATCAGTGGACTAAGCTGCTAATCAATATGTTTGTAACACCTTGTAGAAGGTGTTTAGCACTTAACAAGACGGGGACCTTGATCCTCAAATGCACATCCAGAAATATAAATTCTGTAAGTAAGTATTGTTATACCCATTTTGCAAATGAGAGATAGAGAAGTAACTTGCTTAGGACCACAGATTTAGTTATTATTAGCAGTGTGACTAGTAATTAGTGATTAGTAGTTTAGTACTTAGTAATTAGTAGATTAATGATTAGTAATAATGCAAGAATTCCTGGCTCCCATGCCTGGGACTTTACTGATAACCATGACTCTCTCAGCTGTTGGTAACACATCAGTAAGTGTTTGTTACAGACATCAGACCTGATGAATCAGTGCTCTATGGACACTTTGGGTATTTTCTATACTTTGAGCTGGAGATGAAAATTCCAGCTTGAGGAAACATACACACACTAACTCTGATCAGGGTAGCGGGCTCAGAATAGACTAGCCACTCCTGTACGGACCATAGATACCTACTTAAGGCAGCTAGCCTCTCCCACAGCTTATGCCATCACAACTACACTATTTTGAGCATGCTAGCTGGATGAGAGCTAGCCCAGGTGTGTCTCCTCAAGCTGGAATTTACACCTCCAGCTCAAAGCATAAACATACTTTTCCTGATGCCTAGGAAGGCAAGCATGGGCCATAGGACAGCCACAAGCTCTCTTCCCTTCAGTGAATAGCACTGGTGCAGGGGGCTGATATATTGTGCATAGAGCAGGCTCTCTGCCGCCTATGCAGCATCCATGCCAATGGAGGGGGCATTGTAGGACAACCTGGCATGCACAGCAGAGGCATAAGTACAGAGCAAGTGTGGATTTAGGACAGACCTGTATCCTGGTAATTCTGAGCTCCTGACAGAGCTATTGAAGCAGGGATGCAAGTTAGGGCAGCCCTTGGAGCGTCTCCAGTTTGTGCATGGAGTTGTACCAATTCCCAGTATTCCCTGAATACATTCCCTCTCAACTGCTCATGTATGTGCTAGTGCAGGGATGAATCTAGCCCATCAGGCCTGATTCTCCTTTCTCATCCTTGCAAATCAGGAGTAACGTCACTGACTTCCGTGGAGTTACATCAGGATAAAACAGGTATAAGCGAGAGAACTATTAGCCCATTATTCTTTAATAATCAGTTCTGATCTTGTGAGTGGTTCCCATAAAAAGTGATCTTAGTCAGCAACAGTAAGAAAGCTGGCTACCATTTACTATAGCATTTGCAAATATGCCAAGGTATGGGTTAGCTGTTAGTTAAAAAGGAAATCACTGTCTCTTTCCAAGATAACTGCTGAACAATACATAGCTAAGGAAAAGGGTTGGAAAAAAATTACAGTGAAACCAGACAGAGCACAGCTAAACTGTTAGCCACATGCTTTGACCACCTTTAGTACCTAACAAGTGCAGATATATTTGTTTGGAGAGTGTTGACCCATTTATTAACTGGCATATTTTACTTTTAACAAAACATATTAAATGTTTATTTAAAACATGAGTACATTAAATATTGCTATATTTATGCCATATTTCAAACTAAAAAGAAATGGTTTGAACCCCTGTCATTTAAGTTTATAGTCAGTTTTAAATTAATATAAATTGAATGCAAATATATATTTACATATGAGTGCAACATTAAGGAGGCACAACTCAAATAAAAAAAAAAGTCAGGAAGTGCATAAATCAAGGTTTCACAAGCTTCACTTGTTACTGGTTCTAGGATTTAATGAACATGATTCCAGATCTTACTTTTGATTGACAAAGCCAAATAATATAGCTCCAGTCTGCATAAGCAACTGTCTGCTGCTGCATCTCTCCAACTGTAGTATTTGAAATCAGCAGGTCCAAATCTATTGATTATTGAGTAATATAATCTTCAGAGGACTGCAAGTAGCTTCTTCTCTGTTGGGGGGCGGGTGACTCTGAAACGCTCCCTCCCATGTGGTACACCAGAGTTCATCTGTGATAACTTGCCCAGGCAGGATGAATTTGCTTTTTAATGTGCTTGCATATTCACTGTGAGGCTTGGGTTTGTGTGTATGTGGTTTTGGATGAGGTATACATGTTTTTGTAGACTTTACAGGAGTTCTAGGATTTGTTTTGGGCATTTTGCTTTTTCTTTATTATTTTTAGTTATACTTTAGCTAAGGCACTCACACACCTTTTGGCTACGAATGCCTAGTAAATAAATGCAAGTGTATTACTTTTATTTCTAGACCAAACACACCTAAAGTTTTATACACTGCTTAGCTTCATGGCTTGGAATTGTCTTCAGCCAACCAATTTGCTTTCTCTGTCCCATTTTACAAAATATTTCTCAAAACACAAGCGAGTTATGCAGTAATCCCCAGAACAGCTCTGCCTGTCATGCTGTATTGCCTAAATAGCTCACAACTACCACACCTTTTTAAAAGGCTATAGGGCATTTCTGTAATTTACTCTTACAGTTGTTAGCACAACTCCAGTCTCCAATGGATGGCATTTCTTCAGGATCAACTCTCCATTGTTAAATGATTTTCAAAAGGGGAATTTTGAGGGATTTTCATTGTTACCCCAAATTAAAACAGCCTTCTACTTCTTTCTGGTTTTTTGTTTTACTAGTTTAAACTTCTTGTTTTCCCCCTTTTCTGTCCTTTCTCCATGTTCCAATGTTTTAATTATATTTGGCATTCACTGAGATTTAAAAGTGCTGATCAGACATTATCTTATCCTTGCCTAATTTCACCTCCATATTATAACATCAGATAATGTACTGTTTACCATTATTTGTTCATTTGTGTAAATCTGTTGCAGATTTTAATGTATGGTAGAGTCAATCATCTTTTAATAATCAAAATAATTACAAGTTAGACTAATAAAAATATGTCCAGTCTACCTGCACAACATTATTTGTTCAAACGGACCAGCTTCCATTGCACCTATGTATTTACAGTGCTTATAGGGTCTGAACATTCTTTTTGGTGCATATAAAGTAAAGGGAATTTTGAATGCATAAAAACCCCAGAGCACTCGAGACAGAGGGTCTCACCCCATTAGGTAATGTTCAATACCTGGGTGGTTCCCTATAATTAGGATATAACATAGGGACAAAAGCTTTCACTTCTTCTGAGGGTGTGGAAGGTCCTGAATGCACCAAAATTGTCATCTTGTTGTATGATAAGCATAGAGTGCAGGCGTCTACACCCTGTGTATATTATATAGCACCACTCTGCTGAGGCTTCTAGAGCAGGAGGTTTTTGAGTGGTGAAGAAAGGTCATGATTTCATAGCCACACCAGACATAGATAGCCTTACATTAGTATTACTGCAGCAGCCACAAAGCTCCTCTACTCCATTAATGGTATTTGGGCTGTGTGTTGGGGCCATGAATTTGCCCATAACGCAGTGCCGAGTAAAAGTGGTTGGCCCTAATGTGGCTGCAGAGGGGCTTAAGTAAATTACTGCTCCAGGTGCAGAGGGAACAACACTCTCCATGAGGTCACTATTCTCTGCTTCAAGCAGGTGGGTGGGGAGGGCTAGCTTAGAGAGTGGCAGGGAATGAGTGGAAATTTGGCTCTGCCTCCCAAACATTAACCTGCAGAACTGAGTCGGTGTAAGGAGGAGGGGAATATGTCATCTTGTAAAGGGATGGAACAATTCCTTCCCTATCAGGAATAAGAGGGGAATGAGGGGTTCCTCCCCCATATTCAGAGCATTGAGAAAAGGCTCAAAATCTAGCTCATGGTTTTAAGAAATGAGTAATAAAGCAAAATAAATTGCAAAAGTATTATTAAAGATTTTTAGGAATAATAACTTATGTCTTCTTGATAACTATTTTTCCAGTTTAACAATCCCTGATTTTTAAAAAGAAATGTTGTAGAGTATTTTGAGAACTACACACCTTTAAAATTGGCTTTATTTTCAATTTTTATCATTTATGCTAGAACTTCCCCACAACATGTTTAAAACTGAGTCCAAACTTCATTTTTTAAGATCCCAAATTGAAGAATAATTCATGGGGTTAAAAACATATCTTTTAAAAATTGGGCCCGGCTACCCATGTCTATATCACATTTCTGGCCACAGTACTCTTGAAATATCTGAGAAATTAAATCCCATCACAAAATGTTAGGTTTAAAGTGGAAAACCTAACCATAGACCTCAACTGATTATTATGTAATATCTTTTAAATATTTCCATTGTCTCTAGGATACACTATGTGGTGAACCACTCTTTTTGACATTTTCTGGCATGTTTGTTTCTCACATATATACATTTACTTTTGATATCACAACATTAATATAGCAAGATTGCATTAGCCTTTTAATCTGTGTCCTCATATGGAATCATTTTTTCCATCAGCTCTTCACACTGATCTTTTTCTGCAGTAATATTGTCCAATATTGGTTTCTTATTTTGTATTTGCATTTGTGATTTTTATTTTCTTTGTTCATGTCATTATTTGTATTGCAGTAGTCCTTAGGAACCTCAATAATTGATCAGAGCACTGTGCAAATGCATAATAAAAAGACAATTTCTGCCCCAAAGAGCTTACAATCTATTTGCACTTATCTTTATTAAATTTTGTTTGATTTATCTGTACATTCCCCCAATTTTTCATGAGCAAGAGGAATTTTTGCAGTGTATTTTGTTATTTGATATTCCTTCTTTCCCCAAAATCTGACACATTTGGTGTCAACTATTAATTTATTTTTTTCACTTCTTGCTTCAGACTGGATACATGTATCAAAAAAGGCCAAATCCTGCTCATTTTATTCAAGTCCCATTCACTTTAATGATTCATGATTTTTAATGGTTGGTGTTGGCCATACTATTGTGTGTGTAATTTTTCTTCCCTGTGGATTTTGCTTGTCTTTTTCCTTATCTGCTTTGAACAATATATCAATGCACATTTATATGCAAAGTTTGCTAGATTGTAACATGGAAAATGGGATGAGGTGAGGTGGAGAAGTAGGCATGACATATTTAGTTAGGGTGACCAGATGTCATGATATTTGGGGCTTTTTCTTATATAGGCGCCTATTACCCCACTCCATTCTGATTTTTCACACTTGCTATCTGGTTACCCTAATTGTAATACAGACAACAGGAACCTCACTATATGTATCTCAGAAAGACCGTGATTACGGATGAGCCCCAAACTGCAAAGTTAATTGCTAAGCTAACTTTCCCAAGCTGAGGAGGTGTATTTATAAGTGTTGAGCCTTCAGGCCCATTACAGAGTATGGCTGAAATTGTGAAGTTTAAATCCAAACTTTGGGAAACCGGGGCAGTAGTAGGGGAGAGGAGCAGAGCTGGGTTAAAAGCTCAGCCACAGCTCTAGGTGTGATAGATAACCGGGTGGATTTTAGCTGGGGCCGTCTCCTGGAGATGCATGGTTTGGTTTCATCTGTCATTATCGAGTGAATCTCTGCAGGGAGAGTTTGAAACAAGAAGCGAGAATGAGAGACTGGAGGACAAGGGGAGGAGAGAAAAAGAGAGAGATGGAGACTGAGGAAGAGTGAGGGGAAGAAGCAGACCGAGGAAGAAAAGAAAAGGAGACGAGGGAGAGGGACGAGGTCTGAAAGACGGGTAGGGGAAATAAAAGAGAAAAAAGAGAAAGCGGGGAGGGTGCGTCAGTGTGTGAGGGGGAGGGTGTTGAGCACAGGAGTGACAGGAGCCAAGGGGCGGGACTCGACTCGACTCCGGCCGTGAGCAGCCCGCCCTGCGCCGCAGCCGGAGCGCCTGGCGCGTGAAACTCCCTAACTTCCCCGGCTCTCGGGGGATTTTGGTGCTCAGCCGCTCGTCGTGACAACAGCCTCTTCGTCGCCGCTTCAAGTTCCCGGAGCCCAGCCGGGCGCCGCGTTGTGCCGCCTCCTTCCCCTTCCCCACAGCCTGCTGCGGGAGCCCGCCGGGGAAGTGGCCGCCGCTCAGTCCTTGAGCGCTCCGCTGCTCTCCGGCCCCTCGCCGGGGGCTGCAACCGCAGCGCTGCGAGCTGGAGGTCGGGCGGCTGCGGCCGCCGCTTCCCAATCCCTGCCCTGGCCGCAGCGGTGAGCCGCCCGTGCAGGGGTGCCCAGCAGCAGCCCGGAGGTACGAGGTAAGGTGCCTGCGCCGGGTCCCGCCTGGGCTCTGCTCCACTTTCGTGGGAGTCTCGGCAACCTGAGCTGGGCGGAGAGCTTGGCTCGGGGCTGGGGCGGGGCGGATGCAGCTGCCTGCTGTCAAGCGGTGAGGGACCGATCCAGCCCGCGCCCAGAGCGGCTAGACAGACAGACAGACAGAGGCGAGTGTGGGGAAGTGCCCGCATCTGCCTTGGGTCTTCAGAGAAAGCCCCGCTCGCTGAGGGGGAACTTGGACTCCACCAGCGCCTCGCCTGACAGGACAGGGAGGGAAGGTGGCGTTACTGAGTCGAAGCTGCTCTCCAGGTGGGCTGGGTTTCCCCATATACGCCCACCGCTTTCCCCCAGCCTGCTGACGGGCCGTGAGTGGGCTGTGTAGGGCTCTGACTACACCTACAGGGGTACAAGTGGGGGTGCCTGTGCACACGCGCAGAGGGTTTGGGGGGGAAAACCCAGGTGATTTTGCAGGATTCACAGATCAGGCAGGGCTGGCAGGGTGAAGTTTACTAAAAACACATCATAATAATAATAATAGGAGGAAACTGAACAGGACTCGCCATTTTCAGAGGATTATACAGACATTAACTAATTTATCCTGGCATTAGCCCTGGGAAAGGACGAGGGATGAAGTGACTTGCTCAAGGCTAGAGGGTGAGTCAAGGGCAAAGCCAGGATTACAAGAAAATGGCCTGATTCTTCTGGCACACCAGTTTTACATCAGTGTTACTCTATTAACTTCTTCTTTCACAGTCCTGCAAACAGGCTGGGATTTTCAAAGGCGTTGAAGGGAAGTAGGTGCCCACCTCCCATGGGGCCTTGATCCCTTGGGTTCTTTTGAAAATTTCAGTCTCTACAACATGAGTAACTTCCCTCGCTCAAGTAGTCCCATTGTATAAGTCTGCACTGCAGCTAGGAGGGATCCTGAGTAGATAGACTTGTGCTAGTAGGGCTCAAGATAATGCACTGACAGGAACAGTGTGGACATTGGAGTACCAGCAGGTGATTGAGTTAGCCACCTGACCCCCTGTATCTGTGTGTGAGGGACTAGTCTGAGCCTACAAGGGTGCACTGGTATTTTTAGCATGCTAGTTTAAGCCCTGCTAGCGCCAGTGTGCCTATCTGGGCTGGGAGGCTCACTCCCAACTGCAGTATTATAGACCAGTGTCTGTTGAGTTCAAAGTCATTCTGTGTAGGTATCTGCAGGACTGGGGCTTTATAAGTGGGAGGAGAATCAAGCCCAGGGAACTTCAGATTCTCAGTCCTGTACTGCAGTCACTACACAATGTTGCCTCAAGTTTTGTAAAATGGACATATTGAGGAGGTGAAAGAGCAAACTGTTTGTGTAATTACACAGGATTCTGAAATGAAACACAGCAGATTATGCATAGACTTCAAAAGAGCTAGTGTTAATTAACCTGTAATAGATTGTTGTGTGAATTAACTTTAAAATTGGTAAAATTCTTTGAAGAGGAAAATCACTATACACAAAGTGTGAAGTGTTGCTAAACTTTTTATTCTCTGCCAGTGGCATTCCATGGAATGCTGGCACTTCAACTGGGATGCCTTTGTGATGTGGGAATGGCTATGGATCTAGTTTTGGGGAGGACTATTTTATCCCAAAGAATTTTAGGAAGTGGTATGTTTATTTTTCTCCATACTACTTAATATTTGTGAACTTATATAAGAATGCTTTTATATTTGTAGTTTATATAACATTTATAGTTAAATGTTTTAGGTCCATATGCACCCTTTTTCAGTAAAAAAGGTAGAGGAAGTTCTTTGATCTTCAAACATTGCTACAAAATTGAGCTACTTAGAACCTTAATTCTGCAGCTTGTGTAGGAGTCTACCTGCATAAAACTATAGTAACTGGTAATGGGTGTAGATAACAAACTTATTGTAGAGATCATATAACTAGATACTGTGAGGAGGGATGAGGGAAGTATGCAACAGTGAGCTGCCTCACATATGGTAGAATCTGTAGCATAGTGTGTGGAAATGTATGTACAGAAAACGTTCAGGTTTCTTGTAATCTGAGGTAAAGACAGCCACCACTATTTACTATTCATATGAATGTTTATAAATGTTTTATTGTTTTCTGTAGTTTGGCAGGTCTTAAGCAGAAATCCCTATTAATTTCCAAGGGGAGTTGTGCTTTAAAAATCAATGATACAAAAAGACCCTATGACTTGCCAAGGTAGCATATGTACTGTAGTATTTTGACCTCACTCTCCATGCACTTCCTCAAACCTCACTTGTGTTTTTGGATTTTGCAGTCCTTCTTTCTGGGATCACCGTTGTGTTGTTAGTTGGTCTGGCAGTATTCCAAGTTTGAGGTTTCAGTTAGTGCATAGAATCTGGAGGGAGGTGTTTTGTAGGGTTTATCTTCCTTTTTCAGCAGGTAAGCTATGGAAATGCATGGACCATAATAGGATCTATTTTGTTTTGCCAGTTGAAGTGACTGGAAGTTGCGGATGCTCAGCAACTTTTTGCCTACATTTGGATCTAGGAGCTAATTCTGTACTTCCAGATTCGAATATTTAGTCTTTATCAGTGTTTGTTTTTGCATAAAGATGGGTTCAAACCAAAGTGCTGGACCTGAATACTTAAACCATATGAGAGTTTGCACCGAATTTTTGAAGCTCTGCTTCTCTTCTAGATTTTTGTTAACTGGTATATATAGTGAGTGACTTAAAAGTAAAACAGTACCATCATATATTACAAATCTCTCAATCAAGATATTTTAAATATGTTTTCTCTCTACTTTTCTGAGGCTGTTGGGAACCTTGATATTTTTATAAATGTCTTTTCTGAAGCAATGCTTAGTGCATCCATAGTCAATTTATGTAGATCTTTTTAAATATACTTTTTTGGAAGATTTAAGGTGTATACTTGCACCTCAAACAATTTCATCAACAATGTTGATGTTAACCTATTTGCTGTGAACCAACTGTTCCTTTCCTATGTGGTATTGGTATTCCATAAAACTTAGTTGCTTCTAAGGAGATTTACCAAGTACAGTAGAACCTCAGAGTACAAACACTTTGGCAATGGAGATTGCTCGTAACTCTGAAATGTTTGTAACTCTGAACAAAACGTTACGGTTGTTTTTTTCAAAAGATTACAATTGAACATTGACTTAATAACAGCTTTCAAACTTCAGTATGCAGAAGAAAAGTGCTGCTTTTAACATTCTTAATTTAAATGAAACAAGCACAGAAACAGTTTCCTTATTTTGTCAAATCTTTTTAAAAAAAACTCCCCCCGCCCCCTTTTTTTTAAAGTAGTTTACACTTAACACAGTACTGTACTGTACTGCTTGTTTTTGTCTCTGCTGCTGCCTGATTCTGTACCGTGGGTCTCCGGGGACTAGGGGCCAATACTTACATTTGCGCCCCCTTCCCCTCCGTTGGTGGCATTGTCGGCAGTGTCCCATGGGGGGGGGGTGTCTGCAGGCCTGTTTCCTCATCTCCCGCATCCCCCCTGCTGTGGGTGCAACGGGGAGCGGGAGTGATGGGCAGATGCTCCTGGGCCGCCTGGTGTCGGGGTTGGGGGGGGGAGGGGTAATGGCGTGATGGGCTTTGCCCCAGAGCCCCACCTTTGGCTGTCTGGCTCCTGAGTGGCTGGGGTTCCTGTGGCTCACACCTTGTGCCCAGCGTGGGGGGTGGGAGGGGAGGGGCACAAGAGGACATTTGCTCCCCCTGCAGCAGGAGCCCTCAGCTGCTGGCAGGCCCGAGCTGGGTCTGCATGACCACCGGAGATGTTAAAGCCCAGCAGCCCCTGGCCGGCTGCAGCAGCAGGGGTGGCTCTTTCTCCGAGGGCCCAGCTGGCACCCCCACCCAGGCCTGAACCCAGGGGCATGGCCCCCCTCTGCTCCTTCCCTTGGTACACCACTGGCCTGATGGCAGACTTCCAGCACCAAATGACTGGTCAGATTGTAACTCTGAGGTTCTACTATATATGATACAGCACTGGTTCATGCACCTAATACCTGATGTACAGTAAAGTCATTTAAGGTCCAACTTAAACACACTCAATTCAAAGTGTTGGAACCACATTCTCTTCTTAATTTGCCCCATTGAGCCTAGGTACTTCAAGTCTGAGATGTGTGTGTGTTTTGTATAAGATACATATCTAGAATCTAAGATTCTAATAAAATACATATCTATACCTAGGAATAAATGGTGTGAATGAGAAATTTCAACTGGTAGTTGGGCTCATTCCAAGTCTCTAGCTTATCCAGCTTGATATTCAATAATACTCAATTTACCATCAGTATTTTAAGTTCCTAAAAGTTTCAATCAGGTTCAAGAAGCATGTAATTATTTTGAGTACTATATGTGACAACCTCTGCCCCATTAGTACAAACACTATAATAAATACACTTAGAATCCTTTTGAAGTTTTCTGTGTGCACTGAGTTACATTGTAAACAGCTTAAATTCAGTTAAATCTCACATTCCTTCCTAATAATAATTCCATATGAATTGCCATTTTTTCACTTATAATACATAAGGTTGATTGGCAGAGGGAGCCTCTTAATGGGAGACTTCAAAGGATTTTGTGGGCTTAAGTCAATTCCTTTAACATTATTTTAAACTAACTTTTTTTGTGTTTAATTTTCTAGGTCTCTTTATTTAAATTTTAACCAGAATCTTTCTTGGAGGAATCATAGAATATTAGAGTTGGAAGGGACCTCAGGAGGTCATTTAGTCCAACCCCCTGCTCAAAGCAGGACTAACCTCAGCTATGTTATTATGGTTATGGTTTTCCCAGTGAGGCTGTGCAATTGCTTCCTTGAAGCTATTTTTATCCATAGCAAGGATCCTGGTTGAAAGAATGTTAGGTTCTGTGCACTTGTATGTTTTTTTGCTAAAATCATGTTCCTCAAGTTTAGAATGGTGTTTTGGAGTTTTAATTGCTTGACTCCCATAAAAGTCTGTGGCAAGCAAGTGGCTGAAACGCTGCACAAGACTAAACTGATATTGTATGTAGAATTATCTCATTGTACTATGTTAGTCATCAAATAACAACTCAATATAAATATTCTCTAATAATCTCTGACTAACAAATATCTCATACACATCCCTGGAGATAGCCGTAGCTATTATGAAGTAAACAGCTCTATACAAAATGTGTAATACAGAGGTAGTGGGATTAAAGCAGTGCACAAGAGCTTAAGGTATGCTTTAAATCCTGGAAATGCAAACAATGCACTTGAATGTATAGAGGTGCTTTTCTTAGGTCCCAGTTAAGTTACAGGTGCTCAGCACTGGTCAGGATCAGGCTGTAAGAGTTGAGGTGCTTGACATCTGAGTATCAGGCCCTTAATACCTAAACAGAAGGACATATTTTAATTTGTTTTTATTACTTCTCCTTAATCACCTAAGGCCTAGTCTACACGTATTTTTTGTACTGTTGTAACTATTTCAGTTAGGGGAGGAGTGTTTCTTTTTTTTTTAAATGGAAATAGTTATTCTGGTGTACCTTATTCCCCTTTCAGTCTGGGAATAACTGTACTGGCATAATTTTGCCCATGCTGGGCTTTGTATTGCTTTAACTATACTGGTATAGCTAAAAATGGTACAATTTTTGTTTGTTAAAAATTGTCTTCCATGACACTGAAGATTTGGGTGGTGAGAAATCTGAACTTGAGTGGCTCTCTATCATGCCAGGGCCTAATTTAGAAGGAATTTCTATTGAATTTCACTCTACACAAGTGGAACATCTCCATGGTTAGCTAACAAACTAATGATACTTAATTGCAACTATAAAACTATATTGTTTTGGTCAACATGGCGCTTTAATGTCAGTGTTATCTTTGGAACCAAATTGGGTTCAGATTTTCTGTGGTATAACTTCATTTATTTTAAACACTTACTTCCATGTTTCCTTTCCTGAGAAATTGTAGGGATTATAAGTAAGGAAACAATATGTCCTTAATGGATAGACATATTGGATTTAGTCTATTCTATTTCAGCAATTACGTTGAATTCTTTTGATATATTTTCATTTCAGAAATAATGATAAACTGTATTTTATATAATCATGAGGTTTAAAACCTTCTGTTTGAAGCAACATAGCTTGTCAAAATCAGTATTACATAACTGCATCACAGATATGTAATAAGCATGGG
The DNA here is from genome assembly GCF_026122565.2 of Emydura macquarii macquarii. Taxonomy (NCBI): domain Eukaryota; kingdom Metazoa; phylum Chordata; order Testudines; family Chelidae; genus Emydura; species Emydura macquarii. The sequence continues at coordinate 11,767,178 of NW_027131105.1, read as the reverse complement.
GAGTAAGTTCTCCTGAATGAGTCACTTACCATGCAGGGCTCTGGGACGGGAAGCTGCTCTCCATAGGTATGGTGTTTCTCCCTCTTCATTTGCCCAGGTGTGCAGCACCTGAAGGATTTGGGGATCTTAAAGGATACGGAGGGAAGGTATCTCTAGAATTATGCACTTTCCTTTTATCCTTTATATGTAAATCTGTTAAACACTTTATGAGGGAAAACTAAACATGCAAAAGGACTTGACAAGACATATTGAGCCATATACCTTATAACTTTAAGATCCTGTCCTAAAACAGGAAGTTTGAGATCATAGCAATCCTTTTTGAAGGATTTTTTTTAGGCAATAGGTCAGTGGAATAATAATTTAGGGTTAAGTAGAAAATTCCATTTTTATTTTTAAAGGCAGATGAAACTCAGCATTACATAGGGTATAGATGTTTGTGCCTGTTTTGTCATTTTAGTTTTCATATTCTTTTTTGCTCAGTGTATTTATGCTGAGTGTAAACCATTTTGGCATTTAAGGGAAGGGCATAATGTTGGAAGCAAGATATAAGTAGGTAACGTGGAGCAGCATTTTTTTGGGTGTGAGTTGTCTTGTGATAAGACATAGTGGTGGTTGTGTGTATATCTGCCTACACTTCTTCTCTAAAAATGTTTTACTTAAATGTTACCTGTGATGAGACATCTCATTTACTTGCACCAAACATAATTGTGCTTTGTTTGGAAGTTTCTCTAGTGTTCCAGAAGGATGCTTATTTTTTTTTTGTACCTTCATAATTTTTCCTTTTTAAAAATTGTATCAAATCACAAAAAGCCCTTTTTACTTAATATACTCCACAGAAGTGACTAGTATTTGTCCGAGGTAAATTTGCAGGATTTGTCACCTTTACTATCTTAGAACAATATTTTTGAATAACACCTCAAATGCTTTGCTTTCAAGTTTGGTGTTTTGAGGAAGATAGAGTTAAATTAATCTCACATGTTACTAACTGTATGAGTCACTAGAATTGGTAACAGAAATACTTCTCATAATCTTTGGAAAGAACCTTTCAGCATTGTTTTGCTGCATAGTATCAACTTTACAAGACACAAAGGCAGTGGCTTAACATAAAAGTAGAACTGTTTGTTCTTGAGATCATCAACAAGCATATTAACTTGAACCAGATGAAGAAAATCAGCAGAACTTCTTACGCTCATATGACTACTAAAATTTCAGTCAAAATCAAGATAGTAACAGGTCAGCACTAAGGGCCGGATTGTGCCATTTAAGTTGTGGTGGCTAGGAGATGGAGAGAGGTGGAATTAGCAGTTTAAATTGCTGGGCAAGTGTTAGTGTATATCAGTGGTACTTTATGGCCTATTTATTTTGCTTCACTTCTAACATTAGAAAAATTAAAAAAAAAAAAAACCCCGAAAACCAGACCTATTGAATCATTCAGCTGACAGAAGAAATAAACTTGCCACAAAATGACAGGTAAGACTTAATGGGAACTATTTCAGTGGAGTTAAATATCTTTGACTGCTATTCAACTTCATAAGTTATAACAGTAAAAGTGTTCTGTGCTTAAGAGTGTATTAACTCATATTCATAGATTATAAACCAGAAGGGGCTACTGTGATCATCTAGTCTGACTTCCAGTATAACACACACCATAGACTTTCTTTGAATTAATTCCTCTTTGAACAAGAGAGATATTTTACATGATAAAAGGTTTCAATTAATTAAATTCATGTCTTCTTGAGTTGCGGCTTCAGAAAGATTGTTTGGATTTATTTTCTAATACTGTTTTTGTGGCTAATCAGATATGAGAGAACATTTGTGTGTGTGCATGCATGTGTGAGTAGGTGAGATGACTGAGAAGACACGGAGTACTGAAATGCTTGTATTTAAACTTTTTTACAGGACTAACTACTAAAGCTACTTTCCTCTAAAGACAGGACTTCCTTCTCCCAGTTCTCCACCACCCATTGAAATCACTTAAGTTTTTTTGCTTTGCTTTGTTTTTCCAACAAACAAACAAACAACAAAATAGTACTAATTTGCCAAGCTGGTCATGTAGGAATGTCATATCCTTTCGCCCTCCATTTCACCAATGTGAAGTACTGCAACACTGGCTAATGGCTACTCCCAGGAGACAGGATTGCAGATTAGATGAACCAATGGTATGAGCCCTTCTATAATTCCTGTTTTCATAAAGCTAACCCTTTTTTGGAAATACAACTGTCTGGAAAGAATATGCATTTAAATTTTTTGGGGGGCATAGGTGGGGACATGAGCATACCCACTTCTGCTTTCATTGAAATTAATGAGTATGAGAATGGATCCTTTTAAGTGAATTTAGAAACCATGAAAAGTGACCAGTTTTTAGAACAGGTGCAACGTTTAGTGTTACCTCTGCAAGTTTCCCCATCAACTTTAATTTTATTCTGGGATGTTTTGTAATGTATTTGATTGGCTTCATTCTTTTGTGGCTTCTGGTAGCCAGAAAAAAGTATTTGATAAACTAAAGGATTAGGCCCACTCAGAACTATATCGCAAACTGGTGATTCTTCTGCTGCATTAAACAATACCATGTTAGTGGTTCTGGCTTTAGTGTAATACAAATTTGCATTGTTCCCTATTGCCTCCTGCTTTAAGTTCTTTTTTGTGGAGACTAATAGCAGGATTCATGGTCTTCGAAGGGTGTCTGGTTTCCTATTGTTTTTTCCCCTCACCTGCCCTGATAGACATCCTAACTACCACTAGCAGTGGGATAGGGTTCCATAGTCCTTGCTCTAGGCCATATGACCATTACGTTTTCGGACTCAATCCTGCCCCTTTTGAAACTTGGACTGTTCTAATACAACTGCCAATAACAAAATTTAGCCCAAGGTATTTTTCATGAAGTGGGCACTGGTTCATTAGAAGCTAGATTGAGAGAACATGAGCTCATTTGCCATACAGGTGTCAGATGGTGACTGACAGACTGTTACCACCACCCTGGGATGGATCTGAAGTGATGCTGACAACCTAGAAGTGAAAGGTTCTATATGCCATATAAAACAATCCTCTGAGTCACCTACTTCCATCTTGTTTACATTTTCAGTACATTATGATTATATTGCCTTCAGAGTACACTTTGTATGTACACTTGTATATAGTATCTGTATAACATATTTGTTCCTCACATGGAACAGGAGTTAGATATGTGGTGAGACTTGAGGTCTGACCTGGGGGAAGGGAACAAGTACATTTAAGGTATGTATTTTTAAAAAGACCTCATGCAAATTCTTTGGAGCATTAGGCACATATTTAAAAAGCAAAATGACTGACATTGAAGGTCAACTTCAAGGAGCTAAATAATGACATTCTGTATTTGTTACACTGTGGTAAAAAAACTATTTGGAATAATTATAACACGTGAAAAAAAGTCCACAATGTACTGGTTTGTGCTGAAGTGATTCTGCAATGTGAAATTTCCTAGCATTGCCGGTTACTTGAGGGATTTTTCTACCCACTACAGATGTATGGGGATTTTTGTTTTTTTTTTCCCGTTTCTCATTCAAACTTCTCTTAAGTAACTTGTTGGAATGGCCTCTTTAATTTAAAAAAAAAAAAAAAAAAGATTATGCAAAGTGTCTTAGTGGTATGAACATGTCTGGCAATCTCTGCATAGTATTTGAAAATTGTTTATTTAAGGTTTGTGGAGGGGATTGTTTGCAGAATTTGCTGATGAAGCAGCATCACTTTTTAATTACATAAACTTAAAATCTGTGCTTTAACAAGCTATTTGCTTAAGGCAATGTGGTGGTGAGAAGCTGTTCTGCCTGTTACGTTTGTGTGTGGAAATGAGAGACTTTGCAGAAAGTAGCAGAGCTATAACTTTGCGTTCAATGAAAATACAGCATGCTGTACATCTAGTAAAGGGTTGATAACCTAGCTTTATGGATGTAAGGACTCTTGTCTAAGAGAATGAGGAGCAGTTGTTAGTAACCTTCTCCCTACCCCCTCTAATTTTTCACTGTGGCAGATGTAAGTTATTTTATTTAATTATTTATTTTATATTTTCATTACTCTGACACTATCGATACTGGGGTTTACACTAAAACCCTCCAAGATTTTTCCACAGTTCCTTTGTTAGACAGAAATACACAAGATAATTTTCAGTTAACTGAGGCATCTTGATGGACCAGAAGAGGAGGGAGGAACATGAGGGGACTATTGGGAAGCTTTAATTGAAAGTTGCTGAATAATTGTGATAGAGGTCTCTTGTGTTCCACTAAATTTACTGTGGGCCTATTCATGAAGGCTGCCTTCTGCTGGAGTTTTGCTTAACTAAGGAGTGAAGGAAAAAGAGATAATCTGAGCTTTGGTCCCCTGTTTTTCTAAATCCAAAATGATAGATTTGTTTTAGGGGAATCAATGCTGGGGATGCAGAAGATAGATTAGCATAGTTTCCACCTTCGCCAACCTTCGCTTATTCGGTGGCAATAACGCATGGGCTAACTTGATGGCCATGACCTGTTTGCAACTCCTTTGTAGTTTTTGAACCTCAAATGAATGAGTTGGTAGTGCAAAGATGTAATCAAATATATAAATTAATATTCTGTACTATTATGTTTCATGGCATACACATGTAGAAGTTAAAGAAAAACATAAAATACTCCTGCTGGAAGGCTGCAGTGTGACACTACTTTATTTTTTAGAGTTCAGAATGATAACCTATGAGAACCCCAAAACAGAGAGAGAACAGCTTTCTAAAACAGAAAGGCACATGTCACCCCACTTTATTCTATTCTGGTTGTCTCCAAACTGACTCTGTTCTGATTGCACACTTTCCTACAGAGCCCCCTTGTCTGCAAGCAGGTCCAGAATACCCCTGAATAATTAAAATGATAGCTCTACAATTTTTTAACTCAGTTTCCTATACACCCCACAGTAGACTTCCTACTCCATACACTACAAGACTCTTTGTAAGGAGCCGGGAGAGGACAAGGTAAATTTGGCATTCCCCTTTTCGCTTCAACAGTAGCTTGGATGTTTCCATGAGACTACCATATATGCAAGACAGTGACAATAACATAGCTGCCATAAGTTGGGTGTCTGAAGGTGTTTACTCATGCTTTTGTTCTGGGGTTTTCTTTTCCTTCATTTAATATTTCCTTCTATCAGATCAGAGCATGATCTCTAGAATAGCCCATAGCACATAATTACAGTACATGTACTTTGTCGGGAGCAGTCAAGGTTCAATGCACAAAGAGAGGGCGAGGAACAGAATTACACCTTGAGTAGAGTCTTTTAAATTAATATTCATTGACTGACTTTAGCAAATAGTTCAAGATTATTAATTAGGAGGAGGGTTGGTGGATTTATTTTTCCTCATTCAGGAGTTTGCATGCACAGTATCTGAGCTTTATACTTCAAGTTCAGACAAAGTTGTACAGTGACATTGAAAGAGGCACTTATGAGTAGCCGGTTTTTCCCCAGGACTATTCTTATAGTGCTTCTTGAATGATAGAATTTTTAAGATGCTACTACTGGAAAATTATTTCTGATGATGTCTGTATTTCAATCTTGCAACACAATAATTTATCTACGAACAAAATCTTACCTTAGTGGTATTATCTTTTAATTCTGTATGGGTCACTTAAACATATACTGTACATTTTCTCTGAACAGCAGCACAGGTAATAATTGAATGTTAGAATTTAATCCTGTTCTAAGAGACACATGCTGAAGCAATTCTAAGAGAGTTTTACGCTTACTGAGTAACTTGAAGGAAAAACAATCATTAGGGGTTGATTTTAAACCTAAACATTCAGAGTTACGTCAATTGTCCTGAAACATTTAATTGAGAATTCATTTACAAAAACATTTAAACTGCATTCTTCTATTTGTGTCCCATTACCTTAAGGGAATTCTAGTTCTGGTCCTTATTCTCTCCTATGGGCTGGGCTCCCTGGAGGATATCTCCCTTGAGCCAATGAGATGATTTCCTGCTGACAGCGCTGTGTGGTGCAACATGGGAGACACATGACTGGGAGAATTATGGGAGATGTAATCCAGTAAGGAGAAAATAGGTCAGTCTCCCAAGTGACAACTCCCATAAGGCAGTGCACTACAATGGGAAAATGCCGTTGAATATTGAAATGACTTAAAATGAAGGGTTTGGTGTCATTTCAACAAACCAAACCCAAACATTTTGATTATGGGAATGTCAAAATTTAAATATTTTTGAATTTCCATTCAGCAGAAAGATTTGAAATTTCAACTTTTCATCTCAATTTTTGGGTAAAAAACCGAATGTTGGCATTTCCCATGGGGTGGGAATTCCAAATTTTCCCAGCTTTAGTAAAACAGCAAATGAGAACTTGTGAATAAAGATATCAACTTTTTGGGGAAGTGTTGGGTGTGCAAATTAAATCTATCTCTAAGTATTAGTTATCAGTGTTGGATCTCTTCCATATATACAGTAAGAATGCACCAAAGGCCAAGCAGACTAGGAAACAGCTGGAATGACATGAACTTGTGAAGCAGAGAAGAAAATAATTGTTCTTTCTGCCCTCAAAGAGGCTAGTCTTATTGTCTTCCCTTCACAACAGGGGCCGCTTCTAGATCTCTCAGCAAAAGAAGTAGGATTCAAAAATGGCCTCCCCAGAGATTCTGCCCCTTTCTACCACATGGGCCAGAAGGATCTATTTTCTCTGGGAGGACCCAACTTGGGATATCACTAGGTATCCCCTGGGAGGCCTGTGACAGAGGAGGTAGCAGGGTGAGGAAGCTGGACCTGAAGGTCTCTTACTGCATTCTCATGTGCTGTCATTGGCTGTTGCCTTCCAAACACAGCCAAAGAGGAGGCAAAATGTGAGGAGGTGGCTGAGCTCTGCATTCAGGAGTGTGGCTGCTGATGCAGGGCAGTCTATGGGGATATAGGCCCAATTTTCTAGCCAGCATGCTATCCTTCCGGCATTCCTTCCCACATGGAGATGGAAGAGGGGGAACAGCTTATTTCTGAAGCCAGATATTCCACTCCTGCCTTCCTTGGGGGGAGAGGAAGAGGGGGAGAGAGAGGGGCAACCCCCCAAGACTGGACTTGAGTGGGGGTGGGGAACTACAGTCTTCCTACGGAGCCAGCAGGGCTTCCCAGTAAGATACATCAATAAGGAGAGGGTCAGGAGAAACAGGAGACAGACCTTTCCTTTTGCCTCTGGCTTTCTCAGGCTTGCTCACTCCCTGAAGCCTGCAGGGGCAGTGGCCACCAGAAACATCTTGGAAGGGAAAGGGGAGCTGAGTTGACAGTGTCTCCAAAAGGCAAATGCAACCCTGGGACTCAACTGGGAATCAGGTAGTTAAACTATTGTGCTCAATTGTTAGTCAGACATTTGAAATAAATGTTGACATTTTCCTCATTAAAGGTCTGTGGCAAGGAGGTTTGGCTGAGCTGCCTGCTGCTGTGTAGATAGATAAAACTGGAGGAAACTTCTGGGGGATGGGTCATTTCCCTGTGACTGTCCGGTCTGGTTCTACTTCAGGTTGGTGGAAGTACCCATTGTAATGGATCTCTGGACCTTACTATTTGAAGAAAGGAAAAATTAATGTTTACCAGAAAATTTTCTATCTTCTGGTGGCTTGCATTCTTATTTTAATTCATTAGTCTGCCAAAGACACTGATCTATGTCACACTGCTGATGTAAATACTGTTAGCCTGATAAATCTGTTTGCTGATTCTGATGAAATCCAGAGCTTGCTCAACACAAACAGGATAATTCTGATGGTTGAAAATATCTGCTATTACTTTGACTATTTTTTTAAAACAAAAGTTACCTTTTCAGAGAAGTTTCACATCACTACTATGGATCATATTTCATGATACAATTAACTTTTTCTCAATTTTGGGGGCCCTGATTTATACTTCTAATTAACATGTGAAAATCATAGACTTGGAGCCGATTCGTCCAGGTGTACTTTTACAGTATGGAAATTATTACTGCAAGTACTTGAATAAGTTTATGCAGTTTTATAGAATGACTTTAGGCCGCATTCCTGGAAGTGGCACTTTATCAATTTGGGGATGAAATCTGACCTTAAAATTGATATAACTTAGTGAAGAAGGCTCTCTAGATTTTTTTTTTTTTTAAATTTGAAAAGTAAATAGATCCACCAATGTTCTGAGGATCATCCCATGGTAATAAGTTAGCTCTGGCTGCTGCTTTGCGGGAACATAACTAACATTATGCATAGTCTTGGCATAATCCTGCTGACATGAATTGTGCTGGCCTACATTCAAAGAAATAAACAAAAGGCAATCAGTGTTGGCTTCTGCAGAACTAGCAAATCTGAAAAATGATGGCTAAATCCTGTTCAGTTTATGCATGCAAGTATCCCATTGATTAACTTGAAGATTACTAGAGTGAGTGAGGCAGGCAGGATTTGGTCCTAAAACATTTGACCTACTCTTTCTCTTGTTTGTTTGCAAATATGTGAAATTGTTCACCTGTATTTTTTTTTTTTAATTACTCAACATTTTTATTCTTCTGTTAGAAAAAAGATGAATGCCAGTAGGCCAGCATGCATAATGAGCAACCCTCCCATAATAAACCCATGTGCCCGAGGAGGAATGGAGGAAAAAAAAGTTTGGTAAGTAAACTATTTATTAACCTCTTGAAAGATTAAAATGAAAGATAACGAGGGAAGTAATTTAAAAAATAAAGTACCTTGATGTTTTTCTCTGTCTAGTGTCTAACAATAAAACATGAAAAGTAGGGAAGAGTTTTATTTATTCTATCTTCGAGTGATTGCTCATATCCATTCCAGTATAGGTGTGTGCGCGCCCCGTGCACAGATCCCTGGAACTTTTTTCCCTTAGCTAGCCCCATAGGGTCAGCTCCGGCGCCCCCTGAAGTACCGCGCTCATGCCGCGGTATATAGGGCGCTGCTGACCCTGCAGCCCCTCAGTTCCTTCTTTCTGCCAGTGACGGTCACACGGAACGTCTGCCTCTTGCATTCAAACGCAAGTAGCATTCCTTACAGTTAGCCCTTATTGTTAGAGTTTTTTGTTTTGAATAAGAATAGTTAGTAGTTAGTTGAGAGTAGTTAGTGCCCTTAGGGGCTAGAGCGGAGCCATGCCTGGCTCCACAGGCTTTAAAGCCTGCACTCAATGTGCTAAAGCCTTCCCTGTTAGTGACCCCCATGATCGTTGCCTCCGATGTCTGGGGGAGTTACATAGGAAGGAAAAATGTAAAATCTGTAGGTCCTTTAAGCCAAGGACCCAGAAGGAGAGGGACACCCGCTTAAAGGCGATCCTCATGGAGTCCGCGCTTCGGCCGGACTCCGAACCATCGCGCTCCCCGGCGGCACCGAGTGTCTCCTCGGTGCGGAGCGCTCCGCCGGCACCGAGCACATCGGCACCGAGCGCGTCGGCACCGGCAAAGAAGAAGTGGCGTGAGGCCGCTCACATGAATTCCCCCCTGCTACCGGGAAAGCAGGGGACCCAACAGGAGATGCCCCAGCCACGTGCTGTGGAGAGGACTCCGGCACCGGCATCTCCTCGCAGAGAGCCTCCCCCGACTCCTGGGGGTGGGGGAGCGCCTCTGCAAGGGCCGTCGACACTGGAGCCTTTCGCTGCGGCTCATGCCCTTATGGGTCTGACTACGCCTCCGTCCGCCCCTCGGCCGAGGGTTCCGGGACCGGTGTCTCGGGGCAAACCCATGTTGGGTTACCCTGGTGGGTGGAGGAGACAGGAGTCGAGGTCTCCCGCCAGACGGCCAGAGAGGGTTGAGAGTGTGGGCTCCCCTCCCAGCTCCGACTCACAGTCGTCGAGCTCCCCTGCACCGTGGCACCGAGGGCGGTCCAGGGAAAAACGCTCGAGGCGAAGGAGATACAGTTCCGCCTCGAGTGGGGACCAGAGCATGGGCTTTGGCACTCCGGTGCGGAGTCCGGCCACTCATCATTCCCCCGCACCGACTGCCCCGACGCAGGCCAGTCTGCCTTCCATGGCACCGAGACCCAGTCTCGACACCGAGCGCCACGGCACCGACGTTGCATTCCAGGTCTACATCACGACGTCGCCATCAGCACCACTCCCGATCGCGATCGGGAAAGCATCTTCGAAAGTCATCTAGGGGGAGGGGCCGTGACAGCTACAGCTCTTCCAGCAGCCCCTCCCCTTGCAGGCACCGCAGACGTCGGCACCGAAGATCCTCCTCATCCAGGAGCCGCTCCCCTTCCAGAGCTCATAAGCACCGGCGGAGTGGCTCGAGCTCAAAAAGAGGAAGGATGGAGCTAAGCCAGCAGGCTCCTGTACCAGCACCTGCCTGGCCCCAGGGCCCCTGGCAATGGCCATACTGGGGGCCGTGGGGTACCCAGATGGGGCCAGGAACCACCTCTGTACATACCTCGGTGGCCCCACCAATGGCCCCCACAACAGACCCACAGGAGGGTCTCCCCTCTGAGGAGGGGTCTGACCCAGAGGAAGGGCCTTCCACAGGACCCATTCCACAATCCTCCTCCTCTTCTCCAGACGAGACGGCGGCTAGAGACATTGGAGCCCCCCTCTTTGATTTTAAAGGCCACCAGGACCTCCTGAGGAGGGTGGCGGACAATCTTGGTCTGGAGATTAAGGAGATGTCAGAGGAGGAGGATCCCCTATTTGGTGTCTCAGACACAGCAGGCCCATCACGTTTGGCACTGCCTGTCCATGAGAGGGTAATGAAAATTGCAAAGACCCTCTGGCAAACTCCCTCCTCAGTAGCTCCCACCTGGAAAGGAGCTGAGAGGAAGTACTATGTTCCAAAGGAGGGGGTTGAATTCTTATACACTCATCCCGCTCCAGGTTCACTTATAGTGGATGCGGTGAACCAGCGGGACCATCAGGGTGGTCAGGGTAACACCCCTAAAAACAAGGACAGCAAAAAGCTGGACCTGTTTGGGCGCAAAATGTATTCCACTGCGGCCCTACAACTGAGGGTAGCCAATCATCAGGCCCTCATGGGAAAATACAATTTAAACTTATGGTCCTCTCTACAGAGGTTCTCTGCGGGGCTGCCCCCCGACCAGGCTACAGACTTCGCCACGGTGACACAGGAGGGAGTGGCGGTGGCTAGGGCAGCTCTGCAGTCCGCCAGTGATGCAGCGGATACAGCCAGCAGGGCGATTGCTTCGGCCATCGCCATGCGCCGCTGCTCCTGGCTCCAAGCCTCAGGGTTGTCCCAGGAGGTCCAACAAGCCATTCAAGACCTTTCTTTTGACTATTCTGGCCTCTTTTCAGAGAGGACCGATGAAAAGCTTCACGCTTTGAAGGACTCTCGGGCCACCCTGAGATCCCTTGGTCTCTACACACCTCAGGCATCGAGGCGCCAGAACCCGCCCCAGGCACAGAGGCAGCAGCAACCTCCGCTGAGGCTGCCCCCTAGACCTACTCAGCCCAGGCGGGATAGGGAGAGGTACCGGGCGCCTAACCACCGTGACAGACAGGGACCCCATCAGGGGTCACAGCAAGGCCCTAATAAGGGTGGTGTACCCCATAAGAAGTTTTGACGGGGTGCACGAGGGCGGCACTTATTTCCCCCCGCCCCTCCTCCCTGGATCAACCCAAACCCTTTCTATACAGACTCCGGCCATACATAGCCGAGTGGGAAGCTATTACCACCGACCAATGGGTCCTCGGCATAGTTCGCAGGGGCCATGCACTGCAACTTACGGCTTCCCCCCCACATTTTCCCCCAACGCAGTCCCTCTTCAAGGACCCATCTCACGAGCAACTCCTTATACAAGAGGTCAATTCCCTCCTCATGCTGGGCGCAATAGAGGAGGTCCCTACACAGGAACAGGGAAGGGGATTCTATTCTCGGTATTTTCTAATCCCCAAGGCCAAGGGAGGCCTAAGACCTATCCTGGATCTACGTTGCCTAAACAAGTTTATCAGGCGAACCAGGTTCCATATGGTCTCCCTAGCTTCCATTATTCCCACTCTAGATCCAGGGGACTGGTATGCCGCCCTCGACTTGAAGGATGCGTACTTCCGTATAACCATCCTTCAAGACCACAGAAAATTTTTAAGGTTTATGGTAGCTGGATTCCACTACCAGTTCTCTGCCCTGCCATTTGGCCTCTCATCCGCACCGAGAGTGTTCACGAAATGCATGGCAGTGGTAGCGGCCCACCTGCGCCGCAAAGGGGTCCGGATCTTCCCCTACCTGGACGATTGGCTGATCCGGGGCAAGTCCAGGGCCCATGTCAAGGACAGCCTAGCCCTTACCTGCGCCACATGCACCAGACTGGGGTTGCACATCAACGAGCAGAAGTCTATTCTCACCCCGGTGCAGTGCATAGAGTTTATAGGGGCCATATTAGATGCATGAGAGGCCAGAGCCTTCCTCCCTCAGACCCGGTTCGAGACTATGACCGCCATAATCAACGATCTCCACAGGTCCCCCACGACGACAGCCAGGCATTGCCTTCAGCTGTTGGGACATATGGCAGCATGTACTTATGTGGTGAGGCTGGCTCGCCTCAAGTTAAGGCCTCTCCAGGGGAGGCTGGCCTCAGTGTATGTACCGGCCAGACACAGACTAAACAAAGTGGTAACGGTTCCCGCCCAGGTATTGTCCTCCCTAGATTGGTGGAAGGACCCAAAGGAGGTACTGAGAGGTGTTCCGTTCAGGGACCTGGCTCCCTCAGTCACGTTAATAACGGACGCTTCGGACAACGGGTGGGGAGCCCACATCAGCAGAAACCTGAGCACACCCAGGAGCTATGGTCAATACAAGAGAGAGCCTTCCACATAAACATCAGGGAGCTCAGAGCAGTCCGCTTGGCCTGCAAGGTGTTCATCAACTTCCTCGGAGGCAGGACAATTCAAGTCCTCACAGACAACACAGCGGCCATGTTTTATATCAACAGGCAAGGGGGAGCACGCTCATCGGCCCTTTGCCAAGAAGCCATTTGACTTTGGGATTTTGCTGTGAGGCACGGTTTTCACATTTCTGCCTCTCACCTCCCAGGGGTCAGGAACGACGAGGCAGATCGCCTCAGCAGGTCGTTCTTACCCCGACACGACTGGTCACTGCACCCGGAGGTAGTGGCTTTCATCTTCCAGAAGTGGGGGGTTCCCCAACTGGACTTGTTTGCGTCGTCCTGGAATAGGAAGTGCCCGAGGTTCTGCTCGCTCCGAGGTCGCGAGCTGGGCTCCCTTTCCGACGCATTCCTTCTAGACTGGACGGGGCCCCTCCTGTATGCGTTTCCCCCTATCCCGCTCCTGCCCAAGGTCCTCGTGAAAATCAAGAGGGACAGAGCGGATATGATACTGATTGTGCCAGCGTGGCCTCGACAGCATTGGTACAGTATGCTGCTCGACCTGTCTATCGACACGCTGCTCCCACTTCCGAGGCGCTTCGACCTGCTCTCTCAAGACCAGGGTCGCCTGCTGCACCCGGACTTGGACTCCCTCCACCTGACGGCGTGGAGACTCTGTGGCTGACGGAGGGAGAGAGAGCCTGCTCGGCGCAGGTCCAACATATCCTGCTGGGCAGCAGGAAACCTTCCACACAGGTCGTGTACTGGGCCAAGTGGAAGCGTTTCACTTGTTGGGCGGAATCCCGGGGTGTCCTACCATCCACCTCGCCCATACAGGCGATATTGGAGTATCTACTCCACCTAAAGCTCCAGGGCCTGGCACTGGCATCCCTGAAAGTGCACCTGGCAGCTATCTCGGCCTTCCACAGGCCGATGGAAGGGCGTTCACTATTCTCCCACCCCATGTCAGTCAGGTTCCTCAAAGGGGTGGAGAGGCTTTATCCCCAGGTCCATGACCCGGTGCCTCCCTGGGATTTAAACCTGGTCCTCACCATGTTAACAGGACCCCCCTTCGAGCCTATGGCTACATGCCCGCTGCTCATCCTGTCTTGGAAGGTAGCCTTCCTGGTGGCCATTACATCGGCTAGGAGGGTCTCTGAGCTTAGAGCCTTAACATCAGAGCCCCCTACACGGTCTTCTATAAAGATAAAGTCCAACTGAGGCCTCACCCAGCCTTCTTACCCAAGGTGGTGTCTCAGTTCCATTATAACCAGATTATCTTCCTCCCCGTGTTTTTTCCAAAACCACACGGTTCGGAGGAGGAGAGGAGATGGCACCTGCTGGATGTCAGACGAGCCCTGGCCTTCTACATCGAGCAGACCAGGCCATTCCAGAAGTCGACGCAACTGTTCGTGGCGGTAGCGGACCGGATGAAGGCTTCACCTGTCTCCACCCAGCGCATCTCCACCTGGATCACCACCTGCATCAAGACCTGCTATGAGCGGGCGAAGGTGCCGCTTCCAGGAGCTGTGACAGCGCACTCAACCAGAGCCCAGGCCTCATCGGCGGCCTTCCTGGGAGGAGTGCCCCTGCAGGACATCTGCAGAGCAGCGACCTGGTCGTCGGTCCACACCTTCACGTCACACTACGCCATTGTGCAGCAGGCGAGAGAGGACGCGGGATTCGGCAGAGCAGTACTGGCGAGAGTAGCTCGACGCTGATTCCTACCCACCTCCAAGGTATGGCTATTTAATCACCTATACTGGAATGGATATGAGCAATCACTCAAAGATAGAAAACAGGGTTACTTACCAGTAACTAGTTCTTCGAGATGTGTTGCTCATATCCATTCCAAACCCACCCTCTGTCCCCACTGTCGGAGTCGGCAGAAAGAAGGGACTGAGGGCGGTACTCCAGGGGGTGCTGGAGCTGACCCTACGGGGCTAGCTAAGGGAAAAAAGTTCCGGGGATCTGTGCACGGGGCGCGCACACACCTATACTGGAATGGATATGAGCAACACATCTCGAAGAACAACAGTTACTGGTAAGTAACCCTGTTTTTTAATTTTATAGTATCTGAGTGCAGGACTGGGTGTCTCAGGGGTTTGGTAATGGAAGAGAGTAAGTGAAATCCTGGCCTCACTGAAGATATTGGCCAAACTCCCACTGACTCAAACAAGACTAAGATTGTATACATGGAGTCTTTTAACTTTGTCATAAACTTTAAATCCCACCCACATTGGTTGTAATGAGAACCAAGACACTTCACGGGTGACAGGTGTTCTGTGAAACAAGTCTCTGATCTCCCTCTAGTTTCTATTGGGCTGGTACAGTAGAAGCCATTAAAAAGTCAACGTTTTCCAAAATTTACCAAAGAGACTTCTATTCTAAGTATAGGAGAAAACTGGTAATCTTAGTTAAGTGTTTACATATGCTTACATTTTAATTAGAGCTGGGTGAAATTTTTGGACAAAACTTTTCTGGCCAAAAAAAGCAGATTTGGGTTAACCGAAATATGTAAGAAATGTGTGTCAAATTGGCTGAAGTATTTCAGTTGGGGAGGGGAGGATCTGAAAAAAAAAATGGAAATGTTTTCTTTTTAACATACTCAAAATAAAATATTTCAATTTGAAACAGCTTTTTGTATTGCATTTTACTTCAGTCTTTTTTAAAAAAGGTTTTAAAAAACTGAAATGAACAAAACGATTTTTTACATATAAAACTTTTTGTTTTCATGTTGGGTCATTGTGAAACAGTTTTGGTTTTTTTTTGGTTTGGTGATCAAGGTTGCTTCATCACTAAAACCACTATTGCACTTGATCTTGCTTTTATTATGCTTATTGGCATTTTCACCAGATGGGCCAAATACTGAATGAGTATTGAGACTGAACTCTCCACTTGATTTATATAGGGCTTACTCCAGCTCCATTGAAGACAATGGGAATCATTCTGTTGACTTCCCTTTGCTGTTACACACATTTATCTCACTGATGCACTCCTGATTTAGCTAGGATGTGCTTATATTGCTCATTCATCATCAAGAAAAACAATAAACTCATGCCAGGAACATGTAACCAGCCTGCCAAGAGGGCTTAACTCACATCTATTTTGTATGTAGAGAAGTATGTTTTTATGTATTATACTATTGCATTATATTAATTATACTATTAAGAAAGAAGAAATAATAGCAAACCAGGTTGTATCCCCAATTGGATCTTTGTCAAGGAGTTAGTGTTGTCTAATAATCTTTGTTTCAATAAAAAATATAAGAATCTTCTGTAAGTTTCATTTATAATCTGGATTAGTGTGCCTAAGACTCCCCTCCTTTCCCTCTCCTCATTCTTCAAACACGCTCAAAACCATAAGTGAAATGTCAAATTGTGGGGTGTGTGTGTGTGTGTATATTCAGCATATATATATTATATATATATATTTAACCCACAGGAGGGGAAATTGAAACAATGCTGTTAATAGTTATTGTTTCTGATCACTTTTTTGTTTTATCATGCTCCTAATATTTGGGAACAGACTCAATTTTTCCTTTTTCTTTTGTTAGAGAGACAAGGTGGGTAAGGTAATATCTTTTACTGGATCAACTTGTGTTGGTAAAAGAGACCAGCTTTTGAGCTACACCGAGCTCTTTTACAGGTCATGAGATCGGAAGCAATGGCGTTCTATACAGAAACCGTCTTCTCCCAACAGGTTTACCTGTTCATTGTTAGTAGTAATTATTATGGCCTAATCTTGAAAGGTGCAGGGTGCTACTGAAGTCTATGAAAGCTGGGAATATTCAGCACTTCACAGGATCAGGCTGATATTTATTAGATCTTTATATACCAAAGTCAGTTTCTATTGTTGTAAGTGTGTTTTGTACTCACTCATATGCATCAGTAGACATTTGGGTGTAAGGATATATATGCTGTGCACAAATAGTAACCAATCTGAAGTGTCCTACAATTTTAAAGTTAGAATCTCACTTCTTCTTTTAGAGACTCAATTAGCTATGAGTAAAGAATGCTACAGCTTGTGGAGTGCTAATGAGGGACAATAATAATATCTTGACTGATCTGTGTTGGCACTAAAATGCCCATTACTGGAGAATGGATGAATGAACAATTCCAGTGGTGAAGGACACCCTGTAACTTAACTCTTGCCTGGTCAGCGGATGGCTTATTATATCCTCTTCTTTCTAAGTAACCTGCCCTAGCTTTTCTAGTCACTGTATCACGCCACATTCTCAGCTGGTGTAAATTGTCATAGCTCTGTATAAGTCAATGTAGCTATGACAATTGGGACAGGTGAGAATGTGGCCTTTAAAGTAATGAAAAAAAACTTGAATGTGGCCCATGTCTTTTAAACTTATATTTCAAAGTACATACTGTAACTTTTATGTTTGCGGTGATCTTTTACTTTAGAAAACAGCTGTTAGAAGTTGCCCTATGTCTGCTATGTGGATATTTTACATTGCACATCTGATTTGGGAAGTTGAATGGTTAATTGATACATCTGATAGCTTAGATGTAATGAACAAAAGGGAGTGGCTAAATTACTTATTTTATTATCTGAGACCTGTTTGGAACTTGGAGAGGAGGTTGAAGATAATGGGGAAGAGTTGGTATGGGTGTGTAGGTGTTTTTGTTTTAGTTCTTGAGAGTTTTTTGGCAGGGTGGGGACAGAGGATTAGTTATAGGTGAATACATTTTGCATTTTACCTTGTCCTAACAGAGTATAATGTTATGGATACATGTTACATTTGGTCGTTAAGGTTTATTATATTGTCTGACTCTTAAAATGTGTTTGTTCTATTTCAATTCTCAATTTGGCTCAGTTACAGTGGATTCTGTTTTTCAACATGGCAATGTGTGGTTGATAGAAATGCTGATAATAATATTTGGAACGTATAATATTAAATGCATGTTGTAATTGTATTAATTATGCAGGTTAGGGTGAAAGTCACCTTAGTGCAGAGGAGGTGAGCAAAATCTTGTCTGCCGCTTAAGGCACACTTATGCTACACATAAAGGCCTGAAGTATTGTATCCATCCGTGTGCCCTCCTATGTGGAATGCATAATTAGGTGATTACACTCTGGACCAGTACAGAAAATATTTTTTTCTAAAAAGTTATAGTTTTACATAACTAGATATGAAAGCAAAAGTAGTGAAATATCACTAGATGGATCAGATAGTTACTGAGATGTGATATAGTGACCAAGAACAAACCGAGTAGATATTTTTAATATCAAGGATATTATTTTATGTATTTAATGCTTGCCAGGAGTGTCCATATCATATTATACTCTTCTGAATTTTTCTTAATTCAATGGAGTTACAGGTAATTCTGCCGGTCATGTATGTATTGTGTTGGCTATTATGTTCAGTGAAAACACAGTGCATCTGTACCATAGTAAAGTGCTTATCATTGGACTTGTCTTTACAAATAACAAAACAAAAACAAAAAACACCGACTACATTTATAAATAGTTTATAAAGTGTTAGTAAATGATTTAATAAATATTTAATCAGTAGTAGACTGTTTTGAGTATAACAGGTCACTAAATGCTTATATATATAAATAAAATACCTTGTGTTGTGGGGTTATAAACACCTATAGTACATACTACTCATGGATGGAACATGTTTAGAACACCTACTAATCCATTTGTTAAGCCTTTTATGTTAAGGGTGCATTCATAGTTTACAAGGTGTGACCTTTTCTTTTCTAATCAATAGTTTGAAATAGTAGCTGGTCACATGATTTTGTTTTAGCCAGTCAAAAACTTGAAGGGGAGGGTGGGAGGGGAAACACTTGATTCCAATCCACCAGTACCTGTATTTACTTATTTTTTATCCATGTAATTCATAATAAAGGGATATCCTATATTAGGAAAGATTAATAATGCATGGAAAAGTAGTATCAACTCTATCAGCATAACCTGAACTGCTATGGTTAACTTCCCTACTTAGTGTATTGTGATTCATTTGAATGATCAGGACTTTATGTGGTATTTTTTATTGGACTATTTACTGTGATATAACAGTTTTGATCTGTCATTGTAAAATATTTCACAAATGCCAGAGACTGTACCACTTGGTACTAGTTCTGTACAAAATGTTAATAATGTGATGATTCCTTTTTTTTTTTTTTTTTTTTTTAAATGGGTGGAGGCATGATGAGTCATATATTTTTGACTTCTGGCTCAATCTGATAGGAAACTTCTTCCAGGAAAAACTAATTTTCTGGTTGATGTAACAGCGTTTTTTTAGTGAACGATGCCAAGACTCTGATTTGAATTTGGTTGAGCCAATGAATTGGATGGGAAAGGCAGATCTGACTGAGTTTCTCTTATCTCATTTTAAATACAGTAAACATGTATTTTTCATGATTTTCATAAATTTATTTTTTTATTTTTTTAATATGTTATACATATACGTTCTTGGCAACAAAAGGTTTTTTTGGGAACTATTTGTTATCATTAACTTCAACAGATTCCTTTTGAAATGGTTTTATGTTTGCTTTGTTACTTATCATTCCCAAAAGCCTGAGCAATTAGAAATAACTAAAATAAATGCACTTTTCTATCCAGTATAAAAGCAGCTTTAATCACTTTTCTTAATATAATAGGTGGCTGATCAAAACATCAACAAAATCATTCTCCAATTTAGGTACCTCATAGAAGCTGCAGTGGTTTGTTGTTGTTGTTCATTAATCCCTGACACAGTTATTTGGCAGTGAACAAGACGCAAAAGAAAGACCATCCCTATCTATGGAGTTTACAGTGTATATAGTAGAGTATAAATAGCAAATACATTACTTTTTTTCTGTGATTAAATAGTTTTTTTGTCAAACCCTTAAACATGCAGAATTCAGAAGCCTAGCCTAATGAATATGACATTATCCCAGTAAAACATCAGAAATTTGGGTTCTCTACGTGGAAAAAATTCAGATACTTAGCTGCTGAAACAACGTTAAAGATTACATAAGGAAAAAGCTAGTCCAGTTTAGTTAGGGAATGTGTCAAATATATCTTCTTTGGTAAATTAGTCAACATATGTTAGCACAGTCATGCAAATATCTTCCTACTAATCCATCTTTATTTTCTGTATTGGTTCATAAACAGACAGTGATTTATCTGATATGGAATGGTGACAGATATATTAAGGAAACAAATAGGATTATGAGAGAAGAAAGAGCTCTTATGTCTTGTCACAACCAAGGCATTGGTAGTCTGACCTAGTGGGCAGAGTGGGAGTTGGGAGTCAGGCCAGGTCAGATACTAGGAGATGAGAGTCTGAGATACGCCAGAGGGTAGACAGAGTGTCTGTGTCAAGAAGGGTCAGGTTACCATGAGATCAGAGTTTGGCTGTAGGAGCAGGTAGCACAAGGGAACCATCCCTAAGCTGGGGAAACCCAGTTGTATGGACAATGTCCTGTTTCTCTGCTTAGCTTACCTACAAGCAGGGAACCAGTCAGGCCCCCCAGTGTTCCACCAACCAGATCCCAGGACCGGAGTCCAAAGTCAGAATTGAGCTTCCAGTTCTGGTGACTGTTAGCAGTTCACTGGGTGGCGGGTCAGAACTTACTGGCTCCTAAGAGGCCTGTGGACCAACATTCAAGACTCATTGTCCCTGACACTTCTAAAATACATCCACTGCAGGTAATTATTTGGAGAGGAAAATAGCTTCATATGTAGAGTCCAGTCCTGTAACTTGTATGAGCTATGTCCTTGACTTCAGTGGAGCAACTTGTATGAGAGAGGTTGTGCAGGATTAAGCCCAATATGAAGTAGAAAAATATATTTGTTAATATGATGGTAGCACCCGGAAGCTCCAATCAGGATCAGAGCCCCATCCTGGGTGCTGTAAAAACATAAGACAATCCTGACCCCATTGCCTACATAAGCATGACAGCTCACCATTTAAAAAAAAAAAAAAAGTGGGGTAGAGAAGGAAGAAGATTCTTGTAAGCTACATTAACAATGTCTTGTTTCTGAAAGGCAGGGATTTTCTGTTATAGCAAAATGTTAGCAAAAAGGGTGTTTGAGTGCTTTCAAATAAAGGAGCTTTTTGAATGTGTACTGTGGTAGTAATTTAAAATATTAAATATCTGTTCACAATCAGCTGATGTTCCCCCTTTCTTCCCCCAATCACGTATTTGTAAAAATGAAATCATTAGGTACTATGTTGAAAGCATAAAGAACAAAACATATACATACAAAGGCAACTTGGAGTGTGATATGAGAATTGCAATGCATGAAAATATATTGCTTGCTCAAGAAAGAGTCCCTCTGAATTCTAACCAATACATTTTATTTTATTTACTGGGAAGAGAAAAGCAAACATGAAATCTTATTTTCTTGCCATTTTTTCCAGTTGACATAATGACTTTGTGGATCTCTTGATTAAAAAGCCTTAACATCAAAAGGGGAATGAAAGCCTTCATTATTACAAAAGCTAGGAGTAACTGAAAATGCACAAAGTTTAATATATAGGGTTTAGTTATGCCTTTGTTTACAATCAACACACTTCCACTTCTGTGCTTGTCAATCAAATTCCAAAGAATTAGGATTCAAAAGCTGTACCTAGACTACAAAAACTGTGTGCTAGCACTGTTGTCTGCTATGGTTAAAGATGTCTGTGTCCTAACAATATTGAGCTAATAATGTACTGTAATTCTTAGGGGAGAGTGTTAGAACTTAATATAACTATATTTCTCAAGTCCTAGATTATAGCACTGCACCTGAACACATTATGCTCATAGAAATGTGTTTTCCCATCCAGAGTAGCAATCAAAAGCAGTTAAAATATAGATACTCTAAACCTTGACAACTCACCAGGGTAGAAGTTAGCTCTTGTAGCACTGTTGTGTCCATAGTTCTCAAGAAGCTCCTCCCTTCAGTAACATTCAACTTTCTTCTCTTGCTTTGAAGTTTGTGACTGAAGAGAGAGGGTCTAGCAGTGAAAGCAAAGGATTCCTAGTTTTTGTCACATGATCTTGTGTGATCTTGGGCAGATCACATAATCTTGCTCTACCTTAGTTTGCTTGTTTGTCTCTCTCTCTGGTCTGTGTGGCTTTCTTCACTGCAGCATCCAAATAATAGGAATTATAATACCTAGTCACCTCACATGGATGTTGAGGCTTGATTCATTACTGTTTGGAATAAAGTGATTTTGAGATCCTTTGGAAGGTTCCTATAGAAATGCCAGGTACCATGTATTTTTATCAGTAAATATTTCACACGTACCAAATGAGCTGTTTGTGCTATGGGCCGTTGATTTTCAACAGGTCATCATTATCCATTGCTAAAACTTACACATTTACTTATTTAGCCTCCCTACAGAATCCAGATGTATTTCCATTGTCTTCATAGGATTCAGTGTCTTCTAAATGAGTAACTCCAAATCTACCATTCCAAATATCACCGATGTACCTAGATATTGTGGCTCTTTACTTAGATATTTAATCTCATCCTCCAGTCTAAATATAATTGACTTCTATCCCAAATCCCCAGCAATCTAAATCTTCTCCTCTCAGTGTTCCCAGTGCTCCCAGTGCTCATGAGCACATCTGCCCAATTACAAGGGCACAGCTACACCTGAAGCTTTTGAGATTCACTGCTTTCCCCCCACTATTTTGTAGTTAAATCATGTCACAGATGAGACTATATTTTGTCTAAGCTTCTGTGATTGCTGCGTGCTCCTTGTCTGAGTCCATCTTCTCTTCAGAGACCACAGGATTCAGACAGAATCGCACATAACAGTTTAGTTTATGATTTAGGGAATTATGAAGCCTTTCACCTCTAGTTTCATCTTGAAGCAGGTATTTTCACATTTTAGTTATTTGAACAACCTCCTGCATAATGGGGCCCTAAAATTTAAACTTTTCAAAGATGTTTCAGTTCTGTAATTTTTTCAGTGCACTGTGCGGCTTTTTGGACGTTAGATAATTAACACCTTATGTAATCAAAAGTGGTGCTGAGTAATGTGTTTTCATTGCCCAACCCTACATACATGCAAAAGTAAACAAATTGCATAAACTGTATAAGTAAGTTACAGCTAACCATTTTTTAATTTAACTTTAGGTGGCTGTTAGTAACAGAGTGTATAGATGGGTTTTTTTTTTTTTTTTTTTTTTTTATCACGAACTTCAAAATGTGGTAACATCTTAAGCACAACAAATATAAAGCCGTAACTTATAAATATTGTGGCAACAACAGTTAAAGCCCAAGGAAGTTTCTCCTGTACAGTTTTACTTTTGTGGTTCTACAGTTTAAAAAATGGAAATACCAGTGTAAAGATATTTGGGTTTAAAATGCCTATGAGTGACAGTTGAAAGTACATAACAGCTGCATATTGCTGGGCAGATCAGAATATGCTTTCTAGCAAAGAGGTGGTACTTAGACAGTATAGTAGATATTTAGCACAGTGCATTGGGATTTAGCCACAAGTTTTCTTTCATTGATGATGTGACTAGTGGCGCTAAATTCCTTCACACCACATTGAGTATTTCTCTTTTGGATGAGCAATGACAAATAGACTGAACTCTAGCTTGCTATGTGGAAAATACACAGATTTATGACAATGTTATATTTAATTAAAAATGAGCTGAAGAGATTGTACTAATATGGCAATCTTTGCAAGCTACCAGCTGTTGAAGAAAGAACTGCATGTCCATGATTAGAAAAGTGTGAAACAGAAACAAGCCTAACAACACTTACCACACGTCTTCCATAACTTGCTTTCATCAGCTCTTTATTAGGATGGCTCGCTTTTTGAAGAAAACTACGTAAGTGCAGTTTTATTGCAGATGCACAAGAGATACATGGTCACTGAAGGATACAAGGTCAGAATGTCTGTACCAGGGATGATACAACCATAGATAGCAGTTTCAGTCTGTCTTGATGGTTTATATGGAGTCTTGTATTAAAAAAAATAAAAAAAAATAAAATAAAAAAAGTTCATGAATTAACTGACTTCCAGTGATCTTTCATTGTAAAGGCAGGGAAGTGTCTGGAGAAGATGAAGAAAATGCACACAATTCTAGGATAACTGTAGTAAATGTAAATATTTTAGTAAGACAAAATGGAAATGTGCCTGCTTAAAAAGAACACTAAAAACAAAGCAAACAAAACCCAGACTTACATCCCTCTCATCTAACTTATTCATGTCTTGCTCAATGCACTTCTATGTCCATAAAAGGAGTAGCTGTATTGTAAGAGTTATTACAATGGAAACAGCTCTAGTGGGACTAAAATCCTGAAAACTATTCAGGAAATGGATAAAGATCCAGTAGAGCAGGCAGAGAGCCTGGAGAAGATGACTTGTGTATCATTTTCTGCAGCACACACCCAGAAATGGCAAGAAAGGACACTGTGCTCAAAAGGTTAATATGAGGGTAATCCAGCTGCTGACCTTAGTGTCTCACATGCACAAAACAGGCTTCCTACCAGAGGAAAAGAGTTCCCAGAGGCAAATAAGTTTAAACATATGTTTAATCCTCCTGTTTTAGAAAACTTTCTGTACAGCTTGCATTTACTGAATGTGAATGTAGATGTGAATCCTGACTGGTTCCTGAGGAAAGAAATAAAATGATTTTACACACTTGGCCAGATCCTGTGATACTAAGAGCGGGCATGCTGGGTCTGAAATGTAGCAGAAATGCTGAATTCTGTACCAACATATTTCCACTGGCGGGGAGACAAGCTGCTGAAAGCCTGTGCTGGGAAACTCCACAATCCTCTTCCTGTGCTTTGATTGGGGATTTGAGGAAGAGGGGGAAGTGTGTGAGAATATGGGCTGGGTGACATAATGGTCTGATTAGGTGTACACACAGCATGGATCCTTAGGCCCAAAACTCAGCATAGGAAGCTATAGCCTCTGTTGCTGCCCATAGACTGTATTAGCTGCCTGTCTCTGCATTAGATCTTTTGTAGCATTTTTTAAGTTTGATTATGACTGTATAAAGTACTACTACTTTTTTCACTTATGCTTTTACTTTCTTATTATTTAGATGAGTAACCTAGGGAGCCAAAGCAAACATTTGTGAAATTTATCATTGGTTTCAGTTTATTCAGGCAAGCTCTCTGCAGGTAAAAGCTGACACTACTTTTAAAATGCCCTGAGTGGCATTTTGTTTATAAATGCATGGGCATGGCGATTGTTTTTCATCACTCTGACATACAAAGTAAGTGGAATGTTCACAAAGATTAGGGGGAGAGGATCAAATGCATTATGGTTTCTGAAGTGTTAAGGGGAATGTTGGAATGTTACAATTGTCAGTTGATTTGATACAGAAAAAGGATTTTAAAAATCCAAGTGCTACATACCACTAAAAATATATTTTCTTCCCTTCTTACTGTCATAGCAAACTGAGGAAAACCCAAGAAGGTATTTTTAATGGAAATTCAAGGATTGCTCTGAAAATGGTCACCTAAGACTGTCTGATCGCCACTGTCTTGGCTGACACCAGAAAACTCCAGAGCTGCAAGTCTTAGGCCAGGTCTACACTACATACTTACATCAGTACGTCACTTGGGGGTGTGAAAAATCCATACTCCCAAACAACGCAAAGTTATATCAACCTAACCCCGGTGTAGACAGTGCTATGTTGACAGGAGGGCTTCTTCATTGAAGCTATAAATCGATGCAGCTGCAGCGTTTTAAGTGTAGACCTATGCTCAGTCTCTGTAGTTTGAGCTAAAAATCAAGCT
Organism: Emydura macquarii macquarii; assembly: GCF_026122565.2. Taxonomy (NCBI): domain Eukaryota; kingdom Metazoa; phylum Chordata; order Testudines; family Chelidae; genus Emydura; species Emydura macquarii. The sequence continues at coordinate 11,741,702 of NW_027131105.1, read as the reverse complement.
CTGTAGTTTGGGGTGTAGCAGCTTTGTTTCCTGTGTAGATTAGGGAATATATATAATGCCTATACAGGCAAGGAACTAAGTGTCATAGTTAAAATGTTGGTCAAGTTGCTGGTTGGCGTGTTGGTTAAAGTAAACAGACCAGTTTTTGCTCCTCTGGTATATCTTATGTAACCCACTGAAGTAAAGTAGTTTACATTGCTATAGCACAATTAAATGTTGTCCTCAGTCTTAAGCCTTTAATGCTGTGGAAGACAATCTTGTCATCTAGAGTCCACTGCACTTCAACTTACCATAGTGGCATGTAGAAGCATCTCTTAAAGAATTTCTCCCTACCCTGTTGCTTTTCTGAAAGGCTTACAGAAACAGGAGTCCTATAGAGAAAATACAGTGAAACTATTTGAAAATGCTATTGAAATTTTAAAGCTGGTGTAACTTGATTTTTAAGTTGACTTTATCTTCTTGGCTAAACTGAATCAGAACTATTGTGATAACTGATTTTTAAACAGTGAAGTACTGAATACTGAGAGAGAGTCTGGTTGTGTATTGTGGTTTAAATGCTTTATTGGCATCTGTTTGAGATGATGGAATTAGTCACTAGTTACATAGCCATTTGTGAGTTAGAGATATCATCCTAAATAAGGGCCAATAAAAACTCTATATGCATCATTCTATATTTTGTACATTGCACACATTTTACAGAAAAAAGCCTATTTTGAAAAATATTTTATATAGTGTCAGAAATATATTTGGTACGGTCTTTCATATTTTTCTCTATAAAGCAATCCCAGGGCACCAGGAACTCTACATCTGGCATGGGTCTGACAACTCCATACGATCCCTTTTTAAGTTTTCTCACAACAGGAAATCATCGAAGCAACACAGGGAAACTGAGGGCTGGTTCACACTAATCGCGCGATTTGGCAGCAGTCGACGGTAGTTACGCAAACTACGCAGAGTGGTTTGTGTAACTGATGTCGACTGCTCAGCTTCCTTTCTGTGCGCTGTTCACACTGCGCTGAGCTGTTCCCGTCGACTCAGCGCTACATTACTTGAGGAGGTGGACTTACTCAGTCGACTTCTTGATCGATTGAGCGGGTCTCACTGACCGCTCAATCGATCCTGAAAGATCGATCCGGCGGCGGCGATTTTGCCACTGTCAGTGTAAATGTAGCCTCAGTCTCCATCTGTGACTGGTCTATACTTTTCATGGCTACTGAAAGAGTTGAGGGTGTCTGAGATAATTAATACCTCATTTAAGGAAATAAATGTACCAACCTTCTGTAGTCCGTCCAGTTGTTAAGAAGCACTTACTTGATACAGTTGATCTTTCCAGCCTCTGACCAGTATTGAACCTCCTATTCCTGATCAAGCTACTTGGCAAATATCTCCTCCAACTCAGCCTAAATTCCTCCAATATCTTGGATCCTAAACAGTCAGGCTTCAGGCAGGGACATGAAGCAGAGATGACCATAGTCATAATATCTCCTTCATCTGGTGATATCTGCCTTCAAGACTGCTCATTGTCTTATTGATCATTTGGACCCCTATCTGCTTTTGAATAGCCAAAGTCATGGTTGGGGGGGAAAAAAGTCATCTTTCATCTCTGGATGGAAAAACCTATCCCTTCTGATTTGATTTGAACTTAGTTTCTGTGATCTATATATATATGGCTTCATGCTGATGTATTGTAATACTTTGCACATAGGAATCAAGTCAGCACCTTTTTAAAGCTACATTTGGTTTAGAATACAGAGGTCCCTCTGCTCAGTGACACAGGCTGCAGGGAACACATTCATCCCTGCTCTACTCTGTTAACTGGCTTTCCATGAATTGCAGGCAAAATTTAAGGTTTTGGTCCTCTGTTTTCAGAAATTTCCATGGGATTGCCTCAGATTGTTTATACTTATAAAATAAACAACAGGATTTTATTCAGGGGGACAAGGCAATACGCCACGTTTATTGTGAATACCAAAAATGTTTACAACAAAAAACAATTTGAAATACAAATACATTTTCTCTCTCACTCACTCACTCGCACACGCGCGCACACACACACACACACAGTTCTACAGAGATGGAGGATAGTTACCAGCTTCAGTTGCTTGTGTTAGTCCACTGGCCGGGTGGCTAAGACACGAGGGGGGAGCAGGAGTCTGCCAGTGCGTTACCGATGCTTCCGGAGGATGACTGTAGAACCAAACCCAAGGTTCTTATTTTTTTACTTTATTTTTATAGTGATCCATCCCCATTTGGATCTATGGGTCTTTCTGTGTTACGTTGCTTTTTTTATATTAATTACTTGTAATGTTTCTGTTCTGTACTTGGGGGAACAAACAGATGATGTAGTCATATCAAATGATAACACACTTTGCATTCCACTAGTATCTGAAGAGCAGCTACTAAACAGCAGCTGCTAAAGTCAGACCTTTTAAAATCAGCAGGTCTTAGTAACTTATATCCAAGAGTTTTAAAAGAGTTGGCAGAGGAATTGGCTGGGCCATTAATGTTGATTTTCAATAAGTGTTGGAACATTGTGGAAGTTCTAGATGAATGGAAGAAAGCTAATGTTGTGCCAATATTTTTAAAGGGTAAGTGGAATGACCCAGGTAATTATAGGCCTGGAAGTCTAATATGAATCCCTGGCAAGATAATGGAGCAGCTGATTAAATGACTTGATTAATAATTATTTAAAGGAGGATAACATAATTAATACCAATCACCATGGGGTTACTGAAAATAGATCCTGTCAAACGAATGATTTTTTTTTTAATGAGATTGCAAGTTTGGTTGATAAAGGTAATAGTGTTGATGTAATATACTTAGACTTCTATAAGGCATTTGATTAAGTATCACATACCATTTTGATTTAAAAAACAAAATAAACCCGTATAAAGATATAAAATTAACATGACACACCTCAAATAGATTAAAAGTTAGCTAATTGATAGGTCTCCAAAATGTAATTGTAAATGGGGAATCATCATCAAATAGGTGTTTCTAGTGGAGTCCCATAGAGATCAGTTCTTGGCCCTATGCTGTTTAACATTTTTATTAATGACCTAGAAGAAAACATCAAATTATTACTGATTGTTTGCTTGCACCCAGCTTACCTAGCGATCCAAATTGCTCTGTATCAATGACCTATCCTCTTCATGATTTACTACTCCCCCAATTTGTGTCATCTGCAAACTGTGTTTTAATATGGCTAGTTGTAAATGTATACATCTAGGAAGAAAGAATGTAGGACATAGTTATGGGATTGGGAACTCTATCCTGGGAAGCAGTGACTCTGAAACAAAGTTTTGAGGGTCATGGTAGATGATCAGCTGAACATGAGATGGCTATGCGATGCTGTCGCCAAAAGGACTAATTCAGTCCCTGGATGTATAAACAGCAAAATCTCATAGCAGTAGAAAGGTTATTTTACCTCTGTATTTGTCACTAGTGTGCAGGCCTGCTGATTGGGGGGGGGGGGGCGGGCGCGGGCGACAGAGGGGGAAGAGGACAATGGAGGCAATAGCCCAGGGGCCTGGTGATTTAAAAGGGCTCAGGCGGATGGGAGGATAAATCCTGTCCTTCACACACACCCAGGTGGATGGGAGGATAGATCCACTCCTCCACACACCCAGGTCGGAGATCGGGAGATCAGTGCTTCCCTCCCCTTGGCTGTAACAGCACAGCAAAGCATTGCGCTTGGGTACATAGTCTCTGGGGTCCCTGCTGGAGCCAGAGGGAGGGAAGCACTAATCTCCCATCCCCCTGGCTGCAGAAGGGAACTGCTGCCTTTGGACCCAGGAGGAGCGCATGGTTTCCCTGCTGCACCGGCTGGACTGGAGATCAGCATTCCCCTCCCCTGCTCCAGCAGGGAGCAAACCACACTGCCTGGGTCCCTAGGCGCTAGGTCCCTGCTGGAGCCGGAGGTAGGGGAGTACTGAGTTCCCATTCCCCTGGCTGCAGAAGGGGGCCACTGCCTAGGGACCCAGGTGGAACACACAGTTTCCCTGCTGTAGCCAGGGGGATGGGAGATCCTCTTTGCTCAACTCCTTCCCTCTGGCTGCAATGGGGGGAGGGAGGAATGGGGGGGGGAGGGGTGGCCTGCTAGCAGAGATTGGTGGCCCTTCAGGGCTGTAAAAATTATATTTGTGGCCCTCAAGCCAAAAAGGTTGGCAACCACTGGACTAGATGATGATCATCATCTCCTCTGGTCCATGAAATCTATGAATAAAGGGTCAGTTGTGTTTCTGAAGGAGACAGAGCTTTCTCACTGAGTGGCCTGTGAATCTGGAACTCTCTCCAAGAAGAGTTCAGGATGGCCTCAAATCTCTTTGCCTTCGCTGTCCTATGCAAAACCGACTTCTTTTGAGTTAATCGTCCCATGATAACAAATGCATACAGTCTAGGCTGTGCTGACATCAGTGAAGAGAGAGAGAACTATGTGTACTTCTGAATTTTGTGCACAGCATGGTGATATGTGCTGTATAAGAACTTAGATATGTAACTGATGGGGTGCATGTTTGGGAACAAACTTCTCCTATAGGCAAGCTTTTTCAGCATTGGACTTCTTGCATATCCTTCTGAAGTACCAGGCTTTGGCCACTGTCAGACATGGTAGTTGACTACGTAGACCACTAATCTGATCCCATATGGCAATTCCAGTTATTTAATTTGGATTACTTTGCATTTAATAGCATAATGTCTCTTGTTCTGTTTCAAGGGTAGTGCTCCAGTTCTTGGTAACAAATATACTGACTCTGTTTTCAAGGACAAATTTGAATTAAACAGAGTAATCTGCTATCATAAATATTCCCATCAAAGCTCCTTTTGGAACACAGTTGTAAATCACCTATCACAGTTATTAAACCAATGTAAACTATGAAACTGCAGAAACCAAGTAAGTGAATATAGCTTTTAGTTTTTAATTAACCTGACATCAGCCATGTGACTGTAGGGGTTTCTTATTAAAAAGCAAACAAATCGCTTACCTTCAGCATTTACTATACAAAAAGGAGACCTCCTGGCAAGAAAAAGCAACTTAAAATGAGTATTCAGGGATGTTGATCATAAATATAGTTTCTCAGTGTATTCACTCAGTAGTTAATAATTAAGGATGTGAAACTTACTTAAGGATGTGTTGTAGTGAACTAAAACTGGCATGTTTCACTAGTGATTGCACACTGGTGTTCGAACTCTGTTGCAAGTTCATGCATTCCTGAGAACTCCAAGTAAACTTAAAATGACCCCTGCAAAATTTGCTGATATGGTAACAAAACCATAACATTTTATAATCCACTATTCTCTCACTCCTCAGTCTAGGGGTCCATTGCTGGGGTGGTTTATAGCTTCCTATCTCATCTAAAGAATTGAGGGAGGCAGTGGGCTGACTAATTTTTCTTCCTCCTCTACAATCTGATCTCCTTGGAATAGCTGGGAGAGAAGCATGCTGTTTCCTGCCGCAGATCCACAAGGTTTTCTGGTGGTGGGAACAGAGCCAGTCCTGCCACCCAGGTTGTGGCCTAAAATGCCTGAGACTTCCCCTTGGTGATAGGTGCGGTTTGGAGAAGGTATCGGAAGTGGCACCAGGAAGATGAGCTTAGCTGTCTTTTGGCTTTACATTCAGAGAAACACAAAAGTTCACTAGTCGTATGAGTTGATGGAGATTGCCTCTTCCTAGTGGAATAAAAGTTACTTTTTATTGTAACTTTTCCATTAATAAAAGTACTTATTCAGTGCTAGGACTTGCACTGGCCACCTGAAAGGTCAATACAAAGAGGTTCTGTGTGCCCTATGCTTTCTGTGTGTCCTCAAATTTGATATTGGATAAGTTCTGTTCAGATGCTGCTGTACTTGGTTATTTTGCAATTTCAGTCTTAAGAGCGCTGGATGGCCAATGAACTTGTCCTGTTAACTGTAGAACATGGGATGAGAGAAAGGATTAACAAGAATAAAGTCAAAAAGAGCCCTCTGCCTTTCTAATGTTACAGATTTAAAATACACTTAAATCCTCTGTTTTGTTGACTGAGGTACTGCTGTGTTGTATACAATGTATACATTCACTGTTTGACACCCTAAGGGCAGTTGCCAACTCTCTAGCGGTATTAGGGAAGAGAAGAACTGAAGGTGGGATTTTCTGTAAGACGCTTGATGTTTAAAGATACGCACCGTGACCTATAATATCTTTCTCTTATCAAAACTAACTTGGAACTGATGGTGTGTGTGTGTGTGTGTGTGTGTGTGTGTGTGAGAGAGAGTGTGAGAGAGAGAGAGAGAGAGAGAGAGAGAAACCGTCTCTGTTGCGGGTTTTAAAACTTTTTTAAAGAAAAACTCCGTGACCCATCAGCAGCAACCTCATGTTTCTTTTCTGCTTACCCTGCTTCTCTCCTCCATTCCCTAAGGATGTTTCTGAGTTTTCAGCATAGTTTGTTTTGTTCATCAGTAGGTGACTTTATTATACTAGCAAAAAAGCTACAGCTTTGCCAGTACAGTTGTGATACACCATCCTAGGAGTGCTTTGCCAGTATCGTATACCAGCATTCCTACATTGACAAAGCACTCCTTTTGTAGGCATAGCTTGAGTATTAATCTGTTTCAATTGCTTACCTGACCGCAGAGGGAGCTGGTGAATGTGTTTGCAGGGAAAACAAAACACACTTTCCCTGGATACAGTTATACAATGCAGTATATGGAAACAAAAGTTCAGAAGGAAATGACTGAATTTGATTTAAATTTCTCTCTGGTGAGAAAAGTTGGAGAACAATCAAGGAAAACTCCCTATACGCCATTATCTTTCAGTTACATAGAAGTAGGATGAGGATAATTTGAACCTTAATATACAAGTAGTTGCAGTCAAATGACAAGAAGTATTAGTTGGTACTGATTTGGGCTGAAGTTGAATCAGTGACTTATTGGTAAGGCTGGCAGCAGTTTTTCACTCCGTGCTCCTGGGTCACAAATGTTATGATGTGGGGACTTGGTTGTTACGTATTAATTTAATTCACAGAGTTAATTTACTGTACTTGGCAGCTGTTGTTTTGTGAGTAATAACCATCTGTATAAATCTAGTCTGTAAAAGCTCTAGATTTTTAAAATGTCAAATATTGGAAATGTTTCATACAGTACTGTACATGTTAAACTAATTACTTTTAAACTTCATAACCATAACAAAAGGAGGAATGGTATGCAGGTGAAGGGGAAAGACTGACCAGAAATTGAAAATGAGTGTTGCTGCTTCTTGAAACATGATTTAGAGAGACACTATAAAGTACCTTTTTGGTTGCAGCAAAATAAATTTATGTAAAATCTACCCAACCTTTTACAAAACACTAAATCCTGTAGAAATAGCTGCCGTTATTTTTTAAAAACAAATATTCCTCTATAGTCTTTGCAACAGAAACAAAAGTGAAACTAATCATTGAGTTTTTGTTGTTGCCCAAGCTAAAGTAACATAAGGAGTTTGAAAAAAAAATCTAGTCTTTGTAAACTAATGTGGTGATATTAAAAGTAAGGAAATTTTGCTTTTTAAATGTTAGATTTTTAACAATATGTTTTCCCTTTTAAAATCTACAGTCTAGCAATGTGTAGATAACTCTTGCAGTTGAACAATTTACATGTGCAAAGTTACTCTTGTGCAGGTTTGCGGGATCGGGGCCAAATGGTTATGTAATTGTGCAGGTGATCAAGAATTTTCAGGATTGGACCATGAGGGGGATATCTCACATTGCTGAACCTGCATAAATCCCAATTAGTGCTAGTAAGAGTTGCACAAAAGGGGAGAGTTAGCCTCCATTTGTAGTTTTGTTTGGCCTGATTATCCATGTGATTAATTAAAATCAGAGACTCTTTGAAGTTATGCCTGTTTGGTTTTAGATTTTAAATACTGATTATCTGGGACTGGATTAACTGACTATAGTGCCAGGCTGCATTAACGTTCTAACGTATACCCCCCTCAGGTTCTGGGACACACTGTGGGTGGGAGTCAGAGGGAACAGGTACTGTGAGAGCTCCGATTTTCTGTGTGTGGCTCTGGCCTCCTTTTTAGTTCCTTCAAGCTTTAAAGGTAATGATTCTCTGATGGGGTAGCCCCATCCATCCCTGGAGGGGGAGATTTCCTAGCAAAAAGGCTTTTAATGTGTTTTTAAAAAAAAAAAAAAAAAAAAAAAAAAAAAGTCTGTCTAGCTGTCCTGCAGTGGTTCAAAAGTGTCACTACCAACCTCAGGGCAGACTGTTAATTAGCAGGACACAAAGCCCAAAATGGTTGTTAGTTCAGTGCTTGGATTTCACCAACCAATTATCAAGTTTAAACTCCTTAAGCTCTATTAACAGCCTTAAACTTGCCCCATGTCAACTACACCTGGGATTTCACACACAAGATGCAACATTTGTAGCCAATACTATAATAAACCGTCTAAAGATTTATTAACAAGAATAAGGAAAAAGGAAATTTATTTACAAGGTTAAAGCAGGTAAACAGATTTACATACAAATGAGTTCCATTCTTAAGCTTCTGTTTCTTTTTGAAACTTCTATAAGCAAGCTTTATATGTCCTTTAGGGCTAACCCAGGCTAAGCACTGGGGATCCCTTGCCTATACTTAGAAATCTTCCCCTTAAAAGCCAAGCAACAAAGAGATACAGTTCTCCCTTGTTAAGTTATTCCTTCCCCCCTTTCTGCTTTCAGTTGAAAGTTCAGCTGTTGGGAGGAATTCACTTGCACCTCTACTCTTCATAGGTGGAGGAGGGAAAAGAGAGGAATCAACAGTCTTTTGTCCTCTGACCTTCCACAATAGTTAATCTGGTGTCAGTGGGCCTTCTTTGTGGGGCAGGAGATAACACCTCCTGTTGGAGACTCGCATTTCACAATCCTTGATGTCTCTTTCCTCTCTCTAATGATATACACAGTTACAGTGGCTTACAATGCAAATGTTTAAATGATACCTTACAATATGGGATACAGCTGTTATAAGTGAGATTAATGCATGCAGCAATTTACAAGCATTCAGTAAAGTCTAAATACATTTATCATTCTAATTCCTATTTTAGCAATACAAATACACAGGTGGGCCAGACTAATTTCAGTTATGTGTTTGGCAGTATCTCAGTGAGGCCTGCAAACCTTGGCATAAACTTGGTTTGCCGGTGTCACCAGGACAATTTGGGCCAATATTAGTAAATTATCATCTAGTGATATAACTTTGTCAGTAAAAACTCATAATTAGATTGTGAATAAAACAAGAAAATTGCAAAGCAGTATTGAAAAATACCTGCAAATGTTCCAAAATCTCCACTAATAATACACTAGGCATCTGAATAAACCTTGGGAGGATCCCATATTAATGATGATTAATCAGGACTTTAATCCTGATGACATGTCATTTAGGTAGATTCACCTGCAGCCAGAGATGCAGGTGACAGCAGGAGATTTCTATAGTTTTTCAGTAAGTTCTATTTTATTTTTCTAACACTAAATAGGCAGATACCATTTTTTTTTATAGAGCATTTTAAAAAGACAGTTATTGGTGATTTAATCCTGGACTGGAGATCCAGTTACTTTAAAATCCTATTAATTTTCCTTTTAAGCGTATAGACGCATAATCTTGCCCCCAGATTTGCAGTTAGATATTCATGTAATAGGCTTAATATTAAAAACTGAGATCTGTAAATCAGTGGATTATGATTCCTGCCATATGACTGTGATATTAATTTTTTGAACCCTTCCCTTATTTTGTCACTGAGACCAAGAAATAAAGATCCATTCATTATATCTCTCACATGTATCTCACTTTTTATTAAAATGTCTGCTTCTGAAAATCTGGGAATATTCCTTATGATTTTCTGTGAAATGGTCCTGTTGTGAGTCACTGCCAATCTGAAGAAATGGAGAGGGAAGATGTGCTTTCTGGGTAACCTGCTTCAACCTGGTCTTTTATTCAATGCAAATATTAACAAAATCCAAGAAACATACTTGTTAAGAGTCAAATTTTAAATATATATATACACACACACACACACACACGTGTGTGTGTGTGTGTATATATATATATACATGTATATAATCGCACTGTTAAACAATAATAGAATACCAGTTTCAATTTATTATAAATATTTTGGATGTTTGTCTATATTTTCAAATATATTGATTTCAGTTACAACACAGAATACAAAGTGTACAGTGTACAATTATTTTTATTACAAATATTTGCACTGTAAGAATGATAAACAAAAGAAATAGTATCTTTAATTTCACCACATACAAGTTCATTCATCTTAGTTCTTGTTCAGCCAATCACTAAGACAAACAAATTTGTTTACATTTACAGGAGATAATGCTACTTGCTTCTTATTTATAATGTCACCTGAAAGTGAGACTAGGTGTTTGCATGGCATACTTAGCTAACGTTGCAAGGTATTCACGTGCCAGATATGCTAAACATTCGTATGCCCCTTCATGTTTCAAGTCATAGTTTCTAACATTTTGCTCTGTTTTGTTTTTGAGTGTAGTTATGTTTAAAAAATAAAAATAAAAAATCTACATATGTAAGTTGCAGTTTCACCATAGAGATTGCACTACAGTACTTGTATGAGGTGAACTGAAAAATACAATTTCTTTTGTTTATCTTTTTACAGTGCTAATATTTGTAATAAAAATAATATAAAGTGAGCACTGTACACTTTGTATTCTGTGTTGTAATCAAAATCAATATATTTGAAAATGTAGTAAAACATCCATATTTATAAAAAATGTAAATTGATATTCTTTTAACAGTGCAATTAAAACTGCAACTAATTGACTATTTTTTTTTAATCTCATGATTGTGATTTTTTTTAATCTCTTGGCAGTCCTAATTTAAACATGAGATGAAATAGTTTACACCCTGATGTATTGTTACTGCACTAGTACCCAAAGGCTTCAGTCAGGATGGGGGCCTGGTTGTACTGGGTGCTCTGCAGATACACTGACCTGGCCCCGACATCCCAGTTTACAATTCAGTATAAGACAAAATGCAACAAGCGATTGTAACAAACAGTAGACGGGAAGAGAGAAGGGAGGACAAAGAACCTGTGTTGTTATGGTATGGCATTCCTTATAACTCTTTTGCCATAGTTGGAGCACAGTGCACCCCCAGTCCCCTTTATCACAGGCTAACACCGGATGCTCTTCTTTTCTGTTCACACCCATAGGTTAGGCTTTTGGTACTCTCCTCCCCCTCCCACATGCTGCCTCAGATTGGGGCTGTGCCTCCTCCTCCCCTCCCCCCCCCCCCCCCCCCCCCCCATAATGGAGGTGGAAGATGTGCAAAGCTTCTGACACAAATGAAAAAGAGGCAGTAAGAGAATTCACTATAGGAGAGGAAAGTGCTGAAGACCCGGTGTGCTTAGCAGGAACAATTGTGTAATTTGGTATAAAATTGGATATTTAAATTTGTTTATATCAAACTTTACTGATTGGCACTTGATAATCTGCCAATTATTGTTCCCAAAATAGAAAAATTAATAAAAAGTTTTTTTAATAACTGGTTTAAACATTGTAACTGGAGAATATGCGAAAAGTCTTTTCTGATATAGGCGTCAATCTGTGCTAATAACTTTATTTAGTAGCTGAAGGGTACCTTGTGTTGGATCCACAGATTAAATGTAATTACCTTTTTCTGGTTTTCATATTATTTTATTCCAATTCATTTTTGTCTCCTTAGTGTTTGTTATATTTGCCTGCATTTTAAGCTGTAACCCATCACTGCTGGCACAAGCCAATGTTTGTCTGTTCATGTATTTTTGACAGAAACTACTGCTCTTTAATGGATTCTTATCTCTGTGTTTTGTTTCAAGGGAGAGTTTAAATGAACCACGTCGTTTTGTTTTGTACTGCATTATATTTGGAGGACTTTTTATATGTGTATGTTCATCTTATCTAAGCTGTTGATTTAAAAAAATGATGATTAAACACCGAGGGGGGGGGGGGGGTTGGTGAGGTGGGGAAGTACCATAATGGATAAGGCTGTCTAATACCCATCCATCTGGACACTTTTCATTGTCAATGTCCTGGCCTACCAAAGTTGCCAGGAAATTGAAGTTTCTTTGTTCTCTCTTGTTCTAAAAATTTGATTTTAAAATGAAGAATAGTTTATGTACTATCGTATTTGTCCTGCTAACTGCACTAGAAAGGAGAACGTGACCAGTGTTGGGGATGTTACAACTTTAGGCAGCAGAGGGCTGTATTTACCAAGAATGTGAGAATGTTATTTTTTTCCTCTTCTTTTCTCTAACAGGAGTTCCTTTACAATAAAAATAAACACACCACATTGTGCAGATAACGTCTAAAGAACGGGTACAGATGAAAAGAAATAGACTTGGGTTTAAAAGGGTTTTTCTGATTTTCTTTCAAAATAAAGGAAATGGTTTTCCTTTCAAACTTAGTAATCATGGCATATTGACGTACTTTGTCTAGTTCATGAGGAATCTTTATAAAACTCCTGTCCTGGTTACAGGGCCAAGTGCACCTCTGCCTCCCTTTCGGTCTCATACCTCAGGTGCACATCCTTTAGGTGCTCATCCTCTTGTCCTTATCTGTCTGAAGGTAGAATATCATGATTCCATTGCTCTTAGACTAGGACCCAGGTGTATCACTACTGACCACCTATCACCTGGCAGGGCTGCTGGATTCTGGGCACCTGTGTTTCTTCCTTCAGGACTTGTGACTAGCGATACTCGCCAATAGCCTTCTTAAAACAAAGTATTTTTATTTAGTTATTTGAACAAAGCATTAAAGAAAAGGGGATTTTAAAACAACAACTGCCTACATGAGTGTTTAGTCTCTTCTAATCCTATGCTTCATTATAAGATAAATAGAATAGACTTCCATTTTAAATTACAAAAGCAGAACCAACTTGCATTCTCCTAAACAGTCCAGATTCTTCTGTTTGTCAGTCTGTTCTCCCCCCTCTTTTAGGAACTCTGGGTTTAAGAAAGCCTCCAATTTCACTGGTGGTATTGAGGCCCAATCACCATATTGTTCAATAGTTGTTAGGGTATTTTTGTTTTCTTTCAGGACGCTTCACACTTGGGGTCTGAAACCGTATTTCTTTTTTCTTGACTGATGTCTGCATTGATTCCATTTTTGATGGGTATGTGCCCAGTACTCGTGAAATCAGATTGTTTTGGCCGGCAAAGTCCATTGCAGGCCGTGCTTGCATCTTGCATGTCCCCATGTTCCCCCATCTGAGAACTTAAAGGGGATAAAGGGACTAACTTTCTCTATTCCTTCTTACCACCAGTGGCAGTGAGACAGAATCCCTGCAGGGACTGTTTACTGTGTTCACTGTGAGATTTTCTCTATTTCTGTCATCATGCGAGGCAGCTGCTTCTTTATCATTTCTCTCCTTTTCATGTAAACCAGACGGAATACCCGAAACATTTTACTTCAAACATTCTATTTTACCTTTTGTCACTAACAACAAAAAAAGCAGCTCAAGGTTGGCGCTTACCGAGCCCACCACCCCAGGCAGTTGCCTGAGTTGTTTGCCCCTAAATCTGGCCCTGCATAGGCCTTAGTCACCATCTCTGTGCCTAGTAAAATGAGGAAAAAATCTCTTTAGGTTGCTCAGCTAAGAGATATTTGGTGGCCCAAAATGTGTTTCTCTGATGCCTCAGCTCAATCTCTTCATTTAGTAACCACAGTATGGCCTCAGACAGCGATTCACAGTTCACCCAGTACCAGTGACGTCTTGGTACCAATATCAGCACAGCTGGTGCCAATAAGTCTGGTGAAAATGACTCCAGCACTTACTCTGATGATGCGGCTGCTCCTGGCTCCAAAGACGTTGGTGTTGAGTCTTCTCATTGGATGTGGAGCTGGCCAAGCCAATTTGCAGCAGCCTCGTCGTCAAAGTGCAGAGCATTCAGGCCACTACCAAATCTGGTCAGAACTTAGTCGTCAGTGTTGTGAGACATTGTCTGTCTTAGTCATAAAGATGTGAAGGCTGCTGTACATTGAACCTGGGATATTTAAAATCTGTTCAGAAGGGTCCGTGAGCAGCATGGCAAATCGAAGCCAGGTACATGCGGGGTTGGGTCAGTAATAAAAGACTGATTTCTGACATCAGCTGCAGACCATTATTCATGCCCCATGAATGTTGCAGCGAAATCAGGGCAGGGCAAATGGGCCCACAATGGGTGTCTTGACAACACGTGCCCTTTTGGGTGATCAGAGAGGTCTCTGTATAGTGGTAGGCTTGGGTTTGCCCTGATCTTCTCAACTATTTTGACTTAAGCAACCTCCTTCATGAGGATGCTACACACGGGGTTAGTATTGAGTGATCTTGGGTTGACTGTGGTTTGAAAGGTTTGAAAACATTATATTGTTTCTTTTATGTGCTTCATGTGGCATCACACTCGGGGCCTGTTCAGACTGAGGGGGTTGGTTTGAAAACAAACCAATAAACCTGGTTTGTTTTTTATGGCAATGGCATTGTCTTTCAAGAAAACTTGACGTGATGGGGTGGATATGTTGTTGTTAATATGGGTTTCTTTGTGTTTGAGGGAAAATCAATATTCTTTACTTGTGAGTAGTATGAAATTCTTCCCTTGTAAATTGTAGTCATATATGATCCTGCAGGATTTGGAAAATCACTGTATCTGTGCTGTATGGTATGTACTGACATACAATCGGTACTGTTTAGTAATTAGAACAGTGGGCTCAGGTTCTTCCATCCTCCTCCTCCCCTCGCTTCTACCCCTCAAAATCAATAATTCAAGCTGTGGTCTTCTGAGCAGTGTTGGTTATACAAACATCCATAGGATGTGACAGAAGACAGGGTGAGGGTGGGGGGGGGGATGCCAGTCCCTCTGTGGTATATCTCTTGGTTCCATTCAACTCTATTCACCTCTCCATGACTCCCCAGCTTCCTCTTCCCCCACCGTATTCACTCTTGCCTTTCTCACTTTCATGCATCAATCCTGAACCAACTTCCTCTCCTTCACCCTCAACATACACACAAGTGCAGTCTTTCACTCCTGGGCCTACCAACGTTCCCTTGGAGCCTATGGGCAGATGAAGTGTCTGAGAGCTATAGAAGTGAAGAAAAATTGATTCACTTTCCTAGTGGGCCCAAGGAAAAGGGGAGCTTCTGAGAGCCATGGGAATTTTAACTCTCCTTCCCCAGGTGTCAAGAAGAAAGAATTTGTGGGACCAGCATCTGCAGGAGGGACTCTTTCTCTGTAAGTGGCAGCATCTGCCGGGGGAGATGAGTTCGGTGGTGGGTCAGGTTGCTGGCATTGCATTCAGGTTACTATGGTGGCTCAGACTGTGGACTCTAGCGCTGAGTGGCTTCCACCTGACTGTTACCTTATGTATGTGATGGTACAGTCACGTGTCACTCCTTTTCGGAGAGCTTATATACAAGCTGAGTTAGTCTGCATTGGAGGGGAGAAAAATCTAGTGTGTACTAGCATGTTGCACAGAAATTGGCCTTTGTGGATCCTGCTGGGACGTACTAAAAGTTCCTAGTGTGAATTAATGTAGTACCGTTTGAAATAGGTCTACATTAATACATAATAGGAGGTTCCTAGTGCACATCAGCAGGCCAGTTAGTGCAAAACATGCTAGTGCACATTAGCATTTACACTCCTCTAGGGTGGACTAATACACCATGTAGACAAGTCATGGGTTAGGTATGGAGCCTTTAATAATTGATGTTCACTGTTAACCAGTAAAGTAGTCCTCAGTGTATTGTATAATGCCATGTGCAAAGATGAGTTCCTTACTGCAGGTGTTTTCCAACGCAGTGCACCAGTACTTACTGCCTGGGAGAGGACTGTCCTGCTGAATTATTTCTTATACTTCTGGGCCGGCTGTTAAAGTGCACAATTTCTGAACAACACACTGCCTGGCTCACACTCTACATGTGCTTCTGGTAGATGGACAGCAGCGCATCATTGGATCACACCTAGCAGTGTGTGCATTCCTTGCAACCTGGGTAGGATGGAACTGCTCATCTAAAAATGTATCTGCTTCTGTTATCCTCTGTCTCCTTTCTTCCCTTTTACCACCCAACTATTATGAATATGCTGATTGTTGCAGTTCCAGTATATGCCTCCCAGTCAAGGATTTTGTCCCGGGACGTCAAAAGATACCTTTGATAAATTGTCCACCAGTAGGCCCCTGACTTATAAAATATCAGTTGCTGGATCTAAATTTCTTGTCTTCTAAGGGAGAAAGCACAGAATGGGGAATCAGGAGGTCTGCGTTACCTTGGGGGAGTTACTTAATCACTTTGTACTTCAGTTTCTGCATCTGTAAAATGGGGATGATAATACTTCACAGAGGGTTTGTGGTCATAAATGTTGCAAAGTTCTCAGTTCCTATGTTGGTGATTAGCAGAGAAGTGCTGATAAGAAAAATAATCTGTTTCTATTAACCATTCTGTTAGTTGAGGGAGCTTTCAAAAGCACCTGTGAATTATGGTTCTAGTTCCTACTGAAAGTCAGTGGGAATAATGTGCCCGACTGTGGTGGGCATTTTTGAATACCTTACCCTAAAACAAAAGTCTCTCTGTAAAAGTTAGGTACATTAAGTACAATATGCTAGCCTAATACCAATTAGATTTTTTTACATTTTGCCATGTAATCCACCTTCCGGGGTTTTTTCCACTTCACTTCCTACTCTTCAGCTTCCATAGAAGGTATTCTTGATTTCCTGCACTAAACAACACTGTAATATTGGCACACTGTTAAACACTGGATGCATTTAATGTCAAAGATTGTTGTTTTTCAGTGGGGAATGAAGAGATCCCTCTGTGTATCTGTTTGTGAAACATTTGGAATCCATTGGGATGAAAGGTGCGATGTAAAAGGCAAGCTGTTGTTTTATTAACTCAAGGATACAGGGTAAGTGATGGAAAAATACCAGCAATTTGGCTACCTGTACATATTCACAATAAAATATATTTTAAAAAATATCCCAGAACAATCTGTGCTTTCAGATGCATACGTACACTGTTGCTGTTGCTTTGATGGTTGCTGATAGTAGCTGTGATATCAATTATATGAAAGAGCACAGTGGGAGCTCTAAATAGTAATTTTCCATCATCCTTGGTCAGAATCACATCTCCGTCAGATACAGAGCAATTGCTTTGTGAAAAGTGTTCATCCACAGATCATGTGGTGTTTTTGTCTTTTATTATTTAACTGTGTGAGTTCATTCGAGAGTGTAGTGATTGTCTGGTTTCACCCACATAGTTGGTCTTGGGGCATGTGGTGTACCGGATGAGGTACACCACATGTTGTGATAGGCATGTGTTGGACCCATGAATCTTGAAAGGTGTGTTGTGGGGGATGTTGATAACTGTAGCAGTGGAGGTATGTCTGCATCTGTTGTTCTGCCAGGGTTTGGTGCTACTTTGGGTAGGTGTGTCCTGGTCTGTGGGGATTTTGCTTATGATGATAAGCTTGGAAAGATGAAGTGGGGGAGGGTGTTTGAAGGCTAGAAGTGGGAGTTTGGGAAAGATTTATTTCAGAATGGGGTCTCCATTGAGTAGGTGTTGTACTTGTCTGATGATACCCTGAGTGGGTTCCAGTGTAGGGTGATAGGTGACAACAAGGGTTGTGCGATCAGATGTCATTTTATATCTGTACTGAAGCAGGTTTTTGCGGGGTATTTGGGTGGCCCATTCCATGATGTGATCTACTTCTTTGGAGAAAAAAATTGGAAGACTGTAACAGCGCCACATGACAACTCCTGCCATAAATATATTGTCCTTTTAAATCTTGCAATATCCTAGAGTTACTCTTTTGGGTATTCATGAGTGTTAAGTGAGGAATTGGTGATGTGGCTGTAAGTGAAATTCACAAATTGAGAGTTAATGAGAATTAATCACTTGGACATAAAAGTATTGGAGACTACAAGATGCTTCAAACTCATGAATTTTGGCGGGATTTCTAGACTTGAACCCATGGTCTGATGACTTTTCCAAGCTTTATAGTATTGCTTTGTGATTTAATAGCTAAGAAAAAATTTCCTTTTAATGAGAGAGACCCTACAGTACTTTACTTTAATTATCAAATAGTTGTATATAAAGTCTTTGAAACCAGTAGTATTCATTAAAAGTAGATTGGCGATAAAATGTTGAGACCCTATCATACAACTGAACTTTGTGGGAAAATGTTTAATTTACAGTGGGGAACATTAAAAAGTGAAGGGCTCCTATGTGCTCCTGTGTTAAGGCTGAACGTTGCAGATGCATTCCATGTTTTACAAAGAGGAATTACAAAAATGACTTCTTGTCTTAGAAAAGAAAGACTCTACTAGATAGCATTGTGACTTGGTCAATGTTTTTTAGACTAGACTTTTTATCTACAGTAACTAGCATCAACAAATTTGAAACTGACAAAAGAAAACTTGTTTTCCTATAGTGTATAATGAACCTGTGGAACTCTCTGCCCCAAATTATCATTCAGGCCAAAAGTTTAGTAGGTTTCCAAAAGAATGAAGTGTTTATATGGATAATAAGACTTAACATCAATAAGATATCTTCATATTTCAGGTCATAGGCCAATCTCTAATTTAATAGAGATAAGAACTTCAGCGATTGGCAGGTCAATCCATAACTGTTTGTTTGTTATGGTGGTAAATACACCTTGCTCTCTTGCAGCATCTGTTACTAGCCACTCTTAACCAGTGTCTCATCTCCTAGATGATTCCTTGGTCTGATGGCATATCCTATGTTGCAGTGCAGTTTATTAAACTTGTTTTAAAAATTTAAAATAATCTGAGACTGTATGAAGAGCTAGGATCCAACCTCACACCTCCAAACTCAGAATGTTTTGTTACTGATCCAAAATGTGCATTTTAGAGCTATCACTAGTGTTAATATTATTTGGTGAATACACTATGTGTAGTCATAACAAAATTCTTGTTAGCCATGTATTCTTACATGCTTTTAAGGGTAGATGTTCATATGAACTGCATAAAATGGGTTGTAATGTAACTGGGAGATTTATATAGGAGAGATTGTAAAACACATCTTGGTTATGGTGAAGGTTAGGTAACTGAATGTTTTCTGTCATGAATTGATATTCTGAATGGAGCTTTCATGAGAGCTGAAGTTTCATCAGGTTTTATTCTATGGCATTCAGAGGTTTCTATAGTAATTGCTATGGCAACACTGAGTTGCAAGAAATGTTCCCACAGGAGCCCAGCTGTGAATGATGATAAATTACTGAAAGCATTTTTCTGCATCTCCATTAAAATATCCTTTCAGAGATAATGATGTAAAGGGTCAAAATTTACTTATTTATTAGGCAACATGGTCATTCGCCTGATAAAGATCTGAATGTTCTTATTAAAGCAATATTTAGTTACGGAGCATATATCATATGAAAGTCTTTCCTGTACCTATGTGGATTCAGAGGTAGTTCAAGATGTTCAGGCCTAAAATTTTGTTGAAGATGTTATAATTTTGAAAGAAACATCTAGATGCTAAATATATAGTATGTATATATAAATAAATTGTCATTCAGAAATGATAATTTAACAGATAACACTATTCTTCTGTAATAAGGGTATATAAGAGGCTGATCTTTATTTCCTGACCCGGTCACATGACATAACTATGGTTACAAAAGTTACGGGGCAGGGATCAGTATTCATTAGTTCTGGTGGCTACTCTTAAATGGCCCATAAAAACTATTTTCATCATTCAGTGTTGATTCAGCAGTCTTAAATGAACAAGTACTATTCCTAGAGCTGTGCTGATATCAATCAACAATGCTCACAAGCAGAGATGTTCAGGTATCAAACAATACTGTATATATATTGAAAGTGTTATTAAAACCAGCCCTGTTGTACATTCAGACAGACTTTTGTCATGCAGTTGCTTTGTTTGTATTACTTCAACTTCCATTTAGAATAAGGAAGAAAACAATCCAATGTTTACCACATGGACATAGATTTTTGTTTTAACTTCAATGTATTCTACAGCTTGATTTGTTAGTTGTCATGTCATGAACTCCAGTTAAGGAAGTTTTTTCTGGATGTGGACTGCAAGACAATGGGGCATAAAAAATTCAGTACTTAAAAAAATTCTGTCAAGTCATTTTAAAGATATGTAGTACATCAAGACCCTATGTAGATAACAGGAAGTCCACACATTCTTAACTGTGGGGGGGAACCAGTGTTTTTAAACCCCTTGGGCCAGTGTCTGTTCTCACTTACACCTGCACAACTTCACTGATGTCACACAGTATAAGTGAGGAATGAATTCAGTTCAATATTTACATTTAATTTTACTTCTTGGAACAAACAGACTGCCCAGTGATCCAAGTTTAATGAAAGCTTTGCCAGTCAACACTTCTGATATAAGTGTTATATCACTGGACACTGATATATTAAATTCATGTATATAATAAACACTGTTTTGAACTTTGATTCAGTGTCTTAATTTTTACAAATGAGAAATGTATAGTTCTATTTGGAGCACATGATATGAATGAAAGATTTCAAAACTGAGTTTCTGAAACAAAATCTAACATACTGGTTGCTTATCACAGAAAAGCATTTGTTGTTTGAAGTACTTAGGTACTAGGAATGTCTGTCCAAAGATGTTTCAGCTGTGAGGATTGTGATGCTGTCTGGACTGGGGTGTACATTGATATCAATATTGCAAAATTACAATAATTTATACAAGATGTCATGTACCATTGGAAAGGTTATAATTCGCTAAACATGATGATATTGTTTGTCTATATTGTCTTTATACTGTAAATTATGGATATGTGTGATATATCTGTATCTGAACACTTGTACTCTGCTACTGGGTTATGCCCCCCAGGCAAATGAGTGTCCGGATTGATGACTCATCAGGGGCCATTATCTTTACAGTGAGCCCAGGGAGAGAAGCCAGGTCTGCACCTATGAGTCATCAGGACATGCAGTCCCCCTGACCACAGGCATGTCTCTACAAGTGCCTTTCCCTGCCCATGCTGCTGTGAGCTTGTGTTTTGAAACAAGCCACATGGCAGACCAGAGGCTAGAAAATGCAGCTTCACCATCTCATTTTGTCTTCTTTCCTGCTTCCTATCTCTGGATAAACAAGCCAAGCTCTTTGAGCCTCCTCTCATAAGGCAGGTTTTCCATTCCTAGGCTCATCCTAGAGCTGGGTCAGAAATGGTTTTCCTGTCCTATGAAAATTTTTGAGATTTTGAAAATGTTTCCTTTCCTGAATAGGCTGAATAGGCTGAAATGAAAAAGAAGCTTACAAGAAGTGGAAGCTTGGTCAGATGACTAGGGAGGATTATAAAAATAGTGCTTGAACATGCAGGAAAGAAATCAGGAAGGCCATAGCACAATTGGAGTTGCAGGTAGCAAGGGACGTGAAGGGGAACAAGAAAGGTTTCTACAGGTACGTTATCAACAAGAGGAAGATTAGGGAAAGTGTGGGCCCCTTACAGAATGAAGGAGGCAACCTAGTGACAGAGGATGTGGAGAAAGCTGAGGTACTCAATGCCTTTTTTGCCTCTGCCTCTGTCTTCACAGACAAGGTCAGCTCCCAGACTGCTGCACTGGGCGGCACAATATGGGAAGGAGGTGAACATCCTGCAGTACTGAAGGAACAGATCCAAGACTATTTAGAAAGATTGGACATACACAAGTCCATGGGGCCAGATGCAATGCACCCGAGGCTGCTGAGGGAGTTGGCTGATGTGATTTCAGAACCATTAGCTATTATCTTTGAAAGCTCGTGGCAATTGGGGGAGGTCCCTGATGACTGGAAAAAAGCAAATATAGTGCCCATCTTCAAGAAACGGAGGAAAGAGGAGTTCCAGGGAACTACAGACCGGTCAGCCTCACCTCAATCCCTGGAAAAATCATGGAGCAGGTCCACAAGGAATCCATTTTAAGGCACTTGGAAGAGAGGAAGGTGATCAGGAACAGTCAACACGGATTCACCAAGGGAAAGTCATGCCTGACCAACCTGATTGCTTTCTATGAAAAAGTGACTGGCTTTGTGGATTGGGGAAAGCGGTGGACATGGTGTACCTTGACTTTAGCAAAGCTTTTGATATGGACTCTCATCTTATCAGCAAGTTTTAAAGAAGTATGGGTTGGATGAATGGGGTATAAAATGGATAGAGAACTGGCTAGAGCATAGGGCTCAACGAGTAATGATAAATGGCTCCATGTCTAGCTGTCAGCCTGTCACAAGCGGAGTGCCCCAGGGGTCGGTCCTGGGGCCGGTTTTGTTCAACATCTTCATTAACGATCTGGAGGATGGGGTAGATTGCACCCTCAGCAAGTTTGCAGATGACACTAAGCTGCGGGGAGTGGTAGATAGGATACAGAAGGACCTAAACAAACTGGAGGATTGGGCCAAAAGAAATCTGATG
This sequence comes from Emydura macquarii macquarii, assembly GCF_026122565.2. Classification (NCBI taxonomy): domain Eukaryota; kingdom Metazoa; phylum Chordata; order Testudines; family Chelidae; genus Emydura; species Emydura macquarii. The sequence continues at coordinate 11,719,332 of NW_027131105.1, read as the reverse complement.
AGGTTCAACAAGGACAAGTGCAGAGTCCTGCACTTCGGACGGAAGAATTCCATGCACAGTTACAGACTGGGGACCGACGAGCTAGGCAGCAGTTCTGCAGAAAAGGACCTGGGGGTAACGTAACAGTGGATAAGAAGCTGGATATGAGTCAGCAGTGTGCCCTGGTTGCCAAGAAGGTTAATAGCATATTGGGCTGCATTAGGAGGAGCATTGCCAGTAGATCACGGGAAGTGATTATTCCCCTCTATTCGACATTGGTGAGGCCGCATTTGGAGTATTGTGTCCAGTTTTGGGCCCCCCACTACAAAAAGGACGTGGAGAAGTTGGAGAGAGTCTAGCGGAGGGCAACAAAAATGATTAGGGGGCTGGAGCACAAGACTTATGAGGAGAGGCGGAGGGAACTAGGCTTGTTTAGTCTGCAGAAGAGAAGAATGAGGGGGATTTGATAGCAGCCTTTAACTACCTGAAAGGGGGTTCCAGGGAGGATGGGGCTAGGCTGTTCTCGGTGGTGGCAGATGACAGAACAAGGAGCAACAGTCTCAAGTTGCAGGGGGAGGTCTAGGTTGGACATTAGGAAAAAGTTTTTCACTAGGAGGGTGGTGAAGCACTGGAATGGGTTACCTAGGGAGGTGGTGGAATCTCCATCTTTGGAGGTTTTTAAGCTGCGGCTTGACAAAGCCCTGGCTGGGATTATTTAGCTGAGGTTAGTCTTGTTTTGAGCAGGGGGTTGGACTAGATGACCTAGTGAGGTCCCTTCCAATTCTATGATTCTATGAAATGTTGAAATCTTGAAAATAAAATAAATTAAGGGTCAGTTGAAACATTTTGTTTAAATTTCACCATTTTAATTTTTGTTTTTACTATAATTAGCTACAAATGAATCAAAAATCCATTTTGAACCAGAAGAACAGAGATTTTTGTTTAGAAAATGTCAAATAATTTCATGTTGACAACTTTGAAACTTCTTTCCCCTAAAACCTTTTCAAATTGAAAAATATGTCAAAATAGAAACTTTTCACTGGAAAGATTTGGTTTCAATGAATCAGCATTTGCCAATGAAAAAACAGTTGAAAAATTCCCAACCCGCTCTAGTGTTTAATACCCTTAGCTTGATTCTATTGTTCATGTACTTAGTTAGGCATGGGTTCAACACCTTACAGCATTGAGCACTTAGTAAGATTCTACATGGCTATTCTTGGACGATAATCTACACTAGTTTCTACAATTCTCTGCGCTTGAGAGTCTGAACACAGAGCTAGATTAGACAGTGAATTATGTGGATATCTTTCACCTTCTTAGGGGATGGTTACCACACATCAGAGTTAAAGGCTATTGGCAAAGCCATAGCCACTTGAAAAATTGTTTTTTTAGTTCCCAGTGCTTGATTGTCTAATTCTAGGAAAGATACAAGTCTAAGTCTTTCTTTGTTTGCAAAGAAGAGGTAGGGCATGCTATTGTTCTAGCTATGTGCAAGAATAATCTTTCTCAGTGAAAAATATTTTGAAAGTAACTGTCTGCTTTTAATTGATTACATTTTATCAAAGCAAATCTCCTTGCCTGACTGACTGGCTTAATGCCATCTCCCTAATGACCAGCTATAAAAAAGTAGCATACAGTACCCTTTAAACTATTGACAAAGATTTCTTTTACGTTACAGTACTTTATCTGGTGTTTACATACAAAACTATCCTGCAGCCCTCAGTAGCCCAAATGGAAGACACAATGCGGGAAAAATAAAGATCCAAAATGAGGGAGCAAAAAAAAAAAAAAGCAGTAGAGGAATTTTTAAATAATATTGGATTACCTTTTTCAAAACAAATACTATTTGTGTAACTTTGATCCCTTGATTTAGCATTTTCCACTGTAAATAATTTATAACAACTGCAGAGAAAAAAACCACAACTTTGTTTGTGAGCATGAGAATTTACATCTAAAATGAGATCTGATGACATGGGTTTTGAAAAAACAAAGAACATCCTTTGGAAACTATCTCCTGGTTTTTTTGGTCATTGTTGTGGTGAGATGGAACTTGAATGATTACTTACAAGATTTAAGAAGCTTCTCTGAAAACCACCAATAGCAAAACTATTTGGTGGGACTGCAATATCTTTCCTACCCGTAGTTTTTTACTGAGGGTTTGTTTCTTTTTGAAACAAAATGGAATAAATTCTCTGTTTTCTTGAACTTGAATACTGTTATGGTTTTTTTCCTGAAGGTTTTTCTCTGATGCTTTCATGACAGGTGGTCATTTAAGCAATGCCACTGGATGTTGTCATGCACACAGGTTGTTGTCCATATATTTGATCATAACATGAACATTAGCAAATTGTTTTATTCATAAAAATGTATCTGCATCACAGACATATAGTGACACAGCAACTGAACAAATTAATATAAATGTTGCTGCCCTGTTTCCTCCCAGCATTTTTTAAACTGTATGGGATTAATTCTAGGCCGTTTTGATATAGCCAAACTACTAATCCTCTCAATCCTTTTCTGTTCCACGGACACACAACAATGGTCTTTGTATTTCAAAAACAAAAGTAAACAAAACTAAATAACCCCCCAATTAACAACATGAATACATTGTTACTGATGAAAAGTTTGGAAATGCAAAAGTGAAGTTTTCAGTAGAAAAATTAATGTAGCCTCTTTTTAAAAACTATTCCTTAGCTAAACACACCCTCAATTTACAACATCAACAGAAGCATTTATATCTACTAATTTAATCTCTGGGATAACGCTTGGGACCAAGGCTTGACCTCTGTATGGCTAGTGAGACTTGTTGTCTTCTGTTGGCTAGCAGCCATAAAGTCTTATTTCAGTTGGGGATAGGAGCTGATATACATTTTTTACAGAGATGCTTTTCCTTGTTTTATAACAACTGTAATTGATCACTAATTTGCAGTAGTTAAAACTTCAGAATGAAAATACGTGAAAACTTTAAATCAGGCCTATATTTCTTTAGCAGCTGAAATGCTATATCAACAGGGGGCTTTGACAGTTTTTACATCAAAACCTAAAACATGTTTTGATCTTCAAAAGTGTTTTCTTCAGAAGACAACATTTTGAAAATACTCTATTTTTACAAGTTCCAGGTAGGTAGCAATGTACAGGACTCTTGTTGTTTCTATTTTTACAAGAAATTAATTAAATGCAAAAATGGAAAAAGATGTTGTGGTTTCTTTGGTAATCTGGCGTCGGGATATTTTACAGTTCTATGCATTGATTCATGATGTAAAAAAGTTATTTTATGAAGTAAGCATGGAAAAACAGTAGGTGTAAGAGTTTTTCACTGTTCAGTGTATCCGGTTTAGTGATTCAGCCTTTCCTTTGCATACATCCAGATTCTCAGAGGCTGTTTTCTTATTTAATTTCTTACTTAATGTTTTTTTGACACTGCAGCTTAAAAATGTTATGTTCAAATTTTGTATGTCAGCATACGCTGCTAAAAATCCCTCACCCCTACTCAATGAATAATTTTGTTCCTTTTTAAGCATTTAGGACCCAATCTTATTATACTGAGTGGACCCTTGTAAGCTGTGGGTGCTCAGCATTTCATATCTGTAGAACAGAGACCTAAATTTTCTGAGCCGTATTCTGCTCTGTTAGACTTGTGTAAACTGTACTGGAAATAAATTGTGTTTTGTAGGTGTTGTCAGAGCAAAATGTGACTGTCCATTGTTTGAGTGCAAAAGAGTTCAGACTTTTACTGAAGATAACAAAAATGCTTTTGTGAATTTCAAAATAAATCATAATGCACACAAGATTGTAATTCCTAAATATAATATGTTTAGTTTTTGTGTTAGGTCATACAAGCATTTAAAAAAAAAAAAAAAAGCGTAGTACAGAAAATTGCACTTAGAGGATATTTTGCTTTAGAAGCGTTTTTTTTTTTTTTTAATTAATACCAAAAGTACTTTGATTTATTATTACTTGTAATGTACAATATTTGGCAGATTCAACTCCTTTTGAATTAGTATGCCTGAAAATACTCTTTCATATTTGTCTTCACTAGGTAATCCCTTTTGAAAAGTTGCTTAAATCACGAATATGAATGTATAGCAATATTTTAAAAATAAATTTGCTCTTATGAAAGTGTGTTGTTTTGCACTTTTTGATGAGTTGCCAGCAATTGACATTCCAGGGGATAGATTTTACATCAATGTTAGCAGTCACTATTCTTATTTAACATTATGTTGTTTAAAATATTCACAGCTGTAGAAACAACCTTTATTTTTGCCAAAGATTAGCTGTTTAAAAATTTTTTTTACTTTCCAAAGGAACTTGACTCTAGATTGTTTGAACTCTAGTTGTATTATCCCCATGGTATCCATGTAGATTAGTTTGTCAGCCCCACTTTCATCTTCAAACACATGTAGCAGCTGTCTCTTTTTAAATAGGTAACAAGAAACACACAGCTAATTTGTGATCTATACATGGAACTAGGGCTGTCAATTGCAGTTAATGCATGCGATTAACACAAAACAAATTAACTAGATGAAGAAAATCATCACAATTAATCACAGGTTTAATTGCATTGTTAATAAAAGAATACCAATTTAAATTTATTATAAATATTTTTGGATGTTTTTCTACATTTTCATATATATTAATTTAAATTAAAACACAGAATACAAAGTATATAAAGTGAGCACTACTATTTTTATTCCAAATATTTGCACTGTAAAAAAGATAAATAAAAGAAATAGTATTTTTCAATTTGCTTCATACAAGTCCACTCAGTCCAACTTCTTATTCAGCCAGTTGATAAGAAAAACAAGTTTGTTTTATGTTTATGGGAGACAATGCTGCCCACTGCTTATTATACAATGTCACCTGGAAGTGAGAACAGGCATTCGTTCACATGACGCTGTTGTAGCCGGCAGTGCAAGGCATTTACATGGTAAACATTCATATTCCCCTTCATGCTTTGATTTGTAGGCTCTGAAGTTTTACATTTGTTTTTGAATGCAATTCTGTTTAAAAAAACAACCCTACGTGTAAATTGCACTTGCATGACAGAGATTGTACTACAGTACTTGTATGAGTTGAATTGAAAAATACAATTTATTTTGTTTTATCTTTTTTACTGTGGAAATATTTATAATAAAAAATAAAGCCAGCACTGTACACTTTGTATTGTGTTGTAATTGAAATCAATATATTTGAAAATGTAGAAAAACATCCAAAATATGTATAATAAATTTAAATTGGTATTCTATTATGGTTTAACAGCATGATTAAAACTGCAATTAATCGCAACTATTTTTAATCTTGCAATTAATTGCAATTTTTTTTAATCGTTTGGCAACCCTACATGGAATGCTATTGCTGTCAGTGCTCGTTCTACAGGTGGAAAGACTGCAAGATCAGGTATAGGTGTCAAATGTGTAATTTAAACAACAACTAAATCCTTCATGTTACCATATCATCATGCTTTAAGACAAGCAGAACATCTTCCCCTGAAGTATCATTTTAAAATTTCTTCCTCCTCTCCCACCTCTCAACATATTAGGCCCCAGAATACAGAAAAAGATGCGCAGGAAAACACTAAGGCTACGTCTTCACTGATGACGGCAAATTCGCTGCCGTCAGATCAATTTCTCTGGGTTGACTGAGCGGTCAGTGAAGACCCACTCAGTCGATCCAGAATTTGATGTATTAAGACCACCTTCTCAAGTGGCATAGAGCTGTGTTGATGGCACAGTGCAGTGAAGATGGCGCGCAGAAGAGAAGCAGAGAAGTCGATGGGAGTTAGGCACGTTTTTTGCGTAACTTGAGTAACTCCAGTTGACTGCTGCCGAATCTCCAAGATAAGTGTAGACAGGGCTTAAGCAACACTTCTCATGAAGTTTATGTTAATCTGAGCTAAGGTGACCAGATGTCCCAATTTTATAGGGACAGTCCCCTGATATTCGGTGCTTTGTCTTATATAGGTGCCTATTAACCTCCACCCCCATCCTGATTTTTCACACTTGCCATCTGGTCACCCTAATCTGAACTCTGTTCTGAAAAATGATGATGTAAAAAGAATTCCCTTTTAATCAGCAGCTATATTCCTTGTTGTCTATTCACAGTACTATCTGCACATTTTAGGGACAAACATACATTTTTACTACTATTAATTTCTGTGGTAGTTATTGGAGAGAGAGCTGGCTTTCTATTCTGACTGGTGCATCAGCAAATATGGATTAAGTTCCAGTGGTCTGAGCATGTTCAGCCCTCATTTATACATCTGTAGTTTGTAATGGTTTAGTGCCCCTTTTATCCTAAGGTCAAGCCTGTGAAAAATTAACCTGCTAGCCTAGTATGTGGGCATTTTCCAATTAATAGCTCTTCTGATGTCCCCCTAAGGAACTCTTTAGTATTCTCTCTGGTGGATCTTACATTTGTCTTTGCTTCATTTTCTGTTTGTTTTCCCCCAAGAGCCTCCTTCAGTTCTATGTAGCCAGGTAAGATTATGTCAAACAGGTGAACTGAGTTGCGTATGACATTATTAATATAAGAAAATTAAAAAAGAGAGTTCCCTCATTCATTATGCAGAGACCTGCAGGAAATGAAGAAGCAAAATCTGCCTGGGCCACTACCGCAGGGTGGTGGGGCTTAGGGAAAATTAAACATGCGTATTCTGTTTGTTTTTTTTGAAAATCCTTTTTCCTTATGCTTTGTTCCTACTGTTAAGATAAAACATGTTGTTTTGAGAGAGCTGTTCTGGATTATGATATTCATCACTGGTCAGAAGTTCCAGAAGGGAAGACTTGTAGGCACTGACCCCAATTGGGCTTGCTGAATAATTATAGGTCATGCACAGGGTGCGGTAGCCAGGGGACTACATTTAAAAGTGGGAGAATTGTGGGGTTCCACTCCAGAAATGGTAAGGGTCCAAGGCCTATTATCTAAGGATATGCACTTGGGGAGATCAAGGAAGGAGGCAAAGGTGCAGCTAGCCCTGTAATTATGACAGAAACTTTCTATTTTTTGAACTTCTGGATGCTTACCTGAACCAAACGAAAACATTTGAGGTTAGTCTGCCACAGTGCGTAAAGAGCTTCCTACAAATCCTAATTATTTTCTTGGTTATTAATACTCTTAAAACTGTGCTCTGTGAGAGGTTGGATTTAAACAGTGGTGTAGTTATTTAAAAAAAAAAAAAAAAAGGGGGGGGGGGGTGGGGGGTGGGCAGGTAAAGTAACCTAAACTAAAATCCATATTCTACAAATGGGAAGTGGGTAAACCCAGTTTACCTGAGTTACCCTCAACTATACTACTGGATTTAAAAAAAAAAATTTTTTTTTAATTCCATTCCCAGCAAATACTTTGCATCTGACAAAGTGGGTTTCTGCCCACGAAAGCTTATGTCCAAATAAATTTCTTAGTCTTTAAGGTGCCACACAACTCTCGCTGTTTTGTATGCTAAGTTTTCTAACCCGGAGAGAATTTCTGTTGTAAGGACCGTTGGGGCAGAATTCTTGTCTGCAGTATCCTTTCCCTTTGGCTCATTCCATAATCTGTTAGATGTTCATACAGTGTCAGTCTCTTCACATATAATGCAAGTAGCTTCTCCTCTCTTATTCTTGCCATATGGGAAACCCTTTCTATAGTATCTATTTCAGCTTCATTCTGTCTCCTTTTAAATCATGTATTTTCCAGTGTGCATGCCTCTTAATTTAGCTCTCCTTTTGGTCTCATGAGTGAATGCCTTAATTTATTCCCTATGCCATATCTTCACACCATTGGTTCTTTTCTTGGTGGTGTTTATCTCGGTAAAGTATTTTAGGGCTACAGTGGGTGTGAAAGGCTCTAAATGATGTTAGATTTATCAAATCGGGACAGGTCCATAGTTACAACCTTAACTGTTACGTCACAAACGATTCTGTCTTAGTGGATAGTGAGATAACTGACAAAAATGTAATCTGCAGTGGTTGATATACTGCAATTTAATATTTTAATGCCATTTTTAATACATACAATGACCATAGTGCTTTCTAAATTAGCTTATGCACCACTGAAAAGAGCCCTATTAAGGGATGATTTAGCCAATAAAGAGTCATGGAAGAAGTGGAGTCATAGGAATGTAAGAGTGGGCATACTGGGTCAAACCAATGGTCCATTTAGCCCAATATTCTGTTTTCTGACAGAAGCTGGTGCCGGATGCTTCAGAGTGAGTGAACAGAACAGGACACTTTATCGAGTGATCTATCTCCTAATCATCTAGTCCCAGCTTCTAGCAGTCAGAGTTTTAAGAGCACTTAGAGCAAGGGATTTCGTCCCTGACCATCTTGGCTAATAGCTATTGATGGACCTATACTGTGGAATATAGAACAGAACATTCTATTTAATTAGATGGATTTAAAACTCTCTTGCACTCCTCAGTACTTTAGACAAACTCCAGCTGAAATTACTAGATGGACAGAGGGGTTGCAGGATCTGAGTGACTCCAAGACACTAAAGGACCAGGCTGAAGGCTGCAAACAGGACTTGGCTCTTGAGAATTGCATTTTTTGACTGAGATGGATTGAAACAATCTGGGATGTGCATTCTGGTTCACTGTAAGTTAGGGATAGGCTAAAGCTGCAAAATTCTAGTTCAACTTTAAATTTTAGACATTTTATAGTTCAGGGGGGTTGGTTTGGCTCATTATAAATAAAAGAACCATCTGTGAAAGCCAAATTTCATCTTGCATTTTGATACCTCTTTTTCCCTCTCTCTCACCTCCCCTAAGTTATGATCCTGGGTTTAATTTGGTCTTCAGTATTATAAATGGAGTTTGGCTAATTTCTGCTTCAGTGAAATTTGGTTTCTATATATACGGCAGTCAGCTTTTTGAAATAATAAGCCACATAATGCTGATTAATCTGGTATTGTATACTATAAATTGAACAGAAAATGGGGAAGTCAGTTCTGTAAAAGTAGAAGGTCAATCCTTGAGGGAGTTGGTTAAGGAAGCTTAATGCTTAAATTAAAGTGATAACTGTAGGCTCAGAGTGTAATTACCTCAACCTGATTTCTGCTGCTTAGAAGAGCACAAATTGGAGGAAAAACAATTTGTAGAGATTTTTTTTACACCCTCAATGTGTACCAGACCATGAAAAATTAGTAATTACTTCGGTGTCAGAGGACCATACCGTATCTTGACGAGTTTCATTACCTTGTTAATTTAGAGATCTTTTTGGTAAGAATGTTTTCTTTCATTGAGCTCTCTGATAACAGCATGATTGTGGAGAAAGAAAGGACCTGGGATTCCATTGTGAATGTATATTAGAGTAATTAATTCTGGCCAAAATAAACTGTGCTGATTTGTAAGCCAGTAAGGGTACAGAAAGTGCGGGTAAAAATCGGCAAAACGTAGATTAAGCATCAATTCTGTTCTGTAGAAACTTTTCTGGCTGTTGTCCATATGGTGTTGGACACTTCCAACTTAGTTGAAAGTTACGGGCTGAAAACAGTTTGACAGTGAAAAATTATTAGTCATCAGAATTGCACTAATGGATGGTCTTCAGTTCAGAGCCTAGTAGATTAATGGCATGTCAAATTTATATCACACGTTGCAGAGTTTCAAGCTATTGTTACAGAGATAATGGAGGGATGGATATAAATTACTTGTTCTTATTGGTACATTTTCATTTTCCCTTGTAATTGTTGTCTTAACTGTGTAATATATAAAAAATGAAGTGCCTTTTTGTTTTCCACATACTGAACTAAATTAAAATAGAGAAAAGGGAAAACTTATGGGATAGTAGCATTAAAATGTTGAAGAAAAGTGAAGAAATATAGCTTAAGGGCGGAATTTTGAAAAGCATCCAAATGATTTAGGCGCACAAGTCTGATTGAAAGGCCATTTGTAGTGTTTCAAAATCCCACACTGAATTCCTACTGTGGGATCAGCTGTGTATGACATTTCCTAGAGAAGAGTGTGGAACACTTTCTAGACAAATAACTAACTTTTAAAAGTAGTAGTTATTGATGATCACATTCCTCTTTCCTTGTGTGATATAATATAGTGGTTGCATCCAGCTGAGGCACTTGAAATGAAAATTTCATCTTAACACCACTCTTGAAAGGATCTGGCATCTGGGCTTTTTAAGTAACATGGCTTTGATTCAATAAATTGTGTATATAGCATTGTGAACTGGGTTTGATTCTATCTGTATACTTGACGTTCTGGAACTCCCTCTGCCTAGCAGAGTTCACAACTGGCAAATTAAATGTCAAACTTTGAAGGAGGAACTGAACAAAAATGGGATTATCGTTATTTATGATTTGTACTACAGTAGCAGGTAGAAGCCCCTACTGAGTTCAGGATTCCATTGTGTGCCATAAATAGTCATGGTAAGAGTCAGTCCCTACTCCAGAGTTCACATTCTAGACAGTATGCAGTGGTGTTATAGCCAGGTCTGTCCCAAGATATTGGAGAGACAAAGAGGGTGAGGTAATATCTTTTATTGGACCGACTTCTGTTGGTGAGAGAGGCAAACTGCTAAGCCACACAGAACTCTTCTTCAGATTTTGGGAAGGTGCTCCCAGGGTTACAGCAAAATGCAAGGTGGAACAGATTGTTTATCATAAGTAGTTAGCAAGTATTGTAAGGGACCATTGAAGGTAGAGTGGCCCATTAATACTTGTACTTCATCTGATAAAAAGAGGACATTAATGAGTGACAGATGGTTGTTATAATAAGCCATAAGCCATCCAGTGTGTCTGTTCAGTCCATGATTTTTAGTGTCTAGCAGAGTAATAAATTTAAGTTTCCAGGCTTGTCTTTTGAAAGTATTGTGCATGTTTCCTTTGAAGAAGAGGACTAATATATAGTGATTGCTAGAGTGAAAAGTATTCACCCACAAGTGACGGTGTTTTTTTACTTTTATCATTTTCCTGTGTGATTTCATTCGAGACTATCATGATTATCTGGTTTCACCCACATATTTGTTATTGGGGCATTTAGTGCACTGGATGAGGTAGACCATATATTGTGATAGGCATGTATAGGACACAGGGATCTTGAAAGATTTATTGTGAGGGGTGTTGATCATTGTAGCCATGGAGATATGTCTACAAGTTTTGTCAGATCACATTGCATTTTGCTGTAACCCTTGGAATATTTTTCACAGACCTGCGTGGCTCGAAGGCTTGTTTCTCTCTACAACAGTAAAAGATATTACCTCATGCACCTTGTGTTTCATATTCTAGACAGCACAGACAAAAGGGTGCAGAAAGGACTATTATCCTACTGTACAGAGGGGAAGTTAATGCATGGAGAGAGTAAGTGATTTGCTGAGTGTCACACAGGAACTCTGTGCCAGAGCCAGGAATTGTTCCTAAATCTTTGTTCCTTAACTACAAGAACAACCTTCCTCTCTTGGACGGATGGCAGTTTTAACATGCAGCCTTCTACTCTGCTGATTTTTAGATCCTTTTTGTTTTCTTATTGCTTGTTTCTCCCCCTCCCCGTCTTGTATAGGAAGGCATGATGGCTTACTAGACCTATTGAAACAGAAATCCTTTTCTCTTGGTCCAGCAGAGCCTGGATTTGTTGAATTTGAGGGCATACAACAAGGTCAGTGTGTTCCATCAGGCTTTTCTACAGGATATGTTCAATAGGGTGAGAGTGAGTTGGGCTGGGGAGATCATCTGGGTGAATAGTGACTAGTGGATTCTGAGGGGGCAAAACTTTCTTTGGCTTGGACTTGAGTTCTTGTTGATATGAATATAACTGGAATTTGTTCATGTATTTTTTTTATAACATGTATAGTGTCTTTAGGTTTGGCGAGAGCTTTAATGAACTGAATAAATAATTAATAGATTCTTTATTTTCCCATATGTTAGTGATTATTTATTTGAATAATATGTTCTTCATGACTGAAGAGCGTTGTCATTCCAAAATAATCGCAAAACAATATTTTTCTCCCAAACCTAACTAGAAATGTAAAAATCAGATAGATATGTTTAAAATCTGGTGGTCCCTTGACCCAGTTACATACAGTAGGTAACATTTGTGATGTGGTTAGAAACCCTATGGTGACTGTGTAGCCGGGTTAAAAGTCAATCACAACATAATTAGGTCATGTCCACCCTACACAAGTTAAAAGTATTTGAAACAGGTGCCCTGTCACTCTCACTGTTGTTTATATTATAAAAGATCTATCTTGGGTGTATTTTTAAAATAATAAATGTAAAAGTTGCCTAGCAGTATTCTTAATGATGTGAGTAACAACCAGGTTCAATCTGCCAAACCATTTGTTGATTTGCTGCACTTCAGCAGGTGACTTAACTTTTGTTTCAATTTCCTCATTGGTAAAATCTCCATAATAACTACCCAACTTTGTAAAGTGATTTGAGATTTACTGATAAAAGACACTACATAAGTGTAAATTTATGGTTGTGATGATTATTTTACAGAGATAACTGTATATGTGTAATAGGAATGTATTAAAGGAGGAGTTTCAGAAGAAGTTGAAAATGTAAATGTTGTCTGGTTTAAATGCATTTTGGATTTGTATGTCAACTGATTGCAAAACTTTGTTAAGATGCCTTTATCCTCTTCCTGGTGTAATTTTAGACATGGTCTGAAGAAGGCACAGCTTGGCTTATTTTTCACTACTGTTGAAGTCACTGGGAGCTATGGGTGGTTAGTGCTGAAAATCAATTCCACATGTCTCAATAGATTTGTAAGATTGCCTCTTTATTTTGGCTTTCAAACCACATGAAAACAGTGTTTACTAACTAAAGAGAAATTTGTCAGGAGTATATCCACTTCAAACAAAGCAGTAGGGTAGCTAAGGTGTCCCTTTAGCACTTGAAGTTTGTGTGGCTATTTTCCTCCCACTCCCTCCCCACCCAATATTGATCTGGAGAGTCTGACAGCTAAGAATGTAAACAGTAAATACGTTCCTTGTTTCATCTTGCAGGCCCAAACGGCAACAACAGAAAAACTTTTCCCTGTTTCCTTCCACGAAAGGCTGGAATTTCAGAGGGGTAAGTTTGGTGGGTTTTTATTCTTCTATGTATGTTCTCCCCATCATACACTTCTGCTAAACTTCACCACAATTCACTTTCCACTTAAAAAATGTAAGGAGTGGGTATTCGATTTATGGTAAAATAATTAGAGAGGAGGTTTCAAGTTTACAAGACATTAAAGGCATCCACAAATAAAACTTTCATTTGTGGAAGTTGCCTAATTTAAAGCAATGTCAGTGATCAGGTGTTTATGGCAACTAGAGCTGAGTGACCTATTCATATTAATGGGATTTTCTTGTAAAATTTGGCTATTTTCATGTGTGAAAACCTTCAGTGAAATTGAAGCAATGGCATTATTTTTAATTGCATTTTTCATTATTTGGGAATTTGTTAAAAAACAAAATCTAAAGCCATCTTTTTATTGATAATTTGCACATGTAAATTTCAGATAAGTACAGTTAGACAACAATAACAAAAACGCATGGTCTAATAGATTATGCAGGACGTTGGGAGCCAAGAGATCTTAAGTTATTTTACTGTTCTGCCAGTGATTGGTCTGAGCAAGTCACTTAACTTCTGAGTCTCAGTTTCTCTTTAGTAAAATGGAGGAAAACAATAAATATTTAAGAAGATAAATACAGTTAATACAATCTCTGCTCTTTTTCCTGAAAACCATTTGATAGTTGTATTAATAGAGTTTATTGATCCTTTTATCTATTCTTTTGTTGAGTTACAAGTAAGATATAACTCAGAGGAGGTCACAACCTTTACCTTTTGACTTTTGATTGGAAAACTAGTGTGGCTTCTTTTTTCTTCAGTCACAGGTGTTCCCAGACAATAGTCCAGCCAAAAAGGATACTGAAAAGTAAACTGAAAGGTTAATACTTGCTAAGGCAGCAGAAAGTGTTTATTAATGTCTGCTGTAGCTCTCTCAGATGTGCAGCAAGTCACTTTCTTCAAAGGATGCCATTTAATTTTTACCTACAAATGCTTTTAAAGTGATTTGATTAAATATTAAAAAAGATATACATTTGTTGCAGTGATGGTGATGATCCTGGATAGGTAGGTGTGTGTGTGTGTGTGTGTGTGTGTGTGTGTGTGTGTGTGTGTGTGTGTAGTAGCTTGATGGAAGGTCAGGTAGAAAGATTTGTGTGTCACATACAGTATTTTATTAATTTAGGCGCTAGTTCAACAAAGTATTTAAGCACATATTTCACCGCTATTCAGCAAAGCACTGAAGCATGTGCATGTGCTTAAATGTTTTGCTAAATAGGGATTGGATACTGGCAGCTTAAGGTGTATATTTTAAATAGTGGATTTTTTAAATTGTTAGTAATGATACCTTTATATAATTAAAACTAAAATAATGTGATAAATTTCTCTCAATTTCCATCATTTTTATTGTCTATTTACATTTGCATTGCATTCAGTTTGGACAATGTAAATAAACTAGTCAGTTTCACTCTTGTTGGTAGCCAATTTTGTGTTTTCATAATTTGGCTGTGACACAACAGGATGCTGGAATATTGGGGTTATAAATGTTGCAGAGGAGTGGTGTTCTCTTAAATAAGCTTCCTTGCAAAACTAAAAATATGGAACCATTTCTACAAAATAAAACCTGTTCTGAAATTTGGGACTATAATAATTTGGGGAATCTGTCTATGTATAGTTTACGAATTCTGGTTGATATGAAATTGTTGAATCATAAAAGCCTCAGTGGATGTGGAGTCAGCCATCTGCTGTCTCAGCTGTTGCAGGTCCCTCCTAGGACAGGTGCTGTCATCCGTCCGTTTCTTTGGGACAATGGGTAGCTGCTGTTTAACATCCTCCTGAGTTACTTTTGGAATGGAAAATGTTGCATCATCATCTATGACTACATCATGCTTTTTCCCAAATACAGAACAGAAATGTTTATTGGCTACTTGGCAATTTTGATGAAAATGATTGTGAAATGATAGATTTAATGATTCCAAGGAAAGGAGGGAGTGAGAGCAGCAGAATAAGGACAACAGACTTCAGAAAAGCTAATAATCTCAAAGAAATGGCAGGTCAAGTCCCATGGGAAGAAATCTAAGGGATAAAAGAGTTCATGAGAGCTGTTAGTTTCTCATGGAGATATTATTAAAGCACAACTGCCAATTATCTTGATGTGAAGGAAAAATAGGAAGGCTAGTAAAACGTGCAAGATGGCTCTATCAGGAGCTTTCAATTACCCAAGAATCAAAAAGGAATCCAACAAAAAATGGAATCTTGGACAGTTTACTAAGGTGGAATTCAGAAGAATAGCACAAGCATGTAGTGACAAAAGGCACTTAGAAAGGCTAAGGCACAAAATGAGTTACGCCTAGCAAGGAACATAAAAGATGATAGGAAGAAGCTCTTTAAATACACTAAGAGCAAGAGAAGGACTAAGATAAGTATAGTATAGATCCTCTCCTTAGTGGGGAAGGATAGCTAATCCTGATGACATCAGGGAGGCTGAGGTGTTTAATGCCTACTTTGCTTTAGTCTTCACTAAAAAGGTTAATGGTGACCAGATACTCAACACAATTAATGTAATAAGCCAGCACGTGGCACCTAAAGTGTGAGCACCCAAGTCCTGGAGGATCAACGGTTTGAAGGGTCGAGATGATAGAGGATTTTGTGGTAGTTGAGAGGAACTTGAGGGCAGATGCCATTGTTGTTGTAGTGTCTGCAGTTGGGGGGACTTGTGACAGACACTAACAGACTGACTTCTCAGAACTTTTAACTTAAACTCGCAGGTATCCTGATGGAAGGTGAAGGCTGAGTAACTGATCAGTAGCATTCCACCAGGCTGGCGTCTCAGCTTTATGTGCAGTGCTGGTGGGGTTAGAGGCCTTGGGTTGATAGTGAAGGTTTTGGGCACATACGGAGGTGAGGGAGGGGACTGTGCTTCTGTTTCACTGTTGTTGAATTCCCTTAAGTTTTCCACCCATCTGCATTTTGGCTCATTGATCTATCCCCATTCTCCTGCTTAATATTATTGTATATACATGAAAATCACTCCGTGTGTAATTGGGTTTTGTATCAAGAGTTTCCAGACCCACAAAAGCAAAGAGGGAAAACGCTTGATCCAGAGAGGAATAAGTAGCATGCTACTGCAGGGCACCTGTGTCCAGCACAGAAGAGTGGAGGTGGATGGGGTGGCACAATATTAACAGCACAAGGGAAAGAATGCAAGCCAAAACAGGGAAAGAACAGGGTAAAGAATATTTTTGTAAGTTAGATGTACTCAAGTCAGCAGGGCCTGATGAAAGTCATCTTAGGGTTCTTTAAGGAACTAGCTGAAGCAATCTTGGATCTGTTAGCAATTATCTTTGAAAACTCCATGGAGGACGGGTGAGGTCTCAGAGGACTGAAGAAAAATAAACATAATACCTATCTTTAAAAAGGGAAACAAAGAGAGCCCAGGGAATTATATACCAGGCATCTTAACTTTGATACCTGGAGAGATACTGGAACAAATTACTAAGCAATCCCTTTGTAGCACTTAGCGGATAATAGGGTTATAAGGAATATCCAGCATGGATTTTTCACAAATAAATTAGTGCTGAACCAACCTAATTTCCTTCTTTGACAAGGGTACTGGCCTAGTGGATGCGGGGAAGCAGTAGATGTGATATATTTTGATTGTAGTAAGTCCCTCATGACATTCTCATAAGCAAACTAGGAAAATATGATCTAGATGAAATTACTATAAAGGGATTGCACAACTGTTTGAAAGACCGTACTCAGAGTAGTTATCAATGGTTCACTGTCAAGCT
This sequence comes from Emydura macquarii macquarii, assembly GCF_026122565.2. NCBI lineage: Eukaryota > Metazoa > Chordata > Testudines > Chelidae > Emydura > Emydura macquarii. The sequence goes on along the minus strand of NW_027131105.1, from coordinate 11,702,590 downwards.
GGAAGAGTGTATGTAGTGGGATTCCACAGAGGTCAGGCATGGGTCTGATAGTACTCAATATTTTCATTAATGACTTGGATAATGGAATGGAGAATATGTTTATAAAATTTGTGGATGATAACAAGGTGGGAGGAGTTGCAAGGACTTTGGAGGACAGAATTTAGAACTACCTTCACAAATTGGAGAAGTGGTTTGAAATTCAGTGAAGACAAGTGCTAAGTGCTTCACTGAGGAAAGAAAAATCAAATGCATAACTGCAAAATGGGGAACAACTGGCTAGGTGTTAGTACTTCTGAAAAAAATTTGAAGGTGGTAGTGGATCACAAATTGAATGAGTCAACAATGTGATGCGCTTGCAAAAAATGCATATATCATTGTGGGATATATTAACATAAGTGTTGTATATAAGACATGTAAGGTAATTGTCCCACTGTACTCAGCACTGGAGTGGCCTGAGCCAGAATACTGTGTCCAGTTCTGTGCACCACATTTTAAGAAAGATGTGTACAAATTGGAGAGAGTCCAGAGGAGAGCAACAAAAACGATAAAAGGTTTAGAAAATTTGACCTATGAGGAAAGACTAAAAAAATGGGGAATATTTACTCTTGAGGAAAGAAGATAGAGGGGGGGACCTGATAAGTTTTCATTTACATTAAGCCTGTTACAAAGAGGGTGGTGATTGGTCGTTCTTCATGTCCACTGAAGGAAGGATAAGAAGTAATGGGCTTAATCTGCAGTAAGGGAGTTTTTGCTCAGATATTAGGAAAAAAATTTCTAGCTGTAAGTGTAGTTAAGCTCTAGAATAGGTTTCAAAGGGAGGCTGTAGAATCCCCATCACTGAATATTTTAAAGAACAGATTGGACAAACACCTGTAAGGGAGGTCTAAGTTGATTTGGTCCTGCCTCAGTGCAACAGGCTGGACTTGATATCCTCTTGAGGTCTCGTCCAGCCCTACATTTCTATGATTCTACTTCTGCCTTTTCTGTATTATTATTGATGATTTTACCACTCCATCTAGTAATGTACCAATACTATTGTTAGGATTTTTTTCTTTCTAAAATATTTTTTAAAACTCCTTATTGTCCTTAACTCCACTGGCCATTGAGTTCTCCTTGCATCCTTTTGCTTCCTTTTTCAATTTTCTACAATTCCTAACTTTTGATTTATATTCATTACTATCAACTTCTCTTTTCTTCCATTTGTTACATCTATATCTGTGTGTATTTATGTATAATATATATATATATACACACATACTTTTACTACCCCTCTATGACAGGTTGGTTTTTTTTAACCAATGAGCCCTTCTTTCTCGATTTGTGGGTGTTACCGGGCTGTCCTCTCTGGCCTGGCTGCTGGGGCCCTCCCTCAGGTCCAGACTCTGGGAGAGGCCACAGTGCCTTCCAAACAGGGGGAACAGTTAGCTCTCTGAGGGGGCCTAGCCCGGCCCTCCGGCAGGGCGGGCAGCCAAGCAGTCTATCGCCCCGGCCCTCCGGCAGGGCGGGCAGCCAAGCAGTCTATCGCCCCGGCCCTCCGGCAGGGCGGGCAGCCAAGCAGTCTATCGCCCCGGCCCTCCGGCAGGGCGGGCAGCCAAGCAGTCTATCGCCCCGGCCCTCTGGCAGGGCGGGCAGACAGTGGGTCCGCTCTCGGGAGCGGTCGGGAGAAGGAGGCTCTCCCGGGGTGGCTAGGGAAGGGGAAAGGGGAACGCAGGCCCACCCATCTCCACTGCATCCCAGCCCGGGCCCTAGTGGCAAAGGCGTTGCCACTCAGTCAGGGGGGCTCCCGCCGCAACACGCCAACAGGGCTTCCCCCTGTCCCAGCCACTGACAATGACTGTCCCTGGGCCACTTCCTCCCCATACTCCCCGGTACCTGACTCATCCGGGTCACTGGGGCACTCCATCCGGGTAGGCCCACCAGTCCCTCCTCGTCCATGGGCGGCAATGCGGAGAGCTCCTCTTCGAGGGGCAGCTCCTCTAGGTCATTGGGCGTGGGGAATGGCTCAGTTTCCGGCAGCTCCTCCAGGTCCTGTCCCAACTCAGTGGGCTCGGCGGCCGGTAGCTCCTCTAGGTCCTGTCTGGCCTAGGGGGTATCTTCCACCTGGGTTGCTCCGGGGGCTCTGCCCAGTCCCGGGGCTCCGGTGGCTCGGTCCAGTCCTGGGGCTCGGGTACCTCAGCCCAGTCTCTCTGACTGGGTTGCCTCGTCCAGCTCCGTGAAGGCCCAACCCAGTCTCCGGGGCTGGGGGTTGTTGGAGGCTCTGCTCCGGCCTAGGCCTCCGCCAGTGGGGCAGCACATCTGTCTCTGGCAGTGGTCTCTCCCAGACTGAGCTCTGGGACCTGTCCTTTATACTGCCCCTTCCTGTAGGGGCTCTGCCCCGCTGCCGCTGGTTGGGCTGGCTGGGCAGTCCTATTACGGCCCGGTCCCTCGGTTGCCAGTCAGACTTGTCTGCTGGGCCTGGTTTGGTCCACTCAGGCTGCTGGGGCCCTCCCTCGCGTTCTGCCTCCAGGGGAGGCCACAGCACCTTCCTACAGTGGGATTGTGGCTTTTGGGATATTTTTGAGCATCCAGTAAAGTATTCTTAAACAATTTCCAATTAGCAGTCACATTTTTTCTGTTTAAATTTTCCTCCCTGCTGATTTGGCTCACAATTGTTGTCAGCTCTGTGAAATTGACCCTTTTAAGGAACCAAGGATGCACGTTACTGGACAGAACTTTATTCTGTTTGTAGATAACAAATATGATCAAGTCATGATCACTTATACCTAAGCTACCACTAGTTCTGTGATCAATTCTTCATCTGTCAAGATGAGGTCTAATATAGAATTGCCCTATGTTGGATACAACACTTTTTGAGTTAGGAAATTGTCATCTATAATATTTAGAAATTCCAAGGATGTGTTAGTACTGGCAGCAGGAGACCTCAAGCATTTTGTGGTGGTAATTTTTAATAAAATCCATACGAGACCACAGTTACAGCACCATATACTAATTTCTTGGAAAAGTTTGGACTAAATACATTAAATGGTAAAGGAAAAAACTGGATCAGTAATTCACCTGACTTGTCTGGACACTGAAATACATAGACAATTAAGCACTGGACAAGAGAGCCAACTTTCTTTCAGACTTTGCAACTCTTCGGCATCTTTGATAGATGGAAAAAGTGTGTTCTGAAAAAAGCCTAGTGAACTGACTTCAGGTCACTAAGGGTTTATGATACTGGTGGTGAATAATAAAAAATAATGTTGATGTCTTTTCAAACAGGAGTAAAATTCTAACTGAGTAAAAGGAAGAGTTGAATTAATGTTGATGACAGAACAGTGAGTTAGGTGCTGTCACCTTTGGGCATATCAAACAAATCTCTGAGGAGCTCTTGAAATTTGTTCAATCAATGCTGCTGATTTGTTGAAAATTTTTATCCTATTTCTAGATGACATGCTATATAAAATGATTTCAACAATCCCAAAGCACCAAGATAACCGAAAGTGGCAAAGGCATGAAATAAAAATACTGTGCTCACTTCCCAATCTTCATTTGACAGTCAGTTTGATAGTTGAAAATGTTTCTGTCTGGTGCAAATAAAGTAGGTCTGTTTAAAAGCATCAATCCACATACACCAAACCTCAAAGTGAGATAAAGAGGGCCCAGATGTTAAACATTTACCAAGGGAAACGCCTCTTCGAGTCTATTTTCTCGTATACGTGAATTTATCTTATCAGGGGAAACTTTTTCCCCCAAAGCTGATAGCAATCAACATGAGCCCTGTAGGTAGATGCCAAAAATCTTCATATTTCTATTTCTTAATAGGAAGTTCCATGACTAAAATAGTCAAAACTGTGTGTGTGCGTGTGTGTGTGAGAGAGAGAGAGAGAGAGAGAGAGAGAGAAACTGGCTGAGACCAGCTGAGGTCCTACACTGAACCTGATGGCATTTCTTTGTCTTCTGTCTGTCGTGTAATGCAATAACTTTAGAACACTGCACTGAATCAGTTCCAAAACTTCAGGGAATGTTTTAGGAATCAGTGGGCTGAACCCTATGTTTTTTGGTGAAAGTCAGAAAACCTGATGCTGCAGATAGAGGAGTCTCTCTGGTGCTCGCTGCCCCTGCCTATACATATCAGAGGCAGCAGTTTAATTTGCTCTGTGCGGAGATTATGTAGCCAGGGGTCTAACAAACATAAGGGAGCATTAGAGGAAGAGTTTTAGGGGGGGGACTGGGGACACGGGGGGAGGTGAGCAGAATGTGGGAGAGGAAGTGTGAACCTGGAAGGAGAGGAGAAAAAAGCGGTGGTGGAGGGAAGCACCAGAGACCAAAGGGATGAGGTGGTGGTGGGGAAAGCTGGGACCCAGAGAAGGAGGGAGCAGGCAGCAGGAACCTGGATGGGACTGACAAGGGAGCAATGGTAGTAGGGAGAAGAAGCAGGGAGTATTTAAAAAAATGAACTCTGGGTTTATCAGATCAATCTCTGGAAATACTCATTCTGAAAAGAAAAGGGCCCCAGCTCTGTGTGTGGGTGTGGGGGAAACTATTTCCAGCCACAGCTTGGGGGTGGCTAATGGAGGGTTCTGGTGGGGGAACTTCTTAGAATGGGGCTAACCTGAAGAGCCAGGTTAATGAGTGACTGTAGGGTAAAGGAAAAAGCAGCTCTGAGTGCAGGGGCTAGAGTGTGTGTCTAAGTCCACGATCCTCATCTCTGTCCCCCCTTTCCAGGATCCCATTATCTCTCTCCCACTTCCCATAATCACCTCCTCTCATAAACCATTGCAGGCACAAGAATCTCGCTAATATCTCTTGCTGCTGCCTCTGTATCATAAGCAGCAACTTAATATGGTGCCCTCCTTTTATTTAGGGTTGCCAGTTTTGGTTGGACGTATTCCTGGAGGTTTCATTGCATGACATATCTTTAATTGAAGATTAATCTTTAATTCCTGGAGACTCCAGGACAATCCTGGAAGGTTGGCAACCCTAGTTGGGTGTACAGCTCAGCCTATGCAAGCAACTAAGTATGCCACCCTCTAGTAAAATATACACACACCACACACAAACGTGTACTGACACTTAATATATTATTAAAATATAAAAACATATTACATACAAAAACACAAAAAAATTAAGGTTGCAGAATTGAAGCACTCAACGCTACAAAATGTCATGCTTAAGGTTGACTGAGCCTAATTTGGCTCCCTCGTGTGTGTACGTTATGATTTCAGTCTAATTACATTATCTTGTACTATTTTTTCCATACTCATAGAAATCAGTGGGAAGGTTATCAAGAAGATGTGAGATGGAAGCAGCCAAAGAATCTGCCTTACCTTCTCAACTTCATTTTCTTTTTTTCCAAAAAGGTCCTCCAGGATCTCCCGTTTTCTCTATCACCTTTATTTTAATTTCATTTTCTATACTCTCCATTTTAAATCAATGGTGGTCACATCTCACAGAGAGGAAGTCACGGTCTAGACTCTGGATGATTGTTTTAATCATTTAATTTAAAAAGAAAAGATACAGACATCGTGAGGATTTGTGGAATCTTTCTTTATAGCTCATGCGTTCTGGTTGATAGTATAAAGTTGTTCTTATGAAACAGCTGTATTTTTGAATACCTGTATGTGGTTTTCATCCTTGCTGGCATGGACCATTTGTGCATTGCACTTCCCAGACCAGAAACAATTCTGGCAGTGGGCAAAGAAGTAGAGCGATCAGTACTAGTCTTAGGGTTTAGGCCAGTGCTTTAACTTTTTTGGTCATATCCCCTTACCCGTAGTGCAGTCTATCCGCACACCCTAGGAATCGCAGCTGTGGTCAGAGCTATGAACCAGGGGCCTCAGGTGGGGCCGGAACTGCAGCTAGGGCCAGGGCCAGGGCTGGAGCCGTGACCAGGAGCCTGGCTGGAGCTGCGGCTGGAGCTGTGGCCAGGAGCAGGGGAGAGGCTGGGACCAGAGCTGGGGCTCCGTGGGGGGGGTGGAGCGGACCTAGGACTGGGTGGCGCTCCCTCCCCGTCCCTTAGGGGAGCTGGCCCGAGACTTGCCTCCCCCACCCCCAAATGTTGCTCTGTGCCCCCCTAGGGGGATGTGCACCACAGTTTGGGGACCACTGGGTCTGGCAGTTGGAGTGTGAGTTCTTAGTTCTCAGGAAGGGGTCCTAGACAGAGGATCTGCAGCTCAAGTGTGTGCTTAGGGAACCCAAGCCAAAGGCAATCCCTGGACTTGGTTCAGACTCTGGAGGCTCAAAGCACTCTGGGTCAGCAGTTGGATCCCACCCAGCAGTTGGGTGAGTGTCCAAGCGGGGGAACTCAGTTAGGTTTGTGACAGATGGGTTTGCTGTGGAGAAGTTACTAGAAGACCAAGGGGTTGGGGAGAATTGTTGCCTGATCGGTGAGGAACAAAGGGTTTGTGGGAATGATTGGAAACGACCATCATTTCATCCCTGCTTATCACTGAGATAAGTATGGAATGGACACATTCTGTTCAACAAAAAACTAATACAATCTCCTGCATTTTTTAAACAAACATCTGGAATATTACGTTATTGGTTTCTCTCTCTTCCTTCCCTTATGCACCCAAATTGACTGAAAAACCTCACTGCTCAAATTAAATGAATAGTGAAATCTAAACCAACATTTCTGCTTGAAATATTTTTAGAGGCATGCGTTTGGTGTGCGATTGCCTGAAGATTAGAGATAATTTATTGCAGCGTGGTTTCTCTTTATTTCCTCCTTTTTTCCATTTCCTTTTTAGTTTTGCAAAAGTATTTAGCTAACCAAGCTGCAGATGCTGCCACCTGTGAGCAAAGCCAGTATAATTTATTAGATGCCTGACATAAAAATGTGCTAAACATAATAAGGTCAATTTTTGATTCATAAGCAGTTTGTCTGCCTTATTTCAAGTCTGTGGGGAAAAGGTAGCTTGCATGCCAAATGGGATAAATTCCACACTTCTCAGACAGTATTTACAAAAAGCCTACATGTATTTTGTGCAAGTTGGGTGACTTCAATTATTCCCATAAGGAAACAAATCTAAGCAAGGTAAAAGTTAGTAAGAAATTATTTTTTAGCTCTGACTGGCAGGTTAGTTACATAAAAAACTTTTCCACAGAGATCAGCCACCTGTTCTTCTGTGCTCCTGGTTCCTATAGTAGTTTAACACTTGATTGTACTTAATGCATTTATCTATTGATTTTTATCTATTTAACAGTCTTATTCTTGTTGTTTAGTCAATAGGGGCAAAATTTGAGTAATATCAGACTGGTCTCACTTGAGATGTATTATGAGTAAAATTATATGCTAGTGGTTCCAGTTCAAAAGTGCTACAATGCCCTGTTATTCCACTGTTACAAAGAAGAATATTGTAAATGGTAAACATCAACAAGACATTTTTGTTATAAAGTACAGTATGAAGTAAAATGCTTCAATATCTTTCTATGACTCTTTTTTGTATTTATATGTATTTTGTGTGCATGGTTTTAGTATGCTGTCTTTCTACGGGAAAGTGATCCTTTAGGATTTATCTACACAGGGAAATTGACCAGCATAACTATAGTGGATAATTAGCAGCTCCCCATGGGCTTTAATTTGAGTTGCTTAACTGGAGTTAAAAGATGAGCGCTAGATCTTTGTTTCTGTTTTAATCCCGGTTATCTTAAGTAGGGTAGCTCACCAGAGTTATGAACACACGTTTTTGCAGTGTAGGCATATATTAAGAGCTGCTGCACTGACACCTAAGCACTCTTGGGTGGACATGCTCTGCACTTAGGGTCTAGCGTAGGCCAGCTCAGAGATGGAGTTTCCCCAAAGTCTTATGTAGTGTAGGGAAGCTTCATCAGAGATTGTTGAAAGGGACAGTTCGGTGGGACCTGGAGAATTTTCTCATTTGTGCTAACAAACAGAATGCACATGATCGTTTGGTCTCATGATGGAAGAAGCCAGACAAACTCTTTGCACTCTACCACCCACATATGCTAGTCAAGTGTATCACATACTGTGAAATTAAGCTGAGGAAACATTTTATAGTGCAGTAGGCTGTTTGGGAAGAACAACAACTTTCTCTTCCTTGTTTCTGATAACCCGAATTTTCCTTTGGGTATAACAAATGGGTCACTGACTCCATGTGTTTACAAGGTAACTATAATAGAGACATTGGTTACAAATTTGCCACACACAACAAACTGTTTACAAACTTGCTGATTAGAGCTGTGATTGCAGTATATAGATAAACTAGACACTGGTTTTTATTTAGTAAAGTACTGGTCTTGATATCTGCTTTCTTAATCTGTGGAAGGAGTTTTAATTTTATTTGTTTTTGGTTTTTGTTGTTGAACACTCTAAAAGACTTATTGTTGATTAATCACTAGACTAATTTCTACTGTAACAGTAAGGTTTATGTTGGCAAGTGAGAGGAGATGCTATCAGAAATTCATTGTGTGGCATTTGCGTAACTGGATAGCAGAGTCCAGCTACAGTTCCAAAACACATATTAGATTAGCTGTACTTTTTAATATATACACTGAATTGGAAAAAAGCAGTTCACCATGACAAATAACAGACAGTGTTGAAGTTGTTAATGCATTATTCCAAAGTAGTGTGTTGATTCATTTTAGTTACCATGATAATCCCAGTGTACTCAACAAAGTGTGACATAAATATTTAGCTTCAGCCAGGATATTTTTTGACGTCTGACCAGAATATTGTTTGTTTGCAAACGCATTTACGCTTAGGACTGTGATTAATCAGCCAGTGGGACCTTTCCCCTTTCATAGGATCTTTGTGAATGCTTCGTTCAATTGAGATAAAGAATAATCTTTAAACCCTTCGTTTTACAATAGTTTATTATGCATCTGGTAGCCTCAATGGCACATTAAATGAACTGTAATTGTTACTGATAACTAAAGAGTTTTACAATGTGAGTTGTCTAGTATTTTCAGTGAATGCAGCCTAGCAGTGTTTGATTATGGAGGCTTTTTTAATGGCATCTTAATATAGCTAAGAAATAAGTACATAAAATCATTAGCCCAGCCTAACACACACACTGACGCCATAGCCTAATAGAAGTATTGTTTCCAGGTTCATTACATCTGAGTTCTTTTATAACTATAAAAGGCCTATAAAAGTGTGTGTGTGTGTGTGTGTGTGTGTGTGTGCAGTGCCTACCACAATGGAATCATGATGTAATTGGGGTCCATAGAGCTACCATTATATAAATATGAATACAAACTTCTTCATATGGAAACATAGGGAGAGCCTCTTGTTTATTGGCACTCAATTACTTGATGTAATAATTTTCTTTCAGTTCTGTTAATGTTTTTCTGTCCCTTTAGGAAGGTTGTCTTGGTATGTTACATTATCTATTTGGGGAGGGGGCAGTTTTCTCTTTGACAGACATTGCATGTAACTATCTCATGAACATTTTTAAAATTTTTAAAATGCTTTGTAATTAGGTTTACTTTTGTCTTGGGTGTGGCTTGTTATTTATAGTAAAAATGTTCCCTGTGTGCTATAAACCTGTCACCCCCTGCTATTTTGCACATACAAAGGATGCTAACCTTTAGAAGCAACATGTGATACAGCAGATAGATCCAGCGGACACCCTCCCGAGTTAAGTGCCATGTTCTGTTATATAGCAGATTTCCTGTCTTTAATTATAGATAGGGTGTTACCTAATCCTCCCACTGTTATTACTGCTATTTTCTTTGTTCAATAGCAGATGAACTTGACCTCTTGCGGTTTAACTCAGACTGAACTCTGTCCATTTGTTGGTGTGTGTGAGTTTTTTCCCTCTGGTGGCTACTCTTTGAGAACATTGTGTGGTAAGAAATTGTCATGACTGATTCCACCCTTGTGACTTTGTTTCAGGAACTTGCATTGTATTGGTTAAAACTAACAAAGTGACTCAAATACAGGTCATTTAAAAGTTGAACTTGATTCTTCTTGTTTTGCAAAATAAACTCTCTTTAAAAATTAGTGTGGTTTAGGTTTTAATATATTGTTACTAGTCTATTTTTAGACTGATAATTATAATTTAGAAAAACTGGTAGGCAAGGATGTATGGGAGGAGCGTTGGTGTTACTGGATCCTGTTCAAAGATGCAATATTAACACCCATCTTGCTTTTCTTATCAAATAACTGAAGAAGTCTGATGACTTGGTTGCCAGTGCCACCATTATAAATAGGATCCGTCCAATCCATTGATGTCACTGGTCAATCACAATTTAAGCACTTCCAAAATTTGTCTTGTCTTTCCCCTACTCCATCTGCCTCTTTCATTCTCCAGTTCAGTTGTTTTTTCCTATCTCAGGCCAGTTTCAGACTTGATGGCTCCTGTTCAATGCTATCACTACACAGTGAATTTTTAATTAAAAGGAAATAGGGGAAAAACTTTATTCAGTATAAATAACACATGTTAAAAAGGGGGCAAGTGCACCATTTACAGAAACACTTCAGAAGCTTTTCTGTGATGTAAATGCCTATGTGTTACCTCCACTTCCTGAGTTTCACAGGTTCCATTTTGAGAAAGGCAGATCTTATTGTGACACAATACTAAGCATAATCCTTTAAGTACCAGAACAGAAAAGAAAGTCCCAAGGAGCACTCAGGTGCTTATAAAGCTGACTGGGGAGGGTAGGTAAAACGTAGTCTTTCCCTGAGAAAGTGGCTGAAAGTGTTTTGAGGAGTTTGCTGGTGCTTTGTTTCATGTCTATTATTCATCCTAAGCATAAAGACATCCGTGAATTAGGGCCCACTCTGAGATATCCCACTCTCAGAATGTGCCATATTTTAGATTGGTTTAACTCTCATCCCAAGAAAGCACAATGAGGAAAAGATTCTTCTGTGGATTAGAGAGCACACAACATTTTTTTCATGCTAACTCCTGCATAAATCCAGTTAACTGTTCCCCTTAGAGGATTGTAATGGGGTCACGTGCCTCTTGCTAGTTCAGTACCCCCACACGGTCGTGTCTCACCCGCTGTTATCTCCGCCTTAGGACCACATCTCTTCAAAGTCCCCTGGCTGTGCCACAATCTGTGCTCTCCCTTCTTCCGAGGGATTCTGCAGTCCTGTCTAGGCACTTCTTCTAGTGGCAGCTGCAGTCCACTGTCTGGCCCTTATGTCAAGGCTCTCAGCTGCTCCTCCTCCGGAACTAGCCACTGCTGTGTCCAAGGTGCTGACCTCCCTCGGCCTGCAGGGCAGACAGCCAGCCTTCCCTCCCTGAGTTCCTGCGAGTGGCTGCCCTTTCTGTGCTTTGCTGGCTGCCTATGTAAGGCCCCCTTGGTATTGACTGGCTGTTCCTAGCGTAGCCTCCCTAAGACTTTATTAACCCTTTCCAGGCTAATGTGGGGCAGCTACCACACCACACACCCTCCCCGCCAAGCCTGCCACCTGTGGGGGTAGGGATGCCTCAGGCTGCTTTGCACTACTCTGAGATGTCCCCTTAGGGTCTCTCGCTGTTTCTCAGTTTCCCCTAACTGGACACACATCTCCTCCTTCTCCTTCTTAGCCTTCCTACACTCCTTCCTTAAGTGTGTCAGGTTCCCTTCTGCCCTTCGGTGGGCCTGCTCCACCACCGTCAATTTGACTTGCAGTTCCTATTGTGCATCTAGCATCCCTTCATTCAGGGTCTGGACCCCACACAGTAACCTGCTCAATAGCTACTAACCTCCCCTGTAGCTCTTTTACCAGGTCACCCAGGTCCCCTCGCAGCCTCTCCTCTAATGTCTGAGTCTCTGTCTCAGTCTGCAATGCTTCGGTGTGCATCCCCTTTTCCACCTGGGCCCTCTCTGTCCCAGTTCCCTTTTCCATCACCTCCTTAACATCCCCTTCTGGGTGTGGGAGAAGACTCCTGGCCAGGCACCCAGTCATCACAGCCACCTCCTTCTTGATTGCCTCTGACCTATCCTGGTTTCTGGGCCCCTCTTTCTTACCCCATCTCTTCCTAAGAGGGCAATACCTTTTTATATGGCCCTCCACATGGCACCTGAAGCACTTCTTGGGCTTCCCCTTTGTTACCAGATTTGCCTGTCACCTGGGGGTGCGCTCATTTATTAGGTTTATGTTTTGGGGTCTCTGTAGTTTTATCAATGTGCTGCTTCTGTCACTTGTGTTTCTATATGGAGATCTATTTCTCCCTTCTGCAAGTTCCTCCCTCCCAATGGAGCTACCCTGCAGGGCTTAGTTCAACGCGGCTGGGTTACTCCAGCCCCAGAATCAGTCGAACAGACGTACATGCGCACACACAGATTAACAGAGCATCTGGGCAGACAGGGTCGATCAGCACTTCCAAGCTGAGTCAGCATAGAACTTAGTTCAGCAGGGCAACAATAAAATACAGTCTGACACATGCACACAGGTCAACAGAGCATCTGAGCAGGCAGGGTCAGTCAGCACCTTCAAGCTTACACTCTCATATGCCACAGACTCAGTACCCTCTCCCCCCAATCTCACTTTACACTTGTCCCAGTTGTAATTCCTTTGATGAGCAGACCCTACGGGATTTTGGGGCATTATAGGCATCTTTGGCTTAGATAAGAGGAGCGTTGCTGCAGAGTAAATAGGGAAGCCGAGAACATGAAAGAATAAATGAAGTTCAGAGAGTCTGGCAACCACTTGACCAGAAGTTATTTTATTGCCAGGTATATAAAACTTATGATACTAGTAATAATAGCCATACAAGGAGAGACACAAACTGAACAGTTACAATATTACAAGTTTTCAGTTGGAGTACTGGGGAATTCTAGCCCAAGTTTGATTACAAAAGTCAGGTTTAGAAAGTTATACCTGGAGTAAGAGAGAGAGATCAAATTAGGTCTGAGGGGAAAAAGTGGGCTTAACCAAAGAACGAGAGAGTGAGTTGGGGTCTCACCACTCAGTGCAGCTTGAACCAATTGAAGGTTCCCAGGTAGACAGGCTGTTCAGCTTAGGGTCCAGAGTGCTTCAGGCAGGCAGAGCCCCCAACATGATCAGAAAAGGTATTTCAGTCAGGAGAAGGTGAAGTCCCAGGGGAACTGGAGCAGCGTTTGGATCCAAGCACCAGAACATAATTTTGGAACTTGAGTAGTAATTTTTTTAGGGAAACAACAATGGTTTAAGGGAAAACACTGGATTTGTTTATGGGTAAATGATGGCTCAAGGGAGTATACCAGAGTTCTTTTGTTTAGGCTGGACAATAGGAACTGATCATTCCTGACTATGGGTGATGTTACTCAAAGGGAGTTCACAATGCAGTCAGGCAGATTCAGTATTTTGGATACAATAAAAGATTCATTACTAGAATTGGTCTGATAACTGCTTAGCTGGGGGTGTGCAGATATGGGTTCATTAACATCTGGAGCAGAGATCCCCCATCATGCAGTGCTCCCTTGCTTCTCTGGTCCCAGAGTTCAGTGCAGTCCTTGACTTGGAATCTCTGTTCTGAATGCTAATGGAGGCGTTTCCCTGTCCTATCTTTGATGCAAATGAGACTAGAGGAGTTGCCTTAATCTTGTCACCCTTGTCTGGAAGATTTTAGGTATGACTCCCACTGCATTTTCATTGCTTTTTGTAATTCTTTCTTCTGATCCGTTCTGGTTCAGGCAGAAGTGGTGGGGGAGTCCTTGAATCAGACAGGCTGGGTACTGTGCCAGGGTTCCCCAGGATCACAGAGTTGACAGGTAACACCTTGGCCATGGGCCTCTCTTTTTCCTGCTCAGCCCCTTCCCCAGGGCTAGCCTTAACCTTCCAGTTCAGGTATGGGCATTCTCTTTTCAGGTGCCTCTCTTGATCACAGGCCCAACATGCCTGTGCCCTCCCTGTTCTTATCACAGGTAGGACTTCCCTGGGCTCTGTCATTTTCTTTCTCCAGGTGGGGCTTCTGTCCCCCATCCTGGTAGGGCCACTCCCTTCTCCCATGTCCCTGTTGCCCAAAGACGTACCAGGGCTCCATTTCACCTACTGGTTGCCTGACCCTGGTCTCTTGCTTCTGCCCTCACTTCCCACGGCCTCTACAAACTTCCTCATGCAGCAGCTTGAACATGTATAGCTGCTGCTCTGCCAGCTGGGCCAAACAGGCCTGCAAGCAGTCCTGGGTTTTCCTTTTTTTTTGTTTTTGTTTTTTGTTTTTTTGTTGAGTCTTTAGTACCTGCCAGAGAAGAGCCTGAAGTCGCCTTTCCTACTAGTCAGCCCCTTTTGGCAGGGGTTGAATCCCGGGAGCCTAGTCCAGGAGGGCGCTGAAGCTCGCCGCAAAAAAGGCTTCCACTATATGTGGCTCCATAGTTTCTCCACCTCACTGAACTGCCTTAAATCAGGGTTTATCTTTTCACCGTCCTTCTCCTCGTCCCCTCGTATCCGGGCTGACTGCAATGCACCATTTCACCAACCCCTCTGCCAGGGGTCCCCACAGTCTTCTGTCTTCCCCTTATACTGGGTGACCATGTGTCCACATTCTCCTCCACTTGTAACGGGGGCTGCACTCCCTGCTCTCATGCCTCCTGCTGGTTCATCTGGGGAATAGCTCAAAAAAAGCAATGAGACAGTATTGGTCAACATGATAGACAGTGGTTTCAGTACACCAGTGGCCTAATGGTTGTCAGGATTTTTGTTAGCATCACAGCAGAGGACTCTGAAGGAGGATAATGAGGTAGTTTTGCAAATGTTTATAGGGAGCTCCTTCCAATCATGAAGGGCAACATGAGAGAAAGCACAAAGGATCTGCTGGAATTTCATTGTATAATTAATGATGCAAGGTTCCTACAACCTTGGATAGGTGTCTATTTTATTATTTGAAATCTGAATGAATAAAATAATAATTTTTGGTCAAAGCTCTTATCCAGATCTCACTGAGAATGAATGGAAGGCTCTCTATTGACTTTAATAAGAGTTAGTTTAGGGATTTTAAACCTGATCCAAGACAAACACAAAATTAGCAAACAATCGATATTTAAAAAAAAATCAAGAAGAAATACAATTTAACTAGAAATTCGCCTGTCCATTTTCAGTTTCACATAGTTGGAGAAAAGACTATGACAGTGACTTGTCAAGAGATGCACCTGATCCTTTCTTAAGACCCTCAGCTGGTGTATTTTTATCATCCTACTGAAGTCAATGGAGGATCTACTTCAGACTCTACAGAGGGCCTGATTCTGTTATCCCTACTCAAGAAGGATGTTGATAAATTGGAAGAAGGTTCAGAGAAGAGCCACAAGAATGACTGAGGGAATAGAAAACATGCCTTATAGTGATAGATTGAGCTCTCTGAGTCTATTTAGCTTAACAAAGAGAAAGTTAAAGGGTGCCTTAATTACGGTCTGTAAGTCTCTACATGGGGAACAAATATATAATAACGAGCTCTTCAGTCTAGCAGAGAAAGGTATAACATGAAAGGTTATAAGAGGAAGGTATAACAGTGGCTGGAAGTTGAAGTTTGACAAATTCAGACTAGAAATAAGGTGTTAATTTTTAACAGTGAGGACAATGTACCAATGGTTATAGTGGCGTCTCCATCATAATTTTTAAATCAAGATTGGATGCGTTTCTAAAAGGTCTGATCTAGGAATTATTTGGGGGAAATTCTATGGCCTGTGTTACACAGGAGGTCAAACTAGATGATCATAATAATTTCGTCTGGCCTTGGAATCTATGAATCTATAATTTGCTGTAAAAGTAAACCTAGTAAATTTAGACAAAATGAACATTTATTACTGAAAAACTTAAGTTTGTTTATCCTTCCATAAACTGTGATCCTCTTCAGAAATGTAACTGAAAGCATCCACTTACAAAGCTAACAAAAGTAGAACAGAAATCAGCGTGCTGTCACTCTAAGTCCCTCCCACATTTCCCTTATAATTATGTTTTGATATCCTTTTATTACCTCACTGTACTATTTTGTTCTTCCAAGTTGCTAAATCTTTGTTGTTAACATGAAAGTCAAGTTATTTCAAGTTTAAACTGGTTTTCAGTTTGATTCTTATACTAAACTGCCCTTCTTATTTTATCAGCTTTCATATACCACACTCTGTTCCAAGTGAATTATAACTTCAAAATAAAAAGAGCAAGCAAGAAGCCATGGACAGATAGATACTTCATTTATATTTAACTGAATGGTGATGTCTTGTTAAATAACGAATAAAAGCTTTCAAGGTGATTTTATTGAATATCCAGGGTTAGCATAATGTATCAGACGCCTACTAGCCAGTGAACAATATGAAAGATGATGGATTGGCCCCCCAAACAAAGTTCATGGTCAATACTCTTGTAAGGCACCCCGTTCCCCGAGCTTCTAGGAACAGGAAGGAAGCTGGGGTTCTTATTAGACTGCTTTCCTTGGACCTGGTTTGGTGGTTCCAGCTGAAGCCTCTACTCACCTGAGAGGAAGCACTTTCTCTCTTCTGCGACCATATCCCAGGGTCTGGTGCCTGGGAGGCAGGTCTCCATTTCTTTACCCAGATCTCCCAACTTCCTGGCTGCTGCAAGGAGGAGGCTGTGCATCTCCCTAACCTGTATTTTTGTATTCTCCCGCCATTTATTAATAGCTTCCATGCCAGTCTCGGCTACTGCACATATTTTTACTAAGCAGCAGTAAAGTTTGTCTACTTTGCTACAGGGTTCTGAATAGCTCCAGTGACTAGAACATCTTTACTCTTACTTCTGTTGCTTGGGAAAGCTCTGAGTAGCAATAGACACGCACAAGCTGACAGCAGACTGCCTCAAATATAGATATGACAATCAAAGCACTGTACAGACTTTAATCCTTGCACCATACATGTGTATCTGCGGGAGTATTATCCTCATTTTACCAGTGAGGAAACTAAGGCACAGAAGTTTAATATCTTGCCCAAAGCTTCAGAGGGATTTAGATCCTGGACCATTAGTCCATACATTTCTCCATTTCACTGTGTCTCTCTGTTTCTCTCTGACACACAACCTAACATGACAGTGGTGAGCTAACTACTTTTGCCTGCTATTTGGGCAGTATGTTTCTGGGACTTTGTTATGGAATGTTAGTGTTAACTAGCTTTATAAAAAGAAAACTAATGTTCTAATGCTAAACTTCACTCATCAGCGATTCTGGCTCCACGGGTGATGAGTAAGCAGCCTTCATAAGCTTGTGTATCTTGATTTTATCTACTTGTGATTTCTTGAGCTCAAACTTCTGTGGTGCTTGCTACCTGAAATTTGATTCTGTTCTTTTGTTCCCCTCTTCATTCACACACACACACATTTACACGATGTGGAAGGTCAAGCCATACTTCCCTTCATTGCTACAGTACGTGTGGAAGATGTCCCCATGGAAAAGCATTAACTTGAATATCAAGTGGATGCTGTTGGAGCTCACTGACGTTGATTATATGCAGAGATCTGAGGCTGACCGATAGCAAGCCATTTGCTGACTAGCTGCAGAAAACATGCAAGAGCAGTGACTTATATTGACGCTTGTAGAGTAAATAGATAGCAGTTTTTTCTGTGTTGATTCACAAAATAATGAATGGCAGTGTATTTTAAAAGTACCCGTGTGAAACCATTTGGTTATTTCAATCCAGTTTCCAGTGGACAAGTGTCTGTATAACAAAAACCACCATCAGAAGGAGACACACATTGGCCTTTTTGTTGAATCTGCCATCAGAGTTAGCCAAGATTGTATAGCTATGGAGGCTGAACTACTCTTTCACCCCTAGAGATGATCGGTCCATGTCAGGCTGAGAGACCATGTGGGAGAGTTCCCAGTATCCAGCACTGTTAATCCAACACTTTTCATTTGCACCAAAGATGTAATAGTGTAATATTTTTCTGAAACCTCCTTTCTTTTCATTTGTCTGCAGTGTTCAGTGATTGGGTTGGGCTAAGGAGAACCTCACTGTTTGAAAAGGGGTGGCAGTGAAATGCTTTATTTTCAATTGTGTAGTCTCAAGACAGGATCTGCTTTTTTTTTTTTTTTTTTTTTTTTTTTTTCTGGAGTATTTTTCACTGCTGTGCAGCTACCTTGAGCCAAGTCAGATGTCTTGGACGCTTTTTTCTGATAGATTGGGCCCTCTCAACTTTTGGTCTGCATGCACATATACTTGTGTTGCTGCAGCTAATTTGCCATTGTACACATCAGTCTTAAAGCTAAATCAAGACTTAATGCATTTTTGGCTTCAGTAGCTTATCCTACAAAATTCCTACAAATCCTACAAACAGTAGAGCACATGCTAGCAGTCTGTGACAAATCTGAACTGAAAGCTATAAATGTGTGTTTGTTTTTAAGGCAGGATTTGCACAATTGGATGTAAAAATAATTTATATAGCTAAACAACAGAATGGTAACTATTTCAACACATTTTGGAAATGTTACACTGAATTTCATAAGAAATGTATTGGAACTTCATATGAAATATTTAAGAACTAGCATATAATCAGAACTAATAATACAAAATCACAATACATAGTAGGTTATTCAACTACCGGTGTTTCATATTAGTTCTCATTTTAATTTGCTGCTGGCTGTATATGCAGCAAAATTTCAGATATACTCTATAGCCTTATAATATACATACATACATTCATCTTTTTGTATTAAATCAGTACATAAAAGGAGCACCGCTACAGCAAGGTTAAGTGTTTACATGTTGTTGTCTCCAGGGAAGTGGTATAAGGAAATCTGAGTGTTACCAGGAAATGATTTTATAGTGCCTGCCTGCCTACTTCAGCTTTCTTGTGATTTAACTCCTGTAAAATTCATAAGACTTTAAAAAGGCTTGTTCTTTTCAGGATCACAGAAATACTTAAAAAATAGCTTCCCTGATTATTTCAGTTAGTTATTTCAGCCTATCTGTCACAAAGAAAAGCTGGTAATGACTATAAGAAATAACAAGGAGAATACATAAATTTAACAGTGTATTAAGGTTACTTTGCCATACTACTGCAGTCAGGGAAGTCTTATTCTGTCCTGTTTCTGGAGTTTGCCGATTTTGGTTGCTTTTATCTCCATTAAACTGATTTGGGCTCTTATAATTTTCTTTCATTTTGCAATACTAGACTAGTAAGATGTTTGATCTTTAGCCAGCACTATTCAGCGGGAGAAAATCTACAGTTCACTGATCCACTGTAAAACTGCACTGCATAGAACAGAGTTCTTCCTGCACCAGTTCATTTGGTTCAGATAACAAACAGGGTCTTAGACTGTGATTTGAATCAGACTACACATCAGGCATCCTTCTTGAGGGGATATGTAGCAAGCACAAGAGTTCATTTGTGTGGCAGAAGCAATTTGAATCTACTTGCATTTCTTTTGGTTCAATAAAGTATGAAGCTTACACCCTAAAGATGAAAAATTGTTGAGATGAAGTTCACATGGAAGATTTTACTTAATATTTGGAAATATTTTCATGTTCCTAAAGATTTCTGTTGAGAGAACTCTCATTAACAATGCCAAAAGCTTTTAGAAAGTAATGGGGAGAAATTTTGCACAATTAGTAATTTGCATTTTAATGTGTAAATTACTTCAATAGTTCATGCTCTTGTAAATAATTATTCTCAACAATCCACTTTGCAAGTGAGGACATGGAAAGCTTTTCCTACTTTTACCCTTCATATATACTGTACATTTTTTTAAAACTATGGGTTGGTTCAAAGATATGTTTGTTAAAATTAAGATCAGGATGTGCAAAAGTGACTAGTGATTTTGGGTGGTGTCAGTTTCTAGATGCCCAACTTGAGACACCTCAAGGGGAACTGTTTTTTCATAAAATACTGAACATCACTTCCTGGAAATAAGGCTCCTTTCAGATGTTTCAAATTGGATAGCCCAAAACTGAGGTGACTAAAATCACTAATCATTTTTTTAAAGTCTTGGTCTAAATGTCAGAAAATTCTCTATGGCATTTTTTTAACCTTTCATTTTTTAAATCTGTCTATACAGCAAAAGGAAAATGAAATAAGTGGTGGTTCTCATCTTCAGTGACTTCTTTGCTGATATCAGTTTAACAGTTTCATAGTCTGTCTCCTTCCTCCAAATTCAGTGGAAGCTCATTATATATATTATATAAGTGTTGTTTTAAGGTGATAAAAGATCGAGGTCTTACAGTTAACTGAGGAGCTCTTACCAGTGTGTGTCAGCTTTTGTGTTCTTAAAATATGAAATAAAGTTAAAATGGTCTTTAGCTTTCTGCCCAACTCAAATGTTAGAAGTATATAAAGCTCTGAAAAACAAGACTGTATTTGATGTTATGAGCAAATAAAAAGAAACTGAAATAAGTGGAGGGAAGATGGAGGACCATGGGAAATAACTATCAGTGTATCACTTGTTAAAAGTAATTTATTGTTTACAAAAAAAAAGTTTGTCAGATAACAAAAATATTGTTGTTCAAGTGATTTTCCTCAACAGAAACAAGATCAGCAGAAACAGTATATGATACAGAGAGCCTGTCTTTTAAAAATAACTTCATTTTTGCTTAGCTATATTAAGTGTATCTGAAGCTTGCAAATTTAATTGTTTAACCCCACTGAAATATTAACATGAGCATGCTTTAGAACATCTCCAAATTTCCATAAGTCATTGATTAAAATCAACTTTGAAGTATCAGAATATGAAAATCTTTAAAAAATATATTGATCCTGATCCTCAGTTGGTGTAGATGGGTGTGACTTCATTGATTCACTTCTGATAGGTTTCATGTTTTTGGTTTTGAGTTAGCTGTTGAACATAAAACAAGAAAATATTTCACATTAAATGTGTTTTGCCAGAAGACATGATCTTTTTCTTCCCTTTTGATGAGTCATTAAAACAGCAGGATCAGTGGATAATGGATCCAAATTTGTGCACATAAATTACATGCATATGTGTATTCAGTCAGTTCTGTGACCTAAAGAAAGTACACAAAAATACATACACAAATGACACTGTGCAAAATTAAGGGCTGTGTTTTGATAACTTGGCAAAAAAAAAGTCCTCAAAGGATTTATCTGTTGTACATTTCAAGGATATATGATCTAAAATGTTAGACAGTGAGACAGTTCTAAACGTTAATGAGGAACCAGGCATGTAATTTTATGTAAATATTGGAAAATGTTACAAAATAATAGTGAATGAACTGGCATAGCCTGCAGATTGATTGATGAAAATTGTTTTCTTCTCTCTTCCTTCCCAAGAAGAAATTTGTTAGCATCCAGATGGAAAAACTCTCAAGGAGGTAATCTCCTGATCTGATCATGAGACTGGACCTAATCGTGTGAGCCCTTCAAAAGCAGAGTTTACATTGTCAGTGGGGAAGGGGCACGTGCGTGCATGGAAATCTTGCGGGATGAGGGTCACACATCTGAAATTTCAAGATTGCTATTCAGTTTGCATTTCTGTTCACTGAGGTAGCCTGAGTTGTATTATCTGATACATTAAAAACAGCAGTAGTATAACACAATGTTTTCTTAATATGGTGCAATCACTATTTTCCTAACTCCAGTCAAGTGAAGGTTGTCCAGCTCCTAAAGAAACTGAGGAAAGTTCCACTCCTGTGGATCAGTTAAGATCAGCAGGAATTAAGCTTCTAATTTCAGTTTTGTAGAACTAGTGAGCTGAGAAGGGCTAAAGATAAGCTCCTGTGAATTTCCTGCACAGTTCCTTTCCTACAAAACTTGGGCCCTTTGCAAATCTTATTTCGAGGCCTCCCTTAAGCAGTGCTTCGGTATTCTATGAGATCTTTGCCCTCTATTGTTCAGCTTCTGCTGGTTTAGGAGCTCACAGCTAATTGCCCTGCCTTTTCATGAAGACCTTTCAAAACCTTTGTTCAATTAAGATTTATAATTAAATATATATATTTTTAAAAGCCCCCCCAATAAATAGCTATAGTCTGCTTTGTTTCCTTGACTGATGCATGTACACATTTCTGAAGACAAAAGCTCAATATCATTGTTGAAAGTCTACAATCATCCCTTCCCCATTTGTACTGTGCATTTTTTCCCATAGCAGCTCTGCCCATTCTAATAAAATTTAATAGTGATAATCTTAATCACGTTGCAGCAAAACAAAGTTGTTCATTTCACACTTGGTAGCACTTTTTCTTAAATAGATTCTCAGCCTGTTTAAATACACTAACTGCAAAGCATTATTCAAAGATGAATCATTTCCCCCTCCCCCCCCCCACCAAAAAAACCAAAAACCCTACAAGATATAGATAGCTGGGGTAGTGTGCATCTCTCCACTTCTGAGACTTCTAATATACAGCTTGCTGTTGCTTCCTGTCATGCATTGTGGCTGCACGGGGAGGAGTTCCTGTAGAGAAGTGGAGGAGAGAAAAAGGGACAATTCTGTGGTCCAAAGAGTTTCCACTGGTGTATTGAGGATTAAGAAACCTTTTGAAATCTGAGTACAATACAATTACAAAGTACCTCATGGTGTGGTGTTGCTTTTTTGTGCATCATCAGGTATGTTGGGGCTATGTTACTATGTATGTGGCTCTTTGGTGCATAAAAATTTCACAGATTTTTGTTTACTTAAAAGCATGGCAGGGTTTAAAGTCAGATAGAAAAGCAACCCAGGAGTTGTTTAGGACGTGTATTTATTTATGTAAGGCAAGGAAGTACTTAAAAGCATAAATATTTAACATACTATAATACTGTCTATAGGAAGAGTGTTTTATTTATTTATTTTTTGTCGTTTTGCTGTAATATGAGAAAAGATGTGACTTTAAAAAAAAATACTGAAGTGCCGGCTTCTGCAACTCTTATGTGAGGACCACCATTTTGTCAAACAATGGGGTACTGAACTGGGGATCACTAGAGTTGAAAGCATGAGTCTCTACAGTGTGAACAAAGAGTTAAATTCTGAAGCAGAGAGCTGTAACAGATCCATACTCTCTGGATTGGGCACAATATACATAATGCATATTGACCGGTGGGTTACACTTACATTGGGTAAGCATTGGGTAGCTTTTAATCATGTGACTATTCCTGGTGATTTCAATATGACCACTTGATTAAGTGCTACTTATCATGAGTAAGGGTTGCATGATCAGGTCTGAAGTGAGCAAAGATTAATTTTAATTTATTGGTCTAATTCCAGAATGTCTAATATGTTCTTTCCAGTTGGAAGACTAGGTAACTTCTTGTTAAATGAAACTAACTTCAAATTACTTGTATATTTTGCTTTTATTAAAGGTGGAAGCTTTATAACTGATTTAATTCCTGGTAGGATATTTATACATTAAATATTAATATACAAGTTGAAACGTGATATTCTTTATCATTAGTCTGGTTTTGTCAATGTATCTTTCATGGGTTTAATTTATCCTCCATGTTTTACCATACATATGCAGTACAGAGAACTTGTAAATGATCTTTTGATGGGTTCATTGTCTGTACTTGGACTGGCAGAACTGCAATACTGCAGCTAGTATTTTACAATGTGGCCATTACATTAGATAGGAACATGTTAGTTCTTTGTTTATCATCAATGTATAGCAGCAAAAAATGCTAGAATCTATCAAGTCTCAAGATAGTGGAAGTTTAAGGTCTGGCTTTTTGGGTTTTTTTGCCAACATTACTAATGTTGCCTAGCACCGAATTCTCTGAAGAAGCCACAGTGCTAATCCATGTATATTGGTGGTAGAATCAGGCCTGTAGTGGGAGGTGGGATGGGTCAGTTACCCTACCTACAGAATCATTCAGACGGTTCTTTCTGACCCAATAAAGGAATAATTAAGCAGCTCCAGGATAATGAAATGTTTGGATTGGGTTCTCATACAAATATTAACAATAGTGAAGTGATGCTTATTCAGTTAGGATCCTAAGTTTTGTTATCAGTAAATGTTATTTATAACTCATGGGAATAAATCTGCAGTTGAAAAGTTTTACATTACTTTTTGAGACTGAATTTACCATTTTTCATGGCCTGCCTTAAATTTCTTGATAGGAGACAAGAGCTGGGGTTCTTTCACTTATGTGATTACACATTGCCAGAGTCTTGTAAAATCAGTCGTCATATCTTCTACATGCATTCACTGGTGCTGATTTAACAAAATATACATGCAGGTGTGATGGAAGGAACCTTCCATTTTTATTAAATAGCTAGGAATTATGTGAAAATAAATATAACACTTAATGTTATATACAGTGTTGTATAATTGTTATAGTCTGTTATGTATATTTGGATGCATATAACTACTCAATATGTGTGTTGCATTGGGTATTTGCACACACATTGGATATTAATTACATGAACAATTTTGTGTCCCTACCTTGGAAAACTTGGCTGGAACAAGGGGGAAATTAAAAAAACTTTAACTGAGAATAGAGTTTGCCGTGAGTCATTACAAAGAAAGCTAAATTGTTTTTCTGTAAATTATAGCTTGTTTCTTCAGTGCAGCAAAGTTATAGCTTGCATATGATATCTATTTGACAAAAGTTACTTGAAGTAGTTAGATCAAAGGCTAGACACAGGAACCGTCGGTGGTTTTAAATACATGAACAGAGCCATGTTGAATGCAGAATATTGAGATAGCAGAGACACAGCAAAATGCTAGAGCAATAATGGATGACTGCAACTGCCTAAAAGGTAAATTGGGTTGAATCTCACATGCGGGCCTAGAGAAATTGTTTAATTCTACTGCAGGTTCTGCTAGTGTGATAAGCAAGTGCAGCAACACATGCAGACTCTGTAGTGATGAGGATCTTGCTGTGGACTCTCAATGCTTGAAAAGGTTCACTCTTTTGAAATGAGCCAGATAGAGCCCTCTAACTGGGATAAAGCAAGATGCACAGTTTCACATTCTCACTCACACACACATGAGTTAGGAGATCTTTTTGTTTTGTTTCTTTACTTTTCCAGCTGAGCCAGAGTACAACTAAACTGCAGTCTCTCTTACTCAGGAAGCAAGTAGAAATGGCTTCACCGGATCCTCTTGATCAGATGGGATGAGCTTAGCCAATAAGGGTCACATATGAAATACTGCCCCATATGAATGAACATGGCTTGGACTTAAAATAAATGATTAACAGCAGTCAGTAAAGTTCATGGATATCCAGATAGAGCAAAGGGTGTTTATCATCAAGTCACAAACAAACTTGAGCTGGTTTGTAGATACAGGTAGAGCACTGGTCAAGACTATTGAATACTTTTCCTGTTTGAAATAGAGCTAGAATGGCTCTATAATAAATTCCTTCTCCCTGAATAGACCAGACTAGAATCTACAACCTCTAATAGGTCAAATTTCCAGAGACAGTGGAATCCAGGGCTATGGAACAACTATTTGTACTTTTACTGATTAAATTACTTGGGAGTTCAGTGCCCAAAGAATTGATCTGATCCAAATAGTGGTTGAAAAGAAGGTCCTATCTGGGAAAAGAGCAGCAGAAGATGTAAATTTAAGTACATTTGGGACTACTTTAATTTACACCTTTTCTCTCCTTAGTGTATAAGACCAATTTAGAATCCTTTAGGCATCGATAGAGTGTATGTACGTATCTCAGTGTTAACTCTTAAGCGTTACTTGTGTTGCAGAAGTGTCTAGAGGCCTCATTTACCTCTGAATTTGGCTTGAAGAGTCTACAGCAAACCATTAAATGGATTTCAACATGTTTAGCTCTTTGTTAGATTCCAATACTTTGTACAGTCTTTTGCCTTCCCAAAAAGGAAAGGAAGAAGGTTAAATAAAAAGAGACTGAATACCAGTCCTCAGACAAAGCTTTGCTGCTCAGTGTCCTTCCAGCATCCCATACATGCACACCAGTTTCCTGTTAGTCGCACACAGTGAATGAGATTTTCATTGTTCACTTTGATGGCAAAAATCTCAAATCCATCTCACATTACAAAGAAAAAAGATTCAAACCCACTTTTCATGTTCCTGTGGATGACAGAGGAAGCTCTGTCTGTTACTCTCTTGTGCTGCCATTTTCTTAGCAGGGTTATGAATTCAGGTAGCCAGAATCATTAGTCATTGATAAGAGTTTTGGGTCCCTTTTTCATAAGGGCCTGTAATAGCATCCATTAGAATTTGGGTAGAATCAAAACACAGACAAATATATTATTTCTGGTAGTTATAAAAACTTGTTTAGATTTTAGTTCAACCTCAAGCAGTTCTAGGCCACGAACATACCAACATGTGGACAACTTAGTGGTCAGCTAACTGCATGCATACAGGATAGTAAATGGAACTTGCAAGTCTCTGTTACAAACACTGTCTATTGCTTGACCCTAGAGGGAATCTCCATTAGTTATCAATAGGAGTAGGACTTAAATTCAATTTTCAGGACCCCCATCAGGGAACAGAAGAATTGCAATGTCAGAGACTTGATCAGGTCTTGCATATTCCAAACAGTGGAGGGCAGTAGAAACATACACAGAATCTAATGGATTACAAAACTTTATAGGTTTATGGTTCTGTTTAGAGTTTAAATGAATTATTTGCACCATATTACATAAAGAACTGACATATTATAGGTTGGAAGATTGGATAAGTCATTCTTTCATGCTTTTCTTTCTGTATTAGAATCTGGTGTTCGCCTATAAAATTAGGGCCCTGTGGGCATATACTTTGCATAATTTGACCTACAAAGAGATGATGTGCTGTGAGCAAATCTACTTTAGGATCTTGTGGGGTTTCCCATGCCCTCAGGACTGCCTTCAAAATATCAGGACTTTCAGTGGCATAACCATGAAAGTAACACAGACATACAAAAGAGGAGGAATAAAAAGATGGGTCCTGTCCATGAAGACCTCAAAGAAGACAGTTCTGAAACTCACTTATCTTTTCATTCACTTGAAGTGGGGGACGTGTTATTTTTTCCCCTGCTTTTTAAAATAACCCTATTGGTTAATTTTAATTAAATAGTAATGAGAAACCTTGGGATCGGGGGAGGTGGTCATCCAAGGGGGGAAATCACTGGCTTTTTGTTAGCCATTGTAGGAAGGTAGGCTCATAGGATTAGTATGACATGGTCTGTTCACCCCCTCCTTTCCCTCCAAATAAAGAGCTGCTATTAAGAGCTTTGTATTGTACTGCATCAACTAATACAAAATTCCTTTTTGGCATCTGTAACTTTCATTTCATTGCAGAAACTTGAATTACCAGTACAGTAGTAATACGATAAGACGGAAAATGGCTAATCTTACATGAGGCTTTCGTCTTGTTCTAGTACCACAAAGCAAGCTGGCATTAAACTGAGTAATAAGAAACCACTGCTGCCTGTTGTGGTTCATTTCTAAAGTCTGCTTTGTGATGTTACATCCTACCATCTGTGGCAGGAAATGTTAAATTAGTAATTATTCAACTAACCTTATAATAGAAGAAGATTAATTTTTGGTCAGGTAATTTTATACCTAATTTAAATTGGATCCAAAACTTTTTTTTTGTTAATTGAGAACCACAGGTATAAAACACCTAGGAGGCGTAGGTCAGAAACACTCATTGTTATACTTAGGAAGCCAAGCTACCCAAAATATAAACTTGTAAGTTTCTAACTTAACAATGATGTTACTTTATTTTGGAGCTATATTATCCACAAGACTTCTAATGACTATCTGAAATTAATGTAGTCAGTGCCATTCTGGCTCATGAGGAATTATAAATACATGCTCCTTTTTGTTCTCCTAAGCAGATTCCTTGTTTTTGCCATGCACTCTGTGATAAATTTATCGACCCAAGGCAGTAAATTGATGGTTCCTATTTTATAATGGCTTGTAGTGAAGCAGCTTTAGTGATGCACTAAAATAGTGATATATAAAATTGGAATTAAATGATCAGATGGGTGCATGTGTTTTGTATAAATAAAGAACTGAATGGAAAATCAATAAAAACCTTGAACCAGCTCTGAACTGAACTTTTTTTATTGACAGTATAAATTGCTCAGAATTAATTCCCTCCACATTTTTTTTTTTTGGCACATCTTCATGATTGGGTCTGGCTGGTATTAGTACTCAAAATAGAATTGTTGAGATATTAAGAGAGAGACTTCTCTGCTCTGTATCCAACTGTCCAGAACCTGGAAGTGTTGGAAATCTTGTGAAAGCCTGTTTTTCCCAAGAGAGAGTTTCAGGACAGCTCTGCAGACTCAAGAGGCTAAGATAAGCTGCTGGTAAGTTTTAGTACTTCTGAGCGCTTTATCCAAGCCGAACTAAACCCCTACAACTTCAGATTCCTGCATCACTAAAAATTCTGCTGTAAGCAAACAAATCTTAGACACTTGGAGAAATTTGCTGCAGTAGAAGAAGCATCAAGTGAAAACTTGACCCTGGGTGAAATCCTGGCCCCACTGCAGTCAGTGGCAAAACTTCGTATGACTTCAATGGGGCCAGAATTTACCCTCTGTCTCTGGACTCATATGGAGCATTATAGTTTAGTATTGCTTGGGGCATGAAGAGTTCTAAGAAGTCAGGCCTATCAGAACTCAAAACAAAAGAGTGAATTCTTTTGAATAGTAAGCCTTCAATAAGGCATTCTGATACTGTGTTGATGTCAGCCATATAAGTATCGAGATAGAAAGTTCTGAAGTGCAGTTAAGCAACAGCCAAGAATTTTGGATAAGTGTTGCCAACTCAAGATTTTTTTTCTCAACTCTAGAAATATTTGGTGGTTTTTCTTTAAAGCCCCAGCTGCTTGAGTCAAGTGATTACATCAGAACCTCAGTTTTCATTAAAGAAAAAAGTAAATTTGTAGCCCTCATGGTTGTAGAGAAAAGCTGGAAAATATCAGACAGATGCACCCCAAAGCCTCAAACGACAAGGCAAATAAAAACAACCATTTTTAAAATGTTTTTAAATAATCTCATTGGTTTTTAAGCCAATTTTGTGATTTTTGGCACCTGTCTCATGATCTTTCGAATGCTCAGGATTGTCAGTGCTACCATCCGAAATGTTGACTCATCCCAGCCTCTCATCCCCAACAGGTTCCTGCCTATCTTCCTTCCCGTACACTGTCTACTTCCCTTCCTCTCTGCATACTTTAGCTCCATAGCTCCTGAGTTCTTTTGCCCTCCGTATCTTTTTAACATCTGTTTTGTGATACCTCTGCCTCTCTCTGTCCCTCCACTTGAAGCCTCCCAATATCTGCCATGCCTTGGAGCTTGATATACCTCAGACTGCTTTTGCCAGTCAGTTTGTATAGGTTTAAAGTGGAAGCACGCAAGCCTTTGCAGTGAGATCTTCCAACATATGTTTTAACATAGATGGGATGTAGCAGCAACAGCACCAGCAACATGAAGAGTTGTTTGAGCAAAAGAAGAAATCTGTTTGGTCTCAGGAATTGCGAGTGTTTTGGGGATTCTCTATGGGAGAGACTGTGTTAAGAATGGGTTTAGAGGAACCACTAATATTGACCGATCATAGAGGGGAAGAGGAGAGAATTTTACTTAATGAAATATATTCTTGAAATACAAACCTTTATGTACATTTCAGGGAAACATTTAAGAATGAGCAAGTTCTGTTGCTTATATCTTTAGTATGTGCCAGTGTGTGTGGACCTGTGTCTTGCTAATGAAGTGATTTATGTGTCAAAAGAATTTATAGGCCACGCTGGATTTTTTTTTTTTAAAGAGTGTTGGACTGTTTTGAAAAGTCTGAAAGGTTGAATGAAGCCCTGGATTCTAGCTCTGCTCTGCTGCCTACTACAGAAGCTAAGTATTACAGCAATATGTTTCCGCAGTTCTGCCCCATATCTCACTCCTCAGAGGGTGAAATTCATTTCCGGTGCAGAGGGTAAGCCTTAATCATGATTTTAGCAGCTACTGGCATTCTGGAAAGGGGAATGGCAAGGAACCAATTTTCATGCTAATTTATGTTGATTTAGTATGGAAGTCCATATTGTTAGAGAGCTGGGGATGGGCTATGGATGCAAGTTTATGCAGATGAATTCAATGCTGTGGCCAGCACAGCTGGCATGGAGGAGCTGTAACTGCTATTTGAGCCTCTATAGGTGGAGTAGCAGATGCAGAGTACTCCACCCTCTCCCTGCGTTATGCAGATGAAGTGAATTTCATTCAGAATATATCTTATAGACCTGGGAATGGAAGCCTCCTTCAAGCATCCCATTCCGTTCTAGATATCTCTCTCTGTCATGTATACCTTGTATGGGGTAGGTTGCAGGGCTGATACTAGCAAGTCAGGCTTCTGTATCAATTATGGACTGGCTATAGAGTTTTCTTCTCAGAAAGATACTCCAGAGATCCTTTAATGTCCTTCCTGGTATGGCTGAGGTTAGCGTAAATAAGGTATGTTATACACAGCTACACCTAGTGGCTGAACAGTATAATACAGTTTAACACTCCATTAAATCTCCCCCTTCATAGTCCTACCGTTTTCAAAATTTACACTGTCATGCTGTCTTGAAGTTCATTACAGATCAGTGTAAGTGTTTCTGAATCGTACGGGTTTTTTAATTAAATGACCCAAATGTCATAATTTGGTCATCTGGCTGTCCATTAGTTGCAACAACTGGTTGTGGTCAGTTTGGAGTCTTTGCATGTGTCTCCACTGCAATTAAACACCCATGGCTGGCCTGTAGCAGCTGGCTCAGGCCATGGAGCTGTAAAATTGTGGTGTAGGCCTTTGGGCTTGAGCTGGTGCCTGAGCTCTGGGACCTAAAAAGAACAAGGAATGGATCTTCCTGCTGTAGGATTTTTTTTGGCTATTTGTACACTTTCTCGGCCAGCCCCAGCTTGTGGGTAATGTGGGCTGCTTGTAATGTGATCAAAATCATATTTCATTCAGAATGACTTAAATTCTGGTACAGTAAATTGTGATCTGTTGTCTGTCACTAGCTCTGGAATACCCAAAGGAACAACACTTCAGTTTCTCAATAACACTGCAACGTTATGTCTTTCAAATACATTATATCTATATACCTGGACAAATAGTCCACTGTGACCAGGTAATGATGTCCTCTGAATCTGCATAAATCTGCAGCTACTCTCTCCCAGGCTGTCTGGTAGAGGTGTTTGTACACTGTAAGTTTCAGAATTGTCTCTTGAGGTTATCTATAGTGGATCGCCTTTCAAAAGTCCAATATCATCAAATCCTCCATCGAGTTCTTCCACTTTTCTCATCAGGCCCATCATAGCTGCCACTCTGAGGCTGAGAAGGTTTTGCTCTTAGATCATATGCATGCTGAATGCATAGTTTTTGTAAGATGTTTCTGTGGTGAACTGGCCCATGTAGTTCAGAATATCTACAGGGCTAATCAAGCCTGTCAGGTGATTTCAGCTCCATGAGGGGTTGAATATGATGGTAATTCCCATCTATGTTGACAATTACATATTCTTCTAAGTCAATTTTAAAGTCAATAGGCTTCCATGAATGTTCAATTTCACTGTCCCAGTAGGCTCTGTGTCATCACATGTGATGGCTCTTGATTGTCTGTAATATGAGTTAACTCCCTGACTGCACTGGTGTGGCAAACAGCTGAAAAATGTCCATATTTTGTGTATTTATTGTACCATGTGCCTTTGGCTGGACACATCATCTCTTGGGATATTAATTTTTCCACATCTTGTACAGTGAGGCTGAAAGTTTTTGGTGTTTGACTGGAATTTGTCCTTCTTAACCAGGGAGTTCTCTCCTTCCCTCAGGGGTTTTCTGATAATGACTTTTAACTCCCATGCTGTTTACAACTTCTAAGCTAGTCGCTTGTTTTTCAAGTTGCTTCTGCCTTTTGTTCTGCTTTTTGACCAGATCAGGCTGCTTTGCTATCTGTATAGCTGTGTCTAAGGTTAAGTCTGTCTTAAACTATAGCAGCTGTGAAAGGTTCTTGTCCGTTAATCCAATAACTAGTCTGTCTCTGATATTTTTATATTTTGCATTCCTAAAATTATAGTTTTCAGTCAATGTATGCAGAAATCTTATAAAAGATTCAACGTTTTTCTTGGTTCCTGAATTCTCTGGTGAAAATTTACTCTTTCATAACCAACATTTCACTGAAGTATAAAGTACGCATCAAACATAGTCAGGATCCTTTCATAGTCAGCTTTATGACTGTAGTAAAGTCAAAGAATTTAAAGATATGCCATGCCTGCTTCCCTATAGTGTAAATTCAAGAGGATACCTGAATGTCTCTCATTTCCTTGTGGGGTTTGGTTGTAATGCAAAATCTTGCAAGATGAGTTTGGTTGCAAGGTGAAATCTTGCAAAATATTGTTTCCAATCTGTCCATTCTGAAGGTTTGTTAAAATTGAAGTTCTCTGGGGCATAGAAGACTGACTTGTTCATGAGATCCTGCAACTTTTGTTGCTTTGTTCCTTCTGTTTCTGTTCTCCTCTGGCCCTAGTTTACTTCCAACACCCTGTCATGCACACCCTTGTACACGGTAGGTTTCAGGGCTGCTACTACTAGGTTAGGCTTCTGTATCACATATGGACTGACTACAGAGCTTCCTTTTCAGAGAGATACATGAGATATGTGCTTCCATAAAATCCTTTAATGTTCTGCCAGGCCTGGCTGAGGGGTCATGTAAGTGACTGAACAGTATAATACAGTTTTGCATTACATTACACTCTCCAAACATTCTGTTGTTTTGATCAGCATTAGCAAAGCACTGGCATTGCAGCTGGCCTGGTTTAATCAAGATGTGTAGTTTCTTGTACACTAAATGCACCTGATTGCTAGGCTGTAAAGGGCTTTCAGTGATACCAGTTACCCTATTCCAGTGCTAAGTAGCGTTCAAGTCATAGCAGAATCTTCTGTTTCTCTCATTATCTTTAACTCTGCTGTTCTAAACACTGCCATTTTTGGAGGTCAGGTTTCTGTTAAATTCTGATAATTCTATGAGCTGTGAAGGCACTAATCTCCGTCTCTAGGATTGTGATTGTAGTAATGTTTTGAATGTCACCTGAAAATGAAAACCATTCTTAAATCCACGTTTTTTCTTTTCCCAGAACTCCCATGTATGTCTTGGATTTTTTTTTTATTTTATTTTATTTTTTTAATGTTTTTGTTAAACTTAAAACTTGACCCATGAAGACCCAGCAAATGGGATGTCTCCAAATACTTTAATAAACATAATGAGGGGGAGGTATCCATTTTTTATTTCCCAAACTGTGGTCACTTGCCAGCTAGGAAAATTACTTTTTATACAAATTTATACTACTTTTTTTTTTGCTCAGCAAAAAAAAAAAAAATGTACATCTTTCTTGATAGTCTAGTCTTATCAGAGTTATATAACTTATATAGTATGTGTTACTCTGTTGTGAGCTTTAAAAGTGAGAGTTTACAGTTGTTCCAATGAGCTTTGCCAAAAACATTTTATAGGTTAATCTAATTTTAGCCCCTTGAGCCATTTTGAACTGTTTTCATGTGGAAAATTCTGTTCCTTCATGCTGCAGATGTGACTGTTTCACTATACAGTAATATGTACTATGATTAAGATTTCTGTTATGTTTATTTAAAAAAAAAAAGGTTCAGAACAGTACATTCACAGTCCACTATAATGTAGCACATCTTGGCATGCTTTTGTTTGGAGAAATATAATAATCACATTTTAGTACATGATGCAAAACCCAGCTCCTTACATAGATTTTTTTCCCGCCCCAATAACAATGCTGGAGAGCAGTCCAGCAGTAGTCTTCTTGGATTTTCAACTTTCTTTGTTTGAAAGTGACTTAAAATTAAGAAGGGGAGAAGTTTGTGGTCCTTTTTTTGACCTAGCATGGATGAATCCTGATATATGTGAAGGGCATGTGACAGCAATCGGAGCATTAGGAATGTGAGTTTTTGCACTTCACACATTATGAGCTGAGGAGCTCAGGGACTTAGGCCTGGTCTACACTAGAGACTTTTGTCAGCCAAAGTCAGCTTTTTGGACCAAAAAGTTGCAATCCTCCACCCTCCACCCATTCCTGCAAATCCAACTCCCTTGATTTTGTGACAAAATAAAACCATCTCAGTGAGAGGCGTAGAGCTTTTTACGTCAAACTTTTAGCAACAAAGTGTCAGTGTAGACACTGTGCTTGGTTCTGTCATGATAAATGGCATTCAGAAGTGTTCCATAATGCCCATCCTGAACACTCTGGCCCTCTGTTTGAACTCCACTGCCCTGAAGTCATCCACCCCTTCCCCTTTAAAGTCCCAAGAAGTTTTGAAATTCTACTTCCTGCTTGGTTGGCATGGAGAGCTCATATCTTATCTCCCAGCTGATCATGGCAGTTTCACGCATCAAACGATCTCCTGCTTGGAGCACACTAGAGCTTCTGGATCTGATCGATATTTGGAGAGAGGAAGCTGTGCAGTCCCAGCTCTGCTTCAGCTGAAGGAACTGTGATACCTATGGTCAAATTTCTCATTTAATGACGGAGAAAGGCTATGAATGGGACACGCTGCAGTGCTGTGTGAAAATCAAGGAGCTGTGGCAGGGGTACCAAAAGGCTAGGAAGTCAAACCGTCACTCTGGTGCAGAGCCAAAGACCTGTTGCTTCTATAAGGAGCTGGAAGCCATCCTCGGTGGCAACCAGACCTCCACTGCCAAGAGACCCGTGGATACCTCTGCGGGTCTGGGGGCAGCAGACACTGGACTCAACCCCAATGAAGAAGTTGTGGATGAGGAGGTCGAGTTGGAGGATGATGCAAAGCTGGGGACCAGGTCATTTGCTGACATAGGGATCCAGGACCTCTTCTCAACCCCAGAGGGTTCGAGCCAATCCTAGCCCTCCAGCTCTGTCATGCAGGATGCAGGAGAGAGAAGCTCAGGGTAAATGACTTTTTTTTAGCTGATGCTGCTTGGTTACATGAGGTACAGCTGTCCTTTGCTTTGTTGCATTATACAGCTGGTTGAAGGGATAGAAATGCACAAGAGTAGCTGTATTTGCATGTGTTTCCCATTCCCCTATCCAGAATGATAGCTGGACTTCCACCTAGCTGTCATAGCTCACACTGCACCTCACTGCTTTCTCCCCTCCAGCCCAGCTTTTCGTGTGTGTTGTGAATAATTATTTAATAAAGGCAATTTCTGTGAAGAATAAGCAAATTTTACTTGTCTCTTGCACACGGTGGTTGCGGCTCACATTGATACAGGGTGCAAGCTGGATAGCAGTCACAGCATGGCACTGTGCTGTTTACAAAGAAACCTTATTGATGCTCTCTGTCAAAACAGTTCCTCAAGGCCTCCCTGATTTGGATGCCCTCCCCTCCCCCCGTCGTATCCCTCTAATAGACCTGATATCTGGTTATTCATATTCATCCACAAGGCAATCTATCTCTGCACTCCACATAGGGGGAAATTTTTTTCACCCTTAGCTTCACATATATAGCACACAGCTGGCGGCCATGGGACTATTGTCCTCATTTAGGCCTAACCTTCCATAAAGGCATCACCAGTGAACTTTTAATCTGCCAAACACACACTCAGCGGTCATTCAGCACCTGATCAACCTGTTATTGAAGTGCTCCTTGCCGCTATCCAGGTTACCTGTATAAGGTTTCATGAGCCATGGAAGTAAGGTCTAAGCTGGGCCTCCCAGGATCGCTATGGTCATCTCATCCCCATTGCAATCTTCTGATCTGGAAAGAAAGTCCCTGCTTGCAGTTTTCTGTACCGGCCAGTGTTCCTGAAGATGTGTGCGTCATGCATCTTCTCTGATCAACCCGCGTTGATGTCAGTGAAACACCCACGGTGATCCACAAGCGCCTACAGTACCATAGAGAAGTACCTCTTTCTGTTGATGTTGACTCTGTTGCAAGATGGTCTGGAGCCAAAATTGGATATGCATGCCATCTATCGTCCTGCCACAGTTAGGGAATCCTATTGCTGCAAAGCCATCTACTATTTCATGCACATTTCCAAGACTCTCAGTCTTTTGTAGCAGAATTTGATTAATGGCCCAGCTCACTTGCGATAACACAGCTCCAACAGTGGACTTCCCAACTCCAAACTGTTTAGCGACTGACCAGTAGCAGTCTGTAGTTGCCAGCTTCCACATGGCGATTGCCATGTGCTTCTCCACTGGGAGGGCAGTTTTCATTCTGGTTTCCTTGCACCCAGGGTGAGCTCTTCAGAGTTCTATGAAGGGGGCTTTGTGCATTCGAAAGTTCTGCAGACATTGCTCATTATCCCAGACCTGCATAATGATGCGATCCCACCACTCAGTGATTGCTTCATGCTCCCAAAAGTGGCAGTGCACTCTGTGCAGATGCTCTGTGAATGCAGACAGTAATCCAGCATTGTTTGTTTGCATGGCACACAGCAGGTCGGGTGCCTCAGATTTGAGTTTCAATTGGGAGCTTGTGATACACTGCATGACCAGCCGCAATTTTTTCATAATACTGACAACAACAGTGGAGAGCAGTGCAAGATCTATCCTTTCAAATAGAGATGGTGGGAGCTCAAGAAACGGAGGCCATTAAAAATGCCACAAAATGCAGTTGGAAACCCATGGAATGTCAAGATGGAAATCACTGCATCATGGGATGTTGAGTCTGCACCCTTGATGCACTGTGATCCTCTCTGCCTTCCCGCAACTACACAAGGTGACAAGTTGCACAGTGGGATAGCTTCCCACAGTTCACTGCTCTCAATGTTGATGCTGGAGCACCAACTGAGGACGTGCTTCAGCAACACAAGTGCTGTGTGGATAGGCACAAGCGTTATAATTACAGTGCTTTTTGATCATCGTTGTAACTTCCGTTGACAAAACTTTCTAGTGTAGACAAGGCCTTAAAAACTCTAAGGGCTGTTGTACACACAGACTTGAACCTATTAAATTAAACTGATTTTCTAAACCTTAGTTATTTTGGAGCAATTCGGTGTGAGGTGCATTTGTATTTTGGAACAAAAGTGGCTGAAGTCGATTTGTTACTGACAAACATTTCCTTCCCCATCACAGGAGGTTTTTATCCAGTTATTTTCATACATCTTTGCATTTCCTCTCCCAGGTGGTGGTATATAAATCTCCGGTATCGATAATATAAACCTGGTGATGGAGAGAGGATGCCAATCTATGCTTCCTATGACAATGTCTCATTACTCTAATCCCTGTAATTAAATCACTGCTTTTTTTATATAATTGGATATCTTATTCTCATCTCCTGTGAGATAATTACTGAGAACAACAACTATTCTGATGTAGTGAGACCAGGAAGCATTCTGCTTTTAAGCTGCCAGTGATGTTGACCCACATGGTACTAAAGAGGGACACTTAATAGCACCTGATATATACTTAAAATTGCCAACAGCCTGTGTTCTAAAACATAGTCATAGTTTTCCAGAACAGTCTCTCTTTGGGTTTGGTTTCTGTGCAAAGGTGAATTTGTGGGGATTTCTTTGTCTGTTTGTCTGTCTGTCTGTTTGTTTTGGGGAAAGAAATTAATCCCTTTGGCTATTTTTGATGTTTGCAAGGGTGGGGGGAAGGGGGAACACATTCTTTTAGCCCACAGCTAAATGTTGACACTTATCATGGACATAGTCCTCATTGAGAACTAGTGCTTTGCGTTGGTTTAAATAATATTTCTTTAACTGTCTATTGGGCACAGAAAGAAGAAAATGTCCTTATGTCTAGATCTACACACTTGGAATATCCACACTGTGTATACATGAGTAACTAGTGCACACACTTTTGTGTTCAGAGAGGTCACAATAGGACAGACATGAATGCTCACTCACAGTTGCAGACACACACACCTATTGCTAATATCAGCAACTGAGGCACATATGAATGGGGAGGCATCAGACATAAAAACACCCAAACCATTTCCCAGTGAGGATGTAAATCTAACTATTCCAGACCTGTTTTGAATTTAATAATTATATAACAAATAATAAAGAACAAATTTGTAGTGAGATAAATGCTACTTAACCAGAGATGCATTATGCTATTTTGGAAAACTTATTTAATCAGTATTTTCTATTTAATAATGTTGCAATTATGACACTAATCAGCTAAATTAAAGATATTTAAAATGAAGGGGAATTACTCTCATTGACTCACAGATGTTCAAACGACAAATCCCCACATTGGACAAGGAAATGATATTGACTATCCTAGTTTTTATTCTGAATTTGAAGTAGGGATAGGTTCAAGTCAGAAAATTCAGATACCGTTTTTAAACACTGCAAATTTCAGGGGTATTCAGATTTTGGATTACTTCCTCAATATGGAGAGGGGATCTTAAATAAATCCATACTAACTCAGTGGAAGACCTTAATTTTTAAGTATTTTATTAATTTATTTGAATCTTTCTCATAGACCTTTAGGACCATAGAATCTTGGGGGTTAATCAAGATGAGAGCTGATCTGATACAATCTCAAAATGTAAGGTCCTTATAGTAATATTAACTTGTCTAGATGGCTTATATAGAGTACATGTATGTATACATATAATGTGTGTTAAATATTTGGCAGCCTAACTTGTAATCAAAAGTATTATACATGTGCAATGCAGGCAATTTTTAGTTTCAACAAGGACCTTAATTTATCCATTTCATGATATATTTGTGTTCAAATCTTCTATCATGTCCCAGGAGTGTCCCTTTCTAGGCATGCTGATGGAATGATCCATTATTGTCTGTTTATACAGCGCATTCTGTTGTCTGAGTTTGTGATCTCTCTGCCACACTCTTTCCTATCTGTAGGAATCTATAAGTCCTATTGTTTATTTTCATTGTAATATGTCAGTGTTACAGAATATGCTGATTTCTAGGTAATATTAATAGGTACTGGGTATGCTCTCTGTGCCGTGTATAAAAAATTCAGTCCTTCCATTCTAGCGCTATCCTACCCATATCCGTATATTTGCTTTTGTTGTCATATCATGTTATCTTGGATTTATATAATACTATATGATTTAAGATAAGATGGTAACCTGATACATAATGTGATATGATACAACTAGAATTTTTCTTTGTGTGTTTGTTATTCAAGCAATGTACATAATCAATATTTTAATGTTGTAGGAACACTGATTACTTACTACTTAAATTACCTTAGAAAGCTCAGGTTTTTGTTATTATACAACTTGACTGCATTCAACATTTGGATTTTAAATTAATGGAATTAGACATTTGATTATGCAATGTGTCTCAGCACTCTATGGGTGTGAAACTCATCTGATACTTAATCATACAATTATACTTTTAGAATCAAGGAAGTGATCTTTTTTTTTTACTAGACAATTAATTAATTAATTTGTGATATTTTGAATGTATTTCTAGAAACTTGTTAATCAGAAAGCATACACTTACTGAGGGTTTTACTATTCGTTATGCTTTTAAGGCCAGGTTTTCACTCTGGTTATTTGGGGAGGAGGGCTCAGTTTTTTGCCAGCCCAGGATAAAATTTCAGAAAGCATTCTGGTGACTTTCAGTGATACTTAGGCTTACAAGTCATGTAAAAGCTTTTGAAAATTTTACGCACAGAGTTTTATGCTTGCAGAAATGAAGGCCACTGTTTGAAAATCTGGCCCTTCATTAACATATGGAAAAAAACTCAGAAATGTTTCCTGGTAGGATTTGGAAGAAATATATTTTATTTTTGAATGATAAACTATGCTTTATATTCCAAAAGAAAAGTAGAAAGATAGATAAAGCTCCACCATGGAGGTAGTCAATGATTTATACACTCTATACTTATTAACAAAATGACATAAAAGAATAAACATCCTTATCTAGATTAAAAACAATTGACATAGAAAAAATGTAGTAATGCATACCTACATATAATTAAAATAATAAGTAAAATCTGATGATTATTTTTAGGACTATAAAAATCATGCAGGGCAATCATACTTTTAAGGCTCCGTGACTCTCTGCTACAACTTTAACCTGTTGGTTTTCCTATTGTCATGTATGATTTCCACCTAATGTAATCTTCTTATAATTATTCAGCTCAGACTGATGAGGGTTTTACTAAAAACACTTTAAACATTTGAATTGGGACTAAAGCAGTGGCTGTGTATGTGAGAATGGAAGCAGGCACTAAAACCAAGAATTTTCTCTACCAGTGGGGGTTTGGCAGAAGGGGGCTGAAATGGAGAATGAGTCACATTAAACACATGTTGGCATATAATTCGTGTCAAACTGTTGTCTTGGATATGAAGAAGAAAGACCATATATATGCCCTTTCTAAAATAATGGCCAAAAGCCTATATGTAGTTGCTGTTGGATAACTCTGCAGCTACAACAGTTTGTCTTGTCAAGTTCACAGCCTTGATAATTTGCTTGTATTTCTTATGTAATTTTCTTAATTAGCTTTAGTTAGAACTCTGCCAGGGCAGGAAATGTCACGTTCTTTGTTAACCCATGGCCATGTGACCATGAAATAAGATTCATTTAATGAATTCGTAAGCAAAATAGCTATCATCTTGTTTTATGTGCTGTCATTTGTTACTATCCTCCACTGATAAATAAATGAAATAAATATCCTCCAGTTGTTAGGTTTATGTTATCCTTTGCCTTATTTCTGTGTATTGTAGTCATATCATATTCAATGTATCTTATATTCTATGTATCATAGTCAATATAATTTATAATGTATTATGTTCATTATAGCTTCAGACTTGAATTGTTGTTTCCTAGTTGGATGATTAACCTTAATGATTTATAAATATGTAATAATTCACCAGAATTTTAAGTATTTATTTTTAAAAGGGGAATAATGCGTCATCCCTTCTAGAGAATTTGAAGCACATGCTCTTTTTAAGCACACAAGATATTTTCCTATCTTTCTGTGGTTTCTTCTTTTTACAAGGAGAAGAATGTAGCCTCCCTGAGTAGCAGGGATGTTAGCAGGAATTTAAATTCCAGTGTTTTTGGGAGGGCATGTTCTGTGCCCCTACTGGGGCCTCGGGGGCTGGAGTAGTTGCACTCTCTCTGCCAGGGCCGGAGGAGCTTACACTGTACCTGGGCGCCTGTGCCCCTGCTTTCACTCCCTGTGCACACCCTGCTAGGTAGTGTATAGAATACTTTGAAGTGATGCAGTAGTCAACTTTTTGTTAAGCTAGAATGTTGATTCTTTTGGAATTTATTTGATTTTAAGATTTACAGACTGAGGCCTGGTCAATGCACAGTTTTATACTGATGTAAACATGTCACTTGGGAGCTTGGGTTGTGGGTTTTTTTATTTTTGCGTTTTTACTGATGGTATACCGATGCAACCCATATGGATGCAGTTATACCACATGCATGTGCATGTTATACCAGTATAAAGGTGCTTTGTTCCAGCATAGTTTATTTCTCATGCTTTCAAGGAATAAGTTACCCTGGTATAAGTGATTTCATACAGGTATAATTGTGTCCATTCTAGGAGGGTTGTTGTACTGCTTTAACTATACTGGAATAGTAAAGCAGTACAACTTTTGTATGTAGAGATGGCCTAAGAGAAGTCTTCCATAGTTCTTGCTTGCAAAGCAGAGACTGAAGAATCAATGCATACCCAAATATACCAGTACCTAAACCCTTTGGAGGAAACTGAAAGGATTTGGGCAGCTATGTGAGTAGAGTTTTTTGAGTTATACAGAATATTCTATAGTTCATTTATTAGTAACATATGAAGCATTACTATGTGAACAAAGAATATTCAGTAACGCTCTATCCCTGACTTTTTATTATGTTTCTTTCGTCCTTATTAATAGTGTGGATTAGTTTATTGGGTAAAGTAAAATGTACTGAGTGTTGCCTCCGATTTACATATCTGCTGTTTGGCTGTCTATACCAGAGTTCCTCTGGAATTCCAGTCTGTCCTTAACTTGCTGCTGATAATATTTTGCACTATAACGTAACAGCAAGAGGTGTCCAATTGTGCACACTGTAAGAGGGAGAATCTGTTTCAGCTAAGCATTTCCATCATGTGTTCAAGTAATGCATAGGAGAATTCACAGTCTGATTCTGTTTCTAAATTAAAAAAAAAAAAGCTAAAATGCAACTTTTGTCATTTTAAAATAGTCCTGTACTTACCCCCCACTTTTATATAAAATCTTGGCAATAATTTTGAGGATGAGATTGTGGGTTTTTTTTCTTTCTTTTTTTAATTTACTGAAAGAGATACAGACATAGCATAATTGTATTTTAATATGATTGGCAATTCATAGATTTATTTAGATTAGTAATTATATATTATGCATGTCAGCAGCTACACTTACATATTAACATCATGTCCAGTAAAAACATCTGACTTTTATGAGATTCTCTCTCCTCTTTCATCAAAGAGAACATACCACCTTGGAAAGTGTTCTTATTGGATCTCACAAGCATGCATTGGGCATAATAAATGTGTTAATTGAGTTAGTAATAGGTGGAAAGAGAAGAACACTATGCTTAAAAACTGTGGAGGAGGAGGGCGTAGTCGAGAAGTTGCTTCTGTTGTTACTATTCGTAATGATTCATGAAATCGGTTTATTTCTTATCAAAGCTCATGCTCTGTAATATTCCAAGGTTAGTGAAACTTACTGTATTAGCCACAGATGCTCACTTGTGGTGTGGGTACCATCAACTGTGGTCCTTGAAATGCTTGCTGGTGGTCCTTGTTCTCAGCTGCTAAAGCACATATTAAAAGAAGTTTAAAATATTACTTTTTTCATGTCAGCAATTGCTGTAGTAGCCAGAGGGATGTCATTATGATTGCAAATGATAGTGGAGGTGGTTCATGCACTCATGAATGAGAGGGGAGGAATCCGTGAGACAGACACTCTCTAAGACGTGTCCATACTACCGAACAAATTTGAGAACCCCCGGGGATGATTTTCTGTAGGGTTTGCTATTTGAACTTGGAAGCTGCTATAGCTTACTTTTTTTCCCTCCAAGATTTCAAAATATACTTTCTAAATAAGCCATTTCCCCCTTCTTCTGCTTTCAATCCTTTTATTTTATCATAGTCTTCACAAACACTATTTGTGCCCCTAGTTAAAGTGTCTTATGATGCTACCAAATTCTAGGGAAAAGTATGCTAACATCAAGTAATTTTAAATGAGGGGTCTTGTTACTCCTTTTTCTCTCACAAAGGAAAGATGAGAAAAGATCAGAATTAGGACAGTAGGTGGAATAGCTTAAAATACAAGACATTAAAAGTATTGCCAGCTCTTGCGAGTGTCATGATAAGTGGTGTTTTTCTGCACGCCCAAGTTCCTTGAGGCAAGTTATTGAGTGAAAATACCAACTTTAAATTAAAAAAAAAAAAGTTTTATGGTCGTGGAGAAAAGCATGAAAATGTGCACCAAGTATACAATAAAAGCTGTAAACTTGGGCCACTATCTTGAATGGTGACAATATGTGCTAGCTACTTATGCTAAACAATCTATTCCTCCTTGCATTTTGCTGTTGTGAGTACCTTTCCGAGACCTGAAGAAGAGCTCTGCGTAGCTCGAAAGCTAGTCTCTCTCACCAACTGAAGTTGGTCCAATAAAAGATATTACCTCTTGTGTCTCTAATATCCTGCGACTGACACTACTACAACTACACTGCATTCTTCAGCTTTGTTGTTTGTCTCTTGTCTTCTTGGATCTTTTCCAAAACCAGATGCTGTGTCATTGCTTTTTCTCTATAAGGTAGGAATTAGCTTCCTCTGTAGGCAGTGCAGCTATCTAAGGCTATGTCTACACTGCAGCACTAATTACAGAAAGCGATTTATAGAAAGCGCTGCAGACTGTCCATACTACAGTGTTTGTGCTGGTTTCTTGCATCCACACTGGCCAGCCTTAATTCGAATTAGAAAGCAGTGCGATGTGGGAAACTATCCCACAGTGCAACTAACCATAGAGGCTGTTGTAACGAGTGTCGTCATCCCAGGATGCAGCACTGCTTCCCCCACCCTCTTCTTCCACCCCCAAACAAACAGGAAAAGGATTTTCATGCTGTTTTTTTACTCCACTGATCGCCGTTGCTGCAGGCACAGGGAGCCAGCTGAACTATGGTCTCATTTTGACCGTGACAAATATATCGCAGCTTATCCTGGATTACTTTAGAACTGTATGCTGTTTGCCTTTTATGCTCCCCCCACCACCCCCTCTATATTGCTTTGATTCTTTGATTTTGATTCTACAGGTGTCTGTAGAATGTAAGATAAATAACAAAGGAGTCAGTTAGTATATTAATACAGTGATACAAATGTTTCCATTTCACTGATGGAAAGCATGATATAATGTATCCATATGTAGCACAGTGAATAAACTCTTAAGAAAGTATCAATTTCCATGATTGGCCACTGAAACAATGTAGCAAAGAATATCCTGTCACTCCTGGCATTTAAAACGCATTCACCATGTGGGGCGGGGGGGGGTGGTGGTGAAATCTTTCAAACCCTTAAAAAGACAAACTGGAAAGGGTTTGCTGTGTGTGTGTTTTGGCAGGGGGGAGAAGGTGATCGCAGCTTGGATTTTAAACCCATTCACCGCAGGAAATGAAGATTTAAATCTTCCCAGGGCTGCTTTGGGGACGGGTACTGAAATGGGGCATCATGGGATACAGTCTGGAGGCCAATTAATTCAAATTAAGTCCCATTGCATCCGCACTCTCACTAATGCGAATTAATTGATGCGCTTCAGGCGCTAAT
Organism: Emydura macquarii macquarii; assembly: GCF_026122565.2. Classification (NCBI taxonomy): domain Eukaryota; kingdom Metazoa; phylum Chordata; order Testudines; family Chelidae; genus Emydura; species Emydura macquarii. Next base: position 11,658,213 of record NW_027131105.1, on the reverse strand, counting down.
CCACTTGCAGGGGTGGTTTTATTAATTTGATTTTAAAGGCTCCTTAATTCGAATTAACAATGTGCAAGTGTAGATGCGGGAGTAATTAATTCGAATTAAGGGACTTTAATTCGAATTAAGCCACCAGTGTAGACCAGGACTTATTGTTTTACCACTATTAAGCAGTACAGGGGGATTATCATTATCTATATGTTGCTGTAAGAGTGTGCACACCTATACAAATATAGACCCTCACTGCTTTGAGGAGCTTTCTTTAAAGATGTGAAATATCCAAATACTTCAGTTAGAAGTGTAACAATCCTGAATTTTACTTAAACTTAGGCCTTGCCATGAGACTGGGGCCCGATGTGTCGTCTATATATGTTTTTAAAGTATGTCACTTTCTTTGACAAACATAGAACTCATAGAGTGGAAATTAAATCTTCAGTTATCTCAAACACTTATCTCTGTTTGACAAGGAAGACAAACAGCTGAATAAATAAGGATCAGATGTACTGACTTCTTGTTTTCTAAATCAGTTGGTGCACTAGTAAATGCAGAGCTCTCTTAAATGTTTCTTTCATACTATTTGTTTTTCACTGGGCATAGAGAGTTAACTTGTGATGAACATGTGGGAAGACATCAGAAGAGTGTCTGTCATCTCTCAGAACAAATAAGTGAATATGGGACACAATGGGATCACTGATATATACACTGAAAGCCAATATATTTTAATTTAATTCCTGTGGTGTAAATTCTTTTGTTTTTCAAACTTTTGCCAGATTGGCTATTTGGAAGTAGCATTTGGTTGTTGAAATTTATGTATTGGAAAGAGTTAATGTCAACTCTGCGTGCATGTGTGCGCACGAAAAAAAAAACTTTTATTTTCTTAGTTCTAGTAATTTTATTACAAAATGTTCATAGTGTCTTGTCAAACTGCATGCAATACACACGTGTGTTTCTCTCATGTTTTTGGTTAGAAGTAAAATGTTTTTAATACAACCATGTAATGTAAAGTGCCCAAGTGACTTAGGAACCCAAATCCCATTTTCAAAATGACTTTCAAATGATTTGAAAATTTTACCCACAATCTTCACCAGGAGTACAACTGTTTGAGTACTTGGGGCGTAATTAATTAAACTATGGTAATAAGCAGGGTTTTTGTGTGTGTTTCATGGCATGCATCCTGTTTTATAAAAGGAAAGATCAAACACAGTCTCAACCATCAATAGGGAAGACTTCTAAGTGGAAAGTAATAGCAGACTTGTGAAATTGATCACTTACTCAGAAATGGAATAAGCACGGGGCATTTGTAAATTATAGAAGGACCCAAGCAGGCAAACAAATACACTACAAGAATATTTGATTCTGGGCAGCAGATAGTAACTATTCTTGAAATAAAACTGTTGGATTGAGCTGGTAAGTTTTGATTTCTACTTTGCTGAAGTATGCCAGTAGGAAGAGAACAGAACATTCCCGTTAGGTTGTGGTGGCTGAACCAGTCCTTTCAGTTGGGAGTTCAGTTCTTCTTTGGATCACCTTTCTGAAATGAGTGTTGATGTCTTGGATGCCTCCAAGTGCATAGATTTTTGTATGCCATTATTTCTCAGGAAACAATGCAAAACAAATTAAACGAGTCATTTGAAAATGACTTACAGTTTGTTGTGCTGGTGTAAAATAGTGGCCTGGGACAATCAAAATAATTAATAATGATGATAGAGTGCACATTAGCTTGTTTTTTTTTTCTTCCCTTTTAAAAATGATTTTGAGTCACATTTAAATTGAAACATTGTGCAAAAGAAATATTCAAGAACCCTTTCAAACTACCAGGGTTGACCTTTTTATACAGATACTCTTCTTCTTAATAATAATAATAAGAAGAATTAAAAACAAAAAACCCAAAGCCTTGTTTGACATTTCCCGAAGGGTGAAATTAACCCCCGCTATACAGAGATACAGCACTAGACTTACACACCACTTACGATTCCACTTAAGCATCATTTTTAAAGGCTTATATGGTGGATAGGCCTTGTGTTGATCCAGGGTGAGATGCATGCAAAATTAGCCATAAAAATAAGCTTTATTCTATTTTTTATTCCTAAATATTTCCCAGTATTTACATTTATTTGTAGAAAATAGGAAGTTTTTATTTAAACATAATAGTAGGGTGCATCTGTCTTTAAATGACTACTCAATATCTGAGCAATACGTTTCGGTCAAGAGGTTCTCACTCACTTCTCATTAAGATGTTATGTGTTAAAATCATAGAATCATAAAAAATTAGAGTTGGAAGGGACCTCAGGAGGTCATCTAGTCCAACCCCCTGCTCAAAGCAGGACTAACCTCAGCTAAATCATCCCAGCCAGGGCTTTGTTAAGCCTCAGCTTAAAAACCTCTAAAGATGGAGATTCCACCACCTCCCTAGGTAACCCATTCCAGTGCTTCACCACCCTCCTAGTGAAAAACTTTTTCCTAATATCCAACCTAGACCTCCCCCACTGCAACTTGAGACCATTGCTCCTTGTTCTGTCATCTACTACCATTGAGAACAGCCTAGCTCCATCCTCCCTGGAATCCCCTTTCAGGTAGTTAAAGGCCGCTATCAAATCCCCCTCATTCTTCTCTTTTGCAGACTAAACAAGCCTAGTTCCCTCAGCCTCTCCTCATAAGTCTTGTGCTCCAGCCCCCTAATCATTTTTGTTGCCCTCCGCTGGACTCTCTCCAACTTGTCCATATCCTTTTTGTAGTGGGGGGCCCAAAACTGGACACAATACTCCAAATGCGGCCTCACCGTTGCTGAATAGAGGGGAATGATCACTTCCCGTGATCTGCTGGCAATGCTCCTCCTAATGCAGCCCAATATGCTATTAGCCTTCTTGGCAACCAGGGCACACTGCTGACTCTCATGCAGCTTCTTATCCACTGTAACCCCCAGGTCTTTTTCTGCAGAACTGCTGCCTAGCCCGTCGGTTCTCAGTCTGTAGCTGTGCTTGGGATTCTTCCGTCTTAAGTGCAGTGGTAAGAAAAGAATAAGATAAGAAAACAGTGGTACAAACAAGTGAACATAAAACTAATAGTCTCGTGTAGCTGTTAACCTCTTGAACTATTAATAAGAATAAAGAGAACAAATTATTTAGGTATTTTGTGGTATCTGTTACATACATTAAAAGTAAGTATGTGTTTCAAGATCTTGCTGCTGGTAACATTGTAATCTCTACTGATGTCTGAGCTTTTCTTTGTTTTATTTTACAGAAGAAACGGAAACAGAGTACCCAAGATGAAGATGCAATCAGTATCTGCAGCCTTGATGCAACAGTGAGTAATTTCTTTAGTTTTTTGTCTTGAACTAAAAAGCGGATATCCTGTTGTTTTTTGAAACAAAGGTACATTGGCCATTTCAGCTGAAGTCTGTTCATTGATGGCCTGAAATAACTGCAGTTTTGCATACTACTTAAATTTTAAATTTAACATACACCATTGCCAACTAGACTGAAAATGTCCTGTTCCTGTAGTGTAATAATTGGGGGATAATGTCAGTAGGATAGACGGCTGTAAGAAAGTAATGGATCTCCAGCTGCTATATAAATATCAAGACAAAAACTCAGTGTGAAACTAAACTAGATGTGAATTTATTCCATTGTATCATTGTATTACACTGATTTTATTTGTTATATCAAATGATGGATTATGTTAGTACTTTCAAAGTGGGTATCTTGCTATTAGTGCAATAGTGAGAACTAAGTGCATCATTATTGAAGACCTGTGCTGTGATTTTTCTATCGAATATTTCAGACATCAGGAAGCCAGCTTTTACATAAAAGATGCAGTTTTTAAATGTGTACAGTTTTGTTCAAATAAGCTGTTTCTAACTGGCTGATTCTCTTCTGTTTCCCGTCTCCTCCCCCTGCCGCCCCACACAAAAAAATCCCCAACCAAAACTGTTTCTGTAAATACATTTGAGCCCTCCAGTAGTCTGATTTGATAACATTGACATTTTTATATAAATGAGGCTTTTACTGCACTGATCAGTGTCTGCTTACTTTAAAACATTACTTAGCTTCAGGAACTGAAGGATTCCCATTGACTTCAATGAATGTTGGATCAGGCTTTTACTGAGGAGAAATATACAGTAAATTGAAATGCCTATTATTTTTCATGCTAAGTTTGTAATTCTGGCATGAGAGGATTCTTATACTTTGAGACATTGTCAGATGAAAAATCACACTTTCTGAAAATAACTATTGAATTAGAGGGGGATTTTTTTCTTTTCTTAATTTGTTTCTTTTTGTATATAAATCATTTTCACTGTTTTCTCCTGTACTCATTTAGTCAGTTTCCCCTTTTGCTGTAGATCTTTCACACAGTGTGATGGCGAGAGAGTCATTTCTAAAAAAAAATAGAAAATTCAGATTGTACCACCACATAACATGACAGGGTTTTTTATAAGCAGGTTTGGTACCTGAAACAACTTTGCATTCATTGTTCAAAATATGGATTAAGTTTCAAGTTGGTGGTGCCTCTTAACTGCCAATTTTCAGTTCTGGGTGAAACCTATACAACTTTATCAAATTTCTCACGGTCAGAAATGTGTATATCTTTCTTATGTATGCCTGACAAAGAGGATCTCTTGCAGATTCACACCCCAGAAGTATATACATTCTGTTTATTCAGTAGTTCTCACTATATCCAGAGCTACAGCTGTCCAGAGGGATTTTTGCATTGTACCTTTCCATTGTTTTCAGGCACAGAGTGGGCTTTCTGAATGTATTAGCTAACTGCAAATCCATTTATCTGAACCATATTTATATTTCTCCTGCCATACCAGGGTCCAAGAAAATAATTCAAATTATTATTCTACAATAGGTTATTCCATTATATAAATGCAGCACCCAAAATAACCTATGTCTGATAAATTAAATTTCATGTAATCGGAGTCATTTTTTCTGTCACCAAGAGGTTGGCTTCTAAGATAAAATATTTTTTGTGGTATTGGACACACAGGTCAGTAAATTGAAAGGCATGTACAGTTTACTTTTAGGCTGTAGTATCCAATGAAGATTGCATCATGTCATTGCTAGCCTGTGAACAGCCTCAGCCAAACAGCTACTAGTGACATGATCTTTATATTTCACTGATGTGCAGGCCACAAACCGATGCAGAGCCTGTCACATTGTGGGTCAGTCGTTGTCATTTTATTGAATGCAGAGCTTGCCAAGTCAACTTGTAGCAGCCTCAACAGTGAAGTGCAGAGCCTTCAGACTACCATTATATCTGGTCAGAGAGCAGTCGTCAGTGATGTGTGGCATTTGTCTGTCTTTGGCCACAGCCGCATGTGGGATATTCTCGATGGCCCCACGCATGGAGGCTGACTGCACGTTGACCTTGGCCTGTTGAAAATCAGTTCAGAAGGGCACGTGAGTGGCGTGGCAAATCAAAGCTGGATACACAGGTGGTCAGTTCAGTTCTTAAAGACTGGTTTCTGACATCAGCTGCAGACCATTCTTCATGCCACATGAATGTTGCAGAGAAATCTAGTCTAGTGGGCCCACAACAAGTGCCTTGACAACAAGTACGCTTTTGGGTGATCGAAGAGGTCTGTGTATTATGGTAAGCTTGGGTTCATCCTGATCTTCTCAATTATTCTGACTGTGATATCCTTGTGGAGCATGTGTGGAGGAGTGATTCTCACAGGGAGCCCTCGTACTAGTGTGTGTTGAATTGTCTTGGTTACAATGCATGGTTGAGTGTAGTGTGTCTAATAACTTGACATGAGATAAATAGAGCCAGACCAGAGCACAGCATTCTGCTGCAGGGCAACAGAGCCCTAAGCTGGATGATTGGACTGTTCATTCCCCATGAAGTGCTGGCAAATTTACTTAGAAGATTGTTACATGACCTCAGTTTAGCTGCAGTTTTCCTCAGGTGGCTTAGATATGTGAGAGAGAGATCTAGGGGTTACTCTAAGGTAGACTGATAGAGATTTCTGTTTCAAGCAATGTTCATTAAGAAAGATATTCAGTTCCTGGGCTGCTGTGGCATTGTAAAGATGTAACATACTTGAAACTGTCTTGGTCACACTTGGTTGTAAAACCACCAATTATTGTATTTGGCCATCTTAATCAAGTCAGCTTTGAGGGTGTCTTCAAAGTTTTGGGAATGACTGTGCTTGAACTTAAATAAAATGTCATCTGTGTACATCTGGATCAGTCATTTGCATTATTTTACCTTATGTTCTTCATGTATGTTGTGATAAAATGAACAGAATGTTGCCTTATACTTTAGTGTTTATTCTCGCTGAAATATATTGCTTTATTGTGTGAAATTTTTGTTTTGTTAATTTGAGGCAAATAAGTATATTTTTCTTCATATATAATAAAATTTGTGGGATGCAGAATGTGTCCGAAAATGAAAACCTCGTTTACTCTGTTTTTAATAGAACTAGAATCATTGAGATACTGTCCCAAATTCTCAGTGATCTTGTTTCCAGAGATTTTTCACTGGTGCTTATACAAACATATGTTGCTAGATGGATATGTTTTGGCTTTGTGTCAGGGAAAGTTACTAGATATCAGTTATTTTACTTATAGTCGAGAGTAACTAACTTGCAATACTGAAATGGACATTCAGTGAAGTGCTTTTTCAGTCAGTAGAAATTGAATTAAAGGTGTATTATGCTAAAAATGCTCACTTCACAGCTCCAGCATCTGAAGCACAGTAGATAAGCAGATCAGGAGCACGTTTAGGAGTTATTGGCTTATAAATAGATCTCACTTAAGTCACTGTTAGAAGATAAGCATGTGTGGCTCTTATGGGATAAATTGTCCTTAAGTATTTTCATCTGGTTCTGATTTTGGATCTACATATAAAGGCCATCTTCAAAAAGAAAAATCTTCAGACTGCTCATGGTCTTTCATTTATGTTTGAAAGAACAATTTTATTTACAAGTGAACATACTGATAATTATCACTTTTTTAATGTAATTTAGGATTTTTATAGAATTTTGTTAGAAGAATACTATGGGTCAAATTCGACAGTGATGTGTAACTTAGAATTTCTTTCCCTAACTTAAACTCTCCAGCACTGAGACACCCTTCAAGCCAACTGTAGCCATTCTAAGGAAGTCTAAGTGTACCTAGCATCCCAAAGTTCTGTAAGATAACATTATTTAAAATAACCCCTATCCTTCTTATACTCCCTTAGGCATAGACAGAGTGGGTGTAAGTATCTCTAACGGTGTCTAAATTACTGTACAGCTTATTGAACATTTTCCAGCCAACAGGTTTCCATTGGAAAATGCTGATTCATTTCACAGATATGTATGTATTTCATCAGCATTGTCCGTGAAAAATTATTGAAATGCTTTGTTCTTCGAGTGCTTGATCATGTCGATTCCATTGTAGGTGTGTACGTGCCCGATGCCCGGTTATTGGAATTTTTTTCCTTTTAGCAGTACCCGTAGGGCTAGCTTCGGCGCCCCTTGGAGTCCCAGGCACATGCCGCAGTATATTAGATGCTGCCGGCCCTATGCCCCCTCAGTTCCTTCTTTCTGCCATTCACGGTTACTGGAACTGTGTTTTGCTTGCTTCTGCAAGTGTCTCTTAGCAATTTAGTGTTAAGTGTTCCCTTAAGTAGTTGTTGAATAGTTAGTGTTTTGTTAGTTGATAGTGTAAATAGTTTAGCAGATAAGGTAGTCCCCTTAGGGCCCTCCACCCGACTGCGGGGCATGCCCTGGTCCCTGGGTTTCAAGCCTTGTAAATCCTGTAGCAAGTCCTTCCTGCCTGGGGGAGTTGCACAGAGAGGACAAGTGCTGAATCTATAAGGCATTCAGACCACAGACTCAGAAAGAGTGGGAAATTCGTCTGAAAGCCATAATGATGGAGGCTGTTCTGAGATGGGCTTCTGCTCCATCCTGCTCCCTCTCGGTGCCGAGCACCGCGTCGGTACAGAGCACCCCTCTGGCACCAGAACCACCGTGGTACCAAGCTTCCTCTTAGCCGAAGAAGCAGCAGCAAAGGAAACAGCCCTCAAAAAGGGACAGTTCCCCCATGCAAAAGACGACTAAGGACGCGAGGTCGAGCCTCGGAGCAGCACAGATCCAGCGGGAAGAGCAGTCTGTGCAGGAATAGGCCTCGCGTAGGACCCTGAGCCCTAAGAGAGAGCCCCCTCTGACTCCTGGGAGTGGAAGAGGGCCTCTGCAGCTCATGGTGCTGTCGACGCCGGAGGCGTTTCAAGCGGCAAGTGACCTGATGGCCTTGCCCTTGCCTCTAATGCCAATGCCCTGGATGGAGCAGGCAAAGCGGAGGGTGCCGGCGTCGAAGGGGTAAACCCCCAATGGAATCCCCCCAGTGGCTGCACTGCTCTCCAGAGCCCCGACATCCTCTCCACAGGCCAGGTCACCGCCGAGAAGATCGCCGCCATAGAGGCATCAATCCCTGAGGACACGCTCTCTGAGGGCATGCTCCCCATCGCTGAGATCACCAGAGGCAGAGCACCAGTACCAGAGGGGTTCAGCGGCATCGGTACGACACCACTCTTGGTCGCTGGCACCAAAGACTTCGGCCCTGGCAGGACGGCACTGGTCTCACTCCAGATCAAGCAAGTGATCACCATTGGGTAGCTGGCTCTGATCCCTATCCCCGGCACCGACAAGTTCACCTGTGCGGACATGGCGGAGAACCCAGTTGCCGGTATCAGGGCATTCACCCAGGGAGGATCAGCACTATCATCGATCCTCACCCAGACTTGGAGTCCCAGCACCTGACAGCATGGAGGCTGAGTGGCTGAGCCGAGAGGAACAGGCTTGCTCGTCTCAGTTACAGGCTATGCTAATGGGTAGTAGGAAACCTTCCATCAGGACATCGTATTTAGCCAAATGGAAGAGGTTCACATGCTGCGCCACGGCACACCCCACCAAGCATCGATCCAGACCGTGCTAGATTACCTGCTGCACCTTAAACTCTAGGGCCTAGCCTATACCTTGTTGAAAGTGCATCTGGCTGCCATTTCAGCTTTCCATCCTCTGATTCAAGGGAGGTCGGTCTTCTCTCACACCATGGTGGTTAGGTTCCTGAAGGGTATAGAGAGACTTTACCCTTAGGTCAGGGATCCATTACCCCCCCGGGACCTAAACCTAGTCTTCTCCAGGTTCATGCGGGCACCGTTTAAGCCTTTGTCTACCTGCCCCCTTTTGTTGCTGTCATGAAAGGTCGCCTTCCTAGTTGCCACCACCTCAGCTAGGAGGGTATCTGAGATCAGGGTGCTTACCTTGGAATTGCCTTACACCTTTCTTTTTTTATAAGGACAAGGTCCAGCTGAGGCCCCGCCTAGCCTTTTTGCCCAAGGTGGTGTCACAATTCCATGCCAGCCAGGATATCTTCCTGCCAGTATTCTTCCCAAAGCCATATGCTTCAGAGGAGGAAACGAAGGTGGCATACGTTGGATGTAAGTGGAACCCTGCCTTTATACATAGAAAGAACAAAACTGTTTCGTAAGTCTACGCAGCTGTTTGTCGCAGTGGCCAACAGGATGAAGGGCTTACCTGTCTCTTCGCAGCGTATCTCCTATTGGATAAGCTCATGCATAAGGTTCTGGTATGAGCAGGCGAAGATTCCCCTTCTGGGAAATGTCACAGCTCACTCTACTAGAGTGTAGGCCTCTTCTGAGGCATTCCTGGCACAAGTGCCTATTCAGAATGTATGCAAAGCCATTACTTGGTCATCAGTACACATCTTTACATCCTACTTACACCATTGTTCAGCAGGCAAGGGACAACACCAGCTTTGGCAGAGCGGTGCTACAGTCAACCCATCTGTGAACTCTGAACCCGCCTCCAAGGTTCCGCTTGTGAGTCACCTACAATGAAATCGACATGAGCAAACAGTTGAAGAAGAAAAGATGGTTGCTCACCTTGTAACTGTTGTTTTTTGAGATGTGTTGCTCATGTCTATTCCATGACCAGCCCCTCCCTCTGTTGGAGTTGACGGCAAGAAGGGACTGAGGGGGCGTAGGGCCGGCAGCACCTAATATATCACAGCATGTGCGTGGGACTCCAGGGGGCACTGAAGCTGGCCCTAAGGGTACTGCTAAAGGGAAAAAAAATTCTGATAACTGTGCACGGGGCACGCACAAACCAACAATGGAATGGACATGAGCAACCCATCTTAAAGATCAACAGTTACAAGGTGAGTAACAGTCTTTTTTTATATATATTCAAAATGATACAGTCAAAATGAAGCACTCTGACTTTGTCAGAACAAAGCACTTTATTAAGTCATTTTGATATTTCTGAAATGAACATTTTCAGAAGTTTCATTTTGTGGGAATTTCAAAATTTTGACAATTTGTTCTGATTCAGATGAAAAGAAATTTCACAATGTTGGAATTTTTCGTGGAATGGAAATTCCAAGTTTTCAGCCACTGTAAGTTACTGTAAGATGGCCTGTGGCCTGGTCTACACACATTATGTAATGGTATAACTATTTTAGTTCTGGCTGGAGGAAGTGAGTTTTACTGAAATAAAAACCTGTTCAATTTGCAGTGTGGATGTAGTTATACCACCATAAAAGTGCTTAGGACACTATAGCTAATCCTCTTTCCTGCTTGGGAATAAACTATACCAGAATATAAGCACTTTTATACCATTACAGGTGTGTGCACACACGAGGGGTTTAACTGTAGTTCAAGTAGTACAACTTCTATGTGTAGACAAAGCCCTAATGCAAGGTGATCTAATGTACACATCACCTCTTAATTTGTCCCAGGAGCTTAAATCTAGAGTAAGACTAGAGTAGCAACTGCTGCTGTGGTCCATGGATCGCTGGTCATTTGCGAAATGCTGGCTGGTCAGATGGTACTAGCACATTTTCATTTCCAGTTGCCAAATCCTATTAAAAAATAGCTTTACATATTTTCCTAATATTTCTTTCCCATGTAAACAAATGCTATCATTGCCACAGGCATAGTATATAAATGTGAACTAGAGGGGAGGCATTCCACGTAATGGTAAATGGTTATGTAGCTGGTTTGTGACACAATTTATGCTAAATTGTGGTCCTAATTATAAAAATATTTGCCAATACTTGCTTTAGAGGAAGTTTCTTAGTGTAATATACACATTGAAAGCACCTAGGCAAAGTGAGAGTTACTGTAGACTCCTTCTAGATGGTTTCAGATTTTTTTAGACTCACCTCCGGTATTCTAGATGTCCCTTGGATCACAACTGAGGAAGATTAGAAGAACTATATGTGAAAACCCTTTTGAAGGGTCTGATCCACATCTGACTATTGTTCTTTTTCCTCATGTTAATGAACATTAAACAATTTATTTAATTTATTCAAATATAAAAATACAAGCATTCTCATCCTTAGCTCTTTCATATTACTTTGTCTCCATAAGTTATAATAATTGACTTGATTGTGCAAGGTGCCAAGCACCTCCTCCTGTGAGGCTGTGAGTACCTTTAATTCCAGCTCAAGTCAATGGACTTTGTCGACGCTACGAAATTGCTTACATGTTCAAGGCTGCAGTTGCAGTTTCATCTAACCCTACTCAGAGCAAGGTGCTCACCAGATCATAGGATTGGAACATATAATTATAGTATGTAACGGTCATTTAAAAATACTTCTGTGTTGAAGGCGTCACTGGATGTTTACTCTGCAATGGGATTTTCACTTAGTTTTATGTCACTATGTATTTCATAATATGTCACATGTTAGTTTTATGCCACATGTATTCATAATAAACTCTGGTCAAGTACAGTTGCTTATTCTCAGACTACAAAAGATGGTTACCTGCTGTATTGAACATGACATAACTATGCAGTTTTGTCTTACTGGCACATGAAAATGCTTTTCAGTGTTATGCAAGCTTTCCATGTCTGTAGTACCTGAAAATTATTTGTAGAGATGCCTTTTTTCAACCCGTTATGCAAGAGCTTTCAGGAATGCGTAAGTTTGGAAATGGCTCTTTCAATGAGTTACATAAGACATTCTTAAAATTTTAAAGATTTTTTGTTAGCTTCGATTTTAACGCTTTCTTTACAGTATAATGACATTACGTTATCAAGTACTGTAGGCTCTCTAAATATCATTGAATAAGTGACTGTGAAAAATGTGAACACTTGTTTTTCTAATCCTTTCATTAAAGGATTAAAAAATTATAGCTATGTGCACACTAGAGGAGTTTAACTGTAGTTAAAGTAGTACAACTTTGTAGCCAAGGCCCTAGTGCGAAGTGATCTAATGTACACATCACCTCTGAATTTGCCCCAGGAGCTTAAATGTAGAGTGAGACTAGACAGCAGCTATCCAGCTCTGGTCCATGTATTCTCCCTAATGGGAGAGAATTTTAGCTGTCTCTAAAACTTTATTTCAAAAGGCAGTGTGACATTAAACATGGGCTAATTAATGGTAGTTGGGGAATGAACCATTTGTACTTCGCTGTACAAAATAAGGTAAAATTTTAAAAAGAGAGGGCTCTTTTCCCCCCTGGATAGCAGCTGTGAGCCTGTGAACTAGAAGTTGATCCTTCTTTTTGCCAGTTATCTGATTACTTTGACTTACCATAACTTTAATTATGACAGTAGTTTTGCATTCGATCTTTAAAAACATTGCATACCATTGAGGAAATAGAATTTATGTGAATGTAAAGTACTTGGTGTACTTCCCAGACTATCATCTTCTTCTTATAGGAGCTCTGTATGTAGAACAAAAGCAGTGTTCTCTTACGCTGTACAGTACGTGTTTGCAGGATGGCAGTTACTGAAAAAGTATTCAGACCACACCTAGGGTGTTTGACGGTATAATGCCCAATGATAGGATAATTACTGTTCTGCTTATGTGCAAAGGATGGAAGTGTGGCTCAGTGTTTGGAAACTAGACAGGGAATTAGGAGATTTTGCTTCTGTTCCTGGCCCTGACAGTAACTATGGGGTGGTCACTTAATCTCTCTGTGATACATTTTTCTTCATTTGTAAAATGAAGATAATTCTGTATCTCTGACAAGTGACATGAGCAGTAATTAGCTATGGATAGAGATCTCTGAAAGCCTCATATAAAAGACTCTTCAGAAGTGCAGAATATTATCGATGGTTATTAAAGTGGTTGGGAGTTAAGAGCCTAAGGGAAAGGAGGTAGGAAAGGAGAACCAGGGAGTGGAAGCAGTGAAGCCCCAGGAGTTGTTTGCTGCTTATACACAGAAAAAAAAGTACTCTGTACTTTTTCCTGTAAATCAGACTTCTTTCACGTAGGTTGTAAGACTCTGCATAAAAATATGCTATTCTGTACTAAATCCTAGTAGCCAGTGGCATTGCTGGTTCCCTGTAGTGACATTTGTTTCACACTGGAACCTCTTCTGACCAATTTCTCATTGACTGCCTCCACCTGCCTAATGTGTGATACTTCTGCATTTGAGGGAGTTGGCTGCTTGCAAGCTAGAATTTTATGCACAAGGAAGATATTCTGGGACCCTTTGGCTCTGGATCGGAGCTACCATTGACTATTTTGTTCAGAACTCTTCAATGTGTGCACTTGTGGAGAACAGTCATGTGCTCCATCCAGCTCCACTTCAGCCTTCTGTATACCCTCACTCCCCAGCCACCATTAATTAGCCCGCCATTAATGTCATTGCCTTTGGAAATAAAAACCTGTTATTGGAGACAGCTGAAACTCTCCCCTACTGGGAAAAGTTTTTCGTATTCATGAAAGGATTTAAAAACAAGTCTCTCTAGCAGGGCTGGCTTAAGACTGCGTATCAGTGTTTGTTAATTTTTCAAGTTCTGAACTGATGTTCAGTTCAACAGTATTTATACACCCTTGTTGTTTGCTATTTGCAGACATTCCTGCAAAGACATTTTGTTGACCCTGAGATTTGGTGATTGGCTTATCTTTGCATCGGTAGCTATATGTGTATATCAGCAAGACTAGTGATGCATAAACAAGAAGTTCTGTTACTTGCTATTTGCTGTCGATTTATTCTATTTAAAAAAAAGCTTCTGTCATCCATCTAGGGAGCAGCAAAATTCCAGGTAACATAAAGTAGGTGAAGTTCCCCCCGGTCACTCCCCAAACAAAGGATACATACATCACAGAAAGACAAAACCCCTTTTGTGTATTTAGGCTTTATTGCTATCTTAAGTAATAGCAATGCAACATAAACTTCAGCCTCAATTTTATTTCCAAGACTGTCTGTCCTAGTTTTCCCTACAGGACCTCACTTTCATAGACCCTAATTTTCTCTTCCATTTCTAACTGGAACTAATTAAATCCATCTACTAATATGTCTAGGAGTAATTACACTGTATGTACTTTAGGACTCAAGACTGGTATCAAGATAGCCCAGCATAGCATCCCTACATTTTTTTTTTTTTTTTTTTTTTTTTTTTTTTTTTGCAGGATACTGAACCTGGCACCCTGTTCGTGATTGATTGCACACTACATATAACCAACAAGAACCATTGTTTAGTTCACAAATAATAGACTATAAATTGATTATCCAGTCTATCTGGCAATGATATACAAATACCAAATACACTTGCAGAAATCTTGGACAGAAAAAAGTGGAATTATTAAATCCGCACAACCTCCTAACATATCATCAAGGTTGATATCAGTGGGAGAATCTAGAGTGACATTTCCTTATGGGCTTGTGATTTATGACCTCTATTGCAGATGGCCAGAAGACATCTTGTGGACGACTAAAGCCCGTGTCCCTAGAAGCATTACTACTTTTGTGGCAGTAGAGGGGAAGTGTCATTTTTGCAAGAACTCAGTATAGTTAGAGGTAATTTTCCTTGCAGAGCTGCAATGTGACAAAGACATTATCACCTTAATATGATTCTATCATAGAACATTTGCATGGCAACTGGTGACTGTCCTATGATGATATAACGGACAGTGATCCCAGATCTATCCCAGGCAGGGGTTTCCAGTCATCGTTTGGGTTTTTTTGTTTGTTTGTTTTGTTTTTTAACTTGGCATAGCATCAAACTTGTCACCACATTCCTCTACACCCTGAATATATTGGTTAAATGCCATTATGGTACATTAAAATAAGACTTAAGAACATATTTACTATCCCGTGTCCCTTTAAATTCTTCTCTCTGCACTGACCTTCACTACACCAAAGCAGTTCCCTACTCAGCAATTGACGTCTTGCCCTCATCAGTTATAATTGGTCTCAAGGTTTGTTTGGTTCTGGCTCTTAGAGAATCAAATATGATTCAAATCATATAGATTTGATCAAATAGAATCAGAATCAAATATGGGTCCTGTGAATTCCAGCAGAGGGGCGCAGGGTCTGTCATGGCAGTAATCTATGGTAAATTGGGCTGATAGGCAATCTCAAGACTAACACCCTGCTTTTTAGTTTTGAGTAATGGTTTGGGCCGTGGTTGTCACATAAGGGCCTAGAACAGGGTCCTGTATTATCCAGTGCCATAGCTTTTCACACTTGCAGCAAATTGGGAAAGATTCCTATGCTCTTTCTGATTACTTGTCTTCCCAGTCAAATAGGAGCCACTCCTGGTCCTTTAGGTAAGAAGAAATGAATTAGCTGCCCTCACGTTCTCTACATACCACAAAAAAGCATTTATGTTGTCCCCTGCAGATTATCTTTTGATGCTGGATAGTGGTACGGCCAGTGCCATGCAGGAATTGAAACCTGATACTTGGTGTTTCAGGGATATGTGGCTCATTGGTCTTAGAAACAATCACAGAATTCTTTAGATTGCATCATGGAACACATTGAAATTTTAAAAGAAGGAGAAGGAGGTAGCGTCCAATGATCAGATAATAGTTGTTGTGTTTGTATAGTTAAGCAGTTGGGAGTTAATTCCTTAAGAAAAAAGAGAATCTGGAAAAGGGAGGAGTGAGGCTGTGGAAATTATTGTTAGCTACATGTGTGACAGTTTTTGTTTTCATCTACTGTAAGCAAACTACAAACTGTGGATTTAGTAAACAGATATTTAGTTACAAGAACCCAAGTGATCCTCGGGTCTGCTCTTACAGATTTATGAATGCTACAGAAGAAACTTTGCCTCCAACCCTGTATCTCATACAACCTAGATGTAGTAATATTAGGCAGAATCACTATGTCCTGTTGTGATATACTAGCAAGTCATTATACATAAAACTAAAAACTTTTGATGATGCGTTTCCATCAAGAATAGTGGGCAGACATGCTTATTGGGTGGATCTGAGGTTATAATGGGAGAATGCCTGGTGGGACACCACTGCACAACTGGTAACTATTACTTAATTTGAAAAAAGTGACCAAATTCTAAAGAGTTACCATAGAATGCGACACAGAAAATTCTGGGCAGTTGTCTCACAAGATGCACATTTTCTTCTGTTCCTTTGTGATTAAAATTTTATAAATGGATTATTTATTAAACATTTTGCTAATATTATGTGCTAATATTGGTTTATATATTGGTATATAAAATTGTGTTAATGGGAAACCTGCATTCTAAACCTAGGGGAAAAAACAATTTGAACAGAAGTTCAGTTTAAATTGTCTTTCCACCCCACACTTCCCCCAACTCCTCCCTCAATGGTTTGGCGTCATTACAATTTAACTTTAAATAAAATCAATTAAAAAAATCTTCCTTATAGTCATATTACTTGTTTTCAATTTGTTTTACTTTTTTCCAATATAAAAATCATATTAACTGGTAAACTAAAATATATATTTTATATTGTAGGCAGTAGGCATAATATTTTGTAAATATATAGTTTTATAACTATTTAATACATCTATTTGCAGTTGACATTTTTCAGCTACTGCATTACATCTAATCTATAATAGCAACATACTATAAGTTATTTAGTTTCTGTAGTGGTTAGTGATCAGTCTTAAGGGTCATTGTGTTGCCAAAATTAGTGATAAAGACCCGTTGGGCTATGATAGGGGAAAAGTTCATTTAAATTGCTAATGGCCTAATAGGATTTATGTTGTTATGAAATAATGGTTTTTTAATAGTCTGCTGACTACATCTTACAACTGATTCCTACACAGTTGTTAATTCTTTCCCCACAACTTCAGTGAAAACCTGACTGCAAATATGTTGCTTTAGAAGTTGACTGGATATCTATTACTCTAATACATTTATTTCTATGTTTGTTTATATTGTAAACTCCACAAAGCAATGACGATATCAGTGTTTCCATAGCACATAGGTTGGCGCCTTTGGGCACTAGCTCAATGCAATTAAATAGCAAGTGACTAGATGCCCATTGTATGGCAAGTATATTGTATTATGTCAGTGTGGTGATATGCCATATAACAGGTGGATATGTTCTCAGTGAGATCACCCACTGTCAGGGTAGCAGAACAATTAAACCCTGGGGCTAGGGATATAAAAACTGAATACAAGTGGAAAACAACTGAAAACAAGATTCTAAATGTTGTAATTATGTGTTGTTGTTGTTGTTGTTATTACAGTTCTACAGAAAGTAATTGCTCAGATTCTGTAATAGGATTCATTATCTTGCTTATTAACTGGACATGCATTTAACAATAAAATATATTAAACTTTCCTGTGCAACACTCTTCCTACTATACAGAATTATGGGGCAATTTACATGAGATTCTGCCTGCTTGACACTTAGCTGTTGTTATACCAAAGCCCTCTCTGCTACAGGTTGCAGTAACTGGTAGGCTGGCTGGCTAGGTTTGTGTTCAGATGGGCTCACGGATCCAGCTCTATTTTCCAAGCATTTTTACTCTTTACATGAGGTTATCTTATTTTTCTCTCCAAAGTCTCCAAACTAGAGTAAATGATACTATTCCATAAGTCTATCTCCAAAAAAAAAAAAAAAAAAAAAAAAAAAAAAAAAAAAAAATTCCCCAAATGGGGTGTTAAACTCTTTAACAGCCTGGAGTCACTTCTGCTCTATACAGTGGATAGTAGAATCTGCATTGCAGATGGCTGGGTCTCTTGCCAGCCATCTATATCTATCCACAATCAGTATCCCTTTGTAAAAATAGGTTTTTAATTTTTTAATGCCTCTTACCAGTGCCAGACCCCCTGTCTCCCACTGAATAGTTAATCATGAAGGCAGAATTTCCTTTCACTCCTTCACAGGAAGCATTGCTTTCAGCTCTGCTGATTTATCACAAGGAGGACAGTAGCCAAAGCATGTTCAAACAAACAAAACGTTTTGTACTTGTTTGATTGGTTGGATTGGGATTGGAGTGCCCTATGGATTGGTAATCTGGGATATCTCATGCAGGCGGGCAGTCATGGCATGTTTTATTGCCAGCTTTGGGAATATCAGCTGCCGTTGTCATGTAGTTACAGATATACTTGTGATACATTTAGCCAGCAGGCTGTAAGAACAAAATTCTGTTAGTAGATACATACATGTATAAGGCTATTGCACTCAGAAATATGAAGAAACATGGGGATTATCCAACATGCTTCTATCTCAACATATCACATCTGTCTGTTCAGAAAGGCCTGAACTCGTTTGTGCATAAGTCCTATGAACCATATCTATACATGGGCATAGCTCTGCTCATTTAAATGAGTATATAATAATTGGGATTACATTATGATTTCCATATGCAAAGTAGTATATAAACATTATTTAACTAAAATGGTTCATAAAAACCTGAGAGAGAGAATCCTTTTTATGAATGAGGAAACTGAGGTAGAGATCTAACTCAATCTTCTAAGGTCATACAACGAGCCAGTGGTAGAGCTAGGTTTAGAATTCAGGAGTTTCTTTATTTCCATTCTGTTCAGACCACTAAATGGTGTGTCTCCTCGGTCCTCGGCATTCTGTATTTCTGTTTGTGCAGTTACGATGCCTCTCCATTCTATATGTACACTCTGGAGTGTCTTCCAGCAGTCTTCTGGTGTCCAGTCCTAGTCCACATTTCTGCCCACTATTGCTGTTTCAAGATGCTCTTGAGCATTAAAATCTTGTTGGACTTAGCTTGTGCTGTAAACCTGCATGGATTCTATCAACTAAGCATTTTATTATTTATTCACTATTAGTTATCCTTACATTTCAGATAAGCTCCCATACTACAGTGATGTATGATACAATGACTGTGTATCAAAAATCAATGACTGCATACTGAATATGGTGCATTCTTCAAATCACAATGCAATGTTTCTCTTTATAGTTGTGTGGTCTCATGGACAGAGCACTAAATGGGACTCGGGAGACATAGGTTGTGTCCTTGGTTGGTTACTGGCCGACTGGGTGACCTCAGACAAGCCACTTAACCTCTATGTGCCTCACTTGCCCCATCTGTAAAATGGGAATAATGATACAGTCTACTTTTGGAAAGTGCCTGCAGCACTATGCTTGGCTCCAAAGCGGGTATTACAAGCAGCCCCACATTTGACCCCAGATGTTCAGAATAGGTCAGCATCCAATATGCTAAGCTCTTTTGAAAATCTGGCTACTTATCCTCATGCCTAAATGGGAGCTAAATTCTTCTGAAAATTTGCCCTCATATACATCACGAGTATTACCATAAAGTTGTCTTTGAAGCTGTGTATGATTATATTGAATGGATACTAGTAGCATGAATTTTACTGTACTTATTTATTTTGCATACAGTGGATACATAATGTCAAATCCATAGTAAAATTCCCTATGAAAAGTAGTTACTATGCATTATAACAGCTATCATCATTGCTGATGATAACCTTAAAAAGAAAGTCGTGTTTTAGCAGGTTCTGAACTAGAGAAAACTTCTTACTTATCTATTGATCTGCTTATATTTGAATGTTACTAAAATGTGTCCCATTATGAAATATGAACAGAAAATTATCCAGGTTTAGATACGATTTACATGCATCAGATCAGAGCGCCTTAATTTTGATTAAAAAAACCCGAGAATCCTGTAGCAGAAATTTGTTAGTCTTTAAGGTGCTACAGGATTCTCGTTGTTTTTGCTGTATACAGACTAACACGGCTACCCCTATTTTGATTACTTTTAGTGCTGAATGAGAATGCATGCTATATATCTGAGTCAATATAGCTGAAATTTATTTGACCTAATTAAACTTTATTATTAAGTTTAATATTTGATTGTTAAATTATGGCAAGCCAGTCTTAAAAAGCTTAAAGGGGATTACTTTTATCTCATCTTATCAGAGTTGAGATAATTAAAATATATATTGTTTCTGCCTTTTTTGTTCTATTAATTTCACTTCTATTACCTGCTAATGTTAGAGATGCTGTTAGCCTTGGCCAGTAGGGTATGTACAATATCCTTGAATTATGCATGACTTCTTAATAATTCCCTTATCACACAGAGGAAGGTCAGTGCCCCAGTTGGATTCAGATTTTATTATAAGGTGACTGTCCTTAATCTATTACTAATCCATCATATGATTGTTTTAGGACAGACAGATGCTTGACTCTGGCATTATTTGGAGTAGTGGCATGTGTTATTTCTCTCAGGGCTATGTTACATTATTCTCTCTTTATTCCTAAATAAATAAGGCCCAGGAGCACTCAATTGAAAGAATTTATACAATGCTGGCTATGTCCCCATGTTTCTTCCCTTTTACTCTTGCGTGGTTTCAGTCTGTTTCTGAATATCTTACTGGGGTATGGAGGATTAACATTGCTTTTATTATCTATCTTTATTCAATATAGCAGCAAATATGGATATGACATAGACTAAACATACAGGCACAAACTGTATGTAATGAGGAAGCAGTCTTGAGGGCAAATGTCCTCTTTTATTTTTCTCTATCAAATTAAACATGAACACAGAGTAGATCTTGACCATTTTAGTATATTTAGCAAGTTCACCATGACTGTTAAGATTCTTAAATGGCCTTTTTCTCTTTTTAAAGATTCCATAAGTGATTTCCTTAATGATCAACTGTATTCAGATCTCTTCATTTCTGGTAAATTTCTTATAATTTGAGACCAGTGAAACAGAAGCTGTTTCAGCCAGTTTACTTCAATACTTTGTGAACTATATCCATAAATACATAATCACTACACTTCTTTTTTGCATGGCATGATGTATGAATGTTAAAAAAGGATGCAGGGGCCAGCTGAATCTGTGTTGCCTGCTGGGCTCCCCAGTTTGCTGCTAGTACAGTACAGTGCAAATGAGATCTGGATTATTTCAGATCAAATGATCTTTGGGACCCTATGAGTTGGAATGCTGCGGAATTCAGAGTGAGCAGCAGAACTGTACTGTAGAAATGGCTACTTAGCAGCAGCCCAAAGGCAACAGGGATAGCCCTTAGGGTCGGCAAGAGGAGGTAAACAAAAACTTGTTGCCACAGCAGGGGAGGGAATCTAGAGGAAGAAGAGATTGAGAGGCCAGCATAGATACCTACAACCACTGGAGAAATTGAGGAGGGCACGTGCTCCCTGATCCCCATCTCCTCAGAATGTGTGCATACATACACATACACAAAGGACCATGTGCTGTCCTTTCAATACAGATGCAGAACTTGTGCATTTTTGACTTAGACTTTTCATATGTGGGTGCCCTTCTGGGGTAACATCTGGGGTGCATACCAACAAACTCCATTCCAGGCACAAATCTTTTCAGTGCTGTGCTGAACACTGCCAGCAGTTCTAAAATTGACTAGTTTTGTCAGTTTCACTGTGCTGCTGCTTGGGAAATCAATAAGCAATAACAGAGTCACTGGACTTGTCTGCAGACTCCATAGGGAATGGTTCCTGCAAGGTGCTGAGCACTCTGGCCCTGATCCAGCAAAGCACATGAGCACTTGCTTAACTTTAAGCATGTGAGTAGTCCCATTGAAACCCATACCGTAAATTCAGTGGGACTACTCAAGTACTTAAGTGTTTTGCTGAATTGGGGCCTGAGAACTCAGCCTCTTGCAGGATTTAACCCAAGACAGCCCTTATATTGGTTCTCATATGGAAAGTTAGCATCACAAACATGCAGGCTAGAATCTGAAAACAAAAATACTCAACCTTCTATCCCCCACAAACAAAAACTTAGGGTTTTGGGTTTTTTTCCAGAAATTGATGACTACTTACAAGTGGATTTGCCATGCTCTCATCCTATGTATCTTGTAAAATATTTGAAAGGTCAGGGTGTCATTATTAGGGTCTGTATTTGAAGACAAGAACTGAAGGAGACAATATGTTGTCCATTCGCTATTCATGATCTTGAGTAAAAGGCATAGTTAGTCTGACTATTATAACAGAGAAGGAATATATAAAATGGTCAGAAGCATGTATGCAAAATGCAAACAACATGTTCGATGTGTGTATAAAGAGCAATCAAAGCAATAAAAAAGAAAAGAAAAGTGTATGAGTGGACAAAAATGACAAATTTGAGTTATTGTGCATGCCTTTTCCTTCTGCTTTGAAGTTGCCTTGGTTATTGTGTGTGTGCATTTCTTGGCATACAGATTGGACATTCATAGGACTCTCACTGGGGGATAATAAAATAACACATTTTTGTGGAAAATAGTTGCTGGTTCAGAGAAAACAACTTTTTTTTTTTAATGTGAATAGTTTCTCTGATGAAATATGCAGTTCCTTTACTGGAAATAGGCATATTTATGATATACCCCAGGTGCAAAAACATGTATTTTTGGAATCCCAGAAAGGAACCAAACCGAACTTCTCAAACATTGTAAAGCCACTGACTATTCTTTTGCCACTCTATTTTTATTGTTTTAGTCACATTTTAACAAATACAATGGGAAAACATAACTTCAGGAGCAGCAAAGAACTTTTGTTACACATATAATGCCTGCTGGTTAAAACCAGCCAACATTCACCTAAGTCTTTTGCTGCTGTCTCCATTTTCTAGTGACAGCAAAAGAAGGGGAGCTTATGAAAGGTTTGCCCAAAATCAGAACATTTCATGATAAAGATGTCTTTAATCTGTGTGCCTTTCTAATACTCCCATTCCCATAGAACATAGGTACCACAATACTGAGAAAACTCTGTGGTGTTATGCTGAGGGTTGGGTGAAACCTCATTGAAGTTGGTAGGCAAGACAACCACCCTTCATTCAGGTAGGCTCCATTATGGAATAGATAGCTGAAACAGTAGGAGCCACCGCCCAAAGCACAGGCCATGTGCAAGGCTGCAGTAGGAGTTGAGCCTCTGAGTGGTTTTCCCTGGGATCTGAATACAAACACAAGGGGATTGGTATTATTTAATGGAGCTGTGTATGAAGGAGAGGAACACCACACCAAATATTGGCTAACCGCTTGGGTCAAAAGGGGTAACACTAGTGTCATACATAATGATTATGAAGTCACTATTCCCTCTGGATTCAATTATACTTGCTTTTTTTTTGGTCCAAATTTGGCATTGAGGTTTGGAGTTCATATAACCTGGACTCACCTATAGTAGAATTGGAATTGTACTACATTTGTGAAGCAAAACTGCATGTTTGTATCTAACGTAAGAAGTGGAAAATATATTTGAAATATGTTAAGCGAAATATAAAACAGTCATAGTTTGATACTGTACATTTAATTCAATAATTTCAGATTCTAAATATTTTAATATTTTTGTGACTGACAAATTCTCTTCAGAAAGATTTCAAACAGTATATAGTCTGCATTCCTCTCTCTAATCCCCCCCTCTTTTTTTATTAATAGCAGAGTGCATCTGAATGTGAACTGTAATCTAATGCCTGCTTCATCGCAACTGCCCAAACATACTGCACAATTATGGTCATAAGATAGTTTCTGCCCATCAGAATAAAAAACAAAAGATATAGTGTATTACTTACTACACGAGGTAGTAGTAAGTGAAATGGTCACTATAGAAAAGAAGATATTAAAGGTATTAATACATGTATCCAGTTTAATGAAATTGAGTGTTTTATAATTTTAGGCACAACATTATTTTGTAATAAGAAGTCTAAAATATAGGGAGGGTTTGAGGAGCTTGGTACATTGTCTTTATGAATAAAATAAATGTCAATACGCTGATTGTTCAAAGGATATGTAAATTTCTCAAATGACTAGAAGAGGTATACTTTGGCCTTTTTGAGGGAATATCCCTATAATAAATAAAATCTATTTAAATATATAATCAGAAGCTGAATGTATAACAGCGGGTGAAAAACTCCCATTGACTTCAGTGAAACCATGATTTCATCCTATGTCATGATGGGCAGTGCACTGCACTTTTATATTTGAGTTAGGATGACCTGGCAACTCTCAAATGGCAGAGAGGATGTAAAAAGTAGTGTACATGGTCATTAACTTAGGCCCCACAACTATGAAATGATAGAATTTATGCATAGATAAGGCATTTTGTACACATAGTTTGAATATATGCAAATAATTATTAATTAATTTTTCTTAAATAAGTGATTGTGTGTGTGTACAGAGGCCATGAGTAGACATTTGGCACAAGGTGTGTTATAATATCCACTATCACAATATATATATAAACCACACCTGTTTGCAACTAAGCAAATTTGATAAAAAGTCACTTATGTGAACAACTTGTTTCCATGCATAAAAAAATGCAAGTTCTCAGAACACTGTCGTGAGGACTGAAAAGAACTTTTACATTACCTTTAAATTCCTATTTTGCATTTTTTATCATCCTCTTTAGAAAGCAATTAGATATTGAAATATTACCTTGTTTAAATACATTTGAAATGAATTCAGTTAACTTCCTCTTTTATTGAAAACTTAGGGAAAAGAATTATGTTAAAAAAATAAGTAACCAATTAGTATCAAAGAAGGCAAATAGTAGACAAGCCAAAGAGATGTCATGTAGGTTTGGGGAGATAATATGGTCCACTGGATAGGGCACTGGACTGGGAATCAGGAGATCTAAGGCCTTTTCCTATATTTGCCACTGCCCATTTCGTGTTATACTTGTCAGTTTTCCCCATCTGTAAAACGGGGATAATGATCTTAATCTTCTTTTGTAGAGTGTTCTGAGATGTACAGATGAACTGTTAATGTTTAGAAGCTAGGTATTAATATTAGTCTGTATAATAGGAATTTCTAAGGATTCTTCGGAGAGTTCAGCAGAACTTATATCGTATCAGGATATTAATAAAGAGTTACAAATTATCTGACTGACAAAATATGAAAACATCAGAGAATATAAAGTTTCTAAATAAAACATACAAACAACTATTTGCGGAGCTTGCACAACTGACTCTAGGTCAAGGCACTGGTAGTTTGTGAGCTACTGAGATTGTAGACCGTGTGATGAGAGTGGGTTCTTAATGCTCCTTACTTTTTTAATATTTGGCACATTGTAATACACTGAATCTGTATACATGTGGTGTTTTTGGCAATGCAATATTTTTCATCTTTCTAGGAAGTGTAGCCGTATCACACAGCAGCATAATAATTCTAAAAATGGATTGTTTTCCTATGTGGTGTTTTCTGTAATGTTTGCTTTCTACATGGAAAAATCAGAAGTATTTCAAAGTAGAAATTAGCCAGCTGTTATTGACAACCATGAAGTTATGTATATAAAAAGTGGATTGCGGGTGAGGCTATTATCTTGATGATACAAATTTTGAGAATAAGAGATGGGTTTACATTTTCATAGGAAAGTTGAAGCAAGAAACAAAACAGTTACTGAAATTTGGTAGCTGATTTATTTGGCAGTTATGACAAGGACAGATATTAGATCTTTGTGTATAAGAAACTAATACTGTGCAACATACAAAGAGCAGAAACTCAGGCATTGTCAGTTAGGTCATTTTATTTTGTACTTTGATGTAATGGGACATACAGATAGAATTTAACTGACAAATAAAAGCCTCTCTGTAAATAGCAATATACTGTATAACCACTGAACTCACTTAAGGATATTCCCAAACTCACGTATTAACTCTTGTAATTAAAACACATATCCAGAATTACTCCATCAGAGGGAAAAAGATAGACAGTGCAGCAAGAAATGGGCCATCTTCCTTCACATAAGTGCTCAAAATTTTTTTAATGTAGTGCTCAATCAAATGCCTATTGAAATCATTAAAAAGGCTCCCATTATTTAAATGGTAGTTGGATCAGGTTTACAGGAAAGTGCTGGAAATGCCTGTTTTGCATCTCCATAAGTTTTTGCAGTGTTAAGTGCAGTTTATCCAGGCTCTTTTAAACCACAGCCCAGTGAGAAGGGACCTAAGTAATACAGTGCATAGATATATCTCTGTTCTTTCATCTCTGGAGTCTTTTAAATTATGGCTTTAGGGTACACTGACATACAGTGACTGATACTAGTATCAATATAAGATTGCCATATACCAAAAGCTTTAAAAAAATGGTAATGCATTTGGAAATCAAAAAAGAAAACAAAACATTTGTAAATGAACATGTTTATGACAAGCAGCCAAAGTAACAATCCACTGCTTAAAAATGTCTGAAACACTCATTGAATCTTTGCTCTAATGTTCATTTAATTTCCTATATTACTGATTTTGTGAACCCTTTGTCAACAATAATGTCAAGCATGTTTAGGATCTCAGCCATGCAAACACTTGCCAGTGGGAGAGCATCGATAATATTTCCACAGACCTAAAAAGGCAGAAATGTAGTTTGCTGGCCCCAAGTAGTGACAGTTCCAGTTCTGCCCTTTCCACTATCACTGCAGCAAATGCAAATTAGCAGAGCTTTTCAGATAGATTAACATAATTCAGACACCCTAATAGAAAAAGAACAAAAAAACAAAGTGGCACTTTTCTATTTTAAATTTAAAGCTCATATATTTGTGCCTTAATATTACACACTTGAAGATGTATAGAATAAGCACATGGCAGCAACAGAATTGAGTGAAGGGGGTTGAAGAAAATACCTTGCTCATCTTTCTTAAAATTGATTGGGAACAGCCATGATAAAAGACAAAAGTTATAATCTCCATGTGTTTGCAACTTCCATTAAACTTATGGTTGCTGTGTTTAAGCTAAAAACAGAATTTATGCCACTGGTTTTAATAAAAAGGTGAATGAGTGGATATATTTATGGAAAAATCAGAAATAAGGTTTCAAGTGTGACATAGAAATATGTTTATATGATTGACTCGGTCTCTCCCCCACCCCCTTGTCTTTATCTTAAGAAGTTCTTTGTGATAGTTTGTTTATAACTAAATAAAAGATTTCTAATTATCCTGGTTGTTCTTCATCTCAGTGGTAATACCACAGTTGAGTATTTGGTATTAGAATATTTGGTAAGAAGATTTTTCAACTTCTCGTCCTGTGTATAGTTAGCTTATTAAAGTTATGATAAAATGATCAGTTTAAATAGGAAGCCTTTGTCATTATGGATTTGAAAAATTAAATGCTAAAAAAAATTATGCCAACACAGAAGGAATTATGAAGGCACAATGGACAAAGAGTTTCCTTCATAAAGTTCTTAGAGACATACAGATGAGAAGTGCTATGTTCATACAAAGTAAACTTGACTCAAAATCCTGTAGAAAATTTAATGGAATTTAAAAAAAAAAATGTACTGTTGTTCATGATTTTATTTACATTTTCTAAAATGGAAAGATTTCAACCAGCTATAATAGAAAGTATGTATTAATTAACATTATTTGAAAGTGCAAGCCATTCTATGTCTCTAAATCCCAAGTCAAAACAGAACATCAAAAATGATTGAGAAGGTGTTTGCAAAGCACTTAAAATTATCCAGCTGCCTCAGATCTTTGTCCCTTTTTGAATGTGGATACAGACCTGATCATGCCACAGAGACTTCTCTGGTTACTTCGATAGATAAATCTCATGGAGATGGATAAAAATCTTCTGTCCAATTCTCTGGGAAGGAGGCTGTGACCATTTCTTTCAGATGTGGCCTCAACTGCTGTTATCCATGCTGATTGGGATATTGAGAGGAACCTGTGGGAGTTAAATGCCCCACTCCTATTAAAATTCATTGGGGTTTGCGTGCCTGCCTCCCTTAGGCCCCTTTGAAAATTCTAGCCACTGTTGTCACCTCAAGAGTAGATTACGGTAATGTGCTCTAGATGGGCGGTACTTTAAATCCATTTGGAAACTGAAGCTAATGCAGAGTACAGTGGCACAAATTAAGTGAAGTTTCTTAGCTTCAGCACACGATGTCAGTGCTCTCAGATCTGTGCTAATTGCCTGTTGGTTTCCGGATGCAATTTATTTGATTAAGATGGTATTTCTTTTCTAATGATTTGAGACCTGCCGGTTTGGGAGGGCACCTCTTTCCCCATGTGATAGTCGAGATTAAGGAAGACTCTCGAGCTGGAGATCCATGGGATAGATCAGGAATGCCTGGATACCTGCTCTTTCATGTACAGTGTAAATCAAAGGTCCATGTATGGCCAGGAACTCTTGATGGCTCAAGCTGTTTCAGGTGAGGCCTTTTTCTTTAATCGAGTGCGTTCTTGATCTTGAAGGTATCTTCCAGGAAATGCAACATAAAGTTGGTGATGATTTGTAGATAAGAGATGACTCAGCACCATTAGCCCTTGGCAAAAGGAGATTTAAGGTCAATATATTTTCAGTCTCTCTTGGCCTGAATCTTGTCAGTGTTACTGAATAATGTCTTGCTGTGATGTTCTCTGGTTCTTGTTATCCTGCTTTAGGGGCTTTTCACAGTCAATGCATCAAAGCAGAGAAATCAGTGTTGAGTAAATTCTATTATGGGAGGAACTTCATAGTAAGAAAAATAAAAGTGGGGCTGATACCATAAATGTTAGCAGTATGTTGTGTCAATATTACTATTAGGCATTAGTATATTAGGCATATTAGTAATTATAGTGATTTACTATATAAACCTATCAGCAACGGATGGTGGGACTGGAACAATCACGTTAACAGGTCTACAAGAGATGTTTTAAGTTTCATGTGAATGTGTGAGGTTACATGATCCAGTGGGCTTGTATCAAAGAGACCTGGGTTCTATTACATTGTGTGCCATAGATTTACTATGTGAGCTTGGACATGCCACTTAACCTCTCTGCCTCAGTTTCCTAATCTGTAAAATGGGGATAATAAGGCTGACGTACACTTCTACAGTGAAATCTATGGATGAAATATTTTATATAAGTTCTATATGTTGTTATTAATTATAATGTTCTGAAGCAGTAAACATGGCAAACTATTAAGGAACAATCTTTTTAGTCCAGATATTGTACATCTGTGAATCTGTACATCAATAAATAATAAATGTGAATCGCAAAGGTTAGTGCAAAATATCTTAAAACTAAATTAGGGAATTCTGAAATACAGTATACCTTCCTTTTTTTAATAAGCATTTTAAATGTATTTTGTTTTCCCATAGGTCTCATTCTGTACTATTGTAAGTTAAAGCTGCTAAAAAAATTCTCCCACTGGCAGCAATTTTCCAATTTATTTGGTAGCTTTCAGGGGCTTTTATCTTGTGAAAAGAAGAAAAATTAATACTCTGATTGCTTCTGTCGTTCTTTCATTATTGTACCTGTGTAATCTGCACACTTGAAGAAAATACCTACTTACAGCTGCTGACTCATTTGGTTATATAACTGAATCTGGTTTCCTTAGCTACAGTGTGTGTGTGGGGGGGGGGGAGAAAAATCCCAAACAAGTGTTTGGAAATGCTCCAAGATAGTTTTTCAAAGAGATCATATATTGTTGCTTACAAGTTATAGAGACTTGTTTTGTATAATATATTAGGAATATACCTACTGTATCAATTTAACAAAAATGCAGAAAAACTCTGTGTGCACATGCGTGAAAGTAAAAATATAACTTCTAGGTACTGTGAGGATTGCTTGAGAACTCCAACAAATCCAGGTGGTTAATTGAGTTCAATGCCAAGCTAATTTATTCAACTTCATCCATAAGTCTATGCAGTGAACCTAGAGTGCAATTGAGACTACAAGATCATACAAGTCTGTATATTTAAAAAAATAAAAGTTTGATTTGACTGAGCGCTCTCAATGTCATTCTGAGTATTAGACAACAATACATTTCTGTCCTGCTTTAACCAAGAGAGAACACATGCAGTTGAACTTGTTGTTTTTAGATCTCTGCAAGAACTTATGCTTGTTCATTTATGTAATTGTGAAAGTTAATTAGAGCAACTGATACAATCATTTGAATGTTTAAGAAGTCTGGCCTGATCCTATAAATCCTTGTACAACTAATCTTCACTTGGGAAGTCCCATTACACTCAGTGGGAATGAAAATATCTCATGCATGCAGTTTTGCAGGATCAGTCCCAAAGTTATTATATATTCGAATAACTGTATCAATTGCTTTTACTAACTTTTCTCTGTCCCTTCTCCTGTCTCATTAAAATGAATTGTTAGTTGGGTAATAGGACATGTTTTTTCACTTGATCTGATAATTGACACTGAAGGCAACCGTTATCTAACAACGTACAATAGTGTTAGCCATCATTCACAATGTGAACAATACTGCAAGGTTCTGAATGCTCCTAAATGATGCTGATCCCCTCAGCTACCATTGTCTTAATTTTACTTTGCATCAGCAAATAAGATCACTCTTTGGATTTCTCTCCACCTGTTGCTTAATCCCTGTAATGAGCAGCAGCTTCCTTTCTTCACTTATTTTAGAGATACCCACTCCTTTAGTGAATTCTGGATGTAGTTGGGAACAGAACCACAATCTTTTTAATGCTTGTCTTCTTGGAAGTGGAACTAGTTCAGCAGTCTAAAATTTTTTTTCTATCGTTTAAGACTTTGAGCCAGATTTTTTAAAGGTATTTAGGTACATAGGGAAGCAGATAGGCACCTAGTAGGATTTTCAAAAGCACTTCTGCACCTTGATGGGAGTTAAGCATCTTGGTGCTTTTGAAAATCCCAAAAGGCACTATCTGCACTTTTAGGCACCTAAATACCTTTAAAAATCTTTCCCTACGTGCAGTGTATTGCTAAAACTTAACCCATCATGAGGATTTATCTTAAGCTTTTATTTTAATTTTTTTGGGGAAAAAACCATAATCCAGAAGCTGGCAGAAAATATGTTAATATAGTATTTCCTTTTATTAATTTTTCTATATTAGTCTGATTTATTTAAAAAGATGTTAAGTAATAGGAAGCTATTTTTATGGATATTTGCTATTTTACTTTTTCCTCTCTGTCAAGTCCTTAACAAAACTATAATATTACAATTGGGATAGAATTTGTGACCAAAATTATCCTTCTATACTTTATGAAGTCTAAATATGCCATTTGTGCACCAAAAAACAAGTTCAGTTTTGATAAACATCAGTGCCTGATCCTGTAAAGACTTATTCGCATGATTTACTTAATTTATATTACCTGAGTAAGGATTTTTGGATAAAGCAATAAGGCATTGTTTTGAATATGTGGTGCATTCCATACTATTCATATGTTCTTGAAATGCCCAGGCAAACTATAGTGATTAGATGTTATGACTGATGAAGAAATTGACAAACCTTCACTTTTCACTGTAAATAAATAAAATTGGAGTTACTCTTGTAGTAAATAGAGATGTGGTCTATGTAGATGCCCTGGGTTAGGATTAAGAGCACCTTAGCATTAATTCTAGAAGTACAATTTACAAGCCTTTCCAAGGACAGAGTTCAGTTAATCATGTTGTTTGCTCTCCTGTATAAAGTCCTAATTCTTGGTTGAAAATTAAATATAATGGATATAACAAAAACAACAAGAGTTCTGCAGCACTTTAAAGACTAACAAATTTAATTTCAGCAGGCATAAACTTTCATGGACTTCAGCCCACTTCCTCAGATGAAGCCCACGAAAGCTTAAGCCTGCTGAAATTAAATTTGTTAGTCTTTAAAGTGCTGAAGAACTCTCGTCGTTTTTGCTGTATACAGACTAACAAGGCTACCCCTCTGGAACTGTTCTATAATGGATATGTTTTTATTAAAGCTTTCACAAATGCATCCTCCTTAAACAGGAATTAAGGATTCATTCCTCTACAACTATACTTTCTAATTTTGAATTGTGTGACCTGCAAAGGGAAGACACACATTTGGGTCTTGAATATGTTACCTCTGTGAAAAGCCTCAGGAGGATGTGTTTTAAGGAGAGTTTAGTGTCTGTACGCAGTCCTCAACCTCGTTCCTCTGTTAACACATGTAAGAAACACTGAAGGTGATTTTTGTATTAAAAATGATCTTGATGGAGGTATCTGTATCTTTGTCCTGGCTTTTGCTTGGTCTCATCTGTACACTCATCTTCGTAAACAAACTTAAAATAAGATTAAAACAAAAAAACGTGGAACTGAGGCAGCGAGCAGTGCAGCCAGAATTCCGTGTAACAGGATGTGGCACTGTGGCCTCCAGTCACTATGTACAGAGTCCATCATGTCTCCTCTCGCCCCAGCACACTCCTTGCTTGTGTGGGCTGGCTGTAGAGGAAGGAGTTTCCTCTGCCCCAGGAGGCCGGTGCAGCAACGTCCAGCAAGGGGAACAACACCCAATCAGGAACGTCAGGCAGAGGAGGGGTACAGTGTGAAGAAGGATCATTTCAGCTTGGTTGAATGGTCAACAGCATCAAGCCGGGGACTCATTGCTGGTGAGCCACCTGCTGGGGAGGTGGTGGGGGAGGAGGTTCGCTGCTGCGGTTGGCCAGTTGGCTGAGGATGTTGCGCTCAGACATCTGGAGGCGCACAGCCACAGGTGGGATGCGGGCAATGGTGGCAGGCAGCCGAGTCACATCTGCTTTCATGTCACTCAGAAGCTCCTCCCGCTGCTTCAGAACTTTGTGAAGAACAGCACTGGCTGGCTTGTTCCCGGTCATTGACTCCTTGGACGGGTGCTGGTCGCTCTCCACCAAACATTCTACCTCAGCAAAACGTGTATTCAGGGCCATAGATGAGTGCAATGGATCTACCGACATGTTCAGATAGGCAGCTCGCTGCAGCTGCTCCTCAATCACCAGTGCCTGCTCCAGCAGCTTGAACCTCCTGGCCAGGAACTTGTTCTTGATCTCCAGGAAGTTGCCCCTTTTCATCTCACCCTTGAAGGGTTCATTGAGGATGGCATAACGTGGATCATGCTGAATGTCCTGCCAGTGGGCATAGCCATGATTTATTATCCCAGCCAGGGGCCAGTAATCCTGGCACTGGTGCCAGATCTCATAGGTTTTCTTGGTGACAGTTGCTGCTCATTCTTCATTTTGCCACAGAGAATGCAACTCAGTGAAACCACCATCAGCTATGTTGAATGTGAAGCGCTGCTTCACTGCTTTTTTGTGTGTCTCATCAATTGAGTCCTTCAGCATCTCCCCATTGTGCAGCATCACCACATCCCTCTTGTCATTGTCCTTCTCCTCCTCCTCCTCATCCAGGTTGATAGTCGGAGGTTCAGCAGGGGGCTCAGCAGACACTCTCTCTTCAACCTTCTCCACATCAGCTTTGCTTTCCATTTCCATTGGCTCCTCTGGTCTTTCCTTCATCCCTGATTCCTCCGGCTTTTTCTCCTCTGCTTCTGGGGGGTTCACTGGGGACTTTGCGTCCTGTGGGAGTGTTTCCACATGCTGGGCACACTGCTTCATTGGGACCTCTGCTTCAGTAGCAGCGAGACTGGATTCCTTCTTAGGCTCCACGGGCTCCACTTGTTCCTTGGTGCTGGCTCCCTCCTCCACCTTCACTCCCTCTTCAGGTGGAGCGGCAGGGGCATGTGTGTTAGGCTGCGTGTCCCATGGCGTGGAGGGTGTGAGGGTTTTGGGGGAGGGTGAGCCCGGCAGTAAAAGCTTCTTGTTCTCCTCTATCTCTGCCAGTTCTGGCATACTCCAGCACCCATTCACATGCTTACTCAGACATTCTGGAAGCATGATTTTAAGAAGCCTCCTTGGCTGGAAAAAAGACTGAGGCTAGGTCTATACTGTAAACTTTCATTGGTATAACTATGTCACTCATGGATGTGAAAAATTCACACACCTGGGCGATCCAGGACCTAACCCACGGTGTAGACAGCACTGTTTCAACGGGAGGGGCTTCTCCGGTAACCATAGCTACCATCTCTCATGGAGGTGGATTAACTATGCTGACGGGAGAAGCTTTCTGGTTGGCGTAGTAGCACGTTCACTGAAGCGCTACAGCAGCACAGCTGCAGCGGTGCAGTATTTTAAGCGTAGACCTGCCCTCAGTATGAAATTCTGGACTCACTGAAGTCAATGGAAGTTACTCTTTTGATTTCAATGGAGCCAGGATTTCATTTTAAGAGTTAGAATCCTTAATGTGTTAGGACTTATGTTATTTAATAAGTTTATACTCTTTCGCTTTTGTAATAGAATCAATGATGGAAAAATCTTATTTTGCTCCGTGTGTTTGTTACTCATTGTATTAGAATTTTTAGCAAGAGATAAATGCAACTCCAATGTGCCCATAGGCCAAATTCTGGCTTTCTTCAGCTTTATTCATTCCCCCAAAAGGATAGCTAAAGATGTACCTTAGCTATATGTTTAATTTCACCCAAGAGCTGCTGGTCAAACACATTTGTTTAGCTTCTCTAATAAATATTTTTCAATAGTTCATATTTCATTCACATTTTTGGCTTTTTTATGGTAACTTTTTTCTATTTTTTGTTATAGTTCTATTATCACATAAGTCCTTATGTGTATATTTAAAATAGCATAAGTGCAAAAGTCTAAACCTGGTAATCATCTCGTTATTCTTTGCAGATCTTCCTAGTTTTAAGTTATTTACTTCCTGCATTTTGATGCCTTTTAGATTTGTGTGTGTGTGCACGCATGTGTGTGCCATAAGACAGCATGTGCATTCAATGACCAAATATTCTCTGCTACAGAAAGTAGTAGCTGCAGTGAAAAGAGAGATCATTAAGCATCTGATCTGCAAAGAGCTTCCTGGCACAGTAAGGATCTGGTGCCTTACTGATAGCACATAATGGTGCAGTATTTAAAACACTGTACTAGGAGTCAGGACATGTATATTTAGGATGCTAATTCCTAGTTCTAGCACAGATTTGCTGTGTGATCTTCCCTAATTCCCCGTTTAGGATATAGAACTCACTTATGAGACAAGCTGCCATTGCCTCCCAATGTGTGACTGCATACTATCTTTCTTTCTGAGGGTAGTAGAGGCTGTAAAGCAACATCATAAACGTCTGTAGTGCTTCCCAGCATCATGTACAACAGTTGGATGGGAGAACATCTCTATTAAGCATAGCTTGCTGACTCTCACCCTTCCACCTGCACATACTCCCCATTTATATTTATCTGCAAAGGCATGTTGTTGGCATAGAGGGACTGTCAGTGGCCACACGGAGGTGGTACTCTGTTATGTAGTTGCAACTCACGATTATGCATGCTGCTCTGCCACATTTCAATTTGATTTCTACAACTGGGAAGCATAGGGGACAATTGTCCTTTATACTGAGGCCTGAGGGACAGTGTGTAGCTGAAAAGAACATGGCAGAAGCTGTTATAAAAGTAATGGGGATCAGTTAATGAGGACAGAAGATAAATGTCTGCAATTCAGAAAACGTTTTTGAATATGACACATATCACAGGACAGTGCAATTGTCTCAACTTTTAAGAAAAATCTATTTTACAAAATCCTGCAAAATATTATAAGATAAATAAACTAAACTGCACTGTGGTAATCTGTTTTCAAAACCATAAAGACCTCATCTGGTAAATACACAATGCTGAGATGAGAGGATCATCACTACAGGTTGTCCATGATGCCAATAGGGTATGGAGGAATATTTCAGAGTGCTAAAATAAAACTGTTTTAGTGTGGTTATTAAATACAGGAAAGGAATCATGCTGAAGATAAATAATCAGTGTTCAACACAGTGAAAAATCATTTCATATTATTCACTTTGAAATGGCTAAAGTTCTCTTATTGAGGCAGTAGAAATCATAGTATTTAGAAAACTGAGAATATAATTAGATCTGGTTGGAAAAATGTTTGTTTGACTTTGAAAAAAATGAAATTGTTTCACTTTCAGCCAGAAAGCTTTTGGTTTTCAGCGTTTTCAATTTTTTCCAAAAACCTGAAATTTTAAGTAGAAAGCAAACACATTTTGCAAATAAAATTGTAGTTGAAAAAATGATTTTCTATTGAAAAACAGTTTGAAAAACAGAAAGCTGATTCTATGTATTAAACTTCTGTTATGTACTGAAATCCACCAGACTTCCAGTATTTTTAAGGCCTTTTGCTCTGAGAAAAGCTAATTAATTGAGCTCTATCTTTCTGTATCACTGTAGCAGGATTATTTTTGGGCAAATGTCTATGGAAAAGATTCTTAATACTACTGTAAAGCTGTTTAAAGAAAAAGTTCAGACCTATTTTACTGAAGTACTTGAAGCTAAAGCAACTTTTGATATTTACTGATTTCCTCCTTTAATAGAGTTTGGCCTATGCCACTTTTTGTGTTATCTTTTAATATTTAATGAGGCTCCAGAAATATGAATGTCAAGCTCAGTGGGATTTAGGAAGTTATAAATGACTAACTATTTTAATTCAATGAGAAAGCAAAAGCTCTATGACAATGTCTACCTGTATGTTCGTAACGTGCATGAGGCACAGATTATCAGGAATGGAAGCATTCAGATGAACCTAGGATTAGCTTGCTCAATCTCCAGGTGAATTTATGAACATAAGTGAGCATTAACAGAACTGTCTGATTAGCTGACCTTCCTGATTGGCTTGGAGGAACCAGCAGGCATGCTTTAAGCCCAGCAGCAGCAGCGGGTAGAGCTGTTCAGTGCTTACTCACCTAGCTACAATCGCTACTGTGCCTGCCTTGTTTCCAACCTTTTTCCAATTCTGCGCATGTGTTGTTCCCAGCCTTGCTCTAACCTGTTCTTACTGGGCTCCAGCCTTGCTCCGCTGTTTAGCTCCTGACTAATGGCTCATGGCACTAGGCCTGATCACCCAAGCCTCAAGCCATGACAGTTTTTACAAGTAATACACCAGTTATGAAAATATTTCACTAATGGGTACTTAGCTCTTGCCCCTATTTTGTTCTCTCTTCCCCTTGCACCAATGTATCCGTCCCCTGTGAAATATTCATCTTATTGTTGAGTGAAAGCATTATGACCTCAGGGGGCTGATGAGTCAATCATGGCCATTCTGGTATATTTGTATATTGCAGTTCCATTGGGTGAAGTGAAATGAGGCTGGAAAAGATAGGTTAGACTGAGAGTTCCTTAAGCAGGGACTTGGTCATCTCTAGTGTTTGTGTAGTGTACACAGACGTGCAGCACACAATGTACTTGTATGCTGCAAAATAAGGCTTTCACTATTGAAATTCCATCGTACCAAACAAAGTCGTTGTCTACATAGTAACATCAACAGCGCCGAAGTCCACGGAAGGTGTCCCCAGTCTGTATAAATTGCAGGGAAGTTATGTCATTGACTGCACCTCTCCTGAATGCTGGTGCAGCATAGAACACTCGCAGAATGAATAGCCCTATAGCTGCAGCTTTAGTTTTTGGTTTTAAAAAAAAATTGTACAAGATAAATACTGGCTTGCAGCATACTGTGAAAAATGCTTCCAGTTGTTGAAGCAAAATTCACAGTGTATCTCCACCACAACACAAACCCCTCTCTTAAGACACATGCTAACCTCACAGTGGCCAAGAGCACATTGCAACAAATAACAAGGTAATGTGTGCAATCATACTGGCTCAATCTGTGTGAGAAGGTATTAATGTCCTTTGAGACTGAAGATCTAAGAGGTATGTCTGATTGAATCAAGAAAGCAAAAGGTCCTTCAGCCAGGACAGACTGCACCCACTCAAATCTCCTAATGGAGACATCATCATGGACAGAAGTAAACAGAGGAAACAGTGGATGGAACACTATCACAAACTCTAGTCACATGAAACCATTGTTTCTGAAGCAGTGATAAATGTGATCCCCAGGCTCCAGATTATCAAAGAACTTGATGCAGAATCATCTATAAATGATCTTGAAAAAGCAATCACCTCGTTAACAGCAAAGGAGAAGATGGAATTCCAGCTGAAGTACTGAAAAAAGGAAGACGGGTTGTGCTTAAACATCTGCACAGTATCTTGCTTTCCTACTGGAGGCAGAGTTTAATCTGTGCTGGGGTTTAAGGTGTATAAGGTGTGTATAAGGTCATACTCTGTGGAGGATGCCATTTTGTTTTGCTTGAGCATGATAGCTCTTCCTTGCGAATTAAGTACTGGCTGGAGGGAAGAAGGGGTGCCACAAGACAAGAAGGATGCTATCATCATATTGTTGTGTACAAACAAAGGAGATTGGAGTGACTGCCGCAACTACAGAGGAATCTCACTCCTTGGTGTTGCTGGAAAGGCATTTGCACGGATCATTCTCAACAGACTTCAAACTCTTGCTGAACATGTATATCCAGAGAGCTTCCATGCCAGTACATGAACTATTGACGTGGTCTTCACACTCAGACAACTGCAAGAAACGTGTCAAGAACAAGGAAAACTTCTTTATATATCCTTCATATCTTACAAAAGCTTTTGACTTGGTTAGCAGAAAGGGCCTTTTCCAATTGCTAGAGAGAATTGGTTGCTCTCCAGTCATTCTCAGTCTGATTCAATCCTTCTATGATAGCATGAAGGCTACAATCCAGTTTGATGGTGATCAGTCTGACAATTTTGAAATCTGAAGTGGCATAAAACAGAGTCTTGTTTTTGCTGCTTTGTCATACTTTCTCATGTAGTGCCAAGGGTGGTATATTTCCATACAAGATCAGATGGGAAACTTCAAAATTGCTCCTCTCAGAACAAAATGCAAAATCAAACAACTGCCGATAAGAGAAATTTATTTTCTCTGATGACACTGTGCTCATTGCACTCAGTGAAAAGGAACTCAAGCAACTTTGCAATGACTTTGTGCTAGTTTGTAATCAATTTGGACTAACCATTAGTCTAAAGAAGACAATGATTGTGGCACAAGATGTGTTGACTACACCAGAAGTTTTAATAACTAGCACTGCACTAGAAGTTGTGTACAACTTCTGCTATCAACGATCAACTATATTGAATAACTTATCTCTAGATGAGTAGCTTAATTCTTACATTGGAAATAGAGCCATCACATTCAACCAACTGATCAAATGTGTGTGGAATAACAGGAATGTGACACTGAACACCAAGATATGGGTCTGCCAGAAAAATGTGTTCTGAGCATGCTGCTGCATGGTGGTGAAACCTGGGCCACCTATGTAGGCACAAGAGAAGGCTAAACACCTTTCACACCTGCTGTCTTCATTGTATTTTAAGTATTGAGTGGAAAACCAAAGTTCCTGATGCAGAAGTACATCAGAAAGCAAACTTGCCAAGTCTAATTGCTATTCGCAAACACGTCTCTGCTGGCTTGGCCATTGCCATTGGATGGACAATGAATGCATTCCAAAGTATGTCCAGTATGCAGAAAATGTGGATGCTCCAAGGCCTCTGGGCTGACCTAAGTTCAGGTTTAAAGACATTTTCAAAAGGGTCTTGAAAACATTCAACACTGATACTACAAGCTGGGAAGATGCAGTTAGCAATGGGCTACAGTGGAGGACTGTGCTGCAACAAGGAGTTGAAAAGGCTGACGAAGTGATTGAAAGAGAGGTAAGTGAAGAGAGCATAAAGGAAACCACAGCAGATCTCAAGCGTTAGTAGTGTGCTGGCTTCATCTTAGGGCCCTATGCCTTATGCCTGCATTATCTATGGCAAGGACTGTCTCTTGAAAATGAGACTTTTTAACCACTGACGACGCTGCAGCATGACACACAGTAACTGAATTGCTTCGGCGCTTATTCCATCGTCTTTCAGCAACTGGATCAATGGACGACTGCCACAAAGTACACAGTCAGAAGTTAACAACTAAACATATGAGTCTGTGTGGGGGGATGAGAGTGACATACATACAGATAGACAAACACCGACAGATCATCTTGGTGCACTTCATGAAACACTTCCTAGAAAATTGATTTAAAAAACTGCAAAGACAGCTCTGTTGACTAATTATCAGTGTTTAATTTGCACTTTGGTTATCCTATACTTTTTTGCATTGTGGCACTGTATGTCTGTATGCAAAATACTATTTAGTGTGTTTCAACGTAGTGCGTCAAAGTCTTTTGCAAATGTTAATGAAGGTGTACAATAGCCTAGTACAGTAGGTAAGTATTTGATGGAACTATCCGCAAAGTAAGTGGTTAAGTGACTTGCCCAAGTTTATACACTATATCAGTGGTAGAGCCAGGAATCAGATTTGTATTATTTAAAAAAAATAAAATAAAAACCAGATTGACTTTATACAGAGAGCCCCAATCATGTAAAATGTAACCTAAGTGAACACTGAACAGATTAAATTAATCTGATTCTTATGGTAATTTTATCAGTGATTTGAGTTATAGGATCTTGTATAAGTGCCATGTCCACAACAGATTTGTTCTTGTCTGGAGCACATTGATCTCATGGGATAAAAAATGGTCAGTGAAATGCGTGCACATGATACTTAAAAGGATAAGTTTAAGAGGGGTTTAACTCTGTGACTCATAGTTCTGTATGCAGTGATGTGGTAACCTTGTTGGTCCCAGGATGTTAGAGAGACAAGGTGGGTGAGCTAATATCTTTTATTGGACCCAACCTCTGTTGGTGAGAGAGATAAACATTTGAGCTTACACAGAGCTCTTCTTCAGATCTCAAAAGCCTGACTCTGACCGCTAGAAATTGGTCTAATAAAAGATATTAGCTCACCCACCTTGACTAACAGTGTACATTTTGCATCAAAGCAGAAGCAACCATGTGAAGTATGCTCTAGCATTTGAGCCCTGACCATATAGGAGCAGCAGATTCACATGGCTATGAATGGTGGTGCGTAGAATGGACTTTTTTTTAACAGTCCCTTGCAAGTTTTCTTCCTTCAGCATGAGTCAGAATGGGATGAATTAGGTTTCTTAAACCCCTCAAAATAGCATCTTTCAACCTCATCTGTGGTTTGTCTTGTGTTTTGCTTCCTTCAACCTCAGCTTTATGAGCCTTCTGTAAAAACATACCTTCTTCTGCACATTGGACATGAACCCCCCTGTTGCAGTCACTTGGTTCTTAACTGGTGCAAGACTGCAACTTGCCAGGATTATTTCATTATCTCCTTGTTTGTGGCAAAATCAAACCAAAATTGGCCTGTCAGTGTTTACCACATAAAAGTGAAAAAATAACTGTTTTCCCATAACTATACTTTTGCATTCTGTAGTAAAATGCACCAGATTCTTAATCCCTTTTTGATGCAGTTTACGGACTTTGTTTTATTTAAATAATGCATGTAAAGGTCCTGTAACTGGGTTTGGCTACCTCCTGTGCACTCCCTCATGATCTAGGGAGATCTTTGCTTACATGCGACAGGTGGCCTGCCTCAGTTTCCCCTCTTGGACTGTTCAAATAAAACAGATGTAATTTCTTGGTTAAAAATATTTCTACTTGGTGCCTGGGTTTATAAATATAAAATAAACTTCAAATAAAACTCAAAGTCCCAAACACAGTCCATTTGTATGTCCACACAACACCAAGTTTATCCTTTTCCTCCCAAGCCTTCTTGCCTGGGGCCTTTACAGTCCTTTGCCTGCCTGGTCAGGGTCACTCCCAGGCCTCCTTGTCTTGAGGCAATGATCCTGGTCTCAGGGGCTTCCCTGCAGGAGTCTTTCCTCATTTTCTGAAAAATCTGCCACAGCTTCCTGATCTTCCCCCTTCACTGCATCCACCTGCTGCCCTTTATAGGAAATTACCTGATCCAACCTAGGTATGTCTCTTTAGTAATCAGGGTTTGCTAGCACTAGGCCGTCCAGCCATTAAAGGGCAAGCCACTCTGTTACAGGACCCAAATGAGGAATCTCGATGATCTATGGCAAGCCCTCAAAACCTTGGCACAGAACTCCAAATGATCAGGAAATATTTGTAAGTATTGATAAAACATTGCATGTTAATCCATTTCAACTATAAATGTAAATTGTATATTGTGACTAGCTGATTGTGTTGTGCTTTGAAGATATAAAATATGATATAAACACTAAGAGCTATCAGTAGTAGTACTGTGAATGTTTGTCACTGAACATAAATGTTGATGCTTGTAAACTGGAAAAGGAACTCTGAAATGAGAGAGAAAATATTTGTAAATAAGGCAATATAGTCGGAATCATTTCCTGCTGTTATCTTTGTTTTTCAAAAGTTCTGTAGTCGTTTGGTATCTCAATCAGATCAGTCAGTCCTGAGTCATTAAAACAAGGCTCTGTAAGCCACTGATACATGTGGCAGTAGACAAAGCAAAACATAATCCTTTATCTGCTTGATGGGCTTCTGTTTGACACATCCCAATTCCCATTATTTCCTGCCTACGTGTCTGAAAGATGTTCATTGAATTCCTTGTATGATTGTGCTTTACTTTGTTCTATAATAAATGCATAGAGTAATACAGTGATTTAACTATATATTGGATGAAATTTGCTTTTATTTTGGACAGCTCATATAGTACATTGTAATATGATGTTCTGAAGTATTTTCATTACTAAAGTAGAATCCTCTTAGCAGGGATACCTGGATAGATACCTTTTTCTCCCTTTAAGTTAACTGATTGACAGTTGTAACCAAAGAACTTATTTTAATACTAACAGTGCAGTTTGCTGAGACCATCAACTTGCTGAATAGGGAGGAGGCACGTAACCTCAAAAGTATCTTTGCAGGTCAGTTTGAAGTCTAGCAGTGTGGAGTCCTGTTATATTTCTGGCTGTGTCACCAATTTCCTGTGAGACCTTGGACATGTCAATTATTCCCCTTGTGCCTTGGTTTTCCCAGCTGCAAAATGAGGAAAATATTTATTTCCTCTCATGACTACTGAAAGGATCCATTCACTTAATGTTTCAGACCTTTGGGATCGTCTTACGGAAGGTGTAATGAAAATGCGAAGTTTTATTATATATTATTACATTTAGTATGGAATAGGGACTTGGCTTGCTTCATCTGCCTGGTGCCAACAGCTGCTGCAGTAGAGATACTTGATGGTCTGGTGGCTCACCAGGTGTTGATGATGTGAAAGAAGCAAAACCAGGGTTAGATTATGGTGAAGTAGTTTATATGCTTTCTACATGAAATATTCTGAAAATATAAACTTCTTGTTAATATTCTTGAGATAAGTTCCTTCTATGTATTAATGTCAGAATGGTTCTCTCTCTTTGCTCTTGTGTGATTTGAAGGCTTCCACATTAAATGAACTGTCATCCATATTAAGCAGTAATCATTGTTTTTCAGGCCTTGATACTACAAGTCCTTACAGTGAATGCTAAGGAGCCTAAATGCAAATGTAGACACAAGTAAGGTTAACTGTAAGGTGTAGTTCACTGCACTGAGCAGTAGTAAAGTCCCTCAAGCCCCTAACTTGAAAATGTGCAGAGTAAACTACTGAGTTACAGAACAGTATACTGTATAAAGTCTGTGCAGTGCAGTTCTCCATTGCACAGTAACAAAACATGATCAGAAGGATCCTACAGTGTTGCACTAGTAATGAAAGTTGATTTCAATCTATCAGTAAATTTTCTTGCTAATCAACGTTTGGATCAAATTCTGATTTCAGTTGTTGAATATTTGACTGAAAATGAAACGTTAAACAGGGAGAGGAATTTTATTTGTGCAGAGTTCTCTAAATACATTAATTGATAAAGCTTAAAGATGTGAGTTACTGAATAGTAATTTTTTCAAACCTTTATAGTCTTTGGTCACTTATGGTTGCTCTAATGATAATTTCTAAAGATAGGGATGATGTGCATCTTTAGCAGACAGTGAGTAATACTGGTAAGATTAACATGCAAAAGCCTGTTTTCTCTCTCTTCATATGCTAAATCTGTAATAGCATAAATTCCTAATTCTTTTGTTTAACAAAAGCGAAGAAAAAACAGTAGAAATACAGCAACAAGTACAGTTTTTATTGCTTATCTTATTTAAAGTGTTGCTGTTTGCTGTGAAAAACACTTGTGCAGAAGATAGAAATATAATTCAACAATTGGACAAACACCATTTGGCTTGAAATTCACACTTTCTAAATTAAAAATAAAACTGAGTCTTAGGTGTCCACAGTCACGTGCGCTAACTCATTCTTCCCACCCACCTTTATAAACATCTGTATTTTTTATTTTATTTTTTAATGTTCTATTGCACCTATTATTTTAATATCTGGACACACACACATACAGCCAAATGTCAAAATTGGCAACTAAACCAAATCTTCTAACTCCCACCCACCTCCCATCTTGATTTATAGGGCAATAAAGGTTTGGTTGCATTATATACTGCTTCTCTGAATCTAATTACAAAGTGTAAATCACAAAGTCAAACCTCTGATCCTTCTGTCATTTTGAAATGGAAAAAAAAAAAACAGTCAGGAATTTTTCTGATTAAAATATTCTTTGTAGTGGTAAAGGCTAGGATATATCCCACTATTAGACTGTAAAACTATGGAACATCTGATTTAGAAGATTATGCTGTTTGTTCTGGTGAAAAAATTTAGATTACAAAAACCTTAGCTTTTAGATTTTTAATGTAACTGACCATTCTAATTTATTTTTCTCTTAAGTTTAAAATGATCAGAATATAGCTAACTGGAGGTTTGTATTTTTTTGTTATCATTTATGTAATGGTTCTATGAATGAAGCATTGTGGAACCAGAAATGTGGATTGAATATTCCAGGTAGTTATTTTCTCTCTCTGCTTTAATAATAAACATAAATCTAATTATTTAACATGAATATATTAGCATACAATTTTCAAAGTGACTTTCAATAAGCCTTAGGATAAACTGTTCATAAGCAGCGAAGTCACATTTTCAAAAGTGACATATGCTCCTAAGGCCCAGGTCCTCAAAGGTTCAACTGAAATGAATAAGCAAAAAAAACCCAAATAAAATGGGGGAGTGGGGAGAGAGAAAAGAGTAATTTCAGATGAGTTT
This sequence comes from Emydura macquarii macquarii, assembly GCF_026122565.2. Taxonomy (NCBI): domain Eukaryota; kingdom Metazoa; phylum Chordata; order Testudines; family Chelidae; genus Emydura; species Emydura macquarii. Next base: position 11,613,417 of record NW_027131105.1, on the reverse strand, counting down.
TAATTGACCAGGAACGTATCATAGGACAGAACTTTGAAGGCACACAGTTCTATCTTGAGAAGAAAGCAGGCTTGGACTGTCGCATGAGACTGATACTTCCAGCTTCCCCTTGGTTTAACGGTAGCCTCTTCAGCTGCATAGGCCTAGAGGCTCATAGATCCCTTGTGGTCCAGCAGCCATTGCACCAATTTTGCTTTAGTTAGAGCCCTAACACCTTATGTAAATAGTAATAATCTAACATCTATTAATGATTGTTGCTGTATCATGCTTTAAAATAGTGCTGAGTGAGCCAGATAGTTTGGAACTAAATGTACTGAAGTTCAGGAGTCTTTGGTTTGAGACATCTCTGTTTAAATTTCAGTCTTTTTTTAAAAAGCTATTAATTACTTCTACAGATCTCTGTAACGTGATCTCAGCTTTTTAACACTGTTGATTATCAGTGTGACTTCTCTAGCATTATCTAATGCCCTGATTATTGTGTAATGACAGATCTGGTTTTTCCTATTGTTGTTTACTGTCATAAAACAATTAGATCACCGGTGATGCCACCCTTCTGCTCTGGTGGTTGTTTAAGTGCTGAGGCAGAAATGTCAGTGTCAGTAAGAGCAGTTGCTCTTAACAGTTTGCCTCTTTTATTTCTCTCCTAGTGAGTTTAGAGAATATACAGATGAGATGTATGCATAGAAACCGTTCATATGTGACACTGTCCAGATGCCAAGTATACATCAGTTGCATAATACATCATTCATTTTATCTGTGTTTTTTAAAACAAGCATATAAAAACAAGAACAAAGCAACTTTTTTATGCCAGCCTTCAGCTGCTAATTAATATAAAGTCTATCAGGTGACCCATTTAAAAGAACTAAATGTAGATGGGAGTGATTGATACATTTTGAATCAAGAAGAAAATGGAATAAGAATTTGGGCACCAATTATATTTTTGGATATAAATGGGATTAGATGAGTAACTTGGTGATCCTTGCCCACATACCCAGAAAGTTAAGCTGATTATAAAATACATGATCAGAAAGATAATTTCCTGATCCAGTAAAGGATCTATTCTTTCAACAGAATGACAAATTAATGTAATTTTTATTGTTAGCAGTGAGACCTTTGTATTGCATGTTATTGAAAAATATGACGACTCGTATAGAATTGTGGTAACAATAAAATATGGACTTCCCTTGTAATGGAAAAGCTTTCCCATTAAGTATGCAAGAGAAGTGCCAAAAAGAAGCCAGGTATTTTAGAAATTTGGTTACCCTTTTTAGTATCCTCAGAGGAGAATGACTCCCCAGCCAGCAAGCCAGAATTTTTAGCCAGGTTCTTTGACTGTTAACCTGATCCTGAATAAGTATGATGTCATACGTTAATGTTGTAATTTTGCCTAAATAATTTTTTTAAATATATTTCTCCCCCCGTGGTTTATTGACAGGGATATTTTTGTTGTTTTTTTCTACCTCTGGAGCACTGAGCAAGGGTTGTCCGATAGGATTAGGTAAGATGCATGTACTATAATTAATTTTCTCAATTGTAGGGTCAGGTATCATTGGTAGACTTTAATCCCTCCTGTGATTTTTTACTTTTCTCTTATCATGTTTGAGTTATCCAGAAAAGCACAAATAGTAAATTGGCAGTACTCTTTAGTAAATTTTCATTCATCAATTGTGCCAGTTTGTGAAAAGTTTATTCATATTGAATGATACAAGCTACTTGTAGTATTATTTAAAAATAAATAAATAAAACACTTCCTCTTCACAATATTCAATTTTTAATAGTTGAAAAAAAACTTCTAGGAATGTGAGATGGTATGTAGGATGTAATCTTAACAAGTAACTCTACCTTAAACATACAGAAAAGCTTTAAATACACAAGTATTGGATGGAATTACTGATAAAACTTGCATTCCGCAGTTTCCTCTTAATGACTGACCATGATAGATGAATCAAAGAAATGATACATTCAGTAATGATTAGTTAATGCTTTTGATCTGGTGAATGATGTCATCCCAAGAAACAGGTCTAAACATTTCTAGGTAAGCAAGGCTTGCCAGATTAGTTATAAAGCTGTTCATGTGGCATCTTCCTCTATTACTATGAAGATGTCCAAACTTTGCCACTCTCTTTATAATAGTTTGCATAGCATTTTACATAAGGCTTCTCTCTTGTTAAAATTCATTTAAATAAATTGTGGTTAAAATCTATGATTGGGCTGGAGAGTAAGAAATGGGAGCGTGGAAGAGCAATATTAATATTCTCAGAGCAATATTAATGCTTTTCCTGTAAAAGGACTGTCACACAAGCCAGGAAACATACTTTGCCATTACCTAGAAAACCATTTCTTGACTCTAGTCAAGTTAATCTTATAACATTTAAGCTAGGTTGTTTGAAAACTGGATCCAATTTCTTGTTCTGAATTTACTGCTAAATTTTTGTCTATTTACTGCTAGAAAGGAAAGTTGGTATGAGCTAATGAAGTTTGCACTTGTAGGTTAGAGCAGCAGGAGCTGATATGCATTAAAATGGCTTCTTTTTTCCAGGGAGGAAAATATTGTCAAGAACTATTCAGAATTATTTGTGCATCATGGAGTTGAATCAACATGACATCTAAAGAGAGAACATGTCAAAGCAGGCTCTCCTTTACAAAAAAACACTATTTGTGGCACTCAAGTCTCTAAAGTCTATTTATGAAGTCGCAGTAAATGTGCAATGATAATCTATAGCAATTGTCGAAATATTGCTCATTGAACTTATTCACTGTTGCTTTACAGATATTCTTGTAAAAAGACATCCTGTCAATTAGCAAGGCAAATCCTGACCAGCTCTTTATGCAGAGGCTAAGTTAAGTCCTGAGGTGGCAGTTTCTCAGAATATTTAATGAAAATTGTCTCCTTTAAAGAAACTCTGGCATGTAGCTTAGTCTGCTTTTTGGAAAGAAGTGATGCAAATCTCCTGGGAAGGAGCTCCTTGACTTAAAATACCCCAAATAATACAATATTTAGTACTTATAGCACTTTGCATCTCCAAAGGGCTAAGTGAATAGTAACTAGTTCTTCAAAATATCCCTGTGATGTAGCGTAGTTTTCCACATCTATAAAATGTGGAAATTGAGACATTCAAGTTAATTAACTCACCTAAGGCTACAAGACAAATCAGTGGCAGAACCAAGTTTAGAACTCAGGATTTCTTGTGGTCAGTGCACTAGAGTCAGACCATGTTGCACCTGTAGTGAACATTCATGAACAGCATATATGGGTTACTACTTTTTAAAAATCGTACTGAGTGTTTGTACTCATGCTGTCTGGTGATTGACGACAGTGACAACAGAATTCCTTTCAAAAAATCAATAGACCAAGTGCCCAGGAGCAGCAACAGTGCATGCTTCTTCATCCTGCTCTTTTAATGATCTCTGTATTAACTTGGTAAGACTATCCCCCAGGATAGTTCATTCTAACAGTTCACTTCTGAACTTCTCATGAGGAAGCACTCAGTTGCACAAAATGGTATTAATTGTGCAGAACTGTGCCAAATTATTTGAATTGTGATCTGCTGTCTACTTAGCACAGGATTGAGGGCATCAGCTTCCTTTAATATAGGACTTGAAGATGATTTGAACATTTTTTCTGGAAGCTGTCTTATCTGCAGAACTGTGGTTAATGCTAAAATAGAAAATCCCAGATTCTCTGGTCAACTAAATCCACTTCGCAGCACATAAATGGCATAAAATGGACTTCAAGTCAAGCCAGTGAAGAAATCTGCTTTGCAGGGGAACTCTCTGCTGATGGAAAGCTAGCAGAGAGGCTCTGCTATCTCCTGTGTCAGCCTCCTGTTCCACGCCTGGCATGTGGGGGCGGGACATGGCAGAATTCTTCCATTTTCTATTGCTGCATCTACTATTCTAACATATACTAGTTATTGGTGAGTTGCTGCTATACCTCTGAATTCCCTGACATAAAAATTGAGCACTTGGTGTGGACTTAAATTTTTTTAATTGGATTTTCTTTTCTAATGGAATATGTTAAAATATTTGGTTGTAACTTAATTACCTTTGCGAGTTTTAATGTAGAACATGAGTTATGTTAGACTGTATATTAAGGAAATCTCTATCTGTCTCTAGTAAGAGTGACAAGGTGGATGAGTAATATCTTTTATTGGACCAACTTTTGTTGGTGAAAGACACAAGCTTTCGAACTACACAGAGCTGTTACTGATCAGACTTGAGGAAGAGTGCTGTGTAACTTGAAAGCTTGTCTCTATCACCAATTCAAGTTGGTCCAATAAAAGATATTAACTCATCCACCTTGTCTCTCTAATATCCTGGGCTCGATGTGGCTACACAACACTGCATATATCTAATAAGAGTGTCAGAGATGGGGAATCTTGCATGGTTTTTCTCAAAAAATATAACATGTTATATCTTCTTGATCCAAGAGCACGTTGACTAGTAGTAGGAGTGGTGCTGTTTATTGCAATCTGTTCTGTGTCAGACACATTTTCAGCGAGACATCCATCTTCACGCACTAAGCTAGTCAGTTGCTCATGAGAGAGGCAGAAATGGGGCAAGCTGAAAATGGGGTAAGAGGCCTGGGAAACCTTGCACCAGGGTTTAAATAAATGATTGTGCAAAGCAAGAGCCATTTGTCTTGCATCTCTCTGGATGCCCAATGGGCAGCTTTTATCCTAAATCTGTCCAGCATCTTGCAGATCCATTGGAGTTTCCCATCCATTAAATCAGTGGGTGACACTTTAATTACTGACATTCTGATTGTCACAAAGAAGTGGAATAATGGACTTGTAAATAAGGCACTGGGCTGGAACCTGGAAAATCTGGGTTCAATTCCCAGCTCTGCCACAGACTGCCTGTGTGATTTTGGGGAAATTACTTTAACCTCTGTTTCTGTTTTCTGTCTTCACAGTGAAGATAGTACTTGCTTTTTCCCAACTTTTGTCTGTCTTGTCATGTAGATTGTAAACTCTTCAGGGAGCTGACTCTCACTACACATTTATCCATTGCCTCACGCAATAGGACTCTAAATTGGTTGGGATTTCTGGCATTACTGTAATACAAATTAATAACAATAATAATACAATTATCAGGTCCATACAAGTACCTAGATAAATATAAATATAAAAATATGATCGATATACTCTTAACATGGCAATAGAATTGAGCAAGTATTTAACACGCACACACATAATCTACTGTATATAATCTATCATTTTGAGTACATAAATAATCAGAGCAGAAAACATTACCAATCCACACTTCAGGTCACTTAGCACTATCTGTGTGTGGTATTAATCAGTCCAAGAGACCAAGTATCTTAATCGTTAAATGTGGGAGTTTTTAGTTATACAAAGATCAGTTAAAGGGGGGAAAAAAGCTAAATCAAGAAAAAAAGAACTTGGACAAAAATAAAGAAAATAGATTCATTATGAATCTTCAGTGGAGGTCTAACAGTAAATTAGAATCAGAGATCATTCTAAAGCTACCAATCATTCAGGGATTTAAGTGAGATTTTTGGTGAAGATTATGGAAATGTTACTGTTTGAAAATCTGATGAAAATAAAGATACTTTTCTAAACACATCCTTAAATTCCATGTTCAAACAGATGATACAATGTCAGGTTTTAAAAGAGAAAATTACAAGGTACAAAAGTATACCTTAGGATAAAAGACTGTTCTTATTATCAGAAGGTCAAGAGGTAAGGTCCATGAGCATATTTAAACGTCATGCATTTCAGATCCTGCTCTTGCTTTTTTTTTAAATTGGTCATCTGGGTATGAGACAGGAACATACACACTGTGTATGAGTGTGTGCGCACAAATGGGGTATTTTATTTGTTGCATAAAATAGGCTTGAATATGCTTGTGCAAAAATGTACACAAACTTCAGGGCTGAGTTTTATGAGACTCAAGTCCATAATGTTTAAAGCAAAATATTTGTTTGTGTCTTCATTTCTATAATGTTTAAACTAACTGAACTAATTTGATTGTTACATACGTTGGTGTAAGGCAGCAACGTCTCATGAATTATTCCCTGGTTTCACAAATTTCCTTCTAATCTTGAAAATTTCTCTCTCTGGTTCATAGGGTCTGCAGCATAGTTAGCTTCCAGAATAGTTAGCCTCCAGTTCCATTTCTTTGTGAATTTCTGTTCACATGTTTTGGTTTGTGGCAGTGAACAAAAACTAGTTTTCTATGTCAAATGTCATTATCTTGTGCCACAGTGCCCCAACTCACTATACTTTTCTCTAATATTCTTGAGTCCATCTTGCTGATACAATTTCTCTTACATATAGTATAAACAAATTAAGAGCAAGGATTTTTCAAAAATAACTAAATAAATTGTACCACATCTTTGATTCCATGGGGACAGTTATGAATCCATGTAGTTGGTTAGGCTGCAATTTAGCAAGCTACTTAAGCACATGTTTAAATTTAAGTACATCATTAGGACTACTCACATTTTAAGAGTTACTTAATTGCTTAAGTGCTTTGCAGAATCAGAGCCTTGATGTTATCAGAAGAAGCCTTTAAGATTTGAGATTTACATTTTGTTTTGTTTTGGTTTTTTAGAGACAAGGTAGGTGAGGTAAAATCTTTTATTGGACCAACTTTTGTTGGTGGAAGGCACAAGCTTTTGAGCTATTCGGAACTCTTCTTCAGGTTTGGGGAAGGAAGCAGAGTGACCTGAAGAAGAGCTCTGTGTAGCTCAAAAGTTTGTACCTTCCACCAACAGAAATTGGTCCAATAAAAGATATTATCTCACCTATCCTGTCTGTCTCATATCCTGGGACCAGCATGGCTACAACAACACTGCAAGGTAGAATTCATTACTTTATCCTAACTAGGCTCAAATAAGGATAAAATGTAGGTTTGTACTGAAGAAAAGACCGTTTAACTTTCTTTTACTCTGTTAACTTGGGAAAGCTATGGTAAGTTTGCTTGTCAGTTTCTTTTTCTGACTCTGATTCAGGATACCAAGGGCTAAATATATTTTGGACTTCATTAGAATAAGCTGTTAACAAAACTGTATCATTTGACTGTGAAGCTTGTAAAAGAAACTTAATGTATTGATGTACTGCAGTTCTTAGACTGCCTAAACTCTCATCTGTGTAAATGGAAGAAAAACTCTCTTAAGTAACCTGAAGCTTTCAGAATACAATTTTCTCCAGCCTTATAGAAATGAACAATCATATTCTGAGTTACGCAGTACTCTCTAAGTAGGAAATTCCAGCATTATGCTGGAAGTTGTTTATACAAATTAATCTCCAGCAAACCTGAAGTGACTCAGCATGAGAATATGGTTTTCCTTAGAGCCACAGACATATCAGAGTGCAAGGGCTTTGAGGCCTGTGCAGAATTATTGTATTGGAACCATGTTGGAGTCCTCCATGTTTGGGGTCCTCATAAAGGTAGTGTGTTCAAAGAAATCCCCCTTCTGTTGAGTGATGGTTGAGGGTGGCAGTGCACAAAATATAAGGACTATCTTGACCATGGGCGTTTCTTACGTTTTGGTTGTTGTTTTTATATATGCATTCATATTCTGATCATGGTTTAATGCTCCAAGCTATGGAGAAACATAGACTCAGGTTACAGTGGAGAGCATTGGCCCCTATCTGGAATCATTAGAAGACTGATACAGACTGGATATTGGTCTACTCAAAAGAGAGGGGGTTTTTTTCCACTGAGGAAGAGAGATACTTGTCTAGTGATTAACATAGAACTAGGGCCAAGGATTCCTGAGTACAATCCTAGTTCTGACAGTGATTTCTTCCATAACTTTGGACTAGTCACTTTTAATCTGCTTTCAGTTTTCCCATCTGTAAAATGGGGATACTGCTTGTCTTCTTAAATGGCTGTTGTGAGAATTAATATTTGTAAAAAGCTTTGGAGATTAAAGTTACTTCGGTAAAAATCCTCCCGAAGGAGCTGAAAGGGAGGGTAACCTCAAGTGAAATTATGTTTTCCCAAGACAAAAGACCAGATCTATAAAAACAGGAGGGATCTGGAAGTCACATTGAGAATCTTGTGAGAGCTGAGACTGTTTAAAAAAATTGAAGGAAATGTTCCAGAAATAAGACATTTACAGGATGTTTTTTAATCTATACTAGTTCAGCAGAAGAAATTACCCTAAGGTGAGCAGAACTCTGAGTCTGCAGCCTGTCACTGCTCCAGCATGTGCAACAAGAATGATGGAATTCAATTTAAAACACAATAATGTAACAGTTGTTGTAGTATTCAATATCCTCACTGTAGATTTCAAGATGGTGATGGGTGCCTTTGTATTATGAATAAAAAGAAAAACAGTATGTCACTAAGAAAGAACAACTTCTTCTCCAGAATTCCGTTGTAATGTATCATCCCAGCAAGCAAAAGAATTATCAAGCAATTAGGTCATTCTTCATTTCCTCTTCCAAAGATACTTGATGTAACCTTTTTTAGCAAAACGTTAGCTATGTTCAGAGAGCTAAGGAATGGTGCATAGTGTATAGAAATCTAGCATGACAGAAACTTCTTCAAAATATGACAGTTATGTACATGGGCTTATCTATGAGCATGTGACTGTGCTCACTACTAAAAGCTGATGAAGAAAAAAGGCAGCAAAAATGAACTCCTGTGATGAGTCACTGAGAACATAGGCTTGACTGGATTCATGACCCTGACATTCCAGCTGAATTAGTACTTGAAATGTTGATTCTGTATACTGAGAGATTCCAGCTCAGACTGTTAAGGATGTACGCCTGAATCACATGGCTTTAGACAAAATATTGAAAATAAATGCAAAACCAAAAACGTCTGGCAATGTCCAAAAGCTAATCCTAAACAGACTGGATGACTATTGTTTATTACACCCATCTGCTGAGGGCATGGTTCATTGACAGACGGAGACCCCCAAAGTGATTGAGGACCATCATTGCTGACCTCACTCCTTTCTGGGAGTCACATCTTGTTTTGCTGTATTCATATAATTTTTTTGGTAAAGGAATATGTGGAAAAAATGTCTTCAATGTTCATTTAACTTTTTATTGCTAAATAAATACTAGTGCCACAATGTCCAAATTTCCACTTGGAGGAGGCAGCTAAAATACAAACACAACCCTTACATTGACAAACAACCACTCTTTTCACCAGGTGTGAATGAGCTAAAGGTATGTACATGACTTAGTTCAACAGGAAGAAGTAACAGTTTTAGGTTTAATTAAGCAAGCTATCTTAAATTATCTTTCTTCCTTCCACATCCTCCAGCACTTCCAGTTATTTCCTGATAGCTCTGTGAGGCTAACTTCAGCAGTTTTAGGGAGGAACTCGTTTAAAATTGATGTATACTTCCTGAAAGACACCATTAAAAGCTTCCAGTGAGGAAGACAAAGAAGTCTTTACCCTTTAAGGAGATGAGTGCATGACATAAGAAACAATGGGTGTATTTACCCAGAATGTAATCTTAGGAAAAATATAAATATTTCATAAAAGTTAAACCAGACATCTTGAAAACTAAAAAGCAAATATATTTTCATTCATGGGAGAGTCTTTATTATTCTGAATATTCTAGTTTACTCCCTGAAAATGCTATGATTTTTTGTTTATTTTAGCTTTTCCAATTTCAGATCTATTGATTAATTAAAATACTTCCACTGTTACTAGCCAGCTGGCAGGCATGCTGTTTGTTGATGACTAGAAGAAACCTGGAATGGTATAAGGTCTAAATCAGTTTTCTTACAGGCACCTTTAAACTTTTTCAAAGGCTTTTGACCTCTAAACCTGTGTATTGGCAATTAAAATGTTCTAACAGAGGTATCTATAGCAATGAATACATATCATGGCCAGAATCAGAAAATCAAACTGAATTTTTTCAGTTTGGACTTTACCCTTCAGTTTTAGCAGGTGAATATTAAAACATCACATACTATATCCAATACTATTTTTGTGACATTTAGCTAGGATTTTTGCTTCCTCTTTTCAAATTCCTGGATGTTGATAGTTTCTAAGAAATACTTGTCTTTTGCACGGTTCCTTGAAAACTTTGTTTCTACTGAAATGACTTGGATGAGACACACTAATTGAAAGTTTTTGATCTCTACATGTAAAAAGTGGCATCGGATGGTGTGTAACTGAGGGGGAGGAGGGGACGTGTTTCTGTTGATTTCCCTCTTCTGATTTTCTCCCTTTGGTAGGAACATGCCTTTCTCACAGTTAATCGCAAACTCAGTTTCTCACAATTACTATGAACTGAGAAAAATATCTCAGATCAGTCAGCACTGTGAAAGGGGAATGGTGCAACAACAAACCCCCCACATACTCTCACTTTATAAGAATCTGGACACTGAAATATAGAATTAATACCCAAAACTGACATGATTTATTGATTACACCCTTTTCTTATGATGGGCCCTCAGGTACTGTAGTTCTAATTGAAATGTTAGAAGGTGGATTGATTTAGTTAGAGGAATTTGCAGCTAAAATATTGACATCGGCTTCACTGAGAGAGATGGAAAAAAGTCTTCATAAAAATAAGTTATATAGAAAAAGTATCAGAGGGGTAGCCGTGTTAGTCTGTATACAGCATAAACAATGAGAGTCCTTTGGCATTTAAAAACTAACAAATTTCTGCAGGCATAAGCTTTCGTGGGCTGCAACCCACTTCTTCATATCTGAGGGGATGGTTCAGATCTGACGAAGTGGGTTGCAGCTCATGAAAGCGTATGCCTGCAGAAATTTGTTAGTCTTTAAAGTGCCACAGGACTCTCACTGTTTTTGCTGATAGAAAATGTATGGATTTGCTTTTAATTTAAGTAGTTGTAAAATATTTAAGTTAAGTTTTGAAAACAATCTTGGGGAAATGGTGTACCAAGGCATTGCTGCAGCATATATAGTTAAACAGACATGTATATTGTAAATATTTAAATGAATAACAATGAAAAGAATGCAAAGACTGTGCTAAATACAGTGGGTTACAATTGTGAAATGTCTGCACTTCACTGCTGGAAGGTATAACATTATGAGTGGATCTATTGCCTAGTAATCATCTTTCCCATATGTGTTAGTAATATCAGACAAGTGATTTAGTTTCATAGAGATCAGGGAGACTGCTCATGTTCAAAAAGGCCTTTGTACCTTCTTATTTCAGCTGTTTGGCTTATTCCTGTGATGTGGTTAATATATCCTGCAATGTAACATTTTAATACACATCTGTTGTTAGATAGCACACAGGAAAATAAATGTAGCTTCCTGATCAAACAAAGCAGACCAGTTCTTAGCCGGGTAAATTTGAAAGAATTTTTGGGGATAGATTTCTTTAGTTCTGACAGAAGTGGCTGAGTGCCATATTTATTCATTAAAGAGGAAGCAGTAATGAACAGAAGCAACAGTCTTTGCACATTTATACTAAAACAAAGCTACCAAATTTCTGAGAGTACTGTGTAACAAGGTATCTGCATTTCTCTTCCAGACTTTAAGTACATTTCATTCTCCATTATAAAGCTATCCTTCAGCTACTCTTGCACCTCTGCTCCATCAACACTATGGCTGGGATTTTCAAACAGATGTAGGGGAATTATATAGCCAATTCTCATAGTCTTTCAATGACAATAGTGTGTCTAACTCCCTTAGGCCCCTTTGAAAATTACAGAGTACATGCTTCACTCAATGTTATGTTAGAATTTTAAGATGGAATGAAGATTGTGAATTGATTTCACAGAGAAGTCGGAAAACATTTATATCAAACAATGGGTTCTAAATAGTACATAAAGGTTAATGATCATTCTTGCACGTTGCCATGCATGCTTGTGTGCACATGATATCCCTTGCTTTCTCTCCTTCCTCATCTTGTTTAGCACACTGCTTACTTTTTCCCCCATGAATGATTTATTTATGATATATGGAATACTACATGTATATTATGAGCATCTGAGTGGCATCAAACTTCCACCCAGTAAGTATCACTGCAAGTACAAATAAAGGCAACATCATTATTATCAGGAACCTGTAACCTGCAGCCTAAGAAACATCATATTTTTGCTTCTCCTTTATCTCCCTCTCTCTGCCTCATACTTCTGGGTATGATAGGGACTTTTCTCCTTCATCCTATAGCAGCAGTTCTAGATAGGAATGAAATGATGGAAAGGCTTTCATTGACATCAGTGGGAGTTGGATTAGGTCCTTAATTTTTCCTGGTACCAAACATCTGAAACTAGGGTAATCTGGAACAGTTCAATTCACAATTTATGCTGGTGCAATGCACCTCCACTAGAGGTAAAATCCTGGTCTCACTGACGTTAATGGCAAAATTTTCATTGACTTCAATGAGGCAAAGATTTCACTGTAGTCATTTGAACCATTGCAACCATACACGTGAAGCTTAGCTGGTGACTAAAATCCCCAGGTTAGACAAATCCTAGCCTTATCCTGGACTGGAAATGGAAATATTTCAAGAAATTATTTGGACAGTGTCTGAGTTGACCAAAGCCAGAGAGTATAGGGAATCTCAGGAGACAGCTCAACGTATTAATTATTAAGCAAAATTACCCAAAAGGATTTTGCTTGCTATCTATCTGCACTGCTGCCAATTAACCAATCATTTTTATTTATCAGAAATGCCTTGTAAACGTGGTTCAGGTGGCACATTAGCCTTTTGCACGTTATGTAGTCCATGAAAACTGAAGAATACATCATGACTCCGTATTATTTTTGGCCCTGTCATTAGCAATTAAATCCAACTAATTAATCAGTTCTTATTTTAGTTTGAATAATTATTTTTGAAGTGTTATGAGCCCTTTGATTTCCTTCGTTAAGGTGCTCAGAAACCTTACTGACTACCATAAATCATACATTTTTTTAGAGATATTTCTAAAGAATATGGTATGATATTGTCTCTGTTCCATTCTGTAGTGTTCTGGTAAGGTATGTGATCATTTAATAGTGGAATATTCAGAGCATATTTGTTTTCAAAATGGAAATGAATTTGGCCATCTGTCACCAAAGATGTGTTATGACACAGAAAATTCAGGCATAAGAATTTGTCTAACACTAGAATAACATATTTCCAATAATTCTATGGCTGTATTCTTAGGATGAAAAGGATATTTTTAACAAAGTGAGAAAGGGATTCAAACTAACTACTTCCACAAAATCTAGGCATTTCTGCTGCTAGGACATGCCTATTATTTAATCCTTAGCATGAAAAAAATTCATGGTTCTTGGTTAATTTTTAAGTTTTCCCATTTCTCTCACTCTGTCCTGCAGCCGTTTGCTAATATCCATCACACTTACTTACCTACATTACAGTGGGTCTGTGAGGATTAATAAGCTTATGTTTGTACAGGGCTTTGAAGATACAAACTGTGTATATGCCAAACATTATTATTTATCAACAGCAAAAACATTGAATTGTAAGTCTATGCAATTAAGTTAAAGTGTGTGCCAAAATATTTGTCTATAGAATCTTGTCTTGGTATTATGTAGCATTCAGTCTTTGCTGTAATCATTCCTCTGCATACAAACTTGTCAAACTTCCCTATACAGAGGGGAAAGATTCCAGAAAAAGAGGAGTCCTGCAGCTAATGGTAGAAATATGACAAATATTTTGACAGATGTAGATGTTTCTTGAGATAGAGTATATTCTTGTGAAACTTTTGTGAGCTCCTCCATTTTCTTCCCTATTTTCTGACTGATATTTTGACACTGTGTTTGTCACCCACATTTCTGAAGGCCTGATTCCCAAATGTATGAAAGAGGTCTGCTATAGGCATGGTAAGAAACACAGAAGACACATCTCTGAGTTATAAGGATCTGTATTTCACTTACTTCAGGCCTGTTGTAATCTTAAAACATCACATCAGACAAACCAGAACACACATGAGATACTCAAACTGTCTTCTTTATGAGAAGTGAATAATGTTTTCTTATTCTATATCCTCAACTCAGAAAGAATTTGAAAAGTGCCATAAAATAACCTATAATGAGCATTATTTTAGGCTATCTCAAGGTGAAAATTCTTTATGTGGAATACTAAGAATGAATGAAGTGTGTGTACTTCAATAATAAAAAGATGTGACTTAAAGAATCAGTTGTAAATGCAGGGCCTACTAAGTCACTTAGGTAGCTAGAAAATTAGAATAATTAAAATGACACATTTTGTCAAAAACAAACCATTTACCATCATTGTAAAGAAAAAAGCATAATATTAGCATATGATCACTTTAAAATATATTGTTATAATCTCTTAGAGGGGGATTAAATTGTATGACAGGTTATTCTAGTGATAAACCTCACATTTCCTCTCAACTTCCCTATCCTGAAGCCAAGATCTGCTCCGACCCTTCCCAGAACTGGATTGGCAAGCAAAAGTAGTGATATTTTTTAGCTTAATCAGTAGTTTTAAACTCATATTTTAATGTCAAACTTTGTGTTAGGTTGGAAAAGTTTGAGAATTCAATAGCTGAATTTGTAAGTATGTGTAAACCAGCTCATTTTTCTATGCATCAATGTGGTAGTGATGTGCTTATTTTTATCAGTTTAACTTTAAGTAATGTTTTGAGTGATTACTCTTTTATATGTAATTTATTTGAAATTTTACCTTAATGCCAGTTTTGCTGCATTGCTATCTATGCTATTAAGAAACTAAGATATCTATGATAGAAGATTTGAGAATGTGCTTACAATTCATATTTCTTGGCAAAGGAAATAATTGCTTAAAGGGGTTGGCCAAGAAGCCTGATAGCAACTAGAAACAATCACCCAAGGAAGTATTTGAAAGATGGCATCCGAACCAAGTTGTTAAGCCTTTGAAAGACAGCCAGTAATCATAGATAAGAGTTTTCTCTTGTTCAGTGGAACATCTCCTGGAAGGTGGACATTGAAACTGGCTACCAAACCCTATTGTGTGTATAGGTAACTAGAGAGAACTGGTTTGGAAAGTGAGGCTAGTTCCCCTGGATCAGTACTGAGGGCTTGATAAAGAGGTTAAGTGAGGAAAGAAGACAGTTCAACTCTTTCTAGACAGCAGCATGGTGCTGACAGGCTGATCATAAGGGTCAGAAAGGGGATTGCTTTCAGGAGATAAAAGCTATACTTCACCTTTTCTCTCTGTTATTAAGCTGAGAATGGCTTATCAAGTTTAGTTTATGAGAAGCATAAATTTCCATGTTAAACAAACCAGTTTTCTCTGTTTTAATTTTGTATTAAAATTACGTTGTAGGGGTAATTTCATGCAATTTGCTTTCAAAGAGAAGCAAACCTCATAACCTCTAAGGATTGGTGTTCAAAGATAAAGAATTTCTGGAATCTATTCTCCCTCGTCCCTCCCCAATTCTTGGTCAAGAGCATAAACTGGCCCATTCCAGTAAATTGTGTTGCCGTCAAGAGTGGTGGACAACCATAAGAGTAGAAGCTGAAAAGATCAAGGAGGAGATGAGTTGGTGGTGGTGTTAGTCTAACTATCATCTCTAATTTTCAATTTGTATTGTTTGTTTTGGTGCTGAATGTTTAGGGATAAAGGAAATATATTATCGAACATAAAAGAAGATGTTCTGTCCTATTGTTAAGCTTTTAGAAAACCATTGAGGACCATTACTATTAAGCTAATTTCTGTGACCATACAAAGCTAAAAGAATGGGGACTGGCTGTACAATAGTTCTGTCATTGTTGATACATTATCTAATCTTGGCAAGAAAACTTCTATTACTTGATGTGATGCCAAATTTCAAAGTATTATATTTAGCTCCACCACCAATAAAATATAGAAGATGGCTTGGTAGGTATTTTCTTCTTGATTTTATCTACTTTTTGTTTATTAGCTCATATTACATGGAGATAGAAATTTTTTTAAAAAGGAAGTTAATTGACCATCACCATCACAAATAAAATAATCCATTCCAAATGTTCATTGTCTGATGATTCAAAAGGTAAGGCACTGCATTATATCATGGAAACCTCTGTTCAAGAGCAAGTATGGGGATCTCCCATTCCAGATTATCAGATCTATGGGAGCATTGCTGGGTATAAATTAAGTATTTAGGCTATGCACCACATCTTAAATCGACATAAGTGATGTCACTCAGGGGAGTGAATTAGCCACCCCCCTGAGTGACATCACTTATGCTGATTTAATGCTGTCCACACCAATGCTTATGTCACTGGGAGAGCTGCTTCTACTGACATAGCTACTGCCACTCACAGGGGCTGGAGTAATTAAGGCGACGGGAGACCTCTCTCCTGTTGGCTTAGAGCGGCTAGAGAGCTTACAGACACACAGCTGCATCGGTATGCGAGCGGTAGTGGCTATGTCAGCGGGAGAATCTCTCTTGCCGACACCAGTCCACACCAGCACGTAAGTCGGGATAAGGTATGTTGCTCAGAAGGGTAACTAAATTCACACCCCTGAGCAACATAATTGATGTTGACTTAAGTGTAATGTAGCCATAGCCTTTGTTTCATGGCTGGACCAGTTTGTAGTTTGAGATTTTTGCTCATAGTCGGAAATATATAGTGAGAATTTGTTAGAATGGGTTGTGATCTTGAGCCTATTAAAGTCAATGGGCTTTTGAATCAAGCCCTTAATGAGAAAATACATTGATGTGAATTTATATTTCATCCTTATTAGTGTTACTTGTGTTCCTATTTCATCAAATTTCTCCAATGAAAAAGTTAAAGAAACAAAACACAGACACCGTACCTCTCTTTGCATGTGTATAAAAAGCTATATGAGGAAAAAGATGGTCCACATTGAAAAGGGAGGTGAAAATTTTATAATCCTTGCTCAAACTAGGCCAAAACAACTTGAGTCATTAATTCAGGGTGGGGAAATGCTGCTGGCATCTGCTTTGGCTGTGATCTGGCAAAGGAAAGGCCTGGTTCAGGAAAATATATTTAAAAAGAAAAAAGTTAATGTTTGGGTTTCTATAAAAAGTAGTCAAACTCAGGAAACTTGGATGTTCTTTTTATACCTAATTTCAGATTGGCAACAAAAGTATTTATTAAAAGAAATAATAGTGGACTATTGTTATGAAATAATTCATAGGTGGGGTTTCTTTTTTTTTTAAACTTCTAATCAGGAAACTAAGCAAAATGCTGACACTATATTTTAGAATATTTTATTTTATTTGCATTTTGGTTACACCAGCTGCCTAGAGTACAGGGTAATAACACTCACTAAAATAAAGTTAGTAAAAATAATAAAATCTCTATGAAGGGTTGGTTGTGCTTGAGTAATTCCTGAGAACTTCACAAGACTAAGAAAGGATTGCACTAAGAAGCAAATATTAGCAGAGCAGCAAAAGTCAACTGAATCTTTGAACATGCTGAAATCCATAATGTGCTTTATAATTAGTGTAGTTAAGCAATAAAATATTCACTAGCAGTGTGATCCTGCAATAGTGAAGGGAATAAGAGTTCTGCCCTTGGTTTCCATGGGAGCAGGACCTACCATAACTCAACATCTGTTATTGCTATTGTTCTTACTTATATTACATAGCACCTACAGACCCCCCCAGAGATTGGGGCCCTGTTGTGCTAGCCACTGTATGGACCCATGGAAAACAAAAGTTCCTGCCCCATAGAGTTGACAGTCTAAACAGACAAGACAGTCAGCGGAGGATAGGGGAAACAGAGGCTCAGAGTGAGAAAGTGACTTGGGCAGTGTTACACAGCAGAACAGTAGTAGAGATGGGAACAGTGCCATTTGAGAATCCTAGTCCTGTGCCCTAGCCACTAGATCATGCTCCCTCCTACATTTAACTTTTTTCCTGTTGGACAGTAATAAAAAATATGGGCTAATGGATAGTGATTTCTCTGTTTTTTTTAAACCCCTTCATCATTTTCCCCCTGCCCATACACACCCAAGCATGTACATTCATATATACTAGCAAAGTCTCTGAAGATCATTATTCTAGTGTCTTGATATAAACCCCTTGGACTAAAAGCAGGGATTTCCTGCAGAGAAAATAATACTGCTTAGCGGCTCAGACAACAGGGGAGCTCAGTGGAGAGCTGCTTCCTTCTCCTCCTCTCCTTCCTCCCATAAAGACTGGATACCTGAGTCTGTAATTTAACATAACTCTAAATTACAAACATTTAATGTCTCTTGAATACTATATAGGTAGTTCTCATTCATTCCCTTGCTATAAAGTCAAACTTTTAATATAAAAAGGAAGCAAAGGGCAGTTGTATTTGTATTCATCATCATGATCTGTAACAGAGCTTGATGCACACAATTTAAAATAGAAATTAATAAATCAGGCCAATCTCCCTCCCCAGACACACACACTCCCAAAAGTGTATATTAAGCCAACCCCAGCCATTTTCTTTATTATAGATGTAGCTTGTGAAGAGGTCATTTTATCCTGCAGTACCACACCCTCTGCATTCCCTAGTGAGGGACCACCATGGTTAGTAATTAGTTTGCATGGTTGGGTGTGTGAGAAGGGTGGGGAAGCATGAAACTCTTGGTAATTTTCTCAGTGGGCCATCATTAGTCTTGAGCTGCAGGAGGCCAAACCTGAAAGCAGTTTCAATGTATGAAATCAGGGCAGTTTTACAAGTAGCCTTCTATTATCTTTGCAGGGATCAATTCTGCTTGCATGCAAGTATGCACAGTTACCTCTGTAACTGTGGTCAGGTCCTGCTGTCCTTTAACTCCTCAGGACTTTTCACTTTTCATATTATTATCAGAGCACTTAGATGAAAAAGACCCATTAGGTTATCTTGTCCTTTTCCCTCCCCGTGCAGGATTGCTCCAAAGAGTATATTCAAATGAAAAAGAAACATCTTTCATTCCAAAGGATCCCAAAGTGCTTTATTAAAAGCATGTGTATTTCCAAAGCAGTGTGTGTATAGAGGAATTGCCTCCTCCATTTAAGCATAAATGAAATGCACCTCTAGGTAAGAATTGGCATTTTGGAATAGCAAGTGCATAAAGACCTTGGAAACCAATGGAGACTCCTATTTGAACTCTGACCCATGGGTTGAGTCAGAGCATCTTTTAATACAAAACCCAAGTAATTGTTAGAGCTGATTGGAAATATTCCATTGTCGGGAAATGCTGGTTCGTCAAACCCGAAATGTTTCCTGAAAATGAAGAATTCTCATTGAATCACAAGCAAAGTTCCAATGGAAAGCTGATTGATGGGCTGTTTGGAAGTCTAGGCTTTGAGTGTCTATTTTTCTGGACCAACCCTGCCATGCCAGGCTTTCCAGACTCCCTGCAGTGGAGCTGAGGGCCTGAAAACCCACAAGACTCTCAAAGCTTTCAAGCTCCCAGTTGCAGAGCTGGGAGTCCATCAGTCTTGGAAGCCCTGAGGAGGTATGTCTACACTGCAGCTGGAGCATGTCCCTCAATCCAGGTAGACAGACACTCATCCTGCTTTGGGGGTCCAGGTTGGGGACCCTAAAGCTTCCAGATTCCCAGGTCAGCTGGCTCCATAGGGCTGCTCATTGTCAGGCTGCCCATTCAGGAGTCAGGCAGTCCAGGAGCCAGCTAACCCAGGAGTCTGGAAGCTCCAGTGTAGTCTGCATAGCAGGGTTGCCCTGGAGCTGCAAACCCTTGGAGTACCAGCAGCTGCTGACTGAAACAGACATTCTTGGTTTCACAGCTGCAAGTCCCCAGAGTATACAGTAGAACCTCAGAGTTATGAACACGAGAGTTATGAACTGACCAGTCAACCATACATCTCATTTGGAACTGAAGTACGCAATCAGACAGCAGCAGAGACACACAAAAACAAAACAAAAAGCAAATACAGTACAGTGCTGTGTTAAACGTAAACTACTAAAAAATAAAGGGAAAGGAGAATTTTTCTTCTGCACAGTAAAGTTTCAAAGCTGTATTAAGTCAATGTTCAGTTGTAAACTTTTGAAAGAAGCAGAACGTTTTGTTCAGAGTTCCGAGCATTTCAGAGTTACAAACAACCTCTGTTCCCAAAGTGTTCATCACTCTGAGGTTCTACTCTATTTCATGTGTCCATGTTTCAAAAACCACTTTTTTTTCCAGGATTTCTGGTTCAAGAGAAATTTCAGCCAGCTCTAGTAAAAGCCATGATATGAGCAGGGGGCAAATGAGCAATTTTCTTTGTGTCTTCTGCCTCTGCGTAAGCTATACAAATGGAAATAATTTTAAGGCAGTCTTTAGAAAATAGGCTAAATGAATGATCAAAATGTAGGTCCTTTGCAAACTGTTGAAGGTAGTATCTAGTTACGCCCATGAAAAGTTCCATTGCTCTGTGCTTGTCCTTTGCAGGATTAGGGGCTAACTAGGAAGAGCCTTAGCCCATGGCATTTTAAGACACTTTTGTGGTTTTTTAAATGGTAATTTGATTTTAACTATTTATCCTCCAATCATATTTTTCCCCATTTCTAAGCCACCAGTGCTTTTAATCAAGTGCTCAGTAGTTTAAAATGTGAACTATTTTATTTGCAATTTTAGCTTATAACCTATCTGCTTTCTACCCACTAATATCACTGCCAGGACATATTTCTACATTCCAAACCCTGAAGAGCTTCCAATGGCCACTACTGTGTTTAAAGAGACCTGCTGGAGAGAAATTTCTCTCCTTTTCCAAAGGTGGAATTACTTTAGAATTACTCCAGGGAGATGTTATTGTAGGCAGAGGGCAACTGATGCAGTCAAAGATAATGCTTCCATATATGTGAGGCGAAGGGTTGCATGTGTATGTATGCATGCACCTTTAGTTTGATTAACTTTTACTAGTCACTTTGGAGAATGGTAACTTCCTTTGATGAACATTTTCAGAGGAGTAATTTGTCTGCTAAGTAAGTAGCTCCCATTTTCTATCAAACCATGTACCTTTTTGTGAGACACATCCCCTCGTGTAGCTATCCTGGATTGCAACTTGTTCAGTTTTTTTCTGAGAACTTCTGTGCATTGTAACATTAGATAAGTCAGTATTTGCATTCCTTAGCAGTTTTTCCAGTGAACATAAGATACCAATAGCCTAGAACATTATCAAGAGTTATATGGAAATGTTGCTGCTCTGAGCCATTTTTTATATTAAAGATTTTGTTCTAGATTCTTCTGCCTGTGTAAATGTGGAGTAACTTCACTAAAGCCAATGGAGTTGCGCTAATGTAAGTGAGATTAGGATGGAGAACCAAGGTGTGTCAGAAACTATAGTCTTTTTTAAAAAAATAAACAAATCAGTCCTATTATTTACCAATTCAATATTTCTTCCCTGTGCACCTCTTTTATTCATTTATTTTTGGAACAACAGTGTCTATAACTTACCTGAAAACAATAATGCAGTTTTGTAACTGATTCTACATAGTCTACCTTTTAATAGCTTCTGTCAGCTTAGTCACTTGGAATTGGTATCAGATGAATATCTTCACAGTAATGTGTGTGTTTTGGTTATTTTTCTCCTATAAATTAACAACATAAAAGAAAAAAACAAAACAAAACACCACCAGCCTGCTAGATAGTCTCTCAGACTCTAATTAGGAAGCATATAGTCTAGATTTGACTGATTCTGCTCTATAAGGCGGAGGGCAAGGGAGGAGAAAACAGATCAAAGTGAAAAACTGACACAAACTTGAATCACATGAAAATGAAATTCATTCAGGCAAGTTAGCTGTGTTTTTTAATTTTGTACTGCCAGCAGCAATCCAAGAAAGATTATGAGGGATAGGCTGAATCTTTGCTACTAGTACTTGGCTGGTTATTATGCAACACAACCAAAAGACAGACCAAAACCAAGTAGAGAATTGTTGATTTAGGTCTTGCTACTGTAAAATGAGAGAGAGAGAG
This sequence comes from Emydura macquarii macquarii, assembly GCF_026122565.2. NCBI lineage: Eukaryota > Metazoa > Chordata > Testudines > Chelidae > Emydura > Emydura macquarii. The sequence goes on along the minus strand of NW_027131105.1, from coordinate 11,591,660 downwards.
AGAGAGAGAGACAGGGTCCTTTACATAGCCCAGATTGTCCTTAGAGAGGAGAGAGGTACAATATGTATGCAGCACAAGATGGCATATTCGAAATAAAGAGAAGAATTAGGGATCTGTAATATATACAGATTTCTTTTTTATTAATTTAATTTTTCAAAAATAGCTATACAAAGCAGATTTTGGATCTTAATGTGCTAAGCAGTCAGAATACTGGCATATGAGGAATACAGTAAATCAACTTTTTTGGGTGTTGACTTTTCAAAATATTTCTGTTTAATCATTTCTCCATTTCTGCTTAAAGGTAACTGGAATGTGTTGGCAAAGATCATGTAAAAAAATGAAGCCTTCAGCATTCTATTTTCCAGTTTTCTTCCACTGATTGCCCTCCCCCCTTTTCCATTGAACTTAAAAAAACCCAAACAAACAAACAAAAATCTCATTGGTTTTATAGCTTGGAGATTCTCCCTCCTTTTGTGTTTTTCAGATTTAAGTGTTTAGGTTCAGTTTTCAGATCCCTATGCCATTGTTCAATATCCTGGCTTCTTAAATGCTGTTTATTATCACAAGATGACAAATTTATCTCTTCCTACTACATATTAAGGTTTGGATATTTAATTACCTCTTTCATCAACTGATATTTAAATTAAAAGATTTTGTGTAAAGGTACGTGAGCGTTAAAGGTTAGCACAAGATTAAAAGGAATTCCAATTGTTGAAGTTGCATTTAAGTTCTAAAGTATAAATGTAAACTGAAGGGATACTGTCAACAAACTGTACATTTTTAGAACAATGTGTAGTATTTATTTTCTTTTTGCAAGTGTTGTGGGTGAATTTAATACTCATGAAATTATGACTGGTAGTACTGTGTGGTACAGAGCCCCACTAGTGGATCACTACTCTGTGTCAGTGACTTTTGTGAGGCCTGACATACTCGGTGCACCTTACGTACTGTTGTCATATTTATCCAAAAGGTGGCATGCAATATATCACAGGAAAACTAATAACTCACTGACCAACAATATTCTTGAGTGATGTATGTACAGTTCATCTACAAAGAATTACACAGATGTGCTGGAAATATCTGTTTAGTGTGTTTAAATCAGGCATATCAAGGAAAGTTAATAAACAGGTTTTTCCAGACAAAGGAAAGGGGCCAATACCTCAAGCCAGGTGTGGCCAAGAACAGTGGGCTATTCATTTGTATCAGACATTACATGAAAATCATTTGCATTGTAAAAATTATAAGCAGGGGAGAAGCCAGCTTGGCATTTACACCAGATAGCATGGTGTCTACACTCAGCAGGGTAAAGAAACTTTGTACACTTATACACTTTATACAGGGGATACACTTCAGAAGAATATGTTTCAAAGGTTTATTAGACTATAAAAAGAGCTGGGAGAGAACCCCTAAATTAACCAGCTGTTTTGTTGGATTCTGGCTAACAACTGGCCAGTCCTGTTGGAGAAAAGACTGGTGAGAAAATCTTCTTTGAATAGAAAACTAATTTGTTAAGTCAGATTTTAGTCTTAAAAGCGTGTTTTACTTTTGTTTGTAACCATTTCCATCTTTATTCCTTCTACATGATATCACTTAAACCTATGTCCTTTTGTTAATAAACTTGTTTTACTTTTACCATAAGCCAGCTCAGTGGTTTGACTGAAGTAGAGGATTTGTAAGTCCCAACTGAGTTAATAAACTGCTGTATACTCTTGAAAGGAGTAGCTAAATTGATAAGGTTTTGTGGGTTCTGTAATCAGAGGGGCTGAACACAGCCGAGAGAGACATTTTTGAGGAGAACTCAAGTCTGGAAAGGTTGTTGAGTTCTCTCTGCAGGGAGTACCCAGTTTTGTGGAAGCGAGAGTGAGTGAGGTCATTGAGCTGTAAACAGGCTTCTGATGTCAGGGCTCTCAGCCTAAGCTGCACAACACAGAAGCACCCAGGATTTTCAGGGCAGGCAGTGATGCAATGCCTTACTGGTCTATGTTGAATCCCAGAGTGGTTGTGTTTGGCTCAGGTCATTGGGTGACAGTCTTTCCTATGTAGCTCTGTCACATAACATCATTCTTGAACCACAATAACAGGGGCACCGAGCAGAGACTTCGTATTTTAGCAAATAATTTAGTACTTTTGTTTGGTCGATAAATACGGACTAGCATAAAACCACCAAATTCAACTTCACTTTTGATTTAGAAAAAAATTGATTCAGTACTCCAGAAATGCAAAACAACTGCACTAGCCTACGGTGCCATCTAATCACCATTGTCTTTTTCTGGTTAAAAATGTTAAAAGTGTCATGCAATATCTATTTAATTTTTATAGAAATCAGATGGGTTAGTAGTCTAAGCATATGTTTTGGAATGGCTAATCTCTCTGGAACCATTGGCTCAAATCTCAGTGTCTTTCAGATGTATATTTAAAACTCAAGGCTTGTTCTGCCTAGATGTTAAATATCTATTAACAATATATTGTGGGTTGGTGGACAACCACTCCCCACCCCATGATTTCATTCAAGTGGTTCTGTATATATTAAATGGTTTGTAAGGTTTTTGGAGATCTTTCAGGGTGACTGCAAAATAGCTTATTGATTGATGCATAATACAGAAACTAGTAGTACAATGCTATGAATTAGCAGTTTGGTATGACGATTTCTATAGCACCAGAGATGTGCTTGGCACTTTACAAATTAATTAAATAGGACTGGTTCCTGTTGCAAAGATTTCACAATCTAAGGTCCTGATCCTGCATAGGGATCTGTGCAGGTGGAACCTTCTGACTGTGTAAGCAGCCATCCACATTGGTCCTTTTATAGGATAGGGGCCTAAGGAATGCTCTTATAACGTAACAAAGTTACGTTATACACTTTGAGGAGCTATGTAAAGTGCACAATTAAAGTCAAGAATCAATGTTCTCTGAAATTTTTGGTAGTAAATGTAAGACACATCAGCTTTTACACTCCTTGGAAATATTTAACATATAAATTAGCTGTATAATCTCTAAGATTTAATATAATTTTTGCATAAAACATTTAAAATAGTCTACATAGGAATAAAATTATCTTCAATACTTCATGAAATATTGCCTGATATTGTATTTCAGATAGAAGATTTCTCAACAAGAAAACAAAAAAAACACCTTAATCAGCCACCTGTTGACTCATGCATAAACATTTTAGATTAGAACACACTTTAATTGATTCTGGCTTTCCCTATATTACACATTTGTTGTTGAAATTTGAGCAAGCCATTGAGAATTGTATAGGTATGGTCAACTCTGATTTTGCTGATCTCTGAGAATAGAATCCAAATGATACTGATGAATAGCTCTGTTCTGTAATATGGGTTTCAAATTTTATTTTTCACTACGACTCTTGATGACCACCTGTCAGTTTCAGCTAGTGCACAACAGGGTGGCCTGCATAGCACCATGAGCATTAAGGAGAACATTGTATCTGTGCTCTGCATGGTTCCAAATACTATTCAGATATTGATGTTTAATGGATAAAACTCTGTATGGTCTAGGTCCTGGCTACCTATGGGACTGCCACTCTCTCTCTGTGCACCCTCCTATTATTTTAGTTCAGTAGTTACATTGCATAATACACCCTAAATTCAAATATTTGAGGACTGGAGATAGAGCATTTGCAATGGAGGGTCTACAAGCTTGAGCTTGTTTCCCTTATTGGCTGACCAGAACCCAAGTTCGTTAACCTTCAGGGGATAATGTGATGCTCTTCTGTTTACTCAGGCTGTTGCCTAAGTAGACTTGAGGTAAAAGGAGACTTGCGTTTAAAGGAATTAGATACAGTATTGTAGTGACATTATGGCTGGTTTCAATTGGTTTGAAGTGTGTTTGGAATGCTGCCTGCTGTTGGCAATAGCATTATTATTGGCTTACATTGTTTTAATTGATGTGGATGTGTCCAGTAGGCACATTGTTAAAAATACAAATGTAAGTACATATTTTGGGTTTGAAAAGATTAAACGAGTGAGCTAGATATTAAAAATGCATACTTTTCATAGATCAAAGAATGGAATAGCTTATATGATTAAATGTATGTAGGAACACAAAGAAAATTGACAGAGTTTGTCCGGCAATGTGGTCAGTAATACTCACAAAGTTTCCCCAGCCTTTGCAATACATATTCCTTCTCTTTTTCTGGGAATTGCAGCATCGTGATGTTGACTTGGTATATAAGGTTTCATTTATAAAATATTGTGCTCTTCATAGACTGGTGTGGGTCCAGATTTCAGTTTTTATATAGAAACTTTACCTGCCAGAGTAGCCAAAGATCTGAGAGATCTGAAAAATCCTCTTCTGGATTTTGACAGATAATTATCATTCTATCCTTCCATGAAAGGCTACTCTGAAACACACTCCCTTTCTTCTGCCAGTAAGGGTACTGAGACCCTGCTGAAATTGGTCTCTTCTTCTCCCTCAGGAGAGGTCATTTAAACTGCAGTACACCAATCTGATCAGTAGAGGAAAAGGCGGAATCCCTGTACTGGCACATTTCCTGGAAATGTAAACCAGAGTTTATTATTTCAATCCCTGAACCAGCAGACTGTTGTCCTGTATGAAACACTGTTTATGCTGTGAAGCATTTTATAGGATTAGAATGCTGCGTTTTGAGGGCAACTCCTGAAAGGCACTTTGTCTCACTGATTTAAATGCAGCTGATTGTTAGCACACAAGCCCATAAACAAACACACAGGGATTATTTAAAATCAAGGCTTCTAAGGCCTGACACTGGGTAGCACAACAGCTGCAGTACTCTCTGTACATCTACTTCCTAGACTGGCATAAAACTGCATATTTTGGGGTTATGATATACTTTATTTCTAAGGAACAAAGTGCTAACACTGTATCAACTGGTATTAGAAGAGATGTATATCACCCAAAAATGACACTGAGGCCCAGTAAAAGCAAATTATTGAAAAGTAATAACACCATCAGTGAGAAAAAAATCATGACCTGTAGTTTGGCGAGCAAGTAACACATAGTCTATGCATAAAATATAATATTTTCATTTTTGTATAGTTTCATATAAAAGTACCATGGAGGACTTTACAATTTTGTCTTTTACAGTCTAGAATTATCAATCATTAAATTATTTAGATTGTAATATCAGATTAGTTATGCAACACCAGATTCGTGTAATTTCATAGACAAAAACTGCCAGTTCTCTTCCCCAAAGGTTTTCTGAATAAAGTAGACTAGCATGATCTATGCATTGTAGCCTGTGCATTTGGTTCATATGATATGTTAAGTTTACAACTGGGGTGTAACTTTATCCTACACTGATCACTCTTTTCCCTCCAAAATTACAGCTGCTTCTTTGTTAAATGAGCTAATGGACCTGCTCACTATATCCTAGTAGTCGTAATGGTCACTAGTTGATTACTAGTAATTAACCTAATTCCAAACCCATTTCTGGATGTGCCTAGGGGCCCCTTGCACAATGCTAAATTTCCATACTAACAGTATGACCACAACCTCTCCATTACTTATTATTTTTACAATTCATTTATTAAGCCCCATAAGATGTGCACAACACTTTATAGTGGGTAATATAAACAAATATGAGTACCTGCCCCAAAGAGCTTACATTCTGAAGGCACAAATACCTGTTATCAGGCTTTGGAGAAAATAATTACAAAAAGTTCTTATGTATCCCTACGAAATTCCTTGTAAACACAGTGTATCTCAAAGTTATCTCCTTATTGCATTCCTCCTCCTTGGCTGAAACTGCTCTTACGTGCCCCTCCCCCCCCAGCTTCCTACTCACAGCTTCCTTTTCCTTGTCTCCTTTGTCAGACAGATTCCATACTCCTCGTGTAATAAGAGGGCCCCTGACACTTCCTCTCTCTTTTCAGGCAATTTGCATTACCTTTGTACTGTAGTAAAGATCAAACAGAATCACTGGGTTGCCTATACACTGAATCGTACTGTATAACAAATCAGGAAAAGGTACTTTTCCACTTCCCCAGTCTGCTACAATGGGGGGAGGGAGTTCTCTGCATAAACAATTGGTTTTGGAAAAACAGGAAGAAAACAAAGCTCCTCCCTGCCAAACAGGAAAAACAACAATGTGGACTAATAAAAACAGAAGTACCACACGCTGGGAGGCTTTGTTATGATACTTTGTAACCGCACCCGTTCTCCCAGACTGGAATTAGTGCCCCTACACCCCACATACAATAAATGCAATTGAATAATCCATAGGAAATTAATAAAACTAGGAATTTATTTGGGACAATATAACGGGTAAAAATCATTAATTACCATGGCTACTTGCCCTTGATCTCTGCATTTCTGTCGGATGTTTAGTGCTGTACTGTCTGGAGGACCCAACAGAGGGGTTCGAATTACATTGTAATTTACCCTGCAAGGAACAAGCTGGGAGAACGTCAAGTTACAATTCATGTTTGTGTCAGCGAACGTTGGTGCCGCATAGCCCGCGGTGAGTGAAGCGGGAGGAGAGAGGAGGAGTAATGTTCCGCTGAAAATAGCATCATTTTCTCTAAGGGTTTTCCGCTGCTAGCTAGCTGAGTGCGTTTACAGTCATTTGCTCCTTTCCACTGATTCAGCTGAGTATGGCTCCCCTCCCCCACCCTCTGCCAGTGGGCGGCTTTTAGTAACGAGCCGTGTTGCGTTACTCTTGACTGACACGGGGAGCTTGTCTTTTTCCTGCCTCCTTCGAGACCAGGAGTTGGCTGGGTTATGCTCAATGCTGTGCTAGCAGCAGCCTAGTGCAGGGTGTTTCAGTTACTGAACTGAACTGCTGAGGGCTGTGGATTCAGCTTTCTTCGAATTTTGCACTCGGATAGAATCAGCTGTGACATCCGAAACTGCTACTCCTGCAGCCGCAATGGTGGCCAAGGATTACCCCTTTTACCTCGCGGTCAAGAGGGCAAACTGCTCCTTGGAAGTACAGACGGTGACCAGCCCAAATAAAGAGACAGAGGTGCAGTCTGCTGATATGTTTTCTTTTTTTCTTTGCAGCTTTTATCATACAAACAGCCTGTATGTATTTGGGGAAAACTAAATAACTCTTTGAATATAAATTGCCAAGTATAGCTATTTATCTGCCTTGTGCATCCTGCACTGCTCTCTAGAATATGCATTTTCACTCAAGAGTGAAGCAAACACTATTATCAGCAGCCTTTTGTATAATAAAATTAATCTTTGGAACCGATAGTTGAGAAATTTCCTTTTCTAACATATGGTTTATATATTCCAGTGCTTAATGTCAATTATTTTTACTTGCTAAATTTAGTATTATAGCTGATTACATGCAGAAAGGGAATCAGGATAAGTGTTTCTTTAATAGATTCCCGATTATTAGTAAATCAAAAAACTTAATCTGTTAACTAAAATTAATTTAAACTGTTTCAAATGAACTAATCTGATTTTCTGCCAATGGAAAATGATTACTTCTAAAATGAGTGAAATTTTTTAATGTGGGATTAAGAAAAAATTGACTGTATTTTATTGTATTTGCAAAGTGTTGCAAAAAGTTTGAATTTAACATAGTAGTATTGATTTAATACTCCAATATTTGATACTTCAGGTTAATGTTTAGTCTCCTTTGTGTGCCTCTTTGGCAAAGAGAATAGTGACCCTAAAAATTAGATCCAGCAGGAGTGGAAGTGGGTGAAAATGTATTTTAAGGACTTTTATCACTTAAAATATACAACATCTTCATTAGACTTGTTTGCATAGTAATTTGAAGGCAGATTGCTAAATTGTGCATGCTTAGTAGGAATGCATCAAAGATGATTGCCTTCAATAGTCAATTGGACTGATCTAAACCAAAAGACGTCAAGCCAAGTCACCTTGTTTTAAACAGTTTGTGTAGGTTGAGCCAATAAGAACATACTTTACTTTTACTTGTCAGTGTACTTTTTATATGAGTATTCATGACCTTATTACAGTTGTGATATTCGGGGGCCTTTTAGAAAATATATCGTATGTTATGATCAAATTAACCAAGTCTAGAAAGTCTGAGTATAGAAAACCCTTGCTTGTTTTTTATGTAGTCCTGTTTTAATTATTTGTGTAATTATCTAATAATTTATTATCTAATATTTAATTATTTATTTAACAAATTTCGTCATCCCCATCGTCTCCCATGTTGCAAAATGTTTGAGTTAATTCAGAGATCATTTACTAACTATAATACTACATAAATACCTTAGTCTTTTTTATTATGGAACTGTGCACTTTTATATGAAAGGAACAAAAATTGTTAAATTAAATATTGATTTAAAATAAAAGTTATAACCTTGTTTTAACAGGTGGTACGTAACCATCTTTAACATAGGCAAATCTATTTAATTTCAAAGAAAATAAAATCTCAAGTACTGTATAGTTAAACAAAAGCCTAGAGCATAGGGATATATATATATATATTTCAATAGATGTGATTGATTAATATTATGAAATGCAAAAGCTTTAATTAGGTCAATAGTCCTGGATTTATAATCTTTCGTTTAACCTTTTATATAAACAAGAAAATGCTCCTTATACTGCTAGTCTGAAAAATGCTGTTTGCTTAGACTACTGCACATAAAGTCGCATTCGTTGAACACCCCTTTGTTGGACATGCTATACAGTATTGAGATAATCTGTCCGCCCCCCCCCCCCCCCCAAAAAAAAAAAAAAAAAAAAAAAAAAAAAAAAGAAAAAAAAGTCAGATAGGGAAGGAGGATGGCGCCGGGGGGCATTTTGAGGTAAGCATTTACAGGAATAGACATATGCAGTCTCTTCTTTTAAGTTTTTCAACATGGACAGAACTCTCTTGTTCACTAACTGTGTGGTTAAGCTGTCTCACAGATTTTACAGCGAGTCTAACCAAGGCTGTTGGGCGCCTTCTACCATAATTCTGTATTACTGCATTAGCAAATTAGCCAGCTGTATGAGTGTTGTGAATGCTTAGCCTTGAAAAGCTATTGCTTGGTTTTAGTTGCTGACGTGAAGCTTGTTGATATTGTCACACAACACTTGCATACACTGCTTTCTGAACTAAAATCTGTCAAGTTAGAATAGGTTTTCTTTTGCAGGTGTTTTTAAAGTCAGAATTCACATGCTCAGGTAAATGTCCCCAGTCCCCATCTGAATAACATTTTAACAGTCTTTGTGAACAAATGTAAAATACCAATAAGTGTTGTATGTCTTAGTGTGTGCATGTATACGGGTATGTGTGCATATGTAAAATAAATATTATGTATTTTATTGCAGTTAATACATTTAAAGTCTATGTAATATTTTACCTGTCACTCTAATTAGTTTAAAATTTGCTTACTGTATGAATTGAAGCAAGTGTAAAAGATGCATATAAAACCCTTTTACTCTCTATGCCGTCTGCTTTAAAGATAATATCTCAAACTCATTTACAAAAAAACCCAAATGTTTAAAATAGTTTTACCCTAACAGTAAGCACTTCCCTCTTTTCATAAGTAATCATTAAGATGGTGAACTTGTTCTTTGTGATACATAGCTTTTACACTGGAGTAGTATATATATATATATATATATATATATATATATATATATATATATATATATATATACACACACACACACACAATATAGTTACATTTGAGATACAGTATATAGAGAAGATAGACACTTAATATTGGCATTTTCCAGAATTAATTTAGTTTTTCTTTTGTCTTAGAGAGGTTGAGGAACTTGTCCACTGTCAAACAGCAAGTTAGTGGCAAACAGAAGGTGTAGGTTAAAAATAAAAATTTGGGGATTGAGAGGACAGTTTGTCAATTCCCACGTGCAATTTTTACAGTTCTTAAATCCATTGTAAAGCAAACAAAATATTAGTATGACTAAGGAGTGGGATGGAGAATAATACAGAAAAGATTATTCATTAATGGCAAACCCCACTTACAATGACTAGAATTGAACACTGCTTCATCAAAAAAAAAATAGATTCAGGGATTGGCAACAGGAACAACTAGAGAAATGGAAGAGTTTCTGCATGTAGGAAGATTGGGTCTGTTAATTTTAGAGACTAGATGGCTATGGAAGAAGATGATAAAGATATATAAAATGAGTAGTATAGAGAAGGTCAGGCACTTCTCTCAACACTTTCTCATAATACAAAAACAAAGGGACAGTCAATGAAACTGAAAAGCTGCTCATTTAAAGCCGATAAAAGGAAACACTTTTTCAACACAATGCACAATTTGCTTATGGAACTCACTGCTACAAGGTATCACTACAGACGAGAGTTAAGCAGGATTTAAAAAAATTAACATTTATATAGATAATGGGATCATCTGTAGTCACAAAGCAAGGGTTAAGAGAGTGTGAACGAGTTTTGGATGGGATGTCAATCAACTGACATTGTTCAGGGCCTAAACCAACCTTTATTTAATAGGGATTAGGAAGAAACTTTTCCTATGGGCAGTTAAGTCATAACTGCAGGGTTTCTTGCATATCCTCTTAATCATCAGTACTGTGTACTGTCAGAGACATGATACTGGAGTAAATAGACCACTAGTGTGATCTGGCATGGCTATTCTTGTATTATTATCCAACATTCTTTCTATATGTTGCTGTATTTTTCTGTATTCTTTCTGTATTTTGCTCCAGCACAAGCTATGGAGTTTTCCCTTTCTCTGGCACAGACCAGCAAGTTAACAACCAACAAAATTTTAAAGTATTTTTATACCCCCTAGCTGGCTTTTCCTTTCTTCTTGCTTTTCTCTAGTTTGCTACCTGCATCTCAGGAAAATAAATGCAAAACCACCTCTGGGACTCTTTCCCCCATCCTATTTGTTGAGCTGCAGTCCCATGGGGGAATGGAGAAAGAGGAGAGCATGCCAAGGAAGTAGTACTTTTCCCTTGTGTGCTTGCTGCCCTGGTCCTATGGACACAGTCTCTTCTGTTTATGGATGTGGAAGAGAACATGAGGGGATACTAAGACAAAAAGGAAGGGGGATAACAGTGTAATAAAACGAATCATAACATCATTTAATCCCTTTCCAGCTATGAGTAAAACTAAGAACTTTAAACTATGTAACAGAATAAGGGCTAAGGATCTGAGAACAATTTGATGAATTCTAATATACTTTCATAATGCTGTAATACTGTATTATATGAGCATACACACATCAATGGAGTGATCATTATGTGAGCTAAGGAAGATTGTAATGGAAATAATGAGTTTGGATGTCATTGCTCTCTCCACCTTCTGGAGGTTGATCTTAAGCACAGGACAGACAAGGGACTGTATGGAGACCATGCACTTCAGAGCTCACAGTAGGCTTAGCATTTAATATCACTGTTCCTGAGATTCTGGTGCTACTGTGGGACTCACAAAAAAACACTATTGGCCCAGTGTCTTGGGCTATGTCTACACTACAGCCTATGTTGACATAACTTATGTCGCTCAGGGGTGTGAAAAAACCACCCCACTAAGTGACATAAGTTACACTGACACAGGTGATCGTGTGAACAGCAGCATGTCAGCAGGAGAGCTTCTCCTGCCAACTAGCTTCTGCCATTCGCGAAGGTGGCTTTATTATGCTGATGGGAGAGCTCTCTACTGTCAGCATAGAGCATCTTCACCAGCCATGCAGCTATATCAGTACTGCTGCATTTATAGACATAGCCTTAGCCTCCATCTTCCTCCAGCAGGCCCTGATCAGAGAGGCAATATTTCCACTCTTCTGGCAGTTTGGTTTCCTGCTTATGCAAGTTCTAAAGTTGTGCTTGTTTCTTGTAAATGTGAATGCTATCTCTGCTGTGGATAAAAGCATCATCCCCATTCTTATATCCAATCTATGGTACAATGAGTTTTAGCTTCCATGTGGTGTATGTTCATGCAGTTAGTCTCTCTTCTCTCTGAAGCAGCAAAATTAACTGTGTTTGGGATGCCAATGTGGATGCATGCCATCTCTGGAGTAATCTACTTTTCAAGTGAGATGGTATTAGATGTCCGTTTTATGTCAAGTCTTGTCCTTTGGTATCATGTCATTAATGAATCTGCTGAATGTAAATCCTATTCACAGAATGTGTTGGACGAGAGTATCCCATGTCTGTATGCTAATTTCACAGAGACTGTGCCAGGTGAAACTGCCCAAATCCTGTTCTGTGATCATGCAAAATCAATGTTTTTGGGCACAAGGTGGGTGGTAACTTCAGTAGATGGTAAAGGTACTTCTAAAGGGCCACCAGTTTTTTATGTGTAAATCACATCTTCACTTGCTTTTCATATACTGAAAACAAAAGCAGGGTTGTAATACACAGAATTTAAAAGAAATCTAAATGATGTCAGTAAGATATTTATATTTTCCAGTTATACGATAGACTAGTAAGTTATATTTGACCTTCTGAGAAGGAGGTAGAGAGGATGAAGATGTGGGATAAAGCTTTCTTGTCAGAAATTAATTTTACTGTTGCAACTTCTTTCAAACCAGGTTGACCTCAGGTTTAAGTGACAATCAAAAAAAACTTAAGAACTGTAATTATTCGCAGAATATATATTAAGAGACTTAAACTGTTAGGACTCGAGAAAAATCAGCAAAAAGCAAATGCCTTTGCTTTCCTTTCCCATTTAGAAACAGGGAAACTACAATATTCTACAGATTACAAATACTGTAGTTGCTTGTTACAGAATTCAGAGACTGTTGACAAAATGCTCATCCAGCCACCCAGTCATCATTTGTCTCTGTGACTTGAACTTACAGTAGGAGGTGCTTGAGGAACACAGAAACACATACAAGGTTTTTCTTAAAATTTAAATCCTAATAGTCTGGACCTTATAGAGTGGTATAGTAGAATAGCAGAATCTTTAAATGTCATTTTATTTTATGGGTGAACAATGCAGAAAGGTCAAGAACCAGTAGCGTATATTATTTTTATTTATTTTCCATACAATATAGTACACTGGGAGAGGAGTTCAGTACAAGATGAACCTTGTTAATCCATCTACTTGATAAATAGGCAAGTAATGCATTATAAGAGTCTGGTCTGGAAAACATAAGACTGAACAATGTTTTTGGATCCCAGCAAAGATAAACATGGTGCAGTAGTTTTTCAGATGATAATATGAAATCTTAATAATGTGGTGAGCACTGTGTTCAAAGGACAGCTTGGAATCAAAGACAACACTTTCTCTTCATGGAAATTGTTTACTGAGTGTATTTTTATCAGGAACTGAGTTATGGAGCAAAAAGGAAAGTCAGTCAGAACTGACTTTGTTTTAGCTGAATGTAGTTGAAGACAACTAATTTCAGCCACACCAGTGTCTACATGGCATTTTGTCAATATGGAATTAACCTAATTAGGATCTTTGGTCTTAAATAATAAACAAATCTGTATGTTCTTCACATAGATGGGAAATCCAATATCATGCCTATGAATGATTGGGCCTAGGGGCAGATGTTGAATTAACATGTGCCCAATGTCAAGCCCTTTGATACAGCAGCACCAATTACCCTTGTAAAATACCGTAATTTGCTGAAAGAGACTTAATCTGCCTATCGGAGAATAATATAATGCTAAGGCAGGTGATGGCTGCTGCTGATTTTATTAACTGCAGTGTCTGGAAAATACAGTTATTCTGTTTGAGCAATGTTATCTGAGGGGGTGTCTACACGGGAGTGATTCAAGAGTTTTGCATGCGGATCTACAAGAGGACTTTCAGAGTGCAGTTAGTATATCACAACAACTATAAAATACTTCAAAATACTTACGTAAACCTTTACTTCCTCCCCTGGTTTTTACCTTCGTAACTTCATGGATGCTAGGATCATTACTGTAAATACCCAAATAGCCTACAGAAACAATATTATATGTTCCTCCTGCATGCCTAAATTAGTATAGCAATGTGTTATCAAATTGAATCGTACAAATGTAGGATTGGAAGAGAACTCAGGTTATCTAGTGCATCCCCTTGAGCCGAGGCTGGTGCTGAATCATGGAGCACTAAGCTGCTAACCAGATATTGGGACTATATCCTAGATGCAGGACAGATCTATAAGAAATAACGTAATTGGCATGGCTGCATGATGCAATTGCTATATATATTTGGTTTAACCTTGATAAAAGAATGTAACTTATACACCAGTGATTTGGAAAATACTAGGGTGGCATATCAGTCCCCAGGATCTAGGGAGGGAATAATAGAAGTCAGAAAGATCATATGGAACTTTAATTTATTGAGGTAGCTGTTGAGTTCGTGCAGGTCTAGAACAGGTCTGAGACCACCCTTGGCTTTTGGGATGAGGAAATAACGGGAGTAGAACCCCTTTCCTCTTAAATTCTGTAGAACCTCTTGCATGGATCCCATCTGAAGGGGAGATTGAACCTCCTCGGCCAGAAGTTGGTCATGAGAGGGGTCCCTGAAGAGGGATGGGAGGGAAGATGGGAAGGAGGGGCAAAAATAAATTGGAGGGTATATCTCACATCCACCATGCTCAGCACCCAACAGTCCATGGTGATCCAGGAGCATGCCCTGATGAAATGGGACAGGAGGTCTGCAGATAAAAGAGGAAACAGGATCTGGTATCACAGGAACTGGTACATCTTCAAGTGTCTCATCAAAAGGCCTGCTTAGAACTCCCTGGATGTCTTGGTTGGGAAAACATTGACACGGGGGTAGAAGGAGATGGTAGCGTATGCCAAAACCCCCCTGCTCCTTCTTCTCTGTGGATATTGAAGTGCTCACAGAAAACAGTGCCGGATGGACTGTGGAGGTCTGCAGTGGTTCCTTGAAGTCACTGGTGTATACAATCCCAGGGCTTTAAGGGTTGCCATGAAGTCCTTTAACCCATGAAGCTTCGCATCAGTCTGCTCTGAACACAGCGAAGCTTTCTCAAGGGAAGGTCCTGAAGAGTTTGTTGGACCTCCTGCGGGAGACCAGAGGACTGTACTTAAGAACTCCTGCTCATGGCCACCGAATCAGCAGAATCCAGGGCTGCTTGTAAGGAAGCCCTCACTACCGATTTCCCCTCATCTATCTGCAAGGAGAACTCTTGCCTGGCCTAGGTACTGCGGATGGTAAACAGTGCCAGGACTCTTGCACTGCAGGAGGAGCACTCCTTACTGACACCGAGCTACTCTGTGCCGAGTCCAACCAGCTTAGCTTGGAGGAAGGTCTCAGCGCTGCCTCCATAAATAAATAAACCCTGCACGAAAAAGAATTGGGAGGTCAGGCTGAAGTTAGAGTCCCTGCAGATCTGGCAGCGATCTCCTACGTGAGCCTCTCCCAAGCACTTCAGGCAGCTAGAGTGTAGGTCGCTCAGGCATGAGGCAGGATGCACAGGGATTGAAACCCGGTGGCTGAGGCATGCCTTGGCACCAGCTAACAGACAAAACTCTGCTAACTAACAGATACACACAAACTACACTACACTCACTAAAAGCTGATGAACTATTTACAACTAACTAAACTATATACAATTATAGAAAACTGAAGATCACTGGGAAAACTTGCTGAAGCAAGAACAGTTCCAGCAACTATCATGGGTGGTAAGAAGGAGCTGAGTGGGCGTGAGGTTGCCAAAGTCTTTTATATCAGCTGTCTGAGCATGCAGCACCAGAGGGTGCACGAGCCGCCCCGACAGGTGCCACTGAGGTAAAAATTTCCGGCAACTGTGCACGGGGCATGCACACACCTACAGTGAAATGCACACATGCAATCACTCGAAGAACATAATTTACTGTGCTTGATCGTGGAGTCCAGTTTGCCTGAACTAGGTATTCTTCCTGGACCTGGACAGGTGTCAGAGGGTGGTTGCATTTGGCCTGCAAACGTGTTTTTTATGAATGGCTTCAGAAGGGAGATGTGGAAAATGGGGTGTATTTTGAGTGACCTCTATAGGAAGAATTTAACAATGGTGTTAATTAGCTGGAAAATTTGAAACAGATACTGATGTTCTAGTTTATGGGATGATCTACTGGTGTGGAGATGTTTGGTTGACAGCCAAACCTTCGGCCTACCTTGAATTCCAATCCCTTGGTCTCTGGTGGTCCACATGTTGTTTTGGAGGCCTCCTTTGCCTCCAACGGGTGTTCTTTGAGTTCTTGCTGGACATGGTGGATTTGCTGGACCTTATTGCAGGCTGATGGGTTTAGGGATCTGGCCAGTAAAGCATAAAAGGGTAGAAAGTGATGAAATGCTAACTTAAAAATGAATCAAAGTTAGGGGGGCGGGGGTTTAAGCCCTGTTGGCCTTTGTGTTGCATTAACTTTCTTCACTGAACAGTTAATAGACATAAGACATGCCTGGATGAAAATAACTAACAGCATTTTAATTGGAAAAAATCTAGAGAGAACAAAAGAAGATCCTTTGTCTTGGGGTCATGGTAAGAGTGCCTGAATGTACTAAAGTAAGTCTCAGGCTTTTTGCACAGATTGTGCTCAACTTATGTAAGAGACTTCCTGCAAAATGGTTCTTTTGAACATGGTTTCTTAACCTTTTCCCTCCATTTTTCTTTTGAAGACATGAAATTCAGCAATTTAATTTAAAAAAATAAGAATCCTTAAAATATAGGGATCCTGTTCATCATTGATTCCTAGCTTAACCTGCAGCTCTTCTATTCTTTCAACAAATGCTGCAAATTTAAAAATGTTCGTAAAAAGTTATTTATTGTGAAACCTCCAGCTTGCTTGGGACTGTACATTTACATACAGCGAGGACTCAATGTATTAAATAAAGCAAATTTAATGCTAGGGGCACTATTCTACATTCCTTATACAGACAAAACTCCTGCTAAATTTCTTTCAGTAGACTGAGCAATATCAGAGTGAATAAGGTGGTTGAGATTCAAAACAGAAGTACAATCACAGACAGGAAAGAGTGTAGAAGGACAAGAACCAAACCAGTGATGTGCTATCAATATTTTAACAAGAGGCTCCCACAAAAATGCCTCCCAGACTTTGTGATAAATCTATACTCTAAGGGCTTGTGTGCTCACAAAGAAGGGTAAGGGATTGGTATTAGCTTTCTCATTTACACAAAAATGCTTTCTCAGCCACAAGTGAAGACACCACATTGTTGGACCATCCAATTCATTAAATATACTTTGCTAGAATAGTTTATACTTTGTTTCTAAACACTTACTGCATATATTGCATTGTTTAGCTTTGAACTCTGAAACAGAAGGTGAAGACTTAGACTCTGTAATGAGGCTTGGGGGTATTTCTCCTGGTGGAAATATTTTAAAAGTCTCAGATACTACAGATTGTCGTATGCATTGTAAAGACAAAGGCAAAAAATAAATATTTAAAAAATGCAGTCACTTCCAAGCCCAAAGAATCAGAATGTGAGACATTCAGGGAAGGAACTGTCCTACTTTTTTTGCACTTAGCATAATGGGACCCCTATCCTTATTGGTGTCACCATCTACTATCATAATCCAATTAGTAATAATACTTTCTTCTTTGGAAGGGTAGATCTAGCAGTTTGGGGAGGCTGGGGTTAAATCCAGTGGAGACCAAGAGATCACTCTAACCTGCCATTCAATTTGATTGCAGAATTTTAATGTGGGTCTCTTTAGAAGCCTCCATGGGCTAGTCTCCTTCAGCTTATCACGGAACTGACTCTTCTGGGACACCTGAGAGGAGAGAAATGTTTGTTAGCATTTTGAAGGCAGTTGACAGTATAATGGTGTCACCTATAAATATTAGTGTAGCTCCAATACCCCTTGCACACCATGGCATATGCTTTTATAATTTCTGAGGGACAACATTTCCTATGGTGACTTGCAGCCCTTTTGTTCTTCAAGACACGTAGCTCTAAGTGTAGCTGATGAGTAGGGCCTGATCCAGAGCCCACTGAAATCCGTGTTTCTCAATTGGTGTTCCGTGGAACCCTGGGGTTCCGAGGGAACGCTGTTAGGGTTCCGCGAGCAGCTGTTCTCAGCGCTGCCAAGAGCAGCTGTTCTCCGCGCCGCCGAGAAAGGGAAGATGTCTCGGATTTTCCGGCAGAGGGTATCCAGTGTAAGTGTAATTTAAGTGAGAAATGCTGACCTTTGCTTATTTCGACATTTGAAGACTGCTAAGAGTTTGGGGGGTTCCGCAATTATTTATGGAGTTCAAAAGGGTTCCGTGGCCAAATTTAATTGAGAAACACTGGTATAAAGACATCTATTGACTTCAGTGGGTTTTGGATCAGGCCCATAATCACTTTTGGGTATGAGGTAGCAGGCCTACTTTGAAAATCATGAGAATATTTTAGGCAGAGGCAGTGCACGGGTGAGTGTGCACAAATTTCATATGGCTAATTATAAATAAAATGGAGTGTATGTACAGCAACAGAGATGCCAATGCTCACCTAGAATGAGTATTAAACTGCAGATCTTCCAACCAGTTTCTAAACTGCACCACGGGCAAATTTTGACAATATGAAGATCTTATAAAAACATTTTCATTTCTCCATTGAAATTGCTCACCATATTATACAGTAAGAGTACTACTCTAAGTAGAAAAGAGCCTGAGCGAAGTTACTAGGCTGTTTTATTCTAGAAAACAAATGTGGCAGTTTGGCCTTTTGTAATATAAGCAGTTTGCCTCAGGAGTTAGCAGATTTTTTCCTTTCATCCTGTTACAAACACAATTCTTGTCTTCTCTGGAATCTTTTATTGACATTCTTCATTGCTGTGTTTGTAACAGCTTCACAGATTTTTAATAAAAGTAACCTGTGGTTATATTTTAAAAAAAGCAAACCAAAAGAATGTTTAGTACTTAACATAGCACAGTTGATCTTCAAGGCACTGTACAGACACGAATTCATCTACACAACACTCCTGTGAGCTAGAGGAATACTAGTATGCCTGTTTTACAGATAGAGAAACCAAGGTTATGTGATGTGTCTAAGATCACAAGGCAAGTAAGTGGCAGAGCCAGGACTGGAGCACAGGAATTTTTGGCTCCATGCCTCAAACTTAATCTATGAGACTGTTCTGCCCCTCAGTTAAACCAGTGGTTCTCAACCAGGGGTACGTGTACCCCTGGGGGTACACAGGTCTTCCAACAGGTACTTCAACTCATCTAGATATTTGCTTACTTTTACAACAGGCTACTTAAAAAGCACTAGTGAAGTCAGTACAAACTAAAATGTCATACAATGACTTGTTTATACTGCTCTATATACTATACAGTGAAATGTAATTACGATATTTATATTCCAGTTGATTTATTTTATAATTATATGGTAAAAATGAGAAAGTAAGCAATTTTTCAGTAACAGGATGCTGTGACACTTCTGTATTTTTATGTCTGATTTATTTGGACAACTTTAGAAAAAGTTATTTTTATATAAGTACACAACTTTTTTATGGGAAGGTGATTGATGGGCAGAATTTAGGCTCAGAGATGGTGGGTGGTCAGTTTGAGGCTCATCACTAAGGAGAAGGGACTGTAATAGTTTTTGGGGAGATATGTTGGCATGAGGGATGCTTATTCTTCCCCCACCCAATTACTTTCCTCGTCTTTCAGGGTCTTTTAGCTTCCCAGGCAGCTCCTTACACTTTCTGTCCTGTAACAATATTCTTAGATCTAGATGTCCTGATGCTGAGCCCAGATGTGATCTCTTTTGTCCCTCTATGCTATTGAGTGTACTACAGCATAATATAGGATGTGTCATACTCCATTGGTCAGGAGCATGCTTGATTCATTGAGGAAGTGGCAGCAGACTGATGGGCAATATATGTGAGCCCAGCAGAGAGGCCTCTGGGCCTACACCCAGTGATAAGGTGGTAAGTGGGTAGTGAACCAGAGGAGGGCCAGGAGAATTTGTGGGAGATGGGGAGAAGATGCTATATTGCTGGCAAGAAAATGGGATAAAATCTGGGGGCAGCTGTTTGAAGTACAGGAGATTCCCACCAAACTGGGACAATTCTGGTAAACTTAGGATGTGCTCACAAGGGAAACACGAATTTTCTTTAATTTAGATAAAAGTATTATTTTTCTCTTCCATACGTTCTTGTGAAATATTAGCCGTCCCTTTTCAAATAGATTTTAGATAACTGAAGTCCCAATATGCACAGCAATTGCTGTAGTGTAAATTAAAAACAAAAGCATACCCTACCATAATGCTTAAAATTGTTGATCTATTCCGCCTATCGCCAGTTTGAAACAAACAGCATATTTTTTTATATTTACATTTTAGTAACTCACCTTATAATGTTTGCGAACTGGCATATCAGCTTCACATCCAATTTATTTCAGAATGGAAAAGGCCTTTCTCACACAGCCTTTAGAAGCGGTTCCTCACTGGAGAAATTGCATTTGTAAGTTTGTAATTCAATCAACTCTACATTATTTGTCTGTGTTTTTAAAAATTTTGATTATTCAGTTTAATTCATCTTGATGTTTTGGTTCTTCTGCAAACTCTCCTCCATTTCTTAGTTGCAAGTGGATCAATTTGATATCTCTGTTCATGTTAGGGCCAGATACACTTTCAATCGCAGAAGTAAAAGGCAGCTCAAACAGTTTGTTTCAGCTTAGCCTTGTGGTGCTGAAATACTTTAATGGTTTTGTATTCAGGATCTTTTATAACTGCTGCCTCCTATAAGGATCTCAGATCCATAATCTTGGGGATGCTGACGGGGCAACAGCTCCTGTGGGATTGCGCCAGATACCTAGTGGTGGAGGAATGATGTGATTCAGCCCTGGCCTGGCCACTGATTGTTTTCCTCTGCTAAAGCTGTTCCACCTCCTCTTTTATCTGACCTACCAATTTTACCGTGCTATTGCCTACAACACCATCCTTTTATAACACAATACTCAAGTCCTACTGACTCTGGATTACTGGAATTTACTTGTTCATTGTATGTGAACACTGACACTACTAGGCAGCAGGTTAAAAACAAAAGGAAGTAGTTCTTCAAACAATGCACAATGGACCTGTCAGACTCATTACCATGGGATGCTGTGAAGGCCAAAAGTATAACTAGGTTAAAAAAGGAATTAGATAAGTTTATGAAGGAAAGGTCCATCAATAATTATTAGCAGAGTTGGTCAGGCATGCAATCCCATGTTCCAGGTGTCCCATAACTCCAATTGCCCAAAGCTGGGACTGGAGGACACTCCAAATTGTCCTGTTGTGTTCATTCACTTTGAAGCATCTGGCACTGGCCACTTGTCAGTGACAGGATACTGGGCTAGATGAGCCATTGGTCTGACCCAATGTAACCATTCTTATCTTATGAGAGAATAACAGACCTACTACTACCGCAAGCTGGGAAGAGGGTGCTAATGTGGTTTTGTAGGAAAGAACCAGAGTTCTATCACAGACATCCCATGGGTTTAGATTATCTGATGATCAAGGCATCTGTGTCTGTGCATCAGATGGATTAATTACATTGTGAGTTCAGGCTCTTCTTCATCTCTCTCTCCTCTTCTTGGATTGCTGGCAGTGCTTGCAGGTTGATATATTTCCCCTTATTTGAGATGGATTTTTGCAGGCAATTAAGGGTAGGTTCCTAATAGGTGCAATTATATTTCAGGCTGCTTTTTAATACTGCATACCTCCCCAGTGCTCGCTGCCTGCAGTGCTACAAGAGGCAATGGTACTCAATTTGGAGCATTTCTAAAATACACTGAGTGGGCTCTCAAGGCTCAGGCAATTACTGAGAGTTGTATGCTTGATCCAAGGATTCCCATTGGTGACTGAGGGTGCATCTACACTGAAATGCTACAGTGGCACCACTGTAGTGTAGACACTAGTGACGAGAAGAGTTTTTCTGTCACTGTAGTCAATCCAACTCTCTGAGAGGCAGTACCTACGTTGACAGAAGAATTCTTCTGTGGACCTGCTGGTGTCTACACCGGGACTTTAGGTCAGTTTAACTGTCTCTTGGGAGTGTGAATTTTTCATTTGCTTAAGCAACATAGCTAGGTCAGTCTAACTTGATAGTGTAGACTAGCCCTGAGAATTGTATGCATTAGGCCAGCCAATCAGCCAATGCCTCTGCTATTGTGGAGCTAATTTTTCAGTTCTGCTGTTAGTCTCTTATAGTATGTCTACACTGCAGTTAAAAACCCACAGCTTGCCCATGCCAGCTGACTTGGGTTCGCTGGGCTCGGGCTAAGGGGCTGTTAACTCTAGTGTAGATGTTAGGACCCCAGAGTTAGCTTATCTGCTCTTACTGATTGAAGAGTTAATTCTCTTTTCACAAGGAACAGCTGCTTTTAAATTCCTCTCAGTCTGAAGGTGCATAAACACTGCATAGGCATGACTTAATTTACTGTTAGGTGAAATATTTGCTGTACTGAGAGAGAATGTATTGTACTGTGTGTGTGTGTGTGTGTGTGTGTGTTTAATTTTGTTGAAGGTTAAGTATTTATAATATCCTGTGGAACAGAACTTGAATGTCGTTTTCTACTGAACTACAATATTTTGAGATATTTATTAGAATTTTTTAATCCTGGGCCAATTTATCCAGTAGCAGACTAATACAAATAATTGTGGGCTTTCTGCCATGACAAATGTTGACATACTCTTATAATGTTGACTAAAAACTAATAACTTTTAAAGTAAATGAGTTTGGAAACCTTGCCAGAAATATAGTGTCTGAAACAGAGTGGTTCTGTTTTATTTTACTGGCAACGCTTGTGGATTATGTTTGAAACAAAGACTGTTTCAGGTTTTAGAGACTTCCGTGTATTAGACGGTTAACTCTTTTGAGGCTAATTTGTTTTCCGGAATGAAACCCTTTACCAGTAATGAATGCTCCACTGTCAAGGAGTTAATACTTTGAAGACCTACTTTACTAGATTTACATAGATAAAGGGGGTAGGATTAAAAGGAAGGTAAGTGTAGAGTATTTTTGATCATTTGACAAGAAGAAAAACACACACAAACTGGTTATGGTTTGTCAAGAATTATTTTTTTTTAATTTCAAAGACTGACAGATCCAGTGATGTTCTGGACATTAGTGTCCATACTAAAAATTCCACTTTCCCATTGTTTATTGGATAAGCAGCATGGTTAATGAATCTATGCCATTTTCATTTATTTTGTTTGCTAAGTTGAGAGGCTTCATTTGTAACCTCTTCTGATGAAGGTTTTGGGATGGTTTATATTTTAAAATGCTGAGTTTCTTTAGAAGGTTTTAATTACCACTATTGTTTTGGAGGCTGAATTGAAACTTTGTGAATTTATAAAGAAAACTTGATAAATAAGTAGACAGATTTATTCAGTGTGGTGGTGATAATGTTGCACGTTAGCCATAGACAAAAGTGTAATGACTCCTCGGGATTGTTTCCACTTGTTTGTCAAACTCAACATCAGTCATGTAGCATGCAGTCCCTTTGTTGAAGTTGCTGATAAGGGGTGCAGGGAGTCAGGTGGAAAAACAATTATGTGAGCAGCTGATGTACACTCACACTTTCATTGTTTGCTAGGAGAAAAAAAATGACCACATTGCCTAAAAGAGCACATCAAAATACATTTCAGAATTAGGTACCAAGCCAAACAAAGCCCTACTGTATGGCACCTGGTCTGCAAGTATATGTTTTTTTAGTATATGTTATCCAGGTCGTTGCTTGTGCCATTCTGCAGGCAATATAAGGTGGATCTGGTCATGCGTGTATAGGGGTGGGGGAGGGCATTCTTCTAAGAGAATTTAAAATAGACCTTTACGAGAGTGATTTACCCAACAGTGTGTGGAAATTAGGAGACTGTGGGGGGCCTGGTTGGCTGAGACAGTAAAGAAAGCTAATCAATATTATGAAATAGATTTAACTCAGTTTGTCAGGCAGGCTCTCACTTTGAACTTTGGGGATTTTCCATTCTTTAAGTAAACTAATAAGAGAGTCACTCTTGCATTGTGGTTGAGTTGAATGACAGCAGGGGCTCTTGGCCTCTGCCTCAGACTTTTCTGCTCACAGATACTACTACTACATATTGTTTTGTTGAGTGAAGAGCAAACAATAAATTGCAAGAAAGTAAGAGCTCTATTCCCCAAGGTGCCAAGCATCTTCAACTCTAATTGGCTTCAGTAGGAACTGAGTGCTCAGCATGCCACAAGATAGGGTCTTAGATATTAAGGCCTGGGGTTTTTAAGGAGGGTACCGTATATAATATGATTATGCAGCTTCAAAAATAGATGTATAACTTACCTTTTTGCTAAGATTTCCATTTAAAATGACCATTTTCCAGCTCATTATGCAATGGAACAAAGAACTGCATCTGACAAAATGGGTTTCTGCCCACGAAAGCTTATGCCCAAATAAATGTATTAGTCTTTAAGGTGCCACAGAACTCTCACTGTTTTGCTAAAAACAGACTAACACGGCTACCCCTCTGAAAGGATAGAAACACTCTCTGAGAGGGAGCTGGCAGAAGGGCTGCATGAGGAAGTGACTATCATCTAGGGCAGTGTTTCTCAATTAAAATTTGGCCACGGAACCCTTTAGTCTCTGCGGGGAAATTACACTCATACTCGATACCCTCCACCGAAAAATCCGGGACATCTTCCTTTTTCGGCGGCACGGAGAACAGCTGCTCTCGGCGGCGCGATGTCACTTTCTCGCGGAACCCTAACAGTGTCCCCGCGGAACCCTGAACACCAATTGAGAAACACTGATCTAGGGTTTATAGGCCCCACAGGAGTCAATCTGCATGATACGTGCATTCCCCAGCTGCCCAAATCAAAATGCTGATTTTATGAGATTTAAGAGCTCTCTGTAGCCAGTACTTTCCCTTCCTGTGTAGCAGTCTAAAACTACCCTGGCTACAGTTTTAGTAAATCAAGGTTTATTTTTAGAGAGTGGGTCATATTAAAACAAAGGCTATGTGGTATGATACAGAAGTATCATTCAGTCAGACTTCACAATGAAGAAGCAAAGTCTTATATTTCTAGAGTACTTGTCTCCTCTGTTCCAGCTTGTTTCTTTCTTCCTAGCAATATGATGTGGCATCTCAGAACCAGCCTCAGCTGACTCCCTAGCATGAGCACACATTGTCCAGAATTTACTGACCAAGTCCTGATTAGACTAGTTTTCACCACCACCTGCATGTCTTGAACCAACATGGAGGTTACAATTCAAAATGAAAGTCACAATGAAGTTTACAGTCACAAAATGGCATTCTCAAAACATGGTGTTCACATTTTGACCCAGGCATAGACCCAAATTGTCACAGTTGGTATGCAAAACATTTATTTTCTTTTTAAAGGAGGTTCAAAGCAATAAGATTATCTATTTCAGATTCTCTCATTAAACTTAATGTGGAGATGGAGACCCTGGATTTATATTGCTCTGAGACACAGCAATGTTATCTTGAATTACTGTATTGGAAAGAGTCCTACAAACACTGCAGATCTGTTTTAATTTTATTTTATTCCTAAATTGGTCTGTACGAGGTCTTTCCATTTGTTCTACAGATTCTAGTAATTTAGATTTTGATCGAAATCTATACAATCTATTTAGTTTAACCTCCTTTGCTATCAGAGCTAAATGAACAAAGTGCAGTAGGTAGAATGGATTATTATGATAGGAGGAATAAGACCTCAAAGAACAAACTCACATATGTGCGACCTGCTCTGCTTATTGAGACTCCAGTGGCTACTGTTACAGGTGCTGATAATGACTTCTGGCTCTTTTATATCCAGCAGCTGTAGTCGTCTGCTATCCTCCTTGTAGTTGCAGCAGCCCGTAGCGGAGGCAGCTAGATTGATTTCCTTCTCCTTAACATCTACTTCTACAGGCGGGTAGGCTCTGCAGTACAGAGACTAATGAAATTATTTTGTCTCCCCAAGCACTTCGTAAGAATGAGAAATGCCACATAGCAACAGTCACAGTTCCCTGTAAAATAGTGAATGGTTCACTTTTAAAAGATTAAGGAACCTGTTCTCAGTTCTTCCCTCTCCCCTTGCTGGAACCATAAGGTAACTCCTGCAACCCCATGTGGGAGAAGGGAAAGTGTTCAGGTAGTGTTAGGACTGTTCAGGGATTCAGGGAGTTAATTTACACCTTTCTTCCTTCTTTTTCCCTATCTTCCGAAAGGGACAGGGTGGTTTCCCTTCTTTCCCATCAGATAATCTTCTCCAGGGTTACTTGCTGCTGTGCATCAATTTACATGGCTGTTTGAGGTTTATGAACCCCAGACAATTGAGAAAATTAGGTTCAGGATTGAGCCCTTCACCTGCAGGCTTTGTGTAGCCAATAAACTGCAGGTGCAGACAAACAATGAGTATATGAAAAATTCAAAGTGGGTCTAGACTTTTTTTTTCTGTTTATCAATTCATCTCAGACATTGTTCAAAGAGAGTCATTCTGATTTCACTCGCAGTGGTCCTGAACAAGACACTTAAGAGACACAGCTCTCTTCTTCAGATGCAATAATGCAGAAAATAGGTAACAGAGGCATCTTATAGATATCCAGGTGCATTGAAAACAATGGGGGAGGTGGAGTCCGGTACTTAAGACCTAATGACGACCATTGAGTAGGAGGTGAGAATGGGTGAGCAAAGTAATTTACCTTCCGTAGTGAGAGAGCCACTCCAAGTCTCTGTTTAAACCCAGTTTGAATGTGTCAAGTTTGCAGATCATTTCTAACTCAGCAGTTTCTCTTTACTGCACTGAAGAAGAGATCTGAAGTCTCTCGAAAGCTTATGTCTGCAAATATTAAATTTGTTAGTCTTTAAAGTGCCACAGAACTCTCGTTGTTTCTGCTGTATACAGAGTAACACGGCTGCCCCTCTGGAATTAAGAGACACAGTGGACTATGAATTTACTTTCTTTATAACAAAATTTACTCTCCTTAGGTATTCTCAATGGGCCTCACAATATCATTGCTACAGTTAGTCTTCATTGTTTGTTACATTTAAATATTGAGATTAAAAGAGTGGGTGAGAGAGTGATTGTTGATATGCACAAATATTAATAGACATTTCTAACAGATTTTTAATTGGAATTTTATTTTCTAAATTTCAAGCAGATTACATTAGGAGGGCCAAATTACATCTCTTTATACCAGGATTGACTTTGGGCCATTATGTCAAAAACATAATTCCAGTTTGACCAGAGACCACAAATAGAGCAGCAGAGATGCCAAACCCTGTGGAAAGTATTACAGCAATAGGGGAGAGAAGAATCCTCTTTTGAGGGTCTCCTTTGCCTACTTTCTGGGAAGATATATTTGCCTTGTTGTCCTGATTCCTCAGTCTGCGTAGTTCTAAATGCCACATTCTAGAAGCATTGACATAATATGTGCCCAAGTAATCTCTGCTGCTAGGTGGGCAGTAGCACTCTCTTCGCCTTGGGACTCTCACTGCAGTGCAGCATGATTGATGACAAGCAATCTCTACCATGGGAGGCTAGTGGACTGGCACTATGAATTTTAAAAATAAACAAAACAGCTGATAACTGAGGTGCCAGTCAAAGGAGAATTACAGTCAAAGCTCAAAGACACTCTGTAGTGTGTTCAGTAAGCCAGTCATGCTGCAATGACGTAGGAAAAGAAAAAAAAGCAGCTCCTTCAAAAAAGCTGTGTCAAAGAAATGGTTGCTGAAAAGGAAGAAATCTGAATGGCATCTTCATGATGAAGATAAGAGTGCAGCCTGATTTTTTTTTTTTTTTTTTTTTTTGGTGCTGAAATGATTTTAGCACCGCATTCCATGTGTGGGGAAATGGATTATTTTTTGTGGATTAGTAGTAGTATTTTTTTTTTAATATTTTGGTCCTGCATTTCAGGAGATGTTTATGGAGTTCCCACTCTGCCTGCTGAAAAATAAATTAAGTATTTCCTGGTTCTCACCTTTCTTCTGTATAGCTGTACTAATAGAAAAGAATATTTCTGACCAGTAATGCAAATCGTGAGTTACTACTTCTGGGATTTTTCTAAATATCAGGAAGGATGGCATATCCACATCGTCAAAAGGATTCATTCCTCCGAGCAAAAGAATAGTATGACATTGTACATTTTCCTAAGGATTTGTCTAGAAAACTGGAGGTAGAGGATACCTACGCAAACTTTATAAACATGGCTGAAAAAGAAAGATTAACTGCTTTAGGATGTATTTAAAATACAATGTTGGATGGAATTTTTAACTTCATTTGGAAGGTTTGGCTCTTTTTCTGTCAAAAGTAGCCTTTTGCATGTGCTATTCAAGATCCATTAAATGTCAGATGGAGGTTAGCAAGCCAAGGGTAACTTCTGTTTTTACATATTTATAATAATCTTTCCTTGTATTGCAGTTATTTACATTTTCATTTTTTTGTATGCAAAACGAATGGAAATACTGCAGTTCACAAAAAGTAGGCATTCCAGAGGTTTAAAAGTGTATGATGGAAGAAAAATATTTTTATAGTAGATTTCTGTTGAAAAGTTTTCTTTATTTATTTATTTAATTGAAATATATACTGTGTGTACTCATCATCTAGATGAATATGAATATACACATGTATGTATATTTACATGTAAATATGAACACATACAAATGACACACAGTTTTTTGTTTTAATTTGTACTTTGTAGAATAAAATGTTAATCAAATGCAGAACTACATACTTACGATGACAAAGCAGAAACAATAAGGTTGGAATTTTTTGTATATGTACATGTTCCCTTCAGTGAAAAAGTCATAATATGCATTAGCTGCAGAGCTCATTACAGTTTGAGGGGCATTTTAAAAGGAGTATCTCAATAGAAGGATGTGTCTTTTTGTCTTTCCCAGCCATGCCACTACTTCTGCCTATTATGTGATTTTTCAGCCATTTCCCAGATCTGTATGCACCAAGCAAGGGTAATCTGTCATTGTCAGCATTATAAACTGGAATTATTTGTTTACCACATAGCTGTGAATCTATAATACTCACATTAGAAAATTAGCAAAAATGTTATTTTTTCTTTTTCTTAAACTACAGGAGCCTAGTAACAAACGGGTCAAGCCTCTTTCTAGAGTTACATCGCTAGCAAGCCTCATTCCTCCTGTGCGGGCAACCCCTTTAAAGCGGTTCAGTCAAACACTTCAGGTAAATATAACAATGTAATGCTGTGTTTAATGTTTAGATCTGCATTTCAATAAGAGAAGCACATGAATGCTATGCTTTTAGGGTTGTGCTTTTCAAAATTTATTTTGTGTATAATATCTCTAAGGAGAAAATGACGTCTTCCTTTCTCCCTCCCTCCCCCCCCCCACACAAATAAATAAACAAATAAATAAAAGGTGCAGTGGTAATGGACAGGGTAAACTTTTGTAGTGGCAAGTGAAAGTGCTCTGGTGCTGTTACAACCGTGTGGTCAATCACCACCACAATAATCTTTCTTTAAGAAACAAATTACAATTATATATCCATTCTTGAAGTTATGATAGAGATAAGGAAACCAGTATAAAAATGTGTGTATAGTCTAGTTGACTGAGAAGGTTAGTTTAATATATATTAAAAGGGTGCTTATCAATGTGCTTCAGGCATCTTTTACATACTTCTAAATGACATTTTGAAGTGGAGCAGTACAGTTTCAGATATTCTATGAACAATGAGCCAGGCAATTGAAAAACTCAAATTCTTCCCTCTCAAAACAAGTCTCCGCCCCTGTAGTTCATTATATTGAAATGATTGGGGGGGAAAAGATAAGCTTTGCCACAGAATATTAGTATTTTTAACTTAAATTTTAAAAAAAGGTATATCTATTAGAGCTGGTAGGGAAATTTTTAGTTAGAAATTTTGATGAAAAATTTTCCATTAATTTTTTTGGGGGTGGTGGTTTGATGGGTTTTTTTTTTTAAACAAATCCACTCACATGATATATTGCTGAATCATCACTATTAATGGTGAACTTTGACCTCCAGTGGACAAAAAAATCAGGTGATCAGATGGAAAATGGAGCCTTTAGCCAATATTCAAAGCATATGTCAAAGCTGACTAATTTTAAATAATTGAAAAGCAATCAAACAATGCAATTCAAATTTACTTTTTATTCTTAAAAGACTCTGCTCTGTTGTAGGTATCTCAAACTTACATATTAACTACATAGAATATGAGATGGTTGGAGACTCGTGTAGGACTGGATCCTACAAAATATTGCATGTCCCCTGCAAGAGGCTGAATACCTTAATTTCTAGAGCTTCCGGAGTAGCTGAGGCAATTGAGCATCTCATAGTGGGCACTCCATGCTTTGCAGGATTGTGCCATTTTCCTCACTAAAATAGTAGGTGTCTAGAAAGTACACACAGAATCTACAGTGAGTTATGCAACAAGGTTAAGCTCTCTGAAGAGCGTGAATTAATCAAGTATCTTGATTTTTAGTAAGAAATAACATCTATTCAAAAATAACTTTATCAGGACTCTACTGCAGCTATAAGTTAATTTTGGAGAGGGAAAATAAAACTATTTATTTTTATTTCTATACTGAAAAGCTTTTCTGACAAATACGTAAACAGAGTAAAATGCCATGAAAAAGGTATTTTTCTAGAAAGCAGATATTACAGCATTTGTTTAGCGATGTGTCTCCGGTATTCCATAAATACGTTCTTGAATGTGCATATCTCTGCATATAAAAGCAGCATTTATGGAGATGGGGGAGGGCAAGATGATTGAACTCACCTCTGTGTGTTTGATCCAATAGGTATACTGTAGCGTGACTAGAGCAGAGATGGCTGTAGTCCCTTGGGTATATAAATTTCTTCCAAAGTCTGCCTTTACGAAAAATTTGGCCTGAAAGAAGGGTTACATTAGTTCCAGTTATCAGGTGTGTGGAAAGTGAATTAGGTTTTGGCTAGATTTTATTTCTGAGTCTGGCATTTCCCTTTTCACAGCCTTTAACAGCTGTTGTGCTCGTTTAAATACTTATACTATCAGTTCTATTAGGCTGCATTTGAGACTGAATTGTGCTATATAATACTGTATTTATAAGGTATAATTTAGACTTCAAGAGATAAATTCTGTGTACATGCATATGCATGCAGCTTCCATTGATTTTAGTTTGAGTTGTGTGCATGGATTTGACAACAGATTTTGACAAAGCTGTACAGGTTTTTGTGTTATGGTCTTACCATTAGAAAAAAGTATTCTTTAATTTTTTTTACATTGGTTTTTAGAAAAAGTTGGCAGTAGATTAAAATATAAGAAGATTGTGGGATGCTGTTACTCAAGCCACCTTCCTTAGGGAACTATTTAGTTTGAGGGATCTGTAATGGGGCGTGGACCTTTTTATTCTCCAGGTAATAGATCTCAGTCCATCTCAGGTCATTGTAACTGGAATATATTACTTATTTGGCTGAGCACTATCTCTTGTTTAAAAAAAAAAAAAAAAAGCTGGAATTACTAAATCCATTTCCTAGTGATAGGTGGCATCCATGTCTTGCAAAACCACTTTGACAGTTGGTCCTAAAAGCCTCTTTATTAGCAGTTTCAGGTGAGGCCAACAACAGAATTGGCAAAAAGACTACTTTCTCATAAGCAGAGGTGGTCCCTTAGGAAACTGTTAAGAAGCACATTGGCAAGCTGATGTCAGGGAACTTGCATTGCCATTGCTATGCGTGTTCTGTTCAACCCTATGGGATATTACTAATCTCTAGGGTTGTCAATTTTTTAAAAAAGCAACCACCCAAATTTTCTGATGCCCTTATGATATCTGCTTAGTGAAGTGACTGCAACTCAACTGTAGTGCGATATTCTCTTCACTAGTTTCTTTTTTTTTTTTAATTTTCAAGTCCTTGGGTGTTAAAGCCATTGGGTGTATTAAAGATGCTGAGGTTTTCCACATGGCAGAATCATCAATCTATTGTAGCTAGATTGCTAAGGTACCTCAGTCCAGAAGGGTTTTTGTGCACAAATTAACAATGGATTCTCTGCCTCTATAACGTGACGAAAACCGCCACCAATAAAAACACTGAGAACACAGAACAATGCAACTGCTGCTGTAAAGGCTTAGAAAAATATTATATTTCCTATCGGAATTTTTAACAAAGTTTCATGTACAATCTTTTTTGAAAGGAAGAAATATGTAAAGTGGAGAAAATCCATGGGGTATGATTTCCTCTAGCTCCTCATATGCAATTTCCATTTATATTAATGGACTTTCCACATGCAGATCCAGGGAGAACATGCTCTTAAGTCTGAGAACAGTATAGTGGTTCATTTTAGATGCATTCCTAGCTATTCAGATATTTTTTATATTTTTAACAGTTAAAGAGATTTGATTTTTCCTACTTATTTCTCAATTTTATTATTATTTTGCAAATGGTTTATCAGCATTTTACACAAAGGAAACATGTAGTAATGAGTTTGTTTTTCCTGATTATTCATATCTGCTGTGTTTCTGCTTCCTACAGCAATGTAGACTAGATGATAAAAATAATACAGTACTGGTTTCATTTTGACCATACTACACCAGCCAAATGTACATTTTCCTTTCCGCTTTCATCTGATGTGAGATTTCATCCCCAACACCAATTTGTTGTTGTTAATATGAAGCTAATTGCATTTTGCACTGTAATCTCTAGGGCTACCACTCCCTAGTGGAAATACCAGTTGAATACTTAAATTTGGTTCTTACTGGGTCCAGTTAGCCAGTGTGGCTTTGGAACAGAGTAGCAGGTCTTCAGGACTGCTGGTTCCCCTACAGCACCTACTGTTCCTCCCCACACAAGACAATAGAAGCCCATAGAAAAAGCTTGAAAGATTCTAATATGTTCTACTGAAATTTACATTAGTACTACTAGTGGGTGTAAAGGTGGACTACCTTCTGCATCACAATGCTTAACTTGTTTTAAACTATTTCTGCATAGGTACAAATAATGTTATGAATTGATATATGAATTTTTACACTTTTCACTATGGAGATAAATCCCGTCTTTAGTGCACAGGAGAGATCCTTGGGAGTGGATGGAAGGAATATGCTAATCTGGGCTATGGAATGGCAGATATTAAAGCCTCTCTTCCAGGCTGCAGTAGACCTGATGGTTGGCGAATTGTGGATCCAATAGCCTTGCCTCTGCTTTTCCTTTGACCAGGCAATTTGCATGTGCAAATAGCTGCATACATAGTCCCAATTATTGCAAGTACAAACTAGGCATGCAATATACTTTTGTATATATTTGAATTTTTAAACGAAGAAATCCTAGAACCAGATCTGCAAAGTTTGCAACACTGGTATAAATATTTTTTATAATCAGATTAAAACTCAGTCTTTTCACTGAAAGATCTCATGGGATAATTTTTATTGATTTTTATACAGGAATGAGAATTAAACTTTAAAGACAAGACTTCTATTTCCACAATATGTCCTCTGAAGGCATTGACTGTTATGTACTTCACTGGGATCTTGCTGAGGGGAAATTCAGCTAACCGCTGAATGTCTTGCCTTCAACCTGGAAACAAGAGTAATTATTATGTTAAAACTACTCTTACTGAAGGCAAAAGAAAGATGATTATGCTATATAAAATAGCTGTAAAAACAGCAACAAAAAGATATAGTCTTTAAACAATCTGAAGTATTTTAGGCACTCTAGAGGTAGGATGTGAAAAAAGAAATCCGTAAAATTGTCATTGTAGTGATTGTAAGTCAGAGATCTGTTGAAAATAAGCAATATTAAGGACTCAAGATATCAATTTTTAGTTTGGACTCTTGTTGAAAAAGTGACTTTTTTTTGCATTTTGTCAAAATGTTTAAAAAAAAAGTCAGGCAAATGGAACACAACTTTCAAGAGTTACTTCAGGCAGATTCCTACCTCTGTGGTTGTTTTGAGATTTAGGGTTAGCTACACCACTGTTACAGAGAGAGCTGTCACACATCATCTAGCCTTGGTTATTCCAAAAACAGCATGTGGTGAATTATATAAAAATTGAAAAATAACATTCCTGGATATGACAACAGCTAACACAGGTTGGGTTTAACACATCATATTTAAACGCTAAGAAGTAAGGCAATGCAAAAGCTTTGGAAAGAATATGACGGATCACAAACACTCAAGAGGATCTGAACCATAAGCTAAACTTTTGTTGATGATTACATTGCTCCCCTTATCATCCCAACTATTAACACATTCCCCTTTTTTTTCTGGTGTACATCCATTTCACACACTTCTGTGTGACTTCATTGGGGCTTCCTGTCTCTAAAGATATAATTGAAAAAAACATTGTGTGCCAACTGAAGAGTTTCTTTGTGTATGAAAATGCCTTTGGGTAGAAAGGGCATTAATTCTGTCAAATGAAAGCCACAACCATCATTTTCATTTGAATTCATTTTTCAGTAACTTCCTTTTTTCCCCGCTATTGTACTAACTAGTTTTTAAAATTTAAGCTGTAAATGTTATCTTATTAATAACTCTACTTCATGTTTTAACCGCTTAGTGCCCATGACCAGGATTTCTCATTGCTATCTGGTTACTCAGATGATGAATGTACAGTGGTTATTAGTGTTGCGAAATTCTAACTCCAGCACCAATGTATTAATTGATTTTTATTTTTATTTTTTTAAAAAGGAATTGGATACTGAATTCTGTTTATGGACATACCCTAAAATAATGCAGACCATCATTGTGCAGACTCCTCTATAGTCTATTTTATGTAGGTCCATGAACTGGGCAAATAAACTAGGATCAAGGACATCTTTTCCTGGGCAGTTGAAGTTCATCTGTTCTACTGTGGCATTTTGTCAGGCTTTATTCTGTCTAGTTGCCTCAGTTTCTACGTTAAATTATTGTACGTCAGAACTGCACCTTCTCTGAGCAGAAAGGAACTTGTGCTGTTGAATTGTATGGATTTTAACCAGTAGATTCATCTTGCTGAGAACTATAGGTTGGATTTAAAGAGGATATAAAACAGTGAAAGATTAATTTATCTATTTAATGTTGCTACCCTGACCATGTATTCATATTGTAATACTTGAATCTTTCTTCCAAAATAATATGCAGAATGATTTCTTCTATAAATCTTTAAAAGGATTAACTAAATATAACTGAATGATTTATTTAGCAAATATAGTACTTTATTACTTTGTATAAGGTATATCCAAGTTACATTACTTGCCAGATTTACCCCAGTGTAACAAATCTAAGTCTATACTTTTTGTATTCGGTACCACTTAAGTACTTTAAAAGCAAAAATAAACAAAATACTGTCTTGTTTCAGTTAGTTGTGGAGATGGAAGTGAAGAGGAAAGACAGAGAGAGATTCCTGGAACAGTCAGAAAAATGTCATTTGTATAAAATGAAGTTATAAAATTATTCAACCTACTAAAAATTAGAGATTAGGCTGGAACTACAGCCTCTGAATCTATATTTAAACTTCTTTCATGGGTATATAGATCTGGGCTTATGGTATGGCTCAATTACAACTCTTTGGGTATCTGTTGATTAGAAATCTAATTTTATTTCTTTAGGAACGTGATCTATTTTACTTACAAGTTACATTGATATATCATACCAATCAATATGCCACTACTGCAGCGTTCATTTTTTACTGGAAATTATCTGGAAAATGGGTAAACAGCGAGGTGACAAAATCTGGAGATGATACAAGGACTACTCAAGATAGTTAAGTCCATAGCAGACTGTGAAGAATTACAAGGGATCTCACTAAACAGGGTCACTGGCAACAAGCTGGCAGAGGAAATTCAATGTCAATAAATGCAAAGTAATGCACATGGAATGTAACAGGTTGGGTTTGACCCGGGGTGTCGGCTTCGAAAGGAGGCCGCACTGCTTCACTACAGGCAGACAAAGTGTCAGTCAGACCTGGTCCTCAGTCAGGGTGAGGCAGCGGAGGCAAAGAAGCTGGCTACAGCCTATTGAGTCTTCACAGGCCATTGGGTGGTCATCCCAGGGTGTGGGTGGCCGTGGGAAGGGGGACACAGGCCCATCTGACTCCACTGCATCCCAGCCCAGTGGCAGGGCATCCTGCCACTGGATCAGCGGAGCTCCACCTGAAACACGCCAAATGTTGCCAGGGATTGAACACAGCCCTGGGAGAGAGATCTCCTCCTTCTGCTGCAGCTTCCCCCCAACTGAGCTGCAGGGGCCTGGTTTTTATACTTCCTGTCCCGCTCCTGCATTTCCAGTTTGTGAGTGGTGCGGTACTCAGGCCTGCCCACCAGGTGGCTTGCGTTGGCCCTGTGGTGTTGGCCTCAGAACGAGGCCACATTGCTTTGCTACAGGAAAACATAATCCCAACTATACATACAAAATGATTGATAGGATCTAAATTAGCTGTTATAACTCAAAAGAGAACTTGGAGTTATTGTGGATAGTTCTCTGAAAACATCTGCTGCATTGGCAGTCAAAAAAGCTAACAGAATCTAACAGAATGTTAGGAACCATTAGGAAAGGGATAGATAATAAGGCAGTAAATATCATAATGCCACTAAATAAATCCATGGTATGCCCACACCTTGAATACTTTCTGCAGTTCTGGTTACCTCATCTGCAAAAAGATATACTAGAATTGAAAAAGGTACAGAGAAGGTTTAAAAAAAAAAAAAGATTAAGGGTATGGAACAGCTTCTGTATGAGAAGAGGTTAAAAAGACTTGGACTTTTCAGCTTGGAAAAGAGACAACTAAGAGGATATAATAAAGTTATATAAAATCATGAATAGCGTGGAGAAAGTGAGTAAGGAAATGTTATTTACTCCTTCACATAACACAAGAACCAGGGGTCACCCAATGAAATTAATAGGCAGCATGTTTAAAACAAACAAAAGGAAGTACTACTTCACACAACCTGTGGAACTCATTGATGGATGTTGTGAAGGCCCAAACTATAACTGGGTTCAAAAAAGAATTAGATAGGCTCATGGAGGATAGGACCATCAATGGCTGTTAGTCAAGATAGTGAGGGATGCAACCCCATGCTCTGTGTGTCCCCTAGCCAATGATTGCCAAAAGCTGGGATTGGATGACAGGGCATGGATCATTCAATGATTGCCTGTTCTGCTCATTCCCCCTGAAGCATCTGGCATTAGTGACTGTCAGTAGACAGGGTACTGGGCTAGATGGACAATTGGTCTGACATAGTATTGCTGTTTGTATGTTATGTTCTTATGACTGCAATGTGTATGAATGCTCTATACAGAATGTACACATTAGTCCTTTACACACTGAGAACAGACAGCAGATATATGCCACTGCAGGAATGAGGGTTATTTAGCTATAGATGGACACATGCTATTTCTTATGTTCGTAATACTAAAAAAAAAAAAAAAGGTTGTAGTGCTAATATCATCAAAGTTGGAATTGATAGTTGTATGTTCCATTTAGTTTGCTTGCAAAAATATTCAACTTTTTCTTGTAAATATATTAATTTTGGCTTTGGAGAATCTAAAATGAAATGTGAGCAAAGGGATCTCTCTAACATTTCTCTTACTTTGTCTTGTTAGCGTTCTATCAGTTTCCGTAGTGACAGTCGCCCTGATCTGTTCACACCACGACCATGGGCTCGAAACTTACCCCCTGCTAGCACAAAACGAAGGGACAGCAAGCTGTGGAGTGAGACCTTTGATGTTTGTGTCAGTCAGATGCTTACATCCAAAGAAATCAAGCGTCAAGAGGTACTATTATTTCTATCCTTTTAAACTTCCAGTTACAGTTTTGTCTAAAGCAGCGGTTCTCAAACTCTTTACTACCGCAACCCACCATTACATATGCACTCTCTGCCCCAGCATCACAACCCTAATCCCATCCTGGTGTGAAGGGTTGGAGAATGATCCCACTGCATACTCACCTACAGTGGCGGCTCCGGTCTTTCAGGGCTGGGCCCAGCTCCCCACTTTGGGAGTTGCGACTTTGCACATGGGATTACAATGGATGGAGGGTCATCTGGGACAAACCTGAGCAGCTCTGCAACTCTGCACAGCCCAGCAATGCCATTAAGGTATGAATGTGGGATAGCCGCCCCTCTGCACCAGACCAGGAGAAGTGTGTTTGTTTTGGCCAGGAGAATCTGGCTCTGGAAGTGCCAACCCATCTAGAACCTTTCTGTGACCCACTGGTGAGTTGGAACCCACCATTTGGGAGAAACACTGGTCTAAAGGATGGAATTCAAGGATGATAGCAAACTAGACAACATTAACTCAGAATTTGAAATTACAGGGTAAAATCCTGGTTCTACTGAAGTCAATGAAAATTTTTCTGTTGAGTTCAGTGGAGTAGGATTCCACCTATGGTCTTTATAATTAAACCATACTAGATTTTTTTTAAGAACAAAGTTGTTTCAATAATTCCTGCATAGTAACATTGATGTTTGAGATTAGAATTGTTTGTATTGGTGTGCATGTTTGGGGTAGTGATGGTTGTTTTAGCTGTACTACCATAATGCCCACAGACTAAATCAGACTTGTGTACACTCTAGGTGCTGTGTGCACACAGGAAAGCACAATCTCTACCCGAGGGAGCTTTCAGTAGAAGGAATTTATCATACAGATAATGTGACCTAATTTACCAAAGATTTACATTGGTCTCTGTTGGTACAGACCCTGGCACAAGGCCCCCAAGTGTAGAAAGTCCACTGGTGGTGATGTAGAAGAGAACCTGAAGTAATGTAATGCACCTATGGCTTCCACTGGTGGCCTGCAGCCAGACAGCAACAATCCCAAAGTGGGCATCGCAGTCTGGAGAGGGAAATATTGCCAGAACATCTAGAGAAAAAGTTGATTCAAGGACATCACCCTACACAGCCTATGCTGGCTGTGCTCTTACAGAACCTTTGTCGAAAATGAAAGCTGTCCTTCTCTAGTGAACAGTTTCGTTGTAAAGTTCTGCATTTCTCTCACTGTCAGGAAGATAACTGTCATGTGTCAGACTGATTAACCCAGAGTATCAGATGTTTAGGAAAATATAAACTTCTTGGAGGAAAGGGGGGGAAGGTCCAATTATAGATTTCTACTAGTTGCCCGCTGCAAATATTTACAAATGAGGAACTGTCTGGGGGGGCCATAAAGAAATGAGGGGACTACCCCTTAGATAATCTTTACAGTACTGGGTACTATGTACATTGTGGTACAATTCAAACATGATTTTCAAACTCCTGAACCTCCTGGATTCATAGACTCATAGAATCATAGAGTTAGAAGGGACCACAAGGGTCATCTAGTCTAACCCTATGCAAAGATGTAGGATTTCTTGTATCTAAACCATCCAAGACAGACAGGTATCCAGCCACTTTTTAAAAACCTCCAGTGAAGGAGCTTCCATGACTTCTCTAGGCATTGTTCCATTGTCCTACTGTTCTTACACTTAGAAAGCTTTTCTTAAAATTTAATCTAAATCTGCTGTGCTGTAATTTGAAAGCATTGCCTCTTGTCCTACCCTCTGTGGCAAAAGAGAATAACCTTTCTCCATCTTTTTATGGCAGTCTTTCAAGTATTTGAAGACCTCTATCTTCTATGTCCCCCCTAATCTCCTCTTTTCCAAACTAAATGTACCCAGTTCCTTCAGCCTTTGCTCATTGGGCTTGTATTCCATCTCTTTGATCATCTTTGTCGCTTGCCTCTGGGTCCTTTCCAGAAGGGGCTTTTCTATTCCCTGCTCTCCTCTGGAATGGGCAGCCATATCAATTTACATAGTTAGCTGTGAAATTGACATGACTGCCTGTTCTGGAGGAGAGCAGTGAACAGAGAAGCCCCGTGCTGCTTTCCTTGGCTCCTGGCAGGGAAAGGGAAGGGGAGAAGTCCCCTGCGGCTTCCCAGGTTCGGACCAGGGAGTGGAAGGGTAGCCCATATGGAGCTGAGAGATGGGGCTCTCAGCTCCCCATGCTGTCCCTTAGGTTGGTGGAAGTGCTCCTGGTGAGGACATACTCCACGACCCAAAGAGGGCAGTGTGGACATCAGGCACTGTTGTAATTACAGCAGTGGCTGTAAATTGACCTGTATTAGGTTGATTTATTTTTTAAGTGTAGACAGGGCCTTAAATTGCCTGAGTGCAGGCCATTGAACTTAATTCACTATTCTATGAGAAGCCAGCATCGGGAGCAGAGGACAGGTTTGATGTGTTGCTGTAACCAGTGTTGCTGAGGAAACGTGCTGCAGCATTATGTACCAGCTGGAATTTCCTAAGTACTGAAGGCTTCACGCCCAGGAATAATGTATTGCTGTAGTGCACCTGGAAGGTGACAAAGGTGTGAATCACATTGGTTAGGTTATCTTTTGCCAGGAAAGGACCGAGTTTCCTAGCCCAACCAGAAATGAAAGAAAGCACATTTGTATAGGGAAGGAATGCTTTCTTTCAAGCCATGCAGTGGCAGTGGAACTGCTCTGCAGAAGCTGCTGTAGCCTTATGGCCAGGTCTGCTGGCCAGGGAGGTAAGGGGGGCAACTTCCATCCACCTGAGCCCTTAAATTGCTGGGCCCCTGGGAAGGATAGATATGTATCCACCTTTCCTTCACACCACCCACTTCTCCTGAGGCCTCCGCTGCTCATGCTCTTTGCCCCTCTCCTGAACCGAGCTTATTTATTAGGCACCATGTAGGTTCCTAGGTGGCTGAGGGATATCTGCTACTCAGCTTCCTGGTTCATCAGTAATCTCCCTGGGGAGTCCAAGGGACCCAGGAAGCTGAGTAGCAGATTCCACCTCCTCAGCCACCTGGGAACCTGCATGGCATATAATAAATAAGTAAAAACTTATGGCGGACGCTCACTTGGACCTCAGCCATACATTCTGGGGGGGGGGAGGGCCATTAACTGTTCTGCCCTGGGGCCCAGAACTGTGGTGGGCCTGCTTGTAGCTGTAGTGGTCCTTCTGTGACAATGCCAGTTAACCAACAACGTTGGGGCAGATCATCAAATGGTGAAAATTGTTGAGCTGCGACAATTTACATCAGCTAAATCTCTGCCCTCATGGACTATAAAACGCAAAACTTCTAAAATATTTTTTGTATCCTGATTTTTAGTGATATAAGTTGACAAACATATTTTGTGAACAGAATAGTTCGTATTCATACTTTTTGCACTAATACTCTATCCCCAGAATATATGAATCTTATAACTTAACTTTAATATGCCTGGTAAGAATCAGATCATATCATTTAAGTTAATTGAACACTGTGGTAAGGTACTGTATTGGAGGCGTGCACAACATTATTTGGCTAGCTATTTCTAATAATAAAATGCAAAACTCACTTCATAAGAAGTGATTAGCATGAGGAAAAAGTCCCAAAGAGCTCTGCATTTCCTTCAAAGAAAAAAAAAACCTATGCCAAATAAAAACTATACATTTAAAGGCACCCCAAAATGTGTACCATTAGACAGTCTGAAACTTTTTGCTAAATGTGTTTTTAAAAAAACCACAAAACTCTCTCATAATTAGCTGTATAAACAGCAATTATTTTACCAAAAATAGTAATACAGTTCAGTTACATCAAAATAACATGATACATAAGATAGCCTTCTGGTTTGGAAACATATGTCAAACCAAAAACTGTACTTCTGTTTTTCAGACAAGAAATGGTTTATGAGAAGTCTTGCAAGAACATATCTTTAAAAGTAATGCTTAACAAATAGGTGTTTTATAGATATAATATTAAATCTATATTTATTTCTTCAACTAGATTTAGCAAGGAAATGTAGCTGTGCACTAATACAGCTGTCCAAAATATAACAGCAACTTTTAAAGTTTAGAACAATTTAAATAAAAAATGTATTATTATGTCCTTTTTTACAGGCTATCTTTGAACTTTCCCAGGGAGAAGAAGACTTGATAGAAGACTTGAAGTTAGCAAAAAAGGTATTTATATAAATACATGATTCAAAACCTGTTTTTGTTTTTTTTGTTTTGTTTTTTTGCCTTTTAAATAAAACCCACATTTTTATAGTAGCTTCAATAGTAGCAACTGCCATCTAGTTTAAGGTTGAAAAACAACTACTACAATCCCTGTTTTTACATTCTTAAACATTCAACTTTGGGGCTGAGTTTTTTCTAATTGGTATCCAACACAATGTGTGCTTGTGGAAATTTGAGTAAAACACCATCAGCCTCTTTTGAGTTACGGAAGGATTTAAGTGCTACGTCTAATTTCTTAGATATCAAATATTTGCTAATGCTTGCTTGTTTTTGCAGGCTTATCATGACCCCATGCTTAAACTCTCCATAATGACAGAGCAAGAGTTAAACCAAATTTTTGGAACACTGGACTCTCTAATCCCGCTACATGAAGGTACAACTCTGTTCAATGAATTATGATTCTACAGTCATTTATACTCAGCCTGTTCAAAAAGTGAGTTTTTCTTTATTTTGATCAGATCTTCTTAGGCGGCTTCAGGAGGTCAGGAAACCTGATGGATCTACTGAACATGTTGGTCATATCCTTGTGGCCTGGGTAAGGCAGACTTTTTAACCAAATTTGAAGTTAATTTGTAACTGTTTCATTGGTTTGTATCTTTTATCAGACCATTTATCTTTCATATTCAATATCTCTTCAAAAAGTGTGTTTCAAGTCTTAAATAATTTTTAAAGGGACAGTTGGCTAATAAGAATTGCAGTACAATCAACTAAAGGAACATTCTCCTGAAATTATCTGACTTGTCATTTAACATTTAGAAGATGATGTGATTTTAAAGCCCTAGTTGTTTTAGCAATAAACAGTGTTAAAAGCATGACTTTAAATAAAAAGCATGTGCCAGAGTAGCTCTATGCTGATTTATATCACCTGAAGATCTGACCCCATGTTTATATGGAAAGATCCAAAACATTTCTTTTGTAAGGATTTAGAGAGATGGACAGTTTGTTCTATAGTATAAAGAAAGTGATTTTATAATCAGCAGAAAATAGGTCTTCCAGTTTCAAGGGAATAGCCAGTGGAAGATATTTGACACTCCTTTTCAAAACACTGGGGTATTAAGAGTCAGAAATGTGTGCGTCTGTGTGTTTGTGTGTGTGTGTGTGTGTGTGTGTGTGTGTAATGAAACTAGTTAATGACTGTTGGTTAGTGACAAAAATATACTATGGTTTTCTTGGAGTAAAATAATTATTTAAAATATTTTTGTTTTGTTTTGTATTCAAACTTCAGTTTGTCCAAATATGGTTGGAGGTAATTTGATTTTACAAGAGTTGATGCATATTCATGTATAAATATAAAGCTCTTTAGCTGAGGTACCACTAAAATGCCAGAGGCCCAGATCCACAAAGATACTTAGGCACCTAAGTCCCAGTTTTAGGCTCACTGTGAGCCACACAATCCCCACTGGGGTGCCGCCTAACTCTGTAATTTTCTAAACTAACTCAGTGCCTAAATTTTCAGGTTAAAAGATCTCTAGACACTTGCATTCCTGCCTCTGGGGATGCACACTGCTGCCTTCTTTTAGATGTTGGGATGCCTATCTCCTACCTACACCCCAATGTGATCCATGAACTGGGGGAAAGACAGGCAGAAGAGCACCTATCTCACCCTTGGAACCCAATCTGGCAGGTGTGCTCAGAGGCTGCCAACTGGATCGGATCCCAGTCAAAACTGGTGGTGGGAGTGCTATCCATGTATTCACCTGGGTTGTGGAAGACCCAGGTTCAATTCCCCCCTCTGCCTGATGGAGGGAGTGGATTTGAACAGGGCTGTCCTACCTCTTAGCAGAGTACTGTAACCACTGAGCTATGGGATATTCTGATATGGGGCTCCCTCAGTCTCTCCTGTTGAAGCTGTTCCACTGCTTATAAATACTTAGTCACTGGGCCAGAGACAGAGAATAACTCTCTCGTCCAGTGGTTAGGGCAACCACCTCGATTGTGGGAGACCCAGGGTCCAGTCCCCTGTTCCAATGACTCTTTCTTTATATGCTGTGGAAGAGCTTCAGTATGACAAATGAGGGAGCCCCACATTAGTATATCCCATAGTTTGGTAATTCTGGCACTCTCCTGAGACGTGGGAGTCCCCCTTTTCATTTCTTTTCTTCTTTTCATGCAGAGGGGTGAATTGAACCTGGGTCTCCCACATCCTGGTTAAGTGTTCTAACCACTAGACTAAAAGTTATAAGTGGGCAGCACCACCACCACCTTCTCCTCCTCCAGCCATTTTGTGTGGAATGAGGAAGGTATCTAACTCCTTCTCACAAGAAAAAACTATATACCTAATCCACCTGACTCCAGGAGAGGGGTTCCTAGTTGTGGCTGCAAACAGAAAGGAGTGCCTATCTGCAAGGGGAGGAGCTTTATATATACCCCCAGCATCAGCATCTCCTATTGGTTAATGTAGGCAGCACCTTGCCTATATGATGGGTTTTGTGGATTGCATTCTTTGGCATCTATTTCTCACCTGGGTGCTTAACTCAGGCTTTGAAGATTGCAGTGTTGGTCCTCTGATTTTCCAGGTGTCCAAAAGTTTGGTCCCATTGTGGATCCACGCCTAAGCATTCTAATCCTGTGGTACCTTTATTAAGCCTCTCAGCTGTCTGTAACTGAGGTATGCAGCTCAGCAGACTTTGAAGGTCTCTTGGGCTTTCCTTGATGCAGACTTCAATGCTGAAGTAGTCCCCCTGGTTATCAAATTATTGATTGTTCAAAGTTTTCAGGTGCTTCTCTGCCCTGCCTCCCCCCTACAACCTCCCCCCCCCCAAAAAAAAAAAAAGAAAAAAAAAGATTTTACATAACCAAGACTGTATTATACACAGAGGGAACCAACAAGTACCCGAATAATAAATTAGCTTTCGTTCTCAACAAGATTTTGTTTAGGCCAAAGAGGTTGAGAAAAGCTTATGGTAAACATTTGAGACTTTTGGACACTTCCCCAAACCAGAGTACTCAACCTTTTAAAGCTTCTTCATCAATAGGTGGCATACAGTTTTGGTTATGGAGAACGTTTGTGTCTATATGTGTACATATAATGGTCACAGTAGTCTGAATTCAGTAGTAATGGAATTCAAAAAATAGTCTATAAAAGTCCCAGCCATTTTTTGATTGACTTAATTTTTTAGCTTGGGTAACTTGACTGTTTCTCTTAAAACTG
Source organism: Emydura macquarii macquarii (assembly GCF_026122565.2). Classification (NCBI taxonomy): domain Eukaryota; kingdom Metazoa; phylum Chordata; order Testudines; family Chelidae; genus Emydura; species Emydura macquarii. Next base: position 11,546,819 of record NW_027131105.1, on the reverse strand, counting down.
TGGATAATTTTTTCCTAAGCACTTAAGTGACTTAGAAGCCAAAATCATGCTATGCAAATTTTATCCTATATCCAGAACAAACAACTAATGCTCCTCATCTTACACTAAAAAGCCATTTTGTTTTTAAATACATCTAGCATTAAGGTTTGCTTTTAAAATGGGGAACATAATTTAATTTATTCCAAAATGTAAACAAATCTCATGTAAATAAAGCAGTAGTTCTATCTATATGATATAGAGAAGTTTCATGTTTAAATTTGAGATCATTCACACATCAAACATGCACTTGCAGCTTACAAAGGTGCTAACATGAAATAGCTGCCTTGTTATTACAAGAGGTATATAAGAACTCCCTTATTTATCATGCCTGTAAGCTGTTGAACATCTCTCCCTTAACTGCAGATGTCTTTGTGTTAGTCGAAACTGTGGACTAAGAAATGTAACTTGATTGGATTCTGGTAGTCTTAACAGAACAAAATGAACATCTTAGAAGCTTTTGAATGGAAAATATTAAAACCTGTTTTGTCTATGAAATATTTATATCCAAAAGGAAAAAGTGAAAAGGCCCTTTAGACAAGAAACCCTTTGAGATGAGGGTGACCCTATTTATTTCTTTTGATCTCAAATGAATCACTTACTTCATATCTTGAAAGCCTGTAAATGGATGAGCAATTATTTTTCTTCACTGAGCCATTGTTGTTGTTTTTTTTAATAATGTGGCTATTTTCCACTGTTTAGTTAAATGAATTTTCAATTGTTTTTAATTTCCAGCAATTTAACTTGAATTTAGGTGAGTGAAGGGGCGATGGACACAACACATACTGTTTACTTGTTGAAAGAATGAAACCATTTAAAAATTTTACACTGGACACAAGTTATTAGGATACACTCAAAATGATTAACTACCCAATGTGAAAAATAGCAATTGAATTTTTAGATGAAATATTAATTCATTAGGAATGGAAGAAACACCATACAGTGAAAAACTAAAATGTTTTTATTCTAATTTGTTTAGAATGATCACTTAGTTCTGGAGTATTGTAGTGAAGCCACAAATAAATTATAATTAATCACCCTACACAAGTTAGAATCGTGGGTTTGATATTTACCCTGTGTGTGGTCAGACATGCAAACCAAAAAGTGAAGTTTCCAAGACTGGGCACACAAATTGTCTGGACATTCCATTATAATGAAATTCACATTTATGTGTGCATAACTAGCACATGCAGTTTTGAAAATCATGCCTCAAAATATTACTTTTCCTTTTCTGGTGTTGCATCATTTTATTTTGTATTATTTCTGTAATTATAGTACATATTATACAGGAGGAAGACTATCAAATTATCCTGGTTCTCCAAATAATGGACAATATATTTAAAAAACAAAACCAAAAAAACCCAAAACACAGACCACCAATTACTTTGTACCTTGATTTGTTTTTACCTCCTAAAATTTCTTTGCCTTAAACAGGTATATACAAACTTGTTTGTTTTTTGTATACATTTAATTTACTAAAATATTTTAGAGAACTGCTCTTTTTAATATTTTTTTCGCTATAAAATATGCTTTAGTTATATTGTTTTGTAAAAGGTAGCTTTTGCTCAACAGATTATTTTTAAGTTGCCACCATCACAGCAAGTTCATCTTGAAGAAACAAAGATAGTTATTCAGAATATGCAGAAGGAACAAGAAAACAGGATTATAGGAGTTGGTTACTTTGGCAGTTGGGCAGCATAGTAACAAATTTAACCGGTGGTGAATGGACAGGGATGTGCTCAGGCATTTAGTTAGTTTTGCGTCCACTACTTACTGCTAATTCCTTTCTTTGTAATGGAAATACTCTGGCATTTCCAGGGTTTTGAAAAAGAGGAACTGGAACCTAAAATAGCAATGACTCATGGACAATTGTAATTAATTTCAAAATATAAATTACAACTCAGGAAAGTAAGTAAACTAGAATTTTCTCAGAAAAGTTGAACAAGGATATTTTTTAATGTTTAAGTGTAATGTATACTTAATAAAGCGATTTAGTTGTCTCCTAATCAAAGGTTAGTGGTTTAACTAAATCCTCCTTCAGGTAGCAGTTCAGCAAGGTTCTTAAGTACATTCCTAACTTTAGTTATGAGAGTAGTACTATTGACTTCTAAGGGACTACTTACAGGCTTCAAGTTAGGCCATTGTTTAAATACTTGTGAGTTAAAGTATAAATTAGCCAATAACATTTTCAAATGATGATTGTTTATCATACTTAAAATTAACATGAAGAAAATTATAGCTTTTGTGAACTTTCAAAATACATTTTATCATGATTTTCTTTAGGAATTGTAAAAATGCCTTAATGGGTTTTTGAAGTAAAAAGTATAAAAATATAAACAAGTTATTTCAGTTTTGTTTTCAGCTGCTTCAATCTGCTTATTTTCAGTGAGAATCATGAGGTAAAATATCAGCAATGAAATGTTAAAACTTTAGAAGTACAATTATGATTTTATTACACACCGAGAGTAGCTTTTTCTATTGTGTGTAAAATTTAACCCATCTGATACATATTGACTCATTTTTAGTCAGCAGTGTGCAGAAAGAGTATTCTTTAAAGATATTTTTTTTAAATGCACACAAATTAGGGTGGAGTTAATTTTGGTACTTTTTGTTTAATTTATTAGTACTAAAAGTTGTCAGCACCCCATTTTACTTGTAAAGCTTAATCTAATATCACCTGAGATGAGAAGGAAAGGAATAAATAGTACTTAAATTTAGTGTCTATGATTTTGTTTTTATGGAATGTAACTGATAGAACTTGTCAGGGAACACTGTCCTTTGGCTTGAAGGAAAACAAAGAAAGTGGAGAAAATATTATCAGCAGTTTTTTTACTTAAAGCACAAATTTGGCAGCCAAATCAAATCAGGCCTGTTGAGTAATTGTGGTTGATAAATGTGTTGCTGCATCCCAGGAACCCAGTCTGAGGAGTGGGAGAATGAAAGAATTCCACTCTAGCCTAGGGCCTGCACTTAAGGGGTCAAAGATGCAGATAGCGCTGAACCATGACATTAAGTGTCAGAAGAGGAGGTGCTGGGACAAAATGCTAAATTAAAAAGCAATGAGTCATCAGGCCCAAATGATATACATCCAAGTGTTCTGATGGAGTTTAAGAATAAAGTCACTGAGCAGTTTAACAACAAATCTATCTTTTCTAATAAAAACCAGCTACTATACCAGAGTGTTTTAAGGGCAGGAGATGATCTCCCTGTATTTAAAATTGTTCTAGGGGGTGATCCAGGGACTTAGAACCAGTAAGCCTCAAATATGTACTTGGTAAATTGGTTGAAAATAAAACACTTCGAAAATTCTGATACAATAGGGAGCATGGTTTCTCCAAAGTAAAATCATGCCTCATTAATCTATTATAAAGTAGTTTCAAAATAGTAGATAAAGGAGAACTAGTTGGCATAATTTAACTGAATTTTCACAAACCCACGCAAAAGGCTATTAAAAAAGTTATCATGGGGAGAGTGTAAGTATTATCATAAATCAAAAACTATCTTAGAGAGAAAAGATAAAGAGTAGGAATTAATAATCCCTTTTCACAAAAGGTTAACAGTGTGTGCTTCATGGTTCTATGTTAGGACTGGCATTGCTTTAATAAACTAATGATCTGGAAAAAGAATTGAACAATCAGGTGCCAAAAGCTGCAGATGACACACACACAGGTTAGTCAAGTCCAGAGAAGACCGTATAAAAATTCAGAGGAACCTAACCAAACCAGATAAACATGATAGATTAAATTTAAGTGTTGAGAAATGCAAAATAATGCACATAAGAGGGAGAAAAAATTAACTATTCCTTTACAGGTTTCTAAATTTAACAGTATCAATTCAGGAAACAGACCTGAGCATTTTTGTGGACAGCTCAATTAAACATCTCTGCTCAATGTGCTGCTGTGGCCAAAAAAGCAAACAAAATGTTAGGATGCATATGGAATGAGATGTAGAATAATATAAAAAATGTAATTTATAATATGAATGCAATGATTCACCACCTTATATAACATGTGCAGTATTGGTCAACCCATTTCGAAAAGGATATTGCAGAATTAGAGGGGATTCAGAAGAAGGCAATGAGGATTATTAGGGACTGGGGGGAAAAAAAGAATAAAAATGTTAAAAAGAATAACTTTAGAATGGAGACTAATAAGGGGGAAATGATAATGCATAATAATGGATGATATAAAGAAGGCAGATTGGGAGTTTCAAGTTGTTCATGTCTCCTAACACAAGAACAATTAAATTGAAAAGCAGCAAATTCAAAACTGATAAAAGTAATTATTTTTTCTCACAACTTCCAAACAGACTGTGAAATGTATTGCTATCGGATGCTACTGAGGTCAAGACTTGACCAAGATTCAAAGCAGGATTGGGCATTTATATGGATAACAATATCAAAAGTTAATTCTAAAAGATTTTTTAAAAGTGATAGAAAACCAAATGCTTCAAGACTTATGCCAATCTCTAATAGAGGTTAAGGTGAGACCTTTATGGCAAGGAGATTATCCCATATCTACCTACTGTGGGGTATCTTGTATCTTCTCCTGAAACATCTGGTGACAGGAAACCGAACTTAGATGGACCACAGGATGGAATTCCTTTGTTCCAATGGAAATGCTACAGTGTTACAAAAATGTACAAAACACTATCATTGTATATTTTTGTTACACAAATCTTCACAACTGGTCACATTTGGCAGTGATCTTTTTAATCATGAGTAAGTCTGGTTAATAGTTGGTTGGGGAAATCTCCAACAGAAGTCCAGGTGGTGTAGGAAATGTTGCAGTAAGTAACGTCCAGGTCGGGAGGACTACTTGGGAGGACTGAGGGGGAACCCACAGCATTGGAAAGCCCAGAGGTTAAATACAAAGGCATTGTACTTCCTCTTCCTCTCCTGGTTCTCTCTGGCTCACCGGTAGTGTCTCCACAAAAATCAGGCTGTCAGAGCCTCTTTCCACCAGCTGCTACTCCAAGAGCCCTTTTCATTGGGGAAATTCCCCAACAGAACTTGCTGAATTAATACTTAAGGAATTCAGGGTTGGTGAAAGAACAATGGTGAGGACTATGTACAAAAGAAGAATTTGTAAAATTATAAGTTAGTGCAGTATAATGACCAAATCCAAACTCCAAGTACTTAATTTCTGCCTTATCTAATGATTTACAGGAATAACTGTGTAGGATAATTTATCTTGCCGCAGGGGAAACTTAGTAATCAGGAGAAGGTATACCTTGTAAATCTTATCTAACTCCCATTAACACCAATGAGCAAGGGTTCAACAGCAAGGAGAGAGACTTCTAAATCAGTTTTAAAATACCTGAAGCACAGAGGATATTTTGTACAGCATACTGCTGTTCTGCTTCTGCTTTCAGTTTTACAGATTATAGTTTCAAAATACATTTTTCTGTTTCCTCAGTTGCCTTGCTTAAATTCATATGATAGCTACTGCAGTAATCAAGTAGCAGCCAAAGCTTTATTGGACCACAAGAAACAGGATCACAGAGTGCAAGACTTCCTACAGCGCTGCTTAGAGTCTCCTTTCAGCCGCAAACTGGACCTTTGGAATTTCCTTGACATCCCAAGAAGTCGTCTAGTGAAATACCCACTGCTGCTCAGAGAAATTTTGAGGCATACACCAAATGATCACCCAGATCAACAGCATCTTGAAGAAGCTGTAAGTTGTTTTTTTTTTGTAACAAATTGTATAGCATTTATCCTTCAACTGTGAAGGGTGCTCCATAAAGCTAATTCTAAACTAATGTACGGAGTGTCTAAATATATAAAGATTTTCTGAAAATGTAATTAGCCCATACGGCTGTTAAAATGACATCCAGAAAGGGTAGATCATTTTCTCCACAAAATAGCAGTTTCAGCTTCTCCATGCCAGTGGCACTGGGGTGCTGGAGCCACTGCATCAATGTAAGGGCTAATCCAGAGGACATTGAAATCAATGGAAAGACTCCCAGTAACTTCAATGACTTTGGATCACGCTCTAAATACTAATATGCAGCCCATTCTCTGGACATCTCTTGATTGTCTTTTCTTAAGGTGGCCTTCCATGCAGGCTTATGAAGTCCCAGTGTGGAGACTCCCCCCCTCAGTGTCACCTCACCCCCAGCTTTTAGGGTGTGTGGAAGCACTCCTGTTCAGCCAGCTTGATTACCTGAACAATCTCCATACCCAGAAACCCCTAGAAATCATACTGAAAAAGGTATGATTTGAGTTGGCCTCTTTTCCATGTTTTATTCTGATTATTGTGTGTGTGGTATGAAATAAAGACCAAGGAAGTGAGATGAATTTGACAGACTTCTGTCCCCGACCTTTGGGAGCAGGTGGAAGGGTTTATGAACACAGCACATCAGTAAGAGGTATCATGTGAAGAATTGTTTGAAAGAAACCATTTTAAATCATTTGCAGTTATTTTTTAACAGCCCAGGCATAATTATTACAAATTAAATGGAACTACATTTAATTAAAAGTTCTATCATTACCACAATTTATTATTAGCCTTAGTTGTAAGTAGAGCTTGTAGATTTTAAATTACTTGCTGAGAAATTCAGGAGCTATTTTTTTGACAATACAACATTTCACTAAACATTACAGAGTACACATTTGCTATCACAGTGCTATTCATTCCCCAAATGCCTTGCCCAGCATTATTTAATGTAAAATTGATCAGCCATGGTGCAGAAGTTAAAGCCTGCCTATATGGAGTTTACATGCAGTTTTAAGTTTTAATCTACATGCTTTAAAATTAGTATGCTTTTCCCCCCATAAATGTCTCTTTAAATCAAAAACTAATTACTTAAACAGTTCTGATTCTTTATTTCAAGTGTTTGTTTTGTTTCCAGACAGTGTCTTGTAAAATACTTTCTCATTCCAAAATGCTTCCTTTCCAGGAATGATATTTGGTAGCTGTTTTAACAATATGTAATCAGGATAATTTTTCTTGGTATTACAGTAACTTCATATAGTTTGGCAGTAATCTGTTTAATCAAAGTATTGTTTATCTTTGAAATGATGTATTTCACAAATATACAGTTGCCAAGTTAAATTAGGGACAAGGGATTACTAAATGTTAACTCCTCGCACTGTTAGGTTTATAAGATAAATTTGTCATCCCATCTGGAAATGTGATCTGCCAGTTAACCCCTGTATATTCCTGTTGGACTTGATACTTAATCTGGGAAAGAATCTTGAAAAATAACCATACATTATGCACATCTATGGATTCTGACTGGCTACATATGGCTTTCAGCCAATCTGTTCAAAGGGATTTGCACAATGACTGTATGATTATTTACCAGTTACCCTGGAATGAGTGGTAAAATTTCTCTGTTCCAGTTGGCTACAGCCCTTAGATCTCCCCATCTGCATGCCCATAACTTAAGCAGGATGAATAATTAATAACAAATTTACTTACTGATTATTGCATCTTCTAAGAACTGTTTACAAGCTACTTGCTAAATACTCAAATTTATTAGTGCATTTTCTCACAGAACACTTTCCCCACATGTTGTGAATAGTTGAACTTCAGTATCTGCATTGTGTTTGATGTCCATTTCTGCCTCTGGTTGAATGAAACTCACCAACATAGTGTGACTTCTTAATAAACTGAAATTTTGTTTTGACATATTCAAGTATTTGAGCTTAAAATTTGCTTTTTGCAAGTATTCGGGCCAGTGATACTTGTGCTTGAATGTTCACAGAAAATGCAAATGGTTGTGAATACAGTCTTAAAATGTATTTTTTAATTTGACTGAAAACTTTCTTCACTATTAGCTCATTTCTATCTAAAAGAACCATGGCCACCTGAATTTCTAATCCCCTTCCCACACTGCCATCACATCTCTCACCAGACAGTGAATACAATTACATTTTAAAAGGGATTGTTTGTAGTGAGGGTTGGAAGTTAGATCTAAACCTTAAGGGGTGAAGAGAGAAATTAGATTTTGGATAGGGGTGAGGTGACTGGGTAAGGACTGTATCAGAAATTTAGGTAGCATAAACGTGTTTGTTTGGCTGGGGAGTTCTCAGGACAACAGCTAATCCCTGGAGAGTGTAGAACACAGGAAAAAGTGAGGGGACACATTTCAATGATATAATAATGTGAATGTATCCTTTTAATGTAGATAATACTGTGTTAATGAACTCCTCAGCTTTGACCTCAGAATTTATTTAGCCCAGGAAGGACATGGTTATTACCTCATAAAACAGAAACAACTTGAAGCTGTTAGTTGGAAAAATGACAGAACCAGACTGCATGTCAAAGATATCATAAATAGATAAGTGTAAAACTACGTTTGTAGAGAGAGATTTAATATAGTGTTGTGGAAGATACTACTTTTGTCAATTGTGAAGAAAAAAACCTCAAATTTCTGAGGGTGGTAGAATGTACTTTAAAAAAAGCCCACAAAAACAACACTAGAAAATTAGTGTTGTATTTCATTGTTGTGACAACCAATGGTAATTATGGAGCAAAAAAAGTATGGTCTGTGTGAGCCCTTATCTTAATGTACTTGAAATTAGGATTGTAATCAAATATGTAGAAGGTCCTTTTGCTGTACAGAAGTGTAATGATTATAAGATAGTAGTTGTGAGGCAGTAACAAAAACCTAAGCTCTCTGTAAAATCTCTTCTTATTCAACATTGATGAAAGTTCAAAGATTAGACTTCAGCAGACAGATTTAATTTGAAAATGATGCAGTTTCATTAGTATCTGAAAAGACATAGTCACTAAATTCCAGAGACCTATCCAGCACCATTTTCATATTTCATTTGATATTATAGTTACTGACCCTGTGTATTACTAGTCTTTGTATTTCACAGAGATCAAGTTGTATAAGGGTATAATGACTGCTGATCTAAAAAATTTTAAAGGATAATGTATCTGAAACTGTCTGATATGATATATATATATCGGTTGTTTGAGCTCTAAGCCTCAACATAAATTTGATTAGTTTATGGCTTCCTTGGGATCTTTGTCTACCTAGTATTTTTCAACTCCCACAAGTGTAGACAAAATAATTGCAATTAGATTTTTAACTGATAGACCATGGAAGTATCAGAACAATAAAATACAATTTACCTTTATTCCCTTACCTAGTGTAATTTTCATAACTGACACAAATTCAGTGAGAAAAGCCAGTCTAATATTTTATTAGTAATATTATTTAGTCACCTTTTCTAATCAGCTAGATATGCTGCTGAGTGGGAAGAAATTAATTTATTCCTGACTGCCAGTCTCTTTTTTATGTGACTTTGTGCAACACACAGCCTTCCCGAACTCAGTTTCTCCATTTGTATAATTTGGATAATAAATAGCACACTTGTAAAGCACTTGGAGATTCTCTGATGAAAGGTGATATATAAGTGACAGTATTATTGTTTTTATTATACTGCCCACATAGTAACAGAATAATTACTCATAATCCTGATCCTGCAAACATACATGCTCAAGTATAATGTTACTTGTGTAAAGTCTCATTTAAGTCAATACAAATATTCACGTGAATAAAGTTATGCACAAGTGTTGCAGGATCAAGGCCTTAATTATTCTGCTGTATGTTGTTTGGTACAAAATAGAAGGGTCTGAATGTGATTTCTATATTATATAAATTAAATATAAATATAGGCTGTTTATTTGGTACAACCATGAATGTACATAGTGTATGTGTGTATATACATACAAATACATTTTAGTTGAATAAAAAATGCATTTGGTTTCACAGTTTAAATCTGTTTACCTTCATTCTAAACATTTAGGGATGATACCAAGAAGCAAGCTTCATATTTCAAAGAGGCAAAGTGTTAGAAACAACCACAAGCCAAACGAAAGTGCCTGCACACACAGTGCCTATTTACCTTTATTCTAAACATTTAGGGCTGATATCAAGAAGCAAGCTTCAGATTTCAAAGAGCCAAAGTGTTAGAAACAACCACAAGCCAAACGAAAGTGCCTGCACACATTGTCATCTGCTCCATTCTGGCTCTCACAGTCATACCTTACACACTTGCAACCTTCCAAAGATCATCCTAATAGGTGGTAAACTAAAATGACTGTTTTCCTCTTATCACCTTCTTACAATTAAGAATGTGTGTGAAATGCCTGTCAGAAGTTTATGTATTTTCATTCCTCTTTTGTTCTTTTTCCATAGATAAATATCATTCAGGGTATAGTGGCAGAAATCAATGTAAAGACGGGTGAATCTGAGTGCCAATATTACAAAGAGAGACTCATTTATCTTGAAGAAGGCCAGAAGGACTCACTGATTGATAATTCACGTGTGGTGTGTTGTCACGGTGAACTAAAGAACAACAGGGGAGCGGTAAGGAGGAAATATTTTTTATCACAATATACTTTAAGATAACGTATCTTCAGTGCTATTGTGTTACAAGTTGAGGTAGAGAAGATACTGCATCTGTTCAATTTTGAAAGAGAGAAAAAAGGTTGGGAACAGTGGGTTATACAGGATCCTCTTCTATGGGATTCTGTTTCTCCATAGAGGCATTTAGGAACATGGGTGAGTTCCACTGTATTTAAATTCCTAGGAAATGGCTCACTCATCTGGACTGCCACAGTGACATCTATTTGTAAGAGAGATTTGACTTGATCCTACTGTCATTAAAGTCAATGGGAAAAGGATCAAGTTTCCTAGTTGTGGAAATATGAAATGGTGGCCCCAATCATGGAGCATTTGTGTTTTGCAAGGAAGGCTGTGGGAGAATTGCCACTTGACCGGCTAGGGATAACTGATTTCCTTTAAAAGAAAAAGGAAATTGCAGATATCTTTTTATATTTACTGTAGAAAAGGTATGCAGTACTTATTAGCCAAATATTTAAACCAAATTTGCTTAAGTCTCTTGAACTAGGAAGAAAGATTGTCAAGTTTTGTGGAACTTTTTGCTTGTATCCTTGAAATAATGCAAAAATGGGATCCAACTATTTTAATTACATTTCAAGTATGTGTGTTTTTAATCAGCTTGCAAATAGCTTTAGTCTTAAATGGTCATATGCAAGGTATGAATTTAACATTCTAAACACAATTAATTAATTTCCATGCATTGCATTATAAACTGCTTAAATCTAGCTCTTCTTGACTGCATACTAGATGTGGGTCTCTGAAATGCAGCCACCCATAGTAAGTTAACATGTAACAGATTGCTCTGAGCTCTGTCTACACTATAGCTTTTCACCGTGAATTTATAACCAGATAGACAGTCACTTTAATCTGTCAAAAGTAACATGGTTTAGTTTGTGTCTATGCAGAAGTTTTTCTACATTGATTGTGCTACAAAAAAGTCTGTAAATCTAATAAATAAAAATGTGCAACTGAAAACATCCTAACTTGATAAATATTAACCATTAAAACGTATACATTTTAGATTACTGCCAGCTGCATGCACAGGAAGAATTATAGTGTGTATGTGTGTCTCCTGGAGTATAATTCACCTATAAATATGGCTAAATTGCTATGATGTGTGTGTGTATTCTGTCTAGTCTGTCTTCATGTGCATGTATTTTACTGGTAGTCTAAAATATGCAGGATATAATGGGGGAGAGGGAGGTAGTATAGTTACATGTACTAGAATCTGCTCTTGGGGGGTGTAATTCACCCTCAAATATTTACATCTATAATTTAAGTCTTCAGCTAAGGACCTGCATAGGGTAGTTCAGAAATGCCAAAGTTTAGCGTTAATCAAGTCAGTATATCTTCAGTCATTTATTAGAACTGTTGAAATTTAGCAGGTGTTAGTATGTAAGTTTAATTGACATACTGAGGATGCAGAAGACTGTGTGTGGGGCAAGAATAGCAACTAATGAAAAGGTGTAAGATGAAGCAGGAGGGCTCAGCTTCATTTATAAACTGCTATTAAGTCTTCCTGCTGTATCTCTCTCCTGTTCTTATGGTATGTGTATTACTCATTTTGCAGAGTCACAGAATGCCAAGTTAGGCCTGGTCTACGCTGCTGCGCTGGGTCAACATGAGATGCATATCTCACGTCGACATACTTACGTCTACGCAGCGCCGTATCTTCCCGACGCTGCGTCGACAGGAGACACTCTCCCATCTATGCTACCCTTCGGGGAGGTGGACTAATTCAGTCAATGGGAGAGTTGTGTCCCATCATCTGAGCGCGTCAACACAGCCCCACTCAATTGATGCCGCTGCAGCAGTGTAGACATGCCCTAAAAACAAGCTGCATTACTTTACAGTTTATGCATATTCTTTTGACTGGCCTACACCTGACATAATTTTCACCATCACTTGTCATCAATGAATGTGGCCCATTGTGTATATCTATGGGGCCTCGCTCATTCCCTGGGAAACCAGAAGAATACCTGCCACAAGCTCCTGTCGTGGTGGCAGTTTTCTTATAGTAGCACAAATATCAGAACTCCATTGTGCTAGACACGGTATAGAAAAGTAAAGTAAAGCCAATCCCTGCCCTATAGAGCTTAATCTTGACCATGAAAAGTCTGCTTCAGGATGAGGCTTACTGGTGCAAACTCCTCACTTTGCAGGGGGCTCATAACCACTGAGTACAACCCACAGAGTGGCTGGGGTAGGGTCAACTGGGACAAGAGATTGCTTAGAGGCCTCAACCAACTCAATTCCAGTGGTATCATTGCTAGATTGTAAAGCTACTCATCCTTGGTATAATCCCCTGATCTGGCACATTTCAGTAGGGTGTAGAGGTTAATTTGTTCAGAGCCTACAAAGAGTTTAAACAGTGCAAACTGCTTTATGTTATAGCAAACACATAGCTGTTTACTAAATGTATCTATTAAGTTGATTGCAAGCTTTTATCAGGAATTTGGAGTAAGCAGCAGTAATATTTCATCCCCAATTGTTACAGCTTTAACTAGTAAGAGACGTGTATATTTCCAAATTGCCTATACTCTGATTTAATAAAAGTTTGTTTACTTAATCGTGGGACAGAGAGAGTATTCTGAGAAGTATCGATGAAATTCATAGTATGTACAATCTCTAGTACTTTGCAGTATCTCTAACTTTCACAAGTTAAGCTTACAATTTTCAGATAAAAGGTGCATGAAAGATTAGTAGGTACACTTGGTCTCAATCGTTTTACAGAAGAAAAAATGTTTAGTTGAACAAAAACCGGATAAACATGACTTCCCATTTACAAATAAATAAAAATAATCCTCTTCTGAAGCAATGTGAAAATCAAGATGTATCTATTCCATTAACCAAACTTATGCAAATAGAAAACCTTTTATAACAATGGGATGTAGTTCTAATGGCACAGATTGATCAGCAATTCCTGGAAGCTGGGATGGAGGGGTAAAGATGTCAGAGGTCTTGTTCTGCCAGGTTTATTATAACTTCAGATATACAGTTATCATGAAGGCAGCCAAGAGGAAGTCACTGATCATTTTTCTTAGTAGTTGTAATTTACTCTGGTTTTCTTTGGCCTATGGAGAGGCTAGGGTATAATTCCCTTGAATTACTTTAATTAGCACAGTAGTAAAGCAGTACTAGATATTTAATTATTTTTCAGGTTTGCAAAATGCATATTTAATTGTTAAAATTTGAGTTTCTTCTTTTGAAAAAACGTATCTGACTATTCATAACTCAATGTTTGTTGCTTAGCCCCTAAAAGTAAAAATTAGTCTTTTCCCCTTTCTTATACAGCTTATTGACTTTTATACAAAATATGAAACTCATTTAAATTGTGATGGGCTCTTGTAGTTACTTATGTAATCAGTCAGACCTATGAGTGCTTGTCACCTCTGAAAATCAGACCAAATAGACTGGTTGAAACAAAACTTGGAATTTAGAAGGCTCTCAAAATTGTTCACTTCATTGTTTCTAAGATCAAATAAATGTTGGTAGTGTCACATACTGAAACCATAATAGAAAGAATGACTACTGTAGTTTGAATTTAATGAGATTTTAAGTGGCCAAATTAAAAAAAAAAAAAAAAAGCTATATTCTAGTATTTTTTAAACTATAAATTGGAATGTTTGCCCAAAACACATTAAAACAGAAAACAATCATCTTTCTGAATACACACAACTGTGCTTATCATTACCTCAGACTTTTGTCCCAGACAGATTTCCTATCTATCATATATTAATTCTTGTGAAAAGAGGGTTCTTGCAGAACACATTAATGGTCAAGTGATGATCTGCCCAGCTTCTGCAACTGCCACATCTCAATAAGAAACCGATATGCTTTTCAACACATTATGGCAGGAAGAGCTGTGGATGCAAATGCTAACTAACAGCAGAGTAAGGGACCAAACAAAGTGCTGGGACCCCAACCCTGCAAGCATTTACACATGTGTATAACTTTATCCCCCTGAGAAGCCCCTTTGAAGTCAAAAGGAACTACTCATGGACGTAAAGTTATGTATGTGCTTAAGTGTTTGTACAATCAGGAGCTGTGCTTGGAAGACAGAATAGAAGAGTAGCAAGAAAATGGTACAGAGTTTGTATTTAAGAATGAGAGAAATTGTTCACTGTGAGTAAAAGGAAAATCTTGACAGTGAGGGTTTCCTAAAGAAAAACAGACTAAGTATCTCAGACATACCATCATTGTTTCACTATATAGTAGCTGGGACGTGGGATTCCCACCAAGGGTAGACAGATTCATGCTAGTTCAGTTCTGCAACTGAGACAGTTGTGAAGCCTCAAGCATAACATTTCATTTCTGTTACAAATAAGGCCCATGTTATGTAAGATGTTTTAGGATCACTGCCTAAAAACATTGGGTACAGGGATGGAAAAGCATTTTTTGTTTTCTTCTTAGTTTACATAAATTACCTGTGGATATGAATATTTACACTATATTAGGTCACCAACCACATTCATATAGAAGAAAGGGAAGAGTGTCCCAGTGAGGGTTATGTGAACAAATTTAGGGTTTATTTGCCTAAGTAAGGGGAACCAAAACCTAATATATATTGTTAAAAGAACACAGAGATGTAGTATATTGCAGTTAAAGTAAACTTTGTTCAGTGACTTTTTTTTAAATGAATTAATTTTCCTTTTATGCTTTAACAGAAACTGCATGTCTTCCTGTTCCAAGAAGTGCTGGTGATTACCCGAGCTATTACCCATAATGAACAACTCTGCTACCAACTATACAGGCAACCAATCCCAGTGAAGGATCTTGTTCTGGAAGACTTGCAGGATGGAGAGGTGCGATTGGGTGGATCAATCCGTGGTGCATTTAGCAACAATGAGAGAAGTATGAATACACTTTTTTGATTTGAATACTTTATCATTAGTTTGTAGGAAATAGATATAACTTTGAAACACCCTTCATTTAAAGCAGCACTGTAGGTCCAAAATTTAACCTTTCTTTCAAACTGTTATAATGCAAGACTCTGCATGTCTATTTTAAAAATCCACTCTATTGATCCCCCTCACTTTCTTCTCCTCTTCCCCTCCCCCCCTTTACTGCGTTGGGAAATGTAAAAGGGAGTAGAATGCAGCTCCAAAACAAGAACTTATAAGCAGTTTCCGCAGAATATATTTTGAAATTTTGTAACCTCTTTAGAAACCTTATGACAAACTTTATCTAGTGTGAATCTTCATCTCATTATAGAGGCATTGGCTGCTACTCCATAGTTAAGGTTGTGATCCTGCAAATACTTATGCATGTGCGTAATGTTAAGCATGTGAGTCATCCTTTTAAAGTCAACAGGACTAAAGTTCAGCATGTTCAGCATTTGCAGACTCAGTGCCTATGATAAACCAGGGTTCCATTACAAACCACCTTTTAACCCTTTGAGAAATTATTTTTAAAGCTTTTTGTGACTGATGCTGTGGGTTGCGGAGAAGAGGTGGCCCAAGCTGCCAAAGGAACCAGTAGTCCTGGCTGCGCTATAGCGAGCAAAAGTGAAATTTCACAACTCTGCAAGTTCGTAATAGCCAAGGGCTAGCTAGAGAAGTTCTACAGGGTTCTGGGGGCAGCTTTAATTCTACTGAGCTGCTGAAGGTTCCAAGCTTGAAATGGTAAACTGGCCTAGAAGTCAACCAGTTTAGGCATTGGTGGTTGGTTTTATACTTGTAGAACGTGAAGCACAATCACTAGATTGGCTGAACTCTAAACTAATTAACCTACCAAACCTGAAAATTTTAGCAACTCCAGTAGCGTTTAGGGTTGCCCCCACTGCCCTATAGAGGAAGAAGCTACATAAGGTCCTTGGGTTTTCCCTCTGCTCTCGTTATTCTCTGGTTTTTAACCTAGCCCTGGGGAAGCAACCCAGTAAGTCTAAGGATTTGGTAGTGTTGTATTATTTTATTGTATTCACTTATTAAAAATGCATACACCCAAAGCAATCAAGGCACATTTTGTTTTTCAGTCAAAAACTTCTTTAGAATCAGCTTCAAAAGTGGATCACAAAGCCAGTCCCACTCACTACAAGCCAATGACTCCTTCAACAAACAACAGTGGCTTAACTGTATCCGACAGGCCAAAGAAACAGTTCTGTGTGAAGGAGAGGCTGGAACATTGGATTCAGAAGGACATTTCCTAATATCTCCAAATGGGAGCAGGGTACCACAGGGAGAAGGCAGGCTCGAGCAAATGGACCAATCAGACAATGAGTCAGACTGTAGCATGGACACTAGTGAAGTCAGCATTGATTGTGAACGCATGGAACAGATAAACTCTTGTGAGAACAATAAACAGATAGAAACCAACATTTGATGGAAACTTACACTTCATGGAAGTAAACCTGTGTCTTACCCTGTACAGTATTTGCATTCCATAAATGGAGCAGTTTGGAAAAGCACTTTTTAACACTTTTTTGTGACAATGTCAACAGTCTTTTTTGTATTTGTACCTTTGAGTGTAGTACTGTAACTGTCAATCTGTGTAAGCTGGAATCTGTTACAACTCATATCCTGTGATATTTCCATAAACATCTGGGTGAAAGAAAAGGTACTTGACCAGTTATTTTCATTGTCCTGCTGGTAGAAAGAATCTCTAAATTCTGACGATGTGTAACTGTTGATAGTGGGGGGGGGCACAGTTTAAAGGTTCTGGTGGTATGCTGCAGGGTTCAGGGTAGGGCATATAAACCCTGGCAGAAATTGGGGGGACATGTCGCCTCTGTTTAAACTACTGTTTATATGTATATTAGGTAAGGACTCTCTCCATGATTTTTACAGGGTTCTATTTGACCTGATGACATAGACATTGTATTGGGTCTTAAGAGGGGTACTGAAGTGTGTATTTAATTAGGAATGGCATTCAAATTTTTCAAAAAGGCAAATGTCTACAAAAATATCTTGGCATAAGGTAAGTAGCTATGGTGGTGGTAAATCAACAGGAAATGTAGAGAGTAGGGCATGTCAACAGTGACTGTTTAGAGATTAATTTTATTAAAGTAGGAAGCACTGTATGACGATCCAGCAAGCCAACATAGTGGACTGGTCAATTAAAAGGGTTAGTGTAGTGTTCGTGGTTTATTTATCGGAGCACATAATACTAAAATTAACCAAAAGAAAAGTCCATTGCTAACACTGAATATTCAGATTAAATCATAGAACTACAGAAGATTAGGGTTTGAATGGAATGGACCTCTAGTCCAGTTCCCTGCTCAAAGCAGGACCAACCCCAACGAAATCATCCCAGTGAGGGCTTTGTCATGCTGCGAATGTTGGGTATTTGCTTGCCGTGCCACGTATGCTCTGTATTATCCTGACTAGGACAGGAAGAATCTAAAAAGCATAAGATCATTGAACCAGGCCCTCTAGCATTTTGCACTCCACTGACCTGACTTACTGTTACTTTTAAGCACCACTAAACTAAAGTTAAAACATCACAGGGATTTTGTGTAAATGTATCAATGGTGCTGTACAAACACCCCTTAGGAGACAGTAGAGAACATTTAAATAAAAAAGGGAATTGATTTTCATTTAGGAAATATCATATCTTTTATATTTTTGTCAAGTATAGTTTTTAAAATGTTTGCTGCATCTAACATGCTGTAATTGGAACCACTGCTGTGTTTTCTGGTGGCTGACTTAATTAAGTCTACAATTGGCCTGACTCATTATGATGAGAGACAGCTCAATCAGTTTAAAATGTAGTCTAAAACACTGCAACAGCCTATTTTAGGAATTCTTGGTTCATCTTTTATGTCTCAGTGAAGAAAATAATGCCAAGTAAGCTACAAAATGTGTGTCCTTGTCAAGGCTCATGTAAATTCATATTATAAAAATTCAGGATGACTTGTGCAAATTAGATGCACACCAGAACAAGTAGTAAAACTGCTAAATTATTGCCAAATGTTTGTTCCATGTGTTTTAGAAGTTTACAGAAAGAAAGCAGTAAATAAAATGTCATTGACTTTGCACATCATGAAGTGCATTAAAGGAATCTGTGTGGCAAGATAATCAATATAAAACACAAGGTATGTTACTTTAAAAAAAAAAATACTGTGGTCATTTTTACCCTGTAGAACATATTTCTGTATTTATAGTTTTTAAAACATTGTGAATTTTTTTTCTATTGCAGGTTTGTAATGTATTTAAACCGCTTCATTTTTAGAGTTGAATGTTTGAGCATGCCAGTGAAGAAAAATAGGAAAAGGGAACATTTTATAGAAGGAAAAAAATAGAAGGCATATTAAGCTATGAACTTTTGATATGACAACTGTTGGCCAAAAAGCATGTAAAACACTGACTTATGGAAAAGAGGAGAGAATGTATGTGTTGAAATATTTGTGTATAATGGCCTTAAACTTTTCTGGAAGCATTTCAAATAAATTACATTAAACTATTTTGGTTTTTAATTGTTTTGATTGCTTATTATCCAAGGAGTTCACTATGGCTAAATCTACATAAGGCTTTCAACAGTATTTACCATATCTAAGCAAAGTTTACAGTTTGGTTCTGGTTAAACTGGGTCATTCGGGCTGGAAATTTTTTTCCAAACTCAGCACAGAGGGTCAAACTCAGGCCAAAGTTAAGCAGACTCTACTAGTATAAGCATTAAAATTTTGTGGTGTTTGATTCCATAGCTATGGAATTTGCATGAAATTGATTCTGTGCTGCAGAACTGTGCCACAGAATCCAAACTCTCACTTTTTTAAAAAAGGCCTTGCTAAACATTATGGTTGTGATGGCAACCTTCCAAACATGAGGAGTATATAATAAAGTTCTCTTCCTGAATCTGCATGCAACCTGAAACAGATGAGACAGGTATATACTGTCTCAGTTCAAGTAAAGTAGAACCTCAGAGTTACAAACACCTCAGGAACAGAAGATGTTTAATTCTGAATAAAACATTATGGTTGTTCTTTCAAAAGTTTACAACTGAATACTGACTTAATACCCTTTAGAAACTTTACTATGCAGAAGAAAAATGCTGCTTTAAATTATCTTAATTTAAATGAAACAAGCAGAGTTTCCTTACCTTGTCAAATTTTTTTTAAACTTTCCCTTTTTTTAGTAGTTTAACACAGTGCTGTACTTTATTTGCCCCCCCTTTTTTTTTTTTTTTTTAATTTTTAAGTCTCTGCTGCTGTCTGATTGCATACTTTGGTTCCAAATGAGATGTGTGATTGACTGGTCAGTTCATAACCTTGAGGTTCTTATCTCTGAAATTCTACTGTAGTAGGAGTTCAAGACACCCAAACATTGTCACCACCACCTCTGACCACAAAAGGAGTTGGATCATAGTGAAAAGTTTAATTTGGATCAACAACTGAATCAGAACACTCCTTTCTCATATTTATAAAGGTAGAGATATTCAGAAGTAACTGAATGAAAGATTAAGTTGAGCTCATGCTTCAGTGCTGTGCTTTGAATCTGGGCCATAGTGCTTACTGTTTTCAAAACACTTTACAAACATGAATTAACACCCCCCCCCCCCCCCCCGCAGAAGGAGGAGATGAGTGACAGTGTCAGGTGACTAAGGGATGGTCTACATGGAAAACATATATTGGCAAAGCTATGTCACCCAAGGATGTGAAAAATCCACACCTGAGAGACAGGTACACTGACCTAGCCCCTGCTGGAGACAGTAGTAGGGTGACAGAAGAATTCTTTCTATGATCTAGCTACCACCTCTCAGGAGTTGGATTAAATATAGTGATGGCCTTGTTATTTAGGATTCCTAGGACTCAGAAACACAGCAGAGGGCAGACCTGGGTTTCCCCTATGCTGCTACCCTGTGGAGTGCAGCAAGTTCTACTAATAAGGGGACCATAGAGACTTTGGGTTTTTTTTATGCTGCCATCTAGCAATGGTGTGCAGTGACTGTTACTAACAAGGGGAAAACAAAGGGACTGATTAAAGCCCAGGAGGGCTCACAGCCTTTTTAAAAATAAACACACACTTTTAATCCAGGAAATACAATAATGCCATCTACATTTGTTAATGTGTTCCATGTTTGTATAATGTGAGACATCAGAATGGCCAGAAATGAAGTAAATGGCTAAATGAGATTGTAAGCTATTACATTCAAAAGTGTTAACCAAGTTAAAATTGGACGAAGATGTTGTGGTTAAGTGTTTTATGCCTATCTAAATTTACGCTGCATTTTTAACCAAATACATTATTTTTCACTTCCAGTTCTAAAGCATCACTACATTTGATCCCAAAGCATGGTGCCTTTTCAGGATAAGATGTAATTTTCTCTCTCTATGATTTGGGATCCCCTAAAATGAACAGCGCTATCTAAATATAAAATTATTATTCTCCATAAATGCAGTCTGTAATTAATCTAGAGAAGTCTCTAATGCATAATAAGGGTATTTTACAAATTAATATATTTTAAATTCCTCAATAGTATGTTGCTGCCATCTGCTGGGAATACATTTAATTTTTTTTAGAGCTGGTTTGATTACTTAAAACATTTTGTACACAATTTTGAAGAAATCAAGCTTAAAATATTTCAATAGAAGGAATTTCAAGTTTTAGCCTTTGCTACTACAAATCTATTCGAGAAAACTGCTAGGTCGTGTGTAAGTTTTGTTTTTATTTAAGTTAAATTAAGGGTTTTTATTTAATCTTTCTTTTCAAATAAAATTAGTCATTTCTGAAGGTAAAATCGTAAGGAGAGTCCATGTAATGTGTAAAGGTACAGAAATTCATAACTCATATCCTCAGCATCAGTAACAGTAATAATTTTTGAATGGCTCATATAAAAGACTTTAGATTGTTTCGGTAATAGTATTCGTTTGTTGACAGGTGGTATGAATAGATATCTGTCTTGACTGATATTTTTGCCTATGCTTATTTTTGTTCTGTCAATCTGTGTATAACTGTAAATTATACACTTTTCTGAAATGTACCATTATTATAAAATTGCTTGTAACTGAAAGTTTGATGAAAGGCAATGTTTAGATAAGAGAGGTTAGTTTAACAATTACTACCTCCTTTACAGAATTACATAAATTACATTACAACATTGAATCTCTCATTTACTATGTTTTCCTATAAGAACTCACTGCTATAGACCTACTGTGCATCACCAAACATTCATTACTGGGAAGAAAATTATTTTTAGATACCGCATTGAAACTGTCATAATATATCTATACTTACTGAGTAAATAAACATTTTCTGTTTCTGTTGTTGCTTTCATCAGCAAATACTGAAGCAATTTATGCAACGAGGACCCAATATTTCTAGAAAAACCAAGTAGAACAAAAAAAATTAATTTGGAAATTTTGTTTTATAACAGCTTTTTTATGTTAAAGCAACAATACAGGACACTGTGTGTGTGTGTGTGTGTGTGTGTGTGTGTGTGTGTGTGTGTGTGTGTGTGTGTGTGTGTGTGTGTGTGTGTGTGTGTGTGTGTGTGTGTGTGTGTGTGTGTGTGTGTGTGTGTGTGTGTGTGTGAGAGAACAAACACTATTTGTTTCTTGGATTCACCTTTGTTCCTTGGATATGGAATCTTTTGTAGTTTTTCACTTGTGTGTGATCTGCATGTCAGATGTTTGGTGGTTATTACTCTGACCTGAATAAGCTATACTGTGAGGGATGTGTGTTTTCAGTAGTTTTTACTTCAGTTAGTGTTAAACTGCTCTTCTCGTGTGAACAATTTTTCAGTGGAATAAAGTTTTATTGTTTTGTCAACCAACTTCAAGATGTGTAATTCATACTGGAAAAGTGATCTAGATATGTATTATCTTTTTTCTCAACACTACTTAATGTTTTGCTGTGCAGTTCTCATAAATGCAAAATCTGACAGGTTAAGTTTATATATAAACTGATTCTGCTCAAAGAGAAGTAGCGAGAATATCCTTTTTTAAACGTGTGGTGTCATGAAATCTCCACAGGTTTTTTTTGTTTGGACTTTGCTCTGATACATGTTTATAGTATTGTGTATATTTCTAGAGTTATTGAGTACACCAGTGAATTCATTGCAAACATATGCTTTAGCATACTCTTTAGTATTCCCTGTTCAGGTGGCAGGTGGCGAGTACACGTTAGTTGCAGGATAAGGTCTATAGTTACTTGTTTTTCACTCTGTTTTTTCTTGCCATCATTTTTATGTTACTTGCCAAACTTATTTTATTTGAATATATTTATAGAATTGGTCCATGTGAAGAGGTGAAAATATGGTATCCATAATCACTACATTTAGTCTGGAAAGTCTTTGAAATCTCACTGTCATATGGCAGTCTATTGTGTATGATGTGTGGGGCAGATCTTCAACTGGTAAAAAAATGATTCATATCAGCTGCACAGCGACCCATAAAAAAGTTGTTTTGCAACAAATATATATAAATGTGTATTTTTTTCTTCTTGAAACAGGTATTTTATACAATATATGCTGCTTTTCTATAAAACCTTTAATAAAAAGATTTATATTCATATATAATTGTGGGAGGTGCTGGCTGTAGTTACATAATTAAGATTATCTTCTAAAATGTGACAAATTTATGTTTTTCATTAAAAGTAGGTGGCTTTTGCTGTGAATTTTTTCAGCAACAATGTCTATGCCTTTTGAATTTTCTGTACAAGTTTCTAAATTTTTTTTTAATAGAAAGTGTTTTAAACTGGGCTCTGTCTGAGGTTTGTCCATATCAGCCCAATTTTCCTTTCTTCACTGATATGATGAAAACATGTTACATTGCCTATCAAAACAAAAATTGGTGGAGGGGAGGATGTTGAATAGATGTGGTGCAGCAATTAAAAATTATCCTAAATTCAAGTTTTAAAAAAATTTAAAAGTTGAATTTAGGATAATTTTTAACCATTATTTGTCATAACAAAGTTTATGCACCAGCAATTGCTGACAGAGAAACTGTGTGTGAAAGCACATAAAATCTTAGTCAGAAACGACACTTCCATCAGAATTTATCTTACAGTGAAGAAGGTTTTGTTTTATATGTGACTACTGATGGATAAAATAGGTCAGCAGCTGCACTTCAACCCCTTCATAGTAGTCCTGTTCTTCCCCTCCTGCTTGCCTAAACAAAAATAACTAGCAAAATAATATTAAATTATTGTGAAGCAGTTAAGGCTGATACATACCTAATACAAAAGCAGGAAATTGAAAAGTTGAGTGACCTAACAGTATATACCGTCTACTTCTCCCCACACAGACACTTATCTTTTCCACAACTCTACATATTCTACTTTGCTCTTCTTGGAGTACTAGACTTCCCATCATTCCATCCACCCCTTCTCAACACACCAAATTATTACATTAAATATCCACAACTGTTTTGAGAGAGCCTAAAGTATGGTGGAAGGGCATATGCAGAAGGAAATGTTGAGGAAGGCAGAGTTAAAGGCTGTAACATAGTTAAGCGTGTGCCTGTGATTGGAGAATATTTATTGTTAAGTGACAATATATTTGACATGAAAACACAAATGAAAAGTATTAATATACACAAACAAAAATGTTACAAGAATGCTAAGGTTGCAAAGTTAAGCATTCGTAAGCTAGGAAATGCTCCCGTTGTATATATGTATTATGCTACTGTCTTTAATTATATGACCATATACTTCAATGACTGTGGATTTAGGTCACTATTGTGCGCTTTTGAAAATATCACCTAAATCCTCCGTTCTCAACCTTTTCCATACTAACATCCCATGTTACAACAGTGGAAAAAAACCAGGACACATTTTTCACCCCAATGTGAGTAACCATGGACTCAATTACATCCACAAAAGCAAGAATTCAATGCTGCAACTTAAATTGCATATATTCCCTTCAGTGCCTAATTTCAAAAGAAGACTTAAGGTGGTTAAACATTTGTGTGTAGGAATTTACGTTAGTCTCATCTTCATTTCTTTTTTTATTGATATTGAGGTTTTTAACATTAAGGAAACTGTTTTTTGTTTTTTTTTTGTTTTGGGTCATTAAATTTCCTGTCTGCTACAGTAATTGTAAACTAAGAAGAGTGGAAATTTCAGGGAAGTATGAGACTGTCATATTACTGACATCAAAATTGTTTTTTTCATTTAGTTTTCAACTAAATATATGAATTCTCCATGGAAATGTATGCAACTCTGTTTTTAAGATCAATCAAGTCATTTGTTAGTTTCAATAGCTTCTGCTTGAACAGAATGGATTTTCAGAAGCAAATATCCTTGATGCTTCTAAATTCAAGAGCACGTCACAGATACAAAATTTTGAAGATTTCGCCAGTCTTATTTTGTAATGCTGGCCACCAGGAATGGAAAGTCTTGAACTTTTCTTCTATCTGCAGGTCTTTGGTGTCAAGTACTGGTAGATTAGTCAAATAGTTCTCAAACTTTTTTCATTTGCAGACCTCTAAAAAAATTTCAAATGGCGCTAAGGACCTCTTTGAAAATCTTAGTCTGTGGACTCCTAGGTGGCCGGATGCAGATTGAAAATCATTCATTTATGGTAATGACAACTTTTTGCAGACGCCTTAGAGACATAGTCTGTGGACCCTGTGGGGTCTACGGATCACAGGTTAAGAACAAATGATGTAGTCCACGCTTCAAAAATCTAAGAATTTTGAGAGTTACAGGACTTAACACATTGATATCTCCAAATACGAAGCCTAACAGTCTGTTGCTAGTCCTGAGAACAGCTGAATCTATCATTCCTGATGGAGGCCATTTTTTAAAGTGTATTCTTTCCATAAGGGTGGCTTATACAAATACCAGAGAAGTTGAAGATTAGAAGAACATGGCCAGGCAATGAACAGTGGTAGTGTTTTTGTTATCTCCATCTCCTCATTAAAAATAAACAAACTGTTAAAAAACCCAGCAAAATAGCTATTCTTGTTGCCGTATCAAGGGACGTTTTCACCCAATGTATTCACTGTTTTCTTCTTAAAGGGATGACAACTCTGGCATTGAATAATTTCTGAAGTGAATAGATTAAGATAAACTTTCTGATCTACCATCTATATTTTTAGTTATATTAAGCACATGCTACTGTGCACCTTTTTATACCAGATTTGGATATAATTCCTCTTATACAAGACGTTGGTGAGACCTCATCTGGAATACTGTGTGTAGTTCTGGTCCCCCATGTTTAAGAAAGATGAACTCAAACTGGAGCAGGTGCAGAGAAGGGCTACTAGGATGATCCGTGGAATGGAAAACCTGCCTTATGAGAGGAGACTCAAAGAGGTTGGCTTATTTAGTCTAACCAAAAGAAGGGTGAGGGGGGAGATATGATTGCTCTCTACAAATACATCAGAGGAATAAATACCAGGGAAGGAGAGGAATTATTTAAGTTCAACACCAATGTGGACACGAGAATAATGAATATAAACTGGCGAACAAGAAGTTTAGACTTGAAATTAGATTCAAGTTTCTAACCATCAGAGGACTGAAGTTCCAGAATAGCCTTCCAAGGGGTGCAGTGGGGGGCAAAAATCCTAGCTGGCTTCAAAACTGAGCTTAATAAATTTATGGAGAGAATTGTATGAAGGGACAGCCTAGTTTGGCAATTGACTGATCTTTGAGTACTGGTGGTAGATATGCCAAGGGCCTGTGAAGGGATGTTAGATGGAGTGGGTTCTGAGTTATTACAGAGAATTCTTTCTTGGGTGTCTGGCTGGTGAGTCTTGCCCACATGCTCAGGGTTTAACTGATCGCCCTATTTGGGGTCAGGAAGGAATTTTCCCCCAGGGCAGATTGGCAAAGCCCCTGGGGTTTTTTCGCCTTCCTCTGCAGCATGGGGCACGGCTCACCTGCTGGTGGATTCTCTGTACCTTAAAGTCTTTAAACCATGATTTGAGGACTTTAATAACTCAGTCATACGTCACAGATCTATTACAGGAGTGGACGGGTGAGGTTCTGTGGCCTGCGTTGTGCAGGAGGTCAGACTAAATGATCATATTGGTCCCTTCTGACCTTAGTCTATATGATATAATATCCTCTACCACCAACCCATACAGTGGAATGAAAGAGCTAGCTGCATACCAACGTATATAGGGAGAGGAAATTAGGATGTAATCAATATGGATTTTATCAAAAAGTCCCAAGATCTTGTTGATGGATGCAGTTGTATTTAGAAGAGTCAATAAATCTACCCTGGAGCTTTCAGGATCTTGGATGAGGCCTTTACCCCACTTCAAACATCAACATTTATGCTGTAGGAACTTTTGGGCGACCCAGGAGCAACCTGAAGCATTCCCCTAAACTTAAATAGCTTTAAATGACTTAGCAGCTCCTGCATCTGTTGCCACGGGGCCAAATTCTCTGCTGGTATAGTTCCACTGCTATCAATGCAGTTATGTCAGCAGAGTATTTGGCTCATAGTCTCTCCGTCTATTGGTGATGAACATTTTACAACAGAGAAACATTTGACTCTATTAAAGGGATACTTTCCCAGTGTCAACAGTCTGAAAATAAAACCAATATGCAATACAAACATTTCTGAAAATAGTTCTCCACAATGCAAAAAAAAAAAAACCACCTCCCACCCTTCTCACCTTCCTTCCCCTACACCAAAAGAAATTAACTGAAGATAGGAAATCTCTGAAGGAAAAATTTCCCTTTGGTCCACAGTCCTTTTTTTTTGTTTTAAATGTATAGTTACAGGAGTCAGTGGCAGAAGTGGAATCAGCATTCTCTTTAAAAACAGCGCAAATGCCCTGAAGGAGAACATGCAATGAAATGTAGTTGTAGACTCATGGGTTTGGAAGAAAAAAACCCTACCATAATGAAAGTGGCAGTTACATTTCCCCAGCAGGTAAATACTGCATCTGGGTGTACATCTTCACTGCGGAGTTAGCCCATGCTTTTACTCAGGTATTGCCCCATACGCCACTCCTATCCAAACACACAAACTTCTCACCCAAGATAAGGGGAACTGACTTTCAATATGGGCTGACTGGCATGACTGGGTTAGAGCCTAGGTCTACTTTCACTTGGGCTGGAAATCCACCCACTTTACACAGAGGATTCAGGCTGATAGCCCTCCAGTGCCTTCCCACAATATTGAGTTGGTGCCCAGGAGGACAGACTAGTTCTCCCACAATTCAGTGAGAAAGAGTCAGAGTACAATATTGCAACACAAAAGAATCATGGGCTATACCCCCCAGAAATCCTAGCAACACACATGGATGAATATAGCACCAATGAGGACACAGTAACTTGGATAGGGGTTTGAAAAACAAGGTTACTTACCAGTAACTGATGTTCGAGATGTGTTGCTCGTGTCCATTCCACTATAGATGTGTGCATGCCTCCGTGCACAGCTACCGGAACTTTTTGCCCCTTAGCAGAGCCCGTAGGGCCAGCTCTGGTGCCCCCTGGAGTCCCACGCATATGCTGCATTATATGAGGCACTGCCGCCCCTACGTCCCTTCTTTCTGCCAACTCCGGCGGCCGGGACGGGACGGGACGGGACGGGGGGGGGGGGGGGGGGGTGTTGTGGAATGGACATGAGCAATGCATCTCGAAGAACATCAGTTATTGGTAAAAGTAACCGTGTTTTCTTCTTTAAGTGATTGCGCACGTCCATTCCACTATAGGTGACTAACAAGCAGTACTTTGGAGGTGGGCTGGAGTTAGCAGTGAGCTGCCTGCAGCCCAGCTCTGCTGAAGCCCACTACTTCCCGCACCTTGGACAGAGGCATGGTGGGACATGAAGGTATGTACCGCCAGCGTGGCAGCTGTTTTGCAGATGCCCTGCCCTGGCACTTCCGCTAGGAGGGCTGTGGATGGAGCTTGAGTTCTGTCAGGTGAGCTGTGGCATCCGGAAGCAGCACCTTCGCCTGCTCGTAGCCGAACGCGATGCAGGAAATTATTCACAAGGAATTTGCGGCGGCCAGAGACCGGTGAAGCTTTCATCTGGTCGGAAGCTGCGATGAAGAGCTGTATCACTCTCCGGAACGGCCTCGTACATGTGATGTAGAAGCCAGGGCCCCACTTGCGTTTTAGCGAGTGCTGCCTTCTCCTTTCCTCCGGACCATGTGGTTCGGGGAAACCTGGGGAGAATATATAACTGGTCCAATGAGACTGGGCAACCACCTTGGGCTGGGTGCGGTCTCATTGAACCTTATCTTCTAGACCACAGTATGAGGGAAGAGCTCTGGGGTCACAGCCCTGATCCTGGAAACCTTTCTTACGGAGGTAAATACCCCCAGGGAGGCCTCCTTCGCGGAAGGCTAGAGTGGAGGGCATGACGCCCTGGGTTCTGGGGAAAGGGCTATGGGCCAGGAAGGACCAGATCGAGATCCCAGGGAAGCACTGGGTCGCAGGTTTACGGATAGAGCCTTCCACCGTCTTCAGGGACCGAACTGCCATCTGACGGGAGGACCGCAATCCCCCTTCCAGCGGCTGATATGGCTGCTAGGTGGGGCTACAGGGAGGCTAGTCGATCTCTGGAGCTTTAGCTCTGGCATGTATTTCCCGAATCGCCTCCCCTGATGAGAGGCTGGGCAGAGTATCTTGGGACTGCTCCACTTGCTGGTAGCGCTATTGAATAAAGTATTCACAAACAAGTCTGGCTTGCAGTCGCCCTTGTTGTCTGGAGTAGAGCCTGTCTGCCCCACTTATCCCTGTGGCTGGCAGCAACCACCACCAGGGGCGGGGTGGTGAACAGTATTCAAATCCCTTGGCTGGGCGTAATACTTTTCTTGGCTCATTTAGGCATCGGGCTACAGAGGAGGGGGTTTTGCCACAAGACCCTCGCTATGTTGGGCGCCCCTCTGTAGGCCAGGGCAGCTACCACTTTGTGGAGCCCCTCGGTGGTATATTAAAGCTTGTCTGACGTCCCTTTTGCTCCTTCGCCTCCAGCCCCAGGTGGAGGCCACCTCCGGAGCAGTTCCCGGTGAGCTCTAGAAACAGCCAGGGCTCAGGAATGTGCTTCATCTGGCCGGGGACCTGCAGCCCCTCTTCCCACCGACCGGCGGTCCCCATAGAAGTCTATGCCCATGGTGCCGAGTCGTTGTCCGAGGGCGCATGGTGGCCTTTTTCTTGTACTTGAGGCACTGACTGCATCCCTGAGGGGTTGACGGACCGTGGTCCCGTCCCCACTCAGGAAACCCCTTAGGCCCCCATACAGCCATTGGGGGTGACCATTGCCTTTGAGGCCATCTGCCTGGGGTTCTGGCACCTTTGTTGATGGATGCTCCCCCAGGTACTGCATCCCCAAGGGGACACTGAGGCACCGTTGACAAACCACTGCTGGTGCTGCCCAAAGCATCCTATTGTGCGGTACTGTTGCTCCAAAGAGCGACCCCTCAGCAACGACCACCTCAACTACCAGGGTCGTCGTGGGTGCCACGGCCGGAGCAGGCGTACGGACAACTCTCTGGCGAGCTGGGTGACCCGAGCATCATCCCTGCATTGAGGACTTTTTGCACTCCCCATGCATCTCGGCGTTGAGTCAAGCTCCAGTGGTGCCAAGGCTGATTCCAGCATCCAGACTTGCCTTGGTGCCCAGCGAACTTCTCGGTGCCGAGTCCATCTCCGGCATCCGAGTTGGTGCAGCCTCGGTATGGGGAGCAATATCTCGTGCCGAGGCTGTCTCCAGCATCCGGGTTTTTGCCTCGGTGCGGGGTCGAACTCCTCAGTGCCGAGTCCGTCTCCGGCATCCAGGGTTCCTCGTTGCCTCGGTGCAGAGCGCGAACTGCTCGGTGCTGAGCCTGTCTCCGGCTACTGTGTTCTGCACCGCCCAGCAAACACCTTGGTGCCGAGTCCGTCTCCGGCATCTGGGTTCTGCACCGCCCGGCTCCTTGGTAGCGAGGTTGTCTCCGGTGACTGGGATCAGCGCTGCATACTTGCTGGCAAACTCTTCAGTGCCAGAGCGGGGGGATGGACCTCACCTGGTGCCAGGGGGTCAAGACCAGTGTTGGGGGGGCGACTTTGCTCTCCACCTTATGCAGGTTGGTCCGGCGACCGCAACCTGGGATGACTTCTAGGGGGGCGTTCCTGCTCTACCCTAGGAAACCAGTCTGCAGAAGATCTTCCTCCCCATACCGGGGATCTCCTGAGCCATTCAGGGGGTCCCAATGTGGGCTTCCCCTTAATGCCAGCCCCTTCTTTCTCACGGAGGTATGGGGGGCGACAGCGTCTGTAAGGCCAACAAGGCTCTTGCCGCCCTTTGGCCACCGAAGCCGGTAGCTGCTGAGGGACTCCCCCACTCCTCGAGTTGGGGAGGCTCCCTGGCTGGAGACGCTGGCTCCGGCAGTGGGTCTCCGTGATCCAACCTCGGTGCGGATCTGTGCTCCATCCCGCCTGCTCCAATGGTGCGGGGATCTGAGTGCTTCCATCTCCGCAGTGCTGAGTCGGGTTGGTGCCGATGGTGCTCTCTGCACCAGAGGTGTGCTGGATACTGCAGCGAAGCCATTGGCTCAGAGCCGGCTCAGGGCTCCGTGAGCCAGGCTTTCAGGTGGATTTTCCAGAGGTCTGAAAGCCTTATGATTCGTTCTCTTACTTACAAAGACCTTTCCCTCCACGCTTTAGGCAGTGGGGGTTAGTTAGCAGGAAAGCCTTCCCGCTGGACCGCACGGCTTGAAGCCATGACACTGGAGCATACCTGCTCCTGGTAAGAAATTAAACTAGACTATTTTCAAGAGTCTAACTTACTACTACAGCAGTTACTAATCTAACTAACTAATTAACACAAAAATCCTAGTTTTAAGGTTTAAACACGGGGAATAAAGTGCTTGCAATAGAAGCGCAGGCAGTTCCAGTAACCGCCACGGGTGGAAAGAAGGAACTGAGGGGGCGTAGGGGCAGCAGTGCCTCATATACCGCAGCATGTGTGTGGGACTCCAGGGGGCACCAGAGCCCGTCCTATGGGATCTGCTAAGGGGAAAAAAGTTCCAGTAGTTATGCACGGAGGCGTGCACACACCTATAGTGGAATGGACATGAGCAATCACTCGAAGAAGTGATTCCTCACATCTGGTCCAGGATAACACAGATGTGCTCAAACCTGGATGCCAATCTAATCCAATCTAACTCTGCAGTGAACCTTGCTTTGCAGTGAAGACACACCCTAGAAGAGAAGCAATTTAATTGCTCCCGAGCCAGTGTGCTTTTAGAAGCACGCACAAAGGTGCATGATCTGAGACGTAAGTATTGATTATCACAGACTTAATTCCCAAGTACCACTATTATAGCAATGTAATGAGAGCCAATAAATGAGTTATAAAATATTGATTCTTCTCTATCACCTTCCTTGCTCCCTTTAAATCTCCAAGGAAAGTGACTGAAATTCTCAGGCAGACAGTCGAAACACAGGGTGAAAACCACAAATGCTGCATACAGTTTATCTGGATAACTGAACACCATACTTCTGCAATTAGATAAATATCTGGTGTTATGTTTCTGTAATTTATGTAAATTACAGCCATAGACACTAATTACCCTATTTAAACTTGGCTACCTCCCCAAAGACTTCTAAGAAGAAACTAATTATTATTACTCTGTATTTTTGTAAACCACTGGAGTGTACCACAACACCAGATTATTTGTGTTGAAAAGACTTTTAAATAGGTAACCTAATGTAAAAACAACCAACCAGAGATTAGGTCACAATTTTTAACTTTCATTTAGAGACTGCCACATTTTTTAAAGCCCCGTAAAGCATATGAAATTACAATAAAGAAATAATGTCTAAAATAAGATTCTTGGTTTAAATATTCAACAGAAATAAATATTTATCTAACAATCATTCCTAAATACAATTTTTCTCTCAAAAAATAAATCAACTGTGAATTTTTATTGTTTGGATAGCTCATGAAATTACAAACTTGGTGTCCCATATATGACCCAGGGACCCCTTGGTGCCAACAGGCAGAGCACATAGGGTGCATAAAAGTTACAGGGGTCCCCTAGGTCTGGTATCTACATACTAATTCGTCAAAAGATGTCATGTAAGGTCTCCAATGAAAGCCTGTGTCATACTGGTCCTCATTATCATTGCAAAATGTACATACAGCTAATATGTAAGGAGCTATGCATATATACTGAAAATTATGTTCCTGAGGTCAGAGACTTGGGGCTGGTCACCAGAAAAGGTGAAAAATAGGTTTCTTTTAGGAAAAAGATGATTATGTATACGTCTGTCTACATGTAAATTTAGTATTATATGGTTTACAATGAGCACCCTTTACAGTCTCAACAAAATTCTAATCAAGTGATTGCAAAGTCTCTAGGAGAGATCCTAGACAGGAAAACACAAGCAGCGGGGTTATCCTGTATACAAGGGCAGACAATGGATTTTTGGATTATAATTGTAGTGGTAAACTAGATATCTTTCCACTGAGGAGGGAAGAGGATAGCATGCTTGTTTCATGAATGGAAGATCACAGCCAGGCGTGGCCGTAATAAGCTGGAAGGATTCTGGGTGAGCTTTTGCTCTGATGACCTGACAATTTCTTATTAATTAATTTTGGCTTTAGTATGCATATTATGGTTTTATTTTATATGTAAGCTTTGTTTCCAATATTTCTGCTTGCTATCATTTTACTCTGTTTTTTTGCTAAATAAATGTATATCTGGTTTCTCTATAAACATATCTAAGTGCAGTGTGTTAAGTGGAGTTCTGTTCTATAGTGTAACTGGTAAGCTGTGATGTTCTGTTCCTTTGGGAACAGAGGATCTGAGAATTCTGAGTGTTCAGTGGATCAGGGCACTACAAAGAACTCGGGTAGGGAGGCATTGGAATGTGCCTATTAACTTGTGAAGAAAGAGTGTGGCCTCTGGAAGCCTGGATGGCAGTGCTTCTGTTGCCAGAGGCTGGAGAATTTGGGGAACTGACCCACACCAGGCACAGACAAGGCTTTCTCACACCAAGAGCAGGTAGTAGAAAAA
The DNA here is from genome assembly GCF_026122565.2 of Emydura macquarii macquarii. NCBI lineage: Eukaryota > Metazoa > Chordata > Testudines > Chelidae > Emydura > Emydura macquarii. The sequence goes on along the minus strand of NW_027131105.1, from coordinate 11,513,575 downwards.
TGCCTTTTCAACCATGGGTACCTCTGTCACACCATATCTCTTAACTAGAGCTGGATGGATTATTCTCAGTGGACAACTGAATGAATATAGTCCATTTTCCTTTTTGCTCAGGTATTCCTAAGCAGTCTGATTTTTACGGAGTTACTTATTTGATTCAACGTTTGTGCAATCATATTTGTCAAACAGATTTGTCAACTATCTTCTGTACATATTGCTTTCAGAATTTATACTTTTATTTTTTGCTGTGTGATCACTTAAGTTGTATGGTATTGTATTCCTTAGGTGCTATTAAGGTTTACTAGATACAGCAGATTCTTATAGAAATCCATAATGGACAAAGCATCACTGGCATTAACACGCTACACAGCTTATTCCAAAACTTATGGAAATTTCCAGACAAGACTTAGTTTATTTCCAGGGAAAAACCATAACCCCTATCCTAAGTATCAAATGCTGACCAGATCTTGCTTCTCTTGTGACATGTGCTGAGATAACTCAGGCTAGTTCAGTTGTTTTGAAAATGCAAATAGATTTGACTATTAGATTTTCTTTTAATTATTAACATAACTGAATGGTTGTTACTGACCTTAAACTAGGATAAAGGTAGCAATGCTCTATTTAGCTCTGTTTTAGGATTTCCTATAATGCCTATCACCAGGGCATTCCTTCTCCTTTCAAAATTTACATCAGCACATTTGAGAAAATTGTGACATGACATGGGCGCCAGTCCCATTAATCTGCCTGTGATATCCAGCTCTATATCTTTTTCTCAGCAGACGTAACCAGCTTTGTAACTGAGAAGTTGCAGAAGATAAAACAGCTGGCTCAAGCCTACCCCAGGTAGTAGCATGAGCAAAACCCATGACAGAACTGGCCAGAACACTGCCTTCCCCCTTCATTGAGGGCATTCCTCCTTCCACACTGTACCTCTTCCTCCTTGGGAAAAGGCCCAGACATCGTGATTAACACCTTTTGTAATTTCCAGTTTAGACTACTGCAATTCATGAGGTTTAAGACGAGGGTCACATACAAACTCTGTCTAGTACTGCATACATCATCCTAACAAAGAGTCACTGAAGAGATCATATTAGAACACACACACACACACACACACACACACACACACACACACACACACACACACACACACACACACACACACACACACACACACACACACACACCATTTCCTTCAATTGCTGATCCTAATCTATAAGGCTTGCTATCCACACAAAAATCTGTTATACCTGAGACTGCCTCTTCCTCCATTACTAAGGAAGTAGAATTCAATGGGAATGTTATTGACAGAACCTAGGATGAAACTTTCAACTGCTTAGGTAGGGCATTCTCCACAGAGGACACTCAAATGTGGAACTTGTCACAAGATAAGAGAAGAAACTGAAGCCTGAGAGTTGTCTCATTACAATGCAACATCCAGTGATTCTTAAAAGCTTTCCTTCACTTAAAAAAAAAAATTGGTCAGCCAGAGACTTTTTATAAAAAAGCATTAGAAGTAGAATGAAGACATTGAGTTTTTTCTAGACATAGCATCAAGCATATTTTTATCCATTTTATTTGTAATTTCTTTTGAAAATATAATTGGCAATATACCAAATGTTTAGAAAATATCAAGAAACTGAGGAAATATTTACCTGAACAGCATTTTTGTCTCATCAACCAAACTATTATAGGACCTCTCTTATCTTTACCTCCTTCCCGACTGCACATTATTTCCTGATCTCAACTGAAGTTCCAGAGTCTTTCCCAACCCTCTGGAAAGTCACAGGATCTGTACCTCTACATCAACTTCAGATGTAGGTTTCTCACTTTTCCAACTGAATTTGGATCCCTCCAACTCCCCTCTTCTGAATTTCTCCAAAATGATTTATACGAAATATAATTAATGCTGAAATGTACTATGAATTTTGGATCCATATGAGACAGGAAACAACAACGTAAGAGACAGGTGCCAAACATTAGTGCATCTACATAAAACATCCATATCAGCATTTTTCCAACTTCAGATTCTGACAAAGGCCTATATACATGTCTTCAGGACCATAATCCATATGGTCCTTCCTTTCTTCCACCATTCGGACTGATGCAGGAACTACTGATAAGTAAGGGCTTGTCTGCATGGGGACACTCAAGAAAGTTAAGGTGAATCAATGAAATGTGTGACATTAATGCACATAAATTAAAGCTCATTAAACCCCTGTATGGATGCTCTTATTCAGGAGTAAACATCCTTAGAGAAGATTAAGCTACAACAAACTAAGGCTACTTTACTCCTGAATTAGAATACCCATATGCAGGTCTAACATGCTACAGCTTACGCATCTTAAATTTCCTGAGTGCCCCTGTGTAGACATGGCATAAAGACAAAGAACTATTGTGGCAGTAAGAACAAAGTACAATGTAACAGAACTTTGCAATCAGCCAGAAGTACATACATTTGTGCAATAGAGGGGGAAGATGAGACTTCACAAATGTGAAATCGTCACTTTAATTTTAAAAAGTCTAAGCATAAATTACTAATATATAAACTAACACATTTCAAGAAAGTCGTTTTTTAAATGCCAGCTGTACTTAAGCTCCAGGACAACTTTAACATAGATCCAATAAACCAGTGGTTCTCAACCTTTCACGTACCCCCTGGTTGAGAACCACTGCAATAAACTGACCAGAAAATTCAAATTTGATGTAAAATATATTGCTGGTAAATTAACTCTGTTTCAAATGCATATCAATGCTTATTTCACAAGTATGGAGGAAGACTCCTATTTCTTTCTTGCTTTCAGAGGCTAAGGTGCATTGTATTTCAAATAATTTCATCATCCAACCACTAGAAAGCATAAGTAAAGTGGCATCTCTCACTGACTGATACCACACCATTCATTATAAAAATACTAAAACAACATAAGCATTTCAAAAACTTTCCAAAAAGTAAATTATATATTTCTTATTTGGTAAATAATTGGCTAAACCACTAGTTTTCCTTAAAGCTCAGCCTAAAATAGAAACATTTGAGAAAGTGGGATAACAATTCCAAATCTGACGGATATTCTTCATTGCTCAGAAATAATTTATAGACTATATCATAAGATAGAAGGCCAAGTGGATCTTTCCATTGTATTCCAAAACCTTTCTATATTTCCTGATGATTTAATGTTTGATGCATCTTAGAAGAACACAGAGAAAAAAGTGCCAGCTCAATCATTCACTGGAATGATTACTAAAGATCCCCCTAATGAAATTTCTATACATATAAAAATCTAAAGGAAATTCTTGTATACTAATTTTGTTTATTATTCCAATTAGCTCAAGAATGGCTTTGTGTCCACATCCCACTCTGCAGCTTCTCCCTAAGAAAGAATGAACATGCCACAATAAAAAATGCATTTTACCTTCAAAGCAAGGACTTTATAATTGACAAAATCAAAGCCAACAAATATTAATAAGTATATTACAATTTGATAAGTTCACACATTCATTTCAGACATAACACTTTGAAACATCACCCATAAGCATTCCATTAAAAGTTTTGATTTTCCTTGGAAGCCAATTTATTTCCAAGATCATAAAGACTAGAAGTTTTCTCCTCTTCTATCATTTGTAATTTTACAGAAAATAATTCAGATTTAATGATGACCTTGTTGATAAAAAAAAAAAACTTAATTTCTATTAGTGCTTTCCAATATATTTGAACTGCAGGGACTAGATGTGGAAATACAGTAGAACCTCAGTTACAAACACCTCGGGAATGGAGATTGTTCATAACTCTGAAATGTTTGTGACTGTGAACAAAATGTTATGGTGGTTCTTTCAAAAGTTTACAACTGAACACTGACTTACCATAGCTTTGAAACTTTACTATGCAAAAGAAAAAACTGCTTTTAAATATCTTAATTTAAATTAAACAAGCTCAGAAAGTTTTCTTATCTTGTCAAATCTCTTTTAAAATCTTTCTTTATTTTTTTTTAGTAGTTTAACACAGTATTGTACTGTATTTGGGTTTTTTTTGTATCTCCACTGCTGCCTGATTTTGTACTTCAGGTTCCAAATGAGGTGTGTGGTCAGTTCATAACTCTGGTGTTCATAATTCTGAGGTTCTACTGTAGTTGCCGTACCATATTTTATTTTCTTTATTGGCAACAACAAAGAACCACTTCTACACTACAAAATTTGGTTGACAAGTTACGTTGGCATACAGCCGCCGACATTTGCATATAACTCAGCATGTGCATGCTTGGCTGCTAGCATCAGTGTTGTGTGTAATAACCAGGACTGCGTCTGTCATTGTAACATCAATGTAAAGTGCAGTACATCACAAGTAGGTATGCCAGTGTGTCCTGCCCAGCCATCCAGCACAATGTCTTTTGGGACATTTTCACACAGCTTTGTGGGATAGTAGGAAATCACCCAGGGAGTTCTAGGAGCAAGGGGTAAAGCTGTTACTATGCCACTCTCTACATACCATAATACTTTTCACATCCCATAATTTTCACGTCTTTTTCAAAACTACTACAGCATGTGCCCTACTTATTGGCATCCATCTTTTCTCTAACAGAAGCATGGAAGTGCATAGCTCAGCAAAACTGCATCCTACTGCAATGGAAGAAACTAGGCTACCATCCCTAGAAATCTTTGGGAAAGGATTGCAGTGTATCTCCATGAAAGTTCCATTGAGATATCTTAAGAGAATGTAATACATCAATATTCTGATAAGCAGAGTCCTCCATATGCTCCCTGTCACCTAGCCCAAAAAGCCAAAGAAATCAGATGCCAATCCTACCTGTTTGTTCTATCTCTACCCAAGCACAAGACACGGATCTGATGTGGACTCTGTAATCAGACTGCCTTACCACCTTTTCAGAATAAATTCCATAACCTTTTGTTTTCTAACATTTTACCAGTACAGCAATGAAAAGTCAATCCCTGTGCCTTAATTTATTAATGTACTGGCACCATTTTAAAATGGAGAACAAAGGCAGTGAGATGAAGGAGATGAGGTTTGAGGGAAAAGGAAAAAAACTGCAAGGAATAATACTTGTACAGAATTACCCAAGTTCCCTTTCACTTCATCAGTGGCTCACCTGTACTCACATGGCTAGACTGCTGCAGAGTTTGAAACACTTCCTGGCTCATGGAATGGTTTGAGTCCCCTGGGGCATTGCTCTTCCTTTCTGCTTCCTCTGCATTGTCCATGGCAGGGAACTTTACCTCAGACTTCTCTGAGGTAGCCACAGTTGTCTGCTGGGTGCTAGTTGGGTCACAGCCAAGCGTAGCATACAATTTGTTGTAAAAGCGCCAAATCTCTTTTTGTCCTCCTTGCTTTGTAATATTCCTGGGATAGTTCCTTCACTTTCATGTGAAATTACTGATCCCTCTAATGCCCCTTTGCTAGCATCCCCTGTGCACTCTCCCCATGTTTCTATGGCTGGTCCATAGCCGTGCTTGCATAATCTTTTCCCTCCCACAGGCCAAGGAGACCCAATACTTCTTCTCTACTTCAGGCAGCAGTGCAACAAGTAGCTTTCTGTGTATGAGGAGCCGGCATGGTCAGTTAGGCAGTTGGATACACACACAAAAGGTATGCTACTAGGTGTGCTTGCTAAGGTGGGCAATCAGGAGAAGGCATTTAAAAAACATGCAGGGGTTTAAAAGGTGTTGGGGGGAGGGGATACCAATCTCTCTGACCCCTGGGCATTGGAATTCAAAACTGTGATAAGAACAGTCACTGTCACAAGGACAGAGGCATTGTGGGACAGGCACTGGAGGACTGTTAAGGTTGACACAACTAATACAATGTCTACAGTTGCACTGCATTGACCTCAATAGGTCGGCCATGGTTCTGCACCACTCAGGGAGGTGATGTTACTGTATCACTGTAATGGGCCACTTAAGTCAGCAGAAGACAAATTTAAGTGTAGACACATGCATAACTAAGTCAACACAAGTGGACTTAGGTTGATCTAATTTTGTAGTGTAAATCTAACTATCCTTTCTTACAACTGATTACAGTTCTTTTATCTCTATAATTGGACAAAATACCAATACTAGACATCCCCACATTTCACGCTGCAGCAACTCATTCCTTTGGTTTCCTGGTAGCACATTTTCATGCAAACCAGTTTCTCTTCCGTTTTTGTTTAGCCTCAGTAGCACCAAATAATTCTTCCAAACATCAGTATTCCCTGGTACCTAAATGATATGGATTTTCTTTCCTTGACCAATTCTGTAATGCTTTGTCCTCTTGATCATGAGATATTTTGTTCATTAAGAATTTCTGTATGAAACATTTTAGTTACCTTTTTACTGTGTCTCTAATTATTCTACATGTTATATTTGCTGTCACCAGTGCATAAAATCTTTGCAACATTTCCAAATTCTAAAAATGCCATGGTGTAGACTGAATATGCTCATATTTTTATGGGGCAATTCTAAAAACTCTTCATAAGGATCTCCTATGACCAATGGTGTTGAAGGCAACAACCTGATGTGTGGTTTTCGGTTGTGTTTTTTTAATATTGAGCCATCTTACATTATTTTTAGATTTTTGCATCTTTGATCTTCTCTAGTTTATAGTAGGAAACAAATGCTTAAAGTATTTTTAAAAGAGATGAACAGTTATACAAAAAATAATATTTGTCCAGCTTCTAGCCTAGCTTTGCCACAAACCTAAATTTTAAAACTGTTAGGTTTAAATTGAACCTTTTTCTAAACCCAGCTGAAAGAATTCTAACAGTGGACTGAAGCATTTCCTGAAGTTGTATACTTTACAGATACACAGAAATGGATAAGCTTAGTTCCTACCCTCCATTCTGTTTTATTTAAAAAGTGGTTGGTTACTCACAATTTGTAGTTTTTCTTGATGAATCTCACTTGAAGTTTCTAGTACAAGTCATGGAGCAAATGTACCAATTATCAGTTCAATATCCTTAATGTAAAAGGAACTCCCTTTGGCTCTGATCTTACGAAGATTTACACACATGCTTAACTTTACATACTTGTGAATAGTTCCATCGACTTCAGAATATGTAGTTAAGTAACTGTGCCAGACTTTGCATGATTAGGTGTTTCCTTTGCAGTTCCCAATTCCACAGCAAAGCATGAGGAGGCACAACCAACCACATCTATGAACTGCTACTTCTAACTTCCTCTCTCAAAACACTAGTAGCAGACCATAGAAAAAAGACTATTTCTCTCTGCTGTGACTCCATAAAGTTTTCTGGCATCTTTTTTTCTTTGAAGGCTGGATGTCAAACTGTTCAGAACAAGAGAAATACAATTAAAGTAAATTTACTTACTCCACATTGTCCACTTAAGCAGCTAGCAGTTACAGAAATTTTACGTATAACAAACAAACAAAGTGAAGCAACAACAGAGAACTCAAACATCCACCATGCTGATAGCTCCTCAGTTCACAAACGTTGTGCAGGAAATAACTTTGTCCCCATTTTTTAAGTATTTTTTATGGATTTCTAGTGAAAGAAATATCTTGAAACTCCTACAACAATATTTCTTACATGTCTAAAGCTGCTTTCTTAGAACTATTCCTAAAGCAAGGGCACACATTCTAAAGAGAGGGTAGCATACCTTTCAACTTGCCAAGGCACAAATGAGAGACCCAATATGGAGACAAAATTATTCATGCAGAAAATTTAAAATTATTATTCTATTTCTATTCAGGATCTTATACTCCCTTCTGTATTGCAGTACCTATGCATCTTACAAAAGCACATTAAATAACTTATTTGCCATGTATGGTTCTTTTTTCCTTTTTTCCCCAGAAAGAAAAATTGTGAGGTATTTTGTTTTAAATTATTTATATCAGTATACTGTGGTGTGTGTTTATATTAAAAGGTAAGAGCCAAAAGTCTTGCACATGGTTCAGAAGACAGTAAGTTTAATTGTGGGAGGAGAAAGTGTTTAGATCCTGAGTTTGTTCCTGTCTTGGACAGGCACCTGAGAAGGCTGTCTCCTGCATAAACAAGCTTTATCCTTGTGGCAGACAATTCCATTGTGCCAGAGGTCTGGAGCTGTTGAACATGATCCTCATCCAGAGCTATAAGTGACCTTTAGGTATCTTAGGGGTCACAGTGTTCAGTACGATGAAAGTAAGGATTGAGACTTTGAATCTGACCTGATCTCCTATGGGCAATAAGTACAGTGAAGAGTAGACAAGTTTCATATGTTCAATGCAGACCTTGTTGCTGAGCTGCTGCATTCTGTACTTGGGAGTTTCCAGAAAGCTGATGACTTAGTGTATAGACAGATTGCATTACTGTAGCATAGTCAGATGACAGAAGTGTGCATTACCAAGGATACATCATCGTCCACAAGGAAAAACTGTGGTAGAACATCAGATGCTGCTGCTGTAGGATTAATTATCTTGGTGTAAATAACTATCTATAATCTGAGATTCATGATTATTTCTATTGCAAGTTATTTTTTGAACAGATGTGAACAGACTATATTTGCATGGAATATAAATATTGGGACAAAATGAGTGACATTACACTCTAAATGAAATATCCAATAATCAGCAGAAAATTGGGGACAAATTCCTCTCAGTATCTATTTTCTATTTTTGTTATTAAAATAGTTACTGAAGAACCGTAAGTGTTCAAAGACAAGCATATGGCTAGATGGGACACCCAAATTACCAAGTTACACAGAAACCACACTTTTAAAACCCAACAGCACTGAATCAGTCTTAAGCTTTCTGAAAATGATAAAACTGAATAGAATTCAGTTTATGGTGTAGATCTTTGGATGAGACCTTAAAAACACAAATCCTAACTAGCTGTTGTAGACGTTCAAACAAGGAGAAGGACCCACGAATTCTCAAATTCCACTTCTCGAGAAAGGCAAGGTGAGAAACCAGACCTCTGCCTCTCTAAGCCCCCCTGAAGAAATAAGGTTGGAAACTAGGCCCACACCTTCATCTCTATTCCCAATCATGAACAAGGGTGGGGATCAGACTGATACCTTCTTCTCTATTCCTTTTTCTTGAAGAAGCAGGGTATTACACCCATCTTCTCCTCCGTTCCACGCCTGAAAGATGGATGGCTTACATTGCCAATTTCTCTTTTGTCCCCAATGCTGTAAAAAGGACAGGAAACTGGTCCCTGGCCTTTTCCTCTGGTTCTGATGATGTGACATAACAGCCGGTGAAGATGCAATTTTGTGTGGTCCCATTTAGGCCATTATCAAAGGCTGACTGATAGATTTAGGGACTCAGACATGCTTCCACTGCAGGAGCTTCAGGACTGGTGGCAGTTGGTCCAGCAGATTCCACCCTGCTTCCACCCTCACATCACAGCAGCAAGCACCGGGGCAAAGGCTTGGTGAGTCTACCTGGTACAAACATGTTCCCTTTCCCAACAGCTGTGACCCATGACAGGTGCTTCAACGGCCTGGGTACTAGCAGTGCAACAGTGGTGGATGGTGCCACCCTTTTAAATGAGGCCTGAGAGAAAAAATCATCATGCTTCTCAGGAACTCTCCCTTATCTTGCTGCCAAGCCTAAATGGCGAAGTGAACTAGCAATGGGAACCACTCGCCACAAGGAAGCTATGGAAGGGAGGAGCGCGCCAAAAGAGACACCATTCCAGTTCACCAACGTCCCAGCTTTTCTTTCCTGCGCCACACAGTCGCCCCTCCTCCCATATTTATAACCTGCCTTACGCATTGATTGGCCGCGGCGGGCGGGACGCTGGCCACGCCCCTTTCCCAGCTGCGGCGCCGCCGCCATGTTGGCGGGGGGGCAAGAGGGGAGGGGACGGGAGGAGTTGCCATAAAGTGAGCCGAAGAGCGGCGCGCCGCGGAGTGCGGTAGAGGCTAGCGGGCGGTGCATGGAGCTTGGGAAGGGGTGGTTCAGTAGGTGAAGCAGAGAAAGGAACAGTGGCTGCTGCTCAGTTGTTTCCTTGCCGTAGGGTTCAATGGCGGATGCCGTGGTTACCGGCGCTGGCGAGATAGAGCCGGAGCAGCTTCAGCGGACGGAGAAAAGCGACCGGGGCCTCCTCGGTGTGGAGAGCAGCGGCGCAGCAGCAGAGGACAACACACAAAATGGCGGCCGCTGTGATAGCAGTAGCGCCGAGGAGGCGCTGCTGGTGGCTGCTACGGAGGATAAGGCCCCCCCAAATCTCAGCAGCAGCCAGCGCAAGATCAGCGTTTCCACGGCACATGAGCTGCAGCAACCACAGCCCAGCGACGTGGTGGGGGGGCCATCCCCTCTCCCCAAGCCCCCCGAAGATCTGCCTATTAGGAGGAATTTTCAGATCCCCAGGAAGAACAGAGAAAAGAAAGGTTGTTCCCCCCCTCCCTTCTTCTCACCCTCACCTCCTCTTCATCTTATTAATTAGGGAGGCTCTTTATACACTTCTCACAGCTGCATGCAAAATCTTGCGGGTGTGGAGGAGGCTGTGGAATGGCTCGGACTAGAAAGGCTTTTGGGGATGAGAGTTTAGTGCCACAGAAGCATTTATAGTCTCCTTTTTGCGTGAGGAAAAAAAGGTGCAGCTTGAATTTGAAAGGGTTGCTTAAAAGTGGAAAAGGCTGGATTTGATTAGGGTGGGCTTGGAAATGGTTTATCACAGCTCCACTTCTGAGGCACGCGCGCGCACACACAGCCAAGATGGTTCTTTGTGGGGGACACACACGGACATACAGAGAAGATGGTTCTTTTCTTTCTCTCTCTTCCCTCTCTGCAGGAGACAAGTGCATCCATATTTAGATTGAGCTGGTAAACACATTGTACGTTTCTACTTCAGAGACACATGCAGAGAAGATGTCTCTTCTTTCCCTACCCATTGAAAGCTTGTGTGTGTCTCCATCTCTTTGCAGGAGAGAAGTGTACATCCCACATTCATGTGCTTCACACTGGAAATGTTACTTTTTGAGGCTCCTGTTTTTTAAAATGGATCTTCCTCTGAAAGCCAGTGTTATCTCTCTCATTTTCTGGGAGACTATTAATTTCTGATTGCTTTTATTTTGTTAATTAACCAAGAAGATTTACTTATTTTGTATCTTTTTTCCAAAGTTACCCCTTTCTTGCCCTTCTCCAGTAGCAGAACAGAGGTCATTAACAAAACAGTTACCACTGCAAGGCATTTTAATATAGGGTTTTCATCTTTCAAAGAAGCTGTTTAACTTTTGTAACTCTCTTTAAAAATTTGATCTATAAGGAGGAAGTGAAGGTAGGTTTGTTTATTCCCTTTCTCCTTCCCATTTTGGAGCTGGCAGTAATTCTCTTGGAAATACAAATGTGGATATGAAGCTAGCACAGGCTATTGTAAAAAGGACGAGATTGACTTAAAATAATGATGTTCTGTCCTCCTTGATGTTCATCTGATAGAAAAGTGTCTGGATAAAACATGGCTTCTCTTGTTTCAGATATCCCAGGGGCAAGTGTGATTGTTTTAACCAGAGAGTTATAGAAACAAATCCAGAGGCATTCAGTCCATCATACAGATTTTTAAACTACCTGCCTAGCAATTGGTTCCATTGTGAATCTGGATAAACCTAAAATATATAATCTCTAACTGGAAAACACCTTCTAGAAGATCATGTAGTACATCGCCTGCCTGTGCAGGATTTCCTGCAGTATATGCTTTTGACTCCTTTAGCATTTTAAATATCTTGAGTGTTAAGGCTTCTGTCACTTCTTTTGGGTTGGAGGGGAGACTGTTCTGATCTAACTCGTTCCAAATGACTTGTTAACATCAAGACTATTTGGCGTGTTCTCATGGATTTACTCTTTGGTGTATTAGAATTTCTTCTTTAAAATACTGTCCAAAGAGGTCTCGGTTTTAAATACTACTTACTATTTAAGAATCTTTTGGAAACTTGAAACATTTCTTTCCATTCTATCATATACATATGCTGATGTATTGTTCATGAGTGCTTGGCTTTTGCCATAACCATGCCATACCATTATGTGCTAGGATATCATTACTTATCACATACTATAACAAAATTGGGCTAGATGGGTAATTGGATGGAAGACTTCCAGAGAGAACTTGGGTGTTGCAGTAAAAGTTAATGATGAACTGGGAAGTTGTGGTATTAAATCAATACTAAAGCAGTGCCCCAGTTTAATGCCAGAGTGCTGGTTCACTGTTGGCAATTTGGTCTTCTGGATGAGTTCTGGAACCAAGGCATCTCTTTCTTCCCCCAAGCACTTATGGCTAATAAAGAAGACATCTCTTCTTGGAAAGGTAGGGATGTTGATATTGCCGCCCTGTCCAAATTCCAAACTTAGGAACACTAAGCAACGCTGACCAAAAAAAAAAAAAAAAATCCTTTTGCAACTTCCAATGGAAGTTATTCTTGACCACTTGTCTAGAAGGATCTTGTAGCATTGCTGGTGCAGAATGACTGCTGTGTTCCACCCATGAGGTGGCTGCTTTTCAGTTGTGGGAGACTGATCCCTGATATACAACCTATAAAGCTCTTTGTGCTCCTGCATGATGAAAGCAGTATATCAGTGTAAGTCATAACTATATTTTCTTTTACATTACATTTTTAAAAACATTGAAACCTATTCTACTTTGGGGACAGTTTTTAAATAACTGTGAGGCAATTTAAAAACTGTACATGGAATTTGCAGAAACAGGTAAATCCTGGGTCTACGAGCTTCTTCAATGTCTGAAGCAAGAATAGGTGTTTCTTGAATGACAACTAGAAATAAATGGAAACATGGTATCAAGGCTAAGCCTACGTCTAGAGAGTTATAGAAAATGTTTTGAGTTCAACTGAACAAATCAGCGATGGAACTAATTGAGGGATTATATAATGAAGCTCTTTCTATTGATTCTCTGCAGGAATCTAACAGGAGGGTGGGGCTTTATAAACTGTCATTAAATGGCAAGAGGCGTGTTTTTATTTACTTGCTTTCCCTTTTCCATAGAGACGTGCTTCCATAGGGAGCATGACATTAAATGTTTATAAGCAGGAAAGATTGAATTTATTTTGATTTGAGGATTTGGTCTATTTTATGGTGTCTAGATTACACAAGGCACTAATTGCAATAGCCCAGTTTCCTGTTTTGTTCATAAACTCTGTGGCCTGCTGCCATACCACCATCTCATATGACTTAGCCGTGTCTTGCAAGCTGTCCACCTTGATCCTGGCCATTCCTTTGAGAGACCTTTCACCGAAATGTAATGGGGAAGGGGAAGGTGCACAAGAAATGATGCTGGTACCAGTGTCTTCCTTTGGACACTCATAAAAGCAGTTAAGTACGTGCTTGAGTAGTCCCACTGATTGTAGTCCCACTGATGCTTAAAGATAAGCACATGCTTGAGTACCTTCCTGAATTGTCACTTGGTAAGGTGCCACAGCTGTTTCTGTCTAGATGCAAAATCAAGTCTTGCTTGTCATTAAAAATTCCATGGCACTTGTAAGTGCTGGGTTGTTGGCCAAACTCTAGTTCAAGTGAGGATGTCTTTTTGCTTACTTATATTATCTAATATATCATTTGATATGTATTTTTCCATTATTCTTCCTAAACTTTTGAAAATGGTGGTTCAGTGCTATTCACCATCAACAGTCCCCACCCTAGGGGATTAAGTGATTCCCTGAATTTGTAAACTGCTTCCATACATTTCAGGGTGAAAGATATTACAATAATACAAGGTCACGCCTTATAAATAAATCATTTTGAGGTCCCATTTTATCAGCACAGATCTGTCTTTATGATCTAGCACTAGGAAACCATGATTTCAAGAAAATGGTATTGTTCATATTTTGGTGGCAAAAACATTTCATTCCTAAAGAACATTATCATCCAGCTAATTTTCCTGTTTTATGAAAAGGAAAATGCTTTGTATTCCTGGAAACCTGAAGTAAAGCTTACTTTATGTGAAGAAAGTCAATATTCCCCAAGAAAACAGCATTATCTTCCTGATTTAGTGGATGTCTCTAATAATCATAAAAACCAAAGGAACCTGTAAATTTAATCTGATCATGTTTACTGAGAATCATATATTGCCTTTGAACTGGAAGTTGACTAACAGTGCTGTCTCAGTATTGAAAATGATGCCTGGCTGTACAGTATAGACAGTCAAGCACCAATATCTGTTTTCAAACATTAAAGTGACATTGCCTATATATTTTCATTCTGTGTAACAAAATGACTATTATACTAATACTGGTAGAGCTTATATGCAAGTATAGTGAAATCTCCTTTGTACTTCAAACAAAATTTCACAAATCCTATAGCATAGTTCCTGAATGTCCTGAAGGCCATTATAAATTAAACTTCTCATTTCCATAACTGCATGCAGCTAACTTCACACAAACTGGAAAATGGACAGTAGAAACAGGCCAGGTATTTTTCTAATCCCGGTGACTTTCTAGGTCATTGTACGTTTCTTCCTGAACTCCTACAAGAATAAAAATGCCCCATGAATGCCTGTAAAATCTTAAAGTATGTGCACATATTGCAGGATATAGTGATGGTTATGAAGAAAAAATACTTGTGTGTTTATCTCCTAAATATATAATAATATAGACAATATTATCCTGGAACTGCAATTCTATAGTTATAATTACTACTTGGTTGGAACCAAAAAATTGACATCGTGTTGTCTGAGTATTCAATTGGTGGTTCTGAAGATATGTGCTTCCTGAACTGTATTAAAATACCTTCTATGTCTTAGGTTTAAGGCCTAAGCAACAGGTGATGTGTACAGAAATATAGTGTTCCCTGATCTACCTCAAATGTTCTTTCCTTCTCCTTAAAAAAAACAACCTCGCAAAATCAAGATTTTTTTAAAATTTATTGTTGACTGGGTTTTTGCTGGCTGAAGTCAAGATTGTTGAATGACTATTTCTTTTCCTTCCCTCCCCCCCCCCCACCCCTATAATTAGCTTTTTAAAAAAGAAAATCAAACAAAAAAAACCCTACAAATTCCATCTAAACAGTTCAGTCTAACTACTATTTTGGCAGCTGGGGAGGTAGGGCTGTAAGAGCCCCTCTGTTTGATGTAGGCTATGAGAGGATTGCTTTTTGCGTTGGGGTGATATTTCTATAGGCCTGGTAAACCAACTTTAACAGAAAAAAGGTTTTTTGGTTTTTAAAAAATACAAAAGCCAAAGGCCATTGATCGTTAAATCTTTTCCAGTACCTTAAACATTAAGAAGTAACAACAAACAAAATTACATAATTTTACTTTTTTCTGTGTTTTACATGTGAACAGGCAAAATTTGCTGTATAATGAAACTTGTGGATTTTAGACGGTATCACCAAAAGACATACCATAAAGTTTTTGCTACTTATTTGAATTGATGAAATCAAATTATATACAGAATGTATGAGATACTTCATTGAACTTCTTTCCCCCTTAGGTGAAATGCATAATTCATGTTTTAAAGCACCTTAAAGTCAGAACTTTAGGTCCAAGATATTAAAAAGTCGAGTGACATTTAGGTGTCTAGTTTTAAGACCTTTTAAAGGGGCTTAAACTTTTCCAGAAGTTAAATGTTCAATACTTTTTGAAAATCCAAGGCTGCTTTAAGGGGTCTCAAATTGGGCTCCTAAAAAGCTCTATTCATTTCTGAATATATTGTCCATGGATCTTTATTTAGTTCAGAGATGGTATCAACTCTGACTAACTATATTTCTTGTGATAGACATAATAAAATTTCATCTAATGTGAAGAAACCCCAGTACTTTCAAAACCTATCCTTGAGCAACAGCTATGCATGTCTTTCTCTGCATATTAAGTACTATCACCCAAGAAATTAAAAAAACAAACAAACAGATCTTGGTTATTACCAGAGCTCTAGACTATATACTCTACCATAGTTCAAGGGATTAGGTGGGTATAGTGCACCAATCCATGACACTGTTGCCATACACAAAACTGTTCGATGTCTAGTTGTCAATAATACATTATTCCTCATAGAAGAAAATGAAGAATAGGCTTGCAAAGAAACTAAATTTTGGAGAATTGTTGATCTTCATAAAATTGTTCATAATACAGGGTCTAAGAAAACAAAAACAGGTAACATCATTAATAATGGCTGAACAGAACTTTAACAGCAGACAGGACCTCACCATAAGCAGTAATGTGCCTTTTACAGTCTTGCATTGAAGAAGTAGACTGTATACTACTACTATGTGACCACTCTTTCATATATAATATTGCAAGTCCTGTGAACCATATACATAATATTGAGCATCCAGGGTAACTTTTTTTTTTTTTCCCAAGCTTACAGAAATTCAACAACAGCCATAGTAACATAACAGGACAACCAATTCAAATCACTGCTATTTTCACTACAAAAGTTTGAAAAATTATTTTTTAGATGCTCTGAATAGAAATTCTGAATGGTCAAAGTGCGATACAGTCTATAGTGAAACTGTTTCCAGCATAATTTATTGAAATGAGTGCATGTAGATGCTGTATAAATGCAGAATTACTGCAGTCTTAAATCATATTTCTGTTGCTCAAATTACTTCTTAAAAACTTTGACACAAACAGGTTTATTTGTAGGTAATGTTGTGGAAATTTTCCAATACTTTGTAACCTTTCTTAATCTTATAAAAACAGCTCTAATATACTTAAACAGCAAAAAACGTGTTCTCTAGATCTGGAGAAATCAAGATATAGCTAAGATGATAATCTGATATTTTGTAAGACTGCTGCTGTAATCGATCTTTCTTTACGAAAGGAAAAAACTGTTATCCTGACTTTCCTCTGTGTTCCTTCTCTGTGCTTGGTTGGGTGTGGTATTTTGCGTCTGGTGACCTTTTTTCCCCCCTTGTGTCTTGTCTTGAACGAAGATTGTGAGCTATTTGGGTTAGGGACCATTTTATTGTATGTTTGTATGATACCTAGTAAAATAGGCCCTGACCTGGTGGTTGGCTTGAGGTTCTACTGCAGTACATATAATGCACACTATATAGCTAAACTTTGTTATTAATAGGGTTCATAATTAATTAATTAATTGTATATGTATAACAAGTATGTTTTGTGTTACCAGGGCATTGTCTTTTAAATACAAAATACAACTGTATATAATATATACAGCTTTAAGAACGAAGACTTATGCCTCTGTTGCAAGATGACTCAGTTTCAGTAATGAGTTAATCCTATTTTTACTGATTTTTTTTTTTTTGTTAAATTATTTTTTAATATCCATGCTAAATTTAACTCTGAAAGAAGGCCTAGTGTATGGTTTGGCTGGCCTTAGATAACCATGGCAATGACTTAATACTGCGTAAAGAAACAAATCATGACCCGCCTCCTGCATCTAGTAGTTCCTTCCGAGAGGGGTCTGATGACTGGACGCCACTGCAAAGCAAACTGTTGGCTCATTAGTCTTTTTCCACTATATAGCTTTAAGTCTCAATCTTACAAGATAAGTAAGACGTGCAACATTTAGTGTTTTCAGTTTCCATTAAGCTGAACCCAATTGCATGACCATACATGCAGTAATAGATCCTGTCCTTTTCTTCTAATTGGCTGTTATCCACAAGCTTTTACTAGCTGTTGATCAAGCTGTTCTTGTCACTTGGAGCCTCTGTAGTGTCCCTGTTTAATTTTGTGGACCTCCCACCCCTTTAAAAACCATGCACATGCGCACACCATTATCCAGTCTTGTGTAATCTTTGACATCCTTAAATCACGCCTTGCGGTTTTGTTAAATGTTTTATACTGTACCTGTAGCCACATTTGTTTTTGTAATTCCTTTAGAATTTCTGTGCCTCCTGAACTTTTAGAGCAGGAGGCAGGCAGTAATAGAAAGGGCAAAAGGATTGTTTTGAAGGTATCTGGCAGATCTGTTTACAAACTGAACTCTGGTACCCTGCTAGAATAAAGCTTTACTTCTGTACATCTTAAAAAGCTGTATAGGGAAGAAACCTGGCACATGGTGCTTCAGATCTCTTAGGAGTGCAACTTAACTTTTTTGCAGCTTAGTTGCTGCCCATCCTGGGCTCCTCTCTGCAAATCAGTGCTTCGGTTTTGCTGCTCCATGCTGCGTAGTTAAAATGGTGGATGGGGATGGAGCTGAGGGGTTGAAAGATAAACCCGAACCAAGGAGCCGGCTACACAAATTTAGGCGGCAGCTTGGCAAAAAAGTAAATTTGAAGTGGCCATCTTTGGGACTGCATAGTTACATTATTTAAAGGACCTGAGTTATCTTGGGGGATTTCTTAAACTAGAGCTTGAACACACATAGATGACCCTATATTGTCCCTTCTGATAATAGCCATTCATTGTCAAGGTGAGTAGGCTAAATATTGACCAAAAAATTGATGTTCAAGTGTCTGGAGAAAACTGAGAGGCTGCAACCAGAAACTACTACATTCTTGCAATAACAAATTGTTCTGTCTAACGGCATATTACAGCTTTTTGCAACGTATGTTTGCTACTTTCTTGGGAGTATGTTGAAATTACAATAGTGTATTTCCCTTGCAAAGCTCCTGTAAACTAAGATGACAACTTGCTCAAAAGTAAATATCAGTAGGAGATGAAGAAATGTTGCTACCGTCCATGACTGTGATACTGCTAAGCCTAAATTTCACAATTCTGAGACAGTTTTTAATAAAAAATATCTAAAACGAATCAAGCCATAAAACTAAATAGGGTTTTTCTCTTGAGCTTATAAAACTAATAGTGAAATGAAAATACTGGGAATTTTTCAAATGTATATTGATACTAATTTTCTTCTCTCTGTGTAGCCCTATTTCAGCCAGTAACTATGGGCTCTCGAGAGTTTGAAGACGTTGTGAAAATTTTGCATTCATCTTACTTGGAGTCAGGTTCAGTGGCCAATTTCAATTACAAAAGAGCCAGCTTAATCCATAGTGAGCTGTTGGAAAAGGAGGTGAGTACCTACAGCTTGCCTTTTATGAAACAGTGTATAAGCTATCAACTTTTTTAGAGGTTTTGCCTAGCTCCTTCATTTACTTGAAGCCAAACTGTTTCATATGCACAAATGTTGGATCCTTGTGTTCCATACTGGGTTCTCTAAGACACTGCATGTGACTTCCCATATTTGAATGAGTTTGCTATACTTAAATGAATAGCACTACCTGAATAATTCAGTAAGCTTTTAAATTCAAGATAATTAAATTAGGGCTATTTCAAAATATGATTCATACTGATTTACAATGTGAAATATGAAGAAATATTGTTTACAAATCATACTACTAGTCTTTCCTCTTGGAAGTTCTTGTTACTAGCAAAATTAACCATATTTGCAATAGATGATTATATAGCAGAGATCTTTGGGGAAGGGGTTACTTGTGCCCTTTTCTTTGTTCCCTGCCAAAAAAAGTGGGCTTGCTCATTTGATCTTGCTGCCTCCAAGATGAGGGAAATGGATGGGGTGTCATGTTTCTGGCTGTGTATGTTACCATTTCTATTATGGAGGGCCACTTGACCAATCTGCCTGGCTTTGTTTTTCTTCTGAATAAAACAGACTGGCTGCTCTGAATATTACTTGAACCGAAGTAAACTCAAAATTTAACACTAACGCTATATGAAGTTACTGATAGAGCTGTGACACTTTTTCTGTATATTTCTCTAGAGCAGTGTTTCTCAATTGGTGTTAGTCAAATTCAACTTCCTGCAAGCCAGGTGGCACTTGATTGAGACAATACTAGTTTCTTCAATGCACGTATTAAGACTTTGTTTGATAATAGTTCACAGAAAAACGCAGAGAACTGAAATGCGATGGTCGCCTAGAAAAAGAGCTCGTAGAATCTTACGCGTTTCTGATGGTTGATCGACCTCAGGTGAGAAGAGACATAGGCTTTATAAAATAAGGTTGCTTTTTTAGCATTTTTTCTTGTTACTGGTTAGAAAGGTCTTTCAAACAATTGTTTGATGACTTTATGATTCATTAACAACTGCTGTATGTTCTGCATCTGCAGAGTTCAGCACAAGGGAGCCATAGAAATAAGGGAAGAGGGATTTTGTTGAACTGTGATCTGTTATTCAGTGACATTAATGGGATCCCAGTTACAAATGTTTAATTTTCTTAATTTTTTTGTCTCATACCTCTTAGGTTTATGCTTATAGAACCAAAAAAAAAAAAAAAAAAAAAGCATTCTTAATTTTACTTATAGTGTTTAACTCTTTGGCTGTTTTTGAGATGTTGGAGCATGTATATTGAACAAGGGTATTGCTTTGCTTGATCTTTTTTGAGACGTTTTGGGGGGATTCTTGGATAACTTGTACTGCTTTTCTCTTGACATTAACACAAGGGAGACCCCTGAAAACTGTTGTGTGAAATGTTGGCTAGTTGGGACTATTGCAGTGAGTCCCTTCTTTCTGATGTGGAGACAAGGAAAGTTTAAAAAAAAAAACAAAAAAAAAAAAACAAAAAAAAACCCACCTTACCTTCATGCTGCTTTCTGGGGTATATATCCTTTATGATCAAGACTTGCTCTGAATATTTTTAGATGTGTATAGTCTTCCTCAGTGGGGCTGTATATCTCCAAGAGCCGTATATAACCTGCAGTATTTGCAGTCAGGATGTTACAGGAAAGTCACCCTATTGGATGGGCCCCTTCTGTTGCCACCTTATAAAGGCTGGAGGAAGAAAATATTCTGTATTCTCTTTATTTTTTTGATACAGACTGAAGTCTTCAAAATGTAGTTATTTTACCTTCAGGTGTGTAGTTGTAGATCAAGCACATCTTACTTCCTTAAATTTTTTAGGTGGCTATGGTTAAGTTATATAGACCTGTTTCTATAAACACATTGCCTCCACAGCATACATAACTGTCCACATTTGGCATGTATTAATCTTCATGCCCTAACAGTTGTTCAGTTAACACAAGGTACAATTATAATTGAGATTACACTAATTGTGTATCAAGTGTTTGACATAGAATAGAATTTAGAACGTGTATTCATAAAAAGGAGAGGTTTAATAAATTGCCTGTTGCGCTCATATTCTAATTTTACTTTAAAAATGTGTATGCATCTAAAATTAGATAAATTTGTTTAATTCAGGTTCAAAATATATGTGAGAAGGGTCTACAGGTGGGCCATTCCAAAATAACAATTCTTGGCAGTCCTTCCATGGGTAACTATCTCCTGTTTCTTTTCTTTGTATATATTTACATCATTACAGTATGATATTTCCAATACGGATAATGTGATACAACTTTAAACCTATTGACCCTGTTATATAATTTCCCAAAATTAGCACTTACACTGTGGAAAAATCCGACACAGCTGGTTTCAGGAAATGACCTTGGATTCAGGAGCAGTACAATTTTTACAAATACTTGAATTAAAAATCAAAATTAAGCTGGTCTTTAAAATGGCTTTCACAAAATTAAGATTGCATTACCTAATTACCGAATTTCAGGGAATGTTCTAGGCATCCATAGGCAGAATCCTATTGACTTTTTGTGGACAATTGGAAAACCCCAGATTGGGGTGGGGGAGAGGAAGGGAGCACACTGAGCCCCTGCCATTTGTTTAACTTGAAGTTGCAGTTCTGTACTCTTCTGGTTGTGTGTACATCAAAGAACTGGCTGATGTCACCCATTAACATCTTCCAGCATAACAATACACCCAGCTCAGCTCTGCCTCCCAGTTGAGTTTAACATTTTAGCATCCTGAATAGTTATCCTCCCACACTGAAGGAAGACCCAGGGGATAGAGGAAAGGGGAAAAGAGCTGCAGAGGCTGACACCTGATCTCTGCAGGCACAAATGGGGGTGGGGGAGAGCCAGTGGCGCAAAGGCCCTGCGCCAGGATTGCAAGGAGGAGGATGAGACCCTGGATCGTGGCAGAGCCCACCCCACAACTGAACAGTTCCTGCCCACGGGTGACTCCAACACTCCTGGCTGGTGAGTGGGGCCAGTGATACCCGATTCCCATAGGCACAAGGTGTTGTAAAGGCTGGAATCCTGGCTTTGGAGAAGACCCCTCCCCTCAGCCCCAGCCAGGACTTTGAGGAGGACTTGTCATCCCTAACTGTGGGGGAAGCCATCCAGCAGCTGAACCACTCCCTCCCCAGGCATCCAGCCATTCAGCAGTGGAATGGCCTCCCTACAGCCAGGGACTTGCTGTCCTCACAACCCTGGGGAGTCTCTGCAATGCCACAGCAGGACCCACCCTTCCCTATACTTTGTACCTTCAGGGATCAGGTGTCCCAGACTTGTGGCTATGTAGGGAGCTCTGTATGGTTCCGCTGTCAGGGCCTTGCTCGGTCACTCACCAGCCAGAGTGTGGGAGCTGTCCCCAGGCAGGAACTGTTCAGCAGTAGGGTGGCCTCCTCCACATCAGGGGCTCATTGTCGTCCTTGCAGTCCTGGCTGGGGGCCTCTACTGTGCTGGGCTGGGATGATTGAAAACACTTCCACACTTGTCCCTTTGTATCTTGGGCTTTGTAGTGGCACAGGGAGCCCCCTGCAGCCTTACTGTCAGTGCTGCCCTAACTCAACCCTAAAATAAAAATCTGTTTAAAAAAAAAAAAAAATCAATGAAATGGCCGGGGGAGATAAAAATCAAATTCTGCCAAGCCTAACTGTGGAATGTTGCCTACAATCTAATATGATAGCATGAAAGGTGACTGAACACAGTGCTATCTGCCTTGCTTCACATGAGGCATTTAGGCTGTTTGCTCTTCCCTGTAACTACAAAATTGTTACAATTGTACTGAATTGGTACTTATAGTCTTATAGAAATGGCTAGCGCTTTTGTCATGCTAATTTATCTCAAGTATAACATTTTAATGTTCAGAACCTTCATTCTCTTAACTTTGTATTCCACCTTCTTCATCAGGTGTGTATCTCTCCAGGTATGCTGATTTATTACAGGCTAATCCCCTGGAAGTTGGAGCAACAGGTGACGTGATTATTTTTAAAATAATAAAGGTAACTTCTATTCTTAGCTTTTATCTTCAAAGGCTGCATTTCTTATTTTTGAAGTTTTCTTGCCTTTATTGGTTTGTTACAGAGTTCTGCTGCTTGTTTGTTTTTGAAGGGTATTTGAAATTATACAAGGCTCTGTAGTAGGAAGAAAATATCTAACCATTTTTATTTAAAAGCATATATTCATTTTAATAAACCATGACTTAGTTGTTTCGCTGGATACATGCAGATTTAACTGGTTTGTTTTTTTGTTCCTTCAGCTTTGCTTTTTCTTCAAAAAGATGGAATGAGAATGAGCTTTTTTTTTAATACTTTTAGCTAATGTCAGTTAGCTCACTCTTACAGTACTGTTGCACTTTATCTGTAGCTGCTCTAACAATTGGTATAATTAAGAATTTAACCCTGCAGTTCTTTTTTTCCTTTATAGGGAAAAATGAAAAGCATATATGACCACATGGGTGTGAAAACAATGGAATCAACAGTTAAAAGTGCATTAGATCCAACACCAAAGCATGAGTGCCATGTTTCAAAGAATGCTAATAAAGTAAATTCCTTGTTGGCTTACAGAGCGTATGAGCTTACTCAGGTAGGAGAGTGGCTTTATTTATATATTTGTATGTATGAAAAGAAAGCATGGTGTAGTAGTGTTACAGATGTAAACACTTCAGACAGTCACATATGAGATTACTTAATCACTTACTGTGCAAGTAAAATATTTGCCTGTTCTAAAACGTTATATGTATCTCAATATAGTTTTTCATTCTGTTTGTAACTAAAACATTTTAAGTGGTCCTGTATCCCTTCTCTAAGTCCACAGTAAGTTTCTCCTTTTCTAAAATATTA
The DNA here is from genome assembly GCF_026122565.2 of Emydura macquarii macquarii. Lineage (NCBI taxonomy): Eukaryota > Metazoa > Chordata > Testudines > Chelidae > Emydura > Emydura macquarii. The sequence goes on along the minus strand of NW_027131105.1, from coordinate 11,489,875 downwards.
TCTTTGAGTATGTGTCATTGTGGATTTTACTGTAGGTGAGCATGCACCTCTTACGTATAGGAACAAAGTGGCTTCTTAATTTTTAAATAGGAGTGTCTGGGTCAGTGCATGTGCACTGTGTCATCTCATGCTCCTGTATGAGGGCATGCCCTCTCCTTCCTCAGTTTCCTCTTACCGCCCATGGCAGTGAGATGGAACTTGCTGAGTTCCGACCCCACTGCTAGTTCTTAGCTCAGGCTAAAATTTTTCAGAAATCTTCCACTACTTCTGAATTTCCAAGGACTGATTCAGACTCTACTGGTGAGAAACTCCCCGCCCCAGCACTCTGTACAGGGCTCTGTAACATGGCAGACACTAAATCTGCCAACTTATTCATCCTGTGGTGGACTTATCCCTCTGAAAGATGGACGTAGGAAGTCTCTCTTAGTGTGTGGTGTTTTTGTTTTTAAATCTTATATTCCAAGCCGATGCTTGGTGTGCTTGTCATTATCTGCTAGAATGAGCTTCAGCCTCATGATTTGCATTGTCTAGTTCAGTCTCTGAACACCCATTTATCACTCAGGATTCATCACCATTTCATTTGGGGCTCCTCCACTGCTCTAAGAGAAGGGTGATGAAGTGGATTTTCACTCCATCCATTTAGCCTCTTCAGTCTTAGTGCAGGGTTCTCTTTTATAGGAACCCGTTCTCTGCAGACCACAGAAGTAGGAAAGACTCTAGGACAAGAAATAACAAGTGGTAGGAGAAACATTGGGTGCCATTCTCTTTTCCTGTATGTAACACCCTGTAACAACCTCTCCCTATGAACATGCTGGGGTACCTTGGCTGTTACAGACAGCAGTTTTCTAGGGCTCTGAGCCTAGCCTGCTGGAATTGGGGGGAGATGGTCTACTATCTCAGAGCATTTCCCCAACTGGTCGGACACTTGAGGAACAAGAAGCTAGAGCAGATGATGAGGCTACTTCTCAAACCACTATCTCCTGGCCATCACTTAATGAAACTGTAATGCCTGTCCAACATTTGTGGCTGATGACTTTAAGCAGCTTCAAAACCTCATCAATCGCACGGCAGACTCCTTGTCCTCTCTGAGTGGTATCTGAAAGGAATCACAACATAGGTTATTGAATGTCCTCCAACTGGCAGCACTGAACAGTCAGTGAGGTGATATTGGATCCCACGAGGACAGTTTGGCAGACTCTAGCAACAGTACCACCAACTTGCAAGAGGTCTGATAAAGGACTCTGAATTTTTGTTTTCCATCCCTCTCCTAATTTGCTGGTATTGGAGGCAGTAAATGATCAGGGAAAACAGCATCATTCCAAGGTGACCCTATAGTTCTAATCATAGAAGTGTCTTGATCTTTTTGAGCAGAAGTGTTATTTATCAATGACTCTCTGATTTTTAGATCTCTAATTAACAGGCCCTCCTGTCCAAACACAGTCACATGAACTACACAAAATTTAAGCATTTATTGAGAACCTTCCTCTGGAACAAAGAGTAATTTCAAGCTGTCAGTGCCAAAGGACAATTATTAGCCCAGACATCTCTCCAAGTGCCCATGGATGCTGCAGACCCTGTGGCCCATTTAGTCTTCTGGAGGGTAATCCTGCTTGGGGCATCCTGGCTTCAGCTGTCCGGTTTCCCAAGAGAGGTCAAGAGTATGGTGAAGGACCTTCCCTTTGTGGGGCTTAAGTTGTTTACAGAGAACACAGACAAGTCCCTCCATATGCTGAAAGACTCCAAAAACCACTCTGCAGTTGCTTGGAATTTATACCATGGGAGCAAGAGAGAGCCTAGTAGATCACACACTGCCTAGGGATCCCACCAGAAACAATTTTCCAGGTTCTAGAGACCCACATAACCCACTAGAAAGAAGCACAGTTTCCAGAGGAAGAGAACCATAAACCATCTGGTTCAAGTATACAAGTAGCTTCCTCAAAGCACCAGTTTTGATGGGTTGACTGAGGGTGTGAAGCCTCCTCTCTCTAGCCTTTCAGCTACAACAGTTTGTCTTCCTGCCTCCCCCCATTTGGAAGGCAGCTCTCCCACTTCTGACATGCATGGGACTGGAATACCACAGACAAATAGGTTTTGGAGATTGTTACATTGGGCTATGCCATCCCCTTCACATCCCCCTTCTCTTTTCCTCTTCGGGACCCCTCTCATGAGCTCATAACCTCTGGTCCTTGTCCTGCCTGATCTTGTTCATCTTTAGAGTCCAAGCTATTGAGGAAAATACATAATTACAGGCCCATTTGTCTAAGGAAGGAGAAAGGCATCTGCTGAAGATAGTAGGCTTGGTGTCTCCCCCCCCGCCTCGACCCTACCACCACACTCCTCCCAAACAGAACAGACAATACTTCCTATTTGTGGAAGAGGCAAAGATAGCCATCTCCAGACATTCCCACATTCGGAATAAGTCATCTAGGATCTGTGGGTCTAGCTCTCTTTCATAGTCCTGGGAGTAGTGTCTGCTGAGAACATTCGCCATGATGTTTTGTATTCCAGGGAGGTGCATTACTGAAATGTGAATACAATGGGCTATGCCCCAATTCCATATCTTTAGTGCTTCAGCACACAGAGAGATGTGTCTCTGTCCCACTGGTTAATATCAAACATGCAAGCCTCTTTGTCCATCAAAATCTTGATAGACTTCCCTTAGAAGTAGAAAATGGAGACAAGCATTTCTGACTACCTCCAGCAGGTTAATGTGGAGACTGGTCTCCTGAGGTTGACCCTGTCCCGAGGACTGTCTGGACACAGATGTGCGCCCCATCTGAGTAGCAGTGCATCCCTTTGTATGGTGACCATTAGTTCTGGCCGAAAAAACACCAGCCCTGACATTGTGGTGATTATTCCATTAATCTAGGGAATCTTTCACCTGGCATGGAACAGAAATTTATTTAATCAAAGCTGTCTGGTGACTAGACTATCCTGAAATACACCTTCGCTGCTTTCGGGGTAACATTGCATGATCTGTGACGAAGGTGCAAGCTGCAATGTGACCCAGAAGCTGCAAACAGAATCCTACTGAGGTCTGAGGGCTCACTTGAATAGTCTTGACGAGGTTTGATAAGGTTATGAATCTGTCCATGGGAAGATAGGCTTTGGCAGTTAGTATATCCAAAGATGTCCCCAACAAAGTATATTTTCCACACAGTGGTCAATGCAGACTTAGACATTGAGCTGAAGGCCTTACTGCAGGCTCAGCGATAGGGTCCTCTGAGTGGCTGACAGCACTTCCCCATAAGACTGACCCTTGAACAGTCAGCTGTTGAGGTATGAGAATACCACAGTTGCTCTAGACAAAGGTTTGCTGCCACCACCGCTAGAACCTTTGAGAACACTCTTGGTAGTTGAGAGACTGAAAAGGAAGCACGTAGTATCGGAAGTGCTCCTGGCCTATCATGAAATGCAAATATCTTCTGTGAGCTGGGTATATCGCAATTTGGAAATGTGTGCCTTGTAGGCTGAGAGTTGAAAAACCAATCCACTGGGTATAATGAAGGCATTGTCGCTGTCAGAGTCACCATCCTGAATTTTTGGGACTTGACAAATTTGTTTAGAATCTTAGATCTAAAATATCGGTCTCCATCCTCTGGTTTTCTTTGGTATGAGGAAGTAACTTAAGTAGAAACTGTTTCCCTGTGTAGACATGGGACAGACAATTGCTCCTAAGCAAAAGAGGGAGTTTGTTTCCTTTCTTAGAGTCTTTATATGGCCAAGACAATCCTGGTATCCTTATCTGTTTTAATTGATTGTTGGACAAGGAGACCGACAATCTTCCATGCTTTGCTTTTCTTCTCAAGATGCGAGCCGCATCCCAACCTAAAGATTCTTCAGCTCAAGGCTTGGCTCCTCGATGGTTGGCTGGAATTGCACTTGAATTTTCTTCAGTTGCGTTTATCCTGGATTACCTGCTACAGCTGAAGAAAACAGGTTTATGAAGTAGTTCAATTGTTCATCTGGCTACAATATCAGCCTTCCATTCTCCAGTGTAAGGGTTCTCAGCGAACTAGTTTAAGATCCTAGACCGGAGCAGGGTCTTTTACTTGAGAGAAGAGTTTCCCCAGTGCTTTAATAAACCTTACAGTTGTGGGGTGAGACTACTGAGAGTTGGGGAAATTGGAGGCTTTGATGGTGGAGCTTCCCTTTACAGTATTTTCAAGGACAAAGTTTCCTTACTTCCACATCCCAAATTCCTTCCTAAGGTATCATCTGAATTTCATCTGAACCAAACCATATGATTTTACACCCCACCATCACCCCCAAACTCTGGTCAGGAAGCTTCTTTCCATACTTCTGATGTCCAGAAGAGCACTGGCTTTCTGTCTCAATAGGACCAAACTGTTTCAGAAGTCTTTCCATTGCAGACAGATCTAAGGGTTCTGCTGTTTCTACTCAGACTGTCAAAAGTGGATTTGGGGATCTATTATCATGGGCTTTGAGGCTGGCAATATCCAGCCTTCTGCTGGGGTTTTGGTCCACTTCACTAGGTCACAATTAACATTTATGTGGTCTTCAATATACACTTTCTCCAAACACTGTGCGTCTTGGTCCATGTCTCTAGAACTGACATGGCAGTGGGCAGTGTAATTCTGTCTTCTGTACTAGACTCTAATTGGAAGCACTGTCCTGAGGATACTGCTCAGAAGTAAACTGAAGTGGAGTAGCCATAGGACACTACTTAAAGAAGAAAATGTTACTCACCCTGTGCAGTGACTATAGTTCAAAATGTGTGTTCCTATGGGTGCTCCACTACTTGCCCTCCTTCCTCTCTGGTTTTTGGAGTTTTCTTGGTGGCACTTTGCAGTAGAGAAGGAACTTAAGAGGTGGTTCACCCATACAGCCCTATATAGCTTCAGTGTGAGGCAGGATGATGTGTAGGGCACATGCATGTGTTAAACAGGCATTGCTAATGAAATCTCTGATTGAAGGCGCATAAGCACCCATAGGGGAACACATCTTAAAGAACTACAGTTACTGCACAGGGTGAATGAGTTTTCCTGTAAATGACTTACATAGCATTACATAAGAACTTGTGATAAAAGAAGAGAGAGAATCCAACTCTGTGGACAGCAGTCAACTCCCTTAAACACAAGACTTTCTCTTCCTGTAGTCCCTAGCCTCATTTATTACACACCTTCAAACTTCTGCGACAAAGGAAGTAAGGGTCCTACAGACAAGTGTCTTGTAGTACACAACCTTGGTTGATCCCTATAGCAGGTTCATCCTGTGTACTGAATAAAGCTGGGTGCCTGCAGGAAAAATAGTATATGATGATGTAATTAAAGACCGTATCATAATACACATGCACACGGAGGCTGAATAAGATTGTATTGGAAACTTTTGATTGCTTGACTTTGCAACATTATTGTTCTGTTAATGTAGTGTTTTAACATATAATTTGGATTGCAAAATGTGTATGAATGTGCATTTTTGTCTGTACTTTAGATACTAGGCTTCATAGAAAATGTTTCTTACAGGTAGTAAAATTAGTTTGTTTTTCAAAATCTAATCTACTATATTCATCTTCAGCATAATTTAATACTTAAAAAGCATTAATTTCTGGATTATTTAAAACTCTTTTGGTTAATAATAAAGATACAGGATTTCTGAGGGATGGCTGTGAAACTAGTGGCACATTTTCAGAAAGAATTGGAAACCATTCGTTAGCTTTAAGTAAACTTGCAAAATACAAGTTTAACAGATTTCTCATTTAGTTAACTTTTGTATTTGCTTCTTTTTTAGTACTACTTTTATGAATATGGCTTTGATGAAATAAGACGAAGACCAAGACATGTTTGTCCATACGCTGTTGTTTCGTTTGCTTATAAGGATGAAATAATTCAAGTACCAAAATTTTTGCCCCCATCAAGGTAAGGTTAGAATGCAGGTTTACAAAAATTTTCAGTGTTTAATATGAAGAGACTTGTAATCCCTAATATATATTCAGTTTAGCATTACTATTCCTGAACACTGGTGCTGTGTGAATATTTAATATTTGGGAAATTGAGGACTCACTGTTAAGAGCATTCAAGCTTACTGCGAGAAGTTATGAGTATTGGTTTGTGCAGAACCGTGGCCTGTGCAGAACATAGTTCTGCTGCTTTTCTTCCCCTCCTCAAAACCACGCTGCCCATCCAGAGGGGTGTTTTGCTTCTGTCAAAACGCCTTCTAAATTTTAAAAAAATTAAAATAAATTTGAAAGTTATTATGGGTATAAAAAGAAACTAAAAGTAGTTTCATGTACTCTACCTGGAAGCAAGGCCCCCACCTATTTTTGTGGTCTTACAATAATATATTCTTTCACTTTTGTAATAATGAAAAATCTTGTGTCTGAAAGAGCCACACAAACATGGAAAACCTCTTACTATACAGAGGAAACCGATTGTAGACAAAGTAACGTGTACAAAATAAACTGAAAAATTGATCCTTCTTCTGTCATCCTATTCAATTATAGTAATCTTTTGTGACTTTTGTAACAGAAGTAGGTTTTGACAAGCTTCAGTAGTGGCGTCCCTTGTAAAGTATTGTGTGTGTATATTTGTGCAAATTACTTAAGAATTTGGTAATTCTCTGGAGACAGACAGAAAGATTGACTTATCACTCCCAGCAAAGGCATTTCTGTACTTGATCTTCCAAAGTTTGAAATTGCCACCCACAATTTAAGGATTCACATAAACGCGGGATTTTCAGATGCTTCTAAAAATCCCACACTTAATTTTGTTTTCCATCTTTAAAATCTGTTTTACAGTAGCTTATCCAGTGAGATGAAATGGGATGTATTGTTTTTTCAGTATGGAACCATTGGAAGATTGCTATTGGGTGTTTAAAATAATAATTGTCATAGACCATTAGTCAAACTGGAGCTCCCTTTCTCTCTCCCAACCTGGTATGGGGGAAGGGTTTGTCTAATCTCCCTCTTTCATGGAATGTCCACCTTCTCACTTTGTTGTACACTCCTCCAAACCTCTCTCAGAAGTACTCTTCCTTTGGTTTAGAATTGCTGTAAAGAGAGCATCCAGCCTCTCTACTGCTCCTGAAATAATATAGCTACTACAATATTCTCTTTGGACTGCTCTGACTGCAACTTCTGTACTGCTTTTAACTGTATCTGTTAAGCTGCTCTGATGGATATGGTTAAAACATTACAACTCCCTCGCGTGGATGCAGTTATACTGGTATAAAAAGTTTCTATTGGGATAGATTATTACTATACATTACGGAATGAAGTTATACTGGTATAACTGTATACACATTAGGGGGTTGTTTGTACTATTTTAACTATATTGGCATAAAAACTGATATGGATAAAGCACTACAAAACCTGTTTGTAGGCAAAACTTTTGCTCGCTCACTCTCTCCCCACTTGCCCCAATGGATGAATGTGCTGCCCCAGCAACTCCAGTAATGTGGGATTAGAGGATACATGATTGCAGTGTTGCTGTCCTTTTAGACTGGCCAATACATCCTAAATGTAAAGGTTTTGTGGGTTTTTTAATTGTATATTGAGAGAGAAACTTCTGTTTAATTTTTTCTTGTTTTGTGTTTGTTAGGTCAAACAGCTTTAATACAGATAGAAACACAGGTAAGGATCAGCTGCACTGTAACTCCTGGTTTTATAATAAATGCATTGACTACTTTAGTCACTTGCTATTAGCTTTACATGAGCTTTATATGTGCTTTAATTGGCTAACCTGTTTTTGGGTCATTGTAGTTAGAGAATAAAGAGTAGATACTAGCTTTGGTGTACCTGACGGCCAAGCGTAAAAAGTAAACTCAACAGTGCAGATTACATTATGGTGTGGCTAATTAGAGTGGTTTAGGATGCAGTTGGAACCCAGGGGGTAGTTTTTCCTATTTCATGTTACAAAATAGGTTCAAAATAGTAATACAAAAAAACATATTGCCTTCTTGTATTTTTTGCGGTTGTTAAAACTGCAAGAAAAATTGGGAAAAGCTCACTAACAACCATAACTGGGATGGGATTATGTTGTCTGAGGCTACTTGCCTGTCCTTACTATTTAAAGTGCTTTGATAATTGATATGAAAAGTTCTTTTCTGTCTCATAATGAAATGCAGCCTTCTGACTTCCATAACTAGCAGTTGTTTTTCCATGCCACCTGACAATGCACATTTGTTTTATAGTATCTTTAAAATATATGTAAGTAGAAAGTTAAGAGCTACAATAGTTTAATACTGCAGTGAATATCCAGTGGCACGTTGATTACTGCAGAATTCCAGTTTTCATTTAAAAAAAACCCACTAACTCTTCATGGTCTTAGAAAGAAACTTAGGCATGTGACCTGGAGCAGTGATGCTTTCTGAAGTTTGTAGTGAACCTGAAACAGCTTTAAAGTCTGAACTCTCCCCATTTATTTCCATGGGGAATCAGCTCTGATGCCTAACTATGAAGAAGTATGTATTACTGGGTCTAGCAGTTTCCCTGATGTCCATTTCAGCAAAGATATCTAGGAGTTGGAAATGGGGAAGGGTGGAGAAGGTCTAGCAGGTTTGTGAGCTACTGTCTGTATTTCTGGGCACTCCCATCGCTCTGTCCTCAATGCAATAGACAACTTAAACTCTGCCTTTGTTAGACCTGAATCCTGTCAACAGTTTGGCAGTGGCAACTTTTTATTTCTCTACTATTTCTGTGTAGAAACTTCGTTTCCTCTCTCTTTTCTCTTGCTTTTTTTTGTTTTGTTTTTTTGGGTGCAGGTCCATTAGTGGAAGCACTGTGTAGCCAGGACAAAGGTAATTTTTTCCCCACCGTGTTGTTTAGCTCTACTCTGAGCAAGGTAAAACCATGTGGTAGTGAAAATTGCCTGTGCCCTGGCTACTCATGTGTGCTTTTCATTGCCACCAGCAGTAGGAAACTTCCCAAAACTTAGCGTAGAGACATGCTGTCTTTCTCTCTTGTCCCTCGCTCACTTCACTTAACAGCGTATCTTCACTTGAGACAACTGCTTTATTTATTTTTTCTTCCCCCATCTTAATTTAGATAAGACTAACTACACTTTATGGAGAGGTCAGCTTTTGAATAAAGGGAAGCTTTTATGCCATGCTGCTTTGAAATCTGCAACACGTCCTTTCCTTCCATGTAAACTGTAAGTGTTGATTTGAAAACAGTGAAGCTGAAAAATATTGGTGTATAAAAACTTTCTTTAACAGAATCTCGTGAAATCTGGCCAGATTAATTATTAAAACTTAATCTAAATGCATTGGGTAAAATTTTCAAGTTACTTAGGAACACAAGTCCGACTTGGGTTTCTAAGTTACTTAAACACTTCAGAAAATATTGTCAATTAATACGTGTGTTTGGTTTAAACAAGCTTTTTAAAAAAACACAACAGGCTTTTCTCTGCAATTCCTGTTCTTCTGGTAGAAAACTTCCTTGATTACTTTTATGTTTCAAGAAATTAGTTTTCAAATGAGTGTATTTAAAAACAAAACAAAAGCACACCCTTCAGTTTTTATTTCATCAATGAGACTGGGACTATGGGGTAAAGAGAAGTTGACTTTTTTTCTTTCTCTTTCATTTCAGTCCTGAGAAGCTTAACATTGAAACTGTTATGAGCATTGACCAACTGAAGAAGAAAATTGCACCAGCATTGTTCTATAAGGAAACTTATCTAGGGGCAAAAGAAGGTATACACTCATGTTTTTGAAGTAAAAATGACCTCTGGATATAAACCTGAATTTTTACGACTTTTTTTCCTTCCCTTTTAATTAGTGTTCAAGAGTGGAATGTACTGTAGCCTTTATGAGGTTGTGGAAAAGACAAGGTCTGGAAGTAACTTGGAAGGCTTACTTCAAAAACTAGAGAAAGAGAAATTAGTGAGTAGAATATGTTTCTTTTTTCTTTTCAAAATGCTTGCACTAAATATTTTCTGTAATGTTTCAAGAAAATGGAGAGAATCTATTCTTGCTGGCAACACATTGCAGATGTAAGAGGATTGTTTTTCGGTGCCAGTGATACATTGGAACTTGTTAATGTTAACAAATAAATCTCCTAAGCTTTGGGGCATACTTCATACTAGATCTACTTTTTTTGCTCAAAAATGCAGGTTCTTGTTAAACCACTTGGGGACAGAGGATATCTCTTTCTTCTTTCTCCTTGGCAAATGACATCCCCATATGGTATGTAATGTTTTAAAATAGTTAGTTGTGTTTTGAAATATAACTGGCTTCCTAGTAATAAATTGTATAATTCTGTTATCACTTTTTTGCTTTTTGTAGAGCACCAAACTGGAAGGTCCCGCATTCTGCAGGCATTGTTCCTATTTCAGGAACCTAGAGGTATAATGACTTCAAGTAAGTCCATTGACTTCTGATTGCATTCTGTGGTTAGATGTAGTTAATATACAGTTGAGATGCACATCTATGTAGCTCAGTTTTAGATCAGGGTTGCTACTTACAATGCGTGAGCATGAAAGAACATATATTGATTTAGAACTCAGTGATTGCAGGGCTAGCACTAAGAAAACCCTTTTTACTTGTTTTTTACTTATTACAATAGTTCATTATTTTCTGTCTAATTGTATGAAAGGGAGCAATATTTATTTTCAGTAAGAGTAAGTTCCAGTAGAACTAGCTATTCATCTGTCCCTGAAGACTGCCTTTTATTAAGGTGTATCATTACAGTTAAATCATCTATTAATTTTGACCCATAGAACTTAAAGGATAAAATGTATCTGTAGGGCATGGAATAACTTAATTTGGTTGCTTGAAGTTATGCACTGGGACACGAATCATGTTTTCAGTTCAACAGTTGAGCAAAGAAAATGTATGGAGCGAGAGAAGCATAGGATAATCAGTCATCGTTAATACCACTAAAAAGAACTGAACTTAGAATTTTAATAGATCTGGAATGGAATTTTAAAAAATCCACCATTCAGAGTTGAAGCTTTCTGTTTCTATTATTTGTTGAGCATGTACTCTTCAGATTTGGTTGCTCCCAGGTTCCTACCTCACCCTATGCCTTAGATCCTTTCACTTTCTAGAGGAGCCCACATAAATATCAGGGAGATAAATGACTCGTTTATATCTTCTAGCCAGGTAAATGCCACAGCCAGACATAGTGGATTCGCAGGAGACTGCTGCCAGCCTGTTGTACCAAGGGGTCTAGTTAGTTCCCCACTGCCAAATAATTTTCTTTGTCATTATTACTCCAGTTGCCTCCAAAAATATACATGCAAGTCAACGTAACTACTAGAAATGGATGCTTTAATAAAAAGTGGTATTTCATAACTCAACATAAGAATGGTCATACTGGATCAGCCAAGTGGTCCATCTAGCCCAGTGTCCTGTCTTCTGACAATGGCCAATGCAAGAGGCTTCAAAGGAAATGACCGAACAGGGCAATTATCAAGTGATCCACCTCCTGTCATCCAGTCCCAGCATCTGGTAGTCAGAGGTTCAGGGACACCCATGTCATGGGATTGCATTCCTGACCATGGTGGCTAATAGATGTTGATGGACCTTTCCTCCATAAACTTATTTAATGCTTTTTTGAACCTGGTTATAATTTTGGCCTTCACAATCTCCCCTGGCAGCGAGATCCACAGGTTGACTATACGTTGTGTGAAGAAGTTCTTCCTTTTGTTTGTTTTTAAACCTGCTGCCTATTAATTTCATTGGATGGTTCTTGCATTGTGTGAAGGGGTAAATAACATTTCCTTATTCATTTTCTCCACACCATTCATGATTTTTATAGACCTTTATTGTATCCCCCTTAGTCGTCTTTTTTCCAAGCTAAACAGTCCCAGTCTTTTTAATCTCTTTGTGTGGAAGCTCTTCTGTGTCCTTAATCATTTTTGTTGCCCTGCCCTGTACCTTTTCCATTTCTAATATCTTTTTTTTGAGATGAGGTGATCAGAACTGAGTGCAGTATTCAAGGTGTGGGAGTACCATGGATTTATATAGTGGCATTATATTTACTGTCTTATCCATCCCTTTCCTAATGGTTCTTAACATTCTGTTAACAATTTTGACTGCTGCTGCACATTGATTGGATGTTTTCACTGTCCACAGTGACTCCAAGATCTTTCTTGAGTGGTAAAGCTAATTTAGACCCCATCATTTTGCACATATAGTTGGGATTTTGTTTTCTAATATGCATTATTTTGCATTTATCAACATTGAATTGCATCTGTTATTTTGCTGCTTGGTCACCTAGTTTAGTGAGATTCCTTTGTAACTCTTAGCAGTCTGCTGTGGACTTAAATATTTTGAGTAATTTTATATTCTCTGCAAACTTTGCCATCTCACTGTTCTTCCTTTTTCCAGATTATTTATGAAATACGTTGAACAGCCTAGGTCCCAGTACAGATTTTTTGGGGGGACCCCCTGTTTACCTCTCTCTATTCTGAAAATGGACCATTTATTCCTACCCATTGTTTCCAATCTTTTTTAACCAGTTACTGATCCATGAAAGAACCTTCTCTCTTAACCCATCATTGCTTAGTTTTCTTAAGAGCCTTTGGTGAGGGACTTTCTCAAAGGATTTTTGAATTCTAAGTATATTATTTCCACTGGATCACTCTTGTCCACATGTTTGTTGACTCCTTCAAAGAATTTTAATAAATTTGTGAGGCATGATTTTTCTTCACAAAAGCTGTGATGATTCTTCAGCAACAAATTGTGTGTTTGTCTGATAATTCTGTTCTTTGCTATAGTTTCAACCAATTTGCCTAGTTAGGCAAGTTGCCTGAAGTTAGGCTTACCAGCCTGCAGTTGCCAGGATCACTGCTGGAGGGTTTTTAAAAAAAATTACCACATTAACTATCCTCCGCACATCTGGACAGCTGATTTAAGTGATAGATTAGATACCACAATTAGTAGTTCAATTTCAAGTCTGAGTTCATTCAGAACTCTTAGGAAAATACCATCTGCTCCTGGTTACTTATTACTGTTTAATAAGGAGGAAAATTGTATCCACACTGAAACCTTTAAACTCTCTGACTCTTCCCCCCAACTCCTCCTAACGCATCACCTGTTAATATTTATATTGCAATAAACCATAAAGGTACCATTTGGGGACTAGAACTCCATTGGGCTAAGCACTGTGCATGCATATGATGAAGACAGTCTGTTCCTCAAACAGATTATAAATACAAAAATGATGAGACACAACAGATAGATATTGTCCTCCCTTCTATCTTTTTTGTAACAGTGAGCCTACTGTGATTACAATAACAAGCAGCAGTTGCCACACAATAGACATAGCTATTTTAGAGATGATTAGCTCCAAAAAGCATTAGAATATTTTGCAAAAAGTAAACTGCAGACAGTTTTTCAGAACAACATAACTTTAAAACTTGGAATTTTTCATCTCTCTCTTTCCAGAGAGGGGGGGAACCTCTTGGGGCACTATCCAGAAACTTAAGGGCAATCAGGTCTTTTTACAGAAGTGAGGTGGGATTGAAAATTGGACTGACAGTGAAGAGCTTTGCCCTATGATGAGTGACTTCGTCAGTTCCAGGTTAATGGACTAAATCTTGGAAAGGGCTGGATTTCAAACTGAGCTAGGGAATGTTTGAATCCAGGGTTTAGATTTTGTGCCTGTCTCTAATCTCATGCCTTAGTTCTGTGTTTCTGACTTGTGGAGGAGTTTGATCTAGTGGGTGAAGTCTCCCAATTTGTTTCTAATTTAGAAATCTTAATTGGAACTGGTTTTAATTGCTGGTTTGGCAACTTTTACTCTCAAAAAGGAACTTGTCAGCACTGGAGCTATGAATGTGGGACACTGTAAGGAGCCTGAGATACTAAATCAAGAGTGTTAATAAACTGAAAGACTTCTCTGGTGAAGTGATTAATCAGTGGCAGACAGACTGAAAGGAGTTAGTATAGCAGTCATCTGAATTGTGTATGTGAAATGTACTGTGAAAACCTGTCACTTTTTTTCTTCATGTGTGTCCTGGCTTCTTTGAACATTTCTAAGAATTACTTTGAGAACAAACCAAACACAAAACTAACTGTTGATTGAGTTTATAGAACTTAAACTTTCAAAAGGGTTAGGGCATTGCTTGAATAGTTGGACAAGGGAGGAAAGCCTTCATTGCTGGAGTGATGAGACAAGTATGAAAGTGTAGATAGAAAGGAGATAAGTGGTGATGAGGCCTTTAGGCTGAACTTGTTCATCAGACAATCGTCTTTTTTTTTTTTTTTTTTTTCCCCAGGAGTGAAAAATGGGGGATGTGGGGAAAGGTCTTCCCTACAGGAAGGTAGTAAACAGGATGATTTAATCATCTTGGGTAAATGTCTGTAGCGTTTTTTTGTAACTAGATGATCTCTGGAAAAATGATCAAGTTAAAGACTGGATTTAGATAATTTTGTAATAGCTATAATTGTTGTGTAGTAGTTTAGCAGCTGTCTATTTTGGCCCAATTTTTTTTAATGATTTGTTTTAATCATGGGCTTTCTTTCCTTCCATCACAGATCAAAAAAATGTTCCCTTCGCAGTACAGAAAAGTTCAACTACATCAGTATTGCAGGAAAATAATGAGATTATGCCAAAGCTCATGAAGTTCATTCAGTCACTACACTTTGCTTTAATTCAGTCTCGTAAAGACACTACTGCAGATTTCAATACTGTGGTGGAAAAGCATGTAAATGAGTATTTGAAGCGAAGCATTAGTGGGTCTAGCAAATATAGGGAATTTGTTTTATACCCTTATGAATCACGGCTCGATGACCGAAAATTTCTATATCCTGCTCCAAAAAACAAGTCCCATATTGACAGCTGCTTGCGTAATTACATCTTTGGTTCTGAAGCTTATCAACTGCCTGTTTCTAAAGCAAAAGAATTGATGGAGGGAAATCAGAAAGTTCAGCAGTTCAGTCCCATTTCAGATTATGAAGCCGCAGAAGAAGAAACTGACTTCACAAATGCAAAAACTGGGAAAAGAAACGGTTCTAAATGTGGAGGTGCAGCTGCTAAGCAAAAACCCCCTCATCCTGGAGACTATGATCCTGATAGACTCAAAGAGCTCATTAACTTAATTCAGTGCAAGAAAAAAAATGTAGGTGGAGAATCTGATACAGAAGATACTAGAAATAAAAGTGGACTAAAACGAAGACTACACAGTCACTCTGAAAATCTGCGGAAGCACTTAAAAATGAGTGAATCCTCAGAAAATAGTTGCCAGTATGAAGGTAAGAAATGTAATTTGTGTAGAATTCTGTTTTAAAATAGTAAAATTACACTGAAAATTATGGAAGTGCTTTTTTAGGTAAGACCATTGGAATGACTTCATTGCTGCTTTGTGTTATTCTGTTTATGCACAGTTGCTTCACTCAAAAATGGTTAGTGTGAAAATTCATAAATAAAGGGATGATTGTCATTGACACCTTTATAAATATATTTGACCTGACACTTTCTAGAGGCCATGAGCACAAGCAACTCCCATTGACTTCCATAGAAGCTGCTGACGTTCTGCAGCTGTGGAAATAAGACCAGTGACCTCTTAGAGAGTTTGCTTAGTAACAGGATATATTTTTGAGGCTGTAGATATCTGTACGTTCTGTGCATTCATGGTCTTTATACAAATTTTTGGTATCCTACTATTTTCTGTAGAATGTAATACTTTAAATAATTGTATCTAGCCCTTTGTGGTTCCAGTGCAGCGTACTAGTCTCCCTGAATGTGCAGACAAACTGAAACAGTAGCTTGGAGAGGCAAGCACTGTAGTCATTCCTCTTGATGTTTAAGACTATGAAGTCTGCTATATCTGACATGCCCCAGCACTGCTAGCTATTTAATTTATCTTGGCAGAAGCATAACTAATGCGTTTAATCCAGTGTTGTTGGATGTTGCATTCTTTGAAAGAATGGTAATCAGTAAAATTCTTACAAATGCTATAGAAACAAATAATTATCACATTCATGGATTGTGTATTTTTTTGTTGTCCACACACCTGAAAAAGTTAAAACGTATGAACAGAGGGCACTTTTCTCTGCACCTTTTACCACCTTGGCACACAATAATAGATTCCAGTTTTGCTAAAAAGGCTTTGATACCTGGGGAGTGCTACAATGTTTTTTTTTTTTTTTTTAAGGTTAAAAAAACCCCCACCTCTTGGCCTTTTGCGCACATGTACACTTCCTACAGCATTTGAAGTTTCTGGTGTTGCTAGCAGTAGCTCACTTTTCTCTCTCTGCTCTCCTTTTTTCTCCACTCCTGGGAGAAGGCAGGGAGGGCATTAGTCCCCTCAGCCAGTGATTCATGAAGGAGTCTGCCTCCTGTCTTGCCATGGGGAAAACAAGACCATGGGACTCTTAAGGGAATGTAAATCGTCAGCCATAGGAGTTGGACTCCTGCAGTACTGCTAATGGAATTTATGGAGCCTCTTCCTTTCTTGTAGATCACTAAAATACAGAATTAGGGCCAAATGGCAATGCAAACTAAACAAAATCGTACAACATCCATTTGAGCTGAATTTTGGGGGGAAATCTTTGACTGAAACCAGCTGTTTTTGAAAATTTCTTCATGTTGGGCTGCATTTTATATGCTTTATATAGGCCCCAAAGTGAGGTTTTTGTTTTGAAAAGCTTTTGACTTAAAAATAATTTAAACTAGGTTTTGTACAGGTTAGTTTTGGGTTTTAAGGACAAGAGAAAGTTGGTTATTGGTGCTAAATTGTGTCTAATCCCTGTAGATATGCCTTAATATATGTACTCAAAAAGAAATTTTCTAATCTGCAAATGCAGCATTGGTAAACTAGTGAAAAATTGTCAGATATTTGAAGTAGTTTTAACATGTTTTGGTTGACCTCTTTTTAAAATAAATTCAACTAACACCCTATAATTTGGGGGTAAGTGGATGGGGGCAAGGAATTAATGGAATGATAAGATTGCTGATTTCTTGTTTTTTTGTCTGTGTGGTAGACATAAAATATATAGGATATGTAATGTTGCCAGGTTAACCTTAAGAGAACTGTAACTTTATTTTCTGATTTTACTACAGTGCTCTTACATTAAGCAAATATTAAGTAATGCAACATTAATCCTTTTTGTTTACACTACATTAAAATATCATTGTGCAAAGTGGTCTGAAATAGGGCTGATCTGATCTGAGGGGCATATTTCTAGCCTTAGGAAATTGCTGCCCTCTCTCTCCCCCATGTCCTCAGATTAGTCCAGATTTTCTCTGTATGTGAACTATGGGAATTTTCTCTGAAGACTGGAAGGATGTTTAGAAAGATGACTTGGTATTGATCGGCCTTTTTTTCCCCCCCTTCTCATCCTCCTCCCTTTAAAGGCGGAAGAACCTCAGAATCGCCACAATCTGTTTTCTCAATAATTACTGGTCTTGGTGGACATGATACTGACTTGAGACAGCAAGATGCAACAGACCCTGCGGTTACAGACACACACGGCCTCATTAAGTTGCTCTTAGAAACACTAGCTAGTGCAGGACATTTGGATTCATCATTGGCACGGTCTGTAAACCAAGCTTTAGGTTTGGACACTGATGAAATAGAGGATTTAAGGCAAAAACATGAATATGAATCCATTCCAGCACAGGATAAGGAAGAACATGCGCTTCCTAATATTGCACAAGCTGAAAATGTAAACTTTAAGGATCCACATAGCCCAGTGATGTTGGAAACTGAAGCAACATGCTTAGCCTATCCTACTGATGTTGACCTCAGGCTTTCTGCTAATGAAGTAGGCATTGACCACACGCTGCGTTTAAAAGTAAGTATCTTCAAGGGAAAAATCCAGTATTATTAGGATGCTGAATAAGCATACAGTACTTACAGTTGTGAAAATTTCTTTATCATTAGTTCCTATAAATTGTACCCAAGGCTTCTGTTTTTAGGCATTTGTCTTGGAGCTGTTTGTGTTTCCCGGGAGCAATGCTGAAAAGTCAAGTTTCTGTACACTAACATCATTTTTTTTAGATATGTGCTTCTACCTATTAGGCCTATTCCTTTTCTTTGAAAAAGATAACTGAAGAGCACCTTGATGATGAAAGACATACATCTGGTCTCAATCTGTTCTGGCCTAGCTTTTCAACTAGCTATCTTTCAGCTGGTAAGGGTGCTCCAATAATATGCTATAAGATTGCTGCTGCTCCTTTGCTTAAGAAGGTAGCTGGCTATTGAATTAGAGACTTGCGTCCTTTGGTTTCTTTTTCACCCTGGTAGGAACCAGACATCACTGACAGTCCATCTTTTTACCTCTTGCACGTATCAGACATTTTTATTTAGCCTCTTAGATGATTTATGATGGTGTGGCTTCTCTGTGGAGTATAAGGGGTTGTCTTTTATGGGAACAGGCATGTTAATGATTATATAATGGGCCCTATGTGCCCTCCTGCTGCTTAGTCACCTCTTTTCTCTCCAGAGAATGGAGAGATCCACTGTCACATCTCTGTGGGATGGCATTGGATCCTGCTAGGATGTTGAGGCTTACTATGCTTGGAAGCACAGTAAGGAGAGGCTGATGGCCCAAGTTCCCTTCGTAGCTGGTTCTAGACCTTGTGGCAATCTTAAATCCTGCTTTCCAAAAATGCTAAGGCAAAGGGGATCTCTCTCCTCCTTTTTTAAACTCCTGCAGTCAGGTTTCTGTGGGCAAGTCAATGTGCTCCACAGTCAGATGTTTCAACAGTTCAAGGAGGAGGAGGTTGATAAATTGGAGAGGATTCAGAGAAGAACCATGAGAATTATTAGATTAGAAAATATGCCTTATAGCGATAGACTCAAGGAGCTCAATCTATTTATCTTAACAAAGTCAATGTGAAGGGCTGACTTGATTAGTCTGACTCTGCAAGTACCTACATGGGGAATAAATATTTGATAATGAGCTCTTCAGCCTAGCAGAGAGAGCCATGATACCATCCAGTGGCTGAAAATTCCGGTTAGACACATTCAAACTGGAAATAAGATATCCCTGAAGTCTTATCTGCATCTCCATAGGTAATGATTTCAGGATCTGAGCCCAGGTCTATGCTATAAACTTATATCGGTGTAACTATGTTGCTCAGGGGTGTTAGCTACAGTTATACTGACCTGACTCCTAGTATTGACCGCACTGTGTCAAGGGGAGGGCTTCACCTATTGACATAGTTGCCACCTCTCATGGAGGTAGATTAACTACGCTGATGGGAGAAACTTTCCTGTCCAGCGTAGTGACGTTTTCATTGCAGCATTGTAGTGGCACAGTGCTGCTGTAGTTTTTTAGGTGTAGACTTCCATCAGACTTCTTGTCTGTCTTATGTTCTGACCACGGAAAGGGCAGTTCACCTCTTATTCAGTTACTGCTAGATGGATTCAAATATAGATTAAGGAAGCATGTATAGTGGATAGTTTTCCATGTCTTATGGGGCTTAGAGGTGGCATTTTTCAAAACAGTTCAGTGTTGGCCTGACTCTGCCCCCATTGAAGTCAGTGGGAAAAATTGCCATAGATTTCAGTGGGGCAGAGAGAGGCCAGTGCTATAAGCTCTTGAAAAATTCATCCTAAAACTCACTCCCAAAATATGACCACTTGGGCTTAGAGAAAATCTCAACAGCCTGTAAGTGGCCTATACCTACTTCCCTATACCATTATTGTATGATTGTTGGAATTTCCTCTCAGGTCAACTTTTGATTGTAGGGTCCTGAGAGCTCCAGTCCAAGGATTGACAAGGTAGGTTCTCCAGATAAATTCTCCCATGACCTAGGTAATCCGATATTACTAGACCAAACAGTTTCTACGTTATTGGAGTTCCCTGAGCAGAAAAGGGAATTTTGGTCCTATCTGTAAATAACACTTCTGTAAGCAGTTCTGACCATCTGGAATCTGTTAGCAGTATTGTTGTAGCTGTGTGGGTCCCAGGATATAAGAGACAAGTGGGTGAGATAATATGTTCCTCTAGACCAACTTCTGTTGGTGGAAGACAAGCTTTTGAGTTTCACACAGCTCTTCTTCAGGTCTGCAAAAGGAAACCAGAGTGTCACAGTTAAATGCTATGTGGAAAATGTTGCTAAGCATAAGGGGTTAATGCTGTGCAAGAGACCACTTAAAATGAAGTTGTCAGCTAACACTTCTGAAGTTGTAGGATAAAGGAGGATTAGTGGGCTACAAATTTTTGTAATAAGCCCAAAAACCAGTTTCTGAGACCATGATATTTAGTGTCTAGCAGAGTTAGAATTTGTTTGCAGGCTCTTCTTTCTTTAGGAGGTGTTTTGTAGGTTTCTTTTGAGGATGGGTACAGCTGGGGCACGATAGCTTTGTGAAAAGTGTTGATCCACAGGTGGTAAAATGTATGGTTTTGTCTTTAGCATTTTTCTTTGTGAGCTCATTAAGATCAAATCCCACACAACACACCTTTCCAGATTCATTTGTCCTACACACATGCCTGTCACAACATGCAGTGTACCTCAGCCAGTACATCAAATACCCCAGAAACAACAACCATGTTGGTGAAACCAGATAATCACTGTGCTCTCAAATGAACACCTTAACTCAATCTGAAATCTAGCTGGGAGTCTTACTGATTCAGAATTTAATTTCAGTTTATAGAAAGTTATCAGTTGGTTGAGGGCAGGTGTGCCTTTTCTGACTTGAATATCAGCTGACTCAAGCTACCTGGTTAAGGGAAGAGAAACAAGCAATCTGCTTATAGACAGTTCGAAATGCTTGAAAGGGGGTGGGGGCAAATTTTAGGCAAATGTGCCTAAAATGGCCCTCTGAATTACTATGGGAAAGACAGTTTTTATCACTTCAGCAGCTTTGCTGATGTTCTGTCATGAAGGATAAAAATACATATGGTAAAGTATTTCTGCCTGTGTTCAGATTTGATTAACTTAAAGGCAAACATTCTATTAGATTGGTGATCTTATCTACATTCCCACTACGGGTGAGAAGGCAAAAGGTTAATACTTGGGTGTTAAGAATGCGTCACAGTCTTGAATTGAGAATTTTATTTTTTTAGGAACCAAGCACTGGAAGTGTTAGTAGCTTTGATGACTACAGCCCATGTCCTAGCACTCCCATTGAACATGCTTATCGTAGGCAACATTCCAACTCAAATAATATAGGAGAAGCTGGAATACACTGGAAACTGATTCCAATTACAGGTAAAGACACTGCTAACTCTTATGCTGTTCTAAAATATAAAAATGTAACAGAACCAGTTTTCTAAAGGTCTCATCTTTCATAGATCCCACTCTTGGGTCACACTGTGTAATAGTACATAGCTTTGTTTTTAATATTTGGCTATTACAGAAATAGGCTGAACTATAAGCCTCCAGGGATCAAATTCTGCTGTTATATCCATGTAACAACCCATTCTCGTCATTGGGCATGCCTAGCTGTAACAAAGACCAGATTTTAACTTCTTGGATGTGATGACTGAGTAGGAATAGCTTTGGTAATATATTGGCTTCATGTAGTGTAGCTGTCTAGAATTATGGTCTTCATATTCAGTTGTTTGCTTGAATTTGTATCTCACAAGATGCATCAGACTAAAAGCTGCAGTCATCACTTTCATCATGACGTTGATAGGCCTAGTTGCAAGACTAAATAGGCTTATGCTACAGAGGGGTTCAGCATAGAAATAGTTTGAGGTTACAGTTGACCTTATTGGAAGAAGAGTCCCTTTTCACCAAATAAAGATATCCTTCTAGAGGTACTTCAAAATCTTCATCTTTGACCATAAGAATGAAACCCATTTTCTTAGAGAATCTTCTTTAAAGAACCTTCTCATCCTACCTCTTGATGACTGAGTCGACAGTATCAAGTCCCCAAGAAACCTATGAGCATTGGCGTTGAGGGGTGTGAATAGTGGGATAAAAGAGGCAAAAAGTCAAGAGCCATAAATGCTTCTGAGGCTGGGCACTGAGTCCTTTTTTTTTTATCCCTCTCTCTTCCTATGACTGACCCAAGTAGGATGCATTAACTATAAAAGCTATTGGTTCCTGCTCATCTTCTAAGAATCATGGAGTGGTGACTTTAGATGGAGCTGGATTGGCCTTACCAAAGGGCACTGAGACCATTTCAATATCCATCTTCTTGTTTTTTATTTCCACAATCTTCTTCATAATCCTTTCAAGGAGATAGGATAGCTTGGATATCTGGCCTTCTGCAGTTTAAGCCCCAGAGGACTAAGCTCATTACCCATTTAGTGCTTTCCCAAACAGTGGAAAATAGAGAGAGACTGTCAAGTGTTATGATGGACAAAGTGTTTTTTGCATTCTTGAATGGAAACAGTTACTGCGTGTTCTGACACTACATGGTTGTGGAAATAGCAATGATAAGGAACATGATTAGGCAGCTCAAACTATAGTTTATCATAAGTGCTGGATGTGGGAGTTCTTATGAGGATTTGCCAGTTGGCTGTTACAGCATACGATCAACTACTAGGTTTCAGTATTATGTGAAGCTTTTATCTGAACCATGGAATTTTCCCTGAAGTATTTTCTTGGATGTTCCTTCTCTTCTTATCCCTGATCACCAGAGATGGAGGTAGTATGTTTTAATTAATAGACATCACCGGCTTTACAAACTCTCTAGGGCATTAACTTTCAAATTAGCTCTTACTGTATTTATATACTAATTAGTTCCATAACACAATTAGTTTGTGAGAGGTGCTATATAAGTATCTATCCAGAAACTCTACAAATGCTAACTGCTGCTCTCCCTCAGGAGGGGCAGGAAGAGATCCAGAGGATCAACTGGAAAAACATGGAGATAACCAAACAGGTGAGAAGAATGGCTTTTTTGGGCTCTTTTTTTTTTTTTTTTTTTTTTTTGCATATGCCACTACTTCCCAAATTGCTGAATAGACACTTAGTCTCTTCTGGTATTAAATTTTCATCAGGAAACCTGAGGATTGGATAAGTAGTCTGGAATTGATTCACTGAAGAATGTTAAAGGAGAATTAGAAGAGTCTTAAAATTTCAGACTTTTGTGTCAGTTTGATTATATCAAGCATACCTTCCTGACAATGTAACAGTGTCAAACAGCCTTTGAATTTCCTTGTAGGGATTTAAGATCTTTTCTATAGCATCACTTACAATAAGCTTCTATGCCCTTATAGAATAGACTGCATCTGATGATTTGTGGGTTTCTTTATTTTGTGGTGGAGGGATGGTTGTAGAAGAAAAGCATAGGTTTCAGGGAAAGCAACTTTAGTTTTTCACTTTTTCTCAATTGTAGGGAGATGAATTAGTGATTGATCTCTTGCTTTAGAATAGTAAAGCAAAATAGTAATTTGCCATTTTGATTTTCAATCCTCTGTATCACAGTTGTGAGGAATGATAGAAAGTTCTGATTTTTTTTAAGTAGTAAATTCTTTGCTTTCTGTTGCATGGTGCTTTCTAATCTCTCACTGAAAAAACTTACTAGAGAGGGAACCTTGCCTTTAATTACCTAAATTACGTTGTTAAGCATTGGGTGATCTTTGTCTTAATTACTATGTAATCCAAACTCCACAATAGGCTGGAAGTAAATTTAGGTTTCAGTTTTAGATATCTGCTTTCTTGCTTGCGGTGATTTGTCCTAACCAGAACATGATTTTATTCCTTTAACTTAAAAAGTCATCTTGAATCTGGGGCTAGTCTCTTATGCCAGAAATTCAGTCAAACTTGTTCTTGCTTACTCTTCCCTGATACCTTGTACAAGAAAATGGGGTAGTAGATGATGCTCTTAAAAGTGATAACTTTTGGTGCTATTCATTTTGCAACTAAGCTGTTAAATGTTTTGGGGCTTTTTCCTTTGGCATATGCTACATGAACTGCTGATTTATTTTTTTTATTTTGTTTTAATAAACTCATCAAAAATAGTCTTTTCCTTTTGTCATTCTAAAATGACGTCTTTCCACAGCATTGCAGAATCTTGCTGTGTAAATCAACAAGGATAGCTTTTTTTTTTTAAGTTGGTATTTTTTTTATGCACTCGTTTGTAGAAAAAGCTTCTTTGGTGTGTCTAGTTAAAGTAGGAAGTCATATGTTTGAACAGGAACAAATGTTGGAAGTTATTTGCTCAGTGTACCTGTTCCAACTAGTTTGACAATTTGTGCCCATGCCTAACACACTTTCTCCTTAGTATTTGTGACCCAATGGTGTAGATATGTGAAGGATGCCACCTTCAGAGAGCACTAGTTAAAAGTAACGTCTTTATTTCTTCTCTGTAAAGTGACTGGAAATACTTTGGATTTAAAATTCTGACCCCAAAGCATTGCTTTATAGTTTGAATTTCTGTTGTAGTTTGGGGGGGAGGGGGAAAAGGGGTTGTAAATAGCTGGCTTCTCGTCAACAAACTTAGAAAGTTCTATATGTTCTGGTAGTCTTAGGTTGAAAGGCAGCGTCTGTCATGCGTTGTTTAAAATGCACAGAACTTTTCTCTTGCAGTACAACTAAATTGATCTTTCATGTGTTTGTCATGTCTCAAATTAGTGTTAATAAATCTTATAGCATCTCTCTCAATGATTGTTTCATATTTTGGATTTAGAAGGTTAGTCACATTCTGCCTAGTGAAGCATATATGAGGTGGGGGAGCCATATTAATAATGTCTTCCCTAAAAATCTGTATTTAAGGATGTAACTGAATAGTAATCATTTGTCATTGGAAAATTTAAAAAGCGGTAAAAATTAAAGTACAGTATTGTTAATTCAGTCTTAAGAGTGTATGAAAAGATTATATAGTACTATATATTTTGGGGTACAAAAATAAAGTAGAAGTTTTGTGAAAATGACATTTTGATAAGCAGCTTGAGACAAATGAAATGCACAAATAAGAACATATGGCCTGTATTTTACACTAGTGCAAAGTGGGTTTAAAATGCTACTGTTATGTAGGGAAAGGTGCTGCAGTGCTGCTACACTCGGGTAATATTTTGCTTCTGGAAGAGTCTTCAAGGGGAGGAGGGGAAGGGAATATGTTTAAAAAAATAACAGGCAAGTTAGGGTAAATCTCCATGTTTGTCTAATTTGGAAATGTATAGTGTTCATTTATCTTTAAAATGCAATTCTGTTCTAAAAATGACTCTTAAAAGTTTGTGTAGCTGTGACTTCTAGACTCAAATGTGCTCTGCATACCTGTGTAAAAAATTACACATCCCAACTTCAAGCCCTGCAAAACATGTCCTTGGTTCAGAGTCAGGCTCTGTTCTCTTCTTTTTGCTAATCCCAAATACAGTAGAACCTCAGAGTTAAGAGCACCTGAAATTGACTGGTCAGCCCCACACCTCATTTGGAACCAGAAGCACACAATCAGGCAGCCCCACCCACCCACGATACTGTACAGCAGTGTTTCTCAACCTTTTAAGTAGCAAGTACCCCTTAACTTCTGAAAATTTTAATAAGTATCCCAACACTTAATTTTCCATGGGATTTTATATTTCCAGACTAATGGGAGCCATATGTTGGGAGAAGGGCTGAGTATATAAGGCCGTGATACGACAGATGTCAGATCTAGTGTGGGTAGGGTTACCACCTTTACACCAGGGGTGCGCAACTCAAGTATGTACCTGGGCTAGAGGTGATGTTGGCCAAAACTAGGAAGCCTTGAGTGGCATGCCAATGTTGGGGAATATAGAGCACTGTGCCAAGTTTTTTGCCGTAGTTTTGAGAGGAGGAAGGGGTGAGAGAGAAAGAGACAGGAAAAGAGAGTAACTGGTGAAATCTGGGATTTTCATAGTTATCAATTTCACTGCTCAGCTAGTGCCACCTGGGCAAGTTGTAGGCGGCTGCCGCCTGGCTGCCAGCCCAGGAGGTGGGTGACCGCCACCCAATCCGAGCTGGGGCAGAGGAGGCTTCCGCGCCAGCTGGGACCCAGGGATGTGGGCAGGTGGTTGCTGCCCGTCTTCAAGCTGGGGCATAGGAGGCTGTCCCTCGGCTCGGAGCCGGGGTGCAGGTGGCTGCTGCCCAGCTCGCGAGATGCAGGAGGCTGCCACCAGGCTCCCAGCTGGGAAGCAGGGAGCTGCTGCCCGCCTCCCCCAAAAGCCGGCGGCTGCCGCCTTCCTTCCCACTGGGAGCTGTGACTAGGTGGGAAGCGGGGGGCTGCTGCCCGCCTTCCTCAGAAGCCAGGGGCTGCCCACATGCCTCCCAGCTGGGAGCTGGGATCGGGTGGGAAGTGGGCTGCAGTCGCCTGGCTTCTCCAGAAGTCAGCAGCTGCTGCCCGCCTCCCCTTCACTCTGTTTTTCCCTGGGTGCCCCCAGCCTGTCTCTCACGTACCCCCAAGGGTACGTGTACCACAGTTTGAGAAACTGTGCTGTACAGTACTGTGTTAAATGTAAACTACTAAAAAAAAAAAAAAGGAAAACAGCATTTTTCTTCTGCATAGTAAAATTTCAAAGCATTAAGTTAATTTTTAGTTGTAAACTTTTGAAAACAACCATAACATTTTGTTCAGAGTTACGAACATTTTAGAGTTATGAACAACCTCCATTCCTAAGGTGTTTGTAACTCTGAATTTCTACTACATAAAGATTATGAGGCATATACATAACAATACCTTTGTTTGCAGATTTGGCAGAGAGGTAATGGATAGAATGTGCTTGGGAATGAAACTAACCATAAGTATAATGATCTATGTCAGGCTGGAATAATGCAGTGAAACTTTTCCACATCTGCTTACAGTGTTATCTGATCTGTAAATAAATGGAGGACTTCTGTTACTACTGTCAATCTTGTATTTTTCATGAGCATTGAAAGAAACTTGTTTAACAGTAAGATTTGAGGGAGATCTAAGATTGTAAGGGACTCACTAGCTGAACTCAGATTTTCATAATTGCATGCCAATTATACTTGCAAAAATGGCTAGCCATCTGACTCATCATTTTACATGCACACAGTTTAAACTCTACACCTTAGTGTGTGACTAAATATACTTATTAAATTCTAAAGATTTCTACTTAGTAGCTAGATAGGAAGAAAATGTCAAGGATCTAACTGGTCACCTACCTACTTCAGTCTGCTTGTATCTCCTGAAGGTTAGAGTACTTCCTGTTGTGCAGTAGTGCTTATCAGATGATGTTGGGCAGAATGACTTGCCTATGATCTTCTTTCCTAAGCGAGAGTAATGAAATGCTAAAATATTTGTTTTTCTTCCCCTAGAACCTAAGACAGGTTAAACTCTCAGGGCTTCTGTACTATCATTTGGCATTAACTCCCTAAATGAGGAGTTAAATTGTTAGGCAGAAGTTGATGCTGTTTTAAAATCATTACAAACTTCAAGTGTATATTTTTGTTGACTTTTCAAAGATTAGATTATAATAATTAACTCTTCCTGTATAGGTCTGAAATCACCAGAAGAACAACTGGTGTATTTGCCACCAAAGGATGCCCTTCCTAATGACCCCCGGGTAATAAATAGACAGAGAAGTTCTGATTACCAGTTTCCATACTCTCCATTTTCAGACATACAAAAGGGAACAAAAGAAGATGGACTGCATACAAGTCACGTGGAGAAAAATGAAGAACAGTGTGCACTAACAGATCACCTTCTTTCATCTAAGCACTCCATAAGTGGAATAATAGAGTCTACATTATTGGAAGAATACAATCTCTTTGCAAGACAGGTTCAGGAGATTTTGCAGCAGAAGAATATTGCATATGTTAGTGGAATGTCCACGCCTGTCTTTTCAGCCCAAGAGAGGGTAATGAGACTGTCTGAATACATATGTTTACAGGCATCAGAAATCTCTGTCCAAGAATATATAGAGAGACTGAGTGAAAAGCTGAATAATGTTGTTGCTCTATCATCTTCATGTAGTAGGCATACTCCACC
The DNA here is from genome assembly GCF_026122565.2 of Emydura macquarii macquarii. Classification (NCBI taxonomy): domain Eukaryota; kingdom Metazoa; phylum Chordata; order Testudines; family Chelidae; genus Emydura; species Emydura macquarii. The sequence goes on along the minus strand of NW_027131105.1, from coordinate 11,462,153 downwards.
TCTTAACTCTAGTCCAGATCCAGCAGGAGATGCTGTAACTGACGCTGAATTGAATCCTCCACCAGAGCAGGCTGTACCTGTTTCAAGTGACTTTGACACTGCACTGTTATCAGAACCACCATGTAACAGTATTGTGGAGGATCCAGACTGTAATGATCAGCATTCATCAATGAACTTAACCATGGTGAAAGAGGAAATGGACCATGTGACTGCCACCACAGAGGTTATATTGACATCCGATAAAAACACTTCCAGTGATGGTCCACTGGAGCCCCCAGAAAAGACTCAGAAATCACCAGATAACTTAAACATTTCAACTCAACCAGCACTCTCTGATTTTATAAGCCAGTTAAAACCTGAAGTATTCAACAGCTTAGTCAAAATCATTAAAGATGTACAGAAAAACACTGTGAAATTTTACATTCATGAAGAGGAGGAAAGTACCCTCTGCAAAGAAATAAAGGTAAATAGTTTTTCCCTTAGGATCTACCCTTAGCACAGAGCTAGGGTGTCGCACACTTCATAGCTTCTGTAAGCTGAGCAAATTGCACACAGCAGGGGCTTCTTGTATGCCTTCATTCCCCACTCCCCCTCCCCAAAACCCTGCATAAACTCTGTGTGCCACCCTCCCCTCCCTTTCCTTTCTATTTCAGGAACTCCTTGTAACTCTCATCAACTAGCACTTTTGATCTATAAACAGTTGTAGAGATGCTCGAAGTTGTGGCATCGTTGTTCAGCTGGCACGAGCTGTCTTCCCCCCCCATTTTCTCCCTTCCTGTCTTTGTTGTTCCCCAAAATCGATAGGATTCTTCTCATTGATGCTTGGAACATTTCCTGAAAAAGTGGTGGTCAAAAATCACACTACGTCCAAACACAAATGTCACCATGTTGAGTGTAAGGCCTTGAAAGCTTGGCCAAATATTTCTACATTTTAAAAATGGTGTTAATGAAGCCATTCAGTCTGGAATGAATAAACCTGACCTGCAAACATAAGTAAGGTACATAGATACATTTGAGCTTTGAAATTGGATGTTGATTGACTTATGAAAGTAAGGCTCTTCTGTGGCATATTTGCACTGAGTTTGTCTTCCTCTTGTCTGGACAGGTATAAGCCTATTAGCTGGACAGTGGGATTGGTTGTAGAAGAGAACTTGTTTTGTTCTTTTTGAAAGTAACACTGTAGGGCAGCATCTATGACGGTTCAGGAATGAAAAGAAAAACATGATCAAAAGCATAGTGTTCTCCGTTCTACTTGAAATAGAGAATTTATTAAGGGGGAGGGTCAGATGAAAAATTCCTACCATTTTTGTTTCTTGAAATTCCAGATAATGTTGAGAAATTGCACTTCTATGTTAATATTAAATACCATGGAGTTGAAAGTTAGTGCTTTTGGCTTTTAGTGAAAGCTTGTGCAATTTTCAGCAGATACTAAGGGGATCAGCCACTGAGAGTTCTGTAAAAATAATTCCAGAAAGAACTTTATAAAATGAATCTATTCCCTGTCTTTCTATACCTTTTTTTAGCTTGTGCTCTTGGTTATAGGTTAAAAAAAAAAAAAAAAAAAAAAGTCCTACATATATTCTACTAAAAATGTCTATGTGCTTGTTTGAATAGTAAAAACTGTCTGCATGGTGAGCTTTGGAATTGCATTGGTTTAACTAGTTAAATCTTTGTTTCTTTTTTGTGGGGTAGGAATACCTTACAAAATTAGGTAATACAGAGTGCCACCCAGAACAATTCTTGAAAAGAAGAGCTGCTTTAGATAAACTATTGATAATTATTCAAAATGAAGATATTGCCAGCCTCATCCATAAGGTACATTAAATAAATCAAACTCAAAGCTTAAGTTAGTCATTTGCATTTAAAATGTTACATTGTAATGTGCATCTTGAGTAAAATGGATTAAACTTGTTGACGTATCAAATCTTGTAACTCTTAAACTACTTATGACCACACAACTTTTTTCCTTTTAATTTAGATTAGACAAAATGGAAGCACTGCTTACAGATCAATAGCCAAGGTTAAGTGGAGTTTGCACCTAAAGCGGGGACTTAACTATGTTGTTGTAGTACTTACTGAGTACAGAATGAATATTCTGATCTTGGAAGTAAATTGGTTAATTAGTCCAAGTTAAAATTAAGGAATTAATACCAAGTGTTAGGGAAAGTTGAAGCAGTTTGCTCAGTTAAGATTATTCTGGACAAAAAAAGTCTTTATAACTAAAACTCACTGAAATCTTGGGCACTGTATACATAAGCTTTTGAATTTTTTTAAGGGTTAATTGTTTTCCATTATTTTTCAAGACTGAAAGTTTCTCTTTCAGCAGGAACTGACAATTGTTATTCTTTAGAGAATTCTACATATAATTGTTCTTTCAAAAGGGAACTATGGTCAACTTGCTAATGTTAGGTGGCCAATTTTGAGAGAGGCCTCCATCTCCTATTATTATCAAGGAGACTGAGGCCACAGGGTACTCTTAAAAAAGAGCTGCTGGCTTCATTGGAAACAGTGAGAGTTAATGGCTATATTGAAAAGACACCTTAACTGACAGCAGCTGTGACTTCTGTCCCATTGAAAAGAAAGAGAGATGGCAGGTATTTTGAAAGAGGCATTTATTCAGAGAGACTCATGAAGAATGTTATGCACCAGCCTCTGCTGACCAGTAAACCATAATAGAGGCTCAGACTAAACGTATACCCTATATCATAAAAGACAATAAGAGGACAACAAGAATGCCACCCTGGCTAAACAGCAGAGTAATGAAAGCTATTGGAGGTTTTAAAAAAGGGCATCTTTTGAGATTTGGAAGTCCTATTTTAGTGAGGCTAATAATAGGAAGGAGCACAAACTCTGGCAAGTCAAGTGTAAAAGGATAATAAGACTGGCCAAGAGAATCTGAGAAGTAATATGTTAGACACACAAACTAGCCATAAGGAATTTTAGTACATCAGATGGAGGAAGCCTGCCAAACAGGCAGTGGGGCCTGTGATGACAAGGTATTGAAGGAGCATTCAGGGAAGACTAGGCCATTGCAAGGAAGCTAAATGAATTCTTTGCATTGGTCTTCGCTGCAGAGTGATGTGTGGGAGCTAGCTGTGATGTGGGTATTGTTTTTGGGAAACAAATCTGAAATACTGTCCCCCCATGTCAGAAGGTAGCTAATGTAACATTGATTTTTGAAAAGGGCTTCAGAGGCGATCCTGGCAATTCCAGGGTGGAGAACTTAACTTCAGTACCAGGCTAATAAGTTGAAACTATAATAAAGAGCAGAATTATCAAACCCATAGAGAAACACAGTATGTTGGAGAAAAGTCAACACAGCTGTTGTAAAGAGAAGTTATGCCTCCCCAATCTATTAGAATTCTTTGTGTGTCAACAAGCATGTGGCTACAGGTGATACAGTTGATAGTATACTTGGATTTTCAGAAAGCCTTTTGACAAGGTACCCCCACCAAAGGCTTGTAAAGAAACTATATACACATGGGAGAACAGGGAAAGTCATCCTACAGATCAGTAGTAACTGGTTGAAAGAAAACAAACAATATGAATAAATGGGTCAGTTTTCACAAGAGAGAAGTAACTAGCAGGGTCCCCCAAGGATAACCTTTTGCTGTTCAACATATTCACTAATCTAGAAAAAGGAGTGAATAGTGAAGTGCCAGAGTTTGCAGATGATACAAAGTTAGTCAAGATAGTTTTAAGTCCAGAGCTGACCACAAAGAGTTACAGAAGGAGTCTCACTAAACTGGGGGACTGGGCAACAAAATGGCAGATTAAATTGACTTTTTAATCAGTGCAAAGTAATGCATATTGGAAAAGTAATCCCACCTATACATATGTAATGATGGAGTCTAAATTAGCAGTTTCCACTTGAGAGAGATGTTGGAGTAACCCTATACAGTTCTCTGAAAACTTGAGCACAGTGTACAGCAGTGGTTAAAAAAAAAACTAACAATGTTAGGAACTGTTAGAGAGGGGAGAGGTAATGAAACAAAAAAATATAATGCCACTATATAAATCTGTCATGCACCCACACCTTGAATACTGCTTGTACTTCTGGTTGCTCATCTCAAAAAAGGTAGTGGAACTGGAAAAAGTTCAGAGAAGGATGATAAAGGGTATGGAGTGGTTTCCATTTGATAAAAAGACTGGGAATATTTATCTTAGAAAACAGAAGACTAAGGGGCAACATGATAGAGGTCTAAAAATCATGAATGGTGTGGAAAAAGTGAATAAGGAAGTGTTATTTACCTTTCTCCCCCAGTACAAAAATCACCCTATAAAATTAATAAGCAGCAGGTTTAATGCAGATAAGAGGAAGTACTTTTTCACACAACACAATGTCAATCTGTGGAACCCATTGCCATGGGATGTTGTGATGGCCAAAAGTATAACTGGGTTCAAAAAAGAATTACTTAAGTTCATGGAGCATAGGTTCTTCAATGGCTATTATCCAAGATGGTTGGTGATGCATCCCCTTGCTTGGGTTGACCATAAACCTCTGGCTGTCTGAAGCCAGGGGGGTGGAAGACTGTTCTGGATCACTCTCAAATTGCCCTGTTTTCGACACTCCCCCTGAAGTTCTGGTACTGGCCACTATTAGAGACAGGATACTGAGCCAGATGGACTGTTGGTGTGACCCAGTGTGGCAGCTCTTACGTTCTAAACCATCTATTATGGAAACACTACCATTAATCCTAAATTTTTCTGCTCACAAGCTACCTGTTGCATCAGATCTGTTCAACAAAAAGTTTAGGAAAGTGAAGCTGAGGGTGTGTAGGGGAAGAAGGGGGAAAACGTGTGCGCACACACAGTGGAGGGAGATGCAAGAGGCAGGGGGAATTTTGGAGTACAGGAAGGAGAAAATGAGTAGAGTGGTACAGTCTTCCTGTTTTGGGCAGTGTCAGAATGGCATAAAGTAGCCAGAACATACCAGTGAATCTGGCAGTGATGTTAAAATAGAACTTTTAATGATTTAAGGTTGATACCTCACATACTAGGTAATATTTCTTATTTAAGGTAACAGTCTCTTTAGGTTGCTTGACCTTTTTCTTCTTGTATGAAAATTATTTTAAAAAAAGTTCCCTGACAAAAATGGTTAAAATGGAATTAAGGTTGAGAGTACATATTAGTAATTTAGGATAAAACACAAATGTTGCAGCTATATCAGAAACAAGCTTTATAAAGTCAGGATATTCAAAGTTCGGTCACATGTAAAAAAGAGCCAAAAAAGGTTTAAGATAAGGAAATGCAAAGTTAAGACAAATCTGCACTGTATTGACATAGTGAGGAGGCAGAAGAAAGAGAAATGTAATGTCTTTTATACTTCTGATCTGGAAAGACACATGCTAAATGCCTAAATCATGTGGTTTTACATGGTGTCACTGCAGGGCAGAGTTAAGATTGTTTGGAGGGCCTGTCAACCTTGATTCCGTTTTAACATAATTTTTGTTTTGGGGAATATAGATGTGATAGTACCATTTGATCTTTAGTCCTGGATATGCTGTGAACAGAAACTACAAGCTTCCCCACACAGCTTTGCCAATGCACATCATTCTTAATATGTATTCAACTCCATGGAGGTTTCATTAATGCTGTTGTGTATAGTTTTTATGATGGGTGAAGGGAACTTATGCGCACTTAGATATTATGTTGATGGCCATGGTATAAAAACTTACATGGGATGGGGCAGCGACTAAAGATATTTTGTGGAATATTCACCTTTTCATACTGTTATCACTTCCAATCTCCCTACCTCCATTCTGCATGCATTTCTGTAATGACTTCATTGTGAGATCAAGTCCCACAGAAATAAATAGATTAGTCAGTTTTGGAAAAAGTCTGTCTCAGAACCCATAAGCTAGTGTTGGAGATAGGGGCAGGAAGTTTTGTAATCTTGGGTTTTCTATTTTTTCTTATAGGCATTTAAAATGTAGTTTCAAATCCAATCACTCTTCCCTTGTCTGTTTGCATCATACTTTTACTCTAATTCTAACTATATATATTTCCCTTTTTAAACAGATACCTGGTTTAGTAACTCTGAAGAGACTTTCCTGTGTCAGTTTTGCTGGTGTTGATAGCTTGGATGATGTGAAAAACCATACTTACAATGAATTGTTTGTGTCTGGTGGTTTTGTTGTGTCTGATGAATCTGTTCTTAATCCAGAGTCTGTCACAGTTGGTAAGAATTTTTGTTAAAAATAATGAATTTTAGTATGGGAGAAATGTCTTATTGACAACACTTGAGAATGAAATCCTGCATCTAAGTACAGAAGAGTGGCATGGCACTGCAAACTTTTTGCAATCATATGTATCAAGCTTGTTGGGAAAGACCCACCTCCAGGAATGTTAAATCAGTATATTCTCATTATTGGCCTTTCTGGAGATAGCTGTCCACAACTGGATTTTGGGCTACTTTAATAGGCTGTTGATGTAGAAGTCAGTGTAGTCTCTTAGCCTGGGCAAGATTGAATACCTACCTTGACATGAAAATTTTTGTGTGTTGTTACCAAACCATTCCAGTCCCCAAAGAATTATACACAGCTTTTATAATTGTTGCCTTTATTTAAAACAGCATAGTTCTTTCCATTCTCTTTTTCCCCCTGCCCAATAACCACCACCACCTTGTAAAACAAAACTGAAGTGAATTATTTTTAATAAATCTTTTAATGGCAATAAGTCACGTTGGGCCAAATTTAGCCTGTGTATAAGCTCACACAATTTTAGTGGACCTGGGTAACTGACAGCAAACTATAATCTATTAGAAACTGAATAATCTGTGAAAGACAAATTTCACAAAGTTCAGTACTGGGGTTATGTTTACAGTTGTCTTCCATTTTACAAATCTTTGCTTAACAACAATAGTTTATGTTTATAGCTCTGATTTAAATGGTTTTTTAAATTATTTTATTAAACATTATTTTAATTTTCTCCAAAACAGATAAACTTAAAAATTTCTTAAAGTTCCTTGAGGACCTCAGTACCCCTGATGGGAAATGGCAGTGGAAAGTCCACTGTAAAATACAAAAAAAACTCAAAGAGCTTGGAAGGTAAGCAAATGTACTCTAAATGTCCAAGTACTGAAATGACACGTTGGAAAAATAGTGCTTTCAAAGATCTAAAATGTTAAATCAAGAAAATATATTTGAAGGGTGTTTTCATTTTGTGATACAGTATGTAATTTGTATCTTGATCTAAATGTAAACATAAAATCAATCCTCTTTTAAATAGAATGGATTCATTTTTTCAGAATGAATGCTAAAGCCCTGAGTCTGCTGACACTTCTGAATATCTATCAGAAGAAACACATGGTTGAGATTCTGTCCTATCATAACTGTGACTCTCAAACACGAAACGCTCCAGAATTAGACTGTCTTGTTAGACTTCAGGCTCAGAATATACAACAAAGACATGTTGTCTTCTTAACAGGTAAAAACAGAACTTGCAGCTATCTTTTTCTTAACTTTGATATTATTATATTACTAAGCCACTCCTTTCTTCTTTTTGTAAATTTTAGAAAAGAATGTCAAAACCTTTTCAGATTATGCTGATAATGGAATAGTAGTTGCTACAGTTGATGACTTTATGCAGAACTTCAAAAATCTTGTTGGCTACCATAACTCAATTACTGAAGAAAATAACCTTCCTTCACCTGGTGTTCCTGAGAGACAATCAGGTAATATTCAGCATATTTTATACTCTTTCCAGGTAATCAGAGGAGTGGGGTGGAGATCCTTTAAGTGTAGTGTTCCTGTCTCTTACCAAATAAACAGTGTAGATTGTGAGGAAATCCCAACTCTCAAATACTCTTTATTTTAAACTATGGGAAAGGGAAGTTGGGATGGAATACTTTGATATCTTAAATACAGAATCACAGGCTAATTCAGTATCCAAGAAAGCCCAATGATAAAGAGGGTAATATGTAAGCCAGCTGGCATACCCTTCTGTTCTGAGGGAAGGATGAGCTTAATGACAGATTTAGAAATGGTAACAAAATGAACTTGGATGTCAGTAATTGCATTCTGTAATTGTCTTATCAAATACTGACCTACTGTATAACTTTAGATGCTGTTTTGACATTAACCCCTTTGGAGCTGGGAGTTGGGATTTCCCAACACTAAACATGAACACAATGCGCAGAAGCTTTTAGCATCGGAATATCTGGACATTCACACAAAGGGTTAAGTGTGTGTGTTGAGTAAGTGAACAAGAGTGGCAGAAGACCAAGCCTTAAGTGATATTGGACTTACAGACCTGAAGCATAACACTCTGTGAGTAGTGTATAGCTTTTTTTAAAAATTGTATATTTTCAATAGAGTAGGACTTCTCTTTCTTAATATAGTTCATGTAGAAAGCGATGAAAAGGACGAGGAAGACATGTCTTTGGATTCAGGGGATGAAACATCACAAATAGAAATCTGCAGTGATGCCTCAAAGTATGAATCTCATTCAGAAGCTTTACAGACAGAGACCAAAGGCTCACATGGAACAGATTCAAAAGAAAACTCTCTAACTGATATGCAGCTGTCTTCTGAAGGACAAATTGGGTTGATGGAGAAAACTTCTCAGCTTGATTTGGAGGAGATACAGCCAATTACTCCTGTTTTGACAACATGTTCTGTTGAAGGAGACAAAAACAATTCAGTAGATCAAGTTCCTTTCAACAACTTTCAAGTTTACAGTAGACAGTTAAGTTTGTCCCATCAGTTCAGTCATTTTAATGTTCTCACTCATCAGACTTTTCTGGGAACAACATACCCAATTTCCACAAATCAAAACCAAGAAGGTGGGAATTACTTTCTGTCTGCTTACAGCCAGAGCATGGATACAGACAAGTCTTCATCTCCTAGTAATTGGGATGTAAATTGTGATTCTTCCAGGCCATATCCAAAACAGAAATAAACACAAAACTAAAACTTTTTATAGGCTGTTGTGGACTACTTCTGTTTCTAAAAAAGTGAATTAACAGTTTCTATTTTATTCTCTGAACAAAATGTTTCTTGTCCTTTAACTCAATGTTTTCCTGTCTTATTTAAATCATGATGGCCTGTACCAGTTGAAGCATCTGAAAATTGAAATAAATATATTTTTTAACATTTATTGTATTTGAATTATCTTGTTTGTTGGCACTTTTAAGTTTTTACATTTGTATTTGACCTGTACTTGGGCTTCAGTTTGAAGTCTGTTTTAATGTAAAACTGAATGTTTGCTTAAAGCATGTGAAATAGCAAAGCTTCATTTTTAAAGTAAACAGTAATAGAGTATCCGAACCACTTTTCTTTCAATGAATATCAAAACTGTTATGTATTTATTTGATTGACATTGGACACAAATTTTGTACAAAATGTTTTTACATAGCTATAAGGCAGTGTAGTTATTTTAATGAATCTATACATATATACTGGATTTTGGCTAAATACCTCAATTAGAGTAACCAATGGTGCAGTTGCATTTAAAAAAATAAACTCTTCATGCACATGGGACTTAGTAGCAACTTGCATTGTTTGTTTTATATTCTGTTTCCAAAATACAGAAAACTGATGGTGCAAAGTGTATTTCAATAATACCATTTTTGAGTGCATCTAATTAATTTGTTTAGTAGTTCCTGCTTATCACAAATCCATGGAAAGGGCCTTACAGTTTACAAGTTCTGTACCATATCATTGTAAATAATCTTACAGCTGGCAGAAAACTAATTTGTTTGGTTTTAGCTTATACTACTATATGTAATTCAACAGGTAGTTATCACTATAACACTATCAGTACTTTTGGGCCCTGAACTTAGTGTTCTGCTAAATGTGGTGCTGTCATTTAAATAAATATCTTCATAAATGTAGAGTTTTTACTATTAACCCTTTCTCTTAAAATTACATGTACTGTGCTAGATTTTTGTTAATCTCTCCTCCTCTTGGCTCCCCCCCCCCCCCCAATATATTTTTTTGTGGTAACTCAGTTACTGAAGCATGATATATCAACTTTCCTTGTGCACAGTTTTGTGAATACTAGAGAAGACTTCTAGAAAATAGAATGTGGATGGTAAAGTGTTAAGGACTCTGTCATACTATCATGTGTTTGTTTTGTTTTAATTTAGGATTAATCTAAAACTACCACCTAAGATTAATATAAGAAAACAAAACAAAAAAACCAAGAACAAGAACTTAATTGATTTTCTTCAGACAGTTTTATTTGTGTTGCAGTCAGTTTGGATCTTAGTATAGCAACAAGGGACAAACATTTTAAAGGCAAAATCTGATTATAAACCACAAATGTCAGGTGCACTCACTACTGAAATAGCTTAAACTGTTTTTTAAAGCTAACTAATTTCAAGCTGGTGTCCATTTTTAAAATACTTTTTCATGCACCTAATGAAAACACTTCTATAAAAAGTATTCTAAAAATAGAAGAAAAGCTGCTTCACTTTGTTTTACTGTATCTAGCATAGTTACAAGAAGCTGTTCCTTACAGAATATCAAACTGTTTAGTATATTAGTGAGGAACTAAGCCACTTATGGAACATGTGTTAAATCATAATGCAGGTGCTCTTCTTCTCATGAAGAAAAATATTCTCAATTTCTCAGTTAAACTGCCTTTCTTCTTTACACTTTAGATGGTGAAATTGCCATCCAGAAACAACTGTCTTACAAAGCGCACATTCAGATGTGTGGTGGTTCTCATATAATTAGTGAGAGAATTTATCCAAACTGTTGCCTAACAGATGGCCAGATATTTATCACTTGTGTACCTCTAAATTAAACAAATGCTTTTTGGTTTGGATTAAAGGCATTTATCTTCAAATTCAAGCTTCTTACAACATACTGTCTCGAGGAATCTCATTTGAGCTGTACATAATATTCCTCCTGTGGTAGTTTTGAAAAAATACTGGTCAACGCCATGAGCCCATTGGCATGAGTTAAAATTGATTCCTCTGTACAGGTATCCCTTCTGGCTGGAACAATTTTGCCCTGAACTGACTTCAAACACATTTAGAGAGCTGAGCCCAAACACTATTTTGAACCTAAATTCAGAAACAGATGTTCAATTTTTAATACTGTTTGTGTTCACCAAATATACAAACCTAGTTTAGAACTTTTTTTTTTTTTTTAAACAAGATTCTGCTATCTGAAAGCAGGAACTAACTCATATTTGTTTTTATTTGAATAAATGACCTGACCCCACATTGAGCAGTAAGTTGTCTGGCTTGTTGGAAGCTAGAGGCTAGGGCTAGAGAGCGAGGATATGACTTTATGCTGCAGCTGCAGACCAGATTAGCATGGAGATGCTGATCCATTCCCCCACCCTACCCCTTGGATGACCGGAAGAAAGGGAGAACTCTAGGTCCATGCTGGTGCAGGAAAAGCTCTTGTTTACATCCATCAGGTGGATTTGTTCAGGGTGGCATTTCTGGTAGCTTTTTTTTTTTTTTTTTTTTAAAGCTTTTAGGATCAGTGAACTAGTACCGGAGTCCTGTAGGGATTCTTCTAGAAGGGCTTTGCAACTGAGGGATATAGACTGGGAGGGGCAATCAATTATATTAACCATATGGAAGTTAAAGACTAATGAAGGAGGCTGGGGTGAATCCATTATTCTACAGGAGGTTGGCAAGTGTGGGATCTGCCCTGTGGAGACTGTGAGGGCACATGCATGGAGATAAGACCAGGGTGGGACAGGGCCACCTTTTTATTCGCTGTGGTGAGAGTTCCTTCACACTACCAGTTTGCTACAATTTCAAGAGGGGGACTAAATGTTGGGGCATCCAGCACATGAATTTAGTTCCCACTCATTCAGGAGCTGGTGGCAACAGCAGAGGCCCAGCTGGGCATGGGAACTAGAGTAATTCAGGCAATTGGGCATTGGCATTGTGAATCATACATAATGTATGAAACCCCAGGTGGGGAATCTGTTAATTTTCCATTGTATTTTCATTCCAGATGCTGGCAGACAGGCCAGGCACATGATGATGTGGATCTGCAGGCACAGTATTATTTACTGGGCATGTAGGTGGTCTTCCAGGTTAGCTGGAGGTTTGTAGCTGGGCCTCAGTGGTAAAGCAGTCCTGAGCTGGCAAGGGAGAAGGGGCATGTTATGGGACCAGCTGATTCCTTTTCTGTACACTAGGGGGGCCTGTGAGCAGGCACCAGATATAATTGTGTTTCACCTTGGGGAAGATGATTTGAGACTGTGTGAAGGGGTAGGCTTAATGGTAAGAGCTAAGAAGGACTTGAGGTAGATCCTGGAACTTTTCCCATGAGTAAAAGTTATATGGTTGGACATGCTGCAACACAGGGTATGGGAGGGAGCTGTGAAGCCCCCGTGGGCTGACAAGGCTAAGAGGTATGTGAATAGGGAGGTGGCCAAATTCATGCGTGTCAAAGGAGGGTCAGTAATTTCACATGCAGCCATAGGATATGGGGCACCAGAATTATTCAGCGAGGATGGGGTCCACGCATCAGATTTGTGGGCTGACAAGTTTTGGCCGATATTAAATGGGGCATTGAGATGCTTGGGAACCTGTTAAGTATTGGGGGGGGAGGGGCAGACAAACTAATTGTTGGTGCCTCTTTGTGGCAGATGTCTAGTTCAGGTACTATGTGGGAAAGGGAATTTATTGGTAAAGAATTTTAAGGAGCAGAAATTGGGGAAGAGGATGGGGTTCAGGGCTCCTATGACTGGTCTGACTCCTAATAGCTCCCCTTACCACTCATTTGAGGGGGGGGAATCATGAGGTCCCTGCTGTGGGTTGGCTGGGGACCAGGCTGGCTAAGAGGGAGGGTTGACAGAAGCCCCCTGAGTATATACTGATTATGGATTTATCTGCACTGTACGCTTTTATCTGCCAGGTACTCCCAGGCATTTAAGAATAAAGTTGTGGCCTAACTAAACCACGTCAAGTGTTTCTTGTCGTCCTTCCGGCATAGCTGGACAATAGAAGCTGCCGTTCAGTTTTAGGCTCCTTATTCAATATATACACTGTTTTTTGAGTGCTGGGTTGCTTGGTAGCACACAAACTCTATTTATCTAAGTGATGCGACAGCTTTTGGGGCAAAGCAACACTGAAAGTGGAAAAGATTGGTACTTCATATTTTTTTTAGCATGAGGCAAAAATTTGTCATTCAAAAATATTTAATTTTATTTATGCAAAAAATACACTACATTCTACAAAAAGTTAATGTAAATAACTTTCTATACTGATGCTTTCCCTACTACATATTTTTAAGAAATCTTCATAGCAGAAGACCATTCTAAACATCAAATGCATTATATATTAGATTCAAGAATCTTCAAGCAACTTCATGTTGGGGGTTGGGAATGAAACCACATATCCTCTCACATTTCATGTAGAAGGTTAGACCTTTGCTAAAAAACATTTAGATGCAGTTAGTAAATTACAGTAACAGGTATAAAGTGCTGTGCCTGATGTTTTTAAAGCTGAATTATTTTGTATGCTTTTGTACCTCTTTTAAAATGGTGAAATGAAGTTCTCTTCTTGTCTTATGGTTGGAATTAGACCAGTCTCCAACTCCTTCTGCTTCTGGAGGAGACCCTGAAATAACGAGTACAAATTAAATGCTCTTTCTTCTCCACAAATTGTGAATAGTGGCAAGCTTCTACTTTATTTCTTATTCATCCTTTTAAACCACTTGTTTTAAAGCTCTTAACCAGTTTAAAATATTTTTTAATTATGTAAATCAAGCATTCAAAGTAGGAAAACACCCACACTAAGATTGTGTATGCTGTGTTATTTCATTTTCCTTTTGCACATGCACGGTGAAAGTCTTGCCTTCCACCTAGAGGAAGTCTGAGAAAGAGCAAGGGTTAACATTTCTAGTATTGTGGCTAGGGGCCCCAATTGTTGAGCAGAACCTCCACCCCCCCACTGCTAGGTGCTGAACAAAAAGATGGTCCCTGCCCCAAAGAGCTTATGTAAGCCTTTTGTTCCTGGGCACCCCCATCATAGGCCCTAGCATGGAGGCAGGAGTGGAAGTGGCCAGGCTTTTATGTGCTTGGCAATTCCAAGATGCAGCAAGGCCCACAGGCATTGATGTTTAACTGTCAAGTTAAAAGACTTAACTTTTTGAATTAATGGCTGTCATTAATTATAGGAGGCCCCTATAATGTGTCTCAACTGTGATTTTTAAAAAAATGCTTAAAACAGACATTTGCACAACTGAAAATTTAAGTAGCACAAAAGGATTAATATATATTGATCGTTGCCATCGTAATTATTTTTGAAAATCGTATCCTGCCAAGCCTACATCTATTATAGAGTGTTACAGGAGCCTTGGGGTTGCCAGGCTGTGCGAGAGGTTGCACAGGCCCTGCGAGGAGCTCAAAGTGGAAAGGTGGCCTAACATCTTTTTTGCTCCTCCCTCCCTACACTTGGGCTATACCTTGTGTGTGGACTCTTGAAAGACTTTGCACAAAATCTGGTTCCCTCAGTTCTATTCTTAGCTCTGCCAGAAGTGATCCTGTGTAATCTCTCAGTAAGAAGGAAAGAAAGCTACTTAGTTCTCCTAAAACAGGTTTATGAGGTCTTGCTCAGAAATAGGGGCTAAGATACAGACTTATTCTCAGTCAGTGGAAAGAAGGTGACTAGAATGCATGGGAGGGTGGGTGTTTTTTGACACCTATCACCCTTTTCCCTGGTGGTTAAGTTTGAGTGAAACATGAGTGACAGAGCCTGCTGTGCCCATGATGGAGAAAAAGGAGCCTGTGCCATCATAGTTGGGAGAGAAGGGGAAGAGAATCTCTGCTTTTGTGGAAGGGGAGGATGTGCTCTTCCCACTACACACCCCTAATTTTTTACTCCTGCCTTTCCTAAGCCAAGTAGTGGTGGAAGCTAAGGATACTACTACTGTATTCCCTGCCCTCTGGCTCTCTAATTCTGGGTCTGGGAGCATGTTTGGTGCAGTTGATATGGTGGGGTTTTGTGGAGCTCCAGTGTACTTGTTGCAGACAGAACATAAAACAATTTTAGCAGCAAGCATCTCATAAGCGCCACTGCCCATGTACAAATTGCAGTTTTCAGAAGCTTAAACCTTCAGCCAAATGTGCTTGGATTTTCATTGACAGCAAAAAGTACCTCTCTGATCTCCCAGCTAAAATCCTCATTTTTAAAGTTTCTTTAAAGTACCAGAAAATTTTAGTCTGTCTTAAATAAATTTTGTCTTGGTCATAGGAATAAATTACCCTCTGAACTAGAAAAATAAGATTAGAGCCAAAAGTAGTTAAACAAGGAGTTGTTCAGAGCTGAATGTTGCATATAAAAGCCAGATGCAATCAACTGCCTTGGGCAGGAGGATAGCAGAGATTATCCAACAGTTAAATGTCCTAAAGGTAGTAAGTGGCTGCTGGGATAACAACAAAAGACTCCAAAAATTCATTCCTTGATAGAACTAAGGTTTATTGAAAGAATAATCTTTCCCTCAAGCTTTTGCCAGCAGAGACAACTGATAGGCATCAGATAGAAAAACATTGCTATTTCACCCCCTACACTAAACCTGAAATCACTTACGTCAGCACCTTAAAGCACTAATACCAAAGTTCTTTGCTAAACTCATCAAGCACAAACTTCAGGAATGCTCAGCAAACATGATGGCTTCGCTCTCCATGCTTCAACACCATTTTGCAAATATGGGATAGCTAGAGGAATATTCAAAAGTGGTGGATCTTCGGCAAGCATTTCCATGAGCTCAGAGAGAAACCCAGCCCAGCCAAACAGAATTGGAAAATGTAGTGGATCTTGCTACATAGACGGTTTCTTCTGCCAATCTCCCACATGTACATGTCACACAAAGTATGGCAATTTTAGAATCCCAGCTAGTTCATTCAGAATTAGACAATAACAATGACTGCCAGCTTTGTGTTCCTCATGTTTTGCATGCTCTAGGAAGGGATATGGGGTGAGGAAGGGGTTATATCTGCTACTGGTGAACCACATGTACAGGGGCTGAAGCATGTCTCCCTAGAAGCATGGTAATTATTAAAGATACTATAACTGCTTGTAGTTCTACTGGAATACAAACTTGTAGACTTTCTCCCTCTAATTTAACTGCTTTACTAAAGGTATTTGTCTTGCCCCTACAACTGTAATGTGAAAGGGGCAAGAGTCAAAAGAGAAATTTACTCACTCTGCAGTAACTGAGGTTCTTTGAGATGTGTCCCCCCCTGGGTGCTCCACTGTAGGTGCGGCAACGCTTTTGCATCTGAAATCAGAAATCTTCAACAACAGTGCCCATTGGACTGCACATGTGCACCATCCCTGCCTCACGCATTGCGCTGGAAGTATAAATAGTGCCATCTGGTCTGACTGCCCTCAGTTCTTTCTCTGCCACAGAGCCATAAGTTAAGCTCCGAAGCAGAGGGGAGGAGGGCAGGTAGTGGGGCACCCATGAGCGGGCACATCTCCAAGAACCTCAGTTATTGCACAGGGGGAGTAACTCTCTCTTCTTTTTCGAGTGATGTCCCCATGGATGCTCCACTGTAGGTGACTACAAAGCAGTGCTCCTAGTTGGAAGGTTGGGGCTTTGGAGCGGCTTGTAAAGTTGAGGACAATGCTGTGTCCCCAAAAGATAGCATCTGCATAGGAGTCCTGCATAATGTTGGGCAAAGGTATCTGAGGATGCCCATGTGGCTGCCTTACATATGGCACCAATAGGAACATTGTTCAAAAAAGCAATGGAGGTTGATGCTGCATGTGTGGACTGTGGTCTAACTGAGGTAGGAACCTGTGTATTATGAAGTTCATCTGATATGCAAATGCATTGTGAGATCCATTTGGAAAGATGCTGCTTTGATATAGCATCGCCTTTGGACCTCTCGGTAGTGGAGCCAAAGAGACGTGGTGACTTTCTGAATGGTTGTGTCCTATCAAGGTAGAAAGATACACACGTCTTATGTCCAGAGTCTGGAAAGTTGTGTCTTGTGGATTACTGTGTGTGTTGGGGAAAAAAGGTGGGAACGTATATGGGTTGGTTCAAATGAAAAGAAGTTATTACCCTTCAGTAGGAATTTTGGGATGTAGATAAGTGTGACTTTGTCCTTGAGAAAGACAGTATGTAGTGGAAGAGCCACGAGCACTGAGATTTCTACCACCCTTCGAGCTGCGATAATGGCAATGAGAAAGGCAGTTTTCATAGATGTAGAAGTGAACATGTTGCCATTGGCTCCAAAGGGGGTTTCATTGATGATCATAGGACTAGAGTAGGGTCCCAGGTACAAGTGGGAGCTCATATATGTGGGTAGAACTTCTGGATGCGTTTTAGAAAGCATTTAATGAGTGGATGGGTGAATAGAGAGCATCAATGAATAGCATGATGGAAGATGGTGATGGCTGCCAAGTGCACTTTAACGGAATTGTTAGATAATCCGCTCTGTTTGAGTTGGATAAGGTACTCTAGAATAGAGTGGCAATGGGCATTAGCTGCCTGTATATGTTTTGGGGTGCACCAGTGTTGGAATCTGTTCCATTTGTGGGTATACATGTGTCTGATGGTGTCTCGTCTACTGTGTAGTAAGACTAATTTTACTTGATCAGAGCAGTCTACCTCTGGACCCCGAAACCAAGAAGGAGCCACACCTTCAAGGTGAAGTGTCTGTGGATTGGATACTGGGCATGCCCATTGTCCTGTGAGAGGAGCCACGGTGTCGGAGGAAGGTTGATGGGTTGGCATAGAGACATCCAAAGAAGGTAGGTGTACCACACTTGTTGGGGCTATTAATATGATGTGAGTTTGGTCCTCTTGTATTTTGCAAAAGACTCAGAACAGTAGGGGGAATGTATACAGCAATGTTCCATGTACCACATTGATCCTCATTCCAGTCCTGCTCTGGAACAAAACTAGGGGCAATGAGAATTCAGTGGGGTGGCGAACAGGTCTGTGGTTGGATGGCCCCATTGGCGGAATATGGGACGTAATGCTCTCATGTCCAATTCCTATTCGTGTTCTTAGGAAAACGTTCTGCTCAGCGTGTCCGCCATGGTGTTGTGCTGTCCGGGAAGATATGCTGCCGAAATGGAAATATTGCTTCCAAACAGATAATGAGATCTTGGCTCTTCCCTGTCTGTTGATAGAATACATGCAGGCGAGATTGTCTGTCATCACTCTTACTGTTTGGTGTTTGAGAAGTAGTAGGAAATATTGGCAAGCATTGTGAACCACTCTTAACTCTAAAAGGTTGATGTGTATAGTGGATTCGGTGACTGTCCATCTGCCTTGTATCCTTTCTTCCAGTAGATGTGCTCCCCAGCCGATGAGGGAGGCGTCAGTGGTTAGAACCATGGTCGGTGAGGGTTGAAGGAAGGGGACTCCTGCACGAACGCTGTTGGTATGTGTCCATTAGAGTAGACGGTCCTTCACTTGTCTCTTCATGGACAATGGTTTCTGGATGTTGAGTTCGTAAAGAAGGTACACTGTGCAGAGCCAGCCCTGGAGAAAGCGCATATGTAGTCTCACGTCTTACCACGAAAGTGGCTGTTGCCATATGTCCCAGGAGCTGAAGACACGTGTGTGCTGATACCCAGAGACACATGAGAATGTTCTAAATCAGATCCATTATAGCTGGGAATCTATGAGGCAGTAGAAAGGCTGTTGCTCATATGGAATCAAGTTGAGCATCAATGAATTCCAGTGTTTGAACCGGCTTTAGGGTGGATTTTCTAGCTTGACAAGAAGGCCCAAGTTGTTGAAAGTGTTCATGGTTGTGTGGACTGCTCAGAGTGCTTCGGCCTTGGATGGAGCTTTGAGAAGGCAATCATCAGAGTACAGGAAGATGATTCCTGTCTTTCTTAAGTGGGCCGCTATCACTGCGAGTACCTTGGAGAAAACTCGTGGTGCTGTTGATAAGCTGAAAGGTAGCACTTTGTATTGGAAGTGGTTGTAGAAAGCATCATAGGAAGCGTCTGTGAGCAGAATGTATGGTGATGTGAAAATAGGCATTCTGTAGGTCAAGGGCTGAGAACCAATCCCCCTGTTCCAGTGCAAGGTCTAGGATGGGAGTCACCTGCCGGATTTCTTCTGAACCAAAAAGTAGTGGGAGTAGAATCCTCAGCCCCTGTGTTGTGTGGGGACCAGTTATATGGCTCCCAGTTGCAGAATATGGTTTAATTCCTCCATGAGAATTGTCTTGTGAGAGGGGGTTCCTGAGGAGAGGTGGGGAGGGGAGGCAGTGGGGTGGTATAGTTAGGAAGGGGATGGAATATCCTTTCTTGATTATTTCCAGGGACCTATCTGTCTGAAGTGATAAGCTTCCAAGATGTTAGGAATGGTGCCAATCGGATGGTCTCTTTGTGGTTTTGCAGATGCTGGGAACAGGTGGAACAGAGGGGGTTTTGGGGCCCTCGACTGCACCTTCAAAACTGTTGCTTATTAGAAGGTGCTTGAGACGCTGCCCCTTGTGCAGCAGGCTTTCCACAGTTGTTGTGATTGTTAGGGGGTTTTGACGGCAGCATTGGTTGTCAAATTGCCTTTGTGGGTAGTATGGTTGAGACCTGGATCTTGGAGGAAGCTGGCACTTCCCCAACTTTCTCTTTGGTTGTGGGGTATATATGCCCAAAGATCTTATTGTGGCTCTGAAGTCCTTCAGAAAGTGTAATGAGTTATCCATGCGCGCCGAAAAGAGTTTTTGCCCTTCGAACGGTAGATTTTCAATAGTTGTTTGTACTTCTTTTGGGAATCCTGAGAGGTGTAACCAGGATGCGCATCTCATAACTACAGCTGTAGCAATGGATCTATTGTATCGGCTGTATCCAGGAAGGGCCTGTAGCGGTGTGCGGGCTATGAGATGGCCTTCCATTATCAAAGGAAAAAATTGTTCATTTTTGGCCTGTGGGAGGTCCTGGCATAACACCTCCAGTTTAGAGTAATTCTTGTAGTTGTATTTGACCATGAGGGCCTCGTAATTAGAGATCGTAAACTGGATTGTTGCAGAAGAGTAGGATTTTTTTTCCCGAATAAGTCAACTCGCTTCCAGTCCCAGTCAGAATGAGAAGATCAGGGTTGGTATGGGTGATTCTTCTCGTGCACAGCATTCACCACCAGGGAGTTTGGAGTAGGATGGGAAAACAAAAACTTTGCATTTTTGCTAGCACATATTTTCTATCCGCAGGTTTGCATGTGGGCAGGATAGAGGCTGGGGTCTGCCATAAGAGGTTGGCTGATTCCACAAGTGTTCCTTTGATGGGTAGCGTGATTTTTTTACGTAGAGGAGGTGTGAAGAATGTCAACGAGTTCATATTGTTGCTCTCTGGCCTCCTCTAGTTGTATATGTAGATCATCAGCAACCCGGCGGAATGGCTCCTGGAAATGTTTAAAGTCATCAGCTGCTATGGGAGGTGGTGGCATGATGGCCTCATCCAGCGAGGATGATGAAAAGTGTAGTGTGAGTGATACTTCCTGGTCTTGCTCACCATCCTATTCTTCCTCCTGTTCCTGCAGCTGTTCTTTCTCCTGTTGTGTTTGTGGAAGTTGTAGGTGAGAAGATCTGGAGAGAGATGAAGATGGAATGAACGGCAGGGCAGGCATTGTATCTACCATGGTGGGGAGTTGCCAAACTAAGCTCTATACATAGCCCACAGGTCCCAATAGGGCCAGTTCGGTGGGAGGGGAATGTGAGACTGCATCCAAGGAGGACCCTGCCAAGGCTGGGTTCCCTGAGATGTTGATGGACAGATAGGTGCTAACTGACCTGATGTTGATGGTGCGATGGACTCAACATATTTCTTCCTCTTCCTCCTCTACATCACTAGGAAACGGAGGAGCAGTCCCTGCAGGAGAGAACAAAGCATGGCTGGACTTAGAAGATGGTGAGACTTGTGATAAGGTTTGTCTCAAGAGTGGAGATTCTGGGGTATCAGATGCTCTTAAATCCGAGATGTATCTGAATTCTTGCAGCATATAAGGCATCCACGGTGCAGAAGGTGTATGCTATAGTATGGCCAGCAGGTGGAGGTGGAGCCGCTGATGCGGTTAGCGCCAGTGCCAATGTCTTTGTTGGTGCTAAGGATGTTGGTGCTGCCACCTTAGCCAGTGCTGAGGATTTTGTCGGTGCCGACATCTTCAAGGTTGACAATTTTGTTAGTGCCAGCAGTTTCAATGGCACCAATATCAGTGCCAATAGTTTCTTTGGGACCAGCAATATGTAGATGTAGATGAGATAGTGGGCTCAACTTGATCACCACAGACAGAGGGTGGTGCCGATAGTTGGCGGTGAGCACTCGTGTGGTCCTCAGATTTTCTGTCAGAGAGTGAGGGAACAGGTCTCTGTGGAGACATGACTCTTATCAGAAGCCATTGACACCATGGATCTAGCTGGGGATGGCATTCTGGATGTTTGCACCTCAGAAGCTGAGGGAGAGGTGGTTCTCTTCATACCCTCGGCCCAGTCGGAGGATGCCTTTCTCTTGGTCAGGCATGAGGTGAGGGGGTCAGTGGATGGTATTGCTGACGATGAGGGTCTTTCTGGGGAAGACTGAGAACCCAGATGTGATGCTGGTTGAAGGGATTTTTCCATTAGGATAAGCTTTAGCCTAATGTCCTTGTCTTTCCTTGCTCTTTGTTTGAGGCTAAGGCACTGGGAGCACTTGTGGGAAACGTCCTTCTCCCAGGCAGCAAATACAGTGTGCATGGCTGTCCATTAAGGAAAACGTGGCCCCGCATGATGATCACCTCTTAAACCTGGGAGAACCTCGCATAAGGGTGAAAGGGTAGCTTCCCTCTCAGGAAAGGAGAAGCAGGGAAATGAAAAAAACTATTCTATATTAAAACTGTAGAAGTGGAAAGTTGAGATAAATTATAGATACAAAAGGATTTGGGGGGGGATGAAAAGGAAAACTGAGAACTAGCTATTTAAAGTAGAGGTAAGAGAGTATCTGAGAAGAAAAAAACAGGCTCTGCTAAAGCTTCCATTCCAGACCACAGGTGGTAGAGAAGGGGACACGGCGCTATTTATACTTCCTGCGCAATGTACGAGGCAGGGGAGGTGCGCATGTGCGGTCCAATGGGTACTGCTATTGAAGGTCTCCGACTCCAAACGCAAAGGCACTGCCACACCTACAGAAGAGCACCCATGGGGACATTACTTGAAGAACTACAAATTCATTACTTCTGCCAATAAATCACTGGTAGAACCTGCTTATGTTTTTGGTATAGATCACTGCTGCACCAAACAATGACACTACATTAGGACATATTCTCATTGGGAAATTAATGCAAACAAGCTCAGCTAACTAGCAAATGTTCCTGC
Organism: Emydura macquarii macquarii; assembly: GCF_026122565.2. Lineage (NCBI taxonomy): Eukaryota > Metazoa > Chordata > Testudines > Chelidae > Emydura > Emydura macquarii. The sequence goes on along the minus strand of NW_027131105.1, from coordinate 11,439,914 downwards.
TTTCATAGCATGAATTAATTTTTAATGGCAGAATGGGAACCTGAAAAGCAACCGCTACTGAATGAAAAAAAGACACCAATACTGTTTGCAAAGGCCAGTTTTCAAGCAGCTGCACAGCTAGAAGTAGAGACAATTCTAGGATACAAAGGGGGAGGACAGCAATGTGACTCATAGCGCTTGATTTTACAAGATCATCTCTAAACAGTTTAAGCTCTGAAAGAGCAAGGCTGCATGTACCCCCACACAGAATATATGCAGCCTGGTTTCTATAATAATGTTTTAAATAATTTATTAATGGTAATTTGAAAGACTGAAGCAGGTCAATCAATACACAAAGCAGGAACAAAAACTGGCATTATGTCTTCTTTTTCCAGTTTGGCTTGTAAAATTTGCATGAAGTGTATGTTGTAGAGATTCCAGTGTCCATTAGTAGTTTAAACTGATGTTTAATGTTCAGAATGAAAGGCATTAATGCTGTATCTATGAATGGCTCCATGCTATCAGTTACACCAGAAATGTTCTTTGTGAAAAATATGCAAACTTGTAGAGAATTACAATGTGAGTTATTTTAGGAGTTTTATTATCGTATGCACTTTGCACTCCCCCATACCACATCATTTAGCAGAAGAAACCCATGAAGAGTTTGTGCTGATCATTCAAGCCTACTATCTCAATTGTCCTGGCCATGAAGAAAGACGGGCCTGCAGTAGAGAGAGATGCATAAATACCGCATCCCACCCCACCCCTGGGCACATGTACCAGTTTTTCCCATACCTGAGCTTGTCGCTTCCCTTTCCTGCTTGGCTCTGTTCAGATGAGTTTCCCTTTTCCCCTCTTCACTATTCCTTTAATTGCTCCTTAAAGAACACCAAAACTTATTTCTTTCTGTAGCCAAACAAGGACTCACTGCATCTAGCTATAGTGAGCACATCTGCTTTGAACCAAATTCTATTATCCACTCATTAACAGGGAGAGAATCAAATTAATTTCTGTCTTACTAATTAGATGCAGGACAGTGTCATCTCCATAGTACCTTGACACTTATCCACAAAAGAGTATAGCCTTCAGAATCATTAACTAGTGTTTTTATGTGCAGTGTGTGTCCTTTTAATTATCTTAATCTTTTCACTAAAATAAACAGATCTCATTCAAAATTGTTTTCATTAAATCTTGTGGAGATATGTCATTACCATTGATTTACTAGAGATAATGGTGCAAACACTGCAAACCTCATACACATGTTCAGAGGCTTTTGTTTTGAACAAATTCACATATATAATATTCTGTTAAGCCACTTCTCATTTTTATAGATACATTGGGAATCCAAAAACAGACTGCAGTGTTGACAAAAGAAAACCTAATTTAGGAAAGGTGTTTTATAATGATTCGTATTTCAAATCAACAAAGTAAAATATTTTTCATAGTTACTATAGAATTGCCAACCCTGTTAAGTCTTTTGCTGTCAATGGATAGCTAAACCTTGACAGGGTCATCCACCAGTTGTGGGAATGCCACTCCCTCAAGATAGGGTCCTGATGTGCTATGAAAAATTATTCCACTTTTATCCATAAAGTTGAATCACCCCACTCTCCAGGAAGACCACTTTCTTAGGTATCCAACTGTCTCAAAGCTAGGAAAGGAAAGAGGCTGAAGATGAGAGTAATGTAAGAAAGACCAGGGCAAAAAAGTAGGATGGAAGAGGAGACAAAATTGAGAATAGGACTAAAAGGATAGGAAAATGTTTATGAAAAACACAAAACTTTAAAATGTTCATTACATATTTAGCTTATACTGTACCTGGCGTAATTCTGACAGTCCTTTGAGGATTGCCTGTTGTCGGTCTCTATTTTTCACCACATTAGGATTAAGAAGTGGATCTCTCACATGATCAGAGCTAAAAATCTGTCGTGGTGTATGGTACGAATCTAAAGATAAGTATAATTAATTATACTATGTAATTGTTTCAATTTTATGTTAGTTTCTTCAAAGTAATCTTTATATAGACTTTGCAGAATTTGAATTTTTTATAATTTAAGTGGAAAATAACTATTTTTAAACATTTTTTTCTATTTCTGTAGATTTAAATTTTCACAGTTGCAAGAAATTTTGGGGAGATCAGAAATTGAAGGTTAGACAATAATTGTTAATGCCAGTAGATGTTGAGATTCAAAAAGTTAAAGCTGTATAACCATTAAAACAAAAATTGTCAATATTACATGTCAAAATATACAAAGTAAATATCCTTAAAACAAACTCCTCAAGCAAACAGTCTTTTTTTAAAAACTTTATCTATATGTGAATTTCAATTATTGATGGAAATATTTTTTCACTGGTTTGTGTCTGTGGTGAAATCGATGTTAACTGATATTTACCAATAAAAATCTAATCTTTCCAAACTTGTCTTTATAGCTGATAAAGAGCCTGTTTTTCTTCACTGCCAGATTTATCATGAAAACTATTTAAGTTAAACCATATTTCAATTACTTAAAAAAGTTCCAATATATCCATATACATATGTATTACCTAATAAAGTACAGTGATGCTTCATTAGAATATACTGCTAATAAAAAGAACAAGTTAACTTTATTTTCTTTTAACACTACTAAGTGGCCTACTAAGCATAGGATCTCTCTACAATACTGTGCCACAACTTCTTAGTCTCTAAGGCATTTATAAGGATAAATGTCAGACTGCACCATTTACATCAGCTATTCACACAACTCTTAAAACTAAATCATTTTAAGCCCCCTCTCATCTTAATATCAATTTACAATACATTTCAGTACCATTAAACTGTCGATATTGCGGATCATGTGTTGAAGGTCTAGTCATTGGCGCATCTGGATCAAGGTAATAAATTTCGTTTGTTCGCACGTAGGGAATAAAATGAGAAGAGGGTGGCCTTTCAGGTTCAATAACTGGAGAAGATTTCCTCTGCTGCATGTCTGAGTTGATATTTTTCTCTCTTCCACTATTGCCATTCTGAATTGGGAAATTAGAAGTACTTATCTGCCTTTGTTGTACTTGGTGTAATCTGTTTTTAACTGCTGGAACAGGTGGTGATTCAGATCTGTGCAAACAATTTTAGTTAGCCTAAAATAGCCATTTTCAAGCAATGTGCTTCATTTTATTACTTCTAAAAATTCTAAAGAAATATTGTTTAATGTATCTTTAAACAAAATTTAAAATATGTCTTCCCTCCCCTGTGTGCTTTATGTGCACTATAAACATTTTGGAGCTTGATTTTCCTCTCTGTGCTGGGCTCTCTGATTCACTCTTCTAGCCAACATGGCCAGAAACTCAATGGATATTGCTAATTAGGAATTCACAGGTGACAATTAGCATAGTGACTCTGCTACTTCCCTTGTATTGGTTGATGAAGGGGAGAACCCACACAGCTCTGGTTATTCTCACCTGCCAAAATAGTCACTTGGGACCAAAAGCTTGGCTAGACCTGAGAATCAGGCCATCAATATTCTATTTCTATCAGCTGCAGAAAAGTCCAGGCTCTTCTTTTCTAAACAACTGACTAGCATCCTATAATTCCTCTTCTATAGTCTTTGACATTTTTATTTTAAATATTTGACAGAAATATCTGTTTGTTAAAATTAGCCATTTGCTTATCATTCTCTTTGTACCTGAAAACAAGCTCTATGTAATTTATATAAGCAATTCATATTATTTAACCTGTGCTAGTTCTTTTAAGGCTGAAATGCATTCTAAATACTTTTTATAAGAATAAATGCAAATAAATGTGCTAAGCAAAAAATATATGCTGCAAAACGTCATATTCCCTGGTAAGTGACAGAAAAAGAGTAGGTCCTGTTTTTACGTAACTAAATTTGTCCTCATTTTGGGACAGATTCTGCTGTCTAATATTGTGCCTTTAGCGCCCAATGACGCACATCAAAAGGCCATTTTGATTTGATCCAATATCTTCTCTTATACAGAGAGGTTGCAGGAATGGGCCCTTCAATAAGGAATCTGATTCATTTTGCATTTGGGTGCTTAAAGCAGTCTCTGTGAGGGAAGTTAGTCAGTGACTGCAGGAGTACCTTCAGTATTGCCAATCCCAACCTCTCAAAATTCATGAGTTAGCTGCCCCCCACTCCCCAAATTAAAATTAACTTAAAAATCATCCAGTGTTTTAATAATAAATGCTAAATTATTTTTATTTGTCTTATATTTGAAAACCAGACAAGTTCATGTTTAAAGCTTTTCTCCACAACCATGAGGGAATTACTTGTACTTTTTTTCTCTCATTACAAGTATCTTTGACATTTGAAATTCCAGTTATGAAGGCATTAAGGGAGATAAGAACACTCCAACTCTAAAGGAAACCCAAAGAACCTTTGATTCCACATTTGATCAGCTACCATACTTTTATACTTCAAAGCCCAGTATAGTTTACTCTCTGGAGTAAGTCTTTTACTGGAGAATGAAATATATATAAATGTTTAATTAAGAAATTGTATATTTTAGTAAAAATTTCACTAAAAACTTATTTAATTTCTCATTCTTAATGTCCTTATAGTAACTGATGCTGAATGCAGACCTACCTTTCTTCATTTAAGCGACTCTGAGACTGTTCTTCCTAGAATAAGAGCAAAAGAAGTAAAAAAAAAAGAAACCAAAAAAACAAAAACAAAAATCCTAATTTTTCAATACACATTTTATTTTGTAAGACAAAATGGTTTTTTCCTTCTTAAATTCCTAGGTAGTGTTAGACCTGTATTCAGGAGAAATACACTTATCTAAGACCTACATCAGAGATATTGTTACAAACATTGTAGACCAAATTCATTACTGATGTAATTCTTCTGAAGATAACGTACACCTCCATGAGATTAATGTGCAGAGCAAGTTTGGCATTCCCAAAGCTGATGCAAAAGGTAAGAACCAAGGACTTTAAGGTCTCTAATGCTAGTAACTCTTCATGGTTGGAGGCAAAGTGGACAGGTTGTTCGTGACTCAAGGGGCCACCCTTGAGGCCATGACACTCCCTGACCAAATTTTCCCATTAGGAGAAAGCTCACTACCCCAGACAAGGACAAGTTGTGGCCATTGGAGGTGAACTAAGGAACCACTAATTGCTTCTCTTGGGGACATTAAGGATTAAAATTTCAAGCCTCAGAATCAGTTTGAGTCTGGTAGTGTGTCTACAGAAGCTGTAACCTGGAAGAGTGAGTAGGTAAGAATTCCTTCCTCAACTCCTGTGAGGCTGAGGAAGCAGCTGAGATCTCTGCTAACTCTGAATCAAAGCAGTTGATACTTATCACCTAATCAGCAGCTCAGAAAAAGGGCTGTCCTATCAGGGAAAGACAAAAATAAAATCTCTAAAGGGAGGAAAAAGCTGTAAGAGTGAAAAATTCTCCATGCTATAAAAGAGGATTAGGAAAATAAATTTCTATTCTATTTATTTATACCTGTAGGTGGAAAAGTAATTCACAGGTGGTTGGAGCATCAGAAACACTGGGATATAGAACCTGGTATATATGGCTGGATCCATGCTACCCAAAGCTTCAGACTAAGCACTATTATTAAATGTTTGTCCCTTTTTCCATGCATAACAGATTTTTCTTATAAATGAAAAATAGTGTTAATAGTGTTACTTGTTACTTCTGAACGAGTAGTTTTATACCATACTTCAATTTATCTTGTATTTTCACTCAAAAGTCAACTATTCCTGTAAATCAACTGCAGAATTCAGTTGTAATAACTGCCACTGTTGTTGACCAATGTAAGTGGAAAAACAGTCTTCAGTATTGCAATTCTAGCCCCCACATTCATTTAAGACACACACATGAATACCCCTGAAATTTCACAAGTAACTTATTGTGCCCACAGCCTTTGATGTAGTGTATGTGTAGCATTTATTTTCAGCCAAACAGATACATGGCCTCTTGGCTGGCTATACAGAATTAGAGGTCACTTCATCTCCCAGACACATTTTTCACTGGAAGGTAGAGCTGGTAGAAAGGGGAGAAATGAGGCACAATGCCAGTGCTGGGAGATAAGCAGTATCAGTGCTATTTTCTTTAAACTGTGGGAAGATAGGATTTTTTTTTTCCAACCATGGGCTACTGATGATGTGTTTGGTGGAATGGGAGAAGGAAAAAAAGGTGCAATTATGAAGTATGTACGTTGTTGTCACAAATTCTCTCACCAGTCAACAAGGGCTTTAATTTGTGCAAATTAAAATGGTTCTGCGTATTTTTCCCTGCTTTCCCCTTCACTTTGATGGACATGGAGGGTCAAGTCAGTTTCCTAACTTCAATCTGCAAGAGTACAATGATACCCAGACTTGTTCCTTGCTGCTAATCAGATTCCCTCTTTACACAAAGAATAAATGACAGCTGAGTTACAGGGAATAATACATAAGAGGAGGGTTCTGGGGACATCAAAACCCAGATGAAGTGAAATCTGAATGTATTATGTCACTAGAATATCAACATTACTTTACTAAGTGCTGGAGTTGCACTAATGATCTTCTACCCCAGACACAAATGAGATATTAAATGAGCCAAGGTTTTATAATAAATTGTTGTTGTTAAACACCAAATCATTACCTTTGTGACTGCGTGTCCCTTACTCTTTGTATTACTTTGCTGGTGAGGTGAAGGAGACCTTTCTGGAGAGACTCCTTTCTTCTGACAGAGTTTGCCAGGAGTATTTCTTTCTACCAATTGAAGCAGCTCTATTTGTCGTCTTACTTTCTTTTCCTCCCTTTGCTTTTGTAGCCGTCTAGGATATCTTTCTGATGCTGGAATATACCTTTTCCCAGGTTTATTTATGTTCCAGTCAGGTTTCTTTCCATATTTTTCCATAGGTTTCGTTTGTTTCTCTTTTCTTGCAAATTGGTCATATAAATCAGTGTAATTGCCATTATTCTCTTTTTCTGAAATGTTCTTTTTATCTGGATACTGCATTTCTTTCTTGCATTTTTTGGTGTTAAATTTCTCTTTATATTCTATGGAAATATCTGGAGATGTACAGTCCACAGTTCTTCTTTCTACAACTGGCTCAGTACATGTTTCAGATCTGACATATGCTCTGGAGTCAAAGTAATCTAAAAACAAAAGTATCTCTTTTACATTTTTCTAAGCAGACCACATGACTTCTTTGATTTATATTTTAGTACTTCAGCTATAAATGCATCACCACTCACTTTATTCAAAATATTGGTTGCTACAATATTGGCATACATTTTTAATCCTTCTGATGTTTCAGAGTGAACAGCACAAGGGAGAACCAAACATGGTGACCAGATAAATTCAGTCCATGTTTAAAAGCAAGGAGAACAAAATCTAGACAATGTAAGAGAACTTAAACTATAAATGAAATGAAACTACATGGTCTTGAAATATAGAGTTCATCTTGTGTTGTGATGAAGAACAATACAAAGTTTTTATATGAATCTTTAACATGCATCTTGTTCATGGTTTGTCAGATCATATTCACCATTTGAAGTGCTTCTGACTGTGAGAGGCATTCCCAATCTGGTTTCTTTTCTCCCCTCTCTGAGGGGTTCTGAGTCAGGAGCTGACTCAGTAACCTGTCACTCAGATCCCCAACAATACAGGTTAATTGGAATCTAAGTGGAAGACCAGTGAACAAATAGGGCCATAGCTGAAGGGCCAATTAGAGAAAGAAGCAACTCTAGCAGCTGGGAACAGATACATGGGGAAGGCTCTAAAGGAAGGCAGAGCTGGTTGCTGTTAATACTGCACCTTTTTCCCTCAGAAGTCAGAGGAGAGCTGACTGGGTCTTGTATATATGTAAATAGCACTACAGGCAGTGGCCTGAGAACACTATAATAAAGCACAGTAGTGGTGAAGGTGGCCTGGAGTGAGTATGGTCTGTAACCAAGGCAAGAGAAACTCACAGGGGACCCTTGGGGGCTTACCTGGGATCAGTGTCCCTCATCTGCACAGGGAGCCAGCGTAAGTGTCGATGGTCTGGGAAATGGAAGAAATCTTGAAATGGCTCATGAACAGCAAAAGAAGCTGCAGCAGTCCATGCAGCTTTTTCAACAGTCCCAGCAAACAGAGCAGCAGGCCCCGATGGTGTAGCAGGTAGAGCAACAGAAAGCTCTCCAGAACTTTATCAAGGAACAGATGGTGGTACAGACCCAGATGCTGCAGAGTCTGGTGAGTCCTGTGACTGGATATAGCAATAGCCCAGGGAACTGGACTCTAAAATGGCTCCTACAGCTGACCCTTAGGCCTTTCACCAAACTTTTGAGAGGATGGCTTTAAGTTCCATCTGGGATAAGGTGTCATGGGCTTTGCAAGTGGCTCCCTATCTGACAGACAAAGCCCAACCAGCCCTAAATGAAGAACAGGGACTGTGATGTAGTCAAGGTAGACATCACAGATAGGATGGTTCTGCTGTCAGACAGTTACCAACAGAACTTTAAGGTGGTGAAATGGACAGTGGGAATAAGGTCATAACTTTTGCACAGAGACTGTCAGACTGGGCTACTAGCTGGTTGCAACCAGCGATCCAGGGGCTGGAAGAAGCAACGGATGCGGTGATCCTAGAATAGTTCTTGCTAGGTCTTTCCAAGGTGGGGAGTGTATGGGTGCACTGACACCAATCCTCAACATTAGACAGTGTAGTGAAGCTGATCAAAGAATTCTTAGAGGCTGACCTACCCAGACAGGACAGGAAATTGGAAAGAAGTTGGTAGATGCCCAGCCGAAAAAAGGAGGGAGGAGTCCAAAGGGTCCTCACATTGTGACAGAGGAGGGGTGGCGCGTTAATAATGTGGGCAGCCAGGACACACAAAAAGAGATTGTCCATATATGGATTGCAGGCTGGCGGAGTTTTGTGGGTGGACTGGGAAACCTGTGGGATAAGGCATGCATATTCTTCCAGTCAGGCTTGGCAGGAAATGAGTGAAGGGGTTAATGAACTCAGCCACAGGGTGTGTGCAGTCTGATGAGACCTGGTGAAACTCCATTGGATGTTAGAGATGGTAGTAAGGTTAGAATGTATACATGGGGAAAGAAGACACTGCCCCTTAGTGAAAATTCTGTTAGAGGTCAAGGGTGTGTTTAAATGGAAGGTGGAGGTGGTGGAGGCTTTACCTGTCACGTTGAGTCTTGACTGGAAACCTTCCCAGTGAGAGATGGAGGAAACTTCAGCAGGCCATAGGGTCAGTTATAGAATGCAGAAAAGAAAAAGGAGGTAGTCAGAGAGAAAAGAACCTACACAGGGAGATACACCCAGGAAGCTCAACAAGAGGGAAAAGAGTCTGGCAGAGATAATAGAGGAGAAAGGAAAAACCGAGGTATAACGGGCTGATGGCCAAGACGCCCAGGTATATAGCTGCTAAATACAGGGGTTTCCCAGGGAGTCCCAGGAACGGACCATCATAAGAATAAGATGTCAGACCTACAGGGAATGGAACAAAGTGTCATGGAGAGTGAAAAGTGTCTAGAATCAGAGGTAGAGCAGCAACAAATTAGAAAGGAAGGTCAGATAGTAGAATGCCCTTGGCGTGAAGACAGGCAGAGACTGAATTGTGGGAATAACCACAACCCACAGATTTATTTTGTGTTAGAGAGAGAGAGGCAGGCAGGCAGAAGACTGCTGTTGAGGGGCCGGGAAAAAGCCTAAAGGTGGGGGTCCCACAAAAATCAGGAAATGTTATAAAGGCAGAGCTTGGCCCAAAAGAAAATAGAGCATTTAGAAGAAGGGGGGGGGGGGGTGTCAGGAGCTAACTCAGTAACCTGCCACTCAAATCCTCATCAATATAGGTCAATCTGGACCTAACTGAAGACCAATTAACAAGTAGGGCCCTGCAGCTGAAGGGCTAATTAGAGGGATGAAGCAATCCTAGAACCTGGAAGCAAATAAAGGAAGGAAGCAAGCCCTGGGGAAAGGGGATGCATAGTTTGAAGGAAGGCAGAACTGATTGTTGCTAGTACTGCTCTCTTTTTTCCTAGAAGTAAGAATACTATAATAAAGCACAGTGGCAGTGAAAGTGGCTTGGAGTGACTGTGATCTGTACTGAAGGCAAGACAGACTCACAGAGGACTGCCCCATGACACCCTCTCCTTCTAAAAGGGAAAACTTTATTTCAGTGTTTAGAACTAATAAACCACCTACCACCTTGCCAGTCCCCTTCATAAACTGTATTAAGCACACTCCAAATATTTCTTAATTCTTTAGACTTTGCAAATCTCCATTGATCTTTCTATATTTGCTGCCAAGCCCAAAATATAAATTTCTTGTTAAAGAAACAAAAACATTTTAGTGGACTTTGCCAACCCACTTCAGGGTTCAAGATTAGTGCTGTGCTCTTACTGTAGATAGTTTTTGCAATAAAGAAACTTCTTGACTATTTAAACTAAAAGGCATACAATGAGTGCATATTTCTACTAAATAATTTTTGCCTCAATTATAGTGTTAAGAAATGTAAAGCATCGTTGGTCTTCATTTCTAATAGTGAAAAGTTCCAGAGGGGTAGCCGTGTTAGTCTGTATACAGCAAAAACAACAAGAGTCCTGTAGCACTTTAAATACTAACAAATTTAATTTCTGCAGGCATAAGCTTTCGTGGGCTGTAACCCACTTCGTCAGATGTAAGGAATAGAAATCAGATAGAAGGTGTATATATATATACATCTTAGGGTAAGGAAAAACAACGGGGAAGTTAGGTATAAGCAAAATCCATTCAGTTAGAGTAGTCCCTATTTAGACCCAGTTTGTGTGAAGTTTGCAAATGAATTCCAGTGAGGGATAATGAGCAGATGATCCCTCACTCGCTCAAGCTGTGGGAGGCAGACCTATCCTTCCTTACAGACAGCCCCCCAACCTGAAGCAAATGCTCATCAGCAACCGTACACCATAAAAAATGAACACTAACCCAGCAACATACCCCTCCAACAAACCCCGTTGCCAGCTCTGCCCACACATCGACTCTAGTGACCATCACAGGTCCTAATCACATCAGCCACACCATAAGGAGCTCATTCACCTGCACATCTATTAATGTAATATATGCCATCATGTGCCAGCAATGCTCCTCTGCCATGTACATTGGCCAAACCGGACTGTCACTACGCAAAAGAATAAATGGACACAAATCAAGACATAAAAAAATGGTAACATCCATAAACCATCGGAGAACATTTCAATCTCCCAGGACACTCTGTAGCTGACTGGAAAGTTGCTATACTTCTACAAAAAAACTTCAAAAATAGACTTCAAAGAGAAACTGCAGAACTGGAACTCAGCTGCAAACTTGACACAATCAAACTGGGTCTAAATAGGGACTTGGAATGGTTCTCATTACAAGAAGTAATTGTCACTGTTCACACCTTCTCACCTCCTAATCAATGGTTGTGAATAGGCCTCAACTACTCTGAATGGACTTTGCTTATACCTAACTTCCCCATTGTTGTTCCTTACCCTTAGATGTGTATATATATATATATACACACACCCCTTATCTGATTTCTATTCCTTACATCTGATGAAGTGGGTTACAGCCCACAAAAGCTTATGCCTGCAGAAATTAAATTTGTTAGTCTTTAAAGTGCTACAGGACTCTCGTTGTTATTTCTAATAGTAATAACAACAAGAGATCTGTGGCACTATTCTAATAGTAATGTTTGACATCTGGGAACAAAGGGTCTGGGTATGTGTTAACCTAACAACCCGTTAATGCCAACTGGCAAAGGTTCCTATCAGGCCTGACAAACTCACTGCACCTAACACTTTGCTGTAATAGTATTTATCTATAAGAAACGTGAGCTCTTAAATGAAAGCCAGATCACGATGGTCTGTAATATCATTGTGAAATGTATGTACTGATTTATATTTAAAGTTATGTCTCTGTACTAAAAGTATGTCCTTATAGTTGTATCAAGGTGTTCCTCTCCAACAGAGATGGAAAAACAGTTTTGCCAAACAAAGGGATGTATAGTCACATGGCTACCCAAGTTCATACGTAGTTTAAGCATTGTAAACAAAACACAAAGGGAGCTACAGTTGTATTTCAAGGCAACATGAGCATGTGAAAACTACTTGAAGCCAGCACACCAGAGAGCAAACAGCAGGCGGTCATCCTGACTGTAGGGTCAACACAATGAGTGTTGTGTAATATAAGGAGAAACAAAAAGCCTTTAGTTATCCACTGATTGAGGAAACCCCTTGAAGGGCATAGGGTGTATTCACGAAAACTTGGATCCTGGTTTTGTCTGAAAACCAGCAGTTCTGACAAAAGACTGAATCCTTGGGAGAAAATCTAATTTATAAAATAGGAAAGGTAACCATTAATAAGTGTAGACCTAGGACTACGTTTTATGTTTTGTTTTGTGTTGTTTCCACTCATTAGCCTTACTCAGTATCTCTCCAATCTATATCTTTGATCATAAGTTTATGATTTTTCATTAATATATTTCACTGCTGTGGCATTATAGAGGACCTGATTTTGAGTTGTATCAGTTAAGCTGTGTGTATAATATTCCTCTGTTGAACCTGGTAATTACTATGAATGTCCAGTGACACGGGCTGGACACTGGGGGGACTGATTTGAGGACTCAGGGGTTGGTGTATATCTAGCACTAACCTGCACAGAGAGGGGAGGTCTGCAGAAACCTGGAAGTGTCTATGGAGCCAAAGACTGTTGGTTTCAGGGAGCTGAACCATAGTGGGGACAGACAAGAACACCCCACGTTAAGGGCAGGTAGTGGTGAGGTACCTGACAACACTGAGGACCATCATCACAGTGTGATATTTGGATACACCAACTACTTTTCTGCATGTTTTGCAAGGAGGAAATGCAGAAGGTTTTGCCAATTTTTAAACTCAATGGCTTTTGTTCCCTTACTCCAAAATCACTGGCATCAATTTTCTAGTATCTTCACTACCTCCTTAGGGCTGCAATTCATAAGATATTAGGCATGTGCTTAAGCATAAAAGTAATTCCACTGAAGTTAATGGTAAAACTCATGTGTTTAAAGTGAAGTACACTTTTAAATACCTTGCTGAATTGGGTCCTATATTGTTTACTCACATGATCCTGAATTAGTGCCATACTGCACCCAGACCAGTATGAATTTTTGTTATAAAATAGGTAACAGACCACGCCAAACACACTATGCATTCAGACTCAATAATACAGTTAATGTTGGCAACAGGCTGAGAATACTCTTACGCAGTACTTATGTGTCTTCATTTTTCACAAGTCTAAGCATGCCCTCCTTTGTTAGAACTATCACATCTCGTCCAGCATTAGCTTCCGTATAACTGCTGATATTTTGTTTACTCTTCATATTCTAACATGCCTATTTCTGTCTAAGCAATCACTTCTAGTGTTACTCAGTGCTGCATAAAGTTTTGCCTCTACCTCTAACCTGAGCTAATGAAAAAACTACTCCATTATTTTTTGTAATATATAACATGATACCTTACTAAATCATATCATATTTTTGGAATTTATACCTGTCTGCACAGCAGTATCTTTCCGAGGAGAGGTTACGATTTTAACTTCTTGATGCATCTTACTGCTCACTTCATCAGAACAATGATCATGACTTACATTTGAAAGGCCAGTATTATAACTCTCATATATTTTATCACCTAAATAGTAAGAAAGAAGTGACTTAATTAAAACTATTTTCTATTAATGCTCTATCTAAATCACACTATCAAGCTAACCCTATACTGTAGTTTAATAGAGTAAGAAATTGGGAGGTAGGGCTTCTGGGTTCTAGTCCCGACTCTGCAATTGGCTCACAGTGTGACTTTGGCCAAGTTTCTTAGCTTTTCTAGGGGAGATCTTCAAAAGCAATTACAGGACTGAGGAGTGCAAGGCCCACTGAAAGCCAGATCAGGTGTACTTGTGCTCTTCAGGTGCTCCTGAAAAACTCTACTCTGTGCTTGTCTTCATTTATAAAATGCAGATAATACTGCTTGGTGTTTGAGGCTTGATTAACATTATACATGTTTAGCTTTTTGAGATATTTGACTGGAAGGAGTTTTAAAAGATAAATTTTGTTCATTTTCTGAAGCCAAGGAGCACTGTCTAGACTGACTCCTGAAGCAGAATTTTCTTCTTGAAAATAGTATCCACAGCTCATGCAAACACAAAAAAACCCCCCACAAAATGAAATATATTGAAGTTTGGTACTTGCCGCCGTCACCATCACCATCAAGGTTCTTCTGAAGTTTTGAAATGTCATGTCCTTTTTGAGCCAACGCTCGAATTCGTTGTTCCTGTTTTAATCTCTGTGCCTGTTCTTGAGCTCTCTGCATTGTCTGATACAGCTCATTTGTTTTAAGAGTCATGATTTCCTATCATAAAAAAGGAACAAATGTATGAGAATATTTAGTCTGAGAACAAAATAAACAGGGTTGAATAATCTTATAAAGTGTACATATATTTATGATTTTTTATATTTGGGGTTTTTTTTACAAGTGAGCAGAAGAAATAGAGCTAGAAAGAGCTATATGTAAGGTTAACCAGAGAGGAGCTTATTGCCAGCACTGTAGCAACATAAAAAGCAAGACTCTTGTGATCCTCTGTATCACGTGGCCTGAAGGGAAGCAAAGAAGCCAGTATTAGAAAATTGTGCACCCTAATCCTACGGAAGGGAGACAGCAGAAACAGCAAGTCATCCCCAAGCAGAGCTGCCTCGTCACACTTTTAAGGCTTTGTGGGTTTAAGTTGCAGGAGATGGAGCCAGGTAATAGCTCCTCTCAGCACATTACAGATTTCAGAGAGAAGTGCTAGAGTTCTAATCTCTGTGGCTTTGTGCATGTTGGTAAGGGGAAGGGAGCATCTGATGGCAGTACGTTTCCTGAAGGAGCTGTGCTGCTTGAGGTGAATCCAGTAAAGCAATGAAGTGAGGCAGGTCATCTGTACAGGAACTCAAACCCTAAAAGCTACATGGATGCTTCTGATTTCCCTGCAGAATTTGAAGCCATGTGTGGCTTGAGATATCCTTCCATGCCTTTCTTGAAGCCCACTCCATCTCCTCCAAAAAAGGAGCCAGTTATGTGGCTCAAAACATCAGCTAAAACTTATTTTTTTCCCCTTCCACACATTTGTCCATAGGGGGTAAGGATGAGACCCCAGAACACTGTTTGAATCCACCAAGGGGTCAGAAAAAGTATTCTAGTACCTCTAGAATGTGTCATTGATTTTTGACATGACATTACTAAAATTTATTCTGAAAAAAAACTTCAGCCCTGCTCATTGCATAGCTAGTCAGGTGCATTACATGGCATTTTTGGGGTGTCTCAGAAGCATCAAGCTACAGACCAATACTCCGCTTAGGTAAGCTGGGAAGGTATCAGTGGACCTCAAAGCACAGTTTTTGCTGTTTCTACTAAAAATGCTATTTTGGGTACAAAACATTGCCTAAGACTTTATCCTTCCCAGCTTTTTAAAAAACTTTGAGACTTTTGTCCATCTTCGTGCCTTTTTGTGAAAATTGCCTGGATCTCAAACTGCCCACCCTCCACCGAAAACCCCCCCTCAAAACACCACCACCAACTCCTTAAACTAGAGAGTACACACAATTAATGATATGAATGAGAAAATAGATTTCAGTTTAATGCATATGAAGTTAGTAAGGTCACTCTTTTTTAATTATGGAAAAATAGGTACACTGTGTTTTTTCTAAAAGAGAAAAAAGCTTAAGAGGTGTGGGGGGGAATAAGGTGATACCTTTTCCTCACAATAGGGTGATGGTAGTGCTGACAATTTTCTTGACTTTCTAGTTTAATCAAGAACATTGGGTAACCTTTTTGAAGCAAGTCAGAGGATTTTTTTCACTTCTTCCATTCAAATATTTAAAACTTGATTTATTTTAACAGAAGTGTGGTAAAATTCCCTACACTGCTTCAAAAACCTCAAGATTTTTTACCTTTAACTATAATTACAAATGGAATTTCAACACAGCTCTTGCCTCATGGTTAGATAATAGTATTATTTACTATTTATTTCTAAGTCTATTAGGCACTAACATCTTGATTAAACACTGTCATTTACTTGCACAAAATAAAGGCTTAAATAGGGAGTGCAGACACCCACTTCCTTTTTTTTTTGTTTGAGCATATCCTCTTCAAACTGCTTTTGCATTAGTTCTCGTTCTCGTGCTAAGCGGTGTTCTTCTTCTTGTTCTTCCCATTTTCTTTGCTCTTCCTCCAGCTGCTTCTTCCTTCGCTTTTCCTCTACTTGAGCCATTATAGCTTTCTAGTGATGTCAAAATCAAATAAAATTTAGTAAAATTAACAGTTAATTTGCAATATACATAATATAAAATATATTACAAGCGTTCATGTCTCCTATATGCATTAGAAAACATATAACTTGTATTCTGATTCCATGAGAGTCCAGTTAAATAGGAAAGATATTTTCTGTGCCACACAAGTGGAACTTGGCTCTCTGGCAGGTAAACCTTTTCAGCAGAAAGTATGCCAAAAAATACATTTTTTAAGTACACATGTGCCCCTGGATCCTGTCACCCTGATTACTTTTTATAGGCTCCAGCTTCCCTGGGGGGATAATAAGGCATCTGGTATATTCTGATCTATCCATCTGCCTTGGAAGATATTGTAATAATATAGTATAGTACAGTATATTATGACTCCAATCAGCCACAATAAACTGTACTGCTATGGCAGTGGATGTAAATATAATTGGGGGCTTAATGCAAATGAGAATAAAAACCATACTGTTTAAACATCTGCTGACCAGGAACTACACTATCAGTCCAGCTAAGGTACAGTAAGGATTGGAGAGAAGGGGCACACAAATATATTAGATCCCTGAGGAGGTGTCTCATCATTTTTCTGAGGTATCAGTTTAATAATAGAGGCTTTCAAAGCACTTGACAAATGTTAATTATGCCTTACACACTACTGCTGTGAATGAAGTATACCTGGTTAACCAGGTAATCTGGTAAAGGTGAACTATTGCTCAAGGAAATAGAAACTATGTGTATTGGCATTCAGGCTCCTGCGCTAGTCACCTCACCACACTTAGCCTCATTCATTCTTTCCATTAAGTCTGTGTCAGATTTAAACATGATTGTACCTGATGTTCTAACTGTTTCTGCCGCCGCCTGTCTCTTTCCTCAATTTGTGCAGGATCCAAGAGAGCAGTCATTGACCGGAGAAAACTATGAAGAAAATCATTTAAATGCTTTTCAGTTTTAAAAAGAAAAGAAAAATTCCAGTTTCATTTAATCTGCAATATCAACAAGATTTAAATGTAATATTTTTGTGTCAATACATGTACCTTTATTCATTATTATAGGTTTGCACTATAATTAATAATGAAGTTGAATAAAAGAATGTTATTCCAGTAAACTTTACTAGTAAATTAAAAAAAAAATTTTCACAAGGGATCCATGCCAAGCAAAAATACAAATTCCTGAAGATAGGAGTAAATACCAAATTAATATCCTACAAGAGACTTACTAACTTCTAAAGATATATCAGAAATGAAGTGATTGGAAGACTACTGTCATTGAGGAGTGCACTCACCTGGCTTTTTGATTTTGTTCCAAAGTACTGTTCTCAACATTTTTTTCTAAATTATCCACCTTTGAATGTACAAGGTGGCCTAAAGCTGTAGGTGTAAAAGGATGAATAAAAGCAGTCGAGGCCTCAGATTTGGGGGACAGGCAAAGAATTTCAGGCTGCTTGGTATACGTTCCATTTATGGGGTGTTGTTGATTAGAAGAAGGCTGGTTCTTTAAAGAATCAAAATGCATCGCCCATCTCTCATGCTCCTCAGCCTAAATAGATATGAAGCAACAAAGAAAATGGAAATACACTCAGTTTCATTGCCATATAAAGTACATTTAACTAAACAGTTTGACGATTTATTTCTATTTTGATAAAAGCTACACAGCAGTCTTGCTGTTTTCTTTAAAAGCTCTATTATGTCTTGCTGGTTTTTTTAAAAGCTCTATTATGGAGTTGTAGCACATAGAGTAGTTAGTTCTAGAAATAGGAAAACTGACTCATACGAAAGTAACTTTACAAAAATTCAAACCAAATCTTTTTGGTGCAAAAACACCTGCAATACATTGCTACTATATACAGCAAGACTCAAAAACTAGCAAGTAAAAAAGTTAAATTTGTCAAGAATCTTTTAGTCTTGTAAAAAATAAGTTAATACCAGTACAGGGTTTTCCAGAGCGTTCTCTGTAACCTTATTTTGATGTATGTTGTTGTTTTTCCTGTCTCCAGTAGTCCTACAAATTGCTAGGCTTATCAGTTACCATCCCAGTCACTCCTCCATGCAACTTTGTCTTGCTGCCCAGATATTCCCTCTTTAGCAGTATGAATGAGAAGTATCAGCAAGCTCTTGTTCTTGACAGAAAGCTTTTCTGAAACACACTTTTTATGGCCAAGTATAAAAACAAGGATTCGTATTCTTTCTCACCAGCCCACATCCATGCCCCTGTACTTTCATTCTGGGATAATAGTCAGTGGGCTGGCCTTTGTGCAGGGATCCTCACTAATGGGAACTCTCTTGCTTCCCCCTAATTTTTCAACCACACTAAGCATGCTAAAAAATACTGCATCAATAACAGGAGGTGGTATACGTATGAAGCCTTTTCAGGGATGGAGCTAAGTCAAGACCGTTTTCAGCCAGAGAACAGGTCTTGGAGACTCCTCCACAACCATGACCTTCAAAAAAAATCATAAAAGATCTTGGTTCATAAAGGCATTGGTTCATGATTCATTATGCTGCTTGAGGTTTTTGAAGGTGTCTTGTTCCCCTCCCTCCCTCCCCCCCCCACCAAGAGATCCACCCCACACACATACTCTGTCACATGGGCATTCTGACATGACACCCACACAAGCCAAAAGGAACCAAGGTTTCCCCTGTTGGTCCTCTCTACCATGGGGTGGGTGGGAGTGTGTGCGTGTGTGTATATACACAGTTTTCATTTGATATTTCTAACTTGTAGAAGGAATTGCCTTTTTGAAGCGATTGTGGGGTGGGTGTTCCCTCAGTATTTGTCTTTTAAAGAAGAGAAATTAGCACATCCCATATACAGTCTTGCACAGGGGCACTTCCTAGAGGCAGAAATCCTCTTCTCTGGCAGAAAAAGCTTTAGTCCTATATGAGAGAGCCAACAGAAGCAAAAATGACCAGGAAAAAAGGAAATTTGAAAATTTTTTACCAATCTTCTTCCCACTGTTCCTTGAGTTTCTCACCCCCTAAAGAAGGTAAGTTGTCTGACTCAGATGAAGAGCCAGAGTAGGGTACTTGGGAAAGAATTTTTCTTTTATAAGTCTTTGGTTTAATGTGTAGAAAACTGCAGCCATAACACACATACAAGCTGAAAAAGAGGATGTGAAGGAAACAAAATTAAGTGCAAGACTCTTCCTTCCAAAAATAAATTGGAAACAGGTTTATTGTTACACTCCTCTCTGAGGGACCTGCTCCAAAGAGGTAGCTTATATAAAAATCAAAAGACTAGGCAGCTAATGAAGTTTTACAGCGTCTAGGACTTCAAAGCTATTAAGATTCAGTTTCCAAAGGCAGGTGTAGCAGAGGGCTTCTTAGTTTAGTAACACAAGTAATTATCACATTTAAAGTGAAATTGTTTCCTAAAGTCTCTGGACAGAATGAGGGTGCACTCTTTGTAAGGGATTTTGCAGCAGCAACAGCTAATCAAGCATCCCTGGCACCAAGCTGCTTTGCAAAAGCAGCCATCTTCTGTGTGATAACCTAAAGAGCATCAACTTACTAAAACACTAAATCTTTGTTTTAAGGATTATATAATTAGTATATTCAACTCAGTGGATTCGGTGCACTTCACAGTGAAAGACATGGCCTCTAATTCAGAAGGTCACAGGCTGCAGACAATCACTCCAAGCAAATTTTGTGACAACCACTGTTGGTTGATACACTGGAGAAAGGAGTGCCTGGGAAATGGGAGGAAACAAACACAATCGCCTCACCTCATTGAAGACCCAGAAAAGGAATACATGTCCAGCTACATAGGAAAGTAGTAAGGTGTTTTTTGTTTTTGTTTTTTTTTTACTTCCAATAGTCCCAGAGTAGAATAGGAACAAAGTACTGGAACAGGAATACCAGATCAGAAATTTGTCTCTTTCTCCATCAGCAGAACCAAATGACTGAAGACCAAAGACTGTCCGTTTGGACAGACATGGGTCTGGAAGGCCTTCTAACATATCTTCAAATCTAAGCAGGCAATGTCAGGCAAATGGTGACTGCAGATAATGCATTAGATTTATTCTATTGAGCTCAAGACTTCGCCTTCCAGGTTTTCACAGAATCATCCACTCTCAGAAAATATCAAACTACAATATAGGAGATTACTCATCTTTTATGGACAAGAGAACCACTGAACCAGTTTCTCCTCAGAGAGATATTGGTCTACTTATTTTTTTAAATAATAGATAAAGAAATCTGAAATGACAGCAGCTCTAGATTGAAGAGGTTGAAAAAGTGAATGAAGAAATCTAAAATTTCAAAATGGAGATACTATCAACTCTCTACAGCATCCCCAGAGATTATCTAACAGACCTGGCAGAGGCATATCTTCAAATTCCTGTTCATTAATATCGCTCATCATTTATGTGAGGGTATAGGATACCCTTGTGATTAAGCCACTGTATAGAAACTTGAAAATCTGGTTCCAGCTCTACCACAAATGAGGGCTGTAGCAAAGAAGCATGGCCTCCCTCAGAGATTGACAGCAAGGGAGGGCCAGATGCCCCTGGCAGGTGGAACCAGGAAAGCCACACCCATCACACAGGAAGCAGGGGGTGGGACAGAAACAGGAAGTACAAAAGGTCGGCCCTGCAGCTCAGTTGTGGAAGAGCTGTTGAAGAGAATAGATGGATCTTGTTGGTTTTAACAGCCAGAGGAGCTGTTGCCTGAGGATGGGCCTGGGCTGCTGATTGACTTGGAGCCCCAGGAGCTATTAGGGCTGCTGCCTGAGGACTTGCCTGAGCTGTGGACTGACTGACAGCCAGAAGAGCTGATGGGACTGCTTCTTGCAGTGTACCCTGGGGGGATTGAGGACAATCCTGAGCTGAAGGTACACTATAAAGGGGGTGTAGAAAGTAGCCCAGGAGGTAGCTAACTACAATCTGGCTCTGCTCCTGCCCAAGCATTGGTTGGTGTGTTTCAGCTGGAGCTCTGCTGATCCTGTGATGGAATGCTCTACCTTTATTAGGGCCATGGGCTGGGACCTGGTGGAGTAGGGTGGCATTGGGTTCCTCTGCTACACTAACTCTGGTGTGGCAGATTCCCCACACTAAGCCAGGAGGCTTGTGTTTGGTGCTCAGCCCTGCCTGGGCCCTTTTGATTGTTTAGTGGCCTGCCATACCTGAGAGCTTGGGCTTATAGACTCAATACTGCTCTACCCTGCTGGAAGGTTGGAGCCCTGGAGACTACTAACTTCCCCTGTTGACAGACTGTCATCCTAGGACTATGTAGCAAAAAGGTGTGGCTTCCTTTGGAGATTGACAGTGAGGGAGGGCCCAGCACGCCTACAAGGGCAAATCAGTCTCTCGTTGCCTAATTTTCCCTATCTGCAAAACATGGATAGAATTTCCCTAAATCAAAAGGTGCTATTTAATGTGTTTGAGGCACTCCAGTACTATAGTGATAAGCCTCTTCAAAGAGCTAGGATGAAGCTTGCCTCCACCACTGAAGACAAGAAATGGCCCAGTGTAGGCACTAAAGAAAGGAAACATCTCCTGCAACTATGCACTATCAAACTTATACTAGTCAGCTTTTTGAAAGGACAATTAGGTACCTATGTCCCAGTCCTGTCAGACAACACACACAGGTAAGGAGTCACAAAAATCACAACACTCAAAAAGAAGGCAGTGGAATAAAAAGGACTGTCAAATAAAAGATGAATTAGCTGGTTTTGGTAATAATGGTGTTCCAGCAGTGAAAAAACCTCCTTGGCCAGAGATCGCTTCTACTCTGCACTACGAGGCACCCTAAATTCAACAGCCTGGAAATTTAAAGGCAAACTCTTCCTTCAGTGCTTCCCCAGAGACAGGAGTACTGTCTTTTTGCCCCCAACCAAAGCACAAAACAGAAAAATTCTGGTATAATATATGAGGAGAGAGGCCTGTCAACAGGTATTTTCATGGTATCTGAAGTGCTCATCAACCAGTAAGAGGAGAGTGTGTGGCAAACAGATTGGAGGAAGCTCAACTTCTTGGTTATCGAGCAGTTTCCTTAAGAAAGCAACAACATAGAACTTCAGGAACAAGTGTGGCATGTAATTGGAGAACGAAAGGAAATATCAGGTAACAAACTTTCCATTGTGAAAGAGTAGCAAAGTCTTAAATCTTCTTTGAGCAAAGTGACTCAAACTTGTCATGCCAAATATATAAACTATACATTTAGTTTATGCATCAAAGTTTGAAACTTTACAACTGCAAATGGTAAAAATACTGTATTTCATTCTTAAGCAAACAAACAATGAATAAATAAAAAGAGAGCTTTACATGCTGCAGAGCCAGGATTTCTGCAATACTTTGAGGCATGAGGAGTCAGCCTCTGATCCCTCTCCTTCTACCTCAGTCCATTCTAGAGTCTGCAGGAAACTTCCTTTTCTCACTGAGTAGTGTCTGGCCAGTCTTCTTTAACAGCCCCTTCTAAGTACAAGTGCTTTCCCTCCGTGAGAAAATTACTATGAGCAATACCAACCAGTTTTCCTGTGAAGAAAGCTTTTTACAGATGAAACTAGATAGTGGGCTCTTTTTGTTCCCTTTGCTGTCAAAGTACTAAAATGCTACTTTTCTTGCTGGCTGGTTGTTTAGCTAGAGCTCACTGACTGCCATAAAAACGGGGGGTAAACTGCTGGCTCTAGTGAAGTAAACGAATAGAAATTTTACCACTGAGTTCAAATGGGCCAGGATTTCACTTTTGACTTTTTTCAGAGGGCTGGGTGCCCACAACTCCCACCAAAATCAACATGAGTTGTGGATGCTTATTGTCAGGCTTTAAAGGTTGTGTGATCCATAATATGTTGATAGACTTCCACTTGAGCAGAATTGAAAGATAAAATAAAAACAAACCGACCTTTTCTTATACCAAATTACTGCTCTAAATTACAGCTACCTTTAATAAATTGTGTTTTTCCTCTTTCTTTCGTAGTTGGGCCTCTTCCTTTTGTTTGTCCAGATCTACAAGCCACTTCTTCTGTTGTTCACGTTTCACAGCACTAAAGGGGTGCTCCAGTGGTGTAGCTTCCTGAAATCACACAGATGCTGGTCTCTTACCTGTACTGAAAATCTAATTTCTTCATTTATTGAAATGGTAAAGATGCTAGAGCAAATTTTGCTCTCTCCCTTCTTTCTCTTCCAGCTTCAGCTGGTAACAAAAGGGCAAAAGTAACGTAGTCTGGTCCTACTCTAACTTGAACTATTGGACTTTTGCTCCTCAAAATAATGACTGTTCACACTAGGAATAAAAAACCAACAAAAAAACCTTTCCTGTTCTAGTAGTTACAGTTGGGGCAGCAGAGTAACTGGGTGGCTTCCAAGTCCTCAGCCCCATTTCTCATTTTTAAGAAGTACTGCCATTCATGAATTCCTGAATTACTTCACATAATGCTACTGAATTGGGCATAAAATAAAGGACTTCATTTTCAATACAATCTGGTCCAAATTAATTGTCCAGTCAAGGTGTTCAGAACATCGACTATAAAATGCAACTGAGAAACTCTCTACTAATCTTTATTTCTATTGATAGCCTCAACAACAGTTAATTTCTACGTTTGCTAGATTTTATTTAATCTTCTACTTTTCCTTTTTTCCATTAAGAGCTACATACAGAGATTGACTCATGAGTCAAGTACTTTCCTTGATGTCAGTCCTATTCATGTCAGCTCTAAAAGTATCTACTAAAAATGCATGATTTTGAAGAAAGACTTCATAACATCAATATCCTTGTAAACTGTGGATTCAGACGCAGCAATGCAAATTATAGATGGTGCAAAAATTCTGAACAGGCTTGCTTAATAGAACTA
The DNA here is from genome assembly GCF_026122565.2 of Emydura macquarii macquarii. NCBI lineage: Eukaryota > Metazoa > Chordata > Testudines > Chelidae > Emydura > Emydura macquarii. The sequence goes on along the minus strand of NW_027131105.1, from coordinate 11,415,901 downwards.
ATGCAGATACGCACTCACCACAGCAAATTTTTCTTAGACAAGATACTGCATGCGATTTAAAGTCTTACCCCTAATACAAATGCTGTACGAATGGCAGCTGGCAAGTCAGGTGAACTGAAACTAGATGACTGCCCCGTTGGACCACTTGAAACACAGGGTTGAACATCACTAGCCTCTGTGACCAAAGTGGTTCTAAAAATGTGGTTTTCCTCAGTAGCAATGCTCAAATCAGCTGGAAAGGTCATCTGCAAATAATGGAGTATTGGTGACTTAAAATACTCAATTTAACTTTTCGGGGAGTTGGTTGGTTCCATAGAAACACGTTTTTTAAAAATACATTTAAATAAATTGGTGACTTATATTTTAGGTTTTGTACAAGCTGCAGTTCATAGAAACTTCTACCAAAATATGTAATGTACATGCAATTACCAGTGTCCAAGTCAGGAAAAAACTCCTGCATCAACATCTCAAATAAATCCTAATTCTTGGGGTCCAAGATGGACAACTTTCAAGGGATTCTGAATGCTACATAGGAAAGCAATAGCCTGCTTATGCAATAATGGTGATAGATTATATAACCTTGAGAATTGTGCTTATCAGGGTCCAATGAAATGGATAGTGAAATGCAGTACACCCTGGTTATGTTCCCAAAAAGCTGCCATTATCACTTACTTATCAGGTTGCAATTATATTTTTAAACCACCGGAAAAGACACATGCTTCTACAATCTAAGTCTAGACAAATTAGGTATCAAATCCTTGGACAAGATTGACTGAATTTCTTTTCCTTTCTATTAGTAGAGGATACATTCTACTCAGACTCATAAACTAAATATTGGTTTAGACATGTAGATACTTATAGCTAAACTTGCCTTTAATCTAATGAGTTATACATACTGTATTTACACAAAGGTCAAATGTGTTAAACAGCAAAACTAATGAGCAACCTAAAGTACTGCTTGACTGATCATAAATAAACTTTTATTCTCAAACCACAGAACAATGAGAGGAAAAAGCCAACAAATTAAGAATAAAGGCTAAGAAACATCAGAATGAACAAAGTACAGACACATGAATTAAATGATTTTTACAGTATGAACAGTCACAAATTACAAGCAATATGCAAAGTATAAGGTTAAGATTCTGATTTCACTTGACAAGAAGCTCTGCTTAGGCTTTGTGTGGCAACACTAAGGGAGTCTGTTGCAAGACAGCCAGGAGAGAATGGATATGGGATCACTGGTAACTTTCTTCCACCACCCACACAATAAGGGCTCCATACCGTGTCCTTCAGGGCTGTTAGGACATACAAAGCTTCTCTGATACTGTTCTTCTACTAGGGAGAGGAAATGGAATCTCCAAGTGCACAGCTTAGTAGCATGAGCTGTGTGCTGGGATTTTTCCCTAATGCACATTCTACAACTAACCAGGGGATACATGTTGAAAACAAGTTCTTATATGAAAAAATAATAGAGCAATTCTGAAATATGAACAAAATACAGAACTACAAAAAAACCCAAAAACCCTAAAATCCATTTGTTCTCTAAGACATTGCTTTTATTGAATGGTTCCTTGCCAGCCTTACTTTAGTTTGATTGATTGTCTGCAGTTTTTCCAAATGGATTTTATCACGATCACCATCCATTTTTTCCCAATGATAGTATTTTGTCTGTCGCTCCAAAGTTTCTTTTAATTTCTTCTTTAAAGCTATCTGTTCATCTTTAAAATGAAACTTATTAGAATAAGTAAATAACTGTAACTTCAAAAAAGAAAAATATGCAGTGTGGTAATATAAAAAACATAATATAAGCCACTTAAGATGGGTAACTGGGCTTTGCCCAATTAGTTTTTCTAACCAGTTATTTGTTCTAAGTGTTGCAAGGTCCTACGCAAGAGAAATTATGAATTGCCAGTAAAAATAAGATCTTATTCTCCTGAAAACATTGATTCAAAGATAAATATCAATAGTTACGTTTTTAAAAAAGCCTATACCACAATGGTATTGACCGTTTGGATGGCAGGATTAAGTATCAATTCCTACAAGTTTATTTAAAATGGGAGAAGGGACCAAACTGACATCTCTCTATAGCTTTCCCTCTCTACCAAAACAGTGTTTGCGTTCTACTTGCTGATTCTGCAACAATAGTTGAAACCTGTGGATCAGTGCTGTGCTACACCTCTTTGAGCCAGCTAGGCTGCTGCAAAAGAGTCAAAGGGCAGACATCAGGCCATCAGGGGAATATCTCCAGCATGCAGAGCCTCAGTACTGCAGCTCCACATGCAAGAAGCATTCTCCAGGTAGAACCAGGCTAGCAGAGGAAGGAGGTGTGTTAAGGACCAAAGAAGGCATGACTGGGTGGACTACTGCCCTGATCATTCTGACCGTGCAGTGGCCCACTGAAGCTATTGCAACAGGAGTGAAAGTTATGGTTGCTCTGTGGAATGCCCTAGCCTGCTCCAAGGGCTCCACTAGCCATGTATACACTAACTAAAGAAGACAAGTCATAAACTGACTCCTGTCAATTCCTGCCTTGTCATAGGCACCAGAGCAAGGATGACTAATCTTAATCTGCATGTATGCAAATTCTGGCTGAAACAAAACAAGGAAAGGTTTTTAAAAATAAAAAGCTATTTTAGCAAGTCTAATTAGAACTTCAACAAATGTTTTACGAACAGGAAAAACACAAACTGATTAGAGAATATTTGAAATGCTTTTCAACTCATATCAATAGATTTACACCAGTATAACTGAAAAATGAAGTTTTGTTTATATTACGTGACCAATGCTACTATAATACATTGCTTAATACAAATATGGCAAATTATATTTTAATGCATACCTAGTTCCTTCTTCCACTGGGACTTCTTTGCTTCTAACAAGATTTTATCCCCTTCTCTTTCACCTAAGGTACTAAACATGTCAGCTGGTTTCCATGAATTCTTACTGGGGGGGAAAAAACCAAAAAGAACCCCAAAATTAATTTTGTTTTTAAAAACCAAGGTGTTTAATTTTAAATTAGCTATTCATTTAGATTGCAACTACTCAGGTTCTATTTCATTACTAATGTGTTCATATTAAAAGTCTAATATAGGATGCTAGAACAAAAAAAAATTGTTTTGGATGATTAATTCAACAGATCTTCATACATAACTTTCTGTTCGGCCTGCTCAGATGCTTCTTGTTTCCTGCTTGAAGCATAATTTTCATTTGGGACAGATGAAACTTCACCAGCTTTCTGGAGTAATCCCATAATGTTTTCCTCTTGTGGTGCCTGATTAGTAGCAGTGATGTCTGTGTTTTTGTTTTGGCCTACGAAGTAAAATGTACATTTTAAAAACATTGCAGTAGATTCTCACTCCACATTGTGTACAATAGTCTATATTAACAGTAGAACCTGGCTAATTCAAAATAATGAAGCTGAAGCTCACATGCGCACTAGAACTGCAAAGGGGTAACACCACCAAGTATGGCACCTCAGAAGAGGTGTACATACAGAGTGACATTACACCTTTTAGCAGTGGAAGCAGTTCTCCTGAGCACTGGCAAGGTATGTCTCCTTGAGGTACAATGATTTCTAGAACTGCTGCTGGAATCGTGCAATGCCACATAACGTCAACATAGGGCAATACCTAAAATGATTCAATTCTGCACTAAATGTTGATGGAGTTGCTGCAGTTTTGCTTTCCCAGAGTCTGCTTAGAATATTCTTAACTAACCAAGTTATTTTTAGGGCACAATCTCTAGTAAATGTGTTTGCGGTAAGGTATTATCTTATGCATAAGGGAATGTGATAAGAAGGATGGCCTTGGGTTAAGGAATTGGACTAGAACTCGGTTCTTGGTTCAGTTGTCCTACAAATTATTGTGACCTTGAGCAAGTCCCTTAATCCCTCTGACTATTCCACAACTGTAAAGCAAGTATAATGCTTCCTTTCTCCCAAAACCTTTTCCCCCATCCCCTACATAAACTGTAAGCCATTTGGGATAGGAACTGTTTCTGGTATGCACAGCATCCAGTACAATGGGCCCTGATCTTGGCTGGGACCTCAAGGTGCTACTGTGATATGTATAATACTAACAACAAGGTGTCATTAAAATTTTCTGAAAACTACTCTTAACATACTAGGAGACTATAAGTTGTACCTCTTTCAAAAAGAAAATTTTTTTTAAAAAGTGTCTCAAGACATGGAAAACTTTAACTCTTTTCAACCTATTTATTTAGGCCCAGAATATACAAATTTCAAAAAGTAGTAAGTATAGAAATTAAAATCAATGGTGGATGCTATTTTTAGGAAAAACAGATGAGATGTCTGCTCTTGCAGGGGCACAGAGGGGATTAAATAATTTCCAATAGCTTTACATGTAGTTATCTACATCATTCTTCTTTGCTTTAACCCCAAAGAATTGAAGTTTCTTTTTTTAAAAGTCTATCTCATCTACAGAATTCATTTTTAGAAAACATAGCATACATAAAGTGTCTTTTGTAGGACTAAGGGAAAATCACTTTGTTCTGGCTAATTTTGGACTATCAACGTGATTGAACAGCAAGAGTCCTGTGGCACCTTAATTACTAACAGATTTATTTGGGCATAAGCTTTCGTGGGCAGAAACCCACTTCGTCGGATTGAATATTTCACTCATAAACTGTCAGTCTCACACATATGGATAGGCTATATGAACTTCTTCTTTCAGTAAGATAAGAATAGATCCTAAAGTGATAGCATCACTTTCTTGTGAGGAGACTCTCCCTGTAAATCTAGCTTTATTTTAAAATAATCCAGCTCATCTATGTCAGTGGTTGGAACTTGGAACAGGTTCATAGCAACTGAAATGAGCTGGGGGCCTGAGTCTAGTTTCTAATGAACTGGTGGTCTCATCACTGAACATAATCATATTTGGCATGTTAGTTAAGACTTTCAACAGAGACACTTAAGACCAAATGCTGGTGTAAACTGGCACTGCTCCACTGAAGTCAACAGAGCTGCACCTTCATTATATGTTCCAGGATGTGCTATGATATTACACCCACCACAGAATCTGGTGGAGCATGAAACTGGTTTTGAGATTTAATAAGTCTGGTATTTTTAACTGGACACACAGGCCTCTAAATATTTCTGACTCACACACACACACACACACCCCCACGGAAAAAGAAAATCTTCAAATGGATGCAATTGTTAAAGGCGCAGACCCACCAAACACTCACTTAATGAAACATCCTAATAACTTCTGTAGGAAACCAGATCACCTACTTGTGCAAAAGGTTAAATGGGTGCACGTTTGTAAGATCAGGGCCTAATACAGCACTTACCTCACCTCACCCTCCCAAACAAGTCTGCTCCAAAGCAGTTCTATGGTGGATCTTCTGGGCAGGAGGATTTAATTCCTACTCCCTTGTGATCTCTTCCCATTTACTTTCCTTGGGCCATGTGCTTGAGAGAGGATTTTTCTCCCAAGAGTAGGGCTATATCACGAGGAATTACTTTTTTTATGATCATGTGTAAATACTGTGTTCCGCTTAGAGAGACGTAAAATCTTTATACCATTTAGATAAAATGGACACGAGAGAAATTAGTTTCCTAACAAAAACACATGTATCTGACTCAGTCGTTACATAGGTGAAGAAAATCTATATCAAAGATTTTAATGTGTGTAAACTAACAGTAATAACTTAGAGACGGTTTTGTAATTTTTAATTTATAATGGAAAATGTTCCTTGTAAAAATAAGTTGAAATATTTTCTCAAAGTGCCTTTGACTTTAATGGATACAAAATAACACTTTTTTGAAGACTGCACATTTAATTATTCAACGAACTTCCTCAAGCTTAAATCTAAAGTTCAAGTATTTCATTTTTATTTTAAAAAAAACCCTGCAGTTCATTTTCATAATACAAACCTTCAAAAAGCTATCAGTAAGAGAAAATTTCATTTCTGCTGCAGGATATATATCTTACTTGTTTCTTCTTGTTTTTCCTCCTGGCTCTGGGACTCAGTTTTGGTTCCTTGTTTTACAGTCATCAAAATCCGTTCAAGTTGTTCTTGTGTTAAACACACCAAACTGCTCCTTAGATCTTCAGCTGAGATGTGAGATTTTTGAGACTTCTGTTTGGACTTTTTAACAGCAATTTTATTAGGATTCTGTAAATAAGGCATTCCAGTTGTGTTGTCATTTTGCATAATCAAAGCATGATCTTTATTTAAGGATTCCTTTGATGAGAAAGTCACATGGGTTTTTTCACCTTTTATTGCTGACCAACTTGATCCACTTCTGGATTTTGCTAAAATATGTTCATGCTTGACAGAGGTATTTTGTGTTGATTTCAGAATATCTCCAGACTGTTTTGTTCTCAATGGATGTTTGAGGATCTTAGCTTTATTACCCAACTGTTAAAACAATAACAGTTTTTTATTTATTTTAATATCCTATGAAAGATGAAACTGTGTACCCTTAGTCTTTTCCTGCCTTTACATGGTAAAAGTGCACTTATTTTGTCATGTCTAAATATTAAGAGTCAATTCTGTTCTCTGTGCAGTTCACTAAACGGAATGTCTCCATATTACTAATGTAACTGAAAGGAGGATTTAGCTCCAAGTATACATTACTGTTAATATGAATGTCTAAAGTAACAGTATGGAAATTAGTTTTACAATCAGTTACTTGTCCCATATTGCTGTTACTAGAGACAATAATCCCTCTTCTGCATGTGGTTCTGCTAGGGGAAAAAAACCAGAATAAAATTTTAAAAATCTGGTTCTCACCAGAAGCACTAATTTAAAATGCATTTGCATTCAACTCTCAGCTTTCAAACCCTTTGATAAACAAAACAGGATAATTTTCTTTTAACCTCTTGCATGCCATGCCTAACCTAGTTTCCTTTCAAATAGTGAGCCCAATGATTTCTATGTTATGTCCTGGCATAGGGGTGTATGAATGTATTGTTGCATTTATGATGCTTATCCAGCAAGGGCACTAGACTTGTTATAAGTCACGTTTATCTAATCAAGCATGACGAAGATTGCTGAAAGTCTCAGACAGATATGGGAGCTGGGGAAAGAGAGAGTTTTTAGATAATAGTCTTAAAAAATACATTTTACCCAAGATAAACTACTAACTTCTGCAAAAAGAACGAAAACCACAGTATTAACTAAAAGTCTTGTAATTGAAGGAGGTACATAGTAAAAATGATGCTTCCTCATGTTCTCCATCCTAACCCATCCCCAAGGCAACTTAGAACACATAGAAATAAGAACAAGTTGTCTCAGGCTGAGCTGTTATGGACCATAGTAAGTAGCAAATTCACCCCTTCGAATAATCATGTGCAACTCTTATAGATATGAACAGGAGGTGTATGCAAACATCTGAAGGCATAATTTATTCCTAACTAAGGCTTCAGAATTACAACAGCTGCTGATATATGTTAACTGCATAGGAATTCCTTTGATCCTTTTTCTACACCTCTCTGCTGGAGTCCCCCAGAGATCTCCCTTGGTTCTCGCTCTCTTTTCCCCTACCTCTTATGCATGTTCTTGGGTGATCTCATCTGCCCCCATGATCTTGCTTAACATTTCTATGCTGATGATGACTCTCAATTCACTCCTGACCTCTCCCCCTCTATTCAGGCTCACAATTCTTCCTTTATTATCTCTTCCTGAAAGTCATGTTGCTTTCCTTCAAAATAAACATGGCTAAAAATGAAATTTCTAAAGCTTGGCTAGAACCAGGCATATTTTTTCCCTCTTGTCCCCACACATCAGTATGTTGCCAACCTTGTTTTGTTCTGTACTATAAAAATCCATCTCTTTCTCATTTTCCCTTCAGCTGTAACACTTGTCTATGCTTTGGTTCTCTCCTGCCTTAACTACTGAAACCTCTCCTCTCCTCTGGCCTCTGCATCTCAAAATTTGCTCCTTTCTAGTAAGGATGGCCTTAAGATAGTTAAGATACTTGAATGGGACTCAGAAAATCTGCCTTCAATACCCAACTTTACCAGATTCTGTGTGGCTTTCAACTACACACTTAATCATCAGAACATTATCCAATGTGGTTCACTGTACTGTCTTTTTTTTTTTTTTTTAAATCTCTCTTCTGAGAATTTGTCTTAGCGAACTACATTTTACGCATATTGCATGCAAAGTATTTTCCAGAGAGAGAGGGGTTCAAGTCCTTAAAGCTTACAGTAGCTGACAAAGTAGGTAAGTTTAACAGTGGAACTTCATTCTTTCATAATCAACATTGACCACATATATTTATCTAAATATAGAAATCGCTATTTAAACACATTTTGAAAAGATAGTAACTCCTTTATTTTTAGAGAAGAACCAAAAATACAGTAGTCATTAATCCACTTACCTTCATTGTGGATTTTGATTTACCCACTGTAAAACAAATAAAACAAAACACACACACATGAGAAAAGTATTCAATGATCAACAATTATTTCCTTGACAACCACACCCTGAGAAATTCATGGTCCCACCTGGCCTTAAAATTTATGACTCTATCTATTATGGTTATCTAGTCTCACCCCTACTGTCTAATAAAGCCAAATAACCTTACCTAGTAATTTCTGCATCAAGCCCATAACTTCTGTTTAAGATGCAGCATACTTTTAGAAAGATATCCAGTCTTTAAATAAAGATTTCAAGTGATGTAAAATTCACTACAAGCCTAGGTAAGCTGTTCCAATGGTTAAATACCCTATTTTTTAAAAATGTGTACCTTGTTTCTAGTCTGCATGTGTCTAGCTGCAGCTTCCAACCACGGGATTTCACTATCCCTTTAGGGTTGTCCACACAAAGACTTGGTACACAGCAAACCATGGCATGAATCTGCAGCGCACTAGCCTGCTGTACTCTGACTCGCTGTGTGGACCCTACTACTATACACTAAAAGTTTTAAAGTCTGCTTTGACCTTAGTATGCAGCAGCAGGGTCCATTTAGGGCTTGTCTACCCAACACAGCAAAGCACTCTAGAGGATATGATTTGTAGAGCAGTCTAACCGCCCTGTGTAGATCCTGGTGGCCCATTATAAAAAGAACCTAGTTCACTTTAACACAGTTCTGCGCAGGATCTACACAGGGCAGTTAGAACGCAACACACTAGAGCACTTAACAAATTACATCCCTGTAGAGCACTTTTCTGCACTGTGTAGATAAGCCCTTAGTGTGTGGTAGGCTAGTGTGCTGTATATTCACACCCTGGCTTGCCACATACTATGTCGCCTTTTTTCTGATTGATTAAAGAACCATCTACTATCAGAAATCTCTTTTCTATTTAGGTACTTCTAGACTGTAATCAAGTCATCTCTTAGCCTTCTCTTGGCTAAACTAAACAGATTGATCTTCTTTAATGCTTACTATAAGGCATATTTTCCAGACCTTGAATTATTCTGGCAGCTCTTTTCTGAACCCTTTTCAATTTTTCAACATACTTTTTGAAGTGCTGACACTGGAAATGAATACACCGTTCAGTAATGCTGTATACAGAAGTAATATCACCTCCCCACTCCTACTGGATATTTCCTAGCTTATATATCCAAGGATGATGTTCGTCATCTTAGCTACAGCATCCCCATGTTCAACTGATTATCTACTATTACCCCTACAGTTCTTCTCATTGTCACTGCATTTCAGGATACAGGCCTCTATCTTGTAAGGCCTACATTTTTGTTCCTAGATGTATGACCTTGCATTTGTATTTCTTTAAAAAATATGTTCAAATGAGTCATCCTACCATGCAATCCAGGTGTGTCTGTATAACTGACTGGTCCCCATCACTATTTACCACTCCACTAATTTTTGTCTCATGGTCAAATGATACTAGCAATGACTTTATATTTTCTTCCAGATCCTTGATAAAGATAGCTTACAGCACTAGCTCAAGAGTAGATCTCTGTGAGACCCAGTGGAAACAATTCCACTGATGATGATTTCCCATTTAAGATAAATATCATTACATTTGTATTTACATTAATTTGTATGCCCCTAAGGCCCTGTAGCTGGGTGTGCTGTCCTTTAAGGATAGACCCCAAGTTTAGCACTACCCTGTTTTCAGTTTCAGTCTGAAGTGAAGGTATTTTGGGGTCAGTTCCCAATGGGCTCTGTGGCCCCTTCCTTTGCCTGAGGGGGGAAAAGAAGGGGTTTGTTCGCCAGATGGCCTCTGCCTACCAACCCAGAATCAAATAGAGACTGCAGTTCTCAGAGAGACCACAAGAATAATAAGCTATAGCAAGGAATGCTGGGAAAGGAGGAAGGAGTCTAAGGTCCCTGCCCTCATAGCAGTGAGAAACTGGAGGGAGTAGGATCTTTTGTGATGCTGTACTGTTTCATAAGAGGGAGACCTGTAGAGAGTACTGGTAAAGTATCTCTCTGGTGAGGAGCTGAAACATTGTTGACAGAATGAGTCCCCTATGACTCTGAGGAGTCATAGTGAAAGTGGTGTGATTATAACCCAACACTAATAAAAGTGAGCCCCTGATAAAAAGGAAGGAGGTTTACACAAATGCTGGAACAAGGGTCCCAGGCAAGGAAAGACCCCTTTGGTAAGTATGTTTTATTGTGGACTTCCTTTTACCATGAAAGGGTGGAGCCTGGGGTTTGGTAGAGGATTACCCAGACAGCAAGAGAAACTGCAGCATAGCTTGCATCTATCTGAGGGACAAGCAAAGATCCTCTGTTTACAGACACCATCATCTTGAAATCTAGTCAGTTTAAAAATAATGAATTGGAAGTAGCTTCAGCTACTGTGCCTGACTTTGAGTCCCATTGCCTCTATTTCTGACTCTACAATCTCACTTCTTTTTTCATTTAAATGGCTTATTCTCTCCACCATTTTTATGTAAAAGAAACACACACAACAATTTCACTGAAACTTGGTTTCTTAAGCCATTACAAGAGGTTTCCTATTAATGTCCCACTGCTGTTTGGAAAGCTTAACATTGTACAGGAAACTGAAATTAATAAATAATGCAACCTGATACAATTCAGCTGAATATCATCACTGCTGTTTACATCAGTCTGATTAACTTTACAAAAGATTTTAGAAAAGATTTTGTATTTTATTTTTTAATTCAAAGCCAATCCACTAGCTAAAGGGTAGTGTTCTTATCTTGCTTTGTGAGCATTCTGTGTTGACTACTATTTCCAATCAGTCACCGAGGCCAGTAAAGGTGGGGAGATTGCCACAGATGTAGCACTCACAGTCCAGAAGGAAAAAGAGAGAAGAGGAAGGCAGTGTACCAAAGTAGTTAATGTCTACAGCAAACTTTATGGGATTATTTTCTGAGCCAATCAATGCCATTAAGTCTTCCCTGGACAAAAATATCATAAATGCAGTATCTGGAAGATGAAAGATGACTTTAAAAGGAGGGGGAAAGGGCAGAGCTTTTCAGGCTTCTGGCAGCTATGTAGTGAACCCTGGGAGATTTTGGGAAAGGGGATTTATGCTTAGATAAAAATAGCAGTGTTTTATTCTGAATATCAGATTTAGGATTTATTAATGAATGACTTGCACAACTTTCTTGAGTTTACTGGTGCTACTGTCCACTCCATTAACCACACCCTGTAGTACTACTCACAATATGGACAGCTGACCCTTCAAGAAATCAGAACCTTTCCCCAGTTGCCTTCTTAACAGAAATACAATCACGTATCATACTTGTCTATTACTGTAAAAGCAATGCTTTCCATTAGAACCATTTAATAATGAACAAATACTGGAAAAGAGGTTTTTTCATCTCACCAGCAAGAATGACAGGTGGTATAAAAGCATTGGTTTTTAAAAGTAAAAATGTTCACAAAGCTTTGTCCTGTTAGTGAATCATTCCACACCCCAGAGAAAGCTGCAGCGCCTTGCAATTTATATGGAACTAAGTTTACAACAATAACAAATTAACATGTTCTCTCTGTTTAAATATAGCATTGTAAAGTTATGGAAGTATTCCCTCAAATTAGGTTAGTCCATGTATAACAGTCAATTTAGCTCTGAATGCCCAAGAGCTAAAAGACTACAGAAAGAGAGGTGAGACTATCTTAGACTTTGCCAGTTGATCAATGTTTATGATGATTAAAACCACTATTGTCAGACAATACATATGGCTGGCATGCAAATGATATATGGAAATTCAAATACAAACCCATGCCAGTAAAATTTTGGTGAATACTAGGACCCATAAACAACAATGTACAGAATATTTATTCAAAACCTTGACTATTTCTTTCACACCACTATTCAAAACATTAATACCTAAGCTTTATAACAAGATGATTCATTTTGCTTATCTTCAAGATGTAAAATGTACTGGAGACAATTGAACTTATTGATTATACATAATAAAAATCATACCATATGAAGCCAAAATTAGCCTAGGTTTTCCATCCAATATTTCAGTTTCAAGCTTTAATCCATCTCTGTAAAACAACAACAACAAAAACAGCTAAACTCTTCTGTACCTGAAATCATCATCAGCAAAGTATGTGGGATTGTGGCACAAGGAAAGAGGTGGGCTCAAGACCGTCAGATGGATTGTTTGGTTTTCTATTTAATATAGACTTAAACAATTCCTTCTTGTAAATAAGTCAGTACTCAGGTGCTGGAGGTTTTAAGCCTGCATGTCTCAATATATATTTAAGTTGGGTTGACATCTTTAAATATATTCATACCTTGTCTTGTATGATTTCTGGCCTGGTACAAGAGATGGGTAATTAGATGATTGATAAAGGGGTGAACTAAAGAAAGATGTGTTAACCAATATAAACCATGTTAATTTCAGCACCATACAAGACTGTGAGATGGCAATAACTGGGAGAACTTTTAAAAAACAGTATTTAGCTGTCCTTTAAATAAAAATTAAAATTGTCTTCATATTCTAGCAGAATTTATGCTGTTATGAGTGAGGATTCTTCAAATACAAAAGAAAAACACCAAGTACACCTCCAGGGAATGGAAATCAATATTTGAGATTGTAAATATTTCTTTAAATCTTACATTTAAGTATCTGAACTCTATTCTACCCAAATCCCAGTTCTTACTGAAAAAAATGGATATATTAATCCTAATATTAAGGCAGGAGTGTTGTTAGCTCTTTTGATTCATGGTATTTTTCTTAGAGCCCTGGTTGTTAGAATCTGATTGTGTGTGCATCTTAGCTTTCATTTTAAAAAAATAATTTAACGTTCTTGCCCTCACAGTTGCACAGAAAAGCCTATAAACATACATCCTACATGTTTGAACACTACAAGGTAAATAAAAAGAACCCTATTTTATATTTTAAAAACTTAATTGTTTTTATGCAAAGATCATGATTATTTTTAATCCTGATTCTTCAACTCTGAGGGCCATTACTACTGATGCAAGGTAAAGTGAAAGTCATAGAGTATGCGTAAGTTGACCTCTGAGGGCATAACCAAGGGGCTACAAGTACAGTAGCATTCATTCTGGAAAGAAAAAATGTGTGAAAATTAAATCTTTTCGCTGCACCATGAGGCACAATAGGAGTAGTGGCTGTGCAAACTTCCGCATCCAAAATTTCCTTCCACTGTGCCATACCTCATCCCTGACTTGCATCACACAACTTGGTCATGATCCATGATTCAGAACTAAACAGCTCTGTATTTTGCTAAATATTATGTAAGCTCACCAGTCCCTCAAGAAACAGGACCTGAGCCCGTGGATCTCTCTTCCTGCTGTGCGTTAACTTTCATAATGCATACCTGTCCCAACGTCCTTTATTAATCCTCGTCGGAAGAAGTGGCGCTAAAGCTCTGACTCCTGCCATTGCCTAGCGGGACGCACAGGGAGGATTTTGTACTTCAAATAGTGTATGCGCTACCTGTAGTAACGCACACGACCGGCAGCTCTTGGGAGGGACTGTTTACACCGAGTTGTGAGGTGAGGCACAGAATGAAGTAGGTAGAGAACCCACTGAACACTCTCAACGAAGAGCACACAAAACACGGGGGGGCCGGGAGGACAGAGGCGCCTCCGACGTTGCCGAGGCGTCTTTGAGACACCAACTTCCAGGGCAAACCCAGGCGCCGACACGTCGCAAATTTTACATGAGGACGTTTTGCAGACCCTGGCCCTGCTTTTGTGGGAGCTTTTTGTAAGCAGCGGCGGGGCCGAGGCGCAGCCCTGCCCGGCTCCGGGGAGCGGGTGAATACGGAGAGCCAGGCCAGGCCCACCGGGACAGACACGCCCAGCGCAGAGGAGCCCAAAGCCAGGCACTGCCCTGCTTACCCCAGGTTCATGGCCCTTCCCCTTCTGCGCCCGCGGGGTCGGGACGCGGCGGCAGGAGCGACCCCGGCGGCCGCTGCCTGGTGGAGTCCCTGACGTGTGTCGAGTTGTGTACGTTGGTTGCTGCCACCACCGCACAATGAGAGAGACGGTGATAGGCTTCCCCGCCGGGGCTCGGGCTCTCCCACCAATGAGCTCTCTTTACACTGCGGGGCTGGCTTCGCGCGCGTGCGAGGCATTGTGGAGGATGCAGTCCGGAGCCTCGCTCCCCCACCTCAGCCGCGCGCTGAGCGGGTGGCAGGAGACAAGACTCCCGAGAGCCTCGCGGGGCCGTTCCAGCCGCTGTAACCGCGTGCGCCTCTGGGGTTCTCTCTTAGATACAGAACTGTTAGTAGAAGGGTTGTGGTTGGGTTTTGTTTTGTTTTGTTTTGTTTTGTTTTTTTTTGGGGGGGGGGGGGATTTAACAATGTTAAGATACATGCAGATGATAGATAGATAGATAGATGCAGAACTATTCGTATTGTATTGTAGCCTATGCAAAATGGAGTAATTGGGGGAGGGGATATACAAAAGCTCTGACGCAAACAATAGTTTATTGGGGATACAAGTGTATTCAAACTGGTTGGGAATCTGTCATACCCCAATTTACTAAAAATTGGGGAGGGGCTATACCAAATTATTAATATTATATTAAAATACACACCTAAGGGCTCAATTGTGTAGTTACATATGTGAGTAACTTTCACTAGAATCAACACAGTACTCAGGATGGGTTTTTCTTGTTACATAAGTATTATTTGTTTTAGGGGTGCTGGAACAGTTTGTATAATGGTGGTGCTGAGAGCCATTGAACCAAACAGTAAACCCTGTATATGAGGGAAACCTTCATGCAGAAGGTCTGGCAGTACCACCAGCACCTCTAGTTCCAGCACCCATCATTTGTTTTGCCAGAGGAATAGATTGGGAGCTGTGGCTGCTTGCTACTGTTGAAAATAAGGCTACTCATTTAGATGCCTATGTATGGGTTGGATGACTAGCTCTAGTCAGTCAGATTTGAAAATGTTGGGGTAGGTGTTTAAAAGTGGTCAAATGAGGGCCAATTTTTTGAACGTGGCCTCTTAACACCTTGAGGATCACTTCCTTACAACATAGGCTTCAACTGATTTCATCCTCCTCGGCCATCTCTTCCCATCCTCTTTCTCTGCCTCCCATTGAATAGCTATAATTGCACTGCAGCTCCCTACCTTTGTATTGTCATCAGTGATGCTTTATGGGAAATGCTTCAGGATAGGACATTGAGCACCCTCTAACCCATTGGTTCCTCAACACAGTTTCTTTAATAATGGGGCATATGAAAAACAAAACCTATTATTTTTTTAACTGGAATCTAAAGTTTTTACTATTTTTCAGGGAGAATTACTTCAATAGAGGGGATTTGGTTCTGATTCAGAAAAGTGCATAAGCATCTACTTAATCCATCCCTATTCAAGGCAACTCTTAAACTCATACTTAAAATAAATGGGCTTAAATCCTTTTAACTTCAAAGGAAGTTAAACACATATTCTAGCACTGTCCTGAATAGCGATGCTTTCCTGAATTGGGACGTAAGTATTTGGTCCCAGATTGAATATTTATAATGGACCATATACTGGAATTCTTACTCAAGCAAAATTCCCACTGAAATCAACAGAAGTTTTGTCCGAATAAGGCCCACAAGATTTGGCCCAATACAAGTCAAAGACTGTCGGACAATGATGCATAATCAAGTTGGATTTGATGTGTACGCAAAACCCAATTTAACTGATGCTATTTGTAATTACGTCAGATGAATGTGCCAGACTAACTCATCTCAGATATCTAACAGACTATCACCTATTTCCATCCAAATACACCTTCCCAGGTAGTTGTCTGCTATTGTTGATGTGGTAACTAAAAATCCAAACAGCCAATCTTAGACTCTTTGGCCTGGATCCTCAAAGGTATTTAGGTTTCTAGTGCCTTTGGTCTGAGACCTCCATTTAAGGACCAGAATAAGGAAGGAAAAGAGACTCAACACAGGGGAAACTTTTCTCAATAACCTACTAAAATGGAATTTAAGTTCTGTGAATAGAGGAAATGCTATGTTTGATTACAGGATACAATTTAGCTATTTTTGGTTGGCTCCTCTATTCCAGAACTTTTCCTTCAGCTCTGAATTTCACTCAGATATTCTAGAGACACCAGCTGTAGGCTTGCTGAATTTATTTTATTTATCTAGGTGATATATTTTCATGCTCATCACAGTGTCTGAATGGCTGAAGAATATCAGAAAACAAAATAGTCTGGTTTTTCATAGTCATGGACCCACTACCCTGGCCGCATCCCATCTCCCACATACCTATGTGCATACTGCACCACAGACCATTGCTCTATGGTGTGCAGAAGTGTGGAGCTCCCAAAGCAGTCTTTCCTTCCCCCTCATCCAAACTATATTCTTTTTTCATAACTTCAAATTTAGTGTTCCCAACAGCAAAATTTTCTTTTTTTAAATGTATCAAAATAAAATATAGCATCATTTCCAGTCTTTATTTTAGCCAGCAGGTGGCAATACAGTTTCAAGCATCTCAGGCAAAAGCTTGAATTTCTCATGGAAGAAAATGTATTTTAGGCAGTCTGCAAAACCATTTTAAAAAGTTTCTTGAAACAAAAACCAATTTTTCATAATCTCCATACTATTTTATCAATTAATTTTAATGTTTTATAAATAAAACATCAGCAGCTTTCTCAACTTTTTTTCAGACAAATGTGAAGAAAAGATTCCTGCTTTGAAGAGTTTACAGTCTAAAAAGAGGTTACCATCTAAATAACGTTAATGTAGTGCTGCTGTTCTGTTTTAGGCACAGTCCCATATACTGCAGTTATGCACCTGCACAAATGGCTATCCTTTTGCCAAGATGCACACTATTTTTTCGTTTGGTTCCACAATAATGTCAATCTTTCTGCTAGATACTCTGATGATGGGTGTCAGTATAAAATCTATAGATGGATCATCTGGCTCTTTAGTTTTTGCATTTGCCATTTTGTGCTCCTGCTCCATTTCTATTTCTTCTGTTTCTCCACCAGAGCAGGTTCAGTGGGTCTCAGTGCCTGTTGTTGCCTTTTTCGTCCACACTCTGAGACCATCCAGAATGGGGTAAATGTCAGAGGTAGAATACATTATCTTAACAGCTTCTTCATAATGAATCTGAAAAGAATCCTAAAATTACTGCTGGAGACCAATTCTGCCTTCTAAAACCACTGTCTTCATTGTAGTCTACGTAGTCTATGAAAAGAATATTCCAAACCTTTACATATGAAGCCATGGATGAAGGGTTGTCATTGCTCAAGCTATATATCTGCCACTACCTCTGAGTGCTACTGCACATATACGAGATGCTCAGAAAACAGATAGGCTACAATATGATACTGTTGTCTGATGTTTTAGGTTACAAGAGTGTTTTGAAATGTTTTCAACCCTTGCAAGAAGACTGGGCAAATTTGATAATTGTAGAGAAATGTAATGACGATCACATCATCGGTTAGAGCACGTCATCACTTCCATAATGAACCCTGATTCTGTACTTTTTCTCCTCTTAATTATGCTTTTGGCAAAACTGTCTGATTACATATTTACCCAAGAGACTGAGTAACTGAGAAAGTGGTTGTGAGAATCAGAGAAGCCATAACTAAGTTACCTCTCTTCTCTCCCTGAACCCATCCCATGTCCTAAATATCCACATTAACTTCTGTCATGACAAGCTCCTCCAGGACTATCATGATCTCATACATTGCTGCCAGAAGACTTGTCTCCATATCAGCACTGAGGTGCTGTCAAGAATGGCCACCAGCTCTGAATGTGACTTGTGGTCTTATAATCTATTCATCCCTATTTGTTCGTTTTTCTTTTGCTTTTGGTTTTAGTCCTTTTAAAAAAAACAGGTAAAAGGTGGGTTCTTGCTGTTGAGGTGTGGTGGGCAATATTTATCATGAGTAAAAGCCCAATTCTTTCTGCCCTTAACTACAGTTCTCAAACTCTAGAGCAATTCAAATTATTGTGTGTTTTCATGTTATGGATGAAGGGGACAAGGGAGAAGAAGCAGAGCTACACTGTTGTCAGAAGTTAAGAGATTAATCTTTGCATGCTGGGAGGAGGGAAGAGACTGTTTCATCAGCCTCCCTATCCCTAGAACTGCCTCCATTCCACTCAGCCTGAAATTCCCATATGGCTCCCATTCCCTTTACAGCTTCTGTCCATAACATGCTCTCTCACGCTCCTGGCACCCATGTACTGATATTTCCCAGCCTGAAAGGCAGCTTCATTGCCCAGAAAAACATCAACAGGCTTGCATTCCTTTCCTGTTACCATTTCTCTCAGAGGACTTCAAGAGGGTCAGGATTATGCGTTTACATCTCTCCTAAATGACAGATTTAGCATCCAGGTAAGAAATGGGTGCCAGGTGGCAATCAAGGCTGCCACTTGGAAATCCTATATCAGGGTTTTTAAAAAATATTCTGATAGCAGTTTTGAGTTGAATAGGTTAGAAGGTTTTGTTCTATGAAGTACACCTGGCCTTACATGTCACTGTAGATCACAGAACACAAAAATATGGATCTACATACATCTTTTGAAGATAACAGAAAAGTGATTCTCTTCCTGATGGACATTTATGGCTAACTTAGTAAAATGCTTGGAAACTCTATCTCCACCTGTAGAGTGGTTTAGAGTTTTGTATTTGATAGACTTTCCTATCCCATATCATAGAGCCACGGTTCTCGACCTTTTTTTCCCGAGTACCACTTGACCTGACTGTACCTGACCCGAGTACCACTCAGGGAAAAAAAAAAGGGGGGGACTTTTGGCAGTGGCAGCGGGGTTTCGCGGCAGCAAGGGGGGGAACTTTCGGCGGCGGTGGGGTTTTGCGGCGGGGGGGGGGGGGGGACTTTCGGCAGCGGATTTGGCGGCGCCGTACAGCTCGCGTACCATCCAGCTTTCTTCGAAGTACCACCGGTGGTACGCATACCACCGGTTGAGAACTGCTGTCATAGAGAATAATACATGCTTGACCTCTCCTGAGAAAATTTATCTAGCTTAGGGTTTGTACTGTTACCCATCACTGTGATCAATGAGCACCTGCAAGGAAAATGAGACTGTCATAGCAAGGTTTGCAGTGGACTTCATGGAGTCATTAGTTCTCCTGCCTTCTCAAAAGATCAGAAAGAAGACCCATAATTGGGTTTTTTTGTAAACATAGGATGTGGTCCTTGGTTGGTCATCAAAAGATAATATTTATAACTTGTCTGACTGTAAGTATTGTTAATGGGTTTTAAATATATATAAAAACTGGATTTCTGTAAGAAAAAGGTGTGATCAAATGTTGCATTTTCATGGGGACTGTGGAAACCTTACTATGAAGTTTCAACTTCAAAATTCTAATGTTTGGCAGCTTGACCTAAACATAATTCCCTTGGATGACTCTGTTACCTGTGAGTTATCAACAAAATGCAGCTAATGGAAGAAAATTAAAACGTGGGTTGTTCAAGGCATATGCTTTCCTTCTTTGAAAAGAGGCATCTGTTTAAAATCAAGATCTTTCAGCATGTACATTCCAAGAGGTTTAATATAAACTATATTACAAAATGAAAAGTCCTCTTTACGTTTTACCAAACTATTGGTCAATATTCACACTTTGCTATAATGTGCCAATAGATACAGTTTCTTATGTAGTTTACCTCATCTATGTTCTCATACATTTCTACATGTGGGGTTTTTTTAAAGAGGAAAATCTCACATAGGGTTCATAGTTTGTCACAAGGAAAATACATAATTTAAAACAAATATAAAATAGCTTTATAAAGGAATTATTCATCTTAATGGAGAAAAATTGCTGTCTGCAAGGTTTGCATCACCAACAAAAGCTGTAAATTAAACTCAAACATACACATTTTAAAAACCTGAAGTGGTTTGATTTGTACATGAAACACTATGGACCAAATTCATGTATTAACTTCAATAGTTACATCAGGGATGAATTTGGCCCAATTAGTTTAATTTTGTATGCTGTTTTAACAAACAATGTAAATATTTGCCATATACATTTTTCATGGATCATATTTTGTTTTATTCTAATTAGTGTAACGATATGATTAAATGAAGTCCTATACATTTAAATGATACTATTTTTAAAATTTGTCTATTCTAAATAAGCAGACTATAATTTATAAAAGTGGACTTTCTACATTTAGAAAAAAGGTTAACACTTCCCATAATACAAACATTTTTTGATATTAGTATGAAGATCAGATCACTTTTTAAAATACCCTAGAGAAAAGACATATCATGAATCATTCCCATGGTAGTAACAAAGGTTCCTTAACCGAACAACTGTTTCATAAGAGATGGTATGTAGTGGTTCTCTCTTGTAGAATATTCCCAAAATATTCATTTATCAAAGTGGGGAATGAGAAGCACTCTATCCAGCTATTATTGCAGTGCAATTATCTAACCAGTACTGAGAGAGAACGCATTGTGCTTTAGTGCTGATAATAGGAATTCTAAGGCAATCTAATTATGTCAAGCCTTTGCTGTCTCAAACAAGTTAGGAAATTTAACTGTATCTTATGTATACGTTGCAATATAACGATTACAGCTTTATTGTCACAATACAGAACTCTTCAAAGAATAATCCAGGCTATAGAATATGTTTCAGACGAGATCTACTTAACTCAAATTTCTATGCTTGCACTTGTATTAAATTTTGGGGAGATGTCAACAGTTAATCATATGGTTTTAGTCAACGATCTTTAACACAGATTGCAATAGACGATGGAGTAATGGAGTACTACCTTGAATTACAGTTTACCACCAGTCTCTTCAACTAATATAAAAGTGATTAGTCCCAGTTAGTACTTTTTATAGAATCCTGCCTAGAGAACCTAAATTTAGGGTCAAAGAGGTAAACAGAGAGAACACTGTAGGGACTGGACATTTCTATATTGCAGACTAGAAACCCTCTTTTCCGCTTTCATGTTTATGCAACAGCTTCTGCATATGTTATATACCCATTCATGGATTTATTTGACCAAAGAAATGGAGTATAATTATATCTTATTTTGCATTCTGCATTCTAGTTTGGTTCACTTGTTCAGTATGAATTCATTTTCTTATGTACCATGAGCAAATCTTCTGCTTAGTTACTGATTCTCATCTGCAGAATTTAACATGAATAGTAGAATCCAAGCAACTGAGTGTGACTGGAGTGATGAGAAAAATATATTTGCAAAAATCTAAACATGATACCTTACACTACTGCTTGACCAAAAATTTTGATTAAAGTAAATGGACTTCTGGGAGGTAGAGCAGAGAAGTTAATATTTGTTCCAATAATATAAGGATTATTGGAATGCCTGCAGGAAAAGGATACCAGACCTTGCTTCACTTCCTGATAAATTAATCACCAACATTCTTGAACTTTGTATGCAGGAGGAATTGTGATATGTGGAAAAAAAACAGTGACCAATAGTCCTTTCAAATTATATGTCTCTTTTCTTCTGGTGAACTTGAAAGCACCTGAATCATTAGTTAATCAAGCTTTCCAATACCTCATATAAAATATATAAGATGAGAGACTGAGATTTCAATGGGAGTTAGACACTTAGGCACTTGTGAAAATCCCACTAGGTGCCTATCTGAATTTTATGTGCCAAAATACCTTTACAAATCTGGCTCCAAGTGATTTAGGCGCACAAGTCTCATTGAAAATCAATGGCACTTGTGTTCCTGAGTCACTCAAGACTGTTATGCTCACTTTCTAGATGGGTAAATAACACCTAAGTGCAATGATTAGGTGCAGTAGTATTAGTGACAATGCCAGATAGCCAAGAAACATTAAACATTTACTTAAACGTCTTAAAACTAGCACAGTCAGATCCTGGCATCATGAGTGGGGCTCTACTGCAATACAAATTGTAATAGTAAAAGTGGTGCCTATCTGTATGTTGTAGGTGCCCTTTCCATAACTTCAAAATATATTTTAAAATAAAGCCATTACTCTGCATAAACTCTGTGTTTTAGAGAAACAAAGGTGAAATGTGTTTCAGTCTTCACTGCTACAAAATATAGACTTAATTTAGTAGTGTCTCTGTTTCAGAAATGGAGTCAATTAGTAAATAAAATGCAGATATCACTGAACACATGGGTGCCTTTCAGAGAGAGAGAGAGTGTGCGTGCGTGGTGAAGAGCAGGATTTTGCTAACTATGGTTACCCACGGGCAGATGGCTTAAGCCTGTTTTTTCATAGCATTCTTAGGAAACAACATCTCTGAAGGATGAAAGGAGTCACGTACACATGCAGACCAATACCATGCTGGATGGAATGTCAGACATGTGCAGGCATTTGTGATTTTGCTAGCATTTAGTGACTGGCATGAAAAGATTATATCAATTCCAATACTACTACTGCTAATGTCTCCGGTGATAGAGGGCTGCATTTGTAGCTAGAGTTGAGTTTTAACCCTGATGCTACATGTGTATAGGCTAGTTGATAACTATAATGTCTGCTACCACTCCAGTTACCTACAGTAGTTGTCCTGAACAATCTATATTAAAGTATTTCTACCTTTAATTTTCATTGATCAAAGCAAAGTGCAATCTATAAGAACATCTTACTAAGTTTTTGTGGAACTAAGGACTTTAGACCCCAATTTGTACAAGTGAACAAATATGTAAATCAAGGGTGGTGCATGGTGTCACAAGCTGATTGGCCCAAGGGGTGGTGGCGGGGCCAGCCACATCTGTGCCATAATTAATTAGTTGATTCTGAGCCCCATGGGTAGGATTAAGAGGGTCAGGTGATAATTTAATAGACACCTGGGCCTCATAAAAAGGGTTAGAGAGCTCAGTGTGGGAGTGGAAACACAGGGAGTGGGCAGACTTCTGTAGAAAGCTCTGAAGTAGGCTTTGGAAGAGGAGTAATGAAATTACAGGAAGTGTGCATACACCTGTGGAAGCCCTTGAGCTAGCAACTACAGGAGACCAGGTACTCCAGAGGAACCAGCCTTGGGGCCCAGTGGTCTGTACTGGAAAATTGAAGTGTGCAGGGAATGGAGCCCAGCAGGTGTTGAAAATAGTACTCCAGGGAAATGAGCCTGGGGGCTGAGTGGTCTATCTCAAAGCCAGAAAGACTTTCAAACAAGATCCAGAATGGAGGTGGGAACAGGACCCTAAGACAGGCTGAAGAGAAGCCTCCAAAGGGCAGAAAATCCTTTTGTTTGTTGGGCTTGGACTTTTGTTGCCCTGGAAGGGGTTAAATGTTTGTGATTGGGAAGTAGATTCAAGCCATGTCTTGAATATGGATCCTTGTGTGCAAAACCAAGGAGATCTCCTTAGGGAGGGAAATTGAGGCAGGAAGTGTCTACAGTGCCACACTCAGCCAGCAGGCATGTGGAATGGCATACAATAATAAATATGGTCTGTGATCAGGCACCACTTTTGTAGGGTAAGAAGGAAAAATTACCTTTCCATCCTGGTATTATAACTTTCTGTAGCTGTCTTCTCTAATATTTTTGTGAAAACTAGTAGATAGGGACAGAATCAGAATTTTAAAACTCCACCAATAGCTCCAGTCACACCACTTGTCCCAATTTTAAGGTATATCTTACAAAATATTTCTTAAGCCAAAGATTGATTATTTGCACAGAAATGCAGCTGAAACTGGCCATGACGTCTATTCTAACAGAGGATGTGGAATATGGGAGTGCTCTAAATGTAAGAACTATCACTTTAAAAAAAATCATTCGCACTCTGTGGCATAATGCTCTCAGGGGCTCTTGCTCTTTTCATCTGAGGTGGCTACTCCCTTCCTCATCATACCACATTCCTAGAGTAGTCTATTGTGCTCCTTTTCCTTGTCTGTGCTGACAACCCTTTCTCTTGCTAGAAGGGCTGAATGCCCATTCCCAGGTGGTTAGTATCTCTTGACTGGCAGGAAGTGTTGGGAACACTGATTTGCACTCTTCCCTAGTGATGACTAAGAGCTTCATTTTGGACAGGCATAGAGAGAAATCCCAGCTGGCTCTGTGCCACACAAAGCTGAGGAGCCCTACAGGAATGAGTTTTTTGTTGGAGTAGAATCTGGTTGGATTTTTTTGTTTGTTTGTTTAAACTGAAGTGCGCATTCTATAAATCCTGTTGGGTTTCATTAACCTGTGAAATAGGTTTCCATAGTCAAGGGTTTCTCAAACTTTGCATAGTGTGGGCCATAACTTTTACAGAGTGTCTTGTGGACATCTCTCCTCTCACTCATGGTCACACAGACTTCATCCCCTTCTACTTTTATCTACATAACATCCTCTGGGAATTACAACAGGCTGACAGAAAATTAAAATTAAAATGTGTTGTAGCTCTGTTGGCCCCCGGATATTACCGAGACAAGGTGGGTGAGGTAATGACTCTTCCTCAGATAAAAGATCTGTGTAGCTCAAAAGTTTGTCTCTTTCACCAACAGAAGATGCTCCGATAAAAGATGTTACCTCACCCACCTGGTCTCTTTAGTAGAATTTAGCAGTTAGAAACAAGGAAAAGATATCTGCCCCATGTAACCAACAAACCAGTAGCAAGTGCTTCACAGACTGCCAGTGGAGTACAGACCACAGTTTAAAACTGCAGTTATAAGCTATTTTAAACCCAGAACCTTCCTCAAGGCAACATTATGCCTTATTATGTGCCATTGGTCAGGCTCAAATTCATATTCAGTTTTCAGCTCTTCATAACCTAACTGTGAAATTATAAAGTGTTTTTTTGTTACTAGCTTGCATTATACCTCAGAATGTAAATGTAAATTTTTACTTTTCTTCATTGCTTTCCACTAAAAATATAATACAGTAATCATCAACTTTATGCAATCAAATGCCAGCATGAAAGTGTATTAATCTTTAACTAGCACATCTGACAATTAATGAAGTGAATGTATGAGCTGTATGCCAACTACATTTATTGCTAAAATCAAGCAAAAATCACTTTCAGGAAAATCAGTTATATTGATGGGCAATATAGTTGGTATAGGACTTGACAGTCTGATGAGACAGCATATGAGTTCATGGCACAGAAGTCAATTTCTGAGACTGTTGCATCTACACACTAAAATACTTCCAATATTCTTTTATGGAGTGATGCACTTTCCTTGAAATTTGGTTGGTAATTAAGTTGCCAAAATATGTGCACACATCATTCATTATTCTATTAAGCTCAGTACATGACTTCTGGCATTTCCCACTGATATTTTTGGGGTTAAGTGATAGTTAAGATAGAGGTTGTATTAACAGGCACTCCTCCCCATTCCATCCTGTTAAAGCTTGTCACCATAAAAGCATTCATGGCATGGAAGACTTGTATTTCTTAATTTTTTAAATTATATACAGTATATGGCAATTGAAGCCTTTAAGATATGGTGCTGGTGAAAACTCTTTCATGTCTCTTGGATGGAAAAGAAGATGAACACTTACATTTAGAAGTATTAGTGGTGAGAGAAACAAATTCTGTTCTCAGAAATCAGCAGGCACAAATGTATGTATTTTGGTCAGGGCCAGTGTAGAGATGGGAATAATCTTGAGAAAGTTATCATAGAAGGAATGGTGGAAGGTCATCGTAGTTAACTAGCAAGGAGATGGTATGTGGCAGCTCACTGGAAAGTCAACTGCTGAGTGTGCAAAATTAGCAATGGATCGAGGAGGTTTCCAAAAATTGTGCTATGATGTCACCAGAATTCAGATATGAATAAATATGGCACCCAACAAAAACTCTGGGGACACCAAAAAAAGCATGCAGTTGGCTTCAGACATTGAAGTTCATTACAGTACAACTTTAAAATGAGAAAATACCCCTTTAAGGTGGTTTGTGTCTGAATTTATGTAAATATAGTATTTTTATTAGCAAGTATGTGAATGGGGACTCTCCCTCTTCCTACCTCCCACACCTATTTCTCTGATATTTTTTGTTTTAAAATAAATTTAATCAATTTGGGGCCATATTTACAGCTGGCAAATGTGGTCACACCTCCACTGATGTCAATAGAATTGGATTGTCTTATGCTAGTGGTGAATCTGACCCCCTATTCCTAGACATAGTTTGATAAACTGCTTGCTACTACAGTGATGAAACATCGATTTCTATTAATATTAATCTTTGTATACACAATAGTTTTTTATTAATTGCCCAAAGATCACATAAAATGACTGTTTCAGTTGCCTGTTGTGCAAACGCATCTATTGAAGCAGTGGCGTACTGAGGGTCTCCAGTGCCTGGGGGCCAAGCCTACATTTGCGGCCCCACAAGACTTCACGCCCGCAGCACAGGGCAGGAGGGGTCCCAGGACCGTCCCCCAGCTGCCTCGAGGAGGGAGGGGGTCTGTACCTGCGGGGGGGGGCGGGTGGAGGCTTGGAGGGGCCACAAATACAGGCTTGGCTCCGCTGTTCCCGCACTTAACCGGCACGTGGTGCCCGCCCATCTCGCTGCAACCCGGCGCTGGCTCGGATGGGGCAGCCTCTCCTCCCAGCCTGGGGGAGGGCGGCCTTTCTTGATGTGCGAGGGGGCACTCCTCAGTGCCTCCTGTGACCCCCGCACTTATCTGCTGCTCCAGTCCGGCCGGGATGGCCTCCCCCCATGCCCCCTGCAGCCCTATGCCCAGGGCCCTGGCTCCCCCTGCAGCCCTATGTCCAGGGCCCTGGCTCCCCTTGCCCCCCTTCGGTATGGCACTGCATTGAAGTGAGTCTTGCTTCAAAAATGAGTGTGTACACTGCATATTTTTTGCCTGGACATGTACTTGGTACTTTGAAGTTTCAGACAGCAAAATAAGTTAGTTTCTCTTCCTTATTATTTATCCATTCTGTCTCTTCATGGCAGTCTTATTAAACACAAGTCAATTAAAAATGTTTGTTGTGAATTTGAACATTCAAATTAATAAAAGTAACACTACACAAATCTTTTTATCAGGATCATCGAGACTAAATGAGGTGAAGATGGAATTTTTTTGCTGTAAATGAGGAAAGGCCATAGAGAGAGTGAGAATTTTATTAATTGCAGAATGGATTATGATCAAAAGGTAAATAGCAGTGTTTGTCCATGTTTATTACATTTCTTTCAACATTTTCATTAGAATAGAAATAAAAATGCAGTGTCTTGTACTACCTTATAAAACACAATGGTTGTCTGGAACAGAAATAGCAACCAAGGTGAAGTTATAGTGCCTGTTGCCCATATATTGTATGTTTTCCAGCATACATAGTGGGTAGAGGGTTGCACACTTCAGTAAAATTTAGCATTGGGTGGTTATGAAGTCTCAATGTCAGCTATGTAATAGGAAAATACAGGGTCAAGTTTGTTTGGTTATTTTTTAGAATGAAATTGCAAAGAATGAATGATCAATAACTCCAAAGTCTTTAGGTTAGCCCACTTATCCTGAAAGATACATTGTTACTTTTAGAAAAGATATGTGTTTTGATGTGAATTTTAATATAACCATAAAAGCAAAGATTTCTGTTTAGCATACCATTCTTGTAAGGAAAGTATCTCATCTTCTGCAAAATAGTTACAAATGAGTCGCTTACTCCTCAAGGCTTGACTGAAATGCAGTATGCAGAAATCTGAGAACTCTTCAATATGGTCTGCAAGCTGCAGAGAATTCCAAACAGTTCTCAATTCCCAGGAAGAAATTCATTCCAGTATAGAGAGCTTGTGCAGAGCACATGCACCACTTATGTCCATATTGTCTTTATTGACAAGTGTCTCAGGACTGGCCTGCTTAGTTCCTACAGCTTTTAATATTTCTTGAATATCTGATTCTCCCTCTCTCCCCACTCCTCCCCCCCCCAACCTATTTCAGAATTTTCTTTTTAGGTATAACATCTTTTCAGATAATGTCTAATATTTTTGCTGAGGAGTCAAATCAGACTTATATGTTCCCCATGGCATAAAAAATCTCCTGGAAAGTGATTCTCCCCCTCCCCTCCAGAAGTGGATGTAGATGTCATAAAATTGGCACTGGGGTCTTCATCAGTTAATTCAACAGCTTCATGTACAGTAATTGACAAATGTGAGCATGATGGGGACTGTGAGGAAAGTGAAAATCTCTTTACTGTTCCAGGCCCCTTTGTTACAGGAGTATTTATTATAATTAACTAATGTCTACTAATGTCTCACCCTTAGACTTCTGCTTGCATATAGGGATTAAGTTAATAGCAGAAAATGTGGAAAGTGCCCCCACAAAAACTCCGAAATAAGCAATTTATTATTTGATACCTAATATCTTAAACATGGGGGGAAGTTGACCCGTCTGTACAATGTACTGAAAATGTTAACCAAATATTAGAACCATTCACGGTGTTTGTTGAACTCCCACCTAAACAATCTGACAGCTAAACGATCATTATAATGTGAAGGCCAACTGGCAAAGATCAGATACTAATTAAGTAAAACATAGATATAAAGTTTTGAAATTTTTACAGAAGCCAAAGTGGCACTCCAAAGTTCTTAAACTAAAAAAATAGTATCAGTAGAGTGGCAGCTGATCAAGCAGTGGGGAGAAGGTCAATACTACCTCCTCTGCTCCCAGACAGAAGCATCATGGGGTAAGGGTCAATGGTAGATCCCTTTGGAGAACTACTAGTCCAGCACTGGAATGGGGAAGGCTATAACACCTCTCCTTCCTCCCTACCACTCCCTACACTAAGTATAACTTCTTTTAAGGAGAGATTTTTCAAAGATTGCTACAAAACTACATAGAGATTAATATTTTTCCTTTACTATTCTTTTTTCCTACTAAAAGCATTTATATCAATCAAGCAGGAAACAACCTATGTTCAGTAAAACTGAGAAATTGTCATGCAGATGTGCTAGGGGATAGTAATAAGATTTAAACCAGCTGCATAGATATAATAGAAAATGATAGCTTTAGCAAGTGAATGCTAGTAATTATATTTCCATCACTCCCTGGTATATTGTGTTTTAGCTTCTTGGGATAAAACTGAACTTGTACAGAATCGGAGTTAAATAAGCTTCTAGGTCTCATGCTGATGGACTGTTTAAAAATCCATGAGGAAAAGAAAAACTAAAACACTTAACACTGTAAGAAAGGCTACCTGAAAGCAAAATTTATTTTTATGTTTCTGGAGCCTCTCACTCTTGTTTCTTGTGCTTAAAATTAAAAGAAAGCTGTAGGGATTTTTAGGTAATATTTATGTTGAATCCCTTATCTTTCTCCTCTGCATTTAACTTCTCAATTTATATGGTAATGGGATCCATAGAAAAGCTACAATCATACCTCTCGTATGTCTCACATTTTGAAGAACATCACTCATTTTTATTACACACAATGACAGTTACCTGCTCTAATCTGGTGTCCCCCCATTTATATTATTAAAATTATTTACATAAAAAAGTATGAATCTATTGAAAGGGTTGTTTATGCTTAAAAATTAATTCCATATCATTACCACAAATAGAAGTTATGGGCTTGTTGCAGAAATTACTGGGTGAGTTCCTTTGTCCTGTGTTATGCAGGAGGTCATAAGAATGGCCATACTAGGTCAGACCAATGGTCCATCTAGCCCAGTATCCTGTCTTCTGATAATGGACAGTACCAGATGCTTCAAAGGGAATAAACAGAACAGGGCAATTCTTGAGTGATCCATTTCTTGTCATCCAGTCCCATCTTCTGGCAGTTAGTGGTTTAGGGACATCCATTGCATGGGTTGTGTCCCTGACCATCTTGGCTAATACTCATTGATGGACTTATCCACCATGAACTTACGAATTCTTTTTTGAACCCAGTTGCACTTTTGGCCTTCCCAACATCCCATGGCAATGAATTCCACAGGGTGACTGTGCATTGTGTGATGAAATACTTCCATATGCTTGTTTTAAACCTGCTACTTATTAATTTCATCAGGTGACCTTTTGTTCTTGTGCTACGTGAAGGGATAAATAATACTTCCTTATTCGCCTTCTGTACACTGCTCATGATTTTATAGACCTCTGTCATATCCCCCTTTAGTCATCTCTTTTCTAAGATGAACAGATCCAGTCTTTTAAATCTCTTTATATGGAAGCTGTTCCATACTTTTAATCATTTGGTTGCCCTACCTCTGTAATTCTAATATAGCTTTTTTTTTTTTAAGATGGAGCAACCAGAACTGTATGCAGTATTCAAAGGGTGGGCATACCATGGATTTATATAGTGGCATTATGATATTTGCTGTCTTATATCTATCTCTTTTGTAATGGTTCCTAATATTCTGTTAGCTCTTTTGACTGCTGCTGCACATTGAGTAGATGTTTTCAGAGAACTATCCACAATGACTCCAAGGTCTTTTCTTGAAGGTAACAGCTAATTCAGACCCCATCATTTTGTATGTATGGTTGGGATTATGTTTTCCAATGAGTATTACTTTGCATTTACTAGCATTTAATTTAATCTGCCACTATTGCCGTCGCTCAGTTTATTGAGATCCCTTTGTAAACTCTTCACAGTCAGCTTTTGACGTAACTATTTTGAGTCATTTTGTATCATCTGCAGATTTTTGTCACCTCACTGTTTACCCCCTTTTCCAGATCATTTATGAATCTGTTTATGTTTGAACTGCACAGGTCCCAGTACCAATCTCTGAGGGACCCTGCAATTTACCAGACTAAATGATCATAATGGTCCGTTCTGACCTTAAAAACTATTAATCACTTTAAGTTTCTGGTAGGTGTTTGCATGTGTGCAGTCCTCATTTTGTGTTCTGTCACACACTGAATCCCATGTATGGGCCTTGGCATGTTGAGAGAGATGGCCACAACATAAATTGGCCAGGGGAAAAAGGCGTGCATGTGCAATGATTCACAATTATTTCACATACATCAGCAGCAGTTAGAGGGGAGAGAAAAAATAAATAGATAAAGCAAATAAAAAGCACAAGGTCTTTTGAAGAGGTTTTCCGGTCAATCAGCTAAATATTTTAAGGAAATCTATGAGGACAATTCTCTGGATACTCATCGCACCATCCTCTAGTAGTCTCAGAAAATTCACTCTTCTACAGTATTCTCCCTCTGTAAATGATTATGGTCTTTAAAATGAGAGCGCAATGGGAGCCCTATTCTGTAGGGTACTGAGTGTCTCTGGTGAATTGCTCAGCTCCCTCAGTTCAATGGGTGATGAGTGTGCTCAGCTCTTTGCATGAGGCACTTGGAACCTTGCAGGACCAGACCCTGTAAGAGCAATAAAATAACACATTAACTACATTTAATAAATCCTGAAAAGTAATGTACATTAGAATCTCTCTAGTTTTGGAAAGTCAGCTATGGGAGTGTTGTTTGTATTTCCATTTGATGCTAAAAACATGTCATTTTGTTTGCTTTCTTTTAAGTTGTGTATCCATTCATTACAAACCAAGAGCAGGACAAAAAGATATTAAGAGACCAAGTATAATATTATAAAGGGGTATGGATATAACATAATAACATTGTTAAAATCCTCTTGTTATTGCAACTATTAACCTATAGTATATCTTTTCATAAAATGTTTAGGGTCGGGGGAAGGGAAAGAACTAAAGAAGTAGGTTGGAAATTGTAGAGAAATTTTTAATATGTAAAACTTAAGAAAAATATAAATGCTATATCTTCTTTACAAAATGATTGATTGGCATGAATTATATTACCCTCCTTTAATTTTTTATTAATTGAGTCCCATCTCAGCTGCTCCAATATCTTGCTTGGGGTTGATGTCAGATTGACAGGCCTATAATTACCATCCACTTACCCTTTTTAAATATTGGTACAATGTTAGTTTTCTTCCAGTCTTCTGGAACATCCCCAGTGCTCCAGAATTTACTGAAATAATCATTAACAGTCCAGTGAGCTCCTCAGTCATCACTTTTAAAACTCTTAGATGCAAGCTATCTGGACAGGCTGATTTAAAAATGTCTAACATTAGTAGCTGCTGTTTAACATCCTCCTGAGATACTAGTAGAATGGAACGAATGTTATCACCATCATTTGATGATACTACATCATCTGTTTTTTCCCAAATAATGAACAGAAATATTTATTTAACACTTCAGCCTTTTCTGTATTATTGTTGATTATTCTACCATTTCTATCTAGCAATGGACCAATACCATGGTCAGGATTCTTTTTGTTCCTAATATACTTAAAAAATCCTTATTGTCCTTAATTCTGCTGGTCGTAGATTTTTTTTTTCCTCATGTCCCTTTGCTTCCTTTATCAATCTTCTATAATTCCTAGTTTCCAATTTATATTTACTACTGTCAACTTCTCCTTTCTTCTATTTGTTAAATAGTATAATTTTATTTTGTATAACTGCCTTCACTTCCCCTCTACACCAGGTTGGTTTTTAAGCCAATATAGCCTTCTTCTTCAGTTGTGGGATTGTGGCTTTTGGGCATCTAGTAAAGTGTTCTTAAACAATTCCCAATGATCATTCACACTTTTCAGATAAAATTCTTCCTTGCAGGTGATTTAGCTCATAATTGTTTTCAGCTTGGTACTTTCACAAAGAATATCTATCACTATTTTGGACTTTTTATTTGCACATTATAAATGTGATTGAATGATGATCACTTGTACCTAAGTTACCGTTACATTTTAGTTCTGTGATCAGTTTCCCTTTACTTGTCAGGATGAAGTCTAATATAGAACCTCCCCTGTGTTGGTTGCAACACTTTTTGAATCAGGAAAATGTCATCTATAATAGTTAGACATTCTAAGGATGTTTTAGTATTGGCAACATGACATTTCCAGCATATGTCATTCAAAAGATCCCCCATGATCATGAAGCTTTTTCCCCTACACCTTATAGATAGGATAATTGGCTCCTTACACTCCTTTCTTCTGAGTTACCAGTGACTTGGAAGCAAGTAATGCCTCTTTGGACATAGAACACCACTCCCTCTGTCCCTTTTCCCACTTGATCTTTCCTAAATAGGTTATAACCATTGATTTTAACTTTTCAATTGTGTGAATCATCCTACCAGGTTTAAGCAATACCAACTAGATTGAAATTATAAATGGTTCATATTGACAGTAAAGACACTGATAAGGATATATTGATGGTTCATATAATAAATGAGCAATTCCAGTTCCTCTTGTTTCATGGGTAGCAAGTATAATAGGCCAAGGGAGGCTAAGCCTACCCTGGCAGAGGTGCTGCCACCCCACCACTGGATACCTGGGCCGGGATGGCCCCACCTCTTCCCTCCCTGGCTGAGAATGGGCTTCTGCCAGAAGTTTTTGCTTATTTATTATGCACCATGCAGGTTCCCAGGCAACTGAGGAAGCAGTATCTGCTATTCACATTCTTTGGTTCCTTGATTAATTTTATTCTCAACATCTTGATTCTGTGCTAAATCTCCCCCTTTTGTATTAGTTTAATGCCGTCCTGACATCTCCAGCCTGTCCCTGTGGAGATTGGATGACCTCTGTCTCAGTAGAAGGGAGCTACACAGCTCCCTCTCCCCATAGAAATGGACTACTTCAGAAATGTCATGTTCCACAAAATCAAAACC
The DNA here is from genome assembly GCF_026122565.2 of Emydura macquarii macquarii. Taxonomy (NCBI): domain Eukaryota; kingdom Metazoa; phylum Chordata; order Testudines; family Chelidae; genus Emydura; species Emydura macquarii. The sequence goes on along the minus strand of NW_027131105.1, from coordinate 11,382,095 downwards.
CTCCATCCTACACCACTTACATAGCCAGCAGTTCAATTCCAGACTTTTATTCCTTCTGTCTTCCTTTGCTTGTGAAACAAAAAGGATTTCAGAGAAGATTGTTTGGACATTTGTCTTCATCACACTTCTGAGTTCCTTGAAGTTCCCTATTCATCCATCCATCCATCCATCTGACGAAGTGGGTTGCAGCCTACGAAAGCTTATGCCCGCAGAAATTTGTTAGTCTTTAAGGTGCTATAGGACTCTCATTGGTTTTTCTATTATCTGAGATCCCGAGATGTAGTTTCGTTAGTGCTGATATGAATCATCATCAGTGGGTACTTGCCCATTGACTTCAGAAATCTATCCAATCATCCAGTGACAGCTCATGTCTTGGCTCCAGGAAGACAACATACCATCCTGTTGTCCACTTGTCCCTTGCAGAATGTTCTTTCAATTCTTCTGAGTATTGAATCCTCAGCAAAGATGGTCTATCTTCCTTGGATGGTTGGAGATTCTCTTTGTGGGCAAAATTGCTTTTCTTACAACTTGGGCCAAGCTGCTATCCATGCATGTGTCCTATACATCTCTCCATTCCCTCGGACCAGCTGGATCTGGACAGGTATCTTCCAGTTTGCACATTGAGAACCTGGAATTGATTTGGATACCTGTGGCTGTGTGAAATTCCTTGTGGTCCTCTTCTCTGTGGTGGCCATAGCCTGCTCATCCTCATCTCACTCCAGCTGTGAAGAATGCCAACATGATCTCTTGTCTCTGGTGGTTATGAACTGCCCGGCATCCTCTCTGACTGTCTTTCTGACTCCTTGATGGCCAATTTCTTTCTTCCTTGAACCTAAGGTATTGATGTTTTCCCGAACCTGGCTGTCTAGGAATTTCTCAGCTTCTCTGATCCTCAGTAGCATCTCAACTTGCCCCTCCAGTCAAACAATCTATTCCTCCAGCACAGCCATTGACTTGCACAGAAATTCCATTCCGGCTTCAGGCAGAAAAGAAGACATGGCACATCCATTGCAGGTCACTTCCACTGTTCCATTGGTGGCCTTCATGAAATCATACCTAGAGCTGACCCTGGAAGGAAAGCCTCTGACACTCCCTCTCTGAACTCCCTCAGAAAGTCTCCCATTAGCTGCATCTGCTCTCAGGTCTTGCATTTGTCTAGCAAGTGATTGATTATACCAATCCTGCTTACCTTGTCAGCTCAGCCCTGCCCCTAACCAGTAGGGAACGATTAACCACTCAGACTTCAAACAGCAGGACTGATCAAAGCTGCAAGAGTCAGAGCCTTGGGGCCTTCACCAAAGCATCAAATAACCGATCTCTCTCAGGTGCTTACTCTAGGAAACCACAGCCCAGCTATGTAGTCTGCCCACAGAGAACAACCAACTTATAGACGGGACAAACACACCCTTCACAGAGTTCTGCTTCTATCGACCACAGGATCCTTTACACAACTGCGTTTGATTCTCCACTGCCTTGCTACATTGTGTGGTCATTTACACCTGGGCAAAGGAACCAGATCAGAATAGCAGCATTTTATACCCATTTGTGCAAAATGTAAATAATGACACAAGGTTCACAGTTATGGAGAATCAGTCCCTAACTCCTTAAACCTCACAACTGAGGCTTTGTCTACACTAACACTTATGTCAGCAAAACTGTTGTCACTCAGGAGTGTGAAAAAACACCCCTGAGCAACATACATTTTGCTAGCATAAGCACTCTCATATAACTGCATTACACTGATGGGACAGAGCTCTCCCATCGACATAAAACCAGCTCAATGAGTGGCAGTAGGTATGTTGGGAGGAAAACATCTCTCACGGACATAGCGCTGTCCACACGAGTGCTTATGCTGGCAAAACTTATGTCGCCATGGGGTGTGTTTTTTCACACTCCTGAGTGACAAAAGTTTTGCCAATGTAAGTGCTAGTATAGACAATGCCTAAGTGACTACTAAAAAGTTTATTTATATATTGGCCCTAATTTACTATCAGTGGTGTTGCACGGGTGTAACTGAGGCCTGAATTTAGCATAGTAGGCAAGTGAAATTCCATTGACTTCAAAGGTGTGCCTGATGCTGTCCTTGCAGTTCTGTGTTCTGGAAGGTTCTAGGGCTTGTCACTTCTTAAGTGCAGTTCAGTAACTGTCTCATCTTAATCCTGCTGCAATCTTTGACAAACCTTCGCTGACTTCAGTGGTGCAGGATTAAAGCCCTAAAGCAGCATCAGAGTTCAACTCTTGATTGAATAAAGGTATTTGCAGAAATTAATATGGGTAGAGGTCTATGTACAAGACTGAAATCTTCTTTCCAAAACCAGGTTATTGTAACTGGAAAATTCCTGCTTTTATCCTTATCTGCCACCTTTTTAACCAGTCTATGCCTGGTGCATAGTTGATGCAAAGAAATTTCAGCATAACAGATGGAGATTTAGCAAACAGGAAAATGATGGCCTATGTAAATGTAATGCTTTTTCCACTCTTTCGCATAAATCTCTGCTTTTGTCAAGTTTTATGAGAAAAGCTCTTTATCTATAACTTGTTTTTTAATCCAGTTTGGTTTTGGACTTGAATTTATCTAAAAAATAATCTTAATGAGAAGAGCTCAGCAAATGCTATATTGCTGCATATAACTGTTTTTATCTGTGCATTAGAATTTCCAAAGATGAAAATTCACTTAAAAATAATCTTTATCAAACTGTCTCTACAGAAGGGGAATTCATTATATCTGGTGATAATTGTTTTGCAGAAAATTAGGAAAATAGCCTAAATCTCTGTGTGGGTTAAGAGTCACTCCTGCTGAATGAAAGAGCTTCATCTGTTGTTTTGTTTCTATAATGGAAGTTTTTTGGGTTTTTTTGTTGGTTCTAAAAGCTTGGCACTGTTGAATTAGAGAAGCTTGAATAAAAACATATTGGAACACTAGTAAGTCAGGCTATGTTTTTTGAATAAGCAAAGAAGCTTTATTAAGGAAAGGAGATAAAAATGTTGTGCCACAGCTTTCAGACATGTTGTTGTAGGCCTCAGAAGAAAAATACTTTTATCTGGCTGGTTGCAAGATGAGACACTGAACTTGTGATGACAAGCGTGACAACAAAGCATCATGTTGCTTGCTGTGGCACAAGCCATGCAGTCAACTCTTTCTTCTGTGATGATTTCCCATACTACTGCAATGCCCTGTGTATGTCTAATAGTGTTGTCGTTTATACTTTGGGGCAACTGAATTTTGCAGGAAATCACCTCCATACCTACACAATTATTTGCAGACTGTCCAAAATCAGTGTAGTTTCTGAAAGGGTTTTCTATTCCAGTTTTCTATAATTTTATATTTCACACTAGATCTTATTTTAAAGAAGCATACGTTTATAATAAATCGTGTCAGAAGGATATATTATGGCGCTATGATAGTGAGTATGGGCCTGGTACTAATACCCTTACTCATGTTGAATAGTACCTTACTCAGAATAGTCTCACTGAAACCAATGGATATAAGTGAACAGTCAGGTAAAGCATAAATAAGGGTTGCAAAATCTAGATGGTTAAGCATGATACGACTCTGCCTCTAATAGCCATTTAAAAAAAATTCACCCTGAAATGTCACATGATTACTCTTAAACTAGAGAATGTGTGTGGGCTCACTGACTGCTCTTAGGCTAACAAGTTGTTTTTAATTATGGAACTTAGGAAAAATAGTTTTTCCTCCTAGAAAATTGTTCTAACAATATTTTTCTTGTTGTATAACTTAGGTGGTTTATTTAAAAATCTCCATACTTGTTTTACATATCAGCCCACAATGAGAATTAGCACACAGGCATATATTTACTGTTGTGGTGTCTCTAACTTTAAGACTAACTTAAAGATTTACAGTCTGCCCTCAGTAACAGCATGCAGTTATATCACCACAGGGACAAACCAGAGAATGAATTATTTTATGGGGAGTAATTCCTTTTGTGGGGAGTAACTTCTTTTCTTGTAACTACCTGGCCAATACTCTCCCTGTGAGCAAGTGGGTTGAGAGAGGTGTGGAGTGGGAAAAGCCATGACCAGAGGAGCTAGGGCTTCTCCCACTCCTTGCCCCTTTCTGCCCACTTGCTCACAAGAGGCAGTATGGAACAACCAGCTCATCCCCGGGGTTGCAATCACAATCTGAACACATCTGAGCAGGGGATTAAGGGGATTTCCATTTACTCATCAGTGCAGAGGTGTAAGGTCTATGACTAGCTAAACCTTACTTACTTAATAAATTTTCTTTGAGGAAGTTATAAGGTACATATTATGTGTACTGTGTAGATATTGACTAATTTCTTATTCTCTCGTTTATCAGGGAGTTTGGGCAATTATTAGGGGCAGATAGCATCTTTGCTGGTCCTCTTCACAGGGACTAGATTCCTTTAAAGTGGGAAAGGTAAGAATGTAAATGTTAGGCAAATGAAAAGCTGGGAATGGAGTCTAATAGCAGAAGACTGTAGATTATCTAGCAAATTTTGGCATACCAAACATGTGGAAAGAGAGCGGAATATTACTTTATTCCAGTGAATGGTGTTCATCTTCTGGAGTAAAGGGATAAAATTATATAGTGTGTGGGATAAACTCTCCCCCCCCCCCCTTTACAATCTCATACCACCCTACAAATGGTGGAAAAAGGCCTTGTGGCAATTATTTCTATGTTTTGGGTATGGACTGAGAATAGCAGGGTAAAATTTCCATAGCAACCTTTCAGAGTCATCTGCAAAGTCAATCATTTTCAGAATGCTGAAAGTGCTGATGTTTTTTTAGTGGACCAATGCCATTATGCAATAATTATGATAATATTTGCATGCTGGATAGACATCAACCTGACTAATCTTCATTGGTTAGAGCTGCAGCAACTTGCAATTATGATCGAGCCATATATTTAAACATAAATATGTCACAGGAAACAAGGGACAAGTGTTTTATATTTCTATGGTGTGAAACTGTGCCGAGGAGTGTCAAGATGACATATTTGTCCTATACCTAAACTGAGTTGATCTCCAAATTTTTTCCTCTCCATAATATTGATATATTTTAAATAACACATTATCAGACTGAAATTATGTTCCAAATGATGCCTTAGTGCAATATATCATCTCAGAGAAACATTTAGGATATATTATTCCAAAATATCTTTTTTTCAGGGGATGAGAGAGTCAGAACCCAAATCAAAATAATTGTAGGATAAAGATTGCCTTTAAGAGCTTGGCCAACATACTGTCAGGCTGCATCTGGAATTAACTAGCCATGTTTCCTGACCAATTGCTGCAGTAAAAAAGAAACTTTCTATTTGGACTAGATAGCTCAGAGAATTGATACCAAGCACTTTTAGCATCTAGATTGCAGGTTCAAACCCAGTACAAGATTAACTATGATGCTACCATTTGCAAGCTGTTTGATATATGTAGAATGAATTTGGTGGTCGCAGTCCACTTTCTACTTGACAGTCATCCCGTCACAAAAAAGGACCTTTTTTTGACATTGAAAGGAAATTTTGTTTTTAGTCTTAAAGGGGGGGGGGTCGTCAAAGATTGAAAGAGTTCTCTCACACCTATAGATAATCCTCTGTAGTGGAAAGCTAGGGTACATTGTGAAGGGTGATCAGAAAATCCTGATACCTTCCCCACAGAATAGGTACAGTGAAAGCTTATCGCAAAATATGATCATGTGAATGTTCAGGGTTTGTATTTTTCCGTCATTTTTGAGGAATAAATCCTTAAAGAAATTTATACATATTTTCTACAAAAGTTTAGTTTTCTTTACAAACAATTTGTAGGTCAGCCAGCTCTGTTTTCCCCATGTAGTGGGGTTCCCCTGGGTTCTAGTAGGGGGGACAGATTATCCAGTAGTTATGGTGTTCACCTGGGATTTAGAAGACCCAGGTTTAATCCCCTGATCTGATACAAACTTCCTTGGATAAGTCACTTGTCCCTAGATCCTCAAAGGTATTTAGGCACCCAACTCCGATTGCAATAGCTTTGAGAATCTGAGGCTTAGTCTCTCTCTGCCTCAGTTCCCCATCTGTAAAATGGGATAATTGTAACTCTCTTCCTCACAGGGGTGTTGTGAGGATAAATGCATTAAAGATTGTGAGGTGCTCAGGTACTACAATAATGGGGACCATGTAAGTACCTGAGATATCTAGCTAAATAGAATAAGTGGCAGCTCTTCTGTTCAGGAGCAGTGTTTAAACTCTGTATCCACCAACCACAAGGTACAATAGAGTCAATTTACAAAGACAGGCAGACACATGAAGACATAAAATATATTCTAAGTAATTTTGTAGGTATGAAGGAGCAAGGCCATTGCTCAAGTCTGTCTAGTGTTATTTCAAGCAGAATATCTGAAATAAGGAAAGGGAACTGTTTTGGAAAAGCTGCTTTGCATTTACGGTCCTTGATTTTTTTTTTTTTTAAATGACGAGTGCAGGTGAAAAGGGGTGTATGGAAGGACTCTACTCTGAAAGTCTACTCCAGGAGTCTACTCGAAAACTTCTCATGGTTCTCACAATATAGCATATACACCATTCTTTTTTCTACTAAAACCAGAAAAATACAGGTTACTTTTATGATATAAGAACGTAACTTGACTTTATGTGTCCGACATGACTCTCTGAAAATGATCATGATAAAATCATGGCCTCATTTATTATATCAAGGTAAAGAAATAATTTTTCCTAGGAAAAAACAATGAAGTAAAAATAAATGTGTATAGGAAAGGTTAGCTGCTTGGTTGGCTGGGCCAGTATAATTTTTTTTTTAAATGAAGTAGGAAACTCAAGCAACTGAGACACTGAAGCTCTGCACAAAAGCTATTTAGAAAGGGATTTTTCTTCTCTCTTACTCTTCTATGTAATAACTGATGTATGCTAATTTATTTTGATTGACACAAGTATAGAACCAGTGACTACAATCTAAGTGAATTAACATTAGTGCTTTCACAGGAGATGAGGAAATGAACACTCCATAATATTGCTTGCCATTACCATTTTTAGTTTCTTTTTATAGAGTAGTGTTGTTTTTTCCACTGGGAGACTGTGATAAAGAAATATCGCTAAAGGCACTCAGATTCCTGGGAAGATGTAGATAGCAGTTTAGTATGACTAAAGCATAAATTTTCACTTAGTCCATCATTCTTTGTGGCCCTTCTTCCCATATGTCAGCTATATCACTGCACTGAGACTTCCAGGGTAGACTCCTTCTTTTGAAACTATAATTACAGTCTATGGTCCACCATCAAGGAGCCTGTAGTGTATGCCCCTCTTGCCTCTCACTCGGTGTCCCACTTTCACAATGCTCCCATCATGTGAACAAGCATTAGGACTGAGACTGGATTCACATTTGCATCTCTATATGGCAAACAATTAATTATACAAAAAGTTGACTCCTATTGTTATATTCACTTGTTACCTGACCTCAAGCATTAAGATGTTTATGTATCTGTCTGATCCTCACTGTCATGTTTGTTCTCTCTTTTTTTGAGACTACTGCTAAAGCTGTATTTGAAGTAAAATAACAATCCTGTAAAATGAATAACATTCCATATTGATACAACAGAGACCTAGACTGAATTTTGTCAAATTAAATTACTAGAACACATTTAAAAAAAAAAAAAAAAGAGTTCACAGGAGATGCAGACCTATTTGACTCCTGGGTTGGTCAGCAGAGCCTTCCACAACTACAAAAGGCCTGGCCCTCAGATGAGGGAGAGACCACAGAGCTCAGAACTCAAAAGATAACAAGGGACAAAGAATGCAAAAATTGGGCCTGAGTGAAGGTCAGAAAAAAAGATGGTGTCCAAAAAAATTAAAAAATCAGCAGTAAACCCCAGTATGAAAATGTTGTATTGACAGTGATGGAGATTGAAGTATGTTATTTTCATAACAAGTATGGCATGGTTTGTGGCAATGAAAGCTTTCACACTACCTCCCTTCTTCCCTCCCTCTGTGTTCTACATCCACCTGTCACATTTTGTCCCTATTTAGAGTATAAACTCCCTGAGTTTTGGCCTGTCTTTTATGTTTATACAGCATCCAGCCACGTGAGGTCTTCGGATAGGGCCCCAAGCACTAATGAAGTCTCAACAGGAACCAGCTATAAAGATGAGAAGACAGTTCTGTCATCTTGGTCTTTCAATTTTGGCCTCTGAAACAACTGGTACTAACCATCAATAGTAGTGCCTCCTTACTTATGCTTTGCTGTCCTGAAGTTTCACCTTGTTTTGAGGATAATGACAGGTCATTCAGAAAGGTTTGTTTGCAAAGCTTGAGATATGGGTGAGCAGAATGAAAAATACACTCTTTCTGGTAATAGGTATTCCTGTGCTGAAGTATGGGTAGCTGAACAAAGATATCTCTGAGGAACAAAAAGCCCCAAATAATTTTGATATTAGACATGAAATAGAATCATGCTAATCACTAAATGGCATCACTCAATATTTTCTAAGAAATATTTTCTAAGATTTGTGAAATGTCTAGTTGTCATTATTTGTTCAAGCGTTACTGAATTGCTGCAAGGCATGTGTAAGCCAGTGGTTCTCAAACTTATTTGATCATGCCCCACTTCTTTGTGTCTGTAGTAGCTTACAGCTCCCATCCTGCCACACAAGTACATATACAGGTTTTTTTTAAATCAACATGCAACTCTCACTAAATATTAAAAACAGTACAGCACTGTTTGAAACAGAACTATTTAAGGATATAGTAATGTAAATTTTAAGTGAGTTACTGCTTATTTGCATCACACTGTTACTAGTGGGATGGGTGTGCCTGTTTTTTTTGGAGCAAAGCAATTCCATCCTGGGTTGGATGCTTGAAACAGCTATCCAGAGATCCTCTTCTACCTCCAATTAAATGTGCACACTGTATCATATCAAACGGATTATCATACATATGGTAATGACTTTGTATAATGCTATGCAATCTTAACAGAAATCCATCAAAATACACAGCGCCATCTGAGGGCCTGATATGGTTGGAGGAATCAGTGTTGCTAGTTATCTATTGCTGTGGGTAAAATGTGAAAAGGAAGGCTTCCCCTCGCCCCCATAAGCTTCTCATGCTCCTTCCCAAATACATTCTGTGCCCCTCCAAGGGAGACCCCCCCCCCATCCTCTCCAATTTGAGAACCTCTGGTGTAATCTACATGCCTCATCCATTTTGCTGAGACTTCAGTCTCCACATATAATTTCTGCGATGTATGACAAGACAAGGAAAATTATTCAGTTTCCTCCATTTTCTATTCAAGATGGTCTTATATAGTAGAAAAAAGGTCAGTTAAGACCAAGGCTTCTGCCTTTCTGGGAAAGATCTTTCTGCAGACCTTAGGAGTTCTTACAACACTTATGATTTTTTTTAATCTAAAATATATTTGAGTATAAGTCTGGAACAGTTTATTCCAGATGACAGTCTAATTAGCTGTGTGACAATGTGTCAAATGTGGCAGCATTTATGTCCCTTTAGGAAAAGGTAACCATTTTAGTCTAATGTTACAATATGCTTATATTATTACTTAATCAGGTACATTTGCAAATTGATTAAGTTATGAACAGAGAACAGATTGTGAACATGGCTATTAAATGCAAATAAATAATAGGAAATCTCAAAATACCCCTCGTAACACACATGCTGTATTTGTGGAAAGAGTATGATTATGCATGTCTATTCTCTTTCTTCCTAATGAGTCTCTCTCACTTTTTCTATTTTAGAAACCATAAAGCCTTATAACAAGAGGTCACTTGGAAACATTTAAAATGAGTGGGGAGCTATCAGAACAGAAATTCTTCAAAGGATCAGTCACTAAGGAATGTATTGTCACTTCAGTGCATTCAGCTACCACCTATATCCTCAACTAGCTGCAGTAAAATTCAATCATGCAACACCTATTAAGTGACTGTGAAGGAGTACACAAACCACTCACTGGAAAGGAACGTGTTAAAGAGCTACTCTAGGCCCAGGCAGACATGCCCCTCTGTACCTGCACAGGCTGGAGGAGCTTAAAAAGGGGAGCAGAGGAACTCAGTGACAAGAGACAGTGGAGGAGAGCTGATCTACACTCTGAGCTGTTGCTACCTGAGGCCTGGCTATATTGATCTGACCAAGCCTACGACAAGGGGACCTGTGACTCTGAATGTTAGAGGTTTATCTTTGTGTTTAGTTCTTTATTTTTCCCACAAGGTAGAGTGGGGACTGGTAAGAAGTGATCCAAGGAGGCAGTCACATAGCACCTGAGGATGCAAGGCTTAGCTGCCTAGCATTGGGCCCTGAATTGGAGCCTAGTGGAGAGGGTGGATCCAGGCTCTTCTACAACACCCTAAAAAGGGACAAATATGGAAGTCTATCCTTTGGTGGTGAAACTGGGTTAGGGGAAGATCCTGAAAGTACAAGGGTCTGAACCATGAGACCCTGACCCAAGGAGGAAGCCCTGATTTCCTTGCTTAATCCTGAAGACTTCCCCATATTGGATCCTTATATATACCTGAATGGGAAGACCTTGAAAACATCACCTGGCCAGAGGCCTAATTCACTGAAAGTACAGACCACTGAAGAGCAGGGTGGTAGTAAGAAAGGGTAAGAAGGAAGACTACCTCTCATGCCCCTGCCTGATCACTAGGTAGCACTGAGGATGAGTGTTCCCCTTTATAGTGCCACACAGAGGTTAAGTCTTCACTGACGATGGCAAATTCGCTGCCATCAGATTGATTGAGCAGGTCTTCACTGACCGTTCAAATCGATCCAGAAGTCGACTTGTTAAAAGCACCCCCTCAAGTGGCACAGCGCAGTGAAGATGCCACGCACAATGGAACTTAAGTCATTGATGGGAGTTACACAAACTACGCAGAGTAGCTTGCATGATGGCCGCCGAATTTTAAGGTAAGTGTAGACCAGCCCTAAGAGTACACTCAGGGTCCAGTATTGCAGTGTTCGCAGCATCTATGGGTGCTGCAAATATTGCATAGCCATAGAACTTGAGGATATTTATCATCTGACTATATGAACTTACAAGTGCCACTCTTATGAACATATAAGTCCACAGAATACCATCACAATTAACACTAATGAGATCTTCCTAGAACAGATTAATCAAGGGTGTGATTGCATATAAAAGTCCCACTGACTTTCATAACATTAATAGATTGCTCTATCTAGGTTGTATAAGGTCACACCTCCTCTCCCTCCCCTCCCCCCCATGATACCTGTGAAAAACTGTTCTAGTCCAGGGGGAGGTGAGAGAGACTAACTGGGCTGAAATTTTACTTCCCATGTGTGCCTCCTAAAAGAGATAAGATATTGGAAGAAGAGAGGGAGTCTGCCATTCTGATTTGGTACAATGAGACTGAGGTGGGAGGGGTGTGAAGAGGCCCTCCAACCACAGCTTGATTGGTATCTCTGCACCCTCTCCTTGAGGTAAGGATTTTTATTTTAAACATTCCTGGCCCTTAGACCAGGCAGGAATTACTCTGGCTCCACTCATGACACACTCCGCTTTAGTTCATATCTAGGTAATTTCTGATAGCTATGTGAACTCAGCCTGATTGATGGGCAGGGCTAGAACAGAAGGCTCCGGAGTTTGGAAAGCAAGGTGAGAATTCACATGAGTTTCTATCCACTCCTGAACAACTTTTGGGAGGCTGAAGAGACTCTTACCCTTCTAGCCAATGGCAGGGCTTGCAGCACTCCTACAGCCCCAGGTTCTGCTATAGCATTTGTCAGCCAAGTACATCTCTAAAAGGTGGCTTTAGCTAGTGGGTTTTCACAGTCCCAGACTCACTGTCTCTCAGGTACTGTCCTGACTGGTTTGTGCTCACATGCTCTGAGTCTAACTGATCTCCATATGTGGGGTTGGGAAGGAATTTTCCCCCGTCAGATTGGCAGCGACATTTGTCTCTTTTTTGGGTCTTCCTCTGCAGCAAGGGGCACAGGTCCCTTGCTGAGATCATCTGGGTATATCTCATTTAATCAATTCCCTGCAATAGCCTCTTTGGGCATTGGTGCATTTTGGTTCCTCCTATTCTTTTCCGGTGGCACACAATAGTTTAGTCTCCTGTGGGCTGTAATACTTTGGTCTAACTTTGGTTGTTGGGTTTAGTGTGTGGGTGCTGGGTGTTGTTGGTGGCCTGTGAGATACAAGGAGGTCAGACCAGATGATCTGGTGGTCCCTTCTGTTCTTAAACTCTGACTGTGTGACACTTAGCCATGGCCTTATCCCATCCTTCACATCCCTGTATGTTGCTGTGGAGGGTGCTGCCACAGACCATTGTTTCTCTGGTCTGCAGTGGGGGGAGACTTTATCTTTAGGAAAATCAGCCTGCCACCTAGCCAGAATCCATGACTTTAGAAAGCGATGGATATTTTTTGATTGGGTACATTAAAAGGGTTTAGGTTTAGGTACAAAACAACCTTACTATCAGCATGAACCCTTAATTCAAGTAACTTCCCTCACCCGTGTCTCCCTGCTACTAGAAATGTGACAATTTAATTAAATACATACTTTACAGTTTGTGCTATTTTATTAAATCACATTGAACTGTAGTTAAACTTGATTAAGCGGCGTCTTTCCCAACAATATTTCCACAAAATACAGACATTCCATCTGCTATGCAATAAATGGTCTAATCTCCCTTTTATGCACATGTGTAATAGACCTTTAAGTATTTTTTTAATTGTATTACTGCATCTCAAGAACATAGTGGTGTTCTACATATTGGTATACTAGGCAATAACTGTGAAATAAGTCACTTGCTGAAAAGCAGCGTCAAATCGCTGACTTGGTACATGAATTTATTCATGCACAAGTTAGGCCTTTAAATACCGAGTTGCAGATTCAGTAATAATGAACATGTCCCATGTACCAAAAGAATCAATACATAAGGGAAATAAAAATGAATAAATGAGAAAATAAAAAGCAATTGTACAAGTTACATAAAAGAGCAAGGTTTAAAAAGCCCAGGAGACCTGTCCAATCAATTCCTAACACACATTCCCATAACAGAGAAAATATCTCAGAAGAAAAAAATGATGCTGATAAAATCTGACAAACTAGTCTAATGAACAATTTAAGTGTATTTTAATATTCCAATATACCATCTGAGACTGCTGGATTATGCATCACTTTTTTAGCTGCTGGAGAAAAAATACACTATAACTGCTGGGGTGTCCTGGACCTTCTCTACCTGTGTGCTACTCTGGAAACTTTAATGTTTTCTGTCTCTAGAGGGCAACCAGCCAAATAAATTAGTTAAAGCTAAGCCCTGTCCATTTGCTTGCACATGCCAGCTTGGAAGTATTTTTCCCACCTCTCCAACACATGGAATGTCTAGGTTCATGCTGCACTTCTAGGATCCATGTACACCAGGTCACAAAAATCATAGCAGCCACCTGTATTAGAATTGTGGAATCACTAACATGAGGAAAGAGTCCAGTGGAAACTTAACTCCTACATAGTATGTTGCATAGACTGGAGCTTGAAAAATGTACATGACACCTATTAGGCTAGAAGCAGATAGGAAAAGTTATCAAGAAGGCACAGGGCCAGAACAAGTGAGATCTAGGGTCAGTAGCATGGGGAGCAAACTATCACTCCCTTCCAGCTATGGATGGGGAGGGTTATAGATTATTACCAGGCTACTGTCCCAGGACTGTTTTAAGGCCTTCTCTTTTTGTGTAATTTCTGGTTCGTAGATGTTGGATAAATTTGAAGAGCCTGACTCACTTCAGGTGTTTGAAGGAGAATGAGGTGCTCTCTCTTTCAGTTCTTCACCTCACTCCCTCTCCCCAAAGCCTCCCAAATTGCTGAGAGGTGACTAGAGGGGGTCTCTGCTATGCTACTACTCCTTCAGTCCAGTCTCTGTCTGTCTGGGTTATTCTTCAAGAAGAACTCCATTGCTTGCCTGTGCAGCTGCTGATCTTACATTTATATAGCACTTTTCACCCGACGGATCCTGAAATACTTTTAGAGACTGAGCTGCAACAGAGTGATCATTTCATCCACCTCTGTAATGAACTGTGATGGCTGCTTAACAGTCCAGTACTACACAACTGAGTCTCCCTCAAGTCCCCATAGTCATCAGCTTCCATTCAAATGCTATTCTATACAAGGGAAGGAGAAGGACTCGGATTGACTCAGGCATGGGAAGATTTTACAAGCAGAGCAGGGGGTTCCTCTCCATGTTGAAGGCCAGAAGAAAGGAAACTCTGAAGCAATGTATCTTCCCCATCTCCATCATCATGATGGAGGAAGAACAAAGTATTTTGCTCCATGACAGCCAAATGCTACAAGCCCAGCGTAAAACAAGATTTATGATACAGGCTGTCCTTGTTCTGCCTGGTCTAACACTAGGCTGACAAAGTGAAGATGCTCCAGCATAAAACTCGTGCTCTGCAGCAAGGTTGCAACTTATATCTGGAAGCAATAGTTGGTTGCCCTCTGACCCTTCTTTCCTGTCAGATGGAAGAAGAGCATGGTACAAATTTTCCAAAATATTATTTGTCAGTAGGGCTGAGGAGACCATAACTTTAGAAAAATAAATACTTAGAAAGTATTTCTTTGGGAATAAATGAATTTGTTCCTGTTCACTGCTGTTAATATACTTTGTTATATTGCATTTTTTACTGGAGTAAATGAAGTGTCAATGTACTTATCGCTTCATTTGATCAGTCATAAAACTGTCAAATGAATTCTAGTGTATAATCTTTTTTTTTTTTAAATCTGCATTCATTTTCCTCATGACAAAAGGAACAAGCTCCAGCCAAGTTATTCATCTAAGAGGAAATTAAATTCACATACCATTCATATGGATTGTATTTGAAACAACTTCTCATTTTTTTCCTAACATTCTGCATTCAGCACATAAAATCAGTTCCATTGAAAACAATACATTTAGGTAAGTTCATGTAAGCTGGTTCACTTATTTTTGCATTATGTAACAAAATATACAACAGTATATAAAAATGGAAATAACATTTCCATTAGACTATTTTAAACTGTTGGACAGCTTCCCTTAAAAAATCAGAGGCTTAATGCATATGTTTTGTGAAAAAGGAAAAAATATAGAACAAGATTCAGAAAACAAAATTACTGAGTCACCAGTTTTTGTCTGTATAATGATAAACAGCACTAAAGCAACATTCATGTGGTAGCTAGAAATAGCTGTATGGGAGAAACTCTAGTGTGAGGTCAGTAAAAATATGCAGCCTTGGAAGATTTAGAGAAATCATAGTAAACCCAAGATTTTAAATGAGAGATTACTCAATACTAGTGCAACCCAAGCAATGATCAGAACCCTGAATACAAAGATGCTCTTTAGACCTATAGATTCTATATTATGACACTTGTTTCTTTTAATGGAATCTAAGATAAAACACAGTCCCTTTCCCCTCTGCTACGAATGCTTCTTTCCTAAGCCTTAATGTTTCTCAGGTGCAGTAGTTTTCTTCTTCTCTAGTCACCTACAAATAAGAACTTAATTCTTGAATTATTTACCCTAGGCTTCTTTGTAATTTTCTTCTCCTTTTCTTTTTTACCTTAATTTTTTCTACTTTGCACACAAGTATCTTATTTCTTTTTACACAGCAGGTGGTCTGGTGCCTTCAAATTGAGCTAAAAAAGGAATCTCTAAAATACAAGCAAACTAGCACGTGGGCAGGGTTTGGATGCAAGAGCACCACATGCAAGAACTTATATTTCAAATATGGACCCATGGATTTTCCCTATTTTGATCTACAAGAGACTTCACAAGTCTTTCCATAGACAGAACACTTCCTATGGACTTCAGCAGTGGACAGACTTTGTCATTTAATAACCGCATGGGAAAACTATTATACCTCATCAGTCTGTTTCATGCTGAACATTTTGAAGCAGATAATTTTGCCTTCCAAAATGCTGCTATTGTATGCACTTGGATGCTGATTGCAAGTATTATCTTAAGAGAATCATGTCTTAACAGTAGGAAAATTACTCCTCTTCTAAAGCCTTCTTTTGTGCTTTTATTCATCTTCTGCTAGCTGTGTAGCACTAGGAGATAACTGACAAATAGCATCATTCAATTCCATGGTGTCTGTCCGCTTTTCTTTTTATTTATTAAACAAACAACCAAAAAAAAAAAAAATCAAACAACAACATGCAGATTCTCAGCAAGCAGAAAAACTAAATGTCTTCCTGGAGAAGAGAATCACAGCCTATGTGGGAACATAAGGGCAAGTTGCACTGCAGTGGAACCAGTGTGGTTCAGCTGCATAGAGGGGTAGGAGCACGGTTTGAGAAGGGCTAGTCATAAGGTATACAACCTCTGTGCATTGTAGAGGCCATTACTGCACACAGCCTTTCTGCAAGGCATTGCTCAGGTACTAGCCCTACAGAACAGGTGGGGTATGACTTGAATATCTGCCATTTTGTGTGTTGTGTTAGCAATAAGATGTGGCAAGTAGGTAGTGTTGTGGGAAAGAGATCTTTCTTAAGTATGCTGAAGTGGCCAATGTTACAAGCTGAAGCTTTAAAGATTGACATGTAAGCAATCTGGGCCCAGCTTGCATTCCTGAGAGACTCAAGCCACACTAAATCCTGCAGGAGACTTGACCCTCTTTCCTCAGTTCTACTCATCATAATAAAGTGTGGATCTTTGCTGCCTCTGCAACAGGGGCATGTAAGGGCAGTAAACAGCCACTTCAGTAAACAGGATGAAGTAGCTTTTGTGGTTGCTTTGTAGAAGGGAGTAGGGAGAAAGATTTCTTCCAATAGTGGTGCACCCCTCGCATCTGTCAACTGTGCAGTCCAGCAACTCAAGCTGGGTGCTAGCATGAGGATTTGACACAGGTTTATGAGGGATGCAGACAAACTGATTTTGCCTAATTTCTAACCCACTGAAATGTTGTGCATTTGAAATTCTTCTGCTGTGATTGGGCTCATGTTGTCCTTAGTGATTGCTGTAGGAAGGGGGAACTGAATAGGAAAGAAGTGAGGAAAAATATGACAGAGTGGTCAGAGTGAAATACAAATAGAGAGAAATTCTAAGGAGAAAACATATTATACAGACCACACAGAAGGCCCCACTTATGGTGGCTTCATTTTGGAAGGGGGTAAGGAGTGGGGTGGTTGATGGGGTTATTATGTCTCATACAGATCATAAATTTCTTTTCAACCAGAAAAATATATTCTATCATTGAACCACCCTGGATAGAAAAATAAGTTTCAGTTACAAATACGAGGTACAAATATTGCAAACCCTATAAACAATTAAGAAGGCTTGTATATCCCCAATCTTCAAAAAATTTGTTCATCTTTGTCTTTCAGGATAGCCAGAATCTGATGCTAAATTTCCACTGTGTGCAATGAGTTTTATCTGAATATGGTGTACACAATCAGAACCGACAATTGGGCCAGATATTCAAAAGAACTCTGTACCCAAAGTGCTGAGCATTTCTGTAAATCTGGTCCTTATTTAGGTGCCTAAATGGGAGCCGAACTTCCTTGAAAACTGTGGCCCTTAACATCCAATGTAGACTTACACAGCCACATTGTGAAAGGAGAATAATATCTTACATGAGGAGTGCCTGCAAAAGACATGCATCTACTGGGCCTCCACAAAATCCTTTGCACATGCTGACAAGCAGTTGTGAAATAGAAGTTGTAATCATGCATACTAACGGATACACATGTGTAGTTACTTGCAGTTACTGCAGGCAGTACATAAATGGAGGATGATAACCCAGCCACCTTATTCTCTGAGTCAACAAGTGCTGTAGGAGGGAGGTAATTAGAATGGCTGTTAGCGAGTAGATCATGATATACCATCACTATTTAGGAAGAAGTGTTATAATTTTGACTTTCAATTACAATCTGCAAAATTCCCATTTATTTAAGACACATGGGAAGTAAACTGACAGAATGTGCATGTATCAGTTTATTTGTATCCCCAAAGGAGTCATTTTATATTTAGCTGTTGTTTCTGAAACTTTTTCTGCAAGAAAGGGTATAAAACAACTGTTTAACTGATAAGCAACTGCTTAACTGATTACCCATACTACCTTTTCTGGAGTTCTTATGATTTCAATTATTATATAAAGAAAAGGACTTGAGAGCTGAATTTAGTTGTACTGCATAAAGTTTTATTAACTATCCTTAATAGCAACTAATAATATAGATACTAAGAAGGCAAAAATGGTATAGGACTGTGATTTTGCTAACACAAACTAGAAAACTGGTTGATATAACCGGTCAAGTTTTCAGAACAAAATCACACAATCACAATGGAATTTACCACATACTTTAATTATTATCTTGGGAAGGTGACTTTGTTTATATTTTTAATTAAGGTCTCACTTGTGCCAGTTGGTTATCAACTCTGATATTGCTAACACAACAGAAGAAAAACTATCCAAAGCTGGATCACAAGACCTTTTGGTCAGTTACTTACATGCTAGTTCACCAGGTCTCTTTCCCAATTGATCTCTAGTAGTAAATGCTTTTAAATCTATGTCCCAATGGAAGATATTAGCCCCAGGATCTGACTAATATTATGTAAAATAAACTCCTATGTTTATGACACTGTACATACTGAATGCAGTTCAAAAGTTTGGTCATTTGGTTTCATTTTATGGTTATGTATTCCTAGAAATTGAAAGGCAGTGTGACGCTATTAACTATGGTCTGCATGTGTACAGTTACAATACTAGTTAATGGTAACTTTTTCCATTTTAAAGCTACTTTAAAGCAGTTTTTATTTTAATCTGTTACAAAAGAAAGACAAACTGTAAATCTGGCAATCTTTGAAAAATGTGCACTTCTTTACTAATTGAGTAGTCAGCTTCATTCAGGAAGTGGTCAATTGATTGATTTGGGTCACCACCCAAGAGAAAGTCTGTGTGTTACTTATCACTGGATCTTTACTCAGCTGTCAGCGTTCAGTTCAGTTATTGCAGTGTCAGCTCCGGCTGTGAACAAACACAGGTGGAGTCAAAGCCACACAGGACTATAGTCATTTCCTGGTGCACTAGTGGGTTTACTGAGTTTCTGAAAAAGAAAGCCTTCTGAAAGGTGGACCCAGGATCTCAGTTTTTGGCTTTCAGAAAGAAATGTACTGAAGGAGATAGGTCATTTTATCCTATTTCTGCTTGGTGGTTCAACTTGGCTCCTCTTCTTGGAGGGGCTGACATGGAGCGATCAGTTGGAGACCCATATTTTTCCAAAGATTTGAAATGTCCTGTCCAAAGGAGAATCATCCTTTTCACCATGTACTCAGGAAAGAACCATCCGCTTTTGAGTTCTTGCAACTGGAACTGGAATTTTTCTAGTCTCTTACGCAACGTATCTTGCCACAGCAGCACGTATGAGAAAAATTAGGCCATAACTGTTAATACAAACCTCTTGGGACGTACCTTGAACACCAGTTGATTTGCTCTGGTCAGCAACTTATCTCTGCAAGTTACTTTCTGGGTGCCTCTCTGTGATGCATCCTTTGGCAAATTTTGCAATTTTAGGCTTGCTCAAGTTGCAGTTTCTCCATCAACGGTCTGCTAGCTGCTGAAGTGTCCAGTTTAAACATATAATTTATACAAAGTTTCTCTATATTTTGTGATATTCTTTAAACTTTTTTTAACAGTCCATTATACAATGCAGTCACTTCAGGAACTGCTGTTTTCCAGTAGCAGACTGGAAGAGCTGTATAAATCTTCCATTTCTGTTTGTCTTGCTTAACAACAATGGTAGGTCCTTGGTGTGTATGGCTGAGCTAAGTCTGTGCATTATTAATGTCACAGTTACATTTTTGATTCTTGCACTCTATGGTCAAGTATCCTTATCAACACGCTACTTGGTTTCATTTCTTTTTATTTACTGTTTCTTTCAACACAGGTGTATTTTACCAATTTGATAACATAAACAACCTACGTTTCTGAAGAAAATTAAACTTCTAACCATTTCAAAGACACTGATATGCTCAAAAAGGTTGGTTGTTTTTGTGGCTAGGAGGAGTGTAATTGAAAATTATTTTTTTTTGTTTAATTAAAAATTTTTTTTGGAATTTTTGTACTTTAAAGAAATAAAAAATAAGGAACATAGAATTAGATTCCAAACTGTTTGAAACAGAGAGATGATTTCTATTAAAAATATGTTTTATCAGCTTTAAAATACCCTGTCCACATTGAAAGCTATAGAAATAATATAGGGTGCAAACCTGCACTCTTTATTCAAGCAAAACTCATTGGGCCCAATCCCAAGTTGGTGTAAATTGACAGAGCACCATTGACTTAGGTAGAGCAACAATGATGGACACAGATTGCAGGATTAGGTTAATAGATAATATAAATAAAATGAATAGTTTTTAAAGCACCTTTTGGGCAACAGAGAACAAATGAACCACACATTCTCTCCTGAGCAAAACTGATGTTAAACAGATTTTTGTGACTCCTTATAAAAACAGTTTTATGCTAAGAGATTAGAAGTATTAGGAAAAAAACAGCACTAAGAAAATCCCTAGTTTAAAATATCTCTGTTTCTGTATCATTCTTCGCTTACAGTACATGAAATGCCTATGTCAGGGGGGAAAATTACCTCTGATTAATGACACCTTAGATTATTATAATTGAAAGAATTATAAAAATCCCAAATATCTAGTTTTCCCCATTTATACTCTTTCTTTATGTCTTGTCTTTTCGTCAGTGCAGACAATAAAATCCAATTCCCTGTTATTTTTAGTCAATTTCTCTTCATGTCTGTCAAGTACAGGCAATTGGGTTTCTAACCCTGCAAAGGAATTTAAAAAACAAAAACAAAGCCATTCATTACAAAATATTCATTCAAAATATTTACATTCATATTGGGTTTTACACATCTCCATGGCCAACTTGTCATGGTATTAAAAAAAGGAAATAGAATGGAAATAAAAATATATGCAGTTAGGCAAATAGACAATGGGTCACTACAAATATTGCTATTATAATTATTGCCACCGGTCTTATCTTAATGTGGCTCTGGTTGCTCTATTCATATAAGAGATGATTGTAACCATTGCTCATCACAACACTGATACTATAGCACAGTCTGCTCCAGGGTTCAGGAAATTATTCTCCATGTTGTAGCCTGATCTTTTGTGGCTTATAAAAATCTTTAATTGAGTGATAATTCAGTGAATAATGCATTTATTCTTCCCTTCATGGTAGCTACCAATGCTGTAAACTATGGTTTGCCTGTCTACTTCTTTCTATATATATTTGCTTTCTGATTAGTCTGAAGATATCAGAATTAATCCAGTACAGCATGTCAAACCATGGGATTCTACGCTCTGCCCCAACATGAAGTGCAACATGGAAGATGCTTCCCTCATCCCATTTGATGTACTGAAAGGGGAATAGGTGATGCTTTTCTCCTGCCTCTCTTCCTATATGCCACATTGAGGGGCACTGGTGCGTCTCTTTGCCTCTCCTTAACTGGCAAACTGACAAGAGCTTGGATGTTTTTCCCCAGTTTCATCTTTAGATGGCAAACTTCTTGGCCGGGGGGCAATGTAATGGCTGGTTGTACATAGTCTTTGCTGCTGTGGCAGTCTGTACAAGTGCCTTCTTCTCACTCTGAAATTCCTGCCCATGTTGTCAGTAGGGGATGGGTTTTCTTCTTAAAACGGGTGTGTGTGGAAGGGAAGGTAAATTATGAAGGAACTCCTCAATAAGCTAAAACTACAACAGCATATTTTATATATAAATCAGGATTGGTCTGTACATCGCAAAGTTAAGTCAGTGATACTGGCTGTACCCTACTTTTCCCCAAGAACCTCAAGAAAAATGAATTAAAAGATGAGGCAGTCCACAAAATTAAAAAAGACATCAAGTACAGTAATAATTTTACTGTTCTAAATAGCACTTTATTACGTGATATCTCAGCAAAATTGGTGCCTGAATTTGGAAGAGTTCTTTCATGAGCTACCGTCTCCACACACACATGTCCTCACACCAAGTACCTTTGTGCATAAGAAATATATGTGCTTATACTTGTAATCTGCTAGAAAATATCAGCCTTGTATTGAGCTGGTATGGTATAACTGCACTTCTCAACACTATCCCTTTTCCCTTCCCCCAAAGGGCTAGCAAATATACCGATTTGTCCCCAGGGGATTGGAACAAGGCCAATGGCTGGGGGCAATGGCAAGAGGTTGGAAGCTTTGTTAGCAACACTGTCTGAAATAATATGGGGTTGGAAAGGATGTGAAGTTCACAGTGGGAGAAGGGAGTGCCTGCCTAGTAGGAAGGTGAGAGAAGCAAGATTTATTGGTGGCACTGGATCAAATAATGGGAAAGGTAGTGGATGGAGAAGACAAAACTCGGAGGAGATGGCTATGGAGAAGACATATTCTTGATAGCGCTGAGCTGATTCTTGGGCCTAAACACACCTCAGGCAGGGGAGAAGCCTCATTAACCACTACTCATCTTGAGCCCTGGTCTACACTTAGCTGGAGATTCGGTGGCAGTCGATGGGAGTTACGCAAACTACGCAGAGTAGCTTGCGTAACTCACGTTGACTGCTCTGCTTCCCTTCTGCGTGGTGTCTTCACTGTGCTGCGCCAACAGGAACAACGTTCCTGTCGACATAGCGCTATGCTACTTGAGGGGGTGGTTTTACTCAGTCGACTTCCTGATTGATTGAGCAGGTCTACACTGACCGCTCAATCGATCCAGAAAGATCGATCTGGTGGTGGCGACTTTGCTGCCGTCAGCATAGACATACCCTTGTGAGTAGGCCTCAGTACCAGCACAGGTATTGATGGAGACTCTCAGTGGGTGCGTAGACAGAGGTAGAGGTAGAGAGCTCCTTCAGAAGCAACCCAGACTGAGAGCAGGGGCGGGGAGCCTTTCATGTAAGAGTTTGGTTCTGGATGGCTGAGGCACAGATAAAGGAATAGGAGGAGAGATGGAAATTGGAGTGAGAGAATTAAGAGGAAAAATGCAGTGAGGAAGGGAAAGAAAGAAAACATGTCTGTTCTTTTTGGCAATGGATCTTTCCACAACTGGCATATCCCTTCCTTTCTAATAGCTCTTCCATTTCAGCAGCCTTTAGCAGGGCTTTAGTTACTTTAACTGATATAGCTATGGGTTAGCAGATATGGCATTTTCCAGTCTGCGTTTCACAATATAAAAACTCAGTCAGGGTAGCCATAGGTTTGTTTTTCTATAGTGCCTTCCGATTCAAAGCATTAGTGTACAAAAACTAGTGAATTAAGCCTCACAACGTCATTGTTAATCCCATTTTATAGATGTGGAAAATTAAGAATAGAGTTTAAATGGCTGGCCCAAGGTTATGTAATAATAAGTTTGTGACACAGACAGGAACAGAACATAGATCTCCTAACTTAATTCTATGCTTTAACCAATAGACCCTGTGTTCTCAGGAAGATATTAGTAACATCTTTATTTATTATTAACTTTTAAATTAATTCAGACAGTAGTAAAATGATAATTTACCACTCTGAAATGGATCAAATCACTTCATATACAGTATTTTAAATATTTCCACTGAAGGCAGAGGAGTGATTGTGGCATTTTTTTGTCCCATAGGAAAACATTTTGTCATCCCATCTACCACCCTAAATGCTAAGTCATAGAAATGCCACTGTTACTATTACTGAATGCAGTTCAATGGACTTTGAATCAGGTCCTTTGTGCTATAGGGAACCAATATGGCCATTGTTACTTGGGAATCTAGAGTCTGGAAACTCCATTTTAAAATATTTGCAAACATCTTACTGGGTAGAAGTATGAACCTCTGTTTAGACAGTGCAGTCAGGTGATTGCTTGAATAACTTTATGAAGGGAATTAGAAAAATAAAACAGTTTATTCACTACTTCTCAGCTGTATAGCACACAGTAAAACTGCATGACTTAGAACTTGACTGTATAACTATGGAGGACCTGATCTTATAGCATTTACATACAGTTAACTTAAATCAATGGGAATTTTACACTTTTAAGGGCTTCAGAAATTAACTGGAACTGACACATGTAGAAACAAAACTTTTTAATTTATTTAAAATATTTTATATATATTATTTTGCTTTTAATATTTTTATCTATTTTAACTTAAGTAAATAGTTCATTAGTAGCACTTTACACTCACTTTGCACAGATTTAAATGACTACATATGGTGCAAGTCAATCTTCTGGTCTTAGGTGCCAATACAACGTTGATATAAAACATGCAACTCTATTAGGGAAAGTAGGAAAGAAATTCTGGCTGTGATATTCTTATAAGATACTCAAATATTAGAGTGACAAGCACAGTATACACATGTTTAAATAGACTGGCCCCAATTCACTCTTATGATCTGGCTGAAAGCCAGTTTAAATGACTACTTGGGTTTTTCCTACATACAGGGCACTAGGCTTGAAAAAAGGGGCATGACTGAAGCACCACTGCACTCTGACAATCTACATCTGCCAAAATGGCTAGTTGAAACCATCAGCAGCTGGGCATAAGTTAGAGCAGCTCTAAGTTGCACTGGCACCTGAGGTGCCTATAACAGGTCTCAGAAAGAGAGAACAATAAAGGCAGCCTAAAGCCAAATCCTCCCCCCACTATAGGTCCTGTCTGAAAGCAACTCAGCTGGATCATAGAATCTGAACTATTTACTTCAGTGGAGTTGCACCCATTTACACCAGGTATGAACATGTGTTGGCCAAGTTTTAAGCAAAAATATAATTCCCTAGTATATTTGTAAACTTGTGGAAGTAGTTGAGCATGGCAGAAATATTTGTAGATCTTTAACCATTGTAGCATAAATGGATTGTGCTAAACGTAGATTTTAATTTTGTTTACATTTTGATGGAGCAGAATATTAATAACTGCTTATTTAGCATGGCATGTGCCCTTAGCATTAAGTAGCTCTTTTATTTTTCAGAACAGACAAGAGTGGAATGCAATGCAATCAAAAGTTAACAGATCTCTCATGGAAATGATTTAAGCTATAATAAGAAAATTGGAGATTTTATTAACATTGAAGAAAATATGAACATTAAATGAGTATAAACTGTCCAGCCTATAAAAAATGTAGGATTTCTTTAAATCTGGCATTAGATTTTAAATTAGAAAAGCAAAAATGTATTAATTCAGATAGAAATCTCTAGTGTACCTGTATGGGTCTGTAGATTATATTGCATGCTGTACAGCTGAATAAGTAACAGTATGAAATAAAAAAGAATTATATAAAACATTTTATGCCATTCTAAGTTGAGCTGTGTAACCGTGAAACCAGGGGAAACTGAAGTTTTCTTACAAATGCTAAAGTCAGCTCAGATTTGTCAAAAGGTTTGCTAGGCTTCTGTGATGGGGTATATGAAGCTCTGCAGTCCTACACCCCTTCCCAGCAATGGAGCAACTAAGCTGAGTCTAGGCATGAAGGGTCCTGCATGGGAGCTGCCCAGCAGGCTCAGATAAATCGAGCTGCACGGGTGAGCAAGGGTGCTCTTCTATGGCCAAAAGGAGCTGGAGTGGGAGTATTTACTGGAGTGTGGATGGGGGAGGACCTGAGAACTTTAACTCTAAAGTAATGGATGCAGGTAAAGGGACTAGGTGAGAAGAGGGCCAGGGGATGCAGCAGCAGTTAATTAAAGGAAGCAGTATGTAACAGTGAGTTCCACACATCTATTTAAATGATGCTTATAATTAAACTTATCCAGTGTATCACCTTGGATTTTTTTTAATTATGGGACATGATAAATAGGAGCACTTGGTTGGCCTTCACTATTCAAGTCTGTACTAGTACCAGTTTATGTACTTGTATCTTTTTACTTTGCTCCTTGTCAAATAAAATAAAATAAAATAAAATACACCATAGGGCAGATTCTGTCCTGCCCTTAGCTTTTTATATTTTTTATCATTAGGAAGCCTTCTGTGCCTCTAATCATCTCTATACCTTTTGTTGTATTGTTTCTACTTATGCTCTGTTCTTTTTGTGATAAAGTGACCAAAATGGTGGCATTACTTAATTTTTCCAAGCCATTTTCAACTTTTAATTTGTATTTTAAAAAGTACAATGGGCTGTTACTTAATGCTCCTGATTTAGCTTCTGTAATAGAAGATGAAAGCTGAAAGCAGCTTTGTCTGTAGGGAGGCACAGATGAAAGTGGCAGGGACAAGGTTCATGGGAATAAAATTTTTAATGCACCTTTTTCTTTTATTTTTAAAGCATGCACCTGTTGTTGCTGCTTTCAATTATACAGCGGCAGTGACTGGGCTTCATTCACACTTGAATTTCTATTTAAAAACAGGTCTGTTAAACAGCTCCTGTCTTCACCATTTTTATAGAATCTAAAATTTGAAAAGGGGCCAGCTGCTACTGAAATGTTGGCAAAGATAAGGGCAGAAGAGACTGAGTTGGTGAGAATAATGTGTTGTAGATGAAAAAAAGTGTAATAATATTGCTTTTCATAATGTTTGCTTTGAAATTTTAAATAAAAAAAACTGAAAAGAAAAAGTACCATAAAACAAACCTTACACATTTTAGGCTGTACATATTCCTAAAACCACAGTAGCAGCTGAGATGAGGGAGGAAAATATAAAACGGTTTTCTTATTTTAAAAAAATGTTATAACATATTTTATTTATTTCTTAGGCCTAAACTTGCTCCCATTTAAGTCAACAGAAGTTTTGCCATTGATTTCAATAGGCCCTTTACAAGCCCCGATACATGAGCAGTTTGAAAACTTTTTGAGCTGAGGCCTGCTCTTTGAGGTTTTGGTTGTGCCCTCCCTTCCTCCCTCCCTCCCAACCCAGACAAAAAGACACATGCAAAAGTATGCTGATAGCCTACTCATAAACCTAATAGAGACCTTAACATCACTTTAATTAAATTACCTACATCTGTACATTTCAAATACACAGATACTTATCAATGACACAGCTAACGCTTCCTCAGCAGCGGGCTACTTCTACCTTGCATCTAGGCTGCATTGCTAGGCCAAGGCCAATACTTGCCCCTTCCTTCTCGGGTTTTCAGGGTGGGGGATGGCGCATGTGATGACCTCTGGGAGCGGAGCCAGTGCTGGGTGTGAAGGCTGCTGGGAATGGAAATAGATGTGACCGTCGTGGATATTGATCCTAACCTACAGGCTGGGTGGACCACTGAGGTGAGTTGGGGTTGGAGGTTGCATTCCCTGCCCTCCCCTGGGGGGGCTGGCAGGAGCCACCTGGTGTTGCTACTTCCCACAATGTCCCTTCACGCCCCCCCCACAGGGGGTGTGCCCCACAGTTTGTAAACCTCTGCAATACATGGTATGTAAATGAAGAACTGTGGATATACGGTATTGCTATATTTTCAACACAGAAAGGACTTCAGGAAAAAACCCTTTATAAACCAATCAGAAAATATGCCAGAGCATGCCTAAAATGTATAAAATATATTAAAGTCTAAATTATGTCAAATAAAAATATTATGACATTGCATATTACATTCTACATGGATATCTGTTAATAAATATATTGATATGAGCTGGAGGAAACCTTGTTATAGGCTGAGTTAAAACCTCTTTAAGAGTGAGAATTGAAGGGTGCATTCACAAACATTAACTCAAAATGACAGTTATCAGAAAGGCAAAAGGAAGTTGTGAACTCCCCCAGAAGTTTGAACTGAGTGGAAAGCTCTTGCTGAGTAGTATTTATGGGGGGGGTGTGTGTGTGTGTGTGTGTGTGTGTGCGCGCGCGCTTGAGGGAAGGTAGAAAACAGAGGAACTGAGAAGAGCGGGAGAGGCAAAAGAGCCAGAAAGCCAAGCAACAGCCAGTGAGTACAGCGTGCTGCGGGAAAAATCTAGAGTGGGAGTTTTGGGATCTGTTGGCTAAAGAGACTTGGGGCTGTAAGCTAAAAACTGCTCCTCTTGTTTGGTTCTTCCTGTGTTCAGAGAAGTAGACTTTGTACATTCATTGCATCAAAGAAAATACCAGTTTCCATCAATATCTGCTTCTAATGGAACATTCCCAGGGCCTTGAACTTTAACTAGCTGCTCAGGTTGTAAAGGGGTTATGCTATGTTTAAACTACATAATATGAAAAGCAATTCTGACTGCTTCCCTCAGAGAGCTGGCTAAACAGTCTTATTCACTGGTCATCTATCAGGAACTCCTCCATATGAAAAAGTAGTTGCGGATTACTCATGTGCAGGCTTTCTCCCTTTCATATTTAACAATAACACTTCTAGCATCACAACACCAGTGTAATAACTAAAAATGGACCTGACTTGAGAAGCTCAGATTTAGGTCAGTTCTGAATGGGAAGGTTTGATATGCTGTTTTGATCTGGGCCCATGTTGTCTCTACTAACAACCCATGCAGGGTATCTGTGGAATCCTGACTGCTCCCTTTGCTTGAACTCTACATTTTTCCTCTTACAATTCCCCCACCTTCCTCCAGTAGTTGACAAACTCCCCTCTCCCCCCAAAGGTTCTCTACCAAATGGCCCTGTCTATATTAGGGAAATTTTGCCCTTTGGTGATCACAACATTGGATGCCTTACTGTGATGGGTTGTTGGCTACAATTAATTCTGCTCTGAGCTGGATTAGATGACAGTCTAATTCATGATTGCCAAATTGGTCCTTGGCAGCCCTGTTGATCAGAGAACAGAAGCTGCCTTTTCCCTACACTGGCACAGGGATATATCATGGCCACAGTGCTTAAAATGCTGTCATCATCTACAATAAAACTCCCACTGCTTACACAGTGGAGCAAAATTGGTGTTAGCAACAGTGGAAAAAATTGTATGAAATTTCTCTAGTGTAGACAGGATTGGATTTAACTTTTGAAAATAAGGGAAAGTTACTATAAAGTACCACTCAGGAAGATGAATCATATTTTTCTGGTGTCAGTCTATCCTCCTATATAAGAAGCCTGATAGGTCCTCAAGCCTAGAGAGGATAACCACTTCACTGTTGCTCTTTTGACTATGTGGACGTTCATTATTATATACCATGCAATACTTTTGGTAATTACTTTCAACAAAGATTTGTCCATGTAAATATGCAGCCTTTGAAGAGTAAAATTTGGAGTCAGTTCAGATTGTGATAATGCTTACTGTCCCTATTCTAGTATTGTCCTGAGCCCAAGAAAAAAAAAAGGAGATTTCAGTCCCCATTTTATTTTTAACTAAAAGGCATAGAAGCAGCAAAGAGGAAGACACACTTTTATTATGCATCCTGTCCTGTTGGTTTGGATTCCACCATTGTCTTGAATAGTTACATCTCAATGAATATTCATAAAAGAAAATGATTTCAGCTGGCTTTGGATAATGCAAATGCCATAGCACTGAAGGAATTAAATCAGTCTGTAATCTGACTGGCTGAAATCAACTTCATTGGGCAAAATATTTTATTATAGAAATGCCACAAAATCTGTCCTAAGCAAGGTTGTTCAACAGTGTGTATATGGGTGAGCCAGGAATAAAATAATTACAGATTTGAAGTGCTCTGTGAAGACATTACCCTATAGCAACATGGTTAAGAAGAGGAAAGACAGTGATTTATTTGTGAAATTCCTGGTGTGGAGTAGAAGTCTTGAAGATGTGGTCTGAGGTAAATCTGTCATAATACAATGACACAAACGATAATTCTGACCACCAAAAATAAAATAAAAATAAAAATAGCAAGCAAAGGTGGGAAAAAAGCAGAAAAGAAAAGTACATTCCCCAGCATTGAAAGCCAATTATTAGAGCTAGGAAACAAATGGCTTTGGTTTTTTTAAGGATGATTTTTCCTGTTTCACCTCTCTACAAAATCAATCAATCAATCAATCAATCAAAGGAGTCAGTTTCTTAATGCAGTCTGCAACATAATAAATTTCTAGTGAAATAGACTTGGCTCTGTATACTTAAACTTTTAATTGGGGAGTTGCAATAACAAATTTCCTATTTTTTTTTCTCCTGCATAGTCTTAATTATTTTTTCTCCAAAAAATAATCTGGATGGCTCTTGAATTCATTTTACAGTTAGGCCAAAATATAGACATACACACACAAATATGCATTTGGATATCTAATTTAGGCACCTGACTTTGAAAATGTTGGCCTTTAATAAAGAGAGGCAAGAGAACAATTTAATCTCAATAGTTTGCATACAGACCCAGTTGTATTTTGGGCTGTCTTATAACCATCAGCACAGCTTCCTTTCAGACCCACACATATTGGGTGGGGGGAGTGAAACCCCTGGGTTTGCAATGAGGGGACAGAGATAAATACTTGGGTGGGAAGCCAAAGGCTGCTTCTGTTGCTAGAGCTCTTTTTGCTCTGTCTGTTATTAGGGAGCTTGCTACTGCCCCTTGTGGCAGATTGCTCTGCCCTAATGAAAACCCAGCTGCTCCTCGGGAATGCTGGGAATGTTGAGTCAGGGACTAGCAAACCAGAGAGCTTGGCTCGCAGCTTACTGAGGGAGACTCGCTGACGGACAGAAAGACGAGGGATAGAAATACACAAACCTCTCCCGACTGCAGCAGGTTCCCTCTCTCCCTCGCCTCTTAAATGTTCGTCTGTTCCAGCTCTCCATGCTGCCTCTTTCCTCAGTGTAATCAGCTAGACGTGATGTTGTAAAATCCATGTGAGGACGAAAGACAGATGCAATGATTTGAAAGGTGAGACGCTTAAGCAAGAACATGGCCATAATAGATTTTTGTGTATTAATTTTGATGGACATAATTGTTGTATATTGCTGTCTAAAATGTAGTGGCTGAAAATCAAGAAAGAAATGGCAAAAAAGAGAGGATTTTTTCATTCCTTTAATACATTGCAATAAATGTGACCAAGTGCACCTCTTATTATAGTAGTAATGAGTGCCTCTCCCTACAGAATCCTCATCTACATACCTTTCTTGCAATTTCTCCTAAAATCAGCCATCTAATTGTCATTTTTGTGCACCGTTTACAAATACTACTATATTATTTATTAAAGTTGTCTAGCATGGAATTGATGAGAATTGAAAATTCCTAGCTTTGTAGTCCACATAATATGTAAAGCTTAGTGAGGTTTTTGTTTTTTGTTTTAAGACAAACCGTGTCAGAAAAAAAAAAACCAAACACACCCTGATTTATTTATTCTGTTTGTGGCTAGGAAAGGGAAATCAGTCAGACTAACAGGATATTATTTTGCAGTTATATAATGAATGAATACTTACTGGGGTTGCGCGTTTACAATGCTATGTGGTTTTAAGGATCATTTTAGGTGGCACAAGCTTATGATGCAGATGATAAAACCCAGAAATACATTGAGCATACGTACATATTTATATTTTTAAAGAGCTAGAGTAATGAGGTGATGGGGAGGAGGGTGGTGTCTGTTTTATTAGTGTATGATTGATTTCTAGGCGGCTACCTGCTAAGCCTTGTGATGGATGGAAGGGAATCTACTCCCTTAGCGGCGAATTGATATTTCCTTTTTGATGGACAATCCTACAGGCCACTTGCACTGGCAGAAACTGGCTCGTTGCAATGAGCACGGCCAATAAGTGCAGCCAAGAGGAGGGCAAATCCCCCTTGTCAGGGACAGTTTCCTGCTTGGCTTTTTAAATCAGGGGTTTTACTTAACCATTTTTTCCTTCCAATAATTTGCAAACCCTCCCCCCCCCGCCTTCAGTGCCCCTTCCCCACAGCTGCATGGAAGGGAGGAGGAAGCCTTCTCCAGCCCCCTTTCTCCCCACAGAAGGGCAGAGTTCTCCCTCTAAGTGGTTTCTGCGCTGCTCCTTCCTTTCCCCGCGGGGGGGAGGGGGCGAGTATAAAGAGACCCTCAGCCAGTCAGCCCCCCTTGCCGTGCCGTGCCGCCCCGCGGGAGGGGAGGACACCCTACGCCATCACAGGGACAGACGCAAATCGCTCCCCCCCCCGGCCCGGGGCGATGAGGGAAAGAGACTCCCCCTAGCATCCCTGTGCTCCCTCCCCGCCCCCAGTGCACCGAGAGACTTGACTTCGCGCCCCCAGGCGCCCCTCGCATGTTGGGGTGTGAGGCGCCCCAGCCCCCCAGGTCGGACGCTTAACAGCTTCCACACCCTTTGCACGGCACGTGTGTGAACAGCCTGACTCCCCCGCGGCCGGGGCGGTGCTTTCTCCCCCGAGCCTGCTCCAGATCAGGAGTGAGAGGGGCTGCAGCAGCTCCTGTCCTCAAGCTACACAGGTGAAGGGGTGGGAAATTTCCTCTCGCTTCTGGGGAAGAAAAACGCTTCCCCCCCCCCCCACTCCGGGCCTCTCCAGGGGCGAGGGAAGAGTGTCCCTCCCCCCGCGCTCCCACTCGCGGGGTGAGACTCAGAGTGCACCCCATCTCTCCCTCTGCTAAGGGGTGGGGTGGGCGAAAGGCTCACCACAGTTCCCCTCGTGGTTTTCCGGGGAGGCGGAAAAGAGGCTCCCATCGTCAATGGTGTGTGTGTGTGTGTGTGTGTGAGAGAGAGAGAGAGACACTTCTCTCCTAATACTGCACTGTGGCAGAGGGGAAAGGCTCCTCCCAGTGCTGTGGTAAGAAGGGAAGGATTGCCCCCCCTCCTCCCCATCTTTCCTCCATGTCCAGGTGTGAGGAAAAACAGATATTGCAAGTTCCCTGAACTGCCTTCTGGAGCTGAGGAGAGACTTTTCAGGTTCCCTTACTTCCCCCTATGTGGAGGGGAGAAAAAGTCTCTCCAGGTTCTGTTATTGCCCCATATAACAGTTTCCCCAGATCCTTTCACTGTTCCATGATCTGGAGGTGGGAAGAGATTCACTCTAGCTCCCCTGGCTCCCCAGTTGGTGCTGGAAGCAAGTTGGTGCTGCTACAATGTTGGTATGGAGGCCCAATTCCCTGACTCCCCTATGTTGGTGTAGGAAATTGATTCTCTCCAGGTCTTCTCACTGCCCCATGGGAACAGAAGGGATTAGAGGGTAACCCCTAATATTAATGTGTTTGGAGACCCTCCCTTAGTAGTTTTTCAACTGTCCTCGGTGGGAGAAAAGAGTCTACCCCGCTAAACTATTCTACTGCCCCCACAACATAATAATGGCCACAAACTGGGTAAGATCAATGTTCCATCTAGCCCAGTATCTTGTCTTACGACAGTGGCCGGTGCCAGATGCTTCAGAGGAAATGAACAGAATAGCACAATTATCGAGTCCTCCATCCTCTGTTGTTCAGTCCTAGCTTCTGGTAATCCAAAGTTTGGGAACATCCAGAGCATGGGGTTGCATCCCTGACCTATCCTCCATCTAATTATTTTTATAACTCAGTTATACTCTTGGCCTTCACAACATCCCTTGGCAACAAGTTCCAGAGGTTGATTGTGAGTTATGTGAAAAAGTACTTCCTTATGTTTTTTTTTAAACCCACTGTCTATTACATTTCATTGGGTGACCCCTGGTTCTTGTGTTATGTAAAGGGGTAAATAACACTTCCTTATTCACTTTCTCCACACCATTCGTGATTTTATAGATCTCTATCCTATCCTCCCTTAGTCATCTCTTTTCCAAGCTGAGCAGTCCTAGTCTTTTTAATCTCTTCTCATATGGAAGCTGTTCCATGCCGCTAATAATTGCTGTTGCCCTTCTCTTTACCTTTTCTAATTCTGATATCTTTTTTGAGATGGGGTGACCAGAATTGCATGCAGTATGCAAGGTGTGGGTGTACTATGGATTTATATAGCGGTATTGCGATATTTACTGTCTTATTAGCTATCCCTTTCCCTAATGGTTCCTAGCATTGTTAGCTTTTTTGACTTGTGATAAAGTCAGGCTGGATGGCTGGAAGAGGGTGGTCAGTCTTACTGGGTTCTGGAACATGGGTGAGAACAAGCCCGCACATAGCTGAAGGCCCCTCCACCAGTCTAAGGGGAGGAGCTACTGAGCCTGGGACACAACTAAATTCCAGGGACAGCAAATGAAGGAACAGGACCAGGTGTGAAGGTCATAGGGTCAAAAGTAGGGAACTTGAAGGGGACCCCAAGCAGAGAACCCTGGACAGTGCCCACTGCTCCTCAAAGGTGTTTAAGGAGACAGCAGACGTTGCCTAGAGGAACTCCACCCGGATACATGAACCGACGGAGGAACGGCAGTGGGCCCCACAGTTGCAGAGCATCCCCCCAGCCAACCACCTCTTCCTGGTCTTCTAGATGGCCAGAAGGAGGAGATTGACGAGGAGGTCCCGCAACTTTGTGGGGCCATGGATGGGGTGTGTGTAGAGGAACAGGTGCGGGGAAAAGTGCAGCCAGAACCTCAACAAGAGGTTCTGGAGGAGCTGGAACAGGGGCTGCAGCCTGGCGCACCCGAGGTAAATGTGTGCCAGGGTCTCCCTCATGCTGCAGAAGGGGCAGCTGTCAGGACGAGGAGTGAACCGTGCCAAATACAGGCCCATGCTCACGGCTCCGTGAAGAAGCCGCCAGCTTATGTCCCCAGTGGGCTGTGGGACCCAGGTGGAATACGGACTGGCCCACCGGAGTTCCCTGCCCTCAAAAGGTTAGCCCTAGAATGATAAAGGCCCTTTTCCCTACAAACTGAGAGAGGTTTACCTCAGGTCAATTAGGGACACCTGAATCCAATTAAGGGCTGCCTGAGACTTAACTACCTTGAGTCCTTTTGTATGGTCTGCAAATTTTGCCCTGTCTGTATTCACCCCCTTTTTCAGATAATTTATAAATATGTTGAACAGTACAGTCCCAGTACAGATCTTTGAGAGACTCTGCTATTTACCTGTCTGCATTCTGAAAACTGACCATTTATTCCTACCTTTTGTTTCCTGATTTTTAACCGGTTACTGATTTATGAGAGGATCTTTCTCCTTATCCCATGGTTGCTTAGTTTGCTTAAAAGCCTTTACGGAGGAATCTTGTCAAAGGCTTTGTGAAAGGCCAGCTACGCTATATCATCTGGATCACTGTTGTTGTCCGTATGCTTGTTGACTCCCTCCAAGAATTCTAATAGATTGTAAAGGGCAATCACACGTCACCAAAAGCAGCGTTGACTCTTCTCCCAACATATTGTGTCCCTCTGTCTGATAATTCTGTTTGTTATTATAGGTTCAACCAACTTGCCTAAGACTGAAGTTAGGCTTACAGACCTGGATTGCCAGGATCACCTCTAGACCTTTATTAAAAATTGCCATTACATTAGCTATTCTCTAATCATGTTGTACAGAGGCTGATTCAACTGAGAGGTTACATATCACAGTTAGTAGTTCTGCAATTTCATATTTGAGTTCCTTCAGAACTTTTGGGTGAATGCCATCTGATTTATTACTGTTTAATTTATCAAATTGTTGCAAAATCTCCTCTACTGACACCTCAATCTGGGACAGTTCCTCAGATTTGTCACCTAAAAAGAATGGTTTAGTTGTGAGAATCTCCCTCACATCCTCTGCAGTGAAGACCAATGTACGGTAATTCATTAGTCTTTCTGCACTGGCCTTGTCTTCTTTGAGTGCTCCTTTTGCACCTTGATCATCTAGTGGCCCCAATGATTGTTTGGCAGGCTTCCAGCGTTGGATGTACTTAAAAAAAAAAAATTGCTGTTGATTTTTGTGTCTTTTGCTCGTTGTTCTTCAAATTCTTTTTTAGCTTGTCTAATTATATTTTTACATTTGACTTGCCAGAGTTTATGCTCCTGTCTATCTTTCTCACCAGGACTGAACTTCCAATTTTTAAAGGATGCCAGTCTGCCTTTTTGCCTCAACCACTCTATGATTTAGTCATGGTGGCATTTTTTTTTGGTTCTTACTGTGTGGGGTTTTTTTGAGGGGAAGTAGTGGTGTTTAGAAATTTTAGCTCTGCATCCCATCCTGAGGTGACATGTATGTACACGGTCAATATGGGGATAGTTGAAATCCCTCGTTGTTGGGTTTTCTGTTTTCGTAGCCTCTAATCTCCCTGAGCATGTCACTGTTGTTCACCATCCTGATCAGGTGCTCAGTATTATGTTCCTACTGGTATACACTTATTATTCAAGCATGGAATTCATATTATTCATCCATCGAGTTTCTATTGTAGTGTTTTGATTCATTTAAGATTTTTACTACATTTGACTCTGCTTTTTCAACTATAGTGCCATTCCTCCACCTGTGCGAGCTGCTCTGTTTTGTCCTATATATTGTGTACCCGGATATTACCGTGTCCCATGATTACCATTGTTCCGAGTTTCTGTAATGCCTGTTATATTAATAGCCTCATTTAATACCAAGCACTCAAGTTCACTCATCTAAGTATTTAGACTTCTAGCATTTGTAGACAAACACTTATAAAATTTGTCTATAATTAGATATGATTGAATGTTTACATTTAATTCCTACCTGTACTTTATCAGCTCCTATCCTCTCTTCTTTATTAGGACATAGGATTTATTAATGGAGAAACTTTCTTAAGTGATGTCTCTGTCCAAACTGTGTGCTTCTCTGCCCTTCTTGGCTTTTCCCCAGCCCTTAACTTTAAAACTCCTCTATGACTTTTGTAATTTTACATGTCAACAATCCTGGTTCTATTTTGGTTTAGGTGGCACCCATCCTTCCTGGATAGGCTCCTCCTTTCCCAAAAGGTTTCCCATTTCCTAATAAACCTTCTTCCCAACTCCATTGTCTCATCCACTCATTGAGACCCTACAGCTCTGCCTGTCTTACTGGCTCGGTGTGTGGAGCTGGAAGTATTTCAGAGGAGCATTCCCCCCCAGGTGAAAAGGAGGAAGAGATCTAAGGGTGTAATGAATCTAGCCTCACCACTGATTTAACTTGGAAGTGGTAGGCTTGATGGCTTTTAATGCTCACTCCCATCTCTGTGGGATCTGATCTATTGCTCATCCTATTATCATCAGGAATGGCTGTCTGACCTGCTTGACATCTTTTGTGGGAGGAGAGGGAGGAACAGCAAAGAAAGATGTATCCACGCCAGAGAAATTCTTATGGTAGGTACAGGCTGAAGGCTTTGTTGCTCAGGCTGAAACTAGCTGAGTAGGGCCAGCAGCAACAGCAGCATCTTTTCTAGATGTCTCTGTATTGTGGAGAAACCTTGCTCATAGCCTCAGTAAGCACCCCTAAATATGGGCAGAGTTGCATGGGATACTGTCTTTTATCTTGTGGGGATGGGAGGGTGGATGATTTCTACAGCATAAAGCCTATAAAAGGCCCAGCTGTAGCCACCTGGCATTGTGTGAGGCAGAGCCCACAGCTGGGATGAGTACGGTGTCTGGAACCGAGGCAGTGTTACTTTGCTGGTGGAAGAAGTAGCTGAGGGCATGGACTGCATCCCTGTCATTCTCTCAAAGATGCCCTTTATTTTTGGGGGGATGGTTAAAGTAACAGAATAGTTGAATTAAATGATTTGGAGGGAGTGTGGATGCTGAGGAACTAAGGGATATTGCTATGGTCGGGAAGCAATATCTCCTAGCAATATCTAGGCAGGTTTGTACAAGTACCTAGTGATGAAGGCTTTTTAGTAGCTCCCACGCTAAACCTATTCAAGAGATGGGATCTCTCAACTGAGCTCTCATTTTCTATTCGTCCTCTTTGGATTTTGGACTTTCCAATTTTAGGGTGGGATAGGGGGTCTCCTTTGTTTTTACATCTCACCCAAGTGTTGAGCTCTTAGAGTACTTAGATTCTCCTTTTGCACAGAGACTGTTTTCCCAAAACTTGAAGGTTGAGCTTCTTGGCTGGGTGGAGAGTTCTCTCCCGTGAGGCAGAGTCTCCCTCCTTTCCCTCCAGGATGCAGGATAGAATCCCGTTAGGATTTCTCTTTTTCCCTTACTCTGGATTTGGGGTGCTCAGACAAATTTCTCTTTCCCCAAGTAGCTAGGCTTGCAAAATAGCCTCCTGCCATGGAAATGTTGGGTGAAAATATTTAATCCTATTTGGACACTAAATATAGTGATATTCAGGGAATTAGTTACTCAGTTCCTCCAAGCCTAAGAGGGGCTGAATGAGATCCATCATTGTTCCTACCCTACTCTGAGGAGGAGTGACCAGTGCAGGTCCCTGTATGGAGAGTGAAAGGAAGATTTGGGCTACTGTACAGCCCCAAAGACACCAGAGGGAGGCAATAGACCTGTGTCTGTCTTCTTCAAAGACCACATGCACTGTCCTAACTACTTCTCTATCAATATTTATAGTACTTCTTCTATCTATCCTAACATGTTGTGTTTTTGATCTCACTTAGACTGTGAGGGGCAGAGTCAGTCATTTTTATTCACTTTGAAAATACAAGGTGCAGCTTTGTTATATTCTTGCATGTATTGTTGCAATGTTGAGGCTGACTTATTGTGTGCTCTCATGTATATCTTTTCCAGTCTTTGGGCTATTTAGTGTGTATCTTCAATCTATTTTTTCAATATAGATAATCTTTTTGGATGCTCTTACGTGCATTTGGACAATGTTGAGATTGGCTTACCAGGTGGTTTGATTTTTAGTTTGCAATGTTAATGCTGGATTTGCACGATTCTTTTACTTCTATTTTTTTCTTAGTTCTTGAAACAGGGCAAGTGTTACTTAAATGGAAAAGTAGGTAATTTTCATTTTGAGAATCACAGGTCAGCAAGAAAACTTGGGATATGTAAAATACACTATGTTTTTAGAAACTGTGTCCAAAACCCTGGGTACAGGGTAGCTTTGGCTTCAGCATTGCAAAATTAAAACACAGTGACTGAGGCATTACAAAATAGAAAGCAAAACTGTCACCCCCTTTCGTTCATCTCTACTTCCACCAGTAATGGTGATTCTTCTGGGTGGTACGTAAAAGAAGAATGGCAAATATAAATCAGCAGAAAAATCAATTTAAATTGTTCTAGAGCATTTTTGCCTTTAATTGGGTTCATTTTTTGTTTGATTGTATAAGTGCGTTAATGGCTCTTTAAGAAATGATTCTTTTGAAGTAAAGTGGATTGGGTTTATGGTGGGCTATCATTGTCCATATGTAAGGTGTGAAGTTAACTGTTTTTTCTGTTCTGCCTCAGAGAATGGTTGTAGGCTCTCTTTAGGGTCTGGACAAGGCTATAAGCCTAGATTTCAAATGTTCATTTGTACAGAAACATTTTGGAAATGCATCTCCATTCTACTAAATATTGGTTCCTGACATTCAACTCTCATGCTCGGTGTCATTATTTATACCTGGCAACTGGTGCTCTTTATCTTTTGATAAATTCTAGTGTTAGGGACAGAGGTAAGAACACTTGAAAATTAGTATTGCTGTTTTGTCTCTTTTCAGGGAAGTCTAGTGATTTAGTTGGTTTATATGATGCTGATTGCTAATCCCTACTTTTTAAAGCAGTAATTGGGCAGATATGACTTGGGAGTAGTTGAAGTGGTTCAATATACTACTTTTTTATCTTCTTTTGATGAGAAGAGCTTGTATTAAAATTCAAGGTATTACCTTGTGAGATGCTGAGTATCCTCATCTTCCACTTAAGACAATGGAAGTGAAAGTCTTTCAGCACCTCACAGGATCTGGCCTTCAGACAGTCTGATGTGTACAGTATAAAGAGCAAAGTGGGAACCTGGAGTTCCTGCTTTCGTTTAGAAGCTTGCAGGATCTGCCTGTGATCTGAAGCTCATCTTTTGGCTGTGTCAATGATTTTACATGTTGGCAAAGTTCAAACATAATCATAAAGTCAGCAGGGCAAATGGAAGCTACATTTAGTTGTGTTTCAGCTCTCATGCTGGACACAGATACCTCAGTTGAAACTGCTGACCATAGCTGTATTCCAAAGTAAAGTCATGTTTCAGCGGTTAGGATATTTGCCAGTGCCCTGTCACACCCACCAAATGTCAACCTAGCACATAGATGTTTTCCTTTTCCTTTTCCCATGAAGAAACTGGTACAGCAAGGACCAGGGTGATTCTGGTAGTGCAAGTTAGGCCTTATTATCCATGATGTCCAAAATCTGGGGGGAGGTTTTTGTTCGATAGAAGAAAACAAGGACTCAGTCTCCTTTCATGCTTCCAATATTTCCATAGAACTTCATTTATCTATATCTGTTGATGTTACTCTTGAAAACATTTTCCTGCAGTGTTAATGGTGTTTGTAGCAGAGAATCACTATGCTAATGCCCCTGCATGGCAGCATACTACCACATATGGGAGACCTTCTGGAGCTGGTGTGTGTGGAAAAGGCTCTAGTCCCCTGTCATTTTTAGTCTAAAGATGGCACATCTCTTTTCTAGAAGAGTCTGGGCAATGGAGAAATATTGTCTTGTGCAGGCAGCAGTCTTTAGTAGCATATAACCTACCTTTGGTTCCAGTAAGAGCATATTTCTCTCCCTCCCCCACCTTTTATGGCAATGGATAGGGTACATCTGAGGATAAGGACTTGGTTCCACCCTAGTGTCGAAAGCTGTCCTTGAAAACCTAGGTGGATTTGTCCTTCAGTTCCCTAAAGAAATTCCTCGCTTCTGAAGTCATGTTCTAGAAATAAGGAGTAGATGAATTTTCTGGGCTAAATAGATGTTCTCCAAGAAACCTACTTTTACAGTATAGCACTTATTTTAAGTGAGAATTTAGAACAACTACTGTGTAGCCAGCCTGCCTTCTTTTTTTAGTGTCTAAATTACCAATTTTTTTTCAAGTTCTGTTCCATTTCTAATATGTCTATTTGCATATTTAAAAGTTTTAAACTGTTTGCATGTCATGCTAGCACATTTTATGGTACTGCTCTGAGTGCTCATGCCCCAATGCTGCAATAGAATCTAGTGGCTGAGGTTTGCAGAAATGGAAAATAAGTGACGTTAGCAAGTAAAATGAGGAAAGATTCTGCTTTTAGAATTTAAAATAATTAAATTTTAAAAAATCTAAAACTGTTTAGGATAGAAACATGAAAAGATAACGGGAGACAAAAGATCAGAGAGGAGAGTAAGGTAAATGGTAGCTTTACCTGTACAAACTGCTAGTGTTACTGTCATTCAGATAACTGTGTAGTTAGGATAGGTGTTTGCAGGAAAAGGGGAACTTGTAGGAATCAACAGATTGCTTGTGATGGTTATCCATGTGAATGCAAGGGAAACAGATGTGTTTCAGAGGAAGTGAGAGAAGTAGAAGTACAGTCCCTGCCACTCCTGCAATAGGTTATTGTTAATAGGATGCAGAGAATTTATCTCCAGGTAACTAGTTGAGATGCAGTGCAGCTAATGCTGATGTAAGGTTAGTAGAATAGGATGACTGCTCAGTGGCTCATGTGATCTACGTTGGTTGTCTCAGTCCAGTTCCTAATGAAGTTTACAAAATCCAGCCTCACAAATGGAACCAGTAACATCCTTTTGATTCTCAGTGGCCATCACTGAATTGACTTGGAGATTATTCTACTCTCATTCCTGAAAATGATCCCTTCGTGTCAAATTTTGAGGGAGGTTACCTTCCTGCTGCTCTTTTAGTCTTCAATTCTGTTAACACCGCACTTTCATAGGTAGGGCCTTACCAAATTCATGGCCTTGAAAAAATGTCACAGACTGTGGAATAAATCCCTTCCCGTGAAATCTTGCTATGAGAGGGGAGAAGGAGGGGCTGGGACAGGGCTGGGAGCGCCCCAGCTGGGGGCTCCTACTGTTCTCCAGACTCCAGCTGCTAGTCCCCCGGTTGGATAGGGATGGGATTTACTCTTCCCTGTTCCTGGAGGTGGAAGTGGGTCTGATCTCCCCTGTGCTGCTGGGAGTGCCCCAACCAGGGGCTCCTAGCTGCTAGTCACGGCTGGGCTGGTGAGTGACAGGACCTGTTCTTCTCCTGCACAGCTGCTCTCGGGGAGGGGGAAGAGAGAGATCAGGTCCACCTCCAGGTACCTCCCCCCCTGCTGCAGGAAGCTCCGGGTCTGCTGGAGTGGAGCCATAGAAGTGAGGGTGACAATCCCATGACCCTTTCCCCCCTCCCCAACAGGTTTGTGACCCATCACCAACCTCCTTTTTGTTTGGGACCCCCATAGTTATAATATTTGAAATTTCAGATATAAATGTCTGAAAACATGAAATTGACTAATTTTTCAAATCCTATGGCTGTAAAATGACCAGAATGGACCATGAATTTGGTAGGGCCTTATTCATAGGCAACAACATTAATTTTAAAAATTAATTTGCCAAGAGATACATGGCCAATGTAATAGTATTTCATTGTGTGTGTATACTAAACACTGTATGAATCCTCTGTTTTCTTAAAAAAGACCTCTAGGGTCTAAACTTTTCTGTGACCTCATGACGTGTTTTTACAATTTTCTGTCATCTCTACCCTCCCAAAAAAGAGACATTATATTTTTGAAATACAGCTTCCTTG
The DNA here is from genome assembly GCF_026122565.2 of Emydura macquarii macquarii. NCBI lineage: Eukaryota > Metazoa > Chordata > Testudines > Chelidae > Emydura > Emydura macquarii. Next base: position 11,339,907 of record NW_027131105.1, on the reverse strand, counting down.
TCTTGTCATTCTTTTGAATAACTGAGACAAGATTAGCAGAGTAGGACATGGTAAAGCATAACTGTATTAGGTCTTGATTCTTTTTCTGCTGCTAATGCAGGAAGATACAGGTGTTCCCAAATGCTTCTTTTGGCCTCCTCCTTTGGAAGAAACCATTTGCAGTGAAAGGCGCGTTTAATTTTGATTGCCAAATATTGGCAGGTACGCTGTACTGTGGCTTTTATACAGACATCCTTTTTTTAAAAAAAACTTCATTTGTAAATCTACTCAGTCAACTTTTTGCTAAGGAAGGAGTAGAATAACACTGAAAACAGGTGTTAGGTGTTCATATTAGATGTCTACAATGATAGTTCACAATTTCTTGTGAATTGGTATGATTATACTCAAAACAGATTAGGCTCAACTTCAGTACTAAGAAAGGGAAGGGGGTGGTAGCATAGCTGAAAACTACTGTGAAATATTTAATAACCCTAGTTGGTTGGGAACTCAGTTCTATCTCCTCTGAAAAATGGCAATTCCAGTAGCACAGTGTATTCTAACACTCTTCTAGTGAACTGGTTCTGTACTGACTCAGAGGGAACCTATTGAATCACCAAAACCATTTCCTACTGGACCTGCATGTTCTTTAGGGGGCTACAATATAAGCATGGATGAGGTCCAGCCCAGTTCATACTGGGCATGATCCTGAGAGGTGATGTGCACCATCATATCACACGGAAGACAATGGAAGTGAAGGGTGCGCCACATCTCACAAGATTGGGCTCTTTATGTATTTTGGTGAGAACACAGCCTAAAATATTACAGCACAAGTCACAGTACAAATACACACATATGCATACTTATTGGCTCAAATTGTTCTTCCACATGGCTTTTGCTTTATATTTTATGACTCTATAAAAATAAGTAGAGCTGTTGAATTAAATTATAGATTATAGAGTGGATTTCTTTACGCTGTTTGGTAGACCATTTTAAATAATCTGGAATGTAAATGTTAAAAAACCCCAACTTTTTTGCATATAGTTTCTCCAATTTAAAAGAAAATGAAACATTCTTATAAACACTGTGTGGACATCTGATACTAAAACCAGATGCTATTTTATTATTTTCTGAAGTAAAAATATTCTTATCGCTAAAATGGAAAAATTGATAGTTTTATTCTGCAAATAGTTCTGAGTAGGCTGTAATTTTACTGATGGGAGCAGAGCCAATGAATTCAGTGGAAACTACTCTTGTGCATCGTTTGCATAATGTTTAAAGGCGCTTTATGAGCCTGAGATGAAAGTAATTAATACAATATGAAGTTAGTAATCTGATATAGAATTTACACATTTGCTCAACTAGTTAGATTCAGTTGAAGCGGGTGGGGTGGGTGGGTGTGTTTAGGGAATCTTGAGGCAGTTTTATCATTACTTTCAACTCCTTTCTGGGAATTCTTTATAGGAAAATAAATAGCCTATCTTTAAACTTCTTTCTTATAATAAATAGGTCACACTGTATGCATAGTGTATTGACACTTCATGTTTCAAAAAGTTATTTAATTCATATTGTGTGTGTGTGTGTGTGTGTGTGTGTGTATAAACTAATCATAAATGTTTGAGTACTGTAAGAATGTTTTATGTGCCTTCTGGTTACTATTCTACTAGTATCTCTTACATTATGCAAATAATAAAATTTATTTTGGATTACTGAAAACTCCCTCATGCAGTCCAAGTATGACTTTTCCAATCATATCTTAATTTCATTTATAAGGAAGGAAATTATTTTCGCATCATGACATGTTTATCACTTTGTGACTGAGCCAATGATCTGTATGAGTTCATTCTGTAGAGCTGATTGGATTATAACAGCGTTTAATGCGTCACTTATTGTATATCAAAGGGGAAACAAATAGAGAGCGATCCTCCATAATGAGTTGATATTGTGTTAAATGAGCTTGTTGCGTGAAACAAATAAATGGCTCTCCTGTCTGTTTCATTTTATTAAAAATCAAATATGGCCTGTTCATCTGCATCACAAATTTCTGCAAAGCCTAAAATACAATAGCTGTAGTACCCATGGTCTTTTACCCCCTACATTTTTTATGGGTCTTATTCTTTCCATTTTCTTACAAGATCATAGAGAAAATAATATGACTAAAGAGATTCCTGCTAAAATGTTCAAAATTATAAAAAACTTAATTTCTTCTAGTGATGGGCTTCATTTATCTAAAGGAACTGAATGGAAGAATATACACAAATATATTCCCTAAGACCAATTAGGTATGTATATTTAAAAATCAAGCCTTAATATATTTATAAATAAAATTTAAGCCTTAATCTGGCAATTGGATCTAATAATGGAGAGTCTGAACTAATGAATCCAATTGCAGGGCCAGACTCTTAATTTGTTTGCCAAGACTCTTGGCTCTTTATGCTCTTAACACACGTTTCCCCCTGTTTTGGTGAGGTGATGAATTAGTTGTATCATATTGCATGTATGAATCAGTCCTCTTTTTCTGTACTTAATTGCTAAAATGCAGTTGGACCCTCAAATGCAAGTAATAGCCTCCAAGTGGGGGAAAAATAGTGTGACTATTTAAACCATAATATAAGCATCCATTTTTTTTCATCTTTCTCATTTTAGGCCTGGGTGGTGGAGAGGCATGCCTTAGGAAGGATGCACATCCAAAAGTGGCCACCTTTGTGCTCCCTTTATTTTGGGTTATATCCCAACCCTAACAAGTTTGCAACCTTCTGGCATGATTTAAATTTGCCTGGTGAGAGTCTTAGACTGTGCTGGCTGTAGTCCCAGTCTTCTAGCTGTTGGATAAGGCATCTTTAAGGGAGCTTCTTGGTAGTGGACCCACACAAAGCTGCCCCTAACATAAATAAGGATCTGCTTTATTATGTTAGTGATTGCATCAGGCTGCTTTTATAAACAAAAGTTAAGAATATTTTCCCTACTGTTTTTATTTGTGGGGGAAGGTGTGTCTGAAAGACTGCTTTGATTCTGTATACATTAATTTAATTGGGTAAACCAAGAATTTAAGATTATTTAGAACTAGGGTTAATTTCAAGCTGTAATGTAAAATCCATCGTTTTTTTAAAATGGAGAGGGTTACAATAATGGTTATTATGTCATCTTAAATCTGGAAGTTGCAATTCGTGATGGGAAGGAGATCGGATTTAATAGTTTTGAGAATGTTGTAGTAAAAACAGTGTCTTATAATTGCTGTGGTAACTCTTCCTCCCCCCCCCCCCCCCCCCCCCCCGGCTCGTTTTAGGTTTCAGCTGAAAAACTGAGCATTTTAATCAGTGGAATGTCAAAGTTAAAATAGTACAGCACTTGCCAAGCTAGTAAAGTCCCTTGGAGACAATGGTACTACATAGAAAATGTGGATTAGGAAGCACTAACTTCCATGCAAAAAGAGTCAGAAGTGAGATTTGTTTCTTCTAGGTGCAAACAGAATTATTTAAAAGCACCTCCTAGCATTTGCAGGAGCATTTGTTAAACATAACAAACTCAGGATAGGATGGGAGAAGACAATGAAAATGATTGTCCCCGATAAAGGAAGGCTGAAGACCTACTAAAACTGCAATTAATCTTCTGAATTCTTTCTTATGGGTGGGAGGGAACTTATTTAATCTCTGGGGGCATCTGCTACCTGCTGCTGATAGGACCTGCATGGGCCAAAAAGGCCCAAAGAGGAACACTTGAAATGAATTTCTGCACCAAGAATGATTAAAGGATTAGAAAACATACCTTAGTGATAAACTAAACAGTTTGAGCTTCTTGAGCCTAACTAAGAGAAGGCTAAGGGGGTGACTTGATATAGTCTAGAAGTACTGACATGGGGAACAAATATTTAATAATTGGCTCTTCCATCTAGCAGAGAGGTGTAACACAATCCAATGGCTAGAAGTTGAAGCTAGACAAATTCCGACTGGAAGTAAGGTGCATACATATAATGGTGAGAGTAATTAATGATGGGACTACTTTACCAAGGGTCATGGATATTTTCCATCACTAACAATTTTTCAATCAAGATTGGATCTTTTTCTAAAAGATAAGCTCTAAGAATTATTTTGAGGAAGTTCTATAGCCTGTGCTATATGGAAGGTCAGACAAAATGATCACAATGGTCCCTTCCGACCTTAAAATCTATGAAAGTTTTAAAGGTGTGTGTGTGTGTGTGTGTGTGTGTGTGTGTGTGTGTGTTTGTTTATTTTTTGTCTTTTAACATTAAAAGCAAACAGGACCCATATTTTCAGTCTTATGACTGAAGAATTAGTGAAATGATATGACAAGAGCCCAGGAGCATGAGAATTGAGCAACTGAGAGGGGAAAGGACTTTTAGCCTAACTCTTAGAAAAAAAAATTTTTTTTTGTTAGCACTTAGTTAAATTCAATTAGCAACATTTTAGATAAAAGATGTTGTTAAACATCATTGGCTCTTTCAATTAAGGAGCAAGAGATCAATATAAATATGCACTGAGACATCTAACCTTCTTTGGAAAACAATTTACTATGTAAAGTGTTCCTTTTTGATATGCTGAACTATGCTGCTGGAATGGATCTGAAAGAGGCTCCACATTGACCCGGTACTGGGCTAAATCCTGGGAGTTGGGGGAATGCTGGCCAATCGGCACGCCTCTCCCTCAACTGGCCAATGGGTACCAGAGACTGCTGGGAGGAGCTACCTATGATCTCTTGGCAAGAGCCTACCTCCCTTGCTACTGAGATTCTCTCTCTCTCTCTTTTACTGTTGGGCTACATCAATTTTCCCCCATCCATTGATGCAAGTGGGTGGTATTTATTTATACAATATGTTTTCCAGCAAAACTAGGGGAGACAAGACCTGATAATTCTGCTATTCCTCAGCCTGGTCTACACTAGAAAATTAAGTTGGCATAACTACATTGCTGAATGGTGTGGATTTTTCACACCCCTGAACTGCATAGTTGAACTGATCTAAGTCCCCACGTAGAAAGCGCTAGGTTGACCGAAGAATTCTTCCATTGGTCTACCTACTGCCTGTCAGGAAGGTGGGTTACATAAATTGATGAGAGAATCCCTCCATCAGTTTAGGTACTGCCTATACTGAAGCACTATGGCACAGCTGTAGCATTTTTTAAGTGGAGACAAACCCTAAGTTAGAAAAGCCATATAATGTTTTTAAAAACCAACACATCCCCTTTCAGGCCTTTTTATCCTTCCAAGGCCAAGGCAAGTTAACTTGTCTCAGGCAGAAGATGATCTGTTTGGAATACCGTTAATAAGAGAGATTCAGATTAGACCTTTAAAGATTATTTCTTTAGATTGTTTAAATACTATTAAATAACGTAAAGGCTGAAAATGGACTGAACTTTAATGTAAATATTTAATCAAAACAGGGTTTAATTTCAAAACTGTTCTCAAAGTTAGTTGTCCAAAACATTGCAGTAAGAAAAAAGATGATTTAAATACAATGCACAGCCAGGCCATTAAAAAAAATACTGCTTTTTTGGTCTTTATTTTGAACATCAGAGTTTACAAAAAGCCTAAACCTCTTAACAAAATAAAAAGGCAGTACTGACTTTCAAGTTACCTACATTTGATAGTAATATGGTTGCTCATTGCATTCAGCATGCTTGCTATCCAACACCCTTAATATTGCTTTTGGGACAAATGGTTTTCGTTGCTAGAATTTTGTGACCTGACTGCTTTATTTTACAGCCTTGTGCGTTCTAAGATGCATATTCAACAACCATTCCTATTCTCTCCTTCATTCACCATTCCTTTTGCATTAAGTAAAATGAAATCCAGAAAAGAGCATCTCCTGTGAGGTGATGAACACCCTCAACTTCCATTAATATCAGTGGGAGTTGAGTGCTCAGTAACTTGCAAGATCAGGTGTCAATAGTCAGTTAAATTCTCATACACAGATTTATACACTTTGTGTAAATAGTACAACAGTGAATAGTCTGAAAATTTCTGAAATAATTTTTAAATCATGGTCTGAATCTGTATTGCTGGTATTATTACACTCTTTTTACTAATGTTGTAAATTTCATTTAACATATAATTTAAGCAATTATCTAAATTTGAATGTTGCCATTCGGTATATTGTAAGGGCATAAGTTAGCAATATTTTTAAAAATATGAACATAGAAATAGGTATTTTTATCACTCTAGTATTTATAATTGTTTTTCAAAATCTTAACAGATACAGCCATACGATTCTTTATATTTTTAAGTATCTGGTTTACAAAAAAACCCTCATTTGATCATTGCTCATACCAGCGTGCATTAAACCAAGAAAGGCCACTTGAACTTTAATATTGGTAAATACAATGTCCAATGCATCTATGAAAAGGCTTTTTGTTCATTATCTTTTTATTATAGACATAGTAAAACAGTAAGTGCTGTAGAACTCAGATTGGCTAATAAATGCACACTTATACAAAGGGTTTCACTTCTCCATTTTCCAATTTTTCTCACTCTTGTCTTTAATGCAGCAATAAATGTTAAAAAAAAAATACTTAAAGAAAATCATATCCTGTTTTGCTTGGTGGTGTTGAGCTATAATTACAACAAGGAAAATCCCAGAGATAGCTAGCAATAAACCATAAATATATTCAGTTCTGGGCCACTGGTTTTAAAAGAGTGCATTCCTCAAAACTTGGAGAAATCCTGTTTACCATTCAATGGTGAGGGTGTTTTCTTTATAAAAAAAAAAAAAAAAAATTGATAAAGGTTGCCAAGAGATTATTTGTGAAACAGCCATGCATCTTTTCCAGAAGACTTTTGTCATCTGAGATGTTTAAAAATGTCGGAAAGATAAGTCATAATGGAAAATATAGGGATGCTGGCTATGTCTTCTTTCTCTTCCCTTATATACCCATCCTTTTAATATCTGTTTTGTTTTCCTTTTATCCCTGTGGAACTTTAAAGATACTGAACTATGTCTAGACAGTTTGGAAGGCTTTCTGAACATATTAAAAATCAGCTTGATAATGTCTGTACTTAATTGGCAATGCGTATTATTTGTGGTTTTTAGTAAGCTTTCAATAAAGTTAGATGTGTGTGTTTTCGGCAATGAGAACTTTGGCAAGTCTTCAGGTATTCCACTATTTCAATACTGGCTTGCATCCAGGGTTTGGTGGTGACAGCTAGAAGATGCTGGATCAGGAAGCAGGGAGAGATTGCAAGTGGAGTTTGAGGTTCCTAAGTGGAGCTGTCAGGATTATAGCAGTGCAACAATGCTACTATAGTTAAGGTTGCATCATGACTTCTGTTTAAAGATTGACCTTCCTAAGGCCTCTAAAATTGACATGCTTAATTGGATACCTTGTGAAATTTGGTGTGCTTCAGGAAGGTGCAGGGTAGGATTACTGACCTAAATTTAGGGTCATTTGAGCTAGGAGTTCCAGAAATATAAATCCTGAAAAAATTGTCACTTTTTTCAAAAACGTTTCTAGCAGGTGTTTGTTGTTTGTTTGCTCAGAGCTCAAACAATTGATGTGATAGAGATCATTTGGACCCGTATCTGTTGAGTTTTACCCAAGTTCAGCACCCACTGAATCTTTGGGGATCCAAACTGAGAATGGTATTTAAGAAAATGTACATATATATATTTTTTTTTTACACTACACATGCATCAATACAGAAAAACAACTAGCGGGTTTCCATTCCTGCCATTTTATATGCTTTAAAGGTTGACACTTGTAAGTGCTCTTAAAAGCGAAATGGTTACTTGGATTACTTTGAAATTTAGTGTGCCTCACGAGGGTACAGAATAGCCATAGTGTACTAAATTTGTGGTCATTTGACCAAAGGATTCCTGAACAACAGGAACCCCCCACCTGTGTCCTCTTTTTGCCTCTGCATATTGTTAAACTGAGAAGTACTAAAGACTGGATGAATCACAGATCTCGTTGAGATTGATGGCTGTGAACTCACCCTTCATTTAACATCGCTAAGGATCTCAAACTCTCATCTAAGAATAAAGCAGTTTTGGACTGGGATGCTGGAAAGAGCTACTATTTGAGAGTCATGGCTTCTAATTTTATTTTAGAGGGAATGCAATCCAAGTCTTCTGGGAAAATAATTAAACCCATGAATGCATCCAGGGCAGGGAGTGGTATTGGGGTTGCAAGAAAGGGAGGCGGGTTATGAGGAGGCAGATAAATGGAAATGGATAGTAGGGGAGGAGAGAGATTGGGAGTTCAGGTCAGGGAGGCTTAAGGTGTGGGGGCAGGATGGAGTGGGACACTGGAAGGGGGGTTAGTGGCAAGGAAACTGGAGGAGAATAAGTGCAGGGGCACCTGTCAGCTCCATATTCTCTCTCCCATGTGTGTCCAGATCTGGTAGCGTCTTGCCCCTCTAAGGGGTCTTAGCCCCCCTCCCTGTCTCCCTCATATGAGCTAGGGGAGGCCTTTTCCCTCTGGGGTGTCTGAGCCCCTCTTGCTGCCATCTGTGTGTGATGTATGATCTGTGGTGCCTGTCATCTGCATGGGTTGAAAACCCCTCCCAACTCCCCTCATGTAAGCTAGGTTCTGAGGGGGCTTGTGCTTTTGGGAGGTGAGAAGGGGTATACTTCATGCATCTCTCTGGCTCTGTAGCACTCAGGAGGGGGATGGGCACACCCACTGAGGTGAACAGAGTGGTTCATATGTCTCAGAGCAATTGTTTTAGGTTGTATTTATCTGCATGGGGTGTTCCCGTTTAGTTGAGAACATCACATTGAGATAAGTGAGCCACGTCAATGCCCTTCTGCCATGTACATTGGCCAAACTGGCCTTTCACTACGGAAAAGAATCAATGGACACAAATCAGACACAAAAAATGGTAACATCCATAAGCCAGTAGGAGAGCACTTCAATCTCCCAGGACACTCTGTAGCTACTCTACAAAAAAACTTCAAAAACAGACTTTAGCGAGAAACTACAGAGCTGGAACTCATCTGCAAACTTGACACAATCAGACTGGGTCTGAATAGAGACCTGGAATGGTTATCTCATTACAAGAAGTACTTGTCACTGTTCACACATTCTCACCTTCTAATCAATGGTTGTGAATAGGCCTCATCTACTCTAACTGAATGGACTTTGCTTACACCTATACACCTCCTATCTGATTTCTGTTTCTTGCATCTGACGAAGTGGGTTGCAGCCCACGAAAGCTTATACCTACAAAAATTAAATTTGTTAAAGTGCTACAGGACTCTTGTCGTTTTTACACCTTTTTGAGTCACCTATGCTGCAGATGAATGTGTAGAGGAGCCTTTCCCTGCATTGTCTCTAAGTGCTATAAAATCTTTGTGCTTCCACAGATTTCCTTGAAATTTGCTGTGCCTCATGGAAGTGCTGAGTAGGGTTAGTGACCCAAATTTGGCATCATTTGGACTAGGGTTTCCAGAGATAAGCCCTACAATAAATAGTCACATTTTTCAGAAAGTTTCTAGGTGGGCTTTTTTGGGGGTGTGCGTGCATGCTCATGCAGTGCTAGCGATCAAACTATTGATGTGTTGCAAGTCACAATGGTCTCAGGTCTTGCCAGCATAAGTGCTAGTGAATGCAAAACTTTTGTTTCTCAGGGGTGTGAACTGTTGAGCAACATAAGTTTTGCCAGCACAAGTGCTTGTGTGGACAGTGCTATGTCAGCAGGAGACAGTCTCCCACCGACATAGCTACCTTTGCTCGTTTAGATGGTCTTATGTTGGCGGGAGAGCTCTCTCCTGTCGACATAACGCGGCTACACAAGTGCTTTTACAGCGGCACAGCTGTACCGATACGGTGGTGCTGTTGTAAATTTTAAGTGTAGACTAGCCCTAAGTCAATGGCACCCACTAAATCTTTGGAGGACCCAAATTGTGAATGGTGTTTAAGACCATGTAAATTTTTTTTACTTGCATAGATATGCAGTCTGGAAGAATTACAATGTACATGCACCGATAAAGAAAAATGTGGGACAGTTTCTATACAGTCACTTTTTGCCTGCTTGGGTAGTTTGAGGGAACGTGCCAATGCCATTGACTGTGGTGAGCACCTGCCACTGGTGTTTCTAATGCAGATCTTTGTACACCTGTGCAATAAACATTTAGAAACTCATGTTTCGCTTGCTTGCTATGAATTATCTATATTATAACTAACATGTCTTTATTTTATGGGAGGTTTACTGTGAACACAGCAGAGTAGTATATAGCTGTTCTTACTTTTTTTTTTCTTATTGTGTGAGGAGTAGCCAGAGACAGAGGTCTGTGTAAGTTGGAAGATGAGGGAGAGGGTTTGAGGAATGAGGACTGGTGTGTGGTGCCTTGGATAGATTGTGAGAGAGCTATTTTACTAATGGAGTGAGGGGAACAACTTGCTACTTCCTGACTTCCCAGGAGATAAATGTGGTCTTTTTCCAAAGAGAGACCATACACAGGTTTGGCACTGACAGCGCTGATGTCTTGACCATGACATGAGAATTTGGTGACTACAGGCTGATTGATTTGATTTGATTTGATTTTGGCTCCATATGCAAATTGCAGTGAATGATATGTACAACTGCCTAAATGACTATTAATTCCTACCAGCTGCGACAGATATGACAATATCCTGGACAAACCTTATTTAATTGTTTTTTAGGACTTCATTGTATTAAAAATGCAAATGTTTACATACTACTGAGGGATTGTTTGTAATTCCTGGGGGGCTTTGGTCCCCCTTCCCTCATCGAACTAAGAAGAGGGGAGTGGTTATGAAAACTCACCCAGGCTGTAACACATCCAGAGAGCTACCACCACCTGCAGATAGGCTTGCATATGGGTTCAGACTGGATTCTCCAGGGACCAACAGACCAAAAAAGGGATTTTTGGACTAACAGCCTCCAGTTAAAACTGACTCAGGGCCTTCTGATCCAGCAAATGGACAGAACCTCTGGGTCAAGGACCCTAAATCCTTAGGAAAGGGTTGGAAAAACTTTGGCCTACTGAGGCGCCAAAAGACTGAGGGGCTTGTTCTGAGTGAAAGTTATGAACTTGTGACCACAGGAAACCCTCTAGGTGGGGTTTGAAGAACTGTTCACTACCCAGATCCCTGTCCAACTAGGTTCACTGTCCAACTAGGAGGTCATATTTAATGGGGTCTTGTAGCAGTCTGACCTGGGTCTGGTACTAGTTAATATTTTCATTAATGACTTGGGTAATGAGATGGAGAACATGCTTATAAAATTTGTGGGTGATGATAAGTTTGAAGGGGTTGTGATCACTTTGCATGATAGGATTAAAATTCAAAAGAAGCTTGATAAATTGGAGAATTGGTCTGAAATCAACAAGATGAAATTCAGTGAAGCCAAGTGTAAACAGGGCCGTATTATTCTTTAGGCACAATAGGCACAGTTCCTAGGGCCTTCGAAACTTTCAGGGCCCAAGAAAAAGAATTTTATATATAATTTTTTATTTTTATTTAAAAAAACTATTTATTAGTAGCTTAAAATCAAATTAGTTATTTCGGTCGGGGGGCCTACGAAGGTCTTAAAACAGCCCTGAGTGTAAAGTACTGCATTTAGGAAGGAAAAATCAAATGCACAACTTCAAAATGGGGAATAACTGGTTAGGGGATAATACTGCTGACAAGGATCTGGGGGTTATAATGGATCACAAACTGAATAAGAGTCAACAATGTGATGCAGTTGTCAAAAAGGCTAATAATCTGGGGTCTGTTAACAGGAGTGTCATATATAAGATACAGGAGGTAACTGTTCTGCATTATTCGGCACTGGTGAGGCCTCAGCTGGAATACTTGTCCAATTCTTGTCACCATGTTTTAGGAAAGAGGTGGACAAATTGGAGAAAGTCCAGAAGAAAGCAACAAAAATGATGGTAGGTTTAGAAACTATGATCTAGGAAGAAAGATTCGAAAAGACTAGGCATGTTTATTCTTCAGAAAAGAAGACTGAGTGGGGAACCTGATAAGTCTTCATATACATTAAGGGCTGTTATAAAGTGGTTGATGATCAGTTGTTTTCCATGCCCACTGAAGGTAGGACAAGAAGTAATGGGTTAAATTTGCAGCAAGGGAGATTTAGGTTAGATATTAGGGTAATTTTTCCTAACTATAAGGATAGTTAAGTACTGGAATAGAGAGGTTGCAGAATCCCATCATGGCAGGTTTTTAAGAACAAGTTAGACAAACACGTGTCAGGGATGTTCTAGTATATTTTGTCCTGTCTCAACATGGGGGGATGAATTACATAACCTTTTGAGGTCCCTTTCTGCCCTACATTTCTAGGATTCTATGTATGCCTTGCAAAATGAAGTTGAAGAGTAATTGCTAACTTTCTTTTTGCAATCTAACTATAGTTCTCCTCCCCCTCCACCCCTTTATTTAGCTTCATTTAACAAGAGGGCAGCCATCTTCTGCATTGACTGAAGATTTACATTAATTTTCCATGTGAAGTGAATTATGATGGATTGGTCTGAAAAAAAGAAACCGTTTTCTCCAACATTTTAAAAAAATTTATAAGTCCTTTTGTTTTGCATGTTTTGAGAGAGAAGAAAAATGACATGCAAAATTTTTCATTAAAATGTTTGTTCAGTGTTTGTATTTTCTAAACTTCATTTTTTGATTTTCCTTTATCTCATTTCCTCTTTGTATCTTACCCCCTTTTTTTCATTTTGTCATGTGAAAAAGGGGTAGAGGAGGGAAAGAAACTGAAATGCAGAAAAATGGGCAGGCAAAACTTTTTTGTCTTCTAATTTTGTCAAAATATTTAACGTTTAAAGAATAAACATTTTATGCAAAACATGTTGGGCCTTTTTGGAAAAATTTCACCCAGCAATGTTGTACCATGACACATCCCTTTGAGCTCTAGTCACTCAGTGAAGAAAACTATATGAACATAGATAAAGGACTAAAATATGTGTGTTTTGTGAAAGGAGCTACGCTATGGCAACTGAAGGGGAAAAAATTGATGAATATCACCCATTACTATTTCAGGTATATTATAACAAGCTGTGGCAATAAACAAGACCAACTGTAAACTAGTTATATTTGCTTATCAGTATACCATGCAGTATAGTAATGAAAGCATTGCAAGATCAAGGCTTTTCTAAGTAACTTTCTAAAGTACTTAAATTTACTATATGACTTGTTTGGGAGATGTCCATATTTTATTTAATCATTATTGGGGAAAAATCGATATAGTAAAATTTAACATCATGCAGCATAATTAGCATATTAGTGCTTAACAAATAATAAAACATTACAGAAGTTCAATGGCTGCTGGTTTGAATTATCTCAATGGTTAAGATAGCAACTCAGTTCCCATTTTAGGTGTCAATTGCTCCATTGACCTAATAGAGAAGTATTTGTAGTTCCCAATGGTGGTATATATATTTGTCCATATGGTGACTTCTGCGACATAATTATCGCCCTTGTCACATAATCTGTCTTACATTTTGTTGCTTGTAGGAGTCAGCCATTCATTCACATATTGATAAGTTTCTCTGATTTTTTTTTTTAATTATTTTTTTAAGTGCACAATGGTTTGATGGTAGCTCAGTGCAGTTGTTAGGTCTACTAGGGAAGTAGATGTCTTGGGGATCAGTACCAAGTCCAAGCAGCATGTTTTTGTGTGGGTGTGTTTGTGTTTTGTAGGGAATCTATGGAATATAACCCACTCATCAACCTTTTACATATAAATTGATTGTCCAGTTTACAGGTGCTCAGGTGCTACAATGAGGGGTGTGTTATAAATAGGCAGATAACATCACCTGTGCATGCAATGTGCTTGTGATTCATTGAGATAAAATATAGACAGGTACAATGTAGAAAATTTGTAATTCAGTGGAAGTAATTTAGCTCAAGCAAAATCCAAACAGGATCTTAACAAAATTAATGGTTCTGTGTAGAAGTACGTAAACAGGATGAAAATATAATAATGAATATAAAACAAATCTGAGAGCTCTGTGGAGATTATATTCTTGTAAGAAAACAGTATAATGTATATCACAAGAATATTAGAGCACTTGGAAATATAGATAATGTAGTAAGGCAAACTAGAATTAAAAGCTGGAGGTTTTTAGGCTAAATAAAAATCCAGTGTGAGAGTATTAATGTAGCTAATGTGAGTCCATGATGATGATGTCAGCAGAGTACAGAAGATGAGATGAGGCAAAAACCTTGAAAATAAATTAAACCTAATTTAGAACAGCCATTAAGAAGCACTTTCTTTCTAAAATAGACTATTCCCTTATTCTCTGAGATCTTAAGGACAGACACTATAGTAAAATACCCAATAATTTTCTTTCTGAGCATGCGTACGTAAGAGGCCCCAAAATCCCTTTATACATTTTTGTTAACAATAAACAATATTTTATATTAAAATATAAAAGTCACTTTAGAAATTAATATAAAAACGCACATTTAAAAGCTATTCTTAAAAGTAAATTGAAACAAATGTGCAGTATTTCTAGTGTCACTAAATTGAAATGATTACATTTAAAAAAAAAAAAAAAGGAAAATAACTGTTTGAAGTATAGAAAAAATATGACCCTAGTCCATATCTAATATGGACCAAATCCTGCACTCTGTGCCAGGCCTAAGGATGGGAGGAAAAGGGGCCCCAGAAAAGCTGGGTGGGGATGGGGAAGAATATAGTCCTCCCATGCCAGTCTATGTAGCTGTATTGGAGCTGCTTCATGCCTGCTACTGTAACCTCTGTAACATCAGTGGCTTGAAGATGTATGTAGCTGTGGATCCCCTGATTTTGTCCCTGAAGCACCCTCTAGGATGATATGCAAGAGATGCTTACCAGTGGTATGATCTCCCTTTGTCTTGCTCCCCACCTTCTGTCCACAGGAACCTCCCTAGTTTTGCTCTGGTTTAGGGCACTCCATGCTTAAGGGTTTGCTTCTCAATGAGTTAAATTTTGCACTGATAGCTTTTAGTCAAGAGAATCATGGTAAATGGAATTTAATTTCCAGGGTCTAAATCCTCTGCATATCCCTCCTCCTTAGCCCAAGCTCACTAGCTGGGCTCAGTGCCAGTAGATTCTATATGAGGTGAAGAGGAAGAAATCCTTATCCATGGAATAGCAGTCGATCTGTTTATGTGTCTGCTGCTGTGGCCCTGAGGTTAGTGTCCCCTGCTGCTCCTGGGCTTCCTGATGGCCCCTGAATTTTGATACCTGGGGGACACAGGAAATCCTTGTGAAGCTAGCCTGTATGAATTGCTGGGAAATGTGGCCCCAAAACCTTTCTCTTCTCCCCCATTCGGCAATTCTACACTGCTTCTACTGCATCTGGGGTCTTGAGAGTTATACAGAAGGGGCAGATTTGCCCACAAGTAATTGATTTGTTCCCATATAAGGGAACATTTTTGTATACTGCATTTCACATGGGCTACATTTTGCCTGCAGATCTGTATAATTCAAAATAAGCCTGGCAATTGATTGCAAATTAAAATGCACGTGAACTGCTGGTGTTTCTTAAGTAATAACTTTTCAGTTGCTATTTCTTCATGGCTTTTTTTCCTTGTTTTCAGAACTTTCACATACAGGTTTCTTTATTAAAAAAGAAATGAACATATCACAAAAACAGTAAAGGAGAAATCAAGGGAAAAACGATGCCTCTTGCCACAAGGTCAGCAACACGGATTGATGGAAAAACATCAGAGAGTTGAACAAGACCCAAATTATTGTTATGGTCATTCATTTTACAGACTTCACATGTGCTGGAGAGGGGAGAGGATTGAACAGACGACAGCTAAAAAAGCCCAGAATGTCAAAACAAGCAGCTAAAAATTCATGTCAGTGATTTAATTGGAGGGCTAAGTGACTTAAAAGAGCAAATATAAATTATATCCATACTAGATTGTGGTATGATAACCTAAGAAATGGTGGCACTGGAACACCAGACATGGGCCTGATATACTGTAGGTATGTCCTATGCTTCTCTGAGACACAACCTTACCAATGTCTCACTCCTGCCACATCTGCAGCTTTTAACTGGGCTCAGTATAAACAATGCTAAGGATTTTGGTAGTCCATTAACATTGCATCTCCTGGTTTATCACTGTGCCAGCTAGCCTAGTATCCAGTCTTTGAACAGTGACTAATGCCAGGTGCTTCAGAGGGACTGAATAGAACAGGTCGTCATCAAGTGATCAATCCCATCAGCCATTCCCAGCCTCTAGCAAACAGCAGTCTCTGCCTGTCCTGGCTAATAGCCATTGATGGGCCTATCCACCATGAACTTATCTAGATCTTTTTTGAACCCCGTTATAATCTTGGCCTTCAATATCCTCTGGCAAGGAGTTCCACAGGTAGACTATGTGTTGTGTGAAGAAATACTTCCTTTTGTTCATTTTAAACCTGCTGCTTATTAATTTCATTTGTTGACCTCTAGTTTTTGTATTATGAGAAGAAATAACACTTCCTTATTTATTTTTCGCCGTACCAATCATGACTTGATAGACCTTTATCATATCCCCCCCTTAGTCGCGTCTTTTCCAAGATGAGAAGTCCCAGTCTTATTAATTTCTCCTCATATGGAAGCTTTTCCATATCCCTAATCATTTTTGTTGCCCTTTTCTGTACTTTTCCAATTCCAATACGTCTTTTTAGAGACGGAGTGACCAAATCTGCACACAGTGTTCAAGATGTGGGCATACCATGGATTTATAAAGAGGCAATATTTTGTTTTCTGTCTTATCTGTCCCTTTCTTATGATTCCAAATATTTTGTTGTCATCTTTGACTGCTGCTGACCATTGAGTGGATGTTTTGAGAGAACTTGGAGTCATTGTGGATAGATCTTTCTTGAGTGGCAATAGCTAATTTAGACCCCATCATTTTATATGTATATTTGGAATTATGTTTTCCAATTTGCATTTATATTTTGCATTTATCAACATCGAATTTCATCTACCGTTTTGTGAGATTCCTTTATAACTCTTTGCAGTCTGCTTTGGACTTAACTACCTTGAGTAGTTTTGTATCATCTGCAAATTTTGCCATATCACTGTTTACCCCTTTTTCCAGATCATTTATGAATATGTTGAACAGTACAGGTCTCAGTACAGACCCCTGGGGGACACCACTATTTACTTCTCTACTCTTTGTTTCCTAACTTTTTTAACCAGTTAATGATCCAGGAGAGGATCTTCTCTCTTATCCTATGACCGCTTCCTTTGCTTAAGAACCTTTGCTAAGGGACCTTGTCAAAGGCTTTCTGAAAATCTAAGTACATTATAGCAACTGGATCACCCTTGTCCACATGCTTGTTGACCCCCTAAAAGAATTCTAGTAGATAGGTGAGGCATGATTTCCCTTTACAAAAGCCATGTTGACTCTTCCCCCATAAATCTTATTCGTCTGTGTGTCTGATATTCTGTTCTTTACTATAGTTTCAACAAATTTGCCTGTTACTGAATTTAGGCTTACTGGCCTGTAATTGCTGGGATTGCCTCTGGAGCCTTTTTAAAAAATTTGCATCATATTGACTATCCTCCAGTCATGCGTTACAGATGCTGATTTAAATGATAGATTACATACCATACTTAGTAGTTCTGTAATTTCATATTTGAGTTTCTTCAGAGCACTTGGGTGGATACCATCTGGTCCTGGTGATTTATCAATTTTGTTCCAAAACCTCCTGTAATGACATTTCAGTCTGGGACAGTTCTTCAGATTTGTCACCTAAAAAGAATGACTCAGGTTTGGGAATCTCCCTCACATGCTCAGTCATGAAGACTGATGCGAAGAATTTTTAGTTTCTCTGCAATAGCCTTATCTTTAGAAATACCTTATCTTATTAACTATGGGATCGTTTCTCTCTGCTCTAGTTTGATGTTCTCCTTCCCTGAGACTTTCCTTCTCCTCAACAGTACAGCAGCTGTCATACCAGGGGTGGAACCGTTCTTCTGTGTCCTGGAAAGTCTCATCTATGTACTTCTGTCTCCCTTAGCTCCTCCAGTTCAGCCACTCTGGTCTTCAAAGCCCGTATGCAGTCTCTGAGGGCCAGGAGCCACTGTATATTTGGATCCTCGTTGTACACCCATTGCACTCTTATGGGGAAGTCGAGATCAATAAAATAAAAATTTGGTGAGAGGATGATTGAGCAATTGGGGAATTATGAGAAGGGATCAAATTGTCCCAACCCCAATAGTCATGAGGTGTTCCCTGCTTCAGTGACTTTAATTTCACTCTATAACTGTGTTTGGAGCTGAGGTATCAGAAATACTTTGTACTCTAGTGAATCAATTGCTATATACAATGTGGCAGCCGGAGCTGGGGAGACATGGATTTTGCCTCTTCACTGGGGACATCTTTGGGCACTCAAATACGCATAATAATAAGCACTGTTGTAAGAATTTAGATAGAGAAATTGCATCTGGCTCTTGTAAGGTTTGGGTTTGTTTCCATACAAGAGGCTTCAAGGCTCGATTTCCTTGGGTCAGGCTTTAGCCTATTCCATTAAAAGGTTTCAGCATTACCCAAAGGCCTGATTCTCCCTCCACAGGCTGAGTAGTTCCCATTGATTTCAATGGAAGTTATTGGTATAGTTGCTACAGTCAAATTTCACATCCACAATTTCTGCTTAAATTGTCAAAATTTCAGTACTTGTCAAAATGGATGTCTGTGCTGCATCCTGCAAAATTGAGGCTTATGTCTACATGGAAGAAATATCTATATTTTGGGACAACAAAACTGCTTGTCTCCTGCAGTATTTCAATACAAAATACAAGCGAATGGAAACAGCGGCTGTTGTTAAGCCAATAAACACAAAACAATGTTTTGTTAGCACTAGTTGATCCAGTTTGCCTAGGGCTGTATCTGCACTAGAGAAAGGAACTATTTGAAATTGGGCCACTTGGAAAGAAACCGTTTCAGCCCAAACAGTTCAGTGTGTCCATTTTAGCCATGCTGAATAGGCATCAGAACCTTGCATTTTTGCCCTCTGTCCCCAAGAACTGTTTTAAACAATTTCCACTGCAGTGCCCTCCGGATATTAATATAGTTCCTGTCCCAACTCTCAGAAAAAGGGGACTCTGGAAGATTTTGAGAGGCCACTAATACACTGTGGAATAGTATCAAAGGGATCAAGATGAACATTTCAGCATGTCCAAATCCACACTGGCAATAAAACAGCTCACACTATATTAGTTCTTAGACCTATTGAAAACCTAGTTGGAAGACACTTTTGTATAAAGTCATAGATGGTTTACAAGCAGTTGTGGTGACCAGAATGGTTTCTGCAATTGTATATTTCTCTAGTGTAGACATAGGTAGGAACTTGGTTTTTGTCTTTGCATTAACGTCTATAATTGCTTTTACTAAAACGGTTTAAACACTGTGGCAATGATTTAATATACTAGCTATTCCTGGTTTAAAAACACTTTTACATTCCTTCACCCACGAATATCTTCTCCCTCTTCTCTCTCCTTCCATATTCACCTCCCAAAACCAAAACAAAATAAAACAAAACAAAAACAAAAAACCCTCAACACAAATGTAGACTGGGCATTATAGAATTGGAATAGGGTATTTGTATATTGTGGTAACATCCTGGGGAAATGCTTAAAAATTGCTGAGTTTAAGTGAAAGACTTGCTGCTGCTGCTCTGAACTAATCACTTTTTAAGAAATGACTTTAGATCTGATGTAGTCATCGCAGTCAAATTACTTAAATTCGCAGATTTGATGGAATGCTTGTTTAAAAAAATCTGTGAAGTCTCACAGTTATGGGTGATAAAGGTGGACCAGATGTTCTTGGTAGTCTCAAATAAATAAAATGAAGAATTTTATTGGTTATGAAATTCCCTATAATTTTAACTGTTCAGATTATTTCAATCAATTACAAAGGTAAGCCTGCCACAGAAATACCATTGACACCAAATGCAGAAAAGGGGATTTGACAGGTCCTCCTCCTCTTGAGGAAAGAATTAACTGTTTGTTTGTAATATGCTTTTTTTTCTTGAAGCAGACAATAAATACCAGCAAGCCTGTTGTTTATACTATCGGTCATCTTTCTAATAATAATTTCTAATTGTACAAAAGACAATTATTCTGTGAAATTAACTGTTTTATTGTTAAACTTGAAATTTAGCTTAACAAGATCTGTTTTTCTACTGCTAAAGCTGAACTCTCAGAAGTACTGTGTTTTTTACTTAATCTCCCCTCCCTTAGCCCCAATGATGTCCCCATCAGTGTGTTTACTCAGCTAATGTTGTTAAAGAAAACAGATATGTTGTGTTTTGCAAATATATTCTTGACCTCTGGTTTCAATTTGTTTTTGTGTAGAAACCAGACAATTTTGTCCCTAGTGCAATTTCATTGTTTGATTTTAAATGCATTGATTTAAATGACTGAAGTTAGACAGGGATATATTTGGCTCAGTGTTACTAAGTAAAAATGCCAAAAATAGTTTTCTTCATTTGAAATTCCATTAAATATGTACGTTCACAGGTAATGATCCTAAATATAAAATACAGTATTTATCTTATTTTAAAAATAATTATTCCAAGACCGGTTGATGTATGCTGTGCTTTCTGAACCATTTTCATCATTGTAAAGTTACTTTATATTGTTTTAAGTTTTTACTCAACTTCAATTATTTGGTTTTTTTCCCTCTAGATCTTCAATTTTTGAGAAGTCCTCGATTTTTGCCTATTCAGTGAATGCAGTGAAACCATTTGCCAACGTTATTTGGAATTATAGGTTTAATATCCAACTTCAGTGTTGCTAATTTCTTATTAACTAGTACCTCACAGTAGCAAAAAAATGTATGGAAGTGCCAGAACAATCAGTAATTTGGAAGGCAGTCCTTCCAGGTCTCCTCGTTTGCCAAGATCTCCTCGTCTGGGCCACAGAAGAACAAGCAGCGGGGGAGGTGGAGGAACAGGTAAGACACTATCCATGGAGAACATCCAGTCTCTTAATGCAGCCTATGCAACATCTGGACCGATGTATCTTAGTGATCATGAAGGTGTCGCTTCTACTACTTTCCCAAAGGGCACAATGACTCTTGGAAGGGCTACAAATCGAGCTGTGTATGGTGGTCGAGTCACAGCTATGGGGAGTAGTCCAAATATTGCTTCAGCTGGACTTTCCCACACAGATGTTCTTTCTTATACTGACCAGCATGGAGGTCTGACCACATCTTCTCATCACCATCATCATCAGGTTCCCTCTATGCTGAGACAGGTAAGGGACAGTACCATGTTAGATCTACAGGCTCAGCTGAAGGAACTACAAAGAGAGAATGATCTTCTGAGAAAAGAACTGGATATCAAGGACAGTAAGCTGGGATCTTCCATGAATAGCATCAAGACTTTCTGGAGTCCTGAGCTAAAAAAGGAAAGAGTCTTGAGGAAAGAAGAAGCTGCCAGAATGTCAGTTCTTAAAGAGCAGATGAGGGTTTCTCATGAAGAGAATCAGGTAAGTAATCCTGAAAGTTAATTTTTACTGATTTACAATTAAGATCTTAATATTTTGCTTATGATACTGTGACCTGTATTAGAGCAAGTTTGGCATCATTAACAGGAATTCTGTGTCTTGTCTACCTCTGGCTACTAAGCAGTAGGAGAGCACACTAATAAGAAGCTGGATATAGCTTGTAATTTCCCTGATTATTGCTGAGAAGAATGACAATTTGCCACTATCTGTTTTTCTTATTTCTGAGACATTCTGTAGTACTTTTTCAACAGCAGTCCAAACACATTCTGCAACCTTCACTGAAGTGGGAAACGCACCACTTCTACATGTAGAAGTATAAAAAAGTATGTGGGGACATATTTTGTCATAAGGACTTAACTGCCCAATTTCCATGAAAGCCAAAGGGAAACATGCTATTTAAATCCCATCACTTAAATTTTTTAATAGTCTATAGTAGACCTACCATGAAGTAAGTTGGAATTGTGCTCTGTCAGCTACTTTCCTTAAAGAGACCTATCTTTAGGAAATGAACAATTTGAAAATGTTTAGTTATGTCTGAAGTGTAATTACTAATGTTTCCTTTCTGTTATAAAATGATTAGATTAAATATACAATGCCATCAGCAGAAAGGTAGCTATTTATCTGCCATTTCTGTGAAGTTATATAGATCAATGGCAAAGATGAGATTGCAAGTTCCTATTTTGCACAAAATTCCCACACACTTTTGCTGATGGGCTTGTATGTTTAAAGCTGTCCCTTTTTAGAACATTTATTGATTCTCTTATGACAAAAACATATGTAATATGTTCTTCACCTTTCGAGATCTCCAATCTGTGCTCCTCCATTGACAGGCAAGTAGCAACAATCAGGGTTTTTGATGTTGTCTTTTTCTCAGGTTTCTAATCACTGGTATTGCTTTGCTTCTGCAGAAGTAGTACTAGTAGTGTGCCTCTCTGAACTTCCCAGTGCATTTAAATGTTTCAGTATATATTATTTCTCTCTCTACAAATATTTTAGTAGTATACTGTGTATTCTTGGTGTTTGCTGACACCAGTCATTTCAATTGGGATCTGCTTTTGCTGTTAGAAAAGGACCATCCTATTCACTCAGTTGAGGAAAAAAATTTTTTTAATTGACTCAGGATCCTCCAAATATTAGAAAATCCAAGTTCTTTATTTCTAGTTATATTGCCAACATGTATTGCCTCCTCACTGTTAAACTTGCATTATGAGGCGCTTTATTCAGAGTGGACTGCACAGTAGATAGTGGGGGACTTGTTCCTAGCAATGCTGCCTGGGAAGAATGTTTTTGATAAAGTAGTTAATGGCTGCCTTTAAAAACCTTTTAAATAATTGCTGCTTAAATATCCATATGTGCATTCATGCTAAGTTTTTAACTAGAATGGTAGGCTGAGTTCTTGTTAATTTATCTAGTCCTTGAGTGTGGTTGGCAGGGAGACAAAACCTTGGGTACTAGAATTCTGATAAGCACTCTGCCAGCTTTTCAGACTTCATCTTTCAAGATGTGTCTCAAGACTTGCTTCAATTCAAAAAGTTAAGTGTTGAGAATAGGGCTGAGTGAAATTCAGATTTTTCATCCTGTGGGAAATTCTGACATTTCAACATTTTCTGTTTTCATTCTAAATCAGAATGAAAGGACTTGATATTTTTAATGGAACAGAAATTCCAAGAACTTTCAATTCACAAGTATCCCATTTCTGTTTTTGTTCTGATCAATTTTTTTCAACATTTTTGATTTAAAAAAACAAAACATTTCAACATTCCCAAAATGGCTTGGTTTGGTATGTTGAAATGATCCCAAATGCTTCATTTCAAGTCAGTTCAATATTAAACTATATTTTCCCATTTTGGCGCACAGCCTCATGGGAGTGGTGGTTTGGGAGTTTGATGCTCTCATTGTCTCCTATAAAACAGACTACTGTAAAATGCAGATTTGGATCAACTGAAACATTTCACAAATTTGTGTTGAATTTGCCAAATTGTTTCACTCGGGTGAGGGGAAACAAAATTCTGAAATTACTTTTTATTTCAAAGTTTTCTTAGTACTTTTTATTAAAATCGAAGTAAAGTTAAAGTCAAAAATAACATTTTATTTTGGGTTGAACCCAATGTTTCTTTTGACTCAATATAAAATCCTGTCTCAATTTTTCAGTCTGGCCAGCAAGCCAGTACTGCATGAATGTAGTTCTTGTGTAGTTCAGGTACTAGAGTGACGGCCCTGGAGATTGAAGACCTCTGTTTCCAGTGAGTGCACTTGAAAATTTCATTCTAGTTGCTGCTATATTCTTCAAATGCTAGAACCCATAAAGTCTCTAGAACTGAAATGAATTTATAAGTGTGTCCATTGTATCTGTACTGTAGGTTCTATCAAGATACCTCCATTTTTAATCTGGAGGGGATCATGTCTAATATGTCGGGTGGATTAATTGATGTGTTTGTACAGAAATTGAAGATTTTGAAGTGTTGTATAAATGCTAGGTATCTCATCATCATCAGTGTTTCACACTCTCCACCTATTCTGTCCTTGGTCTATCTTAAGAATGCCCTCAAGCATTTCAGTCTTGGTGGTGTTTCTTGTGATGTGGACTGAGACAACAACAGCCTTAATATGGTAATGATTTTCAATCACTCCTAATATCCTCTAGGTTTAAACCAGCAATCTCGAAGAGAAAGCATCTTTCTTCCATTATCAATCCCCTGAGCCATCCAGTCTCCTCCAGGAAGCTAACTTAATGGAGGTTGTACTTTTCCATGACCCAGACTGAGACTGACATTCATGGTTAGGATTAATCATTCTCACAGGATGTGGAGCTCATCTGGAGTCTCAAGACTCATGGAAACTGGACATAATCCAAAAGAGAACTCCACATAAACTGTGTGTAGCTCAGGTTAGTGAAGCTTGCACTTCAGTTTTTTCACTTTAAATCAAAGTAGTGTTTATTCACACAGAAACCTTAGTTCTTGCCCTCATCGAAGGCGATGGACCCTGCACCCCTATGTTCTGAATTCAACCTTTGAACCCCAAGGTGGGGTTGTCTAGCAATGAGCTGGTCACAAGATCAGCACAGAACTTTCTAGATGGGCTTGGCTTTCAGATCTGTTGCAGCTATCAGCCACTGACCATCCTTTTGTTTTGCATGCCAAAGAATTTGTTTTTGCATTCTGACATGGCTTCCCTTAATGATCTTGTTTGTGGTAAGTTTAAATTTAGAGAGGCTGGGGCTATCCAATATCGTGTCTGATGCTCTTTTTACAAGCTAGAAGGTGTTTGATGTGTTATTCATAATCTCCCTTCAGTTTTATGGGATCATGTGAGGGGTGTTCACCCCATGCCTCCCCTGAAAGGGTTAAGAAAGCTAAGAAAGGGGCCAGTTAGGGTATGTCTACACTGCCAGCTCCATGGCGATTGATGCAGCAGGATCGATTGAGCGGGTCATGGAGACCCACTCAATCGATCCCAGATGGGCTCTCCAGTCTACGCCAGTAATCCACCTCCGTGAGAGGAGTAAGGCTGCGTCAATGGGAGGGCATCTCCTGTTGATGCAGCGCCTTGGAGACGCAGTGATATGGCAATGTAAGAATGTCAATGGGAGATGTGCAAACTGTTATGTAGCTTGCATATTTCTCATCAACCGCCGGTGGCCATGTAGACCAGGCCTTAGTGAGATAGGCCACACATGAAGGTTTAGGCTGGAAAAGCAACCCCTGACAGGAAGCTGGAGTATAAAGCCAGGAAGCTGGCACCAGAAAAGGCTGCAGTGAGGAAGTCTGCAGCCACCCTTGGGTGCATCAGAGAAGGAAGGATAGAACTCAGGGAAAGAGCAGGACCCAGGGACCCCAGCCCTGATGGAAGGCCATATGCAGAAGGCCTATGGGAGATAGAGTAGGAAGCAGGCCAGGGAAAAAGCCAACAAGGTTGGGGGCTCAACAGACTTGGGCTGTGTGTTCTGTGGTCCCTGGGCTGGAACCTGGAGTAGTGGATGAGCTTAGATTCTCCTACCAGCCACTGACTGAGTGGCATTGCTTGGACAGCAGGTCCAGTGAGACTCTACCCCAGAAGGGGAAACCACTTAGTGACCTGGCCAGAGGACTGAGTCAGAGAGAGGAAGCTGCAGCTCCTGGAGTGACAGGGCTGGTTCACACTTTGGACTTAAGTCAATTTAAAGTCCCCTATATCGATTTAAGTACTCCGACGTTCACACTGTCACCCACTGTTAAGTCGACTTAAGGTGCCAGTAAAATCGATTTAATAAGACCACCTCTGCAAGTGGCGTAGCGCCTAAATCGACTTTGTAAATTCGAATTAGTGTTTGTGTGAACGTAATGGAGCTTAATTCGAATTAATTAACCTCCAGAATGTATCCCATTATGCTCCATTTTCACCTCTCTGGCCAATCAATCTGTGGTGCTCTGTGGTCACAATAGCAGATGAAGTCCCCTCCCCTCAAGCCCTGGGAAGATTTGATTTTCCTGTTTGTTTGGGAGGGGGAAAGGCATGCTGGGGAAGGGACATCTGGTGAGTTCTCTTTCTTCAGTTCCAGTTTCTGTGTGTGTGTTGAATGCAAACAGAGAAAGCAACCCCCCCCACGCCCTCCATTCCGATCCTGTCTGTGTGTGTGTTGAATGCAAGAAGACAAATCAACCCCACCCTAATCAGTTCCCAATAGCTCTCCATTTTGCTTTGGACTGTAGGCAGAGAAATCCACCCCCGCCTCCCCCCAAAAAACCCCTGATACTGTCTCTGTGTGTTTGTGATGCCAGCCGATTACCCCCCAGCCCTCCGCGTGGTCTGCATTAGAAAGTCACTTGCTACATTGTATAAAATCATAATTATGACAACTGAAACATATGTCTCTTCTTACTCTTCAATACATAAACTAGAGGCAACATTGTGTCACACCATCATTGCTGAAATTGATCAATAGATACATTCTTCCTAACTTTAAAAATTGTGTCTACATTGTATCCAAGCATCATTAGTTCAAAATCTTACATATGTATATTGTTCTTCACTAATTTGGCTGTGGCTATCTTGTTTTTTTTTCATTTTGAAGACACCTCGCCAGTGGCCCAACCATTAGTCAGTGCTGCACACAGACAGTCTCAGATTAGGAAAAGGAAGAAACTAAACAGCCTACCCTACCCCTGAAGAGAGTGAAGGAACCCTTCCCCCCACCCCTTCACCCAAAACATAAATTCAAAAATAAAATTTTGCATCTTTTCAAAAACGTTTCTTTATTAAAGAAAATCTTGTTCATGAGGGATTTGCCGGGCACAGATCTGGCAAGCAACAAACGGGGGGGGGGGGCCATGAGAAAAGGCAAGCAACATACGGGGAGGGGGGAGTGGGTGCAAAATACAGAGGGGGGTGCATGAGAAAAGGCTAGCAACATACAGGGACAGAAATCACTAATGCATCACTCATTTGTTGCCTGCAGCAATTGGGAATTGTTCTGCTGGATGTCTTGAAGCAGGGCAGCCGCGGCTGCGTCACCTTCTTGCTCTTTTTCTCAAGTACCCCATGCTAAGCCACGAAAAGCAATGGCGAAATCAGGGAGCAAAAAAAGCGGCTAAAATCCTTTTCCTGTTTGTTTGGGAAGGAGAAAGGGTGGGGGAAGCAGCGACGCATCCTGGGATGATGCCACAGCCTCCATTGGTAGTTACGCTGTGGGATTGCACTGTTTTTTAATTCGAATTAAGGCTGAAATGTATGAATTCAAGAGACCAGCTCAAATAGCATAGTGAGAACAGTCTGCTGTTATTTCTTTAAATCGGCTGCTGAAAGTTGGTTTAAGCTAATTCGAATTAGCGCTGCAGTGTGAACATAGCCTGAGAGAGAGACCAGTGGGAGTGACTGGAAGGGGATGTGTGGGACCTGGAAGAGAGCTAATCCACAGAAGGGTTGGGAGGAGATGCCACCTGTGGTGAGTGAGTGGGACCCCAGTGGCAAACCGCAATAAAGAAATAGCTGTTTACCCCAAAGTTTGGAATTTGTTTACAGGTTTATTGGTCATTTGAGGCCATGTTACCTTGCTCTAGAAAACTTCACCCCTTTGGACTCCCACTCAGCATCCTCACTGGTCGAAGTTATACAATTGCACTCTATTGTGCTGGGCTTTCTTAGAGCAGTGTCATGTTTTAGTGCCTGGTGTCCAGAGACACTATTCCCTATGTAGTCTAAATCTGGCTTAAGTGACTGCAAGCTGTACCTCTTATTACATTAAAGTATTCTCTGGAGCCTATTTCCTCAACCAGCAAGGTAAGTGAATTTATAACTAGTTCTGAGCTTCTTCCATCTTTATCAGGAGATCTTCCTTTCTGCCTTTTTTTTTTTTCTTGGGGGTGGGGAGGGGTCTGAATCCTTGCAAGAAAGGACATTTTTGTTACTGCTTAGACATTTAAAGTAGGACCTTAACATTTCAGTTACAATGGTCAAAGAACTTGAATTCATTGAGAGACTGTTCCCTTTTTTTTCTGGGCCTCAGGAAGCAGGTGCTGGGATTTTCCCTAGCTGAACTGATTCTTTGCTAGATCTACAAGGTTTACAAAGCTGAAAGCATGGCTTCCTCATTTGTAATGTAGGGCCCTATTTTGTTGGGGGGAAAGAGAAATCCTATGTAGTAGAGGCCTGTAAGGATAGCAACCTGGTCAGTCTTACATTCTTTTAAAAATACTTTACCTTCTACAGCTGTGTCTTCAGGGTTTCATGTCCATTGGGCAGAGGTATTGTCTTGTCTCCCTATCACTTCATTGCTCATGCCATTTTTTTTTTTAATTAGGATGGTTGGGATTGCCCTAAATATGATTGATTCTGCCCTTTAATTGGGCAGCAAATTGTCTAGGATTTTTAACCTGTAAATGGTGTTTCTGCATCTTAGTCACCAATCTGTAATGTCCCAACCAGATACTGTGTATATTTTTTTCCTGATTGTTGTTCTTACTAATCTTCTTAGTTTGAGTTTATTATTCAGAAGGGATATTATAGAAGCTTTGCATGGGGATCAGAAGGCTGAGAGCAGGGAGTGCACCAAAAATCCTTCCATGCTTTTTGTTCCCTGCACTGTTGCCTGTCAAAAAAGGAGAGAAAACTAGCACCATCCATTTGGATTGAGGAGTCCAACATGAAGAACCACCATATATTATTCTACTTTTGTTACATTGCAATAATTTAATCAGATCACACTGATGTCTGTAAACAATAATTATAACTTAATTGAATGAAGGAAAAAAGCATGTAAATATAATTAATTGATTATCAAAACAAATAATCCACAGTTACACATAAGACATAATGGGGCAAATTAATTCCTGTTGTTTTCACTGAAGTTAAACCAAGGGCTAATTTGTTCCATTGATTTTTTTCATAAAGTGAAATTCCTGCAAAGATGATTATTTGATTAATTTGCTCTTTAAAAACATATAATAAATTATCTGATCTTTTAGGTTGAATTTCTTCTGTTACAATAAGTTTGCTTCTGATTTATGAGGAAAAAGATAAATGATAAAAAGGATAATAGCAAATCCTCAAAGTTTGATAAGTTTGCATGTTTCTTGAAATAGATTGGGCATATTTACAGAAATGTGAGTGAATCCTGGATACTGCAATTACAAGGATAAAGTTGATAAAAGTAAGATTTAACTAATAGGATCGGTATATGCAAATTAGTAAAATAACTTCAGTTGCGACTGGCACCTCAAATGCAAACATACGTTTTTTGCACTTTGTTCTAGACACTTGTCTTGAAATCAGTAAAGAAAAATAAATTAACAAACATGCAGGAAAGTAGTTTTACTTCCTAATATTAATTAATTCAAATTTATTTACAGTAAAAGGTAGCATGACCAAGCAAACATATAAACATGAACTACAGGCTTTACTCATTTTGCAGGTCTGATGACATTACACATCACCCAAGCTATACTTTTATGTTTATTATTTTGTTTGGCTGCATGATCTAATGCTGAGTACCTACTGAATTATCTACTTTCAAACTAAGATCCCAATGCAGCAGTGAGCTGCTTGCAGGTGAAGTGGCTCTGCCTGGGCCTAATTGGAGCTCATTCTAGGACTGGCCCTAATTTGCTCTTTATCGCCTATACAGTATTGTATATCAATATAACTGTGTGCGTGCGTATGCGTGCACACACACAAACAATATCACAAGTTGTGAAGTTGTAGTAGATACTCATCGTAAAGTACAAGGGTACATGCCCCATGATGATGTGGATAACCTGAGAAGTGCTTGTACACTGCTTGTCTTACTGGTCTTCATGAGGTGTGTTATCACTTTTATAAATGGGTTACAAAACCCCAAGAAAATGTCTTACCTGAAATATTTTTTTGAACATTTTGTTCACCAAGATCAAACAATCCATTTAAATTGTTTTCACTTCAGTTTCATAACTCAGTATTTGAGACATAGACCTTAAAATTGTTTGTCTCTTTGAATCAGTAGGTCAGCATGCTCATACTCCCTATTTTCTGTTCCTCAGAATTCTGCTGGTCTTTTTTTTTTTTTTTGGAAGTTTTTTTTTTTAATTTCTTCTCTGTTAACAGCTACATGCTTACTTGCTAGTTTTTAACTCTAGTTTGGATGGTATTTTCATTATATTCTTCACTTTCATTCATTGAAATTGACATTTTAGGTAAGTGAAACACATTCCTGTTTATCTTCTGCTTTAACTGTTTAAATGATGAAAATTACAGGCATATTTAATAAATCTTCAGATTATTCAGTGACCATGTAGTTGTTTTAAATACGGTTGGAAGCTTTTGACTGTCAGTCTGGCGTCACCTTTCATAGGTCTTTCTTTGATTATATTTATGATATAGGCATTCTTAAGTAATTTATATTAAACCTTCTTAGAGTTCTTATTGTGATTATAACTAAACCTGAAGTCTTGTAACCTGTGTATGTATGAGTGAATTAAATATTAATTCAAGAACAAAAATGCTATAATCCAAAAACA
The DNA here is from genome assembly GCF_026122565.2 of Emydura macquarii macquarii. NCBI lineage: Eukaryota > Metazoa > Chordata > Testudines > Chelidae > Emydura > Emydura macquarii. Next base: position 11,309,535 of record NW_027131105.1, on the reverse strand, counting down.
AATGCAGAATGAAAGACTGGCTATCAGTATTTTGTGATAAATAGGACCACAAACATGGAGGCGCTATCAAATGGGGAGTGTGCTGGATTGAAAAAAGTCTTCAAACATCTTTGTTGTCCTTCTTTGAATTTGTGGTTGAGGGCTCGAAGCTATTGTGATATAAATATTAAATAATAGAGATGTGAATGTTGTGTATCAGAATCCAATTTATGACTTCCAGCTGTGCAACAGCCATGCCTGTTAAAGGTGACCTGATAAAGGCTATGTCCTTTCTTGCATTTTTATGAGCTATAAAGGAGGTCTGAAAGGTGTGTGGCTTACCTTAAAACTATCAGGAATGTCAGTGTTGATCTTGGTTTTGCTCTGGGATGTGATGCGGTTTTTAGAGTCTGTATATAATAAGTTCTCACATCTTAAGCCTGGTCTACACTGATAAATTAGATCAACATAGCTACCTTGCTCAGGGCTGTTGAATTAAAAAAAAAACAAAAAACAAAAACCTCTCATTCTGCGATGTAGTTAGGTCGACCTAATCCCCACTGTGTGCACAACAAGGTCAATGGAAGAATTCTTCCATCAACTTAGCTATCCCTTTTGGAGAAGTGCATTACCTACATGAATGGGGGGAAAACTCTTCTCTTGATGTGGGAAGCATCTGTGCTGCAGCTGCAGTGTTTTAGCTGTGCAGTTGTAGTTTAAGTGTACCCATAGCTGAAGGGGAACTGGCGTGGAATTTAAAACAAAGACTTCCTTTCTCCAAAGTGTTTAAACATTGAGGTTAAATAGGTGTTAGCAAAAACAAGTTTCAAAAGAGTTTTAAACAAGCTGACTAAAAATATTACTTTCTCTGTTGAACAACTCTCTTGGCTCTTTTGGTGATGTCATTGTATTAGTTCTGTAATAATCATGCTCTTCTGGTCTAGGCAGGCACTGAATTTCTGATGTAAAAAAAAGGTTCTATGGAAAAAAAAGTTCTACATTTCAAGCCTTTTTTTTTATACACCAGAAAGACCTAAAAACAAGATAAGTCAACTTCTGAGGAAAGATTGATACTGTATAGATGAACAGACTAGCAGAACTTGACCTACTGCCATATGACAAAGGGCTGTGAGCTCATCAGCTCTCAGATTAAAACAGGCATGCCAAGGTAATATTTTGAACTGAGTGCTACAAGAAGTGTTGGTAATAGTACAGGTGGCTTTTTTTCCTCTGAGTGCACTGTATTGCTAGATGTCCGTATCTAGATAAGTTCCAAATAGGGTAATTACGTTGTGTTCACTGCAACTAAATTTCTTTAGCCATTTCACGTGGATATAGGATTCTTCATTCTGTCCTGAATTGTTTTTGAAGTAGTGCTATGTGCGGTTCAGTAGTTGCTGCCTCATGTTTCTGTGGAGGTGAAATGTTTTTTATATAATATAGGCAGGCCCTGGTTCGGAGCTGAGCCTCCCAGATGCACAGCTCAGGAGGTGCAGCCCTAACAGGGAGTGTCGGGGACACAGCTGACATTGTCAACTTTGTACTTCCTAGATTCTGGGCTCCCAGTACAATTTAAAGCAGTCTCTTCAGCAGCTTCCCACAACTACTTATGGGCCACTCCCGTGGCCCTGAGTGGACTGAGCACAATGGACTATGGTTGTTATGCCTCCTTCCGTCCCTTGTCCGTCCCCTGAACAAGAGGTTGGAGGGCAGCAGTGTTCTACAGGGAGCCGTTCTACACTGCTAAAATGTCAAAGGGAAGTTGAGAAAATTGGGATCCTTGTGTGTAAATTGCTTTGGGTTCTGTTGGAATGAATAGCATTGGATGCAGTGCACAAATAACTAGTTACCGGACTAATTGGATCTTTTTTTTTTTTAAAACAAGGTTTCTAATAAGTCAAGTCAGGGTAAAAAAAAATTAGTAAAGATTTTACTTCATGAATTACAGTTCCTCACAAATATCGTAGACAGTACATCAAACATAATTCATGTCCCTGGTAAATTTTTCATTTCTGGTTTTCCCCCAGGGGGATCCTCTGTAATCATGAGGGAGCCCTGAGGAAGTCTTGCATTTTCTCTCTAATTAGCCTCTATAAAATGTTTCCCTTCTCACCTTTTAACCCGGGAGCCCTGGGTCAGCTATGGTAACATTCAGAAATGTTCTTGATATATTTTATATAGTAATAACTTTGGTTCAAATTTATTGCCTGTAGCATCAGCAAATAACTTTTGATTTTTAGTACTTTTAGATTGTTTGGCTCAGGAATTGGAAGTGTATTTACTTTTCAAATTTCCCAAGGCATCCGCCACAATGCAGTTATTTCCCCGACTTCCAGCATTCTGAGATGGTAGACAACACTAAGAAAACATATGAAATAAAGCATCTTCCAGCCTTGAAATGAAGGGAACAATGCTTCTTTGCCAACAGCAAAATCCTGAGGCAAATAAATGTAAATACTTTTGAATTAAGGGTCAGAGCAGCAAGGTCTTGTAAGGTAACCTCCATTCCAGGCCCCGCTACAATGAGAATGGGAGGGGAGGGGGGCGGAGGGAGGGTGTCTCAACCTCACATTTCTGTAGGGGAAAAACAAAAGTCAGGATAAACTGGAGGTGGAAGCATAGCACAGTGAGATGCAGCTATAGAGGCACTGTAAATTCTGAAACACCATCTGCTTCTTCCAATCCAGAGACTAACCTTTTTCATGATTCCGTAACAGTGTAAGTGACTACAGAATCCACCTCTTATTGTAGAATCTAAGTTTCCATTGAAAGTATTTTTACACAGCTGGTTGCTGTGAGGCTCTGATCCAGTAAAATTTAATCACTAGTGTAAATTTAAACATGTGAATTGTTCTGTTGAAATCTGTTGTGCTGTTCACAATTTTAAGGTTACAGACATATTTAAGTTCTTTGGGACGTAAGTTATTGGAGCAGAAAACTAAGAGTTCATGCATCTTCTCCAAATTTGTTCATGGCTCCTACACTGGCTCCCCAGATCCAAAAACCTCCACTGCTCCTCGGGCACCAGAGACCTAAACTACTTCCCATCCCTTGCTGGATGGATGCCAACATTTTCAAATTACTCCTTACCCAGCTGCCAAGAGCTCTAGGTTACTCCACACAACTCCTGTGCTGTTGTCAGATTGAATATTTTGTATATAAAAATTTAAAACATTCCAAAATAGAATTCTGTACTGAATTTAGTATCAAAACAAACAATATGAAGAATATTGTACTAACAGTATTTTTCATGTTTAATTCAATAAAAAAAACTTTTTCTGAATGTAGTTGATCCTGTGACAATCGCATGCAATATCTTTGAGGACCACATTGCATTAAATCTATGAATGGTTTATGTATGATTGTGTTCTTCTCCATGGGGGAGGGTCACCACAGCTCTTACAGGAACTAAAAATGGTGGGCATTAAGGCAATCATTGAGACTAACCACCTCTGGAGAGGGTACTATCCTTGGGAGTGGTTTTTAAAATGGATTTTCCAGAGACTAGGAGATAAAGTAAGGGCTTTTGGTATACAAGGAATCTTGAATTGACTCAGGGTCTTCTTTCTGATCCAGCACATGGACAGGACCCCCTGTCCAAAGGGGAACCCAACCCTGGGAGAATGGTTGGAAAGTCTTTGGCCTGCTAGGGCTTCATAAGACTGGTGTGTGACTTCTGATACATTTAGTGTGTGATTCAACCTATTTCTTGTTTTCTGCATGTTTTCACTGTAATGCTTTTACCTTAAGAATAAAGGAGTTTGCTTAGAAAGAGCTATGCGGTAACTTGTAATTGCTTGACAAAACATGGTTTGTAGCCATCAGAGAGAAAGTGAAGCACAGGTGCTGGCCTTTACACCTCCACCTGTATTATAATCTTTGTATTGTTTAGGCAGACTGGCTTGCTGGAGATATCACAGTGTGAGTCAGGGAGCTCTGCAGCCTTAACTCTTGGTCAGGAGGGAGAGAGACATGGGTCTTTGCCCAAGAGAGGTGATGGCTAGGAGCTAGAAACCTTAAGTGGGTGTCTTTGAGGGACCATGGAGGGGAAAATAAAGGTGCCTTTACCCTGAAACTGTTACAGATCTTGCTTTAGAAATACATTGTTCCACTAAAATAGCATTCCTATATTTAAAAAATGTAAGGTTCTTGCTGCAGAACTTAGGTGCAGAGGGAAGAGTACGCATGTCACGTCTTATAATAATGTTTTTATTTCAAAGATATGACATTGGTGTGTGCCAACGTAAGTTTTAACAAAGCATTCCTGTCCCGGTTCAGGGAGTGAGATATGTAGCTGTCTTTCTGCAATCATAAATATCAGCCTGTCATTTTTCTTCTGTTTTTAGAAGGTAGTTCCCCCATTTGTGACACTAAAGGTATCCGTTGTAACCAGTCTGTGTAAGGCTCTGGAGGATTTCAGTGTAGATGGAATGTGTGACTTTATAACTAAAAGTAGGCAGTGTAATACCTTATTTTGGAGAAACATGTTTTGCCCTCAAGTTCTTCTGAGCCAATAAGAGCAGGGGAAGTAAATCCACAGTTGGAGTATGAAAAATACCTAAGAATAGCAAAGGCAGGCAATGGCAGTTCATGCACCTGAAGAGGGAAAGCTGTCAATGAGAATTAGACAAAAACACCCACTATAGACTCTCTTTCCACCTGAACTCTTTTAATTTATTAAGACTTTTTAGAACTGCAAAGTGAGCAAGCAGAATTTGTTCCATAAAGCTTAAAAGGGTACATTTCCAAGATAGTTCCAGAAAGTAGTCTATTCCTTTTTACGAACTGGAGTGGGTATGGGAGTACTCCAGCAATAAAGGTTGCAGATGAAATAGGCAAATCACTACATTTCACAAACGCTCAAAAGAATTTTCCACTATACAAGAGGTCACCTAAGCAGGCAGACGGGTATCATTCCTAGTCAAGCATGCTACCACCTCATCAGAAGGAGAACTTTTGTCTCAAAAGATTCAAGTGATGGGAAAATAAAGTCTCCCTGAGAAGACATTTTGATGCATCAGATGTAGCTGTGCAAGTCTCCTCTGTTTTTCATGTACTTGTTAAAATGGTCTTGGAAGAGATTACAGAACCAGCTGAAGACAGTATCTTGAAATCTGCCTTGGAAGTGTATTTTGTTAGATGCATCTAGTGGGGTCATTTTGGTCCAAAGGTGTAAGAAGGGGAGGAAACATGGAGTTGGCTATGCAGATAATCTTACGTAGATAGTAGTGAGTTCATGCATGTAAGTTCCCCTCTGTCCTCCCTTCCAGGTCACACAGCAACACTTTGACTGACTCTTGCAACCAAGAATTTACACTGACTGTGAGTGTGTATATTTACTATGGTTTCCATGGAAAAAGGATACACAACATGATACTGATCATACTATTATACAGTGCAATAGTTTTCATTTCCCTCCAATATCTTTGTACATTCCTCAACTTGCCTCTCCCTTTTTGGGAGTCCATTTCCCTACACGTTTTCTTGTCTCTCACTTCCCTTTTGGTGTGTGCATGCTCTCTCTCCCCTTCAAGATGCTCTGTTCCTCTAGTCCTCTCTCCTCCCCATTAGTGCGCACACATTCCTTCTTCTCTCCCTTTCGTATTTTCTAGTTTCCCTTCTCCACTTTGGTTTACTGCTCCATCTTATTCTCCTTGCTCTTTCTCAGGAATGCTGACTCAGATTTGCCCTTTCCTGATATTCCCTTTGTTTCCCCCGTTTGTTATTTGTAGTGACTTTTCCGCTAACTTGTTTGACTGTAGATGATAAAGGCTTGATGTGGTCTGCTTGATCTGCTGCATCAAAATTCCTGAAATGAGCTACTTGTAAATTGTATGCAATTATGTTACTAATTCAATGGAAATCCCAGGACAGACAAACTGATTTACAATGTGGTGTTATGTTGCTACTTGATGTATTGTTCAACATCTCAATTTCAAAAATATTTTAGTAGTGCACTATTAAGAGAGAATCTTTAATTCAAATAGAGCTGTGCCAATCTTGGACCAAGATTGCTCTTAAATCGTATGTGGTTGCTATGGGTTTTTTGAATTTTGTCCCTGTATTTATTGCAGGTTTCACTCTTGAAAATTTATATTTGAATAACTCCACTCGTACTTCATCCAAAATAGATTACCTGAAGTGCTGCTGTTGCACTTCTCAATACTCGGATGGGCACTACAGATTGTGGTGCGTATTGTGACTTCATACTGTGTAGTATTATGGCATGATGCCATTTGTATGGAATCCCATCGTGCATCAATTTTATCTCTATAGTCCTATTAAGATTTTATGCTTGAAGATGTATAGGATTACCTGTTGACGATCCACCTAGAATTACTCTCAACTTGTTGTAAGATTGGACCAGTTTGTGTGTGGTCTTTGACTTGTCAAATTTTTTTGGAAATGGATTGTATTTGAACCACATTTACTTCATCTTCCACCTCCTGCAGGTTGCAGCAACACGATTTTTATAGGCTCCTTTGGAAACATGTCTATTATGACCTATGACAGGAGTTAGTATGACTCGTGTGGCTATGTTGCATGCAAGGGCCCTTTTCCTGACTATTTCACTCTTACTCTTGTTCTCTCCAAGGTCTGTGTTCCCCTACCATGCCTTTTCTCCAGGGGCGCTGGAACAATTTTTATAGTGTGAGTGCTAAGAGCCATTGAACCAATCTCTAAACCCTGTGTGTAATGGAAACCACTTCAAGCCAAGGGTATGGTAGCACCCCCAGCACCTCTAATTCTAGCACTTATTCTTTTCTCCCAGATCTCTAAGCCAAATTCTGGTCTCAGTGGTGGTCCTGATTTACAGCAGTATAATTAAGAACAGAATCTGGGCCTGTGTTCCTACCCCTGCCTTCTTCCCAGGATCTCTGCCCTCTTATGCTTCTCCGGGTCTTTTCCTTGAATATTTATCCCCCAGATCTTCTACTGTGTGACAAAATAGGATGCTCCTTGAAAGTGCACTTTCAAAGCATGTCTATGAAGGGTGAATCTTTTTGCTCTCCAGTAACTAATATAAGGTGAGTTTTCAAATTAGTGCCAGTATCAATTGTTTTAAGCATGAGAGTCCCATAGTTTTTACCTCTGTAGTCATTAAAAGTTTCCATGAGTGTATTCTAGGTTTAAGTGTGACATGGAAGTATGTGTCTGGGAAAGAGAATTGGATGAAATAATTTGTTTGTTTTTTTATGTCTAGTCTCTTTTAGTAGCCACAGATGCATGATTTCAGAGTACAACATTGACCACCTGAAATAAAATATGTGCATCACAAGTAAGATTCAGTATCTGGTAAAATTGATTGAAAGTGCGTATTAACATTCTTGTCAGACAATATAAACAAAATAATTCATTACTGGATTAGATTTTATTCTGTAGGTCAATAGGGATTTTATATGGATTTTTAAAATATTGATATCCTTTTTAATTACAAGTTTGGTAGAGAAAGATAATAGTGTTGACATAAAATACTGAGATTTCTGTAAGGTGTTTGACTTGGTACACAGTTGGATTTTAAAAATAATAGAAAGGTATAAAATTAACATGGCACACATTAAGTGCATTGAAAACTGGCTGTTAGGTCTCGAAATGTGATTGTAAATGAGTGTATTTCCAGTGAGGTTTTGCAGGGATCAGTTCTTGGCCCTATGCATTTTTATCAATGATCTAGAACAGTGTTTCTCAATTAAATTTGGCCACAGAACCCTTTTGAACTCAATAAATAATTGCGGAACCCCCCAAACTCTTAACAGTATTTTTACATATGGGGCCAAAAAAATGTCGAAATAAGCAAATTATATACAAACAACTAGGTCAGCGTTTCTCAATTAAATTACACTTTCACTCGATAACCTTCGCCAAAAAATCCGGGACATCTTCCCTTTTTCGGCGGCGCGGAGAACAGCTGCTCGCGGCGGCGCGGAGAACAGCTGCTAGTGGAACCCTAACAGTGGGGTTCCGCGGAACACCAATTGAGAAACACTGATCTAGAAAAAAACAATATAAAAAATACTGATAAAGTTTGCAGATAACACACACTGGGTGAGTGATAAATAATGACAAGAACAGGTATTGATTCAGAGCGATCTGCATAGCTTTGTAAACTGAAACAGGCAAACACTATGTGTTTAAAACAGCTAAGAGTAAATGTATACCTCTAGAAACAAAGAATGTAGGTCATACGTACAGGATGGGGGACTGTATCATGGGAAGCAGTGACTCTGAAAAAGATTTAGGGGTCATGATAATCAGCTGAACATGAGCTCCCAGTGTGATGCTGTGTCCAAAAGATCTAATGTGATCCTGGGATGTATAAAAGGAATCTCAAGTAGATGTAGAGAGATTATATTACCTCTACACTAGGCACTAATGTGATTGCTGCTGGAATACTGTGTCCAGTTCTGGTGCCCACAATTCATGAAGAAATTGTAGAGGATTCATAGAAGAGCCACAAGAATGATTAAAAGATTAGAAAACATGCCTTTATAGTAATAGACTCAAGGAGTTCAATCTGTTCATCTTAGAGATAGTTAAGGGGTAACTTGATTGCAGCTTCTGAGTATCTACATGGGGAACAAATATTTAACAATGGACTCTTCAATCTAGCAGAAAAAGGTATAACACAGTCATATGGCTGGAAGGTGAAGCTAGGCAAATTCAGCCTGGAAATAAAATCTTTAACTGTAAAAATAATTAACCATTGGTAAAAATTTACCGAGGGTGGTAATGGATTTTCCATTACTGGCCATTTTAAAATTAAGACTGGATGTTTTTTCTAAAATATATGCTCTGGGAATTATTTTGGTGAAGTTCTCTGGCCTGTGTTATACAGGAGGTCGGACTAGATAATCACAATGGTCCCTTCTGGCCTTGGAATCTTTGACTGAATCTTTTTCCTTCAATTTCAAAATTCTTGAAGATCTTAAGGCAGTAAATCTGGGCTCTAACACATGACCACCCACACATTTTTCCTGGTATAGACATGGCCTAAGATACACAGATCCAAGGATTTAATGTAGCTCTCCAAGGAATTGGGAGATGAGCATCATATGTATTGGAGCACTGAATTGTATTACCATTTGAAATGTTTCCTCTCGTCGTTCTGCTGCAAGAGAGAAAATGACATGCAAAATTTATTTCAGCAATTTCAAAATAATTCTTGTTATGCTAAAAAACAGGATATTGAAGGAAAGGTACCTTGTTTCCATTCCAAAATTCCACTTAACTACTCAGAAGATTCCCACACTACATCCTTTGCAACTCATGCAAAAAGAATATTATTTCCACTATTAATTGGATTAGGCTCCTGCTTAGTAAGAACGAATTTTCTCACTTCTTTGAGAAATGAATATGAGAAACTTGGTGATAGTGATACCATTCCAAGTTACTGAAGATTGCTGCCTATAACATGAATTATTAGCTATAGATCAATTGCTCAGATATTGAAAGCATGGTAGGTTTTTTTTTTATAGCTTTAAAAAAAATGAAATGCTGTAAGCAATAGTTGGGGAAAATAGTTTTGGTATAAATTCAGAAAAAGCTGGAGTAACATTATTTAGAAGTCTGAAAAAAGATAAAAAATACAATAGTAATGAAAATAACTATGTTCTACTCACTTTGTTTTGAGTGCGAAGAGGAATAATTGTTTAGTTTAGTCTCCTAACAATATGCTGGAGATGACTTTTCCTTTAGAAAAAGTGATTTTTGAAATTATGATAAAGCTTGAGCAAGAAAAGACCAAACAAAACAAGCCGTTACGTATTTCCCTTTTGAGGTCTAAGGTGGATTTCTATTATTCCCATGAATTCTGCATTAGCTAAGGTAATTGGACAATAGGGAAGGAGAATACCCTAGTAACTGTGTAGAAATTCACTGCTTGTCTATTAGGATTAATCTTCAGAAAGATATATTTCATTGTCAGGATTCCTAACGCAGGTGCTTCTGTTGCATCTTTGGTCAAAGTATAGTCATCCAATCAGAAGGAGATTTCCCTTAAGGTTCAGTGGAATCAAAAAAATATAATCTTTGATAGAGAATTTTGTAGTGTCACATGCAGTTAGGCAGACCTGCCGCATCATTTTAAAAAGCTATAGGAGCTTGGTTCAACAAATTTGAAAGTGTGCAGAAGATTAATTGTTTAGAACTGTATTGAGGTACAATGTAGTATCTAGCCCCATCTTTTATGTTCAGTGCTGAAGGGATGCACTGAAAGTATCTGCTAAGGTTATGTATGCAAATACAGTGTTAAAATACACCTGTGACTACATCCATGGACAATAGATGGCCATGATAAGCAGCTGCTAAAATTCAGCAAAATTTTGTAGAGTGAGATTATTTGGGAAAACATTTGAAAAAGTTGTAACTGAGCATGCGGAAAAAGAAAAGCATGTTATATCATTGACAGAACTCTACAGGAAAGTGAGTAAAGATCTTTCCTCTATGCTAGCAAAAATACTTCAGCAAGAAAATCTGGTATGGAAGAAATAGATCATGGAATGGAAGAGGTAAATCGGCAAATCCAGTCCTCTTCAGTGTTAGATCAGTTTACACTGTCAGAATCTTTCTCTCCAGTGAGGAGGGAGGAGATCAACATTGGGGAAGATGGTTGCATTTTCAGCACCAACAAGTGAATGGGTTTGCTAGTAGCGCTGGGTACAAAAATGTTCTGTAAATTGCTTGAATGCGAAAAATCTACTTGCTTTGGCCATGTTCAATTCTCTTTTGTGTTCACTTTTCACAGACCTCTGAATGATTAAGGTTATGCTTGCAGCAAACTAATTTCCAATTTACGTGCAGGATTAACATAAAATGTATTTAAGCAAACCAAGAAAGAAGCTGAATGAATGTCTGAACACACCTTTGCAGCTATGGCTGCATATGCATTTTGTGTGTGTGTGCGTTCTTTAATTTTAACACAAACTGTGGTCTTGACAGAAACCTGCATACTGGTAAATATAATACATTGGGACTATGTAATACAGGATGGGAAACTTTTTAACACAGAAGGGGGAACAGGTTTCCCAAAATTCCTCATCAGACTCCTGGCACAGAAACAATTCAACCAGTCAGACAATGCAATAAAGAAAATTTTAAGTTAAAACTCTACACCCAACCAATAAATCTCACCATAGCCTATTTTGTTTCGTTAGGAACAATGCCTCTGGCAAGGCATGGATGGCCCAGGGGAAAAAAAAGCTTTAAATATTTTTATAAACAAGATTAGGACAGTTCTGTTCACTTTCTCTTAAATGCTACAGGGATTCAAAATCTCAGTGACTTTTCCCCCTCCCTTCCCTCCACCCAGCTCTCTACCTGACAAGAGTTATGATCATCCAAGTAATGAACAAAAACAGTACCTTGTGACTTCTGGCTAATCCCAACTAATTAACACATCTCAAATGTTAACATACAACTGGCCCAGACCAGTGGTTCATCTAGCCCAGTATCCTATTTGTGACAATGGCCAGTATCCTTGTTTTAAGAAGGTGCAAGAAACCCCATTGCAGATGGTTATGGAAGGGGAGGTTTCTTCCTACCTCTTGTTGCTTAGTGGTTGGTTTATGCCCTGAGGTGTAAACGTTTAGATCTATTCTAAAAGGTTTTAGCTTATCTGTGGATGTTCTTCTTATCCCTATAAATGCCTAATCCTTTTTATGAATCCTACTGAGCTCTTTATCTCAGTGATAACTTGTGGCACTGCATTCCGTAGGTTAATTTTTCATTGTGTAAAAAATATTTCCTCTTACCTGTTTTAGATTTGTTGCATGTCAGTTGCATTGATTGTCCCCTTGTTCTCTCAGAGAGTAGTAAAAAGGAGAGCTCAGTTTACCCCTTCTATAGCATTCATTATTTTGTATATCTGTCATCCCTGCTTATTTTTTTTTCCTGAACAGTTCCAAGTCATTTCAGTGTTTCCTAATATGGAAGTTTCTTTTCAGGTCTCTAATCAGTGTTGTCACCCATCCCTGAATCCCTGGAATACTGAATATCTAACACTCTGTAAGTGATTCACAGAGCATCAGAAAAAGTTAATAAAGTATGAATAACTGAAAGATCAGAATCTGCTGATGGACATTCTCTGAGTGGAAAAGGAGTCTAAAATTTGTCACATCATTGATTGTGAATGGAGCCCTATTTGGCAGTCATTCTTACTGTTTGTTTTGTGTCGTCTGCTCGTGCTACTGATATATTGTCTGTTGGATACTTTTATAGGCACATTAACCATACTTGACATGAACAGGGAGCCTCAAAGATTTTCCGTGGCAAAATTTCCAAATGTAGTGTGTGAAGTTTTTAATGTTTCTTCTGGAGGAATGAAGTGAGAAATCAGAAGTGTGGTTGGCTACAAAATCAGAAGTGGGTGTAGGCTTTGGAAAAATAAGAGAAAAGCTTTAAATTGGATTTGAAGCTAGATATAAAAGGATAACAGATACAGTCTTGGGGCCACATTCTGGGTCCTGCTTTGGCCTGTTTACATGTTCCGCTGGCATAAGGTGGCCATAAGAAAGCTGAAAAGAGCCCTTTGGAGAATACATCAAGGCTGAGGGATGGTGCTAGGCTGAAGTAGGGAGATGGACACTGCCCTCCTGTGCACACCCCAGATTACAGGAATGGGGGGCAGGGACAGGGATAGGAGGGACTATATTGGAAGTGGGCCATGGTCAGACCAATGTGTTTTGGCTACTCGAGTGTGCAAATCCTCATCTGGCTACCTGTGGGCTGCCCTGTGAAGTAGAACAGTACCCAGGGCCATGCCAGCCTCCAGAGCAGCTCAGGAGTAGGGGGAGACAAAGATGCCATTCTTCCACTTCTCCTGGGCTGTACCTTCTGTGCTGAACCAAGCTTTTCCTGGATTATAGAATATGGTCTCTTGAGATTTGAAGTTGGGTTAGGGGAACATCAGAAAAGTGGATTGCAATTTTGGATGTATGAATAGCATGCTGATGATGATTGTTTACTCAGTGTGGAAACAAACTCCACTTAAACAGAAACAAGCTCATTCACAGATGTACAATAAACTTTTAATAAGCTGTAATGTCATGAATGCATTGCTTATAGGGTAAAGACAAATATATATTTTCTGTGCATCAGTCAGGATGCAGATTGTAATATGATACAATGAAAATGTGACACACTGGTGCGGTCAAGTATCAGAACTTTGTTTGGGAGAATTAACCAATGTTTTTTGTTTCCGATTTAAAAAAAAATAACTTGGTCACTGGAGCAGAGTAGAGTGACAGGATAATAGTATTCCACTTTGAAAATGAATCTCTGCCAAACCACAATGTTTATTTTCTATGTATGCCTTATATATCCCTGATCATTTTATAGTGCCACAGGATACCATTATTATATTACAGTTTGGGGCTTGGGTTGTTTTTTGGCATTTTTCTTAATTTTATAACTCCAAAAAATTCTCATCAGTGAAGTAGTAGAAAAACTTTTGAAATTATAAACAGTAAAGATTAAATAAACATCTTTAAAAGAATTTGGATAAAACTGCAACCAAGAATTGAATTCCTGTCTTTTTTTTTTTTTTTTTTTTTTTTTTTTTAAATTAGCTGCTTACCCATTCATAATAAAAAATGTACAGGAGAAAACATTGCCCTTTGGTAACAGAGCTGAAGACATCACATGTTTTATCTAGTGAACATCCTACCCTAATGATTTTGATGTAAAGCACTGCATTGTTTAATATGAAAGTAATAGCTTTATCTTAATGCTTCCTAAATCATGAAGTTAACTTGATATGAATGAGTGAATTCTTGTTTTAGGATGATCAAATTAGTTTAGTGTCCCTTTTTAGATACCAATGTATGCTGAACTCCCAGCAGGGAATTCAAGGATTGTAAATTCCAAAGGCAAGAATGGGTCAGGGCAGAATGGAATGGGTACCTTTCAGCCTGGTCCTACTACAGGTATCTACGCTGTCTCAACTATTATTATTTAGCCACAAATAAACACAACGGAGTTTTTGGGACACATTTTTTATTATTCTGTGGCTGGAGGGTGGTATTTAAAAATAACAAAACCAACAAGTGAACTCTTATACATAATTATTTAAAATGGTTCAACCACCTTGATTGTTCCCTTATTCTGAAATCCTTACTGAGACAAAACTCCTACAAAAGTGGGATTCAGTGGGAGCATTGGCTGGCTATTTCTTCGAAGGATTGCATCAAATCTTCCTGCTCACTGCATTCCTCCTGCCCCTGTATCTCCAAGCTCTCTAGCAGGTTCATGCTTTGTAAAGCACTATTGCTCAGGCAGTGGGCCTCCTACACTTCTCAACCATGATTGTTCCATGTAAGAAAGTGCATGGATTGTACCAGAGCAAGTGAGCGTCATTGTCACTTCATATGTCAGCCAAAAGATACTCCATTCCCCCATGATGGCTAGGCTGATGACTATAAAAGCTTACTGATGTCCTGAATGTGATCCCAGAGCACTTTTCTGTGCCTCTTTTTATATCTTTTCCCACATCAGTTTCCTCTCTCGTTTATATTTGGGATCCCACATTATCTGTTAACTGATCAATTTATTTTTGAATCTCTGAATGGTCAACCATTTTATCAACTACCAATTTTTTTTATGGACACCTTGAAACTGATGATCCATTTGGGGAGACTCAAATTATGTGACCATCACATTAAGAATTGTAGATTTCCTACGGTATAGACTCTGTTATTACAAGTGCACCCTCTACTGTTGTCTCTTCTTTATGTTCTGATGTCTTTCTCTCCCTCCTTGCTTGGCCCTCCCCTATTCAATTGTCTGCCCCTTCTTTGTCTTTTCACTGTTTCTCCCTGTACGCTTCAGTTTGATTTTTTTTTAAAATACTTCACATAGGAAAATTATCCTTCTCTTCATATGTATAATTTTTATATAGAACTGTAGCTTAGCTTTCCTATATAAAAGATAGTGGGGTGATATTCAGCTTAGTAGAGCTATATTGGGGCTGAAATTGGCCCAGTTTTCTTCATTTATTTTTTTTTTGTTATTGAAGTCACTTTCAGAAAGCCACATTGCTTATTTCCTTTATTCACTGACTCCTCTCTCTCACCCTCAGCATCATCTAGTCATTGCTGGTCCATGAGACTTAGCCTGACTCTTACAAGCTCACACACTGTTGTATCTCTGTGATGCAGCCTTCCTCAGGTTGTTTTGGAGTGAGGTAAGGATTGTGTCATGGATTAGGTTTGTGTCTTAAACGTTCTCTTGTTAGCCCAGGGATTTAGTTCAGTTTTGCACATGCCCTCCAATCCTCCACCCCCCTACCCCAAGGGGGGAGCTTATTTTTTGGAGGAGGAGCAGAAATGTAGACCCAGCAATTGCTCTAGGCTCAGATTCTCATCTACTGGGAATAAAAGTAGATGACAGGAGCACACTAGGTTTGACTCCCTGACAGGCTACCCCCTCCCCCAGGTCGGCCTGCGATTGACACTTTGAGGCTTCCCTATCGGGAGTAAAGACAAGACTCACTCCCTATCAGCTGTACATAGGTTTTAAGAAGGTCTGTTTAGCATGGTACTGAAAATAAAGTTCTAGTGATACTCCAACATACCATTGAGAAGTTTTGTATTATCACTTTCTAACTCAACAGTAACATCTATTAGGGAGAGATCATCACAATTAAAGGGCGTAAAATTAGCAAACATATTTCATAGAAATGCTTTGTCTCTGTATTAGGACATGTTGCTCATCTGTTAGATTTTTATTTCAACTGCTGATACAATGTTTTTTCACAAATGTCACACTCCCCTACCACATAAGGAAATTATGAGAAGACTTGAGCAATCCGCTAACGTCTTAATGCTGTATGCTCCTTCAGAGAAGGAGAGGATTTCTTGTGGAAATACTACATCTGGATGAAGCTTTTTAATAAAACCCAAACATTTTCTAAAGGCTATTTAGCTCTCTTGCATTCCAAGAAATTACATTGAAAAACTTATTTATACTACAGTGAATTCAAGTCAAACAAGTTGAATAAGGAAAAGGTGGCAGTTAATGAGAACCAGCAGGGCCTTTGAGCAGAATGCATAATAGTGTAATAAGGCTGGATAAACACCTCAACTCTCCCAGTATCTCTGAGAAGAGAAAGCAAATGTAAGTAATTGAACATATTCCTGCAGTTTTCCTCATTCCACTGTCCAAGTTGCTCTATAAGAAATTTAAACAAAATAGATCAAAATAGATTTGTTGTAAACATTATAAGGACCAAAATAAAGGCTCTAGATGTACTAGGAAGCTTTGTTCAAGTTTCAGACCAAAAGATCTATGGGCTGTTTCTATCACTGAGGTTAAAAAAAAAAAAAAAATCCTTATAATCAAGGCCATGAGTCAGCAAGATATTTAAATATATGACTTCATTGGGATTACTCACATGCTTTAAGCACATGATGATTTTCAGTACTTTGTTGAATTGAGACCTTAGTCTTGCTCTTACGAATTTTCCATTGATCTCGATAATTCTTTGATCAGGAGCTGTTCTCCAGATCCCCTTATTTATCTGTTATTGCTGAAATGCCTTATTTTCTTTCTTTGCAATTACTGATGTTTCCTAATCGTCTTTTCTTTTATGCATCAGCAATCCATATTTCAAACTGAACAGTATTCAAGCAATGGGATATATTTATCTCTGATGTAACATGATTAGTTGTAGTGCAGTTAAGACAGGGATGAATTTTTGTAAGGTCTTCTATATTTTTAGTTCAATTTTAGTTTAGTTTAAATTGTGGGGAACTAGATGACATGGGATTGGTAATGTGATATGGAGTCTTTCACTTCTAGGGACCCAGCTTTTTAGATATGTAGGCATTCAGCATTGCAAAGGCCTAGGTGACTGAGATGGTTAAATCCCATTTTAGATGGTTAAATCTTGGGGGCACTGAGGAGCTTAAGTATTACTGAAAGTCAATGACACCTTGAAATGCTGAATAGACCAACACCTAATTATCTTTAAAAATCTGGGCCTAGGTCAGTAGGGTGAATCCAGTTCATGTCCAAACAAAAGTTCTTAAAATCTGATTATATTCACTCCATTTATATGAACAATGGTTCAGTGAGTGACAGAGTTTTAAAAGTGAAAGAGGCAATTTTGAATTGGATTTGGAGGAGGACAGCAAGCCAGTAAAGGTGATGGTGTCTGGGCTTGGTGTATTCTTACTTTTGGAAGTGGAAAAAATAGTTGCTAGAGCATTTTGGAATACAGAATTTTAGATTATTGCAATTAACTTTTAATAGTTTTGCTAAATCTTCATATCTAAATGGGAAAAAGTAAGGCACAATTAGCAGAGGCACAATTTTGTTTGTTCTTTATCCCCATGAAAAATATCAAGTAAAGGTGCAAGTTTACATTACTTGACATTGTACTGTACCCTAGTAATTTACAATCAGTCCCCATAGGTTCCTTTTTGTTCTCACTGTGTTCATACTCTTCTTTTTTTTCAGTCAGTTTGAATAAAAACAGTTAACTCGTTATGAGTTCTTCCTCCAAGTTCTTCATGATGACACTCTCCATTCTTCGGGTCATAAAAAAGACCGTATTTCAAGCTGTGCACAAAGCAAGGGCAGACTATCCAGGAAGGCTTTGCTTTTCTCAGACTTAAACCTCCTCTCCTGGTGTTGCCCCAAATTTTTTTTCTGATGCTAGGAACAAGTTTGGTTTACACAGTGCTAGACTCCTGTCTGCTAAATTATACCTGTGCGTTTATATGGGAAAGTTCTAAAGACTGGCAGAATTTTCCTAATACAAGAAGGACTCTGTTTCTGAAAATAGGTTTGTCCTCCTTTCTCTTCTTTTGTATTATAGCCTATTGTATTCCTGAAAAAGGTAAGACCTTGCAGCTTTATCATCATTGACAAGAATTTGCACCTTGCTAGTTGGCAATTCCCTGAAATTAACTGTATGGGGTAGAAAAAGTTTTACAGTATTGAGGATAAAATAATTTGTCCCTAAAATTTCTAAAATTGTATATTTAAGATTTAGAAGAACAAGAAATGGTATAGGCTAAATCCGAATAATTCTGTCTTGTTGCCAATTCAGAAATGTGACTCCCACTATTTTAGTCACATGGAGTTCTTGCTGGGCCTAGGAGGCACCATGATCAAGGGCAAACAAAATAATCAGTCACTTATTTTATTATTAAAGAAAGGAAAATAAAAAACAAGCAGTAAACAATGATTACTTGAATTCCAATCTTCTGTTACAATCTTTTCTGTATGTCTGAATTGTTCTCAGCAGAAATTGATGCTTAAAATTGGGTTCCCCTCTGGTTGGGACGTTCTGCTCTAGGTGACTTAAAACCAAGAATACTATTCTCGGAATCAGGAGGGTGTCCTTTCTTAGTGTCTTAGTTACCCATCTATATACTGTTTTAGTTAAAATAATTTCATTTAAGTGTTGGTGATTGGTGTTTGGTTGATCATGGATAACATAAACAGTTTATTAATGAGCAGAGAGGTAAGTTATCTTTAGTAAGTCATATGAAGGCCATTACTTACTCCATTCAAGGAGTGGAATGGAGACAGGCAAAATAATGAATATGAGGAATCTTACATTCAAGTTAAATTCGACTATGTTCCTCTGTTTACCAAGGTTAGTTTTATGTCCTTGCCAGGAATACATACTCTACACAAGATGGTACTTAACAGGAGAAGCTGTTAATACCGTATTAACAATAGTTGCAATATGCTATTAAAATCATTTAGAGACAAATTTAAATCTAAACCCTTGGTTTTACTTTTGAAAATTCCATCTTGCCAATGTTGCTAAAGTCTACGTGATATGTTGCAGAAGCAGTGTGGGGCTGGAAGGTTTTCTTGATGCTGCCTTGTGGCCAGAAGCGACAGGTGGAGGGGGTGTGTGATTGGAACGTTCTGTGGGGGGAGTGATGATGCCAGCCTTGGGTGTCAGGGCTTGGGTAGGGAGCACCAACTCTACACCCTGACTCTCCTCAGCGGCGAGCCCTGTTTGCTGGTTTATCCTGAGTCTGGCAAATCCTGAGCTCTGAAAGCTGGACTCCATCCTGGTTATTAGTGGCAAACTGTGCAGCACCCCCAGTCTGCCTCCTCCAGGTGCAGTGCCTGCCTACCTCCCCTCGCTGGGAGAGGAGTGGCGCCAGTAGGTGGAGGCTGGCAGCACACGTGCGGAAATGCTGCCTGCAGGCACGTGTCAGGCTTTTGCGACATCTGTGCTTTCCTAAACTTGATCATAGTTTCTCTGCTCGATGCAGTGTGTGGTCATCACTGGGGAGGGGTTTGCGATGCAGCACATGAGTTGCTGTGGGGCTGGGAGAGGAGGCGTCATGGGGAGCAAAGGTGGGAGGGGGAGAGAGCGAGGCCTCACCAGGGGCACTAGAGAGTGAGGGGGAGAGCAGGGCAAATGGGCAGCAACATGCCCACCCCTCCCACGTGCAGTCAGTCACCATTGCCCCCCACCGTGCAGAGGCAACGTGTGAGGTGGTCACGTGCCCCTTGCCCTCCCAATCTTTAAATTGTG
This sequence comes from Emydura macquarii macquarii, assembly GCF_026122565.2. Taxonomy (NCBI): domain Eukaryota; kingdom Metazoa; phylum Chordata; order Testudines; family Chelidae; genus Emydura; species Emydura macquarii. Next base: position 11,290,052 of record NW_027131105.1, on the reverse strand, counting down.
CCCACTATCACCAGTTACGCATCAGCTCTGAATGTGGCTTTTGTTCTTTTTAGTTGTCTCGTTGCTGCTGTTTGCTTGCTTGTAGGGATGAAATGAACAGGTGAGGCTGAGGGCATGACTGGAGAAGTGTTTAGGACCATAAGTGTAAGAGTGTAATAAAAGTAGTGCAAAAGTAACCAAGAGAGCATATAAGCCCAAGGGGCATCTCTCAGTTGAGAGGAATGTACTCTTCTTCTTTTCCATATTCTCCTTGATGGTATATTCTCCCTGATGGTGAACACTGCCCCTTTGCTGTCCCCTGCTGGGGCTTTGCTGGATTCATATATCAGCTGCTGTCAACTTTTACTGGCTCAATTCCTTCATGGCATGATCTTGATAGTATCTTCACCTCATGAATATGCTGCTGTTAATGTATATGCAGCAGGTTTGTATTTTTCAACTTTATGATTATATGCTTTCGTGTTTGTGGCAGGAAATTCTAAGAACATCTTTGAAAATAGAGTTTTAACTGCTTCTTTTCCTCTGTTAATTTTCTGAAATATTTCTTAGTCCTGTCAAGGTTTAATAGGAGTTGAAATTCTGTTTCAAATGAGCCCAAACACTCCTATTTCCTATCTATATGTCTTGAAGCTCTTAAAATAGTCTTTTTAATTTAAATGATTGTTAAAGAGAGAGGTTTTTAAATTTTAAATGGTCATCAACAAAGGCATTATTTTTTCTTAACAATCTTTGGAGAGTTTTTCTTGTCTTCCTGTGTTTTGGTAAAGAGTTATTTAAGCATTGCCAGATAACTGTGAGAAAGATAGGTTATATAACGCACATTAGTTAAGTACCAGTTACCTCTACTAGGTTTCTCACTGTTCTTTGGATCTGTATTCCTTACCTCAAGTACAGATTGGAGAATTATTATAAATTTGAGTTTTATTAGCTAAAACAGCTTTTAAAGCAAATAATTACAGAAAGCAAAATAAAGGTGGTTAGATGATAGTATTCACAATGTCAGATTGAACTCCATATGGGATGCTACAATGTTCAAGACATAATAATTCAGGTCAATTAATTCAAGGTCGTATCACAATCTTATAACAAAGGTAAACTTGTATTTCGTTCTATACTAGTCTGAACAGCTGCCACTTACATGTGCAAGACTATCACATTAAACTCAAAACAAAATATGCAAGTAATAACTTCAGTGTTATTCTGACTTCTCAGGTTTTTACCAGTACTCTAAACTCTATGCCACTTTAACCAAAGGGTCAAAAAGTAGTACTAGTCAATTAAAAGCTTCTTCCTCTTTTTGTCTAAGAAGCAGTCAGGTCTGTGGACCACAATGGGTTTTTTTCTTTTTTCGGGTGAAGTCTTTGACACACTCAGGTTTCTCATAGTAACTTTTGCCATAGCAGAGCACAGGTTTCCTATTGCAGCACTACTATGCTTAATTAAATGAGTTTCTGCAGCTTTAACATTCACAATTATTTATTGATTTAGAGTAACTTCTAGACAACTAAGCCGAAACTTGTTATTAAAACACAAGTCCACATTGTACATGTTAGTTGTTCATTAACTCAAGTACATACTTCTGAGAAGCATTTAGCTTGACATAACCAAGTTGTCACTTGGATAAGCAATCCATCTATAAAAGTCCTTCATACTAGTTCCAACTAACCAGTAAAATGGTCAGTTTTTCCAGCTCAGCTTCACGGTTGCAATGACTGGTTTCTCAAGATAGATAGGGAGCTCATTCAGGTGATTCACTTAAGATGTTATGACAGCTGTACTATTTTATTCTTTCTGGATTTCACAGCAGCCTCCTTAGATAGGAGTTCAAAAGACAGAACTAACAAGGTGGCTAGTTGAACCATTCAAGGGGTAGTCTTGCTGTCCTTTGTCTCTGCAGATGTTTAGGCTTCAGGGAGCAAGGTGTTGAACAACTCCCAGTTCAAAGTGTAGATATACTCTTAGTTGCTCAACCTCCACCTCCTCTGTGTGAAACACAGAAGCAGCGTATTCTGTTTGATCTTAAGATTTAGGTCTAAGGTATACCAAATATTCTGGTGCATGTCTATAATTTTAATGAGCTCCACATTTTTCTTTATCATTACTACATAACTAATATCTTCCCAATTAATGTAAAAATATACTCAAATGACTTCTTATATTAGTAACCAGTTATAGCATCAATTGACCTTTCTATATGGTCACATATGTAAAAAGCTTGCTGTTTGCCTCTAAATAGAAACCTTAGGTAAAGTATTGGCAAGTACACATATCCGAAATAGCTTATACCCCCATAAGCACTGAGTAACAACAAAGGTTTTCATTTTTAAGTGGAAACATGAGTTAAATGTTCTATATCTCAACTGTCTCAGTTCAGGGCAACTGCTCCTGTATTTCCTCCCCATGGTCCAGCAAGGGCACCCCACTCTAGGCTTCTGGTTCCCTAGCCATTGCCTTTTTTGGCTGGAAACACACGTGTCTCTCTTCTGACCAGGGTATTTCCACTCTGAACAGTTTCCTGACTCAACTGTGATCTCCCCAGCAAAAGACATACTGCTGAAGTAGGCCTGTTTTGCTTCTCTCCTCAGAGACTTTACACAGTATAATTGACACAGTTCAGTGTGGCGCTTACACTGGTTCTGGACTGAAGAGACAGAAGACACTTGGTGCCTACATCTGATAGTGTTAGTGACCGCCAACAGACTGCATTGGCACAGGCACAGGTACTGGCACCAACAACAGAAGCATTACCAGTGTTGGCTGACCTGATGTTAGAGGAAGGTGCTACATCTCCAGTACCATCCTTGGCTTCAATGGCATTACACTCAGCACCAGTACACTTCTCCGATCTCTCAGTACTGATGTCACCTCGAAGAGCAGCACTGGAGAAAGTTTACTCTTCTTCTTGCTCACTGGGATCCATCTTCTCCATGCTGTCCAGTAGGGAATCTTCTCCCCTCCATGCATATGTCAGGAGAGGCTTTCTCTCTCCAAACCAATGACACTCACTTTCAAAGTTCCAACTCATCCACTTCAGGTATGACAATGGCCTAACCAGCCTTGTCCCTACAATGCTCCACCATGGTCCTATTTGACATACTGGAGACTTCAATCTAGAGCATCTAGGATCTGATCTCCCTCAAACCAGTCAAGAAGATTCGGAAGGTCACATTCCATTTAATCAATTTTCAGACCCCTGACAGGAACAGCAAGAACATATGCAGGTGAAGAACAGGCAGGTTCTTGGGCTACTTGACCAATGTCCTTAATCCTCTCCCAGAGATCTGTCACTGTCTTCTAACGAGTCTTCTAACGAGGCACTCTCCAGCTACTGTCCAATATCACTGATATCCTTGAAATAGAGATCTCAGTATTGCAGGAAAAAACTGACTAGTTATTTGACAGTCTACATTCTTTCACTTCTTTTAGAATAGCATTACCAATTAACGGTAAAATTAATGGTAAAATGGATACAACTCTCTGGTAGACACCAGCAACATTACCCCCAGCTGGTAAAACAGTGGGGAGAAGGGGAAGCATCATGTACCTCAAAAGGTATAGCTCCATTCTTGAGCTCAGAAGACTGAACAAATATCTGACACCTCAGATTCAGGATGGTAACATTAGCCTCCATCAGTCCTTCTTTTTGGGTTCAGAATTGGTTTGTGGCTCTTGACCACCAAGAGCATGCTTCTGTTTCCCTCTGGCCCACAGGAAGGTAGCTGCAATTTAAAGTAGGATCTAGACATTACTAATAGAAAGTGCTACCATTTGGTCTCTCCATATCACTGAGACTTCACAAAATATCCAGCAACTGTGGTGGTACTTCTAACAAGACATGGCATTCATATCTGTCCCTACTTAGATAAATGACTGTTTTAAAGTGAGGTCCCATCAAGAAGGCACAACGGTCCTGGGCCTCATAGGTTGAGTAGATTTATTTTTTTTTATAATTCTCTATCACAGATGAATTCATAGGACCCACTACTTGACTCCAAATTAGCCAAAGCATTTCTTCCTGAGGACAGATTTCATTCTCTCTCCAGGTTATTTATCATTAGTATCAAAATGAATCCGTCAATCATAGTAAGAATGTGCTTCAAACTTCTAGGCCACATGTCAGTGAACACGTGTGACACTGCTAGCCAGATTTCACTTATATCCTTTACAAGGCTGGCTGTGATCCATGTATCACCCTGTGAGACATCAAATAAACATGAATGTTGTGGTCCAAGCTTGCATTCTGTCATCACTGAAGAATATTTGAAAGGAGGTACCTTTCTCCACACCACCTCCTACAAAGACATTGATCACTGGTGCATCAGAAAAAGGGTGGGGTATACACCTTGGACCATTTTCAGATAAAAAGAACTTTTGGTTCCAAAAGGACACGACTCTACAATTAAACATACCAGCCCCACGGAACTCCCCTTTGAGCCCCTCTGAATGCAATTTACACTACCTTACTTCGAGACGTCCTTCTTGGTCTCCATTACATCAGCCTGAAGGACCAGCAAATTCTGTAACAAAAGGATCAGTGTAAAGTTTTCTAAGAACAAAAGTGCTAGTAAGTTCTGTATTCCACAGAACACATGTGATTGATAAGCTCATTAACAAGCAGTTATGAAAAATAGTGTTGTATACCTAAATGATGGACTGTGATGGAAGCAGAGGCTGCTTTCTAACTGCACATGAATTCATCAGTGTTCTGTCTGGTAGTTGATTTTATTTTGTTGAGCATTAGCTGATTTACCTTTTGATAGAGCAATAAAAAGAGTTGTGAAAAGAGAAGATTTAGCATTGTTAAAAAATACAATAGAAACTCTTTTTTTATAAGGCATGAAGGGTGTAAAGTATAATCACTCCTTGGTTTTAGCCCAGAGGTTCCCAAACTTTTCTTATTGCATACCTACTTCCAGATCTACCAGCTGCCCATGTACCCCTCCTCTTCTCATCACTGATACTTTGTGTGTTCTTCTTAACACTACCTGTCTTTACCCATGTGTCCATATTTCACTGTTATGTACAGATATAGCTATAGTGTGACACACACAATCAAAACCCCTGCCCCCCCTCCCTCCAGTGCATCCACCCTCTCTCTCCCGGTCTAACTGAGCTCAGAAGTTAGTTGAACAGTTGCTGGGAAACTGAACCCATGCTATATGGTGATTGAAGGTGAAGGCTCTGTACGTCAGCATTTTTGTGTATCAGTGTTCTCATCGTTACGTCTTGAAGTAAATTAACTACTGTATTTTATATAACAAATTCCCATAATTTTAAACTTTTTTGTCTGAGTAGCCTATTATGAAAAGGCTATAAAACGCATCATTACATAATTTCTCCTGTGTATCCCTCAGACATATCTCATGTACCACAGTTTGGGTACCCCTGTTTTAGCCAGTTGGATCATCTTCAAAGCCCCTTCAGGTCATCTGCAGAATGCTTGATTACAGTGTGATAAAGTCATGCCAGAGGGCCTCAAAAGGGCATACCAGGGCTAGTATTTAAGCCCAAGAATGCCAAAAGCCTTTGTTTCTGCAAGAGATGATTGCAGGGTAATTAGAGACATCTGGACCCAATGAAGGGCTAGTCCAGGTGTACTTAAACCCTGCCTTCCCTAAAGGGAGGGGGGAAGCACAGGAGAAAGAAGCTGCCAGAAGGCTTGTGGCAGCTGGAGGAGAAACTTCCCCCAGGCGAGGAGACGGTGCTTCTCTGCAGCCTGAGGGCAGAGAAGGAGACAACCCTTGGCCCCAGCCGGCAGGAGGGAGCCACAGTAAGGTACCTCCCCTCGCCCTGGGGGCACACTGAGGGTAAAGGACAAAAGACTTGTTCAGCCTGGGGAGACGGGGTAACCAGTGACTCCTTGGCCCATGACAAGGGGTAGAAGTGTGAGACACACTAGGGTGAAGCTGGCTGTTGGCCACAACAGACAGAAGCTATGTTTAATTAGTAGAATACAAACAGGTCAATAACTATATATCACACACATTTTATCTATTGTGTTAATAGAATCATAGAAGATTAGGGTTGGAAGGGACCTCAGGAGGTCATCAACCCCAACTAAATCATCCCAGCCAGGGTTTTGTCAAGCCAGGCCTTAAAAACGTCGAAGGATGGATCTTCCACCACCTCCCTTTGTTACCCATTCCAGTGCTTCACTGCAATCTTAGTGAAAAAGTTTTTCCTAATATTCAACCTAGACCTCCCCATTGCAATTTGAGTCTGTTGCTTCTTGTTCTGTCATCTGTCACCATTGAGAACAGCCTAGCTCCATCCTTTTTGGAACCCTCCTTCTGGTAGTTGAAGGCTGCTATCAAATCCCCCCTCACTCTTCGCTTCTGCAGACTAAATAAGCCCAGTTCCCTCAGCCTTTCCTCATAAGTCATGTGCCTTAGTCCCCTAATCGTTTTTGTTGCCCTCTGCTCTACTCTTTCCAATTTGTCCACATCCTTTCGGTAGTGGGTACCCAAAACTAGACACAATACTCCAGATGTGACCTCACTGGTGCCGAATAGAGGGGGATAATCACTTCCCTCAATCTGCTGGCAATTCTCCTACTAATCCAGCCTAATATGCCATTAGCCTTCTTGGCAACCAGGGCACACTGTTAACTCGTATCCAGCTTCTTGTCCACTGTAATCCCCTGGTCCTTTTCTGCAAAACTTAGCCATTTGGTCCCCAGTTTGTAGCAGTGCATGGAATTTTTCCATCCTAAGTGCAGGACTTTGCACTTGTCCTTGTTAAACCCCATCAGATTTCTTTTGGCCCAATCCTCCAATTTTTCTAGGTCACTCTGTATTCTCTCTCTACCTTCCAGCATATCTACCACTCCCCCAGTTTAATGTCATCCACGAACTTGCTGAGCATGCAATCCACCCCATCATCTAGATTGTTAATGAAGATGTTGAACAGAAGCAGCCTCAAGGCTGACCCCTGGGGCACTCCGCTTGATACCGGTTGCCAGCTAGACATTGACTCATTGATCACTACTTGTTGAGCCCGATGATCTAGCCAGCTTTTTATCCACCTTGTCCATTCATCCAAGCCATTCTTCTGTAACTTGCTGGCAAGAATACTGTGAGCGACCGTATCAAAAGCTTTGCTAATATAAAGATATATCACATCCCCATGTCCACAGAGCTAGTCATCTCCTCATAGAAGGCAATCAGGTTGGTCAGGCATAACTTGCCCTTGATGAATCCATGCTGACTGTTCCTGATCACCTTCCTCTCCTCCAAGTGCTTCAAAATGGATTCCTTGAGGACATGCTCCTTTATTTTTCTGGGGACTGAGGTAAGACTGACTGATCTGTGGTTCCCCGGATCCTCTTCCTTCCCTTTTTAAAAGATGGGTGTGATATTTGCCTTTTTCCAATCATCCGGGACCTCCCCCGTTTGCCACAGTTTTTCAAAGATAATGGTCAATGGCTTTGCAATCACATCAGCCAACTCCCTCAGCACCCTCGAGTGCATTGCATCTGGCCACATGGACTTGTGCATGTCCAGCTATTTTAAATAGTCCTGAACCTATTCTTTCACCACTGAGGACTGCTTACCTCCTCCCCATACTGTGCTGCCCAGTGCAGTAGTCTGGGAGTCTGCTTCCTTTACAGGTGTGGTGGGCCCATGGCAATCCCTAGACCCTACATTGTGGAATATTAACATCTGCCACACACACACGTCTTGGACGCTTCACTATAGCTTCTCCAGTTGGGCCAACTGGCCTTGTTTAATATGTTTTTTCTAATCTCATAGCTCTGTTCTATGTTGGTTTTTATATTGTGCTCATCACTGTAGTATCTGAGCATCTTATAGTAGCGCATTAAGTGATGTGACTACACTTGTCATGTTGTCTGTTCTCTCCATCCCCTCCCCAGAGGGAGAAGTATGTGCAGTGGAGTGTCTTGTCTTGGTGGGTTGCTATGTATTTGTATTAAAGAAGGCCTGGTCAAAATGTAATTTGCACATGGAGTGGAGATTGGTACTGATCCCCCCTTCTAACTTCTAATTTGGTGACCAAGTTCTAGTCACTTTCAAAACTTACTATTTTATAAATCTATATGAACCTTAAATAACTATGTTAGGGTTAAGATATGGCTTTTTCACTGAGTTCTACTTGAGAGTGGCTAGAGTAAAGAAGAGCTGTACAAATTGAACAGAAGTAGTTTGAGATTTTCTGAATGAATGCAGGCGAAATATTTGTGGTGCTGGGAGAATTTGCTGACCAGCAGCACTTCCTTCTGCTGCTGAAAGATGCAGCATGCCTCACCTTGCCATGTTCATACTCAGATACCCACAAACCATTTGGGTCAGGAATGCCACTGAGTGAACTGTCCAGCCCAAGGGAGTCTGAATGATGGCTGGCTTCTGTGCAAGTAAACTAGGGGAAGAAGAGTTTCCCTGTGATGTATCTTCCCTCAGGACACCTGATCAGAGGCACCAATAATTTATTTATTTGTCTTTTGGCATTTCAGAAGACAGAAAAAGAGACAATCTGTGCTCCATGGAATTTATAGACTGAAATGTTTTGCACTCTTGCAGCACCTTTCATGTGAGAATCTCAAAGCATTTATAAACCATAATTTAGATTAATAAAATCCCTGTGAAAATACAAACAATAGTATCACCATGAAGAAAACTCATGCACAGGGAAGCAACTCACCCAAAATTACACGGGCAGTCTGTAGTAGAGTTGGGAATATAACCTTGATTTTCTGAATTCCAGTGCCAGGCTTTAACCACAAGGACCATCCTTTCTCCATCTGTCTATTTATAGGAAAAACAATGCAAGTAATACATAATCAAATGTTTGGAATAGTGGTGCCAATATAATCAAAATTCTAATTATACAACATCTTTTGTTTAAGTGGAAGGAAGCGGTAAGGCTAGGTTTTTTTTAGTTTAGAAATAATTCAATTGCTGTCCATGTTTCTTCAAATTGTTCTGAGTTTGGTCAGTGATGCATAGTAACTTGATTAATAACCAATATTCTTTAACAATGTGTTAAGAATGTAAGGTGGGAAAATGAATCACGAGTCCATCCAATTGAGACTTAATCAATTTTTGCCTTTATACATTTTCAGACAGAATTGTTGTCACTTTTAGTATCTGAACATATATTTATGCCAGATGATAAACAGAATAGGTAAGGGCCCAAGTTACAAATTCTGGGGCACCAAGAAGTTCTCCTGTACTTCATGATGGCTGTTGACATCTCTGATCCATGATTTGGTACTTGAGTCTCATTCCTTCAGTTTCTAGTCCAGAATTTCTCCAACTGGGCCCCTTTTTGCTTATATTCTTATACATGTCCTCATTACGCATTCCTTAATTTTTCTCCAGTCAGGACTAAGCATTGTACAATACACATGCACAAGCTTCAGTTTACACATCTTTTGCTGTTTATATAATTTTCATGATATTATATTTTGTCACCCTGCTTCTGGATTTTCCCATTAAAAGGGGACTTTTGTCATTACAAGTTTGTATAGTCATTACACTAATTAACTTCCCTAATACCTAAAATCTTCTAACACAACGTGTCGTTTTTGTTCTGTCAGCAGTAGAATTATTTAAGCAAATCTATGTAAGTGGAGAAGAACTGGCAAAACAACACTCGTGCCCACAAGGTAGGCTGAGGCCTTTGCACAGGTGTTACATCATTCATTATTCATAATTATAAATTATTAAAATATAACTAACAAAGCTCTTAATATTACCATTTTATCAATTTCAATATCATAAGTCAGCATGTGTGTATCATTATAACCCTCTATTGGAGACGGGTTCAGAGTGAGGCCCAGGTCCTCAAAATTTCAATATCTTTAAACACTGGTTTCTACTCAAAGTCTAACATTGTTTCCAAATCATTACAAAAAAACTTCATCAATAATTTTGCTCCTTACATTGAGGCATATTTATTTAATTTTAGTTCCTTAATAATCAATTGTACACTAAGTATTTATCCAGGGACAACTGTTTATTTCTAACAGTCCATACCATCAGAATAGATTTCTTGGTCGATATCTGCAGCAATAATAGATCTCCTCTATGCATCTAAATAATGTATGATTGGAAGTAATTTCTATAAGGTATATCCTAAGGCTAGTAGAACTTAATCGCAAGCCATTATATGTATTCTTTCAAGATTAAAATTTCAGAATAACTGATAAACAAAACTTCCAGAGCATATGAAATAAGCTCCTGCTCTTCATATTTTACATGTACACTTTGCTTTTTGCTCCATGAAAAATCATATACCTTTTAATATAATATTATTTCCTTTTATGTGAAATAAGTGTTATATTATCATTCACAATTCTGTCTGTATATTGAGTTTTTAAAATAAAATGAGCACTTAGGAATTTTAAAGAGGATAGGTTATAATTAGAAGATGCTCCTGCTGCCCCTTTTTTGAATGTTGCCCCTGTGTAGACCATAACTCATACAAATAAACAAACAAACACCAAAAGAGAAATCCACATGGTTTCTAGTTATTACATTTTCTGAATTTTCTTATTAAACTGAGTAAATACTTATTGAGATTAGAGGATTTTAATGTGGCTCTTTGTACAAAGCAATAACTGAGAGGAGTGGTAAGAAAATTTTTTAGACATAGTGATAATAGAGAAGTTAATATGTCAAACTAAAGCTCAACAAGACACACACACATCTAATAAACATTTAGCTTTTTTTTTCCACATAAGGTACAATCACCAATAATATAAATGAAAAACATGAGACTGTTTGTTTCTAAAGATTATAATTAAAAGCAATATATGGGGGGGGGGAGGGAATAGAAAATGCATGGAGGACAAGACTAATGTTATAATCCTTTGTAATGGAGAATAATGGACTATTCATATATTGCAGAAATACTCAACAAGGGTTTTTTTTCCGTTCTTGTCTTTTGGTCATAAAATAAAGTTTGTGTTTTTGTTTTTAAAATAAAGCTCCTCTGACACTAATATTTCTTTGTTTCCTATTGTCTGCACATTGAATAACATTATACCACTACATTTGAAACATAGGTAGATTTTTTTATATTGACTCATACAAGAGGAATATACAGTAAAATGTTTGACATTCCCAATATTTGAAAACTAGACGCAATTCTCTGTCAATGAAGCTCATGGCAAATAAGCCATCTGACTGGAAATACTTTCACCATCAACCTAAAAAGTGGCTTGGGCTGCTTTAAGAAGTGAAAAGATACTCCAGGATATGGTAAAATGATTCTGCTTTCTGCATTCTTTACCAAAATGCCCTATTGGGCTAAGGGGAATGTGTACAGGTGTATTTTCCAGATGGGGCAAATTGAGCGGATTTATCAAGTGCCAGAGCCTGGATTCGTCAGGTTGTAAAGCAATGTATTATCCACTAGTCTATAATGTGTCTCATACAATCTATGTACTTAGACCAAATGTAAAACAGTGATGATAATGCTTCCCTACCTTTTCAAAGAACTGAGAGTTCTACTGATGAAAATACGGTGCAAGGCATTTATTTATTTTATTTATTTTTCACTCTTTTTGTGATATTCTCACTTAGTTGAGAGGAACAGTGGCCTATGGGGTCTAAGTGTTGGTTCCAAAATCCAGGATGGATCTAAACCAAGTTAGCCCGCAGTTCTGATCTTCAGTATTTGAACAGTGGAAGTCAATGGGACGTGCACAGACAAACAAGGGAATCTGGTTTTATTGTGATTACAAAATGGGACTTCAAGACTCCAGACTATGCATAGATGTTCCGATTTAGTGGATACCTCAGGTGTGTTGGAGCCATAAGGCAAAGCCTCACTACGTACCTGAGGTGAGAATTAATCAGCACTAACATAGTCTGTCATATCTTCATAGCTTAATTGTTGGAGAACATAGTGATCCATGAAATAATGGTTAATAACTATACTAGAAGAAAGGTTATAAGTATGTACAGAAATTAATCTCTAGAGTAGTTTTTTGTTTATGTGCCTTGAATATCAAGCTGGCAACTCTTACAACAAAAATTGTCTCTGGAGATTCCATATCTTTATATTTGAAGTATCAATTTAGCTTTCTTGTGCTGTTTGTAACTGCACTTGTTAGCAAGGTACTTGTACACTCTGAATCTTTTTTATATACTTTATGTAATCAAGTACATTCACTCATAGATTTACTTTAGAGTAGAGTTGACGAGAGTGTGCGTGAAGATGAAAATTCCACTATCACTGCAAGTTGATTGAAATACCAAAAACGCTAGGTGGTTAGAAAGAACATAACTATTGTTCTATATGTTTACATAATCTCAACAAATAAACATTCTTTTTGTTAGATTTAATTAGCCAATATAAATTATTTGCTTTTATCAGAAATAGTGTCATGTTTTCATTGTAATACCAGACTTGCCACGTAATAAATTTAGAGGCAAATTTCAAAGTATTAAGTACATGGGTGTAAATTATATTGGACTTCTGCATAAGGGAAAGTATGAGCATGTTGATATTTATATATATGTTCTTATGTACAGAGAACTGATTTAACAAGTCAGTTCAGGATGTCTGGACACCTTACTATTATCCAGAGTGCAATTTATAAACTAGATACTAGTTGCTAGAAGAAACCTGCCAAAAATGTTGATTCCATTAAAACAAATTATAGTGTGTCATAGCACAATAGAATCCTTTCAAATGGATGCCAGTTAAAGGAATACTTTTATTTTGAAAAATAATTCCTCTACTTTCCTAGTTAAGATACCATGTTCTCCTGAAAAAGAAAAATAGTATTAACCCTGCATTAAAATATAATTATTTTAACGAATATACCATGAGAAGAGAGAGAGAACAGTAAGGTTCCCATCTGTTAGAGATGTGAGCTTATTATTAATGTATGGTTGGAATTTACAGTATGTTGTAAAATATGTTTAATAATATATAGCCTGAGTGGAACCTGTTTAGGTATTGTGATGTTGCAGGAGCCAGAGAGCTAAGTGCTCCTTTAGCCTTCCTTTAATCATCTATGTCTGTGTCAAAATCTAAAATGGAAAACTGTTGGCTTCTATTTCAAAATTGTTCAGTGTGCCAAGTTTAGCTGTCCTCGGTTCTCTATTCTGGCAAAACACACTTTGACTTCAATGGGAATTTTTTTCCTGAATATGAAATGAGTAAGGACTAGAGGATCTGGTGCATTGAAAACTTCAGTTTTAGTTGCAGTAATAGTACATTTATTTATTTAACATTTTATACTGTAATAGCGCACAGATGCCCCAATCAGGATTAGAGCCCCATTGTACCAAGTGATATCAAACACACCTCAGGGCAGCAATTGTCTCTTAGGAAGTTTTTAGTTTTTCTTGGAAAACTTGGAGGGGGCATTCATTTGGCAAATGTAATTTTTTTGGCATTTATTGTAGCACACATGATACATTTACATCACCATCAACTTCATTGTAACAAGGTTCCCAAAAAGTCTTCCCTCTTTTTTTTTCCCCTTTCCCCCTTATCCAGGGCCTCTTCATGGCGGGGGGGGAATGGGTACACTTTACCTGGGTCTGGGGGGCCTGGCCCAGGCTGCAACCCTCATTACCATGAGGAAAAAAATTTTCATGGCTCATGAGATTGTATATATGGGATAAGGGAATGAACTTTCTCACCTGCCCCTCAGACCGTGTTACTGTTGTCTCTGTATCTCTCCATTGGATTATTTCCTCTTGTTTTCTGTATACAGTTCTAGCTTCTTGTGCTCCCTTTCAATGCTTTTTACAACTCCTGCTGTGCCTACAGTAAGTCTCTCTATTTCCTTACCACTCCCATCTTATGCCTTCATTTATCTGCTTAAAAAGCTTCCTTTGTTTCATTCATACACTCTTAGCATGGAAGAAGGTATCAAGACATCTGTACACATGGAGTGTCTTCCCCATCCCAGAAATCTGATGCCCACCCTCATCTTTCAAATATATCCATAAAATTTGCTACTTTTGCAAGAACCATGAAGGCTAACTGATGCCACTATGATGTGTTCATCACGTCATTACTGAAATAAAAAAATGCCTCTACTTTTGAGAATAAAAATGATGCTCCAGGATATCACCTTCTCTGGATCTCCTAGTATATGTGTGTGCGTGTGCATTGTTTGTTTGTGTAGTTTGTTAGCTCTTTGGGCAGGGACTACATATTCCTTTGTATAGCTCTGAACAATATTTATTTATTTATTTATTTAAACAAGCTGTTTCTCTGAGTGTCAGAACTCCCTTCCAGTTGCATTACTGGCTGCTTCTGGGTTGGCTTTTGACTGGTGTATACAAAACTTACTCTTGGGACTAAAGGAGTGCAGAAGATTGTTGAGACCAGGAGCTGTCAATTTTTTATTTGTTTTTAGTAAATAACTTTTTTTGTGGGGCAGGAGGAAGGAGTTTGTAGAGATTGTGGAGTAGGCATGAAGGGCATGCCTCTGGGTGTGATGGTGTGGTCCAGTGACCATGAACACCAGAGTACACTAAGTTGGAGTTGTGGCCATGCAAGGAATAGGTAGCTGCCACATGCGGGGAGGTGGAGTCTTCCCCTCCTAAGGGTCCATGTAGTCACTGACACAGTGTCCATTTACTTGGGGAGGAGGTTCGGAGAGAGAATTTTACCTATAACATAATTTGCATTTATTTTTCTTGGAGGAATTATCCAAATCATAGAATGTAATTAATTTAAAAAAAATCATCATCTTACCCAGCAACTAAATAAAGTGTATTTTAGCAGTCCATTCAAACTACAGTACACTACTTTAAAAAAAAAAAAAAAAAAAAAAAAAAAAAGAGGCTGAATATGAAATTTGCCTTTTTTTCCTCAAGGTAAAGTTGGGTTGCATGAAACTTTTTTACCTTCTCAAAATCATATAAGCTCTCTTAGTTTTCACAGCATATATATAATCAGCTGTGTGTGTGTGTGTGTGTGTGTGTGTGTGTGTGTGTGTGTGTGTGTGTGTGTGTGTGTGTGTGTGTTTGTTTGTTTAAAACTCTCTTTGTTTAGTTGTTTGGAGCCTTGGGGATTGACAGTTTATATTTGAAAATATTTGATGCATAAGGGCCTTATTTCTCTCTCACTTACACTGTTTTTTCACTGGCATAGCTCAGTTGACTTTAATGGAGATACACCTGATTTATAATTTAGCAAGTGAGAGAAGAATCAGGCTCCATTACTGCTTTTTTCTTTTTTTCCCCCTCTACTGCAGATGTCCCTGTTTCAGCTAGTTTCAGTGAGATTGTAGGTGTAAATTAATCCTGTTATGTATTCAATTATCTATTAAAATAAATTTGCCTTGTTTAAGGCAGATCACCCACAATTTTCACATATAGATGGAAATAATTAACTTCTGTTTCAAATTTAGTTTTTATTTTGTGGAAGGGTTCAGGAACAAATTGAAGGAGTAGTAGAGACTCATTTTTCTAACAGTCTCTCTAAACGTAAATACATCTTAAAAAATCTTTCATGATTTTAGTCTAATAGAATACAATTTTATATTTATAGAACTTTGTTTTGACTGAATTTAATTGCAAATCTGGGAAGTTGATTATAGTGTTTTTGAGCGGTCTGACATTTTGTTGTTTATACTTTAATAATTGTAGTCATACAGCTACAGCTCTCATATTGATCATTGTAATATAAAAAATTGGATTCGTTATTGTGGGTCAAACCCTGCTGTTGTTACTTCATCCAACGCTAATTGAAGTCAGTGGAAATTTCCCTTGAATAAAAGATTGAGGGCCAGATAGCCCTCTTTTATTCCACATAGAAAAATTTTAAAAACTGCAAAAATGAACAGATTTTTGTAGAGGGGGGCTGATCTTCCTCCACACCTCAGATTCCACAGAAGCCCTTTACAATCTCCATGAGTTTTCGACTCTGGCATGTAAGACTATAGGTGTCTGAAACAGCATTATTATATATGGGTTCCTGTTCTGCTCAATGAACTCTCTGCCTCCCAGAGAATGTGTTTGGGGCAGCTGTTCGGGAATTTATGGGAGCATGTCTCCTAAGAGAGCCATGTGCCATTGAGATGGGAACTAGCATAAGAATGGAGGCCCTCTGGGCCTCTACACAAATTTCCAAGACTCGTGCAAATGTGCCAAAACAATCAGTATCTTCCCATAGATCTTGGGACATCTACAGGGCTGGGGGACCATATTTCCTGCAGAGGTTGTCCATCCTGCAAGGAGGCAATCTATGCCTTTCCTTGTTCACCTCCTGCTATGATGCTTCCGAGGAAACCCGCTTCACCCATGAAAGGGATAATTTGGTCCTGATTAAGGGCTATAGGATTTGGTTTCTGTGATTAGGGAGCATTAAGGTATTGAAGGATCAGATTATAAATTTGCAGTCATATGAAATGTCACTGAAGTAATATTCCTTATTGTCTCCAATCTTAAGTCACACACAGTACTGCTTTCCAATAGTCGCATTATTCCTTCTGTGTATCAAAGTGTGAACAAGATAACTCATCCAGCACATAGACCTGCCCACTTAATAAATCCTGGAGATTACAGTGGGTTCAGTCTTGCAGTTAGCTTGACAACTAAGTGAACTGCATTTAGGATGGAAGACTCACTTCTGAGAAACTGTTCTTTTCAGTATCTATGAATTTAAGATTAGAAGGTGATTACAGAATTGATACCACTGTAATCCTCAGAATTTACCAGTGGACAGGTGTGGGCAGTTTTATGAGTTGTTTTATGGTATATTTCTGTTCTGGCAAACATTGACTCAAGGCAGCATTGTTAACAAGAGAAGATAATCTGAGTGACACCATGGTCAAACAAGATGACTCAAGACTGGTGCTTCAAGAAGAAACAACATTCTGCATTAGGGATAAGCAAATCTTGTTGTGTCTGAGACTTCGTTAACTGTGTAGTCTCATTTTTAGGATAGTTAAGGTTTGCAAAATTAATTTTGAGTTCACAGGGCCAGCTTCTGTGCTGTGCCTTCTGTGAGGCATAGCCCTGGATGATGGTATTGAAATGTGGCTTTTTCATCTATTGCATCTGTGTGAGTAGCCTAAGTGTAGCATACTCTGGCCATGCCCCTTCCACATCAGGGTTGGCACAGGAAGTGGCCTGTTAGGGACGTCTGCTACCCCTCATTGGTGCAATGTTCTGGAGTTTTCATGGTCTCTTTATACAGGATTGTCTATGGGGACTGTAACAGGGTTGCTTGGCCTTGGGCTAGAGAGGCTGGGGTGAAACCAACCCTGATTACAGGATGAGACCCACCTGTGAGGAATCAGATGCTTCCCGTATAAAAGGAGCCAGATTTAAGTGCTGACAGAACCCTGCTGGGACAAGAGCGGAATGGAAGTGATTTCAAGGAGTAATATGGCTCTTGCAAGGCCCTATGTAGGACAGAAGCACAGAGCAGGGAGGCCAGCTCTCCAGGCAGGGAGGGAACCTAACCAAGCAGGGGAGAGACTGGGAGAGCCAGAGAGGAAGTGAAGAGGTGAAACCAGAAGTGGCCCAAGAAAAATTGCAACATGGGTAGACGAGTTGGCCTACCTGCGCAGTATGGGGCGCTGGGCTGGAACCTAGAGTAGAGGGTGGGAGTGGGTTCCCTTATGAACCCAAAGGACCAGGTATACAAACCCTTCACAATGCCTGTTGGGCCCAGTGAGAGGGCAGAAGGATTTGTTTTGTGTTCCAGACCTTTTGAGGATTTTTAGTTTGGACAACTGTGATTCTGGAAGGGGTAAACTAAAAACTCTGGAGGGCTGAGTCACTGGATAAGTTACTGGCAGAGAAACCACCATTGTGCCGGAGTGACCAGTGGTAGGGGTTGCTAGCCCCGTAAGAGAACAGCAATGCTATTCCTAGCCACGAGCGGGCATCCAGTGGTGAGTAGACTGTGTTACATGGACAGAATCTGCCCTGCAACCTTTTTCCCCCGTAATTTATAGTCATGACAATCCCAATTCAGTTTAACAATGTTTTTCTAGTTATAAAGATTCTTGTGCTCTTTAATGTTACCAGATTTGCCCATCATCTTGGGATGCACTCATTTATTAGGCCCTCGGGTGGGGTTGTAATTCTATCAATGTACTTCTTGAGTCACTTGTGCCCTAATATGGAGCTTTACTTCTCCCTTCTGCAAGTCCCCTCCCAATGGAGCTATCCTGCAGGACCTAAGCTTCCCAGGGCTGGGTTCCTCCAGCCCCAGACTCGGATCAACACCCATATATACACACACACATTCACAGATTAACAGAGCACGTCTGAGTGGACCGGGTCAATCAGCACTCTCAAGCTGACCCCTTATATGTCCCTAGACTCAGCAGGCTGGGTCGGACAGCACTTCCAAGCTTCCACCCTTATATGTCACTGGCACCTCACTGGAATAGAGTACGTCTGAGCAGGCTGGGTTGGACAGCACTTTCAAGCTGACACCCTTATATGCCACAGGTTCAGCACATCCCTATCTCCACTTTCCCATTACAATTGTTCTGGTAGTAACCCCCTTGATGAGCAAACCCCACAGGATTTTTGGGCGTTACAGGGATCTTTGGCTTAGATAAAAGAAGCTTTGTTTGTAGAGCAAGAGAGGGAAGCTGAGAACACGAAAGAGTGAACAAAGTTTGGAGAGACTCTGGCAACCAGCTTGATTATAAAAGTTATTTTATTGCCAGGTATATAGAGTACTAGCCATACAAGGAAAGACCAATAACAAAACAGTTACAATATTACACCGTTTCAATTGGGGTATTGAGGACATCTAGCCCAAGTTTGATTACAAAAGTTAAACCTGGAGTGAGAGAGAGCAAGAGAGACCGATCAAATTATGTCTGAGGGGAAAAAGTGGGGAGGGAGAGAGAGATTCCCAGGAGACAGGCTGTTCAGCTTAGGGTCTGGAGTGCTTGAGACAGGCAGAGCCCCCAACATGATCAGTCAGGAAAAAGTGAAGTCCCAGTGGAACTGATGCAGCTTTTGGATCCAGGGCCAGGCATCAGAATAGAGTTTTGAACATGGATAGGGAGTTTTGTAGGGAAGAAACAATGGTTCAAGGAAGAACACTAGATTTGTTTACGGGTAAACAATGGCTCAAGGGAGTATACCAGAGTTGTTTTGTTTAGGCTGGACAATAGGAACTGATCATTCCTGACTATGGGCGGTGTTCCTTCCAGGGAGCTCACAATGCAATTAGGCAGATTCAGTATTTGGATGCCAATAAAGGGTTCATTACTAGAATTGGTCTGATAACTGCTGAGCTGGGGGTGTGCAGATGTGGGTTTATTAACATCTGGAGTGGAGATCTCCCATCATGCAGTGCTTCCCTGGTCTCCGAGTTCAGTGCAGTCTGTGCCTTGGAATCTGTTCTTCATTCTGTGTGGTAATGGAGATGCCTCCTTGTCATATCTTCGATGCAAATTAGGGTAGGGGAGTTAATCCTTAATGCTGTTATCCTAGTCCGATAACAGGTGTGTATTCCACTGCGTTTTCATTGCTTTTTGTTAGTCTTTCTTCTGATCAGTTCGGGTTCAAGCAGAGGCTGGGTGGGGGGCAGAGTCCTTTGTGGGTTAGACAGGCTGGGTACTGCCCCCTGGTTCCCCAAGAACACAGGGCTGACAGGTAACAGTAAGGATAGAACCCCACACCCCCAAACGGCTAGGTTGGCAAAAGTAGTGGCTTATGTATGTTCTGTATCTATGCTATTGTTGCTGGAACTTCTATCTGTGCCACCTCTGATTCTCTGTTAAGCAAAATGTGAACCCAATAAACTTTTGAACTCATGATGTTTGTGTGTTTTGAAATGGGGCCAGATGAGTTCAGTGTCTTCCAAATTAAATCAGAAGTTTTTTTTTATTTAAAAAAAAAAAGTTTGTTTAAAAGATGTAGTGGATCAAAAAGCTCTGCTAGTGTGGACATGCACAATAGTCTGTATAGACAGCCAGGGTGGTGATGGTAGTGAGGGAAGTTTGATGTTCATACTCACCACCTTCCTTTTGTTTAAACTTTCACTAGTACTAGATGTTCTTTCTCATGTAGCCATTGACTAAGGGAATCAAGAATGCCTGTTACTGTTGATAAGAGTCTAGAACTTTCAGTGAATGTACTTAGTCCTTTTCTTCACTCTAGGTGTCCAGGAACTTCTTAGATATAGGATTGGAGATTATTTTTCATGTGCTGTGAGAAGAACGGTGACCAGATTTTCTCTGTTAAAAGTATAGACAGAAAAGGATAGACAAAACTTCTGCACTGACTAGACTAAAATTTGAAGCTTTGACTAATTGTCCCTTGATGGATAAAAATAAGGTCATTATGGGATGAATTATTGCTCTAGGCAGGTTGAATTTTTACCTCTTTGAAAGCAGTTGGCAAAGTTAATTTTATTTATCAGCTGTGGTGCCTAGGTGCTATGGTGATAAGCACATTAAAATATCTCTTGAAGAAAATGGATAGTACAGTAATATTTGTTATAAGATTGGCAGTGCAGTTGCAAACACTACCAGGCTTTTCATCTAAAGCTGTTTTTCAAAGCCTGTAATGACAAGAAAGGTTTTCCTTTTCATCCTTTAGCATTATAATTCTGCCTGGGAGGAGGGGAGGACTACTATTCTGCTGCTTTTATGATGATGGGAAGTAGGGACTACTTAGGAGCTGTCTTCATCATTCTGACTCAGACTCAAGTAGGTCTCTTAAATAAGTAACTGGCAGTGTTCTTCTGATAGAATAAAATGGACCAGCCACTACCAGAATCTAAAAATTTCAGACTTGAATGGCTTTGGTCTAAACAAGTACAATTTGACTTAAGGAAGGATTGTTGGCATGTCACACGATTCACTCTTGTTCCTTACAGAGCAAGTTTCGTTGAATATTTTGCTTTTTATCTGGAAACTGTATCAGAAAGGAATAGTTTCACCATTGAAGTTATCCTCGCTAAAAATGAATCCCTGGGGAGTATTAGCTAGCAGTAAGTTTTTGGTTGTCATCAAAGGAAGGACATGACACACAGCATGCATCTGTGGGGTCAGATGATTCTTTAGCTGATTGTATGCTGCATGTCTTGAAGCACTGAAAGCTTTTGATAGAATTATTCTTAAACTTCTTAGGTTTTTTTGTTTTCGTTTTAAAGCAAAATCAATTGTAATTGTAGAGAGAATATTTTTTTCAAGTGATATATTTTGTATAAATGTATATTTCAAGGCTTTAGATATTATGAACTTGGTTATGAAAGTATTCACCAGTGAGTTATTAGTTAATAAACTTAGTTTTTTAATTGTTTAATGGTTCCAATATTGTTGAATCTTAACGTAAAGGAAAAACCTCATTTATATTTCTTATGAAAAAAAATAAGACTGCAATCTGGACAAGGGTGTAGGTTAATTTCAGACAGAATCTCAAATGTCCAAGAAGCAATGATACAATGTGGAATAACTGAACCATGCATTTTTCTTTTTGGAACATCATTAAGCTATCCTTTTTGATATGCATTAGCTATGTGGTCATTTTTCTGTATTGTGAGTTCAATGTTTGCTGTTTGGGAAAAAAATTAAAATTCCCTTCAGTTTTGCCTATCTGATTTGGTTGTTTTTATCAACCAAAATGTAATATAGTCACTAAATTTAGGCCTTCTTGAGTCTGTCTATTGTGACGTACCCCTGACCTCATGCAAAGACCAAATGGGGTTCCCCATTGTGTCCTGGGCTCTAAACTAGCAATTCCAATACAGGATCTAAGCAAATCAATTATGGTAAGTACTGACTCCAAATCCTTAATAGAGACGACAGTTATACTGTTTTATAGTTGCTGGGTCATACAAGATGTTTGTAAAAAGAGAAGTCATTTAGTAAAGTAGATTGTTCTGTGGACAGAATTAAATTCCATTAGCCTAAAGAAGGAAGCATAATCTATAGTGTTTTCTCTAGCTATGCTTGACATGCACTGATGGTAATGATTTATCTGTGAGCACTGGATGAATACGCCTGTGAGGTATCTTTTGAGCAACATTTGATCCTCCAATTACTCCCATCCAGTATCTGTTACTTACAAAACTGAATCATCTATACGGACTCTATTCAAAACCTGTTAATGATATTAATAAGTTTTAAGAACTGAGCAATCCTAGTAAGTAATAAATAACATAAGGTCATCAATGCATGATATCATCTTGTGGTCATATCTATCCATGTCTGCTGCAGACATTTTCTCATTCATTCTCATTGCCTCAGCCAGGGATTCTGTCTCCAAAACAAATAAAAAGGTGCTGGAAGGACAGCTCTTTCTAGTGCCACACTGACAACAAAACTAAATTAGCCTTCGACACATTTATAACAGATACTCTTGGACAGATTGCGTTCACTCTTTTGATAATACTTGCTTGAACACCAAAAGTTTGCAATCCGTAAACAAGAGTTGCCTTTTGACAAAGTCAAATGGCAGTTCAATATCCAAACTGTGATACGTATAATCTGCCTATTGTATTTAGATCATTAGCACCATGTCACCAATCACAGCAGAGACAACACCAACATTTTAAGAACCTCTGTTTCTCCAAAAGTCACATTACTTTGTTCTATAGATTCTTTATTCACAGGCGCACGGAAAACCAACTCATTTCTGGCATTTCCTTACAGTAGTAGCTTCAAGGGATGTGCTTAAATAACTAAGAGCCACACCCAAACCCCTTCTTTGGAATATATCTACCCACACTTTCCTAGGCAAAAGGGCTAATGGCATCATGGCCTTGGAGTCTCCTGGAATCCCTGTATCCTTAAAGAACACTGGACCCAAATCTGTAGATCATGTGACATCCAAATGCAGTTCTTCTGTTATGTACAGTCCTCTTTGCCCTGGTACCACAGATGGTTTGTTGGATATTCTGCCAGATTCCTTGCTTGTGGTCGCATGCTCCTACCTTCATGGGGGAGAAAGAGGAGGATTGTTACAAACTGAGGTGTAATACAGAAAAAGCATTAACTTCCATGGGGATTTCTGGCATTAAAATATGCTAGTTTTTGACATATTGCATTGTCCAGAACACTTCTCTTCCCCTCCCATCCCCCATCACCAGTGAGATCATCTCAGCATCCCCTCTAATATTCCACAGACCTGTGAAGACTCAAACACTACAAAATGTTCTCTGTGGACTTAGAAGAAGCAAGAAATGAAATACAATGATTCCCTTGTTCCTTGCTTATTGGTCACATTTGGCTCATGTTTGCAAGTGCTGCTTTCTTCCACACTACTCAGTGGAGGGAAGCATAGAGCCCCAATTGCATTTATTAATCCCTCTTCCCAAAAGTAAACTTTCTTTCAAGTTACATATCTTCGTATTTGTTTCAGTTCTTCATAACACACTTATTGTGGTTTCCTATAACCTAAATAACATCTGAGAGTACTTTGATATCAAAGACAGACACACAGGGGGAACCCTTATGAATAGAAGAAGCATGCACACATAGAAAGTATTTAGTAGTTCATAGAATATTCCACAGGCATTGTAGAGATAATAAAAAACCTGGATAGCACTAGTTACTGTGTCTACAACCCCAAATAATAGAGACCAAGATGTGCATTGGTGGCACCAAGTAACTGAATGATTAATGAGAACAACATTAACTCTATTTAAGTTACTGTGTAACTACTAATACTTTCAGTGGAATTACTATGGTATTAACAAGTTATAGTTATTATTGAAGGCAACTTGTTAAGTTCTCAAAATTGTGAACAGAGGTGCCAGTCAGAGTGGACATTTTTGCATATTTACAGTATGTTTACTGCAAAATAATTGGCTAATAACTAGGTGATTTAGGGTCATGCTTAGCTGGAAAAAATTACACCGCTTTCTTTAACTATACAGCATCCTTGCAATCTGTAGTTTCTATTATCCTGAAATGCTGTTGTCTCAAACACACATTATTTAGTGGTAACTATACAGTTTCTGAAACTCATTTCACCATGGTAACTTTCAGCATAATTTCTTTTTAAATCTGTTTTAAATGGCATTGGTCAGGAAGCACACATCTGTGAAATTATACAATAAGTATAAATAAAGCTAGTTAATGTTTACAATTGTGGAGTATTCTTAATAAAACTATCTAAACAGAAACCTTAAGGTTAAAGCAATAAGAACTGAAAGGAGAAATTACCAGCTGGTGTCCCAGAGAGTATAACTAATGTTGCTTTTATAGATGTCATGAGGAAAAAGATAAGATTTCACAGAATATAATACTAAAGTAAAGTTCATTTGTAGGAAAAAATACGCATGTGCAAACCATGGCTATGATTGACACACCAGCAAAGAAAGAACAAAATTCATTAAATGTCTAATTTGTCTTCATTTTTTGAGATAGCTAACTAAATTTTCTCCTTTATTTCTCTCCAGCAATAGTTTAAAATAAATCAGCCAGCTGGCTGAAAACTTTTCACTTGGCAAGTAAGCCCTCAGTTTTATCCTCCAAGGAGGTCAGGGTATCTTGCATTTCTTCTTGGAATGAATTCTTTCGAGTATCTGCTTTATAGAGTCTCCTGCAATATTGGGAGAAAGAAGAGACAAAGGAATTTGGAAGCCAGAAAAATGGTATAGGCCAGTTAGAGAGAATAGGGGATTTAGATAAAATTTTAACTTTTTTCAGCCTCCTTCTTTCAGTAAAAATAGCACCGAGACCAACCACCACAATAGCTGCTTGGAAAGATAACACATTATCTAATGCTGCTGCATTTTCCCTGCATTATGAAAAGAGGAATACAAGGGTAACAAATGTCAGACACTGCTTTTAGAGAATATTACAGTAGAGGCTTGTTTGACACACCTTGTTACATGGGAGCTTTATTCTTTTAACAGTACCAAGTCTTTGAGTTGTGCACAAAGACCAAATAAATGGGCTTGGCAGAAGGATTATTTTCCTGCACTTCCAGGTCTGCAGTAACATCCGTAGCCCCTGTACTCTTCTTCTGTGAGTTTTGGGCAGTGAACTCATGTAGACCAATGTCGGGTTTCAATGCTGATAGCAGAGGATTATTGATGACAGAGGATGCCTGCACTTCCAGGTCTTTATTCCATTTTGCTCCAGCATAACATCTGATTGGCTATTATATGATTTCAGCCCCTGTAGCATCTTCTTCTGTGAGTTTTCTACTATCTAGTGGATGGCGGCCAAGTGAACCACCTTCAGCTCCCTGTCCTCACTTGACCCGGTGTCCAGCACCAGGCCTGCTGTAAGTGTCCACTTAGGTAGCCATCAGGTCAGGGTACAAATAATACACTCCCACAGACCAATTGACTGTTCTTTCTACTGCCCTGCCCCTGAAACGTCTTCCATCCTGCTGTAGAGAGATCTGCTGCAGAGCAGTGCTCCAAAACATGCAGTGCTGTACGGTCCCTCTGTGCTGTTAGCTCCCACTGAGAAACAACCATAGTGCTTTTGCTGCATTTAGGGCCCTTTGTGAGGGTTTTGCCCTTAAAAGGCATGTGGTTTGGAGTCACCTGCTGTTATCTCAAGTGTAGTTGGTTTCCTAAACAATAAAACAAACAAACCCAAAACAAAAATCATTTGTCGGATTTATTCTTTCATTGGGATAACTTTTTCTTTCCATATACTTGCAGATTCTTATAATAAAATATGTATTTCTATGAGGTGTTGTTCTAACAGGGCTGGGAGGGGTCCACTATTTTTGTTTTGGCATGGTGTGGGGAAATGTATGATTGTTAGCAATTAAGTTTGTTTATGTAAGCCATTGCATGTAGTAAAGTATTGCAAGATGCTTCAAACCAGACCACAATTTATAGGCTAAATTCCGGCAGATGTTGGACATCGTTTAGACTAAATTTTTTACACCAATCCTAATGGTATAAAACCTTGTCTGTAGGATCTTCATATGTAATTAGAGGAAAGGTCCAAGGACACATTGTGAATCTCCTTAGGCTTGTACTCACCTCTGTCCACTGTAGTTAGGTCCCTTTGTATTTCCCACATACATTATTTGTTTGTGTTCCTGGCAAGAATAATTTGGGAGGGGAGAAAGGGCTGTGCATGGAGCTGCTGCCAGCCAGAATATGAACACAGAACAACACTGCTTTTGCAAAAAATATATTTACCTGTTTGAGGGTGCCTTTGGCACTGGCTTTGGAAGGTTACCAGGTGGTCTGTTCCCAGGGATTCTCTGTTCCATTGGCTCTGGGAGGCCACAGGGGGATGGGGTCACTGAGCCAAAGTTTGGCTGCATACATACAAATGCAAGTAATCTATATACAGTACAATATACTAGTACAGATATTTATAAATGTCATATGGTGGGGTGAAGAGTATGATTAAAAAACCCACATGTCCAGGTTTTACTGGGACAATTCCTGCTTTTGATTTGGCATTCCGGTGTCCAAAGGACTTCTTTTGGAGTCTCTGAAATATCTGTTTTTATTTAATAGTCGAAACAGATTATTGCCATATTGAGAATTTGCTCTGTTCACTGGAATAAAGTGTTCAGTGTGATGAACAGTTCGGAGTGAAGGGGAAAGCTGAATGAATGTAGACTGTCATAGCTTTTCTTGTTCTTTGTCAGAATGCTGATGACATTTGTTTAGTGCTTTTTGATAAACTCTTTCATGCTGCAGCTTATTGAGGACATTTTAGGTACATTTATGTTAAACAAAATGTATATCCAATGCAGCCCACTGTATCTAAAATGTCCTCAATGAACTGCAATATGTCACTACTTAAAAGAATGCTACCAAGGATTTTCATGCAAGAAGACTTGTGGGGGTAGAATAGTTTCCATGAATATACAGTATGTGCGAATGTTTTATGTAGTTATGGAGGTTCCAGTTGCACCTGCATAGTTAAGACTTAGTTGAGTTTGGCACTTAAAGCAGAGATTCACCCTTTGTATTGTATAAAAACTACAGAACTTAGTCTCTGAATACAGAATTAGTTTTCTGAGAATTTATAAGTAAATCCACTAATCAGCAAAGTAGTTAATATTAAATTACAATGTATCCTTTAAAAAAATTATCATCTGGTGTCAAACCTTTATTTGCAATGACCTGGTGTCTGATTTGTTTTTTAGGCTCAGTTGTCATTCCCTTCCCACCCTCAATCATTCTTTATAACTGAAAGTTTCCCCTTCAGCAGGGCTGATGAATAATAGTTTAGTACAGAAAATTCCACAAAGAACTGCCTTCTTTCAAAATGGCGTTCATCTTCCATTGTTCTTAATGGGACTGAAACCACAACTGTCCTTAGTTAGGCAGCCCTTAGTGAAGTGGCACTTGGAGAACAATGCCTTTCTCTTCTTTCTTCTCAGAGGCTGTCTCCCCTACTTGACAGCACAGGGGGACCACTCTGTTGCCTGAAGGCACCTTGGTTTCACTCTTTGAAAACAGTGGGAGATCATGGCCATTTTGAAAGAGTAATTCTTTGAGTTTCTGTGAAGATTTTATGTACCAGTGGTTGTTAACACAGGGACTTTCAATTATGACTGCAAAAAAGACCACTAATTCTAAATATATATAATATTTTCAAAAGATACCAATTAACAAGAGGGAGAAGAAAACTGGGGTGTGTGTGTGCACATGCAGGGAAGTGTGAGGGTGTAGGAGAGAGGGAGAAACTGGGAGTGTCTGTTAGAGGAATGCAGGGGTATAATAGAGTGGGAATTTTGTAGTGTGTGTACAGGGAAATGTATGGATGTGCAAGAGTTGGAGAGAATTTGGTGGTTGCGGGGGGCGGTGGTGGTATGTGGCTGTTCACTCTGGCTATTTTGCACTGCTCAGGTAAAACAAAGCAGTGCTGAGAACCTAGTTCAACTTGTCAGTATGCTCTGGGCGCTTTGTGTTGCTCCAGAGTAAGAGAGAATGGCCAGAGTGTACAGATAATTTTAAACTTCCATAGACAGAATAATTTAACGTTGGTATGTTATATCTTAAAATCCTAGAATCATAGAAGATTTATGGTTGGAAGGGATCTCAGGAGGTCAGCTAGTCCAACCCCCTGCTCAAAGCAGGATCAACCCCAACTAAATCATCCCAGTCTGAGCTCTGTGAAGCTGGGCCTTAAAAACCTCTAAGGATGGAAATTCCATCACCTCCCTAGGTAACCCATTCCAGTGCTTCACCACCCTCCTAGTGAAAAAGTTATCCAATCTAGACCTCTCACCACTTCAACTTGAGACCATTGCTCCTTTTTCTGTCATCTGCCACCACTGAGAACAGCCTGGCTCCATCCTCTTTGGAACCCCCCTTCAGGTAGTTGAAGGCTGCTATCAAATCCCCCCCCTCACTCTTCTCTTCTGCAGACTAAATAAGGCCAGTTCCCTCACCCTCTCCTCATAAGTCCTGTGCTCCAGCCCCCTAATCATTTTTGTTGCCCTCTGTTCTACTCTCTCCAATTTGTCCACATCCTTTCTGTGGTCGGGGGCCCAAAACCGGACACACTACTCCAGATGTGGCCTCACCAGTGCCGAATAGAGGGAATAATCACTTCCCTCGATCTGCTGGCAGTGCTCCTACTAATGCAGACCAATATGCCATTAGCCTTCTTGGCAATAAGGACACACTGACTCATATCCAGCTTCTTGTCACTGTACTCCCAGGTCCTTTTATGCAGAACTGCTGCTTAGCCAGTTGGTGTTCAGTCTGTAGCTGTGCATGGGATTCTTCCATCTTAGGTGCAGGAGCCTGCACTTGTCCTTGTTGAACCTCATCAGATTTCTTTTGGCCCAATCCTCCAATTTGTTTAGGTCACTCTGTATCCTAGCCCTACCCTGCAGTGTATCTACCACTCCTCCCAGCTTGGTGTCATCCACGAGCTTGCTGAGAGTTCAATCCACGCTATCCTCCAGATCCTTAACAAAGATGTTAAACAAAACTGGACCCAGGTCTAACCTTTAAGGCACTCCGCTTGATATCAGCTGCCAACTAGACATCGAGCTATTGATCACTTAATAGTAAAATCCATATGTTGTTGAGATGAACTTCTTAGATAACTGAGCTGTATACAGCAAGAGGTTTGGATGGCAACACGAGTACCAAGAGCCATATGTTCCCTTCCACTTGCACAGTTTGGAGGGGTACAGAATGGGCTCTAATCACAAAGAGGAGAGTTGGGAGCGAGGGGAGGACGTGTATGGGAAAGGCAAGTATGCAGTATGTTTTCCGCCATTGCATAGGTTTATCTATGGCTATAATATATGGGAAAGAATTGAAGAGACACTAAATGTGGTTCTTTTTGGGTGGTGAAAGCAATATTGGACAAGGCACAAAATTGCTGCTGCCCAGAGCGGCGTTAAGTTCCCATATAGGGCTGTCACAAACTGAAGAGGAAGGTTTGCAGAGAAGCCAGTTACAGAATTGTGCTTGACTGCTTTTAATGAAAGTGGGGGTTGGTGGGATTTGAAGGCAGAGCAGGGATCACATCTATAGCTTGAGGTCTGTGAATATTCCTTATTTATTTCTGTGGATCACAGGATAAAATTCCTATTTAAGCAGTTCCATGAGTATGGTATGGCAGGCCAGCATCTCTCCTCAAGCTATATGAACTTTTGAGAGCAGAGCATTTGATGAAGCTGAAGTGGTTTATGAAACATTTATAGCTGGGAATGCCTACGTACCCTTAATCGCTAACTTTTTTCTATGTTGTGTCCAGTTAGTAAACCATTGCAAGGTTTTTAACAAGTAAAATATGTTTTATGAAAATTTCATAAGTAAAATGCCTGTGATGCACGTATACTGTTTCTCAGACAGATTCTTAAAACAGGGAAAACAGACAATACCTTAGACTGCATACTGACAGAAAAGGAGAGGTTACCAAGAGCTTTTAAAATTCCGCACTAGGGAGTGCAATCAATCAGAAAAAGGATCCTGTGCTGGGAGCAGCTGAACACCCTCAATATCCACTTACTTCATTGCACTTGGCACTCAGCACCTCCAGGAGGCACCTAGTACTTCATAATATGCATATGGACACACTAATATTTTGATGTTGTAATAGGACTATGTCGTGGATCTGATTAAAAATCCTCAAAAGCAGGAAAAATTCGTTGTTTAAAAAAATGAAACCTCTAGTGTGATAAAACACAACAATACAACATTCAGAACTCCCTGCCATGGTTTAATATTGCAGAGTTAGTCCTTAGTTGTGAATTTTATTGTTCTTGTGGGTTTTTCTCACATCTCTATTTTGGTATATTTTTGTTGGGGGGAAAAATACAGAACAGGTTTTACAGCCATGTTTAACACAATTTGTCAGTGCTTAAAATTCAAATTCCCAAGTACTTCTATAATTGAGATTTAATTAGACAGTTATTGTGCAGTACTGTATGCTGAACAGTGATTAGTGAAACATTTATGGTGATTTAACAGCCATGTGGTGGATATGAATGTATTAATTTGTTGTCAATCCTTATCAAAGATGTGTCAATCTGTATTAGAATGTGCATGAACAATACTATTAAATCTGACTGTTTTGAGTTAGAGACTGCAGGCTTTACTGTCTGCTCAACATCTTCTACTGATCCTCTAAAGAGTGGTGTTTAAAGCTTTGGAGGAGGTTATGCAGCCCTTGCAATGGAGGCAGCAGGCCCCCAGAGTCTATATCTCTAACTAGGTACTTATCTGGCCCTCATCACCATAGTGTCTGTGCACCTCATTTTAATTGATTTTGTTTTAACCACACACCTGTGAGGTAGAGAACGAATAATCCTAATTATTTTAGAGATGAAATTGTGACACAGGTTATATTTGCCAAAGTCATGCAGGAAGTCTACAAGTGAATTTGAAATGGAAGCCAGGTCTCCTGAGTCATAATCCAGTGTCCTGTGTAGTAGGACATCTTTCCTATCCGATGGGAAAGGTATCCCAGGCAACTCTGCATTACTTTTTCTGCCTAATCTCAGTGGGCCATGTGTGGGATGATGTTTCTTCACTCTGTTGAGCTGGGCAAGTCTTGTCCTATGGTCAAATGCAAAATGTCCACATTACTTAAAAAAAAAAAAAAAAAATCAGAAAAATATTTTATCATGATGCAGTTCGTCCTCAATAGCATTAAGAATTATCCAGGTACTTCCTATGGATGCTGTAAACATTCACTTGTACCTAAACCAATTATTTGGTGGATCTGAGAATTCATGTAGAAATATTGGCTGTTGTGTGTTGTAGATAGATGATGTGTGGTAAATGCCCTTCATCTTTGTGCCAGCTGCTTGCATTGGTCTAAAATATTTTTGTTCTGCCATTGCTGAAGCTGCTCTTGAAAATCATTGGATCCAATTGTAGAAATAGCTAAGGTGGAACATCTTGCAGTTCTCCCTGACTAGACCTGATTGACCGTAAAATGGCAGAGACTACCAATAGATTAATTGTTAAGGTAGTGGCACTCTACATTCTTTTTATTTTATTTCTCAGAGGTGAGTCTTTCTAATAAATGTCATAATGCATAACAATTTTTAATAACAAAATGTTTATCTGTATATAAAAACCAACTAACTGAAAATTAATCTGACAAGTATTTTCTGGAGTATCTGAAAGACTGACATACCAGTATATATAAAATATTAAAAGGGGAGAAAAAACTTACACCTTTTTTAAAGGAATTAGGAAGAAAGTCAGAAAAGCAAACAGTGACTTGTCGGCCTTTGTTGCACACATTTGCTAAACATTAGAGTGGCTCTGGGGATTGGTAGCAGAATAAAGCACCTATGGATTTGAACCAGTGACCTATACCAATGTGGTAATGACCTATGTTTGCTACCATCTGTTTGGTAATCTGTGTAAAATGACCTGCTGTCTTGATCCAATTCTTAATGGACAAATATCCACAGCACATAAAATATGACCACATTCAGCATTAACTGGCATGGATTAATGTGCCAATCTGAGCAAACTATCCTCAAACCCTTCAACATGGTACTTTCAGGTTATGGTTGGGACAGAGAAGACGTGATCCTGTTTAGCCGCTTCACTTCATTTGTGGATAAACTTTAGTCTGGGAGGGGAGGAGAAGAAACCCCAAAGCAGCTCACCATGATAGTGTTTAATTTCAGAATTGAGAACTATACAAAAATGAGGAAGTTAGTGATACAGAAATTAAAAGGTACTGTGCCAAAAGTGAAATCCTTGCAAGCTGCATGGCAACTTTTTAAAGACACCGTAATAAAGGATCAAAAAAGTGTCACCATAGCTAAACAACAGAGTAAAAGGAGCAATTAGATGCAAAAGGCATCCTTTAAAAAGTGGAAGGTATGTCCTATTGAGGAAAATAGAAAGGAGCATATAAACTGGCAAGTGAAATGTAAAAATATAATTAGAAAGGCGAAAAAAGAATTTGAAGAACGGCTAGCAGAAGACTCAAAAAGTAACAGCAAAAAATGTTTAAGTACATCAGAAGCAGGAGCAACCAGTTGGGCCACTGGACAATCGAGATGCTGAAGGAGCACTCAAGGAAGATAAGGCTATTGTGGAGAAACTAAAATAATTCTTTGCATCAGTCTTCCCAAACCTGAGCCATGTTTTTCGGTGACAAATCTGCGGAACTGTCCCAGACTGAGGTGTCATTAGAGGAGGTTTTAGAAAAAATTGATAAATTAAACAGTAATAAATCACCAGGACCAGATGCTATCCACCCAAGAGTTCTGAAGGAACTCAAATGTGAAATTGTAGAACTACTAACTGGTATGTAATCTATCATTTAAATCTGCTTCTATATCAGATGTCTGGAGGATAGCTAATGTGATGCCAATTTTTAAAAAAGGCTCCAGAGACGATCCTGGCAATTACAGGCCAGTAGGCCTAACTTCAGTACCGGGGAAATTGGTTGAACTATAGTAAAGAACAGAATATCAGACACATAGACGAATATGATTTATGCGGGAAGAGTCAACATGGTTTTTGTAAAGGGAAATCATGCCTCACCTATCTACTAGAATTCTTTGAGGAGGTCAACAAGCATGCGGACAATGGTGATCCAATGGATATAGTGTACTTAAATTTTCAGAAAGCCTTTGACAAGATCCCTCACCAACAGCTCTTTAGCAAAGTAAGCTGTCATGGGATTAGAGGGAAGGTCCTCTCCTGGATCAGTAACTGGTTAAAAGATAGTTTATTCCTACCCTTTGTTTCCTATCAGTTTTCAGAATGGAGAGAGGTAAATAGTGATGTCCCCTAGGGGTCTGCACTGGAACCAATACTGTTCAATATAATTCATAAACTATCTGGAAAAAAGGGGTAAACAATGATGTGGCAAAATTTGCAGATGATACAAAACTACTCAAGATAGTTAAGTCCAAAGCAGACTGCAAGGTGTTACAAAGGGATCTCACAAAACTGGGTGTCTGAATTTCATCTGCCATTTTGTTATCCAGTGTTGATAAAAGCAAAGTAATGCACGTTGAAAGACATAATCCCAACTATACATGTAAAATGATGGGGTCTAAATTAGCTGCTACCACTCAAGAAAGAGATCTTGTAGTCATTGTGGATAGTACTCTGAAAACATCCACTCAATGTGCAGCGACAGTTAAAAAAGCTAACAATGCTGGGACTCATTAGGAAAGAGATAGATAATAAGATAGAAAATATTGTATTGCCTCTTTATGGTACGCCCACATCTTGAATACTGTGTGCAGATCTGGTTGCCCCATCTCATAAAAGATATATTGGAATTGGAAAAGGTAACAGGAAAGGGCAACTAAAATGATTAGGAGTATGGAAAAGCTTCCATATGAGGAGATATTAATAAGACTGGGACTTTTCAGCTTGGAAAAGAGACGACAAAGGTGGGATATGATAGAGGTCTATAAAATCATGACATATGTGTAGAAAATAAATGTGTTATTTATTCCTTCTTATAATACATAAACTAGGGGTCACCAAATGAAATTAATAGGCAACAGGTTTAAAATGAACAAAAGGAAATATTTCTTCACACAACACAGTTAACCTGTGGAACTCCTTGCCAGAGTATGTTGTGAAGGCCAAGACTATAATGGAATTAAAAACAAAAAACAAAAAAACAACAACTAGATAAGTTCATGGAGGATAGGTCCATCAATGGCTATTAGCCAGGATAGGCAGAGGCTGTTTGCCTGAGGCTGGGAATGGCCGAGGGGGTGGATCACTTTATGATTACCTGTTATATTCATTCCCTCTGAAGCACCTGGCATTGGCCACTGTTAGAAGACAAGATACTGGGCTAGATGGACCATTGGTCTGACCCAGTATGGTTGTTCTTATGTAATGTTATCCATTCACATGAATTATGGCTCATATTTTTATCTGAATGCATTAAAAATAAGAGATGGTTCAGAGCCACAAGGTTCTACTTTGTATATGAACCATCTCAAAGTTTATGTACCCTCTGATATTGCTTCACTTTACTTTAAAGATAGGACCAGCTGTAAAACTTGGCTCCTCATCTGAAGTTTCCCAAGTCTTAAGGTATATTTTTCTTGTATTTTGGGCTTAGTCCCGTATCTTATTTTAACAAAACATAAAACTATGCAAGCCTATCTTGTCCTAATCTGGAAATATTATAGACTGGAGAATGAATAATTAGTGTTGCATTGCTTCTCTCAATAACTATATTACACTCATTTATGAAAAAATTGGGAGAATAAATGTTTATTTTAGAAACCGTTCATACTATTAAAATAATCATTTGAACAATGAGAAAAGTAGCCATTTTAGAAGGAAGGACCTGGCTTAGCCTATAACTTTTGGGTTTTACAATATTTAATACCTCAGTAATAAAAGAAAAGGTTTATTTTAGTAAACTTTTATATCAAACATTATCAAGCATTCAGTTGCTTAGGAATCGGACCATAATTTTTTCACTGCTTCTTTTGTTCCCGTTAATCCTTATTTGTAGGATATAAATTTGGTGCCATCTTGTGGGAAAGTTTCACAGTTGCAGCTTACTTATTTTGTTGTTCAGGGTACAGGAGCCTTTCAGGCCTCAAAGAAGTAGATACTGTAGGTGAATATGATGGAAAAAAATACAGGTTTAATTAAATGTATTATGTAATTTGAGAATTATGTTTTCTAAAAGTATGTTATTGTCTACTTTGTGGATTTGACAAGTCAGAGAGATGCTCTCTAATAATTTCTCTTTCCTGCTGATATACAGTGCTTTAACTCAGGATACAACATCTTCTGCAGAAGGTCATCCCAGGTTTTGATACATCACATTTTTCTCTGTTGGCTTTGACTGAAGGCTGTTGTGATTGGAACTGCTAAAATCACTGGGGTGTTTTTTGTTTTGTTTTGTTTTAAATTTCCCATCTCTAATAGAACACATAGTGATAGAACTCCCTTTCAAATGATTTGAATGGAAACTGATTATATATTATTTAGCTCTCACAATTGTTAGTTTGAGCTGAGAAGGATAAGAGTTGGAGCCTGGAGAATATTTTCCTTCATTTTGTCTGATAAAATACATCAGAGATGTGCTGGGATTGGAGCTTGGACCATTACTTGTTTTATTTCTGGATTGCCAGATCCTGTTTTTAAAAGTGCGATATTGTCTCCCTCAATAACATCAATTCATGTGCTGTCTAATAACCAATAACAGACAGATACAGGGGGAAGTTTTCAAAAGCGCAAAGGGGAGTTAGGTGTTCAACTTCATTAAAAGTCAATGTGAATTAGACACCTCACTGCCCTTGATGCCTTTTGAAAATTTCCCTCATAGTGGCTGGTTGGACACTTGTGTTTGTTATTTAGAGAGCCTTGGGGTTAGCAGTGTAGTGTTGAGGTTTTATACCTGGTCTTAAAGTCCTTCATAGGTGTCACTCTGTCCTTCTAGTCTCTTTTTTCAATGTAGTAGAGTAATCATCAGAATCTTGCTTCTCAAGATTGAGCTGATATGTCTCATGTTTATACTTTTCAGGGCATTTCCCACATCCCAGTATGAAAACCTTACATTAGTGCATTAACTTACTGTGTACAATACACTGAGGTGAACTGAGGGTGTGTCTTCACAGCACAATTAACCTGAATTGTAACTCAAGTATTTATTACCCCTAACTTAACTCCTGTATCCTCCCCACACTCACCTCTAAATTGACTTAAGTGGTACTTTAAGCCTGAGCTAGGTGGCCCCTCAGAGTATGTCTATGCTGCAGCTGAGTGGTGTGATTCCCAGCATGGGTAGATAGATTTGTGCTAGCTCCCTCGAGCTAGAGTGATTAAAAGTAGCAGTGCGGACTTTGTGGCACTGGCACTGCTCAGGCTAGCCACCTGAGTTTGGACTCAATGGGTTGGATGGCCTTGGACTTAGGTGGCTAGCCCCAGCCTGTTGCCAGTGCCACAATATCCATGCTATTTTTAGCGCTCTAACTCAAGTTAATCTGGTGCGAGTCTATTTATTGTGCTGGAAATCACATCCGGCAATGGCAGTGTAGACGTAGCCCGGGACGTGTGGAGGGTGAGGGCTGAAGTTCGAATGATGCTGCTGCTTGAGCTAGCACCGCCGTAGGGATGCAACAGCAACTCCGCAGCTAATTCAATCACTTGTGCTGCTAATCAAATCCCACAACTCCAGTGGTGGTTGGAAATATGGCTGCTGTCACTCAGATGAGGCTAGCTTGAGTTCAGTAACCGGAGTCTATTAAATTGAGCTAACTGTTGCAATGAAGACAAGCTCTGAGAGAGCAACAAACCCTTCTCATTAGGTCTATAAAAGCTCTCTTGTTACGTTTAGATTGTGAATGGTACCGAGGCACCAAAACGATGTAATTTAATGGTATTTAGTGCCTTGATGCCCTTACAAGAAGACCTCAGTGATTGAGCAAGCGTCTTGAATTGTAAAAGTCACTTAGGCTTATTTCCTCTATTTTGCCATTTTAGTCTATACAGACTCAATTAACCTTCCTTATGCTTGAGGAAATGTATGCATATTTCTCTTGGCTGAGGACCTAGCTACTGTTGTCCATGGTCTTGCCATCTCCTGTTTAGACTATTTCAACTCTGTCTACTGAGTGTGAAGTTGAAGGCTACATAGAAATTCCAACTTGCACAGTAAGCAGTAGCCAGCCTTTTTATACAAGAAAAGCTGCCAAAAACACATCAGATCAGTACTCTGCTGATTTCTTAAGTGACTGTGGCTACACTTCAAGGCCTTTGGCTTAATCTTCATGATTCTGAATGGTCTATTGAGTAAGTGGAATACTGAGGCTGATCCAGTGCAGAATGAAAACCTCAGGAGCCACAGGCACAACCGTTCCCTGTTCAGGCCCCTTTACTGTGGAGCGCCTTAAAGCAAAGATGTCAGAATGACTCCAAAGCAAAATACAAACCTCCTATTTCCGCAAAGCTATGCTGGGATAATGAAGGCCAAGAACAGACCATCACCATTTCTTAGGGACACATAATGATGGAATAAAATAAAAAGGAAAAAAGTCTGAGTAAAAGCAACAGAATCGTAGAGTAGGGTAAAGTAGAGTCCTTTGTGAACAAATGTAATATGACTCTTGTTTTCTATTTGGTGCCTAGATGCTAGTGATAGTCAGTGATTTCGGTTTTATTGAAATGTGTTGTACAGTTTTTCAAATCTACCTCCTTTTCTTCCAAGAATTTATCCAATCAACTCTACAATACCTTTATTATAATATGATTTACTAATTTTTTCACTCAATGTATTTGGACAATGACAATAATTTGTATTTTGTTTGAACCTATATTCAGATAATTATTCCTCTTTGAAACTTTCTTCTTCTTTTAGCAGTATGAATAAAAAGGCAAAGTACAGAACTCTGTTTACTATTGGCTTCAGTTTTTATGGGCTCCCCTATACAGGTCCCCACTCCCCCATCCCTCTCACCACCACCCCCTTGGTAGGGCAATAATCTCTGTTTGTTTTGACTTTGGAGTTTCTGCTCATTGTTCTGTCTGGGGTGGAAGAAACTAAATATCTTTCTCCTTGGAGTTTATAAGGCAGCGGAATGAAGCCCAGTTCATAGGATGATGTTGTTCAAGAAAAAGTTTCTGCTTTTAATTTTTTTCAAGGATCTTAACAAACATCCTATGAGAGAGTCCCCAAATCTTCTTGAGGAAGAAAACCAGGTCACATAAAAGAGACGATTGAAAATTATGTCTCCACAGGTTCTTTAGTGTTTGAAATCTGACCTTGATTGCTCTCATTAATATCTTTTAGTAAGTGGTTTGCTGACTCAGTGACTGAAAAAGAATCCCTTCTCACATGCGTAATCTTCAATTTTATGAGAAATAGAATAGAAGCAGACTTCTCAAGCATCCTGAATCTTGTGCACATTCCCATTTAGAGTGAATCAGTCTCACTGTCTGCAGCCACTACCAAACTGGATGATATTTCAAGTGCAGGGGAGGGGTAGAGACTTGCAAAATACCCTTTGGCTTAGAGGAGGTTGCATTAGGCTGATAGCCAGGAGCCCAGGACTTCTAAAACTATCCTCTTCCACTAACTTGTATTTGTACTTCTCTTCATTTATTATTGAGCATGACCTCATATACCTTACCGTAGGAGGAAGGCAAGTATAATTCCTTCGATTTTTACAAATAGGTTAACTGAAAAATTGCACATGGTTACTTCTAACAGAGCTTGGAGTAGAACTCTGGTCTCTAATATGACAGACATGGGTATTATTAATGCATCACACTAGTTTTTGGTTTTGGCTGTCCCTTCTATAACCACTGCTCTGACCAATAGACAATACTACCCTCCCCCCCCAATATCCAAGGATAGAATTTAGGAATTTTGTTCCCCAGCATTTTTCAGCTGTCTAGCAAATGGTTGTACAAAGTGTGCCACTTCCCTTCTAATGCCTGGTCACATGCAGAATAATACTCCCTTAGCTCAATGAGCAGCAATCTGTGCTGGAGATCTGATAGTCCTGGGTCTATCCTGTTGCTGGCCTGTGGAAGGGGTCTTTATGGTTGCACATTATACATTTTCTCATTTTCCCTGTTTTCTTTTCAAACAGCTGGCTTAATTAATTCCCATAGAGAAAAGGTATATTTACAAGTGGATTTTATAGTTATGGTGAAAAATAGAACAAAAAAAAAATTCCACATTTTGGAAATTTGTCACATTTCAGTTGCCACATACTGGCAGTTTTGAAGGCTGCGAAGAATGGTTAGGAACGTGTCTTGTCTTATTGAAAGTATTTTTAATTTCCGCCAGTTCTACCTGGCATGTTTGGCAGGAATAACATCAGGGAAGAAAAAGATCATACATTATACCCTTCATATATGATCATTTGTGCTGCCTAGTGGATTCTGTCTGTTCATTGCTAATTGTTTTTGAGGAGTAAGTACAATACAATTATCATTGTATAGCATTTTCCAGCAGTTACCAATGCAGTACTTAGAAAAGGAGATAAAAACAGTAACTGCGATAAGGCTTAGAAAACGTTGACTTTAGTGGCTTTTATTGTCTATTAATAAAGGTACAGTGGATGCTATCAAAAAGAAAACACTGCACTGCTGAAAGAGTAAATAACATATCATGGTATACATTCTAATTATAGCAAATATTGTACAAAAATATGTACTGGGCTACAATATTTGTTCTGCTTTTAATGGTGCCCACTGTAATTAAGACCATGGAATAGATTAGTTTAAAGAATGTGATTTCTTTCCCTCATGTTATAAGACTTCACTGAAGTTGACTGAAAACTTTCGGGCTATTGAAGTCATTGGGAATCTCAGTAATGATTGCAATGGGAATTAGATCAGACACCCTTGCAAAATTCATTTTGAGGAGAATAAGGATCATATGATACCATCTGCTGTAGTTGTAAGTTCCTGTGAAAGTTACACCACATTGATTTCTACATGTGAAGTCATATTTTTTCCTCCAGGCTGGATAATGGCTTTAGCCAGTTTGTTGTTGCCACTTTTCAAAAAACCCTTTGAAAATTTCAGCTCACTTTATAAGAAATTTTAATGTTTTGTTCAAAAGAGTTGTCAGAAATATTTGAATTATAATCAGTCCTTGAAAATCCTGTGAACATTGCTTACAGAGTACCAGTATTTACCTCCTCCCATTTGAGATTTCTGAGATGCTAATTCCACCACTGAGTTTAATCTGCCCTTTCCCATTAGGACTTCTAATGTATGATCTTAATGCAGTAGCATGCTGGATTGTTGTTAGTTGTAAATCTGTTTTACATCATGTTTTCTTGAAGCAATAGCAATGCCGTAAGCAATTTTTCTGTCTATTTGCAGCTTGATGGAGTCAGCCTATATATTCTAGCAAAAAATTATTCTGAGACTTGCATCATGTCTGTCAAGTGATTTGTAGAAGATGCTGAACATTTGATTTCAGAGGATGGTTTAATGGAAGGAGTTGTAATTGTTGCACTCCAGAGTATTACATGTCCATGGTTTGAAAACTCTCAAGTGATTGACTTAAAACAAACTTGCCTTGGCCTATTGCTTAAATACAAGAGGATGCTTTTTTGAGAATGATTGCATGTCCTCAGGCTTGTTCTAAGGCATGAAGATGAAACCTGATTAACAGCTAATACTAGAAAAGAGCAACAAAGAAAAAAAAAAAAAAAAGAAAAAGGAAAAAAAAGCCAGAAATATACTGCCTATTTTGTTAGTTGGAAATGTTAGAATGGAAACATTAGAACAGAACCTACTTACAGAAAATGATAATGGAAATAATTTTGAATAGTGACTTTGATTAATGTGAGACGAAGTAGACCATATTCAATTAAAAATATTAGACAACATTTTTTTTATCTTGCAGGTAGAAAAAACTGATCAATTTGTCTTTCAGATGAGGCAGAAAGTAGAGGTGCTGATCACTTACAATCATTGCACCCATATGCACTTTTCACAATAATAATAATAATGATGTCCTAGCCAAATTCCAATGTAACTAAAATTACATTGAATAAGGCATCTTTCCTGTCCTAACCCATTATATAATGTGCACTGTTCAGCAGTTGTCATGTTTCAACCCATATAGATGGCTGTACAGTGGCAGCCTGAAGTGGTCCCTATATATAGTTTTCAGAACATTTGGGAAACCTTCAGGAAGTATGATGCAGTGTAAAAGAAAGTAGTTATTATTGGTTTTATTAATTAATATTTATTAAACAGTAGCCAAGCATATTATAGTGGCTGTTGGAAATTTCAAAAACCTGACCCTGCTATATACATTGAAAAGGATTACTCAGTTTTTTTCTTTTTTTAAATGCTAAAGATGTTGTATTTCCATTTTGTGGTCTTGATCCTAAAAGGGGATTGCTTCTGTGAATCCTTGTCCGTTCGGAGTCCCATTGAAATCAACAGAACTCTGAACAGGCAGATTTCTGTCTGTTAGGCCTGTATTTTTCCATGATGTTCCACTGTTTGAAACAAACTTTCAGTTGCAGGCCCCTGTTACTCTTCTCACACAAATTTCTCCTAATGGTCCAATTTCTTCCATGTGGCCCACAACCATAAAAAGAACATTGAGATTTTAAAAAATGACATAGTTGACTCATTCATCTGCACCTCCCATGGTGTCCTGTCTGTCTTTCTGTGTGCATTTTCTAGACTTTAAGCTTTCAGAACAAAAACCATTTTAAGCTCTCAAAACAAAAACCCATTTTAAAATCTTTTATATACAGGGTCAACATAATGTTGATTGACAAATATAAAATAACAGATTTGTATTAAGATATATCAGAATATATATTAAAGTTAAAATGAATTCTTATAATAGATTAACAAATAGCAGAAAAATTTAAATTCAGTCTTTTAATGACTGTCCACATTTTAAAAAGTAAGTATGTACTTTTGAAAGATTTAATTGATATATAAATGCCGTTTTACCACATTTCCAGCAAAGTGCTTCAGCAAGTTTTGAAGTACATGAAAGATTAAGATGGTCCCCCTGCTCTGAATAATAATTTTCTTGTTTTCCCTATTATTCGTTTTAATTGATAGCACAGATGTTTGCACAGGCCATGTAATGGAGCTGATCAATAGCAATTTCTTTGTTCAGGAGATGGTTTTCTATTAAAACCTTATTTTAGCGTATCCTCTCAGTTTAACAGAAAAGCTCCATTTGTCTTGAACTACTTCAGGCCATAGAAGAAAATTTTTGAGAGGTTTGAAGGGGATTGGACAAAACAGTATAAAAGTAAAAATAAAGGTTTTTGTTGTTGGAATGGGACTTATTTTGGTTCACTAAGGTCAAAAACTGAAGGAGTAACTCCAATTAAGTCAATAGGGGTAGGACTACTTCAAACTGACAAGTAACAACTGGAAATCAGGAAATTCACTGTTAGAGTGTCCAAAGCACCCTTGAGTCTGCTCCTTGTGTCATGCTTTCTTCCACATATGGGGTACGTAGGGATGTTGTGAACAGTCCAGCAAGAGATCCCATAAAATTTTTCCTATTTAGCTTGTGATAAGCTCCAGAGCTGGAATGAGAGGTGGTGAAATCTAAACAAAAATGCTTTATATAATCCATCCTAATCCATCTATCAACCAATCACTGTGGTATCCAGGCATGAAAGAAACCATATCCAGGGTATGAATCATAACTATAACTAAGGAGGGAGTCTGTACTATTTGACAAATTAAACTTAAACTAAGTTGCATATCACTGGAAGTGTTTGCACTTTGTTAATAAAAACTCGTGCTGGCTGGAATTAGGAAAATAGAAACCTGAAAGTTTTTGAGTATTCCTTTTGAAAAGTGTATCTTCTGAAGATATAATATTGAAAATACTTGGCACATTCTGGAAGCAAAAATCTTTCTTTTTTATTTAAGAAGTATATTTACAATGTCCAGGTTTCAGTAATCTTTCGCAGGATTGCTTTAGCAGGACCCAAATAGGGAGATAAACCCCATTACAAGTAAGGGCAGACTTCTAGCAAGGGATTTGCAGGAGTCTCCTCCAGCACCTCAGTGGAATCACAGATTGATTCTCGCCCTTAGACATAGAGTTGGGGAACAGAGTGGAAAGAAGGCAAGGAAGGAATGAGAAGGGTTTGATTTTAATTTTCATCGTCAACTGTTCATTAACAATGCTCTTTGTTATAGGAATTTTTCTTGTTCTTTGAAGAAGCTTGAGTGTTGAAAATGTCCTTAATATTCTGGTCAAACGTTGACTGCTATGATGAAATAACTCCTGTGGATTCTGCTCTCTGATTTCAGAAGGTTGCCAGGAGTAACTGCAAGATTCAAATTCTGAGCATCTTTTGTAGACAACAGGCATCTGGAGTCTAAAATCAAATAGGATTGGTTATGTTGACTTTTAGGTCGTGAGAAATCATGTCAGGATTAAGATTTAGGACCCAAATATCCTAGAAATCTTCCCTAAAGGAGTGCTAAGTACTTCTGTTCGAAGGAGAACAGATTAAGGCTAAGCATGGCAAAGAAATAAAATGAGAGAGATTTTTGTAGATAGAAATAAGGGTAATTTTATTTTTTGCTAGTCTGCCTTCCCTGTGCCCTCTGTATAGATATGTGGGTGGTGACATCATTATTTACTTGTATTAGTGCTGTGCCTAGAGGCCCTAGTAGACCAGGACCCAACTTGCTAGGCACTGTATAAACACAATAAAAATACGGTCCCTGCCCTGTAAGCTGTTACTTGAATTGCAGAAGGAAAAAATTTCAGACATGGGTGCCTAAT
The DNA here is from genome assembly GCF_026122565.2 of Emydura macquarii macquarii. Classification (NCBI taxonomy): domain Eukaryota; kingdom Metazoa; phylum Chordata; order Testudines; family Chelidae; genus Emydura; species Emydura macquarii. The sequence continues at coordinate 11,246,506 of NW_027131105.1, read as the reverse complement.
GTTAGACTGCATGTTTCCAGCACCTCTAAATGCAAGCTGCTTTTAATTAGATACTCAGTGTTAGACACCAAAGTTTGAAAATTTTAAGTTACTGTTCCTATATTAATCTAATCCTGACTCTTTGACTCTATGTATTTTTTGTTTCTTCCTAGCTATATATAGTTTACCAACTTTAGTCATTTAGAGCCAGATTTTCCCATTCTTACTCTTCTGTGGAAAGGAGGATATTTCAGGGGAATATTTCAGACTTGTATCAATGGATTTTATATCCAAAAATGCTCCAAATTGACTAATGTTCTCCCGTGATTTAGGGATGGACTACCATACATTATATATGTATTACAAAGAAATATAGTGTATGGCAAGATACTAAAAACAATCTGACAGCAGGAGATTGTAGTAAAGTTTTGGAAAAGGAACTAACACTTCTCTAGACAGTGTATAGTGAGACTGGGTTCAGTGCATTAGGAAGTGATCTAGTTTAACTGTGGCTGGATTTCTAAAAGGACTGTATAATTTTCTGAATAATAAGATTTGCTGTTATGTCCCCTAAAATAAGAGAAACAAAATCCCATGCTTCATGGTGCAAGCTGGTCACCTAAGGGATCAGAAGATAATGTTTACACTATGTGCATCATTGTGCAATTGGTCAGCTGTGTAATAAGATTTTTTTCACCTTCTTCTGAAGTATCACTGCTGGAGGCAGGATATTGAACTTGATGGACTAATGGTACAAACTGGCAAATTCTGTGCCTGAAAACACAGGGCATTGTATATAGGGCAACTTTATTCCATTTCCTTTCACACTGCGAAGAGATAATATGATCACACAAGGTTGCCTTTGAGGTGTCCCACAACATCGAAGTGTTAGCTGCAGATGGCGCTTTTAGAGAGTGTGTGTGTGTGTGTGTGTCTCAGAGAGAGAGTTGAATGTGGAAACACACACACATCCGATATTTTAGATCAGACATTTTCAGAGTTGGGGGGCTTGATAGGCTGCGCCAGTGGGATCAAAACAAAGAAAACCCCTGTCACTTTTATGTACAATAAGAAAATTCAAATAGTTGTATTAGATTTCACAAATCAGGGTCCAGCTACTGCTAAAGCCTTTCTCGTGCATCCATCAGTGCTGCAGGGACAAAGCAGGGTTTCATCTAGTGAGACCATAGTGGTGTAGTGCTAGTATTGAGGGCAGAGAGACTGCCCTCATGCTATAGCTCTGTGTTCCATAACTGGTGCCAAGCCAGACAGGAGCTGCTGAGATGTCAGGGACTTGCTGTCAGAAGGTGATGGAGACAGAATGGAGGAACAGGTCATGGTGACTTCTTTGAGGATGGGTCATAGTTGTCTGACACCCTGTCATCACCCTGTACTCAGTGAGGACCCCATCCTAAAAGAAATCCTTCCTGAACTCCCACTTCTGGCCTTCAAAAAAACAAACCCCAACCTCTCCAAGCTCCTGATCAGAAGCAAGCCCCTCACAGACCAAGATACACCAACTCAAAGTGGCACCAGACCCTGCCAGAACGACAGATGCAAAATCTGCAGATATATCTCCACTACTACAATGATCAACACTATCCACAACACACCTTTCAAGGCTACTCCTTGTTTCTACCACAAAATGAAGGAAGTTTCCCACTTCTTCATGTCATGCATCAGAGCTGGTACCATAATGGTATGCATGTGCTTAAACCTGGATTAATTGTTCTTAACATTACATGGTTTGAACTCCACTGTATGCTATTTTATATAAGGGAAGAGGTAAGTGGAAGGACAGTTCTTGTTTGGTTATCTTTTTTCCGTGTTGTAGATAAGGAGTTATGCCATACACTATATGGCGATTAAAAAAAGTAGTATCTCAGATCATGGACCCAATCTTGCTCCCATTCAAGACCATAAGAGTTTTGTAACTAACTTGGTTGGAGGTAGAATGAGACCCTATATTTAAAATTCCTGGGGTTTTTTACCTCTAACAAAATTTCTGCATGTGGTAATCATTTTATAAATATCAAAGTGCAAAATATTGGAGTGTGTGTGTGTATAATATACACCCATCCATAGGATAGTGAAGAAGCTGGATCAGTACCTAGGGGGGAAAAAGCTATAATAGGAATTGATATGTTAAAAATCCAGCTGTGGAGTGAACAAAATGTTGTATGTAAAAGAAGATAAGAGTTTTAAAGCTTGAAATCTATTACATGTATCCGCAACTTGAAATAACTCTAAAATATTTAGTGTCAAAGCAAGCCTCCTCTTCCAAAACCTAGTCACTATTCACCACTACAATGTTAGAGACTTAAAGAGAGATTCTTCTGGCTTTCCGGACACTGAAATAGAATAAATAGTAAGATCATGATTTTTTTTTTCAAGCCTGCAAGCAAGTAATATCCTATATGGTGATGGCAAGGACTGGATGTGTTAAACATCTGATTATTGATTATTTGAAACAATTGCATGTGTCTGTGTGGTTAGAAGATATTACTGCAGCTATTACCCTCCCCACCTTTTGGTTTTAAAATATCTAAGTCTGTACTGGGGTGGAGGGGAGTCCAATCTCTGTTGAACGAAGACAGGAATACATGTTTGGGAGAAGATGTCCTTTATAGGCTTGCTTCATAATATTGGGAGTTGCTCATAGGTCAGTGATGAGATTCATAGAAGTACTGTGCATGGATGGATAGATGGATTCTATGTATGACGTGTTTTGGAAGCATTTGTTCCAAACATAGAGTCTGAGCCAGGGAATTTATTATTTTCTTTTTTTTATATACTAATTTAAGTGCTCTCATACTTAAATCTTTTCTTAAATTTTATTTTAAGAAAGGGGCTCAATTAACTACACTGGGAAGTGAAATAATTTTTGTCCAGTGAACAGGGTATCAGCAATGCACCTTTCCCCACACTGCACTACTAATATGCCCAGTCCTGAGGGTAACTTCATCTCTTTATCCTTCCAGTGTTTTGTCTAGTTGCCAACAAAGGTGCTAATTGTGATGATTTTTTTTTGTGACATGGAAAACTGTCTCTTAGAAATTGGACTGAGGTCACTTTTCATTTTTTATAAACTGCAAATGGCACCTTAATAGAGAACCTAGTTTAAAATATTCCTACAGGGGTTCAGCTAATTTTAATCATTACCTTTCAAGCATCTGGGATAGCTACCCTTCTGATAGTGATTTAGAGACAGATATTCAAAGGTATTTAGGCACCTAAAGATGCAGACACAAATTTAATGGGAGTTTCAAAAGTGCCTAAGCAAGTTAGGTGCTTAACTCTCATTGTTTTCATGAAATATTTTTGAAAATCTGGCCATTAGTATAATTGGGTCTAGAAGAGAGATTAAAAATAGCCCAGTGAAATAGCTGCACAAAAGCTGAGGGACTGTCCCATCAACAAAAAAGTAATGATCTTTATAAAATCTTTGGATTCAGAGAGTTTGTCAAGCCTTCCCCTGTGTTTTACTGATCCTATCTAGATGATTGATATTTTAGACCTCCTTTTGTGCCAATCCTTCTTAATCACCTGAACATTGAGGCATTAATAGGAAACATATGGCCTTCGGTCTCCAAAAGTGGGCACAATGACAGCCACACATGGTTCAACAAATTCTTATTGCTCCTAAAAATTAATTGTACTTCCAAAAGTTCACAAAATGAAGAAAAGCTGCTGTGCTCACAGTCTACAAATAACATGCTGGCCATTTATAGTGAAATGTGCACACTGTGCCATGAGAGTTCTGTTAGAATATGTAGGAATAGTTTGGGAGAATATTCTGTTGTCAAGTAGGTCTAGGCAGAGGGTCTAAGCCCTGTACTCTGTAAAGCAGGATGCCATTCAGTTTACTACTGTAGAATAGCGGGTGTGTTGACCAGCTAATGCCATCCAGAAAAACTCTGAAACCTGGTAGAATGTGGAGATTCATTTTTAAAAGAGAGAATAATAAATAAAAGTGTTGCTGTGGCCAGCCAGTAATGTTAACTAAATTTACAATTTATCGTTGGAGTCTGTTTTAATTTGAAGCCTTTGTCTTCCTATGTTTTCTTCATTTATGAATTCATTCATTATATTCATTCATCATCAGATATTATCTTCTTTAAGACTCAATTTCTATGAGTTCTTCTTGTACATCATCTCCTTAACCATTCTATAATATTTTTGAGGCCGTAAGTACACTCTTTACAAGTTTAACTGAAGTAGATGACATGCTCTATGCTCTGTGGCCACGTAGTTAAATCTCTCTATCTACTTCTATAATTTAAATTGAAAATATGCCTTCAGAAATGTATTTATTTTTAAAATACAGTTAAATGCAAATTAGGGGGTGTGTGGTGGTGGTGGGGGGGTGTGGAATAAAAAAAAAAATCCTGGGAAGATGGAATCTTTTCTTCCCTTAGAGCATTTGTTTAAAACACTCTTACCTTTGATGGGGATTAACCCGTGGATATTGACAAAAATGTTTGTCCGAACAGATTCTAGTAATCTAAGATATACAACCAATATTCTTTCCTATTAATAATTTGTTCCGGTAACTGATAGAAGACGTGATTTCAAAAGCATTAAATCCTAAATACAAAATGCATTTTTACATTATTCAATTTAAATTCAGTTGACTGTTACAAAATTATATATCATCATTGTGCTAAATTTGAACCGGGTAGAGTCAACTAACAGTGAAGAACCAATAGACAGTTCTTATATCTAACTGCATGTAAATTAACTAAATTATGCCTTATCAGTGATTTCATGAGAAAAGTTGAGGAGCTTCAGAAAGTGCATTAGGATTAAAAAGTATCATGCTATGTATCCAAATTGTAAGAATCTCACTGATATACTTGTTGAGATTGAACAGTTCTGTTTTGGACCATGACTATCTAGAAGTTTATAATATTACAAATGTTAGTACATTATTTAGACCATTTCATGAACATAGGGCGCAAGTAGTACTGCTGTGAAATCTGCAAATAACAATATAATCTGAAGTCATATCATAAACTAATAATTTGGCACAATTACGTGTGGCCAAATCTAGTCTTCATTTAGGCAGATCTCCTACTGACTGTCTTCAGTAAGGACTGCAAGATTTAGCTATCAGTGGATAGAAATCCACTTTATACAGGCAGAATATAGTAGGTACAGAATACTTAGACAATCTGTGGTGTGTAGAAATATATTGTAATCTAGGAGAAAACAGTCAAGTTAATAGAAATCTTCTTTATTCAGTGATGGAATTACAACTTTTGAACACTGTAATATATCCATTTGTAATATAGCCATTGAGTATAGTACGTCTTAGCTTTAGAGTGATGTGTTTAAATGCTTATAAAGTTGGTGCTATACTATATGACACAGTAAAATGGATTTTTTAAAAGTACTTTATGTTTAATTCAGTTATTTCTGTCGAATATTCTTTGCTTGCTTTTGACCTTTCTTTATGTTGATTTTGCTTCATTTTTTCATTCACCATGCTGTTCAGTTTTTGGATGCCAGGAGAACAAAGGTTTGTCCACTATTTGCAGTTAATTTGTTTTGCAAAATTCCGTATTGCTTAGTGTTCTATTTTTGTTTATTTGAATTGCAGAAATCCTGTTTAATGACTTTTTTTGTAAATAAAGCAATGAAGAACTTTAGTGATTTACCTTTATTTATTGTGACGGCTATGATTTGCATTATAGCATGAACAGTACCATTGAAAAAAATGGAAGGCAGAATTACTTCTAGTTTATGAAACACTTAGAAAACAAAGAATACTGAGTCTTCAGTCTTTATAAGCACAAAATGTACTAGCGGCTGTGTCACTTTGAGATTTTTGCAACAGTTCCCTTTCTCTTCACTGCTAATTTTATTAAGTATTTTACCTGTAACTGATGCTATATTTTGTGTTTGCATTCATGTTTTATATTTTTCCAGTAGCACCTGAAAACCTTCATTACAAGTATTTTTGTCAAAGATGCATTTGACATTTTATAAGACCACTTGGTAGAAGTTCATCAGTGATTCTATTAGCTTTGTACCGTTACCTATCAACAGCTTACTTAATAGAAGAAAAACTACATTTAGATTCTTCATTGACCTTATTTTTTTTTGTATTATAGCATTTGCAACTGACAATCCAGGCACTTCAAGATGAGCTTCGAACTCAGAGAGACCTTAATCATCTTCTTCAACAAGAAAGCGGAAACAGAGGTTCTGAGCATTTTACTATTGAGCTTACAGAGGAGAATTTTCGAAGACTTCAGGCAGAACATGATAGACAGGCTAAAGAACTCTTTCTCTTGAGAAAAACTCTAGAAGAAATGGAGTTGAGAATTGAAACACAAAAGCAGACACTAAATGCCAGAGATGAATCAATAAAAAAGCTTCTAGAAATGTTGCAAAGTAAAGGTTTGCCATCCAAAGGAATGGAAGATGACCATGAAAGAGCTCGAAGGATGGCTGAGGCTGAATCTCAGGTTAATCATTTAGAAGTGATTTTAGACCAGAAGGAGAAGGAAAACATACATCTGAGAGAGGTAAGAAAAGCACCTTGATCGTAAATCTTTTCAGATAAAAGGACACTGGCAAAGACATTTGTCCTAATTTTGAAAATTTATTTTATACTATTTTGAAACTGGAATCTATTTTCTTTTTGACTTTTCTTAAATTAAAAAAGGACATTGAAACATTTTAATTTCAAATTCTTCCAATCCACAAACACATAAACATAAAGAATGACATACTCTGGAAACAAGTATAAGAAAAGAAATTAGGTTACATTTTGGGTTTTCCCGCATTGAGTGTGTCCCTTTAACCATCAAGTTACATTTCCTTTGAAAAGTCAAAGTTATGCAGCTATTGAGGAGAGAATGAATAGCTACTGAACTGAAAATTAAATAAGGAAGAGTTGACAAAAAATGTAGTAAAATGGTGCAAGGTTATTTTTATCTTATTGGATATCTTGTTCTTGGCATCAATGTGCAGGTTTCTAGTTCTGGTGTAAGACTGGAGGTTGAATCAGCCTAAAATTTATTGCAGATCAAAGCATTGCACATTGAATGTGAGGTGGTGGGAACTGGCTGGTACAGCCAATATCGTAAAGTGGCAAAATGGTACTTTTATCCAGAAAGGTGGGGAGCCACTCATTTACATTCATTAAGGAGTGCACACAGTTTCTGATCAGAAGTACTTATTGTCTTTTTGTCATGGCGTAATTCTTCGTTTACAGTTTCTTCAATAGTGGGAGGGAGCAGCAGGAAGAAATATTTTAAAGCATTCCTTTACATTTTCTTTCTAACTTCTACAGCCTAACAGCTTTCCTGCCATAAGGAGATATGGGTAAATCAGCTTGTCTATAAAAAAAAAATTACTTTAGTCTTCACCAGCCCCTGAAACCAAACTGAACTCAATTCTGCAGTTCAAAAAAGTTTGGAACTTTTATATCTTTGTATGACCCTGAAGTTACTAGTCTTAGGTGAAATATTAAGGACATTTTTGTTCTGGTGGTATTTGACCCATCTGAAGCCCAGAAATTCTGGAAATCTCACCAGACTTATTCTTATATTTCCGGCTCATTTTTTTTCTTTTTTTGCAACACCCTACCTTTTAAGGGAGGAAGAGTAAAGTTTTGTCCTCTAGGCACTGTGGGTGATGGTTCTGTTTCACATAAAGCCTGTATCCTGAAGTCCTTTCTCATGCAAAACTCCCATTTGAAAAGAAATGTTATCCATTAGTAGGGTCTGAATCAATGGGATATCAAAGGAGTTGCAATTGCTTGCGTCAGCACTGAATTTGACTCATAGCCTGCTAGAGTGAAGCTTCTGTGATGTGCTCTATAGCCTAGCAATCTAGTTTCTTGGTTTTGATCTGCTCTTGTCAGAATAAACCACGCTGTTTATTTTAGAGTTAAATGATTTAATAATTTTTCATTGGCACTGTTTGTATCATGGAGTTTAATGTCATTTAGGTCTGTGAGTAAAGCTAGATAGGAATGGAATGTGTTTCACTTCCAGGTTTGATATACTGCTTTGTGATGGGAGGTGATGTGTATTGCTTAGGTTGAAATAAGGTGGTTATCTTTTTTTCTATTTAAAACAAAATATTATTAGCAAAGGGAATTGATCTAATTCTACAATGAAGCCCTAGATGGGAGCGTTCTTGTGAACGAACCTGTGTTGTTTGAATAACTGGCAGTGCAAGTGAGGTTTTGTTCCATTTGCTATAGTCTTCCACCACTGTAAAACAGGATGATTTATTCTATTCAATAGCTTAAGCAAGAACTTTGGAGTTTTTACTGAGAATACTTTTGGAAGCATTTTAAAACTCTGATATATTATGAAACCAGTATATGTATATTTTAGGATGTGTTTTAAATTTGAATGTCTAACAAAATATTTGTGTTTAGGGACTTCACCTAAAATATCATGATTATAGTCTTTTACAAGTTGATCTATAGGGCCCATGTTGAGTATGTCCCTAGGAATGGTATTTTCTTTTGGAGGCCATCTAGTATACAGCTTTGATCAAACTCTTAAAGCTTTTTTTTTTTTTTTTTTTAAATTAGCATTTACTTCTGCTGTTTGACTGCTTGACATTGTAACTGGGCCAAGTTAAAGATGAGTAAACCTCTCTGCAGCAGCAGGTTGAGGTGATACTTGTTAATAATCATGTGCTTTCCAGTACTATTAATCCTTTCACTGCTAGTTTCTGCAATAGTCTCCATGTGACAGAAGAATGGCATGTTCAAAGAGGAAAAACCTCGAAATTTTATATGATGTCAATACCTTTCCTTTAGCTTTCCTTTAATTATACCTGACATAAATACAATATGGTCTTCAATGTTTGTTTTAGTCATTATGACTGTACCTTAAACACTCCAGCAACAGCCGTTACCTGTTGATGATAGAGGTGCAATTTTCTTGGGGCCCTCTTTTTTGTTTTGGTAACTGACTACGCCCCCTGTGCACTGGCAACACACCACGAAAGTTTCCAATCTTCAGTTTGTACTGCATTTCTTTTGTCATTGTTGCTGTATATTTTGGGTCCTATGTTTGAGGAAGCAATACCTGAATTCAGATGTTCTTTCCTAAGGAGGTAGAAATGTTGCTATCTAAATGGATCAGGCTCCTAGCCCTAATCTATGGGGGAGGTATGTGATGGGGTGTATCCCATGGAAGGGACCCTGAAATCATACCACACCTTACCACTGTAGCATTGATAAGAAGAAGGCCCACCACGCCAGCCAACGCCCAGACAAGACTGGAGTTTTGGATATAAATTGTTAGCCCAGTTTTGGAGGCTACACAGGGAGGCATTGCCAGCTGGGAGCAAATTACATGCAGTGGAGTCCATTCAGGCTCAACACCTGAAAAGAAATGGTTACTTTCAGACAGGATAGAGAGAGAGTTTGTACTGTCCAAAAGCAGGCAGCTCTTGTCAAACCATAGTTGTTACTCTACGGTGTTTCTATTATTGGGTATTATGTTTATGAATTTACTTCTTGCAAAACTGAATGGAATGAAATGCAGAGAGACTTTTTCCAAATTAGTATTAGTTTGGGCTATGCCAGAATCTGTTCAATAAAACCCACATCCAGACAAGGTGACATTAATCTCAAACCCAAATCTCTATGAAACTTTGTATTGTTCTAGCCCTACTATATTTGATTTTTTTAAAAAAGATCTTTTAAAGGTACCTTAAAATTTCTTTTCCTCACTTTTCTGCCAGAACAAGAAACCCATATATTGTAAAATACATCTGTTACATTTCTTATATATCACTTTAGTGGGTGATTTATAGGAATATGTAAAATTCATTCTATCAAAGTAAAGAATTCTCTATTCTCACTCCATCTCTTTTCTGATTTGGATGACACTACTCTGATGATTTCTTTTTGTAAGAATGACTAATGGATCTTCAAGAAGCAGTAAGAGAGATGCTGTTACCCAGGGTTCCTCGACCCAGTAACTTTTAGTCTCTGCGAGTTATCAGGAAGAAAACAAAAGGGGAAACAGTACCCTCCGTCTGCTATATGGCTGGCATAGACAAATCAAAACCAAGTGCTCTTAACTTAAAGCTCTATTTTATTGATCTCCAGCACTTCCCCTTTACCGGAAGTCTTCACTTATTATTCTTAAGCACATACAAATACAATAGGTGGTTAGAGTACCCCAAAACTTGATAGTCACTCCACAAGTCTGAGGCAGTCTTCAAGTGAATCAATCACAGATTTCTGAGTGGCCAGTCCTTCCATCTGTGTCTGGAGATCTTTTCAATGTGTCCACGAAGTGATCTGCCTGATTCAGACTCGCTACCTCCTTCTTATACCCCAAAAGTTAGAGACAGGTCAATCAAAAGAATGTTACATAGCAGACCAAACAAATCAATCACTGGGAAGACGCACAAGTTGGAGACGTCACAAAAAAAAAAAAAAAAAAAATTAAGTAAGGAGTCTAAAGCTGTAAGTCTAGCAATGATTTCCCCATAGCTGCAGTCCTAAAATATATCCAGACTATTTTTTTGACATCTGCCCCAACATATTCAGAGAGAGAGAACGCAGAGTCAAGTCCACTTCACGTGTTCACTGTCTGACTTCCTCCCACTCCTCACCCCACCGCAGTTTGCCTTGGTTATGCTAAGTTTTCTGCAGTGGCCTAAAAATGGCTAAAAGCAGTAAGCAGAATAATTGATAGTCCATCCCAATAATTGGCAGTGGTTTTGGATGCCTGGCTGATTGCTAAAATGCCCTGTACAAGGTCAGTCTTGATAAAAGTAATAGGTTGCATTCAGTTTAGTATTGTTACCCTCTTTGACCCAAGTGGTTAACAAGTATTTGGGGTCTTCTGGATTGCTTGCGTTAGGATGAGAAATTGATATTGGAGCCAGGTACTTCCTTGATACAATCCTGTTTGTTTAAAAAAAAAAAAAGAAAAAAAAAAAAAAGACCCGTTTCCCTGAACCCAGTAGGAATCAAACAGGAAACAATTTCCTTTCTTGATATTCTAAGCTGCTCTCTATACCAAAAGTGCTCTTTTTTTCTTAGCTTTTCCTCAGGGTCATGCTACAAGTACTTCTCTTGCTGCTCTTGCCTTTTTGTTGCTTTCTTGGTCTGTTTCTGAGACCTTTCTTGCTGCATTTGCTCACACATATGACTCTACCAAAATAATACCCAGCCCTCTGCATTTGTATTCAGTGCCCCGTGAAACCCCTCTTCCCATATAGCTCAGCTCCTGACTGACTTTGCCTGTGGCTTGTATTTTGGACAGTGACTATTGTTTCAGCTATCCTACTCCAAAAAGACTCTAAACTACTACTACTTCTAAGAAGAGCTTGTAATAATTTTGACTTAGAAAATCTTCTCAAAAGAATATGAATATCCTGCAACAATCCTATTATGACAGGTTGTTGAATCTTCATTTATGCTAGTGGGCATAATAGCCAACCTTCATTCAAGATAAATTTATTATGCCCACCAGCATGAATGAAGATTTACACGACCTATGAGTCTCTGGTTAAAAAAGAGTGAATGGAATAGTGAAACAAAATCCTCCCCTCATTCAAAATAACTTTTTTGCATGTCCAGGATCAGTATAAAACTTCTTCTGGATTGTTAGACACACAGGTTGGTCTGAGTAACGGCAGCAAAACTAAGAATATTTTATTGTGGCTAACTGCACAAGACCTAGAGTCTTGAGAGATGGGTTCTAGTTTTGGCTGTCAGTGACCTGCTATGAGTCTGGGTAAATCATTTGACTTTCATGGAATACATGAAAACTGCAGCTTTTAGATCACCAGGACTCAAGGCTAAGTGCAGAAGGTTATTCTGTGCCATGTTGGGAAGATGTTTCACCATCTGTAAAATTATGATATTTCCCTACCTCCTAAGTCTGTTGTGAACCTTATATTAATGTTTCTCAAGTGCATCAAGAACCTATTTAAGGGTCTTTCTAAATGAAAAAGATAAGCTTCACAGATTCAAACCTTGGCATCAAGGATTCATTCTCTCACTTTTACTCCCATGTCCTTCAAGTCTCCTGTTTTTGATTTTTTTTTTTTTTTAAAAAGATGAACAATTTCAAATTCAGTTGAAAAGAATAATAAAGAGAAGGCAAGAATTGTTCCCCTTATGAGAAGTTGCTTTAGCCATTGTAGTGCTCTTGTAGTTTGCTGACACCATCATCAGTAGAGGCAGTCTGAGGAGACTAGTAATAGGCCTTTATCTCTGAGTACAGGTAAAAGGTCCAAGTCTTCCTTTAGAAAGGACAGGCTCAGAGATTAGGCAGCAACCAAAGTATTGATAAAACCAGTTTGTGTGCTTCTGCTCCTCCAGTCACTGGTGGTATTGTGGAAGAAAATGTTCTGTGCACTCCTTTCCTTCCATTTCAGTGACTTTCATGGAGAGGAGAGTGTGGGGGAGAGACAAACAAACAGTAAATATGCTGGACATGCAGGAATGACATTTACAAGTAAAAATTCTTCTTTCCTGATTTTCCTATTGTTAATTGATTGGAACCAATCTTGTGAGATACTGAACACTTGATGCCTCACAATACTGGACCAATTGCACACACTCTACCGTATTTGCCGTTACAGTTATACTAACCAGTATAGCAACAAAGAGGTTATCTTGCAGTCATATCATCATGTTTACTCCTGTGGTGTGTTCCCTGCAGTGAGATCAGAAAAGCCTGAATGCTGAATACATGAAAACTGCACCTTTTAGATCACCACTAACAGGACTCAAGGCTAAGTGGAGAGGGTCATGCTAGGCCATGTTAGAAAGACTTACCTGTCGAAGTAGAAGATTTGTAGAGGCAAGTAAAAGTGGAGTGAGGCCTATTGAGGTTTGTAGAAGGTGAAGAAAGCTAGCTAGGCTGAACTTGAAATCCTGCTGTCCTTTCACAGAAATGGAAAATTGTCAGGGTAGTTAGCTTATTTTTTAAAATATTTGTATTTGTGATTTCTTTTTTTGAAAGAGAGGTTTCATTTATAGTCCATCTTTTAAAAAACTTAAATATAGTTAATAATTTCTTTCTGAGAAAGGAAAAAAGGACTGATATATTCCTGGGTGGCTGTACCCCTAACACAAGTTGAATGAAGTGCTATTTCACAGTCTAGTGTCATTCTTTGAACAAAAAATAACCCAAATCATTATATTGAATTTTGAAGTCAGTTTTAAAGAGTAGCTTTTTGAAAAGACATGGAGTTATTTTCCATAATTTTAGGAGTTCTTTACTCATGATCATACTTCAACCGCTTAAAACTGAACCCTTGTCTGTAGCCATTCTTCTTAATTGTGTACACACATTCATTTCATTAGAGTTTTTCAGTGTTAGGTGGATTTTATTGATATTTTTAAGAGGTGAGAGCACTGAAGTATTTGCTTGAAGAAGAAAATCAAGTACAGTATAATGAGTTACATCGTTCTTGCAAATATATACACATAAGGAAAAAGACCCTGTTCGTCATGGCAGTGTCCCTTTTTAAATTAAGCATTTTAAACGTTTAAAATCTGTTTGAAGTCTCATGGTTTGCTTGGCATTCAGAATTAAATATTATGAAGATCACTAAGCATACATACCTATCACAAAATGTGAGATGCCTGCCTTATACTTCGTAAATTGGTTATCATGTATCTTTCCTAGGTTTTTAAATAAACATTTTTCTCTATAAGTTTGGAAGAACTTTAGGTAATATGGTGATTTTATCATGTGGAAATCTAGCACAGATGTTTGGTATTACTTTTTTTAAACATGGTGACCACACATGATTTATCCTAAGTACCATTAAGTATTTTTTTATTATTGCTATTAAAAACTTGCCTTAGGCAAAGTCCTGCTAAATTTCTAGTAAAGTCAAATGTTAAAATTCCAGAAAGTATTATTATATATAACACACAGCATCTCCTATATAATGTATAATTTCTCTAAAACTGAATCTGAGATCATATTTAGTTTCATACATGCAATTTAACCCTTATCTTGTATGTATTCTTAAAATAATGCTATAATGTGTAGTTTATAGCTTTGTAGAAACTTTATTATAATTTGTGTATTTTAAACTTTCAGAACTCTTTTTTTTTTTTTTTTTTAAAGATTCTGCTTCTGTCTTTGAACTCAGTTGGTCAAGTAATGAAGGTTGATGATAGGACTTGAACTGCCAGCATGAATTAGTTATTGCATGTTTTAAATGTTATTAATGGAACAAAGTTCGTTCTTCAACAGTGAATAGAACAGATGCCTTGCAGACTTTCAATGTTTACAGTAAATGCCTTGCATTGGAGCCAGTAGTAATTTACTAAGGAACTACTTTATCAACACCAAATATATCTCCCCCTGAAGTTTGTTATATAGATTAACAATCACTCTAGACCGAATCTCTTAATTCGGCTCATTAGTGCCTCTTTCCTTTTTATTCTACTGGCCCGGCTCAAAATATTAATCTAATCAATTACTAGAAGAGTCCCTTCAATTTTAAACAAGTTAAGCCAAAAAATGAAATTTGCCCTCCATAAACTTTTTTAGTATATGAGTTTTAATATGTTGGCTATAAATACATCCTTATACAAAAGATTCTCATTAAGGCAATTATTTTCTGTCAAAATGTAAATAGTTATATGTACATTTTAAGGTGACTTAGGTTTGGAGGAGGACTTTGTAATCTTGGTAGTCACTTCAGACATGAAAAAGTAGACAGAATCTGATTATGCCTTGGAGAACAGTAATACCTTTTAATGTCGCCTATTCATGATGCCCCATATTATTGCTGGCAACACATTTTACAGTGCATGGGAAGAATTAGAAAGGTTACAGACTAAAGACTCAGTTTCTTTTCAAGACAGAACCACTCTCAATGAAGATTTTACACGAGGCCAATCAGGAGTCAGAATCCAAGTCAGAGCTGAGTTTAGAGCTGGGAATTCAGAAGCAGGGCAGTCGTGGCAGCTAGCTAGGGATCTGCATTATTGCCTGGACACTTCCTGGTGTGCTCCATGGGCTTATATAGAGTCAGGGATCCAATCAGGGATTGCTAAAACCACTATCAATAAGATCACTCAAGCAAACCTTCCCAGGGTGTTCAACCTGTGCAGATTGTGGTTTGCAGGGATTGGTTAGGTTACATCTGCCACCAAGGGATGTTGGTTGCCTAGTCACCCTGCAGGCCTGCATTCAAGTCCTGTTGATCCTGACAGCATGTGGTTCATGAGCCATGGGAGAAGATAGATGTTCATCTGCCTAAATCATATGTTGGGCCCAATCTGGTAGGACTGCTCAGAGGCTGACTAACTCCACACAAAATAGCTGGGGGGTGGAGGGGGAAAGAGCGGCGGTGGCAAAGGAAGGAGGAGGGGGAATGATGACCTCCTTTATAACCTTTAGCCTAGTAGTTAGGGTGTTCACCCCCTGGTTCAAGCCACCTTCTCATCAGGCAGAGGGGGATTTGAACGGTGATCTGCCACCGCTGAGGTAAGTGCTTTAACCACTGGGCTGTAGAGTCATTCTTTCTCTGACCAGATTGAATATTGAATTATTTAAAGTGGAACTACATTTGTAGGAGAAACTGAGGGAGATCCACATTAGAACATCCCATAGTTTGGTGGTTAGGGCACTCACTTGAGTGGGAGGACTCGAACCAGGAGCTCTCTCACCCTGGTTGAGTACCCAAACACTGGGCTAGAGGTTATAAAGGAGGTGGTCCTCCTCCTTCCCTTCCTCTCCTTGTCTATTTTTCATGGAGTTAGGTGGCCTCTGAGTGTGCTTACTGGATCAGGGCTTAGGGACATGCAACTTAGGTGGCCTAACCAGTGGTCTCTCCCCTGGTTTTTTAATCGCTCTAGGGCTTAGGCTGGAGATAGGTTCCTGGGCACCTAAAGTGAGGCAGCAGTGTGCATGCTCAGAAGCAGGAACATATTCTCTTAAGAAATCTTCCTGCAAAAACTTAGGCCCGGAATGTCAGCCAAGTGGGTGTTTTGTGAATCACAGAGGTGCCTAAACACAGGACTTATGTGCCTAAGTAACTTTTGATCCAACCCACTGCCTTTTTGTTTCTGCCTATAGCCTCGTTACTCCTTTATTTATTTTACCCTCTTCTCCTTTGCTTGTTGTTTTCTTGTCCACATACTTATTCTTTGACTTTTGATGTGGACGTATTTCTTTAATCAGGGGGATAAATTCTGTTTTCAGTTATATAAATGCAAGTTCATTGAAGACAATGTGGTGGGTGGTGTAATTTGGCCAAAGTGTAGCTGAATTGTGTACATACAAGTTTCAGGTATGACTGAAGAAAATAGTGAGTTAACAGAAAGAGAAAGATGGGAAATTTCTTAAGTAGCTCTCAGTATTACGAGAAATGTATGCATTGTTTTTTTTATTCTGTAATTGGGATTGTACCCTTTTAACTTTAACTGTATAGATTTAGAATTGCTCATTGTAGTTACAAGGAGTCATGTCTTAGGTAGATACTTATGAAGTTTGTATAGTATTTTTAGAGAACCATCTCCCACCCCTAAAAAGTCAACTTGAAAATGTTAAGCACAAGATTTAGGAATGTTGAATAGTAAGAAAACCTCCTAAAGTTTCTAGGATGTCAAAGGACTCCTACTCAACATTTAAAACACAAAGATTAAATTTTCCTATTTGTACGTGTGCATAAATATCAATAAAAGTAATTACCAGTGTTAGTTACTCCTGTGCATTGAGAAGACAATGTACCTCCTAATCTCTTATGCCACTCTGAAGAAAAAGAGCAATTTTACATGTAACTGAGGGAGAAGCAGCACTATTTCTAAAAGATGTATTAAGGACAAGTTTCTCAAAATGAAAATGAGTGAGACCTTGCTATTGGCCATAGAATTCAAGAAATACTCCCTTCACCTCTTTTCCCTCCAAAGAAAAATCCCCTCATTCAAATCTCCATTTTAAAATATCCAGATTTGAATTTTCTACAGTATGAGAGTTACATTTAAAGGGCTAAATTCTGCTCTCACTTGTATAAGGCAAATATGGTGGAATTACTTCAGGTTAACTATACTGTAAGTAAAAGCAGAATTTGGTGTGTATATATAGTATACACCTCATGACAAGTATTTTTGTATGCACCTGCTTATCACTGCACTTCTTACCAGGGAAAATAATATATACTGTTATGCACAAGCCAGTACATTGCACATGTACTGTGAATGTACCCAATGGAAAGAAGGTTCCAAATCGAACGGCCTTTTTTGAAAAACTACTTTTAAAGTAAATAAATATAAATGAGACAGACAGTGCCATTTATACATTACAGGATCCTCACTCACAAGAATAGGGCAAACTACCACTTAATTGTGATCAGTGGAATGGAGAAAGGGTCCTTATGGTAGTAGGATAAATGAGAGAATTTAAATAATGATTCAATATTCATATGCACAGGTTTGAGACTGGTAACCAAAGCTAAAAAGAAGGACCATAAAATTGCTTTCACTAACAAAAAGTATTTCTTCATTATCCTTCCTGGCACAATTTTAGTTAATAGCAGGATGTGGGGGGAAAACACAATATATGATAGTTTGGAACAGATACCAAAAATAGTCAGCTTTGATGTAACTGGTGCATTTTTGCGCACTGCGTCACAGCTGAATCTGTCCATAAAAAGACTGACACATCCAAACCCCTTTTCCATCCTTCTGGGTATTGTTCTGTTTTTCATTTTGTGGTTGAACTTTTTATTTTAGTGTAGGTGAAAGCTATTTTGTATAGGCATAAACATGATAGCCCAAGCCCTTACCTGAATGGGGTGTCGATTAACATTAACAATCAGTCTGAATTTAAATTTGGAAATTTTAAAAGTCAACAAAATAGCAAACTTCTCCCAGTATACAAATGAATCTGAGAGGGATCAATCATTGCTTAGTTTTTAAGATGCTGACTGTCCTGGAATGATGTCCAGGCCATTTTATACTACCTGTTTCCTTTGAAGTTTAATCACTTTTTCAGCACTGATGTGTCTCATTCCCTGTCCAGTCTCCAGCCTTTTCTTCCATGTATGTGCTTCAAGATAAGCACTTTTAGTAAGTATCTGTTCATCACTTCATTGGTTCTTCCAGTATAAGGCCAATAATCTGTCTTGCATCATGGATCATCTGAGGCACTGTAAATATGTGGCCTCAATTTCACTCTTGATTCCTCAAAACTCAGTACAGCCTTCAGAGTATAGAAATAACCCTTTTTCCAGAATTAATACCAAAAGCCCCACTACCATAAACCAGAGTCCCCTGAAGCACAGTCCAGACAATATATTCGTCCCAACAGTCCAATGCCAAGTATGGCTCTTATGTCTCACCACGCCTCACCCCACCTCTTCTAACTGGAGTGTTTTCCACTCTGTTTCCTCCCAGGTAGAGTTTCAGCTGTTGCCTGGAGACGATATTCACCAGCCTCCAGCTATCTTTCAGAGCCAGCAGGCATCTACTCTGCTGCTTTCAGTCTTCAGCTCTCTTTGGCTGTGGCTCGCTGGTCTGGTGAAGTTTATAGGTAACCCCCACCTCCTCCTACCTTCTGCTTTCACCAGCCTGATCTGACTCCACTAGGACACTGTAACTGCCCCCCTCCATCAGGGGCATCCCATCCCTGGAGCTCTCAGCCCATCACTACTCGACTTCTGAGCTCTCCTTACTCTCAGGACTCTAGGTTCAAAACTTTTCCTGTAGCCACTTGCTCAGGGTTTGCGACTCTTTGTTCTGAACTTCCCTTCTCCTACTTCTGAACTCTCATTTATAACTCTCTAGGGCAGCCCCATCCTCCTAAACAAACTCGGGCACATCTGGACTGGAAGAGGAGAGCTAAGTCCAATTTCATGTAAGGAGCCACCTACCCTTTTACAGTAACCAATCATCTATTTTGTTCAAAATAACCGTCTTCAGTATGACCGGTCTAGAAATACTATCTTCAGAGTCATATAAAAAAAACCTGTCCAATAATTTTTTAATCATTGCAAATACCAGTTTTCAAATATCCTGTACGTGCAGATGGTCCAGTCCTGCACAGTCAGGATGAATGGGAACCCCAAACCTACTCCACCTTTTCCAGCTTTTTGCTGAATGAACTGAATTGGATTTGTAAAAGGGAATATCTTATTGTTCAGTGCAGGAGCCTTGCTAGGAAAGTCCTTCTGTGAGCAATCAATATTTTGAGGGAATCTAGACAGCCTTTAGAGTGGTTCTTCACGTTGAACCCAGAGTTCCTAAAGTCCCTTCTCTAAGTCCCTTTATAAAATTCTCATCTGCTTCAGTCTTTACCACGTCCCAGTATACTTTAGAAATAAATTTGTAGCCACAATAATTTCCAATTTCTAATTTCTTAAACAATAGTTTATGGGATGTAAAATTTTTACTTGCTGGTACTAAAAAATTAATTTGAGCTAGCAGTGTCTTCAATTTTGAAATGTAGTGGCTTACAGTACTACTTTGATCATTAATTTGTGGGTTTTTTCCTTTTCATTTTATACTTAGAAATTATGCCTCTTAAAATGTCCTTTTATGGTATTATGATACCTTCAAAATGTTTTCTTTTTCTAAACATTTTGGAACAGGATCAATAGATCAGTCAGTTAACAATTAAGACCTCTTATAATAATCCTTCTGCTGGTTGTGCCACTGCCGCCTTCTTTTCTTTAAAAAAGGGAGAACATTGTAATTCTGCCTTCCCAGGGTTTCAAGGAAACTAGATTGACTGAGAGTGTGTCTAATTACATTACACAACACAACACTTGGATAAGTACCTGAAAAGGGTGATGTTTGCTTGATCCTGTAAAAGAAAACCATATTGTCTAAACTTCCAGAGTTTTTTGGAAAAGTTAATAAAATAGATGATGAAGATAATGATATTAGAGAATCTTTAAGGAAAATAAATAAACATTGAAAAGGGGAGAAAGCATTGTTATGGATTAAAAACCTCACTGATTAATTTTAGTGAATAATTGTTTTTCTCATAGACACAAGAGGCGCCCTGTTTATATCTTTGGGCTTAAGCAGCACAATAGCAGGTAAATTCAAATATTGAAAAGTGAAAGGTAATATGTACTAACCATATTTAGATAGACTCTGAACTTGCAAGACACATATAGGAATTGTCATGTTCATTGACCTCTCTATCTTAGGTACTTATTTGGTACCCATCACCGCAGCATCTGAACAGCTCACAATCTTGTATTAATGGGGAATAGAGAGATTAAGGAACCTGCTCCAGATCTTGCAAGAAGTTTGTAGCAGAGCAAGGAACTGAACCCAGGTCTCCCAAGACTCAGGCTAGTGCCCTATAACCACTGGACCATTCTTCCTTTCCCACTGGATGACTATTCTTCTCAGTCCAGTATGTGAGTGGACCTGCAATGTTAAAAATAGTAATAGGATGGTTGGGCCCAAGGATACTGTAGAAGCTAAAACAG
Source organism: Emydura macquarii macquarii (assembly GCF_026122565.2). NCBI lineage: Eukaryota > Metazoa > Chordata > Testudines > Chelidae > Emydura > Emydura macquarii. The sequence goes on along the minus strand of NW_027131105.1, from coordinate 11,226,109 downwards.
AAGGTATTTTGATATTATATTGAAGAGTTGTCTGTCCTTCTAGGAAATACTATATATTACTTTGGTCATCTCACCATCAGAAGGATACTGCTGAGAATGAAAAGATCTAGAAAAGATTAGTAAAGGTGACTAGATGTACAGTAGGTCTTGCATATGAGGATAGATTCCACAAACTAGGGTTATTCAAACTGGAAAAGAAAAGTGACGGAGGTATTCAAAATGAAGATAGCAATGAAAACTGTTCAGTTATTCCTTTTTTACCTTGTTCCATAATAGTAGAGCAAAATATTATGTGATGAAATTTGAAAAATGGCAAATTTGGATCAAAAATGTCTGAGTATATTTTACCCCTGGAATTCATTGTTACAGATGGTTCACAGAGAGAGGACTAGACTGGACGATTTCATGACTGCTAAAAACTTTAAAATAATCAAAGCTCTCACGTTAGATCAGTTTGGTTCTCAAACTTATTTGATCAAGCTCCCCTTCTATGTGTCTGTAGTATGCTCCTGGCCAGCAGCCGTCCGTCTCCGGCCACCCAGCTCTGAAGGCGGAGTGAAGAGTGGCAGCTGCTGGCTGGGCACCCAGCTCTGAAGGCAGCGCTGCTGCAAGCTTCAGCAGAGACGTAAGGGTGGCAATGCCATACTGTGCTACGCTCACTTCTGTCCTGCTGCTGGCAGAGGGTCTGCCTTCATAGCTGAGTGCCCGGCCAACAGCCACTGCTCTCTGGCTGTCCAGATCTGAATGTGCACAGTAAATCTCTCCCCTCCTCCCCAGTTTCTCAAGCCCTCCCCGGAATACATTCCATGCCCCCAAATTTGAGAACCTCTGCTTTAAACCATATGTTCCATCCCCATTCTTTCTCTCCCCTTCTCCTTCCCGCGGTCATTTCACAATTGGCTCAACACATTAGGGCACTTTCTGAATTTCCTCTGAGGCATGAGCTATTGGACAGAGGCAGGATACCAGACTTAATTGGTTAATGGCCTGATCTGATATGGCTAAACCTGTCTTCCTGTATAAAACCCAATAAAAAGAAAGTTAAAAATACTACAATCATGCTTAGCAGGCATCGGAATAACAGCCATGTCTGACTACAAGAATGTGCTGTAATTTAACCCAACTGACCTTCAGCCAGAGAGCATAAAATACTTAAAATTTGATTGGCAGTTAGATCTCAAACCTAAACACACGCATTTTATTGCAGACGTATAATCCTGCAATATCCAGAAAGAGAACCTTCCTAAAAATAATTCTATTGAGGAAAAAAAAGTTAAAGCTTTTTATGATTATTAGTGCTCCTCTACTGTACAGATGTTGAAGTAATACCATATTTATTGCAGCAGTGCCCCCAAATTGACAATTTTTAGCTATAAAGATGAGACAAGCAGAACAGGTGGTTGTTTTTTTTCCCCCCCACCAGAAAACCTTAGAGCTAAATAGAAATTAAAGTTTTGAAAAGGAATAGATTAGTAAAGTACCCTTTCATTTGTAATGGACATATTTTTCTAAATCTGTTTTGTCTGTGTAGGCTCAATCAAAAAGAGAATATTAGAAAAGTCCCTTTTGTCATCTTAGGGCTGATGTTTCTTTTATGTATTTTCTGAACCCCAGACTGACGCTGCTGTTGCAAGTGCAGCACACATGTTAATTAAACTGAGACTGCTGACAGGAAGAGACAGAGTGATTAATTAGCAAGTATCAGATGCTTTCTTATTATATGTGTGTGAATGGAGCAGCCTCAGTCTTTACTGAGACCACAGAGCAGGATTCTTGAGCAATGAGATTCAGAGCCTCCTATATAGGCTTCCAGCTCATAGCAGTCTGCTACTCTTACTGAAAAATTCTGAGGGCTCACTGTCTGCCTAGCCAAGATAGTTCTATCCTAATATACGTAAAGAACCAAGGAAAGAGGAGTAAAATGGAAGGAGGCTTTGGTTTTTTACTTTTAGAAAAAGCTGCCTTTCATTTATTTATATGCATTTATGAGATATGATAACTGCTGTGAAAGATGAGCATATTTTATTACTAATGTATTTTAAATCACCATTTGGAATACAGCAATAACATTAATTAGGTAAAACTTTAATTATTGTAGTTGTAATCCTGTTGCAGATTTAGGGCCTTATTTTACTCGTTTGTTGTCAAAGTTTTGGGACCCTGATCTGTTTCTACAGAAATCAGTGGCAAAACACCCATTAACTCTAATGACAGCAAGATCAGTCTCACAAATTCAGCAGGTCTTTTTTCAAACATTCCACACAATTACCTTTTGGGCTGAAGTATTTGGTTTCTGTCAAAGGTGAATTATCAACTTTTTAATATAAGCAAAAACACTTTAGAAGTTTGACTTTAGTTAGGATGAAAAAAGCTTATTGTATTTTTTGACCACTCTGTTCATTTTTACATTGTTACTGTAGATAAAAAGTGGTGGAAACTTGCCATAGGCATAGTTCTCATTGAAGAGTAGTGCCACTACCTGGCTTAATTTTTTTCCCATTTGTACCTATGTTATGACCATTGAAAACTTACTATTCTGTTCACATGCAGTAGAGGTTTTCATTACACTGGAGGAGAGCACTTGCATTATTGATACAGTGTGAATATCTGGAATTGTATGCTATTGAAAAATAGCAAAAAGTAGCATTCAGAATCTGTTTGGCTAAGTGTGCACTCTTTATGTTGCATTAACTTTTTTTGTAGTAATTTTTGTAAATTTGAGCATCCATGTCCAAAAAGGCTCCTGGAGAAAATGTAGCAAATAGAAAAAATAATCTAATTACAATTTTTCTGTGCCCAAAGGATTGGCTAGGAAACCCTCAGAACCCACCTCTTCACTTGTAAAGAAGAATAGATAAAATGACTCAAAAACAGGAAGGACCTGCTAATTGTAGCACACCCTTGGAATCCAAGGGATGCCCACAGGGAAGGAGTTCCATTGACAAGATCATAGTACTGGGAGAGGCCCGTTTCTGGCCTCTTTTAGAATGTGTGTTAAGATAACAATCCAACTTCTCACTTTGTTTGGTACAATAGACAGTATTAGGAGGCAAAAGATGGTCCTGCAGGTCCCATAGCCCCGTATTATGAAGGGCTCTATATATCAATAAGTTTTTGAAGTGTATGATAGACTTACTGGCAGCCAGTGCAGTTTGTGGTGAACGGATGTGATTGAGTCCCATGCAGCTATATTATGGTACAAGCAAACAGTTGCATTGTTCAGTTCTTGCAGGTTTTGGGTAGGGAAGGAGCAAAATTACAATTGATCCTGGAGGTGACAAGGGCAAGTGTGGCCATGATGCAGTTTTCATGGGAGGTGCAAAGCTAGAAGCATTGGAGCTCTTTCACGGTGAGGTGACCCAGCATCTCTGATCAGGTCTTAAGTGAAAGATATATCTGACCAAATCTTGCTGCCATTGACGTTGATAAGGAGTCAGCTCATGCACATGAAGAACAGGAAGTGATAAAATAATGGAGAGTCTTTCAAAACTGAACCTCTCTTGGTGACTTTCTCATAGCCAGTTTAGAATCTGAACCAATATAAACTTCCAAATTTAAAATAAAGTATTTTTTCCCCTAACTACTGTATAATAGATCCTGCAGGCTGTACCACCCAAGAAACAACACTGGCAGTCCCATTTCCTTTGAATATCTAACTCTGTAGCTTTACATAGTATTTTACATTCAGTAGTCATTTTCTGTCAGAGAGGTTTTTAATGACTATCATTAGGCTTGGCAGAATTCAATTTTATTTTTTTTTATAATTTTGATGGATAATATTAATGTTCCTTTAAAAAAAAAATTTCCTATACTTATTGATTTTAAATTTTCATAGTTGCAAAAAATAATGGCTTTTAACCTTTTTAATTTTAATTTGTATCCATTTAAAATTTCACAGTTGCAGGAAGCTATGAGGGGGAGGGTGGTCAGACAATGGGTGTCAGACAGTTATTTAATGACAGATGTTGAGAACCAAAAAGTTCACTTTTATAACTGTTTAAAACAGAAATGGTCAACATCACGTCAAAATATATAAAGTAAACTTCCTTAAATCAAATTCTAAAAAGTTCTCAGCAGCACTTTTTCTTTCTTTGCCTCTCTGTGAATTTTATTATTGAAGGAAATATTTGTTTCTTTTGTGTGTGTGTGTGACGAAATCAACATTTACAGACAAATATATAATCTTTCCAAGCATAACTATTATAGTATGTCAGACACAGAGAGGTCAATATCCCAGAGAACTTCTTTTAGTCCTATGGGTTTGAACCCATACAACATAATCCCAACAGAACGTATTTCATAAGAAAACAAGAGTTGTTTAGACTTCTCAGGTCATACACACACAATGTATAGCTGATACTGGAACTCACTGAATCCTTTAAAAAAGCTTCCCCTCCTTGAAAGCTTTCTTTCTATTTACATTGTATCATCCTAGCTGGGTTCCATTCCTGTCTTCCACATTCCTGTCTTCCAGTCTCACTATGTGGCCTTGGGTAAGTCACTTAACCTCTCTCTGCCTAAACATCTAGTCTGGTGATACGGTAGTACCTATTCACCTGTGTGAAGCACTTTTGGATCCCTCATCGAAAGGGACTATATAAGTGAAAAAAATATTATTTTATTTTAAGGTTTGCTCTGATTAGAATTAATCTTACAAATTTAAAACTTTTGTGTTTGTTAATAATCATGGGCTAAATTCTGGCTTGCTTTACACAAGTGCACTGTGCAGAAGAAGGGGTAGGGACACTCTTCTTCCCAGGCCCAGTGCAGGACCTTGGTAGAATACTAATAATACTACTTCCTCAGCACAGGGATGTTGTTATTTATCTTGCTCTAGTGCTTAGGAGCTCTAGTCATGTACCAGGATCCCCTTGTTCTAGACTCTGTAGAAATGTAACAAAAAGACTGTCCCTGCCCCATACAGCTTACAATCTAAGACCAGCCCCTCAGAACCAGCCATAAATGGACATGGCTAGCAGGAGGGAAATGGAGAGTTGGCTGTAGGCAGTGGGAGAAGCTCTTACTACAGCATTTATAAGGCATTTTAGGCTGCATACTCTCTGAGGCATTCTGCTATTGTCTGCCTTGGATAGGCAGGACAGCTCAGAGTATCCCCACATGGCTGCTACTTTTCCATGTCTTGATCTCCTCAGTGCCCCAGAGATGAGTTATGAGTAGAATTTGGTTCTGCCTGTGTCTTGTGTCAAAGAACTTTTAAATTGGTGTAATAAGTTTTAGGGTAAAGATTAAGTTTGCAGATATATAGCGTGTATCACTGCATATCCTTTAAGATCCACATTGTGCAAGTATATGGAAGCATAACACCCAAATTTATAAGAGACTTTTTGTGTGCTTAAGAAAAAAATGTGGCCCTTGGGTTAGCTCTGGTGTGCAAATTAAAATGCTAAAGAAAATTAACATTAGTTATATTTATTTTGAATTTTATATAATTGCACTTAAATATTGCTTTACATTTTTAGTGTCTATAAGTTCTTATTCTGATATGTCATCACTGTGTAAATTGGATTTAAGTACATGATAAATGTGCCATGACTTACTAATGTCCTTTCATTCATGTCTTTCCCTGTGTCCTGCTGAGCTAGTTTAGTGTGGTGAGTTTTTTTGTAAAACACATTAGTTTTTCTGAGTTCTGGTATAGAATACGTTATTTTCAGTCATAATGTTCACACAAATGCAAACGTTTATAGCAAACATGTTCCTATACATCGTTTAGTTTAAGTACAGAATAAAAGAAATTCTTCTGCAACTGGGAGCCCTAATCTTTCAGACTGTAGCCCTAGTTTAGTGTAGGGTGCAAGGAAGCTGTAGTCTAATGCACAGAACACAAACACAGTTCTGCATGTAAACAAACTTAATTTGTTTAGAAGTTTTTAAAATTTGCCCCACATAATTCATATTCTGTACTACACATTTGAGGTCATTAGATTCTGTACATAATCCAAACTGTTGTAATCTAGAAGAAAAGTAATAATATAAATGATTAAAATTGAAAAGATTGTGCTTACCCATTTTGCTGCTTCTGGACTTGATAATTGCAAACAGATTCTGGCTACTTTTGTTTTTCCACTTAACTGAATCTTTTATACTATCATTGCTCTGCTATGCTAGTGATCGCTTTCCTAACTCCTTTCAAGCAAGCATTACTTTCAAAAGCTTCCTGAAAGGGGATAGCCCTGCAGAAGAACATGTACACCTCGTTAAAGGGACCATGCTTCTGAAAGCACTTTTTTCCTCCCCTTCATAACCTACCATTTGCAAAATGCCCTTTCTATTACCTCTGACTGCTGTTGATAGCGTTGTGTTTCTTCTCCCACAATACCTGAGGTACTAACTCAGGTACCTCATATGTTTGTGGAAAATACATGTATGGGGATGAACATGGACCTTAAATTTTACTTTTGTAACCAAATTTTAAAAATTAAATCACCTGGCTACTTTTTCTGATAATGGCAAAAATGCATAATCCCTTTTTATGTAGTTTTATTTATGGAAATGACTATGATCCTACTGACACAGGGAACAGCTGACTAATTCATGAACTGGCGCCTCCCTTCTTCAAGGTGCTTTCATGTTTTTTCTTAATTTTCAAGCAAATCCTCATTAGACTTAGCTAAAACTATTAGGGACAGTGAGGGAACTTAGGCTTTATGGCTTGCATGCATGCCATGTCTTGTCCAAATGAATGAAGCTAAGTTGATTAAGATGCTTGCAGAATGCCTCATGAATTTTAAGCTGTTATTACTACAAATGCCTTTTATATAAATAACCTTAGAAGAATATTTTCGGAGACAGGAGATTGTCACTAATGTGAAGTTCGTTAAGTTTGCTGAGCTATTTTTGTTAACGAGGAAGACAGAAGATGAACTCATATGAATCTGTTCCTAAAAAGTAATGGTGAGTTTTGTTTGTATTTATATTTACCCTTTTTTATTCAGGTAGGCTTCCAAAACGTTTCCAAACTGCAGTAATGGTTTGTGTGCATTGAATAAGTAATAACATATTATTGATTAGATGCTAGTGAAGGTGTTCAAAAATACATTAATTTGTGCTAGCATGTACCACATAAACTCATGTGATTATTAGTAATACACAAGGTTTCTTTATGCTTGAGTTAAGATCATCCTGAGACTAAGTTTCTCCTCTTTGTGTGTGAAATTGCTTAATTGAGAATATCAGGAAAAGAATGAGGGTTAACACCTGTTCTGCATGATAAATTTTGATCAGCAACAGCTGTTTGGTGATAATGCTGATAATTTATGTGTGTGTTAACAATATATATAAAACACAGCTACAGAATGGCTTAGATTGTTGTTCAAACATGACTTCCTTTGAAGTATGGTAGTTTTTGGTTCTTAGCTGGTCTTCTGGAAAAACATCTTACTAGTGGATAATATACTGAAGTGCCCTGGGGAAAAAGTTAGAAAAGACTTATTGCTTTTGATGTGAGCACATGATTTTAAAAATATAGTTGAAGAATTTTTTTAAGTTGATAGACTAAACTGTGTGGTTTTGTTGCGCTGTTAGTCCAGCTTCTGTGCTAAATGGACAAAATAGAGGATGGTGTTTTATGTGAGCATATATATTAGAGGAATTTCAGTGGAAATTATTTCAAACCAAATGGAGTTTCAGAAAATATGGGGTTCTCATTCTTCTGCTGTATTCATAATGTTAAAGGGAAGATTGTCCCATTCTTCAGGGTTTCATACTGGAACCCAGCTGTAAAAACTAAAGTTAAGAGAAAACTGGATGTGGTATAATCTTTTTCATGTATTCTCTGGGACACTGTGGAGAAATGACATTTTAATAGAACGAAGAAAATACAAGGCAATACTCTAGGAGAAAGGAATATTTTATTTTGGGTTTGAGTTTTACCACTTTGATTAGTAAAATGAAAGAATACAAGTTAAGCTTTTTAACTGTCCGCCACATAACTCACTAACTTTTTATAGAGAGTGTATATTTAGCAGTGATTTAGAGATTGAGGCCCTGATCCTGCAAAATTTATGCAGCTGCCTAAAGTTAAGGTCCACGAGTAGTTGATGGATTTCTCCGTCTCTAAAATTAAGGATCTGTGTAAATTTATGAAGGATTGGGGTTTAATATGGTGTGGCTGAATGCTTTCTTAAAAATAAGGATTTCTATTTAAAAAAAAAATCCCCTAAAGAACGCCTGACACTTGTATAACTTGTGGAAAATGACCTTATTTTAGGACTTTCCCCTAACTCAGTTGAAGTCAACAGGAGTTTTGCCGTGCACTACAGTGGGAACAGGCAGCCTGATCCTGCCAAGAATTCTGTACAGTTTCTTTTATGTAGAGTCCTAGTAGCTTGATGTGAGTAAAGTTGTACAGTACTTATGTGTTTAGTATTGGGACCATAGTCATCAGGTTAAGGTCCAAACTACTTTTTTTTTAAACACCACAAACTCATCGCCATAAGTAGAGTTTTACTGGTGTAACTGAAAGACGTTAGCCCAGCAATGTATTCTGCTAAGCCAAAATTGGTTGCCATTTATTACTTTACAAGTAATGCAGTATACAAACTGAAAAAAAACCCCAAACATAAAAGAAAACCCCAAAACAAAATCTTCATACCAAATCATTGTGTCGCTCTCTAAGAATATGAGAGTCCTATATAGACATAAATTTGTGTACACAATCATCCAGCTCATAAACTCACAAGTGTGTGTGTGATATATATAAATAAAAATGCATAGAGGACTGGAGCTATAGATACTCAAACTTATATTCCTCATCCTTTACTAAATATCTTTTCCCATACAAGCCCCAGATTGTGACTTTTGGACAAGCTACTGTATGAAGTAGTATGGCCAGGTTATTGGGAAGATGCCCCTGAACTACCAAAATAAATGTGCTTTCTGGTCAGTAACTCCAAGGTTCCCCAGCTGCACACCTATGAGCTCTTCCATCGACAAAGGCAGGAGGGGCAATTTGACTAAGCGTAAATCATTCAGAATGTAACTTGTTCTGTTGGCATAATTAATATAATGTGTGCAACTAAAATATTTTTTGTCACTAGGTGGCACTCTTGAATGAGGCTTGTGTTTTATTCCTGGGCTGGCATTACATTATTTAATTCACAAACCATCCCTCCCAATTTGTTATTTTCATCATTTCTTTTATAATGTTTTAGTGAAATGAAGAGAAGGTGGAAACCTTTATTTTAAATTGATACCAGGGACACTTATTGGGCTTTTATAAGAGCCTTTTAAATAAATGCAGTGTGGAACAATTGCAAATAAGAACTGATGTAAAGAAGACACAAAGAATAGTGAAGCTTTCTTTACAGAACATGCAAAGGCTGTAGCTCAGGCCTAACAAATTAACCAAGCTTCTGCCTTTTAAGTTTTAATGTTCTGAGTGTAAAGAAAAAAAATGTTTTTGGAATGGATGATAATTTCACTTAGGTACTATACTGCAGTTTTAGTTGGATGAGATATGTTCAGTATTTTTTACAGACCAAACTGGTTAGTATTGCTCTGCGTTGTTAAATCATCATAGTGTTGCACCCCATAAACAAGTGCATTTCAGTAGTGAGTGATGTGAATGTGTATTTGTAACTCAATGAGTGATGCATATATATTCATTTTAATATTTTCTATACTGCCCATCTCCATCTAGCTGCGATGCAGAACAGAATGCAGAGTAATTAAACCAAAATGGGATCTACTGGGTCAGAATAAAATAGCTATTTTATCAAACAAACCTGGAGGGCGAAATACTGAAAAGAGAAGAGCTGATGAAAGAGGGAGTACAAGTTCATCCCAGGAAATACTCGCCCAGATAAATTTCACACCTATAGAACTTACCTTATGCTCCATCTTGGAGCTTTTGTGGATCCTAAGTGGGACTTTGATAGACATCCTTGGGAGGGAGCTTTATAGAAAGGGTTCCTGGACTCTAAAAAGTCTTTACTGCCAGCCTGATTTATAATTAAACTTGTGGTGGAGAGCAGAGAGCTTTGGCAAACTCCACTGCTTTGGAGAAGTATAGGAGAGAGGCAGATGCTTAGGACTTTATACACCAGAAAGAACCTTAAATTGAACTGCAGTGCTGAAACCAGTGCAGAATGTGGATAGTGAGCATTAATAATTCCCTTTCAAATGGGCAATTATGTTGAGGAACTGCTCCAGCTTCTGAATGACATTCAGTGGCTAGGGGGTTTAAATATACCTCTTTGCTGTGCAGTGCAGGTAGGAGCAAAGGACTTAAATGTTTTGCGACTTTTCTAACTAGTAGGTAACGTGGCTATGGGGCATGCTCCTACTTGACCCCAAGCAGGCAGAAGTGACTTTATGTGCTTGTGATGTGGCTAGGACCCTGGGAATTTGAGGTGGTGGGGAGCATGTCAGATGAGGGAAACAGGAAACAGCTGTATTGCATATTAGCATGTCACCCTCCCCTTGAGACACTTCAAGCAGCATTAAGTCTGCTTGCAAGATTTCTGTCATGCAGAAGAGGATGGTTATATGTAGTTGTACAAGGGGAGCAAAGGCAGCATATAGTATAGCCCACAGTTTGTAAGGTGTTTTCTAGACCCTTAGAACGGTGCTATATAAGGGAGTGCTGACTTTTTTTCTTACAATAACATCTATAATCAATACATTGTGAAAGCAAAGTAGATTGCCATAGGCTTTGGGGCTGTCTAAATGTCCCAGAATTAAGTTATTAATCACAGAGAGGTTTTTGCAAAGATACTTTCCCCCATTAATTTTAATGGGAGTTGTGTATCTAAATTTTCTAGTCAGTTTTGCAAATTTCAGCTATGACTGATGCTCTACTATTACCTTTGTTCAATTATATTACATAATGCTTAAATGATTGTGTTCTTTGAGGAAAAAATAGTTGGGACTTATTAAGGAACAAACAAAGCCACATTTGTTTCTGTAAAAGTACAACTGGGGGCTCTATGATAAACCACAGAACGGACACTTGTAATTCTTTAAGCCAGTGGTACTCAGACCTCAGTGGTTCAGGAGTCAAATTAGTGATCAACCATTACCCAAAAGAGCCACAGTAGTGTGAATTCATTGTTTCATATGTTCTATATCTATATTCTCACAGCAAAATGACTAAATATTATTTTATCTACTACAATTAGCTAATAACATAGTAAAAGCATCCTGATTGGTTAATAACTTAGACTGGTTAATATTTAAATCACACAGTGTTTTAACGTTGCATTAAACATGCATTAAATGTTGTAAAGAGGTGCAGGAGACACATTAAAGAACCCCTTGTTGCTCTGAGCCTCAGTCTGAGTATCACTGCTTTAAGTTTAAAGATTAATAGCCTTGTCAGAAAACATTAGGTTGCTAAATAACACGACAGTAATGGTATCGAATTTGGATACAGGATTTTGTGATGCAGAGCCAGAACAGGTCATGTTGTTGTTATAAGGTTTAAAAAAAGTTGCATACAAATGAACCAGATGTAAACCGAACTACCCATATTGCTCTCTAGCTTGCACGTTGGCCCTGCAAAGCTTATGTGGCAGCAATAATAGAGCGTGGGATTATTTAATTTCTTGTGATGAGTCCTCCTTTGATATTTCCAGAGCTTCTGGGCTCAGGTGTAGTCCCTGATATTGTAGATCCAATGGAGCTGTGTAGCCAGGGGAAAAAACTTATGCAGACAAACAGTGTCTATATTTGGATGGATGCGGCATTCCCAGAGCCTGTGCAGATTCCTGGGAATCCATTAGACATGTGGGCTGCTTCTGTGATCTGTTCCATGGGGTGGGTAAGCAAACCCTACCTTATAAATGGAATGATCAGGGAGAAATTTAACAAAGAGATGCTCCCATAGGCTTCTTCTTCAAGAGCTCCATCCCACAGGTTTTACTGAATGAAGGAATGATCAAAGCCAGTGTCCTAAATGAAAGGCTGAGTTTCAGATTTAACTCTGGGTTTTTCTGCTTTTATATATGCCATAGAAATATGGATATAAACTTCCAGGGGACACAATTCATTTTCAAGAAGTTTTGAAGAATCAAATTAGATTAATAGTATTATGGTGATAACACATAAGCAATATAATAAAATACATGGATTGATTGTTTAATCTCTGTGGATAAATTAAGTATTTCTTATTTAACATGATCAAAAACCGTATTTCACAGCTATGACCTCATACGGCTTTCTGATGTAATAACAATGAATTGACAATAAATAGAACTGCAGAATGCATATAACCTAAAGTAATTAGGTTTATTAGTTGAGTCACTTGTGATGACTGCCTTGTCGTACATTAGTAACTGTACCATATCCATCCTGAGATTAAATCTAGAATGATTTTTTCCTATATTAAATCCTTGGGGGGGGGGGAAGTAAAATCTTGCAATCAATAAATATGCAGGAGGGAAGAAACTCATTTAATAATTTGTTAAAGTTACTACATTCTGGCCAGATCTTAAACTGCTGTAAATCAACATGGCTCCATTGAAGTCAATAGAAGCTCTACTACTGATTGCAACAGGAGTAGAAGTGGGCATAAATACAGTGGGAATTGTTTAACCCACCACTGAAATGCTTTCATTTCTAGGGATGTGGGCAGCATCCAGTTGGTGCAGAGCAATCTGTAAAACAGTGGGAATAGTGAAAAGCAAAACCTCACGGGTTACATCTTGTCTGAAATTCTCCTACCCTAGTGTTTCTCAGACTTGTTTGGGGTAGAGACCTGGGGTGAGGAGGGAGATTATCAAGGGTGGAGAAAATTGTAGGGGCCTGAATCCCTTTGCACCCTCCCACCCCTCTCCTCTCTGATTCTGTAACCATGCTGCCAAATCTGAAGAGGGCTCCTTGAAAGCATCCCAGCTTCCCTGTCTGCTCCCATTATGGTCTTCAGTATTATAGCTGTGGGGAGCAGCTCACAGCTACAACTCACTGCCCAAACTTCCCCGCTCCTCTGTCACTCAGCTGTGATATCAATGAACATCCTCTCCTCTCCCTCTGTCTGTGGTGTAATGGGAAGGGGATCAGAGAGGAAAGGAGAAAAGTGTGGGGAGAAAAGTAAGGAAAAAAACTTCAAAAAAAAAAAAAAAAAAAAAAAAAAAAAAAAAAAAGACAGGAGGAAAAAAGGGCAAGATACCCAAAATAGAAAGCAGGAAAAGGGACAGATGGTGGCAACTGTGTCAGGATGTGCCTGGCATGGGGGAAGCAGTGCACAAATGCGCCAAGTAGAGGCGCCAACAGAAAAAGGGATGGGAACAACTCTCCTATACAGCTAAATGTGTGGAAAAGAGAAAGAATAGCGTGACCAGAGGAGTGCAGGTATTTCAAATCAATTGTTTAGATCACTGTGCCATTCCCATTGGCAATAAATAAAAAAATAAAATAAAATAACAACTCTGAAGAGTAAAGGTAATCCTACTGTAACTATGCCATCATAATGGCAGACAATAGGTGCTACTGCTGTGGCTCTTCACTTGATAAGATTTTTACTTGACTATCTATGGTGTTAACCGATAGGCATTCTTCTTTAGCTTAGATAGGACAATTTATGCTTTTGGAAATAAAGGTCCTTATTTCTACTGCTATGGGTGGCTGTTTTTGCCACACTGACGATTTTAAATAACTTAATATTTCTTAGTACACTTATGATGTAGGCAGATCAAAGCAAGATCAATTACACACAACTTGTGGTACACCTGAAGTGCATAAAAACATAGGTAATACGATATAAAATGTGGCCTGCAGTATGATAAGATACATCTAGAATACAGGATGATAGGTGGCATACTAAGCTTCATTTTCACTTAACAAGAGAGATCATGAATGTCATACTTCTGGTGTTTATTTTGCGTTATGACCTTACTTTTAACTCATGAAAATAAAATGTTTCCCTTCCCACTGACACATTATGTTCCTCTGTCTTCATCTTTCTCTCTCATCATAGATTTAGATAAAAACAGACACTACCTATCAAATTCAATGAGAGTTCTGCTTGTATGGTAGCTACAGGACCAGACTCCTAACATTCTGTGTGAACATGTTTGATACTTGCCTAATATTCAAAATTTGTTGACCCTCCACAATTTTATTTAGAGCTATAGATTATATTGTCATCAAATTTAAAGTCAGAAACAGTTTATCAGAAAAAAGGTCTTGACAACCTTTAGGTTAAAGATTGGAAATATTTTTACTAATGACTTAAATCCTGACACCAATTGGATTACTTACAAGTGTCAGTTAATGTTCTATTTAATAAACTTTTCAAGATGTAGGAGGACTGGTTTCCATGGAACCATTGATGTTTTTGGCTTACTTCATAGATTTCATTCATAAAGGCAGAATCTTGATCAAAACTTCAGGAATGTCACTCAGTAATATAGTAAGATGTCTGGTAGTTTGGTCATTTCAGCCAACATATCCATTAACTATCAATTATTTATTTTTATTTTGTGCTCACTTTATATACCAACATGGGCACAGGTATCTGGATATCTTCATTTTACTACCTTAAGTTCAGAAGTATTGATGAGAATTTGGACAAATTTTCTTTTATATTTTGTTAGCTTTTGACCTTTGTTTGACCTGTAAAGTTATTTGTACCTTTCTCAAAGTAATAGCAGGATAAGTCTAAGAAGGTTTTATATCCCCCCCCTTCTTCTGCCTATACATAGCTCAATTAAATGTGAATATGGAAAAAAACTTTAATCATAAAGTGCTATTGTGTGTAACTTTTTAGGTTTTTCTGCAATGTGAGTTTACTGATTTAATTCTGGATAGGCTTCAAACCAGTATAATTATTCTGTAGTACTTTGCAATTCAGGAGTATTGAGTATAATAAGGAAAAACAATGTTCCTAATACCACATTTGGTGTGCAAGTAGTATACATATTGAATACATCCATCTCTTTAGTTAACCAGTTAAAAAATAATAATCTGAGAAACTAAACACACACCTTTGTACAAGTTAAAAGTGAAATAGTTATCAGTATGCATTGTTTCTATGCTTGGAGATTTGATTTTTAAATGTTTGAGATCATTGATTTCCTTTGTTAAAATTATTTTTTAGATAGATTTAATTCATACATAACACGAAGCATACAGTGTATCAGAAGAGATTTGTATGTGGGATGGTAGCTATCATCAATGACCAACTAATGGTTTAAAAACGTAAATAATTCATATATGATGTACAGCATTTTAGTTAACGTGGAATTTCTGGTATTCTTCATGGGTCTGTAAAAATGTTCCTAAGATAGTTTTTCTTTTGCATGTTATGAATATTATGTGAAACGCAATATAAAAAGTAGAACTATAATTCAGCCAAGAGTTCTTTCCTAAGATAATTAAGACAAGTGTCCAAAGAAAGATTTTATTATTTTATTTAAACACAGTAAGAAAAAATTGCTACTTACTCCTTCCTTAAAGGTCCCCACTGATAATACTGGGCAAATTATAATGGCCTCACCTGGACAAAAAAGTATAACCCAATTCCCCATACATACATACAAATATATGAGTAACTTTTCTCTAGAGACAAAGTAAAAATTGGATGAATGACCAAAAGAAAATATTTTTGTTTAAATATGTTGGAATGCTTTCCATATGCAGTACATATTTGTGATTCAAAAAGAATAAAAACAGATTGTCCTTACTAGCCTTGGTAAGTTTGCGTCTTTCACATCTTTGAAAATGTAAGTGCATGAATCATTCCTTTCACTCTTCAAGCTACAGGGCAAAATTCTGCATTACTTTATCCTCAGCCCTAAATAAAAAAAATCTGACGTTTTGTAGCAAGAATTGCTTTCATGCAACAAGCAGTATTCTCAAATGTAGTTCTGCACATTCTTTAATGGAAAGTCTTGCAGATGTGGATGGTATTCATAAGAAAAGATTTTTCCAATGAATGACCTGTCAAAACTTTGCCAGGAAAAAAGGAAATGTATCCTTTTAAAATTCTCAATATATTTTCAGCCAGATCAAATGCGTAGTATTCCAAGGACTGGATTTATCCACAGTGGTGCCTGAAAAATAAAAATCTTTAATGAGGTTGAAGTTGCTTAACTGATGAGGGAAATTGCAAGTGAATATTAGCAGTGACAAATTAAAGCAGGAAAGAAATATTTTTTACTAAAGAGATGTACAAAATACCTGTAGGGCACAGGAATGTGAACTCTCATTATCCACAGAGACAAATTCACGCATATCCTGGAAAATATCAAGATAATGAAGATGGAAACAGAGCAGCAAAGGACAAAGCTCACTGTGGTTTTTTGATCCCTAGAAGAGAAGAAAACAGGATAACTACTGACCTTGGGGGAGGGAATAGTAATGAAAAGAAAGGGATGTCAAGGTTCTTTCATCACTGTCCAGTCTGTGCAGGTGACAGGGGGAAGTAATATGTTTGTCTGTCTCCCAGGCTCCCACCAAAGATTCTTGTAAGGGTCCTCATATTGCTTTAATAGCATGCAACAGATTAGTTTTTTGATTACTTCATCTTGACAGATTTAAAACACTGAGAAGTTGATGATTCTTATTGAAACATTTTAACAGTAGCAATGGTTGCTAACTTCTTCATGTAAGGAAGTCTGTCCGGTTTATTTATGTGATGTGAAGTAGAAAAAAACGGAAGAACAGTATAAAATTGAATATAGTATCAGACTATGACTCTTCTTGGTAGACCATCCATTCCTGCTACTGCTTTTGTAATGCAGAGGATGGAAATGTGGCTAAGGGAATAATATCTTAAGCTAACTAAGGAATTCCACTACTGCATGAATACAGTGGCATATGAAAATTGCAAATGATGTGACTGACTTGGGGATTACCATGGGACTGTGTGACCATTTTCCTTAAGAGGCAAAAAGTCACTGTTCTGCTTATTTAAATGCCCAATATGTGCAAGGTGCTGAAATGCATGTGTTTGAAGTACAGTTAGACGAGGACTGGGAAGGATAAATTGACTGAGGTCCTGTGTGGTAATGCATTTAAGAAGAGCTGGCCCGAAAATAATGAGGTAGAGTTTTAGGAAAGTCTGGTGAGGTTCATAATGATTTGCCCTTTCTTGTCTACCAAACACTATTGATGGATGAATACCTACCTTACTTTTACCAAATGCTTCCCCTTTTTCCCCTTACTGTTCAATCCACTTGCATGCAACTTTTAAAGAAACAATTTACATATAAACATGCCATGCATTTGTTAACAATGTTACTGAGGTTGCAAAATCAAGCACTCAAAGTAAGGCAATGCCAGAATTAATGTTGCCCCTGTAACCTTATTTTGGCCCTGTTGTGCATAAGTGTTATGATGTGGTCTTTAGTTCCATGGTCATATGCTATTTTTCCACCAGAGTTGTACCTCATTTAGTGTGCAAGACCTGCTGCTCAGTTATTGAATGAGTATTGTGTAGTGAATGATGCTGTTTGAAGGATCACAGCCTCATTTGCTATACTTGGAAAGTATGTGATGAATGAGGAAGAACAGAGGAAGAAAAACAGTAATGTAGTGAGTTAAGGCAACTGACTGGGACCAGTGTGATCAGTTGGTAGCACTGCCACACACTACCAAGCTAATGTCACTTCAGAGAAATGTTTCACAAGTGTCCACTAATTGTATATTTGTCCCACATTTTCTGGGTGCTCAACTTAGGGCTTGATCTTTAGAAATACAAAGCACTCAAAGTGCAACTGAAGTCAATGGGAGTTGAAAATGCTCAGCATTTCTGAAAATCAGGTCCTGGGTGTCCAAAGTTGGGTATCCAATCATCAAGGCACCTAAAAGTAGCGGATACTTCTGCAAATTTTGAAATTAATGTCACTGCACCTCAGTTTCTTATCAGTAAATTGAGGATAATATCTGCTTGCTCCACAGATGTGCTGTGAAGGCAAATTAATACTTGTGAGACGTCAACATGGTGACCAGTGCTATAGGGAAAAAACTATGATTAATTTCCTGATGGGCTTTTTCTGTGGCACTCATTACTATATCTAGTTTCTCACAAATATTAATTTATCTTCCCAATGCTCCTGAGAAGCAGAGAGGTGGTATTAGCCCCATTTTAAAGAAAGGGAATTGAGGAACACAAACATTTAAAGCCAAAACTTGCAAAGTGCCCATCTATATATATATAATATAAATTTCTCATTCAATGTATGGCCTATGCTTTTAATGCAGTAAATAAGCCGTAGGCCATACTTTGAGAGAGAATTGAACAGTTAACTCATTCACTGTTCACCCATCATGTACAGTGGCTCTCCAGTTCAGCAAGGGGTAGCTAAGCATTTGCATAGCAGTTCCATTGATATCAAGCTTTGAGACATATGGACATAAGTACCTTGTTGAATCAGGGCCTGAATGAACCTGCAGATAGAAACAGTATGTGATCATATTCATAATGAATTATGTATTGGGGCAAATTTAAAACCCTGGCAACACTGGCATTTTCCTAATTTTTGTGCACTTGAAGCTTTGACAATGTTCTTCTAGCTTAGCTTTTTGTATGTAATATAATAAATCCCTTCCTCTTAGAAGGGGAGCAAAGAGTAGATAACATTCTCTGGCTGGTTGCATCTCAAAGAGTGTGTGTGAATATAAGTTTTTACTTAAGTTCTATTTTGGTCTTGGCTTGGACTTAAACTTGATTGCAAATTCAAAATGGGAGGGTCACTGATATAATATCTTTTATTTTGTTTTACTGGAAATCAACACACCCAAAAAAGGGACATTTATGTTTGTTGTTCTGCCGTATGCTATTCAATTTCCCTTTTGAATTAATGAACAAAGAAAAATAGTGCACAGTTGTGTATTTTATAGTCAAAGGTCATATTTCAGTTTGATCTGAAACTTTCCATTTTTTTAACCAGGGAAATGGAATTATGGGAAATAATGTTAATTAGTTGAGATCCGTCATTTTTTTGCAAAGTAAGTCCCTTGTTTGTACATTATGAACCTGATTAAGTTATTTTTGCAGGGGAGAAATTCCACTGATTTGAATCTGAAGTTTTAATTTAATTAAAGGTGTAAAATTTGAATAGCAAAATATGGAATGGGGGTGAAAAAGGGGGTAGTGATTCCCCATGTGTGCATGTAAATTCCTCTCCAGGCATACTGTCAGTTGGGGTACTGCTTTTTGGGAGGGGGAAGTCAGGGCAGAAGGGTATGAAGCTGGTGGAACAGCATGAATACAGCATGCACCCTTTTGATTCCCAGGGAAGTTACACCATGGAGTTAATTCTGTGGTCTGGTTCATTTTCTGGGTCACCTAAAAAGTGAATTCAGATCCATAGTGTTCTTGGGATAGACTGCAAGATAGAAAAATGTGTTGAAAAAGTAGAACATCTAGTAAATATGTAGTGAACTGATTAAAAGTAATGTCTAGCTTTTTAAAGTGCAGGCTTCACTAGAAGTAATCCTGCATTAATTATCATGCCAGGCTATATATCTCTGGAGAGTATCTATGCTAATTTCTGAATGCTCTGATGCTGGCACCATGCTTCCTGGATGCCAAGTACATGTTAAATGTTTAGGGGAAAAAACCCTTCAAGTTTATGAAGATGATATAATTCTGTACTGATAAATGTAATGAAATTCAGGTTATTGTCTTTGAGGGCTGAAGGAACTAACTTCTTTATAATGTATACAGTTATTTTGTTGAAGGCAAATTACAGAATTAATTGTATCTGAATATTGTGGATTAACACAGGAGTTAAAGGAAAATGCAGGTTTTGACTCAGACTTCTCATGAATGAGATTAAAAATAGCCACATCTGCATTTTGCTTCAGTTTTATTTAGGATTGGAGGGCTGCTAGAAATAGTCAATAGGCTGTGGATGCTTTCTGCACATCGAGCTCACCCATTCAAGGCAAAAAGTGGTCTGCTCTGCAAGACCAAAAAAGAAAGTTGCAGAACAGTTCATTTTGGCCTGGGTTCAGCAAGGAATTTAAGCACATCCTTAATTTTTAAGCAGGAGAGTAGTTTAGTTGACTTCAGTGGGGTTAGGGATATGTTTAATGGGGACTCCCATATGCAACCAGAGTCCTGTTAAAACGAGAGTCCTGTAGCACTTTAAATACTAACAAATTGCATCTGATGAAGTGGGTTGCAGCCCACGAAAGCTTATGCCTGCAGAAATTAAATTTGTTAGTCTTTAAACTGCTACAGGACTCTCCTTGTTTTTGCTGTATACAGAGTAACACGGCTACTACCACTTTAGAGTCCTGTTGATCGTCTTCCCCACTGCTTAGTCATTTGAACCTCTGGGAGTTTCTAGAGCCCACATTCTTCTCCTTCATCAACACCAAGAAAGGAGACAAACTGTTCTGTGTGACATAAGGGCCAGCTGTATGATGGGAAATAGATAATGCTTTGTGAAAGTGACCTTGGCCTTTTTACCCTTTCCCTGGTTAAAATTAATACATATTTAATTTTAATATGTTGAAATACATTTGGGCAGTGCAGGAGTGGGAATTTTGCTTGAGTCAAGACTGCGGGGGTCAGGACCTGTAAGTATCATGTGAGGAATTTGTATCAGAGTGTTCTGTGGAAACAATCATGAACAATAATGGATGTTGCCTGACTAGTTTTCCACAATAAAATATACCCAATTTAATCAAATAATGCTGTTATTTTTAGTGAACATCTGCTATTTTTAATCTTCTTTTTGGGAGAAGAGAACAATATAAATCAAGAACAATAAATATTATTGTCTTACAATATGTTTTAGACATGTGTTGGGATAAAAACAATAGCCACAGGCTGGTACTACAGAAATCTCTCTGTAGACCATTAGGCTTTAGCATTGTTCTTTAATACTCTCCATTACTGTAATAGATTTAGTTCCTGTACACTTTTTAGTCAATAAACAAACATTCAGGGCATGCAAAAATTCATTTTCCACAGGTTTTGGAAAAATCAAATTAGATGAGATAATGCAGTGTTATGGTAATGCAAAGACTAAAAAAAAAACACACATTCATTTGTAACTTTAGCAGAGCTCAGAATGTTTCCTGTTAAATGTTAGAAATTACTGGCATTAAAAATGTGGCAGTGTGGTTTTTTTTGTTTGGACTAAGGGAAACTCTTGTGAATTTTCAGTGTCATTACAATATTATTTTCTCAGCAATGTTTTGGGAAATTTAAGATGCCACAACAGTTCAAGCCGTGGTAAGTCTTTAGATAATATGTCAAGTACAGGGGCCTGAGAGATAAGAGATTTATGTTCTTGTTCCTAACATTGAAACCAACTTGGGCCATGCTCTTGCTCCTACTGAACAAACTCAGTTGGAGTTCTGGGTATTTGTAATCTCACAGGATCAAATTCTTAATTTCTTTGGGCTCCAATGAGGTACTCAAAGGTGTGGAGAGATCATGGGCTAGCATTCTATCTGAACAGAAAATCTAGACTTCAAAAGAAGTATTTAAACCTGCATTTTTAAAGTATGGTTTTGCTGAATCTTCTTGAGAATTTACACATGAAAATCCAGTGTTTGTTCTTGCTAACATGCAAATGGATAACTATGTCCAACTACATGTGCAATATGAATTGTTTAGATACTCAAGCACTTTTATGAACACATCCAATGCACCCTTCTTTGAAAATTTGTCTTTTATGATAAAACTTGGTCCTTATAGTGCTTTTCATCTGTTGACCTCAGATGTTTTACATAGGTGGGTAAGTTCTGTTTTTCTTATGATGAGATTGAGGCCCAGAGAAGGGAAGTAACTTGCCCAGTGCCAGCCAGCAGATGTGAATATGATTGGTCATTCTCATTTCATAGCACTATCAAGCCAAAATTTTAATTTATTGTACAATTTATATTTATATATTGCATTCCCTTCTGTTTCCATATAACCTGTATAATTGCTACCTAAAGACTGTGATTAAGGTAAAATTATGGTACTGTGTTGAACAACTCTATGTTAAGAATTGCAGATTAAAAGAAAATCTCTGCACACTTCCTGGTGCAATATAGAATCTCCCTTCTCTCCACTTTTAAAAGAACTTGCCCTGTTTAAATTGTCTGTCCCATCTTAATAAATAATTTTACATGTTGATACTTTTCATATTATGTGCACAGTAACTCAGCAATCAAAATACTTGGTACCGTGGTTAAATGGTATCTTGTGATTCAGACCCACTTTTAGTCCCTGTCAAGTACACCCCTCTGGTGACTGGTTTCGCTACCTTCACCCCTCTCCAAGTGGAACCACAAGATCCTACTGCTCTTAGATTGGATCTATGGGCTATAGGCCCATTCCCATTTACCAACTGTGTTTGGTACCTGCAAACTCTCTTCCTTTGAGAGCCTGTGACCAGTGGCTGATTTGAAATTACTCAAAAACAGTTTCTTCAAAACACAATATTTATTCATCTGAAAGGTAAATAGCAAACCAAGGAAAGGGTTAAAATAACAAAAGGCCTATATGCCTGGATCTCACTTGAGTTTTATTCTTTCCTTGAAGTTTTGGGTAAATTTCACTCAGTGCAATCATCCCCTCTCCTACAATTTTTGCAGCAGTCCAAGCCCTGGTCTACACTACACAGTTAGATGGACATAAGGCAGCTTATGTCAACCTAACTATGTCAGTGTACACACTACAGCCTTGCTCCTGCCAATGTAAGTGCCCTACTACGCTGACATCATAACTCCATGAGAGGTATAGGGCTTATGTTGGTGTAGTTAGGGTGAAGCAGTGTCAATTGACAAGAAATTGACAAGAAAGCCTGGCTCCCCAACAGGGCTGCTGCTGGGTCTTCACTCCAAGCTGGGTTGCCAGCCAGTCTCCTAGCTTGGGCTTGCCCCCCTGGGGTCCCGGCTTCCCACTCCTGGCAGGGAGTCCGGCTGCCCCGACACTCTCAGCTCAAAGGCCGGCTGCCCCCCAGGCTCTGTTCCCCAACCAGTGTGGATCTCCTTGCTAGAGGCAAGAAGCATTGGTGGGGGCAGCTGGGCCCTGGCTCTCAGCCCTCTACACTGTCCGTATTCGGCTGGTGGAAATGCTCCTGGTGAGGATGCGTACCACCAACAGAAGGAGGGTAGTGTAGACATCAGCCACTGCAGTAATCACTGTGATGGCTGTAAGTCAACCTAACCTAAGTCATGTTAAGATTGTAGTGTAGACATGCTAGACATCTCTAGCTACTTCTACTTCTTCTAGCTACTTCTGCCTTGCTCCCTTTGATCTTAGGCTTGGGCCCTGGAAAAATTAACCTGCTAACCTGGTTGGAGCCAGGCTGGTGGGAGGGCATTTCCCAATGAATAACTCCCTCATTGTTTTCCTAAGGATCCTTGGTATTCTCTCTGGTGGTACTTTATTTTTGTCATTGTTTCAGTGCTTTTCTGTTTTCCCCCAATAGGCTCCCTTCAGTTTAACTCTATGCAGGCAGGTAGGATAATATCAAGCAGGTAAACTGAAGTGCATATGATAGTCATAAAAACACTAGATAACTCATTCTCCTCACTTGATATCCTCCTTGCTATTTATTAGAAATTAATCATTACCCTTACATGAGAGAAATAAGATGGCAGGAATACAGGATTAGTCATGCACAATTCACTTTCAATCACATTGTTGCTTTCCAGCTGAAAACATTATCTTTACTTCTGTCAATCAGAGAAAGCTACAATTTGATGGAACAGTAAAGACAGGGAGTTACACAAAGCAGAGCTATCAAGAACTAAGAACTTAAATTTCTTAAGATATGAGGAAGAGCAGAATAAAGGGAGACAGTTTGTTGTACCACTAATCTTTAGTCTCCACAGTGGTGCTAATGGAGCCAAACTTTATCAAATAGTCCAGAGTTTACCTGGGTGAGAATCACGTTGGGGAAACTTGCTGGCTCTCAAACAGCCTGTCAGAGCTCAAGAGTTTATGGGAACTGTAGTAAGGTAGGGCTGGAGGTTGCCTTTAAAGTCATCAAGTCCAGCCCCCCTGTGCTGTGGCAGGACCAAGTAAACCTAGACCATCCTTCACAAGTGTTTGTCCAACCTGTTCTTAAAAACTTCCAGTGATAGGAATTCTACAGCCTCCCTTGCAGGCCTATTCCAGAGCTTAACTTTATAGTTAGAAAGTTTTTCCTCATATCTAACCTAAATCTTCCTTGCTGCAGATTAAGCCCATTACAACTTGTCCTATCTTCACTGGACATGGAGAACAATTGATCACAGTTCTCTTTATAACAGCCTTTAACATATTTGAAGATTATCAGGTCTTTTTCTCAAAACCAAACATGCCCAGTTTTTTAATGTCTCAACTTCTGAGAGAATCTCAGGATGCCTAAAGATCAACCTATCTATAGTCTAGCACATGGTCCCCAAACTGTGGGGCGCACCCCGCTAAGGAGACATGGAGGAACATCTGATGGCATGGTGGCGCCTGGGCCACGAGAGGATGGGGGGGCTGTGCCACCCAGCCCTGCTCTGCCTCTTGTTCCAGCTAAGGCCCTGCTTCCAGCCCCTGCTCTTGTCTGCTGGCTTCCAATCGTGGTACCCTGGTCCAGCCGTGATGCTGCAACTACACTCCCAGCATGGGGGGTGGGGCACAGACACATTCTGTTAGTGGTAAGGAAAGGTGCAAGAGGATAAGTTTGGAACCATTGGTCCAGCAAGTTTTTATGCTAAAGTATCCATTTCTTTAATATATTTGTTACTGTAAGATAATGTGAAAATGGCCTTCTGTTGTGGAGGGAGACATATCCCCCTTTTTGAAGTTAGAACAATCACACAGATGGGTATCTGCTGATTAATATAGAATCAGACAACTTACTATGTTTCTGATTAATCTCATGTTTAAACCTTCTTCCTTTGTGGTATTGACTTATGCTGAAACAATATTTGTTCCTGATTTAATTAACTTAATCAATTTATATTGATATTTTAGGGTTTCCCTCCTCTTTTCCCCCCTGGCTTACCTTGGCAAACAAAGATAATCCAAATCCCCTCCCTTTGTCTGTTAAACTTGCACTTTCCACCTTCCTAGAATACATTTAATATACAATGGATAGGTGCCATTTTTCTTTGAATTTGTATTTATATATTAATACAAGTATGTAGTATAGCTCAATTGTGAAATATATTTGTGAAAAACCAGGGAAAGAAAGAAAAATATGGTTATTTAGTTTAGGTTTTGAAAAAAAATATAACTAGTCAGTTATACTTACGACAGTTCCCTTTGAGAAATGTCACTTCATTTCAAAGATGCTTTCACTTGAACCTTTGGAGGAGGAGGGGGAGGGTTCTGCCTTGTAGAACTACCTTTAACTAACTTACTACTAGTTTTCACCAGTCTCTAAATAGTGTTTAATATGATCATTCTATTTATAGATTACTAAACCTCAATATTCATTTGCAAATATCAATTTAATACACTATCTAAACAATTTACTTGGTTTTGTTATGTACAAGACCATAAACTGCTGTTAATGCTATTTAAATATGGAAGTGTGCTTAAATTTCTTAAGCGCCTCCATAAATCCCAGCCTTTTTCTATTATCAAGCCTGATATGAACATTCTAATGGATAAAAATCAGCTTTAGACTGAGAATCATGATTCTCTCTTGTTTTGTAGGACCACAGTCTTTTCTGAACCATAGAAACAAAAGCATGTGAAGTCCTTTGTAATAGTTGGACAATTCTAGACTAATGGGCCTATTGTTTTTTCCAAACCCCAGGTGGTTAGTTGTTGTCTTATATCCTGCAGTGAGAGTTCATATCCCTTCTTTTTTAAATCCCTTATATTTGGGTAACATCTTTAACCACTCCCGCTTTTAAAGTTTAATGTTAGTCACCTAAAGAAGTGGGCTGAATTTTTAAAGAGGTACTAGGCCTCCACAATTCCTACTGACATCTGAAAATTAGGCTGATTTTAGCCTTATTTAAGCAGTTGACTATAAACAACCAAATGCGAATATATGTTCTTAATGTTAGCCATCCAGGTATGAAAATGTCCTAAGTGTACGGCCATGCCAAGGAACAGTGGTAGCAAATTTACTGAAAAGATGTGCTGAGTGTGATTTTTTTTTTTTCCAGCACAGCTAATGTAGGAAACTATCAAAAGAAGTAATTTTCAGACAAAAAACTAAATTAAGATGGCCTAAGGTTGAGCGTATATATGAATAATTTAGAGTAAAAAACATTATAGGGATGTTGGAATTATTCCCAAAACAAGCCCTAAAAAACCATGAAATTCAGAGTTGAGATTTCTTTAAGTTTAACCTTAACATATTAAGATCTGGAAATGCACAGTTAAGGCACTCAAACAACTGTAATGCTGCCCTGTAACAACATCATGTAATAACTGCACAATTAATAAGACACATTGTAGACCAGATCAGACTAAATTGATTCATACAGAGTACACATTTGATTTTTTTTTAAAAATCCCCTCCCTCCAAGTTGCCACAATGGCACAATTATGGTTGTGTAGATGTCCAACCTCTGTGTTTCCATACCTTAAAACCCAACATGTTAAGGATAACTCTGAATTTCCTGGGTTTGTATTGCTTATTTTAGGCACAGTTATGATGTCCCTACATTTTTTAACCCTAAATTTTTTATACAGACTTACAGCTTTAACTCAATAGTTTAAAATGTTTTTTTTTTTTTTTTTTAAACTATTGTCAAACATCAGGCCAGCTGTGTAAGCTGGAACATTTTCTAAGAAATGATCTTTAAACTGTTTTGGGGGGTACAAGAGACTTTGTAGCATCGGCATTGCTTAAGTTTAAAGTTTGAAGATGTTGTTAGAGGGTTTTGATAGCACTTTTAGTAGCATATGTAACAAAAGGAATTGACTTAGTGAAACTTGGAGCCTGATCCTGCACTGCTTTCTTGGCAAAGATTCCTAATAGCCTGACAGTTTCTTTCTGCAAAACTGCAGATGATCATTTAACAGCCAAAACCACAACTGGGCATTTACTCTTATAAATGGGGTCATTCCGTGTGTCTACATCGGCTGGAGATGGAGAGAACAGAATGGTGTAGCAGAAGAAGAACAAAGGAGGCATCTAAGCAGAGGTCCACTTCTCTCAGTGAATGGCCCAGAAGTCGTTAGGAACTCTTTTGTGGTAAGTGATTTTTTTGTTTTTGTTTTTTTAATAGAGTGAATTATTTTGCAGCAACATTTACTGTTTATCTTTGTCATCACAGAACTAGCAAACTGTGACTGTTGTATGAAACTTATTTTCTCATTTTTCTGTTTTCGATTAAATTTACTTTAATGTAATTTTTCAGTTCCTCTACATTCATCTTTTTTGGGGGGAGGAGGGAGAGTGGATTTGGCAAAGGACGTGATCAATGTAGATTTTGTTTTGTTTCTCTTGCAGATACTGTATCATCTGCTAGGAATTATGTTGCTATAACAGAAGAATAAGAAGAACTACTTAATGATTTCTTCCCCTCTCCTCCTCCCTCCCCCAACTAGGCTTGAAAGATTATAAACTGAGGCAAGTAAGCTTGCAGTTCCTTGTCTTGTTTCATTTTCATTTGATATGAGGATTGTATACAAGCCATATTGTAAGAGTGCTGCGTGGGCATATGTATGAGGCAGAGCATTGATCATACAGATAAATAAAACAGATCATATTAGATAATGGAATTGAGAATGAAAGGTAAAAGTATTTAAAGTAATATAGTATCTTTTTTTCCCCTATAGATCTTGATGATGTCATCAAGTTTTACTTGCCAATTTCCTCCCAGAAAACACAGGAAGATGGGATGTTCTGAAGAGGCTGGCTACAGAAGGATTAAATTGCACTTTGTCTTCCTTCTTTAGGAATACTTCCTTACATTGTAAACAGATCTAAAGAAAATAGAAACGTCCAAATTTACAAGAAGTTTGTTAAAATAAATATATTTAAACCACACATGGGGTTCTTTAAATATACTTTTTTTTTTTTTTTTTACTGCAAGTGTAAAAAGCTTTTGTGTATTGATGCAAATACTACAAGTGCTCTATGCAATGATTTCCTTTCAGAAAGTCAGATTATAATTAATAATGTGGAGGAGTTACTCTGTGTAGGAGACAAGTGCATAAAATAGACCTAACTTCTGGTAGCAAACATACTGGCAATAATTTTTTTTTTTAAATAGAAATTTTCTACATATGTCCTTTTTATGATCTCAAGTGACATATGGTAAAACAAAAACATATTATACAAATATAGATTTGTATATAGTTGTCTATTCCAATGTGCTTAACAGACCACATAGACTTAATTTTAATCTTGTTTATGTTGGTTTTATACCAATGTACTTCCACTAATTAATAGTTATCCTGTCTTACAGTGGTGGAAATATGATGAGGATCAGGTCTTAGATCTACAGGGATAACTTCACCCACCACTGAAAAGCAGCCTCCTGAATAATCACATTTTGTTATATCAATTAATAGAAAATATGAAATGTATTTTGAAGGGCTTTTTCAACACACTGAGATGTGTTTAGTTTCATCTTAAATGGAGTTTTATCTTATATGGAGCCTTGTGCCAAAATATCTTTGTGCATTAGCTTTACTAATTGGTGTCAGCACACCTTTGGGAATAAATGTTATTAGTTAACTTATGTACCTATTTCTGAAGAAAGTTCTGGTTCAAAGGAGCCAAGAATTGTAGATGTTCGTGGAGTATTGGTCTGTTTGCGGGACCAAGTAAAAGATTAGCTCTTTGAGAATGGAGGTCATGTGGTAAAGTCTATGGGCCCAGAAAATCTGTTAGATTCTATGGAGAGAGTCTATCGAGAACTGGAAAGCATTTAACTAAGAAACAATGGAATGAGTAAAATAAGAGGTGTAAATTGTTCCTACATTATGTCAACGGAGTTAGAGAATTGGAAAGCTTCCGCCAGACAATTTTTTATGATTTCTGACTTTTGGTTCTTTCTTTACACAGTTCGTAATATTCTACCTACCTAATAATATTGGAGCCTGAATTTTGCAATAAAGTGGTACTCAGAATTCTCATTGATTTTTTTTTTTAAACGTGTGTTTCTTACATGGAATAGTTACAGTACAAAGCCTAATGTTTAAAATAAAGTTTAAATTAATTTTTCTCCACTGTTAGGGTTTTTCTACTGGAGAAACATTGATTTATCTCCTCCCCCTCCCCCCATAGTGTTTTGAATTTAACATGTGTTTAGTTTCATCTTAAATGGAGTTTCATCTTATATGGAGCCTTGTGCCAAAATATCTTTGTGCATTAGCTTTACTAATTGGTGTCAGCACACCTTTGGGAATAAATATTATTAGTTAACTGCTATTTCAGAGCCAAGGGCAACATAACTACTTATCTTTTTATAAGAGCTACTAAAGAAGTGGCTGTTTTTGTCAATTATGATGTCATACAATATATAAAATCTGAGGCCTTTCAAAATACAGTAATAATCAATTTCAAGCCAAAAAAAAAAAAAAGATTATACCCCCAGCTTGTGTAAATTGCAGTGTTTACACAGATTGAAGATCTGGCTGTTATGGTGTTATATATTTCAGACACCAGTGAAGACTCGTGTTAAATTTAGGTGCATATATGAGGGTCAGAGGTCAGCTGGCCCCAAGGCAGAAGCTGTAAGTTGCACAAAGTATACACTGTGCCGAAGATGATTGACTGATCTTGTCCAAGACTATAAAAAACTAAGTAGCAGATGTGAAGTATGTACAGAATAAAACATTCCAGGCAGTGATCAGACAAAGGTCAGTATGTACTGGGGAACAGAGACTATGTAAATTGACTAAATCAGATTGATAACTCTCTTTATGTACCGTGTGACAGTTACAAGAAAAAAATAGACTACCCATTGTGAAATGTGAAGTCCCTAAACAGAAAAGTGTCTGACTTCAACAAATGTTTAGAGAAATCTAAAAACAATGAGATGAAGAATTAAGAAAAAACAGATAATTAAAGATGGGTGAATCAGCTTTGAAAAGTTTGAGTACCCCTGAAGAGGTAAAGGGGTGGATAAGGATATCAGGTATCAGTTATATGTGGGTGTACGCAGGTTCAGATTGAATGTGTGTGTAAATGCAGGAGAATGGATGTTGCATTCCTCCAGGTCTTTTTATAATTTCAGAGCAGATGTGTTTCTGCAAAGATGATAAGCAATGAAGTAGTTTATAATGTCAACAACTATATTCTCATAACTAGGCTTAAGAGTTAATGGGGTTAGTTCAACTTCCTGGGCTAATTAATCTCTGAAGGCTTGGCATCAAGCAGTACAATGGAAATGTAGAGTGAATTCCACACTAGTAATAGTAGTAGTGGTATTTCATTCAATGATTTCAAAGAGCTTTACAGATAACTAAGGGCTTTAATAATTTTAGATTGTAAACTCTTCAGAGCAGGGATTATGCCTTTTGGAAAGCACTTTTCACAGTGTGGAATCTACCAGATATAATTTATTAATACTTGAGAGAGGTATGTATGATATCTATATGATACAGATGCGTAAATCAAGACAGAGAGAAGTTACATAATATACTCAAGGCCAAAGTCACATCAAGTCACTGGAGGAAGGGAGAATTTAGGAGCTGTGACTCCCAGTCCCCTCCTCTGATTTCTAGACCGCATTGGATAAAATGAACATACTCTATGCCTCCGTACACTTTAGAAATCCTGTTGTTATGCCAAGGTTTTATTGAGTACATAGAATTTTTGAGTGCTGCTAACTTAAAGCTTTGAAAACTGACAGACCTACCATTTTTTGAGATTTTTTTTTCTTGTTACAGCTAGGAAGTCATTGGCAGATTGTGTTTTCCAAAGATAATGGCTTGTATTAAATCAAACTCCACAAATGCGAGTCTCCATGGTAACAGGGTAGATTCATGTGCCGAGATCTGCTCTTGTAAATCAGACTTATCATCCCACAGGTAGTTTCACTGGTGTATAAAAATGGAGTCATCTTATCTTGTAATGAGAAGGAAGAAATAAGATCAGGAATTTTGTTTGCAGTTCACTTACGGTGGCATGTGCTATACATGTTTACATCTGTGACACTGAAGGTATTAAATGTGTCTGGTTTATTGGAAAAAAATGTAATTTGAAGAGGTTTTTTTAAATCAATGCTTGTCACAAGTTACACAGAAGTCCATTAGAGAGAGGGGCTTGAAAAGCTGCTTGTGGATTAAACTTCTAGAAACATTGTTGATCATGTATAGTGATTGCTACCTATATCTAGAGGTGGAAGAATATATTATCCCATCAGTGCACAGATGATGTGAATCTTCTAGCTATGTGCTAGCAAAAATTATCTGTACTGCTGCACACAAATGACCAAATAAAACATACCCTAAGTATGTCTACACTACAGTAAAACATCTGTGGTTGACCTGTGTCAGCTGACTCAGGCTCTCAGGGCTCAGGTTGCAGGGCTATAAAGCTGCAGTGTAGTCATCTAGGCTCGGACAGGAGCCTGGGCTCTAGGACCTCATGAGGTGGGAGGCTAGACATCCCCTTAGCCTTGGAAAATATCTGTAGGTAAATGTTCTAATTCAGACCTGGCGTAAGAAAGTGTAGTGCTATTGAAGCCAATGGTATTGTACCTCATTAACTGAGGCTTGAATTTGGCCTTTAATGCAGGGGTGACTTACATGTCCACAGAAATGTAAAAAGCAGCTTAAAAACTACAGTTCTGCCATGTAAGCATGACAAAAGTATCTAAGTACTTGTATAAGGAGCCTCCTGCCATGGAGACCTTTCAAAGTAGGCCCTTGCAGATTGGTGGTGAGGAAATGTAAGCAAATTGAGTACATGTCAAAGTGCGATTAGTGTGGATCTGGCACAATGAATATCCATGTGCTCCCATAGTAGGAAGTATGAGAGGAAATGGCACTGTGTTCTCTGCGCTGGTATTCTCATTTTCCAGCCCCTTCTCACCTGCTCAGTGGCAGGATGGACGTGTGAGATTGAGCTGGGGAAAGACACAGCATGTTTTCTAAATCCTTCCAGGAAAAGGCCAGCACTTTAAGTACTTAAAAGCTGAGGGTTTTAATTATGATCCTGTATATTTTTGGAAAGAGCCTACCTTCATTTGCTTGATAAGCAAGTACACTTAGAAAGGGTGTTTAGAGATGTTAGCCCTACAGAATAACAGTTATGGTCCTTCTGATCCTGAAAATTCTTAAGAACATGTGTAACTTTACTCACAGATGCAAAGTTCCTTCCATATACGTTTGCAGCATTGGGGCTAAGTGTGCAAATCTTAGAGGGGGCAAGGGAACATGGCAAGACTACTGAGTGAAACTGGGGATAGAATAACCAATGTTGTGTCATTGCTTTTGGAATGTCAAGTTATCTATTTTGATGTATTGATGGGTATTACCTGAAAAGGGAGATTATCCTCTTAATCTGGGTTGGAAGGTGATCTAATGTTGAATACAAGTTGAGACATGAGACTGAACTGCCAAAGCTCATCTATTCTCTTGGATACATGCTGAGATTGAGCTGACAGGCAGAAAGAGAAAGCTGAGAGAGGAAGACATGTTTTGTTTCCATCAAGATATAGGTAACATTTCAATATTTTTTAAAATTAAGCTTAGTCCATTTTAGTATTTGACAAGACATATAACTTCTGCTTTTATTGTTTTCTATTTCTGTGAAACATTTTTTTAAAATGTGAGATTAAAATGAATTGTGCTTTGGAGCTGTTAGGGACAGTTACTGTGTGGCACCTTGGAGAAGAACTGTACTCTGTCCTCTGGGAGGCAGTCAGGATGGAAAATGGCTTTTATTTTGTATTTGGTTCCCTCTGCTGGACGCTCACCAGGCTGCTGTGTTGGTTCTCAATCTGCTGGATTTGTGTGCTTGAACCTTCCCTGGTTCTGAAAAGGCTGCTGCACTGTCTTTCTCCTCTGCTTTTCTGGTATATTTCATGGGCACTGGCACTCTGTTACCCCTTCACAAAAACAAGACTGCATGGCCTGGATGCTCTAGGACCAGCACTGCCTCCCTGATTCCTCAGTAGATGAAGTCCCCAGTTTCTCTCTTAAGGGGTAGGTGATAGGTGAGGCAGACAGACCCCGAGAGAGGTTTTACAAAGAGTTATCAACACAGTTTACTTTTTGGTTACATAGCACAGAAGATTTATAGAGCCAGACAAAAATAATAAATACACCTTTGCTAATTTCCTTGCCTCAGTTTCCTCACCACTCTGGAGCATTCTTGGGCTTAGGTCAGAGTCCTCTGGGTTGTCCAGGGTGCTGTCCCTGCTGTTTATGGCTTCTTTTCTGAAACATGGAGTCTCTCTCTCCCTGTTTTCTTTGAGGTTGGCTGGTCCAGCTGTTAAACAAGACCCCTCTGCTATAAAAGCATGCCCCTCTTCTGTCCACAGCTTTCTCTTCCTCTTGGTCTGCGAGTCCCTCGAGTTTATAAGTCCTACCACTAAAACCTGGTTTCTTTGTATGGCTGCTGGGGAAGGAAAAGTCCACTCTTCAAATCCCAGTCTCCTGCAGAGAAGTTAGAGCAAACTGGCTCCCCACCACCTTCAACCATCTTACTGTTCTTTTTGGGGCCAATACTATTCATTAGTTAATAGCCCTTAACTACTGTCTGAAAGACAGATTCGTAGGCTCCATCTCCCTATGTCACCCTCCCCTGGAATTTCAGTCCAACATGAAGGTAAAAGGACAACAGAGAAGGCAACAAATCCCACATTCAAAATGGAGTTTGCAGTCTGACACAGAGTCCTCAATATCAAACAGTTAGAAAATAGGAAAGAGGCAGATTCCCCAAATCGTCACATTGATATATCCATGTATTCACTGTGCTCATCACTATGATATGAAAGTGCCTTGGCATGGATATATGGCAGTCTATGCCCTCATTCCCCAAACAATGTCTCAGAAAATCTGACATGGGATGAAGATGGGGGTGGGCTACATTAGCGTTGCTGCAGAAGCTCTGACTTTGACTGACTTGACTTCTGTGCAGTTGTACTTTCAACCTTACTATTACTTTGTAGTTTGCATTTAATCTATAATAAGTGGTCAAAATCTCAGTTTATCAGGCTTTCTGATTGTATGTCACTGACTCCACTTTTTTAAAAAAGTTCTACATAAAATGTCACTAAGTTGCAATAAGAAGTTAATTCTTTGCAGTAAATGGTGTTATTGCTAGTTGCAGTCATTTTGACATCTTTATGATTTGATATTTGATAGCCAGAATCATTGAAATTTTACTCTATTTAAGATTATGTACTGTAAAGTGATTGAAAAATCTGCCTGCAGAGCTAACGGTTTCTTCCTACATTGTCTGGATCTGATAAAGCTAATCACACATTTCACATATCACATTGCTGCAAATCTTCTTTACTTTGTTCCCAAATATTTTGAATACTAGGAAGTTAAAAGACTTTATGCATATTAAAATGTAATAGAAACAATAAAATTAATTTACTTATGTAAATTGTGCTCCTCAAATAATTTCTAAAAATGATTTTAACAATAGTTGAACATAATTTTACAGTGGGTTTAGTGTTTAGCCAAGCTACAAAATTCTAATTAAAGTTACAATATGTATTTATGCGGGAGATTGTGGGGCTTCTTAGAGAGCTACTCTGGTCTACTTAGCATTTCTTGAACTTGAATTTCTATTTTCAAAGTGAAAATGTTGCTAAGGCACAATTTAAAAAAAAAAAAAAAAAAAAAAAAAAAAAAAAAAAGTATTATCGACATACCCAGATACCCCAGTCAGCCCTGGGGTCCCATTGTTACTGATCAGTGTACAAACATATAATAAGAGAGAGTCCCATTTACAGGCTCTGAATCATATGTATTATGACATAAAAAAAACACACCTTCATTAAAATAATGTTAAGGCTGCAAAGTCAAGCACCCAAGTTAGGACAAACCTGAACTAAGATTGCGAGGGCAGTCTTAATTCAGGCATTTCCTAATTTGGATCTCTTGTGCAGATGGTAGTCTCTTTAATTACGACATGATCTGTTATTTTTTTCCACAAGACTACTGCCTCTTTCGGTGCACAGGGTAGCTGGTGCTCAGTTATTCAATATTTCTCTTTATCATCATTTAGGTGTGGCCCCAGGCCTTATTTAGCCACACCAGCCAACTCCTGTACAGAATATAAAATTATTGATTTCCTCATGTGTATTATGGTGCTGTTACTGTATTACCTGAGTGCTTCACAAAAACTAATTTACAACACCCTTGAGAAGTGAGGCATTATTATTGTTCCTATTTTACATAGAAAGAAACGAGGAACAGACACACTAAGGACACTATCAAACAGTGGCATGCTGTGGCTCTCTGGTGCCCAGGGACCAATACATGTATTTGTGCCGCCCTACCCCCACCCCTGTCCTCTACCCCCACCCCTGAAAAAGGCAGGGGTTCTGTGGGGAAAAAGCATGACCACAAAAATAAAGACTGTATCATAATGCAGTCCACTTGTGCATATGTAATAAGATTGCCCAGGCAACACTTATTCTGGCATTTCTTAACTTTAAAATGCCTGATTTTGCAACCTTAACATTCCTTTAATGTAGACTTTTGTATGTCCTCTCTTAAGTGCTTTAATAAATACAATGACAAAAAAAGAAAAAACTTCCATTTGTGTAGAATCATATTGACATCCACATAGGTAATGAGAGGATCTTAGACCTTTAGACTCACAGCACAGATCTCTATTGCATCTGCTAATAAAATAACGTTAGCTGTAGTAGGCTGTAGTAGGCTGTTATCTTGTGTGTGGACCAGCCGCTAGTGTAAGATGAGGCACACATTTTGCTCATGAGTCTCATGGCTAGTTACTGACAGAAGAAGAATGTAGAAACTCAAATTCTGGGTTCTATTCCAAGTTGTGGAGAGGAGTGTGCCCTTGCCATTATAAACCCATTTGCCATTGCCCCCTCATCTGTTCCTGCCCTGTCCTCCCTGGTTCCTGCTGGTTCCCCTCCTTTCTTTTTATCCCCCTCCAACTTCAGCCCTTGTTCCTTCCACCCTGCTCCTTTCCTTTCTGCATTCAAGTTAAGGCGATTTCTCTTTTTCCTCCATGCTGCCTGGACACTGAATGAGTAGGGAGCATGGAGAGCAGAGGAGAGAGCTCTCTGTTCCAGTGGGTGATGCCACAACAGACCCCACAAGCCAACAGGAACAATTGCACAAAAAGGCTTGCTACGCAAGGATGAAGCATGCTCAATTGCTTTAGAGACTGGCTCATGCATAGTCTGATCATATGTAGAAGCTGTGTAGGGATAGAGCATATTCAATGCAAATTGGAACTTTGGAAAATGATGCTGCCACCCTCTAAATTTCTGAGCAAGTGCAAAGTTTATTTTTTTCAGAGATTTATGACGTGGCCAAATTTGAGTAGATTTTTGCAATGGCAGAAAAGGCACATCATCAAAAGTGACTTTCCCTTTGCCAAATTTCAAGTCCCTACACCAAAGCATGGAGCCACTAGAACTTCTAATTGAAACAATTGTACAAAACAAATTAATATGGGCAAAACAACATATTTTCCCTACTTTGTTGTGAGAAATAGCTGAACTGTTTGGCTGGTGTGGTGGGGTGGAAATCAGCTTGAGACAGACACCTTTCATGGAAAATTTTAGCTTAAATAGTTTGTCAAAATTATAAACAACTAAAAATGGGGTCTTGTAATAGAAGGTGTTAAGCAATCTAAACTATAGTCATTTCTACCAGCTCCAGTTATAATATAGTGGATTTATTCTGAATATGTCACTTAGTTCCGTGTGTTCACTAATAACATAGGATTTTCCCTCCTTCTATTTCATAATGTAATTTTCCTCTACTATTTCTCCCTGCTCCAATACAAGAGTAACTACATTATTATATGAATTCTCGAGCCACAAGTGTTGACAGTCTTCTATGTTCTGGTTTGGCTCTCACACAGGCTTTACACAGGTGTGACCTTATTGATTTAAATGGAATTACTCTTCATTTACTACAATGAGTGAAAATTTAGGCATTTAGACTCCATTGCTGATTTCAGGTAGTCAACATGTGAGATGAGTAACAATGTATAGTATAATAATGTATAGTTTGCACTCAGAACCACATACCTAGTATGATACTGTCCCACATGGATAAGAAAAAATGTTTTAAACAAACATGTTGGTTGGAAACATCATGAAATTGATTTCAAGAGCTCATCTCAAATATTTCTTACCATCTTCAAAACAGTAATATGGATGAGGACATAGTGTAATGTATATATCAGGATGACAATCCACTATAGTCTGATATTTAATTGAGAGCTGTTTCATGGGCTGCTAACAACGGAAGCAGAAGACTGAGAGAGGAAAATTGCTGGTCAGCTGACTTCAGGTTACCACAGCAACATCGTGTTCTGTTTCCCAGGTAATGGAAACAGATAGCAACTGTTAAGTAAATTTTTTTCTTTTACTTTTAAAACACTTTTTCTTTAGTGAGCTGATGGATGAACTTCTCTAAAATACGTTGTTAGACTTAATCATAGGATTAAAAATTCAGTTGAATTTTAAATAGTCTGTGTGGGTTGGTTATTGTGACAATAACCAACCCACACAGAGTCACGAAAGTTGGTTCAGTAGTTAAGGCTCTTGGAAGACCTGGGTTTAGTTTCCTGCTCTGCCACAGACCATAGGTAAGTCACTTAGCCTCTCTAGCCCAGATCCACAAAAGGATTTAGGTGCTTACCTCCCACCTTAGGCACTGAAATCCAAAATTTAGGCACCACTGAGATCCTTAAAACCCCTGATAAGATGTTGCCTAATGCTGAAGGCTCCTAAAGTTCCTCAGCACCTAAATTTCTGCTGTTAAAATCCCTGAGGCACCCAAGTTTCTGCCTCTGAGGATGCACACTGCTGGGTCAATCCTGACAGCCAGCGCCTGTCCCAGCAGGATCCTACAACCAGATGAAATTAGGTACTCCGCTGCCTATATCATCTGTAGGGCCCAATCCGGTAGAGGTTCTCAAAGCATACCTAACTCCACACAAAATGGCCAAGAGGGAGGTTGGGGGAAGTGGAGGGATTCCCTTATAACCTCTAGCACAGTGATTAGGGCACTCACGCAAGGTTTGGGCAACACTGGTTCAATTCCTGCCTATGCCTAATGAGGAGAGAGGATTTGAACATGGGTTTCCCACGAGTGCTCTACCCACTGCGCTATGGGATATTCTGATGTGCTTGTCTCTGATTTTCTTGTTGAAACTATTCACTGTGTATAAATAATTAAATATGTATTAAGCCATTGGGAGAGTATTATTCTGTGGTCTAGTCATTGGGCACTCATCTGGGAGATGGGAAGCCCACTTCTAATTCCGTCTCATCATTAGAGGGGATTGAACTGGGGTCTTCCACATCCTGGGCTAAAAGTTGCAAGGAAAGTTGCCACCACAGCTGCCACCTCCTACTTTTTTGTGTGGAATTAGGCATGTGTCATTGTCTTTCTTGCAAAAATGACTTTGTTACCTGACTCCAGGAGAAGGTTCATGGCTGTGGGTCCCATGTGGGAATAGGCACTTAATTCTGAGCTGGAGGGAAGTACTTACGTGCCTGAGAGAGGCAGGGCTTAGGACCCAACTCTTCTGTCCTCTTCGCTAGCTATTGGCTAGCTTAAGTGGCTCCTGACCTAGTGTGCTGGCTTTTGTGGATCCGATTCTTAGGCACCTCTCTCTTCCTGTGTATTGTATAGGGAGCCTAGGTGCCTGACCCAGGGTTTGTGGATTCCACTGAGTGGCTAGGCACCTAAAAGTTAGGGATTGCAACCCCTAAATTCCTTGGTGGATTTGGGCCTGTGCGCCTCAGATTCCCATCTGTAAAATGTGGATTATTGTACCTGTAAGGATAAATGCATTTGTGAGGCACTCAGATACTTATATGGCCCCTAAAACCATAGTCTAACATAGACAGCAGAAGAGACTTTTGGGGGCAGGGGTAGTAGGAGGTTTACAGGGAGATTTTTGGGACAAAACACAAAGGTGATTATAAAAAAAAAATTGGTAAATGGACAATCAAGACAGACACTACTAGTGGAGCAGAGGAAGGAACTGATTTCTCAATAGATATCACCCACAGAGAAGGTGTAGAGGTAGAAATTGTCTTTTTTGGTCACTGTATCTTGTAACATCAAGAGATAAAAAGTCTATAATTGATACGATATCGTTTTCACTTCTGAAGGATGTTTAGCTGGCGGAGAAGGGTGGCTTGGGTATTGCTTTGTCCCACTGATTCCTCACTGCTGGAATGGACCATTTGGGCCATCAACAGTTGTCGCAATTAAAAGCTGCCCTAATTTTCACTGTGATCAGCCCACCAGCAGGATGCCTCCTCCATCCTTCCCCCATCAGGGGAGAGTAAGAGTAGTTTAACATAAACCTCCATGATATTCCCCCCAGCCTTCTTTCCTGAGTAATCTTCTGCTGCTGCTGCTCAGGAACATCGGTCACTATATTTTAGACTTTTAATTAGCTTGTCCTGGCTGTTTGGCTAACATTTCCCAAACAATTCTGTACTTATCCGATGCCTGGCTTGTAATAAAATATAATGCAGTTAATCATTTGCATTAAATGTGCAACCTACTCAGTCCACACCTTGTGTATAAATTTTTCTTGAAAAATAAAAGGAACGATACTAAAATATTAATGAAATCATTCTACTGTGGTTTAGATGATTGGTGTGCACTTGCTGAAAACCACTCCTTCATGTGCGTATCGCAAAGCTGACAGACATGATGCTTAGAGTATTTTGTTCATATCTTTAGAATCCTCTTCAATGGTTAAGCTAAAAGTCAGAAACTACAAAACTGGTCAGAGCAGTCTTGTCTGGTCCGACTTTCAAAATATTCAGAGCTATTTTAAGGGTGAAACTGATAATGCTATCAAATATCTCTCAAGCACATTCTGACAGCTTAATTAAGTAAATAAGGAGAGAGACATTGGGTGATCCTGTTCTTGATGGTCCTTGATAAGCTGTTAATGGACAGAAATGTTTTCCAACTGAAGGTTAGATTTCTCCAGGACAAAGAGGCTTCTGCTTTGTCTTTCTTGAAATATCAGTCTAGGGACAATACTAACTTGTCTTTTGCCAAGCACACACTCTAAATAAGAAAATTTAAGAGCAAAACCCCTGTGTTTTCAATAATGTCAAATGCTTGTGTCATTTTTTTCTCTAGAACAGCTGATGTCATTTATTTGCTGTTTCAGTTCATTGTTTTGATTTGAAGACACAAAACATCTCTCCATTACAGATGACAATTATCTTTAGAATTTGGATGAAACTCCATATCCTAACAACTAAACAGAGCTCGTGGGGGGCCCCCCCTCAAACTTTTCCAGGTGTTTTACATTAGAAAACCAGCTATAGCCAACTCCATAAATTAGCTTAAAATGCTACTGTCGTTCAAACAAGTTTTTAGTCTTCCCTGAAAGTACCCAATATTTTTATGTTCTTGATAAACAGAACTCTTGTTGCAGAAGAATGAAAACATACTTTAATAATCAATGTGGCAAAGGTAGCTCAACATTCTGTACCATAAACTGTAAGTATCTATGCATTCATAGGCCCTAGGTCATTCAAAGTATTCTAAAATAATAAAGATTGTACTGAGAGATAATACATTGGGTCACAGAATACTTGAAAATATGACAAAGCTTAGTATTCCATGTTCTAAGCTGTTCTGAACAAACCATAATTCATCTTCATCATATCCATTATCAAGAAGATCAAAACAAAAACTAATATAGATATGTTGATGAATAACATGTTTGAATAATCAGATTATGGTCCCGAAAGACCGCTTGGTTATTTGCCACCTGATTCCCTAACTTATTTTTCCTTTAAAAAAATCATTTACAATGATGGTGTCTCAACCCCCATTCTTTGCTTGTCTCTTCACCTGTCCAGTTCTTATGGTTAAAATTTTGAGGGTGCAGAATTAATTTTTCATTTTTTAGTATAGCTTTAGATCATTGTGCTATCTCTTGACTTCTAAAATTATTAATTATTTATGCATTTCCATAATATGTAGTGTTACCTAGTGGATATCTGTAGACTGTGATATTGAGTCTTCTGTATTAAACTATATACATTTAGCTTACTCGATCCCTCTTTGTGACTTATCCATCAACCTTGTAACTAAGCATTATTCTTTTCCTTTGTATTTTGTCTATTCTCTGAATGATCCTTCTGCCTGAAAACTGAAGGGATTGGAGTGGTGTTGACACCATGGCTATATATATACAATTTTGTACAACAATGGGTTTCTTTACCACATAAATGTGTTGCAAATTTATTTTGTATTTTGTTCACCTATGATTTTACTTAGATTTTTCAGTGAATATGTTACTTTCTAAATAAAGTAAAGTAGCTGTCCCCAAATGTGTGTGTGTTTTTCATCTCAAAATACTGTGTAGGATTTCAAATTTATTTCTACTGAATTTCATTTTGTTGCATTGTGGCCCACTCCTCCAAATCTCTTCAAATGACTCAACAATTTGTCTGTCATTCTGTATGATTGGTACACATCTGATATTTTTAAAAATGTATTTATCTAGTACTGGAATGCCTGATCGTAGTTTCATTTTATACCTTATTCTAGTTTGCCATGTTCTAGTTCTAGCATACTTACTGAAACTAAGCTCTTTGATACTACAGTGATGGGCATTATAAGTACCTAGAGAGAGAGAGAAATATCAAACCACCATCACTGCTGTGAATTCCATTTGATACTGTTCCCCTCTTGAAAGTCATCCTATTAATAATTTCCCTCTGTTCATCAATGTGATTCTTGCTATTAATTTAAGGCTTCATAATGAGTCATCAAATGTTCCTACAAAAGATGTGTCATTGCAACAGACTGCAGTATAACAGAGAGTTGATTTTGGCTGAGGTGCTTCTGCAATTAGTTGGCATCTTTCTGAGCAGCTTAGCTAAAAGGGAACGCTAGCCATTATCATTCAACTGGAGATACAATTTAGTGGAGAAGACTATTTAAAAAAAATACGTTCTGTGACCGTCTCAGAAGGATAACAATTCAATGTTTTTATTTTTCATTATTAACATATAAACTTTCCATACTAATATATTTTATTCATAACCTGTATTTGATCCCTTTATAAGACCCATTTGTATTTGGTTAATGTTTTATCTGTATATTTTGTTCAAATTCCAAAAACGGCAACTATATATTATAAAATCTGCTTTATCCTGTTTGTATGGGGGTGTTCATTATGTTTTGGAAGAGCTGAGCTCATCTAAACAAAAAGCTCTGAAGAAACAGAGAGACAAACTTAACAAAAAGACCACACTATATTTTTTTAAATTTCCAAAGTCTGATTGAAGGTAAATTGTTTAAAATATCTTGTAAAATGTCCATGGATCTGTGGCAATAGACTCATGTCATGAAATTGATATCTAAGAAAAATATGAGATTCCAAAATTGAAAGTTGGGGAAAAAAGAAGTGTACTTTTATGTCTCCAGAAAGAAATGAAAGAACAAGACACTAAGACAACTAGAGCTTTAATGCACATTTTCCAATAATAAAGGGAAGCAGTTTAATTGATGAGCATCAATCAAAAGCACACTGCAGTCCAGTACTTTTAATTCTTAATTCAAGATTTCTATTTACATTATTGTAGAATAGAAACTAATACAACCATGTTGTAGGTATCAGAGTGTAAAAAAAAATATTAAATGACATCAGGCTACAGGCCCTCTCTTTGACTGGAATTTCCTGCTGACATTGGCCACATTAAATGGGCAGAACATTGCAATCTGCACCTCCCTCTGGGATTGAGAGAATATGAAACATTTGTCAAGCTCAGCTTCAGGATTTTGGTGTATGCATTTTGAAATATTTGCAAAGTCCTTATTTTCTCTTACTTGATTATAGCATAGCATTTAGCTAAGCTTAGAAACCGGAGTATTTATTCTTAAGAAGTTGCGTTCAGCAGTGTTTGTTTGGTTTGAAACTTCCACAGGGTATACTGTCCCATGCCTTGTTCCCTATAAATGCATTTACTTTTCTGTTTAAAGAGCATGTTACTGACAGTCGTGACTTATCTTAAGGAATTATAATCACATACAATGGTCCTCCTTAAAAAGTCAACATTTACCAAATCAAGCTATATGAGATACTGTATTACTTAGTATTCTAAGAATGGGGAAAATTCTGGAATGTCTCAGATGCCCTACTGTGATAACAGTTGGTAAGTTATTTTTTAATCATGTATCCTAATAAGTAGAAATGAAATAAAACACCACACTGGCTGTGTACTATTAAGGTAATTATGGAGAAGTATTTCTAAGCATTCTGTTTAGCCTATATCGTTGACATAATTGAATACTTAAAAAAGAAAATGGCTGAAAAGCAAACCCATTAACAGGAGAGACATTGAATTTCAAAATACAAATGGAGAAGCCACATCCAATTACCTAAAACTTCGTGCTTATGAACAAATCTAGTTCAAACAACTCTAGGACTGATTCTGTGCCAAGATATTTAATTGGATCCTTTGCCACCAACTGAAATACCCAAGATTCAGTTACCAAGATTTCCCTATATCCTCCAAAAACCCCATCTCAGATTTCCATACTATAGAATTCCTATACTAATCTATCTGGATAGGAACTGAATGGAATAGGTCAGCTGTCTAGAACTGAGGTATGTGATTCAGGAGGCGGGGGAGGCGATCCTGTTAAGGAATAGTGGGTTCAGCTTTGCTGTCAAAGAGGAGAATGTGTGAAATGTGATATTGCCGTCATGACAGAAGCTGAAAATTCCTATTTTCTAGAAGGCTCCAATTATTGTCATTACTGAACTTTGCACAAAGCAGTCAATTCTCCACATCATCCAGCATTGTAGTTAAGTTTAAATATTTCACTAGCTCTCTGGCGGACCCTGTTTGGTATCTAGG
The DNA here is from genome assembly GCF_026122565.2 of Emydura macquarii macquarii. Lineage (NCBI taxonomy): Eukaryota > Metazoa > Chordata > Testudines > Chelidae > Emydura > Emydura macquarii. The sequence continues at coordinate 11,182,258 of NW_027131105.1, read as the reverse complement.
TTTGGCATCATTTTCTGAAAGAGCCCTGCTGGACAAATACTATGTAGCCTGAAGTAATGATGTTTTAAACAGATATAGGTAACACTTGCCCATGGTTAGAAAAGAAGAATCTCATGGAAGCTGAGAGAGTTAGAAACCAAGAAAATCAAATGATTCTAGGATAGTCACTTAACTGACCCAAAGCAAATACAAACAAGGAAGCACAAGGTACACCAGATTTTATGCTAGCACAATAATAGGAAGAATGACACAAATTAATTGAAAACATGGGTATTGGCAGATTCTCAACTATATCTGGCAAAATTGTGAAACTAAGATAAAATTCTTTTTTTAAAGAAAAGAAAGGAAAAATAAAACCCTTTAATAGTCACAGTTCCTCAGAAATGTACAGGTATCTGGCTTCCTTACTGCTGTAGCCTGCACAGAGCCACAAGAAAATGCTGCTATCTGCAATGCCAGTCCTACTCAAAATCTTATTTGATGTGTGTAGTTTGCAACAATGAATTATGCAAAAAAAAGAAAAAAAGAAATTCAATACCTTTAAAGTTTAGTATATATTAACAACTGTTCAAACAAATAAAAATGTTAATGTTAGTATGTTTTCCAATAAACTTAATAGGCTGGCCACCACATCTGTGGAATACGGGACGTATAATAATTTGGGCTGATTCATATTCAGTGCCCCTTAGTTTTTGCAGCACCAGTTAGCCACCACTTGAGGGACAAAGATTAAATTATTTTTCACCCATCTTCTGTCCAAATTAGAACTGGGCACACACACTACAAATGGAAGAAGCATAAAGGTGCATAGGGAGAGGCGAAAGGGTGGAAAATGTGCTAAAATGGATGCTGCCTTCTGACCCAAACTCCTGTTCTGGAATGCCCCTAAAGAGGGTTATCAAATGGGAATGTGTGTAACTGCTATGTTCCCAATCCCAATAGTAGTAGGAATATTAGTTATCTGATTGTAAAACTATCAGAAAATTGGCCAGTTTTTTCCTATATTTTCAGTAAGTTTTATAATTTCATGGAATCTTTGGAGGTTGAAAATGTTGAATAAGCTCTTAAGGAAAAAATAGAGTAGCTATGTGGGAACTGAGCCACAGAAGTTGTGGTCCCAATCCCTATTGGCCAATACTTGTGACGTTATCAAACACTGCTGTAGATCTTTAAAAAATGTTCCTGCACCTATGAAAAGCAGGCAAACAGCACTCTGTACCAAGCTTGTGGATGCCAGTGGCAGATCTTCCTAGAACTCTGCCTGATAATGAAGCGAGGAAGTCTTGCTGAACATCTGAATCAATGTCCTTTTGAGAATGGGCTTTCTCAGCATGGTGACAGACATCAGTGAAGTCTGCTCTTTCTTAGCACCCTTTGCTATGGCATCCCAGTCGTGATTCATAATTAGGGCTGTAACCCACTTTGGATTTTAAGCCTGATTTTGACACTCATTTCTGCTTCAATTTTAAAGAAGTTTTTTTCCCGACTGTTCAAGTTTTATCTCTTGTTAAACTGGATGGGAAGTTTTTTAAGTTTCATGTTTATTGAATATGGAATCTTTTGTTGTTGGAATTTGAACACGTTTTTCTTTTTGGAAAATTTTTTTAAGTGTTTTATATTTCACAGATGGCTTGGTTTAGAAACCCCAAATTTGTTTAATTCATTTGTCCTCAATATAAATTAGTACATAGTTTTGTTGGGCTGGGTTGTTAATATTTGTTTGTTATAAATATTTGAATCTCTTGGAAATGCCACATGCTTCTTAGTGGAATTTATAAACTTTACAGTTCTATAAGGAGCAGAGAAAGCTATCGAGGTCAGAATTTGTCCAGAGTTTATAAATTTCATTGGAACATAGATACTCTTTCTAGTCCTTTTTACTCACCAATCCTGATTCACTATTATTGCATACTAGTTTGAATCTATTTCACTTATGCAAATCAATGATTTTGTACTGAATTTTACAACCAAGAGAGGAAGTAGGGTGAAAACAATTGATTCTCAAATTGGTTTATACAAAAATAGGCATAAAGAAATCAGTTTCCCCCATTCTTTTGAAAATTTTAAAAAAATCTTAGGAAAAAACAGAAATAACACTGAATGTTTTATTTTTTTGATAGAGAAATTAATTAGCAAAAATATTACTGAATCTACTTTTAAAATTCCAGAGCTGCAATGTCAGCTTCATAGTAATGGTTATATATGCTTTCAGTTATAAACTTGATTTGACACACATGCACTTCACCAACTTCGTCACAAAAACCTCCCTTTCACTTTTATATTTTCACATGTAGTCTCTTGCCAGAAGACACTTTTTTGTAATAAAAGACAATATGTGGTGGCTTGAAGAAGGTGGGAGACAAACTAGGTTTTTCAATATTCTGAATTTCCCTCTAGTGTCTGTCTTTAAGTACCATAAATACAAACCCACTGCATGTTATATGCATAAGTTTGAGATGAATTAAAGCATGATCAGTTGTAAAGAACAGCTCTTGGATATGTTATGGCCTTCAGAGTTTTGTGTATAAATAGTATACTCTGACTTCACTTCTAACTAACTGGTGCTATATGAATAGCTAATCAAGAGTAGTATTGGGGCCAGCAAGAGTGCTGCCAATGATCGTTTATTGTGTTGGAGTACTGATGTGTGTTTAATAGTTTATGCATTTAGGTTGTGATTCAGCAAAGCACCTAAATATGTTTAAGTCCAGCAAAGCACTCAGGCACATGCTTAACTGCTTTGCTGAATAGAGATGGACTTATGCAAACACCCATAAATTCATAGAGTTTAAGGCCAGGGGCACTATTAGATCATCTAGTCTGACCTCCTGCATATTATAAACCCTTTCATTCAATCTATTTACCCCTCTGTTGAACCCAATAATTTGTTTGGCTAAGACATATTTTCCAGAAAGGCATCTAGTCTAGATCTGAAGACCTCAAGAAATGGAGAATCCACCATTTGGTAGTTTATTCCAATGGTTACTCACCCTCCCTGTTAAAAATGTTTGCCTTATTCCCAATTTAAATTAGTCTGTTTTCATCTTTCAGCTATTAGTTCTTGTTTTGGCTTTCTCTGCTAAATTAAAGAGCCCTTTAGTATCCTGTATTTTCTGCTTGTGAAAGTACTTCTCCACCATAATCAGTTTACATCTGTTTTCTTTTAGATAAGCAAAACATATTAAACTTTTTAAGTTTCTTAGTGTAAGATATTTTCTGTAGCTCTCAAATTATGTTTATGGCACTTTTCTGCACCCTCTGCTCTTTAAAATGTGGACAGCAGAACTGGACACAATATTCTAGTACCAGTTTAGTAAATGCCATATACAGAGGTAAAATCGCCTCCCTAAATGCTATTCATTATTCTTCTGTTTATATGTCCAAAGATTGTATTAACTCATTTTGCCACAACTTCACACTGGGAGCTCATGTAGACTTTTTTCTCCACTGTGGCCCAAGGTCCTTTTCAGAGTCAATGCTTTCCAGGATACAGTCCCTCATTCTGTAGATGTGGCCTGCATTCCATGTTCCTAGACATATAATTTTGCATTTGGCTGTATTAAAATTAATTTTGTTTGAATGGAGGCCTACTTTACCAAGTGATCCAGATTGCTCTGAATGACTGCGATGTCCTCCTCACTGTTTACCATTCTGTCAAACTCTGTGTCATCTGCACATATTATGAGCAGTGATTATGCGTTTACTTCCAGACCATTGATGAAAATATTGAATAGTGTTGGGTCTATTACTGATCCCCCTGGAACTTCACAAGAAACAAACTTATTTTGTACTTTTTGTGATTTCAGTTAGCCGCTTCTTCATCCATTTAATGTTTGCTTTATTGATATTATATAATGCTGATTTTTTTTAATCAGAATGAATGTGGTACTAAAAAGTCTAGGTATATTATATCAGTGCACCAACTAAGCAACTAAATTTATAATCCCCTGAAAGAATAAACTCTGTTTGACAAAACTTATTTTCCATAAAACCAGGTTGATTGGCATGTGCTTGAGTTCTTTCATGAACTGGGATGTTAAACAGTAGAAGACTGTAACAATAGAAAGCAATTGCCTCTCTACTATGATTGTGCTACAGCTATCAACTGACTGTCACTTTCAGGGGGCACTCATTTTTCACCTAAACTTTAAACAATTCTACAATATTAGTTACATCCTGGGTTTTATTACACTAAATAACTGAATTAACAGAGACTTGACACAACAAAATGTTCAACGATTTCTACCATGTTATGGAGTGTCTCTAATGGGTTAGTGGCAAAATGATGTGGAATACTACCCACCAAAAATGCTTCTTTATTTCCTAGCTGCTGCAGCCTGGCAATGTTATCAATTCATAGTTGTCAAAAAGATAAAATGTGTCTGATCATAATTTCTTTACTGAGATGCTGTTTCAAGTGCTTCAGGACATTTTTGGGGGGAGAAAGAAAAAGGGAGAGATGGGAGGGAGGGTATGCTGACAGATTAAGAATAATGTAAATTTCAAGTTACAGAATTTTTAAGGATTCTGGTTTAATATGATTTGATTGGTCTTTCTAATAGTGTTTTTGGCTGGAAGACACTAGAAGTTAAATTGACAATTTAGTTAAGTGCCTGTGCTTTTATTTAAATGAAATAATTGATCAGAATGTTAAAATACTGCTGATTTTAAAGTTCAGACAGGCTGATCATGTAGAGGCAGTACAATGCTCTTGTTCACCAGAAGAGTGGAAATCATCTGCTTTGTGGAGGTGTTAGAGAGAACTAGTTGTTCTTATGCCACAACCTGCTGTGACTTGCAGATTTGCCTGTTTTACCTGGGATTAATGGAAGCTAGGTTTGCTTTAAGACCCTCTCCCATGTCTCATTTAGCCTAGTCATTGCCCTCTTTCATATGTCCATTGTAATTGTCCTCTGGTTCTCTGTCTTGGTTCCTTCTTATCAATCTCTATTTTTTCTGTATTATTTTACATTTTTAGTTATTTTTCTTTTTCGCTCTTGTGTTGTGACTCCTCTTGCCTGTTCCCTACTTTGCAGAAGGTCATGTGCTGCTTGGAGAGAGGGGCTGGATAACATACTCTTTCAGCTTACCTTGGATCAGAGGAGAAAAACTTGGGCCTCTGAGTTGCTGCATGAGCTTTCAGCCTCCTGAGTCTCCATTGCTTTACCCACAGCCACAGATGTACCTTTGTCATAGGATATATAGAGAGCAAGGATGGTCCAGTGGCTCGGGTATTAGCCTGCCTCATTGGAGACCTCAATTGCCTGCTCTGCCATAAATAGGCTTGGCAGAATTTGATTTTAATTTTGATGGATAATATAGATGTTTATATTTGAGTGTTTTTTCAAATTTTTTCACTAGTGTGGGAAATTATGGGGTGTGTCAGAAAATAGTGAGGAGCAGACAATTTAAAGTCTGTAGATGTTGAGATTCAAAAGGTTAAATCTTTATAACTGTTAAGCAAATTATCAACATCACATGTCAAAATCTATATATAAAGTAAATATCTTACTCAAACTCTGAAGTTCTCAAGCAGCATTTTTCTTACTTTGATTATCTGTAAATTTTCATTATTATTGATGTAAATATTTTTAGTCGTTTTTTGTGTGTGTATTTGAAATCAGTGTTTACTGGCATTTAACTGATAAAAATCTAATCCTTACAAGACTAGCCATAAACTTGGCAAATCACTTAATTTCTATATCTAAGTTCCTCATTTGAAAAATAATGAGAATAGCGCTTTCCTATCTCTGAGTGGTTGGAACGATAAATTGTGAGGTGATCTGACACTACAATAATGGGGACCATGTAAGTACTGTACAGCAGATCTTACGTGTTCCCCGATGTCTAGTACAAAGAACATTTCTAGTGTGAAAAACACCGCTCTAAGGAATAGGGTAACTGAGAAACTAAATGAATGAAAACGTGTGCCTATGTAAAGAACAATAACTATTTGCTAGGCCATGTTTTCAGAAGTAAAAATGAATGCTGTGAAAAATCTAGCTTTTGGCATTGCAGGTTTTAATAATCCATTTTAAAGGTAAATAACTACTGAGGTAAATTTAAAACAGAGGAGCTAATACATATCCATATGTCATCTATTTAGAATGTAATTTCTTTAGGTAAGTAACCTTTTCTTCCTATTTGTTTGTACAATGCCTAAAAAATTTGTTATTTCTAGGTATTTTTGATGTAAAAATGTATTAGTGTCTTTTTATTCTTGTCTAGTGAACAGTTTCAGACCATTGATATATAATAAAATAATATAATAAAATATATAGTATAAATATATAGTGTGTGTATATATATAGTATATAGTATAAAGTATAAAATATAATGTATAATAAAAATAGCATGTAGCCATTGAAGCCTTAGGAATCTCTATAAAACACAGCAGAAGTAGAATACAAGGAATATCAGTCGTCAATGTCTAAATGTTCCTGGGACAAGGTGGTGAATTGTTTTAAAAGTAAAGCTGGGATGAAGAGGTAGAAATGAAAAAGCAGGATTTATGTTTGTATTAGGTTCAGACTAGGGTTCAGAGTTCAGGTCTGGGGTTGAAACAGGTGTGGAATATCAGTTCAATGGTGTTCAAATTTTGCATGCTTTTCTTGATTAATTTCCACATGGAATAGCAGAAATCTCTCTGTCAACTGATCTTGTGGGATTTCACCATTGTGGGATGCATCTGAAAGGGGTGTGGAGAAGAGACTCCCACCTGCATCTGATTTTTGCATACAACCAAACCAATACTTTGGGTTTGGGTTCTATTCCAGGATTCAAATCCAACATTCCAGAAATACACATGCAGGGAGAAGTGGGCAACCACTTAGTTCTGGTTAGGCCCCATGTCCCCTAAACAGTTAAAGTAGATCTAAAACATCAGTGGGTACCAATGAAAAGATCTGACTGTCTATTTTTGGTGTGCTTATCACCATAATGCCCAGGCACCATCATGGTATCTCAGTACTAATATGCAGTATTTTGTATAGCTCTTGAAAGATTGTTTTTCAGTCTGCAGAATTCTGGTTAAAATGTACAAACAAAGTAATGAATCAGAAAGATCTAGGAATTGCAACAATCCAGAATTCTGATGGGATATAATGAAAGCATAAATTAATAACTGAATGTGCCTCAATAGGTTATTAGTAGAAACCTTGCTGATTAGAGGTTCAAAGATTTTGTAATGTAAATAAAAGGGGCTTCAGACAAAAATTTCAGGATCAAAAGCTATCTTATTTAAAAGAGTTCTAGAAGGCTCCCTGGTCCTTTTAATAAAAGCAATTGCAAAAGACAAAAGCAGCCTCAATCCAAAAAAGACATAATTGACAAAAATATGGAGTTTCCTTATGTTATAGTAACTGCATGTTCAAAATGTCACTTAGGTAACTGTTTAGTCAAATTATGAAACCTCTTAGATGATCTCAGTTAGAAAAACAATACAATATATTATGAAAATAAAGTGATATCAAAATATCCATGAATCAATTTCCCTACAGAAAAAAATTACACAGAACTACATTAATTAAAAAATTGAGCTTTGTGAGAGTCCCTAAATGTTTGAACCTGATTGGAAGAAAACTCACACAAAATAATAAACCGGGAGTCATTTTCTGATCTTCTCCAGAATCCCAAAGTCTGCTGCATTTTACCAGCAGGGCCAGAGAAGAAAAGCTTTTAACTCATCCAGCATCAGATTGATTCATAAAGCTAACAGGAAAAGTATTATGAAGCAAGGCTTCATGCTCTGATAGACATCTAGGAATACTCATCATTGGCAGTCTATTCATCTTTGGCTAAAGGGGTGGAAATTCTGGTTTGTTTCCCTGGGTAATGTATGGAATTCTGTTCATACTCCATCTCACTTTACGTGCCCTTTGGGAACAGTGTCAAGTCTTAAAATTACCTGTAATTTTTGTTGATCGGATAGTGGGTTGATTGGCCAGCTTATTTCCCCCACGCAACTTCCATAGGAGAAAAAAAATGGCAAACCTAGGACATTCACTTAGTGTTTAAGTCATTTGTGAGATTGACATTTAATTCATTTTTTATTTTGGAACTGTCTGCTAAGAAAACCAGTGATTGAGAGATTTCGTTGTTGTAGGTGACATGCAAAGGTTTCTTTCTTTCTTTCTTTTGGAAAATTAGTTATGTCCTAAATGCTCAAAAGAGCAAGGGTAAAGGGGCATTCACCAATTGCTTTATTCTAAATGCACCTTTAAAAAAATATTCTTAGGGCAGGTACTAGAAATTTACTGGTATCATGCAACATAGTGAGTTAAAAAATGGAAGTTTTAAATGTCTAAAAAACACAGTACATCTTTTAACAAACAAATTTAAAACATCCAATATTTGCAGCACTACATGCTACACTTTTTACCAGAGTCCTTATGGCCAGTGCAGTTTCTGGTATTGATAGCATTGCAGCATGATGCATTGTATGACATTGGTCAGTGGGATTCACGGGCCAGAAGTAAGCATTTTGTACTGGTATGTTTAGACTTAAGTTATCATGCACCCTGTCTATGGAAGCTAAGGGGGTTGGGGAAAATGGTGGAATAAGACAAGCCAATCAGAGTAAATCCAACTTCTATGTGATCAACATATACGTATTACTTTATTAATATTATTTGTATTGCCCCTATCACCCAGAAGCCCTTACTAGGACCCCATTGTACTAGGCACAGTACATATGCAACAACAAAAAGATGGTCCCTGCCCCAAAGTATATAACAAGACAACAGATGGATACAGACAGATCGGGAATTCAAGAAAACAATGAGACAATAATGATCAGTGTGATAGGAAGTTCTCAGCATACCAATAGCCTAACTGTAACTTTAATACTAGACTGAGTTCCAAAGGTCACACAAAACTGATCATAAGCATGAATAGAATTGCACGTATTATCTATGGAAACAGCCATTGTTTCCTTCCCTTTAGCCAAAGATGTATGGACTGTCAAAGATGAATGTTTCTGGGTAAATCTCATGCTATTCAGTCCTATCACATACTACTTTTCCTGTATGCTTTAAGTATAAAATGATTCTTTGGGTATAAAAACTAAGATTTAGAAAATTTTGTTCATTCCCATACTATATAAGTGTAGATTGCTGAGTTATTGTCTTGTAGAGATTTAACTTCACAAACAGGCATAGTAGGTTAAGAAATACAATTAGCCAGGAAGCTGAGGGAAAGTGTATTTCTCTTAAACCTTTTGCTGGAAGACTTCCTTTTTACTAAATAATTTTTCCTTTTGTATAAGATGAGCCTGAGTGAAGCCAAAGGGGGAACAGGAAGTGGCAGGACAAGGTGAGGGAAAGGGAAGGTATTTGTACGTTCAGGAAGAACTCTCTCATTAGTCACAATCAGCAGCACCCTATCATGGGGTCAGAGTAGGACTGTTTTTAATGATCTGCTGTGGGAATTGTTAGTTGCCTTCTTTTTTTTTCTTTCTTTCTTTCTTTTAGGGGGAGGGGGAGAATGTGTGGTGTAGGCTGGGAAGGAATTTTTCCATCATTGGCTGAGGCAGGGTGCTGTGGTGTAGGCTGGGAAGGAATTTTTCCATCATTGGCTGAGGCAGGGTGCTGTTTTCCACCTTTCCCATAGCAGGTCAGGGACCAATCAGGTAGGTAAGGAGGTTAAGATGTCCAAGTGCAGGTACTCATTACAGAGGATATATAGTTCACTGATAAGCAGGAGTTGAAAGTGGATTTAAGGGAAGGCAAGCCCTAAGGAAGCTGGAAAAGGGTCGGGGGAGGGGTGGGGTGTGGAGCTCTTAATGTCTGGTGCAATGGAGAGACATCCTTGTTTTTTCCATCCCCTTTGGTTTGGAAGGGGAATTGTTGATGGCAAGATCTCCTAAACAGGTAAAAGATTAAGGAAAGAATGATGACCTGCACTGTATGATTTATTGCTGGGCACTCCCAGACAGGTTGTGGCCTAATAAAGTTGTGGCCTAATTAAAACACATCCATTGCATCATATCTTTCTTCCTGTGTGGCTGAGGAAATGGGATGTAACCAATACTTAGTTGGTTAGTAGTAATAATCACATCTCTCCAGCTGCTTAACCCTTGTCAGGTTGTACTTTACTATATGCATTATGGAAAGAGGTGAATTTTGAGGAGGAAAATGAATGATGACAAGGAAGTGGCTTTATGGGTTTTGAATGGGAGCCTTGCCCATTCATAAGGAACAACATAGAAGACAGCATGAAATGGAGGTGCACTGCTATAACTGAGAGCAGCATTTGGCCTCATATTTTATAAAAGACTTGGATGTTGATCTTATACTGTCCAGGTTATAAAACAGTCTCCATGTTATTTGATGTTCCATTGACAGTTACAGAGAAGCTTTTCTTTCTGAAAATTTCATTAGCTCTCCAAGGAATAAGGCTATACTTAAAGTACTCGAAGGAATCTGTTCCCTAGTATTTCCAGTGTTGGGTTTGAAAGGGACTATTTCACAACATCAAAAGCAATTGCTTAAAGATATTGTTTGAGGGTCTCTTAAGCACTTTTATTTGGGCTTATAAAGAAGAAGCATGAATATAGCATGACTTAATTAAAATCCAAAATATGGTTCCTTGAGGTCTCACCAGAAAGAGTGAAGACACAACAAAATAGATAAACTGCTTGATCTGGATGAAGGAAGAGGCAGAAGGGAAGCTGACCCATCCACAGTGTCATTTGCTGTCCATCCTTGAAGAGGTATCTCCACAGGTTGTTGTGCAGGAATTGAGCTTTATGGATAGGAATACGGTTGGGAATGGACAGTTAGGACTTGTGGGAGACATAGCATAGTCCATAGCATAGTTCCCATTAATTCTGCAAGGAATCATCAAGTAAGCTGAACCCATTGGCATTATTTTAGTCACTTCCCCCTTCTTGGCTCTGAAACTTTGTGGGAGGGTTTGGTAGCAATATTCTATGGCATTGTACTTTCATGCAGGTTAGTGGGGCTGAGAAGGCTAGAAAGAAATAGCCTTTGCACAGATGATTCTGAATTCCAGCAGATCCTATGAGAACCCTAGAGTACCTCATCTAAAACCCCTTTTGGTTCTAACTGCACATGTGTGAATGAGGCACTTAGAAACTGATTGTAAGATAACCACATATGGAAAATTATGGAATTTATGGTTACCTAGAGTATGTGAGAAACATTCACATCAGCATCAGAAGCAATAATTTGAATAGATATTAAATGTTTTTTCTATTAATGGTTTGTACACCGTTCTCAATGTTGTCAATATCTACTCCCCCAGCTTTGAAGAGTGTCTGATGTTGTTTACATTTTTGTGTAGCAATTGTAGCCCCTATATTTTTATTACCTGTAGATTAATCTGTGAAGAATATCATACTGTGAATACATGAAAACTGGAGTGTAAAAGCTACTGTAGATGGTGCTGCATCAACCCATTATATAATTACTATCCTTAAAATGTCAAATTTGAATTTAATGGCTTTAAATTGCTTGTTTCAAATATTGGTAGAAAAACTCCTAAGCAGAGAACTTCAGTAGAAGATTTTAAATGACATTTATTTTTCTTAGTGTTTGAATTAGCAACGCAGTGTACTGTAATTGAATGAATTATTTGATGTCTGGGCAAAAGCAGCAGTGTTGTATTTGGACTAAGAAATTACTTGCTGGCTTTGTCACAGTTGACATTAATTATTGATAGAGGTTTCAGAAATAGCGCATGTGCCGACAGCGTTGACTGTAATATAAGATAGAGACTGCAGTGATGCTAGAGGGATTATAAGAAAGATGCACCTGTAGCATTTGGACTTGTTCACTTCTGAGCATCAGACTTCTCACTTGCTGTGACTGTACTATATTTATATGACTGACAAAATAATGGAAAGATGAGTCGTCAAGCTTATTTTTATCGTGTCCCTCCACAGGAACTACACAGAAGAACCCAACTTCAGCCTGAACCAGCAAAGACAAAAGCTCTTCAGACAGTCATAGAGATGAAGGTATGGACTTTGCATGCTTGCCAATACATGATCTTTTAGTTTGGACTCAGTTAATGCCTTTTAATATTAAAACAAGAAATGAGCGGTAGCTTTTACTGTAGAATTTATTTTGGTGTAAAGCAAGGGATTAATCAGTATTCCCTTCTCCCCCATTTCTAAATTTTCATAGATCTGTAAAACAGTTAATTTAGTAATACCTCTTCTTAGTGAAAAGCTAAGGCCTGCAATTTCATGAACTTGAGAATAGTATTCTGGGAAAGGTATACAAATATTCATTCTCTCCAGAAAGAACAAATAATTCATCTCTCTCCAAACCCATTCTTTGACAAATGAAATAATTTTCCCTTTCCACTTGTTTCCTCAATGAGCCATCCCTGCATTAGGAAGATGACTGATTTGTAGTGAGCAAGCTGATAAACTGGTTTTGCAGCTCATAGAAACTAGATCATACAGAAAGTAGCAGCCTTTTACCTATAATCGTACAGTGAAATTTCATATTCTACTAACGCACAGTAAATAATTCTTTCCTTTTATTAACCTCCTCACACTCATGTCACTGTTCTTAGTTAGGAAGATAAACAAGTAGTCCCCTTCAAAAAGCAGACAAGTCCTGCTTAGTGAGGTTTTACAAGGATAATTTTGGCTACATTGTAGGTAATGTCAAATAACATACAGAAAAGTTGGACAATCTTTGCATTGTAGTATTCTAGTGATCAGAACAGCTTGGGGTATGTTTCAGGAAAACTTTTTGTTTGTTTTAGTAATTAGAAAACTTCAGAGGCCTGATCCTGCAAACCCTTACTCATGTGTATAGTTCTTTCTCACATTGCCTTTGGTGAGGCTACTCACATGAGCAAGAGTTTGTAGGATTGGAGCATAAATTTATCAGTAAAGAATTAGTGCAGAACAGAGAGAGACACACAGACACACACACACACACACACACACACACACAAAACACCCTTCAGCTTTTGTCACAAACAATAAGAATGAATACTAAGGGCTTGCTTTTGTTGCATGTTGATGTAAATCCCGAGTTGCTTCATCAAGGTCTATGAAGTTACAGTGGTGTAAATCTGGTGTAAAGGAAGTTTGAATCAAGCCCTATGTTTTTATGCTGCACACTTACCGTATGATATAGTATTATAAATGGCAAAAAAACCCAAAACAACCTTATCAACCACCCTAAAAGATAAATAACTCTTCAGCACTGAGCTGCCTTGCTGAATATTACTCATTTTTTGGACATGAAATTTTTGCATTACAAAGCTATTATTTCTCTCCCAACACTGTGTGTGGGATTTGCCAAACTTGGTTATACTAACTGCTGTCAAGGCTGAGTGGATAAATGAATATTAATGAAAGGTATATTTTTATATCAGCTCTTTTTAACAGCACTTCTGGGTATATATGCCATTATCTGTTTCTGTATAATTTACTGTTCTTTTGATTATTATATTTAATTATTGTGTCTAAGCCACTTTTTCTCAATCTGTAAATTGCTGGGCTCCCTGCAACCTTCTGGAAGCATAAAGGAACTCTGGTACAATGGGGCAACAGAGAGAGGTTTTTGGTTTTTTTTTTTGCTTGTGGCTTAAAACCAAGTAATCTATTGTTGAATATTGAGAAATAAATGCCAAATATTCAATAGATAGTTCCAGGTGTGCTAAACCCAAAGAGAATAATCAGGCATAAAGGAAAAATTAATAGCCTGTCTCAGACCAAATAATTGAAATCTGTCTGTCATATGAACCTTTAAAAATCATTTTTCTGTTGAAGGTCACTTGCCTGTATTGCTTGCATGTCTCTTAAAAACATGTTCACACTGGAGACAACTGAGGAATTTGTCTAATGGGAAGAGTGCTGTGTCAAAGCTTGAGAAAACCTTGATCTGTTGTTTGATTGCTTTGTTTAATATATATATATATATATAGCATTGCCAGTGTCACACATTTAAAAATTACAATTTAGGTATCAAAAACTCATTAGACTGGTTTAAAATTATGAGATTTAAGAAGAGTAATGTTAAGATCTTTTTATTTGTCTTCTAGGTTTTAACCCATTAGGGATAACAATTTCTAACATTTTCCATAACCATAAGGACTAAAATATTATTTTTTTAATCAAAGCTGAGATTTTCATATAACTATGTGAATGCACAAGTTGGGTCTTTAAGAAAAAAAAAACAAATATTATGAGACTCATGATAAAAATGTGAGAGTTGGCAAACCTTCCTGAACTACAATAATGATGGCCTTTCCCTTCGGTCTTATAAAAGGAAGTGCAAATTAAGGGTCTGAGTTTTACCACTGACTTCCATTATAAGTGAGTGACTTCAGCATATTTGAATGCTGAAGTAAATATAGTACTTGCCTTTTTGATGGATAATTATTAGCTTGGATTATTCCTATATGTCTAATGGGAAAAAAAAAGTATATCAGTGGCAGTGTCCCATATAGTGCTATGTATTTTATGCAGAACTTGCTGTTGATTCCAGCTAAGAGTCCATGTATGAGTTGATATAAGAACATTGCCCAGCATTTTTGCAATAATTCATGAACCACAGCATATTAGAAAGTAGGACACTGGGTTTTGTTGGGATGATCATTTTGAACACTTAACATTGAATGCTATCAGTTAAAAAAATAGTCAAACTGACATGCTGCACCTGTTAGGGTAGTAACAAGAAAAAGAGGAAACCTAAAGGTTAAGTGGCAAAATACATTTTTAGTTCCTCTGCAAATGCCCAAACCCATTCTCCATATGGTGGGAGGGAGTGCTTATAGAGTCACAGGTATTCTGACAATTTTTCTGCAACTGAAGTCAGAAAGTCCTGTCTTTTGGCTCCTCAGGATGCTATGAAATTTATGGTTTCCATTGAAAAAGGATTAAGAGCACTACTTTTTATCTGCAAGATCTTTGTAATGAGCACTCTCACTTATCATTGCTGAGTCTGCATTCTGAAGAGGTGGTGGTGGGTCTGACTGGCTTTCAGCTCCAAAGGACAAAATTCTTTCTTTTTCTCTGACCATACCCTTCTCTGGGGTTGCCCCATTATTGAAGGAAAAAGGGACAAATGTCAATGGCTGAAGTCCACGTGATTAAGCAGCAGTTTTCATTACAATTTTTAGCTTTGGAATGTTTGCCAGTAAATGTCTTAATCCCAGCAGTATTTGTTCAGAAACAATGCAGAACATTTGTTTTAAATGATGACGCATAGAAGCAGTAATTTCCCTACAGTGTTGTGGGGGAAAGGAGGAGGAGTGAGGGAGAGAGAATCGCCCTCCACTACAACACTGACTCTGCACCACCATGAGGCTCCCAGCAGTATACATTTCCTTCTAATTGCATCCTCCCCCACTTGCCAAATTAATATTTGGCCAGTAGCAAGCGGTCTCTCCCTCCCCATCAATCTCTTTTTTTTTTCTTTCCTTCTTTCCCTTATTGTGCTCCTCCCCCTGCCAAAACCTTTCATTTTGTCCTCTTCCCCCAAATTCCCTCATTGTCCTCTCCTCCTCAAGCAGTCACTGCCCTCCTTCCCAGTCTCTCCTCTCTCCCTCCCATAGCCCATCGTCTCCCTCCCCACTACACCTACCAGCCTCTCCTACCTTTCCTTCCATATTTTGTCTCTTCTTGCAATCTCAAAGCCTCATTACTTCCTCTTCATCTTTATTCCCTCACCTGACACTCTTACCTTTCCCCAAAGCTTTTCAACCTGTCCTCTTTTCATCAAATTTCTACACTCTCATATCTCTTCTCTTCTGCACCCAAATTTTCTTCCTTCCCCATCTCTCCTCTCTCCCCACACAGTCTGTTTCTTATCTGCTTGCCAGAACTGTCATATTCTCTCGAGCCCCATCTTCCCAGATACCATCTCCCCCCTCAAAATTCCTTACTCACTTTTCCCCTCTTTTTTCTTTCAAATTTCCTGATTTCTCCAGACCCCTAATTCTCTCTGCCTGCTTCTTCAAACACAGCCTCCCACTCCTCCCTAATTTACTGTCTCTTCTGCCTCTCTTTCCTCTCCTCCTTCTCAGCATCTCTTGTACCTGTGACCTCCCTTTGTCTTCTCCCTCTCCACAAGAGCTCAGTTCTGCCGAGATAGGTCATAGGACGGAGAGGACAGAGTGACCCCCCCTAGAGCCAGGAAACTTCATTGCACCTTTCTGTCTCACCCTGTCCCTCATTCCTTTGTTTATTGTTCCCCCCAAGCTTTCTTATTTAGATTTACCCCTTCACCCCAAGTTTCCTGTCTGTAATAAGGGTGGCACAGAGACATGCTCTTTATTTCCTGGTATCAATCACACTACGTGGGGCAGGGGTACAAGATATTCCTATCCTATGACAGAAGTCAGTATTCACTGACTCCATAGACTTTTGTTCCCAGGGTTCCAGTACTGTCAAACACAAATGTTCAAAGATCATGAGTCAGGGTTCAAATCAAGAGGTTTATTAAGTAATACATTTGTATTATTTTTATTTGCCTTCTGGTGTCTGAGCTGTATAGTGCTTTGCTTTACATTTTCAAGCTGTAATGTGCAACCAGGAAGGCAAGAATCTTTTTATTTTATTTTATTTTATTTTTAAATGGAAGCTGAGATCCTCGTGTCGTTTCCTGAGTCCAGCAATTGGTGCATTAAGGAAAACAAATGTTGCAAGACAGAGAGTTGGTAACACTTGTCTTGGGATTCTCATCTGTCCCTGTTATCGCTCAGCTCCCCTTTTCCCCAAGGTTCCTCTGTCCTTTCTCCACCAGGGTTCCTCCGTCCCCTTATTTGTCCCCTCAGGCACAGAGGAGGAGAAGCAGAAGGCCACTGGGCCGTCAGAGAGCCAGTAGCTTGGGCTCCTGTTCAGCAGGCTAACACCTTTCCCATTCTGCTGACCTCAGCCACTCCAAGCTGGCAGCCAGAAGGCGAGGAGAGAGTTCACCTCTAAATACAGGAATCCTAGCTCTGGCCTCCTGCCTGCCAAGCAAGGAGGGCCACAACAGCTAGAGGTAGGAGTGTGGATATTTCACTGCAGTGTTCTTTTCTCTGCAGCTGCCTCCTGTTAGCTGAGCAAATCAGCTAAACAGCTAGCTGATCCTCACCCAGAAATGGAAAGTAGGGATGATTTTCTGAGCAC
This sequence comes from Emydura macquarii macquarii, assembly GCF_026122565.2. Lineage (NCBI taxonomy): Eukaryota > Metazoa > Chordata > Testudines > Chelidae > Emydura > Emydura macquarii. Next base: position 11,165,154 of record NW_027131105.1, on the reverse strand, counting down.
TGCTACATAAAGCAGTAGCCTCAGACTCCCCTTAGCTGCTTCTCCTCGCTCTGCACCAGCTGGCTGAAAGTTGGTGGAGACACAGTGGTAGGATTTTTGGTTTTTGTTTTTTTGTTTTTTTTCAGGCTGAAATTTGTGGGCGGACAGTCTGCCTTTTTTTCTCCCTCATTCCTTAAAATTATGCCTAGGCATAAAAGGCTTGTTTTAGGAGAAAGATCACTGAAAAATACCTCCGATTTTCAGACTATTTTGATATGGTAGCAAAATATTAAGTGAATAATTGAATTAGTACAAATTACAGTTCATCTGACTGCTGAGTGAGATGTAAGCCAAAAGCCTGTAATATTGCTGTAACCCCCTTGCTTAGAGTATGTTCATAGGGATCTGTGATGCCGATGGATGGTAAACCTATTCTGATTATTCTGTTGAATGAAAGGTTGCTGGTTAATAATATAATAGGCACCAGTTATTGGATGATACCCAGGCCTATTATTAGTCCAGGTCCTCCAGTTAGCTACTTAGTTCAGCATGAAGTGAGAGTTGGAGAGGTAGTATTGTTTTGTGTATATCCTGCCTTAAATACAGATTGGATTTGATAACAAGCTACTTTATTGATGGTTTGCTAGGATGTTTTAATGATCTGTTTCCTTAACCAGGGATGGAGATGATCTGTAATATCCTTTTCCTCAGCTTTGTCCTCGCAGTGCTAATTTCAATGATATGTGAGTGATAAAGTGGAAGGGAAGAAGGCTAGAGTACCAGTGACAGCGTTTCTGAGATGATATGCTGTGGCTGTGCAAGAGTTGAAGTATATATTCTTCACCCCCTTCAAATCTTCTGCAACGTTCCAGTCAGTGGAACCTGGTGGTTAATAACCTAGTTAAACTGGATCATTTGCACCTGATTATGTGTTTTTGCAAGGAATTTTCAGATTACTTTTCATATTTGGACGGAGTTCTCTGTGTTCTTGGGGGATAAAGGCAGCATCTTTTATGTTTGCATTTTATTGTGTGGTGCATGTGCGAGGTACAGGAGAATGTATATGACAAAATCTGTATGTTAGATCCGTGTTTCTTCTTGCTTATGAAAAGCAGGAAGGAGGTGTTGAGGACATTGGTGGAATGGAAAGTCAGTGCCTTGTTTAACAGGGGCAAGGTGTCAGCTTCTCTGAAAGAAGTAATTGTTACAAACTTGCTTAAGAAATCATGTTTTGGTGTGGACAGTTTCTCCAGCTATCACCCATCTCAGATCTTCCAATTTTGCAGAATGACATGAAAACTGTTTTACTGTGAAGTCTTACCAACAATTACGTATGCAAACTAGAATCAAGTTTTATCTTATTGACACAGCCATGAGCAGTAGTATAGTATTTTGGTTTATTTAAATGTTAGATGATATGTTAATGCTAGGGGATTTTATTGCAGTTACTTTGTTATATAATATGTATTCCATACTAAGAACTAAGTTGAGAATATATAATAGTACTAAGCTAAAAACTGAAAAGTCCAGAAATGTGTAATGCAGCCGTATGCATTGTGATACAGACTTTCATTACATGATTATACTATTATTTCCCCTGTTCATTCAATGCACCCGTTGAATGATGTACGTAAATGAGGCAGGGATAAATAGTGAGTGAGGCAGGTGTATTGAAATCCATTGCCTTCAATGGAGTTGCATCCACTTACGCTCTGAGTTTTTGGCACATGTGTTGTAATAATTTAATATGGTTTAAGTTTTTTGGCATATGAGGATGTAAGATTGGTTACTATTGGTTAAAATAACCTCAAACATTAAAAACAAAGGAGATTCAATATATTTGGCCTGACTTATTATTTTTGTTAAGAAGTAATACTGTGAACTTAACACCAGGGCCAAATCATGGTCATCTTGTTCATGCAAAGTCCCACTTAGACTAGTGAGACTACTTGTGTGAGTAAGTTAGGCAAAATTTGCCTACCAATTTGGCATAAAACTCCTCATTGTAAACTATTGGCAATCATGATGAAGTCTGAATAACACGGAGACAAGAACAAAAAGTGTTTGAAACGGCAAGTTCTTAAGTGAATGAAAATATCTGTGATTTTACCTTATTGCAGAAACAACCATCTTTATATATTGATCCGGCTTTGATATTTCAGGTATGTTACTACAAAAATGTGTGTGTGTGTGTGTGTGTGTGATGCCAAGCACTCTTCTTTTTCTGATTGCACGTCCCTTTCTCATTTTAAAGGTGAACCTAAATGTTTTCTACACTCCTTTTAATACCTGTACAGACACTGTCTACATAATCATATTTAATTATCCTTATTAGTATTTCATTTTTTTCCTAACGATTTTTTCTTTTTGGCGCTCTTGCATAGCAAAATGTTGTCATGAATAGGCTTACACTAAGTGAATATTTATCCCAAATACCTGTCTTCTGTAAAATTAATAATAATGAAAACACTTCTGGTCATAATAGATTTGGTAATATCCTTCTTTTACAGAGCTTAAATTTTGAGCCTAACCTTAAGGTGACAGTATTGCCTTAGAAAATAGATCTTTGCAGAAAAAAAAAAGTGATTAAATGTTCAAGTATTGACACAAAAAAAATTTAAACTAAAGGCTCTGTTTCCCAATTGAGGAAATAGAAACATAACATGATGTGTGTGTTCAATTAAAAGTAATCAAGACGGATAGAATTTGCAATTTCAGATATTGAATACTGACATTGAGCTGCTTGTGAACACTACAGAGTTATTCACAGAAATAATTTTGATGAATAATTTTAAGTAACAAATATATTTGGGAATAGTGATTCGTTTGCTGACATTTCATGAACAGAAAAAGAGTCAAAATGCCTTGAATAAATTATTTGGTGCAGATTATTTGCCCAGCTCTATATTTTTCAGTGTGTGTCAGACTATATGCTACCAGCAGTTTTTTGATAATATTCTGGGATATATGAGTCGTCATCACTGGAAACTGATCTGCAGAGTCAGTCTCTTACTGCCTCAATTTTTCTCAGTATAATCAGGACAATCCTTTATTAAATAATGCTTTTAATTTATGCTTCAAGGCATAAATTGAATACTGCCAGGACCACAGAGGAAGGAAACCTATATATGACCTTCTCCCAGGACATATATAGGCTTGTGCTGTTAGGTAGGATTATTAATGCGGGAAGAGATACCCCTTCCTCTGTATTGGTATTGGCAACTGTTGGAAGTAGGATACTAATTCTGATCAATAGTCTGTTCCAATATAGCAAGTCCTGCTATATATTTCTATCTTTTAACAGGGTATGGAGGGCCTAACTTCAAAATCTAATCTCTGATGCCATGATTTTGGAGAACTCGGAAGAGGTTTTAGTCCCAGCTAATACTACACTTCTTCCTTCATCTTCTGTTGCCAAACCTTCTGTCTTAGTGATTCAACACACACCCAGATCAATTGTTGGAATGCTGCTGGTGTAGATAATCCACAGTGCTTGGGGCTTGAAGCAGATAATGCATCTGCTCTTCTTTCAGATTGTTAGACTGACAGACCAAGTGTCCATAAATTTAGCCACAACTAGAGCTTGTTTAAGTTTTTCTGATGGAACGGCTTTCTGTCTGAAATGTTGATTTGACTGAATAGAAACCAGGGAGACTGGCTAGGCAGACTTCCTGCCAGCCTGCCCAGTTCCCCAGAAGCCCAGCTATCCTGGTTCACCATCTACCTGCCTAGTGGGCTTCCCAGACTGCTCTGTTTCCCTGTAGCCTGCCTGAATGGGACCCCCAGGCTGCCTGGCTCCCCAGCTGTCTGGGATGGAAATTCTTGGAAAAGTCCATTTCAGTTCTTCCAAAATTGAATTTTTCAAAAAATCTCTGTTCTGCAGAAAAATTTGCATTTCTGAGGTTTTAGTTCTGATTCTGAATGCGAAAAAAAGTTGCTCATGTGAAATTTCCCTGGGACAGAAGTTCTGGTTTCTGCAGAGCTTTAGCCACAACACTCTGTGTGAGACTAAAAATAAATGTTTGATTTCAGCACTCAGAGCTTATGTGAACAAGTACATAAATAACTACAAGACGTTAAGTGAGAAATTTGTTACAAGGCTTAAACTTTATGCCACAGGTCATAAACTGATCAATTATAGTAAAAGTAAGGAGAAGTAACTGCAGAATTAGTAAAACACAGTTACAGGTTTCTCTGGATTTTGTCATCCTCTGGAGTAACAGGGAAAAGAAGGTGCTAGAAATAGGATATGGGGTTCGCTGGAGCAAGCTGGCTTGCTCCTGTGTGGAATTTTCTATGTTGTAGGTACTACAGTAGTTGTTTGTTCATTCTCTCTTGTCCCTTCTTGAGCCTCATCATAATTATGATGATTTGTTGTTCTTTCCCTCTATCCCCCCTTCTTTTTTGGGATGATTTCTTCAAAACAAGAATTATATAAACAGGCACTTCCCTTTTTTTCCATCTTCCACTCCATCACACACTTTTCTGTCTGCTCCATCACAAAAACCTTTTATAAAAATGCTTTTGCAGATGGAACAATAGATGCCTAATAATAGATGAGTTCTATCTAGCATGTAGAGTAGGTAATTCAATAGCAAAGAGATTTTTCAGTTTGCTTCATTCAGAATCTTAATTCTCCAAGGTCTGCTGATATGAATAATGCTAATCCCCTGGTCAAGATTTAGATACCCTGGTGATAAGCTATGATTCTGCCCTTGGAAGCATGTCACGTTTCACCTAATACACTAGGTAATTTAGATGGCATTTTACCTGCATGATTAAATACAAATTTGAAAATTCTGTTACAAACAAACGCCACTTTTTTTAAAAAAAGAATGTTTTCCTTACAGCTGGTTGGAAATTTTTAGATGGAATGGTTTTCTATTGGGAAAGGCCAATTTGTCAAAATCAAACTGTTCTGCAGGAAAGTGCCAATTTTTGATGATGATCTGATGAAATCCAGGCAGGATTCTGCTTGAATGCTCCCTGCAAGGCTGGTTTCAAAACCTGCTTGGTTTCCTCCTGGCTTGCATGTCTGGCTCCTTTGCATCATGCACCTGACAGACTGATGGGGAGCTAGGAAGATCTGGAATCCCAGCACCAGGCTCCCTGTGTCTCTTACAGGGTTTCCAGTGTCCTTTGCAGGCTGCCCAGATTCCCAGATCGGTGGACTATTCTCCCATTATCAGCTCAGGAGTCGTCCTCTCCTGCCACCTCTGATCCTTAGCTTAGGTGTTACACTCCTTCCAGGGGCATTGCAGGTGGACCAGGAGACGTGGATAAGTGGTGGTAGCACTGTTATGTTCTCAAATCGGCATATTCCCTTTCACCAGAAATTCTGAGATTTGAGGCTTCATTCTGATTCTGAATGATTCTGCTGAATTTCCTGTTGGATAGATACTGCATATTCTGGCCAGCTCTATTTTACCTCCCTTACTCTCTGCTGTCTGAAAGGCTCAGCTGTTTGTTGGGGGTGTGGGCCATTGTGGCAAGGCTGGAGATATGATCTAGAAGTTGTTTGAATCTGTTTGCTTGGGCTTCTGATAGAAGGACCTCTAATGATAGCTCCAGTGTTCAGCGAGGTGCTCTCATTTTTTCCCCCTGTGTAATGATTTGGGTAAGAACTCTTGCTGCTTCACTTTACCGCTTCTTTCTGTTGTGGCTCCCCTTCAAGAAGGGAACAGGTAACATCATTAGCAGCATGCCCAACAGAGTTGCTTTTCAGACAGGAAACAGCAATGCACATGAAATATTAGGAACAATAGGCTTTTATATTTTCTGTATTATTCTCTATCCCATTCCTTATGCATCCTAACATCTTGTTTACTTTTTTTGATTGAGTGCACATTGAGCAGTTCAGTGATGCCTAGGTTCTTTTCCTGAATTGCTACAATTCATACAGAACTCTGAAAGGGGTATGAATAATGTAAAATTTCTCTCTAAAGTGCTTTTCTTGGAGTTAATTGACATGGGATTTCATCTGCCAGCATGGGGAATATCACCTCCCTTTTTCTACTCTGTGTTTCCTGGGTTTATGCATCTAGGAATCGTATTTCCTATATTGTTGCAGCATTGCACTTAAAGACAGGTTGTTAATATTTGCATCAAAAATACATTGGAAAAAATGGTTTAAAAATTCAGTATGTTAGCTATGACTCACAAGGTATGCAGATATATTTGCCTAGTTCCACTCCCTAAAATATCTCTACTATTGTAAACTGCTATGCCATTGTTATGTAAATGAGTTAAACTACACTGGCAAAAAGCTGGGTGTGTTTTTGTGCCTGTTTTTACAGTTCTAGTAGGAAGCAGAAATTGTCTTCTGACCAGCAGGCCACCTTTCTTTTTCTCTGGCCTCCCTTGTCTGATTCTGAACTATTTCATACACTCACTGCTTCATAGGTGGCTGTAGAGATTCTGCTGTGTAGGCATCCCTATGAGGCTGTAGTCAGGCACACAAATATTTACTAGACATTTTATAAGGCCCCAGGCAACTGCCTGCCCACCCCTCTCTGTGTAGCAGAACCAGCCCTGCATTGCTTTTGATTTTAAAATAATTCTTTTGTTGTACCCTGAAGTTTTTTTAAAAATACCTGTTATCAGTGTGACCCTTTTAATTGTTTAGTGTGCTGTGTTTTTGATTCTGTGACTTAATATAAGTATTTAATAAATGTAAAAAGTATTTCACAAAGCATGATGCATGCTGTGACTCTGGTAGTAATTTTATAAGTAACTTGTTTGTGTTAAATCATTAACATGTTCTTGAATCCTTTTTTTCTCACTGTAGATAACTTGCTGTTCTTGTGTTTTAGACAGAATAGGGTTGATAGAAGACTTACAGGGGCAAAGGGAATTAATTAGATAAATTAACAAATTTTCCAGGACGTGACATTTCGTGACACTTTGGTCTTTAACAAAACATCATGTTTTACACAGAAGGAGGAAAAGGCAAAAAACCTCAAAACCCAACATTTCAATCTTCAAGTTATACTATTAAAAATAGAAAATATTCTTACTGTTACCTTGTCATTTTTTAAAGATTAGCCTCCTTTTCATTGTGCATCAGGACAGCAAAGCCTGAATGAAAATGTTTCTTTGGGAATTATGAGGAAGGTCATAAAGGAGGAAAAAATCCTCTCTCTCAAAATGGAAATAGAGGCTGGGCCATGCAATACTGCTGGGTTATTGGAGGAACAGAAAACAGCTGTTTTCCTCAGCTATTGTGAAGTGATATCAAAAATTTCATAACTCGTATGTAGAAGATCTTATTGTTAAATATGGTGGTTGCTTGCCACTGTTGCTAATGAATTAACTTTTTTTCTTCTCAATTAAAATGGAGTAATGAATCAGATATCACAATAACCTAAAACAGATTAAGTGCCTGAATGTGCACCCTTTGTCATCCATGTGCTGAAGGTGCAGTAACTCACCAGCATCCACATCCTGTGATGTCTGCTCACTGCCCTTACTGGTCTACTTAGTGCTCTTCTGTGAGAGAGTGTCCCAACTATTTTGTCATCTTTAGTTAATTTTTGCTTACTCAGATTGGAAAATGAACATCACTTACCTTGGTACTTAAAAAAAAAAAAAAAAAAAAAAAAAAAGGAAGTGCACAGTAATACACTATAAAAAGAATCTTCTTTGCCAGTGTGAAGACCCTGAGCCAGATCCTGTGGCCTGCTCATATTGCACATGGTACAATTCAGAGTGTGTGTGTGTATATATACAGAGTATAAAGTGTGTAAAATTTGCCTTTGCACTTCTTTGATCTTGAGTTTGTGCTGGTCTTGTCCCCAAGTGTAAATTAAAGCAGCATGAAGGCTGCTCTAAAACGTGATTTCTGCCAAATACCCCAGGACAGAAATTAGCAGGCCACAGAGAAGCTCCAGACCCAAACCTACATCAGCTGTTGGAAAGGAGAATGGTGTGGGAAGCCACTATATTGGCTCTTTGCCACTGCATGATATCTTAGACTAGGGTGATTCTCTTGTGGCAGGCTAAGCTGACTTTATGGCTGAATCTGTTGCTGTGCAAGACAAAGTAACTGCAGTACACCCAATGATCTGGACTCTCACAACTCTCCTTCCCCTAATAATTGACTGGGAAAAATAATTTCCTTTTACTTGGAGTAATGGGGTTTATAAACCCCACATGGGCTGGAAAGGGTTAAAGAAATGCAGTCAGCCCCAGCCACTGGACCTGTAGTGGATGTCAGAAAAGGGCTGAAAAAAGGAGAGCTTTCTTAGGTACAGCTGGCTGAGAAGGAGAGCAGACCAACTGCTCTCACTTGGGGAGAAACCTGGCTGGAGCCAAGAACTGAATAGGACTGCAGCCAGTGAGAGTCTCACTAAAGGGAAGGCATGCCTGACATGCGAGTATTAGGGACCTGCCATGGTGCTTAAACCAAGCCATGGCAGGTTGTGCTCCACCTGAAGGGAAATGGGGGAGGTCTGAGAGGTCAGTCCAGAGGTTACCTTCATAGTAACTTGGCCAGAGCCATAAGACACTAGAGTAGACTGGAAACTCAGATGGGGGGAAACTGAGGCAGCAGCATGCTCTGCCACAAGGAGGTGTACAGGGTGCGGTGACTCAACAACACATGGATTATAGAAAAAAATATTTTTAGAGAGAGTAATATAGGTGCATATGATAGACCATATTACACCAAACTGGATTGCATTTTGGCTAATGTCAACATTTTCAAAAATAGAAAGTCAGGATAGGAATTTAGCAACTATTCCCGCTTTTCTGTGTCCTTCCTTTCAAGGTTTACATCCCTTACCACTGAGTGGAATTACTGAGAAGAAGGGCCCTCTAAAGTTTAAGGATAACTTTGGAAATAGGTCTTCAGATTCAGAAAGCAGGTGCCATCAAACATGTCCTACCAGTTATGGAATGTTTCTGTAGATGGGTACACCACTAATGCCATAATGTCTCAGAAGATGTCAAATGAGCTGACGTTTTGTGTTCCTTCCTGCCAAGAAGCTTTTGCTATGTAAGAAATTTACCAATAACTTGTAGCACTCAAAAGGTTCAAGCAATGGCCATATGCTACTGCAGATATCAGAGGCAATATTGGGAAGTTGTTAGTTGGGGTCTGTCTATTAATGGTAATGTTTCACAAGGCAGTCTCTTGTTTAGCTACATGTACTGCTAAGAGGACACAGTAGGCCTCCTTTTCTGTTCCTTGGTTGTATGTCCTCGCATTTGTTTATGCAGAGCCTGCAATCTCCTCAGATCTATTACATCAGCCAGAAGGTCTGGGAAGCTAACCATAGTCTAGTGTAAACCTCCCTTTTAAAGTTTCTGTAATGATAATGTTGTACTCTGAACATTCTCAGGCATCATATCTAAAATGGTGACCATTTCCACATAAATCAGGGAGGAGAGCTGATGAGTCTGTCCATCCCTTGTCTTGGAAAAGGAAAAATCTTGGCACTGCTTGGGTTTCTGAACAGTTTAAGTTCTAATTCAATGGAACAAACTAATTTAGAAAATAAAATTTATGTATTTCAGTGACCCTTGAAAGGATCAAGCCAGCTAGGGCTGTCTTAGCAAAATGGATAAAAATCTGTATTGAAGCAGGTGTCAACAATAGCTCGCTTTGTTATGAGGGGTCATTTATCTGAAGCAGTTTTTGCCTTCGGTGGTTAAAAAAGAGGTCATATTGGTATCAGAAATATAGAAGTTCACAGTGTGAATGTAGATGTCCAGCTATTGTTTTTCATAACATTATTTATATGATATTGCAGTCTATGACCAATATTGGCTAACATCTGTAAGCTTTCAAATGCCTGAATAGCCAAAGACTGTAACCGTACTGCCAACATCTACTGTTCAAGATGTTAGATTTCAAGCCCAGAAGGGACTATCGTGATATTGTAGTCTGACTTCCTGTATAACACAGGTCTTTGCCAAAATAATACCTAGAGTGTATCTTTTAGAAAATATCCAAGTCTAAACTTCCTGATGGCCAGTTTATATCCATTAGTTCTTGTGTCCACACTGGTGCTGAACTTAAATAATTCCCTTCCCTCCTTGGTATTTATCCCTCTGATGTATTTATAGAGAGTAATCATATCTGCCCTTAACCTTCTTTTGGTTAGGCTAAACAAGCCTCCCCAGTCTATTAGAATTCTTTGAGTGGGTTAACATACCTGTGGACAAGAGTGATCCAGAGGATATAGTGCACTTGGACTTTCAGAAAACCTTTGAAAAGGTCCCTCACCAAAGGCTCTTAAGCAAACTTAGCAGTCATGGGATAAGAGGGAAGGTCTTCTCATGGATCAGTAACTGGTTAAAAGACAGGAAACAAAAACTAGGAATAAATGAGCAGTTTAAAGATTGGAGAGAGGTAAATAGCCACATCTCCCAAGGATCTGTACTGGGACCTGTGCGATTCAACATAGTCATAAATGATCTGGAAAAATGGGTTAACCATGAGGTGGCAAAGTTTGCAGACTATACAAAATTACTCAAGATAGTTAAGTCCAAAGCTGACTGTGAAGAGTTACAAAGGATTCTCACTGAACTGGGTGACTGGGCAACAAAATGGCAGATGGAATTCAATGTTGATAAATGCAAAGTAATGCATTTGGAAAACAAAACCCCAGCTATACATACAAAATGATGTCTAATTAGCTGTTACCATTTAGGAAAGAGATCTTGGAGTCATGGATAGTTATTTGAAAACATTTGCTCAATGTGCAGTGACAGTCAAAAAAGATGACAGAATGTTAGGAGCCGTTAGGAAAGGGATAGATAAGAAGACAGAAAATTTCATAATGCTGCTTTGTAAATTCATGGTATGCCCACACCTTGAATACTGTTTGCAGTTCTGGTCAACCCGTCTCAAAAAAGAGATACTTTAGAATTGGAAGTGCAACAAAAATGAATAGGGGCTTGGAACAGCTTCTGCATGAGGAGGAATTAAAAAGATTGGGACATATTAGCTTGGAAAAGAGACGACTAAGGGAGGGATATGATACTGGTCTATAAATCATGAAAGGTGTAGAGAAAGTGAATAAGGAATTGTTATTTACCCATTTGAATAACACAAGAACCAGGGGTCACCCAATGAAATTAATAGGCATCAGCTTTAAAAAAAAAAAAAAAAAAAAGGAAGTACTTCATACAATGCACAGTCAGTCTGTGGAGCTCATTGCCAGGAGATGTTGTGAAGGCCAAAACTATAACTGGGTTCAAAAAACAATTAGATAAGTTCATGGAGGATAACTGCATCAATGGCCATTAGCAAAGATGGTCAGAGATAAAATCTCATGCTCTGGTGTCCTAAGCCTCTAACTGCCAGAAGCTGGGACTTAACGACAGGGGATGGATCATTTGATAATTGCCCTATTCTTTTCATTCCCTCTGAAGTATTTGGCATTGGCTATTGTTGGAAGACAGGATACTGGGCAAGACCGACCATTGGTCTGACCCAGTACAGCCATTCTTATATTCACCCCACCACCTGGTATGGTTCTTGAAGAGTTGAAAGGTCATATTATAGATTCAAGAACCTGATAGATATTGGGAGAGAGGAGGTGTTCCTGGGAGTAAGAAGTGTTAGGAAGTAAATCCTGTTAACTGTTCCTTTAAGGACCAGAAGCCAACCAATCGGTGATGAACTCGGAGAGGGGGACCATCATAAATGCTGCCTTCTTCCTCATAGCAGGACAGATGGTGGTAGGAGAAGGCTTGCAAACTTGCTGAGCCTGAAGACTAAGTAGGGTCAGCTGAGGGAGAAGCTGGCTAAGACCTTACAGTGGGCTGAATTGCAACTCAGCTCCAGGAGGTGAGTTGGGGACTCCTGGTAAGGAGAAGATTCAGACACTGAGAGGTAGTCCTGAGGTAATAATTGTTTGAATTACTCAACTCTAGGGGATGGCTGGGGCTCCTGTCATAAGGAGATATTATAGAGGCCGAGAATCCTGAGGGGGCTGGGAAAATGGTTTAGAATGCAGGCTTCAGAGAAGGCCAGAACTGCCCTTTGTTTGTTTGGGACTTTTTGTTGTGGACTCTTTTGTATAAGGTTTTATAATAAACTGGCCCCAAGGAGGGTATTATTGAATCATGTGTCAAGAATGCCTGAAGTACAGTTATTGGCTGAGAAGAGAAACTGGGGTAAGGAGTACCTGCAGAGCTATGTTAACTCAGCAAGGGGAGGCTATAGGGCAGGTACACCATTCAACACTTGTATTACAGTAACAGTTCTTCCAGCTGTGTTGTCTATATATATTCCATGATCTGCCCTGTTTTCCTGCTACTATGGAGTCTGGTAATGCTTGGATTCTTTATTGGCAAAGGAATGGGATAGTTGGGATGGCTCTGCTCATTATGTCCTGATTTGAGGCATGAGGATGCTCAGGGCACCGACACTGCTGGCCAAAATAATCTGAATTTGGTGCACATGTTCCCAATGTATGAAACAATGGTATATATACAGCAATGCCTCTTGTAAAACTATGAATACTGTAAGGTGAATAACCATTTGTTCTCAAGTAATAGCATTTATACAGGAGCCGGGGCTTTAAGAGAAACATCAAAACAGGTATAAGTGTACTTTCTCTTCAGTATATGAGAATGATACTCTTCAACTAGGCCTAAAATTACAAATCTTACTGGAGTGGGACCATGTCAGTATTTGTAACTGTGGTTGATCCCACCAAGTATGTCATTCCAAATACTGTTCATTGCTTACAGAGGAAAAGATGTTAGATGAATTTGCAGCAACTGAAATGAACTTAAGAGTTCAGTCTTAAAAAAACCTCTGTGGTATCCAGTAATGATAGTTTCAAGATTTGATTCTAAACAATGTAATGTAAAGTTTCTCTTGAAAATTAGATCATATGTGTACCTCGCTTACATACAGTCATATCTGATTCTGGTGACCTATTTGTTTTCCTGACCATTTGCACAATTGTTGTGCAGACTTTCATTCTCTGTACTAATAATGGCAAAGTGAGGGAATAGACTTTTGTTTTCTCAACTGGAAGATTTTCCTGGTAAAGTGTGTGCATATCCTCTGCAGCTCCCAAAGGCATTGTATTAGAGGTTAGTATTGTGCCTATGGGATTACAAAGAGTGAATATAGCAAGGGTCTTTGCTATCCTTTTTAATATGTTCCACCAGGTGGTCCCCTCTGTGCTGGTTTAGCTCCTTTGGCTGATTCAGTGGGGGAATAGGTTCGTGGCCTTACTTTAAACTTGCACATCTCCACCTCCTTTGAGGTTTCTAATTATACTGTTGCTGTGAGGTTCTCCTGGTCCTTGCTGAAAGGCAAATGTTTTATCTGTTCCTGCGGAGGTACCAGGTGGCTCTTTTGTGGATTCTCCTCTATTTTGTGCATTTATGGAAGCTGAAGTACAACCGAGACCTCAGCATTTTGCAGTAAGTGCTTGATAATAAAGGAGTGGGCCTGGGGACTGAAAAAAAATAGGCATCTCATATAAGAATTTAGTCTTGTAATTCTCATTCACCTATCTCTTCTCTGCCACTTTATCTGTACTCTGAATTAAAGTAGCCAAATATGGATAATTATCACATAGCAAGTGAAAGAAGATATTGTTCTAGAGACAGAATCTCTCCCATCCAACCATTTCACAGTTATTTATTACTAATAAAGGAAATAAATGCATTGAATTAATTCCTTGGTTCTGCAAATCATTACTGGTTATAGGAATAAAGGTTAACAATATTGCAACTCAACACAAAGTCTTTGAAGAAAAGAAATTAATGTACATCCCTGCATAGTTTTGGTTCCTCTTGGATTTGTAACAGTAGTTGGTGAAACTCAAAAGGCTCAAATTTTCATTTTGGGTTAGTAGCCAAAAGGTCAGATGCTTATCAGAGCCGGATCCAGACTATCCAACCTCTGAAATTGCAAAATTGGCCTGAAAATAGGCTTTGCTATCATGCAAAAGTTTTGGTGCTGATTTACTTCAGGACAGTCTGGAGGTAGTGTAGGAATGACCTTTTTTAATATCTCAAAACTTCAGCTTCTGGCTAAAGACAGGCAGTACAGTCAGCTGAAAACAGAAACAAAGGTTTTTATTTTACTTCAGAGATTTAAATCTTGGGTAAAGGTTTGGTTCAGCTTTTATTTTATCTGAGAGAATTTCATGGGGCAAAATCCTGACTCCATTATAGTCAATAGGTCGTCTGCCATTGACTTCAGTGGGGCAAGGATTTTACTCCAGTTTCTAATATGTCTTGGCTACTTTGTATTCTTGGACTTCATTTCTCTGCACCTGGTCCATGAAGAATGTGTTCCCTAATAGTTGTTTGAAAACAGATTTCCTACTGAGTCATTTTGCTATACTCTTTCAAAGTGAAAATTTTGTGAGAAGGTACTATAAGTCTTAATGATCTCTATCCATTCCCAATCGGATAGATTTTTTTTTGTTTTCAGACAACAAGCAACAAATCAAAATGAGAACTGAATCACTGGATGTTTACAGTGCTGTGCTGGCACAAAGTGGTAACCAGTCCATGATATATGATGCGGCATTTCTATTATTGCATATTAACTTGTTGCGTACTGTTTGCAATGTTCTTTGAGACTGTAGGATGAAAATATATATCCTGTCTTTGGTTATATGTGGGTATACTAGTGGAGGAAAAGGACATAAGAAAACCTCTTCTCTCATTTCTCAAAACACCAGGGCAGGATTGTAATCTTGTGTTCAAGAGACCATTAGATTGAGAGGTTAGTCAACTCATGATGGCCCTAAATTGTTGGCAAAGCATATAAGGTATTTCCATGTACATTTGGCCCTGCTGTACTGTCTGTTGTCCTTCTCTCTATTGGGCCTTGTAGGAAGTAGGGCAGGATTTTGCCCAGTTTGTGCACGAGCATCAAAATGCTCATTCTTAATAGATGCTAAAATAAAATGAAGCATCGTGCTGTCTTTCTGTTGAGAGCTGAGGTCCAAATCCTGTTTTCCCTTAAACTGGTGTCAGTGGAATTACCCAGGATTAAATCAATATAAATAAGAGCAGAATTTGTTCCAGTTTCTTTTGCTGGTATATTATTATTGTACTGCATTGCTACAAATACTGCATTTTTAACATCCAGGTTTCATATAACTACAAATTCTCTTTATTTTAAAAATCTTTCATTTAGGACACAAAAATAGCTTCACTTGAGCGCAATATAAGGGATCTCGAAGATGAAATACAAACGTTAAAGACAAATGGAGTTCTGAATACAGAGGACCGAGAAGAAGAGATCAAACAAATAGAGGTTTACAAGAGTCACTCAAAGTTCATGAAAAATAAGGTACAGTCTACTAATAAAATAGTTTAATGGTATTAAAATAATGTGAACAGAAGTTTTAATTGGCCTCTTCAGTTTAAGCAGCCCTCTGTGAATTTGCTTATGGCACATCTGCGGTACTTGGCACTGAAAGGAGTTGCTGCAGGAACCCTTTTTGGATTTTAAAAAAAGGCACTTGTAAGTACAGTAGAACCTCAGATTTATGAACACCAGAGTTATGAACTGACTGGTCAACCACACACCTCGTTAGAAACCGGAAGTATGCAATCAGGCGGCAACAGCAGGGACCAAAAATAAACGAAACAAAAAAGAAAAGAAAAATCCCATAAATACAGTACAGTGCTGTGTTAAAAATTGATGATTAAATGCAGCATTTTTCTTCTGCATAGTAAAAGTTCAAAGCTGTATTAAGTCAACTGTAAATTGTAAATTCAGTTGTAGACGTTGGAAAGACCATCACATTTTGTTCAGAGTTATGAACATTTCAGAGTTACGAACAACCTCCATTCCTGAGTGTTTGTAACTCTGAGGTTCTTACTGTATTGATTCAGGAGAGGCTAATCCATCACACTTCATCTGCAAAAACAGATTGATTAATTTACTATATTTCTTATATTTTACACTGTTTCCTATGTTTCTTTTTTTCATTTTCTCCTTTTTTCAGCCTTCTGTTTTCACTGCCCCAAGACTGCTTTATGACTTTATTGGTTTTCCATTCTGACCTTCAATATTTTCATACCATTTTTAATCATTAATTTTTTAAATTACCTTGATAGTATTGTGGTTAGTACCACTGTGCCATATATTATGCTGAGTTATTATTTCCATTGTAAATGTGTGTTACGTATATAGTATATTAAAATTCTAATAATTTAAAAATTTTTAACTTTATAATTCTAATAGTTGCACTTACACAGTGCCTTTCACTTGAAGATCTCAAAACGTTTTACAAAGGTTGATATAAATTATTATCCTCAATTTACAAAAGAGAGAGAGAGAGAGGCTAAATGTATTGGCTAAGGTCATACACCAAGTTAGTAGCAAAGTTTGGAATAGAACCCCAGGGACCTAACTCCAAGACTCACAACAATACTGCTACTCAGTTATTTTAAAATGATTAGACTTAAACTTGGCATATAACCTGTGATCCAAGCTGCACTTTTTTTACCACACTTAATTTAAATATGTTTAGCTGCCCTGTAGTTAAAGAACACGCCCAAAATTTTAGTTTTGTACTTTCAGATTACCTTTTCTGATTCTCTTTTCTCAACTGACTTAAATTTTTTAAATAGTGGTATTTTTAAATACAAACTATGATGAATTTATTCCTGAATTTATGTTTCTGATTATATTATTATTTGCTTATAAAGTAACAAAGTGCTGAGTTGACGCTACCTTCTATAATACACAGGTATGGTGATCAGATTTTTAAACTGGAAAAACTAGGATAGCAATGATAGAGGAGAGGGAAATGAAACATTCACATAGATGAGTTTTGTGAGGTGGGGAAAGGAGAGGTAGGGAGGATGAGCATGGGAGGGGAGGGGAATGTGGGAGAGGAAGGACAGCCGCTGACTATATATAATGAAGTTAAGACATTGGATATAATAAATAAAGTAAAGCTGGTCAAAACCATTGTAGTAATTTTGATTGTGAAACTTTACACTTTTTTTTTCTTGATTTTTTTGCATTCACTCCTCCACATCCAATATCTATTTTTATGTGAAATTTTGTGGAGCTGGTAATTTTTTTAACTGAAAATTGGAAAAGCTCCTTTTGTGTTTAAATTTGTAGCTAGGGATTTTGAAAAAGCTGTTTGAGGGGGTGATTCTACATCTGCTTCGGTGGAGCCCACATGATTTGGTGGAATCATAGAATCATAGAAATGTTGGACTGTATGTGACCTTGATAGGTCATCTAGTCGAGTCCCCTGCATTGACGCAGGACTAAGTAATACCCTGACAGGTATTTGTCTAACTTGTTCTTAAAAACCTCCAGTGATGGAGATTCACAACCTTCCTAGGTAATTTGTTCCAGTGCTTAACTACCCTGACAGGAAGTTTTTCCTAAAGACTAACCTAAATCTCCCTTCCTGCAATTTAAGTTCATTACTTCTTGTCTTGTCCTCAGTGGTTAAGGAGAACAATTTATCACCCTCCTCTTTATAACAACCTTTTATGCACTTGAAGACTGTTATCATCTTCCCCCTCAGTCTTCTTTTCTGCAGACTAAACAAACCCAGTTTTTTCAGTCTTTCCTCATAAGTCATGTTTTTCTAGACCTTTAATCATTTTTGTTGCTCTCTTCTGGACTTTCTCCAATTTGTCCACATCTTTCCAAAGTGTGGTGCCCAGAACTGGACACACTATTCCACTTGAGACCTTATCAGTGCTGAATAGAATGGAAGAATTACTTCTCAAGGCTTGCTTACAACACTCCTGCTCATATATCCCAGAATGATGTTTACTTTTTTGGCAACATTATTACATTGTTGACTCTTATTTAGTCTGTGATCCACTATAACTCCCAGATCTTTTTCTGCAGTACTCCTTCCTAAGCAGTCATTTCCCATTTTGTATTTGCGCAATTGATTATTCCTTTCTGTGTGCAGAACTTTGCATTTGTCCTTATTGAATTTTATTCTGTTTATTTCAGACCATTTCTCCAATTTGTCAAGATCATTTTGAATTCTAATCCTGTCCTCCAAAGCATTTGCAACCCCTCCCAGCTTGGTATTGTCTACAGAATTTATAGGTGTGCTCTGTATGCCATTATCCAGATCATTTATGAAGATATTAAATAGAACCAGACCCAGGACAAATCCCTGTGGGATCCCACTTGATATGCCCTTCCAGCTTGGTTGTGAACCATTGATAACTACTCTCTCAGTATGCTTTTCTAGCCAGTTGTGCACCCACCTTATAGTAAGTTCATCTAGACCATATTTCTCTAGTTTGTTTATGAAAAATTCATGAGACAGTGTCAAAAGCCTTACTGAAGTTAAGATACATCACATCCACGGCTTACCTCTAATCACAAGGTTTGTTACCCTGTCAAGGAAGGGCGTTGGGTTGGTTTGATAAGATTTGTTCTTGACAAATCCATGCTGATGTTACTCATCCCCTTATTTTCTTCTAAGTGCTTACAGTTGATTGTTTGATTATTTGCTCCATTTTTTTACTGGGCACCCAAGTTAAACTGACTGGTCTATAATTCCCTGGGTTGTCCTTATTCCTTTTTTTACAGATAGGTATTATATTTGTCCTTTTCCAGTCCTTTGGGATTTCTCCAGTCTTCCACGAGTTCTCAAATTTAATAGATAATGGCTCAGAGATCTCTTCAGCCAGTTCCTTTAGTATTCTAGGATGTACTTCATCAGACCCTGCCAACTTGAAGATATCTAAGTTGTCTGAGTAATTCTTAACTTGTTCTTTTCCTATATTAGCCTCAGATCCTACCCCATTTACACTGATGTTCACTATGTTAGTTGTCCGATCAGTGCTGACTTTTTTGGTGAAAACTGAAACAAAAAAGGCATTTAACACTTTGCTGCATTTTATGTTATTGTCTTTTCCCTCCTCATTCAATAATGGGCCTACCCTGTTCGGATTCTTCCTCATACTTCTCATGTATTTATAAAATGTTTTCTTGTTACCCTTTATGTCCCTAGTTTAATCTCGTTAGCAAGATTATGTAATGTGCCTAAAGTCACACAATAAATTGCTGTCAGTATTAGGATTAGAACCGAGATTCCCTAATCTCCAGATCCACCTCTAATACATTAGACCATAATGCCTTCTAGGCAAATCATTTTACTCTCTGAGTCTTAGTTTTCCCAAGTGTAAAATTGTATGATATTAAACGATAAGGATTTGCAGTCTCAGAAAAGGTACAGTACCTCAATTTCAGAAAGTGTGGGATCTCCTGGGATAGATTACAGGAAATTCAGTATCAGTATCCTGTGATACCTGCCATGTTTTAGCTACTGTGTTAGATTCTTTTCATGGGAGAAATGAAAGCTTAAGCCCTTTTAGAAGCTTAATTTATATTTAGAGTTTTTTGGAGCACTTTTTCTGTTCAATACAGTCTTTTAAAACTCATAAGTGAGGTTACCATTAGTGAGGTTACAGAACACTTTCAAATGTGGTTAACCTACAAATATGCAGTTTTCAGTAACTTACAATGTAATTCCTACAATGTCTCAGGAAATATATTAAAGCTTTAAAGGTATAAATAATGTTCAAAAACTTGTGCATATAAAGGGGAAGTTCCAATGTTTTTGAGAGGAAGAGATTCAATGTATTTCTTTGCTCTAAAGAGCAGATGAATGAGAAGAAGACTGTTATACATACCATTGTTTCGTCACAACCTTCAGGTCAGAACTTTGATAAGTGTGTCACATTCTGATGAAACTCTGTACAACTTCTTTCACCAGCCCTGTCCTTCCTCTTACAACAGAGATTTGCAGTAAAAGATACTAGTTTGGCCATTCATCATAGAACCTTTCAAGGTGAAAAAAGTATTTATATGGCTGTCAGCAAGCAGATCTTATTATACCTGATCTGTCGAACCTGAGATTGCTGATAAGAAGTTCTGATAAATATAAGTCCTGATTGATGCCAAACAGTAGAACAAGGCTCTTTTCATGGTTAACAACTTTAGGTGCTAGAACTCTCTTTATACCATTAAAGAATAAATATTTAGTTTACATATCTTCTTAATTTAAATCTAGAAAGGAAGGTTTATCAGATGCATGCAGACCATTAGTGAATATTGCTTATTGCATTTGTATAGCACAATACATCAAGGTGTTTTCTTTTTTATAAATTTGAACACATTAATAATAAAGACACGCCTCCAAAATTCTCCAGAGAATGAGACGGTCAGGAACAGGGACAATTAGTGGTACTGGGATACCACATATGGTATCTTCAATCTAGCAGAGGATGGTAAAATACTATCCAATAGCTAGAAGTTGAAGTTAGACAAATTCAGCCTGGATTTAATTTTCGTGTGTGTAAACTGTATGATCAGCATCAAATATTTCCCAAAAGGTGTAATTCAGAATTACGTCTGTGACGTATTATTGTGTATTGACCTTGAGGATGTGGCTGACCATGACAAATGTTTTTTTCTGAGCTACCAGTCCCTTCAACTCTAGATTTAACCTCATCCAAACTGGCCTTTGGGATTAAAGTGAAATGAGAGAATGGGAAAGGCAGTTCCAGCTCTTCTTTGGTCACACTCATAAACTTTGATTTAAAATAAAAATCTCTAGCCCTTATGGTTGTGAGGAAAAACTTCTAAATGTAAACCAAGTATCTTCCAGAGTTAGCAGAGAACATCCTGAAATACTAGCTCTGAGAAGTTACTTCCCATTCAGCCCCGTGCAGGCTGAAGTAATTTGATAATTTAAATAGCTAATACTAAGTATCTCACAACAGGGCAATTTTTCGTAGCCAATTTGCTTGTCCACTGTTGTTGCATAGAAGGTATTGAGAAGAATACCTGTTACATCATCTAAGCTTTAGGGATTGTTCCTTCTAATATATACTCCAGTGCTTTGACTAGTTTTAAATGTTCAAAATACTCAGTCTTTTCCATCCCAGGACTCTTCCCCCATTTAGCAATATGGGCAGGGCAGGGTAGCTGTGATCCTCGACTCCTGTTCATGAACATCAGATTGAGAAT
Organism: Emydura macquarii macquarii; assembly: GCF_026122565.2. Classification (NCBI taxonomy): domain Eukaryota; kingdom Metazoa; phylum Chordata; order Testudines; family Chelidae; genus Emydura; species Emydura macquarii. The sequence continues at coordinate 11,144,204 of NW_027131105.1, read as the reverse complement.
CCTTGTCCAAAGTGATGGGGATTGCACAACTTTTACAGTCTAATAGACTTGCCATCTGGAATATCACCACCCAATTCCTCTCCCCCACAGCCTTTTATTAATTATGGCTTTTTTCCTTTGGCTTTCCTGTTACTGGAGAACTCTGCATGAGCTGCCAGGAAAGGGAAATGAAGGGTGAGGGGCAGCAAATGTGTGGCAAGTGGAAGGTGGTTAGAGTTCCATCACTCTATTCCCTACTCCCCTGTTAAATTTCTGTTCCTCATCTACCACTATTTTTTACTGCCATGCTCATAACCTAGGCTTGCTCCAACCAATGGTAACTCATGTCATGATATCTGTGGTGTTTCATTCAACCTACATGTGCATGAAAGCTTTATTTTTCCTTCTGTCCCACTGGCCTCATGTCACCCTAGTTAAGCTCCATTTGGGATAATTGAACTGAGATCTGTTCTGAAGCGTGGGCCAAAATTTCACTTATTAAAGGCAGTAGGAGTTTTGCTATTGACTTCAGTACAAGTGGGATCAGGTGCCAAGTACTCAGAAATGCCGTTAAAATCAATATCAGGGAGACAAGGTGAGTGAGGTAGTATCTTTTATTGGAACAACTGCTGTTTGTGAAAGAGGCAAGATTTCAAGCTCCAGAGAGCAATTCTTCAGGTCTGGGAAAGGTAATCAGAGTGTCACATAAGCTAACTACAACGGAGAACAGAATGTTAAGCACAGGGAGTTAATGTTGCAAGAAACAATTCAAAATGAAGTGGGCAATTAACATACCTATCACAATATGTGATGAACCTCATCCAGTGCATCAAATGCCCCAACAACAACTATGTGGGTAAAATGAGACCACCACTCTGCTCTCAAATGAACTCACACAGAAAAATGATAAAAGACAAAAACACCCTGTCACTTGTGGGTGAACACTTTTCACAAAATGATCACTCCATATCTGATCTCCCAGACCTCATCGTCAAAGAAGACCTGCACACCACCTTCAAAAGATAATCCTGGGAGCTTAAATTCATAACTGCTAGACATCACAAATCGTGGAGTGAATAGAGACACTGGATTTGTGTCTCATTACAACAATCCATAAGCCATTAACCCTCCTTTGTTAACAAAGTTAATTGCCCACTTCACTGTGATGCTCTGATTGCCTTTCCCAGTTCTGAAGAAGAACTCTGTGGAGCTCAAAGACTTGTTGCTTTCACCAACAGAGGTTGGTCCAAATAAAAGATTTTACCTCAATCACTTTGGTCCTAGCATATGAGAGAGACAACACGGCTACAACAACACTGCAAACATTAAAGTCAGTAGAAATTGTGGGTGCCAAGCATCTCAGGGTCAGAACCTTAATACTGTTCCTGACTGTTCAGAAGGTGTTTGGGTTGCATCACATGAGATTCATTCTCCTCTCTCCGAACTCGTGTGAATATAAATTAGAAATTAAATTAACGATGTAAACCAATGTTTTTGCTGTTGCAGATTGACCAATTGAAACAGGAACTTTCAAAAAAAGAATCAGAACTTCTTGCCTTACAAACTAAGCTTGAAACCCTTAGCAATCAGAATTCAGATTGCAAGCAACACATTGAAGTGCTTAAAGAGTCGCTTACTGCCAAAGAACAGAGAGCTGCCATACTTCAGACAGAGGTAAAGTATTTTCTCATCATAAATACAATATAAATGTTTAGTTAACAGTGTGTGTCAGGGTTAAAATGATGAATTAGTTACAAATCTGTGCAGAAGATATATCCTGGGCTTTTTTTCAGTTTGTTAAAAATAGTGTAACAGCTTAAACGCCCTTCCATGTGCTAATCCTTTTGGCATATTTTCCTTTCTTCAGTATGCCAGCTCTGATTCTGCAGTTTTTTTTAAAAAGAACATTCTGATTTCAGTAGCAGTCCTGCATGTGTTAGGATTGCAGGATTGGACCCAAATGTGGAATCCACAACATTAAGGGTGTGTTAGCTGTAACTGAGATTTCCCATGCCTTTAGTGCAACATACAAATGGCAGTTCTCATTTCTTTTTAATATTTTCACTCCTAATTTCAAATTGCCTTGAGGTAGTTTACTTGGATCTCAGACCTGTTTCCTCAGATCTAATGCTAATTTATGTGTCTTCTACTGTACATTTCAATTCAAAAGAGCAAAGCCATTAGTATGTTTTGAAGGGTGCATATATATGGCAGGGGTGCAGGATATTGATCTGAAGTCTGTTTCTTAGACAGTCAGCTTTGATTTTTCAAATGTGAATAGATTGTTAATCCTTAATAAAGGACAGCATAGTTGGTGATTTTTATGTGTGATGTCTAAAGTGCAGAGCTTGAAAATATACATACTGCCACACTAGATATTTAAATGTGGTTCACACAGTTAAGATGATTTTTAAATGTGATGAAATAAACCTTTCCAATATTAGAAACTGTCTTCTCCAATAGTTCCTTTTCCCTGGCTCGTTTTGACTGTGAAGGTATGAAACATAAAATAAGGATGAAACTTATTTATATTTTAACTTTTTTATTTGTAAATTTTGAATTGGTGTGCAGTTTAAAAGAAGACAAATAGGCACTGCATTTAGAAAAGGAAAATAAATTATTTGCATTCAGAAAAGTATAATAATTAAATGGACTGGTTTCTTGAATGATGGTTCAAGCTTTAATCCTAGGTAAAGAAATTCCAGGGGCAAAAGATCACTTTAGTTCATCATTTGAATGGGGAAAAGTTAGCTGGCATTAATCTCTATTCATAAAATAAATATTCTGAGAATCTGGGTGTCTAATTTGCTGCATGTCCCATGATCCATTCTCTTACACATTAAGAAGGTACAAATGACAACTGGAGTTTGCAAATCTGACTTTGTTGGTCAAATAAAATAGAAGGAAACAAATATAAAATCATGATGATAGAACAAAGATAAAAAATATGGTAGGCCTTAGTCTTTAGCTCTAGCGTAATTAAGTTAAACATGTATTAAATCTTACTCTGAATGAATTTGGTTAGCAATTATCATAAAAATGTATTATCTTGTATTATCATAAAAATGTAGCTCTGGAAGGGACCCTGAGAAGTCATCAAGCCTAGCCCTCTGCGCTGAGGCAGGACCAAAGAAACCTAGACCATCCCTGACAGGTGTTTGTCCAACTTCTTCTTAAAAACATCCAGAGATGGGTTTTCCACAACCACTCTTGCAAGCCTATTTCAGAGCTTAACTACCCTTATAGTTAGAAAGTTTTTTCTAATATCTAAGCTAAATCTCCCTTGCTACAGATTAAGCTCATTGCTGCTTGTCCTGCCTTCAGTGGACATGGAGAACAATTGTTGTTCTTGAAGTAGTTGCAGCCATATATTACATGTGGGTATGCGCACCCCATACACCAGAGCCAGAGAACTCTGTTTAGCAGTACCCATGGGGTGGCATTCACACCCTGTGGCCATAGCCCCTCCCCAGCTATATGAGGGCATGCCGTCCTGACCCCTCGGTTCTTTCTCACTGCCTGTAGTCTGGAGTTAGACCTCTGGATGGCATCTTCACCTCATACTTTTCTCTCAGTTTCTGAAAACTTTTTCTTGCATATAGTAATACCACCTTAGGTTTAGTTAAGTGTCAGTTTAGTGTTAGCAAGAGTAGTGGGATGCCCTGTGTGATGCCTCACCAGGGTTTCAGCATTGTCTGTTCTATAGGGGGGCCACCCTCAACAGCAACCCCCACATGAGTTCCTTTTTGTTTCTCAGTGGTGACAAATTAAAGAGAGGTGCTCCATCTGCAAGCCAGTCACAAAGAGGACTCAGGTGGTGAGAGCCTTGTGGTTGAAGCAGCTCCTTCTGAAGCAGGCCATGAAGCCTGCTTTGGCACCAAGGCCCTCATCTGATTAACAGCCACCTGCAGACCCAGCAAGTGATGCCGCTCTGCGTTCAGGTTCTGATGTTTTCCCCCAAGTAGAACAGGGGTTGTTCACCCTCCTCTTGTGCAGTGTGGAAAAGGTTCCATTAAACAAACCGGGAACATTCCAGGGCTTGGAAAACTTCTCCTCTTTTAAGAGGAGTGCTGACTGGCACCATAGTCACTCCGGCACATGGGATGGAGCAGGTCTGTCCAGCCGCTCCCCAGCACTGCTCCAAGAGCAGTGAGGGCCTGTACTGCCTGCTCTGGTTCTGACCTTGTGGGGTCCATGGAGTCCGGTACTGACAATATCTGCACTAGTGCTGACTGTCTCCATGCCGATGGCATACCAAGCATCATCAGACTTGCTTTGTCTCTCAATCCTGAACTCTGCTGGCTCAGGCGTTCTCTGGTGTGATGGCATCTACTACCTCGTCCTCCATTGCACCCTTGGCATCTTCTGGCCTTGTTGCAGAGCTGCCAGGTCCACTGGCAATGTAGCTCTCATGACCTGTGATGCAAACTATGGAGTTGAGGCCAGGACTGGCACCAAAGATGCCCTTGACACTTGGGCATCCTTCAGTGGCAGATCCCTGGCCTCGATGTTGCCAAATCCTCTGGTACTGAGTGGGAGTCTCTCTCATTTGGAGCCTCGAGGGTCGATTCCTCACTCCTGTTAGGCACTGATGCCAACTCTTTATTGGGCTTCAGACAAGTCTGACCAGCTGTTTTCTCCATTGGAGTTGGCTCTTCCATTGTCACCGCAGAAACTTCGGGATTCTTCAAGATCCAAGTCAGGGTCATCTTCCCCCTCCTCACTGGATAGGTGCCAGGGAGCACCCTCGGATCACTATTGGTATTGAGATCAGCATATATATATCCTGTATTCGACCCTACTGGCCAATGGAACTGTTGAATCCCTGGGTGCTTTCCAGTCCCTGAGGTCCTGCTCTTTGACCCACTCCAGAGGAAGACCACTGGTCCTGATGGTGGCTCCCATTACCACTGAGTCTGTTCCCTTTGGACCTATGGGGCTCTTCCGACCACATCCTGTGGTACAAGAACAGGCTGTCTATGCTGCAAATCACCTCCTCCTCCTCACAAGATGATTCTACCATGCCAGAATCTTCCTCTTCCTTGGTGCCCAAGGGCTTTAAGGCATATCAGAACCTCCTGAGGCATATGGCCCCTACCTTGCGTATCCAGGTGGCATTCTTCCAGGAGAATATGCATAAGCTCCTGGATATTCTCCAACCATCAGCTCCAGGGAGATTAGTCCTCCCAATAAATGAGGATCTCCTGGAGCTTGCAAAGGCCCTCTGGAATACCCCAGCTTCATTGTCCCCAACAGTGAAGCATTCAGAGAAATGATACTTCGTTCCCATGCAAGTATTTGAGGGTTTCTGTTCCCACCTGGCTCCTAACTTTCTGGTGATAACTGCAGTGAATTATAGGGCTTGGCAGGGAAGGTATAAATATACGTCCAAAGACAGAGTCCAAGAGGATAGACTTGATGGGGTGAAAGATTTATATCTCCTCTTGCCTGCAGATGCGCATTGTGAACCAGCAGGTGGTGTTCTCTAAATGTGACTTTGTTAATTGGACTGCCTTGTCTAAGTTCGCAGTCAAATTGCCAGCTGAAGACATTCATTTTGGAGGGTTGTTTGGTGGCAAAAATTTAGTTGCAGGCAGCCCTGGACGTGGCAGATTATTCAGCTAGAATTATGGCATCGGTTGTAACCATGAGGAGGGCCTCATGGCTAGATAACTTGGGCACTATGTCCAATGTACAGCAGACGATTCAAGACTTACCATCTGGATGGGTTTTGTTTTCAGAAGACACAAATGAAACCTTGCACTTTTTTAAAGACAACTGATCTACTTTGGATGCTTTGAGAATATATGTGCTGGCCATGAGGAGATCCCACTATAGCAGTAAGCAGCTGCAACAACAATACCACTTGCAATGTTTTTTCAGACAGTGCTCCCTTTTTGTGTGGCAGCAGGACTATTTCAGAAAGAGACAGATCCCAAAGGAGTCTGAGACAGTCCTCTGGTTCTGGATATAGCCAGCTGCGCTGCCCTTTCCCCTTCAGCACCCCACAGCACCTAGCAAGTGCCTGCTTTGACTCATGTGTCCAGGACAGTGATCCAGTAGTACCTTCTCCTTCCCCATTCCCCTTTGTTTGGGGACAGGCTGGCTCACTTTTATAGTGTTTGAGACACTGCTAAAACGGACAATTGGGTACTTACCACCATCCAGTAGATTGTGCCATACTGTTCCTTTCTATCCCTTCTTGTGTTCTCACCCCTCCCCATTGTTTTTCAGGGACCCCTCTCATGAGACACTGCTCTTTTAGCATGTTCAGTCTCTACTGGCCCTCGGGGCCATAGAGGAGGTCCCCTTGCAGCATTGGGGGCAGGGATTCTACTTCCAGTATTTCCTGGTTTCCAATCCCTTGAGAGGGATGACACCTATCTTCAAGCTCCCTGATTTCAACAAATGCATCAGATACATGAGATTCCAGTCATAGAAGTACACTGTGCTGCCCTTTGGCCTGGGTCTTCACAAAATGGCTAGTTGTGGTGACAGCATACCTCAGGAAGAGGGGAATTCATATCTTCCTATATCTGGATGATTGGTTACTAGGGGTGAGTCCAGAGGGGATGTCCTCTGTCATGTCCTGTTCACACTATGCCTACTCAGTCGTCTAGGTCTCATCTTAAACAGCAGGAAATCAACTCTGGTTCCAACTCAAAAAATCGAGTTCATTGAGGTCCTGATAGACTCTACAAATTTGAGAGCGTTTCTGCGGATCAAACGATTCCAGGCGATTTGTCACTTATGTCTGGAGCTGAAGACCCAATCCTCAACCAGAGTCTGAGTATGCCTGAGTTTGCTAGCGCATATGGCTGCATGAACACAGATAGTCAAATATGCCAGACTATGACTCTGTCCTTTTTATATGTGGCTGAAATCAGTCTATCATCCATACTGTCATACCTTGGACAGACTGGTCCGTCTTCCTCCATTAATTAATTAATGGATTTCTTACAGAGGTGGATGGTTCAAGACAACGTGTACCAGGCATGTCCTTCACTTGGTCTCTCATCACCAGAACTGTTGTCACAGATGCCTCCTTAATAGGTGGGGGAACGCATCTGGAGTCATTGAAGGTTCAAGGCCTGTGGTCAGAATGGGAAGCTTCTCTGCATGTTAATGTCCTGGAGCTTCATGCCATCTACAATGCTTATCAGATCTTTCAAGATCTCATCAGGGGCTTAATGGTTCTCATGGTCACCAACAACACCACTGTGATGTATTATGTGAACAGGCAGTGGGGAGCACACTCCAACATGCTTTGTCAGGAGGCAACTGAGTTCTGTCAGTTTTGCATGAGGGAAAAGATTACCACTGTGGTGATTGCTCGCCTGGGATCCACAATCATTTGGCGGAGGACCTCAGCAGGAGTTTCTCCCTGAATCACCAGTGATCCTGAAGCCCAGCATCCTGCAGTCTGTCCTTGCAGTCTGGGGCATGTGACAATTAATGTATTTGCCACAAGAGAAAACAAGAAATGCCAGCTGTTTTGTTCCCAAGGGGGTCTCAGTCTGGCTCTTTGATTGATGCTTTTCACTTCAGTTGGGAATCAGCACTCTTGTATGTCTTTCTTCCAATTCTGATCATCCTGCAGGTCTTTCTCAAGCTGAAATTGGACCGTGGCAGGCACATTCTCAGTGTTCCAGTGTGGTCAAGACAATATTGATTCTCTGATCTCCTCAGGTTATTGGTCCGACCTCCCATATCCTTTTCTCTTCACCCTGACCTGATCACTATCACAGTCAGGTTTTGCACCCAGCACTCAGCTCCTTACATCTCACAGCCTGGATGCTGCATGGTCAAATGAGGAGGAGGAATGATGTTCAGAAGCAGTCTGACAGGTTTTGCTTAACAGTAGGAAGCCGTCCACCAGGGTGGCCTATTCAGCCAAGTGGAATTAGTTCTCAGTATGGTTTGTTAACCTGGGGAGTTCAACCAATGTGGGCTTGTATCCAGGACCTCTTGGAGTACCTGTACACCTTCAGTCTTCTGGCCTTGTGCTTAATTAATTGAGGGTCCATCTGTGGCAATTTCTGCTCTTCATCTATTTATCCATGGGAGGTTTGTGTTTTCAAACACCATGGCAGTGAAGTTCTTGAAAGATGTCACTCATATCCACCCACCCATTAAAGAGCCGATTCCTTTGTGGGACCTTAATGTCATTTTAGCAGTTCTTATGGTACCTTTGTTTGAGCCTCTGGCAACTTCTTCTTACACCCTTCTATGTCAGAAAACTGCCCTTCTTATGTCAATAACATGTGCAAGAAGTGTGCGCGAGTTGTAGGCTTTGACAGAGCCTCCTTACATGCAATTTTCTAAAGACAAAGTAACCATGTGGCTGCGCTCTAAGTTTTTAATCTAATGTGGTTTTCCAGTTTCATTTGAACCACGTTAAAGGTTTACCAATGTTCTTCCCTAAGCCGCAATCAATCCCAGAGGAAAAGTGTCTCCACACTTGGGTGTCAGATCATGTCTAACATTTTATCTCAACAGAACTGAACCTTTCCCTTCCTCACTGAGTCTGTTTGTTATGCAGACTCAATGACAGGTCAAGTGGTCTTTTCACAGTCAGCCCCCAGGTGGATAACTTCCTGTATTATGACAGCATACAAAGTAGCCCAAGCTAAACCTCCTCCAAGGTTAGTACCTCATTCCACAGAGCTCAGGTGATATCATCATTTCTAAATGACATTCCTATATTGGACATTTGCAGGGTGGCCACTTGGTCCTCTATGCATACCTCTGCAAACCATTATGTCATTAAGGCTGTGTCCAGATCAGAGGCAAACTTCGGGAAAGCACTCCTTCAGTCCTCCTTTAAATAAACTCCTCTGAGCTCCACATCCTGTGAGTACTGCTTGCAAGTCACCCACATAGAACACACAGCTGCATCTATTTGAAGAAGAAAAAACGGTTACCTACTTCTAATTGTTGTTCTTTGAGATGTGATGCAGACATGTATTCTGCCCCTCCATCTACTCTGCATTGGAGACTGCACTTCTGACATTTGCTATGAAGAAACTGAGGGGGGTCAGGGTGGCACCACTTTTATATGGTTTGGGGAGGGGCTATACTCCTACAGGTACTTCTAGGCAAAGTTTTCTGGTTCCAGTGCATGGGGAACACCCACTTACATAGAACACAGGTCTCCATCACATTGTGAAGAACACCAGTTACAGGTAGTTAACTGTTTTATCACTCTCTTCTTTATTACTATCCTTACTATTACTATTTGAAAGCTATCAGGTCTTTTCTCAGGACTATACATGCCCAGTTTTTTAACATTTCCTGATAGGTCAGGTTTCTAACCCTTTTATCATTTGTATTGCTCTCCTCTGAACTCTCTTTAATTTGACCACATCTTTCCTAATGTGTGGTGCCCAGAACTGGACACAGTATGCTAGGTAAAGGCTCATCAGTGCCAAGTAGAGTGAGACAACTGCCTCAATGTCTTTCTTAAAATACTCCTGTTAAAGCACCCCAGAATATTAGCTTTTTTTGCAACTGCATCACATTGTTGACTCATATTCACTTTGTGATACCCTATAAACCCTAGATCCTTTTCAGCAGTACTACCACATGTTTCCCATTTTGTGGAAGTGCATTTGATTTTTCTTTCCTAAGTGAAGTACTTTGCACTTGTCTTTATTAAATTTCATCTTGTTGATTTCAGACCAATTCATCAGGGTCCTTTTGAATTCTAATCAAAGTGCTTGTAACCCCTCCCAGTCTGATGTTGTCAGAAGATTTTTATAAGCATACTTTCCGCTCCATTATCCAAGTCATTAATAAAAATTTTGTATAGTACCAGTCCCAGGACTGACCCCTGCAGTAACACACTAGATATGCCCTTCCAGTTTGACACTGAACCATTGACAACTACTCTTTGAATACAGTCTTTCAACCAGTTGTGCACCCACTGTATATTAAATTAAACTAGACTTCATTTTCCTACTTTGCTTCTGACAGTGTCATGCGGAACTATGATAAAAGCCTTTTAAAAGCATATATACTGCTTCCCCCTTCCACTAGGCCAGTATCCCTGTCAAAAAAGGAAGTTAGGTTGGTTTGGCATGATTTGTTCTTGATAAATCCATGCTGGCTATTCCTTATAATCCTGTATCTTCTAGGTGCTTAAAAGTCTGATAATTTGTTCCAGTATTTTTCTAAGTATCAAAGTTAGACTGACTGGTCTGTAATTCCCAGCATCCTTTTTGCTCCCCTTTTTAAAGATAGGTATTATGTTTGCTCTTCTCTAGTCCCCTGGGACCTCACCCATCCTCCATCCTCCATGAGTTCTCCAAGATAATTGCTAACCATTCAAAGATTGCTTTGGCTAGTTCCTTAAGTACCCTAGGAAGAATTTCATCAGGGCCTGCTGACTTGAATACATCTAACTTGCCTAAATATTCTTTAACCTGACCTTTCCCTATTTTGGCTTGTGTTCCTTGCCCCCTTGTTGTTAATATTAATTGTTCATGGTGACCAGATACTCAACACCTTTTTAGTGAAGACTGAAGCAAAATAGGCATTAAACACATCACTTTTTTTATATAATCTGTTATTAGCTCTCCTTCTCTGCTAAGTAGAGGACCTATGCTTTCCTTTGTCTTTTCTTGCTCCTAATATATTTACAGACACTCGTATTCCCTTTTATGTCCCTTGCTAGGTGTAACTCAGTTTGAGCCTTATCCTTTCTGATTTTGTCCATACATGCTTATGCTGTTTTTCAGTACTCTTCCTTAACAAGTCATCCATGTCTCCACTTTTTGTGGAATTCCTTTTTGATTTTCATGTAATTGAAGAGCTTCTGTTGGAGCCATACTGTCTTCTTACTATTCTTCCTATCTTCCTTCACATCAGGATAGGTTGTAGTTGTGCCTCTTAATATTGACTCCTTGAGCAACTGCCAGCTCTCCTGAACTCCTTTTTTCTTTAGATTTTTCTTCTGATGGTACCTTAACTACAAGTACTCTGAGTTTGTCTGCTTTTTTGAAGTCTATTGTCCTTATTTTGCTGCTCTCACTCCTTGGAATCTGAAATCTATCACTTCATGATCACTTTCATCCAAATTGCCTATTCCTCCCTGGTGGTCAGAATCACAAAAAAAAAAAAAAAAAAAAGGTTGTCCCCAGTACATTCCAAGAACTTACTGGAAATATTGTATTTTGCTATTTTACTTTTCCGACAGCTATCTGGGTAGTTAAAATGCCTCATTACTTACGAGGTCTTGTGTTTTGTAAATTTTTTGTTTGTTGTACAATCTCTTCGTGATTTGGAGGTTTTTAGTAGTTTACTCTATCATTATGCCACCTCTGTTTCTTACCCCTTTTATCTTTACCCATAAACTTTCAACTGGTCTTGTTCACTTGTTCTTGTTCTTAGATCCAGAAGGAGGTGAATGTCTTCTTGATGTATAATACATAACATTTCTTTCCTTTTTTCATGCTGCCTGTTTTTCTTCAACAAACTGTACTCCTCTGTACCAATATTCCAGTCATGAGACTTAGCCCACCATGTCTCTGTGATGCCAGTTAAATCATAAGTTAGCTTATGAATTAATACTCCAGTTGTTCCTGTTTATTCCCCATACTCCTTGAGTTTGTGTGTAGACATCTAAGATGTTGAGCAGATTCCCCCACTGATTTCATTGCTATACTGCTGGTGATGGTGATGTATTCCAGTTAATTCTCCACTGATTTGATTACCTAATTCTTCATCAGCCAATACACATTAAAGAAAGTCTAGCATTTATTGTTCTCAGGTGGACTGTGGCAAAAAGGACTGTCTATTTCCTCTGAAACTGCAATGCTATTTTGTGATGTGTTGCTGGCATCAGGCAGTACTGACATAAAAGCAGTTTCTTTTCACCATGCTTCCTGTTCCGTCTGGTCTCACTTGCTACATGACAAAGGGCTCAAGCTTGAACATTTTGCAGGAAACAATTTGAGTTAAAATTAGCTGTAATTGTCTGATGTGCAGAGGACTTGAACCAGTTGTTACACATCCATTTATTGTTAGCCTCCCAGGAACACCAAAGGAAAGATGAGTGATAGAATGATTGGATAGGTGGACTGGTATGATGTGAGGACTTTAGGGCAGAGAATATACCTGACTTTTTTTTATTATTGAGCATGTATATTTGTGTTACTATATAAGTGGTGATATTTTGATCCAATAGTGTGAAATACTGTTAACAAGTTCAGAATCCATATAGGAGTAGATTTTGTGGACTATTGAAGAATAGGTGCTGTATAATTTCTGCTGAATAGCATCACCTTCCTGTGTTATCCAGATCTAATTCACTTCTGTATTAGAAGACAAGACCTGAACTGTTTATGAATGAAGCAAGGCTTTACGTTTATTGTGTATTTGTGGAGATCATACACTCTTTAAACATTTTCCTTATGGTTTTTCTTGTCCCCTGGTGGGCAAGCCTGACTGTACTGTAAGGGTTGGCTAAATCCACGCAGAATGAGCTTGAAATTGTCAGACTTAATCACTAGAAATTGTGTTTTCATTTTGTGTGTGTGTCTGTGTGTGTGTGTGTGTGTGTCTGTGTGTTTATATTATGAACTTTAACCATTTTTTTCTCCTTTACTAACTAACAAATGAATTGATTATAACTAAACCTGAAACAAGATCATCATAGTCTTGCACAAAGAAACTTGCAGACATTTTGAACAGTTTTTGTCACACTTGAATAATTAAATGACCTAATAAATTGATGAGGCTTTGAAGCACAGCAAGCTACTTTATATGCCTCATAGAAAAGCTTACTTCTGGCTTTGAAGTAAGTAGTGTGAGTCTAGTCATTTTATCATATGGCATCACAAGGAATTTTCTTTAATTCTTCTCTCTCTTTAAGATCTCTTTGTAAAAGGAAATGGGGAAAGTTGCTTAATGATTCCGCCTCTTACAGGAAGCAATTTGGGTTACAATTAGCTGTAATTGTTCATGGGCAAGAGACTTTTGGCGGCAGGGTTGAACACATTAAAGTGACTTTTTTTTTCCCTGGGAGATCAGATGAAAATGAGAGGCTCTGTATGTGTAAAGGGTTAATAAGAGATTTAGTCTTAATGCAATGATATACATTTCTGCGTACAGTAAAAACCACATAAAGAAAATGAGTTCCAATGCATAACAAATATATTCAACGTATGTCAAGGTGATTGTAGATGTAGCAGTTCCTTGAAATTTGATTACCAAATAATTTTCATCTTACTGGAAATTTAGAATGGGAAATACTTTTAGTTGACTCTGTAATGTCTGTTTTTCTCTGGAATGCATACAATTATAGTGTCTATGTTTAGAATTACTATTCATGTTTTGTAACAGAATATTTAAATAACTTGTGTTAAACTTTTTATTCATTTACACTATATATGTTGACTTATACCCTTAACTTATGTGCATACTTTAGGTAATATTAAATAAATTTCATTTTTGATTCCTTTGAAATACACTGAATACTTTATAATTTCCCAGATATATATTTTACTTTACTGGTGAGGCTATTGTATTCTGTTTGAATGATATTGGGTCCCAGATCTGCTGACAAATAGTTGTCTTTATTTTTGTACTGTAAAAATAGACTTCATCTGTTATCTAGAAATGAAGTGTACTTCCTGTACCCAGTAAATTTCTAGAGTACTAGGTGTATTATGTATGTAATAATAATAAGTTTCCATCAGAGGCTCACAACTCATTTTGGCACTTAACATGCCATGTTAACGCTCATAAACTAACATAATTTCTGTTTTCAATTTTATACAAAGGCATTATTTTTTATTTTTCATCAATCTTTTTTATCACATTGCACATCTAGCATTGTATAAAGTTCATAGTTATAGTGCAAAAGCCATACAGTGTAGAACTGCCCTTCTAGTGAATCAGTGGTAATTACTGATACCACTATATAGATAATTCTGCATTAGTATTAATACTCTAGAGGTGTATAGTGCCTTCCATATGTGGATCTTAAAGCACTTAAGCTTCAGTGAGCTAAGCCTCACAACACTCATGCTAAGCAAGCTAAAACAGAGACAGTTCGTGTTAGAGTGAGGATTAGAACCCAGATCTTTTGTTCTCATGATCTTCTAATGAATGAATATTATTTACTTTGTATAAATCAGGGATAATCGTCGTTATTGTGTTTCTGGCAATGACCTAATGGTTAAAGTTGTTGATCTATGAACCAGACATTTATAAGGCCTATATCTTGCTCATGAACCAGATTCACATCATTGTTTATGGTCATGCTAAGATTGGAAAAATACAAGCTTGCTAAATGTGTTAGGAAAGATATAGCAACAGTGCCCTGGTCTTTTGACTGCGCAAGTAATGTCTTAATTGTAATAGGCAGGAGTATATATAAATATAATATACCACCTTAATGAGTAAGCAGCAAATATTAATTTTGCAGTTAGGAAATTTATGAAATATGACTCTGGATATGTACTAAAATAAGAGATATTTGGGGAGGAAAGAGAACTAGCAGCAGCTGAAACTGTAAACACTCTAAAAACCTAGGGATTTAATTATAACAGACTAGAAGCAGGCAATCAGAACTTTGCAGGCTGAAATCAACTGAGACCAGATGTGCCACTACTGCCAGCATTGGCTCTAACAGACTGGTTCGGTAGTGCGTATCTTTTCTGTAATGAGCTGACTAACGGCTTTTTTTAAATAAAGTCAGTCAAGTTTGGTTATCTGAAGTATTTTTAATTAAGTTGATTTGAACACATAAAATTAACAGTTTTTGTTTAATTGATTATAAGTTTGAGTTGTGCACATAAAGAAGGGATTCAACAATTTGGTCTGAATAATATGGTGTATTCTCTAGGAGTATCAAACATTATGAGTCTATTAGTGAAATCCAACATATTAAGTTTGTTTGGGTGCCTTAACTGTGTATTTCTACTATTTAACTTTCTTGGATTTCTTTTAAATATAACCTTAGTTCTTAATTTCCTTGTTTTGTAACGCCTGATTTTTGGATAAATGCAGCTAATGTATTCTGTTCTTTTCTTTTCCCTGATTATTAGGGACTTTAAAGCTAAAGCTGATCATGAATTTTCCAAGTAAACTTTTTTTTATGCTGCCAAATGCCGATTCATTGAAATCAAAACTGTTTGCAGGAATCTGCCACTTTAGATGAAAACTTCAGTGGGAAAGGTTTCTCAGGTCTAGGATGGAACTGAATGAGAGAGAGAGAGACTCCTTCCCAGAATAGTCAATAGCCAAGAGGGTTAGGTTACTCATGTGGGAAACCCAGGTTCAAGTCTCTGCTCTAAATCAGGCAGAGCAGGGACTTGAACCATATCCCAGCTGAGTGACCTGACCATTTGATATTTTGTGGTTTCTTTCTTGCTCTCGTTTTTCATCAAAAAATTTAAATTAAATTAAATTAAAATTTAAAAAAAAATCAGTTTGTTTTGTTCCAATGTGAAACTGTTAACATTTTTGAAATCTTGAAAGTTTTTGTGGGATGGGAAAACAATTTCCTACACAGCAGTATTTAAGGCACAACTCATAGTTCTGGGTTATGCAGAGCTGTACTGCCTCAGGGACAGTACTGGAAAACGTTGTTTGTATACAGTTAAGCTTACTCCTTTTGGTACATGGACTGCTCTACTAGCCAATGAACAGTTAAGGAGGGAACTTAGCTCCATGGCCTCCCTGTCCCGTTTGGAAATCTTTGCAAAGGCATCTAAGAGAAGTGCCTCAGAGCGAGGCTTCCTTCTACACATCTTGTAAACATATAGAAGTCCTTTCCTAACCCCAGCACACTTTGTAAAGTGTACATGTGCCGAGGCAAAAATAATCTCCCACCTGCAATTCTACTGAAGTTAACAGAAGGGAATAAAGTGGAGCCTTTCTTTCTACAGCCTTTGTTCACCTTATCAGATCATCAGGGAAAGTGAAAAGGACACCTGTAGACCTCTTCTCTCATTCTCTTTGCCCCATAGGAAGTCAGCAGGATGTGGAAAAGGAGCTTCAGGTTCTGCTGGTGAATCTGTTTGCTCATTTCTTCTAGTCAAGTAGTCAGATCAAAGTTGAGACCCTTCCCAAAAGATTGACCAGGTATTGGGCCTTTGTGTCAGATATCTTGTATCCTAATCCTCCCCATTAGGATCCTTATCTCACTATATTCTCTAACTATAACTAGGTAATGTTTTGAGATCTCTGAGAGAGTGTTTTCCTGTGCTGATATTTTGCTGTTTGGTCCCCTGGAGTCTGTCATGTACTGCTGCCTATGGCCATTTTACAGTTAAAACTTCTTGTAGAGTTTCCCATATACTCAGTTTTCTTTGTACCTTTAATGAGACAAACCTGTCAGTTTCTGTGTTACGGGGTTACATTTAGAAGTTTTTTTCTTTAGAAGTCACATTTGTCACTTTCTAATTGTGATTTCATTAAGCATAAAGAAAATATTCCTGATAACAGTATTCTAGTTTTTGCCTGCTTTGTGGCTAAGTATACATGTATTAGATGAAACATCTTCATTCATTTTCCTCAAATATGTTTTAAAGTGAATTTAATAACTTTGAAAGGTGCCAGAAGGATACAGTTCTATTCAGATTACCTGGTGCATTCATCCAATCAGTCATCACAAGTGCAAGAAAATTAGTTTGGGTCAGTTCTTGGGTTGGTAAACTCCATGGAAAAGCTTGGGGGATGCTGGGTGTAATAATGGTGATACAGTAGATGGCACTCTTCCCCTTTCCACTGAATCCATACTAATCTCCAAGTCTTAGCAGCAGTCTTCAAGATAAAATTTAAAAAACAAGGTCCTAACATTGGTGATAATTAAAATTCCAGTGGCATTTGTTTATAATGATATGGTGTTATCTCTCCAGTTTAAGTAATTATATTCTACCTTCCTCAATTCCCATTCAGTTTCAATTGGATATGGTGGTATTCTTAACATTTTCCCCTTAAACTATTTAGTATTTTGCTTTGAGAAATAGTTGCCACTTTCCACTCCCAAAATGTCTGTATTTAAGTGGTGTGTGAGGTGATAAATGCATCCATATAGCAGGTATAGGACAGACTGTTCTTTGTTGCTTTACAGCACTCAAAAATTGCACCAGATTCCTGTTTAGAAGAATTTATAATCTAATTTCCCATATGTTGCAATGAAGGGACAACAAAATAATGGTGTGGGGGTTGGAGGTGAAAAGAGGTCACCAGAATAAGATTGTTCAATTACTTAATAAAGAAATGTGCATAGTATAGACTTTTAATCTGACTCTTTTAATAGACTCTTGTGGCCCTAGGGCAAAATGGGCTTTGAACACAGCAAGGGTGGTTTAGTAAATTTGTTTGGAGTGGGCATCGTTTTTTACAGGGTAGAATGGAAGAAGGGTTTGAGTCTGTATCTGGAGTAGAACACAAGAGACCGGTCACATAGATAGGCAGGGAGAGAGTTAATCAAGACTTTCAATAACAAGAAGAAATCTAATGAGGTTCAACAAGGACAAGTGCAGAGTCCTCCACTTAGGAAGGAAGAATCCCATGCACAGCTATAGACTGGGGACCGACGAGCTGGGCAGCAGCTCTGTAGAAAAGGACCTGGGGGTAACGGTGGATAAAAAGCTGGATATGAGTCAGCAGTGTGCCCTGGTTGTCAAGAAGGCTAATGGCATATTGGGCTGCATTAGGAGGGGCATTGCCAGCAGGTCACGGGAAGTGATTATTCCCCTCTATTCGGCATTGGTGAGGCCGCATTTAGAATATTGTGTCCAGTTTTGGGCCCCCCACTACAAAAAGGATGTGGACAAGTTAGAGAGAGTGCAGCGGAGGGCAACCAAAATGATTAGGGGCTGGAGCACAGGACTTATGAGGAGAGGCTGAGGGAACTGGGCTTGTTTAGTCTGCAAAAGAGAAGAGTGAGGGGGGATTTGATAGCGGCCTTTAACTACCTGAAAGGGGGTTCCAGGGAGGATGGGGCTAGGCTGTTCTCGGTGGTGGCAGATGACAGAACAAGGAGCAACGGTCTCAAGTTGCAGGGTGGGAGGTCTAGGTTGGACATTAGGAAAAAGTTTTTTACTAGCAGGGTGGTGAAGCACTGGAATGGGTTACCTAGGGAGGTGGTGGAATCTCCATCCTTAGAGGTTTTTAAGCTGCGGCTTGACAAAGCCCTGGCTGGGATGATATAGCTGAGGTTAGTCCTGCTTTGAGCAGGGGGTTGGACTAGATGACCTCCTGAGGTCCCTTCCAACTCTAATATTCTATGATTCTATGAATAGAATTATAAGAAGCTTTTAATTTAATGTGGTTTGTGCAAAGGAAGCAATGGAGAGAAGGAAGGATGATTAAGGCCCTAGATTGGGACTCATGAAACCTGGGCTCAATTCCACAGACTTTTGTTTCTTAGTTCCTCATTTATAAAATGGGGATAATACTTTTCTATTCAATGAGTGTTGTAGGGATACATTTGTTAATGTGCGCAAGGTGTGTGGATATTACTATGATGAAGTACTCCAATGAAAGAGGTGATGTGGTCAGATAGCAATGAGGGGTGATTAACCATTGGGGCAAATTGCTAAGGGAAGTGGTGGATTCTCCATCTTTTGAAGTTTTCAAATCAAGACTGTTTGCCTTTCTGGTAGATATGCTTTGGGCAGACACAAGTTATTGGGCTCAATACAGGAGTAACTGGATGAAATTCTATGGCTATTATACAGGAGGTAAGACTAGATGATCTAATAGTCCCTTCTGGCATTAAAATCTATGAATCTAAGGCAGTAAGTTTTGTTACTATCTGCCTGAGATAGATTTGAACCAGCAAAGTCATCATTACCAACTGTGGGCTAACCAGTCTCCTGTAACTTTATTTTGGGTTTTGAGGGAGAGCCTTAGAGCTGTCTGCATAGGTAAATTTAATCTGGAAACAGAATATACTCCAAGGTTAATATAACAAAACAAAGGATTTGTCACCTGTTGTATCATAACAATTTAAGATGTTAGTTATTTATATATCATACCAATCACAACGAAAAGATCAGAAATCCATATAGATAAGCAATTTCGTGATCAGAAAGCTAAATTTCCACACAAATGACCTGAATGTTCTCATACTAGTCCTCTTTGTTACTGCCATATATTGTACTCCGTTAGCTCAGCTGTGCTTCTTCTACATTAGTGGTAGAGATTATATTTCCTAAAAGCACTTTGACTCTCTTTTCACTCTCAAGTGTGGGAAACTCTTAGGAGAAAAGGCAGTATTTCTATATCTCTGTGGATCTGTATTGGATCTGTGTTGAACTTTTCTATCTAGTGATGGATTAAAGGCTAAATTTGGTGTAAATTTACTTCCATGTAGCCTAGTTATTGGTCATTTTTGGTGGTAAGAGAAATGTTCAATGAAAGAAAGATTTGAAAGCTTCTCTGACAAAGCCCAGTATTTTCCCAAGAGTGTCCCTAGCAATGGAAAAGAAGCCTGAGTCATTTATTCACAGAAAAGGTAAAATGTGTACATAATGCAAGTTCCACACATTGTCCTGAAAACATGCTCCTAATCTGACCTGGAGAACTCACCTCTAGGGGTGAAAGATAACCAGTAAAGAGCTGTTCTAATCTTGATTTCAGTAGGATGTTTGTAGTTATACTGTCAACTTCCTGCCTCAGTAGGATTACTTTGTAATCACCGTGTTGTTACTTAAATCAGTTCAAATACTTTTCTATGTAAATCCCCTAATAAAATAAATTCTCAAAGAGATCTACAGTTACTTCTTAATAAACCCTTTATTATTATAGTCCTTAATAATATTCTGCTGACTGTCTTCAGGTGTCTTTTTAAGACAGTGGCTGAATATTATATAACCGGATGTGATTCCATTTGATATTCCTCCACCTCCCTCACATGTTTTTTGCATTCCAAGTACAATATGGCCTGGGGCTTAAAACTAATCTATTATGATTTATTGTAGATGAGCTATTTCACGAGGCTGATTAATATATTTGTTAGTGAATGGTATCGATTTTTGCCATTCAGCAGAAGGCAGACCTCTTGTATTATTTCTATCCTCTTCATGATTCACATTGACTAAATAGAAACTCATACTATTTCTTGAATTACTACTATTTTCCTGTGATCTTACTCCTATGCTTCGCATGGTTCAGTGACTAGCAGTGACGTATATGCACAGATATGAGGGTTTGCCTAATACCTGAAGGTGATTGAAGAGTAAGAATAATAACACACTTAACTGTGTTTATTTATACAGATAGTTGCTTTATGTATATTTATTGTAGTGGAACATCATAAGTAAGAGAAAACTGATTATTTTTATTGACTGTAGTAAATTTTCTTCTAACAATGGTAATTATAAACCAGATGTTAGATACAAAGGCACTTGAAGTCATAAGACATGAGACTTTTTTAAATATAGCAGTAAATGGGTCGTGAATCTAAAGGATATTTTTCACGTACCTTATCTATTGTCTTTAATGTTAGTGATTTCATATGTTTAAATGTTTGTTTGATTTTAAAAGCCCCCATTTTAAGCTTTTATTATCAGATCTTAGCTGAAACAAAATATCTAATCCTGTAAAGCAATAACTATCATGGAGGCCAGAGATGGGAGGTCTGAAAAATGGTTTATTGCCACTTGGAAAACTGTTTGGAACCACAGCCATTACAAGGTTTATCACCTCTGCTATGTGCATTTCATTTTGTTCCATTTTGAGGGTATATATCACAGAAGTGCCAGACTATGCAAACTTTTTCTACCCTAATGTATGTAGTCTTTGTTTTGATTCTCTCTTTATTAATTATGTGAAAACCTGGGGTAAGATAAAAATGAGCCAGGGTCAGAGTACTCCATTGAAAATGTCACTGTACTCTGGAGATATTAGACTTACTGAGTTTTCTGTTCTGAAGATTTTAGCCACAGGTATTAACTTTTAAAGTGCTATCTGATGCTGTTACTTAAATGTTAGAGAGATTAAACACACATTTTTTAAGTGAGTGAATCTTTCTTATTTGTGCATTCAGGGTAATGGTTAATGGCAGGTAGACATTATATAGACTATATCAGCATTTTTTGATAGTGACTGGCACTTAACTAATGTTCCTACTATCAGGAGGAAACTATGACAGGTGGCTGCAAATACAATTGGTAGTTCACTGGAGCAAAACATCCATTTCACAAGTAATTCTGATGGCCTTATTTAGCACTTGATTAGGTAGTGCACCATTGCTTTAGATAACACAAACAATAATTGGCAGATATGCTATTTGAATGTTAACGAACTGTGAAATAGGTAAATGTCAAAAAGGAAATTCTGTAAATTGTGAACACAGTCCTGTCAGCAGATTAAATGGATTAGAAAGATCTTTTAAATATGTACTGTAACTGAATACTGATGTATTGAATGTACACGTATTAGTACTGAAAACTCAGCAAAACTAAGGAAAAAAGGTGATTATGATAGACGTTTAATGTTACTTTTTTTTTTTTTTTTTAATCTGTTTTCACAGAAGGGCTCTGAAATGATTGCCTTCTTGGCAGTTCTTTAATACTTAGAGCCAAACCACAAATACCTTATCTTCCATTATGTTACAATATTTATATTGAATATCTTTTCAAATGTAAATCTGTTTTTGCAGTAGTAATACTATTGCTAAAGTTATTTCATTCTGACACTGTCTTTCTAGGGTAAAATTGTACTTTACATTTCCCCCCCTACTATTCATAATTTTGTTTCAAATCATGCTAGGCCAATCCTTCAGTGTACTGTCTGCCTTATGCTCAATTGCTAGTGTATTCTGGTTATAAAGCTGGCTTAATTGGTATAGAGAGGATGACCCCAGTGTAAGGATGATTCTCTGATGACATAGAATTGGCGAAGGGGTTTTTATGCCACTTGCTCTCCCTGTTTATGCAGCAGAGAAAAGAGGCCATGGTCAGGGGGAGAAGGATGGCCAAGTTCTTGCACTATATGATTATCAACTGTTTTGGTCCCCTGTGTGCAGCCTGGTATAAGCTACAGCATCTCTCACACCATTCTAAAATATTCTAAGCCATTGGAACTCTCCATATACAAGAAGCAGCAGTATTGCTTTTGATGTCCTTTATTTTCATCTCTTGCCTGCTTGTGACAGTCTTACCCCAAGGCTCTGGAACCTGTCACCTTTCTCATAGTTTTAATGTTCTATGGTCTTTAATGTCTATGAATGACCAGAGAGCACGACAGAGGAAGAAAGCAACAGGGGAATAAATTCAAGAACTTGAGCTGGGAGATGAAAGGATGTGAGAACAACTGTGTTGTGGAGCAGCAAGTCTCTATGCTACAGCAAAAGGAGCACAGCTTTTGTCCATTGGCATATAACATCTGGCTGAGGAATAACTTGTGCACCTCAGAGCTCTAAATTGTATTCCTTAAGAGCAGCCGTATTAAGAAGAAAAAATGATTTAATTATTATATATCTTGAGCTGCACCCTTTAATTTTTAAACTGAACCGTTTGAATCAATCTGTTGCTATGGAAAATAGTAGGGGGAACCACCTGCCAAATGCCTCCCACTCTTCCTTCTGCAACAAATCTGGTGTGAGCTGGAAGCACTCTGAACAGCTGCTGTCCCTTCACTGTAGCAGCTGCTCAACAGCTTCCTCAACTAGCTGCCATTTCTATCACAAGGGAGGAGAGAGTAGTTCTGATTGCTCTGTCATCCCTGCTGGACTGTGGGAGCTCACAAAAGAGCAGGGTGTGAGCAAGCCTGGTTTTGCCCTTTCCCAGACTAGGGGGAATGCCTAGTAAAGGATGGCAGCACTACCACACTCACTCACTCAGGACACCAGAGTTAGAAGAGAATAAGAGAAGCTCAGAATTATGGCTCTCTGATTCTCTTCCCCAGCGTAGGTTAGAGCAGCCTAGAGGCTGTTGTAACTTGTGTCAGCTAGCAGTAGTTCCCTAGGAACCATAAACCATTTGGAGGTGAACAGAGATCAGTGTGCTTCAACCACTCCACCTCTCCATGATCAATACAGCAGGGGCCTGTGTATAGGTAAGTGTAGGAACCAATTATGCTGTGTGTATACCACTAGGAACATACCATGTTTGTGGAATTATCAACAGGAGACTTGTGGGTGATTTCTGCTCCCTTTGTACCACTTAAACAGCCCAAAGGGAGATGAATAGGACAGAGAATCTGTCTCAAAGTATTGATTGTGACTCATTGATCTACTTGTAATAATGCATTAGCCCTCAGATAGCAAAGTTTAGATGTCATTAGATTCAAATGTAGCTCATCGATCATGCACATATTTCTGTAATATATCAGAGCCAGAACTGTCTGTAATACTGTTCCGGTAGTTATTGGTGCCTTCCATCAATTTATATAGAATTTTAGCATTTCATTTAAAAAAAAAAAAAACAACCAAAATTGAAAAATGTGAAAGCTTTTAAGGTAGAAACATAGTTCCATTTGAGGCACTGCAATAAAGGCCTCATTTTCAGCAGTCCTGAGCAGCCTTTAATGCAATTAAGTTTTGAAAATGTTGACCTATATGAGAGGAAGACCTGCTGAACATGCTGTGTTGTCTGAATCGGTATGCAGAGAGCCAGAAAAAGCAGTTCTAAGAGAGATATTGCTCCGTTCATTTCAGTGGGAGTACTAACTGTGAAGCCTTAGTGAAACAATGAGAATTTAAATATAAACATATTTAACTATTTTGCTAATAATTGTTTTAGTAATACCATCCATCTAATGTGCTTACCGTGAGATTGAATGTCTTAGAGGTTAGAGATGGAACTAGACCATTCTTTAGGAGGTAATGCAGAATTACTCCCAGTAGTGTGTTCTCCAGTCCAGTTTTAAATGGGCCTGCCACCTCTTTCTTTAAACTGTTTCACAGAGTAATATTTTCTTATTACTTAAGAAGTTTTCCTTTCCTTTATTTGATATAATTACTCCTAGTTATATCACAGTGTGTGAAGCACAAGGAAACTGGAAGGCAGAGGAGTCCTCAGCTATTGTGCATAGGTGAAAGGAAAGTGGAGCTATTCCCATCATTGACCATAGTATGTTGCCTGACAGGTACTGCGGTTAGATCCAAATTCAAACTTTATTTTAAACCATTTATATTTAATAAGTTAAGGATTTTTTTTAGCAAATTCAGCAAGTTTATATATGCATAAAACAAAAAGAAATCCAGAATCTTCCTATTGTTATTGTCAGGTGTATGGCAGTTAAAGCAACATATAAAGTGTTACCTTTGTTGATCAGAAATAAGGCACCAAACCCTGCAAGTTGATACATTGGTGCAGACCCTCATTCCTATGTGGAGTTCTTTTGACTCATAGGACTCTGCACTGGCATATGGTCCTACCCTGGTGCATCAGTTTGCAGTTTTGAGGCGTAAAGCTAGATATCTACCACGGCCTTGATTTACATGACAAAAACATGCATGTCCTCTTCCCAGCTAGGGTGACCAGATAGCAAGTGTGAAAAATTGAGATGGGGGTGGGGAGCAATAGGTGCCTATGTAAGTTTTTATCATCCTCTTTTCTTTGTATGAAGATGTGATCGTGCTGTGCTTTTTCAGAATGAATCATAGGGCTGAACTGAGAAGTAATGCATAGGGCGAAGCAAATTTTCTATGCACGCCCTTGGGCACACTTATATTCACTTAGACCTACTTACTCCAGAGCTCCCTATGTGTAAGGGAATCTAGTTAATGTGTCAGAGTCAGAAAATGATATAAGCTAAAGTAGTCTCATCCTGTCCTTACTTACATCTCCTAAAATCACCTTGCTGGATAAGTTAGATCAATTAGAGTCTATTCTTTACACATGGATGGAGAAGGCATAAGTTGGTTTGTGGGAATTTGAATGTAAGGGAGTTTAACTGTCATTTATACATCACTTCTGAATTTGGCCCATATTTTAAAATTTATTTATTTGTAGAAATTTCTATGGTTCCCATTGTTGAAGTATCTAAAAACTTTGCAGATATTAATACATTTATTTTCACAACATCTTTGTGAAGTTGAGAAGTAATATTAATCCTATTTTACAGTTGGGGAAATGGAGGCACTTAGACAGACCATGTCCCAGTTCTGCAAAGCACTTAAGTGGCTTAACTTTGAAGTCTGTGTTACTTCAGCACATTAAGCACCTGCTTAAGAGTTTTGCTGAATCAATGCTTTTATGACTAGCTCAAGATCACTTTGTTATTTTGTGGCAAAGCTGGGAACAGAACCCATGGAGAAGGGGTTGCTTTCATTTTTGTTCCATAACCATGAGACTATCCTTTCCTTTAAAATACTAGCTGGCGTTTTATGAAATTGTGTTTTATAAAATGTTGCATCTATATGTATTTTGGGTTTTTTCCCTATCTTTTATTCTTTTAACTACTGGCAGATATTTAACACTTTTCTAGTGAAAAATAAATGTTGCTAACATGCTATGTATGGTGGTTTTTCCTTTTTTAAACTAAGATTCTGACTTTTGCATTTTTTGCTACGGGAGAGCTATGACTTAATCCTGTTTTCATACCTCTTCAGCCAGGTAGTTTGAGTACCAGAAACGGTAACATTAAGATGTGGAATCAAGGGCATCCTAACCTGATCTAAAATATACATATGAAACTAATTCTTTCTGCTGAAATCCTTTTCTAAGTTTTTAATATGTATCCTAAAAGTAAAGGCATTTGGTTGCTATCTTAAAAATGTATCTTACTTGCTGTATTTAAGAAAAAAGGGGAAAATCTCATGTCACTTATTTTATATGAAAGTATTGACACAACCGATTTCTTTATTCCTTGTCAAAATCCAAAGAATTTCTAAATCTCAGCTGAATGGTTTTACTCATAAGCGTATATAATTTCTCTAACAGAAAAAAATAATTAATTTTTAAAAACACTTTGGTAATTACCTTTTCAGAAATGCTGCATTGTAATTATTAATCTGATAACTGACACATCTTAAATTCTACCATTAGGATTTGACAGTATATAGTGAGGAGATCTAAAAACTCTTGAGTAACATACTTAATGGGACTGTTTAGTAGAGTGACAATAAATCAGGATGTCAGAATTGTAAACAATCTCCAAAATGATTACCATCTGTGACAGAACTATTCAGAAAACATTAAGGGATGTGAGTATGGTGTGATTTGGATGAGAAGCAGGGCAGCTTATGTGTTATAGCACAAGTTACCATTAAGATCATTCTGAGTTGTGCTTGAATGTTCATTAACACTTTAAGCCTCTAATCTTACCCTCATCCACAGTATTCTGTACATTGAAATCCGATTATTTTTTCTCCTCTTGAAGGCATTTGTTTGAAGAAAGTTAAATTCATTTGGACTTATATTTGAATTTCTCTTGACTGTTAACAGTTAAAGAGATTTTCCTATGATTTTACAAAAATTATTGTTAAATATTAGCTTTATGAAGCAATTTTTAGTTCAGTTCCAGTGAATCATATATTAACCGGTCATGTTTATTGACCCTGTATTAACAACTCAATTGTTTTATTAAAAAGCCATGTTATGTGAGACAACTTAACTAATAAGTGTGTTTGGTTCTAGAACATAACACACTGTACTTGAAATACATTTTGAAATCTAAAGCCTAGTCAATTGTGGCTGTGCTACAATCTCATTTATGAGGCATGTGTAGCTGTACTGTCCCAGGAGCAGACCAGGAAGCAGAATGTGACCTGGAGAATCAAAATCTGTCTTCCTTTAGAGGTGTAACATGCACTGACCCTATACCTGGTGCAACCTGTCTGCAATACAGCAGCACTGACCAGCATGTTGATGGGCCAGGGGCAGTGTTCTACCCACTCTCCATTCACATGCACCAGGAATATTTAGAGCCCTATAGAATCTGCTCTTTCCATGCGGCTACCCATGGTATGGTTGGTGCAAGGCAATAAGGGGGCACCTCCTCTGTTTGGGCATACAGGATAGTCCCTCAAATAGCAGTATGTTAGCTCAGGATATCCAATGTGGCTATCCATTGTCTATTATCTAGTACTTCTATTATCTTGTTAACAGAAGGAATTATAAATGCCAGTGATCGTAATACTGAAAACCACCCTTAGAATAAAATAAAATGATCATGGAACAATTATAGCTGTTCCGAAAGAATTGTTTTGAACAAAAGAATGCATCCTCTTTCTTCTAACCAGTTAGGAAACAAGCTTCATTGCTTGAGCAGATTCCTAGCAGACCACATCGCTCTGGCATTGGTGACAATAACATGCTAAACTTTTATAGCTGAGTTGTCATGTGACACAATTGTGCAGTGGTTTCAAGAATACTATAGTGGTGAGAAAATTGGCTCTTTTAAAGGATACAATTATTGTTTTTCATCTGTATCCAAAAATCTTCTCACTCTATTTTATTTCAACAGGAAATTCAATGCACAAATAATTTGTCAAGCTGTATTTTATAGGTGGTGTCTGCTAAGATGCATGTTAAAGTTGATGATATCTGAAAATAAGGTGTGACAAAGTAGTTACTTATATATGGAGCATGAATTGGACCAACATATAAATAATAATATGCAAGTTTGGGCTCCCTTTAAAGGTGTTCACAGTTTTAAATAAAAAGAAGTTGAGATTAACATTTTACTGTTAATTATTAATATAAAAGCTAGCCATTGAAAGTGAGCAGCTTGCTGATGTAATTAAACTCGTGTGATTATTCCAACCAGGTGACTTTCTCCTCCCCCCACCCTCCTTTCAGTGTTCCATCAATAATAATAGTTTTACTTAAAATGCACAGGGTGTCTAGGCTTAGTGCTGGCCCCCTGCACAGGTTTAATTTCATCCGTCAGTGAGTATCAGTCAATAGGGGAATCCAATTCCTATTTTATTTATGGTGTCACTCCTCAAAGTAGAATTCTTTATTTTTCTTGTGAATATACCTCTCCTCCCTTAATCTAGTTATATAGATGTTGCGTGATTTGTAAAATGTGTATTTGGGAAGTGTCCTAAATCTCATCTTGCTTATTACAATAAAAAGACAGTATTTAGAGATATAAGTAGTGATGCAATATTAACTTTATAAGACAATGTAAGTAATCTTGAAATCTAATTAAAAATAGACTTGCCAAAGTTCATACATTAAAGTGTCTTGTAAAATGATTTTATCGAAATCCTGAACTATCTAGAAGAAGCAACTCAATTGAGTTGTTTTCTATGAGAGTTAATGTCAAAGTAATACCATGTTTTAAGTGAGAAGTAATAGAGAAAATGTTATCAAAAGACTGTAATATATGGTGTAGATATTAACATCCTGATCTTGCAATGAGAACCATGCCAACAGACTAAATTGGGTGAAATATTTTTAAGAAGGTAGGTTACGTAGTGGTTGAAAACAATAGCATTGTTTTATCTTCAGAGCCCAAAATACAGCTAGAGTATAGATCATAAATGAAAAGTTTGTGTCTAGTCCTAGTAAATTTCATTTTCCTGATGACCTTCAAACCCTAGCTATTACCCCGGTGCAATAACACGACTCCATAGACATAAAGCAACAATTGAACGGGATGCTTCTCCATGCAATAATTGTCCTAAACGGCAGATAGAAGAATGGGTAATTTGCTGCAGAGGTGGTGGAACAGAAGGGAAGGCTGCTTCTGCCTGGCACTACTCTTTATGGGCAGTACTCTGCCTATGGCTGACCAGTCCTAGCACCTCTTGGGGCACAGGAATTGATCAAGAGCAGTCCTCCTAATAAGGGAAGGCTGTCAATGGCCAGCACATACTGCAGCAATACTGCTCTTTTAGCCCCATATAACTTATTCTTACATAACTTCCATAAACTCTCTTTATAAGTTAGTCCAGTGTTACCAAAGAATATTATTTCCTAGTAGAACACACACTAGGTAAACAGAACTTGCAAAGTAAAAAGTTGTTCCATACCTACAGAAAAACACATGATGCATAACATTGTGCAAAGGGTCTACATCTGCCTCTTTCCATTGTGTATGAGGAAATATCAACCTTCATTCACTTGCTATAACAGTGTAGAATTAACTGAGATTTTTTTAATTTATAGTGTTTTTAATATCAACTATTATCACTTTTCTTAGGCTACAGCTACATTGATGGTGGCAAATTCACTGCCATCAGATCGATTTCTCTGGATCGACTGAGCGGTCAGTGCAGACCCACTCAGTCGATCCAGAAATCGACGTACTAAGACCAGCTACACAAGTAGCATAGTGCTGCGTCAACGGGAACACTGTTCCCGTTGGCGCAGCACAGTGCAGTGCAGATAGAGTGCAGAAGAGAAGCTCAGCAGTTGACAGGAGTTATGCAAGTTTTTTGCGTACTTTGCGTAACTCCCGTCGACTGCCACCGAATCTCACAGGTAAGTGTAGACAGGGACTTAGTCTTTTTGGAGTGGATTGAATTTGTTTTTTACAGCGATTTCTTGAACTCTGAAATGGAATTGATGCTTGCAGAAAAAGTGAAGAGTGGACTGTTGCATTGTGGTGTCTATAAAAGCATTGCTTAGAGAGCAAATACGTAGATGAAAAGATGAAAGAACAAAGAAGAGCAATGTACTTGATGTACAAAGATTTTATGTATGTTGGTGAAGAAATTGTTTAACAACATTAGATTTATCTCACCGTTGGTGGCACTTTTTATTTTCATACTTTTTAATTAAAATGGTAAATAATTTTTCTCTTTAGACTTATTGAAGGTTTTCTTATTACCATTTAAAACCAAGTTTAATGGGTTTGCATAGCTGAGCAACATGCATCATAATAGGATAAATTAAGGTTTTATTAGGCTTTCTTCTGATAGTTTAATATAATAAAAATGTAATGAATAATAAGTAATATAAGGCCTTAATCCAGAGATGCTCTCCAAGTCAATGGTAGTTTAGGAAGATAAGCACCCTGCAAATTGAGGCTTATTGTGATTGCACAAAAGAAAGTACTTTAAATGCATACTGTAAAAGGCGGTACAATTCTTTGATGCTTGAAACATTTTGGCAAATGGTTTTTTTCTTCCTTTCTTATTTGTACTGTGATAGTACCTAGAGGGCCCAATCAGGGCCCATTTGTGCTCAGCATTGCACGCACGCACGCAGTGAGAAGAGGGATCCTGGCCTGAAGAGTTTATAGTCTAAGTAAAAGATGAACCCCGACCCAAGGATACAACAAACACTGGGAGCACAAGGTAACAGTGAAATTATTATGGGCACAGCACACCAGCTACCTAGCCGTTAGGCTACAAAACATTGCATATCACAGCAGTGGTGAGTTATAAGGAGGATAATGTAGTGGCTTTGCAGATTTTTGCAGGGAGCTCTTTCTGTGCATAAGGGGCAGAAGAGAGGCACTTGTTGGAACATTTGACTAATGGGCAATTAAGGCTAGCACTGCTGGTGGAGCAGAAGCAGGGATTAATGGTTGAATGTACCTAAAAAAGCAGGCAAAAGTAGCTGTAAACAGAGTGCCACAAGTGACAATGCAATGTAATAGTAATACTTTGTATTTCTGCTATATTTTCCAGCTGAAGATCTCCAAGTGTTTTAAAACACCAATTAAGGGTGAAAACATCCTTTAGATATGTAACTATTATATGTAAACTGCAGAATTGTTTCCTGTAAAACAAGATGAAGCTGTTTTGTTCTCCTAAATAATTTGATTCTATCATTTTCCTCCCATGTTTTCAATGGCATGTATTAATCAGAAATATAAGAGGCTTTTTTTTGGATTTTGCATTGTGTTGTCAACCAAACAGGAACCTAATTCTGTGGACATTTTTTTCAGTTTAAAACAATACTTTTCTATGTGTATAAGCTGAGCAGTATAAAAATCCAGACACAACAGTGCTCTTTCATCTATTCAAGCAAGGAATAATACATGTGGAGCAAAGGCTGTTTTTCTGAAGTAGATTTGCTACTTCACAGTTTTACTATGGTGAGCAATGGTAACTGAATTGTGTAGCCTGAAGGCTTTAGTAAATAAAAGCCTGTGTGGATTGGCTGGCACTGACATGTGGGAACAATTTTCTTAGTTTTCAGTTGCTGCAGGGAGGAATTACAATTGTGGTGCACAGTGAGCCATGAAAGTTGTGGTCTTATACTTGAGAAGAAACTGAGCTAAATTACTACTGTGCATAATAACACCTAGATTAAAAAAAATAGTTTGTTAAAGCAGCCTTTTTTTAATAGACTGAATGGAGAAATTTCTGAA
Source organism: Emydura macquarii macquarii (assembly GCF_026122565.2). NCBI lineage: Eukaryota > Metazoa > Chordata > Testudines > Chelidae > Emydura > Emydura macquarii. The sequence goes on along the minus strand of NW_027131105.1, from coordinate 11,113,040 downwards.
TTGAATTAATATCTTTAATTAAAAATGCAAAATACAAAACTCTTCAAAGTTTTGTTTTTCTGGAAGAAAATAATTTACTATGGTAATTTCAGAATTATTTAATCTCTTTGAATAATTGGTCTATTTATACTTTTAGTCATTGAGGCGGCTGACATGCTAGGAAACAGAGCTGACTCAATATTGTGTCTGTTAGCCATCTTAGTTATTACTTCCTCCCCAGTGTGTAAGTTCTCTTCCTTTCTTTTTCTGTGATCTTTAATTTATTGTAATATAATTTAAATCTTAGTCCTTGAAACAAATCAGTTGAAAGGGATGTTTCCTGTATAATGTCATGTACATGTTCTCTGTATATAGGTATTCTCTCATTTTGAATTGCACATTATATTCTGTCTGTCAAACTATTTCTATTTCTGTATATTGAATTTTTTAAAATGTAATAGCTACAAAAATGGCATTTGCTATGCAGCATTATGTAAAATAAATTTGCACAAATGCCAGGGTTACTATCTGTCACATGGAAAATAAGATTAAAAAAGAGTCTTTTTATCCCGCCACCTCACCTATGTATTGAACACCCTCCCAGATCTGTTCACCAAACAATTTCCCTCACCTACTTCAAAAATTTTCCAAACACCCACTTAGCCATCATACTTATGAGGTATGTACTTGTGCGGTAGGAGGAGACAAGAAGGGAGGGGAAAATTAATGGAATCCTCAAGACTTTTGGAGTGGAATCCTCAATGTGTTCACTAATGTTATTTGATTTCACTTTTATTATCCTTTGTTTTTAAACGTCATTTTTTTTTAACTTTGTTACTCTGTCCATTTCACCAGCGCTTTTGTTAATTGGTCCGCACTTATCATGTTGAATTGATACTGTGTTTTCAAGACAGATCTGTATCTTACATGTTTTGAGAGGCATGTGGCACCTAACAATTAAAAAATAATCATGGACATATTTAGGTTTACAGTACGAGTCCCTTTTCATTGTTAAACATGTAAGCAATAACAAACTACAAAGTGTAGAGTATTTAAAAAAGAGAATAAAATCAATAGTTGTAAAAATGTAAGTTGTGTTCTTCTTTGAGTGCTTGCTCATGTCCATTCCATTGTAGGTGTGTGCATGCCTTCATGCACGGTTACCGGAACATTTTTCCTTTTAGCAGTACCCCTAGGGCCGGCTTTGGTGCCCCCTGGAGCCCTGCACACAAGCTGTGGTATATGAGGCGCTGCCGGCCCTATGCCCCCTCAGTTCCTTCTTTCCTCTTGTGACGGTTGCTTGAATTGTTTTGGCTAGCATCGCAATGCTCAATCCCTTTTGTTCTCCCTTAATCATTTGTTCTTTGTCTTAGAAAGGTAGATTAGACCTTAAGTGTTCTTAATAGTGGTAGTTAGTCACTTAGGATAGTCCTGGCTGGGACTTTGCCGGAAGTGGGGCATGCCCTGGACACACCGTGTGCCTCCTGTGGAAAGGGCCTTTCTGCTTAGCAACCCCCATGATAGCTGCCAAAAGTGCCTGGAGGAAGCTCATCATAAGGACAAATGCAAAATTTGTAAGGCTTTCAGACCTTGAACCCAAAAAGACAGAGAGATGGGAGTGGGAGGCCGCCTTTGTACCTGCCGGCGCCATCGACACCAGAGGCATTTCAGGTGACACGGACCTTGTTGGCCTTGCCCCCGCTGCCCCCGCCTTGACCTCTGCCTTGAGAGAAGGGGCTTGTGTTGCAGGGGAAGCCTGCATTGGTACCCCCTGGTTATCTCAGGTGATCTCCGGAGCAGGGAGGGAGATCTCCAACAACCCAGTCACCCCAGGTGGAGGGATCAACACGGCACTGCTCACCCAGAATTCGGCGGGCAGAGCCATGGCCTCCGCCATCTGCATGTGTAGGTGTTCATGGCTGCAATCCTTGGGGCTGTCCAAGGAAGTCCAACAGTCCATCCAGGACCTCCCCTTCGATGGGTCAGCTTTGTTTTCGGATCAGATGATGGGAAGTTGCAAGGTCTGAAAGACTCAAGGGCCCACGCTCTGCTTCTTGGGTCTTTATATCCCCAGACCTCTAGACGCCAGTTCCTTCCTCAGGGCCAGCAACAACAGAGGTACCAGCCACAGCGGTTCACACCCTACAGACAGAGAGACAGAAATAGGGTGTCTAGGAGATGTCAGCCAACACTAGGGTCCTCCTCGGCTCCCCAGCAAGGGTCGTCTAGGTGATCCAGTAATCAAAGGAGGTCATTTTGAAGGTGTGCCTAAGGGCGGCATTCCAGCCTGTTCCCTGGATCCCTTCCGTCCCTTCTTGAACTGCCTAGCTCCCTTCCTGTCCGAATGGGCCAAGGTCACTTCGGATCGCTGGGTCCTTGTCATGGTTTTGGCAGGCTATGCCCTCCAGTTTGCTTCTACCCCTCCCAACAACCCTCTCTCCCCGTCCTTCTTCAGGGACACCTCTCACAAGCAACTCCGCGTAGAGATCCTTCTCAGCCTGAGAGCCGTAGAGGGGGTTCCACTGGACATGAAGTGAAAGGGGTTTTACTTGAGGTACTTCCTCATCCTCAAAGCGAAAGGGGGTCTAAGACCTATAGTAGATCCGCGTCATCTCAACAAATATCTCAAGAGGCTAAAATTTTGCATGGTCTCCCTGCCTCCATCATCCCCTCCCTGGATCCGGGAGACTGGTATGCCGCCCTTGACCTAAAGGATGCTTACTTCCACATTTCTATCTTCCCCAGCCACAGGCATTTCCTCTGTTTTGTGGTAACTGGCTCCCATTACCAGTTTGCAGTGTTGCCCTTTGGCCTTTCCTTGGCTCCGAGGGTGTTTACAAAATGTATGGCAGTGGTGGCGGTGCACCTGACGCGCGAAGGGGTCCAAATTTTCTCTTACCTGGATGACTGGCTGATCAGGAGCACATCCAGAGCAGTGTAGATCTGACATGCGCCACCTGCTGCTGGCTGGGCCTGCTAATAAACGAGCAAAAGCCCAAATTAACCCCAGTGCAGGGGATAGAGTTCATCGGAGTGGTCCTTGACCCATCCAAAGCCAGAGCTTTCCTACCCCAGCCACGCTTCAAGGCGATGTCTGCCATCATTGCTCGTTTGCACCTCTGCCCGAGGACAACAGTCAGGCACTGTCTGCAGTTGTTAGGACACATGGCGGCCTGCACTTATGTGGTGAGGTTGGCTCGCCTAAAACTCAGACCACTTCAGTCATGGCTGGCCTCAGTTTATGCCCCGAGCAGACATTCCCTCGACCGGGTGGTCACAGTCGTCTCCTCCTTCCCCCTCTCCCCCCCTCCCCCACCCCCGATCCTGGCCACACTAGACTGGTGGCAGAGCCCCTGGACAGTATTGAAATGTCTGCAGTTCAAAGAGTTAGTCCCCTTGGTCACCCTGATATTGGACGCCTCAGACTTAGGGTCGAGGGCCCATATTAGTGCCAAACTTGGCACACAAGGGGTCTGGTCAAGGGAGGAGAGCCACATGCACATCAACGTGAGAGAGTTACGGGCTATTCAACTAGCACGTGGCATGTTCCTCCACTTTTTATTGCGGGTAAGGTGGTGCAGGTACCGACAGACAATACAGCGGCCATGTATTATATCAACAGGCGGGGGGAGCCTATTCTTCAGCCTGCTGCAAGGAAGCCATTTGTCTGTGGGACCTGGTGGTGAGGCAGTTTTCACATAACCTCTTATCTCCCAGGAGTGAGGAATGACGAGGCAGACCACCTCAGCAGGTCGTTCTTACCCTGCCACATCTGGTTGCTGCATTCAGATGTGGTCTTTTTGATTTTACGATGGTTGGGTTCTCCCCAGGTGGACCTGTTCACATCAGTATGGAACAAGAAATGCCTGCAGTTCTGCTCCCTCTGTGATCCGAAGGCCGGGTTGCTCTCCGCCGCCTTCCTTCTGCAGTGGTTCGGGGAGCTTCATGTACGCGTTTCTGCCCATTCCTCTCCTTCACAAAGTCCTGCTGAAAATCAAGAGGGACAAGGCAGACATTATCTTAATTGTATCAGCCTGGCCACGCCAGCACTAGTTCAGCATGCTGCTGGACCTATCTATCGCCTCCCTGCAGGAGCTTCCAACATGGCATGATCTCCTGAGCCAGGATCATGGTTGCTTGCTATATCCGGACCTGGACCCCCTATACCTCATGGTGTGGAGGCCCCATGGCTGAGCACAGACGAGCGAGCCTGTTCAGTGCAAGTCCAACAAATCCTGCTATGTAGCAGGTCATGCATCGGGCTAAATGGAAGCAATTTACCTGTTGGGCAGAATCCCTGGGGATTTTGCCTGGGTTGTCGCTAATACAGGCGATCCTGGAGTACTTGTTGCAATTAAAACTCCAGGAGTTAGCCATGGCTTCTCTAAAGGTCCACCTAGCGGCTATATTGGCATTCCATTAGCCGTTAGAGGGGAGATCAGTTTTCTCCTACCCTATGACAATTAAGTTCCTGAAAGGGGTGGAGAGGCTCTATCCGTAGATCCGTGACCCGGTGCTTCCCTGGGATCTCAACCTGGTCCTTTTGTGGCTCATGGGCTTCGAGCCCATGGTTACATGCCATTTACTGCTGTTGTCATGGAAGTTGGCCTTTCTGGTGGCCATTACCTTGGCAAGGTAGGTCTCTGAGATTAGGGCGCTGACCTTGGAGTCTCCTTCTACTGTGTTCTATAAAGACAAAGTTCAGTTGCAGCCGCACCCAGCCTTCCTTCCAAAGGTAGTTTTCCAATTTCATTATAACCAAGACATTTTTCTTCCCGTGTTTTTTCCCAAACCGCATGGTTCAGAGGATGAGAGGAGGTAGCACACGCTAGATGTTAGACGGGTGTTGGCATTCTACATCGAGCGCACGAGACCGTTCTGGAGATCTACACAACTCTTCATTGTGGTGGCTGATGGGATGAAAGGTTTACCTGTTTCCACCCAGTGCATCTCATCATGTTTAAATTCCTGCATCAAGTTCTGCTATGAGCAGGTGAAGGTGCTGCTTCCGTGGATAATTACACCCCACTTAACCAGAGATCAAGCTTTGTCTATAGCCTTACTAGCAGGAGTGCCTGAGCAAGACATCTGCAGGGCTGCCACCTGGTCATCTGTACATACCTTCACTTCCCACTATGCCATTGTCCAGCAGGCATGGGATGATGCGGGCTTCAGCAGAGCGGTGCTGCAGGCAGCTCATCCGTAATTCCGGCCCACCTCCAAGGTATAGCTTATGAGTCACCTACAATGGAATGGACATGAGCAAACACTCGAAGAAGAAAAGACGGTTACTTACCTTGTAACTATTGTTCTTTGAGATGTGTTGCTCCTATCCATTCCATGACCCACACCCACCCCCGCTGCCAAAGTTGGCGGCAAGAAGGAACTGAGGGGGCATAGGGCAGCAGCGCCTCATATACCGCAGCATGTGCGCGGGACTCCAAGGGGCGCCGAAGGCGACCCTACAGGTACCACTAAAGGGAAAAAAATTCTGGTAATCATGCACAAAGGCGTGTGCACACCTACAATGGAATGGACATGAGCAACACATCTCGAAGAACAACAGTTACTAGGTAAGTAAACGTCTTTTCTCGAAGTCTTGATAATTGATGAGCGAATAATGACTGGAGTAATGGAAGCATGTCCCCTGAAATGATGGTCAAAGCATGAAGGGCCATATGAATGTTTAGCATATCTGGCATGTAAATATCTTGCAACACTGGATACAACAGTGCCATGTGAACTCCTGTTCTCACTTTCAGGTGACATTGTAAATTATCTCCTGTAAATTTAAACAAATTTGTTTGTCCTAGCGATTGGCTGAACACAGAAGAGGACTTGTAGGCTCTAAAGTTTTACATTGCTTTATTTTTGAGTGCAGTTATGTAAAAAAAATCCAACATTTGTAATTTGCACTTTCATGATAATGAGATTTAACTATAGTACTTGTATGAGGTGAATTAAAAATTATATTTCTTTTGTTTATCTTTTTTACAGTGCAAATATTTGTAATAAAAATATAAAGTGAGCACTGTACGCTTTGCATTCTGTGTTGTAATTGAAATCAATATATTTGAAAATTTAGAAAACACCCGAAATATTGAAATAAATGGTAGTCTATTATTGTTTAACAGTGTGATTAAAACTGCGATTAATCGCAATTATTTTTTTAATCTCGCAATTAATTGCGATTAATTTTTTTAATAGTTTGGCAGCTTTATAAATTACCTCTTGATTTGGCAGTGGTGTGACCGCTTCTTGAATACTGTGTCCAGTTCTGGTGTTCACAATTCAAGAAAGATGTTAAGTTGTAGAGGGTTTGGAGAAGAGCCACAAGAATGATAAAATGACTGGAAAACATGCCCTATAGTCAGTGATGTAGTGCTAAATTTTACAGAGCCAGAGCCCTGCCCATCCACAAACTAACCACCTGCCCTTCTTCACATCTGCCCCACGTGCTCTATTCTACTCACTTCTTGGACACTTCCTAGCCACAGCATCTCCCAGTGCAACTGATCAACAGATGCTTTGTGGAAGAGCACAAGTCTTGGAGGGAGCCACTGGGAGAGGGGCAGGAAAAGGGGGAAATTTTGAAGAACCAGAATGTTGCTCCATCTTGTCTTTCAGGTGCTGTAGTGATACTCCAGACAGTTCCAGCAGCACTTCACCACTACTTATAGTGAAAGACTAAAGGAGATCAATCTATTTATCTTAACAAAGAGATGATTAAGGAGTAAGCTTGATCACAATCTACAAGTAGTTGCATGAGGAACAGAAAAAATGATAATAGAGGGCTCTTGAACCTAGCAGATACAGGTGTAACAAGATCCAATGGCTGGAATTTGAGGCAAGACAAATTCACATTAGAAATAAGGTATACATTTTTATCAGTGAGTGTAATTAATCATTGGGACAACCTACCCAGGATTGTGGGTTCTTCATCACTGAAAAATTAAAAATCAAGATGTTTTCTACAAGATATGCTCTAGTTCAAGCAGAAATTAATTTGCTAAAGTCCTATGACCTGTGTTATACAGCAGGTGAGACTAGATGGCCACAATGATCCCTTCTTGCATATAATTTATTAAAATTATGTGGTAATAATGGGTTAAAAAGGCATTTTGAATTCTGAGAATATTTCATGTTAAAATTTTTTTTTAAAGTTGGCATTTCATGACTTTTTTGGATTTGAGTTTACACTCTTAATGTTCTTTTAACATATTTCTTAAAATACACAATTTCCTACATTTTAAAAAAAGCAAACTCAAAACCCAGAAATTCTGTCATATGGAATCATATTGATTCCAACATTGGCCATCAGTACAGTTGGAACCTTTAGATGTTCAAAACATACTACTACTACTTCTACTTTAGCTAATGGAGTAAGAGATAGCACAAGTTAGCTATTAACCTCTGTGTGGACCAGCCACTAGAGGAGGATGAAAAATAAACTTTACCAATAGTTTTACAGCTGTTTGCTTAACAACCATACAATGTTGGGACTCTCAAATCCTGGATTCTGTTACAAGTTCTGGAGAGGAGTGTTCTCTATTGGATACAGAGCCTCATGCTGCTGTCTCTCTGAAGCTTATCTCCTTCTGCGTCTTTCCCTAGTACGGTGGTTCCCAAACTTTTTAGTAAGGTAATCCACTAACTGCATTTTGTCTTTTTCTGTGACCCACCCCAAGTCCAAGTTTGTGTGGGGGAAAGGCAAAATTCACAGGTCAAGGTCGTCGTCCTCGCCAAGGGGGCACCAACCCCCCGGAGCAGCACTCTTCAACCCAGCACTGCAACCCTAATCCGGGCTAAGTGCAGCACGGAAGCCCTAAGGGTCATGGTTGGGAGAGTAAGCCTCTATCCCACACTCACCAATTAGTGGCAGCTTCTGTACCAGGGGTGTGGGCCTGGTTCTCTGCTCCAAACTTTGCACTGGGCCAAATGAGTAGCATGTGACCTGTTGCATGGGGTTGCAGTATTCATCAGGTGTGGAAACTCAGCTTGTAGTAGACACCTGGCAAGGAAATTCTGAGCCTGAATAGTTAACATTTGATAAAGTTATCAACTTTAAACTGAAACAACTGACAACAGGATCTTACCATGAAGAGGCCAGATTTGCAAAAGTGCTTCCCGCCCAGTAGCAAATCTAGTCCAATTTTGAACTTGTAGAGGCAGTTCACTTTAGAACTTGTAGAGGCAGATTTTCAGGTTATGGCTTTTTTTGGTCCAAAATGCATAAAATGCAGCTAACTTTTGAGTGTTTTAACTCTGCAACCTTTAATATTCTAGTAACTTGGTTTGTGTAATTTCCTAGTTTTTTTCCAAAAGCTAACTGAAAAAACAGAAATTCCATCATATTGACACCCACATAGTTCATCAGCAGACTTCAAACCTTTCTATTGCACAGACCTTTGCCACTTGAGCTAATGGAGTAATTGGTAACAGCGGTAGTAATGGGTTATTAATCCCTATGTATGTTGACCAAGCATTATAAAGGAATGGGAAACTTTGCCAGAGGGTTTCACAGATATTTGCTGACTGCTGAGGAATGGTGAGATGGAATAATCTGCATTCCAGATTCTGGTAGAGAGTATGTTCTGCCCTTTCCCCTCCTTCTCTGTCCACATCTTCTCTATTCCCCACACTGGCTCCTCGTTCCAATGCTGTTCTCTTCAAAAAGCAAGTTCTAGGCTTGCTCCTCTGAACTCCCAGTATTCCACCCAAGCTGCAGTCTCTTTGCTCAGCCATTCCCAGTTTCATCACCCACTTACTTACAGCTCCTTGTCCAAAGCTTCTTGCTCAGTCAAATCTAGTTCCTCAGTCTCAGTTCCTCATCTCATTTGTCTGTCCTCTGCCAACATTCCCTGTCCCCACTGTCTCCCAGTCCCAATTTCCCTCCCCAGCCTCCTCATTCAATCTGTGTCACATCCTGCCCCAACCCCTCATCTCCTTGCCCAGCTAGTTCCAGTTCTCCCCTTACAAACCAATTCCCAAATCTGTATCCTCTCACCCCCTCACCTCCTTTCCCCCAAGCCAGCGCTTAAAGTAGTCTGAAAAGAAAGGGGGGGGGGGAGGCAGTGTATCCTAACCCCAGCCACAGTAAATTTTCCATGTACTTCATACAGACAATTCACAAATTATTTTATATATTTCATAAACATTCAATTTTTAGCTCATGAAGCTATTTAGACTTCTTTTTAAATAAGGCAACAGGTCTCATACAAATTATTAAAATAAAGCCTGTGAGTTTGGTGGCTAGGCATCTGGTTGTCATTCTACAGATACAGTGATATTCAGTGGGGTTAGGGGGTCTCTGATAATACAAGGCTTGGGGTATAGTGATTCATTGGATTAGGGCATCTCTTGGGATGGGGGTACAGTGAGACTCAGTAGGATTGGGAAAGGTATCTCTGGAGATTGGGAGCTGAGAGTACAGAGAGATTCAGTGGGGTTGGTCTCTCTTGGGACAAGGGTGCAAAGAGATTCACTAGAATTGCAGGGGGGCTCTGAAATTTGGAGGTTCTCTCTGGGGATGGTGATGCAGTCAGATTCTGTGGGGTTGGGGTGGGATTGTAGATTGGAGCCAGGGACTCAGCTCCCCACACTGCTCCTTAGGTTGATGGAAGTGCTCCTGGTGAGAGCGCATTCTATGACCCAAAGAGGGCAGTGTGGATATCAGCCACTGCTATAATTACAGTAATTACAAAAAAACCCAAAACTTATTTTTTAAGTGTAGACAAGGCCTTCTTACACTCTTCAAGTCTTAAAACACAAGTACACTTTCACAATTACAAAATAAAATAGGGTTCACAGTATTGCAGCTGGGCTCTCATTTTGCTTCATTCTTTTATCTCACTGACTGATTGGTGACACCCCACCCCTTATATGTCTGCGAGGGCATGGCTGACAATATTCTAGGAAGTGCAAGGAAACTGTACTTCTCAGAAAGTCTGGAAGGTTCCATGAGATTCTACAAAGGTCCAGAACATTCTTGGAGGTTAGTGAAAAATAAATCCACATACGTAATACCTGAAACATTTTACTTCAAATATTCTATTTTCCCTTTTGTCGCTAACAGCAAAAATGGCACCCCAGGCGATCACCTGGGTCGCTTTCCCCTAAATCCGGCCCTGTCCACTCCTGGCGCAGCCTGCAAAGTTCTCAAGACCCTGGACTGGAGCATGCACAGTGTAGACAGAATGTTCAGGAGAATTCAGCTGTTAAAATCTGAGATGTCTTTACTGTGCATGTTTGAACTGTGTTTTTTAAAGGCTTATATTTGGGTGGATTTTCACTGGGATTGCAAAAGTCAGAAAGGTGACTCTCTGCCAAATTTTGTGTCCATGCTCAAAGCATGGGGATGCTAGAGCTTTTCAAATAAAAGGTCTCCAGAAGTTTTTATGTTGGCAAAACAATGCATTTTCCTCTTGCTCTGTTCTCTGAAATTACTGAAACATTTGGCTGAAATTTTCCAAAAAGATTCAGCCTGAGGCAGGCATGCAGCATGGAAAATTCAGCCCAAACAGTTTGTGTGGCAAACTTTTATAAGCACTTGAAAACTGGGTCATATTAATAGGAAAGTTAATATGAGGTAGTGGATGTTGTATAGGCAACTTTGATTCTGGTATTGTCTGACTTCTGAGTGCTTAACTTTGCCATCCTAATAATGTGCTTTTAATGTAGCTTTTCCTGTGTGTAATAGTACTTACATGCACCTAGAATTATCATTGCCTGTACTGAATGTCCCCTCTGTTCTGAGCTGTGAATTTAAAGGACTTTGCACTAACAAGGTGTGTATTCAGATACTGTTACTAGAGTTGGCTAAAAGCAGGTTGAACCTCTTGCCCAAATGTTGGGAATTGAGATGATTGTTTTCTTTCTCATGCCCCTTTCTGCTTCTGTCTCTCAAATTCTTATCTCAGTATCCAGAGAGCACAACAGCATCTGTAAATACTACTGTCTTTTTCCTGCTGCCCTACACTGAGATCAGGCACAGTATCACTGGCAGGGTGGGAGAGTTGGAGTAGCTTGTAAACAAATCGGTTTTGGGTACGGTTGAATATGGTTATTTTTTTTTCTTTTAAGTAGCTGCAAACTGCTGTAGTTCTAAGAAAATATTTGCAAATCCTTTTTATTACATGAAGCACTTGTGCACTGTCTTTTCTTTGCTGACTTGTACCAGTTATAAATACTATCAGGACAGCTTTAAATACAAGTTAGTAGTTGATTTTAGGTACTATTCATAACTCCTGTGGCTGATTTCCTGTAATACCCACTATAGTTAAAGTTGAAAGAGTTTCCATTATATCCCCTCAGTTTTACACATGCATACATTTCTGAATAATTAATCTTCAGAGCTGGTATTTTCCATGTACTGCCTGAAAATGAATGTAAAGTAAAACTCTTTTTGGATATAAGAAAGGCAAGGGGAGGGAGGAAGCTTTTCCCATTGTAAAATAATGTGTAAAGTTTTGAAACAGCAAAATAGGGTGACGTCTGAAGCCTGGAATGGTAATAGTCCTAACTAAAAGCACTAATCTCAGTAATCTTTGGTGTAAGGGGAAAAATTAATAAAGTGACACAAAAATAATTTCTGAGCATGTTTAGCAGAATCTATGAAGATTTTAAACAGCCCTCTCACTTCTTTGTGACATTACAATAAATGTCCTCATCCAGTTTGAGGCATAAACCAAGACTGTTGTTGCTCCCTTTGGTCAGAGAGCTATGGCAGGAGAGGGGTTGTTCCTGGGATTATTTGCCTGAAGGAGACCATATAAGTCCTCCGTACTAAAATCTTACACACATGGTAAAGACATTTAAAAATAAAAACAATCCTTATGAGGCAGTGAAGGAAATTGGAAGTGAGAAAAAGATTCTGTAGTTTTAGCATAACACCTCCAGATTTTGTTGCTTCTACTATACAGCACAGCTCAGGCTTATAAAACCTATTTTGAAAACTTAAACAGGGCTAACATAATGCAAAGATATTTTGCTGGTCTTCTGCATGGGGTGAATTTAACATACAATATATGTGTATTTCTATGTATTTGCTTCTATGTGTGTGATTCGTTTTGAATATTGACTGTTAAATTACTGTGTACCCGAGGAGTGGAAAAATAACTGAAACTAGATTAGAGTACATCAAGACAACTTGCATTACCATGATGCTAAAAATGTCTTAATTTCTTCTCAAATTATTATATTGCCCTCATCACTGTAGCATCTAATTTATTTTAATTTTAATACAACATTTTAAAAAAATTATTTATTCCATTTTTATCCGCATTTTAAAATGGGAAAACTTCACTCTCCAGTATTCATGGACACTGATGTGTAGTAAAAAGTTACTGTACTGTGAGTCCTTCCTATATTTCTAATGTCAAATGTATTACAGGAGAGCCACAGACTAATTTTGATCTAATTTTTTATTTATCAAATAAATAACAATTGAATAAGCTGACAAAAAAATACTCAACTTCTGTTAACCTGTATATAAAGGCATGGTTTTATCCTTAAATGCCCGGATGTTATTGCGAAGTTGCCAGGAATTGGCAAAAACATTATCACCTTTATTTTTGTACCTTAGGATGTTTATAAATTTTTTTATAAAGCTGTGGTGAATAAAATAGTATGTATTTTATACTGCTTGTAAGTTTATGCTTGGAACTGGAGGGAAGCAGTTAACAGCAGTTTTCCTAACCATAACTATAAACATAGTTAAGGTTAGGTTGCCAAGTGCTAGGCCGCAAATAAAGACAGATGTGTGGTCAAGTCGGCCTCAGCTTTTATTAAATAACCAACTGAACCAAATAAGCTAACCCTAAATCAGGCAGGAAATCCTTGCCAGACTTGACTCAGATTCACATACATTGGTAATGTATGCTGCTGCCCGACTCTGCAGATGCCTTGGTCTTAGTGCACTGTGCCTTGGCATGAGTCAAAGACCAAGGCCCACATTAACCTGTGTTGATTCCAGTCACAATGGTAACCTATGACTTAGGGTTTACCAGGCCCTTTGAAGCCCCCTGCTGGAGGCCTTGAGGTCCTACCACACCCTGCCCCAGGAAAGGATCAGTGAAAATGGGTCCTTCGGGCCTGTCTAGAAAGGCTGCAGGGGAGCAACCAATGAAAGCTCAACAGGCTCAGTTAAAAGGAGCTGCATGGCCTGAGCAGTTCAGTTGCTGGGTGGGACCAGAAGGGTGAAGGAGTAAAAGACTGTGAAATTCCATAGGTAAAGAGACTAGGGGAGAAATCCTGTTTAAGCAAGGGAGAGGACTGGGAAGCTTTCCAGGCACAGAGGCCTAGAAGAGAGAGAGAGAGTCCTCATTAAAAAGGGGTCAGAAACTGTTATAAGCTCTCCAGGCAAAGAGGCCTGAGAGAAGAACCTCAGAAATCAGGACAGAGAAACTTTCCAGGCAAGGAGGCCTGGGAGAATCAAAGGAGGTGATGGGACGGAGAGGGAAGCAGCCTAGGGAATACAGCAGCAGCAACTGTTTTAAAAAAAAAAAAAAAAAAAAGGGGGGGGGGGGGGAGGGGCAGCAAGTGGCTGCTAGTGGGCCTGAGTCCCTCCATTGGCCACTGGGTAAGTGATCTAAGTCCCAAGAAGGGAATAAGACTCAGTACTAGAAGACCGAGAAAGGGTTAGAATTTAAACAGGCCTAGAGACAGGGCTGAAGGACCCTGCGGAGGGGTAAACATTTATTGGCCTGTGTTAACATGGAAGGGGAATCTTTCATGCGTTTGACTGTGTGTGACTTGGCTGGAGGGCTGAGCCACTGAAGAGCTTCCTGACCAGGGCAACTGCTGACAGGAGATACTCAGGAGAGGTGAGCACACCCCATCACATTTGGCAATGGCCTCGTTTAGTATTCTAGGTGTTCCTTCTGTTACAAATGGCAACGCAGGTCTTCACACAAATATTGAGAGGATGGGTCACGTGATTCAGACTCTTCCAGGGAGAAGAGCAGTGCATTCACAAATTGGTTAAAATACACAAGAATATTTTTTTATCACAGATTTTTAGATGGCAGCTTTTCCATAACTGAAATCTCCCCTTATTCCTCCTCCCCCTAATTATGAGATTAAGTAGCGTTTTAGGTGTGGCCAGAGTGGACTAAAATTGTGGGAGGAAGGTTTGGGCAAATATCTGCAACAAAATTAAAAATTCAGTATAGCAATTGCTGTGTTGTAAGGATAGCATGTATCAGAGTCCACTACCTCATGAATGTCTTGTTTATTGTAATAATTAATAAATACTACTTCAGCAACCAGAGGCTTTCTGATGAATTAATGTTAACTTCTTGCTATCCTTGTGCTATATTACCATTTCTATTTGAAAACTGAGAAACTGAAGTACAAAGTGGTTGTTTGACTTACCTAAGGGTCACACAGGAAGTCTGCAGTAGAGCTGGGACCAGAATCTGACCTGATTTTCAGACCTGCAGCATAACCATTCTAGACCCACCTTCTTTCATAGGTGGTACATTTTTGCCCACTTCTGCTATATGCAAAGTAAACAAAATGTTGCTATGCTGTACCTGTTATCATCACATGGGTCAAATGTAACCAAATAGGATCTGAAAAGGATGTCTTTCATCATGCCATCTTTGTTGGTTGTCCTTTCTGTATGTACTATCCATTGGTATCCATTGCACTATATATAGAATAACATTCATTTCTTCTAGGGGAGGAATGTGCTAATGATTCTGGTGTCAACCTGGCCAATATGAGGGGAGATTCACTCTTGGAGCAAGCAGGCAGTGATTCTACCACTGCCTTACCTTGCAGAATATGCCAGTGGAGGGCAGCTTTATGTTCTCCCAGGGGCTTCGTAGAAGCATCGAAAGCGGAGGCTGCTGAGGGACTGTGCTAGCTCAATGTTGTTTTCTAGCTGCTGTGGATAACTACTTCTAGAAAGTGCCACCTGTTTTTAGCCTGTTCTGGCCCACCACATGCTTCCTTTGTGTACTTTCTGCCACTAAGGCCATGTACCAGGGTATATATTAGTTTATACCACTGTAGTCTCTCAACTAAATGTAGCCTTTAGCCTCTTTTGATTTTAGTGTTAGTAGTTTGGTTTTCATGATGATTTTAATATATTCAGTCCCTCTTTGTAGTAAAGGTGTGATACTTTTTTATTTCCTGAACACAGTAATATGATGTGGGTCACAGTTGAAAAGGATTTACATGACAGGGTAAATATCCTCTTGTTCCAGTAATACAGTTAATTACTTCCTCCTCTTCTCTTTTTAAAATCAGATACAAATAAAACATCAGTAAACAATAACAAGCACAAATGAATACAGCCAACTAATACAACACACAAATAGTAATGGCTAAGATAGAAGTCAGGGTACAGTATGAACCCCTTGACAAATGAGATTACTCATTAATTGTGAGCCCTTATCTATTATTAATTCAACTCAAATTGCCTGGCGAACAGACTTCAATTTACAATGTGTTAGTATATTGTTACCTGATGTGCTATTCAACAGCTCAGTTTTATAAAAACTGAGTAATAGTCTACTAATAAAAAGGGAATCATTCCTGTCTAAGTCAAACAGATCTTTGTGAATCCTGGACCAAGAGCAAGCAGAAAAATTATTTCAATGATTAATATCTTGCCCATCTTTCCCTTGAGATTGTGGTCAGAAAAACACCAAAAGAGTGCAGCTCATTGGCCATCTGCCCTACTCTCTGCTGGGTACCTCTCTCGACCACATGCATCTGGTCCATATTTCCCCCCTTGCTCAGCTGTACCTCTAGAAGCAGTTGAAGAAAGCTGAAGCTTAGAGATTGGAGGCCCAGTTTGCTTGGTAGTGGCTTGCTTCACAGTCCTGGAACATTGCTAGACCAGCAGTTTCCCAGGGTATTTTTCAGAATGTGGCCCTGATCAAACCAGGATTATGGGCAGGCATGTTAGTAGCTTCACCTCTTTGCTCCTCCCTATTGCTAATCAGAAGAATCTGTGTGGTGGGTGAGCGGAAGCATTCCTAGATAGTACAAAAATATCTGTGTGCTCTTCTTGGAGCAGAGGAAAAACACTCTGGATGGACAGTTGCACAAAGAGAACGTGAAAATAAGCCAGATAAATGGCTACTGGCCACTCTATTACATGGCTTCAGACCCTGAGCTGTAAAGTACAGGGGGACACAAGTCTGGCAGATTCTTCACTCCCCACTACTGTTCTCCAATCTCTTCTGGCTTGTCTAGCTGCTGCACTCACCCGCTTAGTCTAAAGAAGGAATGCCTCCAGTTTTAAAAGCTAGATTATTTGGTTTTAAAATACAGTTAAGTGTTTAAAATTAAAACAAATAATAATTTAAAGTTTCAAATGTAGTAGATGAGAAGGAATCAGGATGGCAGCTGTGATGTGACACACTGATAATTCAAGAAAATATAAATTCAAAACACATTTTTTGACCCCAATAATACATTCCAGACTGTGCTTTATGGGATAATAATGGTATATCTCAAGTGCTAAAAGGTTACTCTGTCTTTGACTTGATGCTTCACAAAACATTTAAGGTGTACCATTATTATAGTTTAATGATAAATCCTAGGATGAGTTATTGTTACTGTCTACCTAATTTCTTTCTTGAATATGACATAGAAGTTTGATTTATATTGTAAACTACTATAAAAAATCTATTACTTTTCTTTTCTTTTCTTAGTTACATAAGTTACATACAAACTCTAGTCACTGTGGCAAAGCTTTAAAAATGAGTGTGAGGGCATTTTTATACAAGTGATGAGAACCTCCTGGACATGATTGACTTAAATTAGCTTGATTGCTTTTATCAACTACAGCTGCACTATTTAGCATAAAAATGCAAAACATCTAAAAATCATTTGCCTCGCAGCACATAGAAAGATGTTTTTGGTTAGTTTTAAGACGTTTCAAATGTTTCTTCTACACATATTCTCTGAGAATGGATCCAGAACATATCTAGTTACAGAGAATTAGTATAGATATTGTAAACTTTGAGAAAATTAATTAAGGAAAATATGCTGCTTTATGAATTGCATATTTGGGATTTGGGTATTTTAGCTTTTAACTTGTTACTAAGTTAAACAGTTCAGAGATATTTGTTGTAGTGGCATAATCAAGCATCTGTTGTTAAATCCTAAAAGAAAAAGACTCCAGCATTTTTAAGGTAATGTGCAATTAGTCTCACTTGGCTGAACAGTGACATGGTTGAAAGAAAAATCCAGAAGTCATGTAAAACTAAATTTCTGTCAAAATCAGAGGAGAGAATTTTAGACCAGTATTGTTGATTGCAATCCAACTTTGAAAACTGACCTGAGTGTAAGGCTGCTATTGTTCTTTGATGGTTATGTTCAGTACAGTGACTTTGTGTGTGTTTGTGTGTAGGGTGTCTAGCTATCCTTTCTGTATTTCTTCAGTAGCCTTTTTTAGGGCTATGCCACAGGCAAACTCAAAATTGTCCTGTTTTATACAAAGACCTGTTTTTCATCAGTGGTATAGTAGTATATGACGATAAGTCCAGGCAAGTGCTTCTATGCATTCCTTAGATGTTCAGTATTGCCTAATTCAGAGGAAAGATATGCCTGCGCACACAGGTGCGTGCACACACAACATGCTTTGTCAATAATTACTACAGAAATCACATTAAATTATTCTTGTTTTTATCTCGAATAACAGCATATAATAAAGAATAGCTGATTTCTGGTTATTTCAAATTGTCCCCTTTGAAATGTGGTTTTGATTCAAGATTCCCACATCAAGATCAAAACCTTTTATTATTCTTTGAATTAGTGTACCTTTAGTTGTTTCTAAAATGAGGTCCTAGTTCAAGTATTTAGATAATGAAAAATAGTTGAATATCCAGTACGTATGGGTATGCAGTTTCCTTAACCAAACTTACCAGCAAGTGCTTCATAATGGAGTTGGCCTCCACTTTTTCATAATCCTCAGAAGATAGTGCTTCCTAGTAAATTGGTACTGCTTTTTGGTGAGTGACTGTAATGTGTGTATATGAGTGACGTGTGTATATTCTCATTTTGGTGTCTAAAATTAGATTCTATTGCTCTTAGTCCTGTTAGTACAACAGAACCAATACAGCTAGGTATGAGTGAGTTAATTATATATATATTTTTTGGCATCAATAATAGAAGAGTTTAACTTTATAATACGGGGGCAATTAGTTACACCTGTACAAACTTACTGAAGGTAAAGGGATTTCATAGGTGCCAGTGAAGGCATAATATGTGTTTGAAGAGAATAACCAAGATTAACGTTCAGATCCTAGTTTTAACTTTCAGGACTCACAGGAGAAAAAACATTTAAAAAAAATGTAAACTGAGCACATTTGCTATGGAAACCATGGGGTTGATAAACCTGGATCCCTAACTGTTTTTAAAGCACCATTTTTCATAGCAAATTATACAGAATTGGTAGCTCTTTGTTTTTGTCTTTAACTACTTACTCTTTAGATTTCCTCTCATGTACCTAACTTCCACTTTATCAACCAGTTTATGTTCCTTGCTATAGACATTATTTTGACTGTATTTTCCTTCTTTGAAGGATGCTATTTAAGCTTAAATGATCTCTTGTGCTTTGCCATTTAACTGAACTGTATGAAGTGTGTGCCACTACCCAGAAATTGGCCCTATTCCATTCTTGGTTAGTGAAAGCCATTGGAGATTGCCTGGGACAGCTACAGATAGAAATATTAGCAGCTCTTCAACATGTCATCTTTAACTTCATCAAGGTCAGAAAGCAGCTTTTCTGTTTGTGTGAGATATTGTTACATATGTGCCAGTAATTGTAATTAAATTTGCATAGTGCAGGACCCTATGCAGTTAATCTTTGGTAGATTTAATATTAAGACTGCTTCTGTATGCTGGCAGTGTCCTGTTCTGTGAAATGTATCTTGTATTTTCACAATCTTTTGAAGAGATTAGAAAAAGGAGCAGAATTTCAGCCATGTGCAGAATAATCTATGTCTGGAAAAAAGATTACTTTCAGAATGTTTCATGGAAAAGAAAAACAGATGAGGAATAATACTTTTTTTTTAATTTTAGAATTTTCTGAAATGGCAGATTTATAAAGCTCCCGTGTTACTGTCAACTGTCAGAGGTTGGGGGAATGAGTTTTGTTACTAAAGTTTTGTTTCCACTACTCTAGTAAATCTGCTTTCACATCACAACTAATTTTATGGTAAATAATTTACTCCCCAAATTATTTTAGCAGTAATATATGCAATGATCAAAATACATATATTCAAACTAGAGAATAATATTATGATTAATTAAGCAATAAGTATATATGCACAATTGGCACTTCTAAAAAGTGAACAGTTATTACAATGCAGTATAAATACTTTGCTATAGTATATATTCCAAATATAGGAAATGCAGCTGAAAAGTCAGTACCACACTATAGTATTTGTTTTCTTTTAAAGGCATCCACAGTACCAAGGAAATGGCTCTTGCACTAGTCCAAATAAATTTAATATCACAAGTAAGTAGCTTAAAGAGCCTGTTTTTAGTTTCAGGAGCTAAAGTCAGAGGAAGATGGGTCTTTTGGGGATATTCTGGTTAAAAAGTAGAAATGCAGGGAGAACTTTAGTCTCTTACGTGTAAACAAAATAGTGACTCTGAGAGTTCACAATTATGTTGATAATGTAAGAGCCAGAATAGAATTTAGCTGCGTCTCCCATAGTTACACTGGCTAGCAAGAATTTTTTTTTTAAAAGTACTAAAAATTTATTTTTTAATAAATTAAGAATATATTCTTTTGAATTCACAATATGAACAAATCTCTTTAGTAAAAAGAAGCCATTTTTAGTTAGCTGCTTTTCAGAGAATCTCTATGCTTCAAGATAAATAAAAATAGAATCCTCTGAATTAGACGTATCTTTTTATAATGCTGGCTTTCTCTAAGCCAGTGTTTCTCAATTGGTGTTTGCGGGAACACTGTGAGGGTTCCGCTGATCAGCTGTTCTCCGCGCCGCCGAGAGCAGCTGTTCTCCGCGCCGCCGAAAAAGGGAAGATGTCCCAGATTTTCCGGCGGAGGGTATCCAGTGTAAGTGTAGTTTAACTGAGAAATGCTGACCTTTGCTTATTTCGACATTTGAAGACTGTTAAGTTTGGGGGGTTCCGCAATTATTTATGGAGTTCAAAAGGGTTCCGTGGCCAAATTTAATTGAGAAACACTGCTCTAAGCTGCACTCACAGGAAATGAATTTAGAATATCTAGAAGCAGCAACACCGTCAACTGATCAAGAAAGAGAATCAGAAGTCAGGCCTTCAGCTGCTAGAATGAGATCACTACACAATGCTTCATTTTAAATCATAAAAATATTGTTTGTACTAATTAAAAATGAAATGTAAAAAATGGTGTTAGTACAACATTAAGGATGCACAAGTAGTAAGCTACTTGGTAAGCTAACATTGGTGTAGGAGCTTTCAATTTTCTGACTTTTGGTAACTTTAACTATCCAGCTTTAGGCCCTCATCCTGCAAATGCTTATGCATGTGATTAAACTTGTTAGTAATCCAAGGCCCCAAGCATAATTTTTTCGGGCCCAGTACAAACTTGTAACACGGGCACCCTCCCACACACATACCACAATCCTTCATCCCATACATACAATCTCTCATGAGCCATTAAAATTTTTTTCCTTGTGGTAATGGGGTTACAGTTTGGGCTGGGCCCCCCAGGGCCTCCAAGCCCCAGTAAAGTGTACCCCCCCCCCCCATGTGGGTGCCCTGTAGTAATCCCATTTCCTTCAATAGGAATATTCATGTGTGTAAAGTTAAGCACATGTGTAAGGATTTGCAGAATTGGGGTTTTAATGTAGTATTAGCACAGGTTTTTATTTTATTTTCTAGGTTTTTAAAAGAAAAGGAAAAATGAGAGGAAGTGAAAGAAACTTTGAAGAAATATAAACAATTGAATCAGAGTAAATGCTAAAGGAGGTAACCTTTTAAACTGCCTTAAATATTTAGGCTGGTTTAAGTATTTAAATTACTTTAAAACTTTGCAATGGCATAGTTTTAAAGGGGAGTTATCACTTTAGATACCATTAGCAGTTAAAGCAGCATTGTAGTGGCCATAAATACCTAAGATGACATAACATTTTATTGTCTTAAGTATTCAGGGCTACATAAGTGCTTAATCCATTTTAACATCACACTTATGAATAGATATATACATGTATAATATTTTTCTCTCGAAGTGGGAACACAGATTTAGCTAAATTTTCTATGGCATGCATGCATTAATGTATGTTCATCTTATCATAGCTTACTTGTTATTTAATCAATGAGGCCGTCCGTCCTCAGTGAGGACCGTTTACATGCCATATTTCAGAGTTCAGACATTTTGGAGTTATTTGTGTGAAAAAAGTGTCATTCTTTTTCCCATAAAATGGAAAAACATTTATTTTCACCTTCACAGAACTAAAAATGGTACTTGAGATTTCATTCAAATTTCTCTCCAAAATTCATCTTTAGGCAGAAGCTAATTCATCTTTAGGCAGAGGCAGGGAAAGGCACTCTGATATGGTTATAGGTACTAATATAAGAACACAGATCATTAGAATGAAAATTTCATATCAAAAGATGATTTCTTCAGAAATGCATGACTGTGAAAAAGTCACAAGTGACTGGTGAATTCCTGAAACTGCTTTGCAGATTAAACTATAATGTTTGTTATTAGATGAGCACTATAATAATCTATAGACCAGATCGTGCATTGCACTTTGGACCTGTCAGGAGGTGCTAGGACCTTTGTTTTTTCCATTAATATTTTGTAGGTCTTGGAAATAATCATAAAATACATATTTGCAGCAGGTCATTATAAAATATTACTATCTTTCACCTGCAGTGTCAAATTTAAACAATAATAGTGTTGCCATATTTTACCAGGAAGTAATATACCATTCTCCCCTTTTCAATCCGTAAGACACACATTGGTATAATTGTACTTTCATATCATGATTAGCATGTAGGCTGATTTTCACGAAGTGCCTTCAGCACTAATTCTCTGTCTGCAAAATTACATTTTGTGAGATACTAGCAAGATGCTTTACATGGTGATCTATTTTCTGTCCTTTATATTAACTAGTAGCTACTGTGAATTTTTTTATGAGTTTTATTTCAACTTAATCAAAAAAATCAGGATCTCCAGATACACATAGAAGTGGGTTTTTCACTTAACTTCCTATTTATACACCTTTTTCCTGTTCTTTTTCCCCTAGATACACAGTTGGCAGTTTACATTATCTGAGGATTTGGGCCACACATGTTCAGCAACACATTTGGGGTGAAAGCCTGGTGTCACTGAAGTCAGTGGGAATTTTGCTATAATTTTATCTTCAGGTGAAATTACCTTAACGTGCTAGGACTCATGTGGGTTTAAGGTTGCTAACCCTCCAGGAATTAAAGATTATGTCTTGATGAAACATCCAGGAATATGTCCAATCAAAATTGATTTCAAATGGTGTGGAGTTGCATAGGCCTTCTGGACAGGGGTGCATTTCACTCTTTAAGGATAATGTTCAGTGTTTCACACACTATTCATAATTTTAACAGGGATTGGATTGCAAAATAATACTCTGCACATAACATTGAATATTTTATCTAATTATTTTTCAGCACATTTATCTCTGTCCAGTAATAATAGAAATAGTTAGCACTTATTATATTGTTCCTTCCAACTGAGAACTTCAAACATTAAAGGGCAAACTGGAATAATACAATCACTGGACTTCTTTGGGTGTTGTGATGTTCTGCATTCTACCAGGAGAATATGAGGGAGGCATCTCAAGGAGCCACATAGTGTTCTGTGGCTGCTATCTGTGGTGCAGTCATATAACGCTTCCAATACCCCCACCTCCTTCCTACTGTATTTGGGGCAATATGTATGTTCTTTGTGCACTCCCCTGAGTATCTGTGTAAGATACCAGTCATAATATGTCCCAAACTGTTTAAACCCCATAATAGTCCTGTGAGCAAGAGATCTAAGTATTTCTGTTTTATATATTAGGGAAACTGAGATACAGAGGGGTTAGAGGAAACCTGCCATAGGTCAGATAGTGAGCTACTGTCAGAGTTAGATCAGATCTCCTAATTGCCAGTCCTGTGCTCTAGCCACTAGATGTGTTACCACTCACTGCTAAAACTAATCAATAATATCTGTGTGAAATAGTTGGTCCATTTGCTCCGTTTAACACTGAATGCTACAGTTTGAACATTTGTAAGCAATTAGGAAGATTGCCACCACTAAATGAACTGGAAGAAAACATAATTCTTCTGAAACCGCATTAATATTCTGTTTTAGGGTGACCAGATAGCAAGTGTTGAAAATCGGGACAGGGTGGGGGTTATAGGCGCCTATATAAGAAAAAGCCCTGAATTATTGGGACATCTAGTCACCTTATTCTGTTTTAGGCTTCTTTGTTAAGGTCTGCTCACTTTTTCCGTGTTGTAACTTGTGTAAGGGGGAAAAAAAGAACTATGCCTGAACCTTTGGGTATTTTATTTATGTAAACTTATTAATTGGTATTTCGTTATCCAACATAATTTAGGGTATTTGGTTCATCAGACATCAGAGAGATGTAGTTACGAGATAGTTCCTCCTGTCCCCCAGCTCAGATAGTACTTTCGTTGAGTTTACTTCTGTAGTTTCTGTATATTTCATGTGGTTCATCTAGGCAGGAAATTGTCAACATCATTTTTTTCTGCAAAAGCAATAATTACTTGCGCTTTGCAAAAAGTGCAGTATTCATTGTATCTTCATATTACATGAATATATCTTATACTTTTCTGCCTTTCCCTTTACTTGCGTTGAATGCTTATTTTTAAGACATTTTTTACTGTAAATTTTGTTGCAAAATAACCCCCATGCAGATTAGATTGTCTATCAAATTTAACATTAAGCAATAGGACTTCTTGCCATCAAACTGCAGATGAGGTACAGATAATGTTGTAGCTGGAAGATAAACAGGTTACAATTTTATTGCACAGGAGTGAACTTAGCAGAAGAATACAGTGAAACACAGCCACGTAGTCCTTTTAGATGCCAACTCTTGATCCTTCTGTGATCCCAGTATGCTTCACCTGCTGAGACCTATTGTGGGGAAGGTCATGCAGTCAGGCATGAAGACTCCCAACCAAAGACAACCTACCAAGCCCAGAATAGTCTGCACATGGCTGGGATCCCTCACAAAACTAGCATGCTGTTTGGGATTAGATATGGGCATCTGCTTCCAGCAGCAGAAGTAAGTCCATCCCTCCCACTTGCTTTCCCTAGGGTAGGAGAGAGAGTTCTGTTTTGCTTTTCAGTAAAAGGATCCTAGCCCACTAAGTGGAAGCACCTCATGTTAAGAATGCAGTTTAGCTCCAGGAACATTGCCAAACAAATGTTTAAAAATCAGGCCCCCAAAATATTGAAATTTAAAACATAATTCATTTTTGTTTCTTTTTATTGGCCTTCTGTTTTTTGAGTTCTAGTGTGCATGTTTATGTAAGACATACACAAAAGGGAGTGCACAGTGACTTTTAGACCTTTTTGGACTTTTGTTCCTCAGAGGCAGTGTTGCCCGTAAATACTGATAAAGTGACCAAGTACACCATTACAGAAGTACGTATAAGTATACTATGGAAACAGTACTTAGGTATTTATAGGTAGAAGTACAAGCGCAAGTACTTTCAACTCCCTTATTCCCTACGATTGTCTGGTCAATGTATGGACAACTACCTAAATAATAGAAACACATAGTTGAAGAGAGAGAGAGCAAGAATGAAATTTTATTCTATACACTAACATAGAGTAACAATAAAAACATCTCTTACAAATGTAAATACATTTTTCTTTCTATGGGGGGGAGAGGAAGAGAGAGTGTGTGTGTGTAAAAATAATGCTATGTACAGACAACATCATTCTATGAAATGGGCAATTTAGTTGCAAGAATTGGCAACACTGTTCTAATGACCTGCAAATTAAGGACAGAGTCCTGCCCTTAGCCCGAGAAGCACAATGATTCTAGGACTTGTTGGTTCTAAGATGGGCCACAGAGGCACTTGGAAGAGGCACTCTACAATTCTTTGGGACCAGGGGTGATCCAAACAGTGAGCTACAAATATAATGCTGTTATTACTACCTGGTACTTGTTTAACTTCTTTTTGGTTAAGGCATTGAAAGAAAAGGGCATTGAGGAAATGGTGTACACCTGTGGCCTTAATTAATCTCTGGCAACTTTTATCCTTCCCACCATCACAGTGTGCCACGCGCAGCTTTGGTGCACTTCTACTCTGAGGATTTAGCCCATTATTTTTGTCTTAACAGTATCCTCTGTTTTAATTAATAAAAGGGAACAAATAGTGCCAGTGGCCTTTTCATTTTTAAGACATGGTCAGGGAAGCTTTTTTCCCGTACTCCTAAATTATAGAGTGATAGAAGCGTAGGACTGGAAGGTACCTCGAGAGGTCATCTAGTCCAGTCATCTGCACTCAAGGCAGGACTAAATATTATCTAGACCAACCCTGACAGGTGTTTGTCTAATCTGCTCTTAAAAATCTCCAATGATGGAAATTCCACAACTTCCTTAGGTAATTTATTCCAGTGCTTAACTATCCTTGCTGCAGTTTAAGCCCATTGTTTCTTATCCTATCCTCAGAGGTTAAAGAGAACAAGTTTTCTCCCTCCTCCTTGTAACAACTTTTTATTTACTTGAAAACTCTTATCATGTCCCCTCTGTCTTCTCGTCTCCAGTAAAACCTATTTTTTTCAATCCTCCCTCATAGGTCAAAGTTTTCTAGACCTTTAATCATTTTTGTTGCTCTTCTCTGGACTTTCTCCAATTCGTCCACATTTTTCCTGAAATGTGGTGCCCAGAACTGGACACAATACGTCAGATGAGGCCTAATCAGTGTGGAGAAGAGTGGAAGAATAGCTTCTCTCATCTTGCTTACAGCACTCCTGCTAATACATCCCAGAATGATGTTTGCTTTTTTTGCAATGGCATAACACTGTTGACTCATATTTAGCTTGTGATCCACTATGACCCCCAGATCCTTTTCTGCAGTACTCCTTCCTAAGCAGTCATTTTCCATTTTGTATGTGTGCAACTGATTGTTCCTTCCTAAGTGAAGTACTTTGCATTTGTCCTTCTCCAATTTCATCCTATTTACTTTAGACCATTTCTCCAGTTTGTCCAGATCATTCTGAATTTTAATCCTATCCTCCAAAGCACTTGCAACGCCTGCCAGGTTGGTATCTTCTGCAAACTTTATAAATATACTTTCTATGCCATTATCTAAATCATTGATGAAGATATTGAACAGAACTGGACCCAGAACTGATCGCTGGGGGGACCCCACTTGATGTGCCCTTTCAACTTGACTGTGAACCACTGATAGGTACTCTCTGGGAATGGTTTTCCAACCAGTTATGCACCCACCTTATAGTAGCTCCATCTAGGTTGCGTGTCCCTAGTTTGCTTATGAGAAGGTCATGCGAGAGAGTATCAAAAGCCTTACTAAAGTCAAGATATACCACGTCTACCGCTTCCCCCCAGCCACAAGGCTTGTTACCCTGTCAAAGAAAGTTTTGACATGATTTGTTATTGACAAATCCATGCTGACTGTTACTCATCACTTTATTATTTTCCAGGTGTTTGCAAATTGATTGCTTAATTATTTATTCTATTATCTTTCTGGGTACTGAAGTTAAACTGGTTTGCAATTTCCCAGGTTGTCCTTATTCCCCTTTTTATTGATTGGCACTATCTTTGCCCTTTTCCAGTCCTCTGGAATCTCTCCTGTCTTCCATGATTTTTTAAGATAATCGCTAATGGCTCAGATATCTCCCCAGTTAGCTCCTTGATTATTCTAGGACGTATTTCATCATTCTATACTGTATTTGAAAAAAAATTATATATATATATATCCATATTTTATTTGTAATATTTTAAATATATATTTAAACTTCCAAGATTTTGGCATTTAGCTACCAGAGGCTTCTAATGTGTGCTAACAGTTAAAAGATTACATATTTGGATACACCTCTAGTCTCCAGGATGAACCTTAAAATAGTTTTAAGAAGGAACAGTGTTATACCACACAGAAATGTAAATAAGGGAAGTTACTACAAAATTCTTCTGGAAATGCATTTTTTATCCTTGAGCTTGGTTTAGACCTTGTTTAATAAAATGTTGAATGATGGTTTTTTTAATGGTTGTTTTCCTTATTATTCAAGGACATATTTCTACATTAGGTTTGACCTATATTTTGATGGCTATAATTTATGATCAGTTTTCTAATCTAGTCATGTATTTTTAAAACTAGCCTTATTTATAGCCAAAACAACTTGTTTTTGGAGGAAGTTTTATTCCTGTGCAAGTAAGCTAGGGGAAAAGTGATTACTTATTTAACAATCTGATTTCACAACACTTGATTTGTGAGACGATAACATGAACAATTCACTTTCAGTAGCTTTAATTATTGAAGTCTCATGGTTGATTAATTGAAGACTTTCTGATGCATTACACTGCTCACTTATGGCCTGATTATTTATGCCTTGCTCAAACTGGAACTTCATTGACTTCAGGGATAATTTAATCAAGACATAATAGACTGTATTATTATAATGCCTTTATTGGGAGTTCTAACCTAAGTGAGGAATGCAGGATAAGTCTTAATTAGCAAATACTAACACTGTTTTTAAGCTTCAAAAAGGCTTGAGTGTTCCTTGTTTACATGCCAAGACTGCATTTTAGGCTTCTACAATTGAGCTTCATGAACATGTTATAATGCAGTATCATTGCTATCAAGAAACTAGGAAGAAAAGTGGCATTATACAGAAAACCAATTAACCAAAAGTTACAGCTTTACAATATTGACATATTTAAAGGTTGTTTTTTTACTGCTACTGTGGAAAAAGTAAGACAGAGGTCTCCTTCACTGCTTCATTTACTCAACTGTAAAATTGAATTAGGATGATTTTTTTCTAATATGTAGTTTTTTGATATTTTATTCTTGCTTTAGTTTTTTCAGACTCTTCTTTCAGTAAATGTCACTAGTGTCTGCCTCTGAGAAAAATTGACGTCTTGGCTCATCTAATGAATATACTTTATCACTCTTAGGAATAAATCCTGCCCCTTCCTTTGCAGGTGCAGTGTTTCTCTTGGCAGTAGAAACTCCTTTCCTGCAGAAGAAAGGGTGGGGTTGTGCTGTGGATTTGGGGGCTGTGTAATGACTGAGCTGTGTATTCCCTGAGAGTCATGGAGATCAGCTTACTGTGTGCCAGCATGCTTTGGGCAGGAGAGACGTGAGAGTGAGGCCAGAGGCTCCACTGCAATGTAGGTTAGCATAGCAGCAGTGGCACTGCAAGTGTCTTGGCTGCCTTTTAAAAGCCACAGAGTGGCTCCACAGCTACTTTACATCTGGTGTTGTAGATGATTCCATCCTCCATTGCCCTGCATGTGCCCTGTACTTAAGTTCTGATCACCAAGCAAAGTTCTGATTGATCAAGCAAAATTTTAGGGCCCCCAACCTTCATTAAGATCTCAGTGAACTCCCAAGACCTGAATGGAGAGTACCTGAACAAGGATGCCCAGAATGACACGAAAGAGTACCTGCCCAAGGAAACTCAGAAGCATAAGACCTTTTTCATTAGGAAGACCTAATTTGACTTGAAGGATAAGAATATTCTCATTAAAACTTATTTCCCTAAGAACTGGAGACAAACAGCAATTTGTTTAAGTTTGGGCATCAAACAAATACTGAAATTATGTGGACAGAAGCATTTATGCTATTTTATTTGTATTTTAGCCTGTGATGGGATGTTAGATGGGGTGGATTCTGAGTTACTACAGAGAATTCTTTCTGGGTGTCTGGCTGAGTCTTGCCCACATGTTAAGGGTTTAGCTGATCACCATATTTGGAGTCGGAAGGAATTTTCATTCAGGGCAGATTGGCAGAGACCCCGAGGGTTTTTCACCTTCCTCTGCAGCGTGGGACACAGGTCACTTGTTGATGGATTCTCTATACCTTGAAGTCTTTAAACCGTTATTTGAGGATTTCAATAACTCAGTGATAGGTTAGGGATCTATTAAAGGAGTGGGTGTATGAGGTTCTGTGGCCTGCATTGTGCAGGAGGTCAGACTAAATGATCATAATGGTCCCCTCTAATCTTAAAGTCTATGAGTAGGGAGGTGACTTTTTCCTATGTATATGGCTTTGATGAGACTGATACTAGAAAACTGGTGTCCACATTTTAAAAAGGAGAGGCCATAAAAAATAAATCAAGGACTAGAGAAGATTCCTTACACTGATAGACCTGATGAGTTTAGTCTGTTTAGTTTGTCAGAAAGAAGATTAGACATAATTTGATTATGTTGTGTAAGAGAAAATACAGGGATCTTTAGACCAGTGGAGAAAGGCATAAACAGGAGGCAATGGCTGGGAGTTAAAACCAAACAAATTTAAATGAGAAATATCACAGATTTTTAACAGTAAAAGTGATTAATCAGTGGAACAAATTACTAAGGGAAATGGTGGATTCTCCATCTTTTGAAGTCTTCAAGTCAAGACTAATGTATTTCTGGAAGAGGCTTTAGTCAAACACAAGTAATTGGGCTCAGTGCATTGGATAACTGTGAAATACTATGCCTAGTGTTGTATGGGAAGTCAGATTAGATGATTTAACCATTGTTGCATTCCTTCTGGAGCAGCGTGGGAGAGAGATTGACTGAGTGACAGTCCATCTCTTTTGGCCTTCCCACTGTTCTGGGGAAAGCCTAAAATGTGACGTGACTGTCTGTCACAATGTGTGCGCCCTGGTGCGCCAGATTATCCATGCTGCCTGGCATGATGGGATGGAGTCGAGACACTTTATATCTCCTCTGCTCCCTTGCACATGTACTCAGGATGACTGTGATCTGACCTTTTGTGTGCCTTACTCTTGATTTAACACATAATTGGGCTACAGATTTTTGAAATTTCAGACATTCCTTCTTTGATAATATTGGAAAGTAACCAGGCATGACTGTTGATGATCTGGATGAGGCCAACAGTAGGAATATTCAAGAAGATAGCACAGTTCTCTGTTCTGGTCTTACCTTATCTCTACAAGTCACTCTGTACCCAGTTAATTATGCTTCTTAATAAGGGCCACCTTAGGCTTAAAAGTCAGTGTCCGTAAACTTGTTAAACTGCAACAAAGATCAATTAGAAAGGAACTTTCCTATCATACTGTTATCTGCTACAGTTACAGAATCAGAAGATTAAACTTTTACAGCATTAGACAGTCCCCCTTAGGAATGATTAGCATGCTTTTTTTTGTGGAAGAATATGAACACATTCAGTAAAATAATATTTTGGAATAGAAGATAATCTGTGCATATGGAATACTTGTCTAAGGTCTTCCAGACACTCTGGCACACCTCAATGACTCCATGGTAATAGGCCTCATCAAATTCACTTTCCCCCTTCCTAGTAAGCTAGGAGAAACCGGCTTCTTTGTCATCCTTTGATTTGAGCATGAAATTTCTCCTTTACAATCATTTGGGACTCTAAAGTTTTGGTCACAAGCTGAAATGCCAAGTTTTACTTCCTCCGTAAGCAAAATCTTGTCTTGTTGCTCCTCCTGAAAAAAAGTAGACTTTGTGTGAGCTGCATGTGTTAAGCACCTCTTTATTCCCCTTCAGGGAAGTTTGTGTTAATCTTCAAGATGCCATACTTCGAAAACTAAGGCTATGTCACACTGCTCAGATGAATCATCATCAGCATGTGAGTTAGAAATTTATATTTAGATGATTTATAACATTAAGACCACCATGGACTTATAAAAGGAACTGTAATCCCTTTTGGTTCCATCAATCAGGAAGAAATCAGTGATGTCAGCAGTGAGTTTCTCTTAGATGCCAAAATTTCTAGTAACTTTGACTTGAAGTAATTCAAAGCCTTCCCCGCCTTTAGATCCATGAGTTCTTCAGTCCATGCAACTTCCCTAACTAATTCCCTTAATTTTTTAAAGTTAGCCCTTTTGAAATCAAAGACCCTAGTCACAGATCTATTTTTGTTTATCCTTCCATTTAGTTTGAACTGAATTAGCTCAAGGTTGCTTGAACCAAGGTTGTCCCCTACAACCAGTTCTTCTACGAGGTCCTCACTACTCACCAATACCTAACCTAAAATGGCATAATCACACAGTTCTCAGTAGTATTTACTTCATTAAAAACATTAAGGAGGTCTCTGTCCGTATCCAAATTGGATCCCGGTGGTCTGTAGCATACCCCAAGCACTGTCCCAGGGGAAGCTCTAGTAGCTTTCTTCCCCAATACAATTTTTGCCCAGACAGACTCTATCTTATCCATTGCATCACTTCTGATTTCTTTACAATCTACTTTTCATTGATATACAGTGCTACTCCACCACATTTGCCACAGGACCTCAATGGGAAGGAGGGTCTGAGCCTGAGTCAAGACATGACCCAGGGTTCAAGTCCTGTTGCTTTGCCGTGTAGAGACAGTCCCACTGGACTATTGCTCTGGGAGTCCTCCAAAAGTACACCACAATACCATAGGCCAACTTTCTTTGTCTATTGGACAGTCTAGTTTGGTAGACAGACCAGTTTTTCCACACTGCACCTCAAACAAAGGGCTAGTGACCACGTTTTAGGAGTGCACTAGGACTAGGATATAGGTTGTTGGACTTGGGCCTGCATAACGCAGTGTAGATACTGGAGCCCTGGGTAGGGACCCAGCATTCAACAATTTCTGGGGTTATAAATGACTGCAGATGCTCAAGCCCTAGGTTAACACACCCAGGATTTGATAGCTTATGTTCTAACCCGGGGCTTACATAGCAGTGTAGACATACCCTTTGTGTAAACCTCAAAGACAAAAAAGAGATACCTGAATCCTTTTTTTTTCTTCTTCAGAGAATTAAAGCACATTGCCAAGAAAAGATGGAGTGCTGTAGGTCCTAGTTAGATTTAGAGCTGTATATTTAGGATCTGTGAGAACCACTCACTCTAGTCAATCCTCAAGGAAGCCTCTGACTTTAAAGTGTGTTAACTTCCTACAATTTTAAAGATAGGGGGATTTACTCTTGTCTGATCTGCAAGAATCATGCTTTCTGGGAATCCCTTATATCAATCTGGAAAAATACAACAGATGATTTTCAGGGAGCATCCGACTCCCTGGGTTGACATCTAAAGCATCAAGCCTGTGCTTGGGGCACAGTCTTCTGAGAAGTATATCCATTTTGCCAGATTATTGGGTACCTTCATTCTTTTCAAGAGGATGTTATCCAAACCCTATAGTTTGAAGGACAATTAGAAGATCGTGATTTCCCATTTTCTGAATAACTCAGCAAATCTAGCAAAAGTCTTGTTAGGAGAATGAACTCATTCAATTACAGCTTGGTAATTATTGAGACAAATTTACCATTAGCATTCACTTGAATTTAAAAATGAATTCATTTAATTTGTGCTCATACCCCTTTTTGTGTTCACTTACCACCAATGTTTCAGTGATCGCGTTTACTTTCATGAATGCGTGTGTAAGTATTTGCAGCGGAAGTGGTATATTTTTACATGGAAAAGGACACTAGTTGACGCAGCAGGGGGAGAGAGTTACTTTGGCACAGAGGAAATTAAACGAGTCAGCAAAGGATCTGACTGCATCCCTCACAGCTAGTTCCACACATGCAATTACTTTGTATGGAGGTGATGAGAGAAAATTAAATTTAAACTCTATACTCAGCCAGCAAATCTTACAGAAGCCTAGTTTTACTAGGAATGATGCCTTGGGCAAAATCTGTGTGACCCAGAAAGGAAAAAGATTACAATTTTCTAAAATTCCCTAACATCAGGAATATATAACAGAAAACTGTTGTACTACCCTAATTGTTCAGTAATGTCAAAAAGAGAGAAGATTAATTGTTTCACCTTTTAGTAGTTACTGATTTACATTTTTTAAAGTGCAATAATCAACACTCTTAGCACGTGTACTTTTAAAAAAATAACTTAAGAGCATTTATGAAATGGGATAAAGACAAGAAGTGACTCTCTCAGCCATCAACTCCATAAGCCCATTCAACTTTCACCTCATGCTCCATAAAAGCCTTGGGAGAACAAATGCATCCTTCAGCATACCTTGACAGTCCTCAAAATGAGCCTTGTTGTAAGAAGGGATGAAGTAAATTCCAACGTCAAGGATGAATCACTAAGAACTTCTGGTCTGAAATAATAACAAAAATATTATTTCTTTATAGTGGCACCCTTAACAATATAGTTACTTTCCATACGTTCAGGAAAGGGTGGTCCCTGCTCTGAGGATCTCACAATCTAAAGAATAAGGAAGTAGAGAATATTTTATGACAGATTCTGTTTTTACATAATTTCTAATTCTATTTCAAGACCAGGCGATAATTTAAGAATCCTACCTTTTTATATGTATATCCTTCTTTCAGCAGAGTTAAATCTGCAGCTATGGTCTCCATTGATTTGGTGGAACTAGAAACGTAAATGATAATCTCAGTTTTTATTCTATTTAAAAAAATAATTCTTTAGTCCTTCCCCTTGTAAATAAAGCCTTGCAAATATAGATCAGTCTGTACAGCTGAAATAAATGAGCAGTCAGGCTCTACTTTTTCAGTATTTAGCAAGGAGTACCTTAATGGTCCCTCCACACACATGTTTTATGCAGCATGATACAGTTATTCTCATCTAGCTTATCCTCTGTGAAATAGTTAAACTGGCCTTCTGCATAGAATTGTGATAACAGTGGAGTGGATTTGGGGATCAGGGAGGGAGGGGACACCACCAATAATTAGTTTGGTAAGCACATCCAAAAATTGAGACCTGCAGTGATGTCTGTCACTTCCTCATCCCAAGAGGCAGTAATTTTCCACTAGAAACCTAAACCTCAATCAATTTATATAAATTCATATTTTGCCTCTAAAGAATAAAAACATAGCAGGAATCTGTGCAGTGACTATTACAGCACATGCTTCCTGCTGCATGGGACCTGGAATACAGAAGAATAAATGGCCCTTTCTGTTAACATATAAATATAACCGGCTGTGTGAAATGATAAATATATTTACAAGTTACGGATGGCCTCATAACCAGTAAATTATACACTGTGAGAGTTGGAAGTCTAACCTAAGGGACTACATTTTGACATTATCCTACATGTGTAGATGGGGATTATGCCAGAGCCTTTGTTTAGACTGAAGCACGTGCGCATTGGATTGAGTCAGTATGAGTCATCAGGCTTTTTTCCAAAGTAGGGCATTCTGGAATAACTATGGGCTGCTTTACTATATAAGGCCACAACTGTCCAAGAAGTTGGAATAAGGGTAAGAGACAGAACAGAGCGTCTTTGAGCTGAGGTTTGCAAAGTTCTGCTTGTTTTGCTTGCATGGTTCAATCAGAGTGGTAGGAGTGAAAATGGAGAGTTGTTTTATACTCTCACAAAGATTTCTTGCTTTGTAAGTGGATTTTTTTCGTTTTGTTTTTACAGTTTGGATGAAACACCCCAGCCACTGTATCTGCATTCCGTGCATTAGTAATTATTGTTAATTTATCTATTATTACCTGTTGAGTGGTCATATTTTCCCTAGAACCCTGACTGTGTGATGTGAAGGGAAAAGGAGTTAAGAAAATAACAGTGTAACAGGATGTTTACTACTTTGCACCATAGGAAAATCTGTGGCCAATGATCTGCATGATCAAAAAGAGTATGACTGAAAAGCAGGGGAAAGAAAAAAGGAACTTGCTGTGTGAGCCCTTTTGGAGAAGACAGAGCACAGCAAGGCTGCCAATCGCTGTAGTTGCATTGAGCGGATTCTCTTCAATCATGTTCAATTTGAAATTTTTGGACCAAATTACAGTGAGGTGGACGTGGCAGAGCTACTGTTTTGCCTGAGGGGTGGTTGTCCATGTGAGTGAGGGAATGATGCCTGGATGCGTTATGCTTGCATAATCCAGGAACAGAGATAATGGACCAAATTGTTGGCATAAATCCATTGAAGTAAATGGATTTACACCATTTGAGAATTGGCACAATGCCTTAAGGCACCCGAAAAGGTACACTTTCATCAGTGGTCTTTGCAACACCCTCTTCCCACTGCTGTGCAGAGGAAGTTCAGGCCATCTCATTAAACTTGACACTTGGAAAGGAGAGTAAGGGGAACCTTGTGGCAGCTCTAATTTGGCCCATTAATTATTATTATGATGTTTTTTTCTCCATCTTGTAAATGTCGCTATAAATACCCTATCAATTATAGACAAAACATCTCCTTATAGTGAACCTTTCAGAGAAAGAATCTTACTGCACACAGCATTTATAATCATTGCCTAGTTTGCAATGTAAAATTACATACTGTCTGTCAGAGAAATATTGACTGACGATATAGTTCTAAAGGGCACCGATTAACAACTATTAATTCATATTCCTTAAAAGATAAGTATTTAAATGAACTTCTTTGCAAACTTAATTGTGTAACATTACATTATGTAAAAATAGTCTTAGCCTTTAATTGCTGTGTCCCATTTATCTTAATATACAATTGTATGTACACTACAGACTTGTACCTTTCTATAATTATTCGGTTTCTTGTCCAAAATGAATTCAATGGGGAATCAAGCAGAAGTTCTGACTCAAGCATTTCTCTTTGGAGTAACTTGTGCTGTTCTCGAAGAGATGAGTATGTTTATCTTAATAATTTCATACATTGCACCCATGTTGTGACTCCCCCGCATTAGTGTGGCAGTTTCATATTTACTTAGACACATGTTGAAGAATGCCTAGGACATTCTTAATGCCTAGGACATTCACAAAAATTAATGAATTGAGCTTCACATGACATAAATAGTATTTCTACTTTAACAATGAGTAAATGAAAGCATAGAGGGTTGAACCAGATTTTCCGAAGTGCGCGCACTGACTTGCATGCAAGCAAACTCTCATGCCACATGCTTATATCCTTGTGCAGATCCTCGAATATGGACATATAGTAGAGTTTGTGTAAGCACATTTGGACAATTGAATAAACATGCCCTAGGAGGACAATGGAGACCCCCTGGGAAGGCTATTTGCTAACGACTGCCCCACTTCTCCCTATGAGACAAAGGGAGTTGTTCATATGAGTGCAGCATGGCTGGGACATGAGATCCCATAGTGGGACTCATGACAAAAACTGTGCTTATAAGCAGGAGGCCTTCTGTGTGTGAGAGCAGAGAGAGACCAGAACCAGCAGACAAGACTGGGCTGGAGGAGATGGGGTGCAGAAGAATCCTGAACTTCCTGGAAAACGCTGGCTAAGTTGCAAAAGACATGTAGGGGTAAGGAAGGTGAGGCAGAGTCTTGTGTACAGGTGTTTATTTTTCTATAGATCTGTAGATCTCTTGCGCTTTATTTGAGAGTAAAGTGTGCATGTGTTTTTACTTGCTTATACGGTCATGTAACCCCCAAAGAAGAAAATAGTAAACTAGAGAGTCCACAAGTTTGGTGGAACCCTGGGAGCATAGAGCAGCTACTGGAGAGGCTTGGGAGAACTGCCACTAATTTCAGGGTCTAGGTTATTGGACTGTGGGGTCCCCACTCCCAAGAGAGGTGTCAGACATGAGGGCTGCACCTGAATCCTATGCCTAGAGACCAAGAGCCAGAGAGACACGGCTTAAACTGTGCCCAGCCTCAGCAAGCCAAGCGCATGTGGGACCCAAGGTTTGGGTCTAATACAGCAGCCTGGTAAGCGTTCAGGAGTGGGAGTTCATCAGGGCCATAAGATTCCCAATTGCTGGTACTCGAACAATGTAAGTGTTAGTTCCTGTGAAGTTTATCTCCACCGATGTGGACTCTAGAGTCTGGCTTCCCAAGGGGAAGCTTGGTCCTCAAGGGGGGATTCAGGTGGGAATTCTGAAACAAAAAACTTGAAAGTGGTTAAAAGCCGAACCTTTGAGGAGACTGGGTGACCCATGGGGATCTGCAAAGAAGCAGACTGCATCAAGACAAAGTTGGATCTACCTAACTGCTTGAGGGAAATGCAAGGCTTAGATAAAACCGTATACCTTTTACGCTCTTGTTATTTACTCTGTTGGTTATGTTACTGTGGATAAACAAGTAATACTTTGGCTTGAACAAGCTGTCTGGTGTCACTGCATTTATCAACTCGTCAAACCTCCTAGAGAAGTTGGATCTGGTGAGGAAAATGTAGCTAGTAAATGGGGGTGGGGAGTGCTGTAGCATAATAATCGAGTCTCAAAGCAGGCAGGATCACGATATTCAATTCTGAGGAAGTGTAAGACTGTCATTTGAAAGAGGTGCTCATGGAGAGAATGAGAAGTCAAAGATATAGCTTACCCCCTGAACCAGCACACAGGTCCATTGCCTCTATAGTTTAAAGATATTTTTCTACTTCTAGTCCTTTGTATGGATGCATTTAGTTGTTGCTTTTGTGACTAAATTAGCAATCTTATAACAATTTTCAGTAAAAGATTGGTATCCCAACTATTTATAATCATTGATCTCAACTATGTATAGTAAAATAATCTGAAAAAGCAGCACTGATAACATTTTTTCTTAGTACCTGTTATATATAAATGTAGTGGATATCCATTGGTACCTTTTATGTTATTAGTAAATTATACACTATTTTGGCATGAAGCAGTTCAGTGTACTGCCATAACTTTATGGAATAGCATTATAGTGTATTTAATTTAATTTCTATTTATCTGTTTAAAAAATAAAATCGGAAGGTTATTAGAGACAGGATTTTCAAAAGTTAAGTTACCAAGATTGATAGTTTTGTAAATTGGTTTTAAGTATTTTGAATTTACAGCTATCATTATGTTGCAAAATAACATTGACTTTGGAATGACTTACTTCCTTTTGCAGTAATTCATAAAATATTATGACAGCTATAGTTTTATAGTGAGCATAAAAATCAGTGAGGTAAGTTCAGTGAGGTAAGGTTAGTGTTGGAAGTTTTATTAACAAAAACTTTAAGTATTAACACATGAGTTACAATTCCCATGTGTTTTCTGAAATTTGCTGGAACTGAACTGAACATTAAATTCTGAACTTTGGACGAGTCACTTAAAACCACCTAATTTTAGTGCTAGAAGTAGCCAAAAATGTGCGTATGAATAAAACAGTTTTTATACAGTTGGCTGTATTGTCAGTCCACATATGATCAGAATTCCTTGCTGCAGATGATGTAAGGTCCAATCTACACTGTGTTAAAACTGATTGAAGGAGTGATTTTTATTCTTGATTTAAACTCTCTTCCAACTAAGCCATTTTCTAATGCTGTTTGGCCACCCAATATTACTTCCGTGGGGAGAGGGCATGATAACCAAGAAGATTTTGGCTTAGAGTAGAGGAGAATGAAAGGAGGGTCAGCCTCCTCTGCAGCATAAAGGGTCTGCTGCCAGGTTGGGGGGAACCTTCATTAGAGGAGGGATCTGGCTAGAGTCTGCAGGGGCGGAATGGGAGTGATTCATGGAATGTCCGACCATTGTCCCCCGAGAAACATGCAGGGAATTACTGGAAAAGTTAATATACTGAAAGGGGATTTCCACTTCCTAGTCCAACAGGATGGAATTGATCTGGTGAGATTCCCAAGAAGGGAACTTTGTGGAGTTTCCTTTTCCATGCATGGAACAATATGGCCCTGTGTTTGCAAACTGTGTTCTAGCCTAGATCTCAGGCTGCCCTCTCTCCCCCCAGACTAGAATTTAGTTAACTGCCATAAATCTCTCCCCTTCTGTCAATATCCCTTAAGTGTTTATTGCTTAAATATTAAAAGGAGGATACTAAATCAGATTACATTTTCAATGAATTAACAACTCTTTAAGATTAAACGAAATAGCTGAATTAAAAATCCAGCTAGGTCTGCAGCTACAAAATTTAAACTTAATACCAGAACAGTAAAATGAGTGCTTCTGATTTTCATACTTCAGGAATGCTGGCTTACTGCAAAAAAGCTGAGTCAGCGTCTATCACTAAAATTGGGAGGAATCTGTTGTGATATGCTTATAGAAATATCTAGATATGCTACAACAATTAAGATAATGCTGATGAATCCTATAAAGCATATCAAAATATCTCAGTAGGAAGAATCTTGTAACTTTTCGTAAGTAGGTAACTTTTCGTAAGTAAGTTTAATGCAAATATGGGTATCGAATGTAGATTTTATTTTTAAATGATAAAACTTAAGTGTTACAACATCCTGATCCTGAATCTTCTTGTGTGAGGCAGACTGCTGTACTCCCGTAGAGCTTCATGGAAGTCAGTGGAAATTTGTATGGGGATACAAGTCCAATTCACATGCAGGAAGTTGCAGGACTGGGGCCATAGATTTTAAAACAGTTGTATTGTAATACAAATCTTTACCAGTTTACCAGTCATGAGGATCATATCATGGGTAACATGGATTAGGCAACTGCTGTGTAGAGTGGGGCCATTTTAGCAGCCATAGTGCATATTTTTTTGTTAAAATGTTTTAAAGTGAAGATTTTCTCTTCTGCAATGATCCTTCAGGGAGATGCTTAACCAACTCACCAACCAGTCAGGAATTCAGCACCTGAAAACCGCACGAGTAGTAATTAATGTATCCATTCCACCTTTTCACGTGTTCCATGTAGTAAAAGCATGATATTAAATTGCACAGGATTAAATTATCTATGACTTTGGGGTAAGGAAAAATTATTCTTTTTAATATGTGTATTGTGTTCCTGCATTTTCTGGGAGAAATGGATGTGCATTCAGTTTAATTCTCTATTTGACAAATTCTGTTTTGTAACACTGCAGTCTTAAAAAATATGAAAGCCAAATATGGGGGGGGGTTACTTTTATTTTACAGTTAAATCTCATGCAAAATATGGGGCGGAATTTTAAGAGCATGAAAAACACCTGCTGTGCATGTACAACTCAGGTCTGCATGCTCACAAGGGGATGAGTGCATACAAATTTCTGATGAGGGGGGCATGTTTCTTAGTTTGAGATGTGGCACCCCCTAAGGGTGCTGCACCA
Source organism: Emydura macquarii macquarii (assembly GCF_026122565.2). Lineage (NCBI taxonomy): Eukaryota > Metazoa > Chordata > Testudines > Chelidae > Emydura > Emydura macquarii. Next base: position 11,073,045 of record NW_027131105.1, on the reverse strand, counting down.
ACTACCCATGTAATGAATGGCAGCACAGGAGTGGAGCGGGCTCTGCAGAGCTGGCACAGGAGGGGACAGGAAAAGGAAAGAATGGGCAGAACCTGGGCTCTGTCGTCCCCCTGCATGTGCTAATGCTAAGTGATAATATTCTGTGCCAAATATAGAGCCAGCAGAGTTTAGTCTCTCTAGCCTGCTAGAGCAATGAGTGGACTGAGAAGGAGACTGTGACTTTGAGCAGCACACTGCCTCTTATCCAGTAGAAATCATTATCTCATGACCTAGTTCATAGTATTCAATTTTTTAAAGACATGAGTGTTTTTATTAATAAATTAAAAAAGAAAAAAATACTGCCAAATCTCTTAGCAAGTACTTTTAACTGTGATGGTAAAATAAGTAATTCTTAACAAAGAAACACAGCATTGCTTCTGCATGTTTTATTTCCTATCAGAGCTCCACAACCTTTAAAGCAGTTTCATAAATGATATATATAATCTGGCCCACAAGTTAGACATTTAACAGTGAGGGAGTTCCAAAAATAGACATCACTTTTGGAACTGGACATGAATAGTGGGTGATGACATGAAGACTAAAAGTTGAAAGTTTAATTTGGAATTTTTGGCCACTTACATTAATTTTTTTGAAGTATACCCTAGTATTGAAAAGTTATAAAATGTTGCATAGTACCAGACCAAATTACAAGTTTTAATGTATTAAATATTTAAAATAAGTACGAAGAAAAATAAGTTAGATGAAAAATAAAAAGCAGTCTACTTATACAGTGATCTTTGAAATGCTTTATGTATTAGGTATCCAATCTTATTTTGCTTTGTTTTTCCAGGAAAAGATGGTGTTCTCTAAATTGCCAAGTTTTATTAGTAAATGACCTGCCAAAGTTTGAAGGGAGGGGGGAAAAAAGTGAAGAACTCTGGTTTTTCAGTCAACATTATATAACTCAGAGAGTTTTCTTGTGTACAAAAATTTCTTATATATAATATATATATACACACACACATATACCTGATACTGTAATATGAACCATGTTCCACTTCTTTTCTGATTGTATTTAAAATGCAGTTGACGTAAGAGGAAGAGGAGGAGGATCAAAATGCCATAGTTTTTCATAGCATGCAGCAGTAAGTTTTTTATTATTTTGTGATAACATTTTTAGGGAAGATAAAGATAATTTGTAACTTCAGAAAATCAATATGCGTGTATATAAGATACTCTTTTGCTCCACATCATCTACAGACCATGAAGATGATTTAACAGCTTTTGGTTTCACACTATTTGGAGATTGAGATTTGACTTACAAAATGTTATACTTGCTTAATACCAAGCTGATAGTATACTGTAAAAGGTTGAATGCAATTCAGCTAAGGTAGTTTAACTTTCTGAGAAATACAAAATTTTTGGTTCATGATTATTAGAAGTTGAGAGAAAAATTAAAGGAAGGGGAGAATTACCCTTTGGATATAGGCAGACAGCAGAATATTAGGCACAGGACTGCTCACCACTGGGAGAGTAAAGGAAAAAGTCCTAGCAGTGTGATAAAACACCTGGCAGGATGTGTGTCTCCCTGCTAGCCTTGGGAAGAAGCAGTAGCCACTAACTTGAACTGTGTTTTCTCCCTTGAAGACCTGGGGTGGGGGGAAGAACGGGGGCGGTGGCTAGGAGGTGGGGAGAGAGAGTATGTGTGTGTGGCTTTCCAGCACACATCCCTCCACCGTTTTCTTTTAGCAGCCAGGAAGGTGAAGGGGACGTTATAGGTGGCATGTAAATTGTGTACTTTGTCTAATATTCTGCCTTAGATCTGCAGTGGATTTTCTGTTACCTGCAGGTTTTAATCTGAGCTCTCACATGTGCTTGTATGTAAAGAGCCTAGCACACATTAGGAGTTGTATTGGTAAAACCTGGTAATAACGCACACTGTTTCTGCAAAAAGAAAAAGAGGGAACATTGAACAGGATGTTGACAGGCAGACATCACTGCATCAGTTACTCTTGGGTCATGTTTTCATGCTTTTATTTGCAACCATTAGAGCTGGAAACTTTCATTTTGGGGAGGGGGGGAAAAGAAAAAAGCTTGAAATACTGTCATAATAACAGATTCCAATAGCTGGAAATGTAGGCACAAGATTATAGTGACTAGGTTTAAATCTATTTCTGCCTTGGGCCAGATCCAGCCTCTTATAGATGAGTGCAATTTATCTCAATGAAAGAGCCTTTACATAGGGAGCCGTGATCCCCTCACTTGCAGTGTACAAAACCACTATGGGCCTGAACAGAACACAGGACTGAGATGAGGCACAAATATTCTGATGGACTTGACCATGGGCAAGAACTTAGCCATTCTAGTGTGTTAACAAGAAAAATGCTTTCCAGATTTGGATTCTATCTTAGCTTAGAAAACCATGAAGTGTTATTTATTAGATAATGTGTGGAAGGGCCAGTCGCAGTGTCATAGTACATGTGCTAACCTAAATGTAGGGTTTTGTTGGGCTGGCTTAGCAGTTAACCATTAGAAGGGAGTTGGGAGAAGGGAGGTCATGGGCCTACTCACTTTAAATCTAGCCAAGAGAGTGGGCTGGCTGCAAAGGGAAGTACGTGCTACACTCTTTTAAATAGCCAAACTTTCCCTGCACAGGTAGGAACTCTGAATGGTACCAGTTCTGATTTTCAGAGGTGCTGAGCAACCTTGGCTCCTGTTAACTTTGTGTGAAACTGCTGATGCTCGGCACTTCTGAAAATCACTCTTAAAGCTTTCCTGAGGAGCAATACTTTGAGAGCTCCTGCTGCTGTGATGCCTTCCATCCACTCAATTGCAGGCTAGTACCTTAAAGGCACAATAGAGCCTTAAATGATTTGCTCAGGGCATCATAGCACGTCTTCTGGATACAAGTCTGGAAAAAGGTCCTTGATGTTCAGTAAAAGGTTACCAATGGGTTATTGTTTTGTTTTATTTAAAAGTCACATTGAGGCTTACATTTTACGCTTGAATAATGTTTGTGGGCTATAAGACCTGTTGTTGTGATGTTGTACTTATTCAAAATCTTCATGACAAGAAAAGAGGAAAAAAGTCCAATAAACTACAGTGTAAATCTTTTTCCCGGTGTATAGAAAAGCAATGAGCCATTTTAAGAGCAGGAAGAACACGCATCCTGAGATTCAATAGATCATCTAAATTGGTCCCAAATTGAGTTTTAAAAATGGCTTTGTAAAGACTTTTGTTCAGAACAAATTTAGCATTACAAAACTCACAATATAAATCAAATTAAATCAGATTTCTTTGCAGATTATGTTGTAGATTAATAATGTGCTGTTTCACCTATGGAAAAAAGGTTGATTGATTAATATACATGATTCTTTCTGATTAGGTTTTTTACACTGCTTAAAATGCTAAAGTAACATTTTTCATTAACTTACTTAATTATTGTTTTTTTATTATGAATTAAATTTCTCATTTCTGTAAAATGTTGATTTAACTCCAAATCAATCACTTTCTGGTGCTGCAGATTTTATATTTGAATTTTAGATTTGTAAATCAAAAAGTTCTCCCTTGTTTGAGCTCTTCAAACCCCAAGTTGGAGGGAAAATTGTTCTAGGACTACATTGCCATGTACTATAAACATACAATAATGTCTTCTCTGAGTGGAACTTACTACTAAAGTTAGCCGGGTGAGATTCATTTAACACACACACTGGATGATATCAGGGATCAGCCATAAAGGCAAAAAAGGTCAGAAAAAGTTTACCTTTATGCAACGACTATTGTGTGTTAATCCGAATTCTCTGACTTCCATGTAATGATAATACAGGCTGTCTCCATCCCCAAATCACCTCTGTATGCTTTCCAGACTATAGACAGAGACTGTCTTCCCGCTACAGAGGAGAAAAAGCAGGCCTGAAAGTAGGCATGTAATGCCATTTTTGGCATCTCCTTTCCCACTCCAAGAGGGCCCCAGCTAAAAATTTGGGCCTAGTAACTGGTCTTCTGGAAAAACAAACAGAAATAGTTCAGTTAAGAGTAAATTGTTTTTATTTCTGGAACCCAGCCTTGACGTTGATGGGAGTTTGGGGGTGTGTAAGGAATGTAGAATTGAATCCATAAAGCTTAGCTCTAACAGTGGTTTGGTTTTATTGATCTCCAATGACATTTAAAAAGTAGGAATTTCTGAAGAGGAACTTCTGAATGGATTCATGTGCGGATAACATTTTATGTACAGCTAGTCTATTTTAATATTTTGTGGCTATAATAGATTTTCCAGTGAGCTGTCTATTACATGACAATACAATGTATATTATTATTTTTAAAAATTAAACCTCATCACAAGAAGACTACAAAAAAACAAAAAAAACAAAAAAACCCAACCCTAATGTTCAGTGTTTTAGCTATTTTGGTCTGAAAATAACAGAGTAGGGAAGAAAACAACTTGTCATAATGTCACAATACATTTGCCCCCTTCTCCTGGCCAAAACTTCCCCTCCCCATCTGTACTGCCAGGTTTCTGCTAGCTGCAGCATAGCTAGTAGCATTTCAGGATAGCAGTATGTGTATATACAGAGACCTGTTTAAGTGATAATTCAAGGGACCAGTGAGAGTTGTAACTCCCATTTAAGTAATAATGGTTAAAGTTAAGTGCTATTAAAGTGCTTTGCTCAGTTGGGGCCTTGATGATGATTTAATTGTGATTCATTTTAAAAGTATGATTAATAAAGAAAAAAGTTAAACACTTGGGTTTGTCATCTCCCCCCCCTTTGGCTTTTGCTTTGCTCCAATAAATTTCCCTATCCATAACAGCAAAGCTTAGGTAGAGAAAAAAAAAAAAAAAGAGATATATTTAAGGGGTATGCTTTCCACTTCAGTCTAATTTCTGTTATTTCTCTTTTCCAGTTCTGCTTTATTTACCATGCTGTCTGTGCAACTTAAGCTCCCTTTTTTTTACTACATTTTCCAGCAGAGATGTTGCTTTTGCTCTTTCCATTTCAGTAACATTCATGTATAAGTTTTTCATTTTTGCAGAACATCAAGCTTGGCACAGGTTACACAGTGTATTTTGGATCCTTATACTCTACAGTCATTCCAAGCTTGGATCTTTTCCATCTTAAATTATGCCAGTGTTGGATCATTTAATTTTCATATTGTTCCTATTCTTTTGTTCCATGTACAATTCAGATTGTTTAAATCCCTATATTACATTTTCCAGTAGTGTTTTTACTGTTCAGTCTGCATGACTTCACTTCCCCTTTACCTCCTCATCATCAGAATTTTGCAATCTGTTATATATGTATATATCTATCATAATTAAGAAGCTTTATGAGTTCCTATGGACCTGATTTATTAAAGTACTTATGCATGTGCTTAAGTGCTTTGCTTGATTGGAATGGAATTTCTCAAATGTATTAACTTAAGCATGTGCTTAAGTATTTTGCTGAATCTGGGCAATTATTATTATTTTAAAGAAGCTGTGACAACTCTTTTACATCAAATGTCTTTGATTATCATAAATCATGACACAATAAGGAAATTTCAAGCACAATAAAGTTTGATTGTTGATGGTATGGATAGTAAATATGTCCCAAGCTACGTCTTAGTGCAGACTCTGTGTTCATATAGAATCCTGTGGGCCTCTTCCCCTCTCGTTCACAATTGTGTAGCCCAACTCCTATTCCACGTATAGTTATACAATATCCCTGTGGCAACTACTGGATAGCAATTGTTTACATAGAAATGTCATATGAGAAAATCATTTACATATTTTAACTGCTTAGTGCAATAATCGTTTAGTCCTTTTTGAAAAAGTCACACTGTCTTTTTTGCTTTTTCAGTCATCTCCCTCTTTCCATTTTTTCTGTTCCCCTGTCTCCTGCTGGTATTTGCTTGTCTGTAACCCTTGCCCTCTTTCTTCTTCATATTGTACCTACTTCCTGGCTGCCTGGTTCTACTCTCCAGTGTACATGTTGCCGAGATCCTTGATTCTCTGCTTCCTGAAACATGCTGCCTACCCATCTGGTCATCTCCTCCCATGCTTACTCTGGTTATGCTACCTGATTATTTTGTTCCTTTCACTGGACATTCCTTTCCTGTTGATTACTCCGAATAATGGCTGTCCGCTTCAGTCCCATTTATATCTGTGGGTCCCTGAAGATCGCGTCTTTTTTCCTCTCCTCTTATTTCTGATGTAGACAGGTAGGCTGGCTCTCCCCCTTCTTATCAGGTGCTTCTGCAGATATCCAGACTCCTAACTGCAATGAAAAATCTAGCTACCTGTAGAAACAGCTGTACACAAGTAGGAACCAGTATCAAATGACATACAATTCTTTCCAGACCACCAGAAAGTGCTCTGCTGACCATAGTTTGACAATTGTTCATATATATATTTTTATCTTACTAATACATTCCATCAACAACCTATGTTAAGAGAACATGAAGTTGCATGGTTGTGCACTCAAAAAACCCAGAAAATGACAAAGTTAAAGTTCTGTATGCAGTTTCCTGACTCTTGGGCTGCTTATCGGTGTAAACTTAACCTATTAATAATTTTTATGGAATTTTATAGTTTGTTTTTAAAAAGTACAAAAGAAATTCCATAATATAGAACAACTTGGTTAAGTACCATCGCAAAAGGACTGGAGGAAAGAACCTTTTTCCTTCAAGGCCTTCAGAGATGTCCAATTTTTATTTTACAAGATTTGCAGTGAATACAGGATATACTCTTACAGTTTTACAGGATGTACAGTGAAGAAAGTAAAGGCTCCTGTTGAAACCCTTCCTTTGTTCAGTGGCACTTTCACTAATTATTTCACTCTTCAGGTCTGGTACTCAGGTATTGAATAGGCAGGATGACTTTCCCAAGCTGTGTACTTCATGACTTCAGCAAGAAAATTCAGAGTAAAATGCACTGCATGTTCACGTATTGCTATTTTCAATGGTCTCTAAATTTTATCAAATCAAAATAAACTTTCCTAGATTATTCATAGGCTCTTCAACTTAATGAAAGCTGTTTCGATGTCCAATATCAACTTCGGAACCCAACCTTCACTGTTTTAGATCTGTTAAACAAAACAACACAATGCTAAAGGATAATGTTTTAATGAGAAAGTATATTCATTTCATTCTCTAAAAAATTCAATTTAGGGCAGAGACCCAAGCCCAGAAAACCTTAGTCCAGAAAATGAAGGTTTCATATGCTACAGAAGACTGGGTTAGAATGGAAAAGCGTATGTAATCTTAACTATTTTTTACTAACATTCTTTCCTTAAAGTCTCTGTGTTTCATTTATTGACTACAGGTTGATGCCTTGAGATTACGACTGGAAGAAAAAGAAACTTTTCTTAATAAAAAAACAAAACAACTGCAAGACCTCACAGAAGAGAAGGGAACCTTGGCTGGAGAGATTCGAGACATGAAAGACATGTTAGAAGTAAAGGAAAGAAAAATCAATGTCCTTCAGAAAAAGGTAAGACTTCGAACAAAAGAATATGTTGTAAAATTTGTGAGACACCAGTAAAAGTATGTATTCCTTTCTTACAATATACTGCCTTTAATGTGATATAAAAACAACTGGGGCTAAGATTGCACTACTTACTCATGGAAGTAGTTTTTACTGACATGATTTGTCCTATTGACTTCAAATGGACTATTTTTGTAAGGATTATTTACATAATGAAGGTTTTGGGATTGGGTCCACCCTCTGCAATTATTAAATTCACCCTATGATGTAATGTGTACAAAATTAGTGATGTTAAGAAAAAATAACTCTTTTTAATGAATTCAGATAAAATTCTTTGACATTCAAAAAAGCCTGATTCTGTTAGTAGTGTCACTGAAATGCATGGGACTGCTAAAGGAAGAAGATACTATTCTGTGAAAGGTTGACAGAATGTGACTCAAACTCTTTCACTTTTTGGATTATACATTTTAAAGATTTGAAGAAAAACTAATTAGGGAACATAAATTCTTTGGGCTTCTTGCACACACAAAACACAGGACATAAAACCTAAGAAACCAAAGACACTCCCCAAAGAGAAATAAGTGCCATCACAGATCAATTTACTCCTTTTTTTCCTCCAAATTTAAAAAAATTAGCAAGTTTTCCATGGAGTCAGCTAATTCACTTTACTCTATTTGATAATTGGTTTCACCTTAATATTATCCACTTAGGGAAGGAAAGATACTATCATAGCACTGCATCTGTTCTATATACAGTCTCTCTCTATATAAAACAAAAGAAAGAAAAGAAAAAACAAGGTCTACTAGTATCTGGAATCAAGTATGTTTTAATGTATAATTTAAAAATAAAAATAAATTTACTTTCCATTTGTAACCTATCAACAGGTTACCCTCTACATGACTTGTAATGTATGTATGTATAGTATGTCTAAATGATACTTCTTAAAACAAAGACTGTTACTAATAATAAGAATAAAATTAAAAGCAAGCCAAATATATCCTCTTAGGATTCTTCCATCTTTAGCACTGAAGGGTTCGTATTGGCTGGATTTGACTCTATCAAAGGTTGGCTAGATGTGAATGCTTGAGCAAAGTAAGATGCCCTGGCATTCTCAGGAATTGAGAACACTGTCCTTGTAGGCCAAGGAAATAAGGGCCCAGAGGTCAAGACCAAAATTTGAATCCCTGCCCTCTGTTTTTGTTTTATGAAATTGTTTAAGAAAAAAAAAAGTTGAGATTCCAACTGTTTCTAACCTTGATAATATGGAAGATACTAAATCTTAAACCTCTCATTGATTCTGAACTGAATATTATTTGTTCTGAGCCTCAAACGAGGATAATTGTGAAGAAGAATAAAAGAAAAGTTACTTGAAGCGGGTTAGAGGCTTGGAATGTGACTAAAATTAGTCCTGGGAGAGAGAGATCAGTAGACAGAGAGCAGGACAAATGGGTATGGTAAATGTAATTTATGGCAGAACTATCATAAGCAAACTAGGAACATGTGGTATAGATGAAATTACTATAATGTGTCTGTATAACTGGTTGCAAAACTGTACTCAGAGTAGTAATCGTTGATTCGCTATCAAACTGGGAGGGCATATCTAGTGGAGTCCCACCGGGTCCATCCTGACTCTCATACTAGTCAATATTTTAATTAATGACTTGGCTAACAGAATGAAGGGTGTGTTTATAAAATGTGTGGATGACGCTGAGCTGGGGAGGAGTTGCTGGCATTTCAGATTAGAATTCAAAAGGACCTTGACAAAGTGGAGAATTGGTCAGAAATCATCAAAATGAAATTCAATAAGAAGAATTGCAAAGTACTACACTTAGGAAAGAAAAATCAAATGCACAAATACAAAATGGGAAATAATTGGCTAGGATAATAATTGCAGAAAAGGCTCGGGGTTTTAGTGGATCCAGTACTGAATATGACCCAACAATGTGATGCAGTTGTGAAAAAAGCTAATATCATTCTGAGGTGTATTAACAGGAGTGTTGTAAGTAAGATGTACTTGGTAATTGACCTGCTCCCTGTGGTACTGGTGAGGACTCAACTGCAGTACTGTGTCCAGTTCTGGGCACCATTTTTTTGGAAAGATGTGGATAAATCGGGGAGAGTCTGGAGGAAAGCAACAAAAATTATAAAAGGCTTAGAAAACCTGACCTTATGAAGAAAAGTTAAAAACTACTAAACAAAACTGGGCATATTTAGTCTTGAGAAAAAAAGACTGAGATGGGGGACCTGATAAGTCATCAAATAAGTTAAGGTGGTTCACAAAAAAGACAGTGATCAAATGTTCTCCATGTCCACTAAAGGTAGGACAAGAAGTAATGGGCTTAATCTGCAGCAAGGGAGATTTAGGTTAGATATTAGGAAAAGCTTTCTAATTCTAAGGGTAGTTAAACTCTGGAACAGGCTTCCAAGAGAGCATGCAGAATCCCTGTCACTGCAGGTTTTTAAGAACAGATTAGGCATACTCCTGTCAGGGGTGGTCTAGGTATACTTGGTCCTGCCTTAGTGCACGGGGCTACAGAAGATCAGTGTTTCTCAACCTTTTTGATACCAGGCACTGATTTCCTATACTGTGTCAGGGAAATCTCAGGGATCGGTGCCAGTCCATGGACCGGTTGTTGAGAAACACTGGACTAGATGACCTCTTGAGTTCCCTTCCAGCCTTACATTTCTGTGATTCTGATATGTAGTGAACATATTCTTGTGAATATACACTATATTGCAGTTTTTCTGTTTAAGATTCCATCAGTGTATGACAGAGGTACAGTAACATTTCTACTTACTATACATTCTGTAGAAAACCCTGGGCTACCTAATAATTCTGCCAAACATTTCTTCATTCCATTTGATCCAAAGTTGTACACTTTCATATCAAATTAATTAAAATGCAGTGTCTGTTCTTTTATATCCATACATGTATAAATAAATAGACTTGTAGACTTTCAAAATACTGGACTTTTTACTGAAGATAACAATTCTAGAGTTGTACTACCACTCCCAACTGAATCCCAGAGTAAACTCTTCTCCTGGAATGTGCATGGTATACAGTGCAATAAATAAATCCTGGTAAGAACTAATTGCAAAATGAGTCTGTACTGAATTGATTCTCTAACGTTGGAATTGGTGCCTGACTTTATTTTTCTTGAATAATATACTGCATCAGGATATTTCTGATGTTCATGTTGTACACGAAGGGCCAAATTCATGCTTTACTTGTAGAAGAAAAGATCAGTGAGATTACAAGCATAAGGATTTGGCATTAAATCATTCTTTGGGATCACACAGTTAAATGTATGTGTAGATTTAGACTCTATGGGGTATTTTTAATGAGCCCATTGCTATAATATCTAGGTGTTGATTTACACTGTCATGCCCAGACATAATTATTGTGTAAATATCATAATTTTATTTATATGGTAGGGATATAATGCATGGAAAATTCTTTCAGAATGATCTTTGGGTCACATTTACAGCTTAGTATGAAGCTTTCAGTAGTGTACGAACATGTTTAGGGTTAAATTCATTCACTGATGATTTATATGAAGAAAGTTTAAAATGGAACATTATCCCCCTTTGTCCCCAATTGTTTAAATAAATTCAGATCATGATACTATAAAAGAAATTTTCTCTGTATATTTTCCTTATGTCTGGTGTACAATCCCAAAGTAGAAATTCTGTAGGTTTCAGTCAAAAATATAGACTTTTTTCCTACACAAAGCTAAAAGGTTGATCTTTTTATTGAGCCCACCCATATTTAGACTGATTATGCAGAATGTCTTCCTTAAAAAATACAACTCCTCCTCCTTTTTCCCCCCCTGATTAACTCAAATGGATGTCTCACCCCTTCTCCAGGATCCAGTAAACGATTTTATCCTTTATCTACAAGAGAGGCAGAGAACATTTGTTGTCTTCATGCCTCATAGACTTTTATATTCTGTCTCACAATTTTAGAAAATTTGGCTCAGTTTGACCATATGCTGTTTTTTCAGTGTTTGTTCAGGGAGTCATGTTTTATTTTTATTTTTTTTACTCTACAGTATTCCACAGTAATAGTCCCAAATACTACAGTAAGATTTCTGTAAAACTGGGACTCTCAAATTTTTCCATTGTGCAGCCCAAGCCTTAATAGTAAGACTGTCTCATGGACAGCCTCCCCGCCTGTTCATGACCACATGACATCACTTCAGCATCTACAGCAATTGTTTACAAGGAAAAATTATATTTGGAAAATAATTAATTTGTATTTAGTGGTTTTTAATGCAGTAAGTTTTTCCTTTTTGAAAAGTTAATTACACTTTTTATTCTTCATTTTGTCTTCTTCCTCACACCGGTTCTGTTCCTTTTTTATAATCTAGCCTCCTTATTCCATTTGTGCTTTGCTGTTGCTGGGTTCTCTTCTCTAGCTTATGCATCCCTGCTGTCCTCCTCTCATGCTCCACTGGTGTTCAGTCATTGGTCCCCTTTTCCTTCTGGTCCCTTGGGTATGTCTCTCCCTGTGGAGCCTTTACTTCAGCTGGTGGCAGTCAAACATTTGGGTGCTTAACATTTGAGGTTCATCTAGTAAGAACTGTATACATTCCTAATATACTATGTGAAATGGACTATGAACTCTTTCAGGTGGAACGTAAGAGCTTCCACAGAAACAGATTTTTGGATCTTCTAGTAGAAGAATATCCTGTCTCTTGCAGTGAACAAGCTGGATATGAAGAAATGCCTGGTTGCCAGGTTATTCTTTTGAAAACATTGAATGTGACAGAGCTGCATTTTTAAAATGTTCACTCTAGTCATTAGGCTTTTCTGAAAGTATTATTACAAGTCTAATTAGGAAGCCTTCATTTTCCTCTATGCAGGGCCAGATTCTGATGTTTTTTATTCATGCTGAATACTACCTGGCTCTGCGAGTAGTCTTATTGTTTCAGTGAAACTATTCAGAGTAAAGTAGACAGAGTCCAACATGAGACAGAGTGATAGAATCTGACCCTAAATTATTGTTTTATATTGCTAATGTGGGACAGATTCTGCCCTCAGATAATCTGTATAGACATTTGATTTTAATGGGTTGCACTAATATAATTGAGAAGGCACTGCATTTAAATCTATTCCACAGAGTAAAATCTTGCAAATGGACTGCAATGAATATATAAATCTTAAAACCAAGTTGAAATGTATAACTCTGTTTTACTCTCCCTGTTTTATACCTGACCATAATCTGCCTCGTTTAAAAAAACCAAAATTACTACAAAAAGAAGTTGGAAGAGTTTCATTTCTATTTGGAACAATTGTTCTGCTTGGAGCATAAAAATAATTCTGTTGAGGACATATTAATAAAGATGGGAATGAAAGAAAAGCATTGGCAATATTTTGACAAGCAGGAGTCTTTCTGATGCATATCAAAGATTCAAACATCTAAATGAATCCCCACAGAATTAATGTGGTGAGTTCTACAGCTAGGCATCTGAGCACATGTTGCCAAAATAGAGTTGAGAAAAGTAGTGGGCTAGATGCTGAGCGGATAATTCACTTTTCTTTTACTCAGGCTTGGTCTACACTTACATCGGCGATTCAGCGGCAGTCGACAGGAGTTACACAAAATACGCAAAGAGCTTGCATAATTCCCGTCAACTTCTATGCTGCTTTTCTGTGTGCCGCCTTCACTGCACTGCGCCAACGGGAACTGCGTTCCCGTCGACACAGCGGTACACCACATGAGGAGGTGGTTTTAGTATGTCGACTTCTGGATCGACTGAGTGGGTCTTCACTGACCACTCATTCGATCCAGATAAGTCGATCTGATGCCGGCATCTTTGCTGCAGTCAGTGTAGACATAGCCTCAGTAAATTCAGTGTAGTTGTGGATGATATCCAAGTAACATCACAGATGAGGCCTTGAAATGCCTTATAGACCTACAACTGCATCCATAGACTGTTGCTCTGCAGATGCCATACACACATGAGAAAGTGTAGTTTTGACCAAACTGGAAAACCATCACGCTATTCAGCATAATTGGCTGTTTTAGGGGAGGCCCAGGGTTGGAATAGCATGCACTTGGATGGTTTGGATCAAGATACATTGCATGGAATAATAAACTTAAGTCAATGTCAGAGGTGGAATATTACTTAATATTTCTTTCTTTTAGAATCTTTGGCACCAACATTTCATTTTAGTGCCAGTAAAACTGGGTATGCTGCTTTAATAGCCATGTTAACCTGGCAAACCTAGTTTTACACCTCATATCTGCCAGTTTAGCATGCAGAAATTTTTGTGTACTTCTTACCAATATGTACAAGTACAAATATGTATGACTACAGCCACCGTGTAGATTGAAAGGCCAAGGGATATTCAGTGTTACAGAAAATAGAAGATTCTGAAGTGGATGACAAGTCTTTTATGTCCTCTCTGTGCTCTCAATTTCTTCCTGCGTACAGTGGCTAATCCTGATACATTTAGCCCCTTAGGTATGCATAGATGTTTGAAAGCCAGTTACATACCACCCTGATTTGATTCTTCAGTGTTTGAAAACAGGAGCTATTTATAAAGAGAAGAAAGTAGAACATGCATTGTTAGATTTTCTTAGGGCAAAAGCTTGTGGAAGTTCTTCTAGGGAGATATTTTGTAGGGGACCAAAATGAGATTATAAAAGTGGATTAAGAGGATATTTGCTTTCACCTACAACACACAATTTCTTAAGTAAAATTGTTATAGTTTCCATCTCTACTAGTTTGTTTCATGACTTATGAAGTGCTACATGACTCAGGGCCCTAACCTACCAGCTATTATGATATTTCCTACAAACGCTAAAGTCTTAGCTATAATGTAATAATGAGAATATGCATGCTTAGCAGATGGACCTTGCACACTTAGTGGTATTGTGCTGTTGACATTAAATTATAGTGTACTGTGCAGTATGTTGCATGCCTTGCAGTTCAGTGTCTTCTAAAAACAGTAAATTTAATCTTGTCTGATTAAGACCATACTGGAACAAACAAATTGGTCTTAATCTTGAATTTAAAAGCTTGAAATTATATTATTATCATCAATTTATATAGGCAAGGGATTCTGACTGAGAAGCACAAAACAGCTGCAGATTCTGAATTCAGAACATTCATGCATTAAAACAGGAAGAATCACTGCACCTTAGGACCTGGCTTGGCATGTAAAGGCTAAGCACATCACTAATATAGGTTGCATCAGATTTTTATACATTTGGTGTGTGGTCTCAAAATCCCATTGCAGGCTGTAAAGTATTTAATGGCAGCTGTTACAGTTGTTAGGGAACAGGGGAAAATACTTATGCCCAGATTTTACTGGTATTTAGGTATTGCTGTACTCAGTGTTGCAACAACTAAGTGATTTATGAACCCAAATCTCATTTTCAAAAGTGATTGAGGCTTGTAGGAACCTAAATCCAATTGGTAGGGATTTAGGCTCCAAAGTGCCTAAATCCCTTTTGAAAATGAGAATTGGGCTCAGTTAAGCATTGTAAACACTGAGCACAGCAATGCCTAAATACGTTTAAAAACCTGGGCCTTAGTATTGGCAAGACACTGACGGCAGAGCACTGGACATTACTACAAACTGTGAAAATGCTGTCAGAGAGCTCTTAAATACGTGAATTGAGTTTGAAAATAAGCAAATCATAGTGTTCCACGTTTGTGTTAGAATGAGATAACAGATGCCGCACTGTGGAATTGTTTCTTGAAACAGACCAGTGCTCTGATAGCAGATTGCATATGTTTTTTAAAAAAATTACCATTGCACGCAAGGTAATGACGACATCAGAGCTGCTAAGGCAACTGTTGACTTGTGTATCTTATGAAGAAACAGCACCGGTAGCAGTAGATATCTCAGTTAAGTATACTGTCTTCAGGGTACTGAATGCCAGAAAGTCTTGTCACTAAGTGATGATGGGTGAAGCTATGCAACACAAGATAATGTTCCTTGGACACTCCGGGATGAAAAGGAGATACACCGATGAAAAACAGCTCTATTTAGGGCTATCAGTATTAATCCAAGAACATCCCATTATAGAATTGATGTCAGAGCAATCCCCACTGGTTCTGTAATGGAGCTCAACTTTAGAGCATGTAAGTAATGCTTATGAAACAAATTGAGGCTGGCTGTGTAAATCAAAGAAAACCAAGAAAGCAGACTATAGCGAATGAGGAAATGATTTTCCAGTTCCACAAAAGTTTTTGATATGTCAAAATTTTTTCTTCTTCTTCTTCTTCACTGGGATGAAACTGAGAACTTGCAAAGTTTTTCATGAAAAATCAGAGCAAACTGCCCACCCCCAAATAGCCGCTAGCTCAGTAGTTAGGGCACTTGGGGCATGGGGGACCTAGGTTCAAGTCCCTTTGTCTCCCACATCCAAGATGAGTGATATTGCCACTTGGTTATAGAGCCAGTCTCTCTCTGTCTGTCTTTCCTGTTGGAACTGTTTCATTTTGTACAACTAATTAAACGTTCATTGGGCAAGAGAGAGACTGATTCAGAGCAGGGACTTTAACTTGGGTGTCCCACATCCTGGGTGAGTGCCCTAAGAACTGGGCTTTTTGCTACTCTGGAGTGGGTATTTCCTTATTGTCTGTCATTAGAAATTCCATTCTGGCCCAGAGAAACCTTCCCAATGAATGTTTAGTTGAAACTGATATGTTCCTGGGGAAAAAAATTGGTTTAAATGAATTCGTATTTTCTGACAAAGTATTTTGTCAGCAATTCCTGACCAGTTCTAGCACATATCCAATCAATCCATCTAAATCAGGGCTCTTCTTAACCTGTGGGGGTGGGGTTATGACCGCACCCTACATTACCCTTTTTAAAAAAAATGTGGTTCTAGCCTTTACAGTTATGGGGAGATCCTAAAAAAAACCAAACTGAGCATAATGCAGTGATATTGACTTCTATCTACAGACAGCCTGAAACAATAGCTCAAAGTATTTATTTTATTCAAGACCTTGTGGATTTTGTGACTCTACAATCATGGATTTTTTCCACTATGCTACTGAATCTAGCATTTTTGCCATGGAATTTGCCCTTTTGTTGTGGCTGAGCACCTAATATTTTGCTTAGTCTCCCTGCTCTACTGGGACCTGCCTGTGTTGCCTCTTGCTGTCTAGATTTCCCTTCAAGAGAAAGTTAATTGGATTATAGCACATTCTCCCTACACTGGTCTAAGGAACTTCATAGGAGGATGCTCATTTCTTACCATTTTCCCCTGCTCTGTGGATTTGCCGCTTGCAGCCCTGACTCTCCTCTACAACAGACCTAGAGCTAATCACATACCAGAATGCTGTCAGGAGTTCTCTGTAGTTGGTAAAGGGTTCTAGAGTGTAAATGGCCTTTAACAGGAGGGAGCAGTGAACCATTTGGAGAGCAAGCATCCATCTTGACAGAAGAAATCCTCTAAATTCCTCAAGTGAAAGCTGATGAGTTCACAAAATCAGAAGGGTGTTTTATTAAGTAGCAACCCTGTAAACATGAAAGTTCTCTGAGCACCAGAGTTGGTATAACTGCAAATAGTGAAAGCCGAGAAGCTCCTTATAGTTGGGGAAACATTGATTGTGCCCCGTTTCTCATGATCGTTATGTTGCAATAGACGTCATTGTATTGGTATTTGAAATGACATTGGGAGTTAGCTGCCTAGGTGCTTCTGAAAATCCCATACGGCACCTAACTTCACCTTCATATTTTTAGAAAAATGTTTAAAGTCTGGCCTGTGTGACTTGAATCCATTGCACCCTGAGCCATGTGGACATGGTGGTGGTCAGTTCACTACAAAGCATAGGCATCAAAGAGGATGCCAATGGAACTATTAAAAAAAGATATCTAATGAGATTGTGAAATTCATAAAGATAAGCCTACCAATGCCCACTTTATTCTTTTATGTAAAGAATAGGCCACTCTTCCAAAACTGAAGTTCATTGGCTTTCACATGGCAATGTTTTTCATACCTTGTTTGATCTCAGAGAAGATAAAGGTTTTCCTGGCTGAATAAGCCCCTGTCCTTGCTGAATATTGCACTGATCAAGTTAACTTGCTCAGAATGCTTCTCTTAGGGCAGACTATGATCTGAGTCCTCGTTCTGTGGGTTGCAAACAAGTGTCAGGGGACTGTGACCACCCACTGTTCCTATACTGGTAAATGTGCAGGGTGTCCTGGCTAGATAAATGGGGGACATGAGTGATGGAAATCCTGATGGAAGAGTATTCCAGTACAGAAAAGATTGGGAACTGCTGCTCCTTGTTGTTCAATTAATCTAGAAAAACACCTATAATTACATTACCATACTCAACTAACAGCCCATCAGCAGCACCTCATTCACCCTAAAGGTATAAAACCCTCCACAGAATTTCCCAGGGGGAATGTGTCTTGAAGAAGATCCCAGCATCCTTAGGAAAGAGAGACGTAGCAACAGCTGAGCCAGCAGAGCTGGCATAAGTCTTCCTCATCTCACAAGCAGATCTAGGACTTTGTAAATACATGGCCTCAGGAGCCAGCACATCCCCACCCTCAGCAGCACCAAGTGCTGGCTCCTTTACATCTCAGGAACTCCAATGATGTCAGCAGTTGTAGGCTCCATGAACTCTGTTGCGTGGTTTGGAGACTGGCAGGTGTGGGAAGAGTCAGAAGGGGGTTTGGGTAACTAAAGAGGAAGTTAGGCTGTTGGCAGTTTACAGCTGCGGACACCTTTAGAGGTTATGCTTCAGTAGAGATTGATTGATTTTGTTTTCTTGCACCTCACACCTGCAAGGACCCACCTAACCCTCCCAACCCTATGTGGGGAACACATCTCGGAGAGATGGGAGGCCTGTCATCTGAGGGACTTCTGAGGATTGTGTGTGTGTGTGTATAGTTATTTGGGACAGGAACCACTGTCATAGGTATTATGTTTGTACAATGCCTAGTCCAGGATGGGGCTGTTAGGTACTACTGCAATAATAATAATGATGGTAGGTAGACAAGTAGTTGGGGAAAATCTACATAAAAGGGAGGTAAACAGGTGTAGGATAAACAAAATTAATATAAATGAGCAAAAGTTCACTTTTTGGTGAGTAGCAGGCACACGTGAAGGGAGCACAGGGAGGTTTGATTTGATAGGGAATTTTTAAAAGGATAAATAATTTTAAATTATTCCTACACAAGTTATGCCCATTGTAAGCTTATGGTAGCAAACTCTGACAAAGGTATTTTCAAACATAGTTCATATAAAAATGTGACTGTTTAATAGTTCAGAATTGTTTAGATAGAATATACTGAAGCCCTTTTAATGATTGTATGCCATTTTAAATTAATGAGACCTGTACATAAGTCTCATGCTACCATTGGGCTGTGAAATGTCAATAGTAATTAATGAAGCTGTCTTTTAATAAGATACTGCATTTATTCATGCTGAGAAATGACTACCAACATGTGAACTAACCACTGAGCTGAGCAAAGGGAAATAATGTTGTTTTCTTTTTAATAGACTGGAGGAAATTTCTTCTGGAGAAAGTGTAAGAGAACTAAGTTATGTATAATATGGTTAACCAATGACAAAAGAGAACACATATTTGGAAGATGCTAAGGAATGGAGAGGAATTATTTAGGGTGGCACGTGGAGGTATAACTAAGAATAATGGAATGCAATTAAGAAAAAGAAAATTTATTGAATCACATGAAAACTTATTAGGCTGTGGAATAGTCTCCCATGGGTTGTTGTAGAAGCCCTAATGCGTGGGACTTAAAAAAAAACAGAGGAGATCAGTACAAAATGTACTTGAGAGAATAATTTTTGCATTGGCAGAAAGATGTTCTGGATGATCTAACTTCTATCATTTCCTCATGCGCTAAGAATGTTCTGTACACTGTGGATTAAATCCTGGGGTCACTGAAATCAATGGAAGTTTTGCCCGAGAGTTCAGTGGGGCCAGGATTTCCTCCTGTGTTCCAAAAAGGATTGTTGTAAGTGTCTGAAAAACAGCATTTATAATGAAAAGTCCAAAAGATTCTTAATTATAACAATATATTCTCTAACAAATGGCTGGGGTGAATCTGCACCTGCATGCTGTTGATTTTGCTCTTACAGCATTGATGGACTCACTGTGTTTCAGATCAGAAATAAATGTAACTAACAGGCAATTTTGTAAAGAAAATTCATTTTCTGCTAACAAATTCTCTAGCTGTACTCATTAATGTAAATCAGACTTATTTTGTAAGAATGATAGCAGGCAATTTCATTCCAAAGTATTTGTATGTTACTACTACTACTACTACTACTTTTGTTCTCACAGCAGTATGATAAATGTAAACTGGACAACAAATACTATAAGTTGTCCATGGAGAAAATAAAGTGAGTGTACATTTGTGTGTGTGTGTGTGTGTGTGTGTGTGTGTGTGTGTAAGGGGATGAATTCTGTGATGGGTTTGCAATGGCAAGTACCCATGTTTAATAAATATTAAACATGCAGTAACTATTTATGTAGACTTTCATGTGACTATCTAGCTCACAACTTAAAACAGCCCCTGGCAATTCACCTTTATGGCAATTTTAATTTATATATTATATGTAGTACTGTAAATAGTTCATGCTTTTGTACAAGGTACACTTCTTTGGTGAGACTACCTATTTTTTAACTTGAACACGCTTCAGCAGTGCAATTGTAAGTTAGTCCTTTGCTCCTAGTAGATGAGATCTTCAGGTTTTTTTGCTGTATTCTGTACCTTTTCTGTGAGTAAAGGTTGCAGAAAACCAAAACAAATAAGGTGACTCCTTTGTATGCATACAGGCTGTAGATGTTAGATGGAAACATTGCTTTCTTAAAATGTAAAATATGAAGTTGAAATTTGTAGTTCACCACTGTATTGACTTACAGAATGTGTATATACACTTGTTATTCAGAGGTGTCCTATGTTTCATTGCCTATAGCTTTCTGAAATTAGCATGAAGACATCTGATCTGTGTAAAAATTAGAATCAATAATTATTTAAAATACAGTAAAGCTCCGCTTGTGCTTTTCTCTGTTTCTCTTTAAAAAAATCATTGTCAAAAATTACAAGGCTAGATTTACCAGCAATCACTCTGTCTGTTCTCTAGTGAGATATATTCACATTCAGACAAACCTCCATTAGAATTTTCATATTCTGATATCAAAGAATGCTACAGTTATGGGTACAGGGTGAGCTGCTCTTTGAATCCCTTTTCCGTATATCTCCACTAACCACTTTTCTGGGGGTGGTTCAGAATTTGTTTTTCATGCGGCTTGTCTATTGTAACAGGGCACAACTCTGCTCCTGTCTTCTTGCCCTGCAGAAACTGTGCCAACTCCACTAGTTGTGCATTCACAGTGCTGTTTATTTTGAGTTCCCTCCACCAAGACCAATACTGTTCCTGTGCAACAGTCTGTTTACAATATCCTCTGTGCTTTTGGCTTTCTCATTAGGACCTGAGGGAAACAGAACTCCCTTCTCTGAGGATTCTGTGTGACTGGGCTCAGCTAGCTCTGCTCCTCTACTCCTCCATCCCTCCCACCCAGCACTTCCTTTCTGTGTCTCATTATCAGATTTGGGCTGATGGGCTGTTTATCACACCTAGTCGTGTGTCCCCCCCCCTCTCCCCCCCCCCCCCCGATTATCTAATTACCTCAATCGGCTTTCTCTGGGGAACTAACTGGCATCTAAGTGATCAGAGTGCAGGCTCTTCTGTTCACCCATTGCACTCCGTCACACTGTACAAGTAGTTATTCCAGAATAGCTATTCCTGATTAACTCCTTGTGTGAATACTCTTTTTCCAGAATAAGAGTGTTTTATGCTGAATTATCTTAATCTACTTTGGAAATTTGCTAAGAAATAAGAAAAGTAGACATTTATTTATAGCTTATTTTACATATTGTGTATTGCATTTGTGTTCTCTTGTTGGCACAAAACCAAAACCCCATCACTTTTGCATTTCTGGAACTCCTTAATGTTAGCAGTCAGGCTTTTCTGGTCATTGCTGTCAATGTTACTGTGCATACAATGGCTAGCGTCTCCAGTGAGTTAATGCTTTTGACTTTTTATTACTCTTGGAAAAGCATCACCCTTCACCTTTGAGTGAAGCTATTACTGGTATTCTGAAAGCATGAAGTTCAAAGACTTAAGAAGAGTTCATACTGTAGGTAAGTTTAACAGTAATGATAAATGAGAAGTCTTTGTTATCCTTATGTTTCCCCCTTCATATTATGGTTACCAGATGTAGTCAGAGCTAACAGTGCCAGTTTGGTCAGATTGCTTTGATAACTTTCTTGTTGCCAAGTAATCTGTACTTCTTGGAGGTAGAATCAATGGTGGCATGTTTGAATAAGTGTAGAATAAACCTGACATCAGAATAGAATTTGAAGCTAATTCACTTCTTTCTGATACACCTGAATTTAATTTTAACACCTAAGCAGCTAAAGTGCTAAGATCAAAGTGAAATAAAGTGCATGGAGTGAAGAGTTACTTGGAGTTAAGAGGAAAATGGCATAACATTGTCTAATCTTGAAATATGAAAGAAATGCTAGGCCCAATTTTCTTCTCACTTGGCTATAAATCTGGGGTGAGTCCATTAAAGTCAGTTACGCCATTGTAAGACCTTGTGTGAGTAAGAGGAAAATCAGCCCCGGTGTTTTTATTGCATAAGAAATTACATGAATCGAAGGCAGAAATCTGTTTCCAGTATTGGAGGGAACATGGAGATCATCTGAGTCTACCATAGAATCCTGTTCTTACTACCTACTCAGCTCCATGAGGGACTGACCATAATGCTGGTCAGAAAGAGAGAGCTGCTCGTTGCGGCTGCGTACAGTGCCTATTGCTGTTCCTGAGTCAGGGTGAGAAATTGCTAAAGTGCCACATTGATTTTTAAAGAATTAGTCTTAAAAGCAACTTAAAAGCAAATATATCTTTATATTTTAACCTGCAGTGAAATACCTGTTGTGAGCTATCCTAAAATATTCATCGATAGTTAAGTCTGGATTTTTGTCATGGCTGTCATGGGAGCCATACATAACATTATTTTAATGTTTGTTTAAAAAAAATCCATGACTTTTGAGAGTTTGGGATTTTTGCATGACAGCGGGTGGATATGATGGTAAACAGTTGAACAAACTTAGAGAGCTGCAGAGCTGCAAAGCTTAAAACCTGGACTGCCTGGGAAGATAATAGAAAGCAGGAATTTAGCAATTTAGTTATATCACAGATCAGGCCAGTGAATTATCACAGAAGGCCTCCATGGGGTCATGAGATACCCCTCTGATCAAGATAATAAATAAATATTATAAATAAAGCTTGGCTGGGTTTACAAAGGGTGATTTCTCTAGTGTGGCAACTTGTGTTCCTCACTGTTATCACTGCACTTGCACTGTTCTTACTATTTTCCATGAAAACACAATAAAAAAGGTTACTTTAGCCTGACTGCTTTGTGAAATTTGTAAATTAGTAATACTTGTGCCTTAACATCACAGACCTAACAAAAGTTTTAAGAGCACAAGTTTAATTCCCTGACTAAAAACTTTTGAGCCAGATTGTCCTTGCTCTTACGTGTGTGTAGTAGGGTGTGTACACACACAAGAAACTTCTCCCTCCATTAAGGGCATGGGACAATCAGAGCATCTTCCCTGAGTCAAAGGCCACAAAGCACTCCAAAGGGGGCAGGACGAGGGCTCCCCCACCCTCCTCGTTGCATCTCACACACCTGGCAGACTGCAGAGCTGGCATCAATCTGTGCCAGTCCAATGGATGGCACAATTAGTGTACTCAAGCTGAGAGATTGTGCTACCTGGGTCACAGTCTTGCCTGGAGCTCCACCATGGGCAACCTGTTGTAACATTTACCCCATTTAGACTTTTGAGAAAATGTCACAATCTAGCTCATAGTATTCAATATGGGCTAGATTGTTTTTCTTCCCTGTGATGAGGGGTGTGTGGGGAGATATGGAGCTGCTCTACCCCAGGAAAACAACTCCTCCTAAAAATTACTGGGTGTGCAAAGACTGCATTCCTGCTATTACATCCTTTTGTGGGTGCAGTTTATTTGCCTCATCTCTGCTGGCCTAGATTTTGGCCCTACCTCCTTGCCCTCTGAACCACCAAGCACTCTGAGTGCAGTAGAGACAGAGCAGCCCTTGCGTCTCTTGGTGTGGTAGCTGTAACTCTTCTTGGCTCTTACATGGGCTGTACAGCCATGTAGGGTCCAGGCAAAATGTAGCTGTAAATGTTTTTCTGAAAAACATTGTACAAACTAGAACAGGAAGCAGGAGAGAGCTTTCCTGCTTTTGGTAAAGTTTAGCATACTATCGATAAACACTGTGATGGCTTTTATTGATGGTAAAACAAAAACTAGTTCTTGTCTTGGATAGTGGAATGGAAATTAATATTTGTATACATTTGCTTTTCATTTTATTAGTTTTCTGTTAGGTAATGAAGAGCTTACTGCTGTAAGTTTGTGAGCATTAAATTAGACATCAATTAGTCATTTTAAAGTCTATACAGTTACTGGTATCTGTCATCCTATGGAACATGATGGTAAATACTTATTTGCAAATTCCCACACATTAGACCTGGTTGTAAAGCACCTTATAGAATGAATCCTGGAGTACAGACTTTTATTTATGACTTGCAGTGGAATGTAAAACCAAAAAAAAAAAAAATTACTGAAACATATTACATTCTTTATTACAAAGTGAGTTCTTTGTAAAAAAATTTATTCTGGAAATTTCACAGGACGAAGATAAATGACACCAAGAATTTTAGATAAAAACTTTAAAAGAGATTTATAGAGGTCAACAAAAATACTAGTGAACATCAAATTATATACAACTTTTAAAAGGGATGAGATAAAGATGAGACTAAAGTAAACATGAAAATATAAACACACACAAAAAAAAAAATCAACCTTCCTCTCACCTCCATAAAGAACAAAAATCTTGGGTTTATTTTCCCCTAGCTTTTCTCCCTAGAATCTGACGCAAGGCTGAAGAAGAAGCAAAAGTATTTACTGACACCCAAGTAAATGCTCTGTGCCATTATAAAGACTTACAACAAAACAAATGAAAATTTTTAATGTATTCAATGCTCTCACTTATAAAAACTTAGGTTGCATAAGCAGCATTTAACATCACAAATGAATTTTGAAGACCAAGTAAAAAAGGGGAAGTCTTGTCCTTCCCCAACTCTCCAGAGAAACTAAAATGTATCCACTCAACCCTCTGATAAAACAATGTCCTTTCTGGCTTTTTTCTTATTTCCAGTGTTAGGAAAATTAAATAAGGAAGGTTATGTATTTTTAATACGTGCGTCGTCATATTTGAACTCAAAGGTCCCTCAGCTGAAAACTTGCCCCCCAGTATCCTGAAGTTTATATTTAGGGTATGTTAACTAGTGTGCTGTGAAAAATGTCATTTCATAGGTAGCCATATTTGGCCTTGTATATCGAAGATAGTACCTGATTTGCACCCAGAAGTGAGTAAGGAGCCAGAGAACTGGTAAAACATGCCTCCTATGTCTAATATCACTAGGCAAGCAGTTGCATCTCGCACTAGCTGAATCTTCTAACTTTCAAAGTTAGCACCCCCCACCCCTCAATTGTAGGAAACATTAAAATAATCCTAACTAGAAATCACAGAAATGTAGAAAATTATAGTGAGATCCAGAATTGAAAAGGATTGCAAATGCTTTACCAGATATATAGATGAGAAATGAAGTTTTTGGCCACCAATGTCAACTGAATTTAGTACCAGATGAGATCTAAAAACACCTCCAAATTTTATTATACTGTGGTGAACTGTTCCTCATTTGGCAGGAGGGTTGATCTAACAGGTCTTTTCATCTCTTAATTTCCACGGTAAATAGGATTTAAGAACGCTGGGTAAATAGATGTTTGGCTGTTGAGGATAATAAATCTCAAAGACATGTTAATGACACCACAGAGCCTCTTATAAACATGTTGTTGGGGGGAAAAAAGTTGAGATACTATGCTAAGGTGTTTTTTATTTTTTTTGTAGATGATATAAGTGATGTATATAAATCTGTTATGTCACAGGAAGAGACAGAGAACAAAATGAATGTTGCAAAAGACAAAATGTGAATGTCTCTTCGCACTGAAAACAGCTATCCTGAACACAGATATTTCAGATTATTTCTGCTTCCTGTTCAGACATGTATAGTAACATGGCAATGCCTTAATATCTTTGCTGCTCTAGAAAGGTACAAACTGTTCAACAGATACTGATTTAAAGAGGCCCAAGTTGCTGCATTTAAAATTTCTGTTAATGTTTAGTAGTGGTTTGATAGTTTGTACACATTGAAAGTCTGTGTCGTACCTGAAGTAAGTAATGGTGCAACTCAATACATGCATTGTCTTTTGTACTGCTATATTGCAAATATTAAATTACATTTCATAGTAACAAGAATCTTAGGGCTCTGACAAACAACATTTGGAACACTTCAACTCTTAATTTCAGTTTGAAATAAAGATACATGCAGTGACCTTGGGTTAATTTTGAATGACAAAAAAGGGCATCTTTAAAAATAGAAGACCAATATTGTAGAGGCCTCCTACTAAACTTTTATTTTAGGTAAACAAGATCTTGTTGTTCCTAATATAAAAATAAATGTTATCTCTCATCAGTGCAAACTAAAAGTTATCTCAGATAATGGAGTATTTCTTTTCATTAATAGTATGGGATCACTTAAGATATTTGTAATTTTCTCTTGTGATATTTTTAACGTATTTTTTTCTAACGGATTTTTTTTTCCAAAGCGCACAAAACTTTTTCCAGGTAAAATCAGATTAGCTGTAACGAGCTTCTTT
Source organism: Emydura macquarii macquarii (assembly GCF_026122565.2). Taxonomy (NCBI): domain Eukaryota; kingdom Metazoa; phylum Chordata; order Testudines; family Chelidae; genus Emydura; species Emydura macquarii. Next base: position 11,046,784 of record NW_027131105.1, on the reverse strand, counting down.
ATACTTTTATAAGGAATGGATGCTCAGATGGTGTAAATCAGCATAGCTCCACCAAATTTGTGAAGCTATGGTTATTTACTGAGGGACTGGACCTAGAAATATAATTCTTACTTTATATTTAAAAAAAATGTCTACCATAGATCATTCTTATTCTGTTAAAAATCCCCTGTCCCCATCCAAGTAATAGGCCTGTGGGTCAATAAACAAGGCTAAATTCTTTCATCTATTGTTTTGATTAGAAATATTGGTCTATTATCAAGAATATTACAGAGCCATTGTAGAATAAAGAGGACTTTGGAAGTTTCTGGCGGTGTTTCTTGGACTGTGGGTACAAATATACAATTCAGAAATACAGATGGCAGATAAACTTTGAAGAATTTGACTCACACCATTTTTCCCTTTCAATTGTGAGATCTGTGATTTATAAACTACTGTATGCACATTTTATGATGTTGAATTTTCTATTTAACTGATACTGTAAATAATGAGAGCAAGTATTGAATGTTCTCTGTATTCCATCATGTATGATAATAGAATATAAATTTATATTTTTTCCAGAGATAATTACCAATATGTATTTTTAACATGCCATTATGTCAACTGTCATTTTTGTGGAAGATTGCATAAACGTTCAAGTTGTGCTACAAATCCATATATACAGGTAAATGTATTGTTAGGGTCCAAATTTAATTTGTGGCCAAAGATTTATAACCAACTTAGTCATAGTGAACCCTAGAAAATACACATCAGAAACTTGCTACCTTGCTGCTATAACTGTATTTTATCTTGCTTAAGTGGGTTTGTGGCACAGCCTAATATTTAAATGTGAATTTCCTTTTTTCCCCCCTCTTAATTCCAGTTTCTCCTGTTGCTTTCCATTAGAATCAGACCTGGGCTATAGTATAGTTTCTACTTAAATAGAAGATGCATTGAATTCCAAAATTGGCAGGACTTGTTAAATGTATTTTAACCTATATAGAAAAGGGAACAAAGGGGAGCTTTTGCTTAATACAAATAATCTTGCATCTTAAATAATGGTAAAGTGTGCCACCAATAGAATGTAACGTATACTTAAAGTAAAAAGGGAATTGTGGCAGAAATTCCTGAAGCAAAATATGAAGAATAAGAAAACTACTCATATACTAAAGTTATTTGCATGCAAATACAAGGAGCATGAAAAATCAAGAAAAATGAGCAATATTACTAAGGTATGATATTTAGACTAAGTCTGGTATTGATTCCTATAACTGCAATGTCAATATAGATGTGTATAATCTCTAAATAGGAGAGATGGAAAGGGAAGAATTAGTAGAGCAATAGCTTTATTTGTCAAATATTTATAATAACTGCATTATGAAGTTCTTTGGATAAGGATACAAAGAATGAAAAATAAGAGAAGCTAAAAAACAAAGGAAGCATCAAACCATCTTGGACATGAATATTGTCACATAGCTTGAAAACTGACTTCAGGAATTTATATATATATATAAACGCTAAATGGTAAAGTATAACATTCTGAGTGTGGGGGAGACCTAGCTAGAGTGGAATGCATCAGCAGTATATATTAGATGTGGTTTTCTTTAGTATTTTCATATCTTTATTAATATAGTGAACAAGAATGAATAAATTGAGGGGTAGTTGCAGACATCAACTGAAATAATACTAAGGAAACTAAAGAGATTAGAAATATGGGCAGCTTCATATAAGAAACATTCATCTTAACACAATCTGGTGACTCTTACTCAATGTTTAGGAGATAACCTGGAAAAGCACTAATGCTGAAAGGACCGTAGGAGTGATAATGGACAGCAAATTAGACAAGAGTTTGCAACTTGATATGGCTCCAAAAAGCATGAATGCAATTTTGAATAGTAGATGCAGAAGCATCATGTTACAGAGTGGAGGGGTAATAATCCCTGTCTAGGTGACTCTGGTGTGACTAAGTCTGGAGAATTATGTTAAATATTGGACATCTCCTTGTCAGAAAGATGACAAATGGGAGGGAGTTCAGAGAATAAAAATAATTAGGGGACTGATGGGGTTTACTTTTGAGAAAGATTAAAGGTTTCTGGCTAAATGAAAACTGAGAGGATATGCGCCTTTTAAATCTTTGAGGAGTGTTAATGCCGTGGAGGAAGAGGAATTATTTACGATTTCATGGGGGGAGGGGAGGAATAGCATTAAATTAGACTGACAGTTATATGTAAGGTTTTGGGATAAGTATCCCAATGGGAGCAGAGGAAGTTCCATTGCCTGGGATTTTTAAAACTAGACTGGGCAAAATATGAGTAAATATACAATAGGGATCAGTCCTGCAGTGGCAGGGAGATGACTATAAACCAAATAGGCCTTTTTCAATTCTAAGGTCAATGATTCTATACCCAGGTGCCCATAGGACCATAAAGTACTGGTAACTGCATAAATCAAGTCCTCTATCTGATGCTCAGGAGAGTACTAGGAGGTTATCCTGCCCTGCTTTTGCCATTAATTTGTTTTCGTGGGGAGAGGGGAAAAAATGCTGCCAAGGCTGTCAAATTCTTCCTAAGGCACCTGAATACCACATGGCAAGATTTGGCCCTTTCACTTTAATATCAGTCTGCAAGTGGATATTTTAAACTATGTATTTTCAGTAATCTGCTTTTTAGTTCCCTTCTTTGTGACACGTTAGAAACCAAAAAACAGAACCTACTTTAAGAGCAGATTGCTCTTTAGTTTTGCAAGGTGTTACGCTAACTTACGTGCAAATCAGACAGTTTATAAATACTCACTCTCCACATGCATCCTTTATGTTGACCTAAAATTAGCATCAAGTAAGAAGGACAAGATTTTCGCAGAAAGGGATTTGCCTTCTATTAAACTGCACACGTACTGTACAGTAGCCTGTTTTCAACTTGAGTTTATATTAGTGTGTATTTAAGGCCAGATGCTTTTCTGTGTCTTGCATGCCGAATAGCATATCAACTTACTGCAAAATCTGCTTGAAAATTCTTTGCTTATGCCAATGCCTCCTACTTATATGCAGCCATACCAGCTAACTACACAAAAATGGTCCTGTGCAGTAAAGGCACACAATTTCTGGAAGCACCTGATAGTATCATCTGAAGAAACAAACCATAGGAGGAGTTAGAACAAAGCCAAAATTCTTTGTATACTAGCCAATAAGGGGTCAGTTTTTTGAAAGAGCTCAGCACCCAGCAGCTTCTCTTGTGACAATTTAGAGACAGGTTTTTTAAAGAGTTCACATCCCTTGTGTTGAAGTCTTTTGAATAGCTGGTTCTGTGCAATAACAGAAAATTACTAGGAAGGAGAATTAACTGGCTGGGACAGAAATCCACATCTTGGTGTAGCATAATATTAATTAAATTGTAAGATCTTTGAGAGTGTCTTCCTTTGTGTTTAGAAAGCACCTAATACATTTTAGATGTGTCTGAACGCATTGTGTGTCTTGCTTAAAAGAGTCCAAGAGCAAAGTTGTTTTGTTCAGAGTTTACTGATGCCCTAAGGAGAAGGGGACACAAAATGAGTATATCCAGATACACAAGTGGATATTTTCAGCCCAGGTTTATTTTGGCTAGCTTCCTGTTAGAGGTTAATTTTAGCGCTAGGTTCTAGCTTTCTCTCAGCTGGAGTCTGGCAACAGATGCCAGGCCATCAGTCCAGGAGCTCCTTTTCCTTTGACAGCCTTCCCTTCTCTTGGCTTAGTCTACCCACTGACCATCCTTCATAGTTTAGCAGGCTTCAGGGCAGCTCCCTCCCCAAGGCTCATTTTGGCTTTCTCCTCCTCTTTTTCCTAGTTGCTCTGTGGGAACTCAGCAGCCAGTCCCTTCCCTCTGAAGGCCCCGTGGCTGCCTCAGTATCCTGAACAGGTAAATTTGCATCCTATACTATGGGGGAAAGACGAATCCCATAGTATTTAGAGCCGGTTAGAACATTTCCAGCAGAGTTTATTCATGAAAAACAGAAATATGTATATTTTTTTTCAGTTCTGGTGTTACTGATCATTTCCCATTACACCTTTCACTCATTCATTGGTATGAGGCATGATTATGGACATGATTTTGTTGCGGTAAAATTAGACAAAATTCATGGAGCATCATGATAAAAACATACAAAATAAGGATATGGTCACGGCGGGGCTGAAGCTGGAGCCCAAATCCTGCCACGAGGGCTAAAGCTGGAGCCAAAGAAGTCATGGAGATCTGTTAAAGTCACGGAATCCATGACCAAATCATATCCTTAGGCAACCAAACTATATTTCTGTTTTTATAATAGAATAATATCTTACATTTCTGTACAGATTTTCTTTTGAGTAGTTTAAGCTTTCTACTAATATTGATGGATATTATCCCCATTTTACAGATTGGTAAACTGAGGTACAAAGAGTGTCTGGTGCTTATCACACATGAAGTCTGCTGCAAATATCTGAATAGAACCCAGATCTCTTGATTGCTAGTCCTGTGTATTTAACCACTAGATTATTCTTCCCAAGCCTAGCTTACTAAAAGTTATTTTAACAGATTAATATCAATGTCCCTTTTAATTTCTTCTGTGAAACATTATTTAGCTGATCTCTGGCTGTGACAGAGTCCTACAGGGATGATGCTCTGGAACCACTCGGGGTGAAGCCAGACAGGCCTCTAATGAAGTGGGCCTCCTCTCACCAGTGCAGCTGCTTCCTGTATCTAGCTTCTGAGTGTTCAGCACCCCTGTTCCACTATGAGCGCCCTTCAGTGAGTCCTCTGGATGGGATGCCTGGGGAGCTCATACACACCCTCAAAGGGGCCATGCACCCCACCTTGCAGTCAGAAGTGATTCACAGCCAGCATGGAAACCAGAAGGGTTTATTAGCTCTCAGGAACACAGCGTAGAAAAGAATGTTGTTAGCAGATGAATCAGAAAGTTACAGCAACAGCCATCTTGGGAAGTTACAGAGCCCCATTCTTGGGCTCTACTCCCGGGGATCTCCCACAGGGGACTGACCCTTCCTGCCGCCAGCCTCAGATACACCTGCTTGCCTCTCCACAGTCTTTTTCTCATTCCTGGGCAAGGTGATCACCTCTCCTTGTTTCTGCCTGCCGCAGCTTGTCGCAGCCAGTTGGCCCAGGGGAAGAGGGGTCCTGGCCATTGTCTGTGTATGACAGTTATTCATGCATTTGCCATGTGTAGCTAAAGGAAGGCCCACCTGCCTTCTAGTGGTCTCTTCAATGATCACAAATCTTGGTCCCATCACTGAAACACGTGAGTAACATAGGGGAAATTGAGGCACTTGCACAGTATTCCAAAAAAACATTAAGAATATCTCTTTTGTCATGCTGGCCTTTCCAGATTATTCAAGTAAAAAATCAATGCTTTTATTTGCTGTACCAAGTTCCTTCCATTGAACATATCCTTTTTGTTCTTTAGTTGTAATTTTAGAGTTATTCTGTGGTTGAATGGTTAAAATTCAGACTGGACTGTCAAATAGCAAAATTAAAGGTACAGTAAATCTATGTAACTACTGAATTTAATAGCTGTCTTTTTCTAGCCAAAATGCAACATAGGCATCAAAATGTTAATTCCTAAATTAGCTGTTTCCTCCTACAGAGCAGACAAGCATAAACAAATTTAATTATCCATGGCAAAATCAAGTTTAATAGAGATAACTACTAGGCCTATTCAGCAGAAAGTTTGAGTTCTGCAGTTTTGGCCAATGAGCTTTGGTAGGCTTTTGTGACAGCTGAGTGTGATTCAAGAGCTGAAAGTCTCTTTGTAATGTTCTCTAGAAAATGTTCTCCAGGCATTGGAAATCCTAGACGAGTGAAGAGAAAAAGTCCTTTTTCTCTTTATCTTGTTACACCAATGGAGTAAGTGAGAGAATTTTGCCCAAAGTTTCTTTATATCTTCCCTTCCTGTTTCTCCCTCCCCTCACCAGCAAATCTGAAGGTGGGGTGCATTCCTTTATTATCCGGTTCTCTGATACTATTTTTTTTTAAGTTAAATGTTATAGTGGTTTTACTGAGCTAATGATAGACTTACAAACTTGGTCAAAACCAGCGTCATATTTTTCCTAAAATAACTTTCTCTGTGTTTCTCTATGTTAGTCTCTCTATGTTAGTCCAGGGTTTGGACTAAGAGATAGTGTGTTTAAATTTAGAAAACAAAACTAATTTTGAGTTGCCAGATTATTAAGGTGAGTTTAAACCTCTGTCTAAACTTTATTTTTGGATCCTCCAGTCACTTACAAGTGGACCAGTTCTTTAAATTGTAGAAAAAAGTAACATATGACAATATTCAGCCTGGAATTTAATTTTACAGCTAAGTTATTACATATTTTATTTTATTTCTTTATTTATTCAGGTTTTTTTTTTTTTTTGAGAAATACAAGTACAGGTGCCCATCCAGTGCTCTGGACATCTTTTCCATAACTTAAAAATCACACTATAAACATAAATATATGTCTACCCATAAATATATCAACCTTAGTGCATACTCTCTTCAACAGCCTTAACAGACAAATGGGTTTTGCAATGTGCTCAGAAAATTAACAAATCTGGGCTCTGGCAAAGATGGTGGGGAGCAAGTTCTAAAATCAAGGATCCCTCCCAGACAGTGCCCTGCCAGCATCTCCCTCTCATAAGCCGGTCGGAGAGCACTTTCATCTCCCTGGACACTCAGCAACAGACTCGAAAGTTGCCATACTTCAACAAAAAAAACTTCAAAACCAAACTCCAGCGCGAAACTGCAGAGCTGAAACTTATACGCAAACTTGACACTATCAGACTAGGTCTGAATAGAGACTGGGAGTGGCTAGCCCACTACAAAAAATAATGTTCCCTCTTTTGACACTCACACCTTCTCATCAGCTGTTGTGAAGGGCCTCATCCACCCTGATTGAATTTACCTCGTTACACTTGCCCTCCTCACTCTGATGTAACTTACCCATCCTTGCATACCTGTATATATACCTACCAAACTGAAGTTTCCAATTCATACATCCGACGAAGTGGATTTCTGCCCACAAAAGCTTATGCCCAAATAATTTTTTAGTCTTTAGGGTGCCACAGGACTCTCACTGTTTTGCTAAAAACAGACTAACACGGCTACCGCTCTGAAACTAAATTAGATAGTCTTTCAAAAATTTCTTGTTGCTGTTACTAGCATTTAAAATGTGAGGTTTATTTTTATTCAGGAACAACCAATATTTGCTGTAGAAGGCTAGGATTTCTTATGTCGCTGGAGCAAATAGGTGTCCAGAGCCTCTTACGAACTTTGAAAAATCTCACCATAAATCTTTATGTTCAGAAGAAAAATATATGCCACTCACTTACTTAGAGGTTGCTGATGAGTTCAGACCCATCTCCTTAGCAATAACTCAGAAAGGAACCATACTTCTACAAGCAAAGGAGCACTCCTGTGCTCGCTCTCTCTCTCCCACTCCCCCCTTGCCAGATGCTCCATTGACTTTGTTGGGTCTTGGATCAGGTTTTAGTGTAAATACTTTTGGGTGATTTGGGATCAGGTAGAGTGGTGGACATTTTAGGAAGACCTGAGGTTCATTTATGCAATGATCTGTTACCCTGGTCCTACTTTTGCCACTACTGTTGTTTTCTTCTCCATAGATTGTAAATAGTTATTCATGCATTTGCCATGTGCAGTAGGTAATTTGTTGTACAGTGTGTGTATTATTCTCTTTCTCTATTATAGTGTTGTTTCGTTATATAACATATAGTAATGGTGGTGAACGAGAACATTTTGGAAACAGACATGGCAGCGATAAAGCATACTCTGTCTCAGGATGAATTTTAAAATCCCTTTTAGGTTTTGTTTTAGATTGTACTTGTTCAGTTCACATTTCACAGTTGTGAATGTCTTGGACAGGTAAATAAAAATACATTTAAGCCCAACAGAGAAGACTGATTGTGCCATTTTTTAATTGTGTCTTGGCTTGAAGGGTTCCTCTTAAAAACTTGAGTTAAAATAACTGTGTTCAGTCAGTCTCCTGACCAAGTCGAGCTACCTGCCTTTTCATTGTTGATATTCTTCTTGATCTCTCAGCTGCCTCTGGGACTGATGGCTGTCCATGTTCTTCACCTTCTCCATACTGTTGTTTCTCTGTGCTTCCACAATTCTGCCCTTTTCTGGTGCCCTCTCACTTCACTGACTTCATTCAGCTACCACTTGAAAACTCCCACCCGTAAGCATCTGACCAGGCTCATGTTTCTGCATGTGTCTGATATTGCCTTTAGGGATACTCTGTGTTGCCATAGGCTCAAGATGTCCAGTACTGAGTTAATAGTAAATGCCCTCCTCTTTCCTATTCTTCATATCTGTCTGCAACTCTGGTATCCTTTCCAACACTCAGGCTTCCTACCAAAATGTCATCTTTGACTCTCCTCTCTCTATATCTAATTGCTCATTAAATCTTAGAGCTGTTCCTAAAGTGTCTCCAATTTTTTTTCCTGTGCTCTGTGTCACTACTGTCAAGGTACTAGTCCACGCTCTGGTCACTTCCTATCTTGACTACTGCAGTTGCTACTTTCTGACCTGTCTCTCCCATCTTTTTCTCTCAGTCTACTGAGAATGTTGTTTTAACAGTCATCTTCCTTTCTCAATATTCTGACTAGGTCTTTGCCTTGTTGCATCTGTGCACTAGCTCCCCACTTCTGTATAAAGGTCAAACTCCTGTTCATTTCAAAGCACACCTACATTGTAACCTATCTACATCTTTGTGCTCATCTCACTCCCATCTGTGCACCTTCAGCCATAATGCTTAGAATAGTGTACCCTTGTATTTGAACTGGCAATGAGGAATGTATGCCAAGTTCAGTCTCATTCCTTCTTCAAAGGCCCCAGAAAATCTATTTGTTCTGTGAAACGTTCAGTGACAGTTAGCCACTCTGTGTTTGTTTGCTGTTGTATTGTCAAACATACGAGAAGAAAGTTCTTGGCAGGTATTACATTCTATGTTAAGTATATTCTAATTGTTTTAAAGAAACATGTACACTTGGGATGATCTATAAATTAAAAAAAAAAGTATTTCAATATGTAGATCTTATACATAAGAGGCTGCACAGTATTTTTTCACCCTAAAATATTAAAAACAAACTGAAGATGAATTATTTGAAAGCTTGAGCTGAGAGCAACAATCCTTGAAAACTTTTAAACTGAGTTTAGTATTTTTTCTGCTAGAACTGAAGATGGAGAAGGCAGTCATAATTAAAATATGAAAAATAATGAGCTTAAACATAATGACCTCCTTAACTTTTTGTTTTTTGGCAAATGGCTTTGCTAAATGGTAGTTTAAACTCCATAAAAATTAGCTTCATAAGAATGTGATATAACTTCTGGCCAGTAAATTATCCAAAAAGAGAAGCACCTTCTTGTTCCTAAGGGTATTCCTTTCAGAAAAGAAACATCTAACTCACAATTCACAGATCACATTGCAGAGTTGATGTTTACAGTGTCTCAAGTTACCATGTTTATACAGTAATTATTCTATTTTGATGCAACACCAAGGCTTCTGCTTTGACTGCCTTGTTTGGCTTGGTTCTTTCATTTTCAATGGGAATGCTGATGGTTCTTCGAAGGTTTTATACAATCTGGATTAATTCTACTAGTTAGTTAGTTTTCCAAATCTTGCTGCACTGGGTTTTTCATGGTGGGTTTCAGAATTCTGTGGAATGTTGACCTCACCTTCTCATAATTACTTTTTTTCTTTGCTATATGGCAGCTAAGGCAACCCTTTTATATTGTTGGACAGATAAAACACAACTCATTAAAGCCAGTGTGATGGTTTGAGTGTAACCATAAGCAAAATCTGGATCTTTGGCTAATACTTTCTGACAATAGCCACCTTGTATTTAAACACATGATTTGGCCTTTATATGTGTAACAGTGTCAAGTTACTGCTTTCATCTTTTCATTACTTATTCAACCTTATAAGAAGGGGTCAGCCATAGACATGACACTGCTTTTCCTTTCATACAGGATATGCTGTATGATTGTGGCCTCTGATGGTCCTGTTCAGCTTTTTATATATTGTAATTTTGTAAAATCAAGTTTATACATTATACATACTTTGCATATGTTTATATATGTTTAATGTTTATCTCAATTACATCAAGATATGTTTTCTTTACCCATGAGTGCTTAATTGGAGAGAAACTGTCCAAAGAAAAAGGATTTACACTTGCAATGAATGAATAACTAATATGCATTGTACATTATTATGTCTTTTTGTCCCTCTGCCGAGCTTTAGCAGATGTCTTGGGCCTTGCAGGTCATCTTCCCAGTGGAGGAGAAGTCAGGGGCATAGAGTTTTGGGTATATTCCAAGTGTACATATGTAAACCAGTCCTAGAACAGAGGTGATTACAAACACATGCAGACAATTGCTCTTTCAGGAATTTCAGCCCAGCACTCATGCCCAGTTCTCAGGGAATAACTGTCTCAAGAATTTAATCCAGTCAGATTCTAAGGCAGAGAGAAAACTCGCTTGCTGTCTTGCATAGTGGCCTCTTCCCAGAACTGTGCATAATAAAACCAATAACAGCAGACGGCCTGTTTTCCCAAGGCTGAACATTTGCTCACAAACTAGGAAAAAGAACTTGGAAACTATGTATAACAGTATCATCTGGTGACTTGTGCCATAACAGCATACTAGAGAGCTGTACATTTTGTTGCTTCAGTAGGCTGAGCTCATTGCACACCCCAGGGGCTCCTGTCATTCCTCCATTTCCCCTCACAAGCTCCTTGTATACCACCCTCCCTATCTTTCAGGGACTCTGCAACCACCCAATCCTTCCTTTACATTGGGGGCTCTTTGCATCTCCCATCCTCCCATGCCTGGTCCCATTTACCCAATATCATTGTCCCCATCTCTCATGTTGGGGGTTTTATGCCCCCATCCCCCATCCCTGCATACTAGGGTTCCCCATTCTTCCCTCCTGCAGGCAATGAACTGTGTGTGACCCCCTTCCCAGTCCCCTTCTCCCAATACAATAGTCCCCCATTCTCACCCTCTTATGTTAGCAGCTGTGCGTGTCACCTCATTTTGCTCCTTCTCCTTGTGCCTTCTGTCACACAGCCCTAGTAGAGCTCCTGCAGCAAGGTGCTCCCCAAGTGACTGGGTTTGGGTTCCACCTCACTGGGCCCTAGTATGTACTCTTAAGCTTTCCTTGGTCTGTGTAGGCTGCAGAACTGTCCTTGGTCTCTCTGGAATGCTTCCTAAAGACAGACTCTCTGATAAACTTTCACAAAAATGGGATCTCTTTAGGCCTCCCAGGACCATTGCAGATCCCCAGGACTTCCCAGTATCTTCAGCACACCCTTTCCAAGACCTCCAAGCTTATGGGCACTCTGGGTTTACATTCACCTCATCAGCAACATGTGATAGTTGAAGAAAGCAGACACACAGACTTGTAAGGGTTCCAAAATCAAACACTAAATGGTATAAACACTAGATGGCATAAAAGATACACATATCTGGAGAAGAAAAATAAAACCGTATACTCGCTTTCCTGCCTTAGTTTCCTCACCACACTGGAACATTCTTTGGGCTTAGAAGAGGGTCCTCTGTAATGTCTTAGATCCAAGCCTGCAGCTGATGAGGTCTCTCTCTCTGATCCTTGTAATCAGTGCCCTTATGCTGTGTTTCCGTAATAGCTGATGAGAGCCCTTATCTTTTTATAATCTCCCATCCCCTTTGTCAGGTGATCAGAATCCATCACTAGGTGATCCATTGCTTAATTACCTCCCTCCCTCTGGATTTCAGACTTGAAAAACTGGTGTGCCCTGAGTAGCAGCCATCTTCTTGTGCCAGGGTGCTCATCAAAATTTATTGGCCTCTATTGCTAGTCCTGGGCCAGGTGTAAGAATTTCTCCTGTTACCTCCTGTGCGGTTTAGTGCTGAATATGGAGGCAAAAGGATAACAAAGAAAACTGACGAGCTCCACTTTGAAAATGGAGTTTGCACTCTGACACTGGTATGCAGAGGCCCCAGTATCAACCAGAATTCACAAGTTGTACATACAGAGATTCCCCCCAAGTCATTACACTTCCTATTCCCCACTTCCCCACTATGGCAGGGTCTCTGTATGCTGTATGTTTTATTGCTGCATTATAGACTGATAAATAAGAATTTGACTTTTAAAAAGTATACTGTACTCAACGCTCAGTGTGTTTTATAAAAATGTGCAACTTAACTCAACATAGTACAAGGGCTAATGTATACACCTGGGGGGATAGTCCCCTCTTGAGCACTGTGTGCATTCTAACTCTTGTTAATGTTAATGTGAGTTGCACGTGTATATCAAAGGAAGGCTATGTCCTAAGTAAGTCGCTTGGTAGCATTACTGTATTGCCTACATTTTATGTTTAACACTGTTCACATTAAAATATTGAATCCAGCTTCGTGCTAAATGGGTTTAAAGTACTGTTGTAGACAAGTGTAAATAAAGTCACGTCACAGATGGAAAGCCAGATTGCGATATGTTTTCTTTTAATTAAAATATTTCATGTCCTCACAAATGCTGCTATTCCAACCCTAAAATGCTGTAGTGCTTAAACACTGCACAAACACACAGGTTGTTCCTCCACAGCTCTGGTCATCAGGTTGATGTGGGGGCTGATGCTTGAAGCACCATTAACTATTTCTGGGCCTCTTGCTAACTACTACTGTGGAAACGTAGTAGGATTCAACCTGGAGAAACTGTAGCACTGAAGGAAGTTGGAGACAGTGGAATAGTGCGGAGGGGCCAGTCCTTTCCATGGATATATCTTGCCTCCATGGGTTTGATGGCATGATTAAGGCCAAAGTGTTTTAACAGGTTACAGTGAACACCAATAAACTGAACTGATTTGATTTTAGTAATTCACACTGATGTTGGCATTTTAGAACTGATACGATCATGTGATTTGGGAATGTTATAATACCCTGATATTTTGGAGAGACAGCCTGCAATGCAAAATATAGGAGGAAATATAAGGCCAAAATATCCTGTTGGACCCTGTGCTATTTTCTCTAGGGGATGTTAGCTCCGTGGAAAGCACTCCAGAAATATGTAGAAATGGGAAAAACTTTCTCTCTTGGTAGCAAAATGGATAATTTGTAGACACTGGAAAGATTAAAATCTTTCCTCTATGGGTTCAGAACTATGATAAGTGCTGAAACGACTATGAAATTCAGGAAAATCCAACTTACGTTGAAAAGATTTATAGACTATTTCCTTACTCTCCTGATAAAAACAAGAGACTAGTAATAAAAAATAAAATACTATAATATATGTAATTGGAAGCAGCAAAACATTCTTCTTTAACTCTACTTCATAAACAAAAACTTGCATTTTTCCAAGAAATCCTATGTATTTTAACGTTTTTCTAATTCATATTTATTTTAATTTTAATATCTAAATATCTTATAACCATTTATTGTGACTTTTTTGAATTTATATAAGTAGGTTGTATAACTTTTCCCCCATAGAAGAAGAAAAATTCATGGTTCATGTGCTGAATCTGTAAGCACTTCTGGGAACTATTCTCTAACTTCATCATTATATTATTCTGAAATGTCAAACTATTGAAGCAAAAGACATGCACAGTGAAAACATTTTATTAATCAAAACTCTGATTAAATAAAATAAGAGTACAGCTTCTGTGCCATGGAAGCTGATGCAGGGCTGTGGAGGTAGATGCTGTATTTTGTTCTTACTGGGTCAGAATCTTAGGTAGTTACTGTAAAATCTGTTAAAGTAATATTAAAAATACTTTCTGACTGCCTTGACACTTGATGACTACACTTCATTCTGTGAAATGTTTCTGGCTATAAACCAGTGCTTCTTTCCAAAAACCATTCCCTGTGCTATCTGCTATCACTTAGCAGTATTTTTTTCAATATGTTATATTGTGCAAAAAAGTTTAATTTGCATCTTTTAAAAAAATGGTTTTTGTTCTGATTTTAACTAAGAATGTTATGTTATCCCAGCATTTAAAAAATGTAGTAAAGTGCAGAGACATTGGTACAGCTCTCTAGATTTTTAATACTTCCATTGTATTAGGTCCCTACCAGAGTTACTTCTTTAGTGATATCAGATTCCAGAATATGTTGAGAGATGTCTGAAATATCCCATTTGCAGTATGGGACAGAACATTTACCATGAGAAATACTATCCAATAAAAGATAAATTGTGTGTAAATAGCCATGTAGGATATTTACATTTGAATTACCTTAATATTGTCCTTTTCAGTTGAGTAGTTCATTTTTGTATCCTTCATTCTGTTTGTGTACGTCTGGGAGGGGGTTAACACTTGAGACTGGATGCTAGGGTTCCAAATTCATAGTCTTAAAATGCAACAAAGAAAACACTTTCTGAAGGAAAAAAATGTATCTGCTGAGGGAGAAGGGGAGCTTGAAATTCTGTCTGTTCATAGGGATATCTTTTCTATTGCATAAATGTTTTTTCTATTAAATCGTTCTCAGATTCTGTTAACTTTTCATTAGAATGTTATAATAATTTGCAGAGTTTGGTTTTTTAAAATACATAAGCTTTTTACTAAATAAAGAATGAAAAAAATTATAACCACAAATTCTGCTTTTCCTGGGTTTTGGGTAAATGAAACTAATCTTATATTTTTTTGATTCACTGCTGTAATGTGATACAAATTTCAGAAAATTAATGAGGTCTAGAGAAATTAAGAGGAATACAACAAAATTAGTTTTAGGACTCAAAGAGCCAGTATTACAAAATATTTGTTGTTTAAGTTATTTAAACCCTATAAATCCAAAGCAGAGTGGAAAATACATTGAGCTAAATTAATTGTATTAGCAAATGTTTTAAGGTTTCATAAAAAGTCAATAGGAAATTTTTTTCTGAGAAATTCTTACACCTTAATACAAATATTTAAAGGCACTATTTTGAAAAGTTTTCTTTGATTATATTATTTTCTTGCAAATTCCAGAGCACAGTATTTTAGCTTTAACTTGAATGTTACAGTATCTTAGTTTTAACTTGGATAACGAAAGTAATTTTTTAAAGAATTTAGGTTTATGTAGAATTATAAAGAATGGTGACAGGTGAGATTTAATGTAATCCGTTGAGTACTTAAGAAGCATTCTTGAGACAGTTGCCAAAAAAGTGACAGGATTAGCACTTGCAGTTTATTGAGAGGATACCTAATAGATAAGATTATCATCAGAGCTTTAAAAATATACAAATAGTATCAACTTTAAATGATGAGAATATACCCATTTATTAAAATACTGAAAGATGAGATGAATTTATTTTAAATACTGAAAGATTAGATGAATGTATTTGTATAAAGATAATGGTGCAATGTCAGTAGGTGGGGATTACATGTTGACAAAACTTGATGGTAATGCATGTCCCAGTTGGCCAGCTGCAAGCATGTGACAAACAAAATTAACATCTCTAATGGACTAGACTGGCTGCTACTATCTGATACTGATATATAAAACCTTGCACGTGCATTCATACCCCCATATATGTTAGAGAGAGAGCAATAACCTGTCATAATCTAGATTATTCTCAGTTTAAAAAACCCGCAAAGAACTAGTTAATTTTATGTGTTACAAGATTTTAGTATTTAAGAATACTAAATCCCATTGATCTCTCTAACCGTACTGAGAGATCTATCCAAGATTAGCTAACCCTGAGATCTTGTCTATGCTAGCAGATCATTATTAAACTCCTGTCCAACCCCTATTTAAAACAAAAAGACTGTTTTTCCTTTCACTTTACACTGGTGTAATCCAAATAACTTTAATGGAGCTGCTCCAGATTTACACCAGTACTAGTGTAAGTAAGAGAATAAACTGGTCATTTGTGTATTGCTTTATATGTGGGCCATGCATTGAATGATTTAGATTAAAACAATTGTAATTCAATGGGGATGTTTTTAATTTGCTGCCTGTTCCCTTTACCTCTGAGGGAAGAATTTTGTTAAATGCTGTAATATTTTACAACATGTTTTCTTGGTTAATTTTAAAATGTGATCCAAGCCTTAGTTTTAAGAGGAAGGAAATCGTGTAAATGCTTTGGAATTCAGATAAGCACTGCACATAGGAAATAAGTACTTTAATTTGGTGTGCTTATGATGGGTAGGTCAAACTGATGATAATAAAAGAGCAGATCCCAATTTAGAATATTGATTACATGTTTTTTGGAAACAGTCTTCTGCTATTCCCCCCTCCATTTGAAAATATATTATGATGAAGCTGAGACATGCAATAGCTTAAATATTCCACAGGGGGTCATGAAGTAGTTGTTAGAATCATTAATACTTGGATGAAAGTAAAGAAACATAGTGTTCAATCCTCTAAGTACTACCCCTTAATAGAATTTTGGATGTGACTACAGCACATGCCATAAAAGTTCCTAACTCGTTAATAGCTCATATTTCTATGTCTGTATAAAAATATACATGAACAAAAATACTACTATGTATAAAATAGAGATCATTTACAGTAATAAGCTGATCTACATAATATCTTCCCAGAACCTTGTTCACCCCTATCCCCTCAGAGAGGTAGAGCATGTAGTGTCTCTTGAGCTTTAACTCTTTATACAGGACCAAATTCCACACAAGGAGTGTCATGCAGGGCAGAATTTGTACAATTGCTGTGGTGCATATTTATGTATTTAAATGCCAAAATTGAAATAGTGCCACTAATTCCACTGATAGCAACGATACAAATGTGTGGAGTATACTTTGGTGTGCCTTTTCTAAAGCTAGTATTTTACTGAGTCACAGAGCAAATAGGTATTTCTTACCCACAATAATAATTCCATGTACTTGCATCACTGCACTGTAAAAAGATTAATATTGGCATAGTACTTTGACATATCTAACTAACGGCTTTTCAAACTGCAATACATTTTTATAAAGAAATTACCACTAGCAAGTACACACGTACATGTGCTTGCACTCTATGTGTGTGTGTGATACACACACACTAACATCTAATTATAAGTTGTCAAAAATATCTTCAATTGACTTCACATTTTAGGTAAAAATACAGTTTATTTCAGATTTTTTTCATGCCAACGTGCATTCCTGGTTTTGTGGCTGAAAATTGCTTTGTATGTGCAAAATATTGCATTATTATATGCAATATAATTCCACTGATTTCAGTAGGGGCAGGATCTAATCCAGTGTGTGCTCTGCTAGAGTCTATCAAAGTAAAAAATCTGGCCCTGATTCAGGATAATGATTAAGCATTGCTTAATTTTAAGCATGTTCTTGACCACTGTCCTGACTAGCAATGCTTTCCTGAACTGGAGTTTTAATCTGAAGTCCTTAAACAGGAAGACTTCGTGAAATGAGTGGGAGTTTTTGCCTGCATGAGGGTTCATGTCAAGCTCTGAAGAGGTAATATTTTTTGCATAAAGACTGGAGCACTGATCCATTTAATGTCTTTCACTGAAATTGGATTTTGAACACAGTATTTATACAATTTTTCCAGATTAACATTAAACTAATGAGAGAGAATGTTGGAGCAGCTGCACTAATCTGCACACTAGACCTTTGTGATTAATGTGGAACATGTTGATCACCCATGAGGTTGATGTGCAATGATTTGAGAAGAGCATTTCCTCAATAAAGGCCCTACTGAACCATTAGGGTTGCAGTTTCAATCACATTCAGCATTTTTTTTGCCAGGTTGCCAGGTACTAAATAAATATCATATGGGAGGTTAAAAAACTGCTTCCTATTAAAAATGAGAGGATACAGTTAATTTAATCAATACATTACTGCTTCAAACCCATGTTTAATTAAGTGTCTCAGAATTTGTTTTATAAAATGTCATGCCAGCATTCTATGACTGATTTGTTCTATTATAAATTGATAACCCACCCTATGCAGTTTTCCAATTATTTTTCTTCCTTTACTATTACTGTACATTAATTTATTATAGGATTTTATATAACCGACTTCAGCCATAAAAAGTTGGAAAGTTACCCTATTGAAAAGAGCTGTTGTCTATTTTTGTTCTACATCAATATTCAAATGGGACTATTAGAAGACTCCGATAAACCAGTCACAATGCTAAAGATATCTATTTATTCAGCTTTATGCAGCTGTCTTCTACCATATAAGTCTCTAGTTGTATACATTTTCAACAGCCATGAAATAATCTACAAACTTCAGGCTTTATAGATGTACAGTAGTAAGTCAGTGACAGGAAGTCTGTGGCAGTTGCTTGGCCAGTCACATCTATAATATATTAAGAAAGAATAAGTGTTTTATAAAACTGCCTAATATATGTGGTAAAATTCTTGGAGACACTTCAGTGTGAAAATGAGCATAGAATCTAAAATATTTGTTTATTTTTAAATAGAGGAAAATCAAAGTGATTCAATAGTGGGTTACTTCATATATCTTGTAAGCCTGAGCTACAGCATCTGTGAGCATAAAAATGTAGTTGCTGAGCCTTTAACACTATTGTGTGTATAATACTCCACTAGCCAAATAGTTGTGTGCTTCATCTGGGAGAGAAAGACGGTAACATCCTTGACAATTTTTGTTAACCTTTCTGTAATATAAAAAGCTGATGCTATCCAAGGGCTGCTACTTGGCTGAATAATGGCCAGGTGTAACATGTTCTGAATTTGCTTGGTGATTTTTGCCATAAAATGTGTTTGTTTTTACTTTTAAATGTGTACTTCGGGGACTACTGCCAGCAGAAATAAAATGACAAGGAACAGTAGAGCAACCTGACCAAAGGTTCTGTTGTTGCAGGATCAGTTGCACAAATGGGAACATTGTGTATGATAGCGCCATTAATCTATTTATGACATATGTGGGTATATCGTTCTCCTTATTCTAATCCACCTCTGAAGATATGAAGTGGACAACAGCCAGAAAAGTAAAACTGCTACGATGATTCTGCATTTGTGTGTGTATACATATTCATATGGAATAGGTTCTTGCTGTACTCTCATCTGTCCATTGGAGTTGAGCATCCTTAGGTAATAAATCAACATTTCTTAAAATCTAACTAAAGTTCATGTTACAGAAGAAAATCAGCTTCAAGAATGTTTAATGAAAGTTGTCTTACTCTGTGATGGCATTTTCTAACCATTTGGGATGGTATTACTATCCCACTTATCCAAAGGCATTTTTTTTTTTGAATTTTTCATATGATTTGGAAAAACTTAAGCAAGATAAGGTTATACTCTTTTTATACCCATTTTACATAGTAGACCTAGTGAAGCAGACAAGTTAAGCAATTTGCTAAGTTCTTGGAGAAGGTCATTTGCAGAACTGGGAATAGAACCCAGGATTCCCAATTCTTACACCCCTAAAGCATTCGATAAGGTAAATCAAAATAAAGTATCAGAGAGAGGAACAACATCAGGAATGTAGGGGAAAGCTCAAATGATGGAAGTGGCACTGATTGTCTAGACTGCTGTTTTCTTTTCGATTGAGAATACTGAAAAATTGTAAGCGTACATAAATATGGCTTAATAGACGTTGTAGTTGTTGCCATATGATTAGTTCTGATTTGGTCCATAATCACTTTTGTGTATTTTTAATTTTTGCTCATGTTTGCATTCTCTTTGTTTTCTTACTGTTAAGAAATGTTATGATGTTTGCAGTGTTGTTGCAGTCAGGCTATGAGCCACTGTTGGTCATAGAATATGAGAGAAGGCGGGTAAGGTAATATCTTTTATTCAGTTGTCTTCTGTTCGTGGAAGGGGACAAACTTTCAAGCTGCACAGAGCTGCTCTTCAGGTAAGGAGAAGGAAAACTAGCATCCAAGCTAAATACAAGGTGGGACAGATCATTTAGCATAAGGGGTCATGTGTTGCAGGAGATCACTTAAAATGAAGTGGGTAATTAACATCTCTAACAATGGAGCATTAGTAGGCAGCAGGGTGTGTACAAGTTGTTGTTATAATGGGTTATAAAACCAGTGTCTTTAAGTCCATGGTTTTCAGTGTCCAGCAGAGTTATGAGTTTAAGTTCACAAGCTTGTCTTTTGAAGGTGTTGTGCGTGATTCCTTCGAGGATGAGGACTGAGAAGTCAGCTATGGAAAATGTGAAAATTTTGTGAAAAATGTTTGCCCATGAGCAATAGGGTGTTTTTGTCTTTTACCCTTTTTTTTTTTTTTTTTTTTTTTTTTTGGTGAGAGCTCATTTGAGAGCATAGTGATTGTCTGGTTTCACCCACAGGGTGGTTGTAGAGGCATTTGATGCAGTGGATGAGGTATACCACGTGTGATAGACACGTGTTGGACCCATGAATCTTGAAAGGTCTTTTGTGTGTGTGTTTGGGGGTGGGGAGAGGTATTGATCAGCACAGCAGGGGAGGAATATCTGCATGTTTTGCATCTGTTGTTCTGGCAGTGTCTGGTGCTCCTTTGACTTGGTGTCCTAATCCTGTGGGAGCTTGCTTCTGCTGAGGAGCTTGCCGAGATTTGGGGGTTGTTTGAAGGCCAGATGTGGGAGAGGGTTTAGGAAAGAGATCTTTCATGATGTGGTCCTCATCAAGTATGGGTTTTGTTTGTTTGTTTATACCCTGTATGGGCTCTAGCATATTCTCTGGGGTTTTTTGTTCTGTTTCTTTATTGAGGCATAATTTGACAATTCCTTTTAAAAAGTTTCTTACAAGTATGTAATGCAAAAGAAATATTTTAAATGAATGTATTTTTAAGTTGTATTATTTTTCATCCTTGATATTGTAAAAAGGAATATTTTGCACATGCTGGGATTTTTTTAGATAAGAGGTGCATGATATGAAGTAAGAGAAATAGAAATATATAGTAAATGGTAACTAATGTAGTCCCCAGGAGAAGATCCAGGCTACCAATCATGTGCAAGTTATAATCTGCAGTTTAGCTTGTTTGTTCTCAGGCTATAGATAATGGATAAAAGTGCCTGGTTTGCTGCCAGTACATGGTTTATTTGCCAGATATGC
Source organism: Emydura macquarii macquarii (assembly GCF_026122565.2). Taxonomy (NCBI): domain Eukaryota; kingdom Metazoa; phylum Chordata; order Testudines; family Chelidae; genus Emydura; species Emydura macquarii. Next base: position 11,025,868 of record NW_027131105.1, on the reverse strand, counting down.
TGTTTCATACTTGTTCAACTTGATCCATATCACAGGTTCTTCCTATTAAGAGTCTGCTTTACATGCAGTTACTTTAAATCAGTTACCCACAAAAATATTTTATGGTACAAACTTTGCTACAACGTATAGTAGATTTGGCACATTTTTTCAGCCCCAGTCTTGAAACCTTTGTGTGAGCATGACTCACATTCAAGTCAGTGGGAGCTCTGAATGCACAAGGAGAGTATGTTTGGTTCTAACTATATGGAAACAAGGATATTCTGAAATATATTATAAACTGATACCTCAATAGGTTTTCCCCATTTTATATCATAGTCGACCATTCCTTGTTACTATTTATTTTCCTTTAAAATTAAGGACCAGATTTTACTTCTCAACGTTCATACACTCATGCCACCAAAACTGTGGCTAAGACCAAGAGTACTGGGTGAAGAATGGCTGCCCAGACTGTGCATTCCACAAAAAGTTCAAGATGAACCAAGCCCCATTAGCTGTCTGTGAATTGCACCATAGAGAGATATAATAGGCCATATCCACAGAGGGCAGTGGGCGTAATCTGCAAGTACATGCATGTGTGCAGAGAGGGCTACCCTACCAGACAATGGACCCTATGTACAATCCCTATGTAAACCATGATGGGGGATGATGTAAGGTAAGTTCCATGTAAGATATAGGGTGATCAGCTAGCAAATATGAGGAATCGGGACACGGGTGGGGGTAATAGGTGCCCATATAGGAAAATATGGGAATTTTGTACAGTATGAATATCAGGCCACTGATCCTTAGGTTCTGTTGAGCTCCACTCTTTGCAGGGCTCAGTGGGGGAGAAGATTGGGGTAGGTGGGTTAAAGACACTTTTCCTTTTTCACAATCCTTAGGCAAGTTGAAAGCCGCTTTTCCCTTCTCTGTCGTCCCTAGAACTGCCTAAAGGGACTATTGCACCCATGTTCCTGATCTGCCCTGTTATGTGCCTTACTGTAGAGAGGGCCAGGAGCTGGTGGTATAGAGCCAGATACACTGGCTTTACATGACACAGAAATTCCTCTGTGTCAGGAATCACCAGGTGCATTGTAAGGACAGCGCTCTACTTGCTTTGTGCTGCCAGCGTGGTACAGATAGGATGAAGCCAGAGGTGAGGATCCACACCTAGATTTTATTGGAATAATTCAGCGTTTTAACAAAAATGATTAATAGCTGGAGGATGATTACATAATAAATACCTCAGTAGAACTAAAATTTGAAAAATAGTAATTTCTGATAGCATGATATTTTGTCAAAAACTAATTTTCATTGGATAGTATAATTTACATTTTGTATGCTGGACTTCCTTCAGAACTGTATATCTTTTTACATTTATCTTGGCTGTTGACATAATTTAAATGTGCGCCACTTAAATGTTACTCTTATATCTTTTGGGCCATGTTCAAGTTATGCAATGGAGAGTGAGCACTTGGCAGAATGGAAGAATCATGTCAAAATATGTATCATTAAAAAAAAATCTACACATGTAAATTAGAGTTACCCCGGCTAGTTGCGGTTTACATGCTTAATACTGTTGGCTGCTTTAAAAGGCTAACAAGTGCTTGGTGCACCTCCAAAGGTTTGGTTCAAATAAACATTCAGAAGTTGAGATGTTACCCCACAGGTTTTGAGGCTTCCCTTCTCCTTCCGCAACACCCTCCAAATCCATCCCACACCCATCCCAAAACCTTGTGATATGTAGCTATGAATATTGAAAGAACTAAACAAAAGAGGAGGTTGCTCTGTTGCTCATCATGTGCGGCATAAAAGATGTACAGTAACCCGAGGGATACAGCACAATACATGTACATGTAGCTGTTTTAATAATACAGATTATTATGGACCAACTTCCTATCTGAATGATATGACAATGATTAATATTGTGGTGTGTTTTTATTTTTAGATTGAAAATCTACAAGAGCAGCTTAGGGACAAAGATAAACAGCTAACCAACTTAAAAGACAGAGTGAAATCATTGCAGACTGATTCCAGTAACACAGACACAGCTCTAGCAACATTAGAAGAAGCTCTGTCAGAGAAGGTAATGTTTACCATGCAACAGTTTTATATGGTGCTCTTTCAATGAGGGAGTGAAATGTGTGCAAAGAAAGACGCTTTTTTAAAGCACAAGGAAATGAAAGGAAGCTTATGTAAAATTACACAATTAACATGTAAAATAATCTCCTCTGTATTTTTATTTGGCGTTTGTCTTTAAGCTGCAAATGACTTCACCGCACATTAAGTGGTGGGGCCCTTTGTCTGGTTTTTTGGAGAAGGTGTTTTGCCTTGTAAGGGTAGAGAGCCAGTACCTGGTACAGAGCGAGCCCATGAAGGGTCAGTGTTGGGATGGCCAGGTGACTAGAAGAGAGGGGAGACTATTGATGCCGATGTACATGCAGTAAAAGTCTGGTTTTGTTTTGTTTTGTTTTTTACCTGGACCAGGCTGAGCAGCCTCTGATCTATGGAAATAGTTTAAATACCAGGTTTTGTCATGATCCACTGTGGGTATTAAGCTAATCACTACTTTCTAGTGGGGTAGGGTTGAGCTGAGGCTAGGAAGGAATTTTTCCATCACCGCCAGATTGGCCAAGGCAAGGTTGGGTTTTCACCTTCCCTACAGCAGGTTGGGGATTTAGTGGGAGAAAAAAACAAAAGGGGAACTAGGCTATGGTGTCACAACTCATTATGTAAGCTTGGGACAGGTATCCAGGCAAGTACTCTGTAGGGAATAGATACAGTGATCAGATAAAATGGATCTGGAAAGGACTGAAAGGAGGTATTCATTATAGGAATGACAATGAGGATTTCAGAGCTCCTATGAATGGTAAGGCAGGGAGTCAATCCCCCCTTCTTCATAGCTCCCCTTAGTCCTCATTTGAGGGGGGTGGGTGGCGAGATCCCAGCAACTGGTTGGCTGAGGACCAAGATAAGTAAGGGGGAGGACTGACAGCAGTCTTTCAGGTGATATAAATGATATTGGAATTACCTTCACTGTACAATTTTATCTGCTGAGTTTTCTCAGCCATTTGGGAGTAAAGCTGTGGCCTAATTAAACCATGTCCATTGTTTCCTGTCCTCCTTCCAGTATGAGCTGGACAATACCTAAATACATGGGGCGAAATCCTGGCTCCATAGAAATCAATGGGAAAATTTCCATTGACTTCAATGGGATGAGAATTTCACCCGTTGTTAACTTTAAATACATGAGTAGTGCTACTGAACTGTCGTACTTGAACTCAGTGGGACTCTTCTTGTTTTTAAAGTTGAGCACATGCATAAGTCTTTGCAGGATTGAGATCTTAATAATATGTGCCTTATATTATAAATATGCAGCGGGAGCACAACTAAATTAAAAAAAAATATTTACTATTCTGCAGTATTTGATCTTACTGTGGTATTTCCTATCCTAAGCACAGAAAATACATCAAAATACCATTATAAGGTCAGACACTGTGGTGTGGTTTGTTTCTTTCTACTTAAATCACTTTATTAGTTCTTATATTGTCAGTGATAGCCGACAGTTTTACATTACTGTTAACACGATTGTTTCATTTGGTTTAATTATCTGTAGTTTGGACAACTTTCTCAGAAAGTTGAAAACATTTATGCAGGTAAAAATTAATATATTCTCCATGCTAGTAGCTTCCACTGCTAATCTTGGCATGATACTCCACAGTTTCATGTAGCATAGCAAAAAGGAGTTAAGTACTTTTTAGTTTCCTGATAGCTTTTGTTTACTGTTGACTCTGTTCCCAAGTCATGGTTTTATGGACTGACCGGCCAAAGAAAACTGAAGACAAGATTGTCTGTTGTCCTGTGTGCCCATGCAGGCGAATAAGAGGGCTTAAGACAACCCCTTACTTCCCCAAGTGTACTACCTGCTGTGCGGGTTACAGTATGATGGGGAAAGTAATTTCAGAGGGCACTAATTACTCACTCCCTTACAGGTGAGAGGAAAGTTAGATGATCATGGGTAGAGAATGGGTGAACCTTTGATTTGTTCCCAACCTGCTGCCTCCACATGCCAGCAAACGGAACAGTTCATTCTCTGGTCTGTTCTTGGGGCAGCATAGTTATTCACTGCCTCTCACTCAGGGGAAATTGCTATGCCACAGTCTAGCCTTTAGTTAACAACTTTCCCATACAAGGTAGCAAGCTTGTGGAAGACTCAGCCAAGATGAGTGTTAGAAGCAGATAGCATATCTGTGTTGAATAAGAAACAGAGAGATTTAAAAGAAAAGTGTGCCCTCTTTTCTTTACTAGAAATCCAAATGATAAGAAACATTGGGCCAGATCCACAGCTGGCATAAATGGAATTCAATGGAATTGTGTCAATTTACAGCAGTTAAGGATCTAGCCTGTTAAGGACCTGATTCAAAGCCCATATACCCATTGACTTCAGTGTACCTTGGATGAGGCCCTAATAAACTATACAAATATGCATTTGAAAATAGAATGCTCTGTTTATCCCTGATGCACACAGTGTGTAGCACCATTGAACTCAATGGGGATTCTCTGGGGAAAATGGCAAGGTAGAATTGGCCTAAAGTGTTTAATTACACTGTGTCTGTGCCTCTTCTAGTGGATGACTCTTTGAAAAGTGACAGCATTTGTAACTCTGATCATGTGGGAACTCAGTGTCAGGCTGTCAGCCGCGGAAGATTTTGTGATGCGTTGGAAAGAGATAGGGGCTTGACGGGTCTGGTCAGAACCGGTTTGATAAGAGGCACTACTCGGCCGGGTAAACAGGCTGTGCAAGGCCGTGTGAATTTGTCCGTGGTGCCAAAAGAGGAGGAAAGTGAGGACAGAAGGTCATGTGCTGTAAATTAACCAATGCTTGCTGTTCCCTCGAGAATGCTGTATAAAAGCTTGAAATGCAAACTGCGCAAAAAGACTCGGCCATGAATCCACTTGGATTACATGGCAAAATCCCCCGGCAGCCCGCTTCGCAGCATGCCCTAGAGTCTCCCATTGCTGTTTGAAGCGTATGCCGTGATTAAAAATAAGTGCACCTAATTGGTGTGGGCGTGTTTTTATTCCTCACCTGGTATCCAAAACCTGCAGGCAGCTGTAAGCAGCGGTGCCTGGCATAACACAGGCACTGTCACAGATCACTGTGATGTTGGTTCAAAATCAAATAAATGACACTCGTTTTAATTTTTTTTAAATGTTATTTCTGTAAATATTAAACATCACAACCAAATCCTGCCCTCAGATGTGTGTGCGCAATACCCACTGACTTCATTTGAAGTTGCATGAGTATATATGAAAATAAAACTTTTAATGGCACCTGTCTGCTCAGTAGTTTCTCTGGGTGGAATTGATTACAACTCCCATGAAGCCGCTGAGGCTGTATTTTATATGGAACAACTGGTAAATGTTTAAATAAACTTGGATAAATATGGAGCCTTCCCAGTGGTAAGTGGGATTTGCTTTTAGACATTAGTCTGAATACTATGAAATGCTGCCCTCAGTTATGAGGTTTTTCTGAAGTCTACAGATGCAATTAAAACCCTGTGGCAGGAGGTGGAATTAGTGTTATCTATTGTAAGTAAATATGTTTGGGCCTGTGTGCAAAGTTAAATCATGTTCTAGTGTCTAATGAGAATTTTAATCATATAATGAGGTAATATTATTTAATTATCCAAATAAGTTGGCGTGTGTTTAAGGGAGACTGCTGCAGGTATGAATGCAGTATGGTGGGTTTAATGTTATAGCACTTTACAAACAGTATTTAATCCATATGGAATTAGTAAATATCACCCCTATTTTACAGACAGGGAAACAGTCTGTCAGATGTTTTGCGACTTGCTAAAATCACACAAAAAATTAGCATCAGTACTAGGGAATCCAATTTCAATGTTCACTTCTAATCCAGTAGTCCAGATCACCCCACAGAAAAGTTATTTATCCTTCTCCCTTGTTTTGTCATCTGTAAAATGGTTAATATTTAGCTAATAATATGTAGCTGTGTATAAATTTTCTTCTTGTGTATTTTTGGAATTTGCTTATCTTAAATATCATTACACCATTTTAGAAATATTAACACTAATGCACCAAGAAGTTAAAGTGATTTGTCTGGGAGGCACTGTGGTGAAGTGGGTTAAACAGAAAACTGGGAATCATAAGACTTAAATGATTTTCAAAAACTTTTCTATTTCTGTAGAAATTTCTTTCTCCTATGTACTTAAATAAAATAGACCAGATTCTCAGCAGATGTAAATCAGTATGCTGTTTTCCATCAGCTGAAGATCTGGCCCGGCATGAATCATACAAAGTTCTAAAATCTAGTATATCAGAAATTCAAAAAGGCTTTGAATTATGGGCTTTGTCTTTCAGTTTTATCGGTTTATATTTGTAGACTGTGAAGTTGGAAGACTGCAACATAGCAGTTCAAATTAAAGAAGTCCATCAGAATCATCATGTGTGGAATGTTACAGCACCAATAATGTTTATGTCTCATATTTGGAGCTAACTATTTGTTGATTGGAAACCTTTTTGTACTGGTATACCAGACATGAGAACAAAAAACACACCGCAGAGCCAGAACAAGGAGATAAGGTTAATGTGGTGTGAACTGAGCAAGTAACAGGTCACTGGGTTCTGGGGGATTGTATACAAAAAAGAGGAATTGCCCTGGGATGAAAACAGTACTCTGGTCTGTTTGATTTGTATACTGCAAGTCATTGGTGCTAGCCCTTTTTGCCACAGTATCACATGGGCAGTTCATGTTCAGTTCATTATCTATTGTAACTTTTTCAGAGTCCTTGCTTTCCAGGGCACAGCCCCAGCCCTCCCTCCACTCCCCCATCCTGTAAACACGGCCTACAGGCCAGTTTTTTTACAAGTGTTTAGGCACCTAAAGATACAGATAGGGATCTGCCTAGTGGGATTTTCAAAAGCACCTAGGCACCTAAATCCTATTGTCCTTTGATGTATTGAAATTCATATTTAATTGTGCCCAGCTTTCCAAGTGATCCTGATTGCTCTCTATTTACTGACCTTTTCTTATCCCTATTTACCTCTCCACAAATCTTGGTGACATCTACAAACTTTATGAGCAATGGTTTTATATTTATTTACAGAACATTGATAAGAATATTAAACAGCATTGAACCAAGAACTGATCCACATAGACTCCAGCCAAGAAAAACCCACACTTGTAGATGATTTTCCATTCTTTTGGATCAATCAGTTAGCCAGTTTTTAATTTATTGGACGTGTGCCATATTGATTTTTGCATAATGCTAATCGGAATACCAGGAGGTAATATGTCAAATGCTTAACAGAATTCTAAAAGTATTACATCAACACAGTTATGTTTATATAACAAACTTGCAATCTTGACAAAAAATGATATTTAGTTAATTCAATAAAACCTATTTTCCCTGGAGACATATTGATTGGCATTAATCAGATTATTAAACTTTTATTCTTTACATCTCAGTCAGCCATTGTTATTTTGCCTAGAATTGATATCAAATTAACTGGTTCATAATTATCTGTCATCCTGTTTACCCTTTTTTAAAATATTGCTACAATACTGGCTTTATTTCAGTTCTTTGGACGTTCCCAGTTTTCCAAGATTTATTGAAAATAAACATAAATGCTCCATAAAGCTCCTTGCACAATTTTTAAAATTGTTGTGTGCAAATTATCCAGGCCAGCTGATTTTTAATTTTTTTTTAGTAGATTCTGGTTATTTACTTCCTTATTTACTGTTGGAATAGAAAGTATTTCATGATCATTATGAATACATCATCCAGTTTCTTTTAAATACAGAACATAAGTGCTTATTGAACATTTCTGCTTTTTCTGCATCTTTATTAATAATTTTATAATCTCCAGCTATCACAGCTCCAGTCTAGTGTGCCACTTGCCAGATTACTGTGTGGGGACCCGACTGCTGAATACCTGGGTGTTTTAAGCCTATAGAGTCTTAAGTGGAGTCTAGGCACTGCTACTATTTTAGAGCCTCTGGGCAAACCCTTGGGGTGCAGATCTTCTATCTGGCACACCCTCCTGAGAGCTGCAACTATATAATCCCCTGCCTAGCCTCTAGAACTAGTGTTGACTCCTCAGATTCTTCCCATAGCTTAAACACACCCTCTCCCAAAACTCCACCCAAAGGTGTGAGCCTTACAGTTTACCTCTTCATTGGGTCATATGATAGGTGCAATGCGTAGCACACACAGACACTTCACACAAGATTCTAAACCACCATTGCTCTTTACTTAACAGATTAAGCACCAAGAATAAAGATCATATAAAACACATCAAACCTGCTGAATGCAATGTTCCTCCTTCTAACTCATGCTTTCCTTGGGGGACCATCTGAGTTCAGGCAGGCAGGGTTCCCCCTTCCATCATCAGGCTCCTGCAGCAGCTTTTCTCTTCTTGAGTAGCTGAAGATGGTGAAGACCCTGAATAGATCAGCTTCTGCCCTTTTTTATAACGATGCACCGCCTCTGTCAAATGACTCTCAGATCAGCCTCATCAGGTGATCCCAGACGCTTACCAGGGAACTTCATTGCCAGGCAAACTCTCCCTTGAGAAACCACGTCTTTTGGGTGGGAGCCAGCATATAGCCTGAATAGAGGATCACCCTGAGTTACCAATGATCTGTTGTCAGCCTTGTGTCACTAAGCCTGGGAATTTCAGTCCAACATGGAGACAAGGAGACAACAGAAAAGACAAATAGCTCCTACATTCCAAATGGGCTTTGCAGTCTGATAGTTATACAGGGAGTTCATCATTTCACACAGAATTAATAGATTATATAGACAACTCCCCCAAATCATCACAGTCTCTAACAACAGACTTACATTATTGTTCAGTTTCCTGTTGATCCTGCAACTGTCTGTGAGACATCCCTCTCTGCACTATCCAATGCTATGGAAGGAAATGCATGATCATGACGCTTCTTGCGATTCAGAACCATTCTTACAGTTCTCAACAGAAAACATCTGCTAGTGTTTTGGCGTTTATACAATCAGCACAGAAATGGATTTGTCGCTTTCCTAAAGTGATTATTCGTAGGTTCACTTTTCAAAAATATTTGAATCCTCTTCCCTCTTCTCTGCCCCCTCCTACCCGCCAAAAGCTCTCTCTAAAACTTTTATAACTAACAAGGGTTGGGTCATTCCCCAAATTAAAAGAAAAATTACTCTCATAAGGAAAAGATATGATTTTCCCAGCAGAAATTTAATCCCTGATCTACTGTTATGTAGTGCTAAAAATTTCTATAAATTCTCAGTTATACAAACTACAGTACTAAGGTACAGGAGTCAGCATTTGATCTCTACAAGATAAATTGCAGATAGACTTTTTAAGCCCTGTCTATACAATGTAAAATATGGTTTATTCACTGAATGTGGTTTAACCTAGGCCTACTTAACACAGTTCAAAACTCCCATTGATATACAGGGGAATTTAGGTATCTAGGTACTTTTGAAAATCCCACTAGGGGTCTCTCTCCCTGCAAGTTTAGGCACCAAAATAGCCTATGTCACTTAGAGCCTGATTTTTAAAGGTAAGTCCCATTGAGACTTAGGCATCTTATTTGTGCACTTTTGAAAATTTTATCTGAAGTTTAGCTCACTGATTCCCTACCATTAGATGTGCTAAAACAGTTCCCAGACTATTAGTACTGAATGTGGAAACTATGTTTTGAAAATTGAGTCAGAAAAAAACACAATCATATTCTTGGACTGAATTCAAAGCCAGTATACTTTTGTTAATGTGAACAAGGCGTTATTCAGAGATTCATGGATTTTAAGGCCAGAAGGGATCATTGTGATTATCTAGTCTGACATCCTGCATAACGCAGGTCACATTACTTATGTTCTCTAGGTGTAGTTGAACTAAATCATATCTTTTAGAAAAAGGTCCACACTTTATTTGAAAACTCCCCATAGAAGGCTTTTATCCAGAGAATATTAAAACTAGCCATATTAAAACATATTAAAACTAGCCATCCAAACAACAATAAAAAATCACACTTGATGCCACAATTAAATGATTTAACTATGTTTTTTTTCTTTAAAATGTTTACCATAAAGACTGGCTTTTAGTTTTGTGTGTATGATTCTAGGCACATTATCACTTGTGTTGGATTTGTACATGCAAAGGGCAGCTGTGCAAACTTTGTGTGTTTACTGTTTGCAAGTCCTGTAATTTATGTGCACAAATTATAGTGCATTGAGAATTGCAAATAAAGAATTAGATTTTGAATTAGAATTAGAAAATATGGCCACTAGTATTTTACAAAGAAATCTTAGAAGTAGAATTTTGCAAGTGTGTGAATGTTCCATTTTGGCTTTTCTTTTACTTTTAATGGCAAGGTGGCTTTGTCACTATGTCCAACTAACTGAAAAACAGTTAGTGAGAGACTGATGGAATCCTGAAATCATTACTTACACTCAATAGAACAACCAATTTTACAGTATGCCTGTAGAATGTATTCATTTAATATAGAAAATATTTCCAGGATCCTAATATACACCTCTCAGTCTTTAGTGCTTTTCCAAATGATTATCCTGATAAGCTGAGGTAGATAAACACTCTTTAAAGATCCTTTTTGCTGGAGTATTTTGCCTTTTAAAGACTAGTGGAATCAAATCAGATGGGATGCCAACCAGGGATGCTGGAACAATTTTTATAGTGGGGGTGCTGAGAGCCATTGAACCAAACTGTGAACCCTGTATATAATGGAAACCACTTCAAGCCAGGGGGTGCGGTAGTGCCCCCCACACCCTTAGTTCCAGCACATATGATGCCACCACATACATACACAAATGAAACTGTTGTGAACAATGCCAAGTCTTGCATATGGAGAACACAATCTTCATCATGAGCTCTATAGCCATTAGATTATGGTTTTTAAGTACTACTATATTACACTGTGATAAAAACAGCCAGTTTTTAAAATGTACCTTTTAGGGCAACAGTCTTCTATACAAAATACCAAATGTTTATAGCTGTTCTGTTGTTGAATATAGTTAGGGTTGATTCTGTTTCTGATGTCAAATAACTTGTAGTAATGTGCAAGATTCTAAGGAAGTAATTACTTAGGACTGCACGGGAATAATTAATTGATATACTTACGATTTGTGGGCATATTTTAATCATCCTCTAAACTGGAAGTTTCTTTTAGGCAATGAAAGCTCTTTAAAGAAGACTAAAGGTGCACTTTGTATTAAGACAAAAATAATTTTATTCCTGTCCAGATAATTATTTTAAAAATAAGAATAGGTTAAAAACACTATCGACTCTCTTGATATTAACAATAAACTTTTCAAATATGTTAGCTTTAGCACTTGTCCTGCAGCTCAAGAGGTTGCTTTTATGAAGCTGATATTTATAAAGTTGGTCTTGCCATACAACTGCTGTAGCCCCACATATTAGATAAGCAATTGAGTATGTCTGATAATAAAGCAGTATGCTCCTGCAATTCAGTTCCTGACTTCTGTGATAAAGTGCAAGTAGATTAGACCTGTGAGGTACTAGATTAGTGTACAAGGAAAACTTGCCAATGCAAATAAGACTAAAACAAGAATACATTGTTGGGATTTCTGCAAGTTAGCTGTTAATCAAGTAAAACATGGTATATTAGGCCCTATTAACACGTTTTTGACACCAGCCCCCTGAAGCTGACAGTTAAATTAGCCTTCTTTTGTGATTGACTGAGAATAATTTTATACTATTGAACCATTAATAAAATGCCAGTGTGAGTATTATTATACGTTTTATATAATTTATTATATAGGTAATATTCCTTTAAGTAACTAAGTTTTCAGGTGGCACTGGTATGAAAAACAAAACAAAACTCCCCTAAAGTAATTATACACACAGCAATGTATATACTTTAACATTTTTAATCTACATTCAATTCAGGAGGATAATCTTTGAATTTACAGTTTAAATATAACAGACTGGGAATTTAAATATTTATTATCAGGAGTGAATTTGGGCTCTTAATAACATACATCATCCATGTCTTGTGTAGCTCACAATATGTGACACATTAAAAAATGTAAATCCAATACACTCCTGTCATACTGCTCACATTAAAAAAAGGGATTCTGTTTCTGTTTAAGGCCCTGCTCCTGCAGCTTCAGCCATATGGGAGAAGCTCTGTACACACGTAAAGTCATATTGAAGTGGCTAAAGGATATTTCTGGATGAAATCATGGCTTCACTGAAGTCTGTGGGTGGGGTTGCTATTGACAGCATGAAGCCAGGATTTCACCCTCTCTTGTATTTGGTGTATGGTATTGAGCAGCCTACGACTGTACAAATGATATTATCTTGGAAAGGGCTAGTCAGCCTTTTGTCCCCTGTCTTTGACCATTTCTTTTTGCTGTAGCAAGATGGAACACATCTAAGTACATACAGGAATGTCATCACTATGTAGCTCGTTTGTTAGAAGAAGAACTGTGGAATAGTTCAACATTGTCTTCAGCCAAAGGCTCTCACAGTTCTAATATAGGTGCACACTTACCCAAGGAGATGATAGGTGATTTTTTTCTGGCAAGTAAATGCAGGATGTGAAATGAGAGCAGAACTCTGAATTTCAGGCTCTTTAAAAAATTATTCTTCAGAAGTGCAGTAGCAAATAATACCTGTTCTATATCAACTTTATTATTACAAGAACATCAGACTTAGTGCTGATTATTTTCCTATGTCAAAAAGGTCCCAAATGTATGTACTAAAAGTCCCTCAACTGAGGCCTGGCTATATAGTTAAAAATCCTTCATTTGAATGTTAAAAACTCACACTATATTAAAGATTAACTGTGTGTATTAGTACAAAACTAAATTACAAAGCATTTAATATAATGTACATATTTTCTTTGTAGTACTGATGAAACAGAAAGCACTATAGCTTGATGTACAATATTGTATAAAAGGAGGAAATTGTTAAACTTATTGGAGAAGCACAAATATTTACAGGACTAACGAAGCAGGCCTATAATGAACACCACTGAAACAGAACACATATTTTACGTTTACATCTCATGTTCAGATCCAGCAAGAGACGTGACTGAGTTCTCAGTTTATCCATATTAAACATCCGATGTTGATACCTGATGCTAATAGCTGATAATATTCTTATCTTTTCAATTGCAACTTTGTTATACAAATAAATTCTAAAAGATACACTGCTAATAATGTACATTTAAACACAAAAGTCAGGAAATGCAAAAGTTATTATTCTTACTGTCATGTAGCTATGCTCACACTGTACATACTATAAGGTACACATTTAGCATTGTCCGGCTATACTGAAAGAAAGACAGGAAATATATGATATGGTTTTAATCAGGCTACAACTTTATTATTATTAGATGTCTGGGACTACCTGGCCAATAAAAGTGTGTAGTGCAGGTAACTCTATGTTCATTTAATATCTTCCCGAGGGGCTTCTGCCAGCCTCCCTCTTTTTCCATCCAGGTCCCCCAGCCAACTCACTGCTAGGACCTTACCATCCCCGCCTCAAATGAGAGTTAATGTGGGCTATAAGAAAGGGGTTGTCTCCCTGCTGAACCAGCCTTAGGAGCCCCGAACGCTCCACCCCACAATTCTGCTCTTTTAACAAACACCTCCTTTTAAAGTCCTTTACCAAGAGATTTATCGGATCACTGTATGCCTTCCAGATTTTTTAAAAAGAAAAAATCCTTTTCCTGGTCTCTGTCATCTGACTTTTTATCCTGTTCTACTTAACCATTACAGGTTTGCCTAACCTCCAGCCCCATCCAGGTGCAGCATGAAGATTGTCTTCCTCATCGCCATTAATGTCTGAAAAGCTTCTTGCCTAGTTTGATTTGGCGAGACACAATTGAGAGTCAGGGGCACTGGGTGTCTTCTGAGCTAAGGGAATGGGTACATTTTTCTTTCCACATTTGGGGATCTTCAAGTTTCTCTTACAGGTGGGCTCATGAATATGAGGGATCTTCAAGAGAGCCATCTCCTCCTGACTCCCAAACATTCCCCTTTACCACAAGACCATCCAACAATATTCTTTGCACAATTAAAATTATGTAAATATTTTTTTCAATTCAAAAGACCCCATTAATTGAATATTATTTTTAAAACCCAGTAAATCCATATAATGTGCCATTTAAACCTCGGGAAAGTGATTAATCCTGCAGGTTTTTAATGCAAAAAAGAACATACGAATGACCATACTGGGTCAGATCAATGGTCCATCTAGCCCAGTATCCTGTCTTCTGACAGTGGCCAATGACAGATGCTTCAAAGGGAATGAATAGAACAGGGCAATCATCAAGTCATCAATCGTCCAGTCATCCAGTTCCAGCATCTGAAAGTCAGAGGCTTAGGGATACCCAGAGCATGGGGTTACATCTCTGACCATCTTAGCTAATAACCACTGATGGACCTATCCTCCATGAACTTATCTCATTCTTTTTTGAATCCAGTTATAGTTTTGGCCTTCACAAAATCCCCTGGCAATGAGTTCCGCAGACTGGCTGTACATTGTGTGAAGAAGTACTTCCTTTTGTTTGTTTTAAACGTGCTGCCTATTAATTTCATTGGGTGACCCCTGGTTCTTATGTAATATGAAGGGGTAAACAGCAATTTTTCTCCACACCATTCATGATTTTATAGACCCCTATTAGTTGTCTCTTTTCCATCTTGAACAGTCCCAGTCTTTAATCTCTCCTCTTATGAAAGCTATTCCATACCCTTAATAAAATTTTTTGCCCTTCTCTGTACCTTTTCCATTTCCAATATTTTTTTAGATGTGGTGACCAGAACTGTATGCAGTGTGAAAGTGTGGGCATACCATGGATTTTTATAGTGGCATGATATTTACTGTCTTATTATCTATCCCTTTCCTAATGGTTCCTAACATTCTGTTAGCTTTTTTGACTGCCACTGTACACTGAGTGGATATTTTCAGAGAACTAGCCACAGTGACTTCATGATCTCTCTCAAGTGGTAACAGCTAATTCAGACCCCATCATTTTGTATATATAGTTGGGACTATGTTTTCGAATTTTCATTAGTTTGCATTTATCAACTTTGAATTTCATCTGCCATTTTGTTGCTCAATTTATTGCCAGTCACCCAATTTAATGAGATCCCTTTGTAACTCTTTGCAATCTGCTTTGGACTTATCTATCTTGAATAATTTTGTATCATTTGCAAATGTTGCCACCACACTGTTTACACCTTTTTCCAGATCATTTATGAATATATTGAACAGCACTGGTTCCAATACATATCACTTGGGGACGCTGCTATTTACCTTTCTCCATTCTGAAAATTGCCCATTTATTCCTACTCTGGGCTTCCTGTCTTTTAACCAATTATTGATCCATGAGAGAACCTTCCCTCTTATCCCATGACTGCTTACTTTGCTTAAGAGCCTTTCGTGAAAGACTTTGTCAAAGTCATTCTGAAAGTCCAAGTACACTATAACTATGGGGTCACCCTTGTCCATAGGTTTGCTGACCACCTCAAATAATTCTAGTAGATTGGTGAAGCATGATTTTCCCTTGCAAAAGTCATGTTGACTCTTCCCAACAAATCCTATTCATCTATGTGTCTGATAATTCTGCTCTTTTCTATAGTTTCAACCAGTTTGCCTGGTACTGAAGTTAGGCTTACTGGCTTGTAATTGCCAGGATCATGTCTGGAGCTCTTTTTAAAAATTGGCATCACATTAGCTATCTTTCAGTCATCTGGTTAGTAGTTCCACAGTGAGTAATTCTGCAATTTGAGTTCCTTCAGACCTCTTGCATGAATACCATCTGGTCCTGGTAACTTATTACTGTTTAATGTATCAATTTGTTCCAAAATCTGTATTGATACCTCAATCTTTTGTTAACACCTACGGGTTTTGTACTTGAGTGAAGGGTGGGTCCAGGGAAGCTGAAAAGACAGGTGAGACTTGGAAACGCCCTCCCTGTCTGCTGGAAACACTATTTATACTCCACTTGCTCCATCATTCAGTTCCAACACTTTCCCTCATTCTGGGATATAAAGGGGCAGACAAGACATGCTGGCCATTGAAGACAGTGATGAAGAAGGAATACATGGCAGATATGTGGGGATAGTGAGGGGAAACAACTAATGGCTGAGATACAGAAGCTGGGGGATTCAAGGCTCTACCTCTTTGGAGGAAAGAGGCTTTTTTGATGCTTCATAGAGTAGACTAAGGAAGGGGAACGCCTTCACTGGAGAGAGGAGAGGAGAGGGGAGGGGGAGGAGGAAAGGAGGGTTGCTGCAGCAGGGTGGGAATTGGAATTGTTAAGCTCACACTCCTCACTTCGATCTCACCCTTTGTGTCTTACAGGATGAGGTTATGCCTTTTACAGATTTCTGTTGTACAGTGGGTGGGGGGAAGGGAGGAGGGAACAGTTTTGAAGGGCCTCTGAAAAGGATTATACTGAAGGTCTGGAGAGGACAGTTAAATAACTAGAGATTCTTAATAATAAATTTAAATATCAGTTCTGTAAGTGAATGAATGATTTCCCCCCTTACAGGATAATCCCTTTATAAATAAAGTGAGCTGATGAGGACCCACTGAGATGGTGCTGTCTTTGTTTCACTATTTTATTAGCGTTTTGAGATGTATTGAAAAATACAAGTGAGGATAAATCATATTAAAGCAAGCAAAAGGAAAACATTACATGTATGGCAGTATACCTAGTCATGCATGGAACATATTAACATGAGAGAATGCATGTTATTTTGACAATTAGACCTTCATTGTAACCATGTGGTCATGTGTGGCTATGCAGCAGTATTTTAAGGGTTGGTGCTGCTTTTATACTAGAGATTTCATGCATAAATATAAAAATAGAATTTAAAAAGAAACGATCAACAGTATTAAAATGGCACACCAAAGGAATCCAGAGAGGGAAAAGATGGATTATGCCATCTCATCCATTTTCCTGCCAGCATAGTATTGTTTCATACAGCTCATGTTTTGTCTAGTCTAGGTTTAACTTTCCTGAGTGATATGGCTTCCATCACATTGCTTAGCTAAACTATACACTATATACTTGTTTTTATATATTTTTTTAATCAATTCTTTAGCCCACGAATTATGTTAGTCTGCTGTGAATACCTTCTAATTTGTCCAAGTGTTTCCTTTGATGAGCCCAGAACTGAATACACGTTCTAGAGGTAATCCCGTCAAAGCCATGAAGAAAAGGTCTATCATTTTCCTGCTCCTTCTTAGAGCCCAGTTCAGCACACCATTACAGAATATGATAATCTTTAAGCATGCATATAATCATTGTTATTAGGATGGAAAATAGTCTTCTTTGGGTATTACAATTAAAATGAAGGTAGATTTTTCTCTGTCTCATTCAGTATGTTTCTTGACTGCTTCAAAATGTAGTACCTGCGAACCATAGCATTACTGACAACTAGCAGTTTGTTGCTGACATTCTAAATTATTACACAATCATTAACTCCGCTTTAGAACTCTCATGAAGACTCTGTTGCAACCTGCACAGAACTTGCTGGGAAGCTAGACTGTAATAAGTAAATTCAAACAGAGTTCAGTGGAAAATATGGCTTTGTCATTTTGAACATTCATTCGTAAGTGCATTGTCCAAATAAGTAGTGTTCTCTAATATTTTTTAAAAGGTATATGTATTTTACATTAATATCAAGTTTTGTTGAACTTTGCCTATGATGATACCATAATTCAGCATTTAGGGCCTGATCCAATGCCCACCAAAGCCAGTCGAAGTATTTTTATTGTCTTCAGTAAGTGTTGTATGGAGCCTCCACTAATTAGATATTTGTTATCTTTTATTTCCCTTATCTGGAAAATAAAGGTGATATTTGTGCTTCCAAAGATCACTTTTCATAGTGCAACTTAAAGCAAAAAGGGCTTTCTTTATTTTCTGAATTGCTGTATCGAATTTTACATTTTTACTGCTCTTTCTTATTGTTAGGAGAGAATAATAGAGCGCTTGAAGGAGCAGAGAGAACGGGATGACCGAGAAAGAATTGAAGAAATAGAATCCTTTAAAAAGGAAAACAAAGACTTGAAGGAGAAAGTTAATGCTTTACAAGCTGAACTGACAGAGAAGGAGGTCAGTTTTTGCAATAAAATTAAAAATCTTTGTTGTTGTTATCATCCTAACAAGTTTCACTGATATAAATAAGTTAATTAGAGACCACTGTCCAATAGTTTAAGCTATTAGTTACTAAAAATAGATGAAAACCAACTCCTAAAGCAATATATTTTGGAACATTCCTCACTCTCAAACTCTTGATTACTTTCCATAAAATATTTCTTTCCTTTATTTCTTGTTTGTGTGTATTTCTATCTTTTATATATATTTGACAAAGCTTTAATATTTCATTGCTTGTCCTATTTTCAGTTTTTATTTGAACTAATAGGGTAGCAGGAGCAAGACCTTCCAAGTTTAAGATCCAAAAGTATTTGATTCAGTCAGACTGATTAGTGATAATGGGTTTACTTGGTGAGTCCCTGCTCCAGTTGACAGCATTACTAAAGTTTTGGTGCTCAGTTCATTAGATTCTTATGAATTATGTGATGAGCTTAAATCCTATCCATGTCATGCCACAAGACACTTCCTTTGGTTTTTCTCCTCTTGGGAAATATTTTCTCTATTCAATCTGTCTTTAAATTCATTTTTTTCCTAAATCTGCCACCATGATGATGATAATTTTTTAAAAAGCCGGCTACCATTTTTGCAGGGGCTACAAGAAATGAGGGTGAGACTTCCATGGGTTGTGGGTCACTTGCAGGATTATCTGGGTTTATCTCACTTAATCAGTTCCCTGATATTACGGGGGCCTTGGGCACTGGTGAATCCTAGGCCCTCCAATTTTGTGCCTGAGGGCTGCAATACTTGGATCTAATTTCAGTTGTTGGGTTTACTGGGCAGTGTTGGTGGCCTGTGATATACAGGAGGTCAGACTAGGTGATCTATTGGTCCCTTTTGACCTGAACATCTATGACTCTAATTTATTTTAAAGCTTCTAAGGCTATTATAAGTAAAATACGCAAAATTAACAATAGAAGTTTATAATAGTATTTTAAGAACAGATGAATATGTAGAATACTGATATGTGTATCTACCTCCACACTTCTATTATAGGATAACTGGCGAAAGTAAAATCTAATAGTAAATTAAATATAGAGAACACTGAACAGTGTGCAAATATTTTCTAGTTCTCAAGGACTACATTTAAATACAGGTGAATCATCTGTTTCCCCAATGAAATTACCCTCTATGCTTCCAGCAGAGGGAGTGCTGTATATTCAAGAATAAGTAATCTTTTCACAAATATTCAACTTTTTGTTAACTTGCTAAAAATTACCTAATATTTTATTATGCTGTAAATACCCATCCCTGTGCCTGCACATACGTACTATATAAACACAGTTTTTGACGGACAATATAACTGATACAATAATTTGCCATCTTAGTGGCTTGTATCAATGTAATTTCTTACACCATCTTTCCTTTTTTTCTTTAATAATTTTTCAGTCTAGTTTAATTGATCTCAAAGAACATGCATCTTCACTGGCATCAACAGGGCTAAAAAGAGACTCCAAATTAAAGTCTTTAGAAATAGCCATAGAACAAAAGAAAGAAGAATGTAGTAAGTTGGAAGCACAGCTAAAAAAGGTAAGTGCCTTCTAAGAAAATTCTTACTGTGAAATGTACTAAACTCTTCACTTCTTTAGTATATAAGTGACAAAGAAGCAAGAGGTCCATTTTAAAATCTGGCAATCTTCTACTGTCTGCTGATACTAGCATCAAACAATGTTGACTTTTTCTTAAGAAGCATGTATAAAAGCTGTCCGTGAGCCTGAAAAATTATCTTAAGTTTCCTGTCTGAAGGGTATTTGAAAAACTGATGAAAATAGTGGGGGGGGGAGGGAAGTTATAGAAACCAGCCGTTACAATGTGTGCAAATCTAAACTACTGTTAAAGATACATGGAAATGTTTGTAATGTATTAAAAAATGAAAGAATCTCTTCATGAATGATGAACTCCTATTCTTTCTAGTGAGAAATATCTAGGTCTTATACTGAAATTCTCCTTCATTTTATTTATTTAATTAAATTTGTGGTAGTTAAAGAAAATAGTGTTTAATCTATCACAGCTGGCAATTTATTTATATCCACTAAGAAGCAGAAGCAAATATTGAAAGAAAAATGTGTGAGAAGTATAATATTTTATACAATAATTTTATGTAGATTGCTGCATTACAATACTAATTAATTTTCAAATTTTGTTGACACATTTTCTATCATGCATTGTTTCTTTGACATTTTGCTGTGTCATTTGGTACTGTCTGCACTCATTGTTCAAACACCAAACTCATGACATACTTAGTGGGTTTAAGCATCACGTTTCCCTTCTGCAACTATTAAATAAGCCAGTGAGAAGTGTAGATAAAACTTCGGATGTGGATTTATACACTTGTCTTCTAGAAGAGGTTAATTATTTTAGCTTGAATATTGACGTTTTTAGGTCCAGATTCTGATACCCTTCCTCTTGTTGAGTAGTTAGCCTCATTGATTTCAGTTGGACTACCTGTGGAGTAAGGTATTACTCAAGCATGAGCAAGGGTGTCAGAAATTGATTCCCATATTTTTACCTATAATTTTAGATTTTATGAAGCACTTCTAGAGTAGGTACAGGTGCTGTATTGTGTACTTTAGAAGAGTACACCTAAAATATTATGATCTGATATTAATTTTACTTATACTGTATATATACAGTTGTTGGGATGAGAGAGAATATTTTCAAAAAAAACTTGCATGCAAAGGGCTTTTAACAAAATCTTGAATTCTTTTAAATATTTGATAGGCTATCAATGTAATTTGCACCAGAATTAAAATATGTAAATAAAGCGTGTAGCTATAGATCATTTTTATTTTATTAAAAGAAATATAATTATTTATTGAAGGTGTGAATAATCTTTATTTACACTATAGTTCAGATCAGGTGATGAGCATGTTGATATTATGCAAGATAATTATAATTTAAATATTATTACCTCTATGGCTAACTTATTTTTTCCAGTGGCCTTATTTTTGGTAGTTTTTTTTGTAATAAATAGTTGTTTAGAAAGCTGAAGTACCTATCATCCTAAAAAATGGCTATCTGTTTGAAATAGTTGAAATTCTAAATTAACAGCTATGTATATATCAACACATAATTTAGTCATGAAAAAATAAGCAGTTATAAAAGTCTATAAGTGTCTGGGCCTCCTTTTAAATAAAAAGGGAGTATGTTCCTTATGAATAAAATACAAAGGGTTACTAAATGAAAGTTGAAAACATAATAGTTTTATTATACCATAAAGACAACATGAATTCCTGGTGAGAGCTGGCCCAAGATTTTTATGTGATTAGGTATTTCCACAATAACTTGCAGAGATTCAACATTGTTGGATCTGTTTAGGAGAATAGAAACACTGGCTGTTAATGACAATGGATTGCAAACAGTAATTTTTAATAGAAGCTTTAATTTCCGCTAAATATAAAAATATCCTATTATAAAAGTAATTGGCTCTTCAGAAATTGAAACCTACCTTCAGCCACTGATTCTGTCCCTTAAAAGAATAACTGAAACAGAAGTCAGTGTTGTGAAGATTTTAGTATTTTGTTCAATAGAGTTGGTAGGGAGCATCTATGTTTCTTCATTCTTATACACAGTATATAAATCAGCATGTGTCACATGGGTGCTTACTGTATCAATGAACACTGAATACTGCAGAGGTGAGAGATGTGGCGCTTCTATTGGACATAATTTGAAAAGTAACTCAAATAAGTATCCATTCTTTAAAAAAAAAAATTTACAACTTGCATATCATTTACAATTCTTAAAAAAAATAAAGAAATCAAAGTGAAGGCACTTTTAATTATAGTATTTTTAAATTTAGTATAGTTTGCTTAGCATTAACTATGAATCTTTAGTTGCATCAATTTTTATTCCTAAATATTGACTTAATCCAGAACATATTTGCAACAGTGAGCAGTTCCTCTGAGAAGTCATAGGCATAAGCATACCCAGAAGAAGTGTTTATGGGATACAAGCTCTAAGCAAACCTGTGATGAGGAATAGTTTTGCCTTGGAATTTTGTTCCTCTTCTTTTTCAATTTTTTTTTTTTAATTCCACCTTCCTTTTTTTTGTGGGGAGAGGAGAGGAGAGGAGGAAATATCTTTGTTTCTTCAAGACATTTTCCCCAGGTTTTGGCTATACCTCACTATTTCTCAGTTTTATATAGCTTTGCACTGAACAATATCTGCATTTCTAGGGGAGAAAATATGCAGACTCTGAAAGAATATATTCAAAAGTAAAACAAAAGTCCTTAGGCAGACTCTTGAAATATTTCATTACAACAAACTGAACTGCAGTCCTGTTGTTAGTTCAAATAGCATATACGTTTAAAAAACAATAAGTAGGAGAGCATTTAAAAAGAATAATTACTCCAGTGTTCATACTGTATTTTACTGTACAACAAAATTGTTTCAAACCACGAGCATGCTTATTAAGCCTTTTTGTTGCAAGGATTATGATTTGGAATTGATGGGAACAAAATGAGTGGAGAGCTCCCAACACTTTTCTGCCAAAACTCTACAGGCATTTTTTTACTTATTTTCCTTTGCTAATTATGATGGAACACCAGGAATTACCTCATAGGTAGTTAATTATTTTTTATGTTGCTTTCCTGAATCTTATTATCCACTTTAGAATTTCCTCCTTTTGTTGTTTATCATGGATCTTAAATTTCTTTGCTTACTTGACATACTCGCTGTTGCTAAACTACTGTTTGCTAAGCTGTACTATTCAAAAGTCATATTGAATAAAAAATTCAGTCTTGTGTTAATACAAAAGAAAAACCATAAATTTAATGATAAAGTTTAATTAATCTTTTATTATTACCATCTTTGAAACTTTGGTGATGAATTGCAGCCTTGACTAAAAGCGCTTCTAATGATTTATTGTTTGAAACCAGCACTTAATGTATCATCAAAAGTGGACACCTTTCTTTATTTCATGGGTTATTTAACTTGAGAAAGGGAAAGTAACACAAACCTTAAATTTTTTACTCCAGCTATTCTTTTTTAGGAGCCAAAGTCAACATTTATGTTTCCCCAGTGCCTCTTGCTTTCACCGAGGAATGTTTAGAAACTTAAATTTCTACTTTTTTATGACAAGTTCTTCTGTGCAGATGCACTGGATTTGTTGAGCTAATTCTGTTTTCCTGGATCTTTCCTTCTTTTCCTGTCTATGCTTCACTCCTTCCCAACTTTGCAATGTAGCAAGCTGAACAGTTGTTCAATCAGATGTACAATCCAGTAAGTCCTTTCTGAAAGTGCCCGCTGTAACATATGAAAGCATGAGGATCCATTGACCTGACACTGTGTTGTGCTCTTCCTCTGTGGAGCTTTGCAAAAACTTTTTTGATGATCACTTATTTTAGTTATGTCAAAATAAATGAGCTTTGTGGACTTCAAGGCCATTTCTTTTGAATATGATACGTACTAATTGGGAACTGGATTAATATAATATCCTCAGAATTTCAAATGTCATTGCCTTCAGGTCCTCAACTTCTCCATTATATTTAAAAAAAAAAAAAAGGCATGCTGAAGATAGCTGGTTTTTTTGTTTTTTTTTGGTTGTTGCTTTTTTTAACGCTATGTTCATGGGAATACTTTATTGGATCCTTCAAATTCAAAATAATATCTGGTGTTTTATTTATAATATCTCAACTAATGATATCAGTAATAATACCTAGTAAATATCTATCCAGCATAATTTTATACTGTTGCGATATGATCACATTAGTTCAGAAGGCAAAAAATCAATGTGTATGTGTATGTTCAGCATTTATACATTTAAAAAAATATTTTGACCAAGAAAAAGCTGAAAATATAGAATGATGAAAACAAATGTCAATGTTGTTCTATTGTTTAAACAAGAAAATGTAATATTTTGCTTGTTTGGCATTATTCTTCCTGATGCTTTCTCTAATGATAGTTTCTTAAGTTTGTCTCTATTGTATTAATTTTTCAAATTTGAGAAAATTTGCTGTAGAAGATTTTCTGGCTGGTACAAACTAACACTAAAAATATTCTGTGAGCATCACAGGGCAGAAATAGTGATGTAACTGGATTGTGATAACATGGCTATGTATGACCTGCTGATTGCATAATAATCATATTTAGAATTACCATGTAATTGCAATCTGAAGGTGTGGGAGAACTTGATTTTATAGGGTTCTGTGTAAATGTGGTATTATACACTTGGGATGACACTGGTCCCATTGAAGTCAATGGGCATTTTGCCATTAACTTCAGGATTTCGTCCTTAGGGTCTGTTGTTCTATTGTTGATATTGAGTAATTTCCATTGATGTAATGGAAATTTCGTGTGTATTGATGGAAAAATAGATTCCATAGAATATGCCATATCTACTTCTGGAAAATAATGTAATTACATTTGGAACTCAGCCATAAATTGTTTATAGAGAACATAAAACCTAATTATATACCCATTTTCTCATCCATCATACTGTTTTGGTTATATAGTTTGCACTCTTGTACAATGGAATTGTTTCTTTATATTAATATGGATCATCTACAGGATGGTTTCATAGGCAGACACATACTTCCATGCATATCATTTGCACTTTTATAGTGCACACCTCTTGTTTATTGCGGTCTTTTCTGTTATCTTTTCTCTTGCTTTATGTAAACAACTCACTTCATTATTTCAGTTTTAATCACACTGTTATAGTGATTGCTATTTATTGTCCATTAATATATTTGTATATAGTATCCCAAATCTAGCAATTTTTCCTTCTTTTACATACTTATTTTTTACACGTAACGTCTCTCAGTGGTTCAGAACCAATAGATGGAAAGTCTTTTATATTAAATTAATGTAGCAGGTAGTTACATCCTATCCTCAGTGCACATTTTCTTTAGTTATTTTCCCCTTTGTGTTCTATATTTGACAATGTGAGACTAACGGTGTTTTTTAAAAAGTGATCTGAAGACTTGTTCTTTAGTCTACACGATTGCCATTAGCAGAAAGAGAGCCAACTGGGTCTTTCCAAATCGGAGACAAATGACATTTTGTAAGGTGGATGGCAAAAGACAGTTCTGTTGAACTTCAGTCTTCACTTTAAACCTTTTCGGCATTTAACTATCAATTCTTAAGTGAGCATTTGTTCCTTCATAATGTATGTTCCTTTTTCAGTAGAATGATAAATCTTTGTTAGTCCACAGAGAACTGCCAACTCAGGGGCACTCACTCTTATCACTGAAGCTACTTTTTAAAAATTCAGAGAACAAACAGACAAATCTGTTTCACACTTGTAGGCTTTTTGGTAATATAGTGGGAAAAATAAAAAAGGGGCCCTAATCCAGCTCACTTTGTTCATGAGAATATTCAAAATGAATTTAGCAGGACTACTTGTCTGAAGCATATGAACAGAATTTGGGCCTTGTTTACTTTTGTGTGTAGATGTGAACACTGTTTGAATTATGCAAGCATGCCCTGTGCTAATAAACAATGGTTAGAAAACAGTGACATGATTGTTTTTGTTCTGTAATAAGATATTACAGTTTATTTGATAGTTTTGAAGTCCTTTAACCCGCTTCTGAACATTGAGGACTTGATTCTACAAATACTGTTCAGGAGCAATGGAAGATCAAAAACCAAAGCACTTGCAAGATCAGCTCTAACTTGCTTAGCTCGGTCCCATGAGTTACCTTAAAAAATAACTGAAATCTAAAGAGATTTTAAAATTTAAGAGGACAACAGATTATTTAATTTATTATTGAACCAGATAAAATTCGAAGGATCTTAAAAAGTATTTTCTTGCATGTACATTTCTGCTGTTTCATTTAATTATTGTTTTTGTTCAAGCACTAATTTGATCTTTCTGGCTAATTTAAATTAAGGTATACTATTCCAATGCATACATACGATACAGAAAAATGAATGCAGAATTGTGCCCATAATATAATAAATAAAAGCATTAATTTTATATGTCTTTAGCACACTTTTCTATTTCTGTAGAGAATTTGGTATTTATACAGAAAAAAATTACTTTGCCTCTACTTGTGGAATGCAAGATAAAAAACAGGTTGATAATATGAAATGCTTCTTAGAATCAAAGAAGTTCAAACATTAGGGTGACAGTCTCTTCGTTTGGATGTTTTGGGATTGCAGAAAAATGTTTTTTCCAATACTGAAATACAGTGTAGTATCCATTCAATAATTGTGTGTAAGTGGTATATTTAAAATGCAACATCCAATTAATAATTAGAATTAAAAATGTCTATTTACAATTAACATTTATTACTGAGAAACTGTTGTTAGATGTTAACAATACTATTCAAATTAAAAATAGTATCAAGCCCCCAAATAATTAACAAACAAGCAATTAGCATTTATATTTATAAGTGATGTATTTTAATAAAAATTTTTTTGTCTTGTAAAGAACTGTTCAGATGGAACTGCTCGTTTAGCCATAAGTTAGAACATTTAGCTGTGACACTGAGTATCTTTCCCAGACCTGAAGAAAAGCTCTACATGGCTCAAAAGCTTGTCTTTCTCACCAACAGAAATTTGTCTAATAAAAGATATTACCTCACCCACCTTGTCTCTTTATTAGTCCCTAATGTGAGACAACTGAATAATGCTCCTAGTTACTTACTTTCTATTTACATCCAATCAGTCTGTTCTTTGCAAATTTTGAACACAAGAAAACATTTCCTTTTCTAAGATGTTTTATGTTATTGTCCCATCAGCTCTCCATATATTTAGAACCTTTCCTTTTTATCTTCCATTTAGTAATGTGCAAGGATTTGATCCTGCATCTCTTATGCAAAATAGCCCTTATTCTCCCAGTTAGTCCCAATCTACTGAATGGGTAATACCCATGCAAGAAGGGACAACCTAATAATGGTTTGCAATACTGGGCCCCATATTTATTTTCCTAATGATTTTAGATTAGAGTGTTTTTTATCCTGGTATTTGCACTGAGTTTTTACTTTATTTTAATTGTTATGCATCTCTGTGTAGCATCTCCAGAGTCTTGGTGGGGTGGGGTAGGTAATTCGTCAATTCTGAGCTTATTCATGTTTTATAGGCACTGTTTCATGCTTGGAGTGGTGTGGAGATGCATTGCTCCAGGGGGTACTTAGTCAAGAGGAATTGTGCCTTTGGAAGGCTGAATTCCTCATGGAGTTTGCCAATATATAGAGAAAAATACCTTCAATTACACCTTTTTGTGGGTGCAGCATGTTCCTGCATGCATGCCCAGCTAGCTCTGGTGGCTCTGCTGTGTGAAACCTTGGCTCTGCCTTAATCCTTTCCCTTTTGAAGTATCTTGAATCCCGAACATGTTAGGAATAGTTCATTTGCTTGGGGAGTGTTTGGACTTTTATTATGTCCGGCTACTGCACAGGAGGGCAAAGGGGAATAGGGAGTCTCCTGGTGCCATTCACTTCCCTTGTGCTTTCTGGAGCAGTCAGGCCCAGTGGAATTATAATTGTTATAAAAGTTATCCAAGTGATTTCATTTTACACAATTAATTTTCAACACTAAACATTTGAAAACATTACTCTGTCTTCAACATCTAGTACATGTATAGAACTTCCTTCACAATTACAATAATGAAAAGCAACATCAAACATTTACAATTTTAATTTCAAGTCAGTATGCAACTACCATTAATTAAAGCTTTCATAATGATTAAATAAACTATTTGGTAAAGCAGTGTGGTCAAGTGGATATAGTGTGGGACTGGGATTCAGGGAATTTGGGTTCTCTTTCCACCTCTCCCACTGAATCATTGAGTGTGTCTACCCTGCAGCTGGGACCATGAATAGACAGGTGCTGGCTCTGTATGAGTTAGCCCACTAAAATTAACAGTACAGTAGCTCGGGCTAGCTGCCTGAGTACAGTCCTTTCCGACCTCTTGTTACATACTCAGCTGGCTAGACTGAGCCGTGGCCCCGGCTGCCACAGCCACCCTGCTATTTCTTAGCAACCCTAACTTAAGCAGAGCTAGTGTGTGTCTGTCTACCTGAGCCAGGTAGCATCCTCCCAGTTGCTGTGTAGACATACCCACTTTGTGACCCTGAGCAAGTCACTTCATCTCTCTGACGATGCCTGCACTAGGGGATTTTACAAAAATCATCCCATCAGTGCTTCCACTAGTTCAACTGAATGATGCGAGTACTAGGAGGAGCCCTAGTGTGAATAGTGCTTTTCTGCTTAAATTTCTCTTAACTACCATACCGTACAACTGAACAAAGGGAAGTATATGGCATGGT
Source organism: Emydura macquarii macquarii (assembly GCF_026122565.2). Classification (NCBI taxonomy): domain Eukaryota; kingdom Metazoa; phylum Chordata; order Testudines; family Chelidae; genus Emydura; species Emydura macquarii. The sequence continues at coordinate 10,997,512 of NW_027131105.1, read as the reverse complement.
ATAAGAAGATAGTTTATAGTAGTCTGTAACTATAAATTAAGCAGACAGTAACTTTTACTTGGTCATTTTTGCACTGTTGTGTGTCAGGGATAAGGCGTGACACTCACATTTGACAACCTTGTCCTCCTTTCCCCAAGCTGTGCAGGGATGCTGTGCATCCAGCAGGACTATAAGGATTTCCCCCATTTACTTCTTTTGGCCACAGGAGAACAATGAGGCAAGGAAATTCAGCTGGCCAAGCGCCCATAAGTCCTTACTCTAGCTACTTCCTCTTCTGGGTCTAAGCCAGCAGGGGGAGCTGGAAGGAGAAGGAGGTGGCTGAAGCCAGCTGTCCCAATATGCTGATGGCAAGGGAGTTGAGTGGAGAAAAGACTGAGAAAGCAGGAGAGGGCATAGAATGGAAACAGGTTGAGTGGCAGGAATAGAATGGGGGGAGCAGGGCTAATGGAGAGAGACTGAAATAGGACAGAAGTGGGATGGTAAGGGAAAGCTAATGGTGATGGGCAAATGGGAAGATGGGGCAGAATGGGTGATTCTGCTTCAAGACTTTTTAAGTGAAACCATGATCCCAGATGGGAGAAGGAAAGCTGAGGAGTGATGTGGAGGGCTGGCTCGCCACATAGATTACCTGGGATCTTAGAAGAGGGAACCTGATTTTACCTGTGGATTTTTGGCCTCAACAGAGTTACAGGAATACTTGCCTCCTCCTTCTCTGTTTTCCCTGGGAAAGGAACATGCCATCCCAAATGTGCAAAGTGCTGTACACTCTCATTTCCTGTTGAAATCAGTGGGAACTGAGTGTGCTCCGCACCTTAAAGGAGGTCCTCAGTTTCTTGCACAACTGCGTTTTGAGCCCTTACTATTACACTTACTTGAAAATATTATTCTGGCAAAACAAAAAATAGTTTGACTATAGCTAATCTTCAGTGTGATATTTATCAAATTTATGTGGATTTCTAACTGATAAAAAAATAATCTGTTGGTTTAAACGTGCTACCAGAACAATACAGTTGAAGTACTCTAAGGACCAGACCCTGCAATGAACTCAGTGTGGGGAGACCCTGTCATCTATGTGGAGCCTGTAACCTAAGAATATAATATTGTCTAGAAAAGAGGGTTGGAGCAACAAGAAAAACAAATATAGTGAGCTTCTCAAGTCACTTCTTTGTTCTTTTCACAATTAGATCTCCTATCTGAATAGAAATCCCAAAGTAGAAAAATAGAATTTGAAAGCAAAATTATTTTTCCTTATTATCCTCATGCTTAAATTGTATGTTACATGCAGAAAAAAAACTTTGTCCTTCAGCAATTAAATTTTTTTTTATTGTTTTCCCCCCTGTAAACACAAGACTTTAAAAACATACATATTGAAAAATTTCTACTAAATCATTGCAAAGAATATCAACCTTCTAACCATAGTAGTTGGTGATACTGATTTTTTTTTCCCAAAACATGCATGTTTCATTTTTACCAGAAGTTGTTTCATTGCTTGCTTGCCTTGTTTGTTCCCTGAAATTAAAAATAAAACAAATCAACATCTGCTCTGTTTAGTGAAATATCAGGAGGACCTACTGTTCTAAATGTCCTTAATCTTTGTAAAATTTGTGTACATTTTTAAAAAATGTTCTCTGAATTTTCTGTGTTTAATGTGCACTGTGGTTAAACTACTTATTTTTTCCCTGCCTGCTCTTTGAAGATGCCATTTAGGAATAATGGGAAACAAGGGGTAGGCTAAGCATTGCAGTGCATTGTTGTTTCCATCTGTCTGTGATTATTTCAGCCTACAGTTTAAAACACTTTATGCCCAATCCTGCTCTCACTGAAGTTAATGGGGGCTTTCTCATTAGTTTTGATGGGAGCAGGACAGGACTCTGCACTGTTGTTGTTGTTTTCATTGTGTTCTTTCTTGTCTGTGAAATTGCCACCCCCACCCATGCATGTGTTTGCCAGGTATATTTATTTGTGCCGTTTTCAATGGACTTTTTCCTCTGATGTTTCAGGTTAAGTATTAACAGTAGGAAAAAAAAGAATTTTGGGTAAAAGTGTCAGCTGAAAGCATTCTTCTAGTTTTACCTTTAAAAACAGCTCTGACTCCTTCCTTTAAATTGTTAGTATCCAATGAGATGTTTATAGATATGCAATGGTTTAATATGTGGACTAGGTTACAATATGTGGCATTTTTTACAATGCCTGCTTGTTCCACAGTATTAAGAAACTTTATAGTGAAACAAAAGTTAAGATTTTCATGGCTATGTTCATATATGAAAAACCCTAAGCTGGGGGAAATATTTTTTCTTCATGATGCAGTTTTGGGCATATAGACCTCAGATGATTTTAGGAAGAATGCGGACAGATTTTGATTTCTCTTTACTGTGCCTTTAGGGGAAAATGTTGCCAACTGACAGAAATACCCATAATCCTTTTTTCATGCAAACTTGAACTCTGGGGTTGCAGAAATAGTGCCGACAAGCTGTCTAAATGATTGTTGTTTTTTTAACTTAACATCGAAGGCTCATGAAGCTGAAGAAGAAGCACGGCTGAACCCAGAATTTGCAGATAGAATGAAACAGCTTGACAAAGAGGCATCTTACTACAGGGAAGAATGTGGCAAAGCTCAAGCTGAAGTTGACCGACTTCTAGAAATCCTCAAGGAAGTGGAGAATGAGAAGAATGATAAAGATAAGAAAATTGCTGAGCTAGAAAGGTAAATTTTTTTGTATTTGCTTTATATTGAGTGGCATTTTTTATTAAATGATTTCCATTGGGGAGGAACATAAAATAATTTAAAAAAAAATGTCAATTCACATTACTTCACATGTACCTAAGAAACAAGTCTGTGTGCTGGCTGTGAAGCAGATTTGGAATCTCTTCTTTTTGGCTAGAAAGGCTTGGTATTCTACACATCAAAGAAAATATATAGGGGAACTCCTACACAATTTGCATAATAACATCCCTGTCTGCAAAACCTGGATGAGATATTGCATTATGGGAACAATTATGCTTTTTTACTGGTACTGTATTAGTATGAGGTGAACCCAAATAAGAACCATTCCAGACATTTGTCCTTACTTGGAACAGCATCAATACCTCTGGCCCTTCCTCTTTCTTCTTACTTACTGGGGAAGTTGGTCAGCCTTTTCCTAGTGAAGGGAAAGAAGTAGGGGGAACCACTCACATTATTCCTTTTAAACTGAACAGTACTCTAAAGTTTCTCCTGCAGATTGTGCCCCAGGTTGTACTGTATATGTGAAGTTCTTGAGTCTGTGAGATTTCTCCATTACAGTCCCAGATTAGCCATTCTTATGGGAGAAAGGAAGGGATCTTGTGTATTCAAGTGTTTCACAAGTGTGTATTCCAGGGGTTTGTTGTGAGATGAGAGACTTAGGGTGCCACATAAATCAACAGGGAGATCAGTGGGTCACAGTGTAACTGGTGCTAGATCCTGTCCATCTAATGGCTACTACTGGCAAAGTGGTGCTGTTCCAGAAGACAGATCCTGACACAAAACAGACCCACTGGTAATTTCAATTATTGGGGGAAGAAAGACAAGATCTGTTTTTTACGGAAGGAGACTTGTGTGGATTAGAGGTAAAACATCCTTACATGGTTTGAAAATTCAGATGAACTTCCAAAAGTTTGATTATTTATCAACTTTTACAATTTCACTGTTGCTAATTATTTATTTACTTTTTGCAGCCACTTGACAAAAATCTGTTTAGCAGTAATTACTTGTGGATGGTGTAGAATAAAATACTTAAGAATAAAATCATATGAAAACTACATTTTATTCAATATATTACTTTATTATACAATATTTTTACTATTATTACAATATTCTAATTACAGTATATTAGTTGTATGAGTAAGGTGCATGTGCCCAAGCGGCGTGGGATGAATGATAGGTGAATTTTGTAGATAAATGCATAATAAATACATCTACCCGATGTGCAAAATGCTCACAAGTTATTGTGAAATTTTTGATAAGCATATGGTAATTCTCCTTGCCCAGATTAGGAGTTATAGTAATTGAGGGCCTTAATATGCCAAGAAGCACGGACATCTACTGAAGTTAGTGGAAATTACTGGTGCCAAGCACCTCATAGGATTGATCCCAATTTTCCTTTTTAAATTTTGTTTTGGGAAACATAGCAAAATAAAAATTTAAATTCCCACACCGTAAATAATATAATAATAATCATAATAAAATAATAGTTTACTTCCAGCATAGTTAATACAAAGACTATAATCAATTATGGATACATAAGGATAAAAATAGATCATATAGCTTTCTTCATGCATATGAATGTGATTTCCTTCATTATATTTTTATTTGATTTATGTGAGCCTTAATCTGAACATAAAGCTGTTTGAGCGATTTACTGACAATAGATTATAGAGAAAATGGTTGGAATTCTAATGAGTAGTGGATATTTTAGATATTTTGCTTCAATTTCACACAAAGAAATGAATCTCATACGTATATTGTGACAAAATTGGTGATATATTTCTGAAAAACATTGTATACAGTATATTTGAATAGCTGAGTATGATCAGTCGGTGACTGTAAAATCTTACAATTTTTAGCCCCCAACTTGAATTGAGATCTGTTAGCATGGATCCTTGTCCTTGTGTGGAATTCTGTTAATTTCAATGGGATTACTCATATGATTAAAGTTAAGCACGTTTAAATGCTTTCATGCATAAGAGCTAGAGTACTCAGCACTTCTCAGGACTGAGCCCTAAATATACAATGTACATAAGAAAGTACTCCACCAAGAAGTAGATTAACTATTCCAAAATAAAACACAAATGTTGACTTAGAAATTGATTGTCTGTTAATCTATTTACTATGTAAGGACTAGGTTAGCACTGGTTTTACACTGCAGTGCGGTAGAATAAGGGGACATAAGGATATTCCCCCTCCTGCATGTGTTTTGGTATTGAAGATGGGGGAGTGGGTGGTGAGCACACCAGGGAAAGTAATCTGCTCCAGGTATAGCGAGACAATGTAGTCCAGGGAAGGAAATGTGACTCAGAGATTCCCTCTTGCTCTAATGGGAAGTAAACTACCGAATTGTTTTACAGGATGCTTCGTACCTTCCCCCTTCTGATGGCTCATCTTTGTTGGCTGGTTATCTGGCCAAGCCAAGACAGAGCCAAAGCTTTATCTATCCCCTACCCATTCCTTGTGAGAATAAAAAGATGAGTAGCAGCTTTGAAAACTTGCTTCCTCCTCCTTGTTCTCTTACTCTGCTATGCAGCCTCCAAAGGGCAGATTACAATGTTACCCTATGTGAAAGCATATTTTGCTGGAATGCTGCATGTATTTAAACTATTATGACTTTTATAGAAACGTATCTTCACATGGTTTGTTTACCTCCCCTTACTTTTTGATGTTTTCACTGCATTTTATAGTTCATAAAATGCGTTATAGGACTTGACTATCTGTCCCTACTTTTTTCCCCTCCTTTGTCTTCTGTTCAGTGACCAGAACAGCACATGCTTGGCACTATCTCTTAGCACCAGTATAGGAGCTTGTGTGAGATTTCTTAGGAAAGTGAGTGCTCTGTTCAGGCATGCATTTTGACACACAATCTGCTGAGCACCGTGTGTATTCTTATTCTAACATCTTCCTTGCATTGCAAGGTACTCTTTTTTTAAATTGTGCAGCATCTAATTTTGTTGGTTTGAACTATAAAAGTCATACTTCATAATATTATGAGTTAGTGTTTTTACCACTATAACAAATATCTCCATTTTAGAGTTGTGGAAGAGTGTTTATAATTAAATCCTTTAATCTGAAATGTAAAAACCATTGAATTAAATTTGTTTTATAGACTGAAATAAAATTTAAAACAGAAATCACGTTTTTAACTGGGCAGTTGACTAGCATACAAGAGAACGTCAAATGTTTGAAAGAAGAGATGTCTGGTTTAGGACAGAGTCTAATAAGTGTACGTGCTGAATAGCAGACAGGCAGGAATTATTATTGAAACTGAAGGAGCTTTTATGCATATGACAGTTCTCTTTGTCTTGAACTTTATATTTCTAGTTCAGAAATCACTGCCCTTCTGACAGTTTAATCATTTACTTCTAACAAATGCCTATAGTGCATACCATACATCACGTATACTGTATACTGTTTGTTGGTCTGTGTGTTAATTACTTTTTATATACAATAAAATACTTTTATTCTTCAAATTGGTTATTGTTACAATATGATAAACTTAAACGCTTTCTCCACTGCTAACATTCTTTAGTAACTTATTGCATTGGTCATGTTTTTTCTGGTATGTCAGTCTAATACTAATTTTCAGTATAGTCAAGTGTAAAAGATCTTCTTCTACAAATATCAATATAACTAACAATAACAATATAGACTCTTAATATCCTGAAATATGGTGTTCCCAGAACAATCTTGCCTTACTTAACTTTGTATCAGTACATAACGTGAGTGGTTTGATAAGGGAATGAGAACTGAATCTTGTGCTTCCAGAACATGAGAAATACAGATATCCTGTTACTCAGAATGTGCACCAGGGTAAATTATGAGTAGTCAGAGTGGGTGGGTGAAGTGGTTATAGAGTTCCTGGTCCTCCACAGTAACCAGGATGTATTGTAGCGGGGAGCTTACTAAACATGGGAACTTCCTGGACAGGAAGTTCTTTAGTTACTACTTAAAGAATGGATTTTTGTGTTTGTCCTCACACTACAGTATGTGTGAATACAAAGCAGCAAAGGGAAGTTGTCCCTGCTCATGGATAACTTGGTATTTGGGAATTGTAAACAGAGTTTTCTGAAAATGTTTGGACTCCATTTGTTTAAACCTTAATAGAAGGGAAGGTTGGAAAAGATCTGACAAGATACCAAGCAGCTACAACTGGTAACAATGGGAGACAGAATGTAAGAGATGCCACAAAATGGGACATTTTGCAGTAGCATGCAGGTCACCAAGAGTAGTGGAAACTGTCCAAGAAGGATTGTTATCAGATGACAGTGAGTCTATACTTCTAAGGACTATATCTTCAATAGAACAAGAATATGTTTGTACACAAGCATGAATCTCAATAATCAAAACCGCCAATTTAAAATTGTTACTGGAACAGCAGTCACCGCAATTCCAAAAAGTTTATAATTAGTCCTGGAAGGAGATCTGCAAAGATCAAATATGGTTCTACATGGGGCTAGTAATAATACATTGGATGTTTGTGGACAGTTCCTTGGGAAATTTGGAAAGGACAGAAAGTTCATCAATAAGTGATCTATGTCATATAAGGAGTAACAACTCCCCTTCCCTAGTGTTGCCAGCAATACAAGGACTACACCTAACCGGCATGGATCTATACAGGATATGTATCCATGCATCTTCTCAGGGATAGGAAAGATATCAAGAGAGTACAAAAAAACAACAACAATGCCATCACCAACTCACTTGGCTCTGCATCCCTATACCATTGGTAGGGAAAGTTAAAGATGAATTCAAGAGTGTGGGCTATATGAGGTTATTTCCAAGATAGAAGAATTCACTGACTGGTATGTGAGGATGGTTGTAGTACTGAAGCTCAGTGGCAAAATCTGCATTTGTGTGGACTTTACACAACTTAGTAAAAGGGTGTGCAGAGACAGACATGCTTCTCGCAGTCTTCCACCAGGCATTAGCTCAGTTATCAGAGGCCAAAGTCTTCTCAAAGTTAGATATTATGACAGATTTCTGGCAGATCCCTCTTGCTAAAAAAATCTATACCATTAAGTACATTCATCACCCAGTTTGGAAAGCAGTTTCATTCATCTTCCACTTGGTATATTGTCAGCCCCAGAATATTTCCAAAAGAGAATCTCTTAGCTTGTCAGGTGTGCCTGGCATCCTTTTCCATGCAGATGACATGTTGGTATATGGCAGAGATACAAATGAACATGAATGATTACATGCAATTTTGAGATGCTTTCAAGAAGCCAGACTCACTCTAAATAAGAAATGTGAATTTGGAAAGGAGCAGATAATATTAGTAGGACATATAATTAGCAAACAGGGAATTCAGACAGATTCAGACAAACTGAGAGCATTAATCATCTGACCCAAAACATTTCTGGTGTAAAAAAGGTTCCTGGACATGACAAACCATTTTGGGAAATTCTTACCAAATTTATTCATGTAACAAAACTCTTAAGAGTTTTCTGAATGGTCACAATATGCGGATCTGCGGGAGCACACAACAAAATTAATTTAATAGAATTTAAAGAACTACTGACATCTCCACCTGTTTTGGCACAATATTCTAAACTACCCAACAGCAGTAGCAGTGAATGCATCGTGATATATTTTAAGAGCAGAAGTCACACAAAAGCAGCCAGAAAGAGACCAGAGACTTGTTGCATTCATATCAAGGAGCGTCTCAAAAAATGAACAGTGTTATGCTCAAGTGGAAAAGGAAGCTCTAGCAGTCACTTGAGCCTATGAACAGCTCCATGCACACCTGTTCAGCTTGGATTTTACCATAAAAACAGACCATAAGCACTTAGAGGGTTCAAAACCATTGGATGATCTTCCACCTAAGATTCAAAGATTTCAGCTATGGTTGATGCAATTTTCTTTCAACAGTGAACATGCCCTAGGGACAGCACTCAGAACAGCAGACGCTCTATCTAGAACCCCAACTAAGCACCTACCAAATGAAAAGGAAAAGACTTCACAGAAAGATGTCAAAGTCCACATTGACCTTGTTCGGGCAACAATTGCAGCATCTGCCAGCTGATTTCAGCAAATTAGAGATGAACAACTAAAGATAAGACTTGACAAAAACTTACTCAACTCTGCCAAGGAGGCTGGGATGGACATCAACTTCCAAGAGACCTACTATTGTATTGACAGGAATGAAAGGAACTTCTTTGTGGCTGGAAAGGATGAAACTATTTTATCCCTACAGTACTCCAGAAAGAGATTCTCTCCAAAATCCATGTAGGACACCGAGGAATAAACAAGTACAGAGCATGAGCACAGCAGTCTCTATGGTGGCCCAGTCTGAGTGGGAAAATTCAGACTTTAGCAGAGGTTTGTGAGGTATTTAACAAGGGGGAAAAAAGCCCCAATCTTCAGAGCCATTATTCTCTACAAAACTACCTGACAGACCTTGGCAGTGGGTAGTAAAATATTTGTTTTTCTGGAAAGGAGACAGATTATTGTAGTTGATTACTTCTCGAGGTATATTGACTTGGCTGTACTTACATAGACTTCATCAGCAGAGGACATCCAGAAACTGAAGTGAATATTTGCAAAACATGGAGTTCCTGAAGTCCTCATATAAAATAATGGGTATCAATTTACCCACTGAAACGTGCCTAGCATTTTTAACATTGTACTAGTAATCCACATTCCCTCCAGAGCAACAGTAAGGCGGAGAGAGCAGTGCAGACTTTAAAAAGACCTGTTAAAAACAGTGGACCCATATAAAGCAGTCATGACTTAACAGCCAACATCACTTGTGTCTGGTCTATCTTCAGCAAAGTGTATGCTGGGAAGATGACTGAGAATGCCTGTATCTGTGGCACCAATATACTTAAACCTAAATAGCCCGACCTGAAGGAATTTTGAAAATGGGATTCCATAATACAAAATAGGCAGCAACAAAACTTTAGTTTTGGCATAGAACAAAAGCATTACCTGAACTGAGACCGGGAAACAAAAGTTGGCTTTAAAAGCTCCAGCTTATTGTTGTTTAGAGTGAAGTTCCATGAGGGTGATGGAGTGGGGGATGAGAGTAAATTGTGATGCAGATCCCTAAAGCCTGAAGTTATTCCAGGGAGGAAAATGTAGACTGGTCAATCATTTTGTTAAATTGAGTCCTGCAATTTAGCATCGCCCTTAGGAATGACAAAGATTTCTCACAGATATTATTTTGAAGCAAAGATACTGCTGAGGTATTTTCTTAGGTGCAATTTGATTGTGTTCTCTTTGTTGGACTTTAATTAATTGTATAGTAAATGTGTGCAGTACTATTGTAAGAGACTGCCAGCGTTTGCATCAGAAATTCTTTGTGGTGAGCTAGACTGGGGCCGGTCTTTAAGCGGCTGTGCAGTAGGTAGGAGATAATAAAGGAACAGAATTATGGCCTCTGTGCTCCACTGACAGTCTTCTTGGGAGCGAGTCTTCCAAAAGCCACCCAGTGGCCATCCTATATAAGGGCCTGCGGCCAGCCAGCTCTGTTCCTTTATCAGTCCCAACTGGGAAGGAGTCAGGTGACTACTAGAAAGCGGGAAGAGGTCAGTTGAGGAGTGCTGCAGGAAAGTTAGCTCCTGTGTCTGGTCCTAGAGTAGGGAGGAGAGGTTCAAGGGGAAAGGCCTCTGGTCCACTGTAGCCGGCTTTATTCAGGGGAATAGCTTTGTATGTCTTAGATTGTGAGTTTTATACTTGAAGAATAAAATCGTGCCCTGAAGAAAAGGCCTAAATACCCTTTTGTGAGTGGCAGTAGTCCTTCTGGGTCTGGTGAGATGGACAAGCAGTCTACCCCCTCCACATCACCCAACAGAGCTAGGACCATATTGCACTCTTCATAGCACAATTGGGTTTCCAGTGGGCAATTCAGCCTCATCAAAACAGAATGTCCTGGTCATCCCCTGGAACGGTGTAGTGCAGCACTGCCTTTCTCCAGGCTTTGATTAAATGTCACAATCTAGCCCACAGTTTGCAGTTTTATTTGTTCATCTAATGATCCACTTCACACATGCAATTGAGTGTTTGCACATACCACCTTAGAGATGCACAGTTATGCACATTGAGTTTTAAATATTCTGGCTTTCATGGGATTTAGACTAAAATTTATTTCACTGCGTATTTATGTAGTGAATTGAGATGGAGACAAAAGTGATGGCTACTCTATAAAAATTGCCAGCATCCACGCCGGGCAGCACTGACATAATTCAATATGGGATATACAAGGAACCAGGATGCTGAAGAGATTTCCAAAGTTATTTTTGTGGCTTTTAAAAAAAAATTACCTTTTATAAATGAATGCAAGAATATGCAGCTGTGACAACTCCAGGAATTATTCTAGGTTGGCATAAAACGTGGATTTATTTTTGTTTTGACTAATTGAAAGCGCACATTAGATATTTTTGTACAAATAAATTATCGAGCATCTGGGTATTTTAAATGATGAAGTATTAACTTCATTCTCAAGAGTGAAAAAAATATTGCTCTCATCTTTAAAAGGGACTGTATTTCCTATGGGGGAGGGAAGCAATATCTTTGATCATTATTAGGTGCAGTACTTTGTGAACCTCCAAAATGAAAATCTTTGAACATGTAGCTAAATTGTTTAGGTTTTTTTGTTTTTCGAGGATGAAGGTGACTTGCTGAATGTGGGTCATCTCCACTGGTTCAAATAATTATTTTGTGATGATTAGTGCATGCTGCCAAACAAATGCCTTAACAATTGCCACCTATTTTTATTAACTACAATTTGTATAGGTACATACACTGAGTCGTAAACATATAGATAGATAGATATCATTTTCCATGGTCAATAAGGTGGCTTTTTGCTTTTAAAGCTTTTGATTTGCTCCTTACTCATCAAGGAAATACTATACAGAAGTTTTATTTTACTGCTTTTTATTTTTTTTATTTTTTTTAAATAAAGACTGTTGATATAACATCTGCTTGCTATATGTTGGAAAAAACTAATGTTTATCCTCCCTTTATTCTCTTTTGCTATCTCCCTTCCTTTCTGTTTATTCTCCAAACCGCTGCTTTCACCCCTGCTCCAACCAGCTTGACTTCCAGGTCAGTATCTTCTGCTTTCTTCTCTTACATCACTCCCTGCTCAGCTAAGCTTGGTCTTCTCATTGATAGAATACCTTTATTAAGTGGTTTTCCTCTTACAATTTATTTTTCACAATTTTCATCATACATGCAGAATTTGTTTTTCATATAATTTTATTGTGAGAAATTATTGGGAGGTTACCAGTTGTGTTTCACGATCAATCATCATTTTCTAAAGCATTGTGTAAAATGAAGGAGCTAGAAAAATGTTATAAATTTCCCATACAACAAAAGTTCTGGCAGTAATAGAGCAGCTATGTTATTGTGGTAGCTTAAGGTGTTTTATTTTAATAAATCACAATGTTTTGAAAAATGTTTTCTAAGAAAAAATGGTTTAGCAACATTGAATCCACATGTTTTTTGTGAAGATTTTTTCTTTTTTAAACTTATTTTTATTATTATTAAGGAACTCATCATTTAAATACAATGTCATATACTGGTTCAAATGATGAGAACAATAATAGCATACAAAAATATTGATAATCAGACTCACTCTTAATACTGCTACTGCTGCCAATTATTATAAATATAATAGAGCAAGCATGAGCATCAGAATAAATTATTCTGTGAATCTGCGCTCTCAAACAGAAACTATTAGCTGTTTGGGGCAGCTGAACATCAGTTGAGCCAAATTCAGGCCTAATACGTGAATAATCCCAAAACAGGTGCACATATATATTTGGCAAATGCAGTGTTAATTTGTATTCTGATCAGAAGTAATTCCCTGCACAGTCTCCCTCTCTTCGATCCAGATTATTCTTGCTAGAATTGGTACAAGTGCATTATTCTTGAATAATGTGTATAAGTGCGTAGGTGCCATTTCATGGGATCAAGGTATATACATTCATAAATATGAAGTCCATGCTGGGAATATTCTTCCAAGTTTCCTCTTGTACGATGGGTCCTCTTGTACGAGCAGCCTTTCCATGGATTTCTTTGAGGGAGAATCAGGATGAGGGTGAACAACTTTAACCTTGCCTTCCTCCTGCAGTTGTGCCTCAGTTTTCCAGTGGACACCTCTGTGAATGGATGAATCAGGATTTACCTCATGATCCTTGAAGGGAAAAATATTAAGGATGGCTGAATCAGCCTTCTGAAGCATCACTCTTATTGTCAGATTAACTCAAAACTTCTTAAAGCTTGTGATTGTTTAGTTAAATGAACTCTGCCCGTCCTCCATTCTTTTTTCTATCTCTCCTTCTCCACCCCCAAATCGAGGCCTGCAGCTTATTCCCCCATCAAGAGCAAGACTATCTCACTTCCATGTCCCTAAATCTGTCACATGACCTTTCACGAAAGACCCATGAACCTATCAGCTCTCCAGTCTTTTTGCTGATCCCTGGTTCCTTTTCCTTTCCAGATTGTGCAGAGCTCTGGTTATTTTCCACTGGCACTGTGCAGTGCACTGTAGGATGGCATTACTAAGCTCTAGGGTGGTTCAAGAACTAGAATGAAACAAGTTCTGGCGTTGCAGAGAGAATAGTGAAGATCTCTTGGATTCACAGTTCTTTAGTCAGAAGAGTGTCAGAAGCTAGGACATTGTCTTTCTGAAGTAGAAATGTTTATTGTTTATGGGCCTAGATTTAGGAGAAGGTGTTGAGTTTTGCAAGCCTGGTTTTAAGGAATGGAATATATTGCATTCCTGGGTTGGCATGACCTGGGCAAGGGTGTATTTTTGTGTGTGTGTGCCACATGGGTGTGAAGGGAAAGGGGACATTGGAGGCTTGCACTGAGTGGGGGCAAGAGGATGGGATAGGATGGAGTAAATCCAAAAGTCTATCAGATAATGGGGAAAAGATAGTATTTGGCTTTTATATAGCACTTTTACTCCATAGATATCAATACACTTTACAAAGGATGGTAAGTGTCATTATTCCCATTTTTCAGATAGGGAAACTGACAGAAAAGTGAAATGACTTGCCAAGGTCATGCTGCTTGTTGATGGGAAGAAGAGTGCTCAATAAATCATGATGTAAACCAAAAGTGCATCAAGAAACAGTAAAACATTATGAATATAAAATGTAAATTAACATATAACTACATCATAATAGTTTCCAAAGCTTTCAAGAGAAGAGCTCAGCAGAAAATGATTGTGAATTGAGATATTGAAAAATGTTTCTGTTCCAAATCAGGATGAGAAGTCTAAATCTCGAAAATGTTTGTGAATTGAATATCTGAAAAAAGTCAAAAACCTCTGTTCAGATCATTTGAAACATTTCATTTAGAGAATTTTGAAGCATTTTGGTTTGATATGGACCATTTTTAATTTAGAATATTTTTACTATGATTAGCTTAAATTTCAAAATGAAAAATTGTTGTGAACTGGAAACCTGGAATTTTTAATTTTGATAATTAGAAACTATTTTAAAAAATTGAGTTGAGAAATTCATTGAAACGGAACCTTTCCTGTGAAAAGTTTATTTCAACAAATGGACATTTTTCAAAGAAAAACATCTTCTCAAAAAATTCCCAACAAGCTCTAGTCAAGAGTAATAAAAAACAAGTAATAGACATTCGTTTGCCACCTATTCCTATACTCCGAAAAAAAACTTATTTATATCAACCAATGAATCAAAATAACAGAGACTCTAGAAATAAGCTTTCTGTGCTTGGTCTTTACTGTTAACAGAATACAATAGATTATTTGATTTTTCTTTACAAAAAGTTTCCCAATATTACTTATCATAGCTGAAGTTGAAGGAAAATACTTAGCTGGAAACTGGCTTATGTGTCATGTTGCTGAGATCCCAAAAGAATTTTTACTGTACTTCTCCAGATGATTTAGCCCCTTTTCAAATGCCTATTTAAGACAGATGAGGTCATGGTGATTGTACTGCAGATGTTTTTTATAATCCTCTCAAAGGAATTCTATAGCTTCTCTCTCAAAAGTTCAGCTAGAGGTGCTTTGTAAATTCAGGTAGATCTGCAATTACTTTATTATACTGTATCCCTATCACATTTACATACAACTAAATTGCCTCTCATATTTTACTCCATAATTTTGTGCTTGCTGATGAAAGTAGACCTGGTTGAAATTCAGAATTTCTATTCCAGGGGAAATGCTGACATTTTGAACTTTCTCTTTGTCTAGAATTGGAACAAAAAGTCATCAATTCAAAATTTCCTGTGAAATGAAATTTTCCCCTCCCCCCAAAAAATCACGTGGGAGATCTCAAAATGACCTTTTCAAAATGTTTCATTCTGATAACGTCAAAGTGCTTTCTTTCAAGCACTTAATGTAATTAATATGAAGTTGAAAAGATAAATGAAACACTTATCAAAATGAAGCACTTTGACGTTATCCGAATGAAATGTTTTTACAATTTTTCTTTGAAATTTTGACAAAATTGATACATTCCTTCTAGACATTTTATTTTGTTAAATCATAATTTTCTGACAGAACAGTGTTCTGTCAGAAAATTTTCAACCACTTCTAGTTGAAAGGGAGAGAGAGTGGTGTCACATCCAAGACTTACTTTTCTGTATTTGGCAGTGCAGATTCCGGGCTTTTAGCTGTAGAAACTTTAGTGTTTCCAATGAAGTGTGTTAAGTGCTCTAGGAAACCCATAAATCTCTAAGCATAACACTTATGTTTTAATGTGGAAAAAGTTTTCTGTTTGGGCTTCTAGTAAACCATTGTTGCCTTGAGTTATTTCAATATCTCCCATTTTGCAATACATGCTTTTGCTAATGAAATTTAGCTCACACTTATCTTCTCTGAAATGCACCTGGCAGCTATATTTTCCTTTTTCAGCTCCTGTGGCTTGGCTGTTGCTTCACATGGAAATTAATGGAAAAGGGCTTCTTAAAAGCCTATTTCAAGTTGAATCCAGTGGCTTTGTGGGGTTTTGGTCCTTAGGTGATTGGTTGTCCCTTCCTTTAAACCTTTCTCCAAGCCTTCATTGTACTAATCATTGTCCCGAGATGGTTTTTTTTTTTTTTTTTTTTTTTTACGGTCCTCTGACAGGTGTATAAACTACATCCGAGCTTTTAAATTTATCTCTTTTTCTTAAGGACAAAGTGGTGCTTCAAGCTCATACAAGGTTTTTGCTAAAAGTGATCTCTTGAATTCCACATGAACTAGTCCATTTGTCTTTTAGTTTTCTTTCACATACCACATGGCTTACCTGGGCACCTTTGTTACATTCACTAAGACAGGCTTTCAGCCAATATCTAGATAGAATTTATTCCCCTCGCAAATCATCCAGATTGATGAGTCCATCTCAGTGTAAAGGCTTTCCAGGTGGATAATTTTTGGGTATCCAGGTTTTTCATTCTCAGGCAAGGTTCCAGATATCAGATGGCCTGATGTCACATTCAACTGGAGCTATGGCAGAATCTTCAGACTGCCTTTGTAACATGTCCATATCTGAAAATTTCAGAAAGACATGTTTATGCTAGTGATTTTTACCCTGCATTATTCTGTATATATTGAGGCTGGGCCAGATGATCATTTTGGGAGAGATGCCATATCTTAGCGCCACAACTGAGAACTCAGTCCATTTCAAAGGAGGGGTTGTTGCTGCAGATTAGAGTCCAAAAGGGAGGATCTGTAGATGCAGTTTTATGGAGGAGGAATATTAACTAGGTTGCAGGCCTCTTAGATGTCAAGTTGTAACCTCAGATAGAAAATTCTTTAGCACATTCCTAGCCCTACAGGTATGAGCTTGTCACAAATCTCTATCTTTCTCTCATCAGCTTCTAAGTTAGTCTTCTACGTTGGCAGTCTGGATAAATATTGGCAATTTTGAAATCTTTGAAGAAGATTCTCATTACTTAAAACTTTACGTTTAGCATTTTTCTGTGTTAAAACTTAACTTTTATAAATCACTTTCCAGGTAAAGCTGATCGCATTTCTATACATATGTAGTTTGCTTTTCCTGAAATTTGAATCTCACCATCATCCTATTCAGCTCGCAATCAATAGCATTACTAAACAGGATGAACACTGATCTAGTTTCTTCTTTATTGTATGTGTAATATAGAGAGCTTCTAGAGATGCTGGGCTGAATAGTAATTAAACCCAAGGATTCAAACAGCCATTTAGAAACAATTTATTTGGAAATCATTGGTTGCTTATTACTGCTTTATTTATAAAACATTTGTTTTCTTTTTTTCCCCTCCAGAAATAAATTTGATGTGCTTTCTTTGGCATACACTTTGATGAATTTAATAATTTAATGTTGGTGCTATAGCATTTGTGTCAGCACATATTCAACATGTATTGAAAAGGTCATCTGCAATATAAAAAGTTAAAGAAAGAATCTCATGCAGTGTAGTTGCCATGTATTTAATTTCTGTGGCATTTAATGATTGGTGTGTGGAAATATCTGTCCTGTGGTTGGGGACGTAATTCCTGTTTTGTTATATTGACCTAAAAGAGTAGCTGACCTCATTAAAGAAAACTGTCGTCCTAACTCTGCCAAATTTTGTCCCTCGAGCCTTGGTTAAGGCTACTAGAGTACGATGTGGGTTTATAGAAGGATTCTAGTGATACATAAAGGTTTTCAAGCATGTGTAATCATTAGAGTCAGAGCTTCATTTAGGAAATGGCTGTATTTAATTATTCAGTTATATTCTTTCCTTTTTAATTGTTTGTTTTGCTTTAGTGTTGTTAGAGAATGTAGTGTCTAAATTATAACATAATGTTCTTTTATACTAATGGCAGACTAGATAATACAATATATTATAGAAATAATTACATGTTTTCTAAGTGTTTATTAAAATAATCCCTAAATACAAGAAACAGCACTTTTTCACTTTTAATGAACAAATTTAATATTTCTTGTTTAGGCCATGCTACATTGCAATACCCCACACCATTTCTGTACATAGATAAACTGTAGATGGGTATGTGTTCCATCAGATATTAATATACAGAAAAATGCAAGAAACTTTGTCACCACCCTTTGCTGTTGGTCTGCCTTATCCTTTCCATGAGAGGTTAAAGCTCAATGAGATGAGCAAGGCAAGGTTTAAGGGGTTTTAAATTTAACTTAGTAGCCTTCTGCAGTTTTGTCAAATGTCAGTTTGATGGTTCCAAGAGCAGTGTGATATGTTGTTCAAAGATAATTTCCCTGGAGAAAATGAGATAGTTATACTAATGAGCACTGAGAGAATCCTTGATATACTGTACTCTTCAGAGAGACTGCTTAATCTTGGTGAGAAACATAGTTGTAATATTTATTGGGTAGCTGACAGAGTGTAGTCATGTCTTTCTGTTATAGTATGTTAGGTAAATTAGACTGCCTTGTAAAATTTGTAAAAATAGTTAAAGGTTTGTTGAAAGGTGCTTCAAACTTATCTGTTATATATATATTCACAATCAAAACATTTTTGGTAAAAAAAGAATTAACGTCAAAAGTGTATTTCAGTGGAGTCCAATTAACATGTAAAAGTCAGTGTTGCACTTTCTTCACAAAAATTCTGAATCTTTAAAAAAAACTCAACAGACTAACTGGAGATGAACAGTTGAAAGATCCAGTCTGTTCCCCTCTGTAATGTAATCCTTCATTGCTCACCATTATCCCACCCAATTGACCCCACTCATATTTTACTTTGCCTCCTACAATTTGCTACACTATATGCAAAGGTCAAAATAACAAACTACTAGGAGATAATTGGAAACCGATCCTTGAATAAGAAAGGAAAATTTATAATCTCCTAGTAATTTATTATTTTGACATTCAAATTTTAGGGGGCAAAGTTGATCTTGGGAGGGCAGCATAAATTGGGTAGAGTGAGAATTCTCTAATCCTTTGAGTACAAAAATATATGCTATGGGTTTGAGTGCACTTGGGTCTCCACTGATGTGCTGGGGAAGAAAGGCCACAAGAAACAGTTCTCCCTTTCCTTTCAGTGCTTTTCCAGAACAGGGACAGCCCTTATGCTCCCCTTGTGTCACTATTGGCACTAATCTCCCTAGAGGGGGTAGGGCCATGGATTCTGGGAAACATTTCCTGTACCCTATGAAAGGACAGTCAAGCATCCATGCTGCTCTTCCTTTCCAGGGTGTTCTGCATCTGGCTGAGGCATGATTCCTCCATGCATCAGATATTTATGTTTACAGAGCAGTCAAATAGCCTCTCATTTGGGAGATATTGAACAAATGAAATAAATGTAGAAGTCAACAAAATCATTCTTTTTGTGTGAAGGAAAGGAGTAGCATAGAAAATAGCGTGGAGACAAAGGAGGGATAATGATACAAAGGACATACTGACTAGAATAGAAGAAAACACCCTAATTTTAGATTATTAATATAAGTAGTGGAGAAAGTTGCGCTCAGTGATCCACTCTGGTACACAAGGCTTGGACCTTGTGTAGGTTTTCTTCTGAGGGTATGTTTGAATTAGCTAACTCAGGTTAAAATAGCAGGGAAGATAAGGCAACTCAGGTTTTAACTCAGTTTAGGAGCTTGAGTTAAAACCTTGAGCTGCTAACCCAAATTAAAATATGAATTGCCTGCTATTTTAACCTCAGTTAGCTAACATGAGTTAAGAACAGAAGAAGGTCTATTTGACTGTGGCCCACAATTGTAACTGTAGCTCATTTTCCAGGTATCAAGCCTCCAGAAAACAAACTTTATTTTTAATTTTCTGTTGTGATTGTGGCTAAAAATTCCACTGAAAATAACTGCTGAACAAGCAAACTATTTATTTACAGCCCTCTTTCCCAACATGCACAGCTGATGGTCTAATGGATCTGTGACAGATGAACCCTCTGACTTAGATTTGAATAGTTTTCATTGTAAATGAAACCTCCTAAAGCGTTATCCAGTAAGAGTGGGCCGAGATCAACAACTGTACTGCACTGAGCTTTCAGTGGTCACAATCCAAAACGTATGAAGAGATGAAACTGGTGTGAGCCACAGCTGACTTTATGAAAAAAGGTAGCAATGAGAATCTAGTGAATCTCAGTTACTTACTTTCCTCCATGCACCACTCTCCAGCATGTAATCACAGCATGTCTCCAGTGCTTTGGGTGGAAGTGCTGCAAACTAAAGGACTCCACTTAGTACCATTTTTGTTTAAACAGTGACTCTGGAAGAGTTCCCAGATTATACATCTGCTAAATAAATACCTAAGCACAGATGTTTATTTTCAAGGTGGGAGATACTGATTCTGTGACAACATCCTGTTGTACCAACTCATAATGCCAACATGTCGGTTTGTATAGTACAGTAATATTTTCTTGTAGATGCTTGTTGTGACCAAGTGACTGTGCCTTAGTTGAAGCACTCAGAATTAGTAACCCCACACATTCATAAGTCAGGCTTCACATATTCATGAGATCAATTTAAAAATGGTGAAATTTTAAAAATAAATAAATTTAGGGCTCTTTTTCTTTGCGCCTAGGGGATACACTTGAGTTACATTTTCAAGTTCTTGTACATAATCATGAGAAACACTGTTTTTTTAATTGAAAGGTGAGATTCTCATGTAATCACTAGGCAGCAGAAGTGGGACATTTAAGTAGTACACCAAATAATGAGACATGTTAATCTTAAGAGTTGGCAACATTGAGTACTGTAACATAGTTGCATTCTTCTGTATCTTTGAGAGATGATAACTAAAATTTTAGCCATATTATTTGAACCGGATATTTTCAGCCACTGTTTATGCTGTTCAGTTACTTGGCCTCATCCTATAGTCATCTTCTCAAAGCAGCAAAGAGTAACTCGGAGCAGTTCTCACTTAGCTTAGCTGGCAGACAGAATTTGAGTCTCTAGGAGAAGGAGAAAAAAAGACTTACCTCCTATCAAAATGTATCTCCTCTCCCTCCCCACTCCAGGGCTCTAAAAAGGGGGCAGGAATGGTTCTCTGTGATACTTTCCTCTAAGGCTTTTAGAGACAAATAAAGAAAGATCTCTGCTATAGAAATATAGTATGTTGGGCCTGTATTAGCTAGAGGGCATTCACATGACCCCTCTCCACAGTAGTCCCCTGAACTACTCCTTGCTTACCGTTAGCTGACATCTGAAGGGAGGGTCCTGATGGTGGAACATTGAACTTCTACATTTCTCTGATGAGCAACCACAATCAAAGTAAATGAAATCCCCTCGAGCTCCATCAAGAAGTGGATTAGGAGATTTAACAGTGTGAAAGAGTAAGCACTGTTTTGCTAAACTTTTTTCTCTTTTGTGCTCCACGGCATCTAAATTGATGAATTTAGGTTAAGCGTGGTCTTTGGGATCACAGAAGTTAAAAAAAAATGTTAAACTCAGTCTCAATGGAACAAATTCTATGGTGTTTACTCAGTTTTTACTCATTCTGTCATCAGACTGAACTCTCATTGATTTCATTGGGAATTTGCTTAACTAAAACCGAGTAAGGACCCTCAGGATTTACCCCTATTCAATCAAGAGAGCCCTTTGCAAGGAAGGATGCTTTGTGTAGGAAGGCTACATTCAACAGACAGATGGTCAGTTGGATATAATTATAGTGTGGGGGCTTCCATTAGCATCATATTTGCTTGTCATTGTACCTATATATCTGTGCTGCTTATTTACATTTGCTATTTATTAATCATTTACATAAAAATAAAGATTCCTGAATTCAAAAGGAATGGAAAATGATCATTTTTTAAAAATTGTGAGATACCTTTGAAATAGAAACTGACAGTTAATAAAACTCTGTTTACACATTTTAGTTACTGGTGCATCTACATGAGTCACTTCCTCTTAAAAGTAATAATTTGGCTATTTAAATGCTCAGGGCATGGACACATTTTATAGTGCTATAAAATGGAATAAAGGAGGTTGTGCAGAAAGCTGATTACAGGGTTTGGTCTTGTTGCTAATAGAGTAACAAATATTCATAGCAGCTCTGTCAGCATGTATCATATAAAGCTAAATCTGATAACCTAACTTTTAAGACAGAAATCCCAACTCAAAAAATGCTCTGTGGGGTTTAAGGATGTAGAAATGATAAACCTCCTAAATACAGCTCTTGGGCTTTCTTAGGCTCCAGCTTGTAGAGGTTGCTTGTTTTTAGGATGGATTAGATTGTGACAATGGTGAACTGGCACATGGATTGATCAGCACGATAGGTGTCCACTAAAGATGCTGGCAGTGGTGAGTTTGTTCACCTTCCCTGAAAAGCCTTCTAGAGTGTGTGGAATGCTGCGTGTTTTGGGGCAGATTTCCTATTTGGCTTTGGGGATTGAATCATAGCTGTTCCAGGACTGCTGCTATCTCCATCATTGACTTTTTGCTTTTCAACCTATGGTTGTTGCCCCATATCCCATTTCAGCAGAAAGCACTTTTGTTTCCAGGCTTACCCGATGCCTCTTTGCTTATTAACTCATAGCAAATATAAGAGCAATCAGAAGCCGGTAACTGCATTCTGCATTACTTTCTTCCGACATATTTGCCATGTGAGGACCTCAGATGAAAATTACTGCTGTGGGTGCCAGTTTTGAGCTTATTTGCAGTTGGTTGCTACCCAGGTGCAGTTTGTACTACAAAACATTCCTGAGATAAAATAGTAAGAGCTCTGTTATCTAAAATTGTACAATGTATGCTTATGATCGTCTCTTCGTGCCAGATTATGCCAGGACATAGTATGGGAGTGCAGGTGTGGGAGGAGAACATAAGGAGCCCTTGTTCTCTCCTTCGTCTATCACACACAAGGGTCAGGCACAATAGCACTTCTTATACTAAGGAAAGGAAGTGACAGGACTGCTCCACAAATCACTCCAAAGAGTGCTGGAGGAGGCATGACTGTGTCCCTGCTGCACATTTTTCTGCCCATGGAGGTCTCCCTCTCCTCCTGTTCTGTTTCTCTAGAACAGTTAGACAAAGACTTGTGAAAGAAATTCAAGACAGGTGTAACAGGGTGTGACAAAAAGGTTATGGTATGTAATCTGTGTGTTTTTGTGTGTGACACATTTAATCAAACTATGGCCCATAGAGACAGCTCCTTGCACAATTTAATCTACTATATGTGGTATAGGTTGCATGGGGTGGAAATGGGGAGATGTTTCTTAAGGGTAGAATATGGGTGAATATCACCATTGCTTTAGCAGCACATGCTATATGTGCACCCTTTTGCTGGAGATGTGGGTAACACCATTATTATTATCTTGACAGGAGCTAAAATGGGACCCATTAGAATTAGCATACATAGTGGGTAAAGTAGGTACTGTGTTTAGGAAAGTATTCCTGGACTGTCTGATTTTTCTCTTTGCTTTTACATTATCTTGCTCCTGCCTGTCTTATTTTGGGACTTCTGTTAGGTTCCAATCCAGCTCAATTAAAGTCAGTGGGAGTCTTTACTTAATGAGGTTTGGGCGTGGTCCTTACAGCTGTTTGAGCTGGTATTTTAATTTTTCATTTTACTAATAGAAACATTTTGTTAAATGGAAGTACAAAGTTGATTGAAATGTTTGCATTGTCATTCCCATAAGAAATCTTATTTGTCTGTTTAAAATTAGAGATGTATTTAAAATTTTAAACAGAGGTCTTATGTAGACCAGAACTTCCCTGAGGTTCAGGAGTGGTGGATACCAACTTTTGTTTCAAGTCTAACTGTAATGGAAATGTTGGCTGTGTCAAAGTAATTAATTCTCCACGGTTCTAATGATTCATCTTGTTTTTGCATTTAAAGTATTCTGTCTCATTTTTGGTCATCATGTCAAATGGGTTAGACAACGAAAAGTAAAGCAAGAAGGGTTAGACATAAGGAACAGATTAAAGTATCCAAGGATGTTTTGGACATTAGGCATTCTTCAGGTCGAAGAACATAATCCTTTTTTCTGGATTGCAAATGCATAGTTTTCGGGGGGGGGGAGGGGGTTAAATCCTGAAAGTATGTAAAATTCAAATGACAACACAGATAATTTTACCTATTAAAATATTTGTCAGGTCTTTAATAACCTATTTTATTGTAAATCCTAATAATTTATAATCTATGTATCCTCGATTAATTTAGTAATTTGAACAGTAGAGTTTTCTTGAATATAAAGGATGCTTTATTTCAACTGTTTTATTCATCATTTCAAAGATTTCAGGCTAAAGTGGGTGTGGGTTTTCTTATCATGATGATACCTATTTCCCTAGACAAATTCATCTATGGGTTGTAAGTGGATAAACAATTTCCCTGCATATTTGTGCCAGCAATACATCTGTCAGTAACCCTCTCACCACCTCACCAAGGCATAAAGCTTATGAAAAGAGGAAAGGCTCCAAGCCTGGATTACATCCATATGGAGTTCGTACTTCACCTAGGCTACCCAAAAGCTGGTTGCTTCAGTTACTCAGCTGATGTTTCTGTCAGGACTAGAACCCAGGTCTTCAGAGCTTGGGATGGCTGACATCCCCACAGTGCTACCAGGAGGCCATGCAGAGCCACCCACCCCAGGAAGCACTGTGGAGAATATGTGCCCCAGGAAGAACTGCCCAAGGGATCCAGAGTGACAGTACCCTGTGGCCCTCTGATTGGCCAACTACCCTATTTAACCCTGGAAGGTGCCCCAGGAATTTGTCTGGGCAACAACACAGACTTCTGGCCTCCTGCATCTCCAGACCTCACCTTGTCTCCTGATCTCTGGTCTCTGATCCCAGCCTGACCCTGACTTATCTCCTGACTCTAGTCTGGTTCTATCTCTGTTCTCCAATCTGACTCTGATCCTGATTCCTGCCTCCTGATTCCAGCCTAGTACTACCTCTGATCTCCGATCTCTGACCTCGACCTGACTTTGAATCTGATTCTTGCTGACTGAACCAAGCTCTAGCAATTCCTATGATCACTGCTCACTGACTACTGTTCCTGATGTGGGCACCCTAATTCAGCTATGACTACTAGGCCAGCGGCTACACTCTGGTCCCTTACAATGTCCAGGACAATTGCATCCCAAAAATCTGGCTCAGGGCAAAAGCTATAGCTATTCCAAAATCAGGAAAACTCCTGGAAGATCCCATGAGCTACTGATCCACCTCTCTCCTTTATATCACAAGCAAGCTTATAGAGGACTCATTCTGATGTGCATCAATGAGATTATCGAACCACAACTGCTCTTAGTTCAGGCTGGCTTCAGACAAGGACAATGTACCCAAGATCAAGTAGTTCACCTAACATCCAAGACTAGAAAGTTGATGCCATTCTGATGGATCTGTCAGGTGCATGTGATACTGTCTGGCATGTGGGACTGTCCACCAAATTGTTGCAGATTATTCCCTATAAACTCATGATGTGGTTCATCATGGAAATAACAAATTGGAGCTTCATCTTGCAAACTGGTGACAGAGTCAGCCAGCTTAGGCATCTCCATAACAGAGTCCCACAAGGATTCATTCTAGTTCTTCGCCTTTTCAACATATATATTTATGAACTACCAACAACTAATGTCGATGAGTATGTATGTACAGATGACATCTGTCTCACTGGCGTGGGTAACATTGAGTATCGAGTTACTCAGCCAGGACACGAATGCTCTGGCCGCTTACCTTCATCAGTGGAGACTTAAATTAAGTGAGTCTAAGATGGTGGTCACACCATTCCTTGTGAACAATCGCTTGGCCAATCAACCCCTTACAGTCTGTGTTGAGGATCCTCCACTCTCTTTCCAGCCTGTTGTTACTTTTTTTAGGAATCAAACTGGACTGCAGTTTAATATACCAGTCCCATCTAGAGCGTTAAAATAAAAAGATAATCTCCAGTGCTTGTTGATCCAGAAGCTACTGAGAACCTTTTGGGGAGCAGAGGATGAACCTCGGTACTGGTATTCACTCCAGCACAATATGAGGCAGAAGCTGGCATATGCATCTCAATTATTCAGAGCTGAACACAGCCACCTGTATCATTAGTGGTTGCCTTAGCCCACATTAAAATCATAGATCCCTCAAAACTTCAACAAGATATCATTACCCTTAAAACTGCAAGAAGGGCTATGACAGAGGAAAATAACCCGCTACATGCAAGGCTGACAACGGTTCAGACATGTGCAAATAATCAATTCACACTTCCTATTAGATCTGTCTGCCTCCAGAAGAAAACACATACATCTCCAGTCCCTCCTGACTTGCCATGACAGATTTTGTGACATGCTTTTGGGGCAGCTGTTCATGAACTCATATCCAGTGCTGCCAGCCCAGTGCCAATCTCAGATGAACAGTGGCATATCAGGGTTGACAGCTCTGTCCTTCCAGAGTGACAGCAACTCTGGGGTAGAGAGACAGGCATGCTGGCAATTTTCAGAAGCCCTAACTTTCATCCACCTGTTTGCAACCTGGGATGCACATCCTAGATCAGGCTGTTGACTGGAACGGTCAGCGTGGCTGCCACAATGCAGAAATTTCCTTTTGCTCAGCCTTCTCTGTGTAACGATGGGGTAGCAATGCAGACAAACGTGGTAACGGAGTGCACAATGAGACTTTGGAGGGCTGACTGCAGTACTTTGATACTCTTGATGAAACAGCAGTTAAATGGTTGAACAATCTAGCTATCAATTTGTGATGACTACAGAAGATGATGACCCTGTCCTAATGTTTACAGTTAGCTAGAGCTTAACCCATCTTTGTTCTTCAAATCTGTATATTCATAATAACAGAGTTTTGTGTTCCAGTAAGATACCAAAATATGGACCCGATTTTGTTCCTCTTGAAGTCAGTGGGAGTTTTCTCATTTGCCCATTGACATCAGCAGGAGAGGACTGGATCCTAAATTCTAAGAATTTTATGCAGTAAAATGTATTTTTGTTTAACTATTAATTTTAATTAATTATTAAATATTAACTATTATTCATTATTAACAAGTAATTATTAAAATAGTTTTTTAAAAATAACATTATTGTTCAGCTTTGATTCAAGTAGAAAATCAAAATGTATTTTTAAAAAGAAGTTAAAGGATGAAATTTCCTTTTTTTTTTTGTACATTTTTTATTTTTAAGGTACAAGGTCAGAACTGCAAAGGCAGATATGTCCATGTGGAATGCCACAGAAGTATTTGAGTTTCAAGGGAGTACTCACATGCATAAAGTTACTGTCACACACACAGTTTTTGCAGGATCAGTCTTAAGTCCTTACAGTATCTTCTATGTGGCTGATGACTTGAACCCATTGTAAGTTGTCAGGGTACAATGCAATATCCATATATCTGAGTCATTTGTTAAGATGTAGAATTGATAAAGGAAGAAGATATTAATTTCTTTTTAAAATGAATTTAAATGACAATTTTAAAAAATCATCACACTGGATTTTTCAAGGAACATTTCTTCAGAAAAATATTTTCAAGTAGCAATCTTAGCAAGATTCTTCCTAAAGTACATCTTCCACAGCATGTTATCCTAGCTGTTTGATTTCTTTTTAAATTAGTGTGTAGAGTTATAGGATTTATCATCACATCAAGTCGGGGGGCATGAATATTTTAAAAAACGCTTAGTTGCTTTGACTAAATTGTTACACTTAAAATTAAAATTTGATTTATTTTGCACTAAAAACACGGTCTATCCTGTTTTGATACGACTGTTTCATTTTGTATTTTTATATTTTGTTTCTGTGCTAGGAACATAAAACAGAGCATTGTTAATCCTATTTCCCATTGTATATTATTCCAGACATGGAGTATTGCATATTTTTGCTATGAAATTGGCAGTGATGTGTAAGGGTTTCTGGCGCAATGGTGAAGTTTTTTAATTGGCTCTGACAGGTAGTCCCACTGTAATAATGTTTAATGTGATGAAAGTTGTTGAAGTGAAGTATTCCTTAGGGGAATATTACAAATCCTGCTCTTCCTCTTTGCATGTTTGCGTTTTTGGAAGTTTTTTTTAAAAAAAAAACCCAAAAAAACAATTTTTACTTTGTGATATCAGATAAAGGCTACTATGAGCATGATACACATCTTATTTTTGGCTGACATTGCCTAGTTTTGGCTGATATTATTGCTTAGTTTTTGGCCAACGTACCCAGGCGCCTAATTAAAATTGGGAATTTAGTAGTGGGTTGATTTTCTGTAACTATTAGAGGGCAAGTCATTTGAGAGTGAACTATAGCTACATGGTATTCTAAGATGAAGTCTGCAAGATACACATATATCTGCTGAATGGAAATTTAAGATTTGTTTTTAAATGCTGGGCTAAAGAAATTAAATGTCCTGCTGCCTGGATTAAGAGATCAGCTGTTGTAATGTTCTTCCAGGAGAACAAGAAAAAAGTTTAACTCAGTTAAAAATAATGCCCAATTTAACATAAAATGCTATCTGTATTCTTTCTATTAATATAGGTTCTAATGTGGTCTCCATTATGGTAGCATATGAGTGCCATTTCTTACAAAAGTTTTGTATTTAAGATTGTAGTTAGATTGTATTTAAGATTGTAGTTAGCCCTAATATGGTTGCACAAGGAAGTAATGCAGAGTAAGACCTTCTCCTACACCTTTCATTAGGACTGCCCCAGATCTCGGGCCCAAGCATGGGGGGAGAGCAGGAGCTGTGTGCCTGGTACATGTCCTTCTTGAGCAGGTGAGTTGAAGAAGTAAAGAGGAATGGGGAAAGTAGGTAGAGCCAAGGCTCCATCCCCTGCCTCAGTGCACTGGCCAGCAGATATGAACTGGAGTGTGGGTGGAGAACATGCTATGCCTTGTAAGGTTGCAGAAAATTGTTCTCCTTCCCCTTTTTCTCCCATGAGCAAGAGGGAATGGAGGAAATTATGATACTCTCAGGATCCTGGGAGTTCCTCCTGGGGCAGCATAGCTATACTCTGCCCTATGTTAAAGTTCACTCTAGCCTTAAAATATCCATGAGAGGATATAACTGAAAAATGTTTAGTATTAAAAAGCTCCACACTCAGAAATTAATAACCAACATTTGGACAAATATGTCAATTTATTCATCTTTTCTCCTTTACACTAATTTGAAGGCCTCCTAAAATTAAATGCTCAGAAGTTTGTTTTATACCTTTATCTCATATTCTTTGTGGTATGGTTGTTAGTTGGATGCAACACATTTCTTTTTTGGACGGCAGAACTGGTTGCATGAAATCTGTGACGTCCCATTGCCCTCACCTGTCAAGTCCCACATGCCTTTGTCCTTTCTTCTCTGCTGTTTAACATATAGGGTGACAAATCAGATGACAATAAGATCCAGTCAAATGCCCATACACGTAAATAATGCATATCAGGCTTTTATAACATTTTTTAAACAGTACTATTTTATTTAAACTCTTCCCAGATCATTTTTTATGTCTTATACTTCATTGATTACTTTCTCTTGCCACCCACATAACTGATCATCTGTTTTTTTCATTCATAGCAGAGTACAATTTCAAAATGTGAAAATTTGAAAGGAACAAAATTCCTATTTGTTATGTACTCATCAAGAAAAATACTTAGATAAGTTTTTGGGAGGTGAGAGGGGGCACTGATTAATGTGCTGCATCGTTGAAGACAGCTACAATTTTGTCTCTACAATTTACATAAGTTTCAATGGTGAAATATTATGAAAGTAGTGTAATATAATACTGTAATATAATGAAATATGAACCTACAGATGGGGGATTCTTGCGTATGCTGTAAAATTTGACATGGAAAATACAGCAATCTATTGCATTTAAGAAATCTTGTCCTGTAAACTTAACTCTATTCAGCATTAGCTGAAATAGAAAGTTTCTATGATGTCTAAACTTTTTGGCTGTTTATTCTAATTGACCAGGACCCTGATGTAATGAAACCTTCCCTTTTCTGCTATTGTTTTCTTTGCAAAACTGACAGGTGTACATACCAGTGTAGTGTGCAAGAGTTGTAATTCTAAGGGATATTTTGGTGCCAATTCTAAATGCAAAAGGAAGGTAAAGGGTTTATTTTTTGGTTGGGGAGGGGGAAGAGTTGCTGCTTTTGGGTTTTTTTTTAAGTGAAATCCCATAGGAATTAAGTTGGTTTTGCTGTAATGTCTTTACCTAAAACTTAAAGGAAATCAGTGAGAAATTCAGTATTATTACATAGTGCAACAGATCATAAGCAAACTATTCTTGATTATAATGAACTGAAATAGGTTTGAATAAGAAATTTATGATGACTTGGTCTCAGTTTTCCTAATTTATATAGAGTGGGCTGTCCTACATATAAGTAATATGCTGAACTTCAGTAACTTTGACATTAAGATCAATTGGAGTTTAAAGAATACGTATATAGTGTAATATCTGGGTACTCCTTACCTGCTACTGATGGTTGAAGTAGTTCTTACTGTTAATCTGTATCAACCCCTCTTCAACAAAGTTAGTTCCTTAGTTTCCTAAGCTCTCTATTATACTATTGCATTGTTAGAAGCTACAGTGACTGACTGGATTCACTGATTACTGCTAAGTGCGGGAAGCCAACCAGTAATCCTTTATTGTACTGGCCCATATTACTGCTCTGCATGTCATATAAGCTCACAGAGAGAATATTACTGGCAAGGACTATGCTGAATTAATGTTATTGAATGAACAAGCAGGTGTCTGACCAGGCTGCAGCGATTATGATCAAGTATTAGCTTGAACAACACACAGTGAAGCAGGATTTCATCAAAAACTCAAGACTGGAGCAGCTTTCTTAGACTTATCTGATGGCTACAGAACCATATCGCTTTCTCCTGAAATGGCTTTCTCCTGAAAACCTGCAAAATTATCCCATACAATGCATCGATAAAATTCTTCCAAGAAATTTTGACCAACTGTAGGTTTTTCATTCTCCTTGGTGACCAGGTCAGCAGGCTATGCACTATCAGCGATTGCCTATGACAGGGATCAGTCTTAGCACTGATCCTGTTTAATATCTACACCAGCAACCTTCCCTAAGCATTATCATGGAAATTTGTCTTTGTTAATAACATTGCTCTGACCACACAGACCTGGGATTTACCTACCACAGAACAAATTCTAACCAAGGACCTTAAAACCATGGAAGAATATTTCATGTATTGGCAGCTAAAACCACACCCCATGAAGATAATGTGTCAGCATTTCATCTAAAAAATTGAATGGAACTGTATGTGGACTTTTGTGGTGAGTCTTAGTGTGTGACATTAGACGGAAGCCTCCATACTACCAGCATCTGAAACATATCCGTGACAGAATAAAGATGTGTGTAAATCTCAACCAGAAACTAGCAGGAATACTGGTCTGCACAACTTTTACAGACCTCTTTACTGGTCTTTGATTGGTCTACTACAGAATATTGCTAGTCCATCTGAAGATGTAGCTCACATACATCACTTGTTAATTCTCAGTTTAACACAGTCATGCAGATCATTATGGGCACAGTAAAATCAACACAACTGTGACTTCTCGTATTGGCACACATCTGTCCACCCCCAATTTGTTGTGACTTGAGAATCCTTTGAGAGTTCCACTATATTCAAGGGAATGGGGATCTTCCAGTGCATGAAGACCTAAATAATATATTGAGATTCTGACTCCAATCCAAAAGACCATTTTGGTTTGCAATGCAACAGCTCAAAGACTTGGGCTCCCACCGAAGATCAGTGGTGAGCAAGGTGGGAGGACACAAATGTCAACAACAAACACCTCATCTGTTATGTTAAATCCTTGGAAAGTACTTGTATTGAGAGAGAGATCAGCACTGAACACAGAGAGATGCAAACCCATGAAAAGTCTTTATTGAACTACACTAAAACCAGCCAGGACTGGCTGAGTTATCCACTAATAATCTAACTCTATTGCTATGGCAACAAGCTAAACTTTGTTGCTACGGCAACCTAGGCAATAAGGCAAGACAAAATACACAACATATGCCTCCCCCTTTAATGAAAACGCCCATTTCACAGAACAATCACTAAAATAGGGAATGAGGGTAGACTGCCTCATTTCCCCGCTAAACCCGGGGATTATTCTGCCCTGTAATGTGGTTTTATCCTAGCTAAAGATCCAGCCATTGAGGAGGCCTTCTCTCTCTAGGTGGATTTACAGTGGACGTCTGGTTTTCTTGCATTGGTGGAGGTCTAACAATGAGCTCAGGAATAATAGCTCAAACAGATGAGGTTGTTGTATCTGCGCGAACAGGGGAGGGAGCTGTATCTGTTGCAGAGGTGGATGGAGAAGGGGAGTCAGGAATGGGTGACTCTTGACTTAATGATATCTCACTTGTAATGGTGAGGTTAGGCAGTTTAACTGGAGATGTGTCCTTGGGACATGTATGACCAGACAACAACTGAGCTACATGTCACTGCCAGGTGAGATCATCTGCAGTTTTGACAATGTAGGAAACGGGTCCTGCTTGAGTGATGACAGTCGCAGGGATCTATTTAGCTTCAGAAGCAAAGTTCTGAGCTAGGACAGGCTATCTAGGACTAAAGATTCGGTCTTTTGCTCTGTGTGCACATCTGAGTACTTGGTTTTGCTGTTGAGTTGCACAACTTATCATACTTTGGGTTTTAGTGGATCAAAGCAAGTGCGCAGCTGTTGTCCCATCATTAGAAAGGCCGGGGATGCTTTGGTTGTAGCATGACGTGTGTTTCTGTAGGATAGTAAGAAGGTGTCCAGACTCTTTTGAATGGACAAATGTCCCCTTGCAGATCTTAAAGCTTGTTTCGTGGTCTGCACAAACCTTTCAGCTAATCCATTGGTGGATGGATGATACAGTGCTGAAGTGATGTGATATATCCCATTTGCTTTCATAAAATTTTCAAACCCCTGAGAGACAAACTGTGATCCATTGTCACTTACAAGTAGTTCTGGCAGACACGACTAAAAATTTCACACACTTTCTGGATAGTACTTTCAGCAGTACTGGATGGCATTACAGAGACTTCTAGACATTTAGAGTGGGCTTCTACAACAATCAGGAACATGCTTCCTTCAAATGAGCCAGCAGAATCAATGTGAATACACTGCCACAGGTTTTCAGGCCAGTCCCCAACTGAGGCACGTTCCTTACACTCTGACATGAAGTACAAGCTCTTGCCTTCTCTTCAATGTCACTGTCCAAGCCAGGCCACCAAAAGTAGCTTCATGCAATTTCTTTCGTGCGCACTATTTCACAGTGACCTGAATGTAGCTGTTCTAACATCTGTGATCTCAGTAGTGGTGAGATAATGATGCGCATCCCCCACAACAAGCAACCAGAATGGATTGATAACTCCATCCTCCTGGACATGTAGGGAAGAAGGTCGGGTGAGACCTGAGAGTCCCATAGAGATGTTCCATGCATCACTAAGTCCATAACTTGGGTCAACGTGAGTCAACGTGAGTTGCCTTCTTTACTTGTGTAGCAGTGATGGGTGTGTTCTCTACCTGTTCAAAGTAGAAGATTTCTTTCTGGCCAATATCTTAATGTTTAATTGGTAAAGGCAGCCTTGAGAGACCATCTGCATTGCAGTGCAGAGTGGATTTCTGATAATTGATCTCATATGTGTGTGTGGAAAGCAACGATGCCCATCGTTGGCTGAGCTATCCACTAATAATCTAATTCTATTGCTATAGCAACAAGCTAAGCTCTGTTGCTATAGCAACCTAGGCAATAAGGCAAGACACAAAATACACATCATCATCAATGACCCAACCAAAGAACCCAGTGGCTTTTCACTTCCATGAAAATAGGCTCACTTTGAATCACATCCACACACCTTAGATATGGCAGCACATCCACACATGGCAGATGTGCTGCCCTCCTCCATAAATGGGAACTGAGGGTTTGTCTATGCAAACATTTAGTTCATGGCAAGCTGAGGTGTTGACTCTACCCCGCATGAGCCTGCCACACTCTGTCTGCTATCTCCTGATGCTCATTAATGTGCTTAAATCTAGTCTTCTTTGAAACAGGACCAGCTCTTGCTGTTATTTGCCCCTTTGTGTTGTATACTACAGGAAAGAAGCTGGCATAGGGAATATGGAGGGGAGAGGGTGATGACAAGAAGCCAGTAGTTCAATCAGTAAATACAAGCCCTTTTATAGGGACCAAATATAAGTTAGTTTATCATTTACTCAGCACTATGTTTGAAACCATTTTAAACTGGAAGGATGCCTCATAACATTGAATCATAGTAAATTGAATAATACATTGCTTAAAGTTCAGTTGAACACCACATCAAACTACGAGGCCAGAAAGAGACATTTCACAGTGTGCTTTTTCCTTGCAGAAATGGTTTTCTGCCCTTTTTCCATGCAGAAATGGCTATATACTTAAGATCTATCCTGTATGAACCTGTATAAGTGGGCTGATTTTTATTTGGATTTGCACAATACTTCTAACATATGGATTGGCATGTGATTATAAAAATAGAAAGGACCTCACCCAGATGCTGAAGGTATTTTAGTAAATAATAGAGAACTGTGTGTCAAAACGCATTTTGTTGCTTATATCTTGGAGTCAGCTTCAAACTGACACACAAGGTTTTTATTCTCCCCTACCTCCAATAATCTGGCAGGATAACCCTGATGGAAATATCTCCGCTATTTCTTAGTTATATATTGCTTAACTGTTACTGATTAATTGTGACACATACTGTTGTGTATTTCATAGCATTAATCTTTCCTTACATGCAACAGTGTGATAAAAGACAGTGATTTAAACTAAATTCCTAAATCTATTGTAGTGGACCTGATGACCCAGTGGTCATCAAGTGGTATATTTCTTGCCCCTCACTCCCAAATCGAATTGAACTGACTTAAAGAGGCTGCTGCAACTCCAACAGGAGGCAATTGTGGCACTATATTGGTGGCCTCTTGCGTCTGGGAAGAAAGAGTTTCTCTGTTGGGAGCCTTTACTCCTGTCAACTTGCAAGGGTATAGGAGAGAATGTCTATAATAATGCATTTAAGAGCTGGGTTTATGCCACGTCAGAAAGGGGTATTCCTCATGTGCGTATGAGGTAGAGGATATTTGACAGTGGGCGAATCTTTTATGAAGATACAAACCAAAGCTTCAACTTCTGCAGTGCCCCAAAATCTCAGTTCCTGATTATTTGTCTCAGCCTGGAGGAATTCAGTTACTGTTTTGTGTAACTCAAAACATGATTGAACTAACCAAATGGCAATTTAAGAAGGAAAATTTTTGATTGTATTGTTTAACTGAGCTGAGGAAATAAATTGCTGGGGAGAGGGTTTTGCTTTTTAGTATATACAACAATATGGAATGTTGGCAAGCATATGCTTTTCTTGCAAATTCGCTTTTCTGGTCTTAGAAGTTGAGTATAAAAGATACAGATAGTAAATGGTCTTTGAGTCAAGTTACTTTGTGTATTAATCATCTAACCCCAACAATATAGCACAAGTTTAGTACTACTACTCAGTGCATCCGTCTTTCCAAATGTATTAGTTTCTTTGGCTGTATTTGTTTTTATTTGTCTGCTGTTTTTATCCCTATAGTTCTTTTTTTCTTTATTTATATTTATCTTTATTTATTTTTCATTAATGGATATCATCCTGTCTTAGTTTTGAACTGCTTTCTTTATGTGAATATCTTTGATTTTTTTTAAACTGTTTTGAAAATTTGAAATTTTGAAAAGGAAGATGAGCTAAATTTGTAACACATTTAAGATAAGAAATAAAACAAATAGAAAAAAAATATACATGTGGTTGTACTGAAGCAAACTACATTGAATCAAATAGTTTGCTAAGAAAGTGGTCACACTGGAGCTGAAGGGTTTCAGAAAAGGAAATTAATAGGGAAATTGCACAGCACACTTGTTGCTTTTACTTCACTGAGTGCCTTGTTTTATTTCAGAGTTCTGTTCCCCATTTTGGTAAATATCACTGTTGTTAAGTTTGAAGTTGTTAAGCTCTCACCTTCCATTCTGAAGTTCCCTTGGTGAAAACCTAACATTCCTGTACCATTACTTCATCTGTTTCAAGTTCTCTGATACCCTGGATACCAATTTGGTTGGCTATCCTATAAAAATGAAGGGTATTGAGCTTCCCAGTAGCCTGCCTAAATTGAGCAGCATTTAGGTCATGATAGCTTCCGTTTCCATTTTATGCAATAAGTTACTCTTCCAACTGAGAAAGAGAGAGACATTAAGGAGAGCTGGAAACATTGCGAAGCAGATTGAATGGTCAATAGTTTGCGAGCCAAAACCAAAAAAATAACACACACAAAAACCCCCAACAAACTTTGTTCTCCTGCAAGCATTGGTGAAAGCGGGGCCTTTGTCACAGATCATTGCTCCATACACTAAAAGATAAAGAAAATGAACTGCGTGTGCACACAGTTCTCTCTTTCTGGGTCAATCTCTAAAAATAAAAATTCTCTTGCTTTTATTATTTTGCTTCCTAGATATTATCATGAAAACCCTTTGATAAAAGAGATTGCGTTGGAAATAATTATATAGAAGGACTTAAATCACTGAACGTTCAAATGCCAACCCATGTGTTTAGCTTTAGGGGAATTTCAGTTTGTCAAAAATGGTCACGAAGCAGATGAAAACTGTATTCTAACTGGCTGATTAACCATTTGTTAGTAAGCAAATTTACATGTGCATAGCTTGGTAAATGGACATCTGCATATGAAATCAAAAGATTCTAAGGCCTGTGTACCAGATCTTTCTGTAGGATTGCAGCCTTATTTGAAATGCACTTACTGGGGCAGGAAATGAGTCTTTGTCTCATTAAATTGGATGCATATTCAGCCAAATTGTGCGCTAGATTGTAATTTTACAATCTGGCCTCACTAAATGCATAATCAAGTGCCCCAGGAGCAGGCTATAGAATGAATTGGGACTCAGAGTCACAATCCTCCCCTGCCCTCTCCTTGTTCTGGAGAGAAGTAAGTTATTTTAGCTCTTTTTGTGGGGAAGCTTACTCCCCTACTATGTCCCAGCTAACTACTCTAGCTGGCTAGTGGGGAGAGGGCAGAGGAGAGGCAAGGGTCCTACTCCTTCACCCCTTCCTCACCCACTTGCTCACAGCAGGGAATGTCAGGCAAATAGCTCTTGCTCTCGCTCCACTGCAACTGTTGTGAGCAGGAGTTAGATAGGGGCCTTATTCCGCCATACAGCAGAGTAAGGATTTTGTCACTCTCGTCCACTGAGGATGACCTAATTTGGTGAGTAGTCCCGCTAACGTGAGTAGCATCACTGAGTGAAAATAAGGGTGGCAGAAGCTGGTCCTCAGCGAGAAAGGATTATACAGGAGCCAGTCCTCACTTGGTATGACTACGCTGCAATTAAAAACCCACAGCTGGCCCATACCATTGACTCAGGCTCGTGGGGCTTGACTAAGGGGCTGTTTAATTGTAGTATAGAGGTAGGAACCTCCTACCTTGCAGGGTCCAAGAGCCCAGGCCCATGAGCCTGAGTCAGTTGGCATGGGCCAGCCGCGGGTTTTTAATTGCAGTGTAGACACACCCAATGAGGTCTCAGTCCAGTAAAGAGTGTGATCAGTCCTATTCATATCATTGGGATTACTAATGTGCTTAAAATTGCATCTGCTTAAGCACCTCATTGAACAGAGACTGGAGTGCATAAGAGAGAGCATTCCAGAGACTTCCAGCAATATAGTTTAAGATTATATTTCTCTTTAAGAAAAAATAAATAAAAATACAAAATAACCACAACCTAGCGTCTCAAAAAGGTGTCTCAAAATCTTTCTCAACAAACTGTTAGTTGTGCATTTTAAGTACCCAATAGTCAAGGACTCTATCTTGTATATGCATAGTAAGATGCTATCTTTACTGTGAGTACTGAGATTACTAGTCTATGCAAATATACTGACCTTTACTGCTAAACATCCCTCACACATTTGTTTGTTTATTATCCATATGCTACCTCTTATCATAACCTTATATAGTGAGCTCCCTGGAGCACGGATTGTCTTAGATTTGTTTATACAGTGCCTTTCTCAGTTTGGCCCTAATCCGTGATTGGGGCATCAAGGTACTACTGCGATACAAATAATAATAGTCACATGATCTAAAACTGTTTCTTAAATAATACATTATAACCTTCGTACATATTTTTCTACAGCCTTTGTAAAATGCCTTTTGCACACAGGGAATGAGGCAGGACTCTACATATCAGCTTTGCATACTTATGTCTGTATGAACTTCATCAGTTTTCTTACTGCCCCACGCTATGTAGTAGTCAGTAATAGAAGGTGCTACATGTGTGTCTAAAATTGTTTTTTATGTTGTATAATATGAGAAACAGCATGTGATGATGTAATATTGCCACTCCACTTCCTACCTTCCCTCCATCTCACCTCATGGGAAGGCTCATCAGGGAATGCAAGTGAATGAAGGCAGATGCAAGGATGGATTTAAGTGGCAGGCCGTAACCTTATTAACACTGGGGAGGTGCACTATATATCCCACATCTCTCATGTACAGGCAGTTAAGTGGGTACAGTGCAGGGGTCACAGGACTCCCACTATATGACCCATGACTTAGGGTAGACCATCCTCAGTGTACCCCTAGAACTCAGCTCATTTCTGAATCCTCTCAACCTTCCTCACTCAAAAGAGGTACCAGGAGGGTACCAAATGGATACTTCGGTCTGCAAAGACTTCAGGGTTCCCATTTTCCACAGATACAAAGTCTACCATTGAAACCCAGGTCTCTCTATTATCTTCAGAAGCTGGCCCTTTCGGCTTTTATTAGCACTGGATACCAGCCACTCTACTCTGCACTCTTATCAAAACCAATCACAAGGAACAATGTTGGCATCCACCCTGACATGGGGAGGAAGAAACCCTGATTAATGATTGAAGATCTGTAAAGAATAATGTTCAAATTTCTTATTCTGCCATCTTAACTTCTAATAGATTTAATATAAAGCATTTATACAGTCTCACACTGGTAATATATTTAAAAAATTATGTTGTGTGAAAGAACATTGCATTGCCAACAATTTAGCAAGAGGTCTTCCTCAGTACTGGAAGGAAAAGAGGGAATGTATGAAAAAAGAAAGGAAATTAACATCATGCTCTGAGTCCTATTTCCGTCATTGCTAGTTTCTTGTATATCACTATCCTTGCCTTCAACTGTATTTTAGAGAGTCATGTAATCTGGTTGCTGCTCTTTGATGCCAGAATATATTAGGTTCCCCAACAAAAGTGACTTTGGGTCTAATTCTCCATTGCCCTGCACCTTGTGTAGACATTTACACAGTGCAAAGTAAAAGTAAAATGCTGTCAAATCAGAATGTTAGCTTTTTACACTCATTTTTTACTTTGCAAATGACTAGGTAAGGTTCTGAGATCAACAAAGAATCAGGCCCTTTTCAGTTTTGCTCGGTGGAAAAACAGAGGTTTCACCTTCTTTGTCTACCAAATTCCTTTTCAGAATAGCAAAGTCCTTTCTCCAACGTACGTGGCTGGACTGATATCTGAGGAAAATTCATTTAATTGTATAGTACTTGCAGCAAGCAGAGTTCTCTCTTGATACCGCTGATCAGATAGCATTAGTCCCTGAAACTTTTTAAGGGCTTTCCTAGCAGAAATACAGTAGACTTTTTTCAAGTAGTGATGGCTTTAATTTAACTGATTTTATAAACTCTTGTCTCTTATTCTTACATAGTTACTGGTGATTTTTCCACTAATGATCTGCTGTATTA
The DNA here is from genome assembly GCF_026122565.2 of Emydura macquarii macquarii. Lineage (NCBI taxonomy): Eukaryota > Metazoa > Chordata > Testudines > Chelidae > Emydura > Emydura macquarii. The sequence continues at coordinate 10,958,225 of NW_027131105.1, read as the reverse complement.
TGAATCTGCTGTATTATGGCGCTGTACTTACAAATTTGTTATATGCCATTCCTTTCTAATATATTTTTTAAAGCATAATGAAACTGATGTTTCCCTGAGATTCACGGGAAAGTTTGTAGTGTAAATAATAAATGGCAGGATCCATCATGGGAAGTAGGTGGCATTGTCAGCAGAAAACACAATTAAAATTATAAAAGATTGCCCAATTGCTGCAGTATCCTTATGTCTGTACAGCAAATGTACATTGTAACTTGACCTATTCTTCTTATAATGTCCACTGCAGAAGCAACTGGGAAATTTCCAGTGATCTTATGGGCTCTGGAAAATATCCCCTTCATTTGGCAAAAAAGGATTAGCATGTAGAACTCATTAGGAATTTGCACATGACCTTATTATTTTATACATAAAAGGAAGCAAATTCCTCAGAATCAAAAGAAAGTCAAAGAAAATAATATCTAGGAGCCCAGGCAGGTAGAAACCGCTGCTCTAAGCTTGACGTGACAGTGGCTGATGCTGTAGGTTACATGGCAAAAACTGTTTACCCCACTCATCAAGAGAACTATTCTAAGTACAAGAAGCAGGAGAATTTTGAATATTTTAATAAATAGGATTCATAGTGAAGTATGAGTCAACTTTGAAACAATTAAATAATATTTTTAGCTTAAGTTGAGCTCAGTCTTAAGAAAATAAAATGTTTAATTCTGAGAGAATGTTTCTAATTTCATGAAATGCTAGCCATGAATAGTTTTATTTACTTCATTCCTTTATAGAAATCAGGATTATGATCTTTAAAAAGTCATAAGGCTTCTCTGGTTTATATCTTTTCTGGTAAGAAAATATTTCTAAAGACATCCTTCATTCTCAATAACATGTTTATGCTTTGGAACTCCCTCTCCTTCCTCCTTTCCTCCCCCCAAAGCCACCCCTAAATGAATTGTAAAAAATATGAATGTGCAGCATACTTTGGCAAACAGCACAGCTGGAACATTCAGTATACTTTATCTATTACTTCCCTGTATCTTAATAATTAAATATTACTGAAAGCCCAATCCTGCAATCCTTATTCTGGCAAAACTTTCTGTGAAGTCAATGCCTGTGTGAAGACTGCGGGATCTGGCTCCATTGTCAGAAACTATGCTTTTAGCATTGCAAACACTATTAACCAAACATACAAAAACTCTCTTAAAAATTATCTATGTTATGTCATGTGTCAGCTGTATCATGTGTTTATGCATCTTTTTGTAGAGTAAGGAGTGTTTGGAATATATCTTGTGAGAAGGTTTCAAAGATTAAAATAATCTCTGGGCCAGAATATTTGTTTTATCATTTGAAATTTAATTTAATCTAAACCATTTTGAAATGCCATTTTAAAAACAGTATAAATGTTATGTTTTAAGTCTGACATGCAAGATATTTGTATCTGGTGATAAATAATATTCACCAGTTTACATTGTAGCAAGAGATATGTGACTGTAGCCATCAGAATTAACAGGTATATGCATACAATTCTTAGACATATGAAAGATCAAAACAAGAAAGTGGCCAACCTGAAGCACAATCAACAAATGGAAAAAAAGAAGAATGCTCAGTTACTGGAAGAAGTTCGTAGGCGAGAAGACAATATGACAGACAACTCTCAACATTTGCAGGTAAGCTGATTTATTCATTCATAATTGTATGCCAGTTTATTAATTACATTTTAAAATTGCCAGATAAAATATTTTTCAATTTGTCATCTCAAACATGCAAAATGGGTCTGATCCTGCAACACAATGATCATTCGGTTCCCATCAGAGGAGGCACTCATAACCTCACGAGATGAGGTCTAATATATGCTAAAAGGGATCTTCCTTGTAATGCAGAATAAGACAACTATGAAATAAGAAGACCATGAAAGTAAATGAGAATTTACTAAATACATTAAATATTAATCATAGATATGAAATGCTGTCTTCTCTATTTGAATTGAGAATTTTAAATTTGTACAGTATAGCCATACATTTCTCTCTTCCATTCATTTCATGCGCACTCCTTGGACCAAATTCTGCACCCGTTTTTATCTATGCATATATCCATGCATCTACCTACTTATGTATAAATAACTTGGAGGGAATGCAGAGTGGAATGTATTGATCTTCTCTACAATGTGATATCATTTCCCCTTGGTGTAAAGGAAAGGACGATATTCCATTCCCATTTCCTTACTTATCTCAAAATGAAAGCAATGTGAACAGGTTTTTTTTGTTTTATGTGGTTTTTTCCCCCTGTAAAATAGTTATAGAAGATTAAGCATTATATTATTTTACATATGTAAACTTTCAAAGATTTAAAAAAAAAAAGCTATCACAAGGAAAAAGCAGAGCTTTCATGAACCAACAGCTCCTCATTTTTAAAGACACGTTTTTACCTTGGTTTTAGAAGAGTTTATACAGTTAATGATTCATCAGAATTCAGAGATAAAGATTCTGCAAGACAATAGTGAGCTGATATAATTCAATGATACAATGCATACAGAAGAAATGATATTGTGGCAGAGACTAACACACAGATTTGATAACTGCATTCAGTTATTGTTTAGCCTTCTCTAACAGTTGACTAAAAAAACTATGATCAAAGGTATCTAATGTTACAAAAGTTTGTGAATCACATGGGCATATCTGGAATCAGTGTATATAGGTAAAAGTTTAAGGTACAGTGCAATAGGTGCTTTTTTGCTTGATCTGGTGGTATAGTGACTCCTGGAACAGCTTCTAATAGATGGAATTTGGCCCTCATGTGCATTGTACTGTATTGTGTTTCTTGTGTGTGTGTGTGTGTGTGTGTGTGTGTGTGTGTGTGTGTGTGTGTGCGGGCACAATACGGAGAATTGAACACCACTATTTGTGACCCAGTGTTGGCTCTACAGCTAATAAGTATGTCAGAATCAGCTGTAGGAGATTATATACCATCCAAGTTCTTGGAAATCTTATAAATTGCAGAGTTATATACTGCACTGCTCTATACTATATGGGTTTTGTTTTTTTAAAACGAAATCTTGAAGTTTATGCAGACTTACCATGGACCATGGTAAAGGGTAAAATTAGATTTCTATAATACAGAATTACCATTTAGACCACTGAATTAGTTCTTAGAAGTTAATTCATCCCAGTAAACAGAATCTGATTTGATAGCCTAATAGAGGTTTATTTTTGCTATTGAAATTCAGACAGCTGTTGTGGTGGAAAGGTTCACAAAAAGATAGCTTCAGAATTCTTTTTTTCGAGTCTTTGATGTGGCACCCTCAGAGAATGCCATATGGTGGTTTCATGTCTCTCTCATTTTATCTTAGAATTTATAATTATAATGGGCCCATCAAGAGTTAACAGAGCAATACCTTGCCTGAACTTCCAAAGAATAAGCTTTGCCTCGGATATAGCCCTCTTACACATCTCAGCTGCTATCAAACATTTGCCAGTAATTAGTTATGAATATGTTAAATAATTAAGAACAGTTATTTTAATAGTAATATTCTTTATATTCATTACAATTAATTTTTCATTTAAAATGTATGTTTTAGAAGACTACGGAGGCAGAAATAAATGTCAGCTATAATGTATTCATTCCTATATAGTAGAACAAAATCACCTTCAGAAGGAATGCACAAACTGTGATGACCTTTATTAGGAAATAAAAAGGTGCGGTGTTTCTTTCTTGGGTGTGTTTAAAACCTTTGGATACTTGTTTCTATAAACAGCAATATACCCAGTAATAGTATATATGATGTATTATAGGTAAAAAGAGGGGGAAGTCTGATACAATTGTTCAGAGAAACTGAATGACCTCTTCCTAAATGGAAAGTGCTTTAATTTTGTCTAACACGAGGGCCTTATTCACATAGGACAGTGACCCACAGGTTAAAGAGGCATGAAAAGATCAGACAAAACAAGAAGAGATTCATTTCTCCTAGAGGCTTTTGCATTGGTCCTTGAAAGTTACCTCACTGTTGGTAGCTTGATTTCTGAACTACTAGGTGCCTTCTGATGTCACTGGAAGTTGAGGGTTCTGAGCATCTTGAAGGAGATGCTCAACACTTTGCAAGATACACCATAATGTGAATAAAAGTCAGTGATACCAAATCTTTATTTATAACTTATGAATTGACATTACAGGGCACCTTGATCAGGATAGTATCCATCATGTAGACTTAGATTCTTCATGGTGCTACATGCACATGTGAAGGGTGAGAGTACAATGAGCTTCCATCTCTGTGGACAGTTGCAGTCCTGCTTTCGGGGGAGTACAGGACTGTTCTTTCTCTACTCACCTTGAAGTGAAAAGGAGGCAGGGCTATGGCTTTACCCCTTCTTACCTCAGTGCACTAGCCTGCAGATCTAGCTGGTTGCACAGTGCTTAATGACTTCCTGAACTGTGCAAACTGCAAAGGCCTTAGAAGCAGGCCCACAGCCTCTGTTTGCCTGAAACTCTGAGGAAGACTCTGTTGCAGAATACTTATCAGTGTTTCCTCTTGGGAGAGGCAGCTCAGAACTGCTTCTTGCTATGGCACAATGTAACCCATAAGTAAGGTGATCAGGGTCAGTCTTTGTGTTGTGTCCTGTTTCAATGAAATCCGAGTTTTATCCTGGTTTTCTAGCACCCTTTGCTGACTGGCCATTTGAGTAGCCTTTCCTCACTCATTACTCTGTCTTTCTATTCACTCTCGGTTGATGTTGGTTGTGTGTGCACTGGACTGGATGTGTTCTCCCTCTGCTGTCCACTTCCTCAGTGAATTAGACCGGCTCTCATTCCGTAGGTTGGGGTGCAAAGCCGGTTCAAAGGCAGGTGAGTGAGGAATAGAGAGCTCATAAAATTCAATGTCAAATGTAAAATAAATCTTTGAAATGTAAAATGGAGCTCTTTTGGAAATGCAAGTGGCTATGTTTATAGAAAAGACTAGACTGACTCAGAACACTGGCACCCACTCAGATGTGATTTTGATTGACCTCTGAGGCATCAGACAGAAGATGGTTTTGAATTAAAGCTTTAGCACCTGGTGATATCAAATAATTTAATTTATTTGGCATAATATAAATACTCCTGCAAACTTAGTTACAAAGAATCTGGCTGGAGGGATGGAACAGCTGCTTTCTGCTGCTCTCTGTGTGGTGACTGTGCACATTGAATTTGTACTGTGTTCTGCTTTTGCGATCTAATATCTCTGTTCTAAATGATACATATTGTAAATACATTAGATTATAAAGAGGTAACTTGTGTCCACTCATTTCAAATGAGGAATTAGCCCATTACTGGAATATGAATATTTTGATCAATTGGAAGGTATGATAATACTTTGCATCAGTAGATCGAATCTACCTGCATGACTTCTGTTTAAGTCCTTTATAGTGAATGGTTAAATAGTGAATTCATAGCAGTGATTTTCATGTTGTCCCAATTAACAACCTGATAAAATGAAAAACATTGTCAATCTTTATATTAAGATTCCGTTTATAAATAGTAAATAAATGATTAATAAATTATTAATAGATGTTTTAATGCATGGTGACTCTACTGTTACACATTATTATAGAGTCCAAAAACTCAATATGTTGCTTTATAGACGTGGCTTATATCCATCTGTTTCACCTTCTCCTGGATGTGCTTATAACACATATTACTCCTGTTCGTAACATGCTTATAACAGCTGTTAATAATTTCTTAACTTTTTATAAACCATTTTAAATGCAACCTTAATATAAACAGTGACCTAAAATTCTTTGATCAACTGTAATAGATGCCTGATAATATTTGAGGTCATAGTCAGCTGGCTGTAGCTCCAAGGGTCTGATATGTCAGTTCAGGACGTATCCTGTGCTGGAGCACAGTGTAGCTCTGGCCATATCCCCTTTCTCCCGTCAGGCCGCCTACATTGGGAGCTGCGAAGGAGTTGTTGAGGGAGACCATAGAGCTGGCTCTAGGCTACTTGGAGATTCTCCTAGGGGAAACCCCAGGAAATCAGTTAGCTGGGTTTCCAGCTAGTTTACACAGCTGGAGCAGGGGCAGAGGTTCTGTCCCTAAGTCTGCAACTGCTTACTTGCTGTTTGACAGGTTTCAAGAAATTCAGAAGTCAGTAGTTTCTGTGAAACCTCAGCCTAACAATGACGACAGTTTCTTCCTGAAACTTATAGGTCTCATGGCATCCTGTGCATATATAATACTTTTCACTTGGCTCAGGATGAGACACCTTCAAAGTTGGTTAAGAATTGAGTATCTTCCTTAGCTTGGTAATCCCCCATCCTTAGTGATCATGTCTCAGAAGATTCTAGACCCCTATTGTGATGGACAGTGCCCGAGAATGTCTCCTTAGGGAATTCATTTCAGTCTCCCTTAGCTGTCAGCTTTGTGATTGATGCTTCAGGCATAACTTTTGGGGCTTATTTGGATTGCTATAAAATTTGGGGGCCTTCAGAAATATGAGGAGGCCTGACTCTGGAATAATGTCTTAGAAATTTAGGTTACTTATGTTGTTTTTTCTGAGTTTTCCTTCCACAAATCAAGGGCAGACCTGAGATACACCATGTAAATACTGATATATATTTCAGAAATAGTCAGAGAAGGAGGAGCTGACCCTTGTACATTTTGTCAAGAAGCTGTATGCCTTTGAGAATGGTGTATCAGGCATCCTTTCTTTTCTCTGGCTCTTCATCTGCCTGGCAAAGACAAAGCTTTTGCAGATGACTTGAGCAGAAATTATAATGATCAGCACGGATGGTCTCAAACGCTTTGTGGTGACTTCAGTCTTTCATGGGTGGGGGATTCCTCAAATACTTCTCTTTGCAACAAGTGAGTACAAAAAATGTACTTGTTTTGGTCTACAGGATAACAGGGATGCTGGTTTTCTGATAGATACCTTTATCTTGGACTGGTAGAGGAATTTCTTGTACACATTCCTTCCTCTACCTCTGGTACTAAAATATGGATAAACTGGAAAAGAACTGTGCTGGAGCTGGGGCTGTAGCTCTCTATATTTCTTCTTCTCGAACATTTGGTTGCATGAGGAATCATGGTCATTGCTTTTTCAAGCACTATGACATAAATGCAAAAAGTACATAGGCCTTTAGGAAAACTTGGAAGTGGATATACTGGTAATCTCTATGAAGGACTGAATCTATTACTGTAGGTAAGTACCTTTTCTTTCTCTTAAAAAAAAAAAAAAGTCCCAGTAGTTCCTGCTACCTTTTAAACTTTATTTTAGAGTAAATTATGCAGTTGTCATTTATTGTGGACTTGGGATCAACAGCTGGCTATCAATACACAGCTTTTTCAGTTGTGTAATTAAGCTTTCAAAGAAGGAAGATTTACCTCCCTTAATATAAAGTCAAAGATCTTTTTACATTTTGAAGACAAACTGTTATCAAAACATGTATAGATATCTGAGGTAATTCTATCTGTTTTATGATCATTTTTTAAAATTTGCAGTCCTGATGGCTTGTTTAATTTGAGTAATTTGGTTTTTTTCCCTGGCCCTCAAAAATATTTGGTTCAGTAGTAGGTTTCTGCAGCTTTCCACAGAACTTCTCAAATCTGTTTTCTGGTGAGGATTCCAAGCTGTATACCTGTCTGTAAAATGTTTGAAAAAATCTCAACTATTTATCTTTCTGTAGTTCTTTTCTCTTTTATTACAGGACTAGCTTTCAAGCTATATTATCTAGATATCAAAATAACTCACTAACATGTTCTGACTTGTTACTTTCAGCAAACTAATTGGCTTGCTAATAAAATATTGAGTTCCCAGTCCTTTCAATAAGAATAGATTAAGTTTGTAAGGCAACATCCAGTTAAGAAGGCTTACAGTCTGTCTCCTGTTTTGATATACTAATTATTTATTTTGTAAAAATATGTTGATTAATTTTTTTAAAATAAGAAAATATCATTGCTCGCTATAAGTAGGCTTAGCACATCTTGATGTGACTTATATAGTGGAAGATAGCAAAATATTATTTCCCACCCAGTGTGCCCCCAAAACTTATTCTCTTTTGTTTACGTGAACTGCAAGTTAACAATCACTATTTTCCAATAAATGGATGACTGATTTTGTAGATGTTAGTCTTTCTCTCTCTCCACCCTCAATAGAGGAAGAAGTAAATAGCAGGAATTAGGGGAATGGAGAAAGCTGGCTAAGAATATAGAATATTCCAAGCACCATATGTGCTTACAAAAACATATAAATTAAAACAGTATAAAGGTATCTCAGACATAAATAAAATCTAAGGTCAAGTCTTACTTTAACCAGTTACATAATTGCTTGAACACTGCTTATGAAAGGACTGGACATAGGCATTACCCCACTGCAGCATGGCCTATGAACCCCCTTAAAAGCACAAGCCACCAACAATCTCAAATCACAGCAGTGTGTCTGGAACCCAAACTTCTGAAGCTAAATACTTTTTCACAAACTGAACTGTGATTATAATATTATTTGAAGAGTATCCCTATATGCTCCAACCACAATATTATATAATGGAAATTTGCACATAATAGTACACAAATTGGTCTTATCAACAATAAAGTAAATCATTGGAATAGCTGTCAGAGGAAATATTTCTACTTGTGCCTGATTATACATCTTATAAATGCAGAATTCCAACTGTAAAATTTGAACAAAAATATGAAATATTATATTCATGCTGAGCACAATAACTCCATTGTGTGTATTTATCTAAACAGCAACATACACATATCCCAAGGGAGATTTTTGGAACAGTAGGAAGAGAGAATTAAAAAATGTTCATTGCCTATTTTGTTCTGATCTGCTCAACTTCAAAATCTCTTTCTGTCATTTCTCCCTCAGATTTATCTTTTGAAAAAGTTTTTGACTCCACTGTAGGTTTAAACATCTAGGTTGTTCACAATAATTATCCTGCAAGCAGGTTGGGTAGAAGAGAGAAGAGGACCATATGCTGAAGAGAGATTTCTTTATTGTATCAAAACATTTCCTTTTCTTTAAAAGCAAAGCAGTATACAATCCAGGTTAATCTGGAATACTATAATCAGGGATTTTATTTTATCCACTGTACTATTCCTTTAAGTAAATTGTTCTGCAGCTATAAATGGTTCTAAGTTTGTAGAAGCATGATTCTTGCCATGTGAAAGCCTGTAGACACCTATTAAATTAAATGAGGTCCAAAGTGATTTCATTTAGCACAAAACTGTCTTGTGCTCTACAATTCCATTTTTTCTATGACCCCAAAAGTCCTTAAATCCTGAATTTTCTCTTTATTCATCAGTTTGTTGACACATTGATATAATCTCTACCTCTCTAATAGCATTAGGAATATAAGATGCATTGAAGACAGGATGTGTTGTTGTCACATCTCATCTCTCTAGTCTTAAATTAAAATATAACCAAAACCTAACCAAATGGTATACCTGATGTACATTTATTGTGATGTGCTTTAGAATCAATTTCCTTTCTGACATTGTCAAAAACTGGTAGTAACGTGTTAATGAAAAGAAGATTGGAAGATGAGATGAAGTATCACAAACACAAATGAATACAACAGTGTCATCTTGTTAGAGAGAAAAAAACTGTGACTTTATCACACAAACAGATGTCAGTATGCATTTCTGAATTTTCAAGCAAGGCAGGATGAAATCCCATTGTCTGGCTATACCAAAAGGAGGACAGGAAACACTTGATATGGATTTAATCAGGCCATAACGTTATTATTAGATGTCTGGGACTACCCGGCAGATAAAAGTGTATAGTGCAGGAAACTCCATGTTTATTCAAAATAACTACCTGGGGCTTGCACCAGCCCCCCCTTCATTTTCCATCCAGGTACCCAGCCGACCCATTGCTTGGACCTCTTACCATCCACCCTCCCCAGCATCTGAGGGTTAAAGTGGGCTATGAGAAATGGGGGTTGGCTCGCTGCTCTACCAATCATAGGAGCCCCAAACCGCCCTCTGTTCCATTCCTGTAACCAGCACTTCCTTTTTAAGTTGATTTATCTGGTCACTGGATGCCTTTCCTATGGAGTACCTGCAGTGGATATGCAACTAGCTTGACTGCCTCCCTCCCCCAAACTCAGTTGGGTTTCCATACATCCCCCAATGGCCTCTTTTATAGCAGCCAAACCAGCCCCCAAGTCTGACAGATGAACCCCCATCTTTCCTAAATAACTCTATACCAGGATTGTCAAGGTCACCAGAAGCTAGGTTGCCAATGACCATGTACCGCAACACCAACCCCTCTGTGCTGGGCCACATGGGTGACCAGCATTCCAGATCCTGAAATTGGAAGAACTCATTAAAACTTTCTTCATAGCTCAGCCATGTGCCCGGTGCCAAGGATCTCCAGACCACCGACAATATTATATGCCAAGGCTCCATAGCGCCAGTGGCATCTGCTGGGGTTCGTTGCTAACTCCTGGTGCAAGCTCCTGAAATCTGTCGAACTGTGAATGGGACAAAACATCTGCTATGCCATTATCCACCCTGGGCATGTGCTTGGAAGAAAAACCGATGTTAAGGCTTAAACATTGTAGCTCAAATGCCCTCACTAACTTCATAACCCTGTGTCATCTGGAAGTTTGGTGGCTGATAACATATAACACTGCCATGCTGTCTGCCACAGGAGAACCCTTAACACTTCCAACCTAACTGGCGATGGTGCTGTGCCCATTGCACTGCCCGCAGCTCACCCCCCTTTCCTACTTATGTTCTGCACCCAATAACTTGCTCCACTTCAGCCAAACCTGTGGATGGCACTTGACCCTATCTTGTTTTCCCCTTGCGACTGTCCCCTACTGCTCTGGCAAGAATGGGCTGAATGGGTCCCAAAACATGTTGCAAGCGTGCCTGACCTTACAGGTTCTGCAAAAACAACCACTATCATTAAATGCCCATCAAATATCATTATGTGACTCAGGCCCCTCCCCGAGCTGCTTGTGGAATGAACAAATCACTATCCATGTGAACTTCTGGTCCCCGTGGAGTCATCCACTCCAACCACAGCCTGTGATGAGGTATGTCCCACTGGATCCCAGTTTGTGTTGCTGTCCTGAATTGAAACTGCTTGCCATAATTAAACCAAGACATGTCCTTGAACATATTGTTTGTTTGCCTGATTATATCCATATACTTAAACAAAGCTAAGCTTTTCTCTGGGTAAACCTGTACTATAACACCTACATAGATAAGGAAGGTAGCCTCCAAATTTTCCCATGTTCTAGGTATCCTTGACCTCATGGGCAGCTGCCTTTACGGTTTGCTGTGCCGTGCCTTACTCTCTGTCAACACCGCCCTGTGCAACAGGGATATGTCCACGTATTCCCCTGTCTCTGCCTGTCCCTCCCTGCACCTGGGAAAGAAGGGTGTTACTCCCTCTCCTCCCTGCTTTCACCATCCTGTGTCCACCGGGAGCCATGCTACCTGGATCCTCTGCTCCTTGTGGCTGCTGCAGTGTGACTTTATTACACAAACAGATGTCAGTATGCATTTCTGAATTTTTGAGCAAGGCAGGATGAAATTCCATCCATAAAGTTACAGCTTTGTAATGATTAGAATTGAAATGCATACTGCTCACATTTTTCAGGACTCTGAAACTCATAAGTTATTGCATTCAGTTAGTTTTTAACTTAGAGGCAAGAAAGGTGAGGTAATATCTTTTATTGTACCAGCTCTGCTGGTGGAAAGGAGAAACCTTTCGAGCTTCACAGAGCTTTTCCTCAAGTCTGAAAAAGATAACCAGAGTGTCACAGCTAAATACAAGGTGGGGCAGATTCTTAAGCAAAAGGGGTTCACACATGCTGCAGGAGACCACTTAGAATAAACTCTGCAATTAAGGGTTAGCATAATTCCCCCACTCTGCTGGACACTAAAAACCATGGACTCAATAGACACACTGGTTTTATGGCTCATTACAACAATTTGTAACACACCCTACTGCCTGCTAACTCTTAATTGCCCACTTCATTGTAACTGATCTCTTACAGCATGTGTGAACCCCTTTTGCATAACCATCTGTCTCACCTTGCATTTAACTTGGACACTCTAGTTTACCTCCTCAAGACCTAAGAAAGAGCTCCATGAGGCTTGAAAGCTTGTCCCTTCCACAAACGGAAGTGGGTTCAAAATAAAAGATATTTCCTCACCCACCTTGTGTTTCTCTTATCTTGGGACCAACATGGCTACAACAACAATACAAACAACAAAGTTTGTAACTTATGCATTTATCTGAAATTGGCTCTATATCCATCTCTGAAAGATGTTGTAGCATCTTGAAGGTTTTAACAATTCTGGCTATTCTGTGTAAATACAATTTTTGACTTTCAGCCACTCGTCTTCATTGTTGTGGATGAAGGAGCTGAGGTTAGGATTTTGCCTCTCAGGATACAATTCCTCCCTGATCTTCCCTCACTGTGCATAGGGAAAATGCATAGTATTTTATACCTTTGGGTGTTGCAGCCACTAGCTGCACAAAGATGGGGTGGCTAAGGGGGAGGGATTAAGAAGAGAATTGGCCCACATTCTTCTCTCCCTTCTAACTGACCTTGGACTTTGTGCATGTTGTGTAAGTGGTGGGCAGAAGGCTGCTTGTGCCTTCCCCTCTACATAAAAGCCATGGACAGTCTGGCTTCTTGTTTGGAGAGTTTCCAACACAGTTGCTGACAGCATAAGTTAAAAAGCTACTCACCTTTTGGAAGACAGCAGAATTCAAGTGGATCATAGTACATATAAAAAGGTTATTTTCCTTTTTTTGCTCATGAATTAATACAAAAATAGAGAGCTGTGGTAAAGATCCGAAGACAGAATTTGAGAATGTGTCAGGTTTCACATATATCAACGTTAGAGTTAGAAAAGAGGACTCTCTTTAAAGCTTCTGAAAAACTGTTTTGGGAAAATGTGGGGTAATAAGGTAGTTGATTATTAAAATGAGTAACAGTTTTGCTACTTGTGCTACCTGAACATACCTATGGTTAAAGCTGCTGTTTAATATTGTGCCTGGTAGATAAGATTATAGATCCTGATGCTCATTACTAGATCTTGTCCTTTAGAGCTCTAATTTAGTAGTATAGGCTACACAGAACTATTTTCCGCACATGCTTTTTTTCTATTTTTCACACTAAATTTTCATTACTTTTTCAGGTTTTTGGATAGCAAGCCAAATTCAAGTCCAAATGGGCAATCTTTGTAATTTGTCTGGCTATTTCAGAAGGAGGACAAAAGATGCTAGATGAGGCTTTAATTAAGCCACAACTTTATTCTTAAAATATCTAAGCATACCTGAAAGATGAAATTGTACAGCCAACACAATCTTCTTTTCTGATTTTCACACTAAATTTTCATTACTTAAATCAGATACATTTGTTCAGGTCTTGGTAAATACTTTTTAGATAAACAAGCCAATTTCAAGTCCAAATAGGCAATCTTTTTAATTTTTGGCTTTCTCCTTATACAGTCTATTGAGTTAATGAACTAACATATGAACAAATGTAAAAGCCAATATTTTATGCCAGTTTTCTGTAATACGTCTGCAGAATTCTCTTCAATTTATTGCCTGAAAACTAAAGTATATTCTTGTATGCTTCCATTTTCAAATTATAGGTTCCTTAGGGATTGTAAAATTTCTTCTTTTCCTATGGTTAAGCTGAAGTGTGATCAGTTTATAAAAAAAAAAAAAAAATCACATATGTATTGAATATTTTTAGCCTTTATAAAATAAGAGGTATGAAAGGAAAAAAATCTAGCATGGTAGATTACACAACTGTGCACATTAGTGATTTGTTCATGGGCACTTTCTTTGCCATTTTTCTGCTTCTCTAATTATAGTTGGATTTTGCCAGGATAGGAAGTGTAACTAATAACTTCAACCTCAAAAATGTCCAGCCTTCAGCAAAATGTATAGTTTATTATGAATTTCACACAGTTCACTGAGGGTTTTTTCCTTCAAATATTTGGAGAAAAGAAAGCAGTTGCATTTTTGAGAGCAGTCATCTTCTATGATGTATGTCTTTAATATGCATATATTTATAATATATATTTACCTTGTTTTTTAAATTTAGGAAACTGCCTCAATTATGATGTATTGTTTTTATTTTTATGTTGCATACCTTGTGCTGAGATTTATGATGGGAGTAATAGAAAAGGTAAATCTGCTTCTGATGATTTATTGCAATACATTTTAAAAAAACAGCTTACCTACAAAGTCAGAATAATCAAAATAAATACATGTAAGACTGTTAAAGACACAGATACCTTACATACATTTGAATATTAATTCATATTGTTAATGTGAATGAACACTTAGGCATTTTCTTTTCTTGGCCAGTGGAGATTCCATAAGCTCTGGATAAATTCCATATGTGTTGCTGAAATGAGTGTTGAACTTCAGCCAATGTTTTAAGATTATGCTGAAGAGAATTTTTCTAAAAGGTTTCAGATGAAGAAAAATTCTAAACTATTTGAGAGTCTACAGAGGGCAGAAAGGTTGATTGGTAGGTCTGAGGATCAATACCAGAAGTGTTTTTTTTTTCTTTTGGGATTTACTTTGACATTTGTTTTCATTGCACAGTGTAATCCCCAGAAGCCAAAACTACTTTTGTTATAAAATGTCCCTATAGACAGTCTATGAAAATCTTATTTGAAGATCAGTTTCTAGTAGACTTGCAGTCTCTCAAAATCCTTCTTTCTTTGTAGTAATCGATAGACTGACAGAAGTGACAGTGTTCTGTACGGTATATTTTTAACTAACCATTTTAAAAAATAGTTCAAGTTTATATGTCAAATCTTATAACTAGTTGTTTTTTTCATTTCCTGTCTCTTTTTTCTTCGCCAACAGTTATTTATATATGCATATTCAATAACCTGAATATTCTTAAAAACATGTTAATCTCCTTCAGGATTTATGACTTAAGCCAGGAGTACTACAGATTCAGAACATTACCAATACTTCATTATAACAACAATGATAATATTATATGCACTTCTGGAGGATCTTCCATCTAAAAGTCTGGATGTAGATTTCCTTATCTTAGCAGTGCATCAGAAATAATGCTTTATTTGTTTGTTTGTTTCTTTGCAAAGCAAACCCAATATACTATGAGTTTAGGTGTTACCCAAAGTAACACAGCAGAAATAGACCTAGAACCTGAATCTCCTGACTTGCAGGACTTAAATCATTAAGCAATACCGTAAAATATCCTGATCTTACAAACTAGGTTATACTCATCTATTACAGTTAGTTACTTTAAAATCTATGAACAACAATTATTTGAAAATATTTGAATGTTTAATTAAACAACATAACTATTTCTAATAAGGGTACAGTTTATAGAACATATACTTTAATGATTTGAATGGTCTATGTAATGTATATGAATGTGAACTTTAAGAAAAACCGTCCTTCGGAAAAAACAAAACTGAAACAATAAGAAACAGGAAAATTTTAATGTGATACACCTTTTTTTCCCCTCTGAGTATTTATGTAATAACTCACACATGTGGGACTCCTGTAATCTCCAGGGGGCAATCACATTCAACATGCATCAAAAGAAATAGTTCAGTTAAACCAACTCTCCCTATCCAGCAATAATTACTACAGGTTTACAGTGAGATATAGTTGCAAAAGGTTAGTCAGTAGGGCATCTGCAAATCAAGTCATATGTCAACTCTACATCAATAACCTCATTATAATAGATGTTAGTATTTCAGCACATCATAGGCCGATATAGCAAAATGCACTTTGATAGTTTTTTAATGTTAATTTTGACTTATAGCTTGTCCAATATCTTACTGTTATATATTAAACACCCTAGATTATATAAATTATATAAATTATCAATGACAAAGACAATAATTTAGACTGAAATTCTGCGAACTAAAACTGCAATAAAATGTCTGAAGCTATTTATGCAGTTGTCCTTAATTTAACATGAATTTGGGAAGTTTTATTGTGTAATATAAAGACAACTTCATGATGTAGATTTTGCTATTTAAGTGGTTTATCACAAATAATGCTTACGCTGAATTTTTTTTGCAAGCAAACCTGTTTTCTTGTATATGCTGATGTAATTTTTCAGATGCCATAAATATAACCAATTAACAATATACTGCAAGAATTTAGTGGAAAATACTTTGCTTCACTTTCATTTAGATGACAATGTTTTTCTACTTTCTAAAAATAACAAGTGACTAAATTGATAGGTTGGCTGAAGAAAATATGAGTAACACAGGCCATATGAGGGTGAAATACGTAGTGTCATAATTTCTTTTTGCTGTGTGCATACTTGTATAACACATGCTAACCCAGTGTGGCTATTTGTCTCCCTCTAGTGGCTAAACCATGTATAGAGAGATCTGTCTGGTACTGCCTCCAAGCTAATGCACCTGGTCATTAGTTTGGAGAAAGAAAGGTTACTTAGTTGAAATGGGAGTTCTTTGAGTAGATTATCAGTACACAGATCCACCCCATCTGCAGTCCATCCCAACTATTTTGCAGTGGTCACTGTATTCTGAAAAAGTGGAAAGGGGTAAGGTTATGGGGTGGCTGTACCTCTTTATATAACTTTGCTTACAACATTCCATAGCTTGAGTTGAAGTTAATCGCTGCCAGTGATCAAAACTTTCCAGAGGGTTGTGGGCTTTGTGCAGCATCAGTTACATCTTAATAATATGGTGGATGTCCACTGACTATCTACTTCAATAACTTCAGGTATAGATAAGTAACTTTTCTATCTGGTTTGCTACTGATATTGCTAGGTAAGTTATGCAAGGTAATAGATGGTATCTGACTTCCTTATTCATAGAAAAAATATAATTTATCATTATGGAAAGAAGACAAATTCATTTAATTTTTTTTTTCCAGAATAGAATCGTATGGTAAAAATAGAGGGGTTAAGATATAATGGACAGATGTGAAGCTGATATGTAATAATGTTATGAATACTGAGATGTAACCATTTTATGAACTCTATATGGGACTTTGTCAGGAATGGGAATTTTGGTATATTGGATTACTAGGATTTCCTGTATGACAGTATTGACCTAACATCATAAGGGGCTGTGTAAAGAGCAAACAGAAAAACATGAAAGAATAGTAACTACCAGTGAGAAAGGGAGAGAGCAGAACCAGTAGAGGAATGTTAGAGGGGACATTAGGGAACCTAGCTGGATCTGGAAGACATTGTGTGCTGTATCCATCTTTCATATGAAAAAGACTCCCTGCGTAGAAATGTCTGGGAGCAGATCCTCAAGTGGGGTAAATTGTTGTAGTCCCATTGTGTTTAATGAATTAACTAATTTTAATTGAAAAAAATGGAGCGATGACAATTTACACCAGCTGAGGATTTGCCTCCGATGTCTGTGGTTGTGGCCATTGGAAGAAAGACCATGCATGATCAATCAGTTTTAAAAGTTTACCCTATATGTAACTGATCTGTAGCAATGATAACTTTTAAAAAAATCTTAAACCATACAAAATGTTGCTGAAATGTATTCACATATGAAACAGCATTTTGGGGATTCCAACATACAGGGAAAAGGGCCCACTTGGGATCCATTACCAAGTTCCATTGAATTTAATAAACATTTATCTCTGTGTGTTAAATGAAACATCCAAAATCAAAAGCCAGTCCCAGAGAAATAAAATGAATTGTAATTACCGAAAAAGAAACTTGCAGTTGTAAAATTACTGTTTTATATGTACACGGGGGTGAAAGAACTGATATACAGTAGCCTGTTTTTATTACCATTATTTTTAGCTGTGAAGTAATTCCCATTGGATGGGGTAAAGGTTTATTTAATGAATATATAAAGATTTCTATATATCCTTGGTTAGATTAAATGTCATCACAGTTGAACTCCTTGTTAACTTTTCAAATAAAAGAAACATAAAATTGTACACTTGGCATTTTTCCCTTAATGTTCTTTGTTTCCTCTGGATTCGGATATAGATTTGCATAGGATAGTACACTTTGAATTTATCAAGATAGTTCTGTTTTAAAATTGTGAATGAATTTGCCTCCATTTTTCTTTGAAGGTTAGTTAAAGTTTTATTGTACTGCATTCTACGAAATGCATTTTTTAGTTTTTCCTCTCTCTGTCTGAGAGAGTATTCTAGGGACATGTCTGCACTAACTGGAAATATTTTTAAGATTGCATTTGTTCTTTGGTTTAGCTAACATTTATTTAATAATATTATAGAAAAGCAGATTGCTGGTTAGTAAGCAGGTTAGTAAGAGTTATTTTACACCTGTTCTTTAGCTGTACCATGTAGCTGTATCATGCTGAAAACTAGCCCTAATTTTACATAATATAGGTGGCATCCCAAAGATAAAACGTGGGTATATGCAATCTGCTCTTTTCTTCAGAGAGATACTTATAACAACGTGCCATATAAGTGCTGTAGCCCCTTCTCTCATTTTGGATGAAGAATTGCTGTCCTGCTGTGTTTTCTCACATATGGCGTGAAATCCTGGCCCCAGTGAAATAAGTGGGAGTTTTGCCATTGACTTCAGTGGGGCTAGGATTTCACTCATGTTGTTCAAGAGTTAAGAAAGCTACTTAAAACAAATAGCTGAAACATCATCAAACTGTGGAAAATATAGACAAAAATTAAACAGCCAAGGGAATTTAAAAAGGCAGGTAAATGATTCAAATGAAATTTATTATCACTCATCTTTCTATGTCTGATCTGTTGGTGAGAGTGACTATGACTTGAAGATCCAGACATTTAGACATTTTTAGAAAACATTTTCTGGGTTTCAGATGGTCTGTTTCACCTAGTCTTCCAATATACACTTAAATGTGCTTCAGCAATTATTCTAGTTTGGCTGTGTGTATTCAAGTTAGTTAACTAAGGATATATCTGTGCCACAAGTTAAGGTGTAATTGTAGTTTGGGTAGCCATACCTATACAGTCATATTTGCGCTAACTTTAACCTATCTTAGGTAACAACAGTAGTCACTGAAGACATGGCGGCATGGAGTATAGCACAAACTAGCAACCTAAGTACATAGAGTTGCCATCAGACTTGTTCTGATGTAGCTTGCTTATGCTAAAGCCTGTGCTGTCACATTTTAGCTACTTTTATCTGTGCTAGTTAGATTAAGGCTAGCATAGATAGGCATACCTTAATTTGAGGTGTAGATGTACCCTATGGAGCCCCTAATTTGTGTTTGGCAATTGGAACTAGGCACTTTGAACCAACAACACGCATTTAAATATAGCCCAAGAGAAGTGGCTAGCTAGTGGTTAGCTAATCACTAGCAAAGAGTTTATCCAGTCTGGAACTGGAAATCCCTCTCACAGACATCCAAAGTCTGATCGACATACTGCAATAAGAGCCAAACTGCAGGCAGGGAAGGTTTCCAAGTTGATTGCTGCTGCTATACTTGCTTCAACAACAGAGAATTAGGAGATTGGTCTGTAGGCTGTCCCTGGCAGAATTTAGCTCTAGTTTTTTAGTGGTGGTTTTATTCTGAATATAATATTGATCATACAGGGCCAGTTTATGCCTGACCCTTGTGCATAAAGAACTTTCTTTCCCCCCTCCCGTGTGCAAGAAGGATCAGGAGAATTACAGTCCCAGCACTCTAATGAGCATAGGGGAAAAAATCTGTTACCGCTGTAATTAGCTAAGATAGAAACGGGATACATCCAGCATGAGGACATGATTGGCTCCTCATAGCTCAGACCAATGGAGATGCAAAACTAAAGTCAGCCCTCTGCCTATTGAGAAGTGGCCTTTGAAATACTGGATTTGGAGCCAGGAAGATGGGATAACATCCCAGAGGTGATGAGGGGACAATATTCCTTGCATGGGGGAACAAAGATTTTGTATTACCTCCAGATGGTATTCCTGATCAAACACTCTCTTGTGACAATATGGGTGTAACCTCACTGTGATAAGATAATGAACTTTAACACATAGTATTGATGAGTAGGTTAGAGTGAAGGATAGAGAGAGATTGTCAAACTGATCCAGCGATTACCAGAGGAACTTGATTTCCAGAAATGTTCAAATTTCTTTTCTTTTCTCTACAACTAAACTAAGGGGAGCCTAGAGTACTGGGCTCTGCAGTTTCAGGTACCTTTTCTCTTTTGAATAAAACTTGTTTAGGAAGTATCAGACCATCCCAAAGGGACTGGAATCCCTCCATCTCCAAGGAGGGGTACTTAAGGGCAAGGCATTTCTGGATTCTCAGCCCCCACTCCACAGACTCCTTTCCCACAGCCCATTCTTTTTGTGATGGGGCATAGATATAGGTGTCCTTTCCCACTGAAGTGTATACCAATGAGCAGTTGTAAGTAAACATGGGAAGAAGCCAAAAGACCAAGGAGGAGATGTGAGTTGTTCTGCTTTACTCTTGTAACTGTGATATAGAATAAAGTCATACAGCAAGTTAATTAAACAGAAAGTTCTTAAAATGGACAAAAATACTTATATTCTTTAAATTATAGAATTATTTTCTCTATATTTTCTAGTAAGTAAATTTAGGCCAATCCATTTTTTCATTTGAAGTGGTCTGAATATTGGATGTATAACTGGCAGCCTTTAAAGGCATGCTTGTTCTAGATTCTGAATGCAGAAGATTGATTTGGAGAAGATACTGACATAATTGCCTCTTTTTTTTAATTAGGTTTCTTAGATTTTTGAAAATGCTTCCATTGTCAAAGTTCATATATAGGTGCAAGTTTGCCCTCTCCATGCCCAGATGGTTGAGGTATATAGTGTTGATTTTAGTGCATTAAATTACTAGTGTGCTGTCAAAGTCAATTATACATGTTGAAAATGAAGCACACCGCTTCCCTGTATCATTACAGCAGATTTGTTTTTGTTTTGGTTGCACTTTTTGGTTGTGAAAGGAGCTTTATGAGAAATTAGCAAACCGCAGTTTCTAAAATGCTCGCAGTTGAACAATATTTTTGAATGTTTGTCTGCTGAATACCTGAACCTAATCATAAAGGTCTCAATTTTTAAATGGAATGCTCTTCTCTTAACCTGATTTAGTGATGGGTTTACACATTTACTCATTTTACATGCATTTTTTCTTGCTGTTATTACAGGCTTAAAGCTATAACTACACTGTGGTTTTGTGCACATGTATAAAATTTCCCTTCACAGGTAAACCACATGTGCACTATGAACATCTGTCTTCTAATCCAAATATATTGTTGTTGCAAGCAAAAACCTATCCATCTCTTCTAGCCAGGTTCTGAATGGTCTGGATTTTTTGTATGTCCTCTATGACGATGGCTTCTGTTAAGTTGATTGTTCCCCAAACTAATTTTTAAGTAATAAAACAACTGTCCCAAATCTTTCGTTTGAATAACAAGCACAATGTAACAATAGCATTTGTGTTTTTAAGGAAAGCTTAGCCAATGTGGAATATATTTTAAATGAACCAATATTAAAAAGGATTAGGCTTGAATGTCCCTTTCTAATTGTTAGAATGCCTTAATATATTTTATTATTTTTACTGTAAGTTGAGATGCCTATGATTGGGTGAACGTTTATAGGTAAAAGAAAATCACCATCAGTTTGAGTTTGAGGACTTGAAAGAAATGTAAGTCAGTCTAGTCACGTGCCTATGTTCTGAATATATACACTTTTAGGTGCTAACATGACTCTCTCATAATGCATATTTACCTATTTTATTAATCATTTTGGCTCTTTTTCAATACAAAAACAATGGACATGGAGAACAATTGATTGCTGACCTCTTTGTAACTGCCCTTAACATATTTGAAGTCTGTTATTAGGTTCCCCTCAGTAGACTTTTCTCAAGGCTTAAACATGCCCAGTTTTTTGAATGTTTCCTCATAGGTCAGGGTAAAGCTTTTATCATTGGACGCTCTCCAATTTGTCCACGTCTTTCCTAACGTGTGGCACCCAGAATTGGACACAGTATTGCACCTGAGACCTCACCAGTGCCAGGTAAAGTGGGACAATTAACTCCTCTGTTATACATATAACATCCTATTAATACACCTCAGAATGATGTTAGCCTTTTTCACAACTGCATTGCATTGTTGATTCATATTCATGGGTCCAGATTCCAAGGCCAGAAGGGATCATTATGATAATCAGATCTGATCTCCTGTATAACACAGGCCATAGAACTTCCCCAAAATAATTGCTAAAGCATATCTTTTAGGAAAGCATCCAATCTTGATTTAAAAATGGTCAGTGATGGAGAATTACCATGATAAGTAAATTGTTTCAATGGTTAATCACTTTCACTGTTAAAAATTTACATCTTATTTCCAGTCTGAATTTGTCTAGCTTAAACTTTCAGCCATTGGCTTGTGTTATATCTTTTTCTGCTAGATTGAAGAGCTCATCATTAAATGTTTGTTCCCCATGTACATACTTACAGACTGTAATCAAGTCACCCCCTTAACCTTCTCTGTATTAAACTAAATAGATTGAGCTCCTTGAGTCCATCAATATAAGGCATGTTTTTTAATCCTTTAATCATCAGGTTTGGGGACTTCTGGGGGTGGGTGGAGTACCCGTTCCTGATGAACATTCATACCAGGCTGAAAAATTACTTAAGGACCTGTATTTGTCACCATATTCATTTTTTTATCTCCACCCCCGCTTTGTAGCCCCCCGTATATGCCTTTTGACTGAAAGTGTGAATTATTTCGTTTGCTTTTTCAAGGGTTGCTGACAAAAGTGTGTTCGTATTTCAAACTATATTGCTTCATTGCAAACATGTTGGTTGAAGGTGCCTCCAGATGCAGTTGTGTCTCTGATCATCTGCTAGTTACTTAGGTAACTTTAATTATTATTACCAGGAATAAAAGTGGAATGTGTGTTCCTGTGTTGCACTTCCAAGTGCCTAAGTATTCACTATGATCCCAGTACTACAAGATGTTAAGTGCCTCATGCAAGGTACTGTATGCCTTTAGTGACCCAGAACTCAGTGCAAGGTAAGGATGCTCAGCACCTTACAGGATTTGGCCTTAACGCTTTTGGAGAAAGGGAGGAGACTACTCACAGAACTGGAAGATGGATTTGAGTAGCATTTTATCAAACTGTGATAATGAAGCTCAAGTCTGGTATGCCAAACAGCTTACAAACTTTTTGGCAAATCTGAGCTGATGTATAGTTGTAGGAGGAACTCTGTGGGTTTGCATGGTTTTGACCCCAAGCATGTAAAAAATATGTTGGCTTTGGCCTAGTTTCATTTAGAGCTTTTGGCTTCCATTGAGCCCAAAAGTTAAAGCAACATTTGGGACATGAGCCAGAGCCAAAGCCAAAGAAAAGGGTTTGAATGAACCCCTGAAACCATAACCAAAACAAGTTTTACACAGCTCTAATTATGATAATAGTTCCCTCTTTTTTTTCTTTTCACTTCAGTTTCTTTTCACTTTTTTCCATAGCTCAGATCTGTTTCTCCAATTGTTAGGGTACAGGGATGTATATACTCAGTAAAATCATTTTTTTTTTGTGTGGGTAAAGGGGCTAAAAGTGAAAGCTCATGGGTTTTGTCTGTATTTACTTTTACCTTAATTATTTCAATTGCACAGCACATTTTTAAGCACGTCAAATATCCACCTGTATTTCTGAATTTCAGCCAAAAGCCATAAGACGTGCCTAACTTTTGTAATATTTTTTTCTGGTAACTGTAGCAAGGTTAAACATGACCCTCATGGTATATCTTCAGAATATGAAATGATGTAACTGAGACATCTGCACAGAAATAGACTGCAAGCTTGAACTTCTAACTCTTGTTAATAGGTATCTCTCAAATTCTGGTAATGCATTTTCTATGGAGACATAGTTAAGGATACAAACTCCATCTCATTTGGAACTCCTGGAACTGAGGGACAGAACGTTTTAGTGCTGCTGGCCTGAAAATGCCTTTCAAATCCACAATCCAGATATGAACATCAACTATTATACATCTGGTAAACAGTACACATATCATAGGGGATTTGGGGAGTTCTCTTAGTCCATCCAGCTCTCCTTCCCTAAATTTTAATTTTTTAAAAATCCACGCTCAAATAAAAAACTTAATACTGTTTGTATTACAAAGCTAAGTATATGGTTTCATTTTTAAGGTTGCAAAAGTGATTACAAATTAAGCCTCCTTTTGGCCTAAAAATTCTCCTAGTTAGGCTCATGCTGTCAGACTTTTTAAGGTCTGAAGCAGATCAGCCAAGCAATTTTCTGAATTAGAGTGGTGAAAATTTTAACATGTAATCTTAGCCAAATATTACAACACAGATGGACTGAGTTTAAAATTCATTTTGAACTGTTAATTTTGTAGTATTTTTATGTATATATCAACTAGAAGTTAAGTGGGAAAGTGTCACAGGGTTGCTGCCCCTTTAAGGGGAGTCCAGGGCCAGGCCACCTGTGACAAACTAATTTAAGTGGAACAAGCCTGTCTCATGCTTGAATAAAAAACACCTGAGACTGATAAAAGGCCATCAGGGGCCAGAGCTCTGTGGCAGGGAGATACTCGCAGAAGAGAGGAGTTTTCCTAATGAAGAGGAACTCCCAGAGAAACACAGGCTCCAAACAGAAGAACTGTGTTACCCCTAAGTCCAAGAGGAAAGACATTATTTCAAGTTGATTTTGGATTTAATAATGTAGGACCCCAGCAGGGGAATTGTCGCACGCACTGCAGCAAAACTAATTTTACAGGCAGTCTTCACTGACCCTTTCCCAGCTTTATTTTAAGTATGTTTTCATGATAATTTTCTTGTATTATTTCCTTTGTAAAGGGGAATAACATTGTAATCTTAGCTAAACTGCAAAGTGTTTGTTTGGAATTAATAAATTTAGTGTAGTATCTCTTTCCTCATGTATTTGCAAATAAAAGACTAAATCCTAAAGTCCTTACCCTACTTTTGAATGAAATCGTTGCCCCATTGAAGTCAATGGGAGCTTTGCAACCAACTTCACTGAGGCCAGAATATCACCATTGGACTTATTGTGGAGCAGTGGCAATCAAAGAGTGATGAGTGGCCTGGTTTGGTTCACTAGACAGGGCTGACAAGTCTATTACATTGGGGACCTACAGGGCAACCTAACAGTCACAGGGAATGAAGAATAGAAGATGTTGGGGCTCACAGGAGGGCCAGAATAGGTGGGGTCATGGATGGTGGATTTTGGGGGACACATTACTCTTCATGAATCCCATCCTCATCTGTTGTCATCTACAGGCTTCTCAGGCCAGGTCAGAAATTTTTGCATGTATAGTAATGTTACTTTAGGGGTATGATTTTTTTAACAACATTTCTATACTAGAAAAATCCCTAGTATAGCCCGTTATAGCAGCAAAAAAGTACAGTCTTACAGGTTTTTTATTTGAAAATCTTATGTCTCTAGTGACAATGACTGCCTCCTGCTGCCTCTCCTACTACTCACTATGAAGTATTGAATTACTTTACGTCTGACAATGAAAGAATTTAGAATGAGGACAACTCTCAGGGGTAGTTTGTCTAACAAAACATTTAAGAAGAAAGGATTTAATATAGATTTATGGCAAGGAGGAAATCCACACAGTATGAGAAATGACTTTAGGAACAACAGAAGCATGTCTATGTGCAAAAAGAAAACCTATTTTCATGAAAAGTAATTTTAGATGTGCTGAGCACCCACTAAGCCTTCTGAAGCCAATGGGAGCTGCAGGTAGTCAGCACCTCTGAAAAATCAGACCACTTGTTTCTAAGTGCCAAGACTTAAATACATTTGTGTCCAATCTGAGTGTGCGAAACATTGATGTTTCAGTAATGTTAAAGCTGTGGCTGAAGTTTAAAAAAAGCAAGGAATGGTCACTATTATTTGCTCTTGACTTCCCCTTCTGTGCTTAGTTTTTCAGTGTATACCTTACAAATGCTGTCCCCTTGCATGAAAGAACCACTCCTGTAGCCTGCAGTAGTAGTACAAAACATTACAATGTTAACTCATGTTACATCAATATTTTGGACCATTGCTCTAATGTAGAACAATAGAGTGTTCTAAATAAGGGGTCCAACCTTGTGAATCCTGTAACGTACATTACCTTAACATAAAGGTATTGAGTAAAGACAGAATATTAGCCTTATCTTACATTGCTTTTATAATTTTGTATCAGGATTGATATCCTTGAAATGTTGTTTTAATTGTTCTACTTGTTTTTAGTTACTATTATTTTTAAAATACCTTAGTTTAAATGTCAGACTCTTAAGAACAAGATTGAGCTAGAATTAAGAACAAATATAAGGAGCAGTATTTTTTGTTGGAAGTAAATTGGTATGTGATTGCAGACAGTGGTTCCTCTTAGACCCTATATATGTTTTGTTTAAAAAAAAAAATTATTTTCATTACATGTTGATATGCATTTAGCACTGTGAAAGCAGCAGAGCATACAAGTTACTTTTTTTTTTTTAACATTTCCATTTCCTGCAGTATTGTTGCCCCCAGTTCTTTGCTTCTCTTAGTTGCATTTCCCTGTTTTGTTTCCATATTACATCTCATAAACTAAGCAGGGTCAGGTTGGGTCAGTACTTTGATGGTAGCTCTACACAGGATATCTAGGTGAACTGAAGGGGGTAGTCAGATTTTTAGTCAGTGGTAATCTCCCTCTGAGACAGTATTCAGCCAGTGTCCCAGAATTTTTTATAGAGGGCACTGAGTTGCTGAGGGGGCCATCTTTCAGATGTGGCATAAAGACCATGTTGTCATTTAAGATCCCTTCAGACTTTACTGAAGGGTAGGGATGCTAATCTTGGTGTATCGGCCTAATAAAACTCCAGTAATTATTGTCGATACTGCCTTCCTAAATTCCCTCTTCAGTTTTAATTTAATACAGTGTAAGTTTTCTCTTCTTGACCTAAACAGGTGTGCATTGTTTGTGCTTTGCATTCACCCCAGAAGTGACTGCATTTCAGTAATGTCAGAAGTGATGTCTGTGAATCTTTTATCTAAAAATATATCCTAGGGCATCCAGGCACCAGGGCCTCTCACAATCTGGCCCCATTAAGTAGTACTTTGCTGTATGAGAAGTCTTATTGAAATGTATCATTCA
The DNA here is from genome assembly GCF_026122565.2 of Emydura macquarii macquarii. Classification (NCBI taxonomy): domain Eukaryota; kingdom Metazoa; phylum Chordata; order Testudines; family Chelidae; genus Emydura; species Emydura macquarii. The sequence continues at coordinate 10,931,216 of NW_027131105.1, read as the reverse complement.
GTGTAAAGATAGCACAATTGGACACTTGGATAATCTTTGGGATCCACAGGTGCAAGTGGCTATAAAATGTGAAATATTAAAAAGAATACGTGATGGTTTTACTGACACGTCAAGCTATCAGCACTTAGGATGTCAAACAAAATGATTGTACTGCTTTGCAGAAGGACCTAGTAATAAAGATACTGGATATTTCTGTTTTTCTTTGTGAAATCATTGATTAGTGTGGTAATGAAAGTGTGTAGGCCCTGATAGTGGTCTTAATTCTGTAGCGTCACTTAACTGGGAAAATTAATAACTGAAAAGGAGTCCAGAGTGACCTCAAGACTCTCACTTCATGCATCAGAGGAACTAATATAATCCCGTAGGGTGGGAATGAGGCAAGTTGCATGAGAGCTGACACATCATTTTTCCCATCCTAGCTGCTGGTTGAATAAAGCTGCCCCACCGTATTAGTCACAAGGTAGAAGTAGTGATTTTAGCAGCTGTTGAGCATATAATAGAGGGAAGAGGATTATATATAATCAAACTGTGGCTCAGAATGAAGGCTCAGCTGAACAACAAGTACAAATACTAGTTAGTGGGCACCCTAGAAAAACATGGCTTGTGCAACCGAAGCACAAAGCATGCCCTATTTTTTTCTTAGTCAAGCAACTCAAAGCAAAGCCAAAGACCTACAGACTGATCCAAACCCATTGAAATCAACATGAGTTTTCCATTTATTTCAGTGAGCTTTGAATCACAAATACAAAGCTAATAAGTTGTAGTGTCTCTCCAAAGTATGTGGTACCCTCCGCAACTCCTTGTTTGGTAACAGAGAGAAAGGATCTGTAACTGTTAGAGTGTAAGCAGTCTTGAATATTAATTGTCACTTCAGGAGGGAATGACACATTTAATAAAACTCTGGGGCTTGATCCTGCATCTGCTGAACTTAATGGAAGTGTTCCCCTCTACTTCAATGGGAGCAGGATTAGGTCATTAGTGATGTCTATGGAAATAGAGGTTAATGAGAAATACAGTTTCTCCACAGTGAAATAAGTTTAACCAGCTCCTCCTATTAATACGCCACAAAATTAAGTGACAGTGGGGAAAAATAGGGCTATTGTCAGACAAAAGCAACAGTTGCTAAGAAGATTCAGGACTGGTATTAAATGAGACTACTCGGTGGCAATAGGGTATAATACACAACACAAGAATTTCTGGTACCCTGGTGTCTCAGAAATCTTAGTGTCACAGAATAGTTGAGAAGCGTTTTAACACAGGAATGGGGGAATTTGTTTTTAACATTTGGGCCCTGATTTTTAGAATTGTTTGTGGGTAATCTCTGAACATGGTTACAGACTAGCAATTACTGTACAGACAAGCCCTAGCCTACTGTAACTGCTGGGCAGGGAAATAGTGCCAGGGGTGGTTGCTCAATTATTTAGGTCCTAGGTTATAAAGGGCTTTATAGACTAGTACTAAGATCTTGAATTATATACTTTGGCATACCAGCCATCAACCAATTCTATAGTTACTTCAAAGCTAAAGAAATACATAAGGGAAGGTTTTACAATGTCTGGACCTGGGGGAAAAAGCTAGAAATATTATGTTTGGATGTCTGTAAGAGGTTATGAAAGAAATCTATTTTATAGAGATGTTTTTACTGTTAAACCTAAACAACAGTCTTAAACTTCTGTACCTGGAGAATAATTCCACTAAATCATAGGGGCTTCTTTGATTTTTCCACCATGCTACAAAAGCACATCCTGAACATGTAAACACACAGTGTAAATTGCTACTTGCTTGTAAAAACAGAATAAACTTCAGAAATAAAGGCCTTTAATCCAACCCATTGGGACTCTCTCTGTCTCAGGAAAGAATCCAAAATGGCAGCTACAGTGTGTCAGGTTTCATGGGTCATGTGTATCGTAATGTTGTATCTTTTGAGACTTGTGAGTTTGCTGAAGTTTTAATGTGGCTATCCAGTGGATGACACTTAACATTTTTTTAATTATCCACCATTCCTATAAAGATAATTACACAGTCAGTACGCATTTTAAAATACAGTTTTGTCATGGGAAGAATGCTGTGCTGTACGCTGTGATTTATACAAGACTGTACTATAGGGTGCCTTACTGTCTCAGGAGGCTGAGTCTGTCTATCTGTTCCTCTTATCTATCCACACACAGCTGTACTTAAGCAACTAAAGTACATCCCTATAAACAACTTGAGATGTTTGCAAAGCTGAAGAGTGAAGCATTCCCAAAGCGTGGGAGTAGGAAATACCTGACCTTTTCTTTGAGTTTAGTAGGCAATTCACAAGCTTCCGATTCCTGTCAGGTTGGGGCATCTCATTTTTCAATTTTAAGGATTTTGCCCTCCATAAGCATTGTGAGCCTTTCCAAATTATGGTATATTCTGTTCTTTCCTAAATATTTATTTTATTTTCCTGCAGCAGCCTGGCATCTTTGCTACTTTTTTCCCAGTTGTTACTATAAATTATTTAATATACTGTACTTTTCCTGAGTGTAAGCAGGAGAGTAGAGGCAGAGGACTGACATGCAACCTTTTACTCCTACTCTTACTAGACACTTTGCTGATCACGTACTGTAACAGTTCTGACCAGGTGTAATTTCATCATCAGTATGTGACAAGATGTTTATGACTTTCCTTCCAGATGTGGACCTTGCCACAGTTATCCAAGCCTTTGTCACCTTGATACCTTCATTAATGTGTTCTGAATGGCACAATATGAGGCTAACATTCTGAGCCTGAAATTAGTGCAGAATATGCCTGCATGATTATTATGTAATGTTTTACACAGAGAGCACTCTGCCCTAGACCCCATAAACTGCAGTGGCATCTGGGTACAGTTTTGGGTGCTGGTTTTGAGCTCTGAAGCTCTAACTGGATTATATGTTGCAGCTGCACTAGTGAGGGTGCTGCTTAGGCAATTAGTCCCTTGCTGTAAAGAGAGTGAGTTGGTGGCAAGGCATTTTCCATGAGGAATGATTCCTAGATTCCAAGGCCAGACAGAATCTGACTTCCTGCATAACTCAGGCCATAGAACTTCCCCAAAATAATTCCTAGAACAAATCTATTAGAAAAACATCCACTCCAGATTTAAAAATTGTCAGTCATGGACAATCCACCGCAACCTTTGGTAAATTGTTCCAATGGTTAACTACTTTCACGGTTAACTGAGCACAGTATTGCAGCAGTGGTCACACCAGTGCCAAATATAGAGGTAAAATAACCTCTCTACTCCTATACAAGATTCCCTTGTTTATGCATCCCTGAATCGCATTAGTTCGTTTGGTCACAGGGTCATGCAGGGAACTCATGTTCAATTGATTATGTACCAGTAGCCCCGCATCTTTTTCAGAGTCAGTGCTTCTGTATCCTTTACATTTAGCTGTATTAAAGTGCATATTATTTGCTTGTGGCCAGTTTACCAAGTGATCCAGATCACTCTGTATTAATGCCTGTCTTCATTATTTGCCACTTCTCTCAGTTTTGTGTTATCTGCAAACTTTATCAGTGATGATCATGTATTTTCTTCCAGATCATTAATAAAAATATTCATTAGCATAAGTCCAAGAACAGATCCCACTGGGATCCCACTAGAAACACACCTGCTTGATGATTCCTCGTTTACAGTTACATTTTGACCCTAACAGTTAGCCACTTTTAAATCCACTTAATGTGCATTAAACTTATGAATTTGTTCCCCCTTTTGGTTTGAAAAAGCCTGAATTTGTTAATCATTGTGACATAGTGCAGGTCTCACCATTTCTCATGGGAATGGGTTGAGAAGTTTGGCATTATTGGAAGAGGAAGTTTATTGTTGTTGAAATTATTTGGGGCAAGTATTTTTCTAGTCTGCGTATTTTGTGTCATTAAATAACATAAAAACACATGGATGAAATGGAATAGAAGTATCAAAGGGAGTGAAATAAATAAAGTCCAATATCACCCACCTTCAATTAAGCCGTTGCCATTTTGCATGTCTGTGAGTTCTTTACTTGTAATATTCCTTTAAAAACAAACAAACAAAAGCAAAAGAAGAAAGGAGGTGGGGAAATAATGCCTTATCTTGTACTGCAAAATGCATGCCTAAGAAAAGTGTCAAGAGATTGTTTAGGGTAGTGTGGAATGCACTTCATCATCATGGTAGTTAAAGATCCCACTGGGATTTGAAACCTACTAACATCCAGTAACTTTAGAGCAGACAGGTGGTATGGAGATGAGGGAAATATAGTTGTAGCCTCAGGCAAATACTCAACTTATGCAGCTGTTTCATGCATTCTGGCAACATGACTCAGTTAAAATCAAATAACACTCTCTTTGCCAATATTTCTTTACCTGCATATGAAACCAGTTGTCCTTCGTTTAACAAAAACATGATAATTCAAAGAGCATTAAAAAAAGTACCGTTTCTCACACAGAATTTATATCTTGCAGCTGTACAGTAATCCAAGTGAACTGGAGTAGAGTTTCACTTTATCAGCCAATCATAACTTTAAACTGTTTTTACAATTCATCTTACAATTTTTAAAGCCAGATTTAAGTCTGTATGTGAAAAATAGTCCACATGATGCATGAAACCATAGATTAGTCAGTATGTATTTAAGGTAGTACTTCAGTAACAACAGAAAAATGACTTTAGAGAATTTACAGATTAAAATATGAATGAGGCATTTGGAACTTGTATCAGTGTTGTCAGTACTGTATCTGAAAATAGTAGCTTAAGAATATACTTAATTTACTTATATAGGGCCAAATTCCTGGCCTTGCATTAAAAGCAGCATGCTCAGTATGTTAGTCTGCTGCAAAACCTGGCTCCCCACCAGCATAACCATTCCTGAGGACAGTTAAGCATCATGTGGAAGAGTGGGTGATGTGTCTGTGATTGGTACCCAGGCAGCTGTCTGGGAGTGGGTGAAGCTCTGCAGATGAGCTTTCTGCTCTGTGGCCATCTGACCCCATACCTTGGTCACTTTTCTCCTAGTGAGAGTCCTACTGCATAGGAATCAAAAGACATGGATGGGTCTCTAAATTTAAAGAAAGAAAAGTAGTAGCCACACAGCCAGTGTAAGGGTGCTAAGTGGGGAGCCATGTCCACCCCCATGATGAAGGCCAGTTTCTTGGATTTTGCTCCATGCTGACAGCTCAATCACATATCTCTGCTAGGAAAGCCATGTCTTGGTCCCTGTGGCCCATTTATCTGTCTGTCTGGCACATCAGGCAAGGAGGAGCCTCCTCACCTCCGCAAGTGAATTTCTGGGAGACAACGTACATGCTCAGTACCCTCTTGACATCATCGTCCATAGCCTAGGTACTACTCTGCCCTGGGCTTGTGTGGGGAGTTGATTAGTCTCAGAAGTATTTCACACCAAAGGAGGCAGGAGAATCTTAGGATTTGTTTAGGCCTTTGAGTCTACAAAACCCTCCTACTCTGTGCAGCTCTGGCAGGCTCCAGGGTGAAGGGGCTCATTGGGCCAGGATTTGAATTATAAGAGGCAGAAAATTATTAGAATTATTTTGGGGTGTTAATAAACTACAAAAAAGTCCAACTTTTTACACCAACAATACTTTTTTGTGCAGCTTCGTTCTGCTCTGCTTTATTAGTCTTTTATTCTTTTAAAGCATGTGCTAAGCTATTTTAATATTTAAAATGGGCTTTTCAAAATTTGTTATTTCTCAAGTAAAAGTGGTAGTTGTAAAGTAAAAGATGCTGGACTGACAGAATTGAAGACTGACAAGATCTCCAATAGATTTAGCATGAGCAGCAGCCTTAGAAGTACAGTCACATATTTCAACAGCAGTGCACATTAAGAGTGACTTAGAAAGGACAACCCTATGAGTGAGAGGGTAAATCAAGCTCCGTTTTTTCTGCTGAACATGATAGAAAATTGATATTAGTTGATACTAATTGATACTAGTTATGATATTTGTCTATTATTCTTTCTCTCATCAAACTGTAAAGCACATTACTTTTCAATATTTTTATTGCCAATCACTTTTTTTACTAGTGCATTCTACTGTGTTTTATAAAAGTTACTTTCTGCAGTAACAGTGTTTTTTGGGAAAAAATCATGAATACTTAAATACTTTAAACAGGTTTTTCAACTTAACAATTCTGTTATAATTATTCATCAAACTAGCCTTGGCTCCATGGTTTTAAAGTTATCAAAGTTTACTGTGTTGTGAAAAATATGTTTTACATTGTTTGGACATGCTTGTCATAAGTTTCTCAGTATATCATTATCCTATAAAACCTCCCACTGGCAAGTCTGCAGGAGAAAAATAGCGTAAACTATAGAAGACTTAATGGCAGCTTCCTGCCAATTTTCATTCTTGAATCAACAGCATTTGTTTTTTGCTTTTGTAAAAATGTGCACAATTTAATATTTCAAATAAATTTGTTAGTTTTATTTATCAGCCCAGTGTAACAGATATCCACATTTCCTACACTTCCCTGTTTTTTCCCCCTTTTGATTGCATGATATCTGTGATTCTGGTCATACCAACACTGAGTGTTTGTGCACGTAATTTATATACCTAAAACCAAACATCACTAAAAAACTGAAAGCTTTTAATATCTTTCTTCTGGACAGTTATGTTTAGTTTTGAGTTGAATTATGTGGTAAGAACAGCGGTATTCGTCTCTTTGCTTTGTTTCTTCACAGTTTTCAAATTCTAGTTATAGTTTGCATGGGCCTATCTATGGTATTTTTCTTCAGGTCTGTGTTAGGAAATATTAGCATCATAATTATTTTTATTTGGCAAGTGAATTTTACATGCAGATTGGATAATTAAGGATAGTGAGACAAATTCTGCTTTTAGTTACTGCTTTGGTTCAACTGTGCCAAAGTCAAAAAAGATAAATGATAGCAGAATGTGTCCCACTGAGTTCAAAGGGTATAAACTGCTTTTCTTTCCTGACCTGGGTCCTATCTAGGTTAACAGGTTTTGTTGCCCTCAAAAAATCTTTGTGGACTAAAGGGCTGAATAATCTTTTCTATATGCAGGAAAACTTAACAGGATTCACAATGGGAAAATCTTATATCTTCCTGGGCCTCTTGTTGGCAGCTTGTCTACTAACTAAAGTAAAAGAGAGAAATGAATGTGACAACTCTGATAAGGAAGACAGATATCCTGGAGAAGTAGATACTGCTCTTTTTTATTTTCGTTTGCTTGCAGTCAGGGTGATTTAATATCATATACTTTAGTTAAATGCTTTTGTACTATTACAACCATATTAAACAATAAACGAATAAACATTGACATGTATCACTGTGAGTTTATACCGGCAAGAGTTACTCTTTTGAAGGGGCTAATCTTATTCCCCCTTCAAGGTGGAGTATTGCATAATGTTACACTATGTTAAGATGTATCTTGAGTCACACTATAGATATTTGTAATGCAGACAGTAGGATGCTAGTTATTCAAACAGATTGTCTAAATTTGTCTGGATAATTGGGAGTTTGTATAATTAGGAGTCATGGTCAGACAGGAAGACAGGTTACCAGTTCATTATATACAGTGAGGAAGTTTGGATAACTAGTTCATAGTGTGAATGTTTAGTTTTTCTGTTAACTAAATCTATTATGTATAGGATGACATATATTTATTTTCTGTGCCTGTATATAAAGCTTCTTTAATATTCCACTATCACTTGCATTTACAGAACAGATGGTTTATTATTAGCCATTGCCTTTGTTCTTGTACAGTGAACTTTAAAAAATAGTAGTACCAACTCCAAAATGATAATCTCTACACAATGTCAATTTGTTGCCATAAGAGGATTGTAGTGCTCTAATTATGGGTAACAATTGTATCTCTTTCTACTTTTTAATCACAATTTTTTAAAAAAGAGTTAAACATGCAAAGATAATAAAAAAGGTACATTAGTGTCCAGAATTCTGTCCCAGTGTAACATTTTGATATATAAAGAACAACAAATAATCAGTAGAAATCACAGTATCCCTACTACCTGATCATCATGTTAGAAGTTCACTGGTCCACATGGTAATAAATATAACAAGTACCAAATCACTACTGAGTTATATCCAGTACAAGACAAAGATGCATCTAGACAAACAGATAAGCAAGAAATCAGACCAAGAAATACATTTCCATCTTCTGTGTCCTATTAATCTGTGTATAAAAAAAATGTGTATTTTGACACTTCCAAGTTTAGCATGCAGAACTGGACTGTCTGTCCCGCTAGGAATTCTGCAGCTTCTATACAGCCTTTACTAATCCTGTCACTTTCTGCAGTGTTATTGCACTGGTTGATTCCACTGGAAGAGGAAGATCCACATCCATGGAGGAGTAGGCAGGATTTGCCCCTTCATCTGAGGTTTAATGGTACAAAAGACATTGCAGAGGCCTTCTATATTTAGGTGAATTGTAGCTATCGTGAATCAGTAAGGAAGGCAAGCAGTCCCTGTGGTTCACTTCTCTCTAAATTACTACCATCCAGCTATGTGTTGTCTTTGTTGTCTGTGATTTTTTCCCCTGTTAGTGTTTGAATGATTGAGATTTTAATTTATGAAATAGTGAAATCTCCCACTGCAGAGATTTTACTTTGTGGAGGAGTTTCCAATGGAATTCTCCTTGCTCAGGGAAAGGAATTTAGGGGTGGAGGTAGATGTGTGCATGCAGAAGTGATTTTGAAGGTCTTATGCGTGTACCAAGAAACTGGAGAAATTAGATATATGGAAATAGAAATTGGTGGTCTTCCAGGCAATATGGGATCTAAAAGTGCTAAATCCTTTAATAAATAAACCTTGGTTCAGACTGGAATGTCTTGGCTTGATCTTAAAGATGATATTATGAGGGACTTATAGCAGTTGACTAGCCTCAAAGATAATTATCTGCACATTCCAGTCTTGTTCTGCCATCAGCAGTGCCTGAGGTCTAAATGAAGCAAATGTTATTTCCACTACAAGTATATTTTATTTAGACTAGCCTCAGACCAAGGATTTTATATAAACTGTGCTCCTCACTGGAAATACATGAAGAAAAAATATTTTAATATCTGCAAAACCTGCTTGTCATTGCACCTTATTTACATGTTGTTAACACACTATCCATAATTTCAGCAATCCTTGGCATTCTTCTAACCAGGCCGTCAAATGGTGGGAAAGTACCTTCAGCTTGTGAGCCAGTATTAATAGTTACTGTTTTCACTGACATTCTGTGGATGACAGTATATGTTTTTACAATTCTCTACTGAACATTTGAGGGTCGGATCCCTCAGAACACCCTCAGAACATGTTAATATAGCTTTGTGGATTTGGCTTGTAATGTGTATCAGATGCTCAGCAAATTTAATTTATAGTAGCATGTAGTATGTATTGGAGCTAATTTGAAGATCGAACAACCCATCTGATACAGTACTTATAAGTATTAACAGTACTGTTAAGTATTAACAGAATCATATTTTAGTATGATTTAGTATTTTAGCCTGGAGATGGGTGGAAAACTTTTTTATTTTTAAAAATTGCTTAGCTGATACATGTGGGTTTTATTTACTTGTAGACAATGCCTATGAATTTTTTAGGCTTCATCATTAGGAATTGTTCTGTCTGTATTTCCTGAAAGGTAGAGAGAGAGAGAGAACTGATGCTTTAAAATAATTAATTAACCATTACTTCATTTAGTATTCCTCGTAATAATAGTAATGATGATGTCCATGGTTGTGTTCATATGGAGATGATATGGGTATTCTGGGTCCAGAACCCATTATTGTGTGATCTAGTTGGAACTTAAGTACATAAAAGGATATTTAAACACATCAGTACCAATTTAAGTATCATTATGTGAGATATGGATGCCCTTTTAAGTTACTCATGTTGAATAAATGTCTATGTATTTTTGTTTGAAACAGACCAAATAATCTCATCTTGTAGATTTGAACATTTTCTATTTATACCCTTCTGCTTCAGTACCTCCTTTAGGGAAAGAAAAGAAAAACTCAAGTGAGTAGTAAAACTTAAATCCTGCTGATTATGGTGATTAAAAATGCCATGATATTTTTGAGCAATTTGAGGTGGTTTTGCCAATGTCCTGACCAAATTCTGCCTTGTTGGATGTATTCTGTCTATCTCAAAAATCCTGTTGTGAATCTATTTTAGGGTTTCATACTGCCACCCATTATCATCAGTATCTGAATACCTTCCATGTAAAATTTACTGTCGTAATAAAGTCTTTAGGGAATTTCATTTTCTCTGGCTTTTATTTCATTTGTCCAGACTGGGACTATATCTATTTCAATTTCCCTTTAAGTTCCAATAATAGAAATTGCTTTTCACATTCAACCCAAAAAGGTTCCATTTCAGTTGTGCATGAGAGATTCATATATATATACTATATATATATATATATATATATATATATATATATATATATAAATGATAGAAAATACATTCTTATTTCATTCTATAGGACTCTCTCGTAAGGGGTTATGATTATTTTGTCATCCTGAAAATATATATTATGTGTGTGTGTATATATATATATATATAATCTGAAATGCAGTAAGGGAAACTTCAGGATGAAAATAATCATAACCCCTTACGAGAGAGTCCTATAGAATGAAATAAGAATGTATTTTCTATCATTTTAGCCCACCCCATAGAATTGTACTGCTTGAATGTAATTCTGTTATGTTTTATAAAGTGACATAAGTGGTTATGGGTTATATTGTTCATGCACCTTATGACCCTCAGTCCTTTAAGAGATGGATTTGTGAGTACTGTATTTCTCCCAGATGGGACAGGTGAAGCATCTGACTGGAGGGACCACATCAGTGTGAAGAATCATGTTGTTAGAGAGTCAGATTACTTCCTGTGAGAAGTCTATAAAAAGAATCTTGAATGGAATCTGATGAAGACCAGGGATTTGAAGAGATCTGGTGTGGATCACTTCATAGCAGTTAGTGGAAAAGCTGTGGCCAGAATGGGACGAGGAGAGCTCCATGTGCATACAGAACTGGGGAAGGAGTCCAGCAACAAGATTAGCAGAAGGCCCTGGAAAAGGTCCATGTCCTTATCTTAGATATAACCATGAAGTGCTGAGGAAGGGCCAGATAGGAGCTGGGGGAGCCAAAAAGCAAGGGTAAAGAGCTAAATATGTTTGCTTTAAATAATCCATAAATCAGACCCTAGAGAGGAGATCTTAATTTGGAATGTCAGCTGTATGGTAAGTGCAGAAGGCAGGGTGCAAAAGGAAGGGAAACTGAGGCTCTGAGAAACCTCAGTGGGATAGATTCATTGTCTGTGTTACATGTGGTGTCAGAGTTGGCATCCCTGGAAGGGAAGAGAGAATGTAGGATATCCTGCGCTTACTATCACAGTGGGCAACAGTAGCTTGAGCAACAGAAGGAGACAGAGGTTATATTACCATAGTGTCTATATGGCCCCATAGTTCGGACACAGGGGTGTGAATTGCATTGCTTACTAGCATACTGAGCTCTAACTGCCCCATGTGGGTGCTGGTGCAAACTAAAAGATACCTAGTTCATGTTAATGTAGTCCTCTTTCAAGATGGATTGTGTTAACACAAAGTAGGAATCTTTTAGTCCATGGCTGCAGGGTCTACGTGGGGAAGTTACAGCATGGTTGGTTGAGATCCTGTTTTCATGAATGTAAACACACTGCTTGTTTACTTTCTAGGTGCCGGATAAAGGGAATGTTGTCTTTGCCTTCTACTTACTCCCTAAAGTTAATTGTTTGTACAGTATTAACTACCTATAACTTGTTTTTCCTTTGTGCTCATCCCTGTTGACTTTACATCTCTGTGATAACTTCGTATGTAAATGGGCATCTATAGTGTTAGCTTACTATACTTAATTTATATCTGACTGAGATGTGAATAAACACCTTTAAATACCTCTTATCTGACAGAAGATGTGTTTCTTCACTTCTTCTAGTGACTCATACTTTGATACAGACTCTGAGAACATATTTTCAGTATATATACATAACTCCATACATAGTAACTGTACATACATTTCACAACAATGTTAATGACCAATGTGACCTCAGCTCTCATTTAAGACCTCGTATGATATTCCTTGGCGAACTAGAATGTACAGACCAGAATCCGGACATTCCCGTAATCCCCTTAGCAGCTGGCATCAAGGGGTACTTGGATCACAATAATTACTTCAAAATTTCCCATGTAAAGGTATTCAGGTACTTTCATGCCATCAAATATTCATGTTCCTCAGTATCTTTAGTCATTACACAAAGTGTGAGCATCTTGTAATTTATTTACAAAAACTACCTGTTTGCAATAACACTTACACAGACAGTATAATGATTCCCTTCTGCTTTTGAAACTATTCTATGAGAGAAGCATTTCTAATTTTAATTACATATCAGGATTATGGATTAAATGCAGCTGGGGAAGTAGCTTTGTGCAGAATAACCGAACAAGTGTGCTAAGAATCAACTTCTGGCAAGAAAACTCCTAATTTGCCTCCTCTCCCTGAAGTTGACCTGGTGGATGAAATAGTAGATGTGTGTATGATTCTAGGCATGCCTTCTCCAAAGATCAACATTTGTACACACTTTAGTCACCTTTTATATGCAGTGCTATTGACATTAACCAGAGAGGCCAGACTGACAGCGCTGTACTTTAACACCACCTAAAGAGTTGCTCTGCTGTACTTGCACAGTTTATCTAAAGAGACGCAACACAAAAATCACATAGCCTAATTGTTTTCAATCTAAAAGAGTTCTCATCCGGATACATTCAGTTACCTTACAGGATACTTATCTGTTTAAATACACATAAATTTGATAGCAAATATAGTTACTATAATATATATTTTAAATAATTTTGGAAATATTAGGGCTGTATAATTTGTGAACATACATACATCAGATTTGATTCTGCTCTCACTTATGCCAGTGTAGATCAGATTTAATACTACTTATAGAATTGGAGTTACATGGTGTCCAACTAGTGTAACTTAGAGCAGGATATGGCCCATTAGCTTTTTCCTATCTCATTACAGCTATCATGAACATGTTCAAATGAGGCTGACTGGAAAAAGGAGAGGAAACACAATAAGATTAAGTAAAGAATTACTTTTCAAATTAATTCAAACTTCAAAGAACATACTTTTTTTAAAAGTGAGAAGTGAAATTATAGGCAAATGCTTTTATGTAAATATAATATGTTGTGCATACATGAGCCCTGATTGAGGAAAGAATCCCTACCAGGACAGCACTGAAGCATATTCTTAAATTGGGGATATAGTGCATGCAGTAGCATTAGAGAATATCAATACACTTTACAAATGTAAGCAAGGATAGTGTTAATACCTATTTTACAAATTTAAAATTGAGGCCTAGAGATGTTAAGATCAAAGCTTTCCAAAGTGTCCACTGATTATTCCTGTCAGAGGTCTCGACCTGTATCCATGGCAGTAAATGGACAGATCTTGTTGACTTTATTGAGTGTTGGGTGGAGCCTCCAGTGAGATAGGGCTTGTTGACATGGTGAAAATTATCAGCATAACTATGGTGGCACAATGGTCCCCATGTGGAGACTTTTATTTCAGCATAAGAATGCCTTTTTCTGGTTGGGCTTATACCATTTTCAAAGTTACATAAGCTCAACCAGAAAAAAGACACTGCTGTATAGGGATAAGAGTGACCACATGAGGAACTATATTGGTATAACTATAGTGTTATAATTGCACTGTTATAGTTATGCAATTAAATTTCCCCTTGTAGACAAGCCCTTAATAGTAGAATAGGAAATACAATCCACCAGATCTCTTGACTTCCAGTCCTGTTCTCTAGCCACTAAACATACTGCCTCAGTAGGTAAATATATGCACATCTTTAATGTAAGTGCATGTGCATTCATTCTAGGCAAAATCATGTCCTCAGTTACCCCTGGGCTGCACAGTGATGGGAATGTAGTTGCATAGGTACAATGACAGCAGGTTTTATCTCACAGTGTTATGTGCAGTCTTGAACATTACATGATGATATTTTAAGATAAGTTTTCTTTTCTATATAGAAAACAAATAATGATATTCTGATTTATAATTATGTATTATTTAAAAATACAGTATATAATCAGGATGAATGTAAATAGATAAAAGTATGTTTGTTTCTGTTATGCTTATTTATGTTCAGTTTTTTAAGCGTTTGACATTTAGAATAACAAAAGGAATCTAAACTCAGATGTGCAGGATGAGAATACCTCTTAATTTGCCATGTATTCCTCAACAGCAGCAAAAAGATTCTTCTCCAAATTATTCCAAGTGTTTGACTGAAACACTGCTTATATTCCTCCAGCCTGAAAAATCGGCATCATCAATGTGAGCAGCCTTTAGCTGGCAGGCTGTAACTATAAATAAATATTTGGGGCTTCATTTTGATATTTAAAACGGTGTTAAAATTAAGTTTTACACTAATGTAACTTTTACTGATTACTGTTCTTGTTTTTTCCTGGTGTCCACATGATCAGAATCAGGCCATTGTCTAGTTTACCAAATGTCACAGCAGTAATCCACTGCTGTTGTAGTAATTTTTATTTAGGAGCAACTCCATTCTGTGCGCCGAGGATTCTGCCAATCTTCCCCAGGATTTCAGTTTTGCAGGAAGGTCAGAATTTTGGGAGTCTGCACCACAAAGTCCAGCTCCACAATGGCTCACTGCACACTTCCGTCTAGCTGAGACTTGAGAATGGTGAGGTGCCTGAGCTGGTGGATCTGCTACTATATGGGTCCATAGACCAGATATCTCATACAAGATGGGAGGCAGGCTCTGTGTAGAATACTCCAGTCCTGAGATGGCAATTGGACAAACTCTGAGTTGTGTGAGTAGGGTGGAAATGATTTCTGCTGTTATGCAGAATGTCTTTTAGGGGGCAGAGAGCTGGGTGGGGGAGCTAAAGAACACTGTATTTAATTCTAAAGGGGAGAGTAGATGAATACAAACTTTAAGTTCCATTTAAAAGATACACTGTGCCCATTATTGTCTCCTAAACAATGAGCCTGTTTAGAGTGATTTTTTTTTTACTGACTTACTCCAATATTTCCAAAACTATTAATTAAGTTTGGATATTGGGACATAATACATCACTGAATATCCGTATAATTTCTAGGCAAAATCATCACATTCAGTGCAACAGTGGATAATGTATCCAAGAAGCATAGTATTGTGTTTCTGTTTTTTAATTAACTCATGGGGTTAAAAATAAAACTCTCATCTCACAGCTGATCTGTTGTCTATATGAAGTGAACTCAATTCATTCTCCAGAACTGGGCTCAGTCCAGTTTCCAGAACCTTTATGGACAAGTTTCTAGAATTTAATAGAGATTAAATGAATAAGGTTCTGTGGAATTTAGTCTATTATAGAGTTTAATAAATAATTATATCTTCTCTGTTTTGTTAATTATCCTATATAATAATTTTATTTTAAATTCTGAATGTCAGTTAAAAATACCTAAAGGAAGGTCATACTTTTTAAATTAAAGTCTACAGGACTTTTACATAGGGATGGCAGGTGTCGCTGTCAAAAAGACACAACTGGCATATTTGTTGGCAAAACTCAGCTGGGAGGCCAATATATGAATATCAGGGAGACTGAACTACCTCTCATCGTTAGTAGTGGTCCTGGCAGAGCCATGTGGGGAATCTTTGCTGGTACCTGTCTTGTTCCTCTTTTGTAGTTAAATAGGCTTCAGCTTCTTGAGATGTCAGTCTAGTACATGTCATAAGCACTAAAAATACTTTTTTAAAAAGCCCACTTTACTCAATATGAAGCAATAATTATAAGGTTGAAATAATGGACTCATTTTTTTCAGCACTTGCTGTCAGTAGTATGACATCCCTTTGACAATTATTACTGTCTTCTTATTGAAAAATTAACTAACCAAATGGGGTGGCATTTTAAATGCTGTTGCTAATTTACATTTAAAAGTACATTTAAATTATACAGTACACATTTACTAAAAATGTGTATAATACCTTGCTGGTTGACATCTCTGGGGTGTAATTTCCTAGTCCCTTACATTGGTCATGCCATGATCAAATGACCCAAAATGAACATTAAATACCCTCCTGGAATCTAAGTAGCTTACTTCTAATTTTTGTTGTTGTTGTTAAATCATTCAAATAGTTTGCTCCAGAGCCTATGTATTACATTTTTAGAGGCTGATCATCCACTTCTCCTTTCCCCTTTTCCAGATGTCAAGGGGACTGTTTGTGTATGGATCATAGCCGTCCATGCAGAAAGGGGCAAGGTTAGCCACAGCATCACACTCACCTTCCCAAAACTTTGGGAATGATTCCCCTTCGTTTGGGAACCTTTGAAACAGAAGGTGGCAGGACCCAGAAGGGCTGTGGATGAGGGGCAGGCGGTCCTCTGTTGGGTCGAAAAAAGATAAAGGATAACGCAGTGTCCCCTTGTTTGCCCTGTAGAGTTTAGGGCTGGGTCTGTATTATCTTTTCTGCATCTGCTCCCTGTGGTAGGGAACCCACATTTAAGTGAGATTGTGGGGACAGCTGTGGCCAGGGGGAATTCCCATCGGGATGCACTTTTAGAGCCTTTGTGTGCGAAGAGCACTGGCCTCCCACTGCTCCCCCATCAGTGTGATGTGGTGTGGGCCCTGCTCTACAAAAGGACAAACTTTGCCTTCCCAACCCAAAGACACAACAATTTGGTAGTTGCTACATGACGAGAATCTTATGGAATCTTTCTCTTTGGCTAGTCCCTGGTCTTTACACTGGAAGGGGCTGTCTAGTTCCTGTTAATTCCATATTCACAGAATTGCAGATTGCTGAAGTCTACATAGAGTGTAGTTTGAACTCAGAAGAGTGAGAATTGCTCCCAGTTGATGTGGAGAAAGATAACTTTCCAAGAAAATTTCTAAGCCAGTTGATTCTCAGTTGAACAAATAGAACATCTTGTTTTTTTAGCTTTCTTGATTACCTCTTTTCACTAATTCTAACATTGTTGTATTTAGATTAAAATGGTAAATAAGATAATTGTACGTAAGCATAGTGGGATATATCAACATGTATTTTAGCATTTAAAATTCATAAATGGTCTGAATATACTAACAAAATATTACATTTTAAATGAGTAGGATCATTGTGCATACCGGTATGTGAAAAAAATCCATAAGGGTAAACCAAAACTCTTGTATTTATCAGTAATGTTGCTGTTAAAATGAAGTGCCAACCCTTTTAAGGTAATATTACTAATAATATTAGTCCTGATTGTTGGAAGATTGCCAGCTCTTCGTCATCTTGCAGAAATATGTCATACTTGAACTGTAAAAAAAAAAAAAAAAATCCCCAAACAAACTAAAAACTATGCGATTAACCCCTTTCCCCCTCCTTTTTCCTACTAACTGGAACTATATTATGTTAGCATGAGTTGCGTTGAGCCGAATCCAATCTGGAATTAAGAATGCCCAAGGGCATTTTTAACAAACTGTCATTCATTTGAACTCTAACCCTGTTTAGTTAACAGATTCTGGTTACTCAGATGTATATTTTTTGCACATTCACTTCTCTTTCTTTTCATATTTTGGTTTGAAACTGTATTAATTGGACTTGGAGGGAAAGAGGTTTGTTTAAAACATATTTAAAACGAAGAATGAGAGTTACATGTATAGTAGCTTGGTTTGTTGTTTCTCTGCCATCCAAAAATGATGAACTTCAGTTCAGACATTGAGGATAAACATATTTAGTCAAAATGAGATCCTCAAAATGCCTTGATTAATCTTTCTGGGTTGAAAAAATTCACAGTTTTTAATAGCTCATTTATTATATTATTATAATAAGGAAACTAGTGAAATTAGACCATTGCCTTCCAGAAATGCAAAAAGGAGCTAGTAATGGATTTGGGACATGCAGGGTTTCATCTTAAAAGGCCGAGCACAGAATTCAATGAGATCCCAAATTAATCCCAGAATAAATTATTCCAATGGATGAGATTAAATCAAATCTTTACTTAGTAATTACAATATCTATCCAGCATCCATGAAGGAGCTTCTGGATGTTACAAATTTCAACCATTTCCAATAGGTGTCACTGTAAGGCAGTAATGCTGAAGAAATGTGGGGTAGAATATATATAAAGGTAGAAAAATCATATAACAGAGGTAACTAGAAGAAGAAGATAATCATTACCTGCCATCAGCAGATAATTAAAATACTTTACAGTACTGCTTGGATTTTGGATGGATTACTGATGAGAAATAGTGACTTTGAGAGAAATTCTTCTGTGATTTTTGTACACAGAATATCCTATCAATGTACATACATGGACTGACAGGAGAATAGACACTTCACTATGGAAAGAAAATGGATCCACTCTAAAGAATGGATTCATAAAGTTAGAAAGTGGTTGAATATGTTCTTCAGTGCAAACTTTCTCTTACACTTTGTAGAAGTGTGTGAAAAATGCATGAAGGCGCTATTTAACCAACATTAAGCTGATTCCTCAGCCCCCTTCTATGGACAATGGAGAAATTGAAGAACTCCTGTGAGGTACAAGATAGTATTAGTGCTGGTCTCACTTCTCCTCCATGGGGACCTGAATAAAGCAATCTGATGTCCACTTCTTTACTTTCTGGGGAGAGGGAAGAAAAAAATTCCTAATGCTCCCTTCCTTCCTCACAGCAGGGATTGGAAAAACTAGGAAAGGGGATATTTGGCAAAATTCAGAAAGCTGAGATTCAGCCTTAAAACCAAATGCTAAATATTGGGGTTTGTGCACAACTCTAAATTAAATGGTGATAGATTAGTTCTCTTCCATATCATCATTTTTTAATCATTTAACCCCGACATCAGGGCTGTGAATAGGTTCTGTTGTTAGGGTATGGGCTTTACAGTTGATCTTTCTCCCTTTCTAGAACTTTAAATGTGTAGCTTACAGCACTGCCTATACTTAAGACTGTCTGACATTTTGCATTATAATATAATGTGTGTGTCTATATAATATATATATACGGGCAGTGACCTTGACAATGATTTTAGCAATCACACACATATGCATTTTCTAACTATTTGAAAATCAGTTCCTGCTATACCAGCCTGCCAATTTTTTTCTGTAGATCTTGGTGCAGATCTTCTCTCTTGAATGTATTTTCCCATAGTATAACTTTTCTAGGAAATAGTCACTGTGGCAGGGCAGTAATAACCATTTTCAAAAACATGCCTTCTTAGGTACTGAAAGTACCAGGCATATTCTAATATTCCATCAATCTCAATGGAATGTCAATAGAGAATGGTCACACAGTCGGTGTGGTAAAGGGGTTAAGTAATAGATAAGTTTTCAAATAATGTTTGAATCTGATTACTATTCCTTGATTCATATAATAGTGTTCATTCTGCTTCACAAAGCTATTATGTGGGAGGCAAGCAACACAATATTTGCTCAAATTGGAAAAAAATGTATGTGGTTTATATATGCTTATTGCATGGTAGTAGGATTTAGATAACAGAGGCAAGCAACAATTAAAAATGAACTTGGGGAAAACATCTTATTTTCTCTGTAGACAGGCTGATTATATGACCACAGCTGAATTCTGTCAGACTTCTCCTGTACACCAGAAAAAGCAAACATTTTTGCTTGACTTCCATAGCATCAACAACATGGTGGCACAGAAGAAAAGCAGTCAGATTGGATACATTCCAGTTGGCTCTATCCCCTATTGCTTTCTGGTTGGTCAGATGTAATGCATCTAATATTTTCCTCCACTGTTGGTTAATTTATAGAATTTTAATTTTTTGGAGAGGGAAGTGGGTGAGTAAGAAAACAAAACAGGAAATGTCACAATTTCTTTAAAAATATAGAAATCACTGGATCTTAGGCAAATACTTTACCACATCACCTATTGTTTACATAAAACTCATTAAAAAGTACAAAAGTTCACATTATATCCTGAAGTAGTACATAGTCTGTAATTTGTGATGTCATGATTACTATAGTGGCTACTCTATTTTTAGCAGATTACAAGTAGGGAGAAAGAAAGGAGCAACAAAAAATCTGTAGGTGACCAATCTTACTTCTCCAGTCTTTTATGACTCATGTGTTTAGAGGGGTGCATATAGCAAATACAAAATGTTTTTACTCTGACAAAAAAATTCAGAGAGAAAACTCCAAGTTAGGACCATTGCCTGTATGTACTGGGAGACTGATTCTCTGCTCAAACAACGGGCAAAATTGGGACCTGTGGATGACGTCTAGTCTGATTGGCCTGTAGTCTCCAGTCTTGTCTCATTCGTCTGAGCTTCTGTGCCAAGGGCAAGGGGAAGCCACACTGGAGTTAATGTGCTGTTTGGCAGTGACCATGTAGTGACCTTCTACCCTGTCATATAGACTTAACAGTTCTATTAATGTAATGATCCACCCACAAGACAGTCCTGCTGCTGCCAGGTAGTTGCAATATATATTTTCCTTTCTGCAGAGGTTGAGTTTTATTCTTTAAATAATATTATTTCACTTTTATAACACAACCTACACTTTTTTCTAAATTGCTATTTTCTTATGGTAAAGTAGAGGTTTTTTGAATCCCTGCAGTAAGCAATTTCCCATGAATGCATTTCGTATTTATTGGTAAATGTTCCCCAAAAATTGCTAAGACAGAGCTGAGGTTCAGAATATACTTCATGAATTAAAAATAGATGTTCAGGTGTAAGAACCTTAGTTCTTTCCCTGTGCCATATGCTCCATACTCTCCTCAGAGATTCTCACCAATTGTCATATAAAATAGAAGTCTGAAAGGAGCTGTTTTTGGTGAAAGTTGTGTGTGGTGTCAAGATCAGTTTATAATGGAAATGCTGTTAGAGCCTGAACTATAGAGTTACTGCCACAGGTCCATAATGAGTTCCATAGACTAAGTGGTGCAGGAAGTATTTGTGACAATGGCACAGGTTGAAGGGCTCTTGGTAATGTACATTAGCTCAATGGTTTATATAAATGTTATTGGTGACTAGATGGATTCTTGGAAACTTGATCATTTGCTGATGTTTTAAGAACTGATTTTTTTAACCAGTAAAAAGTAGGAATGGATTTGAACAATGCTTCCACTTATATTCAGCCCTTCTATGATTTTTCTGTGTTTATAAAATGATTATTTGCCATGAAGAATATGGAACTTAAAAAAAATATATGCTTTTTAGTTAGAAGAATTGATGAATGCACTGGAAAAGACCAGACAAGAATTGGATGCTACCAAAGCCCGTCTTGCCTCAACACAGCAGTCTCTAGCTGAGAAAGAAGCACATCTGGCCAACCTAAGAATAGAGAGGAGAAAACAGCTTGAAGAAATTTTAGAAATGAAGTAAGTACACTTACTCCTCTTCATGCTAGATGCACTCAAAAAAGTATTTTTCCATTGCAATTTTGTTTTTTTCTGCTATATATGTACTGTGTTCATATTTAAACAGTCTGAAACTGAGGACCTCTAAAATGTGTGTGGGTTAGGTTCCCTCAAAAATGAAGAAATATAATAAAATATCTTTGGATTATGAAGGTAGTGTTTATTGGTAAGTCAACAACACACACAGGTAGAATACTTGATAAAGTGTTCTAACTTCCATTTGCCTTGTAGTATTAGATACTAATAGAGTAGCAGCACAGTTTCACTTAATTTGAAAGCTTCTGAAATAGTTTTAAAATTAATCTGTCTCCATTCATTATGGAAATTTAAAACATTGATAATGTTCTGCTTTATTCTGATGTGAAAAGGGTTCATTTGTGGCACAAAAATTTGTCCACTGAACTGCATTAAAACTGGGATATGGTCACATCTTTCACTAAGAATCCTGAGAAAAGCTCCATGTTGGATTTCCTGTTAGAATGTCAAATGAGAGGGAAAGAGAAGGTCAATTTTATATAAATGTAAATCTTACTAAGTTGAATTGATAAAAAAAAAATCAGCATGTAATACTATCTCTATATATAGGTTTAAGAAACCAAAAATGGTACAGAGGCCTATAATTTAACTTCCTCCCCACAATAAAGGAAAATGTGTGTAATTATAATGCATTAAGGCTGTGACAATCTCTTTGAAATTGGTGGCCTGCTAGAGAAGAATGACCTTGTTATGACTTGGCCAGTCTGGTAAGTGAACATTACACACAGGAAATTCAAAGAACATGAAATGTATTGTAAAATTACAAATGCAATATAAAAAAGGCCATTTCTAACTTTCAGCTTTTATCAGTTTTCTTGCTGTACAGAACAGCTGTCCATATAGTTATAAAAAAGGTAAGTCCATCTGACAAAGAAATTATTTAATATTGTTGCTCTAAATACACTATACAATGCATATACATTTATATATATGGTATAATTCTGCAAATGTCAAACTGAACAAGGGATATCGTATAATAAGTAGGTTGATTATAAATATCTAGGTGAAATCATGGCCCTAATGAAGTCAATGGGAGTTTTCACTTCTGGTCTATATTGAGAAGTGGAAATGTAGATGGTACATGATGATACTACTGTTTAGTGAGCAAACAGGGAAACAAATGCAATAATAAGAAGCTTTTATTTACTTCGCTGTTTTTTGTAGCTTTATTTCATATAGGTAGATGCTAGTCAACTGCTGATTCAGCTGCAATGAATCAGATGCTTAGTGCCAAAACAATTTCTAATGTTCATCTGTCTTGACTGTATAATGCTGTAGTCAATTGCATTAAGTAAGTGATAGAGTCCTGCCTTAAAGGAAAGTATGCCTTTTTGTCATGACTGATCACAATTATTAGTTGTTGGGTAAAATAAAAAAAGATTGTAAGGCTTGTTCTGACTGTTGATGTGGAATGTTTGGGTGGCTGTACAGACACTCCTGGGTATTGGAGACACATGTTTGGAATGCATCTTTTGGTTGAGATCCCTAGTTGGTAAAGCCTACGTAGAGCTTGAATGCACTTTAGGCAGAAATGGGTTTACCTAGCTTTATGGATAAAGGATCTAATAGATGGTGGAAGATTCCGTTGTCCTACCCCAGAGTTAGAAAGATGTCAAAGGCTAGGATGGAATATAGGAGAGCCACTAATATTGTGATGACAATATCTCATATCACAAATTCCTAATTAAGGAAGTAAGTATTTGTGATTGATAGGATATTTTACTTGTCCTGTCTTTACGTAGTTGTCAGTGTTCGTTCTTTAAATTTTGATAATTACTTTTAACAGCCAGCTTTATTGTTTTTTACTTTGTTTCCTGTAGTGTATTGGTTTATAATTTTTCTAGGCTAGTAAATGCATGTAGGTATCTTTGTTCTAACCTTAACTGGTGTGTCTGTGTTTAAGAAAAGCCCCTTTTTACATACAGTTTTTTTAATCTATTTTTATACCTACAATATGAACCTGAATTTGTCTTAAAAATAAATCCTCCAGATTAAAAACAAACCAACCAACTAACCCAAAATCCCTAAATCCAGAAAGTTTACTTATACACAAATACAGGATACCTCATAGGCAGCAGAGGGTTTCCTAATCGTCATCCTTGCAGTTTGGCCTCCTGCAGGCCAGTGCGGTTAAGTGAAAATCCCAGTTTCAATACTTCATTATTCCAGTTTTAAGCAGGTATAACTCCATCAATTTTTAAAAACTCCAGAGAGTGGTTTGGAGCTTAAACCTTTGCCTTTTGTAAAGTCTCTTCCCTCTAGACGTGTGGGACCTCCCTGGATCCTATCGCAGAGATCCAGTCCTATTGAAATTAATATGAATTTTGCTAATGATTTAGGTGGGAATAGGATTGGACCTACTTTCCTTGGTAAATAAAACAGATGTTAATGTATTATTGTTTTACAGTATACCATAAAATACTGCTGTGTGAGATGTGATATAAGACTGAGTTAATGTTTGGGAAAATCCTTAAGTGGTTTTGGTCCTACTCTGAAATGTATCTCTGGTTATCTGTGCATTAATATTACTAGTCAGTTTGAATGGGATTATCTGATGATAGAATCTTAATGTAGTAGCGCTGCACAGGCGTATCTGTGATTTGGTCAGCATAACCTCTATCACTCATGATGTAGTGTGTGATGAAAAGAATTTATCATGACTATCAGAATCCAGAATGAGGCACATATTAATATGAAACTTCACAATGCCATTTTTACAAAGGCACTTTTAAGTGGAGATCTGCACTTCAGCATCTTAATTTTATTACTTTTTAAGTGCTTGTTACCACATTGCATTAGAGCTACTTTAAAAAAAAGTTATTGTAACTTTGGCTTAATAAAAAGTTCAGAATTTTTTTAAAAAAATTATACATTTAAAAAATCATGCTTTGAGCTCTATGGATGAAAAGAGCTATATTAGTGCTAAATATTGTTTCTGAACATATAAGATGTATATTTTATAATGTGAATGTACATCTTAATTATATATATATATATATATATATCAATCAAAGAAAATATTTTGGTTTAATAAAATCTGCAGTACCTTAATATACTTACTAAATAATCTAATAAGAATAATTTACGAACGTATCAAAGTAGTTTGATTTTATATACTTGCTTACTGAAACAGGAACATAATAAAAGAGCAATTCCAAAGCTGCATGGTATTTAATTATTTTTATTAATATGCATTATGTTCTAATAACCAAACTATAAGTCAAATTAGATCTATATGGGGGATGACAGAATATTGACAGTTTGGCATAGTAGTAGTACATCAGTATAGTGTTTATCTGCTTTTTCTCTGATAATGTCTTAATTTAATTAGCAAGCCCAGACTATAGCTCCATAACTGATATTTACCATTTTATTATTTAATTCTGAGTAGATACAATTTGTGACTGCTGGCTTATAGTCAAATAGGCATGACTTGTATATTTAAGAACTTTCATGATGATTTCCTATGCTTATATTATGTTTAAGTTCCAAACATAGCTCTCCATTCTAAACCCATCTGGCTGATATTGCCAAGATCCATCTTAATTTACTGGGTATAATCAGTTGTCAGTTTTAGATAAGTTCTGCAGTTGTCTCCATATACACTAAGTTATTTAAAGACGTTTAGAATAAAACCAGGTAGCAACTTAATCTAGTGCATTATCTAGTTGGGTTTTTTGATCTGGGCTCTGAGAGAGAGCACCACTCATTAGATAAGTACCCTTCAAAGATGAGGCAGTTGAATGGAATGAGATAAAGATCTCCTTATGTTCTTTGCTTGATGTTAACATGTGAAAAGATCAGAATTATTTTTTAAGAATTCCACAATATTAAAGTTTGGAGCAAGATTTACATGTTATTGACAATAAAGAGTTATATAATTTCTGGAGAAAATATTTTTGTTATGGTGCATATTATTTTCTCAGTGTACACACATAATTCACACTGGCATTAATGGGAGTAATGCATGTATGTTAACAGCAGAAAATACCGTATGTTCAAATCCTTCATTTGGCCTGTTTGGTCCTAATGCTTTCTGCATGGTTTATAACCAGTGCCTTCTAAGCATAATAAAATCACTGAGCTAATTATTATGTAAACTACACTGTATTTTTCAAGTTTCTGTATTGCATAATGTCAATAACTTAATATAGATTTCAGAAATTGTTTACTATCTCTTAAAATGCTTCAATTGTCTTAAAAGTAGACTCTATTTAAAAATACATACTAAGGCTGTTATTCTTTCCTTATACTTAATGTACTTAAGTGTATACTTAATGTAGTGGAAAACGCAAAATCTTGTGGAAACTCAATAAGCCTTTACTTGAAAAGTTTCCTTCATCATCATAAATTTCAAGGCCAGAAGGGACCATTGTGACAATCGAATCTAACCTCCTCTATAGCACAGGCCATAGAACTTCCCAACAAATAATTCCTAGAACCAATGTTTTAGAAAAACATCCAATCATGATTTAAAAATTGTCAGTGATGGAGAACCCACTATGACCCTTAGTATGTTGGTCCAGTGGTTAATTACTCTCCCTGTTGAAACTTTATACCTTATTTCCATTCTGAATTTGTCTCGCTTCAACTTCCAGCCATTGGATCACATTATATCTTTCTCTCCTAGATTGAAGAGTCCATTATTTTATTCCCCAAGTAGGTACTTATAGACAGTAACAAGTCACCCTTAACCTTTTCTGCGTTAGCTAAATAGATTGAGCTGCTGAAGACTATCACTATAAGGCATGTTTTCTAATTCTTTAATCATTCTCATGCTCTTCTCTGAACTCTCTCTAATGTATCAACATCCTTCTTAAACCAGAACGGAACACATTATTCCAGTAGCAGTCTCACCAGTGCAAAACACAGAAGTAAAATAACCAGTCTACTCCAATTCACATTGACCCTTTTGGCCATAGCATCTTATTGGGAGCTCATGTTCAATTGATTATCCACCATGACTCCCAAATCTTTTTCAAAGTCAGTTTCCCACAATAAAGTACCTGATTATGTACGAATGGCCTACATCTTTTATTCCTTGATGTATACATTTACATTTATCCATATTAAAATACACAGTGTTTTCTTTCGCTCTGCTTACCAACTCATCCAGATTCCTCTGTATCAGTAACCTGTCCTCTTCATTATTTACCACTCCCCCAATTTTTGTGTCATTTGCAAATTTTATCAGTGATAATTTGATGTTTCTTCCAGGTCTTTAATAAAATGTTAAATAATGGAAAGACAAGAACCGATCCCTGGGAGACCCCATAAAAATAAATATGTTCTATGATGATTCCCATTTTACTATTACACTTTGAGACTATCAGTTTGCCAGCTTTTAATCCATTTAATGTGTGGCATGTTCATTTTATATCTTCCTAATTTTTAATCATAATGTCATGCAGTACCAAGTCATGTGCCTTACAGAAATCTAAACATATTACCTCAGCACTATTACCTTTATCAACCAAACTTTTAATCACATCAGAAAAAATCAAGTTTGACAGTCTCTATTTTCCATAAAACCTTGTTGATTGGCATTAATTATATTACCTTCCTTTAATTCTTTATTAATCAAGTCCTGTATCAGTCACTCCATTATCCTGAAACAATAGATGAGGGGAAGGAGGAATTTCTCCTCTGTGGTGTGGGCAATGGGTTCAGCCTTTCAATCTTTCGGATGACCCAATATTTGCCAAGAAGTTTTTCAGCTCACAGGACATCTATAATGGCCTAGATTTCCTTTTGCATGGCAGCATAGTTTCCTCAGAAGCAGTACTTCCATACAGTCTCTGATGGAGGTTCCTGCCAAACTCTTTTCATAGGCCCACAGGGACCAAAAATATATTTCACTTAATTGCAAATAGCTCATATTTTATATATTGGACTTATATGGAATCCCATTTAGTTTTAATATATTAATTAATAGGAAAAGGGCTCATTTGTATATAATAATTCACATATGCAGCATATGAAAACTGCTGTGCTATCTCTGCATATGAAACCAATATACTTTTCTCATGTGGAGCAGGTTTCAATGTATGGATGGGGTCACTATTATCTTCCTAACAGTGTCAGTATTATCTTAAACAGAGGAAGATACAATCTGTGCCTCGAAGAGCTCACAGTCTTTAAAGACAAAGACAGATGAAGAGTGGGGGAATGGATATATCACACAAAGAAAGATGACAGAGTAGGGGGAGAGAGAAAAATCTGAGGCTGCTGTGTACTGCATTAGAACTGAACACTCTTTTCTCACAACCAATCAGTGATTGAGCTGATCTGCAAAGCAAAGAAGAGGCAGCTGCAATTGCCTCTAGAAGCTAGTCTCAGGCAGGAGGCTGGTCTCTGAAGTTGCTTCTCTCTCTCTTGCCTCCTCTTCAAAGGGAAAGGATTTTTGTTTTTGTTTGTTTTTTGGTGGGCGGAGACCTTGGATGGATTCAGGAGCTAGGGGGACATGACTTCATCTGCGTAATTTGGTGATAGAAGGAAGTGTTTCTAGTGCCTTATTGATGGCAAAGAGATAGGAGGGAAGAAGGCAGCATATACTCATAGGGACCTCTTTGAGGGAGTGTATTGGGGAAGGACTCTCAGTATGTGAAATTTTCTGTCCCTCCTTATCTCTGCTGGCTGAAAGTCACTGTGTGTAGTCACTAAGTCATTTAGTTTCCCATTTTGTTTATGTGGGTCATTTACACAGGAACAGGGGAAAGAAAAGCACTTCAACAAAATAGGAAAGATTGGCAGGGTGACCTAGGGGTTGATCTAGTCTCTGAAAGGACTTTTAACTTTCTTTTTAAAACTGACAAAATTTAAACTAATGGCATCCTGTTACTATCAATGTTTCTGTGAAGTGGTGCTGCCTCTTTCATTTGTTATAGTTTACAACACTGTTCTTGTTGAAGAGGGAAAACAAATAAGTGGATAATCCAGTCCCTTACCCACATCTCTGTCTGCAAACAGAGATACCCCTGGTACCTGGAGTTTATCACAAACTAAGGGGGAAGATGTTTGTGGGTGTTCCTGTAAAAATATTGGCATATCACTGGATTAGTTTCAAGACAACTGTTCTAACAACCAGCGCCTTGAAGATAATTCCAGAATGAATATATAGAACTGGATGTATGATATTATGTGATCCCTGTACTGTTTGGATAAACTCCAAATGTACATAAAAATACCAGGCTCAGATTTTTCTAGTCTTTCTTTGAGTTACTGTTCTGAAAATAGGATGCATATTAACATTTTCTCTAAATAGTTTACTTAGTCCTAACACAAAGCACTATAAATGTCAATCCATATATTGGGAAAGATAGCTTTAATAGTTTCTCTGTGATGTGAATTGTTTAAGCAGTCATCAGTTGTTGATTTGAATATGCAGTAGATACTTTGCTAATATATAAATAGTTGCGGAGAAAAAGTGTTTTCACAAAGTAGTTCGGCATTTTACATTATTTTGTTTGAGCTATAATTGTATATTCTATAATGATGTTCAGTAAATAGGCAACAAATTGATTGTCTCTAAAAATATATCTTTGGAAAAGTGGAATAGTAGGCTACTTTTGCTAGTCTGTGGACTGTTTCCATTTAATTGTTGGATTCATGCTGAGACTATAGAGAGTCATATCCCAAGTTAAATACAAACAAAACAGCAGGATGTTGATACAACTGTGACTTCCATAGGAAGTAGTTAGAATGGTAATGTGGTCTCCTTGTAAGGTGGGTGGAAACTCCTATGACAGCTTTTTGCCCCACAGACCTGTAGCTCAGCATGCCTTGACTAACTTTTTGACACCACCTTGCAAACACCATAAAGATTAGAGGAACCCAAATGAAAGCTTTGTTCTCTGGAACAGAAGCTTGCTTGACCAAAATGAAGAGATGTTTAAAAAAGAAAAACACTAAAGGGGCACAGGGCAATAAAATGCTTCTCTCTGTGAGAACAGTGTGAGTGAACTATTTACTTGGCAAACCACTTCAGTCATTTAAAGACACATGACTATCACCATGTGTCTGTTTAGATGAGAGCCCAGTAATAGTGCTTTTCAGGCTGAAATACTATGGTTTCTCGAAGGCTTTATTTGACAAAATCTGTGATATTTGACTATTCATTCCCACCAGAAAGAAAGTGTATCATTTCCTCCTTTCATTTGTTTTTCAGTTTATACTCATAATTTGCTTTGATAACTTGACAGAACCTCACATTGGAATGTAATTAGGTCAATTCAAACAATCTTCAGAGTATTGAAAAAAAAGGGGCAATAGTGTGTCCCCAGTCTTTGCCTGAATATTTCCAGGGCAGAGAAGGTGCAAGGAACCTTCGTCATGTCTTGTATTCCCTTTCCAGCAGCTGAGCACAATAGCAGCCCTTGAACTTAGGAAGTGCTTGGAATGTACAGCCCAAAAATACAGTCTTCCTTTGCACTAGGGAATGGCTGAAGTGCTCTTTTGGCCTTCAGTCAACAAACCAAATGACAATGCTTCAACTGCATACAGTATGCAATTGGAAAGGATAGATTCTAATCCATTTGACCTACAGGGAATTCAACCAGTCATAACCAACTAGAAAAAAGAAGTAAGGTTGCAGCTCCTGAATCTGGACAATTCATAACTGGAGGAGTGGCCAAATATGTCAGTCATCTAAATATGAAATATACAGGCTTGGCTTCTAGGGGAAAAGATCCTCCTTCAAACAGATGCTGGAGAGAGAGGTTTTTTCTTACTGTTCTGTATTGCTCATCATTTTCACATTGTAAGATGCTGTATTACAGGACTGTAGTTGTGGCAAAATTAAACTTATCTTGGTTTACATCATCATCTTACTTGCATGGGGTGTGTTACTTGGGAAACAGCATGTTTTAACTTGCAAGGTTCCTGAGGTATCATCCCTTCCAGCTGGAGATTGTTTTTTTTCCCTCCACTGTGGATATGACCCTCCAATTTTGAGACAGATCAATGACCCATGTG
Organism: Emydura macquarii macquarii; assembly: GCF_026122565.2. Lineage (NCBI taxonomy): Eukaryota > Metazoa > Chordata > Testudines > Chelidae > Emydura > Emydura macquarii. The sequence continues at coordinate 10,900,850 of NW_027131105.1, read as the reverse complement.
CATTTTTGAGTCATCTGCAAGGCAGAAAGGAATGTGTATGTGGAAGGGCTGCCCCTGTATGTTATTTTCTGGGTTACTACCCTCTTGCAGCATATTATTGTTAGAGATCATGTTGCCATTGGTTCTCTAGCCATTCTTATACCCCGCCTCACTCAGTCCAGGGGAATAGGAAATGAGGATCTTGATAATGAAGAGGTTTCATGCTTAAGTGATCATTTCTATTGGAAATTCCACAAGAATTGTTATGGATTTAAGGGTAAGGGTTGCAGCTTGTCTCATGTTTATTCTGAAAAGGGAACAAATCACCCCGAACCTCAGAAATCTTCAGTGGGCTTTTTTTTGTTACAGACTCCAATATAAAATCTACCTCCTACTCTTCCAGGGCTTCCAAAGACATTTCCTTTGTCTCTTTGACCTTCATTTTTAAATCAGGTTTTCTATGCCTTCTCCCACACTACTCTCCACAGACTGGAACAGGCTGACTGCACCTAGTTAATAACTTGATGATTTTTCAGATCTCTTTTCAAAAATTTGTTACATGAAGTCAACTAATGTACTCTGGAAAGGTTAAAGACCATAACTCCCAATACCCTTTTGCTTGTATCATTGATCTACAGGGAATAAGAGAGTCTGTGTGATGATATAAGTAGCAAAATGATAGTTTTAAAGTACTGATTGCAAGAGTGAGGACTGAGACAAGTGCTCTCCCTAGGGACTAGAATACTTAGAGGATGGGCAAAACTCATGAAGTTTTAGGTTTTAAGAACTGCATAAACTACTTCAAGTTTATAGATACTGAGTTTGCAAACCTTTCTCTTGTAATTTGAAACCATTATATTTTCAAGAATAATTAAGTTCTTAAAACAATCTTATAACCCAAAAGGAAGCCTATTTTATGCATTTTCATTCTCTTTGAGTTTATTCTTTTAACTCCTTTTCCACCCCATGTTTCTTCCGCTGTCTCACTGCTCCATTTCTGATAGACTCCCATGAGTGACATGCAAACCCAGGAGCTTTTATGTTGAATTTGCAAATTTGCATTATTTGAGTGGGTTTGAATTTGGCAAATTAGCCCATGGCATACCTCAGATTTGCAGTATTCCAAGGTTCCCAAATTCACTCCTGAAGAACTGGGGAAGGCTGTAGAAGTGGAACAACAGTGAGAAGGAATGGAACTTAGGGATATAGAGGCAGGAAGAGAATGGAGAGGGTGTTACATTAGCTGACTGCAGGAAAGATATGACACTAATTGGCTAGTATTGTGGGCAGTGGTGCAGAATCGGAAAGAACCAGAGTTGCCTAAAAATCTCTCCCCCTGTTTTCCTGGGTAGTTGTGGGTCATATTATAAATAGCCATAAGGAAGATGGAATGATAAACAGCCAAATTCTTATGCAGCCAATACAGTAGGTGAGGGACTAATGCTGCCTTTTTATTATTGAGCTTTGACTAGGTATTTGAAAAACAATTCAGCCAAGACCAATTATCAAATTTTTGCCTAAACTTTGGCAAAATAAATATTCTAAGCCAAATTACAGTGCCAATGTTTCATATGAATAACACTATACATAAATAATTTATGTTATACTATAATTATGAATCAGTAGATGTTGCTAAAAGGTTGTCCTTATAAAAAGAGAAAGGACTTGCAGATCTAAATCATGAAAATTTGGATCTGGATTATATCAAGGGATGCTGATGTTTAGAAGTATTACTTAATTTTCTTTGGAAACATTTTAGGTTAATCTAAAGATAACTAATTTTGGAGTTTGGCTTAGTTTTACCTTGTAAATGAAAATTAAAATGTTATATTGAAAACTGTAATAGCAACTTTTTAATATTTTCCATTGCGTAACCTTAGTTTTAAAATATTAAAATAATTTTTTTTTTAAAATACAAGCAATACAAACATTTTACCCAAAGAATATAATATTTCAGGAAGAAAGCTGTACTCTGCCAGGACTGATCTCAGCCAAACTGTACCTTAGTTTTTAAAATAATCTAAAATATGCTTTCTGAAAGTTTTATCAACTGAGGAAATAGGAATGATCAAAATGATGAAACAGGATGATATTTGTACTGAACTGTAGCCAATAAGAGAATGTGAGGGGTTCCATTTCCAATAACAAGTTCAGAAGAGCAAGTGGCTCCAGAGACAGCAATGGGGGAGTGGGAAACTGAAAGAAAAGCTAAGCTTCTGTTTTCAGGGATACCTTTTTTTTTTTTTTTTTTAACCTGACTGAATTACACACTTGTCTACTGAAACCCTCTTAGCGTAATTCCCATAGGCCTCAGTGACACCTAGGGCAGCACTGATCAACTGCAGGCTCCCATATTGCTAACCTCAGCCAATAAACTGATTATGATTCTAGCAGACGTGTCTGTATTTTAGGCCTTAGAAATAGGGTGGGTAAGTTTTCCCCTTCTTCCAACAAAAATCCTGCATATTTGAGATGCAGAACATGACAATTTAACTATAGGAATTAAGAGCTGATGGCCTCTCCAGCAGGAAGGTTTTGGACTTAGTGAAAATTTGCTTTTTTGAAGTTGGAAAGCCAAGCAAGCTAAAGGGTTCATGCCATATAAACTAAATTGACTGCTTATGAATTAGTATTGGATATACAGAAATATAAAATATACTTAGAAATCTATATTGTACTATATATTGTAAATTTTTATATAAGTTACTGTCAAATAAATGCAGCATATAACCTGATGCTACACAATCTCTAAAGAGTGTGCATGCTAGCGAAAGATTTTAAATAATGTTCTTGACAAGTCAAATGAGATCTGTCAATCACTAAATATTTTTATCTGCCTTAATACTTGCATTTCCTTTACTTAACATATTAGTAAGTAATATTGAAAAAGAGTGTAAGTGTGCAAAGCAACATACCTAGAATATTTCTATATATTTCTCAAGATGAATTAATTTAAACTGCTAACAGAGCAAAAGCAAAATAATTGTCTGTAATATGGTTTGTAATACACAATAGTGGAGTGAGGTGTGAACTATATTAGTGTATGTAGTCACCATGAAAACTACTCCCACACAATTGTGCTAAGACACCTAATTTTTAACTGGTAACACCCCTGCTTTTAGTCCTAGACCATTCTTGAACGGCAGCTGCCAAATTATGATGAAGTGTGTGATGGCTGTTTGTGGTAGGAACTAGGATGAAATCATCCAAATCCTGTTAGTTTATGATTTATGTTGAATTTAGGTCTCTAACGTATGCAAAGTCCATGGACTAGCCCACTGCATCATCTTGACCTTAATGGCACTTGATCTTTACAGGATATTTATGCTACCTTGTTATGGCCCTGATTTTCTGCTTTATGCTACCTGTAGCTCCCTGATCCAGAGCTCCAGCACAAGTTGGGAGGGTTAGCATGTGCACAGTCCTAATTTATGTACTGGTGGCATAGCCACCTCCACCTCTGGAGGTGTATGCCAGTTGAAAGTTTCCCTGAAGAGAGCAAGTACTCCTTTGGTCATTTCTTTAAATTCCTAAGTTGACCAGTGATGTCCAATTTTTGTTTAGGGACCCCAAACCAGGAATGAGCCTCACTCCTTGCTGTGACATCTGAGAAGGAAAACCATAGGTTCCCTCCAGATAGCAGCAAGGGACAACCTTGTAGTGCTCACAGTGGCTGTCTAGGAGAGCAGAGGGTATCCACAGAATCCTGCTTTAATTGTGGAGAGGGAAAAGGAAAAAAAAACCCACCTAGACTACCAGCATTTCTTGGGAGCCTAGTCCAAGACTGTAGAATGGACTCATTCAAAAACTGAAAACAGCCACAAATCTCAACACTATCTGTTTCAAGTGTGGAGTGCACTTCCTCAACCTTGTGTTCACTAATAAAATAAATAAATATACACACAATTTTCTTCCTGTGTAGAGGCAGATAGAGAGAAAAAAAGGAAAGGATTGGTACTCACATCACTTAATGCACTCTTGGATGATGCTTAGGTGCCACTGTGTTGAACATGACATGTGATCCTGAATAGAATAGAAGAGAAGCCAGATGACACAGAAATAGAAAGGCAAAGGACCTTTTCCTCTTTTAGGGAGAGGGGCAGGAAATCTCCCCATCAGAAGGGCTTAGAAGGAAAAAGGGGGCTTAAGGGGAGCTATTTAAATGCTACCCATAATGAGCAATTACTAACCTTGACACTCAGTTTTACGTTCAAGGTTGTAGCATATTTTAATATTACCATGTTCTATTCTTATACAGATAAGCTTTCCCCTTATTAAAAATATGATATTAGTCGTGATCCAGAACCATGCAGAATCACTGTTGAAAGCTGTTGTATTTTGGACCGTTGCTGGTTAATAATCTAGCATTTTATAAGACAATGCTAATTTGTTAATTGATAAATTTATTATGTTCTTTTAAAAGTGTTTTAAATTAACAAGAAAGTGAAAGACTCTTAATGTATTCTAACTTTTTCTTTATTAGAATAAGTATTGTTTTTTCTCAGTGTACATCAGGTTTTGGTTTTGTAAATACATACATACTAAGGGCAATTGTGACTCATTGGCCTAAATTAAAAATCTAAAAAGACTTTTTGTGATTAGAATCCCCCACCTCAAACATGCACACATTTATCCTTGTTGCTTTTGATACTGACCAAACTAGTCCACACAAGCTCCTGAGGAACAAGTTAATGCCCATGGCTTTCTAGTTTCTAGGGCTCATTCTTTTTATCCCTGAACTCGTAGAGCATGCTCCTTTCAATTAACTTCATTTTCTTTCAGTGACTAAGCATAGAGTGCTCATCTTCCAGTCAGGAGGAAAAGTGACTAATCTTTGTGGATTAGTCAAGTGGAGGCAATCATGAAGTTTATCACCTGTTATCCCCTTGTTCTCCAATGCCCCATGGGCAGTTTTATGGGTAGGAAACACATGTAAGCCCACCTGTATCTAAGGTAGGTGTTGTCTTATGTGAAAGCTAAAATGTTTCACCCCCCCACTCTCTCCATGTGGATCATAGAACCAAAGCTAGCCTTGATACTTGCAATACCTAACTTACTTTATCTTTCATGGATAATTTACCTGTGTCATTGTATGCATAATCATGCTTCTCCAGACTAATTACAGGCCAGGCATTAGATTCTACTCAGTTTCACTCTGTTGCCTTGTCCACTCTGGAGAAACACACCTAACCAGATGCTCACCAGCAACTGGGCAGTTTGAGGGAAGATAAATCTCTTCTACATCTCTGGGTGAAACTGTAAGTCTGGTCCTGCCTTGCCTGACCCTGACTTCCACTGGCCTAAGAAAAGACCTGGAAAAGACCCTTATAAACCTTGCTCCCTTGTGTGTCTGCCACCAAGGTATTCTACTAGGCTATGTAACAAAGACAAAACTGGGGATCAGGAGACTTTGTTTCTATTCCTGGCCTTACCACAATCATCCAGTGGGACTTTTGGCAGTCACTTAGCTTTACATTTTTGCATATGTCCACTAATTTTGAGTGGTCAGTTTGAGGCATGATTTTTCATGGTGCTGAGCATGCACGCTTCTGACTGGATCCAATTAGGGTTGTTGGTATTTATCATCACTAAAATTTAGCTCCTTTGTGTTTCAGTTTGACCAACCAGAAATTGCAGTACTCAGAATTAGTGGGTGCCTCTGAAAATTTAGGCCTTAACCTGTGTGTCTCAATTTGTCAGCTGTAGAACTGGGATAATAATATTTCCTAGCTTGTGGGAATATTGATGCTATGTTCATAAAGTCCTATACAAAAGAAATATTTTACTATTATTATTATTATTTTATTATTATTATTATTGCACTTTGATTTAAAAAGTCATTTGATAAAAGGTATTTTTCTCTTACCATTTTATATTTTCCTCAAAGAATTCACATTCACAATATATAGTAAAGATCTGAAAGGTTTAAGATTAAAAAGAAAAGATTCTTGCTTATCAGTATATTTCCCTCCCATTTGACAGACATTTTTTTCTTGCTTTCTTCTTTGTAAAAGGTATACTTGTTGATACAATGTTTTTACAAAGGTAGTTTTGTGTGTTTATATAAATAATTTAAATCCTGATCCTTGAATAAAATTATTCATGTGCTTAAATGTTCACAGACTAAGGACCTTAGTCTGCTCGGGCATCTTGTGACAGTACAAAAATAATGTGGGACCTGGATTTGAGATATGGGGCCAAATTATACTGTATTATGTAGGTATAGATCTATGGTCTTCAGTGAAGTTACTCTGAATTTATATCAGTGTAAGTGGTCCATAAACTTAATTTTTCACACCTAACAGGCTGGGACTGGGAATGCTTCAGAGAAAAGGCACTCAACCATAGGTAAAGCAACCTCATCACATCAGTCTACAGTGACCCCACTTCATAGTCAATGAGCACTGTTGAAGGCTCTGGTGGTAGTTATATCTTGCTCACCTTAGGTTAAGGAGTTAAGGTTAAGCTCTTGAGCTAGAGGGTGGGAGGAGCAGGAGGAAATAAAAGGAAGCCATACTCTGGATATGTCTGCACTAGAACTGAAAAGTATAAATTCTAACTTGAGGAGACATACCCATGATAGCTCTGATTGAGCTAGTGTGCTAAAAATAGACCTGTAGCTGGGAAGGGCTAGCTGCCCCAAGTATGATCCTATCTGAAACTATAAGTATGTGCTCATGGCAGCTAATTCCTCCTGCTGCTTGCTAGCACAATGGGATCCTGGTCCATGACTTAGACTCCTAGGTACTACCCTAACATAAATAAATAAATAAAAATAATAATAATGCTCTGAGCCCTGAGTGGGGGGCTCGAAAGCCTCCCAACAGTCACCAAAAATAGCTCCAATTTATGTAATTTTAAATTATTTAACATTTTTGAGTATTACCATGTTTTTTGAAGTATTTTTCAATTAAAATATTTTTAGTAACTGAACAATCTTATTATGGCTATTCTGAGAGGAAGGTAATATGTGATCTTTTCTTTTAGTCTTCTGTGTGGTCTGTCTGCAAATTGGAAATGAGCTATGTGCATGTTTGTGGAGTTTAGAACAGCAGTTGGTGTTGGAAATACTGTGTAATTCAGTAGCATAAAAGTAGACATAGATTACAATAGCATCCAAAGGATAGAAGCCTATGCAGTGTAGTGGATCTTCATTTGACATCCAGCAACCTTATACCCTCTTAACACAGCAGAAAATACTCTAACATTCATAAGCTTAAAGAAAAAGATTTTTACCTATTAAAAATATTTAAGCTTTCAGTGTGCATGAAAGAAATTTGATTGTTATCCAGTTTTTTCTCTTAAGGATGGATTTTGTCACAGAGCACAGCTAAAATAAAACTGCTGAAACAAAAACACTGCTTCTTTTATGTTCTTGTGGAAAACCAGTCCCTCCTTTCCCCCCAAGACACCTGGTTTCCCTCCCCCCTAAAAAATAAAAAAAAATAAACTAGGGATCCAATCAGACTGAAAAATGCCTACAGTATTTTTACAGTTGTATTAAGAAATACGGTTTATATTTTTGCTCTTTTAGCAAGATCTCCCTTCAACACTTTTATATAGTAATGTTTTGTTTGGTCTAACGTAAGCTTTTGTTAGAATATAGCCTAAAATGAATCTAATTAACAGATGAAGTTAGGAAATCCCTACTGTAATTTGGAAACTAAATGAATAGGGGATATCAATATTTGACAAGCAACTTCCACTTAAGGCTAATGTAACTATTACCTCATTAGAAGTGCAACTTTACACTCCTCACATAAAAACCTTTATTGAATTTAAAATATGTATCTGACAGAGGACCAGCTGAAGTTGAAAATGGCTTTGTGAAATTCATGCCGTCTTTATTGATGCTGACTAGCTTTATAAATGTTTATCTTAATTATGTTTTATTGTGATTAAAAAGATTGCAGATCCTCTGACATTTCAGTAAAGTGAGCTGTTACATTTTTTTTAGGGTGGGGGCAGGGTACAAAGAATAGTCCAGCTCAAGAGAGGAGGCCCCTTGCAGGCCATATGAATCCACTTACATGTAAATTGCTTGTCTATATGAATTAAGATGAAGGTTATGAAAGAACTGCTTTTCTGTGTTTACTATAGGATTTTTGACAGTCTCTTTCCTCTTTCAAGTAAATTTGGCTTAAGTCCATAGTCAGTACAGTTTTAAGTAAACTCCTCTTTTGTTACATTAACAAGGTTATAACATCACTGAGGCAGATTTCCAGCTGCATGAATTGAGGGCTAAGCATGCGGGCTGGGGGGATAATTAAAACCTTAGGGTGGGAGAGTTAAACTATCAAGTAAAATTGGATAAAAGGCTAATTGTCCATAGCAACGTAGTACGTTTCCAAATACCAGTGAAATAATGATAAGTAGGAGTAGTCCTTTAATTGACTTTTGAACATGAAGATTGAAAATTTTAGGGTACAACAAATATCAACAATAAATTAAAAAGAAACCTAAGGAAGTCTTAATTTTAGTCCTTAAATTGTCATATTTTAGTTATTCATTTAATAACAAAGTTATGTTGAAGAATTTAGTATTTTCCCAACTTCTTTGACAAAACAGGAGTATTTTTGTATGAGTTCAAGATGTATGATACAGTATATGAGAACAGGCTGGTCAGCACTTTGTCAAAGTTTGTCATATCTTAGGGGGGAAAAAGAAAAAAAAAAGTTCAGTTACATACCTTTGGTGACCTTCTAGAAAATGACATATAGTCAGGCAAGATGATACATTACCGCAAAGTTTAAAAAAAACAAAATGACTTGTAATGGCAGCTTGTACTGAACTAAATGAATTGTGAAGGCCCATTTGTTATTCATTAGGAGAAGCAGAGCAGATTACTGTTCTGCCTTCATAGGGAGCCTTTAAACTTAAGGTCATTTTACACTAGTACCCTTGTGGCATGGACAACATTTAATACATTTTTAACAGCTTTTACATTTCCACAGTTTGCAGCAGTGCTGGTTGCATCATGTCTGTAATGATGGTGTTTTAAAGTAGTTTAGAGTTACTTTGGAGGGGGGAAAAAGGGGAAACAAAGAGTTGAACTGATGAAGTGACTTTATATACTAAAGAGCTAAGCATGCAGAGCCTACTGCTATGAAGTAAGCAAGATGATTCCCAATGCTAGAGAAGCACATCCCTAGGGAGCAGCAAGTTTCTATACCTTAATAGAACTATAGTTGTTTTTCTCAGTGATTGCTCCCTGGGGGAAGGGAAAATCTGGAGGAGGGTCTGAGGAACCTTTTTATTTTGAGTTGTTCAGGAGTCTGGTGGAGAACGTTCAGCATTTCAGGATTGCTTTGAGGAAGTACTAACACTGTCCATCATAATCAGTAAACGTTGCGGTGGGGGTCCAGGATGAAGCATAGAGGTTTGCAGATCAGAATAAATATTGATTGTCATTGGCTCTCATATGATGGTGCTGTGGCAAGTCAAAAACAAGAAAGCAAATAGAGAATGTGCTGAGATAAAACGATCTGAGAACTTTTGTTCAAATATACTAGGAAAATCTGAAAACAGCCAGTATTTTGAAATAAGAACTTTAATTCTAAACAAGGACATAACATTTGTTAACCAACTTAATCATGTTGTTATTTTACATGCTACTTTTAGACTGTAGTTTAGATTTGTTTGTCCTAGTTCATATTATACTGACTTGAATTTTGGTCAGAAAATGCTTTATTGAAGGATAGATCATGATGCTGATTTTTAAGCAGAATTTAGCATTGATTTCCATGGATACTTTTGCTTGAACACTAGCGACATAGTGTCTAACTTTGCTTGCAAATAAAATGAATTAAGAGAATGCTAATTTAAGTAGACTAATTGTTATTTCTCCCAGGTTCCCCCTTTCACCTCTGCTTTTTTTCTTGTTCAGCACAGCAGTAGTGTTCTTTCTGTACTTCATTGTAGCTAACAAAAGTAATATACTTGTGGTGGTGATACAGTGGTTTTACTATTTTGTTACAATATTTTTTGTCCAAATTAATAGGAACTGACAACTAGCATTTGAACAAAAAATTCTAATGAGTACTTTAACATCAGAGGTATTTTTACATGACATTTTGAATGGCAGCTCATATTTTAAAGTTAACAGACAAAATAGATTTTGTCCCTTTAGAACATAACAAATTTTAAATTACATTTTAAAATGCAACAATATTGACTTCTTCTGTTTTGAATAGCAGCAAATGGGACATTATAAAAGAACTTAGGAATTAAGATGACATTATTGTGTCTAACCTTAATTATTCCAATAAAATTAGGTTTAGGTTTCTTGTTATTTATTTTGGAAATGTTCAATTATGTTGGTATTCACTAATCCTCTAACAGAGGAATATGATCCTCTTTTATGATGAAGTTTAAATTACAATGTTTTCACATAATCATTCTTGATTTCTGAGCTAAAGCTGTATTGGAGAATTGTTTTAAATGAAATCTATTAGAATTATTTAAAGTTTTAAAAAGTGGCTTGTGCATGTGAACAATGTAGTATAACTGTATCTCCAAAAGCTCTCTGCTGATGTTTAGTGTGATCAAAACACAAACACATATGGCTTTGGTCACTTTAGATTTTTTCAAATGCAGGTGGTGGTTGTGAGGGAGGGTTTTATCAGCTCAGATTAAAGTAGAAACCATAGAGCAATATAGTTCAGCAATTCGTTTTTAAAGCCTGCATAGTTTATAACGCCTATCATGAAATTATTCTGTGATGTCCACAGAATAGTAGTCCTGAGCAGGTACAGTATAAATGACATTTCTTTACAAACTGAGTATCTTTTTAATGTCAGTCATATTTCATTACCTGATATTGGTATTTATTTTGTCTTTGAAGTTATTTGCTAAGATTCTTTTCATGTTTGTAGCTTATTTTTCATAAATGTAGAACAAAAGTACAATTCAGTGAGAATTCCACAATTAGGACCTATTGGTTAGCACTACTTTGTTTGTACTATAGCTCTAATTGAATTAGGGTAAGTTACTAGAAAATATCAGTATTCATTCCTTTGATTTATTAACCTCAGGCCAGATCCTCAGTTGAGCTTGAGGAATGCTTGGCCCATGTGAGGAATTGGGTGCTTTTATGTTTCCTGATGCTACACAGCACCAGACCAGTCTTCCATTATAGGTTAGAAGACCTGTCAGGCTGCTCTCACCTGTACCAGCTGTTAGTAGTCCCCAGGAGAATTTGCAACAATTGGGGATCATTTAGATGCTGTGAAACCAGAGCCCACCCTTCTTTGCCTCCATCACATCCCCTCCACTGGCTGTAGTTAGGAAGGTGGCCAAGAGTTGCTATGGCAACTTCATGATCCTCCTACACAAAGTGGCCATCTGTGAGCCTCATCTGCCAGATCTAGAACCATTTTGCACTGTTGAATGGAGCAAAAAAGCTGGAGCACAGCTCTAGAATGAAAGTCATTATTCTGTTGATATGAAATGATAGGTATATAGCCAAAGTTTGGTTTAGGTAAGGGCTCCAAAATTTGGATGCTTATTCAAACCTCTTGGGAATACCTGGTAATAAATCATACGGCACAGGTCATCATTCTTTCCTTAATCCTTTCCACGTATTTGGCAGGACTGCCACCAGTCCCCTTTCCCCACAACCTGGTCCCAGCCAGCCTATTGCTGGGGCCCCACTGCACTCTTCTCATATGAGGTTTAAGACAGACTTGAAAAGAGAGAGGTGTCTCCCTGCCATACTAGATGTAAGGAGCCACTTCCTTAGGAGGTGCGTCTTACTAAATCCACTTCCATGTCCTGTTTATCATGGAACTATGTTCCCTCTGTAACGAGATCTGTACTGGACACCTACCACCTGCTAAGTGTTGACATCTTAACTTAACCTCCTTACCTACCTTAATGGGTCCCTGACCTGCTGTGGGAAAAGTGAAAAAACCCACCCGCCTCAGCCAATCTGGCAGTGAAGGTAAAATACCTTTCCAGTCCCAAAGAAAAAAAGGCAACTACTACAAACCCAAATCAGATGATAAATCCCAGTTCTGATCCTTTGGGTGGGAAGTGGACTTTGATGATCGGTGATAGAGAGACTTCTGAAATGAGTGAGTCAGCAGCACTATCTGATCTGGACACTTCCTGTTTCTCTCTTCCTCCCCCTTCCCCATTGGCTCTGCTTTGTTGGGTCTCTCTCATGACCCAAATGCAGTGGGGACCCATCTTCTTTTCCCTGCTGCCCAGACAAAGAGTCATCACATTCAGTTGTAGTGAGCACATTTTCTGTCTGGGGAATTATTGAATGTTAAGAGAGAGATAATAGATAATTTCCTGGGGGTGTGGAAAGAAATTTCTCTAACCCATAAGCCTGCAATCTCCACAAGCGATAGGAACTTCAAGTGCCCCTTCAAAGGGAAATTAACTCACAGTTTGTGTTTATTCATCTGGTTCATCCCTGGAGTTTATGCTTACTAGACAGGACATTTTGAAGGAAGAATATCTTGAGTAAGAAAACAGTGCTTCCCTGCATGTGAAAAAGGTGCCTCTGATTGGTCAGTTTCTGCCTCCAGGGTTAATTCATGGTTTAATCAAGCTTTCTTTGCTTCCCAGTGGCAAACCGATCCAGGACCCCTTTCAGTCTCCTCTGGGAATGTCAGTATGAGCTTTGTTCTAGGAAACTGAATTCTCTCTAAATAGTTGCTGTTACTCCCTAATGAGTCACTCATGACTTTTTTAGATAGCAGGTGTGCCAGATATGGCAATTTCCTACAATATTCTTGAAAAACTCCTTCTGTATTAAATGCAAAGTTAATTTATTATTGTGGGCTAGGATTGTGTGTAACTTTTCTAGCAAGGAGATGTGATGTGAGACTTGGGAATTCAAGGAGCTATATAGAAATTATTCCAGAAAGGATGGACTTTTGGGACAATAAGTGTGAAGTGGGTTGCCTGAGAAATACCTAGGGATAGGTGAATGCAAATTTCCCACCTCTGATTATGCAGAAACCCAGCCTTTTGAAGCTGCAGTCCTGAGAGGGTGATTGTCTGCTGATTACCTGTTCCTGGAGGTTGGAGCTCAAAGGCCCAAGCTGTATAAAAAAGCAGGCTGACTTGCCAGTCTGGGTTCTGCTTCTGAATCTGAGACAGCTGTGAACTTGAAACGATTGGGGAAAACTCAGTTTGGGTTTTGAAGGACTGACACCTACTAGAATGAAAGGTTGGAGTTGGGGATGATCTCTGATAAGCTTTTTAGCATATATGTAGGTTCTTTTATTGTTTTTAATATGTTTTCGCTAATGGTTTTACCTTCAGAATAAATGTGCTTGCTTAAGAAGAGCTGTGTGGCAGCTTGTAACTGATGACAATTGCTCTGTTCACAGCATCTAGAGAGGAAGCAAAGTGTAGATGCTAGCCTGGTTAGGCATTCTGGCTTCCTAGTAATATCGCAGCATAGTCAGGGAACTCTGCAGCCTTTAAAGATCTCCTGATCATGAGGGAGAGAGATGCAGGTCTCTCCTCTAGAGAGGCGACAGCTGAGTGCCTTTGGTGAATGGCAGAGGGGAATACAGGTGCAATTGCTCTGATGCTGTGACATTAGGGCAGTAAGAATAACTTCTCCTAACCTTGTGCCCATCACTCATGTTGGTGTGGCATAGAAGAACAGAGGGTGAACTGACAGAAGGATGGAGTGCGCCTCCTGTCAAAAGAACTCTCAAAACAACCTTTAAACCCTTGACACATTAGATGAGAATGGTCTACCTGTTTTACTCGAGAGATTCAGAAAAAAGCACTTGCCTTTTCTTCTAATGTAGAGAGGAGAACTGCTTTTTAGGTACTGAAGTGGCTCTTTAAATAAATTATCTGTATTATAAAAAATTGTGTCTAAAATCTAGGAATTCTCTCCCTTTTCCTAGAGTGCAACATTTTATAGCATCATACACAAAATCTTCCTCTATTCGGCTAGATCTGTGTTTTATAATTTCATAAAGACTGTTCTGATATTTCAAATCGTCCAGAGCTTGTTATATATGTATATTCATCTTGGATATCTATGGAGTGGGTATCATATTATTTAGTCTCACCTTCCAACGGAATCCCAATTTTTTCTGTGTGAAAATGCCATATGACAATTACAGCCGTGATCCATGTTTCCCAGTACACAGTACAATTGGAAACAAATATGAGCTACTTTGTTCTGGCCAGAAGAATCCTCTGGCTTGGCTCCTGCTTCAGAGATTCTTTAGATAAACTTAAGCTCCTAACTGTCTGTTTTAAAGGCTGTTGTCTCTTTGTAGAAAAATTAGACTGTGCTTTAAAGAAATCTTGTGATAACAAAACAGTGCTCTCTGGGACATCTACAGTAATTCTAACTCTCAGTTCAAATACAACATCTGATCAGATAGTAGTACTATGCAATCTTGACCTAACTTCTCCATCAGAAATTCCTGCTAAAACACAGAAGCCATGGCAATCCTCCTGAATATTTAACTAGCATGCTGCTACAAATAGCAATCAGCAAATAGGTTTTTTGTCTTTCCCCCTCTGGGGAATTATTACTTAGATCCCATTAGACCATACTAATGGCAACTGAATAAGGTAAAGATACTGTAGAAAAACATACCTACTCAAGAGGAAAGGTTCTGATTAATATGCACTTCTCTGAAATACATTATCATTAGACTCAGTGAATGCTTCAGAAACATTTTCATGAATGAAATTCATGGAAATCCACTGGAATAAAAATCATAATTTGTTTCAGATGTTTGTGCTTCTTTTATGTTTGCATTTTGAAAATATTTTAGCAAGGGAATTTACTGGTATAATTGCTTACAGAAACAGCAAATTTTCAGTAAATATTAGAGAATTTTGAACTCATGAATAGCATTCCCACCAGAAATCGGATTCTAAGAATTACTCCAAGCCTGTCTGGCGACAGAAGCATAGTATGGGACCATCCCCTAGGGCGGTTATCCTGGAACTCACTGAAATTAGAAATATTGCCCCTCTACTTTGACAGTGCCTAGACACCAAAGATTGGTCTTCACTGCAGAGTTAACTGATGCTCTCTCCTGGGTGTTGTCTTTTCCCCCTCTCCCCCCCCATCCACACAAAAACCTCTTACTTGAGTTAAGTGATTCTTTCAAAACAGGCTAGTTGGTACAGATGGCGTTCTGGGTTAGATCTTGAGTTGTGCTTTTAATCGGGTTGGTAACTCACCCATTTTGCAGTGAAGACACAGGCTAAATTACTCCAGTGCTGATAGTCCTCCAGTGCCTTACACCAGTGAATGTTTCACAGTAGGTTCCTCAGATGAGAAGAACAGCAATCCCCAGTTTACCCTAGGGTCTTTTAATGTCGAATTTCATCCCAAACTATAAAAATACCAACAGAATGTATCTGACGTGATGAAAGCTTGATTCTGCTGCAACACACTTTACTAAATCAGATGAAGCACAAGTCGGGGTCCCATACATGTGTGCAGTGGGTAGTCTATGGAGTATAGCTAATTTTTATTTTCATAGGCATGAATTTTTAGCAGCTATGAATACTGAGGGAAAGAAAGGAGCAACACATTCCATTTCCTGGTTGCCAGACCTGTGCAGTGTAAAAGAAATCTACAGTGATAACCTAAAATGAGTTGATTCAGTAGTAGGACAGGATCCATAGTGCTTCCATGATAATGTACCATATATATTTTAAAATATGTCAAGTGTCTAGATCCTTTGGAATTCAGGTGCATAAGACAGATGACCCTGGATTGGCAGAAAACATATAATTTTCTAGTTGAAGGCACAGTAAAATCTATTTTCTGAAAGGTGGTATAAACTAATCTTCCTTCCATAGGAATTTGTCTATAAAACCTTCTGAGGGGAGAAAGGATTTAGTATTTATTCCAGTCACAGATTTTGGCATTGTGACTGGCGCCCAAAGAGTTGCAGCTCTGGCAGTCTGTGGCTTGGTGTGAAAAACCTCCAAAGTGTGTTTTCTAAAGAAAATTATCAGAGGTCATGATTGTGTCAGCCAGGGTCAACAGCTACCAGGCCCAGATAGCTAGATACCAGAGATCTCTCTTTATCCAAGCTCTTGGAAGTGCTAGATCTGACTTTGTACTAGATTGTAATGCTAGATTCAGATCTATTAGGAGGTCAAAACAAGCTGACAGATTTCAGCGAAGAAAAGCTTCTGATTAAATGGAATTAGCTGCAAGGAACTATGTTCATGTCACAGTTGGGCAGAGACAGATGTGCAGATGAATAATCAAAATTAATAGCAGACACCCTTAAAGGACTGGTTAATCTGCCAGTAGAGAGTCTGTGTCTTTTCTTCCCACAAGTGCATGAGCTCATAAAAAATATAAATGAGCCCAATAGCAGCAAGAGCCTTAAGATCTGTCTGCTCATTAGTGAAATTTCAAAGACACATTTCCTGTGGTTCCATATCTTTTTGAGCTTCATATATTAAACAAAAGAACTTAACAGGGATGGGCAAACTTGTTCAAACAAATAGAAACTCCCTCCCCTGGCCCTATGCCCCCCCAAGCTTTCACTTACCAGTATAGGACAGACCAGACTGCACGTATTTGAAGATATGAATATATTCAGATAAGATTTCCTCATATCACTCTCAGAGGAAAATAGATGGGTGTGGGGATGGTTGAGGGTGAGGATTCTCCCATCATTCTCTCTTCCTCAGCCCTGTCTCACAGTTGCTGCTGTGGTAGGACTTTTTGTGGTGAGAGGTTGGGGAAGTTCGAGTTTGCTGACTCCTTATGATGTTTTCAGTGTTTGTGTAGACAACCGTTACTTCTTTAGGGAGATGGTCTGATGGTCTTGATTCCACCCAATTCCCTCTTCTATCTCTGCTAGAGACTACTTTATCCACTCCTTCATTCTGCAGCAGTGGGACCTACCTTCATCAGTTACTGTAGCTCTTTCAACCTTGAAAACACAATGTAGATTTGTGCTCCGGAGTTCACTGGGGTAGTTGGAAATCAGCTATCTGAATAGTCACTTACCATTAAAATGAACTGATTGCTCATTCTCCTGTCTGACATTTCTTTATGGCAACCCATTGTAGAAAATATTATGGGAAAGTTCTCAGATATGAAGATAAGGAAAACTTTCTCTCTACCCAGCTAAATCTGTGCAGAATGAATAACTAAAGGGTGAGTCTATTCTGAATAATTGTGGCAAATGAAAAAATGTTTAACAATATTTCAGTTGTGAAAAACATACTGATAAGTCTCGAAATTGCTTTCATGAGGTACAAGGATTGCCCCACACCACTGATATTTTTGGCCAGTTTGTAGCCTATAAAGAAGACTAATAAGTCTTAATAGGTTATAAGAGGAATTCTGTACTGTATTTGGCCAATACAATAATCTGATAGCTTCCCCTGTCCGTGCTGTTGGGTCCTGGAACCCAGTTTTTCTCTTTCAATAGACTGCTTCCAAAGTACAAGTTCCCCATTTTGCCAAAGACAGTGGTTCTTGCATGGGATTGTGAAAGGCCTTGTAAATAGGGTTAAGGATTAAAAACAGGAAGCCAATGAAGGGATTAAAGGAAGTAGGTTATATGTTCAGAGTCACTGGAAAGGAAGATGACTTAGTATTGTGGCACATTAGGTAGATTGCAGTTGAGAGATGTGAGAAGAAGTCTAGAAACGAGAATTCCTCAATATGTCTAACTCCCTCACCCCCACCCCCATCCCTTCAAAGAACCCTGGGCATTTACTCAAGCATCTAGCACATGTTTCTGGGACTTGAGCTAGCAAGCTCATGGTAGCGCTCTAGGAATAACTGTAGACAGTGCTTTGAAGTTGCAGTTCGGGCTCTGAAGCTCACACCCACCCTGTTGTATTTTATATGTTTGTCTGGTTCAGAATTGTTTGTTATAGGACTTTAGATATTTATATAGGAAAAGGCAGGAGGGTGAGGGTGGGAACATTCAAAACTTCCCACTGCTGATGTCATCTTAAAGATTCAGGGAATAGTTATTTTTAGAAAATGAATGTTTGAATGTTCCCATAAAGTCAACAACATTAAGTATTCTTAAAATCAAAGGTTTTTCATGTCATCCATTAGCATCTGTAACCCAAATTTATACCTAAATTATATTTAACTACTTCTTAGAGGTCTGTAATTATCAATTGACATGGTCCACCATTATACAGAGATGCAATATTTCAAGAGATTTAGAATTTTGTTTTCTGAAAACCCTAGATTTGTACAACTTAGTTATTTAGGAAAAGGGCACAGAAGTAATTTTACAAATACTGATAGTTCATGTACATTTACCCCAAAGCAATTCCAACTAGGGGATAAAGCAGGCTGTTGTGGAACTGAAGTGTTTCCTCCCATGCCTTCTCTACACAACAAATTTGTTACCTGTCAGTTTCATATAGAGTTTATTTATGTTTGACACACTAGAGTTGGCCTGCACTTTATCATCCATCTGCCATATTTGCATAACCTTTCACGGTTAAGGGCTGCCATCTTGACAAATTAAACTGGTTTCCTATGTCTTTTATGGATTAAGCCCTCTTGGACAGGTTGTACTTTCATTTAATTCCTAAATAGTGTTTGCTATGTGTTGTAATCAATACAGTCATTCATTTTATTCCATTGACATCCGACATATGTACTAAAAAGAAAATCTGAAGAAAAATTGTTTAGAAAATATTGAAACAAAATTGAGCCTTGGGAGCCCAGATTCTGAGGCTCCCAGGGCATCTAGTCTCCTGGCTCCCTGAGTGCACTAGAGGACTGACAGACAGCTAAGAGCGTAGAAGCCCTGGGAACCGCAGTTAATCTGGGAACCTCAGAGTTTGGTAGCCAGAGTTCTCAGGACTTCTAGGCTCCCTGCAGCGGAACTGTAAGCCTAGAAGCCCTGGGATTCCTGACCCTGGAGCAGTCTGCATGGAAGGCCTGTCCTGGAGCTGCAGACCCTGAAATCCTTTGGCTCCCCAGTAGCCCACCAGGTGTTTTGGCAGGCAACCAAGTAGGTTTCTGACAGAATCCTGCCTCTGTTTTGTTGGAAGTTCATCAAAACCTGGACATATCTACGACACATTTCAGTTTCAACTGATCAGCATTTTCTGATGAAAAATTGTTTTGTTGGATAACTCTTGACCAGCTCTAGTTAAAGCCACATGTTCTGATTGAGCTGGGGATGGCACTGAGTTGTACCTGGCTCTCAGGCCATTGGAACTAGACCACACAAACACACACTGTCTGTGTCCCTCTCTTACTTTTTACAGTATGTCATATCTTTGGTGGAGTTCCTAACGTCTATATATTTTGCACACTCAGAGTTTGTAAGTTACACGTGGACTCCTTGTTTTGTTTCGTTGGTGGATGTGCCAGACTGAAGTGTAACCTTATGAAGTTCACTTGGATGCTTGGAAAAGGCATTCTGCGTGTCAGAATTCGAAGCAGTTCCCAAATGTTGCTGAGGCCCAAGCAATTACCTGCAAAACTGAAAATCCCATCTCCTCCAAACAAGTCTTATGCACAAGATCTCTCCGTGGACTCGAGAATAAAACAATGCGATTTGTGCGATGTGATATAACACAGAATATTAAACAGGAGCTTAATTCTCCCCATCCTACTTTGGATCGTAAGACTGGGCCTCCTACTGGGAAGTACAATGCTCTCTATTATTAAAATGACAGCCCCCACCTAGAGAGTCAACAGTCCAAATCAAACAATAGAGCCAAAAGCGCCTCCTGTACCACCACAACAATTGAGATCAGCTGGTGCCTTAACAATCCCTTGATTTGAACATCTGGTGGCAGGACATTCTCAGCGGAGGTCCACTGACTATGGAATTCATTCCCCCCTGGGTTGACAAAGCCAGAGTTTCTTTATGTTCAGGGCACAGAGCAAGGCCTATTTCCTTTCCCAGGGAGAAAATTCAGCTGGGAGCCAGCACTTCATCAAAAATGGGTAGAACTGGCCTTGGAGGGATATGACTGTAAAGGCCAGAGGATAAGCTGATCCAGAATATTACTTTGCACCCTCCCCAATCTCACCCTAAAAGATAATTCCTGAGGGAAAGCAGTGGTGGAAACATCTCTTGCTCTTCCCTGGGAGGTGAATCCCTCAGGGTACATTTGCTTATGGTGATGTAAAGAGGTGCACAAATTTGATGATTAGGAATTTGAAACATATAACTCTCCTCTGCCAGCCCTCTTGCTCCACAATCTACCATACAACCGATTGAACCTACCATATCCCCTATTGCTTTCCTTTCCTCCAGCTGCCACAAAATCTTAAGACCCCAGATTCTGTCTCTGCAGTCACTATCAAATGTTTGTTCACCCAACCTGCTATCTTTACTCTGAGCAGCTCATAGTTAGTTGGAGTTCCTGTGATTTCCTTTGTGGAAAAAGCTCCACAGGGTATTGCTGTGTGTTGTATCTGTCTATGGAAGGAAAAAAGTACTACTTGGCCAAATAACTTACACGTACTAATTTCCTTCTGTCTTAAATTGCCAAGTGTTCTTTAGAAGCAGGTGGATAGCTCAACCTGTATATTCCAAAAATGTTTGGCAATGTTAAACGCCTTACCAAGTCTAACAAAATGTGCCTCATTTCACACACAGTAAAGTTTCTTATTTATAGCATATTAAAAGGTTAAAAGCACTCAGAGGAAAAGAAGAACATTAGACAGAGCTATTTTAATCCAGCAAGCACGGTTAAAAAGGGAGGACTTGACAGGTCCTATACATATAGGGGTCCAGGCTAGTGTGATGGCATGAGAAAATTGGGATAATTTTTGCCTTCCAACAAGAAAAAAATCTCAAGGGATTCCACCTATTTTGAAAGTCGGAAAAGTTCAAGTTCTCAAAAGGACTCTGTGCAAAATTAGTGTGAGGATGGGTCCTTGGCAGGAAATATTGCAGAGAGACCTACAAAATATGCCTAATATGTGTGCCTTTGTTGCCATAGCAGCTGTTAATATTTTTGCCAGCAAAAACATGAGTCCCTAATAGACTTGTTTATGTGGAGCGCTTATTAGAGGGAGTAATGCAGATATAATCAGCATTTCTATTTAATTTTGGTTTTAGTTCAGTTGTTTTCAAGGAATTTGTTGCTTGTGTAACAGTGAATGTAATTTCAAATAATGGATTTGAGAGCTCTAGTCATAATAATACAGCTATCCTAGACATTTTATTTTGCTTTATTTGTTGGTGGTAATTTAATACAGGTACATTTATAGTTTGCTTTTTTCTATTTACTTTATTTTACATATTCCTATTTTAACCTAATCGTTGATTTGTTGTTTCCTATATGTTTAAGAAGATTACTAATGTTTGTTGATTAGCTGTAGTATAAATTTCCATGACCGACACAAAGAAGTATAACATAGATAAAAAGCAACACAATCCAAACCCATTTGGTCTCAAGGATCAAGGGTGGTAGAATTGTGCCTGAGATACAGTGCTTTCTGTCCCTGTTATATCAGCTTGCCTTTCTGGTGAAAATTCACACTGCAACTTTTAATAGACAGACATTACTGCTCTTTTTAGATGTCTGGAAAATTGAGCAGGTAACTTCATTATAGAATGCTGCACTGTATCAACTTTCATTATAAAAATTAAACCGCATATGCTCCAAGTCAACAATGCTGAAAACTGTGAAAAGTTTTGTTGTTTTGTGTTCATTATTATTAAAGGCAGAAACTGTTCCAGTAGTTTAATTCCATAGTGTGTAAGTGTACTAGCTTTTTCCTTCTCTTCTTTTCAAATTATTATTACAGTCTAAAACTATACTTCGAATAAGAAAGCTATCTAACTTTGTTCCAAAGATCCTGATGAAGGTTCACTCAATTACCTTTTACATACAATTTTCGATCTTCATGAAAGGAAATTTGACAGAACTGTGAGCCTAGTGCTGCTTGCATCTGGTGTCCCTGAAGATGTAGTTAAATCAAGAATTGCTTTACATTCAGTAGCAAGCAAATCAAAGCGAATCTCATAATATTTACTGTTTATATAGCTTTATGATGAATGTCTATAATGACTAGCACTTCACCATATTTTTGAGGCTAAAATGCACACACATTGCTCATTGAAAGAACAACAGTGGCTTATATGAAAATAAATCATTATGCCTTTGATATTTCTGTATGGGGAATATATGTTTTTGGCAATACTGGATAATACCTGCTCCTGCTGTTTATGAAAGATAAGCACCTGGAAATGTACTAGTATTTCTCCCCCACAGTCCTCAGTTTAATCTTGATATTTAGTTGTTTCAAGTTCATTTTACATTTTCCCTACAGTATAAAGATGAACGTTCATAACAAATTAATTTCCGTTCCTTTTCACCTCATTCTTTTGTATTTCATTCTATGTTTTTTAATAGAAATACAAAGCTTGACCAAAACAAACTAAACCTAGAGTATAAAGATATGCTACTACAACACTGTGAGGAGGAGGGACAGTTACTTAACATCTAATGTGAGAGATTATGTTGAGATGTTGGGAATAGTTGTTAAGGGATAGTATGTACTGTATTTATTCCTGTGATAAAAGCATTGTATTACTCTTAAGAACACTTGTAATGATATACCTTGTATGGAGATTAAAATGTCTAGGTTTCATATTTATTAATTACGAACATCCATGTAAATGTATCCAGAAAATTATATATTTATTAACTTTTATTTTATAAAAATCTACCTATATAAAGGTCTTTGTGAATATTTTTGTAAAATTAAAAAAACCCAACGATTCAACTTGTGTTGCCAAATATCAACTGAGATGCCCTCCTCAATAAAATAAACACCAACCTTCAACACCTTCTCTTAGGCATAGCTGAGGAGTATTGGAACTGTGTTCCAAAACGGTACATGTCTTTGCAGTCCTAATATCATCATTATCTAACAGATGCTGTCCCACAAGTGGGAAAACAAAAATGTAATCTAGTGCTTTTTCTGTGTGCTCTACATGTGTGGTAGAACATTTCCATGCACCACATGTCCCTCTACTATAGCTGTATATCTGCCAAAATAAATATTTTATTCCATTTATTTTTAGTTGGTATTGCACAGGTTCTCCTAAGATTAAACAGTCAAAGGTCAGATAAATTGAGATGAACCATGGATTTAAGACAATTGTGCTGCACATAGTTATTTAAATAGAGATTTTTTAATATATATACCTGATTAAAAGATGAGGATGTTTGCTCAGCAGAGAAGAGCAAAACAATCATTATCTGATTGTACATGGAATCCAGTGGCTGCTAATCAAACTCAGAGCTGCATCTTGTTAAAAATACTTAGCATAGACTTTCTACAATTAGAGGTTTTGCCATGTCAAGGGAATCTTTCACTCAGAGCAGCGACCCATATTGTATTGAACAAACACATGAGTTTTTAATTGGGAACAATAGCTTAACAAACCACTTCCCAGGACCATTGAAAGAAAAGTATGTGCCTATGGCAATTTTGGCACTGAACAATGTTTATTTGCATTTATTTCAAGCCAGGGCCTGATCTACCAAGCAAAAGAAAAAAGTATTGAAAGTTAATACAGAAAACAAAGCATAAATGACCAAAAAAAAAAAAAAAATTGACTAAAACACAATGCCAATTTGCAGATGTGCTATATGTGATTTAGTGGGGAGTGTATGATATGTATACTAGGGCCAGTTCTTCTCTGTTACACTGGTGTAAATCCAGATGAACACAAATGAAATCAACTCATTTGGTCCAAAATTGTATGTACTTCATAGTATACATCACTACAGTATATTATATATTTATTTAGTAGGTTTGATTTATAATATATAGTTAGCTATTTTTATATAGTATTCATCATATTCTGCTTTGTAGAAATGATTGAGTTGAGTACAGCACCAAAGATATCATAAATGTTAAATGCCAGCTCAAACAGGACATTTTAGGTAGTTTGAAAAGTCACTCCGTAGCCTTGGAGTATAGAGAGTACTCTGACATCCAACATTTAAAGGTTATAACTAGGGCTATTGTCAAAAATCTTGCTTTAGATACTATTAAAGTCAATGGTAGCTTGCATATGCATAACTGAGTATAGAATCTAGTCCTAAATAACCAGATGAGTCTGACCTAGCTGAGTGCAAAAATAGTAAGAAAATGAATGGCCTAATACTTAATGCATTGGAATAGAAATCAAGAGCTATGAGTCTGTTCCTTGGTTTACCACAGATTTCCTATGTGATCTTGGGTAAGCCAATTTCAGTCCAAATTTTCAAAAGTGCTTACTAATATTGGGATCCAACATGAGGCTCCTAGGACAAAATTTTTAAGAGGTGCTGCGTACCCAAAAATTGAGACCTTCCATGGTAAACACTGACCCTAACCTCTCTGGATCTGCATGCCCTCATAAACAGGCACAATAAGGAGGTTGTCAACTAAATCCATTAAAATTAGTGAGACGTTCAGGAAATACAATGATGAGGGCAATAGAAAACTCTTTAAATAAAAATCTGTCAAATATGCTGGACCAAAATACTATGTTTCTTATATTTAAGTAGCAGAATTTTAAAGATAATATGACATTTTCTGGAAAGGCAGTTTAAGGTTTTTAAAGTAGGAGTGACATATTAAAACAATGGAGTGCCTGTAATAGTGTGAGCTGCTGCATTTTAGAGATAGCAAGGTCAGGAACTCCTGCAAGAAAAGAACTGCAACAATCCACCCTTGAGAAGAGAGAAGCATTCATCAACAATTCAAAATAGTCCTTGCTGAGCAAAGGTCTCATTCAGCAGGCTGATCAAAATAGCTTTAATAGGGTGCACATGTGCGGAGAAGCAATGCGGACTGGTTAATATTTAGTTGTATTTTATTTTTTTAAAACTTTTAAAATATTTTTTATACATTTGGTAATATGCATTTATAGTGATTTCATTTACGTTCTTTTGGTCAAATATTCACCGGAAATATTGCACGTGATTATTTTTTGTATCATAACTGTGGCTTCACTGACTTAGTATTATTTTAATATAATATTTTACATAGCCGTCCTTATCATATGCTAGTTCTGATGATGATGTTGTTTGCCTTGGACTGTGTTGCAGATAGCTTTGCTTAAGCCATTAGTTGAAGTGATTGGCAGTAAATTGTATGAGAGAGTGATATTTGTTTGCCCTGCGTGTATGGGACCCTGGGTGAAATGAAAAGAGTAATCTAATAAGCTAGTTACTTGACTGGTCGTTTGAGACTTCCATATTCCTTGTTTCATTTTCTTCTGTAGCATAGTTAATGAAATATAGCCCTAAAGCCCTGAGGCTTGAATACATTCAAACAACAAAGTTTGCTTTATCCTGCTGCTTTTATGTGATTGTAGTAAGCCATTGTAGTTCAGAATTTTTCTATTGGTTTCTTGAAGGCTTACTTCAACAATGGGAATCCCCTTTGGCTATATTATAATTTTCTATGCATAGTTTTTTTACCACTGTCCCAAGATGAATTCCAACTTGTTGAGAGCACATCGTTGTACTAAGACGACTATAGAACTGAGATACTATGGTGATAAAAATGGGGTAGCACTATATATATGCTCTCCATTTGCAAAGGCAGCTTTTCAAAACCATATTTCCATATTTCCATATTTTGAATATTTCTTGTTTATTTTTCAGTTTATCTAAAACGAAATGAAAAGAAAGTTAATTCACACTTCTGACATTACACTTCTATATTATGAATCTCAGTACACAGACAAAATGCTCTTATAATAACCTCAATGAAACCCTTAACATACTTGTATCTCTTTAATCTACTTATTTAGTTTCCTTGTCACTAAATTTCTTTCTGTCTTTTTATGTATATGTATCCACTTAAATGTGCACACACACTATAGATAGATATTTATATTGTGGATATTTATATGATGGATTTAACATGTGGGTATATTTTATGATATTATGAACTATAAAACATTCATTTCTACATACCAGCAAAACTACCTGCACGTACCTGTAATATAATATGTAATACAATGCTGAAAATGTCTTTTAAATTTTTGATGTATGTATATTTAGCTGCAATTTTGAGGTACAAGAACTTGGCTGGCAATTGTTGCAGTTGCTAGCCGTCAAGAAGTTTTTGCTAAATGCCAACCAATTTGTATGAATGACTCTTTATTCCATAGTTGTGTTGATAGAGAAATGGTCTCATTTTGAACCACTGAAGATTAGATGGTGGTGTACAGAATTTCAGATATAAAAGATTTTTGGAAGGCACAATAACAGACCAAAGAAGTGTGTTTTATTCATAAATATTGCAGAATAAGGACAGTAGACTATTTGTCTGTTCTAAGACCTCAAGTTACATAAGAAAGAATCCTGATTCTGAATTTGAGGATACTAGTAAAGAAAACCAGGAATATTTCAGCTTTTGTCTGAGGAAAACCGTTATTTGCAAAATATCTGAGTATCAGTAATTTTATTATCTCTAACATTTTGTGTATATTTTGTAGTGAGTAATAGGAAGAACATTTTTTATGGAAGTACTTGTTGCATGATTACTTGAGGTAGTGTGCCAATATTCCCAATATACGCTATTGGCGGAGTACAATTTACACTGATAAAATACACTAAAATAAGAACTTGATTAAACTTTGTGCCCTTTCCAGAAATCAAAGCATCTCAGTTTGGACACTACAAAGTATAAAAAGGGGCAGCCATAAAGATCAAAAGTTCAACAGGGCAGATTATGGTCAGGCTTGGCCTAATGGAATTCTATTTTCAGTTCTTGCTGAAGTTTAATTTGATGCTTTCACAATACCAGTATGGTTGACATCTAGTGCTTCAAATAGACGTATACATTACTAAATCTTTGTAATGTCTGCAATTATTATGATACTGATAGTTGATTTCCACAAAAAGATAAATTTGTGTCTGGCAGCCTGGATCTGAGTAATTAATTTGCAAGCAATCCGTGATACTGTAAATTGGTTCCACTATCCAGAAATGACTTTCAAGAGGAATAGAAAGTACTTTTATCTGCTAACTCTTCATTTAAGGTTTGGTGCTATAAGACAGTCCTATATATCATATACATAGCTACATACTCTCTATTGTTTTAAAACCTCCTTTTTTTGGAAAATGTTAACGGCACAGTTAGCTTTTATTTTAGATGGTTGACAATTTACTAAATGATGTGGTTTACAATGAATAGAGACAACAAAAGCATGTTTTTTGGGGACATGCAGAAGCAGTTGTCTTCCTGCCATCATCATGCATCATGTCTGAAGTTCTAGGAAGAATTGTGTAGCACTTCTCAGCAAAATTCAGGTAATTTTTTTACATTCAGTTAAACCACAATAGCCAAAAATCTTTCAACAAACTTGACTGAGTCAAACAAATGTTTACCAACAGACAGATCATGAATTCTAACATTGTGTGACCAGACCTCATGATCCAATCTTCATAAATTTGTTTTAACTTATGTTTTCATAAAGATCTCCTCTTCCATTGTTGTTGTTGTTTTTTTAATGATCCTGTATCTTTTTTCTTTTACTTATTCCTGCCATTCTACTTGACCATTTATTCATTTGTCCAGTTTACTCATTTTTTCTAGAGATGCCATGGGGGCTTGTACTTCAACCAGTTTTTGCCATGATTTGTTCAACTTTTTTTTTTAATGTTATTGCCCCCTCCCGCCCCCGTTGAATCCCCCACATGCTAGCCTTCAGCCTGCTTTGTTGATGAATTATGTAGGCATATAGACTTCTAATAAGAAGGGAAAGAATACTTTTGTAACCAAAGCACTGAATCAGGTTCTCTTCAGAGCTTTGCCACAGACTTTCTGAGCAAATCATTTATTCAATCTATGCCTTGGTTTTCTGGATTTCAAAGGAGATAATAATAATTTCTCTCTGAGGTAAAAGACTTAATTAATGCTTCTAAAGAATTCTGTGATCTTTTGTTTGGAGGGCACAATATTGGTGCAAAGTATATAATTAACATTATTCTCAGTTTAAAAAGTCCTACCATACGGTCTTATTTGTGTAGTTACCAATGTTAGGCATTTTCATCTTTTCTTTTTTTGTAACTGACTGTACCCATGAATGATATTATATGCCATCAGCTTCCTTTTTGTAGATAACCCATCTTTAAATATGGTAAAAACCTATTTGCAGCAAACGCTAATCTATTTTTAGTGAATATGAGATTTCTTGGATCTGCAATGTCTCCTCCCCCTCACACATATATAGTCCATTTATGAAAAGTGAGTACTGATGAAATGTTTTTCCAACCATTGATTGATCCATCCTGCTGTTGCCATTTTATTCAGTACCACATGCTAACGCTGTCAGATGTAAAGCTAAATCAGAATCTGGTAAACTAGTCTCCATATCAATGAAAGAGTGCCAATGTATGTAGATGAAGGCAAAGGAGAAGAGAAGAATGCCAAATGGAAATTGCGGAGTTGGAAGACAAAAGAAATCCATGGACATTAAGATTATTAAAAACAGTAGGAAAATAACATAAGTGTTCCTGTGATCAGATAGAGAGCCAGGAAATTCCCAGAAACAGAGAAGTTATTTACTGGGAGGGGAAGGAAAGTTTTGATGGTGTAGGCATGTAAGACAAAAAGGCTATCAGTGAAACCATGAATGGATAGTTTAAAGCTGTAACATAGAAGAACATTCCTGTAATTGAACAATTATTACAAAACAAGGTATTAGAGATAACAAAACACTAACAAGTAGCACTTTTTTAAAGTTAGTAACATATGGTTTAAGACTTGAAGAAATAATTATTTTGTAAGCTTCAAAAACTGTGTTGAGGCAGCTGACATCTGAGAAGCAGCAAATGTGTCATTTTACTGTTTATGGACAGTGCCTTTACTCAAGTTAAAATTAATATTTCAAATCTGAAAATTAAAGACTTCCACTAAATTTTGCATCCAGGGCCAAACTCTGCTGGTGTAAATCTGGAGCACTTTCACTGCAGCCATTAGAGCTTTTCCAGGTTTACAACGATGTAACTGAGAGCCGAATTTGCCCTTTTATCTTCAACCAGTTGATTCTGTGTTAACCAAAGGGCCAGAATTCTCACCTAGTATGAAGTGATATAGCTCCATTGACTGAAATTGACTTTCTAGCTCAAAATGTTGAAGAACTTCTATCATTACCATTTAATGACATGTTTAACTGATAAAGAGGGTGCAATTGTAAGCACGACTGTTACAAGGTGAAATGTGGTGAAGATCAGGATGATTAAGCATGCTGCATTATTATTATTTATTATTATTAATTTGACAATACACAAAATCCTAATCCCTACTGCTACTCTCCCAGGTGATTCTGGGGAATATGAAATGCAGCCTTTTGATGAACTAACTGGATATCGAATAGTACGCATGATGCAGATTATTAAACAGTTGAAGATGAGCTGCCTGTTTATGAGGTGCTCGAAAAAGACTAGAAAGAAAAGACTTTTATATGATCTACAATCTAAAATGGAAATTTATTAGAATATCAGAATAAAGAGGAAGAAAAAGAAGACAATCTGAGAGCCTATACAGTCCAGACATTCAGATTAACACTTACAGTACAGCAATCAATACCCAGGGAAACTTTACAGATTTTTGTACAAAACAGAACTTGTAATTTCTCCTTTGATGTTACTAAATTACAAAATGAATAGCAGCAATTTCAAGCCCCCAGGAAATTATAAATATTCTAGGAAAACTTTTTCCCCTCCAAAGGGTGATGTTAATAGTTTGCAACCTGCATGTTTGAAATGCTGGTGAAAGCTATAGCAAAAAATGGCTCTAAAGCTGGGCATCCAAATGCCTTATGCAGCTTTGGAAATTACAGTATTAGTATGACTCAAATCTACCAAATAACATGGAAAATTTTGTTTATTATTTATACAGAATTGAATGGAGTATTTTTCACAAGAATATTATTTCTTCTAACAAATGTATTTAGGTTCTGCGTCAAAGTACACATTAGACAGATGTTAGTTTATCATTCTCATACCGGCAGTTGCTGTATGCAGAGATCACTATAATCTGAGACCAAGCATGTACAACTTTTAGCCTGTCCAAAGAGGATTTTGTCAGTGATAACAGGCATTTATGACATTCCCAAGTGTTAATCTCTGCAGTAAATGTGTTTGTGTTACTTAATACAAACACCATATTATAGTTGCTATTTCCTATAGAAAATGTATTTTCTTTTAATATACTTAATCCTTAGCATTAGCCTTCAAAAATCTATAGTAAGAAATATGTGGATGAAATATGAAAGTGGAGAAGGCATAAACCCTGGCTAAGACATCACTTAAATTGGTTTTTTATGGTAGTGATATGAGACATTTCTCCCTCCCTCCCCCCCATCTTTTGGGTAAGAGATACTAAAATGTACTCTTATAAACAAATGAAAGATCTACGTATTTTCTCTATTCCCACTAGGTGATTTTTTTCATGAGAACATAGTTATTTTAAATGTTGTATAATGTACTCAATACCAGAGTAATATGAAATTACATTGTCAGAAACTGTAAATAGGTTAAGTTGAATCACAAAGAACCAGATTATGACCCGTCCTTTGTCCTTGCTCAGATTAAAGAAGCAGAATGCATCATATTACTCCCATAATTTAATAATTCTTACATTTTAAATTCAGACAGCATTGACTTGACTCACCTCCTGTGTAACCCACCCCACAGAATGTCTATTAATTCCTGCATTAAGTTCAATAGCTGTGCTTGTATTAGAGCATATATTTTAGAACAGCATCCAATTTTAACTAAAAAAAAATTCCAGCATTGTAGAATGCACCACAACCTTTTGTAAAGTGTTTCAGTAGTTAATTATCCTTGTGGTTAAAAATGTATGTCTTCTTTCTAGTCTAAATCTGTCTAGCTTCAATTCACAGCCATTGAGTCTCATGGTACCTTTGTCTGCTAGACTGAAGAGTCTCTATTATCAAATTTCTGTACATTTATGTACTTATAGAAAATCTTGATATACGAAATAGACTGAGCTCTCTAAATCTTTCAGTATAAGGCTTATTTTTCAATTTTTTAATCATTCTCATAGCTCTTCTCTGAATCCCCTCTAATTTTTCAATATCCTTCTTGAAATGAGACACCAGAACTGAACACCTGTATTCTAAAAGCAGCCACACCAGCACCAAATATGAAGGTAATATAACCTCTCTATTCCTATTCAATATCCTCTTTGTTCATACATCCAAGAATCACATTAGCCCTTTTGGCCACAGCTTCACACTGGAAGCTCATATTCAACTGTTAATCCACTATGACCCCCAAGTCTTTTTCAGTCTCACTGCTTTCCAGGATAGAACCCCCTCTCCATCCTATATGAAGGGTCTATGTTCTTTGTTTTAGATATATGACCTTACATTTGGCCATATTGAAACTCGTATTGTTTGCCTGTGCCCAGATTACCAGGAGATCCAGATCACTCTTTATCCATGACCTGTCCTCTTCATTATTTACCACTTTTCAGTTTTTATATTACCTGCAAACTTTATCAGGATGATGTAATATTTCCTCCCTTCAAATCACCGACAAAAATGTTAAAAAGCATAGGGCCAAGAACTGATCCCTGTGAGACCCCAGCCATTCAGTGGCAATTCTTTATTTGTGATTACATTTTGAGACCTATCATTTAATTAGTTTTAATCCATTTTAATGTGTGCCCATGTTGATTTTGTATCGTTCTAGTTTATTGATCAAGATGTGTGGTACCAAGTTAAATGTCTTACAGAAGTCTAAGTAAATTATATCAGTACTATTACCTTTATCAACCAAACTTTCATCTAATAAAAATGATATCAAATTACTTTGACAAGGCCTATTTTCCATAAACCAATATTGATAGTCATTAATTATATTACCCTTCTTTAATTCTTTATTGATCAAGTCCTGTCTCAGCTATTCTGTTGTTTTGCCTGGGATGGCAGAAAGGCCTAAAATTACCTGGGTCATCCCATATACATTTTCTAAATATTGGCACAACATTAATTTTCTTCCACTCACTAGAACTTCCTCAATGTTCCAAGACTTATTGAAAGTCAACATTAACAGTCCAGTGAGCTCCTTGGACAACTCTTTTAAACCTCTTTGATGTAAGTTATCTAGACCTACTGATTTATAACTATCTCACTTCAATAGCTGCTGTTTAACATCCTCCGTATTTACTGTTGAAATGGGAAGTATTTCATTGTCGTCATCATATGGCTTTATGCTAAATACAATTATATAATTATTGACAGTTCTACCACATGCATCTACTAATGGATCAATACCATAGTTAGGAATCCTTTTATTCCTAATATACTTTAGAAACTCCTTATTGGCCTTGATTTTGCAGGCCATAGACTTCTTTTTGAGACCTTGTACTTCCCTTTTCAATTGTCTACAATTCCTAGCTTCAAATTTACATTGATTTCTATCAGCTATATATATGGGGGCAAGGGGGAGGGGGAGAGATGATGGGAATTATACATACACACACACACACGTACATATATGTATTATGTATGTAGTATATATAAATAAAATAAATGGAAAAAGGGGGAATTAGATAGCAATGAAAATAAACTAGAAGCTAGGTATTGTAGAAATATATATCTGTATAGTAGCTTTCGTTTACCTTCTAAATCATGTTTGTTTCTTAATCAGTGTAGCCTTCTTTTTCAATTGTGAGATTGTGATTTTTTTGGGCATCTACTAAAATGTTCTTAAACAGCTCTCAATTCTCATTCACATTTTTCTGTTTAATTTCTTAAGCATGTGTGTAACTTTAAGCAGTTAATTTAAAGATTTGTGTGCTTAACAGTATGCACTTGTTTAAGAACTCTGCTAAATTAAGGTCATAAACTTGATTTTCAGAGATTTGTATTAATTTGTATTAATTTCAAATGGAGTTGTAGATGTTCAGCACCTCTGAAAATCAGGCAAAACTTCTATTGACCTCAACAGGGCTGGGATTTCACTCTGCCACTTTCTAATCAGTGCCTTTCAAAACTACAGTATTTAGTGGCCCATGAAATAGCAATATGTTCTATGTGAAGAAGAAGAATTATCTTGCAAATATGCATATGGAGTAAAGCTCACTTGGTGTTAAGAGGCAACGCAAAGCTCTCTGCATCACAATTTTTGGCACCATTTGTTTTGTAAATTGTAATTAATTCACACACTCTAGCAAAGACGGACAAATACAACCCTAAGCAATAAACAGAAAGAAACACTATCTTAAAAGGCCGCAAAATTAGATGACATACTTCCATGTTATTCAAAGATTGTAATGTCACCTAGCACAATGACCATGCATGTCAGTTGGGTAATTGATAGTGACATTTGGGGAATATGTTCATTGCAATCCTGTGAGTTCATTATGGAAGGATGGGCTGTTGAGAGGGACATTCATCATGACTTCTGATGAAAGTCATATGTTGTAGGAATGTTTGTTGGCTACTTCTCTTCAGGAGAAATAAATACACATCTATACGAAAAATTGTCTTTGAGAGACATCAGAGACACAATACCTTTCAGTCACCCTGGGAAGAATCACTGCAATTGCAGAGAAAATGCCTGCTGGAGTTTCTCCAGTTGCAATAGTTAATAGACAATTCTGCAAAATTTGGCAGAGCAAGAACTAGAAAAGGAACTGGTATAGAAAAGATATGTATACATTGTGAACAATAATATTTTGAATTACTTTTATCCTGCATAGTAATTCAGTTATGTGTTGAGAGAAGCATATTGAGAGAAGAGCTCTAATTTTAAAGTAATTGACAAAGCAAATAATAAAGCAGGTACTATTGGGAAAGAACAAATGTGAAGTGTGTACAGCAGTTGCCATTATGAAGGCAACTCTTACCAAATCACATGATAGTGATTTCACAGTATTTCTCTATATTAACACTAGAAAATAATTGTGATAGCTACTGTTGTAGAGTAATTGTTAGGAAAATGTGATTATTTAATTTTGACAAAAGTGTGGGTGAATGTATTTGCATTAATGCAATATAAAGGAAATAATTAGTTCTTGCTAAATAATCTGAATTAACATAGTTAGAGAAGGTACCTGATACTGAATATTAATAGATAACTTCCAGGGTTTTGTGTGACTAGCTGTGAACACCATTAATTTTTTTAATGAATTAATTTTTCTTTTTTAAGCTGTGAATATTTTTTTATACCTCAGCTAACAAAATTGTTGCATATTATATGGTAAGATGCCCTAGAATGTGAGTTGTAGTGGAACATAGCTAGAGGTTATGGTTAAACTCAATTTAATTACCGTTAGGACTATTTAATTAGCGTATAAGTAAAGGAAGTTATTTCAACCCATCATCTATTAAGAGGTTGAAAGAATCAGATGGGCCATGTGGCTACATTTAAGCTTCCTGTTGTGTATTTTTTTCTTCACAGTTCAGATATATTCTTTGTATTAATCTGTGTGATCAAATAACCCAGACATGCCTTAACTAGCACCAACAACAAAGCCAAACACCTTGTAGCTGTGAGACCTCATGAAAACCAGACTTTGGTCTCTCTGACCTTTTTTAATACCATTTACACATCCACAGGATCTATTAGTGACATTTTTCTTAAGGTGGAAGTACTAACCTTTTAGCTTTGTATAAGTTACAGGCAGAGGATCAGATATTCCATGTGACACTTAAAGGAGATGAATGGTAATAAGATATAAGAATTACTCAGTATATGATGCTTACATAATATATAAGTAAATAAACTACTGTAGTGTATGTATGGTTCATGTTTCTTTTAGAATTACATTTCACTTAAGATAATTACTAAAAATAACTTATTATAATGAACAAATAGCTCTATAAAGCAATCTTCCACACAGGAAATTACTCATTACATGTAATTTTCATGTTCAAGAATAGATTGCAGGTCTATCCTATAACAATACAAATAGAGAGTCTACCACACAATCTAAATTCCAACACATTTAGTAGTCTAAATAATCGCCATTCAGAGGAGTAATAGGTTACTAAAAGAAAATGGAAGAGTTATGCCTCTAGATTGGCTGCATGAATAAAGAAGCTGAATACGTTGACATCTGCTCTCTGGAGGAACAAATATTCTGTGAATTTGTTTATAGCTTGACACACTACTAAAATTCAGTTGTCTAACATTTTGCATAAATATTTATGAACGGTGGCCTGTGCAGTTTCACTGTGAATTAAGAAATATTGGCAGTTAAACTGATATAAATCAACAGAACACCAGATACAAACATTTCTTTTGATCTTTGTTTTTACTAAAACCTTGTAAAAATGACCAGAACCTAATAGCACAGTCCTCATCTTTTAGGATCTGATCCTGCCGGATACTGAGCATTTCCTGAGAGATGTTGAGCATACTAAACTCCCATTGACTTCAGTGAGAGTTAAGGGTTCTGAGCCCCTCATAGAATTTGGTCTTCTGTTTTGAATTTTTTCAAGAAGTTCTTGGAATTGTGTTCTTGGGCTGAAATGTGTTTCTTCAAAAATGACTTTGAGAACTAGTTCATTCTTTGGAAGTTTTTGGTGATCTATGTTTTTTCTGGCATACCTCTGCAGATAAGACATTTTTTTCAGTGTTTACCTTTTTATGACATTTTAGAGAAACAAAGAAATTGGCACATTGTGTGTTTTCAGTTTATTTGAATTTTTTCTTTTAAAAATATTTTTCTTTTAAAGATTTTCTTTTAAAGATTAAAAATCTTTTAAAGAGATTTTTTAAAAAAAGACTGGTGGTAAAATCCATAAGGCACTATAAAAGTGATAAAATTATTAATGATCTAAGAATTGAAAAAAATATTTTCTGCTGTAGTATGAGCTGCAGCTTTTCTTTGAAAGCCTTTGCAACATTACTAAATATGTTTGTAATAGTCATGTTTCTCAGTGGCAGTGGTAGTTCAGAGATCAACATTCTCATTCTTCATACCAGAGTTTTAGGCACTGAGGTGAACTAATTGAATCTTCTTAGTGGTCTCAATGTTAATGCTAAGTAATAGGCATTACGGTAATGCAAGCTGGAGGTAAAAAGAGTGTGGATGATTCACAATGTCTGCATCAGCAAGGGAAGGCCAAACTTCCATAGCTAACCATACGAAAATAAGTACTACAGCATAAACCATTTGGGATTCAGGAGCAGTCAGCTATCCAAAAGGACCCTGATGTTTCTGATCCTTTTTAGTAAAATGTAAATGTATTTCACCAGTTGATGGAGCTGTCACAACCCCTTTCAGTACTCTAGTTGCTTCCCCCTTCCAAACAGCATTTTATTTTATCAGGATAAATTTTATCTGGATTGAGCCTCAGCCAGTTTTCAATCAGGCCTCTACTGAAGTCAGGCACTGGGAAAGCAAAGAAACACTATGGCTTGATTCTGCTAAAAATTGTTAGACAACTGAGTATAATCAGCATTCTAATGGCAATAAAGAACATTATAAAATGATAGAAATAACTCTTTCATTAAACTGCATTTATTATACTGGTGTGGTGGATTCTCCAGATTAAGGTTGGGTTCAATTTTTCCCTTTTAGGAGGGATTATGATGTTTTTTGTATGAAGAAACTGTGTATCTGTCCAAATTACCAGAACAAAATCTGTGAGGAAAGGATTGACTTTTCTGGAGATTTTCAAACTAAATCTTTTACATTGTCGCAACTGATACAGAAACACACTATGTGCAACATTAATATCGCTCATGGTGCAGTGCAAAACCTTGATTACAAGCTCAACAACATTAGCAGATACTTAGGGTTGGCGTGTACATAGCGTGTGTTTGTTTGTGAAGGAAGCATGAGGTTGTAATTAAGGATTTACATTATACTGTGAGGAAGATTAATGTGTTTGTCTGTAGTGTGTTTCCTCATCAGTTGGAGACAGAAGGAAGTTCTTGTCACTGTCTGTGGAAATGCACTGTGTAGGCATTAGAGTGCTGTT
The DNA here is from genome assembly GCF_026122565.2 of Emydura macquarii macquarii. Classification (NCBI taxonomy): domain Eukaryota; kingdom Metazoa; phylum Chordata; order Testudines; family Chelidae; genus Emydura; species Emydura macquarii. The sequence goes on along the minus strand of NW_027131105.1, from coordinate 10,863,966 downwards.
AAGAGGTGTCTCATAATTTGTCATATCCTGGATTTTTAGGGTTTGTGTTGGGGGCTATCACACTTATTCAGCCTTGTTTAGATATGGAATTTTTATATTAAAAAATCTTTTGGACATAAAACAAATGGCTCTTAACTGATAACACAATATAAAATAATCTTTTAGTGTTTTCAGTTCTGTCTTTCTATATAATGCACCTCTTTTTAATCTGTGTATCTGAAAAATTACTATAAAGAATGGAATTTTTAACCTTAGTGAAATCCCTGAAGATAGTTTATCAGATGGTAGTATAATTACAGAATTTTAAATCTTGAAAATGAAATGACATTAAAACAAACTGTAACCATTTTATTTAATTTCATAAATATAGTGGCTACACTACAAAGTTAGATTGGCTCAATTGTATCATTGACGGCTGTGAAAAATTAAGCTGAGCTAAGCCCTGGCATAGACACCGCTAAGTTGACAGAAGAATTCTTCCATTGACCTACCACCTCTTGAAGAGGTAGATTTACTACAGCAATAGAAGAACCCCTTCTGTTGCTTTAGTAAGTGTCTACCTTACAACAGCACAGCTGCAGTGCTGCATCTGTTTTCCTGTAGTGTTTCCCATGTATACATACTCTGGTGTGGCATACCAGATCCTTTGAGGCCCCCTGCTGGAGGCCTCATGGTCCTACCACACATACCCCCAGGAAGAGCATCAGAGGTGGATCCTCCAGGCCTGCCTAGAGAGACTGCCTAAAAGCAGCCAATGGGAGCCCATCAGGCTCAGATAAAAGGAGCTGAAGGAGCAGGTGAGTTTCTGGCTGTGACCAGAGGGGCAAGAAAGGGTGCAGAGGAGCTTGATGGGCTGATTTACTGGCCCTGCAAATGAGGGGATCTGACAACTGTAACCCTAAGGTACCAGATGAAAGGAAAGGGGCTATGTGGGAAAAGGCCCAGGGAATAGCAGCAGCAAACTGGAGGCAGAGGTATGTGGCTGCTCTGTATAGGGTCCCTGGTTTGGGACTCGGAGTAGTAAGAAGACCTGGGTTCCCCCATCAGCCAGTATTGGAGTGGTCTAAGCCCTAGAGAAAGGGGAATGCAGCTAGTTTAAAAGCCAAGCAAAGGGCTGGCATTTAAAGGGCCCGGAGGCAGGACTGAAGACTCTAGAGAGGGCAGAGTTTGTGTAACTCTTTGCAATCCTGGAAGTGGACTGAACTTGAGAGATGATCTGGCTGAAGAGTTGGGGTAGTGAGGACCTGTGAAGATAGAGTCTCCAGGGAGAAAACCCTGGGGCAGTGCTCAGTTAAAGGAGCAAAGAAGAATAGAGTCCTGCGCAGTCCATATCTAATCTGCATCCACGGCAATCATCTTACCCTGGACTGCCATCCGCAGCATGTTGATCCGCATCCGCAGGTATCTGCAGCTCTGGGGCTCCCAAACCCCTCCAGGTGGCTGCCCAAGAGCTGATGGGCATGCTAGAGAGCCCCAGGGAACAGCTGATTCCGTGCAGGCTCCCCTGCCAATCAGCTGTTCTGCAGGGGCTCCCCTGCAGAGCAGCTGAATGGCGACCAGCAGGCGAGCCCCGCTGAACAGCTCTTTGGTTGGGGGACTCTCCTGTCCGCCGCTGATTAGCTGTTCTGTGGGGGCTCCCATGCTGGCTGCTGGGCTCCCCTGCTGGCCAGCAGAGAAGCCCCCTGAACAGCTGATCGGCGTCCAGCAGGGGAGCCCTGAGAACAGTTGTTCAGCAGGGCTCCCCTGCTGGCCACCAATCAGCTGTTCAGCTGAGCTTCTCTGCCAGCCAGCAGAGAAGCCACCCAAACAGCTGATTGGCAGCAGGTAGGGGAACCCCGCCCACCGCCCAAGAGCTGTTCAGTGGGGCTCCTCTGCTGGCCGTCAATCAGCTGCTCCTCTGGGCTTCCTCTGCTATCTGTCGATCAGCTGTTCTGCAGGGTTCCCCTGCTAGCCGGGGAGTCCAGCAGAACAGCTGATCGGAGGACAGCTTCCGCCCCCAATCTCACAGGCTATGAGCTGGAGAGAGCTGCTTCCCTTCCTTTGAGATCCGCATCTGCTCAACTATCTGCCAAAAAATGATCTGCAGATATGAAGTGGATATCTGCAGATTTGTAGAGTTCTAAAGAAGAACTCTGCAGGGCCTAGGTGTAAGGGTGAAGAGCAGGGAACTTCAGCAAGTAATGGACAATGAGAAGGACTCTAAGGAAAGCAGCCCGGGGCCTGGTCTACACTGCTGGCAAAATTCGGCGGCAGTTGACAGGAGTAGCTTGCGTAACTCCTGTCGAGTTCTTAACTTCTGTTTAGCGCGCCGGCCCCACTGTGCTGCGCTTTTTGGGGAGGTGGTTTTATTAAATCAACTTCTGGATTGATTGAGCATGTCTTCATTGCCGCTCAATCAAACCAGAAAATTCGATCTGATGTCAGTGAATTTGCTGCCGTCAGTGTAGACATAGCCTGGGATTCAGTTATTTACAACAGGGCATGGAAGGTCTCACAGTTACCCCAGAAGGGGCTGAGAACCAAGTCCAGAAAGCAGGATGAAGAATAAGCCAAAAGAAAGAGAAGAAACATTTGTTTGGATATTTGTTTAGACTTTCAGCTGGACTTTAGTTACCCTGAAAGGGGATTGTTGATTTTGGACTGTGTGACTGGGCAGGAGGGCTGAGCCACTGGAAGACCTGCCTCACAAATTCAACAACCCACAGGGGATGCCAGGAGAAAAAAGATTGCAGCACCACACCCACCTGACAGGAGGCACTCACGAGAGATGTTTTCCCCATCACATATAACCTTAGACTAAAAAGGAGATTTTGCTTTATCAGCAGTATTGTAGGCTGATATGCTGTAGTGTCCATGGACAATGTTCTAGATAGCAGACTGGAAAAATAGTGAGGAAAATTTGGAAAACAGTTAAAAAAATAATTGGGAATGCTGTCAGCTTCCTGTTTTGTTGATGAAAGAAGCAAGGACAAACGTAAACATCGCTGAGGTGTTCAGAGCTAGTGGTGGTGTCTAACAGTATGCTAAAATGACATTTTGTGGGTATGGTAATTATAGGAAGTTAAGCTCAGGATTTTAGTTGAGCAATAATAGGCAATAGCCATTGAGAAAAAAGGACAAAAAAGTGAAATTGAAGATCTTCAGTGCTGTTAGAAAAATGAAGAAGAAAACAAGCAGTGGGAAGGCGAAATTCTTGAGAAAATGGAGGCAGCCATTGTTTTCAATGAGAGCTCTGTGGCTATATCCAGGGGTGCTGGAACAATTTGTGTAGTGGAGGTGCCAAGAGCCATTGAACCACACTGTAAACCCTGTATATGATGGAAACCACTTAAAGCCAGGCAGTGTGGAAGCACCCCCCCCCCAAACTGCTGCGTCCAACTCCTATGGCTATATCATTGTGTAGTGCTATTAAAATATACCCTGCTGCCACAGAGCAGCATCATTCTACATTTGTTTGTTTTGAACACAATTATTTTTAAACAAGCTTCTGTTTTTAGTGGCAAAACTTTATCTGTGAGATAATGGCCTTTATTGCACCAATCAACACTCTGTCTGCTTTATAATAAGCAATATGGACTGATGTAGCGGCCTTTTATCAGTTAGATAAGGACTCACTGGGATAGTTTCACCTCAGACACTTTACATACTGCCAGTCTTTATCTAACCGATAAAGAATTGTGATGGAGGTCCTTGTTACTATTCTAAACCTAAAGTTTAGAAACAAATAAAAACTCTCTCTACATTAGAGCACACATATCCTTTTAAACTTTGGCATTTGGCCTGTGACTTTCCAAAATTCTGTATTGGTTCCTGGAGGTGGAAGTTTGGAGGCAAAGAATGCTGGTATTTCCTGTCCTTGGATAAGAGCCAAGACCAGCACTACAATATGATTTTAAGAGTTTCCAGAACTAACCAAGACAAGGAGGGCACTTTGAGAAATAATGGAGCCCTCAGGCTAATTCTGAAGTATGTAATATAATGTAGTATAGTTCTATCCAGGACAATTATCTTAAGCATCCTGGAATCCAATAAATCTGTGTATTTGAAGTATTTATTTTATAAATCACATATGCATTTGTTATATTTTTATTTGTGTCAGTTCAGGCAACCTGAATTCTGACATTTTGTACTTTTGAATGCTTGACTTTACAACATTTAACACTACTTTAACATAGTTTTTGTATGTAATATCTTAAGTCTTTTTAAAAAGCAAACTGAAATAAACAGAAATCGCATTGTATGGAACCATATTTACCTCAACATGGGTCATCAGCAGGCTTGGATCCTTCCATTCTACAGCACAGATCTCTAATACTTGAGTTAATAGGGTAACTGGTAGCAATATTAGACGTTATCCTCTCTGTGGACCAACCGTAGAGGACTGAGACACACACTTTGTAGATGTGTCTTACGGTTTTTTTGCTAGACAGCAGAAAAATGTTGAGACTCAAGAAACCAGGGTTCTATTCCTGGTTCTGCAAGGCAGTGTGGACTAGTGAGTACATAGACTCCACGTGGTTCTGTCTCAACCAGCTTGCCCTCCTGGGCTTCGGGCATGTTCAGTGTAGATGGACTCTTTCAAGAATTTAGCCATCTATTCTGACAGACCTCTTGAGATGTGCAAATAGTAATTTTCAGAGGCTTATAACTTGGCCAAATATGGGTGACTTTTCATGGAGCAGCACAAGGCACCTCTCGAACTTCACGCTGATCATCTTGCCAAACCTGCTGCAAAGTATGTAAGCACTAGAGCGTCTCAATGAAATGATTACACACATTTTTTTAACATTGGCAAAACAATGCATTTTCCCCTCACCTTGTATTCAGAAATAGCTGAACTGCTTTTGCTGAAATTAAAAAAAAAAAAAAAAAAAATTCAGCTTGCAGCAGACACCTGGCATGGAAGAAAATTCAGGCTGAATAGTTAAAAACGTTAGGCCATTTTGGCTATAGGTGTCAAGCCAGCTCTATCATAAATATGATATTTTCTGAAGGAATATTTTTATGGTTCTCTGAGATAAGTAAAAAAAAGGTGTTACACAGATCTATTTAAAGGGCAAGATTGGGCATAGGCAAGTAAGAAGGCATCATACAACAACTACGTATAATGTTAGGTTGTAACAGTGTGGAAGGGAGAGCAGCTTCTGTTGAGCTGCTACATTTCTAATCCCCCTGTGCCTATGTGAGCAGGCAGTGCACAATGAAGGAGTGGGGGATGGGTAGAGGCTGCTAGATTGCCCTCTTCCTGCCTTGTGCCAGTCTGAACAGTTTCATACTGCCCTATACATGGGACTTGTGGAAAGCCATGATTTTGCTCTCTAGTATCCGTTCTATAGATCATTAGTTTATAAATCATCCATCTCTATCTACATTACTGTATATACACAGTACACATATATACACGCCATATGCATCTGTAGTACGTTACCTCTTTATTATAGGGACCAGAATTTGTTGTCGGTTATAAACCTGTGAAATCCACAGAAGTCAACGTTCTCTGGGCCTGCATGAATTTAATTAGGGCAGGGTATGGACTAGGATCTACCTTGATTAACATGCTGAAAAATTCCATTACACCTATTGGGGCTGTATGGGATGCTGAGCAGGACAAAATATATTCCACTGTGCCTCCCTACAATAGAGTGGTGATCTTCTAAAGATTTGCATGTCATGCCTTAGCTAATGTTAGTTTAATACCCGCAGTATTTTCTATATTTCCCTGTGCTGTAGTTATACTACCATTAGTAAGGCAATTGCCAAGTTTTTAATGGTGACTGTGATAAATACTTCTATACTCATTCTCTTATGATAATCATATGATATTTTTTATTACTACTTTAACTCATTTCCATAATATCAGCTAGTAGAATTTATTTGGCAGTGTCTAGACATTTGATGATGGTAGACTCAGACTTAAAAAAAAAAAAAAAACCAACTACATATATACACCACTCTGTGTGTGCATATATATGTGTGTGTGTGCGCATATATATAATAGTGTGTGGCAATGAGAGCATTGTGTAATTTAGTGGTAATTTTCTCTCTTTAATTTTAGACACAAATTCAGACCAAAGATTTTTTCTTTCCAGAGCTGTCAGTCATGGCAGACACACCATTGTACTGGCCATTTATTTATTTATTTACTGTAGAAGAAAGAAGAGAAGATATTGTAGTTTTGCTAAAATAGTAACTAGACCAACTTTTAATGTACCAGACTTCTCTGGGAGTAAGAAATATTGCAATAGGTTATAAACTTAGTTCATCTCTGAATTATGCACTGTGTACTTAGGGTGTACTAGAGCTATAGTATGTTTATCTGTTGACTTCCACTAAGATTTAGGCTCTATTTCTACTTAATAACATGCTTTGTTTTGTTTGACATGTATTTTATGTCTTCCATGTGCGTGGATATATAAGATACACAATCGTGGGTGAGGGTCTTGAGAGAAAGTGCAGCACTATAAGTAGTAATAATAGTAGTTGTAAGGAAAAAGATAGGACATCGTTTCCTTTATTTTATCTTTTATTTTTCCTTCACAGGTCTAGGGAAGTTACTAAACTGCATAAAACTGAACATAAGAAGTTACTTGAATCATATTATTCTTTTATTGTATTTAAAAGTTTAATTCTTGGCAGTCCATAAAACTGACAAGAAAATATATCCATTATCATTTCCCACTGACTTGCAATTATTGTCCTCACTCCAAAACAAATGTTTTTGCTAAGCTTGCTGCTGATTGACATCCTATACTACATATCAGCTTGTGTTTCCATTAATCAAAATGAGACTACAGCACAAATTGGTCCTGTGTATTAATAGCTTTTATATCCAGAGATCTGGGTTCAAATGGTGCTTATTGGAGATCACAAACAATATGAATTTGGCGGTCATGATATAGATTATAAAACTGCTACTTTTTCTTAGAGTAGTATTTCTGTGAGTGGTCCATCTAGGTGTGCTTGTACCCCATGCAACTCAGATCAAAGATTTGTGTGTTCAGCCCACTCATGCATAGCCTGCAGCCATGTGTCCTGCACCATAACTATATAAAACTGTAAATCGCCCTCAGTTACAACTCATCCTTCTTTGCCTGACAGAGCCTCAGCAGTATCCAAGTTGAGCTTACCTCAACTGTATTTTTTTCCTCATATATGACTAGTTAGTTAGTGGTAGTTCTTACTGTTTCCTTCATGTTAGTTGTAGTAATTTTATAATTAAAAATAATAATAAAAAAAAATCTTACTTTTACTTTTAGGGTAAGGATTGTTGTCCATTCTATATTTTCTCCCCTCAAAGGAACTTAAATGCTAGGAGGGCATGCCTGGTTTTAAATGCTGCCTTCTATGCCAAGAGGCTATTCCAGTCAGTGATGGACACTCCCAGTGTGTTCATTGCCTTGTGAAGTCACATGTTCCCCCAAAGTGTAATTTCTGTTTATCTTTAAAATCAAGAGCTAAAAAGAACCAGGAACTTAAGTTATGTAACCTTATGATGAAGAGTTTACTCTGACTGGCTTCTGATCCTGGCCAGGGGACCTTACCCTCTGCACAATGGTCTCTGAGCAAGTCAACCACTTTGACCTCCTTGGTACAGCACTCTTGTAGAGCATAGAGGAGGAAATCTCTGGAATTCTCTTTAAAAAAGCTCTAGAAAACAGTCTTCAACTATCTAGGTAGAGAATCTACATTAAAGAAATGGTCTCCAGTGCAGACACCTGCTATGGCACATACCGGTCTCTGACTCAGTACTCGCAAGGCTGCAGTTCTTCAGGTACTGTGCGCACCAGTAAACTCAAGGATACCAAGTGTTTTGGCTCTGGAAGATTGGTACTGTCTGGTGATCAGAGCGGTATGGAGAAGAAGACCAGCTCTTTTAAATTTAGTACTGACAGAGTGTACTAGGCTTTTGGTACCCAGAATTTCAGCACTACAGAAGACCAGACCAACACCTACTGGTCATTCACTGGAGTACATGAGACCTTCGGTACTGTCGGCTCCCTTTGTCACAGCTACTTCTGCCCAACCTGCCTCATTGATACCAACCATTGCTTCAGTATCGCTAGAGTTTCAGTTCCTTTGGAACCTGATGGTAACAGTAATCCCTGAATCCCTTCTGTTTGACACTGACCCATTCCTGTTACCAAGCACCTCTTGGTCTCCAGACATGTGCCCAGTGCCAACAGAGTCTCTATCTATCTGTATGAATGCTCCACCTTTACCAAGTGGCAAGGAGAGGAAGATGATGGGGACTTCTCAAAGTCTCCCGCATTTCTGTCCTAGGATTTTCTTTCCATTATCATGGAGCCTTCTTTCCTGAGACCTCCAAGGAGTCAGAATATCCCCATGAGAGACATTCTCCATACTGCTCATATGGACACCCTTGAGTACCTCTACCTGACCTATGCTTCAATAGCCTTTCTTAAGGATGTTCCTGTCACAGTAATATGTAGATCCATGATTTGGACCACCATTTATACATTTTCTGTACACTATATGGTTACTCTCACCTCAGTTTCTAAAGCCATGTTTGGCTCTGCTGTACTGTCTTGAATCTTTGACTCAACACTGAAGCCCCACCCCTCCATAGAGGGTACTATTTGGTAGTCACTGGGGTGGAGCATCCATATGGATGCTACTCAAAGAAGAGAAGGAGAGCTAATGACATCAAGAAGGTTGAGCTGTTTAAATCCTTTGTTTAGCTGCAGTCTTCACTAAAAAGGTTAATGGTGACCAGATATTCAACTCATTCTCCAATCTGAGGCACATGAGGTGCAAATGCACCTAGAATGGAGCACATACAGGGACACTGCTAGAGAGGAGCTCACATACGGACACACATCTCAAAGAACCACATTTCCTGCACAGGGTGAGCAACTTTCTTTTCATTTGAAACAAGGTGTCACAATTACTGTAGTAATTTCTTCTTATAAAGAACTCAGGGGTTGGACAATATGGCTGTTTCCATATAGAATAAGCCTAATCGTCCTAAACTTTGTGGGATATCTTGGTTGCAGCGTTCTAGTCTCCAGCTGGTGTAATTAATCTCTCATTTTCGGAGGCACCAAATTCAACCAGACAACAGAACACAGGCTTGAGAAAAAACTGACTGAAGCACTGCCATTTCTGTAACACAGAATGGCATGCAGCTATCTATGGGATTTTTTTTTTTTTTTTTTTTTTTTTTTTTTTTTTTTTTTTGCAAAAGGCAGATTTACTAACATTTTACAGAACTTTTGAAATATTTTTAAAAACTTTGAATTCCATTAGTGGAAGAAATAATATTCATAACGCAGTTTTTACAGAAAAGTTCATTTGGAAAAAAGATAACATGAGTTTACTATTTTCAATGAAGACTGCCAGCCATACATTCTTATCGTAAGCCTTATAATTTCATATCATATGAGCAATGTATTGATTATCTGCTAAAATAATTAGTATGTTTTCCTTTGCAAAATCTTTGAGTAGCTTGATCTTTGTTTTCAGTAACGAAGGACTGAAGTTAATTTCTCCAGTGTGTCTGCAATTTCTCTTTGGCTTCCATTTTGTATCCTTGTTTTCAGCTTTTACCATATTTGGCTTCCTTTTTCTTTTTGGCTTGTAGAAGAACTAAAATCAAGTGCAAACTAATGCTTTTATGTTTTCATCTCATCTCAGTACAACTTTTGAAGCTCATAGCGTCATAGAAATTTAGGGCTGGAATAGACCTCAAGATCGGCCCACTGTACTGTGGCAGGAATAAGTAAACCTAGACCATCCTTTACATATGCTTGTCCAACTTGTGCTTAAAAACCTCCAATGATGGGGATTCCACAGCTTCCCTTGGAAGCCTGTTCCAGAGCTTTATTACCCTTTTAGTTCAAAAGTTTTTCCTAATATCGATCCTAAATCTCCCTTGCTGCAGATTAAGCCCATTACTTCTTGTCCTAACTTCACTGGATGTGGAGACCAATTGATCAGTTTTTTTATAACCTGTCCTTAACATATTTGAATAGTGTATCAGTTCTCCCCTCAGTCTGCTTTTCTCAACACTAAAGACTAGTTTTTTAATCTTTCCTCATAGATCAGGTTTTCTAAACATTTTATCATTTTTGTTGCTCCCCTCCCCACTTCAGTTTGTCCTCATCTTTCGTAAACTGCGGTGCCCATAATTGGACACAGTACTGCAGCTAAGGCCTCCCCAGTGCTTAGTAGAGTGGGACATACATCAATCTTTTTAATACACCCCAGAATATTAGCCTTTTTCACAGCTGCATCACATAGTTGACTCTTATTCAATTTGTGATCCACTATAACCCCCAGATCTTTTTAGCAGTACTACCGCCTAACCAGTTATTCCCCATTTTTAGTTGTGCATTTTTTTTTCCTTTGTAGGTGAAGTGCTTTGCTCTTGTCTTTACTGAATTTCATCTTGTTGATTTCAGACCAATTCTCTAATTTGTCAAGGTTGTTTTGAATTCTAATCCTGTCTTCCATAATGTTTACAACACCTCCCAGCTTGGTGTCATCTGCAGATTTTATAAGCATACTCTCCACTCCATTTATCCAATTCATAAATGAAAATATTCAATAGTACAAGGCTCAGGTACAGACCCCTGTGGGACCTCCACTAGATACACCCTCTCAGTTTGACAATGAACCATTGATAACTACTTTTTGAGTATGGTCTCTCAACCAATTGTGCACCTATCTTATATTAAATTAAACTAGACTGTGTTTCCCTAGTTTGCTTCTGACAATGTCATGTGGAATTGTGTTAAAAGCCTTTCTAAAAGCGAGATCTCATGTTTACTTCTCCCCTCCTAGCCACTAATCCAATAACTCCATCAAAGAAATAAATTAGGTTGGTTTGGCATGATTTGTTTTTAACAAATGCATCCTGGCTATTCCTTATAATCCTTTATCGTCTAGGTGCTTACAAATTGATTAATAGTTTTTCCCAGTACCTTTCGAGGTATCAGAGTCAGGCTTATTGGTCTATAATTCCTGGCATCCTCTTTGTTTCCCTTTTTAAAGATAGATACTATATTTGCCCTTCTCCAGTCCTCTGAGACCCTATCCTTCCTTCATGAGCTCTCAAAGATGATTGCTAACAATTCTGAGATCACTTCAGCTGGTTTTTTAAGTACCCTAGGATAAATTTAATCAGGTCCTGCTGACTTGAATACATCTAATCTATCTAAATATTCTTTAACTTGTTTTTTTCCCTGTTTTCCCCATTCACCTTACTATAACGTTAATTGAGTTGAGTGTATGGTCACCATTAATCTATTTAATGAAGACTGTAGCAAAAAAGAAATTAAACACTTCAGTTTTCTTGATATCATTAGTTATTGGCTCTCCTGCCTTGCTAAATAGAGGACTTATACTTTCCTTTGCCTTTCTTTTGCATCTAATGTATTTAAATAATTTCTTCTTATTCCCTTTTATGTCCCTTGCTAGGTGTACCTTATTTTATTCTTTAGCCTTTCTGATTTTGTCCCTACATGCTTGCACTATTCTTTTGTATACCTCTTAGCAATTCCACTTTTTGTAGGATTTCTTTTTTATTTTCAGATAATTAAAAAGCTCCTCATGGAGCCATATAGAATCATAGAGTTGGAAAGGACCTCAGGAGGTCATCTAGTCCAACCCGCTGCTCAAAGCAGGACTAACCCCAGCTAAATCATCCCAGCAAGGGTTTTGTCAAGCCGTAGCTTAAAAACCTCTAAAGATGGAGATTCCACCACCTCTCTAGGTAACCCATTCCAGTGCTTCACCACCCTCCTAGTGAAAAACTTTTTCCTAATGTCCAACCTAGATCTCCCCCACTGCAATTTGAGACCGTTGCTCCTTGTTCTGTCATCTGCCACCACTGAGAACAGCCTAGCTCCATCCTCCCCGGAACCCCCTTTCAGGTAGTTAAAGGCTGCTATCAAATCCCCCCTCATTCCTCTCTTCTGCAGACTAAACAAGCCTAGTTCCCTCAGCCTCTCCTCATAAGTTTTATGCTCCAGCCCCCTAATCATTTTTGTTGCCCTCCGCTGGACTCTCTCCAACTTGTCCACATCCTTTTTGTAGTGGGGGGCCCAAAACTGGACACAATACTCCAAATGCGGCCTCACCAATGCTGAATAGAGGGGAATAATCACTTCCTGTGATCTGCTGGCAATGCTCTTACTAATGCAGCCCAATATGCTATTAGCCTTCTTGGAAACCTGGGCACATTGCTGACTCATATCCAGCTTCTGTAACCCCCAGGTCCTTTTCTGCAGAACTGCTGCCTAGCTCATCGGTCCCCAGTCTGTAGCTGTGTATGGGATTCTTCCGTCCAAAGTGCAGGACTCTGCACTTGTCCTTGTTGAACCGCATCAGATTTCTTTTGGCCCAATCCTCCAATTTGTTTAGGTCCTTCTGTATCCTATCTCTACCTTCCAGGGTATCTACCATCCCTCTAGCTTATTGATTTCCTTAGTTGCATCATTAGTTGCTTGCAGATTCAGATAAACTCAAATAAAAATGACTATTTAAGTTTGATGAAAGAAAAATCTTTGCAATCATGTCAAGTAAGATAAGAAAGCTAAAGCAAAAATCAAAACCAAACAAATAAAACATCAACATGGTTGAATAGGAAGTGTTTAGAATGGCTTAAAGTTAAACTTATAGTCATGTACAATGAAGGTCTTGATCCTGCAATCATTGAGGGTGCGCACATCAAGGAGAGCAAGGTTGTTGCGCTGCAACTCATGTGCTAACAAAGGCTACACATAGGTATAAGTGAAGCTCATCAGCTTGTGTGCATGTTTGGTGTTCAGCACACTTGAAAATCAATGCTCTAAATTAAAGTTGAGCTCTTCTGAAAATGTGGCCTTATTTGTGGGTGCTGAACATTGGAAAATCTGACCCTACATATGTTCCGCTCCACTGAGCAGATTCTTAAGTCCTTTGCACACCTGCTCTCCTACTTTCAAGTGCAGAATGATAGAGGATTTGAGCATGAACAGATAATGTTTGGAGAAATATGGGCTTATGGGTAATCCACAGGCTGCAGCAGGGTTCTTATCTATAGCCCTCATGCTACAAGCCAAGTAAGTTGACGGCCATGCAGCAGTGCTCTTATTAATGCAATCTTAGGTCCCCCAGCTCCTTGATCTACTCTATTTTTAACATATGATTATACTTAATACTACTCTGCAGCTACACTGTTTAGGATCAAGCTCTATATATTATTTTGCAAAGTGTTTCTGATATATATTTCATTCACATAATGTAAGCTATTTTGTGTGCATTAATATTAGTAACTTGAAGTAAATTGATATGCTGTTCTCTTTTCATGTAAAAATAATGGACTGTATATGGATCAAGGATACATTGAACTGGCTAATGTTTCAGTGCTTTCACAGGTTGTGAAATGTGATTCTGACCAGCCAGAAAAGGAGAGCAAATAGGACCAGCAGGAATTTTTAAAAAACGTTCAGGGTTGAAGGTGTGATTTGCTTAAAAGGGATGAACTTTCTAATGAACTTTCTAATATCCTTGCCCCGTCATTTCTCCCTGAGTTCTCCTCCACTACCATTGCTTTGTTTGGTAATGGCACTGGGGCTCTTCTATTCATCAGTGTCTCCCTCTTTTCCTTGTGTTTGGTATTGCACATCTATCCTTTCTTTCCCTGTAGCATGTAAAAAGCAAAAAGTGGATCAACAGGATGAGAGGAGCAGAGGGCCAGATACTTAGTTCTGGTCAAGAGGTTCTAAGCCACTTCTCTGTTTGTTGCTTCTGTGATACTGAAATTAGCACATGGCCATTTGGGACTCAGAGTAAATGAGAGTAGCCTAAGGACTGCTCCAGGTTACACTGGTTAGACTGGTACACTGCTCTGGTGGCTGAGGATTGCTAGAATCCAGCGTGCTCCAGTGATGGCTCTTGCATATTCAGGAACAGCCCCTACACTGGAGTGTATGGGGTGGGTGGCGTAGACCTGACTACATCTGCTTTATGCAACTGACATGGTAGCATACTATCTCTTTTACAACATTAGCCCTGATACAAAGGGAGCAGTACTGGAAGCTATGATCTGGTTGAGCATCTCTTGTTAGTCAAAGATAGGAGGTGTTATTTCAAAAAAGATCTGATTTCAGGGAAGTGTCTAATCACTTTTCTTGCTTGGAGGTTGGAGAATGGTGACAAAAAATAAAGAGAGGCCAAAAAAAGAAGAGTTGTAATAGGATGCTCTAAGCTGCATCCAAGCCCACTGTTCACTCAGGGTGTAGATTTTTATTTAAAATATTTCAGTTAGGTGGACGTAGAGCTCCTGTTCTGTACAGAGTACATTTAAACAAGTGTATATATCATTAGAATGTATTGATAAAAGGCCTAATCCTGTAGGTTCCGAGCACCTATTAGCCCTAAAGAGTTTTACACTGTGCCAAACTGACCCAACCGTCAGTCCAGCAACAAAACACTGAATTGCTAAACATTGGATATCAGACACTGCAATAGAATTGTTCTTATATACTTTGTAGATTTTTAGATAGGAAGGTATCAAATTCTATACAATTTCTACTTTAAATGCCCAATAAACTAGATAAACTCCATACTTCCTGCACAAAAAACAGATATGTGGGAGGAAATGATGAAGTGACAAATAGATTGAGCATGTAGGATAAAATCCTGACCCAACTGAAGTCAATAAGATTGTTATTAACTTCAATGGAGCCAGGATTTAACCTGTAGCCTAGTTAAATTGGTGTTCATAAGACACAAAAGTGGTGATGGGTTAAATTTGTATTTGAAAGGCAGAGAGGTTTGAATGTGCATCAGTAGGTTGTGTACTTTAGGCTGCTGACTTATCACATGGGGAACAGAAGTTTCAAAAGAGTTCGGCACCTATTTAGGCACCTAAATAAGGACCAGATTTTTAAAAGTGTTCAGCATGCAGCAGCTTCCATTGTGACACTTGTGGCCAGATTTTCAAAAGAGCACAGAATGCAACTTGCTAAGCAACCTTGAAAATCTGACCACTTCTTTTGGTGCCTAAGTGAATGTTGAGCATTTCTAAAAATTCTATCGCAAGTTAATGCAGATTTCCTAATGGAATTGGACATCTTCAGGATGTTGTCTTCCACAAAGCACTATTTATTGTAGCGACATCTGAATATTAGGCAACCTGAACAAAATACCTGCTATATCAGTACTACCAGATGCCTTAGTGTGGCACTGAGTTAATGAAAACAATCGTAGATGGTTTAATTTTGTAGATTTTCTGTAGTATTTGTATTGAAATAATTTTTTTTGCCATAGCCAATAGGGAAATATTTGGAAAATATTTATCAAGTAAATTGTAGGATTTGATTTTTCTTCACCAAGGCACATGCTCGTTATTGATCAGATTACAGCTTTAAACTACTGGCTGCTTTTTAGATGAGTGATGTGCCAATGACAAACTCAGCCAGAATTCCTCCTGGGGGGCTTTAGGGAGTGCATGCTGGAGCAGAAGCTGAGCCACTTTTTGAAAGGGGAGAGCATGATCTTTCCCAGTGTTGGCTCAGCTTTGCTGACTGGTATGCATTGCATCTACATACTCTGACCCCACGTGACAGAAGATGGCTACATTGTCAATCTTGTGCCATCTTCCTGCCCCTGTTCACTTATGTAGGGTCAGCTATTATCTGGCCCTATGCATGCAAAAATATAGATATTGGTTTACAAAATTAATTTTACCTGTACTATTATTAATTTTAATATGTTGTGTAATATTGTAGCTTCTGTAAGACTACAGAAAAAAACAGGTCTGTAGTACAAGCTGTTAAAACACTGGACAGTTTGTGGAGACTTTGCAATGGAAATATTTATCTTTCTATGAAGTTATTTCAGAATCAATCTGAAGGTGATATTCTAGACTCTATGTAACATGATTGTTACTTCTTCTGCTGCTGGGCAATATATCCTTTGCTAATGACTATATATTGATGACTGGAAAGGAAAACCTGACAAAATTCAGTGAAAATGACATCCCCCTTGAGAAACTTTGTTTGGTAAAATGATGACCTTACAATATGACTTTAGGTATTGAGCCTTCTGAAAAAATAAATATTATTATTTTTTCTTAATCAGTGGAAAATGTGCTTAAGTTGACTGAAATAAATCAATATTGTTGAAAATGTAAACCATTCCTAACCTAAAAAAAGTAAAAACATTACTTTTTATACTTCCAGGATTCGGTTCTAACATATGTCACAGTTCTTTTTTTCATATACAGCGTGAACTTTGAACCCCCGTTTTCAATCTGTAAACATTTCCAGTTATGGAACATGTCTTATCTCATAAGTTGATAAGAATTTCTATGAATTCACTTCTATGGAAAGGTGTGTTAAATTTTTCCTGAGTCATTCTAATACTATTATAATCTCACTTCAGTACATCAAGTTCTACCCTATTCATAGGAACGTGTTTTATCTTTCTAAACTGGAGCAGTGTATTTTCTTAAGTGCAGCCATATATATTCTAGGAAACTATCAGGATAAAATCATATTTAAATGAAATTAATATTTATGTTGCAAATGGCACCATGGATTATTAAAAAGGAAATATTTTTTTAAATTGAAACCGCCGTTTATGTTCTTTGTTTATATTTGGCATTTCTCTAGTTTAGGCAATTAAAATAGCCTGGTCACTTTCAATTCTATTTACCACTCCTATTTCAGTTATTAGTCTGTTTCACTTATCTGATTCTCATGCAGCAGAGCTGCACAATGTATTGTGTTTTGGGTTCTCAGCACCAGCAGAGAATGTTTAAAATGCCTTTTGAACTGTTTTCGCTGAGGTTCAAATCATGGTAGGTTATATAAAATTCTACTATTCATAAAATTATAGAATAGATGATTGTAATATATTGTATATGGCAGTGATTCTCAACCTTTCCAGACTATTTTACCCTTTCAGGAGCCTGATTTGTCTTGTGTACCCAGTTTCACCTCACTTAAAAACTGTTTACAAAATCAGACATAAAAAAAAAGTGTCACAGCCCACTGTTACTGAAAAATTGCTTACTTTTTCATTTTTACCATATAATTATAAAATAAATCTATTGGAATATAAATATTGTACTTTTGTTTCGGAGCATAACATATACAGCAGTAAAAACAAATTATTTATTAAATTTTAGCTTGTACTGACTTCACTAGTGTTTTTTATGTAGCCTATTGTAAAACTAGGCAAATATCTAGATGAGTTGATATATCCCCAGAAGACCTTTGTGTATCTCCAGAGCTACGCATACCCCTGGTTGAGAAACACTGGTATATGGAAAAGGCATTTGGTGAGTGGGAAGGGTGAAATAATCACAAAGTAGAGTGGTTCAGGCATGTCTATGGCAAACAAAAGGGCCCTCTCACATCTGAAGAGTTTATGCCCATTGGCACTTATTAATAATAAATAAACGTACTTTATTTTGTCAGACTTGGTAAATGGTATATTTAATAGGGATAATTGTACAGGTGTTTCTTTTAAGGATAATAAATTTCTCACAAGCCAGTCAAGATCTCCCATTGTTACGAGAACTTCACAACAACAATAAAATGTCCAAACTTTAAGTTAATGTTTATGGCCCTTCATAAGAAATGCAGAGCCACAGACTTTATGCTTTCTTTTCAGAAGGATGTTTTGAATTTTAATTTGTACATAGAAACCACTGACTACACGTGTTTAAGGCCTTCAACCTCTGCAAATTCATATCATTCCACCCAAAACAACATTTGATGATAAAATATCAATTACTAGCTAAGCACAGTACATAACTAAATATTTGCCAGTTTTCTTTTGTTTTTTTTAAATGGACTGGCATGGTTTATACCTTAATTATTTTTAATTCAGTGTCCCTCCCAGTAGAGAGGTTTATTAGGTAGAAATATGATACTGTTAATAAAGCATTAAACAGTTATTCCTTAGTCCGTTGCCTCCTACCAAGTCCAGAGGATACCTTCTTCAACCCCTCTCTACAGAGGTTCAGGCAAGGACTTCCTCAGAACCTTGTCTTACTCCATGAACACCATACAAAGACCACTGGAGCCCTTCAATACTCCCTTTCCATTTGCAGCTCTTTACTTGAACATGCATTTTATTGTACAATTAAGTTACTATTCATACACAGAGCTACTCACTGCTCTTCACTGAAGGTTCTTTTCATGTCTGCTTTCAACTGCCACCTTTTTGGCTGTTCAAAAATTAGCACAATTTTTACAATGGAAAAAAGAGTATTGTCTTTCCTCATACTGAAAAACGGCCAAAGTATTTTTTTGTTGTTTTTACAGTTCAAAGTTTTATTCTCTCTCTCTGTTTCTGTGTGTGCAGCAAGCACACACATTCACGCATAAGCTTTTGGTAGCTACTGTACTGGACCTATTTGAAGAGAAGAGCTATAACATTGCTATTTACCTCCTTTCATACTACAATGGATAACAGACAGACTAGCTGAAATTAGTGGAGAATAGATATTTCCACAGCAGTTTCCCATTACTTAGCCAGCTGATCAGATATTTTTCTTTTCTCTGTTTTAAAACCTCTGGGCTGCAGGAAGGCATTGGATTTTGCTCCTCTGAATTGAAAATATTACCCCATTTTACCACACAAATTATTCCTGGGTATCAGGGTAACACGTGACATATAAATATTAAATATTAGGATAATAGAAATCACTACAGGAGGAAAGTAAAAGGTGAGTGAGAACACCAGAGCTCTAGAAGATCTTTCTACTATGAAGACAAACAAACAAACAAACCCTCATTAATACTTAATGGAAAAAGTAGGATGATAGAAAGAGGGGGGGAAAACGGATTCATGGACAGCTCAAGTGCCTGCTGTTTGCACTAGGTATATTTTGCAAAGTTCAGCAGTCTCATCTAACTTAAGAAATAGCTAAGTTCCCTTGGGGACACTTTGGGGATCAGAGATATACTGTAGTGGGGAATGTAAACATGATAGAGCAAAGTGCAAGGTCATGCAGAGCACTGTGTTAGCAAAAGAATCTTAAAATTGATTCTCTACTTTTCTGTAAATTCTCTCAGAAGAGAAGTAATGATCTCTGAGGTCTAGAATAAAGATAGATAAAGAATTCTGGCATGAAAGCTTTGCACAGACTACAGCTGCCTGAAGAAAATAACAAGATGGTACCCTCATAATGAACTAGATTAGTCCAGTAAAGAAATAATGGTTTGTTCCTAAGGTGCTGGTATTATGGTTTTACATTGTTTAGTAGAAACCTCAAAAGGAAGCTCCGGTGAGGAGCTGTATGACATCACTGATATAAAATGGTGACTTAATCCTTGACTCTTTTCAATCTCAGCTAACCAGAAACCTAAAAATGGCCACTGATTATGAGTACTTCAATTTTTGAGTGCTCAGCTTTAGACACATTGGCCTGATTTGCAGAAGCTCTGAGCACCCACAACTACATCATCAGTGGCAACTCCGAGTGCTCCTTACCTCTGGTGTTTAAGTTTGGACACTAACCTGGCCTGATGCACTCAATATCAATGGCCATTTTTGAAGATTTGGTTATGACTGTCTTTTCTGATGCAGCCCCACTGACCAAAACAGATTGATAGCACAGAAATGAGCAGCTGTCATGGAAGAAACAGAGGTATACAATGTCCTCTCTGATGTGAGATGTGTAACAGGAGAGACTAGAGGATCACGTGTACTAACTTGAGCAAGTGCTTTTGTTTTTTTAAAGGTACTGTATCCTAAAGACATTAAGTTGCTACTGTAGTCTAGTCCAGACTCCCTGAAAGAGCTAACACCAAAGGTGTCACAGGCAACCTTTCAGAGGTTGTTAATGTGAGAAAATGATGTAGAGGAGGAGCACGTGCCAAATGTGACTCAAGACAAAGTAATAAAAGGTCCTTGATCTTGTGAAATTGATCATTGTGGACTACAAAAGATCTTTTTTATTTTTCCATAAACATAGCCTATCTCCACTTCCTTTCTCTTTTTCTTGTGTTGTACTCTCTTGTCCCTATCCTTTTGTGCATTTTAGGAGAGCATTCTAACTTAATATTGTTTTGTAATTTTGTTTTTCTCTTGAAACAATACATTTCAATAATTTTTAAAAGAGCAAAGTGGCAGATATTTCCTAAAACACTGATAGAACTCAAACAGAATTCTGTCCTCTCCAGTGATTGGTTTTTGCCAGCTTTTTTGATGGCTTGAAAATATTTATTTTGAGTTATTGGAACAAAAGACTAAGGGATACTTTTCTTTAGCAATGAACAACATGGCTCTCACAGAATACTGAAAGGATGGGTGGTTGTCTTTAACTGTAGATTAAACAAAATACTGGGAACGCCAAGGTGAACTGTTGCAGAATTATTATACGACTTGTATCAGCCCTTAAATCCCCATCCCTCTGTGATTATAAGGCTGGATCCTGCAAGATGCTGAGCATTCTGCCCCTGTCCAGCAAAGCACTTAAGCACATGCTTAGCTGTAAGCACATGAGCAATCTCACTGGCTTCAATGGGACTATTTGTGTGCTTACCACAAAGCAAGGTCTCAAGTGCTTTACTGGATTGAGGCCAGAGTACTCAGTACTTTGCATGATCGATCCCTGAATCAGTCAAGGAAAGTCATTTTAGGATGATTCCGTGCTTTTGGAAAATAGTCCTTTACACCGAAATGAGTTTTAGGTGGGTACAGATCTCTTTTTACACACTTGGACATACAAGAATCACATGTGCATTTGTGTTTTGACCTATGCATATACACAGCACTTTAATATTAGTACTGCTAATTGTTCTTGACTTATGAACATAAAATTCATTCACTTTAAAATGATTCCATTTTGATTAATAGGAGGATAGATGAAGATCTTCATTTCTCTGATTGTTACAAAGTACTGGTGTACAGCAAAACCAGGCATTTTTGAGGAAGCTGCTGTCATTGCATTTGAAAAGTCTCTATTTCTTTGTGGGGGAGGGAATAGGGGCCTCCTTTGAGGAAAGTCTGAATTAATTGAAATATCCAAAATTTATTACATAATGAGACAGCTTCCTTTCAGAAATTTGGAATAAGGAAATACTTAAAAAAAATGTACAGGGTTTGCCAAAGCAAAACAGATTTGCAGGTTTTGGCAGCTGTGCTCAAAGTCCATAGGTCACGATAGTGAAAAATGACCAATGCAAAATATAGCCAGCAGCTGGCATGTATCTTAATGCTCACAACACACACTCATCAGGCTCTGATGGAGAGATTTATGCTGTTAAAAACAAAATCTTTGAGAGTAATACTGGATAGCCCAGTATATGCAAGTTTCTCACCAGTTAGAAAATGTATGGTACACTTTGGTCTCACTTATTTTCTTATTTAGCAGACTATTGCAGAATATATTTTATTAGTGCATAACACGGCACTACTATTATTGCAGTGCTTTTATTCCCCTAAAAAGACACAATCATTTATCTAGTATTACATTTTAAATTAACTTTTCTTTCTCATAATGATAGGTAGCGTGTTTATAGTGCCTTCCATCTGAGACCATCAAAATGCTTTGCAGATATTAATACAGTTAGCCTTCTACACCATGAGGTAGCCAGGTGTTATTTTATAGTTGAGTTGACTGTGGTACAGAGATGTTGTGGCATGCAGAAGGAGGCACAGGACGTTAGAGGGACTACTCACATAAGTGTTTTTAGAATTTGAGCCTAGGTTTTCTGAGGGCTTATCTATATGAAGACTTATAGAGGGTCAAAGCACAAAGTGCATAGCTCACTACAGAGCTTTTAGTGGGTGATACGGTCCAAACGGTGACACAGTGCATGGTAGGCTAGCACAGAAAAGCCCTAAGTCACAGTCTTGTTCCTTTAGCATCCATCCTTCCACTAGTTTTAGAATTTTGAAAATATTTTAGTTTAACAAGAACGCCACCAGGCTTCTTTAATAAGGATAATTAGCAAGTACATAGCACTTTATATTTCTGTGAATTCTGTACAGACATTAAATCCTGACCCTGTTTATGCATTGGAGGAAAAAGATGTAGAGCCCTCTCCCACCTGCAAACCCTGCATGAACAGTGCTGTGCAAGATTTTAGTGGCCAGTCAGAATCATTCCATATATCACAAGAGAGTGCTGAGAGAGAGCAAGCAAATTATCACTTCAGAGTGCACACAATGGTTTGAGGGGGGTGTAGTGTGTAGGAGCTATCAATAGCCCCAAGGTGGTGAGCATTCATGCCTCAGCTTTCCCCATCTGTGAAATGGGGATAATGATACTTGCCACCTTTGTAAAGCACTGTGAGATCTATAGATGAAAAATACTATATAGTGTGGCAAACAGCCAGCTTCACCCTTGTGGGTCTCACGCTTCTATCCCTTGTAGTGGGCCAGGGAGTCACCGGTTACCCCATCTCCACAGGCTGAACAAGTCTTTTGTCCTTTCCCCTTAGCATGCCCCCAGGGCCAGGGGGGTACCTTACTGTAGCTCCCTCCTGCTGGCTGGGGCTAAGGGTTGTCTCCTTCTCTGCCCCTCTGGCTGCAGAGAAGCACCATGTCCTAGCCTGGGGGGGGGGGGGAGTTTCTCCTCCAGCTCCCACAAGCCTTCTAGCAGTTTCCTTCTCCTGTGCTTCCCCCCCTTTAGGGAAGGCAGGGTTTAAGTACACCTGGACTGGCCCTTCATTGGGTCCAGGTGTCTCTAATTGTCCTGAC
Source organism: Emydura macquarii macquarii (assembly GCF_026122565.2). Classification (NCBI taxonomy): domain Eukaryota; kingdom Metazoa; phylum Chordata; order Testudines; family Chelidae; genus Emydura; species Emydura macquarii. The sequence goes on along the minus strand of NW_027131105.1, from coordinate 10,841,295 downwards.
TTGACTTTATCACAATAGGAATTAGATATTATTCTTAGTCCCCTGAACCATCAGGATTCCTCTTGCTCCCCCTCCCAACAGACTTTAGCTCTCTAATTTAGGAATATAGACTGTAATTCTGAAACCCCTTCATATGATAAGAAAGAGGCCAGCAAAGCCGCAATATTAGATTACTGTGAGATAGTCAACTGCGTCTGTTGAATCAACAGAAGGAGCATAAAACATTTGGTTCCACACAAAAAAGGGAGTTCTGTAAGTTTAGTTTCAAATGATGTATTTTAAATGATGCAGTAAAAAAAAGTTATTTGAAGTGAGGCCATGATAATGTCACTTAATGTAATGTTTTCTGTGCTCCACTGTAGTTTGTTATTACTACATAACTACATACATACTTACTGTACAAGTGCTTTATGTACATTGTTAGATATATATATATGTCTTTGGCCAAATATATAAATCCAAGCCCATGCTTGAGCATTCACGCTGCATTGTAAACCTGAGTTTACAATTGCTGAACCCAGGTCTCACAGCCATGATGATGTGTCCAGACCAGTGTTTCTCAATTAGTGTTCCGCGGAACCCTGGGGTTCCCCGGGAACACTGTTAGGGTTCCATGAGCAGCTGTTCTCCGCGCCGCCGAGAGCAGCTGTTCTCCGTGCCGCCGAAAAAGGGAAGATGTCTCGGATTTTCCGGCAGAGGGTATCCAGTGTAAGTGTAATTTAAGTGAGAAATGCTGACATTTGCTTATTTCGACCTTTGAAGACTGCTAAGAGTTTGGGGGGTTCCGCAATTATTTATGGAGTTCAAAAGGGTTCCGTGGCCAAATTTAATTGAGAAACACTGGTCCAGACTGTACTACCTAGATATTTTGACTGATCTGTGGCTTCACCTGTGTGCACGCTGTAGAATGACAGGGGTTGGACCTGAGTCTCAGAGGACTTCGGCTCTGAGCCATGCTCCTGAATACATGCTGACCTGAGTCTGACTGATTTGTGTGTGGACAGAAAGGAGGCTTGGGCTCAAACCTGAGACAGAGACCTGTGTGTGTGCAGTGTAGACATACCCTCAGACTCTTTCCATTGATTTCAATGGGCTTTGTATCAGGCCTGCTGGATTTAATTCATTTAATCAGATTGATTTTTTTAAATATGGTAACATATCAGAAAGAGAAACTGTGATCTGGCATTGGCAAGATTGGTAGGATGGGGCTTTTTTCCAGTAGATTTTACATAGCAAAATAACAGTGTAGGATGTATTATCTGATTATGGAAAGATTTTCTAAAGTATGACCAATTTTGGAGGAGTAAATGGGAATGAGATTGTCTTTTCGAGAAGAAATTTTGGGAACAGGATAATGTTCATGGTCATGCAGAACTATGTACTTGGTCATCCTTTTTCAGTTCATCCTAATCTTAAACTCCTGCTTTTTCACTATGGCCTAAATACTGTTTGCCTTAGTCACATACACCATCTTACTGGCTTCAGTGTTAAGTGAACAGGATTTGATTCAGTATTCCTCATTCTCTCCTCCAGGAAAAAAAAGTAGAAGGTTCTCTTGAACTCACTTTTTTTCTTTGCCTCAATCCCCTTCCGTAATAAGGTATTCCATATGTTTATTGTATGTGTCAAATTATTCAAAATGTTATTTCTAGATTGTTTTATTTCAGATTTGTTTTTAAACTGGAAAATACATGTTCATTGAGCTGCCTCTGTGTGGACCAGTGTTGACACCCTGTGGCTAACTAGATTTAATCACAGATGAGCATTTAATAGGGATATCCTATGGGAGATCTCCCAGACTTTATCTACTCTTTGAATACAGTAGTCTCATAGCTGAACCATGTATTAACTGTGCAGCCTGTTTCTTCTATCATTTCCTCCAGAGTGCATGTAAAAATACTGTAATAATATATTGAATATCAACTGGATTTTATGGCTACTTTTTCTTATTCTCTGATTCAGTATATTTTAACCGTTTCTTTACTAATGTAAAAATTTGTTGCCAAGTGCACAAAAAAGTCCATGTGTGATGAGTAATGAAAGTGTTCTTTAAAGGGTCATAGAAGCAATGTCCTTTACATCGATCATTCAAGAAGATTCAATTATAAATCTCTAAATCTTATTTATTACTGTTGTGGAGAAGATATTTATCTGGAAAGTTTTTCTACAGAATTTTATTTCCAGTGGTCTCAACATCTGTCTATATATTTAAGGCAAGATTCTGCTCTCAGTAAAAAACATTGCTGTAATTTAAAATAACCCTATTGAAAACAAGGACTGCAAACAACCCAGACTGGTGTCTGTTTCCTCTTTTGTGTCTTGTATAGTACTGATAAAAATGTTGATATTTAATAACAGAGTGCCCTTCACCATGGTATCTGGGCATCATGTGAAAATTAAAGGATAATTGTTACTTTCTTTCTTTAGATTTATAATGGCACATAACAAAGCACTCATCTGTTATTTTGAATACTATTAACAAATCATCAGCAAAGCCCCAGAAAAACCTGATCACTAACGCAGTGAAGTGAAGGGGATGGATCACTCGATGATTATCTGTTCTATTCATTCCTTCTGAAGCACGTGGCAGTGGCCACTGTCAGAAGACAGGATACTGGGCTAGATGGACTATTGGTCTGACCCAGTATGGCCATTCTTATGACTTTCCCCACCAAAACTCCAGCACCCCCAAACAGACACTGTTGTCAGGACCTACACTCTTCTAATATCCAGGCAAAAAAGATGGTCCTTGTAGCATGCCCTGAAAGTCAATAATCTTGGTCTGTTTCAGACCAAAAGCAGCAGCTTGTTCTATAGCTGAGTGGGTCTCATGGAAAATGCTGTAGCGCTAGCCCCCTCTGTTAAAATCAAATGACTCCAACAACGAGTGCCTCTGCTGACCACCACAAAGGCAAATGCAGGAGAGAGTCGGTCAAGTAGGTGCCAAGCCGGGTAGGATTTTGTAAATCAAAACCAACATTCAAATTTCACTCAGAAACTGACAGTCAGTCAGTGCAAGTTACGGAGCACTGCTGTCAAGTTATTTTGCTAAAATATACTGCTTATCCAATGAATTTCTGCCATCTGCATCAGCTTGAGCTTTCTTCTGCATCAACTTTTGAAAGTATCTTCATGTTTAGTTGAATGCTGTAATCCAGCATCACAATAATTGGTTCAAGAAGCACATGTAATGCTAAATTCTGCCCAGATTTACTCTCCATGCAACTCCATTTAACCCAGTGAGGTTGAACAGTACTTAAGACCGAATTTGGCTGTTAGCTGTCAACACTTTGCTCCATTTTCAGCTGCTTGTACTTCTATTACTTACTAGGAAGTTTCTCCTCCAATGAGATATGTATGTGGGGCATTTTGTGCCATCATACATACTGGTGCTGTACTGCATATGCATTCTGTTGAAAGGTAATTACTAGCGATCTCAATAATTTGCAAAAGGGTTCAGCATTTATTTTTTTAATTTGCTGGGGTAAACAGATGAGCTTAATTTTGATGTCCGTGTGGGTTGAGGCTAATTGGTCCTTTTGCCTCTTCCCAGCTAATTATTCACAACTGACTGGCCCACTCGAATATTTTCAGTGTTTGGGAAGGAACGGATATATATAGCAGAATAGGACTGTTCTCATTTTACCAAAATCTCCAGGAAAGATCATCTGGGGGAAGGCAGTCCATCTGCCTTTGTGTTTTGTACCAACAGGATTTAACAGGTCCCCCAGGTCACTCTAGATTCCATATAACAGAACTCTAGGCTTGAGAGAGATTCCACTTACTACAGTATACTATTATTGCTAGATATTGTAGGGTACCATCTGGAATGCCTGCCACTTGTAGACTGATGTGGCAGTGCATGAGCAGCACATTCCAGTGAGACCTCTTCAGAACCCTTTGCTACAGAATTGAGGGTTACTGCCTGCTTTCCTCCACTAAAGATTTTTGCTGTGAATTTCAGGGAGAACAGGTCTACCAGCTCCCTACCCTATCTCCCCTCCACCGCTAAGTAACTTTGCCAAGTCTCAAGTTTCATTACAAATGTTTTGCACAACTCTACTTGTTACCGGTTTTAGACCTCAGCATTCCAGTTATTTCATCCACTTGGGAGTAAAAGTTTGATATGTTAAAAATTTATTTTCCCTTTAGAAGAAACAGACTATAGTTCTTTGCAAGTTAATCTATTGTCCCCATTAGTGTGATAACCTTTAGGCTGTTTTTCCTATAGTCAAATGATTGGAAACATATTTTAGTGTTCTTATAACAAAGTATTTTATTGTAAGAAATCAAAGTGGTGGGATTTACTACATTTTAAACCTACAGGCAAGAAACTCCAAGACCTAGCACTTAGGAATTTTTAGACAAAGAACAACTCATTTAACCAAAACACATTTTGAATTCTTTTTGTTACAGAGGGAAAATATACTTCTTCTCTTCTTAAGTGCATTGCTCTTCATAATCTACCATAAAACTTGAAAGTGTCAATCATTCAGATAATTGAAAACATATAATAAATTTAAGGAATGTACAGCTGCTAAATTAACTAGACATTTAAAAGACAAGAATTTTATTGTAAAACATTGTAGTTTTCCAAAGTCAGTTTTACCTCTAATTGTGTTGCCCAAAAAACCTTCATTTTACAGTTAGTGAGGTTTAGAAATTCTTTTCTGTTTAGTCTTTCATCCTTGAGTACTGAGAATAGAAACTACCATGTTTATCATACTTATTTTGACCTTAACCTTTTTTTTTTTTTTAATGAAAGAGAGTTAAAATATCCCAGCTGGCATGTCTCCTGCTGTTGTGAACAAGAAGAAAAAAAAAGAAAAGGAAAAGGAAAAACTTTGAGTAGTGAGTAAAACCTAATAGCATTTTAGGCAGAGCCCAGAATCCATAATGTTGTTATATGGAGGTAGAACATTGAGGAGGGACTTACTAGTTCTAGTTTTCAGACCTATAAAAACCCTGCTTTTCTGTCTGTTTATAGAAAAGAACTATGATAGAATTGTAAATATCAGAGAATAATAAAACACATTTATTAATTTTTACTTCAACTTTTGTTTTGGATTGCATAAAGAAAAGGAACTGCAAATATAGATAACTAATTGCACCTTTAAATGGAAGGTAGTGGGTTCCATTGCAAGGCTCCTTGGGCCAGATCTTCCGCTGGTGTCAATTGGTGTAGATCCATTAGTTTCACTGGGACTACTGTATGTAAATTCACATCAGCTGACGATGTGCTAAGTGTATAGATTATGGGTGAGCATCTGATTTGTGTGCAAGTGAGAATCTCCTCTCACTTACATTAGTGTAAATCAAGAGTAACTCCACTAGTCAGTGGAGCTACATGAGTGTAAAACAGTTGAATCAGGGGAAAACGGGAATCATATATTCATATTTTTCTTATTTCATCAGTTGGTAAAACTGTGTAATGTGTGATTCAAAATGTGTAATCAGCCTAGAGACTCTGTCCGTTTGCTCTATACCATGGGATGCCTAGATGCCTTAGTGTCTGTGAGGGACTATGCTGGACATCCTCACTGAGAGAGTCTCAGAACTGAGAAAGCTTTGGTCTAAAATTCTTCTGATAATATCTAGGAATTAGATGTAAGCCCATCTAAGTAACAGTAGCTAATGGGCAGAGAAATAGGGTGAGATGCAATTGTTCAAGTATTTAGGGCTTACTTTATGAAAAAGCTTTGTATGCCAATATTAAGACTATGGATTATATCCTCTTGGACATTAGCACTAATGTAGTTACAGAAGATGGGTTTAACTGACTTTAAAGGAACAATCAAGCAGACATGTTCTGCAGCTGTGTGGCCTCTGGATGTGCTTCAAAAGAGTCAGTTTTTAGAACAACTCATGGGAGCGCCACACCAAATTTCCATTCACATTTAATTGCTTGCTGTATATAGATCTCTGGATATCTCTGAATATCCTATAGTTCTGATGCACTGAAATGGCATATCCTGTAGAGTTTGGTGGCATTCCCATCTTTTGGAGTCAGGAGGAAAGAGTGTTCCTCCTGACTCCAGAAGTAAACTAATCCATGCCCAGTAACAAAGATTGGTGCTGGTTGTCCTGGAACTAAGTAGGATGGATTTGAAAGCCAGACCATAATAACCATAGCCAATAAGACTATGTTGAAGTAACATGGATTTTACTCAGCTTGTTCAAAATGTTCAGGGTAGAACTTTCAGAGCCTAATTGATATCAACATTTCAGCTGTTCAGTCCCTGACAGCTTAAATTACAACTTTGTGTTTAAAACTTAGATAGAGAAAGAGGCCATAATGTCTTCTGTTGATGGCAGTAAACTCATGTCTAGCCTCCCATTGTGGAATTAAACTAAAAATATATATCTATATGGTGTCACAGAACCACAGGTTGTGTTATGCCTTTGACCGTTTTACAGTTTTTCTGAGAGTGTACCCCTTCTTTGTGAAAGGCCATGGGCCTCCACTTTTTACAGAGGGGGAGATCCGTGGCTCTGCTACTCTGAGATTGGGTCCTGAGCTTCAACACACCTGTTTCTTTCTGGGACTCCTTCAGCAGATCCAAATGAGCTTGGGTTCCTGTTGGAGATTTACTCTGTAGGAAGCTATGCTACCAGAGCAGGTGTTTACAATGACACAGCAGCTTTTTCAAAACAAGACATTGTTTGTCAACTGGAATACAGTATTTAGGGACATTAGGATAAAATGGCAAAGCAAAACTTAAATGCGTGTCTCTTATCTAACTTGTCAACTTCTGCTTGCTCACTTAGGCAGGCCCCATTTTGCTCTGGCCTGGAAGGCAGACTGCATGCTTGCAGCAAAACTCCCTCCCTTGCCCAGTTGTCCTGGATTGCCTCACCCTGCACTGGGAGAGCAGGATTCTCGCTGCAGTCTGCTCAGACCTCAATTGTTCATCTTCCATTTCAATCAATCATTCTGTTTTCACATGTCCTGCCCCCTAATTCCCTGAAGTCAGGCAAGGAAGGGTTTGTGATCAGAAGACAGATAATTGTCCATAGACATCCAAAAATTCTTCTTGGCTACCAGTCATTAAAAGTCAAAGGTCCAGTTGTTGATCTCCATTCTATTTCCAAGCTAGTCCAGTCACATGTTGCCTGTTCTTGACAGACAATTCACACCAACCCAGACATGTCTACATGATGAACACCCAGTCAATTAATTGCTTAGCCCCCATCCCAGGAAAGGAAACCTCTTCATACCTAGTACATAATAATACAAAAGTGAATGGGAAGACTGACATAATTTTTCTTAAAAATAACAAGAAATTTCTTAGGTTTTCCACTTCAATATTTAGAGTCACTTCAATAATGAGGAAACTGCAGGATCTGTGACTTCCCATAGCCTTATGCGCTCAAAAGTTGTGCCTGTTTAAGTTGGATATACTCCATAGATACTAAAATATAAAATTACTTTTACTTGGTATTTGGGACATTGGTGATGGTGACATTCTTTCTAATAAAAGAAAAATGCCTAATTTTAATAACATTTATGTCGATTAGTCCCTTTCCCTTCTTCTAACTGATGCACTCCGAAATATACTGAAAGTCTTAACAGACTTTATGTTTAGCTTGGAACAATTACCTGAGAAAGGAGACATCTCAGTCTGCTTGGAATTGGCATGATGATTCAATAGCTCATAAATAGCTTATTTCAATATATGTTATCTATCTGTTTTGTTTGGAAGGACTGAAATAGTTCCAAAATGAGTGTTGCACTCTTTACTTTCTTTTCAAGTTAAAATCATAGCAGTTGTTTTTGATGAAAAGCAAAGGGTACAGCAGAGGTAGAGCTTGGCTGAATGGGTATCTTCTTTTTAAAATGTACTTTAAATTTTAAAAATATCATAGAAACAAAAGCTAAATTCTGTTTTCCTGTACACCAGAGAGAAAAACAGTAACAGAGAAAAATTTAGCGCAAAATATATTTGAGGGAGACCAAATCCTGCAATCTTGTTTAATGCCAAACTCTTTTTGAAATTAATGCAATCATTAGTGAAATTAATAAAATATTGACGGAATGAGTATTACAAATGTGGGCCTTTTATGAGTACTATCTCAAAAATATCTAATTATAGTCGAGAAAGGGAATATTACGACGATTCCTACATTTTATATAAAAATAAGATTTTCACTAAATTCCATTGTTGTTTCTTCTGCATCCTGTTTGCATAAGGAAGTTAGGACTATATCAAATCTATTGTACTTTATCCAATATTGTATTGGACTTGAAGGCTGTTAATGGCTTGGTAACATAAAATGACAAACAAAATTCTCTAACAATATGAAAGCAATATAAACCATTTTCACATAGGATGTTCTCTGTCACACAAATAGATATCAGAATTGATTTGTTCATTGTACTGTGATAGTACTTAAAGGGCACATAATGATAAAATTATGTTTAAAAATTGATGATGTTGACATTGTGTCATGGTGCCTTTTCAACACAATGATAGTGTTTCAATTTGTAAATTTTATATGCTGAAAAAATCTTTTTAGCAAGCTGCAAACTTTTAAAGACGTTAAGCCTGCCAAATTATAGCCACTTACTTTTGCCTGACATATTTTCAGTTTAGACCCATATAGGGGCTGCCAAACTTGTTTCTTTTCATTACCTGTTCTATGTCTGGCTTGAAGTTTAGATTTTTGAAAATGGAAAAAAGCTGTTTGTGAAATCACAAGGCTCTTGAGCTCTTAGTTTCCTCTTAGTATCAACGTTTATTTATTTAGGTTTGGGCTGGGTTTCAAAAGATGAAATTGGAAACAGAGAAGGTGATTCTGAATACCATTTATCTGTATGTAAGCGAACATTCAATGTACGTTTAATTTAAAAAATTGCTGTTTCCTACAAGAGGGAGATATTTTTCACATTGTTAAAACATTTTTAGAGGTCACTAGGTGGTCATGTCACCAGCAGGGAGTTGTTGTTTGGCAGGCTGCATTAGCAGTTAGTAACAAATGCCTCCCATGATTCTGTGTTCAAAAGGAGTTGCTTTGGAAGTAACAAATACTTACAACCTGAGAACTGAAGTATAAAAAGTAGTGACAAGGGAAAATGTTTGGAAATGTAAAACAGCATTTTAGTGGCCAAATTGGAGTGTTTAGGAAGTTGAAGATTACATGTCTACTTTATACTTCAGTTTAGAGTTTACAGAAGCAATAATATCTTAACTACTACATTTGGCAGTCACATCATTTCTAGTTAGTAAAGCCCTGTTAATTTGTGGTCTGCCATAGTTCTTGGTTTGGGATATAATAAGTGTTCTTACAATAATTGTTATAAAACCCACCACAATTGTTTAATAGATTCTATTTTTCTGTGTTGCAGTATTTGCATAATCAGTAATCACTGATGAATAAAAATCCTGATTTATTTTATTTAACGTGGGCCTAGAAATATGCAAAGTAATTTTAAAAAGTAAAAAAAATAGTAATACAAGGAATATGAACTAAAGGAAAATTAGGCCTGACCTACACAAGAAAAGGGACTAATTTTGAAAGTGGTTTCTCTTCATCTTTACCATTTGTTATTGATCAATATGTAACGTGCGGACAGCTGCTTTACTTAGTAGTAGTATTTAAAAGGTAAGCGTACTATCAGCTGGACTGAAAACATTTTCATTTCACTGTATATGTAAATAAAATCAATTTATTACTAGTTCATAGCAATAACTGTAGTTTTTCTTTTACTATAAACTACACTTGTTTCCTATGAATACAGTATAGCCATTATGATCATCATACTATTACAGCTATGATCAGATCATCCCATCCTGCAAAAAAAGCCTGTGGAGGGACTCTAGGAGGAGGGACTCTAGAAGGAGGTAATCTCTTTGATCAACCTCTCCTGATGTTCCTTCTTGACTGGTCAATCGTAGGGGCTACTTTGATCTGCGGCCCAGCACTGGCCTCTGGTGTCCATTCTATTCCCACTTGCCACAGCAGCCACCAAAACCACTCCCCATACTCCATGCAGATATAGCCTCAGATTGGACTACGTTGTCTTTTTTGCCTACGCTCTTCATGGCTATAGTGGTGCCAGACTGAGCTGCCCCAGTTTGAGTCCACCAGACCTAGAGAGGATCATGCCACAGAGGCAACTGAGCAATGTTGGAATGGAATATCTGCATGTGGAGTGTCCTCTTCTCATATTGGAGTGGTGTGGACAATCCTTTACATACAGTTCAGTTTTCTTTTACCGGTAAGCTAAAGGGGTTTAGTAGCTGGAATAAATTGTAGGATTCATATCAAATTCTTTAGCATATAGCCCCCCCCCCAAAAAAGAGTTCAAACCTTCACACAAACAACCTCAGATTCGATATGATTGAAACAGTTCAGCCAGGTATGGATAGACTTGGTCTTAATAGCCATTACTTTTCTATAGATATTTACATTGTCATTGTGCTTCTCAGATAAGGTTTTTGTTTTTCTTTTATGAAAAGGCAGTTGCCAGAGCTATGTATTTTACTGTTGTTGTAAATAAATGGAATATAACCTTCTAATGGGATTTGTAGAAGATCAGTGAAGGAATGGTGGATCTCTTTGGAATCTTTCCGTAAGATAGTTGTGGTTTTGAGAGAGACAGACATAAATTTGTTCCTTGTAAGTGAACACAAACAGAATAGAGCTAGAATAGGGTATTATATGTACAATGTCAATTAATATGGTAATTCAGTACTTTTTATTTTCATGCAGAAAAACAATATTTGTCCAGATCACTATCAGGAAGGATGCTAGAATTACAGTGTCTGGAGATGGTAAATATCTCATTAGTTGGTTAGGTAATTAGTATCCATCTGGTGCCCTCCTGACTGTAGCAACTAAGAATTTATTCCATCAGTAGGATCTTATCTCAAGACAATCAGTGACAAAACTATCTTCAGAAAATGAAGTCTACAACTTAACAATAATGTTTCATCATTAACAGTGTTAACACAATCAGCAACATAACACAATACTGATTTCCAGGGATTCTTTTTGTTACTGATGAGGGAAGGATCATAGCTGTTGACAGTTTTTCTACTCTGCTGTCTTTAGTCTGTGGCGTTAATTTTCACTTGCAAAACTAAGCTCTCACTCAATACAATCACAATAATTATTAAATACATAGGCCTCAGTCCTTTGATGCATTAGAGCTGCTTCTTGCATAGAGGGATTCTTTGTGGATAGAGAACAACTGTAGCAGTTAGTTCCTGTGCCACCCCTCTCTCAGGTGTGGAGGAAGTAGAACTGATTTTCAGTTAACATAATGGCTGTTGGAAGTTGTTTGTGGCTGGTACAAATTACAGCAGCCCCAAGGCTGCTCTAATTTCTGCAAGAGATTGTAGTAGATCATCAGCTGGCTGTCCCCCAGAATGAAAGGGGTGCAAAAAGCACCTTCACCTTCCCATCACACTGGATGCACTAAGGACTCCTTGGCTATAGCAGTGGATCTGGCCATCACTATTACATATAAAAAATGCTTTACATATTGTGGCGAGGTAGGCCTGTTTGGCCCTGTGGGTCTGCACTCCCTTCGGCTATGCCGGTGGTGTGGCTGGGTGGGAGCAGGCGGGCCCAGGCCCACCCTCTACCCCAGACCCTGGCCCAGGGACCCTGCGAGGAGTAGCCTCAAACAGCTTAGTCCATGGGATATTACCTTCCCTGGGTCACTTGTCCATGGCCCCCCTGCTTGTGGTCATCCTTCAGGCTTTTGGGGCCGGCATCCCCCGGCCTTGCCTGGACAGGCTTCTCCTTAATTCCTGTGGCTGGGTGCTGTCGCAACACCCACACTAGCTCCAAGCCTCGTAGCTGCGCTGCTCTGCTCCGCTCAACTCCCTCTCAGCTGCCCCTGCCTGCCTGAAACAGAGGCTTTTACCTGCTGTGGTAAGCTCCTTAACTGGCTTCAGGTGACCCAATTAACCTGGAGTAACCCTGGCTGTGTTACCCAGGGAACAGGGATTTGGTAAGCCTGGGGCTGATATATATGCCTGGGGCCTACTTCCGTTCCCTTGTGCACTCCCGCATCCGGGCAGAGTTCCTCTGGGCGGTGTCCGCTGGCTCCCTTGACACCTTCCGGGAGCAGTGGGCGCTGTCCGGGGCTCTCTGCTCAGTGTCCCCTTTTGGTTCCCTCCGTTTGACCCTTTGACCATCACACCCCTTCCTGTTTTCTCATTTGTTGTCCCCCATATTCAGTTGAGTCCTGGATCTGGTGGCTCCTCCCCTTAGGCTGGGGGAGGGGCCTTTAGTGGTGGGCGGGCTTGTGCCCGCCCACCCATCCTGCACTCAAATAGTAGCACCCTCCTATAGCCATCAGGGCTGGCCCCATCACAATATAAAAAGTCCTGCACAAACATGAATTAGCAGGTTATCTTTTTACTATAAAATGTGCATTTATTGGACATTGCGGTAATTGCAAGGTAGATCTTTCTCCTTTAAAATACAGGTGGACCAGACAACCTCCTCTTAGAAAACAAGATAAGCTGTCAACATACATGAGTGTACCTTTCATAATCACTAAAGTCTTCTGTTATCAACTACAACTTTGCTGTGGGAGTAAGCACTGATACTCAACCTTCCATGATCTTCTGAAGTTTGCTTAATCTCCTCTCACTACATGGATTAGCTTCAGTAATACCCTATAAATGTGAACTGAAAGTATCAACCTTCATAAGCATCGAGTATATTCCATTCATCCCAAACAATTGGAGATATTTGTGTTTATCAGAGTGACTTCCACAAATGTTCATTAACATGGAACTACCTCTTTTGTTTTGATCTGGCCATTCAGCTTTACTGTTTGACTCCTCTCTAAAATTAGACTGGACAACAAAGTGGGTGATTTTATTTAAAAATATAAACTTCAACAAAAATGTAATCCTAAATACAGCTGTTTCGTATGCCCACAGAGCCACTTCCACTATTTTTGTATTCAAAGAAGAACTAATGAGCTGCCCCTATCACAGTGAATGAGCAGGAATCAGTATTTCACTGAAAGGTTCAAATGTGGTAACAGAGTAGGTCAACAGCAACATCCTGTCACACGGTTAGTTATATTTTGTAGAACTTGCACTCAAGCACCAGAGAGGACTTAAGGTCCATCTGGTAGGCTACTAAGCAACTAAATCCTGAAAAGGCATTCACTTTGATTGTGCCAGGGTACTTTTTCTCCATTTTCTACATGTCTATATCTTTGAGTTTATTAGCAGGAGAGGTTATGGGTCCAAATTTTCACTCTTCCCTAATTCAGCAGATGTTAACTCCTCCCCTATTCCTCATCTGAAATGCCATTCTCTTTCCCATCACCTTCCTACCTGTGACAGCCTCGAGATCCATATACAGATTTCTGTACATGACCCAATGTCTTTCCGCAGCCTTGTCTGTCATGTCTTTTAAAGTATGGCTCTCAGGCTCTGCTCACAACTTCCATGTGCAGAGAGGAGCATGCAAAAAAACCTCCCAACTTACTGAAAACTCCTGACTAGGACCCCTGGTTCTTTAAAAGTATTTCATCCCACAACATTTAGATGGTACTATGATCTGCTATTGAAGATGTTATCCCTGTACTGAATGCATTTTTTTAATCAACCACCATTGCTCTACTCAGCAATATACTGTTTTCTATCTCAGTCTCTGTCTATTTATTCCCGGATGAAAATTGTGTTAAACTAGAGTTAAGGTTGAGCACACATCAATAATTTAAGAATAGAAACATTACAGGGATGTAATCATCCCAAAAACAAGAGTTACAAACCCAGAACATTCAGTATTAAGGTTAACATTTAAAATGAATTCAAACATGTTAAGATATGAAAATGCTCAATTCAGACATCCAAACATTCTTTACTCTACCTACTAGTGACACTATACAATAACCATAGAATTATTATTGTTTATATTCTAAGATTAGATAAAACTAGTTTCTAAAGAAAAATTCATTTTTTTCTTATGGTGCCACTACAGGGTGGAATTTGGGTTGTTTAGATGCCTTAACTGCATTTCCATACTTTAACTGTGGGGTTGCCATTAACAAAACGCCTTCTTTCAAAATGGCCACTGCCTTGCATTTTTCTCAGTGGGAGTGTAGTCAAATTGCTCTCAGATTAATTTACCGAGAGTTGTTCAATCTGTAGATCGTTCAAGAAGAGGACCCAGGTGGCACGGGACTGTCGCCTCAAGCAGTGCTGGTTTGAGCAAACCATGTGGCCTGATCAGATGCCAAGGCCCTCCTTGGGCCGAAGATCGCCTTCGGGCTTGAAGAGCGCTGCCACCTCTCATTCTGAGGCAGGTGTTTCTCTGACGAGGCACAGGAGCATTCTCTGACGAGGCATTCTCCATCATTGGTGCCAAGAAAGGTCTCATAAGATCAATTGATACCACTCCAGGTCTTAGGATGACTCATCTGGCTCCCCCAGGAAAAGCATGGATTGGCACGTGGCCAGCAATAGCATGTTGGATGGTGCGGGTACCTCTGACCCTTCTCTGGAACTGAGTAGGGAGGTAAGAAACCCCAAACCATTGATTCCAGTTCTGGCCTCCGGGAATCCGTTGAGTCTGGTACCGACAAGGATGATGCTGATACTGACTCTATACATTGTGTCAACACATCAGCTTGCGATGGCCCTGCTCAGCCTTTTGGTTCCATCCTCATCGTTGGTCCAGGTCTTTCCAGGCTCGCACCTTTGACAGTCCCTCCAGTGGAGCATGCCACTGAATCATAGGGCCTGTCAACATCACACCCAGAAGCTCCCCTTTGAGTAGTTGGGATGGAGCTGGTACTGGAATCGGTAAGGGGGACCTCGGTACTGGGACTCTCCTTGGTCCAGCTACAATTGATGCCACAGATGCTTCCATGGTGGCTTTCACCACGCTCAGCGTTGATGCAGTCAGGCTTTCCAGTACTGATGTTTGTGCTGGAACCAACCCTGCCTGTGGTACTGGCATGTTTGGCACCAACGGTACTGCCTTTATCAGGGGCACTGCAGTGTGTATGTGTGTGTGTGTGTGTGTGTATTCCTGCCTTGAGCTGGGTGATGGATGAATTGGACTGCCTATTGGCTCCCTTGGGAGTCGCTCTGACCTTGCGTCAGAGATCCTGGTGCTCGTCATCCTCCCGCTCCACATCACCTGACGAGCTCCGAGGACTGCCAATGGACCACTATGACTCCCAGGGATGGCATATAACCTGTGACTGGAATGGAGGTCCCTGGCCCAGCACCTACTGGCCATCAATGCTCTACGTATTTCAGTGGCCTGCTTGGACTTAGTGGGATGCTTCTCACTCATGGAAATCCTGCTCCTTGTACCGTTCAATGATGGCGGATGCGGATCAGTTGCAAACCCAGGCACTGGCGGTTTTCCTCAGGGCTGAGCAACTGGAGTCGTCCTCTCCAGATACATCATCTCGGGAACAAGAGCCGGCTTTGGCTTAGTCAAGAGCCTCCTCCTCATCTCCGATTGATGCCATGCTGCCTGGTTCATTCTCCCCCTTCATTCCAAAGGACCTTAAGGCATACCAGGGCCTTTTATGCTGCATAGTCACATCCCTTGGCATCCAGGCAGAGTTTCTCCAGAACACCTGCAAGCTGGTGGACATTTTACATCCCTCTGTCCCCCTGGGAGAGTAGCCCTCCCGATTAATGATGCATTCCTCGAGCCAGCGAGAGTCCTCTGGAGTATACTGGCCTTGGTACTGCTTGTGGCCAAAAGCATGGAGAAGCACTAATTCAGTCCTATGCATGGATTTGAAGGGTTATATTCCCATCCATCCCTGAATTCCCTGGTTGTAATGGCAGTGAATGGCAGGGCCCAGCAGTGCAGATTCATGTCCACCCCCAAGGACAGAGAATCCAAGCGGTTGGATCTTCTGGGCAGAAAGATACCTCATCATCTGTACAGATGAGGATCGCGCATCAAGAAGCCTTGCTATACAAATAAGTTTTTTTTCAGTTGGTCAGCAGTGTCCAAAATCATGAACAAGTTGCCCGAGGCCTTGCGTGAAGTGTTTTGGGCATTTGTCACTGAAGGCTACTTGGTAGCCAAAACATCGCTGCAGTTCACCCTTGATGTTGCGGACACTACAGCCAGGGTGATGGTCTCTGCGATTACTATGAGGACAGTTTCCTGGCTTCAAAATGTTCGGATTCCCTTGGATGTCCAGCAAGCCATTGAGGACTTGCCCTTTGATGGCTGGATCTTGTTCATGGGGATGTGCACAGTGTCCAGATAGAGATGCCGCTATGAGACTCAGCAGCAGCAACCATATCGCCTGCAGCACTCCTATATGGAGCCTTTCACTACCCCAGAAAGAGGGATACATCTCACAAGAGGAACCAGTTGAGCTTGGGGTTTGTCCAGTCCATTTGTCCTCCCCCAGCACCTGCTAAACACCCATTTTGACTCCTTGATCCACAGCACTGTTCCAGTCATTGTTCCACCCTCTTCATCCCCCAGCTGCTTTGGGGACGGGCTGGTCTGTTTTTACAATGCTTGGAGCTTGATCACTGACAGCTGGGTCCTAAACACTTTCAGATCAGGCTACACCATCCATTTCTTCTTCACACTCCATCCTCCCCCCTCCTCCCCGTCCCTCTTCAGGGACCCCTTTCAGAAAACACTGCTCATCAAGCAGGCCAGCTCTCTGCTGACATTGGCAGCGATGGAGGAAGTTCCTCTGGAACTCCAGGTCCGAAGCTTCTACTCCCGGTACTTCCTGATACCAATGCCCAAGGGAGGGATGAGACCCATTCTCAATCTTCGCGGCCTCAACAGATTTATCAAATACATGAGGTTCAGCATGGTCACTCTATCGGTATCCTCCCCACACTGTCTTAAAATGATTGGATCACTGATATGGACCTTTAGGATGCCTACTTCCATGAGGCAATTCTGCTGAGCCGCAAGAAGTTTCTTCATTTTATGGTAGGAGAACGCCACTTTCAGTATGCAGTTTTCCCATTCGGCCTCTCTTCTGACCCCAAGTCTGCACCAAATGCATGACTGCTCTTATGGCATATATCAGGAGGAAAGGAATCCTCATTAAATGAGTTTTAAAATTAATGAGAATTAAAAATTATTTTAAAGGCATAGTAGGCCTGCTGCATTTATTAAACTTACTAAATTGTTGAATATACGTCAGCCTGTACTTTTATTTGTATGTTTGTTTTTTAAAAGGGTGAAAGGCTGAAGTTTCTTTGCGCCTCCCTCCAACCCATCCCTCCAAACCTCTTGTGCCCCCCGGGGCAGGGAGCAGTTTGCACACCACTGGGCTAGGATCCATCTCATATTCCAGAAAAATACAAATATCTATTAGTGTTCCCTCTGATTCTTTTCTCAGTAGCCCTTTCCCCAGTTTCTACATTGCCATTTTACTTGGGGGAAGAATGGACTTGTAAGTAACCTGACTCATTGCCAGAATACAGTGGACCATTGTTACATGGATTCCATGCCTAGAGAATATGAATTTCATTTACATTTAGATTTGGATTGTGGATATGTGGAGTTTATAATTGCAACACTTGATATCATGCTTGACAGGACAGCCATCTACAGAAAGGTAGAATAATAGTTAGTTATTAACACATAGTCCTTAAATGACAGTGAAAAAAGCTAGAGCCTACCTTTTCCTATGGATATGCATGCACGGTTTCTGTCAGCACTGTCTCCTTTGAACAGTTGTAGTGATATTTAAGACATAGACTGCTATTTCCTATCACCTGTTCAATGTCTTTATTCATGTGTGGCAAGTAAACAGATGTCTCTAAAGTCTCTCTAGGATTTAATTTCACGTAGAAATAGTAATTATGATCCCATTTGCCTTCAGTAGTATTTTTCCTTCTAGTGGCAGTTCATCCCAGAATGGAAAGTATCACTTGTGTGAGCCACTAGGCCACCCATACATTAAGTTTGAGAGCATTTTCCATAGCAACTAGCTCTTACTGTTTCTGTCACAATTTTTTCCAGATGTGTTGTTGATTCAGGTAGTATTTGAAATGCTACTTAGAAACTTTTTCTCTCGTCTATGTTTTGGAGTCTATTGTTTGGTTAAGGTCATGTTGACCTGTAGTTTTTTATGTTTTTTTAATAAATTAAAACACACACATGCCCATTCATCTAATGGAAAATGTCTTCCGTTTGGGACTACTGTACAACAAACAGCCAAGTGTGCTTTTTCCTTTTGTGGTCACATTCACTCTACACTCTCCTTTTATTTCATTTGCTTGGCCATTATATACCACAGACAGCATTTCTTCTTTAAATTTATGACTTTGATCTATATTTTAGGCTCTCTGAAAGTAATTTATGGTGATCAAATATGCTTCTGCAACTGTATGTAATTTATAGGTTATGATTCATTTTGTCTGTTATAATGCAAACTTGGTCATCTCTACAGTGTGAATATTACACAGATTAGTATTTTTAGATAATCAGCATTGCTGTCTTCCTTTTTTCATGGTTACAATTTGAAAAAAAAACCCAACTTTTTATTTAATTGGGTATTACTGTTTTGACTTCGAGCTTTGAATCAGAACATTTACAGTTTAAATGATTTGCTGCTTTGTTTAATGTTCTTAAATTCTGGATTTATTTATTTTTCGATCCTATAATTCTTTGTTAATCTTTTCAACTCTGCTACTTTCACCAACTACTGTTATGTTTGCTCCAGCAATTAATGTCTTTATAGTCAACTGTGCTACTGTGTACCATGGGTTTGGCAAAAAAAAAAAATTGCATTATCAACCTTCAGTTAGAATTCACGGCTATTTATTAGCATCTCCATCTGATTTGGTTTCTGTCATTAAACAAAAAAACCATTTGCTTCTGAAATATCAAGTGCCATAAATTAATCTAAGCTCTATAAGAGGTTTAAGTGGCTTGATTTTTGATGGTACTAAGCACCCACAGTTCCCACTGACTTTCTTGGGTGCTGCTGGGGCTCCACTAATCGACTCCTCCAAAAATGAGGCCACAAATGTCTCCTTTTTGCTATGTTCTTCAACAAAAGATACATTCCTTACGTCATTTTTGTAAGATATATGGAATGCATCCAAATTTTGCAAAATAACTTCCATTTGGCATTTTCCAGCTGTTGGTGTGAAAGTATTATAAATGTATTAATAACCTATTATCAGGAAATTGTAAAAAGAAATGCTGCCATTTGTTTGTCAGGTTCATTCCTGATAAAGACTAACATCTCTACTTAAAATACAAGTAATCATTGGACAAATTCATATTGTGTTTCAAATAGAAATATCAGAGGTCTAATCCCAGTTGATGAATTACAATAAGTGAGGCACATGGCTCTCAGGCCCTGTAGATTTTGCAGGTGCAAGCCAGGAGGTGAATATTTCCAAGCTTCCATAGGTTACCTCATGTTGTTTTTGAGCAGGAGAAAGAGGAAAGGCCTTGCCCGTGGATAATATTTGCATTCTAAACTGGAGCAAAAAAATCTGAGAACATACACAGTCCTACACCTCAATATCTCTTTGAAGGTTATTATAATATGGCATTACATCCATTGCCAGCACACATGTGTCTTATTGCTGGGGTAAACCCAGCTGTGTGCCATATGGATAAACCTTGGATGCTTTGGTTGCCTAAACATGATTGAATGATTACAGACATAAGTGTTTGGAAGTCTAATGCCTCTTAGCTGACATCTAAGAAAGAGGAAGATGTCAGTAAGCAAGGACCTTGATATTTAAAATGTTGTGCTCTGGGATGACGGAGGAGAAACCTGGCTGCCTCATTGTCGCACTCAGGATATTAGTAGTAGGATATAGGGCATTTTACCTCCAAGTCATTATCATCAAGCAGCTTTTTAGTGGATGGCTGTATGTGAAATGAATTTGGTAGTTCCAGTCTGATTTGTGGGGGTCAGGTGCCCATATCATAGAAACAATCATCAGTTCTGCTAGTGTAATTCACACTCCCTGTTGGCAGTCTGACATGGAAGCCCAGGAACAAATGGTTACTAGAGTCTAAACTGCTTTCTTACCCCTAGAAAAGGCCCCCTATTGAGGTCCATATGCAAGCAGTTACTTAGAAGACTGTCTGCAGTTCTGTGGATCAGTGGAGAACTTCAGTTTTCATACTTTCAATCTGGTGCCCTTTACAAGCACTTAATTTTTCCACGTAGAAGTATATTTTATAAATGTGCTCCAGACAGTCTCATAGTCTACTACAGCTGTGACATGAATCTGTTGTATGCTATCTTTCTGAAAGTTAATATTAATAACTTAGAAATTAGGAAATTTTATCTTCATTTACACCAGTGGAATTCTATTAACTTTAATAGGAGTTGCATAATTGCAACAGACAGCAGAAATTAGTTCTAAATCTTTTCTCTTTCATGGTTACATCAACTCCTTTGTTCCATTTGATGACTGTCAGTTATTTGTTACTTTTTGAAGCTATTTTATCTCTTGAAATATTATTTCCCACTTCAGCACCCTTTTTTTTTTTTTTTTTTTTTTTTTTTTTTGACCTGTCCTGTTTAAAACTTGCCTTTACAACACTTTGGAAGTGCCTGAAGCAAATGTTCCGATTGTGAGGCCCGAACAAATGACTCTTGACTACCATGCAGACATACGGCTTATTGGGCAAAATGTCTTCTCTTTACTACAGTTCAGTGATATTCCTTGTGTCTTTTTTCTTTTTTGTCTGTGTCTTAGAAAGCCAGTGTAATCTGTCTTCCAGTTCTTGATCAATGCATGTCCTGTTCCCTAAAACTGTACATCTGTCTTTTTTAAATTGGTTCTTTAGCTTGAAACAAATTTTTAAACGATTTACTGTACCAAAAAAGATCAATCAGTAAGTTGCCCTATGCAAATTTGAATCATATGATGACATGCATGCTTCTGGCAATGCCTATAGTAACTCCCTTAAGAAGGAAGTCATCATTAGTCAATATGACTCTGGTATCCTACCTCTTTTTTTTTATGACCAGTCTTTTAAGGTACTAATTAGGGAAATATTTGTGTGCTGTTGTCTCATCTCCTCTCTTCCTTCTGAAATATCTTGAAGTTGTTCCATGTGCCCTTAACCTCCCAATATTACTGTCCCTCTTGATGTGTTGCATTTTGAAAGCATTCATTTTGTATGCTATAGTTACAGCTGGAGCAGGTTGGTTGATCTAGACAGGATAGTTGTCCTCAAGAAGTTAAGATGTTTACTCACTAATGAAAAATGAGCAAGAGTAATTTATTCAATAGTGAATCTATTTATTTAGGTTTTATAGTGCCTATCTTAGTAGGCATACCAATGGAAGTACAGAGTTTGCAATTGAACTCTTAGATTTCTATCTAGGTGCTTCACAAAATTAAAATTTTTGGTGTTCCATAAACTGAAAACAAATAAAGATTCAAATATTTGGTTACCCTTTATTCATTACTTAGACAGAATACATGTAACTGCAAAAAGTAAAAATAAAATAAATTGCATATGGCAAACTTCTTTGAATATTAATATGATAAGTGCTGTGGTTTGTTAAATGAGTAAAGACAATTATTGTACAGTGTAAAGAATTCTTCAAAAACAAAATACTCTGGGTGGTGAAAGGAAGTTCATCTTCTAACATGGCAGTCCCCTAACAAATAGATAAACTTGACTAATTAATTGTATTTTTAAAAACAAAAAGTATAAGTTGCAATAATTTATTACAGTTATTTAAAAAATTGCTTATACTTTTAAAAATAAAGTTAAGATCATTCACTTTCTTACAGAACTTATACATACATCAATGCTTAATAATACCATCACTTGTTTATAATAATGACTACAACAGATCAAAGACACCATATCTCTCACCAACCCAAACAGCCAAGAAAAAAAAGATGAACTTTGCAGCATGCCCAGGAGGTTAGTAAATTCAGACTCAGACAGAACATAATGGGGAACATAACATTCCAAAGTTAAGGGCTCTCAGCGAAAACTCTACCAGCAGCCCTGTCAATCTTAAATCTAGTTTGAGTACTTTATTGGTCTCACCTGTTGTAGTGTGGCACAGAGAGTGGCAACAGGTCAGGCAAACCAGTCCCAAATTATGAGGGTTTTATAGATAAAAACCAACAACTAGAATTCCACTTGGGCATGTATTGACAGCCAGTGGAAATTATGGAGCATTTGTGTTATGTAATTTCTGTGAGATACTCCACTTAATAAGTGGGCAGTCATGTTGTCTGGAAGAAAAAAAGGAGGCAATGGATGTGATTTCATTAGGCTGCAACTGTATTCACTTAAAATAGCTGGGAATGCCTAGCAATGAATTGTACAGTGCAGGTCCTCATCCTTTCCTTAAACATTTCCATATAATTCATAACCAGATCCCAACTATCCTGTTACTAGGATCCCACCACCTTCCCTTCATATAAATTGAAAGGGGGTGATTAAAGCAGTGGGTTGGCTTCTTGCAGTTTCAGATGGAGCCCCATATGGAGGCAGGGACAGTCTAGACTGGAGCAGGACAGGAGCAGGGCTAGGAGTGAGATGAGCACAGGAAGGCAGAAAATCCATGGGCGTAGGTGTTAAGCAGCCAGTCCTCTGCTGTTGTTACTGGTCCTTATAAATCTGGCTGATCATCCTGCAGCCAGTCAGGTGCTGTGATTAATGAGGCAGTTCCAGGGCAGTGCAGCTGAGCCTATTAGTTGCCGAGCAGTGAAATCAGCAGTAGAGCAGGCCAGTAGCTGGTCTTAGTTGGCCTCATCCCGACACCATTGTAAATCTCTCCACTGCAAAGCACATCCTGAAGTATCCCTCACTGACTCGTGCACTAGTTCGCTATCTCTAAAAGCACCAAAAAACATTACCAGGAATTGAATTGCAGCCTTGAATTAGGGCAAATCCTTTCAGCGTCTGCATATTTTATTGAGAACTTGTACCAAATTTCTAAGCGTTTGAACAGTGATGGGAGGATGTGGATCCTCTCCAGGACCATGTCTCGAGACTACACCACTAAAATCCTCAGGACTAAGAAGCCACCACAAGGTTCTGGATAACCTCTCATTTTACTGGCAAATACCAGACTCAGTAGGTGACTGGAGAATAACGTTCTGAACATAATTCAGGGTCTGTTGCATCATTAACTGTGAACTATTGCATGGGTATGAAGGGTGGTGGATTGAGTGCCAGGTGCCTTCTTAGGAACCAAGACCAAAGAAAGAAACACAGTGGTTTTTCATAAGTAAATAATTGAATGGCCCTGCAACTCTGTTAGCATTTATTTCCTGTGCAATCTTTTTTTTTTTTTTTTTTTTTTTTTTACAATGCCCCAACCCTTCCACGGACCTCAAATTTGTGGACATTACATAACTTCTTACCCCTTTATAGGGAATCCTAAACCCTTCCCATAAATATGACCCATCTGTATTACTAGGGTAATCCCAAAGGAATAACTGTAACACTTTAAGCTTAAAGGACTCCTGTTGCCAGCACTTCTACTACTGTCCCTGTACCTTGGGGCAAGTGGGAGGAGGAATGGATTTACCTCCAATCTTCTACTACATTGGGGCCTTCCCCAAAAGCTGTAGCAGTTGTGGGCCACAGGGCCCCAAATCAAACACCTGCCCTTGTTAAAAGCCCAGCAAATATTCAGAGCATTGGGTCTCTGTTAGGCTTGCCAAGTAATAAATAGACTGCTGTCAGTATGAACACCTGGCCTCGGTGGTGTCATTCACACCAGCTAGAACGTGTGATGCAGGATGTCCCACCGAATTCCAGTCTATGTTGCAGACCTCAGTCTAAACTGCTCATCATAGTTAAACCAATCCATGCCCGCAAATGTATTAAATGCCCCCCAAATTATGTCCATATATTGAATAATGCTGGGCTTCTTTGCTCTGAAATAACACCTGTATAGATCAAAAAAGCTGCTTCCCAATTTTTTCAGAATTTAGCTAGCCTTGGTCGTTTGGCTTTTACATAGGCAGATTTAGATTAAATCTTAGGGAAAACTTCCTAACTCTAAGCACAGTAGGATGATGGAACAGACTGCCTAGGGAGGTTGTGGAATTTCCTTCACTGGAGGTTTTCAGAAGAAGGCTGGATAGATCACCTGTCAGGGGTGGTTTGGACACAACAAATCCTGCATGTTGGTAGGAGGGGTTAGACTAGATGACCCTTGCGGTCCCTTCTAACCCTGTTGTTCTATGATTGGTTTGCTTATCCAATCTCATCTTGCTGTCTTTCATAGCTTCCCCATGAAGTATTGATAAATATTTATGAATTCATCTCTCAATATCTTATCTTCAGTATTGGAGAGAAGGTGAACTCCCATTGGGTCATGCACCTGTATTACCATATTCCTGACTAACTTCTATGGGACTCTCAAAATCCTGAGGCCCCCGGGTGTCTCCTGAAGGGTGACCCTTTCCCATGAATTAACATGCCCTGTCTGAGGGGGTCTGAACTTTTCTCCCTCATGTTTCTTGTATTGATGACCCCACTGTGTGGGAATTGCAGCATCTGGTTATTCCTTTATCCCAAAGCATGGTGACCGGGAACGCCTCTGCAAGACTCCCCTCTGAGGTAAGCCCCAGCCTCTCAAACAATTGTAAATTAACCTGTAACAGTTGTGAAAAGCTGTTGATCTCTGAGATAGCCATGCTTGTCCCAGTAACCCTGGGCCCTCCCTCCAAGACAGCAGGTCCCCTTACCCAAGCCCTGTGGCTAAATCCGTCACTGCATATTTCAGTAGCTCCAGCCCCAAGGAAGGTGCTCACCTCTCTCCCCTCCCCATCCTGCTGTTTTCCCCAGTAAGGATCAGTAGACCAGTCTCCCCTCTCTGATCCCCAACAGCAGCATTGGAGGGGGGGGAAGGGTCAAATAACCATTCCTGTATCAACTACCCTGTCACTGAACTGCTGCAAGGCTCTCCCGCTGGTTGCAGCACCATGCTCTCCCAAACCATTCCCATTACACTTCTCTCACCCTGAACTCTCTTGCCCCTCAGCCACCGTTTGCTGGTGTTCTGCCCCTGCCATCAGTGATTGCGTCTCTTGCTGTTCTTGTGCTCTGGCTCCTGGGTCCTAGAGGTAGCGCATCTCCCTGATCTCTCTCTGCTTGTCCTGTAGTACTCTGGAGCCATTGAATTGATGCTGAAACAACTTCTGTTACAACAGCATGCATTGTTTCAATGAGTTCTTGGCCTGACCCACCCTCCCCCCAATCCTTAATGCTTGTTGTCCTGCCCTGGTAGGGTTTGCTTCCAAGCAACCCCTTCTACTTACATGGGGAAAGAAGGCTCCATCCGGGTTTCCCAGCCCCTTCTTTATCTTCTTCAAAGGCTGCCCATATTCCCTGTAAGGACTGAGTTCTCTGTGTCCTTGCCCAGCCCTGTCTCCTTTGCATAGGCGGAAAGAATTCACACACCTTAGCCATGCTGATAAAAAAGCCCAGAGGGGGATTTCTCTTCCTTCTTCTGGTTGGGGCCCACCTGCTGAAAGGGGAGTATAGTCTCCTCTCCCTCCTCCCCCCTCTCCCCCCATCTCACCATGTAGCTATGGTGAGTATCCAGAACTTCTGGCAGGCTCTTTGCACATAGAGATGCTGCTGCTGCTGCTGCTGGGAGTAAGTGAATCCCTGCTACGCCTGCTGCCAGCCCAATCCCAGGGCTGCCTGTGGTATAAATATCCTACCCTCTCACACTCACATGCTCTTCTGGTCAGCAGGAAGGGTAATGCAGTGACTTTCACTGACCTGAGCTTCCTGCTCCTCCTGTCCATCCCTGTAAAGTTTTCTTCTCCTGCCCACTTGCTGTAGGCAACCCTTTTCTTCCAGCCAGGCGGACATAGATTCCCCCTCATGGAAGGTTGCAGTGAGCACATTCTGCCTTAGCTTCAGTTTTCAAATGGTATTAGTCATCTGCCCCCATGAAAAGCTCATTCTGGTAAACTAAACTATTCAGAGTCTTCTCTCTGCCCATTGCTTACTAGTGTATCAAAGCTTGAAGCACATGCAGTACTGCAACTAAATGTGGGTTTCTATTTATTGTTTCAGAATGGAGCTAATTAGTCTGATGATGCCCCTCTTAAAAGGTTAGCCGACCAGTCTCTGAGGCTTACTAGTTTTGAAATTCCTACTCTTGAAAGTGCTGCTGCTGTGACTGTATGGAAATTAGAGGGGAAGCCCTCATGTAACTGCAGCCAAAATGTGCACCATACTTCAATTAAAATTTCCCGTGCAAAGGAACCCCAAGGAGTCATCACATGAGTTGTTAATTATTTGTTTTCCCAAAGGATCATATTCATAGATCTATTATCAAAATGCTATGAAAAGCTTGGCTGAAGGCTCCACCCACTCGTGAGAATAATGATCTTTTGGGTTGTATTAAACATTGGCAATTTGTAATATTCAGTCAATTGTAAAAATAAAATAAAATTAAAAAAAAAGTTAAGGTTTCTAACATATGAGAGAAATCTTTATAAATGCTTCCAATAAATTTCAAGTGCTTTAACATTTCAGTAAAGCAAACAAAACAATAGTAACTTTTTTTCCAAAAGCACAGTATCATTTTGGTAGTTTAAAAAATTGGCTGAAAATTATACTCATGGGATCAAATCATTCATCCTGAAAACTACTTTTATCTTTGTCCATTATAAACACCAGGAACAATGTTGAAAGACAAGCAGTTTGACAGTGACAGATTACCTATAGTTTTGTTTTTCTGTTTAGTTTAGATAGACTTTGTGCACTGCTGTGTCCCACTGTAACACAAATCCCTGTATTCAGATGTCATTGGTCTTATTGTTCCCAAAGATTCTTAATCCTCTGTGTTGCATGGTTGTATGGCATACTATAGGCAGAGGTATTTTAGCAAGCAAGCTTGTGTTGGTATGCAGAGCACCATGGCAAAATGGACAAATAAAACAAATCTTAATTAAGAATCAAAATAGCCAGAAATAATGATAATCTGGTAACATCATTTTTTCCCCACAGATTTGTGTGTTCTATTCTTTTAATTGTGCACTGAAATAGCTTTGGCATTGAGTATATTTAGTACCTGACCCTGACTTAACAAAGGTCACCATTAAAATGTCTCTAAATTTCTTACACAGCCTGAACATAGGTATTGCCCACTCGTGTGGGGATTCCTTTCAATTTGCACCAAATGAAAATACGGCAGTTATTGAAAAGGCAAGGTCTGTGAGACTATGATGTAATTAGTTTCATGGACAGATATATCTCCTCTCCAAGAGATCTGTTTTCCTTATCTGTCATTAAGGAAACAAAATTCTAGACAATAAGTTAAAAGTGCATTATGACAGAGAGTAAGAGGGTGGTTTTCAAAGACACACTATGGAATTGTGTGGCTAGCTCTAATGGAAAGTCAGTGGGAGTTCACTGGGTATCTAGCTCCCATTTGTGTCTTTGAAATCTCACCCTAAATTTGTAAGTTTTTCTTAGTGATTTTTTTAAGGCAAAAGGCCCATTTGCATATTTCAGGCTGCTGGAAAAAAAGAAGTATTCAATTCGGGCCAACATAAGAAAACAAAGATATTAAATGGGGCGAGGGGGCATAATGGGAAATGGGGGATAAAAAGATTGCACTGAGAAAAATGGGGGAGGCAAGGGGAGGATGGGAAGAGATCTGCATTCTGATGAACAACTTATGGGTTTGTCAGTTGAAATTCCTCTCCTCCATTTCTTGCACTCTGAACTTCCACATCAAGTACCACTTCTTCTCTGTGCTCCTTCGCACAACCCTGCCAACCTTCAAATTCCTGCTCACAACCCCATGTTCACTCCGCTCCCTTGTCCTCTCTACATGGGCACTCAGCCTCCCCTCAACATCCCACGGTGTGCAAGAGGCTATGAACAGGGTGGTGCCCAAGGGTTCAGGAATCCCTCAGTTGTGAGGGAAAGAGGATGATGTGGAGGACAGTGATTAGATGGGTGGGACAGGGAGCATATGGTACATTGGAGGTGGAGAAACCCATTGCGTTGATGCCAAGCCATTGATGCTTCAAGAGCTTTCTTGACATTGCTGTCTTTGTTCCCCAAAGACTCAGAGCTGTGTAGAGTCCTTGATACTGTCATGGCTTGGCAGAGAGAGTGAGCTTCTCCAGCATTGCTGTTTCATATTATTGTTTATTTTTTTCTGCAAATAGCTTACCCTAAAGAGAGTTGTTGTTTGAAAACAGTTTTAATATATTTTAAATGGAATAGTTTATAAATGGTACCCTCACTATATGACATAGTGTAATCTGTATGGACCAAATTCTACTTTTAGCTCCAGAAATATAGTTCTAGATTAATCCCTCTGAAGTCAATAGAGACTCTGGATTCACACTTTTGTAACTGAATGCAGAATTAGATCCGTGGCTCTGTTGTAGAATGTATAGATTTTAAATTGATTCAGGCAATCAACATATTTTCTTTTTAAAGAAAATGTTTCAAAATACAGATAATGTTCCATTGTTTATTTTCTAAAGATGCATGTGCATCCATAATGGATTAACGGCATGTTTTAACATACCATGTTTTTTTCTTAAGGGGTGACAGAGAGAGGCTGTTTCAAACAGGATCTCTCATCACTGTCTATCTCAAGCCACCTCCTACTGAACTTAAGGTTGAATACTCAGGGTCATAAGGGAAAGAAAACAATAATTAAAGGGAAAAAGTTGATTGAGCTGTTTTTTTCCTCCCTCAGTATGATTGGCATGTGAGAAGTGGGCAATATAGTCTGTGTATATCATTAGTTCAAACATTTCTGACTTGAATTATTTTAATGGCTACATTTTAAATTGCATTTTTGTATTTTATGCAGAATGGCTTAAGTAATCAAGACTGTAAAAGTTCTTGTTAGAAAATCTTGTGTCTATAAGTCTTAATGTTGACATTTTATTTTACGTTGCAATTGTACTGTCTCCAGCTTCTACCCCTAAAAATTGTCATGGGTTCTGTTATTAAAGCTCAGAAAATTATTGATAGACTAACATAGCTGGGGAGTAAAACAGAAGTGTTTACGAAGTTCCCATTTAAATTGACTGTGAAAAGTGGCACTGCAATGTATTACGGTTGTAGGCTTCTGTGAGACTCTTTAAGAAGGTTAACTGCAAGGCAGCACTCAAAAGAGAGCATTTATCTTAGTGGTCATCCTTCAGTGTTTTAGTCTACTGAGAACTTTTTTCAGGGTGGCTAAAACCATTTTTTTGTGTTTTATTAGCTGTATCTTGAATACCTCCTACAAACTGAATGACAGCTTAGGGTTATTAAATCTGTTCTTAGTACATTCTTTTATCCATTGTTAATCTTGACTAAATATATGTTAGTGAACAACCCTTTTTTCTCAGTTGTTGCCCATATTTGTTAAAGAAATTATTCCCTTTGACATTTGTTTAGGCTGAAGTTTGATAAAATACTGCATATAGTATACTTTTCCAGTTTGGCGTTCAGCAGACTATTTCATGGATTTATTTCTCTTTGCATTTTCTTATCTTCCATTCTAGCATGCTTGGGCTTCCTTTTTATATTAAGTAATTTTTTCAGTCCAAGACAGCCTGTTTCACAAGCTTATAGTATGTCTGTATTGTTGCTTAAAGATCATTTAGGGGTTGTATTTTGCAAGTTTTATGTTTACACTTAAATTTGTGCAGCTTTGCATGTCTTCTACTTTCTGAAGTCCCATAGCCAATATTTTTGTGTAAATAAAAATGGTTAATATTCTTTAAAGCTACTCCCAGTGACTTCAGTGGGAGTTTTGTGTTAGTAAGGACTACAGGTTTTAGCCCTTTGGGTAGTGGAGCTGTTTGTTGTTCCCTGTGATCAAGATACTCAAGCACATGCACAACTTTAAGCACATAAGTAGTTCTGCTTAACTATGTTGCTGAACTGAATCCTAGTTTATTACTTCTAGACATGGTGCAAGAACTCGCTCCTGGAGACATCACATTAAGGGATAGATTCTGCCACCCTCAATCACATTGAATAGTAACTTACTCAACAAGAAGTCGCAGTGAAATCATTGGGACTGCTTGCAGTGTAAAATTGTACATGAGTAAGAGTGGCAGAATCTGGGCCTAAATAAACTGGGAATAATCAGGTATTTTCATAAGATAACACCAAAAATATTGCCTGATTTTGCTATTAAGATAATTTATTGAGGGTCTGTCATCTAAAAAGGGCACTTGAATGCTTTATGTAAGAGAGTTAAATACTCTGTATCAACTAAAACTGGGTCCAAGTGGACTATCCACAAACATTCCATATGTTACTGTTGAAACGGAAGCACAACATTGTTTCTGTACAGTTTGAGATCAAGAGAACCATCCCTCATCCAAACAATAATATTTGTCTGAAGATGTTTTTAAAATAGCTGGGTACTAATTAGCATTGAGTATTAATGTTTTGAAATGATAATTTTATGGAAGTGGAAGAATGTCATCTCACACACTCCGAAAAAGTTGCACCACTGGGGTCCAACAGTATTTTGAAAACATCAGATATCAGTTGCATTCCTACAAACTGCATACTGCCATTTCTGGGGAATGAACTTTATGCTGTAATAGGACATTTCCCGCTCTAATTAGTCTGCTCCTAATTTGCATAAAAACTTGCCTGTCCTCAAGACTTACCTTGTTCTTGAATGGGGTCCTAAATGTTTCAAATAGCTCATGAATACCTGACAAAAAATTAATTGTAGATGCATAGATAGGAATTAGCTTTAAGCACGTAAACTACATCCTCCTTCTAAGGGCCTGATTCTCTAACCCTTACTCACACTGAGTAATATTTATTCAAATAAGTAGTGTCATTGTGACTACTTGTTTGAATAAGTACTACAGTAGAACCTCAGAGTTACGAACACCTTGGGAATGGAGGTTGTTTGTAACTCGGAAATGTTCGTAACTCTGAACAAAATGTTATGGTGGTTGTTTCAAAAGTTTACAACTGAACATTAATTTAATACAACTTTGAAACACTACTATGCAGAAGAAAAATGCTGCTTTCCCTTTTTTTTTTTTTTAGTAGTTTTCGTTGAACACAATATTGTACTGTACTGTACTTGCTTTTTTTCCCCTTCTCTGCAGCTGCCTGATTGCGTACTTCTGGTTCCAAATGAGGTGTGTGCTTGACTGGTCAGTTCGTAACTCTGGTGTGCGTAACTCTGAGGTTCTCCTGTATTTGGCATGAGTAAAGGTTGTGCAGTTGGGCCCTAAACTATAATATAGAAAACAAAAATAAGTTAAAGTAGGCAAACTTCCACAAAACTTCCCAAATCAACAAGTGAGACTCCCCAATGTCCCAAAGTTCTCATTGTCTGATCAGCTGAGTGAATCTGTCAAGCAAGTGCAATAATGAAGACTGTTGCATTCACTTCTTTTTATCCAGTGGCTGTCTTGAGAGCTGATCAGCTGCACAACTCTATGGGACTTTGCAGTCATCACCCAAGGGTAGTGTGCAGCCTTTAGGACCTCTGTCCCTGCTGAGGTCACTACCTTCCCTCCTCACAGCAGTGATGTAACTGTAAGACACAACCCATATTTTGATATTTTTAGCTGCATCTTCAACAGTATTTTTCTCTAGTAGTCATCTGCATTTTGTTTGGTTTTTTTGGAAGAATGGCAGGAATGAATTCCTTACATAGACAAAAGGGATTTGAAGTGTAATACTAATAAGAAAGAATTATTATTAAAATTGGAGGGAAATGCTGATAGATTTAGGAACTATTTTGTTAATTTAGAGATTTTTCTAATTTGACCGTGTAAGGCTGGATTAACTTTTCTTGATGTTAGAAATATAACTCTAATATTTATGTAATAGAGTAGTTGGGGGGGGAGGGTCAAGATACTATTAGCAAAAAAGATTGCTTTCTGTAAATATTAATGTTGAAGAATGTTTTTAAATGCACTGCTCTAATAAATGATTTTAAAATGTATGTTTATTACCATCGTTTATTAAACACTAAGGAGACATTTTGGCTGCAATAAGTGATAACATCTCTGTGGAACTGTATTTTGATATATACTACTTTTGCTGACATGGGACATAATTAAGAATTATAAATGATGCTAGTGCTCTCAACTTTGTTAGCCAGAGAGTGTGTCAGACTATATGTTGTACTTAGTGCTATTCTGGCCCTGATTTTCAAAATGTATGTTCCGAGGGCATACGTTGTAGGCCTCCATTTCTAGTAGCACAAGGGTATGTATGGTACATCACTGAATTGGGAGATTTATATATGGAGCTTCCCATCTTTTTAGGTCACTGAATCAAATTTAGTTCATGTTGGTTAATGACAAAGCCATTACCATCTAATGGGTGTTTTGATAGTGAATACGAAATAAATTGTAGCTTAATTCCTAGTCTTTAAATCCACCAGCTACAGTGGCAGTAGTTACCATCCTTGACATTTTAAGCAGAAAGGCCAGGTTTAATAGGCATAGAAGCCGAGCTGTCCTCTCACCCCCAGAGTTGTTCCCTCCAGAAGAGGATTCAGGAACATTAGCAAGATAGATCTGGTAAATTTTTCACAGCTGCTGTCAGAGCTGCACGTGTTCTATGAAACAACAGAGAACTTTAGGCTCCAAGTCTGTCCATCTGGCCTCTCCCATGAAAACTCAGTTCACTTCACTTAAATTAGCAAAACAGACAATATCCTGTTTTATTAAGCTATGTCTTCCTGGAACTTTGTGGAGTCTGAGTGCAGGGACTGCAGTGGTATTAGGACCACATGGCATGGGCCACAAAAAGATGGGGAAGGTTTCTAGTGTCCTTCTATACACCTGTATAAAGATCTATCACAGTTTGGCTCTTGGTTTTTTAACCTCAGTGATTTGTGCTATATATAATGATAATTCACATTGTTTTGAGCTACCTCTTGCATTTTGATTTAAGTAGTCAGAAAAGAGTAATCAAATGTTATAGTCCAATCTGATTAACTAAACTCTGATTAACCAAAACTCCTGGTCACATACAGTTGGATTGTATACCTTGGGATTGTTACTGTATCACTGTTCAAATCACGCATAATCTATGTCTCTTAGTCACCATGAAAAGACATTAGAACAGTTGATGCTCTTTTTCAACCTTTTCAGGTTGGTGACCTCATATTCAAAATCATAGAAGATTAGGTGAACTAGTCCAAACGCCTGCACAGAGCAGGACCAACCCCAACTAAATCATCCCAGCCAGGGCTTTGTCAAGTCACACCTTAAAAACCTCTAAAGATAGAGATTCTACCACCTTCATAGGTAATGCTTTTCTGTGCTTCACTACCCTCCCAGTGAAAAAGTTTTTCCTAATATCCTACCTAGACCTCCCCCACTGCAACTTGAGACCATTGCTCCTAGTTCTGTCGTCTGCTACCACTGAGAGCAGCCTAACTCCATCCTCCCTGGAATCCCCTTTCAGGTAGTTAAAGGCTGCTATCAAATCCCCTCTCATTCTTCTCTTCTGCAAACCTAGTTCCCTCATCCTCCCCTCATAAGTCATGTACTCCAGCCCCCTAATCATTTTTGTTGCCCTCCTCTGGACTCCCTCCAATTTGTCCAAAATCAAAAATGTTCATAAGCCTCTTACATTTACTATAAAAATAAGAGTAAAAATGTATCAATTATAACAATGTTAACCCTGTATTAATTTTTTGTGTGTATATTTTGAGAGGTTGACAGAAAATAATCGACATTGAAGAGTAGTAGTGTGTGGGAAGTTGGGCAGCAAGATTTTGTAATTTTTTAGATTGTAAAAAAATTGTCAACCCCCTTTCATATCCCTGAGGCTTGGAAGCACTACTGTAGGTCTGCATATCTGGGTGTCCACTGAGTTGGAGGACCCAAAGTGCAGACTTTGCAGTTTGTTGGATTGCTCCCTTGATTTTCAGAAGATTTTTTTGTATACCCCATCTGCTTCTTAAAAGTGGGGCTGTATAGTGTTACAAACCCACACACATCTATGGTTGCAAGTACATATGGCATTTTTTGGCTGGTGGTAAAATGACACGTGAGTAAATCTAAGTGTCAGTAGTCGGAATTCTACCAAATTTACCAGAGCCTGTGACTGCCCTTGCTCTCTACCAGACTTGGGGTCTCACTTCCAGTTAAATTCTGGAGAAGGTATAAAGATTCACTTCAACACCTTATTGTGTGTTTCCTTAGCAGAGGACAAAACATTACCCCTTAATGTTGACCTAAAATTTTTATTCTCCACATGATGTTTTTAGAGAGAGTCCTCTTCTTTTATAGCTGGGTAAACTCTGCATTACACTTAGTAAAATATGACAATGTCACAACTGAAAATTTTGAAATCCATCAGGTGGCAAATATTTAAATGTAAACCTATCAGAGAATATGCAACTGTATCCACATATCTTAATTTCTAATTTAACCAGATTTAACAACAGCTGGAAAATCTGAGATATTCCCACCTATCCCATAATCAAACTGAGTTTGTTGTGATTCCATTCTTACCATTCTGTGAACTTTTGCAACTTCACATCCCAACCGTGGTTATATATTGTACATCCTATTGGAAGTTCTAAGTATGAGAACTCAATTATTACTAGATTTGTAATTGTAACTTGGAACCATTTGAACTAAAAAGGTGATTGTAAAATTCATCTTTCGATATCAAGCTAGTTAATTCTTACTTTTTTTGTTTTAGTACAATTCAATTTATAATTGATATTCATCTAAAGCAGGGGTTCCCAAACTTTCAGTTTTGAGGGCCACACTACTCAGTCTTGCTCTTACGGTAGGCTGGAGCGGCTGGGCCCACATGATGTGGGAGAGGAGTGGGGGAAGGGGCGGGGCTGGGAGGGAGGAGTGCCCACCGTGCAGTGCTGCTTGCGGACAGGAGTGGCTCCTGGCCAGGGCGCTGGGCCCACATCATGTGGGAGAAGGTGGGCAGAAGGGGCAGGGCCAGGACAGGGGGAGAGGGGGGAGACAGGGCAGGCCGGTCAAAATGTGTCAATGGGCCAGATGTAGCCCACGGGCCGTAGTTTGGGGACCCCTGATCTAAAGTATCTACTGTAATAGTAATAAAATAGGCTTTGAGCCCATTAGCATTAATGTAGTAAACAGGTCAAATTTTCATTCTAGATGTCCTGAAAGCAAGATTAATTCAACAAAACCTGTCTTAAATGACTGTTCAAGATACTGACAAAAATTGGTTGCTCAATGTAAGTTAATGAAAAGTTATTCTTTCAGAAATACTCTTTTAATCAACATAAACCATTGTACATAATGTAAACTTATGACCAATTTTTGTTTGTAATATTAATTATATATGGTAATAAAAATGTGTGTTATCAAATGAACAATCAAATCATTAAGCTTATCTGGTTTTATGTAATCACATATTTTGTCCTATTTAACTTTAGGAGGAGTATATTCTACAACAATACAATATATTTTTCTATGGCTTTAAAGATGCAGAATACTTATTGCTGACTCTTGTTGTCAGCTGGCTCTTGTTATCTCCAGCAAAGTTGCTTGAGGAGGTCATGGTGTCATTCTGAAGAAAGTAGGGGCTGAAAAAAGAAGGTCTTGCAGAGAAAAACCTGAGGCTGAAGGGTTTTTTCCCCTTATTGTTTCAGTTACTAATAAAGCCAAACACCAAGAAGGAGAAAAAATTGGATTTTGGGATGTGTATTCTCTGGGCAAGGTGGGGAGATGGTGGCAAATCAGTTGTTTCTGTTTCAATGCACTTAAAGTCTGGGATTGTCTAAGGACCTAAGGGAATTAGGTACTTTAAAAGAATTACATTATTTAAGCACAAATAGTACATTAAAATAATAATAATTATAAGCCCATTAAAAACTTTATGCACAATACTTAACATCCACAAATGGCAAATTGGATACACAATATTTTTGTGTAATATCTTTATTATAAAAATAATAATTTTAAAACTTTTTTCTAATGTTACTTTTTACTTACACAAAGACTGTTGGAGAAATATGTCATCCTTCTAGACCCGTTTATAAAAAATAGAATAAAAACAAAGAATCTTTGATTATAATGAACAGGCAGAATAATAAATGAGAATTTTAAAGTCTATGTATAAAATGCAAGTGTTTATTTAAAATTAATCTATATCTCATAACTTTGAGAGCAGAATAAATGGGTTGTTTTTCTTTGGCACCATCAGAAATGTTGTCCTTTAAATATTTACATTAATACATTAGAAACTTTGAAATAAAAGTGATATAACTTTCTTGACATTTTTACTGGTAAGCATGGGGACTATGAGAATTCCAGCCAGTTAGCTCACCTTGACTGAATGAAGTTCATGAGCCATGTTCTTACAGCTATTAACAGTTGGAGTTTAGGGTTAATTTATGACTCATTTTTCTGTGTTTATTTTTTCTCATGATTGACCTTTATGTATTTCTGGAGGAAGACATATAGACCATAACATATTCTAAAATGCTTTTAAATATTACATATTACATGGATTATCATTTGATTTCTATAATTGCGTACATTACAAAAAAATCTAATACATTTCTATTTATTATTTAAGAAAATAAGGAAAAGATTGCTGCCTTGACTTCAAGGATGCTTAGAAGTTTAAAGGGGATTAAGACCCCTCCACATCCCTGCATGACTCCCTGCATCTCCATTGCAGAATTATTTTAATTAATGCCGTGGTTGGCAAATGCAAATGGCTCCAAAGCAGAGATTAAGAGGAAAGGGGAGTGAGAGAAAGAGAGGGAGTAACCCTGAGGTCCATGTTTCATCATTTGCACTTTTTGTCAGAAATTACTTTTGTATTATGGTATTCACTGATAACTTAAAAACAGATCCTGCTTGGTGCTAATAAATAGGAAAATGCAGAGTAAATCAGAGGGAGATCCAGAGACCTGTCATTTGTGTGGTGAAAGCTCCAGGAGACTGAGAAAGAACTGATTGGAAAAATATATTCAATTTGTAGCATTTAAGATATTTTTAATATGAACTTTAGTGACAAGCTTACTTTGATTAAGCAAAATGTGTTTTAAAAGTATATGTCCAAGACTGTTTCTACCATGACAAAATTCAAAGAAATATTGTTAAAAATTGCCTTGTATAATGTGTTGCATGTATTCAGCTAAACTTTATGTGAAATATTTGGATCAAGAGAGAGCCCATTAGATTAATTTGTTGGCACATAAAGTCTGTTCATGATGTTATTACACCTGCCATAAGTTGCAACTGGATGACTATTCAAAGTGTAAATGATTTTTCAACTATCACTTACACAAAATATTCCTAAGTGTTTTCTGATTTATTTAAATGAGAAACAATAACATTTCTTTAAATTTTATTTTATCAGGCAGGAAGCACTGCTTGCTGCAATCAGTGAAAAAGACGCAAACATTGCCTTGCTTGAACTGTCTGCTTCAAAGAAGAAGAAGACTCAAGAGGAAGTAATGGCTCTTAAACGAGAGAAAGACAGATTAGTGCATCAGTTAAAACAGCAGGTGGGAAAACACTCATTTTACTCTTCTATTGGGGGGGCTGTGGCTTGGCATTATTTTCATTTTCACTGTTTTATTCTAATCTCATATTGAAAGTCTTCAAGCCAAGCCTACCTTGTGCCAGCAGCAGTGCAAGGTAGGGTAAGAATAATGTAAGTGTTGCCGTACTACTACTTAATTGATGGCTGTTTAGTGTTTAGCTGCATGTTAGCTTGGCTCATGTTATATGCAGCCAACATACTTTCTGTTTTCCCTCTTCCATAATAGCTGCCACCTTCCTCATGACAAAAGACGTCAGAGAGCAGATGCATCCTTTCTAACCTGGTGGTTATGTGTACATTTGTTGTAAATAGTTATTTGTTCAGAAGGTTCGATGTTTTCTGAGAGGTTATCTGGAAATCATAATTGTGATTAAAACAAACACCAAAATTAATTAAAACACTTTTATCTTTGCTATTATAAATACATTGTGGCAGATGAGTGCTTAGTTATAGGCTCTAGAACTAAGTTTTGCTATATGAAAAAAACGTAAATGTCATTTTATTTTCTAATTTACAAATGAGGGAAATCACCATAGTAAGCAGCATACAATATATATGGACATCTCCACTGACTAATTTAAATAATTTCAATAATGTGAACACACTGTATCCCAACTACTCTCTGATTTAGAGATCTGATAATCATGGCACTTGTAGGTACTATAGGCTCAATAGCAAGTGATGGAAGGATGGTCAGATAACCTAAATAGAAAAAATCTGTGTTGTGTGTCATATGAGTGTGTTGTCAAACACCTTCTCTCCTTTAGTAATGCTGAGAAAAGAGATGAGAAGGATGTTTTCAGACCCTGATTGGTAGATAGTGTTGTATCTAGTGTTTTCCTTTGTTTGGCAATGTCATCATTGAGTTTTGTGATTGTTACTTGAGAAGCAGGAAAATATCACCAGACAAAGTCGTGCTAGTCCCTTCAGCCTCTCAAAGTAATCAATCTACTCTCAGTCAATGGGTCATTTCACAGATGCGCATGCCATGTTAATACGGTATTGGGGTGTACCACATAGTTAGCCAATTTTATTATTCTTTATTCTGAATCATACATTGCATACTGTAGGCTCTCATTCACTCAGCTACAGAAAGCTAAGGAAAACCCTTGCTTCTTAGCTGAATTCCCTATAGCTCTGACCTCATGCACCTAATCATTATAGCTTTTTCCCACAGGTCTATAGACATAGGAAACAGCCCCTGAGCATGAACATATCATCCATTTGTGATGCTGACTTCATCACAGACATTGCTGCCAAGTACCTGGGTTCCAGCCATGATGCACATATGTCTCAGGTCAGTCAGCTGTTTAGGAGACATTTCAGCCAGTACCATATGCCCAGTAGATACATCATCATTTGTACTTTCTCATTCTTTTTTACTTCTTGATCCCTGGATTGTCCAGGCTGCAGCCAAGCAGCCTGGATTCAAACAATGGTAGTTTTTTATATTTTATTTATTTATTTTTGTTAGATGATAGCAGATATTTCCTGTGACCACTTCAGATAATTCCTTTCTTTCCTTCTCCTTCACCTTTCCTAACTGAAGCGTGAAATAATAGAGCACCTTACCTCCACAAGGTCTGTCAATTTTTTTTTTTTTTTTTTTTTTTTAAAAGAAGTGCACTCTAGATACCTATATAGACTGGGGGTATATCTCTTCAACTGATTTGTGTGAAAGTGTGCAAAACGTCCATAATTTCCTTCAGCCACAATGTAGGAATGGATAGGAGCAAGAAGTAGGAGAAGAGAGTAGCTAGAGAAGCACTATTTTGGATATTTTAGATTAGACATTTAACCAAGTACTGCTACTTGTAGTGATAAAGAGCTTCAATACCAGATGTACTCACACATTAAATTGATGCCAAAATTTCCTTTTTTTATTGTCCTGGACATCTCAAGAAGAAAGACAAGACGCCAGGAATGTGGTTTAACTAGGCTGCAACGTTATTAAGTAAAACATCTGAGAATCCTCCAACGATAACTTGTCCAGTGCAGGTCATCTTTCTTTCTGTAATCTGTGCCATCTAGGGAAGCGCTGATGTCAATCCTCATTGCTGATCACTACCACCCTCCCTCAATGCAATTGTTAAGGGTATAGGGAAAAGATTGTCTCCTTGCTGTATCAGAAATCAGAAGCCCTAACTCTGTTCCCCACTTTTTTAGGAGATGCATTCTCCTAATCTGCTTCCAATTCTCATTTATCAAGGAACCACGCCCTATTGAACAATTAATTGTGATGGGCATCTGCCAAGTTGTGACAACATGAATTTTACAACCTAACCTATCCACCAGATCAGATCATCCTGCATCCTTTGGGTGCACAGGAGCTAATAGGCTGACACGATACTCCTCCATCTAGCCAATCACCCAAGGAGCAACCCTTCTCAAGCCCACAAGGAGGCTGGGTGTCCATGAGGGAGGGAAGGAAGTCAATTCTTAAAGTGGCCAACTTTCTCCCCCCCATTACTGGCTCAGAGAACGCCTCCCCATCAGTGAGGCTGCAGTGAGAGTGGTAATGGGGAGACAGGTTTACTTGGGCATTCACTATAAACAGATTGAAGAGGTGTGTCTGAGAGTCTCTTTAGCAGAACACCATTAAGAGTAGATGTTCCTGTGCCACAGAGACATCAGTAGGTGATAGCAAATATGATTAGAAATGGGTAATTTAACTGTTCCAGTGCCTAGACTCTTTGCTCACAGGGATTTTTCAGCTTCTGCCTTTTATTGTACTGTGTTCATTTCCTATACATGAATTCAGTCACATCTTGGGTACCAAAGAATACATCTCTGACTCTCATGCACAAAACAGGTTTATCTCCACATTGTATTGCTTCATGATCTACAGTGTTCTGGACATATCCATTCTTTTGCAGGAGATGTCTTCATAACACTCATCCCACACTGGTACTTTCTACTGTGCTTCAGTATAAATAGAATTGTTTCTTTTTTCCTTTCTTTTTTATACCTTCCTATGGGAACCTTTGTGCAGCTCTCCACGCTCTCCAAGTTTTGGTCTAATGAATGCTATCTTTTCTGTTGAGCCTGCCTCCCATTTTACCTTCCTGTTATACACACTTTACTTTTATTGCTCCAAAAGAGGAAAACAATAGTGATGTAATAAAAGAAGTAGCCTTTTCAGATCACTTCTAGTTACTGTCATGTGGTATAAATCAGGTACCTGGGGATAATTACCAATCTACTGTTTAAGACAGAATAGCTGATTTATGATGATTCCGAAGTGATGTTACAGTTAGGGTTAGGTTGTGTTAGCACTCCCATTTACATGTCTATTTTCAAAGATTTATAACTTTAGCAAGCAAATAATTTGTAGTTTGGAATTAGGTATGCCAGTCCTTTGTGGGGTGGCAGTTTATCTTTTAAAATTATAGAAATTCATTTAGTCTTTTTATGACTGACTTAAGAAAATACTGTTTGAATCAGCTGCTATTCTGAAAGTATCATATATAGGCAAATCAGCTCAGCCTAAATAAGAACTGTCCTGAAACTTTAGCCAAAGTTCAAGATGCACCACTGTATATCTCAGACCTGTTTCATTAGTTTTCTGTTTTCATTGCCATATTCTAAGGCTAGGGTCTCTTTCTTTCTGTCTCACAAATATTCCCAGACCGTGCTGTTGTTTGCTCTGGTGGCATCCCAGAATGCATAACACATCTGAGAACTTCAACTTTCTTGTATTCTGAAGCTTCCAACATTTCACTCTGGAGCATCACAAAGGATGAAGTCCCAAAGAGAATAGCATTGTGCACTGGGTGATGCAGGACCTAGCATGCTAGTCTGCTACTGTCACTGAAGAATGATTGCAGTGTCTCCTCAGAAAGTCCTG
The DNA here is from genome assembly GCF_026122565.2 of Emydura macquarii macquarii. NCBI lineage: Eukaryota > Metazoa > Chordata > Testudines > Chelidae > Emydura > Emydura macquarii. The sequence goes on along the minus strand of NW_027131105.1, from coordinate 10,800,014 downwards.
ACGCTACCGGCAGGGAGGGTCACAATAACTTATCTCTGGAAACTCCTGATGCTTTTAATGGAGATGGGAAGTAGCAGCATCTCTTTCAGGAAATTCCTATTGTTGATAGGCCAGAGATCCAAAACCACCACCAAAGAAATCTGGCCTGGAAGAGGGGATAACCATAGACGATGATAGGTAGGAGAACTGTAATTCACCATGCCTTTCCCAAAGAATCCTAATGATGGTCATGAGGAGCCCTGGAATATCCTCCTGAAATCTCACATTTTTGGTGGGGAGAGGGTACAGAGCCTCCTTCTCAACAGTCCTGTTGGTGGGGATGAGATCCCCAGATTCTCTGGTAAGGAGAAAACCCTGAAGCCTCCCTCCTAATACTTCTGCCAGAAGGAGAGAGGGCCAAGTAGCGTCCCCAAAATGTTCCAATCCTGGTTAAGCCTATGGAGGTCGGGTTGAGAAGCAAGGGTCAAAGAACTTTAGTGGGGAGACCTCAAAATGTTCAGGGTCTCCTAAGATTCATTTAAAAATTCTAGGTGCTTATCTGACAGGAACATCTAAACATTTCCAAATTCACCTACTGTTGCTGAAAACACTATATAGCAGGATCTGGTGACTCCCACAGTGTGTAGTCATATAGGCATCAAAGATCTGCTTCATATTTAAAGAGATACAGGACTGTATGCAGTAGATTTTTATTATTGTGTTTTAACAGTTCAAGAGGTCAACTCTATTAAACTCAGTGGCGTAACCCAATGTATTGAGGTTTTTTATAGTTTTATTGTGATTGGATTAACGCCAAAAAACAGATTCTATCACAGTGCTGTAATGCATCACAGATTTACACTGAGATTGAATTGCCTAAATTCAAATGTGTCCAGATTTACCACAGGTTTACACTGTGATAAACTGCTTTAATTTCTCTGATAGAGTCCTACAGCATCATGGTATATTTTGTACTTCAGCTAGAACCAGATTATCTTGCGGAAGAGTTGTGGAGAGAGAGTTTCAAAAGAACATTAAGGCTATACCACAAACTGACGAAAGCACAGAAATTCCCATGTGAAGGAGAAAAGTACCATATGTTTTTCAATAGCTAGGCATAACAGAGCAGCACCTGAACAGCTTTCTTAATCGTATCCATTGTGCCTACAAAAGCCATATGATATGTTTCCACCTTAACAATGAATTTCCTTCCTTTTGTCAGTCTCTGTCATAACCTTAATGTTATTTAATGGCTTTTATTTTCAATATGAATTGTGTTATAGTGAAGTCAATTCTTAGTAAAAAAATGGAGAAAAACATTTACTTCCTATGTCTGACAGTTTAGCCAGCTGCACCCTTTTCTTTTTATTGAATTGAAGTTTCATCCATAAATCATCTTTAGTACAACCATTTGTTATTTACAATACTTTAGAAAAGTAAATTTCTATATACTGCTAATTAGGGCTTTTATTTTTTAAAAGAAATATAGTTGCACACACAAAATGCTTTCAAAATTGTACATACTATTTGCAAACATATTTAATGAAAAAGCAAAACCAAGAAAACACAACAGATAATTGTGCATGCAAATGGATTATGGTAATTTGCATGTGTAATTGTCTAATTTGTATGTACTGTCACACTAATGTGTGTGAAATATGTGGGTCTTATGTGCATAATACCCTCTTTAATGTTGAATGTCTGTTCTAATAACGTTTAATTTAAAAAGTGATTTCTTTATCATTGTGGGATTATTACCATAATTTATTGTTATTATCCTGGCTAGGAGGAAGAGATTAAAACCCATTAAAATTCAAGTGCAGTTATAGAAAACAAACAAATAATAAAGTGGGTAAGCCAGTGGTACTGTCCAGCCTGGGCCTTGCGGCCCTTCCTTGGACCCAGGCTCCGAGGAAGGCCGCAGCGTTCTTTTACAAGGGGAACGTTCTAGTGCCTATGCACGAGTCTTAGCCCCGGCCCACAGGCAGGGCAGGGCAGGTAAGCAGTCTGTAGCCTCCAACCCCCCCAGGCAGGGGGAGACAGGCAAGCAGTCTATAGCCTCTGACCCTCAGGCAGGGGGAGACAGGCAAGTAGTGGATCTGCTGTCTAGAGCAGCAGGGGAGAGCACTTCTTCCTGTGGTGGCTAGGGAAGAGGGAAGCGGGACGCAGGCCCACCCGTCTTTACTGTGTCCCAGCCCAGGGCCCTATCAGTGGCACAGTGGTTGCCACTGAATCAGCGGGGCTCCAACCACAACACGCTGATTGGGGCTAGCCCCTGATTCAGCTGCTGTCTAGCCGGCTGTCCCTGGGCCACTTCCTCCCCCTGGTCCCCAGGTACCTGAGGGTTCTCCGTGTCCTCGGGGTTGCTGGGGTACACGGCATGCGGCAGGCTCACCAGTCTCTCCATGTCGATCGGTGGCAAGTTGGGGAGTTCCTCTGCGGAGGGCAGCTCCTCCAGGTCACAGGGCTCCTGGGGTTCCCCGGCGTCGGGCACTCCTCCAGGTCCCAGCTGGTCTCAGGGGGTTCAGCATCAGGCAGCTCCTCCAGGTCCCGGCTGGTCTCAGGGGGTATCTCCCACCCACAGGCCTCGGGGGGCTCGGCAGCCCGGTCCAGTCCCATGGGCTTGGTAGCTCGGTTCAGTCACTGGGGCCCAGAGGCCCTATCCAGTCCCTAGGGCCTGGCAAGTCAGGCAGTTTCAGGGGCCTCCGCTCTGGGAGGCGGTTGCTCTGGGAGGCGGCCCGGCTGGGGTCAGGCCTAAGCCACAGCCAGCAGGACGGCACGTCAGCCTCTGGCGGCAGCCTTTTTCCTACTGAGCTGCGTGGCCTGCCTTTTATACTTCCTGTTCTTGTGGAAGCTCTGCCCCTCTGTTGCTGGGCAGATTGGTCTGACAGGCCTGGCACTGTCCAGCATGGACGTTGCGGCCCTTCTTCGGGCCCAGGCTCCGAGGAAGGCCACAGCACCTTCCTGCAAAGTGACTATGATAAAATGGGTTCTGGTATATTTTCTGAATTATACCTGATGTCAGAAAGATCCCAGTTTAACTTTCAGATTCCAATTTGAATTTGCAGTTAGAAAAGCATATTGTTGTTTGTAAACTGAGTAAATTTGCTTTGGAAGCTGTTAAGATCTAATAAACATCAAACTTGCAAAATCAAGCAATAGCTTGTCATGCCTCCTTGCTCTGAGAAAGCACAAGCAACACCCTAAATAATTGAAATAAACTAGGTGTTTGTATAAATGAATGGGAATGTTACAACACATTGTAAAACTAGGGACTTACTTTAATGGAGACATATATTGAAGATCAAGATATTATTTTGTGCCTTAACTTATCGTAAAATGAGTAATATACACACAAAATCCTACTAATTTGTTCCAAAAGAGTAGTGGATTTCTGTGTTGCAAAAATGCATTTGTTTAGATTTATATAGTGAATCAATGATTGGTTTTACTTTATACAGGTCTCTCTGTATTCCATAGTTTTGATAACTGTGGGAAGGTTAGTTAACTTTCTCTGTACCACAATTTACTCATCTGCAGAAACAGGGATAATAATATTCACTCGTGGTGTACTTTGAGATCTTTGTCTGGCAGATGTCACCATATAAGTGCAAAGAATTATATGCATTTATTATAGTGCTGCAACCAAATATTTGTTCCATAGGAGTTTAAATCAATGTGAAGCACAGTGAAACACCAACAACTGAACAATTTGGAGCATTCTGATTATTTTACATACGTATACTAAATGCTAAAAGCTTGATAGGCTCCCATGTTTGTGGAAGGCTTGAAAGAGCTTTCAGACATACAGTATTAACCCACAACTAGGGCTGTGGTTGGCTGATTGTATAATATTTCTAATCATCCTAACTAGGATTCCTTTGAGAATTCAGAAATAGATATTGTTAGTGAAATTTGTACAATGATGCAATCCTTCCCGAAATAGTTAACCTAAAGTGCATTAGTAAAAAATCTCAAGGGATTTTTTTAAGAACAGAAGATATTCAGTGTTACCGATTTATCCTGATCTCGGATACCATGAGTAAATTTCCCAGTTGCCTCTTTACACTTTTGGGATGTTTGGCCAAATATATAAGCGGAATTGGCCAAACTGAGAGGTCTTCCAGCTCCTTGAGAGCGTTTTATTCTTCTTTTCCAAACATGAAATTAGAAACCTTTCCAACATTTTTGAGACTGCAGGTGTACAGGATACTCTGGCCAGAGGCAAAACTGGTGTTTGGCAGTGTTCTCTAACCTATTAGTTCATTGCTTCATATTTCAGCACATGAACATATTACTAATGGAATGAACAAAGTGTGAGAACCAATGAAGGAACTTGTAATATCGCAACAACATTAACCACTAGCAATGCTTTCTCTTTCAAGCAATACCATGGAAATATTTCTTATTATCAGCTAGTGGTAGTATATGTGCAAAGAGTGCTTTCAGCAGCATCAGAGAAAAATGGAACTGAAAGAAGCATATTGAATTATACAGGTTAAGTACATAAGAAATAGTGTTAATGTGACATTAAGGGGGAGAAATCAAGAACTCAAATCACAAAATGTCATAAGTTAAGGTTTTTCTTGCAGCATTTACTCAGCTAAGTTGCACACATCCTGTATATTTTATTATATATATATTAGAAATATAAATAGTAATAGTATATTTACATTTAACAAGGAAAACAGGAATAGAAATGGCTACATATGTGTGATGTGGCCAAATTAATGTTGCAACTCAAAACATAAATTTTTGGAATTTCATGACTATTGGGTTCTGTATTTTGCAACCTTAGTGGTACATTGATGTTACTTTATTGTAACTAGTTTTTAGGGAGTGAGAGGAAAAAATATCTAGTGCTGCTTTCTTACATCCTCTGCAGATATCATCAGCTGCATCTTATCCGCCTTTATTTCTTTCAAGCAGAATGCACTTTTGTGTACTCTCTTCAAAATTTGGGCCTTAATGACTTTTTTGCCTCAGTTTCCTCATCAATCAGATGGAGACAGGAAGACTTAATTATGTCACAGAATTGTTGTCAGATGAAATTAATGTGTGTAAAGTTCTTTAAGTTCCTCAGGTGGAAGATGTTATTGAAATGAAAAGTATTACTATTATTATCATTATTCCAGATCTTTACTAGAGCAGGACTTGGCAGACTGCTGGACCCTTTTCTCCATAATTTTTCATTAGGGGCTTGTAAGGAAATGCATACATTTGCTATAATGTTTCATTTCTTTTGAAAATGATGTAATTCTCATTTTAAAGCGGTTGAAATTTTTGTGAACGATGGCCAACTCTTCCTCACCTCAAATGAAGCATATTTCTTGAAAGAAACAGATTCTTAGAAGTATTTTTCTCACAAAAAGTTTAAATAATGTTACTTATGACGCAAACAAATAAAATCGAGGAAATTTTCCATTAAGATTGATACCCTGGGGTGAATTTTCAAAACAGTGTACTTTGTGAGGATTTAACCAACCAACCAATTTATATTAGTTATATTGTCCAATTCTAATTTCACAGAAGTCAGTGGATGGTTTGCCACTGATTCCATTCTGTTGGGACAGGATGGGTCTCCAAGTGATCTGGTATTCTAAGTCATAATTATATACACCTTTGAGACCTTTGTAATGCCAGTATACAGTGTTGAAAGGTAAGGATCAAAGTCCATATTTTCAACCAGCCTCCTCTATTGCAGGCATATCTGTTCACTGTGCTTGAAAACAAGAAGAGAATGTGAAAATCAGCATTTGCAGTGTTTACTCTACCTTCTCTAGTCTTTCTGTCATAGTAACAGTATTTTATATTATGAAACATTCAAGACATGTATTATTAACTGAAGCCACTACTTGATGTTATTGCCGTAACCCTTATTCTCCCTTCCACTTAAGTTTGTTACTATCACTCATGATAGTGGCCTTGATTCAGCAGTCTTTAAAACTATGCCTATCTTGGAGCACATGAGTAGACTCACAAACATACTTTCCAATATTTTTTATTTTTCTCAGTCATGAAGTTTGCTTGTCACTAATGTTGTTCGTGTTCCAGTGAGCACTATATTTTACTTTGTTTTATTATGGTAGATTTATTTTCACTGATGTACAAATCTTCGTAATATGTTAATTCATCATGTAAATGAATCCTAGATTACCGGTTCATCACAGATTATTAGTCAGTTTGGCAATATGGCTGCCAAATTCTGTTCTTCTTCAGGTCCCATTAAAATCAATGGACGCAGTTCAAATATTCACAGGTCTACACATCTTGACTGAGCTAAAAATCCTTATAATTTTTATTTTAAAAAATTATTACTCGTGCCCAATAATCAAAGATTATTCAGTTGCACTCTGTAAAATGTTTCCATTTTTTTCAAATACACAAACAGTTTGAGTCTAAAGTATTAATCTTGTGAGAATGTGCTATAGTATTGGGATGCTGAAGAGAACCAAATCTCCATGCAGCCTGCAACCAAGTGCTAGGGAACATAGATTTGTGTGTGTGTGTGGTTAGTTCGTGTTCCCTGGTAAAGCTAGTTACTCCAGAAGAGGTATTTAGGGGCAGGGATGTGTTGAGGGAATATTGGCTACACCTACTCAAGATGTAGCAAGGGCTAGCCCTCCTCACAATCTCCCCAGCACCTTTAGAAGTTTGTTTTCAGAGGCATAATAGCTCCAGGTGCACCTGCTTGGGTGTTGTGCCTGTTTCCTTTTCAGTTCCTCTCAGGCTCAGGAGTCATAACTGAGCCTTAGTGCCAAATGTTGCCCTGAGATGAAAAGTCATTTTTTTCCCTGCCTATCATATAAACTGTGATGGCTGGACCATGTAGGAATCATGGACCTGGTATACAAGCCCACACACACTGTTTCTAGGCAGTTACCTCCTTTAAAACTGATTGCCCCCTACTTCTCAGCATTGTCCTTATTGAGGGTCCTAAATCCTTGATGAGCCATAGAGATATCTAGTGACACTCTTTTTTTCATTGGTGAACTTCTCGGTTTAAACTTGCACTACAACATCTGTATAGCCACAGCAACCGAAATTAATTTAGTTCAAGCAAATATTTCAAAATTAATTGAGGTTTAATGTAAGTTCCTCTGGGGTAGCCGAAAGGATACAGTTTAAGCAGTCAATAGAAATTGCGGAGGTGGAGCTTTTGGTTTGACTGGTAGGATTGGGAAATGGTATTACAAGTCCCAAATGTTACCATTTTTTCCCTGAAATGGAAAACATTTGTACTGTATAAAAAAAATCAAGAATCTCCATTAAAATATATTTTTCTCCATGAGGCATTTGTGAAGCATAAATAGAGAAATTTATTCAGGTCTATTATTAAATTTTCAACTATGATAAAGCTTAACGAAGGCATGCTGTACTTTAGCTAGTGTCTACTTGATCTCATATGCAGAATTAATTATCAGTAACTCAAGAAACATTGTAAATTAAGGGGTCTCAAATTTACCTACCCCCATTATACATTTAGTTTTTAAATGTTCCTGTGATATTAGACCAAACTATCTCCTCTGCAAACAGGAGATAGAATGCCTTAACAAAAAAAGCCAAGCATAGTGTTGTAATGTGTCTCCACGCTCTCCCTCTGCCACCTCTATTCTAATAAGCCAACAATGGGTTGAAATTGATATTTCCTTTCTCTATTGTTTCTTGCCTACTAAGGAAAAAATTCAGTAATTCCCACTTGGGTTGTATACTTTATATGGTGAAAGTAGGAGAACCAAATCCAATGATTAGAGCCCTGCATGGATACAAAATTTATATCCACATCTGATCTGTGATCTACAAAATCATCCGTCGATATGAAGCAGATATCCACGGATTTGCAGGGCTTTACCAATAATGAAACAGCAAAAATTTAAAAAACAGTGTATTATACAGATTTTATAAACATGGAAAGACAACTGATGCTATTAGCCATATAGTTTTAGCATTAAGGTCTTGGTTTGCTACTGTAACTTCCGATTCATGTCTGTTTTAAAATAATTATTATGGGGAGTTATCCTTCTAATGAGTTATTTCCTGTCATTGTAAAATATCAAAAAAGAGACCTACATCTTATATTGCTTGTCTGCTTTTAGTAGGACCTGGCCTGAAATGGCCCCCGGCAGCTTCTATTTCAGAGCTTTAATTATGCTTTTTAACCCACTTCTTTGTGTCTGTGTTCTTGCATACTTCTTTGTAATTACCAAGTTTAGTAGTGGGACTCAGACAAATACTTTTAGCGTGACTTTAGCCTATCCATTACTGACTATGCTGTATTATTACAAGATATTTCCTGTGCTTTGAGCTGTGCTGTTAATTCACAGAGCTTGAAAAGGTTTAGAAGACACAAGCTGCAAATACAGTGACCAGAACAGAAAAATCAGACAGACCATGTTCAAATCAGCATAATTTTAAAAGTGTCAGGAAAATTGAAATTTGGCCTCAGTACTTCAGATAAGTGTTTGCTTGGCACTTGGAATCACAGTCTGTCTCAATCTGCCAAGTTTCTAATATCCCAGCAGGTGTTTGTGACAGGACTATTACCATTCAGCATTTAAAAGAAAGAGACTTATTAGGCAGTCTATCTTATCTCAGGATCAGTCAGTTAGGTTTTGGGATATTGCGTGGCAACAGGTGTGATAGCTGTTAGTATCTGTTAAATAGTATTTTAATTTTAAAAAGAAATTAAATATATGCAAAGCTTGTCTGCCAGTGTTCACCTATTTAAACAATTGGATCAAAATCTCTGACATGGTGTACTGGGACTTGGTGGGAGGAAACCAATCCCGCCTTACTTTCCACTCATCATTCCTAGCAATCTTAAATGGCAAGATTGTGCCTACCTTGCTTTTAGGTAGTTAGGCAGACAGATTGTTTTGCTCTAAGGTTTATTTATGCCATCAAGGCCTCTTTTGGCTCATGCCATATACTTTGCCCAGGATCCTTTCTACATCACATACTTACGCTTTAGCTCTACCACATGACATACCTTGACTTAACTTTCAAATTAGCAATTAACATTAAAAAAATCTGCAAACTCTTCTGGCTCTCACTTTTTAAAAAGCTAATTATTGTGGGTTCATTCTGCTTTTTTCCTAGGATATTTCTTGCATGTTAATTTATATTTTCATTTCTGGTACAGAATCTGCCAACATTTTTCACTCTTTAAATACTGTTAATCTGGGATCTAATTTGGGTATCATCTGCAGCTGTGTGAGACCTTGGATGAAGGTTGGCCTTTAAAAGGACTACGGTATTCCTCACAACTGTGCCTTACTCCTATTTTCAGGCACTTTGGATCTTGATAACTGAAGTTTCTGCTCAGGCACACATCCACCAATGCCTGCACTGTACCAATCATTGCACTCTGCCAAGTTTTCAACCAATTGTCCAAGTTAGTGGACCCTCTAGATATCATGCAGGCTCAGTTTAATATAGACTGGAGTGTGGATGGAAGGAAAATAACACAGAATTTGTATGTTCCTATAGCCCCAAAACACCATGAATTCCCCCAGTTTACCTTGGTAGAAGAACATTTCTAATTCTTGTATCCATGCTCAAAATACTTTGCCAACTGCAATCAAAGTTAATTATCTCTCAAGTCAAATCACGGAAATTTGAAGTAGAAGAGTAGCGAATCCTGTCTTCAATAAAATGTCATGCCTCTGCATCTATCTTGACCAGCACAATTCTCATCAGAAATCATCTATTGTACCAGTAAGAGGAACAGCACCCTTATTATCAAGTTTGGAGTTAGAACAAAACAAAACAAAATACCTCTAAAAGTGTTTATGCCCGGAGTACTTTATACTATATTCCAAGATGAAAAAATTATGTTAAAATGAAGTTAAGGTTGAGGGTACATACCAGTAACTTAAAGGTAAAAAAACATTACAGAGATGTTATAATTTTCCCCAAACCATTAATTACAAACCCAGGAAATTCAGAGGCAAGGTTACATTTAAAAGGAATCCAAGCATGTTAAAGTATGGAAATACAAACAAACTTAACTCTGCCCTATAGTGATGCCATCCAATAACCATATGATTATGATTAAGGCATTTTAGCATTTGTGGTCCCAAACTAAATAAAACTGATTTTTAAAGAAGCACTTAAATATTCTCTCCCGTCCCCCATAACGATCATTACAAAATCCCTGAATCTTTTATTTATCCTTCAGCTTTTGAGCTGTACTCACAACCTTATCTTTATGTTAACATAGCTTGTGTCTTGGAATCTTCTTGTTTTTAAAAACTTATTAAAAATGTAATACGTGAATAACCAAGAAACCCAGAGAATGATGCTTCTATTTATTTCAAGATATATATATTATGAACCTTAAATCCTATATATAAATTTTTGAGGGTAGATTTACTGGTACACCAGAGCAGAACAAAAGAGCCAATGTGTACTGGTAAATCTAAGCCTTCATTTTCAATTGAGTTACTGATTTAGAAGGCTGCATTATGGAGACCAAAAAGCTCTACATGAAAGGAGCAGTGGGGGGACACTATTCCCTAAACTTCAATGTCTCTGAACTTTAAGGGCTTCCTTTATGCTACTGCCTCAGTTTCCCCAGCACATCTTCCTCAGTGTGCCATTGGGAGCCTTTCAAGCACTGATATCCAAGTTAATACACTGCCATAGACCCTCTAAAGAATGGTGACAAATGGGCCAAATAAATTACTAATGACAAATCCTGACATGTGACCTGTCCATCCTCATCACAACCCTATCAAAGTGTGGCATGTAAATTAGCTGCAGACAAAGGATGGTGATTGATTGAGTTGCCTCTGTTACAATGGCATCACTTAAGAGTTACCTGAGATGACCTGATATATGTAGCCTATATAATCATAAGAATTAAATACAACAATACTTAACAATAAACATTAATAAGTTAACTTAATTATAACTAATATCTTCAAATATAGCCAATACATAAGATTTGAATGAATGTTAATTATATGGAGATTTTTGAAGGGTCTGTGTCATTTGAAACAAAGAAAAAACTGACACCAATGCTAAACTTCTTAAAGGATCCTTTTAAAAATTGTTTAGTTTATAAACTATTACTGGATTCATTTGTAAATTCTCAGAAAATTCATTTTGTACTCAGAGAGTAAGTGCTGAAAGTTTGGGGAGGACACACTGTATTTTTCATATATAGCAAAGGTTTTGGATCCCTGATTTAACTACAAAATGGAACTCAACCTTAATGACTAGTACTTCTGTAATATATTGATAAAATGATGAGGGAATTGTAAAAATGTTTATGATGTCCTTAAAGGTACTATATAGCTTATCTACCCAAAGTGCTAGTTCTTCAACCTTTAAATTTCATGATGCCTTTTATAGATCTGTGTTGAGATTTTTAAAGCTAACTAGGAGATTAGGCCACATATCACTCATTAATTTTAATCAGCTGTTTTTATTTCCAAATGTTTTAATCAGCTAGCTTTGCAAATCTCAACCCTGGTATTTTGGGGCTAATGTTCATTTTTGGCTCCTGTTAATGTCCTAGTGGAATTGAATGCTTGATTCCATGGATGTCATAATACTCATATCTCAGACCATAAGCAATCCTTTCTCTTGACAAGGGAGGAATTGCACATTCAGTTCAAGGAAGTCCCTCTGACGAGTTATTGTCAGAAAGAATAGTACTGATGGTATTTTAGGGATTTAAGTTTTATTCGGAGTCATCTGTTGATCCAAGGGAAAAAAATCAGCAATTTAGAATTTAGAGGTCTCAAGAATTTTCATAGCTTTTGAAGGATATATCTGTGTTGCTTTAAGCATGGTGGAATCACAAGCAATGAATCCACGTGCAAAAAATCCATAAATACAAAAGGAAGGTTAAACAAAAAAATTACTAAAGCCACAAGGCTCAGCTTAACTCATGCAGAATGGACCCTACTTAAGTGTTGTATCTAGTTGGTAAATTAAACGTGGTATTTGAATGTCTCAGTGACAGAGCACTTATTTGGGGAGATTTGCCTCTCTAATCAGTGATAGTATAGTCAAAATTAATTGGTTCAGAGTCTGAAGATAAATGGCAGTTAGGTTGAACATGTTTCCAGGGCTTGTCAAACTGCAGTTTGAAGTTACCAATTTGATCCCAGAAACTCACATGGCTAAATGGTGAGCAAGCAACAAAGTGAAACAAATAAGTGGAAACTTGCCAAAAAAAGTATAATGAAAGTAAGAAATTGAGCTTCTGTTTTGCCAAGCTTTTGGAAGTTCAGGCTCTGCAGACACCATCTTAAATGCCTGCTATGGCCTCTTCACTAATCCTCAGAAGACACCATAATGTTCATTTAAAAAGTCATAATAACTATTTCACAAAGCACTTTCGTAGCTTTATTTCAGGAGTACCCCACTCTAATGGACATTTATATTCAGTCTACATGTTGGAACACAGTCTGGATTCCTTAGCTTATAAATACATACTGTTTACATAGGCTCTTCATTTCATGCATACTGTTACAATCCTTGAGGAGGCTGTCAGTTGACAAGTAAGATAAATTGATTTAGTGGACTTTACAAGTGTTTAAAGCTAAGTAAAGTGTGTGTTGTCCAGTATTTAATTAAATGTAACCTTGTCAGGCTACAAATCAGTTACAGCAGTATCTTCCAATAGGCAATTAATATTTTCTGTGTCTTGGACAAACAAGAAGCATTATAGATTCTTCACTTGTCTGCAGTTGATAGCAGTTTTCAATGTACATGTAAAAATGCTGTTCTAAGACAAAATACTTGATTTTATTTGGAGATGACAAATGCTGGATTTAGATGACTTGTTTACAGTACTATTTTAATGGTTATCCAACCATATTTAGTCCTGGAGTTCTGGGTGCAAGTACTACTGAAAAAAGCAGTTGGCATTGTATTTACATACACCAACTTTGAACTGGTCCCATGGAACTTATACAAATTCTGGAAATATTTTGGTTCTTTATTTGAACCATGTACTGTAAAGTATTTTATTTCAATCCTTACATGGGGTTCTCAAAGCTAAAAGTGATTTCATTTGTTTTCCAAAATTAATTTCTTAAATAAAAAAGACCAAATTAAGCCCTCTACTATTAATAAATCAGTAAGAATCGTATTTTGCATTTATGTAGCAGCTGTTCTCAAAGTGCTTTACGAAAGTGAGTAAATATTAGCATCCCCATTTTACAGATGGGGAGACCACAGAACAAAAATTTTGAAAATTGCCCAAGGTCACACAAGTCCATTGCAAAATTGGACCTAGAATGCTTGTCTCCAGATCTTTAACACCATCTTTTAATGATCAGCTCGCATTGCCTCAAGTTTAGCAATAGATCTTACATCTGCCGCCTCACCACCTTACATAAGAGAAATAAGCTTATAGTAGGAGAGTATTCTGAGAATATTTCAAATTCCATTTGGTGAGGATAGATGGAGGGAAAAAATCTGAAAGTAAGCAATAGCTACTGAATGATATTATCTCTATATATTCCTTAGAAACAAATCTTACTATTTTTCTTCATTTAAACCACATTCGTGAGAGTTTTATTGTTAACTTGATCCAGATGACTGATCAAAGCATAGTTCCCTATTGCTACTTTGCTAAAATATTTTTGAAGACAGTTTTAATATTACAATTTTACAGCTACAGATTGCTGTTAAGCTATTGAGTCCATTACCAGTCAATCAAAGACTTTCATTTCATTTCAGTAGATCCTTGCTTAAATTCCACGGAATCTTAGGAGGACATGAAATATCTGTCAGTTTTCCTACAGAGGCTAGTCATAAATTCTTCAGTAAATGGGTGAAATTTCAGTTACCCCCACTCTGTGTGGCTTTGGAAGCTGAACAAATAGCAGTGTTGAATGATCAAAGATAATTGCTTCAAGCCTTAAATAATATTATACTTATATGCCTTTATGTTAGCAGCTTTTAATTTCGCTTTCATTCATTTATTACATAACCATATCACAGAAGAGATGCATCCCTCACTGTATTTACTCAATAAATTATTAATTTAATAGTAAACTGTTTTGGCAAGTTTACGTTGTTCAGGCAAAAACTATATTTGTTCAGGCTTTTCATTCATTTTCATTATAAATATAAATACTCTAAACAATATTATAAAAAGAAATAAGAAAATATTCAGTTGCATAAAGCTGGTGTGAGTAGGTAATAAGATCAGTAGGAAACACTTTTAGCATAAGAAAATAGAATTAACATAATAACCAATGCCTCAACATGCTCTGCAAATATAAAATATTATTACTGCCATTTTACAGATAACTAAAATAAGGCACAGAGAAATTAAGACGCATGTCTAGGTCCCACACTGAACCAATGGTAGAATCAGGAAGAATATATTGATCTTCAAGGCAATCTGTAAGGCTCATCTATTTTAAATGTCTTTTGGAAAGGGTGAGATTATAGCGGGTGGAGTCAAGTAAGGTCTGAGGTGGAATGGTATATTGGTTATTTGTTATTTTCTTATTATTGGATACATCTAAGAAGCCAGGCTTATTGTGTTCCTTTTTTTGTTTCCATAATATCACATATTTTATTAAATGAGGCTGGGCATCTAGAAATTTAGGTAGGTCCCTTTTTTGTTTTAGAATTTGAATTAAATAACATATATTACTATAATGATTCCCAGATATCTAGGATTTTGCATTTGAGAAAACACTCTCTTGGAATTTTCATGGTCAGAAGAGACCATTATCCTCATCTAGTCTGACCTCTGGAATAGCACAGGCCAAAGAACCTCACCCAATAATTTCTTCATGAAACCCATAACTTCTGTTTGAGCTATTGTATATCTTCTAGAAAGATATCCACTCTTGATTTAAAGACTACATATGTTGGAAAAGACCAGACAAAAGAGAATGTGTTGGCTAAATCTAATAAATAGGAAGAGATTAAACTAAAAATCTCATACCTTTACTTGAAACACTAGTTTTTTATTTGTGGAATAACAGAATAAAATGAGAGTTAATAAAATGAAGATAGGACAATATTTTGTACTGTGGCATCATTTGTAAAATATTTTATGAATTGAAACTCCAGCTTCCATTCTCCAGATAAACTGTAAGATATATTAGATCCAAAAGATACTAGTCTTTGGTCACTGGAATAATTAGCGGTTGGAATTAGGTTTTAAGACCAAGGTCGGCTGTATTTAAAAAGTGTTTTGAGAGGAAAACTTAAATATCACATATTCAAAAACTGTCCTTTTAGAGCTATGCAATAATAGTTACAAAAGCTGTAAGTGGTACAGACTTGAAGTTGACACATTTTAAGCACCCACAGAGATTATACATGTTCTGAATCTAAGATTAAGAGACTCCAATATTTTCTGGAAAAAAATCAAACTAAAACCACAAGTTCTGATGTACTGCAGTGCCAAAAGCTCTGTAGAAAGGGTTTAGTGAGCACTTGGGTGGGAAATCTTCAAGGGACTTCAAGATGCTGCAGGAGGTGATGGTACTGCCAAGTCAGTAGGTGGCACTCTTCCCTCTGAGTCAGTACTTAACCAATGTTCCAGCATGTTGTTGTGGGACACTGTGCCGTTGGAGGTGCTGTCTTCCAGCTAAACCTAGGTTCTAGACACCTGTGGTCAATAAAAATCCCATGGCATTTTTGCAAGTGTAGGTATGAAGCTGTGGGTGTCTGCACAAATTCCAACCTGGTTAATTAATTTCTTCCCGGAATAAAAATATACTTGACATTTCAAAGTCTACCAAACATTAAAAGAGTTTGCAAGTAGAACACTCAGCAGTAGTGTACAGACTGTTGTATTTTTTAGAAAGAGCTGAAAAAGATTGTTATATCCCTCAGTTATACTTTCTTGCTGTGTTTACTTTTTTCCAAAAAGGACTTTCTATTTATAAAATGTTTTGAAGTCTGAGATCACAAAAGATCTCATTCTTAAATTATAAGAAATATCCTAGGGAAAATACAGTTCAGTACAGGATTACTGTATTTTTTAATGGTAGCTCAATTGAAACAAAAATGTAACCTGGAATTCATATTATTCCTGCAGAAGGCTAACCAACAAAAACATATTTTACCAGAATTTTGGCACCATTTTTAAGAGGCCAGTTACAAGCAAGATTCTTGAAAAGGCTTAGGACATCTGGTCAAAATGTGACTTTTTCATATCTATTTTGCACTTCTTACTACTTTGCTCTCAGCATAGACAAATTAAAGGAAGCCTCCTTTAGCATTCACAATTGCTTTGTGCATATTTGTACTGCAATATGGCATTCAAAAAGAAGAAACGTTAGAAGAGGTTTATTTATATTTCAGCACCAAATTAGAAAGATGACATCATTCATTTACAGTTCTTATCCCATGACACTTGTAATCCCCAGCACCTCATTACAGGAGACACTTTTAGGATTGCATATATCATCTTGTTTAGCTTTTGCATTCTTTTATGGGATACAGTTGAAAGGTAGGAAATTTAAGGCTGTTCATTGATAAGAAAATAAACTAATAAAATCTTAGGAGCTTCCCCAAAGGGGAAAGTTATTACAGTGTTTACAGTAACTGGATTATTATTTGTCCATTAGTTCTCCATCTTTTTCACCCTCATGAAAAAGGCCTTCCTTCTTGAATATAAATGAAAACAATCCACCTATAATTCAGATAGAGTTGATCCTCTGGTAAAATTAAAAGAAAGTCCTGCATAAGTACACACAGTCAAATGCTTCTCTCCCCTTATCCAATTTGGAGGGAGCAGAATGGCCCTATTTGTACAGAAAACGTTCAGTGCCATGCTGATGTGAAAGATACCTACACAGTGTCTCTTCTCATCTTACTAAGTTTAGAACTTAAATAGTACACAATAAACAAAAGAGCATAACGCTACAGGTCAGCACACTCTATATTCTGTTTCTAGTAAACACACAGATTTAAGATGCCTGCAGTCATTCTAAGATAAATAATTCTGGACATTTAATGAAAATACATAATAACATCTTTTCTTTCCACATAATAGGAATGTTTTATTAACATCACTGTTCTTAACCAGAAGATGAGGGTACGTTACTGCAAATCCTTTTTTAGCCCAGGATTATTTTCCCCCCGAACATGGTCATTTCCATTTACAATTATGTTCAAATGATTGGAAGGTGTCAATGTTGTTGAATGAATTGTGGTGCACTGGAACTGGAATGTTAATAGGCAAAACAGAGATCTAAAAAGAATCAGTTGTTAGTATGGAATAAGCAGGTATGCAAATGTTTTCTGACACCAGTGATGGAGGTGGTTCTGGGATGAAAAAGTTCTATCACAAATTTGTCTCACCCACCTGTCCTGGCAGTGCTGAACTTTCAGCTTCATCACCCAATAAAGGTAGTGGTGGTCCTTCAATAGCCTGCTCTATATGTCTCTGCCATGTGAATTTATTTTACATATCCACTATGTATGCTTTTTAGCAGGAACCATTTAACACCTGTAGCACAGGTATAATCTAGAACTGCTTGTCTGGGTTCAAAATTTCAGCTGTTGACTCTGGACTCTTATTGCTCTACCTGGGTCTATTGTTTTGTGCTTACATTGTTATCTTTGTTGACTGACATTTTTAAAAAAGCCTTTTACCCCTAGGTTCCACACTGCGTTACTGGAGATAGCAACATTATTTCCTATTCCAAATATACGTCATATAGTAACTCAATTACCATTGTGTGGCAACTGTTGGAAAAACATTTTTTTTTCAAGGTATGCAGAGTTGTTGTAGTCATGTTTGGTCCAAGGATATTAGAGAGACAAGATGGGTAAGGTAATATCTTTTATTGGAAAGATGCCTGTTGGAGAGAGAAAGAGAGGCTTTCAAGCTTGTACAGAGCTCTTCTGCAGGTGATCATTGTAAGATGAAACTGGTGTGCTGCTATTGCCCAAACATTCGATGTGCCGAAGACTCATATAGTGGCATTACTGTTTTTCAATACGTTAAAAAGAAATTAGCATGGTGTGCGTGAACTAATTATTTTCTTTGCAGAGAACTCAAAGGTTGTTTGGTTGTTTAAATTAATCTTCCTGCTAAACTATAGGAAGGTATGGATGGTGTGGTGCTGATTTCTTAAGATGCATACCACTCATCTTTATAAACGTTTTGAAATCATGAGATGTAAACTAAGGCTCCTTATCACTTATTTGCTATTTTGCTAGGACATGGGACATTTCATGTACTTTTAGACAGTAATATTCAATAGAAGTAGAGGTAATTGTCACATCTCTAGTGACTTTGAACAAGCATCAGCAACCACCAAAACTATACATCTTTGGAAAGGTCCTGAAACATTGATTTGGGTGTTCTGCCCACTAGAGTCTTAGGCCATGACCCTGAGTGCAGATAAATGTATTCTGCACTCTGTAGTGTACAACTTCAAGCTAATTCAGTGTCTGCTATTTTAAAGATAATGGAATAATAATTCAAATATTCCATAATAGTCAATTGACTTAACCATCCCTTCCAGTGGTTCCCAGTTTTAACAGTTCAGTTTAGAAATACATGATATAACATCTTCTCTGCAGCTTTCATACATCTTACAAATGGGTTTGGGTGAGTATCAGGCATGGAGCACCACCCAATATCAGTATGGCACCTGTGTGTCATGCTGCCTTTGCTGGTAGTGTGGGACAGTGAACAAGCAAAGGTGTATGTAAGGTGTATGCAAAGGTGCTCTATGTATAGCGTGAGCTCTGCGGGGTTCTTCCCTGTATGTTCCCAGATTTCCAGACTACCTAATGAAACTCTTTGATTCTCTGGCTCAGTGCTTCAGTACAGAGTACCATAGATAAAGACTGAAACCCATTTCCATTGCTTAGCAAGAAGTCTAATCCAAAGGCAAAAGCAGTTGTAAATGAGGACCCCCTACTGACCTTATAATTCATTGTCCTATTTAGAGGTTTCCTTCCCTATATCTCTTACCCTGGAAATAAGAGTCTGGATGTAGGCTCATTTATTACAGTAATTATCTTATAGATGTGACAAATATTAAGCATATGTTTACAATTAATATTTTGTTCAATTCCATTTTGCAGATATTTATTTTAGTACATAAACGACAGGGGGAAAAAGACAGAAAATGTATTGTATTCCCATCTCTGACAGATTCAGAGTCTTCACCAGGAAACCTGTCTAACGTTGGGGTATCTCTGGGACACTCCAAAGATTTTTCTTTTAGATAAGATTACTGGTAGTAGCTTCCAAATCTGCCACCTTCATAAGTGCTCTGTTCTTTGTAGCCTCTGTGAAGCACGTGGTGCATGTTCAACTGTTGCTCGTTTTTGCCACCCTCCTTTACTTCATATTTTCTCCTAAGCCACAGGCCAGCTCACTTTTCTTCTGTCTCACCTGCTCGCTCTGCATTAGTCATACCTGATATTCAGTAGAGCTGATCCAATAGAATAATTTTGGTCTGAAAATACTGATTTGTTGAAGTCAAGACATTCCATGGAAACATGCTGATTTTGACATTTCATTTTGAAATTTTTATTTTATATTTTAATTTTTGTTATACAATCTTATATTTATTAAATTAATTTAAAATATCTCATAAAATAAAAATTATTATGAAATAAAATATTCACATTTTAAAAAAGTCAAAATTGAAACAAAAAGTTTTGATTGTCCCAAAATAAATTTGCAATAAAAAAAAAAAAAAAATTTGTGGGGAATTTCTACATTTGACATTTTGTTCTATTCCGTACAAAACTAATTTAGGAATCTCAGAATTTCCCACAAAATTGAAACTTTGTTTCCGAATCAACTCTAGTATTCAGTTGTTTTTGCCGTTCATCCTTTCGTTGTTTAAAATGGAAATGGGAGGTCATCTCTTTAGAAAAGAAATGGAATATATGGATTTGTCAGTGACTCAGTGTTTGGCAATGCACTGGATTACATAGATGGGGCATTGTTCCAGTTACTCTGCCACCTGGCCTCTGGAGGAATTCATTGTGTGAAACACTGAGGTGATCCTTTTTAAATATTTTATTGCCCTGAGACACACAAAATATTGATAGTGGCTAAGTACTTGTTTGCCAAGAGGCTTTTTATGCATTCTACCTCTGGCTGTTCCTGCACTGCCTGTGGATGTTTTGTGGTATTTCGCTTGAGGCGACAAAGCTCGTCTACAGGGGGGGGGCATCTGTCTTCCCGCCCCCCTCAATGCAACCCAGTGGACAAATCCTATTGGGAAGCCCTGCTGTAGTATTTGTTTTAATAGTAAGTGAAAATAAGACTTCTCTGTGTTCAGTGGTCCCTGTAATTTACAGCCCCCTTCATACTGTGCCTTTATGCATGTGGCACTAGAATATATGGTATTTATCTGTTTGTTTATTTTACAAACCTCTTGTTTTTCACTTTAAAAAATTGTAAAATGTGGTGAATTTAATGGCAAGTGTTAATTTTTATATTTAACAATGAAATGTTTCCAAACAGTATTTCAATTCAAGTTTGGATTAGATTGTTTAATACTAAAACTACTTGGGAGCAGATTCCTATGATATCATTCTGACATCTAAATTATATTAATTGCACCCTCATCTATTTTCCTCAACACACTCTGGGTGAGGACTTTGAAAATGACGGAATTTTCGTCTTGGTTTGTCAGGGGCAGGTAGGTAATCTCTTGATTACAATGTATCAAGCATTGCTGAATTTATTTTAAATAATGACTACTGACAGTAGTAAGTATTGTGTCCAGTTGTAAGTGTTTGCAGGATTGGGCAATTACATAATAAAAATATTTTGGTGTGACCCAACAAGATCTGGATCGCTGAGCTCTGAGTGTCATATGATGTAAAATAAATGTAAAAGTGATTATAGACAGTGTCTTATTTATTATTTTCTGGTGGTGACTAGATTTTATTTCCTGTAAAAGTCAATAACTGCGACATGTCAAAATCCCTCAATGATTTTCATAATCTGAATTTGATTAAAACTTGTTGTCACAGATTAGCATGCTGTGCCTGTATCTGTACTACACAATCTTCTGATTTTTATGCCTGATTCTTTAACAGCTTGGTCCTAGTTAAAGAAACAGCTTTGCAATTAGCACCCCGTCTCCCCTCAAAATAGGCAAGATACAGCTTTCACCATAATCGCTTGTCATTGTTACTGTGATTGCCAATGTAATTGCAAGTGTGCATGATAACTTATATTCCGTTTAATCTGATTTTGCAATTATTCAGTAAGACATAACACACTGAAAAAGAAATATGCAGGAACTCTTGTTTTACAATGGTAAACATAAAAGTATTGGGCTAGATTTTGCTCTCTGTTACACTCCTAAAACCCAGTGAATTTACTGGGCCAAACTCTGCACTCTGCAATCCCATTTGTGTAGAAATCAATGTGATTGCCTGGAGCATTACTTGGCACCATAATTGGCTCAATGCCTTTAGTGGGATAACAGGGGTATAAATAGAGACAAAATCTGTCCCACTGTGTTCTTTCTTTCTTTCTTTCTTTCTTTAGGTCCCAGTCCTGCATCTGGCTTCTGCTGGCACACCCTTGCACCTATATAGAACTAGTCATAGGCTTGAGGGCTTAGAATTTGACTTATGATAGCATCATTAGATTTAGTAATGAAAGGAGAACAATAGGTGCAATACTATAGATCCTGCCAAGACTGTATTTAACCAATATATTCCCGCACTTAAGAACATAAGAAGCGTCAGACCAATGGTTCATCTAGTCCTGTATGCTGTCTTCTGATAGTGGTCAATGCCAGGAGCTTCAGAGGGAATGAACAGATCAAGCAATCAATGAAATTGTCTCCCTTTCCCTGTTCAGACACAGAACAGAATGAAACTGATGGCAGACAACTATGAGGATGACCATCACCACTACCATCACCACCACCATCACCGCCACCACCGGTCTCCTGGAAGGACCCAGCACTCAAATCACCGACCCTCTCCAGATCAGGTCAGTCACCTCCTTTCTTACCTTCACACTCAACCTTTTACCATTCCAAAATTTCAATATAAAATAAATATTCCAAAGAAATAATAAACAATTTAAGTAATATGCTCTTTGAACTGAAATTAATAGCTTTGGTATTTATTTCCATCACTCAGGGAATCTAAACGTTTTTCTTCCTCTTTCTGTTTGGCTTTTTGTCTGACTTATTATATTTTTCTTCCCTCTCTTCCTTTTGCTTTTGCTTTAAACTTTTAAGCAGAGTCATGATTCATCTGTTTAAATAGAAAGTTATTGAAGAGCTGCTTAGTTACAGCAACTTCAGTATTAGGCACATGCTTTTTGGAATAATTGCTATTCAAAGACTTGGTCAGTGGTTCCATTATGAGTTCTTCAGTTCAGTTGTTCCTAAACTGCATTAACTCTATTTTGGTCATCTTTGGTAAACAAAATGTAAACATTTTGTGATATACTTTAGAGTCAATTTTCAAAATTGACTAGTGATTCTGGGGGCCTGAGCCATTGTCTGCCAAACGTGAAACATCCTCAAGAGACCTTTATTTCAGAGTACTTATTCTCTAACAGTTGGAACCCATTGTCCTGCTATACTGAAAGAAAGACAGGAGACATTTGATATGGTTTTAATCAGGAATCAATTTTATTATTAAATGTGTGGGACTACCTGGCAGCCACCCCCCTTTTCCATCCAGGTCTCCCAGCCAATCCATTGCTGGGACCTTACCATCCACCCCCCCTTGTAGGAGGGTTAAGTTGGGCTATAAGAAAGGGGGGTTGGCACGGTGCCATAACAATCATAGGAGCCCCAAACGTCCCCTGTTCCATTCCTTTAACCAACACCTCCTTTTTAAGTCCTTTACCAAGCCATTTATCCTGTCACTGTATACTTTTCCTATAGAGCACCTGCACTGGACATCTGCCCACACTTATATAATGAGTTGTGACATATAGCCTACCTCCGTTCGTGCCACATGTTAACAAAGGCCTCCCTGAACCTGCTGTGGGGAAGATGGAAAAACTCCAACTCCACCTAGGCCAATCTGGTGGTAATGAAAAAATTCCTTCCGTGCCTCCCTATAAAGGGGTGGGCTAGCACAATGTCCACAGCAGGTGGCCCACAAACCAAAACTGGTATTTCACCATCTGTAGGCGAGGGAGGGTGGGTGGTGCCTCAGCCTGCTCGATGTGAAAGAGGGCCTTCACCACATGGGCTGCCTCTTTCTAAACTCTTCCACCCATTCAGGTTCCAGGGGAAGAAT
The DNA here is from genome assembly GCF_026122565.2 of Emydura macquarii macquarii. Lineage (NCBI taxonomy): Eukaryota > Metazoa > Chordata > Testudines > Chelidae > Emydura > Emydura macquarii. The sequence continues at coordinate 10,776,836 of NW_027131105.1, read as the reverse complement.
CAGCGTCGTCCCTTGTCCCCTTTTGCAGCACTTTGACCCTGCCCCTCGCCCATCCATAAAGCACTGTTCCCTTCATTCCGCCAGCCAGACAAATTCCCTCCCGCTTAAAGGTGTGGTGCAGTCATTAGTGTGTTTCAGTTTGGACACCCCAAAATTGAGCCACACCCTAAATCACTAGTCACCTACAAATATCAGAATTTGGGTTTTTTTAAAGAAAAAATGCAAGTTTTGATTATAATAATGATATTAAAATGTTGATTTTTTTTAAATGTGAAAAAAAATTAGGTAAATCAAACTTACTCAAATATGATTCCATTTTAAATTTCCATTAGCACAATTTCTAAGGCAATGTACATCACCTTGCCTATAATTTTAATATATAATATTTGGTAATTTTATTGTCACCCAAAAAATTTGTCTTTAGGAGGCTTTTTTTTCATGCTGGTTCCCCAATTAATGTTGCAGTAGATAGGGAAATAACTGGTAAATGTCAGATGTTCAGTCTGTGTGATCTTGGATTATAGCCATCCAAATAAAGAGGATACCTTGACAATAAACTTTATGGTTTTGTTGTGTTTAAGATGGATGTGTTTTCAAACAGAAATTGAGGACTTTTTGTTTCCTGAAACACTTAGGCCCTGCCTGCAAGGATTTAAGCACATGTATAACTTTATGCATATAAGTTGTAATTAGCAGGACTACCAATGCACGTAAAGTTACATACATGTTAAAGTCTTTGCAGGATTGGGGTTTTGAAGTAGATTTCTGAGAAATTCATTGAAAACTGCGAAAGAGTTTGCAGAATGTTTGGGTTTAAAATTGCCTGTCTAGTTTAGCTCCTGTTTTTATATTAAAGTATTATTACCAAAATATATTTGATCCTGATTGTGAAACTTTAAGGATTACAAGTTTTATTTCTTTTCCTTTATATTATGTTATTAAAATATCTTGTTTTTCTTTTTTGCCATCTGCAAAATGTCTTCCTTCTCACTTTATTTTACCTCTGGCTCTCTTTTTCCTGCTTTCTCCTTCCCTCACCACTAACAAGAAGAAACTACCGCGGTGGGGTGGGCTTAATGAGAGCCAGAGGATGAGCACAGCTAGACAAGACAGCCAAATTCAGCAGCATCTCTTATTGTGCTTCTGGGTGTCAGTCTTTAGATGAGATGGTTTGTGAAATATGCAATATATTGAAAAAGAATAATACAACACTTTGTTCTGTTGTATTTTAGACACTTGATGGCCCTCAGTCATCCTCTGATGAGACTATACTTAGAAGTAGGCTGCACTGATTTGGATATTTTTGATGTAGTAACTTCAAATAGGATAGTGCCCTCTTTTCTGTACATAGGTTAGTTATTTCATGACTCCTGCACCACCCAGATGCTGCTAAGTGGTTAAGTGAGGTACGCAGGGACTACTTTTCTAAACCATTTACCAATCAGTAAATTATTATTGCTACCTCCAAGGGAGAAAGGAGGAAGCGGGGGAGGGAGGAATTGTGACTCAGAGGTGTCACTGTGACTCACAGTGCCTCTCAGAGTTACAACTGTACTGCTGGCAGTTTACACGACACCAACCTTTGTTCACAGCTATGCTTAGTCACAAAGAGACTTGATAAGAGCACAACCCATACATTTTGCAGGTTGCACAATAAGACTGCAGCTCTAAAGCTGCATTGTGAAGAAGTCACACATTTTATATTCAGTAAAAAAAAAAATCGTAGTCTTTAAAAATAAGTATTTTACATTGGAGTTATGGATTTTATAAAAATTTTCTACAGATGCACTGACACTAAAGAATTAACATGTCCCTACCAAAAATGTTATTTAAATGCTATGTAGTTTGGGAAGTCTAGTAAGAGCCTGGCCTCTTTCATTGATCCCCTTCTGCAAAACTCCAAAGCAATTACATACTTTTTACAGGGTTTTTTTTTTTTAAGTATATGGATGGGTATGATATCTGCCCTTTTATTATTTTTGTTATCGTAAATAACTACTACAGTTACTGTAGTAAGGACCTACAATTAAAAGAAGCTGACCCTGAAATGATTCTATTTAACAAAAAAACCTTACATTTCAAAATAAGAAAATATGTGCCAAGCCACAGCTTTCAACAGCATTTCCACTGCAGCCAGGTTACCATTAATAATCCCTTCCAAATTCCAATGGAATGTGCTTAGTAAAGAAATGAAGTTGAGTGTGCCAGCTACAGATGAAACCCTCTGGAATGTTGGGCTTGGCTATTTAAAATGAACATAAGAGACTTTTGCAGCAAATCCAGTGCAATAGGTGAGTGTATGGGAGGGGTTTAGAAAAGGTGGCAGGGATGAGAGAAGGACACAGGAGCTGTTCAAAGGAAGAGGGAGGGTGGCAAAGTAATAGTATATCCAGACTAGGAAGAAGCAGGGAGGAGTTCAAGAGTAGCAGAATAGGAAGAGCAAGATTAAGTCATCAGCCATAAGAGGAAGGGTCTAGGAACAGCTAGACAACAGAACATAGTAGAAAATTCAAAGGAGGACAGCACAGGGTCCAGAGCAAGAGGAGGAAGAGAGCCTGATTCTGATCTCACAGTTCTATTGACAATATGGTGTCACACAGGGTTTACACTGGTGTACGTGAGTGCAAAATTTATCCCAAGAACATTTTGTAGTTCATTTATTTTTGCAGGTAAGTTATATAATTGTATGAAAAAGACGGTGTGGTTTGTAAAAACAGCCAGGTAATATACAAATGTTAAGAAATTGAGACTTTTCAGCCAGTGAGGGATGGTAGTATTGTCAATAGTGACAGAAAATGCAGGGGAAAAGGTGGGAGGAAAGGTAAGGAGTTCACTTTGGACCACGCTAAGCTTAAATTGATGGTGAAACATATATGAGGAGAGAGGCTGAGATGCAGTATTAGACTGGTGAGAAGTAGAAAGGTAGATTTGTGAGACATAAATGAAGATGGTTATTGAAGCCATATGAGAAATAAATAGAAATAAAGGGTGTAAAAGAAGGAGAGGAAGGATGCAAGGACAGAACCCCTATGGCCCTCTTCTGGACATGAGAGATGCTGAAGAAACAACCAGAGCGAGGTAGGAGAACTAGGGCAGAATGGAAGAATGAAAGCCCCGGGAAGTGGATAAGATGTCATGAAGTACAATGATCAACACTGTACAAAGAAATCGGAGGAGCCCATGAAGATGAAGTAGAAGCCTTAAGATTTGGCTGATTTGGCCAGGAAGAAAGTACTTGGGACCTTAATGTGAGAGGTTTCAGTTGAGACAGTGAAAACCAGAGTGGAGTGGGGTCCAAATAGAATTCAGGTCAGGGATGGTTGACTGACAAACACATTGACTGAGTTTGGATATGAAGGAAAATGGGCCTTTATTGGAGAACTGCGGGGGGAGGAGGAAGAGGGTTTGTGTGTGATGGCTGAGGTGTTTGAGGATAGACGAGAGCAGAACATGCCTGTATTGTGAGAGGAATCAACCCAAAGAGATTGAGAGATTGAAGAGGGTTTACAACTGAGTCATTAGAGAAGAGGGAGAAAAGAACAGAGAAGAGGGCATTATCAGCATTGATGGAGAGGAGATCGGAGAAAGACTGGGTGGAGCAGTAGACGGCAGGTGGGTGATGTTGAAGGAAATGAAGAATTGGTCAAAGAGAGCTTGGCCTGTGAGAGGTAAGAAAAATAAGATGTGTTTGGTGAAGAGAAGGTTGAGGAAGTGGCCATTTAGATGATGGGAAGATGGGAGAGATCCAGAATTGTAGGTCAAAAGAGGAAGTAATGGTGAAAGTGGAGTTCATTGGCTGAGGCATCAGGGTGGAAGGTGAAATCACCCCAGGTGAAAGTGGAGGAATATTAGGTGAGGAAGAGGTAACGCCAGACATCAGAATCAAAGCAGGTGGATTGAGAGGAGGTAATGACAGCCACATGCAGAGGGAGAGAAGAGAGGAGCTAATGGATTGCTGGTCAAAGTAGGAGAATGAATGAGAATGGGGAGAGTTGTAAACAGTGATAACAGTAGAGTAGCAGTCTGATGCCACTACCTGATATTTGGAAATGATTTGGAGTGAAAAATAGGAGAAAGAGAGGCCAAAAAAGAGCAGCTACAGAGGCAGAGCTGAGGCAGAGCCATGGAAATCCTGGTTCTTGTGGGTGGGAAGAGATGGAAGGAAGGAGAGATGAGCAAGCTGTGCATAGCAGTGGTCTCTCTTTGTATGGAATAAGTATTCCAGAGTGAGCAAGAGAAGGAGATGGGTGTAAGGTTTCAGGGGGCAGCCAGTGGTGTGGAGATAGTGTCAGAGATGGTTGTAAGGCTTGAGAAGCTGGTGCCTGGGCAGACTGTCAAAGACTTAGGGTGCAGAAGTGAGATAAGAATTTGTGGTTGTGTGCGAGCACAGGGATGGGGTAGAAGTGGGTGGACTCAGAGCAGTAAAGGGGGAATGAAGAAGGGATGTAAGAGAGAGACGACTGGAAGTAAGGGAGAGAAATGAGATGAGGAGGAAGGGGGAGACACTAACGATGGAAGATTATGCAGACAAGGAGCAGAAGAACAGGAGGTAACAATAAAATGGAGAATGAATATATCACTAAACAGCAAGATGATAAACTGATGGTACGGCAGTTAAACAGTGGCAATTGGTTAATTATGCAGCAAGCAAATGAATAAATCCATAGGCTAATCATTGTCAAAAGAATCTCCAACAGAACAGCATGCTAGCTATGAATGTGAGAGAACTAGCCATAACCTGTGCTTACATTTTTCAATTATGAATCCTTTTTTCTTTGCCTGCGATCTGTTGTTATTTGCCATTCCATACAGTACTCTTTGTTATTGAAGTTTAATTGCCATGTGGTTTTATTTTCCATTCACATGCAAATTCTGGATATGTGATTTTTGGTGACCATGTCCCAACATGCTGATAGTGGTGTGAAACCACAGAATAAACTGGGAAAATAAATGTGTAAATGGTCAAGGGGCATTTTTATTGTTATAAAAAGAAAAAGATGGTGCACATTGTAACATCTATGCAACTTAACAGGAACTATTAGTTACTCTTTCAAGGTTTTCTACCAATTTTGAAAACTAAGCAGAAATTCCAAAAGATAAGGCAGAACTTCTAGATAGAAAAGAGATATTTGAAATACACACAATGTTAACTTTGAAAAATATGTTTGTCTAATTTATATTAAGTTGTTATTTATGATTGTGAATGCTGTTAGTTTTATGTGTGTATTCATATATAGAGAATTTATCTTTTTTGAAAACATTGATATTATATATGGTGTATGTGAAAAAGTGTGTGTGTATGTTTGCATGAGAAATTAAGACTTTCTACCCCATAGCATATATTTGGGAGAGTCAGGCATTCTCCACCCTCTGTATATGCTTGTATATGCATATACATGCTGTAAAGAGAGAGGGTGTGTTATCCATCTATTTGTAGATAACATATATACACAGCCTAACAGGTGAATACACACACTCATATTTTTCACATGATGCTGTTTGCTCAAGCTATTTGTCTTTAGTTTCACATATTATATTTACATTATAGATGCTATGTCAGGGCAAGATTGAGACTTTACAGCTCACCGTGAGTAAGGAGAAGTATGTAGCTGTGCTGCCCCAGAAGTAACCCAGGGTAGGAATTGTGACTCCTGGCTACTCCTTTACAGGGTGTAGTATATCCTCCCCTTCAACCTGATCAGATCCACTGGGAGAATAGCCAAGTCTCTACCCACTCCCTGCCCCCTTCCCCTCACTATCTGCCTATCTGTTTGGGGAAGGAGGGAGTACAAATATACAACCCCAGTTGGACCCATATGCCTAGACTCAAGGTCCAGGGAAGCCCTAAGAAAGGTCCATAGGCATTAGGGATATTCTTACTCTCCCATACTCCCCTGTGTGGCAGCGTGAGAGTCAGACACAATATGTACAAAAATGAATGTTGTACCTCTGATTTTTATTTTTATATAAATACCTTTCTCAGTATTTATTGATATTGAGTAAGTGGTTCAAAAAAGTAAAACAAATGTATCCTCAGTACAGTATTTGTAATTTTCATCTCTTTCATTCAGAGCTAGCTGTTAACAAACTCTAAAACCTTTGTATTTAATTTCTTTGATTCTTTCCCTTCTTTCCTTGAAAGTTGGCACTTTACTTAAATTCCACCTGGAAACTTATTGACAATCAAAGCCAATCTTGGAGCATTGGCGTAATGTACTCCCAATGTGAAATTCTTCTTAAGAGCATTCAGAGCTATCTTCAATTTCCAAGTGGCTGTAATGTGGGTAGTGCCATGACTGCATTATAGCAATCTAATCTTGATCATTGGAACAAAACCCCCATGGGGGATAAATTTGATCTCCCAGGTTTGGAAACTCCTGACCCCTTATTCTTGTAAACACCTGCAGGGAGCTTCCTCTCCCACTATCCCCCACACGTTTCATCCACCCCAAAGCCTCAGAAGTCTTGTCACCCTTTCTCCTGACCCCCATTTGCCAGTGCTGCCCCCAGGAAGAGGAATCCACTTACCTTCACTTCTCATCAGAATCTGTTTGGAGGAAGCACCAGCTGATTGCTTTCTCTTGGACTTTTGGGGGAAACTGCTAAAATCAAAGGTAGGCAAGGAGCAGCACACTCCTAGTCCCTGCCATAACCTCTTCAGCGACATTGCAGCCCTTTTGTGCTCCCCAGTCTATAGGGAATTAGACTGTAATGTGTTGGCAGACCTGCCAGTTATCACAGAACTTATGTGACACAAAGTCACCTGCACCAATGCTGTTATGCCTGCCCACATGTATGGTAAAATTGAGACACCCTCCTCCTTTCAATACTTTGTAGTCTACAGGAAGGTGATTCAGACCAGCAGACTGAGTTCTATTCCTAAATTTCCATTGGCTGCTGATAATATTTCTGTGTGCTTCACAACCCTTATTATTAACTAAGGCACCACATCCCTGCCTTAGAAGGAGGCAACTGTCATTCATTCTTTTACAGATAAGGTAATTGATGGGCTGTACCAGATCATTTCAGGCTAAGATGGGAATAGAACACAGATTTCTATAATCAGAGACTCAATTTTCATCCTCTTTGCCACATTGCCTTTCAGAAAGAATGTGATGGTCTCTCTCTACTGACAGTCTGCTCCTAGAGCCAGGAACAGAACCTAAGAATTCACTCAAGCACTCAGAAATTATGACTCTGACCCATAAGATTTTAAAATAACATTTTGGGTGCTTTTTCTTTGCCTTCTGGTTTTAGAACCTTTATGGTACACTTTGGTCATGTTTTGATGCTTTTCTCTGCAATCACGAGGGTTACAAATGTACTTTTATTAAAAATGAAATCTGAGATTCTCACATAATCACAGGATTCCAGGTGCTGGGGCTTTAAAAAGAAAACAAACCACCAAATATGGTAAGAGGTGACAACACTGCTTTCCAGAAAGTAAGACTCTTTCTTGAAGGTATAACAGTAGCATTTACTGGGGGGACCTTCACACTGCAGATCAGCGAAGGTGCAGTGGAATATTCCTCCTTCTAATATTTACATAGCCATTAATGCCTACTTTATTCTAAAATGGGGACTGAACCAACCCTTCATCCAACCTCCTTCAGACTTTGGGGAAGTTTGGATTTGGGTTCAAACCAACACTTCACTGCAGGTCTTTTATATTTGTAATAGTCCAGATGAAAACCCCAAATCCAAAGAGCCCTGAACTTGGGGGAAGAACTCATCTGGATCTGAATTTTGTAGCTCAGGCTCATCCCTGGTTTATTCTAATACGACAATGCTGTATTTTATATTTACATCACTGTGTTACTTAATGTCTTATAAGCCGTTTAGTGAAGTAAAACCCTATGTATATGTGAAATATTTATTATGGTTGTTATCCATAGCCTTCTATTTATAATTATAATAGCTATATGAATTTTCATATGCCTTTTAAGTATATTAAAGTTGCACTTCTACTGGCAGATGAGGTAGAGTGCAGAGAATAGGTTTTGCTGTCTATGTTACCTCCAGAAGATGGATTCTGTATATTGAAAAATTATACCTATTCTTTGCTTAGAGAAATACATTTATTTTATGTTTTGAGGTATAATGAATGTGATATAAATGTATACATACTGTCCTGTGTGTATATTTATATATAGCTATATTTATATGTCAGCTATGCAGAGTCTTTTCCACATATGGAAGAATTTCTTGAGATCATGTTTAGTTGTAGAAACCTCTCTCCATCACTTCCCCGGAGTGTGTGTATTAGGATATACAGTACTTATATAGAGGTTTACATTTATCTTACATTGCTTAGTACAAAAATTAACTGCCACTAACACTGTATAAAGTAGGTCTACAAAACAGATGAAAGAAGCAAAAAAAAATTCCATTCTGTAACTTACAGTAACTTGATAACAAAAATTGCATATCTGTTACTTTTAATGTTGTTTACTTATGCGAGATAGCATGTCAGGCGTTCATTACAAAGGAGATTATACATTTTTGCATTGTAAATCTGATTTAATGGACCACTTCTTGTAGGAAGCTTTGGATTTATGCTTCATCTAGTGACAAAGCTTTAAAATATATAAGTACACAGGGAAACATCTTATTCATAGTATTGTTAGTATGGGAGTGATAAAGTCGGTGGTCACAAGCAATACGGCCTACTAATTTATATTTGGGTACATCCTAAGTATACACAAATAGGCCAAATTATGGGTTTTTTTAAAAGATCCTCCTTATAACTTGCTGACTCTTTATTAATTGTGACCGCTTTTCTCATTAACAGATTTGAAAATATATCTGTGACTCCATTAGGTAAAGCTGAAGGAATTTAAGATTTATTCAACTTTCTGAATATAAAAAAGAAACTCAAAATGTGAAGCTCCCACAGCTCTATTCACTAAAGATTCAAATGAGTCTTCAGTCAGTCTTTTCCCATTTTTTAGCCACAGGCTCAGTTCTGCATGTCATTCATGCACAAAACTCTTACTTAAATCAACTGCTGTTCCACATGCAGATGGCTGGTGGGATTGGCCCCAAAAATATATTTGACCTTACAAGTTTCCTGTGAAGTGACTAACACATAAAACATTCTATGAGTTGTTATAAATATTTAAGGTTTCCTGAGTTTAAAAATGTAATTTAAAGACCTTTTATTACAAAGCAAGTAAATGTGTACATCAAAGGAAATAGAAATAGCTATGAGGGAATGAATGTATGTATGTATCATTGTTTGCAATGTCTCAGGGCCTGTAGTTACGTGTTTAACGAACCATCGTTAGCCACAGACAACAAGAAGAGATGATATTAAATCAGCCTTTAGGAAGCTAATTCAAGAGATGAGCAAGTTATCACCAGATTTACTTACCCCACATTAATTCTTAGCATGCATGTAACATGAAAGGGAGTTGTGATGAGCCTTGTCAGGTAGGCTGTGAGATGGTACACTTCAGTATGATAATGAATATATTTTATACAAACTCTCCAAGCACTACAAGTTAAGCACCTAATCATGCAACACTGGAGTCCTTAATTAATTAATTAATTAATTGCCATTAATTTCACTAATGATCAGAATCAGTGAGCCATCATAACATCATTAAACAGATCTTAACAGCAAGCAGTGTTGTAGTAAAGCCAAGTTAAAAGATTTGTACATAGATTATCAAAATATACTGTGATATGCAATCACTAGCCATTTTTAGAAATAATACGTCAAAAATAAAGACATATTTTGGATTTCAGATGCTTTTTAGCATGTGTATAATTGAAAACTTGCTTTGGATTTAACATTTTGGATGCCATTAATCTGTAATGCAAACTGGTATCTTAGCATTTAAAACCCTATAAACCAACTGAAATATCAAGGTTTAAAAAGCAGCTAATGTACACATACATTAGTCAAAAATTGCTTGATTATGGTTTATTGTTTGAAAAGTCCGTAGATTAATGACTCTCTAGGGTATACATTGACATGAGAGACTAACACTTTTTTGGGTGCAAGTCTCTGATGGTAGTGATTGCTGGGGCATTTTTAAAACTGTAACTTTCAATTTGCACCACAGTGCATTAAGAATTTGTTGACTGGCAATTAACCTCTCTGTGCTTCAAAGAATCATAGAATCATTTGGCACTGACTTATCTGTCTTCATTGAATTATCAATCTCTAGCTCATGATAGAATATCTTTCTTTTAAAATTAATGAACACTGGTCCTGATTCTTCAATATCTTGAACTTTGGGTAGTCATTTATACCTAAGCAAAGGAACTACAAGGTGAGTGTAAAGTGCTACAGTTCTGGTTTGGTACTGTTTTATACCACTTCGTACAAGGTTAAATGATTATAGAAGGTGTAAACTAGTAGAGAATCTGTCCTTACATTTTTAACACAAACCATTGTTACTAGATATTACAGGGATATGAAAAATCACATCTTAGGTATAATTTATATGGATGGTGGTGAATAGGTCCTTTTAATATCTCTTAGTGAGCCCTATCCTCTGTCTACTTATGTTAAATTCACTGAGGCCCAAGATTTACAATTATTTTTAAAATGAGATTGTCACTTCAGTGTAATCCTAGTAAATTGATAAAAAAGAGTTCACAATAGCAAAGGCAAAAATTGTAAATCCTAAAGCATCGGGATATTGGAGATTCTGCAGAGTGGACAAAAACTTTCAGCTCTTGTCTGAACTACCCTCTAGCACCAAATGTTTTTAGGTCGATTCATTACTGTGATCCAGAGAAGCCATAATTAATATTATGAGTATGGACACAAAAGTTAATATAATGAGTAAATGAAAATAATTTTTTTCAGAGATGTTGACTTTGTGGACACTGAGCCCTGAGTATGGTGAGCATGTGTCTTTGATCATAAAATGCTGGTGGTCTTCTGTACACAGTTTGGGTGTGGGGTAGGAAGTGGAGAAGTAGTATGCTATTTATTTTCTAGAGAAGCTCTAGATCAAGTCAAAATAATGCCAGAGTAGATTTTTAGATAAGGTAAACTGAGACTTTCTTGATGTTGTTTTTCATGTTAGAAAAATAAAAATCCATCTGAAGATTTTGGCTCATTTGCGCATCATAATAGATAACTAAATTAACTTTCCCAAGCTGATTAATGCATATAGAAAAAGAGGTCTTGTTACAGGTGTTCTTACAACAAACTAGGTGCAGGGAAAAGAAAAGGATAGAAGAGGAATTTTATTAAAATTGATAGATTCATAGATTTGAAAGCCAGAAAGGGCTATTGTGATTAATTGGTCTGATCCTCCAGTATAACACAGAGCAATGGTACATCAAACCCATAATTTGTGTTACAGTTTGGGCCAATCTTTTAGAAAAATATTTACTCCTGATTTAAAGACCGCAAGTGATGGAGAATCCACCACAGTCATAGGTAAATTGTTCCACTGTTTAATTGCCCTCACTGTTTTAAAAAGAAAAGGTGCCCTATTTTTAGTCTGAATTTGTCTAGCTTCAGTTTCCAAACATTGGATCTTTTTATGCCTTTTTTTGTTAGATTAAAAAACATGATCATGGCCTATAAGTACCTACCTTAGGATAAGATTTTTAATACTTCTTAAATCACTTCTTTACTAGTGGCAGCATGAGACCTTTGTCAAATGTCTCCCAGATTGAAATCCCACAAACAATTTGGATAAATTTACTCTTTAAAAAGAATGATTAACTCAGTCTAAATTAAGTGGCAACCCTATTTTTTAAAATTAAAACTGAACAGATAGACAAAGCTTGTGAAAAGAACCAAAATTTTCAAAAGGAGGGGAAAGATATGAACAGAACTGTGAATTCAAGAGAAATGTTTAATAGCATAATTTTTTAAACAATCATAAAAGGCAGATGAATACAGTAGCAATCCACCTGCAACAAACTTCTGTTTCAATCCAATTACATGTAGTTTTATTCAAACAATAACACATGAAAGTTACTCTATACTGTAGTCAGTGGTAGTCACGTGAATAAATTCAAGAGTAAAATTTGCCCCATAGAAATTATTCTATTATCACACCGAAAATATATTTTGCCAGTCAAATTATGCAGTGAAAAATACACAAGTGCAATCTTGTGGAGTTTCTGAATTCTGGCTCAAGTATTTCTTACATAGTTCACACTCTGGACCTGTTCTCCTACTGATGTATATGCAATACTATTGAACAGAATATGCATTGTACCGCTGTACAATAGCTCAGTACAGTAGTTTTAGTTTTAGTTTAGCAAAAATTATAATAGCACTGAGAAAGAAATTGTCATATAAAGATCTAGTTCAACTACAGTGTCTCTTAAAACCAAAACCTGCATCAGCGTTTGGCTATGCTGGAAGATGAACAGGAGCCACTGGATGTGGTTTAATTAGACCGCAACTTTATTCTTAAATGTATGGGAGTACCCAGCAGATAAAAGTATAGAGTGCAGCTGATTCCATAATTATTTCAATATATACCTGGGGGGCTTCCATCAGCCCTCCCCTTCGCCCATCCTGGTCCCCAGCTAACTCAGAGCTGGGACCTGACCATCTCGCCTCGTGAATGAGAGTTAAGGAGAGGCTATAAATGAAGGAGGGTTGGCTCCTTGCCTTACCACTCATAGGACCTCCAACCCTCCTCCCCTGTTTCCTCTTCTTTAAAGAATTTCTCCTTTAGATCCTTTACCAATCAATTTTATCTGATCACTGTATCCCTTCCCTATGGAGTACCTGCACTGGATGTCTGCTCCACATTTACATAATAAGTTGCGACATCATAGCTTAACTCCAGTTTCATGTTCCCTCCATCTAAGCCCCCATCAAATCTGCTGTGGAGAAGGCAAAAAACCCTCACTTTGCCATGGCCAGTCTGGCGGCGAGGGAAAAATTCCTTCCCAGCCTCCCAAGAAAGAAGCAACTAACACGATGCCCACAGCAGATCCTGACAAAACCTGGTATTTCACCACTCACATGGGTGGGATGGTGGGTGCTGCTCTGCCTGGTCCAGGGAAAAGAGGGCTTTTCCTGCACCATATGGACCTAAGGGGATGGATCAGCATCCCATGCTGACCTGGTCTGTAGTTTCAGCAGAAAGTCACTCCCTGGTTCTCTAACCCTTAAAGGGGCGCACACCTTTTCCAACAAGCCATAAAATGGCTCCAACTGCTTAATGTGTGATGAGGTCAGTGATGCTGCTAGCCAATTGGAGGCCCTAAATAGGAATATTTTGTAAGCCCCCCCCCCCCCCCAAAAAAAAAAAAAAAAAAAAAAAAAAACACATACTAATGATTTATAGGGTGTCCCCTTGAGCTGCTCAGGGCCCTAAACAATTGTTTAGCCTGCTTATGCTTAGTGCCTGCTCTGGGTGAGGTCATTCTCCAAATTTAGATGTTCTGCTTTCTCTACTGTAATGAGACACACACACATGTAGGGAGAGTAGAATATGGGCATTGAATTCCATGTTATGGAGGTAAGGAATGAACATTTTCTATGTTTGTATCCCTTTTCTTTACTTAAGATGCCAAATTTTGTTCTCTGTTACGTGGGTACATTTCCTTTTGAAGTCCATCGGCATAATACAATGAAGAACAGAATTTGGGCCATAATTCTTAATTTTGAGAGAGAGAGAGAGAGAGGATAAAGAAGAAATTAATATTTGCCTATTGAAAAATTAACAGTGGACTAGACCAGTGTTTCCCAACCGGTGCGCTGCAGCACACTGGTGTGCCTCAGGCCTGAGCAGGTGTGCCATGAAATTTTTTAAAAAACTACTTGAAGAGTTCTGGATTGTCTCATGAATATTCATGAGTTCATTTGGAGGCTATATGGTGGTGTGCCTCAAAATAATTAAAGGTATCAAGGTGTGCCATGGCAAAGAAAAGGTTGGGAACCACTGGACTAGACAGTAGAACAGCTGCATGTGGTTAGGGAGGGTTCCTTGGAAACATGGACTTCCCTATTTTTGTTGATTTCTGAAGGGTTTTTTTTTTTTAAGATATCAACAAAGATTAACATAATTTGTGTTTCCTCGGATTACTCTATATGGGTGAAATTTTGTAGTGTTTTCTTACTCTAGCAATACTCCTATTGAATTCTAAGTTCATTCAATTAAAGGCAATAGTCTGAGTAAGAGTAACTCCTATAGAAGTCAATGGGAGCTATTCATATCTTGTCACCTAGAATCAACCCCAATGGGAGTTTTGTAAGATTTGAACCTGCACTGAGAATAATAATATTCAGACATTACAGTTTCTTTACTGCCTGTTATAGTTGTGCAAACCTTAAACTAAGAAATATTCCAAGTTAACTTTACAGGAATTTACCCACATTTCTTCTGTGTTAAGTGATAGCTAAGTTTATATTTGACTGTCAGATTTCTTTACTTAATTCAGCAACATGGAAGACATCTTTCTTAACATCTGGTTTTTAATAACAGTTGACATCTGGGAGCTCTTTTTTATTCCTAGAATGGGCTAGGAACAGTAGTGATACCGGCAATGTATATTTTAAAGCTAAAATTCCTGTCTGTTTCAATCATAATTAATTGCCACTCATTTTATTTCTTTTTTAGATTAAATTAAGTGCGTGCAATTTACATTACACCAACTAGTTTTCAGTGTTATGAAACTGTAAAATTTCATGTATTTTTTTTTATTTCTAAAATATGAATGGTTGGATTTAAAATATAAAAATTTATAAGATAATAGTTGTTTTTTAAATGTTAAAATAAATTAAACACATATTACATGAACATGGTATATGCTGATCTGTATACATAGATATCTGAGTATCATGTAAGAAAAAAGATCAGGTAAAATTATATATTATAACTTGTTTTATCTTCTTCCCAGTATTCACACATGTCTAATTCCTGCATTCATTACAAAAGTCCACAAAGACGTGTAGCATGTGTACCTATACATGTCTCACGGAGTACAGCGATTAAGAAACATTCTAAAAACTGTAATCTGCAAATAAACATATTCAGGGAGGAACATTTCATTTTTTTGATGCACTTTTTTGCCTCAAGCCTGTAATAAATGGAAAGAACACTCTTCTTTGTTAGAGCAGGATCCAAAATAATGATTTTTTAAAAAATATGAGTTTCTGAAAATTCCATCAGCAACTGTTACTGAGACAAGCAAAAAAATCTACCATAGTAACCTGAAAAAGAGCAAAGAAACTGGCTTATAGTATTCCAGCAACATACGGTATTTAAGGCTTGGTTAAATGATATATTTGATTGATTATATGTTAGAAAAGTATACTTCACTAAAAAGAGATTTTTGATTCCTCAGCAGTTTTTATTGTATCCTTTAACCTTACAGAATGTGAGGCTGTTTGATTATAGTAATTACTTCTTTGCTTACTTATGAGGTTTAAACTGTTTATGCAGTAAGTGTGGATTCACATCACGCGGAAACAATCAGCTTTTAAAAAATGTAATCTTTTAATATTTAATCTTATAATCCACTTTTTGACACAGTGATTTAACTGGGTGGGAAGACTGTTTTACTTCCATTGTTCTTGTTCTGGTTGCTATAGACGCAAATTCTCTGATGTATAGGAAAAAAAATTGTTCCGTTGTTTATGCTGCTTAAAGTTCAAAACTTTTTTCTTTGTAACTCATGTTTTTAACAGCCAAGATCACTGTCCCTTAACATGCACCAAGGTAACTAACCTTTTCTTCTTTCATTCCAATGCTAACATCTTCTCTGTGCATCTCTAATATCTGGCACGCAGGATGATGAGGAGGGTATATGGGCATAGCCATTCCTATAAACGAAAGTTCCAGTTTTGTTCTGAGGGGTGAGAAACCATCTTTTATATCTATTTCAAGTTGCAGTCTAATGTTGTTGTTTTAATTTTAAACTGTATTCACAGACGTGTGTCCTGAAATTTGTCTATGTACTAATGTAATGTTTTCTTATGTGCCATGGGGAATTCGAATTATGTGCCATTTTTGGAACCATGATGCCTAGCACAATATAAGTTTTTGGTTTTTTTTTTCAGTTTCTACCAGTTTAATATTTTAAGCACCTATTTCATAATGTATACTTCCAAAGTGCTCTTTTCCCAATAATTTGCATACACTGTTATGGACTTCCTGTGAATAGTGGCATTCCTGTCACTAATAGAAATAATGACAACTTCCAGCAGTAAACTTTAAACTGGAGTTAACCTGCCATGTTACCTCAGCTGGGAAAGCCAATATAAGAACTCAGAATGTTTTTTACAGATTAAAAATGAATGTTGTTTAAAATACTTGGCACATGTTAGATATTGAATCCCATAGGAATATGATATCTTCATCTGCATGAAGAAATGATGCTAATAAATGAATGATGATTTTGTGAAAATTCAAATTGAGAAGTACATGCTTGGTGAGGAAAGCTGCAGTCTTCTCATACACCAATTCCATTCTGACTCAAATAATATGACAGATGACATTCTAGGCTGTGTCCATGAAGTTTAAGAATAGAAAAATGTAGCTGCTTATACTAATAATTTTCAACTATGAGTATCCTATTGTCATTACTTGTTAATTATGTGTTCAATGCGTAGCCACTTGTAGGTTCTTGCCTTGTAAGTTATATTTAACATATAGCTCAAAATAGGGCATTGGCCCTATGATTATGACATAGGGCCTAATTCTCATTTAAACTAAGGACACTTTACAACACTCTGGCAGTATAAAGGGGCATTAATGTACAGGAAAATCAGGCTCTGGGTTTACGTGTGCAAAACACTTCTAACATAAGTGACGCTTTACACACTGGAACAGTCCTATTAACTTCAGTGGGAGTGTTTATGAGAGCAAGGACTACATACACGAGTAATGGTTTGCAGGATCAAGCCCTCGTTGAAGTGGCCTATATTACTATTTCGATTGTTCTGGTGTCCGTCATCAAAAAATGGAAAATTACATGAATTAATTGTGATTTTATAAATGGCTGTATAAAATTTAGTGACATTACTCGAAGAGACTCTCATCTACAAAATAGACATTTTCCTCATGACCGTAATTTCTTGTTACTTGAAAGTGAACGTGTATGTATTTAATGTACCTAATGACTGTAAGATGATATGGAATTAGTGATATTCCTATTTAATGGTTTGTATTTTTTTTTTAAAGAAAATGTTAAAACTCCACATGGCACAGCAAAATTTAACACCCAAGAATAGTAAAATAAAATGATTATTCTGAACAGTGTGGTACCAGTCAGCATCTGTACAAACCAAACTTGCATATCAAAATATAATTAAAATCTTATTGTAGTTTTTTTTCTGATGCAAGTTAAAATGTTATATTATGTAGGTTTATAATCTATGTGTGTATAATGTATAATACACACACAGCCTGTATAGTAACACTAAAACAGCACCATATTCTAACTACTTCTGGTCACAGTTTCCTCTCTTCTGCTAATAAGGTTTCTGTTAAAAAAACAAAAAAAACAAAAACTTTAGTTCTGTTTCACATGAAAATTTAGTAGAGGTCTGGGTTTTTGATGTTTTCATGTTGTGCTGTGAGTAATTAGCAAGTGCTGTTCAGCTAAAGTTGCATACTATTTCAATAAGTTTCTTCTGTGATTTACAAGTAGCAGAGTTCTCAACTGTTTGTCAGATTCCTTTCTTCTGTCTTGGGTATGTAAAGCAGATTTTTGTTTACTTTTCAGGCACACATGTATTTCCAGTTTTAAAAAAGCCTTAGTCTTACACTTTTTTGTTTGGTTGCCGTTGTGATTTATATCATATTGTTATATTTCAGAACACTGATAAATATCTTATTTGATCTTTCTTTCCAAGCCAGCGTAGGCTCGGAGTGCTGCAAAGGTAGCAAATCATACCCCTGGTGGGAGGTAGTGTGTCACATACAAAGTGATTTCAAAGTTAATCCCATTCAGACCTCCTAATGCAGAAGAATAATGGTTTTAGTATGGGACCTTCGGGATAGGTTATCATAAGGTGAAACCTCAGGACATAGACCACTTCCTAAGGGAAAAATAACTAATTTGGGTATTCATTTAATATCAGGTTTTTTAAATTAAATGTGAGTAATACTAAAGCATTTTATGTTCATTTTGCAAGAGATGTAAGTGTTTTATTTAATCCAAACAGAGTTCAAACAACACAAAAATAAATAAACTTTATAATAATGCACTATGTCCATAAAAAAGAAGAAAGCTAAGAGCTTGATTCACCCCTATGATCATAAGAGTGTGCAGTTTGACCCCACTCTGCCTGCAGGAGGATTTATGTCATATAATGTATAAGGCTTTACCATCTTCTTTCTCCTTCATGGATTAGAATGGAGGAAGATTGTTTTAAATTCTCATGGATTCTTCAGAGGAGTCCCGCTAACAGATGTTGCCCAAGATGGTATAGCCTCACCCCACCTTCTTCCTGACTAGCTCCACTCACTTTGTAGGGTGTGCCAGCTAGCTCCTGATATACTAGCAGAACAGGAGTTGAGAGTGGCTGACTTAGAGGACATTTTGCCAAGAGGCCTGCAGCCTCTATTTTGTGAGGGGTATGACTCAGACACCTGATCGTCTAGTTTATGAGAAGTGTCTTCTCTTCAGTTTCTATTAGATATAGATTTTCTGTTAATCATGATATTGAAGTTGTGGATACTGGATATTATATCTGGACAGTAAAAAGTTTCTGAAAGAAACGATACTTTAAAAGAACAATGACCATTTTGAGTGTACCATCCAGGAAGCCTAGTATTTGTAAACCAGGTCATTTGTATAAATTTATTTTGCACAAAAAGAGATTGGGGCTATATCATTTATCACTATTGTTGTACTGTATTGCTAGATTTTTAAGAAATATGCTTGTTAGAATTCATTTAAGGTGCTATAGACATAAACTGGAATAAATACTGTCCGAGAATTAGCTTTGGAATTTTTGAATCACATCTCTTAGTGATTAAAATAGGACCCAAAAGCCTTGAGCAACAAGCACATGTCTTGGGTGGTGGTGTGATGCATAAGGCCGAAGGCTAGGTGAATTTAATAATTAAGAAGAGTAATAATCCAAGTAAAAATGAACATTGTGGAATGTCTTATTGCTCTTAAAAATAGAAATAATGAAAATATAGGGGTTTTCTTACAGAACAATATTATAGTGGGTATAATGGCAATCATTAATATTTGTGTCCAGGCTTCTAAAGTTATAAGGCATAGATTCTCTGCTGCAGCATTGTTCCGCTCCCTTTTTCTGTACTGTGCTCTGTCTCAGTATACTTGAGAGCAGCCTGGGAAATATCCTAACCTAGGCTAGCTGACAATGATCCCCAAGGGACTGTCCACCAATTGAGCATAATTGAGGGACACCTCACTCCAGCCATTTCCTCTGCTAGAATTGTGGTGGTATAGAACTAAAAGGGAAGATATTGGTGGTTTCAGCTATATTTTACTGCACAGTAGTCCAGTGAGTCCGGCTCACATTTCATTATACAGATGAAGTAGAGCCAAAGATAAGTAAAATGAACTGGGATTAGCAGAAAATATGAGTGATCCCTTTACAGTTATTTAAGTGAAAATACCACGAATGGTGAGAGATCAAAGGAATATACTTGTCTAATTGTAACTAGAATCTAATCTTCTTTAGAATTGCTGTGAAGAATTTTACCACAGTTTTAAAAATGTTGCTCAGAAGTAGTTCTGATGGTGATAAACCTCTAGGGATGACATGACCATGTCAATGGTTAATGAAGCTGATGATAACTGAGAGTGACGGGAAGCTTACACTGTACCCAGTATTAGAGTGAACAGATGGTTTCAGCCTCCAGAATTTAAGGGCTCCCAGGAGACTCATCAATACATGGGACAAGACATCTCTTAAACAGACTCCCCCTTTCCAAGGCAAAGAGTCTGATACAGAGAAACCAATTTTTTTCAGTCAGCTGAAGTAATGTTAAAGCTCAGCTTCAGGATAATTTAATTCAGTTTATGTTCCCTGTAGGACATTTTTTAGCTTCAAACTTATACCAAAAGCTAATTGTGAACATAAGAGAGAAACAAGAGACAGACAGGAATGAATGAGCGGGATATTAGTATGTTAGAGGAAAATTTAAGTTAGCATGCAACAATTTAACTTGAAAACACTTGGAGCACAACTATGTAGACTTTTAGGAAAAATCCTTCACCTTACTTCTTGTAGATCATGGGTTTTTTCACCATACTGTTTAGTTATACATTTCAAGCTATTTCAAGTCATGGGTGTAACAACTCAATCCCACTACACATTTTTGTTTATGAACAACATCATAATAATGCTCTTTGAGTTGTTTTAATTTTGATTTCAGAAATTTACATACAAAGTATACAATGCTTTTGAAAATGATCCTTTATCAAAAGCATAAAGAAATAATAATTTAATTCTTGTAGATGTAAAAGAGAATAAACTAAAAGCCTTTGAATTGAAAAGGGATGTTTTTTTAAATGAGAGACATTTCTTTTCCTACTAAAATTAAAAGGTTTGCTTATTTAGCATAATAGGAGCTACAATGTATGCATGTTGGAGTCAGAATTCAATTTGAGTTTGTCACAAGCATTGTAATTTGTACTGATGATTTAATCATTGAAGCCATGGGGCCAAGTATTGCACTAAATTGCTTAAATGTAAATCTGAAAGACTCTGTCAGAATCAAGGAATTTATTCCAAGTTTACACCAATGTAACTGAGGGCAGAATTTGTCTCATGCAATTCAGGAACATTTTTATTTTCTAAAAGCACTAGAATAGAATGTCTTTTAAAATTGGAAACATATGCAATTTTTTTAGGATCTGATTCATAAAAAAATACAGATGTGGACATTAATATGTTTTGGCAGAGATCCTGGCCATATCCTCAGCTGGTATAAATCAGAATAGTTCCATTGACTCCATCTGAACTATGCAGTTTTACACTAGCTGAGGATCATGCCTCCTTTACATCAGGAAACATGCTCAAATCAAAATGAAAAATTATGAATATGTACCTGTATAATGGCAAGGTATCAGTAAGTGAATAGTTGTAAATGAAAATCAGATATGGGAGCAGTAATTTTTTTAATCCATGGATCAACAGCTTGAAAGGTAAATGTTTAAAAAGAGGGAACTCTCTCTGTCTTCCCCCAATTTTATTTAACTGGGATAATTGTGGCCCTCAACCACTCCATTCTTAGTTTATCTGAGTTTTCATAGAAGAGCTAATGTATATGCATAACTCTCATTGTAGTCAATGAAAATTACTTGTATTCTGCAGCTGGAAAATCAGGGTACCCAAATTTACAGCATCCTCATTTAAAGAATTTAACAAAATGTTGCTGCAAATCAAAAGCTGTAACAAAAGAGAGACATGGAAGAGATCTGCTGCAGTAGAATAGATAGAGCTGGGCAAATAATGGATTTTTCTGTTAACTGATAATTCTGAAAAAATGGGGCAGGGGAGAAATTAATTTTGGGTCAGTCCAAAAAAGTCTCTTCCCCCCCCAGAATTTTTTGTCAAACCAAAAAAAAAAAAAAAAGTTCAACCTGAAAAAGTGTTTCATTTTACCTGAAACTAAATGTCTTGTTCTCAGTTTTGACCATTTTTAAAGATTTGGGAATTTTAAAAATAAAATTAAAGCAAATTTGGAAGCAACAAGTAATTTTGATTAAAAAAAATCAAAAATTTGATTTAAAAAATATCAAAATGTTTTTATCTTTTCAAAATTTGGGATTATTTTTTAATCTGAAATTAACAATTCAGCAAAACTGACATGAATTCACAAAATGTTTTGGTGTCTCCACGTATTTTGCCGAAAAAGTTTCAGATGAAAAATTTTGCTCAACACTAATAGTAGATGCATTCCAGTTGAACTGTGAATCCATTGCTTCTCTTCGCTCTGAATGTAAACCCATATTTTGTTATATTTGCACATTTAGTATTTAGAGCATTAAGTATTAGAATTAACAAGGCTTTCATGAACAGCAAATTGCAGTTCATAGAACAAGCCAATTCCACGCTTTTTGAAAATGGAGTTCCCATAAAGGGTATGTAAGCTGTACATGTATTGTTATTTCATTTGGGCCCTTAATTCAAATTAAAGCTTAAAAAAATCAACAGCTCCGAGAAATAAACCCCAAAAGAATATATTCCAAAATTTCACTTCTTAAAGTTGTTCAAAATGTTTCTAATTTTAATGATCCATCTTTTAAAGTTAGGGTTACAGGACTGGCTGCCTTTAACTGAAGGTTGCAGCCAAGTCTGTGTTCCTGTGAACTGAGACACTGGCAACATTTTCTTCTCACGGAAATTTCCCTAATACGTAGTTCAGTGGAAACATCAGTTTCCCTTCAGCTGAAAGGACAAATCTAAAACTGAAGACACACTTTGAGTTGAAAAGCCAAATAATTGTATTTAAGAAACCCTTTTTTTTAAGTTAACAGATACACAAAATACATAAACTTTTGCTTTTATATAATTCTGTAATATAAAAGTGGATTCAGTAAATTCTTTAAATGTTTTTTAGACAAAATCTGCTCCTGGTCTCGGGATTTTTTTGTGGACAAATTTAAAAACAGTATTGGTGAACACTCATTTTTGAGCAAGTGTGAGAATATGATATTCAATAAACAGATAGGAAGGCAAGGCATCTTCCTGCAAGACTGCAATGCCAGTTCATAGACGTTCACCACTTCAAAAAATTCTGAGATAATTGCAGTGTCAGAGTTGGGAAAGATAACCATGCTTATGAATGGGCCAAATCCTGTGAAATTTCCCAAGGGGTAAGGAGGCAATTTGGTTCCCCTTGTAGACTTTCTTCCAGATTCTCCCATTTATGTCCATGGTTTGCTCTCCCTTGCAGATATCTTTCTGTCTGGCTGCTATCACTGTAATGTCAGAGCACCTCACAAATATTAACTAATTTATTCTCACTAAATCCCTGTTTGATAGGAAGTACTATTATCTCTGATTTTATAAATTGGAAATGGAGGCACAGAGAGATTAAGTGATTTACCCAGGAGTTCATGGGAAGCCTTTGTGGCAAAGACAGGAATTGAATCGCCATCTTCAGAGTCCATATCCAGTTCATTAACCACAAGATCATCCTACTTACATAGACTCTCTTTCCTCCGCATGAGCTCTGGCGGTAGATTTCCCTCTCCTGGAACTGTTAACAGACACAATTTCTTTTTAGGACACAATTTCTTTTTAACTTAGTACTCTTACTTAAAGAATGAAATTGCAACCTCCAATGTTTAAAAAAACAAACAAACAAACAAAAAAAACCAACCAACGTTCTGTTTTCATTGATCCATCTTAATATATTGAATGGATAACCTAAGAATGTGGGTTTTTTTTTTTTACATTTAGCTAACTCATTTGCAGTCAAACCTTTTCTGATGCTCTGAATATCATTGCCTTATAAAATATTTTCTGTTCATGTCTTTTGAACTTTTCTAGCTTTTCAAAATGGTTTGTTATTGTGTGTACAAAACTGTTTTTAAAAAAAATGAAGTTGCAGTTTATGCTGCTGATTTTCTAACTATTCACAGAATAGGGACTAGAATTGCGAACTTAAATATTAAGCTGTGTAATACATATTTTTGGTTGGTGCTATTTTATTTCCTTGTGTTGATCCAGAGGTAGTTGCAATAGCAGTGTTGGAACGCCTTGGGGAATGCCTTGAGTCAGGATGTGGTGGAATTAACTGCTGCTTTTCTTTTTTCATTCACCTACAACTCTGACGTTATTGCATGTTTCAGAAAAAACGTCTGTAAAAATCTCTGCTATGTAAAACCTTTGTGATTAAAAATGGGTGTTCCCACTTGCCATATATTGTTTGCTTTTGGCACAAATCTACAATAAGTAATGCTCTGAAGAATCACTGAAGATCTAGTTCAGAGTTCACTTATTGTTCAGTTTTTTTATTGCAGAAAGTATAATGAGATTTAAAGGTGGTTGAAATACTAATTTTTGTGAATAATTTCATGTAATTGGCCAATAATGGGCCTGATCTTTTGGATACCTCATCAGTACCTTCATAACTAAGCAAAATGTTAGCATGAATGATCATGAATTTAAGCCAAATTAATAGTTTTTGTGGCAGGGAATTAGGATCAATTTTTTTAAGAGTTGGATTGAGGAGTTAATGTTTGAATCTCGATGTATCTGTCTCTGGGCTTTATGTAGCATCTGTCATTCTGGTATTCAAGAACTGAACTGACATTAGGTTTAGACTATGGCTTTTGTTTGAAACTGCAGGAGGGTTAGGTTTTCTGAGATTGTACTGAGATTTTGGTTGCAACTAAATGGGGAAATAGACCTATTCCATTTGTGGATCTGACTGCAATCAGAACTATAGTAATGGGTTCTGATCTGAGAGTTTGAATCCGAAAGCTCCTGAAATGTGAGTGTGCACTCTAGATTCCAATTTTGCCTTATGTTTATTATTTATCCTTTTTAGATCAGATTGTACCAGCCTTACTCATATTGATTTGTACCTTACTACACAAGTAGTCTCACTGAAATCATCGGGCCTACTTCTTGAGTAAGGTACTTCTCTGCATGAGTAAGGGGGGGTAGAATGTGGTCCTCTAATTGTAGAAAAAATAGTAAGTTAAAACACACTACTGTAACTTTTAACTTTGCCACTTTGGTGCTCATATACCATGAAAGAAAGAGAGATGATGATTGTGGTGGAACAAGACTGGATAGGAATGTATTGTAAGGTCACAAAGCACTCATCACTGATTAAGAAACAGACTGGCTATATGGGGAAATCTGATTGGCCAACAAATTTGGCAGTACATGCACCTGTACTGGTTGAGGCTTGTTAGAAACAAGATCTTTACTTTTTTTTTTAACCATAAAGGCAATAACATGTTTTAAGAATTTAGGCTATATAGCAGTTTATTATGGGTGACTGAAACCACCTGGCTTTCAAAGAGCATGACTCATGACACATCTGAGGTATGCAAGCATAATATAACTGCTCACTTTTCCTTTTCTATTATTTACCAGTAAAGTGCAGCAGACATGGAAAGATAGTTGGGACTTTGCCACTTACTCATCCATGTGTGTCTAGAATCCAAATAGACCCAAAATAGATTGGCAGTCAGTACTGTTGATTTTATTCTTTGGTTCCTGTGACGTAAATCAAACATTTTAGGTTGTGTGTAGCGATATTTTAGACAAAATTTATTTTCTGTTATATCCTGAAAACAGGGTGAAATTCACTCCCGGGCTTAAGGCCAGTACAAAGCCCATGTGCCATTTAAGTCTTCCTGAAGGCTAAGTGGGATTTAAATCGTGCAGAGGGACAAATTTCACCATTAAATAGTGTCAACTACAAGTTAAGGCCAACACTTTCAAAAATAGAAATCTAATGTTATGATTCTAAATATAGATTTAGGACCCTAACTTCAGATACTCATTTTTAAAATCTTGGTCCAGTGGTCACTGTGGTAAGGAAATATCTTTTCTAGAGAGACTTCAGAGTTATCTAATGGAATCATCTTTCAATGTAGGAATTGTTTGCAGGATGGATGGAATTTTAAGGCTTCTAAGCTATTAATAAGATTAAGGCAACATAGTTTTAATGTTTGTTTACTGGTACCTTGTAGCTATTTAATGTCTCTTATGCCGCCTAAAAGAGAAGAGAAGGAAAAGGGCTATTTGTCAAATGAAATGCAATACATAGCATTGCATCTGATATGACTGCATGTACAGAGATGTTCATGTTCATTTAAATCTCCTTTTTAAAAGTTTTCTTTCCTAGTAGCACTCTGAAGTATCACAAACATTGTGCAAATAAGGATATGTTGGCGTAAAGTAACTAATAGCTATTGTTCAATTTTTATTTCATTATATCAAATGGTTTGTAAATAAATGTTTTCGTGTTTGAATATTCTATTTAGTCTGTGTTTTGGAAAAATATGTTCACTTTGAAATTAATCTCCATAGCAGGCAAAAGCATGGAAAAAAAGAAGGAACTTGAGTGTATGAATGCTAGCTCTATGTTTAGTTAGCTAGATGAGTGTTGCTACATAGTCTGGCGCCCAAGGGCCTTTTGGATTTGTGACTTTTTAGGTGTGCTTGTTGTTCAACTATTTTACTGGAACTTGTTTTTACTGAACAAAAGGAAAATCCTTCACGGAACTGTCTTTTGCAAACCAGGAAGGGACTTAGGAAAACTCTTTCTCTGTTTTGTGACAGTATTTCTATTTTTATTAGAAATATCTATAGTTTTTTAGTGTGCAACTTTCAAAGTAAGCATGAAGTTATTTTCATCCTTGTCTACAGAATGTCATTACTAGTATTTTTATGGCAATTCTGCTCTGAAGTGGACAAGGCAGAGCTAATTTTCACTAAATGTACATAGCCATTCAATTAGCTAAATGCACACTTTTTTTTAAACGTGTGGTTTGCTGTGAGTGTATGTAGCATTTTACAATACTTCCCACAAATATAAAATATATGCCATGAGGGGAATCAATAGGAAGAGTGGTGCTGCTTTTCTGGAAAAAAAAACCCAAAAAAACCAGTTTCTTGATATTTGCTTTTAGCTGTGACATGGTAAAATACACTACACTATTTAGGTCAGTTGGTGAAATCAGAGTTTTGCCATTGACTTCAGTGAGGTCAGGATTTCACCCAGAGACTGTTAGGCAATTGCAGTCTTTTGATTTGTTCCTATTCATAGTAGAAAAAAGATCTGTTCACAAAGATAAGTATTTCCGAAGAGATTTGCACAAACGGCAGGTCTCTAACCTTACTTGAGCTGTCATTAGGCAGGCATTTATGTTATCTAATCTTATCTTATCTTTGGTATTTATACGACACCAGTCACCCTGGTATCTAGGTGTGGAATTTTTATTATATAAATTCAATAAGTTTCCTTCTTGAAACTTGTATCATAGCAATGTAAGTCAGTCAATTCTATCTGAACTTTGGCTTCAGCTTCTTCAGCTACAGATGAAAATATGTATGTAAACAGCCTGAAAATGTGTTTGTTTAAATAAATCTTGGCGCTTCTCAATCCATTCAGCATAGAAACAACAATCACAATGTCAGATCCCTGTCAGAGACCTCTATGTGCTACTGTAATAGAAATTAATAATAATTTTTATAAATTGCTCTTTGGTCAGAAAGTGGAAACGGCCATTATGTTTAACCTGTCCATGAAAAAGCTTTGCTTGGAAAACTTATAAAGAATATCAGAAAATAGTTGATTTTTGTCCTGAATTGAGAAAATCGAATAATTTAGATATGATCAAATATCTTAAAAAAATATAATGGATATTTGTGCAAATACAAATTTGCTGTGGTTGTGTTTCCACACTTTTTGTTATTTCTTTCAACAGATATACTAGTGAATATGTTCAATAGCATTAATGTTCCTGGAAAGAGTGAGTTTTAGGCAACTGTAAGTGAATATATGCAGTGAGTAAGTTTGGAAATTGAAGCATAAATAGTCACACTGGAAACTTGATTCAAGGAGTTATACTAATCTAATCAGGAAACAGAAACAAAACCATGTGATCTACATATCCATCAAAAGTAACACTTTCTTGAATTTCAAATATGAAAAAAAAAAACCCAACAAAGTACTCAAAATTCTACACACAATCTAAGGATATATGAACAGCTTTGTTCATTGTGATTTAGTTATCCCTATGATATAAGAAATCCAATTTCTAAGATTGGGCATACCCTCTCCTACTGAGTTCACAAATGGAATTGTCTGAGCTTTGTTGCTATAGTTTATGGACTTTTAGAGCCTGATGTTGTTCTGCCCTGCACTGGTTTTACGTATGTTTATCTCCACTGACTTCAGTGTATTATTAATCTATACTGCATTTTTATACTACTGTAATTTAGACATTGTCTACACACAAACGTGCACTGAAATAAGTAATGATGTGTTTTTAAAATTATGTAGTTAAACCAATGAAAGTTGGTGTGTAGACACTCTTATTTCAGTTTGAATAGTTTATATCAATTAAACTTAAATCAATTCCTTACCAACATAAACTAATTAGGCTACTCTAACCAAATTAAGCTTGTCTACACAGGGTTTTGTGCCAGTTGAACTAAATTGGTTTTTAAATCAAATTAAGTAAAGTAGTAGCTCTTTCTCATGTAGACAAATCCTTAGATCAGAATCATAACCTCTATCTCTTGGGATGGACATACGCTTGATAGACTAGAGAATGGAGTTCAATAATGTAGTATATTCTCAATTTTGTATGGGGCCCTGATAATTGAAGCCTAATTAATCCTGTTGGCTCCCTGATGGACCCAGTGCCACTAATGTCAATTTTGAGGAGTTTGGCAATAGGCTTTGCCTGGACTATTTTCATTAAGGACTGATTCTTTCCTATGGAAAATTGGAATTAACTCATTTTGTCACATACTGTTCTCCAAAATCTGGAACATATTTGTTAGGTGATAAAGCCCAAAGGAACTGAACTAAAGCCTTGTTCTTTCTAGCAGATCTTAAATTTTTATTTTACAAGGATTTTAATAAAGGTTTATGAGTTATTGTATGTCCCTAAAGATTCAGGCTTCAGCTATTTTAACTGTCAGAGTGCCAAAGGCGGACGGACAGGTGGTTAGTTCACACCCCTATATCCTTTGTGCAGTTGATAAAGGACAAGTCTGGCAAGAGAAGCCCCTTTTCCCCAGTCCACATGGAGCTATACCCAGTCTTCCTCCCCTTTTGAAGTGGCAAAATACCAGGTTTGGTTGGGACCTGCTGTGGACATAGTGCTAGCTGCTCCTTTCTCAGGAGGTTGGGAAGGAATTTTTCCCTCACCACCAGATTGGCCAAGATGGAGTGGGTAGTTTTTGCCTTCCCCACAGTGGGTGTGAGGGGCTTTGTTATGGTGCGTAGGGAAAGGAGTTAGGCTGGGATGTCGCAACTCATTACGTATGTGTGGTGCGGATGTCCAGTGCAGGTAGTCCATAGGGAAGGGATGCAGTGACCAGATAAATGGCTTGATGAAGGACTTGAACGTGTTTGTTAAAGGAGCAGAACAGGGGGAAGGTCCTATGATTGGCACGGCAGGGAGCCAACACCCCCATCCTTCAGAGCCCACCTTAACTCTCATCCGAGGGGGGGAACAGAAAGGTCTCAGCAATGGGTTGGCTGGGGACCAGGATGGAAAAAGAGGGAGCTGGCAGAAGCCCCCAGGTAGCTAGTGAAATGATCATGGAATTACCTGCACTGTACACTTTTATCTGCCGGGTAGTCTCAGACATCTAATAATAAAATTGCAGCCTGATTAAACTATATCCAGTGTCTCCTGTTCTTCTTTCAGTTTAGCTGGACAACACCACACTTCACTCCTCACCTAGGCATCATTCCACCTTCTTTGGTCTCATTTTGTTCCTCCGTAGACTGACCACTGTGTCTAGGAGGTAAGATGTGTTCAGCAGCCATAAACTCTGTGGGACATTTGGACTGAAATTAACATTTCCCAGTAATATATTGGCCTTTTTTCAGTGTTAGAATACTTTTAAGTGTCTGTTTATCATTTCCTCCCTAAATTCTTTACCAGTGAAGATCCAGTTTCTCTTCCACCTTTTTGGGGGTTGCAGTTTATCATTTTCTAGTATTAGGTTTGTTATTTGGAGGTTTGTTTAAGATGTTTCTAGAGTCATTAGATGAAGCCTGATAATATAATGGACATCCTTTTGTCCTACTTTCTGGCAAATGCAGCAATATCAGTTCAAAGAAAAGAGGATGGAAGAACTGAACGGCATGGCAAACACTGTTGTTGGTTGTTTGCAGTGTGTTGTATCTGTGTTGGTCCCAGAATATTAGAGAGACAATGTGGGTGAGGTAATATCTTTTATTGGATTAACTTTTGGTTAGCAGTTCTACCATTGTGAACCTGCCCAACAGTTTGCCATATAACTGGCAATCCATTAAAGGTGTATATTTGATAGAAAAATATTTAAGGAACTCAGTTTTTCAATTTATTTTAAGCACAGAACAAATAATCTTCCAATGGTAATGAGTTTTCTTTGAACTGAATTTGTTAGCCATTCAAATTGCAACTAATCTGAAGAGAGGGAAGGGCTCATCTTCATTGTGATTAAAAGAAAAAGATTTCAGATGAGATTAAGCCTATTTGTTCAGTGATTATAATGTTTTGGAATACCTTGACTTTTGGTGAAGGGCAGGAAAGAGGACTTGAACACTAGCAGTAAAACTCCTCCTAAGGTCATATGTAAATCCTCAGCAGACACAGTTTTACTGATGAGAGAAAAGAGTTTGGGGAAGTTTAAGCTAAAAATGGTATCCCAGAATAATTGAGTTGGAAGAAAAGCCCCTCCCCTTCCTGAATTGATGGGCTGTAGTTTCCAAATATACATTTTAACACAAGGTGAGAGAGAGAGCCCACTCTTTGCTATACAAAAAGATACTACTAAAAACAAAAAAAGCTGAAATCTATACTAAAATTTAACTGCTGTAAGCACCAAGGCAAAATGATCACTATTCAGTAATACCTCAGTTGCCTCTACACTCAATTTTACTTAGGGATTCATAGGTTTTTAAAATACCCATTTCCTTCATAGCTACTTCAGTCTGTCGGTCAAACTTTGATCTGATGTTGAAGTTTTCAAAAGCTGCCTGTGTTGCAAGATTTCAGCAAACTTGATCTTGCAGGTTTAACTTAAATATTGTTTCCATTTTGAAGTCTGTCATGCGGGTGCACCACAAAGAGTGTTTGGTTTTAGCCCTGATGCCTTGGGTGGTGGTATGCAATATGTAACAAAATACTAGGAATAAAGAAAACTCCTGAAATGTATCCCTCCAGCTATGGGCCAGCTGAGAGTGAAAGAGACAGGATGTAAAGTAAAACCAGTATTTCTCCCTTTGATCAAAGGATAGATTCCCACCACCACCCAGCAGGTGATTAACACATAAGTACATTCTCTTCTAAGTGGCATTGATTGGACAAAACTAAATATCTGCTTAGCACCCTCAAAGCAAACATTAGGTAAACTGGTGTCAGGAATATTTTAAAACACTTTGCAAGTTCAAGTTTGTAAATGAGATTATGTGATCTAAAATGATTGTCAGGAAAGTGAATTTGCCACTATATAGTTTGTCTACTAAGTTATAGGAGAATGTGCAAGTTTATAAAGGAAGGAAAACCAAGCAGTTGGCCCCAGCACCTGACTAATTCTTGAAGTTAAATTTTTGCTTTCAGAAAATGAGCCATTTGTACAAATAGATGCTATATATTTTCCAATCATGTATACTTTCTGCATTTGGGAAAGGACTCATTAATACTCATCTGGGTGATAAAATTCTGTGAACATAAAAGCATGGTGAAAACAATAAGACAGGGTGTGGTGGGCCTCAATTTTATATACAAAGTCAATTCAGAAACAGACTTAACCAACTAGAAGGTTTGTACATCACAGATTGTTTTTACTTCAAAGTTAATGAAAAAGGGCATTCTGCCTTGTTTCTCCAGGAAATAAAATACTGCTTTGTGTTTTCCCATGGAATCACCACAGATATTTTATTTATTAAGTGCCAAATGTGTGCTTACTGTTGGGGAAGAGCAAAACACTGTCACTGCCCAAAGGAACTTACAATTTTTGTAAATTGTCAAACACAGCTAAACCCTAAGTCACTAGGTCTTTCAGTTATAATGTATCTATATATATTATTTTTTTGTCATACTGTATTTATCCATAGCTGACTTCTCTCATAATATATGAAATAATCACAATAAAATACAAAATTAGGCACATTCTACAAAGTGGTTTGCTTTTCATTACAAACTAATCAATTTTAGCTGAGGTGCATAAACAGGCCAGGATTCACATTGAAAACACACATAAATTCATGGTTTTTTTTATCTGAAAATAATAATTTCAGCAAAAATAAAAATAAAGCAAAATTCTGTGTGTAAAATCATGCAAAAAGCTTTGAAACAAATATTGTGTTGTTCCGTTTTGGTCCCTTAAGTAGTAGCTAAAATTATACTGTAAAAAATTCTTACCATCACCTTTCAGTTAAGGGCTGTAATGTGTCCAAAAGCCTATCTTTGCTTTATAGTATTTTCAAATTTGAAAGGCAAATTTACCATCTTAATAATTTGTCAGTTAGCATCCTTTTTTGATGGGTATTCTTCCCTCCACACTTCCCCCTTTTGAAACACTGGGGGAAATTCTGGTGCTATTGAAGTCAATGGGACCAAGATTTCACCCCCATGACTCTAAAAAAGATCTGCCTTGAGCATATTGTCCTTACTTTTGTGGTTATGAATTGGCTTCCAGTAAATTTCAGTATATGACTTCAGAAATTCCATACACCTTTCATTGTTTTGCCATTGGGATGACAGTAAAGACCTATTAGCGATAGAAATCTTGTTATCAATTGGTCACCTCGCTTGCGATTTCTGTTTAGAACATAATCTTAATAAATGCTAAATATCTCTAACTCTTTTCAATCAGATGTGAAACATAATTATGCCATCTCAGACTTTCATTTTAGAATCAGTCACACATTGCTATTCAGAACATTTGATTTCAGGAAAGGATTTCAGTAAGTAAAATAGAGAATTTTTTGAATTACTGAAGCAGTTGTAGCACTATATCTCATAGAACATGATATTAAATCAATTTATTTCATCACAGAGCCACACTCAAATATATCAAGTACATAAGACTGAAAGAGAAGATGAACTAGTGAATAATACATTTATATAATACATATCATACCAAAGGTCATTAAAATGCTTTGCAAACTATTTGTATACACTGCAGAAGCTTTATAAACTGCAGAATTTGACCTTGAAGATATAGGCCCACATTTTTAAATATGTGTGCCTACAGCTAAGCACCTAAATCCATATTTGCATGTCTAAATAAAAGTGGCTTGTTTTACAGAGACAGCACATTCATCTCTTACTCTGAAAATCAGGCCACTTTTATTTAGGTGCCTATATATGGATTAGGACCTTAATGTCAAGCACCCAAGTTGGATATTTTAGCTATAAAACTCCATTAAAATGCAGTTATCGCTGGGGTGGATGGTGATGGCAAAACAGCACACAAAACAAAATTAGGGGGAAAGGAAATGTTGGCCAATGACACTGAGGTAAACCCCTGCTCTTACCAAAAGGTCTGTGGAAACTTTTAATCTTTCTACAAAACTGAGAGGATTTTGCTTGTTATGGCGTCCTCCACAACATGTATTTACTGACATTTTCCTCTAGTGTAATTAATGCAGTCTTTTGTATTATAGCTGTTGTGAGGTTCTGTGGAAACATAGTAGCTAGGATCCTATTTTGTCATCCAACATATAATTTAAATATAACTCAACCAGCTGAAATACAGTGTTGCTTGTAATAAGTCCTAACAAACAATAGTTTGTTTACAATAGTAAACTAGAATAGTTTACAATAGTAAAATAGTTTACAATAATAAACTAGAATATTTCCCCTGTTACCTTACAACTGCACACAATCTTTTAAATGTAGTCATAGGATTGCTGATTTTTGGTGAACAAAGCTGCATTATCAGATTCTAAAACCATATGAAGTAAAGAAGTCTTGGCTAAAAAGGAATGCAAATGTGTGTATCCAGGAATAGAATATAGATGGTGCATACCAAAAAAGAAAAAAAGCTTTAAAAATTCTAATTGAGACTTCCTTTGTAGTTTATCTTTTTCATTGAGACCAGCAAAAAAGCAGCACAGTCTCTCTGCACTACATCTTTCATTTGATATTGTAGTGCAAGTTTAGCACATTGCAGTCTTAAGAAAAACAAATACTGTTTGTCAAAAAGTCACTTTCTATTAAGAAAAATAAAAGTTGTAATATGAAACCACCAAATTTGAGGGGAGGGAAATATTTAAGAAATTAATGTAAAGTTTGTGAAAATATTGTGAAATAAGGGTACCTTGAACAAGTTTTTGCATTGTCTATATTTTCTCCACATATAAGAGTAAAGATTTCCAAACAATCTAAAATTATATTGGCAGGCATCTCAACAATTAATGAATTAATGATTAGGTAGCTTCAATAAAGGTGTTTTATGTAATGACAGATGAGAAGAAAGGGAGGGGAACCTTAACAAAACTTCTGTTGAGGTGCAATCAGAATGGCTTATTCTGTGTAGTTTAGGTTGTTTTTGTGCTAGTAGGAAAGCTTCTTTCCTATCCAGTGTATTGTTTGTGTTGCTTTGTGGTATCAACTGCAAGGATCAGTTCCACTGAGACACTGCTAAAGCCTCTTTTTTATATAGCTTTGTGAAACACCAGCAAGTGTCCTGACTCTTGCCCTTGACGTGGTGTCACAAATGCCAATCATTTGGTACCATAAGCAGGCAGGCACTGTCATGATTGTCTTCAGGGTAAATTCTTGTTTGCATTTCCTTTACAAAGAGCCTATAGTTGTTATTACACCTGCCAGTGTTCAGTGTCACTGACCTCTCACCTAATGCACAATCTAGTGCGTATTTTTTTAAAACAGTCAAACTGACATGAAGCCCACTGAAATTAGATGCATTTGTCATGCGCTGCCACCTATCATCTAGAGAATAATAATAATAAAAAAGAACAAGTGAAGGTATTCACAAATGTAAATGTCTGGAAATTGCCTTTGAAACTTGGATGTATTGTTCAGTTATAAATGTATTTGACTGATTGCTTTTTTCCTCTACAAAAATAACTGTATTAAGGCATATAATGCCCTCTTTACTGTATGTGTTTGATTGCAGCTGTTTTGCATGGAGTTGTTATATAGGAGTCTCAGCTGCCAAATACAGTGTCGCAAGCAATAAATAAATAAATCACTGGACTGTATTAAATGCATATTTTGCCCAGATGCTGCTTTGAAATACTGGATTAAAACATAAAAGTTAGCTTTAAACCACAAACATGAAACTTATGGGAAATGGGGTCACACGGAAAAGCCGTCTGATTGGCAGGTGCCTCCGTACAGCTTATATATGACAACATGTATTGCCGAGTACATAGAATATTACATGTACATTTTGAAATCAATAGTATATTAAGTTACATTTTGTCTCTTCTTTATGGTTTGTCTGGGTGGCCCAAACAAATGGACTACTAAACAAAAATAAGTAATGTGGTGAGTTGTTGGTGCACTCAGTGGTCCACAGAATTTCAGTAATTGTGTACCTTGTTTCATCTAGAGCTGGGTGGCAAGTGGAAACGTGTATTAATCTAATACTTTTAAAATATTTAAAATTTTAAAAACTATGTGAAATCTGTTAGATTATTTAATGAATATTATTTGACCAGCTGTAACTGCCTCATAGTTTGTACCTGGAGCAGAGAATCTTGATCCAAATTATTCTATCAGGATTTGACTTTCCCAGTATTATATTGGGGCATGAGGAAGGGGGGGAAAAAAAGGAGCATTCAGTCTTGTGTGTTTTTAACAGAGTGATAACCAGAGGACTTACTTAGGGTTAGATTCTCCATTGTTACTGTGAACTGAAAAGATTTTTAAGGAACAATTTAAAATTCTGTTAATGTCCCAATTTAATAACAAAACGTGAAGACTTCAGAAATGGCAAATGTGCTTGAAATACTGACCAGTTCTGTCTCCTTGTGTTCCACCTGTCTTTCTGTTGTATCCACCTGTTTTCTCTGTCTTATATTTAGATTATAAGGTCCTTAAGACAAGGAGTATTTCTTTGTTAGGTATTTGTCTAGGCCCCAGGATAATGGGGACCTGATATATGATTGGGGTCTCTAGGCTCTATTGCAGTGCAAATAAATAAATACCACTAATAACAATAATTAATAAAATGTTTGGAGATTAATGCATTCTTCATTAAGCCATCTATTCTTGAGTTCTGGGTTTCTCCTACCACAGTTGATGGCATCATAATCAAGTATGGAGGGAGAGATGGTTGTGATGTCCCCAGCAATTGTAGACCAAACACAGACCATTCAAATTGAATCTTGGCAGTTAAATAAAGGAAAATCTGTGTAATTCCACATGATGCCTTTTAATTGGTTCCAGTGTGTATCATCACCAATGGAGAATTGCCAGATGACTTCATAATCCCATCGAATTTTGCAATTACATCCCCATTTTGACTCCAAGGAGACAGCAAACTGTCTCTTTGCCCTTGTGTCCCTTGCCAAGTTCTTTGTTCACTTATCTTAATATGATGACTGATGACACTTGCCATTTTAGGACAATTGAAGAACCTCTTTTGGTAGCTGCTTGCTTCATACCATAAGGCTGCCCATACGTTGTATCCCCTATAGTTTTCTATTCCATTACCCTAGAGAAAGTTTCCTCAGGAGCTGACTCTCTGCATATCTGCTAATAATTCAATACTACTAGCTGGGTTGGATGCCTCTTGGTTCTCTTTAGCATCTTGGATGCAAATTGCCAGTCCGCTTCTTTGGTTTCTACTCCCTCCAGTTCCCTTATCACCAATCCTTCCTCATGTGGTGTCTGTGGCAATGACTTCCAAAGTTGGTTGTGTAAGAAGTCTTTATTTTCTCAGATGCTATACAGCGTTGAAACTTGCATTTCCAGACCATGTATCTTCCCCTCCAATATGGCCACCAATTTGCACTGCATTCACTTTGTTTTCGGTTTTCCAGCTGAAATGAAAACATAGTACATACCTGGCTGTCCATAGCAGTTGTTCCCTCGCTGGCCATATTTGCAACCTGGTATAGAGTCATACCTAACAGAAGGAACCACAGTCATCCTTCTGAAACTCCCCAGTTTGCCTATATTTGATATAACTTATTCAGTGTAATTAAAGTATAAATGGTATGGTTTTAGTTGCAATTAGCAATAAGGGGTACATGAGGACTAGCATGACTTCTATGTCTGTTTTAATGGCTTTCATGTTTCAGAATATAAAAATGTGTTTTAAATGTGAATAAAAAGTTAGGCAGTGGGGCAAACTAAATATTCTTGGGGTTGCTAACCACAGATTGAAAATCCATTAAAAATTGTGGTGTTTGATTAATTATCTGGAGTTGACAAATGTTGGTAAAATACTCACATTTAAAACAGGGGCAGATGGCTATTTGGGCCTAATGGAGCTAACCTCCACCAATAATGTCACATCTATATAATATAGGTGATGTAATGCAGGAAGCCATAATACCTGTTGGCAGTGGTACAGTTGTGGTTGGTCTGAAAGGTCTCCAGATCCTGGAAGCTGTTCTATGCCTGGCTGATACTGGAAGACTTTGGGCTCTTTAGCATATAGTCTGCAGAAACAGAGGGAAGAGGCATAGAGCAGAGAATACAAAGCTCCGTGGCGCTATTTCAGATTACATGTGCATGTGTGTCCAACATTTGAGTCTCAGCAACAGGTAGGAGGAATTTTTTAACCTAGTGGTGATGTATGTTGGTAAGGAGTGGGAAGGGAATAATTTTGAACTGAGGGATTGATTTTCTGAGCCTGGAACACTAGGTAGAAGCGGTACTCCAAGCCTGAGAGTGTGAGGAAGGAGAGAATACTGAGTTGACTGGCTTGGTTCTGAGCTGTGGAGAAGCTAGACAGAAAGAGCAAAGGTTCTTGGGCTGGTGTGCGTATCAGTATTTCTAAGTGGGTGGGGTTGGGATGGAAGGAGCTGGGGAGTTTGGGCATCAGAAAGTAAAGGATTTGGTTTGGTAGGGATGACTGAACCAGGGACTAGGGAATGAAGTCAATTGGTTCATGAAATGGTTGTGTGTGGTGATGCTGATGGGAGAAATGGTATAGCTAGACTCTAGGGTGAGAGGCTGCGACTACGAGAGAGCAGTGAAGGATTGAGAGAGGGATAAGTATCGTTCTTCTCCTAACTCATTAATCACACCTTCAGAGTATCCTTTGGAAGAGCTTCCTCATCCCTACTTCAACTTTCTGTGGGAGTTCCACAGGTCTTTATCCTTGGTCCCTTTCTCTTCTCCCTCTACAATTTATCTCTGAGTAATCTCATCCCCAGACACAAATTCAGCTACTATCTCTCTGCTGTCAACTCAGAGATCTACCTCTACTCAAGATCTGTCTCCTCCTATCCAAATTAAAATCTCAAACCACTCACTGACATCTCCTTGTGGATGTCTAGCCATCAGCTCACACTCAACCTGAGTAAAGAGAGTTCTTGATCTTCAGTCCCCAAACCCTCCATTCTACATCTTTTTTCAATCACTGTTGATGACATCATCATGCTGCCTGTCACTCATTCCTATAACCTGGGCATTATCTTTGACTTGGACCTTTTTCTAGGTCTTCACATCAAGATTATGGCTAAATCTTTCACATTCTTACTGCATAATATCTCTAAGTATAGATCTACAGTTATGGTGGCTTGGTGCATACAGACAGTGCAGACCCAGCTGCACAGGTATTGATACCTGTGTAGATGGTGAGGCACTGCTTAGGTGAGTAGAGTAGAGTGCCTTACGCAGCTGAACCTTAGGGCCCACATATCTCTTGACTTGTCCATGCAGTGCCACCCTAATCCACACTTCCAGTTTTAGCAGTGTATTGTCCTGTTGTCTCCCTGCTGCTGGCGTCTTTCTCCACTCCAGTGAAAGACTCTGGTAGCAGGGAAAGGCTGTGGGTGGGGGTAGGCAACAGAGAGAGGCCCTGGCAGCTCCCGCTACTGGAGTCTTTGACTCTTTCCCAGCTGCCTCGCCCCTGTTGGAACCTTTCACTGTCCCGTGTAACAACACACTGCAGTGAGTGTGGATGCAACTTGCTTTTCTCTGTAGCTACATGTACCCTGTACACCACCGCAAGTGTAGGCAAGATATATGATATGGTCTTTCCTATCCATCCACACAGCTAAAATTCTCATCCAGCGTCTCAACATTTTGTGTCTTGATTACTGCAACATCCTTCTCTCTAGCCTTAGATAATGTAATCTTGCCCTGCTCATTTCCATTCTGAATGCTGCTTCAAAGATCATATTCTTAGTTCATTGCTTTCACTCCTGTCACCCCAGTCTTTGCATGCACCCCTCTATTGCTTGTCTTCACTTTAAAGACCCTTAAAAGCCTATCCCTCTTCCCCAATCTATCATCTCTCATTTACTAGTGAAATGTCAAGTCCAGCCTCCAACTGGCCTAGGATGGCAGCTTTCATTGCCCAGTTGTTAAATTCTCAAACACGGACCTTTGTGATTTCTTCCACACTGCCACTCACGTTTGAGAGGAGCTGCCAGAAAAATGTCCACAATAGCTACCTTATTATCCTCCCCTTTATCAGTGTGGAGCCAGGGAAAGGGGAGATTGCTACCTGCTGCTCCACCATTTATTTTGGGCAGCAGCCACTGCCATTAAAAAGAAACACTTCAAATTATATTTATTAATTATTGTGATGGTGTGAAGGACCCCAAAAGTACAAATCACTCCCTAGGCAATCCACCAACCAGATGGAATGCTAACAAGGCTAAGTAGGTCTGCAAATGGCCAGCACAGGAATGTATATGAGCCTCAGTGGCAATAGGCAGTGGAATCCCCAAAGAGCAGGTATTGAGTTGGGCGGGGGAAAGAGGTGTGGAGCAAGAAAGAGCATTTTTTCCTTTTCCCTCCCTTAGGTTTAGCTAGACCAAGCCACATTTTATAACACATGCTTTAGGCTATGGGTGTGGGAATCTCTTTAGGATATTTGTTTCAGTCTTAAAGAGCAGAATAATAGGCTTTGTCTTCACTGCAAAAAAACCAACAACCCTGTATTTTTACTGTGGGGTAACTATTGCACAAGAACATAAACTTAAGAACATAAGGATGGCCATACTGGGTCAGACCAATAGTCAGTCTAGCCCAATATGCTGTCTTCTGACCATAGTCAATGCCAGGTGCTTCAGAGGGAATGAACAGAACAGGCAGTCATCAAGTGATCCATCCCCTGCTGTCCACTCCCAGCTGGAAATCCTAGTGGAGACAAGGCACTGTAATTTTATCACAAGGTAAACTAGGCCAGGTCAACCATGGGTACAGTGTTGACCTCAATGAGCTACTTTGTGGTTAAAAACTACAGGTGCCTTTACTCCAGTAGGATTGTACAACAGGATAGCTAAAGCACAATAGTTACCACACCATAAAAATTCCACTGTTTCTGCAGTGAAGACATAGCCATAGT
This sequence comes from Emydura macquarii macquarii, assembly GCF_026122565.2. Taxonomy (NCBI): domain Eukaryota; kingdom Metazoa; phylum Chordata; order Testudines; family Chelidae; genus Emydura; species Emydura macquarii. The sequence continues at coordinate 10,736,758 of NW_027131105.1, read as the reverse complement.
TGGCTCATAAGTTTAAAATAATTTGCACTCAACTATGGGAAAGATAGACAGGGAATTATTGCACTATAGCTGTGCTGGTCAGTTTCCCCAGACAGACAAGCCTCAAAGCTTCCAACTTGTGCTCCTATGTAACTTAAGCACTTTTGAAAATCCAGTTCTGGTGTTTAGGGATATTATCCTCAATCCCCACCTATTCAGTCATGTCAGGCTTGCTTTCTTCTCTCCCCTCTTTGGGTTAGAGTGTACCACTCTTACTTGTGTTAATGAGCATTTATTCGCATGAGTAATCCTACTGACTTCAGTGAACTACTCATGTAAGCAAGTACTTATCAGTGTGAGAAATGGATGCACAATCAGGCCCTTTGGGAGGAATGGTCTCAGACTAAATTACAGACTATAGATACAGAAATTACATAGGTGTTGAGTAATACAACAGTTTAACTCTTCAATTAGAGTCCTTTAAACCTCATAGTTCCTCTTCTCCTGCAAGGGATTTCCTGCCTTGCAGGATGAATTCTGTTGAATAACACTGAATTCTTGTAAAATAGACACTCACTATCTAAAGGACACGTGGCATTTTAAGACTCCAGTACTGTACATTTAATTATTTCAGATACTATTATTTGCTACAGTGACGTAGCAGTGACTTATGCACAGTAAGGAAGTGATTCTCTTTGTATCCCATCGTTTAAGCTAGTTCTCAAAAAGCCTTGATTAAAAGGAAGAGTTGTTGTTTCTCCTCCAAAACAAATTGGAGTTATGTTGAATGAGAAATTATATATATTTCTTGCCAAAAATATCTAGATCAAGCAAGATCAATAAGCACATTTGGACTTCCAATGTTTTTCATTAGACTTGTCCAACAGAGGATTGCAGGTGATTCCAATTTGTAAATTTGCAGGATAACCTCTATTTTAAGGAGGTCCTATTGACAAATGTTTTGAAGTAGTCACTCAAATCATGGCTGTACTATTTGTATCATGATTTGTCTTGACATCAAGTTGGAGTAACTAGAGCATTAACAAGAAGTGAGCTTTGAATTTTAGAAGTAGGTGCATCAATCAGTTATCTTAAAAACAGGGTGTTCTCTGTTTTCCTGCATATAGTTACTGCTGGTTTATTTTTATGCACACAATAGTCTATAAATGTGTAAAGGGTTAATCTAGCCCCAGAAGGGAGATGAGAGAAGATGGACTGCCTGATTATTTATGGGGTCATTGCCATCCACGCCATCCCCACCAGAACATTGCCTTTAAACTGTTCTTGAGATCTAAACTTTCAAATGATAATTAAACAGGAATCTTTTGTTATACCCTTCCTCCCTAAACAAACAAAAACATCACAACTCCTGCTATTGCTTGGCTTGGTGTTTGAAGGAGAGATTTTATTAAGAAGCACTTAATGTATAACGCACAGTAGAATTTTGTTCCCCTTAAATTGGACACAGGGAAATCAGGAATGAGTGGAGAGACCTCTGCTGGGTGGCAGAGAGAGAATTTAGGTTCCCCAGTGCCAATTTCCAAGGCAACTGCTGAAGACAATCTTAAGCACTTGTTCTCACGTCAGCGGAGCTGCTGGCAGAGGAAGTCTTTTCTTGTTTAGGACAGCTAAACAGGGCAATCATTTGGAAACTGGGAAAATTTGGCACCTATTAATCTGCTGGGCATGTACATACTTTAAATAATTTCATGATATGAACATCTACCCACTTTCACAGTCAGTGATCAAGGGCTTTTCACAAGTAGGAGAACTAATACATTTAATAACATGAGACTAGCTTGCAATACAGTATAACATGGCAAAGCCCAGATTTTCAAATCCTTCTGTACACCTTTTGTGTACACAAATCCCAATTTGCACATGCTAATTGGGGTATTGCATCAAGTTCAAGTCAATTATGCACACTGTTTTGCACATGGGTTTGAAAATCATGGCTTGTCAGTATTGCTGTGACTTCATAAACATATTTATATTCATTTCATCTAATGAAATTCCATTGACTCCAGAATTCCACTCTCTTATTAGTTAGCTGCTTAGATAACTGAAGAAAAAATATACCTTTTTGCTAGCTACAATGTCTTCATTTCAACCGAAGTTCTTATTTTTCTAGGCTAGACCATGTATTCCAATACAAACCCTTTGCACTGCTCCAATGTATGGGTCATGCCAGGCCAGAACACCACTACACCACCAGATAATTTATCAATGCTGCGGTAATATGTAAGAGGGCCTGATTTAAGAGGAGTGCAATAAAAAAATAAAGGGACTGTCAGGTATGTTTTCCCTAGATTGTGGGCTCTGTTACCTAGTCAGGTGTCAGTATCCTCTGCAAGTAAATCACACTAATTGCCCCTTGATGTATTTGCTACATCTAGTCCATTCCTTTTAATCTTTGCCATCACACTGCAAGACTTGAGAGCAGAAATAAATAAATTGTGCTTTTTAGTTTAAGGAGTTTGTTATTATGAAATCTCCTGAATGTATGAAAATTTGACACACTTTAATACAGATGTTTTGGATTGAGATAACGTGATGTGTATCTGTGTGTAGTGAATAAGGCCCTTTATGTAGTAGTTTATCATTCTAGCAAGTTCATGAAAGTCTAAATTCCTTTGGTTAATCCATCTGATTTTCCTGGCAACAGTCAAGAGAATGGAGTAGATAGACCTAAGGTTTAAATTCATATATTCATCCTTATTTGCAAATATACTGTCAGAGCCAGTTATTTTACACATCAGCAGCTTAACTGCAGCCACAGAAAATTCATGCATATCCACTTGTCATTTGCCCACTCGGTAATTTACATATGTAGTTATCTGATTTGTGAGTAATTTTTGTAGGCACAGGAAAACAGTGCACATACTTTTTGTAAGTGCAGCTTACATAGTGTCTGAAAATGTGTTTCACAAGGATTTTGCATAAAAAATGGAATGAGATGTATAAGAGAAACTCAGACAGAATGACACAGTCTGCTGTTCATCTGCAGCGTGCTATTTCTAGTTTAGCGTTTGAACTGTACAGATGCAGGCTGGAATCTGTGTGAGTTAGTGAATGTCTCTTTAACTAGCTGTGTGGTGAGAGAGCCAGCATGATGAGGTGGAGCATGCCAGTTTTCTTTCCCAAAGGATCTAGTTGCTCATATTGGCAGGAAGTTTTACTTACCAGAGTGGTTAACAACTGGCAAAGAGAGCACATCCAGATCTGAAGTATCCTTTACACACATTTGTACATGGGAATTTCTTACGTTAACAAGGGAACGGTAGGAGTGTAGCACATTACTAATCTCCTGTTTTATTTATTAAGGCAGCACAACAACTGTACTTGCAAGGTCACAACAGTGAAAGGTGTTATTTCCATTAAAATTTCTATATGTTGGTTGATGCTTATGGTTTGTTGTTTTAGTCTTTTGAGATTTTAAATGTTGGTGACTCCTTTTTTGTCCTATGGCTACTGTACCCTGTATGGTCCCTTACAGTATGTGCTAACTACTTACATTAAACAATCTGTTCCACCTTGCATTTTGCTGTGACCCTGGGAGTTCCTTTCCCAGATCTGAAGAAGAGCTCTGTGTACCTCGAAAGCTTGTCTTTCCCACCAACAGAAGTTGGTCCAATAAAACATATTACCTCACCTACCTTGTCTCTCTTGTATCCTGGGACTGACACAGCTACAACTACACTGTATCTACCCTGGAAGTGACAGGCATGATGTTAATTTCAAAAAGTGGTTCCACAAAGGTTTCTTTTTTCCTTTTAGAGGAAGATGTCACCTGTCCAGCTCAGAGTGAGACAGTCTGTCCTTTGGTAATATTGATTAGTTAATGTTCATATAGATTTTTGAAGATTTAAAGTTGTATGTAAGTGCTAAATATATAAAGGTTGCTTAAAATGTATTTATTTATTTATCTTTATTTATATATTGCAATAACACCAGGATACTGTTAGAAAAATTAAAACATACATTTCTCTATAGGCTACTACACCAACTCTTATGACTTGATTCCTTTTCATTCTTGCAGTGCATTTGGAACATGACTTTCACCTGAACTATAATTGAAGAACCTGGTTTAAATCTGCTATACCCCCCCCAGTATACTATTCTAAATAATTTATTGGATGTCAGAAATATTTGCTATTCCTGTTGGAGAAGTCTACTGTAATCAAATCCAAAAACAAATGAAAAACTCTAACGTAGTGCACTGTCCACATAACAGTCCAGAAAGGTAGATTAGGCACACGACCACTCTACATGCTTATATTACCTCATGCGCACTCCCTCTCACCCCTACTTAACTGTGTGTTTTATCCCTCTCTTACATTTAGTCATCAACTAAAATCATAAGCTCTCCAGGGCAGTAACTATCTCTTCAGTATATGTTTGTACAGCCATAATAGGGTGTTGTCATGACTCGGACGTGAGTGGTCTGACCTAGTGGTCAAAGCAGAAGTTAGGCCAAGTCATACTAGGAGGTCATAATCCAAGGCAGACCAGAGGGCAAACCAGGTGTCAAGTATCAGGAGACAGGCAGGGTCAGGTTACCAGGAGATCCGCCGTTGGTGCAGGTATTGCAGGGGAAGCAGTCATAAGCAAGGAGAACCCAGTAGCATAGACAACTTCCTGTTCCTGTGCTTAGTTTATATAGAAGCTGTGAATCAATCAGGTGCCCCAGCATTCTGCCAATCAGATTCCAGGACTGAAGTTCTCCATCAGGATTCAGCTTCTGTTCTGGCAACTGTTAGCAGATCACTGGGTGGCAGGTTGGAACTTGTTAGCTCCTAAGAGCCCTAGAGAGCAGCATTCAAGACCTGTGGTCGCTGACAGGTGTTGATTTGGGCTTCTGCTTGGTACAACATTACACATATTAAATAATAATGATAATTAATAACTCAGTTTAAGCAACAGTTACCTGACAGTAGTCAGTCCTTGTAGTTCTCTGTCCTGTAAGCCTCGAAGGCCTATTGGCACCTAGAGTGCCAAAGTACCTAGGCATACTCAGCATTGTAGGAATGGAGCTGCCGGGGACATCGGAGGGCAAAACCTGAGTCAGCCCTGCTTCTGAGCCAGTAGAACCAGATAGCTTGTTACCTCCTGGTGAAGAGAGGGTGGCAGCCCTCACACCTTCCAGAATGTTGGTTAGTGCTGCCTTCGTGCCAAGTGGAGGCAGCCTGGAACTCCCAAACCATTGGCCACTGATGAAGCAAAGAGAGAGGCACTGGATGCCAGGGAGGGAGCAGAAGCTGCTGATATGAGCTCGTTGCCATTACTCCCAGAGGGGCCACGAAGGTAGCCAGTGGTGTAAAAGGAAGTCTTGTTCATCTAAACACATTGGTTGCACTCACCATTGTCACTTGGGTGATGCTGAAGGGGTGGTGGTAACCTATACGTTTGTATCTACCCCATTTGTGGCTGCGAGCGTGCGTGTAGGAATAGTAAACTTGTATTGACCTATTGATCTCCACTATGCTAACTTAAGCCCTGTGGCACGTGCAGTGGTCCCAAAGATAAGAATAGTGTTTCTCAGATGGCTGTCATTGTCCTGCTGCTAGTTTCTGCTGCTGTCATAAGGCAGAAAGGGACTGGCAATGCCATTGGAGCCTGGCTCTCTTCAGCTATGGGAAAGAATGCCTCTGCTGCCATCCTGAAGGGGTGGTTATGTGGGGACACCCATCTGCAGGGGAGAGGCTTATCCAAGCCCACAGCTTCTGCCTCGCCCATTGGTTACCTGGAGTTGCTTAATGTTGGAGGGGGAAGTCCCTGCCACCTCTGCTTTTTCTATGGCAATACTAGGAACTATCCACCAGCTGCTCTCCACGCACAGGCGCATATAATGATTGTCCCCTCCCTCTCCCCCTGATTGCTGTGATCAAGCTGACTTAAACCAAGCAATCACAGTGCAGGAAAAGTTCATGAAACCCCTGCACCCTAGCCTTGATTGCCTACTCAGTGGCAGGGCATAAGGACTAATGATCTCTTTGGACATAGAGTCTACAATCCCAGGTCTATAACCAAATTCTCTTTCACACAGTAAACGCTGTATATCCTCCAGCACTGTAGAGGTTAAGTCATTGCTTAAAAGGGAGTAGTGAGATTTTTTGAAAGAATGTTGTAGCTAAAATAAATCCTTTCACCTTACCTACAAATTATTTTCTGTAAGGGCAGTTTAACTGCAGATGAGTTATTCCCACAATAATAGGGCTCCTGTATCAGTAGTTTTTAAGGCTTGTTATGTTTTGTGCTGTCATTAATTTCTCAGTAGGATGATAGCAGCTGTTCTCTGATTGAAACATGAAGAAAGATGTGTTGGAATCAGATAAGCATCACTTCCAAAGCAGCTTTACCTCCCAATTTGCTTGCCTTTGTAATATTACTAGCAGTTAAGGAATGCTGAAATTGAGCTTTATGCGTGATTTGAATTATAATCTGACAAGATATATTTAAATCGACATAAAGATATTTTGGGCTTGTTTCTATTCTTCTTGGCTCAAAAATACATTTATAACACTGTAAATTAAAAAGTATAGAATAGGAAGGCATCAGCTGGCCTTTGATAATCATTCTGTAAGATTTCTCCTTGTCAACCCTTATGATTATGATTTGCCTTTTTGATGGCTTATGAGACTTTTTTTTTATCTGAAGTGATTTGTGACTGAAGAGCATTAGTTTCTTTTATCTTCTTCTCCAAAGCTGCACTTGTAAGACTACATTCAGCAGCAGATTAATCCCCAAATAGCTTGGTTCAGCTTTCACAGCTGCTGCCAAATAGGCCTTCTTTCACAGGCCATTTTATACTTTGTGGCGGTTATAATTAACAATTGCCCATAGCAAGACTGTCTGCATTTCACAAAATAAAAAGTGGGTCCTTATTGACACAATATCCTAGTGAGAATTATTGACATGAGAACATATAAGGAATTTTTTTTAATTGTGAGAAATAATTTATTAGGAAATGAGCCTATGCTTTGGCAAACATGGAGGGTTGCAAGAAGCTAAATAGGTCTAAAGAAATAGTCACCTTCAGTTTCTTCTGGTCTTGTTTGATTGTTGGTAACACAAATGTATCATATAAATGTATCATATAAAATGGTGCACCCATTTTATCTCTGCTGACACTCCAGTGATGTCAGTAGAATTACAGCAGGATTAAACCTGGCCTGATATTGCGTATTAGCAAACGAATCTCCTTCACCGGGCTTACGTCTCCAATCTTTTAACTCGCTTATATCCTATGAGATGTGTAACACTGACTATGTAATTTAGCATAATATTTATTTTTGGCCTTTAAATTATATTTGTATTTCTTTGCTGTTCTAAATGTCCAGTAGAATCAAATAAACATTTTCTGAAATTCATATTAATTTACTTATGCATCTTCATTAACTCCTTTATTGCTGGGCTTCACTGTAGCTTTTGTGCTCCCTTGGAACTCCATTGCTTCCAAGTGCTATACATGTGGCAGCACCTGGTATGTGTGTTTTCCTATGTACCAGGTATGTTTAGCAGTGCTTAAAGTTGTTTAAATATTACACATTCAGTAGTTGACAGTAAATTATTACCAGGACAAATACTTGGAACAATACATATTTCCTCTTGATATGTCATTAAAAAAAATGGCAGATCTCCTGTTAAAACTCCCATTAAAACTCAATTGAAAAGTGAAACTATCACAAAGCTATATACATTGGGTAAAACCTCTAACTGTGGATTATTGTAATAATATACAATTTTATTTATACATCATCCATTTCCCTCCCTCCCATCAAGGCCTTGGGGTGAGGTACAGTGTAATATATAGGCACACTGAAAACCAGCCTTTTAATTTCAAAGATATAAAAGCAAATGGGGAGGGGTGTGCAATTTTAATCATAAGGTTACATTTATTATTGTGATTATCATAGTACATATATACATCTTCAAAGCAGAGAACAAACTTTTTAATTCTCACATGTCTGTGAGATATTGAAATCTAATTATCCCCAATTTACTCATGGGGAAACTAAGACACAAAATGGCCAAGTGACTTGCACAAGATCAGCAGGAGACCTGGCAAGATGTGTGTTTTAGATTACCATTGACACTGACCTGCCTTCTGAATCCCCTCAAATTGAAGTGGACATCTCTTTTGGCATTCTTACCTAAAGTACTTTACCTCTTCCAGAAAGTGGTACTACTAAGAAAGATTTCAGCACACTACTCTACTCTCCAATTCTGGAAATCTTTCCTGGAATAACGCTATCTGGAGGAGATGGTGGATATTTTTATGTAGGCTGAGGAGCCAGAATACCTTCTGAGTAATCCCATGCTCTGAGATATTCACATTGCTCCAAATTATTTCAATTTAACTTTAGGGTAGAGTTAACATTTAAATACTGCAGATTTTATTTCACGTTAATGGGACTGAATTGTGCAAACTGATAATATTAATGCTACATAATAGTATGGAAAATGTTTTAATTGGTAATTTTGAGTCTTGAATGGTTTTAGCTTTTTTTCTGGTTTTTGTTAAATGCCAAGTGATTCATTAGAGCACATGACAGGCTAGAACAATGCAAGAAGGAATGTGTAAAAGGGTTTATGACAGTTTAGATTAGGGAGCACTATGATATGCTCTTAGCAAATGTATGTGAGGTGGAAGAAACAGAACAATTTGATGAAAAGTGAATGGATGGCTAACCACAGGCCTTGTCTACACTAAGGAAAATCAGACCTATATGCAGGCACTTTTACCATTGTGTTACCTAATCTGGTTAGATAACATGATGCACTACCGTTGTCATTGCTGCTATTCACTCAATGCTTCAGTCATAATTTTGGGCAATGAGGACTTGACCTGAGGGTTTTTTTTGTTTTTGTTTTTTTCCCGGGGCTTTGTTCCAACTGGATAAACTTTGTTTTATTTAGAAAGAGATTTTTCAAAGGCTTAGTCAAAATTCCCATTCAGAGGTATAATGGGAGTTATGTGCCTGTCATCTATGTCTTTGATTGTCTCCCCCTTATTCTTTCTTTAATTTTAAAAAAATGTACAAATGTATATACATGAAGTCTAGGTATCCTGACAACAATTATGTTTACAATCAGTAAAAATATCACACAACAGACCAATACAATAAGAAAAGTTAATACTTCAGCCAGCACACAAAGCAAGGCAACCCCATTCTACTCTACACTCTCATCTCTCCCAAGGTCCTGTTAAATAGAGTCAACAAACTGAGGCAATTTCGGACCAAGTGGGATGTGAATTCTGGAAGCAAGGGGCCTTCATGGAAGAATACTCTGCCCTCTGTCTCATGTAGAGCCTGATCTTGCTCCCATTGGCCTCAGTGGCAAAACTTCCATTGACCTCAGTGGAGTAGGATTCAGGATGTATGGTGAAAAAAGCATTTCCTGGTCAAAATCATCTGGAATCATAAAGGAATCATTTGGGAGACCACAACCATTCCCAAATTGTGAATCAAAATAAGAAACAGTGGAGAAGAATTCTAAACTGGCTACTAGATACTTTTGATAGATGCTGAGAGACATGTAAAGTTTCTCTGTCTTGTTGAGCAATTCAAGTAGCTATTTTGATTCATTACCTTATCAAATAGTAGACTCCCGCCATAGGTAGCACCAAGACCTCTTAGGCTTTCTGTAAAGTGTTTGGGAATCATGGGCTATCTGGATACCTGGAAATGGAGATTTCACCAGTGGGAGATACTGAAACAGCAAGGCTTCTGAAGGCATGATTCATTATTGGAATTTTACCTTATCATAACAAGCCCACAGCTGGGAAGCAATATAAACTCAATACACTCAGCCTTTCAGATCATGGAATACTGGACACTGCAGGGTTGGTGAATGGAACAGAAATTAACCTGTGTGAGACTGAAAGTATGGCTACATTGCAATTGGAGGTCTCAATGCAACATGGGCTGGCATACCCACACTAGCTTTAACCTAGCTAGTATGGTTAAAAATAGCAGTGAAGATGCAGTGGCGCAGGCTTTAGTACAGGCTGTACAAGCCCACTAGGGACCCAGGGTATGTTCTCATGTTCCTAGCCTGCACTGGGTCCATGCTGCTGCATCCTCATTGCTATTTTCAGCCACACTATCTAGATTTAAGCTAGCTCAGGTATGTCTATACATCTCCAGTTGCAGTGTAGACATACTCTGAGACAAAAGGATGATCTTTTTTGTTGGGGGAAAAAAGCAATAAGGGAGCAATTCACAAATGTTCAGTACTTTACAAGCTTAAAGAAAACCATTAAGTGATAAAGCCATTTTTCCAACTAAAAAAGCAGATGGGATATCTGGGAATGCTCTTAGTAGTCCAGACTGGAGTTGGCAAATTTCCCCCCAAACTTGATTTAAAAAGCAAATGTGTGCTTTAGTTGTTCAAACTGCATTCAACTGAAATTTTGAAATTTCTCTTAACTGTTTCCCGCAAACAGATTTTTACTACTTACTTGGAAATTTAGGTATCAAAAAGGTCATAAAATATCTGGTATTGCACTTCGCTAACTCAGTTAAAAACCATGGAGGATTTAAATTCACAGGAGCACAAGTAATTGAGATAACACTGAAAGACGCTATTTGTATCTAGGACTTGGACTGAACATCATGCTTTGCCTACCAAGCTAGCCTACTGTGGTATCTTTGAGGGCTGACAAATTCTAGGTTTTCCTGATGTTGCAAAAGGAGCAACACAGAGATGATGATAACTTTCCTGCAGGAATTCTTTGTTTGTTCTGGAAGATTCAGACATTTGTGCCCAAGCAGATGTTTGTTAAAATGGAACAACCAGTCACTTTTTTTTGATCATGTGCACCAATTTGTAAATGTTGGGCCTGGTCCTGCAAGCAGCTGAGTGCTTCAGCTGAATGCCTTCAGCTCCCATTTAGGCACCCAGCACCTTGCAGGTGTTGTTTCATAAGCAGGCAATAGGAGAAATTGAAGACTCTTCAACCTCAGAAGCTCTGTCTCTATTTGAGGAGGAAAGCAGACACACCAGGGAGAGTCTTAAAGATTGAATAGCAGACACTCATCTTCTGTTAAGTTTTATCTATGAAGCTTATGTGTGGTGTTATGTTTGACTTCAAACTACTTTTTGGTTTGCCTAGTTTACAGTACTTTCTTCTGGAATATGCCTGATTATGCCATCTTAAAGGAAGATGGATCTTACAACTACTTGTAAGAAAATGTGTAACTGTGTAATGTGTAACACGGTGCATTGCAAAACTGTAACAATAACCCTATCTAAATTTGGAAAATTCCTATAAATATCTGCAAAATTGGATAAAATACCCACACTGTCAATAGATTTTTACAATTGTTTCTGAAATTTTCCCCTGCCCCTACTGATGTGTAAATCAGAAGGGGTTGAAGGTTTATAGTGGTTGCATCCAAAATAGTTTATTCAGACATTCTGAGGTAATCTCCTTGCAATCCTTCAAACAGGAACCATGTTCCTCATTCCCTTCCTGTGGCAGAACCACAGACCCTATTATATTAAGGAACCCTTATAACATCCAGCACCTTTGGGGAGGGAGGAAAAGATGGAACAAACTAGAATCCCCCTGGTGGGGCGTCATTAGGACGAAGTAAGGATCTTGTCAGAGTGTTATGAGAAGGAAATAATTGACTTTTGGGGTCATCCCAAGAAAGAAAGGAGATTAGAATAAATGTCAAGGATGTAGGCAATTTATGACTAACCTTACTTAAAATGCTATAAAGTTTTAACACAGCTTGAATTCAGTTTTGAAAGAGGGCTGAGTTTCAGGTCTAACCAGTTAGCCAATCCCTAATAGAAAACAATTAGAACAACAAACTTTCCAAAGAAAGATGGAACATTATTTTCAAAAGTTTTTTTGTTGCATTTCTTCTTTGCAGAATATTGGCACAGCTATACTTATTGTATCCATTATAACTCTTTGACCTCTCTTATATATTAATGAATGTAAACCAAGACATTTTTAACTTCCCTGGTTTTCATTCATTTTTTTCAAACAAAGTGATAGTGCCTAAAACAGCCCTATCAGCCTCTCAAGGAGACCAATTTAAGCTTTGGCAACTAGCCACAAACATAAACATATTTTAATAACATGTATTTATTAATGTATTTATTTATTTGGTAGGGCGGGGGGCAAGTTCTTGTTATTAGAGGTTTCTTTAAAAAAACAGAAAAATTGTTCTAGCTTGACTCTTCAGGGAATTCTTCTGAAGTGGTAGGTCATTCCTGGCCAACCTTTTAGTTGAATTAAATAATAATAATAATAATAAAAACATTAAAAAGGGAAGTACTAGGGTTCAGTACCTTAAATCTGATGTAATGTCAAAAAAAGGTTTAATGGTGGTCAATAGTATAACACATCTCCCAGAGGGAATAACCTTTATATTTTATTTGGACATGATAGGCCACCCTTTCAGTGCACAAAAATAAAAGATAATTCTCAACTGTCAGTATCTGTATCTGATTTCAGAAGTGCATACTTTGAGTAATAATACTAGAGTGGAGCCAAAAGTAGAACACCAAGTCAAAACCCTTTGAACTGTGAGTGAAGAACTTTGATTCCATTTCCCAGATTCAAACCCATCCCTACTGATTTGGTTTCATGTCAGATCAAAATCTAAAATGAGCTTGTTTTCCATTCCTGGATGTGGATGCAGTTTAAATCTCATAACAATAACTGTTCTAACAAGATTTTAGCCTTTGAGCATGGAATTCTAGTAAGTAAACGTGTCTTGCAAAGTCTTTGGCATTTGGGGGATGTTTACACTGCAGCTGGGAATGAGTCTCCCAGCCCAGGTAGACAGACTTGCGCTAGCAGTGCTCATGCTAGCATGCTAAAAGCAGCAGCGTGGCTGTTGTGGCTCTGATGAAGACTGAGGCTGGCCATCCAAGCTCAGATTGAGGTAGTTGGGTAGCCCTGAGAGCCAAGCTGCCGCCTCGGCCGCAACATCTTTCTTGTTTTTTTAGCGCACTAGTGTGAGTCTGTCTCCCAGGCTGGGAGGCTCGCTCCCATCTGCAGTGTAAATATACTCTAAATCTCATGAGAACAGGTTGGAAGATTTGAGCGAGTGTCAAAATCCAACCACTAACCCCATGTTTAGACTCAATTCTGAAACCAGTCTATAACTCTAATCTGGATACCAACACTGCCTCCTCAGCTCTCTCTCTCTCTCTCTCTCTTTTTTTTAAACTCTCATGCTGTGTGGTTAAAGGCAGTTAATAAATTTATTTTATTTTCAGAAGTATCCCACCAATCTGCTATTTCCTCTATGTCGTCACTGTTTTAATCTTATATCTCTGGCATCTATAATTTTCTCACAGGTTTATAAACCCATTCACAAAACAGTATACAAGAAGTACATGTATTTTAACATTTGATGTTAATTACAATTAATTAATCAATTAAAAATTAATTGATGCAAATTACAGATATTTGATTTCCCCCACCTCAAGTGCAGAGGAGTGCAAATTGAAGTTTTAAATATGAAAATAACCATTTCAGATATAAGAACTAAAAAAGATGTATTTGATATTTATTTACTTTTCCTTCAAGCATATTCTTGTGGGGGTGGTGGTTAGCCTTTGAAAGGCAATCCTTTTGTTTTAGCATTATTTTTAAACTTGCTATGACAAGCTGATTCTGAGTCAAGGATTTTTTATGGTTTAACAGAGTGCGCAGGGTGGAGGAGAGACTTAAAAGCAGGTGGGAATCAGAATACAAGTAGCCTTATGTATTGTGGATAAACTATTAACAGGAATCCTTTGAGAAAAGTGGTCTACTGTTGATTCTAAAGGTTAGAAATAGCATATGTTGGTGTATATGATATTTCCAGGGCCTGATCTGGCCAACATAAGCCCATATAGCTGCAGGCATATGCAGGTTTTGTGAGCTGGTCCCTATTCTTAGGCATAAGTAGCATATTTTTTTTAGGCTTTACACACCCACCCACTTCCCAGGTGGCCTCTGCATTGATCACCAAGCTCTGTGTTTATATATAGGTGTAGCCCATGAACGGTCCTAATACAGTCAACCTTGATGGAATAGAAATAAATGTTCCATTGACTATTTAATCAGGTTTTTTGGGGCAAAGAATGTCTCTTACTATATGTGTTTGCACATGGCCTAGTATAATGGGACCCTGAACTTGATTCTAGATACTACTGTAAAATAAATGATGATAATTATAATAAAAATACAACTTTCTCATATCCCATAGCACAATATTTACTAGGTTATTATTGTAATTGATGTTATGCAATTGTAAATGTATGCTATTTCCAGCTGTGACTACATAGAAATTACAGGTATGCATACCTAGAAATTAAATGCAAACAAATGTCAGTGTAAATATTAACCAGGAACTCTGTCATCAAAATTATACCAGTATATACGTTTGTGAGCTGGTAATTTTATATTGTCAGGTTTTATTATGTCATTAGTTTGGTCTGTGTGCTTGTGAGATCTCACAAGCCAAACACAGTATGACCTAGTCAGAATTTGAATGGAACTTCACCAGATAAATTGCAAGTTAGTATGCCATGGTAGCACACTTCTCCGAAGTCAGCACTGAACCAGTTCCACAGCATGAGGTTAGGGAACATTATGTTGTTGATATTGTCTTTAGAACAAGACATCAATGTATCTTAAGTTCATATATGGCCCTCCCTCACCATACTACCTGAGCACCTCATTAATCTTTAATGAGGTAGGAAAGTACTATTGTACTAATGGAGAATAGAGGCAGTGAGAGTTTGTGACTTTTCCAAGGGAACGGAGGATGCCTGTTGCATAGGGGGAACTGAACCCAAGAATCTAGAGTTGCAGCCCACAACCTGACCCACAAGACCATTCTTCTTCATAAACCTAACTAGACATAAAACCTAGCTGCTGACCATTTCTGGTCAATGAGAACTATAGCCATCCATCCATCTCTCACACTCATTATTTCTGACCTCCTCTGGAAGCTCATTCCCTAGCCAAACCCCTTTAACGAAGAGTCCTTCATCTTGGATCTTGCATGCTTTGGGTGCTTCAGTGTCCCAGAGCAACACAGCTGTTTTGGAAAGCCAACAATAAAATTGTGCTGATCCAATGTGGCTGGTCCTTAAGCCATTAATACCTTTGAAGATCAGGACCAGAGTCTTCTATCAATGGAAGTGAACATGGAGTTTCTGGAAGGATTGGATCACAAGGATGACATGCCATGGCAGCCCATTCTATTGAGGTGAGGAGCATGCAACATTTTCTACTGGAGCCTTTGCATTTCTTCCACCAATGGGACACAGCAAGTTCCAGTAGTCCATTCTTGAGGTCACATATACATGGAGTGTAGTAGCCAGATCGTTATCTTAGAGATGAAGTTTCCTAGCAAGCTAGAGTTGGGAGGGTATTTTTCACCACTGGTCATGTAGGTTAAGTGATGAACTCAACAGGACCCCGAAGCTGCCCACCACTTTCATGAACATGGTGGCAGGTGCCTCAGATGCACTGGGTGAAGGAGCAATGCCCCGCTTAACAACATTTCTTTCTTACCCAGACTTATTCAAGCCATCTGCTTTCCATGAAGATCTAGACACTGTAGTATCCTTGTGATGGCATTGGTTGTATCTGAGGAAAATGAGATATAGAGCTTAGCATCATTCAGTGGTGTGTTTTTGACAGCAGAGCCTTTGGCATCATATCTCCTGTCCAAGTAATCAGGACACTTTCCAAAAGGGTGGGGGACTTTAGCTTCTAGTCCTAATCAAGTTATTATCTGTGTGATAACATCCCTCCCTTAAAAATGTCCCTGGTATTTTCAATTGGAGACTGTATTCTTCAATTTCTGTCCTAAAGCATTCTCTTGTGTTGCTCTGTGTTGTTTAACAGTTGCTGCATTTCATCCCAAAGGTGGCTCTGCTGTGTGAAATGATTCCAGTATATATAGTTTATAAGATATGTTGGTAGTATTCTGATGAAAAGCATTATATAAATGTAAGTTGTAATAATACGATTTTCCAGATTCTCTCTTGAGATGATTTGTTATGTAATTGGTAAGGTTGTCAGAGTTTGCTTCCTACTCATCTTGTGTTTCAATCTAACATTGTAGCCTCTTGTTACTGAATCAATGTGAAGACTATTTGGTAAAGATGTTTGCTTTCTGGAGTAGTTTTTGAAGTGAGTATACTTTTTACCCTGGCAGAATAGTAATGAGAAAAATGTCGATAGAAATTATTTTCTAAAGTAAAATATAAACTTTTTTCCATTACATAGACATCACCAAATAATGTTTTCAGTCATTAGATGCCATATATGTTTATCTTGGAAAGGATTGCTGTTTAGTGATTACAGACATCTTTGGTCATTTGATTAGTTTATGTAAAATCCTATTTCATGTGGCATCTTAGTCCTGCTTGCATTTAAACTAATTTATTAAGTTGATATCTGGATTCCTCATTATTTAAACTTTGACTCAGACATAGAATGTGTTTTCTATATTACTGTCATCATTATGAATTAGGCACATTAACGGCATTAAAAATGCATACAACGGATTTAATTGGTATTTCAAATATATCTTTGAAGGTTTAACTGAAAAAATGAATACACGTTAAAAAGAATTACTAGATGGTTACAATGACTAGCTGCTTTGAAACATTGTTTTAGTAGTCATATTTAAGATAGAGAGAGGTTTCGGGTGGAGGTTGCCTTTATTTTTAGAAATTTTAGAAATAAAATTAATCAAGATTTGTGAGCAACATTAGATTTCTATATTTTTTTATTTGCTCTAGACATGCTTTCTTCTATGTAAACATACCATAAATGTGAAACAAAGGTTTTAACCCGAAATCTGAGAGAAGTACCTTAACTGAATGAATCACTCACTCTTCCTTATAATGACAATTTATGATGATGGGCTAATATTACAGTGTAAGTAAATGTTATACTAACAGGTTCTCATATGAACAGATTAGACTTCGACCTTAGACATTTTTATCGTACTTATTCATTCCTTTAAAAGAATGGTGGCTTTTACATTTTTTAGAAATGATTCCAAATGGCTTGTTGAGATTACATCTTCCATGTGAATTTCAGTTGGAATTAAGTTACAGCAAAGACTCACATTATTTAATAGGTATGGTTCAGACAGTCCTGCAGAAAGAGAACAAGCTGGTCCTAATAAATAGAAGAAGCTAATATTTATATCAGCAGTGACCAATTGGAGCTTGTGAGCTGCATGTGAGTCTTTTACAGTGAAAGTGCAGCTCGCCGAGCCCTCTTTGCCCCCCCATTCTCCACCTATCAGACTAGGATGAGGAGCTCTGAGCTTCTGCCCTGTAGCACGGTGGTGTGGTTAGAGAATTCTGCCCAGTGGGGAAGGGAGATCTCAGGAGGTCAGTAATTTTGGCCACCCCATTATGTGTGTGTGTGTATGTATGTGTGTATATATATACAGTATATATGTGTGTGTGTGTGTGTGTGTGTGCGTGTGTATATAAAGAAGCTTTAAGAAAATCTTATGGCTAATGTACTTGAGAATGCATGTGTACATAAAATGTAATATCCAAAGAAAATAAATTACTTATGGTTTATGTTATTACATATAGACTACACAGATGTATATAAACCATCCTCGTGTCTGGATCACTTCATGACCTTAATTCCAAGCAGCAACTCAGATCGGTTGTAAAATCATGTTCTTTATGTTCTTTGGAGGACAAGGGGAACCAGTGCTTTCTGTGCTAAACCTTACAAATGAACAATATTCTGTGACGTTTGGTAAGTGCTGACAAACTCACCACAGTTAACAAAGCTCCATTAGGGTATCAGTTTCTTTGGGTTGAATCTAAATTTAATACAAAGCAAAGCTTATGACCTCAAGTGTTTAAACTTTCTGCTTCATTTTAAGTCTAGGCTTTCACTCTAGGTAACTTTTGTGATGTGAAACATGGCACAGTCTTGAGTGATGACATAAAAGGAAGAAATATTTCTGGAATTTACGTAACAAATTGTATTTAAAACCAACAAGTAAAAATAATGGTGGAGGAAACCTTCTAAAGAAAGATTGGCTATTTTTAATACACATATCTAGCACGGTCTCTTTACTAAACATGATTAAAAGGTTAGTAACTGTAAACATACAGTGTCATGTAGTATCATACCATACATCATCTATAGCAGTGTTTCTCAACCTTTTAGGTAGCAAGTACCCCCTAACTTCTGAAAATTTTAATAAGTACCCCAACACTCAATTTTCCACAGGATTTTATATTCACAGACTAATGGGAGCCATATGTCGGAAGAAGGGCTGAGTATATAAGGCAGTGATACGACACATGTCAGATCTAGTGTGGCTAGAGCAGTGGTTCTTAACCTTTCCAAACTACTGTACCCCTGAAGCCTGAGTCCCACCCCCACGGGGCTGAGGCATGTAACTTAGTTTCATGGCGCCCCTGTGGCTCCAGGCAATTACCTTTCTTGCCACCCCCAATACCAGCTCTGCACTTGCGACCCCTCTAAAACTCCAGGTTAAGAAACACTGGGCTAGAGTTACCACTTTTACACCAGGGGTGCACAACTCAAGTATGTACCTTGGCTAGAGGTGATGTTGGCCAAAGGTAGGAGGCTTTGAGTGGCATGTCAATGCTGGGGGATATAAAGTGCTGCGCAATGTGCGGTGCGCCAAATATTTTGCCATAGATTTGAGAGGAGGGAAGGGGTAAGAGAGAGACAGGGAAGGAGGGCGAGAGAGAGAGAGAGAGGGAAGGAGGGTGTGTGTGTGAGAGAGAGAGAGATAGGGAAGGAGGGCAAGAGGGAAGATTGTGATTGCTCTTTTTATAAAAAGGGTATGTCTGCAGGAGTACTGTAGTGGCAATGGGTGAAGGGAGTGTTTGGACCTGTAGTTCAGAGATAAAAAGACACAAGGATGTAATCAGACACATGCAGCAACATGCTGAGACACACACACATGCAGGCAGACATGGAGGCACACACACACATACGTAAATAGGCATACAATAATTCAGAATGTAAGATTTATTCTTTTTTATTGAATTTTACAACAGTTTTTTAAACAAAATAACACGTGAATCATAAAAATTACAGAACAGTAAAAACAATATAACTCAAACATTTATATTAATAAAACTCTCCAAACATAGGTATCTTTGTTACTGAAATTGATGCTCCCCCTCCACAAATGTGGGACTGGACTGGACTGGACTTTTTGCTAGTTTTAACAAAATAACATAAAAATGAGTTCTTGTAAGAGCTGGATTTAATGAGAAACTTGAGCCTATTTGGATGACATAAGCATTCCAAATCTCGTTTTTAAACTACTTATTGCTACTATCAGATCATTTTTCGGGCACAGACGATTTCTTATTTTACATTTTAGCCCAGTCAAGTGTGAGAAACTGGTCTCACACAAATATGTTGAGGCAAACAGGAGAAGCTCTGTGAGAGCCGTGTTTTTCAGCTGTAGGTATTCCCGTTTCATTTTCTGCCAAAATGTAGGGATGTCACCCAGTTCCATGCTCTGCATCCTCTGCAACGTACTGTCCGTGCAAAGCTCAAAAAGTTTTTCTTCATGCTTTCTGGAATCCCTGCTTGTTCAATAGTGCTGTCATTAAATGGATTCAAAATCCACAGATTCTGTGGATCTTCATGCTCTTCAACATTATTTCCCTAATGTTCAAAGTTTGACTCCAAATTTACCAAGTGTTCTTTAATATTTTCTTTTACACCTTCATTCAGAGTGATTTCGTTTTATTCACAGAATTCTGAGAGCTGTGAAAATGAAACAAAATTTCCACATAAAGCTTGATTCTTCCAAACCTCAACTTTTTTCTAAAAGCTCTTACTTTGTCATGCAAGATAAATATAATTGTGTTGTATCCCTGAAGCTGAAGGTTCAAGTTATTGATTTTATCAAAAATGTCACAAAGATAGGCTAATTTGCAAATCCATACTTCATCTTCAAAATGCTGTAAGAATTCAGATTTCATATCTCTGAGAAAGACAGTAACTTTATATCTCAACTCGAACAGGCGATTCAACAAGCTTCCACATGACAACCACCGAACTTCAGTGTGAAGAAGTACATGATATATTCAGATCCCATGTCATGGCCCAGCGATTGGAAAAGACGTGAATTCAGAGCCCACACTTTTATGAAGTTTACTGTTTTCACAGCAGTTCCTAGCACGCTGTTTAAATCTTCATTCAGTTGCTTTGCAGCTAATGCCTGTCTATGGATAATACAATGGTTCCACTTGATTGAAGGATTTATAGTTTTTAAGCGAGCAACAAGACTACTTTGTCGACCTACCATTGCTGCTGCGCCGTCTGTGCATACAGACACACACCACTCACATGATAATCCATTTTTTACAATGTGCTCATTTAAGATCTTAAAAATGTCCTCTCCTGTTGATCTTGTGTCCAATTCTTTGCAGCCATATATTTGTTCCTGTATTCCTTCCTCGTCTTCATTATCAATGTATCTGACAAACATCATCAGTTGTGCATAGTTGGATACATCTGTAGATTCATCACTCTGTAAAGCGAACTGTTTTTTCTGGATGATTTTTTTTCTGAAATTTGTTTAATTATGTCTTCTGCCATGTCATCAATTCTTGTTGTCATGGTGTCATTTGAATGTGGGATGGTTTTAATTGTATCTACTTCTGTTTTGCCAAACATGATTTCAGCAATTCTGATGCAGCAAGAATGACAAGGTTCTCTGCAATGGTATGTGGTTTCTTCATTTTTGCCACCCTGTGTGCAATTTCAAACAAAGCTTGTAGAGCTCGTTTAGGGCTCACAGAGTACAATTTCATAGCAGCACTTGATTTTGTCAATCTTTCACATTTTCATGTGAAAAAATCTACCGATTTGTCCTTCAGATCGGGATGTTTCGTTTGAAGGTGCCTTTTCAAAAGGGAAGGCTTCATACAGTGATTAGACAATGTCTCACTGCAGATCACCAAAGTGGTAATGGAGGTATACCTCTGTTTGTTGTGAACCCAAAAGCCAGATATCTGGGATCATAGCTACGTGCTTTATGAACCCGTGAAGATTTTGTACTTTCACTACTGATGCTTTTTTTTTTTTTTTTTCAAAACATGATCCTCTGAATCCAAAACTTGTTTCACATTTGTATGGGAACTACTTTCTTCTAAGTCTTTCTTTTTACAAGAAAACGATCCATTTTAACACATTCACAATCGGTAAAATTAAAACAGTAACACAAGCCCAGTTACATTCAAACACTAAATGTTGAAACTACAGCAAACTGGCATGTGCTTAAACTCTCAGAAACAGTCTTTTTCCCCTTTACTCCTGGACGACTGTATTTCTCATAAAGCAGGAGAGTTCTGAGTTCTGCAATGCTGTGTGGCAAAACCCCCTGCTCTCTCTCCCCTCCTTCCTCCTCCCCATACTAGGAGCAAAGGTCAACGCCAGCCAATCACTATGGCCTGATGGCAGGGTCACGAGGTGTTCTCCTCACGTAGGTGTGTACTTTTGAGGTCTGAGCAGGCACTAGCAGCCCAGACTGGATAGCAGCGCTCCCCATGGCTGTCCCTAGGGGGGTGCAGGCCTGGGGCAAATCACACTGTGTGGGCCCTTCTTAACATTTTTAAACTGGTAAAATCTGGGGCTGTCATAGTTGTCAATTTCACTGCTCAGCTAGAGCAGTGGAATTGACACGTTTTCTGGACACTGGGCTTTGAGCCAGGGAGGAGGGCTGCCACCTGGGCAAGTTGCAGGCGGCTGCTGCCTGACTGCCACCCACTCCGAGGCACAGAGGAGGCTTCTGCGCTGGCTGGGACCCAGGGATGTGGGCAGGCAGCTGCTGCCAGTCTTCAAGCCGGGGCACTGGAGGCTGTTCCTCGGCTCTGAGCCGGACACGGGTGGCTGCCACCTGCCTCCCCCAGAAGCTAGTGACTGCCGCCTGCCTCCCAACTGGGAGCTGTGAACTGGTGGGATGCGGGGGGCTGCTACCCGCCTCCCCCAGAAGCTGGGGGCTGCTGCCCAAATCCCAGCTGGGAGCTGTGACCTGGTGGGAAGTGGGCGGCTGCTGCGCGCCTTCCCGAAAAGGCGGCGGCTATCGCCTGTTTTGCAGCTGGGACCGGGCAGGAAGCAGGCATCTGCAGCCTGGCTTCCCCGGGCTGTAGCAGCTGCTGCCCGCCTCCCACCTGGGAGCTCTGACAGGGCAGGAAGCGGGCAGCTGCAGCCCAGTTCCCAGGACTGTGGTGCCTGCCGCCTGCCTCCCAGCTGGGAGCTGTGACTGGACGGGAAGCGGGGGGGGGCTGCCGCCCGCCTTTCCCAGAAGCTGGGGGCTGGGTGGGAAGTGGATTACTGCTGCCAGGCTTCCCCAGAAGTTGGCAGCTGCTGCCCGCCTCCCCTTCTCTCTGTTTTTACTGAGTACCCCCTGCCTGTGTCTCGCGTACCACAGGTTGACAAACTATGATCTGTAGTCTTATGCTTTTATGATTGTGTTGAACTCATATGTTTATATGGAATTTTAACAGGTAAATCCTTTAAAAACCCTTTATCAAGAGGTGTGGAGATTGGTAATCCAGAGCCTTTCATTCTTAGATCACTTGTTCAAATATATGGTAGTCTAGGTTAAGCTGAGAACTTGTTGCATTTTTTTACCCAAATATTGTTTTGACAGGAAGTGGCTTTTTGACCAAAACAAAAATTGTTCAGTGTCCATATGGGATCTCCCCTCCTTGGACCTGTCTATCTTATGGAACTCATATAATTGCTAGGAAGAAAGCAAAATAGGCAGAACAATATATATATATATGGACTATACATTTTTAATATTACTAACTAACATTTTTAATATTCATAGTTGTGTGGTCTTTCATCAAGATATTATTTTAAACAGAACCAGAGAATATTGGGTTTTTAATTCTGATTCATTCTACCAATACAGTATTCATTTTTCCTGTGGACCAGTTCAGTTTTCTAGCCCAAGATCTTTGCATTTAACCTACTTATTTGGTTTTTTTACAGTTCAAATACAAATTCAACCAGTGACATCTTTACTGATTCAGCATAATGGGAAGAGAATTTTCCCATCATCACAGATCATAAATCATAAAGCATATTCTCTTTTGATAGATTTCAGATGTCATATCCATACTGTATCACTCACAAAATAATTTTCTAACCAGAGGTTGAACTTCTGTGACAAAGTGCCCATTCATTTACAGATGATATTTCCTGGCTATCACCAAGGATATCTGAAATATTTTATGTTTTCTTGAAAAAGCTTTTCTTTACCCCCCGTTCCTGCAGTCTGCCCCACCATGCACCAAATAGGGGAGATGTACATCCTGTTTCTAGTGGTTAAGATGATTTCATATGGGGTTTATCAAATATTTTATTTAGTTACTAACTATTCACAACTAACGGTTGTGTTCTTTGTCTACAAAATAAATATTTTAAATGTAATTAAATTTAAATAAATTTAAATATAAACTATTTTTATCACATCAGAAATGGTGTCTGAAATTTCTTAGCCCGCTCCCTCTTTTAAACGTACATAGGCTCTTTGAATAACATGAACAGTTCTTGGAATTCCAGTTGATCTCCAGAATGGGTGTAGCCAGTTGATGGAACTATAACTAGTTCTAACATAGGCAATACTAACAACAAAATAAACAACAGAAAACTTAAAAAATCCCAAAAAACTGGAAGTTGTAACAGCCTTTGGGCAATTGTAATTTATGTGCGAAGAGGTGCCAGGTGTTAAAGCCTGTTTCCTCTGGTTCTTAATAAAAAGGGGGGAAAAACCCTATACTTTATCATGACAGTCACCTACTGTCAACTGGAACAACATGTCTTCTGAGACACAGCGATTTGAGAAACACTTCAGGATGTGATAGAATTTTATAGATTGCGCAACTAACAAAAAATGTGTTCAAGTCTATTCAAAGTTGTTATACCTTTGTAGGTTAGTTTTGTTTCTCATGTTGTTATTTTAATTTCATTCTATTCTAAACCTGCTTGAATATAAATAATAAGAAATAACCAAATTAAGTTTAGCATATTTTTCTTTTTCTTTGATTTTATGTAATTTTTAATGTATCTTTGATTTTGCTGTAATGGGTGATTTGCGAAAGGTGGCTGCAATTCCTCTCAGTTGTTAAATAAATACAAAAGACAACATGTAAAATTAAATTAAATTGTTAAATTGTTACAGATAACAAAACATAACTATTACATCGTACTGAAGTTACCCCTGAATCTCACAGGAGCCAGGACCAGTTTGAGTTCATCCAGAACTCCTAAGAAGCCACTTGATTAGGGCACTCCCCTGTGTAATGATGCATCCACACATCATGCTTATGATTAATGAAAATTGTATGTATCTTTAACAAACTAAATAAAGAACAAAACTTTGGAGACAGGGCCATGCTCAGAGGAGAAGGGCAGCAGAGACGGTGTACAAGGAATGAATTGCAGTGGGAATGGTCAACAGGAAGTAAGAGACCTCATGGAATGGCATGAAGTCAGTAGCTGCCAGCAGGAAGGGCAGAGGACGCGAAGAGAGTCTCCTGACTGCTTTGCATGTGTGCTTGTATTTTCGTTGGCTATGGTCCAATACTTGCATATGCACCTTCCCTGAAGTACAGAGAAAATTCCTGCCAGAATCAGGAGCAATCCGTATGGGATGGGGTTAAGTTAGACCACAACCACCAGTGTATATATGCTTTAAAAAGGACAAACTATTTTCTCATGCCACTATATAATTGCCCTGCCAGTGCGCTCATGGAAAGCCATCAGTAGGCCCTATCAGTGAAAGCCAAAATGAAGGAAAAGCACTTCCACCACTTTTTTATTTTCTGTTACATTTTTTTCTCTTTTCTAGTACCAGACAGAATTTGATTCACTAGAAATGGAACATTTTTTTCCTTCAATGCATAACATATGTACTGTCGTTACATTAGCGCTCCTGGAATTTTTGTAAAGTAAAAATAGAATTCATTAATATCTTATAATTTACATTATTTCAGATCCCTTAGATATTTTAGTTTTAAAAGTGCATTTTTTTACTTAGAGAAAATGATTGATAAATAAAATCTGACTCATTCCACCATTTTTTTATCACACTGTTTCTAACACAATGGATATACAGATTTATTTATGGCATTAGGGTTTTTTTAAAACTTTCATATATGTCCAGTTTCAGATTTATTTAACTCAGAATAACTGATAAGAACTACAGCTGGGTGAGAAATAGATTTCCCATCCCACAAAAATGTTTCCTGTTCCACCTAAGGATAAAACTGAAAACATTTGACAAAAAATGAGAGAAACCTCTACATAGAATAGTCAAGCACTTGGTAGTTCGGACACTTACCTGGGATGTGGGAGACCCAGGTTCAAGTTCCTCCTCTGCCTGATAATGCTGACCAGAGACTTGAACCTGGTCTCCCAGGTGAGGGGCCTAACCATAAGGCTATTGGCTATTCTGGGGTAGGCTTTCTCTATTTCTCATTTTGACCGGAAATGCCATCCTGGATCTACAAAAACTTTTTACTATTTTTGACAAAAAATAGTATGATAATAGGAATGGCCACTCAACTTTAACTAAAGCAACCTTGCCATAGATGTTAAAAAATATACAAATGTAATCCATTAAGGTCCTTATTTAATCATTCAGAAGTGATGAAATTCCATCCTTAGAGACTTTTAGGCTTTGCAATAAATACCATCGGAGGTATGTTGTAATAGAGCTTTATAGGCAACTATACAGAGACTTTTAGAGATGTGAATGAAAACAAATATCTATGTGCTGTATGCGGAACCACATCCAGTGATTTGACATCCAGCATTCTAATATGCTAATATGTGGAAAAGCATCCTATGAGGATTTCATCTAACTTGGCAGTGTTTTGAAATTCTGAGTTATTAAAACAGGAATACTTGAAAAAAGACTGTCTTATCATACTCATTTCATTCAACTTCAATTATATTTCTTTGTTCACTATCTATGCTTCACTCTCCTCTTCAAACGATTTGAGAATTATGTAATAGTTGCAAGCACGTACACGAGAGCTGGTGGTCCAAGACACAATTCAGAGGTGAGTAGTTAATCTGGAGGGAGTCCAGTGTGGTTTAATTTAAATTTCCTTCTATAGCCTCAACATGTATATTATACCAGCTTACGCTTCCTCTGGCCTCTATTTGACTTACAGCCAGTTACTAACATGTAAATTACAGCCTTTCACACACAACCTCTGAATTTTGTCTACTGAGTGTAACAGAGTGCAAAAATGTCTTAAGTAGAGTAAATTGGTTTAACCTACTTGTTAAGGCATAAGAATGCAATGTAGGAGGAAAAATTAACAGGAAGGTTTATGTTAAAATGAGAAATTGGGGTTACTTTAATTTGCACCTCCTTCCAACTCTTTGTTTGCAAGTAATACTAATTTAAATTCCATTAGATAGTGGTAAGTAGGTTGAAGGGAGATGATTACATCACCTTAGTGATGTTAAAAATCACTCCCTGCTTTTGGCCCATGCTGACAGTGCCCCTCCCCAACACCCAGTACCCCTGCAGATGTTGGGCCAAATTTATCCATAGTGTAAGTTAACTGAAGTAAATTAGTTATTGAAGTAAGCTAGTGTAACTCAAATGAAATAAAATTAATTACACGATTGATTTCAATTTACAGTAATGCTTGTTCTCGAGACACCTTTGGCATATAAAAAAAACTACATATTTAAGATAACTCATCATAAAAGCCTTTCTTTTCAAATCATGGCCTACCCTTACAATTACAATTCCTCGCCATTTTCAAATGCCTGGGAGAAAATATATGCGCATTTGGCCCATTGTGCCTGAGTTACAGTGCCTCCAGGAGTACCTCCCTATAATCCTCTCTTAAGAGTTGAATTTAAGCATCTCTATGGTTTTGAACTAAACAACCACAAGATAAATTACTCAGTCGTAAACTGGTGCTAGAGCTCAGAAGCTGTGTTTCTTTATGTATATACAGAGTCAGGGTAGGCCTGGGTGTCTAGAGACAGTCATTTCACAGGAGGCTCAGGTTTAAACACAAAAACCCTCTATGGAATTTCAGGCTTACTTCAAAGATTTTGGCTAAACTGAAATAACACAAAGTTTGGCAAAAGTTCATGGCAAAATACCTTCCATGCAGTTTTACAGTCAGTAAACTCAAAGACTACAAACACTGCGACTCTGATGTTTCCTCAGAACACCCTGCCTTTAGTTCTGATCAACCCAGACCATTTTTAAGGAGATGATCTTAACTAGGCTCAGCTGCAGTCCTCCCTGGGCTGACTCTGAAATTGAGTTGGCAGTTAACACCCTAAAAACTCAGGTTGTTGTCAGGCTTGGCAGGGCCTTATTCTAGGGACAGCAATGGGGAACAACACGGTAAGGTTTCAGGGTCCCATGCAGAATGTGAGTGTTTCTCGTCATACTCAATATAAGAATATATTGTACTAGTCCTATTGGAAGTTGTTTCTTCTGTTTCTTTTACAAACTAATCATTATTGAACTCAAATAATTTTTTTTTCTTTTAAAAGACCCATCTTACTGTGAGACCACAGCAAACCACCTAGTTTGTGTGTGGCACTATCTATTTCATAGTACATGTGCATGGGTTTGTTTATTCTTAGTTAAACAGAAAATCATTCGCCTTTCTTTAATTTAATTTAACTTTACCAGCGGCAGGAAGATTAGAAAAATAAATAAATGGAAAGAAGGATCACTGCCAAAGGAGGTCAATTTTTTAGGCTTACTAGTTTTGATCTGTGCCCCTTTTAAAAATGTGCTATAATTCTGTGGAGAGGTTCTAGTCTATTAGGTTAATAGAATAAATGTTTGTTTAAGGAATATTTAAAGAAAAACTTGTTACTGACTCAATGTGATAAATTCTCAGCATTTGATTGATTTAAATACTTCATCTAGATTTCCATCCTGTGAAGGCTTTGTGAAGAATGCAAGACCCAAAATCTAAGGTTCAGTCCTCTTTTTCTTGGGCTTTTGCATTGTGAATCTCGGACAGAACGTTTATTGAGACTAGCTCTTATGTAGGTCTTTAAAAGGAAGATTTCAGATTGACTTGTTTGTGTAAATACAGGACTGTGAAGATTTTACAAAGTGTATTTAGTGAGCAGTAACATCAGAGTTTAAACTGGGGGATTAAGTGATAGTATGTGTCCGTTTTTCCTCCTTTTTCAATTTTTTTTCCTATTTTCATTTGGCAGGAGAGAAAAATAGGAGTAATGTTACAGCCATCTCTTCTCATGTGCGATGAGACTTCTCTCCAGAGGTTGGGAGAACTGTTAGTGCAGGGTTTTGCAATGTGACAGAACTGGACTAATTAAATCCACTACCCCAGATCCTAAAATAGGGATCTGCTTGAGAAGGTAGGGGATTAATTTAGCTGTGAGAGCCATCAAAGAACGATCTCTAGGAAGTGGCTGGAATTGAAAGGAGAATCATGGGTTTCCCTGTCTCCAGAACTTGGCTGAAGCAAGCCGCACTTTAGGCTGAGTGAGGGAAGCCCGGTTGTATTTGTGTTTGGCCCTTAAAAGGAAAGGACATTTCTTTGTTTACCTTCTGTTTCACAACAAAGAACACCACAAAGGTGTTTAAATTTCACCTACATTTAAAAAAAATATTTTAACTGTGTCTTCCCTCACCATTCAGAGCACTAATGTATAACTAGGCATGCAGCTACACTGGATACTCATATGCATTGGGGAGTCCAATGACCTTGTACCTTAAACCATGTCAGCAATTTAGATACTAAATATAACTTCAGCTCATTGAAAGTGATATATACACATTTTTCTGTAACAATTCAGTAACAATTGGGTATTGAGTCCTTAGGTGTATAACTTTTTTCTTCAGTGCTGCACTGTCCCATATGACTGGGGCTGTGTAGGGGTCCTAATGTTAGAAGCATGCTATCCCTCTTTTTCAAACTCTCCTTAAACCACACTTCTGTGAAGACTATCTGTCCCCAGAAAAGTGCTACTTTATTTACAAGAAAGCAAAAATGTCAGTGCACCACTGTGTGCTACACACACCACCTGATGTTTGATGTGTCATTTTTTGTCTTTTAATTGTAAGCCCAAAGGGACACAGATTGTCTTCTCTGGTTTGTCCAGCACTGAGCCCACTGTCAACTCCCAATGAATATTAACTAATTATAGTAATTAAGTATAGTATAGCCATATATGATGTCATCCGCAGAGTATCCGCTCATAACATTATCATTGTGCTATGTGATACCAACACCATGCTGGGAGCTGATGTTAGAACAGCTTAGCTGGAAAGCATTGAGCATTGTGGTGGATGTGACCCTGAACAATAACAATGAGTGACTGTTCAAGCTACATGCTGCAACCACACTTCATGTTTCTGACACCAATTTTCTGTTGGTGGAGAAGCTGTGTACATCATTGTCAAGTGGTCAGTGGTGCTGAAGCTGGCAATATTGACCAGAGGTTGCTCATGGTCATGATGAAATTGAAGTTGAAGGCAACTCAAACCAAGTCATCCATTACTCGTTTAGACTTACAGAAACTGACTTACTGCTGCTGTCAAAATGGAATATCAGGCTGAATTCTGAAAATGATTTGACACTCTAGCCCTTGCAGATGAAAGACTTGAACACGAACAAATCAACACTTTCTATTATGGATGCCACCAAGACAGTGATAAGGAAAAGGATCCCCAGCCCTAAACATCAGTGGATCAGTCAACAGAACCTGGATGCCGTAGAAAAATTATGTGTGGCTCACTTAAATAGGAACAACCAAGAATACCGACACTTTCAATGCTTTGTATAACACAGCTTTTATGTGGGACTGTGAGACATTTGGGGCAAATAATTCTCAATTGATAGAAGCTGCACTGGCCAGAAATGACTGTGATGTTGTCTATAAAGAAAAGTATGCCTTAAAAACCAGTCCACGGAACAAATCTTCTCTTGTCAAAGATGGACGTATGAATGTTCTGAGCACCAAGGCAGAATGTGTGAGTAGATAAACAGAATACTCCCCCCACCCCAATTTTGCAGATTCACAGTTCCTGGTGGACGTGAAGAGTCCAGTGACTGCCTCTTGGAGATGTTATTGTCAAAAACATTCAAAGCACAGCCAGTAATCTCAAGAATGGGCATGCTGCTGGCATCTCTGGTATAGCTCCTCAGCTGAACAAACATGACAAGGATTCTGTCTTAGAATGGTTGACTAATAATATCAACAGAGAATGGATTCATATGTGGACCCACATATCAACTCTAGACTAAGATCATAGAACCATAGAATCATAGTATATTAGAGTTGGAAAGGACCTCAGGAGGTCATCTAGTCCAACCCCCTGCTCAAAGCAGGACCAACCCCAACTAAATCATCCCAGCCAGGGCTTTGTCAAGCCGCAGCTTAAAAACCTCTAAAGATGGAGATTCCACCACCTCTCTAGGTAACTCATTCCAGTGCTTCACCACCCTCCTAATGAAAAACTTTTTCCTAATGTCCAACCTAGATCTCCCCCATTGCAATTTGAGACCGTTGCTCCTTGTTCTGTCATCTGCCACCACTGAGAACAGCCTAGCTCCATCCTCCCTGGAACCCCCTTTCAGGTAGTTAAAGGCTGCTATCAAATCCCCCCTCATTCCTCTCTTCTGCAGACTAAACAAGCCTACTTCCCTCAGCCTCTCCTCATAAGTCTTGTGCTCCAGCCCCCTAATCATTTTTGTTGCCCTCCACTGGACTCTCTCCAACTTCTTCACGTCCTTTTTGTAGTGGGGGGCCCAAAACTGGACACAATACTCCAAATGCAGCCTCACCAATGCTGAATAGAGGGGAATAATCACTTCCCGTGATCTGCTGGCAATGCTCCTCCTAATGCAGCCCAGTATGCTATTAGCCTTTTTGGCAACCAGGGCACACTGCTGACTCATATCCAGCTTCTTATCCACTGTAACCCCCAGGTCCTTTTCTGCAGAACTGCTGCCTAGCTCGTCGGTCCCCAGTCTGTAGCTGTGCATGGGATTCTTCTGTCCTAAGTGCAGGACTCTGCACTTGTCCTTGTTGAACCGCATCAGATTTCTTTTGGCCCAATCCTCCAGTTTGTTTAGGTCCTTCTTTATCCTAACCCCACCTTCCAGGGTATCTACCACTCCCCCCAGCTTAGTGTCATCTGCAAACTTGCTGAGAGTGCAATCTACCCCATCCTCCAGATCGTTAATGAAGATTTTGAACAAAACCGGCCCCAGGATCGACCCCTGGGGCACTCCACTTGTGACCGGCTGCCAGCTAGACATGGAGCCATTGATCACTACTCGTTGAGCCCTATGCTCTAGCCTGTTCTCTATCCATTTTATAGTCCATTCATCCAACCCATAATTCTTTAACTTGCTGATAAGAATACTGTGAGAGACCATATCAAAAGCTTTGCTAAAGTCAAGGTACACCATGTCCACCACTTTCCCCACGTCCACAGAGCCAGTCACTTCTTCATAGAAAGCAATCAGGTTGGTCAGGCATGACTTTCCCTTGGTGAATCCATGTTGACTGTTCCTGATCACCTTCCTCTCTTCCAAGTGCCTTAAAATGGATTCCTTGAGGATCTGCTCCATGATTTTTCCAGGGATTGAGGTGAGGCTGACCAGTCTGTAGTTCCCTGGAACTCCTCTTTCCTCCCTTTCTTGAAGATGGGCACTATATTTGCTTTTTTCCAGTCATCAGGGACCTCCCCCTGTTGCCACGAGCTTTCAAAGATAATAGCCAATGGCTCTGAAATCACATCAGCCAACTCCTTCAGCACCCTCGGGTGCATTGCATATGGCTCCATGGATTATGTGTGTCCAATCTTTCTAAATTGTCTTGGGCCTGTTCCTTCAGCAGTGTGGGATGTTCACCTCCTTCCCATTCTGTGCCGCCCGGTGCGGCAGTCAGGGAGCTGACCTTGTCTGTGAAGACAGAGGCAAAAAAGGCATTGAATACCTCAGCTTTCTCCACATCCTCTGTCACTAGGTTGTCTCCCCCATTCTGTAAGGGGCCCACACTTTCCCTAATCGTCCTCTTGTTGGTAACATACCTGTAGAAACCCTTCTTGTTCCCCTTCACGTCCCTTGTTAGCTGCAACTCTAATTGTGTTTTGGCCTTCCTGATTTCATTCCTGAATGTTCGAGCAGTATTTTTATACTCCTCCCTAGTCATCTGACCAAGCTTCCACTTCTTGTAAGCTTCTTTTTTGTGTTTAAGTTCACCAAAGACTTCTTTGTTAAGCCAAGCTGGATGTCTACCATATTTGCTATTCTTTCTGCACATCGGGATGGTTTGTTCCTGTGCCCTCAATAAGGTTTCTTTAAAATACAGCCAGCACTCTTGGATTCCTTTCCCTCTCATATTAGCCTCCCAGGGGATCCTGCCCATCAGCTCCCTGAGGGAGTCAAAGTCCGCTTTTCTGAAGTCCATGGTCCGTATCCTGCTGTTCTCCTTTCTTCCTTTTGTCAGGATCCTGAACTTGACCATCTCATGGTCACTGCTGCCTAGGTTGCCACCCACTTCTACTTCCCTACCAAATCTTCCCTATTTGTGAGCAGCAGGTCAAGAGAAGCACGACCCTAATTGGTTGCTCCAGCACTTGCACCAGGAATTTGTCTACAGCACTATCCAAAAACTTCCTGGATTGTTTGTGCTCTGCTGTATTGCTCTTCCAGCAGATGTCAGGGTGATGAAGTCCCCCATGAGAATCAGGTCCTGTGAACTGGAAACTTTCCCTAATTGACTAAAGAAAGCCTCATCTACTCATCCTCCAGGTGTGGTGGTCTATAACAGACACCCACCATGACATCACCCTTATCTCCAGATTCATATTGGAACTCCTCCACCCTTTCGCCCCTGCCTATCCTTCCTGAACAGTTTATACCCATCCATGGCAGTGCTCCAGTTGTGTGAGTTACTCCACCAAGTCTCAGTTCTTTCAATCATGTCATAGTTTCTTGACTGTGCCAATTCCTCCTGCTTGTTTCCCAGGCTTCTTGCATTTGTGTATAGGCACTTGAGATAACTAGCCAATTGCCCTACTTTCTCAGTATGAATCAGGAGGCTTCCCCTGTTGCACTCTCCTCCTTCTGCTTCCTTGTGGTGTCCCACTTCCCCACTTACCTTCGGGCTTAGGTCTCTGTCCCCCATCGAACTTAGTTTAAAGCCCTCCTCACTAGGTTAGCCAGCCTGTCTGCGAAGATCCTCTTCCCTCTTTTCGTTAGGTGAATCCTGTCTCTTCCTAGTAATCCTTCTTCCTGGAACAACATCCCATGATCAAAGAATTCAAAGCCCTCTCTCCAACACCACCTGCGTAACCACGCATCTACTTCCACAATGCAATGGTCCCTACCTGGGCCTTTTCCTTCAACAGAGAGGATGGATGACAACACCACTTGTGCTTCAAACTCCTTTATCCTTATTCCCAGAGCCACATAGTCCGCAGTGATCCGCTCAAGATCGTTCTTGGCAGTGTCATTGGTGCCCACGTGGAGAAGTAGGAAGTGGTAGCGGTCTGAGGACTTGATGAGTCTTGGCAGTCTCTCCATCACATCCTGAATCCTAGCTCCAGGCAAGTAGCACACTTCTCTAGTTTCCCCGTCCGAATGGCAGATGGATGACTCCGTCCCCCTTAGGAGGGAGTCCCCGACCACCATCACCCTTCTCTTCCTCTTGGGAGTGGTGGTCGTGGAACCCCCATCCCTAGGACAATGCATCCCTTGCCTTCTGATCCACAGGATCTCCTTCTGATCCATTCCCTCAGATGAGTCTTCCAAATCGTTCTCCGCCATAGTATCTGTGCAGAGAGCCTGAAAACGATTCCTTACCTCTATCTGCATGTTGGGTATATAGGTTCTCTTTCTTCGGGAGGTCACATGCTGCCAATTTTCTTCCCCGTTCTTCAGTTTCCCCTGATGTATATCTATCAAGCAGCAGTGGCTTCTGTCTTTTTGTATGGCTCTGAAATCTAGGCCACCACAGAGAGACAAATGCATCAGCTGGACACTTTAGACATGAAACAGCAATGACATAATGAAGGCATATGGTGGTTTCATCACATTATGAATGAGGATGTCAGGTATCAGACCAACCAGCCTCCAATGTCTTCCCAAGTAACTCAACGCTGGCTCAGGTGGCTTCTCATCTGCTCTGTATGCCAGAGACCATACCAGCTCACCAGCTGATCTAACAAAAGCTGTATGGATAAGACCTCATGGACAACCTCTTACATGCTGGAGGGATATCATGGCTTCTGATCTTGTCCACCTCAGAGGCCTTAATATAGAGCAGGCAGCAACATTAGCAAGACACCAGGCTTCCTGGAAATGGGTGATCTGAAGTATGCACACTACGCTTCACAAGCAGGAGAATTAATAAATGAACAATGAATTAATTATAGTATTGCATACCCACACATTTGGAAAGCGTGGGTCTGATCCTGCTCCTATTGAAGTCCATGGGAGTTTTTTCACTGAGGATTGGGCACTTCGTTAGCTAACTGAATCCCATCTTTTTATATGCTAGTAATTTTTAATATGCTGAAAGTTTTAATGGGTCTTTTTCAACCAAGATGATCCATTAAGTAGAGTAGTACTTACTGTTATGTTAAATTGCTATACGGTATCTGTTACATATTAAAATATTATTTCAAAAGACAAGTAGTTAATAAGTTAAGATGATTTTAAAAATAATGAAATAAAAAATAAAACTATCCACTATGGAAAATTATAATTAGAATGGAAAATTCCATTATTTCACTCACTTAAAAGTTAGCCTTTCTGAGTGAAAGGAGCGCAGAGAATATCCAAAACAAGAATAGGAAACTTGTTTTGCACTACTAAGTAATCTGAATATATAATAATAATAATATATAAAATGTACTGTGATCCTCAGACCTGGTGTGTTAAGGTTTTGCCTGGAGTGAATTTTTACAGATAATTTATAAGCTCTTGCAAATAGGAGTTTACAGTGGAAACACTGACTCTACCTTAATTGTACCAATGTAAATGGCACTGCTGTAATGAGGATCTGGCTACATTCCATCTTTTGACCACACCACCAACTTTTGTATATCATAAAAGTGGTGTTTCTCCTCCTCCACAGTTGATTTCCACATGTAAATCCTAAATCCCTCCCTCCTTCTGACATGCAGGTGTGTAAAAGTCATAATTTCATCTATGTGAGAGAAAGTCTTGCATTTAAAAGAGGTGCCAAAAACAAGCTGCAAAGTTATAACTGAGTGCTGGGCAATTTCAACTGTTACACTTTTAAAAGTGTATGTGGTCACTCAGTCACTTTCTAAAGAGTTGTTAATCGGAGGAAGAGTGTCTGATTAAATATAAAAACTAAAGTAAGAGAAGAAATTCAGAAAAAAAAATTTTTTAGTATAAAGCAGGGGTATTCAGCATGCTGCCCAGATGTAGTGCAGAGTTCCATGATAATGTCTGTGGCCTCCCTCTTCTTTAATATGGAACTGCAACACACAGAGACTCTTGACATGTAATGTTATAATGTGTTCCAAACAGTCTTCCACTCAGATAAGTGTGGAATATTGTGTGCTGATGAGTTCTATAATAAAATAATACTTCAAACTTGGATAGCAGTTTTCATAGGAAGATCTCAAAGCCCTTTACAAAAGTTAACGTGGACATGGGCTGCACCTACAGGTTACAGATGAGTGGCTGCAATCTGTGGCGCTGTATGCAAATTAATTTTGGCACTGAGTTCTTGGCAAAGTCAGCATAAAGCAGACTATCTTTTATCAAAACAGTTCAAATAATTAGATTCCTGTACAGCAAATAGGAGCATTTTTAGGAAAACAGGTCCTTTGATAATTTAGCAGGTACAAAAATGCAATCAGACTTTTTTCAAGGATTCCTTCTTTTCTTATTTGATGTGTCTTTGGAAAAATCCGTTTGTGATCAGTGGAGTGTGTGTATGAGGAAAAATGAAGGGTCTTTGGTATTAGGATGAAAATCAGTCAGTCTGCTTCTCCCTCAAACAACTTTGCAAAATCTGTAAAGCCATCACCTTGTCCTATTCTATTCTATTCTATTCTATTCTACTCAAGTCCTTAACCATGCTCATCATTCTAGTATCTGAGCACCTTCCAGTAGTGCATTAAGTGCATTACTCTTCATAGTGCTTTCCTCTGCCTACCAGCGTCACATCTATCTTGTTCAGGTTCAGCTTCAGCTAGGGTGACCAGCCAGCAAATGTGAAAAATCAAGGCATTGGGGGGTAATAGGTGCCTATATAAGATAAAGTCCTGAATATCAGGACTGTCCCTATAAAATCAGGACATCTGGTCACCCTAGTTTCAGCCACCTATTTTTCACCCATTAACTGATCTCATCCAAGCACTGGGCCATCTTGGTGGTAATAGCATGGTGGTATGTGATGAAAGAAATCGTTAAATTCCTTCTTAAATTCATTCTCCATGATTACTAAAAGCACTGCAATCTGACAATGACTAAGCAGGTGACAAGCTTAGACAACCAATTACTATGAAAAACAGGCTCATTTTACATTTATGTTATTCTTATTCCCCCTCACCCTGCCTTTTGTCTATTTCTTCTATCTGTTGCATTTGTCATTATCCTGGACTCTGAGTATTTATGGGCAGGGAATGTCTTCTTTACTTACTTGTGCAGCACAATGGGACCTGGTTTTTTATTTGGAGAATCTAAGTGCTATTGTAATAGAAATAAATAATAATAAATACAGCATAGGACGTGTTTTCATATAGAGATATTCCTATTCTAGGTTTCTCAAATCACTTTACAAATCAGGAGTTGTGTGCATATCCAGAGAACAAAAATAGTAACTTTCCATAAATTAGGAATATTCACAAGATCAGTGTGGGACAAAATATATTTGCCCTAGAATTTGGGAATATCCTGATATAGTTTGTACAGTTAACAACATTAGTAGAGCTTGTTGGAAATTTTCTGAGAAAACAGAGTTTTGTAGACAAAGCTGGTTCATCAATGTCTTGCAAAAATGAACTGGGTTCAGTGAAATTTTCACAAACAAGAAATCTCGCACTACAACCAGCTTTAAAAGTTATATGAAAACACTTTGACCCATTAGGTCTTATTTTATTGAGAAAGGGATTGTTCGTTACTATACCAAGATAATTTCCTGCTGTTATCAAAAATTTTCATTAAATATTAAACATACATTTTGACTTCTTATCAGAGACAGAAGGGACTTTGCTTTAATGTCTCATCTGAAAGACAGATTATCATTGTCTGCTGTACACCATTTTTACTGTTTGTGTGCTGTGAGCTTAACATTTGGGGTTCACTAGCTGTGAGGGGTTTTTTGGGGGGTTTTGAGAGGAGTTTCTTTTTTAGTTTAGTAAAAGGAACTACTGATCATTTTTTATATAAGGTTTAAAATAACAAAAAGAATCGGTCATTACAAAAGGCAAAACGGACTTTGTGTTAAGCGTCAGAAGAAGCTGTGACCAAATGCAGTGAAAACTTGTTTTCTCTGATTTTAAAACTATAGTGGAATACAATAATCACAACTATCATTACTTATACAGACTGTGGTAAATATAATCCCTTTTGACCAGGTTAGTTGCAAAATTAAGAATCTGGAGACAGCAAAATACTACTGAGGATGAAAAGCAGAACATAGTCAATTGATAACTACTAACGTTTTTTGTTTATGAGTACGGATCTTTCTCTCTACACCCTACATAACTGTACTACGCTGGTAACACACAATTTACACATGGGGCTTGTCAATGTGAGCTGTGTCATTTTTGTCCCCTTTAGTGTGATCTACTACAAACTAAATGATGGCAGCAGCTATGGAAAATGCTCCCAAAATTTGGGAGTGAGAAGGGTTATTTATTTTAATTAAAAAACAAGTACAAACATTAAAATCAATGAGAAGCAAATACAAAGAGAAAGCAAGAAAGGGATGAATAAATGCACATAATTTATATTTATATTTATGTATTTATTTATATATGTATTATATTGAGTTACAATATATTTTGTGTATTGAGAGATAATTAAAAAGCATAAATATTATTTATACTGATCAGCATTCTTATCAACTTCTATTCTGGGCATGTGGCATGGTACTATATTCATGAAGTTTGATCCTCTTCTGTAAAGTACTTCAGTCTGGTGTTCTTGTTTACTGTCCTAGCAATAGTAGTTCAAAGTTGGTGGTATTTCTGATGTCCTCAAAGGAGATAAGAATTAAAAGATTCATTGATTTGGAATGTTATAGCAGTGCTGGTCTCAGCATATTAGACAGACTGGGTGGGTGAGGTAATATCTTTTATTGGACTGACTTCTACTGGTGAATGAGACAAGCTTTTGCGCATACACAGAGCTCTTCAGATCTGGGAACAAGCTTGTCTCTCTCACCAACAGAAGTTTGTCCAATAAAAGATGTTATCTCGCCCACCTTGTACATTTGATTTGGAAGGAGTTTATTCCACTCACACCCAACATTTGGAACACATTCCTCATTTATGTTTTTGTACCTATATGGGACATGGTTAACATTTACTAGATTAACAATACACAAGTATTGGAGCCAAAAGGGGCTATTTTTCAAATGCTGGCAGTTAAATTGAACCTATATGGAAGCAGAGAAATTACAATCAAGGGTGAATGTTGGTTATATGACATATGGACCTTTATTAGAGGCTTACATAACTCAGGCTGAAGTTTGTCACTCAAAGCTCTCACATCTTTACCTTTAAAATACTTTTCTTTTTGCTTTACTGCCATAATTTGAAACCATATGTAATATTTGACCAATGCATGCTGGTAACAAATGGGCCATTTTGAATTGGCTTTTGTGTATTTTTATTATACAACAGGGCTTTACAGTGTATTGTGAGTATTATTGCTATAACTGGCAGTCTGTCTCCATCAGACTGTTTTTATGAATTTTCATTTCTAGTGTTTCATCGTGTCACTCATACATATTGCTCCCCATTATTTCTAAATTTAGAGTTGTTTTAAATCCTTCAGGCTTGTTTGTTCTTGTCTGTTTTATACTAACTGTTTAAAATACAGTAGCTGTTGCTTATTGATAAATAATTCTGTGTGTTCAATTGATATCTTACGTTTAAAATGGCTACCAAAAGCTGCATTTAGTCTCAGTCAATTGTCATAATAGAACAGATTGTGATTGTGAGTTTTATGGGTTTCTTTTATATTTAATCCTAGCTAAATTAAGTAAATAGTTAAAATTAATTGTGAAGCAAAGAAATAATGACAATTCTTGGTGGGACCAAACCAAAGACTAGAAATTCCTAGAAAGATACACTTATCAAGTCATCATCCTCTGTTTTTTGGCAGTTATCTTGTAGTATCTCTTTAATATCTCCTACCTGAAGTAGCATCTATATCCTTCATTTGCATATGAATAAAATTGTCAAACAGACCTTCTTCATCTCAAATTTCCATGACATCTGCATTTGTCAGATATCAGTTATGAAAAAGTCAGCAAAGTCCCGTGCAGAAAGGGTAGTGAGGTTAGAAAGAGGGAATGGTTTGTGGAGGGAGTCAAAGGCATCAAATAGGCAGCTGAAATTGTGGATGGGGGAGGTAATCAAGGTGGACAAGTAGAGTTGCTTAGCTAGGCAAATGGTAGAATTGAGGAGAAGAAAACAAATTTATGGTGGAGGAAATCAGCATGTTCACAGGACTTCTGCCAGAGACAGTCCACTGCATGAAAGCAAGAATGAAGGAAGTGAATGTTGGGGATGAGCCAAAGTTGAAAGTTGGCAGGGGGATCCTGCAATGGGAGAGAAGGGCAAAGGAGTTAAGGGTGAAGGAGAGTGTAGAATGGATAGAATCAACAACAATATCAGTGTAAGAAAAGGGAGAGAGAGCCAGGAAGGAGAGAACTGAGATAGAAGAGAAGTCATCAACACTGATGTCTTTGAAGCCACAAAAGGACAGAGTGGCAGGACAAAGGGGAAAGGATTGATGGGCAGGTGGTGGTCAGGGAGGGGAAACTCAGTGGTGGAGAGATCAGAGAGAGAGAGCAGAGGTCTGTAAAGACAAGATCAAGTGAATGAATGTTTTGGTGAGTAAGATAGTAGCTCAAATGAGGAGAAGTGAACATGGAGTAAGACAACTTATGGAGTTGGATGGGTCATTAATGTGGAAGTTGAAGGTACCAAGGAGATTGTGAGAGATGGTCATCAAATGGATTTTAACAAAATCCAGTGGCTAAACCTAGAAAAATTCATACTAGAAATAAGTTGAATATTTTTAATACAGGTAATTAACAATTGGAATAACTAACCTAGGGACGTGGTGTATTCTCCTTCACTTGCAGTCTTTATATCAAGAGGGTCCCTTTCTGAAAGATACGCTCTAACTAAATCAGAAGTTATGAGCTTGAAGCAGGAACCACTTAGGAAAATTCTATGGCCTGTGTGTTATACAGGAGATCAGAGTACATCAATGTTTCTCTTCGGGTGAGTCCTGACTCCCAGGTAGGGTGACCACATGTTCCGATTTTATAGGGATAGTCCTGATATTTGGAGCTTTTTCTTATATAGGCACCTATTATCCCCCACCCCTGTCCTGATTTTTCACACTTGCTATCTGGTCACCCTACTCCCAGGGGAATCATGCAAAGCAATTCGGGGTTTATGAGGTACTGAAAATTTTGTTACAATCTAAAGCAAGGAAAATCTGCTCCCCCATTCCCTTCACATCCTTGCCTTTCAAGGTCATGTATTCTTTGCCAACCTATCAAAACACACAATCAAATAAATTATATAATCTTATCATTGGTACAGTTTTACTCTTACTTTTATAGTAAATGTAATGGGATTGTGACATATTTTAATTTAAAATAAGGGGTCACCATCTTGAAAAGTTTAGCAGCACTGGATTAGATTGTCACAATAGTCCTTTCTGGCATTAAAATCTGAGAGTCTGTTAGAGGAAGAGAGAGACATGGGAGACAGAGAGAAGGAAGATGGAGAGGATAGCAACACAGAGGGAGAAGAGTCTGATGCAGTGTGTTCAAAAGAGGGGAAGAAATGGAAAAAAGGAGGGAGAGATTGTAAGTGGCAGGAATAGAAGAGCACACCCTTACTTTTACTGATCCAGGATGGGGAGTGAGAGAGAAAGAGAGGGTGACTGCAGAGGCAATGCCAGCTAGAGTGATACAGGTCTCTGGGAGGAGCAGGAGTTGGCATGAGTGATTAAAATTGTAGACTTTCTGCCATAAAATTAATTACGTTGTGAGGTGGTTTTCTTGAAGAGTTCCCTGGACAATAATTTCTTTGCCCAAAATGAAAATTAACCACATGCATTCTTAATCAATAGGAAATCAGAGGGTGTAATAAGATAAATCACACTATAATACTGCTTCTGGTCTCAGCTAGTGCCAAAGATGTAGGGTAATTATCAGTCTTTCCACTTTCCACGTTGGCGACCACAGGGGTCTGAACCACTTATTCTGTCAGATAATGTGCTTAGCTAGCTCTCAATGAAGTTGCATATCATGGTTCACTACCCTTGATTTCTTTCAGAACAGAAAGTGGCTGGCTTAGTGACTAGTACTAGTGTATCTGTGCAGATCAGCAGATAATTTAGTCTGATCTTGTTTGATTTTATGGGTCTCCTAAAAACTTTGTTTCCACATACCTAGCAGCTTAACAGATAGACATATGATTTCAAGCTGCTAAACATCAAGGACTATTTTAGAAGGGGCAAGAATGCATGTTGAGGGAAAGAAGTGTGGAATTAATGCCTATGAAGAATTTCACTCTGGCTTATACTTGATTGCCTTTCATTTTCAGACATGAATACATTTCATATTATGCATCTCTGCATGTGTTTATATTGTACAAGAAAATCAACGAAAAATGAGATAACTAAATTCTTCAATAAATAAAGTGCTTTCATATGTATATGGTTCTGTAAAATCCAATAAGAGATAAAAGGAAAGTTCTTTACAACTGTAAGGAGGGCTAAACAATAGAGACATTCTTTAAAAGTAACCCCGTCTAGAAATAAAGGCGCACCTTTCAAACCCCCAAATCAATACAGTAGCTTAATGGATTAATATATCCTGGATTTAACTTCAGTTTGAGTCTTTATGTTGCTAACTAAGTTAAATTGTTAAATGGACAGGTAAGTTACCAGTTCAAAATGTCATCTATTTTTTTTTTTTACTTATGAAACAAAATACAAAGGACTTGTCATTTGTTGATTTCGTAATTTCACTTCAATCATAGAATTAAACAAAATGTTTCTGTACTTTAATTTTATTGGAAAAAAATTACTTTCTGTTGTAGAAGTGGATTGGCTGAAGATAAAAGAAATGCAATAAGCTAATAAATCTATCTTCCATATAGCATCATTCTTGGGAGCCAGCCATTTTGAATTTTATATGAGGCATTAATTTAATGAGGCTGTGTTTTAATAAGGTTCTGTAAGAAGGAAAATACAGTAGCTTTAAATTAGCAAGAATGTCATTCCTGAGAGCCTGACAAAGATGTTTGCATCCTTATAAATGAGCTTTGGGTTAAAGTTTAAGGCATCTTGATAGCTGAGCTCAGCATAGAGTCAGTTTGTACGTAATAAGCATTTTCTTTGTCAGCAGTTAGTGCTGGATAATTTTTATGCCAAATAAGTGTGATTGTAACTCAAGAATTCCCCTGGTAATAGATTTTGGGGTTTGGTTTTTTTGTTTGACTTTTGGGGAGAGGGGTTCCCTGTCACAATAAGCACTACCATTTAGTA
Organism: Emydura macquarii macquarii; assembly: GCF_026122565.2. Classification (NCBI taxonomy): domain Eukaryota; kingdom Metazoa; phylum Chordata; order Testudines; family Chelidae; genus Emydura; species Emydura macquarii. Next base: position 10,693,981 of record NW_027131105.1, on the reverse strand, counting down.
AACTAAAGAATGGTGGGCGGCTATTGACTCCAATGGTTGTTACAGACACCATCTATTGGAGGAGGAGCTGCATTGTGTAAATATGCCCACTGCTCACTTCTGCAGAGTTAGTATACAAATAAAAGCAATGGTGGGGTGTTACTTAGAAGAAGCCAAAATGCACTGACAGCACTGTACCCAGCACTAACTAGTGTTATCAGTTTCTTACTTTTATGTGCTTAAAAAGTCAGTACATTATATAGGATATTATAGTGGGCACCCCTAAAAAGTTTCCTTTTAATTTTTACAGTTAGATAAGGTGTTACTCCTATGAGCAGGTATTTCCCATCATTAGAATGGGGAATGCTGTTACTTAATGCCAATACCTTACCTAGCAGAAAAAAAAATTCAAAGGAAATGCTTTCCGTGCCCTCCAAGTACATGGATTGCAATATTAAACAGAGAGTGGCCCAGATAAAAATAAATAAAATAGAATTGTAAAACTTGAAAGTGATATCACTATGGTGAATAATTAGACTCCGCCAATGATATTCAAGGTTGTAATATCATACCTATGAAAACTAGAATTCATCCAATTAGGGCTAAGGGTCTGATCCAATACCCACTGAAGTCAGTTGAAAATCTGCTGTTAAGTTTAATGGGCACTAGCTTAAGTCCTAAAAGCTAAATTTACTTTCACTGTCATACTACTAGGGGGTTGCTCAGACCCATTATCTTTTCTTATTTATAAGCTTGTGTATGGTTCTCATTTAAGTGGTATTTGAGTGTCTCAAAAAATTAATGGAATTTATCTTCACTATACCCCTTCAAGGGAGGAAAGTTTTATTCTCATTTTGGGGAACTGAGGTAACAAGAGACAAAGTGACCTATGCAGATCATGTGGGAAGTCTCTGGCAGATCAGGGGATAGGATGCAGACCTTGGGAGTTTCAATCTGGTGCCTTTAACCATGAGACCATCTAGAGACAGCTGTTTAACTGAGATTGTAATGTGAGCGTTTTAAGGGATAGAATAGCAAGTAAGCAAACAGTTTTCAAGTATTGTGCTGGGATGCCAACATTTGGTGGTGGGGCAGGAAACTGGGATAATCTGAAAGTTTATGAGGATCCAGCGGCAGGATTTGCCATGGAGTTTGTGAGAGAGGGAAACTAGAAGGGAGCTCTGAATTCAAGAGCCCCCCAAAATTTATATGAACAAATTTCAAATTTGCTATTTCTATTGTCTGATTGATCACCTGACTGTCATGTTATTGTTTCTTCTCAGTGAGTGGACACTTGAAACATTTCAAATGATAGAATAATAAAGAATGATTTATAAATGGTGAATAATGAATAGTGCAGTGCCAGTCTGATTTTTCAGACCAATATTAATTTATGCTAATTTGCCAATATTTTCATATATGACTATTAACCATGTGAATAAACACAAACAGCCGTTAACAGTGACATGAATTATCTCTGGTTTAAAGCAGAAAAATAATTGTGAATCAGTTTATGTATTATTTGGCCAACTCTAGATGTCTTACATTTTCTCTCTGATAAAAATGAAGTTTGAAAGTGTATTATATATATTTCAACTTTTTATGGAATATTTTCACTGCACCAGTTTTGTTGTTGGGATGTTATTTTTCATTTCTCAGCTAAAATGATTGGAATTTGTAGACTTGGATTATCAGAAAGTCAATTAGATGTTTTGACATTGGACTGTTACACTTTTTATAATATTGTTGTCTCACATTTTTTCTAAGTAGAAGATTTTCAGCTGTCAAAGCTAATATGCATGAACAAAGATTATCTTCATTTTTGTACTTTATAAGAATGGGAATTTGAACTTCCCTTACTGATTTTAACATTAAAGGGGAAACAACTGAAGATACTTGAGAATATGACTATAAAGTGTGTGTGTGTCTGTGTCTGTGTGTGCATTTTATATATGAACAGCCATACTGGGTCAGACCTATGGTCTATGTAGCTCAGTATCCTGTCTTTTGACAGTGGCCAGTGCCAGATGCTTCAGAGGAAATGGAATAGAACAGGGCAATTTTGAGTGATTCATCCCCTTTCATACAGTACCAACTCTGGCAGTTGGAGATTTAGAACGGAGCATGGGGTTGCATCCCTGACCATCTTGGCTAACAGCCATTGATGGACACATGCTCCATGAACTTATCTAATTATTATGTGTATTATAGTCAGGAGCAGTAGAACTGTTTATTATTAAGATAGTATGACAATTTTCATTATAAGACTCTGTTTTCAGTTGCTTATATCTTTTCCAAATTTAAACTACTTGGGCTGAAGTTTTTTTTGGCCAGGTGTCTGTCTGTCTAGCTGATTTACTCTGGAAAATTTCAGCCAAAACAGTGTAGCCATTTCCAAGAACAAGCCCAAGGAAAAAATACATTGTCTTGTCAAATGTAAAAGATTCTGGAGACCTTTTCTTTAAAAAATCTCTAGCACCCCCATGCTTTGGAGCAGGAGTTTAAAATTTGGCAACAGGATGGTCTTTGTATCAGAGATATTCCTTTTGGCATTCCTGTGAAAATCTGCCCAAATTTGGACAAATTATAAACCTATGAAAAATCACAGCTCACACATGCTCAGTAGAGACTTCTTTGATTTTATCAGCTACATTCCCTACAAAGTCCTTCCATCCTGAGCATGGTCCAGCCCAGGGCTGAGCAGGACTTTCTCTGCAATTACAGCTCTGGATTGCTGCAGGCCATGCCAGGAACTGAGATCAGGAACACTATCTCTCCTGTGCTCTCAATGACATCCTTGCTGGACCTAGACAGAAAGAAGGTGGCTAATCTGAATGCAGAGAGGACAAGAGCCAGACCTGCAGAGGAGGAGTAGATGGGGACAGGGAGCCTGGTGGAAGGGAGACTGAAAATGGCATCCCAGCATACTTAAGGTACAGACTGTCACTTCTGTGCCAGACATTGGACCCATCCCTACTGCATTATTGGGACCAGAGACTGGAGCAGTTAAGTCCATTGCAGCGGGTCCAGGGCAATGGACAGATGGTATCAGCCACAACCCTGTCATCTCTTGACAATAACCTGGCACTGGATCAGTCATCTTATTCCCCCAAGGCTTCAACTTGTTCAAAGAGCTTGGGAGGCAGGTAACGGCAGCCTTTGGGGAGACCTACTGAAGTGGTATGGGACTCACCATACAAACTCCTCCATATCCTAACTCATCAATACCAGAACACAGCAATCCTGATCAACAAGAGCTGTTGGAGCTTGTAAAAGTCTTTGGCAAACAATGGCATCATTGGCATAGACATAAAAATGGGCAGATAGAGACAGTACCAGCTCTTGGCTATGGGATTCAAACAGTTTTATTTGCATCCAGCACCAGGGTCTTTGGTGGTTATGGTGGCCAATGAGAAAACCCAGCATGGGCACCAGAAATTGACTTCTAAAGACAAGAAGATGAAGCACCTTAATTGTCTGGGCTGGAAATCCTACTCTATTTTGAACTTCCAGATGAGAATCTCGAACTACCAGGCAGTTTTGGCAAAATACAACCATGTCAACTGGTGTGCTTTAACCATGATTTATTGACAAGCTGCCACAAGAATGCAGGGATGATTTCCAGACTATCTTTGCAGAAGGATGTTTGGTGGCCAGAACCATGCTATAGGTGGCCTTGGATGCAGTAGACACAGGCTCCAGAGTCAGGGTGACATCAATCACGATGTGTCACTCCTCCTGGCTGGTCTTGGCAGGCACACCTAAGAAATGGCAAACAATTGTTGGAGACAAGCCATTTGAGGGCTGCTTGCTCTTCCAGGAGAGGACCTTTTTGTAACCGTGGAGTGCAACAAGTCTCACCACTTCTGTTTGTGGGGGAAGGTCACAGTCTGGGTTCTCTGTCAGAAGCATTTCTCCTTCTGTGGATAGATGAACTATTCTGTGTGTTCCCTCCCATTCCCCTGCTTTGGTGCTACAGAAAATCAGGCAGGACAAAGCCAGAATAATACTCATTGCCCCAGCATTGCCATGGCAAACATGGTTCAGGGATTGCTATGACCTCTCTTTAGCACCGCTAATCACTCTGTCCTTGATCCCTAACCTTCTAGTTCAGAGCAGGGGCTCAGCCTTGCACCTGAGCCTGAACTTCCTCCACTTGGCAGCGTGGATGTTCGCTGGCTGACACCAATGGATAGGGTCAGTTCATGAGACATCTGGCAGATTCTTGCTAGTAGCAGAAAAGACTCAACTAGATCCACTTGCCTCTCTAAATGGACAAGGTACATAAGCTGGGCACAACAGCACGGCATATCCATCAGGCATTCAGATATATAGTAAATCCTGGAGTACCTATTGAACCTGAGGCATTTCAGCTTCTCACTGAGCTCATTGAGGGTCCATCGATGGCCATTTCAATGATTCACTGACTGATTGATCAATCCCAAGTCTTTTACCACCTTATGGCAAAGAGGTTTCTGAATGGTATATTGAATCTGTTCCTGCCTGTCAGGGATCTGGCCCTAGTGTGGGACCTCAGCCTGGTCCTCTCAAAACTGATGGCTGCTCCCTTCGAACCTATGGCTACATGTTCACTGTCCTATCTCTTCATGAAAGAGGCCTTTATCTTGGCAGTTACATCTATCAGAAGAGTTGGGGAGTTTATAGACTCTGATGGCAGAGCCACCATATATAGTCATCCACAAGCACAAAATCTCCATGAGATTGCATGGATTTCTTCTTAAGGTGCTGTCAAAATTCCACATCAATTAAGTCATCCACCTACTTGTGTTCTTTCCCAAGCCTCAATCTGGGAGAGTGGAGTAAAGGCCTCAAATTTTGGATGTGCACAGAGCCATGTAGTGCTACCTGGACAGGACAAAACCATTTCCAGGGTTTCCATGGAGAGAATCAATGGACAGGCTACATCTACACAGAGGACACTGAACTGGATTGCCCAGTGCATCAGGACATGCTACCAATTAGAAGGCTGGCAGCCACCTAACAGAATATGATCCCACTCCACCAGGACATAGTCCACCTCCGTGGCCTCCCTGGCAAACCTGCCAATCCAAGACATTTTCATAGTAGCAACCTGATCGCCTGTACACACATTCACGAAGCACTATGAATTGGTGGAAGTGGCCAGGGATGATGCAAGATTTGGAAGATCCATGTTACAATCCATATTTACAGAGATTCCTCATAGCTGGTCCCAAAGAGGGAGTCATCAGCTGTGGAGTATGTATACAGACAAGAAGAAGAAGTAGTGCTAGTAGTAGTGGTAACTGAGATGTGTAGTCCATATACATATTCCATGACCTACTCCCCATCTCCACTACTTCAGTGTGCTGATGTCATGGGCTCTTGTGGTGGCGAAGGAAATGGGTATGTCAAGGTGACTGAGTCCTTTATGCTCTCCCAAAGTGCATGAGAAGAGGGAAGGGCTGGATATTTTTAAAAGGTTTTTAAGGTGCGGCTTGACAAAGCCCTGGCTGGGATAGTTTAATTGGGGTTGGTCCTGCTTTGAGCAGGGGATTGGACTAGATGACCTCCTGAGGTCCTTCCAAACCTAATCTTATATGATTCTATGATCTGCATTAACCAACTGGCATATGTATACAGACTACGCATCTGAAAGAACATCAGTTACTGTTCAGGTAAGTAATCTCTTTTTCCTTGATGTTAGTCAACTCACTAAAACCAAACTTTTAACAGCGGCCACTAATTGTGTGTGCCACATTTTCTGGGTGCCTGACTTGAGACCCTGGAGCTTGATTTGTAGAAGTGCTAAGCACTCGCCACTCCACCTGAAGTTAATGGGATATATTGAAGTACTATATGAATATATGAAGTACTATATAATGCTAAGTTCCTTGAAAGATTAGTCCTCAGCATTTCAAATTGAGCATCCCAAATTGGTAAATACTTTTGACCTTAATTTCTCCATGCTTCAGTTCCCCATCTTTAAAATGGGGATAATACCAATCCTGATCTCACAGGTGTTTTGTGAAAATAAATGTGTTAATATTTGTGTAGCATTCAGATACTATAGTGATGAGCACCATAGGAAAACCCATGATGAAATTAATTATTTTGTCTTGGAGCCGCATTGGAATAGTGAATAGTAAATAAGGCATTGAGCCACAACTGAACAACCTTAAAAAATATTGAATAGAACTTCATCCATTTTGTGCACTAAGTGAGGCATGGGTGTTGTGCAAAATAATATGTATTCATGTAATTGAAGACAGTATCATACATACACACAAGGGGGCTAAATTAAGGTTACACAGGCAACCTTAATTTGGGCATTTTTAACTTTGGAGTGCTTGATTTTTGCAACCTAAATAATGTTAATTTAACATACTTTTTTTATATGTAATAATATATGCATGTTCAGGAGACTTTGTAGGATACTGGTACAAATTACCATTGTATACTCTTAAGGAAAAGAATTGTCTGTGTTCTACTGACAGTTGGCCTTTAATCATAGTGAAATATGTTAAATGTGGGTGACAGGAAGAGGGATCAGTTTCCCAATACCTTTGTAATCAGCAAGGTATGTGCTCGTTGATTGGTATGTGAGGTCGAATGTATGATGACAGATTTGGTGAAAAGATAAAATCTATAATTTCAATTTCCTTGTTATATCTTAAACAAATAGTTTTATACCAGCCTTTCTTCTGTCATTTCACTTATAACTATAATTAGAATTTTTTATCAGTTCATTCTTTTGATAAGACACAACTTCCTTAAGTGAACTTTATCTATACACTTAAAGGTCAAGCAACTTATAGGGGTTCTTTTTTTGGGGGGGTGAAGGGGGTGTTACTATAAGATCTACATTTGTAATCATTGACTTCTAGCTACGATAAGGTCATTGAAGCAAAAAGGCAATCAAAGAAAATAGCATGAATTGGTTTAAGAGACAGCTAGACATTTTTATGAAGAGAGAGAGCATCGAAGGATACAGTGACAAAGCAGGGATGTGGGGTTCAAATAAACTTAAAGGGGACAGGCTTGTTGGTACAAATGGCCTTTTCCTGTCCAGCAGTTTCTTATGCCCTTATAAGATAAAACAGTTTAAAAGGGTAATAAAGCACTGTCAAAATATTTGACATGTCCTGTAGCTAGTTATTTTGAGCCAATAAAAGTATCTAAATTGACCTAAATGACAACAGTTCAGGTATAAATATATAGAATTTACGACCTGAGAAAGCAAAATACCATGCATCAGTGCTGTTTACAAAGTGATAGTTGTCAGATTCCATCTAAGGGTTTTACTTGACAGGATCTCGTTAGCAAATTTGTGCTTTATAATGTATGCAAAATTCAATGAATTTTAAGAATTAAATTTCATGATTCTGGTTAGAAAGTGGAGATGGAGTTCCAGAATAACCAAAAACAACCCCATTGCAAATTCCCAACTCATATAGTTTTCAAACAGCTTTCACATTATTTGCATTGTAAAAATTTAAGCTTCCAGAATCAATAAGTAGAATACACAGGTGCATGCAAGGAATAAAACATTTTAAATAGCAGATTGTATAGCTAGATGATTAGGAAGTGTGAACATTTATTCCACAAACTGGCACTAATATGTTCGATGTCAGTCTAGGAAAAGTGAAATCTTTTGCAAACAGAATGTTTTGGAAATATTTCCTCAATAACTCTGGAAAATATGTGACAATTTATAAATCTCTCTGTGTGATTATCTCCTATATGCAGTGTAAATAAAAGCCTTGTCCTAAAAGCCATATGAAGACAATGGGCGTCTTGACTGAGCGAGGTGATCAGGATAGAGCCCAATATGAAAATCAAAGTTATATTTCAAGGGCTAGATATAACTCTCATTAAAGTCATAGGGTTTAAGACTGGAAGGAACCAGTAGGTCATCTAGTCTGATCTCCTAGCCAGCAGCACCACCCAGCCACCCACACACTAAGCCAAGGAATGGAAATGACACCACAGAAGACTAGACTATTGTGTGCCATAGGCAATGAATAAGAGGGACCGAGATGCACCAGTACTCGAGGACCCTGCAAAGGCAGGGAAATGATTAAATGAGATATACCCAGATAATAAGTCAATGGAAGTTGGATTGGCCTTAAACTTAATTTTCTGCTTGAAATTACTACTAACACTGATTTTGGACCACTGTTAGGGAGACAAGAGTGTACCCTTAGTCTAAATCCTGATGTAAATCTAGTCAAATCACAAGTTGTTGGGAGCTGGGACATTCTTTGTCATTCTGTATTTCTTTGTGAAGCATCATGGACAGCTACAGTCATGGGCAGCGGGTGAAGCTTCCCCTTAGTGAGGCTAGCTCCTCATCGCACACTCCACCCCCGCTCCATCCCAGGCCTGCATCTGCTCAACTCTGGGCCTCGCTCCCTCCCCCCCTCCCCCCTTTTTCTGCTCACTGCATGCGTCCCTCCTGTCCTTCCCCTCTCGTCCCCCCTTGGCCTCCTTGCCACGTGCATCTCCCCACTTCCCCGCTCTGCCCCCCTCCACTCCTCCGCACCTCTCCTTCCCCTGATGCCCTCACCGCCCTTCCCCTGACCCACGTTTATTTATTATGTGCCATACAGGTTCCTGGGTGGCTGAGGAGGTGGTAGCTGCTACTCAGCATCCCTGGTTCATCAGTAATCTCCCTGGAGAGTCCAAGACACCCGGGAAGCTGAGTAGCAGATATTGCCTCCTCAGCCGACCAGGAACCTGCAGGGCACATAATAAATCAGCAAAAAGTTGCAGCGGAAGCCCACTCCTAGCAGGGAGGGGAAGAGGCGGGGCCACCACAGCCCAGGCATCTGGCAGCAGGTCTGTGCTGTCTGTGTTATATCTGCCACCCATGGTTACAGTGCTGCAGGAGCAATAAATAACTTATTATATGTTACTGCCATCTTTAAACACTGTCAAATTAGAAATACAATAAATAGAAAAATCAGTGATGCTGAGTTCAGGTTCCTCAGAAAGAATTAACCAAACGAGTAATCACCTAATATGATTTATTTTAAACATGAAGATCCATTTGAATAAAGTAACCTTCAAGTGGAAGAATGAAAAATAATCTAATGCCGTCTAACAAAGCTTCAAAGTCAGATTGTCATTTTTTTCTGGCAGTGAAGCGCCCACATTATCTTTTTAATGTTAAAATCTGTTCAAGTCAGTGAAATATCTTTAATGAACTTGAGGGCAAGTGTTCAAAGAAACCTGGGGAAAGGCTAATGTCTTTGAACTATGTAGAAGAAGTTTATCCTAGATTAACTTGATCTTTTAGTTTACCCTGTCTTGTAATCTAGTAACAAAGATCTAAGCATCAAGAGTACCCCTATATTGCAGTGAAAGGCCAGGCTAAATCTAATATATTGTAATATAGAAGTTCATCATTTCCTTTAGATATGGTCATTTAAAAATAGGAGGGCTAGCACAGAAACTTATTTTGCATTGTGACCATATATGTCTCACTCCTTCCATATGACCAGTCAGGGAATCATTAAGTATTATATTTTCTTTAGATTTGTTACTACTTTGTAATTTGAAAACAAAACTTCATTTTTGTTTTCATTTTATCTTACTTTTCACTATACTTCCATCCAGTTCAACCTTTCATCACCCAAATGTGGAACAATGTGTCTTCAAATGTGGAAGAAATAATAAAATCTGGAACAAATTATGAAATTATGGAGCAGGGAAATGCAGAAATGTATCGAAATAAGCACATGAACAGATAGGCTCTGATGCACATGAAGTCTGTTATGAAGGACACATTATTTTTAGTTTGAACTTCTGCTTTTAAATTTCACTGTAATCTGATATAGCATTTGTTTTGTTTAGTACTTGAAGAACTTTTGGTGTTAACAGTATTCTTTTCTACAGAAATTCCTTTGAATTTTAGAATTTGTACTCTTTCCAGGTTACAATAAGAAAAACATGGAAGAGATTCTAATAGAAAAACAACACTCAGTTTTGCAGCTGGCAATCACAATGCCTATAGTGCCACTTTTATTTTATTAAGTGGAACAGGTCAATTTAATAGAAGAGCTGGATATATTCCTTCCCTGGTGAAAATAAAATAAAGAACTAGTAGAATTTGAGTGATCCATCATCTCTCCATTTTTTAATCATTTTGTGTAACATCATTTAAGATCCATGTGATTTGGTATATTCATATAGGAAAAGAAGAAATGTTGCTACTTAAATGGGAATGGAGGATATGCTTTATTTTAAAAAGCACTAGAATATGGTCTTTTTTGCAGATATACAATATTTCATGTGTCACTTTGATTTTGCTCTGCTCTGTCTGAATGTATAATTAACATGTACAATGACAATTAAGGTAAAAGATACTATAGTACATAGTAAAAATCAGGTAAAAAATGTTAATTTATAGAAAAACTGAACTTTTAAACAGAGAGCTGTAGCAATAGAGAAAAATGGTGTAAAATGTGGGTCAATGAATGAAAATGATTGTAAAACATTTACTTTCACATAAATCTTCATTCAACATTCATAATAAAGGATACTATATTTTCTTAAATTGTAGTTTGCACAAATTCTGGTCATTTGGGATGAAATCCTGGCTTCATTAATGTCAATGGAAATTTTGACATTGATTTGAATGGACCCAAGATTTCTCCCTGGGTTTTTTAGGCAATAGTTTTTTATGCTACCTTTTTCTTCCATTTCCTACAAATTTATAATCTATATAAAGCAAAAGGAAAACTGGAATTTTTCTGAAAAGTTAGGTTAGTGACCACTCCTGTATAACTGAAGTCAAATACCATACAAAAAGTTAGTTGAGCTAATGGGCTGGTTCCAGCACAGCATACGTTTTGAATCTGGGGTTTCTTAGTTATTGAGGGTGTAGGATTCTGAATGCTTTTATCCTTTTATTGGTGAATGCACTAAAGTGCATGCAGACAGAGAATGTTAAAGTGGCAGTCAGATAAACTTGTTAAAGCAGTGGGAGTTTTTCCTTTCTTTCTACCTGACTTTATCATCACAGTGGAGTTAAAAGGCAATTAACCCTTCAGCTCTTTTCTGGCCAGTTTATTGGCATTTTACACACAACTGTTGAATAGACAGAGCCATATTAAAAATTCCAGCAAAGCTAGCCTGGGGATAACAGACTCTAAATTTCAGGTTAATTTAAGTTTCCTTAAGAGGAACTGTTGCCAAAAAGCTCAAGTAAAATAATTTAAATACAGTACCTGTGCTCCATTTTCCAGTTGATGGAAAATTGTAGTAGTCTTGCTACATGCTGTGTTACATTTCCAGGGAAATATTTTTATAAAGAGTGTTTGATGAAAAGTTTATTCCTTTAGTAATAACAGGGTACCCACTGTGTTACTTAAGGCAGTGAACGTAGTGGGCAGAACTAGACATTTTCTTCATAGTAACAATGATCACACTTTACATTTCTATAGTTTCCATCTGAGGATCTCAAGGCACGTTAAAAACATAGGTTACTTGAACCTTTCAATATCCTATTGAGGTAGGTTTTGTTATATCCATATTACAAAACTAAATCAGAGAGTTTGAAAAGGACACTCTCACCTCAAAATTTGTCCGAAAATTTAGATTTTGTTTTTTTGCTTTGTTTTTAAAAAGGCAAATGGGAATATTTCCAGGTTTATTTTTAATTTCAACATTAATAGTTGTTTTTAAACAAATACACATTTCCTATGAAGTATTTACAGCCCCAAATGTTGAGAACTTAAAAGTGACACTAGCTTCATTGTTACTCATAAATGAAGAAAAGAGAGAGAAATATATAGTGAGAAGTACCAGTAGAAGTAGTCAGAGATAAATTGGAGTTTTAAAACTATTTCAGTTTTAATAATCTTATGCTTCCAATGAAATATATGACAGAACTCCCATTTTCTTCAGTGGAAGCATTATTGGGCCACTAAAGATGTATTAGTTATTTATGTGAAGAAATGCATTTGATTAAAACTTTGAAGCTGATTCTGATCTCATTGACACTAATGTAAATAAGGAGGATCTCCTCTGAGGTCAACTGACTATCATCAGTGAAAAACAGATGCAAGTGAGGACAGAAATAGGGCTATTATTTTTAAGATGAATATCTATTTAAGTAAATTGCCAAAGGTCATATAAGGCCTGATCCAGTGTCCACTTAAGGGAATGGAAAAACTCCCATTGGCTTCAGTAGCCTTTGGTGAAGACCATAGAGAATCAGTGATTTAGAGATTTAGAGAACTTAAAGTTTTTATCCCTCAAATTTTGTTAGTTTGGCCTCTCAGTATAGATCCACAAGTTTACACACAAAGAATAAGTGAGACTTTATGTACAGTTTATCTTAACAATAAGCAAAATAAACAAAAGCACCATTGTTACCCAGTTTCAAACTAGTAGCCTGTTTTTTTCACTTAGCAGTGCTACAACTGGAAGTGAGTGTCATAACCAGAGTATTAATAGGCCCTTTATCTAAAGTGATAGATATCTGTGTTGCAGCACTGAATGTTAAAGGCTCAACTCCTGCTTTTGATATACGATGGAGCCTTGTTATAGTTGCATATAATAGAATTTTTTTGGCCTTTTCTCTTAAAAAAATACCTAGCATACTACATGCCAAAAAGTTCAATAAATATTATTTAGGGAGCATATCAAGCACTTGAAAGTTAGGAAATGCCTGATTTAAGCTTGCTTGTGCAACCGTTACTCTTCTACCCTGTACATATGTAGTATGATAGTCTTCAATTACATGATCACTTACTATTTTTTCCACAGGGCCTTCTTATGTTTCAGTGCACTGCATGAATGGTGCTAAGGGAATGAATCAGGATTGCATAGTGAATAAGGTAGGTGAGAGGGAGGATAGTCATGAGTTTAAGGCAGGGGAATGGCAAACATAACTTGGTTCTATCCATGTCTCTGCCCTGGATTTCTCATATGACAATTAGCAAATCACTTAAGTCAAAATGTTTGCATTGTATGACCTTTATTTTCGGGTTGCCCAGCTTTAGGCTCCTGGCCTGATTTTCAGAATCCTGAGCACTTATGACAACATAAAATCAGTAGAAACTTTGGGTCTTAACCAGTTTGACCATAAAATAGTGTAGTTTGGATGAATGATCACAGCGTTGCAAGTCAGGAAGTCCTGAATTCACATCCTCTTTCTGCTAACGATTTGTAGTATGGCCTTGGATAAATCACTTTGTCATTTTATCTCAGTTTCCCATCTATAAAATGAAGATAATATTTGTACCCCTTTCTCACAGGGATGTTTTCTGGATAAATCAGTTATTCTGTCTATACTACTTTGAACATATGAAGTGCTATAAAAATGTGGAGTACTTTGAAAAATCAAGCCATAGCTGTCTCAAATTGGGGGCCAATCACTGAGGCACCCAAAATGTGTGAGACTTTTGCATCTTTTGACCATATTGGCTCTGTATCTTAATCTCCCAACTGTGAAATGAAGATAATAGTACTCTCCATGTCACAGGGGAAATATAAAATTAATTTATGGTCATGAGGGTCTCAGATATTGTGATGATGAGCAGCACTGAAATGCGTGTGAAACAATTAATAATAAATAAATGCTGGATTTGGATGGTGTTCAGTTAATAAGGTATAGGACGCACATTAAAAGATTAGCTTAATACAAAATATTTTACAGATGCCTTTTTCCCTCAGCACTGTCCAGCCTGTGCACTGAATGAGGCATGGGTCCTGTGGAAATAATAGCATGTTATCATGTAATTAAAGACTATCATAATTCATGAACCGAATGGGGCAGAATTAAGGTTGCATGGACAACCTTAAACCTGGCATTTAATAAATTTCAAGTGCTTGACTTTGCAATGTAGATCATTTTCTTTTAACATGCTTTTAATATATGCTATACTAGAGCTACATCTACACTTGGAACTAGGATTGTGATTCCCACCTCAGACTACCTTTCATTGAGCTACCTACATACTCAGGCTACCTTTCATTGAGCTAGTTTTCTAAAAATAGTAATATAGTCACAGTAGCATGGACAGCAGCGAGTGGCAGCCCAGGATAGCTGCCACAAATACATACCCAAAGGGCTCAAGGGGGGTTGTATTTGAAGCAGCTAGCCTGATGAGAGTTTAACATGATAAGAGTTAGTGCAAGTATGCCTACATGACTGGGAATTACAACTGTAGCTCCAGGTGTAGACACAGCCTGGATCTCCTAGATTTGTGGTAATAAAGGAGTTTAAACATGTTTGGAAAAAATAGTTCCTTTTCATGTGTTCAAAACATGAAGTCTAGCTAGAAAATGTAGTTTTAGTTTATTTCAGTTAATGTTTAAGGCATTATTGTATTAGGAGTAAATAAGCATAGCCTTCATAGAGAGACAACACTGAACAAAATCCTTTCTTGAAAGTTTAGCCCCCTTTTCTTACTTTCTAAACTGCAAAAAGTACTATAGATAACTGCAGCTTTTATTTCCAACCTGACCTTCAAGGTTCTGAAACTAATTTGCCATACAGCTTCTTAAAGTCTGCTCAAGGACTTCCTTTAGCAGAAGAATGTGGTTCTTATTAAGTACATCCTATAAGACCCAGGAGGATTGCATGCAAAGGAAATAAGACGGAGACACAAATGAATTTCCATCCTCCAGTCAGATACATGATATTGATGACCACGATATATGTGAAGGTTATTGTTAAGACGACAAAGAAAGAGAATTAAAGCAAATGTCTGACAAATTGGCTGTCTTTATGTGCATAGATGACAAGGGGTCTATATGGCTAACCAGAAAGAGGAGATGCAGGCATCAGGCCAAATAGTGATATAGTCAACAAATCTGTTTGATTCACATGCTTACATGTAACTTCTCTTTTAAATAAGGCCTCATATTAAATTACCTCACCATGAAGGACTTAAAAGTTTTTACATGAAAAATGATACTTTCTTTATTCCAAGTGTTGCTTCACTTGTATGAATTTTATTTCTTTACCATACTACCAAGATGTTCTGTTAAGGTGTTCTGTGGCACTTCTGGAGGAAATGTTTTTTCCCTTAGCTCTTTCTTTAATGAAATACACTAGATATAACCTATTACCTGCAAAATCAACTTTTTTAAATTTTAAGTTTGTTTCCTACTATAATTCTGTTGATGCTGAGGGGTATGTCTTTTCTATATGACTAAGTATTTTCTCATTAAATAGCAATGAAAGCTGATTGAGTATGGACCATAATAACATTAATGTGACATTGCTTATGATTTGAGTTGTAGAAGTTTTGGTTCTACTATATCTTTAGTACTGTAACTGAATGTATGTTTCAGAGCCTCAGAATGCATTTTGAGGAAGTTTTATACAGCACACTGACATTGCACAAGTGTAAAAATGGACTTCTAGGCACAGTCATTATATGTTATTCTTCAGAAACATGTAGAAACTTAGTTAATCAGGGGTTCTAATATAACTTACCTATTAAACTGCTTTAAAGCATGAAATCTGATATTTTCACCATGACTAATCCATGAAATTTGTCAACTTTATCCATGATTTACACAAGCTCTATTTGTAAGGAGAACTTATTTTAGTCCTAAGGCATGGAACATTATTTCCCAGCATGCTTTTAGTATCTTTTTACTAATATGTATAAACAAAGTGTGCACATTCAATATATTATTTCAAGATCAGGAGGTAAAATATGAGGAGCACTCAGAGTAGATTTCTCATTGCTGAGTATGAGAGTCTTAAGCCACTAAGCAGAAAATAACCTATCGTATGAAAGTTGGTAAGAATGGTTGTGATCATAAAGTTTACCTAAAATAATTGGATAACTTGCTTGCAGATTAAAAACATGTGTGATAGTTGTATGTCTTTATGTTTTAGTCTACATACAGAATTAATTGCTGTCAGCATAAAGCAGACCAAACAAAAAATAGATTTGCATCAACTCTTGGTTTAGGAAAAAAATTGAATGACAGTGAGCATAATTCTGTTTTGTATTTTGAGGAAGGAGGTGGCTATAGAGCATTCACATACTGTAGCACAATACTATATATGGGAAAAATGAGAATCCTTTATGTAAATGTAATATCCAAATAATATCTTCAAATGGAAAAAAGGGAGAAAAATCTCTTGCTTCTAAAATATTAGTCCACTCCAGCTGTCCTCCATCATTTGGTGGGAGAAAGGGCTGGGGAAAGGCCAAAAAGCAAACTTTCACAAAACATCCAATTTTTAACAGAGCATAATGTCTTAATCAGCTTTTACAGAATTGCTGTGCACCATACATGCTATAAATGTACAATACATTCACACTTAAGTAATCACGCTCCCTGTAATGATGAAAACAAGATGGCTACTTATTTATACAATTACACAATACTATAGATGACAGAAATACAGTATTGACTAGTAAAGTGAGCAAGAGACTAGACACCTGACTTTTATTCCTATACTCTGCCCAGAGTTCCAGCCCCCTAAACCTGCTGTTTATATAGATAACCTATGCTTTTGCACTGGTGTTTGGTTCTTCTATTCCTGGCCTCTGTCACCAGTCAGCATGGCTCATGTTGGATTCAGGGCCAGCCCTAGACCAAATGGCGCCCCAGGGGAGGAGCATGTTCAGTTGTCCCACCACCCCACTCCATTTGTTAAATTTTTTAATACTTATTTTTTATTGAATTTGTAACCCATTTCATTGCACAATTTGCATACATGATTTATCCCTGTTGTATAAAATGATAAAATTTGCACAGATCTGTAAATCTGTGTTTATTCATGAATCCACATACAGAATACCTGAAACATTTGACTTCAAACATTCTATTTTCCCTTTCATTACTAACAACAAAAACAGCACTCTGAGCCTGGCATTTCAAGTTGTAAAATACTTGAATATAGCCACTTTTCAGTTATTTGTGAATGGGGGTAGCCATTTGAAATTTTTAAGCAGAATTTTTTCATTTGCCTAACTCAAAAACATCTAAATGGATTTTCTTCAAGCCTCCTCCAAAAAAATATTACATTTGGTGAATCTCAACCCCCTCTGCCCCACAAATGGAACATTCTGAGAATGTTCTGAATGAGTAAAAATAGGAGTATATAAGAAAAGTAAAATTTCATAGAATCATAGAGAAGTTGGAAATGGAAAAGATCTACTGATCTTCTGTTTTCATACAACACCTTTTAATGTGGTATCTAAGAGTTATAAGATTATCCAGTCCATCTCTCTGCAAATATAAGACTTCCCTGCAGTACCTTTACATGTTCATTGCCAGTGAATACTATAATACAAAATACATGAATAATCAGTAAAACTTATATAGACACTCTGTTACTGATTCATTCCAGATAACTGAGCCATTTGGGGCTATTATTTGCATATATATTCAAACTGATATACAGGGAATTGTCCAGCAAAAGATTGAAGACATGCTTCTACAGCAGCCAAAGAATCCCAAATGTTTTTGGCTTTAGCCCTCTGATGCAGCAGTTTCAGTGTATAGTCATGTGTATCCCACATTCAGATTCTTCTCCTTTATTGTTCCTCTCTTAAAAACGTGCTGCCTTGTTATCCATATAAAACATAATCTTCCAAAATGTAAATTGGGCTTAGAGAAATCACCCATAAATTCTACATCCATTTTTTTTCCAAAGCATACAGTTATCAGCGAAAAGTGCCCTTAGTTTGCCTGTATTATGTCACTCATGTCTAGAAAGAACAGAATCCTGCTGTTTTCGAAGCTGACCTCCTGTTGCTATTTGGCCATTTGTAGGATTCTGTCCCAATTCCTTTAATCCAGTATTTTTCAATAGCACCATATTTGGAATCATTTGCAAATTATTTTTCTTCTCTGTGTGGTTGTCTAAGATGGAACAACATATATTGAAATTCAAATTTTAATGTTCTTTTTCCTCAAAAGAAAGCATAAAGAACAGTCTCCTCAACTCTCCTGGGTACAATTTCTACACATATATATTATTATTCTTTGATCTGTTGTCCAGAAGTTTTATTGTACTTTATTATTATATACATCAGATCCAGTTCATGGTTTGTTGCTGCAGTCAGGTTTACCATCTTCTTAAGTTGTTTTTTCCCTGTTATAACTCTCTATTCTGCATTCATTGATCATTATTCCTATTATATCAAAGGTTAGCTGATATCTGTTCAACCTGCCTGTACAAAGCCTTCATTAGTTCTTTCATTGTGGTCAGCCTCTTCTAAGGTGAGAATCCAAATGAAGATGGCGTGGCTGATCTAGCTGATGCATGCTCAAAGACATTCCTGTAAGGAAATCTGTTTTAGCCCTCTTTGCTTTACTTTTTGGCATTTGGCAAAGACTTATAGCTAGCTTGAATTTGCCAGTAACTAGTTTCAGTAAAACTATACATTGATTCCCAACATAGCAAAATATAGACAAAACAAACTTAGGGCCAGATTGAGATATCCTTACTCACACTGTCTAGCACTTTACTGTACGATTAAATCTATTGACTTCAGCAGACACTACTTGTGATGTAAGGTACTATTCCAGACTATGAGAATCACCGTCTGGCCCTTAAAGAGCTGGGGCACACAGGCATGTATGTGTGCTCACTTTATCAGTTGGCCTTTCTCTGTTGAGAGAAGTACATAGGAAATAGTTTACTGAACAGTTAAAAATGGTTGATTGATGATGATGATCATTTTACCATTCCAAAAAAAGAGAGGATTTCCTCCTGCATCAAGTGGTATTATATGTGCCTTAGATGTAATTTTTTTAAAACCCATAATGCTGTGCATTTAACTTTACCTGTGTGTACTTTTCTAAAAGATTAAAGATGATATTAAAGAAATGACACACAGTTGAATAATTGAATAGTATGTATTTCAGTTTTAGCAAATTTCTAATGCTAGCAAATATGGTACATTTGTGAGGCCAACTTTTAAACTGTACCATGTTTTCTTGCTTTCTCTGAGGTTGCTTCTAATCCACTATTCCTTCACTTTGCTGACTCTTTACTGCCAGAAGCCACTCCAACCTTTAGCTGATGTGAAACACCATCTCCAGAAACACCAACTCAGTAATGTGGGGGGAGGGAGGAGAGAGGATGAGAACAGGTTAGTAGTACCAACAGCTACTGCAGTGAGAGAATATTTAGTCTACTAACAGGTTTTGCTGATTGTGATGGAACAAAGAAGTTAGAAGAAAGAAGACAAAAAAGGGAAAGAAAAAGGCATGAGAGTATATGTGGAAAAGAGAGAAGAAGAGAAAAATGCAGAGCAGACTAAAAGAAAAGAGTAGGGAGAAGAGGGTATGAGAAGAGAGGAAACTGGGACAAATTAGAAGGAAGGGCGATATGGAGCTCTTCCTATATAGTTTGACCACAGACAATTACAGTTGGCAGGTACTGTATATGAGATTTGTCCATAAATAATATGTAAGGCCCTACTTGCTAAATTGCAGAAATTGCAGATTCTACAATATTGGGCTTCCACCACTATTTTGACAATAGGAGCCCTGCCGTGCGCGAGGTGGACAGCGGGAGTCCCAGTCTCTCCAGGGCTGAGAATGGGGGCCCCCCAGTCAGCCCTGGACCCCACTCTCAGCCCCGGGTGGCTGACAGCAGATAGCAGAAAAGTAATAACATACTTTATTATCAAATAATAAGGTCCAAATAATTAGGTCCATTATTACTTTTCCGCAATTTTCCATGGCTTCTCTGCAACTCAGCCACAAATTTTTGACAATCATCCTGCAATTTAAGTAGGGCCTTAATAATATGTGAATATTTCTAATTGTAGAAAGATACATAAAGGAAAGAAACAATTATCAAGGGATTTATTTTACAAAATATAAAGTAGAAAGATTTGTAAGTACTCCTTCCATAATATTCATTTGAGAAATTTTGTAGATCTACTGGTCCTTTTCCATTTGTGCTTTAAAATTAATTTAAAGCCTTATTGTTATGCTTCAAATTATGAAATCTTCCAAGGTCAATGAGTGAAGTAATTGACCTGCCTCCTGTAGGAAAAAAATATGCAAGATAAATTACATAATTAATTTTAATTACATAATTACAATGTTTAATGTGTGGGGGTCAAAGGGTACTATTACATTTAGAAGTTATGGCAAGGAACACAAAAATAAGCAACATAGTTTAATTCTGTGTTTCTTTAGGGTTTTATAAAAGGGGTTCAGTATGAGCTATCCTTGACCTTAAACATTGGATGATTATGGCAAATAATATATTGCTGTTATACTTTTTAGAATCATAGAGACACCTTTGTAAATGACTAAGTGCACTTTACCAAAGACTTCATTTAGATTTAAAGTATACTAAAGTTAATCAGCAGTGGGAACTCAACTGACAGCAATTTAATTTGATTGGGTAAGGTAATTACGTGATTACCAGTAATGTTTATATATACACAAGGATATTTTTATTGGAAAAACCTAATTGCTTTCTTACTAAGAAGAGAAAAAACCAAACAAATTTGTTGTCACAGGTTAAGAGGATATCCTTCACTCCTCTATGAAACAGCTTCTTGTTATATTTTAGAGACAAAATGAATTTGTTTTACCTCAGAACATTTGCTGATCTGCAGCAGGATTATATTAAGTTCTTTTTTCTAAAATAAAAGTAGTGCTGTCATTTTTTTTTTAATATATATTTTTTAATTTTTTGGAGTATAAATCTTATCACTTATGCAGTAATTTAGTGGTACCCTAAAGATTTTGTGATACTGGTCATTCATGATCCCCTTTAATGTGCAAGAATCGTTACTTAAATACATCATGGTCTATTTTTCCATCTAGAAAATGTATATAGGCCAAACTTAAACCTAAGGATCCAGATTATTAATGTTTTTTTGGTTTCCCTATGTTTAAAAAAAAAAAAAAAGCAATTATTTACAATACCAGAGTTTGAATAGCCAGGTAACAGAAACAATGTGCTGCATGCTTATGAGACTGGATTTAGAGCTGCCTTCTGGGGCATTGCTGAGTAAAATCTCATTTTATGTAGTAGAGGCCTGATGCAAAGCCTATTTAAAGCAATGAATCAGGCCTTGATTTTTCCTGGACTAGTGGTATATGCCACTTTGCAGAGTTGCATCTGATATCATTCAAGAAATGCAAGCAGGAAACTAAAGATGATAAGAACAACTTAGCTCCTTGTTGCCAGTTGTTGGACTCATCTAATCAGTGGGACTGGGATGCTGGCCAATAAATCCTGACTCTTGAGTTAAATCATTAATGCAACAGAATACTAAACAGGCAAACAAATGAAATTTCAAATCGATTAATTACAATATGACAAGAAGTTTTCTCATCCAGATATATTTTTGGTTGTACAAATATATTATTTTGCTCTCATACTTGTTTTTCCCTTGTGCATGTTTTTAATAAAATATTACAATTTTGAATGTGTTGTTTTTTTAAACTAGATGATCCAGTCACTGTTGGAGGCACATAGCCATGGCAAAATCTCATGCAATACATTGATCACCTATCCAACCTTTGCCTAGAGTGTGATCCCCAGTTCCTTCAAGAGATCCATCTTTACCTGTCTATAAAGAAGAGGAGGAGTGAGACATCTGGGATAACCACATATCAAAGTTTAACACCAGAGCAGGTTGAATCTTAATTTATATTGTTTTCTAAATCAGTTGCCAGTACTGACTGAAACATTTGCTGAAGATTTTTCATTGATGCATATTGTAATGTCGTTAGAGAGATTGCAGCATGTGACAAGTTTTTACCATCTTAAAAACGTCTTGATTAAATTCCCCACTTACCAAAATTATGCACACATTTTTCACAGGACCAAAGTGTGAAACTGAACCCCAAGTCAGTCCAGTAGTCTAAAGATATCCGCTAATGATGATCATGTTTAGTGATGTCTTTGAACATGTCTCTTGCACACATGCCTAACACAAGTCAGAAATGATTAGTTAAGAAGTCCAGAACTGTGGAGGTTGTGTTATTCTTACACCACCTTGAGCTTATGTAGTTGAATGCAGGATCTTCCGCAAATACACTCATTTTCACTCACTTGCTCCAGGCATATTAAACCTATATTTCTTACCCTTCCATTACCATGAGAACTTTAATATGCACAGAACAGACAGGGTTTCACTTACTATCCTAAGGACTGCCCTTCCAGGAGTCTAGCACAGCCCACACACAATCCTGGAATATGTCCAGTTTTTTTTCCCCTAAGCAGAATGTGAACCTATGACCTTATAGGCCTCAGGCAAGAGGGCTGCCTACTGAGCCACCAATACCCAGTCCATCAATGAGTTTTAAATGCCAGTTGCTGACTTTGCAGAGATAATGACTTCAGTGTGTAAAGATTTTCTTGTGGAGTCCATAGCCTCACATATGGTGTGACAGAATAAATATGCTGAAGCCATTTTAGATCTGTTGTGTAATTGAACTATCTTGATATAACAGTTTTTGTAGTACATTTCCATTCAGGAGATATTATTGAAAGTGACACTGATACATAGGTTTAGGCCCAGAACGTAGATATTGTAAAAAGAAGATTTAGCAAAAACAGAAATGTTTTCATGAAGTTGTTGGAGTGGAAATTTCAGTGTAAACAGCTTTTGTTTGGATTTAAACATTCTCCTGCAGGATTTGCAATCCAGAGATTGCAGTGTTATTTTAGTGAATGAGAACCAGAAAGTATATGTGCTAGTAACCAAGAACCAGATACTGAAAGTAATGAGTCAATTTTTATTATGTTTGTTAAATGAAATGCAAAGAGTAAAAAAAATATAAATCTTGAAAGGTTAGATTTAAAAATTAGTTCAAATATAATATTCCAAGGCAACATTAGTAACACAGGTAAAGGAATTTGTTTTTTAATATTATTTTTAACCTGACAGTATCTCTTTTTGATATGTTTTGTATTGGTCAGATATAAGATCAATTTACCATAGATGAAGCCTTAAGGTTTCTGGCCTATTTCTATTTTATGAAGGTTCTCCATTTCCAGTTTCGTAGCAAAAAAATAAGTAAAAGGTGTATGGGGTTTTAGATAATTCTCATTCATTTACTGTTGTTATTATTAATCATGCTTATTACAGTGGTACCTAAGGGCCTACCAGGAATTGGGGCCCCATTGTGATAGGCACTGTACAAACACAGAGTTGTAGATTGTCCCTCCCACAAAGAGTTTACAATCTAAATAGACAAGACAGACACAGGGCAGGGGGAAGGGTGTAACACATAAGCAGAGTGAACAGTATGTTGATATCAAACATCATGTTAGTTGCACAATTTTGTTTTTCTGGAGTGGGTTTAATTAGGAAGGCATAAGCTAAATAGATAGAAAGTTGAAGGGAAGTTGGGTGAGGAAGACAAGACAGGGAGGAAAAGGATAAGAGGAGTTAAAGGATGAAGAGAAGTTTAGGTGAAGAACTGTGAGGAAGAAGGAGGAGAAGAGAGAGGTTTGGAGCAAACAATTGATCAGCACCGGACAGAGAAAGAGGAGAATACAGGATACTAATAACTATGAATATTGTTAGTCAGAAAGTTAATTATAAGCTGTGGGTCAAAGAAGAATGACTTAAAGTATCCATCATTTTAGCTTTACAATTCTTTTAAATTTGGAAGAAAGGGGTTTAATGAAATAAAAGTCCTATATTTTTTAATGTAAATAAATGTTAAATGAACCAATTATAATTAATCCAGGTGATAATAAGGATCAGACTCAAATCTACCGTGCTGACTGTGCATACCACAGAGGAACATGTTCATTTTAGAGACTAATTAGTGCAATCAATTTAAACAAATTAATGTTTTTGATACAGCTTCATAGGTCAATAAGCGTTAAGTATGAATATAGAAAACTTGACTAGATCACCAACATTATCAAATGAATTTGAATCTTTTGTCAATATTTTTATTAGATAATAATTCTGTATGTTTTCATTATTTCTGCTATAGTTGATCCCAGGCCTGCAGATACTTAATCACATATGTAGTCCTGAATCATGCAAGTAGCCTTATTGTCTTCAGTATGTGTACTCATCTGAGTAAGGGTCTGCAATATCAGGCCAGATTTTTTTTTTTTTTGGCACTAAAATGTTAGTTTTCACAATGACAGCTGTATACTTTTTAAGTCACTTGAGAGCTGTAGCTGGCATAAAACTAGAACTGTAGATTTGCTTGGCACAACTTTTGTTATTTTTGTATGTCTGCTCAAAATACTTCAAGAAAACAAGTGATGTGCAATATTTTTATTTCTTTGCATCCGGTAGATATACCACCTAATTTGGTATCTGAAATTGGTAGACTGTGAACTGGCGCTTTAAATGCCACATAAAAGAGAAATAGAAAATTAAATACACAGAGAGACCTCTTTTTATTTAAAGAGTCAGTTTCTGCCACCCAGGATAATTATGATAAATATGATAATTAGTACTTTACTCCACAAGTATTCCTATTGATTGAGTAAGGTGGCATTCAATATGAGTAAGAGTGACACAATCTATGCCAAAGCAGATAATACTTGTGATAGATGATAATTACATTGTTAATGAGACTGAGGTCATTTATTTGTGCACAAGACAGATATAGCACATTTGGCAGCAGTGCAGACTTCACTACACATTTCTATCACTCTGCCTTAAACCTTCTTTGGAAGGACCATCTCTTTACAATACCTACAGTGTAATATTGCTACATATCTTTCATGTACAGTGCATTTTATAATGTATAGCAGCATAATGTACAACAATAGATGTTATATGTCAAAACTATAATTAGTTTGCATAGGTGGGGGCAGTAGACAGGAAAAGCAATGAAATGACGAAACGTGTGCCTGTGCATGCAACTGGCTGGCAGGATGATTGTTGAACATGGCAAAAAAGAGAGAGGTTTTGAGCTGCAGTTTAAAGACAATTATGTCCATGAAGTAGAGAGAGGTACCAAGATGATGAAAGTGATATAAATTGCTAGATTGTGAATATACGGTTTGTGATAGCTGGTGCAGTGATAGAAAAGGATTGACTTCAAATAGGAGGGCCGAGATTGGAGGTGTGAAAGGAGGCTAGACCTGGCAGATTAATTAGGAGTTCAGAGAGAAATTGATGGGACTCTGGCTATGAAAATCCTGGAAGATGGGAGCAATTTCTTAATGGATGGGGAATTATTTGAAGGCCAGTTGAGGTCTTTCAGGGTGTGTGTAATATGGCTGTGTTTTTACCTATGAATGATCAAGCTTATTACAGTGTTCGAGATAGATCGGTGGTTTGATATGTATAACTTTGGGAAATCATAGAGGGAGGGAGCTACAGTAATCAAATGATGTGATGAATGAGCAACCGGTGTGACTATCAAGGCCATAGCCAATGCAGGCTGTGTTGTAGAAATGATAGGCAGACATGCAGTTATAGCACTATGAGAATTTATAGTGGACTTGGGTTCATGTATGACTCCAAGATTATGGATACGATGATTAAGTAAAAGCTACAGTAGAGATGTTTCTCTTCCAAAAAACAGTAGGAAGATACCCATTTTGGTGACATTCCATGAAAAGATGTTAATATGGAGCCAAGTGTTTATATGTATTTCCTTTTATCAGTTTAAAATTTGTTGCCTTTCAATTTCATTGGATATACCCTTGTTCTTATATAAAAGAGATTAAATAACAGCACTCTATACCAGTGGTTCTCAAATTTTCCATACCTTGATGCCCTGTTACAACAGAAAAAGGTTTCATGAGGCCCCCACTTCACCCTACTCTCTTTTATTTGCCCTAAAGAAAAGAAGGATATTCACAACCCTCTGGAACCTGTTTGCAACTGTTCTTGGGGGCCCTAGGCTGAGAACACACAATCTATAACATTAATCATTTTATATACCTCTTCCAGGCCATTTTTACTCATATCTTCTATAAATTAAACAGTTTCCTAATATAGAAGTCTTTCCATGTTTCTGATTATTTTTGTTGACTCTGGACCACTTCTGTTTCTGCTGCATCTTTTTTTACATGGCATAACCAGAACTGACCTCAATATTCCACTTGAGGGTGTATCATCAATTTATTTAATGGTACTATAATATTTTCCATATTATTTTCTACCCTGTTCTTTATACACTTGAAGATGACAATCTTCTACAATATTTTGCTAAAAGAATTAAGCTGAATATGTGGCATTGATGATGGATGTGGCATATGAAGCTACTGTAGTCATTTTATCTCCATGCCTTTTCAATACTTAGTCATTCTATGGAGATGACCAGTAAGGGTGCCAGATGTGATGGTGGTTTTGATGTGGTCATTTGTCCACTAGAAAACAGATTGAATCTATCTTTCCTTTTAGATAAGCTAACAAACATTCATAAGCTGGTAATGCATTTTGGTCATGATCAACCTGAGCTGGATTTAAACCAGTGACCTAGAGTTGAAAGACACCATATCCCATTACCCATCCCATGAATACTGGTCTTTTAAAGACTTATCATCATTTCTAGTTTATGTACGTGTCTAGAGGAGGAGCAATCTGTTCACGTATTGGCCTTTAAAATACTAGCAACTCTTGTGTTAAGAAAAAAGGGAAATGTCAGTCTGAATTTAGCAGTTTGTCAATAAATGATGATTGAGGATTTGAACAAGCATTCAGATGCTGGACTAATAACTTTAACCAGCCTGTCAGATAGCTTTAATCCAGTCATATGGGAATGTATACAGTGTAGCAGTCACTCATGAAACATGAAACTATGAGAACAGCTGAATAAATTCAAACACTTTTTTGAACATTCTAACCTTTGTCTTAAAAATTGGATAATATAAGAGAAAAACTAAGACCACTTTATTTTGTTTTTGTTATTCTGTTCAGTAAATGGGAAAACTTAAAATTTCTTACAGTTGCTGGTATAAAGAACAACTGGCAATTTTTTAACACTATGGTATATTTAGCCACCCCATATGAACTCTATTCCTTCTCACTCATTAAGGAATGAATCTGGTTTCTGTTTTGTTCAATACTGTATATACATCGCACCCATAAATATTTGAACTAAGTAAATACAGGTTCTCAAACATAGAAGCTTTCACTGTAAATTGGGGGCTGGGAGCGTCTTTTAAAATATTTTATTCAAAGACCAAATGCTGCCCTTTAGAAAAAAAATACTTAATCCAAAAAAAAAAAAAAAAGGATGGATTTCTATGTACCGTATAGCAGCAGACTCTTGACCAGATTATGTCTTAATGTTCACCTTTATATATCTACAGATCTGGCTATAAAGAATCTATGGAGGAGGGGTGTGGAGATACCCACTTCAGAAACACATGGCCAGTATTCAGCCATATCTGAATTTAATTGTCCTTCATTCAAGTGCTTCAATTTTGCTTACAAATACAGAACAGACTTCCTAGTAATTTTCTTTCTTGAAAGCACAATGATTTTATTCCTAACTGGTAAGAGCATGAATTGGACATATATTTATGGCTGTGCTAAAAAACCCCATGCATAATGTGAAAGATACTTCTGTGATAGTTGCAGAAAAATATAGCAGACGTTGCATATTGCAAAATTTGGATTAAAAGTGTACTTATCACATACCTGACCTTTATGCATTGCAAAATTATGAATGAATGTTTGTGTGATTTTGTCACACAGATATTTATTGCTGTCACCCTCTTCTCTTCTCCATACTTTTACAGCCTGAAATTCTGAGGGACTATCCAGGTTTCAACCAGTGGTATAGTCCATCCAGACTTGTCTTGGAATGAGACAAGGTTTTCATTACGTTTTGGAGTACACAATTCTCTGTGTACCTACTTAATGTGGTTAGATTAGCCCCTTCTGTAAAGTGTCAATCCTCTTGTGTGTAATGTGCCTTTTGAATTTGATCAAACATAGAATGAGTTTAATTATGAAAGTCTTTTAAAACAAAGACAATTATAAATATAGCACATATTTACACTGTTTACTTGGCAAAATCATACAATACAAGAAAAAATTAAAAATGCAATGTATAGAAACCATATTACTGTGCATTACACATAAATAATTAGTTAATGTGAACCTCCTCCATTTAACTTGATGAAGCCAAATAATTTACATTAAAAGTAATAGTGTCCGCTGTAAATATTGTAAATAATGTAAATACTGTAATATAGTGTCCACTGTAAATGCTGTCAATAATTAGCTAATGTGAACCTTCTCCATTTAACTTGATGAAGCCAAATAATATACATTAAAAGTAATATAGTGTCCATCCTTTATTTTGGTGCCATTTTTATCTATTGACTAAATACCTGAGGCAGCTCAAAAGTGCATGCTGCTTTAGCTAACGTTAATAATAACTTAAATTCTAATTTTTTCATTCAGCTATTTCTATTCCACATGGTAATATAGGAATTAATGGGATACTTTGTTAATTCCAATGACTTTGGCCATACCTGCCCCTTTGTGAGATTCTGCAACATAAAGGGGGGAAAGACGTGCACAGCTAGAGAGACCCATTCTTGAAAGAGGATGAGAGAATAACACCATATCTTCAACAAGGAGCAGTGGTTACTGTCAGCTCTGTAAATGTTTGATCTTATGCTCATTGAAGCCAATGGCAAAATTCCCATTGACTTTAGTAGTTCAGGATCAAGGCCTAACTGCCTAAAGCCACATTTATGCATATGTAAAAAACACACATCACTTTAAAAAAACAAACAAAAAACTTGAGTTAATGGCATGTTAAGTTTAAGTCTCAAAAATTGGGAATTTCTGAAAGTTAAGGTTGCTCTGACAACATTAATTTAGACATAGTGCACATCTTACTTATTTTATGGTATACATTAGTAACAGACAATATTAATTTGGGTTTTCACTTAACAAGGAAAATAAAATTGCAAAATGTGACATGCTGACAACATGGCCAAGTTACTGTTATCAGAGTAATTTTAATCATGCTGGAAGTTTCCTGACTTTTGAGGATTTGATTTCTGAACCTGAACATTGATGTAATGGGTTTTGTTTTATTTTAAACCTTCTTGTTTTTGAAAAAAAAAGAAATGCTTTTCCCACAGAACTTGTGTATACCCTGATCCAGTGCAATCATTTTGTAGAGTTTGAAAGTTGTTTGAAACTGAGCTATTCAGTTTACATCTAAACTTTGATATTACACCTATGCTGAAATACTTCATGTAGATCAACCTATTTTAAACATTTGAGTCCATTGCCCAATAACTCTCTCCTCTGCAGAGCCTATCCAACTCCCTGTTTTCTGGCCCCAGCAGATAGAGCAATCTTAATTCATCTTTTAAATTCCTTAATACAGAGCTTTTTGGCCTTGTAAGTTCCTTGGTCTGTAGATATGCTTTCAACATCTGGTGGTTTTGGTAGTGCAGTAGTGAATCCTTAATACACGTATTAACAAATAGCTAGAAAAATACAAGAAAAGTTATGCACAAAATTGTAGTTTTTAACACTCATAACTTGAAAGCTGCTGAACTGATTTTCTTTAAAGTTTTCTTCAAACTGAGTTGGTTCTAAATTTCAATGAGATCTGCAAAACAAAGTTTGAAGTTCCTAGCTGCAGCCTTTTGATGCAGATACAGCAGCAAACTGAGGACAGACACATGTGTGGTATTAAGCAGTAGGCTGTAACTTTTATTAAACTTTAGCACAGGGGAGGGGCACAATCTGCCCATCATCCATACTCTCCTATATCAGGAATTTAATTGGTTCCAGTGCAGAGGTTACAGGGCTCCTTACCATGTAACCCATAAGTTGGGGTATGCTCTCCACAGTCTTCCCCCTGGACTCAACTTTTTCTGAGTCCTAGCACCCTCCCCAGTGCTAGGAAGATGGAGGGTGCAGAAGAGTTGGGAACTTGACTCGTGATAGCCACAAGGTTTGACCTTGGCCCGCAAAGGTCACAAGGCCTAACCCAAGGCCCATCACCAAATTCCAGGTCTTTTCCCTCTGGGAACTTTGGGCTTTGAGCTCCAAATATGATTTTTGTATAAAGCTAAAGGATCATTTCAACTTGTGTGCATCTTAACTCTTGTGTGTACAAAGGATACAGTACTTTCCCTTTGTTTTTAGTTGTATTTCACTCCATCAGTTACCAGAAAACAATAGTTTGCTTTATTCTTGGTTCAGAAGTATTAATTATGTGGCATTCAACTATTTGGGGATGGGAGTGAGAGAGAAATAAACCAAACATTATTTGAAGACAAACATATCTAAAATGTGTGATATTTTTAATATTTTTTTAAAAAAATTTGGTAACCTGCAAAAAAAACCCAGCAATGAATAAACTATTCAGGGTACACGTGAAGATACTTCACCTGATAGAATTATCCCAGATATATGTTGTCACTGTACTTTTGCTAAAAGGAATCCATTTCTGTAACTTATATTTCACTACCCGTTTGATATAAGCTTTCTAGGTCCCAGGTGTGGTCATCATGCTGACATTCAGGCAAGCTTGAACCACCATTGTGTATTTCCAGCACTTTTAGTTTTTTTGTACACTAATTAAATGGTATACTGGTAAATCTCTATACAGATCTGTTTTTTCTCACAGAAGCAGAACTCTAAAATAATGAATGCTTAGAAAAGGGAAATGAATTACACATTCATGAATTCATGATCTAGGCACAAACATTTAAATATGCAGACTGACAGCAAGCTGCACTTCTGGAAATAATGTTTTGCAAACAGGCTTGTGGAAAGCCGGCTTCTTGTATAACAATGATTCATACATTAAATTAATGTTCTCAATCAAAGGAATATTAAAAACAAAATGCACAAGGAGCAGCAGAAATATTGCTTAGTGAATTAGCGTATATTTCTAAAACTCTGTTTTCCATCTGTTTTAACTAAGCGTTCTAAGATATTTAAAGCATAGTGCTGACGTATGCAGGCTTCCTTTGTTTCATGTGTTGCAAGCTCATATTCTATTTGTATTACATCTTCCATCTTGAAAAAAACCTTCCCTTAACCCCACTTGACTCTTTGAGTCCCTCTACCTAAAAAATTCTGAAATGTGCTCTTTACCAACACCAACTATCTTCTTGATTCCCTCCAATCTGGCTTCTAATCTATGCTCTACCAAAGCCATCCTGCCCCAGATTTCTAATAGAGTTGGGTAAATCATATTCATCAGATAATTGAATTAACAAATTCTACAATATTTTTTCATGATTTATTCATTTAGTAATTTTCCATTATTTGCACAGTTCTACTTAGTAATAACCCTTTGCTAGCTAATTCAAAATGACACTTGGTCCTCATTCTTTTTGATTTGCCTGCTTCCACTTCCTCTCTTCTGTTAGGTTATGTAACTCCTCTTCTGTCTTGGTTTTCATCCAGCCTTGCAATGTCTCCTTCACTGTATCCTCTAGTGACTCTTCATCCTCCTCTTTGGCCCTATTTCATGAACCTTAATGCTGTATTCTCGGTCTTTTCCTCTTCTCCCTCTCTACAGTTTTTGGTAACCAACGCCACTCCTATATTTTCAACTATTATCTTCATATAAATGATTCCCAAATCTATCTCCAGACTCTCCCCCTTCTCTCCTGTTTTGTCTCAAAGTGCTTACCGACCTCTCCTCACTGATGTGCGGCCATTACCTCAGATTCACTGTTTCCAAAACTGAAAATCTGTACTTGCAGGTTAGGGCTGAATCTTGCCATTTCCATCTCTTCCCCTCCTAGTCACAATGGCAAAGAAGTTTTTGAAAGATTGGGCAGCCATAATTTACATTGGTCTGTCCTGACCTTGGTTCACTGTTCTGCACAAGACTTGAATCAGCTACACAATAGATTTTAGGATTGGTGGCAGTTATCAACATAAGTTTCAGAGAACACATGTAGTGCCTGCCATTGTGAATCATTTATTCTTTTTAAAGATTTGATTTCCTGTGTATAGGAATCCATAATACTGACATTTTATAGCAAAGAGATACATAATAATTAAATACACATTTGCTTTCTTAAGAAGGTTGTGCACTTTTTTAGCAGATGCAAAAATTGTTTGCTTTATGTAACTATTCCCCTTGTCTAAATTTAACTTGTAGAAATTGATGATAAATGTTAAAAGGTTCATGTAAAACTGTTAAATTGTCAGTTTCAAAATTGCGTAAAATGTTGACGTTTTCATTAGATCCCAGTTCTGAGGAATGTCCGGCTTTCATCATAACAGAGTTGTTTAGTTCTATGTAAAGTCTAAATACTCTGCCCTTGGGAGATATCTTACTGTCACCTGCTCCTAAATTGAAAATTATTTGTTCAGCTAAAGTTTTTTTTGGAAAGGAATTTATTTTTTTTTCTTCATCAGAGGTCTTTGATGTGGGACAGAATTCCTTCAGTGTAAAATAAGCCAAGGCCTAAGTAAGAGATCCTATGTTGGAGAGATGCTATTAAACAACTATTTAGTTTAAATGCATCCTGTTCTAGATAAGCAACTAAAATCTGTCCCTTTTTGACCTCTTTCTTTCTGTCTACATTAAACAGATATCTAGATTTTTGGATAAATAAATCCTTTTAGATACTTTAGCAAGAGAAGACTTTAAACTCCTTCTCCTGTTAGCTCTTTCTCAGTAAATAAAAAATAGTACATGTGAACTAACTTAAAGTATTCATATTACAGTTCTAATTGTCCAAAATACGTACTGTATGGAATAATGGTAGAGGAAATGATGATAGACTATAAAGAGAAAAAGATAATATAACCTAATATTAAAAATAATATTTATAATATATACTCCAAAGGCTGTACATTTCAGATAGAACCAGAATTATCAGCAGTATAATCTTAATTTAAAAATATAAGAAAATGCTGCAGACCCTTGACAACAAATTCAGTCTTGATATAAACAGATTTAGCTCTCACTGAAGTTAATGGGAATTGTTCCCACTTACACCAACAGTGTATTTGGGCCTGTGCCTACATCTCAATCCTAAATTTTTCTGTATTAAAAAAAGAAAAAGGTCCTGTTTGTTTTTAAAGAGCTTACAGATATGGAAACAAATTAGGCAAGCTCTTGTTGTAATTAGTGGGAGCTTTCATGAGTAAGACTATTTAAAAACTTAGCAAGGGTCTCTGGTTTTGGCTCTGCTTTAATTGTTTTCATTAAGTATATTGCAGAGTATGTTCTACAAATAAACTTGGCTGCTTAATATGAAAGTGTAGTATGCTGGCACAAGGGCAAGTGTGGCAGAATCAGGGTATGGGGCAGCTGGAGAGAAACTTTTCAGGAGAGCCAGATTTAGAGGGTAGAAACAAACCTCTCTGTGGTTACAGGTTTATTTTTCATGGTTCTCGTACAACCAGGAAATGCAAATAAAAATCCCATCCCAGCCTCTAGCTACATTTCCTGCATGAAGCTGAAATTCTTAAACTCCATTTGGGGTCAATGCTCAGCACTTCTGAAAATCCAACCATATGTGTCTCACATTGGCACAAAAAAATAAGTTGGCCCTTTTGAGTTTTTGTCTGTGTTTTGCCCAAGGTTGAAAGGAAGTCTGTGTTAGAGCTGTGTTACAGCCCTGGCTGAGTTCCCCCTTGTAGACCATCATCAGGCTGCTGTATTGGACCCAGCCTTTGGATTTTACAAGCTTCCAAGCTCCCTGGGTCTGGGCAGCATCCAGACACTGTCTCTAAGTGCTGCCCATTGGGCAGATTCCCAGGGTGCAGACTCCCTGTCTGTTACCCCTTCTCTGAGATGTGGGACCCCACAGTCTAGCTGCGCCAGGCCTCAGGACCAGTTCTGAATCCTGAAAGTCTCCCGAGTAGCTAATGCATGCTGTCCCCAGAGCTCTCCCTTCCCACCCCCACGTGGGCATTCTGGTTTACAGTTTAACCCTTCGGGGACCACATGGTATTTACAGTAAAGAACACATAGGTTTTGCAAAGAAGCTTGTTAAACACATGCACACATTGCCAGTAGAAAGCACTAAAGAGTTACAAATCTGAGGAAAAACAATGAACACTTGTACACAACTCCCTCCCTCCATTTCCTCACCACTTGTGAGAGCCTTTTGGGTCTTGGTCAACAATTCTCCTGCCCAGTCTTCTCATTCTTTTAATAGTGGGGCCCCCTTGCTAGGGACTGTTTCTTTTTTTAAAGCAGTCGGACACCTTTTCTCCTTCTGTCCTTGCACTGGTGTTTTTCCATTTTCCAACCTTTCAGGTGCTCTGGTGGGCAGACGGTTGGTACCACCCATTAGCCAGCCACAGTCAAACTATTTAATTGTTGATGGCCCTTTCATTCAGGGTCAGATACCTAGACACCCACCCACCTCTACAAGGGGGATGATGCCATCCAACATGACAATTACCTTATAAAGTAAAAGACATAATCAAGGTTGCACTCAAAATGGAGACTGAATAACAACATACTCCCCACCCCTTCAAGATCAAACTGACGACACTAATATAATGCCCAAACTGTCACAAGCTGGCAATAGACCCAGATTTCCTGAATGCTAATCCTGTGATTTAGTCTTTCTTCCTTAGATTTGACTGTACTAAGATACCCAGCTAATGTGAAGCTTTTGTGCAGGGAGGTATAGCAATCCCACTTGTAGCAAGCTGAATAGAACTGTTAGGCAAACCACATATGATTGAGGTAATATGATTTTTACAAGAAAAATCCCATTCATAGGATGAATGTCCACTTTAATATCAGTGTCCTTAAGTAGCAAACTCATAATTTAGTACTCTCCACAAAGATGAGAAAAGACAGCTACGTCATCCCACAATCAGTGCACACGTCAGATGTTCAGTAAATAGATATTATCTCTTTGCCTTTCTCTGCTCTTTAATGAATTTCTTAAGTAGGAGAGAGAAGGAAGAAAAAGAAATAGTAAATGCAACATGTATTAAAACATTTTCATGAGTAACTTACATTTCTGGTTGCTATAATGGACTTTGCCTGCAAACATTATGAAATCTCAGATAGTCTTCTGTTACCATATGTTTTTTAAATGAAAGTGCCAGCAGATTGAACATTGCACATGGGCTAGATTCATCCCAACCTGATACATGCTCTCTTCTATTGCTATAAACCAAGGCGCAGGGACTCCAGTAGCTGCAGATCTGCCCACAGGAAGAGTCCAGTGGTACAAGGTATCAACAACCTTTTTTGTCACGCCCACCAAGTGGGAGTGGGTAGCACCCGGCTATGCAGGTGGCACGAGAGCTAAGTCCGAGGCCCAGAGTTAGAGCTGTCGGCGGTAAAGCTAGGCCATTCCTATTCGCAGGGACTACCGCTGTGTAACCAAGTGAAGGTCACGAACCTCGACTAATCCTTAAATGGTTCGCTTCACAGATTCACACCGGGCCGAGTTAATGTACCCGGGTAACTACTGGTGAGTTACAAGTCATTGGTACATGATAATGAGACAAAGAACGTGGGGCTAAACCTCAGTGCGAGTGTGTTTATTTTAAGCTGAAAAATATACAGATAATGATAAATGGTAAAACGCTTGGTTTATAAAGACAGCCCTATGCTCTGTAGTAGGTGACGGAACTATTGCCACACGTGTCTAGAGATCTATGCTACTAGTATCTCTGGTTCTCCTACTTCCCGATTACAATGTTACCCTTATAATACGCGATTCTATAATGAGTTTGGATCCCCTCTAAACCTGAAACCTCAATGTTCGGGTTGTTAACGGCAAGGCTTTCGTCTGGTCAGAGGAATATTACGTCTCTGCTGGTCCTACACGCCTCTCTCTCTCTCTAGGGAGAGTTTTCCCAATTGTACCGGTACAATACTTACAAACTGCTGAACTGTGCACGCTACAAATATTCAATTTGTCTCTGATAGTCAAGCCCTGCGACCAAGGCGCGCTGACTGCTGCTGAAGACCAATCGAAAGAACTAGGTCTTCCCCAGGAGACTAGATCTGGTTCACCCTTGGTCTGAAGGTGCAACACTGGGCTTGGTGCTCTGGTACCCGTATTTATATGAGTTCGGGCGGAGACCAATTCTCCTAATATGTAAATGAGTTGGTGGGTTTGAATGGTAACCTGAGAGTTGTTTGGAAGAGATCAATTTCTCTAATATGCAAATGACTTGTTTTGACTGTAGAGAGATGGGTTTTGCATGTTACCAATAAGTGTAGCAATTTGTAGATTGATAGTATTGCTGCACCTGGGCTTAGGTTTTGGCGGGAACAATTTGCGCCAAGAATTTTGTTACCAATATAAGTTACTTACTAGTGGACAATATGCTAAAAAGGAAATAAACCTTTTTAACTTACCATGAATATCCTAATATACTAACCAACTATTTCTCGTAACATCCCGTACGCTGAAGTGACAGCCCCACTGGGCCGTCCACGAAGCCTATCTGTCTTTTACAAACTACAAGACAGATGCCATTTTGGGGGACCTATCTAGTATAGGCCCTACATCTTTACTGGAGCAACTGTAGGAAGCCAGTGCAACTCAAAACAAGTGCCAGTAAAATAAGTGCCAGGCAGCTGGGTGATGCACTGTTCTTCAGCTTCCTTCATCAAGTCGCCTATAAAGCCCAGATGCAAACAAAGTTTGCCAAACTCAACATAATCCTTATATTAGTGCAAATTTGACCAGCCCTCCCCTAGGAGTGAATCCAACCCATGGAGTTTAATAAATTAATGGTGCCGGTTGCTCTCATTGTAGCTGAGTAAAATGTTATTTTCTTTTTCATTCATTATTATTTGTTAGTCTTCAAGGTGCTACAGGACTCTTGTTGTTTTAGCTGTATACAGACTAACACGGCTGTCCCTCTGGAACTATTCATTATTATG
The DNA here is from genome assembly GCF_026122565.2 of Emydura macquarii macquarii. Lineage (NCBI taxonomy): Eukaryota > Metazoa > Chordata > Testudines > Chelidae > Emydura > Emydura macquarii. The sequence goes on along the minus strand of NW_027131105.1, from coordinate 10,657,294 downwards.
TGTATTGTGGTAATTCCTAGGAGCCCATTTTGCTAGATACAATACAAATACATAACAAAAAGATGGTCTCTGCCCTGAAGAGCTTTATTTATTAAGCAAATGTAATTAGTGCAATACAAGAAATGTTTTTATATAGCAGTGCCTGATCTTGCACAGTAAGTTTCAATCCTGAATGAGGCCTGTGGGCACTACTATAATACAAACAATAAACAGTAAAAAATAGAGGTCTCCATTAGAGGTCTCCATCCTTAGACGTTTTTAAGGTGCGGCTTGACAAAGCCTGGCTGGGATGATTTAGTTGGGGTTGGTCCTGCTTTGAGCAGGGGTTGGACTAAATGACCTTCTGAGGTCCCTTCCAACCCTAATCTTCTCTGATTAGAAAGTCAGTATTTAGCAACATTTACCTCACTGTATTATCTGATATACTTAAGTTACTGCCATAGTATGTCTAGAATAGGAAACAACGGTGTTCTCTCAGTGATTTAATATCTGAGGTATCATAGTGTGGCACTTGTTCTCTTTTTATTGCAGTCTAAGTATGATCTAGAGTTTTGCCATGGTCTCTATATATGTGCACTTGTAAAGGGTATCCAGATTAATATGCGTGTTCCTTTTCATCTCTTGCTGGGATTAGTATAATTCTTGGTCTCAGTGCCACCACTCTTACCTTTAAAAAATTTGTGATTTTTACTTTTTCAAAACTCGGCTGCCTGATTAATTATGGGAACCAGAATGTCTAGTCACCTTAGTCTTGTATTGAGAGATTTACTACTCCTATATAAATAAATTTTCATCATTTGCCAGTATGTGGGATCTTCTGTGCCACATTTAAGAAGGCTTGCATGTCTTTAAAATTTTTTGCTTACTGTGGTCTGAGTTTGAAATCAAGCTTTAAATTGCTGAATATTATTTTATTTGTTTGTAGTAACTGAAAAGTTCTATAAGATATTTATATGAATGATACTATCTAGATGCATGTGAGCAGCTGAGCTATGTGCTATAACAGCGTACCCAGAAATAATTACTCTGGGAGACTGTGGTTCTTGGAATTATATTAATAGTCTTATGGAGTGCCTGTGTCACGGTTATTACAGTATTTGATAATTTTGGGAAAGACTATCCTGTTGGTAAGAAAGTAATAGCAGCAAGGTTGACTAAATATTTTCCCTCAGTGTGGCTTGATGGGTGCTTTTATTATTTCAGTTATTTCAATCTTTTCTATATAATTTCCACCAGAAAAAAAATACAAATAATAATTCAATACAAAGGGTACAAAAAGTGTTTAGTTAGCTACTAAGTTACACTTAGCCTGATGACTTGCATCATTTAAAGGTAAATCACATATCAAAAATGAATAATGATAATAATATTCACAACTTTTTTGGTTCAAGACTTTGGTATCTACCATTACATCTAATGGTGTTGATATGCCTATAACAGAGATCCAGCAACTGAATATCTTTTCGTAGAAACAGAATGAATGGAATTTTAAAAGGTTCTACAGTAACTTTTTCAATCAATCAATTGAACCATATCAACTGTGAAACAAACTTACTTTCAGAAGTATAAGTTAAATGAAGATTTATAGATGTCTTTGATACAAAACATTCATGCTATATTTTCAATGGATTTTTGTCTGAATTAAAAATATTTGTAGGATGTTTGAATTCTGAATTCTCAGATGCAGAAGTAATTCAGAAGATGATAATGTTTCTATTTGTCCAGAGATAATTTAATTACATTTTTTCAGAGACTGTCAAAATAATTTAGATTTACCCTTACTTAATTATTAAATCCATTCACGTGGATTAAATCCATTCAAGGGGACCAAGATTTAGAAATATGCTAGTTAAAAATTTCACCAAACATCTTGTAGTACGTCTTGCAAAAAACAGCATATGAACTATCTCAAGGCAGCTTAAATTCTGCACTAAACAAGAAGTGAATTATTGAATCTCTGAAACAAAGTCAATCAGAACCATTTGAATCCTTCCTTGCTTTTGTCTCATTCAAAAGGAAACACTTTTTAATCTGTTTTCAATTTTTATTGCACATTTATGCTCTGTATTCTTTTAGTTTGGAAGGAGATCATCTGAAAATACCTATTGGTTGATCTTAGTTAAGTTCTCTGAAATTGGCAAAAACTATTTTCAGCTCATCATAAATCAATTAGCAATAATAGTGAGTATTATGTACATGCTGCAAAACCAGCAAGTAACAATATATCTGAATTATATCACAGAGGGAATTAACTGGTACATGTGTTACATTGTTTGTTTGTGGGTAAAACTGCAGTATATAAATATCAAAGCTCATTGACAAATGATCTTCTATGAGCGCAAAATGTCAAATGCAGCAATATGTCTATAATACTACAGTAAATCCAGGCCAATGAATAGTTAGTAGTTTAGCTAAACAACATTCCATTGAAAGCATTTAACTTAGCATTACCAGGGTATATCTAGTTAATAACACAAACAGCTGCAATCAGGTGCAACTGTTGGGCTAATGTACACACACTGCTCCATATCTGTGATGAACAGATGCCTTCATTAGAATTTTAGAGCAAGTGTGTGAATCCTGGCATCCGTGATGCCAAATGAAATTCTATGCCTCAGAACCACTTTAACATTAAGCTTCCTGAGCTGAGAGACTTAACAGTTTTCTGTACAAATAAATAAGAAAAATCATTATTTTGGTTTAGATCTTATAATAAAATATTTTGTAAACAGACCAATTACCAAAACAAGATTTATTTTTATTTTGCGTTTATGTTACGATAAACTCTGTAGCTTTCCAGCAAGAAGCATTGCATACATATACATGCGCAAAACCTAAAAGTTTAAAAAGGACTATTCCCATTTACCACTGTAGATTGATTTTGTTACTAAATCACTCTTGGAAAAGTCAATTGATTCCTAATGCGACTGCTTACATAGGAGTGGAGTGTTTTGTTTGGTTGTTTGTTTCAGGTGCATAGTGCACCTTTCATTTAAATGGAATGTTTGGCATTATCAGTTCACAGTGTAAATAAGTCTGAAGGTGAGATCAGGTCAGGCATAAAATGTATATATTTTATATATACACAGTTTACAGCTGATATAACATATAATATATTGTTATATATATAATACATGCGCTCCTTTCCTGTCTTTTTTCCCTGTGCCTGAATGTGTGTGTGTGTGTGTTTTGGTCCCTAGATAACTGAGGATGGGTGAGGGACATAGTACCAGTAAGCTCTGCCTTTAGCGAGGTTTTGTTAATGCAGTACATGCCAAGAGACAAGCTTAATTAACTCTTACTGAATCATCCTGAGAGAGTTTCCCTTTAGCCTTACCTAAAAGAACTGCTGCCTACAGATCACAAGGGTTCAATTCAGGTCCAATGTGCTGGATGCACATATAGCAAGTCCAGCTTCCTGAAAGGGGGCTTCACTAATTTCAGAAGTCTGCTTCAATTTTTGACCACCAGTTGGGAATCACAGTTGGAAATGGGAGTTGGATCAGCTCACAAAGGATGAGAGGAAATATAAGATATGCAAAAGAGCAAATTCAATATATGAGAAGATTATTTTAGTTCCTACTTGCTAATCTTGTGGAGGCTTCCTTTGGCTCATTTATTAGAATAGTCCACAAGCATGATTGTGGTACTTGACTCAAGCATAGTACTTGACTTCCTATTGTTAAGATAATTTGAAACTATTTGTGTGGTAACAACAGTGTTAGTAAACTTACTATAGTTATGTACATAAAAACGTTATTGTGTTAAGTATTTATAGCTGGATTATGAGGCACATCAACCGCTTTTCTTAATTGGTTTATAAATCAGATGGGTAAGAAGCAGGCTTTATTTTAACATTTTTGTTTTTCACCATCCTTTTATTTTTGGTTTCAGTTTTTTAAACTGTGGACATTTTAAGCAGTAGAATTCCCTTTATTCCATGTACAGTCAAACTACTGTGACCACAGCCCAGAAAGCCTGTTGAAAGTTTGACCTAAAGTTTCAGTTTTTTAAACTGTGGACATTTTAAGCAGTAGAATTCCCTTTATTCCATGTACAGTCAAACTACTGTGACCACAGCCCAGAAAGCCTGTTGAAAGTTTGACCTAAAGTGTTGTACTTCATTTATTGTATATGTGGAAGGTTATGGAACGGGATTCCAGAGTCTACTAATCTGTATAGCTGCGATGAGTATCTCATTTTGTAAGGGATATCTCCCAGATTGCACTTTAGCTTTCTAATGTCACTCTTTGGCTTCACCATGACTCCTCATCTAATTCCAAATGGCTAAAAAATAACTTTAGATGACAATGGAAATTTTTATTACTTGTTTATTTTAAAAGTCTATTTAGAGCTGAGGTAGATAAATGCAAATACAGCGGTCTCTCCCATTTCTAAAAACATTTTCCCATATGGAAGAATGGCATGGTGCTAACTCTAATGTGTCTTTTAAGCCACAGCCTCCTGTGGAGAAGGGATTCAGAAGCTCATTACCTCTGAATTAAAGTCATTGGAGGCCTTTTACCTGAGGTGTGCACAATACTTCTGTGAATGCTGGCACAGTGCACTGAGCATTAGCCATTGCTATGTCCGTAATTGGGTGCAGCATGTGCTGCCACCCACTCCCTGCATTTTTTCCCTGCTTAACTCCATGAAGGACCATCCTCCGCATCTCTTTCAGGCTGTTTATAGCACCACCGACAGTGTTAGACTCACCAAGTTCTTGTGTTCAAAGTTAACAGGAACACCATTGTAACTGGCTCTTGCAGAGTGGAGCAAAGGAACGAGGGTGAAAGTTCCTTGAACCCTATTGTCCCTTCGTGTACCCATGCAGGATGTCCTAAGTTTCAGCACTTTTTTAAAAAGTCCCCTTATTCAAGAGGAATTTATTTGGTGATTGTGATCACACCAGCCCAGAGAGGCCAAATAAGCCACAAATAAGCTAAGGAAAAAAAAAACCATTGCAATGATGAAAAGCAAACCATTCTGTTTTCAAGTACTGCTGAAGCTTGCTTTGGAATGGCTTCCATGAATACTTGAGGTGTTCAAATGCTTGTGACATACCACAAGCGAAGGGCTCGCATATCCTTTGTATAAAGGTAAATCTCTGGCAAACAAGGTAAACAGGAAACTGTGGCTGTTCTTTGTAGCTTAGCAATACCTCCTGATTGTGTGAGACTTAGACAGCTAACTGACCCTCTATATCCTTACGTATAAAACAAATAGCCTATGTGTAAAAAAAAAAAATCAAGTGGTGGTCTCCAGTCACCATATTCTGGAGCCTGACTTGATAACAAATTGACGAGGCAAGCAGAAATGAGAAACTTGTATGTTTTTCCTTAAAAGATGCTAGTCTGGGTTTAAGCAATGTTACTCTCTATAAAAATGATTTTTATGTGAGTCCCCTCACACAGATCTATTTACTTGTAGTTGTCTTCTGTGTGCTATTTTCCTATCATTTTTCCCCAATGCCATAGAAGTTCTGTACGTTAGTGATAGGATGGCCCCATAGTGGAATTTGTGTGCTCTCAGGCATGCTGTACGTCTTTGGTTTCAGTTCTATGTAGCAATCAAGCCAGGATGAAATTATTGAATAAAGTTGCTAGTTTTCTACTTTAAAATTGAGCCTTAGTGAGAATAAAACAGAACCACTTTTGTGCCTGCATTTACTTTTCTCTTTCACTAACTGCTTCATTTACATACATTTCATATACATATGGTTTGTTGTTTAATCTTTCACTGCATTGTTACAAAAATATGCCAAAGCTGACTCTAATTGTTAAGGAAACTAAAGGAATTTGGGGAGAATGCCCAGAAATTCAACATTATTTAAATAAAATACATGTGTATTCTAAACCTTTTAACATACAACTTTCAGTGCGTTCCCCCGTTTACTAATATTAAAATAAGACTTATCAGCACAGGCTACTCAGGGCTGTGCTGCTGGAGGCAGAGCTAGAGATCCTCCTCCAGGTCATAAGTCTGCAATCAGTTACACTCATGCTTAACTTAATGCACATGTCATCCTTTTGAAGTCAATGGAACTACTCATGTGCATAAAGACAACTACATGCATAACTGATTTTAAGACCGTTTCCTCAGTTTTTAGTCATTCCTTATTTAGGCAAATACCTATTGACTTTATTGTGAGTTTGCCTGAGAATGGAAAGGGGAAAAACTGAGTAAGGAGCTCATGATTAGCCCTTTGAGATGCTAGAGAAGACAGTCTGGGAATCAGGCTGTCGGAAGTCATTGAAGGAGGGAAAGATGATGAAGCTGCCATACATCATGAAGGGGAGGAAGAGCATACTTTGGGGGCTAAAGACAGATTATGGAGATGCAGTGGAGTTGAAGACCAATCTATTGAGTGTCTTAGCAGGACTGAATCTTTTGAGGTTCTCCCATTACAAATCAAAAGCAGATCATGGAATAGTCAGTATTTTATATACAAAGTACAAAGTAAGAATATCAGTGTTTTAAAAAATGCTTTACATTTGGGTATAGTAAATGTTGTGTGACTGGTGTTCTCCAAGCTGTTGAAATCATCCTTGAGTAGAATATAGTTTAGCTCATCCAAAATGAGCTGTTTACCATGATCTAGGAAATTTATTGTTTTTCCCCCTTGGGCTGTTTTGTTTATCATTTCATAGTAGTGTGGATTACAGTACTTGTATTGCCATCTTACCAAGAATACAAGTATACATGCAATAACAGCATGTATTTTAAAAAATTACAAATGCAACCATCTAAGGGGAAGTTGGTGGGGTTTGTTTTGTTTTTGGAAGGGTCTTTAGTTGGAGAGTTTGGGATTGTAATAACAAATACATACCCCTCTCACCACCTCAAAGAAAAGACCAAGAATGGCTATGAGGAGATTAGGATGACAGGCTAAATGAAATCTGGAGCTGCGTTTTGATGAACACCACTGCTGCAGGTAATTAACGCCTTTCATTTTGAACAATGATTTCAAGCACTTGAGGGAATTTGGAATGATATTTTGCTCTTGATTCCAAAAAGTAATTTAGAAAGGAAATGAAATAAGACTAATTTTATTTTCCATTCTCTCTCTCCCCCTCCTGTTCTTTCTCTTGTTGAAAAGCTATTGTCATTTTATGTCATTAAAATATAGAATTATTGCCCCCAGATTTCCAGTGAACCACAGCTGTTGAGCTTTTATGTCAGAAAGCTTTGAATACCCCACTGCATTGGGAACATTTGTAGCCTGTGGACCATGACAGTACTGTGGACTTCTCTCCCTTTCTGACAGAGGAGAGTGCCTCAGGGTGTGCTCACATAGTGACTGCATTATTTTCTGGCAATTGTGGTAAAGTGTTCCTTGCTTTCGGTTTTTCTGCCTCATCTCAAATGTACAATCATCCTTCAAACCTATTATATCACCTTCTGAATTCTGTTTCTATGTCCCACAGGCTACACAGTCTATTGTTTAAAACCCTCACCACTGCCATACAGATATTAAATTAAGCATTGCAGCTTAACATGGAATGTGTGGATACTTGAAGCAGGATTTAAAAGACATTGTGATTTCTTCATTGTGTAAGAGTGTATTGCACTGGACTGTCAAGAAATATAGGAATTAACCTTTTTCAGCCTAGGAACTGCTATTTTGCAGTGAAGAGCATTAATATTGCATCAAAAACCAAGCAGTGAGCATGTGAAAGGATGAACATGTATTCCGTTTAAAATATTCTATAAAGTACTTTTTTTTTGGGGGGTGATGGAATTAATCATTTTTCAATAGCGCTCACCAGCTGCAGCATATGTAAGTAAACTGAGTACTTCTTTCCCACAGCATATGCTGTATATTTCATTATTATAACATTTAATTTTGACAGATAATCCTTATTCTTCTTCATATGAAGTCTAAATTCAGCAGATGGATGGGAAAAAAACTGGCAGAAGAGAATGTCTATATTGTGTGAATTGAGATAGGACATATATATATTATTGACAAATAGCAGGACATGAAAAACTCTACTTCCAGACAATCTTCATATAACATTGTCCCAAGTCTGGATCACAGTTTCTCTCTGATCTGTACATCTGACATTTTCCCACTCATCCTCTTACTTACATATTACTAAAATAGGAAGTGTGGTGGTGGAGGAAGATTCTGCTTTCTCCTAAAATAAATTTTCTGTGCAAAACTTGACATTTTTGTTAGATTTGTGAGATTTTGCACACAGAGAGAAGAACCACACATAAAAAACTAATGTGATCTGAATGCAAAACTTGTAGAGTTTCACTGTGGTTCAATAAATTCTGTAAAGGTTATCTCATGACAAACAAAAGGTCTCTATCCATTTATAACAGGGTAATCCAAGCACTCCCAGAATTGAAAGCATACAATCATTCTACTGACTATATTTTCTTTTGCTCATTTTGAGGTTCAGAGAATGAACAGGCACATTTTTTTGCACCCACAGTCAGGTAGAGTTGCAAGTATTCAAAATGGTACCTGCAATTCAACTATTACATATTGCCCCCGCAAAATAGAGGCTGCCTTTGGGAAAACTGATCTCCATGTACTTAAAAAAACCCCAAAACATTCTCAGTACTTCACTTCTGGGATCAACATCTTTTACCTAAGACAGATAAAGCCTTGTTTTCAGCCATTTAGACCCCAGTCCTTCAAGAATGATGCAGGCAGATCCCGGTGCTTATATGCAGTCCTATAGAATTCTTCATGCAGGATGAGGCATTTTCAAAGAGCTGGTGAAAACTTTGCCTGACTGCAGCAAAGTAAGAATTTCCACTTCAGAGGAGATTTAACCTGACTTATGATGTTCTTAATCAGTGTCAGAATTAAATAATATTTTGAAAGATAGTCTTTAGCAGTACCAGCCCAGCTCTGGGTCAGAAGGAGCTGTGTACTCAATAAACAGTGTACTCACTGTGCTGCACCTGCAGTAGTTGTCTGCTGGATGGAGTTAAAAGGGCTGAAGCTGGCTCAGGTAAGGCCTGACCAGGAAGGAGAGCAGATAGCTGGCTACCACTCAGTGGGAGAAGCCTGACTGGAGCTAGAGAGCTGAGTTGGACTGCTGGCAGACAGAGACTCCCTGAAGGAAGGTAGGCTTGCAACAGGGTGTGTAAGGCAGTTGTGAAGGATAGTCGGGGGAGTAGTGTTTTCCCAGAGTTCTCCATGCTGGCAGAGAGGTCTGCAGGAAGCAAGAAGATTCCTGCAGGGTCAGGGACTGCTGTGCCAGGGAAGATGAGAAAGCTCTCCAGGAGTGGAATCAGTTGGATGGCCAAAACTGCTAAGAAGCTCCGCAATGAGTCTGGAGATTATGTTTAGAGAGAGTGATGCTGATAGACAGTGAGCCTGGGAAGAGGCTGTGAACCTCAGACAGGTTGAGGTAGGAAGTGGTCCAGTGAGGCAACAAGGGATCAGCATAACCAGGCCTTGACTGCTTATTAAAGGGATTTTGGATTAGAACCCAGAGGAGAGGTAGGGCTTTGATTCTCCCATCAGCACACCAAGGAAACCTCTGGGCACAAGGGGTTTGAACTATTGAAACCCCCTGAAACAAGGGGTAAGACTCATGAGTCTGGAGTCAGACCAAAGGCCCAATGTTAGGTTGATGGACTACCAGTTTATCCCAGAATAGCTGGAACTATACGTGACCCAGCCAGAAGGCCAAGTTGCAAAAAGAAGCACAACTCCACAGGGCTGGAGCAGCTGTCAGCATGGAGTTCAAAAGGAGGAGAGCCTGGTACACTGCACCCAGCCAAAAGTGGGTGTATCACCTAGTGAGTCACAGTCTTCCAATCTTTTATACAATAATATCTGGGAGGACATTTTCTTCATTAAGCCCAATTGATCAGCTCCTACATACCTAGAAAACCTTCATGATTTTCCACCAAAGAAGTCAGGACTGACATGCCAAGTCACACACCTATATGTGACAATTAAACAATTAAAATGAACCTCTGAACTGAATATGACCCACAGACTTGTGGCTTCTGGAGACTACAGATCCCAGAAACCCATATTTGGAACTCCTGTGGTTTCCACAGGTGAAACTTCTGTGTTAAAGATAAGGTTGGCAGTGATCTAATGCTGATTGGATTCAGCCTGCAGTTAGACAAAGTTTGGACACTCCATTTGAGAGGATTTTTAATCCTGAAGAAGCTCATCACAGGGATCTAAAGTAATATCCAAAGGAAGCAAGAAGTAGGCAGCATATAGGGAAGGAAGAATAAAACACACACACACACATTGATGAAAAGGCCTCTAAGATATGTTTACCATTAATTAAAGTTTAAATATTTTTCACCCAATAACTTTTTTCAGACTGTTCTTCATAATTAACAACATTATAGTTCCAAGGTAACTGTCCAGTGTTGGTTGCTTGGAATGTCTACAGCATCTTTTATCAAAGTGTCTGTTTTAAAATTACTTTACTATATTTTATGCAAGAGTTGATTGTAATATATTCAGCTTTTCTCTCTTGCATCTGATGTGTTTTGTAATCTGTAGTGAATTAACTGTGGTATAAAAGACATTTTGTGTCATCATCTTTCACTGCTGTCATTACTGGTAGGCCTGTTTCTCACCATAAAAGGCTATATGCTAGTTGCTGACTGCTTTGTTCCATATGCTGACTGGAATGTTTCATAATTATAGTCAGCAAGTTAAAACACCTTGCTGTACAAATACCGTTTCCGTTCATATTTCCTTCACCAGAACTTATAGTGTGTGCCAATGCTTGGCTGCTTGCAGAAAGAAGCAGCTCATTTAATAGGTAGGAAGATGAACAATGTCAGAGTCCCAGTTGTGTCTGGTGCAAGACCACTCTATTTTGACTGGGGATATACGTCAACATATGAATGGTAGCTGGTTCACTGGTGTTAAAACTGTGCTGTGGGAAAAGAGGAAGAGTAGGAGAACTACGGTAAATGTTTCCTGCCTCGTATACTAATTTTGAGCAAACCACTTAAGTCAGGTCAGATTTATGGGGCTGTCTTAGAGTACAACAATTACATAGTTTCCTCTCACATCCATCTTGTTTTCCTAATTAAAAAAAACCATAGTTATATTCCTGACGTAGAGGTACAAAATGGTATTTATTTTCTTTAGTAGCAGGCATAGAATATCTCCTTTCTTTTTTATGATTTGAGGGGGTTTAATTCTCCCGAGCTATTATTTCATACCAAAAAAAGAAAAACCAAAAACAAACCTGACAAAGTCATGAACACACCTGGAAATTCTCCCTGAAGAATTGGGCAATGTAGAGAATGTATAGTCTGTCATCACTTGGATCTGTGGCTCTTCATTAATACAAAAGCTCCTTAAATGTTAATCAATTAAAGTATAATATAGAATAAAATGTGGCCATGAAACTCAGAGAGGATACTAGAATATATTTCATTTTAATGAAAATGAGTATGATATTAAATAGCATACTGTAATAGTGTTGATTTAATAAAAAACTAAAATGCTCCATTAAGTAGTGAAAGGGGAAAAATATGAATAGATCAGAACCAGACTTGACTGTGTGATCCATGATACGAAAGAATTAGGACACATACACTGAGGTACGTGTTCATTTTTTATTTATTTTGCTTTCTGTTCTTTGTTAAAAATAAAAACTTGGAGATGAGCTTTGCAACGTTTTGAAAATGTAAAGGTAAAAGACATTGTCAATCTACATTTACTGCAAACCTGATTTATAAAATAGTTATAGCAGTTTAGTGTCACTTATCTTTGGCTGTTATCTCAAAGTTCTGATAAGATGAAGAGGGCAATGTGCATTCCAATAAGGGACTAAGGACTTGTTGAGCTAAACTGTGTGGAAATAAAGGCTGGATGAACTAGTTTAGGAAACATTTTCTTGACCCATCTCCAAAAGGCTTTGCTCCCTTCCACATTTCCCTCCCTATGACTTTCCATTGTATCATCAGTTTTCTTCCTTCTCTTCTGCTATTTTCCAGTTAACCCTGGTTGACTTCCTCTCCATAACCTACCACCTGGCCACTCACTTACTTCCTCATGATGCTTTGAAGATAGCATGTGCCCCAGTAGTTCTTGTTCTACTTAGTTCATTTCATTGTTGTCACTTACCTGCACAAGCATAGTCCCAGAACTTGAGAAATGGGAATGTAGTAACAGTCCAGAAAAGCCCCGCAACAGGATCTTCAAAGATAGGGATTTGTGAAGAAAAAGGATTTATGGAGAACCTGGGAAGGAACGAGGATCTTTTCATGCATGCAAGAAGGGAGTGAAGGATCTGGGATCTACTGGTGGGCTGCAGAGAAAAAGAAGAAATCAATATGGTCATGGGAAGAAAAGGAAGGGCCCAGGGTAATCATCCAAGGGTCTCAGGAAGCAAGGAGGTGTGGGCTATGGCCATGGTAAAAACACTGTTAGAAAAATATGTCCAAAGAGTGAGAAGCACAGGAGCCTCACAAAACGGATATAGAATATTCAGAGAAAAGAGATTTCTGTAACAAAAAAGAAAATGGACCATTGCTATTGTCACAGTTTGCCAGGAATATGTTTGAAATATTGTCTTTGAGATGCAGGGTTAATTTTTTCGAAAAGTGTGTGGGAAGTTAGACACATAAATTTAATTGGCAAATACTGAAATTTATATATGCCTCTCCCTCTTGTACCTGTTCCTTCTTTGTGTCCTAATGTTTAGTTTCATCAGGGAATTACTGTACTGTGTTATTCTGTACTGTGCCAATACCAGAAGCACATCAAGACAAAAGACATTTTTGAGCATGAAATTGGAGAGGGTTGGATAGTTCAAGACACTGTTAATTCTTAAGAGGAAAAAGGTCATAATAAAAATGGGAAAATAAGCCAATTTGGAAGATGTAAGAAAGATGTAAAAAATTATTGGCAATTTTTCTTCTTATGCAATAGCTTTGGAAAACAAGAAACAATAATGAAAGCCGCCAGTTCATTATTTGTCATATCATAAAAAAGATTAATAGGCTGAAGTGTTTTTAAATTCTTGACTTAATTGAAATCAGTGTTTATAGGAATTGCTAAAGTAAAAGATGAGTGTAATGGCCTAAAAATGTCAGCAAAAGAACATTTTTGAGCACATCAGATGCAAAAACATTGGAAACTATTCATCTAATTTAATTGTCATCTTATGTCAGAAAAGTTAATGTGGTATCTTTGATGAGTAATGAATATAAAGAATATCCTCAAACAGAAATATTTCCATGTCTGGGCTTTATCATGCCCTCATTAAAGTTTCTTCCTTGAAGCTTCTTTGTCCTTAGCATAGGGGACCCTTCTTGTTCTGTGAATATCTTCTTTAACGACTTAGTTTTAACATGTTAGCGGAGTGTGTTCAGATACGCTTTTTAGATCCTGCTCAGATAATGATAATCAAGGAGGGTTTTTAAATCCTTTAGTTTTACCAGGTCTGTCTTTGTCCTTTATTTGTTTAATCAATCAGATTGGGAAGCTCATTCTTGTCAGTTTGTTCTTCAGACACGATGTGCCTGCTTATTGAGCAGTAATGGTTTCTCAGGTTGCATATGTTTATGTCTCGGGAAATAAACACATGAGCCAAATGTCTGTAGTATCGCTGAAGATCAAAATAATTAAGGCATGAGAAATGACAAAAATGGCAGGTGACTTAGGTGTGACTTACCCTTCCTTCTGATTTCTGTTCCCCTATTCTTATTAACTTCCTCATTCCTGGCATTCTCTTTCATGTTACCTCTAGTCCCTTTTATAAAATCTGATGAAAACAAGCTACATACCCAAGACAACTGTGCCACTTCATCACCATCTTCATTTTTTGTGTATTTTGAGTCCATCCCAACTCTTTCATCTGGTTAGTGTCTTGTGGCCTATAGCATGATGGGTGGAAGTGGAGAATTAGGCTCAATTTTCAGAAGGGACCTGGTTTGGTAAGAAAGGAGTGGATCAGGAATGCAACATCGGGCTCCGCTGCTAGCAGGCAAATGCAGGCCTCTCAGCATATAACACTGGCCTCTGTGCATGCTCCATAAAAATCTCTTTTGAACTATTCTGCCTACTTGCTTCATCACCTATTGCTAATGAGGTTCAGCTCTGAAACAGATTTCCACCCCTGGTCTGAAATAGCCGAGCTCTATCCATTTGCAAGACACAGGCTGCACAGGAGATGGGCCTTTCAGGGAAATCAGGAGTTTTCTGGTGAGGGGAGTCTGATATTTTATGAGAGATCTAATATAGTTTAATAATTTACAGCAGAGGTGCCTAGAGCCTTGGATAGGTGCCCCCCCCCCTTTTTTTTTTTTAAATAAATCTAATAATATTAATGGAACAGTGGATAAAGATCTCAAGGGAGCAATCCTACAAGGCGCTCATTCCCTCTTATTGGGGGCTGAGTTAACTCACTAGAAGTTGGGAGTATACTGTACCTCACAGCATTAGGCCCAAAGAGGCAGATGTTATAATTTTATGCTTATTGAACCTGAATTGATTATTTAAATATATGTATATAATTATTTGCATCCATCCTGAAAGCTTCTAATTCCCAAGGAGTCAGTGTTTAAATTACTCGATTTCATATGTATAAACACATATTTTATTTGCAAAACCTAGGAGTGACAAATGATTTAACCAAGTTTTCAACACTGTAATTCACTCACTCTCATATTGCTATGAAGTGAGTTACCACCAAATGTTGGCTATATATCCATAGTAGGCTTAAATGGATTTACAAAGAAACATTTTTTTCAGTCATGGTTGAGCTATATACAAACAATCTTTATTCATGGGACCCACACAGAGGTTTGGAAGTGACAGACTGCAACCCAATCTGGAGGAAGGTCACGCACAATCAGCATAGCTGCCTCATGGTCCCTACTAAATCCAGTGGCTGTGATCACTGCATACCCTGGGCCTGTTCCAAAGTCTACTTAAGTCAATGGGAAAACTCCAATTGACTTCAACAGGCTTTCGATCAGGCATCTTATAAATGGTGTTTTGTGGCTTCTAGATTTTCATAGTTGCAGATTCGCAGTCCCCGCCTCCAACTCTCCCTGCTTGTTGCTGCAGATTATGCCGCTATGGAGTGCTGCTACAGAGCATTCAGGAGATATAGTTTTGTCCTCTCCACCACTTGCATTGCTAAAATGCAGCATCTCCACTGCTCTCACGCTTTATGTCCTTGGGGAAGGGTGAAGGATTTGGCTGGTAATCAGAAGAGCCAGCTCACATGCTATTCTATTAAGTGGTGACGTGGAAGATTTAGAGGTCCAGATTTCCAGCCTATATCTACAATTTTGTGCATGCAATTAATTGCACCTCCTTTGCGCACACAGTCATTTGTATGTGCAATCTGCACCATTAAGTTGTGCATGAACACTTGGAAACCAATTTAAGAATGGCTAAAAATTTGGCCCAAAATATATACAGGCAAAAAAATTTGAACACCCTTACATTTCACCTTCATTCTAATGGGTTTTAATTTTTTTTTTTTTATATTATAAGCTCAATTGTCAGTTGGAGTAAATCAAAGTAGCTCCAATGGAGTCAATGTAGCTATACTGATTTACACCAGTTCAGGTTCTGGGCCTATATTTAACATCTAGTCCCTACCAGCATTAAGAAACCAATAAAACAGACTTCAAACATCTGTTCAATCCAGTGTCTAAGGCTGAATTTCAGACTGTCTTTTCTATCAGTAACTGTTTAATTTGGTGTATTCATGTGTTTCTTTGACCTTTCCTGAGAGGTTGATGGATGTGTTTTTAAGCATCCTTAAATGAATTATAATATATGCCAAACTTATATTTTTGTAATATTTCTGCCAAAATGGACTACAGTGGATGGTTTATGTCCACATTACATTGGAATGTGCATGTTCATAAAATTTTATGCCTGTCATCTGACATTTTGCCAGCATTCATTTGCTATTACATCACCCTCATTTCTTACTTTAAATAAGTTACAATGCAGGTACTAAGATAGGCACACATCTTACAAGGCAAAAAATACTTAATGTTCTCTTTTGGGGAGACAGCTGCACCTGCAAGGAAGATAAAGCTAGAAAGAACTTACGAAGGTTTATTTGATCATAGCAATGATGCTTCTAAAACTGCATTTGACCTGCTCAATTCCCCTGAGCACTGTGTGTAGGTAATGGTGCAATTAAGGCATTTGGTACTGAATCTGTAAGGGAAAGTCTTATTTTAAATAATGAGTTCATATTGAGCAGAGAAATGTTTGCCAGTAAGTGCTTGGAACTACTATAATCTTCACTGATATGTACATGACCAGTAGGCCAGGAAACTGGCGGTCAGAGGGTGCGTGGTTGTCTGAAGAATGCATAGAAGGAACTGTTTTTCAGCTTATTTCAGGAGTATTTCTTTCTTTAAATAGAATTGTAGTTGTAGAATTTAAAGGGGTATTAGCACAAGAAAGGAATATATTTTATATTGCTATCAGTATCTTCTTAGACTATTACAGCTGAAAGAAATGTAAAACCAGTATTTAGTTTTGTAACTTTTATGCTCTTTGACTATTTTTTCATTTCACTCAGCTGAAAGAATGAAACGAGATTGGTCAGTTGCACTTTCGTTTATAGGCAGTTTCACTTCTTTGTTTGCATACCCTGTGCTTTGCATTTGGGTTCAGAACAGTGTAGGTGACTCTCAATCCAAAACAAAGTTATTCATTTACATTATCTGTAAAGACGTCAAAATGTTTCTGTTCCTATTAGCTTTTGTAATTTTTGTTAACAACAAAACCCAAATTGAGGGCCTGTACTGAATTGACAGTGCCACTTAAGGAAAGAATCACCTTGAGCCCCAATCCTGCGGGTTACTGTGTGTGGGAGTACTCCTGAACCCACACAGAGCCCTATTCATGTCAAAGGGGCTCTGTATGGGTACAGAGGTCTGTCACTTGTAGCATCAGGGCCTTTGTCACTGAAAATTTTTCAAATAAGAAGCTTTCTCAATGAGAAGTGGACAAATAATCACATTTTAGCTATACATGAAGCAGAAGATATAAATATCTGAAGAGAGAATATTAACATTGACCTTACAGTGCAAAGCCCAGAGCTGTATCAATAAGCATTAATCCAAGTTAATTTGAAATAAATGCATTCTCTCATTTTTCAAGAGGCTAGTGACAGCAGCAATATATAGTTGGAATTATGTAAGTGTGGGGCAGACAGAAGAAGCTCTAAGCAAACCATAACAGCCCACGTTTGAGACCCTTTTCTAAACCTGGGCTGAGGATGACAGAAGAAACAGAACTCAAATCCACCCTGAGTTCAGGTGGGTCCTTAGTTCAATGGGAACCTTCTACATAGCCCAATATATCAGAAAAGATAAAGGGCTTGTTGGCAATTGGAGGCGGACCCAGAAGCTTGCAGAGTGGCGGACAGAAAACAAGAGATATCACCTGATCCTAACCACTGCCCCATATCTGAGGAAAGGGAGAATGGTGTCAGAGAGGAAGAAGGCTCATCTGAGATTTTAGAGGATGGAGAGAAAAGGTTCTGGTTAGGTTGAGAGAAAGATATAATACGGGGAAATGCAAAAAGGTAAAGATAACCTCAAAAGTATCAAATAACCTTCAGTTACTTGTTCAAACTTTATGGGACAAAACCACTTGAGGTTTGCACATCATATACACAAACGATACACTGTAAGAAATAGACATGCTTGAAGAAAATGAATGAACAAGTCTGTTTATATTAGTAAGAGAATACAAAAGACTAGAACAAAATGAATCCTGTTTGTAACCATATAAAGTTGAGAGGCACAGTGCTGGGGGACAAACAGCAGAGCAATTAAACTGAAAGTTTATAACAAGATTTATAGCATTGTATTCCAAGGAGCTCAAGCTCATGCACGTAGATGTTTTGCATTTTTAATGAATCTTCTGGAAGGGGATAATTTTCCAGAATTTCTGTATTTTAGGATTAAAATCTGTAGAAAATACAACATGCTACACTGCACTCTGTTCAAGACTTGATTTTTGGCCCAGTTTCTTACTCAGCATAGCATTTTCTCAAGTGTGTACACATTGTAGACTGTTGCTACGTTTGGCTATGTATTGACATTTGTTTCTTGCAGTTTAGTCACTGACTGTTTATAAAGCAAATGTCAGATGTTGACCATGAGTGAGAATGTGTTACATACTGAAAGTTCTATTCCACATTTGATGTCCTTTTGAAAGCAGAAATTTCTCCTGTGTGATCTTAGATAGTTTAACCCTTTAAGTTATAATGATATATGTACCAGAGCTGGAGAAAAGCCTGTTTAATGCAGAGATTAGTAGAGCGTCAGAAAAAAACTATTGGAGGATTAAAGTTTACTTTCTGAAATGGTTCTGAACTGATGACTACTGAAGGTGTTTCTCTTGATATGGTAGCTTATTATGAAACACATCTGACTGAGGAAAACACCAAATAATCTAAAACAAACTATATAGATGCAATTTACTGGCAATATTTTATTATTCATCCCAAAAGATTCCGAAGGAACTTAAACTAATAGTAAAACTATAAACAGAGATCATTTCCCCAGCCACTGAAATGCAGCCATCCATGAGGTGAATCATGGCATCTCTTAATCAGGGAGCAGCTCATTAACTGTGGACAGCAATTCTGTGTAACAGGAAGTAAAGAAAACTATATCCAATTGAAACAGGAAATTGGGGGTGAGGGGTGGGAATTTAAGTAGGCAGACTGTAATTGGCCAATCTGAAATTTGGCTAAGACACTCCTCCTATTGCAAATGGTTCCATAGGATCTGTAATGACCATAAGTGGTCAGGAGTGGACTTCAGACAGGTAGTATCTCCAGCAACATAAGACCCCCTAACAGGATGCCAACACAGACTCAGTCTCTGACACTGGCTTAGAAGGAGGAGTGACACCTACTGAATCACCATAACTTTTTCTTGCAAAATTTAGATTTTCCTTCGAAGTCTCCCATCCAGTGACCCAACGCAACCCCGCTTAGCTTATAAAATGTAACCCATTTGCAGCACAAGGATGAATAGGTTTGCAATGACAGATTGTTGAGTTCACTGGGAAAAAGCAGAGAACATTGGAATTTTTGTTTTTCAATTGTTTTCTGCAGCTTCCCCTCCTCCCCCCATTTAGGTCCTTTGCTTAATTTACATGTTTCCTTTTGTAGTGTGAAATACATAACCATAGCATAATACAAAATCTAGTTTAGTTCTTTACCAGAAACTACTGAACTGCAACAGGTATCTTCTGTCTTCAGAGATGTTTTGTATAACATTGTTCTGGGTTGTTTTAGGGATATGAGGACAAGTTCAAGTTAAGAGTGCTTGCTGCATCATGTGTTTTAGTATATGGGTAGATAACAGCAAACATCATGTAACTGCTAAGTGTTGGATAACAAATAATACACTATTATCCCTTTAATAAGTTCTAATCCTCCAAGATGCTGAGCACCCTCTACTCCCACTGAAATCAGTCAGTTCAGGATTTTCACCTTGTAAGAACAACAAAATCGGCTTTGTTTGTCACTGTTTTGCTGCAGAGTGATAAACGTGCTGGTGTTAGATAGCATCAGGTTTCATTGCATAAAATAATACAGTTTAATTAGAACTGCCCAAACTCAAAAATCCGAAAGGATTCAGAAGATTATACTCTGAGGATTTTAACAAGAATTGTTCAAGTTTAGTCAAGAAAAAGCTTAGGGTTGTGCCATTTTCTATTCTTGTACCAAAGACCCAAAAGAACATGTAACAGCCAATTATGCCAGCATGATTCCTCTATACTTTAATATCTGAACCATTCCATGACTTTTTTCAATACTCCATAAATTAACAGACTGAAACTGTTAAGTACAATGAAGAATATTTTAAATGTTACTCCCATCATTTTTTAAAAAAACCCTACTGTTAAAATTGATAAGAAACATTATCTAAGGTATATAATATAATGTATGATTAATTAAGCTAAGTGGCATAAATGAATTAGTCGAACCAATCATTTCCCATTTAGTGAATCTATAGTAAATTCCTCATGATGGAATTCTTGTATTGACCCCTGAAAAGTGGGGGGCATCATTATGGGAAATTGGGAGGGGGTCACAAAGGTATGTCAGCATATAGAACATTATATGTGATTATATTATATCCTGCAAAGTTGGGAGGTGAGGAGTGGAAGGCATAGTGGAGCATATTGACCTCTGAAAAGTTGGGGGGAAGAGGGCAACTGCTCTCTTTTCCCCTAGCAAATGACTCCCCTGCAGAAAAGGAAGCGTGGATAAATAGAAATCCTCTGATATTATCTTCTGTCTTTTTATTATCAGAATACACAATCTTAATAGTAAACTTTGTCCGTTTTCCTGCCAGTGGCCTTTTAGCCATTTCTTCTAAGTGCCATGCTTATATTCTTTCACTGAGGGTATGTCTAGACTGATTCTGCTGCATCGGGCTTCACGGCTCGACGCAGTGGGATCAGTTGAGCGGCCAGTGGAGACCTGCTCAATCGATCCCAGAAGTGCTCTCCGTTTGAAGCAGTAACTCCACCCACTGGAAAAGAGTAACACTGAATCGACTGGAGGGCATTTCCCGTCAGCGCAGTGAAGTGAAGACGCCGTGGTAAGGGAGCGCAAGTAAGCCGATGGGAGATACGCATTCTACAGTATGTAGCTTGTGTATCTCCCGTCGACCCGATGTGGCAGTGTAGACCAGGCATGACTCTTACTCAGGGTTTAGCTTTCAAATACAGCTATCCACTTAAGGAATCATAGATGTTAGAAACCGAAAAGACCTATTAGTTCATGGAGTCTGTCTCCCCACCAATGCAGAATTATTCCCTAATATACATTTTCTAGTATTGCATTACTGCAGCTAGTTATTTATTATATACTTAATAAAGAGTAACTTGTCTTCAAAAGCATCTGTTCAGTGCAAACAGCCTGGAATGAAAAAATATGAAAAAGGGCTCTCCCTTGCACATTCTGTCCTTCTTTGTACCTGCAGGATAATCTAAAATGACTGTTATGTTAATTTAGGGAACTATGTTCTGTCCCAGGTATGAAAGATTAGCATAGGTGAGGCAGAGTAGTCTAGTGACTAGGCTGAGTCTCAGAAGGCCAGGGTTCTATAAACAGCTCTGCTATTGATCTACTGTATGATCTTGAGCAAATCAACTCAACACTCTGTCTTTGTTTCCCTTCTCATCCTGAATTTTGTCTATTTAGACTGTAAGTTCTTCAGGGCTGTGACTGTCTCTTACTATAAATGTGTATAGGGACTAGCACAATGGGGCTCCAACTGAGATTTGAGCCTCAGGTGCGACTGTAATACAAATAGATGATGATAAAAGCAGCGTTTGGAACAGATCTTTCTTCCCTTGAGAACAAATATTCCTCTCCCTCCATATCCCACTGAAAAGTGAAGATCTTTTTAGAAACATCCCTATTAGTACTGTAGTGTATTGTACTTTGACGTTAAGATAAATAAAAAGCAAACAAACATATCTTTGTCTGACAGGTTTGTCTTGGGCACCCCCACTTCACTTATCCCTCAGCCAAGATTAATTGTTTCAGAGGGAGGATTTCCATCTTCAGAGCAGGAATGCAGAAATTCCTCCTATTTTGTACATTCTTGACATCTTTTCTTTGTTATCAGTTTCACATCCTCTGTGGGTTGTGAATCTCTGTTTGGGGAAGGGGATGTAAAGTCCTTGAGAGTCTTTGGGGTTTTTTTTACTTTAAAATGTTCTTTGTCTCTGTTGCCTAATTTAGCCCCGAAGCTTTTTCCTCCACATCCAAATGATGTGGATAGCCATTTCTGGTATTTGGAAAAATATTAATTGGACTGATGTTATTTTTGGTTTTCTTTCTTTCCTCCCCAATCCCATTTTAATGTTGCAGTCATGGAATTTTTAGCACTGGAATATATTACTTATATTTGACTTCATAAGGAAACATCCAGTACTTTGTTCATAATTGAATAGTGATTTTTAATTAAAATTCTCCTCTGATCTGGTTATGGTTGATATAGTATCTATACCACATTAGACAATGCGAACACATTTCTAGTATGTTTTGAATTAAATGAGAATTTCCATTTTTCCTCTCATTACCATTTACAATAGTTATTGACAAATCTTTGAAAGGCTAGGATTTTGACTTTTAATTAGGGGCAAATGTGCTTGACATCACACTGAATCTATATTAAGGACCCTCATTTTAAGGATGGGGTCCTATCCACTCAATAATTATAGAAAAACAAAACATTATGTAATTAACTTTTCCACAGAAAGTGAACTTTTCCATGATTCCTTGTGCTTTATTTACCTGGCTCATAAACAGTCTAACTAGACTCCTTTTCCATTATGTGTAACAGTAGTGTATGGCTCCAAAAAAATAGGGTAAGAGTGTGAGAGGATATGGAATTGGCAATAAAAAGAACAGGCCAAGTGCAATGCAAAAGCAACATATGGTTATGAAAAAAAAATAGAATACTTTCCATAAATGGAAGGTCCATAAATTACCGCAGCCCTGGGGTCAAATATTTGTGTGTGGAATTGCTGAAGTATTTACGTAACTATTCATTAAAACCATGTAAATGCTCAAGCAATCAAGCTATTGTTTTACACTGATATTTGTACCTCCTGTCAAGCAAAGAAAAAAATGTGGTCCATTGATAAGGAATGATTTCATAAATATGCTTTTTAAAAAACAATTAAAAAACCCCAACTTTTCTTAGAGGGACACTGTTACGTTAAAATCATAGACCTTTTTTGTTTTTAAAGTCTACACCACAGGGCCCGATTGCCCACTCCCATGGACAAACCCTCAAGAAGGGAGGGGAGGAAAACTCCACAGTGTTCCCCTTGTGGAAGGTGAGAAGGGGGCAGTGTGATTTTCCTCTGTGCAGGTCTTGGGGGAGAGGCACCAAGCCATCTGTAGGGAGGCCCTGAGCCTTTGCACTAGTCCATGTATTTGTCCCTTACAGCTCTGTAAATGTGGGGAGGAAGGAAAGATTGGCACAGTGCAATGATAAGTTGCTCATAGTTTAATTAAATGCAGAGCTGAATTAACTTTTTGGCAAATTTCCCATGAAGTTTGGTGGGGATAAAGAGTATCTCTTATGTCACTACCTGGCCCCCCCTGACTTAAGACCTGTGCAGCTCTGGATATGGCTGTGACACACAAACACACACAAAAGTCCCATCATACAAAAGTCCTGTGGTGCAGTTTCTCTCTATGCTAATATTAACCCCCTGAAATTATTAAGAGACCAATTTAAAATCTGCTTTTCCTTCTCTTAAAACCCCCTTTTTTTATTTTCCCCAATGTGTCCTGTTCTGTGTTGGCATTTTTCCACTTTTTTTTTTTTTTTTTTTTACCTTCAGCTTTTAATTTTTATCTCCATGTTTCCCGTCCCAATTTCTAATTCACTTCCAACTATTACCACGTTCCTCTTCATTTCCAGTCTTTGGTCCTTTCCCCAAGACTCTTGATATGGAGGTCAGAATATGGGTCATGCCCATTTTTCAGATTTAAGTGAAGTGAGCATGGATGGGGTGAGCTGATGACAGAATGACTTGGCAGATGTTTCCCTCCATTTGCCTGTGACATCTTTAAGTTGTAAGTATTCTTACGGCTGGGGGGGGAGAGGCGAGACTTCTCAGGGTTGTGAAATTGTAGGTTAGCATTGAGCAATCTTAATTATTTCAGAGTGAATTCAATTATAATTATATATTTTGTAAGAGAAAAGACTTTAAAATGTTTTTCATTATATAGCTCTTGAATGAAGTAAAATGGAAATGGCTATGGGAGGAGTGGCAACATTTCAAAGCACCCCTAGCAGAAACAATAAACCACAAAAACAAATGGCCTCACAACAGAACAAAAGACCAAAACTTTGAAAACTTTAAAAATGTATTATCTATTACTGAAGTCATGTTGCTGACTTCAAGAAGTGACGTACATTTTTGTGCCATATTGAATGCGGCACACAGCATACATTTGCTTCTTGAGATGAGACATGACTATTTTAAAGGGTTTGTGTAACTGACTTGTGGGTGCATTTCTTGTTCACACTCTAACTCATGCAAATAATCTGAGATTCACCACAAATGGTGAGGTATTCTCTCAGTACAAGCTTTGTAGATCTCACCAGGCCCATAGACATATCTCATCCATGCCATTAATCAGATGCTTAGTGGGAAGGAACAACCCTGTAATACTACAGCAAGGTATGAGCCAAGGAGCATAGCATGTATGGATTGAGCACTTCTGAACAAGTCCAGTCAGAATGTGGAATTATCTATTCTCTTATTTCTTTACAAGTCAGTTTCCTTTTAAGATTCTAATTTGTTCTTTCAGTCTTTGTTTAATTTTTATTATTCAGGTGGGTAGCGCACACACACAAACACATCATTATATCAGAAGTGCTGATATTCTGCTCCATTTGAGGAGACAAGGAAAAAGTAAACATGTACCAAAGCTCAGGTCTTGTGAACCCCTGTTCATTTTGGAGCACTGCAGAAATTGTAAACTCTCCCCTGTGGATACTATAGTCCTCCATGACAGTAAGCCTTGTGGGATTTTAGCTTTCTCTCTGAAGAGGTTTTCTCATTATATTTGACATTTCTGAGAATGACGTGATTTTAGCTGAACACAGAACACATGTACAGATAAAGGAAAGTGAGTAATGCCTTGAAGTGACATAGGCATTGATGTTCCTGTACATTAGTTGTGTGCTGTATGTTGAGGTAACTTCTTGTAATGCAGTAGAATAAAATGCCATTGAATATATTTAGAAAATACAAATATTGTTAAGCTGTTGTCAGAAGTAGAGACCCTTATATAGTTCACAGATAGGAACAGGTTTTAAACCCAAACTATTTGCTTTTTTATGCTCAAAGTCCAAAGCAAAATAAATATTTGCATGCACCCACATTTTTCTAATGTAATAATAAAATAAAATAGATGCCCAAAACAGTTCAAAAAGGTTCTTTTCCTGTTGTAAGGGTTATTTGCTTTACTTTCAGTGTTACAACTTGTATGTTCCAATAAAATAAAGTCCTTGCCTTGTTTCCAGATATAACTATCCAAAAACAACAGAAATAATTATATTTGTGTTTACTTTGTCTTAAGTTTATGACCAGATTACTGGAATCACCACAGTAAATTGGAGTGATGTCTGGAATTTAAAATGCCTGTCTACTGTATTCAGAGAATAAATAGATTGATTTTCACAGGTGCTGAGCAGCTGTACCTCCAATTGACAGAAGTGCTCAAGTACCTTTACATTGGTAAAGATGCTGTTGACTTTAGTCAGAGCTGCAGGTACTAAGCATCTCTGAAAAACAGAGCAAAACACGGTGTTGTGCAATGCTGTTTGCTCAGTATTATGCAGACAGATGTACAAGATTCAGTTTTGACACAGCCAGAAAAGTCTATGAAGTTCAATTCTCAGGAAAATCAAAACCAGTCTACTTCCCTAACCCAGTGTAACTAATGCCTTTTTCTGCAAAAACACTCCCCTCCCAAGTATCCCAGTGTGTTTAACATGCTTTTAAATATATCAGAGGCTTTTGAAACCATCTTTATCTTTTGATAGAAAATTTTGAAAGACTTTAAAAAAAAAAAAAAAGTCTTGTAGATGATTTTTTAAACTAACTAATCTGTAAGTCTCTCTTTCTTTTATATTGAACCTGAGATGGGCCAAACTGTTTTGGATAAATTTAGATATTTCTAAAATTGGGAAAAGCCGTTAACCAATTGTGGAAGATGACAGATTTAATACTTAAGCCAACCTGTCTGAGTAAAGGAGCCTGTAACAATTGTCCTTGTCACAGAAGGCACTCATGCTTGCTATGTTTATAATGTCCTGTTTGTCATTTAATGTGTGTCTAACAGCTACCCAAGGGTGACTAAAAACAGTCACTAAGTTCCCCATGTCACTTTTCACTCATCATCACCATTATGAATGGTGATAGTTTTAAATCTCCCTTTGCCCATTAGCTAATGATATCTGAGAACTAAGTATCACCCTTCTCTTTTCCTTCTACAGATGTCATGAGTTTTCTATTATTTCTCATTGTCAGATTATGGAAAGAGTCCAAATCCAGAAATTTAAATAACAATTCAATTTCCCCTTTTCTGTTTCTCAAATTCTTCCTTACAGAATTCTACTTGACAAACAGTTCTACTTTTGAATTGGTTTCACTGCCTGTGCCTAGCAACATAAATGCCTTTTACACTTTCCAGGCCTCCCACATTTACTTTTAAAGCTGACTGTTCTCACTGGCTATATATCTTTGTTTGCTATTTATTGGTTACCAAGTTAGAGATGATATTCAAAGTAAGGTTTAAATTGAACTTAATTGATGAATAACCCGTTTTGGCCCTCTGCACAAGGATGAATTTCACTTTGATACACTAACTTTCATTAGTATATTTCCTATAAGGCATCAAATACCTTCTTGAGAATATATGAACTGTTACTGTAAAATATCCAGGTTTCTTGCACAAAATATATTTGCTGCCCAGGTCCACTGCTTATACACAGATTATTGGATAAATTAAGCAAACATGAGGTCATTATCCATGCATCCCTTTTGGGGTTAAACAGAAGGAGTCTGGATGAGGATACAATCCCATACATATGCATGTACACATAAAATCAGTTACATTTCTGTATAGAGAAATTAATCCTCACTGTTTAATGTGGTGGTTGAAATCAGTCACTTTACTTTGTGAATAATGCAGAGAAAGTATAGACAAACTTATAGAATTTGTTAAAAAATTGTTGAAACCATGGAAAAGACATGACCTTCTTAAGTCAGTGGTGGTTTTGTGTTGTTGTTGTAGGAAAAAGGAACTTAATTCCTGGAAGTGCCAGACTATTTTTGGTTGGCTGCTTATCTCCTTTAGAGTAGTCTGTTTGTCATCTTTTTTTAAGATGGAATTTGGATTGCTAGCCAAAAATATACTAATTTTTACTTGCATTGAGGTTATATAACAGATTGTGGACTTAGATGTTTAGTGTTTCAAATGACTCGATGGCTCATAGCAGTGAATGATAATGTTTTTGCTCAGATAATGTTTTAATTTAATTTAGGGATGCATTAAACCTCTTTGAATTAAATAAAACTACACCCAAAATTCAAGCCTTTTGGGTCTGTTAATGGTCCTTTAAAATTTTTTATTAATTATTACTATTATTATTTTCATCTAGCTCTGCATTTTCTTATTCCAGACTGAAATATGAGCGCCAAAATACCATGGGTCTTGGAATTTCTGGCCTGTTCAGTGACAGGAAGTATCAGAAATCTTACAAGAGAGCCCGTTGTTAGGAGAGTTTTTGAAACATCAAGAGGAATGGATAAGGTTTGAGGAAGCATCCGAACTTTCAGGGTGATTATCCCAACAGAACAGAAACTCTAAATCCTGTAAAGTTCCATCTATCACTCTTTATTTTCATAGAAAATGTACAATGGGAGCTAGTCTTTTTGAAACTCTTCTTCTTAGAATATGCTCTAGGAGCTTCCTCAGTTGATTCTACATCTGGGCCTGGTTAGATTGTGACAAAGTCATTGACTTCACTGGATTACTCCATGGTCTGGGTGCCACGTGTTCAAACAACTCAAATGATCACTCAGTCTTATATTCAAGGCAGAGCTGGATCTGAGACATATTAAGAAACCCAGATTGTTTGTTTTGCTCTGCTGATTCCATCAGCTTGAAAGAGATGGAATTTCACTTGATAAGGAAGGAGAAGAAGTAGTAGTTCTGTGGATCTGTGTTTAATGAGGTTCCAGTCAGATCCAAGGAAACATAAGGGGCATGGATTTGACAGTGGCTCAGCATCATAGGGGCCATCCAGATCAAGGGAGACTGGTTGTAGACAATGCCTTGACATGGCACTCTGACAGATGAGGTAGCCACTAAACCAGCCTCAGTGTTTGGGTGGAGAGGATTTTGGTCAAGTCAATCTCTAGTGACATAAGACAAACAACAAAAAAAGCCACTATTATCCTGTTATTCAGCACTATATTTTCTTGTGTTAATGTACTACCTTAGAAGAAAATAGTAAACTTAGAACACTTGTATCCTGCAAATTTACAAAAGCATATTATGTATACTATGAATATAATGTTTCAAAAGAGCTCTAAGCCTGTTTCTAATGTCTGTATAGAAAGTTTAGTGATATCATTCCAGGTGAACCAGTAATGTCTGCCTGAAAAAGAGACACCATCACTTGGATTTTCTCTCTCTTTGCAAAGTTGTATTTTCTCTCTGTAGCTCTAGTAGCACAAAGCTTGTTTTTCTACAAGTTGCTCCATTTTCAAAGATAATAGGTAGATGTTATAGTTCCAGCTTTTCTTCCTAATATTACATGTGTGGCTCTATTTGCATTCTCTCAGCTTATGTTTTTTCAGATGCAGAAAATTATGTAATTAGTTGTGGGGTCTCATACCTTCATTTCAGAGATGTTTCCCATTTAAATTAAAGGCCTGTTCTTCTACCCAATCAGTAATTGTCTTGATCTCTGAAAATCTCCTTCAGCTTGATTTAATTGTTAAACATTAATTTAGTGGGAAAAAGGCTTCAAAGGGGGGGGGGGAAAGAACCACTGGAGGGGCTAAATATTAATAGGTGCTTAAAAGCAAAACAGTCATTCTTCCCCTTCTAAGCTCGCAGCCCTTCAGGCCTAGTGGAAAAGAAACAATTGACTGTATTTTAAGATTGTATAGGTTTCATTGACTTAAAATGAACTGAAAGCAGCTGTAGGGAGATTTACCTCGTCTTTATTATTTGCCTTGTGAGGCAGAAAGAAAAACAGTGTTTTGTTTGAATCAGAAAATACAATTTTCAATGGTGGTTTTGAAAAGGTTATATAAAGAGAGTTTCACTTTTCAATAGGGGAAAAAAGGTGAATAGAAAAATTCTGTTTTGCTAGCATTATACCTAGTATAAAGGTTTAACTCAACAGAAAACAAGCCTACAGTCTGTTTGCAGGCTTTTTGTTTTGTTTTGTTTTGTTTTCTTTCTGATGGATAATCTTTGTGTTTACCACACTATTCTGCCACTGATGACAGTAATACTTCATCCTGTTAATTCCTTCTACCAAGCAAATGAAAACAACGATGAAAAGTACAGACATAAGCTTTAGTGTGTTCTTATTAATATTATCTGCTATTCAACACTAAAACCCTTTTTCAATTCTTGATACTTCATCCAAAATATAGATTTTTATAGATATTCTGGTTTTTATTTTTCTGTCCCGATTTTATAGCTAAAAAGTCAGCTTAATCAAAGTTAATGAGTTTTTAAATAAAAAAGTGATGTAAAGACCAAATTCAATTAAGAAATAAACTGTGGATTGATTTTAATCCTTCATTTTTTTCACTTTATCTGGTACAAATAAATTTTTGAAAAACATTCATTGTATTAGTGCTGAGATATTTGCATTTAAGAAGCAGCTTTCTGTGTTCAGTCATTATTTATGATGATCAGATTGCTGTTTTGACTCAATTGAACTCAGTGGATGAGATCTGTTGACTTAAAGTTTGCCAAAATTTGTTGCTGTGATAAGATTCTTACAGTGATGAGCATCTATAAATAAATATATACAAATTAAATAAAACAGGTGCCTGATATCAGACTGAGAGCATATGACCATACTAGGGAGTGAAAGGCACACTCTGGTATATTTGGATTCCCCATAGTTCATTTTTACTTCCTATAATCATTGCCTGATATGACCACCAAACACACAGTGTTAGAATAACATCCACTACAGCGCAAATGAAATATTTCTTCCACGATTTGTTAAAGCAAAGCATTTTACTATAAATGACTCTATGAATGGTATTCATGATCATACAGGTCTTATCTAGATGATATGAATATTATACATCTGAAAAGTGCCCTGGCACTGCAGTAGCAATACTTTACTAAACAGTCAAATTTTGGTAGTTAAAATGTCCATGGATACATGCCAAAAAGCTCATGGGCACAGCGAAAATGTGCGATGGAAGTTTCCCCCCTGAATTCTGGCTCCCATCTAAAACCTATAGACAGGGCACTTCACAGGTCCTTTGTGACAGGAGCTGTAGCGAAGCATTCTGGAGTTGGGGTATGATCTTTGTGCTCAGACATCTTTTGACCTGACAGTTGCTAATCCATCTCTCATCCACCCACCCACCCACCCTTGGAGTTCATTATCCCTTCTTCTAGGAAAAATTGTCTACTAAGGGCTGTGGCCATTACTGGTCAGAATACAGATTCACAGTAATGTTGCTTTGACAGTGTACGTTGTATCCATTCTGCAATTGTTTAAGTTTGGGAGGCAGAAATTTCCCCATGGTTAAACAGTCCTTCTTGTTATTAACCCCCATTTTTTGGTGTTTATAATATCTCAGAAATGTATGCTTGGCACTGAAATTTGTCATGTGCCTTCTCTGTGATGGAAAGGTGATTTTTTTAAAAAACCAGAAAATTATCTGTATGAGGGAAAGCTTGTGTTTTTTCATAATAAAAAAAGGAAACCCAGACACTAGCCTGTGTTTACCAATCCTCACTCAGATATGTGAGGTTTGTCCAATGTATAGACTTCCATGCCTTGATGTGTGTTTGCTTAGTTTAAAAAAAAGAGGAGGAGCAGGGGAGATTTAAGAAATATTGTGTGAATAACTTAATAACATAATGCTCAGGCACTCAGACTGTACTTTATTGATTTCACTGTGTGCTTAATATAAACGTCAGTTATTTGCACAGAGAACATCAACTACACCGAGCAATGATTCCATCTCCTGTATTAACTTCTTCAATTTCCCCCACCTACCTGTAAATAGGATATTGGAAAGGGCCAACTAGATCAGGCAGTCTTCTTGCTGAACTCCGGTACTTGAAATTTTAAATTTTTCAAGCTGTCTGGAATTCAGTGATCCCTGGAGTGCACGTCCCAAGCATGAAGAAAACACGATTGCTATTGCAGATCAGCATTCAAATACACATTTATTTTCTTTTTTATTATATTAAAGGAAATTCATCACAAAAATAGATATTAAAGCAAAATGATAGTAGTTATTTAAATGTTCAACAATCAGGAAGACCAAAACTATGCACCTAAATTTTCAAAACTAACTACTGACTTTTGGATGCCCAACTTGAGACACCTTAAAGGGGCCTGAGTTTTGGCAAGCGCTGAACACCCACTCTGAAAATCAGGACCCTTTAAAGTGTCTCAAGTTAGGCACCCAAAATCAGTAGTCACTGTTTAAACTTGAGGCCATAGTTCTGAAATCAACCATAACTCAGTCACACTGGATATATTAAATATTAAAATTACTACCACATAGAATAAGGCAAAATAATTATTTCGCTTACATCAAACTTTCTGCCAAAGATCTGAAAGCACTTTTGTTATTCCCATTTTACAGATGAGGAAACTGAGGCACAGAGAAGTTAAGTGACTTGCCCAATATTACAAAATGAGCCAGTAACACAATCAGACCTGGAACCCAGACTCCCTGTCTCATGTTCAAACTACTAGACCATAAGTGTGTAAGGTGGTTGAGTTTTGGTTCCTATGTTCCCCAGACCCCTACTCCTTCCTGGACTCTCAGCATGCTCCTGTTCCATTCCATGACCTCTTCAACAAAGGCTCTTTGTCTTCCTCCCTGCCCATCATCTCCAACAGATCCTTCCTCCCTCTTACTTTTGATGGTCCCTTTCACTGGAAGGTCCAGCAGCCCTGGCACAATGTCAATAGGGTCTGCACTTTTATTCAGGTTGAGCTCTTCCCTACTCAGGAATGCTCGCTTCTAAATATGGCTCCACAAAATAAGCTGTGACTAATAGGACTCATACTTGTGCCAAGGAGGTACATTGTCAGACCTAGTGAACCCTGTACCAAAATTAGGAGGAGAGGAAATTGATTGGACTGTCTGATGTCAAAGAGTAAAGGGGGTGGCTTTTTTCTGGTCAAGCGATGGATCAGAATGCCTATTGCAGGAAGGAAAAGGGAGTAAAGAAAGAGGCTGAAGTTCAGGCCAACTCTGTTTCATATTCTGTTCACCCAACCCTTTTGCATAAGGGATTAATGACTTTGAAATGTCAGTCTTTTAAAAAAAATTAGTGGGGGTAGGTTAGCTTCATTGTTTTACTGCTTGAAAATATATTAATGCATCAGAGATCAAAAGAAAATGTTTATATAGTAGAACAATGTAATTCTACATAAAAATAGGAACATTTATTTGCAAGGTTTTATAAAAAGCAAAGGAAATAAAAGAAAAGTTATAAAATTCTATAGGAATCCTGACACATTTTTGAAGTTTCTTGAAAGGTACAAATTTAAAGTGAAAAGCTATGAACTTTAGTGATGAATTAAACTGTTACTGTGGATTTAGCAATGTACTACGAAAACCTCAAAGCCTTACTGTCCTTGTCAGTTGCAAACATGGCTCTATCCAGTGTGGCCCAATTCCAAGACATTTAGGGACTGATTTTTCTAACCTATGAATGTTCAGCTTCGTGCACAAAAATGTATGTGCAATTCTTTGCCCTGTTTATAAATAAAACTACAGTAATTGCATGTACAAATTGGATAATTGTGTGCACAGATGGTCAGAAACATATCTGGCCATTTGCAGGTGCAATTACTTGATTTGTGCATGCATTTATATTCACTGCAAACACAAGTTAGGCTCACATTTTGCTACATATTGCTGAGTAAACATATGTCAGAGAAAAATTGGACCTTCACAACAAAATTAATTTCCTCTCTACAGAATGGCAGTTTTAGCATATCTACAACAACTAAACTAACATCCTAGATAGACTGTATACTTTGTGCAAGCATATTCATGTGCTTTGTGTAGGAGGAATACTTTTCCTTTTCCCTGGAAGTTACTCCCAGTTCTTTTTTTTTTTTTTTTTTTTTTTTAACAAGATTTGTGAAGCATTCTGCTTCTTTTGGCAATGCCATGTTCTCAGAAATAGCCTGGTGTTTACTTTCTTTCCAAGCGTTGTTTGTGATCAACAGGAGACCTGAATTATAGAGAATTGCCATGGCTGAAAGCCATTTCAGCCCAATAACACACAACAAGGAGAGGAACATTTCTGTAAGTGAATACATTTTCATTAAGCAGGTTATTCACTTAACCAGCAGTAAATGTAATCCTCTCTGATTCTCAGAGGTCACCTTTTCCCTGTCAGTCTTCATTTCCTGCAAAAAACATAAATTCGGCATTCAAAAGAATGTGGAGTCTAGGTAGCTTGACAAAATCATTGACAAGTTTACTTTAAAGAAATACAGTAAAAGGGGGTTCTACCAACCTGCTGTTAAAGTTGCTCAAGATCTGTAGCCACTGATATTTTACCTCACAATTAAAGTAGTCCCATTTTGTTCTGTCTCTTTGTTAGAAGCATGTTTATTTGTAAGCCAGGAAGCTATTTTTTTCATTAACGTTGCATCATAACCCTCGTAATGTTCTAATTTTATTTTAGCACAAGTCAAATCATATTGCTGAGCTTTCCAATACTTTCAGCATTTGTACTGGCCTGCATGCTAGCTCTGCAGAATGTAATGGAGGAGGACAGTTTTCCTTTTAAAGTTGATAATCTCTGTTATACTTGCACCTCTCCTGAAAACTGGACTCTGTCAGACAGTTTTTTGTAGCCTATGGTGACAGGAAGATCAACAGACAGAAGTTGCTCCGTTAACCTCTGAAGTAATGAAATTGCATTGCAGCAAGTGAGCACTCACGCTGCCAATTTATTATCATTTAGGAGGAAGTGAAACTACTTCAAACCATTCTATTATCCATAGTTAGTCTGATAAATACACAAATTGCTAATGCCCAATCAGCCCTGTCGGATATTTAACAGTGAAGAATATGCTGCTAATATGTCTCCTTGTACAGGTAAAATGGACAGTATCCAACTCCAACAAAACACAGTGCAGCTTATTTTGAATTTTTATACATATCAAACATTCAGAATTAGAACTAGTTTGACAAATAGTGCAGACATTATTTACATTCAAATGTAGAAGTGTTAAAGATGGACTAAAGCAAAAACTTCGGAACCAATGTCCAGAGACTTGAATTCAAATCTCCAGCTCTTTTGGATCTGACATGAAACCAAAACTAGTTTATAAGGGGCCTACTTTATGTTTCTGATTCAGATGCAGCCAAAAAGTCCTGAGAACAGATCTGGGCCTAAGATGGTTAAAATCTTTCAAGATTGTCTGATCTCATGAGATTTCCACCAAGATTCCACCAAAATCTTGTGAGAATGGCTTGTGGAGAAAGCAACGAAACCCCTCTCTCACACCATATCAATAAACATATATACACCGCAAAACTGGCATGTAAATACACTCTATTATTCTTGAGACTAGCCCCTATGCACAGTCGCTTGGGATATATGGGTTTTGTTTGGTGGGATTTATTTTTCCTGAGAAGAGTAGGAATAATTTGCATGGTTGACTTTTTAGAAGGACAAATAATGCAAGCATTTTTTCCATATAAAATATCCAGGTGGCCAGATATCCATATCACATATTCCTCTTTCCCATGGAGGACATGTGGAGTGATTTATCCACAGCTTTTCAGAAGAGGCAATCAGGGTGGCCAGCTAACTGCAATGGGCTCATGCTGCTGCCTGCAGGATTTCTGGTGTATACATATAGATGTGGATAGCCAAAATTTGGTGAAAACAGTTTGCATGTGTGTGTTGAGTGTTGGCATTTTGAGGATATAATAATAATGCTTTACATGTATAGAGCTTGGCCGAAAGCCCACTGAAATCATTGGAAAGACCCTCTGTGACATCAGTGGGCTTTGGTTGAGCTCTGTAGAACAGTCAAAGCACTTTGCAAAGCCAGGTAAGTATTATCCACATTTTACAAATGGGTATACTGAGAAAAATAGGTTGAGTGCCAAGGTCTCACACCAAGTTAGTAATAGGATTATTTCCTACCCTCTGCTCTAACCAAAAGCCCATGCTACCTTTTCATCACTCTTACTCATCCTCAGTGCAATGGGACGCATTCTCTGAACGTCTCCATTCCCTTTGCACCATGAGAACAGCTAGATCTCCCTGCTTGGTGTTTTCCTACATGAGGAATGTCAGGTAGGTACAGAGCCAGTGTAGCCAGCCACTTTCACTACAGTCCCCTGCATAGAAGTAGGGAATGGTTGTGGCCAGTGCACATTTTATTATATCCCCACCTGGCTATATCCCTCTCTGAGGTCCATGTCCAGTTTTCTTAATTTAGAGCAGCCCCCTGGCTAGTCTAATCTATGCCAGGGTCATCATAGAATTGCCCCGAGAGTCAGGGGCCCTAACTGGCTCCTATAAGCTTCCCATAGCTGCATCCAGAATGTGGCCCAATATCATCTCCCTTCCCCTTCTCCGCCCCCATTCCCATTACTCTTAACTCGAAGGCTATAATTAACTTAGTCTTCCCTCCCTAGACAGTTCGGTTTGAAGTGTACTCCTACCAGGATAGCGCAGAAGGACATTGCATTAGTACCTTCCTTGACACACCATGGTCAGCTTTTTCAGCTGTTCTTAGCTGGGCGTGAATAACAATACTACCTCCTGCTGAGTAGAGCTGACAGGCACAGAATGAAGACTGTGTGGAACTGCAGTTTGTGCTACTGTGAGGAAACTCCGCTGGTCAGGAGCACAGCTAGAGTTATTGTACTGTGCAGCATTCCTGTAAAAATAATTTAGAGATGGAGGGGAACAGGGTAGAGTGTAGCTCCGCCTTCCTCACAGCTTGCAGTGTCCGCAGAGCACTCTAACTACATATTGGTTCTTGTTTTCTGTGTTCAGAGTTTTCTCCAGAACATGGCAGCATCGCTGGCTGAAAAGCGTAAACTGAGAAGTTCTCAAGAAACCTGTAGCAGCACTAAAACTAGAGCAAATATTTCCAAACACAAACAACTCTCAGTGGACCAATATTCTTTCAACACGCTTGCTCTTTTCTGCTTCTAACTCCTTCCTTGCTCAAATATTAATAGCATGCATAAAACCAACTATACACACTGTATGTGTGTGTGTGCATGCGTGCGCGTGCGTGCGTGTGTGTGTGTGTGTGTGTGTGTATATAGACAAAGAGAATACATGATGAGTAGTGTAAAGGTTTTATTGGCATGAACGTGGGATGACTGCATTACAAGTGGTGAAGATATTTCCATTTAACACAAAAATGTTTTATACCTTACATATCTTTTTGAAAAACAAATAAAACAGAGAAGATTAGGGAATGTTGAATTTCAATTTGTAAATTCAACACTATTTGGTATTGGCTTATATCTGTAGTCATTTTACATGATTTAACAATTAAATCTACAGAAGAATAAAATCATAACTTATTTTCCCCTATGTTTAGCCAAAACAAGCAGTTAAAGAATGTAAAATATATCATTTTATTGGCACTAACTCACAAGTGAGTCAGTGAACATTTTTACATTTTCAACTAA
Source organism: Emydura macquarii macquarii (assembly GCF_026122565.2). NCBI lineage: Eukaryota > Metazoa > Chordata > Testudines > Chelidae > Emydura > Emydura macquarii. Next base: position 10,620,855 of record NW_027131105.1, on the reverse strand, counting down.
AATTGGATTCTAACCTTCAAAAAATGTATAACAGTTCTCCTTCTTGTGGCTTGAATGTTGACATATAATTAATTTAGGATTTCTTCACAAGATTTCCTGTCTAGGTTTGTACCTGTCACAAAAATATCCTTGAGAGTTTATCTAACAGCAGGAGCACCAAGCAAGTCCATTGAAACAGCAAAGCAGTTTTAACTTCTGCCAACAGGAAATACTCATAACAGGATGAAATAAAGATGCAAAAAAGAGGACTGTTTTATTCAGTACATTTACAAAATCCCAACATAGACTGATAGTGTTATAATATCAATAAACATAGATAGTGTGTCAACCACCATCAGTAGTTAATAGCATTCCACAAATATGGACACTGGTGCATAGCTGAATATTCTAAATCATAGAATCGTAGGACTAGAAGGGACCTCGAGAGGTCATCTGGTCCAGTCCCCTGCATTTATGGCAGGACTAAGTATTATCTAGACCATCACTGACAGGTGTTTGTCTAGCCTGCTCTTAAAAATCTATAATGATTGAGATTCCACAGCCCCCCTAGGCAATTTATTCCAGTGCTTAACTATAAATCATGACGCACATAGTGCCTTACTATTATTTAAAATTAGTGTTTCATCTCAATATATTTAAACTCATTTCATAAAAGTGTTCCCTTGTGAACAATTGAAATTGCTTGTCTTGTTAAATAATTTAAATAAGACTCTGACTGATGAAGTCTTCCTACTGACACACAATCAACTCGGGTCTCCATCTACAACAAATCCCCAAGATGCCAGAAGGGGAAACTACGTCTTGAGTGGCTTCCCTTTCCATCCCCATTGCTGGAGAGTTGGAGGGAGGTGCAAATTGAGTGGTGAGTTGCTGCTCCCCTCCTCTTCCAGTCCTGGGAGAGATCAGGTCCTAAATGGTTTTCCAACCTGGGAAATAATTTAACTCTTTTATCTGGCTGCATTGTCTATGGACCCTATTAAACAATTTATTATGATTATAGTGTCACTTTCCAGCACTGGAAGATCCATCCCTTGAGGCATTTACAATAAAACTGTATGAAACACTGGAGAGTATTCTGTGGGAGACAATCATGCAAAGTCAGAGAGAGGGAGATCTATTGTCCTACATCTTTTCTGTCTCTAATTTCTGTGATTCTGTGAGTTGAAAATACAGCTACTTACCTACACTATCTATGGTTGTTGAGCTGCTGCTAAGAAACTACTCCTGATTTAATCAAATGCTTCTGCTTATAAAGCAATGGAGAAGCTGTGGCTAGGGATATGAGGGACAAATAATGACTTGGTTCAAAAATCACAGATAGCTTTGGGGAATCTAAGCAGGATTGGAGTTTTATTTTGGTTTGGAATGGATAAGCATCTGGACCAAAAATGTCTTCCAAGCCACATCTGCAGTGCAGCCTTCTTCCATGCACCTTATGTTGTAGACCACATACCCTCTCCTCATAACCTCAAAAATGAATTGCATGCTCCAGCTATGTCTCTATTGAATCCTGACACTTTTTCTTTCAGTTATGCCATTTCCTTGTATAGAAGGTAAGCTGCTGCATATTCAACCCAAAGTGCATAAGTGCGAATGTAGAGGCACAAGAAGTGATGAGCTGCAACTCAGCTTTATACACAAACAGAGCTGGGGAAAGAGGCCAGGCATCTAGGTGTTGGAAAACACAGTCTTGGAGGGGCAGAGCTGGGTGCTGATAGAGGTTAGGGCTTTTTAACCTTAATTTGACTAAGCATTTAAGTTTCTGGCTCAATTCAGAGAAAGGGATGAAGGTTGAAAAGCATTTTAATATTATACAATCATGTTGCCCCTTCCTGAATCAAAGGGACCAGCATGCACAAGGTATTGAACTTAAGCCTGAAACTTTGATTGAGTTAACCAACCTTTCACGTAACCTGCGTCAAAATTAATCTCTGTGGAAAAAAGAGTCAAAAGCAGCCAAGGGAAATAGGAGCACAAGTGACTTTCATGGGAGTCCCTATGAAGCTAACAGAAATAGCAGCAAAGTGTGGACTGTGTTACCTGGATTATAATTTCACAAGTTGGTTTTAAGAAATTAACTTCCACTGGTGGGCTCCACTGTTTTGCCATTTAAAATTCAGTGCCCTTTGGATGCACAATAAAGGTCTTTCTCTTCGTACTCTTTTTTTTTTTTTAAACTGATGATCTGCTGACCTCAGCAATGTCTTTGTGACCTACCCCCATGGTGACTCTCTTCATTCCAATCAATAGGACTGTAGTATGCAAGTGAAGTAGATCATGATGATAAATCTGAGTTACCACTTACGTCACAATTCCACTGCTCAGAAAATGAGCTCTTCATAAGCTGCTAACTGAGATAGATACAATGGTAAAAGCACTACTCAGGGAAAGCGGCAATAAAAGAAAGATGCTTGGAAAGGAGCAAAAAGGAAAGGAACAAAAAATAGGGGTGGATAGCTCTGGGCTCCAGTCACAGTTGGAATGAGGGAACAACAGGGGAACCGAAAATGAGCAAAAGGAGAGAGAAGGTGTTGTGGGGTAAAAATACTGCTCAGTTCAGTTGTGTGATGGGTTGTTCTGGTTAGTATTTGTCAGTTCATAACTACAAAGTAAGTGCAGTTTTTAGATTGATTTCATTTGTAATATACCAAATATGCAGCAACATGTCAAGTAGAAATTGTGTGCTTTTTAATAGTGGAGAAATGTGCTCTTTGTTACACTGTATTGCTATTTAAACATTGAAATTCATGGTGATATTGCTGTAAATTTACATGGCACTTTACGGCCACATAGGAAACTTTGTTACCTGCCTTGGATAACTTTCAATGTAAGGCCCTGATCCTGTAAACTCTTACTGTTAAGCACACAAATAGTCCAATAGACCTCAGTGTAGGGCTAGTCGCATGCTTAAAATTAAGAACACATGTATGCCTTTGCAGAATTGCGGTCTAAGATCTCGTTACAAAAATTAGTTGTCTCTATTTTATTTTTTCTTTCCTTACTGCATTCATGTTTATTATAAAGACTTGTCAGTAACTCCATGATTCATTTTTACACATGCTCTATAAGTGCCCCATCATTGAAAGAGAGTGTCTAAGGCTCCAATTCAGGAAACCATCACTATTCAGGATGGGCACTTAAGCGTATTCTTAATTTTAAATGCATGTTTAATGCCCGTTGAATGCCTGTTGAAGTCAAAAGATTAAAGCATGTGCTTAAGTGTTCACCTGAATTGGGCCCTAAATCTTCCTGATCCTGTACTGAGAACTGTGGGCAGTTTTAAAAGCGATAGCATTCTAAAAGCTATAAATGGATGTAGTACACCTAGCTGGTCCAAATTCAAAAAGAAAAAATCATGTTAGCATTTAAGAGAATCACTTCTTTTCTCTAGAAATTAAAATAAGATATAACTTTAACTATCAAGCTTTAGGCATATATGAACAGGTTCCTATGATAAGCCATGTGAAAAAATATATTATTTAGAAATCATCTGAAGGAGAAGAAGGTGAAACTATATTTAGTTAACTGCAAGAACAGGCTTACCATAGATAATACATCTCTAAATTACTTCGAAGGCATGTTTGTTTGCTTCATATTTAGAATTATTTATCTTGCAATACAATAAGCATGCATTGCAACACACTACAACAATCAGATGTTTTCAGATTCTAATAACTTCCATTTAAGCAGTACATGACTAATAGTAAAACAGTGTGCTAATTATTTGTTTAAATCGCAAGAAAAATGGAGGGCTTGTCTAAACTATGTGACAAACTGTGCCAGAAGGGTGTGATTTGTAAAGTACTTTAATGTGATGCACTGTAATTGCCGTATGCAGACCCTGCTGGTGCACTTTAAAAGGTATCTATTTTCATTAATATAGTCCTGTACCTTAATGTGAATTTGTTACCTTTCTGAGCTTGCCAGCAGGGTCTACATTAGGCGGTTGGCACGCAGCATGTTAGAACACTTCTCAAATCACTCCTCTCTAGTGTGCTTAGCTGGCGCTGACTAGACAAGCCCTTTGTGTGACTAGAGGCATAACTGTCAGTATGAATATGCATGTCCAAGGAACAAGGCTGTCAAGCCCATTAGCTTACAAAAATTGTTCAAAATAAACTAACTTTGCTTTTGCCCCCCATGTGGTTGGAAAAAACCTGCATGTCATCTTAGGCTAGATGTACTTATATTAAATCAAATAACAAAATGGCTACCTGGCCAAAAATGATAATCCCATCAATTCTCTGCCAATGCCATCAGCTCCAAGAACGCCACCCTGAGCCCAGCATTTCCAGGAAGACGTGTCCTCCCAAGCCAAGTATCCAGCCTTTTCCTCAGGGGAAAGAAATGAATACTTCACATCTGTGTTCCATCTTAACACCTACCACACATTTGATCCAGCCATAAAACTAGCTCCCTTGCTTTGTGCCTGTGATCCTTTTGGATTGAACCCTCCAGCCACTACCACGAGGCACTCCAGCGCAGCAAAAACGTAGTGACCGATATGCTTCCAACAGCAAGGCACAGTGAAACCCACAGTAACCTGAGTTAGCTAAGCACAACTCCAGCCAGTTTTCACTGTTAACTATCAGATGACTCTTGCAGGGGGAAATTAAAACAAACTTCTCAGTGCCAGGTCAACATGCATGGGAGTATTCCCTTCTAATCCCAAACTGGCAATCAGCAAATCTAGGCATGAGAGAAAAAATCAGTCCCAAAAAACTGGAGATTCCAGAGCCCATCAACCGATGGATTTCCATAGATATGACCTAACTTGGCTCAGGCCAACTATCGAGAACACAAAATGGGGAATGGGAGGGAAAGCTATTCCTTCTTCAGCGGTGACTGACGAAGAATGTGCTTTGCTCTTGCCAGCAGCTTTGTGTCTGTCCGGAAAAGATAGCTGGCTACTCCCATGAATTAGTAGGATCAGAACTTACTAGTCATGCTGCCTGGGGTTGCATGCTCACCAGCAGCTAAATGATGTATTGGCAGTTAAATGACCATATTTTAAAGTGAAAAGCCTGTCACCTCACTTGTCCAGGGATGGGAAGAGGGCATCAGGGAAATATGCGTTGACCGAGAAATGCCTACGCCTCCTGCTCAGCCAAGCAGCTCCCTTCTCCTCCGCCTTCCCTGCCTCCCTGTGGATTTAAGTCTACATATGGGGAGCGTTTAGCACAAGAACTTGTGCAGTGGGGGTAGACCGTCTCGGCAAAAGCAGGCTGGCAATTTATGACAGGTTTGGTGGACAAGGAAATCTTTGAGGAGCACATGCACTCAGCCAGCTGTCATTTGCACTATCTCAGCTGGCCAATGGCTCCTTCAGGTGACAAGCCCGCAGGAGTTTAGAAAAACTAGGACCAAACACTCATTTTGAGAACCCTCCCTGTAGTCAGGAACACCTGGTCATCCTAATTGGCAAGTAGTAGAAACCCCTCACCATTCCCAGAGTGCACAGAAAAGCATAATCCCTGTGGAGGGAGGAATCACCATTTTCAAAGGAGTGTGTTATACATCCTGCCTATCTTAAATGACTTGCCTAGGATTTTTCTTTTAAATCTAGTCCTAAATCTCTCTTGATAGTATAGATATCTCATTTGTTTGTGCGTTCATCGTTTACAGCTCATTTCACATTCTCTGATTTTTTTTCCCTGAAGGAAAAGTATTTTGGATATCTTTTTACCAGACTTCGGAGGAGCCTGGATTTAATTATAGCGAGTGCCAATGAATGGGATTGACCCCAAATGAGATTTTAGTGGGTTCATGCCGTCTGTTTTCATTTTTTCCATAAATTCCTAATAACAAAGAGATCGCTCTAACTAGTGACAATTTTCTCTTTTAAAAGGAAACAACATCACTCAGAGTTTGGGTTTGTTTGTTTTTTTAAAAAAAGCATGCAGTAAATTGAAATTAAAATAACAGTTAACAAAATGCAAAAATACATCCAACCTCCGTCTGCCAAAAATAAACAGTTTGAAAACAAATTTCACATCCCTGACAATGACGACTGTGTTTATAGCATGTTTCTGTGGCCTCACTGCATTCTGCTATCACTGCGAGCTTGCGCCCAGTATTTAGAAATAAAACAGAAACACATTGAACTTGCTGAACTAGCTGTTGCCACACTGCAACTCTAATGGGCTTAGTGACCACAACCTACAGGGGCCAGAATGTGTCAACAGCAAAAGGGCCAACCTCAATCACTGTCTGTGCTTTCCAGAGCTCTTACATGTTTAATTCTTTGCAGCTTAGTTCTCCTGCTGTTTTGGCTGCTCAGAAGTAAGGCTCATGTATTGCAGCAGCCTTCTCTACCTCATCTAATGCCACAAAGGTCCCAGCAGGAGATCTTTCAGTGGAGCAGACAAGCCACAAGCCAGGGCAAACAGGGCATCGCAACTTCCTCATAAGATGACTTATTAGATTGGGGGCTTGACACAGCTTTTATTTAACCACTTCATTTGTCAGCCTCCAAAAATTTGAATTGTGTCTAAATCTGAAACAAAACAAATGGTTAGTTGATGTGCGGCAAACATTGCTACAGTGAACATTTCTCTGATTTGTCTATGAATAAACAGCCCCTCTAGTTCTGATGTAATCATTTGTTACCATAATTCTATACGAAGCTTTCTCTCACTATCTGATACCCAATCACACAGTAATTTCGATTAAATGGGTGTACTCCGGTTGGAGGGGTCACTGCTTATTTAGGACTTTGAGTATGGTTTTAGAAGGCCAATAGTGAAGTGGTTAAATTACTGAAAGTGCTGGAACAGTTTCCTGCCGGCACATGCACTGGCCTAAGGCAGTGCCTGCTGTTTGGGAGTAAAAGAGAGTACCTTGCCTTGTCCCAGGTGGCAGACAGGCAAACCATGTTATTAAGAAGCAGGGATTGCAAAACCTTGATCTTCAGAAAAGGCCCCTAATTAGTCCCTAGCATGAGAATAAATGGCATTCCACATCAGCACGGATGAAAAAGGCTCCTTCAAATTTGATTAGGTAATCTCTACCATTGATAGTTTTTAGGATCGTGTTGGGAACTTTTGTCATTTGAGTCACTTCATGATTCAACATTTCTGCTCATTTAAAATGTTAGCAAATGTCCTGTTTCAAACTCTGCACCTTAAGGGAGACATAAGTGTCCTGACAAATAGCTATGTGCCTCATTTTGCCTTCTTGGAGCCTGATCCAAAGCCCACTGACATCACAGGGAGTTTGTCCATTGACTTCAATAGGCTTTGACTCAGGCCCTGTGAGAACAATATTTTGAAGTGATTCTTAATGGAGTTTCTGTAATCCCTTTTTAATGCAGTGTAAAAAATACATATGGAGAAATATGCTTTAAGATTCGGGATAGTTCTGATTAGCATTGTTTTTGCCCTAGATTTGTTTTATAAAAAAAAGTATCTATTAAAAAAAAAAAAATATATCAAGTCACATCCATGTTCTAACATTGATTTATAAACATTCCTAGTAGAAAAAGCATCCATATCTAAATAGTCTCAAGGCTCACAAACTTCATCTAGCTCTATCCATATAATTGTACAGTAGTTTTCAAAGACACTCATTGCCGAGACAATTTGGAATAATTTGATTTTATTCATTCCTATAGTATCTGCTGTTATTTCTAACTCGGGTTAGTAATTCTGGCATTATAGAAATCTGGAAAATTCATCAGATCTATGCAGGACTTCAAATACCAGCTCTAGATCCTTTTGTGCAGATTAATTTTATGGAATAAAGAATTTAAAACATAACAACAAAATGTGACCATTTCTGAATTACCCTGCCAGAAAATGAACAAAGTCCTTAATTTGAAAAGTATTTGTTTTACAGATGATTATTGTGAACCACTAAATATTTATATCTGCATTGTATTACTTCACTCTATCTACTTTTATTTGGAATCTTCAAAAAGGATAGTTTACCTCATACTTTTACTATTTTAAGATTTACTGTGAATAATCTGTAAAGCAGTGTATAGTAAGAAGAAGAATGGTTCTGTTTTAACAATTTAATGATATTCTCTAGCTCCTAAGAAACAAACTGCAAAACTGTCTCTTTTAAGAAATTATCGTTATTCAGGAATATTTTATGTGACCATGAAGAAGAGGATAAATTATTAAGATTAAAATTGTGTAAACAGGATCTGGGATGTTTATTTTTTCAGATTCTTGCTGTACTATGACTACTAAGCAGTACTCTTTTTGCCTACAGGTACCCAAATGTTGTCAGACAATTGCAAAAATACCAGGTGTCATTTCCTCTAAGTGGAACTTTTAAGACTGATTCAACTTTGCTCTTCTGAAAGCAGGATGCTTTGTTTTTTGGATTCAGTTTTCTGGATAGAACATGCCATGCTCAATTTACAATTTGAATAGAGAAACTTCCTTCTGCATTATTTTAACCTGTATGATTTGAGATGTAAGAAATTGTATGCCAAAACTTTGGTTATTTTAGCTAGTTCTAAACAAGAAAAACTAACATCAGTTTTGACAACAAACAAAACCAGTTTTTGTTCTATCAGTTATGTTTCAAAGAGTCCAATTTCAAACCAAACACAACTTGTGGTTATTCTGTCAGATATTTATATAGCCACTGGGGCGCCATAGTTATGCACTGCATACATCATTGTATTTTTAAAATGTACTTAATGAACATTTTTTCTTTTCTGGTAACTACTTCATTGCCTTAAATGAATGCATTCCAATAGAATTTGTAACAAATGAGTACTTTGTGTTTGCATTAATGCCAAACACGTTTAACAAATTTTTAACAAGGAACACTGGCATAAAGCCAAACTCCTAGAGGGACACTGAAGGAATGCTGTAAATTCAAACTAGATTTTACCTTTTCACTTAACTCAGCAAGTGTCTTAGGTGTCTTTGGCATCTCAGTATTGCAAGTTTTCTATTTCAGGTTGGATAAAAATGTATATTTAATTATTTCTCCTGGCTTGGCCCTCTTTGCAAGAGACTTTTAAATCCGTGTAGCAGTGTTTGACAGGATGCTATACTCGTTTAGAAACAGGCAGGCCTTTTCAAAATCTTCTCTGTGAATCTAATTGTCCCCTCTCAAAAAGTTACAAGAACAATACAAGTGCTCAGGTTGAAGTGATAGAGGATTTCAGATTGTAGGTAGCCTATTGTATTCAATAATGTATTAATATAAGGAAAACTACAGTGGAGCACATTTCTATTAGACTTCCATAAAAAAGCACCCAATGTTGTCCCTAGTGTTGAATTGTGAGTTTCTAAATTTTGACCATGTTTGTAACTGCACTTAAGAGGAAGGGGAAAAAACAATCCACAAGGTTCCCATTGATCTAAACTGTAGGATTGCACAGATTCTTGGCTAAATTCAACTGCAGTTTTTCAGTTATGCCCACATGGTACTTATCCTTGAAGAAATTCCACATGGTACTTATCATTGGGAATTACCTGTTCTGTAATACATGCTAATATTGAGAGTTACAAGTATCTGAACAAACCACATACTCACTTTTTAATTGTAATTCAATATATGAAAGTTATCTTTTATGGTATATCAGTTTTAATCAAATACAGAGACTGAAAAATAATATTTAGCACCCATCCAAGAATGTCAAAGCACATTAGACATCTTAATCCTTACAACTCCCTGGGAGGTAGTTCTGTATAAACCCCCTTGCATAGGAGGGTAAACTAAGGCACAGAAAGGTACGTGACGTCCCAAGGTCACACAGTGAGTCAGTGGCAGAATCAGGAACAGAATTCCATCTCAGTTTTCATTAGTCATTTCAGTATGTCATAGTTTGGGGTTGATCACAAATACTTAAGAATGCATTTGGGTCACGATTGCATTCAGATTATAATGTGGCATTCCATAGCACAGTTGAATAACTGGTAGTATCAGTGGTCCCTAATCCTATTTTTGAATTATTACTGTTTTGGCTAGTTGCTTAGAGCAAGAAAATTAATTTATTTAATATAATTTGTCAGTACTTTGATCATAATAATAAATAAATCTTCAACAGGAATACAGGGAATTCATCCTGACAACATTTTTAAAGATGTAAAGTCATATTACAGATGTCTTCTAACTGATTTTTAAGGAACAGAAATAGCACTAATGGATTGTCATTAATGATAGCCTTGTAGTATCAATATTTGGTTAGATACCAATATCCTAACAATAACTGGCTATTTTCTCCTTCTCTCACTCACTAATTACCATGTCAGTTGTTGGCCTTTTATGCTGGTACAATGTGTAACAGGTTAGAAGAGGGCAATTTAAGCCTATGTGAATGAGTATCTGTTTTTGTATCTGGGTGCTTGTTGCAAACATTTGGAAAGCATATGGAACATTATGGACATTAACCCAGATGTCAAAAATAGCCTGCATTTTACTACTGTTATTAAAGAGTTTCCCCTTTAACCCCTTTGTGTTTACCCTCTCTTTCCCCCAGCTAGTCTCTACAGATAACTACTGAGAGGAAAGGATTGGAGGTAGAAACTAGTAATCAGGCAGGTGTCTTCATCCAAAAGAAAAATAATCTGAAAAAACATTATGAGCTGTCACAGTTTTTATATCTTCAGATGTAATTTTCATTCAGTGACATCTAACTGACTTTCAGAGATACTGAGCACTGGTAGCTCCCACTGACATCACTTTGAGTTGTGGGTGCTCAGCAACTGCTGCATATCAGGTCCAATATATCTAGCCAAATCTTAGTTTTGTATATTTTTCAGTGACTAATGCTGTGTACTGGCTTGAAGAAACACGGATATAAATTACACTTACTCAGACCTACTAGGTGCTTGAGAGCAATATCCTTTTATATGTTTGTATGACTTATTTGAGAAATATTCTGCATTTCCCACTTATGGTGAACAGGTTTTTGTTGTATTTCCAATATTTAGATAGTTTCCTGATGAATGGATTGGTTGATTAAGTGGGTGGAGTTTTATCCAGGAATTTTGTTATTGTATGACAATCCCTAAATGAAAAGTAGGAAAACACCTCAGAGAGATTGTAGTTTGCATTTTACTGCTCTTCCTCAGACTAGCATTGTTTGATCTGAGGTCTTACTTTTAACAGCATAAATGAGTGTTAATTGCAAAGGTGCTTTAACTTGTAAATATCAAGGTACATAGAAGATTCATTTTGATTGTTTTATTCATTTCCCAACTCTTAAAAAATGCTGTAGACATTTTTTGTTCTAATACATGCAGGAATGTACACTTCTTGTTAATTTCCATGAGTGTTTCCTGTGTCTATATATCTCTTTGAATGATGATTAAAAAATCCTCAGTACACAAAAGAATGGGAGCTATGCACAGTTCACGAAACATAACACGTGCTTTGACTTACAGTTTTCATAAAAAGTTTGCCAAGATGTTATGTGCCAGAACTAGTAACATGATCTACTTTAGGAACTCCCTTGCTTTCCAGCTCTGCAGAAGTCGTTTTTGTCCTATTCAATGGCCTGATCCAAAGCCCATTTAAGTCAATGGGAATCTTTCCTCCAACTTAGATGGGCTTTGGATCAGGCCCTAAGTGTTTTAACCAAAAGAATTGCACCAAGTTCCTGCAGGAAGATTGAGAGTTCATCTGACTATATGTATATATATATATGCAGCCACCATACAGACATGTACCTGTAAATACAGATTTCAAATTATTTGCATGTTTGTTTGTCCGTGGCACTTAAACAGTGTGGAGCTACACTTTCCGAATAACCACACTGATAAAGTGTTAGCTTTAAAAAAAAAAAGTAGCCAAACAAGTCTATTTACAAAACAGCTTCATCGTAGTCTTTTAACAGTACCAAGAGCAGAAAAGTGATCTGTTGAATATAATAATATATTTTATGCCATTTTTAAACAGACATTTTGTAAACTTGTCAGTTACATGAATGCGAGACCAACAATTAAGAATCCTAGTAGTAAATGCATTTGTCCTTTTCTAGTCACAAACTCAATAAATTAATGTGCACATACACTGCAAAGGAATTGTTTGGTTTCCTGCCTGTCATCTGACATACACATGTACTGAATAAAACTATTTGACTGCTCTGTTAAGACATTTTATTGTTACTTTAGTTCTGTTGCAATTAAAATGACTTGGACCTGACCTTGCATATACTTACTACCAGATTTTGTGTCTGGTCCAAAGCCCATAGAAGGTAGTAGGAGTCTTTCCACTAACTTCATTGGGTTTTAACTCTGGCCCATAATGCTTTTCTACTTTGAGAAATCCCATTGACTTCAATAGCACTACTAGTAAGCGCAATGCTCATTGTTAAGTGGTTACAGGCCAGAACATTGTATGTTTTAACCTTTTATAAATCTGAGACTTCCATTTCTAAAATACCTCAGTCTACATTTGAACAAATTAAAATGGATTTACCTTAAAATATACTAGTAAAATGTTTTATTGTTTTCAGTACTCCCTATTCTGGAAGGTCATGAGAGGTACTGAATACCCTCACCTGCCATGGAATTCATGGCCCTCAGCACCTCTTGGGGGGCAGCAACACCAGGTAGCATCTGGATCTTATTTCAGATAGTAATTGCTTTTCTACTTGCAGATAAAGGAAAGGCACTTGCCTTCTTTCAAAATAAAGACCTTTAATTTTGTCAGCAACTGCAGCATTTCCACTCCTGTTCATTTGCATAAGACATACAAATATGTTTAACATTTAAAAAAAATCACAATACCCAGTAGTACCTGACATCTCTGGAATTTAAAAGCAGCCCCATTCTTTTGAATCTTGCTGTACAAATAAACTGTAGAAGAAATAAACATGGGCTTAGGTAATAGGATGATTGGCGCACTATAATTCTAATACATAGGTTCAAATCTGGAAGTCTTTATTCAGTTCTTACTCCCTACGTTGGCAAAAATTCCACTTACTTCCATGTGAGCCTTCACTGGGTAGAACTGGGACTATTTGTAACTCTCAAGCATTTCAATCATTGAAATGGTTTATTCTGTTGTTACAGTTGTCAGAGGAGCTGGAGAAAGAGGAGGAAAAAACGCAGCACTGCAGAATTAAGGTGATAATCTATTGCAGTGGATCTCCAAATATGACCATGACATCCTGGAGCAGATCATAGAGACAGAAGATGAATGCTGAGGTTTTTAACAGATGAAATGCTGCATAAATTGGTGTCTTCTCCATTATTTCTTGTAGTCATTATGAAGTCAGATATTCTGGAAAATAATGAAGGGTACTCAATAAGAAATTACAAGAACTTCATTTCCATTTTTAATGGGTCTTGTAAGTTACTCTGTTTTCACAAAGTAACCATCTGTTCAGAATATTATTTAATGAAGTTCAGTTAAACAGATTATTTAACTAATTTTGATAAATTGGTATTGATTTTAATGTGTAATTCAGGTTCTGTTAGGTGCAGTAGCTTCATCTGCTAATTCTGCCTAGTGTGTTCTATTGCACTAGATTATCAAAGAGGTATTAATAAACTGTTATATAATGGAGTCTGCATTAATCTTACCCCCAGTTAGAAGTGGGCTTTTCAGAAAAATAAAAACTAAGCCTTTACCCTCCTCTGTTTTCTTACATCTACTGTTATTCAAATAATCACGTTTTGATAGTATAACCAGTATTAAGCTCTGGGCCAGGTTGGAAATGAAATCAATTTTTGGTACTACTTACTGTTGGCAATGATTAGCCTTATGAAAATATGGTGTGTGTCTCTGACAATGCATGGGGCATCTAAATTGATCATCAATAATTTACATACCGAATTTATATATCAGTGGATGGTAAAAGCTTGAGGTATGTATATGTACATGTATGTGTACATGCACACATGTATCAACCTTTTACCATCCAAGTGAATATAGGTATTAATTAATAAAAGCTGGGACTCATAAATATATCAAGATAAGAATGCTGTGAATACAGTATATGCATTAGGCCTCCTGTAAATGAAGGAGCATTTTTCATTGTTTTTTCTATTGAATAAACAACCTCCAACATGGATCCCAATGAATTTTAGATGTTAAACAAGAAAATATCAGTAAATGAGGAGAAATTAAAAGCTGTCTGTATCGACAAAGAATTTCAAGTAAAGGTGAACAAATTAAAGCACATGCCAGAAAAAAAAAAAAAGCTGAAGTCATTATGTGTAGTGGTGTGACACAAGTGAGAGTTAATTCTCTACCATTTCCTCAAAGAGAGGATCCTTACAATTCCATAACCATTTTCAGTCAGACTGGCAAGTGTTCAGCTGTTTTACTGATGCATCTCTTTTTGTCAGTGGAAAAAGTACTTCTATACTGATGTGAGCGGGAAATGAATATTTGCATTATTAAAGGACAAACAATGAATTTAAGCATGGGTGGCCTTAATTCTTAGTAGTTCTTCTTTGCTACTGTAAAAAAGGATTCTAAAGAGGTTATTCCTAAAGTCTTGCACTGAATTTAGAAAAATGTTATTTTTTGAAATCGTTGGTGCAATTAACCCTGAACAGCCTATGTGAGCCATACTATATTAACCCTTTTAAAATTATTATTGTCTAGTAAACAGTGTTTTATTTAGTTGTCCCATCATTTTTGATGCAATTAAAGAGCAACTAATTCAAGCAGAAGTCCTTCTTGATGCTATCATCTTCAGTAAATAGAATAAAATGTATAGAATTAGTATAGCATAGGTAATCCAGATTCATTCATGTTTAAAAAGTTTGTCCTTTAACTATCAATGGAATTTTAGATCTTTGTTTTCAAAACAGCAAAGCTCTAGGGAGTTTATTTAGCACATATGACAAATGTTGCACTTGCAAACTCAGACAACAAAACTAGTTTCTTGTGATGAATTTGTTGTCATAGTAAGGGACAACTGTCTGTGTCTCTTACAATCAGGTCTTTACCTTAACTCTGCAACTGAATACTTGAAGTAAGAAATAAACTAGGGGAAAATAGGGTCATAAAAACAAAACTGTATAGTTAGATATTTATATGTATGTGCCAATTTTGTCACAGACATTATTTTAGGGGCACTTTTTGCTCCACTCATGTTGTAAGGGTATTGATCTAAACTTTTATCAGGGGCTACAATTTAGCCCCTAAAGAAAAAAAAAGTCTAACATTTTGTTTTTTTCATTTCATGTGATATCTATGATGTTTGGAGAAAAATCTTTTCATATACTGGAATAGAATCTCGGGGTTTACAATAAACACTGTGATGTTGGAAAAACATTTTATTTGAGCAATGTTTGGTAGTCCCCCTCCCCAAATGTAATGAAGTAAACCAACTTTTGGCTAACATTTAAGATAAATAATTATTATTTTAATGTGGAATCAGGCTTGTACTGCATTCTTTCTTTCATTTAAATGTACAGTATGAATTTTGTATTTATGGAATTTTGTGTATCTAGTATGCACGTAACTGCACATTGACTTTCATTTGAAAGTGGGTTTAAATTTCCTTTTTAAACAGTGTTTATGAAAAGACCTCAGATGTGTTGACACAAAAACTATATCTGCATTGTGTGGGGGTTTTTTGTTTGTTTTTTGTTTTTTGTGTAGAGTGATGTTTGAATGTGATGTTCTGCAACAATGGGTCAGTATTCCCTATTTACCTTAAACCCTTATTTTATAGTGCTTCATGTAATAATTTCCTCAAGTGAGTGGCATGTGCTGGATTGTGATATTGATATGTGGTTAAGGATATTGATATGAAACTAAGGAATCCTTAGAAATTACCAGTGGGCATGTATTAGACAGTCATTGTAATTTAATGTCTAGTAGAAGTGTGAAGTATTAAGGTATTTAGAGATCATAACATTATTATCATGTGTATGGGAAGTACTTACTGTTGATCAGCTTGTTTCTATTCATCAAATAAACTGTTTCTTTCTGAAATCAGTGTAGTGTCATTAAAACTAAGTTTAATGACTATAAACAAATCTGAGATGTTTTCCACATGGTAAATTCATCACACTCCTCATTTCTCTAATTGCTACCATTCAAAGTAGTTTATCTTCCTGTTATTACTGTTACACAAACTGTTTCAAAAAGCATAAAAAGGAAAATGTCTCTTAGGCCCCAATCCCACAAACACATTACGCACCAGAGTAACTTTACTTATGTAAGGTAGGTAAAGTTACTTATGCTAAGAAGCGTTTTCAGAATTAAGGACTTAGTGAGCAGTATACTCTTTGAGTGGTTTTCTAAAACATAATATTTTGTGTGACCCTTTATAATTGCATAGAAAATTACATTTTTTTTTATATACTTTACTGACCAAAGGCCATAAGGTGTGAAATTCTCTGCACAGTCAGCTCCTTTTTTCAGCTGCCTGGTAAGTTGTTCGCCTTTTCCATTATGTTCATTTTTTTAGAAAAGGAACTTTTGTTGGACAGGAATTTCTTACCTCATAGAACTCCCTGGACCAACTCAGTGCACACATAGCAGGAGAATAAAAGGTAAGTAAGTATGCATTTGAGATAGGTTATTTAAAACACAGACTCTTAGTTTTAAGCTCTGTTTCTTTACCTACAAATTAGTCCTCTCGGTAAGAGCAATATAAGGCTATATAATACTGTACTTACATAAAATATTAAGTTGCACTATTAATTACATCTAAATGCACATTTATTATGTATTTTACTTACGCCTACCTGGCCTGGAGTTGTGACATTATAAATTGAGTACTGATTGCTCATAACATCTTTTTACACCAACTGTAATCATTCACAATTGCTTTGCTTTTTATTTGGACAATACATATGGTGCATCAGAGTTCAGCCAGCACCATATCAATGCTCATTCTTAATTCTGCTTTCATAGTAGATCACGACTTGCTTTTATGGGCAGATTCTGCCTCTTCCCCTTCTTGGACACAGCAGAAGCAGGTGATTTATGGTTGGGCTGTGCGGAAAGAGGTGACAGAGCCTGTGAAAGAAGTCTCTTCTGCGAGGGCTCCTCTTATGCCTCTGCAGAGGAGGAATCTGAGGGTATGCAGAGATGGGGCAAGGCCACTGGAACTGTGTCTCTGCCCAGTGGTTTGATTGCTGCAGCTCTGAGAATGAGTAATAGCCCAGAGGGGCTCAATGCTACTCTTTAGCCTGCAGGAAGCCAACTGATGGATGGTAGAAATTCCACTTCATATCCTGGTTGCTTGTGCTATACTCTGAGACCTGGCTTTGGCCCTGAAAGAATCCCGGTAATCCATGTAAAGTGCATCCTGTCTGGTATAAAGACCTATGAGAAACTATGAAACATGAGGCTGTATAATTACATGAATTCGTTTCCATTAGTTTCAGATTTTGGGATCACTTTTCTATTCCAAAATGCTAAACTTTCAATTACTGATCCACGGGATATACTGCTGCTTTCCCGCACTCTTTAATAAAGGCCATTCTGCCCTCTAAAGCATATGTATAGCTCCCATTGAAGTTACCTGGGGCCCTGCACACATCGCAGGGCAGAATGTGGTCCAGAGATAAGAAAGGATATCTGATGATGTAAGGTACTATATATATTTTACTGTGAGGAGCTTGGGATGACCTCATTTTACACATACAGCAGAGCAATGAGCGAGTTTTCTAGTGGAATTACCTCCACTACATTTAGCCCGCCACACCACCATGTATTTTATTTATTCCAGACAGGCCCTGATGTTGTAATGAAGCTCCACAGAGACAGAAGTCCTCCCATGTGGATACAGCTGCAGAATCCTTCTTTTGTTTGTTTGTTTGTTGTTTTTATACTCTCTCCACCTTTCCCCTTTGAAACACATTAGCTACTGCAGCACAAGATTGTCACTAGTATGAGGGGGAGTTAGGGCCTGACATCTATAAATGCGACCTAAAGACAATGTATATAATGACTGAAATATACACTATGTTTTGCAATATAAAAGAGCATACATACATGCACAGTATAACCCCATTTATCCAAAGGTCTCTGGCAAAGTCTGAAACCACAGTTTTAGATGAAGGTGGAAGCCAGCTGCACAGCTGTAAAAAAAGCTATGCTCTGGGTCCCTACCCAAGAGAAGTCAGTGGACTCCAGATGTTCTGGCAGCTGTAAACTGTTCCAGGTCCTCCATCCCGAAGCACAGTGAAGAGCAGCCAGCCAACTCCAGCTGGACCATGGGGGCGGTGAAGAGAAACTAGATGGCTCCAGAAAGCAGTGAAGTGATGCTAGATGACTGGTGACCACCCGTCCCACTTTAAAAAGACTGTACAAGCTGAGGGACATAACTGCTAATCTCTGATTAACCAGAGTTCAGGTAAGGGTTTGTCTTCTGTATATATATGAGAGGAAATATATATATACAGAATATGTGATAGTTTGGAGTACTAGCAAATTTTTATTTATATTTATTTTGGATAAATGTGAGTTATCGAAATCCAAATATCGCACATCATTCTGTCATCACCTATTTTACATGAGTCATATGTTTTCCTTTTTTGAGTTTGGCTTTTTTTTTAAATCTCTATTTTTTATAAATGATGCCACTCATACGGGTGAATCCACATGCACACACACATTATGAGAGAGAGATTGTAGAATTATTTCAGTGGAGAAGTGCAGAATTAATCTCAGAGTATACTTGCTACTGGTACTTGGGTGTTTTTCCATTTCAGACACCAAAATGATGGTTCAAGCTGATGTCTGAAGATTTGGTTCCCCATATGCAGTTTATTACGGAGTTTACACTTCATTTTAAATGTAAAAATAAAAGGTATATGCGTATTTTTTTTTCAAACAAGTGGCCAAATTCTGTCTAAGTATGAGAACAACTATAAGCCATAAAAGCTCTGCACAAATCTGTACCTGGTATGAAAAAAAAAAATCCTTATTATGACCCCACTGAAAAGTGACAAAGTTGATGCATGGCACAGAGGGACCTGGTTATTAGATGTATATCTGTATGAACAATGGTTATCTGAACCAAGCCTTTTGCATAGCTGCCCCCTTCTCCCCTCTATCCCCATGTTTTAGCCCTACTGTTGGCTCAAATAGAGCATGTGAATGCAGGAGTTGTGCACAGGACTGTTGTCCAGCAGGATAAGAATGTGCATTAGGGGACTGATCCAGAGCACACTGTAGTCAATGGAAAGACTCCCTCTGTCTTCAACATGCTTTGGATCAGGCCCTAGTACTGCTTTTGGCGTGCACATGTTTAGAGGAGTGGGGAAGCGATACCCTTTTCCCCACATTAGTCAGAATTTGGCCTGCGTAGAATTGAGCCAGACTGAGTATCCCAAATATTGAACTCTATGGATAGAAAATTAAAACATCATCTTAGGTTTCATATGGAAGTTAGCTTACCGAATTTAAGGTTTGCTGATTTCATTTTTGGAGAGCAGTACTCCATTGCTGTGAATGAATATACTGTCCTATTAAATTCTCTCCAAATTCTATGAATTTTGCAGAGCTGAATAGATATCATTCAGACTGAAAGTTAGTTTGATTCTTACTATCAGTTAGATAAAACAAATCACACATAAAGTGTCTGTCATCTAAAACAAAACAACATACAACTAATTCCTGTCTCAGGAAACACTGTAGTTTTAAACCCTCACAAAAAAAAAAAAAAAAAAAAAAAAAAAAGAAAGAAAGACAACACAAGAGTAAAGTCCCAGATCCTTCCAGATGACTAGCTCCTGGAGGAGCTGCTCCAATTTAGATAGTATTTACTATGTCAGAATTATTCTTACTCAAGTTAAACAACTAGTCCCCATATCTGAAAGGTGAAGGTTGTAAATCTCTCTGGTGAATGTTGCGTATGACAGGGAAGGAAAGACTTGCATAATTACCACTTGTACTTCCTCAGAGAACATGAGCTCAAGCCTAAAGCAAGGAGTTTTGTTAATAAAACATTGGGCTTGAAAAATACAGGAAAAGACCTGACCAGCTCATCTGATAAAAAAAGGTGTTCTTGGTTAGAAAACAAAGTAACAAATAGGACTTTAGTGGAAGCCTCTTCTAAGGTCTTGAGTATTGAGCAGGAATTCTTGATCATTCTTCAAAGATTGGTAACAGTGATTCATGGTGGAGTTAATTGAGATTCTGTATTGTCTTTCCTTCATCTGGAACTAAAATATACTTTAAAAAGCTGGCCAGAAAATGGAATTTCCATCCTGTGGAAAATTCCAATATTTCTGATTTTTTTCCCCATCACAAACCTGGATGAAAAGTCAAAATCTCAAAATATATTGAGGAGCAGAAATTTTGAAATATATCAGGTCAGAAACATCAAAGCAACCTTATTAAGATATTTTGTTTTGATAATGTCAAAAAATTATAATATTATATAAAATATTAAATATTATAGTATTGTAATACAGAAAAAAGTTAAATAAAATAAAAGTTGAAACAAAGCAGTTGGAACAAAACAAGAATGTCAACACAAACAAGAAAGTTGATAAATATTCTATTTTTATTTCAACTTCTTTTGAACTTTTTCTGTCAAATATTTAGTCCAAGCAACATGTTCCTATGAAACATTTTGATTTTGATTAAAAAACATTTTCTGACAGAAAACTGTTGTGTTGAAAATTTGTAACTAGCTCTAACACATATGTTATCTTATTCTGAAACAGTTTAGTATGTTAAAATTCAAGAGTAGTTTAGTATACAGTTCAGTCGGTTGTAAGAGGTGTTAGTCTGGTCTGTGCCCTTCAAATAAATTGTATTAGGTTAAGGCCAGATTCTGAGATGTTCAGAGTGGCATCTTAACTCCATGGATAACCCTACTGAAATCAATGGGACTAGTCATAGAATTTAGGTGCTTCTCAAATGAGTATGGGTCTGAGCATATTTTTGTGGCTACATGCTGAGGGCCGGAATTGGACTACTCAGATGAGTAAAATTACTCACATGTACAAATGTAGCAGGATTGGAGCCTAAGAATTCCCTGTAACTTGTGTGGCATTACAAGAGTGCCCATTATGATACTGATAACTTTCATGATATTCCTTGTCTAAATTTGTTCAGACCATATACCCCACATGGAAGGATCTAGTTTAAAATCTATTGCATTACATCTGCTGCATCTGACGAAGTGGGTTGCAGCCCACGGAAGCTTATGCCTGCAGAAATTTGTTAGTCTTTAAGGTGCTACAGGACTCTCTTTGTTTTTATTGTATTACAGTATCCATGGTACCAGTTATTGTGGTTGTTTACATTGTAGCCACATGGGCATAAAGGAATGGCATTTTTCATCCTTTCATAACTTTCTATCCATTTTCCAGTTCTCACTCAGATTTCCTCACTTGAAGATGCCATATCCATTCTTTACAAGCTTTCCTCCAGAAGAAGATTGTTTGCTCCTTTGAGCTTCTCGGTATTGCTTCTCAGAGGAGCTGTCCATTGCAGCAAATATTAATGGCCTCCAGGAGACACCTAAAGTAAGACTGATTTTGTAATTAAACACACACCTTTCAAAGCAGATAATCTACTAGCCTTACCCTGTGAAGTGGTGAGTGAACCCCCACTACTTCCACTGAATGCAACGGGAGTTAAGTACGCTCAGCAGCTTGAAGCACTGGGCCCTAAGTATAGAACCCTGTTCAGTGTTCCTGACAGAATCATTAGGTCCTAATGATTAGGGTTCCAGATACCGAGTATATCATGGAATTTGAAAAGAGGGTTTTTTGAAGTACCAGTTCTTCAAAGGGTTCAGTTTTCTAATCATTTAGGTATGAAGATTAGTTTTCCCTCTCAGCTCTCTACTTCTTAAAAAATACTAACGGTAACACATTTGGCATTGCATATTTATTAGACTCATATTACTAAGGAGAAATTATGCAAAAATATACCTGGGCTTGGAAGGGTTTGATTTTAATGTTGATAAACATTGATTTCACTGTACACACACACAAACTGATTAAAAAATATTTCCAATGATGATGATAGAAATGTATAGAGAGGCAAAGTAAGAAAAATACTTTGATTTAAGGATATTTACTTTGTGTATTTTGACACATGATGTTGATCATTTATGTTTTAATGATCATAAAGCATTAACTTTTTGAATCTCAGCTTCTACTGTCATTAAGTAATTGTCTGACCACACCATAATTTTCTGCAACTGTGAAAATTTAAAGAGATAAAAATATTAAATGCTTAAGATAAGCATCGATATCTGTCAAAATTATTTAAAAAAATCAAATTCTGCCAAGCCTAAATATACTGTACTGAGAAGACATTTTTATATTAACCTGTCAGATGTTGACATTTTATCCCATTTTGATAAGAACACAGTTTATTTAAAAGCAAAGATGTTGAACTGGAGACTGAAAATAAGTTAAATAATTATTCAATTTGGGTAAAACAGATGAAACCAATCATGCATGATGCCTTGATGTATGATAGCCTATTGCTTTTATGCAGTTCAACCATGTGTAGACTAGGAAGTCTCTCAATTTTAAAAATCTGATCTTTATGTTTTGGTAACTTTCTTCCTATCTGCATAACCAAAGCATTTGAAAGCATCTTATGTAAACCATATGTTACAAAAAAGATGGTGGTTGGAGAGAGAGTTTTGATATGTTGCATACCCTATTTGCACCACAGGAATTGGGATGCAACGAACATTTGCTTTTTCCCAGTGCAGATTCTTAGTACAATGGTGCAATTACATGACAAAGACAATGTAACAGTTATGATTAAATACAGGAGATCTAGTTAAAATGAATACCACATTTATAGGAAGTTTGGATTTTTTTTAAATAAATATTTTGAACAATCTGATTTCACTTTGGACTGGCTTTAAAAATCCCATCCAGATAAATGCAACAAAGAATTGTAAATGTAAATATATTTTTAAAAGCAGTACAGTATGTGAAAATGATAGATTGTTACATGCATCATTAATTCAGCTTAGTACAGCTCAAGCAAGCTTAGATTGGACAGCATCTTTTAGATGATTCATTTATGAATAGGTAATTTCTTATCCAAAAGCCAAATCTCTGATCATTTACAGAAATCATGGGCCATATGCAGCTCTGTACAACTTAATCTATGATGTCAACACCACTGTCCTCCTCTGCAGAGTTCCAGCAATGATTATACACTCACAGGGTCATGACAAAATAATAATACACAAGTCAATGTTCAAAATAAATTTTAAATGTGGAATTTCACCCCTTCCCCAAAACTACGCTGGTATCACGTGCAAGACTGGCAATATTCAGTCCTGAATCAAAGACAAGTTTAAGATCAAGTATTTCAAAGGGGAGAGTTCCAGCTATGCAGTGGCACATGCAGCAGTGGAAGATACTGAAGTATCAGACATTAAGGTGGTGACAATTTTATGTATAGAAAAGCTATTTTAAGTAATTTGCAGAGGTTTTTAAATGTATTTGTTATAATCTTTTCATCCATTGAGACCTGTACAGTGGGATTTACAATAGTCAAAGCACCTGTCTTAGCATGAGGAATGATACAAAGAATAGGCAAATAAAATATTTTAACACTTGAGAACATTTTCCTTGAGACATGACGGTATAGTATGATGTAAAGGCTTTACCAGCATTCCTTTGCAATTGCACGGAGAACTCACTCATGGCTTGGCCATTCATGAGTAACACAACCATCCCAAACTTGTGTCAGTAAAACCTTTACACCACACTATTGTATAGCCTCTCTGTACATGGGGAAAATAGACAGGTTGATGGAGATGGAACTCCTTCTCAACTTACTCTTCTGTTCTCCCACTCTTTATTATTCCTTCTCCCTCTTCTGCTGCCCTCTTACCATTTACAGATGGGATTGTGAAGTCTTTGGAGTGCAGCAGGACTATGAGATAATAGATAACCCAACCTTTGCTATTCACCTTTCCCTATTTTCCTCCTCTTTTTCTTTGTCCTCTTCTAGTCAGCCTAAGAAAGCAACAGTTGCCTTCAAAACTAGATAAAGTATTAGATGCTGGCATTCAGCAGTATCTTAATTCATTTATAAATGTAGGCCATTCAAAAAAACTGATGCTCATTCTGGGTGAAATCCTGGCCCCATTTAAGTCAATGAGAGTTTTGCTACTGACTCCATCGAGACTAAGATTTCACCCCCTAGGTATTTCAGTCAATCGTAATGTAATCTGGACGTGCTATCATATGATCCCTGGGAGTTCAGGAAGAAAGTGCTGCGTGAGGATCAAGAAAACTAGCTAGCAAGAGAGCTGGTTAAGTGAATGAATGTTGCTAAATTGGCAACCCACAATAAAGACAGTTATTAATTGCAATAGAGAAATTATTATCAGACAGGTGAGCTTTGCTGGGCTATTTTGCTGACAGTCACTACACTGTGGCTACTAGATTTGAACTAGTTGGGTTGCTACAGAATAACGCTCAGCTGGAAGACAGGTTGTAATGATGATAGATGCCAGTGGTCTGTGCTTTGGTGGTTACAACAGTAGTCTGAAGGACCATATTGGGTATTGGTGAGTGCCTGTCGTTGCTGCAGAAAGAAGCTACTTCACAAATGAACTAGAGAGCTTTGGAGTATAGTGGAGAATGGAGGCCTAATCTTATTGGATCTGAGATTACAATAGCAACACACCAGAATCCACTGTGGTGGTTTTCCTCCGTCATGCATGCAGGAACTGGACTTTGATATCTATTATACACCAGGTAAGCTGACTGAACTGTTGCCTTGTCCTATCAGCCCTCAGCCAGTTTGTTACTAAGCCCCATCTGGGAGCATCAAGAGAAATTGTCAATCATAATGGTGCTCAGAGGTGATCTGGAATTGTCCCAGACATGCAGAAAGACCCACAAGATGCAAGGCATGTGGTTTAACTAGACTGTGACTTTATTCACTAAACTCCTCCAGCAACTATCCAGCAATAACTGTTGTGTTATTGTTATTGTGCTGTTGTGGGTGTGTAATAATGCACAGCTAGGTGGAAAGGGTGTATGTGCCTGCCTCTCAAGTATGTGAAAGCCAATGGGCTTCTGCTGCACCCTTTGCCCAGCCAATCAGGTAGCATGATGTGAAATACCATATGACAACTATTTTTCACAGATTAGCAGTAACTTCCCATTGTGTCTAAGCAGCACTGTGAAGCAGATCTTATGGTAGAGCAGCCCTGGAAGCAAAAATATTTTTCATGCTATTATTATATTTGTATTATTGTATTGCATAGAAGCCCTAACCAATGACCAGGACCCCACTGTGCTAGGTGTTACATAAACACAAAACAAAACAATAGACCCTGTTCCAATCTAATATCACTGGAGGTGGGATGGCCAGTTTACAAACCACAGACAGTGTAATTTGGCCTTACACTTTATTCAGACAAAAGAGATTACTTCTGTGTAAAGTTGATCTCCGATGGTATACAAGTAGCATAGGGGATCCCACACTGCCCCTCTCTTTTCTGATGTTATAGTAGTGAAAAGAAAGCACAGGGGGAGTAAAGCGGGCATGGGTGAGATAGCACCATACCCTGCCAATTCTCAGCTGCATATATGTCCCCTAGCATAAATTAGAGCAACCCTCAGGGCTGCTCTGATGCAGCATAGAGAGATCAGCCCTACACGTAACAGCAGCAGAGTTAGAGAATCAGAGAAAAATAACACTGGAAGGGACCTCAAGAAATCATATAGTCCACTCCCCTGCAATGATGCAGGACCAAGTATACCTAAATCTTCCCTGACTGGTATTTGTCTAACCTGTTCTTAAAAACCTCCAGTGACGGATTCCACACCCTGTCCACACCCAGAACTCTCGTTGTTTTTGCTGTATACAGACTAACACAGTTACCCCTCTGGAACTTTACACCCTGTCTTGGAAGCCTATTCCAGAGCTAAGCTATTCTTATAGTAAGAAAGTTTTCCTAATATTTAACATAAATCTCCCTTGCTGTAGATTAAGTCCATTCCTTCTTGCCCTGCCTTCAGTGGACACAGAGAACAATTGATCACCATCCCCTTTATAACAGTTCTTCGCATAACGGAAAGCTTCTTTCAGTGTCCCCTTTCAGTCATCTTTTCTCAAGACTAAACATGACCAGTTTTTTAACCTTTTCACATAGGTCAGTTTTTCTAAAACTTTTACCATTTTTGTTGCTCTCCTCTGGCCTCTCTCCAATTTGTCCACATCTTTCCTAAATTGTGGCACCCAGAACTGGACACACTACTTCAGCTGAGGCCTCACCAGTGTAGAGTAGAGTGGGAACTTCCCAATTCTTACCTCTGATAGTCCTCCTGTTAATACCACCCCAGAATTATAGTAGACTTTTTCACAACTGCATCACATTGTTGGCTCGGATTCAATTTGTGATCCTCTATAATCCACAGATCTTTTTCAGCAGTACTACCATCTAGCGAGTTATTCCCTATTTTGTATTTGTGCATTTGATTTTTCCTTCCTAAGTGCAGTACTTTACTTTGTATTTGTCCTCATTGAATTTCATGTTGTTGAATTCAGACCAATTCTGGTTGTTTTGAATTCTAATGCTGTCCTCCAAACTGCTTGCAACCCCTCATAGGTTGGTGTCATCTGCAAATTTTATAAACATATGCTCTACTCCATTATCGAAATCATTAATGAAAATGTTGAATAGAACTGGATCCAAGACTGACCCCTGTGGGATCCACTTTGACAGCGATAACTACTCTTTGGGTATGAACTTTCAGCCTGTGATGCACCCCCTTTCCCTTATAATTCCATCTAGCCCACATTTCCCTAGTTTGCTTATGAGAATGTCATGTGGGATTGTGTCAAAAGATTTACTAAAATCAGGATATATCACATCTACCACTTCCCGCCATCCACTAGACCAGTAACCCCGTCAAAGAAGGAAATTAGGTTGGTTTGGCATAACTTGTTCTTAGCAAATCCATGCTGGTTATTCCTGATAACCCTATTATCCTCCAGGTGCTTACAACCTGATGGTTTAATAATGTGTTTCAGTGTCTTTCCAAGGCATCAAAGTTAGACTGACTGGTCAATAATTCCCAGCTCCTCTTTGTTCCTCTTTTTAAAGATAGATACTACATTTCCCTTCTCCAGTTGTCTGGGATCTCACTCATCCTCTATGAGTTCATGAAGATAATTGTTAATGGTTCCAAGATTGCTTCAGCTAGTTCCTTAAGTACCCTAGGATGAATTTATCAGCCCTCTTGACTGGAATACATCTATTTTATCTAACTATTATTTAATGTGTCCTTTCCCTATTCTGGCTTGTGTTCATTTCCCCTGTGGAATAAAAATTGAGCTTTAAGCCACTTTTGCACATCTTTCCACTGACCAGCAGATGCTACAGTTCAGCTGTTCACATCCACCTCATAGGATTAGGTCCTGTGCATTCTGTTTATACAGCTCAGACCTAATACAAGAAGTGAGTTAATTCAACACACACACACATTTAAAATATTACTATACATTTAACAAGTCCATTAATATGTGCACATACCAAAACTGAGTAATTGTGTGACCTTATTACTATAATAAATATAAATAAGATATAAATCTGTCTCTAACCCAGGACTCAATATTTCCCCTTCTGTACCCAGTATTGCCAATCCCAGACGGTCAAAAATCATGACTCAAGTCCCTACCCCCCTTCCCAAAAACCATGAGATTGGGTTAAAAATCAGGAGATTGTCTTTAAATATATTAGATTACCTTATAATACATGTTGGATTCTCTTTCTTTGCCTTCTAGTGTCTGAAGTTTTAGCATGCATTTGCTTTTCATTTTTGAAGTTATGTCTGCAGCTGTGAGGACTAGAAACTTTTTTTTAAAATGAAAGCTGAGGTTCTCATGCAATTTCTTGTCCAGCAACTGAAGCTTTAAGACAAACCCCAATAATTGCAAAACTTGAGATAAAATCATGAGAACTGGCAAGGCAAGTTTTCAGCTTTAGTAGGGGGTGGGGGAGAGATGGGTGATCTGTAGAAGAGAGGAATTCCATATTTTGGGGCATGGGAATTGTTGGAGAGATTTTCCCCACCCTCCCCCTTTTCTAATTGCAGCTATTTGAAAGTGATAAGGAGTTTGGAATGTTCGAAATAATCCCTGGGCATATGGAGTAGTGGGCGTCAGTAGATCCCAAAGTACTTTACAAAGGAGATCAGTATCATTAACCCCATTTTGCAGACGGGGAAACTGAGGCACAGAGAGGGAAATTAATTTGCCCAAGGTCAGCTAGCAAGCCAGTGTCAAGGCTGGGACTAGAACCAAGGTTTCTCCTGAACTGCAGTTCAGTGATCTAGCTATTTGGCCGCACTGCCTCCTCAGAGTGCAGGTAAATGTTCAAATGAACATGAATTTTTTTTTTATCGCATGTACATTCCCATTATCGGGTATAGCCCTGATCCTGCAAACATGTATGCACCTGGGGGTTCTCAGGGCAGTAAAAGTTAAGCACATATGTAAGGATGAGACCTGTGTGATTACACATCCACACGTTAAAATCATATGCAATGTAGGTTAATAACATATATTCAAGCGCTCTGATTAAGTGAGCAATTTACAAAGTCGTGCCTCCTTTTCTAGAAAATAGCTACCTATTTCCCAAACAGTTTGTAGATAGATGGAGGAGAGATGTCTCTATCGACCTCTGAATGGATCTTGCTTTTGGTGTATGGCCACGGGCCAAGGTGTCAGGATATAAATCACATGGAGTTTCATGTTGAAATGAACACACGAATGTATCGAGTATCTAACATGAACTACACTGTGCAATTAACTATGGAAGTGTATCTGTAAGATTAGAAAGGTGTTTTCCATGTTAAAAATATTTAATCATATTACAAGATCTAAAGCAGCTCTAAGAAGAGCTAAAGCGCTGAAAAAAGCAGTAACTTCTGTGTCCGACTCTCCTATTGGGATATTTAGCCACAGTTTTTCTCTTAATATAAATGATCATTAGCATTTTTTTCTGACGAAAACTCTTTAATCGTTAGCAGTAAAACAGACAGGAGTGAGGCTCTAGTAGCTGAAGATCTCTGCTGCCACTAAAACTGGAAAACAAAAGCTTGGGAAGGATAAGTGGCTGTAATGTTGTTGATACTTCTCTCTCTCTCTCCCCCCCCCCCCCACCCCTTTGCCTCGCCCAGCTGGTTTAAATAGCGAGAAGAAATTAAAATTCTTAAAGACTTGCAGGATGTTTGGCTTGCTGCCTCTTATTTCCACTTTTATGCTCCGGGACTTGAAAACTTGCCCGTGATTTATAAATTCCCTGTTCAGAAAATATGATTTTAACACCCCCCCCCCCACTCCAGCCCCGCCAAGAATTCCAGCAACGAAACTGATTCAGTGTTTGCTTTGCTTATTGCCAAACTGCTGCTAATACGTCCGCCTGCTTGCCTTTCTCTATTGATCGTCCTGTCCGATGACATTATTCAATTACATGATGCTAAACATCACACTGAAATACAAACGTGAGAGCTTGAGGCTCTTTATTAGTTTATTTCAGGCGATCCTGCTTGTTTGACTGCCCAGCCCCCTCCCCCTTTTACAGTTTTCTGCTATTCTTCACTAATTCTAGTGATTTGAGAAATGACCTTTAACCCAAGCAGTTTGCAGACTCCTGAAGGGGATAATTGAAATGCCACAGTAAACCAAAGGCAATAAAATATTATTTACTAGGCATAAAACTAAGGTTGGTCTTCCTAAAAGGAACGAACAAGCCCCTTATTTTCTCCCCCGCCTGGAATTGGAAGTTTGGTGAGCCATCTAATTTATAAATTCCTCATCAGAGTTTCTGGTGGAGGAAGGAAAGCTCAAATTGGGAAGATTAATTTATTTCCCATAGACTATACATGGAAGAGTTTCATTAAATAGTATAAAAATCCAGGTATGGATGTACACTGTGCCTACACTGGTGTGAGTGTGTGTGTGTGTGTGCGTGCGTGTTACACGGTGTGTTTGAAAGAGAAATAAGTGCCTCAACAAAAATTTGATCTTTTTAAAAAAAGCTGTTATTTCATTGCGTTTGACGCTGAGGTCCAACTCGTTATGGACTGAATCCATTTAAGGGATCGTACTTAATCGCATATCCCGGGTGGGGATGTGGCTTTCTTTGCTTCATTTCTTGAGGTTTATTCCTTTGTTATTGCTAAAAGAAGGAGGTAACTTGGAGAGAGACACGATCTGCTGTGCCGGATGAACTCTTTGAACTCCTCACTTTTCTGTCAGATATTCATTATCAGGGACTATCCTTGCAAATAACTGATTACATATCCACCAAAGGTTTTGAAGATCTACCTAAAACCAGAGAGGTTTGCTAAATAACAGGAACAGCTAACAAGAAGAACAATAAACTGTGTTGATAACAGACCCCTCTCTGCTTCAGGTGCTTAGATAAGATTCAAGGTAGTTAGTAGTAATCTGAAGTACTTTATTGTCCCTTAAACCTAAATCTATCGGAGTAAAGGATCTGTGATTTTTTACAGTCTTGTTTTACACAGTGTGCGTTTGATCATTCAGTCAGTGGCAAGTGCAAATAAGGCCTTTCTATAAACTTTCATCTCTCAGAATGAGCTTTGGCACGATTCTGTACATTACACATGCATCCGTGGTGACGTGCCCGACTGACAGCATCCTGACCTTCTCATTGCCGTCTCTAGTACTTGCGGTCTCAGAGTTTGGTTCCAAAAATTGACCGAAGAGATTCAGCAAGTTTACAAAACAAATCTTCCCTTTCCCCTCGCCCTTATCTTCCAAAGTACGTATGGAATAAATGGGCTTTACGAACTACTTTGATCCTGTATAGCATGTCTGGTTTCAACAGAAGCAGCTAACCAAGAGCCATAAAGGTTTTGAAAGGACTGTAAAAACCGTTTACAAAAGTGGTTAATAACCGAGAAGAAAAGGAACAAAAAAGCGTTGCCATATTTGCACTGTGACCTGGTACAAAAAGTACCCCCAGACCAGCCATTACTTTCTTGTCTTCATGCGAGGGGTTTGCATTGTTTAGGCTGTTAAACTATGCTAAAGAAAACTCTCTTGTCAAAGAGCATAGGATAGGTGTACTTCCCTGGGGGCATAGCCGTGTGTGTGTTTGTGTGTGTGTGTGTGTGTGTGTCTCTCTCTGCTCCTGACAGTGTGTGTACAAGCAGCAGTGGAATCACACCAGCTGAGATGTTTGTTTCCCCCGTTGGACTCCCGAAGGGATTTTATTTGCACAGAAATGACTTGGAAAGAGTGAATGCATTTATTGATATTGGGGGCTGCTTTCTCGGCACTGTTTGGATTTCTCAGCGCTGCTTTGATAATGTGACTTCCCCCCCCTGTGGACCTGCAGTTACAGAGGAATAAAAGGGAAATAATACGGAGTTATGAAATGAGTCAGGGAATGCTGCTACTTCCTGCACTTGGGTGCATGTGAGATGCGAGAAACGCAATAAAATCGTTGGCTGAGGATTGCAGAGTGGAGGAACCATTGTGAAGTACAAAGGTTTCAGGAAACCCTCCTCGACTTTAGGTTAAATAACGCAGGACCTAATGAAAGCCAAACAGTTTTGACAACAACCTGCCAAATTTACAGCGGAAATAAACACTGGAGAAGAGGGGAATCAAATAATCAAACCTGTTTAGTCATTCAGCATTTTCCAAGTGTACCTGGAGCCACATCCACAACTTTGTGCATGCAAGAAATAACTTGTCACATGAGAAATTCATCAAGAAACATGAACTGTATTATCTATATAAATATATGTATGTATGTGTGTATACACGCACGCAGAGCTTTCTCACGTGTGATATATAGCGTATGTATTTATGTAGGGGGCTAATGGGAACATGGTGAATGATATATACAATGATATTATACTCCATATAATATATGTATCTATTCTATATTTCGTGCATTTGTGTCTCTATCCCCTATAAGCACGTCTCACTGATTCTGGGTTTCCTTTGATGGGCCGGGTATGTAGACAGGTTTTAATCACACACAACGTCTCCTCTGCCCGGCTCCCCGAGTGAGACTATGGGAAGCTGCTCTGCTTCGAGTTTCAGGGTAGGTTGCCAGCATTCATGAATGAGGCTCTGGCTACGGCCGGGAGCAAATGACCGGGAGGAGTGCGTCTCCTCGCCTGTGAAGGGTGTCACTGACGGAGGCTAGTGTGAAGGGGGTCCCCGCGGCGCATCGCTGTATTGCAGAGGTTTGTGTCGGGGTGCGGGCTGCGGTACAGCTTTAAAACCCAATCTGCTTTGCCATAGGTCGGCCCAAGGCGCATGCGCACCTCCTAAAGTTTTTCGGCCGCTTAACTTTTCCGTGCACTGTTAAGAGGCGGGCGAAGAGAGGAGCCGAGAGCGATAGAGACCTAGGGGAGGGGGTGGGGGGGAGCGAGCGAGCGGCCTCTCTGCGGCGCGCGGCGGCCGGGGACAGAGCCGAGAGGCGCAGGAAGGAAACGCTTCGGCAGCTCCAGCGCTTTGCCCCACTGCTGCGGGTGCCGCCTGTGTGTGACTGGTGCCCGGGGCTGGGGGCTCTGCCCTGCCATGGATTGGGAGAGTTACAGCCCCTGAAGCCTGGGACCTTCTCCCTCCCCCCGTCTCCTCTTGCCCTAGTCCCCGTTCGGTCTGCAGGAAAAGCCGCCCCCTCTAAGACGCGCATCTTCTCCCCCACCCCCACCCCGCCCCGCGCCAGTTGTGCAGAAGAGTAAAGTCTGGCTTCCCCCCTCCGTTTAAAATGGAGGGACGCAGCCTGCGGCTAGTTCTGCAGCCCCGGCCACCCAGCTGCGCGGCGCCCAGCCTCTAGGAGAGCGGGGGGATTCCTTCGCACGGAGCAGCCAGCTAGGAAGCCAGCTCCTCGGGGGCTGGGGAGGGAGCGGCGAGCCCCGCTCCGGCGGCGGCGGCTGGGCTGCACCGCACCGCACAGTACCGCACCGCACCGCACCGCACCGCACCACCTGGGCTGGGCTGGAAAGGATCGTAGCCCGGGGCGCTTCTTCGCTGCAGCTCGTGAAGGTTTTTATTTGTTTCCCGAGTGTTGCCGCACGATCACGCCCACGGGCGCCGCGCGCGCGCGTGTTTCGCTGGAAAGCCCTAATTACGGCGAGTGCTGATGGACCTTGGAAAGGAGCCTGCCCCGCTGCCCCGCTCCGCTCCGCTCCACCCTCGGAGCGCCCGCGCCGGACAGAGATCTGCGTCTGCCCCTTGTCAGCTCTGCGGGCCCCAGCGCTCCCCCTCGCCGGGGCTCGCTCCCTTCCTGGCCCCTGGCAGCCGCCGCCGCCGCCGCCCGCAGCTTTGGAGGATACCGCATAGCTCCCGCGAGCCCGGATTTACTCTCGCCTCCTCTCCCTGTCTCCCCTTGCCCCGTTTGGATTACTTGGCGGCTCTCCTTCGCCGATTCCCCCTGCAATGGAGGTGAGTGCTAGGCTGGGGCGAGGGGCTGCTTGTGAATACGCTGAGCTCGCTTGTGTGTGTGTGTGTGTGGAGAATGTACATGGATTTCTGCATACCTTTGACCAGCGCGCAACTGAATGTGGTGAGATGTAGGGGAATCTCCCCCCCCCAGCCCGGCCCCCCCCCTTTGGACAGCTTTGGAGACCCTCTTTCCCCTCCCCCCAATTCCGGACTTTTTCTCTCCCTTCTAGTCCTACTGGAGACTCGTGGGTCTCAAACACCCCAGTTCTGGCGGCCCAAATTGCGCCCCCCGCCCCCGCCCTTGCCCATCGGGAACAAGCCTCTTTTGAAGTAAGAAGGCGAAGAGTTTTTAAGACGCTGGTTCTGAGTCCGCTCGCCGTCGCTGTGCATCTTTCTTGCACCAACCAGTCGTCAAAGTTGGACAGACGTCTTTCCGAACTTCGTTTCTGGGGAGGCTAGCGAGGGTGGAGTTGGGAGCAGGCAGTAATGGAGGCCTGTACCTTTAAGGAAACCTGGCTCCAGGCCAGTTTAGAACCTGGCTTTTTTCCCCCTTCTCCTTTTTAATTTTACTCGAAATTTGGGAGAGACTCTCCCTTTGCATCTGTAAAGGATTCTGCTGGGGTCTGCAATGGAGGGACGAGGTTTTTCGGGGCCCCTTTGATGCTCCGAGGACTCCATGTTGGAAAGTCTGTTAGTTAGTTAGTTTGTTTGTTTTTAATTGTCAATTGTATGCTAAATTAGTTACACTCGGAGGGTCACGGAAAGTTCAGTTTCGCTGAGAAACGAATATTTTCTAAGTTCATTCAACTCTCAGTGTAAAGTACTAGAGTGTACTTTAACAAAAAAACTAGGGGGAAAAAATCCCCCTCCCTCTTCTCCATGAATTAACTATATCCATTGGTGTTTGAATCAGAGTCAGTGGCTTTTTCTATAAACTTGAACCCTCTACAAAGTTGCAAGACATATAGCCCCCCCCCGTACCCCTCTTTTTTATTTAAAACCACTGGAGGGAAAAGAGGTGGCTTCGCTTTTGTAAATCGTTTCCTTTGAAACTCCAGAGCAAATCAGTATACAGCAATCGTTTCTGCATTTTACAACCCAGCCGCGCCGAATGGCTCAGGGTGCCTACTTACCGAAGGCAGGGCTATGACATAAAAGCTGCCATAAAACCAGATGCCTGAACAGGCTTTCCAGACACCCTGTGTTTAAAAAAAACAACCAAAAAAAAAAAAAAAAACCCCAACCCCAACCCAAAACAGGATCACCGGCGATTCCAGGGCTGCTGTATCTGTAAAAGAGCCCATTTTCATCTTACCCAAGAGCATAGCACTTGGTGCATTACCCTCCTCCCTCCCCGCCGGCCCAACAAGCGCCTTGCACAGTGAGAACGGTGTGAGACTTGGGGGCCGGTCGGCGCCTGGTTCCAGCGGTTTGCTGCTGGCAGCTGGAACCGAGCTGCTGCTGCTGCCGAACGTGGCGGCAGCCGCGGAGACCGATCGGTAACTTCACAGCTCGCAGGTGTCTCCTCTCTCTTCCTTTGGCTGGCTTCTCGGAGGGGAGGCCCAATTAATGGTTAAAATAAACACGAAAGGTTGGGGAGGGAGCTCCGCACCGAACCAGGGGGCGGTTCTGGCGGCTGAGGCTGCCCCCTGTTGGGAGAAGGGCTGTATGACTCCCCGACAGGGTGCCGCCCGGCCCAGGCGAGGCCCGCTCCCACTCCACTCCGCCTAAGGAAACCCCCCGCCCCCCGATTCCCCTGTTCCGACGGCGTTCCCCGCGTGCGGATGAAGATGGGCTCCAAGCGGCCCGCTGCGATGCATTCCCCAGCCGCGCAGCTGGAGCGCGGGCCAGAGGCGGTTTGAGGCCGGAGTCTAAGAACCTGTTTCCAGCGCTCTCCCCTGCCTTTTGCACCCCCTCCCCGCTCTCTGACTGGGGAAACCCAGCGTTAAACGCGCACCTCGGCCCCTAACGCGGGTGCTGCGTCCAGCCAGGGCCGTCCGGCGCTGTTAGACACGCACAGCGGAGTGAGACCGGCTCCAGGACGGGGGAGCTGCTAGCTAATCGCGGCTTGACCCTGCCCGTGATGTTTACTCGTTGGGATTTTCCCGGCTTTTCGGGAGGTTGATCGTAACGCCTTTCCGAGCTCCCGTCGCTTCGGAGACCAGCCGTCTCCGGCGTGGCCCTGCTCCCCACCGCGCTTCTCTCGGGGCGCACTGACTCGGTGCCCTAGGGCGAGGGCCGGCCCGTTATACGCCGGAGGACCAGCTGCTCTTGCTGGCTCCGGGGAGCCAGGGCTATTGCCTCCACGAACCGGCTGACTGGTTCACGATTTGCAGTGGAGACACGAAAATCTCCCTGCTGCCGAGTCGCTCCGGATCGTGTCATTGGCAGGGACTGGAGCCTAGGAACCGAAACCGAGTTCGGTTGCACGGGCTGAATCCTCTTCTAGCCGCCCGCATCGTCCTGCCCAGAGTCATGTCTACCCCGCCATGAAATACGCAGCCGAGCGGTTCCCACCTGCGCTGCGAACTGAGACAAGTGGCTAGTGACTGAGCCGCAGAGAGACTTAACTGGTTTGCTGGCAGTGTGAGGCGATCAGTTAATTAGGCTTCACTTCGTGTCCCCTTGGTGCACTCAACCAGCCAAACTCTTCCAACTCCCTCTTCCTTGAGTCCTTGTCATTGAGCACTGCCCGCCTTGTGAAGTCGGCGCCTAAATCTCTTTAGGATTTCCTACACTGCTGCTAAAAAGTACCTTTGACGTGAATAATTACGGTGCCTTCAGCGAACTGTCACTTTATACACACATGAAGGTTAGTTTCCTCGGATTTAATTCTTGTCACCGAGGAGAGACCGCTCCGACTTCTAAACGGACATTAGTTTCTTCGTCGTATGTTTAAAGCCGCAGCCTTCCGCGCCCCGGGGGGACTTGCCCGGTGTGCAACGTGAAGGGGGAACCATTTACACCCAGCAAGAGGCTCGAAGGGCCCTAGTGCTAGTCCCCCAGCCCCAGCGCCGGGGAGCGTGTGGCCGTGTGCCTGGGTCCGTACACTCATTTCAGCTGTCCGCGCCGCTTGAACCCCGGGAATGTCCGGCCAACTTTCCTGTTCTCCGACGTTTCCTGTGTGTCGCTATGACAGTTCTTCTCTCCCCCCAAACGCCCCCGCCCCCCAAATCAGGAAGAATTCAGGACACCTTTCATTCCCTGCTAACGTTTTTGAGAATGAATAGGGAGCCCCCCAGTGTTGAACTGCCTTTAAATATATATATATATATACACACACTCTCTTTACCAACTCCTTAAAAGTCCTGTGTTTCGAATGAAAAACCCGCTCGAGTAACCTGTTTGCTGGACGTGTGTGACTTATGAATTGGCATGGCTGTTTATGCGCCGGCAGAGACAGCGGGATGCAATAACTCACTCCACTTTCTGCTGCTACATTTCCGTTTCCCCGTGGCTTTTCTGCTGCGCGCATTGGCCGCTCTCCCTTGAAACCTTGTAAAGGCCGAGCCGTGGCTGCGCTCCTGGAAGGAGAGTTTATTTAAACACAAAACCAAAACCCCGGGCTGGGTTTATGGATTTAAAGAGCGATGCCCCTTTGTCAGTCGGGATTAGTTCAGCCCCCGCGCGCCAGGTAGGAAAAACTGGATACAGCCACTTGAAAAGCTCCGGCAAAAAGGACGTGTTTAAAGCCGGGAGGGGAGTCCTGCCTTTTCCCTGTCACGCTGGGCAAGCAGCCGTCTGGGGCTCTGATCCCCACCGATCCCGGTGCCTGACAAGACGATTCGCCTCCCTTCCTCCTGTAGGGAATCGCTTAGGTTTTTCCTTGTAACAAAGACATTCCCGTCGTCTGTGGGCAGCAGGCTCGCCCCTGCGTTCCCCCTCGAGTTCATGCTGAAAACTTTAAACCCTCTATTAGGCAGCTGGGAGTGTTTAATAGCAATTAGGCCCCAGACTAATAATACCTATCCGGAGCAGGGCCTCTCCCGGCGACTCCAATCGGAAATCGGCCTGCGCCGAGCGCGGGGAAGCGGCCGGCTTCCTTCGCCTCTCCTGCGCCAGGAACAGGAGCGGTTCTCTGCGCCGGGCGCGGCTAGCGCGCGGCTTCTGCACCCGCGGGCTCCAAATGCGCGCAGTGTCCTGCCACCCCCGTCCACTCAGCCGCACCCAGGGGAGAAGGGACTGGGTCCTGCCCCACGGGAGGAGAAGGCTCTTTCCCAGGCTGCCCCGGGACCCCCCTCCAGCCCCCTGGCACTACAGGAGCTCCGCGCCGGGCAGCCCCTAGCCCCACCCCGAGATATTCCCTCCCCCCCCCCTTTCAATGAATCAAACTGTTCCCACGCTCCACTAGCTGCCCAACTCCCCCGGGAGTTCGGGACCCCGGTGTCAACGCTGGCGGACGGGGGCTCCCCTATCGGCCTCTCCCCCGGAGTGGGTCGCTGGCTCCTTGCGGGGCGTCCTGTCAGTCGCCCGAGCGCGCTCCGGAGTCCACTGCGCTTCCTTGACGCGCTCCCCTCCCCGCGCTGCTACCTGTCTGTCTGTCCAACCTGTCTCCCAGCTCTGCGCGCTCCCTCTGCCCCGGGGAAGGATCTGCAGGCTCTGCCCGGAGGGAGCTGCCCTGCCGCGCCGATGCCACCTCCCCCGCCGAAGCGCCTTGCGGTCACTTCCCCAGCCCGCAGTCCCGGGGCACCGGCGAAGCTGGGCTGGGGCGCGCGGGGCAGCCGGGTGGAGGACACGATCCCGACCCATAAACGCTTCGCCTCCTGGCAGAAGCAGCAAATCCAACCTCCAGCTCCCATGCGCCCTACTCGTAGTGACGGAGCAACGCGATCCTGTTCCCCCCGGATGGTGAAATCAAGCGGGAGAGCCCCACACACCGACATGCTGAGAGCTTATCCCGGGCTGCCCTGGTGGCTTTCTTATCTCTCCTTCCCCCTCCCTCCCCCGGTCACAATCAGATTGGGGATCCCTGAAGGGACTCAAATGTCTGTCTCCCGAACGAGGAGAATCGGAATCACACGCTGCCCCCTTCGGGTTAAGGTCATTTTTGAGCTAGGAAGGAGAAGTAGGAATCGCCTGACAACGGATGAGCTTTGCGATGTTTTCTCCAACGAGATCTGCCTCGACGGGTCTCATCTGGAAGCAGCTCCCAAAATGGCCCATAAAGGTGTCATTTGTGTGTGCGCGTGGGGGGAGGGGAACATCCATTGTTAGTTTGGAGTTAATGTAACAGCTGAATCTCCCTGCCTCCCCCCCCCCTCCCAAAACACCCCCGCAATTTGATGCATCATCTTCACTTTGCGTTGATGTCTGCTCCACTTGTTGCTTCTCCCGTGTCCGGGCGCTCTGTAGACTGCTTCTACGAGAATGAAGGTGGAATAAGTTTTTTTTTTTTTTTGCTGCTGTTGAAGTGTGTGAGTGAGACTAAGACTTTTCCAAGAGATTGGGTTTGGCACTGATCTTTGAGTCAACGGCAATGAGACATGTCTGTAGTCGCTGGGCAGACCTGCGAGCAGAATCGCAGTGAATAACATTTCCTTGTCAGGTTGCGTGGGTGGATTAATTTTGACTAGAAACTGCCTGCATTTTGCCACCAAAAACCTCACTTGAGAGAAGGGCGGTCAATCAAGAGTCAATTTAAAAAGGACCAGGAGATACCTCTCTTGTTTAAATTTGTATGCTTGAAAATGATCTGAGAAACAGTCTGTTCCTTTTTTTTTTCTCCTCCAGAAATCCATTGGAATATTAGTCGAAGGAGGTGCTTTGGGGACAACTGGAAGTGCAATGGCTTCCAAGTACCTCATAGTGGTTCTGACCATTTTCTCCTCTTTTGCCCAAGTTGTAATAGAAGCCAGCTCTTGGTGGTAAGTATCTTAAAATATACTCATTTTATTTAAAAGATTGTATTAAATTTTGTTTGGTTGATCTATATAATTTGAATCATAGATAGTTAATCTCTTCCTGGGGAGAGTGCTGTATGAACAGGAGATTTTAGTAAGACTCAGTTTCTGGGATAACTAAATTCATAGGGAATATTTTTTCACCAGCTTTAAAGTAGCAAACTTTAAAATTCTAAATGGGTCAGTTAAAAGCTCATTCTTCAGGGTCTGAAGTAACAAATGTAAGGAAAAGTACTGAATTACATGAAGTCACCACACAGATTTTAAAACAAACAAACAAACAACTTTCTAAATAGCCACATGAAAATTCTGTTTAATATCTGGATTTTTTTTATGTTTCTATTATTTTGGGATTTTTTAAAAAAACCCTCTTCTTTGCTGTCTCAGCTGAACACTTTCTGACTAGAAGCCCTGTTTTAATCATGTGAAAGCACATATGGAACTCTTTTAAGAATTGGGAAAACATGACTAATTTTTAGTGTCTATACATGCCTCTGTATCTCCTCTATCAGTTAGAAGGAAATAGTAGTTGACTATAACAGCATCTAACTGTTGGTACTTAAGGGTTTCCTTTTTTTCTCATAATTGTGCAGACTGAAAGTTGAGGCTGAAAAATCTAAATTGTCATATGCTAGGAGTTGTTTTGTTGTTATTTTATGCACTTCTCTGACCAGGCAGTTGCTTGGAACTTCTTGTAAGTTTACCATGCTCACAGAAATTTGTAGGGATGGAGTGAAATTTGAATCCTGGCATCCAGGTACATTGAAATGGGGCAAAGACGGTCATTAAAGTATGCTGCCATCATTCCATACATGTGACCAACTGTCTTCTGCGCGGCCTTTAAACAAGAGTTTGATCTTCATTGTTTTTAAAAGGTTTGCTCTTGTGACCAAGAGGAAGGAGTGGGTAGATTTATACATTAACATTGTATTTGTCATCTCAAGGTTTATCTAATTCTTTCTTTATGCAGGTCTTTAGGTATGAATCATATGAATCCTATGAACCCTGTTCAGATGTCCGAGGTATATATAATAGGAGCACAGCCACTATGTAGTCAACTAGCAGGACTTTCCCAAGGACAGAAGAAACTGTGCCACTTGTATCAGGACCACATGCAGTATATTGGAGAGGGAGCAAAGACAGGCATTAAGGAATGCCAATATCAGTTCAGACACAGAAGATGGAATTGCAGCACTGTGGACAACAACTCTGTTTTTGGCAGAGTGATGCAGATAGGTAGGAAGAAAACACTTTTTGATCAAACAGTTGCCTGAGAATGTGTGTGATACTTACTTAATGTTCTATATTAGAAGCTCTTGCCTAGTTCTTAATTTGTGTAATATATATAATTTAGTGTCATCATAGCTGACAAAAAATTAAACTATTTTTAGTCAAAATTGATTTCCTCCTTACCTCCTATCCACCCCTCCCCTCCAAAAAAAAAAAAAAAAAAGGGGGGGGGGGGGGCCAAAAGCATCTGAATACAAGAGGGCAGTAGGAAAGAAAAAGTGGCACTAAAATACTCATTAAATTTAAGGAAAAAATCTGAAATAAAATAACAGCACATTTAAAACTAATTAAATATTAGTGTATGGCAAAAGTATCTGGGTTTCAAAATCACTTATGTTGAGTAATACATTTCTTTAGTGTAGCAGTTAACTAAAAATTTCCATAGTGTTTATAAACAAGTCCATCTCATTTACTGCCAGGTGTGGCAAAATCCTTCTATGTTTTAAAGACAGTTGGATTTATAACTGAAATTAAGCAGCTCTATAATCCAGCCAGAATCAGGTTTATCAAGACAAAGTATGTGAGTGTACTTGTAGTTTACATTACATATGATAACATAGCAGTTATGAAAGGATGTTGCACAGGAATCTGCCTATCCCAGTGTGCTGAGTCCCATCCTCTCATCTGTTAAATCCCTCTTTGGAATTCAATTGTTTTACACAACCCACATAGTACAAATAATTCTTATAATTTAGGGGCCCAATCCTGTTCCTATTGAAGTTTATTACAAAATTCTCACTTACTTTAATAGTACAGGATTGGGCCCAATTTCCAGTCTGTTTCTCTATTTATTGAGTCTCCAGCCAGAGGAATCCACTTCTCTGTCTTCTGTGTTTTGTACAGCATTTGTACCAGCACTTAATTTCAACATTGCTGTAGCTCATAGTTTGTGCACAGTTGTTTTTAAATTTGAGATCTAAATCAAATCCTTTGTTCCAGTGCTTTTCCTATCCTGTTCAAAAAAGATTGGCTTAAATTAGATTAAAAGCAACTTTATTTGTAAATTGCTTTGCCCTTGCAAAGCTTGAAGGAATACTGTCAATTACATTTGGCCCTAATCTTAAGATTTTTGTAAAAATAAAGCTTTTATAAAATCTGAAATGAATAGAAAATGTCAGAGTTTAAAAATATCTGAGGAACAGTTTAATTTAAACAAATAAACATTCCCATCTCTCTCTCTCTCTCTCTTTTTTTTTTTTTTTTTTTTTTGCAACTCCAGCATTGAGAATCTAAAAACTAAACTCACTTCTCATTGTCCAAGCTGAGCATGAAAAACAAATGCAACCATGTTGAGACTTTTCAGCTTTAATCTTCTGGAAGTTACTACTAAAACCAGTAAAGAAATGTTTAAATTTCTGGCCCCATCCT
The DNA here is from genome assembly GCF_026122565.2 of Emydura macquarii macquarii. Classification (NCBI taxonomy): domain Eukaryota; kingdom Metazoa; phylum Chordata; order Testudines; family Chelidae; genus Emydura; species Emydura macquarii. Next base: position 10,579,012 of record NW_027131105.1, on the reverse strand, counting down.
TGAATGCTTATTACTCAATTAGTTCAACTGATTCAGTGGTGTGAATTAAGGTGGCAGGATTGGACCTATAATTTTTATGTTGCCAGTGTCTCCAGTATGAAAGGTGCACACCCTCCAGAATGTGACATATATGGTCCCATGGGTTTATTGCAAGCTGAGAAACTTTGCCCTCTTCACTACTATATGACTGCATTAATTAATATCTATGCAGCAATTTATCATGTAATTAAACAACATATAGTAACTGGAGATAGAAGTGGGATTAATTGGTTTATCCAATGCTTAAAGATCCTGAAAAGTGTATTTAAAAACAAGAAACATGTCAGTTTTATTTCACATTATGATGTTATATACATGATTAGTTGCTGTTCCTCTTGAGAAGGAGAAAAAAATCTGTAGTCCTGAGTCTGATTCTGATTATACTTAAACCAGTGTTCCATTGATATAATTTGATTGTCAGTGGAATTACTCCTTATTCTCACCAGTGTGAGATGATCATAGCTGGATCCTGACTCTGCATAGTGTTGTAGGATTTTTTCATTTATGCTAATGACTAAAACGTAAGTAATTCTGCACTGAGGAATCTTATTAGAGAAGCACTGACTTGATAGCATAATAAATTCTGGAAGAAAGAGTATTTATCAGGCAAAGTTATCTAAAGCTGTACAAATAAACCAAGCATTGAATATAGAAACTTAGCTTGTGGTTTACTGAACATTAAATTTACAGGGCTTTTATTCTGTAACCATAGCTTCCTCTCCATTGATCATCTGTTAATTAGACTATTGTAGTTCTACTACATGCAATATATTGTGCTGTTCTTTAGCTTCTCAGTAGGCTTAGAACTATGGGGTATTTGGACCTGTATTTTAAACATAGGAAAGGAATATTAAAATAAAACAAAGTAAATGGATCCTTCCAACATCTTCATGGGATAGAGGTCCAGTCTAATCATGTCTACTGATGGTTTTGAAATACGGGACAAAGAGAATGTTTTATATCTTATGCCCAGATTTAGATAGATTTTGTTCTGTAAACTTATTTTTCTGTGGCACTTCTCTAAACAATAATATGTATGTGGAACAATGTCCTGTTTTTATGTTACGTATGAAAGACATAGAGGAACTCAAACATTTTAGACTGTGTGTTCTCTTGCTATGGTCACAGTAGAGAGGGATGCTGAAGAAAAGTGGGAAAAGACAGACATATTTAATGCTGGAGGAAAGCATGTTTGTGCCTAAATACTCTGGAAAACTATTCCAGAGCAATTCATCCATGTGGAAAAGTAACCCCTATAATGTTGCCAAGGTCAATGAGACATAAGGCAATGTGTTGGGTTAATGATGGTTGTGCAATCTAAAACTGCTGCCCTGAGATCAGTTTCAGTGGATTAGTCAAATTTTACTTAAACTAAAAAATGGAGTTGAATACATGCAACTTGCTCTGTTAAGGATAATTTTCTCTCACTTTCATATTACCCTTTTCATACCCTTCTACCCCATCCTTTCTTCTTTCAGGATTCCTTAAAAATGTTCAAAGACCTTAGATGAAAAACGTGGGTTTTGTAACTTTATGCAGTACACAAGATAATTAATATGTGTAAACCTGAGCTAACCATACATTTGTCAGAAAAAATATCAGAGACAAAGGGAAAACTTCTGCATTCCTTACCTAGGCAAAAGTCCCATTAACTTGAATAAGGACTGCAGAATATATCCAAAACGTTCATTCCAGTACAATCCAGAATTTAGCTTTAAAATCCGTCCAAGCGGTTTCTTCAGTTAATTTATGGTAAATGCAACATCAAAAATATATAACGCCAAAATTATTACAATCCCCGAGTCTACTTTTGTAAAACTTTATACTTAGGAGTAACCCATTACTCTTGCAAGTAGACTCCTGAGTGAGTATCTGCTGGAATGGCCCTTAATACTGAGAGGGCGAGGTGGTTCTGATTCTGTTGTTTTAGAAGTGGTCTTCCCCTGTATCTGACTTCTACTTTTTCTCATTTAAAGAACATACATTACTCAAATTATTCCAACAGGTGGCAGTTATTAAATTAACAGAGCTGCTCTGAACATAGTGTCAGATCAATGTTAAATACAGATTAACTGTAAGTACTGTATATAATATACAGTGGTGCCCAAAGGCTCCACAATCAGGAGTGGGCCTTTGATGGTAGGCCCTGCACACACAGTCTCTGCCTCAAAGAACTCTGATCCGAAAACCATATCTGACAAAATCTGAAATTCAGTTTTACAAAACCCTGATTTTTACAAAAATGTTCACCCACATGCTTGGTAAAATCGAGGTTTACATAGACCAACTCTATTTTTGGAGTAAAGAATAGAAGTAAAACTAACTGTTAAAGCAATAGCAAACCCTTGTTGATTTTCCTCTTCAAATTATATTTTAGCCTGATCCAACAGTCATTTTGGGAGTCTTTCCTGGAGAAAGACTTCAGAATTAGGCCCATAATGATGCAATGATCCTGATAAGAAGAACTGCAAACTTCCAGAAGGCTCTATAATATTAGCCTTGCTTTAATGAAAGACGTTTGTTGTAAAATAGAACTCTTGCCATTCCTGAGAAAGGAGATGGATGTAGCTGGGCTCTAGGTAAAAATGGATCTGGATAATGTGTTGTCAAGGAAGCTGTTAATGAATTTATCTTCCAGTGAGGATATCCTGTGACAAGCCCATATGAATAAAGAGCTTTTTCTGTCATCACCTTGAAAGAAACTTATTTATCTGAAAATGAAAGTTGAAAAACTTGAATGTAAGGGAATCAGTCCTTGGATAAAACCTTCAACAGGTTCCTGTCCCAGGCTCGCTCTTTCCTGCAACTTGTGGAAATGATTAGCAGTGTATGAAATCTTCCTATTCATTGGATTATTAGATACTAGTGGACCGTGGGCTATTTTAACTTTATTTTAAAATAGTCCCCTTCAAAGCTGCTGGCCAGTTTATGTGCAGGGCAGAGTATTGACAAGTATAATTCTGGTGTGCACTTTTTTTGGACACCAGCAGGCTTTGTGAAATGATGTAATTTTAAATAAATTGGAACAAATGAGTAAAGTAGATAAATCCATGTTCAAGCAGTAATAATTTAAGAAAGAGACGTCTAAAAGTTGTATATGACTTCTTTTAAAAAGACAAGACAGGAAGCAGCCAGACTCTCTAACCCCCACATACAATTATTATTCTAACCCATTGCTAAACACTTGGGTTCATATTCCTAAGGCCTGATTCTCCTCTCAGTTGTACCAGTGTTGCTCCACTATGTTCACTGGTATAAAACCAGTGTGAGAGGAGAATCCAGGGTCTGCTCTTCATAACTGAACCTACACTTTGTCATTGATTTGTTTGCTTTTGGGAGGAAGGTGAGGAGTAAAAATGTTTCTTTGTAGACCTCTTAGGTTAAAGCACCTTTCATTCAAGGATCCCGTGAATTCCAAAGGGTCCCTATAGCATTTTCCCATGCCCTGTGTTGAATGTCATAGAACATGTTCAGGCTTGCCTTTAACACTTTGTTTTCTCTTTCCTTGCAGGCAGCAGGGAGACTGCCTTTACTTATGCAGTTAGTGCTGCAGGGGTGGTTAATGCAATGAGCCGTGCCTGCCGAGAGGGGGAGCTCTCCTCCTGCGGTTGCAGCAGGGCTGCCAGGCCCAAAGATTTACCCCGGGACTGGTTGTGGGGTGGCTGTGGGGATAACATTGAATATGGCTACCGCTTCGCCAAGGAGTTTGTGGATGCTCGGGAACGTGAGAGAATTTATCAGAAAGGCTCGTACGAGAGTGCTAGGATTTTGATGAACCTGCATAACAACGAGGCTGGAAGACGAGTAAGTGGCTGAGGGATAATATCTCCTTCCCCTTCCCCAAACCAGCCTGCCTGGGAAGGGACACACCTCATTAATGAGAGAGAGAGAGAGAGAGAGAGTGAGATAAAGAAGAGTGACATGGATAACTTTCCCTAAAGGTGCTTAGCTCATGCATGTGTTGGTTTTGCAAGGAAATATTTTCTTTGCCTTTTTAATTAGTCCCCAATGAAATCTGCTGGTGAGCTTGGAAATCAAAACCTTTAACACTTGGCACTCTTCAGACACAGAGGGAAAATGTGGGCATAAGTATGAAGGATAGTGGGCGGAGGGAGAGGGCACGTCTGTGTGCTGCTTACAGCAATGTGTGTGTAAATGCATAAATGTGTGTCCCAGAGTGGTAACACTACTGCCATTGATTTTTCCATTCCCTACCCTATAGGATCATTGGGACTTCAGCATATCTTCTCTTCCTCCATGTTCTTCTAGTAAAACCATACAGTTTGCTGTGAGTTTTCTGCAGAATAGAGTTGTATTGGTTTATATTTCCAACCAATCCAGTTCTCTTTGGAAGGAAGAGAGAAGCACTAAACTTCCTAGAGTGGAATATTCTTGTGGGGTTATAACATGATTCCCTCCCCACACATAGCCTTTTGAGGATGTAAAAAGCTGATTATTAGAAAACACTTTCTGTGGCGAAACGTGTTTTTATGGCTTCTTTAATCATGAAAATGCCTTAAATGAATTGCTGTAAACTTCTTTACAACACTGGGAACTCAAAGAGCCAAAGTCGTTATTTTCCTATTTTCTATGGTGCCAGAAATAGTAGGCTAGAGACGTTACTCTTGTGTTTCAAGGTGAGAAGGGATGAAAGATAATTGAAAATTAATAGTATTTAAATGTGAGAGGAGGGCATCCGTAAGCAACAGACAGGCCAATTTACTCCTAGAAAGAAGAAAAATAACACTTTCACAGTGGTCTACGGATACTCTAGCAGTTTTTTTTTTCCTTCCTTCCCAGCCTCCTCACTGCCATTTGGCAGCACTGAAACTCTTTAAATATTGGGTGGAAGTTGCATACAGCCTCCACCTAACGTGTCAGACCCCAGGATTTTTGGGGCAGTGTCAACGCTGACTCTTATTTCTATTTATACAGGGTAAATGACTGAGATCTCACTGCCAAAGCTTTATAAACCGGATATTGCTGCGTAGGTCAGTCCCCCACCCAAAGGTGTTTGGGGGTTTCTTCTGGATGAAGTGCCTCTTACACAGCAATATTTTAGATGGGAGGGTGCTGCTGAGCCAAGAGCAGACAATCAGCTGCTGCATAGCCTGTAACAGGAGAAATCTTAACTCTTTCTCTAGTACAAGCCTCAAACTAAGACCAGTCAAGAGAGTAAAAATAAAATGAAGGGCTTATTTACATTTTTCAGTGAAACAGCAAAATCCTTTCCCCAGCTTAGGACACATTCCTAAAACTGAATGCAACATGAATGATTCTGCTGAGGACTTGTGTGCATGCTTAGGGGGTGTGTGGTGTGTGAGAGAGGGGTTGAGGGCTCTCTCCTTTTGGTGGGGGAGGGAAAGGAAGAAGGAGTTAGGGGCTCTCTTTCCATGTGTGTAGAGGTAATGGGGATGTTAAGGGATTGAGGGGCAAGCTATGTAACAATCACGTTGACCCTTTTGTTTCCCCCCCTCCTCCTTTCTTTCCCGTAGACTGTGTATAACTTGGCTGATGTGGCCTGTAAGTGTCATGGGGTGTCTGGCTCCTGCAGCCTGAAGACCTGTTGGCTGCAGCTGGCTGATTTCCGCAAGGTGGGCGATGCCCTGAAGGAGAAATACGACAGCGCTGCTGCCATGAAACTCAATAGCCGGGGCAAGCTGGTGCAAGTGAACAGCCGCTTCAATACACCCACCATCCACGACCTGGTCTACATTGACCCTAGCCCCGACTATTGCGTGCGCAATGAGAGCACCGGCTCCCTGGGCACCCAGGGCCGCCTCTGCAATAAGACCTCCGAGGGCATGGATGGCTGTGAACTCATGTGCTGTGGCCGGGGCTATGACCAGTTCAAAACAGTGCAGACAGAGCGCTGCCACTGCAAGTTCCACTGGTGCTGCTATGTGAAATGCAAGAAGTGCACAGAGATCGTGGACCAATTTGTGTGCAAATAGGGGGTGATGAGGTGGGAGGAGCTTCTTCCACCTGCCACCAGGGGGTGCCACTCCCAGGACAATCTCCACTTTATTTATAGAGTCCAATGAATTTTCTTTTTTATTATAAAGGTTTCAAAAAAGTGACTGGAACCCTTTCTGCACCATCTTAGGACTGTGTGTGGTTTATATTTTGGGCAATAATGGGGGAGAACCTGAGAAAATATTTATTTTACCCCCCCCACCCCCCACCCCCCAAAAAAAAAGACTTTTAAAAAAAGAAATAGTGTAGTTTGAAGGAAAATCCAACATATCCTAACTTAGTCCTATGGGACATAGTACATGTGCAGCAGGCAGAGAGTTCTTGTTATGTGGTTGGGATCTGAGAATGATCTTTATGGACATAATAACCCAAAAACCTGTGCATGATTTTAGCTTCAGTGACCAAAAGTTTTCTGACAGATGTATACAAAGCTGATCATTACATCCAGGGGTCCATAAAAGAAGGATTGGTACATCCACAGGAAGGTTCAGCACAAAGCTACCATGATGTCAATTATATGACTGCAAGGTGCTAATTTAAACATATGACAATTAAAGGGTACAAGCACATAAGATTTCTAAAGGGCTCAGCTGTGCTATTCAGGACTTAACAGTCTTGGTTCCAGTTGCTAGCAAGACCAAAAAAATTCTGCCTTGATTGACACTGAAGGTGTACATCAAAGCAGGATGTGGCCTATCAGTTCATCAGCTCTTCATATAATTGTGTATGATGTGTAAGTATTCCATCTTAGGAAGCAATGCCTTACTGATAAAGATATCAGGAGCAAGTGACTTCTGAATGTCATCAAACAGTGTGCTCTGGTCTGACCCAATAGAAATTGCACCACTGCAGCTGTTTCCCTTTCCCACTCTCTGGAAAGCCTTTTAGGAAACAGAATTCCCTTAATTTAAAATGCCTTAAAAAAAGAAGTAGTACGATAGCTGGCCACCTTTCAAAACGCAACTTAGAAAATAATCCCTCTTATTTTATTCAAGGAAATTAATCATTCACCATCAATAATTCTCGAGATGGTTGGTTTATTGTGGATTTTGGGAAAGCTTTGACTTGAGGAGACAATAGTTTCATGTCTTAGTGATGTTAAGTGGCTATTTTAGTTCAATGAAACATTGCAGCAATACCCAATTTATCATCTGATGTCTTCAGTACACATGCTTTAGATAATATACTGCAGGTATACACTAAAACTGTTCAGACTATACTTGAGCAGTTACATATATACGGGAAAACTGTGGTCTATTGGTGTCTGATATTTCAAAGCTTTTTGTACATATATATTTCAGTACAACCAGTGATTTTTATCAAACTGCTAAAGTTACAGAGGCAGTTCATCAGTTTAGAGCATATTATTTCCCCATTTCCTTTTACAGATCACTTACAATTTTTTTGTATTGATTCTAGCGTTCTTGGTGTCATAACACAGAGGTTTTAAGAATACTTTAATCACAAAGAAGTGAGACTTTTCTCAACCTAAGGGGGTTTCTTGGGCTATAGGTAGAGGAGGTATCATGCACTTGAATTCACACTGGTTTGGAGACCGCTTTTCTCTCCCATTTTCCTGCCAAGGGCATTATGGTTATCATTGAAACAGAAACCTTAAAATTCCCTAGTACAAGCTGTATTTTGGCCCTTTGTTTGTTTTAAGTTTTATTCATTTTTTTCAGATGGAAATCAGTACCTACTACAGCAATCTCTTGTGTTTCCCCCAATACAGTGTACTTACAGGAACACAGTTAGTATTTTGTCATTGGATCCGAAATCTCTCCCCAAATCATTTCCATCCCATAAATTAAACAAATTGTCCTTCAAAACCAAACAAATAAAATCCTCCATTTTAGCTTAGTCATGCTAAAGCCTTAACTTCTCACAAGCCTAAAAGCTGTAGCATTGTTCATCTTGATCATTTATCAGCTTTTTAAATGATGCTTTATTGCTCTTAATTTATTAAGGACATATTTACCCCTCTCTTCCAGATGTTTGCAAACCAAGTATCTTAAAGTTGTTGTTGTTTTTTTTAAAGGCACTACTTCCTTGAATATGTCACTTTTGGTTTTTATTATACAAAAACCATAGTCATTTTTATTTGCTGATTCACCTCTTGTTCTTCTTTAGTGAGTTGTCTGTGAGCAGAGCTGAGTTCAATGATCCTAGCTATTAAAATACTATTTAATGTAAAATATTTTACTTGTCATTCAGATATTATGTAAATCTTCTATGTCCTTTCCTCTGTTTGTTCTGTACATTTAATGTACATATTTCTGTCTTGCGTGATTTGTATATTTCACTGGTTTAAAAAAAAATTGAAAGGCTTTATGCCATAATGGAAGATAGACTATAAAAATAAAACTTTGGTTGTATGTTGGGAAGTGGTTTTAATTATCTTTCAGAGGAGGCTTTGTTAAAACTGTGAAAAAGGTTGACTTTTTAAAATTTACTACGTGGTAAAACAAGGAAGTGACCCTTTGCCAAACACACAAAGTACAACTTGAAATTTTATTTCTATATGAAGCAGGCTTACCGATGTAACAACTTTTTTTGTGGGGGGGGGAGACTTATGACTGTGTGCACCACAAAATATTCTGTAGATGGTTAGGAACCCAGCTGACAAATGGCCAGAGGAATTGAATTATTGAACAATTATGCATTTAGCTTTGTGTTTGGGGGTTTGTTTGTTTTTTTAGCAGTTTTGGAGTCATGGGGGCCTGATCCCATAATTCTGTGAATGATTCTTACCTGAGAAGCCCTACTTGTGTTAACTGAGCTACTAGTGTGAATCAAGGCTTTACATGGAACTAAGCGTTTGTAGGACAGGGGACTTGTAGCTTGGTTTTTTTTTTAAATTTTTGTCTGACTAAATTTCTAGTCTAAAAAGATGGTTTTCTATGATTTCAACTAAAAATCAAATATTCTGCCCAGACTTGTCCTGGAGTATGTATAAGGATGATATCAAGTGTCCTTTTTAAAAGAGCACAATGAAATTTTAAAAGCAAGGAAGTAAACTAGCAAAGGGAAACAAATGTGAAAAGCAAAGGCGTGCTGTCCTGAGACCAGCATGCTCTGAACTAATTTCCTGAATGTGTCTCTGAAATCTTTGCTACATCGGAGCGCTTGATAGATTAGCACCCCCTCCTTTTTTAGTTCCAGGATAACCTTCTAACATACTGAAACCCATTTTTGGCTGCCAAGAATGTATTATCCCACAAAAACAGTAGACCAACATCTGCGTGTTTTAAAATAGCGATTCTGGGCAAATGCAAAGTTCTGTGGTCCTATTACTCACATCTGGTTCAGTTTTTCTTTAGTTGTATATTGACCAGTGTTCTTTATTGCAAAAACACAGCCCCTATTTAGAAAAGTCAGCATTTCTTGGACTGGATTGTGTTCAAACTCTTCCCAATAACAGGAAAATTAACAAAAAAAAATTATTGATTGGCAGCGCCAAACAGCCATGGGCTGTGATACAAGGGAGATTGCTGTAAGTTTCAGTAAAGTTTATCTGTTCAGTTCTTTAAAATGCTATTATCTTCTGTCTGGAACCCTATATTTTTAGAAACCGTTGCAAACCTTTTTTTCTTATTATTGTGGTGTTGCCAGTACCAATTTTCAATCTGTTTTTGCAGAACATTATTCAAGCCATTGGTATTATCAAGAAGTGCACCAGGAACAAACAGGGAGGAAATTTGGAGGAGTGAACTGGAACAGAGAGGCAGGCAGTGCATGGAAATGGAAAGCTTTTTGATTTCCATCTCTATAGAGACATTTCAGCTGTATGATTTCATAGACGTGCAACACAAAGGCTTGATACAACGCTTGTGGAGTCTTTCCAGTGACTTCAATGGATTTGGGATCAGGTTCCTTAAGAAAGAGTGCCTAAAATATTGCAAATGTTCACTATAAAACAAATCATTTTTTATCGGGGGGAATAGCCTGTTATTTCTCCATGATCCTCTTTTGTTTGAAACAAACAAAATAGGCCGCTTTTTTTTTAGCAGAAAAATAAAACCCCACAATACAAACCAGTTTCTATAGGAGAAGTTACACATGCTTGCATTAAAACCCAAGTTCTGAACAAAGTTAGAGACCTGAACCTAATGTTTCATCATTTAATAAAAATCTTTCTTTTTCTCAGCACTTTTATCCATAGCCCAAATTAATTTCACTTTGCATTTAAAACCAGACTAGAGACTTTATTAGCATTTAAATATGATTGTGATACCTTATGTAGTAAAACAAATCAGTGACAACTGGAACCAGCTACAGAACTAAATTGCTATTTTTGTTCATTGTCATGTAACATTTGTATTAAAACAAAATCGTGTGTGTACAAATTGGTGTGATCTCTGGGCTCAGGGAAAAGAGGTGGAAGGCTTATGTAGCAACAGCGACGTATGATTTATGTATGATCTCCTCTGAAAGCTGCAAACTTTGTTAATTGGTTGAGCCAGCTCTGCGGTTGGTGTCAGTTTTCTGTAAGCTGTTCCTTTAACTCTCTTGAAATAGCATTTGAAAACAAAAAGGAAAAATCTTCAAAATCTAATACATACAAATATGGGAGAGAGAGGGGGAGGAAGGGAACCGTACTGTAGAGTAGTGTGAGAATTGATAAAGTTTAAAAAAATATTGTGATTACAACCTGTGAATCTAATCTATTTCTCTTAATCCATGTTTCTGTTACATGAGGGTTGTATGCATTGGTTTATGCTATGCTGGTACTTTGTACATCTATTGAGCTAAACTCTGCTCTCAGCGATACCCGTGCTATTGACTTTAATGGCATTGCATGAGCCTGTGTTGAGAGTAGGTGGCTTTCCACACTGTTCTTGTGGGTGTGTGTAAACACACACACGACTTTTTTCTGGCTTTGTTATTTAGAAAAGGTGGGTAACTAATTATGAAAAGTTCTGAGGCTGCTGAAAAGCAAGACTACAGCGTGGTTGTATTTTTCATAGTGACAATTCTCCCCTTCCATAAATTGCTCACTTAGGCAGGATCAGACATAATAACTATCATAGCAGGAAGTTTGACAAATGCTAATGATGATCACCTGTGAATAGTTCCTGAGTGGTTATATGCATTTTGCAGAAAGATTATTTATGAATTCCTGCGAACCTCAGTCTTCATGATGCTATATGGCCACCTAAAAATGGGGTGAGGTTAAGTCTTTCTTTACTGTTTATAGGCATCATAAATTGGATCTTGACTTGCATCACAACAGGCGTGTTAGGCCTTGGCCCGAGTTCTCTGGTATATGTAGGAGGCTATCTCAATGACAGTCTACAACAAAATCTCCAAGCAAAATTCTGGCTTGGGTAGCAGCCAGAAAAGCTGTGTACGGCATGAGGAGTGGGAAGTGAAAGATTTTTCGCTCCAACTTTGGCTCCTGTAACCAGGCCATTGTTGGGGGGGCCTTACAAGACAGGTGGTGTTTTGGAATGGCAGGGAAGGGCCTAGAAATCAGAGGGCATGATCCATGTTTTGGTAGACACATGTTTTGATCCAGCAGTATCACCTTGGCCTGTCCTCCTCCGCCTATGCAAATTATTGTACTTGGGGGTCAAATCGTGAAGTCTCGATCCAAGATCGAATTCTCTGTTATACCAGGGTGAGGCCAATGGCAAAGTAAGAGCAGAAGATGGCCCTCATTTCCTACCTTTTCCTTATATAGGCAGAAGAAGTCGAATGGAGTTCAATAGGAGTTTTGCCTCTGTAAGAACTGAATTAGGTTTTCAGGATTTGGCACAATTGTTGCTGCTAATTCATACCTCCTGACATTTGCAGTGGCTAAAGTCTTGTCCCGCAGGGGCTGGAGGTCTGCAGGGGTGGGAGGGGGAAGGTTGCAGATGGAGCCTACCCTACCCTGACCCCACAATAGTGGCTTCTGCCCTATCGGGCTGGCTGGGTTCGGCTCCCCACTCTAGGCATTGCAACTTGGCATCTGGGGTTGCAGCACTGCTCTAGTTTGGTCTGGCCCCTTCATAAGGGGTACAGCTGGGCCAAATTTGAGTGAGTGATTCCAAATTATACAGGTATAAAATAATAAAAAAATCCTACCTTGGCTACCATTTCATTGTAAGAATGTTTCGGCACCAGGAGGATGGCTCATGTTAAACTTGTTTAGCTGATGGAGAAGTGGGCCTATTTTGTTTTTTTCTTTATTCCGGTAGTAACTTCATTTCAGCAAACTAGAGAGAGGTGAATCAGGTCTATGCCACCCCACCTATAGTAACAGTGGATTACTAAAACATTAAGACCCTGCTGTTAGAAAGAATGGGCAAAAATTCAGAGGCTGCTGAGTAGCTCCAAACACTAATTTTTTTATCAACAGTTAATGATCATTCACTGTTGAGTTATATTTTTACAGGAAAATAATTAATCAATCTGCTTTATGCAGCACAAGACATATTATTGCTTCCAAATGTGTAATGAATGAGGAAAGTAAAGGTGAGAGGTTCAACTATGCTGATGTGATGATATTGTTCTGGTACTAATATATGAAGCTGACATTTTAAAAGATTCATTAGATAGCCCTGCAATAACCTTATTGCATATCAATCTTATTTCCATGATGTTTCAGGGGACATCTACAGGTATGCAATGTTATTCAAGCATGCTGCAATACCACAAAAACATCATGCAAAATAATTCACAGGATTTGAAATGCAGAAAAGCTTTCAAAATATTAGAATAAGAAATAAAACTATTCATCTTGTCAATGCAAATAAGTTTTCCACTCATTGTATTTGTAAAAAAGTGTGCAGACCTCATGTGGATTTGTCATTGATGTTTATTAATTTAATCTTAAAAAAACCCCAAAAACCCACACCCAAACTTCAAAGCTCAAACAGTTATTTAAGAGCAGTCCAAAAATGTGTTTCTCCAGGCCCAAGGCAGTTCTAAACTAGTTACAGTTAAACAAAAAACATTTCTCTCAAACTCTGCAAATGTTTTAAAATATTCTAAGTGCCTCTCTCTCTTTATCCTGCCAGTAACCAAATCGGAGAGAGAACTATTGCGTTTTTGTTGTACAGCAAGGTGAGATTTCCTTGTGAAAAGCTTCAGAATTATCACTTTTATTTAGTTGGGTTTTTTTCATTTTCCTCTCTGCGCTGGGATCCCTCTCTCTAGCCCATCCCTAGCTTCCCTGTTATGAAAATTTGTAGAAGGCAGGGATTGACAGTATTATCTTTCCAGCAAGAAGATACCACAGAAGTGGGCATGAACTAGTCTCAGAGCCTGATGAGAGATGCAACATAAAAATCAGATGGCCCTCAGTGGAAGGAATATGATGGAGGAGAAAGGATTTCTGAGAAGGTATAACATATTGCACTGGGTTGTGGGTAAAGAATATTGTCGGTGTTTATAACTTTATATACTGTATTTGTGTTCCGTAGTAAGAGGGCTTTTGTTTGACTAGTTCCTTTTGTTTTACATGGGCTATTATGAGGGCATACTTGGCAGTTTTAAACATCATTGAGAACTATTTGTTTTAATAGTTTTGGTGTAGTCTTCACCAATTCCTTGAGGAAAGCACGGAATTCGCATCATCTAACAACATGGTGCTAAGTTTACCCTTTTATACAAGCTCGGGATACCTAGAAAAGTTTTCAGGAGAGCTGCCTCATTATTCTGAGGGGCCTGACTCAACCTAAAAGTTCTGCATTGAGTTCAGTGAATATTTCTTTGTTTAAGGAATTCCCATATAATCCTCCATTTTGGAAGGTGCTGTGGGATATTATCCTGTTTTGGTGCTAACCCCCTTCAACTTCCACTGGTGTTGATAGAAATTATGAGTCCACAGCACTTTTCAAGGTCTGGCCATCACTGAATACATGCACTGTGAGGGAGTCAAATTTACTTCTCCCAAACAATTGCAATTATATGTATTAAAATGTCTACCTCTGCTGTGGAGTGATCACAGTTGCCATTTGATGTAAATCTTTGCAAAGAGGTATCTTGGCTATATTGCACAATAAAAGTTACCAATCATGGACATGTCTAGAGCAGTGGTGCTAATTACCAAAACTCCCCTGACATTTATGCACTTGCTCAAAGTGGTCCTGTACTAAATCAATATGGCTGCATGGTCATAACACCACCTAATGTGACCCTGCCACTCCTCCATACAGACAGAGGCTTGGCTGGGCCCAAATTTCAATGAGTAGCATTGCAACCTGGTGCATCTGGTTGCTACACCACTGACATTTGGCTTAGCTGGCCCTCAGTCTGAATAGAGGGGTGTCTGAGCCAAATGGTGGTGTGACCTGATGCATGAAGAATCTGCTTCAGTATGGTAGTGTGCAGGGGAGTTCACCAAGAACTCGACTCCTGGAAGCCCAGCTCATGAGCTGTGTGGTAAGATGGGGAGAGACACCCTGGTGAAGGGATAGTCAGGGTCCCTGTAGGGGAGTGAGGGATGATGGGGAAGCAGAAGGGGGTTCCTCTGGGATGGGGCAGGGATTCGAGTTCCCTCCCCTCCCCCTGCCAAGGAAATGGCTGACGTGGCACCACTGGGGAGCCTCCTGTCCTGCAGTGTTGTCATACATTCACCACCAACAACAAATAGCTTCCCACAGTTCATGAACTTGGAATGTAATTTGATTCATAGAATCACAGGGTTGGAAGGGATCACAAGGGTCATCCCCAGCCAAGACGTAGGATTTGTTGTGTCTAAACTATCCAAGACAGATGGCTATCCAGCCTCCCTTTGAAAACCTCCAGTGAAGAAGTTTCCACAATCTCCATAGGCAGTCTATTCCATCGTCCTACTCTTCTTACAGATTTAGGCAGTTTTTCCTGAGATTTAATCTAAATCTGCTATGTTGTAGTTTGAACCCATTGCCTTTTGTCCTGCCTTCTGTGGAAAAAGAGAACAACTTTTTTTTTTTTTTAATGGCAGCCTTTCAAATAGCTTAAAACCACTATCATATCCTCCTTTAATCTCCTCTTTTCCAAATTAAACATACCCAGTTCCTTCAGCTTGAATTCCATCCCTTTGATCATCTTTGTCATTCACCTCTAGATCCTTTCCAGTTTGTCTACATCCTTCCTATACATTGGTGACCAAAATTGGACACAGTACTCTAGCTGAGGCCTAACCAGAGCCGAGTAGAGTGGTACTACCATCTCCTGTGACTTGTATTTTATGCCTCTGTTAATGCAACCTAAAATGGTATTTGCTGTTTTTTGCAACAGCATTGCATTGATGACTTATGTTGAGGTTGTGATCCACTGCAATTCCTGGATCCTGTTTAGAAGTCTGCTGCCAAGCCAGTTTTTCCCTATTCTGTATTTGTGCATTTGATTTTCCTTCTCTAAGTGTAGCACCTCAAGTTTGTTTTTGTTGAATTTCATTTTGTTGGCTATAACCCAGTTCCCCAATTTATCAAGATCCCTCTGACTTTAGCTCTGTCCTCCAAAGTATTGGCAACCCCCTCTAGTGGTGTGTCATCTGCAAACTTGATCAGTATGCTCTCTATACCTACATCCAGGTAATTAATAAAGACGGTAAACAACACCAGATCCAGAAGAGATCCCTATGGAACTCCACTTGAGACCTCCCTCAGATCTGACATCATTCCATTAATAGTTACTCTTTGTTTGTATCCACTTAGTAGTTCTGTCAAACCCGCATTTCTCCATTTTACTTATCAAAATGTCATAGGCGACTATGTCAAAAACCTTGTTAAAGTCCAGGTATATTATATCTATCGCATTCCCCCATCCACCAAATCAGCTACTCTGTCAAAGAAGGAAATCAAGCTGGTTTGGCATGATTTGTTCTTGGTAAATGCATGCTGGCTGCTAGTGATTACCCATTTGTCCTCCAGAAATTCCCGAAGTGAATGTTTTATACATTGCTCTAGTAGTTTCCTGGGTATCGAAGTCAGGCTGTTTGGTCAATAGTTCTCCAGCTCCTCCTTTTACCTCTTTTTAAAGATGGGCACCATGTTAGCCCTTCTCCAATCTTCCAGGATCTTTCCTGATACATGAGTTTGTAAATATTAGTGCCAGTCTCTCCAAGATTTCTTCAGCTATTTCCTTCAGGACCCTCTGGTGAATAGCATCTGGTACTGCTGATTTGAATTAATTCAAATTGGTCAGAAGATCTTTGACATGTTCTTTACTTATCCTGATCTGCATCCCTTCCCCTTTATTGTATATGGTAACTTAGCTAGTCATCCAGTCACATGTTTTTTGTGAGAAGACCGAAGAAAAGTAGACACTGAGCAGCTCTGCCTTCCTATGATCTTCCATTAGCAGCTCACCTTCTCCATTGAGCAGCAGACCCACACCATTTGTCTGACATATTTGAAGAACCTCTTCTTGTTGTCTCTAACATTTCTTGCTAGCTGTAACTCATTCTCTGCCTTGACTTTCCTGGTTTTGTCCCTACACGCTTGTGCTATTCCCGTGTATGCTTCCCTGATGACATGCCCCCTCCTTCCATTTCCTATATTTATCCCTTTTGGTTTGTAGATAGGTAAAAAGCTCCTTGTGCTGCCACATTTGCCTCCTGTGGCTCTTCTTACTGCATCGAATATCAAACGTTGTCACACTTTTGGGAGTAATAAACAGCATGAGCCTCTAATTTTCACCCACAGAATGTTCACTCACACTTGGCTATGGGTAGAAATGAGCATTTGGACACTAACTCTCTCACTTGCATTTGTGAAGTAGCTAACTAGACAGCTAAGTGTTAACAATTAACCCAAATTTTTGCACCTGGATTGTGAAATTCATCTCTGGGCAGCAGGCCAGGTGCTATGCAACAATAGTATAAAAAGCAGCATGCTGGAAACCATGTGGAGTGCATAAGAACAACTTTCACTGGTTCTAGAAAACCTATGAACAATGCTGCATATTTTTGTGTCCCATCTACTGCACATTACTTATTAACTATCTTCATCTATACAGACTTCTTTTTTGTAGAGCACTCTTGTAATGCCCATTAACTGGACTTATGTGGTGCATAGTCAGTTGCTGGCTGGGATTTACTTTCACCCACAGTGAATTGCAGGTGCAAAATTGTGGCCTATTATTCTGCCTACGTAGTCTGATTCTCCTCTTGTTTACACCCAGTGTAACTCTTTTGGCTTCAGTGGTGTTAGTTCTGAAGGAGTGAAATCCTTTATTTCTATTTCCGGTTTGGAGAGAGAAGGAACTGCTGTTTCTTTACTTGTGGCATTCAAATTAACTTGCTTGCCTGCTGTTTTCTTGATAGAAAATAGATCCAGTTCATTTTTATATTGTTTTATATTGTAGAATGAAGTATTTAATTAGAAAGGAAAATATTTAAAATAGCTTTATGTCTTAGTGTCAGTTTAGGTTGGCATTTATTCATGTAGCCACACTTTTGTCCCCCTTGGTCATTAATCATTATTAGGGAAGTTATGTCAGAATTCACAATTAGCTCCAGATCCTACTGTGGTTCTCATTTCTTGAGAAATGTTGGGCTTCTAGGAGTGGACCACGTGACAAAATTCAATCTACTTTACATTTTGTTTTCATTACATAATACATATAACTTGTTGAGAAAGATAGGTGTATTTGAAGCCCATTTTTCACTGGGAGGTTGAAATAATACATTGGATAAGATATTAATGATGATGCTGTATCCTTCTATAGCCTCCAGCATGAAAAGAATGCACACATTTATTGCCATTATGCCATTTGGAGAATCTCAGATACTGCATGAGCTAATGTTGTGATAAACCAGTCATCCATTTCTGGATAGTGACCTTGCCTCAGATTCGGCGAGTGGAACCATAACAAAAAGGAGATGAGAATAGATAGGTCAACCAGGTTGAAGTCAGGTTTAAGCATTGGTTTTATTTTATTTTATTTTATTTTGTCTCCTCCTATTGTTGGTGTTCTAAAAAGGAAAAGAAGTGTAACTCCCCCATGTCCGGGAGCACTGTCCTTGCTACAGATGAGGAAATGCATTTGAAAGAGCTTGGAAAAACTTCACCTGTCAAGCAAACTTACCTTTCATTGTTATTTAATTTAAAAAGGTGGTGATCTTAAGGCAGACTTCAGTAAAGTTAACAGACTGTAATCAGGGATGCAGTTAGCCATGGGAGATTCATACACTCGCTGCCTGATCTGTTGCCCTCAACACATGCCCATTCATAGACACATGACTTTCTAAAGCAAACATATCGTTACACATGGTATTTCCACTAACATGCAGCATCCTAACTGGTGACGTTTGATAGTGGTATCTGGAAAATTGTTAATAAATGGCCTGATGAATAATACAAAACCCTGCCAGTATTCTACAAGAAATGTTAAAGTGTAAACCACAGGTTAGCTATATTTCTATCCACACCGCAGACTTCTATAAACTCAGTTTTTGAAACCCAAGTGCTCACCAGAACTCAATTCACCTCCCCTTTTATCCCTCTTTGCTTCCCTGCTTCCTTTTAGTGACATTCAGGCCATGGCTTATATTCTGGCGTAATGAGTACTGTAGTTTTGATTCTCTCTTCATCAGGGTGAACGGCAATAGGCTTGCAGTTTTGGAGAGACTGCTTTGGCAGTTTCAGTTTTCAGTTCTGACAGGAAATCACTTTTCTCCCTTGAAGCATGATTATTGGGTTACTCAAGTGCAATCTAACCACTGTTCAAATGTTGTTTTGTGTGTGGTTTTTTTGGTCTTATGAGAATCCTAAACTGTCCCAATGCTAAACATAACATTAGATGTATCTGCAAGAAGAAAGCAGTATGTCATTTTCAGTGATTGCTTATGATTTTACTTTATCACTAGTGTTGCCTTGATACCACTTCAGTCGCAGCTGGACTTGGGCATCAGAGGTGCTAATAGACCATTGGCTGCATGTATTAGCTGACCCCTCTGGCTTTTCACTAAAGTGTAGGAATGTCCACTGAATTGATTTTAGGTCTTGTAGAGATTTCCCCAGTACCATTTGGTTAAGTCTTGAGTGCTCCAGTACAAAAACCAAGTCCTGCCTTTCAGCAGAATGGACCAGTTATTTACTCTGATGTTAACCAATAAAATGATGCTAGTGTTACTGCTTCCCCCTTCTTCACTCCTCCTCCCATCCCTTGAAAGTTTACAGAAAATATTTAGCAATGCGTAAAGGGAGCAAAACAATTGTCTGGGCTAGGCTTAGTGAGAAATAGCTTAGTCTAATACTTTCCTACAGTTAAAATTTACAGCATGGGCCTACATCATTTTTTCCTTTCTAATAATTTAAAATTAATAGCTATATTACAGATACACAGTAAAACCAGTTCATTATTAATATTATGACTTATTGTTATTGTGTCAACACCCAGGATCTACAACCAAAGATAAGGGCTGTCAATTTTTTTTTTTTTTTTTTTTTTTTTTTTACTTATTACATTTATTTTAGTTAGAATTTCAGTTTTGGTTCATTTAATGCCTTAGATTTCTTGATGCTACTAGTTTGTCTAGTTTGTTTAGCAGAACAATCTTCTAATATAAAATATTTTGCTTTGAGCTTTATAGAGGCTCTACAATATTAATGGAGCCTGAGGAATGTTGCTGGCAGTCTTTATAGATTTTGCAAACAGTAATAATTTAGGCCCCAATCCTACAAACACTTAAGCACACAAGTAGTCCCATGAGTTTAATGAGACTATTCATATTTGTAAAGGTAAGCGTGTATGTAAATGTTTGCAGGATCAGGGTGGAAGGATGGTAGACATGCTACTAACAGAAGAGTTGTGCCCATGTTATGAAAAACTGTGAGATTTAGATTATATAGCTACTGTAGATCTTTGTAATATTTTGCAGTTATATAATGCTATTCATTTGAGGCACGCAATCTGCTTTGCAAACATTAAATAGACTTCACAAAGCAACTAATAGGTAGATCATTGTCACCATACATAGTTTATAGATGGATAAAATGCACAAAAAGATTACCTGGCCTCACTGAAGTCAATGGGGCTTCAGTGGGGCCAGGATTAACCCTAAATGTCTTTCCCATCTTCATACAATGAGTTAGTGACAGAAAAAAGAATAGAATGAGTCTTGATTCCCATTACTCTGGCTCTACCCCAGTAGACACCAGGCCACTCATAAGTTGAATGGTCACACACATGGAGAATTAATTATATATATAATTGTTAACCTGTTAACTCTGTTAACCTTAATAAATATCATATAGCTGTTAATTCTTATTAATTTTGTATAATTAGCAATGAAACATACATTTACTCTAAAGTGCTTGGGTAGGAGACTTAATTTAAGGTATTACCCAAATACCTGTGTTTGTTTAATTATTGAAACCCTGAGTACACCATTTTCTAAGGAAACTTAGAAATCAGAATTAAAACACGAGCCCTGAAGATTTCCTAAAAAAGAGAAATGCTGCACTATTGCTAATCTGGTGATGGCTAAAGCCTGTTGCTTGTGGTTCAGAAGATATATATATATAATGAGTTATACTGAGATACCAAGTTCATTTTATATATAGAAGAAAGACCTTTTTACTTTGATAAAGGAAAATTGATCTCATGGCTGTTGATTCTGGACACTTTGTGATCAGTGTGGATACCAGTGAGACACGGTACGCCCGATTTGCAGATCAATAAGGTTTAATGTGCAAGGTTTTCTATAAATATACTAGTTAGATACAAAACCTAAAATTAACTACAATATATCATACTCACTAAGCCTGGAGAGCTAAGCAGTTACTCAGAAGGCTGCATACAGGAACAGCTTTCTTCAGGGGCCCTGCCAGGGAGTCAGTGGATCCTCTGGTCCAATCAGCAGCACCTCCCACGGAGTCAGGTGCTGATAGAGCGCCCCCACTCTGTCTAAGTGGTGACTACTTATACCCTTCCATAAACAACCTTCACCTAATTATCTCTCTCTCATTATCATATATGCTAATTACCTACATGGGGTTTCCATTGTTAACTACATTCCATTCTTACCATGATAATTGGGGTCGTCAAAACAACATCTGGTGATAGGAGAGGCAGAGTAAAAATATGCCCCTTGGCCCCCAGACATTCAAGGATAACTTGTTGTTCCCATCACCATTATCTATGTGCAGCTGCAAGCATACAGTATCTGTATTTTGTCTTATTATGTGCCATGCTATGCAGAAACGGAGACATCTATAAGGTTATTCAGTCTCTGCCAACTGGAAGATGTCATGCAACAGGGGTCAGAAGAGACAAGCAAGCAACTGAAGCTATGCTAAGCCTGTAGGACAGTGGTCAAGCAACTCAAATTGTACTGGGCCTCCAACAATGGCCACTTTTATAACTTACGTGAAAGGGAATTTACTGTAGGAGAGAGAAAAATGCAGTCAGGAATAGTCCATGCTTTTAGCCTTGTATCAGGCACCCCTAAGGAGTATGTTGTTCCAAAGATATGTCTTCATTGTAACATTAATTTGGTAGGACTTCAAGGGGCATATCCCATGGTTCTTTGAGCTTCAGTAAGCTGCTGCTTTACGATTCTTTCCCACTGAATTATGTGAGAACTTGTCTGTCCTTTGGGAACATGGTGTGGGGGGGATTGTGGGAAGCCACTGGAGGACTACCAGCACACAAGTGGTTTAGCTTGTGTTTTCACTACAAAGTGAGCATGTTACCAACTCAAGTGAAAATGAGCTCTAGCCTCTACCCCAACTGGGTCAGCTAGGCTGGACTTGAAGAATCATGAAACTTGGATCACAGGGCTTTGTGTGCATGGGAGTGGGATTAGCAGTAACACTTGAGGAAAAAGCTAAGTTAACTCTGCAGTGAAGACATTACCCCAACTGGTGATTTTTTTCTGACTTCTGTGGGCTCAAATACATGATGTGTCTCTCCTGATAGTATTTGTATTGGGCCTTGAGATTCATTTAATCATTGACTTGAAATTGGTGAAGCAATAGAGCTATGTTGATTTACCTCAACTAGGGCTACATCTTCACTGACGGCGGCAAATTCGCTGCCGTCAGATCGATTTCTCTGGATCGACTGAGCAGTCAGTGAAGACCCGCTAAGTCGATCCAGAAATCGAGTATTAAGACCACCTTCTCAAGTGGTGTAGTGCTGCGTCGACAGGAATGCGGTTCCCGTCAGCGCAGTCCAGTGAATACGGCGCGCAGAACAGAAGCAAAGAAGTTGACGGGAGTTACGCAAGTTTTTTGTGTAGCTTGCGTAACTCTGGTTGACTGCCGCTGAATCTTGGAGGTAAGTGTAGACAAGCCTTAAGGCTCTGATGGGATGGTTTACACACATTGGTTTATTGAGAGATTAACCTTTCTCTTCAGTTTGGTTTGGTGCCATTTTTAGTTGTCTGTTGAGCTTGATCCTGCAGTTATTAAATAGCTACAAATAACATTGACTTCAACAGGAATGAAGTATTTGAAAAGAGTGCAAGATCAGGCATAGAAACAACATGTTCTTTCACAGAAGAAAGTTAAATATAAATAGCATAAATATTGGAAAACAAGTCTGTGGGCTAAATGCAGACCTTCATAAATAGTTGCATCTAGAGTTCTGTATTAAAAGGAGTATCTCTATACAGTTGTATATGTAGAAAGTTAGTATAGGGAAAGGTTGTCGTATGCTGGTACATGAATACTGTTCATAAATATGTTGGCTGAATAAAGTTGTTGTTGCCCTGCTAATGACTCTCTGTCTGAGCACCTCTTAGCATTACTAAACTAGTAAATTAAAAAGAGATTGACAGATACACTATAGATTAATTTGGTCCATTAACTAACTCCATTGAAATCTGCCTGTGGTTGTGGTTTTGTTGTTGCTGTGTTGGAGATGAGAAGAAGAGCTCTGAGTAAGCTTGTCCCTTTCATCAACTGAAGCGGGTCATATAAAAGATATTATCTTACCCTCCTTGTCTCTCTATTGAAATCAACAATTACAACAGAGATAAATTTGCTCCAATATGCCAGCTACAGTGTTTTATAGTGAGCCTTCTGATATTTGTTGTTCTTAGATCATCAGCTGCTGGAGTCAGATTATTGGCTGCAAAGCTCATCTTTCCTTTAAAGTGAAAGTAAGGTTCTAGCCCTCATGTTTGCAGAGAAAAGCTTGGAAACATGAACCTTCAATGCTCCCACACAAAGAGGCAAATAAAGAGAAACTCCCATTTTAAAAAATCTTATTATTGTATGATTTTGGGGGTCATTCAGACTTTCATTTCACATCCGTTTACTATACCAAATTGCTGATTGTTTGGATTTAATTTTAAGTAGGAGCCACCTTTTCAGTGACTTTTCATATTTAATACCTTATATTTTCTAGTTTTTCTTGATGATTCAAAAACTCTTATTTCCAAAGCTTAATCGTATCATTCACTATAAGTTGAGTGGTTTTGCAGATTCCATTTTTTAAATCAAGACTACATGCTTTACAAGCTTTATTAATATTGCATTTAACAGGACACAATAGTGCCAACCTTTTAATACAAAGTAGTTCCATTATGGCACATTAATACCACACAATTGATTTCTGTATTCTTTTGAAAAAGGTTTGCGCCAACCTGGATAAGAATTATTTTATGCACAACAGTTTTTCAATCTGACTTTTGTTATACAGAGGTATTTGAACTCTCAGACTACTAAAAGAAAACACATGGTCAACTGAAACATGAGAGAGCCTTTTAAGCGGTGTCTTTCACGTCTGCAGCCATCCCCTACTGAGTCAGAATCTAGCAGCTTTTATAAGATAAGCAGGATTGGGCCTATTCAGTACTTGCTTGGAAGACTACCAGAGGAAGTTCAGGTTGATCAAGTAGGTAGGTAGGTGACTTCTCGGAGTCAATACTCATATAATACTTTAGTACAGCGCTGAACTTCATCAGGAGATGTCATCTTTTGGATGAGACCACTAAGGGATCGCCTGGTATTTTTCATATGGGTAGTGTCCTAGCTGAATTCCAACTTAATTAAGTTGGAATGGGATGATATGGCATCTATATAAGCCTCCCAAACAGCCAATTCAGAGGATATGTAATTTTTCCCTCTATACATGATTCTTAGTTTAGTGTTGGGATGTATGGGCTTCCTTGACTGCAGCGAATACTTTGATGATAGGCCAAGTGAAAAACCATTTTCCTCCTATGTTATATGTCTTAGATCTGATGGGGGGAAATGATTTTCTTAATCACATGAGCTACTAGTGGGATTTGATCCCTGGATCGTATGGGGTTTGGTGTCAGCGCTGCACATATCTTTTTTTGACACAACTTCTTGCTCTTTTCTTGCCCTCAAGCCTCCTTAACTTTGTAACCTTCTTTCACTTACATTTTTGGGCATGCTATCATTCTTCCCCTATGCTTGGAACAGTTTCCCTCTTTTGCAAACCACCTTTTCTTTGTTCAAATCCGTTCTTAAAACACACTTCTTCCATGAAGGTTTTCATTGTTATGTCACTAACTAAATTAACAGTTTACAAAAAGATCTGTACCAGTTTGAGACTGGACCTTCCAGTCTCTGGTGGTCATCTGTTTAGTATACTGTCAGTCCGTTTAAGGGCCTGTCAACATTTACTGTAAAGAACAGGGCTGTAACATTATTCAGTAACTTGATGTACACAGACTAGAGCAACCCATATTGTAATATATTTGGGAAATTACCATGTTATAACATGATCTTCCCAACACATTATATTTTTCTGCATGGTTGGGCCTTAAACCCCTTAGTAAAGGGGACAGGTTTCATCTACGTATTGTGCCCTGTTGCGAACACTGATGGTGCTCATTGTATTACAAAATAATGCAACAGCCCTCTAGTGCTGATGCTCAGGAGTACCCCTAGTGGTATGATTGCCCTACGCAAAAAATAAAAACAAGCAGGGTTAAGTGCTTGCTCTCTACACCCCAGTATGGTAATGTCATGCGCTAATGAATGATGGCTGGCCAGTCTCGAGCCTGCTGTCCAACATGGCATCCTGAAATCAGTGGAAGGCCTGAGGCTGGATTAATTCAGGGGCTTTAGAGGCTACAGCCTAGGGTCTTGGATTTTGGCCCCCCCCCTGATATATAATGTACAGCATTGTTCTTCAGCTGGTAGGCCAGAGCCTGCCAGGAGGGCCATCAGCTGTTCTTTCATGCCTTCTGGGAAGCAGCAGCCAATCAGAACTGCTCAGGGAGCAGCAGAGCTCACTCACCTTCATTTCGGGTGCCTAGCATGGTCTCACAGGGCAGCTTGCATCTCAAGGTGGCTCCACTTGTGCTCCCCAACCCCACCTCTCCTGTGAGCAGGGATGGTTCCTCCCATTTCCCTCCCAGTAACACCCAGCCAGCATGGAAAGAGGAGAGGGGTGACGAACCCCTACAGCTCCCTCCTCTTCCTGGGAGGGAGCCCTTGCTGCAATCCCCTCCCCCCTCTGGTCTGGGCAATGGGGTGAAGAACCCCAGTAGGAGCAGAGGTGAGATGGGTGGGGGGGACACAGCTGATGATGGGCCTGGGAGCTGGGTGGGTGGGATAGATTAGGGGAGGGGGCTAGAAGGCCAGATAGGGCTGAGCAGATGGGAGAGAAGGTTGCGCAGTGCTCATGAGCATCAAAATTTCAGGCCATGCGAAAGGGAACGTAGATGTCCATTCATTTCTTGGACATTTAACTTCAAATTTTAAGTTTGTAGTTTAGTTTTTATAGACTTGATAGCATACCATTTTAACAAACAGCATTTCCATATATTATGATGTGGTTGCATGATTTTGTTGGAATATTTTCTACCAGCACATGTAACCTTGTAGTTTGAGCTTAATAAATACAACCTGGAACACTGCACTCGAAAGGTGGCAACCCCAGCCAATGAAAGGCTGTCACATTGTGGGGGTGCCCTCCAGACCAGTGAAGGGTTGTGGCATCATCTGCCCAGTGCCCCGCAACCTTGAGTGCCTCACAATGCTTTGCTGTTGTAGGTCCCAACTGAATATGAGAATATTTCTGGTCCTCATTCATGTGGCAAAATACAATCAAGTCCATAGTTGCCATGGAACACTACACGGCTCATGTCACATAAGGAGACTGACTGAAGTCTCATGCAGATTTTGTAGAAGAAACATTTTCCATGTCACTATTTTGTGCAGCCATGGGACAATACCAGACCATCTTGTGAAGGCAGCACATAAACAACTCTAAATTTCTCCCTTCAAATTTGCTTCTTTTATTGCAAAGGCATGCCCTTATTTGCATTTAACATTAAAATGTGATACTTGCCACCTGCACGTATTACTGTTCATGAACGTCATCGCTCAGCTGGAAATGTGCACACCACATGCATCCTCTTGACTCCAAAAAGAGCACCCAAGGGTTTTTTTAAACTCAGCTCATAATCTACAAATGCGATAGGGGGAGGAAAAAAAAGATAAAAGGGGATTTTAAGATGTCATAAAATATTTTTTTTAAATTATATTGAACCTCTCTCTCTGTTGTGAGGAATCAGAGGACTGTTTAGCCTTCGTCCTATGCATGGGAAAAGATAGGAGAACTTCCAAACACACGCTAAAGCATTTTTATAGCATTGCAGGGGTAGAGAGGTTTGTGTTTGTTTTCCAAGTTAGAGATGTCTAAAAACGTTGAGGCCATCACTTCACATATTGTTGGTCTGATGATACTCAAACCACATGCCATGTTGTGGCTGCTGGTTGTCTCGCTGCTATAACTACACCATTTGAAAGGAATTGTATGTGATTTTCTTGTATATATTCTTGTTGTGCCCGGGAATATCTAAATAAATATTTACACACCAGCTTCACTTTCATAGTGTCAAGCTAATTGCATGATTTGAGATTGACAGGATTCTATCAGAGACAGGCAGAAAAACTGGTGTGAGCAAAATATGGTCTCCCTGTTTGTTGTCCCTACAAATTGTACGTAGATGGGTGGGCTAGGAGTCAGCATGCAATTAACATTTATAAACAAAAACAAGTGAGCGAAAGGGCCAGGGGCCTCAGTGACATAGCTAGGCCCCCGTATTGCGCCTGATTCTCCACTGCCTTGTTCCTTATGTAATCAGTCACTTACACTTGTGCAGACTGTCACACGCTATCGCCCGTGTGAGCAAGTGAGTGGATAGTTCTGATTGGGCAACAGGTTTACACCCACTTGGCACAGATGTGTATAACTACACAACATGCAAGGCCATGCAGCTTCATGCCTGCTGTTTTAAACAATGTTCACTTTATTTTAGCAGATGGCTGTGTACCTTTTGTTTGAACCAGGACTTCAAAGGCTCATGTTTTCACAATATCAGCCCTTTTCATCCCACTGTTCTGTAGTAGTGTTTAAAAACAAACAAAACTCTAGGCGTTGGGAGCAGCTGAGAGGGGGCTTCGTATGTTAAAGAAGCTCCATCAAATTTAAACAATTAACTGCTTCGCACACTGGTGCTGACCATACTAGGTATGTGGGGGGGTGGCGGCTCACTGTTCAGAAGACTGGCTCATCATACAGGCTTTGTGTGCTACTTTTCTAAGATTGTCTTTTCATAATTAGTTCAGCTTCCATACTCAGCCTTGCTTATATTTGTGTCTCTTTTGCTATTCTGGGACACAGCTCCCAACTTAATCAGAAAGTCAGGGATTTTTTTGTTCTGTCTAAGGGCTCACTCAGATATGTCAATCATCAGTTTAAAATCAGGTTTGGCTGACCCCTCTCTCCTAATTAGCAGAAATGATTTAGGCTGCTGCCTTGTCATCCCTTTATTGACACTCACCTACGGAGTCATTACTGTATTTGGTTTCATATAAACACTTCCCATACCTCGTTGTAAAGAACTGAGGCTGGCTGGAACCTTGAGTAAAATGTATTTGTACAGAACGTACAGATCATACAAAATTATATCTGGGGTTACACTATTAAGAATAAATGAACTCAAAAGTCTGGAAGCGGTATAAACACTGAGACTCGTGGGCATAAGTCAACTTCTCACTGATGGGGATTAGGAAGCATCTTTCTCTGTACACAGCTTATTCCAGAACTGCTTGCTACCATGTTTATTCTACCATCCTCCAAGGCATAGGACATCTGACTAGATGGACCACTGTGCAAATTCAGTATAGCTGTTCCTATGTTTCTAAAACTAGTAAATCTTGCTTGATAGAGCCATCAGTCACAAACAGAAATTCACTTCTTGTTTATTTTCACTATAGAAATTAGTGAGACTATCGGCTACCAATTGAGATTTTGTTTGGTATATGATCCTTGAATGCTACAAAGCATGTTGTCAAAATGGAGGACCCATTAATTAGCGAACATATACATGAGGTAGCGCAGTATGTTAACAGCTCAGCTTAGTGTTTCTATGGTCTTAAATCTACTAGCAGTGGAGCCAGTGATCAACTACGGTTCATAATTTTTGCAGGCATCCTGCGCCCGATCCTCAGATGCAGTCAAGGCGTGCTCAAGGGAGCTGAAGGGAAGGTTGCAAAAGTGCCTTTTGCAAGCCCAAGACCCAGGGCTGCTCCTGACATGGCTTAGAACAAATCGGTCAAACCTGCACCAGGTGCCCGTGGCCCACAGGAGGCTGTGACTCTCACGGATAGGGGCAGAATGGGCAGGACCTTGCTCCCTTTCCTCTGGCCACACCCCTCTACCGGCTGCCAGGACAGGCTGACATAGGAGCTGCTATTGTTAGGTCTTTGGAATCCAAGGTTATCCCTGCGCTGGATGGATCATCTCCTGTGGCTGGTTAAACTAGCTTTAGGGCTGTTTTGCATTGGGGGAGCAACACAAAGCCAGCCTAATACAACTCAGGAGCAGGTCCACTGCTTTTGTGTTAAAAATGCACTCTACGTGATCCTGTGATTAAATGTGTGGCTGCTTTTTGTAAGCCCTTGCACTGGAATGCTGCTTTTTGAAGCACCTAATATAGAAGGACCTGATGGTTACTGCGACTATTTACATTTTGGTAGATGTCATCGTGGGCTTGTAATAAACCCTGAGAATTTTGTGAATGGTATCCATTTTTCTGCTGAACTGGTAAGTTGGCTTGCACCTGGAAAGGCAAGAGGAAGGTTATAATTCCCCTGAGTCAGTGTTTACCTTTGTGTGAGCCATTATTTTTACCAAAAAAAAAAAAAAAAAAGGTTTAGACATTCAGTTTCATATCAGGCACGGTATTAGGGCAAAATTCTGCCTTTGGATTGTCACACCTGGAACCTGACAGCCAGAAGTACTGAGTTCCCAGAACTCCAGCACTTCTGATAATCAGGCCAATGAAGGTAACAGGAGTGGTGCATGTGTATCACAGGGCATAAGTTGGCATATACCCACAGTCATCTTGCACCCGTGAGACTTGCTTTTTCTCTTGTGCCAGGGCCTGATTTTCAGCAGGGTTGAGCCATCCAAGTGAAGTTGCTGGAGCTGGGCTTTCTCAGTGCCGCCGAAAAACAGGCCCTCAGTTTCTGCCTACGAAGAAACATTTTATAGAGCAGTATGACAGCAGAGTATAAAGACACAGTCTAAAATAAAAGCTTAAAATTAAAGGGCTTTTTAAAATATACTGGTATCTTCATTTCTTATCTGAACAAGCATTAAACTCTCAGTTTTATAAGTGATTTTAATTGTTTTTCTTATTGACGGGTGACTAGGTAAATACCTGAAATGCTGTTTGCTCTCAGCTTATGCTAGTTTGCTTAAGCGTTTTCAAATTGAAATGGAGCGAATTTAATGCACAATAGGCAGAGACCTTGACTTCTATGCTGTGATATTATTACCAGCTGTCCACATTTTATAGACATTTCTATCTATCATGCTAGTTAGGAGTCCTCAGAGTGCTCTATATGGCAATCTTGTGTGTTGACTTGGGTGTTTTGATGTTTTTTTCCAGTGTGTATTAAATTCATTTTTATAACTGATGTGGTCTTTGGCCAATAAGAAGTTTGGTGCAATCCTGAAAGGTATACATAAAAAAGCAGCCTATCAGTTTTACTAGCAAATGTGACTTGTAGGACTCATGGCGGCACTTACAGTCATGAGGCTAACTCTTAAGAAGCAGAGCAGCCAAGATATGCTTGATGCTGTTGGAGTGGAGTGAAAGTGGCTCCAAGCCACCTTTGTGTTTGCCTGAGCATGGGGCTAGCTGGGCCTGGCTGGCTATCCAGCATACCCCGGAGCAGCCTTATGGCTGCTCTAAATTACACCCAGCTGCCCAGGGACCTGAGGTGACATTCCAGCAGCCTGGAATTATTGAGACATAGCGAAGCCCCCTTTCCTCCGGGACTGCCCTATATGTTAGGACCTGGCAAGGGGTGAGGGATTGGAGAGGAGCAGCTATGGCAGCTCTACACCAACAGAGTGTTCCCCTATGCTGGGCTGTGGATGAAGCTGAAGTGCTGTTGAGGTTTGGATAAATACCTGACATGCAAATTCTAACGCTCAGAGCTGAACATGTCCACTTCATGCATCTTCTGCTTCTCAGTTCTCAAGCTACAGTTTTATTTAAAACCAATCAGTTCTCCAAATGGATTCCAAGTGGGTTGACAGATCTTTTTATTTGTCAAATTTTATCCTCAGTGACTGTATTTACCCTTAACTTCAGTGGGAGCTGCCTATTAACATGAGGGCAAAATTTGATCCATTGTTTTTTTCTGAAGGGCTCCAAATAAAAAAGTACAATGTAGTGCTCATGTCGCACTCCGAGAGGAAGGGAGTGATGGTAGAGGCACAGCAGCACTCAACTGAGGAGCTGAAGTGAATTTTATTGCACTAAGCTCTTTGGAGCAGAGACTTGTCACGCGGCTGTACAGTGCCTAAGACAATAGGATCTTGGTCCAAGACTGGAGCTTCATTCTTCCATGACTCTACAGCTACCACAATTACTT
This sequence comes from Emydura macquarii macquarii, assembly GCF_026122565.2. Taxonomy (NCBI): domain Eukaryota; kingdom Metazoa; phylum Chordata; order Testudines; family Chelidae; genus Emydura; species Emydura macquarii. Next base: position 10,548,194 of record NW_027131105.1, on the reverse strand, counting down.
GAGGACAAATTGTTTCTTGGGGACCTGTGCAAAACTATTGCATTAGGGATGTAAATGAGTGCAGAACTCATGACGCAGACGCTAAGGTTCCTATCTCGTGCTTTAAGACACAATGTAATTCAGTTATAGGAACATGTACAAAATGTATGGCACACAAACGTAATAAACGAAATGCTGTATTCTAGCTACAGGGAACATTTCTTAGACCATAATGTCTACCTACTTACTGCAATTAGTTATTTTAAAGAATGCAACCCCCTCCCCCAACCCTGTTTTCCATGTAAAATGCAATGTTGCATTTTGAATCTTTACATTTGGTTGATCAGGTCTGGATCTGACAGTCCATATTCCAGCAAAACGCGACATTAAAATCAATGGGTAGTTAGCCTGAGTAAGAATAGTGTTCAGGCCCTCATACTGTGCTTTTTTCATTTGAACTGAGTTGTACTCTCAACATTTATTTGTACCTAGTTGACAGTAATTTTATTTTCCAGAATGATAGTAACAAAGTTAATGTTTCAGCCGGATCAGGCTACTTCATGTCAGTTTGGATAAAATCGTTTTCTCAGTGTGATTCTGTAATAGCAATTATATCATCATTAAATTCAAGTATTTTTTTGTCTATACATTGCCCATGTTTATTAGTGAGTTTAGTGTGCAGGAATCAACTATTTCCCCCCTTGATTTATTATTATTTATGGCACAGCTCTTATGCACTGTGTGTACATATGTATGTGTGTATATACCCATGTATATTTTATCTGATATAAAACATGCTGATGTGTGATAGTAAATACGTTTTCTTGGCATGAATTTGGAATGCCAGGATTAATCATGAATAACAAAATTAGTTTTTGCCAATCAATTCTTTATACTAATATATATGTTAAATATGCTTATATTTAATATTATATATAGCTATGCTATGTAACACACATGCATTGATTCTTTTCTGAATAGTTTCATATTGTTTTTGTTGAGAGTGAGAGGGATTTATTTTTTTTAGCGTAAAAGCTTCAAACAAAAGATCTGAGCTAATACCTCATGTATGGCAGTTGCAGCTGTCAATTTGCTCACTCCCATCTACTGACTGGCCTTGTTCTTGAGGAAGCCTTTCCTATCATTTTTAGAGCCACACTGTTGAGGATAGAGAAGACAAGGAATAGCATTTCAATATGACGGGACTTCCTACGACCACGTTAAAGGCCTCAGTCCTGCAAATATTTATTGCCATGAGTAGACCCAGTGATTTAAATGGGACAACTCACGGTAGTATAGTTAAATACACGTGTAAATGTATGCAGGGTTAACGCCTAAGGCTATATTCCCCATCAGCCTTACCATCTCCACCTATTCTCTTATATTTTGTTGTATGCCACATTTGTGACTAGTGTGTAGTATGCAGACTGTATCAAGTTCTCAAAAAAAGACTTGAACAAGAGAATTTGTTAGATAGTAAATTGGGTTCTTCATGTTGCATTTGTCATTGAGCTAAGCATTTTTTTTTCATTTGCTGTCTTAAAAACACTGTTTAAGTATTTGGTAAGATAGTATATTATAATTGCAAAAAGGTGCATAGAATACTTCCAACTGACTCATTGGAATAATTTGAAATAAAACGCGTTATCATGATAAAGCCTCAGTTTTCATTCTTATTTTTAAATCCTCATTTAAATATACCAGATTTTATTACACCCTGTCAAGCTAAATTCTGTAAGTGCCTATTTAACATGCATTTAGAGATTATAAATTTACAAGCCACTTGTGGGGGGTGTACATTTAGCTGTACATATGCATTATATGCCACTTAGCAGAATGACCTATATGTATTCCTAATATCAGTATTTCATCATATTACATGCAAAAAGAGTCCATGCTTAAAAAAATACAATGGGTGAAATTTTGCCCCCCATTGAAGTCAGTGGGAATTTTGCCATTGACTTCAATGTGCCAGCTCAAGTCTTGTGCAGGTACTTTGAATATTAAGAACTTTGCTCTAAATTCAAGCTGATGTCTAAGGGAAATCCAGATTTTATATTCTCTCAGATCTTCTACTGCCAGTGGTTTTGTGTGTTAAGTAATATGATGCTAGGGTGAACGGATTGCTTTCTATGAGGAGGTGATGGGCTCTGTGGATGTGGTGAAAGCGGTGAACGTGATATACCTTGACTTTAGCAAAGCTTTTGATACGGTCTCTCACAGTATTCTTATCAGCAAGTTAAAGAAGTATGGGTTGGATGAATGGACTATAAAATGGATAGAGAACTGGCTAGAGCATAGGGCTCAACGAGTAGTGATCAGTGGCTCCATGTCTAGCTGGCAGCCAGTCACAAGCGGAGTGCCCCAGGGGTCAGTCCTGGGGCCGGTTTTGTTCAACATCTTCATTAATGATCTGGAAGATGGGGTAGATTGCACCCTCAGAAAATTTGCAGATGACACTAAGCTAGGGGGAGTGGTAGATACCCTGGAAGGCGGGGTTAGGATACAGAAGGACCTAAACAAACTGGAGGATTGGGCCAAAAGAAATCTGATGAGGTTCAACAAGGACAAGTGCAGAGTCCTGCACTTAGGACAGAAGAATCCCATGCAGAGCTACAGACTGGGGACTGATAGGCTAGACAGCAGTTCTGCAGAAAAGAACCTGGGGGTAACAGTGGATAAGAAGCTGGACATGAGTCAGCAGTGTGCCCAGGTTTCCAAGAAGGCTAATAGCATATTGGGCTGCATTAGTAGGAGCATTGCCAGCAGATCGTGGGAAGTGATTATTCCCCTCTATTCGGCATTGGTGAGGCCCCATTTGGAGTATTGTGTCCAGTTTTGGGCCCCCCACTCCAAAAAGGACGTGGAGAAGTTGGAGAGAGTCCAGCGGAGGGCAACAAAAATGATTAGGGGGCTGGAGCACAAAACTTATGAGGAGAGGCTGAGGGAAGTAGGCTTGTTTAGTCTGCAGAAGAGAGGAATGAGGGGGATTTGATAGCAGCCTTTAACTACCTGAAAGGGGGGTCCAAGGAGGATGGAGTTAGGCTGTTCTCAGTGGTGACAGATGACAGAACAAGGAGTAACGGTCTCAAATTGCAGTGGGGGGAGATCTAGGTTGGACATTAGGAAAAAGTTTTTCACTAGGAGGGTGGTGAAACACTGGAATGGGTTACCTAGGGAGGTGGTGGAATCTCCATACTTAGAGGTTTTTAAGCTGAGGCTTGACAAAGACCTGGCCGGGATGATATAGCTGAGGTTAGTCCTGCTTTGAGCAGGGGGTTGGACTAGATGACCTCCTGAGGTCCCTACCAATTCTATGATTCTATGGACCTCCATTTAAAAAATAAATCTAACTATATTGTATTATATACCTTAGACATAAAGAGAAAAATGTGGATTTTGCACGTTTCCTATAGATCAGGGGTGGGGAACGTCCGGCCCGAGGGCCGTATAAGGCCCGCAAAATCATTTGGTCTGGACCTGGTTGGGGGGGGGGGGGGGGATTTGGCGGCGGCGCGTTTTCACGGCGGCGGTGGGGGGGGGGGGGGGGGGGGGGGGCAGTGCCCACCGCTGAAACCCTGCCGCCGAAACCCGCGCCGTCGCCGAATTCTCCCCCGCCGCCGAATTCTCCCCCGCCACCAGGGCCACCATCAGGCCCTTGATATAAAAAAGGTTCCCCATCCCTGCTATAGATTAACAAAGATTTTATTTGTGTAATCTTCACAAAATACTTTAGTTTAATGTTAACTATTGTTTCATCAGCTATTAGAGACATTATGGTGACATGTTGCACATGCCTTTTGGTTATTTTAAATAGACAGCCTTGCTTTAAAAGAGGATTTAATCTTTATCACATCTGTGGTGGATTTACTACACTTCCTGTAAAGTATTTTCTAAGGTAATGAGTATAACATTAACAAAGCCTACTTTTTATGTGTCAGTCAACATTACTTGATGCTTTTCTCTCTCATTCCATTAGATCTCATTTGCATTTTATTGTGAACTATTTAGACTTGAACGCATTAAAAAAATACTCCCAAATATATTTTAAAGTATTAAAATACTTTAAAATATTGATATAAATTATAGTATGTGTCAAATGTGATCCAAGCATCCATTTTAGTTTCTGCAGAGATTTTTAATATCAAACAGAAGAAAAATGTTTGTATGTATTAATGTTTATATCTCAAATGTAGCAATATGCTTTATATTCTGTGTATGTGTGCTTGTATCCTTTTCAAGAACATATAATAGAGAAATAGATAATATAGATGCATACAAGAGGAATATTATATATGAAAATAAATAATATACAGCACATACCTCTTAATCATGTTTCTATACATATTTACAAGGATAGTACAGAATCATTTTTCTCTAAAGACTATTTTACACATATCTTCATATTAGAATGAAATATTACTCTTTTGGACTCATTCGGAACATCTTATTTTGATGACATGTATTTTCTCCTGTTACCTTCCCATCTGGTAATTCACTACATCCTCTCTTTGGCTCCTTCTTCCCCCACTGAGCTGCTCTATAATGTGCTGGTGGGGGGGAATCTGCCTTTCCTCTACCCAGTTGGGATAGTGTGCTTCTTTCAAAAGAGCTGTCCTTGAAATTGGGCCCCTCTTTTTTCAATAGTGGAACGTTTCCTAAAATAAACTTCTATTGAAAACAAAAGTTCCACACTGTCAGATGAGCCTTAAACAGGGGCACTCTGCTCAAAGATTGTCTTTCTATATTAGTGTATTTCAGAGCAGCAAACCCAGCGAAAGTAAAGTAAAATACAGTTAATTACCCCCATATCTTATCTATAATTTGGAAGGGAGGGTATGAATGAATGTCAAAGCCTCCTGAACTACTATTTATTTGATTCTTTTACTAGCAGTTAAAGGTTGTGCCACGTGTCAATAGAGCAGGAGGTTTTTCTTGGATTTGACCTTGATCTCATGATGATTTGGCCATTCCTACTATAGCTGGTATCTCCACTGGCCTGTGTGTGTTTACCAAGCCCTGTGCATTCAGATAAACATATTTTTTCATATTGGAATTTTTGTTGGTGTTGGGGGAATTTACTACTAAAATGGCCACGACCACCCCAACATAGGTTTTACAAGGTAAGTTTTTGTTCTAAGGACCCCTTTACCTCAAGTTCTTGACCCCACCTGCATCTATCATCAGGTGCAATGCCCCGTTAAAACAAGATTACAAAGGTTAAACGATAAAATAAATAAACATTTATTAAGGGACAAACAATAAACAGTAAAATGGCTTGGTGGCTTGTGGGACAACACAGAAATAAGAAATAAGTACATCACCACTCAGATGACCTCAACAAGGATGAACAGGTAAGGAAGGATCAGGAAGACCAGACGGATCAGGATCAGGTAAGGACTGGATACAGGAACGCCAATGGGAACACCAATGGATGGGATGTGGAACACGCACAAGGACAGATGGAAACAGGAACAGATGGATGGAACAGTTAGATTCTTCTGTCTTGATTCGGTGTCTTCACTCAGTGTGGGCATGACTGTTGCTAGAATGGACAGCACGGAATGCTGCTCTCACAGTCTATTCATACAGTTCTGTTGCTGGGCAGAACATGGGTCAGGTGACCCCCGATGGTTTCACACTCTTTTTGAAAAGTGTACCAAAGCACCATAGAGAAGGATACCCAATATGGATGCCAAATTACAACATTCTTAAAACAAAATAGTGATTGCACAAACAGAGTGCATACTGGCAGAAATATCCTCTATTTTTTTCCAGACCACATCCCCTTGCAGCCATCCCCTTTTGTTCAGTCTGTCATTCTGAAGAGTGCCTCTACTAGGGAGAGGAGACACCAAGGCCCTAATCCTCCAAACACTTAGCCATGTGCTTAATTTTACCACTGTGTGTTGTCCTATTGAGTTCAATGGGGCTACTCATGGGAAGCATGTATTCTAGTGTTTTCAGGATTTGGGCCTTGTTGGCCAAGTTCAGACTTACTTGAACATCGTGATGTTGAAAATTTGACTCAAACTCAAAGGGCATTTGGTTCAAATTCTGCTTAGGATTTACTGGGGGAAATAGAGGAGCAAAGATGAGGTGGGAGAAAATATTCCAGTGTAAACATAAGGTGAAAAATAAAGCCAAAAGAGGGCAGAGAGACAAATACAAAGAGAAACTGTGGAAAAACAATGGTGAAAGAGAGACGTTCTAAGGAAAAAATAATACAAAAAAATATCATATACAGGCCGCCCACTTGCGCCAGCTCAGCTTGTGTGTGTGTGTGTGTGTGTGTGTGTGGCGGGGGGGTGTTTTCTACCGCCTCTGATATATAGCGCAGGCTTCCCTTTAGATAGAAAAAACATTAAAATATATTAATCATCCTTAAACAAAAAAACATGTGTTTGAATGACAGGCAAAAGGCTTGCAAGGTCAGAGTATTTGTCTTGTGAACTCTGGAAAATAATTCACAACGTGCACCAAACTTCTGACTCTGAGTTTCACCCATTTTAGGTCCCCAGTCTGCCCTCACTGATATACATGATAATCATGCATGTGACCAGTCCCATCAGACTGGGACTACACATAAGGGTAAAGTGTTTCATATGCATAGGTGCTTGCAAAATGGTGCCCTAGGCCTTATCTTGTACATCTTAAACCATAGTATAATCAGGCGAGAGAAATAGACTATCTGTGGCTGGTTCTGGAACAAACAGATTGTATGACCTTTACTGTACTTTGTCATGTGGGAAATTGTTTATCTTTACATATGATAGAGTTCTGAAGTGAAAGACTGGAAAAATCCAGGCAGTGTGATGGGCTCTGTTGCCTTTGCATGCGACTGGAAATCTTCTAAACAACCTGAGTTCTCTGTGTTAATGCAGAGTACAGGTCTGCACCAAAGCTGTGTTTCTGGATTCAACAACCAGCAGGCATTATCTTTTTATATTACAGTAGTGCCAGCCAAGATTAGATGTGGGACAAAATACAAACAAAAACATGGTCCCTACCCCTAAGAGCTTATAACCTATGGCTTTCAATGCGGGGCTCCATATATGTACAGAGGTATGCCCATGCTGATGCAATGGCAGAATCAGAATTTATGCTCCTGATTCAGGAAAGCACCAAAGCACACATTTTAGCCAATACCTATTAAGAAAGCACTTTAAGCATAAGCATCATTATAGAACATGTGAAGAGTCTGTGTTATTCCTATTTTATTCCTCACTAAACTTGGATTACTTATTCTTTGAGTTTGGATGACTTTGCAAGTAAATATTTTAATTAGTTAATGAAAATAATATATGCTTACGTGCCCTTCCTGAGTGGGGTTGCTTTCCTGAATCAGGCCTGAAGACAATATGTTACTAGTAGGTATAACAAGCTGTGGGAGAGAGAACAAGGATATCAGTGGTATGAATATGTGAATAGCCATGTTCACAGCAAAAGCATTGTGGCTCTGCCCATTGATGCTAGAACACTCCCTGAGATTTTGGAACTGATCAGATGTGACATGCAAAAGATATCTCAATATAGACAAACAGAGAAATGCCATTGAGTTATAAGTAAGATCTTACTTTACTCAGCCAATAAATGGATATTAACAATCCCTACTGGCCATCAGTCTAGTTGTTATGCGTTGGATGTCCCATAGGTGGTATGACAGAAGAGGGTCTCTTAAGGAAGGACTGGGAAGAGAATAGTGTGAATGGTCTAGCTCAGGGAAGCTGTTTCATGCGTATAGAACAGCATGGAAGAAAGCAACAATAAATTGAAGGTGATGGGCACAAATAGGTGGTATCATTGGCAGATGGACTGGCGGTAAGATATAAGTGGATAGATAGGGATGGACAGAGTTGGCTGCATTTTTCTATTCTAGTTTATATAGGTTCTTTATACCACACTTATCACTGTAACATCTGAGTGCCTTCCAGTGACGCCTTAAGTGACATGACTATCATCTGTCACATTTTGTTTTCTTTCTCATATTGTCCCCATGGAGAAAAATGTGTGCAGTGGAATGTTTTCTTTTGGTGGTGTGTATATATATACTTCCTGTGGCCTTGAAGCCCTAAATAGTATGGAGCTCGCTATTGACACCTGTAGGTGAACAGAGAAAAAAGCAGCCCATAGCTGCTTGAGAACTCCAGTTGGACAAAAATTCCATAGTGGTTGTGAGTGGAGCAGTATTGCCTACCTAGGATGCCCAAGAGAGGTAAGTTAGTTTCCTCGGTTTCTGGTGGGGACATTGAAGACAGTGTCATTTAAGTTTTCAGAAGGAACCGCTAGGTATATGAACCTGGCCCTTTTTGTTGCCAACATCTGACAGAAGGGTTTGATATATATTTATCAGAGAAGTCAAGGTCAAAAAATGCACCTTTGCTGGAGAGGAATGTGGTGAGATTTGTGGTGGTCCTTAGTTCTTGCAGGGAATTCATTTCACAGGCTTCAGCTGGTCCCTGAGAAAACTCTGTCTCCTGCTCAGATGAGCTTTATCCTTATTGTAGGCCATTCAATTATGCCAGAGGAGTGAAGACTCGTGTAGAATCTGTAAACTTTTTCCACGATAGTCTTCTGGCAGAGATCAAAGTAATTGGTGCCCAATCCTCCTCGTAGCAGCACTACAAAGCCTTAAGCCTTTGGGCAAAGAAAACATCCATTTTCTCAGTTTCAGTTTTCTCAGGCACACCAGCTATTCTTAGATTTTCAGTTTCTGGCTTTACTATCTACTTTGTCCATCTTGTATTGTAACACATTATTTTCCCTGAGCAATGTATTAAACATGCCAACATATCCTGCACAGCTAGTTTGCAGATCAGCAAACCTGTTTTCAGCACCTACTAATCTCTTAGAAAAAGACTCCACTTTATTTTCAATAGCAGAGACAGTCTGTGAGAAGTCTAGTCTTTCATGTATCAAATCCTGCTCTGCAACATGACTTGTTTCCAATCTAATATACCAATCTCCCACACAAGGACTTACAATAGTGGATGCAGTTCCCAATGTAGCTTGCCGTACTGCTTGGGTGGTGCTAAAAGTTTATTTTTAGACATGGATGGAAACAGAAGTCTTACTTACCCTTTTCTCAAGTGCCAGCTCTAGCAATAGCAAAAATATTCCAAAAGAGAAACATAGAAATGAGATCACAGAGCTGTGTCTGCAACTTAACAATCTCCCCACAATGGGTTGGCAGCAAGAATAGAACCTAGGATCATCATCACTAAAAACCTAGGCCTTGACTGCTTGAGTCAAAGAAGCAAGTAGCACTTGTAGTAGATTCTTACCCTTTTATGTGAAACAGCCACTCTAGGGGAGCGTGCAATACACAGTGAGTGAGTTAAATACACAGAACCCCTAGTCACCATCTTCAGAGATAATGAACTACAGCAGATCTCTGATGTTTCTATGATACAAACAAAAAAATGTTGGAAGTTATACCTATACGCTCCCTTCAGGTAAACCGTACTGAAGAGCAGTGGTGGCCTAATATCTGTGCATATTGTATGCAGTCTGAAAGGCTAAGAGGCTAAAAGCCCCGTTGTTCACCACACACATTTAGCATTCATTGACACTCTGCATGTTCGTCTAGTTTCCGTATTTCCTCCTCTGCAGTAGGAAGGAAAAAAGTCCCTTCCTCCCACTAGCCAAAATGGTGGACAGCTCACTCGCTCCCAAAAGGCTGCAGGGAGTTTGGGGAGGTGAAGATGATGTCAGGAAAGTCTTGCTAATTAATTTCAGCCAGAGGTCTGAATAGATCTCAATAAGAGATGGCGCATAAAATGTAAGTTTTTTTCATGATGTTCGCATAGTGACACACAGCACAGATTTTGTGCTTCCTGAGGGCAATCGAGGAGGAAGCACTAACTACTCATTTTCAGTAGTAGGCAGCGCTGTACACCAGGCCTACTTCAACCATTTCAACTATTTAAACTTTACCTGAGCCCCTATTAGTTACCTGGCTTTCCATTTCCAAGTGCCCAGCTTAATATGGTGCTATTGAGCTAGCTAGTCTTCACAGGAGGGATAGGTATTGATAAGTGCTGTGCCGTCAGGAAGGCTGCCCTTTTTAGTGAAGCTTCTTCCTAATAGAACATGTAATGAGGAAAATTCTTTGAAGCAGATGTTCTGCAGAATTAAATAGGATCAGTATGTTCTACCTGATGTCAAAGATAGTTAGACTCAGACAGTTAGAACTCAGAGGTGGGTTCCAGATCTCAAATGCTGACATGGTTGAACCATATGAGATACTTTTATTTAGCAGGCTTGTTGGCAAATAGCCACCTAATCAAGTATCAAATGCATCAAGGTACTGATAACTTTCTCAGTTACTGTGATATTGAATACAGAAGTATCCCTAAGAGCTTAAGACAATACTACATAAACAGTCCACCAGCCCACACCATATACCTGTGTGACAATTTGGGGACTCTGCCTATGTACATCTTGTGAATTCTGATTGATTTAATGAACCCTATGTATAAATTCAATCCTCAATGTGCAGTAAACCAGACATGGTCTGACAAAGACTCTCTCATGTGTAACATGCTGCATCTGGAAGAAGCTCCATAATGAACAAAATAAGTTGTTAGTATTCTAATGACTCTATTCTGGCAGGACAATGGGTATTCTTAGAAGCTGGAAGACTCTGGTTATTCAAGGTGGTCTGCAGATAGAGGAATGTCAGAGCCGTGGACTAGCCCCAGCAGTGGAAGCAAGAAACCTCGCATTTAAGGTGTTACTACTCGCATTTAAGAATACAAAGGAAACTTGGGGCAAGAGAGAAGAACAAAGGAGCAGGTTTTTGGAGGGAGAGGGGACTCTTTATGGGACCAGCCAGAGCTGAAGGAAAGTGCTTGCTGAGGTCAGAGAGAGACTCCATCAGTTGGAGGAGAAGCCATGAGCTGCAGGAAAGGGATACTGAATATCCTATAAGAATAGCCATACTGGATCAGACCAATGGTCCAGCTAGTCCAGTATCCTGTCTTCCAACAATGGCCAATGCCAGGTGCTTCAAAGGGAATGAATAGAACAGGTAATCATCAAATGATCCAACCTGTCAGCCATTCACAGCCTCTGGCAAACAGTTATCCTTGCCTATCCTGGCTGATAGCCATTGATGGACCTATCCTCCATGAACTTATCTAGTTCTTTTTTCCACCCTGTTATAATCTTGGCCTTCACAACATCCTCTGGCAAGGAGTTCCACAGGTTGACTGTGCATTGTGTGAAGAAATACTTCCTTTTGTTTGTTTGGTCAGGCTGCTGACCAAAGCTCAGAAACACTTATGAGTGTTGAGTAAATTGAGGCAGGGAATGGTGTATAGGTAAAATTTTGCTGTTTTACCTAGCTCTGTAAATCTCATGTGCTATCTAAAGTAAAGATTAATTGTTTTAGAAGCCCTGTGCAAAGCCTGTGTCTGTTTACTTCAATTATCACATGTCCCTGAAGCGGTAGACTATACATAGGGTGTCCACAAGATTGGACCTCTGGGAAAGGCTGGGTGGGGAGTCTGGGGAGACAGCAATCGTCATAGGGCTTAGGTAGTTAGGCCTTGGGAGAGTCATCTCTCAGAAGGGGATGCTTGAAAGAGAATTTGCAACTGAGAGAATGCCTAGAAAGCCAGAGGCAGTGCCTGTACTCTGCTCAGACTTAGGAAAGCTTAAAAGTGACCTGTGTAGGATCCAAATTTAGCAGCCTGATGAATGTCCAGGGCAGCTTGACCAGGACTGTGATACTGAATATAGTAGTATCTCCAAGAGCTTAAGACAGTACTGCATTAACAGCCTCCTTGTCCACACCATGCACACGTCAATAGCCTTCTCATGGTTTCTGAATCAAAAGTAGAGTCCAGCACTAGAGATGTTGAATCCGCCTTTCATCTTTAATGCATGATGAGGCTTTGGAAGGAAGATCGAAAACAACAAGGAGTTAATGGGAGTAGGGGAGCTGTATTGTGTCAGCTGACCATGTAACTGTATGTGAGGCAGGTTTCCCCAACATGATAGCTATAATATTCCAGCAAAGTGAACTAATGAGGAGCTATGAAGGGAAGCAATAAGTGCTGGATATCTGGCTACCACATTGCAATTTTAGTCAAAGATTTTGGAAGGGTCTTAACTATTTCACTATTATCTTGACAAAATACTTTAAGTTTTTAACTTCTGGGATAAACTATAACAGGTTTTTTTTATCATTGCTTTTACTCATGCTTTCAGCACTTCTCTCCTGTGACATGATCTAATTCTGCCTTCTCCCTGACAGTAAATGAAAACATCTTGGGAATGCAGTATGGGCACAGGTATAAACTTTAAAAACAAGTTTTGATCAAAGACTGCATAAGCTAACCACTGAACAATTTCTAGTTGACTTACAGCTATCTTTAGACATAGTGATCTGAATGATAAAGGACAATTATGTGTATGGTGGCCCATATAATAAAGACAATGACATGTAAAATGTAAAACACAATATATAGTATAAGAGATTTTACAAATTAAATAAACTAGAATAATCGAGCTATATCATGCCATCAGTTTTTAAGTAGAATCCCCATGTAGAATTAAAGACGAACTCTGCTTAAAAAACCAATGGCAAAATATGGCCTATGTAAATTAGAGATGGAAAAGACCAAGGACTTACGCTCTGTCCCCTTCAACATTTTCTAGAGGGTTCTGTCCAGTCTAGTTTTAAATGAAGTAAGCACTGGGACTTTCACTTGTCTTGGGAGATAGTTGTGTGGTGTGCTACTACAGCTCAAAGTTAGGTGTACAATTTAATACACATATTCCTGATATATTAGCAAGCATTCTTTTATATTAAATGCCATTTCTTATTTCTGATCCATATTTTAACCTCTTCCAGTCCCTTTCTATTCTTTGTCCTTACTGGGGTTTGCAATGCCTCCTAAATTAGTACAATCTGCACATTTAATTTTTATGCTGTTTCCCTCTTCTTCGAGATAACTAGTACAGCTTTTAAATAAAACTGAGGCCAACGCTGAGCTGTGTGACACTCCACTGGCTACCTTTTCACAACCCTGTGAATACCATTTACTTCAATCCATGTATAAACGCACATACCAATCTGACAATTTTTCAAATGAGATTGTGCGACACAGTATAAAATGTTTTTCTGGCGGCTCGCCACATTGCATCCACTGAATTTTTTCCCTTTACTAAGAGCAAGATTCTGTTCTCATTTACATTGATACAACTCTGGAGTAACTCCACTAACTGCAGTGGAATATCTCCTGATTTACATCCAAGTAACTAAGGATAAGAATCTGGTCCCGTGTTTGTAAATTGCTTTTAAATAATGAACATTATCTTGTTTTTGACAACTGTAAGGCCACATCCTTAGCTGGTGTAAATTAGCATTGCTGTGGAGTGATGTTGACTTACATCAGGTGAAGCTCTAGACCATATTGTTTATTGCATGTACCATTATCCTCTAGTTACCTAAATTTTTCTCTCTTGATATTTGTTTCATTATTTACTAGGGACTAAAGTTAGATTTAATGTACCATAATTGCAAAGAGTGCTATTTTCACCCTTTTTAAAGCTTGCATTTTCCCTAACTCTGTACCTTTCTGGTTCTCCTTGACTTTTGGAAAATAATTGCTACCATTTCAGTGAATCAAGTGAGTATGCTTTTTTTTTCTTTCTTACAGTAACTAGCGCATCAATAGTTCTTTCCTAGAAGCAGAAATGGCCACATAAAATATTTTAAAATAAATATTTTCGCCAAATGCAAAATTTATCTCATACAGGAACAATTTCCCTTGAATTTTTCCTAAGACACAGTTCTTTTCTACCAATGCTGGAACGGATGTTAGCACATAAAGGTGTATAAAGCATGTCTATGTTGATCTCTACATTCATACAGTCATGTAATGATAAATAAATTTGTTTCTAAATTGGCACGTCCCATTAAATCTACTTCATTACGGTATAATGATTAAAAAAAAATCACAGCAAATCAGGATGGCATTTGAGGATGCAAGAATACTTCAGAAGAAGAACAGTGAAAATATGCATAGCATAGGCTGGCTTTCCACTATGTTCAGGGAACCAGGGACTTTACATAAACTCTAACTAGAACAGAATGTGGCTGCCAGGTTTCTTATGAAAAGGAGATGACAGGAGAACATTTAATTTATTTTGAAAAAGTTGCATTGGCTGCCAGTCAAATACTGTACTGGTTTTGAAATTGTGCTCTGGTTTGCAAGGTGTTACATAGTCGTGGCCTATCTTTGACTGTCTTATTCTTCACATTCCTGGTTGTTCTTTGAGAGCTGCTGAAACACATTTCTTGGTTGTTCCAAGTTTTGCCTAAAGAGCAAGGGCTTTCACTTTTTATGCTTTGTCTCTTGTAACAGAAGGACGTTAAATTCAGTCCTCCATTTTTATTCAGGAAATGTTTGTTTCAATTAAAAGTGAAAATTTGTATTCAATGTTTGGAAAAGGAATAATTTTTAAAACATTGAATTTGTAAGTAGCGCCCTGGTCCCTCAACTCCTTTCCTTTTTTTACTGTTTTGCAACAGAGTGCATGATGTCTGGTTTTGTTTAGTTCTCCACTTTCTCCTCTTTCTTTTCCTTTTCTCCTTTTCCATTCTGAAACTTCTCAAAGTTTCTCCAACTCTGGAAAAATTGCAGAGTGACAAATGAAGGGGGCAAAAAAAGGAGGAAACACTGTAACTTTGCCCCTCTGTAACATTTCAAAATTCCCTCATCTTTGGAAAGTTAGAGTGGCAAGTTACAGTCATTCATAGTTTAGCTTCCTTTTATTCATCGCCAGAAAGCATTTTGACCGTTCCTTGTGTGTAACTTTTAGTATGGGTAGAGCTCCATTTTTCTTCTATAGAATTGAGTAAGAGTGTCTTTTTCAGGAGACATTTATATGTGTTAACTTCCTCTTGGATTTGGTTTTTCCCCCCTCTTTTTCTTCTCCTTGAGAGAGATTTTCTTTATAAAGGCAAACTCACCTTGTTATCTCAACTGGAAATGCAGTGGGTGGGACTGGAAACTGTTGATTTATTTTTACCACCAGTTTATTTTCTCCAAAGCACTTGATTTATTCTCTTTTCCACAAGGAGATCATCTTTCCTACTGTTGTTTAATGCTTTACAGTTTAATTAAGCTCATTCCATAATTTGAAAACCACAAATAGGCAGCTTTTCATGCTAAAATAAGATGGTTACTTAGGATCAAATAAGCCACTGTTAGTGCCACCCACTACTGCTGCGTACGGTGACTAAAAGAGCCTCACAACCCGTACACCTGCAGAGAAAGAGCTGAGGAATGGAACCCGGATTAACAGATGATTTCCAAGCACTAGTATGATGGCATGGGACAATCATATTTTTGAGTTGTGTGACTGAGATGCTACTTAGAAAGAAGGAGATGGATTAAGACCAGATTTTTCACCATGCCAACCATAAATATATATATTACTTTCTTAATAAAGACCAGATAACTGGCAAACTCTTTTATGGTCAGGTACTGCAGAGAGAGCTAGACTGAATTATTTACCGTGTGTGCTAGTAATTAAGTGCATCAGACAGTTCAAATCAATGACCTCTGCCTGTCCTCATCTTTTATATGCAGAATATAATTCATCAACAATAATAATAATGAATCCTCTCTTTCCTCTTTGTCTGACTACCATAGAATGCTTTTTCTCTCTAGGGAGAAAGACTAGGATACTTAGCCAAGGGTGTGTTTTACTTTTCTCAGTAGTTCTGATTCCTTTTTTCCCCCTTAAAGCAACATACTGTACGCTCATATTTTTTATAACGTATAAAAATACATATAAATACCACTGTGCATAGTTAAGGTTTTGCCTTGTCCATTTTTTATTTCTGCTGGAAAGATGCTTCTTGCTTCATTCTTCTTTCAGCATTATGTAGGAGTACTCCTGTTCAATTTTAGCTGTTTAATTTTAAAATGTATGAGTAAATTTTGTACTTATATTAAAGAGGGACTAACAGCACTGGCTTTTTCACACAGTCCTGTCAATGCACCTAAGTTCTGACTGGCAGTACCCCTTCCATTTCATTACTGCACTTCCACTGAGCTCAAAGGCTGTCAGTTTTGCTAAAATGTACCAGGCGCTATGGTGGTTTTGTGATGTATACAAATGTGGACGAGGATGAGACCACTAAACACACTTTCATTTCTGACCTAAGCCTATTTGAACATAGATCTATGGACTCAAGAGCTGTGGTGGGCAAAACTGGGATGGTTTTGGTTTTGCAAAAAAAAACCCTACTTGATCATAGTTTTGTTTTTCAAAACCAAAACCAGGAGTGGTTTGGATCTGGATCCCATTTCATCTGAACTCCCACAGATCAGGGGTGGGGCACGGAGAGGCTCTATGAAACGCTTCGGCCTTTGGCCAATTTCTAGAGGAGAGGTACTACATCGCCAAGCCTTTAACATTGTTTTATTTTCTCTTTAATGTATATCTCCATGCATCCTATATTCATGTCATCCCATACCTCAACAATGGCAGTGCTGGAAATATCCCCAGGGCAGCAGCAGTCTCTCCCCTGGTGAGATACCAGGATGAGAAAACAATTAAGTAATCCCAAACCAGCTTGACCCTGCAATTTATACTTTAAAATGCATCATGCAACCAGCCCCAATCACTCTTTCTACAGGGAAACAACTAATCGGTACCCACAAGCAGGAAAAATCATATTCAATCCTGTCAAGAGGCTAGTGTGGTCTCTTTTTTTTTTTTTTTTTAATTATTTATTTAACATATAAAATCCCTTTTGTTTTTGCTGACAAATCCAGCACTTCAAGATGGGCTGCAACAAGTCCTTCGTTCTTCTTTTGGAAAAGTCCTGTAGATTTTAATAAAGAACAACAATCTCTGTTAGGCCTTTTTAAAAAACAGACAGACAAAAAAAAAAAAACATTCTGCAGAATTTTATACACACTTGTATTGCTTTTATAAACTTTTATAGGGTGGTTCAAAAATAGGTGGCCTTATGAAAAGTATAGCAGTAACTTTTAAATTATCTAAGTTTTTAGCGGTTTTTGTTTTGTTTTGTTTTTTTAATAGATCATCATTGGTTAAATCCCTGTTAAATTCTATAGAACTTTTCCAGAAAGGAGATGAGGTCAACTTTTACGCTTTCTTGGGTTGTAGCCTTTGTGGGGTTTGTATGTCTGTGTGTTCATGTGTGGGTGCATCTATGTGCACACAGGCACTTGTGCTCATGCATACACATGCACACAACCAGGCAGAGACAGTCTTGATGTAACTTTATTAACAACAAGCATGAGGAACAATGCAGTATTTTGTATACTGCTATGTCTATAGACACACCATTAGGGGGAGCTCTGTTACTTATTCCAAGAACATCTATAAGATTTGTTACAAAGCTTAAGATTTCTCTTTTAAAACGAGGACATTCCAATTTAGGCCCCAAACACAGATAGGAAGAAGAACATTTCCATTCTGAAAACAGACCTCTTCCTTTTTATGACACAGATATTGGTATGGCTGGAGCCATGGTACATAAAACAGAAAATACTGGTTTTTAGGGTTAGATTGGATTAAACATATTTCATGTGCTGCTCATACAATATCAATATACAGCTCTAAGAATTCCAGAACTGTGAATCTTCCCTGCCCCTTCCTCCTCCTGTCATCAAAAAAAAAATCAAGGGATTAGCTTAAAAGTCATCAGAATTTTAAAAATATGTGTATGATCCTTCTTCTGATGCTCATTGTATGCATCCAATGTGTGTGAGTAATTTTGCATGTAGGAACAGCTGAAGGCTGTCGTGTTTTAAAAAGAAGTAGAAATAGAATTGAAGAATGGGTATGCCTCTATCTTGTATTACCTATCCTAATTATTCACAGAGCCCTGCAAATACACAGATATCTGCTTTATATCCGTGGACAATTTTTTGCGGATGATGGATCGGATGCAGATCTCAAAGGCAGGGAAGCAGCTATCTGCAGGTCATAGCCTTTGAGGCTTCCTCCCCACCTTTGAGATCCAGGGGTGGAGGCTGGCTGCCCATCAGCTGTTTGGCAGTGGCCCCTGGGGCAGGCCGCCCATCAGCTGTTCGGTGTGTCTCTCCCCCCTGCCAGCCGCTGATCAGTGGCAGCAGCTGCAGTGGGGTTGGCCTCCAAATAGCTGATTGGGGGGCCCAGAGCTGTGGGTGCCTGCAGGTGCTGATGCCATAGAAGAGATAGACTGTGGATGGTGGGTTGGATGTTAATTGATTCAGATCCACATTTTTGTATCCACTCAGGGCTCTAATTATTCAGCATTAATTCATTAATTATTCAGCATTAATAACATGTTGAATTGAGAAACAGTGTAAATACAATGTGTAGTATCACTTCTGTGTTACTACAGATATACATTTTATTACATTAGGTATTACAGGTATAAATCTGTAATAATAATAATCTATAATTTTATGGATTTGTTTTTCTAGTTTATCATTTCTTTTGTTTGCTTGAATCCTACAAATGGTATATTGAATACTAACCCTGTGGCCTATAAAATATTTAATTTGTTTTCTACATACATTAGAGTTGGATAGAGTTCCACTGTTTTAGGCTCTCTCTTAAAAATTCATTTATTTCTCACAGAGTTTGCCTATGAAGATGCCCTGAAATAGGATCCAATGTCAACATTTGAACTTTTTGGCTGTAGGTTTTGCAGGTCAATAAATGTAAGCTGCTTAAACTGATAAAATCCTTTCATATGTTTATTTATTAAAAATGTGTTAGACAAATTGTACCCACTGTTTCATATGACCAGGTCCTGGTGCAGGGACTATTTTTTTCTTCTGTGTTTGTACAGGGTCCTAGCCCATGGCTGCAGATTCTAGGATATTAACACTGACAACAAAGTATTTTGGACTGTCTTGGACTGATCCTGCAAGATGCTGAGTGCCTTTGGAAGGGTGACTCAGCACCTCACAGTAGGTGGTCCCGAGTGAGGATACTTAGGGTATATCTATACCACAATAAAACTCCTGCGGTTAGCCCAGTCAGCTGGCTTGGGCATGTGGGAGCTTGGTCTGCAGGGCTCTACAATTGCAATGTAGATGTCTGGGCTCTGACTGAAGCCTGGACTCTGGGACCTTCCCCCTGTTGTGGGATCCCATACCTGGATGTCTAGCTGCAAGTCAGCTGACATAAGCTTGCTGCAGGTCTTTTACTACAGTGTAGACATACCCTTAGCGGCTATAAGAATTTGAAATGAGTAAATGAATGCATTTCTAGAAGTGTGAGAGGCAAAGGTGAGTAACCCAAACTGGTTGTGTCATTTATCATATGCATTTTTAGGTAAATAAAGATTGACTGAGGAGATAAACAGGTTTAAACTGCACCAGGAAGTATTCTTTTAAGGGATATCAGCCATCTGCTAACAACAGCCATTGGCACCACTTTCCCTCTTCTCCTCTTGTGTGACCTATCTAGCTACACTTATTACCAGTCAGCACCTTCAGAAGGGTTTGTGTTATCTTTAAAGAATCTCCCAAACTGTGAAAAACAAATTAGGATAATGTATAATCAATAAGATCCTACTCTTAATAACTGTATACAAGAAGTCCCAGAAGCCTTTTTCCATTTCCAGAGCTCATGTGCAATTTAGGCCAAGGTCTTTGTAGGAAAAGTGGCCATGAGATTGGAAAGGGGGAACATGAATCAATGACTTTGGCTCAGACGTATTAGACAAAGCTCTGGAAGGGACAATAATGACAATGCATTGTGTGGTAAAATAATTATTGTGTGGTAAATCACATGGGGCAAATTCCAACCCTTTAGTCACATTGTACCTTACTCTGAGTGTAATCCACTGGATTTAAATGGGCCTACTTGTGGAGTAAGATACTACTGAAATAAGGGTGTCAGAATCTTGCCCTTAAGGGCATGATTACACAATGTAAAAACGTTTCTCTAACAAATTTTCAACACTGAAATCATTCTTTCTGGAATTAAAAAAAAGAGGTCATTGGTAAAGGGTGATGATGAGGAAAAAAGTGGATGAGAATGAAAAATTATCTAATAACTTTGTGGCATATTTTATCTAATGTCCCTCCTTCCAACAGAAGTGGTATAGAAACTTCTTTTGCTAGAGAAGCCAGCAGGGGAACTGGGTAATTTCAGACTTTTATCACTAGCAGGAAATGCAGCAGAATGTTAATTGCATAGTCAGTCTTGAATTTATAATAAAAGAGTACTTATGTGATCCTGTATTGATCGATTCCAATGGGAAATCATTTAACCATTTGGGAAATGAACAGCTAACACTGACAGGCTTTGGCAAGAATTAGTCAGTCTTTACCTTAGTGCTTAGTAAATTGTAATCTTACCTTTAATGTTGTACGATCAATTACCAGTGATTGAAGAATCCTGTGGTGTGCAGGAAATGTTGAGCACTTCACTTCCCTCAGAAGTATCATTAATAAGACTGATGAGGATACAAGAGATCTTGCAAGTAAAAATAAAATAAGTAATACACACACATCCACATCTCACAAACCTCACATCCACACACATCCACATCTCACAAACCTGAAATAGGGAAAGTATTATTCTCATGGAAAAAAGTTGATTTAAATCATTTATACCTATATTGGAGCAATATAAATTGCTTAAAGATGATAAAAGGGATTCAAATAACTGTTAGTGGCCCTAACAGATTGCCTCAAAAAAAATTCTTTCAAAGTGACTGATTAACTTCAATGCCGCCACTTCTTAGTCCCTAGAAGAATAGCTACTTAACATATTCTTCCTATGATGTGTACCAAGATTTTGTGCAAATGAAAGAAAAAAATTTCCTAAATTTGTATAAAAGAAACTACATAACTGGATGGCCTCTCGCCTTGTTCTTACCATTCCACCCTCATGGAAGCTAAGAGGAACAGTTGCTTTGAACACCCGCTATGGAAATAATGTGTTTTAATTTGCCAGTTTTAGGAAATGGCACATTTTCCTGATGCACAGGTACTATTATTTTTCGGCCCCTCTAACTTTAAAAAAACTGAATGTAGGAAAGGCAAGTAATAACTCTGGCATACAATGTTGATGATTCTATACACCATTTACAATAATTGTTTATTGTGTATTCTGATGTTGCATGGTATTATGCACATATTATAGGCAGAGCTACTGCCATTCATTTTATGGGAAACTCCAAAATGAAACAAATGTTTGTTTGTTGGTGGTACAACTGCATCTATATTGGGGCTTTTGTTGGTTTAAAAAGCTCATTAAAAAAATCACACTCCTAACCAACATTACTGTAATGGCAAGAGCTTTAAGTAGAGACCTAGCCTCAGAAGGAATTGTGATCTTAGTGGGAAGTGGGTAGTTGGAAAGCAGTAATAAACAAGTAGGAACTCCAGACAATCTCCTTTAAATGCATGATATTGAGGGAAATTTACCAGAACAATTATACTGGTATGTTTATACTGCTATAGTTACATCAGGATAATGTCCTATGTGGATATACTTATTTTGGTATCAGAATGTCCACATGGGGAGTTATACTGGTGTAACTGTAGCAGTATAACTATACCAGTATAGTTATGTTGGTAAAGTTCTCTGTGTAGAGAAGCCATGAGTCTTTCCTTCCTATCACAGTTATTCTATGATATATCTATGAGGCAGACCTATCCTTGATTAAAGACAGACCACCAACCTGAAGCAAATACTCACCAGCAACCGTACACCATACAACAAGACCACTAACTCAGGAACCTATCTCTGCAACAAACCCCGTTGTTGCCAGCTCTGCCCGAACAGCGACTCTAGTGACACCATCACAGGTCCTAACCACATCAACCATACCATCAGGAGCTCATTCATCTGCTCATCTACTAATGTAATATATGCCATCATGCGCCAGCAATGCCCCTCTGCCATGTACATTGGCCAAACCGGACCGTCCCTATGCAAAAGAATAAATGGACACAAACCAGACATTAAAAAATGGTAACATCCATAAAACAGTTGGAGAACACTTCAATCTCCCAGGACACTCTGTAGCTGACTTGAAAGTTGCCATACGTCTACAAAAAAACCTTCAAAAACAGATTTCAGCGAGAAACTGCAGAGCTGGAACTCATATGCAAACTTGACACAATCAGACTGGGTCTGAATAGGGCCTTGGAATGGTTCTCTCCTTACAAGACGTACTTGTCACTGGTCACACATTCTCACCTTCTAATCAATGGTTGTGAATAGGCCTCATCTCCTCTAACTGAACGGACTTTGCTAACACCTCCCCTCCCCGTTGTTGTTCCTTACCCTTGGATGTATATATATATATATCCCCTATCTGATTTCTATTCCTTACATCTGACGAAGTGGGTTGCAGCCCACGAAAGCTGATGCCTGCAGAAATTAAATGTGTTAGTCTTTAAAGTGCTACAGGACTCTCCTTGTTTTTGCTGTACACAGACTAACACGGAACTTTTCACCATGGGCTACATGATAACGCGGTAGGCGTTCGCACCCTGCAGCAGGAATAGTATTGCCACCCTTACTTTTGCGCTGCTGCTGGTGGTGGTGGCGCTGCCTTCAGAACTGGGCAGCTGGAGAGCAGCGGCTGCTGGTCGGGCATCCGGCGCTGAAGGCAGTGCCACCACCAGCAGCAGTAAGGATGGCAATGCTATTCCCGCTGCAGGGCTCTCCCACCCTACTGTTTTTTTCCCTCCTCTTAATTTCCCCTCTCAGCTTTGCCCCCTTGCCAGCGGCCCCACTTGCCCACCCTGCCCCTGTAGTCGCAGCAAACTGTCTGGTTATTTAAAAAAAAAAAAAAAATCACAGGCGTAACATCCTAGGTGTGTGTTTAGTTTCGTTCCAGAAAATAGTTTTGGTCTAGCAAATTTTTCTTAAACAAATAGGTCTACTGTGGCATTTCCAAAGTCCCGCTATTAATAAAGGTCCATTATTACTTTTCTGCGCTTTTCCATGTCTTGTCCACAGCTCAGCCGCAATTATTTGAAGGTCATCCCATGAGTCAAGCAAGGTCTTTATCTGTGTGGTTCAGCGGTTGCTGCCACTGGCCCTAAAAACAAACAAACAGAAACCCTTCTCCGCAGGAGGTGCTGAGTTGGAAATGCTGATGTCAACTTGGTAGTGATTCCTGTCCCCTCAATCCTCCGTTTATGGTTTCTTTGAAGGCAGGTGTGCGCTAACCTGTGCATAGGAACTGACAGACAACTTGTGTTCACAATGGCTTCATTGTCTTTCATTGCACCTGATAATGTGTGACCAAAAGTCATGGAATCATGAGGGTTTTTCTCATTTGCTGTGGGAGAAAAATTGTGTCACTAACTTGCCCCAGTTCAGTGACTGCCTCCTGAGCTCCCTCCCCAACATGTGCAATGTACTATTAAAAGTAAAACGGGTTAATAAATACTTACCTACTTTATAGGAGTAATGTTTGGAAAGTGCTTGACATCACTTGTTCAAAGGTGCTATAGAAATACAAAGCTGTTGTTAATGATTATTCTGACTAGAACAATGTTATAGCTTGCTTTTCTCATTTAGCAGGCTTTCAGAGGCATTGCACACTAACCAAAACCCACCGAGGCAGGGCAATCTGTGTCTGAACTTCATGGCTGACCATTTTCATAATGGGCCAAACCAAAATCCTGGCTCCCTGACATCTCCAAACTTGGCATCAAAACCTCCAAAATGAAACTTTGGGACTTGGGCCCATCTTTACTTCACAGAACTGTTGAACTAATCTCACCATTGGTCATTAATCAGCGAGTGAAAAACAACACCAAATGATGAGCTTGTGATAAGAACGCAAGACTAGGCATCAGGATAGTTGCATTCTCTTTCTGGC
Source organism: Emydura macquarii macquarii (assembly GCF_026122565.2). Lineage (NCBI taxonomy): Eukaryota > Metazoa > Chordata > Testudines > Chelidae > Emydura > Emydura macquarii. The sequence continues at coordinate 10,524,367 of NW_027131105.1, read as the reverse complement.
TTGGCTCCTGATTTACTGTGTGACCATAGGCAAGACATTTAACCTGTCTATGCCCCAGTATCCTCATCTATAGGAAAGGGCTCATTCCATTTTCCTACTTCATAGGAATGTTGTGATAATATGTTTGTTAATGGTTGTTAAACTGGTAAGCGGTAGAGTGATGATGGCCACTGACCAAACAATAACATGGACATCACCCAGAGGGTGAGAATTCCAAGGAGGAATTTGAGGGCTTGGCCTGTGCACATTTTGCCAAAGGAACTACTGCTAGCTCTTCTCCCCCCCCCAAAGTATTGGTGGGCCACTCTAGTCCTACTTCCAGTCTTTTGGCAGAAGAATGAATCCTTTCATATCAGATCCCACTTTAGAGCTGACCAACACAGGTATTATGAGGGTGTGTTGGGAATGCTTTCACATTTAGGGAGAATTTGTAATTTGCAGCAACATTTGGAAAGTGAGAGCTCTAACCAAGCCTCTCCCTCATAAAGAATGTTTGGCAAAGGTATAATTTTTAGTTTGTGAGTAATATATTGTGAACATTTTGAGATAGCAGAGCTAAGGAAAATTCTTGCTTGGCATTTTTAAGCTAGAGCCTTAAGACCCAGTAAAATGAAATTTGGCATTGATGTTGTTTTGTAGGCTAGCTAATGCATGAGGATGGAATATAAAGGAACAGCAGAAATATTTCATTTTAAAATTCATTATGTAGGCCCGATTCTGCACCCTTTATTCATGCAAGTGCTGTACACACATCAGTACAGCATTCAATTCCAGGGCATATGTTCATTACATTTAAGCTCATTTCTCCAGCCAATGGTCAAACATTGTGTAGTAAGTGACCCTGAAATGTGCTCTGCTGCTTGACTCCTTATTCAAAGCTACCTATATATTTCATATGTCATCTCAAATCCACCCATGAGCTGGTAGCCATTTTCTCGCCAAAACTGAGGGCAAGAAAGCAGCATTGCTTTGTGAATCAGCTATGAGAAACTGGATTAAGAGTGCTGCAAATGGAGCTCTCTGTTAATATGGCTGGTCTCCAAACGTGCGTCTTCTGCTTGCATCTGCATGTCACATTGCTAGGCCGGTGGTCAACAGTGGTGTTATTTGTCAGCTCTGCCCTCACGTTTGTACTGTTTTGTACTGGTTTTAATGCTCATCTCCTTCCACCACTCCCCACTTTTCTTTCCTTTATCTAGTTTCATGTTCTGTGTGTGTTGGACTTGGGCCTTGGTTGTGCAAACTGCCCAGGGGAAGGAGTGGTGCAGAGCTATGCCTCTGTTGAGGGAAGGAGCATCAGAATATCTCAGCTAGCTTCCTGGCACACAAGGGGAGGGTGGTGCAGCATATGCTTGTGGCCTGGTCTCACTTTCCAGGCTGGTGCAGCGGGTATGGGGCCATTTCCCCACCCTATCCCAACTGGCTTTAGAGTGGAGTGCATCCACAGAGACAAAGTGTGGGGGAACAGTCCATATGCATCACTGCATTCAGGGACTGCAATTTTGACTGATTCTTACGTGGGTTGTACAGGGCAAGTGGGAGCACCTTTGGCCTTACCCACAAAACAGCCAGCCCCACCGTGGCCTTTAGGTTATAAACTCTTTGAGGCAGGGATCAGGACTATTTGTGTAAACATTGACAAATCCCAGTCAAAGGTAGGGCAATACATAAAATATGCAACCAATAAAAGAGCAATAGTGATTAATGTTTATCACCACTAACGCTGCTTTTCACCATTCTCAGCTAGGAAGAGGGAGAAGAATCTGCTGGCCAATAGTTCTCAAGTAGATCTATTTTTGCTGACATCCTTGAACTGGATTGGCCACCACAGGCCATTTGCAAAGGTGATGTGGAAGGACACAGTCCTGTACCTACGCAACTCGTGGGTGTAAGTGCTTGGTAGTCTGAGTAAATGCATTCAATCGGACTGTTTATGGTAATAAACACTGTACCTGGTGAAGTTTGCAGGATAATAGCCAAAAGCATGTCACATATCAGTAAGTGGATTTACGCTGATGCAATTGACACAGTGAGGAAGTCAAACAAAGTAATGCAACACAGGGGAGCTGGAACAATCTTTATCGAGGGGGTGTCACTGAACCAAACTGTAAACACTGTACATAATGGAAACCGCTTCGAGCTGAGGATGCGGCAGCAGCCCCTGTACCTCTAGTATAGCAGAAGAAATAACTAGTAAGAGGAGAGTGTAAGCAGCTGTAAGTAAGTGCAGTCATCTCATTCCTTCAACTTATATGCTTAGGTGCATACTACAACCTTGAGAAGTTTTGAGGTTATAGTTTTATTTGCTACTTCATTAACTTAGAATGTCATTTTCTGTCATTAATTCGTAAGTGAAGTCTCATTAAAAATAAAAGCACTGGTTTGCATGACCAATAGGGAAGTTAAGCCATAAACAGGTTTCACACAAACTAGGATAACCATATTGCTGCTACTATATATAGTTTCAAATAAGTATTGGGTATGTTTCTAGATACAGGGAACAACAATTAAATATTTAACGCCTAAGTAAACATGCTTGATTACAGATTAAATAGAACTAGCTCATAATGAAAATAAATTGTTTAAAAGCTTGTATTTAAAAAGGCGTGGCATCCTTTGAATTTTTTTTAAAAATCAACAAACTGCAAAGAAAAAAAGAAAGGAAAAAACACATAATTACCACAGTTTGAATAATTTACTGCATATGCTTTTCCCACCAAAATGTTGGTAGGCTAAATGTGTAATTTATTTTTGCTGTTTACTCTTATTCGCCTCAGTATCTCATGCCAAATTGCTGTCCTGTGGTAAAAGAAGTCAAGTAGAGTCAAAAAAGTATATTTTAATTACAAATATTAGGCATAAATGTATTAGCAGTCTTTTTTATTAACAACAGATTGCTGGCCGAATTATTTATTCGGAAGACGTTATTTTGCTGAAATAATATAAAGAGTAGAACACTACATGTGATAAGTGGTTGTGTTGGCAACCCTTTTTCTTTTGCTGCTGCTACTTTGTAGGAACCCGAGCCAGCTCTTGAGCTAGTGTCAATCGATGTAGCTGCACTGATGTCAACATAGCTATGGCAGTTCATGCCAGTTGAGAACCTGGCTCATGAATCAAATTTGACCTCATTTAGCATGTGAATGAGCTTTGGGATGAGCCCATTTGGGGTCATTACCTTTGAAACTGTCATTAAAAAAAAAAAACCAATCTTAAATCACATTGCTTTTGCCAGTTTTTTTCCAGAGTCGGAATAAGACCTTTAATTCTGTAAAAGTTAAGTTACTAAAAAGTAAAAAGAAAACTAAGTGACTAAACCTGGCAAGAAAAGTAACGAGATTGATTGCAATAGTATCATGGAGTATTATAATAAAAGATGTGTTTGTTACTGATACAACATAGGCTATTTTTAATCATTTTCTTCCCTTATTTTTCATTGTTATCAGTGTGGTTTACGTAAACCCGACACATTTATATGTGTGAAACAGATGCAGAATGAAGCAGTTGAATCTGTTGTGACCATATTTTTTCAATCATAGATATGATTTATGGAAATGTTCTTTTACGTACAAAATTTAAACAAACCCAAACCCCACATTAATTATAAACCTAACATTCAATTCCATTTGATACTTTAGGGAGCTTGGGGATGTAACATTTTAAAGCAAATAAATAGTTTTTTTTAACCAAATCAGTCTTCATTAAATGCTGCATGGAAAACAGCATGTGACTTCCACTGAAACTACTAGAGAACCAAATTAGAAGTTTAGACATTTGGTCTTCTTATTACAGAAATATTTAGTATCTAAGATTTCCATCCAGCATCGTGTATCTGTAGCTTTCTGAGCCAAACAAGCCATGAAAGGTTATGGATGCTGGCTCCCCAGATGACCAACTTATTCAGGGCTCTGGTCAAGTTATTGTGGAGTAAACGCTAAACAATCCCGGGTGCAAGAGAATTGTAGAGCAGCTCAGGATTAGTAATCAGCTAAGCTACTTTTTTTCCCCATGCTCCACTACTCCTTGTACTGGACCGGTCCTTCTTCCCCTTTTGGGGATGTGACATTCGGTCAAACCATAATAACTCCCTGGCATAGCTCCACGAGTATGAGAGAGAGACAAGGTCTTGGATGACTTGGGTCTGCAGACGTACAGGACTTCATGGTTGTAAATGAGATAGATATGGTCTCTATTTGCTTCACCACTTGAGATAATGAGGGCACTCAGTTGAATAGGCGTGACAGTCCGCCCAGTAGAGGACAGTGGTGCCTATTCAGGACAAGCCGCTCTGTATATCAAATCATGTAAAAAATACTGTTGGGGTTTCTCACCCAATATCTCTGCAGAAAGGTATGTGTTTGTGGAGGGTTCTATTTTTTCATACACATTTTTGGTGGGAGAATTGGGGGTCATACACTGGGCCCCATTTTTTTGTCTCTGGGGGCTCTTTTAAAATTGTTCCCCAGCAAATGTCAGGTGGCATACCTCATTCTTCTCACCTCCTTGCTAGTGGGAGATATTGGCAGGCGGAAGAGCCCTCATCTTCAGCCTGATGGACTCTCTCCTACGTTGCTGCTGGGCCCCAACACTCTCAGTCAGGGAGGCATCTTTGTCTCTGGGGGCTCTTTTAAAATTGTTCCCCAGCAAATGTCAGGTGGCATACCTCATTCTTCTCACCTCCTTGGGATTGAGAATGACAGATGAGGTGGTCCACACAGTCACTAATGGTGTTGAAGCAAAGTGCTACAGCTATTGGGTGGACACTAGGGGCACAAAAATGCAGGAGTTAGGATTTGGATTGAGAATGCAGGAAAAAGGCTACAGCTAGGGTGGACACTGGGGGACAACAGGAGTTAGTTTGCAGGAAAAAGGGGAGGCTGCTGATCTTGGTCAGGGTGTGAATCAAAAGGAGAATGCCTCCATAATGTGGCGGTGTGCAGGACCTAGGGAGGAAAAGGGAACACCAAGTGATCTAGGCTGATCCCCTGACAAATGCACTAAATTAGTTTTAAATGCACTATCTTCATATCTCCCTTCCCTAGCTGTCTTCCTATAAACAATGAAACAAGAGGAAGGGAGCCACAGGAGTGTACAGGGGTCTGGTCTGGGGAACATGAGAGAGGAAGGCTGATCTGTTTTTTGCATGTCATAGATTTTAAGACCAGAAACACATCTTTCTAATTAGATAATATCTAGTTACAAAGTGTACGCTCCTCAGCTCCAAACAGTGAAAAATGATCTTTTGCATCCTATAGATACAAATTGGAGAGGCTAAAACTGTCCATTGAAATTAAAAAGGAGTGGTTGATTTTTGCCTCAGATTCCAAGAGTTAGGCACATTGGGAATTGTAGGAATCTTGAATCTTGCAGGTAAACTGTGAGAGATGAGAAGTATGAAAACATGGTGCAATGCTGACAGGATGGTATGCAGGCATTCCTGTGCATCAGCAATGTCAAAGTGTGGAGTTTATGACTGCTGTTAGTTTTTTTTCCCCCTCCTCCATCAGTAAACACAATCTCTCCACTCCCTTAATCTAAATCAAATTGCTGAAAAACAAGTCATGAGTTACAAGAGTAAATTTCCACTGGATTAATCACATATCTAGTCCAAAACATTTCACATGTAAACAGAAAAGATTAAATAAAACTAATCAGCCATACAAACAGTGGCTGTTTTCAAGATATTTTGAACCAGATCTTCAAGTGGTGTAAATCAGTGTAGTTCCCTTGATCTAGAAATTAAAGTAAATGTATTTATACCAATTCACATCCCTAAGGATATGTCTTTTTACATGAGTGGCTGGTTTAAACCCTGACTTTTTTTTAAACATGTAAAATATCTCAGTGTGGTAAATATTTGTCCTTTAGAAAAGTGGTAAAAAGGTTGTTACAAGGACAAGGGTGAAAAGTTGTTCTCGTTAACATCTGAGGAGAGGACAAGAAGCAATGGGCTTAAATTGCAGCAAGTGAGGTTTAGGTTGGACATAAGGAGAAGCTTTCCAACTGTCAGGGTAGTTAAGCACTGGAAAAAATTGCTTGGGGAGATGTGTGGAATTTGCTCTTAAAAACCTCCAGTGACGAAGGTTAGACAAACACCTGTCAGGAATGGTCTAGTTATTATTTAGTCCTGCTTTGAGTTCAGTGAACTAAACTTCAGTGACCTATTGAAGTCCCTTCCAGTCCTACAGTTCTATGATTATTTGCTGTGTGATAGGTTCAGAAATTGAAAGTTGCAATCACTGGACAAGAAAACACTAAGAAGGACAGGCAGAGAGTGTAGAACAAAACGTTAAGACTTGCATCAGCTAGTTTTCCTACATTAGATGTTTTATATGACACTAACCTAAAGGAAATGTAAGTATGAGGGTCATTGAATAGTGAGACTTCTATTACTGTACCACAATAGTAGAAATTCATCTGTTAAATCTCTCTGTGCTGAAAATTCACTGGGCTGGCCTCAGCTGCACCAAACTCATGCTCAGTGCAGTTGAGGGAGGGAAAGCAAAGGTGGCTTTAAGCCACCTATACTCCTCCCTTGATTCTGTAGGTAGCTAGGAGACCAAACTGTTCCAAAACACAGCTTAGACCAGCAGCAGGGTTACTCTTAATTTATCCTTGCTGGCGTGGTCTCCTAGAAACTATTTGCCTGGTCCAGGATTGATGGAGTGCAGTATGCTCTGGATCTGCCCCCCGCCTACAACATGCCTCCTCCCCACCATGGAATGCTTTGTGCATCCGGGGGGGATTGTGTTGAGTGAATCTTCAGCTACCTGATTGAGGCATATTGGGCACACTTTGTGTTGCTTGAGCAGCAGAAACGGGACTTAAGTAGGGGCAAAAAAACTAATTTTCAAAAGTATTGTTAAAAATGTGATGGGGTGCTTTGAGAAAGTAGTTCCCAATCTTTCAGTCTACTTTACAGATTAAATCCTTGGCTGTACCAGTCAATGCATATAATTACGTTTATGCCTCTGCCATTGGAGAATCTGCAATTCGTATGCAGAAAAACTAGACCAGAAAACTGAAATATTTTAAATAAATATCTGACCACAGACCAAGAGCCTATCACTACAAACTGCTTTGCTCATTATCACAATTACCCTATGAGCAACTTCCTTCCATCCCTACCTCTCTGACAAACTTTTAGTCTGCCAACTGTGTTGACCTGCTAGACACGCATTCAAATGGGCATACTTGTAAAGCTCAATGGGGCTTGGCCTGTTCCACCTTAGTTTCATATGATCTGGCAGACTCTATGATTCGGAGTCTCTCAAGCTGAATGATGAGTTAAGAACATGCAAAATGAAAGAGGAGGAATGCAAGTAAAGTCTCCATTGTACTAATCACAGTTATGTATGGTTCAGGCAGGAGCAGGGAGCACAGAGAGCCCTGAAGGATTAAGGCAGAGGCAAATGCTTTATTAATAACAATTGAGCTAACAGTGAAATAGCTCAATAGTTTTCAACTTTTTCATTGCTTTCAACCACAGCCATTATCCAACGTACAAATTCAGCTGAAATCTATCGATGGTTGAGAGCCACTAGTCTAGTCTAAACCATAAGCTTTAGTTAGAACACACATAGGATAAGACATAGGCTCAATACCACTTCAGTGACATACTTTTATCCCTTCCTTTTGTATCTGTTCCTCTTTACTAACATTGGATGCATATTTGTTACTGAAAATATGTTTTGTATTCTTAAAATGGGTAGGGGGAAAAGAGTTTTTTAAGAACACACAGAAGCCATGTAAAGATTATGGCGGAAAGCTTAAAAAGATCTCATAGGAGAAAACAAAGACACAAGGTTAGCTTTGAACCTGGGAGTTTCCCACATTGCAAATCAAGTGCATTGCCAGAAACTCACAGGTGTACACCATATGTACAGGTTAAACTGTAGTCCTGAGCAACATGATGACAGTTCTGTGTTCATAAGGTATATATCCCAAAGTGCACTTGTGCATCTGTTAGAGAAAAATTTGGACCCGTGAATTTCTGAGTTACAACAGTGTAAATACAGAGTAACACCACTGGCTTCAGTAGAATTACTTCTCCCAGAGCAGAATGTGTTCCCCACATTTTCTCTTCTGTATTAATAGCTTTGTGGAGGCTTGAGCATCACTTCCCTTTATAAAGACCATAAGACCAAAAAAAAAAAAAAAGATTAGCTAGAGGCTCTGAGGTGGCCAAGAAAGGTGAGGCATTCTTTGTAGGAGTATAACTGATTAGCGCTACAGATAGCTTATAAATAGACTGGGAAGCCTTTAAAGATTAGGAGGTTTCATAGTGTCCAAAGTGACAGAATGCATCTTAGTGGTGAAGAGGAGTTAAAATAGTCTGGGCTTGAAAGAACAAAATGATAAGTCTGTACAAAAAATGTTGCTAAAGTAATGCAGTTTTTTCAAATGAAAGTGTGTTGATTTTTGCTAAAAAACATGTAGAAATTCACTTTTTCCATGTGATTTCAAAGCACAAATAGCCATTCTGGCAAAAATTCACATCAAGTAAAACTTGAGAACAATGGGGTGTGATGATGATATATGAAATGACTTACGCAAATTTTCAGCTGACATTCTCCAAAACAAATGTCTTGAATTGTTGCACAGCTTTAATAGAGCTCTAGAACTAGGTTAAACCTCATTGATCAGTCGTGTTGGGATACAGGGTGGAGAGGAATCGGGTTTGGAAGGTGGGGGATTTAATGCACCAACAGACAAGGCTAGTGAGGCAGTAGTGTCTCTGCATGTGGAAGTCCTGACTGCTGTACCCACAGGGTAGAAAAAGAGGAGACAAGACATTTGGAACAGACCTAGCATGTTTTGGCCTCTTGTTTGTAGTGTGTTAGCACCTAGAAGCTGCAGTCAGAGATCAAAGCTCATTGCACAAGGCATTGTAAACATATACACATCACACAAAATGGTTTCTGTCCCAAAGAGCTTAAGTAATCTTTCACAAAAATTTGTCTTAAAAGGCCAGCTTGGAGCTGTGCCTTTGATTTGATGTAGATTTTGTTCATTAGTTTCATATTGCACAAACTATAGTTAGTAAAAAGAAGAGTATGGGTGAAAACAGTGACAACTGTGTGTTGAGCATCACTAGGATTAAAAGTGTGTGGCAGGGCTGGAGATGAACTACCATATGAACTCCACGATGAAGTTGAAAAATATGCGCAGACTTCAGGCATACCTCAGACTGTGAAGCTGGCGGTCAGAATAGCATTGCTTGTAAATAAGATCATTGCAAAAGGAAAGGAGAAATATTTTCTACAGCCTGAATCAGTTATTTAAGCACTTTCTACCTTTGAGGTAAGACAGAATCAGTCAGCTCAGCTGAACAACACTGGCTGTGCACTCATTTATTCAGACCTTCTGGTAGTGAGTCAAACCCAAACAACAAAAGTTTTTATTTTCCCACCAAGGTTGAAGGTTACACAAGTGGTACCCACATACTTGTGGCATCCCAACATGTTGTTCTCATGTGCTGCAGAGAAATCACAACTCCCAGATCAATGCAAGACAGCCAACCACGCAGATTCCGGCGTCACAATTACTTACTAATGCCTCCAAACACATTTTAGAAACCTTGAATAACATTGAGTAGCCCACCCCTTTCGGCACAGTTAACATCTACAGTTCTACATGACAGCCATCATCTCCAGTGGTTAAATTCAGGGGAAGGCTGCTTATTTTTACTCTTTTGGGATGATCACCTATTTGAACTCACTTATGGCTCCATTTCACTCAACTGCTCATAAATTATATTGGCATCCTAAACCCATGAAAATAAATACATTATTTATTGCTTCAGCATTGTACAGTCAATCTCAGTTTCTATTTCTCTCTCCCTCCTTTTTTTTTTAAACAGACACACACACACACAGATTAATCCTGCTATCTTTAGCCATACCTATAAAGCTACTTCTGAACAAACTAAGTTCTAAATGTAGAGCAAATGCCAAATTGAATGACACAGACCAGATAAACTTACAGGAAGCTTAGTGATGTGGGATTCTCTATCAAAGTAACATTTTCTATAATCTTAATTTCATAATTCGGTGTTTCCGATATACAAGATTAAAAGAGCTTCTGCTTTTCAGTTTTAACTGAGAAACACCAATAAAATACCTGAGACACAAAAAAACTCTCCACCATAAGAAATCCATGTTTATCTTATCAACACTGTAAATGGTTACTTGTAGCCAAGGACATGTCTACACAGAGCAATAATGTGGAGTATGGGGTGTGTGTGCGTGAGTTCTAAAGTGCGCTAATGTGTTGAGTATTAATTGGGCCCTGTAGACCCTGCCTATATGCACTAAGAGTTCCCCAATGCATTTTTAACATAGTTTGAACCAATACTATGTTAACGTGCACTAAGGAACATTACAACGAGATTTAACGTATAAATTGCTCATTAAAATATATATAAAACCCTGATTACTGGATATCTACATAAAACTCAAAATCTCCAAAAATGAAATTAAGCAACCCAAAAAAACAGACGCCCTAAAGATTACACAAGCTTGTGTGGAATAAAGATAAACTGGGTTCAGATATGCAAGAAGGTGAAGAGGTATGTTGGAAAGTGTGTGAATAATTTTTTAATCCAAACATTTCCTCATTCTTTAGGCACACCTGTTGCCAATCCCACTGTTACCCTTATGATGCATTCCAATACTTATCAGTTAATCTGGTTTCTGTTCCATGTAAGGGGCCTGATTCTGCAATCACAGCATTCTCAAGGAAATAAAATGTTTGAATTCTAGTGGGAGTGCCATATGTGCAGAGTAGAACTGGCTGGAACTTTTTTATATGCAGAAAAATTCAGCAAAAATGGAAAAAGAAAAGAAAACTTCTATTTGATGGGGAAAAATGTAAACATGAAAATTTTCAGTTGAAAACCAAAAAGTTTGTGGGTGAAAAAAAAACCTATACAGTTTTATTTCAGAAATGTCACTACATTACTTCTTGTGAGGTGTAGTTCCGGTTACTCATGCTCCCAATTCTCCACTATGAGCTGGACTCTCTTGCCATACTATGCATCCTATGATGCACCACAGTCTCCCCTCTTGTTGAGAAGCTGCTGTGCATCATGGGTGTCCCTAGCATTGAAGCATCCTGGGAGCTGTAGTCTGAACAGGACCCTGGCCCACAGAAGAGAAAGAGGATATGATGCAACTGAACAACCACCATGAGGTACTGTGGTGGTACTTCCAAAGCAAAATGCTTTGGTTTTCAGCCAGAGAGAGAGAACTTTTCAGTTTTTAGATTTTTTTTTAAATGAAAAGGAAACACTTTCCAGGAAAGATTCATTTTGTCAAAAAAAAAAAATCTGTTAAAAATTTTTGACCAGTGCTAGCAGAAAGGATGAAGAATTTTGCCTAATTTATTTAGCTTTAAAGGACTTATTAAAGTAATCATTTTCTCCTTCAACCTTTTTGTTACTTCCTTTACAGGGTAGTGTTCATGGTATCCTCTTATATTATTCCTGAGGCCCAATTTCTGTTGTTTTATTCCCATTTTGTCTATACAATTTAGCCTCTGCTTTTGTTTAAATAGTTAAATCTTGAGCAATTTGCTGTCCAGTTCAATTTCTGATCATTACTTCTCAGTTGTTAAATTATCCCATTTACTCCTATTTCTTCATGTTAACTATACTAGTAGTGGTGGTTTTAGCTGCAGAAGTGGAGTTAGAATTAGCCAAACCTTCCCTGCACAATCGCATGGGAAGTAGTGGTCACATATAGTCTGGTAAAATGACACTGTTGCCCTTAAAAGACTGGGAGCTACTCATCTGCACAGTTAGTAGTAGATTATGATTAAGAATTGGGTCCAGACTCTGATCTAAGACAAGAATTGACTCTTTTACATTTTTTTTTTCCACTCTAGGTATGTAGTGACTATTATCTGGTTAGAAACCAGCTTTAAAAGAAAACCAAGTGGATAAAAATTTTTGGAATTATATATTCATTTTTTGAGGTTTCATGGCCATAAAGACAGACGGGATTTGTGGGATTAGAACAGGAGGAGGGTTAAAGAGTGGGTTTCAATTGTAAACCTAACCTACTTTGACACAGTTAATATACATCAGCATTGGGGGGGGGGGGGAGAGGGGGGTGTCAGTCCATGCCCTCTGCTGTGTGTACAGCTATGTAATTGAAAGGAGATATATTTTTTATGTATTGCAGCTGGAATATAGAGTTGTCTCTGTGCCCACAGTGGAGGAACAGTTGTGAGGCTTATACCATGTTGTGTTTCAGTTCAGATGCAGAGTATTATAGAGTAATTGAATGTATTCTCACTGTTGCAGAGTATATATTTGTTCTATGAAATAAGAGCTTGTTGACTGAAAAATATGGCTTGCAGTTTGAGAGCTGTAAATTGATACACAAGATCAACACAATGAGGTAAATCTCAGTTTAGCTCCTTATGGAAGGGTTCACACCAGTTGGAGGTTACATGTGTGAACTGACTTAATCTGCTTGATTAGGCCTGGCTTGATGAAATCCTGGCTGGGATGATTTAGTTGAGGTGGGTCCTGCTTTGAGCAGGTGGTTGGACTAGATGACCTCCTCATGTCCCTTCCCAACCCTAGCATTCTACAATTCTATGATTGAGTGAATTTCAAGGGTAAATGTAATAATCCAAGAAGTCAACATTTGGACCTTAATTTCACATGGATGTGTTTTTCAATGACTGATTTACCGACAACACCATGGCAATGAGTCTTAGAATTCACGTCAACTGACTCTGGCAGTGTAGATGTTTGGTCTCGGGCTGGAAACTAGGCTTTGAGAATCTTCCCACTCACCAGGCTTCTAAGCCTGGGCTCCAGCCTGAGCCCAAAGGTTGACACTGCTACTTTTAGCCCTACAGCATGAATCTCGCATGCCCGTCATTTGATCTGGACTCTGTAGATGTTGGCTTAGCTTAGTCTCTGAAAAATAGGGATTTACACTGGAAATGCCCAGTGTGTCCTCCCTGCAACAACAGCTAAAAATGTTAACCCACTTCAGGAAGAGATTTTCAAATGCACAAAGGGGAGCGCGGTTCCTGACTCTCTTTTGTGACTTTGAAAATCTCTCCCTTGGTGAATAATATTCTGAAGCATGTCGCTTACTAGCTCTCACATCAATCATAAAACTGAAATATGTTCACCATAAGTACTGCATACGCATGCAGGTTTTTTCAGATAAGAAGCTCTTGAAAAACAAGGCTAAACTACACCTATCTCAGTTCAATTTGTTAAAGGTTTCAAGGCCTAATCCTTCAATCCTTTCACTGGCAAAAGAAGTCCCACTGCTTTTTAAATGGAGGTGTAGAATGGGGAGGGTTGTCAGATCGGGCACGAAAGGCCTGATTTTCATATGCAGACTTCAATTTTGCAGGTGTAAGTTTGTAAGAACAATGAATTATTGATTGTTGTGTATTTTGTGTCTTGCCTTATTGCCTTTGTTGCCATAGCAATAAAATTAGACTACTAGGGGATAGCTCAGGGCTGGTTTTAATATAGTTCAATAAAGACTTTTCATGGGTTTGCATCTCTCTGTGTTCCATTCTGATTTCTCTCTGAATACAAGTACTTTCCAAGGATTTAACATAACACTGGTGAAAATTATAAAGTTGACATATCTAATTGCCCTGCGACCAGGAAGCTAGCTGAGTGGCCTACAATTAACTGTGAGCCATATAAAACTGGAAGACATATTCATTTCCTATGGATCTGATCAGGTGAAGCACTTAAACACAATTAAATTGACACCTGTTTAACTCCCATGAGACTTAAGCACATGCTCAAATGCTTTGTTGGATCAAGACCTTAAAAATTACACAACAAGGGCCAGATTACCCCACTCTTGCTCATACCGAATAAGTGTGGGATTCACAAAGAGACTTAAGCATTCAAGTGCCAGGGTGTCTAGAAAATTACAACAGCCCTGTGATCCACAAAAATGAGTTAGATGCCTACGCCCCTATAAAACAAATAGAAGAGAAGAAATAGGTGCCTTAGAATGCAATCCATGCAGCTACCGTTCTAGGCAAGGAGCCACCTAAGGTAGCTGGTAGAAGATGCTGAAGAGAGGGGTGTGTCTTAAGCTTCACCCCTCTCAAGGAGATAAGTGCCTAAGTTTGGAACTGTAGGGAAGCGTCTATCCCAGCTTAGCGATCCATGAACAGGAACCAGCCACCTGGAGTCGGGTGACTTAGGTGCCTAATGCATTCCTTGTGGGAACAAGCCAGGCCCCTGCCTTGCTCCACACAAAACAGCTGGAGGAGGAGAGTGCTGCTGCTGCTTGCCCACCTTATAACTTCTAAGTCAGTGGTTAGAGCACTCCCATGAATTATGGGAGACCCAAGCTCAATTTCCTCATCTCTGCCAGAAGCAGAAAAAGGCTTTGAGCAGGGGTCTCCCATGTCTGAGAAGAGTGCTCTAACTACCGAGAGATGTGGTTTGGGGCTCCCTCACTGTCTTCTGTTGAAACTGTTCCTCTTTGGCTAAATTATGAAAATGATTGGAGCAGGGGGACTAGACCCTGGGTCTCCCAGCTAAGTGCCTGTAAGGCAGTGGGCCGTCCCTCCCTGTCTGTCTAAAAGGCAGGCCACGCCCCGCTCACACCGGTGCTCCTGTTCAGCCAGAAACTGGTGGTGGGAATTAGCAGTTGGGGCAGAGTCCTGGCCCCATATGCCACTCACTGGCACTGAAATGATTCCTAGCCCGGGCTCGGCAGGGAAGGAAGTCTCTAGTCCTATGCCGGGCGAGTCAGCAGTCTATGGCCATGGCCATGGCCATGGGCAGGGCAGGCAACCAGTCTATTGCCCTGGGCAGGGTAACAAAACAGTCTATGGCCCTGGGCAGGGCAGGCAAATAGTCTATGGCCTCCAAGGCTTGACAGGCTGTGATGAGGCAACCACCCCAGAGGTGGTGTGGAAGGGGGGCGAGGGGGACGTAGGCCCTCCCAACTCCACTGTGTCCCATCCCAAGTCCCAATCAGTGGCAGAGGCCATTGGGTCAGTGGGGCTCCAGCCGCAACTCACTGACCCAGCTGCAGGCCACAACACAACCAGACTGTCGTCTGGCTTCCCTGAGCTCCTTCCTTCCCCCCTTCCCTGAAGAACCTGGTTCTTGGGGTCACCTCCATTCTCTTTGGGGTACTCAGCTAGGGGCAGGTTGCACGGTTCCTTGACGTCGTCGACAAGTGGCAACACCAGCAGCTCCTCGAGATTGCAAGAGGCTGGTGGCTCCAACAGCTCTGTGGGGTTGTAGGTGGCTGGTAGCTCCAACAGCCCCTCTGGGGTCCAGTCCAGGCCTTAGGCAGCCCTGCAGTGGCACTGCAGTCAGGCTGGGGTCTCAGAGCAGGTAGAGAGACATCCTTCCTCTCCAGCAGCCTGTCTCTGACTGAGTGAGAGAGGCCTCTCCCTTTACACTTCATGCTCTCCCCCCTTGCTTCCGGTAGGGTGGACAGGGTTGTTCTGGCCCTGCCCCATCCCTCCGTCAGTCTCCGAGGGAGGCCACATCTCCTCGCTACAGTGCCCTAACCACTGAACTATGGAGTCAGTCACATGTTGTCTTTCCCCCTGTTCCCAAAATGACTGTTTCACTGTGGATAAATACTTAAATAGTCATTGGGCCAGAGACAGTTTAGTCTCCTGCATGGTTCAACAGGAGGTTTGTGGAGCCAAAAGTGGGACTTAGGCATCTAAAGCCCAGAGTTAGGCACCCAGACCTAAGCATCTTACTGTGAGACAAGCTCCATTGAAATACAGGGGACTAACAAAAGAGCATGGTACTTCTTTGGTCCTAGATGTCTAAAGAACCCACCACTTAATCCATTACATTTTTAAGTGTTATAAGCTAATAAATTTATGTGAGACAACAGACAGGAAGTAACAAAATGAGCTTTTTTTCTGATTTTAACACTTTCATTAGCAAGACTATATAGTAGATATGTCAAAGTATTCTGTTCCTTTTTCCTTGTAAACCAACCGGGTTTAAAAACAGGCATAATATTATTTAAAACATCCTTGGGGAAAAAGAGACTCCTTGTGTGAAATCTCACTGCTGAATTTAAAAAGTTATTCATCTTTAATAAAATGACTACAAATTATTTTTGCACAACAGGACTGTTTTTTCCTTTTCCCACAAAAATATACAAAATCAGGTGACAAAACTTCCTGAGAAAATTCATTTTAAATGTTTACTTGTTTTCAGCAGCAGTTAAATGGTCTTAAAAAAACCCAACACTTTACATTGATGAAGGTTGCTGCAGTACTTTCTGCTTTTAAATTTAGGATTTTCTTGCACATTTAATTATTCATTTTTCTTTACTCAGCAGTTTTCAAATTGCACAGGATGGCATAAAATTCAAAGAAATGTTTTATTTTATTTCTATATGAGGCAAGTAGAGTCTTTTCAGGATGGAAACAAATCCTCCAATTCAAATATTAGTGGAGAAATACAGCGTAGTGTAAAATTTCTCAAGACGTTTCTTAGGTAGTTCCTGATAACAAGGAATGTCTAAATATATCATGCATGTTTGTGTGTGACAATTTAATTTTCTAATAATTTAAAAATAAGTGCAACATAACAAGGGACCTCAGTGGAAGCCATACAAGAATGCTGGCCAGACATTTTCAAACAACTTAAAATACGTTTTAAAAGAATGTTTTAGAAAAATTTTGTTTTAAGGCTCCAGATTGTTGAATCTGGATTAGCAAAAAGGATGGTTTGGCTAATCAAACAATAAAAGCTTTTGTCCGATAAAAACTTGGATGTATCCATACTCCTAAATGATATCACAATTTGACAGAGAGGCCTTCTTTCTGTGAAGTTCACAAATTAGATTTAGTTAGTGGTTATGCTGCCATTTTTGGCAAGCTTCAGTTCAGTGAGGTTTCTGGCTGAGCCTCCATTTTAAAGCTCACATAGTTTTGTCCCCACATTTTACATTGTTGTATATGACAGTGCAACACCACGAAATACAACAGAGTGGAATCTCCCTTAAATGACTCTTAAATCTTACTAGTGCTGTTAAGCTTTACAATTTAGGATCAAATCCTGGAGTTTAGCCAGGGCTGGATAATTTAAAATGCTGAGCATCTCCTGCAAGTCAGCTCCTATTGACTTTTAGATGAAATTAGAAGGCATTTAACACTTTGTCTGTTAGGGTCTTCCCTCCTTATTCTGTCAAATTTCCAATTGAACTGCCAGGATTACACAATTTTGCTCTACATTTGAATCTCAGCAATATTTAAACTCTTGCATAGTTCAATTCTTACCTCTGACTTACATCCTTAAATGCATGCATTATATTGCTCAACATGAGAGCACAGCAATAGCTAATGTCATTTGAGCAGAGGGACTGAAGAGAATTAGTACGTACAGTATAGCAGTATACAGTATTCTTAATCTTTTATAGAGGCCCATTTACAGTAGCAGGTTCAAAATATCATTTCAGTACTACATTAGTTCATTCACTAGATTGTCTTAATGTTGATGTTCCATGCTTCACTACTGTCAAGGGATATTTTCCCCCCAGCCCTATTGCTGTGGTAAATTATTTAGTAGTATAGAGTTTTATTAGTCTTTTTTCTCCACTGTTTAGAAACAAAAGATCTAATCTGAAAATTCTGACAACAGTTTTTATAACCAAACAAGGGCTATATAATTATCTACATCTTTCTCTATATAGAAAGATGTAGATATCGAGAGAGAGAGAGGTGTTTGTTAATTTCTTCTTTTGTTTGTAAGATGCCATCAGTGCAGAGTGCATTTCTGTTTCACAGAATTTGAAAGAGTGTAGTGTAGCTCATGCTCAAAACTGTAATTGAAATGTTTAGTGTTTATTGCAGTCCCATATGTTTGTAATCGAGGTACAACTCTAGTGGATGAGAAGCAAAAAGCTATAATTTGCTGCTTAGCATCATAGCTTTGCACATTGATTTAAATAGCTTTATTTATCTTCATCCCTATAAAGAACCTCCATATTGTACATTTATTGAATGGTTAATGGCCTAAAAGGATGGGGTTCATTACAGAATGAAGTATTTATTGCAGTGTTAATTAAATAAAAGCATTGTAATCTTTCCAAATTGAACAATTATGCTCATTTGAACATTTTAAAACAGAAAATCTTTTATATACTAATTGAGTTGCATAATGAAAAGCACGTGTAATGGAAATTTTAATCAAAACAAATACTGAAATAATTTGAACTTTTTTTACAATATAAAATGTCTACCTCAGTTTTTATTAGAGATACTATAACAGCCAGATTAGTTTCAGAACTCATGACCTTTGAGTGTGGTATATTACTTCTGAGCTGATAGGCCACCCTCACATACCAGTTGGCTAACCCTGTAAACATCAAAGTTACTGCTTGGCTACCAGCCTCAGACCATGACAGACTGGCTGTAAGCCCAAAACTTGACAACCCAGCTAGGCCTACAGTCCTAGCTGACAGGCTTTTCTGCAAGGGTCTGATGAATGGTTTCTGGCAACTTGTACTGCATTCTGACTGACTATAAGAATAGTATTCAATCAGAAAAATGTGGACAAAACCTCTGTGGGTCTTTAATGCATGGCACCAGGCCTAATGCCCAAATCAACCGAATGTTCACACCCACGTTTTCTTTTATTTTTTTACATTTCACAAAGCAGCTCTAGAATATTTATAATTGCTTATGACCGGAATTATATCTTTAAAAACTTTATGTACCTTGTACTTTAGTTATAGTACTTCGTCTACAGATCTCAAATCTTTTTTGTAAGTACCCTATTTTGAGCTCGTGTAGGTACATTTATCCCCCTTTAAGCAAACCTGTTCAGTTGTGAATCTGAATAATATATTTATAAAAAGAAATTGCAAGGCAAAATATTTTAGTTGAATTTAGCCTTTTCCCATCTTTGGAGAAAGGCATGTAACCCAAACTGTCTTATTGTTTTTGCAGAACTTCATATCTTAAATTCTATTCCCACTTTTAAGATTTTGGATTATTATACAGAAAAAAGGATTTGCATAATTTAGGTAGTTTCCTTGACAGGTGTATATAATTGTATGGTAAAGGGAGTGCTCAACTTTTTGACAGCAAAATTTTGCTGGGATTATCAAGAGATTTAATGATAAATCTGTAGAAGAAAGCTTTATGTAATTAAAAGTGATCAACAGTAAGTTGTCAGTACACTGATGAATATGCTTTGGAAGCAAATTCCTGCTTGCTTTATCCTTAAAATGAACAATTATTTAGAGGAATATCTAATAGTAATCCCCCACAATGACTAAACATATAAGGCTCTATTAATAAAATAGGCTTAAGTGAGTACAAGTGAAAAATGTAATGTCATTAGGTAGAGTAAGCAGACGTGTTACTTTTGAGCTGCAATGAAAACTTGGCTCACAAATCAGATGTATAGAGAGGTATTTGAATGCATCTAAGAGGATTGCGGGGGGGCACAAGAATACCTAGAGTATAAAAGAATGGGGACACAAAAGAGGTTCAGGCATATTTTTAAAGCACACATGATGATGTTATAACATAGTGTATGTACAAGTTATGTGGTAAAGGATATTATTCCTTTACTAACATAATTGTAACACGAAAATCTAAAAGCATTAGCATTTTTTTCCATTGCACACTGTTCATTTTCAGCCATTTGAGTCACAGGTTGTATGTTAACATGAATAGACACTCATATGGTACTAGTAAAGTTAAATGTATTGCCAACACATTTTGACACTAATATGACTAGATAACTGTTAATATCATATGACATACCCCTGAGAAGAATCAGCTATAACATCCTTATATATTTCAAAAGCCAGTTTTATCCCTGCTCACAGAAAGTCTGAAGGAATTAGGAAAGGAACCTTTCACATTGAAAACTTGTTCTGATATTAGCGAGGAGTAAACATCCCACTGTTAAGAGCAGAAAGCCAGTGGAAGTGGGAAAGAACACAGTTTTAGACTCTCTGAACTCATTCTGAACTTTCATCATTGTGATCTAAATGCCAAAGGCTGTGACAGTGGTCAAACGTTTCCAAAAAAACATTAATATATAAGATTAACAGAGAGTGTGGATGTTTTTATGTGCAAAGAAGATGCCCTCAAAAAGCAGGGATGTCAATGATCATCACTTGAACATCAATTCTTAGACACAGGTTGTAATAAAATGCAGTTTTAATGCCAAAGACACTCAGGAAAAGATCTATATTTTAATCTAATTATGGTTGGAAAAAGAACATTTTCAGACCTGAAAGATTTGTTTCCCTCAAGAACCTCTTGAGACAGACTATGAAGACTTGATTGAAGTGCTCAGCACTATGTTCCCCACAAAAACTTCCTACCTAAGAGATATAAGTTTCACTTAAGAAACAAAAGAGCTGGATATTTCCCAGCCACAAAACATCTGTGAAAAGCCCTCAGGCATCACTTTGTGTTTGTAGTCAGAAATCCAGTTATTAAGAGATGTGGTTAGCGATATTCACAGAAAGAACCCAACCTGGAAAGAGCGGTGAATATAGCATTGATGTTTGTATCTAACAACAGGAACTTGTCCAGCCACACTGGAAAAAAAGACAGCAGATGTGGTTTAATTAGGCCACAACTTTAGTAACCTAAAATATCTGGAGGTCCTCAGCAATCAATTGTACAGTGCAGTCATCACCATTTCCACATAATCCCCAACCATCCCACTGCTGGGACCCTACCCCCCGTTCTTGTGACAGGTGAAAGGGGGCTATAAAAGGAGGGGGATCAGCTCCCCACTATACTTAATGTAGAAACCCTGAACCCCCCTTCCTCAGCTCCCTTAAGAGGGGAAAAAGGTCAGCTCCCCACTGTATGAGACACAGGAATCCCCATTCCTGTTCCTCCTCTCCCTTAAGAAATGATTTCCTTTAAATCCTTTTCCAATCTATTTTATCCATACTGATTACCTGCCCTGGACATCTGCCACAAGATTTACTCACTAAATTTTGACATTTTAACCTAATCCCCCTATATGACCCCACTGGGCCCCTAGACCTGCAGTGGGGAAGGCAAAAAAAATCCCACACCACCTCAGCCAATCTGGCAGTAAGGGAAAAAACTTCCTCGCAGCCCCCAAAGAAAAGGGTGACTAGCATAATGCCCACAGTGAGTCATGGAGAAACCTGGTCCTTTTGGAGGGTGGGTGGGTGCTGCCAGCCCAATCCAGACAAAAAAGGGCTTTTCTGGAACTGCACAGCCTATAAATACCCCAACACACACTGTTCTGGTCAGCTGGAAGAGCAGTGCCTTCCCCCTGATGTGTTCAAGCTACTTTCTGCTTGTATTGTTTTCCCTGCTCCATCCCTGTAAACTTCCGTCACTCCTCCTCAACTACCTGTTGTAAGGAGGGGAGGGTTCCCTTTTAGTGGCTGAGAACCCCTTTTCCTCCAGCAAATCAGACAAGGACTCACCACATGGATGCTGCAGTGAGCATAGCCTGACAGTTCAATAAGATTACCTCTGCCTACATGGTATGTAAAGGAAGGGAACCACTAGTGCAGTTATCTTCTTGCCTGAGGAGTTACTCCACCTAGGAAGTCATCAGGAAGCTGGAAGAAATTGTGTCTCTCTTACTTGGTGACATCACATCACTCAGAGCAATGTTCTGTCAATAAGCTGAATGCAAGACCTGTTCTTATGCACCATAGCAAAGATAGAAATTTAATGAAAGGAAGTAATTTTCACCTATGAGTATGAAAATACTTAACAGCTATATGAATATGGAGCAACTGTCACAAAAACTTACCTGCCCATAACTAGATGACTTGTGATTCATATTCAGATGTTTTTGGCACACAACTAAAGGGACTCAAATGTTCCTTATTAGGCCAATGTAAGTGATGTAAATATGAGGATGGAAATTGATACAGTGAGCTAGGTCCTTAGCTAGTATAAAGTGGCAATATCTACCTACAGTAGCTGAGGATCCAGTCCAGCATCTGTAACTTGGAAAGTAAAATACAAACAAATTTGCTAATGTTAAATTCAGAGGAATTGAAGCATATTTTATCTGTAAAAAAACGGATGTAAAATATAGTCGAATGGAAATATGGTCACTAGGCTGTTCTGAGTCAATATAAAGTACTAATATACTCATTTACAGCTTAATTATTTGTTGGTGAAGGAAAGGTTTTTTCACTAATCAGTAGAAACTGTGTTAAAATGATGAAGCTGGAGTGGTGTACTTTATATCACATGAAAGATCCAATGATGAAATGGAAAATATGAATCAGCTTTGATTCCTACATAGGTTTAGTACAAGCATACAAGAAAAATTATACATGATTAAAAATACTAAAGCAAAATTATGTAAGGTTTATCATGTGCCTCAAACTTTGCAAGAACCCATAAAAAGACAAATCAGAAACTACAGAAGCAAGAAATAACTTCTCCTATTGAGTTAGTGAATGGGTTACACTGATTGTGTGTGTTGTTCCCAAATCTGATGCTAGAATGAGGATTTGTGGGGACTGTAGAGTCACCACAAACCTCTGGATGGAAGTGGATCAATATCCAGTTCCACAACCACAAGGTTTAGTTGTTAAACTGGTAAGAAGAATGAAGTTTACAAGATCTGACTCAAGCAGTTCAACAAGTAGCATAAGAAGTCAGATTCCAATTTCTTACAGTGAAGACTCACATAAAGAGTTCATTTTAAGTATAGAAGGCTAACATATTGTGCAACCTATGCCCCAGCCATATTCTCAGGTTTAAAATCTGCTCTCTAGATCAATATTAATAACTGATATAAATAAAGCAGAGTACTAGAGAAACCTTGAAGAGCTTCTTTAAAAAGTGCTTAATTAGGGTGTAGCATAGATGCAGAAGCAATATACCCTTAAAAAGAAAGGATAAAGGGTGGGGTTTTCAAAACCACTTGGGGATTTGGACATGGAAATTTGGTATCCAAATCCCATCCAAAATCAATTAAGAATGTGGCTGTTCCCAAAAATGTTCCAAAGCTTGAGGTAACTGTAACTATGTTAAACGACTATGGAAGACTTATTCTCAATGTGTCTATAACAAGTCCAATTTTTGTTATTTATTTGTATTGTAATGGTGCCCAGAGGCCACAATCAGGATTGCGACCCTATCGTGCTAGCTTAGTTAGTAAGAGTCACACCGTGTCCCAAGCAGATTAGGATCTATTAGAAGATCAGACATAAGAAGTGCATGTAACGAAGGACTGGAAAGAATGCAGGATGAAGGTAACTGCAGGAGGGGCTAGCTGAGTATCTACCCATCTCAGGCCCTAGGCATGTATTTGAGGCAGCTAGCCCGTCCCACTACACACAGGGCTACACTCTAGTTTTAGCGTGCTAGCTTGGCGAGAGCTAGTGCGAGTATGTCTCAGGTGCTCAAATACTATGGTGATGAGGATCACATAAGTACCTATGTTAAATGGACTGGCTTGACTTCCTGGTGCTAGATGTTAACCACTAGCGTGTTCAAAATGGGCCAAATCCTCCAGTCTTTACACAGACAAAATCCCTGTTGAAACTAATGTGAGGTTTGCCAGGGTAAGGATTTGGACTTATACTGCATGATTTTTCAGTCTTTTATCACTTGTCAAACCAGCAAGCTATACTCAGCACACCATGTGCACACAGAATATAATTCAGACCACCTTCAAAATAGCTTGTCTGATTCCTAACTGAATGCCATTAAAACTATAATGTAAATATGGTTCTTTGAGCCCATTGTGCCATCGATCTGTAATAAAATTCTGTTTAAAAATCAATAGCATGACATACCCAATTAGATTTAAAAATCACCTATCTTCACGAGAGTCTGTAGTTAAAAAGACCCTGAACTTGCAACTCCTCACTCATGCAAAATTGCCATTAAGTTCCATGAGTAAGGAGTGAAGAGTAAAGCCCAAAGTCCACTTAGGCAAAATAGTTTAGGTGGGATGATAAATTTACAGAGATGATTTCTCTCATTTATGTTGTTATGAGTCTAGAGTACTTTCACTGATTTAAAATAATAAGAAGGAGAGTAGAATTTGGCCCACATCTTGTTATTTATTTTAATTTCTGTTACAGTAGGTCCTAGAGACCCCAATTGTGATCCGGGGCCCACTGTGTTAGGCACTGAACAGATATACTAAGAGAAGAGATAGTCCCAGCCCCTAAGAGCTTGAAAGACTTCAAAACCGAAGAAGGGCAGGAAACAAAGGCAACTTGCCTGTAAGGTTACAGAGCAGTAGCACAGAACTGAGGTGTCCTGAACCCCAGTCTAATACCCTAGCCACTACACCCCATTATCACAATTGCCTCAGCTGTTTTCTTCCTTGACTTGATATTGTATTGAGCAATCAAGAGTCACAGGACTCTTGGTCATTCTAAGTACTCCAGAGTCACAGCCATTTATAGCATATGGAATCTCAGTGGTGTTTATATCTCCATGTGAAAACCATTGATATGACGACTTTGTTATTTATGAAATGTTAAGGGATAGATGAAGATGGGGATCCTGGCCTCCTTCCATCCTAAAACATGTCCTATGTTTGTAATGTTACATTATGTTTGCCAGGATATATTTCTGCTGCATTGATGAATTTGTGATTAATGAGGTTTTATCATAAAATTCTGTACACAACTATAAATCACATGCAATTATGTGTGCAGAAACAAAGTAAAAAATATTTGGATTGGAGTTTGCAACTTTGATTTGGCCAAATTTGCTGGTTACACACAACTGAATCTGGTAGTTTGTGTTACAAAAACAAAGTAATGAAATAATAGTAGTGATACTTTTGCATGTAGACTGAGTGACAATGCGGCTTATTTAAGGAGACCAACAAAATGCAGTAGGGTTAGATTCATTCCTAGCGTAACTCTATTGTTAAATCAATGAAGTTGTGTAAGTGATTAATTTGATCTTTAATTAGAACAACAATATGTGTAGTGTTCTCATGTATGAGAAGAAATTAAAAAGAGAACTAAGTTCAAATTTTGCCTGCCTTTCCCATTGATTTCAATGGAATTGTGCAGATGCAAATAGAAGGCAAAACTTGATGTCAATGTGTAAACAGATATAGAATATATTATCCTGCTTAGGAGGAGGAATACTTTGAATCTACCTAGTTTTCAAGCCCTTTACAAACAACGCATCTCTAACATGTTAGTCTAACTTAATTAAAACTTTTCCAGAGGTTGTATTCAACTGGTGACCCCTAGACAAGAAATTTATTGTATAATTTGTAGGATAATCAAGTCCTACAGGCATCAATAGAACCTGACTGGGCAAAATGAACAGAAATAGTTTAAAAAAATAATTCTCCCTTAATGTCTTCCAAAAATCTCAGAAAAAAAATTAGGCCAAAACTTTATGTTGTTGAGTAGTACCTTGCTCCTCATTGAAGTCTATAGTACTATTCGTAGACTAAAATACTATTCAGCATAACCAAAGGTGGAAGAATGAAGTCTCATATATGAAATAACTGAAATAATGGGAAACATATTTCTTTGGACTATCAAATTGACCTTGGCAACTGTCTGATCCATTCAGCTAAATACTGTTTAAGTTGCATAGAGCAACAATTCAAAGGGATATTGCTAAGGCTAGTAAATGCTAAATTTCAATCTGCTTCTCCTTGATCCCAGTTGTTTGCAAAAGGTATATTAGTGTTTGTATTTAGAGTCTGATTCTGCAGTGATTTGGGACTGGTAACTCTCATTTAATTCAATGCTGGTAAAAAAAAATTTATTCCAGCAGCTCCAAATTCATGACAATGTCCTACATTAATAAACCTATATGCATGTGCAATGCTTGCAAAATAAATTCAGGGAGGAAACAGATTTCAGCTTCAAACTTCCAAGGAGTTATTTACAAACAATGAGTTAAAAAAAATTCAAATTATGAAACATACTTTGGCACTTTCCTTTTAACCATTTTAAAATAAATGTAAGTATAGAGATTAATATAGCACAATAATACAGAGCTGTCCTGAAGTCTAGAAAATGAAATACAATAATATACCAATGTTATATTAGGATATAATACTCCTTAGATTAATCTATGTGCAGAATAACATGCTTTTCTTTGGTGGAAGAATTTTGTATCACTTCTTAATCATGTTAAAATTTCTTCTGGTATCTGACCTTTGGAAGCAAATATTTATCTAATCAAACCATTAACACCTTACAAACCCAATTTAAATGTTTTTTTTTCTCTAGTCATTCTACTAAATAAATGTACACAAAGTGTTTGGGAATTATAGAGTACTTTCTCTGTAGAGTTCCTTTAGCTCTTATTACCATTCCCAGCTGCGTAGTTATTCCATTTAGCAGTCATTTTTCCATAACAGTACACTTCTCTGGAACACTAGCATGCTTAAAACTACAGTAATTTCCTACAGAGGAAAAGAAACAGAAGTTGTCAATATGCTTCAGATTTCATTTGTGTTGGAGGAATCATCTGAAGTGATTTAAAAGCTGGGTATATTTTAATGTTATTTGTACCACCGTTTTAAAGGAATAATAGTACACAGTAAACCTTTGGTGCATAGATTTGAACAACGTGAACTTTAATTTTAATCTAAAAGGAATTTAGTAGCCAGCTTGATTTACAAAGTATCTTAACTGCAGAGGCCAATGGTGGATTTGGTAGTGTTTTACAGAGTAATAATACAGCTGACCTGGCTGACGACTGAGTTATATTAGAGTTTTCTTCAGCATGAAATTCAGTTTGAGTGTTTCTTTTAGGAAAATGCACATACTAGTATTTTAATGCAAAATCCACACCACCTCCACTTAATTCATATATAGATAGGCAAATATCCACAGACCACAACACTTGCTCTTATCAGGCCATAAGGTAGCAGCCCATCAAGTGATGAAATATTTTAGATTGATTAGGTATCAAAAAGGTGTTTGAAATAGGAGTCAAATTAAAAAACGAGTAGTTACATATGTATAATTGACCCCATAAAAAAAGTAAATTCATTGGGCCTGATTCTCCCCTCTCATTAGATGAAAATCAGGAACTAAAGCAGTAATTTAAGATCATATGTTCATGGGCTATAACATCTCCCCTTGTGGCAAGCTCCACAAAAGGAAGTCTCTGCAAGGAACTCTAATTTTGGAGCGGAGGAAAGGTAGTGGTAGGCTGTGACACCTCCTTCCTGCTTGCAAGGGAGTCATAGGAAGCTAGGCCATCCAGCTCTGGCTCCCACTACTCTCCCTAGAGAAGTCATGGCTGTGGCTCCTTCCAAGACTCTTGTGCCCTACATGTACCCAAAAATAAATAAATAAAAGTACAGCCCAGACTGTACTACCTTTCCAGTAAGCTGTGTGCCCCAAAGCCCTGCCCACAACCCCAGTGTGGATCCCAGACCCATGGAGTGGGTGAGAGAGTGGCACTGAAGGGGCAGTGGGCCCCCTCTCTCATCCCACAGAAGTGGAGACTAGGGAAATGTATGGGAGTAGTTTTCTCTATATGCCGATCAGTGTGTGGGTGGAGAGACATTATTTACTTACTAGGGACTAAGCCAAACTGGAGTACTTCTCTGTTGGTATTATAACCACTGAGATTCGATACATCACAGTCCACTCTTCTTTAAACCATCTGTTCAGATGTGCCACAAGACATGCAAGTTGCATTTAGCATTGTGGTTGAATGCAATATAGATTGTGTTTTCAATTCCAGAATGCCTCTATTTTTGTTTTAAAGGAAACATTGTCTTCTAGATAATTATTTGACTGTTGTAGTATTGTTTTTCAAGGATGGTACACCTTCCTTTTTACAAGGTCTGTCCGTTTTATCTAAACCAGTAGTAATCATCATCATAACTAACCTTTTTACGTATAAGTTTGCTATCATTCTTCCTCATGCTTGAGTGTTCTCCCACCTGTCTTCCATTTAATCCACAAATATAAGCACATAAATCTTCATGACATCTTGGCAGAAAGCACCTATTTTCAGATTACTCCTTTAGGAAACTCTGAATCCAGGTGTTTATGCAAAAAACAAACTGTTGCAACAGGAGAATTTCAACATGACCATTAAACAAACCAAAAAAGATGGTTAAATTTGAAATTGTGAAAAAGTGTGGACTAGTATGTGTACAAACTTAATATATCTTTTCCACACCTTGAGTTAGAGTCAGACAGCTAAGTTATAATTACAGCACCATCTGTAGGGGGAAAAGTACAGTAGTTTACTGCTACAAGACTTTGATTATGCACACTTGGTTATTTATAGCATACAAACATTGAATTTTTAAGTCCTCAATCACATTTGACAAAAAGGGATGAAAAAGGGATGTTGATTTCCAAACATATTTGGGGTGGGGGGAAGGGGAGGAGATGAAACAGTTGGCTATTTTTCTTCAGCCAGATGGTTTCCAAACAAAGATCAGAATCTATTTGAAAGTCAGCTCATATGGTCGTAAAAATATTTTTGGCATAATGGCTGTGTGGTTTAAAACTTGAAAAGTAAAAAAAGTCTTTCACCTCTAGATCACTTTACTTAAGAATACACAGCGAATAAAAACAGGGATGCTCACAGTTTGCCCTACAGCAACATGCCAGAGGCTTAGGATGAAGTGGAACAGACTGCAGCCACCTAAATCAGGCTCCTTTAAGGCATCTCAAACAGGCTTTCAAATGCTGAGGCCTTTAACTAGCCACTTCTGAAAATCTTGGCCTACCAGTCCCAGACATATAACATGATCTTCCACTAGATGGAATGCCAATTACTCCAGAATGCTGTAGCAGGTCTCCTCAGCAACATGGGCAACCACAACAGATTGCAGCTGTCCTCTGCTTCCTACACTGGCTCCCCATAGAATATCAAATCAAGTTCAAGGTCTCAGTCCTTATCATCATAACACTCAATGGGCTGGGCCCAGGCTATCTGAAAGATCCCCTAGAGCTCTGGGATGAAGACCATGGTCAAAAATGTCACTCTGCTGGCAAATGGAATTTTCTCCCACCAGGATAAAGCTCATCAGGGCAGAAGACAAAGCTTTCTCAGGGCCATCCCAAGACTATAAAGAACTTCCACAAGAATTAATCACTATTATAAGCCTCACTACCTTCTGCTCCAAGCCAGGCGCATTTATTTGACTGGGTCTTCTCTAATATAAGCCTGTAACTACATGCGCGCACATGCATACACAAACACACACCTCTGTCCGCCCTCCCCCCAACCAAACAAAACATTCTGGGGAAAGAATGAGAGAACAAACATGACAAATATTAGTCACATCACTTAACATGCTCTACCAGAATGCATTCAGATGCTACAATGAGGAGTATGGCATACTCTATATCGAACAGAACAGAGCAATGCATGTTGGGACCTGAAACTTCTATAGGCTGGAACTTTATAATGAAAATAAGAATGGCCTTGAGTTGCTCTTTGGCCATTTCTGTGCTAAATAATTAATCAGCATATTGGCAAAGAGGAGAAAATGGAATGACCTTCAAAAGTCAACATTTTTAAGTGTACTTCTTTGACAGCATGTACATTTAAAAAAAAAAAACAAAAAAAACCAATAAGACCTTACATCACACACACACACACACACACACACACACACACACACACCCCTTCCCTGTGTGAATATGATTGCAGCCTCAGCATGCTACCAGAAACTTAGGCTTCTGTGTCCCCTATGTGGAAGTTTTGACCAAGAGATTCACTTTTCACATACATTAGGCATATGATTAAAGCTCCTGGAGGCAGAACAGGAAAATGACAATGTGGAGGCCTGGGGGATGTTATCAGGGACCTTTGCTAAACTCTTTTTCAAGTTCTATCATCAGCACTGACCTCGAAGAACTAGCTGGTGTGAAGGAGTGAATTTGCATATGCGGGCCTAAACCCTAGTCCCACCCCACCAGATAAATCCACTTTGGAGTGCTGGGTACTTCCAGAAACACTTGAATCCTCCGAGAGCTCAGGGCAGCCTACATCACCCTTATGGCTGTTTTCTGCATGGGAGTGTTATGGGAAAGTGTAAATAGTTCCCTGTACTCTCCTCCCCCAGCATATCTTCACTGGGAGACACCACTGGGGTTTGGCTTTTGGATGTCCCATGGAAGCCGTGTTACTGTTGTGTTTCGGCATCATCAGCATAATCCCTTTAAAATCCCAACTTCCCATGAACTTGCCCATTCAGGTTTGAATTTCTGATGTCAGGGATTCCTGCTGATCGTCCTATTCTCCTGCCCGTATAAAAGATTCTTTTTATGCTTATGACACAAAAGACTTTATTGTGAGTTTTACAGAGAATACACAAATGAACCTCTTCTGTTTGCAAACAGGAGAGTTTTCTTAATTATTCAATTCATATTGGCTTGTTCCTTTTACACACTCAACCTACCCCAGGGTTGAGAGTGACTTTCTTGCCAAAAATTGAAGCTTACTCTCTTTTTGAAAAAAAGTAGCTTTGCTAATCAGAAATAGCACCTTTCTATTCACTAGAACTATCTGGAACAGTTCATATTATATAAAAAATAGAGAGAGGGGGGTGACATTCTACCCCACCATCAGTAAGGTTTGTCCTTGAACATAGGGCAGAACTTGTTTCATGAAAAATTGTATATCACGCTTCTTTGCGACTAAGTAAACTCATATCAGTTACAGTGGCCCTTCCCAGATGAAATGTGGCAGTCAGTAGCTGAGGTAATGATGAACCAAATCAAACCAAAATGAGTTCGACTTTTTAAAAAAAATAAAACGCCTTGCTACTATGAGGTGTTGTTCTAATGGAAGTTAAATATTTCTGATGCCCAAAGGGGACTGCTTCCCCTAAATGAGTGGATATTGTGTATCTCTCAATCTAGCCTGTCGCCATGGCACCTTGTGCTGTGATCCTGTCAGCTCTTTCTACATTGAAAATGGGGGTAGGGCGGGCTGGCTCAGTTCTTAGCTAGAAAGTCCAAAATGAACAGCTTAGTGCTGTTGCAGTGGGGTGCTATGGAAGAGCCACTTTGCATTCATCCCATCTATACAGGAGACAGCCGTAAGTTGGCTGCAAGGGTCAGAACAGAAAGGTTTAGCTAGCTCAGAGTAAGGTAAGAACACTTTGCTTCCCTTTTGATAACGGCATAGGTTTGTAGAAATTCTTTATATCCATGTCTATATGGATCAAATAATATTTCTGCCCCTTCTTCTGACTCCAATCATGTGAGAACAAAAGCAATCCATGGAGGTGGTGGTGAGAGCTTCAGTGTTTACCACAGAATCCAGGAGGGCTTGCAGTGGCTCTGTAATTCTGCTACTCCTTAGTTTCTTGGTTGAGTAGAGTTTTCAGTTAGTAAAGTTCAGGAATTTGGCATGGTGCAAGAGTTTTCAGGGATAGACCATTGTGACGGTTTCTTCTTACCTTTCAATAGGCAGTGTTCATATTATAGCTGGTTGGAAAAAAAAAAAATCAAAGTGCAAGAATTTTCGATAAAAAACAGGGATTATTTTGTGAAAAATTATCTCTTTTTTCAGATCAAGTGTAGAGCTACTCAAAAATTTTTGAATTTCAAAGTTTTTTAATTAAAGAAGGGCCATGTTTCTGCAAAAATATTCACTATCCTCGCCCACCTACTTGTCTAAATGGCTCTAGTCTTTATTTCCACATGATCAAAATGGAGATTAATTCCTGCATTTCTTATGTCCATTCTTGCGTGAGGATTCAGTCCAAGGCAATGTTTGTGGGTCTGGATATTATTTGTTCAGAATCACCAATCACTCACTTTTAATGACTTTGTTTCAAAATAATACTTAACATTTATAATGTACATTATTTGCCACGCCACCAGAAAATTAGCAAGGTAATCAAAATCATACCTTGCTTTCCATTGCGGTTGTAGAGCTATTAAAAATATATATTTTTAAAAAGGATGCAATAACTAGTTCTCCTCTAAATTGCATCTACTATATAGCATGCCAAAGAAAACACAATTATCATCTATTTTATAAGAATCACAGGGTCTATGTAGTCTTTGCACAGTAGGTAGAACTATCTCCATTGTAAGTAAGTGGAGAATTGTCATTTGGTAACATTTAACCACCATTGTGCAGTCACTATGGACAGGGGAATCGGCCTCCTCCAAAATTAGGGGAGGTAGGATGTTCTTGGTTAAAGGACTGCAGAAGGACTAATGAAATATAGGCTTAACTCCTGCCTCTGCCAGAGAGTTCATGTGAGACTCTGGGCAAGTCACTTAGGCCTGGAGCCAAAAAGGGAGTCAGTTGTAATTGCTGAGCATCTTGGCACCTAATTTTAGAAAAATCACAGGAAAAACATTGCGATCCACAAGACCTGAGTTAGATGCCTAAGCTCCCTATACAATGAATGGGGAGAGAAAGGTGCCTTAGAATGGGATCCACAAAAGGCAGCATATTAGATGCAAGGAGCCATCTAAGCTAGCCATTGGGAGAAGCCAACAATGGGGTGTGTGCTAAGACCTGCTCCTCCCACAGAGAAAGGCATTTAAATCTAGGTGCATTCCTGTAACCCATCTCTGTATCGCACTCCGGTTTCTTGCAGGACTGAGTTAGGTGCCTAGGTAGCTCTACACAAAATGGATGGAGACAGTGGAGCTGGTGCCCTCCTTATAATTTTTATCCAAGTGTTTAGAGCACTCAGCTGGGATGTGGTGTTGTACTAATTTAGATGGAATATATGGGCCCAAAGAGCCAAAGGTGTTAGGCCTCAGTTATTAGACCAGTAAGAGAACTAGGTTCCCTTCTGCTTGAGGGGGGAGAAAACATCTGAACACAGGTCTTCAACCTCTCAGAGGAGTGTCTTAACCACTCAGCTATGGCTTATTCTGTAGGGCTCCTTCAATCTCCTCTGCTGAAGTTGTTCCACTGTGGATAATTACTTAAAAATTCATTACATATGAGAGAGAGAGAGAGAGAGAGAGAGAGAGAGAGAGAGAGAGAGCGCGCGTGCGCGCGCACGCACAAGTATCAGGAATGACTCTGTAGCCTGATAGTCTGGGTGTCCACGTAGGAGATGGGAGACCTGGGGTCCAGTCCACTTACTCGTCACACCTATCTTCCCCCATTTTGAGAATCACACTGGTGCTTAGGAAGAAGATAGGCATCTGGACGCCTAGAATGAGGCAGTGCTGTGTATGCCCAGAGGCAGGAACATAGGTGCCTAGGGAACTTTTACTCTACAACATAGGTGCTGGGTGAGTTTAGGCACCTATAGAGTTCAGCAGAAGTTTTGTGGAGTGCAGTGGAGCCTAACATCTGGAGTTTAGGTGCCTAAGTACCTTTGTGGATCAGGCCTAAGGGCCCAGATCCTCAAAAGGAATTTAGGTGCCTATTGATTAAATATTTTTCAGGGTCTGAACCTTAAGGTATGAAATCTCCCTGTGTTTCTCCTTTTCCGTGTATTAAATAGGGATAATGAATTCTTATCTTATAGGAGTGTTGAGAGGCAAAATTCACTAGGTGTTTGAGGTGCTCCAATACAATGGTAATTTGGGCCATGTTAGTTGCTGTATAGAATCATACTGAGACTTCTCTCTCAGACACTTCAGTCTCATCTCCATTCAATGAACACTTACATGACAGAGGTAAAAGCTTTTAATGGATTTCCAAGGCCGTAGCTCACTGATGTAAGACTGTCTTTTAAGCTTAAAACCAGTGATCCTCTAAAGCAGTGGGACTATGATTCAACTCTTTCCTTGCTGTCTCAGTTAATGAGTACTACCCTAAGAACATAATTTGTTAACATGCCTTCAAGTAGAGGGAGGGATAATTCTTTTGAAACACCACAGTTAGAAAAAAAATTCCTGAAAGCTAAGACATTTTTAGTAATGCAGGTAGAAAACTTAGTCAGAGTTCAGGTAAAGAGATACTTATTAAAACTTACAAAACTTATTAAAACTTACAGTCCATTCTTACGTTCTCATCAGCACCTCTCTTTCTCTAGTGCATCTGGAAACTAGGCGAAAAAGAGGGAATAGCCTACATTATTTGACCTTTCTTCCTTTTTCTCTTTTTTATGGTGAAACAGACTTGACTGAATAGTCTATAGACACCACCAACTATAATTTCTCGATACATAGTGGTTTATATATACACCTCTGCCCTATGTTTTTCAGGTAATGTTACAACATCTTTTTAATAATACTCCATTACCCTGATGTTTTTACTAAACTTAATTTTTAAAACCTTAAGACATTTGAATTCCTCAGAAAGTTTTTCCTGTTCTTCATCACAGCCCTAACATACCCATAAAAGGCGATCAATTGTTGCTTCCATCTGACAGTGTGCACTTAGTCAATCTTTGTGCCTATTTATTCAAAAAAGATTTTTGTTTAAGCCAGAATGGCCAGTTAATACTCTAAACAAAAGCACATCGTTAGTTTTATCCAGACCCTGAAGTACATCATAATCCTTAACTATAGGGCACATTTTAAAAAAATAATCATCCTTCATTTCTGAATTTCTTTTTACTCAAGGGTATTGCTAGGTCAGTCTTTCCATTTCTTACAGTGTTTTTAGTGGCTTTGTCTGCCTTTTTGTTCCCTGTTGTCCTGATATGTACTGGGATCCAAGCAATGGTACATGTATCCCCATGTGTACTTACTCTTTTACTAGCAATAGAATGTCATTGAGTAAATCACTTCTACATACCTAGACACCCTTTTTATTACTATGAGGCCTGAGATTGAATCTGAAAAAATGGCTGCTGTTGATGAGCATACACCTCAGATCCAGTTGAATGTTAGCATTGTTACTAGTTCAGCTGTAATGACAGCTACATAGTAAGATATTCTTTTAGATGTACAACTATATTGTATATCATCCCTACTCTTACTTTTTTAGACACATCTGTATATACTGGACAAAACTGATTACTTTTCATCTACATACTGGCACACTTCATTTTAAATACCTGCGGTCTCTTTTTTACCTTTTTACCTTAAAATAAATCTAAATCTACATTTGGACATGTGACTTCCTGTTCATAACTAATTTTCTAATGACTGAAAGTTTTGACTTGGTTCAGCTTTTTCTTGTCTTTCAACTCCCACATTCACACTTCAACTACAACAGCATGGGGAGTTCTATCATCATGTTCTATAGATCACCTATCAAAGTTGCAACAATCGTCATAAATTTGTTTGGTACTTTCATCACTGCAGTTCCCATTAACTTGGGCCCAGAAAGTTAAGTCCTGTAGTTTCACTCATAGTGTAACCGGTATTTCACAAGGGCTTCTAATATTTTAAGTTCTTTTTTTGATACTCACCCAAAAGCTTGGTAGCCCTCCTCCTCTCTTTGGGAGATATTTCAGTTAATTGACCTTTGTGACAGCTCTTTTGATTGGTTAGTTTAAAATTACCTCACACTGGGAATCACCACTGGGTATTGACGGCAGTAAATTTGAATAATTTAATTTGGTTAAGGACATTTTTATTCCTGCTGGGAGTTACCGGTACTTTGATTGGGATCCTTCGTTTGCAGGCTGCTGACCTAATTGTTCTTCACTTGATTCAGGTCCTGAATTAAGACAAACTCTTATTAGCTCATTTCAATCTACATAACTCATAAGCATGATATTGGTGCAGAGCTTAAACCCTCCTCCTAGTTTCATAGGAGGCTTCCACTCTCATAACAAACAAATTAATGTTATAGCAAAAAAGAAAGTAACAAATCATGTTGCAGTTATATCTGTTATTGTAATTTTCTTTCCCTTGATAACCATTATTGAACCTTACCCTCTGATTGCACCACTGGCATGTGCTTTATGGATATTTCTATTATAACGACAAAAGTAAACTGTTTGAATGACTTTTGCTTTTGCATAGTGTATTACTGCATATAGCATTTCTTGTTCAAGATACTAATAGATTACCTGAAGGAGAAAATAATTCTGCATGCAGAAAGAGCTGTATGTGTAACTTCTCTATCTGATGGTGGTCCTTCCAGTGGAAGTTATTCTTTTTAACATGCTAATATGGTATGTTTACTTTATGCCGAAGATATTGTGCTCCAGTGAATAGGGCAGTGGACTGGTATTTGGGAGATCTGGGCTCCGTTTCTGTCTCTGCCATCGACCTGGGTAACCAAAAATCACTTCAGGCCAGGTATTTAGATGCTTAACTCCTAATGATTTTGATGGGAAATCAATGGGAGTTAGGGGAACTTAAATACCTTTAAAAAAATTCAGAGCTTCACCACTTAATGCTTCTGGTTTCCCTTTCTGCCTGTTTGCGATCTGTCAATCTTTGGGCCAGGAGTGTGTCTCTGTGTTTGTGCAGTTCCTAGCACAATGGGTCTCTGTGACTGGGAGCTGTAGGCACCACTGCAATACATAATCACAAACATATTTACTTACTACTACACGGTGCCTGTTTTTGTAAATTCTCATACTTTGCTTGGAAATTATGGACCAACTCTTAATTAAACTATGACAATCTACACTAGCCAAGGATCTAGTCCACTGTATTTTTTAAACCAGCACCCTGGGATATATCACATGGGTGTTCAACACTTATTCCTTTGTGAAATGTAACAAAGAATACTATAGTGGTGAGCACCTTAGACATGTAATAAAT
The DNA here is from genome assembly GCF_026122565.2 of Emydura macquarii macquarii. Taxonomy (NCBI): domain Eukaryota; kingdom Metazoa; phylum Chordata; order Testudines; family Chelidae; genus Emydura; species Emydura macquarii. Next base: position 10,487,810 of record NW_027131105.1, on the reverse strand, counting down.
AGCCAAATAAATCCCCATGTAATAAATAACCAAATAAACCCTCCAAGTCTTCTGTTTCCTAATCCAAATCTCTAAAAGAAATTTAAATTATAAAATTCATACCCAGACTTTTCCTGGTTTAATTGACACACATCATATAATTACTATTTATTTTTTCTTTTAAATTTGTCTATAGTTGATCTAAGCACTATATAAGGGACCCACGTGTTTTACAATTAAATACTGCAAATTAATGGCTACACTGGCAGACCCCACCCACTTCTGTGTGAATCATTTAAAAATCACAGTCCGGTTTAGGTCCTAATGGCCGTCCAGTTTTGTAGTTGCATAATTCCACACAGCCTCTCTTAATTGTGAATATCATGCAACTGCTTTGTGTTGTGGGATACAAATCATTCTTTTGATTTCAGGATTCTTTTTAGAATTTCTGAACTGTATATTTGATTATATTAGTATTTTAAAATGTAATTAATTGTAGTCTGTAGTTTGACTGTTTCAGTTGTACTGTGACTGAGTTGGAGACTCACTAGGAATCTATTGTGGTTTCTGTGTGAAGGGTGGTGGCCGTGACCATTGTTTTTCTTGAACTGGCAGAGAGAGAGAGAGACACCCACTACAGCTTTTCTATCTCCAGCTTCTATTGTGCAATATAAAGGTTAACTGTTCAAGTGCCTTTTAGGCAGTTGCTTCATTTTATGGAAAGATGAGAAAATTAAGGCCAGCAGTCTGATCCGGCAACCCTTACACACACAAGTAAGTCTTACTCAAGCAAATTATCTATTGAAGGATTACACACGAGCCTACCCCTGCTCCCATCTGAGTCAAGAGCAGAACTCCCATTGATCACATTTTGTGGTCTTAAACCAGGAATGTGCTGAGCACTCTGGCCCTGATCCAGGAAAGCACTTGGGGATGGGTTTAACTTTTGGCATCTGAGTAGGGCCCACTGAAGTAAAATGTCAGCCCCACCTGTCATCAGATCCAGTTAGGTCAATGGGAGTACTCGCATGCTTAAAATGAAGTTCGTGCTTGCGTTTTGCTGCGGTGGGGCCAGAGTGCTCAGGAGGTTGCAGAACTGAGCCCATCCTGCGGAAGACGGGGTTGGTATCAGAGCCTAAACTTGGTAGGCCCTGCAGAGTTGAAAAAGAAACAGAATCTAGTCACATAGATCCAGACTCTACTGTCATTTTATGTTGAGTTCAGTAGAAGGATTTTAGGTGTACAAAAAATGGCATCATTCCAGATTTGCACCAGTATAACTGAGAGGTAAAATTTGACCCTTTAACTGTAACTTATAACATTTCAGCAAGTCTCAGTTCCTTCTCTTCAAGCCTGCAAGAATCAGGCTTCACTGGGGAAAAAAAGCCTGAATTTTCTAAGCTGCAATTTGAGAGTTAGGGCCCCCATCAGCACGATATGGAATGTTTTGCTCATTCGTGCTGTATAAATAAATATCACAAAATGTTTTTTGGACTCTGCCTTGTCTGTTACTGAAACCAAAAGTGTTCGTGCTTCCAAAAAGACCCGCTGAGGCTAGGTTCACATTTACAGGGATTTTCAGGTTGGCAGGCAGCCACTGGACAACTTATTGAAAAATCAGCTAGAAGTGATATACAAGAAAAATACAATTTAGGAGAAGTCAAAAGGTATAACAGACCTCATCTAAAGTTGACAATGATAACAACTAATGAGAAAACCAACAATCTATTTATTTTGTAATCATTTAGAGTTCTCAAAAAGTCCCTAAGATTTTCTAAAACTCTAAAATATTGATAGCCATTTTGTCTAATTGAGCTATTCCAGATCATTATAGTATTTGGACAGAAAAACCGAGAAATATATCTACTTTTATGAATTGCACACTGGTACTATATTAAAATATAATCATGGTGTTGATGCTGCAAAGAGGACAGCAGGGGTGCAAGGACTCTCTTTGCAGGAACAAGGCCTCAGTTTGAGAATAAAGCTGGGATAATAACCTACCATGAATAACTAACACTTTTTCTGTAAAGACCTTGAAGTCCTCCAGTGTATTTGTTTAAAAGTATTTGCTAACTTCTTCAAAATGGTTTTTGCCATTTGAATACCTCACAAATCAGTTTATTACAACTATTCAATAGTCAAACTTCAAAATGCTTGGTTAGGTAACTAAGAGACATGGTATTGTTTCTATTCCCTGATCTTATGTAGCTAACCAGCACAGCATGAATTGCAAATTACAAATATTACAAAGGACTATATAATTCAAAATTTGCTTTTGGCAAATAGTCAAAGATTCATGCTTAAAAGTTGCTTTTTCCACAAGCACGTAATTCCCTACTATGCCACAAACTTCTTATAAAACTCTGGGGAAGTCACTTACCAGCTCCGTGCCTCAGTTCCCCATTGGTTAAACGGGGATAATAGCACTTCTCACATGGGTATTGTGAAGATAAATACATTAAAGATCTTGGTGTGCAAATACTGTCAGGCCATAGAAATACCTAAAATAGATAGACTTGGCTGGCAGAGATCAGGAAGAGTTCTATAGAAGCACAATAAAGGTCTGGAATGGATTGAAGCGTGCAAGGGATGTTCATATAAACTGGAGAAATCAGACAAGCCTGCAGGCTCATTTCTTAGATCAATGCTCCATTATCCCTCCTTTGGGCTTCTGGACCTCTTTAAAGACTGGTCTCACACCTCTGAAATCGGGGTGGGGTTAAATACAGATTTTAATGGGAGCAGTGCCCTAACAGAACAAAGTATTCTAGCAATCTGTTCTATGTAGGCAATTTTGGTTAAAATGCAATGTCCAGAGAAAATCCAGATGCAATGAAGAGCCATAGATTCATTGCCCTCATTTTACATGTGTTAATGGGGCCCTGGCTCTAGACACTTCCACAGTGCAATTAGTAATGATAATGATGCAGCATCTGTTAGTTGGTAATTTTTTGTGAGCTATCTTCCTTTTTACTTCCAGGTATCCATAGCATAAATGAGACAAATTTGCAGTTTCAGAATAATCTGAAGCAATTGTAAAGGGCATGTCAGATCACCACAAGAGTCTACATGAAACACTTTGGCACATAGCTATACAAGTCCTGAGGTAAGAGCATTTTACCTTGATCACTTTACTTATTCCTTAATTACTTAGTTCGTCTTGCTATGCTCTAATTTATAGTTACCCTTCTGGTATGTTATCAGGGAACTGACAGACACAGATGAGAGAAGGGGGAAGTGGACAATAGGAAATCTGGCTTCTGAGATCAGAAACAACTTGAGACACGGACCTTTCAGGGACAAGCATAAATAAGATGCGAGAGTGAGGGATGCATTGTCAGAAGAGGCAGGTGTGCTTACTGAAAGATTGCATGATGCATCCATGGGAATTACTATTACTAATAGAACATTGACTGTACTATATGTTTGTGATCACTGAGCTTTGTATTGAAGGATGCCCAATAATCTGACAATGGGAATAAGCAGCTGCAAGAGGCAAGTGAGGCATAAGAAAGGGGAATAGAAGGAAAAGATTTAAGATAAGGAAAATCTCTTAAATACGCTTTAGAGACTATTCTGTAGGTTAAGAAAACTATTGACTATAAACTCCAAAGGGAGTGTTTAAAGATGAACAAATCACTAATCAGTGCTGGTGTGACGTAAAAGTAAAAGGAATTAAGGTTTGTCCCTGTGACTGTGCAAAGCAGCAGTGACTAGACCATTACTCTTTTGTGGAGGATCATCCAAGTAAAATATGGGCACCCTAGGAGCCGTAAGCCCCTAGAAAAATTCATCCCGTTCATATTTGTAAACCATAATTGCTATTTTCTGGTCTGTGATCCTATCCTTATATAAATTGCCCCCCTAATAAGATTGTTTCTTATTATGGTGAAACAACGTAACAGAATTGGACTGATTTAGATAATATTATGGGAAAGCCACGTCTCTGTCCCTCTCAAGAAATTTAAGTGGTTCACTGAACCCTCTCTGTGAGATCTATCCCTCGACTATACCAACTAGAATAAAGATTAGGGTCTAATTATACATTCACCTAAATCAACCGAGGGGTAAAGAGGATAACATGAAAAATAAAAGCAAATATTTAGTGGTTATTAATGTTGTCAGAGCCCTAACTTCGTGTGAAAGGAAGTATTTTCTAGTGGTTAGAGCATGGGCTGGGGAACCAGGAATCCTGTGATCAATTCACTCTTAACCACTGTCTTGCGGTGTGACTTTGGGCAAGACACTTAACTTGTACATACGCTTCCACCTACCCATCAGAAACAATTGGGATGATAGTACTTATTTCACTGTGGGGGAGGGGAAGAGGAAGGGTTGTAAGGCAATTGATTATCTGAGATCTTCAGAGAAAATATGTAAGAGCAAAGTATAATTAACATCATAATATTTTGCCTGCTAAATGTGAGTAATTTCCAAAGGATCTGCTCACAAACTGGATCCTCTGAACATAGATCACCACCACCCCTTCTGAAGAGGAATGGTATCAGCCACCTCCCTGAGTGTTTCCCCTTCCTATGGACCCCACAGAGGACAGTCAGGTGTGCCCAGGAATCTATGGGTTGTGTGGGGAACTGATGGATTAGGGAAAGATTTGGTGGGCATACCCCTACTCCCATCAGACTAGTGAGAATAATTAACTTTATTTGGAGCTTTTTTGATGTTGAGAAACACCCTTAAAAGGGGTCTCTCTGGGGCAGCAAGGGAGCTGCATAAGGACAAGAGCTGCAGAGATAACTCTGTTCCCAGCAGATCCCTGAGTTCTATAAGGATGTAGGGATTTAGCAGAATTTGAGAGTTAGACTGTGGTCTCTTCTGCAGGGACGAGAAAGGGGGAAATCTCTGCCCCCATCCTTTAAAAGAACAATGCAGAGGGAACATCTCGAGGGGTCTTTTCCCAAAGATCATCTTTTCCATATAGGGGCACAACTTGTCATTGTGGTTTTGTTTCTGCATGTATATTTGCACATTTGAAAAGAAAAGAGTTTACATATAACTCAGTGAAGTATTTCTGTGCTTACGCTGTATCTGTTTAAAGGTGTGTTTGGGAGGATAAAAATCAAAGAAACTCGCATGTGACAAACATACAAATCTAGCTATAGTTTTATAGTTGTGCTGCAGCCAAATGTACGAGCCACTTTATTGCAGGTGGACACCACATGAATAAATAAAAAATATATAATTTTAAGAAGTGATCTGTGCCCAGAAAGTATTAATCTCACTATGTTATGTGTTTTGGTATTTTTATTTAGAGGTCTGCACAACAGGTTACTGTATAGAAACAAGCCATTATCTATATCTAAAAAGCAAATGGGCCAAACACAGCAATGATGTACCACTGCATTGAAATCCATGAAATCACACAGGATGAAAATTAGTGAAAAATGTAGGCTTAAATAAATCCCCTAAGACTGATGAGGAAAGTTCTGCATTAGTAAAATTGGTGAGCTACCTAGGGGATGAGAGCAGGAATTGGGACTCTTGTAAAGGTCAAAAAACTGTTTTCTCACTTTTGTATATTTTTTTCAATTTGAACTTTGGAGAGGTCAGTGATATTCAAAATACCTGTCCCAAATATTGCAGAAGAGACAACATGTCGGAAGCACATCACTAGTTTGTAATCCAAAGGTTCAGGTATATAATGGGTTTTTTGCTGAGACCCTAAGTGGTGACAGGCTGCTCTGTCTCCAATCTGTGAGCTAGAGAGCTGGGCAGAGCAAATGTCTAGGTGTGCTCAGCAACCCCAGTAAACTGCTAACTACCCAGGAGACCTCTCTTTTGTCCATAATGAGAAATGCCATGAAGTATGCAAAGTAGTACTTTTAGAGCACTAGATGCACTTCCCAGGTATCCCAGGTACCATATTCTGGGGGAAGAGTTAGGCAAGTGGTGCTTGATGTTAGAGGGACCATGAAGGGGCGGGATCAGTCTTCTTTGCAAGGCCACCTTCATCCAGGTTTTACCTCCTGGATGCTTCCTCTACCTCAATAAAGGTCTACCTCTTGGGGTACAAAACCCCCAATAATTTTTAGATACCCACTGGGAGGACCATTCTGTAAAATCTTATTTCCTAATGAGCCACCGTGGATGGATGGTTCTCCCAAGAATTCTGTTACAACTGTATAAATGGCAGTCATTCCCAGGAATACTGTATTTCAGTTGTGACATTGCTAGGGATGAGATGAAATCTTTGGCCCCAATTTCATGGGGTTTGAACCCCCCCACTCACTCTAAAGATGTGAAAATGGCCTCAGCACTCCTTGGTTGGCTTAAGGCTAAAATGAGGACCCTGAGGCAGCAGTCTCCTAGGAATTTTGGAGGTAAAAGGAAGGAGCTATATTTTAAATGTTTGTCCCATTATCCATGTGGGAGAACTCTCTCTCCTGATAGAGTGCTCTTTGGCAGTTGGTGGACAGATGTAAACAAGCCTTCAAGCTGCAACAAGTTACTGAGCAGCAAATGAGAGTGTGAGAATCTACAGCGCACTAGTTTGCCCTCCAGTAACATCTCTTGTAGAACTGCTACAGCATACTATGCTTTCAAACCCTGAGGGCTTGCCTATAGTTGAAAGTTAATACTGATAAAAGTAGGGTCTGAATTTAAAGTACAATAGTTATTCCTGAATAATTCTATGTGAAATCTTTTAATCTGGATTAACTTTATGCAAAAACAACCCCTAACTCGGAGAGCTTGTGCTGCCCCTGGCTTTTCTGCTCCCCTGATGCAAGCTCAGATTCTGCAGATTTCAAAATCTTGGTTCCCTACATATGGATCTCCCATTTTATTTGTCTAAATTTCACAAACGTACAACAGCCAGCACCTATAGATCCTTTATAGATCCTAGATCTTACAAAGAACAGACCTTTTATCTGCCAGTAACTGTGCTTCTTAATTTATGACATGCCATCTGGTACTTCTTCCCATGGACTCCTTGAAATAGAAGCTCCCACTCAAAATCACTGGCATATATTTTCAAAGCTCTGGGTAGTATTTTAGCTATGACACTCTTATTAAAATCAATGGGAGTCATATGACTGAAGCCCCATGAAATGTTTTGAAAATGGACCCCATGGTGATTTTAAGAGCTTGAAGGTTCAGAGATCCCATTAAATTGTGATTTTTGGCTCACTTAGGCCAATTCTCTTGTTAGTGTTCTAGGAATACTCGCACAATAAGGTAATTAATCTGTTATCATTTCTCTGTATTTTCAACACTGGACTTCAATTTTCTGTACCATAGAAAATAGAAAGTCAAACTACAGTGTTGAGTGCCATAAAAATACCTATAAATAAACAGGAAACAGCACAATATAGCAAAATGGTAGTATTTAAACTATTTGAACAATATTTATTTTATTGCTACTTGTCAATAATACCTAGCATGTATGATCATCGGTACCTAAATGGATAACTGTCTTGCAAGGGGAATTACTAGAGAAATGCTGCACAAACTGTTTCATCGCTTTTGTTTAGAATAATTTTGCAACCTTCACATTTTCTCTTTTCTTTAAAATTTGGGGAAACAGCTATTTTTGCATTGAAAATATGCAAAATATCAAGGTTTGAATGTGAATTATGACATTCACAGACACCTTCCACTCAGAATGCACCAGTGCTACCCAGGACCACTAAGTTAAGAGATCAGGAAAAAAAAAAAGCAGTCTCTGAATCCCAGCACCACTCATTTGCACCCATCAGCACATAGGACCAGCATTTAAAATGGCTGCCTGGCTACTAAGGAGTGGGTGGGATTGAACATGTATGTGTACCTGTATGGAGAGATGGTGACAGGCGTCTGCCTGCAGTGAGGAGATGGCATAGCTGCTGCGGCCTGTTCTTGTTGTCTAGCATCTCTGTGAGCTAGCCTGTCCTTGGCAAGAATCAATAATATTTAGTAAATGTACATTATCTTGGAGTTTAAAGTTACTCAAAATATGTAAGATCACGAAGCCAGGATTTTGGTTTTGGCTTCTCAAACAAAGGGATGCTTCTAAGCAATAAAAACTCATACTATTTATGTATTTAAAGAAACAAAGTATGGTACATACAAACTATGACTTGGTTTCTGCTCTCAGTTACATTAGTGTAAATATGGAGTAACTTTATTAACTTAATTGGAGTTACTCCAGCTTTACACTGACATAACTGATAGCAGAATGTGACCCTATATGCTATAATCATTAAAATACTGGTCATTCATTATCTGTTTGGCTAACAAAGAACAGACATTTAATCCACATTTGTTTCACCAACAGGATATATACCATAAGCATGAAATAGCAACAACTTACTCTAAACTCAAGTTCTGGAGTTTATTATTTTTTGTTCTCATTTCTGATGACCGCAACTATTTTTCATGAGCAGCTCCATGTAAGTTTTTCTTTAGTTTGTGCCAGCTATGGAAAAAGGATAATGGGAAAAAATAAATCACAAATATGACAATGGTAGCAGCTGGCATGAATTGCTTTTTTTAGTGTACTGTATTTATTCCTTAGATGGGAGTGTGTTTTGTTTGTATTTTTTGTAAACTAGGGATATAATCCTTAGTAAATTTTCATAAGACCTGCACCAGCTATCAGCTAAGATTATGAGAAATCATAAGACAAGAGATACTACAAAACAGAATTATCTGTATTGTGGTAGCACTTGGAGGTCCCAATCAAAGATAGGGCCTCTTTGTGGTAGGCGCTGTCCACCCATAAATAAAAGATGATCCGTGAAGTTATGATGATTCCATAGCCATATATATACCATGCTTATTATCTGGGACAGAGGCAAAGACGTTCCTCCCTTTCTTGTTTATTCTTTCACCAAAATTACCCTTTACAGCAAATATGTTCTACTTGCTTTTTCTGTTAGCTGTTTATATATTAGCAGTTTATAAACGAATTAAAATACAAATGAAATTGTATGAACACCAAGAAATATGATCATTTTAAGAACTTTTAGACTGTGCAATATATGCATGTCTATTTGAACTCAAGCTGTCAGCTCTAGTTGAAGCTAGTTAAACAACAAAAAAGGCAAAATTGAATATAATGCCCTTTTGACATGCCTTTGTAATAAATGATAGAACAGAAATGGCAGAATTCTGTCTCCTGTGGAAAGTTTTGGTTTTCATCATTTTAAAGGTGAGGCAATAGAGAGACAGCCGAAATCTGCAATCCTCACTCAGGTAAAATTCTCATTGAAGTCCTGAGTAAGAATTGCAAGGATTAGATTAAAAAACCCAATCGCACAATTAACACTGAGTTTTATTGATTAAAAGAAGCATCAATGGGATGGGAACAAATCATATGGGTTATGTCTAGGTTTAATCTAGTTGGCCACTGGATGTCACTGAAGGCCTCAGAAATACAATGGAAAACATTCTGCATTTCTCAACTACACACAGGTAATGAAAGGCCAGCTACTCATCATCCATGGAATTTAAGCATCCTTTGTGGGGGACAACATTCTTGAGACGCAGAACTGTTGGAATTTTTTAAGTGTTTCTCAATACAAATGTTTATCACTGTAGTAAGGGGAGAAATGGTTTCCCCTCATGTAAATGATGGATTTAGGAGTATCAAAAAACTTCTCATATCCATAAATTGGAGGGCACGCCAATTACCCAAAAATCACATTGATAAATAGCAGTTGACTCTGAATTTCATGTAATCCATTAATCCAACATTTTGGGCAGCTCAAAACATTACAAATTAAGGGGGAAAAAGTTATCTGAAAAAATTTGAGGTTGGTCTTTCCCCTGAAACTGTGAAAGGGAAGTGCCAGATTCCCACATGAGGTGTCATTCTTGAAGTATTCCTGACTCAGCTGGAAGCAGGAAGTACTAGAAAGCCCAGTTCTGTTGGCTCAGAGAGTATGGATAATTCAGAAAAGCATTGACATATTGGGTGGGTGTCTGAACTGAAGTGAATCTCCCAACTTTTGGAGGTTTTCACCTATCACTTCATACAGCTCATATACTCTTCATTGACAGGAAACAAAATTGCTTTAATGTTGGTAGTAGAAAAATATTAAGGCCTGATCTTGAAATTCTTTAATAAGGCAAAATGGTCATTGAAGTCAATGGGAGTTTGGCCTCTCTGAAGAGAGCAAGTTCAGTCCTGTACTATGCAGTGTTTTTAACATTACTAATAACTAAACCCATTTCTAGGAAGAACAAATACGAGTGTTATTGAAGTAATCTATTATTGCTACATTTTCCTGGGATTCAAGCATGACTACCATTAGGGTGCACAATGGGCATCAAGACATTGGTATTGCAATACCTAAGCAAAGGAGATGAGATGACAATTGTATGGTAATGACTTAAAATGCTACTGGCCACTATAGCACTTCAATGTAGACACTTATTACAACAATGGAAGGGGTTCTCCCATTGCTATAGGTAACTCACCTCCTTGAGAGGCGGTAGCTAGGTTGATAGAAGAATTAGTTCATTGACCTAGTGCAGTCTTCACTGGTGGTTAGGTCGGCTTAACTATGTCTATCATGGGTGTGGATTTTTCACATCCCTTTGAGACATTCCTATGCCAATGTAACTTTTCAGTGTAGACCCAGCCCTAAGCCTTTAAGCAGGTCCAGAGTGGACTAAATGTTTCCAGAAGGCTGAGCTGACTGCTTCTGTAGCAATTCTGGGCCTGTCTTCTGACAAGCCTGACTACCTAAATGGCTAAAAACCTGCACAATGAAAATTCAGGGGTTAATGTTCTTACTAAGCTCACATTTAGAAAAACATAAAACAGATGTTCATATCAAAATATGATTTCCCACCCACCCACCCAAGAGCCAAACATGAAAAAGATGTTAAGCTAAAGCATGCATGTTAATAGTTCTATTCAGATATTTTGGTCTTTTTCAGATGCATAGATGTCCAGAAAATCTTGGTCAAAGCAATTGTGGGTAACAGTTTAAAAAAAAAAAGCCACTGTTGGCTTGAACTAATGGTGCTGCTGCTTTATCTCAACAGGGAAGAACTTTTTCTTGGGGGGGAGGCATGTATTGAATTATTTCTGTAAATTAAACCTATTAATCGGCACATAAAATGCCAAACAGGTTACCTGCACAGAGGTATAATGAATATTCAGTGTTTCTGCAAGGAAAAAATGCAAATAGTATTTAGAGTTATATAATGACATTAGGAAATCATGCCCTTTTATGGTCAATTCCATAGTAATATCCAGACATGACAGCATAAGTCAGAAATGTAACAAACACTACATTACCAATGATGATAGGAACTCAGCATTTCTGAACACCTTTTTGCAATTTACAGTGTTAATATTTCAGTCAGCAGGCACATGGTGCGTATCCAAATCTTTTAGACTCTACAGCTTCAATGCATTTTTTCAGAAGAGTCAGCTAACCTGTGGGTGCAAATCCTGCTTTTGCATGGATGAACAGATGTGAGCATGCACAAATGCCTATTAGCATACAGTTTAGGTAGCCAGTTTTGAGCAGTTGGCCCTGTATTACTCATAAATAGAAAGTTTTTTAGGGCTAAATCTACAAATGCACAGATATCGATAAAGGTAGGGATATTGGAATAGGAAGAATTTATACTGTACGTTTAGGAGATATTAATGAATATTATTTCAGCACACAGGACCAAACTCTAATCTCATTTTCACTGGTATAAATCCCGAGTAACTGAACAGAAAACATTTCTTCAGATTTACTACAGGTTTCCAAGATCAGAGTTTGGCTTTGTTATTAAAATAGGTCAAGAGCAGGCAATAGATAAAGTGTAAATTATCTAGAGTATATCCACAGCACATATTAAGCCCATGGGCTAAGCTCTTGATTTTAGTCAAAGAGTACAGAGCACAGGTCAGATGAGTATGGGAAACAGTGCTTTAAAGCCAGAGGGCTGCTCGAACTTATGACAGGCTATAATGGCAACAGGAGGCCAAAAATGCCACCAAGGATCAGTGAAGCAAAGGATATTCCGACCACACCTCTTTTTCTCCAGCAACACTTCCCCTACTGTGCTGGTAACAGGGATGACTTAACAACCCATGTTATTCTGTATTTCCATAGGGTCACTCTTGCACTGGAATGGTCTTCCCTGGACCAGATTTACCCCGGAGGTGAGTACAAAACAGCACAACAGGCACCAGACTCTGGCCCCAGATGTTTATTACTATTTCCTGAAACTTAACATGAATGAAACATTGTTTTCTTACAGAAAATAAATTCAACCCCTAAAATTGCTCTATAGTTGAAAGTATTGTAGGTGGAGGATTCTCACAGCATGTGGGTCAGATGGCTTCTTGCAAGACAGACCTTTCTCTATACTTGATCTTAGTGGATGTCACTTGTTTTTTCCATGGCAAGAGTATTAAACAGATAACAGTTGGCCCTATGGTTCATGAGTTAGAATCCATCTCATCCATTCATAAGCGTCGAGAAATACTGATAATACTAATAAGATTATACCCATGATTTTCTTATGGTTTACAAACTTGTCAGTGGTTTCAGCAGCTCTTCACCTGGACCCAGACAGGCAAATTTTTTCATTAAAAGACAATGAGTCAAATGCCATTATGCTTGTGGGCCAATGTAGGATAGATGCTTTTAGAAGAAAACTAAAGCAATATTAAAATTGATGTTACAGTGAACAAGTCTTCCTCCACTGACTCCAGCAGAAAACAAGTGTACACAAGTGAAGCAATGGAACCACTTGTGGTGAGAACTAGTACCTGTCTCTACCCCAGAATTTGTGTTTTCTGTTTAAAGAACATTCCCAAAGGTTTGATCCCTGACCAACATAGCTGTGACAGGGAAAGCCCTTGGTGTGTATGCAATTATATTGGCAAAACTGAACTTTTACTGGCACAGCACGCATCACTTGGGGAAGGGCTGGAATAAGCTGCCCTGCCAAAAACCACAGTTTTACCAATAAAAGCTGCCTCCACACTAGGAGTACTTTGCTTGTATGCAATTTACTCTAGTGTGGACCTGGCCTAAAAGTGGGAGAACTGCAAAACTCCATTTCAATATTTGTAAGGACATGAGGTCAAAACCCCAAAAAAACATATAGGCTAGTGGAGCCAATCACCCGCTTCAGAAAAACAATTGGCTATGCTTAGTTCAGTTTGTAGTTCTTACCTCAGGGCCTTGTTTATTCTTCAACACAAGACAAGGAAACTTGTAACAGTAACGGTCCCATTTTCAACCTAGATTGTGAGAGCCTCCAGCCACTCAATGGTTAGGACCGCCCCCACTCCAAGGGGGTCCATAAGGCCTACTCACAGTCTTTTGTTTCAAGCACAGGAGAGTGTATTCCCAGCTCTATTTATAGGAGTCCCCGGCTCCCTCATTTATACCACTTAGCTGGAAATCAGCCACCCCAATCACTTGATGCTGTCTAGCTGCGTCAAATGATTCCCAGCACCTATCTGCCAGACTCCTCTCCAGAACATGGCTGGCTCCTATCCCCACCTCCACTCTATCGCAGCCCAGCCCTTAAAGGGGCAAGCTGCCCTGTAACAGAGTGCAACCAGAGAGACAAATGCCAAAAGTGCAGCTAGTCCTATAACCATAATAGAATGCCAGTGTCATTGACATTTAGTAGAGCAATACCGCTGTTAGCAATGGGGAGGGGAGGGGAGGGTTAGAAAACTTTCCAGCTGTAGATAGGGCTTAAGGGTGTGCAAGTTAACAAACTGTGTCTTGTTTAATGTGACCATTTAAATAGTTAATCTAATGGGTCTTTTGGCATACATGATACCTCTATCTATTGTTGAGCTGCTCTTCCTCTAATGTAACTTTTTAAATATATTAAACATTTTGCATCAGATTACACTGCACTGGCAGTAAGATAGCTTCACACACACACACACACACACACACACACGTGTATGTATGCATGCATACATACTGTCACACACAGCCCTGCTAAAGTTCCTCCTGATTGGACACTCACCTGGCCGCTGTGTTTGGACCTCACACACTGGGCCCATGTGCTGAGCATGCTGCAGCACTCTCTACCCCTTTGGCTTCCCTGGCACATTTCTGAGGCACAGACTCTATCTATTATCCCTTCACGGAAGCTGCCCAAGGTACCCAGGACCATCACTGACACCTGAGACTCCCCAGTAGCTTAAACACACACTTTCTTAGAGCTCCAACTTTGTGGACACACTGGATTAACAGTTCACCTTTTCAGTGACACATGATAGGCAAAGGCAAATAGATTCACAGGCTTTGAAGGGTTCCAAAACCCACTTACTCTTTACTTTAGGTAGCACAAGAAATATACAGATCTAAACAAACAATAAAACACCTATATACTTTTCCCTACCTCAGTTTCTTTACCATACCTGAGTATTCTTTAGGCATAGGTCAGAGTCCTCTAAGGAGTCCAGGATCCTTTCTCTCCCCTGTCTTCCTGAAGACGGCTTCTCCTTCAAATCATGGAGTCTCCACTCACTCACTGCTGCCTACATGCCCTCCTTCCCTCTAAAATGGCTGCTGAGAGACCCTTCTTTTGTGACCGCCAAACCCCTTTCTCAGGTGACTGCCTGATCAGCCTCATCAGGGGATCATAGTTCACAGCCATGTGGTTAGTTACCAGTCTCTTAGAGTTTAAACTTGAAAACTTGGTTTGCCCTGAGTGGTAGCCATTTCTTTGACTAAGGGTGTTACATTTAAATGGATGATCATCGAAGTCTAATAACTCTCCATTGTTAGCTCTGTACCACTACCTTTTAGTTTGAGATACAGAAGTAAAAAGACAGCAGGAAGGCAAAGACCAGCTTTACAATCAAAATGGAGGTTGCAGACTGACACCGATACATGTACAGACTCCCCAATACCAAACAGAATTCATAAACTGATTATACCAAGTGTGCCTGCTTTCATTCTTCTCCACGCAGCTTAATTTTCCTTTTTTTCCTATTAATGGTTGTCCAAAGAAAAATTTGTCCTTGCTAGACTGAAGAGAAGCTGAGCAGTGTGCTATATAAGATATGTATTATATAGGGGCCCTATGTGTGCTATGAGGACTATAAAACACATCTCCAGTTACTACAGATTACATTATTTTAGTTGCTCTGCTGCTTTTTCTGCTCTCATCTTCTCTTTCATCACTGCTGATAGGCGCCCAGTCATAGTGCACTTCATGTGTTGCCTGTTTCATCCAAGGGCATTTGAACATAGGCCCTGCTCTATTTCAGAACGCTGCTTATAGCAGGAAAATGGTCTGGGAAACTGAGTTTCTTCTTATTTTGCAAAGAGTTTGTGACAGCTGACCAGGCACACTACCGTAAAGAATAATTAAAAACTCTGTAGTAACATCCACTGAAGCAGACAATTCATAACACAATGAGTTTTGCAAGTGATAACAACAGCAGCGGTACTGATATTGGTGGAAGCAGCATGTGTAACTAGAGAAATAGATAGCTGGGTCAGTTGACCATGAAACAGTTCCCTTCCACTATTCTTGTATTTTTCTCTGCATGCAAGTGATGAAATGTCAGCTGTTTTTGCATGTGTGAAAGAGCTTGTACAGGGGACTCATGTGTAAGAACATGCACATGGTGTTTTTATAGCAAAAATAATGTTGGTTTGCAATACCCACATATATAGTATTTTTACTAGAGCTGTGAGAGCTTAGAAAAACCTACTGGGAGGGCAAGCATGTGTGTGTGTGTGCATGTTTGTGTGTGTTTTTAAAAGAAAGCTCACCTTTAAATGTAATTTAAATCAATTCAGGAATGAAAAGTGGGGAAAAAAAATAACAGAAAGGAAACAAAAGAGAAACACAAGACATGGAGAGCAAAGAAAGGAAGCACAGTGAAAGGAAAGGGACAAGTTGGGTTTCACCCACTGCTTAATTTGAGCCAGGGATTGCCAGGGGCTCAGCTCTGGCACCTCTAGACTTGGCAGTTCAGAACCCCAGCACCTCTTTCATTACAAATTGGGCCTTGGGCTGTCGTGGGCTTTGTATAGAGGGTGTTGGGGCACTCTCCCATCGAAGTCACACGCACACGTATATTATATATGTATGACTGATTGAGTGATTGATGGATGTGTGTAGGTCACTCATGAGTCTGATGTGAACACATCAAATCTATAGAGGCTTTGGGGCCATCTTCTCCACTGCCTATGTAGCACATGTGCAGTAATGATTTACAAAATCTGACTCAGGAGAGCGCTGTGGTGATGGCAGTGGAGTTGAAGCACTGGATTCACTGTACCTGTCACAGACTGCAGTGAATGGAGAGCGCTTTAACGTGCTGCACTCCAAAAGTCCCACGTGGATAAGCTGGCACACTCTAAAAGGTTTCTAGTCTGCACTGATGGAGTTTCAAAGGGGATTATGTTAACTCGCTCTAGGAAACTTTTTCCAGTGTGCTAGCACATATGCATGGGGCAGTTAGAGCAGAACACATTAGAGTGCACTGCAGCCTGTGGCAGGCCCTTTGAGCAAAGGAACCAAGCTCAGGATTAGGAGCAGCATCAGCAGAGGGGTCCTGAGGAGATTCTCCTGCAGCAGTGCTCCAGGGAAGTGCAGCGAGAAAAGCCATGGGAAGGCAGGGAACAACAACCCAGATACAAAGATGGCTTGACTCTTTTGCAGTGCCCAACAGGCTTCCCCCTTTTGCTTCTGCTGCTGACACTTCTTGTACTGTCACAGCCACCAACACAGCCTGGATGCAGGACAGAGACCCTATTGCATTCAAAACAGATAAATAATGTATAAGTGCCTAATTGCTCATGTCAAATGTATGCACACACCTTTGAGTTTTTGCATGGAGCAGTGTATGCAGAATGCAATCCACATACACAATACGAAGGCAGAACACCATCACACAGGTCCCGATGTCCATTTTAGTCCAGTACTCAAGCACATACCCAACATTAAGCATGTGAATAATCATACAACTGAGACTTTAATGCTTTCATTATTTTTTTTCTTTCCCCTATGGCCAGTGCACTCCCCATACATAAAGTGACAGTTCAGCTCACATAAGCAGTCCTTCCAATGCCAGTCTCCAAATTACCTTCAATTACATATGTGCAAACTCATAGATTATGCACAGTTGTCCATGAGTGCATAGTCTGAAGACAGTGAGAGCATTGCACAAATGTTACTGAGGACCTAATTTGGCCTTCAGAGCCTCTGTTACTGGTGAGGCTGCAGCAGATGGAAAGAACCTATCTCAACTTTATAGTTAGCCCCTAATCAACAAAGTGACTTAGGTACCTAAAGCCTAGATTTAGGCACCTCTGGTTACATTTACACTATTAGTTGGGGTGTGATTCCCAGCTCATGTACACATGCTCGTGCTAGCATAAATAGTAGTTAGTGTAGCTGCTGGAGCATTCATAGCAGCAGAGAAGAATGGCTTAGCCATACCAGATACAAACTCAGCTGAACCCAACGGCTACATACTTTGACACTGCTGCCCAGGCTACCACAGCTACATTATTACTCATAATCATGTTAGCTTTCATAGCTTTCATGTGTACGTGAGCTGGGAATCACACCACTAGCTCAGTGTCGATGTAGCACGTGTCACGGTTTTAGGCACCACTGCAATCCACAAAACCCTCACGTGACTGCTGCCGCCTAATGCTGTAGGCACCTAAACTCATTCAGTGCCAAAGTTTTTGCAGTAAAAGTTTTCTGAGTGCCTAAGATTCTGCCTTTGAACAGTCACACTGCTGTGTTCCTCTAGGTGTCCGGACACCTACCTCGTACCTAAACCCTGGCACAATCCACAAAGGGCATGTAGTGCGCAGCGTGGCCGGGCCCTCCGGGTTCCCCCCTTGTACAAAGGACTCATAGCCATCTGCGTTGCAGTCACCCATGCTCGTTTATTTACAGTGCACACAGTCAGTTCCCCGGTCCCTACCCTAGGCACTCTAGGGGCTCGGAGGCTCAGGGTTGCTCGCCCTTCCTGACCAGCAAGCAGACGTACTCGTGGTCCTCCCCACCCTGCTTG
The DNA here is from genome assembly GCF_026122565.2 of Emydura macquarii macquarii. Classification (NCBI taxonomy): domain Eukaryota; kingdom Metazoa; phylum Chordata; order Testudines; family Chelidae; genus Emydura; species Emydura macquarii. The sequence goes on along the minus strand of NW_027131105.1, from coordinate 10,469,851 downwards.
CCCATGCCTCTCCTGATTTCCTGAGCTGGCCTATATACCCTTCCTGGCAAGGTAGCCAGCTGTTCCCCCTTTGCCTCATAGTCAGGGCTCTGGCTTAGCCTAATCAGTGCGGTCAGCTGTTGCCTGCTCCCTTTTCAGTTCTTGGCTCTGCTGACCTGCACTGCCTCAGCACAGCCCACTGGTTAGGGACAACAGAGGGGTTTACCATTCTCCACTCTGTCACAGGGGTGGAAGATAGGCAGAGGAGCACCTATCTTGCTTGTGGGGCTTGCTCAGGTAGATGTGCTCAGAGACCACCTAGCTCCTCACAAAATAGCCAGGAGGAGGAAGTCTCCCTTTTAACACAGTGGTTAGATTATTTATCTGGGATGTGAGAGACCCCAGTTCAATTTCCCCCTTTGCCTGATGAGGTGAAGGGATTTAAACAGGGGTTCCCCACCACTCAGGTGAGTGCTTTAACCACTGGCCTACAGCGTCTTTCACTATCCAATTATTTAATTAAAGTGAAACAACTTCAATAGGCAAGATTGAGAGACCCACACTCCAGTGGTTAGTGCACTCCTTGCTGTGGTGCAGAACCCTGTTCAAATCCCTTTTGATCAGGGAGAGAGGGCTGGAATTGAACCACAACCGCTTACATCCCCGATGAATGTCCTAACCACCGAGCTAAAAGTTATAACAAAGGCCTCCTCCCCCCCACAGCCATTTTGTGTGGAGTTAGGCACCAGCCCCCTCATTTCTATCAGAAATGAGTTAAGTGTCTAAGCTGCCTGACTCCAGAAGTGGGCATTCCCAGCTATGGACCACAAGCAGCGATAGGCACTTCCCTGCGGTCTGGATTTATGTGGTAAATTCTGTGAGGGGGCGGGGCTCTGGATACACCTCTTTGCATTAGCATCTCTGTGATGGTTCCCAGGAGTACTCAGGGTGGTGAGGCACCTTGCTACCACCTGACCTTAGCATGAGGAAGTCTTGTCTGTGCCTGCTGTGGATCAGTTCCCTGAATCCACCAACCTCTGGCAACTCAAGCACTATCATCCAGGCCTCCTCATGCCTTGCAAACTCTGTATAAGTTAGCAACTGGCACACACCAAATCCTCTGAGTATGCTCAGATTCGCTACTCCCTAAGGCCAGCTTACTGGGATTCAACTCAGGATCACCACTCTGCTTAACACACAACACTTAGATATATTTATAGTGAAAACAAGAATAAGTTTATTATCCAAGAACAGAGATTCAACTGATAATAAGAAAGAATACTGGAAACGAATGCATATAAAACAAAATCATAACAAGCTTTCTAGAGCCTAAACTTAAGTCATAAATCATTCCCCTGTCTGCTACCAGATAGCTTACCCCAAGTCCTTTTCTCATCATTTTCAACCCAGTTGGCTGAAATCCCCTCTCCGTAAGATGAAACACACTGGCAGCTTGTCTTCATAGACTGAAGGATGCCAGGACATTTATATTCACCCCCAGACCTTTGATCTTCACCTGAAAACAGAGTTCCCCTTCTCACTCCTCACCTCCCTCCATTTACCTCTTCCTGTTAATTTCCTTCTGACTTTTGTTGTCCGACATCCAATACCCAATAGGCAGCTAGGGAGATAAGTGTCTCCCACCTCCTCTGTGGAGAAGTTTGTCTCAAGACATGCTACCTTTAGTGACCTGCCTTTAAGTACAAGGTCTAGAGAACATAATTTAGAGCATCTATACATAACTCCTCATGTATTTTCTGTACATACATATCACAATGATTATGATAACTAGTGTGACAGACTTTCAGTAGAGGCCTCACACAACCCCTCTTGGTGATCCCATATATCCCTACGCACCACTGTGTCCTCTGCCAGTTGACAACCAGGGGTCCTTGAGTCACAATCTCCCAGTGGCTAGCTTAGGGAGCTCCCAGCCTAGCATTCTGGCATTTCTGGATCCCACGCGTAGGCACCTATCCCTCTCTATTCATTGTATTGTAAGTCTTGGCACCTAACTCAGGCTTTGTGGGAGCCAGTATTGTTCCATTGATTTTCTAGGCACCTAAAAGTTAGGTGTTGCAGTGCCTAAGTCTCTTTGTGGATCTGGGCCTTACAGTCCAATGTAATTTGGCAAGGCTGGCAGAAAGAATTGAATATTCTTCAGTTTGCAAGCAGCACACCTGATAGAGAACACCATGGATATGGAGTCCAGAAGAAGTCACTTTTCAGAAATAAACAATACTTTAAACTTGAAGTGCTAACATTTTTATGCATGCAATTTTTGTATATGGGAAGATTTTAGTGGATCAGGCTGGGGTTGAGAGAGGGGATTTGGGACAGAGGGTGTGTTGGCTAGGGGATACTGGATGAGTGGGATAAAAACCATCTCTATTTTTCTCTAGGTTCTTGAGCTCTTGGCGAGCAGTTTCCTCCTTCCAGCTTCTTACTTTGTGGAGATTGTAACTCAGATGGAAAGAGAACTTCCTCTCCTCATCTCTGTTTGGGAGGTCAGTAGCAGGGAATGTAAGCAAAAGGGGATCACTGGAGGGAAGATTCTGGAGAAGCAGGAATGGAAAAGCTGGTCTGTCTCAATTTTAGTGGAGTAGAAAGGGCAAAATCTGGCAACAATAGAAACTCATTTGCAACTTTAAGTGTTTTTTAACTTGCTATAGAAAAAAATGGAAATTAAGAGGCATAGGAAAGGAAGGAAGTTAGGGTTTTAGATAAGATTTGAAGGAAGGCAGCAGGTCAGTTAGGCAGGGAGATACAGAAAAGTTGTTCCAGGTGCCAGGAGGGACAGAGAAGGAGACTTGCACCAACTAACGCTTTGCAGCATGGGAAGAGCACTGCTTGCTGCTTTTACACTGGTATCTGGAATACTACCTTCTAAAGGAATGCATTCAGGGATTATTTTATTTGTTATGTCCCTTCCTTCACCACCACAGTGTTTCACTATGCTAATACATACAGTAACTCAGGTATTTGGTAAAACATGTATTTATCTATGTTGGCTAATTGTATAATACCTCTGAATTCCTCTCCAGTGCCTATCAATGAGAATAATAACTATAGATGGTTGACTCACAGTTGTTCTGTCTTGGGCTTGTTAAAGCTAATACTCTAGCTGTGCGTGATGACTCAAATGGTGTGATGGTTTCTATTAAGCACTGAAAAAATCCCCTTTAGGAAGCTAGCTAAAAATGCATACATTGTTTAATGTGAGGTCTCTGCAGATGACTGATAAAAACAAAATTAGCTGCTCTAGGCTAAGAAAGGATTTGAAACAGAATTTCCTCTGTGAAGACACATCCATTTGATTGGTTTAGATGCAAATTTTTGCAAGAGAAATTTAAATGGTAAATGTTACTATGCTAATGTGGAAGAAACTAAATGAGACTTCTTGTATTTTTAGTTAAAAAATAAGTTAAATGAGTTGATCATCTGTCCATAACTATATACATCACAGCTTTGCAACGATGAATTTAGCTAAAAACTCATCTGATCCAAGAACGTGATATGTGGTTATTTCTAAAACATTCCCTATGTTATCTTGAAGGTGCAGGAAGTGAAGTTTTCTTACTATTAACATAAACATGCAGTTTGGCTGTTGTGTTATTTGCAGTAATTGCAAACTCCATCTTGTTGGTATCAAAGAGCAGATATTGAAGGAAAAGGCACGCATCTATCCTAGTGTGGATCTCTAAAAATCTTTGCTTCTTCCACCAACACCGTTAGCAACCTTTCATTGACAGATTCTGTTTCAGATTACATTGTATATACAATGGGAGCGACTTAGTTGAGGTTTCTTGAGTTCCCTAGTTCCATTCCCATGAGTTCACAGACACCAGATCAAATGCTTAAAAGTCAAGTGTTTCCATGGCAAATATCCACCAATGTCCCTTTTATCTAATGCAATGGCATAAAGCCCATTCTTTTGTTCCATCATTCTCTTTCAATATATATACAGTTCTAGTAAAGGGCAATATCATGTATTAGGCTATGTGGGAAACATTAAGCCTGATTTTAAAATTTAATGGTTCTGTTTCATATTTTGCTGACCACTGAAAATGGTTACATCATAGGCAACAGTGAAGATAGCTGACAGCCTCTTCAGTCTCCACATAGTCCTTGAATTGATAGATAATCTTTGTTTATGATGGTCAAAGCTCCTAGTGTTATTTTACTTACATCAACATCCTGAATGTGGATGAGAGCCAGGTGATCGATTTCCTCCACTCTGATCTTCACCTATTCACTATACAAATAGGATTTTTCTAATGCAGACACATTGTGTCTTATTTTTACCTTTGCACCATATGGAAGGTCACAGTCATGGTGCTGACCAGCCACATTGCCTGCATTTGACTTGGCTAGTACCTCTCAAGGCTCTTCTACAACTTTGTTTTTTTGAACTGTTACCATAGCTCCTTTGTGGTAAAATTTATTAGCTCCTGATCCTGTCTCTTGTGGTCTTCACATTGGCCAAGATGTCTCTAGGCTGTACTTCTCAAATTGGGGCCCACATCACACTGGTGGTCCATAGAGTTGACAAATACTTGCTACTGGCTTCTCCTCCTCGTTTCCAGCATCTTCCATCTGCATCCACCGTTTTCATTGTGGAGAAGATGCTGAAGTCCTAGCTTCCTCCATAAGGAAGAGAGAATTACTTCCAGGGACATGAGATTGAAGCTTCTGGAATGAGAGGAGCCAGGATCTGTCAATGGTACCAGACCTGGCATTTGGAAAGGAATGTCCAGGAATTGGGGAGTGAAGAGGATCAGACAACTGAATGGTATACCCAGAGAAGAAAGGAACCAGGTATTCAAGAAGTATGAGCAGAGGGAGAAGAGGACCAGGTGGCAGGGAATAAGTTGTTGGGGAAAAGAAAACAATTCAGCTGGAAAGTGTTTACCTTCAACACAAGTGCCAAGTCTTAAGCTAGAAAGTAGCTGTATTAGGGATTATGTCTCACTCAACAAGCTTCTGCAACAGCAGTGACCAAAAGGGCAGCAGCAGCTGATGGAGCCCAAGCTGAAAACTTTTGGGGGCTGAGTAGTTTCAGCTGCATGCCCTTTGATGTAGAAATCTTTCCCAATGTACATTAGGATCAGCCTGAGTGTGAGAACCTTCTGAGTACAATCCAAGGTATATTTCTTTGCTTTTCCCTGTAACAAACTTCAGAAAGTCTAGAAGAATCATTCTTTGTGACAGAACAAGATCACCGAAGTGTCAAAACCACTTAAGAGATACAGAATGAGTTCCATTTGGATTCAACTGATGTTTTAAATTTCTGTATATGGTGACTGGCTGCTACAGTGCTGGGCACATCAAAAATACCTAAGATAGATTGATGACTCTCTTTTCCATATCCTATCTGCTCCTCATATCCTCAATCTTTACATTTTCCTATGCATTCCAACAGCAGTAATAAGGAACTCTACAATGCAGCACATACCTTTGAACCTAGGGAAGATCTGGAGTTCGTGAGAATGGAAGTCAACAGCTAATCTGATCAGATCTGCAAATATTTTATAATTGACTTGATGAGATAAACAACTATTGGAAATGAAAGTGATTCTAGATTTAGTAATAGGGATATTTGCTAGGGAAGACTTTACCTCAAAGATGTGGTTTGGTTCAGACAAGCAACTCCAATTGTGGATGGCTTAATAAAGTTTATTCAAACTTCTTTGGTCTACAATGACTTGAAAAATCTCATAAAACCCGAATAACACTCATGAAATTTTGGGTAATTCCTATTTTGGTCAGACCACAAAAAAACTTCATGTGATAGTTCTGTTCCAGTCCGAACTGAAACCTGCAAGTGCAGAACAAGGCAGTAAACATAAAATAAATGTAACTGAACTTTTTTTAACCTTAAAAATTGTTGGGGTTCTTTGGAAGTTTTTGGTGAATGTTCAGGATGGTTTTCATTTTATTTTATCAAAGAAAGGGTGCCTTAAACTGACTGATTAATGGAAAATTAATGGAGTCTACAGACCTCACAAGTCTGACTCTGTACCTTTGACGTGATATAGTGATGAACACCTCCTTCAAAGCATTTGAGTAAAAGAAATACCCTGTTGATAGTTTCATGTGAACAGTAACATTCTGTCTATACATATCTAGCATTAATGTGAAATCCTGTCTCCTTTGAAGATGAATACTCAAATGAAAGGAACAAAAAACCACCTGGTATTTTTAGAATGAGTAATATTGTAGTTACTCCCATGAGGAGCTGGAAGATCATGTAGTACATTGCTGTGGCCTGCCCAAGGTGTGATTATAATCTCTTGTTTATAATGTGTGTGAAGGAAAGATTATGATCAGAATGCACAGCACTGTACCTGCAGTTTATTAGCATTCTGTCTCTTTGTAAAGTTCCATGAAATCTCAGTATGTTCAGTTACTGCAGAGTAATCTTTCTGATTTCTATCTATACCCATACAAAATCGAGAGAAAGAATCATACAAGAAAGAAACAGCTCATCTTCAAAGTATCTTGGGTGAACCCTGGAAATAATTCAATTTTTAGATTTGCATATTGGAGTTATGTGCCGACTCAGGAAATATATATTAAAACATATATTAAAAATTTTGTACCTGGTAGATAATTTGAGAAATGGAGGACTGAACCCTCCTACTAATTAAAAAAATTAAATGAGATTTGAATGAACATCACAAAGTCACACTTCAGTATATGGAAATGTATCCAATCTCAGCCATTCAAATGCTAAAAATCTTCATTAGGAGAAATATGGTAGTTATTCAGGCAAAGTGCATATTGTTTGTAGTGATTAAGTCATATGCTGTAGTTCTTTAAGAGTAAATTATGGTATTATTGGTTATAGCCATCCAACCTTGAATAATTATTTAGTCCAAAGATTGTAGTAGAAGGAAGAAGTGACACCCTATGGCCAAAATAAAGTTCTGTGTTAAATATCATAGCAAGAGTAAAAGCCTGTTCATCACCCAATATACGTCAAGAGTTATTTAGCAAAAGTGAGCTTTCCATAGATAGTAGGGCTATGTCTCGAATTTTCATTTGTCTTAAATAAATGACAGGTTATCCATGCTTAACGATTTACAGGCTATTGCAGTATTTGGAGCACATTTTTATAGTCCATTAGAAAAAGAGGGCCAACAGTCCACATTCCAAATAAAATAGTATGGGGAAACTCATTTCTCTGTTACATCATTGTCCATGTGTCTGTATATCTAGATAGTGCCAATCAGTGTATTACCAAGGTACCACAATTTAAATGGGACTGCAGTGGTGTAAGAGAAAAGAATTTGGCTTTATAAGTGTGAGATGGTCAGATGATCATAAAAGCCCTGATTCTGCCATGCTTACTCATGCTGAGTAGTACTTTACTCTGCAAAGGGTCCCATTGATTTCACTGGGCTGGAGTAAGGTGCCATTCCAAGTGAGTAAGGGTGACAGAATCAGCCAAAATGGCTAAAAAGACATTAATTTCTTCCCTATTTAAAACAATATTTACAGATGCCAGTAACAGGCTCTGTGAATCTCTTTTCCTGCATCTTTCCTGCCTGTCATTACATCATCTACTTCTTTTGTCCCAAGAACAGGGCAATGTGATAGTGTTTGGTACCACAAGGGGATCTTAACAAAAAACATTACTGCATTTGTATGGGATTTCCAGTAAGCATTCAGACATTCCTTTGCTAATAAACTTCCTTACCACAACTGGTAATGTGCAGGTGTGCATTTTTAAACAATGAAATGTCAGTTTAAAATGTGTTTAAATCAAATCGTACGAAAGCTAGATTAGTCTTACATATCATGAGCTTTCATGTTGCTTACCTTTATTGTTTATATATCTGTGAAAGAAAGAAAGAAAGAAAGAAAGTAAGTTGAAAATGTTGAAAAATGAAAGAACATTTCTTTCTTTCTATAATCCTCAGCATTTTGTTCCATACATTAGAATAAAAAAGAATCAATTAAAAAACAATCAATTAAATAAAGGAAACCTTACTGATGGATCTTTCCTCGCCTTATTTTGGCTGCAGTGAAATGACCTTGCAGAAGAAAGGCTGATACATAGAGAGAATTTATTCATCATAGTTTATGGATTGGTTTGAAATATAGGTTTGTTTTGTTTTTATTGTTGTTCTTTCAAATCACATTTTGTAGCTGTATTTTCTTGTGCTTGGTTTGCTGAGGCAACTCAGGGGGTGTCTTGTGAAATTTGTTTCTGTGGATGTAATGTGACTGGTGGCTTGGAGCAAGCTCTGTATTTGTCTAGTGTATATATTAAGCTCCAAATGTCTCAGCAATGGGATCTACTCCATAGATAGGAAATTTCATTGTAGCCTGAAGTCTTCTGCGAAGTTAACATGATCCTGCATAGTATGTCCTCCAGGTTTTCTTTGAGTCATCACTTTTACTTTGTTCTCTCTTATATGCACGTTATTGTCCCTGTGTCTGATTCCTCTTCCAGTCTGCAGTCCCTAGGCAGGCAAGACTCTTGTGGATTCTTCCTTGAAGTCAATGAGAGTTTAGACAACATAAGGAGATCAGATACTTAGAGGCAAAGAGGCATGCCGCCTTATTTTGGTAGATATCTCTCATTATTGGTCCCAGCGCTAACCTGATTTCAATGTGTGTTATAGTGACACTGCAGGATTTCTTTCTGATTGTGGAGTACAGCAAGCAAGAGTTTCCAGTATAAAAGCATTTTTTCTTTTGCAAACTTCATTTTGTATTTGACAACATAACGTCCTGGTTTAATATTATATGCAAAAATAAACAGGAAAGAAATTAATAGATGAACTCATTATCATAGTAAATATCAAACAACAATAAATGTAGGTCTCATTTCATTAACCATGCTAAATCTCAACTTGGTATTCTTTGATTACCAGTGGGAAATATTCAAGGAAACCAATAGATTTTAAATGCTTTTGAGAAATTTTCAGCACTCTGAATCCCTTTTATCTAAAAGCTAGAAACCATATCTGCACTAACTTGTGCCTGTGACTTATTTCCCATATACAGCATTCCCATTAGGAAAATATGTTTCTAAATTTCTTGACCTTTAAAAAAAGCTGAACACTGCAGGGGAAAATAAACAGTTTTTATTCTGCAGCCATAGCTGAATTTCCTTCTTGTTTGGAATCTTAGCTAGGTGCTTCTAGTATTTTCATTCAATCATATGAGAGATTGCTAATCAAGGACTGAAGTCAAAAGAAAGAAGCCTGTCTGTATATGGAGAACATCAAATTATCATACTATTAAGCTCGTTAGTAGAATAAAATACATTTTCCTAATAATTCTATTTAAGGAAACATAGCAAAAATGTAGGTTTCTATGTTATTACCATGAACAATTAGTCTGACAAGTACAGTCATTTGGCATTTCAGCAACTGAATCATTGACATCATTTCATGTGTTTTAAGTTGGAATCTCTGAAATATACCTGGCTTGATTATGTGGTGAAAATGGAGTGTAGTTTAAAAAATGTCAACTGCAAAAATGTAGTGGATAATAAAGTTACAACTAGCTGATAATAAAATATTAAATAAAATATTATATTTATTAGTGACATTTGGACTCACTCTAGAAAGATGAGAGCACTAGGAGATTACACTAATGTTATTCTCTCAGAGTTTTATACTGCACTTCAGAAAGCATAACGAAGCCCGCCAATCTAGTTCTAAAACTATCAATGCAAGAATAATTACATGTTGGCGTTGACCCTGTATGTATATTTCTACTTGATTTTTGTTGTATTTAATGAGGGTAGATAAGAGTGACATTTCAGAAATTTTGACACTGTAATGCTCATTAGCAGGTCCTTCCAACTGTTGGTTCTGGCCAAACAGAAGTGTTAACACACATTTTCACCTAAGAGCATATGGGCTCATCCAGTAAATGGCATCAGGAAGCATCAGACTGGGATTAAAGTATTGTAAACTGTGAGCAAAATAATGTTAGTGTTTTATAACATTTTAATACAGAACATATATAACTTTTCATATTTAACATTAACTTTGGAAACATTAAGTACAAGTAGGATGCATGTGCCAAGTATTATAAAAATCGTGTATTTGGCTGAAAGTATAACTTACAGTTTATTTAAAATAAATTACAGAGTTCCTCATGTTTCTCCTTGCTCTACCATATCTTGAGACCTTATCTAAGACTTTTGTTTTATTTTAATTATAATGCTTTTCAGTTGCATTATCTTGTGATCTGCTACAAACAGCCAAACACCACTTACTGCTGTTAAGATGAGGTACTCTGTTACATTAAAGGATAGTGATGTTAGAGATGGAAGATTGGTTGTATTAATAATGAAAGCTTTTTCTTGGTATAATAGCTTTTACTGCCTAATGCAAATGGAAACATCAAACTCTATTTTAACATTAGACTTATATTCTTCAACAACAAAATGCTACTTTTTGATAAAGAACTAAAATAATGAGGGTTCTACAATGTCTCCAGAAATACTTGGCTGTGTCTCCCTTCTCTCTCTGTAAAATGAAATTCAAATCTATGCCATGAATATTACTTTGTAACTCTACACACACAACCTCCCACCCCTTCCCACTATTAGACTTTTAAGTCCTAGGCTAATAGCAGATCTGCAGTGCTAGTACATGTTTCACTGGGATTTGGAAAAATCCTTTAAATAGATTTTTATTGGTTTTTAAGAACAAAGTTATTTTGTGCTAATAATGGGCATACATTAGGCTTTAGATAATTGCTTTATGTAACTTAAAGTTTTGACTTTCAGCTAAATAAACACTGTATGTGTTCACAGGTGTATTGTCCTCAAGGGCATTCTGCTTTTAGGGGTGGCAGCTGTTGCCAAGGTGTTGCTGATACAGCACTGTGTATAATTTATTGGAAACAGGTGCTGGCTTATGATGAAGATAGACAGGAAACTAAAGCAGACAACATGTTTAACCACCATTAAAAAAGTTCAGGTTCAGAAAGACAATGTGTCTGAGATGTTTGGTAGATGTTGCCAGCATCTCAGTACGAGTTTATAAGCTCCCACAAATCACCATAAGGAACAAATTGTACATGAACTTCAGGAATCACTTCCTAATGAGTATTGTATGTTACACTGCCCATTTTAATTGATTACATGAAAACTGTAATTTGTGTAAGTCTAACAAAAATTATGAAATACTTTTCTAAGCTGATTGTTAAAAATTACTTTCAAATGACGTAATATCTGTTAGAATTCCCTAGCCTATATAGATTGTATTAAGTGCGTTTGTTAAAGCCTGTAATATTTCCCTTAAATACTATACAGGGGTATATGTGTGTCCTTCAGTAGGAGCCCCTATTATTTAATAAATGAGGAATATAGACTGATAGCTATTAAACATAAATATGTTCAAATAATATTGAAGGTCTGACTCAAACTTCCAGAAGTTAAGAAATTCAGAATTAAAGCTTCTATGCCATCCATAATTTGCCCCAAAATATAAAATACATTCTGCAGGTGATTGGGATGAATGTGCTACTGTACTATATATACGAGCTGCGATACATTAGCACAATAGGGTAAGTTAGCAATGGAGCAGGGGCCTGATCCGAAGCACATTGAAATCAATGGAAATACTCTCATTGACCTTGGTGGGCTTTGGATCAGATCCCAGGAGAATAAATGAACTTTTTTATTTTGTGTGGCCAAGTTAAACCATTACTGTTACTTAAACATTGCTTTTTTCATGTCTTACTTTCCTTTGTTTTTATTGTAATTTTAACACAACTTTTGTAACGATAAAACACATTCAATAGGAGTGCACGAGACTGTTTATTCATGGACAAAAGTTTGCATATTTTAGCAAGTAATCTGCAGTTTAATCTCCACTCTCTATAAGATACATGTGCAATAAATATGCATACTAAATATTTTTAAAAGAAGTTGATAAAGTGCGTGCACAGTTTTTAAACCTCAAACCTTAAATATCTTGATGATTTACATTCAAAAAAATACCCAAAGGCATTAGACCACATTATGGACTGTTGGCCTGCCAAATTTCATTTTTTTAAAAAATGTTTGAGTTACTATATTTGAGTGTAAAAAAGGCAACTGAAACAACAAAATTTGGTAAAGAAAATACTGACCCGAGGCTGAGACCTTGTATGCCAAAAATGTTGACAAAACTTTATACCAACCCTAGCGGGCATGTGCTGTTTAATATCTGCAGTATATGGAAAAAGCATCGACAATTTAATGCTTGTATTAATTTGAAAGAATTTTATGCAGTGGGTAGAAGCTTTACATTACCATTTCTAATCTATACCAGCCTTCTTTTTCTTTCTCAAAGGATAAATGACTTACAGTACTGGAAAAAAATACAAGTTCTGTTGAACCAGTGAAGCCAGCTGCAGTACCCCACCAAAAGCCTCTTACCTGACCTGGAAGGATCACCCATTCTAGGTAAGAAACAATTCAGTTTTCATCCTCCTTCGGTCCTGGATTTCTCCTTGACACAGATTTAGTACAGGAAAGCAAATAGCTGGTATAAAAATAAACTTTTTTATTTAAAAAAGTATGTAGAGAACCTTTATTTATAGTGAAAACCATTCAAATAAATACTCCGTTAACAAACTTATGTAAGGTTTTATAATGCCACATACTGTACCAAGTGATGAAATGCAATGCTGCAAAACAAGTGGTGAAATCTGATGATTGATTATCAGACCTGTCAAACAAAACCTGCCCCAGCTAACGATAATCTTTCGTGATGAAAGTCCAATTACATTCATACGCAGTAAGTGAATAAGAATTAAGAATCAACTGCCTCTCTAGCCTAAGTTTGCATTTTAGAGATTTACTCTCTAGTGGCAAATCGTATTGAGAAATGTGATGGTTTGAGTATATCCAACATGGGAGTCTGAAATGAGGCTATCAAGCTACTGGTGGAGCATGTTCTACTAAGTTATGTTATGGTCATATTACATTCAGTAGAAGGGAATTGTGATGGAGCTGCGTGTCCCAGCCACATGTGAACAAGAATAGTTCTGCTCTGATGATTAAAGAATGACTAAAAAAGGCCACAGCTTGATTACTAGACAAACAAAAACAAACCAGACCCACAGGCTAAGAGAGCTGGCAGCTGATGAAAGGAGAGCGGCAAAGACAGCCCTTTTCCCATCACTGGCCTCAGTCCTTTCAGAACACATTCACCACTGAGTGAGGACATGATGTCCCTAAACTGTCCTTTAACCTATCAAATAAGGATATGGTATCGTTTATAACAGAGCTTGTTTATGGCTAGCTACTGTCCTTGGATACACAAAACTCCACACATATGGCGTGACTGAATCTGCTGACCTAACCCATCTCCACTCCAGATAATGTTTATGATTTATCAACAGGATTATATCCCTTCACTTCCAACCTTGGGAAAACCATGGCTGCCACTCACCCACTGCTTGTCCCCAATCAGTGAGGAGACAGTTTTAACCTTTACTACTGGAGCAGTTCATCCTTTGTCTAAAAGCCATGATCCTATTTATCAAATGGGGAAAGGTTAAAACATGGATTGTGCTCCCCCGCACCAAACCCACACAACATACTGCGATACCTGAACAATGTAAATGGAATCCCCCAGGAAACACTAAATGTACAAATCTGAAATCCTCACAAAAGCTTGTGACAGACAAATGAATCTCTCTAAGGTGGTAAATGTAATCAACTCTCTTATGATTGATGGCTGTAAGGGAGAAATTTCCAGGTAGAGTAGAACTGAGGCTATTACCGCCCAACCCTTCTTTATTGTCACTGATCCTGGAGTCTCTAGCCACTGACCAGGTCTGCCCTGTGATAATGTATCTGGGAATATGGGCAGGTGCCATTGACCAGAAGGGGTCCTCCCCAGAAGTCCCTGAAATATTTCTCTGGCTGTAGGATTGAACCGGGGTTTTCTTTGAATGCATTTCCTGCAAAGATACAAATGAAGATAAACAATTTGCTGAACAACTTTACAGGTTTTACTTCCTAGGTTTGGTTCTCTTATTCAGCAATTCCCTAGGAACCAATCTGAATATATTTCAAAGCTTCATTTAGACTTTTGAAGTAAACTAAATGTTAAATAATGTTTATACAACACACAGTAATCTTGGTAATTCAGTGACATAATTATGGAAAATAATAAATGCAGTATCAAACTCTGAAGTTCTTCGTAACTCCCAAAGTCATTTAGCACAGCCCCATTCCCTCTAATTACATGGTATGAATGTACGTTAAGTGGTAAGGTCATATGAAAGCTGCTTCATGCAAAGTCATATGAAACTGTTAATTTGAGGCCCTTAAGTTATCATTGAAATACATACTCACACAGTATCAATATTCAGTTCCTTTTCTCTTCTTTCTTTTTCTTTTTTAAATCGTAAGGAAATTAAATGCAAAAAACTCTGTTAGTGCAGCTTTAAGGTTACAAAGTTAACCAGAAAAAGGTCAAGAAATACAACGTGTAAAACACTGATAACACCCCAGGAGCAGAGAGGGTACAGGACAAGAATAGAAAGAGGACTGGGCAGAGATAACAGGGGATGCACCACAGCCCACTCCTTTCAAGCCTTGTGAGGAACACTTGGAGAAGAACCGGAGACTACATTAACTTTTTGGTGCATCACCTCTGCCTGCAGAGCCTTCTTAAACAGGGAATTCCATAGATTTCCTTTGGGAGAAACAGTGCCAGCCTAATTTTACTGGAACCATGCTGATATAGAGAGAACCACAAGAGGCTGGGAGTCAGATAAAATCGGATCTAGGTTTGCCCCATGCTTTTATGGCAATAACAAATCTGAGACATACTGAAGCAGGGTACTGAATGGTGTGGCAGTGTTCTTATTAAAGCATAGAGAGCTTTTAATTAAATAGTTATTATAATTCAAGCACTATATAACACAGAAAAGAGAGCCTGCTGTAAACTGCAACCTGCCACTGTCCTATCTCCTCCTAGAATTCAAAGCCCTGCCTTAGAAAATGGAGGATGACCTTTGGTCCCTGCCACCATCGCCACATCCAACCACAGTTGCTCCACACAAATAGCTCAAGAGCTTGGTGATGATAAATCTCAGAGCCTTTAATTCTAATTCATCGAAGTGAAGCCGGACAAGTTGTTAGTGCGTGAAAGTCATTACCTTATCACCGCTCTTCAGTAGCTTACTATTTGAAATGACTTGGTGTCTCAGTTCGGGTTCAGGGTGACTAAGTATTCCCATCAAAACTGAAATCCAAGGATGGCCAGAAGAATGAGCTATCTTCTCATTTCCTCCCTTCACAGCTGGGTTGAAACTGATTGGTGAGATCCTGTGAGAAAGCTTGCAATAGTGTTGCTTATGTTGTACTTTTTCTGTGCATAAATAGACTGTAGTCTCTGAACCTTATGATCAAGTACCTCTCACAAGCACTGAATTCATTAAAAGGAAAACTAGATGTATTGTGAAACTGCCACCAAAATGATCATTTCACTGATTTGTGTTTCTTTATGATAGATCAGATCAAATTACTGCATTATCATTATTTTTATTATTACAATTATATATTCATTTGTATTGTGGTAATACCTAAGAGCCCCAGTCATGGTCCAGGACCTTATTGTGCTATGCGCTGTACCAACATAGAACAAAAATATGATTTTTAGCCCAAAAAGAATACAATCCAAGAATAATACAAGAGACAGTAGTGGATGCAGATGCACAGACAGTACAAGAAAAGAATGAGACAATGTCTATATATATTTTAAGTACTTAGAGAAATATTCTAACTCATGGTAACAAATTGATTTCACAATTTCAAAATAAGGGTGGAAAAATAATACAAAAACTCAAGGAATTTGTAAACAGAACTGGATTGTTTCACGTATCATATCACGTTAACCAACTATGCATGAATTTAACTGTCAGAGATTAATCTCAGAATTTTGTGTTTGGGAGAAGAATCAGGCATGTTCATGATAGTAGGAGAACAGCAGTTGCCAATTTCACTCTAGGGACTCATGCCAAGAGTCACAAAAAGCTGAAGCATGACAAATATCTATAGACACTTCTGAAAAGTGAGAAAATAGGTAGTCATGAGCTAAAGCCTGGAAATAAAAGGAGAAATCAGTCAGCAGAGAATGCATTGATAGTGTGACACCACATAAAAAGCAGGCTTTGTGATGGGTAACACAAAGCAAGAGGTATGGGGCTCCAGAACCTGCCAGGATTTTAATTAATGTTACTAAATAATGCACATTTATTTCAGTGATTACCTTTGATTTGATTCTCAATCCTATTGCTTCACTGCATAACACTGCTGTGGAACAGAGAGGCATTTTTTGGAAGCATCAGTGCTTGAAAGTGATGTACCAAGGTCATGGGGAAGTACATTTTACCCCATATAGTGGTAGTGTTATGTGGCAGCCAAATGGGAATGAACAAATATGCCATAGATAGAACCTTGAAAAACTAAAGTCAAGTCTGTCTCCAAGGGGACTAAAGACTCAATGGCATATTTCATAAGATTATGCATATTACTATGGTTTTCCAGGCAAAAAAATTTGCCTCACCTCACTCTTAAGCTATAGGCTGTACCATTTGCCCACCTGACTGCTATCCTCCAGCTCAGTGGTGGATACATGTTTATTGTAAACTACGTGTTTATTTAAGTTGAGGTTTTCGAAGTTGGAAGATGTGAGGCTAAATTCCCTTATGTTTCTTTTAAAATCCCAAAATGTATGTGTAGCTTGTAAAGTGCTTTAAGGTTCTCCAGAATTAAACATGTTGTATAAATGTCAGATTTCTATTTATTAAGTACCATATAAGTGTCATATTAGTTAATACTTGGTGGAAAGAGGGGATGTCTTTTTCTATCATGATCCAAGAATAAACTCCTCATGTCCAACCATCTGTTGGCACAGTGCTCTGCTAAAAATAGCAATCGTCCTTCCTGATGGACATATACATCACAAAATGTCAGTCCCTTTTGTTTTAAAAAAATGCCATTTTGTGAAGGTCAGTGAATTTGGGGCACTGTTTTACTCTAGCTGTTTGCATGTGCACAAAATCATTAAGTGTTACGGACTGGCTTAAACTCGTTGAAGCTGGTGGTTGTAGCAGCTGCCCCTCATTTGGGATAAATGTAAGACCGATTAAGCTTTTTATAGAAGTAGGTGGCTGAAACAATAGGAACCTCTACCCAAAACACAGACACATGTTGGCAGAGAGGTTTTGTTTGGTTGGAGGTGTGTGTGTCTATGACAGAAGCAGCAGAAAGACCAACGAAGCTGAGAGAGAGAGCAGCAAAGAAGAACCAGATACAGTCACAGAAGCATTGATAGTGCCACCCTGAGAAAAAGGTGAGAGTGAGAGAGTTGTTGGGCTACGTGCTGGCTTGAAGGGTCTTGGAACTGTGAGCAAAGAAACTGTCTCCTGTTGCTTGATTCTTGTTGTGTTCAGGGAAACAGGACTTTCTGTATGTTCTCTGTAATAAACAGGATTGCATCAAAGAATTTCTCCTCCTAACTGAAACAACCCACAGAAACCTGAAAACTATCTAGTCACTTGGGTCAAAAAGGAATAACAGTAGTTTGATTTCATGAATATTTTTGCCTCAAAATGTTTGCAAACTGAAAATTCATGAATATTACTTTGGTGATAACTTTACTTGAAAAGTGGTAAAGATATTAAATCAATGTCTTTATTGGAATGTATAAAGAGAATGTATTGGAGGCTTCCTGAAAGTTTTCCATAGGGATTATCACATGGGTTGTATTTAATGTCACAGAATCAAATTCATTTGTGGCATTAAATGGGTGCAAATCTCATTGAAAGCAACAGGATTTTCACCTGCTTATTCCAGGGCTTAATTTACCCTTCCGTGCTTAAGACTTTTGAAGAAGGAATCACATTTCAAAAAGCTGAACTTCCCCGCAAATATGTTATCTTAAAATAGTTTAATGTACTAATCCAGACAATCCCTAGACATGTTGGTACCTATCTGGAACTGGATACAGTGGGTTTTCTTTTCTTTTGTTTTCTTTTCTTTGAGGGACAGCCCCAAACACATTTTCTTACCAAGGGATTTGAGTCTGTTTGGAGTGGAATTAAGGCACACAAGTTTTGCATAGCTTTGGGGAACAGCTTATGTGTGCAAACAGCCTGAATAGAGTTTTGACCAAAGCTGGTATGCTAGGTTTCTGAAATCTTGTGCTGTGAATATGGAAGCTTTGCTTCTATTTTTGCTCTTTCATCTACAGCATTGATAGCATGTAAATGCATATTATATATAAAAAGAGGCTAGTAAAGAATAGCTTTAGTCTGCACCAACTCATTTTTCTGCCAACAAGAATTTTACCCCCTCCAGAAGTTCCAATCCTTCTCATTTGCTGAGAAGCTAGGGCATATATGCTGAATAAATGCATATCTGCCCATGTGTTAAAATGTCAAATTTTTCAGAAGATCAGTCCAGATTAACCCCCTAGACTTCAGACAGATAACCTAACCTCACAGGAGTGAAAAACTTAGCTAGAAATATGGCAGGAATATGATGTCTAAAGATACAGTCTGCCACACTTAGGCCAGAAATACCGCAAATATGGTATCTCTGAGACTGTAGACAGAGGAGACTGCCATGAAAATAAAAAAGCATGGAACAAAAGAACTTCAAAACCCTGCTATTAGAGTTTATTCCAAGTTGTGAACTGTGTTTCAGGTCACTGGTTTTTGTTTTATCTGGAGGAGTTCACCTGTCCTCACTGAAAAGATGCTCTGTAGTGCAATATAGCCACATGTTTTAAGCAGATTTGCTTTTGAGCCCTGCTGCTGATAATGGGATAGATAACAATAATTTGCTCCACTGTTTTGTTCGGGTAGCATATCTAACAAAGCTGTATTTTTATATAGGGTAGTTTAGGGATACCTCAGTGCAGTTAAGCCTTTGATCTCTTGAATCTAAAACTGGTAGAGAGGAATATAAGAATCTGGAAACTAGAAAAACTGGTGGTCTCCTGCTGACCTGTCGGAACCTTAGTGTTCATTAAATACAGAAAATTTGAACATCACAAAGACACTTCCAACTATTTCAAGCTGAGAATCCTTCTGGAGAGATTCAGAGATCCACAGCTTGCTGTGTGTTCTTAACACACACAGCGCAATTTAATCACTTACTCTTGCATCATGTTAATCGTAAGATTTTCTGCACTTCTTAGTCCCTAGGTTCTGTTCTGTTGACTGGAGATTTCTGGAATACTCCACACTCCAGCCACAACTGCCTAAGCCAGGGAGCACAAGAGACAAAGCTATGGCCATGTACCATGGGGAATCCCCGATACCATGAGACCTCATCCCATTAGGGGAGTTTATGGGCTGCTTCTTGTTGCTTGAGGATGGCAAAACAACGGGACAAAAAACTGACAATCTGGCCTGCTCTTTAAAAATTATTTTGCTTATTCTCTGTTTTTCAACTGTATGAAGTTTGAAAACAAGATCTTGAATTTTTAAAAGCTGAGTTCTGCCATCAGAGACCTGTATGTAACACTCATCGATTTCAGTGAGAATTTCTGGGTTGGGCTGAAACACACCTGCGGTCTTCTGCATAGTCAATCGATTGGTCCCTAATCTGCAAGGCTGTCGATCCAGCATGCAACCTTCTCTGTGCCACTTGACCCAAATTTCATTCATGCCAGCTGAAGAGGAAGGAGTTGACAGGCAACGAGATGACACTACCTCCACAGAAAACAGGAAAAAGAGGCAAGCAGTCTCCAACAGATGGCAAAAGAAAGCAGAGATGAGCCTCAAAGGGAGTGGGATAGCAATCACCAGGAGAGGGCAGGAAAAGGGGAAGGGAGTAGTGCCCAAGGAGGAGCGGGTATGGAAAATGGTGCATGAAAATCGTTCCACTATTTTTTTCTCTTCACTGTGACCCCCCAACCTAACCCCATTCTTACCAAATGTTACCTTGGCGGAGGAGGAAGAAACCTTATCATCCCCAGAGTTCACTGGTCAGATCCTTTGCATCACTGTAACTGTTGTTGCTGACCTCCTGGAGCTCCTTATAAACCAGCCATGCAGTCTGGGATTTAATTTGGCAGCACTTGAGATTCTCAGTGAAATCAGCTGAACAATTACCACAACATCCATCCACTCATCAGGAAAAATCCCCACATGCCAAAAATCATGGCTATATAGTTGAAAAACAAGAAAATCATGGAATCCATGCCACCCATGGCTGATGAGACAAAAATGCAGCTTTAACTGCGACTGTCCACAATTAAACTTTCCAAGGTCTGTCTGCTGCCTGAAAAACCTCAATCCACTCTTCTTTTTCCACTGGCTTTGGAATGGATTTAATCATTTAAGGATGATATTCCTTTGATATAGTCCATTGTTAAATATAACTTTAAACAGACACCCTAGGGATTCTGGGAAGAGGCAATTAAGTTGATGATGTGATAATTTTTGTTTGTGACTTACCCCAAGGGACTGTTAGAAACCTGCATCTTACAGTACATTATAAACCGCAAAAAGAGAACAATAGCATTCTTAATTTGCTCTGTTGTTTTCCAACTTGGAATGGATAGTGTTTCTGTACTTGTTATCTAAAAAGAGTTAGATAAAGAGAATCTAAACAATGAAAAGCCTGTATTTTCCAATTAGTCCTAGGATAGAAACCTGAACATATGCGAATGATATTTCCAACCAATCATTTTGTAGCATGTGTGTCAGTTTTATGTAGTGTACTGTAAATATTCAACATAAAAATCCAACAATACAAATACTCTGCATATTCATAAACATACTGACTCAGATTTACTCTAGCATGGGCAAAATGTCCCTGATTGCAGAAAGTCTAACAGGAAACCAAGTTGTAGTGGCATGAAGCAATTATATTCCACTTTATATCAATGAACTATAAGAGGACCACACTGAGTGGGACAGGGTAGTCAGAGGTAGTACACATGTTATAACGCTCCGTAGCAAACTTCTTATAGGTGGGGTGGAGTGAGAGGGTGGAATCCCCTTCCAGGATAGTTGACTTAATTGGTGCAGGGAGGTGTAGAGATGTTCTCTTTGCAAACTTTTTAAAATATGGCTATGTGACGGGGTATTCATCCCATACTCATTCTGAAGGGGCTAATGGAGGCCAGATGAGCCAGTTAACTTATTAGGCTGAAGCCTGAGAGAAAAGCCTTAATTAGAAGAAGCTCATCAGGTTCCCCAATCCAGCCACTGAGGAAGTGGCACCGGTGGGAGAGTGCATAGGAAGACTACTCGAGCCTGTTTGGGAGAAGAGACTCCCCACCACCACACCTGCAGGAGGGGAAACCATGACAGTGATCTAGCTGGAGGGCTGAGTCATGAAGAGGCTGCAGCAGTTCCTGGAGTGAGAGCAGGGCTGCAGTTAAAGAGAACGTTGACCTGACCCAGCTAACCCCAGAACCACCAGGAGGCAGCACTGTCCTAGCAGCAAGTGGTGCACTCCATCACATTTGGTGGGGAATGCAGGCAGGATGGTCACCTCTGATACAAGGGGTCAGTAACGGACTGTGCCAGATGAGAACCCTGAGGTGACTGGCAAAGAGAGAGACTGTAAGGGGGTTGAACCCCACCACAAGGAACCATAACAGAGAAAGAACCCCTGAGAGAAGGTGAAAATGGAAATGCCCACAATATGGACTTCCTTTGCTAAGGGAAGTTGTCCCCTACTAGGGTGGATTCTGGAGTTACCGTTCCCACAGAGGGGAGCTGAGAAACAACAGGGGCAGGTCCTTGCTATGTGGGGAGAGATATTACAGAACTGGCAGAGACAGTGGGAAGCCCAAGCGTATTTACAAGACTGTATAATGCAGGTAACTGGTCAACAGCAGCAGCTATACAGAATCCTGCAGGAAAAAAGCAAGAGGATCATAAGGGCCAGGAATGGGAAAGGCATTCCGGGACCAGGAGGCCAGAGGCCCAACCCTGAAGGTACTATGGCTGTGGGAGCAGGAGGCACCTGAAGAGGAAATGTCTCTATTTGGAGAGAAGCAAAGAGTCTTACTAAGAAGAAAGGACTCAGGCAAGGGCCCAGAGAGCCCCACACAACAAGCAATTGGATCAGAGGAGGACCTGTTTTCGGTGTGGGGAAAAGGGCCATGTAAAGAGACATTGCCCCACAGGAAAAGAGAGAGAGTCCGGAAAAGGGAAAGGGACCAAGGCAAAAGAGAAATGAAGAGCCAGGAGCTCGTAAGGAGTCCATAAGCATGGTGGAGAAGCCCAAAAGGCAGGTAAAGAAATGTGAGGTGAAACTGGGAGAGGAGAGAGACCCCCTGGGAGGAAAGATGCAGGGACTAACACTGAGATGAATCACAAGACAGTGGGGACTCAGACCCTGGGAGCAAGAGGGCAGAAGGACTCAGTGAAGCAGCTGCAGGTGAGGCTGGTGTCTGCTGAACAGACTGTGCAAGAGGCTGCTCAGGAGAAGGAATTTCAAAAGGAAGAGACACTATAAAGGAACGGGAGAGGCTGCAGTTCCTGGTTGGGGACCTAAAGCAGGAGAGAAACATCCTGTGAGCTCAGCTGTGTCAGATGTTAGGGGGAGGAGATAGTTCCCTTCTCCCTTGTGGTAGCAGTTTTGAGGAGAAGGGTATGTGATGGGGTGTCCACCCCACACTCACCCTGAAGGGGTTAATGGAGGCCAGATGGGCCAATTAACCTATTAGGCTGAAAGCTAAGAGAAAAGCCTTCATAAACAGTAGCTCACCCAGTTCCCCACCCAGCCACTGGGGAAGTGGCACCGGTGGGGCAGAGCATAGGATGACTTCTTGAACCTGTTTGGGTGAAGAGACTCCTGCCCACTCCCCACCCCCAGAAGGAGAAACTATGATGGGCGACCTAGCCCGAGGGCTGAGTCACAAGGAGGCTGCAGCAGCTCTTGGAGCAAGAGCGGGGCTGCAGATAAAGAGAGTGTCGGCCTGTCTGAGCTAATCCCCAGAACTTCCAGGAGGCAGCACCATCCAGGGGTGAGTAGAGCAACCAGTCACAGGCTAATGTATATATCATATGCCTCTGTGGGAACGTCTACACTTCAGTCAGAGGTGTAACTGAAGCACATGCAGACATACCTGAACTAGCTTTGATCTAGCTAGTTTGAACAACAGTAGCACAGAAGCTATGGCAGCTCAAGTAAGACCAGAAGCTAGCTTCTCAAGTACATGCTTCGGGGTCTGGGTGGGCTTGAATATGTACATCCAGGCAGACATAAGCACCACGAGCTTTGAAAATCATCCTCTCTGAGCTCTGTTGCAGATGTCCATAGCATATTTTGCATTTGGACTATGTCCATCACTTCTACTGACAGCAATGGGAGTTCCACCTATGGAATAAGTATAAAATAGGCAATTAAGGGGCCCAGTCTTGCTCTCACTGATTGTCATGGGAACAGGATTAGGCCTGAAATCTGCACTGCAGAACGGAGACAAGAATTCTTAAAGAGATTTGCTTAAGATCGTATTTTGCATGTATGGTCCTTTTATAGATATCCAAAGTACTACATGAGCTAATTAATGTAGTTATGGTGTAGAGAGATCACTATCTCGATTGGTAGAAGAATCAATATCAGTGAAAGTTGGGGGGAAATGCGTATTTTCATTTTAAGAAATGTCCAGCACAAAACATTTATTTTTTAAATCACAAGAAATGAGAGCTCTGTGATCCCAGTGCAAACAGGTGGGAACTTGGAGATATCCCACACAGCTTAATTCATGAGAAAGATCTATAGGGGAATATAAAAAGGGGTCAAGAGAAGTCATTTTTCTGTTTTTTGAAGGGCATTTGTGTGGGTGTCTGGATGAATGAACAACCTCTGAGAACATGTAAGACAGTCTTTTTCTTTCATTCCACCTGATCCACATACATTTTCTCTTCCGCTCACAAGAACTGAAAAAAAGAAAAGGAATAAAAATAGGCCTTTAGTTACTTGTCACTTTGAAATTTTCCACTACTTTAATTAAGCTCCAGACACTGGCAAAACTTGTCAAGCTTTCTTTTTCACAATAAATTGGGCTTAGTTTTCAAGGCAGTTTTCCCCTGGTTCTTAGTACTGCTCTAAAATAAAGTAGTGTTAAATATCAAAGTAATCTTGGGCCTGATGCAAAGCCCACTGAAGTCAATGGAAAGACTTTCCTTGTCTTCAGTGGGTTTTGGATCAGTCCCATAATTCTAAATTTAGGATCAGTTATAGTTTTCCCTTTCTCCCCATTAATCTATACCATTAACATTGTTTTGGAATTAAAAAATATGGGAAAACAACGTTGTACTCCCCACCAGGTGTATTCCTGTGTAATCCAGGAGAAATACCATTTTACCTCATTTTAAACAAGTGTACATATTTTTATTAGATAGAGGAGGAAGAGAAGAACAGAGGATAAATTGAAATAGAATAGAATACGATACGGGAAGTGGCAGATGAAAACAAAAGAAAAGGATGTAGGCTAAAACAAAATGTAGGATTAAAGAAAAATGAAATGATGGGAGGTAGAAAAAGACGAGGACAAGATTCTGATCTCATTTACACTTGTGTAACTCTATTGATAAAGTCAATGGAGTTATTCTAGATTAAGGACTTGTTTCCATGGAGACTAGATGTATGGTGAGTTGGGGTATAAATCTACACCACACAAACCTGCTGTGTACTAAGTGACCAGTCAAATAGGAAAGATGTCAAGATGTCAAGAGGATGTTGTTAATTTGCAATGTGCTTTGACAATATGTACTGACCATAGTGGCATAATTACACTTCCTCGAACATTGAAAGAAGAAGAGAATTTAGATGCGTTCAAAATGGATTTAAAGGATTCACTAAAAATCCCAAACTATTAATTAAACAGAAAAACAGAGACTAATAAAAAAGGAATATGTGGAAGAAATTGCATTAGGGCATCTGGTGAAATAATAAATTGTTGGAGCACAGATTAAGTGATTCAGTATGTCAAAAGAATTCTAAAATGGAATGGATTCAGTGCAAGTTGAGACATTTGTTCATTTGTTTAAATGTGAATGGTATTTGCAAGGAGTTTTCTTTTTGAGCACAGACATTTCCCCAGGATTTTGCTGTATGAAATGAAAAGTAATATATAACAAATGAGAAAAAAGGGGAATCAGACAGCAATCGGTATAAAATAGAAGTTATGAAGTATAGAAGAGTGATAAGGGAAGCAAAAGATACAAGGGAAAAGCCATGACTGGCACAATTGAGGACAAGAAGTTGGTTTTTTTTTTACAAATGTCAGGAACAAATGAATCTGTAACAATGGTATAACTCAGTTACTAGATGGATATGGTAAAATTCTTAACACTGATGTAGAAAAGGCAGAAGTGTTCAATAAATACTGGTGTTCTGTATCTGGAATGAAGCAGGAAGATGTACAAATATCATGTGTGGATGATTAACTACCTTCCATTAGTGACTAAGGAGGATGTTAAACAGCATCCACTAGGGATAAATATTTTTAAATCAGTGGGTCTGGATAACTTGTACCGAGGAATCCTAAAAGAGTTGGCTGAAGAGATTTCTGCCCTCCGGACATTATTTTTAAGAAATCTTGGAATACTGGACAAATTCCAGAAGACTGGAAATGTCCTACTATTGTGCCATTATTCAAATCAGACGAGCAGGAGGACCCAGGTAGCTGTAGGTCAATCCCAAGCAAAATAATGGAAAAACTGATACAGGATTCAGTTAATAAAGAAAGAATATAATTGGTGCCAGCCAACATGGATTTATGAAAAATACATCTTGTCAAACAAACCTAATTTTATTTTCTCCTGTGATTACATGTTTGGTTGATAAAGGTAACTGCATAGATGTAAAATATGTAGACTTTGTCTAAGTTTGACTTGGTACCTCACAACACTGTGGTTAAAAGGATTAGCTGTATACATGTTATATCATGTGGAGAACTATTTTGTATGATTATGTATGACTCAGTTTACTTACTTGATATTATTCTGGCTGACTGCATGGAGGTAAATCAAAGAAGACTGTTAGGAAGGAGAAAGCAGGACATAAAACAATGGTAGAGATAAGATATCTCCAGGGACAATACCAAGTGTTCTTAAGAGAAACAATAGGTGAGCTAGTTATTAGGAACTCCCTGCCTACCTGTCGCCAGAAAGCCTATATTTCCAAGGCCAGAGACTAAGATCAAAAGAATGCAAAGCTGTAAAAAACCAGGCCGAGAGGAAAATAAGAGTGAATGGGCAGCCCGTAGCTGCTTCTTGGAGAGAGACACTGATACAGGCAGAGCCTACAGCAGGGCCATGGAACTAAGGCAGCGGCTCTGCAGGATGTGTTTGATACATTTGGGCTCGTCTAAGCCTTGAGAGCTATGATGAGCAGCAGGCAAGTCCCAAGCGTGCAGGCCTTTTGTGGTTTAACCTTTTCCCCCTAATTCCAGTGTATTTTTGGGTGAATGAACAATATATCTGTTTGGAAGAAGCTGTTTTGAGTCACTTTAACCAATTAATGGTCACAGGCAAGCAGAGGGATGGCTTGCAGGTACCAGTTACATTTGGGCCTCTTCAGTGAGAAAGAAGAAGGCTACCAGCTTGGGATCTAGGCTGAGAATGATAGTGCTGCAGGGCTCCACTTGGAGAGAGGAGAAGGTAGCGAAACCTGTCACCTGAGGAGTGCACTCATCCAGGATAGCGAGTGGTATAAGGCAGCGCACGCCCTGCAACAATGATCCAGACAATGGGAACAGGATGTACTGGGTATATCAATGGGAGTAGTCTGTAGAGGTAGGGAGGAGACTTTACTTATGTATATGGCATTGGTGAGGCTGATACTAGAATTTTGTGTACAGTTCCACTGGCAGAGGGGCACGCACAACTTAGAGGGCAGGGGTATACTGTTACCAGAACAGTACAGAGCATCCCTCCAGCACCTAAAATTCAGATCAGGGTGGTATTCGGGCATTCGGTGCCTAGGATTGCAACACCACTGAAATCTGGCCCAGCTGCCCCCTCTGTAGTGCCAGATGGAAGGGCAGCTGGGCCAAATTTCAATGGTGTTGCGACTCCATGAGCCAGGTCACAATGATAATCCTATTTGGTGGCCTGCCAACATTCCCTTTATGCCACATGTACAGGTGACAGTGCTGCAGTAATTACTTCACATGGCTGGGAGCGCAGCCAGCACCTGGCTTCCGTCCCACCAACAAGACCTACAGCAGCTTCTCTTTGTGCCATGGGAAGCCTCGAGTCCAGGGGAAAAGAGTGGAGTGGGGCTGGCGGGAGAGGCAAGCAGTCCAGCTGGGATAGGAAGGAGCATGGCCGGGTCCCATTCCACTGCTGGGTCCTCCTGTTGGAACCTACAGCAGCTCCTGTCAGCACTGGGGATGGGTGGGAATCCTCGCGCCAGCAGGGAGGGATAAGGCAGGGGTCAGGGCACCATTTAGGTAGAGTATAGCTGGGGCAGAGGGGCTGTTTATGGTCCTATCTAGGGATGCACGGAGCTGGCTACAGAGATGCTGGTCCCTGCTGCTTGCAGCAGCATCCAGGGGCCATTGGTGCTGAAATGGCCCCTTGGCAGCCCAGCGCAGCAGTGTGAAGCTGGGGTGCTCAGTCTGAGCGCTCCAGGCTGCAATGGCAACTTCTTCCCAGGAACGCTGACGGGGGAGGGGGAGCAGGGCTGGTTGTGAGGGACAGAGAGGAGGTTGGATTTTGGAGACTATCCTGTGAGAGACAGAACAGTTGAATGGGTGTGTTTGATGTGTATAAATAAGTGTTACACACATTAAATTTGACGGCGAGGGCCCACAATAAAAACCTTCACTAGGGCCCTTCTTTCTGTACCTCAGTTACTGTTCTGCTGTCCACATTTTTAAAAAGAATATTGAAAAATTGGAGAGGGTGTAGAAAAAAGCCATAAAAATTAGTTGAAGGCTGGAGAAGATGTCTTACAGTAAGAGACCTAAAGAGCTCAATCTGTTTCACTTAGCAAAAACAATGACTGAGAGGTAAGTTGATTATAGTGTACGAATACTCTGATGTGGAGAAAATACCAGGCATTAAAGGGCTATTAACTTAGCAAAGAAAGGCATAAGAAGTAGTAATGGCTGGAAGTTCAAGCCAAATTCAAATGAAAAATAAGGCACACAATTTTAGCAGCAAGGCTGATTAACCATTGGAACAAGTTACCAAGAGAAGAGGGGGATTCTCCATCTCTCGATATTGTCAAATCAAGGCTGGATGTCTTTCTGGGAGATAAACAGACATGTTATTGGACTCAATATATGGGTAACTAGGTACAGTTCTATGATCTATGTGTTATACAGGACAGACTGACTAAATTAATAATCCCTTCTGGCCTTAAACATCTATGAATTTCACCACCTCCTCCCTTGCCTCTCACAGCCATTGCACGACTTGGCTTAAACTGCAGTCAGATTTGTGACATTTGTGGCTCCCAAAAACTCAAAACAAAACTCCTCCTATAATGGTCACCTTTTGCCTGGCTCAGAACAATGCCATTGATTTTCACACTGTTTCCACCTGAAACCCAAACATTTCCAAAACCACTGAAAGCCTTAGAGTAACAGGCGTGAAACCCTGGCCTGAGTGAAGTCAATGGCCAAACTCCCATTGACTTCAATAGGGCCAGGATTTCATCCCAGGTTTGCAAAAAAACCAAAAACATAACAAAAGAAAACAAAAAAACCCGGACAAATTTTGCACAGTTTGTCTTCAAGGGGAAAGGCTGTGTATTCCTAGACAAAGGCTTAAGCTGCGAAATTTTGATGCAGATCAGAATTTCCTCGGAGTCTGAGGGTGTCCAATCTGGGAGTTTGGACAGGCTCCGCTCTATTACAGACGTAATGTTTGTTCGGCTCCGATGCAAAATATTTAGAATATTACAAAATAAGGTCTGAATCATACTGTATTATACCTTATACTGCACAACTAATTCTACAGCCCAACAGATTTTGTGTGTATGGGTCACAGCACAGATGTGCTCATCTCTTTACTCGTTTAGGGTCATTTGATGTTTGCCACTTCTGTTTCTTTGATAAAGGTTTGCAAACTTTTAGATCTTGTCTTTGTTGCTTCTTTGTTTGAGGGTTCAAGGAGAGGCAAGGCTTCACAAACTTTTGGTCAACATGCTGCAGCTTTACCAGAAAAAAATAAATTGTGCTGTTAACAGGAAAATATGAAAAGGGGGTTGTAAGAATGAGGATAACTGGTTACAAGAAACAAGATAGGGAAATCTCTTTTCCTCAGAAAATAAATTTGTTGATAAGATTGATTGTGATTTGTACGATGTACTATGGGTAAAACTTTGTCTCAGGCTAAATCACAACAATACATTTTGCTGGTCTCACAACAGATCAGAAGCAAGCATGTAGGATGTTGAGTTATATGAAAAGCAACTTCCATGAAAATAAAAAAATGATATGGCTAGTGTCATTGTAAACATGATAGGTAGTGATAGTAGCAATCCTAAATCTTTGAATAGCTGTTTCAATACATATAATCTGTTATTTTATTTTTTTATGTCTAATTAGGTGCACTGACTTGTCCTCGATGTTAAGAGAAGCAGAGGGGATTTATAATTGTGGGCTTCTGTATTACAATAGAGCAGGATTTTACACAAAATGATAAGCCTCTGTGTGGTACATGCTTAGGAGTAAGGAAGTTATGTACTTCACTGTTCCAACTGAGAGGCAACAGACACCTGACCTTAATACTCTTCCTTCCGCTCTGCTAGATACAGACTCCCTGGTACAAGTATTAGATATACATAAAGCCAAATTAGAGCAGTGTCATACAGGGACATACAGTCACCACGGTACAGATTAATTATCGACCTATAGAATTTAGATGGCAAGGAGTGTAACATTATTATTATAGGGCTTGATCCAAACTTGCCTATGTGATATAAACAAGGTGTAAGGCCCTTGTGTATGTAAAATAGTTGCATCTTATGAAGATGGCCCAAAACTGTTTTTGTAAGTACTTTTATATTTAAGTATTCTTATATTCAAAGGACCTTTCCACAGATTCATAGGAGGGGCATTAAAGGGCCCAGAGTTTGGATGCTGAGTATGCAGACGTCTTAGAGAAAGTTGAAGAATGATTGTTCTCGATTGATCAGCTTTGGTGTAGGGCCTGAGCAAGCTTTAATTGGAAAGTAATTGGAGTAATTGCCATAACTACAAAAATTAAAAAGCACAAGCTTCATTTTTGCTTTCATAAAGTCGTACCAGTCATGGCACCATTCATCATTTTTCTGTAAAAACAGAAACAGGTGCTAATTGAAATTCAGCGTGTGCAATGCTATTGCACAATGAGAAAAAGTTGAAAAACAACTGTCAAATCTTATTGTTACAGAAAAACAACTTCTAGTATTACCTGGATAATTAGGCTTAGCATACTCTTCAGTTAACTCATTTATCTCTTTTCAATGATGAGGACTGCTGTAATTAACATAGTTTCTCTCCCATACACAACCTTTTTCATACCAGGTCTTTTAGGCTATATCTACACTACAAGCTGGGGTGTGATTCCCCTGTTCCTGTACATATATTCACACTAGGCTAGCTCTCATCAAATTAGCATAAGTCTAAATAACAGTGATGTTAAGGGTCCCCAAACCCTGAAGTAGCTTATGAGTCCTTCCTCAACCCCGTTGGTCTCATTGTCCAACAGGATGTCAATGAGGGCCAGGGCAAGGAGGCAGCAGGGACAACAGAGGATGCTCCAGCAATACTGGAGGAAACGAAGCATGTGATTCTGCACTCCTACCCAGCAGAGCCCCCCAGCCAAACCAAAGGAGGACTACGAGCTGTGTCAGGAACCAGAACCCAAGGCTGGTGAGTTACAATGCACACCCACCCTCCCTGCCAATATCCTCTCTTTGCTCTGATGCTACATTCCTGATTTTTAAGCCCAGCTTCTGCTCAGCTTCAACCCTTAAATGGTTCCTGAGCAATACATGGCTATAAATCAAGGATTTCATTGATTTCTGATGAACCAATGTTATGCATTTGGCAGAAGCTATAAAACATTATTAAGGAACAATCATTGTGCCCCTGTGTCTGTGCATTTTTGACCAGCATGTAGGCAGTGTTGGTCCTAGGACTGCATGGAGCAGAGGAAGGGAGGGGGCGGGCTTAGAAAGGTCCTGATTTGGGATGGGACAGTTGTAGAAAACGTATAGTCGTTAGTAACAGCTGCCTTTTAGCCCTTGGAATATTACAGTTTCAGTGCTTCTCCCACCCTGACACCTGATCTTACCATCCCCTTACAAACAGTTTTTGTAGTTTGCATCCCCCTTTACATGCAAACTCCATATGTAGCTGAGAATACAGTCAATTTTCAGTGGAATTGCCTCTCAGTCCTGTAAGCATATTTCAAAAAATTTCTGATGTAGCAGTAACTCCAGCTGGGTCTTGAGGTTCACAGCAGTGCAAATCTGCTTGGTTTGCCTTCATAGCTGACCAAACCCCAACATGCAACAATATGTAGAGGGGTGACCATTAGCAGAAACATCTCTCTGGAATAGATTGCTGGATCTCCTCCACAGAACTGGAAAGCCACCTTTCTTTTCCATTCTGGTACCTCGAAAACTGCTATATTATCCAAATGTTGACCAGGCTTTAAAGACGACATTGCAATTTGGTAGCCTAGCGCCTGGAAGAAACTGCCACGGCACCCCATTCCACCCTTTTGACCCTATGATCTTTTTAAAATTGTAAAAACATTAGTACATTTTTCATACCATTATCGGCTTCTGCTCCTTCCTCATGGACCACAATAGATGTCTGAACCGAGGATAGTCTCGCAGTTGCATTCTGGGAATGCTGAAAAATATCAAAATTGAGTCCTTCGATGGCAAAGTTATGTTATGTGTGTGGATTTCTCAGCTTCTTCCAAATGGAAAAAATAACGCTAGCCTTCTCTTTCAAAGGGCTGCACCTTTGGCTCTTGAGATGGAAACAATTTGCCAGGCGAAGCACCCAGAGACAGCAGAGGCAGATGGAGAAAGCCCCTGGAGAAGATGCTCATTGGCACGAGCGGGAGAAACCAGGAGCAGTTTGAATTCCTGAGGGCATAGGAGGACAGGACTCTTCAGCAGGAAGAGACACTGATGAAGCGGTTCATGAAGCAAGAGACACATCACAGGGAACAGGAGCCTTCCCTAATGAAGTCTGATAGAACTGGTGGCTGAATGAGTGCTGTGTGGCCACCGCACCTCTCCTTGAACTGCCACCTCCCTCGCCAGCTGCCGCCCAGGATGTTGCTAAGGTGGCGGAACCAACCACCCCACGTGACAAGGAAGAGCTTGCAGGACTCCCAGGACCAGACCCTCCGCCGGCATCTGAAACCCCCTGCAGGGGGACTCCCTTGAGCGCCCAGGAGAGGAATGATGAGTCTGCAGAAGTCCCTGAAGCCTGCCAAGTGCCCGCCCCTCCAACCCCACATGAGACCTCCCCATCTATCTCCACGAACAGTTTTTCCCCATCGCTCCGCCTTTGTCGGGGGAGGGCAAGGAGATGGGTGCAGAGACATTTACATTGGTCACAGATTCAATTCCATTATGTTTTGTTGGGCTACGTTTGTTTTTAAAAATATTTCAATTACATGTTCCATACAGTACTGTTAATAAATATTATAGTTTCTTCGACTTATGTGTGGACCCTTCTTCCTAAGCATGATGAACATAAAGTGTTTTCAGGTTGGGGATTGGGCCCCAGGATTCACAGCGCAGGAACCAGAATAGTGTAACTGTGAGTTGCTATCATAATGCAAACTCTCTTCTCTCTCTCCCACCCTCCGCAGGTTAAAAAACATCTGAAGTCCCAAGGATACACCAGTGGGATGGGGAAAGTGCAGTTAGTGTTATGTGCTTACAGACGGCACTGCTGTTCTACATGCAGCAGAACCCACAACACAGCAAATGGGGAGATAAATGTTTTTTAGGGTTAGGTCACATGCAGAAATACAAAACACATTTCAAGTAACAAAACAGGCAAAGTCAGCATCTGCTACTACCCGGTGATTAAACGGCCCCAAACTTTGACCAGTTTCAACCACATTATAGCTCGGCTGCTACCCCATTCCACAGCATAAATCCAACCCAAAGCTATTAAACCAGTGGAGGTGACCAGTTAGAATTGCCTGTTTCGTGTGAATTGTCACAGGAACAAACAGCTAATGACCTTTGGCTACAGGGGAACAAAACCCTCATAAAGCTATGTTGCCCCACAAGTATGTGTCAATGTTCCCTCTTGTGCTTTTCCAGCAGCTGCATAGGGTGTGGAGGTGTCCCTCAGCACAGGCAGATGTCATTCTCTGCCTCCCTGTGGTGCCAAGATGTGTGCACATATGGCATCCCACTAGGCCGGGAATCAGGAACAGTGAGCACGTGGGTGGGATCAGGCTGCCTGTACAGAGTTTGCAGACTTGTCCTGTGCCCTGTAGGGACGGAAGCACTCCCCTTTACCCTCATAAATATTTTGAAGTTTGCAGTAAATGATGATTATGTGACTAATGTTGGCCACAAAGGCATCCAACAAGATTCCAGAGTACCAAATTTGCACTCCACAACCATCCTGAGGGCTGCTGTTTGTAACTGAATTCTCTTTTTTTTCCAAGGTTATTGACACTGGGGTATGTTTTCATAAACCAATTTAGGAAAGGGTATGAAGTGTTCTCCAAAATAACAGTTGAAAGAGACATACTATGTAAAACCATATAGTTTCTGGGGAATAAAGTCCCTTTTTGCCCTTCATGTACAGTCTCAATCTGCTCAACACCCTGGCGTTATGAACCTTTCCAGGGTTTCTGACATTTGAATCTGTTGCTGTGGTCCACTAACCATTGCAGAACAAATGAATAGTAACCTTTTCAGTTCACCTAATCACTTGCACCGTTTGGTGGGCAAAGTACTGGGATATGGGTGCCATTGATGGCTTCTGCACTGTTTAGAAACCCCATCCTCTGAAATCCAGCTATTATTTCTGGGACTTTTCTTATCGCAACACCCATGGGTAGATCACGATGTTCATTGCCTCGCAAGCCTGCACAGTTATGACCCCAACAGTAGACTTTCCAAACCCAAAGTGGTTTGCAATGGCCCTCTAGCTGTCAAGCAGTGTTGCCAGCTTCCACAGGGAATAACCACCCGCTTCTGCACTGGTATGGCTTCCCTGAATTGAGTTCTGGCGCTGGAGGTTTGATGCAATTAACTGGCTCCATGATGGTCTGTTTCCTCATTCAAAAATTCTGAAGCCACTGCTGGGTATCCAGGTTTCCAAAATGATGTGATTCCCACCAAACATGTTTGGTTCTCCTGCACCAGAGAAGTGCATACCATGGCAATACCAGTATTCACCATATCTGTACCAAGGGAGCTAAATGAATTGTCATTCACCCTCAGGGTCAGCCATATTCAATGTCTCAGAAAGTTCTGCCAAATTCCATCCAGCATCTTGCTGATCACCTGCTCCACTGCATAACCATTTATCCCTCAATAAGCAGCAGCAGCAGCACATCATCCTCCCATTGCTCCACGTCTGCCACCCAGTTTGGAGGGAGGGACAGGAGCAGGAACTGCCATCAGCAAATGTGCAGAGGCAGGGGAGCGTACCAATGACATACAGCAAAGCTATTCCTAGAGCATCTCCCAGTGATGCGCAGAACCCTGGGATACCAACCCTGAAAGGGTAGTGCAAATGTCTCATAGCAACAGTGGCAGTGTATACACGGGTATCACATGCACACAGTGTTATACCCGTGTTCAGCACAGAATATGCAAACACTCGGTGCAGGCATAGGGAACATATGTGAGCATGTGTGCATCAGCGTAGACATAGCCTAGGAGAAACCCTCTGTGGTGACACTACATATCACAGGCTTTATTAGTCGGTCTAAGAACTAAAGTGTCATGGAAAACTTCAGGGACTCTCCATGCCCAGCAGGCTTAATAAAGTATGATACTACACCATTCTGCCTCTTCTCTACCATTAGAGCAAAGCTACAGTCGCCACTTCAGTCAGGGTCACATTCTGGCCTTTTTCTTTCAGCAAACACCATCAATGGAAAGAAAAAAAAAAACTGACAGGGCACAACGTTAGGGCATAATCCTGCCATCCTTTCTCACGTGAGCACAGATATTGCAGGATTAATCCTTTTATGACTCCCCACAATGCAATCAGAGGCAATTTACACTATCTTAGTAAAAGCCTCCTTGCCCGCTAATTCATAGAAAGAGTTATTTATTTGACAGATGAGTAAAATATTCATTTTTCCATCACCCTGTGGATGAGTAGATTTGAACAGAAGCTTATCAATTTTCATGGCAATTTTGCCAGGCTGCTCTACCTCCTACCCACTGTGCTCAAAGGCAACGTGTTTCTCTCAGGTTCGAACACTATGATCGGAAGAATCCTCCGGAGGTACTCAGGCCTCTTGCATGATAATGAACAGCTCTCCCTGCTGAGCAGCACAGTAACCACAATCCCCAATATTTTCTAAGTGTGTAGTTTAGCTCATTCAATAATCTTCCTATTTAGTGCACATTTAAGCATTCACTGCACATGAAAAATGTCATGCGGCATAATCAGATTCTCATATTGCTTAGTAAGGTCTTGTGCATGTTGGAGAGTTCAAAAGTGTAACACGTTTGTAAGGGAGAGAATCTAAGGATATGCTTACGACAACAAGTGCCTTTGTGCTTCAAGATGCATGAGCTTTTATTATCAAAGGCACATTTCTAATTGTGGAGATTGAAAAGCCATTTTGCTTCAAACCCCAAACCATGATCCTGACCTTGTCTGCTACACTCTACACCCTGGGATATTATTTGGGGAGAACATCTGGACTGGGCATGGGATGCAAACTCAGCCACATGTGCTGCCTCTTGTTCCAGCTGACTGAGCAGAGTAGGAATATTCCCTTTTGGAGGAGCTGAGTCATGTGAACACACATATAACATGTACTTAGTTTCAAATCTGAAAACGTGAAGGCACATTTCATTCACATAACTGAAGATGATAGTATGAAGACTTTATATTGCAGAAAATAACAAAACTATGTAATGGGAGAACCCAGTATAAGATAATAGACATAAATGAAAAATGTTCAGCAAAACCAGGCCTAATTCAGTGTGGTATCTGTCAGTGCATTCCATTTGTCTAACTGGATACTAATACTAATTTGTATGCATATCAGAATTCATTCACTCCACAGTATTAGCACAGTATCATATTAGCTAAATAGTGTATGCAGTATAGTCTATACAGTGTATTATTTCTATATCAATTTAGCATTTTATTAGCCTGAAAAATATTCTGCCTGGAATAAATTTTCCATGTTAGAGTAACAGTCTACTTGTCTAATACAGAGCAGTGCCAAGATTGATATGCTATTATTATCGATATTTGCAGCCCCTTAGCTGCAAAGGGACCAAATCTGGGCAGCAGACCCATTGTACTAGGTGTTACCCACACACATAGGGAGACATTGTGCCTGCCCCAAAGAGCTTACAATCTAATATGAAACATGATCTAACAAACATTATAATGGAGGACAAGGACAATGAAGAACAGATTATATGATTACATAACTCAAGCCCCCTTCATGTAAATAAAATCACAGGGACAGGCCCTTGCACTCATACAGCACTCAATCAACTTCTTCTACTAGTTAGTTCTTCTATATAGACCTGATACTGCATCACTGAAGTTAAAGGGAGCTTTGCCATTGACTTCAGTATAGGCGAAGAGCAGAGACTAAAAGCTAAATTAGGGGCTGGACCTTGAGGGATAGCCATGGTGTTCAGGAATGCAGTGCAAAATTGCCTTCTGTGCCCACCCACATCCCAGCTGGCTCAATGCTGGTACCATCTCCTGGAGCAGCGCTGCTGAACTATACTAGCTACCAGCAGTCACCAGGGAGTGTTCCAGCATCCTTTTAGGGATTTCCTGATCATGCCCCTTTTCCTGTTCTCAATAACTGTGCTGAGGTGTGTATAGAGCAAGTGGTATAGGAGCTACTTTGATGGCTCTACACCATCTAAAATTTCTCTAAGCAAGGAGAAGCCTCAAGTAGTCAGCTAAGCCAACTTTAAGGTAGCTTTTTGCTACTGGAACAGAACATCTGAGGAGCTGGTCATAGATGTTTGTTGAAAAATAGATGTACTATCATAGTTTGTCAGTAAATCCCAAAGCTCTTTACAAAGGAGGTCAGTGTTGCTATTCCCATTTTAAAGATGGGGAAATTGAGGAACAGAGTGGTGAAGTGTGCATTTCCTTACTCAATTCTTCAACTTAAATAGTCTCCCTTTAAATATACTACATCAAAAGCAATATTTAATAAAAGTCAAAACAAAGTTATTCAAAATAATAAACTCAAAATGAAACATTTTACCTTATTAAAATTATTTTTTTTAATTTTTCCCCATTAAAAAATTAACTGAAATCAACACATTTCCACAAAACATTTAGATTTCCACCAATCTGCCTTTTTTCAATGGAATGACTGGCTCTCATATTTTCTTTTTAATACTGTCTTGGTTATTTTGGTGTGTTTATTTGCATGGGCCCAGGCCAATGTCTGATGGAGTCAACAGAAAGGATTTCGATTGACTTTAACGGTCATTGGATCAGTCCATGTGTGATGGGTTTAGGTTTCTGCAGGAGGGCTGTGGAGAGGGAGGGGCACATGCTATAGCATTGCTGACATTGAGTGAAAGAGATGTGTGTTTTTTAACTGTTTAATGTGAGTGCAACCTAGGAAAGCTGCACTATGAAAATTAGGTACAAAGACCTAATTAGGTACAAAGACATACGATATACACATACATATTCAAATGTATATTAGAATATATCTATATAGAATGAGAATTCTAATTACATATAGAATTCTTTATACATAGATACAAATGAGATCCAGCAACACAAATGCATTGGCAATATTTTTTTTCTGTCTTCTTGCGTGAACGCATCAGCCAATTATAATTCTTTGAGGAATGAATTTAGGTTTCCTAAGTCAGAAGTAGCAGACAGATATTCAGAGGCACTAACTGTATGACTGAAGTTGCAGCTGCACAAACTGAAGCAACAAATTTGCTTACAACGATTACAGCCTGCACATTGTTCAAAGTGGAAACCATTAACTGTATGTATGGCAATTATCTCTTTACTCCTTTGATTTACCTGAGAATATGAGGAGATGATAGATTATGCATGCATATAATGAATGTAAAGTTTCCACGTGCTGAATAAGAACAAGAACACCTGGCTAAAAATAGGTCTCTCCACCAACAGATGATTTAGGAATATGCTGTATCTGTGCACGTAACTTACTTTTTCTTCATTTCCAAAATACTGGCTGCTAATGCATTCAGCTATCTTGGTGAAACAGGAGGAAAATGTGTGGCCTTTCTGATTCCTAGATAGAAATTCAAATATATTCATTTTTGAGAGACTAGGAAAATATGAAGTTTGTGTGTAAACCAATTTGATGATATGATAGTCGCACACACACACACCCCATACAAAGCACAAAACTGGTCATAGTTGCTGGCTAGTCAGTAAATATATAGTAGACATGGCAAATGTACTTTGCAAATCAGGCATAAATGCACATGTGTAATCACATCTAGTACTTATGCCACCTTTTCTCTTGCGGGGTTTCTTTCCCCAGTTCTTGTGATCAGGCAGTGCTCTACTGATAGAAGAATTCTGCTGTCTGGGTGCCTCGCATTGTGGAAATAGTGAATTTGCTCTTATAGAGTTACTCCAGGTGTGCAATTGTAGTTTCAAACGTATTGCAGTGGGCAGGTAAAATTTTGGGATCGGCTGAAGAACTGGGACCTTTATTTGACGGTTAAGGGAGGAAGGAAAATTAACAGAATTTAAGGGCAAAAGAGGAAAAAATATTTAGAATGGAAAATGTTGGTTTGCCAACCTTGGTGCATCCTTTCAAATATAGTTTTATTATTGGGTTATATTCTACCCTCTAATAATCATGTATGACTCCCAGGAAAGTCAACTGGAATTTCCAGCTACATATCTGAGGGCAGAATTTGACCCATTAATTAATTGTTGTGAATGAATCTATTACTCTTTTCAATGTATATTTAAAATATACCTACCATTGCCATATTTATGTGCTTTGACAATGAAGCAGCTTTTAAAAGAGCACATATAAAATAATCGCAGCCAGATTACACCTCAGCAGGTGTAAATCAGTGTAGCTCCATTGACTTCAGTGGAGCTAAACTGACATACACCAGTTCAGAGTCTGGCTCTTCACACTGGGCCTGATCCAGTGCCCATTGAAATCAATGGACGATCTCCCACAGACCCATACTTTGTGTGTGATCAATATATTTGGATAATGGGTTATCCTAAATTGAAAATTAGGTCTTTAAGAAAGGCAAGCAGCTAAAGAATACACTGGAGAGTATAAGGAACACTTTAGCAGGAAGTGAGACTACTTTACAACACTGGCAGAAAAAATGAATAATGGTTTTGTAGCTTGTCTGATTATAATTAGAATTTGTGGATCTTCCCTTCCTATCTCTGTTCATTACTGATGCATCAATGAGTTAGCCTTTATCAACTGGGATTGTTTTTAATTCATTATAAATATTAAGAAAAAGAAAAGAAAAGAGAAGACCTTGCCTCTAACCTGTAAAACAAACCCACATCTTCTGTTAATCATAAATCTTATATAAAACATGTTAACATTACTTGAGGTTTTAAAAAGTAGACGTAAAAAGAAGATTGTTATTCTGATTAAGAAAAAACATTAAATGCAAAAAAAAAAAAAAAATCATGTAAGAGGTTTGAGTGCTGATAAATTGACAAAAGCCAGGAAATTCTAGTGTAAAGTTCATATTGCATGTCAGGAAAAGAAATATGAAAACAGAGTTAAGAAGAAAAGGTCAGCATTAGCTTTCATTATTGTATTAATGTAAATGCACATTATTTGGATTTACACAAAAGCAGAATGTTTTTTTGATAGAAATTATAAAATGTGCTAAACTTTTAGCTTCATAATTAT
Source organism: Emydura macquarii macquarii (assembly GCF_026122565.2). NCBI lineage: Eukaryota > Metazoa > Chordata > Testudines > Chelidae > Emydura > Emydura macquarii. The sequence goes on along the minus strand of NW_027131105.1, from coordinate 10,429,843 downwards.
TTTAAAGGCATTTAAAAATACCTGCAACTTTAGCATTGTCTTGTTCATTTTGCAATCAACATATTTTTCATTATGCACTGCATCAGTTGAATTTATTCTGCCAATATTGTTCTTGTTTCCATACACAGATTATATATATGAAATTATTTTGGGGATCTAAACTCTCATTTATAAAAAATGTTTCTATCCCTCTGCCTGTAAACATAGTATTCCAAATATAAATTACTTTAGTAATTAGTTTTACTGAATATATTTACACTTCGAAGAATTAAATTTTTCTTGGTAAATTTCAGTAAACATTGATTTCACCATATGTGCACAAACTAAAAAAATATTTTCATCGATAATAGTCAAAATTTATGGATAGGCAAAGAAAGAAAAATGCTTCTTGAGAACTTATTAGTTTGACTTAAGAATATTTACTTTGTATATTTTAACATGTGATTTTGAGAGTTCATGTTTTAATGTCATTAAGCTTTAATTTATTTACTCTGAACGTCTATCATTTATTTTTGTCTGACTGCACCCCCTTATTTCCCTCAACTGTGAAAATTGAAATTGATAAAAATAAAAAAGTGCTTAAAAATAAACATTGATATTAGCCATCAAAATTATAAAAAAAAATAAAAATCTAACTTTGCCAAGCCTAATATATTGCATATTATTTCACAAACTTGTGTGTAGTATGTATTGTATGATACATCTGAAATGTGTATGCAATTCTTGAATAAATTATAAAGTAGTCCATCTTCTAAACATACATACATAAATACATTTTTTCTTCTAATACATAGATAATTTTGCAAATTTATAGATTTATTTGACCTTAGCACACTTTTGTAATACTGTCTGTGTTTTATGGGTTTTTTCCCCCTTATCATTTAAAGAATGGATGTTTTCTTGTAATCTTCCTGTTTTGAATTATTAAACAAATACTGCTTCTTAAATAACTTCATAAATATATTGTATATATCTTAAAGTTCAAAAATAATTTTGTCCCATTTTGACTGCTGTAGTTGCCAGTATAAAATATTAATAATTCAAAATATATTAGAAACCTGAAGTTCATGAACTGCACAATGTATCTAAATTGTACTTTGATTTTTTTTTAAATATGAAATTATCCCATGTATGTATCCTGAATGTCTGATTTTATTTTATTCCCTGAGCCATAGTTTTTGGCACAATGAACTAAAGAAAATTAATTAAAATTAGGCCCGAGTCCTACTATTCATTGCCACAGACATTAATGTGGCTCTATGTGGATGCAGAGGAGTACCCTTGTATTGTGGATATTGTGGTCCAGATCTCATGGTATTAAGCAGTCTTTGGGGCTGAAAAAATAGCAAGTTATCTCAGATAGAAATACAAAGGATTCTCGGATGAAAGGTCACTAGAGAAAAAAGTCTGTTCTGTTTGGATCATAAATGGAATAAAGTTGAGCACTCCTAGTTTGCTGTGTTGTTATAGCCGTGTTGATCACAGGGCATTAGAGAGATAAGATGGGTCAGGTAATATCTTTTATTGAACCAACTTCTATTGGAGAAATAGATGAGCTACAGGGAGCTCTCCCTCAGCTCTGTGCAGCATGAAAGCTTGTCTCACCAACAGACGTTGGTCCAATAAACGATATTACCTCACCTACCTTGTCACTCCTAGTTTAGACCATCTCGACTCCAATGCAGTCAACAGCAAAATTTCTACTGATTTCAGCAGGATCCAGATTTCACCCTGTATGTCCAGGAATACCTAACAGCAAAAATTTTTGACTATAAAGAGAGAGAGAGAGCGAGAACAGATTAGGAATATTACAGAAAAAAGTATTATGAAAATATTTCTTCAGTTATAACTCATAGAATGAAAGGATTAACAACATTAAATCCTCTAAAATATATTAAAATAATGCATTTTTCTCTTTTTAAAATGTTAACCATATGTTAATATCTAAAACTGAAGCATTTCCTCTTTTATTATAACTTTTTTTTAGAAATATTGCATTATGACATCACCTAACCATGTCTCATTTCTCTGGGCTTTTATGCAGAATCTTAACATTTAAATTAACAACAGAATTTAAGAAAGTACCTTCTGTAAAACCCTGAATCTCCTAGGGGCTAGGAATGAAATGTAATGCTAATTTAATATAGTCATTTGTTCTCTCCCCCCCAGAAACACACAATTACTGCTTTTAAAAGACTTTTTTTTTTTCCATCGGGTTTGGACTAAATTGAAAGTGGAGTTGGTGAGCAAAGCCCAGGCTGCAAACATTACCCGACTTCTGCTACTCAGTCTGTTACAAGCCAGAACATACAGTATTCAGACATTTATTTCTGAAAATGGCATGTTCATTATCATATTTTTAGCATATGGAAGGGAAATAAAAGTTCAAAAACATTCTATAATAATCAGCTAAATGTGAAATGTGAGATGAAAATCGTTGGTGAGCATGTGCGTGGTGCGTGCACGTAGTGTAGAAGTAGTTTATCAGATGAGTTGTTTCCGGACCTGATCTGTACATTTATTTTCTTCTTTGAAAGGAAATGGAAACAGTTGATCTGACTTCCATCAGCACATAAAAGAGATTGTCAGCAATTTGTTTTCTGCAGGAACACTTACACATACTATGGCGTAGCAGGCAGTAAAGATCACCCACAAAAACTGTAGCAATCACAAGTGGGTGGCTAAGCACACACAAGGGACTGATACATGCTATCATTTGCAAAATATGGATTTATTTTCTTTTCCCCCTCTTTTAAGGCACACACTGTCCCTCTAGGTTCTGCAGTCTGGGTTTGATTAAATAATTATAAACTTCAAGCAGCAGATCTATCATTTACATTCTTGAACATGCCAACATGTGCCTTTTGTGGTGATGCCAACCAATATCAAAGCTTCTCTCATTATTGTCACTGAAAATACCATGGTTCAACGTTTGTGCTGTTTCCTGGATTTTGGTGATATAATGTTGCCCAGCAATTTGCTGTTGGTGCCAACAACACTAAAGAACTTTATAATAAATCCTTTCTATATTTACTCAGTCCACCACTGTGTCACTGACATTAGCATTTTATGATCTTATTCTCCAAGGCACCTATTTTCTCTTTTTTAACTCCATGCTATTATGAATCCTAACAGAAAATCCATCACAACATGGTTTGCTTCGGGTTTTTTTGCAAAAAGATCGCTGTCTGTTGTGTTTGTTTCTTGAAAAGATGTGGCACTTGTAACTTCTTGGTAAATGATAGGAAAGATAAACCAAGCTAACAAGCGTGCAAAGTGGTGTATTGAAATGGTAATGCAAATAGATTAGTTAAAAACAATCAGATGCTGACGCTTCCTGCAGAACTGATGTACAGAAAAGCATAATTCATAGAAAGTGAAATGACATCCTACAGTAGTGGGGCTAAATCCTATTCCAGTCTACACTCTGGCCAGCTCCACTGAACTGGACTCAGGAGGTTTGGGCTCTTTGTCCAGCTGAAAGCATATTCAAATGAAAGAGAATGAAAATCAATGCAGCGGCTTCCAAACACTGCTCTCCTCAGGGGTGTGTCCCCCTAGGTAGTCACACACTGCTCCCACTCGACTAGTAATGGAAGCCAGGCAACTAGGTTTCAAGCAGCAGGCCACAGTGTCCCCAGTTAGTATTCCATCTCCTGGCTAATCTCTCTCTTTGCCTGAGATTAAGCAGGTAGAAATATCACAGTGCCAGCAGGTGTCCAGAGGGGAATCCCTTAAATCCTCAAACTGGGGCCTTACCCTGGTCCTCTACACAAGGCTGAACTTCACCACTCCAGTCTCTGCCTACCTAATGACATTATACCTGCTGGTTCTTCTCCCTGGGGGGGGAAGCAGGAAGAATGGGCACCTGCTGGTCAGTCTTCTCCTCTCTGAAGAGAAGCAGGAACAATGGAAAAGTTTGGGGAAAGATGGGAAAAGACAAGCATTTCTGGGCTATAGAGATTTTGCAGAATGGGGGTTGATTTTTTTTTTTTTTTTTTTGAGAGAAAGCGAAAATATTGCTTTGGGGAAAGAAGATATACTTGTGGAGAGGCAAAGAGGGGATTTGGGGGATGAGAGAAGAGACAATCTGGGTGGAGATGAGTGTGGGGGAAGTGCAAAGAAAGAAACAATGAGGAGATGTCGTGGGAGGAGAAAAATTATAGTATAGGAGGAAGTTTGGGCAGGAAAGAAGGTAGTGGAGAAGGAAAGAGAGACCTGAGAAATCAGATGAGAATTGATGAGAAAAGGACATTGCAGGCTGAAAGGGGAGAATTGAGAAGACCATCATGACTGGAGAAGAGATTTGTGGAGAGACTCTAAAATTGTAGGATTCACACTGGTTTTGTTTGGTAAAATACACGGTGGTGAGAAATTTTTTCAATTTAATAGGAAGAACCTTATTTTCATCCTCTCATAACTCAAAATTAGTTAAATGAATTTTGCTGGACATTTTAAAAAACACCTTGTGGCAGAGGCCTAGTATGTAAAATCTTATTACCCAAATTATGTTTTGGAAATGCATGTATGCGTGTGTGTGGAATCAAGGGTTAGGATGGAAACGGTACTAATCTTAGCTATAATGGAAAAATCAGCTATCTCAGGAATATGCGATTTGAGTGCACACATGTCTGAGTAATGAACACCTATATAGGTAACCTACTTCTATGAGAAGCTCATGGCACAAGAATTTAATTCTTTATGTTATGTTATAGGTCCCAGTCCTGTAACTGTCCCTCGTATGAATAGTCCTTACTCACTGAATACAACTACTGAAGCTAATAGGTCTGATTATAGTTTGCTACTATACTACTGTTTACTAATAAGAAGTGTAAGTACAGTAATGCTATTAATACATTCACTTTACTGCTCTACAGAGGTAAAGGGGCCCTAACCGGGTGTAAATGTAATTTTCTGTCAGATCATTGTGAATTGACTTTTGTATAAATAAGAGTCAGGCCCACTGTGTCTTCTCACAAGAATAAGCTCTAGTCACATGGATCCATTTGAACATTTTCATTAACTATAGAGCAAAAATAATAATAATAATCAATAATTTTGAATAATAAAAATACTTGTGATGAAAATATAATGATCCATCTGATGCTGAGAGAGGACATGTTTTTACAAAATAAAGATAAAACCATAAGAGGATTTTGGCTCATCAAATTGGAACTGTAAGGGAAACCCATTAACCTATAGGTTACCCACTTTTCATGTTGTAAGAAACTTGAGAATTTACAGATGTTAAATTGACCACCAGAGGGCTCTCTTATTTTTCCTGGAAAACAACAGAAACATATTGAGAATAACAAAGAAATATCAATAAAAATACACTCAAAGGTTAATAAAGCTGAAACACGGTTGGTTCTCCAGTTCATACCAAGATCTATGTCAATGTAAAATTTTGTAAATAACTGGCACAAGGCAGTATTTTCTTATAGTTGGGCTACATATTCTTCTAGGAACAAGGTATCTATTAAAATATTTCTTAGAGGTGATAATAGGGTAGATATGTTTGAAATCAGAAAGAGAATAAACACTGAAATCCATTAAATTGTCCAGCCTATAGCCCAGATCTCTCACCAATTTAAATCTGTGTCATGTGTAGGCAGTAATAGGAGTGTGTTTTTTCTAATTTAGTTTTAAGCTGCTACTGATGATGGATGGAAGTATAAGACTCGATATACATACATATTGAAGGAAAAAATGCTTGTGCAACTCTCCTTCTGCATGTAATTGGCTATGTAGATATCTTTATACCCATTTTCATATGTGACTGGGATAGCTGAAAACACAAATTGCACACACATTGTGTGTGTACATCAGGACCTCTACGCACTGGAAATCTTTAATTCTCAGTAATGTAGCACTCCATTTTTACTTCAGGTGAAGGTGTAAGATCTGAAGATAATGATTTTAATACTGTAAAGCCTTTGCACATTACATATACAAATTACATAGACACTATGTTTTAAGTTCACTGGGGCAAATTTCTTCCGCAGTGTAACTTCATCAAATTCAGTGTGGCATTGAGGAGAAGGCATTTATGTTAAAATAACATTTAAAAGATATTCTAACACACTATGCCAATTTATTGAACAATGAAATATCTTTTAAGGTAAAACTATCTGAATGGGCCAAATTTACTTTCAGAAGTACATGTAAGGTTCCTGTTGAAGTTGACTAGAACCATTAGCAGTTAAAGGCAGGTACTGCTATGAACATTTTATTGGAACTTTCATGAAGAAACTGTGTTTTCAGTTCCACAGGGGTAAATAAGAAGCAACTCTACCAAGTAAGTGTCATTATGCCATGCTAACAATGTTAAAACAATTAGAAGAGTCTGACCCTAAAAGTTGACATTGCATATGTCTGTGGTACTACCAGCAACCACCCCTTTCTGCTTCTGATTTAGTGAAAATACAATTATTACTGGAATACATGAACAGTATTTCACCAGTGTGTTTCATTGAAAAATATTCCTAATAAATATAGCCTAAACTACAATTCAAGTACTTCCTTTTATAACTTCTTGTTCTGTTCTAATTTTTAAGATGGTAATATATATCAATGCCAAAATGACAGAAGGACCATATCAACGAGCACACTGGAAAAAAACAAAAAACCCTACTGTTTGAAAGATATTGAAAATAAGAAATTTCTATTTTACATGTCATCAAGTTTCTGATGAAATTACCAGTACAATTAAATCCTGGATTTATGCCAGCACTTAAATCAAATTATAGCTAAACTGCTCAAAATCACAGAGTCTAGTTTTTTATTTGTTTTGTTTTAGATCTGAAAGAGAGCAATTGAAATCATAATAATAAAAAAGGCACACAACATTTCAGGGACTCTGGGATGCTGGTGAATACAGCAGATATCAATATTGGTTTAATTTATTTTGCCTGCCTCCTTCTGTGCACACTGTGCTGTTGGGCTGATGCAATGCTTGATTTGTTATTTTATACCAATATGTACGAAGGTCACTTACTCTACTTATGTTTTCACTTATGGGACCTGGTTTGTTACACAAACCACTACTGCAAGGATGATAGAAAAGTCTGTTGAAAGATATGAAATCCCTATGATACAAAGGTGGCAGTGATTATTCTCACACTGTGACTATTGGGAAGGAAATTTCCTTTGGTTTGGTATTGGATACCACACGATTGGATTATAGATTTTTATAGTATTAGCGGTGCTGTCATGACCAGATACAGGCTACAATCTGCCAACTGATCCTTTTCACGGTGAGTGGGTTTATGTATTTATTTATTTCTATTTAGATGGGACTTTTTCATCACCTCTGGCAAAACCAAAGCATTTCTGCACAGGTACATGCATGAACAAAATAGTTTGCAAATCGTTAATATCAGGAGGACAGAACTTAATATATAACATATCCTGACATGTTCTTTCAAACAGACTTTGGCAAAGTCAGGGAGCTAGCTCCTTACCTAGTATTAATCAAAGTAGCGCCATCGATTTAAATACAGCTATGCTGGTTTACCCCAGCTGAGGATCTGGCTCAAGGGAATTTTAAATGGTCATGCTTTCAGTAATGCACAGTGCTTGAACTGGAGGTGAAAGGAAGTCATTATGCTCTAACATTTCCACTCTCCCTCCTCCTCCCCCTTTTTTTTTGTCAATCATCTGTGGCAAGAAGCCCATTTATCTTCACCTCACAGCAAACACTTTGATAGTTCCACAGGATCCCTTCAAAAGACTATACTCAGAACAAATGTGGGTGCCTTCATTTCCAGTTCAGAGAGAGTTGAAGGTGTTCAGTATTTCTCTGACCTTGGCCCAAGCAATCTAAAGTGAAGAAAGCAAAGAGGAAATTGTTTACTAATAGCAAGCCTGACGTTTGCACTAAGTACTTAATTGTACATTGATTAAGATCAATTCTCAACTTCATGGTCAGCTGCGAGTACTGATACCAAGAAAGATGACAAATGGGTGCAGAAGAAGAAGATGTTATGCGTATGCTGTTGCATCTCTTTTTTCCTCCTGAGACAATCTGGACTAAACTATTGATTAGGTATTTTTTCTCTGTATAGCAAAGTGTACAATAATCTCTTTTAAAATCAGCTGTACTTGTTAGGCCAAGGTTTTCTCTCCATTGAACTAGGATAGTCCCATTGAAAACCATGTTCCAGAGTAAGGGAGAAAAGACTTTGATTCACTTTCCTTAAATTGGAGTATAAACTACACCAGCCAAAATGCAGCCAATAAAATAATCTTCCTCATCGATTACTTGATCCATGGCATGCCCTCTTTGAATCTCTGCACTGCCACCCCATTCTCCACCACATCGAGTTTAAATGTCATGTCCTTACCTTCAGGAGCCTACATAATTCAGCACACTGCAGTGCTGATCTAGACTTTAATTGCACTAACTCCGTTGTGAGACACATAAGAGTGCTGATTATTTCCTGGCCACAGTCACAAGCCAAGGGTCAAGGTTACAAAAAGTTCTACTCATCACAGCAGAGGTCACTCTCCACTGATTCCAGCTGCTGTTGTTACTCCGGCCTCCTCTACAAATAATGCCAACACCAGTATCCCACAACGGTCTCCATGCCTCTGACCATGCTGCCCCACTATGCATGAATTTCTTTCTAATTCTTCTCCTCAAAGCTGTGAAATTCTCTTCATTCAAATCCCTCCCGTAGATGCACTGTTTCCAGCCAAAAGTAAATTGGTAATTATTATTATTAATTAATTAAAAATAAATACAAACTTTGCGTGAACCATATAGAAGTGCTCATGTCTCAACCGAGTATTACTGATGTATGCCTTGTCCTTTCTTACTCATCCCCCTCTGTCCTTCTTAACCCCAGTTGTCATGTCACATCTAAAACAAAAGTGTAGGCTGCTCAGGACTCATGGACTTTGTCTTTCTAGTTATCTTCTCAATTGCTGAGCACTACCTTAAGTGCTGTTTAAAAAATTTAAACACAAATTTAAGACCTTAACAAAACTGTAGTAGAAAGTGTCTGCTTGATACTATTAGTAATTGCTTCAGTGATCACTGTTAAATATTATTGCTGCAATGTGAAAACGATAATGGATAAACCAAATAAAAATAAAACAACCCTTTGCTCTCCTTTCCAGCCCACCCCGTGCACACTCACCCCAAAATGTTTTCTTCATATCCTTGTGCTCACATTTCAAGAAATTGCTGCTGGAATCTGGTCAGCTGCTAGGATGGAGCTTTTTTTAAAGGCTAAATTCCAGACAGTCCATCTGGGAATCTGCAATGTTTGATATTTTCTCTTTCAGGTAAAAGAGAGAAAACAGTATGTGTAAGGCGCGCGCAAATGACATCCTGCAAAATAATCAAACTCCTTTCCATAGCTAACCTTTCTAAATAGAGAACAGACACACAGAACAAGGCAGCAGTAAGTGAAATAGATCACAAGGTATCAGTGATTAGAACATCATGTGCGAGAGTGCATTCAGTCCTAGAGCTATGCTGGGGCTCAGTCTCAGGACAGATTCAGCCGCCAGCATTCAGTGTGGTTAAAAAAAGAAGAAAACAAAAATGCACAGAATGTGTTACAGTCTACAGATTTATGGGAAGCCACATGTTCAGGTTACATGATTTTAACAGAGAGTTCTACATTTCCAAATACTTACCTGAATCCATTATGGGTAGTGGCTGTTTTTATGTTTTTGCTTTTAAAACAGTACCAATCTAAATACTTTTGAAAATTAGGCATTTAGGTGCTGATCTTCTACCCCACTAGCGGCAAAAAGGAAATGTAAGGCTGCCATAAAGAAGTAGCCGGGTATCCCCCTTGTATGTCAAAAAAGACTGGCATTACCAGCCCCACATCAGCCCGTCCTAGCAACCATGGGTCAAAGGGAGTTCTGGGGCAGGTTGGGGACATGGCAGAGGGCGGAACTGGAATGCAAGGCACTCCAGCAATTGAGGACTATACAAGTTATAGCAGCACTGAGACTGCTCTAATGTGGGCTGTTCAGCTCCCATGCTTGGGGGAAAAGGGGCAAGCATAGCAAGATTGCATGAAGCCTCCTGGGTATGGCACACACAATAGTCACCCTACATTTGGTAGTAATTTGGCAAACTACTTGGCAATCTCAGCAGAGAAGCAAGGCCTGAATGATCATGGAGACTTAACTAACCTCTCTTTTTTAAGTGATTTCTGCAGGTTTGAGTTGACCCACAATGGTGAATAATGGGGAAGAAGCATATACTGCTATAGCTCATGGTTATCTAGTCTCTGGTCGTATGCCTACACATGCTAAAATAAAGGCCCATCAGAGCCTAAACCGAAGTTTCCCTGTTTTCAAACCCTCTTCATTTTCTTGCTATGAGAAAGCAGGAAAAGAAGATCTGTTGAGGACAGAACGAAAATTCCCAAAGACCATTCCTTGCCCATGTTGCTATGGCTATATGTGGATGGGGCATTGCCAGGGATAATTGTCCAGGTACCAGAAGTGTCACGAGAAACAATGTGTATTACCTTCCCAATACTAGAGACAGTATAGCAGTCTTCTGAGTTTGGACTGCTGACAGAGCTTTTAAAAAAACACAACCCAATCTAGTGAGCTTGTCTCCCCAGTGGGTTTTTGCATGCTCTCACAGCTCTAATAAAAACATACGAAGAAGGTAAATTAGGACAGACGACTGCTTCTGTCAACGTTGAACAAACAGCATCTTTAAAGTTTATATGTGTCTTAGAATTCAAGAATGCAGACTTTGTTTTAGTTGATGGGCTTGTTAAAGAAAATACTTTGATAGTTCCATAGGAAAAAACAGAATTATTTAGAAATGAGAACAGATTAAAGCAAAGAAAGAACCCTGACATCAGACAGGAGCCTGTTTGATTAGCTCACCCTATAGACTAGAAATAATTAAAAATACAGAAGATAGATGGAGGATGTCAGGCGCTTAAAACAACATCACAGACTTTGCCATGGCTCGGATCTGTGCAAGCCACCAGCACTCCAGGCTTTGCCGCAGATGTTGAGCATTTCTGCTGGCTGAAGGACTCAAGAGGTCAAGGAGAAGAGTTTGAACTTCGTGTGAGTAAAGCTGAGAATATACAAAATTAATACCAAATTTTTCACTGCGGTGGTTACAGAGAGAAAGGGCTGGATAACTTTTACTGCTACTAATAATTGGCAAAGTAGGTACTTCACAGCAATTTTATGTACAGTTCCATCTGGCAGGCAGAACAGCTTCACTTGCCACTCAACACAAGTCTGACTCGCTCATCTGTTCTGCCCCCTTGCTTCTTGGCCACCCACCTGCTGCCAGTTGCCCACCCAGCCCTTTGAATTAATGAAGTGGATATTTGCTGTTAGAGTGATATGTTACAATCCCAGGTGAACTGCTGTCTCCCATCTTCTGACTGTAAATCTTACAGCTGAAAGTGTCAGCAGACTGGCAGGTGCTGTTAGGATCAAAGCAAAACCTCCCATGGAGCTTAGGGGGATTTCCTCACTGATATGCTGAAACACACATTAATTGACTGACTGATACTGCCCAAAATATTTGTCCTTCACTGCTATGTTTGGCTTTGATTTTGTAGCAACTCTGGTAGTTTGTGACAGTGTCTTTATGCACCTCTCTTTGCTTTCTCTCCACTGCCCTTGCACTAAACACCACTAGAAGATTAGGAAACCTGACATCAATCAATCTGCCCTGAGTTCCCGTCTCTTCCTTAGCAAGAATTGAAAAAGTTCACTTCCCCCTCTTATAATTCAGTTACTTGTGCTGTAAGTGATAATGGAGTCTTAGTGGAGCTAAAAAGAAGAATGCAAAATAGGGAGTTCCATACTGTTAGATATGTGTCTTATATAAAATTATATTTTAGTCCTGTAACTACAGGTTAATGAATTCTCAGTATATGCACATCTGATCAACAGGAGTCATGTGTCTTTTATGTTCTTATTGGCTAGAGGTGCCTCTAAATCCTAAATGCTGATATGTTGTTGCAACCTATGTTCTAACTTGCATCCATGTCTACTACATAGCCAGAACTGTGTAGAAGAGCTGAGCACTGCTTATGAACAAGCAGAGAGGCAGAGCTGCTGAGAAATAAGCGGATGAAACTGCTGCTTTTCTCTCTGGCTCCTTAGAAACTTCTGTGCTTACATATAACATTAGACAATTAAGAACATATAAGCGAGTGTCTTTTGAATATGAAATACACAATATCAACAACAAAGAAGCATCTCAAATTATTTCAGACACTTTCACAATCTCACTCTTCAGTATTCAAAACCGGTAGCTTTGATTTTTTTTTTAAATTAATGTGATATGATCATGCTTGGTATATAACTGCAATGATAAATACATATAGTTTAGCAACTCAATTATATGCCATTTTTTTCTTAATAATGTTAGAACAGCTGGTTGCCAGAGCCACAGATTGCTTCTACTTTGTCAGGAGTATCCAGCATATTTTAAAACCATCTCTTGACCTCATAGAGGAGGTCAATGTTTCTCTTGGCAGCCCTCTAGTTATTTTTTAAGTGTCTTGATTTTTTTTTTTTTGTGTGTGTGGTGTAATGCAATTTTACTCATTATCACTACAAATGTCAAACCAAAACTAGCAAGATTACAGCAGTAGCTGAAGCATATGGTTGAGTCATATGAATAATAATCGTAAATCCTTTTTGACATTGGCCCATTATTATATCCTGATCATGTCCCCTTGGAATCCCTCTTTTGGTATAATGTTTAAGTCATTATAAGGTATCTCTGGAGGTCTAGATTTATAGAGAGCTGGTTGGGAGAAGCACACTGTTAGGAGTGTGTTTATACAAACACAAAACATGTTAATACCATATACCATTGCATCTATAGATATGTAAGTACAGTATAGAGATGTGCTGTTTATACAGACATACATGATAGGCAACTAACAACTGCCTGTCACCAAATGCATCAAATTTTTTTATGACATTTTAAACCATTAGAGTAACTCCCATCTGATTTATCACCGTAAGAAAAACTGTGGAAAAAAAGATTTGAACATACAAGAAAATTGATAAATTGATTAATAATTCTGTCTTCTTTTTAGTTAATTAATATTAACAGACTTTTAGCTTGTATAAGTTATAATTTTCTTTCTGAGGGAGGTTGAGGAACCAGTTATATAGCAAACTGTGGAAGCAGCTTTAGGAAGAGAGCATCCTCTTACTCCCACTAACCAATTCTGCTCATTTCAGTGGAACTGTACAATTAGTTTATACTAATTACTTGTCAGAGGCAGCAGCAATTAAAGATGGTCTGAGATCAAAACCTTGGATCTGAACATCTCAAACTTCAGGGAAGGGTGGGTTCAGATCTGTATTTCATAGATGACCAGCTACATCTATAATAAGCTGACCCAATAACCCAAATCTGAACATACTAGATTCTGGAGAAATTTGGATCTGGATATAATCATACAAATCTTCAGTCATAGCAATGTAACAAGTCCAGACCCAGACCATTGCTTTTAGCTTATGCCAGTATGGACGGCATGATGAGGTGGTTGTTACCTTTAAACTTCTTTGGTCAGGCTGAACTGTGTGGAGAGAAGTCACAAAGTAGGCAACCAAGGGGATACATTTGAAAAGGGATCCATAATTCTGCTGCAGAAACTGAAGATGCTGATGATGTGGGGCCTTATTGATTTATTCAGAGAGGAGAATTTGGAATGAAAATTTTTTGTGTTGACCTGTCATTTTCACTATGATCTTTAGTCCAACTGGTTGGCCATTTTCCTTCTGCTTTATTATTGCTCAGTTTGTTACATAGAATTTAAAAGTAATTCTCTCCCATGTCTAACCTCCATGGTTCTGCAAACTGGTAGCTAACTGTAGCCTTGTTTTTTGGAGAAAGACTCCTCTGTCTTTTTTCTAGTCTCTCAGTATGACACAGACCAGTTCTTAGTAGACAACCTTACATTCTCTGACTCTCACCAAACAGAGAGAATGGGATACACATACCGATTTCTCATATGTGATCAGACATCTAATTTTGCTCCAGTCACACCTTTTATAATGAGCATTGGCAGGCCCTGCCATCAGGTAGGCAGCTCAAGAAGAATTTCTCCCTACCACCTTGAGGTTGTTACTCTGTATGTCTTTTCTAAATCACTGTGTAATTAAAGAAGTGGAAGGAAAGAACTTAGCTGAAGCCTCCACAAAGACCATCCTTTTGTTAAATTCATATGACAGTCTTCTTAGAGCCTTACAACTCCAGCTCCTCTCCCACAAGGAAATGCTTTTGTAAATGAACGTGGGTATATTCAATGCAATTCACTCTACAGAGGAGGAAATCCTCCTGCAAGACAGGATATAGTTTTCAGATAAGGAACTGAAATGTGGAGAGATTAAGTAACTTGCCCAAGGCCACATAGGACGTCTGTGGCAGAGTTGGGGAATGAACCCAGATTCTTTGTGTCCCAGATGGTTACATAATCACAGGCAATCCCTTCTATCTGAATTGCGCTATCATTGTTTCTGTTATATTAGGGAACAAATTCAACCAGGGATAAATTTGATGGCATGTTTAGTGGTAGAACTGTTGTGGTAAAAAGATGATTGTTAAATCTTACTGTTGGGGTAACAATAGGCCAAAACTATCTCTGGAGTAATTTGGATATACCAAAGATTGTCTCCTTTGATTTAGATCAGGAATATGAGGACAGGGCTCCACTGTAATATCCTCGAATAACTGGTCCAAACATTTTCAGATAAAAAAAATTAGATTAACTTTATGTCACTGGTTAATGATAGAGCAGTGAAATTTGACTGCCATTGCTTAATTAATTGGTAAAGAAAGTTTCTTCAGTCATGGTCAATCACTTCTTGCCATTGCTTGTCACTTAGCTGTCCCTTCTGTATTTTAAAATGTGTGTCAAAATGTTTTGCAGCTGATCTGATTTCTGGTTGTCTGTGATGATATCCAGCTGTAACAGCAACACATATAAGATTCTCCTTCTCCCCACCCCCTTTGTTCCTTTATTTCATTGCTTGACTGTTTTACTTATTTTATTTTATTTTTTAAGAAGGAGACTGTTTACAGTAAATTAGTAAAGTGAAAGTTATTCTACTCCATTCTATGGAGCAACTATCTCATCTTTTCACAGTTAGGCTTCCTGTGCTAGCTATACCAAAAGGCTGTATTAATGTGTTTTAAATAGTGACTCAAGCACAATTAGACAAAGTATTCATTGTGGCCTTCCAATGTCTTTTCTCAGATAGAAAAGAAACACCTGATCGATCAAAGAACCATCACAGGTTTGCCCCATAGTGCTCTGCATAGACATGCCTGATTGTCCTAAACCATGGCTTGTGAATAGTTCTCATGTCTTGTGCATCCATTGGAAAACAACTATGGTCCCAGTTATGTAACTGACTGCATGTGGGTCAATAGGCTCAGTGCAGGCATAGGATGCACTCTTTTATACTCAATCAATCTCAAGATAAGGGCATCTGCTGCCAAGGTCTAAAGACCAACTTCTTTAGCCCTTACATAGTCCACTGGAGTAAAGACTGCATGATTAAGTCTGATTTTTATTGTTTTTGTTTTGCAGATTATAGCCAATTGATGTTGGCCTTTCTCAGAGTGAGAGAGAGAGTTTGGATCTTGATCTGAAAGGGTTTGCCCATTTCTAGTTACAAGTACAAAAGAGATAAACACAGAATGAAGTAAATCTAAACACTAAAATATAATAAAAGTTTGTCTCCACTGCCTGGCCATCTGTTCTGACCTTAACTGGAGGATAAACCAATTTGTAGGAAGTCTGAATATTATTCAATCTGAGATTGAGGCCTGAAGAGTTTACATGATAAAGCATATTCAGCATTAAAAAACAGAGTCTTGTTACTCTTTTTAAGCACAAAATTATTCTTTTCTTAAATCAGACTTGTTATACTGATTCCTGAAACTCAGGATTGAAAATCCTGATATTTGCCAATTTACAGGGCTTTTTAAAGCTGTGCTTCCTATCTGAAAAAATATATAGATTGCAGTATACAGAAGTCATCCAAGAAGATACTATGTACAGATGCAACTGAGATGACATCTCCCTTGTCATCCATAAAACTGATTTAGAGCATACTGTGCAGTTATTCAACAATTCCCAGAGAATCCTCTTTAATGCACAATAAGAAACAGATATTGGTTGTCTTTTCATTAATATCAGACTTACAGAGATGCAGTAATGCATTTGCAACCATTGGTATGAAAAGGTACTTTCAAGTAAAGAACCATTAGCTGAAATATTCTGCTATATCAAAATACATTGTCAATTTTCCACACGTTTTGCAACTTTAAACTCATTGCAATTAGGGGCAAATTAGTGGTTTTAAAGTAAATAATGTATCTTAAGACCAGTAAGGCCTTCTTACACTTCAAAATGCTCTTTTGAACTTTGATAATGAGCACTATATTAGCATATTTTAAAAAACCCTGTGCAATTTAAAACACGGTATGTTGCTTCAGCATTTTAAATAAAACAAAACTTTACTTCTGGAAGTTAATTAATTAAAATCAGACACACCTAAAACAAGTTCCATAGGCTGACCTGTGACAGTAACAATTATAACATGGAGGTGAGCCATTATAATAGTGTGATTAACAGATCTTCTTCAAAAGAAGTCTTTTATGAAACAACAGGTATACATTAAAATGGGCAATTGTGTTATGAAACAATCTTATTTCCTGTGTAGAGAAAAGACTATAGCAGCAACAGCGTGGCTATATTTTCCAAATATGTACCCCTGGCTTCACAAAAGGCTGTTAGAACGGAATGTTCTAGAGTTTTAATTATACTTACCACAAAATCCACTTGCTCCCAAAATGAAATTAAATTCTTAACTTTAAACTCATTTGGACTATAAATGCGGACCAGGGAAATGCCATCATTGTCATGGGCAAAATTGATTATCATACTAAAATAGGGAAACATCTATCTCGTGATGTGTATAGTAAAGTGTTTTAAAAAATCCAAACAGATTTGCATCTAAAACAGATAAGACTGAGGTTAACAGATTAGTCTGCAAGTAAATCGTCCCTAACCATAAAATGGACAGAAGTTCAACTAAAGGTCACAAAATCTCCAGCTCCTTTAAAATCAATAGAGGAGTCCCACTTCGATCAGGAAATTCAACTAAATCCCTTCGTTATTTGATATGCATTTATACAGGGGCTATCTGTGTTTGACAGGATAAAATCAGCTACAGATGAAAAGGCTCATAAGGTCATCTAGTTCACACCTATGCCTGTGCAGGATTATTTCCTGGAGTGTAGTCTTCTGTACTACCTGTAAAAGATTAAAGTAAAAGGGCATTAAGTTGCTCCCTTGCACAGTTTCATAGATCTCACCACTAGAGATATTTACCCCTGACCTTTGTCTTTAGTTTTCCCCAGCCTAACATCCTAAAATCATCCTTCTCTTGCCTAAAATGTAACAGGGCCAACCTGTACATGGGGGAGCAAGGCAGATGGGAGGAATGTGCAAGGAGCAGGCACTAGCCAGAACCTTGATGCAGCATGTAGAACCTGCTCCTGGTTAATGTTCCCATAGGCACTTGCTGTCCAAAGGGCTAGGGAGAGACAAAGTGCAATAAGGCCCCTATGTAACACCCTCTCTCTATCTCATCTGAGTGTGCCCAGGGCAGAATCCTGCCAGCACCTTAGATATTATAGGACTCCCCACACTTATTGGAGAATAATGTTAATCTGATTTAGGGCTTCTGTTTGGATTACTAAAAGCAATTAGTAGATCTCTGTACATTTATAAACTAATGGCACAGCAGTATTATTGTGCAGACGAAAGGACATCTTGGCTTCATCAGATGATGTGATACCACCCAAATTGCAGAGATTAAAAATGCCTATGTATCCCTCATTATTATTGCTAATGGGAAATGTGCACAAACACATTGGGAAGAGAATATAGCATTTGAAAGCAACAGACCACATTGTAGTCTATTAGAAATAATATTTCCATTATTGCTGTTGAAATATTTATGGCCAATCAGGAACATAATGCTTTAAATTGACTTAAAACAAAGCCGATTTTCTCCAGATGAAGACAGCCTTTTTGTAGTCAGCAAAATTATATACCTCACACTATTGAATTATTCTACAAGCAATGCCCAGAGATCACCTTTACAAAGTATACAGTGGAACCTTGTGTCTCTTTCTTTGATGTTAAAATTTTACAGAGTAGCAAGAATGCACTTAGGATGACGAGAAACACGGCTTTGATAAAATATCTGGTAGTCAGTTCTATATAGCGATGTAAGAATGTGTCTCCATGCTGGATTATTTTTGTTACTGAACTCTTCAGAAGACTGAAATTGTGATGTGTAATAAAGTTATGACACACACGATTTTAGTAAGAGACTAGTCTATGTTGCCAGGCCCCAGCCAGCTGATATGGTTAAAAAAAGATTAATACCCTTGTCACGTGACACCGGTGGCTATTGTTACATGGGAAAGAAAGCCTTTTTATATTACTAAATATTTTATACGAAAAGGCAAAAATGAGATTAAAATTCTTTACATCAAGTCAAGTAGCTTCTAACAAATTATCCTGGAAAAATGATTCCAAGCTAACAAGATGATACTGAAAACAGCTGCTCATGTAATTAGTACACAGACTGCTTATCTTATTTTGTTGTTAAAAGTGTCAAAGGGTATATTTACACTGCAATAAAAGACCCATGGCATGGCTGCAGCTGGCCGGGGTCAGTTAATTCGAGTTTGTGGGGCTCAGGCTGCAGGCTACAAAACTGCAGTGTAGACATTCAAGCTCAAACTGGAGTCTGAGCCCAAACTACTATTTTTAGCCCTGGAGCCTGAGCCCTGCAAGTTCGAGACAGCTGACCCAGGCTCTGAGACTTGGTGCCATTGCTTATTTATCACAGTATGGACATACCAAAAGTGCCAAATTATTTCTTTACAAGATAAACAAAAGACAGTTTGAGTGTGTGGGCAAGGTTCTGTAGCCAGCAATGTGTAAGAAGTCAGACTAGATCAGAGGTCCCCAAACTGGGGGGGGCTAAGGAACCTTCGGAGGGCATGGCAGGGCCTAGGACAGACCCCACAGAGCCAAAGAGGAAGTGCCACCCAGCCCCACTCTGCCCCCCTCTCCGTTCCAGCCCCACCCCCTGGCTGCAGCCTCAGCTTCCGGCTGTAGTCCTGGGCCCCGTGCCCTCCTCCTGGCCGTGTCCCGCGCACAGGCCCCGCACCCCACTCCTGCCTATGTCCCACACCCGGGCCCCGCTCCTGGCCATGGCCTGCGCCCAGGCCCTGGGTCCTGCTCCTGGCCGGCCCCAGCTCCATTCTTGGTCCTGAGTCCTGACTCTCAGCCTCATTTATGGCCCAGGCCCTGAAGCCCCAGACATTGGCCCTGTTCACGGCCCAGGCCCTGCAGCCCTGGACCCCAGCTCTTGGCCCCATTCACGGCTCCAGGTCCTACAGCTGCAGCTGCAGCCCGCACCCCAGCCCCAGCTGCAGCTTGGGCCCCAGCTCCTAGCCTCGCTCCAGGCCCCTGACCGCAGCTTTGGCCCCAGCTCCTGGGAGGGGGAAGGGCATGGACCAAGTCGGGGGAGGGGGGTGGAGGGCGTGACCCCAAAAGTTTGGGGACCATTGGATTGGATGATCATGATGGTCCCTCTTCTAGCCTTAAAATCTAGAAAATAAGATATTTCAATCAGTACAAAGTAGAAGCTGTGTTTAATGATTGTAAAAATAAAATCAATTTAAAAATAGGCTCTTTTGACTATTATTATATGTCAGTCATAGTAGGGCATAATGATGTGATATTGATACTATCAATATCATGAAAATAATGTTAAAATAATACAAAATATTAAAATGAAAAATCAGAAAAGAAGAATTTTTTTCCAACCGAAAATTTTCAAAATAGATTTCTTTTCTTTTTTTGTTGTTGCAATTTTCATTTTGTTAGAGAATTTGAAAATATTTGCTTTAATTTCAATTTGGAATCTAAACAAACTTTGAACTGTTAATATTTCCCCTGAAATAGAAATTCAAAGTTGCGACAAGTTCTAGTATGGATAAGATCTTTATGTCAAGAAAAACTCTTCTTGGGATATTTATGATTAATAAAGAGACCTGGTTGTGTAAGAGAATGTAAGGGCACCCTCTATTCAGGATCAAAATGGAGTCATGCTTAGGGTAAGGGTTATCAGTTCTCTAAAGTAAGTCATAAATATGGGCACTTATTACCACTCCTCTTCATAAAAAGAAAACACTATTTTTAAACATGTATGTAGAACTCTATTTATTTCTTTTGGAAACACTCTAAAGTCTTCCTTCTTTAAACGCTAAGGAGAAAATTTAAGGTTGGAAAATATTTTATAGAAGACTTCTAACTCGTGTTTCCACTTAAAAGTGAAAACTTTTGTTGTCCCTCAAATGTTTAAGGTGATATAAGCTTCTTTTGAGATGTATATTTGCAAATATTTTGAATTTAAATGCAAGCCTTCATGTAATAACTTTCTGATATCATTATGTAAATAGAAAAATGTTTATGTACAAATATAGCAGGATCATTTGAAGCTATAAAAGGTTACTAATGTAAGACACTATCTGTATAAAACAGTTTTATTATTTGGGAAATTAATTCGTTATCTGACAATGCTTAAACAATTCCTTACCAAACTTAGGAAACCAAGAAGAATGTCTCCAATTATTGGAAAAAACAAAAGACCATATCTTCTTTGATGACTATTTAAATTTAAAGTCTCTCTCTTTAAGAATCTTTTAAGTTTAAAAAAAAACTATTTTAAGAGATGAAAGACATTAATATAGGAAATAGATGTGTTTTGACTCATTTGAAACATAATTTCTACTAATAAACCCTGATGGAAATAAAGAGATATTTCAGAAAAGCAATTAACAACCCTGTTGCATATGTATTAAGCAAATATCATGTTCATGAAATGAAGGTGCTACTACTAAAATAACGGGAGTCGCCATCCCAGATTTGGCATTAGGAGACATTTATTAGGATTTGGTCCATACCATTTCTTATTTTTCTGGTGTATAAAACTTTAGTAATTTTGGAAAGAATTACTTGGTGCTGAACAATTTAAAACACCACTTTCTATCCCACAGTATATATAAGATTATGGATGAATCTAACAATGTTTACACTTGAAAACTACAAGGCACAATTATAAATATTATCCATTCTCTAAGAAGATATATCATGAGAAAATATTTTCTAGAAGACCAGAGTTGTATACTGCATTGATAAAATCTTGATTAAATAAGATTAAATAATGTTAAAATAATGTTACTGAAGTCACCAAGCATATTAATACTGTGCTACTTGCAGAACATCTAGATTCAATTAATTCTTATTTTTTGTCATCTGCAAATTCATTGCAGAGCTATGGATACATAGAAACAACAGTACAAATGAGCACATCCCAGGAATTGGGCATTGTCTTTGCAGGATTGTTATGAAATTGAATACAGCGTTATTAATTTGATCCATAAATTAAAAAGATTATATACTTGTGCCTTTTGTCTTTCAATGTTTTCAAGATCTTCAGCCCTGGGAACTGCTTCTAGTATGTATGTACTAGCTGCAATATGAGTATTTATTACACAGGAGCCAACCGACCTGAACAAAACACAAACTGTTTAAACCATTGGACCAAAACGCAAATCAAACATACTGTGGTATATGCAACTGTTGTGACTTTATTACTGCTGAACTGTACCTTCCCATTTCTGAGGCTTACTTGTCATCAGGGTCAGTTAGTATTTTGTGAGGCCGAATTGATGTAGCATGTTACAAAGGAAGACACTGTACTCTCTCATGAAAATTCTGTTTCTTTTCTTTTTCATTTTGTTGTTTCCCTCCAATCTGATATAAAAGTCAAAGAGAGCGAAAACATATAGTTTTCAATTTTGGGTATGGAAAGACCACATGAATGTTTTAAAATGTTCATTTTACTTTTAGGAAAGCCATTCAATAAAAATACGTTTCCAAAGGCATAAGGGAGATGCTCCTACTTTTATGCCAAAATATTATTTTCTCTGATATTACCAGCTATAGTTGGCAAGTATTGTAATGCAGTTACAGTACTTTTGTTTAGCTAGCAATAACATTAAACAATGACAAATACTACATCTAGCAGAAATTGCTCAAAATATAATTAAAGCCCCTAAAGCCTCACAGGCATCTTGACTCCCAGATCTGTGGATGTATCTCATTTCTTCTGAGAAGGGGTGGAGTTCATCAGACTCTGCAGCATTATCACCCAGGGCCCTTTGGAGACAACCCTTTCCCTCAGGTTATTTTGTGTAGGAGATGACCTGGTTCCTTAAATCTAAGCAATCAAAGTATGAGACAGAGGAACTAGAGGGGACGGAATATGCCAGTCCTGCTCAAAACGGCAAATAGCTAAGCTAAAACAAATGCAATGTATCCTGGACACTGGAGGACATAAAAGTGCTACAGAGAGTTAAAAACCCAGGTTTCCTTATGGCAATAGAAGACTAAAATGTCTCATGTCAATGGACTTTCTCTGGTGAAGTAAAGCTAGGGCTGAGATGTGGATGACCCATTTCAAAGCTAACATGAATTTGATAGTAATTTTAAATGTTTTTAGAAAAAACTTGTAATCTTGCTGCTCTTACTCAGGCAAAACACCCAAATTGAAACAGATGTCGGCCCCATAACTATTTGCTACCTCAGTAATAAAATAGAGAACAATGGCAATATTGTAACTTACATTGGCACAACTCTCTATGCAAACACAATCAGCAAACAGGAGGAAGAAACAGTGCAATATCACTCTCGGAGTAGGACAGCAAGGAGCAGATTCAGGAAATGGATGTCTCACTAAGTCAAAGTGACTCTGCCAGTATGAATTTAACAGTCAAGAAAGCCAAAGCAAGCATTTCAGAGGTAATGTGAAGTCAGACAGAAAGTGAACAGCACTGTACCACGACAGTTATCCAGCCTCCCTGAAGATTATCACAGCAGTAGTGAAACTATGTCTTGTCATTTCTTCACTTATTCTTTGATATACAAGTTGGGGCTTCAAATGACCCACGAGCGTTATGATGCCAAGAGATAATATAATATCTCCAGGACTTTGCAACCTGCACAATGCTTTATTTTCTGAAAATCATGTCAACCCTGTAAAAGAAAGCTATAGTATTCTACAGATTCAAAACATTGCAAAGTCACCATTTCAAGTCAGAGTGCTTCATTCTGCTCTAATTTACACTCCACTGAAATTAATGGAGTTATGCCAATGTAACTCCATTACGTAAATGAAAGCAGAATTAGGCCCATATTATTTTGGACCATTACTGTAATATTGTTTTGTAGAGGAAACTTTTTCGTTCATAAATGTTTGAGTAAACAAATGATTATAAAGTACTGTACATGCATATATTCAAAGATAAGGCTAGGATCAGAATGACTTTTGCTGTTAAGTTGGCATTCCTTGTAGTTTTTTATGTAGCTAATTTGTCAATGGTATAATTTCTAGCATGTAATTTCCTATTATATTCCACTGTAATTTGCTATTATAACAACTCATCTTCTAATGTTCTTAAATCATGGATCAGAACAAGAAACTAAGACTTCCATCCTGCGAAGCTCTTAATAATTGGTACTGTGTAATATCAAGCCAACATTAGATGCTATAGAAAAAGGAATCATGTGAATATCAGTCTCACCGGAACATAGAACCACTTAGAAGCCATTGACTTCCCTGACCTGGAGATGATTAAGTACAAGGCTACATATGGCATACATTAATTGCTAATTGCTTTAAAAATCAAAATTCATTAGGTTGAATTACCACTCCTCCCTTCAGTTAAATATATTTTGATACTGGGAATTTCGATTATGGCTACACTAAGGACTATGTAGCAAGAATAAAAAACAGGGAACCAATAAATAACTTTGGCATTTCTGCCAGTAATGCATTAAATATATCATTGATAGGCTCTGCTTCTATAGGGTGGGTGGATCACTGGGTACTATTTTTGTCCTCTGGAGACATAATTTTGGACAAAATTGTGGTATATTGCCATGGTCCCATGGGGGAGCAGTGTGAAACACTCTACCTCAAAGACACACCAAATGTCCCCAAACTCTCTGGTCACATTGGTAAGTTGGGGATGGTGGAGTAATTTGCTACAGGCCTTTAAAGGGTGCAATATATTACTCTTGTTGGCTGGTGCTTCAGTGCACATTATGACGACTCTACCTACCATCTGCCCACCCCAACCACCTTCCCAGAGAGATGCCCCCGGTGGGAGAACAACTTGATAACAGCCTCTGCATTCCCACAAGTATATGCGTTGTGATTCCAAGTAGACTTTATCTGGGATAAATAAAGAGGATTAGGAAAAGCAGATCCCATATTCGCACACATGTGTGTGTACGTGTTTGTACAAGTCCCATATAAAGTTAATGAATAAAATATATATTGGCACATTACATTGTTACATAGTGGTACCAGATCCTATGATTTGTTACAATATTTGTATTTCAGTCAATACTGTCAAATTTCAAATGAAAAGATGATGAATCCTCCAAATAAAAGGATATTTAAAAAATTATGTTTCAGTCATGTTAAAATTATTACACAAACTAACAAAAGCTACAGGCTCCTGACACACCACCCATAACTCTTACTACAGTGAAAAAAAAAAGTAATGGTGATAGGAACGATGTGGATTGTTAACCTTAAATTTGAATGCTCTGGCTTCTGTGGTTTGATGGCTTAGCTTTAACATCATTCATATAGCATTTCTTTTTAATTGTCATATTAAGAAAAATATTTCTTAAGTTATATAATGTGGTGTTGGCCAGAGAACTCTCTCCTATACATATATTTACTTTCTCATACATGCTCGTATAAATTTAAACTTAGCAAAATTCCTAGACAGGCATTTGATTTGCTCAGCTATGTGTTTTGTTATGTGTCCTGCTTACCTGATGGTCTTAACTGGGAGAGAGACATTTTCAGTGGGACAATAGAACATGACAAGAAAAGTACTAAACCAACAATACAAACAGATGATCATTCCTTGGATACAGACATAAAGAGAAGGAGAGAAAAAACTAAAAAGAGAAATGAATACAAATTCCTTCTGTACAAATGCATCATATACAGTATCAGAAACTTACAGAACATTAAAGATAGAGTGGCAAACTACATTCAGCAAACAATGTACTTGATGAAGTTAGCCCCTTTTTGTTAGCAAATTATCTGAGACCATACTAAAAATTTTACAGAGGTGCCCATTATTTGAAATTATTCATCAATGGTTTATGGTGAACATATTTCAGCCTAAGGATTGCTGAAAAGCAATTTGCCATGACATATATTTCAAATTCACTATTTGCAATGCTCTAATTGGTCACCTATGTCACAAGCTATTATTACTACCCCTGGTTGACTATCCAAAACTCACAATCGGCTTCCAAGGTGGCCACATAAAGACTTCTAATATGAATAGTTGTACAAATACATATTCATAACCTTTACTCTTTCCATAAATATAACTGCATACAAAAATTCACTTGTCTGAATGCTTGCAGAAAGGAAAGGAAATGAAAGGGTTGCAAATGCTCAAATGAATTAGATTAGATTTTCTTGCATTGTTCACCAACCTCAACTAAAAACATGCATTTAACTAAAAAAGGGGTGTGATCAAAATAATTTATATCAGATTGATTAGAAAATGAACTGCTTTATTAATTACATTAAGATGATGGAATGAATATACTGGATAGATATAGAATTATCCAAAAAAAGGGCAAAAACATATGAAAGAAGAGAGATGTAAAGATAGACTAAAACCAAATGAGTAATTGTAAAACAAGAGCAGGATGAGAAGTCAGCATGGGAAATATTCAGACAAAGAAGAAAATAAAAAAGGAAAAATTCATTTTCACCTGATAGTGACTAAGATTGTGGAATGAGTGCAGCAAAGTAGATGGTCCTGGGGAAACTAAGATCTCATTCCTTTTATGCAGAGTAATGAACAAGCAAAAATAAGCAGGAGCTGTTTCAGATTCTGTTCTGGCATCTGAGCTGGGTCTGTGTCTAATGGAAATATCATTGCTGGTTCTGAGATGTTTGTCAGTGTATGACAACAGTTTAGAGGAAAGTATCATTATTTCAAAGGATAGATTTAAAATTGTGGATTGAGAGGAGTCACATATTTAGACTCAACTTTCATCTGGAAAATCTGCCTAGCTGCTTGTGGGTACCCCTCAAAACCTCATTGTACAGTGTCTGGAGGTACACCAAACACCAAGGGGTTACAATGTTATTGTATCTTACCAAAGTCTCAGTTCTGCAAACACTCATGAAACCAGTCCTTATTCACATGAGCAGTACCAGTGACTTTCATGGGATTTCTCACATGAGAAAGGACTCTCTGAGTAAGTAAGGGTATATAGGATTAGGTACCAATGGGCACTGCATGTGTAAGTCAATAGATATATAAAACAAGGATGTCATTGCTTCAGACAATAATGCCATCCATTCCTAAGTACCTGTATTTTTGGGTGGCATAGATTGTCCATCATCAGATGGAATGGAAGCACCCTGATGAGCAGATGTGGGATGTAGAAGAACTCAATTCCTAGAGGAGGGCTTGGTTGTCTTTGTAAAGTTCAGAATATTTCTGTTAGTCCAAGGAAACCACTATGATGGAAAAAGAGACAGCCAAATCTGTCATTCAAGGAAAGGAAGTTGATGCATAAACAGTCCCGTAATAGCTGTATTATCTTACATTGCATGAATCCAATATTCACCGCCTCAGAATATTTTTAAATGACTTTGGCTGCTTCATTCAGGACTGAGTGTGATATCAGACTGCCACCCAATGTGTGTGTTGCTATCAGTTTATAGAGTCCTACTGTATGCTGATTTCCCTGCCAAAAGCAGATTGCTATTATAACTTGTTCCGTTTAGATGTAACTCCTACCTTTAAGATTTATTCCTATTTATACTCCTTGGAACAATCCGCCCTTTCTTAAGAATTAAGGTGTGTCCAGGAAACAGTGATATTAGCTATTTAAGGGTTAAAGGTTGTTAAAGATGATAAGGTCTGGAAACAAGACAACACATTCCAAAAAGCTAATGAAAGTTAGCAGAAATCAGAGAAACTGTAGCATTCTTAAGATTTATCATGATTTTGTATAACTTTATACATTTCAGGAATGATCCAGAGAACTAAAAAAAGTGGCAACATAATACTACTATTTAAAATAAAATCATAGATTAATACCAGAAAACTACAGACCATTCAATTTACCATCATGTGGGGGAGTCTTTGAAACTATTTTAAGTGACTCCAGCTTTTTTATTTATAGAAACTACTTGGATGTTGGTACTGAAAGCAAGATTTCCAAGCTTTCAAATAATACTCAGTCTCAAAGAGCAGTAAATAATGAAGAACAACATGGTGAGATTAAAAAAAACTAAAACTAAAACCTCAGATCTTTAAAATACCTCAGTTAATGGACGGGGAAGTGCATTTCAGATTAGATAACAAAAAAATCTTTTGATCAAAAAATATACAAAGAGCAGGAAATAAAAGCCAAGGGTCAAATCCTGCTCCCATTATAGGCAAAGGCAAAAGACCCACTGATTATAGTGAGAGCAGGATTATATCCCATTGTAGCAGTTGCAGAAAAAAATCCTAAAGCTTTCAGCCCGTTTTTCAGCTAATGTGAAAATGGCAAACTAAATCCTAGGCTATGTTGCTATAAAAGCACAATATACTATAAATAAACAACAGCTGACTATATTCCTAGCAAAAATCACCATGATATTAAATTGGGGTTTGAGTAAGAGGAGACTAACTAATTGATAAACTTTCTATATACTAGTTGCAAATCTCTTTTAAGTCCTGATAGACCACGTTAACAGTCTTCTGTGCCATCTCAGAGCCTTCTGAGCTTTAACTGAGATGAAATATATTGAAAATATTCATAGTACTCAACAGCCTACAGACATCTCCACTTGTGTGATGGGTTTGTATTGGAACAATAGATATAAAATATGCATCTCAAGAAGCACAGAAAGTTTTTTTCTTGATTTACTTGAATATTCCAAATTCATTTTTTTGCTTTTGTAAAGGAAAAGCAGCATCAGCTTCCATACTTTATTCATATTGTCCATGGTATCTTTTCACTGCCAAAATAGTATAGCTTCATAAATTTTAAGGCCAGAAGGGACCATTATGATAATTTAGCCTGTCCTCCCACATAACATAGGCCATAGATTTCATTTAGTGGTTCTTGCAACTAGCCCAACATCTTGGGATGGAATTAGAGCATATCTTTTAGAAAGATATCCAACTTTGATGTAAAAACTCCAAGTGATGGAGAATTTACCACATCCATGAGTAATCTGTTCCAAAAGATAATTATCCTTATGTTAGTGTTCAGTACACATGATGCCTACTTTTTGCAGAGAATAGTTGGAAAAATAATATTGATATAATTATATGGATAAGCAAATAAACTTTAACAAATAACGTTGAATATCTGTTTATTTTATACAATGTGAGGATCTGTTTCCATTAGTGTACAAATACTGAGGTTTCATGACTGACAAAGTTCTTTATGGAGATAAATGACTACCTGTAAAAACCTGTGATTGTGAAAAGAAATTAAGGCTTAGGGTTCAGTTCTCCTTCCCCTTAAAATGTGGCTCAGCACCAAATATATACAAAAACCACCTATAGCACCTGCACATGCGTGTACAAGATTTGATTTTGGCAGATAAGAAAGGGTGCTTGCCATCTACCAGGGGAGATCTTTAAGCCCACTAACATCTACATATGGTTTTCAGTCATCCAGAGAGGAGTCTTTTTTTAAAAGACAGTATTTTGGTTTATAAAATTTTTTGTGTGTTTCTCATTTAGTGACAGTTAAGGTGAGTGAGAGGCAAAGACATGGGAAAGAGTGAGATGGCCAATATCTTGTCATCTTAAACCCTTGTATTTAAGCTGCCACCTCTCAGATGAGTGCTCTAACCACTGGACTACAGGATATGCTGATATGCGTCTCCCTCAACCACTCCTATTGAAGGTATTCCACTTTAATTAAATAACTGAATAATTAAATATTAATTGGGCTAGAGAAAGAGTGATGATGTTATCATCAAGTGCAGTTTTTACTGCAAAAACATAGGTGTCAAGTGAGTTTAGGCAACTATAAATGTAGGTGGCAGCCGAGCTGCAGTTTTGTGGGTCACATTGGTGCCTACAAACAGGATTTAGATGCCTAAATCTAGGGATTAGGACCCTTAATGACTTTGTGGATCCGGGCTCTAAACCCTGATTCAGCAAAACACTTAAGCAAGTGTCATTGGAGTCAATCGGATTAGCTGCCTACCCTGCTTAGGTGCTTTTGTAAATCCTACTGGTGCCTCTCTGCATCTGTAGGCATCTAAATCCTTTTATAAATCTAGCCCCTCATGAATAACAATTTTAGTAAAAAATGCTAGAGAAGAAGTAAAAAGGCAAAATAGACTCTGTCATAATCACCCAATAAGGGTCATTTCAATTCAGAAGCCAAAAATATTAATTTTGCCTCCATTCCCAGATGGGTTGCTTCCTAAAAAATAACATCACAAAGATAGACAGTAGTGTTCAGATGATAGCACAAGAACTTATTCCTAGCAATCACGTTCTGAAAGCAGCCTTTCTGGCAATGATGAGGAAACTGTAGTTCCAACAATTTAAAGGTCTATTATAGTGACTGACAATTTGGTCCATCTCAAAAGGGAAAATTAGGGAGGTATGCAAATACTTCACCATCCAGTTTTGGGGGTGGAAGGTGGACAAACAAAATGCAATACTTCTCAACCTTGATCTCAAGTCAAATGTCTCTATCATGGGAAAGTATTTTCTCATGAAAGTAAAGCCAAATTGCTGAAAGACATTGTTGCCTGTGGATACTTTTGAACGGCTTTTGGGCTGATTGGTTCATGGATGTAAGTCTTAAATGTGGATGCTGGAGGGAAGGACATGATGCAAAGACAACTAAAGCCAAAGGTATCCCTTAGCACATGTCTACACTGCAATTGGATACCTGGGGATGGTCCATACAGCTGACCAGGGGTTGCAGGGCTCGGGCTAAAGGGCTGTTTAATTGCGATGGAGACGTTTGGGCTGGGGCTGCAGCCTGAGCTCTGGAACCCTCTCACCTGTCAGGGTCCTACAGCCCAGTCTCCAGCTCGAGCCCAAACATCTACATTAGAATTAAACAGCCCTTTAGTCCACGCCCTGTGAGCCTGAGTCAGCTGGCATGAGCCAGTCATGGGATTTTAATTGCAGTGAGACCTGCCCTTAGTGTCTCCAAAGTATGGGAGTTTTGCTATTGACTTAAATGGGGCCAGAATTTTATCTTGAATGCTTTTAAAAGGACTTGCATCACCTTAATGGGTTTTATATTTAAATTTCAGAGGAAGTTGGGGGAAACCCTGTCATCTGAAAATAGTTATGAATGTATTTTAGTGTTGGTATCTCAGAGTTCAGCCAACCAGTACTCAATTTCCTGCTTCCATTTTTCTCAGTCTATGTTTTTTAAAAACCTAAGAAATTCTAGGTGCATGAAAACTGAAGGAATACTTTGCCTTTCTTTAACTATCTCTTGAACAAATTGGTTTTGCCAACTCTCGTGGTCCTTCTTTGTAATCTTTTCAATATGTGTATTTCCCTTTGGGTTAAATACAGTAGGTTTGTGTTAAGTTCCTATCTGCTCCTAATTTCCTAGGCTGTGCATTATGTCATCTTGTTTTTGTGTTTTTGCCAGTGGGAAAAGTTTGTCTAGATCAATTTTATCAATCCTCTTTATATACTGAAAAACATCAATTAGATCACCACAAAGTCTCCTCTTTCCTAGTGAGAACAACCCTAATTTCCTCAACTATTGCTTGTTACTTAAATCCTTAGTCTTAGCAAGTATCATGGTTTTGTCATTTTGGTGCACGTCTTTAGCTACCATCATGAAGTCACATGGCAGATCTGGGTTTGCACATAGCTGCAAAAACAACTGGCATATTGAAACACTAAAGTAGCAACATACAGTCCTTCTGGCAACATTTGGTAGATTTTGCTAGTTCCCACCATCTTGAATTTCATGGAAGTATCACAAATAGATTATTGAGGTAATCTCAAATAAAGTGCAGTAATACTGTCCTCTGAAAAGTGACTCTCCAAAAATAGCAATGTCGGGTTCCATTTATTCTCTTTCAGTATCTTCCAGAACAAATATGATCAGTCAACAAGTTATACAATATTTATCCTAACTGCTATCTGTGCAAACTCCCTCTGGATCTGAAAGTCAAGCTGTAGCTTTTATAGGCCTCTTGTCATTACCAGTAAAAAAGCCTGTGCAATCAGAACTTATTTAATAAATGTGCCAGAGAAGAATTTACCTCATCCTCCCACAGTTATGTTGACTCTACTGTGCTAACCAAGTTGTAAAAAGTTATTTTTCCCACTCAGATCAGAAGATGAGACTCAAGTTTATGTGGAATTCACCAGGTGGTCAGATCAAAAACCAGACTGACCACGTTATTATCAATAAAAGCCGAGAAAGTCACTGTTGGATATTAGAGTTATTAGAAATGCCAACTGTTGCAGTGATCATGAATCACTAAGGGGAAAGATTAATATTACATTAAAATCCAAATAAAAAATGAGTGAAATAAGAGCCAAATGTTGATCCTTATAAGCTAAAGAATAGCTTTGTGAGGGAGGTTTACAAACTGGCATTTGGAGGGCATTTGGAGGGCATTTCAGGCCATTAGTTTGTGATAATGAAGAAATCTCATACACAGATCGCATGTGAAATATTCAAGGAAGTGATGCAAAACACAGTGGTGGGAGTTATTGGAAGATGTAAGCAAACAAGGAAAAGATGGATGAGCAACAAAACAAGAACATTACAGGAAAAGCTAAGACTGCTGGGAAAGCAAAGATAGTAAATGCACTGCGGAAAGCAGCAAAGAAATCACAAACACTGGACAAGCACAAGTTTGAAATGAGGAAGTTCAGCAACTAGAGGAGGCATTAAGAAAACAAAATACAAAAACAATATACGAAAAGTTAAGTTGTGTGGAAATACTATCATGCCAACAATGCAAGTGGTAAGAAAGGCTACCAGTGAACTGACAACAAATGCCAAAGAGGTGCTGGAAGTATGGAAGGAGCATTTTGACAAAGTGCTGGACCCTGTAGTTCATCCAGACACAGGAATTCTAGACACGTTAAATGAATAGGGTCAGTTTGCATGGCAGAAAGGATATCAGCACTGTACCACCATCAGAAGAAGAAATAGAAAGTGCAATGAAGCACTTAAAATGGGAAAGCTGCAGGAATAGACAATATGACAGCTAAGCTGCTAAAAGAGGGCAGGACAAGTGCTATCAAAGCATTAGAAAAAATATACAAAAAGGCATGAGAGCAAGAGGAGGTACCAGATGACTGGCTAATGGCAATAGCCTTGAAAAAAGAGATCCTGCTGAGCTCAATAACTATAGAGGTAAACATTACAGTCAGTACTAGGAAAAATCTTGATGAAAGTCATTGTTAAAAGATAAGAGCTAGTTTTAGAGGAAGTAGAAGTCAAGGAATAGTGTGGCTTTAGACCAGACTGAAGATGCATTGATCAGATATTCACTCTTCAACAGCTTATGGAAAAAAGTAAGAATTAAAGATGTTTGGTATTTCCATCAACTTCACAAAGGCTTTTGATTCAGTTTGAAGGGAAGCATAATGATAAGAGAATTGCAATTATAAAAGCTATGTACAAAGACTCATTGCCATATGAACTGGTGGAAAATTAAGCAATCAGTTCAAGTTTGGTGTAAGAGAAGGCCGGCGTGGAATCACCATTGCTTTTCATCATGTTCTTATATTGGACATTAAGAATGTTAGATGGGTTGGAGGGTGTGGCACTGGATGATCTCGAGTTAAGATCCTTAATTTAAGCAGTTGACATGATACAACAGGTACATTTGAATGAATGATGACGCAAAGTAATAATTCAATATATTTTCTGTTCTATATTTTCCTTCTCTTCATTTGGGTTTTAATTAATCTCATGCACCTTTCTAGATTAACATTTATGTTCAGAGGCATAAACTCCCATAAATAGGTGCAAATATTCATCACCTATTAGGAGAGCCTTTTGAGCCTCTGAACATGCACCAAAAATCCCTCTTCCACACATATTAGGAATCTTATCCTGTAAAGTGCAGAGGCCCTCCTTTGAGGTAATGAGTTCCCCAAATATTCCTCTAGTTAAAAAATCCAATGAACATCTCATAAGAGGTGCTTAGCATCTCACAGGATTGAGTTCAATGGGAGTTTAAGCCTCAATTCAGCATAGCACTCTAGTATGTATTAAGTCTCTCCCTATTCAGCAAAGCAGATGCTTAACTTTAAATACGTGGTTAGGTCGCATTGAAGTAAACATGGATTTAAGCACTTCCTTAAAAGTTAAGCATATGCTTTGGTGAATCAAAGCATTAAGGTACTCAGTAGCTTGTAGGATCAGATGCTAGTATCAATTCAATAAAATGAGACTGATCCTAAAAGTATAACCATTAATATCTCAACTGAAATATCATGTAGTTGTTGGTGGGAACAACACCATGGACCCACCCACATCCATTCCCAGTCTACACCTCCCAAAACTGTGGAATTTGATACCTTTGGAGCTCAAAGTATGGTTTTCCTTTAGGTCATGTGAAAGTGGTTACCAATGCCAGAGAGCTCGCACATTCCCTTTTTGGTTATTGTCCCTGATATCCTTCCAGATCTAATGGATTTTTATCCCCTCCACCCAGAGAATTGGAGTGAACAATATGGCTCTAGAACATGGTATGGTATGTATAATAATTTCAAACTCTTAAAAAAAAAAAAAAAAAAAAAAAAAAAAAAAAAAGCAACCCAACAAACCAAACCAAAAGTGTCAGAAAATAGGACAATAATTTTGAGATTCTGAGTAGAAAATTGTAATTTTGATCTGGATTTATGCAGAAAAAAATTGCCATTTATTTCACAGTATAGTTATTAAGTAAGAAGGAGAGAAGACAGAGATCTATAGTGAAATTCTGGGTCAAATGAAGTCAAAAGGAATTATGCCATTGATTTAAGTGAAGCCAGAATTTCACCACTAATGCACTGTACAGCTGCAAAAATTGTCACTTTAAAGTTAGCCTGTAATCAATCCTAAGACTAATGAATGAAAGATTTGTAATTTTTTCATATTATAAATACTTTTTTTGTGGGTGATATGTTCATTTAATCAAACACAGCCGCCTCCTCTCCATGACATATTTTGAAGGCAATTGTAGATTCTAATATGGATTTTAGCAACTTTCCCATAGTCCAGGAAAGCCGACGTAAGCCATTACTTTTCACCTATTCTCTTCTTTTCTTTTAACTTTTGGTACAATAAACATGAATATAACAGAAACTAAATTAAAATAATTTGGATCCC
Organism: Emydura macquarii macquarii; assembly: GCF_026122565.2. NCBI lineage: Eukaryota > Metazoa > Chordata > Testudines > Chelidae > Emydura > Emydura macquarii. Next base: position 10,395,308 of record NW_027131105.1, on the reverse strand, counting down.
TGATAAACAAAGACATTTTCTGGTTTCTTGATAGCAGCAATATTTTATCATTTTGGCTGGCTTTATCCCCTGCAATAAATTTGATTGGATGCTTATCTGTTTCTATTATACCCTTCATCCCAACCACTAAAAAAGTTACATTTGTAGGGGAGGACATTTGAGGAGCTTTTATGTGGTTATTTTCACTGGGGAAACCACTTGCTTGGTATCCATATGTTCAGCATATCTGTCTAACTTTATGTCTGGCTTTTGGAGAGATCGCAGTGTGATTTCCAGAGGAAAAAAGGAGGGAAGATGGAGTGTAAAATTGTGCTATATATATTAATTATTAAATAAGCATAGGTGATGTAAAATGATATGATTAAGACAATCCATTATGATGAGCCAAGAGAAGCTAAATTTCAAACTTCTCAGGCCTGATCTTCGGTTGATGTAAACTTTAAAACAAAAAAACCAACAACAACAACAACAGCAACAACTAAACATGGGACATGAACAATCAAAATATTTCACAAACAATATTTTAAACAATATTTTTAAAACAAGTTATACCGGTAATGAGATTTTTTTCACGCCATTCTACTATTTTAAAATAATTAGCTAAAACCAGACAAACATAAAGGTCAATATTTTCAAACTTGAGTGCCTAATATAAGGCTTGAAAGGGCCTGATCCAAAGCACGTTGATGTCAACGCAAAGTCTCTGTTGAAATAAGCAATCTGTCAGGTACCTCAAACAATAATCGAGTAACCTATTCTCATCCGAAACATATGCAAGAGGGTTTCAGATAGACCTTTCTTGAGCAATCAGCTGTTTGAAAAGAGCTATACAATGGGCACAGTAAAGAAAAACATTTGCCTGTTAACAATGACAATGGACTTTTTCTCTTTATTGAACCCACTTCCAGTGTAAACAGTAAAATAATAGATCTGAAGAGTGGGTGAACAATGGCACACGCAACATGCAGTACCAGGTGTTCATCTAGTTCTTAAGTAACCAGATCCATAGCAAGATTGATATGGGAGAATTTTCCTCAGTTGTTTAGAAAGAAAGAATAGTTTTATATTTGAATGAACACCATTATTCTCACTTGTCCTACTGTGATTCTGAGCAAAAACATACCGAGCAAGAAAACTGGAGTACCTTTACCTGTAGTGAGGATGGTGTGGTGTATTGAAATTGTAAGCCGTCACTTCAAACACTCAGGGTTTTTTCCTGGTCCTGCTTGCAAGTAGAGGGTTCTGTAGAGCAATGTGTGACCTGGGCTTAGCAGCAGACAGTCAGCAGACAGACAGCTAGTGTAAGGTGGGGTGAATTTTGCTTTTCTGTTTTACGGAGCAGCCTCCATTGTTTCTCTCTGTTTCTGAGTTCTTGTGCGTTATCATTCTGAATGTTAGGCAATAAAAGTAGTGTTATATTGCAACCTTCCAGCAACAGTATTTTTATGTTTTCATTTAACTTCTGTACGTTTATGCTGTGAAACGTAACACAACGAAGCAGACATTTGCTCTATAAGGGAGGCTTACTTTCCTGTGGACATAACAGATGCTGTGGCTTTTCAACAATAGCAGCCACATTAATATTGGGGGAAATTAAGACTTTATTTGAGGTCCATTCAGTCTTCGTTTAATGCACTTAAAGGCATTTCTTGGGTACTCTCCATCCCAACACAGCTAATCAAACTTAACAATGATGGACTTCTTCAGCATTCCCTGATGTTCTGGGATCTATGCCTGTGATACGCCACAACCTAACAAGATAATTGGAGTTTAATCATGCAAAGTGCTGAGTGCACTGCTTACAACTCCCATTGAAGTCAATGGAACACAATGGCAGTCCTTGAACTATGACTGTATAGGGTTTAGTGGTGCCTTTCATTTCTAGCCTAGACAAAGAGAGGGAGGAGGGATGGAAAGGATTAATAGATCATTTTCCTTTCTGCCATTGCTTGCAGAGTCAGCTGGGTACTGCTGGAAGCAGACATGCTACCTTCTTCAAGGTTTGTGCAGCAGCTATGCTTAATTTGTGAGTCCCAGAGCTCTGGCAAATAATTGTATTTCGGGCAGAATCAGCTCTCTTCTGGGGTGGTGAGACTCTTCACATATCAGGTGCACAACTGTGGCTACTGTTCAGCAATTTAATAATGCTTCATTTATAATTTAAGTTCATTGTCTCAATGAGTCAATGAGGGAAATATTTCAAAACTTAATTTCTTAGCTATATCCAATAAGATCACAGAGTGAGAGCAAGCCATGAGTATAATAAACACTTCTTTAAAATACTTCACACTTTTGTTGGAAGTCTTTGCGCGATCATAGCCTTTGAGAGACTTCTCATTGGGGGTACATATATAGCTGTCACATTTGACATATAAAATCAAGTTAATCTGCTTCAAATTAAATTTGAGAAGAATGAGGGTAAAAACTAAGCACAATTGGTTTAGAGTGAAATGGCTACTTTGTAGTTCTTGACCCTTTTATTTATTGTAAATATTTGGCTTGCCATGGAGTAATTTTTATTTTGAATGTCTGTAATTAATGATATGGTTCATTAGCTACAGGGAAGCTCATGTAGTTCTGCAATACAGTAGTTCACATAATTGTGGGAGGTAACTCATTCCACATGCTCAAATCTTTTAATTCCAAAATATTTTCCTAATAGTTCTTAAATAGAAATATTTCTAATTGTACATAGAAAACTGCCTATTTCTAAGCAGCATTAACTTTACATAGTTTGACCACAGCATGCCAAAAAGTATTATTTTTGGCTGTTACATAATTGGTATCATATGTTGTTACTATTTTATATACTCTATTCCTTTTTGACTTCACTGTTATTATTTTATTTGGGCACAGGTAGGACCTTAGGGTAATTTTGCATAACAAGATATTGGAGCATTTTAGGCATCAGAATATTAGCCCATTTATTTTTTCTTTGTCAAGCTGCACTGAACACATGAAACACCTAGATCAGAGTGATAATCTTACAATGTTAAATATTTTCCCTCATACTTAGCAGAATTAATAAAAAATAATAGGGCATTTAAAAAAACTATTTAGATAACAATGAGAGAAAAAAAGCATGGCTCCATTCATCAGATTCTTTATGATCTGAAATAAGTTTTAACCTGGAAGAGAACACAAGGAAAATAAACATTTAGAATACTATACAGCTCTTTCTTTATATAGAGTCTATTATATAGAGTCCATTATATTATAGACAATGATGCACTTATCCAACAAAGCACTTAAGCATATTCTTAATTTTAAGCCGCTGAGCTCTTTGCTCTGCCTTATTTTTGAAAATTTTAGAGATGCCCCTTGCTCCGTGCTAGTACTGTATGGCCCCTTCTCAAACTTTAGGAAGTACAAGGCAGCCATTTTTCCTTCTAAACAGCTTTTTATAGGGCTGTGTGGTCTGGATTTTTCCCCCTCAATTCATAACGGCGGGTGGGGGTGGGAGGGAGAAGAACACAAATAGAAATCTCAGTAGGGAAACATGCAAGAAAACATTCTCACTCCCTGTTGCAGCTATTTAGGTAAAGACCTGTGGGCAGAGCAGAGATGTTCTGTAACCTAGCTACACTGTGCTAGCCTTTATGAAGTGTTGCCTAGCAACACTGTATTAGCACTTTTGGGCCATATTTTAAAATACACAGTTGCTACAAACCCCTAGAGGCTCCCTAGCTACCAAAATAGAGATTAGCTACTCCTGACCCTACACAATAGTGACTTTACTCCTGAACTCATTAACTGTGTGACCTTATGGATGCATATGTTTCTGAACTTTTCATGATCATAGTCTGTGATTCATGAAAACAACCACCATTACAGACTGTTCAAACAGATTTCAAATTTGATATGCATGTTTTCATACAGTCAACAAATAACACTCAGATTAGAATCCAAACCAGACATCTGAATTTTGTGACGTTTGCCCATTACTATATGGCCCTAAAATGAGTCAATATGACAGAATATTATTATTTTAAAATAAGCATCTTTAAAGTCTGCAAGTTTACTTACATTCTGGGGAACTCTGTGATGATAGAAGAATGATGGCAGCTGTAAATAACTACATTGGCTAAGCAACAGCAGCTTGGGGAAACAGGACTAGAGAAATATCAACCATGATTTAAAAACCAAAGAGCTTGCATCAAAGGGGTTTGTTGCATCTTGTTCTGTGATGGAGCATACTGAAAAATCCTTAAAATAAACTAGATGGTTTTCAGCAACTTAGAAGCCTTTGTTAAATTTCAGGAAAACACTCTATATTGTTACTCTGCAGCTTTCAGTAAATTATCTTTTTGGACTTTTAATTGGACTTTGCTTTTAATTATTTGATTGTATATTTCTATTGGACTTCTGCTAGGATATTTTGGCCTGTATTTTACAGTAGGTTGGATTTCAGTAAATATTCAATGCCATGAAGAAAAGCTTGTAATTGGGCAAGATACCTGTATATTAGACATAATAATAAGTAGTTTGAAACAAAAAAAGATTGACAATTTCTCCAATGAATATATTATTACCAATTAGGAAATTAAATATAGTGGTTTTACTCAGCTAACATACGGAACTGATCTATCTCCAATTTGTTTGGATTGTTATGGCGAATGAAGTGCTTTTTTAAAAGTATGCGTAAATTATGAGAACAAATCATAGAATTAGAATGGATTTTTTGTGGTAACAAGATATTACTATTTAATTTAGAAAATAATATGGAAATGTAACATTTTATCACAATTATTGCAAGCATAGTCTCTGGAAGCTAATTTGCAAGGGTAGTTCTACATAAAGATTCCGGTCTAAATCATTTTAAAATCTATTATTATTATTAATTATTATTTGTATTACCATACCACCTAGGAGCACAAATGATGGACCAAGACCCCACTGTGGAAGGTGCTGCACAAACACATATCAAAAAAGACAGTCCTTGCCCCTAAGAGCTTTCAAGCCTTCCACTGACATACCACAGAAGTTAAAAGAAGAATTGGTTATCTAAGATTGAAAATCATATGCTTTTCAAACACACAGAATGACTTGTGGTGTAATAGTTTACAATACAGTATGTATCAGTAAGTTATACATGCTGGGAATCATTCAGGCATTCCAGCCCTGATACAGCAAAGCACTAATGAACACAACTAACTTTCAGCATGTGAGTAGTCCTATGGAATATGAGTACTCATTTGATCAAAATTAATTGCATCGTTAAATGCTTTACTAGATCAGGATTTCCTTGAACACCCAAAACACTCCCGGAAATCACTGGCAGCTTTGGGCATGCAAAGAATCTAAAATGAGGCACAATCATTTATGTTAATCTGGTCCAGCCAGCATTTGTAAATTTGCTGAGATGGAGAAGAATTTCTCCATTACTTGAAAACTGCAGGATCACTACATGCTTTGGATTCTGATTTTATAATGTAAATGTAGAACAAGCTGATATATTAGTTGTAAAAGCTTACAAAATGTCACCATGTATAAAAAAATTTAAAAGCTTTCATGCTGATTTAATATGGACCTCCTACATAGCTTGTGAAGCCACACAGATTTTTTCCCTTTTACATATTTTAATGTAAGACAACCATGCTTCTGAAGTAGAAATGTCTATTAATAATAAATAATAATAATAATAATAAGTCTCATTTCAAATATAGGCACTCTATTAATTTATAAAGAACCCTGGCAGATAATATCCCCACAAATATTTTATATTAGGTTTTGACTTCAGAAATTCTATCAATATACCTAACTAAAAGAAAAATAAGCACTTTATATCTTTTTGAAGCATTAATATAACATTTAACCTCTCTGTTACCAATTATCTGTTTACAGGAACCCATGCATTCCAACAGGTAATGGGGATCTTTATACAGCTCTCTTGGATAATACAGCACATGATCCAATCAGAAGCTTGGTGTTTCTAGAAGTTCTAAGGTGCTATTAAAATAAAAATTATTTTGTTCTACATTTTCCCCAGTGCATTTTTAGATATTAGAAAAATAGCAAAGCAAAAAATGACAATTTACATTTCAGGAGACAGAGGGCAATAAGTAAACTATGTTTACTTGTTATAATTTTGGGTCTCAGCCAAAGCCCATTGAAATCAATAGGAATCTTTTCACTGACAGTAACAAGTTTTGGATTGGGCCCTCTGTTGCTTATGAGGGACTGCACAAAAATGTTTTCCTATGTCTTTAAATAAAAATGTTAAGCTCTTAAGGTTAGATCCTGCACTACTGAAGTAACGGGGGTGGGGGAGCTGGCTAGTGACTTCACTGTGAGCTGAATTAAGCCCTCTGTACAGTGGTCCCTCTAAAAAGTCAGTATTAACCAACAACTACTTCACAAAAATATTTTAGATACAGGACTTATTTTCTGTCCATGTATAAGAGAATAATTTGATATCGCAGATACAGCAATGTATCTTTTGGTAAATGGCAATTTTTTGGTAAATCTTTTGGGAACTTTTGGTACGTGCTGATCTTTTTTAATGGAAACCAGCATATGTGACCTCTAGAAAGTTGTTTTTGTCTTATTCATATTTGTAATGGAAAACTTTCTGCATTCTAAATTTCCTAATAGAATCCAAACATTTGAGTTGATATTATGTTCAGACCTGATTAGACCTGGAAACTGGGCTGAATGTGTCAAGAGAACAGACTTCCTTGTATTTTCTACTTTTGGACATACAAATTGAACATAAAGCAAGACAGGGAGACAGACAAATATGTTGCCAAGGTTTTAGAGCTTGCCTTTATAAAAAAGAGGTTTTGGGATTTTGCTGGGGAAGGGTCCATTATATTTCTCTTCCAGATATATTTTGAATTTTTCATTTCTTTTCATATTCCCTTGATGCTTTGTTGATTTTTCTCTTCTGGCAATGCACTCTATCATTATTTCTTATTTTAAAATGTGTTGAGTGATTAGAGAGGAGTCAGCATAAAAATAGCAACAATCTATGACTGCCAGTGCCTGACACAAAGTATCCAACCACTCTTTGAGCTGGAGGCCACTGTATTTTAATTTCAGTCCAGTAATCGGGGTAACCAGAAAGCAGTGCTTATCGGAATCACATTTGAGTGTTGGCCAAATTAGACCTTCTTAACACTTCTTCAGGTATTCTTCTGGGGACCAAAAAAAAAGGTGGCCCAGTCCTCCTCTTGTGTAAATCACAGGTGACAAGCTGTGACTATCCCTTCCCACTCTTTCTACTCATTTCCTTCATTTTCCTTTTCACCAAATTAAAAAAGCAAAAACAAACGCTGCAATACACATAACTAAGAAAGCTGTAAGAATTCTTCACCATCTTCATTTGATTGTATATTGTGCCTTTAGATTGTATGCCTTTCAGGGCAGAATTTGTCGCTTTCTTGTGTTTGCACTGTGCTCAGTACAATGGGGCTCCAATCACATCAGGAACCTTTAGGCAATACCATAATATAAATATTTAATAACAACAACAATGAATTGGTGTAGCTAACTTCAATATGCTACACCAATGTATACCAGTTGAGAAGTTTGCCCTTAAAATCAATATACAGCCTTTCCCTACATAATCACTGTGAGGTGGGGTGGATATGTACCTGACATATACATGAGCTTCCTGTCATATTCTTTTAAATCCTTTTAAATTCTACTTAGCCTTTCTGCCTTTAAATATAATTGTTGATTTAGTTGTTTTATTCATCAGTTTGGGTTCCTTTCTCATAATAGAATTCCTGTCATAGTCTTTCTAAAGATTCTCAGGATAAAAGCAAACCAACCACCACATTTTCTTGTGGATGAAGCTTTGTGTCTTGGCCAGAAGCCATTTAGCAGGAATACATCAGTTGGAGGCCTTCCTCTGCAGTCTAAATGAGAAATTGTTCCTTATGTTGTCTTTCATCTTTTAAATATGCTCCAATCTGATCTGAGCAGCTGTCTATGTTAGATTTATTCTTCTGCTTGTTCCCCAATGTTCCGATCTATGCTAATCAGTCTTCCTTTGTATGTCTTGAGCATTATCTTCTTAATCAAGTTTATTTTCAGACTATTCCTTGGCTTTCATGGTCCAGTTCTCCCATTAATTCTTGTAGAATATTTGTGTTTTCTGTGACCAGTATGATGTCTGAAAATCTGATTTACTTAAATTGTTTTTGTTAATATTGAGTGATTGTCTCTTTCTCTCACTGTCTCTTTCTAGCACAATCCTTTTAAAAAGATGAAACAGAATATCTGTGAATACCTTCAGAACACTATTTTCACTTTCTTTTATTTCTCATTGTATATGTCTGTGTGTATATATCTCCATCTGTATGTGGTTTAAACATGTGGTGCATGTCTTGCTTTATTGTATGTTTACTGGAGGCACAAAAAAGTGTAACATTTTTATGTGCTTAAACTTTTCAAAGGTCTACATTCTGAGACTTTTCCAACTGAATAGCTATGTTCAGACAGCGAATGAAAGCCATGCAGAGTAATGAGTTCAGTCTATACTTGTTCTCTAGTAACTCATTAATCACTTGAGATTTATCCATTACAGCGCATCCAGAAAAAAAGCCTGTCTGTTTTCATGGTTTAAATCAGTCATTACTATGTGGCAATTGCTACAATAAGTGTCTTTACACATTATACTTTAAAAAGTACACAACCCTGGAGCTTCCAATGAGCTCTTTACTTACCATCCTCTGTGCTCACAAATCATTAAAAATGGCAGGGAGTCCATCACAACAATTTATTTAACATTTACTTTTCTTTTTGTTACCTGCCTCAGTTTTAGCTGGGCATTCTGGATTACAGAACAGGGTAGCAACAGCAGCAGGTTGGTGCTGCATGCATTTTATACCCAGCAAAAAGAATCAGCCCCTTATTCCTCCTAAAGCTTAGCCAATGGCAGGAGGAAGAGCTGGAGAAACCTCTCCCTTCTCACCTTCCCTTTCCCTTCCCAGGTATGCTCTCTATGAATTCTGGGCAGGAGTGGGGATGGGAAAGCTCCAGAGCAGCTGAGCCTGCCCTTCCCCAGCTCTTTCCAGAACCCCAAAGGTGGTTTGTTTCCTGTGGTATTATCAAACATCTCCCTACTAAGACAGGGGAGGGCTAGCATTATATTTTCTTCCTCATCCAAGATGGGCTAGAATTTTGTATCTAAAGTTTTCAGCTGCTCATGACACTAATTTATCTGCAATATTGTCATGATATAGTCCTGCGTATAGTATAGTCCCAAAAAGCAGTCTAGGTCATGTTTGGTTTTTCTTATTGCTGTTTTCATTTTAACACACTTTAATACCTCATCCATCCCTCTGTCTTCATTCATTCAAGTCCTCCATTTTAATAGACATTTTGGGTGAGAAATTCACCCAATTGCCAAGAGTCCATGAAGGCCTTATGAACCATTTAAGCATTTATCACCTAATCATTAGTTACTTTGCCATTGATTTATGGTTGACCAGGATTTGGCCCTTAACACAGAACAAAGTATTGCATAGGGCATTGGAACAATGATGAACTTCTCCCTTTGTGTATTTCTTCATTGTACAAAATGTCTTCATTGCTGCCTCCTGTGGGCTTTTACTATTTTACATTGATGTCTATCTCATTCCTGTGACACAAAGCTGTATTCTTTCTCGTCCCCTAACAAATAGCATTTATGCCATTTCCTTTGTATATTATTAATCTACTATATAGTGTTCTAACTAGAGCCTCCAAGTCCTGCATAAAAAATAAAGAGGAAAACTGAGCAATCATTTTTGGCCTCTATCGCGGACGTGAAAATTCAAGCACAAGAGGATATTTTTACCCAAACTGCTCCGATGCTGCCATAGAATTTATTGCAGATTCACTTATAGGTGCAGTTCATAAGGTGTCAGGTTTTTATCTTCATAGTTTGGGTTCTGTGTGCTTTGAGATTGCTAGTGTGCCTTTTTGTTCTAACCTGTCATTTGAAATCAGCTGGGATATATCATGCAGCAGCCCCTATAATTGTTTGTCTAATTGATGGAGGCAGCCTGCTCTTAATGGAGAGTTCTCAACTCTGGAACTTGGTCCCATACTTGATCCAACAGAGTCCAAGTTTGTTGCATGGTTCATCCATTTCCCCAGGCTTTTGATGAGAGGGTTATTTAAGGGAGAGGGGCCTTAGGGCTTCTTGATTTGATGGGGGACTTCATTTGTTTGCATTGGCTAATATGGGGTAAGCAGATGTTTAACGCTTATTTATTAATGTAATTTATTTTGGATCTGCCTAGATAGTGTTCAGTTACAATGTGAAAAAATAAATAAAACTATATAAGTAAATGCTTGTTACAGTTCAGGCCAGTTATTATGTCATGCCCTTTTGTTTGTTTTTTTAATTGAGGATGCTCAGACTTCTAATAGCTTTAAGATAGGAGGAGGGGTCTCTCACTTGGCTCATACTCATGCTTAGTTGCATTCAAATCCACATTTTGAAGGAAGAATCCAAAATGAACACACATTTCATATCAAATAATACATTCATCACTGAGCACAGTCTAGAATACATTGTGTACATAATTCCTGTAAAGACTGGTTTGTAAAGCACTGTGCTTATAGAGAACAAACTCCCCTGGGAAGTTAGGCCCTAATCCAACAATGTGTTTATGTACATGCTTAACTTTTAGCATATTAGTAGTTTCACTGACATTAACAGGACTACTCACTCTTAAAGTTAACCATGTTCTTTAGTGCTTGTTGGATCAGGGCCTGAACCACATTGACTTTTGGAAATTAATGAGGATCCTGCAGTGCTAAGGGCTGGCTTTATGCTGGTGGCTGATTATTTTGAATTAGTGAAATGACAAGCATCTGGTTCAATAAATTTGTTGGGACAACCTGTCGTTCTTTCGTATTTTTCTGGTTTTAATTCTCTGGTTTATGTGAATATGTACATCACTTTGCTCAAACACATCAATCTCTTGTTACCAGTAGAACTGGTCAGAAAACAATTTTTTGTTTTCATGTGAAAAATTTCAAAAAAAAATCTTTACTCAAAAGTTTTCAGGTGAAAAATTTCACTTTTCCCATGGGAAGTTTCATATCTATTCAAAACAAACAAACAAAAAGTTTCTGTTTCGACTTAAAAAGTCATTTTGTTTTGACTTTAATCATTTCAAATCAACATTTCAACTTAAAGTATTGTTTCATTTAGTTTTTATTTAAAACTGAAAATTCAAAATGAAACGACACTTCAAATTGAAGTAAACATTTTTGTTTTGCTTCAGGAGGGCAGCTTGTTGGATCAGTGATGTGCTTGTTTGGAACAGTGGATGTGGTCCAGACACTTTGCTATTCCTTGGCCAGATCAAGAGATGTGAGGTGGTCACATGTAGTCTGTAGTTGTTTTTGCCATTTTAGGCGTTATTGAGGTGTGTTAACCATAATTTGCCGGCTGGGAGTTCCAGGTAGTCATCAGCATATTTAAGTTCTTGTTCTGTGATTATATCTTGACAAATAGCTGGTGGTTTCACGTTTACTAATGCAGAAAGCCACAGAGGAGGCATTGATTTTAAAGTTCCCATGATGATTCGCATGGCCTGATCCAGCTGCCTATTCTCAAGCTGGGGATGGAAGATGATGACCTTCACCTGTTCCACCCTGTTAAGTAGGAAACCATGACTAAAGTCATCAGACCGATGACCAAACACTGACTGTTGACCTCTCAGTCAAAAGAGCAACAACATAAGCCTACCTTTTCAGAATTTGACAGTGTTATCTTCAAAGAAACTCAATTTGCTGGACAATTGTGATAATACATAAGGCAATGTTATCTGGGTCTCAGAGACCCCCCCAAAACCTTTTTAGTGCATTTTTAAAAGCAAAAACCACTGAAACTATGATGATAAAAACAATGCTGAAAGATTCATATCATCATATCATAACTGCTGCCTCAAAATAAAAACAAGCTGATGCTGGAACACCTGCATAGAAAGAAACCTGAAAGAAAGAGGCAGTAGTTTGCATATCATGTTTTATTTAAATTTTTTAAAGTATTTGGGGTCCAAGAGACCCCCAAAGATCTTGGATGTATAGTACTTTCATTTTCCCCTTTGACTAATGCCGAGGGATCTAAATGACTCCCATATAAAAACCACAACAGGTAGGATGATAAAATCAATGAGGAGGGAGATTGACGTCTAATTTGAGAATATATAATTTTCATCCACACGTTGAGCTTTTTGAGAGACCCTAGTTTCTATGATAGTCAAATCTCGGAAGTCTGTGGTGGCATGGGCAGATGCGAATGTGGAGCTATGCATCCACCAAGTCTAGATTTAGAATGTTTCTGCCTCCCTGTGTGTGCTTCTGAACAACAAAGAAAATGGAATAGGATCCTGAAAACTTTCCTTCTGAGGGAACTCCTTTTATATATCCTACATCCAGAAGATGGAAGATTTTGTTCCATATCAATTTGTGTTGGTGGAATCAGTGGAGAGGGGGGACTGGATGAAGAAGGGATGGAGTGGAGCCAGTATCTCAAGGAAGATTCAGTTCTGGGCAGGTACATATCTACTTGTTATCAGAATGGGCTCTTGTGGGACCACCTCTGTTGGGTGTCATGGCCCTGGCTGAAAACCTTAATGTGCCCACTGAAGCATCTATCACAAATGCTGTTGCCAGGGAAATTTTCTTGAGAATGGAGCTGAAGTTCGTGTGATCCTATCCTTCAGTGCTCTGAGGTCTTCCGTCCAGGACAATGAAGCACTCGCAAAGTATACAGCTGTGAGAGATGTGGCTGAGGATACCTCAAAGTCCCTTCTAAGGGTGGCCTCCACTTTTCTCTCTGGAGAGTCCTTAGGAGAGAATTCTCCCGTCATATGGAATAACAATTGCCCTTGCTAAGGATGCTGCTGTGGCATCCATCTTTGGAACCTCAGTAATAGAATTTTTTGGCTCTTGCATTTTATAAAATCTAAGATCATATCTATTAATGTGTGGGTTTTTTCCACTTCTCTCTAATCAAGTCCTTAAAGAGGATTGAAAGGGAATTGCAACCTCCAGAGAGGATTTTGAAGGAAGGTATTTATTTTGAGGCTTGTCCTCAGGAGCCAGCTCAGGTTAAATCTGAGTCGTGGACACAACCATGTGCAGTCATGCACATGACCTCAAACGTCTTTGGGGGAAAATTTTTTCATGCATTTTCCCAGAGTCCTGCTCTGCTTCAGAGCCCAAGAGTTCTCCTTCTTCAGTAGAGGAGGAGGAGGCTGAGTCAGACCACAAGTGTCTTCTGGATATTTCTTTGTGTGTACTTTCATTTTTTGTTCTTCCTGGGCTTTTTTGATTTTTTGGCACGCTTTGTGGGCAAGGCTACCCAGAACACCTCTCTTGCAGCTTGATTTATGCAAAGCCTAAAGCCTGCCACAGAGTTCTCTCTCTGAGTCTTCCTCGTTGGAATCCCACTTGTCCCTGGTAGGGGGATGGGTTCTCATTACTGGAGTTCTCTGATTTGGATTGGCAGGGAATGGGCTCTTTCTGATCCTGGCATTTTCTCCTCAGGTAATCGAGGACCCAGTTCAGGACTTGCAGGAGGATCAGTATCTTATCTTTGCAGTCCTGTTTTACCTCAGGACTTACTCCCTGAGCAGGCTGGATGAAGTCCTTCTTGTTTTTACAGTCTCTGTCTGTTCTACTCTGTCTCTCTTGGTCGGGCTTCTCAGTGGTGGAATTGCAGCTCCTTGGGTGGGCAGGAGACCCAATACGCCCATCCAGCTCAGAGCCTCATGCCCTAGCACAGTTAAGGTTGGCCATCTGGGAATAGGCTAATCATAATTCACCTTCTGCCAAGCCTGAAACAGCCGCCTTGCATTTAGAGGACCTTTTGGATTTTGCCTTGTGCTTGTGTGACTGCTCTGCCATGCATGAGAAGGGACAGAGGAGCCCAGGGGGGAAGTGCTACAATAGAGGCTCTGGATAGCTGTGACCACTGTGCTGCTCAGCCCCTGGACTAGGAGAAGGCAAGGAGGCTTGAAGGAAAAAAAAAATGCTCAAACTACCTAAAAAATGGCCAATAAAGTGAAAAGAAAGTGGATGGGAGTGAAGGAAGTCACCACTGTTTGCCATAGAGGGAAAGAGGGAGAAGGGGCATGGCCAACACGAGCTGTGCTGCACCTTTGAACAACCTCTGGAAGCTGCAGAGAGCAGAGCAGCCCCAGGCATAACAGAATTGTGGGAGACACTGGGCTGCAGAATTGACATTTTTCTGCAATAAGCATATGGGTTAAACTAAACTGCATTAAAACTTTCTGCACAAAAATTTTGACCAACTCTAACAACCACCTCTACTATGCTGTTAATTGTCATGCAATGCCTGGCAATATTATTTGTGTTCTAAGCACTCCACTTTAATCAAACTTTATTTTGTCTTCTTTTATTTACAACATGCATGAATAACTGGTTTTTAGAAGAAAGGCTCAAAGACAATTGCAAAAATGCAAACACACTGAAGAAACATTGATATTTAAAAAAGATTACAATAGCTTCTCCATAATGTATTTTAATTGTTTTTCAGAATCAAACAGGGAATAAAAAAGTTAAACTATATAGTGTATTATAGTCCATTGGCCAGTCATCAAAGTCACCAAATAAATTCAGGAATCAGTTAATGTACTAAACAGAACTAAGGGAAGTGGGCATAAATTAACTAAGCATCTGTATTTTGCTTTCACTTCAAACCATACTACTAGAGCTGCAAGATCTTGGCGGGGAAACCGCATGGCAATCCACATTTCCCCCAAAAGCTCTCCAAGCTCAAGGGTCTAGGGATAGCTTAATTAAAGCTACTTGCTATTGTTTTCACATATGCCTCAATTTTGGTTCAACAAGTTCTGTCTCAATGATGTGTCAAAGGCTTTAGCAGGCATATTTTAAACAGCTCTAAATATAATAATTGAAATTTATATAGCACCTCCCTTCCCAAAGGAACCTGGAACACTTTACAAATCTATAGCACTGATTGTGATGTGTCCTTACAAAGGCAAAATTCCTGTTATCTTCAATGGGAGTTTTGGCTGTGTAAGGACTGCAGGGATTGGCCATAGATACATATAAGGAAAGATAAAAGTGTGACAAAATTAGAAGTAACTGAAAACAGTGCTTTAGAATAAAATGCCTTAACTGAGGCATTGCTTCCACCTTAATGAAGGTAATATGGTTATGCATAGCTGCAACAGTAGTGAAACAAATGAAATTATATTCAAATAGTGCTTATCAACTACAAGGCGTAGAGGTTTTCAGGTTAAAAATGTTACTGAGAGAGAGAGAGAAAGAGAGAGAATGAAAAGAATTTACAACAGTAGCCTCAATCTTTATGATTCATCAAGACTGATCTGTGTTTGTCACTTTTTTGAGTTGAAAAGAGAGAAGCTAAATATCTAGGCCAGATTTATCAACTCTACATAACGTCAGCAAGCATTATTAATTACTGTTGTAATCTGATTCACCCAATTCATTAATTCTAGAGTCTGCCAGCTGAGATTTGATTACAAGACTTTTCTCTTTTGAATGTATTTAAAAGTTCATTAATTTCTGCTGTTTTTTCTGGGAGTTGCGAAGTTCCATTTGTCATCTCTTTGTTTTGTTGGTGTTACTGTTTAGGTGCTGCAGATTAACATTAGAAAACCAGAAGTGGAGATTTTAAAATATACATGTCATCTAGCATCTTTTCCACATACCATACATATTCCTGAATATTGATTGGTTGTGATAATGAAACACTTTTTCAAAATTCAAAAATCTATAACAACCTTTACCCATAACAGCCAGGCCCACAAGTGCATTATAGTGTCTGTCTACACTTTTCACCCACAACTGGGGAATACAATCACTTCTGAGATAAAATAATACCAGTGAGTCTGACAGTATACAAAAATGGGCTCCAATTACAAAAAGAAAAACAAACAAACAGCAATTTTTCAACAAAATAAACACTTTTCAAAACGTCAAGTACAAAATTCCTAACCCCCCATGCAGCTCTAACCTCCATCAAACCCCATTATCTGCAGCAGCCCATGGAAACAGATGTGCCTAGAAACATGTGCTGAAGATCAGCATACCAAGGCTAATTTGGATCATGGGTGGAGGAACTTGAACCTCCTTTACTTTAAATAAAAGGGGAATCCATCCCGAGCACCCTTTTGAGTGTAACTGTGACATTATGGCATAGGAGAAGCAGTCTCTAAAATAGGAAGGGCCCAAGATGTTTTGGGCTATATAGGTCAAAAATAGCATCTTGAACCAATAAGCACAGACCACGGAGCACTGGGGTTACTCACTAAGCAGGCTGCAGCATTTTGCACCCCTTGTAATGCAATGTAGAGTGCAATGCAGTGGTCCAGTTTCAAAGAAACAAAGGTTCATGATCTGCATCTGAAAGAAACAGTCCGTCTCCAGGCACAGATAATGTAAAAGGATTCCAGGACATAGCCAATAGCCAATATCATGAGCAGCTGAGGATCCAATACAATACAAACCCGGATCATGCACCCAAGTAACAAATGGGAAGCAAACACTCTCAGTGAAAGATGGACATATCAACCATGCCATATCTTTGGTGCTTCCCCCAACCTACCCCAACCACTACTGTTTTAGTCATAGCTAGATTGAGTTTCCGCCAGCAAGTTCTCCTCCAGACTCTGGAATAGGCATAAAATAGCAGTGGCTGATAAATGGTGATTTAGAGAGGCATGGCACCAGCATACTGAAAACACTGCAGGCCATACCTCCAAACTAAGGGCTGTCTACATGGGAAAATTTACTGACATAACTTTACAGGTGCCAGTATAACTATCCATGGGGACACTCTTATGAGTGCTTTTTTTCTGATTTAATTTATGTCACTTTGAAAGCAGTATAAACTAAGTCCTGGTCTACATTTAAAATTTAAGTGACTTAGTTATATTGTTCAGGGGTTTGAAAAATTCACACTCCTGAGCACTGTAGTTAAGCTGACCTAACTCTCCAGTGCAGATGCAACTTGGACAATGGAAGAGCTAGCTACCACTCCTTGGGGAGGTGGATTACTTACATTGATGGAAAAATCCCTTCTGTTGATGTAGAAAGCATTTACACTATGGTGTTGCAATACTGTAGCTATGCCACTGTACTGTAGACATGGCCTAAAGCAGAAAAAGGCACTCTCATTCTGGGATAAGTATGTCTTCATGGGGAGCTATCCCTACATAGCTAAGCTGATATAAATATATTGCTATAGCTCTTTTGGTAAATTTTCCCTGTAGACAAGCCCTAGCCTTCCTAGCAGTCCCATATAAATATTGAACAGGATGGGAGACGAGATGTAATCCTTGTGGCATTCTACACAATAGAGAGAAGGGGGAGCAATAGTCCCATAGCATTCTCTAGCAAAGGACAGGGAGTGAAGAAAAAATATATCTGCTTGAAATTACATGGGAAATGTAGGTAGTTCAGCAACTAACTTTCTGGGCTGGAATTTAGCCTCAAGACACGAAAGCTAACAATGGCCCTTATTCTTGTGAAGCGTGCCATCATCCAATGACCACATGCGATCAAGAACTCACCGTTACTTCTCATCAAATGATAACATCTCCAAGGATCATTCTTTCTCTATTTGACCCAAAGAGAAGTGTTCCATCTGCTCATTCAATTGCAATGTTTCTTGATGCACCCGTATTTTCATTAAGATCTTCATCCAATAACTGACCAAACCACACTTGTTTAGGACCAAGATATGTTTAAGTAATCCAAGGAGGTATGACAAGCTAGTTATTTTAGGAAGTTAAAAAATTATCTGAGTAACTTCACCACTGATGTTGATGTTTCTTTCATTTTTACTGAAATTAATGAAGTGTCACATTCTCTTTGTATGCATGCTGGTATGACCTTTTATGGGCTGTGATCCTAGGATAGAGAACTCTCTTCCTTGTTTGTTCCTATTGGCAGATGGTACATCTGTTTTTAAAGCAAGGTTTTAGATTTTTTTGTCTTGTGGATTATCCTAGTTCAAATGGTTTTTGGTTTTGTTTTATTTTTTGCTTTAGAGGGATTTTTATGTGGATTGCAAATCCCTGGGATCACTGCATAAAGGGCACTATTTAGAAAAGTAGATTATACTGGGGAACAAACTCTCAGACAGTTAACTTTTTTTTAATTGATGACAGAACTACATACAAGTTGGGCCCTTTTTAGAGCTGGATGAATATTAAAATATTTTGAGTGAATACTAATATGAATTTTTAAATCAATTTACGCAGGCTGTCCCTTTTGTGTTCTCTACATTCTCTCTCTCCATCTGGATATTTTACTGAACAAATTTACTGTCTGGAATGTTTGTGGTAACTGAGTTTTAAGTGAATATTGAAGAACTGGCATCTGTAAATACAACCAAAACTAAGAGTAAAAAGAGGATTGTGCATTAACGATGGCTCTTTGAGATGTGTCCCCCTATGGGTGCTCCACTGTAGGTGTATCTGTGCTCCTGCACCTCTAATCAGAGATTTTAGGTAGCAGCGTCCATTCAGCCTGCACATGCGCTCTCCCTCTCTCGTGGTCTGCCTCAAGGCTATCAAACTGTGCGGGCAACCCCCCCTTCATTCCTTCTCTACTGCAGAGCCCCTTATGGAGAACTTGGAAGTAGAGGTGAGGAGGGCAGGTTGTGGAACACCTATAGGGACACATATCTTGAAGAACCATCCTTACTGCACAAGATGAATAACTTCCTCTTCTTCTTCAAGTAGTGTCCCTAGGTGATTTCAGAACAGTATCCCCCATGGAGTGCTGGGAGTGAAGTCTGTTACTACAGAGTGTACTGTGGAACTGAAGATGGCATAGGAGGCTGAATCTCCAGTGATCATAATGTTCTGCGAAAGTGTGGGCAGAGGTCCAAGGTCCAAGTTGCTGCTCTGCAGATTTCCACAATAGGGACACCTTTAAGTAATGTTACCGAGGTAGAATTTGACCTCATGGAGCATGTAGGGACTCCAGATGAAGGCAACAGGTTGCACTCTTAATAATAATGATTAATGCAACTTGAGACTCATTTGGATAGTCTTTGAGTCGATATCACGGAGCCTTTGGATCTTTCTGTGAACAAAAGAAACAAAACCAATGACATAGATATTCCAGGCCTAAGGTTGTTGAGAAGGAACTGAGTGGGGTTTGCTCAAGCAATGCTAGATAGCCTCGAGGCAGGCCACAAGCGAGGGAGAGCATATGTGTGGGCTGAATAGACAATTCTATCTACAATCTCCAGTTAGAGGCACAGGGGCACAGATATACCCACAGTGGAGCACCCATAGGGACACTACTTGAAGAAGAACTAATACTTATTGAATAACAAATACAAGCAAGAACATTGTAAACTGTTCACAATTTGAAAAATAAAAAATGTGAAATTCATCTGTGATTTGCTGTGAATTACGTACTCAGCTCTAGTTATTGATGTTTCTCTTTATTCCTTCAGACCACATAGAACTGCTTTGATAGGTGAGATCTATACAGAAAGATTTCCCAAACTCTGTTTAGTCAGCATTACAGTTGGTTGTTTTGAAATGCTTCAACAGTTGCATTCAAAACCTTTTGCTGATATTTTCTCCCTTTCAGTAGCCTTTGATTGTTAAAATTTAAGAACTCAGAGTTAAAGCAAATGGTGTTCCACCAGGCACAAACCAGTTCCACATGAAATGAGGATAGTGAACCTATAGTATGGGTGAAGATAGAATGACATATTACTAACAGTGGAAATCCAGGACCTCATCTCCTGAAAACTCAGAAAGATTTACGCCTTTCTAATCCAATCATATTTCACTCCTCCAAAATACAGAATGAAGTCTGCAGAGGAACATCCAAGGAAATTCTTTGGAACCGACATATGGGAAAATTCTTTAGTAAAGAATAAAAGGTCAAATATTGTCTTGGGACAACTGGATAAAAAAAAAAGAAGAACCAGGTTCTCAGACCTTTGTGATAATGGTCATTTTATTAGATTTGCAGAATTGCAAGGAAGGGAAAAAAAAATAAACAGCAGCCAAGGATACATAAAGAATATTCTAGCACAATAGTTATAGCTAATGGGTTAAAATCACTGAAGTCCATGGAGTTATGAAGCATGTGAAGGAATTTGGTCTAATGTATTAAATTTTAAAAAGCAGCACATTTTCAAGAGATGTTTCTCAGTAAAACATAGATCTAAACTACACACAGCCTTGAAAATACAAAGGGCCCAACCATGCATTCTCTGGCCAACAAACACTCCCACTAACTTCAGTGGAATGCAGAAACAGGTCCATACTTTCTTTCTAAATGCTTTAGTTTCTCAAACTATGAGACACTGATCCTTTTCAAGGCAGTCTACACCGAAGCCAGAGGAAATAGAAGAAAAAAAGAATGCTTCTATTTTCTTCAAATCTTTGCAAAACTAGGACCTAATAGAGACTAAATATGGTTACTTAGTAGATGGTGTTTTCATTACTGAACCCCAAGGGTAAGATGAGGCAGGCAAATAAATCATGAAGCTATCCCTCTCTGTGGATTTGAAAACATAATTCTAAACTGCACCATGAAAAGCAAACTGTTTATAGTTTTCGTGCCAAGCTACTTAGGGTGGGGCACTGACATTTTCAATATTAAACAGTACAATAATTAGAACATATAATTAAAATACATGGCAATAAAGGCTGAGATTTCTGAATGAGCCTAAGGAGGCTAGGTGCCCAAATTATTTTGAAGGTCAATGGTATTTTGGGTGCCTGACTTCTCTGAAAATCTGAGCCTGAAATAAACATAACTGAAAAAATGTCTTCCCTAAAGATGGATCTTTGCTAACTCTTCCCCAAACCATTCTTTAAACATTTCAGAGGAGACCTAACTATTTGTTTAGGGAGGACAGTTGTAACAAAGCATGGGAAACCCTGTTCTAAAGAGTATGGAAAGGTGCTCTATATTGAAAATTCACATGGGATGGAAAGGAGACTAGGATTTACATTCTCAGTTGAAGACTGGACCAGGAGATTGTGAAAGAGTTATATTGCCATTGGAGAGGCCAGTTTGTAACATACATGGCCCATAATATTCCTTAAATTATTGCACCCAAGTGCATATGTATAGACTAGTGTCAAGAGGCTGTAATCAGAATCAGAAAGGAAGGACATGCTAGAATGACATTCTGCTTATCATTAACAGAATGATTAAATGATTTACTCTCTCTACAACATCAATTTTTCTTAATTAGAATCTATCCCTATTGCACTGTGAAACTGATCTTTTGAGGTCTAATGGTAGAAAAATGTATATTAAGACAACAAAAAGGTTCACTGAGGCCATTATTAGCTTAGTCCTTGATGTTAGTTAGTTTTTTAAAATGTATGGAAAAAGTGCTAGAATGCAAAATGGAGGAATTTAAAAGGATATGGAGTCTTCTAAGCTATATCAGAAAAGACTGATCATGATAAAACTGTGGAGGAGAAACAGATGTGTGCTGTGGAAGTCTCTGAGCAATAGAGCAAAAGAATATGTCATCTTTTCATCTATTTTCTTGCTCTCTTTCTCCTCTTTAGTGTTATGATTGTATTTTCCTCAATGTCTGTATACAATAAGAAATAGAAGTGGTTTATACCCTCAAAGATACTTTAATCTTTAAAAAAAATTAATTTTAAAGAAAAGATAAGAACTGGTCTATTAGTATTTCAGAGGAATTGCATCATCAAGGAGCACCTGTTTAGTCTTTTGTATCAGATGTAAATTTCTTACAGAATAAAATGTAGGCAATTGAAATGATCATGTTTCCCTCAGTCTCAAAGATAAACATGCCAAGAAACCTGGACAATATATTTATGACTGAGTCTTTTAATGCAACTTAAAGTTCCCTTTGTCTCTGAAGCAAATCTTTCGCTAGTACTTCAAGGTTTACAGGCAATTTTCAAGATGTCGCTTTTCAAGAGTCATGACAAGAAACTGAAGGTTCTGGTAAGTATTCCCAGCATGCAATATGTTAAAACCTCAGGTCTCCAACCAGCCTTTTATCATAAAGTTGGT
This sequence comes from Emydura macquarii macquarii, assembly GCF_026122565.2. Taxonomy (NCBI): domain Eukaryota; kingdom Metazoa; phylum Chordata; order Testudines; family Chelidae; genus Emydura; species Emydura macquarii. The sequence continues at coordinate 10,373,300 of NW_027131105.1, read as the reverse complement.
CTCAAAAATAACTATTATCCTAGATAAAAGACACAGACTTCATCTTATAGGGCCTAAGCCAAAGCATATTGAATTCATGAAAAGATTCTGATTGACTTTGATGGGAAATGGATCAGGCCTGCATTTGTGAAAGACAGGTCCTATTCCCACCTTCATTTATATACATTTTATGCACAGTTTTTCATAGTCAGTTTGCCATGCAACATGGCAGCATAACATAGTTCAGCAGGCGGAGCTGGATGATAACATTTAACAAGATCAGATCATCACATCAGCTGTACACACATCTTCATTAACTTTGTGAGTTGTATGTGCACAACTGATGGGGTGACTGGGGCACTGAATCGTAATTTCTGCCACAAATCCATTTAGCACCTTTGGGCATTTTATTTAGAGAGCAACTCTGCAAAGTTTTGACTATCCTCAACTCCCCCAGTTTTCTTAGCCAGACTTAAGATCTTAACTTCTCTGTTCCTCTGTTTCCCCAGAGGATAATACAGAGGAATCTGTGGACAGGCAACCATCCCATTTCAGCAGGTTCACTCATTTTTGTTGTTCTCATACCACTTTTTCCTCTCTTTCCTTCTTATTTTTGTTTTTCTTCTTTTAAATGTAGCATTGTATCAACTTCCTTCCTGCCCAACTCCTCAGCTGGTTGCGTTTATGTCTATACTAATGAACTCATTCTTGGATATTAATTGATTCCTCCCACAAGATGTGTTCCTTCTTGTAAGTTAAACTATGTTCCCAGTCCCCTTTTCATCTGGGTGGGTCTATCATACTACACATGTGAGCTTTATTTGTATCCCTGCTCTTGAAATACAGAAGTCTTTTACAAATACATCTTTTATATAGAAGCCATGAAAATGATATTCAAACAAAATATGTTTTCCTTTCCCTCTTTCTATCACCTAGAAAAATGGGATTCTATGCCTTTTAATTTCCTCTGCATGGGCATGGGAGAGATTTTCCAGGGAGGTCTACATCAAAGAACTCTGGTGTGCTGATATTTCCAAGAATATGGCACAGATATTTCTACTGACTGTTACCACAGGAGGAAAAGAAAAATGTGGTGTCATTCTTCCTTTTCAAGAAGCCATGATCCTCCCTTTCCAGTCCTGCTGTGTTACAAGGTAGTCCACTTCCTGCATATAACATTTAAAGTCTGTTGGGGAAGGGGTGCTTTTCCTTTTTCTCATACAACACTTTAATCTTTCCTTAGGGTATCCTGTCTATAGTAATCTTACATCTGTCAGATCCTAACAGAGAGAGGATTGCTATATTTGGAGAGGAATGGGCAGAACAAATTTCCAACTTTTCTGCCATGAAGGATAAAACCTTCCTTTTTCTAGTGAAGCACAATTAAGAAATTCATGCTTTGTCCTAATCTGAAACAGTATTGCCTAAAGGTCCCAAATGCAGAACTGAGAATAGGAGACAACCTTTGGTGCATTAAGAACTGTAGCTTATTTACATGCTTGGTGAGGCTGTTTAAGATCACTGTTTACTGTTAAGTAGTAGTCCTTAAGTGATTATTGAAAGATATGTTAAATGTAAGGCTTCTAAATACTTTCCTTTTGTTAAAAAAAAATTTAAAAAATCTTTCAAGATAGACAGATGCAAAGACATAATGATTGCCATATGTCAAAAGGATTTCATGATTAAAAAATAAACTTGAACAATGGCTTTCTAAGTTCCCATAAAACAAACACTTTTATAATTTCCTGAGGTTTTTCTTGCCAGGGAAGGCTTTATCATTGGAAAATAGTGATTCTTGACCTTCCTGTATATCTCATAGAATTTTTATCTTGGTAAAGAGATCTCTAGTTGTAGTACTACTACTACTAATGGACCTAGAGGATATTAACTGAATAGACCTTGAGGTATCTATACTTATATATAGTTAAATGTATCACATTAGCTTCAGGTTTTATGCTTAACTTAGAATATTCTTTTTTAACACTGCGCCAGAGGATAGATTTCCTGGGTTTCTTGTAAAATTCTGGACTCAGACTTTTAAAGATTCCAGAACAAAAGGAAGAGGAATTCTTTAACATCAAACATCTTTCTGAAAACCACAAAGATCCTACCACAGAAACTCACAAGCCTCCATTAGGGTCGTTATCAGTAGCCTGTGTGTACTGCTTTTTAAAGTTTGTTATAGATAACAAAATTACAAATTAATTGTGGCTCTGTCTAGGTTTTTCCCAGTTTGATGCTTGGAAAAATAACAGTGTAAGCAAAGCTTTTTGTTTTTTTATTTCACTCACATCTACAGACATGGAGACAAATGCACCTAAAACAGCTTAATTAACTACAACTGATGATAAAATATTGACAGGATCTTGGGGTCCTATCCTAACTGTAGTAGTGATCACATTCATGTTTCAAAGGTGGTGTTAGAAGATCCAGAACTCCCAGCTTTCTGTTTATAAATAGTGAAATCACTTTATTTTACCATTTTTTCTTGTGACATACTAATGAAAAATAAACCTTTTCCCCCCAGTAAAATCTAATCTGACCATTGCCAATATACCACTAAAGAGAAGAAATGAATCCAATATTTCCTTTTATCTCAGGAGCTATCTGCATATTTGCTAAAAGCATTCTTGACTACTTCAGCTATTCCAACTAGTTATTTTCTATTAGCCAGTTAACACTCTCCATAAGAGGTTTGAATAGCTGAATTCAGAACATTTCTTACAGTTCACTGAAATCTGATCTTCCTTTTCTCATTTAGGTGATATGCCCATTATTTTAAAGCTACAAACTAAATCCAAACATAGTCAAACAAACCTAACATTGGCCACTTGAACTCCTGGTGTTAAGGTTCAATCTGACTCAAAATTGTCAAGTGTAACTCTTCTTAAATGGCTGCTTTTAGCATACATTAGTGGAGTTCAAAATCACATCTGAAAGGAAAGATCCAGCTTTTGAGTTTGATCTTAAAGAGGCCATGCTAGAAGCCAGCTCCTTATATCCCTTTGATAAAGAATTCAGTAACAGATAGCTGAGGCTCCACAGACACCCCAGCAAACTGGATCTAAACTCCATATCAAGGGCCTTGAATTCTGCAGCACTCTCGTGTGACAGACTGGCAATTCTGAGTCACATTCATTTAAAGTAAAATGAAACAAAAAAAGAAATCTTTAAATATGATGAGGAATAACAAATAACACAGTCAATACAGTTGGCTTTGTGTTGTTTATCTTCATATTTATTTTACAGTATCTCCTCACCTTCAGTTTTTAACAGCCACAGATCTTTGCACAGATAACATTTAACTGCATCACAGAAGTTGTCTGAAGGCTTTGGCAGCTGCGTGGGAGACAATTGGGGCTTTTGGCACTTGGGGAGGTGTTGGAGACAGTTTGGGATATGCATCTTATCTTGATGTTTCTGCCAAAATTATCAGAAATGAAATAGTCGATATTGAATTGGCTTCTTAAGTTTTAATAGGTAAATACTCATTGAGATGACTGGAACAGTTCACACACTTCTGAGCTATTGTTTCAGGCAGTCTACAGACTCATGTGTGGCTATGGCCACACTAAAATATCCGAGCAGCAGCGCTTCAGTGTAGACACTCACTACAGTGACGGGAAGGGTTCTCCCACCGCTGTAGTTAATCTACCTCCCGGAGAGGCACTAGCTAGGTCGGCAGAAAAATTCTTCTGTTGACCTAGCATTGCCTTCACCAGGAATTAGGTCGTCTTAACTACACAGCTCAGGGGGTGTGGATTTTTCACACCCCCACGACATAGCTGGATCGATCTAACTTGTTAGTGTAGACCTGGCCTGTGATTATACTGTAGAGATATACCTATTCTGACAAAAACGTGCCAGCATAGCCCAGTAGTGCAGACACCTCTTACACCAAAAGAAAGGGGTTTTTCTATGTGTGTAAGAATATCATCTCTACAAACGATGTTAACTGTGTTGATGGAAGCACTCTTCTGTTGACATAATGCATCTACTCTGGGTGTTCTGGCAGCATAGTTAGGTCGGTTGGAGTGTGGTTTTTTCACACCCCGATGGATGTACCTAAGCTGATATAACTTTCAAGTGTATACCAAGTCTCAACATTTCCAAAATTCAGCCTTAATTCAAATTCAGTTAATTATGTTCATTTCAAAATTATCAGCCTCTTAAACAATTATGTTAACCTGCTTACTGAATAACATCTTAATTCAATTAAAAACATTAAATGAAACCTCAGTAGTTGAACATTTAGCATGCATCATAAGGAAAGAATTTAAGAGTTTCACTATAATATAATGTCTTGTTTTTCCCTCACTTTCGTTTCAAGCAGATTAATACTGTAGAGAACATTTACAAATCCTTAACACTGACAATGTAGTTAATCCTTTCAAATCTAACTAGTAATGTTTAGGGTATAATTTTTACACTTAATGTTTCTGATAAATACCGCCAACAACTGTTTCCTGAGCTGTAATATAGCTACCCTTTACTTTCCTTAACATGCATCTCTAGAGTTCTTGCATTGAAATCATTAATGGGAAAATTTTCAAACGTGCTTCTTGACCTAAATCTGCTTTTCCATTAAAGTCAACGGGAGATTTACCATTACTAAATGGAAGGTAGGCCAGTGCTGAGAGCTTTCAAAAATCCAAGCCATAAATTCCAGATAAAATAGTGCCACAGTTGATAACAGGCAGACAACAGCTCATATTTATTCTAAACTCACAATTGCATGTATTTATCAATGGAGACTGTTGGTTAGTCCCATCATATATGCAAGTGTTGCTCTACCAGTCTTGTCCTCAGGAGCAACATTTGCTGTGATGCTCTCCTCTGGGAACCCAGCACTGTAAGACACTGTGTTCCCTCTCTGCCTTAGCAAGAGATAACTTTGCTGAAGCTTAGACTGTGAGCCAGCTACCTGCCATCCAAGTCTTTCTGTTTCACCAGCAAACGCCTCGAGACTCTCTGCCAGTCTTAATCTCACCTTGCAGGTAACAATCAGTGAACTCCAGTTCCCAAGTACCTGAGAGACGTCTCTCTGTAGTGTCCCGTCCTCTCACTGGTCACTGACAGAAATTAGTAAATCCGCTGTCTCCAAAGGCACCGAATACAGACCAGCCTGTTAGCTGAGGACACACTCTTTACCTCAATACACAGCACTGAGATAGTTTATAGTAAAACTAAGAGTAAATTCATTAATAAGAGAACACAGATTTAAGGGATACGAAGCAAGAAAGCAAGCGATAGTAAAGGATTACAAAAATAACACACTTTCTATTGCCTAAAACTTAATTCTAGCAACTTATGTCTTTGCCTAAAACAGTTTCTCACTTACATCAAGCCACCAGCATCTCCAGCCATCCAGGCAAGAGGTCCAATGTTCACAGAATCGGAAGGTACTGTCCCATTTGTCTCCAAAGTGATGGATAACTGTTGTGTTCGCTCCTCTTCTTTTTGTAATTCAGCAAACTGTTGCAATGTATTCTTCTGAAATGTATCCCCAGAAGAAGTTTTCTCCCCTGCTGTTTGGGGTTCAGATCCCCGATTGATGGTCACAAATGCTCTTTTAGCTTCCTCCAAGCACCTGTTATCCAGAACTTTGGATTTTTGGACTCATTTGGGGTTTTTTTTTCTCTAAAAACAAAAACTAATACTATCTAGTTCAAAATTTCAACCCATTGGGAGTCACCCTCTTGTTTAACATGCCTCCAGCAAAGTTCCCATTCAAATTCATTTGAAAAATACCAAGGGAGAATTGTGGTTCTTTATCAAGGATCAATCAATTTGCTTTAAAAACTTTTGTGATAATCCTGAGTAGGGTTTGTTGAACTGGTTTGACTGAAATAGCACACGGTATATTTATAAAACTGCAGTGAAACCAAAGTTACTTTACTGAGGCTCTAAAACATTTGAGGAAGTTTTCCTCCCACCTGTGTCCCACTTTTCCCCAGGATATAGTACATTTTGCTACATTTCAGCCAGCTCCCAAATTGGATTTGTGGAAGAGAACAGGGCTAACAATTTTTAAGAGGAAGCAAAGCCCCCCAAAGAGCTAGTATACGGGTGTTAACATATTGGCTACCCTTAGAGAAGCAGAGATAGGAACTAAGGATATTGGCCAACTGCTAAAAAGGCAGAAAATGGAAGAGGTTGCCTTCAGACTTGATTTGGGAAGAGACAGGCTTTCAGGGACTCACTCATTAAAATACAGGAGAGTTGGGCCTTGTTGGGGAGAGAGCTCCTTTGTGGATTATTCAGATACAACTCAGGTAGGTATATGAACTTCCTGGTGTTTATGTGAACTGCACCATCTGAATTCTGAACCACTGAAGTGTCACCCATTTGACGAGGGTGCCTAGTTGTAACTGCCACTACAGCTGTATGAATATTTGACTTGTCAGCAATTTTGTGGGAAGAAGAAAATCCTAACACCTTCCACAGGTGAAAATTCAATAATTTTCATCTAAGGAAAATATTTATTTTCACTAGAATACGTTAATTTCACTGAAAAAAATAACAAATATGAGCACAGATCAAATAATAATTCCCAATTCGTGGCCTGAATTTTACCAGCAAGGCCAGGAACAGTCAGACCCACTGTGAAGAAGAAGGTACTCACACAGGTATCTTGGGAGGATGGTTTAGGAAACAGTGTAATTAAGCAGGAAAAATTAAGGTCAACCATCTAATATTTTCACAGAGTTGGAATTTTTTTTGCAGTTTTTTTTTGGGGGGGATGGGAGGGGAAAGCTTTCAAAATAGTTGTTATGTATGTCTCTCTCTTAAGGGAGGAGAATGAGTGGACAATGGAGACAAGGATCATGTAGTTCCCATGGTTCCCATTTCTAAGGGACATAAAAGGGCAAAGTATAAATGGCACAGGGAGACCCTAAAGGGCGTAAGAGAGAAAAGGAAACAACTCGGCCTGCTTTCACCCAAGCCCTCTAAATACAAGCTTCAACCTTGTCTTCAGAAACCAAAGGGCTCCAAAGGCCAGTGTCTTGTTCTGCGGATTTCACTACCAGCAAATACAGAAATGGCCCTTGTAGCCACTTACACAATGAAACAATCATTGCAGCCTTTACTATCTTCCTGCCCTAGGCAACCACCTGTTTTGCCTAACATATATATATAGCAGACTTGGCCCTGGCAGTGGATTGGGCTGTCTCAGTGTCACAGAAACAAGGAGCGGAGATGGCACAGCTGCAGAATCCCCCTCGGGCTATGGCTGATACAATTTTAAAGGAGTGTTTGCAGCAGTGACAACTACAAGCAGACTATTTTTCCCCCACACAAGCTATTAGAAAATGGTGCGTCCAAGTCTGGTCCTGAGCCCCAAAGTAGTTTTCTCTGTATCAAGATTAAAGGAAAAATAGGCAGCTGGGGTTAAGAAGTCTAAAATCAATGCCATTACCAAGAAAAATAGCAGCAGCAGAATCCTGCAACTATGCCTATTACTGTGTAGAAATACATAGTGATATTATCATGGTTGTATTTGGATCTAGCCTCAGAATTCAGGATGATAAAAATATGGATTTATATCTGAATTTCCTGCTTATTAAATATATATATACAGTTACTGGGTATGCACCTGTTTTTTCTTTCTGTTGACTTAATTAGGGTTTGGATCAGGTCTTTATCAGGTACTGCACGTTTCATGAAGATCAGTGTTTACCAAGTGGATTTTATCCATCCATCCACTTGTTCATACAGTATCCACCACCATAGTATCACAGAATCTTTTAGGAAGTGCCATAGTATTTTCTAGTGTTTATCCCACTGACAGCAACAGGACACGCTGAGACTGACACTGCTAAAAGATTGGCACTTTTTTCAGCATAGGTGACATTTACTCCTTCACAAGCCAATTTAATCGGGAGGGGGGCAGTAACCCAGGACTGGAGGGCAGATGGAATTTAATTCCATCCCCTGTCACCTGTAATATGTTAGTGGGTTGCAGTCCAGTCTCTCTTTATCATCTCTGAATGTCGACTCAGGATTTTAAGGCCAGTGGATTCATGGAATTAAGGACCACACAGGATATTACCAATCTGCCTGAGCTGTGCCATGCCCCCATGAATGATGCCTAGAACACAGAATAAGTTCCTATAGAGCATTTTATACATCTAATGTTCAGTTGACTAGAAGGAATATCATCAGTTAGGGAACTTAAATCTGAAGACAGAATTTGAGAAATTGCAGTGCCAAATCAGTAGATAGTAGAATTAGATAAACCCCACACCAGAAAACAACCAAGTTCTAAAGGAACTTGCCCACACTTTAAAAATGTCTTCACTAGCAGACATCTTGGATGAAACATCCCTTTATACCCAACAGTTCTTTTCTTTGGGTTATGCTGTTCTGCATAGTAAGTGGTTTGATACACATTAATGAATTAGTTCTTTATAATTTTGACTAACTCATTAGAGAAAGAAAATGAGCTGTCTTGTTTTTCTGAGCAATATTCATTTAACCTGTCATATTTTAATCTTTCTTTTTCCTTCCATGCTTAGTATTGAATATAAAACTAGTCTGCTACTTTCCATAATTAACAATGAATTACTAGAAATGTTCACTTTAGTTCAGCAAGAAATCAATTTGCTCATTTAGTTCATTTCTTAAGAAGATCTTTTCTTTGTAACAGCAATAGCCATTTCTAGCATCAGTTAGGATTACATTCAAAGGTTGATATATTCAAAATAATTAATTAGAAAGATTCCTGCCTCCCTTTCCACTTGCCTGGACTGGGAATTTTTTCACACCCCTATTCCAAATTTCATTTTAATTCTTAACACATTAATAGTAACTCACCACACCAAGTAAATGTTTTGTTTTAAGCCTTTACTTGGTTGTATCATTTGAGAGACAGCCCTTTCTTAGCACACACAACCTCTGTTCTTATCAGTGAGAGACACACATTACATTCAGTATTTGTTCAAGGGAAAAGGGCTTTCTTTTCTTCCTACTGGGAAAACTCTATCACCAGATTTAGAAGCATAGTATTTAATCTTAAAGCTACTATGGTGTATTTTTAACTGGTCATGTTTTTATGATGTTATTTCCTTGATAGGATTCCTTTAGTTTATACAGAACGTTTCATAGACCAATCACACTTTGGATTTCTGTTCTTGTATTTCCAAGATCAAGCTCCTCAGACATCATATTTACAATCAAAACATTACTAGTAAATTGAAAGGGGCAAGTTGCCAATACTCAGGAGATTTATAAACATCTCTTTTTGTCTAGAGCTTTAAAACGCTCTGAACTTTTTTTTCTTTTTTTTTTTTTTTTTTTTAACTATACTTACTGTCAGCCGTCCTCTGCTACCAAATTAAACAAATTTTTAACATGTTGATTGTGGTCTCACTTAATTATATTAGGCAGCGTTTACTCTGGGACCCAGCTACTGAATGAAGAATCAGTCTGAATAGTTACAATATGTTTCTAAGTAAAGCATGCAAAGATATCCAAGTCTTGCATAACCTTTTTTTTTCTCTCAAGCTGATTTCCAGTTACAGATTTGGGGTTGTGTGATCCTGACTGAGGAATAAACAAGGCACCAGGACTAAGGAATCCTGACTTGCTGTGCCCTTGACTCATTGTGTGACTTGGGCAAGTCGCGACGTCTTTGTGTCTCCATTTTACCATCGGCAACTTCTCTAACTATTCCACAGTTAATATGTGTAAAAAAAATATTTTGAAGCCGAGGAGCAGAATATAAATGCTCATGTATTATTATCATCATCATCTCCTTGTTTATTTTATTTGTAAATGTGAAACATTTTAATATCTTTTAAAAAGTGTTAAATATTGAATTCTGCCACTTGTGATATATATTCCTAAAGAACCAGATCCAAAACCTCTTGAAGTTAGTAAAGACTTCAATGGGCTTTAGCTCATACTCTAAATGCGGTAGGATTTTCTTTACATCGACATTAAAAAAGCTCCAGTTTCACTGTAAATCATCAGAGTACATTATCTATATCCCAGTTCAGCAAAGTAAATTAAGCATATCCACAACTTTAAGGACATGCTTTCGGTCCATTAACTTGGGTATTAATACAAGTCACGCAGCCTTTATTATAAAAATTAGGTATGTATTATTCTCTATCTTCCCACTATCTCAGTTTAACAAATCCCACACAAGTGAAATCTCCCCTTACTTGTTTTATTATGTTCAAATTACTAGTTCAGGAAAAATGTTTAGTTACTATATTTAAAAAAATACACAGTGAAATTGTGATTTTAATATACTTTATTTAAAAAGTACAGTTTTAAATTGGTTTCAATGGGACAAAGCAGAAAGTAATGGACACCTGTGTATAGCTCTTAAAGTCCTTTTTTGATGAATTGTCACTATCATATGGCAAATTCACATTTGCATGACTTGCAAAGTAAAAAGATAAACCTTTTTCAACATATGTTTAAGAGTTTATCTCATCAACAGTTTAAAATCATGAAATGCTGATGTTTTGACTATATTTCAGGTCTTCTGTGTTGCACCATTTCTCAGTTCACAGTTTATCCATGTATTTAGCATGCCAAGTGAACGTATCAGTCAACGTCACCTTGAGAAAATTGCCAAAAGCAGTGGAAGAAGAACAAGAGTAGGTTTAGCACTAAGGCCTAGAACACCACCACATTCTCTTGCATTCTCCTAAAGAAAAAAACAAAGAAGAATTAAGACAAAAGCATTAAGATTCATGGTGATGCTTGGATTTTATCAAAGCACATATGCAGTAAATGGCAGATACAACAGAACAAAATATGTGTAATCAAAGCACAGAAAAAATAAGAACTATCAGGAAGCTATTCCTGGCTCTGCCACTGTCTTGGTGGGTGACCTTGGGCAAGTCACTTTCCCTCTGCGCCTCAGCAGAATGGATATTCAAGCTCATAAAATACATAAGTTACTTATAATTATATGTAGAATTGTGTAGAGCATTACATCTCAAAAGCATTGTGTAGGAGTCCCAGCTAAACCAATCAACAAATCTTGCAGTCAGTTTTGGACCCTGAATAAGACCTCAGAAGTTCCTAGCTGTCAATTCTGTGCTCAGGTCATGTCTCTGCCTCTTACAGCTTGTGCTGTGACAGACAAAATCAGCACTTCATTGAGAAATGGAGTACAAACCCACTAGACAAAGTCTTCTTTGCTTGCAATCATTTAGCAACTTTCCCTTACTACTATGTTCAGAATGTCCAAAATATTTAGTTGCTTTTCATACTAGAAGACAATTTTCTAAATATCTACTCTAGAAAAAATATTTACCATAGAGGAAATAAAGCAGTATAAATACTTACTTCAGGATGAAATCCATGGCAAGATTCCGGACGTCTTCTAATCTTCTGAGATTTTAAACGTTCACATTTAAGGGATTCATTATGTTCACAGTAGTTAAGGAGAAATCTTATGAACATTGCATTTAAATATTCAAAGTTTGTTTAAAGGGATTTGAAATGAAGTCCAGCCAGCCAGCCCTTCCTCCTCCCTCTCCTCCAAAATCCAACCAATTAACAAAAGACATGGGACATAATTCTATTGCCGTTCTTCCCAACGTTGTGTAGTTTAGACCATGTCATCTGCACTTAACATGACCAAACAGTCCTTTGAAAGATCTATCTCTCAGCAATAAAAATACACTGCAGATTCCCTTTATTGAATTCCTATTTATGAGAAGAAACAAATCCCAAACTCCAGTGTGGCAAAAGAACAAGATGTGTTTAGATTACAAATTAAGTTGTCAATTTACTTTGTTACAGAATCTATTTTTTATATTTTCAGAAGTGATAGCTTTCAGTGTAGCAATCCTGCCCTAAATACAAAGTTTAGGAAAAGATTATTTTTTAAACATGGATACCTCCTTTATTGTAATGTAATAAATAATCTTTGGCAATATGGGTACAATTTTCAAAAGCACCAAAGATTTAGGAGGCTACATACCATTTTCAGAAGTGACTTATGCACTTAGGGCCAGATTTACAAAGATGCTTATGTGCCTAAATATGCATGTATGTGCCTTACAAAAGGGCTTTCAATGGGATTTAGGCTCTTAAATGCCTAAGTCACTTCAGAAAATGAGACTAAGGAGCAGATTCTCAGCTGTCTTGACTTCAATAAGGTCATGATAATTTACAACACTTGTTAGGCTCCTGAATCATACAGGAAAAATTTTTCGAAAGCATGTATCTGGTGAACAATTTTTCAATATTTGCACTTTAAGTCTCCCTCTGAAAATCTTCAAAATAAAGGATATACCTTATTTCTATGGGTTCCATGGTAATTGGCAAGAAAGAGTCACAGTTGCATTCATTATCTACTACCACCATGAAGAGATTGCTGCTTGGGATTTGCTGGATGACAAAGGACCTGTAAATTTAAGAGTCAGTAATTAATAGTAACATTTTCTATTGAACATGACCACATTTCTTAGCAATAGGTTTTTGTTAATATGTCAACAATAATAATAAATAATAATAAACCAGACACAGCACGTGCAAAATATGACTGACAGTGAAAGTCATTCATGTACAGTGAGGCCTGGGAAAAACTTTCCTCGCCTCATAAACTCTAATGCCCTTTGGGGTATATATGCCTGAGGCGAATAGCTGCATAGAAGGTCCCCTACATCGGGGGCTCTGCCCCAGTACTGAATAGATTGGTACAAAATTGATCAGTAGGTATGGCCTGAGAGCACAGCTATTGGATTTGTGCACATGCCCATCACCTTCCCCCAGGGTCACAGGAGTCAAGTGTATTTTAATATAATTTGTGGATTTATTTTATGCTCTTGAATTTTTGCTTCAAACTGAATCACAGGTTATATATTTACTATTAGAATACTTACTATTAGGATAAGTATGTAATAACTGCCCAGGATCCTGCATAATTACCGTGCTGATCAAGGTCTGCCAATATCCTTCAGCTATGTCTCAATATACATTCAAAGTCGGGGACTGCATGGTCATCAAATTATGGGTGGTTTTATTCACCGCTGATCTTGCATTAAACAGCATTAACTAAGGAACAGGATCCCAGTTACCAGACATCTTGCCCTGCTGAGAGTCGTCATATTGCCAAGCCAATGGAACCAAGATTATGCCTCAAATATTTATGAGTCAGGAGGTGTATTTTGCAACCAACTAGAAAACGTACTGTATATATCTACATCTCAGCACCTCGGTTAAATTACAACAACAAGATGTACATGAAATTCAGATGTAAGAACAAAACATATATTGCTAGTAAATATAAAAAGCACTACACCCAAGGGAGTGCAGTGAATGCTCCTTCTCAGCATGAGTCAACTCCTATTGAAGCCAAAAGGCGTCTAATAATTTCAATGGGAGTTGGAATGGACTCTTCATGCACCGACTCAGGGGAAGGGAGATGTGGAGGAGCCGGAGCCTGAGATTTACAGGATGGTACAAATTGCACACTGCAAGATAATCTGAGGCAAAAGAGGTGAGGCTGCATCGTAAAGATCCTACTCCAGGCTATGTCTAGTGGGCACAATTCACCTCCTATTCTGAAATTCAGGACACAAGACAAGACCCCTATAGTTTGGACCTTGTTTTATTTTTTTAAAATTTTATTTTACCCATGTCAGTATTTATATATAAGGTCAATATAACAACATCTTGGGACACGTAACATCTTTGAAAGTTGGCACATCCAAAAATGAGGTTTTTCGGTATGCTGAACTGGTGAGCACGCATGAAGGTAATGAGGGCTTGCACATGAGTAGATGTGGACAGAAGCATATTTTCACTCAGACGTCTCTATTTAAAATACATATTGTCTTACTAAAAAAACTCCCTGCTTTTCCAAAAATTACAGAATATGAAATACAGGGGGGGGGGGGAATCTTTGAAGCTAGCTTGAGAAAAGAATAATTGGAAAACCTGCTATAAAAAAATTGCCAACAGAAAGATTAAACACTTCTCAATATTTTTAAAACTCACTGAACCTCCATTAAAGTTACACTTAGAGAGATCTGCAATATGTTAGCTTTATGTTTATACATGAAATATACATTTATGGTATAATATACAGGGCTGAACTTTATAAATGCACCTAAACAGCTGGAGCATGTAGCAAGGCTGACATCACTGTAATGGAGCATCTGTGGCTTTGTGTGTGGAAGAAAGGGGGCCAATAAAAGGAAAGAAGGAAAATTCTTTCACAGAAAATAACAGCAAAATTTTATATGCATGAATATCTCAGAAAGTTATAAATAAATCAGATCCCAAAGGAGGGAAAATGCAATTTCAGTTTATCCACTCGAGGAACTGAAACAACCCAGTCCTATGCTTTCTGGAAACTATATTCATATTTATTGTATCTGTAAAATCAGCTCAGGAAAAAAATCTGAGAGCAGATACTCAAAAGTGCTGATACCATTACTGTTCATTTGAATTACTCTACGAGGCCACCCCCTTAACATTGAACTTCGTTTGTGGATTGCCCCCATTTTGAAGCCCTCCCAGGGACACTTAGACCTGTTAGAAAACATGCATCTTACATCCAGGGCATTTGGGGCTTTTGGACATATTTGCCATTTATTTTTTCCTCCTCTGTGGTGTTATAATGATTGTACAGTAGAGACTAGTGTGTCTCTTAAAAAATTCCTAAATTTTTCCTTTAACTTCACCTAGTGGAAAGAAAGCAGGAAGTGCTTTAAGGCAAAAGTGAATCTACAGCTGGCAGCCATGATGCTGAGTAGACTTCTACATGAGTTGCTTCTCCACAAAGTCAGAAGCTGTAAAGACTGTTAGGAATGAAACACCCTTAAGATTAGAGCTGGTTGGAAATTTTTTTTGATGTTAATATTTTTGACAGGAAAACGCCAATTTGTTGAAACCGAAATATTTCACAGGAACACGCCAGCTTTGTCTAAACTTTTGTTAAGAAAGGTTTCTTGGGTCCAGGATGGAATTTTCTGGTCAAAACCAACGTGCCATCTCAGAACAGCCAATAGTCCAGTGGTTAGGGAATCCACCTGGGAGGCCCAGATTCACGTCCCTGGTCTGAATCAGACAGATTAGGGATTTGAACCTCCGTCTCCCATCCCTAACCACCAGCCAGGCTATTGGCTATTCTGGAATGTGTGTATATGTGTCTCTCTCTCTCCTGCCCCAATCCCAAAGGGGTGGGGATGGGAAATGTTGACAAGTCTTGACTTGTCCCGATATAGAACAGGAAATTTTTTGAAATCTCAAAACATTTTGTGGATGAGAAACACATTTCCGCCTTAGCTCTACTTAACAATACTGTTGGACTTGGTAATTCGGTGTATTCATGTACACATGTGAACTGCAGGAAACTGTATGCAATGTATTTACAAGGAACCCACTATTAAGTTGATCTGAAAACATTTCTGGGCTTGCTATAGTTGATACACATCTGTCTGTCACACTGCTCCCATTGACAAGATATTGATCTGGTTCTCTTCTCAGTCCAGAACCATCTCAACAGCGAATGGCGTGATAATTCCATAGTATAAATAGGATGCATGTTTATCTATCGCAGATGTTTTTAAGATACTTGGTACCTAACTCTGAAGATGTATCTGTCCTCCAAAGGGGGTAAACCCATGCAAAGTTTAAATTTATTTGCCTGTTGCTGCACCTCACAGCCCAACTAGTCTGTCCCACAGCCACTGGTGAGTGACAAGCACCTTGCAAGATGGCACAGCTGGACTATTTGCACCAGTCTAAGAGTGCATTCAATTAAGCTTTGCTACTTCATAAGGCTCTGATTCAGGAAAACCCTGGAGCGCATCCTTAAGTCCATTCCTGTTGAGAACAGTATTTAAGCACATGTGAACTGAACTTTAAATGTCCGCTTAAGTCCTATTTACTTCAATGTCCTGACTATGAATGCTTTTTTCAAATAGGGCATATTTGAATTCAAGCCTCCTACAATAAAAACAGCTAATGCTTACACTCCTGAAGCTACTAAGGTATTTTTTTCATTGAAGAAACTCCAATACACGTTGTCTATCACATGCAGTAAATTCATCTAATATAGACTCATAGAAAATAAAGATGGAAGTTTTGAATTTAGTGGGATAAACTTTACTTTACTCACTTGCTTTTTTTGTGTGTGATTCAAACAAAAGTTTTCTCCCTTACAATTCTCAAACCTAATCATGAAGTGAAGTTGCAATGCTGAATGTGTGTCTTCACCAGTCATAAACAAAGGATTAGGCTGTGATCATCATATCCAGGTGAGGAACGTGGGTTGAGTAAAGCTGAGTGAGTAATATGGGAGTAATACTCATGTTTGACCGATTTAGCCTGCTTTTCTACTTGTGGAACATTCACAAGCAGATCACATTTTATTTCAGTTGATGTTATTCAAAGCAACTTCATGGATTTTGGGTGACTTTTTAACCTCACAGGATTGCAAGCAAATTTTCTGCAGGTATTCACTATTCAAACTGCATTGGTTAGCAAGTCACATGGTATCATTTCCACCCACAAATTGGGTAAGCATTCAAGCATCCCCAGCATTAATACTTACATCTAAGTTTAAAATTCAGTTTCCATGGTTATATGCACACGCATACAGCCTTGAAAAACCACGGATTGTGGATAGGATGTGGATCTCAAAGGTGGGGAAGCAGCTATCTACAGTTCATAGCCTTTGAGGCTGCTTCCCCGCCTTCAAGATCCGGGAGTGGGAGTCCGCTGCTGATCAGCTGTTTGGTGGGGGGCCCCGAGGCTGGCCACTGATTGGTGACTGAACAGTTGATGAGCTGTGGGTGTGGTGTGAATGTGCCTAGATCTAAACTAGGGAGTGCAGATTGCAGGTTGGATAGAAGTTGATCTTGCAGATGGGACACGGATGCACATTTTTGTATCTGTGCAGGGCTCTACACATGCAACTTTGAAATTCACTTTGAATGAATGTTCATGCCAGTGACTCTCAGTAGCTTGACCAGAGAACACAAAAGGTGCATAATCACAAACAGAGTCAAGTCATTTAAAAACTGAAATAGTCAACCAAAATATTTTGCAGTGTGTGCCAAGCTCTAGTTGTGAGGGAGAAAAAACTCCAACACAAATATCTTCAATTGGCTGCAGGGGAAAATAAAGGGAGTTGCTGACAAAGTAGCAAAAATGGAGTCAGCTTTCAAATGGGCTCCTCAGTGAGTCTCCAAAGTCTAGATTTCAATGAGTATATCTGAGTCACCTGCTGGGTTAGACTGTTATTTGTGTCACCAGTAATATGGGAGCCAAATATCAGTGATGGACTGAAGATTTTATTGATTTTTTTTTTTACTGGTTTAACAATCAAAAGGATTATCTATGTTTAAATATTTATGGAGAATGTTTCAAGGTTAAAGAGTAAAGGCTTTTTTTAAGTTACATAATGTAACTTTTGGTTTGAGACTTTTGCTTTACAACAGTATCATCGTCGTCGTCGTCATTATCAATTGCCATCCATGATAAGCAAATATTGGTTTTGATAATGATAGCACACAGAGAGCCTTGCATACTTCTCCATACAGAAAACATCACAAACTCCCATGGTCCTTGTTATACTGAAGCCACACTGAGTCAACAAGAACCTTATTAATCATTCTATCCATCTTTCATCTACTGTGGAACTGGTTTGGTTTATTTACAGTGTAGATCCAGAGGCTCAATACAGCCTTGTACAGGAAGTGTATCTTCACTCTGCTTTTATAAGGAAAGGTGGGGAAAGAAGACATTAAGCACTTGAAAAGGAAGTGGGGGTGGGAGGGCAAAAGAAAATAAAATCTAAACTACTTTCTTGCTGTAGCCAAAGAGGAAATAAGGCTTAAAGGCAGAACTGCATGAAATTCACTATTTTGATTTAGAGTCAAGCACCAATTTTTTCACATTCCACACCCTTTAAGTTTTCCTTTTTAAGCTATTTTGGAGGGAGGAAAAAAAGCAAAAGCTTTCTTTATTTAAAAAAACGGGCCCACATTTTGCTTGGAAACAGGTCAATTTTGCTCAAAAATGCATATATTTTGGTAAAAGTTTCCATGAAAACGAGCCCATTTTCAAGAGTGGAATGAGACTGAACAAAATCTATTTCAAGCAATTTTGCATCTTTAATGATATTTTAAATTGCTGCTTTAAGGGGCATCTTAATAAGACGTACTTTTAATAATTTAGTAATTTTACTTTATTCTTTGATGTTTCAATATGGTGTGTGTGTGTGGTGGGCAGAGAGAGCT
This sequence comes from Emydura macquarii macquarii, assembly GCF_026122565.2. NCBI lineage: Eukaryota > Metazoa > Chordata > Testudines > Chelidae > Emydura > Emydura macquarii. The sequence continues at coordinate 10,355,097 of NW_027131105.1, read as the reverse complement.
GGGGAACTCCAGCTAACCCCGTTATGAACCATGTCTTTCTAACCTCTTGGGACAGCATAAAACTTAGTAAGCATCATAAGCAAGACTACCTGTGTTATGCAGCTGTGGCAGACATCTGAACTACAACATTGATTCTATTAGCAGTTGAATTTCAAGACTTTCAAGTGATATTCCAAACTTTAAATCTGAATTTCTTACATTCACTCATACATAGTTTTAGTCAAGTTGTTTACCATGACTAAACGTCTATATACAATTTTAATCTATGGACATAATTTCAAAACTGAAGTTTGCAAACTGTAGAGATGGTAGATACTTGGAATCACAGCGCCATAAATGTTGCAGGAGGGTTTACAAAATATAAAATAAGGCTCATGTCCTGTCCCAAAGAGCTTAATATGGACAAAAGTTTGTCTCTGTTACATCCATGGACATTCCATTCTGGAAAACGGGTGTAACAATGGCAGAAAGCAGAATTTGGTTCTTTTCCTTTTGTGGCTAGTTTAGCTATGAGGCTGCTATATTTTGCAAAGTAAAGATTAAAGGCCAGTTCCTTGAGAATGGCAAAAATGTAGTGTGCACCAGTCAAGGGTCACCTGATTCTGCTGCTGCTCCTCATGACTTACCTTGTGGTCACTTACTGAAGTCACAAGGGGCCGAAACATAGCCTATGATCATGTGGGAATGTGGGAATAGGGTCAGGGTCAGAGTAGACCACATGGGCCCAGGATTCACAGGAATCCCTGGTCCCAAATCCAATGGATTCCCGATCGACTGCATATAAATACTTTCCCTCTTCATTCCTTTCTTGTGGCTTACAGCCATGTTGCCATTAGCTGGTGGACAGTACCAGTGCTGTATGACCCCTCTCCTCCAACAAAGTCCGTAAATCATATAGAAGTAGTAAAACACCACCAAACAGCTTTTAAAAAAATCCCTGTATTTTACATGGCTCTCTTAGGAGAAGGACCATACAATACAGAGCAGCTGTCCTGCTGCTCCCAGACCCCCTCTCCCTCCTGCCTTTACGTGTGTGTATGGAGACTAGAAAGTGTTTAAGCTGAATGATGAATATGGGTCTTTGAGGACACTCATGGAACAGGACAATATTTGGAGAACATGTGTGAATTTAAAGACACATTTATCCCTCCTCCAGTCATCTTCTGGAGTAAAAGATACTTTTCTGTGTCTTTCAGGGGGCACTTAAGTGTATTATTAGCTTTGGAATCAATTAGACTAATTTTAATAAAATTCTCTATACCTATTGCCCATAAATAAGGTGAATTTCCTTGTTGTGCAACACAGAAAAATTGCTGTTTAATGCATTGCTTTTCAAATCACACAGCTTTTAGGGGCATTTTACAAGCAACTGTTACCCTCTAGAACTTTTTAAAAGTGGGTTTCATTATGTTATTCTGTGCTAACGACAAGAGCTGCCATACAGTAGAGTATGTAGTAGTAACAAACACATTGGTTATATGGGGTTTGAATTCCATACATATTTTAAACGTCTATACAGATTTGTTTATAATCTCGGTTATGGACATTAACAGTTTGATTTAAGAAAAAATTAATTTCCAGATGTCTGGTCTTTGTTTTGCCTACATCTATGATCAATGCAGGAACTGTTTGACACCAGTGCTCAGTGCTACAATGCTGAGAGAGGGACCTATGCTGAGATCCAAGTTGTGACTATGGGAATGTTGTGCTGGTGTATGCCTCCCAACACATATGATGCATCCACATAAGTCACCCTTCTCCTAGCAGCCGGTACTGATACCACCGTTCCCAAGTTCTGCTGGACGGGTTAGCTGTGGTATCCATGGGAACAGTATAATGTGTAAAGTTGAGTACATTGATCCATACTGAAAAAAAATTAAGGCCCAAACATTCAAACTTGTTTACCTGATATTAGCAACTTAAACGCATATTGGGCATCTAAAAAAATGGCCTGAACTTCAGAGGTGCTGACCACCAGTAGCTCTCATTGGCTTCAGTGGGAACTCTGATTCTTCAGCACCTCTGAAAATCAGGCTATTTTTTCCAGGTACTTAAATATGGACTTACATTGGTAATGTCAAGCACCCAGGGTCTAAGATTTTTAGTCATTACTTTGAGATTTTATTTCATATCTGTCAGATTTCCATCTTTCCTATTTTTGTTTCAAGTAAAAAAAAAAAAAAAAAAACCCAACAAATACAAAAAAACCACACACATACATCAGGGTACAGTAAATGGAAAATGTTGTACAGTCTACACTCAAAGAGCTGTTACTCACAACATAACTGGCAGTTGTATATATCCAACCTTAATGGTCTGGAACAAACTTTACCATTCAACTGAACTGCAGATATCCGTCGTTCTGGTTTCCAGCTCGCATCATGTGTTTGCCAGGCTGCCGGCTATCTTTCCAACCCACATTTCTCTCACTTATCCATTTTTAAATGAATGAAATGTCTCTATTGCAATAATAAATTAGGTTGTTTGGGATTTTTAAATAAAATATGAAATAGAGAATGGAATATTTTTAATACCGTATGTAAAATACAACACAGATGCCCACAAGAACATTCTGACGCGCTTGAACTTTTAAACTAGACGAAAAAACCCTGTAGTTCTTTGACAGAAAAAGACACTTCTTAGGCCCGATCCTGCAGAGTGAACCTGACAGGTGAATCCCTGTTGCAATGAAGAGCCCCAGTGGCTACAGCAGGGATCTGCATGGGTATAAGCATGCACCCATTCAGTGCTGAGTGAAGGATTGGGCCCCCAAATGAATAGGACAGATATCTGCACTATCACTGAGAAATGTCACCCGCTTCAACAGGTGAGGGAATCTGAAGGGGCCCAAAGAGAATAGCTCCAGCACTGAAGGAGGGAGACACTTGCTGAGGGACGACAGGTGGCTTCTCCGCCCCACGGAGTCTTTGTCACCTATTAGCCAGTTATGGGGAGAGGTGCTGATTGGCCAGCATCTCCCAGCTCCAGCTATTTAACCTGGATCAGGGGCCATGTGAAGCCTCTTTTGGCTCTGGTCCAGCTGAGAATATCTAGACAGGGCCATAATAGACAAATATAGAAAGACCTGCCTGCAGGAGAGATTGGGTGTTACTTTTGAATTGCAGGAGGTGGGATAATTCCTTCTAACCTCTTCTGTGCCGCAGGACATCTTCTTTGTAATGAGGAAAATAACCACAGAAGGTAATTGAGGAATTTTATAGACAAATGATAAAGTACAATTGAGTGACCTTGTTTTTGCTGATGATGTCTTCTGCTCAGTTCAACGCATTGCTTAATGGAAGAAAAGACCCAGCTTTTGGCAGACACAGCAAAACAAGTTGGTTTGTTCATCAACCACGGGAAGACGAAATATATGGCTATCAATATTTCAAAAGCAACTATCAGAGTTGACGGAGAAACACTAAAAGAAATAAGTTCTACTTATCTGGGGAGCAAGATGTGCTTTGATAGTGATACCATGCCAGATGCCAAGCAATGAATATCAAAAGCAGCAAACAACTTTCATAAATTTGAAAAGATTTGGAAAAATAGCATGACTGGCACCGACACAAAAATACAGTATTTTTAACAATAGCATCAGATCTGTCCACTATGGAGAACAGTCATGCAAATCCACAACAATTGATAAGAAGTTAAATTCATTCCAAAGTAATGCCTGAAGAAAGATTTTCAGAGTCCACTGGAAAGAGTTTATTACAATATCAGAAATTCTAAGTGGAGCATACAAGCTTAAAGCAACAAATACGGAAAAGACATATTTATGGCACAATTTAAGGATGCCACCAACATGACTTCCACATCAAGTGATAACACAGACACCAGCTGGAAAGAGAAAAAGAGGGTGACAAGCTAAAGCTATCAGCAGGACATTCAGAAGCCTGAACAGACCAAAATTGCTAGATGACCTATGCAACTGAGGGTGCTGTAGAAAGAAAAGAAAAGAAAAGATCATATGTCCGAGATTGTCAAAAATATTGTAAATCATACTATATCCAAATAAACCTATCGTTTCCTTTAGTTTACAAAACGATTTGCCCAGCACAGCTGTCAAATTTAAGGATGAGCTTGATTTCCTTAGTTAATGGCTACTAAATGTGTATAAAACTCACATCCTTTATTATGCAGAAATGATGAAAATGCTGATGCATAGGTCACTTTTGCACTAAATCAATCTGACTGCACTAATGCATTGCAATGATTTGTTATTAAGTGAAATAAATCTCTTCATAACTCTTAAGGATTGTTCATAACAATGGCTGACTTTAAAAGTTCACTGGAACACTTCCTGGTTTTAATCAATTTTCTTAATCCAAACAACCTTTGATATATATTACTGATTAACTGAAAATATTATGACATTCATGCAACATTTGAAAAGGCCTGTCATTTAGAAATCATCCTCACAGAATGTAAGTTATCACCATCATTCAATTAATATTTATTGCTGCTTGCTGAAATTGTGAAATTACCTTAATGTTTTAAGTAGTGGTATATTTGCATTCTACTAAGAACAATGGGGTTGATCATGCATCCAGGATCAGAGAGTGGATGGGACACTCCTCATGAAGATCACACTCCTCCCATGAGCAAAACATAATCACCGAGGTCCAAAGCAACCTTGCTTCCATGAGCAGGGAGGTAAGAGATTTATGGAGACTACCCAGGAAGAGATCACAAAGAAGCCAATGGCAATGCCAATGGACTTTGCTGCCAGAAAGCAGGGAGAACAAAGCCAGCATAAAGCCACAGGGATTTTCAGAATGTATGGAGGGGTCAAGTGGCCAGATCTGTAAGGGATAAACTCTTCCCAGCTAGTGGAACAGTTGGACACAAACATCTGCAAGGAGAACCCTATGGCGATTTTCTCATCCTTTGCTTATTTCTGCAGGTTCTCCCATTCTATGCTGTCGTACTAAATGTGTACTAAATGGAAAGAGACTCAAAAAACAGTCTGAATCATGTAAATCCTTACTAATGTGAGACTTACTCTCACAAAGTTATTCTCAGAAGGATCTGTCCCTAAATATTTCATTGGATGGGGTAGGGTTGGGGGAGAAGCTTTTCCCCCATGCAACAAGATGTGAAGCTTGTTCATAAACTGAGGATCCTCTATGCCTCTAGTGTCTCAGCACCCATCTCCCTCTTCCTTAGGAACATGGCTGTATACATCTAACCCATTTAAACTCCTAACCATGTACCCTTTGACTTATGTGGAATGTGTCAGTACAGATTATTCATGCAAGTAAGTGAATATGTAATCAGTACTTCACATACAACAGATAAACTTGCTTTAGCATTGAAGAGAGAGACACTTGGGCTTTGTTACTGCAAAGTTATTTAGCAATGTGCTTAGTTTTTAAGCATGTATGGAACCTACAACTAGACGTTTCTTTATATGTGAAGAGCCAGTCCACATGTTCTGAAGTACATAATTAAAAGGTGTTTGTTCAATTATTATTATTGCTGAGGTATTTTCATTAAAATGTCTTTCACATCTCTGTACTGTAGTATGAGGCCAGATATAGGACACCTTCTATGCTGCAAGTTGGTAACCCTGACAACGCACAAGAGGTGTTTAGACACATGCTAATAAGAAAAATTTCCCAGTCACAAAAAGAAATAGTGCATTAAGAAAGGAATTTCCTTCTTAAGTTCACAAAACGCCCTTTGAAATAGATTGTCATGGTCAGACATTTTATTTAGACATTAAGTATACAGTGTTTCAAGCCGTTTCTCTCTGACCCACAGGGCTCATTTAATTCACTCGTTTTCCAAGCTAAGCAAATGGAAGGAGACTCAGTTAACAAACATAGATTTGTATGGCTTTGACAACTCAATGGGGCAATCTCAGATATATTATCTGAACAAGTGACAAAAAGATGTCTTGGCAGGACTCAGATGCCTCTTGGCAGGCTCTGACTAAAGATACAAATGTGAACTCAGAAAAGAATACAAAAATATAATGAAAATCAAAAACTATCTTTAAGGTAATGTGTTGTGGATTAGCAGCTGCTATGATACAGAATCCAATGGACAAATAAAAAAGTTCCAGAATGTTTTATGTTGGAATCTTTCATCTGTAAAAAATACAATTTGGAAACTGTCCAAGGGATTGTTAGTCTAATAACTGGCAGGTAGAGACCTGTCTGGTAGTTTATATATGTGTTGCCTTCTTATTTCACATTACAATTTTCTTTTCAGAACATGGCAACTTAGTTCATTTCCGGCACCTACACAGTAACTTTAAATTCCACCTGCATAACAAACATTATCATCTCTGTTGCTTTTGGAATGAAGAAGTAATTATCTCACTGTACAATTAGAGAAAGCTTGGATAATACTCAGTAGAGGACTGTGCACTAAATACAAGGCCTTTTAATAAACAATCTTTGCAGTTTAGATTGGATAATTTGATCCTTTTTATAAGGAGAGAATCAGAAACTTTCTCTCCATAGAATCAGCTAGAAGTTTCATTTTTGGCTGCCTTAATAATGATCTTTGAAATATTAGATTTTTATTGGTAAATGTCAGTCAACATCGATTTCACTGCACACACACAAACCGACAAAAACATTTCCATCGAAATAATCAAAATGTATAGATAGGCTAAGAAGAAAAATAGAGCTTGAGAACTTATTAGAGTTTGATTTAAGGATATTTACTTTGTATATTTTCATATGTGATGTTTACAATTTGTGTTTTCATGGTTATAAAGCTTTAACTTTTTGAATTGCAAAATCTACAATAATTAAACATTTACTGCCTGACCCCTCCATACTATACCCCTTTGTAATTTCCCACAACTATAAAAATTTAAATGGATACAAATTTTAAAAATCTTTAAAAATAAATATTGACAGTATGTATCAAAGTTGTTAAAAAAAAATCAAATTCTGCCAAGTCTGCTTAAGAACTTTCCTATTATCCTGCAGTTGTTGTACCTGTAAAACACCCTTTGACATATATGAGTGTTCTGCATGAGCAATGCCTACAATATCAGGAAGATTTGTTTTTGGAAATCATTGTGCCTGAGTCTAGCATGCTTATCTCTTCTTTAGAGTCTGAAACTACAGATCTTTCCTTCTGGAGAGAGTTTTTGGACAGTGGGCCTTTATTAGTGGCTCATTGGATAAAATCCTGTGATTCACTGATATACAGAGAAGAAAGTAGTCATTATATTTTCACCATTAGCCATTTCTAAAAATATCACTGAGCTACAGCTTTCATCCTGTATCTGTTGTTTGTAAAATAAACATTTAATGAAATTACAAAAAAAAAAGGAAAAAAAAAAAAGCAACCAATCAACCCTCCGTCTCCCGCCAACCACTACAAAGTATAATGTAACCTTAAGAGTCATTAGTTCCAGCTGAAAAACAGATTGCTATTTGGATTAGAAAATACATTTTTCATCCTATTACTCAGTATCAGTATTGCTCTAATTTATATATTATTGCTTCAGTTTGCAAAAGTTAAAAAATAAACAAACAAAAGAATTATATATAAACTCATCAGCAATCCACTGAACCCCCTTTTTAAAGGACAAGTCGGGTTCTCATTCACACTGAGACCACTTTACACTCCTCTGACTGCCAAGTCAGTGTCAAGGAGTCTAATGCAAATGAAATCTGACCCCTTGATCTCCACAATGAACTCCTATTGAAGTCTGCAAAACACTGAGCTCATCCTGCAAGTCAATGCTCATTCAACTCAAGGAGAGCTAAAGGTGATTAGGCGCCCCCTCCTCCTGCCCCCCCCCCCCTTTTTTTGTAATCATTTCCACCACTGGCAGTGAGAAATGCGGGTATGGCACATCTGTTGCTCAGCTTGAACACAGGTCAAAACCATTCATTTGTCTGTTAGATATTACCCACAGACTAGAGTATACTTGGCATGGCTGCTGAAAAAGCAACAATGTAGAACATACAATGTAACATCAAGTATAAGGAATAGCTGCTTTTCCCCATGGTCCTTTAAGATGGATGCAGTAAAATGAAAAAAAAACCGAATCTACTTCTGAAAGGGTGATTGTAAATTACTGCCCAACCCACTCCTGGAATCCCTGGGGAGATCCTGATATATGAATGAATCGCTTCAAAAGAGAAGAAATTGGGCCTTTGTGTTTTGCTTGTTTTATGTGGCAGGCTGATTTGTTTAGAAGTAAACTAACTCCATCTGAAAAGGCAAATTATTATTTATTCCATGGAAAATTGAACTGCATATTTATTTACACATTTGAAGCAAGATTAAGTACAGCAGTCTGGCAAGCCTCTGCCAAGCAACAAATGCAGAAGTGTTTTAGCAAATTATGTTAGGTCTCAAAATTAAGTGGTTTTAAAACACCATTTCATTTTTAATGCCTACAAATTGTACTACTCATGCTGAGTCAATCTGAATCTAAACTGTGTTATTTACCTGATCACTGCTGAATAAGCACATTCCATGGACAAATCTTAAATTTGCTATTAAAAAGCTGTGCAAAGAGCTCAGTGTGATCCCCAAATTAACTAGAATTCTAATGACATCTACCTATTTCTACTTGTAAAAGGCAGCAAAAATCACAATCCTTAAAAAAAAGACTAGATACCAGTCTTACGCTCCCTGGTGATTTGCAAACCAAGGTGATTTGCAAACTTGGATAGCAGTGAATTTCTTCCTTCATGGCATGGAACATATTGGTGTGCACCAAGGCCTAGGCAGAGTTTAGCTTATTCACATTTTAGATAGGCCATGTATACAATACAGTTCAATGCAGTAACTCCTATTAATATTAATAGTAATTGTGCATGCAGTATATGGTGTAAAAAAAGAGATCCCTAAGTTACATCTTCCATAATCAAAAAACAAACTTAATTCAAGAACACATCCCTATTCAAGAAAATATTTGCGCTTAAGTCCTACTGAAGTCAAATACAAGCTTACTTGCTTTCCTGAATTGGGATGGGTACAGGCACATTTACCTAGTTCCCTGGTGAAAAATAGCTTTTTTTTCTATTTATATTTCTCTTTATTTTGTACCCTAAGACTATGCACAAATAATCAAAACAGAGATGAGACTATTTCCTTGGGAGTTTGCAACGATGCAGTTAGCCTCTTGGGCCCAGTCCCGCTTCAGTTGAAATTGATGGGAGTTCTGCCTTTCAAGTCAATAGGAGCAGGGCCAGGCCCCTGACTTTTTGCCAAGTCCAATGTGTCATTACTGTACCTGAACAAAGTGGGCTAAAGGGCCTATTTTTCAAATTAGCATGCATGTGACTGTGGCCTAATTTGCGCACACAATTTACCACAATTGCATGTGCAAATTTGGTATCTGTGCATTAAATGCTTCCATTTATCTACTCAGTCAATGTAACAGCACACATGCAATTTTGAAAATTCAAGGCATAAATCCACAGCCTAGGTAACACGCAGAGGAGATACTTGCTACACATACTAAAATAAGATATCTCTCCTTGATCAAAAGTCCCTGAATTTATACCAAAATTAATGGTATATCTCTAAATAAATCTAACAAAATTAGCAGAATTTTAATACAAAATGCCTAAAACTGTGGAAAAAAATAATTAAACTAGAAAGGAACATTTTATCAGCAGGGATATACTGCAAACGTTTGATACAGGCATGTTCATCAAATTCTAGCACCATAAATGTTATCTTCCTCACTAAGTTATAATAATAAACACTTTGCAATTTGAAGGGACCTTTCATCCAAGTAGTTCAAAGAGCTATATAAACATTAATTAAGCCCCACAATCCCATGTGAGGTAGGCAAAGAACACAGCAGAAGGCAGAAAATAATATTGTAGTCAACTGAAACTGATGAAGAATTTAGGTGGACAGAATTACCTGTATTAGAATTTTATTAAGGGATTGGGGTAACACCTCATATTTTTTAATACAGTGCAAGTTACTTATTAAGCCATGGGTCTCAGTTTAATGTCAACTGCAAAAGACAAATACCTCCAAACAGCATAGTACCCCTTAAAAACCACGCTGAGGGTTTGGGCACTGTACGGTATTGATTCAGAGGGAAGAGTGCTGCTTTCTATGGATAAATCAGTATCTCCTTTTAAGCAACTGACTATTTCCAGTACTGCAGCTGCTTCTTATTCAATAGAACATTTAAGAGTCTGTCATCTGAGTTTAAAACACAAGGCTGTGTGTGTATGTACAAGCAAGAAATAGCTTACTGGAAAATATGAAAACATTTCATGTAAAAAAAGATATTCAGTTTTGTACTCTTGTTGACAATCTCAAATGCCCAGAAAATATGGGCTGACTTGTTTTTGATTGCTGTTACAATAACAGATTAATTTAATAAGAAGTGGGATATCGAATGACAAAAAAATATTGGTTGAGGCATCCAAACCCTGACCCTAATGACATTCTTATGTTAATTCTTGTTTTCTTTTAGGCCCCTACTTTCTTAATAAAACCTATATTTTAAAAAAATTTTAAACACTGCAAATTGTCCTGAAGAACCATTTCTTTTTTTCTTTCTTTATATCAAGTTTACACATACAAGATCATACTATATATGCATGCACACATTTGGTGCCTGATCCAACGCTCACTGAAGTCAAATGGACATCTTTCCATTGACATAAATGGGCTTTCAAACAAGCCCATAGAATTGGGTGAGTTATTTATAAATGAACAATTTATTTATTTGACGTAGTCATTTATACTATTTGTGAGTTATTCATCAATGCTTGGATTTTAATTCATGTACCTATTACTCAAACTTATTTGAAAGTTTTATGTAAACAAATTTCAGCCTTCAAATTGGATTGATAACTAGTCAATTTAGACAATCATGCAAGAGTCTGAAGACCCTTGTGAGTCAACAAGAGTTGAGAGCATGCCATATCATGCAGGACCAGCCATTTGATTCTTGCTTTGGCTATGCTATACGCACAATTTAGTATTTGTGCTGAGTGATTGTTTATGTAAGTCACATAATATTGCTTCATTTCACTGACTGGTTGACCAAAACTTTTATTAAACCGGAGGAAGGCTTGAATGAGTCACTTGTGGTGCAAACCTTCTTTCAATGGAGTAGTTGCATTATTTCCAGATAGAATACTTGTGTAAATATTCATGATATTTCACTTTCCCTTAATATTCTTGAAAGCAAAAATGCTCATATGAATTATTAATTAAACAAAGGAATTGGGAGTATCATCGGAGTAAATTTGTGATGCATATTCAACTGAATATTTGCGTATATCTTTTTCCAGTAGTCACCCCACTCTATATGTATACTCTCTCAATGTGTAAAATGAATATATTCACTTAGGGCCTGATCCAGCTCACATTAGAATCAATGGAAAGACTCCCATTGACCCTGTGGGAGCTGGATTGGACCCTTAGCAGCCAATCACGTGAAGCACTGAGCATCCTCAAGGCCCACTGAAGGCAATGCCAGTTGAGGGCATTCTGCACCCTGTAATACTGGACCCTTACTTGGAGTGAATGAAACACCTCTCTTAAACTAAGAATAATATTAATTAATATTAACTGCACTGAATTAATATTAATTAATATTAAACTGTACTGAAGCCATGAAACTGAAAAATGGGTCATAAGATGTAGGCCTACAAAAGACTTTGGGTCAAATTCCTTAGCTGTTCTGTGGGAAAGCTGCTTGGGTTATAGCAAAACATTTGGTAACTAGTGCAGTCTACAATCTTAGATGCACGTTGTAGATTGTTAATGACAGTCAGTGGGTAAACTGCATAACGAAGAGTGTTCCCATGAGAATCTAACAGTTTTTCGGGATTATTTCTCTATGGTTTGCCATTGCTTGTGGAGAAAAATAATGGAAGCCTTGAGATCAGTTGGTAACTAACATAGGTTTGGTTGTGGTGGTTTTTTGTTTTGTTTTGTTTTTTTTTGTTCCACTGTGGAACATAAAATGTTTTTCTATGAAAATCATCTTAGCACATTATTTTTAAAATACTATAATTTTCACTAAATTCAGTTTCCAACTCACTGCTGTCCAAGTTTTGCAGAATTATGTTATTTTTGAAAGTTATTTCCTTTGCCCTGAAATTACCTATAAAGTCAGCCTGAAATCTGGTCCTGTTAAATTAATCTCTCTTTAATGGAATGAAGCATTTTTGCAATGTTTAAATATAAAATATATGTGATAAAATAATTTGTTATGCGAGTTCCCACTTATCCTCTGATCAATGATGAAAAATAATGTTTTAATTCTATATCTTTGGCATCAAACATGATATAGCAACATAACAATAAGTGGTGTTGGCGATGTGGAAACATAATGGATTGATTTTCTTGAGTTGTACTTTTCATGCATTAGGACCTATTGTTACAATGAAAATATTCTGCAGGATTAGTTTATAAAGTAAGACTACTTCTGTCACCAAAAGCCATATAAAAAGAATTACTCTGCCATGACTCCAATAGTTTCCTTATAACCAAATGATAACTAGAAGTGAATATCCATTTTCAGCACTTTTTAAGTCTTCACAAAGCTATGGGGTGACTAAAATGCACCCCTCACCCCCGAGTTCTAGAATATGGTTCTTAGCAGTTCTCATTGTTAACACAAAGGTTCAGCCCAGGGACTACAGGATCCAGCATGCAATCATATATCTTGATCCAAGTGGTCTGTGCTCAGATCAATATAGAACATTAAGTTCTTAGACTTGCAATTTTTGCCTTTGTAGTAAAGTTGAGTGATGCTGAAATCTTTTGCACTTTTTCAAAATTAAAAACAGCTCTTAGGCTTCTGACAAGTCATTGATGTATCCCTAAATATATTCAAGTGTGGATGCCTCTGGCATACCATCTTGCTGACTCCCTCTCCCCCCCCCCCCCCAACACACGCTAAGTGTGTGAACCACACGCTTTCGACATTTCATCTGTTAGCTCCAACACAACACTGGCTACATTGCTATATGTGCTTCATCCTTTACAATAAGAAAGATACATTTGTCAGATTCAGAAGTTTGTCCACTGTAACTATAAAGTACCTTCAAATTATCACTTGATAAATTATACCCCAGGGATGTACTCACTTTTTTTTTTTTTTTAAGATGCTCAGAATATTACAAAGCACATGTGTTGATACACATTGAAACAGAAGTTTAGAGTAAACTCCTACAAAACACTCATTGACTTCAATTGGGCCAGAATTTCACCCTTAGTTGCTAGCTGCATATTGATTTAGGATGGAGGAGGAAAGCTGTAACAATGTCTACCTGAACCAAATAAATCAAAGAAAGTAGGTATTTCTAGTTCTTCTTTGTACTTCTGTGACAGAAAGGATACTATTTGCAAATATTAATGTATTTTGTGATCACGATCTCTCAGTATAAAGAAAGTTAAATTAAAAAACAGAAACCATCACTAAGTATACCAAATTGATATAATCATTTGCATAAACTATATTCATGTCCAGTAACTAAGCAACGCTCCAACTATAATATATTGTAACAATAATAAGAAATGTCACTTAACATAGATTTAGAGAGACACTAAATGCAACAAGCAAGCATAATACTTTTGGGGGGAATGTTCAGACAAATTCATTTTCTTTGAAGTTCTTCTTTTAACCCTATGAAGGACTACTCTTTTATAATAATAGCGCAAGCGACTAAGGGATGTCTAATGTGTGCCAGACTTCTCCATTGTCAGCTCAGCTTCCCAGCACTAAAGCTTGGGAAAATATCTTTATTCCTCTCCCATGCTTTCGGCTTAACAATTCCAATATGGAGAGAGTATTGGAGAGTCAAACAGATACTACTGCACGCAAAGCCAGTGGAATTCTAAAGTTTTGCTTGCAGGACAGCTAATTGCCTTGACCTTTCATTTGTAGGAAAATCAGTAAATAACTTCCCCTTTTTAGGATGTTGCTCAAGTCTGGTCTCCAGTTGTTGACCTAAACCTTATATCACTGCTAAGAGCTTCTTCAGTCACTAGAAGCCAGGACCTACCCAGCATTTTCTGGTACAGTATACTTACTATCCCTTGCTTAAATTTCAGAACATTAAAACTTTACATGACCCTTACACTAACACGAGAAATGGCATCCAGTCATTGATGGGTAGACAAGACAAAGTAAAAGCTAAAATCGCATATCCTTCAACATAAACTTAAGAATCTCAGTTTAACTGGTTTGTCACAAACCGTTGTATAAAAAATTGAAAGGGCTTACTTGAAACAGTCATCACAAGCAATGTTCCCCGTAGTCTCCTTTATAGTGCGTTCAGAAACAAAAGCTGGATATTCAGTATCACAAGGCTCAAGGGTTTGTTTCAATCTCTGTGCTATAGGCATATAAAAATATCTTAATGTTACTTGGGAAGAACAGCATACAAAATTCTTCACAATGTGAGCTACTGTAGCAAAAAGCTTACAGGGAATGGAAATGTTACTCAGCTTCTGCCACCCTGTGATATTTCCTAGGCAGTGCATAATGCTTTTTTTTTTTTTTTTCTATTTTTTTTTTTAAATTAACAAAACCCTTTTGTCCGGGGGATGTAATTTTGTAAGACATAAACCTTATCATAGTTATTCATGATTCACCATAGCCAAGCTAGTTTTCATTTATGGACAAGATTTTATTTTCACACTATAGACTCAAGCTACATTAGCTGCTGCTTTTCTGTTTCAAGCGTACATATCCAATTTCTAATTCTCCTTCATAACTATATTTAAATTTATTTGCTGGTGTACCCTTAACTAAGTTACTGTACATTCAAAGTGAAGTTAACATATCATTTCTGTGGAGGGTAACCTTAGAAACTTTGCATTGTCTCAGAACTCACAAAGAAAGTATATAATGGACAAAAAAAATTATCTTTCAGAGAAGAGATGCTCAATTTTTGGGTGTCTGTACTATCTGCTGCTTTTTCCTTCCCCAGCATAATAATACTTAGCTCTCCACAGCACTTTTCATCCATAGATCCCTCAAAGTGCTTAACAAGGGAGGGTAAGTATCACTATTCTCATTTTATAGATGAGGAAACTGAGGCACAGAGCAGCAAAGTGACTTGATCAGGGTCAAACCACAGGACAGTGACAGTGCTGGGAATAGAATGGAGATCGCCTTAACACCCCCTTTTCTAGTGACTTATTCACTGGACCATATTTTCCCCCTTACATATGCAAACACAGACCTATCTTCAACTAATTGCTATGTGGGAAATCTACCTATCAATTATGCAAAAATAGATTACACTGAACCGGTTCATGGACTCCAGAGTTTCTCCACTCAAGATAGTTTTAGATTCAGTGGTAAGCCTACTGCAAATCAGTTGGGGAATTATCCTAAAATTGGGTTTGTAAGTCAAAAAGGGACACTTGGATATACCTCTCTGAACCAGAATAATTTGTACATGCCAAATAAAAACAAATGTTCTCATGTGCATCAAACTTAGGTGGGGCAGTATTGAAGGGAGATGAGAAGACAGGAAGTGGGAAAGACGAATTAATATGACATGTCTCATCCTTTTTTATACAGGCACTTTTGAAAATGGTACTTAGGCTCTTAAATCACGTTAGTGCTTTTGAAAATTTTATCCACTCTCTGGCCTGGTCTACACTACAGAGTTGGATCGACGTAAGGCAGTTTACGTCGACGTAACTATGTAAGTGCCTACACTACAGTGGTGGTCCTGCATACCTAAGTAGCCCAGTACTCGACCTAATAATTCCACCTCCATGAGAGGTGTAGCACTTAGGTCAATGTAGTTAGGCCAAGGCACTGTCTGCACAAACAGTGCTTTACTTACATTGCCTGTTGGCTGCCTCCCGGTGAGGGATTATAGGGGCGGGGAGGAGAGTCCCCGCCTGGCTGCCTCCCGGTGAGGGATTATAGGGGCGGGGGACAATCCCTTACTGGGAAGAGGCTGGGCTCTGGCTCTCCTTCCCTCTGCCAATCTTTCACTGGGAGGCAGCACTTGGGGGTCTGGGCCGCCAGCCCCGGCAGCAGGGAGGTAGGAGCTCCAGCTGTCAGCCCCGAGGTGGGGAGGCTCCAGATGTCAGTGCCTCACAATGCCACATTTCATTCAGTTGTGTGAACAGTGGAAACGCTCCTGGTAAGGATGCACTCCGCCAACAAAAGGAACTAGTGTGGACATGAAATCCATAGCAATTACTACGGCGGCCGTACATCGACCTAACTTAGGTCAACTTAATTATGTAGTGTAGACAAGGCCTCAGTGTTTTGCACCTGTGGAACTAATCTGACACTGCTTCATGATCCATAACAATTTAGCTGAATAATTTTACAGAGTGGGAAATATCTGAGCCACAGAAACCTGTGCATCGTGCTTCATGGGTAAGATTTTACATTGAAATAATAAAGTAGATTTGAAAATTAAATGCATTTTACACTAGTCAGGAATTTATGATGGAAAAAACCTTTATAATCAAATGTGTGAAAACTAGAGGAGTGGGGAAATCACCATACACTGTAGGGTCCTGCATCTGTCAGGGACCACTTTACTGGTCTGGCCACCTAGATGAAGTTAACTAGCAAGGACCTGCACCATCTCTCTTTCCTTCCTGTTTCCCCCATTTGGGGTGGTGAATACTTGCTGCCCCAGAGTGTTTTGGTGTGACCCCCACCTATGATTCTGGGCCCTACTCCCACAAAAGACCTAGGTTATTAAGAGGCTGCCAGGGATTGGAAAAGTTGCAGGTTTCTCTGGTCCCTTGACTATGGAGTCCAAGGTTTAGGAAGCTATCTCCCTTCTCTAATTCACAAGTGCGAGGGAAGTCATAAGGCTCTGTGCTGCAGGCAGAAATATGCAGTTGATGAGTTGGCAGGTGTTTGGAGTAGGTTTAGTGTCTATATTAATGCACAATGCTCCTATACTTGTCATTTTTTGGTCAGCATGGAATTTCACCGTCAGAAAATCACTATGATTTCACCCTGAAAATCACTATGATCTATGAGATATTAACAAAGGTGAAGGAATCTGTTGCTACTGCAAGAGTTCTTTGGTTTTAATTTAGTGGGATGTATTCATGATCACTATAACTCTCAGTAGTACTAATGGGAGCTATGCTGTGGCACCTGGATAAGAACATAGCTCAAAGTTTGCTTTTCTGAAAACTTTTTCTTTCATTTGTCTTTGCAAATACAAGTCAATTGCCAAATGACTGCCAGCTCATCACATTTTAATTAGGTGAGCTAGCTAGATAAAAATGATAGCTTTTCAATTAACAGAATGAGGGGGTACTTTCTATATTCTTGTTCATTAAGGAAATGGAGCAGGTGAAGTGTACAATTACATGTTCCATTTTCAGCTAAACATTCGTATTGTCTTTATTCGGTAAAGTAGTGGTACATTTTTGTTTTTAGGAGAAAAAAGAAGGTTGCAGGTTAATACCACTGTTGGTGTTTGGTAGCTAGAACATACCTACAAACCAAGGCAGGCATTTGTTTCCATTGACATTTAATGAAGAGATACTAACTATAAAGGCATTTCTCCAAATGCGATGCATGCACCATTTGGATAAGTTGAATCAGGACTAGAGGTGAGCGAATAACTGATTTTTTGCTGGTTTTCCAGAAGTTCCAAAAAACTGGGGGGAAAATCAGTTCAACCCAAACCGAAAATGAAAATTCAGACTTTTCAGTAAATAAATACAAAAACAAACAAACACAAACACACATTTTGTTCTGGGACAAATGAAACATTTGGTTTCTGGGCATGTTAAACCTTTTTTTAAATAAAAGCAAAGGGCTAGATTCACACAACCAGAGCAGGAGATGGTGGTCCCCTTAATACCATTAGGGCACTCACTTGGGCTGTTTGAGACCCAGGTTTGAATCCCTGCTTCAGAGCTAGTATTTGAACTCAGATCTTCCCCCTTTTAGGGTGGCACCCTAATCACCAGGCTATAGGGTATTGTGAGTCTCTGACTGTCACATGCTGAAGTGGTTCCATTTCGTATAAAATACTTCATTAGTCATTGGGCCAGAGAGAGCAAGAAAGAGAATAGCTCTACAGTCTGGTGATTAGGCCACCCAGCTAGGAAGCTGTAGGTTCAAGTTCAAGTTCCTGTGCTTATGGCCATTTAATTATTTATACAAGGTGGAACAGTTTCAGTAAGTGAGATTGAGAGAGACCCACCACAGAATACCCGATAGCCTGGTGATAAGGGCACCTGGGAGATGGAAGGTCTGAATCCCTGCTCCAGGGCAATGACCTGAACCCATGTCTTCCCTCATCCTAGGAGAGTGCCTGAACCACTAGACTACGGGGTATGTGGGGAAGGTGCAGCAGCATCAAAGGAATGCAAAGGTGAATGAAAGTTTAAGGTTATGTGTGCATCCCCTGCTCCTAAACTGTGCTGTCAGAAACTCAGGATCTGAGCCTCAGAATAGAAGATGGTGTTTTAATTGTTAGAGTGGCAAATGACAAGTTTTTAACAGAACCTACTATAATAAGCAATTAAATAGCACTATTCTTACTAATTACCATACAGTAATTCTGAAGTATCAAAAAGGATTTAATAAAATATTAGAGCTCGTCAAAACTTGAAATTTTTATTCTGCAGCCAATTCTGACATTTTGAAATATGTTTTCATTCCAAATCGGAACAAAATGAAAATAAATGGCAAGTTCTCTTGAAACAAAAGTGTTCATTTTTTAAAAACATTGTTTCTGTAAAATCTAAACATTTTGTTCCAGTTTCAATGTTTTTAACATTTTGATACTCAACTATAATTTATAATATACCTTATCAAAATGCTTTTTTTCAAGTTTTTTTTTTTACTGAAATTGTTGAATCGACATATTCCATAGAATATTTTGATTTTGATGAAACAGCATTTTCCAGCAGAAAAAACATTCCATCAGAACTGTTTTGACCAGCTCTATAAAATATGTGGTATAAACAGAATGAGATTAATGATGATACTTTAAGCAGGAAGATTTTTTTTGTTTTTGAATGTAGAGAAGAAAAAAATATTAGAACTGGAAAAATTCATCTTGTTTTACTGTATTCGGATAAACATCACATCCACAAAATCATCCTTAATATTATTCATATGTCACATGCATTTTAAGTTTTGCTTTTATGCTAATACACTGTGATTTCACTGCAGTATTAAAAATACACACAGGCACACAAACAGAGACATATATAAAATATCTGAGTCCTAAACTATTATAATAAAGGCTAAAAGAGACAGACAAAAATTTACCATTAGCAATATTAATATAGCATATAAAACATTTCATGTATGTTTTAATATTAACAGTGAAATTAATTCTAGAATGTTTTTCATTAGGGCCATAAATACAGTTTACACTTACCTTTTACTGTTAAATCTGAGTGCCACCAACTGCACAAATTAAATTCCACCAGGAACCTAAACAAATGATCAAAATGTCTCATATTATTACACAGAGCATTTTCAAAATATTAGCTATGTGTTCAATCTTTAAACTGTCAGTACTGTGATACCATTCATTCTATTCCAAATAAAAACAAACAAAGAAACTAAGTTGAAGATGCTAGCATAACTCTTGAGTTCTTTTGCTATTGTTATATTTTCACTTGCCAGTGAAAAGTTATTCTGAAATGAACTCTATCAAGATATTGTAGCTACATCATTTTATAAATAAAGCGCTTTTACATGAGAAAGCTCATTATAATTCCCAATGCATGGCAGCCCACAGCAATTTTACAGTTGACCATTATTTATAGTTATTCTTCATCACACAGAATATTTTGATTCTCTAGTAAAAATCCATATGGTTAGAACTTTCCTGGCCATGATACAGAAGTACAAATAAAATACTTTCTTATGCTCATTCCAGGATCCTGAATAATAAAATATTATTTCACTTCTAGTAGCAGAACAGACTTGATTAACCAGTGGCTAACTACCTAATATATATATATATATATATATATATATATATATATATATATATATATATATATGAAAGAGAGAGAGAGAGAGAGAGAATACACTATCCCATGAAAATACACTAAGTGTATTATTAAAAAAGTCTACTAAAATTTATCAGTTTTTACTGTAAATATTATTCATATGAAACCAATATGCAAAGTTAATCTTAATGACAAAAGACTGCAAATTTGCAAATTCAGAAGGGGAGAAGTGGGTATCTTGCCATTTTTATGTTGTTACAACCAGCAACAAAATCTCATTTGTAATATGATTTTTTTCTGATCTATACTTTGAGAAATGCATGCAAGATTCAATTCTGCAGAGTGTTAACAGCCATCTAATTACAGTTTCTCCTATCAGACTTCAAACTGTTTTACAAAAGCTCATAATATTTTCAATTAAAACAAAATAGTTATGAGAAAAGATTGCATCCTATTTATGGAGAGATTGCATGTAAATCTGCAATTGAGCTGTTTGCAAAGTACAATAATAAACTACACATCTTAAAATATTCTAAACGATTTGTTTCTATAACAACATAAAAAAGATTTTTTTTAAAGCTCTCCTTCCGTTTGTATGATACTTCCCTGTACTTTTTTAGGCAATGGGTCTAATTTCTCACAAAACTAATGCCCACTAATGCAGCATCTATATTCATTTAAAACATCATGGGGATTAGACTAAGTCAACAATTAAATAACATGTGACATGCACACCTTGATCTGGCATAAGTTTTAAAAGGTCCAACTTATAGAATACTTTATGAAATCATGAAACAATACAATGAATCACTAAGACAGTTTGTTCTATTGGCTATAGCCCACCCAGGCTGCACTAAAAACAGCCAGACATTCATGTTAAATTTAACAGTAACCACAATAATAAATTTGGTTTGCGTATTGCAAGCAGACTGCTAAGCAAAGACATAAGGATATAAGTGATGACTATGAATAACTTATTAAAAATTGCAATTATACATTCCTGTAATATTATATATTTTCTAAGATTCTTACACCAGAGATTTAATAATAAAGAAAAAATGTTACTGAATTACTAACAATTTTTTAAAAAAGAATTTAGGATGTAGGACAAAAAAGTACAAATATTCTTTAAATTCTTGACTAAATGTACTTACATGAAAAGTTCAGTCATTATCCATTTTACTGCAGCAAAGAAGGCATTATAAGGCTGAAGAGAAGCAACTTATTTAATAAAAAGGTAAAATATACAATATTTGTACCTTAACTGACGGCTTTATATAAAGACAACATTATTTAAAACATATAGGTATCACGTCCAAAGGAGCAGAGCTTTATCTAGGAGATTAAAAAGTAGGATACTGTATCTCAATGGCAACATTTTAAAACATTCAAACTATATTGTCATGAAATGTGCTTGACAAGTAAAACAAATGTGATACAATGCAGGAGTTATCATTGAGAAACAAGGAAGCTCTGCAAATGATACTTAAATATTTTACCTCTAGGGGCTACTATTTCCCAAGCTAATGTGATAGGAGTAGTACTGATAGATCACTTAAGTGTTTTCAAATTGTAATTCACAGGGTTGCCTATCTGCAATGTAAATCTCGATTCCCCACCTCACTGCCCTTCATTATAATTGGGTTAGGAAAACTGTACACAGCTTGAATTTAATTTTTCTATGTGAAGTCATCTGTGCCTTTCTGAAAACTCAGCAATAGGAAGTATTCAGAGTTTTAAAATATTTATTAATTTTCCCCATATTTTGTGGGAAATTAATTAAACTAATAATTTAATTATTTTAAATTAAAGGAATTTAATTGATACTTTGTCATCAGAGTTTTTATTGTGTTTTATACATTTTAAATATTTTACATAAAAATATCAATAGGAATATTCCTTTTGGAATAACCCAGGCAGAAGAGTCAGTTTCGTGAAATCTGAAATACAGAAATCCATCCTCTCACATATTTATGCCTAGCTCTTTTAGATCTGTAAGATGTTTTGAGTTTCTCTTTTTGGTGCCAGAACAGCAAGGTATTATTTAAGCACAGGCATAACTTTGAGTATGTGAGTAGTCACACTGACTGTCATGGAACAACTCAAATGCTTGAAGTCATGTGTATGCTTGCTGAATCAGCACCTTACTAAGGTCCCCATTTCAGTAACATCTGCAATACCTAGGCACAATGGAAAAAGAATGGAATGTCAGTGCTGTTTTATTTCTGATTTCTGGCAGGTGAGGAGGATGTTTAACTAAACAATGCCATTTTTTAAGAACTTGAGGTCATGTTCTCCCCTAGGCATATACCGTGCAAAGAGAAACAGAACAACCCTAATCACACAGAGGATGCTATACACAGATTTCCTCTCTTAGGGAAGGGGAATTTAAGATATAATTCATATGAGTTATTGCAGCTTTGAGCAGCAGTAATTTCCCAACTGAAGCTTTCAGAGACTGCAAAAGGGGTTTCGGCACATGGCTGGTCAACCCACAGCCAACTGCAGGATAGTGTATGTGCTGTCATTGCTAGAATGGGATGCTGAAGTGGTGCAGAATTAGCAGGGACTTTGAGACCTAGGAAGGACTGATTTATGGGAAGACATCAATTAATTAAACAGCTCAGCAATGACTAAAGGGGATATGATAACTCTCTACCAGAGCTGGTCGGAAAATGGAATTTCCATTTGGTGAGAAATTCAGACTTTTCAAAATTGTTTTAATTCCAATTGGAAAATTCCAAAGTTTCTCTCTCTCACACACACAAAATCTGAAAATCCTTTATTCTGAAAAACTTAAAAATTTTCCATCATGTTGAATCATTTCATGTTGATAACGTCAAAACAAATAAAATATTAATACAATAGTTTAATACAATATAAAAGAAAAACATTAATTTAAATGTTCCAACATTACCAAAATATAACGTTTCAAAGGTTCAGAAATTAATTTTTTGATGTTACTGAAATTTTTCCATATAATCAAAATGGAACAAGAAAGTCAAAGTTATTCATTTAGATGTTTTCCTGGTGAAAATTTCATAGCAATTGACACATTCCCATGAAATGTTTGATTTTGACTAAACTGCATTTTCTGATGGAAAACAGTTGACAATTTTTTTAAAACCAGCTGTACTGACTGCCTATGTATATCTGAAAGACACCAACACCAAAGGGGGAGAGGAATCATTTAATGTCATGATCTTGCAAAAGGATCTACCTGGCTGTCCCTCTACCTTACATAGGTCCCTTTTCAACATTGGTTTACTAACGTGGCTCGTGGAGGTATAATTTGAAGTTATTAGGTGAAATTCAGATAAGAAAATATTAGTCTGAATAGCAAGAAAAGCTTCTTTATAAGAAGATTTATTTGACTGTGGAATATTCCCATAAGGGAAGGGGCAGAAATCCCATCACTTGGGACTTTTAAAACTACTAAATATACTGTAGGGAACAATCCTACATTGACAAAGAGATGTCCTGGATGATCTATATGTCTCTTGTCCATTACTAACATCTACTATTTTATTCTACAAATCCTGATGATGCTCCATCTCCTGCTATGCACGGTCACTCCTCCTGAGGGGATGATGTGGTGGAACACCATCTCTTTAAGATATATGCACATTGTGATGCCTTTGTTCCACTTCTGCATTATTTAAAATATGAAATGGCACACACAATCCTAAACTTCCAACAGGGCTTCAAGACCAGCTTTACTTGTGCCTGCAATTGCACACATGTAATTCTAAGGTGGGAATACACCATATCTGTGAACATGAACAGTATGTTTATGTGCAAATTGTTACTGTAAGGTGCAAAGTTGTGGGCCAAAACACAAGTGACCTGCTTTTAAAAAATCTGGCCCTAACTGTTTTTAGCCTAAATTTTCTTCACACTTACATTACAATCATGATCATTAGATCTAGGTGAACCAGCACAGATAAAACAAACTCTAAGTGAAGCTTTGCCCATCTTTCAAAGTGAACCTGATGTAAATGTTTTTTGAGAGTTAAAAAAAAAAAAAGAGGTTATCTTTAAAATGATAGAAAATGTACACCACATGTCTCAGTATAGGCCACAATATTCCAAGAAAGGCTTTTCTCCCAATATTCCCACTGTGACCAGAAATACATGAAAATCTCTTGCAAAAATGCGTGCTTTTGCGAGAGAATTTTTGCATACTAAAGAGGTACAGCTCCACATTCTGGGATGCTGATCCAGACTGAATTTATCCCTGGTCTCCGCTCAAAAAAAATTTTTTTTTGATGTTTACCCATCGCTATTACTTTAAAGACATTTTTAAATCTCTCATGCAAATCTGATTCAGAACATTTTATATTATTTAGCCAACAGCTTAGAACTTGATCCTGCAAACACTTACTACTTTGCATAGTGCTATATAGTCCCAATATGATAGTAAGTGTTTTTAAGGTCAGGCCTTTGCTTGGAAATGGCGTAGGCTGATGTGTACGGTAAATCCGTATCTCCAGGTATTTAATATGTGAGATCATGCAAATATATAAATGAAAATGTTGTAAAATGCATATGATTATTCAACAAGCCATAAAAATTATACACAGATATTTGAAGATTGTCATAATATTTACATATTTACCCCACCGTTTAAGTAATTATGCTGACAGAAATATTAGGTTTAGCTTGTATATCTGTACTCAGGTTCATTTATTAAAAAATCTGTTTAATAACTTTTTCTAAAGTCTACGAATCAGTGAATAGGACTATTCAATTTTGGGATTATTTTGTTACAGCCTTTACACACATTTTTCGTGAGTAATATAAAAACTGTTCATTTTGTAATATAAAAGAGATAATTCAACTATTAACATCCGATCTAATATTCCCTTCTCACTTAAAAAAAAAACTATTACTATTTTGTATTATAAAACACTCTAAAATTATTAACTTTAACTCTGATCCTTCAATGACCAGGGGTCTGTTCATGTGAAGCACATTTGACTTTACTCAGGTTCTGAGAAGGAATAGGAGTCTGTATGCAGAGCTAGTTATAGGCACAGAGTTTAAGTGGTCTGTGAAATTCCACTTTAAAAAATCATTCTGTTCTTCACTTTACTGCAGAAGTGCAAAGCAAGATGCAGAAAACATTAACTTGCAGGCTTTAACAAAATCAACCTTCCTCTAATCAAAACCTCCCAAATCTTTATTTTCTTTCTTTCTTTTTTTAACAAATTATATATTTTTTAAAATTCCAGATCTTAGCCTAAAGCAAATGTTTATAGTTAATTTAGGAAGCTATGAGACGAGATGTTCACAATGGGAAAAATAGCATGCTGGCAGACCCTTAGCATTAGTGGTCCTAGTGGAAAAAGCCACTGTACAAAGGTTTGGTCCTGCAAATACTTAACACAGTGGATTTATTGATACAGAACCATTGTTCATATGGGGTGGGATGGTATGATATATGTAAGAGCTTTAATAGTTCCAAATAACAATAATAGGCTTGTAATCAAAATATTACATCATATATATTTGCAACAATTTTCTTGGTGATTTTATGGAAGGGTGCTCATAATGTTAACTATACTTACGTCCAGTAAGCTATGGGCACTGTCGCTACTCTCTTTGTTTGTTCTACACATGGCCTGGTAGTCATAAAGTGTAATTCTACAGAGAAGAACAGAAAACTGCTTGACTAGAAGAAGAAAACACACCAGAATAAAATGGTGAAATACAACAGAGTCTGCCCATAAAGTAGGCAGCAAAATAAAATTTAAAAGGGTGGGGGTAGGGTCATTAAAATACATTCCAGACAAAGGAGAATAAAGGCAAGAAACACTGTAAAACTTTGTAAGGATTTTATCAGGCTGTGGGACAAAACGACGGCATAGTTGGGAGAAGAGAAAATAGGGAAGGTTACACATACAGTACAACAGATGGTGGGATAAACAATGCAAGGAGAAGGAGATTATACATTCAACATGACACTTAAACAATTAGATTCTGGACAGAGATCTGCACACTTAGCCCCAGAAAATGAAACAACCTATGCATTTGAGGGGCTACTTGTGCCACAGCACTCTTTGTAACCTCAAAAATGAAGTGAGACATCTCCACACGTCTACAGAGCCCAGGTACAAATTATCCGCACAGAGGGTTGTGGCTTCCCAAGAAGTGGGAGATTGAAGCTCAGAGTATTAGCTATTTTGATATTTCAACCAGTGTGAGTGTAACTGTGCTACATTTTACACATGCAAAATATTCAATATCAATAGTACTTGTTGTAATCAACAATTTACAGGAACCTCCTCAGATGCATAGTCAATAGGGAGCTCTCTGCCTACTTGTGATTTTACCCATTTTTGACATAAATGAGAGATTTCAATGTAAAATCCAGCACTCAGAGACACGTGGAATTATGACAATCTCTGTAAGACTGTATCCACAGAACAAATCAATTACACCTATCCACATAGATTGCTTTTAACATCTGTGACAGATGAAAAATTGATTTTAATAAGTCATTACAAGTATGAAGTAACAAAAGTTACTGATACAAATTAAACATTCATTTAATGGTTTCATCATCAGAAGTATGAGAGAACACAAGTGGATGTGAATGGCTTATAAAAGCATGAAAGGGGACACCAGTGTTCTGTAACATTTGGCGTGCCTCTAAATGAAATGAAAAGCACATCATGCCACTCTGGTTAGGCCAAAGAAGGGATGTCACAGTAGCATGTCAAAGCCAAAGAGTCAGATAATGACACACTTTTAATGTCACTAAGAGGCATTCTATACCGTATACATGAAATGCTGGCAATCCAAACTGCAAAATGTTGCAATCCATATTGTTCGGTAACTATTTATAGTTTTGCTGATCTAAATTTGTGACTGGAACTGTCAAGAAAAGGATCTGAGAAATCAGTCAGGTATTATATATTAGTTACACAGATATTTCTCTCTGGCTCATATAAATTTTGACTAAGTGATTTGGATCCTGCAGTTTCAGCTAAACATTTTGTATGTGTCACATAATGCTTTCTCACTTACTATATCTTATGTCCAGTAAAGAAACGGCGAGGAACCCAGAGCTGTATTGGCCTGGCAGAAAGAGGCATATGGTACACAAAATGCATAACTAGAGACCTATACATGGGTGTAGGTTAAACACTGACCATATTTGGCAGAATCACGCCCACAGCCAGATCCGCGCACACAGATCTGCCAAGACAAACAGAGCAGTACATGGTGTAAGTTGTGCTGCCTTTATGGCATGCAGAAATACACCACTTTCTCTAGCTTTCCCCCTCCTCCCAGCTAACCAGGGTCAGGATGCAGATCTAGATAGATGATTAACTTGTTACACTTTCCAAGTCCCTCCATCTCTAGTATTGGCTCCTGTGTTTCACTCCTCTGTATCTAAGAACTGTGCACTGCCCTTATCTACATATGGAATTCCCATTCATGTCAGCACGTGTTATGCACACAAAGAAAAGCAGTTTACAGGCTTTAATTTGCTCTATGCAGAATAGCCAAAGAAGTCTACTTGGCTGAAATGCCCCCACCCTCCCATATCCCATTGTCTGTTCTTAGAGTATAGCAGTGTTCAGATTAGTTTTCACTCCTTTCATCGTATGTTTGAATACAATGAATAAGAGTACTGAAAAAGTGGTATTTGAAAAGTGCTATCATATCATCTACTGTCAGCTTCATCTGCTATAAGAAATTATAAGAAGTTAATCTGCAGATTGCTTTATCCTGCATAGAAGTTTTAAAGACATTATTTTACTATGTACGTAAGTATTTCGAACATCTGTTGTAATTTAGACTGCAGTTTTAAATATTTGAAGACAACTTTTAAAAAATTTTGTTTTCAATATTAACCCCTGTAAATACTCTGATTGTATAAGTGAAATTTTGTGTGTAGTTTCTTTACTAAACACTCAATGATAAAGGTTAATAAAATATTGCAATATGGATTCAAACTTTAACAAAGTAATTTTAAATACAAAATTTAACTGAATAAATCTGGTTATATAGTCTGATTCTTGAAGACTATCATTTTGTATAGGCACTATCAAAAAATGTAAGATTGCTGTTATTGTTCATAATACTATTGTTAAAACATGTAGTTAAATAGAATTTTACTTTGCTGAAAGGCAAGAAGTGAGCCTTAGCTTTAAGGCACATAGCGTTATAACACAGAGCCTTAAAATTTGGGTGAACATATAGCATAATTGCTATTGCTAGGCTGAACCTCCACAAACCCCTGCATATATGATATTGCAATGTGTTTATAGTCTTTTCTAAATATATCGAAGTGTTTCCAGAGAGAAATCTTCTTCCAGAGAGAAGATTCCGGTTACAGATGGAAAGTATAGGAAAGTTGCTTACAAAACAGAGAAAATGTATCCAGGTGGAAAAAAAATTGAACAAATCTTAAGAAAAGCTACATGACAGACTCAGCTTTCCCAATAAAGGCCTGGAATAAATTCTGCTTTTGTGAAGGAAGGATTGATGTTGTTACAGTATGGGCTATTCAACAATGAGTATTAAATCCTACCATACTGAGTAAAATAAGTGTTATGCTGCTTTTCCAAGGGTTGGCTTCAATGCTACTGAAAACCTGCATCTTTCTAAAGATATTTCAAACAACATCAACAAAGGATGGGCAGATGACATTAGCAAGTGCATGACTGCAAACATCCCAATAAGGTCTGATTCTTCAGCAACGGAAGCAAATGGGCTTTTTGCAGTGAACGTAAATGGCCACAGGATCATGCCCACAATGAGGCTGAAATTTGAACACTACAACACGTTGAAACAATTCAGGACTTTCACTCTATGTCACTATAAACATTATTAAATACATTAATATGTATTAAAGTTCAATACAAATGGGTTCTACAGCATTCACAAATTCAAATGCCAGGTTTCTTTTATTCCTGAAAATATGTTACAGTTCTAAGATTTCCTGTGCATCAAAATGCTAAAAGACTTCTACTGCTATCACTTGCAAACACTACCATAGTATGAATGCCCGAAGTAGTGGCCCAAGATTCTGTAGTGCTTCTGTGCGCAGAGTTCTACAGTGTTATGCTAATGTCATTCTAGGATATGATAAGGTTTTTTCCCCCTCAATATTTAGACAGATTTAACTAAATGTTGCAAAAAGAAAGACTTCTAGATTATTATCCTTTTTGAATTGATTGTGTTGCTATTTTACATAACTACAGTTTGTGGCTACCTGTGTCCTGTTCAGCTGATTATAGTTAAAGAACATGATAATTGCCAGCTTCTCCTATGATCTAAATTTAAACACATCTAGTTATGCCCAACCCAAGCCTGATGTGTTCTTAGCTTCAGTAGTTTATTCTTGCCAGAGAAAACATGCCTGAGTCTTTATGCATCACTGTACTGTTAACTGCCCACATTTCCATACTTTATCATCATCATTTAAATCTACAGAACAGTTGCTTTCAAAATCTGATATACAACAGATATGCACTATATATGCAACTTTAAGTAATGGAAAACAAATTTTCAGCAACTAAAGATGCACTTCTGGTTTTAGATAAACTTGGGAGACATATCCATTTTGGTGAAACACTTTTACAGTCAGTTTCCTGATACAGTGCAATGTACTTGCAGCTGAATAAAAATCTGGTTCAAGAAAATTAAACATCTAATAATTAACACAATCCTCTGTCTCTCTGATCCTTGCTAGCTTTCCATGCTTTTGTGGTTTGAGGACCCCACCCTCAGGCTATTCCCCTTCAGGGATTTTGTCGCCCCATGATTTTATGATCTCCCCCAAAAATTCCCCATCCTGGCTCAAAATCACTGAGTAGGCCAGTGTGGGGGCCAAGCCTGCCCATACTTTTTCTGTGCAGCTTCCTACAGTGAACTGTACCTTCCTTGTGGGATATGGGTGTATATTGCTGTGCACCCACTAGAGGTAGATGGTTTCTCCCAGGTTATCTCGGGGTCCTGCTATTTGTTCTCAGATAGTGTTTGGCTGCACCCCAACTCTATTAGGCTGGCATCTCTACCTTGTTGATCCACACAGGAACTAGCATCTTGGTCAGGTTTCTTTTTCTAGCCCAGGTGTCTGCTGCCCATGCCTGCCCACAGGAGCAATCCATGAAGGGGCAGTCACGGCAGAAATGACCCATTGCCAGCATGAAAAGCAAGTCCCAGTTGAGGGGTTATTCCCAGCTGAGGGGAGATGGGACTCTCATGTTTGATCTTTCTTTGGGATTGGTTCCTCTTCTCACCCTTTCTTCCCCTTGGAACTAGTCTTTCAGGGCTTTGTTGTAGCTATGGACTGGCCAGGGGGCCAGATCTGGCCTGCAGTTTTCCAATCGTTGTCCCCCTCAGGAGGCCCGAAGGTCTGCCATCACTGGTCCCCTGGGGTTAGCATCTTTGGTCTTAGGTGGTCCCACTGTCAGGCCTGCAGCTGCTAAGTAAATTTCTGCCAGCCTGATTGCCTCGCCAGCATCTCAGGCTGATGTTGCAGCACCCACTCTCACTCCCCAATTAGGAGAACCTGCATAAACTGTTCCAGCACCACTTGTTTGGCACCTGTCCCCCTGTTCATTTGTCAGGATGGAGCCACTGCCAAGAGTGTTCCTTAAGGCTCTGGATCACTGCTCATGGCCAGGTCCCCGGGGAACATCTTTCCCAATAGAAGCACTATTGGTGGGTTTCTGCCATGATATTGAAGGTGTCCAAGATGGCCGCCTTGACATTAGCATAGTCTTAGGCTTCTGTAGCATCAAGGTTCCGGTACCCAGCTTGAGCAGGTCCAGTAGGATATGGTGCCATTGAGCTGCTGTGGTGATCCTCTTGAAAGTGACCAAGAAAACTTTGGGGTCATCTTCTGGCCTCAGTTTTGCGAGTCCTACAGGGAGGTTCGTAATTGTGGTGGGGGTCTTGGTACCAGCTGCCATGTTCATGCTTGCTCTTTGGGATTGTAAAATGGCCACCAGTTGAACCAGGGATTGTTGGTGTTCCTGCTGGTATGTCTCCAGGTCCTAGATAAGCTGCTGTTGCTGTTGTTGGACAGTCATTTGTTGGACCATTTGGTTGTGCTGCTGCTGTTGTTGGGCTGCCTGTTGTGGATTGCTGTCCATCAGTGACTTCAATAATTTGTCAAGGTTCATTTTTCTTCTCTCTCTCTCCCCCTTTTTTAAAAATTCCCTTCTACTACTACTTCTCAAGATCTTACAGCAGACCCAGGGTGAATGCCCACATTCTCACCAAGCTGTGATGGTTGGCACTTGATGGAAGCATCACATAGCGGTTAGGGGGTCAGTTCCTCCTTAGGACAGAGGGTGGTTGGTAGGGAGCCCAGGCCCTCCCACTCCACCAGGCTGCACCCAGGGCCCTCTGAGAGTTACAAAAGCCAGACACCCAAGGGTGTCTTAACGGCTGCCCTCCCTGGGTCACTTCCCCCCATTCTATAGTCCAAGTTTTGTAGTCTGTAGCAACAGATGCTGAAGAAAAGACATCAACTGCACCTTTAGTTTGTCTAGGCCTAGCAGAGAGGCTCCCCTTTTCCCAGAGAGCTGCTGAAGTGTCCCTTCTTAGGAGCTCCCAGGGCATGTCTTTCTCCCTGCCTTGTCAGCCTCTTTCTGAGCAGTATGTCTTCCTTTTAATCTCCACCTTCATGTGGAGCATGCTCTGCAGATGCGGCTGGGTAAGCTCGTCTGAGCCCAGATCTGTCCTTTAATCCCCTCCGTCAGTCCTAGTGCAGGGTTTATACACCCCATCACAACCAGCAGCACAGATTATACTAACAGCTGTACAGAATTGCTTTCAGTTAGATCTTCAGCATGTGTTTTACTTTCTACTTATCAATGCCAAACATTCTTATTCACAGCTACACTAGCAAAGGGATTCAATTGAATAAAAGATAATCATTTTCTCATCAATTCAAGATATTTTTGTCATATATGTAATTTATATGAATGACAAGCTTAACATGGTTCTGTCTTGTAATTTATGCAAACCCTGATTCTACAAGAAAGGAGGAAATGCACACAAAGGGAAACTGGGAAATTGTCAATCAGAGTAGCCTTGCACCAAAGTGAGTAATTAACACAATCTTCTTCCAAAATTTAGCAAACCAAAAAAATCTGACTCTGAGTAGTCTTAACTTAATGGATATGCCTGTGAGCAACTGTTAGATTCACCTCCAGTGCTCCATAGTCATTGCATGTACTGCATACGCAGATTCCCAAGGGTCAGTGGACAATACTGTGGTACTTTACAACAAATTATTTATCAGCTACGTGATGAAACGTACACTATACATTGTAAATAAATGTTGTGAAATTATTACCATTAGGAGACTGGATGACTCAGATGCTTGGTCGAGCACACACAATTTAACCTCTAGGATGGGAGTTGAAATCCCACACAGGTAGACAATGACTGAATAGGTATCATATGAAGGCCACTCAGTGGCCTAAGTGAAATGAGTTGGTGGGTCTCAGTTCAGTTGTAATGGACAAATGTCCACTTCCTCAAACATAGTTGGCATCCTTCCTGGAATTCATAGCAGGGGGCCAGGATTTAAGGAGCATGGAGAGTGAACTAGCCTCTGATGCATAGAGGTGGCCCTATAGGTCACTGGCAGGACAGTGTAAGGAAGTCTGCACCTGTACCTCTTCCATTGACAAACAGATCATTATATTCTCCAGACTGTCAATCCAGCACATTTCATCACTACTAAATTCTTTTAAAAAATAAAAATAAATTATGTCTGTGACAAAAATAACTTGTCAGCACATGTCTTTGGCTGTGCTTTAGGAGAAGAGCTGAACTAGCTTTTAACTGCTTCTAATTGCCAAGATGCTGCAAAGCATAACATTTATAAAGGCTACAACTCAACGTTTCTTTCTAGCATGCAGAACAAGTACTTTATTGCACAGCACACATATTTGGGGCCTTATAGTTGGGTAAAGATATTCCCATACATCTTAGTACACTGTATGAACACAGTAGTAAAATTCACTCAGACATAAAGTCCAAACCGTGCCCAAATTCAGTTTTGAGCCAGTGAATCTTAGATGTTGGAATGGCAGAGAGTGTACCACAGAGCCACGAAAAAGTGACAAGAGCACAGGCCAAGAAATACAACTGGTAAATTAAAATAGCCAGAATAGAGCTCCTCTTTCTGGCAACGTCATTAGGTAAGACATGGAGTCTCATCTATCTTTAATGTCTAGATATTGTGTGCAGGTTAGGAACAAGGCATATTGTGCAGAGCATTTCTGTTAACAACCACCACCACCACCACCACCATCCAACCGCCCCCTCCTCCCCACTGCCAATTGTGCACGTGACTGCTTTACTTTTGTCACATTTTAAGACATACTTTTGGGGTATATGTTGGGTCTGATCCTGCTCAGAGTCAATGGGAGATTTTCATTGACTTCAGTGGGAGCAGAAGCAGACCCTGGGGACTGCAGCAATTAAATAAACAGTGATAAGGACTATTTTCCTGTGGACCAGCAAAATAATGTTTGCATTTGTACAAGTGAAAACAGCTACATTAAACGCCTTCTGACTGTCCTTTCACCCATAGCACCAGTCTCCTCCACAGCGCATACTTCTGTTCATGAAAAAAATGGCTGATAAAAAGGTCATTGCATTTTTAAATGATTTTGAATACTGCCAAATAAATCCAGCTGGGAAGCTGAGCACTACATTAAAGGAAACAAAACTTCCCAAAACAACATTTTTCTTTTAACACCTTCTCTAAAACATTCCCAGAGCATTTAATTAAAAGTCAATGTCACAGTGAAGGTGTTTGCATGTTATCAAATGTCCCATGGTGCACACGTGAACATTCGTTTCAGAAGGCTGTTATGTCTGAAAGGGAGTGGGGATCCACTAGTTATTCTTTTTCAAGTATTTGGCTTCAAAAACGTTTTGCTGTTTTGCATGTAGCTTTGCAAAGCTTTCAGAGTTTCACAGGACAGTTAGGATTGCAACCAGGAGACAAAACATTTGTAAGGTTCAGAGAACTTCCACTAAACTTAATTTATAAGCCAATCAAAAGATAGAGAGAGAATGTGTGTGAGAGAGGAAGGGAGAGAGCGCACACAGAGAGCATGCATTATTCACTAGGAAGCACATAAAGAAAGATAAATGAAAGAAGCAGGGGAAGGCGAGCAGCAAAAGGAGCCCTTAGAGCAACAAGAAATTGTTAGAGTGAGCCTTAGCATCTGGGAAAGCTGGAATCCAGGTGTCCAATAGTTTGGTCTTATGTTCTGACAACATGATTAAATACCGAAGTATAGGTCCTTCTGTAGGGGCCAAGAGAATGCCTGATGGAAACAGAACTGTCAAGAGAGGATACTGCTGTTATATTTGCCTTTAAAACTTGCTCATTTTTAGATCCTATTGAAGAATTTTCAGGGGATTTTTTTTTATAAACTAGACCTTTGGTTTTTTCTTCCATTTTTACTCAGTTCATCCCTTTAATAAATATATTCATTCATGGATCTCTTGTTTTGTAGCCTTTTCTCTCTCTTTAGACTTCCATACTGTACAGTTTTCATCCAGCAAACAAATACAATTTCACACTATTTCCATGTAAACACTGTGGTGTGATTCATGCAAAAGGTAAAGTTTATTTATTGGGTCTCGTAGCAAATCTTCTTCACTGAGGAGTTTTTCAAGATAAGATAGTTACAGTACCTGTAAAAGCTGCATTTTTAGGGTTTATATCAATTCAGTTCCTTCCATATATGCACATCTCAATTTAATTGGCATTTTAATTAAAGGATTGTGTGCATTATACAGGATGTACAGTAGACAGTGATTTGATAACTAAGGACTTAACAGTCAACAGGTTATGTGACTACAGAGGAATTTGTGTAAGAAAGACTATATATTTTCCTGAACATAAAGTTCAAACTAAGAAGATCAACAGAAGTGCACTACTATGTCTCAGAAAAATACTTTTTAGTTCCACTTGCAGTTTCACATTAAAATACCCGTCAGCCAATATATGGATGGATTTTGTGAACACCCAGTAACATGATGAAAACAAATGTGGACTTAGGGAAACAAACCCCATTTGTCCAATGCTTCCAGCCTGACCATGAGAAATACTGACTACTCTCATATCTAACAGAAGTCAATGGAGGTTGAGGGAACTCAGCATACCATCAGTCATCCCAGTTCTTTGCAGGATTGGGCCCGCAGTGTGACAATTAGCATCAATCAGTGATGTTATGGAATCTCTTAGCACTGCCACTCGGGATGGCTAAGTTCAAGTGAAGTGGAACTTTAGGACTCCCATTTCGATGGGGATGTCAATAAATGCCTTTTGTGCTTTATGGTGGAGGTACAGGCATCATGGAATCCTGCACTTTGCCCCCTAAGCCACCAGGAGCATAAACAGCTCAGATGACAGTTTTTATAGCACACACATCCGCTGGAAAGTAAACGACATATAGGCAGCAAACTGGAAAAAAGGATGGCTCTGAAAATCATCAGGGAAAAACTCCACAAAATATAGAGATAGATTAGAGCCCGCTCTCTAATCTGATTGCCATAATAATCACAACAGCAAATATGATGTACGTAATATTGATAGCAACTGTTCTGCTGTGCTCACACAGCATCAGTGCTCAGAATTCAGAGTTCCACTCCAAGCCCCTACATGCATGTTTCTGCTGAGTTGAAATAAAAATAAATACATTAAGGTAATGCAAAAAGAAAACACAACCTTTTAAACCAGGAACACGTGTCTGCTTAATTTTCATTACAAACCCGATTGCAGTGTAGACATACCCTGAGAGAACGAGCTTCCTAGTGCACAAGGGAACCACAAACTGCCACATATTTTTTAGGGGTGCAGCATATTCCCCTCCCTCCCCCTGTGCACCCACCAGCTCCACTAGCTGGTAGGGATTGGGAGCATAGCCTTGGTTCCATCTATGGTCCCATCCTATTCTGCCTCCTTTAGATACTAGGTTCCCACAGGGGAATATTAGGGTGTAGTCCTAAATGCAAGGACTGCAGTTCTTCCCAGCTCTTTTATGTGCCATCCCAGGGTGAAGGGATCTATTTAGAGCTGTGTAAAAGCCAGGCAGAATCTAGTACTGGGTTAGGGAGACAAGGTCAATACATCCTTGCAAAATTCTGCTTGCCCACTTTCCTGGAGAGAGTAATTTATTTTGATGGACACATTAAAAAATCATTTGTTTTTCATTATGATGCTGGTAAGGGCCAGTAAGTAGATTTTTGCCCAGCCTAGTCAATTTTCATGACAATTTTATGAGGCTGAAAAATAATAAATGTGAGTGAAAATAAATCAGTGAGAAGTAACTCCTTCCTTTTTATTTCTGGGACACTTTTGTCTTCTCTGGTTTGTCTTTTCTAAAGAGCAGAATCTCCAGCTTTCTACAGGTTATGTTGTTTTCTACTTGCTCTGTGACTTGCTTTAATAATCTCTTTAAGCTGCACTGCAGTATAGAGGGCCCAATTCTGCCCTCACTGAAGTCAATGGGAACAGGATTGGATTCACAGTCGTCAGTATTGTACTCCAATAAGCTATACTGTGTTAACAGGAAGCTCATTGTAGGGCAAGTCTCCAAGATTCGTAACACTCCTTGCACGTGGCATTGAATTACACTAAAATCACCTGGAACATGAGCACAAGCAGAATCCAGCCACTCAGTCAACTTTGGGCTTGTTTTATTTGACCTTGGTTTTATTTTACTTTATTTATACAAACCCTTTTTTAAGGGAGAGAGGGTTGTAAAATTCTTACCTTTTAAAGGAGCCCATTGTTAGCAATTTGCTCATCACTGCCCCCTCGATCTCACCAAAAAAGTTCCCAGTCTGAAGGGGAAGAACATAAATGACCAGAAGTGGAGATAAATGCAAAACAAAGGTGGATACAATTTAAACTGGCATATCCTAGGATCTGACAAGAGTGGCTTTGACAGTTACAGAGATAGATTTTCAGTGCTACTGCTACATAAAAATTGCAAAGGACTTAGTAGTCATGACAAGTTATGGGGATTACAGAGCAAAACCCTGAGCAGATGGGAGAGTTTATACAATAGATTGAGGTACATTATATAACATCTAATGTCGGAAATAAAAACCACCCAAATGTAAAGCTTTGTAAAGAAAATGCGACTAATCTGATCACAAACCCCTGTGATTAAAATGCTGCTCCATAAAGATATAAACTGGTTTTGAAAGGATTTCCTAAATGGTCATAAAAAGCATTGTTTATAATTCCTGCATGACCTGTTTATGGAGCTGGAACATTACATTTCATCAATCCTATAAATTTTCACCCCATTTAGAGTCATTTCCTGCTTAAAACCACTCATCCCGATGAATGATCCATTTTGCCTTTGTTCAGTAAATGAAAAGATGTGGACTAATGAAGACAAATCTCTAATGAGAAAACAAACATTCCTATTATGAATTTGATATAAAATCTAGAAGAGACCCCATTATCCATTAGACCTGGTCCTGACAGCTAGTCAAATAGAACTGTAAAGAATCATGCATGTGCAGGACTGTGTCTTTTTCTAGTGTAGGGATGGTATTTTTATTTTAGGGCCTCAATTCACAGAAGGATTGGGCACGGTCTTTACACTGTTTAAAGGGGAAAATCCCAGAATTTATGGAGGGGAGGGGGGAGAGAGGAAAGGGCATGAACAACTAAACCCTAGTTTCATTACAAGTGACTTATTTAACCTCAACTATACATCTGGGAATTTGCAGACAGAAAAATTACAGACCTAGCCAAAAAAAGAGGCATTCCTCTGTCTAAAGAGCACGTATTGCATTTTTCACTCTGGGGAAATCTGGGACGTTTTTCAAAATATGTAGGTGTGTAAAGTCTGTTAGGCGCAAGAAGAACATTTTTATTTTATGTGACTAAATGCACCAGTTTCAATAGTGCTAGCTGATTGACGAAGAAGAATTATCTTAATTGCTAGACAGGAAGTCAGACAGTGTCAAACAAGTCCAGACCAGGAAAGGCTGGTATAACATTAGCTAATACCAAGTCTGATTTATCAAGTCCTGTGTCAGTTGCATGCAGGCATTTAAACGACAGCTCTCACTCAAAATACACTTTTTACATTTTTAAAACTTAGCTCCTACTCAAAACTCAGTAACCTCTGCACAGTCTGGGATTTTTTAAAAACATCTGAACTGCTTCATTTAGATCAAGTAAATAATGTTGTGCCCAGGTGGGAGGCAGGGCTCTTAGGGCTGCTCTAGTTATTTCTGAAGCAGGAGTCCTCCAAATAGCAGCAGAGAAGGAGAATCCCAGATATTAGGGTACCCGATAGCGCCTCTCCTCTCCACGCACAAAGGAGACAGCTTTCTGTGGTGTGCGGCAAAGGATTTTGGGAAGACACAGTCTTATTGCCAGTGCTGGGCATGATAGAAACAGAGGCCAACAAGCCTCTCATCCGATGCTGAAGAAGGGATATGACTTAGGTCTGAGAAGTGGCAGCTGAAGGCCTGGGGTCCATGGCTCTTGCCAATGGCTCTGTCTTTGCTTTTTTTTTTTTTTGCTTGCTTCACTTACCCGTGGTGCTGTTGTAACAGACTTCCTACCCAGCTCCATGTTTTTGCAGCAGCACCAGGCAGTTCTCACCCACTGTTCTGCTTTCCTCTAGAAGAGACCTGATTTTGTGGTGTGGGGGAGGGGGCTCCTCTGAGCTCTAGGTAGGACACAGGCCCCATTTGCTGGCTGCTGTACAAACATAGACCATGCCCTGAAGAGCGTAATATTTGTATAAACAACACAAACAGTTGGGGGGAAAGGCTATGACACACATGCAAAGGATGGGCTGGTAAATGTCATGTTACTGCTAGGTTCTTTGTTCTGTGTTTTTGTTGGTGTTTATTGTGGGGGCCAAGATGGGATTAAGGAAGAGAGGAGAGGATGAGTAAATAAGAGCAAGTGGGCAAGGAAAGGAAGGGACAGAAAAGGTCTGTTAGTGGCAGGAGGACTAAGGGGGGTGGGTGGTTAGAGTCATCAGCCCATCAATAGAGGAAAGGAAGTCCAGAAAGCTGAATGGCTATGACATTCTTTGTGTGTAGGGGGCTGTGAAGGTGTGAGTGCCCCCAAGGGCGCCCACAAGGAGAGTCCTCTATTCAATTCTGAGTTTGGAGGCCTACCTGGCCCCCTCAATTGTTGCTGCCAAACTCATCTCCCGTGCAGCATGAGTCTCTTTATTCTTTTGGGCTGTGTCCACCCCATGGCATCCTTCTCTTACTCTTTCAGTCCACATGCGAGAGCTTTCAGCTCAGGATCTGCTGAGTCTTCTTCCTGCCCTGCCAGTGTTTTACTGCCCCTAGATCCTGCTGTGGGTGAATCTCTTTGCTGCCAGGTAGGAGAGGATCTATATTGTGCCACTGCCCTTAGAATGAGCAGCAGAGCAATGCCAGCAAACATGCCACAGCAGAACTACCTCTCCTTGTTCCCCTAACACAGTTCTTCTGAGGACATTGCAAATCTGCCAACAGCCCTGGATCCCACTTCCTGGCTGCCTCTGCTCAATCCCATCGTAGTCCTTCCAGCAACTGGTGGAGCGACAGGACTGTGGGCTCTAATTGTCTTGTCCATTACACCCATTCCAAGCACTGGGCACCTGCCCTGCCTCTTTTGTGGGGGGTGGAGGGGTCAAAGTCAATTTCTGCCATGATACTACTGTGAGAGTGCCTGTTTGTGATACAATCAGAATGGGCGTTGAAGTAGAGCTGGTTGGAAAGTTCCCAACTAAGGCTGCCAATTAATTGCAATTAACGCATGCGATTAACTCAAAACAAAGTAACACACTATTTTAAGCGTTAATCACACATCAGGGCACCATGCTCAGGGGGGCACCACTGTGTGCCTCCAAGGCAGGGGTGTCCCTCCTCCTGCCACCTGCTCCACTGCTGTTCCCACCTCCCAGCCCCATGGAGTCACTCCCAGCCAAGTTGCTCCAGACTGGGAGCCAGCCCCTCCTGTCTGCTGCACAGAGCGGGGGTGGGGAGGTGGATGTTGGGGTGTTCCCATCCCCCCACCCGTGTACCTGGTCTCTGCTGAGCTGGGATGGGGAGACAGGGAGCCTGTCTGTGTTGCTGCCTCTGGGTAAGGAGTGGGAGCTGTGGGCTGCTGCTGTCTGAGCAAACATTCAGGCTGGAGCGTGCTCTTCTTAAAGGTACAGTACACTGACATACTCACTCTGCCCCAAAACATACACAGTGCCCCCCCCCTCTTTCTCTCTCTCTCTCTCTCTCTCTCTCTCACACACACACACACACACACACACACACACTGTCTCTCTCACACACACACAAACTTCCCCTCAACATCCAGAAATATTTAAATAAATGACATTCTATTATTGTTTAACAGTGCGACTAAAACTGTGATTAATCACGACTATTTTTTAAATCTCACAATTAATTGGAATTAATTTTTTCATCATTTGACAGCCCTATTCCCAACCCAACATTCTTCCACCAGAAATCACTGATCCATTACAAGTGAAAATTTTCACAGAAACACGTTGATTTCAATGAATTTTCGGACATAACACAGGCAGGTTTCAAAACTTGCCTGACAAGAAGGTTTCCCAAGGAAACCTGACTAATTTCCTGCCATCTCACTTTCCCGGCTCCTTGGCAGCCCTCCTGGAGGACTGCCTTGGAGTTGGGACCCCAGAGATTCCAGGGTCCTAGCTCTTTGGCAGCCCCACCATGTGGACTGCTTCAGAGCTGGGGGCTTTCAGACTGAGAGCCCAGCTGTCTTCACACAGCTTGGGGAACCTGCTGACTCAGGAGTGTGCAAGCCCTGGGATCTCCAACTCTGAGGCAGTCAGAATAATGAGGTTGCTATGTAGCCAGGGATGCTGGAAGCTGCTGCCTGCATTAACAAGATTTTTGTCAGTTTCACTGCTGCACACTGTTGAATTGCACTGGTGAAACTGACCCATCTGGTCAGCCAAAATATTATTCTTTTTTGTGGGGGAAAGGGTGAAAGTGATAGAAGGTGTCTCTAAGAATGTAAGGTTCTACGTCTTAGTTAACCTACCTAACCATATCAAACTTAATTCTGCTGAGATCTAACCACAAATATGGGGCTTTAGATCACAACTCCAGAGTTCAACCCAAAAGAAAGCCTATATTGGACATTTCTACTCCATGTGGTGCCTGATCCTGCGGCATCTGCAAAAGTTGATGGGAAGTGTTTCTTGAGTAAGAGCTGTACTTAGGCCATTGGTCTTCCATTTTCCAGTCAGCTGTCCAGGGTCATCACAGTCTAATGTTTTGAATAATCTCTGGAGTAATCCTGATTTTATCCCAGTCCTCTTTATTGTGGTGCTGAATACCAAATTTAAATTCTGTACTTTAAATTACAGTGATCTGGGTCAGAAAACAAACTCAGGAACAAAAAGATTTACAGTGTAGGATTTCACTATTCCAAGTTTGAGAGTAAAGCCCTCCTAAATGAGTTAAAAACCTCCAGGTGGAACCATCTTCCTCAAGGCAGACAGACACCTCTGCAGCAAAGAGTTCTATAATTTGAATTTTATGAGTTTAGGGCAGACTCTGAACTAGAAATTCTTTGAGGCCCTCTGAGAGGCAATTTACATTCTTTGCGGGAGGAAACTTTTTAATCTCATGCTACTTATTCCTTAAATATGGATTGGCTTAATGCTTCAAACACTGGGACCAAAAAACCAAAATCAAACAAACAAAAACTTTTCTGACGTGATATGGGACTGTTTAAGAAAAGCCTCCCACTTACCTGTCTGTAGTCTTCAGACACTAAAATAAATCCATTGTGATCTATGAGGTAGCAGTTAATTGCCTACAAAGTAATAAAGCCACAATTCCAAATCTTGTTTTTAAAGCATGTCACTGATTTCTTTAAGTAATGTATTTCAATCCCAAATATCCTCTAAATAGATTAACATTTAGCCTTTATGTAATTGTAAACACTCAAATAAATTATAAGTGAACAAACTTGCAATTGAGAGCAATGATAAAGCTATTTTAAGTGTTTACTTTGTTCACAAATGCCCAAAACTAAGATGCATGAGAAGAGCTTATAGAACAGAACTGTAACTATAAAAAAACCCAATTTCAACATTCTTATAATGCGTTTTAAAAAAATATTTCCTTGTAACAAAGAATGCAAAGGCATACAGCCCTGTTGCTCCTCATGGCTTGCACTCTATTTAGAGAAAAACATCAGCACAATGTCATTACCCTAATGATGTACTAATGAAAACATAGTGTCAGCTTGGAGGACCAACAGGGGACCAGGTAATATTTTTTAATTTGTTCATAGAATGAGAGTGGGTAAAGGCTTCTGTAAAAGAGGCCCCATAGGTCTCCTAAAGGTTTTCAAACTGTGTTTTTAATTGGGACCTGGAATCGGGGGTAGGAATGTTAGCTTTAGGTAGGTCATACTTATAAATTGCATAAAGCAAGGTAAACTCAAATCACTGCTTCCCCCCACAGTATTTTAACCTCAAGTGAATTATTTGCTACAGGCTAAGTTTTAATTACTGCTCTGTAGAATTTAAATGCACGGTATAGTTCAAACCTTGATATAATTCAGTTTCTCTTTATTACTACTTCAGATACCTACCTCAACACTATATTTGTAATGTATCTTTTACTCTAGGTTTTATTCAGCAAAATATTGTTCTTACACTTTGTGAAATTTACATCAAAAAAGTTCAGGATGGCTCCCAACATAGTAAATTTCTTGGATTAGCTCTTAATCCAAAATCTTCCTTTCTTACCAAAAACAGGCCAGGAATAGAAGGTGGTGTGTGCTCCACGACAGCAACCCAAGAAAATATTCCCACAGTTTTGTAACTGAAAGAAGTTAAATCCAAAGCCTGATCGTGCAATCCTATCTTCACTGGGAGTTTTGCCTGAGTAAGGACAACGTGATCAGGCCCACAGCTTCTTCACGTGTGCTATGGCCATTGATTCAGATCTTGGCTCTTTGTTGAGAATTGTTAAATTACTACAGATGAAGTAGCCCCTACCAAGGACAACCAGGAAGATAAAGTTCACTGAGTAATAATACACACACACTCACTAAGTTTGGAGGTTCAGTTCAGATAAGCAAATGCTTAGACATGTATTTAAAGGTTATCTAAATCGCTTTAGCTGTCTGGATTGGACTAGAAATATAAGAAGATTTCTAGTATTTATTCTTCTGGTCCAGGCTGGAAATATTGTGACAATGTTGTGCAGTTTCTCAGGTTGCATTTTGACACTTTGGATTCTGGTCAAATATTGACAGTGAAACCCCACCAAAACCTGAATTTTTCAGAAATGTGTGTTTCTAACAAATGAGCAGAAGTTTGTTGAGGTTATTA
Source organism: Emydura macquarii macquarii (assembly GCF_026122565.2). Taxonomy (NCBI): domain Eukaryota; kingdom Metazoa; phylum Chordata; order Testudines; family Chelidae; genus Emydura; species Emydura macquarii. The sequence goes on along the minus strand of NW_027131105.1, from coordinate 10,311,814 downwards.
CTCCAACCAGTTTTGCTCATCCACAACACACATACAGGGCGTTTACTTTGACAACTCCGTTTTAGAAGCCCCACCCTGCTCCCTCACAGCAAGGAATGGGAATCCAGCCTGGAAGATGCTGTGGGTTTAGCTGAGGGCCCGTTTGGGAGGTCAGGAGTTGTTACGTTGCCGCAACTTGTGGATGGTTTCAAGTGCGATTAAAAGGATTGGACTCCTGTTCAATGAACTTCAGACTTCAGGGGCAACATTCCACATGCAGATAGTCCCTGGGCTTGTAAAAGGAAGTAGGCATGAAGTCCAAAATAAAGAGTGTGGGCTGAGGTCTGAGAATGCATCTGATCTTGTACCTAAGACTAGATTACTTTTGAGTGGGTTTAAGGTCTGAGTATTTTGCACAGCTCCAGTGTACAATTACATTAAGAATCATAGAATGTGATATGGTTTAGAACACACCCCACCTCATTACACCCATGAAAATAACTAATTAACAAATTCATAGCTCCTCCCCCAAAATAAATTGAAATTTCTTTTTAACTGCATGAGTAGCATGCCATCACTATTCAGTGCCATTAAAAGCAAGCTACAAACTCACCGACTTGTTCAGCTTATGCCCACTGTGCTACTGTTTGACAAACAAGGGCTGCCATAAAACTTCTCCCCATTAGTTGGATTTTAGCTGCTGCTCACCAATAAATAAAATCTGTTTAGCAGATGTCTGCCTGCCATTGAGAGCAGGACAGTATGGGGCATTGGCACAGTTTGTGACTTTTGACATTTGACAGGATGCTTTTTGTTTGTTTGTTTTTTACCAATGTTTCTTTTTTCTAGTATAGCAACTGATGGTATATTTTGTGATTTATTAAAAGGATTGATTTGACAAAACCATTACATGTCATCACAGCTGCTTTACGTAAGAAAATATATTACTATTCAGTCACTCAGACTGCCACAGGGAAGGGAGTCACCTCCACCAGGTCTGGAGTTTCCACTGTCCAATGGCTTGAGCTAAATGGTAAAGAGATTCCACGTAGCACACTAACCATACCCAGACTGCCTGAGGTTATGCTCAGCTCAGCAAACTGGTTTGATATAAATAGGAACCCATTGATAAGAATATGTAAAGGCTGTTGGAGGGGATCCAAGGTAAAGCGTGTCCATTAAGTCCACAGCAGGCAGGCACAAAGATAACTCTAGTGGAGTAAGACTGGGAAACGTGAAATTAACAATTCTACAGAGTTTATATTTTTTAATGAGAGTCTGAACACATTTTAGGGGATGAGGTTGTAAGCTCATTAATTGATTGAAATGCAAATGACACCAGGGAAATGGCAGACTTAGCATGAAATCAAGGATTCTGGGGGAGAGGGTATATTTTTTATTTTTAAATTGGTAGATGAAAAGAAGAAACTTTTTTCAAAGGTTAAAAAATAAAAAAAGAGGATGCAAGCTTCAAAAGAAGGAGATGTATACCTATAAAGATAGAGACAGAAAAGGCACATTAGAGTCCATCCCCATTGCCAGGGCCCAGTATAGTCACTGGCCTTTCCATAAATGACCATCGGAGACTGTAGAGACTGCTTGTAATAGCAGCTATTTAGTGGGAGGGGAACACAAAGCACAGATTGACTTCAGACATTTGGCTGACTGCTAAGACTTATTTTTATTTAGTGCTGCCTCTTAAGCCTCTATCATCCAGTGAACTCACGATTTAATGGAGCTAGTTGGAATGTTTTCAACAAAATGAAATTTCATCACAAGATGTTGTTTAGTCAAAGTTAAAATGTTTTGCAGAGATGTATTGGCTCCAACAAAGTTGTCAACTGTAAAGGGAGAGGGGGAGACTCTCCCTTTCTACAACTGGGTAGTTTGGGCACTGCCTTGGGATGTGGGAGACCCAGGTTCATCCCTACTCTGTTTGCTCTGGAGTGGGATGAAAATCTATATTCTGAATCAGACACCTGAAGTTGGAACACCAGGTCAGTGTCCTAGCCACCAAGACACACACACTTCTGTATTGAAAAGCTCAGGTTTTGATCTGAAAATGGACATTTCAACACAATTCCATTTTTGCAAAAACGTTCCAAAGGTTTTGCTTTCAATCCAATGCAGAACAAAACTAAATGCAGAAAGCTGCCATGAAATTGAATTGCCATTCTCCAGTCAGCTCTATTATTTAGTCCTTGGAAATGCATTGTAGTTTGCTGTAATGAGTTACTAATTTGATATGTTGAAGAAGTTGCATGCTCCATTCTTACAATTACTGCTGGAATTTTAAATTCTGTTTCCAGAATGTTTTCTGTGGTTTCAATCCCCTATGGAACCACCACACATTTAAAAAGTGGTATCACTATACCTGGGTCTTGGCTGCATTTTTTCAATAAAACATCTGTTCAAAATGTCAAAATGAATGTCAAACTATGTTGGGAATGCTGGGTAGAATCCCAGAAGTCATCTTGCCAGGATTACTGTCAGACATTGTAAACTGTTTGCAAATTAATTTAAAAGAAAATTAGTTAAAAATTGAACATATTTTTTTTTCACAAGCCTCAGATGAATGTCCATCTTAACACTTGCATATGTTTCAAAACACTATTCAAACACCCCGAATGGTCTTTTTGGATAATTTACACTATTCTTGGGTGGAGGAGGGGTTGAATTGGCTGTTCCCAGTGAAGCCCCAACTTAATTTTATACCACAGGAAATGTTGTGGAATACTTAGTTTAACTATTATTGTTAATTATTTATACAGCGCTGTAATAAGATGACTTTCTCCACAACTCACAAATGACCCACTCACTCAGCTCACTCTGGGCTACAGCTCCCAGGAATTTTTTCCCCATTTACCTTTCAGTCCTTCCTGCAGGAATCTTCCATGTTTTGTTCACTGAGCACCATCACCCAGGGACTTCTCCTTGGAGGCCCTCTTTTTTCCCACCAGGTTCCCACTCCCTCCCATCCCAGGGAACTTCCTGTTGCTTCTTGCCACACTTAAGCTCTCCATCTTCCCAGGTCTCTTCTCTCTCCTCCGAAGTGTCCTATTTTAAACCTAATTGGGGTCAGATGACCCATCTCAGGTTCACTTGCCTACCTCCCTTTTAAAGGGACCAGTCACCCTGTGACAAGCACTATGACTGAGATTTGTGATATACAAAACATAGCATAATCCAAGAGACTTTACAGTCTAACACACACAGGGCAACAGTTCTAGTGTAGCTTTGTGCTTGATGAATCTTTCCAGTGATAATTTCCTATTTAATATGTATAATTATCATCAAGTGGGTAATCTTCAGATAATAAGGAGTAATTATTTATTATGTAAAAATATTTCTTTAATGAAAGGAACATCAAGGAACATATTCTACGGTATGTATCAGAGACACGTCTGTGTTTTAAGATGAACAGTACAAAGGTATAATAGTATATCTGAACAGCTTCTTACCATTTCCTCACTGCTTCATAAAGTGCACTGCTTTAGCTCAGATGAAGCTGCCATACTAAAAACTGAGTAGAGCTATAAGATGAGAAAAAATGTCTATAAAATACTTACTTCATCATCACAGCTTATAGAACATCTTCCATCAAGAGATGCACACTGCAGGGGACACCAATAGGATATATATTTTACACCAAGAAAATATTTTCTTTTTTATTCTGGTGGTTGTCTGAACTGACATTTTTAAAATGATGAGTAAAAATTTAATCAAGAACAGTAGCTTATCTAGAAAAGACCACAAAAGTAAGAATAGGTTATATTAATTCCCCATTCCCATTGTGACAGCATCTGCATCCAGGAGGTTAATTCATGCTGTGCCAATTTCATTTGCTTATTCCAGTGTTTGTCTCCTACTCTGTAATGAGAGTCTGGCATAGGCAAAACTTGGGACTTCAGTAGGGGTATTGTCTCAGTCAGGATTGTAAGACTGAGCCCGTATTTCAGAGAATATTTTAGAGATGATTATTCTCAGAAATTGTACAATATCAATGCATTCTCAAATTGGTAATGAAATCTCTTGAGCCTCTTAAAACTGGAAGATATTATTTTGTCAAAAAAATACACATTTTATTAAAGACAGTTAAAAATAAACTAACCAAAAATGATTCACTGAATACAGTAAATCCCGAGATCACTTAAAGCTAGAGAGCAGATACACAGTACCATAAACCCTGAAAAGGGCACTTAACTGTGCCACCGAAGAAAGCCCATAGAAAGCTTGTGCAGGGGAGTGAGGGGGATGCCCTGCCCCTGCCTTAATTCCCTGCATGGGCATGATGGGACAGCACCATTTTGCCCTTAGTAACAGCCATGCACTGAAGAAACTAAAAAAAAAAAAAAATAGGTCATTGAAACCATATACAAAGATTTTGAATGAAATTGCATTTGTATTAAATATATTTATTCTTACTGTTATTAAAATGTGCTGATCAACCCTAAAGATACTTGAATACTGAAGAGGTAAATTTATATTTTTCATGTAATTGGGATTTGTTTGTTTTTAATTTAAAGTACCTATAGGATAATTGTTCATGGATACTCCATTCACATCAATGAGTGCTGGATGTTTCGACTCATGTGTTTAGACTCATGATCACCCTTTTGTGCTACAATGAATTGCAAAGTAAATTAGAATAGCTTACAGTTAGCTTCACAAACATTCATAGGTCATCTAAACTTCTTGTGGCTAAATATATCTAGAACAACATCACCTGCACAGTAAGAGAGTTGCTATGATCTCATCTGCATAAAAAGTATCTAATTGGAACGTACCTGTCTGCTGGCAGTCCAAAACTTCCGCTGGAAAAATTCAAGTTTCATCTGGATACCTACAGCTAATACAAATTATAAATAAAGCCAAGGTATTAAAAATATTTTACATGGTTATTTCAAATGATTCATAGGGAAAAATGCTGATGAACCCTACTTGGAAAAATTCCCCAGTGGGTAAATTTAAGGGATCCATGTGATCACATATTAAACCAGATTTATCTTTTCCTTAAGAAATCAAGATACTGAGGACACAACATAGTAGGAACATATAAATCAGGAGTTATGCAAATTGTATGCCCTTTACAGTTAAAATAAAGGCATTGAAAAGTGAGCACCAAAGCTTTGGTAATTCTTTTGTTCTAGATTGGTCCCATAACTCAATAATCTAACTCTGTTGTATGCTGGAAAAAACATATCTATTCACTACTGACAGGCCAGGAGGATACGTAAAATTTAACTGTTGTGTAATTCTATACTACAGCAGAACCCTGCTGTGGACTGAAGTCTTAAGATGTCCAAAGTGAGTGAAAGGTGGCAAAAAGGCCATCTATAGATATCTGATCTACAGATATTTGTGTCAATTTTGGTGCAAGTAAGCACAAGATGGAATAAAAGGAATGATGTAAACAAGGGTGTCTAAAAAATATATTGTTGGTTAGTGGGTTTCAAGACTCCTGATGAGGTTACCAATGGTAACATATTATGAACAATTTTTTAATGATTTACTAAAACATCATAATTAAGGCTTGTATCCTTTTGGAAAGGCATTATTAATATCTCCATTAAAAAAAAAAGAAAATTATATTTTGAAAAAAATGGCAGAAATCACAGGGACAGAAGGATTTCGGATGCCTTATGTTGCATGCCTGCTTCAACTGCTCCTGTTGGCCATTGTAGGGATGCAGGACCACCCCGAGACTTCCCCCTTCTAATTTTGCTCCATCCTACAGCACCTCTTTGTCCTGGTGGCATCTTCCCTTTAGCTCTTTTATGCTAGTCTGGCTGGGGCACAAGGGCCATTGCAAGAATGAACCGGGACCTCATTAGGTATGTTCCATCCTTAAACCCAATATAAAATTTCCCTGGACAGATTTTCCTACAGTCCCTCATAGGAACTGCAGTTCTTGGAGCCTTGTTGACCAGAGAAGGATCCCAGCAACTTCACTGTCATTCAGTATTTAAAACAAAACAAAATCCAAATAGTTTTGGAAAGTCTAAGGAAGCTTCATTCATTCTCTCTAGAGTCTATGGTACGGACTGTTTTGAATCATATTTCCATTCTTCCATAGTACCTTATTCGGACTGACAATTGGCATTTGTTTTCACAAATACACTGAAGATGAAATCATGAACACATTTCATACTGTATTAGCAAATATGAAAATGGAAGTGATACGAAACACAAAATATCCTGCTACAACGTGATGTAAAATTAACAACAGAGGAACATTTTCATATTGTATTGGTGTAGGAAAAGTTTTGGCCCTTCTGTGCCTCACATGCAATACTCAATTGTGCTCTTAGGGGAGATCAGCACCCCTGCAATGTCCCATTAGGCACAAACCAGCATCTTTAGGTGCCTAAATACCTTTGAAAATCTGGCCCTGAGTTCTTTACATTTAGTAATAAATGTAACAGCCTACAGTTATTAAAGAACACATTCTTTCATCAAAGAATCTCAAAGCACTTCACAAAAGTGGTTAAGCACTATTATCCTCATTTTACTGAGATGAATGAGAGTTTACACAGTGTACTGAGATAACACCCCTAGTCGGTAGAATTCAGAATAGAACATAGGTCTCCTGGCTCCAGAATGTATTGGCTCTAAAATCTTTTTCAAGTATATTTGATAGTTTTAGGGCATAAAATAATCTGACCAAAAAATATCCCATGCTTGTTTCAGTGCTCTTGACAAGCATAGGGAATATATATTTCCTGATATGAAGCCTGCAAAAATGCTTTAATATTACCTCAGGGGTTGAAAAGAAAATTATTATTCCATTCACTAGTGCTGTTAATTCTTTTGAACATGAGTTCAGTCAAATTATAATCTGCAATGTAGGAAACATTTGTAATTGCCATTTATTATACTTCACATACAGGTGACTGTTCAAAGCATTGCATGTCAGGAAAAACGCAATGCTAAGGAGTTATTCGCTCAAAAGGCATATAAAACATTATGTAGACTTCCTAATGACATTGCAAAAACTAGCATATAAACAATAAAAAAGGATAGGATTAAAATGTCATATTAGGATATACTCTCTTCAAAGAAAACTCCTGTTGCTGCTTTCACCATAAAGTGTTAAAGGGAGCTGTGTTTTCTCTTCTTGTCTTTCACCATAGAAATATATCATGTAGCACTTTGTTATTTAAAAACAAGTATAAGAAGGATTACAAAGCTTTCCTGGGGGGAATACTTCACAAGGGAAGTATGTAATCTGTTAGGCGTGATATTTAAAACTTTGCCACTTTTAACATCATATGACCTTGACCAGCACAGACTAAAATATAAGTTACATTTCTGTTTTACTTTCCTAAATAATATTGTACCTTCGAGATTAATGTTGCAGCCCTACTAACAACCAAACGATCTGAACAGTGTTTAAAAAAGGATAGAAGAGCACTGGCAGAATTGGTAAAGCCCAACCCTACAGTCTTCACACAAGTGAAACTCCCATGAAAATCATGGGAGTTTTACTTGAGTGAAAGCAGGTCCAGTATTTCTGTCTGTTCTTCCCCACCCCACCCCATCCCCCACAGTCTGTCCAAGAAAACACTGAAATCTACAGGACTGACACCAACAAAAATAAAGCTGCAGCTGCCTGCCTTCTCTCATCTTCATAAAGAGAGCACATTCTAAGTTTTGCAGAAATTAGTCCCAGGATTTCAATTGTCTTTATATCCCAACAATGCATTGTGTAGTTCATTAAAATGCGCACATGAAATGTTTTACAGATGAGCTGTGTCATAATTCTCTCATTACAGTTTCAAATTCTCTCTCATGTGGTAAGTAATTTATACCGGGCATTAGGATATGTTCTGTATAAATTCATCTTTGATTTAAGCAAGTTTATAGGCTGTATATTTAACATTTCTCTACAAACGTTTACTATGGAACCTCAGTGTTTGTAAAACGTTATCACAGAGGAACAATATTGTGGTATATTATGAATTGTTCTTATATTTTTATTACATTTAAATTAAAATGGTTTACAAGAATTAAAATTACTTTTAAACAAATGTTGGTTTTCTAGGTAACACAGAGCAACTATTGCAAATGAAATCTTTTCTAAATTGCTGATATTTTGAACAGTTTTAGGCAGTGAAATATACAAGTATATGAATATCCCAATATATTTTATGATGCTGTTCTGATGTTTACAATTTGAATATAAGATAAGTTAAAGATATGAGTTTCTTGCATTTAGGCTCTGATCCAGGAAAGCACTTAAACACATGCTTAATTCAGTGCTGCAGAATTCAATGGATACTCTTTTGCTGGATTGAGACCTCAGTTGTGAAAGTGGCATGGTCCATGGTCACCCTTCTATCTTGTAAGAGTGAGTTTCATAGCTCAAATGAAAGCTCTGTCTGCCACACTTATAAACACCCTTCTCCCCCAACCCAATAGTTGGCAGTTTCATTGTTCCAGTGGAATGTAACATTCAAGGGAGGTCAGAGTCATGGAGGTAGAAGCAATCTCTGAGGCAGCCATGGCCTGTCCCATAAAGGGCTTTGAATATCAGGAGAGAAACCTTGCACTAGTCTTTCTAGTATACAGCTTTTCACAGTGACCTGTGTTACTAAGCAGACAAGCTGCTCTACTCCTTATGATTGGGAGAATTTTCAGGGCACCTGGTTTCCCTTGCAGATATAATGAGTTGCAATGATCAAGTCTGGAGGTCAAGAATGTATGAATCACCTTAGCCAGGTGTGTGTCCAGTATGTGGAGACACAATCTTCCAGCCAGACACAGATGAAGTAAAAATCTGTGGTCAGAGGCCTTCAATATGGGGGCACATTATAAAGGAAGTAATTTCTTCGAACCATTTCCCTCTTCTGCTAGTATCTCCATCATCTTTCCTGGATTCAGCCTTAGCCAGCTGCTCTACATCTAGATACTGATTCTGGCTTGGTCTTCAGAAAGCAAGGAGATTTGACATTTAAGGAGATGTAGAGCTGAGTACTGACTGTGCAGTCCCACCTTCCATCCTACTGCTATCGTCTGTTTATCGGAACAAAGTTAAACTTCAGTCTTCAACATATGAAAAAAATAGTAAAATTAAGAAAAGATAAAACCTAATCCACCGGTCTGAGTTCCCCCTTCCCCCTCCCCCCACCCATAACAGGGTCTTCAGGCTTAACAAGAAAACCTGTACTAAGGGAGCTGCAGCTGTTGTCAGGTCAGGTCAATGTTTTCAAATGAAATTCTATTGAGAGTACATCATTGCATCAACTGTGGCTACAGCACTGAAATACAGTTGCACTATAGATGGGATTGAGTCCTGCTTTTCCTTCTGTACCTAATATGCAATTAGAAGATAGCTGGAGCTAAAGAAGCCACACTGGGCAGCATTGCCTATAGGGTTCATTAAAGTCCTATCCAAACTATGTGCACTATATGCTACTTGAGAAAAGTCAAGAACAGAATCTGTTAGTAACTAAGCAAAGGTGGCTTTGGCTATGATTTCCTAGGAGTCCAACTGAACATTGCTTTGCGGCCCCAATATACCACCTAAGCTGGAATAGAGAGAAATGCTGAGACATGAGTGCCAGATGATGACATTATGGGATGCCATCCTGTTACAATATTGTGTTAATTAATGTGATGACACTGTGTCACGACACACCACTGGTATCACAGGCCATGCCTGGATGGCATGTGATTGTTTTGCAACTCTCTCCAGCTCTGTTCAGTGATGAAGTGACTCTCCAGCTGTTGAAGGTTGAATACCACTTCTCTATATGGTTCATTTGGCAGAGTACAGCATTAGAAGAGATTAATAGCATCATCAGTTACAATAATAAGTGAAGTTAAAACTGAAAAGGTAGTTTGAAAGGTAAGGCATGTCCACATCGTGAATATTTGTGCTGGACCTGTGCAAACTTCTAGTGTAGGTGTGCTGCACTGGTGTAAAACAGGGTTTGCAGTGGTGTGGTTTACTGTAATTTATGCCAGTAGAGCAAATCTACATGACTAGTTTCAACAAATTTATATTGTGCATCACTTACAATTATTCCTAGTATACACAGGATCATAGGGGCCCCAATTCATCATTGCGCTGTATCTTGTGTAGCTATTTACACTACTGGTAGTTATTTACTACCACTCTCATCTGGTAGTATTTTACATTTCCTTTACACAAAGTGGAGGAGTCAGCAAATCAGGCCCAGTGAGGTGCATGGATCTAAATTTTCACCTGAAATTAGTTACTCTCATTACCACTTCTGAGAGATGAGGTCATCCTTCAGCACCTCACAAATATAAAGTCTGAGTTTCAGCACCACAATACATAAAATTCTGGAAGAATTTTAATAATCCAAATATTTGATACCACATCAAATAATAATTTGCAGTCAACCTACTATCAAATTAACAAAGCAAGGCCAACAAATGGCTTTTGAAAGCAACTAAGGACAATAGGCAACATTAACTCCATGGAAAGATTTTTTTCCTTTTGAGAAAGCTGACCATATTCCTTCACATATAGGCTATGAAATAACAGATGGCAGGGACCTACAGTTCAAAGCTGAGTTTCAAGAAGGCAGTTGCTGTTCTGCCTTTTCAGCTGTGTATCATAATCTAGCTAGTCGTTTTAAAGCACAGATATGAGAACATAAGGGCTAATGTGCTTGTTTAAAGGATCAAAATGCAAAATCCTGGAAATGATTAATCACTCAGGACTCATTTAGGCTGCTCAGGCAAAATACTTAGTTACTGGCCATTTGCAATGCAATTGCATGCAAATTTTGCTTCACTTCATTTGCTAATGGATTCACTTGTGCGTGTATATTTGCCAGTACAGATACATTATATTAAAATAATAGATGGGTTACAGGGATCGCTGAGGGAATAAATCTACTGAAAGGTAAAGATGGGTGGTTTATAATGTCACCAGAAAGCTCAAGTCTTCACTGAAGCCTCTTGGATCCTTTCCTTTTTCAATTATACTGGAACTCAACACTGCTTTTACGTTTCAGAACATATATATAGGGTGACCAGATAGCAAGTGTGAAAAATCAGGATGGGGTGGGGAGTAATAGGTGCCCATATAAGACAAACCCCAAGTATTGGGACTGTCTCTATAAAATCAGAACATCTGGCCACCCGACATATATACAACTTGCAGCCAAGGTTGACAACCCTCCAGGATTGTCCTGGAGTCTCCAGGAATTAAAGACTAATCTTTAATTAAAGATTATGTCATGTGATGAAATCTCCAGGAATATGTCCAACCAAAACTGGCAACCCTACTTGCAACTGTGAAAAAAAATGACTGAAATGATTTTAAAAAGCACTAAAATAAATCATACAAGAATCTCTGCTCTTTTTGAGTCAGTTTTCTATCTGTAATCATTTGAAATGCAATTCCTATGATGTTAATGTAATTGACATGATGTAATGTTCTGAAAAAATATAGCACATTATATTGGTGTCAGTCCACAGGTTCCCACAGTGAATTAGCAACGTTTTATTCACATTTCTTCCACACTATTAGAATTTTATTATCATAACAATATAATAATGTGATTTTTCTGCATTAACACAATGTTAACAGCCAAAGGACACTACATTTCCAATACACTGAACTAACATTAAAAATTATTTCTTCTTCCATTTCTACTTTTCAACTTTGTGATTTCAAAAGCTAGTGTATTTCATACATTTAGCTAATGATCTTATAAAACATGTATATTACAGGATGGTTTAGTTGATAAGGCACTGAACTGACACTTCAAGACTTGGGTTCAATTCTTGGTTCAGCCACAGACTTCCTGTGTGACCATGGACAAGTTAATTCAGCTACTCTGTGCCTCAGTTTCCCATCTGGGGAGAATATTTCTCACAGGGGTTTGCGAGGATAAAATACATTAATGATTGAGAAGTGTTCAAATACTACAGTGATGAAGGCCATATAAGTTGTCTCTAGAGAGACAAAGAGAAAACAAATAACCCCTCAGAATGGACCAGCATTGCTCACATTACATGGGTAAAACCTATGTTTGAAATCACGGTCAGAAAACAGAAAAAGCAAATTTTCAGCTAGATATGGAAAATGTTGCAGTGATGTAACCCTTTCCTCAGCAAACAACCCCTTTTTTATGCTGAAATCACAGGAGTTCCCTCACTGAAAATATAGGGCCTGCTCCTCACATAAAACAAGTGATGGCAGCCAGACTGGGCAGTTCTATGTGAGGGAGAAACAGTGGCATCATAACTATTTCCACAAGCCAGGCTGGGGTTTTGTAGGTTTTTTATGGGGGAGCTTGGGGCAAAAATAGCAAAGCCAAAAAGCATCTTCACTCTGTAGGATATCCAAATGGGGCTACAGTTAAAGCTGTACTGTGAGGGAAGGCATCCAATGGCAGGATCAGGGACCATGCACAAAACATCATGGAAGGGCCAGCCACTCACTTAGAGGCTCTGGGACTCACGGAGATGGAAGCAGAGTTCCACCAAGCAGCCTGGATTGAACAAATTTGAAGGCCCATGTCTCTTGCACTGATCTCGACTCTCCTCCCCTGAGGATACCATTAGAAGGTGAATGTTATGAAATATCCAGGGCCCTCTCTCCCTTTTTTCCACAGAGGGCACAATACAGCTCATAATTAGTGACCTTTTTGATTCTTTTTATTTAACAAATAACTTTTATGGCAGACTGAGGAGTAGTTTAGTTGTTTAATCTGGAGTGTAGAATATTCACAGAATTTTAGGGTAGTTTTATTTTGATGGTCAGGCCCTCATCTCTCTTCCTCTGCTAGCAGTTAACTTTACATGAAATGTAACACTACTCCAAAGTCAGAAATCTTGGAGTCAGATCTTAACCAGAACTTATTTTTCCACCCTTCTCTCCCTTGCATATAATAAGCTTGCCCATCATTCTTACTATGCACTTGTTTCTGATGTAATCTTTATCCATGATTTTACCCTTTCTGTCTTGACTACTCCAATTCTCTCCATTTCAATCTTCCTAAATCACTCATGTGTAAATATGATATATTCAAGAATACTGCAATTATGCTACTGTCTCTGCAAACAAGGAAATATCACCTCTTTCACTGACACAGGCTACAGCACCAGCTATCTTGGATTAGATTCAAAGTATTCTCGTTAGTATTCTGGTTTTCAGATTAGCCAAGGACCAAATGGTTATAGAAACTGGACAACCTCCTCACACCAGAGATGATTTCTGAGGCATATTAAGAAGCAGCATGCACTGTAACTACCTACAGTGCATCTGCATTATGGATTAAAGGAGTACTTCCATCTCCAGAGCTGACAAGCTGACACTTTTCACAAGCGCTAAATTCACCCCCAAAATATGTATTTGACATATACTGTAATTAGGATTTAAAGAAGGTCATACACTCAAAAGTCTCCTAATTCCAATAACTTTTAATCAACAACATATACATACTTCAAACAGTCATGTCATTATAGTAATATAAGCATGTCCAATGTCCTCTACTGTAGCTATCTCCCCAGATAAAGTAATTCTTTCATCACGAAAGAAGGCATTACAATTATGAGTTAGCACCAACATAGTATTAATTGTTACATTTATAAGTACTGAATGATAAAAAAAAAAGAAACATGGTCAATGACTGCACCAAACTATTCACTCCTTTTCTGTCAGATGTACTCATATGCACCTTTCTTAGAGCACAGTGCAATACCCTTCCCTGGGAGAATAAAATTATCATTTATTAGTTTGGACCGGGAGGTATTGGTAAACTCTATCTTCCAAAATGTGATATTTTTTGTACTCAGTGCAGATTTTTAATATCTTTTCTGGTGGCTTCTCCTCTAACATGAAGTCTTTTTTTTTAATGGAGCATTTTAATTACAAATGTCGGCACTGAGTTCATTCCACTGGAAAGGTCACAATTACACAGGACAAGTTAATACTAAAAGCAGGGGCGAAGGGAGGAAAGGAGTTCTTTGTCTGAAAAAGGCACCTTTGTAGTGGTTGCATCTGCAAATTACAAGAATCTCCTAGAGTAAAATAACATATACAATCAATTGGTCCTTTGCCATATTTTAAGGAGTTTAAGGAATATTATACAACATTGTCTCAGCATGTTGAAATATGTCAGATCCAAACCAAGCAAGGAAGCTACCTAGACCATATGGGATCATATCATCCTGTGACATTGTTGCCAAGTTGTTTCATGTTTATTCCTATTTACTTCTCCCAGTTAAACAGTGTAACAGTTTAGTTGGTTGGGGTTTTTTTTTTTTTAATCAAATGAAAGAATGTTAAACTACTCTAATTTCATAATCAAAGGGACACTGTCACTCTAGTGTGGATCCCCAAATTTACTTTCTTTATAAGAGGAAAGTATATATTACAGATATATACTCACATATCTATATTGATATCTATGTCTAGAACATATCTAAATATCAAATTAATATTGTATCTGTGTGCATACTCACACACATATCTCCTGCCTCAACCTGAACTATGGAGTCACCATCAGTGTTTATTTTATCCATAAAATGTACTTAATGTTAACACATAAACAAACTTAAAATAAAAACATTTTTATAAATATAAAATTACCACATGCATACACACATATTGAAATGGTTTCTGGTTAAAACTGTTTGTGGGTTCTCAATGGTATTAAAAATTGTTCCTCATTATATCGGTTCCTTAATTTGATTGTTTATAGGCATACACATTTGGCAAAGCTGCACACAAACCTAAGGCTGCAAATATAATTAATGATGCAACCGCAGCTTGGTGGGATGCTCAGGCATAGTTTGCACAAGACCAAGATATCACAAGATTTTAGACAACACCAAGTATATGTCCCTTGTTGGAGCTATGGAGATGTTTAAATGAGTTAATGTTTGTGAGTGGTGATCATGGAGAGCTGAAGTTCCGTACATCGCTCTAAGTGAACCTTGAACCCGTTGCCTCTCCTGCCAGAAGATTTTTGAAATTGGTGGTGGGGTACAATTGTCCTGGCTGGGGGACTCCAAATATAAAAGGAAGGCAGTGTCAACTGGCATCTACTGGAGGCTAAAGGAAATCAGAAAGAAAGGAGAGCATGGGAGCTTGATGGGAGGCAGCACAGAAAGGGGAACAGAATGATGATCCTGGAGGCCTATGTTCATTGAAACTCAAACCATCAGGGAAAGCTGAAAGGGTTTGGTTTGCAGCCAAGCCTTGACAAGCTGAGTTGTGGAGCTCAGTCTGTGAACACCACCACAAACCAGGCCCTCTTTGACTCCTTGACACACATTTTCCTCCTGGAGGACTAATGAAGCAGCAGCAGGAGGAGGAAACATGAAAAGGAAATAAACTGAGTGAATATATGAAAATATATAGATGCTGCTGACTGAAAATACATTGTATTTCAAGAAGGCTTCAGCGAGATGCTTGGAAGAAAACAGGTATCTGTAAATTACCATTTTGACAGTTATGCTATATTTCAAACTTTACAAGGTAGCAGTTGATATGCTGCCAATATTTTAACAAAAGGTTCCCACAAAAATGTTCTCTTTTACCCTGCGATAAACCTTGTGTATGAGGGGTGAGGCTCAGGGGAGGCACTTGGAAATCCATTTGTTGTTTTCCCCTTTCAACATAAAAAAAACCTCTCTCATAACTAAGGAGGGAGGTAATCACTTGGCAAACAAACTTACTTCACTGGAAAGATATACAGCTTGTTCCCGAAAAATATGATGAGTGAATTGATAGTACAATGCAGCAGTTTAGCCTGGGTAATCTGAAGGTGGGACAGAGGATGAGGTGAAAATGTGTCTGGTGTCTGCAGTATACTCCCATAGATTTTTAGAAAACACCTGACACTTAAAGCAATTTGGTCCATTTCACTGGCAAAGAAGTGTCCTTTGGTAGTATTTTTAGGAGTCACAGGAATGCTATAGAGGTATGCAGAAAGGGGGCAAACTCCATCCAAGGCAGGAAAACTGTTCTGGTGGCAGAATTTTTATAAGGAATTCCTATGACCCTTTGGGAGCCCACCCTCTAGCACCTCCCTACAAGATAGCTATTCTGAAGAATATTTCTTAACTCTGATTATAGAGGAAATATGTAAAGATGGAAAGCTGACCACACTATGACTAAAATAATGAACATTTTATTTTAATAATTTGCTAAACATTTTATAGTTTTATAGCGTTTTGCTCATTCATTTTTTGGCAATATTCAAACACATCCCATGACTGGAACAAAAGAATAATACATTTATAAATCTTAAGGGAGGCTTCATGAAATATCAAGTACTTAAAAAAAACTTCCATTCACTCTACTTATTACAATTAAGGTTTTACCAGTTGTTAGTGTGGTTTAGTTGATATTCCTTTCACCTCTGGGCCAAAAGGTCGTGGTTTCAAGTTTCTAATTAATGAACCTCAAGAGGCTCAGAGCCAAACATTGTGATTCTTATCTGAATCATTTGAGTCTGTGACTCGACTCTCTCATGAGACTCTTCCACACTTAGTCTGGACTGAAATGCAGCAAGAACAATCCTTCTTGCAACAGTTCCCTTCCTCTAGTTCCAGTCCTGACCATCAACTGAGTTGAAAATCACTGATCTACATGTTCCATAATCTCAAGAAAGACTGATTACAGAAGTGGGTGCAGCTTCATTGCTTCTTATTTCCAGAAAGGTTGATATATTCCCTAGTTCAAGTTTTATGCTAGAACTTTGGCTCATGCCAATCCTGACACAGCACTGTAGTATTGGGCAGATCCTGCACTGTTAGGTATGGCATTCTTTAGATGCTACTGAAGAAAAGATCTTTCTCTTCCTGGTGACTAACAGTTATAGATTCCATTCTACTCTTTTAAAATAATAAGAAACTAGCCAAGTCCTGTGCTAGATTTGGTGGGGCCCTACATGAAATAATTTGTGGGTCTCCATCCAGTTTCTCCCATATGCGACTAGGTCCCTCTCCCCTCCCCTGCTACTCCTTACTCATGGAACACAACCTGGCTGCCTCTTCATTCCTGCCCGCAACTACCCTGTGGTTCTATGAACTCATCCCTCTCCACTGTGTGATGCACCCATGGACTGGGAAGCAAGGAGATGGAGCAAAGAGCAGGGTTCTAAGCAGGGAATGAGCGAGAACAGTTAGGAAATTCAATCTTTGCTGCACTCTGATGGTTCCAGAGTTATATTGGACCACAGACTGGTAACAATCCTCCATCTAGCATGAGGGGTGTATGCATCTAGTGCAAGGTCCCTGGAAAGATCAGACACGATTGGTCTGACAGGCCTAAGGCCAATACTAGAGAAAATCTCAGTGTCTAAATTCCTTTATTCATAATCAGTTAAAACCAACATTCAAGAATATATGTCTGATCTATTACTGAACACGTAATAGTTGCCATGTTCCTCTACACATTCCCTATGCTATTCCACTACATTGTAAATTGCTCCAGGTTACCATGAACGTAAGTGGTATAAGTGGAATATAAAGTCAAGTTTTATCTTATTGTATTTTCTATATGAAAAATATCTGATCACGTGAGCATAACTTGCCAACTTTCCAGCAGTATGTCTCTCTCTATTAAATATTTTTTAAGTTAAATAGCTATTTGCTGTAATGTTCAAGAATAGCTTGGGTTTTGTTTATGGTTTTGGGGTTTTTTTTGGTCCGACAACATGAATGACCACGTTGTGGTAATCTATCGATTTAGGAGCTCTTTTTAGAAGTGTGTATGAACAAAACAGCTGATGAATCCCTTGGGGATTTTGTGGGTACTCATACTTTTGTGTGAATGCAACTCTGGGACAAGCAAAAGTGTGCATGCACTTTTAAAAAAAATCTGTGTCTTAATTTTTGTGCCTCAACTATTTTTAGTAGGAGAGAGTAAAATCAAAAGACATGGACAGTAATGGGCAGTCTCCATAAATGGCATTTTCTGTAAAAGCAGCTTTACCTGCCTGTTATCCACTCCTTTGTTTCATGTTTGCACAGAAAATGCAGTTTTCTTTAGTCTGTACATGGAAGAGAACAGAGTAACATGTTTGTTCAATGTAAGCATATGGTACTTACTACCTTGGCTAAGAGCCAGCTATCCTGAAGTACCCTGAACTGTAGGTTTAAGCCATGTTGAAACAAGAAGTTATTAAACAAACACTAGATTTTCCTGTATTGAAATGCGGGATTTTTTCTTTTCATTATCCTCCCTCTCTCCAACCCACTTTATCTACTTAAAAGAAAAGAGGGGATTCTTTCAAAAAAGATGAGTAGTTTGAGTTTTTATTGCTTCTCAATATGTCAATTGCAGGCATGCCAGGTGAGAACTTATCACAATGAATTTCAAAAGCTGGATTAATATTAATTATACACCCAACATTTCCATATTTTAAGTTGTTTAGCCTCATTCTATGAGAACACTTTTCCATTAGCGTTTTGAATCCTAATAAGGAAGGGCAAAATTAAACTTGGGCCAAATGCTGTATCTTGATGTTCATGCAATTCTTATTGATTTTACTGGGACTTACATATATATTTTAGAAAAGAATTTAGCCCTTGACTCCCTCCCTTTGTAATACCAAAAAAGCCAAGTATGTGAATTAGGTGACCAATCTGGACAGGAACTGAGCACCTTACAGACTGGGTGCTTGGGATGGAGTGACAGCCTTCAGTTTGATGGTGCTATCTTGCATTACTTCATCTTCCAGTCAGAATTATATTCAAATGTAGAGTGGTGCCAAAATAACTGATATTTTCAGTTCACTGGTTGAGCCAGAGAGATTTTGTTTTGGGGCAAAAGCTGTAAAACAAAAATTGTATGAATTTTTCACCAAACCAAAAAAATAAAAGCCGTTTGGGTCAAACAAACCTTCAGTTTGATACAAAACAAAATTTTCACTCCATTTTCAACTTTTAACCCTTTTTAATATTTTTAATGAAACTGAAGTAAGTTTTGATTTGAAAAGTTGTTTTGAATCAAAAAATCGTAAAAGGTTCTTTTAGAAAATGTCAATGAAACATTTTGATTTTTTTCTGGTTTTTGGTGAGGTTTTTGACTGATACAATTTGACATGAATTTGTGAAATGTTTCAGTCAACCCCATCTACATCTGTCAACAAAAAATTTTCATCCAAAAAATTTCAACCAGTTCTACTCAAATGTCATTTTTCCTGTCTTTTGGCAGCCTTTCAGGTCCTTACGCAGTAAGGCATAACTTTGTCTTATGACTTACAAATTACTGTATCTAAATATTAAAAATCTTACAACTTTTTTTTTAAGTGGACACCACAGAATAAGAACAATGGTAACAATAATAGTACTGATATTTAACAAATATAATGATTTAACATGTCAAAGTATGTATAAACATTAACTAATTAATCCTCACTACCCCTTGTAGGTACATGCCTAATTTTGAGCATATTAATAGTCCCAGGAAAGTCGATTGGACTATTCACATGCTTCAAGATAGGTATGTGCTTAGGCCAAGGGAAGAAGCAGCAACTAACTGAATTGAGAAGTATGTGGCAACTGGGGCTAGTGAGGGAAGGTACACTATTTATTTATTAGAATCCTTAATATCCCAGAAGAAGTTCAATTGGACTTTGGAGGGCCAAACCACTGAAAACCTAGTGAGGTAAACTGGAAGTCTGTAAG
Organism: Emydura macquarii macquarii; assembly: GCF_026122565.2. NCBI lineage: Eukaryota > Metazoa > Chordata > Testudines > Chelidae > Emydura > Emydura macquarii. The sequence continues at coordinate 10,292,206 of NW_027131105.1, read as the reverse complement.
GGACACCAGGGACAAGAAAAGGCATAACCTGCTGCTCGAAGGCATTCCAGAGGTGAATGACCTGTTACAATACAGTTTCAAAACTGCCTAAGTGATATAGGAGCTTAAGTTCCATTTAAAAAATTATATAGGCATTACGGGCCTAAATGCTATTGACTTTCAAGGAGACTTAGGTTCCTAAGGGCCAGATTTTTAAAAGGAATTTAGGTTCTTAAAGATGAAGATAGATTTCCTAGTGGGATTTTCAAAAGGACAGAGGCACCTAACTCATTCTGAAATTGATGGGATTTAAATGATTAAGACCCAAATTTTTAAAGGTATTTAGGCATTGCTACACTCAGTATTGCAATGTCTAACTGAGTTAGGAGCCTCAATCTCATTTTAAAATGGATTTAGGTACCTAGGAGCCATAAAGACTTTAAAATCTGGGCCCAAGTGCTTTTGAAAATCCAACTAAGTGCTTATCTCTATCTTTAGGCACCTAAATACTTGGAAAAAATTTGGTCCTAAGTGCCTAAATCCATTTTGAAAATGGGATTTAGGCTCCTAAATCACTTAGGTGATTTTGAAAAATTTCCCCATTTCCCCTACACTTCTGCATTATTTTCTAAAATATTCAGTTAACATTTCTATACAGTATCTTTTATTAATCATAATAATGAATAAGGAGAACATTTTGAACTTATTGGTACCTTTCAAACATAGATGTCCGAGCACTTTACAAATATTAACTAAACCTCATATCATGTTGATGAGGCACGTATCCCCCCCAATAACTGGAACGTATTAGCACAAGAAAAAATGAACCGAAACTATGCTGTAAACCGCGGAACACTAGTTTTCCTCAGTTTCATTAAAAATAAAGGAAATATAATAAAATGAGCATATTAAAGATTCAGTAAAGTATTAATTGACTTCAGTAAAACATTTTAAGGATTTATTTTATACTCTAGTCTTAAATCATGTTTATAATAAAAAAAATTGGTAGAATGAGAGTAAATGGAAAAATAGGAGGCTTACATACAAAACTCTTCGCTTGAGCCAACAAGCAGTTAGAAAATGGTGTCTGTAAGGAGCTCTGCTTTGAAGACATATGATTTCTGCATATATAAGGATACGCTTATAGAGTGCTGACTTCATAGTTGAGATTCTTTTTCATTTAATTCACTCATATTAGATTATGGTACTGATTATGATCATATCCACAAATCAGTATTTTAACAGAGTTTCCATGGGAACACTACATGCCCCTGTTTTTTAAACTTTTTAGACAAGGCTATGCCTGTTTAACAAATTGAACAAGTTTGATGAGGACAACATGTTTTGTTTAAGTTACATTAACTGGGGCCAATATTTCCTAATTACATTACCAGGAGAAACATTTACAGAAGTTCTTTTTTGTGGAAAACCTTCCGTAGTCCAGAGTTCGAGTCATTTTAATCACTGAAGAATGGGAAACATCAGCATTTCCATTTCTTATCAAACTTAAAATGTGTTAACTGTTCTTAAATCTATAAAATGTAATCCTTTATTAAATGACAAAAGTAGTCTTGTTTTCTAGTCTTCATGCATATGAAAGCTATCCCACAGCATCTGGATTTCTGAGAAATTTCTACCAGAGAATACATGCTTATGAAGCCAAGGTGGTCTGGTGGCTAAAACAGTGGAACGGGCAACAGGAGAAATGGGTTTCATTCCTGGCTCTTCCATTTATCTGCTATGTAACCTTGAACAAGTCTCTTTGCCTAAATTTCCCCTTTGTGAAATGGGGATAATTATATTTTCTTTTCTTTGCAAAGGGCTCTGAGCTCTATGAATGAAAGTGCAAAAATAGGAAAGATTTATTAACTATATGTTATTTCAAATTACATTAGGACCCAATCTTGGAATACTTATTCAACCTCAAGTCAATTGGACAACTTGCATAAGTAAGCACTACCCATTTGAGAAAAACATGGCAGGAGCAAGCCTTTTAAACATAAGACATAGCATGGATTGCCCCTCATGCTTCAACAGAAGCAAGTCTTGAGATGATTTTCTTTTTAAATACATAAATACTGTTTATAAAATAAGAATTTCAACAAAGCATACACCCATCAACTTTTAATTTACACAGTCTACAACTAGTAGAAGTAGTCTATAGCAAGAATTTTTAAAAATAGTGAACTTTATAAAATCACGGGGTGGGAATTTTACTGACTCTAGTAGACGTTCCCCGTCAGCATATAAAAACATACGGCCAAAAGACCTATGAGATGTCGAAAAGTCTGGAATCTGGTGGAAGCTTAATAAAAAAAATCAGCAAGGAATAGTTTAACAACATTAGTACTGTGGCAGTAATTTGAGTGGAGTGAGCTGTGTTTTAATACACTGACTAAAGTATACTGTACTTCAGGGAAGCAGGCTGCATTTGTTTAAAGATACAGTCTCTATTCACAAGTCCTTTTTTCCCCCAGAAGTCCTCTACTGAGAATAGTGATAAAACACAGGATATGTTTGGATGACCCCATCAGGATGCCTTAAAGATAGTTGTCATTTTGATGTGCTCAGTTCGTTTAATGTAATCTAGTATTTCACAAAACAGTATTTTCTCTTTGATCCTCTTTGGAAAGAAAATATTTTCACATTTAAATTAGAGGAGGAAAAATGTCTCTCAATCAACATTCAGAATAAAGAAAACAGTGTGATAATCAAATTACAGAACAGAGTCAAAAAACAGAAATGCAGAAGATGTGAGCTAAAATCAAACAAACAAAACCCCCCGACTTTACAGAAACTACAGCCCCCACCAAAGACTTTATATCTAGGGTCAGTTGCATGGTCTGAGTGATGAGGACACACTTGAGAATGGAGAAAGATAAGTGAATGCTGTGGCATGCTGCAATTTTATTAACTCTAATATTGAAGGGTTATGAGGCTGATCACTCCCCCACAAACTCAAAGGCATTAACTGGGTCTAGCCTGGTGTTAAATGACCTCATGTTACACAACTAAGGAATGAGAGTTAGCCGAACCCCAAAACTGAATTCATGATTCAGCCCACTGAAGCTGAATCCCACCAACTTCTTCTCTCTCCCTCCGGAGATTTTATGAAGAGTCCTGTGATATTTGGTTGTTGTTTTAAAGTCCGAGTTCCTGGAATCATGTTATTTCATGAGAAACACAGTTTTCATTTAAAGGAGGAGCGGGAAAAAAAGGTAAGTTCTTGGTTCTCATGATTGGAAATGTAAATCCTAAAGGCTCAAATCACAGAAACAAAAAAAAAAAAAAAATGTTTTTTTAAATCTCACAATTTTTAAGCCAATCATGATTTCTGGGGCTTGACTCATGATATGTAATGCTTGGGGGTTGGCAATAGTGGGTGTAGTTCAGTCTGAGAAGGCTAACAATGTCTGTCTGTCCCTTCGGGGGACCATGTGCAGATATACCCCGGAAGGTGGCCCCCAAATCTCCTATTTGCATTGGATACTGGCCACAAATAGTGAAAATATTTATTTATTGACATTTATTACCCACCTCACTTCTTTTGTGTGTGTTTGCTACCCCTTATTCTTATCATCAGGCATTCAGGATGCTCTAAGGAAAGTGAAAAAACCCACTGGGCACCTTGCCAATGTTAACCCACAAAGCAAAATTCCTTCCTGACCCCAGGTCACACCAAAAACAAGCCAATATATTGAGATCTGACAACTGCACCATCTGTAGGGCAGGGTAGCTTTCAGAAGCAAGAATAACTACTGCATTCCCAGGAATGCTTAAACACTGAGGATTTGGGAGAAGGGGGCACCAATCAACTTCTTTAACTGGATAAGCGGTGCCCTGGGGAGGTGGGAACATTGCTACACTCTCTGCAGCCCCGGCCCCTGCTTTCACATAATTAATACATGTGTTTTCAGTTGGAGAAGAAGAAGGCCATGATGTCAGAAGGCAGAACCTCCCTCCAACCAGAGCTTCTGAGGTGGCCTTCCTGCTGCTGGTCCAAACCAGCACTCTAATATGGGTAGAGACATTTTCACTAAGAGTCACAATTCTTACTCTTCAGCTACTCTGTTTTGCTCACCATTTCTTAATATAGTTCTCAGAAAATCAGAGGGGTCATAACCAGGCACACACATTTGTAATAAGAAATTATACAAATGTTGTGAAAAGCTATAAACTGTACACTTACTTCATCCTGCTTCTGCTGAGATGGGAGAAGATAAACACTGAGCCACAAACTGTCATTTTGGAAACCGAAAGCGGAAGAAAAGTCTTGGAGAAAACATGAGTCACACAGGTCAGCCCTTTCATTACATTTGAAAATTACATACTACAGGAGGGAGTGAAAGCAAATAAAATGTTCTCTCTGTTGGCCAAGAGTGCTACAGATAGGTTGTTAAAAGTAGGGATGTAAAAATGCGTTTAAAAAAATCCGTTTAAACGTTCTAATAATAGAATGGTTAAATGTGGGGGAGGGGGGAGCTGTGCTGGGTTCTGCTCTTCACTGCCAAGCGAGAGCTGCCTCGCTGCTGCTTCTCTGCTGCAGAGCCAAAGCTGGGCAGCTCTCACTGGTGGGGAGCTGAGCTGAGTGCAGCTGCGGCTCCCGCCCCCCCCTGCACTTGTGGGGGGAACTGACTGGGGAGTCAAGCCCAGCTGTTGCAACCACCTGTGGCTACTCTCACTCCCCCCACCCCCGGACTCCGCACCTTCCTCGCCCCTCCCCCCTCCTCACACCGCTGAGCTCCATGCCCCTCTACGAGCCAGAGCAGCTACTGGCTCGGTGGAGCCCAGTGGCGCCTCCCCCCCCACACTTGAAGCGTAGTCAGCTGTTTAAAACGTTTAAACAGCTGATTACCGTTTAAACAGTTAGGCTTTTATAGCCCTAGTTAGAAGAAGCCCTACTATATCAGGAGCTTTTTAGGTCATGCCCAAAATTAACTAGCACTAAAACAGAAGTGATAAAATACAAAGGGAGCACTCAACTGCTATCTAATAAAATAAACTGAGATGTTTTACCTGTACATATTAGGATCAGTCACTGCTAATGAAGTAGAAGTCAGATATAAACACTGAAGAAAGAGGATGTGATCAGTTCTCATGTGTTTCCTCAACTTCAGGGGAAAAACAAGAGGGAAATAACCTACTTTATGCAGAATTTTTCTTTATGCTCACCTCAATCTGCTGTCATAAATTTTCTAACCTCTCAACTAATGCATCTGCCTGAAACAGAGCCCTCATCTTTCAAACACATTAACAGCATCTGCAAGGACAGTACAATAGAACCCACAGTAAAAGCTTGCAGACAACCTATGACAGAACAAACAACAACTAAGGGCATCTCAGTAGCATGACAGTTAGGAAGCATTAGCCTCATTTAAACTGAACACTGAAATGTATTCCCAGAAGTTGTTATTCTCTTACTTCTGAGTTCTTTTTGCAATCACAGAAAACATTTCACCCATCACAGCAGATCACCGCCATTTGGCAAAATCCTGCTAAGATTTGTATAATGTCTTCAGAAGAGAATCTTGACTCTTGATGAGACTTAGAAGTAAGATACAGCTAGCCATTGACATGGTATGCAAATTGTGAGGCTGGGCACTCTACGAAGACATAGGAAGAGATGGATCTTACCCTGAAAACCTTACAGTCTAAACATACAAGACAAAGAGTAACAGATCAGTAACACAAAAGCAAAATATAAAAAGAACTATTTTTTTTAAAAAGATTTTGATTTCCTCCACCTCCCATCCCTCTGACCCGGCACCTCAACTAATGTGTTCCTCCATTGCTGACCCAATCTGTCCACCTCACAGAAACACTGTGTTATTAACCCTTCCTGCTATATTTTTTAAGTACCCTTTTTCTTTATTTTAATGTCTGTTGTTTACCTTTCGCATGAATTTTCCTCCCAGGATCACTGAAATTCCAATTCAACACTCAATTCCCCCACCCCAACCCCTTCTACTTTTAAATTACATTTCTGCTGGTTAAATTAAATTGCTATACCCGTTAAAGGACTGTAACTATCCATTATTATTATAACTATCCAAATTATTATTTGTAAGACCTCTTAGTGGCCTGTTTTGGAGATACTCAACTGCAACATCAGTATAATTTATCCTCAACTGAATTTCCCAAGCATTTATCATTTCTGACAATAGCACAACTGTGGTACATGTGATAAAGGATGAGGAGATCACCCATATACCTTTGCTTTACTCTCCAGCTTCATATAAAATCTTTTTGTGGGAGAAAAAGAATTTTAAAGACATTGTGGGTGTTAGAAAATCTGCTTGCCATTAAGAAAAATACCAAGAGATCCCTAAGATGCTGTAGTAGTATAAGGTTCTCATGGCCTGCTGCTCATCAATAAAAAAAAAAAAAAAGCCACTGCAACTACCCTATTTTTAGCACTAGTTTGATCAGAGCTAGTGGAGGTATGGTTCAAAGGGCTAACTAGGTTCAAAGGGGACAGGTGACAAATGCCCACAGGTAAGCATAAAGAAGGTGACCTTAACAGAGGGCTAGATATTGGGGAGGACATGAAAAATTACAATAGGGTCACAGGAACAACAAAAGGGAAATCGGTTGGGGAATCTGCTCAACATAGTAGAGGTCTATACACAAAGACAAAGAGTACAGAGAATAAACAGCAAACTGGAAGTATTAGTACATAAATTAAATTAGGTACTAATTGGCATCACAGAGATTTGGTGGGATAGGTCTCATGACTAGAATATTGAGACGGGGGGTATAGCTTGTTCAGGAAGGAAGCCATCTGTTGGGAAAGTAATACAGCAAAACACAAAATTTCCAGTAAGTGCTTGGAATGTATTCTGAACAAATTTTTGTTTAAAAAATCAGAATAAATAACCAGAGAACAGCTATTTTAGACTTGATTCTGACCAATGGGGAGGAATTGGCAGCAAATTTGAAGGTGAAAATTAATTTAGATTAAAGTGATCCTCAAATGATAGTTTTTCTGATTCTAAGTTAAAACACAGAATTTCAAAGGGAGAAGAACAGAGACACGGCAATAGCAGCAAGCCATGTACCTCTTTGTAAATCTGCTATTGAAACAGAGCAGCAGCAGCAAGCACAGGTATCAATCTCATTCTTGTGCATTGGAATCACATGGAAAGAAAATATTTGAAATATCCTTACACCATTTGTGAAATGGTACAATCTGTAATCCACAGTTTCTATCCAACTATCATACTGACATACACTTGCATGGCTGCACAATGCATATAAAACAACACTGAAGAGGATTACTGTCTGGCATTATCTAATATATGCTATAGTGTAGTTTATATGCTGTTGTACACCTTTGATACCTTTTAGAGTTACTGATTCAAAATGTAACTCCTTACAGAAAAACAGATAGCAAAGGACCATGCAGGGTTTGATCCTGCAAGCTACCGAGTAGAGCTGGCTGGAATTTTCTGACTAAACAGCTTTTTTCCCCTTTGAATACGCTGTTTTGTCAAAACCGAATCATTTTGCTGAAAGGTTTCAGTTATGATGGATGATGGATGATGTGATGGATGATGAAACACAGGCAGATTTCCAGTGGTTTCCTGCCAACTCGCCTGGTGGATTGCTGGGGACTCCAGGATTTCCAGTGTCCACAACTTTGGAATAGCTCCACCACACAGTCTGCCCCTGGGCTGGAGACCGCAGAGCTTTTAGGAGCCTGGCAGCCCCAGCTCCTGACCTCATGGCAGGGAGCCTGGAAGCCCGTGGCTCATGTCAGGGCTTCCAAACTCCCTGCAGTGGAGCTGGGAACACAGGTTCCCAAGATTTAAGGATGATTTCTCCCTTTCTGTCCACTAGCGCTGACTAGGAACCAAGCTTAGAAGCCCGCAGAGCCATGGAGACTGGGCTCCCATACTCAATTGTGTTTAAAAAAATTGGAAACAAAATGTTTTGATTGGGGTGGCGGTGTGGGATTTTCTCTTCTGAAGGCAATGTCAAAAGTTCCACTTCTCGATCTGAAACACTAGATTGTTTTCAGAGTTTCGTGCAGAAAGGGAATTCTGACTTTTGAACATCTCTACTATTGAGTAATCTGTTCCTGATCCAATAGAGTATTTAAGTATTTGCTAAACTTTAAGCATATGATTGAACATGTGCTCAAGTGCTCTGCTGGATCAGGGCCAGAATTCTTAGAACCTTGCCTAAGTCAGTGAAAAGACTCCATTGATTTCAATGAAAATTTCCTAAAAATGAACCAGAAATATAGCAGTTAAAAACATAAAAATTTTCTATATTAATTAAATTGAGATTCATTCTAGCATTATGCCTCATGAAATCTCATTGAAGCCCACACACTTTATTGTTCATGCAACTGTCTTATTTACACAGGTATTAAGTTAATGAGAAATCCCTGTTATATATCCAAAGAACCTGTAGTTAAACATATTTCTCATACAAACAAAAATGGTAGAGGAATTTATGAAGTGATAAATGCTATTTTGTAGTGCAGCCGGAGATCTGCAGCTAAAGAGACAAAGTATCATGTATTTTATTTTACTAGCTCTTCATTATACACTGAGTGTGTTTTAAATATCGCTAAAGAAACCATCTTTAGCAAAACTTTTCCCAATTTTTATAACAGATTATATATTAAAATAAACATTTAAAACTCACAGGAAATTAAATTTCTATGGTATTAGAAAATACTATGTCCCTAAATTTGCCTTAGAAGTAACTTCATGGTCACCTGTGACTGAAAAATGAAATTTCTAATGAAATATTGCTATAAAAAACAAACAAATGCACCAAGACTTGACAAAAGAACTTGTTCTTTGGTGTAACATGAGTAAACAATCAAGAACGATAATGAAATTGATCCCAATTTATAGTTTTCAAGCTGGAAAAAAATGATCTAAAATATCTAAATAAAACAACATGTAAATCCTGTACTTGATCTCAGACATGCTTTTCCAATTCCCATTTTCTTGATCCTTTTGTTTCTATTACTTTTATGTCAAGTACCATCTGTTTCTATTTACTGTAGCAGCAATATGAACTCACTAATTAACTTTAATCATACTTATCTGACATACATTTTATCTATATCTACAAAGATGTTCAGCACATACAACAGCTTATTGTTTTAAGTTGGGAATTGATTGAAAATTGAAGTCTATTTTACTGCTGCTACTTGTGATGGCACCAGTAAGTATGCAGACACATGAAATTTGATTTAAAGGCCTCTGGCTGCAACTTTATCTAACTTGTAATTAAGTGTAAGGTAACCCAGAATCTCTATTCTCTGTGGTCATGCTCGACTCCAAAGGCCTTGCATCCCCTAAACCAAACCTTCCATCAAAAAGGCTATAGAGGGGTGCTTGCATTTGAGCCAGACCCTAACAGGCTGTCCCAAAAGCCCATTCCTCACCTACATGTCTGAGACCCTGCTTATTCCAAAGCCTTGCTGGAGTTTTGGGGAAAGGGGCTATCACACACCATCACAAATGGCTCTCAGCCAAAGTTGTTACATAGAAACAAAATATAAATTGATTCTCCTACTGGATTCATATCCTCACCTCAGCGAGGTGAAAAAGAAAACTGAAAAACTCCCGGGGAAATAACTGACCCAACAGGCAAACGGCTGCTCCTATCTCAGACACTGGCTGCTTCCAGGTGCATCAGCACTAGTTGAAAAAAAAAACAAAAAAAACTTTATAAACAGTAATTACGGAATAAATTGCTCATAGGGGAAGTTTCTTCATAATTCATGTCATAAGTGATTAGTTAATGGCCTGAAGTATGATGGTTTATATCCCTTTTAAACATTTTTTATCCTATCTATTGTATCTATAAATGCTCTCGTTAGCCATATAAACTTCCATATCTTATTTGAATCCTACTAAACTCCCGGCCTCAATGATATCTTTTTAGCAATGAGTTTCACAGGTTAATTCTGGGCTGTGTGAACAAGTACCAGAGGAAGGCAAAATAAACCAAAAAGCAAGACCAAAATTCTGTTCCTGCCTCCAAAATCAGTTTTCCAAGTGGAAAGACCATTACTTCCATCCCCTGACTTGCTACCCAGCATCTGACTAAAAAGCCTTTGCTTCACTCCCTTGAAGGGTTAAAGCCAAATAAATTGTAACTGCTTCCAGAAGAAGGCAAGAGTCTCCTTTTAAACAGCATCTTACATAGTCTTTCTTAAGCTGTGCAATAACCAAGCAGGGTTACTGGCTAGATTTGGCTTTCCTAGTCCCTAGCTGGTACCACTCTCCTCATCCCCCAGCCCAGTCAATCAGGAGGCTAGAGAAACCCATAGCTTCCCCTTCACTAGCCAGCTTGGGCAGGCACACATAAAGGAGCTCGGGAAATACACCTGGTTAGCAGTTTCTGAGTAAACTGTGCCTTAGGCAGAGTTGTGATGTTTCTCTGGGTTTCTCAGAGTTGTGGGGCACCTCACTAACAGCTGCTGTTAGCATGAGGAAGCCTTGTCTGTGCTCCCCAGGGGTCAGCTGCCTGACACCACCAGCCACAGGTAGCACAAGCAATTCCCTCTCAGTCCACTGGACTCTGCCGTCCTCTGCAGGTTAGCGATAGGCATACTCCAACCCCCAAGTCCTCCAGGCCTCTCCCTGCAGTGCCCAGCCCCTGATCCACTAGACACTCATAGAATTCCAGATCCTTTGTTCCCAAACAAACAGTGTTCTGTAGAACACACCTCCGCTTCATACACAGCACTTAGATTTGTTCACAGAGAAAGCAGAAGAACAGAGATTCAAATGATAGCAAGCAGAAATCCTGGAAACAAAGGGTTACTTATCAAATAAAATCCTAACATACACACTAGAGCCTAAACTTAACTAACAGCACATAATTATGTCACGAGAGCAAAATCCTTCCAGAGTCTTGCAGCCAGACTTGCCTGTCATCTTCCGATCATGAAGCAAGCCCACTGCCAGCTTACTTCACTGGTGAAAGACACCAAGGTGCTCCTTTGTAACCCCAGATATATCAAAACAGCCTTTTAATCTTTATTCATAAACAGGACATCCTCCTACTGTGCGTTCCTGTCTGGAGATTTTGTGATCCCTTGTTAATTTTGAATCTTGATGAGTTGCTGGCTTAATGTGCGGAAAGGTACCCACTGTGAAGTATACAATGCTCAATTTGTATAGATAAGCATCTCCTGCCCATCCAAAAGGAACTATTTGTCACCTCCTAGTGAGTGGCTTTAACTCACAGATTTTAAGAACATAATTTTCAGTGTAGGTACGTAATTCCTTAAATATTATCCTTACATGCATTTTGCAATGGTTATCACAACCAGTGTTTTACTAGCTTTCAACAGAGACTGCACACAGCTCCATTGAGTGAATTATTATGCATATAACTGACGCAAGGGATCCCTGCTAAACTCTATCTACCTGCTGTACCTTCTGCTTGTTGGCTTCAAGAGGTTCCTGGGCTATAAGAGTGTCTCACAGAGATTTCCACTATGCTTGGTCATCTCTTCTGGCTGGTACGTGGTAATGGGACTTGTGAGAATTGTAGGTCCTTACCCTATCTCTTGCCCTCTTTGTGGAATCTAGCTCCATTCAGGACACAAGTTTTGTGGAGTCCTTTTAAAACATTTGTTTGTTTATCTTCAAATCATTTACCTTCTGCTAGAATCTCTTTAAACCCAAGGTGTTTCTCTGTACATGGAACCATTTTCATACATACTCCTCCTTCTGAACATGAAGTAATCAACTGTTTTTGGCTAGAACTCTGACAAACTATCGTCTAATCATTAGCAGAATGAGCAGTGGGGTGCCCCCACTAGAGGGCAGCAGGGATAGAGGGTGTTAGTTTACTGGGCTTTCTTTACATTTGTGATAGGAAACATGTGCCTCAAGTTATACCCTGGTACAGCAAGACACAAGTTAGCTTAAGTGGTCACAACAACAGTTGCCACACCACATCAAAAAACTGAAAGAAATCATGTGATCAGAAGTAGAGCAGATTTCATGGTTATTCTGTTTCTGGAAAATCTCTATTTGTGTCAGTATTATAATTTTCACCACATCAGACTTTCCTCTCATAACCAAAGCATTACTACTAACAAACAGGAATAGAACATGTATTATATGGTGGGAAAATTCTGTTTAGAAATACATATTTTCAGTGATCTCAATATCAGGGAGAAAACAGCCACACATATAGGAAAGGTGAATTAACAGATTTAATCATAGATTTCCAGAGTTGAACTGGGCATGAAGATTCAACTAAAAAAAGTAATAACTTTTTATATCACAGTGTAGAGAACGTAAAACAAGCCTTGTGTTATTGTTGGAAACTGAACCTCACACAGTGCTTAACTTTCAATGACCTTGCCCTGTGAACATCTTTTCAATTTGTTGAGTGCTAAAAATAACACAATTGTAGCTTCAAAGGATTACCCAGACTAAGAGAGGCAGCTGAGAGGCATTCTTTACAGCTTCTGTTACATCACACAAAGTGCTGCAAGAGCTCAGGAAATGCACCTGGACAGCACACACAAAATCAGATCATTGACTTCATCGGCCTAGGGAAAACTTTATTCAAACCCATGGAGAATTTTAAAGTGAGAATAAACATAGAGCCATAACAGGAAACAATAACATGAAGAGTTACTATATCCTGTAACAAGGTCAGGAGTTGCTAGAGGGGCCTAATGCCAGTCGTCATTGATGCAAGATATGGGATATGTCAAAGATGGAGGAATGTCCTCTGTTGCAGGAACTGCAGTGAGGCAACACTTAAGGCAACCGCCTTTTCAACTGCTGTAGCTTCAAACAGCAAAACATAATTATCAGAGATGTGGAACACTTACTGCTAGCAAGGCTGCTGAAAGTATCATCTCTGAGTGTTACTATGGTGTGCAGTAGCCACATTTACATCTAGGTCAATCCTAATTAAAATTAGTCACTGTTATGCATAATATTTACTTACATTGTGCATGCATATGCAGTGGGAGGGGCAAGTAGCAATACATTATAGCACTAAGGTTGGGAAGTTTTTGTTTTAACCTTTTATATAGTTTGGTATTGCTATAACGGACGCTGCTCTGGCCTTTAAACTCAACATGTTTGGGAAGTCAGAGTTTTTAAGTGCTACTGTGGTGCCATGTGACCCACGTTCATAGGATTCTTTTTCACTGTGTTGTAAGTCTTTCATCTTGAACCAACATGACATGTCATTCATCAAGAGCGTAAGGAACTACACAGTCTGGCATCTGCAGCAGTAACTGTACCATTCTCTGGACAAAAAGTTATGATTACTTTACAGAGTCAGTGTTCAGCTTTTTCTTTCAGTTCTTTTCACACAAAGTATTATGCGGTTCTCCTCATTTTTCCATTTTATTTTCTCACCTTCCTTGAAGGGTTTCTATTTAGTGACCACATTTGTAAGTTGCCATGGTTTGGGGCAGGGTGGGGAAAACCATAAAAGCTCCACTTTGAGAATGAATCTGCATTATCAAACCTCCTCCATACTCAGGGCCAAATACTATCCTTGCATATCTTAAGCAACTCCCACTGAATCATTGGCAATTTCATATACCTATGAGCTTCTGCACTAGTCTCTGCTCCTGGATGTCCTGATAGCAGTCAAGGCGAAACCCGTCTTTTCAGTTTACATGTGACCAGGAAATGTTGTTCATTTCTGCTGGAAGAGGAGCTGGTTTTATGAATTCCTGCTTTCGTCCACTCCAGATAAGACCAATATAATGCATATCTTGGGATGCCTATGAAGGCCACCTAGAAATTACAGCTAATATAGCCCATAGTGTCTACCTCCTAAATAAGAAAGAAAGTCTGACAAGAATATATCACACAAGTGCTTTGCAACAGGAGTCTATCCAATTCAATGTCCTGTTCCTCTGCTACAAAGCCCTAAATTGGGCTGGGGGCCCTCCCCATATCAGTGACCGTCATGTGCTCTCTCTCTCTCTCTCTCTCTCTCTCTCTGTGTGTCTGAGGGCAGCATTCATTCAGGGAATTTCAAGTGAAAGAGCCCAATATGCACCTATAAGGGGCCTTGGCCAAAGCTTTCCTGGTGACTGGTCTGTGGTTGCAATTCCATCTTCTGCAACAGTCGAGACTGAGTCCAAACTTTGCCACTTTCAGGGCATTCTGCAAGACCTACCTCTTTGATCAAGTGTTTTCCTACTGGGAGACTGGAGTCCCCCAACTCCAAATAGAGTACAACCTTAGTAATTAGAGACTGTGTAGAAGTAGGGAGTGGATTGCTGTGCTTCCCTCAGTGGGGACAATCCTATTTATATTTATATGAGATTAACCAGAGAAGACAGCACTTTAGAAATTAGTACAATAAATAATGTGAAGCACGAATTTGGCTTGCAATCTCCTGAAAGATCAACCTAACAAAATTACCTACCAAAAATCAAGCTGAGGATCATTCTGCATCACCCCAAAGTATTACAGCTAAGACAAGTAGTTGAATGGTGAGCCATTAGTGTGCATCCAAAGGCAGAATTTGGCCCTCACAATGTTACCTTGTATCATCAGCATTTGGAGAGGTTTGATATTTTTTGACTGTGCAGATTGAAGGCCCCTCTTCATGACAGATGCATAACAGTGAGTATGTGACCTTAAAGGAGCTCTTTATACCAGATTTCACATTCCTTTGAACACTTTATTGCAGCTTTAATTATATGGCAGTTATAGGCCATTAGCCCATTTGCTATTATAAATGCCAGAGTGTGAAGGGTTATTTTATTTCTAAAGAAGTTAACAGTGAGATAAGTCAATATATTACCATGTGAAATATGAGTTTTCAATCAAATGTCATTTGAAGTGTCAATGCATTTGGAAAAAATGCAGTCCAATATTTTTAGTATCCATACAAATATGTTTGTCATTCTCACTGAGGAAGGCACCAGCTCTGTGTTCCCATGCAACAAAATCCTGTCAGCACAGCTAATCCCTATGGATGTCAGAAGAATAAGCCCCAGAAGAGCAAACAAGTGCACTGTCAAAACCATGTCATCAACATGCAGGCCTGTTTGTAGTAATATTACACACTCCATTGCCTCCTATCACACCCAGGAAAACCAGAATCCATGTTCAGAGTCATCTGATCTTGAGGAATTGACACAGCATGGCTAACAATCCCACAGAATTCAGGAACTACATTGGATTTTTAAAAGGCAGCTTTATTTTTGTGCCTTGGATTTGAAGCAGATTAAATAATAGAAAAGGGTAGGCTATCAGGTCATGATTTGTATGCTACAGCTGTCCAGTTTGAGTTGACAGACACTCTTTGCATGGCCTGTTGACTGAAAAAGAAAGGCAGAGAAAACCTATGAGAGTAATAGGTGGACAGTCAAAAAAGGAGTCTGACAGAGAAAAAAAATGAATGAAATAACAATCAAAACTGATGGAGTTACTCACTAGAACAAACAGTTGAGCTCCTTTGTAAACTACAGTTTTCTAAAATGAAGGCATAAAGGAAACCGGACTAGTTCATAGTCCTGACCCACACTTCAAGTTGTAATATAGCGTAAATTACTCTTCTAATTGAACTTGGACTAAACCTTCTGCAAGCAGGACAAGTGAACAACCATGAAAGGTGAGCTATAATTTAGTTTTTCGACCTATAGTGAAGCAATTTTACTTTGTAAAGAAATATAGCCTTTGCCAACCAGTGTCTATTTTTAACTTTACAGTGTAAGTTGTTGTATTCTTGTTTATGAAGCTAACTGTTGCAGAACAGCATAATTCTACAGAATGTCTTTCTTACCTTGCCTGAATGAACACAGAATTCAGGCATTATAGCAAAATTTTCAAATACAGTTTCCTTTAGAGTGTAAATTAATAAGTGGTTTGCAAGGTAAAGTGTAGTCACAGAAATCCAAACCTTTAATTTACAGATTTAATGTGTTCAATAGTGAAATCTCATTCTGTTATTCTTTTAAGATAGTGTTCTCTGTAACTAATTAATGTTTGAGTTCTACAAGTCAATAGGCAGTGCATCCTTTATTTTCCAGCACTTTTAAATGGTAATTGACTACAAGCTTTTCTACTTTGAAATAACAGATAATATTAATGATATGATGCACCACAAAGAAAATGTTTAAAAGGATTTATCCATCTATTGCTCTGATTCTCATGAGCCAAAATAATTCCTATGGGATCATCATCCAAGACTCCCCAATATATCTTCATTATTCCATTGTATGCATATTAACATAGCTTTAGACAGTGTGATGTTTTTAAAGGAATAGCATTAACCACATATGACAGGTACGAGGTATTATTACTTCAGTCAAAGCCAACTTGATCACTGTCAGAAGCCATGGGAATAGATAATAATTTAAAATATTAAATATTGAGTACTCCTGTGACCTCATTGATCTCATTTAGCATTTTAACAACTCTACTTGACAAATGTTTGCTTCGTGGATAGAAGTTTAAATCTTTGGAAATTAAAACTGGCATTCAGTTAAGGGAATTTCAATTAATAGGCATAAACATGGGTGGATATTTTAAAGAACAGACTTTACAAAATCTGACTTACTGGAAACTTCTGTTAAATTCTTTATATTGAAGCCTTTGAAAATTATTTTTTCTGTAAAAGAACACAAGCTTAATTCTTTAAGGTGCAACGTGAAATTTTAAAAAAGTGACTAAACAGGGACTGTGCTTGTAACTTTAACATACGGTGGCTCAGAATCACTATCACCATAGAAAGATAAACATTACAATTTAATATCTTTGGGAACTGTAGGGGATTTTTTCATTCCTATAGGTACGCATCAGCTAGAAATTCATTATATATTTATGGCAAAGGGCTAAGCTTGCTAAAAGTTTTTTCCGTTTAAGAAAAAGTCATGGAAAACAGCTCAGTTTAAAAGTAGAGAAAAATTGTCTTTAGTCATATAATATAAGGTTTTCCAAATTTTATCTACTATTCATACTATTCTGATGTACCGAACTGTGAAATAAATGTGCATTATTGATCATTACCAAAATATATATCTTTTGTCTATGCTAGCAATGTGTGTATACCAAAAGACATAAATTATAAATTAGTTTAACCACATTATCACTTATTTTTTACTTCTTGAACAGGTGACTTGCTTTTAGCTTTAAGTATCATTGTACTAATACATACGGTATGTGGATGCCCCGAAAAGTGCGTATGTCATCCGACTTCAAAGACCGTGGACTGCAGGAATCAAGGACTTCTTGAAATTCCCTCCCACTTACCTCCTGAAACTCTAATATTACAGTTGCAGAATAACCATATTTGGAGAGTCAGTCAAAATGAATTCACTGAAACCCCTTTGCTCAAAAATTTAGACTTGTCTAATAATTCTGTTTCAAATTTGTCATCGGGTGCTTTCCAAGGACTACAATACCTACAGGTTCTAAACCTAACCAAGAATTTGATTCATTACATAGAACACAAGACTTTCAGTTCCCTCCCTCAACTAAAAGAACTGGATTTGTCATCCAACAGTATATTAAATTTGCCTGAAACTCTAGGAAATAATACAGGGAATATAACTTTATTATCTGTAAAGTATAATAAGCTTCAGAGACTGGACAGAATTCTGCTGGAATCCCTCCCAAACCTGAAAGTTGTTCTTTTCAAAAATAATCCCTGGCAATGCAACTGTCATATCATTGCCCTTAAACTGTGGCTGGAGAGCTTTTTATACAGAGGTAAGTAATTTTCTCTATTTGAAATACTGCACATAAAGAAAATGACCTCACATATAACTGACTTGTCCTGGCCACTATGGCCTTGATACCAGAAAGCACTTAAGCAGATACTTAACTCTATCTCTGGTCTCGACTAGAGCTGGGTAAATAATTGATTTTTCAGATTGCTGGAAGTTCAAGAAAATAAACTCAATTTGGCAAATCAAATGAAACATGTAGCTTGACCCCAAACATTTTGTCTCTAGGCTTTCAAAAAAAAAACTCAGTTAAAAAAAAAAAAGAGGACGAAGAAGAGGTGGAGATAATGGTTGTGGTGCCAGTGCCCCCATTATAGCTTTTAGCCCAGTAGCTAGTGCACTCACCTAGGATGTGGGAGACCAGGTTTGAATATCCCCACTCTAGAGCAGGGATTTGAACCCCCCCAGGTGAGTGCCCACCAGACTATTGGCTATTCTGGGGTAGGTCTCTCTCAGTCTCTCCTGGTGAATCTGTTTCCCTTTGTATAAATAACTATTCATTCGAGTAGGGACTTGAAGTTGGGTCTGCCCCCTTCCAGGTGAGTGCCCTGACCACTGGGCTAAAACTTATGGATACCACCACCACTGCATCCTCCAGACATTTTGTGAATCTAACCTGAAAACAATTTTTCTGGCCAAAACTATTTGGTGA
Organism: Emydura macquarii macquarii; assembly: GCF_026122565.2. NCBI lineage: Eukaryota > Metazoa > Chordata > Testudines > Chelidae > Emydura > Emydura macquarii. Next base: position 10,273,868 of record NW_027131105.1, on the reverse strand, counting down.
ATTCATGTCAAATTCGGGAATAGTTTATGGTTAATTGACACTGCATTTTTTGGTGAATAAACTATTTATTCAAAAAATTCTTAAGGATCACACTTAAGAATGTGCTTATGTACCATCCTAAATAGGGATGCTTTCCTAAATTGAGGCCTATAAATATTGCACATAAGCTTCTGTTTTGATAAACTATACTGTAGAAAGTCTATCTTTCCCTTAAATAATTCAGCCAATACTACTTTTTCTGCAACCTAACCTACTGTATGCAAGCATTAAAATAGTAGTACAGAAAATCTGCATGTGGGTATCACTACCACTTTTGGATGCTTAAGCAATGTGTAGGAATCTGATTTCAGGTATATTTAAATTAGGCTACACATTCCTGGATGGCTCTTGTCTTTTAATAACATAATTGCTATTTACAAGTATAAAATAATGTATCTTGGGAAAATTTACACCTGCCTAGCTAACATATCATTCAAAATACCTAGCTGAAAAGGTTTCAGATTTATCAACAGCTTCTTTACAGAAACACACCATACCACGGTATAGAAAAAAAATAACTTTATATGTAGTTTAAAAGCAGCACAAAATTGTTTGGCCATATCTCCACCTGCATTTAAGCACTTCTATTTATAAATCCATTAGTTAGTCTTTGTAAAGAGAAAATAAAGATTTAACTTTGATTTGTAAGTCAGAAGTTGTCTCTCTGCTTTTGAATGGCATTGCAATGCTTTGTTCTGAGCAGCTTTAGAATCCAAAATGATTAATTAAAAGAAAAAAAGCATTTTTAATCCTAAAATGTATGGGGATTTTAGATTATCTGTTTGATATTCACTGTAGACAGTGAAAGGCATTAACATTAAAGGAAGACCTGGCTCTCATTACTATGGGAGCTAGTCAGACTTTGAGAAATCAAAAGAACAAGACAATCCTATTTTCTTTAAATTAAATGTTGATGACTGAATGTGATACAAATATTTCCTTGGTTTCCTATCTGTATATAGGTCAATATATTGGCATGGTACAACACAACAGCTCATGTGAAGATGCTCTATGTCTTGTGTTTGCCTTCTGAAGCACAATTGCTATTCAGTATCCATTGATTGCCTTCACTTATAGTTACATAGGCAGGAATCTTGAAGATGAGATTTGATTTGTGAACCAAAGGGTGGAAGGCTGAAGAGATGAGAATGAAAGGAAATCTGTGATGTGGTAACCCACGACAGATTGTCCTTTGCTGTGCCTAAGTAGAGTTTTTTTATTGATTCAGGAAACATAAGAGTTATTGTGAAACTAACCAACTAATCTCCAGTCCTTATTTTTCCTTCTAATTAATTACTTTTAAGTGAATTTGTGCAAGAATAACTTAAAACCTTGCAAGAATAACTTTAAAAACCTTACAATTTGGTTACCAGAAATGTTTAAGTTCATATATACACTTCCTTCTTAAAATGAAATGTATATAACTGACAATGTATATATCCAATTAGCAAATTGGTAACAAATAGTCAAGTCTCCAAACATTGGGCCAGCTCCCCAACATGTCCAGTGTGGACGAAAGCATTATTTATTGTCTACCCGGACCCAATTGGTTAGCACAAGGGGAATCCACCACAGAGATCAAGCCATTGCAGATGGACACAATTTAAAGCAGACTTGAGACTCTTCTAAATTGTGCTGGAGGCCAAACCAGCTCCCAGACAGTTCTAGGAGTGGGAAACTGGATGATGGTGTAATAGCACCTCCACAGCCATCTATGCTAGGAGTAGCACTGGCACAGAGAAGGATCAGGTCCATTGGATCCATGTTAAAGCATATATATTTAATTTAGTTCCATCAATACAAGATACCTAGTAATGCTAGGTAACAGGTGGAAGGTGGTATCAGTTATAGAAAATAATCAGCAAAATTAAACCAGGCTTTTAAGCCAGTAGTGATATACAAGTACAGTGGAACTTATCAAAATCTTCAACTGGCTGAGCTGATAGACTGGGTCTGTAATTTAACTGATAAAAATTAGTCTCCTAAGGACTCTCTCTCCCTGGGTTAAAATCATAATATTTTCTGGACTTCTAAATTATTAAGTTATTTCTTTCAGACTTCAGGCTTTTGTTACATTTTGCTGGACCTATTTCCTTGAACAAATATTAGCAGTGGTTCTGAATTCTGTATGCAGAAAAAGGTAATGATCCAAGATAAGCATATCAAATTATCTTAATTATTGTGCCAGCAGCACAGCTTCTTTAGTATATCTCAGAAACACAGCCATTGTTTGGCAATTCAAGTGATTTTTCTTTCCTTTTCATCATTGTTTCACACAAATTTGCATAAATTACAAAAAATGAAGTGAAATGTAACACACAAACCCATTTTAACAACCAGCATCGGAGGAAGTCAAGATATTCTGTACTCTAATATTTCTCTAGTATTATTCTTGTGTGTCTTGTACTAACGAAAATGAGTTATGCTCCTGTAACAGGGTAACTGGCCTCTTAAATGAAACTGGGCTCAGCTCTTGTGTTCCAGTCAAGTGCATGCTAGTTTGGTGTAATGAGGTGGGTGAGGCTGGCCCTAGGGAGTTATAAATGAGAGTTCAGAACCCAGAGTCCAGAACACTGAAAGAGAAAGTTTAGAAAGGGAGATAAAGTCCTGAGAATAAAGAGAGCTCATAGGAGGGGATGTCCCTGAAGGAGGGAGCAGTGAGAGTTCAATGATTAAGCAGTGGAGCCAGATCAGTGCTGGTGAAAGCAGAATGCAGGGAGGCAGTCAGGAGGTCACCTACAAGCTTCCCCACACCCTAAAGCCGTGGTCAGAGAGGGTTGGAGAGGGCTGAAGACTGAGAGCAGCAGAGGGAGATGCCTGCTGGCTCTTGAAGGTGGATAGCTAAAGCCAAAGTGCCAGAGAGGGCTGAAGGCTGGGGAATGATGGAGGGGTGATCTCATTGGTGTCTCCAGGCAAGATCTGGAACCTTATCTGGAGAAGAAAGCAGGGCAGAGAAACACCTCAGTAAGAGAGGTTGGAGGGAGGTGTAGTGAGAGATGCTGAGAGCTGGAGTGTGTTGAGAGATGCTGGAGCTGACACTAAAAGGATAGGGGAGGTAACTTACCTGTAACTGAAGGTTATTCAAGATGTGAGGTTCCTATCCATACTCCACTGAGAGTTATGCGCATGTGCCATCTGCCCAGAGCTGGAGCTTCAAAGTGGTCCTGTCCATCGGTCCATGAATGCACCCTTACACCACCTCACGGCTAGGAGGAGGGTGCGAGAAAGATGACAGAACCATGGAACGGAGGACTGATGTGCTGAATGAGGCATCCATTGTGGAATAATGCACTAGAGCATAATGGGAAGAAAAGGTGTGTACCGAACTCCACATGGCTGCCTTACAGATATCTGCTAGGGGCACATCATGGAGCACGATGGTAGTTGATACTTGCGCTCTCGTGGAATGGGCCCATATTCCACCTGGTGGGGACCATTCAAATAATTGATAGCAGAGTGTAATGCACCCTGAGGCCCACTGTGAGATTCTCTGAAAAGAGATGGCCTGCCCCTTAAGTCTCCCTGCTATGGCAACAAATAGCCTAGGAGACTTCCAGAATGGCTTCATCCTTTGTAGGTAAAAGGCCAGGGCCCTACATGCATCGAGGGAGTGAAGCCACTGGTCCCCATTTGAGGTGTGTGGTTTAGGAAAGAAAAAGGGTACTTGTATGGGTTGGTTGAGGTGGAAGTGGGAAACCACTTTTGGTAGAAATTTGGAATGCAGGCGCAGTGAAACTTTGTCCTTATGGAACGTGGTGAAAGGGGGGTTTGCCATCATGGCCCCCAGCTCGCCAGCCTTCCTTGCAGAGGTAACAGCAACCAGGAAAGCAACCATCATGGAAAGAAGTGAGAGAGCAGGAGGCCAAAGGTTCAAAGGGAGAGTTCATTAATTATATAAGGACTAGGCTGAGGTCCCACTGGGAGAGGGCAGGCAAGTACATACAAGGCCCTTCCAGAATCGGGCAATGAAGGGATGGATAAAACTGAAAGCCCCTCCACTGAGGAAAGTGCTAATAGCCGCTGCATGCACCCTGATTGAGCTTAGAGCGAGCCCTGAGGCCTTTAGATGGAGGAAATCATCGAAGGGCATTGGGATACCCACAGCCCTGTTGGGCCCAAGAAGTGAAATGCATCCATTTTGCTTGATGGGATCATCTTGTGGAGTTCCTTCCTGCTATTGGAGAGGACATCTCGTATAGCCAATGAACACTTCTGTATTAGCAGAGGCATCCATCCAAAAAACAAGCTGTCATGTGAAGTGTCCATAGATTGGAGTGCCAGAGTCTGCCGCTATGTTGTGTGAGCAGTTCCATAAATGTTGGAAGAGGAGAGGAGAATGCTTCAACATGCCGAGAAGAGGAGGAAACCAGAACTGACAATGCCAGAATGGAGTGATCAGGATGACCGTTGCCCTTTCCATCAGTTTGTGAAGGACATGTGGCAAGAGTGGTAGGAAAAGGAAGGTATAGTTGATTCAATCCAACCAGTAGATGACCAGATTGTCACCCTGTGATTGGGCACATAGTCCTCCCTTGAGTAGTACTGAAGGCACTTGGTGTTGGTGTGAGATGCAAATAGGTCCCTAATCAGAGTTTTTCAGCCACCAAATATGACCACAATTATCATGTCATGCAACTCCCATTTGTGGTCAACTGCAAAGTCCCTGCTGAGAGCATTAGCAGTCATGTTCTGGGTTCCTGGCAGGTAGACTGCCAACAAAAGGATATGATGTGAAATGCACCATTTCCAGAGCTGTATTACTTCCACACACAGCGTTGGAGACCTTGTGCCCCTTGCTTGTTTATGTAGTAAACTGTAGTGGTTTTGTCTGACATGACAAGAACATGATGAGAACAGACAGCTAGTAAAAACACATGGCATTCCTTGTGTACTGCACGAAGCACCAGGATGTTGATGTGCATCCTGGCTTCCAGAACAGTCCAAGTGCCTTGTGTCATTTGATCTTCCATGTGGGCATCTCAGCTGTTGAGCCACGTGTCCGTTATGCTCAGGGACAATGGAAGGAAGGGCATTCCAGAGCAAACTTGGAGCAGGTCTGTCCACCATAGAAGGGAAGAGATGACTTCTGGTGGAATGGTAATGGAATGGGTCAGTGCATGGGGTAGTAGACTCCCTGCAATCATAGCTGTAGACAGCGGAAGTTCAGGCGAGCAAATGCTGTAACGTATGTGCATGTTGCCATGTGTCCAAGGAAGAAAAGGCAAGTTCTGGCTGGGACTGAGGGACTGGAAGTCACTAAGGTGATCAGGTCAAGTAAGCTCTGAAACCTGTCTTTTGGCACATAAGTGTGTGTGGAGGTTGCATCGATGTGAGCTCCTATGAATTCCAGGGACCGTGTAGGAAAAGTTAATTTTTCAACATCGATGCTCACTCCTAGGGAGGAAAGGAATAGGACATTAACTCCTGAGCTTCCTTTCTGGACCATGCCACCAGCAGCCACCCATCTAGGTAAGGGAACACAAGGACTCCTTGTCTTCAGAGGTGAGCCACAACCACAGAGAAAACCTTTGTGAAGACCCATGGGCAATGGAAAGTCCAAATGGGTGAACCTTGTATTGGAAGTTCTGAGGACCAACCATGAATCTCAGGAACAGTCTGTGGGTCTTGTGGATGTTGCTATGGAAGTAGGCATCTTGCATATCGAGATTCGTGAACCACATGCCTTTTTCTAGCAAGGGAATGATGGCTGCAAGAGTGACATACGGAACTTTGGATTGCGAATGGAACGGTTGATGCATTGGAGATCCAAGATTGGTCTCCATCCCCCTTCTTCTTAGATACCAGAAAATAGTTGGAATAGAACCTTGAGCTTTGAAAGGCAGTGGGGACTGGCTCCATTGCTCCTCTCTGCAGGAAGGAATCCACCTCTAGGGACAGAATACTGTCATGAGAATTATCCTTGGGACAGGATCTGGGTGGGAGGTGTATAGGAGGCAGCATCACAAACTCGATGGTGCAGCAATGTCAAATGACATCCAAGACCAATTTGTCCATTGTTATCACTCTCCATGCTGGTAGAAAGAGTTTGAGAAGGCCCCCGAAAGAAGTGGCTGGCATGGGCACTGCGATGCAAAGTGGTTAACGGCTATCTAGCTGCACTCAGAAATATTGCTTACGTGAAGATTGTGTGTGTTGCATGGAGGACTGCATCATCGGAATGGGTGGATGGGTGTTTCTATGGAGGTTTGTAGGCAGTAGAACTGGGGCCATGAGCTCTGCTATGGCCAATGTAGCAGATGCTGCTGTTGCAGCGGTGGTGACCAAGGAGTTGAATATGAGTGGCTCCTGGGCTGAGCTAAGGTCGCCAGAACAGAAGTGATGGACGATGCATAATATCCAGATCCTCAGACTCAAGAGGAACCAGAGTCCTGTACAAATCATAGTGCCAATGGAGCTAAAGGAACAGGGTGTGTTATAGGATGGGGTTCTCTCAATAGGTGAGGAGTACTGAAACACATAGAGAACCTCTTCCTTTCCAGGGAGAACAGTTCATGAGGCCCAAGAGCACTTCTGAATCTTCCCAGAGTCAACAGCACCTAGTCAATGGACGGACGGGATCAGACTCTGGACCAACAATTCACAGGATGCACGCAGAGCCAATTCAAGAGGGGTATGCAGATCTGGAACTGGCAGGTCCAGCGAGCAATGCGGCTTATTGTTGATCTTGTGGGACTTTGAATATGACACTGCTCCATGGCCAGAGCTTGTGGATGGTGCAGTATCTCTCTTAGACCTAGAGGAAGACTTTCTGCCATGCTTCCATGACTCATGGCTAGGCCCTGCCATGGGGTCCATAGAACTGATGCCGGTACAGCTGGACTGAGGCTCCGCAATAAGAGGTGCACTCTTGAACTGTTCAGGCCAATGTATGGGGGAGGGGGCAGGGAGGAAGGGAGTTCCCTGACCAGGATGAGGTGCTTCTTAGGATGGAAGTCTCTGCCTTCCAATGTACAAGCAGAGCAGAGGCAGATACTGCACCTGGATGTGGCGTGGACTTCCCCCAAACAGTACAGGCAGCGTTGGTGCTTGTTGCTGAGAGGAAACAAGTGAGGGTAGGAAGTGCAGATTTTGAATCCTGGCCTCTTTGGCATAATCCAGTACCTGGACCTGGGTGCAGGAGGGGAGCGGGGATTGTTGGCAGTAAACCACAGAAGTGGTGTCCCAAGTCCTTAATCATACAAAACTTTGAGAAACAAGAAAATTACTACAAAAACAAAAATCTTGACTATATACCATACCCAGACCTGGGTGCTATGTGTTGGAGTGGAGAGGGGTGGCGATTGCTTGGCAGGAAACTGCCGAAGCGGCATCCCCAGTCCTTAAGCCTACAAAATTTCTAAAAACAATACTACTACTACAAAAAGAGCAAGAGTCCTGACTATGTATGAAAATAAAAACAGTTTTTCTAAAAAGTTTGGAAAATGCATCACATCAAGGGCAAGACGACAGCAGAAGCTTCAACTCGGACCATGCAGCGGTGAGAAGGAACTGAAGATGCAGTTGGTTTGCCCCACCCTTTCTCGCCTTGGGTGAAATCATGAGGCAGTGCAAGGGCACGTGCGCGGATCGACAGATGTGACTACTTTGAAATGCTCCAGCTCCGGGCACATGTGTATAATCCTCAGTGGAATACAGATCGGGACCACCACTCAGAGAAGAATAAAATAATTTTTTAACTGCATGCAATTCAAGCAATTGATTCTTGTTGCATATACTTAAATAATTATACAGAATGCTTTAGTCAAGGTAGAATTCTAGTTTTCCATTTCAACACAACCTTTTCAGTCACTCATAACCATGGAAGGATCAGAGCTGCAGAATTTTGATCTTCATCCATATCCACATTGAAAATGTCCATGTTTGGAAGTATTTGGATCTAGGCTTTTGGTTTGACCTATTAGAGATCAGAACTTCAGCTGCTAGGCTCTGATTCATCTTGGAACATCAGTATTTGTGGAGAAGGTGGCCTTAGGAATTTGGTTTGGGCCCATCTTTACTCACCACCTAAAACTAATTATTTTTTAGATAAAATTTCTATGCGTGACAACAGCAAAAAGATGGAGGGAGGGGAAATTTGAGCTGACTTGATTCAGTTGTTTTTGAATTATTCAAACATGAAAACATCCTGTGATTCTAGCCATGCCCAATAGCTATGGGGCCATGATATGTAGGATGGTAAGGGAACTGAGTGCTGAAACGTGCTCTAATGCACTAGGGACTGATCCCACCCTGCTGCTTGAGCAGGAGTGAAAAGGCTCCTTACTCCATTCCCCCAACACCAAGTTCATCCATTCAGCAAAGAGCAGGAACTAGCCCTGAAGGTTGCATGCGGCACTCGTTACTTGCAGGTTTAAACTAATGTAAATGGTGGATTCTCTGTAACTTCAAGTCTTTAAATCATGACTTGAGGACTTCAGTAAATCAACAAGAGGTTATCAGTCTATTACAGGAGTGGATGGGCGAGGTTCTGTGGCCTGAATTGTGCAGGTCAGACTAGATGATCCTGATGGTCCTTCTGGCCATAAAATCTATGAATCTCTAATAAAATACACAGGATATGCCATATGGACAAGTTAGAAATTAGAAAGATCAACTGCTTTACTTTTCTGACTTTTGTATGGAGAATATTGGTTCTTGCACATAATATGAATGGTATCATACTTTTATAAACCATGCCAAAAAATCAGAGCATATAGAATATTTTATTTTCACAATTTGCATCATGGCAAATGCTAGCACATAGTGTCAGAACCATCACTACTTCATGGAATATTTCTGTGAATGCTAATGGAAAATGTTTACAAAAGATATATTGTTTCCATTTATGTTTATAAAAAAAAAGTAGTGGTAAGAATTTGACTGGTAACAATATCTCTTTGTTTTCATTTATGGCTTTTTTTCCTGCCTGTTTTTATACCACTGAAGGAAGGGGGTTGTTTTGTTTTACTATAACATTGATAAAGTATGGGTAAGTTTACTCCTAATGAATTAGTGGTTACAAGTCATTGCTTATTTGAGTGTATAAAAGTGTTATAATCCTAGTCTTTAACTAATTGGAAACACACAAAAATAATATATGATTGTAAATTCTTTTAAAAGTAGAAAAATGAAGCAGTTTATAAATTATATTGGACTTCTTTTAGTTTTTACATACAGAAAATTCAGAAAGCCAAAGATCTCAAGACCTTAATTTGTTCTTTTCAGGAGGAATAAGTGATGGCATTATATGCTCAACACCAGAAAATCGGAAGGGAAAGGACCTCCTCAAAGTTCCTTATGAGATGTATGGGGCATGCCCTCCTACAGCTGCTCATGCTCATCTGGCTAATGTTCATCACCATAACTCTGAGTACAGAAGTTCTCTGAAGCACATCCATCATGATGAAAATGGAGAGAGTAGCCATTCAGACTGTGAACCTAAACCAAAACCAAGGCCAGTTAGCTTGCGTCACGCAATTGCCACTGTAGTAATAACTGGAGTTGTCTGTGGAATTGTGTGTCTAATGATGTTGGCAGCTGCTGTATATGGTTGTACCTATGCTGCAATTACTGCTAAATACCACAGAGAACAGTTGGCCCCAGCAACAGAGCAGGGGAGTCCTGAGGAAAAAGAGCCATTCGATAGTTCCTTGGCTTAAGTTACTTTTGTCTTTGGTTTCACTCAAGTCAGACTCCTTATTTCAATCAGAAGCCTAGTGTTGAGTAAGACTGATTTATTTGTTACTCCTGTATTTTGCTTTTTCACATTAAAAAAGTTTCTGTAAAATAGACATTCATTCCTGGGAAGCAACTTATGTTCAGAGGTTAAATAGATGAAATAAATATATTATTTATTCTTTGTGCATGCATGCATTCTGGAGTTTTACATGAGTATGTGAGTTTGAGATTAATTAAATCTTCATGTAATCACTTTCAAATATTCTGTTATGCATTAACTAGTCCTTTGTATACCATTAGTACAATACCTGGCAATTAGAGACAGTCACTAGCCATCACAAGTAAGCTTTCTGGAATGGAAAATACAAAACAATTTTAAGTGGCTCAGTAAAGCTTGCGTAATATGTATCTAGGGAACATATGACAGACCAGCAACAGTTCATATTAAATAATACAACTGGCCAAATCATTCACTGCAAGTAACTGACCCAACAATTTTTGGCATTTAAAAAAACAATAATTTGCAAATAAATTTTTTCCACTATTCAACCTGCTCTACTAGATAAAACATTTTAATGTTGCATCCATGATGCAGTTTATGCGATGGAAAATCCATAATTAGCTATAGCAGTTCAGTTCTAGGCCATGTCCAAAGGCAGAAATATCTTTCTCAGGAAGCAGTAAAGAGGAGTGGCGAAGATGGGGCAAGATGAAAGAGAAGGAGGACTGGTTAACATGGCTACATTGTGGTATTCTGATACAAGGATTTGGAAAAGGACATTGATAGAAGCAAAATAAAATATAGATATAAAAGCCACCCTTTACTCTGCTACAAAGGACTAATACACATATCCACCTCAGACACTTCTGATGGTCTTAATTCATAAAACTTCCATTTGGCAACTCTCAACATAGGAATAAAATAATGGATTTGGTACTGAAATTAATACAATTGTGTGTTTATACACTGTTACTCTCTCTCTTACATTTGGCTAGATTTCTCCTAGGGTCTGCCATAGCAGAGAGTTCCAGTATCAGAAAGTTTGCTATAAAAGGAAGTAGCAGCCACAAAATCCACAAAAACACCAGAAAACTAGAAGGGAAAGGATATTCTTAAACTGAAGAAACATTTTTCAAATAAAATATTTGGCTAGGGAGTTCACTGCATTATTTAACTGTAGAATTAGATTATTATAATACATAGGTCTAGATTTTTTAGCGTTCATTTTATTTTCAGAATTAGTATTTTGTTTAAAAAAAAAAAAAAAGAACAGGATTTTTTTTTTAAGCTAGGGCAGTGATGCAGGGATATTGGATGGAATTTTACCATAAGTGCACAAAATCAAGAGCCTGAGTGCCAAACCAAAGTCAAAGGCCTTTACCTAAGGGAATTACAAGGGAGCTTGGAAACACACACACACAACCCAAATTTAGGGCCCAGGGCACCCGTGCAATCAAACTGCAGATTGAAAGTTGAAAGATGCAAAAGCTCCGACTGACTTCAGTGGAGGCCGGATTTCACTCATAGCGCTCCCAGTAAACTGGGACTCAGCAATGGCACTCGAAGTACAAATACGCTCAGACTTCTAAGAGCTTGTCCACCAAAAGACAGACCAGACTTGACATTCCTGATATTTCTAAGTAAAACAAGAAGCAGAACCTCTGCTCACCCCTTAAAATAACTAAACCAACCTACCAAAACCTTTTAGATCCTCTTCCTAAAAAAGCAAAAAAAAGACACAAAAATGATTTTTAAATATTTTTTCAGGTCACCTTTAAGCTGCTTTTGGCATTTTCATGTGTTTTGCATCCATGTGTAATTCTACCATAAGAAAGGTGCTTCTTACTTCCATTAGTGCATTCCTTTGTGTGACTAGAGTAGTTCAATCCAAACTAAATGTGACATATACATTCTAACATTCTGTATGCTAAAACAAATACAGAAACATTACATTATGCTTTTATAAGATTATATACATTTATAAATTCAGCCACGGTTGCCACAAGCAGCCATTTAAGATGACAATGTTTACTAACATTTTAAATATCAGCAAACTTTCAACAGAGAAAAATATAAATCCAATCATTTAAATTAGCAAATGCAAACTTATAATTTTGCAATATGAAAAATGCAATGTTTAACTGTAGAAATAAAATTCAGATGAAAGATACAATTTGCTGAGTATTCTGTGAGAACCACACATTTTTCACAACCATTGCAGTTCTTAAGGGATAATTTTCGAACGCCTTACAAATTATTTTTAGCTGCTCATTGCATACTGCTGAAGCCATGGATTCCCTACAGAAATACCCTTAATTTGTAAAGCTTTACTATGGACATCTGCTGTTGAAATAATGAGTTATTTGCACAGATTTATTTTGCCAGTCAAGGTCACTGACAAACAATTTCGACAATGCAATGTAGAATATTTCTATAAATGCAGTGTTTCCCCACCCCAAACTTTGGAAGACCTTTATTCATGAAAACATCAGGATAGCTTGTTCACTGCCTGCCATTTGGAAAGATAGCTAAAAAAAATGGATTTTGCTATTCTTATCTTTCAAACAGGGGTCACCTTGTCACTTTGTTTTCAGAGTCGATATATGGAAAATGGAGAAGAAGAAAGTGGCCCTTCTTGCAAATTTGTTCCCAATTTAGAATAGGAGATAAAACCACAGGAATTTCACTATGTTCTCTACAGAAAATGCCCATTGATGGTTATACAGATAGAGGGAAACACAATTACTGGGTGCCATACATAAAACTTGCAGAAGAAGAATAAAAATTTAACTTCATTACCCTCAAGTGACCCCACTTCCAATTGGAGGATGCCCCTCCTTGGATATCAAAGTAGGCATCTTAATTACATTAAACATAGCATATCTATGATTTGCGACAATTAACAAAATAAGACACCAATTTTTGCATAACAATAACCTGCTATTTGTTGTTTGCCAGGTGGTACAAAGGCAAAGGTACAGAGACTTTAAAGCATCCAAAAAGTATGCTTATTTGAACCTCTTTGGTTTGCAAAACATGGCTGGAAAGGTCATATTAATTCCATTCACACAAGATCATTGGTACTTCTTGATTGTGTTATCTGAAATATGACTGCATGCTCCTCTGGTAAGGCAGCCAGCAACATCAACCACCTGGATATGGCATTGACCCATCATGGGGGAGGGACAGATGATTCAGTGACAGCAAAGTACATGACTACACCATCTTACCAATAGGGGTTGAGCCTGTGGTCAGCTTTACAATGTTAGAGAGGGATCCACAGATTTGGAGCCAGAGTTTTCCATAGACTTCTTGCCTTTGTGGATATTGCAAACTAAACTTCTTCCACAGGACTGCCATTCCTGCTTCAAGGAAGGAATGAGAACCTGCAAATCCTGTGGATTTTTGGAAGTAAAAGGTTTTCCATTGAAAGGGACAAACTAGCTAATCCATGGTATTTAATTTAGGATGAATTTATTTATAATCCACATAATTGTAGCAAATCAAACAACAAATTGCTTAAAATTCAAAGCAGCACAGAATTATCTTAATTTCAAAAAACCAGTCAAGATTCTCTGCCATGTAATGTAATCAAGGAATTATATTGTTGGCGGCAATGTCCTTTGGCAAAACACCTCTAGAACCTGCTATTAGAGCTCATTACTAGATCCACACATCTGTTAAAGATTTCCCACTTTAACTACACTGTTCAAAAACAACAGCATAACAGAACTGGCCAGGAGTGAGGTGCAGAATCCTCTCTGAAGTTCACTATACATATCAACATACAGATCTATTCTATCTGGGCAGCACTTAGATTCTATATGATGAGTGCTATAGAGAAGCCTAAAATAAATGGATTAGGCAACTGTGGCACTCATGCTCAGAAATTATGATTATATTAGCAGAAAAATATCCCCCCAAGAACTGTGCTATTAGATAAAAGCATCATTTCTAAATGGTGAAATGAACTGTGTATGAGTACATGCACGTGTGCATGCAAATGCCTTGAACACTGAGTGTACATTCTGCTTTTTACTGAAGCTATTAGTATACACCTCAATATTAGACTTATGAATATGAAGAGAATATGCCAAATGTATTAGGCCTTTGGAAAAATATAAACTAACTGTGTTTTCCACTAAAGCACGCAAGGACATTGCAAGGGATTTACTAAGCATTACTGCTGATTATAATGTTCAGTGGCTTACAAACTGGCGTAATGATTAAGTAAATCACCGTCTTGACTGATGAGGAAAGCATATATTTTAGAAAACTTAGAACCTTTGGATGGTGTTTTAATGTAATGGCATGTTGATTTTCCTTTAAACATGGAACTTTTTATAGAATGAGCTATTCCTTTTAAGAGCTTTGCATGGTTGTAGTGACATTCAAAGTAGTAGCAGGTAAAACAGTGGGTAAACTGAACAGTACACAGTAGTTCATAAACAATTAATAGATATTTTATCCTATCTACTAATTCAACCTAATTTATCATACTGTAATAGAACAGAGGAAATATTTGACTAATTGTGAGGCATTTACAATATACTTAGTTCTTAAATGTAATTGGTAGTTACAGATTGTTAACCTATTGAAGTTAATGGTTTAATTTACAAGGCTCACATTTGTAAAAGTCTGTGCTGAGACTTTGAATTTGCAAAACTCACAAAGCATATGCTTACAGGCACATGCACATGCCACACTGGGTACACACTTTTAAAAATTTGAACCCAGGCCTTTAAAATGTCATTGACTGAGTCTACAGGACTAATTCTTAAACCACTACAAGTATCCTGAGATAACAGAGTGAAGAACAGAATTTTTCACAAACCTAATAATGGGTGGCTAAATACTAACAGGGAACTTGGAACATTCCCATATGGCAATTCAGTCAAACTTCACTTCCCTGAAGCTTGACTAACCAAGAGTCTTAGTTATGGGAAAGTTGACAGGTCCCCAGAGTTTGATTCCATTTACACGTCAAGTGCTGATTTAGGCACAAGGACCTGAATGTAAGAGTTTGAATACACCTATGGCCAGCACCATAAAAACTCAAAAGTGACTCATGATTGTGGGTATCTCCATGGAGTGTCCAACTTGTGACAGCTTAAATGGCCATGATAATTAGAGAGTGGGTGTTCACTGAAAATCAGGCCCCTTTAAAGTGTCCCAAGCTGGATATCCAAAAACGGAGATAAGCAAAATCACAGTGTGCCCCACACTTGAAATTTAAGCCTGAAACATAGCTGTTGCCATCTCCTCCTTAGTTGTTTATGGCTGAGGGGATCTGGCTAACAGACCTACATCTACTAAGTGTGGTCATTCAAGTTATCTAAGGGATTTTAGTGTCCTTTAATTAGCTTTCTTTAATTTTGAACTATTGTAATGACTTTGTACAAATGGTGAGTATTTATCAGTTTGCTTGAACTAATGTGAAAATAAAGTGTGAGCAAAGAAGTGAGATGAGGTTGGGAGGTCTCTGAAAGAATTGAGCAAAAACATGACCTGTCCATAAGTTCAAGTAGAGTTGCCTACCTCTGGTTAACTATCAACACAAAGCACCAGTTTAGGATTAAAATATGGGAAGCAGTGATTTAGCACTGAAAGTAGAATTCTGAAGATGACTGATGAGGGGACTGTAGAGAAAAAGTAATAGCCAACAAGGGTATGTAAGTAAAAGGATGGAGCATGTTTATGAACTGATCTGCGGAGATTTTTGAACAATAATTTCTTTTTATTTTATTTATTTATTGCATTTCCTCTCTTCTAAGTAAATAAAAGATTCTCTTTGAAAAGTTAAATATTTGAAAGTGGAAATGCCCTCGTTCAGTTTTTATATGGGATGATTCATTTAAAGGTGTAAAAACCGTATTATATATTTGCATAATATAGTGTTGTGGAGAGATAGGGAATATGCAATTAAATTGTCAGAGAAAAGGGCTGTTGCTAGGTTGCCTTTACCTGAAAATTACTTTCATTCTCCTACTTTTAATTTACAAAATGGCTTGATACTTTAAAACTTTATATTGTAAGCAAATAAATGTATATTTAAAAATAGTAATGAAAATACTTTAAAACAATCTACAGTTTTACTATGAATAAATGGCATTAATGGATTACCTTAATTCTAGTAAGCCATGTACAACATGTTCATTTGCATTAAATCGATCACCTGAGCATTTATTTCTATCACACCACAAAGTATCACTGGACAAGTGTAAAAGGATATATAAAAAATAGGTGTCACAGTCAATATGACTTTTCTTTGTGCACTCCAGCATTGACACTATAAAATAATGCATCTGGTTTCTCAAAACTTTAGTCTATTTTTATTCATTTGGCAAAGAATAGTGAGCAACCCAATACTTACTGTGTCCTTGTGCTCTGACACCAACTACTATGGAGTTTTATGCACCTGCTAAATGTGGCTTGTTATTATGTGATACTTGAATGACAGATTCCTTGGAACTTTAAATACCACATTCCTACAGAATGATAATATACTGTGCAAAGTAATTAATCAGAATTGCACTAGGTAAGAAGTATCTTCCCTTCTCTTTTTAACTTTTACCTCTTTGTAGTGGGAAAATAATTGCAGCATCTAACGATTAGGTTCAGATTCTGTCATCCTTACTGAAGCTGAGTAGTAACTTGCTGCACAAATTAGTGCTATTGTTTTGAAAAGGTGTATTTGCGAAGTAAACTACTAATTAATATGCCTACTAATTAATATTCTGAGTGGCAGAATCTGGCCCTTAGAGACAAGATACACAAATCTTCTGGTTTACATATACCCCAAAAGGCTATGAAAATTGGCTGATCTCCCGGCCACCCTCTTAAGGAAACAGGTTGGCTTGATTTGTAAAGGGAAAACAAAAACCCCAACTAAGAGGCGTGCAGTAGTGAAGCTGCGGAGGGGCTCGCCACCCCACTTACTACTCCTTAATCTTGGTTTGTCTCCAACCGTGGCACTCTGCAGGTGCAACAATTGCTTCAGCACTCTTTTATCTACCTCCAGCAGAAAGGGGACATTCCTGGACATACATGGAGCTGTGGGAAATACTGGGGTGTCTTTCTCCACCAACTGCCATTTGCTGATAAGGAGTTATAGTGGAGGTGTGTACTATGCTCCAAGGGTAGGTTTTGGATGGGAGGAGAAATCTGACTTGGGCTGGGAGAAATCTTCAGACCAAAAGGCTCTTTTCTTCATCTCCCCAGTTCAGCTCAGTTTTGGAACTGGGGTCACACAGGTTAGGAAGACCATAAATGACCTTGAGTTAGCCTGGAGTTTCACTTAATTAGATATACCTTAATCAGGAGTTGCTTGTAATCAGAGACTGAAGTTCTTGCTTGATAAGTAAGGGTTCTGATGCTTTTAAAACAAGCTTGTGAATACAACGTTGCCCTGACTTAAAACAGTAATGTAGGGATCGCAGGAAGTTTTGTCTGCACGCAGGGCCCATCTAATGCTTTGCATGTGATAAGGTGACTAATTTTGACATTCAAATATAAATGTCCAACAGAAAAAAAAGTTCTATTTAAAAATATCGCAATAGGAAATAATCAAAACAACAGAACAAAGCTACTAGGTATTTTCCCCTTTAGAACCTCCTACCTGACCTCACCCTCCTTTGGTTTTATGTAAATTAACAAGATTTCTGCAATTCCACATTTTCACCAATAGGTGGCACTAGTAATTTCTACTTTGGTTGGAACAGACAAGGAACCCTCAGTTACGGACATTAGAAGGAGAAAAAACCACTTGTTCTTACAAGCCAGTTTGTCTAATAACTATAAGCTATTCTTCTGCTGTAACCTTTGCATTCTGAAATGGACATGATTATGACATTCAGACTAGATTTTCCAAGCAGTATCATCTTTTTATATACTTACTATTTAAACTGACTTAGAAAGGTCTTCAAATGACAGCATCAGTATTTATTAAAATGCAATACAGAGATACTCAACAAACATTCAGAGTATTTAAAATGTCTCATATTAGCAAAATATCATATTGCTTTTGCATATCCTGCAGCATTAGACATTCAGACACATTAACAGTCTCTTTGTTAATGGCTATTTCCATACTCCTCTCTGAAAAGCAAATAGGACTAGATAGATTTTAGAGAAAGGTTTGTAAATTAGTTGAGAGATTCTAGAATGTATCTGTTCTCAGGCAGTAAAGGGAAAATAAGAGCATTTCTCTACTTGTATCCTAGAAACCTAAGGGGATGGACAGTGGACTAAGCCTAAGGTCTGACAAGATTCCCCAGGTCTGCTCAGTCCTTCATCCTTCTGAGGTAGATTCACAGACCACTGTGCAGTTTACTGCTTGCTTATGGGTCTTTTAGCTGATGCCTTAAAAATCCAAGGTACTGTCTACTCTGTGGTGACACTAAAGTTCCCTTGACAATTTTTATATGGGCAGAAATTTGCCTTAATGTTCTTGATCAAAATTTTCCCCTATCATTGTTGTGCAGTGTGATGTGTATCTGTTAACTGCTGTCCTCCATCCCAAACGTGGCTAGATTACAGTGGTGCTGTTTTGCATATGTCTGTGAATTCCTTGGGCACCATTCAGAATGAGAGGTGCTATACAATGTAAAAACTAGGCTATGCCGTGGCTTTTGGGCCACAACCTGTATACAGGGGTGAGGTGAATGAAAGGACCAAATCAGAATTCCTTCAGTGTCCTTAGGGAGGTGGCCAATGGAGTGGAAGCTGTGCCAATCATCTTTGAAAAGGAACATGCTCTGTGATGTCTCAGCTTTGCTGGCCATGTCTTTATTCACCCTGCCTCCTCCCTTTCTGACTCACTTTGAAGAGTTGGTCACAACAATTATATTAGATCTTCTTTCTCCTTGTATTTAGGGAGAGCAAGGATTGGGACTTCTTACTCCTTCCTTCCTTCCTTACTCCTTATGAGCAACTGGGCTGGGTCAACTATTACTGTATTATTCCCGCTTTCCATTTCTAAGTATCAAAGCACACTAAAGGCAACCTTCTGTTAAAGGTCAACACATACAAGCTGTGGTCTATCAGTTCGAAATTTAACCACATCAGAGAATACTACAGGAGTACAATAGTCAAATGTGCGACAGCTGACCATAAAATCACACTGTTGCTACCATTCGCACAAGCTGCAGAAGAGAAGCTCATTCCTGAACTGCGTCATTCCTAATCAGCTGCATTGCCACCAAAAATCAAAATTGCCCCGATCGTGCTAGGATAAAATCAACAACAAAACGCGCCACAGGTTGACCATGCAGCACTGGCAATTTAAAAAACATGCTTTTTAAATGTAGATTTGATACAGAAGTCACTGAGGGAAAATAATATGGAACACTAAGACATATCTTTTCTGAACGTTAACTGAATTTAAACTAATTTCTAAGTACAATACCCCATATAAACATTTTTCAGGCTTATTATCCATATTTCTGCTGCAATTGAATTGAGCTTTCTGAGTGCACACAAACACAATAAATATACCTATATATAAAGTCATAGTCTTGTTAGATGGAGTGGGAGGAATTTAAAAAGCATTTCATGTTTTTCTCAGTCAACTAAATATATTCTCACATTGAACTGGCAGTAGGGGATACAGACGGTAAAACAGCAGCAGCACTTAAATTCTGTGTGCCATTAAGAGTTGCCAAGCATTCTAACTCTACAAATTCATTGATTCTGAAGATCTCCTGCCATAATTATTGGGTTATGTTTCCTTCATTTGGAATAAACATTTCTGTTAGCATAGAGCCAGATAAATTAGCACAGATAAGAGGCTTATTACCAATGATGCTCTTCTACAAACAATGAAAACAAAAAGAGAAAGAAATACAAACAAAACAGAAGGGATTGCATAGACTGTAGCAGGAATTCAGTTTCTCCCCCATTGGTCAGATTTAAGTGGGGTTCCCCTTTAATATACATATGCTAATGTATTTTGTTGATAAAAAAGCCTTACAATTTTAGAGTGTTTTGAAAAAAAAAAATTCTGGTGCAGCTTTATTTTCAGTAAATATCTCTATGGTGAACACAATGATTTTACACTAAAGGGGCAATCTCAGTTGTCAGTGTGCTGTAATCCATTGATTTAATAGGAAACAGGAATATTTAATTCACAAAATAGAAAGTGAGGTTTTGGCAGAATTTAGACTTTAGATATAAGGGCTTTTGAAAATATTACTTGAAATGACTTAGGAGCTCAAGTCCCATTTTCAAAAGAGACTTGGGACCTGACTTAGGACCATATTTTTAAAGGTATTTAGGCATTGCTCTTAGAGTAGGAACATCAAGCTGATTTAGGAGTCAAAGTCTCCTTGAAAGTCAATGGGGCTCAGGAACCTAAGTCACTTTTGAAAATGAAATGAAATGAAAACTAAGTGAGATAGGCATTGCAACCCTGTCATAGCACTGCCTAAATACCTTTACAAATCTGGGCTTTGTCACATACGAATTTAAGTCTCACGGGTACTTTGGAACATACTACTCATAATCCTTTGCAAATCTCTGAATAAGTAAATTGTCCAGTGAAACCGCAACTTCCAGTCACTCACCACTTCTCCACTTCCCACTCCTCCGACCTTATTTATTCATTTTTACAGTAAGTAGAAGATCTTAGTACAATATGAACTAAAAAGTGTACTGGACACAAGGTAGTTGTACTGTCACTTGCTCCATGGGAAAAAATGGAATTGATAAGACCCATTTATGCTCTGCAACTGAAATATAAATAGAATAATGCATATAATTGTTGTCTAAAGAGCTGTTATTGTCTGAGGGATAATTCTATGCAAAAGTAGTTGCTGCAACTGCAGTGAGTGTGTGAGTGAGAATTACTCTAAGAAAACTCTTTTACAACCCTTTGTACTGAAAAAGCTCCAGTGGCCAGATTTTCTAAAGTATACAAAATTGGGATCAGATTGTTTTTAAAGAGCTCAGCTCCTATATATAGCACCTAAATGCAGTGGCCAGATTTTCAAAACATCCCAGGGCCCAACAGCTCCCACTGGAAAGCTCTCACCTGTTGGCTGCAGTGCTCGTTTAAAAATATGGTACTAAACTTATTTCCCTGTAGATTGCCAGTTCAAATCCAGCATCAGGACAAGGGATCCAAACTCAAATCTCCTGACTGTTTCATGGCCTACATAAAATTATTATTACTAAACAACAGATTTGCTGAAAAGGGATTAAAGGTGGTTGAGTGTGACATACCCCCAAAGCAAGTCCTAAAGTACAAGGAATGTCATGTTATAGGACACCTGTTAATTATGCCCTAAAGACCAGACTGCACATTTGCATTGATGGAGATAGACTTTGTCCCTCCACAAGGAACTTCATTTTGTCTGCAACTCATAAAGGAACACATTATACACAACACATCAGTATCCTGCATAGTACAATGAAAAACCTTAATTATATACACAGCAGCATTAGCCATTATCCAGGTTGACATTTGTGCACAAGTAAAGTGTTTTTGTATATTTTTATAGGGGAATGACGAGGTTATAATTAAGATTTTCTGTTATACTGAGAGGGAGAACAGTAAGTTGGGTATAATGTATTTTCATCAACTGGAGGCAGAAGGGTATTTTTCCTGTGACACTGTGGAATCTATTTTGTCAGTAAAGATATGCTGAGTTTTAGGGAATAGATAAGAGGTGTCCCATTATTTGTCACATCCTTACTTTTCAGGGATTGTGTGCTGGGGATAAGACTCACTTAACCAGCTTGAATCCCATTTAAACTAATTTTTTGTTTGTTTATGGAATTTTCTGAGTTACCTTAATATGACATACATAGGATGGTTTGGGGTTGGTAGGAATGCCCTCCCCCAACTTTCCCTCCAGTGGGATAGGAAAGGGAGCCAAAGAGGTAGAGACGGGCAGGGCGAGCTAATTGTGTGTGGGGGGAGGTGAAGGGAAGTGGAGGGAAATTAGATGTATTTCTATCCTCTCCAACTCCAGCACAATGGTTTCTGCATTACAGAGGCAAGGTCAGCTTATTTATGGCCACATCTGCTGCACTGGACCAACCACAATTCTTCAGGATAGAAGAGCCTCCATCAAAGCTGTAGAGTAAAAAGCAGAGGCCGGAAAGCACTCTAACAATGGAGCTCAAAAGTTCTCTCAGCTGGGAACCCCAGATGCTGCTGTTTGAAAGAGATGAGGTTCACAGCTTCCCTCCTTCCAAAAAACACTGTATTGCTTCATTTCCACTGGAAACAAGAACCAAAAGGTGATCATGTTGCCCAGGGACAATCTCACTTTGACATAAATATAGTTCTCAAATGTACTGCATATCAGTTGAATCAGGCTCCCAGTTGGTAGGGAAAGAAAGAAGGAAGAGATCCCCATCAAAAATTAAAATGTCAACTCTTCTAAACATTGATGTTTATATTTGTGTGAACTTCACAGTCTTTAATGCCTTATACCACTTGCTTAGAAGGCAGTTAAATACTAACTGCCCCATTTTACAAAGGAGGTAATCAAAAGTATGTGTAAGTCACTTCTAGCAGACCTGGGAACAGAGCCAAGGTCTTCAATATGGCAGCCCGAACCTCTCAACTCAACCACACTGCCTCTCTGAAAGAATCTGACAAATCTATGAGCTTGGGTACACACTGGTTGTAACCACTAGACCACACTATTCTTCCTAAAATGGGAATAAAATCTTATATTCCTGATTCCCAACACTCTAGTGCTGTGTAACCCAGTGGCAAAGGGAGTATTGCTTTTCACTTTAGAGGCTGCTCCACAAAAAGCAGAAGTTACCCCTGATGCTTAAGTAATAGAGGTTTGGGTTTAGGATATGAAGATACTGGATTCAAATGCCGATAATGACCTATGTAGAGGATTTATGATAGAATTCCTGTTTTCCAAGTTTATTTTTTTCTTTTTTAAAATAAATTGGTGTATTTAATTGATAGCATGAAAATATTGTTAAAAACAGGATTTATATTGGAAAACCATTTAAGTTGGTAATAATGGTACAACACATAACAAAGCACAGGTATTCCAATTTCCATCAATTTTCCACACGCTTTGATGTCCCACACTGGCAGATTTGAAGGTTGAGAAATATAACAGCAAAAGTGCTCTAGTAAAATAGGGGTCAGATTTTACATGGCAGCCTATGCTTTCATTTATTGGAAATGGTAGCCATCTTTACAAGGAATGCCTTCCCAAACAGTAAAGTAGTGGTCCTATTTACTGAGTGTATTAGTGGTATCAATTCCATTGGGTACTATCAGATCTGTTGTAAATAAATCACAGGAAATAGTGGCCATTTGAGAAAAGGAAAATTGTGAATAAAATGGTGAAGACAGGAAAAAATAATTGTTGATAACTTTGCTGAATTACAACCCAATTGTTTGAATTGTGGGTTTGATAGTAGCTGGTAACAAAGTCTAACTACATTGAATGTGTGAATTATAACAAACCAGACATTCATTACTAAAAAAGTTTGAAAAATTTCAGATACTGGAGAAAAATTTCTGAAAGGACCAATTTTTTAATTAATTTTAACTCAAACCAAACAACAGACAACTGAAAATCACAGAAAATCCATGTTTTACCTACAGATTATGCACTGTACATTTGGGAAAGATATACTTTATTATTCATACAAAACTAAGAGGTTTAATACCCACATTAGGTGAAAAAACTGACCCTAACCTTAATACAGAAACACTACCATACTACTAAGGCACCCATAACCATGGTATTTGGATACTCCCCAATCTTGGAGTCTAATTCTGTTTCATTTGTGCACTCAAAAATCCTATTGACTTCAAGGCTAGTCTGACAGTATGTAGGGGCAATACAAGACCTTTAGTAACAAAAAGAGGTTAACTTCAAGTTCCTTTCCTTTCTCCTTTCACAAATGCCCAGGTGAGGGCCAGTAGGGGAGGGAGAATGCTTGTAGGGAGGCAGAGCTCCACACCTAGATTCATGTATTTTAGGAGTCAAAGGGACCATTATGATGATCATCTAGTCTGATCGCCAACATAACATCAGCCATAGGATCTGAATTAATTCTTCCTTCACATCCAATAGCTGTGGTTGAACTAAAGTTCATCTTTCAGAAAAACATCCAAACTTGACTTTAAAATTTCCAGTAATGAAGAATCCATCACACTTCTTGGTAAGGTTTTTCAATAGTTAATTACCCTCACGGTTATAAATTTGTCCCTTATTTCTAGTCTGAATTTGTCTGACTTCAACTTCCAGCTATTCCATCTTGTTATACCTTTCTCTGGTAGACCAAAGAGCCCTCTATTATCAAATTTCTGTTCCCCATGTAGGTACTTCTAGATAATGATCAGGTCACTCCTTAACCTTCTCTTTGATAAACTGAATAGACTGAATTCCTCGGGTCTCTCACTATAAATCACGTTTTCCAAATTCTGAAGAACATGTTGAATCCTGCTACCCTGGAGAGATTTTTGTTACATTTGTTTTTGCTTAATATAACTCATTCTGGTTTATAATTATGAATTATAAATATTGCTCCTATAAGTACTGAAAAATCTTTGCTGATAACTGCTGTGTTATTACTGCTATGTCAACCCGGCAGTTTACAGGGGGACTTGGGTGCCCAGCAAACACAGACTTAAGCGCTTAGGGAGAGGAGGCCTGCAAAGACCTTCAGTTGAACTTTGGAGATGTTTTCTTTCAAATTGTTCTTTCTGAATGAAATTTCCACTGAGTCAGAACGTCTGAGAAAAAATAAGGAATTCATGCACTACTTTTGTGTAGGAATAAACAAACAATTTTACCTGCAACCACTGGAGATTTTCTGTCATCTAAAAGTTGAATGGCAGTGCTAGCTGTCACCACATTGCTTTTGTTTGCTGTTTCTAAAAGGGATAAAAAAAAAACCCTATTCAAATCAGAACATATTGCAGTGTAAGGATGTTCAGCTGTAGATTTTTAGTTTGAAAAAAGTATCAAATATTCATATGAATTTAATTCTCCGGAAAACTGCTGATTTGACATTCAATTATAGCCTCTATTTATCTACAAAACAGGTACAGCACAGGCAGTGACACTTCAATATCCCCACAATGCCCCACAGATGAGCCTTAACCTTGACCACAACTGAGTCTTCACGAACAATCAATTCTTGGCTTCTCTACTGAGAATGAAAACAAGTGATGCTTTTTTGTGATGTGGACACTCGCTCTTCTAGGATTAGACTGAGGTCATTATACATGTCTCATACAGAACTCTAGGATGCAACTTCAATCTATGCAAATGTTCATTGTATAAAATGATAAAACAAACATCCTAGCCAACCATGTGTCAGAGAGATCATTGTAAATGTTTCTCTTAGTACTTGCTTTTCCTCAGGGTTTATTAAACTTGTTTGCTTCAAGTTCATGTGTGAATTAAAGAAGAGAGATTTCTTAACCAGTCTATGGCCATTTCCAGAGGATTTAAGGCCAAAATTTTCAAAAGTGGGTTAAAAGAACTGGATGTTCAGAACTTTAGAAAATCAGGTCACTTATCAAGGTGCCTAAATATTGACATGGGAGTCTAATTTTAGGCACCCATTTTTTGAAACCTTGGCCTGTATATCTATTTTATTGTTTTTTCTCTCACTTAAATGACTTGATCCTCTGATATCTTCAGTAGGCCTTTTCCATCCTTTGCTCTGTTTGCTGTACCATATTTTTTCTTCCCTTTCTTTCTCTTTTATACCAAGATCACTAGTGTATTATTAGTGTCAACATTAATGTCAACATCTTCCACCTTGTGTGAAATAACAATGCAATTTAAAGCTTCTTCACTATCTGTTAAGAATTTCAGCGTATTCTGGGTCTGATTTTTCTTTCTTACACTGGTTTTACACCCAGGCAACTATTGACTTCAATGGAGTTACTCCAGATTTACATTAGTGTAAGTGAGAGAAGAATCATGCATTTCACTTTTAAGCCACATTTCTAGGTTTCATTTGGGGCACTGTAAAAAATGCACTTAGTTACAGGATTGGTGAACTTGGTGAACATTTCAGTGCAGATTTCAGAAGATGAGACTCAGGTCAAAACCCTTTCCTGATTACATCAATGTATATGGGATCTTCCCAGTGTTATACATGGTTCAGTATTTAAAATATTACAGACCTGTACTAAATGGGATTGAATAGACAAAGCTGCCAGGTATCTGCTCGGCGGCTCTTCTATACCAGAGTGGAAAATGATCAGCATTAAAAATATTCTCTTTGTCTTCAGCTGTCAGGAAGTCTCTTGAAAGAGAAGAAAAAAAATACTTGCTGCTTTTTGTATATCACAAAAACATTTCAAGCTTGAAAGTGAAAACAAAACAGCATCCTAGCCTTTGGGAAAGAAAATGGACTTCTATTTTGGGTTGTTTTCTATACATTTATGCAGTAAACGAGGCAACTATATCACTGAATAATTATTCTTGATATATTTGCAGTATCTTCTCAGACAACAAAGCTGGTAGCAGCCCTGCCATGTGCAAACTGAGAAGAGTGGAGAAAGGGGTAAAAAAACTCAACCAAAGTCAAATAGTACTTTGGAAAACTGTAGTACTGTAGAAATTAAGAAAAATGCCTTTTTCTTTAAAGCAGCATGTTGAAATAATGTTTTACTTTTTAAACTAGCTATGTGTGGTGGAAGAGGTGTTGTAATGAGTGAGGGCAACTGTTTCAAGCAAATCAAGTTCAAGTTTTGAGTTAGACCAACATGATTAACAACCTTGCTTCCCAAGAAAATATGGGGTTGGGGTGAACAATGGCTATATTCTTCCCCCAAAAAGGATGTCAAAGAAAGCTTAGTGAGGTGAAGGGAGGGATCATATGAGAAAAAAATGCAACTATCTTCTCTGTGCTCCTTGATTCCAGTGTGCTGGATGAGGACAACAGCAGCACAAGCTGCAAGGCCACTGATTCCAGCCAACAGATTTTCCACCCGACAACAATAGTGTGTATTCAGATTAATACCATGCAAAAAATCCTTAGTTATCATAAGCATAAGGAGCAGATTACCTTGCACAAAACACATACATGTTTTCCTGACATTTGCAATACAGAGAGCCTCTTGCAATAAGCTACAGTAACTAGAGGAAGTTTGTTTTAGAAAGCTCCATTTTAAGAAACACATACTTCCAAAAATTGCAGCATAGGTATTGCGGCATTTTCTGGCACTGAAATCAGTATGTTCCACACATATTTGCACTTGCATATTGCAAATTCCTTAGAAATAGGTCCTAAAGACAAAATCTGGGTAAAGATGTATTAGGAAGGCCAAAATGAATGCTTTCTTTCTTAAAACCTTTTCACACATCTATAACTCTGCTTTTTAATGCATTTCTACCATTGTCCTTGCAGTTTAATTGAGAGTCATATGTAGCTGTAAGAGAAGAGAAGTACCTCTTCCTACACAATGCTAAATATTGCTGTAATGTTGATTTTCCTAGAATTACATTAAATATTATTAGCTCTATTAAAAGGATTGAAGTATTCATTGTAGATAGTGGATGGAGCATAAAAATAGTAATACTGTCAGCATGATTTGCTAATGATATGACATGTATAAACTAAGAGCATTTTCCTCCTACTGCTGAAGTCAATAGGAGTTTTGCCATGGACTTCAGAGGGAACAGGATTGGATTCTAAGTAAATAAAAGTATATATCAAAGGTATAGCCTGATGGTTCTTTACCATTACAGGTTATTATAGAGGATTAGAATAGAAATATATGAGTAGATAGCAGAAAATTGAGTTTTACTAGATAATTCTGTGCGATTTTACTTTATGAAACCTAAGCCCTAAAACACCAACTTCTGTGTCATGCTAACTGTGGGAATTAACCTATTCTGAACAACTAATCTCTTTCAAGTTAGTCCATCTGAATTTTTATATTTAGCTTATATCTGCATGATATAAATAGTACTAACATATTGCTACAACACCTTTGCACTTATGCTCAGATCCCTAAAAGAACTTAAGTGCCTAACTCCCCTTTTAGATGCCCAAGTCCAAAATTTAGTTGACACTGAGATGCTCAAAACACCTACTAAGCTGCCGCCTAACCCTGGAGATGCTTAAAATCCCTCAGAACCTACATTTCCATGGTTTAAATCCCTGAGGCGACTACATTTCTGCTTCTGGGCACGTGCACTGCTATCTCAGTCCTGGCCAGTGCCTATCTTATGCCCAAACTCCAGCAAAGATCTTCAAACCAGGTGAAACTAGACATTGCCTCACTTTGCTTGCCTGGAGGGCCCAATCCAGTAGGTATGCTCAGAGCACACCTAGTACCACATACAAAACAAACAGGGAGGGAAAGAGGACTCTTTCACAAGCATTAGCCCAGTGGTTAGGAAACTCACTCAGGACATGGAAGACCCCAGTTCCATTCCCCCCACCTGATAAGGACCAGGGATTTGAACAGGGTTTCCCAACTCACAGTTGAGCACCCTAACAACTGGACTATAGAGTCAGTCACTCACTCACTCTCTGGTCCAGTGCAGAGAGGAGAGATTGAGAGAGACCCACACCAGAATATCCTAAAGTCCAGTGAGCTAAATATCATAAGGGAGGCCACCGCCTCTCCTCTTCACCTCTCCCTCCACCAACCCATTTTGGGTGCAGTTCGGTTGTGCTGCCACTGTTCTTACAAGAATTAGTTCAGGTGCCTGGTTCCAGGAAAGGGATCATGGCAGTGGATCCCAAGCAGAGATAGACACCTTTCTCCAGCCAGATGTAGCACCTAACACGTTGAGGGGCATGCCTTAGTACACACCCCTCTTATTGGCATCTGCTATTGGTTATTTAAGACAGCTCCCTACTTTGTGTGTTGGCTTTTGTGGATCTTGTTCTTATATGGCTAACAACTCTCCATTCATTATATAGGAAACCTGGGCACCTAACCTCGGGTTATCGGAAAGTCCGACTTTTAGGTGCATCGGAGGGGACCCTAAAAGTCATTATCGGAATGAAGGAAATACAGGTCTGTGGATTCCACTAAGCGGCTAGACACCTAAAAGTTAGGTGCTGCAACACTCAGAACTGCAACACCATTTTACTGTTGGGCAAACTGATGCACCCACGGTTTAAGTATCTTGCTTAAAATCATGCAGCAAGCCAATGCAAAGGTGGACATAGAATCAGCATTTCCTGACTCTGACACCCCTGCACTAATCTCCACACAACACTGCCACACCCCAAACTATCATATTACTTATACTTACTAAGTTTTGCACTTTTTCAAAGAATAAAACAATCACATTGACACCAAGCTGTTCAGAAAAAATTCCAACAATTTCCCATAATATTCAACATGATCCTGTCGTCTATATTGTTATCTAAGCTTAATATAATTGGCAAAGAATTATTTTTCCTTCTACACTGTGCAATATTCAGTATTAAGGACTTTTATAATGAGCAGCGTGATGACATTTTAAAAAATACTTTGGTGTGGCTTTTTCTCTTCCAAAAATTAACTTTATAAATATTCTAAGAGCAGGGTTGAGTGGCATAAATTACACTTTAAAGCCATAATAATCCACCATGCAAGCACCTCACAGTAGACTGAGATATGACACATTGCTAAACCTACATACAATCCTTCAAACTGAAGTATCCTAGCATATGTTATAAATAACATAATGCATATCTGCCATTCTGTGAGCCAAAGGCATTGAAGAATAAGTAAAATTAAATTTTGATTTAGTAATATCAGCATACTAAGTGTTACGGATCTTCAGTGGGAGGGAATTCCACAACTGGGGTGAATAATTGCTGAAAACACCTAAAGATATTTGTTTTGAGATGGGCTCAAAAAAAATTTGCACGATTTCCCCCGTTTTCTGTGGCTACAGTATCTTCTTAGTTTTGCTCTGAATAATCAAGATGTAAGTCTAACTACAGAAGGGTGGAAAAAAGCAAACACACGGACTGAAAAAAGGCTCCTATTATAGCTAATAAGCAGGTGAAAAATAGCACGTTATTTCCAAAAGTTACAGAAAAATCTAAAAAAGCCTACAGAACTGTTCTAATTTATTGTACATATTTCACTTTGCCAGTGTGAAACTTTGGTGAAGAAAAATAAGAGCATATCTCATAAAATTGAACATTTTTCTTATCTTCCCATCTGCCCCTCCAACACAGTCATGTGACTTACTGATTAGTAAGTTGTTCTGGTCCCACAAATAGGTTGATACGAGATAGACCCGTCCGGGTTCCAAGAAAGGCAACCTCTACTCCCTTGTCAGAGTTTCTGAAATAGAGCAGCACACAAGCA
Source organism: Emydura macquarii macquarii (assembly GCF_026122565.2). Classification (NCBI taxonomy): domain Eukaryota; kingdom Metazoa; phylum Chordata; order Testudines; family Chelidae; genus Emydura; species Emydura macquarii. The sequence continues at coordinate 10,243,872 of NW_027131105.1, read as the reverse complement.
AAGATAACATGTCTAAACAGTAAATAGATAGAGCTACTGAAAGAGCATTTTTTAGTTTAGTCCTCTGATTTTTAAATGTATTGAAATGTGTGTTCATTTTTGTTAAGATAAACATATGCTGACTTTCACAAACACATAGCTTTGAAAAGTTATTTGGCTCCTGCAAGAAATCTCTTTTTTCAAATTGGGTACAAGAGCTTTGTGTGGTGGAATTACATGGAGACTAGGGCATGAAAGTGTGTGGGGTAAATATCACCATAGCTCCTCATAGTCATTCATCCAGGTCCCAGGCTGGGAACAGGGACTATAAACCCTGCTCACCCATTACATCATCTCTGAAGAGTTGTAACCACCAGGTCCATATTATCACAAAACCAGTGACCACACCTTTGGCGCTCTCACTACCAGCCTCCAACTCCCTATTCCTCCACAATGACCTATATCTGTACTGGCACAGGGGATTCAAAAGCGGCATAAGAGTCTCTCTGTACACACACACTGCAGTTGCCTTTCACGCATAGAGTGGAATAGCTGTGGTTCCATTGTGTTGGAGGACTCTGAAAAACCTTATATTGCTGTGTGAATTTCACCCTAAAAGCTTAGGGTATATTAACACAAATAATAGATTTATAGAAAATAATTTCTTATCTCTTAAGAATAGACTAGGTAACCCCTAGTATGTAGAATTAGATTTTACTACTGTTGGTTATCAGTTCAGTACAAATATAAGCAGAATTAATTTTACAGGGAGAATAATCAACACACTTTTTCAGGCTGGATTTTTGTTGTGTATTTTTAAACTTTGATCTTTTTTTAAACATTTGACTTAAACAGAATAAAACTTATACTTCCATGCTATTTTTCTCTTTTCACCCACAGTTACTCTGTGGATTTCCTAAAAATGGAGACGGAAAAATCACAATCCGAGTAATTACAAACCAACCTCAACTAATTACCTCACTGTATCATATGTGGCTTTACAATAACAGGCCTTTTCATACAACACAGAAAATTGTACAAACGTAACCAAATCTCAACTGGATAGTCTCCAGAATTCCTTTCCTACAATGATAGCTCACATAGGCTCTGCTAATCAAATTACCTATTCTCCCAATATATATCACATTTCTCTGCATAATATTATGGCTTTAGTGCATCATACGTAGTGTAAAAGCTCAAATAAAGGAATAGCTAATCTATTGTACAGTAGAGAGTTTAGTTCCAACCTGGTTTTGGAAAATTTTAAAACCTATATGCTTTCATATGCAAGATTTATGTCTAGAAAGTCTGACTGAATAATGTGCAAGGAATAATTTATGCAATTAATTTCACTCTTTTATGTACATAACCTGCTCTCGAACAAATTACAAATTTCACAAAGATATTCATTTTCGGAAATTCTCCATGAATTTCTTAGAGAATAATTCTGAACACTGTGTTGTATTTCCAATTCATACACTGTTTGTTAGTTTCATATGTTATTCTGTATTGTTAAAAACTGTATAATCTCAAAAACTAACCAACACAGGGCAAATTTTAAAAGTGACAATTCTGTTCAAAATTGGCCTTCAGTAAATATTTAAGCTCAAATGTTTTACATTTGCTTTTCATTAATTTCAGTGAAGTTCAAGCTCTCAAATGTCTGAAGAAAATGAACTCACAATGGACACAAAGTTGATTCAAAATATTTGTTCAATCTTCCAAAGAAATATCACCCACAATTTTTTCATTATCAGATCAGCCCAGTTAGATAGGTATTTATAATGCACCCATCTAACCTTTCTGGGTAAAAGGTTCTTAAATTATTTAGGTGTTTTTCAGTCATATTTCATAATCATATTTCACAACATATGCCTGTGTGTACCTTATTATTAGAATAAAATGTGCATATGAATGTATTTACTTACTCTGATTTATTTAGAGCTAGACTGGTCCAATAAGCTTCTATTGGTGCACTCACCACTGCATCAAACAGAACTTCTTGTATCAATTCTTTATCACCTATTATATGTATTAAAGCAATAGCAAAAATAGATTACATATATGGTGGAAAAAAAAGTCAAATCAAAATGTTTTATTACTTATTTATATTCAACCTATATTTCATCTACTTGAAGCATATGGGCTCTTCACAGAATTACAAGTTAAATATGTAAAGTTTTAAATTACTTCAGTTCAGCCATCACCAAAATTCTCCCTCATGCTTTGTGCTAGTGTGAAACCTGGCAGCCTTTATAATGGCACCAGCAATAATTTTAGATTAGGAAATGAAGAATACCTTATCCCTTTGAAGTGACACAGGTAAGACACTGCAATTTCTCATGCTGGCATTTGTACAGGACCCCAGATTTATGATCCATCTCTTGCAAAACAAGCTATAAGGTATATTAAGATGACCCACCCAAATCAACCGAAATGGTCAGCTCCCAAAAGATGGACTCCTGGGATTTCATGGATGGAACTATGGAAAAAGGGGAGACCTGAAATCTTCACAGACCAAGTCCCTCATTTGGTACCTTCTGTCTCCCTTGCTGGGGAGAGGGAGTTACAGGTTATATGGTAGGAGTCCTGTAACCCTTCATTGGACTCACTTAAATGCCTGGTACAAAGGAGACAGAGCAGGGAATGCCCTTCCCCAATATTAAGTTAATGAAGTTGTGGCCTGCTGCTTAAATCCATCTCTATGTCATTTTACTGCGTGTGCTGAGCAATGATCATGAGAGTTCCAGATCTCGGGTTTACATATCATCTAAAGGACGACCTGTTTTCTGCTACTGGACTGGAGTATTCAATCTTTTCTAACTCTTTGGGAAGAGTGCCACCTCCCTAAGAGTTCACCATCACCACTTCCTGAAGCATCTGGTGTTTTCTCTACAAGTCTCATCCAAGTACTGTCTCAGCCCAATCATCCTTAATTAAGAAGATCTGAGGAGACCATGACAGAAGATAGTATGGCTACCTAGTGTAAACTGGAAAATCAGTGTTTGGTTTGTCAATACTGTATTTAGTAAAATATCTGGGTATCAGTATGTGTAAGTACTGTACCACTATATTGCCTTATGCTCTCAAGTTAATATGGAATTTGCAAGGTGATGTCAGCTAACCATTCCTGTCCAACCATATTATCAATTCAACTAATTAACATTTCATTATGTAAAGCTTAAATACAACCATGGTTTTGATATGGGAAAGTCTATCAAATTTATCAGTATAAAAATATTTAACATACTCACATTGAAGCAATGGCTCTTTTCCTGTGAGATAGAGTTTAATAGCTTCTAACTGAGTCATTTGATGGTGTTCAGGATGTACGTCAGTATTGCAATATGACCTGAGAACATAATGTTGCCAAAATACTATAATGTAAATATTTATAAGCATGATCTTTCCTTGTCTTTGAATGTGAAGAGCTGGGAACAGCAAGCACAAACAACATTAAACAAAGAAGGGTAACAGACACCAATTTCATGCTTTGTTTAAGACTTACCATTCATCTGCCAAAGATACATCAGGGTGTTCTAAATCATGCAAACCTGTAACAGGAATAATAATAGGTTATACAGGGAGCAGTCTAGGTAACAGATGGATATTTACATCCATTTCATAACATACACTTTTCCTTCTTGGAAGGAGTATTATTACCACAGCGTAATAAATCACAGTAAACTATGTTCAAATACACTTTAGGGTTTGACAAACTGGCAAGAGCCAAGTACATGAGAGTTAAGCATGAAATGCCAGGAGTAAAGTAATTTGTTTGTGCATAGCTATTTAAATTCATATGATATGTTTGGAGATCTGAAGACCTGAGGAAAAAAAGGTGCATTATGGTAAAGTAGAGGACAACTTTGAATTCCCTTGCTCTTGTCATTTTAATAAAGCCTTTTATGTTACAACAACATAATCCAGAGTTTCAAGGAAGAACATTTTTTCAGAAATGGTAATATTTTTTTAAAACAAAAGGATGCAATGCTTCCATGAATATGAATAGGAGTTTACAGAATAGTCTAGAAGGTGTCTATTATATTACCACTTCATATACATGCCTGTAGATCAGTACTGTAGTATTAGTTACATAGCAACATAAATTTAAATGTTGGTAATTTTAAAACTCTTTTAACCTGATATCAGTAAATGTTGCAAATATGTTGGTCCCAGGATATTAGAGAGTATATAAAAGGCAAAATGGGCTAAATTTTCACAATCTGGACCCTGAGTTTTACCTATGAAGATGTAAGTACATACATAACTATGTGCATAAATGTGGGATTTATGCATGCAATTATATATAAGCACATATGCTCTGCAGGTCCAACTTAAGGTCCATGTTTTGAACATTCAGGCAATAATTTATTATTACTGTGTATTATGCTAATGGTAGATAAAGAAGTAGGAATGGTCACTGCACAAAGAGCTTACAAGAAAGAAAGAAAGAAAGAAAGATCCAGAAATTGGGAACCAGAAAGAAGCAGGGAACCAGAAACTGACTTTTTTGTTCCTTTCTTTCTTACTTAATACACAGCTCAGCAAGATGAACTATAGGTAGCATAGCAGAAGTGAGTCTTAAGAAGGCTTAAATGTGCATAGCGTAAGGGCTTGCAATGAGCTCAGGAAGGTCGTAACATCTATAAGGTGAAATACAAAAGGGGGGCATGCACATCTGAGAATCTGACAAAGACAGATGAGTGTATGAACATTAGCCAAGTGAAGGGGGCAGAGTTGTTATGCAAAGTGAGAAAAGTGGTGACAAGCAGCTTGAATCTGACGTGATAGCAGATGTGGAAACAACAGTGTGGATTCAAAATCATGGTCCTTAGTGATTGGGAGGATGGTAATATTGTCAAGAGAGATACAGTCAGAAAAGTGGAGAGGTTTGAGAGAGCAGAGTTTGGTTGTGGCTATGTTAAGGCTTAAGTGGATGATGAGACATCCAAGAGCAAATGTCAGACAGAGAGACCAAGATGTGGGATTGGATGAAGGAAGATAGATAGGTCAGAGGTGTGTTGGGAACAGCTCAGAGGGTAAAGGTTACAATGCTCCCACCAAGCTATCTTTCTTTCTTTCTAGATACTTATATGGTATCTGAGTGCCTCACAAACATTAATGTATTTACCTTCGCAACAATTCTGTGAAGTAGAGAAGAATTATTTTGCCCAATTTACAGATAGGTAACTAAGATGCACAAAAATAAACTGACTTGTCTGGGGTCACAGAGAAAGTATGTGACGGGGCCGGGAAATGAATACAGATCTTTTCAGTGTTTTTCCTGAAGCCTTAGCAGCAAGCATTGCTTTTTGAACACCTTTTCACATAATGCTGATTATTTGAAGCCACCGCTACAACTTCTCTCCACACCCTCTCAGCACAAGGCTCCTCCACTGTGAATGGCCATCATAAAGCTACATCCGTTATATGTTGGTTACGATCTACCTGCTCCTGAGGATGTTTCTACCTACCTAGCTCCCTGAATTATTGCTCTTCTTCTACTCTCCTGATTTTCCTTCCCCAGGTCCCTCTCATATTGTATTCCATACAGGACCAAGTCCACACCCTTCCATTCCTGACCTCATCCCCACACAGCTGCCTCTGCTCACCCAACTTCTCCTTGCAGGAAAGCACTTTGGTCACTGTTTTGATACTTCCATCCATTTCACTAATGAACTTATCAAAATTAAAACTCCAGAAAGAAGAAAGTGTTTTTTCTTTTAGTTTTGCTAATAAAAAGAAAACAAAATATCAAAACCAAAAGCACTTAGCTCTAGACCCAGTTCAAAGTTGATTAATATTGACTTGCTTTACATTGTGTGGTGATAAGGTTTACCGCAATTTAGTTTGGGCATAGCAAAATACTACTTTAAATACATGCAATATCTTGATTCAGAAATTAACCTGAAGTTTCTTCTATAAAGATTATTAACAACAAACATGAACCCTTAAGTGATTCTTCAGAATGGGAGGCTTCCAGAAAAGAAGATTCATAAGGACATTCTGAATACATGTCATATTAAAAAACTTAAACACCAAGTCTGAATATCAGATATGATCTAATTTCCCTAAGGAATCTTCAGAGAAACCATGTAAGAGGCGCACAAGCTGTAGGCTAACTAAAGATCAACAATAAAACTGTAAGCACCACAAGAGGGTAGATGGTCTCTTACCTTCTTCTATAGTTACGTTCCCTCTAAAGAAATATTTGCCGTGTCCTCTAGAGAGAGCCACACCTAAACTGTGCAGAGAAATAAAGCAGACCTTGAAATCTGTGGCACAAATAAAAGCAGAGACTGAGAGTCATTTTGCCTTTCTAACAATTCCAGTTCATGTACTATGAACAATTTTTAAAACAGTTTGTTTCCAAATTCCACTGATAATATTTATTGTTCAACTAGCTACTCCAATGCCATTTGGGGTTTGATGTGCCAGCAGCAATTGGCTGTACTTATGTGTGCTTAGAGGTGCAGCAAACCACTCACTCTTTGACAAATGAACAAACAAGCCCCTCTAAGCACACAGCTATTCACCCAGCATGTTCATTCTTCATCCAAGTCCTGAACTTGCCCACAGGTTTACCATAGAGAAGACGACTCTTCGAAAATCAGACTCAGCTATTGAGAAACTAACCCTTTTATAAAGCATGGAAGCCAATGGAGCTGGTGAAAGGAAAGAAACATCAGAACTAATAATGGTGTCATGAACAAATTCTCAATGTAATTTTTCTGCTGCTCACATTTTTCATCTGTTTATATTTTCTTCATTGACTTTATTTAGCACCACTTAAAGTTTTTCAAAAATTAAGTAATCTGTTATTTTAAAAAAGGAAATCTACTGCCCTATATAGGGTTGTTCAGAAGTGATGAGGTGCATGGGAGGGGACCTTAAAAGTCTCTCCCTCTTTCTAATGAACTGATGCAGCTGCAGTGCAGGATACCTTCTGATAGATATATGTGCCAGAAGAGTGGTCTAGGCTCACCGGAAAATTGCAGTAGAGCTCTGCAATTAGCAGCTGCCCTCTTTGAACATAGGATGCAGTAAATATACTTTTATTAATGGATTATTTCTAATGCAATTTTGGGCATTCAGTTAGTGATTTCTTGCCCTTTTTGCTAAAACACATGCGAAAAAAATATGGCTGACTTATTCAGTTTTAGCGATGCAAATATACTGAAGATAGTTCTCAGAAACAACATATAAAAACCTCAAATTGGAAGTGAAATACTACCTCCATTTATATTGCATTTTTGTTGCGGAAAAAAAAAATTAAAATGGGGCTAAATATGTAGTTAGTTAAATGGATTATAGTATTTATGGCTCTCTGAGTACTTGCAAAAACCTCTTGTTCAACGTAAACCTCAACTGAGTATTATTTTAATGAAACGTAAGCCATGACAAACACAGTGAGTTTGCCTATGTGAGCTTGCATAAACTTTCCATCCCGGGAAAAGCTGAAAGGAATGCCGGAAAGCCTCTTTTCTTTGCTATTTTCAGCATTGTCCAGGGATATTTTATTGTAAGCTCCTGCTGATGAGCTTTTAATGAGCTCACAAGATTTGTACAAATGTGAGTACAATGAGTCTGATGAAATGTTGATTTATTATGGTCAGCTCTACCTGAAAGGAGTACCCTTGATGTCTGTATAATAGTAGTCATTTGTCATCACCAATACTCGTTTCTAGATTCAGAACAAGAAAGTCAGAGAAAAGAAAACAAGGTTAGTTTTCTATGAGAAATTTGTAAAAGAGTAAATGGTTAGTTTGTGATAAGGTTAATAATGACATACAAGGTGCCTGTGGTGGCTCAGGATCATTAAAAGCAAGAGAAAAATGATCTTAGTGAAACATATCTATTCCAAATAACCTTCAAGGATCCTTTAAACATCTATTTGCTTTACATTTAGCAGGAAGAGCATTTTATACATTGTACCCCTTTGTCCACTGTCTTCTTCACCTCCATAGAAAATTTCCCTGTTTTCCGATTCACCATTGCATTTCGAAGCTGAAATGAGAGAAACATTTTTGTCACTTCCTTCATGTGTGTATTTAGTAATTTTCACATCCCAAAGTTCCCAAATGTTTTCATTTGTTCACAGCAATTCTTTTCATACAGTTAGAACACAATTTTTCAGTAATTACTACAGCACTTCCAATAAGTCTGTTAAAGGTGTTATGAGAAGGCAGTCCAGCAGGGGAAAAATAATCTGTGATTCAGGTATGTCAACAAGTTGTACAATAGCAAAGCAATAAAGAATAACGACAGCTATTTCCTTTTTTCTTTCAACTTCCATTTGGTGCTCTACGTTGGACTACTTAAATCAACCCAGAAACTGAAACTGGTACAGAATGGGACAGTCCATTAAGTGAAGTCTCAGCGGGAACATACAACAGCACTGATCTGTGATCTGCATTGGCTGCCTCTTGGATTCTGAGTGGAATTTAAGGTATTGGATTTTACCTTTAAAATCCTTAATGGCTCAAAAATGCCTTCCTGATGTACCATGCTGTGACAGCTCTACTGAGTAAAGGTGCTTGGGTTGGAGCCACCTCAGTGTAAAAGTGGATCGAATGGCAGGGCATTCTCTTTGAGGAGCCCTCAGCTTTGTAACTTACTACCCTTGTCTGTTTATCTGAAATAGCTCTAAAACACTGAACTTAATGACCTATCTATTTAGCTAGGTTTTTGGGAAGGGAGCTATATGATAAGAACTGCTATTTGGGAATAATGTGAGTATTGTCTGGGTGTGTTTTCTGTATTCATATGCAGTGTTGTAGTAGCCCTGTCTATCCCAGGATATTAGAGAGGCAAGGTGGTGAGATAATATCATTTATGGGACCAACTTCTGTTGGTGAGAGAGACAAGGTTTCAAGCTACACAGAGCTCTTCTTCAGGTCTGGGAAAGGTACACACAGTGTCACAGCTAAATACAAGGTCAAACAGATAATTTAGCATGAATAGTTGGCATATATACTAAGAGACCATTCAAGGCGAAGTGGTGTTTTGTTATTTTCTGGTTTAGGGTTAGAAGAAGCTACTGATACTTTCTTATCCTTTTGTATTTTTAATTAATGGCACAGGCACAGAGAACTTAGCAAAGGTATTTTTATGATAAGTTTTAAATAAAAAAATTGTTATGCTTGTGGATATTTTTATAGTAAACAGTAATAGTATGTTATAAATATTTCATGAACATAATTCTCATTACAGATTCCCACTAATTACTCATTCATTCATGTTCACTCTGTAGCATATTTTCAGATATAGTATTATATTTTATCTGGTAAAACGTTACTTACACTAAAATATGTTCTGTAAGGGACAATAAAATAAGTAAAAAACTGCACGAGAGTGTTATGACATGAGCACTTTGATATCTCTTAAATCATTGCTATTTACAATATTTGGAAACAATGTTGTACATAGTGTTCTAGCAACATCCATCCCTCTCCTTCTCCAATACCGCATGCTACGTATGACAGATTGGGCAATGGGGACAGATTTCAATGAAAATTTGCAAACGTGGCTCTATCAAGGTGCTATGCAGGCTTTTCTAGTTAGAGTGAGCAAGGCCTGACAAAGCTTGTCAGTGAAATATCTGTTTTTATTTTCATGAAAAGAAGTTGAGCATGGCTGACCTATCAAAAACTGCAATGTTTGCGCTCTTTAAATGTAATTCTAGGCTGTCTAGATTTGACTTAACAGTCTTACTTTCCTGTCAGTGAGTGTAAAAGAATAATTTTTAGCTGGAGGCATGTATAAAATAAAGCATACATTTTACTGTAGATTTTTTTAACAATACATAATAGGCAATTCTGGAAATATTTTCCCATTTTAGCTTTTGTGGTTTTGGATTTGGAGAGCTGGTCTTAATTAACAATCTACTTTCTAACATTTAAAGAACTGTTCCATTTATCTTTAACATGTTTTTCATTTTTCCCCCTTTTGGTGCCTGCAGTTATCTAGGACCTATTCCTCCCACAAACCTCAGGCAAGTCATAGATTTACTAACAGGGCCTCCAAAACTCTAGTAGCATTTAAGATCAAGGCTGCATGTGACATTTAGCATTTTACTTGTCTTTATTTATTTGCTTTCTGCAAGTACATTTCTTGGATTTATAATCTGGTTTCTCAACTCTTCAGCAGCATCATCTCCACTCTTGAGTATATAAAGCAAGTACTGCTTCAGATGACTACAGACACCCAAAACATCATTCAAACTTTTTTCAGTACACACACACACACACACACACACACACGGTCCAATTACAAATTATAGTAAAAGAATTTTAAGAAGCAACTTCATGAAAAGTAAAGTTCCATTTACAGATTGCAACTTTTCTTGCCTTTGCCCTCGTGGAATTTTAAACATCACTGGAAATAATCGTATTTCCTTCATTCCGATAAAATACTGCAAGGATTTCTATTCCTAATAGTGTGTCAGTAAGATCAAGATAGCAGCTTTTATAGCTTGGGAAATGAATTAAGGAAAAAATACCTCCACTGAATCGGTTTGCTTGTGATTACCGAAATTCTCAATTCAGAGAATTCTCAATTCTCCTCACTAGGCCCCAGGATAGCTCCTAATTCATGTCTTTTGTATACTTTTTTGTGTTACATAAGTATGCCCTTTATTATCTGTCTTCCTGTCCTACTGAGAGATGAAGGAAGGTCCAGTGGTTAGGGTACTAACCTAGGACTTGGGAGACCAAAGTTCAAATACCTGTTCTGCCACACACTTCCTGTGTGAACCTGAGTTAGTCACTTAGCTTCTCTCTGTCTCAATTTGGGGATCATAATAATTTCCTGTGTCATGGGAGTTTTGGGAGGTTAAATATTGTGAAATGCTGAGAGATGTACTGAAAAAAATGTTATATAAGAGCTAGGTATTATTATTATTTCTGTCACCAAACACAATCTCAATGCTACAGTATGAGATCATTTAACGTGCTTGGAAAACTGTGAAATCATTAAGTCAATGTGGTAACAAGTGAGAAATTCTCTTACACAAATTCAACAGAAGTATTTTGTGGGGGTAAAATATACCAGTAATATATTACATGATTACAAGCAGCTGTATGAATAAGCTAATTCTTTACTCTTTTTGGAACTTGAGCAAACAACTCCTCATTGGTCTGGCACAGGGAGAAAGAAGAGCAACATACCCCGGCCGTCTGAGCCGCGTGCTGCTTTCATGTCAGCAAGCTGTACAGCAAAGTTCTAATTCCTCAAAGAAATGTCCAGCAGTCTCACTGAGCCTTACTAACACCAACAAGCAGCTACATTTTCTCCCAAGGATGGTGACATAAATGATGCTATAAAATGATTTTTAAAAATGATCCTATAAATGATCCTTAAAAAAAAAACCCAAAAACCAAACAACGACAAAATACAAAACTTTCTGGATATTCCTTAAACCGTAGTACGCAAAGGATTAAATATAGAGTGGGGTCGGTCATTATTTTGACCAGCAAAGTCCTCCCCAAACCAGAAAATTCTATTTATCTCTAGTCCCATGGCTAAAAATGGTTCTATCTGTAGCCTTCATCATGAACATCCTTATTTTGAACCGCCCCTTCTCCATCCCTTTTGTTGATCTTTCTGTCCCTCTGTGTATCTGTAGCTCTTCCATACGTGGTGTGTGTAGTTATATTACACACACATATATGCACACACACACACTCCTCTCTTCCCTTACACAATAAAATTGTAACAGTGCTGGATTTGGTGTCAAAAATCTCTTTAAAAAAAAGGATTCTTTTCACTTCGTATTTTCTCACATTTAGACATTTGCAAGAACTTCCCAGTTGCAGGTAGTGCTGCCAAAGCATTAGGCCAGCATTTGGCGTTTTACTATATTTTTCCACAATATTTAACATACCGTCTTTTCAGAAAATATTTGGTGACTAATGATCTATTAGTAGATTTGTAGGCCACTGTTGTACAAAAAAGTATTTATCGATGAGATTACTTTTGAAGGAGGATTTGTTTATTTAAGTATGTGATGGTGAATTGTAATGATTCTGCAACCTGTTAGATTTGACCCCTTTAAGGAAGTTACTACGAAGTGCACATAGTATGTGTGAGTATCAAGACTGTGGTTAGGAGTGGTCCAAAGCTACAGTACTAGGCCTATATATTTCCTGTCACGTACTCTGTACTTCTCAAAAATAATTCATCTTGCTGTTTGTCTAGTTTTCACTTTTACATGTTGGGAGCAGACCTGGATCCTGTCCACAAGCTTATTGCTCAATTTAGTCTATTAGTAGTACTAAGAAAACTATTAGGTTTTTTTCGAAACCTGAAACCATGGGAAACTCTGCTTGTTTCAAGGTTCGAACATTAAAAACTAAAACTAACAGAGTTCAGTCCAAACCTTTTTTGGGCCCCATGGACCTTTCATCAAAAATTGAAATAAAACTCTTTGCTGTCTCTGGATAGACACAAAACAGATTTTGGTTTGGTTTTGTAAGGAAACTTTGGTGACTGTGGGTCACACGATAGGTCTTCTGGGTCTCACAGAATTGCACAAAATTGATTCCACAGGCAGTGCATAGAAGATGAACATTTGCCAGTTTTATCTGGAGCTTTGGTGGCTCTGTTGTGTATTCAGACAAAACCAGAATTCCAAGCAGAGCTCTATTGGTTTAAATCTTTTTGAACCAAAATCAGTTTGTGTTCAACAAACAAATTGAAACCACTAACTAGAGTTGTGTGACATTTATTGCAACTGAAGTGAGAACACAAATGAGAAAATAAAATTGTACAAACAAAGTAGAAGAAATTATAGAAATATGCAGGAAATACTAGGTGGAATCAAAATGGGATAAAGGACAGAAGGGAAATAGAAAAGAGAGACAAATTCATGAATGCCTAAAAGGTTGCATGTTCAGCCTATTAATAAAACTTGTACATTGAAAGTACATTTTTTAAAATGTCAGTTGTGGATAAATTAGGTAGAGAGAAATGTAAACCAGGATAAGAAAAAAGCAAGGTATAAAATATGAAATATTGCAGAGATTACAGAAGGATGTTTAGAGATATGAAAATGTGATGAGGAAATCTTACACATTGAAGGCCAAAAAATGCACTCTGTGACATAAGAAATAATAAGAAAGGTTTCACATAAAGTTAGAACAAAAAATATGGAGAAAGTACGGCCTCTTGAGAGACAATGAGGACACTCTATCAACAGGAAAGAAAGATATTGCAAAAAACACAAATGAATTGTCTCATTATTCACAAAGAAGGGGATGGGTGGTGGCAGAAACAGATATATATTTTGCAAGCGAGAAAAGAAAATATAGACTTACATCAGAAAGGGGCTCAAAGAATTAGTACATCTGAAGACTGACAAAACTCCAGGGGCAGATGTACGTGATTCATCCCAGATTTTGAAAGGACACGACAAAGCAAATCTGGGAACCTTCAGTGGATGCATTCAAAACCTCTCTGGCAACAGTAAAGGTATGAGGGACTCAAGAGAAGCTACTGATATTTGAGAAGGGATCTAGGAAAGATCTATGAAAACACAGACATTCAGGCATGACTTTGGCAGTGGGGAAGTTATGGGAAAAACTAAATAACAGGGAGAAAAAGGGGAACACCTGGAAAGTTATGATTTAATTAAGGACAGTCAGCATGGATTCACACAAAACGAATCATGCCTAACAAATCAGATTTATTGAGGAAGTAACAGAAGGACCAGGCAAAGGATAAGCCATGGACATAAGGAAAGCTTTTGATACAGTACTGCAGAAAAGACTAAGCCTGCAGGGTAAGAAAGACTAGGACAGAGGGTAAACTACAGAGAGGACAAAGAAATATGGGCAATATTTGGAGGGATCTTGTACAGGGCACCAGGAATCGACTTTTATGCTATTCTTCAAATCTGAAATTAAGTGTTAGGAGCGCCATTCTAGCTTTTGTGATCTAAACACAAACCCAAGGGTCTAGGGTTTTTTTAAATTTAGTTTAGTTTGTTCTTTTTATTTTTAAGGGCAGCATGAGCCAAGAGAGCTCTTGCAGAGAGGCAGAGCAGTCATGGAATATGAAAGTCAGGTGATGAATTTTACAGATGACACAAACAGAGAGAGAGAGAGAGAAATGCGCATGTGTGAAGGAATCAGTACAAAACAGGAGGGTCATAAAGTTCTAGATTAGGTAAAAAGGAACTAGTGTTTTGGAGTAGTCAAGTGGCCTCTTTGCTGACCACTTGAACAGTTACCAGGTACACTAGTGTGATACAACAATGTCTTCTGACAAGGCCTTAAAACAAATCACTTACCACATCATTTCTATCTTCCCATTCAACCTCAGAAAGATCAACACTGCTGTAGTTGGGTTTTCTTCTCTTTTTTCCTTCTTCATACTAGTATTCAAAATTTAAAAAAATTAAAACATTAGGGATGATATATTTTACTTGCACAAATATCCCATGTCAGATGATTTTAAGAGTTGCTAGATGGATATTGGCTAGATGCAACATACATTTTCAGTGTGTGGATAATTAGTATAAAATGAAGCACACAGATGCTCATAAACATTATCTGTGAACCGAAAAACCTTTTTAGTACATGTTTATACACGATTCCTTTGCTGTAATGCACATCTATCCTTCAAGCAGAATTCTCTTCCAGCATGTGACTCTAATGTCAGACCCATTTTAGAAATGTGGGAAAAGTAATATTCCTAATAAATTAGTTTGTTCTCTTTGCCACATTTTATAATCAATTCAGCAATTATACCTTCCACACATTACTATATAAGGCCTGGATCTCAAAGTTTATACTAAGTGTCCCAAACTAGCTTTCAGTCAGGCAGGAAGTTATATTTCCTACAATCTTATCAACAAAATGTTTACACATTTCTCTTTAAACAAGATAAGATGCGTGTCTTGGGAAGCTTGGTGTTAATATTTGCTGATATTACATTTTAATCTATGATTTAATGGGAAAAATAAAGTAATATACTAATAATGGCAAGTTATAATTTTTATCACTACAGCCATTGTTACTCTGTAAATCTCACATTTTAAGTAAACACCTTTAATGACAAACGGGGTGTTTATAATGTGGGAAATTCTGCCTTCTGCTGAACATCAGAAATCAGCGACCCCACTCGTTTAAGAACAAACATCCCGAGGTATGAAGCAAGAGAATGTGTTTTTATATAGAATTTCCCAGCTCTGTAAGTGGATAAATTAATCCATATGGTTTTAAGTGAATTGATGGGAACATATTTGAAACACACGTACTTTTTGGTAACAATGTTTGTGTGCTTTAAAATGCTGAAAACTCATTTTCTAGGTCTTTTACTTTTTTATAATGGCTAAAAAGAAAAGACACAAATTTTTCTACCAAGAGTGGTCAGAGAAAGTGGGAGGTTGTGGGCACTTCTGGAATCATATTTGTAACTGTGCAGGTTTGGAATAATAGCCCCTCCACCACACAGACTGCTGCTGCAGGAACTTTCAGTCATCTTTTGTGGTGAACACCCACTTGCACTAAGCCTAATCTTTAGAGGAGATGCCTTCCTTCTTCATGGTAAAAATAGGCTTCTGTTCCCATGAGTTTTATTCTAAATTAGAGGAACTGGATATTAAACTCATGGTCACTTTTGTAACATCAAAATAATTTTAAAAATAGAGATGTCAGAGAAGTAATTCCTTCTGGAGAAACTGCCTATTTTTTTCAGGGGATCAGTTGTTGTCAGGCCATGTTTACAATAGAGATGTTGTGGGAGGGGTGGAGTTGGAAACACGGGGTAGTAGTAGATCACAGTGCTGCTCTGCCTTCTTATTTTTGCTCACAGTGATTTGGCTCCTCCAGGTGATTCCCAAAGGCAGTACTTTTGAGAGGTCACATCTCATAACTTCCTGAATCAGTTATCATTATTCTTTTTGAGTAAGACAAACACTTGGCCAGGTCCTCTGCTGAAAGCCTTAGTCTAAGGTCACATCACAAGTAGGGTTTAACTTTTTGCACAGTTTTACACTCAGTTTGCAATCCCCTAGTGTGGATGCAGTTATACCAATATAAAGGGGTTTGTACAGGTATTTCAAAACATGCTAAGGATGATATAAAAATATCTTTATACTGGTATAAATGTTTCCACATTATAGGGTTGCAGCAATTTATCCAAATCATTATCATTTTTTCAACTTATTTAGTTAAATTGGTGCAAAAAACTGTGCAAACCGACCCATAGACACTGAGAGTTAACAATTACAACAGCTAGACATGAGATGGGGTAATTTGGGTGTAGCAAATATGGAATGACTCATGAACTACTGCCAATGTATAACTATCTTTATTTATGGCTTGTCTACGCTGTGCTTTAGCCTGCACCAGAGGGGTGTAAATTTTAGTCTTCACAAATGTCTCATGCACTAACTGGCCTCTGAATCCTGCTGGTGCACAATAAAAGTTCCCTTGTGTGCATTAATATAGTACCCTTGCCAATAGTACTATGTTAATGTGCAATTGGGAATATTTAGGGCGCACCAGCAGAGTCCACGTAGGCCAGTAAGTGCATAACACCCTATGGCAAACTAAAATTTACACCCTCTGGTGTGGACTAAAGCATCGGTGTAGAAAAGCCCTTACATACATTTAAGACTTTCTGGGGTATATTTTGTTCTTATACACGTGACAATTCTTACTGAAGACAAAGGGATCTTTGCTCATGTATCTGAAGATAGAACTGCTGTCAAATATGAGGCAACCCAACTATATCATAATGATTACGGACATTTTTCATACTAATATGTTTCATTTAAGTAACATGCGATCAAAGGGAGATGGGAAAAGAGTCCAGAGAGCATACATATCCAAAGTTTAAGCTATACAGTGAACTAAACCACAGTGGGATTTATTAACAATCAGAAGGCAAGTGTTCAAAAATTCAGAACTTACAGGTAAAAACAAAAGTGTATTTCTCAAAACAAAGCTTCCTGTGGCCATGCAAGGAAGAAGAGCAGAAAACTTTTTGAGGTCCAGCAGCGAACTCACCATTAGAGCTGGGCAAAATTTTTTGGACTAATTTTTTTTTCGATGTAAAAATGCAGATTTAGGTGAACCAAAGCATTTTGCAAATTTGTGTAGAATTCACCAAATTGTTTCAGTTGCAAAAAAAGAACAGAAAAAAAAACCAAACCCCAAATTCTGAAAGTTTAAATAGTTTGTTGTCACATTTTAAAAACAGAACATTTTAACTTCTTGATTCAAAATGACTTTTGATTTGAATTTTACTTCAATTATATTAAAAAAATGAAACATTTTTTGCAGACCAAATAAAATATTTAATCTGACCCAAAATGAAATTTTTTCACCATTTTCAGTTCATCAAAAAATTCGAAATATTTTTTGTTTGAACAACCTGAAATGGATTATTTTTATATATTCTTTGATTTGTCCACAAAAATATCAGTTACTCACACAGTTCTTCTCGCCATGCAGATTTGGGAAACTCTTAGATACTATAGTAACAGTGCTAGACAAAACACAATAACTTTGATTGACTTCTATAGGGCCAGCATATGACCTGAAGTACTCAATCCAGCAAACACTTGTGCACATGTATAACTTTGCTTATCTGACTAGTTGAAATGACGCTATCATATGACCAAGGTTACACATTTCTGTAAGTGTTTGCAGGTTTGCGGCCTAAAACAGTAAGATGGATAGATTATAGAGAAGTTTATAATAATACTCTTCAGTATATTTAGAACTTCACAAACAGTCTACTTTGTTCTAGTTCCTTTCTAATTTTAGTATTTAACATTCTCCTAACAGTAGTTTTTACGTACTGCAAGCAAGGCTTGGGATCAGTTTACCTCTTCAAAAATCTCTTTATAAAATGTAATTCATCCATACATTTTCTTTTTCTACTTATTTTAACCTATTTTCACTTTAGTATCTGACACTTTCTGTTGAAGTATAGAATACTGATTGAAGGCTGGAGCCAAACCCATTTGCAACGTTATTCATACTGTAATACACTGAAACAAATTAGTAAAATACACACTAGGAACGATGGAAACTAGGACTGAATTAGCTTCCTCTCAGAGCATGCAAGAAAGAGCTAGATTTAAACTGCGTGCTGTTAAATCCAGTTTTTGGCCACCAGAAAATGTATGGTGATATTATTTAGTGAGTTAACACCTGCAAAATGAAGGATATATGCTTCAATTTAAAAAAACATTGTGAATAGCACACTGGACTTCTTCTTAATCACCTTTTAAAATAAAACCTCTCTCATAAGAGCACATTTTTTTGAATGAAATAGGTAACCACTTCCTCTGGTAATTAGAATGACCTTTATCTTAATCAGTGTCTTTTATTTGAGGTTTGGCCAAACAGTTTTAGTACTTGATGATTCATGAACAATGTGTGAGGTGTTCTGCTTGAAGACCTTTAAGTCACTTTTTTTGCCGCCCAGTATAAAACTATTTATATGTGCCCTTATTAGGCTTTATGCTTTGATTTTTCCCCCCTGAGCAGTCCCTTATGGATTAGACAGCATCTGCATTGAACATGACTTGCCATGTGATTATAAAGCCACAGTGAAGTAATTTGATTCATGAGGGAGTGAGCAGTGTCTTAACAACTGCAAACCTCAAGTCTAAGATGATGGGAATTTAGCAGATACATGCTTCATCTGGTTAAGGGGTAGCACTGTGGGAGAGTAAACTACTGAAATAGCACCCTCTGAAGTTGTGTCAGTATATTGCAGGGAACTGTAGACCAAATCCCTAATGGAAAAGTACTGTAGCAAAAAATAGTTAGCGTCCAAATACCAAGGGCTAGAGAGGTAGAAATACTTTCAAGAGAAAGCTCTCCTTTGCCAAAGTATTCTGTCACAAAAACTAGCAATAGAAACGTTCCCAATTTTAAAATTTAGCATCAGTCTGGTGTGTTTGCACCCTTATGGACAAATGCTACAAAATTTAATATGAAATCAGTATATTCTATAGAAATTCCATAATGATGTATAGGAACTATACTGAGAATCTGGGATCTGATTCAAAAGTCCATCTCTGTTCAGTAAAGCATTTAAGTATATGTTTAATTCAAGGCTAGTCAATAGGCAGATCATGGGCCAAATCCAGTCTGCCAGATGCTTTTGAATGGACCGCAAAATCTTTTTATTTCCTTATTATTATCGTTATTGTTATTATTTTTGTATTATTTTCTCTGGAGTCTGAACTCTGGCAATACCTTGACCATGAAATTGGGACCTTGACAAAAAATAATTGATCGCTCCTGGCTTAACATTACGCACATATTTAAGTCCCATTAACCTCAATGGGACTTTAGCCTGAGCCTGAAGTTAAGCTTATGCTTAAATGGTTTGATGAATAGATATGGGCTTAAGCATGTGTGTAATTGCTTGCATGAATTGGGATCCTATAGAACTGAACATACAATCAGATTTTATAGACCTATAGATATGCAGTTATATTAAGCCATCCTATTCCAAACCATCCTGTAAGGTTTTTAATAAAAAAACCAAACCATACAAATTATTTTATATCTTATGTATGACTTTTCCATAAGGATTTTAAGTTACTAGGAAACTCAGACGTTACAAACATGTTGTAGTAGTTCCCTGGATAGCTTGGTTATTCATGTCAGTTCTCTAAAGTTCTGGACATTACCATTAAAAATCATTTATGGTCTGATGCATTAAGCTCAGTGGAGAGACCCTCATTGTTTGATTGGGATTTTGTGTAGCACTGAAATTGTACATGGTGCTTAACAAACATAGAGCCAGTTGCTGAGGACTTTACTCAATCACTGAGTCAAGTAGGGGGCTATTGCTTGGTGTGCAGGGAGACTGCCTAGGCTGCACCAACCTTTAAGATAGCACAGTCTGTTCCTACCATTACTCTCTTGTGTGTGGCCTGCCTGCTCCGTGGGCTGGTGCGCAAGGTAGTGGTATACAGCCTCTATCCTGCTTGACCCCTTTGGGTGATATGTTTCTGCAATGAGGAACCAAAGAAACAGTCCCTTCACTACCCCAAATGGAGGTTTCCCCTTATGCAGGCTCTTGTGTGGGCCATACAAGTCTTTGAAGACCCCCTTTTTCTCCATCTAATGGCAGTTGCAAACTTCCGTGGTAGTTCTCCTGCATATGGGCTCAGGAAAAGCCACAATGTAAGGCTCTCGGCATTTGGTTCACAGATGAGACAATTTTCCTGCCCTGAGGTGCTTACGGTCTAAATAAGACAGGTCAAACACAAGACAAGCACAGAGAACACAATTCCGGAAAGGGTGATTGTGGGGATTATTAATGATGAGAAGAAGGGAGGAGGGATTGTTTGAAGAGGGGTTTCATACCCTTAAGTCTGAAAAAATACCATCCTGTTCCATCCATTTATATTAAATCATGCAAGAAGACTGAGCTTTCAGCTAATATACACTACACTGCCCTGAAACACTCTGCTTAGGCAATGCTTAATTTGTAATGAAAGCAGTGCTGGGGCTCAAGCAATTAGGTGCTGGGGCTCAAGCAATTTTTTATCTTCATAACTAATGCAGCAAGCTCAGAGATGGCAGAGTTATTAACTGCCAAGCCTAGAGGTGCCAGGGCTCAGCCCTGGAAAGCCCTGGCACAAATTAAGCACTATGCCTAGGGATGCGAATGTGAAGCTGCATCCTTTCTCAGTTTAAATCTCTACTGTCTGGCCTTTAAGCCATTTATTTCATTTCTATTTTCTCCTAGCTATATGGTCCTGATTTGTCTCTTGTAGTACTTGAGCTTTGTGATCTGCATTTATTTTGCAACTCTGAAAGATCTTTTATTGAGCTCTGCTGGACCCTGGATTTGTAGAGCACTTGGAGGTATTCAGTCATAAAAGGTGCTTGTAAAAGAAAAGTCTAAGGATTAAGATTAAGAAAATGTGACTTCTTTACTTTCTTACAAGTGAAAAAGAACTTCCCTTTTCAAAGAAAAATAATACACTTTATGTGTGAGTCTAAGACTTTAATCCAGAAGTTCTTAGGTTATGGTTGGCAATGAAGGCCAGTTATTTTTGATTGATCATTCATGCCAGCTGGCAGCAAGAAACTGCCATACTGTAAAATTTCCAGCCATACTGAAAAAGCTGACAAGGGTAGCCATGATGCTTAGAATGATGTGTGTTTGTGGAGAACGGTGGGGGGATGCAGGAAATGTATATCCTTCGTTTTTCAAGCAGGGAAATAGTAGGGGTAAATAGATGTGCCAATATAGTAAGATTCCTCTGTTGAAGTAATGCAAGAAAATCATTTTCATGTAATACCTGTATTTCAAGGACTCTGCCAACTCAAAGACATATAGGTGTGTGTGTGTGTGTGTGTGTTACAAATAGATGTTACAGAAAATGTCTAAATTGGTGACAAGGAAAATATGGAAATAATACAGGGAAAGGTGGAACCACAGAAGCAGAACCCAGCTTTATGTCACATGCCTACCAACACTGGTGAAGAGCACATTGGTTTAGATCACAATATCAGCTGGATCACAGTTGGTTAGAAAAGTGACACGTATTTGATTCATTTCACTGAAAAAAACCCTAGGTTTACAATTTTATTTGCTTTCTCAGGACCTTATTTGGGATTATGTAAAATTGACAGCTGCTTATAATTATTTTGGGTTTCAGCAGAAATAATTAAAAACATCTGCCTTTATCTTAACACTACCAGACTTAAATCCATGAGCTTGGTTTTACCTAACTTCAAAGCTGAAAGCAAAGAATAAAAGAAACCTTTGCATATTACTAACAAATTTTCAGTGATTCATTTATATGTACAACCAGTTATTCGAACAGCCTGCAAACCTTCAATTATCTTTTAAATATATGTAATTTAGAACTGCTAATTAGATAGCAATTTAATGCTCTCACAGGGATTCAGATGCTCCGTCTTTTTAAAAAATGTAAACTCCAATAGGAATAATCATTGGCATTCAAGTGATTGAATTTTTCAGTTATTTAAATGAACATGAGGCATTTACACTGTTCAAATCATTTAAATATTCTGCTGTCAGCTGCAGCTGTAGAGTTTTACGGACTCTCTGAATAAAGCAAGGGTAAGTGTAGGTTATCTTATGTTCCAGGCAGGACTCCCCAGAGAGGAATGAGATTTGCTGCTTATGAAAGGCTAACACTGCTTAAGTGGGGCATTAATGTTACCTCTGAGACTTGGATTTCTCTGTTTTCCTATATTTGGAGAAACAAATTTTCCCAGAATTTACAGCTCTGAAAGACTTAATACTGGTTTAGCAATCCTTAAATACACTGGTCTTTTAGCTATATGCAATATATCATGGCATTTAACGTTTTAATTTAAACTCACTGACTTTCTCTGGCAGCCAAACTGCCAACATGTTTAGGTGAGGGTTTTATAGTACATGTATAGCCTTCGTTTCCTGTATATACCTTCCCCTATTAGGGCCAATCTTTAAAATAAATTGTATAAAGATGTGCATCATTTTGAGGCAAGCAATTTATCAATTAGATTACATATTGCACTGATACAAAACATTATTTATGTATAACTATTCCAAATACCATCATTGCTAGCGTCCCTGAGCTAAAGCAGAATTTCAATTTCCCCATGAGGATAGGACAGTTGAATTTAAACTTACACATGTTATAAAATACTTAGTCAAACCGGAGTAAAAAATTAAAACTCTGGGTGCAGCAGAATTTGAATTCTAACTCATCATAGATTATATAGGATTTGTGAGGCATAAGACATTTATGATCTCAAATTTAGCAAAAAATAACAAGGTAGAATATGATCCTCTTAATAAAAGATGCTTCTCAATTCATTATTCTATTTGGTTATCTGTGAAAATAGAAAAATTAAGAGGCTCTCCTTAGCAAAAGAAACTTTGTTAAGAGTATTCCATCTCAAACTGGTAAATTAATAACATAAAGCAAAATCTCTCATTCCTTTTGTGAACAACAGCCCAGATTCTGCTGTCAATTACAAGGGAAGAGAGTCAGATATTCTATACAGTCCACTAGAGACTTCACTGTTACTGATCAAATTTCTGTGGGAAGTGCTCAGATACTGTGGTGATGCATGGCAGTACAAATCCCTAAAATAGACAGATAAGATAGTTACACAGGTATAAATCCAGACTAACTGTATTCACTACAAATTAAATGATCTTCCTGAATTTCTCTGTAACCCTCCATCTTCTCTTCAAGAACCACTTCTACTGTGACACCTACAAACACTGGCTAACTAATAATAGCTAGGCTGAAGGGTAATCAGTAAAGTTGATGTGTATATTTTTAATTAATATAAATATTGTATATAATTTTATTATAATCCTCTCTCGAGCCCTTAGTATGTTGATTGTCTTCATAGACTGTACACTCTTCAGGATAGGTTCTGTGTCTCCCGTGTGTGGACAGTGCCTAGCACAATGCAGGTGCTAACAGAATATCAATAAACAAACAATAATATAAAGACAAAATGGGATAAAATTCTTTCCTCATGAGTGTGCAGTTCAAGAATATGTAAGGACTATGGTAAATCAATAGACACGGACTCAAAAAAACTAAAAAAGGAACAAACTTAAATGTATTGATTGTTAACTCAATGATTCCTAGGGCTTGTCTACACTTACCTCAGAGATTCGGCGGCAGTCGACCAGAGTTACGCAAACTATGTAAAAAACTTGCGTAACTCCCTTCAACTTCTGTGCTTCTGTTCTGCGCTCCGTCTTCAATGCACTGCGCTGATGGGAACCGTGTTCCCGTCAATGCAGCGTTAGCCACTTAAGGAGGTGGTCTTAATGCGTCAATTTCTGGATCGACTGAGTGGGTCTTCACAGACCGCTCAGTCGATCCAGATAAGTTGATCTGATGGCAGCGAATTTGCTGCCATCAGTGTAGACATAGCCTTAGGTTCGTACAAATATAAAACTGTGAATGATTAAACAGAAGTAAAAAAACTTTGCTATGCAAAGTCAAATTCTGCACTCACTACAAAAAATAAGGATTTGTAATGGAAGTTACAGACAGACAACAGTGAACTTATAGAGATGCCCAGATTAAAAACAAACTAACAAAACAGATGAAATAAAAGGGGCCTGATTTTGTTCTCATTTACACAAGTAAAACTCCAATAAAGTCAATGAAGGTACTCCTGATTTAAATTGGTCTAAATTTAAATCAGAAGTAATTCTGGGGAAAGTTATCACCATCAGTAAGTAATAATACCTTACATATATGTGTAACTTTCATCCAGAAGACTCCCAAAGCACTTTACCTTTGGGGGTCTTCTTTCTATCTAAGGGGTTATTGCACCCACAACTGAAATGAAGCTAAACAATATTTGTAAAACCATATAGCAGTTCTGGGAGGGGAAGATATCATTTCACCCAATAAAGCTTCCAATCACCTATGAATATCCCCTTCTCATTAAATATGGACTATATATTAAATATCAAAGTGTTCATGAGCTTTACAGACAGGTAGGGCAGGGGACATCTTTTTGCTATGTGTTTGTACAGTGCCTAGCACTACTGGAATATAAATAACAAATAATAAAATAGTAATAGTAGACTCTGTCCAAGCGTTAAGAAGTTTGATATCTAAATCAAAGAATAATGAAACTAGACAATGATGAGGAGAAGAAGAATAAACAATGGAAAGGGAACAAAGCCAAGAAAAGAATGTTATTTGCTAAGGAAAACAGATGATACAATTTGTTTAGTTACATATGTTTGTTAGTCATGGTCTTGTTTTTTACATTTTGTCCTTTTAGGACTAGAACAGAGATTAGTGGCGGAAAGAGGTTTGAAAAAAGTAAATTTCAGGAGGAGAGAGCGGCTACTCTCAAACCTATATACAGCACACAAAAAGATTGCATGTAGAGTGAAGTAATAGCTTGATTTTCCTAAAACTGTGACAACTTCTGGTTTACAAATTTGGTTTCCTCTTTAGTTTGGATTCAGAATGTTATTTGTTTTTTTTTTTGCAAAATTTATGAAGCGTTTATAAATATATTAGAGTATGCTACAATAATAATTAAAAACACTGCAGTCTCACTACTGTAAGCTCTAGTGTCTTGAACCATTACAGTAGTATTTTTAGACTTTTTTCTCAGCATAAAAGTATTTACTATTTATTTTTCCATACTACAGTACAAAAACAGCTCTCAAATATATCAGAAAAGGAAAGATATACTTTTTTCTTTTTGCCTTTTAAAAAAAATTCCAGTAGAGATTTGTTTCTGCATTCTAATACTGTATTTTGAAGTCAAGAGAAACACATTAAATATCAGTTTTAGCTTTCTCTTTTTAGATAAACATAACATACTAAAACCAGACATGATTCCAAGTTACATTCATATCTGTTTCGAATAAGCAAAGAACTGGCACTGCCTATTCCCAGCGCCCATGAGGCCCACATTGCAAAAGTATTAAACTTGGCAGTGCTAGGGTGCCACCTAATGGCAATTCTTCCTCAATTCATCATTGTTTTGTAACCACAGGGGAACTGGAAGTATATTTTACTGACTCAGTACTCAGGAAACAAATCATTGTGAAATGGATAGAAAATGAAGCTGAAAAACTAGAAACAAGGTGTTGAATTTTAACACTACACACAGGTATACTCTCAATAAGCACTACATAGAGTAGAAGATTAGAAAATCTATTGCTAATTATATTGTTTCTGTACTATACTGTCCTCTTCTAAGACAATGTCTCCTGCCATTCCTAGTATGGGTGCACTGGCTATGAAAGACCTGGTTTAATGTGACAGAGCTAATGACAACAAAGGCAACCATAAAGAAGAGGAAGAGAGTGAGAAATAAAGGAACACAGGAAGAGAGTGAAAAATAAAAGATGGCCCCAGGAGACGTGGGATAGGAAGGAA
This sequence comes from Emydura macquarii macquarii, assembly GCF_026122565.2. Taxonomy (NCBI): domain Eukaryota; kingdom Metazoa; phylum Chordata; order Testudines; family Chelidae; genus Emydura; species Emydura macquarii. The sequence goes on along the minus strand of NW_027131105.1, from coordinate 10,218,002 downwards.
AAAGAAAAAGAAAAAACTGTTTCTCAGAGCTACAACTAGACTATTCCACTCAGTTATTAAAACCTTTGGGGGAGAAATGTAACTATTTATAGGGATAGCCCCTCCTGGAATAATCCATTCAGCTGCCCCTCCATGACCACAATGGTCTGTGTAAACACCCTTGCAGCACTGCTTTGGAAGGTGCAGTGAGAGCATCCTCCTGATTATTTAAAACCCACTTTGACATCCTTTAGGTCAGAAATCGGTTCTTTCCCTGCATGGTGCCCAGTACTGATTGTTCCCGCTAACAGTCTAAACAAAAAACTCCAGTTATCTTAAATGAAAGCAAAGTTTATTCAACAAACGGTAGAAAAAAGAGAAAATCACCAGCAGCACCACCACAGATAAAATTAGCAGAATATACACCCAACAAGACTAATCAGCACAAGAATTGTAGCTTCCTAGGCACTGATGGCAAAAGATACTGATTAATAAGATAAAAATCTTACATATTTAGAAAACTTTTTTCTCCAACCTAGCCTGCCTGTCTTTTCACACACCCACAAAGGGAGTTTCTCAAGAAATAGTATGCCTCTCTTTCCCATATCACTCCAGAACTTACAGATATGGCTCATTGGAGTTAGCCACTCAGGAGTCTACAAGCATAGTAGCATTACATCACCTCAGACAAAAGTAATGATAATCTAAACCAGTTTGAATCCAGATGGTATAATGTACGCTTGGGGGTAACCCTAAATTATGCAGAAGTTTTAGCTAATATCCTCTGTTAACTATTTAATTCCAGTCCTGTATGCATATGTCGAAATCTTGATTGCAATGAAGTTAATGGGAGTTTTCCCATTGGCTTTAATGGGACCTGGATTTGGTCCACAATAATTGTAATTTTCTCATAAAAAGAATTACACCCATAAGGACCCAGTCCAGTCACTACGGCATCATCAAAAGCCCCACTGTAGTCAATGAAAGCTTGTCAATATGCAGTGATTACAAGATGCAGACTTTAAAAAAGACTCTTCCAAAAACTGAAAGGAAGATAGACTGAATGTACTGTATTGAGCTCACTCCAGCTGACAGCTTTCGGGCACACTTCCCAACATTTCGATTTTAAAAAGAAGGAAGATTGTATAGGTAATGAGATAAGTGCAGCCAAGATGTAAAGTGGTGAGACGGGTGGTGGTAGCAATGTATTCATTTCTCCCATTAAAAAATACTGCCACAACTTAACTAGGGAAGGTGTATAACGCCATTTGCCAGTCTAACCTACATTATGCTCTGTTGCTCGATTTCATTACAAATCTTACAAATCAAAATTTACTGGCTAAAGAATGGATAATATACATATTATAGTACAGTGTTTGAAGTCAGTAATTTGCAAGAGGAGAACAGGAAGGTGGTGTGTGTGTGTGTGTGTGCGCATGTTTTAAAATTCTTTCGGGGGGCTTTAAAACATACAAATATATTGTTTGAAAATGCAGGCCGTTAGGTGCATTCCATGGGACAAAAAAAATGCTTTTCCTTAAAAACCAAGGATGAAGTCATGGTTATCTAGAGAGGGTGGTGAACCCTATCAGAGACAGGAAAACCTCTCCCCAGCTCTCTCTATTTTTAGAGTGTCTTTTCAATTAAAGAAGCCAATGCCCTATCCTTAGCATAAGGTTGGGTATCAAGAAAATGAGTCAGACCTCAACAAAATATTCACCTCAATATATAAAGAGAAGGGAAATACTGAAGTTGTCCCTTGAGAAGACAGTGATTAATCATACACTCAGCAACAGTCACACAACCTCCCCTCCAGGGATATATGAAAAGTTCCAAAAGAAGGAACACTCCTGCCCCCACGCCCCGACCTCTAAAAGCCAATACCAAAAAAGTAGATAAAAACAGAATACCAATTATTCCAGCATTGTACCCACAGTAGACAAATAATAATACAAATGTAACAGAATGCTTAAATTGTTAGTTAGTTCCTTCTCTTTCCTTTTCTCCAAATCTACATTACTGATGTAAAAAATATAGGAAGCTGAATTCATTTTATAAAAGTATTTAAGATAAGAACTGTGCTTTTTCTCACTTTTACCTTCTCTTTTATTTTCCCCTTTCCAGTGTCTCTCTCTCCCACTAATTCCATTCATGTGTCTCCACATATACATCTTTTTTCTAATTTCTGCCTAGTGATTCCTCCTACGTGGGCTCTTTTAATCATAAAGATTTCCACTGACACCTTTGTCTTCTTCTGCCAGGTCCCAAAGGAAATGTGGACCAATATGGTGACACTTAGGGATTGTCTACAATGTGGGATAATGCAGACTATAGGGGTATGACTTCTAAAGCGCATGAAAATGCTGCTCATTGACTGGTCTGCACAGACCTTGATGGTATGCACTAATGGTGCTCTGGTGCATTTTACCATAGTGCTGTACTATGTTAAAAAGCACCAAGGAATCTTTAGTGTGCACCAGTTGCGTCTACATGAACCAATTAATGCACAGCGTGTTAGTGTACTTTATCCTATGATGGAGAGAAGCCCTAAGAAAGACAGGAACAAAGGAAAGGTGGAAAGTAGGTCACTGTTCTCACTCTCTCCTCCCCCACCATTTTATCATCTTCACTGCTGTGTTAAGCTGAGGATGGGAGGATGTGGTGATACCACGACAACTGAGTCTTATCCTGGCTCAGTAGATTCATGGTTTTGACCCTGTCCACACCCTCATTGCAGAGAGATACATACACTGGAGAATAGATAGTGGAGAAGGTGAGTGGGGAGAAGAGGTAGTGCTAAAAAGTCCATTTAAAAAACCCCACAGCTTGTCTGCTGTGATGTTCTCAAGTTCAGAAATGAAAAATCTGCCAGGGTGACACGGAATGTGGTACAGCTGACAACACTGTGTGTGCATAGCTGTTTCATATTATAGAAATATCAGGGTGAAATCCTGAGAGTTTGTGCTTTACTTCAGAAGGGCCAAGATTTCACCCTCAGTCTATATGCATTAGACAAGAGATCATCATCATTATTTTTAATCTTTATTGCAGTGTTGTCCAAAGACCCCAGTGAGGATTGATGCTCTATTATACTAAGTGCTGTACATACACACAGAAAAATGCAATCGCTGCCTCAAAGAGCTTATGGTATAATTTGAAACAAATATTCAACAGGAGTAATGAACAAAAGGAAGAAATGGGAGGAGGGAGGACACAGACAACCATAATAAGATCATGTGGTTAGATAGGTCAACTATGTGCTCAACTTGATGGCTGCAAATTGTTTGAATTTAAAAAAAATAAATAATATCAACTCTCCTGACTGCCATACAACCTAACCACTATTATTTGGCTGATTTCTAGAGAAAAAGAGATGGACGACAGTAGTAAAGTATGCAAACCTCTTATTATAGAGTAGAACAGAGTTCTTTGGTTCATCGTTACATATGTGTGTGAAATTCTATCAGTTCAACTTCAATAATGAGGAACAAGATCTGTGCTTTATCACTGTACTAGCATTCCTGGCTAAATTCAAACATGTTCTTGCAACTTCCTCAGTTAATAGGGTTTGTTAACTAAAAACAGGTGGAAAGGGAAGACATACAGGAACACTACAGAGGAAACCCTGTTTATCCAAAATACGTGGGAGAAAATGGTTAAAGACCAATTCACATATATCAAACTACAAGCCCTTTAATGCAGCCAAGGCCAATGAAACCAATTAAGTGTTAGTTGCACATGTGAAAGCTGCCTCCCCAGGCACTGTTCACATTCATGCTCAAACCCTGCAATATTTTTTTAAACAAGAATGAAACCAAAAAAACAAACATTGAAGCAAAATTTTCTTATGGATTAAAAAGTGGCTAAAAGTCACAGAACAAAAAAAAAAGGAATAAATAGTTTTCATTTTGGTGAACGGCAGGGAGTCTCACGGCTCCATACTATGTCTGGTGCTGTTTAATGTATTTATTAGCAATCTGGAAAGTGGGGTGAGCACTGAGGTAGCAACATCTGCAGATAAGACAAAGTTATTTGTGTTAGTCCAGTCCATAGAAAACTGAAGAACTTCAGGCAGAGCTAACCCAGCTGGGTGAACAGGCCACACGATTGCAGAGGACATTTAATATTGGTAAGTACAAGATAATGCACATTGGAGGAGAAAAATGAAATTACATATACATCTTACAAGGTTCTCAGTATCATCTCAGAAAAAGGACTTGGGCGTTCCTGTGAACAGCTCAATAAAGATTCTGCTCAGTGTGCAGTTGCAGTAAAAAAAGCAAACAAGATGTTAAAACTGATTAGGACAAGGATGAGGAATAATACAGAAAAACGATAATGCCATTATATAAATCAATGGGACAGCCTCATCTGAAACACTAGCCACTGTATCTTCAAAACAGATAGTGTAGAATTAGAGGAGGTTCAGAGAAGGGCAATGAGAATGAGGAGGAGAATAGAAAAACTCTCATATGAGAAGAGATTGAAAAGATTGGAATTGTTTACCTGAGCAAGGAGTCAAACAAGAGAAGCCGTGATCAAAATATATAAAATAATGAATGGTATAGAGAAGGTTGATTAGGAGCTCTGTTCTCTCTCTCACAACATGAGAAAAAAAGGGTATTCAATAAAATTTGAAAGATGGCAAATTAAAAACTGAAAAATACTTCTTCCCATATAAGATGTAATTAAACTGTGGAACTCATTGCCACAGGCCATTTAGACTAATAAGATTTTAAAAGGATTAGACATTTATATGGATAGGAAGAATATCCAGAGTTATAATAGTTAATACTAACAAAATCTTGGAAAAGATATAAAATCTAATGCTTCAGAGTTTAAAACAATTTCTACATTTACTAGGGATTAAGATGAGCTATTCATGAGAAGGGAGGGGCAGATTACGATACTTCTGCCTACTGTGGGGCTTCTTGTATTTTCCTTTGGATCATCTAGTGCTGAGATCTGTTGGAGACAAGATAGTGGACAAGATGGATCATGGTACTGCAATTCCAATGTTTATATATATGGTACAAACACACAGAGTGCAAATTTGAACAACAGATGAAGTGGTAAGATGTTCATTCAGAACTTGCTATTTTGTTTAGGGATAAACTGAATCAGTGGAGGCATAAGAGAGAGTGGAGACTTTTCTTTTCCCAGTCTTGAGATGTTTGGAAGGCAGAGGTACTAATTCCAATGACTAGCAGAAGATAGAAACTCACCATGATGGAGGTGTGCCCATGGAATGTGGGAACGTAAACAATCTCTTAGGGCAAGATATGAGGGTCACTAGAGTATTTGTATTCAACTTTGTGGCTGTCCAGGACCTGAATGTGGAACTGGACATGAGGATCTAGTAGTTCCATATTTGTATGGTAAGAAACGAAGTGGGTTAATTTGCAAGGACCATCTCAAAGGACCTTATTGTTTCTTGGTCTGTAATTTTGCCAAATTCTAGCATGGTGTTATTGTCCTCCCTCCTATATGCCTATGGTAAATTCCTCAATGCAGAAACACAAGGTACATTTAACAGAAAAGAGAAATGCTCCTTACTATACAAAAAAAAAGTAATGAAAAAAAGAAAAGAAAATATTTCTGTTACAGTGCCCTTAAAGATATAACGTGCAGCTTGCTCCTTGCTTAGTTCTACATTTTCACCCAAAAGCTGCTGAGAAAGAAGCTATTCCATTCACCCATGGAAGTTCCAGTGCTGATCTTTTTCATTTGCTTTCTTCCAGTCAAATAATAAATAAGGAAACAATCAGCTCAAATACAAACGTTAATTGAGTGTGTAATTCCTAACCCAAATGTTAGACAGACAAAACGTTTGTGCTGACTGAAAATGCAGGATGTGCTAATGACTTCATAAATCATACTTTTCAATAATTCTAATTTATTTATATATGAAATTAGCCATCCAATTAATATTGCTGTTTTATACTAAAATATTGTTGAAATCAGATATTACCCTAAATGCCTACTTGAGAAATACATATGGCATCCACATGTGTACTAGAGTGAATTCATTAATACCAGTGCTTTACCAAGGGTTGATGGTGATGGAACACTTGCATGCACTGTTCCTAAACAATGATGCAATCAAGAATGAAGGAATTCTCCAGTGTGTTATGTCGATAAACATTTGCATAATGGGCACTTCTATTTTACTTATTTTGATTAATGCAAACAAGATGACAAAGGAAATAAAGGTGAACTGTGTTGCTATTCTTTTACTTAAAAAATCCCTCGTGTCCTTATTTTACCATAAAATGTGCTTTTTTGATAATTCTGTACATATTTTAAATTAGAATCCACTTTAACATGACAAATAGAGGTTATTACATAGTAATAGAGCATTCCATTTCAGTGTAAAATGCACATAATTATAGCAATTTTTGGCTTTGCCATTCTGCAGTAATAAGGTCTGTATCTTTTATAGACTAACTTGTATATTTATGTACCATGGAATTATTTGTGTTAACTTTTGTTTCTATTACACTGTAAAGTACACTAAGCATTTATAGTCAACACTATGTTAAAAAGTGGTATTTCTCACAGGCATGAGGTATTATATTTTGATCTTCGTTACAAATATTATATTCTTCACACATTAAGTAAATATAATATTCATAAATGCATAAAATAAGTCAGCAAATAGCTTTCTTACCAATGGTCTAAGCTCTGGATGCGTCAAAATGTATCCATTGTTTGTAATTGCAAAAGCATATCCATGAATACCTAACTGTAAGAGTAAATGAGAAAGGAGCATTAATTAGCCTGGTCTCCAGTGAATTCTGAAACAAAAAAGCAGCCAAAAATTTAGTCATTTACAGCTTAAACCTGGCATTCATATCCCTTATCTCAACACAATATTTCATTAAAATGAATGCAAAGTGCCAATCCTTGACATTTTGTGAAAATGAAAACCTATCACTGTGATGAACTTGGTAAATAGCACAATTTTAAAATGTCACACACACTTTATGGTATCTCAGATACTTATTCCTATGTATTTGATGTAAAGTTTTTTTAAAATTATTTATAAAAGAAAAACATAACAGGTGTGATGTTATACGCTGTGTGCTAAAATGGAAGGATATTGGAATTTAGTAAACTCTCAAATACACACGAGGGGCCACGTTCTGCTTCCCTCACTTGTGCAAATAGCCGCATTAGATCAATGGAAACACTGAAATCAGTGGGAATGCTCCCATGAGTAGGCTGAACAAGAGGTGGCCTATTATCAGTGATATTTACATCGATCAGTCTTGAGGCTATTTCATTTCCAAATTATTTCACGTTTATGTCTAAATACACAGAACAAGGATTAATTCTAATGCAAAAGCTCATGTCATTTATATTTTGGGACTCAACAGAACTGTGGGAACTCATTTGAGAGTAATGAAATGTTTCATTAGGCCTAAAAGTACAAGTAATCAAAGTTAGCACTGCACTTATTTAAATAACAATCCTACCTTTTGACAATATTCCTATTACACGGTTGGCTGCACCCATTGACTACAATAAATGTACCTTTGAATCACTGATATGGTCATTAAAACATCCTATAGCATAAACATGGCACTGATGCAGTGTCTTTATGTAGGTGCTGTACATAACCCAAATTTACCATCACAAAGATTTAGATGTATATATAGCTCTATCTTTTCCACTGAGTTATTTCAGTTCTGAGACACTGTAACATAACATTTAATTTATCCATTATGTTATATAATAAAGGAATGTGATTGTGCTCAAATACTTATGTACACTGCAGTGCCTTCCAAACTAGAAGTACCCTGATTTGTCAGTTAGCTTAAATTTCTTGTTATTATTAGACTACTTTTTATAAAAATCACTGTTCCCTATTAAAGCCCTAATTCAGCAAATGATCTGTCTTCAGCCATGTACTGAAGTATATGCTTAAATTCTGGTACAGGATTAAAACTTTATAAACGGGGATGAACTATATAGCACATACTTAAATGCTTTGTTGAACTGGGTCCTAGTACAAAATGACCTAGATAGAAATGTTAACAGCCAAAAGTCAGAGTCATTTCTCCCAGTGATAACCAGAACAGCAAGTCTGAAGATTTCTGTAATTTACTGGAAAGATAAAACTCAAGGTGGTATTATAGCTAGCTCAGAGAGGGTTCATATCTGGTTGAGATTTATATTCTATTTCTCTAAGAATTATCAGATATATACAACTATATCTGCCATAGAGGAGGTTGCTCCATGAATTAGCAGTTGCAATAAGCTTTAGTAAAGGGTAATAGAAGGTGGTAGGCTCTTGGTATCTCTTCATAAAGCAAAAAGAAAACAAGTTTGGGCATATTTTACCTATTATACTATGATATGTGAACTTGCATCTGGCTAAATATCAGATCTCAAGTATAATTGTCTATATGGCGATAATTGCAGAAAGAAATCTAAACAATTAAAGTCATATAATGAAAAAAAATGTCAGTGCTATACATTCTAGAAACAATATTTATCGATTTGAAGTGTTCTGTGCCTTCAAGTGTGGCACTTCATCATGGTTTGTGCAGTACTTGAAGAGGTACAATGTTTGCACTTAAAATGTTTCTTCTGAAACATTACTGCTTCCAGCAGTATTCCCATTAGAAATATTGGGACTCTCTCTAAAACTGATATACTATTTCAAAAGGGAAGAAACTTTGTGTGGCCACAGCAAAGTCACATGTAAGAATGAAATATGAATGAGTCAAATCTTACTGTCTTCTTTCAGGACAAACTCCCAGGGAAATCAATGGAAGTTTTGCCTGAGTTAGGACTGCTAGTAACAGCTCATTGTTACTCTTTATCTTCCACTGCTTAATGACCATCTCATTCAAGCTAACAGAATTCCAAGGTAGCAGAGTTCCACCTCCAAGCAACAGCATCACATCCCCAAATGAAAGTCATTGAATGAAAGTGTTCCATATATTCCATCTATAGGAGTAGATCCCATGGATGCCCATGTTCTTCTCTCAAAGTAAAGATATTTCATATTATACAATGAAAACAGGGTTACTTACCAGTAGCTGTTGTTCTTCGAGATGTGTTGCTCATATCCATTCCAATATAGGTGAGTGCGCACCCCGTGCACTGGTTCCCGGAACTTTTTTCCCCTTAGCAAGCCCCTTAGGGCCGGCTCAGGCGCCCCCTGGAGTACCGCGCCGGTATATAAGGTGCCGCCGGCTCTGCGGGCCGTCAGTCCCTTCTTTCTGCCGACTCCGACTGCAGGGATGGAGGGTGGGTGTGGAATGGATATGAGCAACACATCTTGAAGAACAACAGTTACTGGTAAGTAACCCTGTTTTCTACTATGAGTGATTGCTTATATCCATTCCAATATAGGTGATTAAATAGCCATACCTTGGAGGTGGGTAGGAGTCAACGGCGAGCTGCTCTCATCAGTACGGCCCTGCCGAAGCCCGCGTCCTCTCTTGCCTGCTGAATGATGGTGTAGTGGGACGTGAAGGTGTGGACCGACGACCAGGTCACTGCCTTGCAGATGTCCTGCAGGGGCACTCTTTCCAGGAAGGCCGCCAACGAGGCCTGGGCTCTGGTTGAGTGTGCTGAAACAGCTCCTGGAAGCAGCACCTTCGCCTGCTCGTAGCAGGTCCTGATTGCAGGCGGTGATCCAAGAGGAGATGCATTGGGTAGAGCCCTTCATCCAGTCCGCCACTGCCATGAACAGCTGCGTCGACTTCCGGAACGGCCGCGTCCGCTTGATGTAGTAGGCCAGGGCTCATCTCACGTCCAGCGAGTGCCATCTCCGCTCCTCCTCTGAACCGTGCAGTTTAGGAAAGAACGCGGGGAGGAAGATATCCTGGTTAAAATGAAACTGGGACACCACCTTAGACAGAAAGGCCGGGTGGGGTCTCAGTTGCACCTTGTCCTTATAAAAAACGGTGTAGGGGGGCTCCAAGGTTAAAGCTCTTATCTTGGAGACCCTCCTAGCCAATGTAATGGCCACCAGGAAGGTTACCTTCCACGACAGGACGAGCAGTGGGCATATAGCCATGGGCTCAAAAGGGGTCCCGTCAGAGTGGCAAGGACCAGGTTCAAGTTCCAGGGAGGCATCGGGTCATGGACCTGCGGGTATAGCCTCTCCACCCCTTTAAGGAACCTGACTGACATGGGGTGTGAGAATAATGACCTACCTTCCACTGGCTGGTGGAAGGCCGAGATGGCCGCCAGGTGCACCTTCAGGGAGGCCAGTGCTAGACCCTGGAGCTTCAGATGGAGCAGGTACTCCAAAATCACCTGTATGGGTGAGCAGCTCGGTGGGATACCCCAGGCCTCCGCCCAACAGGTAAACCGCTTCCACTTGGCCCAGTACACAACCTGAGTGGAAGGTTTTCTGCTGCCCAGCAGAATCTGTTGGACCTGTGCCTAGCAGGCTCTCTGTCCCTCCATCAGCCACAGAGTCTCCATGCTGTCAGGTGGAGGCAGTCCGGGTCTGAGTGCAGCAGCCGACCCTGGTCCTGGGAGAGCAGATCGTATCGCCTCGGGAGTGGCAACAGCGGGGCGATGGACAGGTCCAACATCATGCTGAACCAGTGCTGTCTCGGCCAAGCTGGGGCGATCAGTATGATGTCCACCTTGTCCCTCTTGATCTTCAAGAGGACTTTGGGCAGCAGGGGAACGGGGGGAAACACAAACATCAAGGTCCCCGTCCAGTCTATGAGGAACGCGTCGGATATGGAGCCCGTCTCGCGACCCCGGAGCGAGCAGAACCTTGGGCACTTCCTGTTCCAGGACGACGCGAAAAGGTCCAGTTGGGGAACACCCCACTTGTGGAAAATAAAAGTCACCACCTCTGGGTGCAGTGACCAGTTGTGTCGGGGTAGAAACGACCTGTTGAGGCGGTCCACCTGGTCGTTCCTGACCCCAGGGAGGTGAGAGGCAGATATGTGGAAGTCGTACCTCACCCCGAAGTCCCAAAGTCGAATGGCCTCCTGGCAAAGGGCTGAGGAGCGCGCTTCCCTCTGCCTGTTCATATAAAACATGGCCGCTGTGTTTTCCGTGAGAACCTGCACCATCCTGCCCCTCAGAAATCTGAGGAACACCTTGCAGGCCAGGCGGACTGCCCTGAGCTCCCGGACGTTGATGTGAAGACACTTCTTATCTGCTGACCAGAGCCCCTGGGTGCTCAGGTCACTGCTGATGTGGGCCCCCCATCCCACATCCGAGGTGTCTGTGATGAGGGTGACCGATGGGGCCACGTCTCTGAAGGGGACTCCCCTCAGTACCTCCCCAGGGGTCCTCCACCAGTTCAGGGAGGCCAGGACCTGGGCAGGAATCGTGACCACCCTGTTTAAGGAGTGTCTGGTTGGTGCGTATACCAAGGCTAACCACGCCTGGAGAGGCCTGAGCTTGAGGCGAGCCAGCCTCACCACATACATACAGGCTGCCACGTGTCCCAACAGCTGCAGACAGTGCCTTGCTGTCGTCGTGGGGGACCTCTGGAGATTGTCGATTATTGCGGCCATCGCCTCGAAGCGAGGCTGTGGGAGGAAGGCTCTGGCCTGAGTGGCATCCAGCGTGGCCCCAATAAAATCTATGCGCTGCACCGGAGTGAGCGTGGACTTCTGCTCATTGATGAGCAGCCCCAGTCTGATGCATGTCATGCAGGTGAGTTCCAGGCTGTTCCTCACGTGGGCTCTGGACCTGCCCCCGATCAGCCAGTCGTCCAGGTAGGAAAAGATCTGAACCCCTCTGCGGTGCAGGTGGGCTGCCACCACCACCATACACTTTGTGAACACCCTGGGGGCGGACGAGAGGCCAAAGGTTAGGGCCAAAATCTGGTACTGGCAGCCAGCTACCATAAACCGGAGGAAACATCTGTGTCCAGGAAGGATGGAGATGTGGAAAAATGCATCCTTTAAGTCGAGGGCAGCATACCAGTCCCTTGGATCAAGAGTGGATGGACCCTGCTGACTCTGACACCCTAAAGAGGGGTCCTCCTCCTCAGAGAGTTCTTTAAGCTCTAAATTAAGATTACTGGCCACCCTCTTGAGGAGCTCCTGGTGGGCCTTAAAGTCTGGCAGGGGTGCCCTACGGTCCCTGGCGGCCGCATCGTCGGGGAAGAGGAGGAGGATTGCGGGAGGGGCCACGTGGAGGGACCCTCTCCAGGATCCGATTCCTCCTCCAAGGAATGGCCCTTGTCTGGCTGGCTCGGAGGGGGGAGGTGCCAGTTGGGCCACTGAAGAGTGCACCGAGACTGTTCCCTGTCCCATTTCTGCCTCACATAGCCCCCAGTACGGCCACTGCCATGGCCCCTGTGGCCATGCCGGTGCCAGCAGCGGTGCCGACTGTGATGCCTCTTGGCGATGGGCATGGGACCCCGAGACGCTGGAGCGGTGCCAGCAGTATCTATGGCCCCTGCCTGACCTCGTCGACGATCTGCCTCGAGAAGATGTCAACGAGGAGGATTGCCGGTGCCGACGCCTGCGGTGCCAGCGGGGGGTCGAGAGGCTGGAGGAGCTGGAGAACGACCTCCGCCACGATGCCGAGGTCTTGTGACGGTGTTTCCCTTTTGGGGAGCGGGAGTGGGAGCAGTGCCGACTGTGTTGCCTCGGTGCCGGTTCTGACTCCGATGACCGTGAACGGCGGCGTGGTGCCGGAGTTGCCGTCGGTGCTGAGTCCTTTGGCACCGGGATCCACGCCTGACCCTGGTCTGGGGATCGGGACCAGTGCCGCGGTGCCATCTCCTCCGGTGCCGGGATCCTTGATGGACTACATGCCGGGGATCTGGACTGGTGCCGTGCTTTACTTGGCTCCTCTGGTTGCCGGGATCTGCACCGGGCTGCATGCCAGGGATCTGGACCTGTGCCGAGCATGACGTACTGTCTCCACTGGCACCGGGATCCACGCCGGGCTGTGTGCTAGGGATTGAGACCGGTGCTGCATCTGTGGGCTCGGTGCTGGGGTGCAGGATCTGGAACTGCGATCCCCGCACGAGGCAGAACTGTAGCAGTGTCGCCTCGAGCACGAACCTCTGGACCGCCCCCGGTGCCCCAGTGCCGATGATCTCGACAACCTAGAGTCGGAGCTAGGAGAGGAGCCCACATGCTCTACCCTCCGTGACCATCTGGGGGGAGACTTAGACTCCTGTCTCAACCACCCACCGGGGCCACCCAGCTCAGGTTTACCCTGAGACACCGGTCCCTGCGCCCTTGGCCGAGGGGGGGACGGAGGCGTGGGCATGCCCATGAGGGCGCGTGCTGCGACGAACGCCTCCGGCGTCGATGGCTCTTGCAGGGGCACTGCCCCACCCACAGGAGTCGGGAGAGGCTCCCTGTGAGGAGATGCTGGTGCTGGAGTAATCTCCACGGCACGCATCTGGTGCATCTCCTGACTCCCCCCAGGACGGACTGGCAGTGCGGGGGAGCCCTGGTGCGCGGTGTCTTGCCGCTTCTTCCTTTTCAGCACCGTAGCCTGACGATGGGTTGACTCCGGTGCCAGTGGAGCGCTCCGCACCGAGGAGATGCTCGGTGCCGCTGGGGAACGCGCGGGTTCGGAGTCTGGGCGCAGCGCGGACTCCATCAGGATGGCCTTCAAGCACACGTCTCTCTCCTTCTGCATGCGCGGCTTGAAGGCCTTGCAGATTTGGCATCTGTCTTTTCTGTGCTGCTCTCTGAGGCAGCGGAGGCAGCGGTCGTGAGGGTCACTCATGGGAAATGCTTTGCCCCAAGCGGCGCAGGATTTGAAGCCGGTTGAGCCAGGCATGGCCCAACCTTAAGTCCCTGAGGGCTGTCTATCTAATCTAACTAACAGTAACACTACAACTATGCAAACTTAACTACTATACTTAACAGGCACTTAAGTCCAACAAACAATGGGGAAAGCTACTTGCTAAAGCAAGAGGCAGACGTTCCAGCAACCGTCACAGGCGGAAAGAAGGAACTGAGGGCCCGCAGGGCTGGCGGCACCTCATATACCGCGACACGAGCGCGGCACTCCAGGGGGCGCCTGAACCGGCCCTACGGCGCTTGCTAAGGGGACAAAAGTTCCGGGAACCAGTGCATGGGGCACGCACTCACCTATATTGGAATGGATATGAGCAATCACTCGAAGTAGAACAAATGTTTATAATGTGTGAAAAATGGTGTTACAATTCAAACTGTTTTGCCACTATAACTTAACTGCATGATAATATGTGCTTGTTATAAATATCTTCTCTTGTTTTACACAGTGTAATGTAAAATAGCTCCTTGAAATGAAAATCTAATTCTCAGAAAGAGGGACATATATTATTTGCATAGAATCAGACTGAGCTTACAATATCTAATAAGGTCTAACATAGATAAAACAGCTTTTAATCTCTCCCCCTCACAAAAAAAACAAACAAATCAAAAACCAAGAACCAGCCTGGGCCTCCTGTCTTGATCACTGTGGACAACACCACCATTCTGCCTGACATTTAGGCCTGTAACCTGGGCATCATCTTCAACTCAGACCTTTCTAGGTCCTCATATCTAGGCTATGTCAAACTGTTTCAGATTCTTTCTGCATAATATCTCTTTGGCCTTTTGAAACCAGCCATTTAGCTAAAACTCTTATCCAGGCTCTCATCATCTTGTGTCTCAATTACTGCAACATACTTCTCCTTAGGCTTGACCCACTCATATCCATCCAGAATGTTGCTGCAAAGATCATTTTCCTAGCTCATTATTTCAACATTGTGACCCCTCTCTTTATATCCTCTAGCTTCTCTTCACTAGCTTCCCTGTCTCTATTGCATCAGATATTAGCTACTTGTCTTCACTAAGAGCCTATCCCCACTCAACCTGCCAGCTCTCATTCACTATTGAGACGTCATCTCCTGCTTCTGGTCAGCCCATGATGTCAGCCTCCATTGCCCATTTGTTAATTTTAAAAAAGCACTTTTGTGCTTTCCCCCATGCTGCTGCTCATGTTTGGGACAAGTTCCCCATAAACTTCTGTAAAGCTACCTTATTAGCCTCCTTCAAATCCCTCCTTAAAACTCTTCTTTCTTGTGATACCTACAAAAAACTTGACAACAGTTAGGCTGCTGGAATCCAGGAAGACCACTCCCTATCACGCTGACCAATATTGTCTGAGGGTATGTTCACTCTTCGAACACTACACTGGCACAGCTACACCAATGCAGCTGCGCCACTGTAGCACTTCAGTGCAGACAATACCTACACTTATAGAAGGGCTTCTCCCGGCAGCATAAGTAATCTACCTCTCTGAGAGGTGATAGCTAGGTCGTCGGAAGAATTTCTTCCACTGACCTAGCACTGTCTACAATGGGGGTTAGGTCAGGATAGCAACATCTCTCAGAGGTGTGGATTTTTCACATCCCTGAGAGATGTAACTATACTGAAGTACATGCCAAGTATAGACAGGACTCATTGTTTCTTGAGCTCCCCCAACTGTCTGTCTGCATTCATCTGTTGTCTCTTGTTTGATACTTAGATTGTAAGCACATTGGGGGCAGAGACCCTTCTTTTTGCTCTGTGTTTGTGCAGCGCCTAGCACAAGAGGGCCCTAATGCTATAGTAACACAAATGAATAAATAAACGCATATTCAGTATTTGCAATATCATCAAATTTTTATTTACCCACTACCTTGATTAACTCCAACTTGATCAAACAAAAAGGAGGTCATTAGCAAATCATTTGTGATCATTCAGTAATTGCTAATGTGTTCAGTTATGAAATTAACAGTAGAACTTGGTAGCTGAGGTTCTCTGGCCTTACTAGAATGGTCTCTTAAAAATAATTTGAAAGATTTAAAGAGAATCGCAAGACTGCCCACTTTTCCACTAGAAAACTGAATGATTTAGGTGATCAAGTAATTGACACCCTGATAGCATGATTGAGAGTCAAATAGGTAAGTAGGTGCTAAACAAGCTTTGCCACGCAGCTCTGTCAATACAACTTAATTGTTACCTGCAGTACTTCTGCTATTCCAATAGAGGACCTATCTCGAACAGAGATTAATGGCATCACAGTATTTGACTATTTGTGTTGCAAAGAAACTTCCATTAGAGATTATGTTAAAACCATCATATTAGTGTTCATTTATGACCTAAACAGAATCATAATCTAGCACTTCAGAGGTGGAGGACTAGTAAAATAGCAATGTATTGCATCAAACCTAAATGAAAAGTAGCACCACCATTACATTCATCACTAACCAATATTTTTACCAAGCTACAAATGATTCATGATTGTCAAGTTTATTTTACTTGATCTATTTTTTCATAGTTTTTTTTTTTAAAGAGTTTGATAAGAGTCATCTATAAATTTGGAAAACTAAGTTAATGGGAATATTTAACATGTACTGAACAGCACAGAAAACAACAGTAAACTGAGTTAGACAGGGTGAAACTAATCTATGAAAGATGGTATTTGCTTTAATTCAAGGACATAGGAGATTTCAAATCAAGAAGTTATAAGCAGGCAGGAATTCTGACAATTATTTTATTAAAGGCAGTTCCTAATGAACACTAACTGAGAGAGGGGACTGTAAAAGTCTGCAAAATCTAGAATGTTGTGCCCACACACTGACTGATAGAAGTTTGACTTGACCAGTAAGGCTCTGTGATCTAGTCATTAGCATAAGAGAGTTAGGACTTCTGCGGAAATATCAGTGAGTCAATGGAATTACAGTACTAAGGACTGACATGAGTAGAAGTGTGTACAGCATTTGTCCCCTGTGGTCCCATGTCTGATTCTGTCACTAACTTGGATATATAAATTGGGTGCTATGTATCTTGCAATAAATAAATCTAAAATATTATTGTTAATTCAGTCCTATACGCTAAATACACTGAATATGTCATCATATGTGAATTACCTTATATTTTGGAATGGCCTTTAGAAGTTCTTTAACTGGAACATCTGTGCCAACTACTCCCAGAAGAATCCCTTTGGATCTCTGTTTGAAAAGAAAATGCAGACCATTTAGAAGGACAAACAATCACTGTTGAAACAACGCAGGTCATCAATAATTATGTTCACGTTGTAAAAATTGTACTGAGGAGTACTAATCATAACCTAATCTGCTAACTATTTAAAAAGCTATGGGGTGGTTGCAGCTAATCTGGCTGGTTACACACAACACACACGCGATCAGCAATTCATCTCCTTTCCTTAGCCTGAAAATGAAATAAAAAAGTGTGCAAAGTTTCAGCAGATAAGGAAGGTGTCCCTCAATTAAACTCTTTTACTTGTGAAGCAGTTTTAAGAAGCAACACTATAAATAAAAAAGTGATTTATCCTCTTCTTTTCCAGTTTGCACTGCCATCTAATACCCAACAAAGAAAAATTAAATATTAAGGGAGAAATATATGTAATTATCTTTAATAATATAGCAGGATTTTAAAATAACAGGTCTGTAAGATAGGTCCAGCGCATTAGCAATAGCTCTATCTGAGATAAGCAAGTTAGTCTGGAGGAGAAAATTTATATAGATTATTTGCTGTAACAAAGCTAATGAAGAAGAAGACACATGGATCTAATACCACAGCATCAAGCTCGTAATCTTGGTGTTTCCTCCTAGACATAACACCATTAACCTTTTATTTTGAAAACTATAGTTTGTACACTATAATTATTTGTACATAAATATATTTATCGTCTGTTTAATTTATTCTAACAATAGATTCAAATGACAAAATAAATAATAATAAAAAAACTCTGCAAGTTATTAACTTTCACTGCAGACACCAGAGTATCACATGATAGAAACACAGTTTGAATACTTACAGTCTCATTTTGTTTACTAAATACCGGCATGGCAACAGTGGTCATCAAAACCAATCCCTGGTCATCAGCAAGCTATATTTGAAAAGAAATAGATATTACCTCTGAGTTACTTCAATCCATAATTAAATCATAATTACAGAAGCATCCAACTAAGTTTTCTTCTTTTTAAATGAGATCATGCATTTTATCTAAATGAGTTTTGCAACTTTAAAATTTCAATCCAGCCCAGCCCTGACCCATCTCCTCCCTCCCACCTCTGCCTCACTGCATATCAATTTTGCTAGTCAGGGGGTTAGCTGGCCAGGGTATCTTTGCTGGCATCTCTGAAGAGAGCTACCAGTGGGCTGAAATGAGGACTGTGGAACCAGCATCCGCACTAGCTAAGCAGATGGAGCTCTGCCATGATTGCCAGGCTGAGATCATGGATGCAGACAATTTGTCTCAGGTTCAGACTCAGAATTCTCATCAACTAGGGCAGAGACAGTGGAATGACAGCCAGTCAGGGTTCCAGGAGCACCTTTGGTACCTTAGTATCTAGCAGGTTTAAGTTTGTTGGACAAGTTGGTGGCATCAAACACTGGCTGGTTCTGTACCTCAGGTTTTAACATGTTTCTTCAATTTAGGGAGAGATGAAGCCTTCTGAACTTTGGCCCATTCAGGAGGAATATGCGGAACAATTTATCATCACTGACCAAAGGAGAGTGGGATTGCTCAGAAAATTGTGTCTTCACACCTTCCAGCTATATTCTTCTTTTCACAGATGGAAGATTTCACATCTGCATCTTTGTCACAAGAGAAATGATGGAGGGGTGTATTTGGCTGTGATTCCACAGGGTGGACTGACACCAGTCTGTCAACCTGCAGATCTTGAGGAATTTGATCAGCATCATATGAAGGGGAGTGAGAGTTACTATTTAAAGCATCATTTCCCCTGCAATTTGTGTGGGGGGGGGTTGTTTTTGTTTTTTGTTTTTGGGGGGTGGGGGTGAATTAAGTTTGGTGAGGTTATCCCAGCTGTCAAGGGCATCAAGCATCCAGGTACAATGAGGATTGATGGTTTGACAATGGGGCTCAGATAGCCTGAGTGTTGCATGTATTTTTCCAAAAGGATGGGAGCAGGTGAGCTGATCACCTTGAGAAAACACTGGGGGAAGCTGCATGCCCAGTTGCAGTTGTGTGGACTATACACAAAACCTCCATCCAGTCCTCATGTTGCTGTTACTGTACATCAACCGGACACATCCTCTTTAACTAAATTTCAGTTCAGGGACATATTCTGGAGAATCTTGGCACATTTGAGTTTCCACACCCAGCCTGTTCTGAGCACAATCCTTTCACTATAGGAGCAGCCATTGCCTGTTCAGCTATTGCCTGTTCAGATTTTCAGAATATAGACGTTACTGCAGTTGGTGGCCAAGTCATTTTAAGAGACATGTTAGAAACTAATCCATTTGGCTATTGAGATCTCTAACATTTAATTTCTTTTAGCTCCCAGTTTGTTGTATGGTTTTCATTCTCCCAAGCAGACCAATATTATGTGACACAGCACTATCCCCTGGGTGCAGAGAGCTGCCAACCACTGAATGGGAATACAAATGGATTTCAGGATTGAGAAGATTCACACCACGTGGGAGAGCACAGGAACATGGAGATGGGACACTTCATGCCTTGGTTTTTGATGTGAAAAGACACTTACTAGCACCTAATGTGATCCTTCTCCTATTGGTCAGGAATGATCTAAGTTGATAAGGGGGAAACTGGGGCCTGGGCTCGTAGCTCGGGTCAAGTGTGATTGTACCAGTCTAAGAACTTATTCTCCTTAGCCAGAGTAGTATGGCCTAACATGCTGACATGGTGGGTATGGAGGAGAGCCTCCTTAGCATCACATTAGACAAGGCCGGAATAAATGTAAATTGAGACATGAAAAAGCATTCCACTGATTATGGGGATGACATCTTGGAGATTTTAGATGATTGCCCAGGGTTACTCAGCTCTGACAGTGTGTATTTGTCAGGCATCTGTTAGAACATTTTTACTGTGAACATCCAATTCTGGCTTACAGGATGGCTGAGAACAATTTGTTTGCTAGGATGCCAACTAAGCAATTGGTAATTGTATCTGGTGGTGTTTTGCCATCTTTAAAATGGGATGGGAGGGAAATCAGGCCAGAGTTTGGCTGAAAGCTTTGGAAAAAGGGGTCATTAATGCCAAGATTTACTATGAGACCCTGGAAACATTCAATGCCCTGTATTTGTGATATCAACTGGTAGAGACTGCTGGGGGTTGGCCCAGTAGTTGCTGTAACCTTCTTTATAAGGGTAGAATTTTATGCTTATGGTCCAGGCCTACTGTTCAGCTTTGGATGGGTGGATGATTTCAAATGGACTGCTGGCCACTTCCATTATCTTTGGGTCAGGAAATGATTGGATCAAAGATGGTTCACATTTTGGGAGATAGACTACAATCACTCCTTGCTGCGTTTCACCCTTCATTAATTATTTCATACTAAATATTATTTCTGTATTAAAGTTGAATAGCTATGTCATAAAATTCATTGGGTTGTGAGGAGTTTTTCTTGGGTGATTCCCTGGGCAATGATGTTTTGGTGGAAATACTTTGAAATAGTAGAATGGTAGTCACTGGGTGTTTCCATTAGCACACATTGTGGGACAATTAACACTGGAACATGTAAGTAAATTGCAAAGGAAGCCATGACCTAGGAATTTTGCTTGAATGTTTGTTAAGTCTTTGAATCCCTTTTTCATATTAAAAATTATAGTATTATATCATGATTGCTGAAAAACATTAATTGTTTGAACAAACTTGAGAAGAAGTAAAAATGGAGAATGTATTTTTACCAGTAATTAAAACTAAACTTCACCTAATATTTATCATAGCTGGAACCAACATACGTCACTGATATCTACAAAACAGGCTAGGATTCTTTATCTTGTACTCTCAGAAGTAGCAAATACTTAATTAGAAATTCATGTTTAAAATGTCTTCCTTTGTCACAAATGTAAGAATTTAGATATCACCGACTCTTAAACCAAAATGTAATTACATCCTGAAATTATGCTATTGATTTAAAAACTCAGAGACTACAGTATGATTACTGACTACTTAGATGCTCAAATTTTCAAAATCCATTTTCCAATAATATAGACAGAATTGACAACTTCCAATTCCATCAACATGTACCAACTTCATAAACAAGCTACGTATGCATGTCAATAAATAAATAAACCATGCATTCAGACTTCCATTACAAAGTTACACATCTGTACTTTCCTTTAGATTTCTGAAGAAATTTCAATTCCTAAGTAGTTTCATATGGGAAACAAAATGAAACATGGGAAAACGTCCTTTTTCCCATAAAAGGTGATAATATATGTTTTTATGCAGACTATAAATGTCAGCTTAGTCACACATATAAAGGAGAAAAAATGCATTTCAGTTATTATAGACAATTATATTGAATGGCATTCATCTACTAATGTAATTTTCAGTTATATACAATGGAGCAGCCTTGGGAATGACTGAAATCCAAGTATGCAGTGTTGCTTAGTCTAGAATATTAGAGAGACAAGATGGGTTAGATGACCTGAAGAAGAGCTCTGTGTAGCTCGAAAGCCTGTCTTTCTCACCAACAGAAGTTGGTCCAATAAAAGATATTATCTCACCCACCCTTGTCTCTCTGAAATCCGAATGGCATGATTTTACGCTGCTGATATATATATATATATGCTGATATATATGGTCTCATCTCAGTTTAATTTTCAATTTTGCTTATCCATTTCCCATTGCCAGTAGTGTCCAATAGTAATACATACTGGCCATTATTGTATTTTATAATATTATAATTTTCTATATGTTGTAAAATATGATAATTCAATGTTTAAATATATATATAATAAATCCCATTTGGTTAATGATTACTGAGCCTAGAATCTGTAAAGTGTGCACGTTTACAGGATATGACAGGTACACTTGCACAAATGCAAGCCCACAATTTCCTTCATTGTGTGCATGGCCAGGCCTTTAAAAAGCTAATGCACACTGTTGCTCGCTGACCAAACTTTATTTACAAAGCAGAGAAAATAGGGCCTAAACCCACCAAAAACCTAGAATCTGAATACAAATTATCAGGTATACCCATGAAAACTCTTCTTCCTCTCCCCTGCCCCAAACCTGGCTTTTTCTCCGGGTTTCCATCTCCAAACAGGCCCTGCACCTCCCTGAACTTCCTCTACTAGTTCAACTGCATTACTCATTTTTAATGCTGAATCAGGCCTTTTCAGATTTTGGAGTCTAGATACTGAGGGTCATGCTTCAATCTGCTTCTTAATCCTAGTTTCCCTGATTGGCTGCTATGCCAGCAGTTTGCAAACTTTTTGAGTTGAGCCTCACCTTTGAGTTACAATTTCTGGTTGCTCCCCTCATAAGCCAGACAAAATAGACATATGTAAAAGTAAGCTTCACAGCCTACTAAAAAACCTATCAGAGACCTTAACCCAGCTTTAATTAAATGACCTACCCCTGTACATTCCAAATACACAGATACTTACCTATGGCACAGCCAAGGCCTCCTGAGCAGTGGGCTGCTTCTACCTTACAGCCAGGCTGCACTGCTAGGGTAGGGCCAATACCTGCCCCGCCCCCCTCGGGTTTTCAGGGTGGGGGAAGGAATGTGTGACAGTCTCTGGGGCAGAGCCAGCACTGGGTTTGGAGGCTGCCGGGAGCAGAAGCAGATGTTGACATTGACCCACAGATTGGGTGGCCCACTGAGATGAGTCAGGGGTGGGGGGTGGCTCCCTGGGGGGGCTGGCACAAGCTACCAGGCATTGCCGCTTTCCTCCCTGCATTTTTCTCCATGCCCCCCTAGTTGGGTGCACCCCAGAGTTTGAAAACCTTTGCACAATGTTTATTCTTTACCTGGGGCACCACGTCAGTTAACATGCATAGGTTCAGACTGACATTAAAGTTCCATCTCTTATTATTTGGCAGCATATACATTACTTCATTTTGATTTCCTTCAACTAGGTATAATACAAATAGAAAAAAATATAAGAAAACAAAAGTGGCTGACAATGTAAAACACAAATTTCGCCGGTAAGCTCAAATACTTGATGTGAGCTGAGAGAAAGGTATGTGCTTTGACGTGTTTCACAAAAACATTTTAGAGTACAGTATTTGTACTTAAAATTAAGCTATAAAACAAGCAAAAGAACAGTTAGTAGGTTAGGCAAATCAGCTGGCTGTAAGATGTTGAGAGCCGCACAGAAGGCTAGTAAAAGGAGGAGAAATCGGGTTAAGAAATCAAATTTCACAATCATTTGTGTAATTAGTAAAGCTGGTTGAATAATGTAAAAAACATTGTCAAATTTTGCAGCTGTTCCCTGAGGGTGGCTGGAATTTTCAAAGGGGCCTCTGGATGTTTGGTATTCAAATCCCATTGACTTTAACTGGGGGTGGGATGCCTAACTCCTTATATTCCTTTGAAAATTCCAGCATATTTTTTTATTTTAATGAATAGTGGCAAAATTTATTTGACAAACTATCCACTGAATAATATTTTATCACCTCTAGCAACTAATGAGGGCATCTATGCAGTAGTTAAAATAGAAGTGTGTTCCAGGTAGAGTTGATAAGCTTTCCTAAATCTCTTCCAATTACAAAGAATTTATTCACTGACTCCAGAAATGGATGTCAACACCACCCCTATTTCTAACCAACTTGATTCTTGAGAGAAGGAAACTGACGTATACAAAAGCTGTAAATTCAAGAATTATTTTTAAGGCACTACTATCAGAGACTTCAGTTAATACTGGATTCAATTCATTATTTGCAATTAGCAAATAATTACTGGATCATTTTGATTTAGCAGATCCATAAGTGGGCATTAGTTTCCTGAAATGACAGGTCAAATGGATGGATACTACTAAGAATTCACAGAAAAAAGAAAGGAACACATTCTCTGCTCTGGCCCTCCTTGAGGCATTCTGGGGATCAAATGATTTCCTTGAAAGAGAGCAAGAAATATGTATACATTGGGCCCTGGATCCTGCCGTGTGTAGCTTGCTGACAGACTCTTGCGACCATTTGGAGTTTGACTTCACCAGGACTCCACACGGGTGCAGTAGACTATCTGCATTCTACATGATCCAGGATCAGTCTCTATTTATATGAAATATGGCTCTAAAAAAAGTGTTCTGCCCTTTAAAACTCTTCTTTTCCTGCAGGATATTTCCTCACCTGCAGCATGAAGTCCATGGAATAACAAGGAGCTCCTGAATAAAAGAAACTCCTTTCCTGAATGATACGAGGAATTTTAAAGGGCTAGAACTGTTAATGGATGCACAGAGAAAGGTTCCTAGTAAAGTATCAAAAAGAAAGGTAATGTTTTTTAAGTCTGTGAATATTTGAGATCTTTTGCTTTACTCTAAAGCCACAAAAATATAGCTAAACAACATCTTCACTGCTAAAATAACCAGTAGTTTCTCCACTAGTTTTATAAACTAAGTTTAAAGAAACAGGAAACTTCAACACATTATTTGTAAACGCACAGGGCTGACTCTATAGGCAACCCAACATGTTGGCATCAGTTAAGCGCAAGTGTTTGAAAGAAAACACTGGTTTATATTATCCTAAGAATTGCATTAAGAAGTTTTATTTGAGAAGCGGCTTTATCTGCCAGAATATGGGACTGTTTTGTTCAGTAACCGTGGAATGCAATAAGAAGAAAAATGTTGGACAGTATTTCCTGGAATGACCCACAGTTTATAGTCTCCTTTTGATCCAATACAATGAGCTTCAGGCAGTGCTAAAAGAAATCAAACAGCTCTGTGGCATATTAATTTTGATTAAGGATAGCAACATCTGCACCCTAATTGGTGTCTCCAGTAATAATTTAGAAAACTATGGCACAGCCAACGCATGCCCATGTACTTAACAGAGAAATTAAAAGACAGAAAGATCAAGATATTCCAAATATCCCATAGGATTTTTTTTTTAAGGAAGAGATGAGTTTGAACAGACTTAGCCCCGTCTCTGTTCTCAGAACACAGGCCTTGAGATAGCGTCCAAATCAAACCATTTCCTGAGAGTTTGATTTTAAAGGTGAATGAAAAATAACATTCAGCCTATGCTTCCTACCTGAGCCTAGGTGTCCCAAAGACCTTCTCTGTCCTAGTAGGTAGGGTAAAAAGCACATACCCTACCAGAGCTGGCCTGACTGCTCCCTCACCTGAGGATATGAGTCAAGTGATATGTCTGAGACTCCCCATAAAAGTGACCTGAATGGGTCTGGTCCTGAGTAATAGTGGTTTGGCTCTGAACTAAGCTCTCCCATATTAACATGCAGCAATCCACTAGGTTGAATACCATCCTGCTTTCTAGCAGCATGGCCACAGTACATCTGCTGGGCGTCCTGGAGCCCCTAACTTCTGGCAGACTACATCTCTCTCGATAGTCAGAATGCATGCGGGAGCAAGATTTTTCCTGCATTCCAGTTTTCAATGTGAACAGCATAGTAAGAGGACTTCCCTTATATTCTGAGTGAGCATCTTTTTTGATTCGTGGTAAGGCTGGAGTCTAAGCTTGCTGCTGCTGCAGCTGCTCTTCTGCCAGCTATTCCAGGAGTTCTTCAGTTTTCTTGTTTTGGTATTACCTGTGAATAGGCTGAATTCCTACTTCAACCTCAACAGAGCACACAGGGTTAGTAACAAAACTCTTCCTGGGGGTTGGCTTTACTAGTAAATGATTCCAACAATAAATCTTAGTTTCAGTTTCTTCCTCATGCCTGGTTTCCATCCAGGATTTCCTTCTACTCCATTATTTCTCTCCTCCCAGCAGGCCATTCCCATCTCACTGAAATCACAGAGAAAGTGAACAAGTCACACCTGCCACAATGAACTAGCCAAATTTCTGCAACTTTAAGGAGTGTTCTAATATTTGCTAAAAGAGCAGGTCAAGAGTCCCACTACTCTGTTACATTGACCAATTAGCTTAGAAACTGTGAGGCATTCTGGTATGTGGTCATTTGATGGAACTTCAGCAGATAAAAGGATCACCCTTCATTTGAATGGTGTGTAGAAAGAGTTGGATGGGATTTTGATTCAGTAAAACATTAAATAAAGGAGAAACGTGCATATATCTAAACACAGATGATCCACATATCATGGAAATGGTTGGGAGAAGAGATCTGAATTCTGCTTTAAGTAATGATGGGCACACCTCAGAGATTGAGAGGACCTCTTCAGTCCAAACATTTAGATGTTTACCTTAAACTCCTTCATGTCTGGGGCTGGAAATTTCACAAGACATCCATAATTTCTTGGTTTTGGCTCAGTCAGGTATATTGTACCACACTACTAGCTTAACTCATGGTACTTCAGCTTCTGACTGAAACTAAGAATTACAGGGGTATAGTTAGAAAATACATACTTCAAGGCTTGTTTTCAATTCCTTTAAAGTTCTGGGTGAAGTTTAATATTGATTGTTATTTTTTACACTGGTTTGCTATACCTAATCCTAACACACACAAACAAAGATGTGGTGGTTTTACAATAGACCAACTATGTCAGGCATATTTTGGTCCCATAATTGCTAGGCTAGTTTGAATGATGATTGGAAAGCAGAATAATTTAGAAAGGCCACTGCAGAAAAAATGTATCTGTTTTTTTTAGGATGCTGGTTTTTTAAAGTTATTTTATCACTTATACATAAAAATCATCTCCTTGAAGTTTATGGGTGAAACAACATCAGTGATAGTTGGCTTTTCCTAGAAGGCTATTCTAATTTAGATATTTATGGTAACCTTTTGGGGGAAAAGCTACACAAGGGCCTTGAAATTGTGGACCTAAGTAAGTAGCATATCATAATATACTTTGCAAATAATAATGCAAGACCCCAAAAATTAAATAGGGGAAGGAGAAAAATGTATTCCTTGTCTGAGAAGTTACTGAATGCTTAGAAGCAAGACACACAGTTTAGAGAGGAGAATTTCCCTGGCTTATTCTCTCAAATAAATCACTGATCACTTTGTAGTCCTAAGTGAGCTGATAACTGGGGGCTGGTTTCACACCTTCGGGGGTGACAAACTAGAAAGTAGTGGTGTGAGTGTTTGATAATTAAGAACTTGGGGAGAAACAGGACTGGAAGGGCTGTCGTCACCCTCTAAATCAGAACGAGGCTGGTGAGAGCCAGGCTGAGACCTTATGCTTGTGGACAGGCTAATGTCAGTGACATAGCACAAAGGCCTCTGAAGTTATAGGACAGTCGATGATGGAACCCTTTACCGGTCTGGGTGGACCCTAAAATATAACAGTCTCTCTAGCCCCATACCCATTTCCATCAGAAGCCTCCAATACAGTAGCAGGAGCTCAGGAATGGTCCCTCCCCTGAAGCAGTGTACTTTCCTTATGCCTGTATAGCCAAGGAGGGATGCAGTGTCTTGCCCCAAATTCTGACCTAAATCTACCACCGTGTGTAGTTGTTGCTGATGCCATATCATTCTCATTAATGTGTTTTGTGCAACGGTTATAATAAATCTGCAGCCTGCCAGCTCCAAATGGCGGGTGTGTGCCTGTCTTTTGGGATGTGAGAACAATTAAGTTAAGGACAATAACAAAGTTCAGATTTTTTTTCATGTGTTTCTTTGATTGTCAAAAGGAATACACAGTACTATTTCATTTTAACTGCTATTATGAAGGGATGTTTTTATATTTCATAAGACATGTATATTTCCTAATTGTTGTTAATAATTAAAAGAATATGAAGTAAACAATGTACAAATAATTTAAATCAAAAGAAACTCTGAAGGGCTAATATGAATACGGATATGAAGTAAACAATATACAAATAATTCAAACCAAAAGAAACTTTGAAGGGCTAATCCTATTTTTTAAAAATAAAGTATAATTAATCCTCAGAAGGGAGGGGAATTAGATCTTAAAGCTATATTGCTCTTTGTATATTATTTTTCAGAATTTATAGTTTGTTTTTGAAGAAACCATAAGTTGCCTCAATGTTTTCAGACTATACTTTTCTCAAGAGCTTTGGTTTTTGGGGGACTTTTTGCCTGCACCCATGTACATGGTTATAAGACATGTAATATCAAACTACCTGTTCTCTTTTTAAATTAATTATAGAATACATCCAGAAAGCCCAAGAAAAAGATAGTATAGTTTAGAAGTTAACTGGTTCTATGTTGCTCCTATCTAGCTTTCATTTCCCACTTTACAGAGTTTTTATAACAGGGGAAAAAGGACTATTTCTTGCAACAATTATCATCATTAAAGAGATGCTTTAAGATAATTATCAGGCAATATGCCTCTTTTTTTCATACAGGGCCATTCCTAGGAGCACAAGATTTAATACATTTGAGAAGAATACCTGCTTATAATTGAAGTGCACTTCTTTTGTACAAGAAGTCTATTGTAGTATTCGTGTATCAGTTGATGTAGCCTTCTAATGGAGAGCTTTACATTTAAGATAAACAATATGTATGCATTGATAGGTATCCCATGCAAAGAAAAACTTTGTTAAATTAACAGTTGTATGGATGGCTGCCCAAGTGTATTCCTTTCCCACACAATTACTAAAAATTCAGGAAATCAAGATTCACCTTCACACCAACTTGGACCCACATGGATAACCACCCAAATGCACTCAAACTCATCGGCTCTGCAATAACATTATTTTCAATTTCAACGTTTATGAAACCAGAGTGTTGCCATTCAACTCCCCATAATCACAATGAAACACACAACTTGAATTTGGACTTCAACAAGATTAAATGAAATTACCTACAAGGAGGTGTGTAGCAAAAGTCTAGAAGAGAAAGTATGAAGTTGGAATTAAGGCGGTTAAACCGGATATGAATGTGATACATATAAAAAATAAAACAGGAATGGAAGGCTGGGGATAGTATAATGGGAATGGGGATATGCGGGAAGCAAGCTTGTGCAGGGGACATGGGCTAGGTGGGGGCATGAGAGTGAGCAGGGAAGTGTGAGTAGCATATGGGAATTTGACCTGTGTAGGTGGGAAGATGTGGGGCTTGAGTTAGGGGATCCTAGAGAGGAATAAAGAGAAGCTCTGCTCTGATGAACCCTCTCTGGCTGAGCAGCCATGTGACGGAACCATGGAAATGTGACCAGGGGAACATGCAGTGGCTTTGACCGGGGGTGGCATAGGAGCCAGTAAGCTCTCTGACCAGTATCCATGCTGGAAGGGCTCCCCAAAGTGCTATTGCACTCAGTGCCCAGGCACATCTGGCAGCAACCCCATAGGAGACATTTAAAGTCTGATGCCTTGGTGCAGAAGCATTCAGCTTCCC
The DNA here is from genome assembly GCF_026122565.2 of Emydura macquarii macquarii. Lineage (NCBI taxonomy): Eukaryota > Metazoa > Chordata > Testudines > Chelidae > Emydura > Emydura macquarii. The sequence goes on along the minus strand of NW_027131105.1, from coordinate 10,188,922 downwards.
TTCACCCTTAGCCGCAGAACTGCCCTACTTTCACCTAACCGTTCCCCCATCTGCCATCCCTCTTCTCTCCCTGCCCACTGTGCACAGTCCTGTTTCTCTTCCACCCCCATATCCTCTTATGACTCAGCCTGCCTCCTTGATTATCTTGCTTGTACATACTGCGCAGAGCCACTGATACAGGCTGGGAGCATCAGAGAACAGAATTAGCTAGTGAAACATGACAGTTCCATTGGCTTTTCTGTTGTACCTTATAGGCTATTATGGAAAAGGGCAATAGCTCTTTTGTGTTTACATTTAAATTGTGGCCTGGGATGCCAGGAAAATCCCTGTGTGTGAAGTTTGGAGAGACTGTGGTTCTTTAGCGACAAGAGCTATGGAGAGAATGTCAAAAATGGCTACGTTTTAAATTTTTACTCAGCCAAAGTTAGTATATCACTGACCACAAAAATATTACTGAAAATTAATCATCCCCTGAAGAATGTGTGGTAAATTCAAAGACTAAATTCAACAATTTATACTTGTTTTAAGCACAAATCTCAATGTAGCCTTACTACAGAGCCAGTAGGGCACAACCTATATATATGAGATTATAAAAGTGAAAACAATTATCCTCCACGCAGAATAAGAAAAAGGGGAAATCAAATTAGCAAAAACCAGGGTCAAATGTAAATATTTACTCAATGATTCTTTTGTACTGAATTTGATTCACGTTAACTTTTTATAATTTTAATAAAAATTGTAAAATTACTAGTCATTCATTTCAGTGAAAACAGCAGCATTGCAAATTTTCAATTTTCTAATCCCAGTGACAGTTAATTCAACACTTCAAAGTATAAAAAGGTAAATGAGGCGAGGAATGATAAATGACGCTCCAAAATTGCTGAAACAAGATAGCACCAAGATAAAAGAAGGGCAAAACTCTACTTACACAAGTTAAAGGATAACACAAAAAGAAAAAAGAAAGCTGTCAGGAACTTTGGGAAACAAACATCACCAGACATTTTTTAAAAAAAACATTTGAAGGAGATACAGTTCCTTTGATGTGAAAATAGATTAAGAAATCCTAGATGAATTTTTAAAAACCCTAATGTGTTCTCATAACTATCTACCTCCATTTTTGTGTCTAATTTATACACTTCTGTCTTTTCATACAAGTTAAGTAGAACAAAATATCACAGCAGGAGTAGGACAATAGATCTTGAACCCTGCTGTGTTTGTTCAAGAAAGCAAGTAAAGCTATTTCTAACGGGAAACAAAACACCCTGTTGGGCTATTAAAGGGGAATAGCTTTTTGCTATTCTATGAAGCCCGAGTGAATCAATTGCAGTTCAAAACTGGTTCAAAGCTGTGGTTCACTTTAACTATGGATTTGAGAAAAATGTCATTTCCCCCCAGCATCTTCAGTTGATGTGCTATAGCAGCAGCAGCTCCAGTTGCCCTGTTCCTATCAAACATTTGGCCCAATAATTTTGTGAAAGCCATAACTGAAACATTTGAAATTTTGAAAAATGATTAAATTATAGATTTATTTTTTTAAATTATTGTTATTTTCATAACACTTTGGGGTGGTCTCCAAAAACTTTGCAAAATAGCAATGAGGGTTACATATTAAAATCATGTATTATTCTGCCACTTTTACGCAAAAGTGGGTAAAGGATCATTCTAGCCAAACCTCTTTCTCCTGTTTTGTTGGCCAATATTAAAAACAGGATCTTTACTACCTACAGCTGTTAAGTTTACTACTATATTTGTGGTATTTTCCATTCTCAATTTAGGGAAAACCACAAAATCTTGGTAAAGACTAAAACCATGGTACGGTAAATAGCTGATTTAAACTGCACCTACCGCACGTCATCTCCAATCCAGTTTTGAATTCACAATAATTAGATCCAGCATGGATAGCACAGTAATTTACACAATAAGTTTTGATTTGTATTTAATTCCCACAGACAAACTGAAATATAACAAGCTTCAAAGTCGGTAGCTGACGACTATAGAACAATGACTAAACACTTACTATCTCCAAAGTTGTTACGTGCAAAAAAAACCCAAAAGATTTTATAAAGATGACAACAGACTTGCAATGGGTGTAAAATCCTAAAGGTTAACTTGGATGGTACTATTTTATTTTACATCATCCTAAGATTAAAGTGGGCATGTTAAGAAAGAGATTGACTGTTTGAAATTTTATAGAGAAAAAATTTGCAGAAGATAAACAGATTCCAACAAAAACAAAGTACAAATTCAGATGTTATATGGCAGAATATACACCCCAGTGTCTAAGTCATTCATAAAGATGTACATTAATCCTGTACTGCTCCCATTTACCCTGCAAACAGCAAAGGATTCCCTGCTATGGAAACTGCTCACCATGACCTGGTTAGCTGAAAAAAATTCTGGATATTAAACATGTTCTTGTCTTGCATGTAATGGGAAAAAGCACCTGAATTAGTTACCCCGCCCCCCCAGAGCCCCATTTACATCTGAAATTTCACATCATGACTCATGTTAAACAACAAGCAACTTTGTCTTGCTTGATGGAGAGCTACAGCAAACTGTTGGTCAGGATTATAAACACTGAAGGGCAAGCTCTTGTTGCTTTAGATCCAGATGCACCCCTCAACTGACCCATTAGGCTTCCACTTGTATCATAGTAAATTAGGATGGAATTCTGATATGATACCAGGCATCTGCTGAGGTTCAGCCAGTGGAAGAGCTGACAGGAGATCGATGCTGCTCCTCCCCAAGCCTATAATATATTTTGTGTCAAAAAGCACTTAAGGACCAACTGCTGAAAAGTGCAAGAGAGCAGCAAAACGTCTACGAGAGTAGCTGAGAGATTGGATCAGGTGAATTTGGGGACTGGGGAAAGAAGCATGCTGGCATGGGCAAGAATGGTATGATATTACTACACAAATCTGTAACATAAAGCCTCCTTGTGAGCATATTAGGGAGCTGTTAAGGACTGCCACAAAGTTATACAGGCAATACAGAAGGAGGAACAAGTAGATCTTGCAGTAAAGCCCATAACCTTTTTAAAGTTAACCAAGCAATATTTTACAAATATCATATTCTTACCAGGTGAATTATCAAAAGCTCTCATGGACTATTTGTAACTGTCCTCTTCCCCACCCCGTTCCCCTGAAAGTGGGGCACAATCTAGCAAAATTGCGTGTGGCTTTAATTCTGCAATTGTCTGCTTTAGGGGTAACACATTGAAAAATGGCTTTTGTGGTCTTCAGTGTAAGCTGGGGGTAGTTTTTACTGACCTGGAACAATAGTAATTTGTGGTGGAACATTATTTGATACCTCAACCTTGTAGCACATCAAGACATATGACGCAATATCACATGACACAATCTCCTAAACATTTTTAAAAGCTCGAAGGGGATATGTATTTAAGAACCAGCCTCTTGTAACCTCTCTCTTTCTTCTGTGCTCATATTGTTAGAGAAGCATTTCACAGAAACTCTCTAGATGAATGGGTGAAAACAAAAAGGCTGTACTCTATCTGAAGTTAGGAAGTCTGATTCCTACCACTTATCCAGGAAGCTGAAAACAAGTTATTCTTTAAACCATCAATTTTCAAAAACTGTGCATTTCCTATTTTTCACCATGTCGCACTGAGCACCCACTGCACACTCTGCCATCACTGTCAGAGCATAAAAACAGACTGTGGATGTAACCCAGTGTCACATGAGAACATGTTACTTAGGGGCTGGAAATGTGATTTTCTGAAATCCCTGAATAAGGATATCTCTAATTTGTACGGTATCATAAAGAAATGTTCAAGCACATTAAGTAATCTTTTAAAGATTTGCAGACTTCTGGGTGCCCGTTTGTTCTGAGTAGACTTTCCATTAAAAAGAGTATTTGTCCTGTATCTCTCATTTAGAACTGGATTCACATCTTCACCCAAAATTATTATTAATAGTAATACTAGTACCTATGTATAACTTTTCATACTGAAAGTGCTTTATGAAATAGAAGAGTGCCAATTCAAGGTAAACCTGTTAAACTCCTTGATCCTATAATATTGGACCTCAACCACAAAATAATATCCTAAATTTGGTGATTATTGTATTTTTTTGACGTCTGGATTATATTTGTGAACTATACAAGAATGATGCAACAGGCATCAAGCAATATGGTTTTGTCACAATCATCATTGTGATATCTTGACATGCAATGGTGACTCTGGTATCATACCATATCAGTGCGGAAGCTGTACAAGAACAAGAGCACACTAAATGAAATCTACTTGGACAAATTACGTTAGATGTATCAAGAGGCTTTTTGATAGACAATACAATAGGGACCAGTGAAAGGCTATGGCCATACCATGGGCTTCATTGCCCTTCCCCTAGAGAAGGCAAGAGCCCATGGATGGTTCACTTGGGCTAATCATGTCAATTTGATGTTAGCCTATTATTTTCAAATCACTGACAAAATGGCTCCCCTGTTGTGCTCAAGTAGCAGGTCACTGCTTGTCAATGGAACGTTTTGTTCAATTAGCTGTTACATTGTGTTTGAATTGCAGCTCTCAGCAGGTGGTTCGGCTGCTCACAATGCACAGCTTTGATGTCAGCTGTGTTACTTGCTGCTCCATTCCACTGGAGCACTGACATGGTGAACCATTTCACTGATCACCACTGTACCATAGTCACAACACTATGGAAACATGAAGAGTTGATGATTTCTTTGAATGATTAAGATTTGATTGAAAATAGTTTACCTTTTGAGCCTGAGGGAGCTGGAAAACAACAAAACAGAACAAGCAATCATTATATGTTAAATTAGTTTGAAATGTGAAAGCTAGTTTATTAATAAAATCACAAAAGTAACTAAAAGAAAACAAAGGACAAAGGAAAGCAACTGTAGAAACTAAATTTACAATGCCAATTAATTCCACTTACTGTATAAACATGGGGCTACATTAACAAAGGGTTTATGATTTGACAGCTTCTCTGCTAGATATCACAAGCACCATGCAACTTGTTAAAATACCACAGTGCTAGGATAGGGACTGTTTTCCCAATAGATATGGTATCACACTTGAATTGTGAAGTTCCATCTTCCTGTACACAAATATAATTAATCATGAGAAAAGTTGAAGCTTTAAATTCAATCTTTCTGTTTTTGTAAAGGACTGAACCTGCTCTTTATTGTTCACTTAGTATCGTGAATACAAAATAAGGTGTGCTCATCACACTTAAAACAAACTGAAAATTTCAATATCCATGATATACATAATGAAAAAAAAAACAGATAATAGGAAGTTACTGTAAAATGATACACATATTGTGTGCTTATAAAAAATGTGTGTGTATGGAGATATACATGTCTATACAGTATGTGTAGACACACAAATATACCATGTGCATTTGTGTATGTGTGTATCACAGAGCTTTTTCTTTATAAATTGAGGCCATGTTTAAAATGAAATGTCAAAGGTTCTGGTTAAGGTACAAATTCTCTTTGTGGACATTTCATGATTTAATTGTGGAAACTGTATATAAACTGAGTACCATTAGTAATACCCTCACCTCAACAGAAGAAAATATTGCCATGTTACCTGAAGACAAGCTGTGTGGGTTGATTGTCATTTTTCCCTAAATATGTCCACCATATATGCTGTGAGCAATAACTCACTTATAAGGTACAAGGAACAGTCTGTAAACTCCATTACTTATCATGTGTCTTGTTCATTAAAGGTGAATTAATGGGTTTTGTTGTAGCTCAGAAAATAAACCACCCTGTTGGTGGTGCATAGGAGTCAGGAGCGTAGGCACAATGAGGTACATTGTAAGAGGTACAATGCACTACACAAACTTCCTTTTAATGTTCCTTTTCTTTTATCTTTTTCAAACTCTAACAAAAATTCCCATCATTGATGGTAAATCCAACCCTGTGTTGAATCCACCATCTCAGAAACATGTCTACCTCCCCAGTAGGAATTGCTACTTTTACAGGTATGAGCTGACCACAGAAACATAGAGGTGAACAAAGGCCAAAGCATAAAAGGACTTCAGAATCTATAGTGAGTTAACAGACTCCTTCCAATGTTCCATAATTAGAACAGATGACAAAACAGCTCTCATCCCAAATTTCTCCAGGTGCTCATTCTCGCCGGTATCCCCTTCCTCCAGCGCACATACTGGCATTAAAGAGAACTGTCACATGTGACTCCTACTCCATGCCTTCCATTATAAAGGCAACTGCCAGATCTCTATTCTTCTAAGTTAATTAATTAATAACATCAAACCCCACCAATCTAAGAGTCATAGATATAAGTATGAAATCTTCTTTAACACAATGAAAAAGATGATCAGATTAGAGGATGTGTGTGTATTCTTTAAGAAAGTGTTTGTATTTGAGGAATAGCTTATATAGTATGATATACAAGGCTTGCTATGGGAATTACAGATGTTTGATTAATTTTAAAGTAAATACTATAATTAAGTCCTGGATAAGCAACTAGAACACAAGTTAGAACTTGGGCCTTGGGCCTTTCTGAACATGTACCTACTTATTATTCTCTCATTTGATTAACCATTTGACTCTTATGGGTGGAAATATTTTTTTTTTTTTTTTTAAACGGTCTCTTTTTACAGACAAAAGGAGGTCGTTCGAACATGAACATTTACGTTTCTGTGTCTGGTGTTGCCTTTGCTTTGCAACTGCTCTTTCTAAGCTATTCTTCATTATATAAAAAAAGACAATACATTTTTTCTTGATGACAAACATACTAATGAGCATAATTTCTACCAGGGGCTCAAAATAATCAAATCACAATGACAGACTCACTAAATGGTACTGAGAATTGTACTCCCAAAATAGAGACCTTGTCTGAATCATTGGACATTGCCATTTTGGATGTTTTCATAATCATCTGCCTTGTATGTACTTCCCTCCAAAACAGTATTTGAAAGAATGACATCATATCACTGGAGAATGTTGATTAATCACCAACAGCATTATCATTTCAGAAATCCTGACTTCTGGATTACATACAAACTAAATAAGAAAAATCAGTATAATGTACCCACTAATTAACTTATATTCAGCAGAGGTGGGCTTAAGTCAAAAAAAAAAAAAAAAAACCATTAGATCTGAATTTCAGACACCTAGAAAGTTCAACTGTGTCAGATCCAGTTTGCTTCATTACATGAAACAGATAGGATTTAATCATTTTCTTTACAGTCTTTAAAGAGATTTTTGATTAACTGATTTCAGAACTGAAATTAACTCTTAAATTATCTCATCCCTTTGGCGTGTTTGGTGAAGTCTTTTGCCATGGGAGACATTTATTTAGAAAAAGTTACATTCACATGGAAAAGAGATGAGAAATTTTCTAGTGGCAATCAACATATAAAACCGTAGACTAGAGTCTGTAAACCATTACTCATACAAGCAGTCCTATTTACTTCACTGGGATTAGTCTCATGAGTTAAGGTTTGCAGAGTCAGGCCCCATATACGTAATTCAGATACTCAGGCTGGTTTATCAATTCCCTGTTATAACCTTCTTGTAAATTGAGGAATATTTATTTGCTTTGATTGTTTATCCTTTGAAGGATTACCAGTCAAAACTTGGATTAAGAATATCAGAGTCAGTAGATGAGGGTTATTATCCATTAGACTTTGCTGGGGTTGTAGTTTGTCACTTCTTATGCAGAGCTCAGCCTTTGCAACATCCTGATAAATCTTCATTCTGATGCTGCTTTGAAGCTTGGCTGTTACAAGATACTCTGTGTGAGCAATTCACATTGTTCACTTTAATAATTGTTACAAATTCCTTTGCAATAAACTATGGACCTTTGCCTGACATTATCCTTTTTGGGAAGCTATAGGAAACATTTTCCTAACTGTAACAGTACTAGTCCTCTGATCTGACCTGTTATTGCAGACACTAACAACTACGTGTCTCTGTGTAAAACTCATTGGGTACTTCTGATTCCTGTGGTTTGCTCTCACACTGCCAAAAACGCAGTGTTTGAATAAACCACATGATCTTTTTCTGACCCTCAAAATCCTATTGTAGCAGTTTCAATTCTACATGCATCTACCGTAAATTGTCTTCTCCCAGACCTTATCTTAAAAAGCACCCTCTATTTCTACTTGTTTTCAGTGTCAGCATTTTTATGTAACACTCAAGAATAATTTTTGACGGACTTTCAATATTGTTCTCTCACTACATTCCATACATTCAACAGAAAGAGATAATCACAGTACAGCTTCAAAACTTTGCCATGTCTTAAACCTTTCAGGCAAATTGATACATTATTGATTATGAACAAAAAGACACCTCTTAGAAGCCCCTCGACTGCATGGTCTCCCACCAACTCCATTGGGTTGGGATTCTGAAGAGTAGAAGGGGAGGAATAGACAGCAGCTTCATTCTGCAGCATGCTTTCCTCTGGGCCCTGCAGATTTTTTGTGTAAGAGTTAATAATGCTCTTGGGAGAAAGGAATTGAGGTCCAAACCTGTGGAAGCCAGGGAAGGTTATGCCCAATCCCATGGATCCTGTAACTTCAGAAAGGAAGAATAGCCTCTCTGTGTTTGTCTACCCTACAATTAAACACCTGCAGCTGGTCCATGTCTGTCAGCTGACTCAGGCTCGCAGGGCTCAAGCTACAGGGAAGTCTAATTATGGTGTAGAGGTTCAGGCTTGGGCGGGAGGACGGGCTCTGGGACTCTTCCTCCTTGCCGGGTCCCAGAGCCCAGGCTCCAGCCCAAGCCTGAATGTCTAGACTGCAATTAAACAGCCCCGTGAGCCCAAGTCAGCTGACAGGGCTCAGCTGCAAGCGTTTAATTGCAGTGAAGACCTATGATGATAAATGAAAGGCCTTCCTTTCTTTTGCTTGGCAGCGTAGCTGCCTCACAAGCCATGATGCCATTGGCTATCTGTGAAGAAGACTCAATAGAGGTAACAGCGATTGGCACAAATTCTAAAATATTCACCTCGTGAAGCTTCCTGGGGCCCGAGTGGGTTTTTCCACCAGAGGAAAAAATATGGCACTCTATTTTTAATATTTTTCTTTCAAATTCCTGAAGTATTGAATGTATAAAATAAAGTTTACAATAAAGATTAATTGCTGAAGTGTAGGAGAACAAAATGCATCTGGAGACATAACATGTTTTGTCTACTTATTTTTAAAAACTGACAAGCTAAATTTGTATTATTATTACTGTTGAACATCTGTACTGCAGTAGTGCCTACAAAGTCAACCAAAAGTGAACCCTCTAGTGTGGGGTCGTGTACATGCATATAGTAAATGAAAGTCCCTGCTTCAAGGAGCTTACAGTCAAAAGACAAGACATAATGGATTTATGAGACAAACTATAAGACTAAGTTGAGTAGTGGAGTAAACATACCTTCAAACATAATAGAATGTGCAAAATGTTTAGCCAATTAGGAGCAGCGATCACAACTCATCACTCGCCTAGCCATCATCAGATGACAGTTTTCTGCTCAGTCCTCATTTTCAAAAGAAATCTGTATTACACCTTCAAAAGACAAAGCTGGGAACTTAAATTCATAACTCTGCTGGACACTAAAAAAACCATGGACTTAACAGAAACCTTGATTTTATGCCGATTACAACAATTTGCAGTACACCCTATTGCCTGCTAATCCTGAACTGTCCACTTCATTGTAAGTGGTTTTCTATAATATGTGTGAAACCCTTACACTTAATCTGTCCCAGCTTGTATTTAGCTCAGTCACTCTGATTATTTTCTGCAGACCTAAGGAAAAGCTCTGTGAAGCTTGAAAGTTTATCTCCTCCACCAACAAAAGTTGGTCCAATAAAATATATTATCTCACCTACCTAGATTTTTCTGGATTACAAAAGACAGTGGTGAATTTTAAACTTCCCAGAATAATGGAAATGCTTTCACATAGACAGTTAACCACATTAAATAGGGGAAGCCTTGAATATTTAAAAGCAAAACATGAGTTTAGGCAAAATATGTAAGTGTTATGAGTGCAAGGCATTAAAAAAAATCCTAATAATATTTTCATGTAATTTATTAAAAATTTCAAACAGTTTTTTAAAAATTTGATTGGACTATTCCCTTACAATATTTATAACTCAAACATTATACCATTAATGCATGAAAATTCATACATTTGATTGACCGGATATTTGATATTTGATATACTTGATTGATCAGAGACTGTAAAAAAGGTGAAATCAACTAATCTATTTTCATTGTCAATGCTAAATGAAGTGCATAGGGAATATGGTATGCTCCCATTGACTGATAGTGCAAAATCAGCAGAGATTGAACTAAGAGCATGTGTGATGAAAAGATCATTATCTTTCTAAAATTATTTTAGAGTTAATTATCTCAAGGTCCCTGCCAGGCACCTAGATGCACAAGTAATTTTCATCACAGGAATATTCCCATTGACTACTCCAGTGAAAAAACTACTCTTGTGATACAGATCTTATTAGTAATAGTTAACTTGTTAAACAAACAAACAAAAAATGTATCAATTTAATCCTGACAATAACTCTTGGCAATGCTAGAATACTTATTAGCCTATAGACATGATATTTAAAACAGAATAGTTTGGGAAATCATCTACTTTACTCTCTTATTTCACATTAACAACTTTTTTTTAAAGAAAGTCATTACCTTTATATAGCTTATGCATGAAAGATGAATATTATTGCTCACCTTAGCATACATGTGTTGGTGTTTAGATTACATCACTTCCTTGGCTCAGAACTTTCCACAAGAATTTCTTGTATGTTACCAACTTAAACCATTTTTACTACATTTAATTATAGCCAACACATTAACATTAAAATATTGTATGCCAAAATTTGTATTTGCTTTAAAATCATTAAAAATGTCCTGAAGATTGCAATATACATTTGTTTAAATAAACATTTTCCAATACTTTGTGACAAGAGAAAAAAAAAAAAATATATATATATATATAAATAGCCCGAGTAGTTGAAATTAATACAAAACATTGGTTTGTGCTCCCTTTGCTGGCTCTGCAGCTACATATAAACACTAATTAAGAATTTTCAAAGCTGTGTGACTGCTGCCCAGGCTTATGGGGTTTGCCTTAAATTTCTTATATTCAGTGAGCATCACTGCCTGTATTGGTGCATAAAACAATCATGCTAAAGCCAAAATCCATCAGAACTACAAGGAGGAAAAAAAAGAAAAATCAATGTGTGATTTAAAGAAAAATTCTATAGAGAAATAGTTCATCTTCTAAATCATTGTAGAAAGTATTGAAAATAATGGAGAGTACAAAGAAAATAAATTGTAAGACATTTTTCAACAAGTACTTTTTTTTGCAAGAGGTCGGACTTCCAAGATATAAATGAATATATAGTATTCGGTACTATGTGCATGATGAAGTAAGACCCCCAATGTCACAGGACTGAATTTTATAAAAATTAAGATAAACTAGTACCTGAGAGAAAAGGAAAAAGAGTATGGAGTAAATTTAACTATCCTTAGTTTGTCCGAGGTTGATTTTTAATATGAGGAGTTCAACTAAAAAGAAAAACTGTCACTTTACAACTTTACGTAGGTATGTACAGATCCATAAGATATACATTTGTAACAGTGAGAGAAATTAACCATTGGAACAATTTACCAAAGGTTGTGGTGCATTCTCCATCACTGACCATTTTAAAATCAAGATTGGACGTTTTTCTAAAGGATATGGTCTAAGAATTATTTAAAGGAAGTTCTATGGCATGTGTTTTATAGGAGGTCAGACTAAATTATTACAACGATCCCTTCTGGCCTTGGAATCAATGAATAATGACTATTACAGACATGTCCCAGTGCATTACAAGAGCCCAGCAGAACTTTCTCTTCACTGAACAATATCCATCAGGATATTCTGTATGCCTTTTCTTTGCTAGTTGTTCTCTCTCTTTGCCTCTTAAATCACATTAACACTATTTAACTTATCATAAACCACTAAAACAAAAAACACTCCACAAATCTTACATTTCTTCCAGTATGAAACTAGGAATACTTATTCCCATCAGTAAATAACTGAAGTATATCCTATTATATGGTCCAATTTCCATAAGTGATAAGGATGTAAACTTACATATTAAAAGTCACAAATTGAATACTAATTGGCCACAACCCACAATTCTAAATCCCAAACATAAACTAGGTTTGATTTTGGTGTAAAGAATTGCCTTCTTCATCTTGAACAAAGAAGAGGGATCAGGCATCACAGTAACCAGAGATTGTGTAAGGTGAATGTAAAACTATAGTAAATCACAAACCTCAATTCACGATACCACTCCTCAAACTGTAAATATCTGTGCAAAAAACAAGGCAGGGGCAAATATGGCCTAGTATCTTTAAAACAGTTCTGTCTATCTAACTGTGAAATAGTTTTTCCAACACCACTATATGCCTCAGTCATTGGACTCAATCAGAAACTGTAGGAGTTAGGTTTTTTTACTTACAGGCAATAGCGTAATTAACACCTAAAAGTAACTGGCAGGATCTAAAGACAGGTTGAACTTTGTAATTTAAATACGTATCAAATTTTTAAAAAAAAATTCCCCCCAAAGGGAATAATTGTAGGGTATAGCCATGGGTGACAAAGGCGAACACTCAAAAGAATAACTGCCCAACTGATATTTATTGCATTTTACCTGGAAATATATTCCAGTTTGACCTGCATTTCTGTAAACTATTAGGCAATGTTTGCAAGGGGTGAAAAAAAAAAAGTGTTTTTGTCATGTTTTTCCAACTGTTGTTTGTTGAAAACACAAAGCAACTTCCATAAGCCCACACAGGTGAGTCCAATACTCAAATGGGCTTCTAGTCTTTATTTTCCTGAGTTTATCATCAATAGGAGTTGGAAGGTGAAATGGATTCCAAGATACTGTCTTTCTCCCACCCTCCATCCCCCTCTTTCTTTTCCAAATTCTAAAGGCCAGACTTGCAAATGGATAGGCAACTAAATTGATCTGGGTGAAGTTGATGATATTCAGTGGTCACATTATAAATGCTGTGCCTTTAGAAGATTGTTCTCCATTTAGACCCAGTAGTCTTGGCTTGGTGGACTATGACAGTATTTTATTTTATGTAGTAAGGAGGCCCAGTAAAAGAATTTAAAATTAAGGAGTCCTAATCTTGCCATCTCTTTAAGGCCAAAAAGTTCAGGCCATTTTAAACAAGGGGTCCCATCTTCCCATATAAAAGCGGGTGACAAAAAGATTATAAGCTTTTTAAGGAAACTGTGAAATTATTTGAGAGGAGAATATGGGGAATAGTTGCAAGACAGATAATACTGGGAAAAATAATCTTGATCACATTCATTCTCTTCAGCAAGCTAATAATGAGATCTTTCTAGTGCATGAGGCAGTTGTTCATTTTCTGAAGAAAAGGGAGATAATTTACATGAAACAGGAATACTAGTGAAAGAGAGATGAACCTCTTGGTATCTAAAGATGTCCATAGCTACACACAAAGGGCATATGGCAATTGTTTTCTCTATTTTCGAAGGGTCTGTTCCAAAACCTGTTAATTATTTTGGCATACTGATTGATTATCTAGACATTTCTCCATGTGCCATAATTCCCCACAGTACATATGGAACACAATGAGCTGGTCTGTAAAAGAATAGCAAGGTATATTCTGCACACAAAGTAACTTTGTGTTCCACTTATCCAATTTTTAAGACCTGAGTAAAGAACTGACCTGATTCAACATGCCAGAAGTCCCAGAAAGAGGTTTATTTTAAAGGAGTTATAGAAAGCATCGTATTTTTTTCTTCTTCTGATTTGGAGTGTCGAAGATATGAATCCATGCTAAGTGGTAATAATCCACTGTATCCTAATTAAAGACCCACTTCATGAAAGACCTTCTCATGACTGAAAGATTACTAAATATTGTTGAGGTTTCAACCAGACAGAGTGAAGTAAATTCAACAACTTACTCATGTTGTCCGAAGCACAATGGCTATTCAGAAGTTTGGCCTGGTGTCTGTGTATCAGTTCGTCTATGACCATATCCAGTTAGGTTGCAATTAAGTTTCATGAGTGAACAAGATAGATACACTCAATATAAGAGACTTTATTTCTGAGACATGATTTTTGTTCAGACTAGTGTGTTTTGGATAAAGGCTCAAAAAATTTAGACTGCATTTCTTTGGTAGTATACACATCGATCCCTGAAGAGGTTTTAGTTCTCTAATTATTTTTTCTTTTTAAAAGCCAGCCTAAGGCTTTATCAGATATGTTGACGGTCTCCTAAAACTTTCTGTAGTTCTTATTGCATACTCTGATTTGTTTATTCTCATTTAATTTATTTCTCTTCAATTCTCATAATTTTTCCCATGGTATTATGACCTAAGACAGAATTCTAAAAAATTTTTTCCAGCTGAGCCTGAAGTTGTTGATTTGCTAATTGTTTAGTCATCAATGTTACTGAGATAGCTCTGTTCCTTATCACCTCTTTGGCAGTATCCCATGACAAGTGAAAGAAAACCTCAGGGATGCAGTTTCTAGCTGGATAATAATCAGTGGCATCATTCAGCACCTGCAGTATCTTCTAGGAGAAGTCTTTTCCTTAAACCTCTAGATTTCATATTTTTAGTTGTAGTACCAGCGGGCATGGTCTGAAATGTCAATTGAATGGATCAATCACATTTGTACATAAGGGAAATCAAGAAAAAACAGTCATCTCAAATATATTATGTGCTTGTTAGAGAAGAAGGTGTAATTTCTTTCCAAGTGGTGAAACTGGCACTGAATATTGGCCACATTCCTTCCTTCTATAAATTTTGCATATCTTTTTACCTTATAGTATAGAGAACTAGCTGGATGTGGCTGGTCTTGGGAAGTTAGAGTTATGCTAAAGTGGCACCCTACTACCACTGTTCCTTGAGCATGTGAATTCACAGGTCTTGATCCGCGATTGCAACATTAAGCTACAACATTAACCCCTAAGCACTGGATCTGCTCTTCTACAGTTCTAGGCCTGCAGGACTGTGATAAATAATTATTTGACAGTGTCCTTACAAGCTTCCTTTTCAATCTGTCCTTCATTCATCTTTTTCTTAGAAAACATTTATATGTTTCAAATATTTTTTATTTTATTGGCATTATTGAAGAAATAATTATTCTAGAGGTTCATACATTGTTCTTTAGCCATTTCTATGTCAACTTGATTTTTCTTGTGACCAATATCACATTTTAAATGGAAACTTCTGTGAAAGGGCTCTCTTGGAGTAATATCTTCCACAGCAAATTCCTTTGTTTAACCAATCAGGACAATTTCAATTCTGATACATTTTCCAGAGCTGGCACTCTTGCATTCTATTTCTGCGTAATATAATGAATAAACTGGGCACCTAAAGCAAGTTCAAACATATAACTTGATTGTAAAAAATATATATATGTTGTTCGGATTTGTGCAACTTCCTCAGGCTATGATTTTACAAATGACTGAATACTGGTCCCAAATCCTAAAGATAAAAAGGCAATTTGATCAACTCAGTAGTTATTAGAATATGTTCTAGAGTTCACAATGACATTCTACATACTATATATTGTTGTGTGTTTGTACAGCACCTAGCATAATGGGTTCCTGGTCCTTGACTATGGTTCCTAGGTACTACGGTAATACAAATAATAAACAACAATAATAACAATATTCAATTTACTTACCATGCAATAAACCAAGAACTCAAGACATATTAAAGGAAAAGCTGCTAGAATAACAGATCCTTTTGGGTATCGGCCCTCTGAAACCCAAAATCAGGTTTCCATTTGCAGGAATCATAGAGAAGAAGGAACACTACATTTATCCAAATTATGCTCACAATTATCTGGAGACCCCAATAAAATCTGATTTCTGTCACTAAAGAGAGAGAAAAAATATCATTTTATAATCACTATGGGGTATTACACTATCAATGTTGCAAGCACTTTTATCCTGCCTTTAAGTAAATTATTTAATAATTAACAACTCGGTTTCTGCATTGTAAGACCTCAGTTCAGAAGTCCACCCTTATTCATCCAAGCATTTAAGCTCATGCTTAACTTTAGAATTGTGCTTAGAGTCTTATTGACTTGAGAGACTTGTTTGTTCCATGTGTTTAAATGATTCTCTGAATTAGAGCCTAGGTAAACCATTTGTTATCCAATGCTTAGCATATAAAGCGTGCAGTTCTCTCTGGTGCAGCTTCTTAACGTCTAACCTTAAAATGCATAAACTGCTTGGGTTATGGATTCAGTTTGACTGCATTATGACTAGCTTATGCTGTAGAAGTCACAACGTGGAGTAGTAGTGCTTGTAACTGGACACCTGTGTCAAAAATTTTGCTTTGGGAAGCAGCACTTCTAGGAGTGATGTGAAATACAGTGGCATGCAGGGTAAGTAACTGAGTTAGTGACACCAACAGGAAAGCATAAATCTTTCTTACCCTTTGACTAAGCTGTTCTATCCCTTTTGAGAGTCCTAGTTCATGACACAAGTATTTAAACACAAATTAAGCATGTGCTTAAGTCCTATTAAGTCAATAAAGGTAAGTGCTGTCTTGAATAGGGTTGCTTTTCTGAATTGGGGCTGTGGGAAATAAAACCCATACTACAGGCAGCTGTCAGCTAGTGTTTCAAAGGATCATTTTAAGCATGTTATACCATTATTTTGTCATATTCACTATTTTCTGTCCTTATGGTCAAAGAAAATTCTAAATCCCTCCAAGTTTTCACATCTGGTTTGGGGCTGACTCTCAAACTATTACCAATACAATCTAAACAAACTCTTGTTAACCTCTCACAATAATGGACTTATCAGAAGTTCACCATATGACATTCTGATTGGAGCATTCATTTATGTAATACAGTCCAAAAAGTAAATTCCTAATTGTGTCACCTGAATTTTAAAGATAAAAGGTCTTTCTGTGCCGTTTAAAAAAGAAAACAAGAAGAAAGGCTGACCCTAGTATCTGTGAGAAGAGGTGAACTATGGATTCACGGGGGTACAGTGCCTTGAACAACATCAGCGTCAAAGATAATGCGTTACTGCTGGAAACTGCAGGGACACTGTCCCGGACACATGGAAAGACAAGATGCAAGGGATCTGGTTTAATTAGGATGCAACTTTATTAACTCATCTGGGAACTGTCTGGCAATAATTCATACAGTGCGCATCATGATTCCTTCCTTAATAGTTTCCACCTGGGGAAGGCCCCCCTCACTCCTTCACAACTCATCCCCAGCCTGTAACTGGGACCCCACTGCCCACCCTTTTCTCCACGCTATCAGATGTTAGGAGTCCCCACCCCACAGCTTCTTTAGCGGATACCTAAATCTGCTTTAAATCTGCTGCTTACTAAAAAGTAACACCTTGAACCTTACTTCCTGACCTATCTCACAGGATCTCTGAACTACTATGAGGAAAGTGAAAAAACCCACACCATCCAATCTGGTGGCAAAGGTAAAATTCCTTTCAAGTCCCAAAACTGACAACTAGTGCAATGCTAAAAGCAGACCAAAAACACTAATCCCAAATGCAGGAAGGTTGGAGTTGCTAATCTGGGTGAGAGAGGGGGCCTCGAGCTAGAGAAACAGGGTTTATATACCCTCCCTCAGGTGCATGGGGGCCAATAGCTTACCTGAGTCCCACCAGCTCAGGTGATGCCTTTTAACCCCTACCTGGCCACTCCCTCCCAAGGGGGGGGATCCTTAAAGCAGCCACTACCCTTTTTTTCTGCCAGTAAAATTAAAGCTCTCTTGTCCTGAGATTCTGAGAATTCCATTTCACAGAGTTAGTTCAGTGTACAGTAGCTGCATCAATATTTAACACAGGGTACGTACAATGTTGTATAAACTGATTATGGGGGCAGAAAATACAGTAAAATGAAATGCTTGAAACATGGGTTTAGTTCATCAGATGTACAAACTATGGGCATGCTCCTGCATTGCTTGCATATACATTCCATAGCTCCCACTGAAGTCCATGAGAGTTTGGGTACACAAAGAAAGAAATGTCAAACTCACTCTCAGTGTTTAGCAGGGATTTTTTAAAACACTCTTTATTCTTCCTATTTTGGATTCCACTTATTCAGCTGTTTCCAGCTGCTCTACTGAAATAAAACAAGCTTGACAACTTACTTTTAATAGAAGTTTATTCTCCTCTCCCTAAACCCATGTAACTTCTACTGACATTATGGAGAGTTATGTGCAGATAGAGAGGAGGGAGTAAATCCAGTCACCTACTACGATTCTCCTGATGTTAAGATTTCAGTGCAAGTATTAAGATGGTGACATTATGCCTCACCTCAGAAGAAACTTGCACATGATTTTTCCAGAGATTAAATACTAAATCTTCTTTTGTTCATATAATTGCTTTACGTATTTTGCAGTAGCCAAAGTAACTCAGTCAAGAATGCATTAGACTGAGAACAGATTTTTAGAACTGCATATAAAATGTTCCTGTCAGAAGGAAACATAAATGTTGCTATGGAGAACAGAGTCATAAAATAAATGTGAAAGCCAACATTCACGTTTCTATCTTTAAAAATAATTCTCTAAAGTTATATGGGAATTAAAAGATGAGAAGCTCTACTAGAAAAAGAAGACAAAAGAAAAACCAAAGGAACAACACTGATGTGATATTTTGAAATAAAGAAAAGACGACAACATGTGTTACTACAAATTTATCTGTAATAAGCATGGCTTGCCCATTTGAAAATACTGCACTACTCTGGAGTACATAAATGTTTTATAACAAACACATTAACTAAAGTCTGAATTTTACATATACTAATTACGGACATAAAGGAATATCCAAGGTTTTATTTTTAAATAACAGAATCATTCTCAAAAAGGGAATAGTAAAATAATGGTTAATTAAGTCACAGCTATCTGTATCTGATCACTGTCCTCTGTCCTAAACTTGAACTAAAATAAAAAGAAACCTAAACTAGCAATAATGTCCTTTTAATTACATAAACAGTTTTCTCTTTCCAATGATTGCAAACTGTTTACATAAAAGATTTTATTTAAATTACCCAGAGTGATTACTTTAAATGCAGAGTTTGGTTAAAAGCTATAGTAATAAATAATTAATTTTCTTTTTTAACAAGACTGATGTTAATTTCACAAATAAGCCACAAGGCTAAATATGGAAAGAAAAGAGCTGATTCATTTGATGAGAATAATTCCAAACAGTATGAGCAAACTTCTGTATGCCTTTACATCCATGTAAAACAAGACTGAGTTCATTCTAGTAACTTTGGAATTTCACCAGTTAAATGAAAACAGAAGTTACTGCCATAGTAGCTATTCATTATTAATACAATATTCCATTCCATTACATAGAATCATAAAAATGTAGGGCTGGAAGGGACCTCACAAGGTCATTTAGTCCAGCCTCCTGAGCTGAGGAAGGAGCAAGTATAGCTAGACAAACATCTGTCAAGGATTGTCTAAAAACCTCCAGTGACGGGGATTGCAAAACTTCCCTCAGAAGCCTATCCCAATGTTTAACTACCCTTTCTAGTTAGAAAGCTTTTCCTAATATCTAACATAAATCTCCCTTGTTGCAGATTAAGCTGATTACTTCTTATTCTACCTTCAGTGGATGCGGAGAAAAATTCATCAACATCCTCTTTATAAGAGCCTTTAACATATTTGAAGACTTATTAGGTTCCCCCTGTGACACACTGCACCCCCATGCACACACCCTTATGGTGTGATTGTGTATCATTCATGTTCACCCTTATAGTGTAATTGTGTATTGTTTAATGCAAAGTATGTCATGTCAGATGTTTTTGGAATGTTCATGACATACTGAATCTTTTTGTTATAGTAATATGTTTGTTGCAATGTCATATATATGGTTATGAGGCTTTGCTATGTAATGTTCCCAAACGTGTGTTTCATAGCTTGAAGCAAATTCAGGCAGAACCCTCCAAGAGCAGACCAGGCAGTCCGTGCCTCACTAAGGCATGCATAAAACAAACCAGTTCTTCCAGAAACAATGGATTAGCCTAAGCATCGATAAAGGGATGCTCACTGACTCAAGTGTGGAGGAAGCCGTACAAGGGCATTGTTTGTCACTGACCCTAAAAGGGGGGGAGTGGGGCGAGGCCCCAGACAGGGGGCGAAGGAACTTGTTAAAAAGGAGAGACATTTTGCTGTTCTCTCTCTCTTCCACTTCCATCTGCAAACACCACCAAGCAACTGAAACGCTGATCACAGGGGGAGGGCCTGGCTGGAGGCAGACCAGCCAGCCTGTGGTGAAAATTATCTAAGACTGTAAGGTTGCTGAAAGTGTTAAGCTTAATTTAGAATGTGATTTGCCTTTTATTCACTTTTGATCAAATCTGACCTGTTTTCTTCTGATTTATAATCACTTAAAATCTTTCTGTACTTAATACATTTGTTTGTTTGTTTTATCTAAAGCAGTGCATACGGTTTAAGGTGTGTTAAAGACTCCATTTGAAGTGACAAGGCTGATATATATCAATTTCTTTGATAAATTGATGAACCAATGAGCTTGCAGTGGGCAGCACTGAACATTGTAAGATGGCAGTTCCTAGGGTTGCATCTAGAATTGGTGGTGTTGGCTGGGGTCATACTAGTGCATGATCCCAAGAATGGCTGGCCAGAAGCACTCACTCACTCAGCTTGCTTGCTGTAGGCTGTGCACAGGCTGACCCAGGAGTGGGGGGTTCACACAGTGGAGCAGGGTAAGACGGGTTGCAGGAGTGAAGGATTGGGGTGACACAGCAATACACCCCCCTCAGTCTTCTTTTCTCAAGACTATATAATTATCACTATCACTACTCACCTATATTCCCTGTCCTATTACAGGCTCTTCCCTGTCTTATAAGCAGAAGCTACAAACACATTCATGTACAGAATTTTTATATTTATATATTTTATAGTGGTCTTTATGTAGAAAAAGGATTTTAATTGGAACACAATTCATAGCTGATGCGTTATTACTAAATAAGATGTTTTTTAAATCCTCATCTGCTCATGTTGGAATAATTACATTGTAGTGTCATAGAAGAATATTCCTGGAGGAGAAACATTTTGGCTAATATACAGAAGTAGTTATACAAAAAACTATAATATAGGTAATGGAGTTCAGTATATATGCACCAAATCTAAACTACCAATATCTAAGAGTAAAGAGTAAACTATTCAGTATCTAAGAGTCTTCATGCTGAAAGTAGAGATCAGTACTTCAATATGAAAGTTGTTATTGTTGCTGTGGAGACAGTGGGTGCACTTAAAAAGTTCATTCCATTTTTAGAGATATTACTGGTTCCAGAGATATTCTTTGATAATTAAAATGGGGACACTGATAAAAAGTGATAATTCTAACCCCCATAATTCAGGGCCATTGTGTCGACTGGTTTTGTAGATTCCACATTCTGCTACTCTAGCATCTTAGCTTGAATAGCCATTGCAGCTCCTGTACACTTGTTGAGTAAACTACTGAGGATATTGGATCTGTGACAATGTGGATCCATAGCCTCGCCCTGGCCTACTCTACTCTGTTTTCATTGTGGCTTTTCCTACCTGTCTTGGTGGAACCAGCAAGATGTTTCTTTCAGCAGTATACAGACATTTCTGTATGACCGCCCAGGCAGTGGCCCTTTATGGAGCTTCTGTATGGTATGTGTGATTTAGTGGGGTTTGCACTGGACCTCGGCACCACAGGTGATTTTGAAAAGAGGAAACTATATATATTAGAGCAACATTGTTCAAAAATGTTTAAAGCAGAGTCCACAGCACTGTGGCTCGCAATCTAGAGTGGCAATCAAAGACAGAATAATTCAGAAAAGCATTTTCAAATTATTAGGGAAGTTACTGAGACGGGATGTTGAAAAAGAGGTTCTAAGTTTTGATGCTAGTAGCTTTCATGTTATGGAAAGAATTAGAGCAATTGTATTTCAATTATAAACTACATCAGAAAAGCACTAACATGTATAAAGTAGATTACAGTACATTATGGTGTTGGTCAGTTACAGAATGGTAACAACTTAATGCTGTTTTATGAGGTAATAAATAAGGCTTTCTTGAAGATTTGCATTATTGGGGCTATCCATGGAGATCATTCAAAGACTCAGCTTGTATAGAATGAGATACTAGTGTTCTACTTAGTTGGATGGACTTCTGGGAGCATGCTATGTATTTGAACATGTATTTGCCATGCACTGACTTCCATTTCCCTTCAGATCACAGTTCAAGGTATTGCAAATTGTCGGGGTAAAAAAGGTCTAGGAACTACCTACTTTACAGATTGCATCTCCTGCAATGCCATGTCACTAAAGCTAAGGTTTAGGGTTACGTTTATGGGGATGGAGGACTGGGCACTCCCAGTAGCGTCCACCATCATGGATGTTTGCCTTTTCTTAGTTCAGGTTTAGTACTCCTACTTCACCGTTTAGGCATTTGCCTGATTACTGGTGCTCCAATTAGGAAATTATTTTGGCAATGGGTAGTTTCATGGTAGGTTTTTCTAATTACCTACTTAGGGGTTGAAAAGTCTCCTTCCTTGATCACTGGTTCAGAACTAGTGCTGTGCCTAAAAACATCATACTGGTTCACCGAAGTGTTCCTAGTCCAGCAAACCATTCTAACCACATCTTCAATGCTAAGCTGAATTTAAGCAGCTAATATTCTACAAACTGCTTGAGTTAGAGATTAATTACAACATTTTATTTGAAATTTTTGATTCCAGCCTTTGGGATATATTGATTTATATTTCTAGAAGTTAATGAGATATTGTCTGCATAATAAGTTGGGGGCAGGAGCAAAGAACCAGAGACATGCTAGAATAATTGTAAGGTCTGAAATCCTGTGACATGCCATAAACTAGGAATGATTTCCAGTTTTTCATTAATATAAGAAACTCGGTTCTAGTCTGAGTGAGATAATGGATCATATAAATACTACTGACCCCTAACTCAAACAGTCACAGGTACAGAGCTGAATATAGCCATATAGACCCTGTATGAGTATAATTTTTAATCCCTGCTACCATTGAGGGAAGTGTCTAGAATTTATTGTTTTTAATTTTTGTGAGAGTCTCAGATGCTACAATGTTGGACATCAAAGATGTCCGGAAATAAAGAAAAATTAAATAATTTTGTTTGAGGTTTTTTCTCTTTTAACCTACTGGTCAGAAAATCATCAAGAGGCTTCTTTTGTCACAAATTATTTTATTTATTTGTGCTGTATCTTATTTGGTTATTGAATTTTTTGGGGTTGCCACTTGTTTTCTTTTTCATATAGATTTAAAAAAACACATTTAAATCCATGTAATCAGTTGTAAGAGATGCATAGAGTACTTGATAGGCGCTTCTTGTTCATTTATGAATTCAAACAAATAAAATACAGTACTATCAAGGACAGTTTTATGCACAAGTGAGATAGGATATTGCCTATAGCAGGGCGTCACAGCAAGGCACCACGGCTACAAAAAAACTGCAAGCATAGTAGGTTAAAAATGTCCCCAATTTTACAATCTGGCCTGAGTAATAATAATAATGCCTAGCTCTTAATAACAATGTTCACCAGCAGATCTCAAAGCACTTAAAGGTGGTCAGTATCATTATTCCCATTTTACAGTTGAGCAAATTGAGGCACAGAGAGACAAAGTGGACGGGAAATTTTGGCCAAGGACATCAGAGAAAAGTAATATTCTTACAAAAAGTGTCATGGGATGTTTACCATCCAAACAGAGCAAAAAAGACAAAACATGTATTGACTTCAGTAGGAGCTTGGCATGATAAGAACATCAGGTTCAGGCACCGAATATAACAGAATACTGAAGGTCTCCACACACTCGGTAAATTTAGTTTATCTAGTCTGGGAGAATGAAGGACTGATCTGATCTTGTCAAGGTTTGAACCTGAAATTCAAGAATTTCAAGCCTCTTGGGAGGTAAACTAATTTTTCAATTGCTTGGCATTTATTTATTTATTTATTTATTTGAGGGAGAGGGTAGAAAGGGGAAGAGCTACCTCTATATACCAATAATTTCATTTTTAGCAATCTGCTATGAATTTTGGGTTGAATCCAGAACTCAATGAGGATTGTTGGAGCTCATCACCTCTCAAAGATAGGCTCTTAAAAGTTTTTATGTAGTGAACAGTTTCATTTTTTAGAGAGAGAATGTATTGATAATATATATTACAATTAAGCCATTCCGCATGTATACTCTACACCCCAAACTGCAGACTTTGCTGGGGATCTTCCACCTGTTTTGTGACGTTGCATCATGTTTTGTTTTTTCTTCTGTTTGTTGTTACTGAGTGAGACACTCTTTCTGGATATTATGTTTTGCCAGTGTAAAGTACCTTGAAGGTTCGGCCAGCAAGCCACTAGCTCAGAACTGTTCTGAATGGCACAGTACATCAAACAGAGGATGAAGTAGCTATTATATGCTCATAAGGCTATTTAAGCTCATGATCAATATGAAAATAATGAGTCTGGGTACAACTACTAATTAAAAGGAGACTATAAACAATTCTAGGTAGCTTTCCTTGCTATTCTGACCTGACATTTCCTCCAGTGTAGATACCCGGCCCTATCAAAACAAAACAAAAAGCATTGGGACAGCTGTAAAACTGATAAGAATTTACCTTTTAAACCACAGTAATATATAAATTGGACTTCACTGAGTCTAAAGTTCTTCTTTTATCTCATCTAAAGAAGGTGACATCTTGTCCCTCCTATCCCACTGTGGCCATGAAAGGACAAAAGCAGCACCTTGGTTCTGCTATAAAGAACTGAGTGGAGGTGAGGGGATGTCTGTAGGTAGGGAAGGAGCAAGCCATGTGTAACAAATTCCATGGCTGCTTTAGTCATAGAGCCATGCACTGGGCTGCAGATGTAAAGATGCCCTGTTCTAGGTTGCCAAGAAAGATCCACCCCTGTCAAATCTCCTCCACACAAAACTTGTTCATTTGTGCAGGTATATGAGAATTTCATCAATTGTACTTCAAAACCATATTTTGGAAATAGCTTTGTGATATGATTGAGCTCTCTAATACAGAGGTGGCCATTAGGTGAGATGCAGAATCAGCAGCTGCACATGTGTGCTTCAGGCTTGTGTTCATCAGCTTTTAAAATGTGCAAAGAGTGATGTGCAGCAGCAGAAGGTCAATAAATAAATAAAGTCAATAAATGTTACATGTATTAATTTTTTAAAAGTTTATTATAAAATACAAGAGCCCCCAAAATGAATCTCAAAGCTCTATCTTATAATATTCTGAAATCTCTCCAAGTTCAACAAACCTCTGATTTAACATTAGGTTCTTTCTCTTTTTTCTCCCCTCCTTCCCCTTCCCCCTGTTTTTTAAACTAATTTGGGAAAAACAAGGTTATGGCACATCTTACTGGCAGCAACATCAGCTGATAACATGGTGCCATCAATGCTTTTTATTGCTCATTAGCTTTTGCTGTGAGGAATAGAGAGCACCTACAACCCATAATAAGTATGTAGCTAATGCATCTCACCAGTCTAGTTTTAAACCCAAATTTTATAGCTATACTTTTATCAAAAAGGCCATGGAGCATTTTATGGATGCTTCACATTGCAAACTAAATTCAGCAGGCTGCATAAAAATTCATTCACTTTGCGGAAAGAGCTATATTTCTCATTACACTTTTTATTTTGGAAGAAGCACTTTGTTTTTACTTTGCACAACTCGAGGCTACTCAATCAAAGCTGACTAACAGTAAGAAACCTTCTGATCTGATTGACAGCATTTACGACTGAGCTATACTGAAAGAAAGTTAATGTTTTTTAAAACACATGACCTAAATTAATTTCAAATGCTAGGTTTATTACTGTTTAGTGAAATGTTTCTGCTCTCCAGTTCCCTAACACATGATAGAAAGGTCTTGGCTTGAGGCAAACGTTTCTTCATCTGCTGCTGCTTCCCTTACTGTGTTGTCCAGATGTTCAAGAAATTTTATCTTCAAAACTTCCCTCGTTCACCTTGACATCTCAAAAGAAAAAGGCTGTGAATTGCTGAGGCCTCACAGAATTGCAAACAATTGCTTGTGTTAATGGTCATCCTTAAAAGTATCCGGACCATACTGGAGAAGTACAGTAACCATATGTACTGGTTACATTAGCCAATGACAAATAGGTTAAATAAGGCTCAAAGATTTCATAAAACTTTTTTTTAAAATGTCACTGTACATCTGTTTTCACTTGAAACCAGGGACTCAAAATGGACTATAACATAGAAAGAAAGTCCGGGGGGGGGGGGGGGAATGGGAGGCAAGAGGAATTAAACATTCTTGTCACATTAAGACAATTGGCTGTTAACTGTAATACTTATTCTCTTGAGTTTCAGGTGAAGGGCTTAGCACAGAAAACGGAACATTAAAAATGTGATAGCAACCAACAGCAATAGAATTCAAAACTGAAAACTAAGATGTAAAATATGAGGGGCCTGATTCTAGTTTCAATCTGGTTCTACACCACTTGTAACACCAAAGACTTAAATGGCGATACTCCTGATTTACATCAGAACATAATAAGACCCTCCAACAAATGCAATCATATGGTATTGTACATGGAGAAATCCAGGGAGATATTAGACTTAGGTAGTTCTATATTCTTGTTAATTCTTGAATGAATAAAATCTAACAGGGTAGAGAACTGGAGATTTTAGTAAAAGTTGTGATTGCAATGGAGCAGCAAACAAAAAGATCGTTCACAGGGCTAAGGATTAGGTTTGCTGCCTTGCTATCATTATTATCATTAGATTGTTTTTAATGTGTTTATCCCTGTAACATCTGTGTGCCAATAGATGAAGGCTATTTATCTTTAACTTTGTTTTTAAACAAGGTATAATCAAATGTCTCAAATTTAAAACAGACAATTCATGCACAGTATCAATTAAATGGACTCCCTCCATCAAATCGCTTGATAGACTGCCTTTGGATTTGCTTGACTAGGAGTTGATAACAAGTAATTTCAAAGTTGGTTGGCTAGAATTAGAGACTTAAGACCCATAGTTAGGGTGCTTATAAATAGGCTTGAAAGGATTACATTTTTATCAGTAAATGTGGGTAAATGTCAACTTCACCATACACACATACAGACCAACAGAAAAGATATTTCCATGGATAGTAACAGAAATTTACAGATAGGCAAAGAAAGAAAAATGATACTTCAGAGTTGAGTAGAATCCCACTTTACTATGTATAAAATGTCTTGTAGTGCTGGGATTAAATAATTATTGTCTGATTCCTCCACTCAAACATTCAATTTCACACAACTGAAAATTTAAATTGCTAAAAATAGAAAAGATGCTTAAAAATAAACATTGATTTTATCTGTCAGACTTATAAAGAAAACCAAAAATCTAATTCAGCCAAGACTACTTATAAATGGTCTGCTTTCCAGTGGTGTTGAACTCCTGCAGTTCCCATTAAAGTCAACTGCAGCTACTGCTGCTCAGAACCTCACAAAAAAAAGAAAATTAAAGCACTTAATTAGGTGTATAAATATGGATTTAAGTATCTACACTATGGTACCTAACGTTGAAATTTTTGGCCTGAGTAAACCATTCCCCTCCTGTTGGACAAACAAATGGAAGTGAGTTTCACAGCCAAGGGTCCTCAGCTGGAAACTCCCTGCCTCCAGCCCCAACTGTTTAAATCTATGGATTATTACAGGGATGAATTTTAGCTGATCTTAACTTGCATGGTGGCCCAGTTCTAAACAATATAGTATATCAACACCTTGAATTGCACCTGGAACGAGATACGAAGCTAGTACAGTTTGCGGGAACAGGTGCTATATAATCCCTACTGTTGACACCACAATGCAAGTAGGCAGTTGCTTTCTGCACCAGCTTCCAAGTGGTGTGCAAGTACGGAATTACCTATAGAGACCATAATCCGACATGATTAACAATATGCCAGAAGTGTTCATGTGTCTACAGAAGTATTCAAACTTGCACACTCACCTTCTCTACAACTTCCCAGTCCACTACAATGAAATATCTCATCCATTTTCAAATCCTCTCTAAGCCATAGCCTAGTGTGTCATGCAGTATAAATGCACTCCAGGACTTTCCCTTCTGAAAAGTTTTACATATGTGCAGATAAATCAGCTAATACAAGCTACATTTTAAATTTTTTTTAAAAATGTCCTAAGCATCCCACACTTACCCTAAGGCTAGTAGGACACCTGCTTCACTGAATTTGCTTAACTGGACTGAACACTTTGGCCAGACAATTAAAGGAAATGGTTCCTCTGGAACAGCTGATTTGACACTACACAGTGGTGAGGAGGTAGGTTACCTAGCAGCAGCAGGAACATCACCTGGAAGCTTCCTACAAAAAAAAACCCCAAACCAAAAGCAAAACTCCTCTCCATATATAGAATAGCTAACTGCACTTACACACACTTTGTACATATATACCAATACATAGTTAAAAGCTTGCAGAATAATGAAAAAATGGTATTTGTGAATAATTATCTTGATAAATTGCTAAACTTCACAGTACATATTATTCACACAGAGTTATTTGACCAGCCCTAATTTTTATATGTAGATAGTATTGCCTATGTATGTTTCTACTATACAAAATTTCCTGAAAAACTGGAGAGGAAAGAACTATTAATGACTAACTCGCCCAACCTCAACACAGACCCAAAAAAATGGTGTCTTTCCTTCTGTTTTCTCTCTCTGTGTTCTTTTCTGAACTTCACTCTGTCGCTGCAGCAAAAATCAAACGTCACTGATAATTTAATGAGTCTTTTATTCTTATTTCAGTCTTTTATGCCAGTAGTCCAGATAAAGTTTATTTTATCTTCACTGCCCTCTTTCTTTTGAAATATCATAAAATGAGATATGAGATCAATAGATGGAATTTGTATATTACATTACATTCATTGCCTTCCTGCATTATCATTTTACCCTAAATAATCCTTTATGTGAAAATGGAATATGAAAAATGTTATATATCTGACAGACTAACTGCAATTTCCTTATAATCAACTGAGCTTCATTTAGAACATCTGCCTTTGATCTTATTAGTTTCAAACAGATATTAGTTGCAATGGTATTTAAATAGTAATTTTCTTTAGGTAAGGACAAATTTTTCCAGAGTGTTTGATCCAACATAATGCGGGGGGAGAGGGGGGGTCTAGAAACAAGTTCTCCCTCCACTTAGTGATCAGTCACCTTTTGATTTTCAATTCTGTAAAATGACAAGAACAGAAATTGCCTGTGAAACTCAAACTGGAAAAGAAAAAGCATTCTCTGTCTCCTCACCTAAGGCACTGCACATCATTGGCAGGCTGCAGCTGGAAAAGGTCCCACATTCCTGTATCTCTAGCATGCAGGTGTGTGGGAGAAAGACTGGCACCATTTTGGTGTGCATATATTAGTAAATGAAAACTAACATGATAGCTGCTTTCTGCAATTTATATAAAGTAACCGGTAGGAGAAAGTCTAGCAGGTGAGAGTTTCAGACATTTGTACTTAATTGAATTATTTTTAAGACACAACTGTCATAGCCTCATATAGGGAGTAACAATAATTCTCTATGTAAAATAATAATGTCACAGGCTAGAAAAGAGTGTAAAATAAGAGAAAAGCATGGCAACTCACAATGAAGTCCTAACATAGTGGTTTTAAACATCATTTTCTTTATATCTCCAGTTCTAGTAATAGAAGAATGTGTTAATCTAACATCTGAATCTAACTGAATTTCCTAAGTGCTAAATTTAATCACAGAATGTGTTTTGCGATTCAATCCACTTCGAAATTTCAGTAGTGCCTGTGGGAAATGATAATGCAGCTAAGCAATGTTGGGACAGTCAAAATACTTTCATAATAGCATGCTAATCACACGAGGGTGGACTCCATCATTCCCAAATCCTGGACAAGCAGTGTTACTGTGGGAACACTATGCAAGTGAATGCCAGCTTCTGAAAGATCTGAATAAGCGCCTTTGTGCTTTTCTCCCATGATGCCCCTCACACTTGGGAGGAACTCCCATTAAAGTCTGCAAAACTACCTCATTATTCTCCTCAAAACTCTTCTTTGCCATGATACCTACAAAAAACACGACAAATTAGGCTACTGGTATGCTGAGACCAATGCCTATCATGCTGTCAAACAGGATTTGCATTCTGCATTTTTTAAGTAACTGTACTCTAGCAAAAATAATTAAAATAGTAATCTGTTTCAATGGAAATAAAGTACTGTAATATTTATAGTCTGTGCCAGAGTTATAATGACTGTGGGGTGAGAAGTGAAGTGTCACAGCATGTTCCACATGTTTTTAACACTGTTTCTAAAGGCTCTGGAGGCTATTAAATTTAATGAACCCATCTGCTATGAAATAGAGGTCCAACCATAATCAGTTTTCTCAGTGCCATATAATACAGATGGCATTCCATGTTCCACATCCCCAGCAGGAAATTTCATGTTCCTCTTTAAGTGCAGGGTTTGGTTTTGTTTTTTTTTGTTTTGTTTTGATGTTTGGAACATCTTTTTGATCTGTGGTATTTTATTGTGTACATACCGAACATACAGTGATGCACATGAAAAGTGTTAACTCATTAAAATAAATATTGCCACCTCCTTACAACTTTTTTTTTTTCTAGCAGTTCTGAAAACCATCTATTAGATCTGTGCAGTAATACTCTGTGGCTAATGCAATCACTGAAAATTGCCTTAACAGCAAAATAATGTCCAGCACTAGCACTGGAGCAAAAGCAAATTTATGATTTATCAGACATAAAGGGGTTTACTTCAAAAGCTGAAAGGTGTGTGTGTGTGTGTGTGTGTGTGTGTACATATACATACAAGCACAATTTATGCCTAATATATTTGTTTACATGTGTTAGAAATTCTATATTTTGTGCACGCCAGCAGGGAAACTGCATAATTACTTATTATTTTAAATGACCATATTCCCATTAGTCCATAGCAGATTTTATTTTCTCTTACATGCTCCTATTTTCTTTTTAGGGCTCTCAATTTGTCTGTTTATTGGGCCATGCTGCTCTTGTACCTGTTGTGTGTGATCTGGGGCTCAAAGCTCTCATTTAAGTGGCACAGCATTCCCTGCACTGATTAGCACCCAACTGCCAAGCCTAAGTAATTCAAGTTGTGCATTAGCTTACAAAAAGGAACACATTCTACTGTTAATGATATTTTGAGCTGCACCTAAAAGATAATGAGTGTGCATGAATTCTATTCATTTGAGAGGTTTATACATTTGCCATCTTGAGCATTCATTATATTTTGTCAGTTGATAAACAGGCTCTTATTGGATTTAACACCATTAATGTTATTAACAATAATTTACTTACTCTGGATACACAGTAAAACTAACAGATTAGAAAAGTCTAGTGGTAAACTGGAATGTTTAATTATGATGACTGGAAATTTGGGGCCAGACAGTTCTCAAAAGCTCTGGGTGCAGGCTTTTGGCATGGGAATCTCCATGATGATTCCCTCAGAGGTTCCATAGGTGCTGGAAGTAGGAGTGCTGGGGGTGCTGCTGCACCTCCTGGTTTGAAGTGGTTTCCATCATGTACAGGATTTACAGTTTGGTTCAATGGCTCTCAGAACCCCCACTAGGCAAATTGTTCTACCATCCCTGGGTGCCCCACATCAGTTCATCAGAGGAGTGGGGAAGACGTAGCTTACACACCTCTGTTTTTGCATGTGTGTTGCCTTATTACTGTAAAAGTCACAGGGTCCTTCCGCAAACTTGTTAGACCCCAGACGAACTGTAGGAGGCCTTGGTCATCTGAGAAGAAGGCCGGTAGCTCCAAACAAGCTGTGGTTCCTGGCAGTGTTACTTCAATGGAACAGCACTACCAGGGACCCCTCCTTGGTGTGCTGTATTTGGCAGAGATAAATGGAAAAAGTAATACAGGCTAGGGCTCTATTATCTTTTTCAGGTAAATTAATCCAGACTGGAAGGTAGATGATAGACATTCCCCAAACCCTATTCTACCTCCTCACAGAGGCCTGAGTTGCAGAGTGGCCTCTTCAGAGCTGTGGGGTGGGAGAGACAAGGACACTGTGGGAGTGCCTGATCCCCATCCACCTAACAAAAAGGTTGAGATCCATGCATGGGGAGTTTGCTCCACTCCCAGATTGAGAGGGTAAACCCTGGCCATTTATCAGAGACGGGAGAAGAGTCCCCCAGGATTCAAATCCTGTGGAATAAATCCAAAAGCTCTCCTTAAAATTAGGATCCAGGACCAAATTCAATCTATGAAATC
Source organism: Emydura macquarii macquarii (assembly GCF_026122565.2). NCBI lineage: Eukaryota > Metazoa > Chordata > Testudines > Chelidae > Emydura > Emydura macquarii. The sequence goes on along the minus strand of NW_027131105.1, from coordinate 10,156,657 downwards.
TGGAGTGAGCCGGGGCAATTCTCATGAGAATTTCTGAGCCATAATCAGAGACAACAGCCCTCTCCTGTGAAAAGCAATGAATTACTAGATTCTAAGGGACACTGACCTACCAGCAGGGAAGGGTGTGTTTCCCTTGCCCTTTCACCCTAAATCGGGGATAAAAACAAGAAACATCTGCCACTCCCAAGATCTTTTGGATGGGTCAGCAGGGACCATTGCCTAGCAATTCCCCAAAGTTCAAGATGGGGAAGTAGCTATCTGGTGCACCCTAAAGACTTAGAGGGTCCAGAAGATAGAGAACAGGTAATAGAGACCATCCCCTTATGGTAACAAAGGTTAGTAAGAGTTGTCCCAGGGGCCTGGGAGAAGGTGGGAGTTGGGAATACCTACAGGATTGTTATCTGAAAGATTGGATTATACAGGACTTTAATGTCAAAGAAAATATGCAGGGGTTGGGCTGACGCTGTCCTCTAACATCAGTCATGCATGGGTTCACTGGCCATTAGTCTTAATCACAGGGTCACTAGAGGCAGGAAAAAGATATAGAATCATAGAGTTGGAAGGGACCTCAGGAGGTCATCTAGTCCAACCCCCTGCTCAAAGCAGGACTAACCTCAGCTAAATAATCCCAGTGAGGGTTTTGTCAAGCTGCACCTTAAAAACCTCTAAAGATGGAGATTCCACCACCTCTCTAGGTAACCCATTCCAGTGTTTCACCACCCTCCTAGTGAAAAACTTTTTCCTAATGTCCAACCTAGATCTCCCCCCACTGCAATTTGAGACCGTTACTCCTTGTTCTGTCATCTGTCACCACTGAGAACAGCCTAGCTCCATCCTCCCTGGAACCCGCTTTCAGGTAATTAAAGGCTGCTATCAAATCTCCCCTCACTCTTCTCTTCTGCAGACTAAACAAGACTAGTTCCCTCAGCCTCTCCTCATAAGTCTTGTACTCCAGCCCCCTAATCATTTTTGTTTCCCTCTTCTGGACTCTCTCCAACTTGTCCATATTCTTTTTGTAGTGGGAGGGCCAAAATTGGACACAATACTCCAAATGCGGCCTCACCAATGCCGAATAGAGGGGAATAATCACTTCCCGCAATCTGCTGGCAATGCTCCTACTAATGCAGTCCAATATGCTATTAGCCTTCTTGGCAACCAGGGCACACTGCTGACTCATATCCAGCTTCTAATCCACTGTAACCCCCAGGTCCTTTTCTGCAGAACTGCTGCCTAGCTCATCGGTCCCCAGTCTGTAGCTGTGCATGGGATTCTTCCGTCCAAAGTGCAGAACTCTACACTTGTCCTTGTTGAACCTCATCAGATTTCTTTTGGCCCAATCCTCCAGTTTGTTTAGGTCCTTCTGTATCCTAACCCTACCTTCCAGGGTATCTACCACTCCCCCTAGCTTAGTGTCATCTGCAATCTTGCTGAGGGTGCAATCTACCCCATCCTCCAGATCATTAATGAAGATGTTGAACAAAACCGGCCCCAGGACCGACCCCTGGGGCACTCCGCTTGTGATCGGCTGTCAGCTAGACATGGAGCCATTGACCACTACTCGTTGAGCCCTATACTCTAGCCAGTTCTCTATCCATTTTATAGTCCATTCATCCAGCCCATACTTCTTTAACTTGCTGATAAGAATACTGTGAGAGACCGTATCAAAAGCTTTGCTAAAGTCAAGGTATATCACGTCCACCGCTTTCCCCACATCCACAGAGCCAGTTACCTCTTCATAGAAAGCAATCAGGTTGGTCAGACATACTTTCCCTTGGTGAATCCATGTTGACTGTTCCTGATCACCTTCCTCTCTTCCAAGTGCCTTAAAATGAATTCCTTGAGGACCTGCTCCATGATTTTTCCAGGGATTGAAGTGAGACTGACTGGTCTATAGTTCCCTGGATCCTCTTTCCTCCCTTTTTTGAAGATGGGCACTATATTTGCTTTTTTCCAGTCCTCAGGGACCTCCCCCTGTTGCCACAAGCTTTCAAATAAAATAGCCAATGGCTCTGAAATCACATCAGCCAACTCCCTCAGCACCCTCGGGTGCATTGCATCTGGCCCCAGGGACTTGCGTATGTCCAATCTTTCTAAATAGTCTTGGACCTGTTCCTTCAGCACTGCGGGATGTTCACCTCCTTCCCATTCTGTGCCACCCAGTGCAGTAGTCTGGGAGCTGACCTTGTCTGTGAAGACAGAGGCAAAAAACGGCATTGAGTACCTCAGCTTTCTCCACATCCTCTGTTACTAGGTTGCCTCCCCCATTCTGTAAGGGGCCCACACTTTCCCTAATCTTCCTCTTGTTGGTAACATACCTGTAGAAATCCTTCTTGTTCCCCTTCACGTCCCTTGCTAGCTGCAACTCCAATTGTGCTTTGGCCTTCCTGATTTTATTCCTGCATGTTCAACCAGCATTTTTATACTCCTCCCTAGTTATCTGACCAAGCTTCCACTTCTGTAAGCTTCTTTTTTGTGTTTAAGTTCACCAAAGACTTCTTTGTTAAGCCAAGCTGGACGCCTACCATATTTGCTATTCTTTCTGCACATCGGCAGAATATGTTCAGGGCACTGTAAGGCAGCTACAGCTGGAAAAGTAAGTACAATACAGTAACAACAGGGGCCACCGCAAAAGTGTGGGACCAAAAAAAAAAAAAGCTTACATTTTTGTGAATTTTCATATAATTGGCATGAAATCAAATTTCATCATTCATTAGTTGTGTATAATGATGAAACCAAATTTCATCATTCATTGGTTGTTCTCTTTTCATAGATGTTTGTAAGTGGTATTTACTGACGTTCACTTATATAGTTATTTCTAATATTTACTTGTTGTGATGGCACAAGATCTTTTCACACTCGCTATGAGACATTTTAATAGGATGCAATATTGAAATCCATAATGTATTTTCAACCTACAGGCTCTGGACACCTTTTACCATGCTAAAAATGATAATTACACCCACTTATGATAATAGCACAATTAACTAATGCCAGAAATAAGGTAAAATTTCATTTTTATTCTTTTATTTTTATTCTTTCATTCATCAAGCAATGAATGCAAAGAAAATTGAATGCATTTAGTTCATAAAACCTCAACCTAAATTCTTGGAAAGAAAAGATGTAATGAAACCTTTAGACCTAATGTAACTTATGCTGTATCTATGTGTATTATATACAGAACCTCAAGTATTTTGCAATTCTGGAGCTGTGGAATTGCCACAGAATTTACTCTTTGCCTAGAATTGTACTTCAGAACCTCAGCTTCCTTTTTTTTTTTTTAAATTGTGTTTCTAGTCTGATGGTTGCAGAGATAAACTTGAAAATGTGAACTGATTATAACGCCTGCTGGATTCTGCAGAGAGCCAGAAACAATACTTCTGAGGGTTTGCCTAGACTTGAATTTTCAGTGAAGGTCTAACACAAATCAACTGATTATGAATTAAAACACGTCAGTTAACACAATTGTAACTTTCACTGTAGACACTTCACAAATGTTTGTTACAGAACACAAACTTTTGTTCTTAGTTATATTCAATCCTAGGCTGCATCTGATTGAGTACCACCCCTCAATCCCTATCACTCATGGGGTGAATGAAGTGCTGAGCCAGGCTGCCTGAATGGTATCATATGACCCACCAGTAGGGGAAACATAATGAAAAAGCATTTACTTGAAAATAATCAAACTAATTTCATGCCAGTGATTATTTTGAACTATACATTATAGTTCTGTGTGTCACTGTGAAGAATAGGAGGGATGTGAAAGAAGGTAACAGTGCAGAAGGATTTAGAGATTACAAGGCCCTGGTCATACAGGAGTCAAATTAAGCCTGCTTGTGGTGACTCAGTCAGTACTTTTTTTCTGAAGGCTGCCAACTTGTGCTGCAGAATCAAAAATTTCATTAAAAAAGTCTCCATCCTTATGGTTACAAAAGAAGCCATCAGAATGTGAATTTACTGCAACCAGTGCAGTAATGTCTTCTTGAGCCTGCAGACAACCTGAAGCTATAGCTTGAAAGAGTTAAACTGCCCCATTGATCTCAGTATGGTCTTAATTCTGTAGTTTATTCTAAATGTCAACACTTTTAACTTTTCCACTGATGAAAGAAGAGGGAGAAACATACAATAAAGATCTGCGTAAGCTCCTATAAGTGGCTTTTCATTTTGGCATCTAGAATACATGAACATTAATTTGTAGATTGAGCCTGGTTTGTGAGCAAGGCTTGGGTGAATATTGTTAGGCTCCTTTTCCCCTCATTTCAAGCTCTGATATGTACTGTTCAAAACAACGTTCCTTTGCTATACCAATCTGACAGCTAGAATTGTCAATAAACTTTTCTAGAACTCTAATAAAACAGCTCTTCAAATGATTACTAGTCATTTGCCCCTTATCACAAGCCTGAAAAGGCCCATTAAGTGATTAGCAATCAGGGACACATATTGTAAATGTGTATGAAAATGAAAAGCCCTCTTCAGTTACAGAGAGAAAATATACTGGTGATAGTGCTATATCACTGCTGTTGTGTTATAAAACTGCCTGACTCCCGGAAGCCACTGGCCAAACAGAAAGAACATTTCTTTACATATTTCCAAAGATTTTCTCTATTCTTCCTCTTCTCCCTCCTTCTACATCTATTCCTCACACTATATCTAGTTGGAATCTCTGGTAGAGAGAGCCCTTCCCTTAACAGACAGATTTGAGGAACAGCAATGGTTGCCAACAGCGTCAGTGGGTCATAAGTTTACCACAGGGAAGTGACTTCTATTCTAATTTGAGCTGTGAGAAACAATTCTTAAATTGAGAGGATGCTGAACTAAAAATATCACTGATTTACAGTTTGATAAAAAATAAAATATTCTTCAATTCAGAATCTAATTTTGTGTGTGCATGCGAATGCACAGATGCACGCAAAATGAAAACCCCTTCCTATCCAACTCCAACAAAAATGTGCTGCTAGTCACGCCCAGAAGGCTTGACTTCCAAGAAATAAAAGAAAACAAAATAAAAACCTGCTCCACTTCAGGGTTACCTCTGCTCTATACTTCCTTCTTCACTATCCTGAAATCTCTAGTATCATTATGAGATGTCCTTGAGCGTTTATTTTGCTGAGCAGTAAAGAGCTGTAGTGAAAACTGTTCAGAGTACGCCAGTGACCAAAACAACATGATGGATCAAGATTTTCTTGGGCATCAAAACAACTGAGGGTGCTATGAAGTTCAAAGTGGTATTTGAAGTGTGGGAATCTTCTGCAGACAAGTATATGAACCGTAGCATTTACAGTGGGGGAAATACATGCAAAACATTGCACTCTTGCATATTTATATATTGAGAGAGAAAATTTTCATCATGAAAACTGACAGAGGCCTCGACTGGTCAAATTCCACCCTCTGTTAAATCCACAAACTCTCACTTGCAAGTATTCACAAGTGAAAACTGAAGCACTAGTACTGGCCTAGCTTTTTTGCATCACAGTTAGTGAGAGAGGCCATCTTTGTGTCTCCCTGTTTTTTGTGTTGCCCAGGGACTAGTTTAATTCTCAGTTTAAGAACTACTCTTTACATCTAATTACATATGGCCCTAAGGGGCCATTCCTTCAGCCAGGGACCACTGGGGTAGCAGGATGCCCAGTCACATCCCCTTCCCAAACCATGACCACTTGCACTGACAAGTTATAGCTGTACATAGAATCCCCAAAATTGCATCAAAAAAAAAAACAAAAAAAACCCAGAAGGGATCTCAAAGGCCATCCAGTCAATCCTCCCACCTCAGATTGAGGCAGGATTAAGTATACCTAGACCATCCCTGACAGGAATTTGTCCAACCTGTTCTTAAAAATCTCCAATGATAGGAATTCTACACCCCCCTTAGCTTTATCCTCCTATGAAAACCACTCATTCACAATATCACACAAAGGAATGCCCACTCTCAAGTAGCTCTATATTTGTTATCAGTCTCTTCTTAGGCATAACATTACAGCTGGTTGCCTAAAATTAGGCACCTACACCCAAAGAGTCACCTGTAAGCGGCTCTATTTTCAGAAGTACTGGTCACCCCCAGCTCCCATTAAAGTTGATGCAGCAATAGCAGAGTTGAAGACCTGGCCCTGAAACTTTCACACAAACCTCTTTCTCAGACAGGGGGAATCCTTTACAGTGCTCCTTGTTCACTATTTTCCCAGGACTTGAATTATGGATCTCTTCATTTATCCTATTCCTGTACAGTTTCACTGATGATTTTGGAAAGAAAAGGGATTCACCCTACAGCACCAGGGCCTGAAGGCCCCATTGTGCTTACCAAAATATAAATAACTACTAATTAAATTAATCAGAGTCTGGGGTGGGAGAGTGGGAGGAGAGTACAGAAAGTGGAGCTTTAAAGTGCGTTATTTTGATTGAAGTAAATCAGCATTCATTTGGATTGAAATAGTTTCTTTATTCAAGAATGTAACAGCTCGGCTGTTTCTATTTTACCTGTTTTCTCCTCCAAATCACTATTGCATTTACTCCCTCCTGCTGTATTCAGTCAGGATTATAAACAATATAAATTAGACTTGGAAGGATTAGATTTTTATCAGTAAGGGTCAATAAACATCTATTTCACCATTCACACACAAACAGATGAAAAAATATTTTCACTGATAATCAAAATTTACGCACAGGCAAAGAAAGGAAAATCCTGCTTGAGAACTTAATGGAGGTTTTAAGGCTATTTACTTTGTATATTTTGACATATGATGTTGACAGATTGTGTTTCAACTGTTATAAAGCTTTAGCTCTGAGTCTGTGTCTATTGTCATTAAATAATTGTTGTCTGACGTCTCAATCTCCCACAACTGTGAAAATTTAAATTGATACAAATAAAAAAATGATTAAAATTAAACACAGCTATTATCTATCAAAATTATGAAAACATAAAAATTGAATTCCAGCAAGTTGAAGCATAAATTTGTTGCTTTTGGCCTGCAGCATCCATAACCCAGAGACTTATTGAACTTTAGGCTAAAGTTTCCAAATTTGTTTTCCCCCAAAGTATCCAAGAGGTAGAGACATAAGAAAGAAGAAACAAGATAAGGTGCACAATGAATTCTGAAACAGCATTTTGAAATGGATTTTTTTTTAATGGGCAAAGAAAGGTGAGAGAAGGCTTGTTTGGACTGCAACAAAACACACTCCTTATCCAGGTTAAAGAGACAGAGGATGAGGAAGAAAATTGATCTCTAAGATATCATGTACAGGAAGTTTTCACCCAAAGGCATCAGAAATACAAAAAGGAAAGAAGAACGTTAGCAGAGATGCAAAATAAGATGTAGTGATTACTTAAAGCATACATGAGAGAGAGATGTATGAGAATGAAAACAGAACACTTTAGATTGCACCAGCCCTACCCCCATTTCAGAAGATGTCTTGAAGCAGGAAACTTTGAGATTCTAATATATTTTTTGCCTTTCTCAGCCTAACATTTCAGTGAAGAAAAGAAGAAGAAAGAGTGTGGATTAATCATGTTCTTAAGTGCTACTTATAAGTAAACCAGGAAATAAATTAATTACATCCAAAACAACATTCCTGAGTGGGATTATTTTGTTTCTCTTTGGTAAGTGTAGATGTTCATATTTGTTTTATATTATTCTATCCAAGACCACAATTCAGATAGAAGACGAAGACTTAAGTGAACCTAAAACTGAAATAAAACAGCTACTTCAATTTTTTTTTTCTGGAACATATTTGTAATGATTTTACTGTAAACTTGGTGGAGGCTCAAGAGCCTGGCAAACTTAAAAGCTTCCCCCCCACACCTGTAAAAAAATAAAAAGGGGGAGGAAGTTGAGCTCACCTGATAGGGTTTTTTCAGTTTATCCAGTTCTCATGAGGGTTGTAAAACAGTTAAAATAAATGAACAGCTTTGCAGTGGCTGATCTGTGATTTCCACTCATCAGAACCAATATTTGCAACCATTTCACACTAAATTAAGAACATTTTCTACAAATCTTGTTATATGGAGTGAATCTACAATATGTTACTCCTAATTAGGTAAATGAGGAAAAGAGATAAGAAAAAAGCTTAAGCAAGCTGTTGCAACCAAACAAAATGAATCTTTACCTGAGTCAGACACGACTTGCTAAAAAATACGGTTAGTAAGTTATTTAGCCATTGCCAAAAAGAAAATGTGCATTAAATCTAATGTTTCCCAAAGACTGAACCTGAAAATTATACATCAGTAAAATAACCAAGCCACCTACCAACCAGAACAAAAAGGGTTTGTCCTATTTTAAAATTTAATGTGTACAGCCTTTCAATATTCTTCAATCGAAAACATCATAGTGGTCACCTAATCATTGGCCTACCTTTGTAGAGTAAACATATTAATGTCTATTACAGAAGTCTCATTTAATGTAGTTTGTAGTTAAATTTACATTCATTTAAATGTTGGAAAATGATGATTACTAATCTTTATGTTACTGGCCACCTCTGACAACCAAACTGCACATTTTATGGTCATAAAAGCAACGACTGTTACTTTTTGGGTCAGACCTATGCATTCCTATGTTATGTACAAATGTATAAACACCTGCTAACTGCTGTAACTAGAATTAGTTAATTCAAACCTTGTAAAACTTTACCCCAACCTAATGACAATCAAAGGGTGGAAAGATGCACAACTGGTACAGTTAACCACAATAGTAGGTTTACATTTAAATTCCTCAACTTGTGCTGTGAGCATATATTTTAAATGCTTTCTCATGCAGACTTACAGTGCTGTCGATATATGCTTCAGTCCATACCACATCGTGTTCTTGATCAATAACCTTTGGTCGGCTCAGAACATGAAGGTATTCCATGATGTTCTCCTGCACATCAGCTAATGTAGAGATCTGAGTAAAAAACCCTGTGAAGACATACAGATTCCAAGTTATAGGGCTCACAGAAGGAATTAAGGAAGATTCCAACAAGAAATATGAGGCATGTTATGTCTGCTATGTTTTCTGTTTAATTATCTCCAAAGAAGAAATGCAAAGGATGGTATTTGATGAGAAGCAGCCTTGTCCAATATTAATTTGTGAAAGCAGAAGTCTGTGAAACAGTGTGTCAGTCTTGAAGGGCTCAGCTCCTGAGAGTGTTAAACACCATTGCACAATTGTCCTAAATGTTTGGTTCCAAGACAGTTTTGCTGTTTCATGGTAAAGTAGAAGTTATGGGATATTTTTCCCCATAGTAAAGACATTATAAAAATTAGAACTGTATTCACTCTTTACAACATTATACCAAACCATGCAAAACTCATCTAGTTTCACGTCAGTTTACAGAACTGAATGAGGATCAAACTGGGGAAAAAATAGTAGTGGTACTCCACTCCAAATTTCTCTCCCCTCTCAATCCCATATGGCATGGAATCTGAATAAAATCCTGATACTGCAACACATTCTTTGAAAATGGCAGGGCCAATGAGAATAGAATCAGAATCACCTGGCTAAGTGATTACAACTTTGTTAAACCTTGAAACAGGACACCCCCTAATGGCAGTATCCTGGTAGCGATAAAAAGGACATCCATCTACCCTGTTACCAGCTTTATTCCCTTTCAATGCTCAAATGCAAAATATCCTTACAAGTCCTTGCCCTTACAAGCCCATTTAATCCAAATATGACCAATGCTAACAGTAACTCCAAAGCCACGGTTCTACCCAGACTATTGCATGAGTTTACCTAAGTTTATCTTCAACTACACTACTGTACCTGGATCTCCATTCAGCACGAACCCTCTTTCTCAGCTAACAGAGGACTGATACCTAACTGGCAGGAAAGAAGCATTACCACAGCTCCTGACCTTTGTAAGGTTGGAGCACCAGACTTCAAATGGAATGGGCAGCTGGAAAAAAATGGTTTCTAACCTTCTGTAATTGTTGTTCTTCGAGATGTGTTGCTCATGTCCATTCCAAGTAGGTGTGTGCACACCGCATGCACAATCGCCGGAAGTTTTTTCTCCTAGTGGTATCTGTAGGGGCAGCTTGATGCCCCATGGAGTTGTGCCCTTATCGCGCCATATATAGGGTCCTACCGACCCCTTGCCTCTTCAGTTCCTTTTCGCCAGCTGACTCTGACAGAGAGGTAGGTGGGTGGGTCTTGGAATGCACATGAGCAACATATCTCGAAGAACAACAGTTACAGAAGTTAATAACTATTTTTTATTTCTTCAGGTGCTTGCTCATGTCAATTCCAAGTAGGTGACTCCCAAGCTGGCCCATAGGAGGAGGGGTCGGAGTTCAAAGCCCAGCATATTGTAGCACTATTCTGCCAATAGCAGCATCCTCTCTGGCATGCTGTGTAATAGCAGAGTGTGAGTGTGTAGCAAAGCTGAATAGATGAATAGATGACCACGTTGCTGCTCTATAAATGTCCTGAATTGGGACTTGGTCCAGGAATGCTGTTGAAGATGCCTGTGCCCTTGTGGAATGAGCCATCAATACTGGGGCAGGCACCCTTGCCAAGTCGTAACATGTCTAGATACAAGATGTGATCCATGAAGAAATCCTTTGAGAAGAAACAGGCCCTACATTCTATCTGCTATAAAAAACTATGTCACCTTGCTTAATGATTTTGTTCTCTCAAGACCTGCCTGACATTCAGAGAATGAAGACTCTGCTCCCAACTGCTGGCATGTGGTTTTGGGTAGAAGACTGGGAGGAATATATCCTGGTTTGTGCGGAATTGGGAAGCCACCTTTAGAAGGAAGGCTGGGTGAGGGCAAAGTTGAACCTTGTCCTTGAAGAAAATTGTGTAAGGAGGCTCGAACATGGGAGCCTTGAGTTCAAACACCCTCCTGGCCAAAGTGATGGCCACCAGAAAAGCTACCTTCCAGGATAGATAGAGAAGCAAGCATGTTGCTATGGGCTCAAATGGCAGTCCCACCAGTCTTTACAGCACGAGGTTAAGGTCCCATTGGGGAATTGGCTTCTGTGTTTGGAGGTATAGCTTATCTAGGCCCTTAAGGAAACGCCCGATCATGGGATTATCGAGGACAGAACGGCCCGCAACCCAGGGACGAAACGCCAAGATGATGGCCAGGTAGACTTTAACTGATGACATCGACAGAACTTCTTGCTTCAGATGTAACAAATAGTCCAAGATAGTGGGTTTTGATGACAGAGTAGGTGGGGTGCCCTTCTGTGCCGCCAAAATAAAAAATGTCTTCCACTTGAACTAGCTCTCGTAGAAGTTTTTCTGCTGTGAAGGAGAACCTCTCTAACTGGTTCCAAGCATGCCAGCTCCAGAGGGTTCAGCCATGGAGCTTTCATGCTATGATGTGAAGAGATTCAAGGTTGGGGTGCCAAAGGCTGCCATGATCCATTGTGACCAGGTCCGGAACTAGAAGCAGAATGCTGCTCACCAAATCCATGCGAATAGACCACTTGTGACTGAGAAAGGATCTGCTGAGGCTGTCCACCAACTCATTCTGAATTCTGGGAAGGTAGGATGCCTTCAGGTGTATCAATCAAGCAATGCAAAAGTCCCATAGTCTGAGGGCTTCCTAGCACATTTATATAAAACATTGCTGTTGTATTGTCTGTCATGACCAATACATACCTGCTTTCCAGGTGGACTTGGAAGGCCTGTCAGGCCATGCGTACCACTCTCAGTTCTCTTACGTTAATGTGGAGTGAAAGTTCTGCATGAAACCAAAGACTTTGGGTCCTGATTTCCCTAGATGGACTCCCCAGCCCATCACTGAGGCATCTGTAACTAGGCAAAATGAGATGTGAGGTGCAGAGAAAGGCACTCCTATGCATACCACATACAGGCTGAGCCACCAATCTAGGGTTGTGATCACTAAGGGGGGAAGTGAGACTACTCCATCTATGTGGTCCCAAGCTAGATGGTACATTGAGGCTAGCCACACCTGAAGTGGCCTGAACCGTAATCTCACATGCTGATCTACATATGTGCATGCTGCCATGTGTTCCAACAGCTTCAGGCAATTTCAAGTCATGGTGGTGAGGTAACGTTTTAAGTCCTCTCTGATTCCACATAGGGACAAGAAGCGAGAATCCAGGAGGAATGCCCTGGCCTGACTCGAGTCTAGCACCGCCCCAATGAATTCTATCCACTGAGTAGGTGTCAGCATCGACTTCTGTTTGTTGACCAAGAACCCCAAATTGTCGAAGGTTGACCTTATCAGATTCACATTTGCCTCCACCTGTGACCTAGGTTGACCTTATCAGATTCACATTTGCCTCCACTTGTGCCCAGATTCACATTTGCCTCCACCTGTGTCCTCCACCTGTGCGTCCATTGACTAGCCAGTCATCAAGATAAGGATAGACTTTTGTATGTTCCACTTCCTCAGGAACACGGTAGCTTACGTAACTTACATCAATTCTTAAATCCTCTTATGTGAGCCGTCTCTACTACACTGCGACAACAGGAACTGCGTACCCACTGATGCAGCACTACACCTTTTGAAGAGGTGGTTTAATTGAATCGACTTCTGGATCGATTGAGTGGGTCTTTACTGCCACTCAATCAATCCTGATAGATTGATCTGACGGAGGCAAATTTGCCACCGTCAGTGAAGACATACCATAAGTGTACAAACTTTTGGATTCTCATTTAACATAATCCAAATTTCCACTCTTCCAAATTTCCACCCCTTTTAAGGTTTATACATTTCTATCATTAATACATGCAAGATCAGTTTATTTATGACAATTTTTGATCCACTTCTCTTTCACTGTTGGTTTTATTTATAACTCATTGGCCATTATAAATATAACACATCTGGGGCTCCCTCCTGCAGATATGAAACAGTCCACAGGAGTGAAAGACTGTGTCAGTTCCCATAGGGTATAATGGCATAACAATACTTCCCAGCCTCACAGAGGTTTTGTGAGGATGACTACATTAAAAGGTGTGAAGAACTCAGATACCAGGATAGAGAATACCACAGGTACATGCTCTGAGAAAAATCAGTAACTCAGACTACTTCTGCCATCCATAACAAAGCATTTCACCTTATTGGTATCACAAAAACACCTCTCTTCAATGTAAAATCCCAGACTGTAGCTCGCCCTTACACGGCCAGCCAGAATCGCAGACCTTGCAATTGGGAGAGGTGTGAAGGCTGCTCTCCCATAGAAGCTACTTACCAGAAAGGGATCTGGAAGCAGCCACAGTCAGAGATTGATACTCCACCAGTGGCTAAGCAGGGGAAGAATATATTGCCCTCTTAAGTGGGGAAAGTGGCAGATTGTGCTCCCCTGCTCTAAGATGATATTTTTTAGTAAATCTCATGCACTGCTCCTCCCTGAGGTGCTACATCTCTGCACCATCCCTTAATTCAGGTTTAGTGCTATTAGCATGATCTAGCCCACACTGAAGGACCAACTCCACCAATCTTTATAGTCATAAAGAGTCAGCAGGAAATCAAAACAGAATAAAACAACAAATTCTTGACCAGACAAATGTTGTAGACAATCATAACTCACTCCTTATTAAGGGCCCAAACCTCCAAGATGCAGGGGGCAATTCAGTGCCCTGAAGAACAGGGCTTTATTATTCAAAGTGCCAGCCAATAATCCATGTGCCATTTGATACAAATATGGCATGTTTCCATATATATAATACCTCCCATCTCAGTCTAGACCAAGAAATTATAGCACCTACATGAACATAGCAAAGGATAGTATTATGATGAGGCTCACCCTTCATATCACAGATATGTGGATATGAAATACATTTTTTTTTAAACCATTTTCTTTGGTGCCTGTTTTCAATACTCAACCAGCAAAGACAGATGAGACACTTATATTTCTATGAGGGTAGAGTTAAGATAATTTGATCACCTTATCTGTGAATTCTCATTCTTTCAAATATTTAGGCTTTTGTAATTTAACTTTAACTCTGCATTTCCTGGCATTTTATGGTTTGGGGAGTTTGGTTCGTTTTAAATTTTATTTACTAAATACAATGTTCTATAAGGATATTAACCTACTGAAATATACTCTCAGCTTTAAACTTCACTTTAAAGAAGTTTTTCCTGGTCTGGGTTTGTTTTGGAGCTTTTGCAGCCTTGGAGCTTAATGACTGACTCAGTCTTAATTGGGAAATCTGTTCTTGGGAAAGTTACATTCTGTATAAATGGTGGAAAGAAAGAAAGGTGCACTGTTATTTCATGAGTTATTGATTTAGAATACTTCTGGGAAAACGTAATATGTGTATTAGCCTTTTTGACATGCTGACCTCTCCATTTTTGTGGCTGCAGGATCTCCGCAGTCAAAATGTGGGCTTCCTCCTCCTGTCAACACTAACATATGTTTCATTATCAAGCCCTTTTTATATTGCATAAAGGTCACTACATAGTCCAAATCTAATTACTTATTTATATAAACTATTTATTTATAGAACACAATAAATAAAAAAAACCAAAACACCCTGGTTTATAACACCTCTCATCAAGGACTCAGAGCCCTGTACAGTTGTAGGTAAATATTCTTCTTTTACCAGTGATAGCCTAAATTTTTACAGGTGATTTTGAAGTGCTTCAATTTTTGGGTGTCCACTTTGAGATATCACAAAAAGGGAGGCGCTCAGTACCTTTATGATATCTTAAGTTGGGCACTCAAAATCGTTAGCTACTTCTGGAAATTTAAGCAAGTGAGACTGATGCACAAATCAACTAACTAACTTTATCTTCTTCTCCCTCTTTTAAGACCATTGCGTCAGTTGCAACTGAGGACTAATCCACCAAAAGCAAAACTACATTATGCTAAGGATCACACAAATCCTTTTAAAAATGGGCTGCTATTTCTAAGACCTCTGGGTAGGAGGCTGAAAATAAGGACTATGTCCCCCCACCTATATAACTCTTTTTACATTTTGTAATTGCTTTCTTGAATAATCCTTAAAGAGCGTGGTTTAGTCACGCTTTTGTTTTAGGTATTTCTACAGGTCCTTGAGAAAAGGCCATTTGTGCTATATGGGTTCTATAAGCTTCAATGGACAATGTATTATGTTATTGGGCTTCCTTGTATAATTCTTAATGCTTTGTTTTATAAAGTGTATAGTTTATATGAGATTATTATTATTATTATTATGTATTATTTCTAGTTAGTTCCTAAGGACCCCAATCAAGAACCATAGAGAAATTAATTCTTATCCAGTATTTTTTTCTTTTCCACATATTTTCAAGTCAGAATTACAGGATATGTTAAATTTCTATTAAAATTACTACTTTGAAGATTCATTTAACAAGTTTCTGAATTTCTATGACTACAGAATCTCTTGGTCATAAATCCTTATGCTACCTTTGAGATAAAGCTTACCTCCATAGAAAATCAGCATAAGGTTGGGTGCCTCATGCAAGCACTTTATCTTTCAGATAAAATGGTCTCTTTTACTCTCTTCTTTTTCTCTTCCCTCCCCTCCGCCCCCCTCTTTTTCTTTTTTAAATAGAAAGAGAAGACAGTAATTCCTGGAGGTCAGTGAAGGCGGGAACAACTGACATCACCCAAACTCACTCAACAATAATTTAAAAAGTAATCAACAGGGAATCATATGGTATTTTGTACCAGCTTTTTTCATTTTAAATTTATGCATACCACAAGATACAGGGCCATAATACTGACAAGAGCAAACATTTTCCCACTAACCTTCATTTGCAGATAATGAAGGGATATGTTTTGGAATAGCTAAAATCCCTTATACAGCAATACAGCTATCAGATTAAGGAGGTTATTCTTGTCTATATTCCACACAAATATACAGATACACAAAGAGGCATACACACACACACACACACACTCGGCATTTTTAAGATTTCCATCAGTGTGGTATCTAGGCACGATGTCACATGTGAAGTGCTTCATTTTTTGTTGGAATAGTGCATGATACGCCAAAAGGTCTGAACAAAACTGCATAACCAAAATAATTTTTCGTGACATAAGCCAGTATTGTAGATGGATATGAGGTAGAAAGTTGAGAAGAAAAAGTGTGTAATGGGGCTTAACCAAATGAATGTAATCAGCTAGGCCCAGCCTATTAAAATTATTGATCTTTTTTAAAATGTCTTTTTTTAAAGGGATTTTTGTAAGACTTTTTGTTAGCATCTGTAATTTTTGATTGATAATAGGAAGTAGCTGAGGACCAGAGTCGTAGCTGTAACCATATACCGTCTCTTTATTTTCATTTGTGGTGTTCTTCTCAAAGCTGGGTTTGAGTTTGCTCTGTAGGCTTTTGAATGTTTAATCTCCCTTTTAATGTGTTTTTAGACTTCATGGCTCAGGTTAAAAGCCTGCAATCAGTTTATAATTTCCATGAAATTATAATTAATACTAGAATTAGCTGCCTATTATGAACTTTTGGCTCATTCTTTCCAGGTAGCATTGATTTATTTACTTTCTTCCTAGAAAAAGTTGATTTCCTTGAACTTTAGCTTCCACTACAATAAAGTGTAATGAGTTGCCACAGCCTACATGAGGGAACTCTCCAAAATTTTTGCATACGTGTTTAAATATTTATTTTTGCATTTTCTCCCTTGGAGAATGCTGTAATTGTAAATTATTATACTAGAGTTAAGGACAAGGGGAGCCAACATTCCTATATTGCACTCTCCCTGTGTATTTGGACTGTTTGATTATTTGTGTATGTGTAATTTTACCATATGTCACAAAAGTCAATCCTCAATTTAATCACACACTCACCCATTATATGAAACTCTGTTATCCAGGGGACTTCAGCACCTTCTTCTTTAGACATTGAGGTTTAATCAGCAAATAAAGACTTAACGCCTACGCAAGTCATACCAGACAAACCACCGCTTTAACTTACACATTCTTATATCTTCCTCTGGCTCCTTAGTATGTAAGTTATATCATCTTAATTCCTTTACACTCATAACTACTATTTTTTTTTAAGTAATAAAAGTCCTTCCAGGAATTATATGCCATTTCATAAGACTGAACAAAATGTTTCATAAAATAATTTGGCTAAATATTAAATATAATTAGGTTAAATTATTATCCTCTGAAATTGGACTTCCTTTCCATACTGCCACTATTGTAAAATAATAGTGATTTTCAGCCAAATGGCCAGTAGTAGCACTAGACCCAAAACAGCTCAAAACAACAAACTTTTTCAACAACAGAACACCATGTACTTGATAAGAAAGGTTTCCCACTTTCCGGTCATGGAACAAAATGGATGCAGTATTCTTGTAAGGAATACAAGAGTAGAGCCTCAACTCCTTGGGCAGGGACTAAGGAGGGTATTCATCACTGCATTAAAGCTGTAATGCTCCCAAGCAGAATACCCCCAGAAAATGGGGCCTCCCACAAAAGAAAACATGCGTAACTGGCTTTATGCCACTCCCTGCAAGAGCCCACAATGCAGAAGGTATGGGGATGATGCTGTTTGTGGGAAGGGGTGTTGCTGGTGCTTCTAACACCTCAACTATTTCTCAGTAGTACAACAGGCCATGGGGTTGTTGTCATTGAGGCACAAATTCAGGAAGACCTCAGGGCTGGACAGCTTTTCTACTAGGCCCCCATCAACCCCAAGATATGGAAGGCACAAGCCTCTCTTCCTACATTTCTTCACCAGACTCTGTGCTGGTGTGGAGATGTATCCCCTCTTTTGTCCTCCTCTGTGTTTTGTAAAGGGCCAACTACACTGCTGGTGCATAATGAATAACAAACATCCAAAAGAGGGGCTGTCAAATTATTAAACGGATAAACTTTTATCAGATAAATACTTGTTTTATACCCTCTATTTTGTAAGTAACCAAAACATTAAGGCCTATCTTTATTTTTACAGCTGGCTGACTTTTTGTTGAACGTGGCATGTTGAGCATTGGGAAACTTTACTTTTGTTCACTTTAAGATCCTGGTAAATCTCCACTTTTTTTTTTTTTAAACTTCATGTGCACTTGCTTAAAGAATAATGGGGAAAATAACTGTAAATTTCATAAACCATTCTACCGAGGCTTTGGGGTCTTGATTGTTTTAATGTATTTAAAATGGCTTGCTGCTTAGCCTCATTAAGCCCTTACTCCCTCAAGATATGCCCTACTTATGCACAAAATGTAGCCGAGAAGTGTGTGTGCGTGTGGGGGCGGACGTCTCACGGTTTCACCATTAGGTTCCAGAAGTTAAAGAACTTTTGCAAGGTGGTATGAATTTCCCTAGTGATCCTTTTTGAAATAAAGGATTTTGCTGTCCACAATGCAGTCAGCTGGAAAACTTGCAAACAACCTTCATCTATACTGTGCTTCCAAGGGGAAAATCACTGCAAGGAAAATTGATTTTAGGGCCATTGACCTCAGTAACAACACCACGCTTTGGCTCACCCATGCAAGAAGTAAACTGCAGTGCAGTCATTCAGCCAATCTGTAGGCTAACTTTACTAGGTCTCTCTTCTCCCTGAGCTGTAATATGTCTTTTCACTAAAGAACTTGGCTGAGCCGGAGCTGAAAAATTGAAGGGAAAAAGTTCTGAATCTCATGTAACTTGAGCTGAAAATGGTTGTGCTGCTTCCTACGGTGTAAGATCCTAAACTATATGAATTTATTTACTTACAGATCAGAGACGGAAAACCCTTGCCCTATATAATACCAGGTGTAAGACAGAACCATGTTTGACCCTCTCTGGTTTAGAAAAAGAAAAACCTAAAATTCTTCCGTAAGAGTATACAAAAGCAAAGTGAAGGGGAAGTCTACTGTATTTGTTGCTATTGATGGTGAAGAAAAAGACGCGCACTTTCTCTTCTTCAGGAATGAGACTGACATGTACCAGATGAATTAGCCAGGCAGCTCCTATTGCCTGGCCATAATTTCTGAGATGCTGTGCTTAGATCTTTATGAAGCTACAGTACTGTGCTGTCTACAAAGCTAAAGCATTTGGTTGATTAAATTGTCTTCAAAAAGATGCTTCAAAGGATTCTTATACAATGACTAAAACTAAATTATGGTGTAATATTAGCTGATTAAGACAAGACTTCAAACTGAGTAATTTCCATCATATGGACACAACAGTGGTTAAAGAAATAATGTCTAAGTGGATAGTGCTTGATGTGAGTAATCATAATGTGATCAGGCACAAAATAAAATAAAACCAAAAACAGTCATGTTTTTTTCAAGAATACAGATACAGAATAAATTGACTTAATCAGTGATTTCTAAATTATTATTATTTAAAGTATGCAGTGTTTTAGCCATGTTGGTCCCAGGATATTAGTGAGACAAGATGGGTGAGGTAATATCTTTTATTGGACCAACTTCTACTGGTGAGAGAGACAAGCTTTTGAGCTTACACAGAGCTGTGTACACTTTGTCTCTCTATTATTTATAGTGTCCATCTCTCATATGTACTGTTATGATCATAATTACTGTAGTATCCAAACATCTCATACCCTAAGGTATTTCTTCTCATAAGACACAAATCTTTCTTTTCTATTTAGATTGTAAGTTCTTCAAGGGGGGAATGTGGTTTACTATATTGTTTGTACAGTGCCTAGCACAATGCAGGCCTGGAGTCCTACGCACTATCCTAACACCAATAAAATAAAGATAATAGTAAAGGAGCTTTTCAACTGAAGTTAATCCTTTGTGAATAAAGAAGAAATTGAAAATCACATCTGTGAAATATTTTAGGTGCATTTTAATTAAACATAAATGTATTTCAAATTGTGTATATTTTTAAGTCTGCCTAATATAGATATGTTTTCATATGCAAGCCTGTTATCTTCCTGAAAAAACAACCAATCCCCTTCAAATGGTTCAACTTAAACTATTGGCAATGAGATGACCCTTGTAGCAAGATTGAAAATTTGTACAAAGCTTAGCATGGTATCTTAAAAACAAGATTTCCAGTTAAAGAAGGTAAACCAACCTTTGTTAGCACAGGCCATCCATTTGAGGTTATCAGCAAAAGCAGCTTCTCTTCCAATCAGATAGGTAAACATGCGAACCTGAAAGTACAATACAAGTGATTAAGTCACTTAATACTACAGTTCCATTCTTAAATCATATGTAGTTTAACTATTTTACATATGTGCAGTTCACGTGTAGAAATACAGCAGAAAAGTTTAAAGCATTGCTAGTTTAAAAATCTATGCCAGTAAGATATTTATGATACAATGTGTTTCTTTGTTCTGTTTAACAAAGTGGCTTATCACTGTGGATGTTTTTAATATATCTGGCATTTAACCAAAGCCATAAGTAAAGATAAAAGAGAACAAGTCAAAACTATTGGTGCATAACATGAAATCACATGTTTGAGATGTCTGTTCTGCAGTTGTGACTTTAGAAGGCTGCTCTGGTCTTGGGGTTGTATTTTAATAATTAAATAAATTATTGCTATAGATGTGGGAACTTGAAACAACCTGCTGGCAAATCCTCTCTGTCTTTCAAAAACAATGTATATACAGTGGTAGATATACACGACACTGGTGATATCCAGGTGATAAACTGCAGAGCTGTGTGACAAATTACTTTGACTACCCTCCTGCACTCTGCCCACTTATTGGTCTCACTGAGACTACTAACATTTCAATATTTGAGCATCTTCAAACAGTTGCCATTTAAATGTAAAATAAAATAAAACCACCCACTGAAATGTTTCCTTTTCTTCAAACACCTTCACCCAAACTCTTCTCTCTAAATTCCTATTTATTTAATATAGAGACTCAAATGACTTCCATTATCTTATTAGCTGAGTGCCTCACAAACATTAATGAATTTATCTTCACAATACTCCAGTAAAACATGAAGGGTTATCCCCATTTTACAGATGGGGAACTGATGTACAGAGGGGTTAAGTGACATCAGCACAGACATGCAAGAAAACTGTGCCAGAGCTGGGAATTGAACTCAGCTCTCCGGAGTCCCAAGACTTCTCCTTTGGAAACAACATTTTCTCCTCAGTTTTGCCTGCTCCCACTTCTATCATCTGATGTATTTTATTTTGTAATTCTTTGTACCACTCTAGTGGCTTTGCAAAAGTAATAATACAAGTGTATTACATATGTTAATGAAGTCTGAGAACACCCCAATAAATTAGGTATATTATTATTAGTGTGGGATGAAACTTTTGTGCTAAAACACCAAAACAGGTGAAACTTCCTGAAACTCAGCCGGTTTGGGTTTCTAATGAAAACCCCAAACTGATCTTGACTGGCCAGAGACCCATAATCTCCCACAAATCCATCCCTTAAAAGGCATCAGTGCTCTCCTCTACACACTATCCTTTCCCTTGTGTCTTCCAGAGCCAGGGACTGCTACTTTCTCCCTAACATAAGAACAGGATGCTTAGATCAATCTCCTGATTCTTCAGGAATCCATTCCTCCTCATTTTCTGTCTTTGGGATGCCAGCAAGGCACTAGATTTACAAAATATCTTCAGGGAAGCAGAAAATGTGCCCACTCCCAGCATAGGTGCTGGAACTAGGTTTGCTGGGCGGTGCTGCCACACCTTCTGGTTTGAAGTGATTTCCCTCATATACAGGGTTTACAGTTTGGTTCAATGGCTCTCAGCACATCCACTATACAAATTGTTCCAGCATCCCTGACTCCCAGACCACAAAGTTACAGCCCTGAAAATGATTGATCAGAGCTCACTTAAACAATGCCTGCCTTCCTTAATGACTAGAGTATTTTCCCCTAAGAACAGGACAAATGCCCAGCAGGAAAGCCACTAGAACACCTGGTTCTTTTTCTTGACAGAGACTCTACAGAGCTTCTTCAATTAGTCTCTCACTTGAAAACAGCTTGCCATAATCATCAAAATCAAAATCAGGTTTAAACAGATTTTTAACAGATTACAAATACAGACTAAAATACAATGTCATATAATTTTTTTTACTATTATTAAATAGCCCTTTTAAGTGGAAACATAAAACAATACCAAATGCTGGTTTCTATCACCTGAAAACACCCACACAGATTTCAAGTCATAATTATCAGGGATGAGAGTTTTTTGTTTTTCTTTAAATACACTTTTTGACAAGCAGACGTCAGCATTTTCTGATTGCAAATTGTTGTTTTGGTTTTTTTAAGGAATCCCCTAGGTGGATCTCAATCAGTAAAGCTGTTAATACAGTAGCATGGGGTAGACATTCAATATCCTTGTCTCAAAAAGCCCATCCCTTCAAGTGGACATACTACAGAATAACCACGTCTTTAGCAGAGCTATATTATGGGCATTCCCACAGAGGTGAGCATACAATGGACATTTAAACCCTTGTACTAAACCTTTGGAGTCAACATGGGTTTTCCCATTTAGTGAAACCAACTTATAGCACCAGTTAAATTAGCTATCTCAAAAATTTAAATTTAAGAACTCCTCTTTTGCTGATAAGATTTTCTTTTTTAGTTCCATTTCATCTGTTGTTTATTATGCTCCCAAACATTTTGGATTGAATTTTGTGCTCATGGAAATAATCTCTCTGATATGAGCTGGGCATAGAGTGACCAGATAGCAAGTGTGAAAAATCGGGACAGGAGACGGAGGGTTATAGGCACCTATACAAAGCCCTGAATATCAAGACTGTCCCTATAAAATCGGGACATCTGGTCACCCCTGCTGGGCATGATCACCAACAGCTTTTGCTATAGCATTTCCATTCTGACTGCAATATCCCTGCTATTCCATTCCTTCCTTAAACAGAAGCCACCAGTATCAAACTGTGTGATTGTTTTGTGAGGTGAACAAAAGGAAATTAAGAAAAGACCAAAAACTCTGGTATTTTGAACCCAGTCGTCCAAAAATAAAAAACTTGTGCATCATCTCACGACTTCCAGTCTCCTCTTAGCTGTTTAGAGGATGCTGCTTTCATTTCTTGTTCAAAGCGTCAGATTTGTCAGATTTGTGCAACATGCAACATTAAAGTACATGGCATATCATGAGGAGGTAATATTGTTCTTTTTTTTTTTTTTTTTTTGACATTATTACTGCTTCTTCGCTTTTTGACTAAGATCAAATGCAGTGTCAGTTTCATACATGATGTGACTTCTATCGGAGAACTATATTCTGCTCTTTCAGGCCAGAGGTACTTGATCTAATTAATAGATACCTCTTTTATCTCAAACTTCTGTGATCCTAATGCAATAGCCTGATGTAACCAAGCAAAGCCAGAGGAACACATGCACTTTAAAAATAAAAGTATTATCCCAAGATGTGTTTTTAAAGTATCTTTGAGACAAAAAAAAAAAAAAAAAAGTTTCTAAGTAAAGTAAAATAATCAGATTTCATATTTGAGACTTAAATCTCTGAAGGTACTTTATGGACTTGGGCACATATTTCTGTTTTCTTCCATAGAATGCTGTACTTTAGAACATCACACCTCAACTTTAAGAGCTGCTTAAGGTTTGAAAAGGAACGGGTAAACACAATACTTGGCTGATCTTCTCCCTGAGGCTTTTTGTTATGGACTGTATTTTCAGATTAAATTAAATTTGTGTCAATAAGGCCATGAATTCCAAGAGATTAGATGCATCAGACAGTGGATACAGGGAGAGAGGCGAGGGAAGTACATGTTTGAATATTGGCCACAGTGACATATTTATGCGGGAAGGTAAGAAGCGAAGCAGTCTATATGCTTTTTGAGAAAAGTTACTAAATCCTGCTAGGTTCAAAGGACCTTCAACACTAAAAATAGTGAGAGAACGAAACAGATCTTTATAGTTAAAAAAATGGTAGATGCTTCTGTGGAATATTTTGCTGTTTTGAAGCCAATTTAATACACAGGTTATCTGTTTCCTCTAGATATGCAGAAATTAAATGTTTTCAGATTTTTACCATGAGAAAAAGTAAGAAAATTCTTTCAACAATTATCTTGAAATTATTATGGCAAAAAGAATTATTCTTGAACCCAAAGTGTGCAGAGACTTTCATCACATTTTTGAAATCTAAATAAATGCCAGTGTTTTCAGTACAGATATAGTATATGTCAATCCTCTTTAAATGAGCATCATGTGAGACATACTTAAGAAATATTTCATTTTTTAAAAGGAAGTGCTTCTTCAAACCCGGCAATAATATTCTGAGTAGATCAGTCAATGGGTAGTGATGTCATCCTTATAACATCATAGTCTGCTGGGTAAGTGGGTGGATGAATAGACAGGCAGACGTATATATACACACATGCCCTTAAATTAAAAGATTAAAGAGTAGAAGCCTTGAACATATCTCCAAAGTTATTCATTATAAGAATCTATGCGTTGCTCAAAACCTGACCAAATACCTGAACTAGAAAGCGGGTCTCTTTGGATCTCTTTGGCCCTCTCTAGATCAATGGGAAAACTCAGTTCAACAAGGGTTGAAGACAAAGCCAAAGAGTAGCTGAGTTTGACGACAGATTCAAAACTTGTCTCATTTTCAAATAACCCTAATTGTTTATGTCTTGCAAACTCGCAGCAATGAAAATATTTTAATTAAACACAGGAATATAACATGTTTGTGGTAAATATAATTCCCATATTATTTGTAGAAATAGAGAAAATTCTGAGTTGGATATCATATAATTAAGAATTTAAATTAATTACCAAACCAAATCCTGCTTTTATCAGTAGAAGGCAAGAAAACTGTATTGGATTATCACTGTCCAACAAACTTTTCCACAGATATGTTAGAATCATGGCTTTAAAAAAGCAAGACAAAACAGGATTCTTTTGCTTCAGCCTATAATACTCATCAGTTAATTTTGGTCCTGCACTCACAAAGTAGATGCTCTTAAATAAACTGGGAAACTAATTGAGATCAAAGGAATATCCAGATGTAAAGAACTTTCAAAATTCTCTAACTGAATCCACTTACAATTTAAACAAATACCGACCAATAAAATTTCCTCCCATTTTTCAATTACCTATTCCTGCTCATTTTCAGTGAGTCAAAAATGATTTGTAGAATACCATCAGTGTAGGTAAAAGTTCATATATGAGGTGATTTTCACTTCAGATTCCTGAAGTCTTTGGAAGATCTCTCTCTTCTTTAAATCCAACCCTTTTGTCAATTTAAATACTTTTTAAGGAGCAAATTTTGCTTTCAGGTTCATTTATGTAGTACCCACTGAACTCAATGGGAATCACCTATGACCAAGTGCAAAATTTGGTTCATATATGTTCCCAGTTGTTCTAAAAATGAAACACAGAAAATGTAATCACAATTTATTTTTTGTAATTTTGTATAAAAAAAAAAAGAAAAAAAAAAAGTATATACTGATTTTTAGTGCATTGAGTTAATTTAATTCAGTTAAATATGTTCTTACTTTGAGACTGCAAAGAAAATAGCATTAAGTGTAATATTTCATTTACATGGTTTATTGATGGCTAGCTAAAGTATTAGTAAAAAAACCCTTTAATCTTTTATCATAAGAGAAACAATACAATGAGACGTATACCACAAAATGCAACATAAATCACTGTCTCTGTTTACCCTCCTGAAAACAGTGCTATTTTATAGTCTATGTAGAGACTGAATTCATCTGAGAGATTTATGTTTAATGGTCTCCTTTAATCTACAAATAATCAAACTACAAATGTGTTCCTAACAAAAGTAGTCCAGCCTTATCTAAAGACGAGAGAGGCAAATATGGTAAGATGCTAAAACAGCAACCAAACTGCATTAAAGCTACAAGTAATAAAATTTCAACAAATGGGTATCATAGATCATCATGAGAAATGAACTGCCATTATGCTGGTGTTGCAAGGATGATTTTTTTCCCCTGAGTGTGTTTTATACACACATTTTATGTGATGTAAGCAATATTTCTAGAAAATATTTTTAAGCATCAGCATAGGCACCGCTAATTGTTTGACATCTACCTTAAAACAAAAAACAAAAAAGACAGAGTTACAGTCCTGAAAATGACTGATCAGAGTTCACTTGAACAATGCCTGCCTTCCTAAACTTAATGACTAGAGTATTTTTCTCCCAGGGCTATGAATCATAACAGTATACCATATATGTTTATTAATCTTAGCCATGAAATATAAATTATATTTTTTCTTCTGCTTTTATATCTACATTTTATAAAAATAAAAAATAAGATAACATATTTTAAAACATCCATTACTGCCCCTTATTCAGCATCAATCAGGTTATTGCTCAGTATAGTTAAGAGAAAATAAGAGTATAACTGAGAAAAAAAGATTAACTGTACCACAAGAGAAACTAAACGTTATCTTTTATTTTACACTGGTTTTAAAGGTGCAGAACTAGATTTATATATAAATATCTATATGCCAACTCGATTTTGAGGACCAGCTTTAGAATTTAACTAAGGATAAATAATTTTTGTTATCTGCCACTTCTAAAAGTTTTGTCTGATCAGTTCACTGAACCCAGTGGTTTAAATTTCATTTACTATGAACTTGCAGTAGGAAATTATCATGAACGACTTACTATTCAATGTAATAACAGCTTTACAAAAGCCAGTGTTTGCCACAGTTGTTTTCTATTCTCAGATGCTATGGTCATGAATGAGGGATAAATAAATTAGAGGTAAAACTTTCAAAAGTGACTAAGTCCTGTTTTCAAAAGTGAGTTAAGGACTGGTCTTCACACAGTTCTTATACTGGTATAACTACTTTGGTTGGGGTATGGATGCTTTTTTAATAATAATTAATACTTCTATTTGTACAATACAGCCCCCACTGTGGACACAATTAAACCAAGATAAAGGTGCCTTATACTGGCATAGCATATTCTCATTCCCATACAGGAGTGGCTATACCCATATAAAGCAACTTCATACCTATATGATGGCACACACAAGGGGATGTGTTGGATTAACTATATAAGTATAGTTAAAGCAGTACCACTTTTGCATTTGGCCAAGGCCTGAGGCCCATAGAAGCTTAAGTCCCATTGACTTTCAGTGACACACACATTCCTTCATGACTAAATCTGTTTTGAAAATGGGACGTTCGGCACTTTGGCAAATTCAACCTTAGATGGATTAGATGTTAAGTATAAGAGTGAATTTTGATATCTCACATACCATTGTAAAATAAATGTTGGAAAACACAGACTAATGGTGACCACCATATTTTCTCTAGGGTCTTTTGTGGAATAACCGAAGAGTAGATCTACTCTGAAAAATGATTGATTGAATAAGGTGTCTGTTTTACATAATCTGCTCCACATGAGTAGTATTTTTACATTGTCTGGTGCTAAATAGATGAGAGACTCAGATGTTTGGGAGAGAAGCCAAAAATTAAAAAATTTTAATTTTCAGACCTAGGCCTCACATAGACTGTCCTCTGTGGGAAGAGGAAATATTCACAGGCAGAAATATTAGTTTTCAATTGTTATAACTGCTGTTTGCAACTTTGAACATTTTAGACACGTCAGAATCACTGGCTGCAAAGCAAATATTGTTTCAAAAAGCCAAATAATTTGCTTTTGGGACTTCATTTGCTATTTCTGCACTGCCTGCAACTCTTATAGGTATGCCCTGAACTATGCTTTCTGTTATGCAGTGCTACAGTGTTAACAGATGTTGGGAAAGAAAGCTCTAAATTAATGTTACAGACACTGAAGAGTAGGATCTATAATAGAGCTTGTGGCTAACTTTTTTTTTTTTAGATGCAGGATGCCTGATAGCAGCATTGGAGACTAATGTCCTTTATCTTTCCATAGCAGCTGTAGAAACTTCCTAACACTGCCCCGTTATTATGTGTCAGTTCACACATAGAACTATCACCTCCAGGGGGCAAACACACTCCATTCAGCTACCATCCTATCTGATGAGATTGCTAACATGAGTTCTGATGAATCCAAACTGTGATGTGATCACACACCTTCTAAGAACGGAACTAATTCCAACAATTCATTTTATACAGGGCAGATTCTTTGTGTGTGTGTGTGGTATTTTTGTTTTTTTATTATGACTGTGATTGATAACTGTCTTCCAGAACAACAGCCTCTTGTAGTGGGCTTGTGAGATAAAGTGCAAAACGTGGACTATTTTTATTACATTTGTGTTGGTAACCCTGCTCAATGTGCCTGAACAAAAACTGGTGTTCACGTGTTAAATTACCAAGTTAAGTAGTCTAGACAAAACAGAATATAAATTTTGCAGATGACTAAGGAATGGTTAATTAGATGGCCAGTAGGGAATACAGATAATTAATTAACTCTATATGTTGTTATTTAAAAAAACACCTTTCCCTTGCCCCTGGTTCTTCCGTTCCCTTTCTGTTTGATTACTACACCCACTTCTTGCATTCTGCCTTAAAATAAATCATAACCTAGATTGCATAACCTATTGTCCACATGTGGCTCACCAATGTCTTTCACTAAGGTGTAATCACTATCAGAAATATCCAGTTAATGAGTTTATCCAATGATGGTGAATATTACAGAAATCAAAAGATGGAAAAGACCCATTAGGCATGTGGTGTACAATCTGCAGCCACTGAACTGTATTCACCTTTAATACTTCATGCAGAATACTGGTGAGAGAATCATGGGTGGAGAATGGGGATCTGCTCCTCTATAGCCTAAACAAGATGAGCTGATCTAGGGTAATTTAACTGTTAGTCAGGGGAGCTTATGAAAGGCTTGTCCCATAACTAACTCTGCTAGGCTCATCATTCTGCAACCCTGAAGGCTCTTCTTGATGCTGAACAGCTGGTGAAATAATATTTTCAGATACTTAAAACTGCCAGAAGGGAAAAGGAACTTCTGCTCGCAGCTGACAGTGAAGTGAAGACCTTTTCTTGCAGCTGCAAGCTATTTCATGGACATCTCCTGCAGAACAAAGTTTCCTTTCTGACCTGCCAAGAAACGACAGTTGTCTCTATGTTGAATTGATCAAGATGCTTCAATATTTATTGGATCAACAGCTAAGAGAATATAAGAGAGACAAAAAATAATCAAGCTGCTTAAATATTTCAACTTTTCAACTAAATCAGGAGAAACTGGGACCAAAGTTCATCTAGAATTAACTTACATTGCTGCTATCTAAAGAAATTTCTATAAAAGCCTGAATTCCATGACATCAAGTCATGGATGGGGGCTACTTTTTCTTCAAGCCTCTTTGGAAGTACTCATATATGCGAGTAGAACCTTCCTCTTTAGAAGTACTCATATTTGTGAGTAGACCCTTTGGATTGTGAATCTAAGCAAATCAAACCACACCCTGGTAGTAAACCTGCATGGTGTAACGTGTGTACCCATCTTAAAGGCAAAGACAGACATTGAAAGGTAATACCAAATTTTTCCATTGATTTTCCTTCACCTGCAATGCTAAGCATACTTGGTCATTGTGTTTATAACGCAATTGTTACACTCATAGCATTCCGTATATAAAAAATTACTGTGTGCCTTTATCTACGATTAAAAGTTAGAGCTGAGTGATTAATAATCTGCCTAAAGGAGCTGGTTCATTGCCACCCCTGTAAACACAACCTGCAGAGATTCATTCACAAACACGTTGCAAACCAACAATGAGGGTTCATTCACCCTTTCTGAACATGAGAGACTGAGTATATGGGAGGAATAGGCAGGGAGAAAGAATAATGACAAAGCATAAGGGGAAGGGAAAGAAACAGGAACAGAGTATCCCAACAATAAAATTGCTATGTGTGCCCTGAAAATCAGAAACGTTTTCCATTCAGAATATAACCTGACTTTTCCTAGAGGGATATCTCCCCTTCCCTAGAAAGCCTTCCAAGATTGCCAAATAGCCAGGAGACAAACCATATGAAATCAACTGAAATAAAAGTAAAAGTAAGCTTACTAAGGGGTGTCTTTTTTGGCTGAAGACTTGAAAAACTCTACCACACTCTACTTCCATTCTTACTAGTTATGCTTGTCAGGGTTAACACCCTTCTTATGCTGTTTTGCTAATATTGATTTTTATGCTATAAAGTTATTTGCTTCCTTCTTAGAAACAGTGTCTGTCTCTGCTGATTTATCAATCAATTTACTATATATATTTATTCATGTTCCATTTCCTCTGGTTCCTATTTAAAGGGGAAATATTTTAACAGTTAGTTAGAAAGCAGCTTTGATCTTTGTAATTAACTCTTTTACCTTTAGGTGTGAGGAAATGGCTTCAGCTGTCTGGTCTCCTGCTGCTTTATCATTTTTTCTGCCCTCTGCTTTCAGGTGCAAAATCAGCAAGTATAAAACCCAAACTTGTTTCAAGCTTAAACAATGCTCAAGGTATTTTTTTTGCATCTACTGGAGGTGAATGACCTTTTCTTAAAATAGTGGTACACCATTTGTTGTTTCAAGAGGAGTCTTAGATTCAAAGCAATCTTCTTTTTCTTACATCATCATGACTGATAAAATCATGCTTTCTGTAAAACACATGAATTTAAGCTGTATTATGATCTAACTTTAACCATACAAGCAAAGCAATAGAAGATAAAACATGAACTACAAAACGACATTTTTTACTGCACTGTATGCAAGTGTTGCAGATGACTCCATTATATATCACGAGCAGTGCAATGAACAAGCACAAAAAAGTGTTAAATATTTAGTGTCATCCTGCAGATTTCAGTTTATTTTGGAATATCTTGGGTTTTGTGGGGCTAAAGATAAGGACCACTAAATATTCCCTACACAAGACAGCAGAGATTTCAATGAAGGCAGAGGTCAAATGAACACAGAAATTCATGAGATGAAACAACCACAATAAGATCTGATAAAATGTGAGATGAAATAACCAAAATGTGCTCCACTATATTACACAGCCTATACTGCAAGGTGCTGAAAATACTCAACTTCTATTCCAAGTCAGTGGAACTAAGAGTGTTCAACACCTTGCAAGATTGAGCCCTATGGGAAGAAATAATTCTAACAACCTTAACATTATTCCAACACTTTTGCAGTTGTTTGTTTACCATTGCTTCACATTTCTTACAATACTAAAAATATCTTGCTTGGAAAGGTTTGTGTTTACACATTGCCTCATATTTTCTGATTCCTGAAATTACATACCCTATCCAGACAATATTTTTATAGCAGAATTATTTTCTTGACACCCTGAGGATTCTGGACTGATTGGATGGCTCAATAGACACGAGCAAGAACAGTAGGAAAACAGTTAATAATTCTGATTAATCAGAAAATAAGATACTATAAGCAAAAACAGTAGGAAAACAGAACACCGTCTCAACCTGGCGATCGCCAAGTGTTAGGGCCCAGATGTTGAGCACCTATTACTGGAGGTGCTTGCTCTCTCCCACTGTGTGCCCTGAACTCTTGTCGCTCATGGGACTCTTTCCTATGGTAGTGACCACTTTGAAAGGCATACAGGGAGCTGATTGTTGTTTAACTATACACAATGATTAAGAGATAACGTAAGAGGTAATGTAAAAAACTATACCACAACCACTACTTTGAGGCTGAACAGTTAAAAAAAAAAAAAAAAAGAGTACAAAAGATTTCTACAGCAACATGTAGTATTTTCTATTCGTGTCTTTTCTGTTCACTGTGTAATTTAATGCATTTTCATTTATATCACTAAACCTAAAGCACAGAACGTACAAAATGAGTAACATGGCTAAAATGACATTACCGTTCAAACTATAATTTTGCATTTTCTGACTATTTCTTATCTTAACAGTTCAACTGTTAGGTTTAATATTGCCAAACTGAAAAATTGGCTGAATGAAATTTCCACAAATTTTCCAAATATGAAACCTTTGGGCTGAGATCAAACCTGGAAAGCTTCATCCCAAAGAGACCACTTTTTACAAAGTTATGATTATCTGAAAACCAGAGATTATAAGAGAAACCAATTTGGAGGCCTCAGAAAGCTTTCATTTCCAGCCAAAGCTATAATATTTCTCCCACCTTTATAAATTACTTTGAAACCACTGGATTACATTTGCTATAAATATTTTAGATAGATTTATAGATTGAGCGCCAATAAAACCTTTATACCATATTATCATGCACTGTGTACATAGTCCATATATTTTTACAGAAGAACTACCTTGGAAATATTTTCCAGAGTTTTAATTTTTTTTATTGAAACTAGTTTTGATATCCTTCTACTGGTAAAGTCAGCCTTAGTTCAGTGAGTCCAGCTACATAGGGCACATATGGAGAAGAAAATGATGACATATGCTTTTAAAACCGCCATAAAAATGGGTTTTCTGTAGACAGTGTCACAGTTTTAAAGTCCTATATCTTTCAATTTATTGGAGCTAGAAAGTGTTGTATCCCCCACTTGAAAGCTATGAAATTCCTCTCTTCAATGATATAAAGTTCCTGTTTCCAGCCCACATGGAAAGTGAAATATTAGATCCTAAATTTGTTGTCATGAAGTGTGAATAGACAATTAAGAATTATGCTGGATTTATTTAATAAATCAGGACTAGAATTTTGTCCTTCAGATCCACAGCAGTACATCACCACCACTCCAAATCCCCTCACCAGCATTGAAAAATACCACCCAAGAATTCTAGCTAAAACTTCATAGCATTCAGTAGCCCACAAAATGTTCACTTCTTTATCAGTAGCAGAGTGGTCGAGGGGTTACTAAACTGCCTCCTTTAGAATGTTTGTTCTTCAGAATATTTGTACCAGGATTGAGTTATTATTTGCTCTGTTTCACTCACCTGACTAGGGAGCAGAAAAAAACAATGTGACTTATGTGACCACTCAACACTACAAATAATGTACAGCAAACAGCAAATAGTTTAAATGAAAGTTTATGAACAATCCACAGGGTTACGTTTTTTCATAAACACTATTTGGGGAGCTCTTCTACCTAACAAATACATTACCAGATATCAGGACTAGTTCACAAATGATTTGCAAACAAGAAAATGAGCTACATTACCAACTAATAGTATTAACCAGGAATAATTCAACCAGCTCTAATTATTGTCATTCCTATCACTTGAAAAGAGTCAACAGATTTGCTGAAATGGAAGCATAAGCTTACTTTACATTTTGCTACTTATATGCAAAGCATCAGCCTAAACAAATTAATATGTCTGAATTATATTATAAATCACTCGGGGGGAGAGATAAAGGATTAGAGCACAAACAATGACATAACAGTCAATCGAGCTGCTGCTGCTGCTGTAACAGCAGCAGACTCATACAAACCCTGTTACTACACAATTTAATGCTCTTGTATAAAGACTAATTGTTTTGCATTAGTTCATGAGAACAGATCAGGATCAGGCTGAATTCTGACTAATCTAATGCTATCAACTTCCCCACTTACCCCTGATATTCCATAGTTACACGATGAATTATAGAACAATGGTAACACATTCACAGTACATTTCACTGTGCGTGGTCCAGACACAGATTATGGGGATGACATAATGGATAAAACACTGGCCTTTCACCCCCTGGGATTTTGTCCAGTCTACAATCCTGTTAGATAATGAGTTTGGCAATCTCTGCTTAGTCTTTTTTGGACACTAATCCCCATCACAGAATCTCTATATAATTCATCATATAATTTAATACACCTGGCAGCCTTACCACCAGTTCATTCTTTTGTTATATAATAGCCCAAAGTGAAGTCAAGGGTGGTTAATGCTCTGACAACCAGTTATTATCTCTCATAACAGCTGATTTTGAGGAGATTATTGCAGTCATAAACCATTTTGTAAAAATTGGCAACTGGGAAACCAATGTAACAAAATAAGGTGATATTTGGACGTTTTATCATTGATTTTCTACCAATCTACTAGGAAGTTTCTAGCATCCAAATAATGTTGCAGAGGAAATTTGAGATTAATGGTACAGTATCATGGGCTAAGAGTCTGAGGACTGACTAATACCAGAGAGGCAACGGTTTAAGCTACCTTGAGGTTACTGCTGCTTTTTTTTTATTTGACTTTTGCTTTCCATTAATCTTCCATCCCATTTGCTCCACTTTGTCTCTTATTCCCTTTGTTTAGCTTATTCCTTTTCCACTGCTAGTCTTCCTTTAGGTCTATTGTCTTGTTGCCACTGGAGCAAGAGGCTCTGCATCTGTTGGGACCATTTCAGCTCAGATGGGGACAGTAGGTGCGGCTGAAGGACAAAAGGTGCAATATTGAGTTTATAGGATAAAACTGAGGCAAACTCACTGAAAGTGGGGAATTGTTGGCTAAGCAGATAGATTCCAGCCAAAACAGGAATGTCATTGGCATATGTGCAGATAAAGCTTGACATTTTCAAAGCCAAAGGGATTCCCATTGGAAATTATTGTGAATCAGGACTCCAAAACTCCTCACCAGCATTGAAAAACACCACCCAAGAATTCTAGCTAAAACTTCATAGCAGTCAGTAGCCCACAAAATGTTCACTTCTTTTATCAGTAGTGGAGTGGTTGAGGGGTTACTAAACTGCAAAAGGACAACTGCAAAGGACACTACTTGTAAGATCCTCCTGTGCTTCCACACTTCTCAAGTGAATTATACCTGAGTCTCTCTGGTTCTCTATTTGTGTAGCACATTTACAGTGCAAGTAATGTAAATTTGAAAGATATCATTTATATAATTAATGGAAGTTATTATTCCTTAGTGTATAGACCTCATGGGAGGGAGGGGGGGCAAAACCAGGAAGCTAGATATGAAACATAGTGACATCCTCTCCAAGACAAAAGTATTGCCAAAGAACCATAAATGTACACCACAGAGGCTGGTGAAAATGTGTTTGAAGAATGAAGGCTCTGCATTCTACATGTGGTAAAATTTAAGTAAAGTGAATATCTATGCCATTGAAACTGACATTGGTCTGTCTACACTGAAGCTGCGACTGAGCCTCCCAACCAGTGTAGTCTGACTCACGCTAGCTGAGCTCAAACTATTGCACTAAAAATAGCCACGTGGACATTGCAGCACTGGTGGAGATTCAGGCTAGTCATCCAAACCTATACCTACCCGATTCCCTGGGTCCAAGAATGGGTGGCTAGCCCAAGCTTCCGCTGGTGCTGCAACATTGACACTGCTATTTTTAGTGCCTAGTTTGAGCCCTGCTAGTGCAAGCCTGTCTACCTGGGCTGGAGGGCTTGCGCCAAGCTGCACTGTCAACATAAACCATAAGTTGAGCCACTGACTTAACTAGGGGATGGAGAAGCATTACAAAGAGAAAGAAAACAACAAAAAGGCTCTGCAGTAACATGATAAGTATGATGGGTGATGGGTGTGTTCATCAAGGGTAAAATATTATGAGAACTGTAAGAATAAGAATAAGATTAAAACCCCTTTTTGAGGAGAAAAGAAAATTATATCCTCAAGAAACTTTAAAATGTCCTGACTCATTTCAATACAATTTAAAAAATGTTTGTATTGTATTATGAACAAAAATCCATTAACAGTTACAACAAAGAGAATATAGTATCATTTTTTTTTTTTTGGTATTTGATAGAGAATAAGTCAGACTTATTGAGCTACTAATGTTGGTGTCTGATGGATTTAAGAGTAATTTCCAGCTGGAAATCTAGCACGTCTCTTATTGGCTTGGCCAGCAGCAGCCTTGTCTTTAGCACACTTGGCAGAGTGGACTGCAAATGTCCAGCACTGAGACTCAGCCACAGTATAAATTTGCAAACACGGAATCTTCACTGATTGGAATTGACGTCGCTAATTGGAATGGAGCCACTATTTGACAAAGCCTGCTAGAAATGTCTACTTACTGTTAGGCATGCCTAACTGCGGGTAATCAAAATCTTCTTGACCAAGAAGTCGCACTTCTACTTAAGAAAATCTCTAGGAAATTATTGCAGTGGTGGATGGAAGAATAAATGTGATTTTAAATATCATTAATGCTTTATAATATTCAGAAATAAAAACGTCTATTACGTTGAAGCTCATTCAATTCTTTTTGTGCAGTATATATACACCATGAATTGTTTGAACCCTGAAAGTATTACAGTGATGAAATTAAATAGACATCTCCTTTCTTCATCTTGACATTTCAGCCAACAAGAGGCAATAGCTGCTCAGACGGTCAGGGTACACCAGTCAGCACTAACATTATACTGCCTTTAAGTTTATCTTTGATTAAAAATTAAATGTAACTCTCCTGTATCATTTTCTGTAGCCCTACAGCATCCATGTGTTCTCACAGTTAAATTAAGACAGACTAAATACTTAATACACTGTTCTAATTAGCTACAAACTGTTACCTGATTTCGGTCTGTAAATGAATGTGAAAAGACTCTAGAGTCCTAATGTTAACTTTCACCCACTCTGGTTATATGAGAGAAATTACAGGTTCTAATTAGACTCTTCAAATTGCAAAGAAATAGAATTTTCATAACCAGCTTATTAAAAACTGAAGGCCCCCTTGGGATAGGGCAAATTGCTTCTATCCTGATCCGCTTATCCTTGTACAACACCATACCGAAGACTCATATAGGCTGACTTACTCAGCTAATCTTTCTCCCAAATTAATGAGCACTCAAATTATTCCAGCTGCCCCCTTGGCACAGAGAAAAATTGAAAATCCATGGCTGCCAAATGACGTGTATAACCCAGCTGCTAAATAAAACATGCTTACGGGGAAACAGCTGTTGAGGTGCCTATTTACATTAAGATAACTGAGTCCATGAATACAGAAAAATGCCTAAAGACAGCAAAACAGTATGTAACACTTGGTTTAACCCTTTCATTAGGTCAGATTACAGAAGGTTACACCATCATTCATAGTCTGGACATGAAAAGTCTGACTAATTTGTTCAAAAAGTCAAAAATGTCAAAATTTTCTTTTCAAATGTGGGAAATTCAGAGAAATCACAGTATTTCAATTCACATTTCAAAGGAGAAAATTGATTTGTCAAAATTTAGGTACTTGAAACAGTAATATGAAAAAGCAGCTACTTAGCTCTCTGCTCAGCTCTCTGAACATGTGTGAAGTGCCATGTTAAGTGTTATCTTCCAGGAAGTAGAAGTCCTCCTGGAGTTACACCTTTTTGTAGAGGCAAATTAACTGGAGCATATTACATGTGTGCTTCCTTAACCTATACTAACTGCTGCTTCACTTTCATGAAATTGAAAGTACTAGTTATTATCTATTACCTCAGATACCAACTCTCTTCCAAGTCCCTTCATGACACTGACTCAGATCCATTCATAGATTTAAAGCCAGAAATGACTATGATTATCTGATCTGACCTCCTGCATAACAGAGCCATATGTAATTTCACTCAGTTTTTGCATCAAAGCCCATACCTTCTTGGTTGAGTTAGACACACCTTTTCATTTCACTGAAAGTGTTCTGACCAGCTCTCTCTCTTTCTGTGTATTTTAGAGCACTCTGAAATTCTGCATTCACCCAGGTTCAAGGCCCTGGTCAGCTTGATTCAGAGTGATCTTGAATGAAAAATTCTATTCTAAACCACTTAGAGCAGGGATTTGAACCCAGTCTTCCACACCCCATGCCAGTACCCTAGCCACCAGTCCACCTCCCCCATTCTAATGCAGAATGAAAACAAATGTCAAAACCTCGAGTTGCTGTGAAACAGAATTGTTCTGCAGTCAACTACAGAATAGTCAGAATCCCTTGAAAATTAGTTTGCCACATCAGGGCTTCGGGGAAGGACTTTGTGATGTTAATGAAGGGGTTCCCAAGATACAGCTCCTTTCCAAGAGGAACTTTACATTTTCAGAATCTTATCACTTATTTTTCACAGAGAGAGGGGGGGAAATCTGACTCTGGCCTCATAAAACATGTATCACTGGATTGCCACTTAACTCAGCTACTCAACAGTCCCAAGAATAAGTTTAGATATTTGTATTTCTCAAGTTATTGCTCTGGAAAGGCCTTATCACCACTCCTTATGAATGGTTCTTAGTTCTCACTTCTCCTTTTGAAAGTTTGAGTTGTATGTGCAATTCGAGGAAATTCAGTATTCCACAGTTGTACCCCCAATGTCATCCGCCCCATCTGTCCAAGTCCCACCGTGGGACAGTTTGGCAGGCAGCACTGTACCCAGGATATATGGCCTGGGCTGATATGAGAGGTACTTGCTGCTACACTGAAACATCAGAGAGTCCTGGCCAAGATAAATTGGTTCTGCTCTGAGAGAATCTCGCTGAACTCATTCCATGTTGAACAACTCATGACAGATAAGACCAGTGTCAGAAACTAAGAATGGACATGCTCAGTGTATGCTACAGGCATAAAAGGTGGGATTCCCAAAGTTATTTAGGTGCTTAACTCTCTGTGGGAGGTGGGGAGAACCCCCATTGAGATGTATGGGACAGTTCACACCTCTTTGTGCTATTGTTTCTTGCTGTATTCATGTGCATAGTTTTGAGAACATCCTATGGAAATTAATAAACCACTTCAAACCTCTGCAAGCCTCATATGCTGCAGAAGGACATGCAGAGCCCCTTCCTTCTACACTACATCCAGACATAGGGTAGAGACTAGGTTTACCCTTCCCTTTTCTGTCTCGAGCTGGAAGATGAACTTCTTATTCTT
This sequence comes from Emydura macquarii macquarii, assembly GCF_026122565.2. Lineage (NCBI taxonomy): Eukaryota > Metazoa > Chordata > Testudines > Chelidae > Emydura > Emydura macquarii. The sequence goes on along the minus strand of NW_027131105.1, from coordinate 10,118,277 downwards.
CCTCCTCAGCTACCACATGCCCTCCTCCTCACATCTCCTCCAGCCCTACTGGAGACTTGGAGTGGCCAGTAGAAGAGCAGAGCTGGTAGCTGAGTGTGGCAAGATGCACTCAGGAAGTTCCTTCATGTGGTGTGGGATGCATTATCATAACTCTGTATTTTCTGGTTTTCAAAGGTTTATGTTTGTTTTCTCTTAATTCCATATTTCTGGGCTATCAAAGGTTTGAGTTGAGCCACACTCTACATCCCAAAAGGGCACAAGACAGCATTAGGCACCCTTAATTCTACAGTAACTATGGGTACGTCTTCACTGATGGCGGCAAATTTGCCTCCATCAGATCAATTTATCCAGTGGTCAATGAAGACCCAGTCAATTGATCTGGAAGTTGATTTGATAAAACCACCCCCTCAAGTGGTGCAGTGCAGTGAAGATGCAGCGCACAACGGAATTTAAGAAGTTGATTTAACGTGTAACTCCCGTCAACTGTCGCCGAATTTTAAGGTAAGTGTAGACCAGGCCTATGTTTTTGGCAGTGACATAGAGGTAATACCAGCTTCTTCTTGGTATTACCTTGTTTATACATCCAAGGATTATGCTGGCTCCTTTAGCCCAGCATCAACTGGGAATTCATGCTCAGTTGGTTAACCACCCATGACTCCTAAATCCTTTTCAGAGCCACTGCTTTCCAGAATAGAGTCTCCCATCCTGTGTGATCTAAATTCTTTTAATTTCCAGGCAATCCAGATTGTGCTGTATAACTGACCTGGCATCGTTATTTATCATACCACTAAACTTTTATCATCTGCAAACTTTACCAGCTGTTATTTTGTATTTTCTTCCAAATCACAGATAAAAATATTGAATAGCACTGGGTTAAGAAGAGTTATTAGATCATGTGAAAGTGCACTAGAAACATCACCATTAACAAAATTAGATTTGGAGGTCTATTAGTTAGCCAGTTTTTTACATCAATTTAGCATGTGCAACTCTGATTGTTTTTATAGTGCAAATTTTAATCAGAATGTCATGCAGTCCTAAGTCAAATACCTTACATAAGTCTTTTATGTCAGTTACCATTATCAGCTAATCTTGTAATCTCAAAAAAACAGTATCAGGTTTGTTTGACAAGACCTACTACCCAGTAAGCCATGTGGACTGGCATTATATAACTTACCATCCTTTAATTCTTTACTGTTTGCATCCTGAACCAACCATTTGATGAACTTGCACATGGTCAGTGCCAGGCTACCTGGCCTATAGTTACCTCTTCTAGCCCATGTACCCTATTTAAATATTGGCACAACGTTAGCTTTTTATCAGTCCTCTTGAATCTTCCCAGTATACCAAGATCTATTAAACATCAACGGTTCAGGTACTTGGAAGGAACACCTTTGGCTATCTGTTCTAAGGCTGATACTTGCAGGAAAGGGAGCAAAATACCTTCAGCCATTAAACACAAAGGAGAAGTTTGGTGCTCATCGTTTGAGCTCAGGATTACAATAAAATTTATGGGAATTACAAGATATAACCTATGTTCTGTGGTTAATTACCAAAACATGCTCTGTTTTGTTCTCCCCTTCATTTGCAATGCTAGTTTTGGATTCTCAAAGCCATATAAAAGTATGCAGTGATGTCATTGAATGTATCATGCACAGGGGAAACAGATGAGTATTCTATAAACACTCTTCAGCCCTAAAACATGTAGCCTAAACAAAGGACTTCCTCCTCCTCTTAGAAGAAGACAGGAAGAATGAGAGCTGGAGAACAAAATGAGGACATCTGAGCATCAACACACTTACATTTGACAATGATTAAAAAACGTAAGGGAAAAGAAAAGTGGTGAAAATGCAGAACTTAAAAGTTAAAAGAAAAAGTACGGTATTTTGCTGAAGGAGCCTTGCCACAAAGCATCTCCAATTACTTTGAAATGTTTTTGACACACAACACCACTGTACACATTTTTCCTTGTGGCACAGTTTCTGAGAGAATAATTGAGTCTATTCAAAGAGCATCTTTTCTGACTTTTTCATGCCTGCATGAATACACCAGTTACAAGGTTTAAAATAATGTCAATGAATCAGAGCTCTAGGACATTTTAATAGGTTCTTAACATTTAAAAACTCCTGACTCTTCGGGAGCTTTATCACAGATGTCTGATGATAATTTCTACCCTCAAGGTCCAAACACAAATATAAATGGAGTTCTTTGTAGATTCACAACTAGAATGACAAAAGATAGAGAAAATATTTTCAGAAAGCTGCTGTCCTGTCACTCCATAATAATACACATTACATAGTTCCAGTAGTAAGTCTGTCAATGATGAGATTTCATGATCCAACTAGAATAGTAAAAGTCAGATGAATTCATATCTGTGTTTCAGGGAGGATCAGAAACAGCATATATAAAGATATAGTTATTGCTGATCTAGTGCCTGTGGTATGGCAGAACACTTCAGGAAATGACATCCTCTTTATCAATGCTCAGAGAAGAAGTATACTATTACCATGTCTTATGAAATATTTAATCCAAATGCAAAATGTGACATATTTCTTTACATTACAGGATGACATGAAGCTGATGATAAAGTAGATGCTACCTGAATGTAGAAAAGTCTCAATATCTGAATTCAAAACTACAGGCATAGCATCTCTTGCATGATTTCCTTAATAAAAATGGATTTGAACTGGGCAGATTAGCCATCACCAAAATAACCACACAATCTACTTGTTTCCTGAGGCTCAAAACTAGTATGTTTTTAGTGAGATAGTTGCCTTTGCCACCCAAATTAATTACCCGGGTTTACGCACAATATTAACTTTACAACATTGCCAAGTCACCAAAGAAAGCAAACCAGAAATATGGAAAAGAGAGCAGAACAAATCTAACAAAGTAAGGAAGCTGAAAAAGACACAAAAAGCAGAAAAAGCAATGGACAGGGAAGGGAAGACAGAAGAAGTGTAAAAAAAGTAAAAGCAATGAAGGACAAAGGAAAAAAAGATGAGAGAGAGTGGGGTGAGAAAGGAGAGAAAAGCAGAAACAGAACCCTAAAAGAATGGAAAGGATAAGGGAGAATTAAAGAGATGGGGGAAGGACAGTCTAATACAGAAAGGGAAGAAAATGACACTCCTGAGAATTGAGATGAATAAGCTAAAGCAATGGAATGAAAAGAGGAGTTTTCACTGAATCAGAGTATAAACAAAAGCAAACAAACTGCAGTGACAATTTTGTTTGGAAGCTCAAACTGTCATTAAATGAAATACAGATTGTGCTATAGGCACACATGCTATGTCAATTAGCACAGGAAAAAACAACCAGCCCCACGTATACTAGGACAAGTAAAAAACTATGATATTAAGTAGTAGACAAAATATAAGACTGATATCACTGCAGCTTTTGATCTAAGGAAACTTAGGAATAATTACTGAAATGAGAATTAGGGAAGGAGTGAGAGAACTCAAACACACAGAATTTTTCTATACTTATGCTTTATAAACAGAGAAGGGAACTGGGGTTTTATTTAACAAGTGATAAGAGCCAGAATAAAAATAGATCTCCGAACAAAGTTAAAAGAGAGATCCAATAGGTAAGGTATGAAGATAAAACAATTATTAAGCCTTTAAAAGAGACAGAGGAAGAGTCCATTCAACCAAAGGAGGCCATGCAGTGATGGCAGCTGCCATAGAGGTAGGATACAGTCAGCTCCCATCTTCCCTCTCTCTACAGGCAAATGAGTCAGGATGGAGAAAGAAGCAGAAGGGTGCATGAGGGGAAAGAGTAAATGACCAGCAGGGGGCAAGGAAAGCTGTCAAGCCTTTGTTTTCATGGCAGGAAACTCCTGCTCATGCCAGGGAATAGAAAGAAACTGCTAGCAATTCGACTGAAGCTGCCTACCTATCTGTTTGCTGCTGCCCCTCCAGTTTACATGGTGGATTTGGAATGCATGTGGGTTAGTCAACACTTTCCCACTTACAGGAATAAAAGTCAGCTGTAGCCTCTTTTGCCAGCCACTAGCATATATGTGGTAAGTGGAAAGATGCTGAGATGGGGAGGGGAAGAACATTTTTATTATTTTGCTTTTTTCCTTTGCAAACTTTTTGATCTTTTGCCAGCAACTCTTTTGAAGCAGAACACATAGTTTGTGTTATAATTAGAGTAAGGGAAACTAAGAATTGGCCTGAACTTTTGCTAATTCCCCAAAACCCTATCCTGTAAATTTCAGGAAAAGCCTTATTCATTTACTGTAAGTGAAATATTGTGTTCAAGTAGGTAGCTTGAAAACTATCACAGCATCTTTCATCGGTTTACGTGGAATAAGGTACAATATGCAGAAACATGATAAATGAAATACAGATCTTTAGTTTTGAGGAATTCCCTTCTAATCATTTGCAAGGAAACAAAAGAGATTATCTTTTCTTTCTTTACCACTGTCATAATTTTCACTTCTGATATTCCTATCATCAGATAGAAGAACCCAATATCTGCTCAGCTATAGAGCAGAGCAGAGAGGAACTGTAACTTCCTCATTCCACCAATGCCTACTCTAATCTACAAACCAACTTGCCACAAAACTCTTTCTTTCCTCTTGTCCTCTTATTGGAATATGTCCCATTTATCAGCTGTTGGCTGATTTGGCTGATTTATCAGACTATGGCATTTCTTTTCAACTCCAGTGCCATTAGTTTTACAAATATATTTTTCCATAGCAGTAGGTTTTTTTGAATGACATAATTCACCATAATGCCACTCTTCCTGTCAATAAAGATTTCTCTAATGGCACAGGAGAGAGGAGGACATTGTTTTGGAGGATATTATTCTGTATCTGTCTACTAAAATCAAGCAAACAAATGCAAAATGAAAATGCAATTCAAGGCATTCCTTAGACTGAGAGCTGCTCAGGAAAAGGACCATATTTTCCTGAATGTCTGGAAAAGGTTTAGTACATTACACATGGACACTAGCACATGGAGTTCTGAAGGGATCTATCTTGTCTCCTCTGTTCTGTTTAATATGCATATGGAGCTGCTGGATGGGTTTGCGAGAAGATATGGGCAGCAGTGTTTTCAGTATGCTGATAACACTCAGCTCTTTCTCCCTGACTCTCCTGATCCAGCCAGTGCTGTTGATCGTCAAGCCTAGTGTTTGAGGAAGACTGGGGCAGGGATGAGAGCTGGCTGGCTGAAGCTCAATCAAGGCCAAGACTGAGGTGATGATGGTAGACTCAGGGAAACAAGCAGATGATATGGCAAGGCTGCTATATCTCCCGCTTTGTTTTAGTGTGTGTTCCTACCATGTGTTACATGTGTTCACAATCTGGATGTTGCACTGGATCCCCAGCTGTTGTTTAATGATCATATAGCATCAGTGTCCAGGAATGCTTTTTACCATCTATGCCTGGTAAAAAGATTGAGACCCTTCTTTCAGATGTAGACCTGCTAGCAGGATCCATGCCTTTGTCCCTTCATGATTGGATTACTGAAATGCACCTGACATGGGCCTACAGTCTAGGTTAATTCAGAAATTTAAGTTGCTGAGCGGCAAAGTGGGGCGTCCTGGTGACAGCGCCCAGCCTGGGGTTCCATGATCTACACTGGCTACCTATCAGTTTCCATTTTAAATTTAAATTTAAGATGCTGGTTTTGACCTACCAAGCCCCAAATGGGTTACAGTGTTGCTAACTGAAAGCCTCCTCTCTCTTTGTGCCACACACTGGCACAGCGGCCATCAGGGGAGATGGCAGTGGAGTTTTCGCTCTGGGAGAGAGCCTCAGCTCTGCAACAGCACTCCACCACTTGTCCAAATTAGGCAAAGTCAGAGCACGTTACAAGATGCATATACACAGGCTTCTGGGATGGTCGGCCTTTGAGAGAAATCAGGTGCAGGTAGGAGAAGAAAGTTTAGTGTTCTGCAGATTACCTAAGTTCATTTTAGTAATTATGGCTTCCAGCCTTGGAATGGCAACTATTATATTATTTGTATAAGAATAATAAATATTAAAGCTAATATTGAGTTAATAGAAGGTACAGTAACTAGCATATTAGTGGGTAAACTCATTTGTATGCCTTTGGAGTCCTGGGTTCAAATCCTAACTTAAGTTACCAATGTGGCCTCATTCTAGTTGCTAGAGGATACTCATCCATATCACCAGCAGTATGGTCCTGTGAATACAGAATTGGATTGGGACTCAAGAGACCTGACATCTATTCATAGGTTTGCCACTGACCTGTTGTGTGATCTTTAGAAAATCACTTCATCTCTGTGTGCTTCTTTACCCTCCCATTGTTAGTCTGACTTGTCTATTTAAATTGAACTCTTTGGGGCAGGTGACTTCCCTTAATATGTGTTTGTATAATACCTAGCACAATGGGGCCTCAACACACAACTGTAAAATAAATAATAGTCATGAAAGACCCACACAGTTTACCAGTCTCTCCTTGAGAAAGGACCATGGCTGTAAAGAGCAGGATGTTGTTATCAGAACAAAGATGCATTAACTGAGATCACAGTGTAAGGACGTTTGAACAGCACTTGTCCACAGTGGCTCAGATCTGTGTTGTTATTCCTCCATTTTCATGCACCCAAAATTCATCCAAAATAATAATTGTTGTATTAAAAGAAATGTTGCTTTAAAATCAGCAGCTCTGATTCTGCAGGAAACAATGATATTTGAAGCAATTTTTCTAAATAACAGCAGACAGAAAAAAAAGCACTTGAGGATCTGAATTATTACATCGTTTATGCCTAGATTCTGTGACAGCACTCTGTCCTTTGCTTTGTACTAAGCAACAGACCTAGGTGTGAATTATTATAAAATAACTCATTTTCTGCCATGCCCTTTTGCTTTATTAACCATTTAATATAAAGATTTACTCATTCAAATTTTTATCTCCATATGGCAACTTTCTGCCATTACCAGCTAATGGGTTATTGGGCAAAACTGAAGTCAGAGGAGTTACTCTAGATTTTCAGCTGTGGAACAAAGCAGAATTTAGACCAGTGGTTCTTAACCTTTCCAAACTACTGTACCCCTGAAGCCTGAGTCCCACCCCCACGGGGCTGAGGCATGTAACTTAGTTTCATGGCGCCCCTGTGGCTCCAGGCAATTGCCTTTCTTGCCACCCCCAATACCAGCGACCCCTCTAAAACTGTCACAACCCCCAGGTTGAGAAACACTGATTTAGACCATTGTCTCCTATTTTAGTATACTTGCCTTGTGCCATGAAAAATATTCGCTGATGTATCCTTCTTTCCATAGATCTCATCTTTGTATCTCCAAAATGCAGAAGCAGGCTATCTAAACCAACTTTCTTTCTTATCCCATCCAATCTTGCTTCTGAACTCAACAAAACCTATCGTCCCCCTATCACCACTGAAGAAGCACTTCTCTATTTCTATTTTTCTTGATCTGGCCATTCTCTTCACCTATACTTTCTCTCCATTCATAGGCTTCTTGGACTTCATGCTTTCCTGGTTCTCCACCTTGCTGACGACTCTTTTAACATCCCTGTTGGCGATTCCACCCCTCCATGTCAGCATTCATCAGTCAGCAAATAGTCAATAGGTCTATCCATGTGCGTAAGTGTTTGGCTACATCAGATCAGAGTGCACTTGGCAGCACTTTGCAAGATGAAGCCCTAAATGGGAAATATTACTAAGGAATAATATGCCTAATTCTGAATGGGAAACAGCATGTGTGACCTGTCCATGCCTAGGGTAGCCCACCTGAAAGATTCCCTGACCAATTACAAACAGTGCTTCTGATTCCCCACACTCGTTATCAGGGAGCTAAAACAAAAAAGTTACACAGCCCCCTTTACTGCATTTCAGTCTCTGGCTCCCAGTCAGCAACTAAGTCCAGTAAAGAGATAAGTTATTTAAAACTCTATTCCCTTTACCAAAAAATGTTCTCCTGATCCGCAAAGGGTCAGGCACATTGCCAGATCAATATGTTTGAATCTTACTCAAAATATCATGCTGCCAGCCAATCCTTTAGTAACTAAAACTAAAGGTTTATTATAAAAGGAAAGAAACAAACAAGATGAGAGATGTTAAATGATCAAAGCAATCAAATATATAGGGACTTTAATGTCAGTTGTATGTATCAGATTCTCAGCAGAATTGTGGAGTTTTCAGGCTTGTACAGTTCCACCTAGAGTACATCCAGTACCTGGATGGGTTTTAGTCCTTTGTTTCACAGCTTCAGTTGGAGATAACTTGATCCAGAGGTAGAAAGCAGAAATGAAAACCAGATCGGGATGGTGCAGCTGCCTTTTATGTCCCTTTGTCATGTGGCTTACCCCAAACATAGCAAAGCCACAAAGCACATGGCATGGAAAAACCTCAGAGTATCCTGTCCCTGGGCATGTACTTACATGTCCTAGTGACTCATAAGATATAGCCCCTTGGTTCTTTCACTGGATTCATAGTACCTTCGAGTTCCGTTATTGGGCCATTAATCAGGCTTAGTGCTCGTGCCATCCTGTTTGGGGTGTTTCCCAGAAACACAGCACAAGCGTTTGGATACAGATATATCATACATATTTAGAACTCAGTACAGCACTGATACATAAATGTACTTATCAATCTTAACAAATTATAACCTTTCCATTGGTACCTGATATGGCATATTTTGTATGAATTATTGGAATTTTGCAATATCCATATCAATAATATTATGACTGGTCATTCCTATTCCACCAAGCGTCACAGCATGGACAATGTTGAGACACACATTAAATTCTCTGCCACCAAGTTCTTTTAAGAATACAAATTAAAACAGATATTATAATTATAAAAAGAATGTGGACTCCAGAAAGACAACATATATCAGGATTGTTAAGAGACAAACATTGCTAGCCACATAAGAAAAAACTGACTATTTTTTCACATGCATTTTTTCCATGTTCAATTTTATTTTAAATCTTCTAGATTGGAGTGTATAAAAATATGAGTACTATTCCAGACACTCAACTTCCATCTAGAGCACTGTATCATCCCTTTTAAAAATATTCAGTTTACATGCTACAGTAAATGTCCAAACCACAGTAAGCTGCAGTGCTTTTTTTTAGTGTAGAAACATGCACATATTTCACACACAAAATGGAAACTGAATGTTTACTTCAGGTTTGCATATGAAATTTGAGTTTGAACAACTGAAATACCCTGAGACAGGGAAGTCCTTTTGTTTGTCAAGGCTAAAGAGGACAGTGAAAAGAACAGAGGCTTTGGTCTTTTTGTTCTATCAAGGTAAATTGCCTCTTTCTTTTAATGGCTATCGCTTCTTTTTGATGTTTACGTTTTGTTTAGGGATCTGGGTTAGAATGTTAAAGGTATGTCTGTGTTTTCTACTTAAGATTAAGATCCAACTGTGAAATTCTGCCACAATCTCCTATTTATTTATTTTCATTAAAAAGATTCAAAATGGGTTTGAGTGAATAAGAATTAAACTGAGTTTGAACTGAAACTGAAAGAAAAGCCACCCCTTACCTCCCCATGCACACCTACTTACATTTTATAGTTAGCAGGAGAGAAGAAGAAATTTTAAAGACTGAGCCAAATCAAAACTTCCACTGCAGAAAATAAACAAATTGCTGAAGACATATGAAAATTGTAAAATTTTGTTCCCCCACCAAGAACTCAGTGGGTGGATAAAACTCCAGAATCTCCTGCAAGTAAGGGGATTAAATGATGTCTTCGTTTACATATGTGCATTTAAAAGCATCCTGCTATAAAAGATTTAATTGATCTGTCCCTTGTCCAAATTGCACTCCCCAACTTTTTGCATACCATGGCAGAGGTTGGAGGTATAACAGTGTTAAAACTATAACTTTCATGCTCCTCTCCTCAATCAACACATACCTATTATAAACATCCAAAAATCCATTTTGGCAATAATCCCAAATACTCCAATGAAAGGGTTTTTGTTCAGTTTCATCCATTCGATGTCAGGTTTATTTTTCTCTCATTTTTGTCTTTAGTTGCTGTAGAAATCCCAGAGCCAAGTGACTGCTAATCTAAACCTTAAAGTTATCTATCTTTGAAGTGAAATTTCCATATTTTATTAGTACATGCACACAAAATATTGGCTATTCTGTATCAGATTGGATATATCATTCGATTTATAACAGGACAAACCCTTCAGATATTTCTTATCCAAGCGGGTTACAAATCAGTTAAATGGAATGGACTTATTGAGACATGACTCCAAAAAATGGAAATGTGGTGGGTTTATTTATTCCTCAGTTTAAAAGAGCCAAGATATGCAAAACTCCAGGGGGGCCTAAGCAGGCCTCTGACTCTTGGCCCTAAAACAAGGCAGGAATTAAATTCTAATAATTCCCTTTTTGGGCTATGGTCTTAGTCATTTTTTTAATAAATACGTATGGTATTTTAAGCCAAACAGATTTCAGGAGTAAAATGCACATGATGGTCATCAATGGAGACATCTATACTTCACAGTTTGGATTGCAATAACCAGTATTTGACATAAGCAGGTGAGAAGAGCAAATGCAAATGCATTGTGTATGAACAGAGAGTGGATTTAATCCTAAAACAAAAGATTACTCAAAATCCTACTTTTATTTACAGTTATGGTAATTTTGCAATCATTCTCAATAATATAGATACAAAGTAAAAATATGCTGTAGGTAGTCTCTAAAGAGTGTACTGTCCAGTAAAACATTTTGGATTCTTTCTACTATACATATATGACATTTTGGGGTGCAATCCAGACCAGTGAGAGGCTGTCACCCCTGCCCTGCAACCTTGGTTGCCTCAAAATGCAGCTCCCAAGCTGTGCTCCTCATAAACAGCCAAACAGCATGCAGGTCACATCTTGAGTGTCTGTGTATAGCCACAGCCCTGGGTCAGCTGATCCCAGCAGCCTGTAAGCAAACACCAGTGTGTATTGAGTAAAACACATTATTTTGTGTAGGACCTGCTTGATCACTGCTGCATAATTGGGGCTACCTGGATTTGAACATGTGCCACCATCATCATTTGGGAGAATTCATAACTTTACACATAATGTTGCTACACACATTTTATCATGATATTATTGACCAGCTAGTTATTAGTTTTCAGAAGATACCCCACAAGGCATATTTTGTACAAATAGTATTACAAAGGTGTATAGGGTGTAAATACAGGGTTGCATTTGGTCCCAACATAGTTTATGGAAATTTTCAGGGTAGTGAGGGAGTTTTATTTAAAAAGAAAATGTACACAGAACCATTTGCTGAGGCCACAATACAAACTCCTACAATCTGCATTAACTTGTCACTTTTCTCAGAAGATGGCACTCATTCTCTAAGTGGTACTTATTATTAACGCTTATTTATATAGTTCCCAAGCGCTGCTTCTCATTTTATAGACAGTAACTCATGGTCTTTATCAGCTTAATTTATAATTTAAGGCCTCATTCCTGCTAAGACTTGAACACATGCTCAGTTTTAGTGGACCCACAGTAATTCAAAGTTTCTTATCACACTGTACTCTCTAGAAAATCTATTCACAGTTCATAAAGTTAGGCACATGCATAAGTCTTTGCAGGATCAGCAGCCATGTTTAGGCATCATAGCACGAGTGATAGCAAACATGGGATGGCGGGGGGAAGAGGGCAAAGCAAGGATTAAGATTATAACAAATTATATGATTATTTGAGTGTTTTATATATGGATCAGGGAGGTTGTTGATCAACGTATGTAATTAATGAATAGCAATTACATATCCCTGAAAAGTACTTGGTAATAAATTGAATTTAGAGTTGGCACCATGATATCTCAGCAATTGTCAATCTGATTGATTGTGGTAACACAATATCTTTTAAGATACCACCAATACCACAGCTAGTTGGGGGTAATGAATGTTGAGTTTTTAATGTTGCCCACTGTAGAAGATTCTAAGTGTTACTTATTCTTGTATAAAAGTCAAAAATATCTATATAAGTTCTTAATAATTAGTGCAAGTTACCACTGGAAATGTAGGTGGGGAAATAGATGCATAAATTCATGTGGAAGATTAAAAAAAAAAAAAAAAAAAAAAAGTTTCAAATCTTGTCCTGTGAAGTCTAGAAAAGAAAGCAACTTCCTGCTAACTGGTGAGATAGAAAATATTATGGAAATAGCATCCAATAGCATGACCTATGAGTGCTATGTCCAACTCTAAAAGCTGACTTGCCTTTGAACTATAGTTCCCTATCGCTGCCATGTACATCATCCCCTGCATTTCATTGTCTTATATTATATACTAAGTGACCAATGACTTGTTACATAGAAATTATTTATATGATATCTATGATCTACAGATTAAAGAATCAGCAAATTAACTTTGTACCAAGGTGCAAAGGAATTATTTTAAGAAAATGTACTGCTTATGGTGTGTTTCATTGCAACAAATCTGCTGCAACTGAAACTCTTAGACAACAAGGACACAAATAACTTACCTGAGGGGTCCACTGGAAAATGAAACATTTTAGAGAGTATTTGGTTAACTAACAACTTAAAGCTTACAAGAGTTTCTGGATAAAGCGTTACTAGGATAAAACTGCCAATCAATGACTGCCAAGAGCTACAGCAGGCCACTTCCCCCTCCTTCCTCCTCCTCCAAAGAGCAAAAGATATTCAAAACTGGAGTGTAGTACAGCAATGAAAAGTAATTGAATTTCTTACACTGATTTGAGAAATTTGCTTTGTCTGCTCTACTCAACAATCTGTGTTAGCCACCTTCATTATTAGAGGAGTACACTGACTGCTACCTATTTTCACTTATTAGGATGGCTTCACTTTCATACACTGTACTTGTATTTCTTAGATTATGGCCATTTACACAAAGGTTCTCTCTTCTGGAAAAAAAATAAATTGTATAACAGGGCAGCAGACCATAAAATATCAATCTGGATAGTTTGCAGCTTTCTATAACATGGTCAAAAAAATAGAAGCAAAAACCAGATATGGAGCAAAAATATAGGGTTTACAGTAGCTGGTGGAAACTCCCCAATCAATATCATGACAGTTGGTGTGCCCAGGGCTGCTCATGAAATGCAGTGTGTTGACTGGAGAGCTTGTGAATAATAGCTACACAGCATTAAAAAGTGTTCCTCCATTTAACATCAAATACATGACCGTCTTGATTCTTGCCTGCTAGAGTTTTCATAGTTCACTGGTACCAACTCAAATTGAACTGAGGTGATGTGTGGTGATGGATTGTAAATTAGTTAGAGGGGAGAACTGAAAACATGTCATCAGGTGGCAGAAGGGAACACTGTGTGCTTGGGCCTCCTTAGCATTCAGATGCAAATTATAGTAGTGGGAAATAGTCTGATGTAGGCTCTAATATTGACTGCAAAGATATCAAAACTTGCAGAACAGAAAAATTCTTGAAAACTGGTAAGAATGACTGCTTAAAAGTCCTAGGCCTCATTAGGAGTTATACCTGTGTAACTAAGGGAGACACTGAGCCTCTTACAGCATTAAATATGGAAAAATACCTCATTGTAAAAATGATTTGTACTTCTATTGGCATCTTCCATCTGAGATCAGGAGTCATCCCAAAAGTCAGGAGGGGAAATAGAGCTCTCCAAGTAGCAAGGAGAACAAGGAGATGTGGGTGAGAGCCTGACTCATTATCTCAAACTTAGGAAGAGGGTGGGGAGTAGTGTCCTCTGTTTCCTGGTTGGGAAAATACTGTGTCTCTTCTACCTACCAGAGAAAAGGGGAAATTAAGAGGGGATAGATTAAGAGGGCCACACCGCCCCTGGTTCACATGATTGCTGGTTCTGTATTCCTGGAATGGTTCAGAAGCATTTTTAATGTAAAATATATATTATTCATTTAGTGCTTGTGAAAGGTGCTGGGTTTGCAGGTCTCAAGATAAAAAATAAATCATGTCTAGCAGCAATGCAAATTTCCACACACTGCTTAGTCCACTTGCCTCATCTGCAGAATCTCTTTTTAGTAGTGAGAGGCTGAGGCATCTCAACTCTACAAACTTTGGTCAATGCAAGTTACGCTGGCATACAGCTGTTGAAGTTGTATATTGCTCATGCGTGTGTGTATTGGGCTGCTTGTGTCAGCTGTGTGTGTACTCACCAGGAGTACTCATGGCAATACCAAGTGCAATACACAATGGGTTAGTATCCAAATGTGCATGGGATTTTCTGAATCTATGTGGTGCTTACTATACATTTACAAGTACTGTATGCTCTGAATACCACTATGCATTCTGCAGTGTGTTGTAAACTCAAAGATAATTGTATCCTCCATCAATAGAAACTTACTGGGCGGTAAGAACGGTACAGAAAAAAATAACGTGCATAACACACGCAATGCACTACAAACTTTAAACTTATATTAAACAAATGGGACTTTGAAACTGGAAAGGCAGTAAACATGTCTGCCCATGTTAGTGCACAAATGTAGTCCACTGTGGCTATACACACATCAACCATGGTTCTCAGAGGTCAGTGAATGTGAAACTGTGTTTTTTCTTGCTGTCCCCTGGTCTGGAGTGGTAGGGTTGGAGTAAGGATGCAGCCCGGGATGCCCCATGGAATGTTGGGGGGTACAAGGATCTGCAGGACAGCAAAGGGTAGAGAGTCTGGGATTTTCAAACCTGTAGGTCAGCCAAGCTCTGAAGCATTTGTGTTTTCTGCCTGACAAGACCTATTATGTACTGATCCATTTCCCTTTCTTTTTTCTGCACCTTTCTCCCGTCCGCTCTTTACTTCTCCATGCTGTCTGCCATGTTGGCCCTCCAGACACTTTGTTCACAGTCCAATGCTGGCTTGCAGAATCTCACTGAACGTGTCCTCTCTAGTCCTTGTCTTTCTCCTCCTCAGGGTCAGGCAGTCTGTGGGTGTGGAGGAGCATCCCTCATGGCCACAGCAGCAACAGTTGTTGATAAAAACAGACAGATGTATCATTGGATTTGCAGTCACAACAGAAAGGGAAAAAAAAGTTTCAAAACTTCTTCGCATAAAAACATTTAATAAGACATACTTACTGACACTTCAGCTTTGGAGTGCCTCGGCACAGCACTCATCTCCAACCCCAGCCATGGTGAGTATGGCCTGCTGGGAGCAGGGGGAGAAAGGATTTTCAGTTGCACGAAACAATAACATTTCTGTCCCTATTCCAAGGGTATGAGCACAGGGCAATGGCCTGGAATATTGGCTCTGTTTTTGACACGTGGTGATGTTTTAGCAGATCTCTCACTCCAGAGGGTAACAAAGATATATGGAGCACAAATACTACTGACATCCCAAAGTTACAGAGTCTGGTATACTGCTAGTCTGTTTACTGCAATGGTGCCAGCCAAACTCATCGCAGTGTGACATGGGAAAGTATCCCACTACTTAGGAAGAAATAAGGCAGCCATCCCTAGAAATCTTTGGGAGAGGATTGCAGAGTATTTCCTTGAAAGTTTCATGGAGATCTCTCAGGAGGATACAAGGGACATCCCTATTTACACAAATTGCTCCTTGTAGCCCTCCCAGCCTAACCCAACAGGGAAATGAAAAACCATGCCAACTCTCTGTCTGTTTGTTGTAGTGCAACCTCTTCTCGTATGAATAAAACATGAAAAGTCGATATGTATATTCTGTTATCTTGGGGATGGGCCAAGCGCTATCTTTAAAAGTTGAAAGAAAAAATGCATGCACACACTTACCCAAGGTCTCTTCCCCTTCATCGGGCTCATCCATACTCTGCTGGAGAGACTGGCTAGACTGTAGTGGAATCTCTAATAGGTCCTGGCTTGTAGCATGGCTGGATGTCTCCACCGCATCTCCCCACTTCTCATTGTTCATGGCAGGGGACTCTGTCTCGGGCTCCTCCGAGGTATCCACAATGGTTTGCAGGGTGCAGGTGGGGTCTCCATCAAATATGGCACACAGTTTGTTGTAGATCAGTGACTCAGTTCCAGATCAATTGTTATGCTCCCTGGCCTTGTGGTATGCCTAGCACAGTTCCTGTGCTTTCATGTGACACTGCTGCGTCTGACCCGTCTTACCGCTTATGCCTGCATCCCTCATGCAATATTTTTCTAAATGCCCATGTTTCTACAGCTGGTCTGTAGCTATGTTTGCACATCCTCTTCTTCCCACAAGCCCATGAGATCCATTACTTCCTGTGTACTCCAGGCAGGAGCACATCTAGTGCAGGAAGCTGGCATGGTTGGCTGGGCAGTTGCAACTAACAAGGGATAGCTGCTATGCATGCTTGCCAAGTTGGGCAGTCAGGAAAAGGCATTTCAAAAACATACAGGGGAGGACAGAGTAGAATCTGGTCTCTGTGATCCCTGGGTAGTGGAGTTCACAATTGTGACAGAGAGGTCACTATCACAAGGATTGGGGCATTGTGGGACAGCTGCTGGAGGAGTGTTAGTGGCGACACCAGTCACACAGTCTCTGCACATGCACGGTGTCAATCCCAGTAGGTCGATCTGGCTCCATGCCATTCGGGAAGATGATTTGTGTTGCTGTAACAGGGCTCTTATTTTGGCCAGAGACTAATTTCTGTGTAGAGACATGCACAAAAAGGTCTATGCAAGGAGACTTGTGTTGACCTAATTTTATAGTATAGACTAGGCCTGAGAAACAAAGATGTAACAAAGGTGCTGCTTATTGCTCATGAGAGTATTGTCTATGATGCAGATACCTGTTCACTGGGAACTGATCTCATCATCAACTCATTTCATATAACCCATCAAACACATAGCCCAGCAACAGCCATAAAATCGTAACAACTTTTGGTCACTACAAACCTGGGCTAGAGCCGAATCAGTGACCTAGACACAAGAACACATTTTAAAAAGCATAAATGAGTTAAAATAAAAAAATTAGATAAGTTCATGGAGGATAGGTCCATCAATGACTATTTGCCAAGATGGTCAGGGATACAATTCCATGCTCTGGGTGTCCCTAAAACTTCAACTGTGAGAAGCTGAGACTGGACAGCAGAAGATGGATCATTAAGAATTGCTCTGTTTTGTTAATTCCCTCTGTAGCACTTGGCACAGGCCACTGTCACAGACAGGATACTGGACCAGATGGATCATTGGTCTGACCCAGTATGGCCATTCTTATATTCTTAAATTTCATTAGATTAGAATAACAAGCAAAAAAGAAAAATCAAGTATAGGACTAGAAAGGAAACTTGTACCAGGAGTTGAAAGAACCATCTATGAATTCTGTAAAGCAAGGACACATGGCCAAGACTCAAAGCATTTCCCTACTATACTATTCAATTGTACTACTTACTATAAACATATCCCTCAGAGACCATCTACTGTTCAGCACGGCCACCCTGGTGGTTACATATGCCACTTAGTAAGTCACTGATTTTCCCTACTATTATCAGGCAACTGCAGCTGTTCACTTCAATCAAGTGGAACATCCTTTCAAGATATTGTTCTGAGTCTGAAAAGCCAGTAACAGACTTGATCATGGAGAGAGTCAGACAGCAGCATTTTATTCACATTTGTATTATCTTTTTTAGAAAGAGAGAGCATGAAAACATAAGCCGGCAAATAACCTTTTAACTTAACCAGTTTGAGACAAGCCCATTCTGTTTCCAGTAAATCTTTGCATGGACAAATTAACCCAATAACAGACTTGATTCAATGTCTTAATAAATGTCAGAAACCCCATGGCACCAGATTTTCAGAAGACCTCAGTTTGCATTTAGGCAACAAAATAGGGGCAAGATTTTCAAAAGAGCTCAGCATCCAACATGTTGAGCTCGTTTGAAAATCTGACCCTTAGAGCCCAAATACATCTTAAAATTTATAGTGACAGAAAACTGCAAGGTAAGTATATATAAAGGGAGGGGTATTGGGAATACTACCTCTAAACATCCAAAAGACCATATCAGCTTTGAATTAGGGTCCAAAGTGATTAGCACCATAAATGTATCAATTCTGTGATTTAGCTCCTGAATTAACCAATTTACGCTACCAATTTTACAAGTGCTCTTATTATAGAGATGGGTGATCCAATTCAATTAAATTAAGTTGTCAATTGAATCTTCTTGCATCTTGTATGATAAACCAAACAAATGTTGAAATTAATTCAATTTGCAAATACCTGGAAAATGAAGAGGTAATCACTAGCAGCCAGCATGGATTTACTAAGAACAAATCATGCCAAACAAGCTTCATGTCCTTCTTTGACAGGGTAACTGGTTTGGCGGATAGGGGGAATGTGGTGGACATAATATACCTGGACATTAGCAAGACTTTTGACACAGTCCCACCTTACATTCTGATAAGTAAACTGGAAAAATGTGGGCTTGGCAGAACTACCAGTAAGTGGATACATAATTGGTTAAACAACAAGTAACTATTAATGAAATGATGTCAGATTGAGGACTTGAGTGGGGTTCCAGAGGGATCTGTTCTGGGTCTGGTGTCGTTTAACATCTTTATTAATGATCTGGATGTAGGAATAGAGAGCATACTAATCAAATTTGCAGATAACATAAAGTTGGGGGGGCGGGTGCAAACACTTTAGAGGATAGAGCTAAAATTCAAAGGGATCTTGATAAATTGGAGAACTAGGCTATAGACAACAAAATGAAACCCAACAAAGACAAACGTAAGGTGGTACACTTAGGGAAGAAAAACCAAATGCACAAATACAGAATGGGGGATAACTGGATCACCACCTAAACATGAGTCAACAGTGCGAAGCTGTTCAAAAAAAAGCAAATGCAGTTTTAGGTTGCATTAACAGAGGCATACCACACAAGTCATGGGAGGTGATAGTATGGCTCTATTTGGCACTAGTTAGGCCTCAGCTGGAGAAGTGTGTCCAGTTCTGGTTACCAATGTATAGAAAGGATGTAGAGAAACTGGAAAGGATCCACAGGTGAGTGACAAAGATGATCAAAGGGATGGAATGCAAGACATATGAGCAAAGGCTGGAGGAACTGGGTATGTTTAGTTTGGGAAAGAGGAGATTAAGGGGGGACATGATAGCAGTTTTCAAATACTTGAAAGACTGCCATAAAAAAGATGGGGAAAAGTTGTTTCCTCTTACCACAGAGGGCAGGACAAGAGGTGAGGGGTTCAAACTACAGGATAGCAGATTTAGATTAAATCTCAGGAAAAACTTCCTAACTGTGAAAACAGTAGGACAATGGAACAGGCTGCCTAGGGAGATTGTGGAAGTGCCTTCACTGGAGGTTTTCAAAAGGAGGCTGGATAGACATCTGTCTTGGATGGTTTAGACACAACAAATCCTGCATCTTGGCAGGGGGTTAGACTAGATGACCATTGCAGGTCCTTCTAACCCTTTGGTTCTCTGATTCTATGATCAGCTGAGGATCCTCACTGTGTTCCTAAGATATGTTGGCGCACAGAAGAATGATGCATTGGTTTCTTTCAGTAGTATAGGGATAATACTTACTCTTCCATCATCCTCTAAAGGTGGGGTGAGGATAAATCAGTTAATGACTGGAAAGGCATTTGAAGGTTTATAATGCCAAGTAATATTAGTTTTTGAATGTTGGCATAAATTATTTTTTAAAAGAAATAAATGACAGAACCATTGCAAGATGTGTCAGCTTTTGAACCTGATTTATCTCATAGGGTTCTAAATTACAGGATTTATTTTTATAATTGATTTCTTGATGCTAGGAACTGTCAGCTGCTGAAGTACTTGTCAGTACAAATTTTAGCAATGCTAGTGATGATAACTACCGATACCTGTAACAGGGTCGGCTACCTTCCATGTGCCCACTTGTGGCCAGAGGTAACTCACAGTACCATTCTTCTGCCCCGCCCCCTTCAAGGCCCCTTAAGAATTGCATGGTCCAGAGCATTTCAAACAAATTTACACCTTCTGAGTGGAGCCTAATTTATTTAATATTGCACACAGTCTCCAGTGGCCCCTCTCTAGCCCCATAACCCTTCCCTCTTGACTAAGGGAACCCCACAGCCTTTCTTTTGGGGCTTGGGCTATTCTTCTCCTTGGTCCCTTTGATTCACCCTTCACTAGTTCCACTCAGGCTGGCAATTTTGTCACAAATAAAACTTGATGGTGTCTCTCCCCTGATAGTCCAAAACAAAGAGGGCATTTTTATATCAGCTCTAAACTGGGCCTAAATGATCAGCCCCTTCTTCCCAGGAGATCTGTCTTCTCTCCTCTGATTCAGCTGCTGCTCCCAGACTTTACTCAACCTTCTGGCTTGGGCTTCAAAACTCCCCTGCTGTCAGGGTCTACCCTGCAAGAGCCTCTCTCATTCTCTGCCTTTTCTGGAGCTTCTCTCCTCTCTCTGCAGCTCTTATTTGGGATACCTGTCCTCCATCAGGCCCCCATCAAAGCTGTTAATACTGCACAGGTGGGCTGGAGCAATTGCCTCTCAAAGGGACCCTGTCCACTTTGTGACATCCCCCAGCATTAAGAGGTGGAGAGTCAACACATCTGATTATGAACATATAACCTTCCTCCCTTGAAATTATCACAAAGACATACAAAGAAGGAGCCCAGTCCTGCAGACTTTCATTTTTGTGAATAGTCCTTATGTGAATAACCTAGTGATTTCAAGTCATTGGTCTACTTTATGTGAGTAAAACACGCACCACGGAACTAAAATTTTCCAGAATTGGTTCCAAAGGGTAAGGATTATAAAGGTTCATCACTTTATTTTGAACAAATAACTTATCAAGTGCATGGCCCCAACAGGCAATGAAGCAAATAATATTGTTTCAGCCAGCATCTATCATTTTTCTTAGAGAAAGATTTTAGATGCTGTACAAAGTTAATAAATGCTTAAGAAACATACTTCTATCTCAACATTTTAAATGTAGCTGTCACACTACATTTAATGTGGAAAAGCTGTAGTTTTAAAATTATCTAGTTCCTCTAAAAACCTTTTATTTACAAAATAATCTTTTTTTTCTTTTCTCAATTCAATACTGCAGTCTGAATATTCACCTTTTCAATATGCTCCAGTAATCTTTTCTTCCTACATTTGCACTGGTGTTACTATTATAGCCATTTCAAAGCTTGGATTCTGGGTCTTTTGTCCCATGTTTCCTCATCTGCAATTACTGTAGTTGATGTTTCTAGATAGTTTGCACAAGTGAAAATACCTGCCTTTTAAAACACATGATTAAAAAAAAAGAGAGGGACTGTTGTATTTGTCATCTCTGGAGACTCTAGTCTCCAGTAAGGCGCTTCATCAGAAATAAGGTGGTCTCCAGTTTCCTAATGTAGAAAACTGATTTATAATGAACATATGTTAATTTCACACTCTTCTTTATCACACTACCAACAACATATCTGCGTGGTAATGACTGGTTTGTTTATGACCTTTTGTTATCCTCTCTGAATTCAAATGTTGTGACTCCTCATTGGAGTTACACCCTGAAGTCAACAGGAGTTGGGAGTACTGACTCAACATCTAACAGGAGGTGTTCATAAGTCATAGGATCAGTGTGTGTGCATGCGCGCACGCCACATAAAAGAGTACAAGAAGATTTAGGCTCCAGTCCTAGAACTCTCTTTCCAAGTGGACAGAGCACAGCAGACGCACAGAGCCCCAAAGTCAAAGGGGACCCTGAAGGGTGCAGGGATCCATCTGCTCAGTCAATTGTAGGACTGTGGTCATATATAGTGCATGGAAATGTCAAGTTATATACGAGTCACGCATTGTTCATATAACTGTACTGCATTCTGAACTGATTTTCCTTTTTGTTATATACTTGAAAATGATAGATTTTTACATTAGCTCTTACATGATTTCAAACACCCTGTATATCCTATATCCGGAAAGCAATGTGGCCCAGTGGATAGCACACTGGACTGGGACTCAGGAGAGCTGGTTTCTATTCCTGGCTCTGTTATTAGCTTGCAAGATGACCTTGGGCAAATCACTCCATTTATCTTTGCCTCAGTTTCCCCATCTGTAAATTAAGGATAATGCTACTTGCCTCCCTATAAAGAACTCTGAGATTTACTGATGAAAAGTATTACATAAGAACTAGGTATTAATTATCATCATCTACAGGACAATTGTACAAAAGAGATGCAAAACCTCACTTATGTTCAGTATGTAATTTTAATCAAACCACTTCAATTCTCTTTCAAAAAGGACATAAGTAAGACAGTTGGGATGACACTCGGAACCAACCAATTCCATTTTAATTTAAATATTAATATTCCTACTAAAAGTTGAACACTTTAAACTTTAATGCGGATGTGCACATTAAACTCTGTCACTCTTTTAAGTGAATGTCTAAATACAGAATATGTGCAAAGTAGGAAGCATGGCAAAAATGATGGTGAGCAAATGAAACATACGTTGGTACTGAATATAACTGTAACATTATGAGCTAACAAAGAAGAAAACGAATCAAAAATTTATTTGATGGTAAGCAACGTCCCAATTGTCATGAAATAATTGCTAATATTACTTTAGGAAAAGTGGGAAAGCCTATCCCTTCAACTACAACCACTGCCACTGCTCACGTTAGTTTTGTGGGCCTCCCAGCCTAAGCAAATATGGGCTGCTTGGTACCTCCCACTAAACAGCAGTCACGTAAAGTTTCTGGCCAAGACTACTTAGAAGCAGGTTTCCTTGGACAACCTGCAAAGATATCAGCAGCACTCACATGGAACCCTTTTATTGTATATCAGAATATAAGCAAATCTTTCAGGTGAAGACTAAAGGCCATCTATAATGATATTTCTCAAGAACCAGAAACATGATTCCACATGAGGAACAATTGGGAAGTGCCAGGGTTCCAATTTAGTGTTTGCTTTCATTATTCAGAGGGCCAGCAAAGTTAGGAATAAGGATTCACCAAATATTTATTACTTTGAATGTATACATAAGTTACACTGGCACACATTATATCCTTCTAAATTACAAACTTAGGGCCTGACTAGTCACTGTATTACTCCAGTTAAATGCTAGTGCAACTCCATTGATTTCAGTTTCCTACCTGCACTGATGCTTTGATTATGACTACTATAGTAGAATCACCTCCCTCATGTATCCGTATATCTACTAAAGCTTGTTCATGTAAGACAAGATTCTTTTCTCAGTTACTCAAATCTAGAATATCCCTCTTTATTTTATCAGGGGTTTTCTGGATGTTACTAGTTTTAACTGAGATCAGCATCTGTCCTGTAAGGAAGAACTTTCTTTGTTATTTTTGTGAGGTTAACATTTTTTGGAGGCTACACTTCATCTTTTTCTCAGATATACTCAATCATATTTTAGGCTGACATTAAGGAATTCTCTGCAAATGAAGTACTTTTTCTTCTCTTCATGAATGACTGCAAGCAAGAGGCAGGATCTGTAGTTTTTTTTAATTTCTCACTTTTCTACCACTTGTCATCCTTTTGTTTGTGTATTTTCAAAGTCTAAAGGAACCAAACATTAAAATAATCAGATCATTCTAATCAGAATCTTCAACATTTCTCTCTCTATATTTTTTTAAATCAACTTGGGTTTTTTGGGAGGTTTTTTTTGCTGACAGACCTACCAACAAAGCGAATGAAAAAATTATGAAACCAGACATCTTGTGCTGCATTCTATTTCTTTTTGTCTTATAGCCAGTTCCTTAAAAATCTTCAAAGGAAAATGGAATTGTGACTCATCCTTACAACAAAAAATCCTATATATCAAAATTTAACTTCTCTCCCCTCAGAGAGTTTAGCTTGAATAAACTATCCCAAATAATTTAGGTATTCCCTGCACTGCTGCATCTGTTGAGTTTCAGATACCAAAGAAACATTTAGCTTATATTTACCCCATCTCCTGTCACACTGGAATCAACAAGTAGATTAGTTCCAATTTTAAGTTAATGAGAAGTCAAATGATTTATTGTAACTGCTTCTATACATGATAATCAAATGGAATTTGATAATACCAAAACAGATGGTACAATACAGTGCAAGAATGGTATATTAGAATATGCTATAATCCTTAACATTAAGTAAATTTGTTGCTTAATTAACGAATTCCACAACATGACCGTGGAATACAAATAGAGAACAACAATTGAAGTCCATATTTACTCTTGCCCACTGGCTAACAAACACATTAAATGAGAATATAAAGCTATCTGGCTCTGTAACAGAATAGGCTGCTAAAACTTTTAAAAAGTTAAAATATCTCTTCTTCCTTCTTTGCCCCTTCCAGTAGTAGTTTTGGTATCCATTAAAAGGGGTCATTTGAATGCAATGAAGTAGTTCATATATGTTGAGAATTAACTGGCCACAAATCTTCCCCCCTCCCTTTGGAATGCATGAAAAATGAGTAACGTCTGTGTTGTTCCTACTCTTGAAATGAGAGGTGAACAAGGCAAAGAGAGAAAGGTCACCGACAAAAATGAGCAGAAAGAGTTCCTATTTAACGCCAAACAATTTATATTAAAAGAGGTATTCAAGACAATGACTCAGAGGCACTTCTTGTGCTGACATATTGGGCCTTTAAGTAGTGTGTTGTGTGACTGTTATTCATCAGTTTAAGTTAGCTTTGGCAAACCTCCGCTATTCACTTTGTAAAATTTTTGCTATGGGACTGAAAAATGTTGTGAAACTTTACATAAACACTCACCAAAAAAACAGTGAAAATGTTTTTCAAATTTTGTTAAACCCTTCAAATCTGCCAAATAGTCTATTTTTATTGGCTTTTAACATTTCATTTTAAGTTAACATATATGAAGATATGTAAGGTCAGATCTTGAGATGCAGCTGATCTTCACAGAATGCAGGTCAGAGTGCATATGCAAAGGTGCCTTTAATTTCTGCTGCATCTCTGGGCAGGACTGGTTCCCCAGTACCAAGTTAGAGTGGTCTAAGGGATGCCATAACAAGTGGCTAAAATTGCAGCCAAGGATGAGTGTGACACAGTGTTGTTCTGCCCACAACCCCTCTACCTTCACTAGACCCTCTTTTCTCGGTTACATCAGAAAAGAGGAAGAGCCCCTATTCCAGCTCGATGACACCAGAGGACACCGAGATAATTTCCCTGGGCAAATTAAGCCAGCTTTAGAGACAGATTCTGCCAGCAGTGTGATGCAAAGTGATTTCGTTACACCAGAGAATACATCCTTTAGGAGTTATGTAATGCTTTACATATTCAAAGTGCTTCACAAATGGTAACTAATTAATCCTCTAATGATTCCCTTGAGATCTGTACAATGGAAATAATACTATTTACCTATCAGGAAACTGACATTAAGGGCTTGATTCTTCACCATGTGTGAATGAAGCCTAGGGGCAATAGTGAGGGGCTGGAGAGCTGACAGTAGCTCCCTGTTTCTCAGCTGGTGGTTTAGTATACGTTAAAGATGCAGGAGGGCAGCTGTGCTCCACAGAGGCGGAAGGTTCTTATTTTTAGATCTCAGTGGTGAAGAGACAGGCGGACAGGAAGTGCCCATTCAGCAGTTTATTTAAGGCAGCACTTAAGTTACGAGAGTTACAAATTTTAAGCTATTGCAAGCTGTTAACAGTTGGGAATCAGGTGCTTACCAGCACGAGGGTGGGGAGGCCCATTCTCCACCCTATAAGCGAGTTGCAACCAGAAAGCCAACACACCTGGGGCATCCGCTAGTACCTTAATGGATCCATGGAGAGCCTCAGGGCAGGGCGCACCTGGAGGTCCTAAAATACCCCCTTCCCCAATTCTAGCAATAAGCTTATTGGCTACATTTCAATCCTCTTGGGGATTGGGCCTTAACACTTGTTTCCTGTTATTTTATTGGCAGTTAGCTAGGGGCCAATCCACAATAAGGTGATGTTAGTTGTTTATTACTAGAGTTGCTGATTTTACTGCTAATGCTGCTAATTTTTTGCTGACCCTATGGTCAGCTGGGTTCTATATTCATTTTAAGGATATTTTCAGAACTGGAGACAGTTCCTCTTATTCCTTACAAGTCTGGTTCTTGAGAAGCCTAACTTTTGCTCATAAGGCTGCTGCCACTTTTAGGGCCTAGCTCTTGCCATACTAAGCTGACCTCGCGTTACAAAGTCTTCCGCGCCCTGACAGCAGCTTTAACTGACAACACTGACATGAAGTCCCATGCAATTTAAGAATGAAGTCATGCTCTATTATGCACACTTCACAACACCCTGTCCTCTTCTGACATGCCCCTCCCCTACTCCCAACAAAACCCCAGTGCCAGGAGGTGGGATTCCATTGAGGTGGGTGGAGTCACCTCTACCTAGCTTATTGCTAGGGGGTCTGCAGCATAAATCTCCGGTCACCTGGTGGACTGTAGAACTCAGACCAAAAAGGATAAAATGCAGTTATGATCAGAAAAAAAACCTAAGCAAAAACGATAGCATCTTCCTCAACAAACCTTGGCCCTTTGGTTTTTCTGAGTTTTTACTACTTTTTCTCTTGTTAGTATTGCACAGTTATGGGACCATGTGCTATATGCTACTCTGGCTCATGCATTATCAACAGAACTGTTGACTATTAGTCTAATTCATCCCCCATTGACGTCAATGACAAGGACCTAAATTTCAGTTGCAGAATATAGTACTAGTGAAGAGGCATAAGTGAGAAAGAACACTACTGGACGGAAATTACAAGGTACATTTACAGAGCTTTGTAAAGGGGTCCACTCACCGCAGGAGCACCTCCTTGTGGCTACTCCACCACTCTAGGCCTCTTGTAAGACTCCCTAATCCAGGGAAGGACCCTGGGTTTACTCTGCTCCTGACCTCCTCCTTGTACCTGGCCTACTCTCTTTCCCTCTAGGCCTTCAGCCTCCTTCCTGGCTTTGTATTATCCTAGCCCAGGTGCTCCCCCAGCTGGCCTTCATCTTCCATTAGTTTTTATCAATCCCTAGCTTCCTTCCAGGTGCAACATAAAATTAATTGGCCCTTTCTGGCCCACATTAACCCACCCAAGGCTTTTGTGGGATGGACACCCCATCACAGGATGACAGAAAAAATATTAACTCATACAATTAACAACTTTGAGGTGGATATTCTTGAAAGACATACAAAACCTGAGCATACCATTTTTACAGTGATTTCAAAAGGCAAAAGATCAGACCATTTACATCAGTTGTCCAAAATCCCTGAAAGAACTGGGATTGGAACTCAGACTGTCTGGTTAACACAGACGCACACTCTTCTTTCTACAGTTTCATTCCTTGAGTTATTCTTAAAATCTGTTCACCTTATGTGGAAAACTTTTTGAATAATTTTAGTATTCACAATGAATTTACACAAGATAGAAAATTTTACACAAGCTCATGTTAATTTTTTCTACATAAAAACACCTTAATTTTTAATACATCATTTTTAAGAGCACCCTTCAAGCACACAAACTTATTGTTTCAGAGTAATCCTAATTACAATTACAATATGATCATACTATGATAAAACTACCTCCCACGCCCTTCCTAGCCCTCATTCTTTTGTTTTCTTCCTCATGCCCACACTTTTACATATGGGGCCCTTGTAAGAAAAAATACAAGTGATCACTCCAAACATGGCTATGTATCTATTTGAAGGACATCAGGAGACTTACTTTATGCTACTTAACTAGCCCACATCTCTTATTAAAAAATGTATGAGAAACACAGTGGTAGCACAGGGTCTTGTAGGACACAATCTAGCCTTATTCTCATTTAATGTGGAGGGGGGAAACCAACAGGCATGTGGAGGTATCTATTTATTTATTTTAATTCATACCATTCCAGGGGCACCTGCACTCCCAGGTATGCCCACATCTTTCATTTTACTCTTTGTTCCCAAGTTTTCTTTTTCACCAGCGTTCACTTCTCTTTTTATCTTGTATCATCATCAGTTCTTTCCTTTCTGTCTCCCTATTTCTCCACTCTTCTTCGAGTTTTCTTTTTTTCCTCCTTCCATCTCCAACACCTCTCTTTTCCACTCTAATGCTGCCAGTCCTGACATTTCAGGCATGCTTAATTTAGTGCACATATTTCCTAATAATTTATCCAAAGAATTGTTCAATACCTCCCTTCCTATTCCAATGTGGTGGACTGGAATAAAGGCTGTTGCAACTACAGACAACTACCTGAAGGAGTTGCGAGCACTCAAACACATGAATGTTGTTTAATTTGCAAGTGAGGGGAGTATTATATAATATATTGTATATAATAATAGAAGTAAAAAGGAATTAATAATAA
The DNA here is from genome assembly GCF_026122565.2 of Emydura macquarii macquarii. NCBI lineage: Eukaryota > Metazoa > Chordata > Testudines > Chelidae > Emydura > Emydura macquarii. Next base: position 10,090,155 of record NW_027131105.1, on the reverse strand, counting down.
GCTGTTGCCAATGAGTATGTTATTACATTATTACAAGAACAATTCTGCAATATGCTGTGGAAACTGGAAACACTAATCTATTTTACCTGGGACAAACAAGTATCTTTGCTGAACAGTCCCATAATCCTGTGACATGAACAGTAAAGGGCTTCCCCCCTCCCTCCCCATTCAATGAAATGCAAAAGTGACAAGAACATTATGATTCCCAGTTCTGAATGACAGACTATGGCCAGATTTTTAAAAGTATTAAGGTGCCTAAAATGTTGATAGGGATTTTCAAAAGTGCCTAGGTGCATGGGCAGCGGGTGAAGATTCCCCTGGGGAAGGCTAGCTCATTGTGCCACCTCTTCCACCTGCGGCCCTGCCCACACTCCACTCCCAGTCCGTCCCAGGCTGCATCACCTCCCCTGACCAACCCCCCTCCCCCCACACTGCTGGAGGGATGTGGTGAGTGATGGGCAGGAGGGAGCTTATGGGGCAGGGGAATGGAGCATGGAAGGATGCACACGGTGAGTGGCAGGGACCTCTGCAGAGGGAGGGTGGGGTGGAGGAAAGGAGCAGTCAGGCAGCAGCAGGAGCCTCAGGGAAGGGATGAAGCAGGGATGAGAAGAGGCGGGACTACTACGGGCCAAGCATCTAGCTGCACCAAGGGAGGCTTATTTATAATATGGCCTATTATAACCACCACCCATGCCTAGGTGCCTAACTCTCAATGACTTCAGTTCACTAGGTCTCTATCTGCATCTTTAGGAGCCTAAAGATCTTTAAAAATCTAGTCCTAACTCCACAGACAATTCTAGATTCTGCTGTCAAATTTCACATCATCCGATTAGTGGTGTAACTAAACAAAAAGTGGAGAGCATCAGTTATGTGATCTACATAGAAAATGGCAGGAAGTGTTATAATTTGTGTTCAAGATTTTTGTGCATTTTGGAGTATCACTTATGGGCCTGATTCTGCACTCTTTACTCAGGGAAATTTCTCACTGAAATTAATGGGAATGAGTAAAAAGGCTATGGGACTTCAGTGCCATCTCCAGGAAACTTACTAGATGCTAATGGTACTACAGAAAGTTGATTGGCAGCCATCTTCAAAGTCCACACATTACACAGTCCTGCTGCTCCTGATCAATACATACAGTGCCATTTCAGCATGCTAAAGTTTACCAATTAATTCCCACTACTGTGAGCATCTTGAATTCCAAAAAAATAAGAAAGACTTATATGATGGGAAAAGTTTGAGATCTTCCATGTGCCAACAACTCATAAGGACTGTTGCAGATGAGATTCATAAAATAATACTGATATTGGAAGAGATCTGATATGATTCCTCACATTGTGGTCGTGTGTTATATGAAAGCTACTGTACTATACTTGAAGGCTCTGGTGATTAAGTTGTCTGTGTGGTCCCCACTTCCTTCTGTTTCGTTTTCATTACTGCAGGTACTATCAGCATCAGACTAACACCTGTATCTCAAAGTTGATACAATGGACGCATACGAGGAGTCAAGCAACTAATTAACAACAAAAAATTGGCTTTAGTTCATAAACTACCGAGGCACAAAGAACTACTTTAAATGGGCACATACATGGTATTTCCATAAAGAAATAGTAGCAGATTAAAGTGGTTTGTCTTCTAAAAATTCTGTTGGCTTCCCTGGAAAATCCTGCAAACCTATTGTAGTAAACATGGCAGGCAAAGGACTCCTGGCTTCTGCATACGTAGGAGTTAAAATATCCTATAAATACTCACCTGAGATACTAGAAAAGAAAGGGGAACCACACCTTTAGCATGAATCAATTCAACAGTGATTTCTATGGATGGGGGCAATCTTTTAATTCTGAAAGCAGGAGGAGAAAATGACCTATTTTGTACATTTGTCTTGACAGATATCTGTGTGTTTTTGGAAGAATTGCCTTGGCTCCAGCAGTGCTTGAGTTTCTGTCTCAGGGGAACCATTACCCATTCAAAGGCCAAGAGAAAGGAGAGCAGATTAATTTATAACTCAACATGTTCTTTTGATTTCTAGGTAGTTTGGTTTTTGTTTAATTTAATTTTTCACTTTAGCATACATCATTCAGTCATGACTGTCAAGATCTGTAAACCAAAGCCTAACAAAACCTATTTAAAATAAATTAGTCGGGGTCTTGGAAAAATGCAAAGAACTCAAGAGAGTCTTGCTCTGGACAACACGTAAGCAAGCAAACACACACAAGTGCAGTATGCATCTTATGCCGGTTTTGAAAGTGTATTTTTAAAATTTGCATATAAGGAACACAGGTGGGATTTCTTTTTATTTTAATTAGTGATAAATCAATGATTCAATTTTAACTTAAGTAATGGTGAGCTAAAGATATTTACAGCTTGCAATCAATTAAAAAAGCTTCGGTGTGGGGGTGTTCAATAGGAAATCTAACATTTTGAACATGAACATCTTACATGACTGTGGAATGTTAACTAACCTATTAATATAATGAAGTAAAACTTTTTGATGACTCTCTCATAAATCCAAGCAATACCATCTCTAAGCAAGACATAAAGCTGCTATGATTTAGTACTTTTCCATCTTAATGTTAACTGAATAGGTCTTCTGAGCTAGAGATTACTATAATTATTTTTTCTCCTAAACTTTCTTATGGGAATATATTTCCAGCCTCCTCTCTTTGTCCAGTGATAGCCGCTTTTGGCCAAGAAAGCTAGTCTAGCTAAATGCTACAGTACACGTCATACATCTATTTCATTTTTTCCCCAGATCTCTAAGTAGGATAACTGCATTGGTTAGGGAATTTAATCAAGTGGACCTTCCTCCCATATATATGCGCGTTAGAGATTGTTTACATGTATCCCACACATCTATCATTAAACTGGCAGTGAAGCACTCAGCTGTTACTGAAAGCAAGGTAAAGTCAGAATGTAGAACATAGGAAAGGCTCTTGGATCAAGCTTTAGTTTATAAGTTAAAACAGTAGTCTATCCAGAGTGCTAAACTTATTGCGCTTAACACAAGAGGACAAAAATTAGTGGGTGGACATGAGATGGTGGAAGTCCATCTAGAACACAGTCAAAGGTGCATATTGTACTCCTAACTTTGGTGATACTCAACATATACATGGAGCTTTCAATGATTGAGAAGTATTCATAAGAGTATAGGAATGGCCACACCAATGGTCCCTCTAGCCTACTATATTCTTTTTCAACAGTAGCCAGTGTCGGATACTTCAAAAAGAATTAACAGAACAAGGCAGTTTATCAAGTGATCCATTCTCTGTCATGCAGTCCCAGCTTCTGGCAATCAGAAGTTTCCACAACATACCCTCGCAATAAGTTCCACAGGATGACTGGATGTTGTGTGAAGAAGTACTTCCTTATATTTCTTTTAAACCTGCTGCCTATTAATAATATTGGGTGACTCCTGTGTTATGTGACTCCTCTGGTGTTATGTGAAGGGATAAATAACATTTCCTTATTCACTTTCTTTACACTATTCATATCCTTTTATACACTATCATTTTTGTTGCTTTCCCTGTACATTCTTTCAATTCTAATGCATCTTTTTTAGAGATGGAGTGACCAAAACTGCACGCAGTCTTCAAGGCATGGATGTACCATGGATTTATATAGTGGCATTATGATATTTTCTGTCTTATTATCTATCCCTTTCCTAATGGCTCCTAACATTCGGTTAGCTTTTTTGACTGCCATTGCACATTGAGTGAATATTTTCAAAGAAGTATCCACAATGACGCCAAGATCGCTTTCTGTGCTAACAGCTAATTTAGACCCCATTATTTTGTATGTATAATTGGGATTATGTTTTCCAATGTGCATTACATTTTATTTACCAACACTGAATTTCATCTGCCATTCTCTTGCCCAGTCATCCAATTTTGAGAGATCCCTTTGTAACTGTCTGCTGTCTTCTTCGGACTTACTTATCTTGAGTAATTTTGAGTCATCTGCAAACTTTTCCACCTCACTGTTTACTCCATTTTCCAGATCTTTTATGAAAATGTTGAACAGCACTGGCCCCAGTACAGATCAAATAGTCCCGCTATTTAACTTTCTCCATTCTGAAAACTGCCCATTTATTCCTACCTTTTGTTTCCTATCTTTTAACCAGTTACCTGATCCATGAGAGGACCTGCCCTCTTATCCCATGACAGTTTAGTTTGCTTAAGAGCCTTTGATCAGGGACCTTGTCAAAGGTTTTCTGAAAGTTCAAGTACACTATATCCTCTGAATCACTCTTGTTCACAGGTTTGTTGACTCCCTCAAAGAATTGTAATACATTAGTGAGGCCTGATTTCCCTTTACAAAAGCTGTGCTGACACTTCTCCAACAAATCGTGTTTACCTATGTGTCTGGTAATGTGTTCTTTACTATAATTTCAACCAATTTGCCTGGTACTGAAGTTATGCTTACCAGCCTGTAATTGCCAGGATCACCTCTGAAGCCTCTGAAAAATTGTCATTACATTAACTATCCAGTCATCTGTGACAGAGGAGGATTTAAGCAATAGGTTACATACCACGGTTAGTACTTCAATTTCATATTTGAGTTCCTTCAGAACTCTTGGGTGAAAACCTTCTGATGCTGATGATTGGTTATTGCTTAATTTATCAATTTGTTCCAAAACCACCTCTACTGACACCTCAGTCTGGGACAGTTCCTCAGATTTATCACCTAAAAAGGCTCAGGTTTGGGAATCTCCTTCACGTCCTCCGCAGTGAAGGCCAATGCAAAGGATTCATTTAGCTTCTCTGCAATGGCCTTGTCTTCCTTGAGTGCTGTATTAGCACCTGAATCATCTGTCTCCCTTAGTTCCTCCAATTCAGCTACTCTGGTCTCAAGAACCTGTACTCGGTCTCTGAGGGCCATGAGCTGCTTGCACTGAATGCACATGTATGCCACCTGCCCACTAAGAAGATAATCACATGATAAATTCAGAGCAATAACTGAGCAATTCTGGCCAGATCCTGCAGTGCTGCTTTCCTGAGCCTTAAGCTAAATTTAAATCTTCAAATTCTGGCCCATACTGCGGCTCCTTAAACCACTGTACAACTTAGAGCTGCTCTAGGATGCACTTCCTTGTAACAAGCCTTTTTAGGATGCTAAACTGGAGCACAATATAGACCAGCTACATCTCCACCCACCCCTTCCCCTCTTCACCCCCAACACATTTCCTACATTGGGAGCTGCAAAGATGGGCTGGCATGGAGCAAATACATGAACTTCGGCTTTGTGACAGGGGTAGTCTGCAGAGGCTCATGTTAACCTCCTTTGGAACCCGTTTCTACCACCAGAGCAGCAAAAAGGGGCTGCAGCACAGGGCTTTGTTTGCAATGCTCTGTTCTCCATTTTGTATAAATTAAATTACTAAGGGACACATTTGATCTTGCACATATTTAAAGAATTTTTTCATTGTTGCCTTTTAACATTTCCCATGCATTAAAATGCTTCAAAGTAAAACAGAAACCACCGTTTCCCCCCAACCAACCATGACAAAATACATAAAATAAAAACAGGAAGAAATTATGTAATAAAAAAGGAAAAAAAAAACCAATATAAATCAAACCTAACAAACATTTTATAATAGAAGCATCTTATCTATGTCTGATCCACTAACACCTAATTAGTCACATAATACTTTATTTTTTTAGCCAAATCCCCAAATTCAATTTATATTTCACAGACCAAGTAAATACATGAAGGCTGCCCAAATCTGCCTGCATAAATCCCCATGATTTCATAAGTTGTCATCATAGAGCATACACTGAACACAGGCCCACTGACAGCAATTCTGGGCCCCAGGGTAGAACAGTCAAAGGCCGCCACTCCCCTTAGAAAGGGTTTACAAACATAGGCAACAGGTAGCTGCCAGTCTCTTCCACCTGTGGCCCTGCCCACACTCCACTTCTGGCCCCGCTCTCTCCCCCATCCTCCCTCCCCCCTGCTTGGTTCCTCTCCTCTCTCCAGCCCTGCAATACCCCCAGGTGGTGAGTGACAGCAGGGGAACCAAGCAGGGAGGAGGAGGGATGCAGCAAGCAGCGGCAGAAGAAGAGGTATGTGGTGGCAGGAAGGAGGATGTGGAAGAGAGGTGGGAGGCCAAGCGGAGGGGGGAGGAGGGACACAGCAAGTGGCGGGGTCGAGCAGGGGGAGGAAAGCGGAGGTGAGAGAGCCAAGCAGAGCAGGGGGTGGGGCCAGGGTCAAGCGGTGGTGGACTGTGGGTGGGGCCACGTGTGGAAGAGGTGGGACGGGCAGCTAGCCTCCCTGAGGGGAAGCTTCACCCACAGCCCATGGCCCAGGCCCTTTTAAAATCACCGGGCCAGGCCCCTAGGCAATTGCCCCCGTTGACTCCCGTGCTGCCGGAACTGATTGAACAACAGAGAGATGAAAGATGGTGTCTGCACCCTACTAGCAGGCATAGAAGCAAAAGATGAGTTTTTAAACAGTTTTAGGAAGCAATGTGACACAGAGGCTCATTGGAGTTTCACTACTCTGTGTCAGCAGCTCTCGTCAGGCCTGATATAGTCACTGCACCTAAGACACTGTTGTCAAAGTCTGTATCTAAAGGGTGGCATGTATGATTTCATTGGAAAATTAGTAACTCACTGATCAATAATATTCATGAATGATGTACGCACAGGGTGTGTACAAGAAGTTATAAATATGTACTATAATTGTATTTATAAATATGTTTGGCAAGCAGTGCATAAGCACAGTCTGCTGTAGACAAAGGAATGTGGCTTTCCCTCAGTTTAGATACAAGCAATAAACAGGGCCATAAAGCTAACAAGTGGGGAAGGACACAGCATGGCATCTTTGCCCCAGTAGGAGTGAGAAGTTTGATCTGGATTTTACTTTTCAAAGAATACATAAGCAAATGTTTACTGGTGTAAAAAGACTCAGGGGCTGACCTGCATATAATAAGCAATTGAATCAATGGATGGTATACAACATTACCGTATTATAAAAGTGTACAGAGTGAGGTCTTTTATGAAAGTCTGTTACACACTAGTGATTAATATAATTGTGAGCTGTATTAACACTATATAAGAAATTACGGATACTCATTGATATTAGGCTTTCCAGTTTGTGACCAAAGGAAGAAATAGACTTTTCCCCAGACAGGAGGGAAGGCAGATATCGACTTGTCTCCCATGAAATTAAACAAAGTGTGACCAGAAACAATGGAAGCTCCATTTACATAGAAATCAGCAGGGGGATGGGAAGACCACACTCCAGGGAAACAGCATGAGGTCATCCAGCCTCTTGAAACAAGTTCGTTGAACTTTGGAAGATATAAGCAAGGGCAGAAGCCATCTCTAGCATCCATCACTAAACAGGCAAAAGGGAATAGAGCCCTTGCAGGCTGATAAAGATGAGTTCTTCAACTTAGGGCTGGTCTACACTGGCAACGGAGATTGACGTAAAGTCACTTACGTCGATCTCCGAACACCTGCGTCTCCACTGGCACTACTGTTAAGTCGACTTAAGTCACGGCAAAAGTCGACTTAAGAACACCTCTGCAAGTGGCGTATCGCCTAATTTGAATTTATTAATTCGATTTAGTGTCAGTGTAGACACAACTTCACTTAAATCGACTTTATTGGCCTCTGGGAGGCATCCCACAATGCCCCCTTGCGACCGCTCTGGACATTCGTGCTGTGCTGTACTGTGGTCACACTACCAGGAAATGTCCCCTCCCCTCAAATCCCGGGAAGATTTGAATTTTCATTTCCTGTGCTGCCAGCGTGGAGAGAGTATTCCTCATGGCTACTGCAAAGCCCAAACGCGATGAGGTCTTAGATCTCATCGGTCTGTGGGGTGAGGAGTTCGTTCTGGTTCAGCTCAGATCCAGCAAAAGGAATCTGGACATTTATGAGAAGATATCCCAGGGCATGCTGGAGAAGGGACACAAGAGGGACACGCAGCAGTGCCGCGTGAAGATCGAGGAGCTTCTTCAGTCATATCAGAAAGCCAGGGAAGCTAACAGCTGTTAGCTGGCTCCTCGCCAAAAACATGGCGCTTCTATGATGAGGTGCATGCAATTCTTGGTGGCGACCCAACCACGGTGCCGCCCCCACAGCATCGATACCTCCGCTAGGTCACAGTCCATGGACAATGACGAGGAATCCGTGGACGAGGAGGAGGCTGAGGAGAGCAGGGTGCATGAGAGCGGGGTGTCCGTTCTCCCTGAAAGTCAGGACATATTCCTGACCCCAGAGCAGTCCAGCAGCACTCAGGGCAGCACTAATGATCCTGGGGAAGGGACATCTGGTGAGTTTTTTTTCTTCTTAGCAGTTCTGTCCTTTTACATTGGGGAGGGAGGGGGCAGGAAGGGGATTTCAGGCATTTGGGTGACTGTCCTGGGGGGTTAGCCAGGAAACAGTTTATTTCTGTGATGAGATATGCCCCGATAATCATCAGTTGATATCTCAAGGAAACTTTCATGTAGGTAATCTGTTATCCTTTGCAAAAGTTTTCTGGGGAGGGCTGCATTGTTCCTCCCTCCACGGTAGGATACTTTGCCATGCCACGCTGCAATGAAGGGAGCCTGCATCATGGCGGAACACAGCTGGTACCCCGCTGTATGCAGCAAATCTTCCCTTTCCTCATGAGTGACCCTCAGGAGACTGATGTTGCTCATGGTCACCTAGGGAAGACGGCGCATGTTTAAAATACCCGAGCTGTACAGCAGATACCCTGTACCTCTGTATTCCCCATTGTAGTGTCCTACCAAGTCACTTTGATTACTTTTATTTGGTTTAAGCAAAGACTATAAATCTCCCCTCCCACCCGATGTCTGCAGATCCCCTATGTAAGGGCACAGCGAGCAGACATCTCTGGGATGTCAGGAATGGAATGAGGGTCTGTGTTTGCCCTGTGCACTGCATGGGGAGTATTGTCTACATTGCTGCAGTTGTATCATTTTCTTCAGTCTCTAACAATGGCTACCTCGTTACTTTCTTTTCATTCTATAGACACCTCAGCCTTGGCCCCACCCTCAAGAAATGCTGTGGAAAGACTATCGCAGATTAGAAAGAGGAAAAAAAAAAAAACAAGAGATGACATGTGTGGCAAGCTCATGAATGCCTCAGCAGCCGCAGAGCCCAAGCTCAGAGCGTGGCGGCTGATATTGTCCCAGAATATGGACATGGACAGGGAGAGTCGCAGAGAAATGCAAGAGCATGATCGCAGTACCACACAGGAGATGCTGCAAATCATGCGGGACCAGGCAGACATGCTCTGGTGGCTTGTGGAGCTTCAGGGGGAGCGGAGGCAGGACAGAGTCCTGCTGCAGCCTCTCCATAATGCTCCTCAACCGAGGCCTTTGCTGCCCTCCCCCACCCCCAAGAGATCTCGGAGGAGATTGGCCAGGCTGCAGTATTTGCTCACCTCCACCCTGGTGGAGGTGAGCAGAAAGCAGTGGCGGACACGCTGACAGCTGGTCAGCAAACTACCACCCTACCCCTTGAGACAGTGAATGAACACTCCCCGCTTTCCCCCATGACTTGAATGTTCATAAATAAAAGTTTGCATCATTTCATCACATTTCTTTATTAAATCATATCTTGTTCTGGAGGGATTTGGAGGGTACAGATATCGATTGGAGGGGGAGGAGGGATGTTCACCAAATGGAAACAACATACAGGAACAGAAATCAGTCCTGCATCTCATTGCAGAACCTGGTTTTCAAAGCTTCCCTAATGCAAAGCGCTCCACAGTTAGCTCTCAGCGTACTGCTGGCATCTGGCTGCTCATAAGTGACGGCCAGTCTTTCTGCCTCCAAAGCCCAATCCCGGGGGAACCTTTCAACCTTCACTTCACACACATTATGAAGAACACAGCACGCAGATATCACCGAAGGGAGGTTCTTTTCACTCATGTCCAGCTTAGTGAGGAGACTCCTCCATCTACCCTTTAAATGCCCAAAGGCACATTCTACAACCATTCTGCAAGTGCTTAACCTCTTATTAAAACACTCCTTGTCACTGTCAAGGTGGCCGGTGTAGGGCTTCATTAGGCAAGGGAGCAAGGGGTAAGCAGGATCCCCCAGGATCACTATGGGCATTGCCACACCCCCAATGTGAACTTTTTGGTCAAGGACAAAAGTGCCTTCCTGCATACTAGAGAACAGCCCCAAATTATGAAATACACGTCATGCACCTTCCCAGACCACCCCACATAGATGTCAGTGAAATGACCCCGATGATTCACGAGGCCCTGCAGGACCATGGAAAAGTACCCCTTGTGGTTTATGTACTCGGTTGCTAGGTGGGCAGGCGCTAAGACAGGGATGTGTGCCCCATCAATTGACCCCCTGCAGTTTGGGAACCCCATTGTGGCAAACCCGTCCTCTATGTCCTGCACATTTCCCAAAGTCACTAGCCTTCGTAGCAGAAGTCTATTGATGGCTGTACATATTTGAATCAGGGCGGTGCCCACTGTAGATTTACTGAGTCCGAATTGATTCCCAACCGAGCGGTAACAGTAAGGGGTTGCCAGCTTCCACAGAGCGATGGCGACTCTCTTCTCCACCATCACAGCTTGTCTCAAGTGAGTATTCACATGCTTCAGGGACAGGGCCAGCTCCACGCACAGTTCGAGGAAAGTTGCCTTTCGCATATGGAAGTGTTGCAGCCACTGGTCATCATCCCACAGCTGCATAACGATGCAGTCCCACCAGTCTGTGCTTGTTTCCCTGGACCAGAACCTGCACTCCATGGACTGCAGATGATGCGTTACAGCCTGCGGCAATCGTGAATTGTTCTGCTCGATGGCTTGTAGCAATGCAGCCACAGTGGCATCGCTGTTGCCTGTGTTTTGGCTTCTTGCTCTACTTCGAAAATACTCGATGATAAGCCACGATGTATTTGTGACGCGCACAATAATAGTGCAGAGTTGAGCTGGCTCCATGTCTCCGCAGCAATGGTGAGCGCGCGGAGTAAAAAAACAGCGCAAAAACAGTTTTCCTGTTTGTTTGGGGGAAGAAGAGAGGGGGAAGCAGCGTTGCATCATGGGACGATGACACTCATCCCAACAGCCACCGCGGCTAGTTGCACTGTGGGATAGCAACCCATAGTGCACTGCTTTGAAAGTTGAAATAAGCGTGGTGAGTGTGGACGCACGAGACCTGCGCTAACAGCATAGTGTGTACATGCTGCTGCGACTTCTGAAAATTGTCTGCTGAAAGTTGACTTTATGTAAGTCGACTTCACTCAGAGTGTAGACATACCCTAAGAGTGTGAGTCTCTGGGAACTTAATATAGGTGAGAAACTGCCCTAGGCAAAGATCTTTCACCTAGGAAGGCAAAGAAAGCCAACACCTTGTACTTTTGTGGAAGGTCCTGACTGTGGGAAAATCAGCTGGGAAGAAGGAAGATTGGTGAGCAAAACCATCTTGAACAAAGCCTAGTTTAAGTTTTAGACTGTTTGATGTGTGTTTTCACTTTTGGTTGCGTGTGACCATCTCTACTTCTACTACATCTTCCACTTTGTTTACTTGACATCACTTAACCTATGTCCTATTGTTAATAAATTTGTTTTATTTTTACTATAAACCAACCCAGTGTTGTGTTTGAAGGGAAGGGTGTATTTACCCCAGCTAAGTCAATAAGCTGTAATGTGCTTTTGTTTCTTTAAAGGAACAATGAATTTTATTATTTCTCTCAACTTTCCAGGAGAGAGTTGAACATTGCAGAGTATACAGTTTGGGGGAAATTCAGACTGGGAGTGTTTTGGTGTAACCTTCCTGCTTGTAAACAAGGCTGGTGGAAGCCAGAGTGGGGCTGTGGACAGGCTGCTGGGATCACAGCTGCTGACCCAGGGCTGTCTAGCACACAGATAACCAGGGTATGACCTGCATGCTTTCAGGCTAGCTAGTGAGTGTCCCAGATACGGAGCTATAAAGCATGGTGAGGCACTCAGGGTTACAGGATAAGAGATGACACAAGACCTTACTGGTCTGGACTGCAACCCCAAGCACCATGACAAGCAAATACAGTATTCTGAAGGTATGGGCACAGCAAACTAAGTCATTACTGTGAGAAATGAAAGAGGAGGAGGGAGAAAATTTTTAAGTTGCTCCTAGTTCAATATAACAGCAATTTGGTTTCAACATTATTAAAATTATTAATAATTATACTGCCACCAATTTTCTTGCCAGTACTAAATGTGGTACATTTAAGCTACTGGTTGTTTGAGAGCTGTTACAAGAAGTTAACCAAAGTGCAAAGGAGATCACAAAGAAGAAAATTTGATTTTAAAATGCAAAGGATGCAGGTTAGCATGAAACTATGTGCACACAAACTTCTCCATCACGTAACTGATAACAAACCAGTGGTCCAAATTGTATGCACAGCCCAAGTGCCCAACCCTGCACATTTAAATGCACTTTTGAAAATGCACTTTTAATTAATTTGTGTGTCTTTGTGCCTACCTGCGTACTGAAGCCCTGATCCTGTGAAGACTGGCGGAGTGGTATTTGAATTACCAACCATTTTAAGTACACTCCTTGAAGGTGTGATGGCGGTATTGTTCATTAATATTTCCATCACATATTTTTATTATAAAATCATTTTTACACCCATCCGTTTATATTTAAATATATTTCTACGTTATGTTCAGCATACCTGTCATGGTATATCTTCACTGCAGTTCACTCTGGTGATCAGCTCCCAGGTCTGATCACCTAAGTTAGCCTCGCCTGGGTGTGATCATCGCCACTGTAAAGCCCTACCCACATTACTGTGTCCTCACTGTGTCTGCACTCAGCCATGTGGGTCTAGGGACATATCACATGGTTCTTTGGGCTGAGAAGCTCTATGGTTATTTCCCAGTCAGTTGTGGCAGAACTTGTCTGACCTACAGAAGGAACTGTGGAAAGGCATCAGAGGACTATCAGCAATCAAGTCCTCACTGCAAAGTGATTGGGTTCCAGCCTAAGTTAAAGCAAAGCCAGTGCTCTAGCTTACACCCTTGCACAGCAAGCCAAGTAAAGCACCTCCAAACCTGGGTAAAAGATTTGTGCGTACAGATAATAAATAGGAGGGGTTTGGGCTAAAACCAGGGAAAGAACCTCAGTTAACTCTACAGTGACGACATACCCTTAGGGCTTGTCTATGCTGTGCTACAGTGCAGATTAGAGGGGTATGAATTACAGAGAGCACAAAAGTGTTGCATGCTAACTGCCCTGGGTGGACACTGCTTGTGTGAACTAAATGGCACCTATTGTCATTAGCATAGTCCTATTTGAAGTCCTGTCTGCAATTCATAGAATCATAGAATATTAGAGTTGGAAGGGACCTCAGGAGGTCATCTAGTCCAATCCCCTGCTCAAAGCAGGACTAACCTCAGCTATATCATCCCAACCAGGGCTTTGTCAAGCCTCAGCTTAAAAACCTCTAAGGATGGAGATTCCACCACCTCCCTAGGTAACCTATTCCAGTGCTTCACCACCCTCCTAGTAAAAAACATTTTCCTAATGTCCAACCTAGACCTCCCGCCCTGCAACTTGAGACCATTGCTCCTTGTTCTGTCATCTGCCACCACCGAGAACAGCCTAGCCCCATCCTCCCTGGAACCCCCTTTCAGGTAGTTAAAGGCCGCTATCAAATCCCCCCTCACTCTTCTCTTTTGCAGACTAAACAAGCCCAGTTCCCTCAGCCTCTCCTCATAAGTCCAAATTCACACCCCTGTAGCCCACAGTGTGGCACAGCAGAGATCTAGGCTTAGATTCAAACCCTTCAGCATTCAGGGGGTTAACAGTCATAGTGGTGAGACTGCGCTGCTGAGTGATCTCAACTAGTCTAAAAGGAGAAACTTTTCAATTTTTTAATACATTTGCCTTCTGTTTTTCTGTGAGAGTTGTAATATATTTTTAATGAATTTATTAAATCAATTTCTTGATTAGACCAGTTTTCATTTCAAATAGTGTTTTTACAGGGCATACAGGGGAAAAAAAAGTAGTTAAGCAGGATTCATCCCATGCAGGTGCATAATTTGTGGTAAAATGGTTCATGAATATACCACAAATGAAAGACAATTAAAGTTTTAATATTCTGTGCCAAGCAGGGAATGTATTTGCTCATTTTTTGGTACAAATGTTAACACGCATATGTTTAGAATTATGACCTCACATCTAATGGTAAGGCTTTCACTCAGCACTTTTAGTCACTTTAGTAATCCTTGGGGATAATCTTTTTATGCTTTGTCCTTTCAGAGATGCTGATATTTGTGAAATGCTGCACTTTGGCTAACTGTCAAAGGGCCATATCCTGGCCATGCACAAAGGTTATGTCCTCTGAAATGACATTTAGTCAAAATTGAACACATCTAAGCCCTCTGCTTTTAGAGGTAAATGGCTCTTTTAACAGTTGTAGGCAACCTAAATGGGCAGAAAAAATATGACAAATGAACAGAAGGAAAAGAACCATAATTACGTCATTCTTCCTCTTTGCTCTGGGTGACTGACGAAAGGTAATATTTATAAAGGAGAGCTTTTTAAATCTAAATAATTTTCTAAAAGTACATTTATTTATTTTTAAGGAAATAAACAATATGACCCAAGTCCAGCATCCAACCCAAGGGGCTGAGCTGAATGTAAGGGAGATTCAAGGAAACAAGGGTAAGGAATCCTCCCCCCAGATTCTACGATGTCTGTAGAATTGCTCCTATTCTGGTACTGCATCCTTAAAGCAGCAGTTTTAACCCTCATGTCCCTATCATGTCTCCTCCTCAAGTGGGGTAGGGATGATCTGTATAGCCATCTGACCCATGCATTCTGAAATGCAGCCACAGAACCACTGTGGAACTGCACTCTGTGCATTGGAAGGAGCACATGCCCCTCCCCAAATTCTGGCATCTTTGAGCAGTGCAACTGCACTGGTTCCACTGCCATGGCAATGGTGATAGGATTTATGCCTTTGGGCCCATTCTTGATCATTATTTGAGTGTCAATATTGTACTTTGTGCTGTACAGGACACACAGTAATTGGTCTTCTGACTGCTGATTTTAAAGGGTTTTTATTAAAAATTGAAATGCACAGGTAAGAAATCTATATAGCCTATCAAAACATGTACTGAGTTTATGTCTGAGTTATGCGTCAAGGAATGTGTAATCCTAGCATTTTGGGAATGACTCCCCCTGAACTGTGTTCATCACACTGACTCTAGCGCTAGAATTGACATTATGATGAAATATAAATTAGCAAGATCAGAACTTTATAAAATTTATAAAAATAAAACTTATGGTGCCTAAGTCTATGGACAGCCTGTTGGCTGTCACAATGCAAAAAGGCAACATATTTCACAAAAGCAAGATGTATCAGTGTAATATTTCAGCAAAACACAATTCCATTACTAACCTGAAGCCATACTAATTATGTATTATGTAACAGCAGCCATGCAGTCTGATGGAAGGAAGAACAAATAGAAGAAGTTGAACAATATGTCTACTTGGGCCAAGAAGTTAATATGTGCCATGATCAGGAAGGCTAACTCTCACGAAGAAAGAAAGCTGGTCGGCGCACACTTAATTCTATCAAGGATGTCCTCCAAGGAAAAATCAATCAGACAATACACGCCAACCTCTTTAACTCAACAGTACTGCTGGCAATGCTGTACAGCAGCAAAACATGGGCGCTGATGAAGATACAGGAGCAACAACTATCCGTCATGGAGAGGGCAATGGAGAGAAGAATTGTGGGGATTTCAATCTGTGACCAAATCCCCAAGGAAGTGATCAGACTGCAGAGTGGAGTGCAGGATGTTGTTGTCGAAAGCAGGCACAAGAAAATGTGATGGGCTGGTCATATAGCTAAGCTCACTGACAATCGATGGACTGCAGCTGTCGCTGAGTGGCATCCATGGGCATTGAAATGACCATTTGGCCAGGGTCCAAAGAGATGGGAAGACTTTGTCATGAAAAGGCATGGCCACACATGGAGATGGAAGGTCAGGGTCAGAGAAGAATGGAAGACGTGTTGTGATCGGCGCAATGTAGATAAGGGCCGAAGGACCGATCAATCAAGGTGATCATGATGATACCAGCGGCCAACAAAAAGACATACTGTAGATTCTAGCCATAGCCATGTAAGCTTCCAAAGGTAGATATATTTACTACACTTACTACAATTAAGTGGAACAAGTTTGTTATGTTATTACTATTATTTCTTTTTTCCAAATAAGTAAGACTGCATAAGTAACCATTGCTGGAAGAGAAAGCATCAGTGCTTTTGAACTCATAAAGTTAACTGAAAATATGTTTCTAGACAGAATCCCTTGTGGATTCTATTTTGTTTCTCAGAAGTATAGTGTACAACAGCCCAGTCCAACAACTGAATATAAAACTTTCTTAAGTAAACTTGGAGTGCATTAACCTTTTACCAGTTGATAAATATCCCTTTCAAAAGCATTGTCTGCCATATTTAATAATACAATATGCTGCATCTAAGCTAAAAGGCATAAATTATACCTGAAAAGCACTCCATGCTAAATATATGTTATACTCTAAAAGAAATCTAACATGCTCTACAACTGCTGTTCGTTTTTCAAACCTGATGCATTTAATTCAAATTTGGTTTCCTTTCCTTTTTAAACTTCAGTATACTAAATGATCTGAATTTGTAAATGGAAAAAGGAAGAAGACAGGAACGGTGTAGGTCCCACTGGCAGGAAGGGGAGTCTGGCTATGGATTCAAGAGGGAGCAGCATCAGGCCCATGGTCTATATCACTTTGCTTGTAAGAACCTCTACCCTGTTAACAGCACCATATGGTGAGATGGCTTCAATTTCCTTTTTTCGTTGTTGCCAAACCATATTTTTGTCATACATTTAATTCATTCAAGAATCTAAAATAATAAAAATATGTAATCAGAATAGACAGTCAGTAAAAAAAGGATTAAAATACTTGGGATTGAGCCAAGCATTTATACTGAAACCATTTTTTCCATCTTTACATTATCTAAGTGCAGAACCACCCTCATTTCTTTGCTATTTTCCCCTCTTAATATCAGCATTCTTCCTTCCTTAAACATCATTTTAAAACAAAAATGATCAGAAAGCTTCCTCAACTGATATTTCTACAGAAATTGGCACAACACAAACACACATCTTGGCAGACAGGCAGATACATAAAAAGCATTGTCTAAGCAGGTGTTGGAGTTAATACATATAAACAATAGTTTGCTGATCTGGATTATCATATTGTTGTACCTGGTAGAACCACTGGATGTCTGGGAGTCTACAATTGCAAGTGTTTCTGTTGTTGCTAGTAATTATGATTGAGGGATAACCATGAGATTTATCACCACAATTTTGTTCTCTACACTTTCCTTAAGACTCTTTTGCCTGGTCTCCATTATGGAAATCAGCTGTCGCTTTGTATTAATTACTCTGTAAATTCATTTGTCCTGATCTCTAGTCAGCCTTTTCTGTACATTTTCACTTATTCTCCTCAAATGACTCAATTTCTAGTCTCCATGATGCAAAATCTAATTCCACAGTAGAGTACATTCTGTATACCCATTCTGTAACCTTATGGCTGAAATTCATTAGTAATGTATCAACAGACCTTGTAAACATTCAAAACTTATTTTTTGAGTATTGGTGGGTGAACATCAAATAGTGTGAACACTGAATTCAGATAAGCAACCAAGTGACAACAAAAAGTTTAGATAAACTATCAGAACCTTTTGACTCTGCTAAACTAGGTGAAAACAGGCTCTTCCAACAAGTTTTTAATACTGCAAGAACAATGTCTATGCTGGAATTAGTACATGGAATTAGACAACAGTACATGGAATAGCAAAAAGAAGTTTAGTTTTTTGTTTTCCTAGGGTCAGTGATTTTCAAAAGAAGGTTCAGATCAGTTAACCCATGCCTATACATTGGGATATAAATATGTGATGGAAGAGGATGAAAGGGAGCATTGCTCTGATTAAAAATATCTTTTTGGAAGATGACATTTAACAACTGTAATGAACAACATGCAGATAGTGGGGATAGCATTTGGTTAGGGCACCAATATCATTTTTCAGAGCAAATGAGCACAGATATCTGCTTTTGCAAAAACATGACTCCCACTCAGGACTGCAGTCAATAAAGGGTGATGTTTGGTCAAAACTGAAGAACAAATAGCTCACAGCAACTGGTAAGGTTGATGTTTTTCCTTCCTCTTTTTTACACTTTGCTTTGAAACAACCAAAAGAAAAACTAATTGACTTCACAAAGATACTCTACAGCTCACAAACCATACATTCTTCTTTATTACGGAAATGAAATAATTTCATAGAGGACAACATTACATTACTGGTCTCATGATAGAACCTGATGGCTGGGCAAGACAGTAGTTTAAGATGATGTTTGCTATATGAAAGCTAGATTCACAGAATAAGCATGATCTTAAACTGCTTTCTTTCCTGGCTGTTGTTATAGCATAAGCCATTGCTAGGACAAAGTCTGATAGTCTTTTTTTATTTAATTTAATGTCGTCTGGAACCAAAATCACAGGTTTGTATTGAATCCAGCCGTAAGACAGACAGAATAAAACCTAAAAAATGTGTTGTACAAGAGTTAAAAATTATGTTTCATCTGTGAAAAAGTTTTTTCTTCCTCTCTCTCTGGATGTGTGTCAACAACATAAAAAACTCCAGGATTTGTGAATTTCATTTAAGGCAAATCTAGTAATCACTTCTGGAAACTAATACAGCTTTTCACCCCATGCATAAATTAAGAATTTTCATGAGTTTGCCAATTGTAGAAATTTGTTATTTTTCATTTTTAAAAATGTGTTATAATTGAACATTTTTGGCCTGAAAAGAATTGTATTTTGCTCTGAAGATAAATGTGATTGGAAGGATCATTGAGGGATTTGGGAAACAGTAGGTTTTGAGGCGGGGTTTAAAGAAAAAGAAGGTTTCTGCGATGAACAAGATCAGATGGGACATTTCAGCTATAGAAAATAGCATGAGAGAAGGAAATAAACAGGACATGGAGACATGTGGAATTGGCAAAGTGCAGGATCCAAACAGGAGCACAAAGCAACCATATCTGAAATGAAATCAGGGGTAAATGTTCTAATCCTTGTAAGTAAGCATAAGGAGTTTAAAACGGATGCAGAATGGGAGGCAGAGCTAATCAAGGCACTCAGCACAGGGATGGACATGATGCAGTCAGAGCAGCATGCAAGGAAGACACATTTGCAGGCAGCATTTTGAACAGACTGGAGAGGAGCAAGATTGGCAATGGGAAGGATGAAAAAAAGGTTAAAGTAGTCAGGGCAGGGGATTATCAAAGCATGGACAAAGGGGTTTGGCAGTAGGCACAGAAAAAAAGTTGGGTTGTCTATATGTTTTAAGGAAGAGCCAGCATGATTTAGTAACAACCTGAATCACTTACTACTCTTCAATTTAAAATTCTTCCCACTAAATGAGATAAATCCACCTTTACATTAGCAGCTTTCATTCTATTACACTACAATTCTGCTTTTTTTCTTCCTATATTCTTTATTTAGATCACTAAATCATGATTACTCTCTTAGCAAGATAAGAATGGACCCTATTCACCATTCAAATACTCCAGTTTTACACTGGTGTGACTTCATACTGACATAATCAAGGGATGATTCAGGTTCCATATGTGCTTGCTGCACATAGCACCATTCTACTGTAATCATCCTACAGACATTCATCCCTACTTTTTAAAACCTGTTAACTGTAAATAAAAAAGGCCACATTTTGATCTGTTACTGTTGCAACAATAACTGTCGATTGTTTTCTTTAAGGTTCCCCATCCACAAACAGGGGCTCAACAATATGAATATATTTCCTTTCGAGTTTGACGACCTCTAGTTCCATCTTCCTTTCCTGCTGCTTATAAAATGTATCACACAGCCTCTGAAGTGTAACATGTACATCTACTTTCTTTGATTCTCAGACCCATCTCTGTTGTTGCATGTTTCTGTCCTTCTTATTCATATATAGCAATCTCTGTCTCACTGAACTGTACTTCCTCCTATCTTAATCTAAATTGCTAACATTCCTCTGTTATGACATTTCCAGCATTATACATTTTTGTTATTCAGTTTTGATTTTTTCCACCAAAACAACTCACTGGGGTAAAAATTAATCCTTGGACAAAAAGCACAACAAATGAAAGATTTGCAGGGTCACACAAGTAAATCCCCTGGGACATTTAATATCCCAAACCTTATTGTTTTCTACTGTTTTAAACTACTGTTTAGCCTGAGAAGTTAGCCAATATTTGGGGTCCTGTGAATTGTTTCCATGAGAAAGTGAATTTGATGATGGAGTCAGATATTTCTTTGGTGCAATCCCGTTTATTAAAAAATGTACATAAAGTCCTGTTTCCTTGAACACAGTCGTAATAAAAAATAGGAGGCATTTTGTTTGATCACAAATCCAAACCTCATTCCAGCCAGCACTTTTGCCCCAAAAGCACCCTCTTTTCCTCTCTCTGCTTTCTCTCAGGGCCACATGTTGAGTCTCTCTCTTCTCACCTTCTGGCTCTCTGCTGATTTCTTTGCCTGGTTTCTGGCGGACGCATGCACATGCATGTGCACATCCCTCCACCAAGTAGTACCTAGCCCCTACATTTGCATTCAGTCTCCATGGAAAACCTCTCATGACTCAGCTCATACTTCAACCTTGCCATATTAGTCTGTGATTTGGGCAGTGGCCTGTATTGTTTCAAAGATCACTAAACAAAGGGGAATGTAACTAATCCCTCATTTAGACTGAATGGAAGGGGGCTATCACACCCACCACAGAATTATAGAAATGTAGGGCTGGATGGGACCTTGACAGATCATCTAGTCCAGCCTCCTGCAGAGGCAGGACCACATATACCTAGCCATCCCTGAGAGGTGTGTGTATAATCTGTTCTTGTAAAACAATCCTCCAGTGATGGAGATTCCACAACCTCCCTTGGAAGCCTAGCCTCTTCAATGAGGTTTGTGACTGCTCATAGAGCACTTGCAGGGAGCCACCAAACCTCCAACATAACACTATTTATTGTGTGTGTAGTATCCTTATATATTGGATATAGGGACTCAAAAAGCTGGTTTCTAATCCAAAATCTGACACTAACTTTCTTTGTGCGTGCCCTAACTTCTCTGAGCCTCGTTTGCCTCACCCATTAAATGGAGACAGGTATGTTCACTGCTGGAGATAATTATACCTTTTAAAAATGTTTGTAGAGTTCTATATAATCACAAAATATTATTAAGTTCTGTCAATGGAAATATGCCAGCACAAATCAGAACTGTCTTTAATTCATCATACCAGATTGCTTTTGGGGAAACTGATATTATTCAACACTTTCTAGGATTAATGATAGGTTAAATTAAACCCATCATGACCACTACCCTCTTCCACCGCAATTCACAAGCATGCATTGTGCATGAAAATGGCTTTCAAACATTTTTCAAAAATTCAAATAGTGAGAAATATTTCACAAGATATTTTGCAAAAAAAATTAAATTTAATAAAATTCTTCAAATTTTGTGCACATTTTGCTACCCCAAAGCCAGGGAGATTTTGACAAATAAACTTGTACAATAAATATGTTCTAGTAATAAGTTATTACTTTATATTTCCATTTCCCTAGTCACTATATTAAGTATCAGTTTATGAGGTGTATTATGGCACCTGTGTTGGTTAAGAGTTGTATCGTGCCTACAGTTAAGTACTGTGTTACAGTAGCGCCAGTTCTGTATGAGCCAATGAGTTTCCAGGTACTGTTTTCTTCACTCTTGAAAATGCATTTTATAAAATTAAAACTTTACATGCTATTTTGACTACTTCACTCAGGAAAGTTAAATTACTAGAGAGAATTTTATTTCCTCTTCCTAGCTCATGAATTCCTCCTGATTTTTGATGAGGCATAAAACTGGGAGCATTGACAACACTGTTACTATAACCAGCCAGATGTGCAATAGCTCATTTTTGGAAAAGGACAGATCCCCCACTATTAGAGGAGTGACAAAATTAAGTATAGGAAATCCTTTCAATGGAAAAATTACACAAACAACTTTAAATCAGGATCCAATAGATTTTATAATGTATTATTCCATTTTTGGAATTCGGACATAATAAATACACAGATAATGACAAAAAGGTGACCAAATTGGAATGAGTCTTTTAAAGGTAACAAAGTACCAGATATTTATTATACTAGCATGGGAAGGTCATGTATATTAGTGTTAAAATAAAAAAAGCTGAATATCAAAACAAAACTGAGACCCTGCCCATATATGGTAATTAAAGATCCACTTTTCACAAGAATGTTAGCGTGTTCATGTCCTAGCCAGATTCCTATAAAGAGAACTACATTCTCCCTGTCTACAACTCCCCTTGTAAAGTTGCAACTGGAGACATTATTTTTACACTTCCCCTCCTAAGAACTGTTGTGTAGTGTTGCTGGCACAGAATGAATACCTGCATTGCTGAGATGGAGGAGTGATCGCTGGATATACAGCCCGTAAAGCACATAGGAATTTTCCGGATGAAAGGCACTATGTAAATACAAGGTAGTACTGTACGTAGAGGTAGAAGTGATGCACAGATCATCACATTTGAAAAATCTAACACTAACTTGTTACCTTTCTCCTCTAACACCTTTTTTTACTTTCCTGTTGAGATATGATTACAAAACCATTGGAACATTGCAGGATTAGTGATGGGACAAGATAGAAATAGTCAATATGGGCAGACATGGGCATCTTTCAAATGTGAGCAGGCAAAAAAGAAATAGGGACTGCTTTGATATCACTCCCAACAGCAGCATAAACTGGCATTCTTAGGAATGTTAGCTGGTCAGTGTGTTTGCTTGTTACAATGTCAATCCTTATAATTCCATTTGTCAAGGAAAACAATGCTTCTGAAAAGGAAGGAAAAATAGATAATGTAGGTGGAAATAGGAAAATAAAAATAAATTAAAATAAGAAGTAATAGCAGCACTGAATCTATCCCACAGGAGAAGAGAAAGTCCTTGCAAGGATATGTGCTAGGATAAGGTGAGACACAGAGGCCCATTTGTGGTTTGCTACTCTGTGTCAGCGGCTCTTGTCAGGCATGACATACACCCTACACCTAATACATTGTTTGCATAATCTGTATCTAAAAGTTAGCATGTAAGATATCATCGGAAACTAATAACCACTGATTATTAATATATTTGACTGATGCGTATGTGTGCGTAATGAGTTATAAATATGTGCTACAATTATGTTCTTAAGATGTGTTTTGCAAGCAAAGATAAGTACAGTGTGCCTTGCACTATGAATATGTATTTGTCTGTCTGATCAGCCTGATCATCAGGCAAAAACAATGAAGATATATTTACATAAAAGGTAAACAAAGCCATCAACATAGTGAGCGGGGGAGATAGCCTCATAACTATAAAGACTGGGGATCTGAACCTCAAATGATAAGTAATTGAATCAACTAATTATTTACAATACTACAGTATTATAAAAGTGTATTAAATAAGATATTTTATTAAAGTTAATGACACACTGGTTATTAAAAGAATAAAATGTGCATATTGACACTATATGAGGAATTATGGACACAATGATATTATGCTTTAAAGTCTACGACTAAAAGATGTTTGAACCAGGCTGGTCGGGGGAGCTGATAAACAGATTCTCCCCCAGACAGGAGGGAAGGCAGCTATCTACCTCTTTCCAATGAAATTAAACCAGGTGTGACCAAAAACAATGGAAGCTGTATTTACATACAAATCAGCAGGGGGATTACAAGTCCACAGGAAAGGAAGATCAGCTTAAGGTCATACTGAATCTGGGGACAAAGCAATTAGTTTGGGAAGCTATAAGGAGAAAGAAGAGCCAACTTGGCATCCATCACTGGACGGATACAAGGGGGCAGAGCTCTTGCAAGCTGAGAAAGATGGATCCTTCAACTGAGCAGGCTGAAGTTTCTGGGAACCTAACCTAGGTGAGATACCCATTTTAGATCTTTCATCCAGGAAGACAAGGGAAACTAGCACCTGGTACTTCTGTGGAAGGTCCTGACTGAAAGAAAGTCAGCCATCACTGGAAAGAAAAAGGTGTGTAAGACATGTACCTTGAACCAAGGCTGTAGCTTGTTAAGTCTTAGACACTAGAAAGTGTATTTTACTTTTATTTGCTTGTAATAATTTTGTCTTTATCTCTTGTACTTGACCTCACTCAAAACTTGTTAATACTTGTTTTACTTTTATTCTAAATTAACCCAGTACTGTGTTTGTCTTGAAGTGATTATTAATTCCAGTTAAAGCAACAAGCTGCTGTCCTTTTGTCTCTTTAAAGGAGCCACAGACCTTATTACTCCATGGAATGTTCCAAGAAAGGACTGGACATTTCAGGGCAGATAGCATTGGGGAAATTCAGAACTGGGGGTATGTTGGTGTCATTTGTCTAGTAGAAGCCAAGGCAGGTGGAGACTTGAGAGTGACTGTGGTGTTGTAAGCGGGGTGCTGGAATTAGAGTTGTTGAACCAGGGCTGCACAACACACAAACATGTCATACATGCTTGTATGCTGGCTGGGAGCATCCGAAGAGGGAGCTAGAGCAGCAGAGCATTTTAAGGCACTCAAGGTTACATGACAAGCCATGACACATCCTCTCATTGGTCTGAAATGCACCCCAAAACGTGACATCAGTGTTTTCAAAAATCTACTTTAGAGCATCAGCTGAACACTGAAGGGGTCAGGAGTCAACATTTCCCCCTACCCCATGTCTATTTTTGCAGCATCAGGCATAACCCACAGAGGTGGACAAACCCCACACTAAACCAGCATAGGAACAGTAAATGGTTTGACAAGGGCTGAAACCAGCCATACCCCACACCAACCAGCAATATAAAATCTGGAGGGAATAAAAGGGAAACAAACAGGCTTTAGAATGGGGCTGCTGTGGCAGAAGGGTCTTGAGTGTGCAGCAGGAAAGACTGGCAAAGTGGGCTGAGGAGACATGAGCTAGAGATCCCAGAAGCATTTGATCATAGGTAGAATGCTTTGACAGACTTTATTACAAATGAACAATATGGCAATACAGTCAGACCCCAGGAAGTGTTCACATACTGCCAGAGGCTAGATACCAGGCTTGATGGACCATTGGCCCAATCTGGACTGACATATCTTGTATTTCCACCATATGTTTCTAAAGTGCTTCCACACCAGAATGAGCCTATTTAGCTCATTCATCTCTAACCAGGATAAAGCTTCTTCTGCCAGCTTTTCATCTTTTAAAATAACTCCATCAAATTCACTCAAATACTCTCTTTATGGCAAAGAACCAAAAATAAAAATAGGTGGGAAAGGGGTCTTAATGATTCTCTTAATGTTTGATTGAAACACTTAAATCAACTTCTGCAACGTCTAACCAACGGGGCTCAAAATAATCAGCAGAAATCAGATAAGAGAGCTTTGGATGGAAGAGCACACAGCCCTGGAGGGATGGGGGACCTGGCAGCACGACTAATAAATGTAATTATAACGATAAAAGCTCATAAAAGGCTTCATTCTACACTGTCTCTCACAGCCCAGCCTACTATCGCTCACTCTTGCTACACACAATGACCTTTGCCATGCTTGAGAAAACAGCATCCCACTGCGATTTGACTCTTACTGAGTGGCCAGATGGGGCAGTTTGGCTTCATTATTTGTTTCTGTGAAGTGGAAATGCCAACAGAAAGATTCATTACTGTCAAGACCATCTCTGCAAACCTCTTCTGATTTATTAGAGCATAAACTGCTGTACTGGCTGTAATGAGACATAAATGTTCTGTAAGGCCCATGAACTCGAGAAGGAAATACACTGCCATCAAGAGGCTATGGGCCTAATTTATTTAGAGCTTGTGCAGAAAAATCATGCCAGAAGCATGTGTTGCAATAGTAGTTCTCCTGGGAAAAAAAGTGTAAATTTATCAAATATCAACAGACAAAGTGGTCAATGGCACCTTTTTGTAAAATGTTGACTGTAATTTTCATCTAAATTGCACATTACAGAAGAGACAGAGCTCTATGCAGTAAAATTGCTATATGTAAATTCTTTATCCTTTAAATAGTAACATTTTAAAATGGTATTTAATTTTAAGGTTATGACTCAAAAGGACAAAAGAAGAAGTGGAAAAATAAGTCTGATGCTTTGTCTAACGCCTGCTGTTACGTTACACTGTTACAGGATGTCAGATCACTTCATGGCTTTTGGTAACTTAAATTCTCCTACTCAGCCCAAACCCTCCTGTGCGTCTTTGAGTCTGTGAGGGTACGTCTGCACTGCAGCTGGTGGAGGTGAACCTCCCAGCCCAGGTAGGTAGAGAATCATGCCAGCGAGGTTCACGCTAGTGCATCAGAATAGCTCTGTGGGCAGTGTGGCACCGGCGAAAGATCAGGCCGGTCACCCAAGCTCAGACCCAGGGGTAGGATGGCTTGAGCCTGGATGACTAGCCCGAGCCTCTGCTGGTGCAGAAACATCCACACATCTATTTTTAATGTTCTTTCACAAACCCCACTAGCGCAAGTCTGTCCACCTGAGCTGGGAGGCTCGCAACAATGTAGACATACCCCCACATTTTGTCAATACACATTAAAATTATCCCGCTTTACCTGTACTGATATAGTTAAAGTGGTGTGATGCCCCTAGCACATCAGCAGTTATTCTAGTCTAAGAGAGCTAAAAACAGTATAGCTTATTCTTGTACAGGAAGGTGAATAAGTTACACTGGTGCAAAGGCATCTTTATACCATCTTTATATCATTATAGCTGTGTCCCCACTAGGGCTTGTACCAGCATAACTGTTTCAGTAAAAATAAAAAAATCACACTCTCTAACCAAAATAGTTATTCCAGTACAAATGTCAAGAGAAGACTAGGCCTCAGTCTGGTTCCCACCTGTTTTAAACTGGTTTGGGTGCTCTTCACAAGAGATATCCTGAGCCACTAAGGGTACATCTACAGTGGCATAAAAGATCTGCATCACGGCCATGGCTGCCCCAGGTCAGCTAACTCAGGCTCACAGGACTATTGCAGTATAGATAGCTGGGCTTAGGTTGGAGTCCAGGCTCTGGGACCCTTCCCATTATGAGGTCCCAGAATTTGGACTCCAGTCTGAGTCAGGGTGTCTACACTGCAATTTTACAGTCCCACAGCCCAAGCTCCATGATTCTGAGTCATCTGACCCAGGCCAGCCACAGGTGTTTAATGCTGTGTAGATGTACATAATGGCTACTCACTCCAGCCTTATCTCTTAATGAGTCATAATGTAAACTGTTAAGCAACTATTAGAAAGGACCTTGTCTTTATTTCCTTAGGTGAGTAGGCGCTGCTACCTGGACAGACTCTAGGGTGAAATATCCACCCCCATTTATGGTACAGACTCGCCATACAGGTTACAGATACAGATACAATATGAATAATCAAAGAACACCCAACATTTGTCATACCTATGTACTGCAATAAATATTTAGCAAGACTTAAAAACAGAGGACCAAAAATTCTGCAGTGCCTTACACCATTGCATCAGGTACAAAGTGTGCTCAATTTACCTGTCAAAAGAGAAGATAACAGAAAATTATGTATTCGGTTGGCGCATAGTACACTAACTAGAGGAAAGCTAGTTTCATATATTTTCCTGTGGCTTTGGTCACACAGTTTTAAAAAAGAGAGAGATGTAACGGTGGAGAAAGACATGATTGTGCACGGCATGTCCCGTCTACAGCTACAATTGTTAAATCTAGAGAAGGTCCCCACTGGACTAAAAACTCAGGATTCACACTCATCTAAATTAAACAAAATTTGGCCCTGTACAGTATTGCCACTCTTTTGAATTTCATCATGAGTAACATGATTTTGGCCCCCTGCTGCGGATGGTTTTGTGATGATACAAAAAACTCCAACCATCGCACAATTTTGGGGAAGCAAAATGGAAAGCGAGTGTCTCCCCTAACAACCTGGAGGAAAGTGCACTATGCTGCAAGCTCAATGTTGATGAGTTCCACTCATAGCTCTTCCACTGACTGCTGTTAATATTTCGGTGCCCTTCACAATCCTTATTATCAGACAAAGTTTCATACCTTGAGGGGTAACTATCATTCACTAATTTCACAGATAGGATAAATGAGAGCTTGTACAAGGTCACTTCATACAGAGCTGAAAATAGAATCCAAGTTCCTGACCAAACAGATCCCACTGTGACATAGAGTCTTTCGAAAGGAACATGCCAAATTCAATGCTTATGTACCTAACACTAATACATCTTAGAGAGTATAAACTTAATGCTCATCTTAATGCACTGGAAAAGATAACTTACACATCTACTAAGAGACAGTGTACAAAAACTTCTTATTGAAATCTTGTTTAAATAAATTACTGCTCAGGTGCTGTAATCATCTTACACTTTTTCTGAAATTGTTAGAGGCCCTTGTTCACATTATAGACCAATACTAAGCAAAGTTGCTTGTCTGTTGCAGAAGAGCAGATCCTAAATTTTGTTTCGGACGACTTAAAGAGAAAGATCTATACATTTAAAAAGTTGAGCTGATTTTTTTCATGCAAGAATTTAAAAGGAAACAATGCATCTAAATCTGGGCACTCACATACCCAGACTGAGCTAGCAACACATTTTTTACACCTGAAAACTAAACATCTGAAAATAGCAGTAAGCTTAATTAAACAAATTAAAAATATGAGGATATCTGCTTCTGAGGGCATTGTAACTTGCCTATGTCTATTTAATAATCATCTGTCCCTCAGAGAGCAGGAACAATTTGTACCGGCAGAGCTCCTGTAGGCAGTTCTGAGTCTTGTAGATATTTTAGCACTGTTAACACTTGATTAAATATTAATGTGGGAATGAAGGCCAGGTTCTTTTGCCACTCAACAACCCATTAATAAGTCACGCTGGAGGAGGAAAAAAAGTAGCTCAAAGACATTTGTGTTTTGTTGAGCCACTTTCTTTTGGTAAATTTAACCACATATGCTGGTGGGGGGAAAATAGTTCATTAGTAGTGTTTTTCACATACTTACATGGCTTGCTTTACATTACTATTCCCTTATGCCTATTAAACATTCTCTCATTTAAAATGCCGTGAACTTAAATATAGCTAAGCCAGGTGCTCTTTCATCTATGGCTTATTGAATTATGAAGAGTTACCTAGACTGTTTACCACACATCTATGCATTGCTTATTTTATGCATTTTTACATAGTTTGTTACTAATGATTTTATATTCCCTTATAACATGTGACCTTAAATAGATATGAGAAGAAAGTTAAGTTATTAATAACCTAGAATACTTAAGTAATTATTACTTTTTCTTCTCTGTATGACTTTATATGCACTTTTAATGATTGTTAAAAGAAAACAAGAGAAAATCTGTTTTTAAAATGTTATGCACTGATACAGAAAAATGAAAATATGTTCCTACACATGCAACTCAGAGTCAACACAGTTGAGTTTAGCCATGGATAAAATTACCAATTTGCCCTGGAAATAAAAAGGAACAGTTTACTTTTCTAGAGCTGAAAACAAATTTAATAAACCATTCTCTTCCTCCGTGTAGCAGAACTACGTCTTAACCACAGCAGTTCTGGTTTTCAACTGATTGATTGTGCTAAGTAGGCACAACCCAGCACTGGGGGCCCAGCAGAGTTATGACACCCCAGAGTCAACACTGATGGACATTCTGCTGTTAGAAGACATATATGGCTTTTCAAAGCTCCTGGGTACACAGGGACAGCATGCATACTGTTACTCTCCTTCATAGGGTATAGCCTCTACCCTTTGCATGGAAAGCCAGCTCGGAACCCTTGATTCCACTCCTCCCCACGTACTTTGGGGAACTGCACACACCCAGAAGTTGAGAGGGAGCTGTTCCTGTACCAATCCTACCCAGACTTTACACAAAACAGAATGGTGGGGGAAGGGCTGGATAAAGATAATCCAAGGCCCAAAGCACACCAGAACATGGGCCCCTTTGTCTGCTCTCCCATCTTTGAAGTGGCACTGGCAGCAGGGCAGCATTGCCAACCTAGGCCCCTCCTCATCCCTATAATCAAGAATTTTGCTAAACAAACAATACATTTAGGTTCTTTTTATTTGCCTTCTCATTTCTGTCTAGTTCATGTTTTGAAGTTCTTCTCCACAGCCACAAGAGTTAGAAACTTACTGTGAAACTGGGATTCTCCTGTGGCTCCAGGAACTTGGACTGTAATAAAATACCAGGTATCTTGGCAACACTGCCCTCCCTGAGACACTGAGGCAGTGGTATGGAGTGGGGAAGCCCTCCCTTCAGGAGCAGCAGCAGGATCTACCCAGTACTTACCCATACATCTGGGATATATTCACTTGGATGAGGGGCCTGGCTTGCTGCACTCTTCTCCTATTGCCACTTGCAGCGTCCCCACTGAGCAGTGAATTTTGCAATTAACAACCCACCCCGATGCATGGGGCTCTTCACTCCTCTCAATGCTTATGTTTCAGACTGTCTGCAGACTCAGGCAGATGTCTCTGCATTGGCTATGCTCAAGTCACTTTTTCAAACTTTTCTAGGTAACCAGGAGGATGAGAAACTTACTTAAAAAAAAAAAAAAAAAGACAAAAGCTGGGATACTGACAATCACCAGACTCTATAAAATGGGGTCCTAAGCCTGGCCCTAGATTGGAATAGCAGGGAAAGGGGGCACATAAAGGACCAAGCAGAATCTAAATGACAGGCATTTTATGGGAGTAACTATCCTGCACTGGGGTGGTCATCAACGGCCCATCAGGAACAGATCAGGTACAGAGAGGCACACAGTTTCTTAGAGCTTCCCAGTTGCACTGAAGGAGTGAGAGTAATTCACTAAAGCCTCTAAAACGGTACGGCATATGTCCCCTCTCCCAATGAGACAGCTGCTGGCTGGCCCACAGTGGAATGCATAACCATGGCTCTGATTTCTCCAACCCACCCTCTTACTGGAAAGTTGTGGTCCTTCCAACCCTCTGATTCTAAGCTGATCCTGTGGAGAAGAGGGGCTACAATTCTGGGTAGTCCTTATATGGGGTGCAGAAGGGAGGGATACATTCCCCACTTACTTACCCCTGTGTGACCAGATAAGGCTAGACTGAGGCTAGTCCATGTCTACTAATATGGGAAAAGAATGGGAGGGCTTTATGATGGAGCTAAACTAAACATACACAAAATGATGTTCATTATTCTCTATTATTAATCCAAACAGAGCAAACAGCTGATCTGAAATTCATTTTGAGACCCACCTTTCAAGAGAACTGTGTTGTGTGTATAAGCTGGGGGCATCCATAGGGAAAAAAACACTGATCATACTGATCAAGTGGGTCATTAGCTGTCACTCTTACCCCCCAAGAATATAGAGCAAAGCACATTTTTCTAGCTGAAATTACGCTAATACGTCATTTCACTATGGCAGTCTCAAATGTTTGGTTAATCTTTACTTTGTCTACCTTTTACAGAGTAGTTAGGTCAGTCTAATTAAAATAACTAGTTGCAAAATTTCATGTGTCAAAATGCATTTAGTCGGCCAGTATCTTTATAGCCAAAACTCAATATTACCAAACATAATGCTAAAATCTCTTTACCCACAGTTTTCACATGCTTTTTATGGACACATCTGAATGTTTTACACAAGTTTATTTTTGGTTGCCTAAAAAAAAAAAATCAAAACATAAATAAATAAATAATAGTTATAAAAGCAATTGTACTAGTAATTATAACAATAACTAATTGTGTTAAACGCCTATTTGCTGCTAAATCATCTATAGCCCCAGTTCTATCACCTTATTCTTGTGGAGAAGTCTCATTGTGACTACTGGAGAAATAAGGTACCATTCAGCATGAATAACCATGGCAGAATCTGGCCTTTGGAACTCAGTATTAATTGATATTTGTAAAGTGCTTGAGAGTCTCAGATGGAAAATGAGATATAAAGGCTCTATTGCTCACTTTCATGGAAAAACGCACAAGACGGTGGCAAAAGGAGGGAAGAAAAAACTCATGGTCTTGTGTGTGGAGTCATCTCCCAAATTATTCTTTTCTGGGAATGGGGTGATTTTGTCCCCACATGAGTTCATTCCCATCTTCTATGGAGGGAAGCAATGAGAAGCCAAGGCTATACACACATCCACTGCATGCTGTTTTAGGCCCTCTTCAAATTATCATGCTGACAGGGCTCCCACAAACTGGTAGCTGCCCTGGGACCCCATTTAAACAGGTTCTCCACTGTGAAGAAATAAAGGGGTGAAAAGACTATTCAACCAAGGCTGTTTTTGTATATATAATTATGATATTTGCCTTTCATGAATTTTTGTGCCAATAAAACTTGATTACATGAATATTTGAGAGAAAACTAACACAAAAATGGGGTGTGACCTTGACCAAAGCCAAATCATTTCAACAATTGAGCAATTGCTAATGGCAAATATTTACGTATTCACCCATCTCTATCATAGATGTTCCAGCACGCAGGATGTAGACAATACTCCTAATTTAGGAAGATCAACCGTTGTTTCTTCACAGCAAGAATGTAAGTAATTAATGCATTTAGTTGTTTTCCTTCTGTACCCTGTTCATTTCATCTCAGAGGATGAAGCTAATAGAGCAGATACATTATCTGGGAATTTCTCTGGTTCTTTTTTTAAAAGGCGGCAAAGAGAACTGAACATAACTGCATTCCTGCAGCTTGTTGATTGCAGTGAAGTTACTTTCAGGATTGTTAGGCCCTTATTTGTTGTTAATGCTTGATCTGTGAAAGCTGAGCAGGTCAAAACTGGCAGACTGAAGCAACGTGCTGTGTCTAACATATCATCCATTATTTCACATCTCTGTGAGCATAAAGTATACTGTAAGGGGAGGTCAGCTGCAGCCATGAATTTTATAAGCAGTTTGTTGGAAACTACATTAAAATGGCAACATCAGTCAACAGCTTGGAAATGTTTTCTTCCAAGTCTGTGCAGATGGGTAATTCACTGTACGCTTGCTTTTCATAGCCAGCATTCTATGCAGTTTCATTTCAGCCTTAATTTTGTGCAGGAGGAAAATCTGGAGAGCCCCCTACTCCCTTGCTTACTTCCTTCTCTCTCTGCATACCCCCCATAATGTTTTTGCTCAGATTTTCTTTTAAACTCTTGGAATTTCTATTAAGTAATTAGATGGAAAAGAATGACTGGAGTTAACCCTCAAATTATCCTCCAGAACTCAGAAAGATTAACTGCTGTGCCTATTCTTCTTTCTTGTTACAAGTTACTAGTCATTATTTCAGGGAAGAAGCAAAGTCTACAAGAATAAGCACAGGAGCTCCTGACTTCTAAAGAGCTTCTATCCCCTGAACTATAAATAGTTAATTAAAAAGCGAAGTATTATTACTATGATTTGGAAGGCCCTCTGTGTGCTAATGCAAAATAAACATCCAATAATAATATCATGGAAGAGCGACTTGCAGTTCCATTGCTAATGTTCTTTTAATTTTTGCCCTTAAACCACGGTTAGGTATGAAGAATATACCATATCCTCCTCAAAATTATAGTATATGCTCTTTGAGTACAGAATGATTATTTTGTGAATTTACAAGTATATCCATTATGTAGTTTATGAATTAAAATTAATTTTAAATAGGTTCTTTTCAGAAATTTAGCACTCTCTGTCAAAACATATTTTGTCTTAAATAATCTTAAAAGTTTAGGCTCTTTAAAACTTCCCATATGATTAAAGTTCACTAAAATCTTGTGCACAGACTACAGTCGAAGGCATTTCTGCCATTACTCTTCATAAATGAAAGATTCCTCTTCATCAGAGCCTGAAGAACAATGTTATACTACAGAGGATTCCATGAAGAACTATTCTTTTAAAATGCCTGCCATCTCTCATTGTTCTCAGTGAGACTGGGGCCCCAGGCTACTATTAGCAGAGATGACTTCTGTCTTTATTTATCTGCTCTACACAGTGCCTCTCTCCCTCCTGACAGCACAGAGGGCCACCATCTTTTCTGAGGGCAGCCTATGGCCTCAGTCACATTGGGAACAATGGGAAACAGTGATCATTTTGAAAGAGAACACATTTTACAGATGGGAAAGCTGGACACAGAGAGGTTACATATGTGATGCTGCAATGTGCTCAGCACCCTCGAATCCCAGTGAAGTAAGTGGGATATAAGGGTATTTACACTCTATAGTTTGCAAGACATATGCAGCTCACCACAGTGTCAGGCTCTAATTGACTTTTTATCTAGTGTCACACAGCATCAGTGGGAAAGGCAGCAATAGAACCCCAAAATCCTAACTCTGTATCCACAGACCATTTTCTTTCATTTGCTTTTCTCATTCACGCACTTTTTTTTTTTTAGGCAGCCCATCACAGATGGCTAAGGAAGATACTGATGATGTTGGAGTCACACTGATGTCGATGTGCAAGAATTCATCAAGTGCTGTAGCTGAATGCATATACATGAGGTTGGAGCAATGCGAGAACAGCAAGCATGGATACATATAGAACAGAAAAGATTTTCCATGATCCCTGAAAGCTGTTGTATTCTTGCTTTGCACTGTTCATGTTTTTTACATAAGGTGATAATATGGCCTTGCTTAAAAGAACTTAATGGGAACCCAAAAAATATGCCACCATCTTGCTCTGCCATGGACCTTTGCTTCCTAGTTGCTAGGGTCTACCTGACATGCTTTCAAATTTGACTTCAGTGACTCTTTATATTATTTGTACTGGCCACCATGAAAATGGGTGCCTTGCTTTAGCTGATCATAAAATATGGCATTGGGTTTTCTCGAGTCAGCCATACAAGCAAGATGCCCAGACCAACACAGCTGAACTTTTATGAGCACACTTTGAATGCCAGACATCTAACAATGGATAAGGATTTCAGTATTGGAATTTTGTCCCACCATTTACCCTGCAAATGGGCCAAAGTCAGCATATATGGAACTGATGTTTCCTAATTTGGTGACAATATGCTGTTCATGTCGCACAACCATATAAAAGTTTTACAGGCATGACTGCTTGACAGACATTTACCTTAGTGCTTATTTTGACACCTCTATCATTCTATAGGTGGTGTAACAACATTCCAAATGCACAACTGGTCTTGGCTATACAATGGGTAATCTCATACTCAGTTGTGCCATCCTGTGACCACATACTCCTAAGGAGCAAAACGTCTCCACGGACTTGAGAGGAGAATTGCCGATCTTAATAATTGGGTATACATGTGCATACCCAGACATAGGTTGGTACAGTACGTCAGTTTTCTTTAGACTGATTGTGAAACCAAAACGATTGGCTGCATGAGCAAAGTGATCAGTTATAAACTAAATGTAAAATAAAAACTCTATAATGAGTAAATCTGTCACTTTTACATGAGCGTAGAAGTACTGCAGATTGAACAACCCCCCTTTGTCAATATCATCAAATGCATCCATAAGCATAGCCAAAAAAAGGATAAAAAAGAAGGCTGAAGCAAGGATGAACACAACCTTGTTTTCTGCCATCAGTTACAGGAAAGAGGTCTGATATTTCATTGTTTTCTACCATTCTGGACATCATTCCAATATGGAAGGACTGAATGACAGAAATAAACTATGCAAGGCATCCAAAGATGAACAAAAGTCCCCAGAGTCCCTCATGATTTAGAGTCAAAAGCTTTAGCTAAGTTGACAAATACTATATAAAGACCATGGCTTTGCTCCCTGCACTTTCCTAAAGCTCACGTCTATTGGGCCCGGTCTGGACTGAAATCCACACTGAGATTCTGGGAGGATGGTTTCCATCAGATAGGTGTTAAGTCTATTCCACTTGATCTAGGCAAGAATTTTCCCAGCAACAGAAAGTGAGGAAATGCTGTGGAGATTATGACAGTTTGCCCTATAACCATTATGTTTACAGAGCTGGCAATGTTGGTATCCTTGAAATCCTGTGGCACTGACTCTTGCTGCCAGATAATGCGGAAGAGCCATGTGAGGTATCTTGAAGTGTGGTAGCCACCCTGCTTATAGTTCTCTTCTGGAATGCCATCTAGTCCAGGTGTTTTCCCTTTTGACACCTGCTTGATTATTGTTATGGTCTGATATGTGGTGGTATCTAGTGCAAGTTCTTTTCATGAACATTCTGGAAGAACATTAACAGCTTCCTCAGAAATGTTGGAAGGGTGATTAAGAGGAAGTTACTAAACATTTCATGGAAAGACAAAACGAAAAATGAGAAAGTAAGGAAGCTGACGGAGCAGGACCGATTAGAAAATATTATCAAAGAAAGAAAACGTAAGTGGTTGAGACATGTACACTATATGGAAGATATGCTAAGCAAGAACTGAATTGAATACCCAAGGGAGTAAACAGAAAGAGAGGAAAGCCAAAGAAGAACATGCAGAAAACAGTGACAAATGATACTGAATGCACTGGCATCACTTGAGAAAAAGTACCACGCTAACAAGCAACCATAATTAGTGGAGGAACTTTATTGCCCAATATGTGAGCAGAGCAGGAGGAACTAAGGTCTAAAGTAAAGTTTCTCACACAACATATGAAATTCTTTTAATTACAGAAAGGCATAGTCTTCAGAGCTAATTTCCAAAAGAAAGATTTATTCAATTTTTATAACTAACAAAATAAAATAGAAAAATTCAAGTTCAGACACTTGGAATACACTTCTAAGTTTCCTTTTGTTAGTTCTATTGTGACTAACTTACTAAACCTCCATATAAAATATTTTGAAGCTTGTATTATAATTTGTGTATTCATGGTTGCTTCTATTTTCATAATGGTATGTTGAACAGCAGCCAGTGGGATACACACTATACAATTACAAAGCAGTACCATACACTCTCCAATGAGTCCCAGGTGATTCATGATCCTTATATGTTTTTTTAAGATATGAATCCCCAAGGAAGTAAGACAATGGAAGAAAGACTACTATATTGTGGAGCATCCAACAATAAAATGAACTCAACTTTTTATGTTACAATCCAGGAAAGAGGCTTCAACCACTCCCAAGGGGAAACCTCTGAGGCTGAGTTTAGAATCTAACAGAAGTCAATGCACTCAATGCACAAGTTTTATCCTACAGAAACAGAACATATTTACTCAGATATATAAATCTCTTCATGTCAGTTTTCTTTTCATAGAAATGATTAAGGTAAGGGTAGCAGAGAGGATTATGCTGATGGCAAAAATCACTCTTGCATTTGGAACTGTTATAGAGAACTGTGGGTTTTATCAGTTTTTCAGCAGATTTTTGCCATCAAGAGTGGGACACAAAAGTTAAGTCTATAAAGACTATCACATTTTCCAGAAGTCTGAGAGAAAAGGTCACGTCAGCTGATGTAGACAATAAAGTGAAATAAACAAAAGTGTAAATTATATTAAATTTAGAACACAAAGATAATTTATAAGCACCTATTTTGTACACATGTAAGAGGGTCCTACTGCAGAGTTTCAAATAGTGGTCTCTTAAGATGATAAAAACTCAGTCCTCAATTCAGTAAAGCACTCCAGTGCATGCTTGAGTCCCACTGACGTTATATGTATGACTTCAGTGGGATTTAAGTCTGAGCTTAAATACTCACATATTTAAGTGCTTTCCAGAACTGAGGCCTTAAGGAGTGTATTGTACATTGTGATCCTGACAACGCCTCAATACAGGACAGTGGAGTTTACTAGAGGATTGCCGCATAGTCAAGGTCTGCACAGGATAACAGCAATAATCTGGGTAAAAATTAAACTTAATTTGTCTTTTATGCTTCCCACCAACTGTATTCGCCATCTTTGAACAAGATAAGCAAGAAATGCCATGCAATGCACATGTGAGAAGATGATGATGACAGAATCTCAGATGTACTATACCAAACCCTGAATTTTCTCTTGTAATTTTTTTCCCACTGGTCTGATGTGGCATAGCAATTCTTATGTTTCACATCATGCTTCTCTTGTGATTCAGTATTTAAACATCAAACTGCCAACTTCTAAAACTCAATTTTAATATCTAAACAAGACATAACTTTAAGCCTTTGAAAGCAATGAACCAATGTGCTTAGACTTTTCATATTAATTCTTCAAGTAGTATGTATAAATACATGTGTGTCAAAGACTGCAGTTCTCACTCATGCAAAAGTTCCAACTGCCTGAGAAAGGCTTACAGAACTATCCAAATTAGGATGAAATATACTCCATCATCTAGACTGAATTTACAGAAAACAGGAAAAGGATAATCATTTATTTCAGGCTGTCTATATTTTGACTAATTACATCAGACCCGTAGTCCAACTAAGTCCAGGATCCTTCAGAGGAATGTGCAAGGAACCAGTTAGTCCTACTGCAGTTTGCATCCTCCCCAGTCCAGGGAAATCTGAGGTTTGCCCTTTGATCAGGACAGATCACAAAGTGAAAATATAACCCCATATAAACACAGACAATTTCAAAGCTTTCAGGAGTCAAATTTTAACATAGATGCTTAATCTAACACCAAACTGTTCTACTGCTTAATCTAACACCAAACTGTTCTACTGCTTGCACTTCACACTTAATACATTGAAATATTGTTTTAAATAATGTCATCTTTATACTGCAAGACATAGTTGACTAAGCATGGCTAAAATGAATTTCTTGGGGGGGTGGGTTTAGTAACAAATGATTAACAATATTCATTGTGCGCTCTCTTCACTCATGACACTGCACAGAGCTTTTAAGTTACTATTGTATAACATATCAATTCTGGCTATGCCTCAGATCTCTCTCTCATACTTTGTCTTGTTTAAGTCAGAAGATACGTACACTATAAGCAAAAGTAATTAAAAATAAACTGAGACTATGAACTATGCCCTGGCGTTCAGTATAATTGCAGCAGTGTTCAGCTTTAACCACACTGGCTAAAAAACAATTTTATCATGCTGTTGAAGGACTACAATAAATAAATGATCTCACTATTTCCATAAATGGATTACATAATTCATCACAAAACCACTACTTCTGAAACAGAGGTCTTAGTCTGGGCATATTTTCCAAAATGAAATGGGCACGTTTGCTGAAACACTCATCTTTAAAGAAGAATTGCAGATGTAAGGATCCAGTGATCTAGAATCCTGGCCTAAAGAACTCCAGGTGACTGACACTCCCACACTGCCACCTGGATGCCATGATCAATGTGCTATAAATGCTGGGAGACTAGACGCCACAGGAAGTGCTGTCCACAGTAGACCAGATTAGGAGCACCCCCATGGCCTCCGATTGGTCCAGGCACACTATTTACACATGGAAGGAGTTTCAGGAAGATGTCTGTGCAAAAAGGCAGATCCCTGACCTGCTGCTGAGGCAGATCCTGCCATGTTTCTTCTTTTTCACCAAGTTCCTCACCTTCTTCCAGCCCTGTCCTGCTCCAACTGCTAGGCCTGACTGCCCACAGCCCAATGTTTGGTACTATACAATAAATGCAGCCCTTTTTTGATTAGCAAGTTTATCCTGATTTTTTTCATATATTTGTTCCTCATAAGTAGCATCAAATAGTTTGGACAAATATATTTCAAACCATGAGTCTGTTTGCTTTGACTGTTCACTAATTATTAGCCATGTTGTGAGATCCCTTAAGTCACATCATATTGTTTCTGCTACTGGATTGGACGATAAACATTTAAAATCAGATAAAGGCATGTTGGGTATAAATTTTAATTGGTATAAATGATTATCCACACTAAAATTTGTGAAGCGTTCAGAAAGCATTGGCCAATATATGATTGTGGCCAAATGTAGAATTCTCTCCACTGGGGAGAATAGTCCTTCCTGTGAAATCTCTTTACACTGCAAAGGATGAGATTTGATTACCCTTAAAACAAAATCCCCTGCCCCCATTCTTTTGCTTTAAGTGATGGACAGGAATTATCTGTGGCAAATTAAGACCAAGGTGGACAAACAGAAATCTTTAGCTTCTCAGAATTCTGAATTAGGATATACAGATGAGAATGACTGACTTTCAGGCACCACTTTGTTATTTCTAAGTGAAACCGAAAAAAACCCTGTCTATTGAGACAACCTTGCTGCCCAGTATTGTCTCATTTTTAACCTGTACTCAAGTCTGTCTGTCCGTATCCATCTATTGTCTTATACTTGGCTGCTGCCCCAAAGAGCTTACAATCTCTCACAATTGTTCTGTCTGTTCAGGACCTAGCGCAGGGGGGTCCTGGTCCATGACTAAGGCTTCTATGAACTGTAGCAATAAAAATAATAGTAATAATACTGAAAAAAGTAGCCACCTTCTAATTTTTTTTACGAGGTAGAAGAGAAATAGAGTGAAAGCTTTCATCATGTAAAAGTACTTCCTGAATGTAGCTTTTAAATAGTATTTCAAAAGTTGTAAGGGGTAGGGATTGGCGCAAAGAAACCCAAAAAACAAGGACTCTCACTCATTTTTATGATCAGTAGCTTTCCTTTATCCTGGAATCACAAAGGGCTTTTGTTTGGCCTTACCCTACAATCTTTTCTCGCATCTCAGAGAGGCCTTCAAAGACAGATAATCAACTTAAGTTATGTTGTAGCTTACAAAGACCTACAAAATATATGGCACCTTTCCTTTTGTTCTTGAGATAACTAATAATAAAATACACAGAGCACATAATAGTAATAACATTTGCTTTTGAAATACGTCAGCCTTTTTAGAAGAAGAAAATCAATTTAACAACACCCAGACAATAGCGTAGTCAGGACATTCAATTTGCTGTCCTAATGTCCCATGTTTGCAACATCAGCACATTCCTAAATTAGGGAGACTTGGGCTATGTCTACACTGACAGCGGCAAAGTCACCGCTGTCAGATCAACTTATCTGGATCGACTGAGCGGTCAGTGAAGACCCGCTCAGTTGATCCAGAAGTCGACATACCAAAACTACCTCCTCAAGTGGCCGTAGCACTGCGCCAATGGGAACGCGGTTCCCGTCGGCGCAGTGCAGTGAAGACGGCGCACAGAAGAGAAGCAAAGAAGTCGACAGGCGTTATGCAAGTTCTTTGCGTACTTTGCTTAACTCTGGTCGACTGCCACCGAAACGCTGAGGTAAGTGTAGACCAAGCCTTGGTTAAAATTCTACAAAATTCTTTATATCCTTGTAGATGACAGAGCTGAGGAAATAGATAAATTGTCATCACTATGATGTATTGATGCAGCTATCCATTTTCCCTTGGCCTGTTGTCAGAGTGCTCACTTTATTTCAGTTGTGTCCTTAAGGTTGTTTACAGATAGAATAAATGAAAATATGTTTAGTACTATAGTTTACCTTTGTGAAAAGAAGGGTGAGAAGAAAGCATGCTCCTCCATTATTTTTGAAAAAATCCAAAAGGTATTCTACAGGACTAAAAGTTTAAAAGTACACAGATACTCATTTCATTCACAGTATTTAACATGCAGGAGCATTTTGGTCAGCTGTATTGCTTACTGCATTGTTTTTTTAGTAAAACAAAACAGCATTATTAAAAGCAGATATTGTATATTTATTCATTTGATACATCTAATGTTTTAAACTATTAATTTAAAAATAGAAGCTGGGTCTGGAAGATGGGATGGATCACTTGATAACTGCCCTGTTCTGTTCATTCCCTCTGAAGCATCTGGCACCAGCCACTGTCAGAAGACAGGATACTGGGCTAAATGGGCCACTGGTCTGACCCAATGTAGCCGTTCTTATGTTAAAGCAAAAATCTTTATTTATAGTACTATTTTATTTAACAAAGCATAACATCTCATGTTGGTGACTGCATTATAACTATTGATCCCATAAAAGTACATATTAAGTGCCATGTAATTAAGGAGTAATTATCTCGTTACTTCTGTCTGTTAATGTGGCATTATTATGAAATCTAAAACCCAGAAAGTTTCAAGGTAATTCATCTTTGAGTTATTTGTTAATTTTAAGTACTGCATGAATACCCACAAAGCTGTAGAAATGTTACTTGCCACATGAAGCAGCTGCAAAAGCTGGTACAAAAATGCTTATAGTTTCAAAGTAAAAATAAAGTGATAATTAAATATTAGTTTCACCTGTATTTTCAACAATTCTGTCCAGACAATACTTCAGGCAGTAATTGTTGGTAAGCATTTCAGCATTATGGACAGTCCCTTGGAATTAGGAGTAAAGATTCCCTTACAACATTTCCTGATTTTTGTATTACATAAGTGGTTGCTAACACAAATAAAGCCTGTCTTCTAAAGCTGTGGTTGGAATGGTTTACAATGAAGGAAAAAGCATAGAGAAAATATTTCCCAGCCAAACAAACAGCAAGAATTTCCACAGAACACTTAAAAACAATAGCAGCGAGATAGACAGCCATGTACTACCTCTCCAATAAAAAATGGTCTACAGAACAACAGGAGTGCCCAGGTCACAAGCTATCTAGCACAAATGCTACTCTTAGCTGCAAGTGCAGGTTAGCAGCAGGCTCAAACACTTTACTTCCATGCTTCAGAAGAATAGCAAATATGCTCCAGAGTATTTCCATCTCTCCCTCCTTCCACCCACCTCAAATCTGATTGGAAAAATCTTAACCTGGCCAGCAGGATTCCTGCAGGACAGGACACACTAGGCAGAGTTTTGGTTCCCCCTCACTGCATTAGCCAGGATGGGATATGGTCCTTGAGCTTTACTGGAGTAATTTTTAAGAAACTGAGAACACATATACAAAAACAAAGAAACAATGGAATTAATACATCTACCATAGTTTGCAGTGCTTGAAAACTGCATCTTCAATTACAAATATGAAACCTTTTCTGGGTTAGAGATTAGAGATCAGGCCTATGGGGAGTGCTGCAGTTCAGTGAATTTAATGCTTCCCTTTCCCTTTCCAGAGACTGAATGTGCCAAAATATCACCAAATGAAGGCTCTGAAACAGAAATGAACCAGAAAACAAAAATTATTTGATCCTTCTGGCTTCTTGTGCGTGCTGCCCCAATACATGTGGAAAATGAAGTAACCTGGCAAACAGCAAGCCAAGAAGATGATATCCAAACTTAACACAGGCTCTGGTTCAGGAAAGCATTTAAGCATACCATTGATTTCAGTGGGACTTTAAGCATGTGCTTAAATGCTTTCTTGAAGAGGGTGCCAGAGTACACACATTGAAATGAATAGTGGTTAAATAAAAAAAACCCAACCTTTTTTGAGGTGATCGGATACAATGATGAGGAAGGCTATATAAGTTCCTAGATACAGATGTATACATGGACAGACCTGGGGGGTGGGGAAGGTGGGGGGGGGGAGGGGGAGATGTGTGGGAAAGAGAGATTAAACAGTTAGATAACTTGGCCTTCTACAATGTTTTCCGCTCCTACGTAAGAACTCACTTGTAACCCTCTTGTTAACTTTTATTATTTCAAAATCTCTTAAGCATAAATATTCATTGAGGTGGTAGTCCTCTTTGCTCTAAGTTATTAACATTCAATCAATACCCAGCACAACATTAGAGGGTATAATGCTGCAGGAAGTTCTGTCTTTCAGAAGAGGGATGATGAACTGACCATACATGGTCATTGGAAATGCCATGGCACTTTAGCAAAATTAACTAGTTGCTATGTTTCATCTCAGGGAAAGCTGCTTTGAATTCTTGCCAAAAGAAAAGTACTGGGATTGTATTACTTATGAACAGAGAACTATTGTCATCAGTGACTTGCTGAGGCAAACCTGAAGGATTTTTTGTTTGTTTGTTTTCTTGAAAAATAGTTTTCCACACAATGATTTTCTTTTTATACATTAAGTTTTACTAGTGTATGTAGTTGATCAATAATTTGCATTGTTTCCCACAGTGCATTTTAATATAGTAGTGGGAGAAACGACAAATAATAAATGCATGTGTCTAATTCACTTGCCGCTTCAACTGTTATACAAAATAAATCCTTGGGAACCAGAGCAGATGTGTTTTGGAATAGGCACTGCTTTCAGTAAAAAGGCGTAACAGCAAACACTATCATTGGTATTATCCTTTTTAAGAATAATTTTCAGTTGCATGTTGGAAAGCTGTTCTTTGGTATGAGAATATTAAATGCTCAGTGGAGCTGGATACATTTAGTTATTTTGGTCAGTGTGCTGTTAAGATCTGTTGTAATGAAG
Source organism: Emydura macquarii macquarii (assembly GCF_026122565.2). Classification (NCBI taxonomy): domain Eukaryota; kingdom Metazoa; phylum Chordata; order Testudines; family Chelidae; genus Emydura; species Emydura macquarii. The sequence continues at coordinate 10,046,036 of NW_027131105.1, read as the reverse complement.
TGGAGGAACCTGAAAACAGTGAAGGTAGTTTGTATGAATATGAGAAAACTACGTAACTTAGTGTAAAACTCATTTATAGTGTAAACTTTCAGTTTTTTAAAATGTTAAGATTCCATCTAGGATTGATAAAAAAGTAAATAAATAAAGACATTAACTCCAATGCCTCATCCGTTCAAACAAAACATGGTATTTAAATAGCATCTACCATATTTACACACTCAAGATGAGAAAGTATCAAAAGTTTGGGTGGGTTCGTTGGATTTTTTTTATTTTTTGGGTAGTGGTGTTTTTGTATAAAACAAAAAAGGAAAAAAATATTCTCACAAGTAGAAGCAATCCAGAAGTTAGTTCAGAATAGCCTTTCCATGGTAATAATCTTCAGATGATGCACAAAACTAGTTTAACCTCCCCAAACGAACAACATTGATTTCATGCCAGCTGCTCTCATGGATTAAGTTGGAACCAGAGCATTCAAAGGTTCTGAATTTTATCCAGTAGAATGTATGTATTTTTACTTAAAGCATTATCAGTAAGAAGCAGATTTTCAACCAATTACCAGATGGAATATTTCTGTGATGATTATTAATAAAGTGCTCTTATCAATGATTACACAGATCTAAAAATATTTATCTTTTGCCCCAGGTAAGGAAATGTGCAATTTGAAAATAAAGGAGAAAAAGTGAACATTTATTTATATGACAAAAATGGTTTTTTTTATTCTCATCATTAAAAAAAAAAGATTTTTATTCACAAATTGGCAAAGAATCCTATGAAGAGGTTTGTCACTCATGTTTATTGAATCTGTCCCACTCTATATGTGACAAGATGTAGCAGCTGCCACTAAATATGGCATATTGTCATCATTTAACATTATTAGTGTATAGAAAAAATATCTAAAATAGTCCTTATTCCACAAGGTAATTAAGGTAGACACATGCTTAAGTCCCTTTCTAAATTAGGGCCATAAGCATTTTCTTTGTGCCCATCACTGTCCATCACAGCATCTAAGTGACAAATAAGATGTAAATGCTAGGAAAGATGAGAAGGTGGGATAGAAAGTAGAACAAAAAAAAAAAAAAGGAGCAAAATTGCAGCTCAATCTGAACACATACCTTACAAATATCAAGATGATCTTAGCAATCTTGTAAAGTAGCACAGACAAGGTTTTCATACAAATGACTGAATATATCGGTGTGACAATTCTTAAGCAACATGTACTAAGCTAAATACGTGCAAAACTTAAGCAAACATTGCAAACTGGATTTTAGAGTTTGCGGGGAATTAGACAATTTCAAAATTTCTTCCATGCTGAACATAGAAAACCAAAAATTGTGAAGTTTCGCTCGAGGAAGCAACTGAAGGAGGGTACGTCCTTGGCTTTTGGGGTCCCAGTACTGAGCAGAAGACAGTCTGGTTCATCAGACAGAGAAAGTTTCATCTCGCACTGGGATATATCAGTGCAGAGGGCATTGGTGCTAAAATGCTTGTACCAACAGAGACACAGACCTGATAGCAGGGTCCATCGGTGCCTGGCGTATCTTCGGCAGTACTGATGTTGATGACCATACCAACAGAGCCTTCCCCAGGGCAGATCTTCTATGTTCCTTAAGCCCCCATGGTACCAGTGTTTCTTTGCCAGTGCCCATTGGGTCTTTAGGCATTCTGACTTGCCCGGAGATTCAAGTACCACGTGTGTCCTACATACCAGATCTAGCTGGCTTCAGTGCTGTCAGTACTGATGATACTGCCTGAGCCAGAAATTGTTTCCATATCAATCAGGGCTCGTTATGGGAACTCATGGACCTTCTCTTAGAGGCCTTGAATAAGTGGCTTAGAGGCCACTCTCTAAGCCCACCTCCCTTCGAAATAGCAGGTTCTGGTAAGGGTTTCCACCGGGGGAGGTTGGATGGCTGACTCCATGAGGAGTTTGAGCCTCAGTTCTCTGTCCTTCCTAGATCTGGGCTTCAGTTGCTGACACAAAACACACGACTGTGGAATGTGTTTCTTTCCCAGGCAGCAAACGCACTGAGAGTGGCCGTCACTGAGGCACTTTCTGAAGCCCGAGGAGCCAGGCATATTCTTGTCCTGGGGGGGTCTCCCCCACTCACAGGAAGTTGATGAAGGACAAAGTCCTTCTCTTTTCCTCTTTAATATTCCATGGCCAGACAGTTCTCGCACCATCTCTAGACAGGGGCAGTAGAGAAGGAACTGAGGAGGGATTGCCCATGCACACTGACTAGCCTCATGGTAGGTGGGAAGCAACACATGCACGGACAGGATGAAGTGCTACCAAAAATCTCTGATCAGCAGCGCAGGGACACAGACACACCTACAGTGGAGCACCCATAGGGACACTACTCGAAGAAGAAACAATGTTTTTGAACATGTACCCCATTAAGTACTAAGGAAAAAATACTGCTCTGTAGCAGTGTATTCTCTTCTACAGGGCTCCTGCTAGACATGCTGGGCCTTGGGGGGGTGGGGAGGGTATTAGGGAGAAGAAAGTTCCTTACAGCACTTTTGCAAAGTGCATCCTGATGTAAAGCATATGTGGCAGTAAAAAGTGGCCCAGACATACTCCTCCTTCTGCAGACAATGGCTGCTTGGAAATGTAGTGCAAGGGCTTGCAAGGATAACCAGCTTTCTTGACTGTTACAGAGAGATCGTCCCATGCCACTTGTATAGGAGGGAAAGAGGCTCCCTATGCCCTCTCTCATTTCTCACAAACAAGTTCAACACATAGCAGGATTTAGTCATAACCCTCTGATTTAAGAAAACAGAGTCTCAGCAAAGAACACATGCTTCTAGCAGAGCCCTTAGATCTCCTTTACGTACTAGCATTTGCTAGATACATCTAAAAGCTATCAGAAAACACTAGAAGAAAAAAGAAACAAGCCATGCACTGGATAATATGGAAGTTCATAGCTCTGGGAGGAAAAGCTTTTCATCACAAGATATACTTTGTAAAATGGCACCATTACATTTCCTTACTATTTCTAAGCATCTGACATGGCTTTTTTTAAAAACTTTGACAATGCAAACTGAAAATAGCTCTATCTATTATATCCACACTAGAGATAAGAAAAGATTGGGGGAAAAAGATAACAAATACTAATTCATATTCAAAAGGTAACTTAGCGCCAACTGTATTCCTCACCTTCTGTGTTTGCTCAAGCAGCTAAGTTTTATTAAGGTTGATACTTGCAAAAAAGCAAATTTAAATTTAAATGCTCAACTATTCACTGCAAGCAAATTTTAAACTATATATATATATATAACTGTAATATTTACAACTAGTACTATGTTGGTTAGTCTCATAAATCATCCAATCCGGGAAGAGAAACATCACTACATGACTTAATTCACTAAACAATACAGCATGAATTTTGACGTTCATAGATCAAGTATTCACAAGAAACTCTTCACAGGCCATTAATGGAGGGAAAAAACTGTACACCAACATCTATGAATAATTCTGAATAAGGAATAAAAGTGAAGATTTTGCTATCTTCTTGTAAACACTTTGTAATCTGATGAGGCAACAATTGAAAAATAAATCATACATTTCAAATTAACCCAGCATAATCACATCCATGTTATAGTCTGCTACTTTATCTCAACGCACAATTATAACAAAGTGAATATTGGGGTAGTCACAAATATTTGTTTACATATTTCAAACAACCATTTCTGTACAAGTTTAAATACAGACATATTTAAATACAGGCATTTGTACAAGTTTGCCGGCTGGTATGTTTATGGAAACAAGTATTTTAAAGCAAATGTTCAAGAGAATACATGGAAAGTGAATTTAGAATTCATAAGCAAGGTTATTTGCCACAGAAGCCCATTTCTAAGAGAAACACTGATCCAATTAAGGAGCACAAATATATCCTATGATAAACCTAATAAAAAACAGCTAAAATTTTTACTACTCGAACTTCTGGCAAACAAGTTAATGTACAAGTATTGTATTGTTCCCAGAATTATTTGGTGAATAATTTCAATTGACAGATATATTCAAGAAAATCACAATTTGCTTGTGGTTAAATTTGTGAACAGAAAAATAGTTGAAAATCTTGCCATTGAATACATTATTCATTATTAATTCTTTGCCCTGCTTTAGCAATAAAAACAGAGGTCAGATGGAAAAAAAAACTCTTATTCTTACATAACTAATAACATAATACATTAAAAATTAGCTTGACCAAATTCAATCTGTGGCCTGCAGGCTGCCTGTGGGCTGCTTGTGGCCCAATCAACACACAGCTGCGGCCCATGTGACATCCTCAGGGCCATACATAATACACAGAGCACTTCATAAATGGTCCATAACGGTAAATAGGTTGAGAACCACTGGTCTAGACTAATCACTGATAGGGACATTGCCATATGAAGCAGCAAGGTGACTAGGGTCAAAAATCAGTCCCAAGCAATTAACAAATATTGTCTTTTTCATTATTTCCACTGAGCAAAGATTAGCTCCTCTTCTCAGGAAGAATATTACTGATCTCCCTACACTATGCAAATGAAATCTCATGTCTGCATTCTTAAACAGATATCATACCTCTCAATGGGTACTTGCAAAGGCACAAGTGATGAACTTTGTTCTCTGTGGGAGAGGGGTGGGGTTACAAAAGCAGTAAGCAAGGTCTCTGAAGATGGGAATAGGACTTCAGATGCTATTATAGTCACTAATGGATATTCTCTGAATGAAAAGCTCTTAACCAGTGGGAAATGGCAAAGATGTGTGTCATTTTTCCCTACATGAAAAAACAGTAATCAACATAACATTTCTAAGACTGTGTGTAGAACAGAAACAGTAAGACAGTCACATACTCTTCCATTCTCTCTCACTCCCCAATTGTTAATAAACGAGGTTTAGTTCATGTAAACAGGAAAATTAGTTCAGAAAATAAATGCAATTTAATAAGCAAAAGAAACTTGACTAAAATTCACATGTCAAAACATATTCAGATTTGTTAGGTATTATTCCACACACTGTTGAAACCCCATATTTAATTTCCATATTAATCACAGTATTCAGAGCTAATATGTTACTTACTGTGCTCAGACAACACAGGAGACATAACACAACAGTCAATGTCTTAAAAAATCCCCCTTAACAAACACATGGTTGTTCTATAGGATAGCAAGACTCAAAAACAAACTGCAGGAGAAAAGAAAAGTACTTAACTTTGGAATGCAATGTATATAAGATTCTTTTTCAACTAGGAACTGCAAGAGGTTGTTGTACCATGCAATACCAAGAATATATTAATTGACAGGCTAGCTACGTTTGGCCAAATTTCCTCACCAATGTGTATAGCACAAAATAGATATTTTAACTAGATCTATTGTCAATTGCTAATTCTGTTCCCCACTCTGCCACACACAAAATATAATTAAGGGCCATATTGTCTATTCTATCCATATAGTATCACTTGCCCAACGTGAGCCACAATACACATCTTCTCTGGCTCCTAAAAGCAGCACTAAATCACTGTATTATTTATAAACATTTCAGGAGAAAGTGAAGAGAACATTTCCACTTTTAACAATTTCTCTTTGGGGAAACATTTTATAATAATAAAAACATACCCCAGAGGAATGATTTCCTTACAATGTTGTTATCCAGAGAAGGTCATTAATACAGTGAAAGACTACCTCCATCCCTGGACAATATCAGATAAATATCTTTTTTGTCATTAGAGAAACATCCATCTATTTAAAAAGACCTTTAGGTAACTTTTCATTAAACATACATTTATCGTGGATAAAGAACATTCGGTTTTTCCATCAAACAGTGTATGTACTGTACTTACCTTCCTGTCAGGCCAGTTATACTTTGCAAATATTGTATCATACGTGTCCACAGCACCATCAGTTATCAGCATTATGGCTTGGCTGCAAATACTCCCTTGTCCTGTGTGATTGAACTGTGAAAAGAAACAGTCATTTAAGTAACAGGCATTTCTGTTAGATAAGTGCGTAGATCCTGTAGAGAAGCTCCATTGCACCCAGTGAAATAGGTGAAAGAAACTTTTACATCATTTTTTTAATGTTTTATTATATATGGGATTCAATATTAATCTATTGCATTATACTTTGGTATTTATATAATAAAAGAGGTACCATTTATTATTGTGTATTCGCTGAGAGCGGAATAAGCAACCTAATCAATTAGAAGATATACATTTATAAATACAGCATTCCTCCTACCCCCACAAAAAACAACCCACTAAATGAAAAGCACATATGGAACCAAATCCTCCCACTGGATAGGTGATGTGTACTGTGGACTATCTGAGGGGGTGGGTTTTTCTTTGGTTTTTTTTTTTAGCCTTGCAATCATTTCATGACATACCTTATCTATAAGGTATATGTAGCCGCCAGGAGGTGTAGCCTCCCTCAGAGATTGATAGAGAGGAAGGGCCAAACCCCCTCTGGAGGGCGGAACCCGGAAGTCCACCCCCAGCTGACTGAAAGTGAAGAGGTGTGACAGGAAGGGGAAGTATAAAGGGCGGGCTTCCAACTCAGTGAAGGGAGAGCAGCTGAGGGAGAAGGACATCTCTCACTGGGTGCTAGGACCAAAGCCTGAACGCTACCCTGAAAAAGAAGTGGCCAGAGCTGCCCATCAGCTGGAGCCCCAAGGATCTGCTGGAGCTGCCTGAGCCCGGTGTACCTGAGGAAGTACCCAGGCCCTGTGACCTGGAGGAGCTGAAAGAGATCCATAATCCCTGGGAACCAGAGGAGATACCTGGCCCTTGGAACCTGGAGAAGCTGCCATCTGCTGACAACCCTGAGAAGCTGCCAGACCTGCCACTGATCGATGAGGCTGAGGGGTTGTGGAACCTCCCCTGGAAGAGTATCCCGAGGAGACTGAAGGTGACCCGGAGAACAAAGTACTCCAGGGAATGGGGGGAAGGAAGGAGCCCAGGGAAGCTAAACAACAGTCCGGTTGTGTTGTGTCCTGTAGCCAAGTCAGCGTGTTTTGCCTAGAGCCCCGGTTTGCTCGCCCTACCCAGGCTAGAGACTATTTGCCAGGCTGGCCCGCCCCGCCTGAGGGGCCCCAGACTACTGGATTGCCCCACCAGAGGATTGAGGCCAGAGTTTTAAGATCGCCCGACTACGCCAGAAAGGCCAAGAAAACAAGATTACTTACGAATAACTGATGTTGTTCAAGATGTGCTGGTCATGTCCATTCCACTATAGGTGTGTGCACGCCTCCGTGCACGGTTACCCAGAACTTTTTCCCCTTTCCGGTGCCCCCTGGAGCCCCGCGCACATGCCGCGGTATATGAGGCGCTGCTAGCCCTACACCCCTTCAGTCCCTTCTTTCTGCCAACTCCGGCAGCGGGGATGGGGGATGGGTTGTAGAACAGACATGAGCAACACATCTCGAAGAACATCAGTTACTGGTAAGTAACCTTGTTTTCTTCTTCGAGTACTTGCTCATGTCCATTCCACTATATGTGCCTAACAGGCAATACCTTTGGAAGTGGTTCAGAGTTACTGGTCAACTGCCCTCAACATCACTCTGCCAAATCCCACATCCTCTCTCGTCTTCTGGACAATGGCATAATGGGACGTGAAGGTATGCACGACGACCAGGTGGCGGCTTTGCAGATGTCCTGCAGGGGCACTCTCTCCAGGAAGGCTGTAGACGAGGCTTGAGCTCTGGTTGAGTGCACTGTGATGGTTCTCGGAAGCGACACCCTTGCCTGCTTGTAGCAGAACTTGATGCATGATGTAATCCATGAGGAGATGCGCTGGGTAGAGACAGGTGAGCCTTTTATCCGGTCAGTCACTGCGATGAAGAGCTGTGTCGATTTCCGGAACAGCTTTGTACGCTCAATGTACGCTCAAGGCCAGGGCTCGTCTCACATCCAGCGAATGCCATCTTCTTCCTCCAAACCGTGCAGTTTGGGAAAAAACACGGGGAGAAAAATATCTTGATTACAATGAAATTGGGAAACCACCTTGGGCAGGAAGGCTGGATGTGGCCTCAACTGCACCTTATCCTTATAGAATACTGTATAAGGGGGCTCCGAGGTTAAGGCCCTAATCTCAGAGACCCTCCTAGCTGAGGTAATGGCCACCAGGAAGGCTACCTTCCATGAAAGCATGAGCAGATGGCATGAAGCTATGGTTTCAAAGGAGGGCCCCATGAGTCTCAGGAGGACCAGGTTGAGATCCCAGAGAGGCACTGGGTCGCGGACCTGCAGATAAAGCCTCTCCATCCCCTTGAGGAACCTGACCGACATAGGATGGGAGAATAGCGATCTCCCCTCTAGTGGCTGATGGAAGGCTGAAATGGCCGACAGCCGAACCTTCAGCACCAGACCCTGGAGCTTTAGCTGGAGCAGATACTCCAGGATCGCCTGCATAGGCGAGAGGCTGGGCAGAATACCCCGGGACTCCGCCCAACAGTAAACTGTCTCCACTTAACCCGATACACGACCTGTGTAGAAGGTTTCCTGCTGCCGAGCAGGACTTGTTGGACCTGCACCGAGCAGGCTCTCTCTCCCTCCATCAACCACAGAGCTTCCAGGCCGTGAGGTATAGGGAGTCCAGGTCCGGGTGCAACAGGCGATCATGGTCCTGGGATAGAAGGTCATGCCGCCTCAGGAGCTCCATGGGTGGGGTGATGGAAAGGTCCAGCAGCATGCTGAACCAGTGCTGTCTCAGCCAGGCTGGAGTGATGAGTTTAATGTCTGCTCTGTCCCTCTTTATTTTTAGCAGGAGCTTGAGCAGGAGTGGAATGGGCAGGAACGCATATATGAGGGTCCCCGTCCAGTTAATGGAGGAATGCATTGGAAATCAACCTGGTCTCGCAAACAGGTCCAGTTGGGGAACTCCACACTTCCGGAAGATCACGGCCGCCACCTCTGGGTGTAGTGACCAGTCATGGCGGGGTACAAACGACCTGCTGAAGTGATCCACCTCATCGTTCCTCACTCCCGGGAGGTGAGAGGCCGTCAGGTGTAAATAGTGCCTCACGGCAAGGTCCCACAGACGGATAGCTTCCTTGCAGAGAGCTGAGGGGCACACCCCCCCCTCGCCTGTTTATGTAAAACATGCGGTGTTGTCCCTCAGTACCTGCACCACTCTGCCTGTCAGGAATCGGAGGAACACCTTGTATGCTACGCGAATGGCCCTCAGCTCCTTCACGTTCATGTGCAGGTGCCTCTCCTCCCCCAACCAGAGCCCGAGTGCCTAGGTTGGCGCTGATGTGGGCTCCCCATCCTATGTCCGAAGCATCGGAAATTAGGGTAACCGATGGGACCGGTTCCCTGAATGGAATGCCCTTCATCACTGCCATGGGAGTCTGCCACCAGTTTAGGGAGGTTAAGACGGGTAGGGGAAGTGTGACCACCCGGTCCAATGGGTGTCTGCTTGGAACATATACTGAGGCCAACCATGCCTGGAGCGGTCTAAGCCTCAGGCGAGCTAGTCTCACTACATATGTACAGGCCTCCATGTGGCCTAACAGCTGTAGGAAGTGCCTGGCTGTTGTCGTGGGGCATCAGTGCAGCTGGGAGATGATAGAGACCATTGCCTTGAAACGTGGCTGAGGCAGGAAGGCTCTGGCCTGGGAAGCATCCAGGATAGCCCCAATGAATTCTATGCATTGCACTGGGGTCAATGTGGACTTCTGTTTGTTTACGAGTAGCCACAACCTGTGGCACAGAGAGCAAGTGAGGATCTCACTGTCCAGCAGCTGAGACCTGGACCTGCTTCTGATCAGCCAATCACCAAGGTAAGGTAAAATTTGCACACCTTTTCATCTCAGTTGGGCAGCCACTACTGCCATGCACTTCGTAAATACCCTAGGAGCTGAAGATAGGCCAAAAGGCAGGGCTGTAAACTGATAGTGGAACCCAGCCACCATGAAGCGAAGGAAACACTTGTGGCTGGGGAGGATAGACACATGAAAATATGTGTCCTTGAGATCGAGGGTGACACACCAGTCTCCTGGATCCAGGAAGGGATTATGGAAGCTATGGAGACCATGCGAAATCTGAGCCATTTGACATATTTGTTTAGACGACGCAGATCTAATATGGGTCTCAGACCCCCCCTTTGCCTTGGGGATCAGGAAGTACCTCAAATAGAACCTTTTCCCCCTTTTGCCTTGAGGGACCTCCCAAACTGAGAAGGATGTCCACCTCCTGTAAGAGGAGTTGCTCGTGAGAGGTTCCCTGAAGAGGGACAGAGGGGGATGGTTGTGGGGGGGGGGGTAGATATAAACTGCGGGGCGTAGCCCCCCGAGACTATCCAAGGACCCAATGGTCCGAATTGATTTTTGCCAATTCAGGGTAGAAGGGCCTCAACCTGTTTAGGAAGAGATGGGACAGATCCAGGAGAGCAGTCGGGGTGCCACCCTCAGGTGCACAATCAGAATTGACTCCTTTGATTGCCTGACCTCCTGTGGGGCCCTTGCTGCGGAGCTGAGGACGAGCTAGGGGGCTGATTTCTTCTTCTAAACCCCCTATTTCTATCCCTATGCCTATAGGGTTGGAACAGCCTGGGCTGCGGCCTTGGTTGCTGCTGTGCCTGGGGACGTGACTGACGCCTGGAAAACTGGGGCATGTAAAGACCCAGGGAGCGAAGCGTGGCCCTGGAATCCTTCAGACCGTGCAACTTTGCATTGGTCTGGTCTGAGAGTAGGGCCAACCCATCAAAGGGGAAGTCCTGGATAGACTGTTGCACCTCTTAGGACAGGCCCGAGGATTGCAGCCACGAGCACCTTCACATACAGATGACGGAGGCTATGGTCCTGCCCACCAAGTCAGCAGCATCACAGGATGTCTGGAACACTGCTCTAGCTACCACAGTTCCCTCCTCCACGATAGTATTAAAGTCTGCAGCCTGGTCCTGGAGAAGGGCCTCGGTGAATCACCTGAGGGAGTTCCATAGGTTAAAATTATATCTGCCCAGGAGGGCCTGATGGTTAGGAATCCTAAACAGAAGGCTTGCTGTGGAATAAATCTTTCTCCCAAACAAGTCCAGTTTCTTATTGTCCTTGTTCTTGGGAGTCGACCCTGGCTGACCTTGCCTGTCTCGCTGGTTAGCCATGTCTACTACCAGGGTTCCCGGGGCAGGGTGTGTGAACAAATACTCAAACCACTTGGCCAGGACATATTTCTTCTCAGCCACCTTTGACATAGGGGTGACCAAGGAAGGTGTTTGCCACAGGGCCTTCACAATCTTAAGGACCCCTTGGTGGACTGGGAGGGCCACTCGTGCTGGGGCTATATGAGGCCTCTTTTAGCTCCTCCACCTCCAGTCACAGGCTGGAGGCCACCCTCTTGAGCAGCTCCTGGTGTGCCCTGAAATCCTCCAATGTGATCCAGAGTGATCCCAAGAGACTGCCTCGTCAAGTGAGGAGGAAGAGGTCTGCAGAGGTGCAGCCTGCGGGTGTGCCCCATCCTGGCAAAGGGTAGTACCCGCTGAGGTTCCCTCCAGGGGGTCCAACTCTTCGTCCAAGGAATGGTGTCGATGGGCCTTCTCCTTTGCTGGAGGCACAGACTGCACCCCTGACGATTTAATGGATTGGGGCCCCGGCCCCATCTGGATACCCTATGGGGTCCAATAAGGCCATTGTTGCGGCCATTGTCCCTGGGCCCAACCCAGGGCTAACTGCGCCACAGGCTCTGATGCTTTGTGGGGGCGTTGACTCGCCCGACGACTGTCCCCCCTGGGAGACCCCGAAGCATCGTCGGCATCAGACCTGGACCGGCGGTGCCATGTTCATCTTCAGTCCCGGGCACCCTTCCGAACTGGGAACCGCCCTCTCGACGCCTCCGACCTGGAGAATGATGAGGACTGCCTCCATCGCTGCGAGTGGTGCCGAAAAGTGGGGGCACGTTCCAAAGAGCTAGAAGTATCGGAGCGTCGTCTCGATACCGATGATTTCCGCTGCCTCTTGTCCTGCGGCTCTGCAGACACTCTCGGTGACCAAGGTCGGCGCCATCCTGAACTCTTCGGTACCGAACCAGACTCCGGCGACCGGGTTCTGTGCCGCAAACTCTGCGGTGCCGGGTCCTCCACCAGTGACTGGGTTCTGCGCCATCTGGGTACGGGCGAACTCCTCTGTGCCGGGGATCTGGAGCGGGAGCTGTCTGAGCACCGCCTGGCAAACCTCGACCGGTGCCACCTCCTGGCATGCGCTGCCTCCAGTGCCGGAGAGCGACATCGGCACTGAGAGGGAGACTCCACGTCCCGTGCTGGGGCAGGTCGGCTTGACGACGCCAACCTGGAGCGACTACATGGGGAGTAGTCTGCTCTACCCGGAGAAGTCTCGACGGGCCGGGTCACGGCAGAGGTCTCCCTGCTGCCTGAAAAGCCTCCAGTGTCGATGGCCTGAAAAGCCTCCAGTGTCGATGGCATCGACAGGGGCTCTCCCACTCCCAGGAGTCAAGGGAGGCTCCCTGACCGGACCCTGCCCATGCCGACGGCACAGGGGAGTGTCCACACTCCGTGCATTGCCTCTTTCTCCTCAGTGCCGGTGATGTTGCGTGGTGCCAAGTGGAGGGCAGCGCTGATGGTGCACTCTGTACTGAAGTCACACTCGGTACCAAGGCAGAGCGGGTCAACTTAGATGCTGGGCAGAGCGCTGCCTCCATCAACAGGGCTTTCAACCAGATTTCTCGGTCCTTTTGTGTACTCGGTTTGAAAGCCCTGCAGATCTTGCACTTGTCTTTTCTGTGGGCTTCCCCCAGGCACTTAAGGAGGCAGTCGTGGGGGTCTCTGAGCAGGAAGGCTTTCCCGCTGGAGGCACACAACTTGAAGCCCAGCAACCGGGGCATGGTCCAGCTGCGCGAAGTCCCCGCAAGGATTGCCTAATCTCTTACTATACTTAACAACACTTAACAACTATTTAACTAAATAAAACCAAACTTAAAATACCAAACAAGTCTCTTGAACAAGGGGAATAATACTTGCTGTGAGCAAGGCTAGTTCCAGGAATCGTCATGGGTGGAAAGAAGGAACTGAGGAGGCATAGGGCCGGCAGCGCCTCATATACCACGGCATGTGCGAGGGGTTCCAGGGGCGCTGGAGTCAGCCCTACGGGATCTGCTAAGGGGAAAAAAGTTCTGGGTAACCGTGCATGGAGACGTGCACACACTTATAGTGGAATGGACATGAGCAAGCACTCGAAGAAGAGCTGCTAATTTCCCTCTCTAATTTAAGCCTCCCTGCAGGACATAGCTGCCGGGAGGTGTGGCCTCCCTTGGAGATTGATGTGGGGGGAGGACCACCACCATCACCACACTGCACCAGGAAACATTTACAGTATACCATATATACACCACAGTAGACATGAGCTATTCAAGAAAAGATTGGGTTCCTTAAGGAATCTTTCCCATTAAGTTTTTATCTGGGGGAAAATTTAGTATTTATATATCTTGAAATTTATCAGGCTGTCATACAACTCCTGGTGGGTATCACATAATAACTGGAGCCTATTCTATTATACAGATACCAAAGTACAATACCATAGTATCTAAGTGCCTCACAATTATTAACCAATCTACCAACTGGAGTATTTTAGGAAGCAATATTATGCTAATTTTACAGATGAGGAACTGTGGCACAAACTCAGATAAATTAAGTCATTTGCCCAAAGTCATACAGGAAGTCAGTGACTGAACCAGGAATAGAAATCAGATCTCTTGAGTCTGAATCCAGTACACTCATGGGAGGGAGCCCACCACCAAGAAAATTGGAGATCAGTGTTGACAAAAGAGAGAAATGGACTCAGTGCAAATTAAGAAGTGATCTGATACTGAATTTTGCAAAACCAGACAAGAGAGACTGGAGGAAGTGAATACTCCAACACTGGAAAGAGAGAAACAATAATAATATAGAGAAAGAAATGACCGAGCACAGATTTGCTGGGCAACCAAAAACTTTATTCCAAGGAGGAGAATTTATGCAAATGAAAACTGAAAGCGCTAAAAGGGAGATTAGTGGTGTTGAACCACCTGTGAATATATTGATAGACGCAATGATATTGGATAAACATCAGCCACAAATGGAAGAAATATTGAAACATCTAAAGAAAGTACTGGAAATATGAATGATTTGTTGATTGAACATGTCAAAGACATTGAGCACAGACCAGTGCTACCAAGTACAAAGACCAGCAAAGACTGGCATATAGTACAAGCACTGAATGAAGTTCTCAAGGAAGCTGTAAAACAAATGTATATTAGTTAGTTGAATGATATAATTTATGCTACATCAACAGTAGCAGCTCGCCAGTTTCACCTCAAGCCAACTGAGGATTTGAACCACTAGAAAACCCCCTATAGTCAGAAAACCCCATGAAAACAAAGGTTAAACCAGAAGATTAAGCTTTTACATCAGACTATCACCCTGCTGAACAAATTTTAAAAAATCATTTGAATAGAAAATAGAAGCGAATGGCCTTGGAGATGAAATATGAGCTGAATGAAGTAACAATGCAAATAAACTGATCGTTGAGTCATAGGCATGAAAGATATTCAGTACGAAGCTCTCGGTATCAAAAGAAGAGACTCTTCACGAGATATCCTAAGAAAGATTCTTTGATCAGATCAACATTAAAAGAAGAATAGGAAAAGAGAGAGCCAATAAATAATGTGGAAGAATTTAAGTGCTAATGGAAGGAAATTTGGTCTCAGGACATACAACAAATCAGACAGCACATTGAATTAAAAATGTAAAACAAGATTTAAAAGCCATACAACAGAGGAATACACAGGAATGTCAAATAAATAGATGAGTGACTGAGAAGAATGAAAAATCAGAAAGCACCCAGACCAGATAGGGTGCATAGATTCTGCCTGAAATGCCTAACAACTCTCCATGATTGTTTACTTGAACAACTTAATAAATGTCCAAGATGGATGGTGACAAGGAGAACCATCTTCATGCAAAAAAAATAAATAAATAAAATAAAAGGAAGAAGGTCACAGTGATCCTGATCACGTTTGCCAGCTATGTGGAAACTTCTTAGTAGTTCTCAATGGAATGCTGCTTCGTAAACAAAAAGGCTGAACAGTACACACAAAAGGGACAAAGACCACCTCAGGATGAACAGGAGGATCACAGAAGATGCAAAACAGAAAAAAAA
Organism: Emydura macquarii macquarii; assembly: GCF_026122565.2. NCBI lineage: Eukaryota > Metazoa > Chordata > Testudines > Chelidae > Emydura > Emydura macquarii. The sequence continues at coordinate 10,030,909 of NW_027131105.1, read as the reverse complement.
AAAGAAAACAAATTAGAAATGGTATGGATAGACTACCAAAAAGCCTGTAGCAATATCCCACAATAGTAGATCACAGAGACACTGAAAATGCACAAGGTTCATTTAAAGATCCTTTTCTTTCTGCAACAATATGTGGTTAGCAGAAACACCTGACTCTACTTGGAAGGAACTCTCCTTGCTGAGGTCCAAATTAAAAGATGAATCTTTCAAGGGGATTGCTTATCACCAATGCTGTTTGCAGTAGTGATGCTGCCACCGATATGGATGCTCTGAGAGATAAATTGTGGTTACCATATCAGCAAAGTGCAAAAACCAGTTAACCATTTTGTTATACATGGATGATTTTGAAACTATATGACTAGTCACATATGGAGATACAGAGACTGCTGAAATGTGTAGAAAAGTTTGTTGAAGATAAAAAGTTAAGGCTTGGCTAATCCTTTGTTGGTGACTATAAAGAAGGGCAAACTGGGAAGATCAGATGGCATTCAAATTAGTATCCAATATCTCAAGTTGGCCCTCACAAATACCTTGGAATTAGGAAACTGTTGAAGTTACAACATAAGGAAGTCAAAGAAGAAGTGAGGAAAGAATATTACAGACAAATAAGAACTACTGTAAAGACAAAACTCAACTCAAACAATTTCATCCTAACTATTAATATGTGTGCAATACCTGCAGTACAGTACACTGCCAGAGTGATCAAGCGGAATCAACAGAGAAAATATTTGACATCTAAATTAGAAAGATCCTGGTGATGGCATACAGTAATGAATATCATACAAGACATGGACAGGATGTACATCCGACTATGTGATGGAGAAAAATGCCTGATATCTACAGGGGAAGCAATTGACAATGAAGAGTATAACACTGAAATCAATGAGAAGTCAATCAGAGCAATAGATCATCTGATCATAGTAACAAGCAATAGCCAGGCATGCATCCCATCCCAAAAAGCATAGAAGAGAGGAGAAAGCAAATCACCAAAGACTCAAAATTTATATAGAAATCAATACATGAATAGTGATGGTGAAGGATTGTACCTCTTAGTGATTGAAGATTAACAAACTTATGGCTTGTAGAAGGGCATTTCAAAAGAGGCACAGAAAACCTCACTATGACAGCCCAAGAGCAGTCCTTAAGGCTTAATTATGACAAATAAAACTAACCAACAGAACTCCTCCCTGAACTGCAGAATGTGTTCCAAAAAGGAAGAGATGGGGGCATGTGCTGAGCGCCTGCAGGAACCTGGCTGGGAGAGAATATATGAACAGATGCAAATTAGGTTGCTAAGCGTCTGTATTGGAGTCTCTGTGGCAAGTTTTCATTTAAATGAACCATGTGGAATTACAACCACTGAACTGAAAGCACTCGAGAAGGAACACGCTAGGATTTTATGGGAGCTGGCAATTTTCACAGACTGAACACTACGTGCAAAAAGGTTGGACATAGTTGTTATAGAAAAGAAGACAAACAAGATCAGGTTAATTGATACTTTGGGTCTCCACCCTGAAGTCTCTGAAGGCTTTGTCTAACCTTGAGGTCACCCACTTGTGTTTTAGCTACTGAACAGATGGAATTTCTTTTTCCATCAGATGTTTACAGGTAAATTATTGATGAAGTAATAGAGCTGGAGGCACTGAGAAAATGGGATGTCCCGTTTGAGAATCTTTCTATTTACTTCAGTCGGCTTTGGATTGGTACCCAGATCCCCAAAGTATTGAAATTAAACCATAGTTCTTCCAAAATTACTGTAAATAGCTGTGGCATCTTGTAGTTCCAGTCCTTCTGTAGTTGCAATTTCAAGTCTCTAACTTGTGCTACTTCTCCAATCCCATCCAGTCTCTGAGTGAGAAAGGCGGCATTGCTTTCATTATGATGTCCTTAGATCTGACATTTTCACATATCCATAAAGTTACTTTGGCAAAAGGAGGATTCTTCACATGAACTATTCTTTTCAAATTATCTTAACTAAATTATAGAAAAAGGGGGCAAAGTATATTTGAATATCTAAAGAATGGTGGAGGTGGGATGTCTTTGTGTATTTATTTTAAAACATTACTATACTCTGTCTGCATCCACATTATTCTACATGATAATCTGCTGTTGAATATTTTGAAGAATGTGATTAAATTCAAACGCTTTGATGAGTAATATCTCTTCATATTTGTCTAAAACTTTATTGTTATTGAATAGCAAGAGTGATGAAAGTGTTTTCCATAATAATAACAATGACAAGGGCCTTATGATGAACTACAATTAACTCAGTGATTCATCAGTTAGCAGTGAAAATTTCAAAGCATCCTGACATTTAGAGCATTTGGTTGTGATTAAGTCTTTGAAATGTCACAGAATTTTAGTTAATTGGCTATGATTTTTTTTAAAGGTAATCACTGCAAAGATTGCATTCATCACCAAAAGAGATAATTGCAGTTGTCACATGATATAGTAGGTGCTAACTATTGTACCAAGCATGTCTGTATTCTTGCAGCAACTAATGAACACTGCATAAATCAATGGTTGGAAAGAACCTGGAAGTGGATTTAAATATGCTTTTCAAAGATATTTGTATCAACAACTTTAAGTCTTAACAAATGAGGCAAATACTGAAACTGAAATCCAGGTAATTGCAAGACAAAATTAACTAAGCTTAATTACTGTAACCTCTGAACCATCATAAAAACCGAGCCAGAATCTCAATAGAGTATTTGTGTGATACATAACTTTTGTGTGTGAGACATCCTTAACTAACCTGTAATATACAAGAACAGATTTCTACCACTTAAAGGTCACATACTGTAGATGAAATGAAAAATAGTTTAAAGTATCCTTTCAAGGGAGATTAAGTAGCAGCCTTCTGGACAAAGCTGTTTAAAAGCACTCTTGTAAGAGAATATATGTGTGAAGATGTATATATCAGACATATTTCTATGGTGTAAATACCTTCATTTTTATATTATAAATGGAGGAAGACATTATTCTATGTTGGTCAGATCTGAAGGTACATGTAGCATGTTCCATCACTGTCTTTCCAAAGATTCTCACTCACCATGGTTACAGCTCAGTGGGACACGATTTCACTTTATTCTCACTGCTATCTATTTACTTAACTAGGTTTTTAACTAGGTTTTATACTGCACTCAATGCCATATTATCTAAGTGCTGTATACCTTTTAATATAAATACCAGGAGCTCATGTTTTCTTGATCATTGGCTTCAATTTTTTTATATGGATTTGGAGGGCTAATCTATGATGTGTTTTGTGCACAGGATGGCTGATATTTACTGTAGTGCATCAAGTTTCTGATACTATATTCTGTGTCCACATTGGGGCTTTTTAATAAATACTAGTATTGTTCATTATTTCATACAGCTTTTCCTGTTGTCATGTTTGGCATGTTCTTTATCAGGGAATTAGTCCCATACTGTCTAGGTGAACATGCAGGCAGTGGAAAATAATTGCTTCAGCTTCCTGCCATTGAATCTTGTTATGCCTTTGTCTGCTAGATAAAAGAGCCCTCTACTATCAGAAATCAGCTCTCTATGAAGGTATTTATAACCCATGATCAACTCACCTCTTACAGTCTCATTTGAAAATCTAAATAGATTAAGTTTCTTAAACTGTTTACAGTAAAGCATATTTTCTAGCAAATTTGAAAATATTCTCAAAAAGTTAATTTTGAATTCATAACCATGAGTATTCACATTTGCTTTCTTAGCAAGTGTTGCTCATGTAAGGAAAATGTTAAGTTGCTTTTACTGACTCTCTTACGTAGTTAACGTGATACTCCATCCAGACAGAAGGAAGGTGAGAGCAGACCGCGGGCAAAAAGAGTTCAGGCTGGGACAAATGGTTCCTTGAGAGAAGGCTCACTAGGAATAAACTAGCCTTAGGAGAACTTTTAGGGTGAGGTTTCATGTAGTATAATTTTGGAATTACCTTATTGTTAAGAAACTAGCCCTTGGCATAAGAGCTGTTCCTCGGTAAAAGGGTGGTATCCTTAGATATAAGTGATCCCTGGGTGCTTGTATTTCATGTTAGAGCACCCCTCCCTGCCAATCAGCTCCCTGCCAGCCCCTGGACTTCAGAGAATAAGGGTGGCCTACAGCCACCTTTGCCTGACCCTCTTCAAGTCCAGTCTATACTGTTTTTGCCTTGCATAATTGCATTTGATACTCATGCTTTGCTTGAGATGCCTTACTGTAGTTTTGTGATAAGATAATTTACAATTTTTCAAGTGTTCATGCATGTGGGAATCTTGCTGAAGGAGGTAATTGCTCATGATTAGTTGCTGAAAGAGGTGAGCCCAATCCCTCAGGAGAAGCTTTGGCCTGACTTTTGCAGTGAAGGGAGTTGTAATCCCATTAGTTGGCTTGGGTTTTTGGCCATGGGACTCTCACCATGAGGTAATCACAATCGCAGGGTTCCCATACACTAACCTTAAATCTGTTTATTTCAATAAAAGTTGCAACCAATGGTTTAAACCAGAGGTCTTCAAACTGTGGGGGGTGCCCCTCTAGGGGAAGCGGAGGAACGTTCAGGGGGGTATGGCCAGGCCCCAGGCCAGGCCCCTCGGGAGATGGGGAGGGAGCACCATCCAGCCCTGCTCTGCCCTGAGCCCTGCTGGAGCTCAACTGCAGCCTCAGTACCCAGCCCCTGGCTCAGCCTCAGCCCTTGGTCATGGCATGTGCACACGGCCTTGGCGGCCAGCCCCCAGCTTGGCCCCCAGGGCCTTGGCTCACCTTGGCCCCCGGCCCTGACCACAGGCTCCCCATTGTGGCACTGCTCCCAGCTACAGCCCCCAGCCCCAATCGTGGCCCCAGTTGGAGAGAGGCGGGAGGGTGGGGGAAGGGCACAGACAGGGTTAAAGGGATATACAGGGGGAAAGTTTGGGGACCGCTGCTTTAAACCTAGAATACCTGTCAAGGTCTTAATTGGTTCAATTAAAAATTAAAATCTGGCAATGGCACCCATTTCTCTTTCATTCTCACTCACTTCCCCCTTTTCTTTTTATTTGCTTATTCTCTCTAAAAGAAATTTTCAGAGAAGCACACAGGCAGTTGAATCAAAATAATGCTGGAGTTGTTCTCTTTTGGAAAACGTAGCATGACAATGTATTTCCGGTTTGCCAGAAATTATCAAGAAAGGATCTTTGTGAACTACACTACATGAAATCACTACACAATAACCACTCATTCTGATATTTTCCTTATGTGCGAACATCTCAGGCAAGGACAATGGGTCTGATTTTAATTAAAATATTCCTTTCCATTCTGTAGGAGATATTCTTTCAAAGAATGCAACATGATTTTTTCGTGGCAGTGGTGGTAAAGGGAAACAAGATGAGCTGCATTGGGTTGTTCCCCTTATGATGTTCAGGCTGAAATTACTATCTTCTTGTACACAGACATTATTCACAGGAATGTTATCAGAAATCAAAAGTTGACCTCATGTTTTGGATGATAAATAATAGAAATATTATTATAACTCTGAACTATTTCCAAATGGTCTATGTCTAAAGAGAAATCAAGACAATTTTGCATCTCTCTCTCTGAGTATGAGAAGACAGACATGATAAGTTATAAAAACTCTTCAGACAGTTGCTTTTGGACAAAGCTCTCTAAAACACATTAAACAGTGTGCTAAAAGTAAATGCAGTGACAATCATTTGCTGATTTCTAAGAACTGTGTTTGTTCTTAAAATGATTTCAAATATAGGTACTAATACAATTTCCAATGACATTAAACATATCACACACACAAATTAAGTGGAAAACACATTTAAGTGAGGGTACTTCAAGACCTAGAGTAGTCTAATGTGAACGAGCAGCCACTTAAATAATCTTGATAATGTATGTAAATATAAAATGTCAGTAGGTCTGTCTCATTCATCGGATATGGGCAATTTTCAAGTATTACACTGTAAGATAACTCATGAAGCACCTTTCTTATCATCATCATTATATGGGGGAGAGAGAGAGGGGACTTTGAGCAGGAGACACTCATGATAAATTAGCTAGTTATTCAAATGAAATTTTAATTTCTAATTTTCAGCCGTTAGATTGGCAGGAGAAAAAGGAGCATCGATGCAAAAAAGGTATAAACTTACATCACTGAGAACATTGAAAGCTTCATTTAAAGCTATATCCAGCATTCCAATTCCTTTTGCAAAAAGTTTGTTGAGGTGTTCCCTGAAGTGCTGAAACATGAAAAACATGGGTTGTAAAAGTAATATTCTAAGAAATTCAATATGCATGTTAATAGATTTTTATAGAAGTCATTGAGGATTTATGGATTTTTTTTTAATCTACCTATATCCCATTAATTATAAAATAAAGTAAGTCTGGAATAAAGGGAACAATTTTGTTACTTACCTATTCAATTATTTTTCTAACACATATCCAAATCACAATCCTGACATCGCTGGACAAGCAGCTGTCAACATTGAGACAGCTCTCAACAATTTATAACACCCAATATTCCCAGCCCATTTAAGCAGGGAGCTTCAATACATTCCCAGTAGATGTTCCAACAAAAATAACAATAGCAAGAAAAAAATCCACATTTCATAGGATTCGTCTATCCGTAACAACAACAAATATTAGCAATAACTTTAGGAAGGGAGTAAAGGGTGGGTGGATTGGATATATGTGAGGAGGCAGATAAACGTTTTTTGTTATTTGATATTCTCAGTTCTGTTAGTCAAATGCAAACAAGAGTGTTATGATACAAGAGAAATTAGAAGTCGAAGATTAATGCACAAGCTAGGAATTTGTGTTATTACTCTGATTTGTGTAAGATGTATGGATATGATTTCAATAAAAAGCTCCATTATAAAAGCAACAGCAAAATTGTCCAATTCTCAAGCTATTTTCAGTCCACCAAACCTGGCACTGATTGAAATCACCAAGTAACACAGGGACTAATAAAGGGAAAGGAGAATTAAGAAAAGATGCTTATGAATTGGAGGGGGCCTGTGGGAGCTCACGCAAACCCCATGTTAACAGAGCCAGATTGTGGGCTCCAAGGAGGAGAATTTTAGCTCTCTTTCCATTTCATTTTGTTTTAAAAGAGTCTCCAGAATTTAAAACATAAAACAATATAAACCTATCACTATGGGGGAAAAGAATCAGTAGATGGTCCCCACTTCTGCAGTAAGCTGTTAGGGAGAATTTAAAGGATGACCTGATCCGGAACCACAGACCATCCATTTGCTTTGACCTCAGACCCCAGAACCCTCTATGTTGTTTCAGCAAAAATGACTATTCACACTAATTCATATGCAAAATTCAGTCTTGGTGTGACTCCACTGAGTTACATCAGGGATGCTGGAGCAGTAATTCTGTGGCTGGTACCAGAGGCTTCAGAGAACATTTTGTTTGGCATGAATAAACTCTTGCGCACAGTCATTTAACGAATTTGGAAATTTTTGCTTCATCTTCGTTTATGGGTATCAGTCACTTCTTCGACCTTAATATATCTGCTTCTAAGGTTCTTAATCACACAGCCTTTTGTCTTTAGGTTCTAGATATTTCCTATCTTGGAATCGTCCTTCCTGAAATTTAGTGCCAAGGTACTAATCTTTAGTATCATCCCTTCTATAAGGATGTTGAACTTTATTTATATATGGTCACTATTACTTAATGGTTCAGCTACTGTTACTTCTTGAACCACCTCCAATGTAATATTTAGGGCTGATAAAACAATTCTTCTACACCAGGGATGAGACATGCTTTCCTAATGAAATTCACCTTTGTGCAGAAGGCTGGCCTCAAACCTATACATATCTTAAGTCCCATTTAAACCCTATTTTGATGTTTTAAGTGGGACTGAAGTCATGCATAGAGCTTGTGCTAGCCCTTTACACTGGGGTAAAATTCCTCCCACAGATCAATTCAGAAAGATTGCACTGCCACTACCAATGCTATATCTGTTCAGTAACTAAACACATTTCATTTTCTGGAACTGTCAAAATTCTGTCCCCTTTCATGAATACTACATTCAGCAATAGTATAATAATAAGGCCAGAATATGCTCAGGATCTACTGAACATTAAAACTTTTGAGAGAAACTGTAAATTACCAGACATGGAATGATCCCATTTTTATAATCAAACAACTAATTCACTGGATTTTTCTCTCTAAAAACAATGTGTTCATATCAGGAAATTGTCTTCTAGGTTTATAATGGAAAGACTGACATACAAATTGACAAATACAATGTCATGAACCATGCTGTTATAAAAAGAAGTTGTATGCAATATCACCTACTATGGGTCACTCTCCTAAACAATTCTCTATAATGCAATTATTTTTGGAAAATAAAAGTATATTATAGTTTCTTGGAAGCCAGAATACTCTTTGTTTTATTATTAAACTCCAGTAAATTAGAGGTAAAAAATTTACATTTCAGCTCCAGGCAGTTTTGAAGCATATGTTGTTGCCACAAAAATAGTCTGGTTTTCCAAAACAATTAGTATAGTTTAATGTTCATAGTGACCTTCTAAATGTGGTTCATATAGCTCAATATTTTGAATAGCCAAAAGGCAAAGCCTTGTTTATCTAAATAAGCAGTGACAGCATAAAACCCAGGACAGTCTAGATAATGGAATGGTGCTTTTGCCTCTTCTACCAGGTAGTTAATTTAAACTAACACCAATAAATATCTGTATAGTAATAATAAGGATATTTTAATGAAATACTTTCCTACTAGCTACATGGATATAATGAATAATTTGAACCAAGAAATTCAAGAGTTCGGTGATGGGGGAAGACTGGAGAGGGAGGCAATGATTCAGGGAAAAACTTTACAGTATATTTGGTTTTATGGTATTTTTACAATTAAACAAAGATTTTAGAGCAAAAACTGAATGATCCAGTAGGGGAATACCTATATTTCTATATGACCAACTAATATTTTAACTGAATGAATCCCCCATTTTCAGAACATTGCTTATACAAAGCCAAACAAAACAAAGTATTTATGTTTCTAAAATAAAGAGTTAAAGTACCACTGACTTTTAATATATTGTTATTGCACAAAACATTTTCATGGAACAATAAAATGATGTGAATAAAATACAAACATTCAATAAATGCATTGAACTTTTTTATACTGTGACCAAATAAAAATTTTAAAATCTTTGGAAATTTAAGCTTATATTGACAGCAAACTACATTGCCAGATGTTCAGTTGTACCCAGCATATGCTGAATATACAGGGGTAGCAGGAGATCAGAACACAAAGATGGCAATTCCTCAATTCTGGGGCTGATTCTTTGTTCCTAACATAATTCAGAGCATTTTCTTGGGTACTCTACGCTGTCTGTTGGCCTGATCCAAAGCCCAGTGAAGTAAAGATTCCCATTAGGTTCAACGAATATAGCCCCCAGTTTAATGTCACAAAAAGGATTGATAAAAAAAATTGTTTTTCAGATTGTCTTGAAAAATGGAAAATTTAAACCTAAATTAACATTTTCTGTGAAAAAATGTTATTTGGTCATAGAATCATAAGACTGGAGGTCATCTAGTCCAGTCCCCTGCACTTATGGCAGGTCTAAGTACTATCCATCCCTAACATGTGTTTATCTAACCTGCTCTTAAAAATCTCCAAAGACGGAGCTTCCACAACCTCCCAAGGCAATTTATTCCAGTATTTAACCACCCTGACAATTAGGAAGTTTTTCCTAATGTCCAACCTAAACTGCCTTTGCTGCAATTTAAACCCATTGCTTCTTGTTCTATCCTCAGATGTTAAGGACAACATTTTTTCTCTCTTTGCCTTGTAACAACCATTTATGTACTTGAAAACTGTTATGTCCCCTCTCAGTCTTTTCTTCTCCAGATTAAACAAACCCATCATATTTAGCTTGTGATCCACTATGAGCCTCAGATCACTTTCTGCAGTATTCTCTCTTAGGAAGTAATTTCCCATTTTGTATATGCACAACTGGTTGATCCTTCCTAAGTGGAGTACTTTGCATTTGTCCTTCTTAAATTTCATCCTATTTGCCGTTTCTCCAGATCATTTTGAATTTTAATCCAAACCTCCAAAGCACTTGCAGCCCCCCCGCAGCTTCGCATCATGCACAAAATTTATAAGCATATTCTCTATGCCATATCTAAATTATTGATGAAGATATTAAACAGAACCAGACCCAGAAGTGATCCCTGCAGGACCCCACTTGATATGCCCTTCCAGCTTTACTGTGAACCACTGATAACTACTCTCTGGGAACGGTTTTCCAACCAGTTATGCACCCACTTTATAGTAGTTCCATCTAGGTTGTACCTCCCTAGTTTGTTTATGAGAAGGTCATGTGAGACAGTATCAAAAGCCTTACTAAAGTCAAGATATACCACATCTACCACTTCCCCTCATTCACAAGGCGTGTTACCTGTCAAAGAAAGTTATGGTTTGACATGATTTGTTCTTGACAAATCAAGGCTGACTGTTACTTATCACCTTATTATCTTCTAGATGTTTACAAACTGATTGCTTAATTATTTGTTCCATTATCTTTCCGGGTACTGAAGTTAAACTGACTGATCTGTAATTCCCCAGGTAGTCCTTATTTCCCTTTTTATAGATTGGCACTATATTTGTCCTTTTCAGTCCTCTGAAATCTCTCTAGTCTTCCATGATTAGTACACTGTTTTCTTGCTACTCTTTATGCCTCTAAGTAATTTAATCTCATTTTGTGCCCTGGCCTTTCTAATTTTGTCCCTACATACTTGTGTTAGTTGTGTATATTCATCCTTTGTAATTTGACCTAATTTCCACTTTTTGTGGGACTCTCTTTTGAGTTTCAGATAAATCCATTTTTTGTTAAAACAATTATTTTGACAAGAACATTTCAACTAGCTGTAGCAGCCACACCCCACGTCTCATTGGCATGACAGAAGTGGTGATGGAGTAGCACTCAGCTGGCACAGTTGCCTCCTATGCTCTAGACTGGTGGAATCTCCCAGAAACTGGTAATGCCAACTTTCTAGGGTCAAGGTTCTAAACTTTTATCTTCTAATAAATCAACTGGATTAAAATAAGCAATTAAGAATCCCCAATTGATTTTTTGTCCTTGGAAACAGATTACTATACTGCAAACACTAATTAAACTAAGGAAGAATTTTGCTATAAAAGAATGCTCCACAACAGTTTACAAAAGCTCAGAATGTTACACAGACTGTTTCATGGATACTGTGAAAAATTTCTGTATGTATTTAAATTATTACACATGAACATACAGTATAAAAACAGATTATATAGTGTACTGGTAATTTTAGGTAGTTTCTCATCTATAAATCAATTGATACGATCTCTCAGAAGAACAAATATTTTATCTCCTCATAGTTAGATATCTATGTGCCGAAACATATATTGTTGAAAGATATAAATATAATGTTGACATTTGTTTGCTATACAAAATGGTAAATGTTGACAATGGATTTCATGCACTATGAATTTTAATGAACCCATGTTTTCTGCCTCCGGCCTCATAGTGAGCAGATGCTCCTAGGTGATTCTGCAAAAGGACTGAATTAATTAAGGGTTGGGGTTTTTTTTTGTTTTGTTTTGTTTTTAAACTGTGTTTTGTATTCTCTATCCTTCATTGGTTTTCAATCTGTTCTTTGTTGTTTGAGAATGTCAATAGCACTTCAACACTATGTTTATCCATCCACTAGAAAATTTAGTCAACAACATTTAAATTATTGTTTCTTTAATGCACAATGCACATCTTTACCATACTGGGTTCATGGATGCAGTGCACTAACTGGAGCTACGCCAAAGGAAGTTAAAAGTCTTTTCAATGGTGGAAAAAAGAATAGATCTCTCAAGCTGTTCATCTACGTCTAGTTAAGGACAGGTTTGTTTTAAAACAGTCAAGATGTATTTTAGCCAGATTCCAATACCCATAATGACAATGATTGATCCCACATTCCATAAGCAGTCCAAATGAATTCAATGGGACTACTGATGACATACAGTATTATTCTGCGAATCTGGCCCATAATGATTAGTGTTTTTAAGGAAGGGGGTTGAGAGAAAAGCTCCAGACATTCAGTTTCTCTCTTTTCAGATTTCCATTCATCTACAGCTATGCGCTAGACTAGAATATATTGTAAGTCATGCCTTTGCAGTTCCTTTCACTAGTAGAAGAATACCACAGGCATTACATTTGCAAAAAAGCATCTCATTCTGGATCCAAGAATGCCAGCATTTCAACTTAGCATACCTCCACTTGTGTGTTTGTGCATTACACCACTTTCTACAAACACCAATCAGTATTCACATCAGGAAGAGAGTGCGTGTGTTTAACATTATACACACACACACACACACACTGCACCTGTATCATATTTTTCAACCAATTTCAATGCATTCCAAAAAAGCCAGCCTGACAGCTCCCTGCAAGGTACATAAGTATTACACTGAACCAATTTTACAGTCAAGGGTCAGTGTGTTTAAAGACACACCACCAACTTGAAAAAACAGCATGTGACCATGCAATTAGGCTTCATTATAATTCATTTGCATAAGGGAGTGGAATTAAGGTTGCACTGGAAACTGTAAATCTGGCATTCCCTAACTTTCAAGGACTTGACTTTGTCACCTAAATAATTTTCTTTTACCATAAATGTTTGTATGTAATTTCCTACTAGAATTTCCTAGTCTACAATAGAGATTTCTACCACTTGAGTTACAGTACTAGTCTACATTAAGTGTCAGCAGAAAAAGGCTGCTATTGTAAAGGGAAGACTGGGTCTCTGGTGCTAGGTGCAGGGGAGAGAGATTAGGGACAACGAGTCCATGCTTTCTCTCTTCCCCCCTGCCCACCAGACGTGAGACACTTCTGGCTCATGCACTGCCCTCAGAGTGGAAAACTGGCTGCAGGGGGCACTTGCTGGGTACAAGGAGGGGGGTGATAGGGCATGGGAGGGGAGGAGACATCTCTAGACTAAGGGTCTGTCTATACTGACGGCGGCGAAGTCGCTGCTGCCAAATCGATCTTTCTGGATCGATTGAGCGGTCAGGGTAGACCCACTCAATCGATCAGGAAGTCGACTGAGTAAAACCACCCCCTCAAGTAGTGCAGCACAGTGAAGACAGTGCACAGCAGGGAAGCAGAGCAGTTGACATGAGTTACGCAAGTAACTCTGCATAGATTGCGTAACTCCCATCGACTGCCACCGAATCTCTAGGTAAATGTAGATCAGGACTCAGAGTGCTCTCTCTGCCAAATTCCAAAGGGTTGCTGCAAATTATGAGGTGTAACAGCTTCTCAAAAAAGATTGCAAAAATCTTTTGCAATGAAAATATTAGGAGAACCCAAGTATGTGGAGAGCTGATAGCATCTCCAGTAAAACTATATATCAGCAAACACCATGCGATCAAACATTTTCAGCTAGAAATGTGATTTCAAGCTTATAGTCTCCCTTTAAATGACTTGTTCAAGATTAGACAGAACCCAGAATAGAATCTTGGAGTCCCTTGCTCATAACCATTAAAAAGGCCTTTGCACCTTATTTTTACATATGACATTCTTTTGGTGGTAAGTAGCTTGAGAAACCAGTGAAAATTTCTCTCTCAGTTATCTGTCCATCTACCGCAGGGCTTTTTTAGTACCCATCACCTTAATATAGGAGCACTTGCACAGTAATATGAGAGTGCTTGGACATTGAATGGGATATCTGTGCAGATGTACAACTGTGTACACAACATTTGTGTGTAATTATAAATCTAATTTCCATGTGCAATTACCATTATGAGCAATGTCTATAGTAGACTCAAATACCTAATTTGCATGCATAACCTTGGTAATTCTGAATGCAAATTAGTCACACAATTATGACAATCAGGCCTTGATGTCTGATTACAAAATTATAGGTGCATAATACATACAAGGGAAGTTGTGACTTCATTACAATGAAGGAATGTGGATGCATTCAGCTGAGGAGCTATCCATGTCTCAATTTAGCACTAGCTGGAAAAATAGACGGTTAGGAGAGGGATTTCACAAAAATTTAATAGTGAAATTCATCACTGCACAGAAGGGCAAGACAAGGCCCATGCATCACTCAGTGGTGCATAGGCCTTGTCCTGGACCTCTGCACATAGCTGACTTTCTGTTTAAAAAAAATACTATCGGATGTAAAAAATCTTATTTTGACCCAACAATGATATATGGTTGGCAACGTTGATTTTATACATGTCAATCAAGCTGCAGACAGTGGATCTCTTGGCTTCATACCAGCCTCTAACTCAGAAACTAATCAAGAAAATAATTTGCTGGTCTTAAAATGAGAGGAAATGTTCTTTTCTCATCTCTAAGTACACAGCATATGTGTCATAAGAATAATGGGCAGTATAAAACATACTGGTGCTATTGTTTCCAGAGGGGTAACACAATAAAGCAAGGGGGTTCCACTACACAGAAACAGGAAAAATCCCATTTCTGATTAAAGTTATGATACCCCAAATAACATGTTTTAGATTAGTGTAATAGGTGGATGGGGTTTACTTATGGAAAGTTTTCCAATTGTCTTGATATCCTACATTGAGCATGTTCCTGCAAAAAACTAATAATCACTAATGCTGCATATGAATCAGCAACAGGTTGAACAGGAGGATCCAACTGGGCAGAGAATGGCAGGCCTCTTCAGATTATTTCTCATGCCTGAACTTGGAGTCTTTCCTTTGGGGAAGTTACTGAAAAAGTTTTTGGGTAAATACTGATTTATAAACCCTTCTTTTCTAGCTCGCTGGGGGCCCAATCAATGATTGTACAGATCCCAGTCTATATTTGGTTGAACGCGTCTACTCAGGGCATGGCTACACTGCCATGGTAGCAGGCATCGATGTGTAGACCCGCTCAGTGGATGGGACAGCACTCTCCAATCTACTCAATTAGTCCACTTCTCCAAAAGGCAGAAGGCAACGTTGACAGAAGACACTCCCCATCTACGTAGAGACATGAAGACACCGCGCTGCATAGCTGTAAGTACGTCGATGTGAGATACACTCGTTACCTTATGTAACAAGCGTATCTCACATTGACCCAGTATGGCAGTGTAGACTAGGCCTCAGATTTCATTGTCTAGGGATTGCAGGTTAAAGATGTCTTGGCAAAACAAGCTATGAAGTCCACTTTGTGACGCTTCTCTTCTCACTCTTTCATTTTGATTTGCTATGTTTTAATCATTTAAAATAATTAAGTTAAATATTTGTGTTTATAACCCTTTCTTGAATGGCCCAAGATCAAGGACTTTTTGTTAAGTTTTGTCCTTTAATAGTGTTAGACAGAATCCTGTGAGTGAGAGTGAATGGGTTGTAAAAGGAGGCGAAGAGCTTGTACATTTCAGCAACTGTGGCTTTAGCAGAGTAAAGGTATGAAAATATGTGTGTTGAGGGGCCTTATTGGGGCACTGATGATAGAGGGCAGTGTTAAGTTTGCATGGGCAGCCTTAACTGTGCATTTCCTGGTTTTCTGAAGTGAATCTTGCTCAGCTCAATGCTCTAAGAGGGGAATACATACCACCAAGCAACCTTAGCATTAACTTAATCTTTTTGCCATTCAATTCCTAAGGTTTTTTTTTTAAACAGGAAAAGGTATGTTGTTGGTAGCAGTTATTTAGGCAGTTGTGCATACATCCTGCAATTAGAATATGAGCCAGACCGCTCCTCCCTCCCTCCCCCCACACCAGCTGCCACCTACCAGCCCTCCCCTGGTACATCTCCCCAGCCATGCCCCTGACCCTTTCAACATGTCCCTTCTCCAACTTGGGCCCTCAATGCTACCATACCTAGTACTACCCACCAAAAGCAGGGAATGCCCCTGAAGTCTTCATTCTCTGGTATACAAACATTTTATTTCCATTAATTCCCCCCACCTATAACCTGAGTCACCCAGTGCCTGGAGCAAAAGATAACTGTATTACAGTGAAATAATGTTGGGGTGAAGGAAGGTTGGAGTGCAGAGTGGTTGTGATGCACTGGCAGGGCTGGGGAGCGTAAGGGGGCTGGGGTGTGCTAGCAAAGGGAGTTGGGGTGTGTGGGAGGGTGGGGATGCACTGACAGAGCCAGTGCTGCAGGGTGGTTGGGATACACTGACTGGCAGAGCTGATGGAATGCAGGAAGTTGGGGGCACATGGGATTTAACTTGCACTGGCAAAGCTGGGTTGCAGGAGACTGGAAGCAGGGTTGGGGTGCAATGGCAGAGCTTGGACTTCAGAGTGGTTGGAGGTCATTGCAAGGGTTGTGGAGTACACAGGGGCTGGTGTGCACTGGCAGTGGAAAGGGAATGGGGGTTGGAGTACAGGGTCGGGGGGGAAGGATCAGGATGTCCTGGCACAGCAGTGGCATGCAGGCAGGTAGGAGTGCATTGGCAAAGCTGGAGCAGCAGGGGGTTAGGCAGAATTGGGGGATACCATGTCTCTTCACCTGAGACCCCACCCTCTCTCACCTCCCCTAACATCCATCCCCATTGATCCTCCTTCTCTAATCTCCCTCCCCTTGCTGCAGCCTCAATCCCCTCCCTCCTATTCCCCCACTCCTCCACCCCCTAATATCCCTCCCCTACCAGAAAGCATTCACATGTCTATTTTTCTCCCCAGAGTCTTTGATTACATTCCCCTCACCTCCCAAAAATGGCCACCCTTGACTCACTAATTTTAGCTATCTCCAGGCACTTAGTCCAAAACTCCTTTTGTCTTGGGTGGGGGGGTTGAGATTAATTTATCCAGATACATTAACAGAAGGGGAAGTCCACACAGCAATCAAGAGGTTTGTGATTCATCTAATCATTAGTACTTATTAGTTTATCTGAACAAGGCAACTGAAGGAAACTGGTTTGTGTGTGTGTGTGTGTGGGGGGGGGGGGTTGTTCTGTAACTAGAGGCAAATGACTCCAAATTTTGATCACTAACACTACCCTGCATCATCACAAGGTACACCAAATTTCAAAGCAATCTGATTAACCATTCAGATTTTAGAGCACCTACAACAGTTGAGTTTAAAACATGTATAATGGCAGGAACAGAAACCCTCATGTAGTTTGTTGGTATTGGCGCATGTACAGTGTAAAAATGTACATTTTCTTAAATACCACTCTCAGTTTGGGTCCCTCAAGGATTTAGTGAGTACCATGAACTATCTTGGGTAAAATGCAACAGATTGAGACCATTTTGACCCATTGCTCATCAAAAGTTTCATCTCTAGTGTGGGCAAAACAAAGCCACCTACAAACGCTTCTGTTTAAATGGTTATTTTTTCTGGGCTTATAACAAATGTTTTGTTAAAAAATTCCAAACAGCTCTCATTATCAGTTACATGTTTGATTCCCTTTATTTGAGGTTATGTGCCACAGGGAAGCAACGGGACCCCTTTGAGTCTATCATTAACTATGGACTAGACTGTAATACTTTTATTTACATTGATTTCAATGGGACTACACAAAAAGTAAGTTTCTACTCAGCATGAGTAAGGGTACCCAAATCTGGCATTAAAGGTTTTTTGTACTGGTTCACAAGACCTTTGTTTCACATCAGAACATATGAATAGGTGGACACAGCATTGCCCATTGTGGATCACAGCCAAGTTTTGCAGTGGAGCTAGTACATCTACACTAGCAAAGCATGATGCTGACATTTTGTTCCCTAGGGGGCTTGATTGTGTCACCTGAAGAACAATTTTGTTGGTGGGACCAACATGGGTCTCCTGGTCAGGGTTAAGAGAGACCTCAGCTTGCTTTTATAGCTGTTCCCATGCTCTTATCTGACATGACCCCAAATGTTCCTAAGATGTATTTGGCAGAGAGCTCCCAGATCAATTGGGATGACTGCACCAGGAAAAAAGCCAATAGCAAAATAACCAAGACCAGCCTGTGAGTAATAGAATCATGAGGTTCATTAAAATTTGTAACATGAGGGTCACCCACATATTTGTTATGAGACAATAACATACACTTCTTTAATGCAGATTTGGACATTTTTCAACTACGAGGTCACAGCAGTTACTTGTTACATGGTAGAGTGGTGGACATCATACTATCTAATCACTTCTGTTCCCAGGGGGCAGGCAATATTTGAAATAGTGTTGCATGTTGGGCAGCTAAGACTTATCCAAAACCAAAGCTCTAGAATATGAGTAATCAGATGTCAGGAATGAGGACTTGCCGCTGCGCTTGCTCAGTTTCTGGGTAACCTATGAGCACAGCTGAGCCACAGCAGATCAACCACTTCTCCTGACTGGCTGAGGAAGTCAGCAAGCCTGCTCTGAAGCCCAACAGCAACAACTGATCTCTAAATGTTTAACATTTAAGCCCACAGCTTTTGACTGCTTCTGTGCCAGCCTTGTTTCCAGGCTCACTCAAGTCCTGTTCCCCTATTAGCTTCCTGACTGCGGTTCTGATCCCTGGCTGCAGTTCGTGACTCCAGCTCTGACCCCTTGGCTCTGGTTACTGGCCCACTCTGACCACTAGGCCTGGTTCGCACTCCAAGAACTAGGCCTGACCACCCATGGCCCAGTTTGTGGCTCCAGAACCAGGATATACAGAAAAGGAGATGAGGTTTAAGGATATTCAGATTTAAGGCATTGCTTGTTACACCAAATTATTTGCATGGGGAAGGAATAGGCTGAGAGAAACTGGACTGAATCTCAATGGTTTCAAGCTAGCTGGAGTCTAGTTAAGGCTCTTGAATGAAATAAAGGTGACCATAGTGAGATTTATTTATTTATTTATTCTACTGCTGCTTTATGCACATTGCAATCTGCCTTGAGTACATAACATTTAAAAAAGTTACAGCCATTTGCTTAAACAAATTATATATGCAGAGTTTTCGTTTCCCAGCCTCTCAATGGCAAGGCCAAACAGTTTAGTTGCTGCCTCAATTTTCTGTTTAATTTCAGGTACTTACACAAAGAAAATAAAAACTCATTGAAAGCAGTTACACACTAAGCCTTATCTATTCCTGTCATTTTAATTTACACAGGGGTAGCTCTCTATTTAGTTTTATTTACTATGTCTAGATAGACATTGTATAAGATGCTTTATAATCATTACAGCTATAAGATGCTCTATAAATTTCATTTCATCTGGAAACATTTATAGGGAAATGTCCTCAATCCATATATAGTGCATATAAAGAAAGAATGTATATTGTGATATTGTAACTTTAAATCTGGAGTTACATTAAATCAGATTGTCATCTCATTCCTGTGGGGTAGGTAAATTGCAATATGGAATTTCTCAAAGATGAAAAAACCTCTTGGCCCAAGAAAACTGGTATTAAAATATGCAATCCCACATGTTTGTAATTTTGTGGAGAAAGTGCAGACGGTGACAGAATAGTGTCTGAACTATTTCCCACTTTTTTTCATTTGTGTATAGTAAACTGATACATTTCAAAGTAGCAGCTGTTTAATGCCAAAGCAAAATTATAAATTATCTTAGTAATATGCAAATTTTATATATATATTTAACATTACTACACCACATTTAGGAACAAAGACTCATTTCAACCTGTTTCTATGTCACCTGTAGCAATAATTACAGGTTTGACTTGGGTGATAAATTAGCTGCTAATCCAATTTTGCACATTATGGAAAATATACATTCTGAATCCAGTGTTTATACCTATCTCTTCATATCTATACTTAACTTCCAAAAATGAATATAGCTCAGCACAAGAGGTTTACGAGAAACACCTTCATTATGACAGAAAGACAGAATTTAGAAAAGTAGATTAAGCTACCTAGCTATTCCATTTTCTTACTTCATCGCAGTTTTTGTTATCACGTGTAAATTGTGAACTTTCCAGAACTAAATCATGCACTGTGAACCCTCTAGGTACTTAAAAATCAAAGCAGGAATACTAGACAACACACTTTTCAGTATCCATGAGTCCTACTCATGCCTTTCGCGACATGTGATGCATCTCATCCACCATACTAAATGCCCCAATAACAAACTATGTGGGAGACAATCACTATGTGCTCAAATGAACTCACACAGAAAAATGAGAAAAGACGGAAACACCTTATCACACCTTTTCACAAATAATCACTCCAAATCGACCTCTCAGTCCTCCTCCTCAAATGAAACTTGCACAAAACCTTCAAAAAAGACAAGGGCTTGGAACTTCATAACTCTGCTAGATTTTAAAAATCATGGCCTTAATAAAGACACTGGATTTTCGCTCATTACAACAATCAGTTACCCACTAATCTTCCTTTGTCCTATGATTGTATTAGTGCTAATGTCCCACTTCACCTTGAATGGTCTCTTCCAACATGAATTAACTCCTTATCTGCTCCACGCTTGCATTTATCTGTGACTCAGTACCTTTCCCAAACCTGAAGAAGAGCTCCCTGTAAGATCCAAAGCTTCTCTTTTTCAGCAACAGAAGCTGGTTCAATAAAAGATATCACCTCACTCACCTTGTCTCTCTAGTATCCTGGGACCCACCTGGTTACAACACTACTGCAAACAGACTTTGATAGATCATTTTGGATTGAGGTGTCTGCTATGTGTCTTAATACAGTCCCTGGCATATGCATAAACAACATTTCACATATTTTAAATCTCATCCTCAGACCCAGAATGCTAAGTTTGTCTTTTACAAAGTTTATAAAATCTCTGATTTGATTCAAACATGTTTCACAAAGCAATTAGCTGTGTGCAAATTAATTTCTGCAAAAATATTTCATTAAAACCAATATAATTTCTAAATTACATTTCTAAATTGCCATACCAAGGTTTCTTCCTTGGGATTTAATGTTAGAGGTATATCTTTTATTTTTATTGAGTCAGATGAAGAAGATTTACAGTAGGATCTGAACTGTATTGCTTTGCTATCCCTGAAGCAGGCCAGGAACAAATTGTGATTTTCAGAATCACCACTGATTTCCTAGTTTCCCAACTTATTCGGTGGATAGAGGGAGAGTCCTGGTTAGAGTACTGGAAACGTGGAGGTAGAGTCTTCACCCATTGCCCTCTCCTGTCTGCTCATTTCCTGACAACAATAAAAATTCTTTAACAACTTTTAATCCTATTTAGCCAATAGTTTAAAACTATTTAGATATCCAGACTACAACACTGTGGACATATATTGATTCAGGCTTTTTTTATGTCCCCCATCACTTTAATATATGCAGAAAATATTCATGGAGGAATATTGCTCAAGAGGAAACTGGCTAGTGTATATGGATATGTCTACATAGCAAAAGCTGTACACGGGGTAATTTACCCTAGCCAGTTTGACTCCAGCTAGGGCAGATATTCATAGCAGGGAAGGCAGCACAGTGCAGATACTACACAAGCCCAGTACAGACCTCAAGTATGTACTCAGCTTGCTAGCCAACTCTGAAACCTGCACTTTGCTGTTTTTTCTGCTCCTGCCATTCGCACTAGCTGGATTCAAGCCCGTGCACAGATTTGCTGTGTAGACATACTTAAAAACTATGACTTACAAAGAGACCCTTGAAGGCATGATTTATGTCACAGAAATCACATCCATGACGTACAGTTTTACTGATAATGATCAAAGTCAGTTATGCTGAAAACATTACTAATAAATCAAATACAACTTTAAACTTAAGAACAAAATAAATGAGATGAGAAGTCAGTAGAGTTGAAGGATAACTCATCTCATTTTCCCCCTTAGTTCTGACTGTTCTCCCTCATAATCATCAATGCACCTGAGAATCAGGAATGACGACAATAATCATGAGTGAGGTAAAAGTGTTAAACTCAGGCTCAACTGTCATATTAATCAGTAATTAAGTGAACTAATTTGTCACCCATTTCTAAAGGGCTCATTGTAATTGGAATGTGATGAATACAAAACAACGGACCTCAGACTTGGATAGTGAAAAAATAGCAAAATACTGCACAATTTACATGAAAATAAGATACAATCAGAATATCCACTACCTGTTATGGAGACAATGGTTGCAGCTCCGTTGTTAAGTCTGAGTTGAGTTTTGCACTTAAAGTAGGGATTTCAACTCATTGTCCTGTATGAAGAATACGATGTATCCTTCCCCCCACAAAAGATTACAGCACTTAAATTGAGTACACAATTATTTTTCTGAGAATTTAAAAGAAAATCTTGCTTAGTTTGAGTTAAAACTAATGTTAAAATGGATCCTTAAGAAATTTTGCAACCCATGATAGTCCTTTTGTTGTCTCAATTGACAAAAAGGAGAAAAAAAAAGAAAAGAATGCATGAGTCTTTAAAAATCAATTTTCTTTCATTTGCAAGCGCAAACGTTAAAATGCATGTCTGAGTGCCTTAACTGCACTTCTATAACTTAACATTTGGCTTTCTTTTAGATTTAATTCTAACTCTGAATTTCCTGGGCTTGTAATACTTGTTTTAAGGATAATTACAACCTCACTAAACATTTTTTACCATAAATTACTGGTGTATATGCTCAATCCTAACAGCAGGTTAACTTTATTTTTAGTAATTTGGCAATTTATATTAGGTTTATGGTCCTATTCCCTTTTAAGTCTATAGGAGCTTGACAGTGCCTTAAATAGGAGCAGGATCATGCTCCAACTAGAACAGAAGAAATTCAGAATAAATCCTGCAAATACGTGCACACATGAGCAGGCTCATAAGCTTTAATTCTGACTCTTTACATTTAATCAGGTGTTTCGTTTATGAGCTAAAAAGTAGGCATTAACTCATGCTTATCTGTAAAAAGGCTATTAACACTCATATAAATCATTGATACTGAGTCTGAAGGGCTTTGGCATCTTGGCGGTCAAGGGACCAGAATCTCTTGTGCCACTTCAGAGATAAAGCAAAATGTAAATCAAAATGCATAAATGCAAGTGCAAGAGAAGGGTGAATCCCTTAAGTACTTTGGGCTAAACCCTGCCACTGTGTGCAGGAGTGAAGAGCCCTGCACTCATTAGAACTGGGCCAATTCTGTCATGAGGGGAGGACACTGAAAGCCTGTGTAGGACATTAACACCTCTTGGCCACCATGGCACACAGTGCGATGGAGACTCCCTGAAAGCCATCACAGACAAAGTTTGTGAGTGGATCAGTAGAGGAGAATGGCCAGTGCATACTTGCTTTTGTGATTTCCCAGATCATTCACCACCATACCCGGCCTCTTTCCCATAGAGGGAGAGAACACAAGCTGCATGTGCTACGGCAGCCCTAATGCTGTAGTAGTAACTGCGGGTAAATCCTTGCACTCCAATCCCTGAAGGTTTTTTACCTCACATACACAGGTTGTGCATAGAAACAGTATTTGCCTGTTTATGCTTACTATGAACAAAGCATACTATAAATGTGGTTGGCATAGTCCTCTTGTAGGTACATTTATTCTAATGTTGTGAGATTAAAAGAAAGCTTTGAACAAGAGAATGAACAACATTTAGTAACTTTACTTAAGTGACTTCTCTAAGTAGAAAGACTCCGTTTGACAATTCTATACAGGGAACAAAATACAATAAATACTTTGAAGACAGCTGTAATTTAAATTATTGATCCTGTGAAAACAATTCATGCTTAAGTTATCGAAACAGCTATTTTTCTCCACTATTGTAAAAATCCAATGAAAACCCGAATCAGACAAGTGAAGTAATTCTTTCTGCTTCTGCTAAGCTTGCTTCTTTGTGCCACGATGCAGTTAGCAAGACTCAGAAAAAGATTATTTAATAACAAAATGTCATCTACAATATACTATAGTGTGTATACACATATGAAACAACAAGGACATACTAACTCAAAAATATTTTCATTAGTGTAATTATTAATACCATAATGCTGCTTTGTCTGTCTGTTGCTAAGTGTATACTATGTATAGTTGCACTATATACTCTATGTTGTTTTCAATACTAATTCTGTACTTTTTAGTTAACACAATTAAAACATTTTCACACAGTTGTATCTAACATACCTCATTTTCCCTCAAAATCTAGAATCAGATATAACAACTAGTATCTCAGATGCCAGGATGATGGGTGCAGTGTAAGACTGTAAACACAATAAAAAAAAGAACAGAACTATGGGTAATGATAGGTAAATACTGTCTTTATTATGGTAACCACTGTACTATACTTTCTATGTTACCATAAAAACCATACAATATTTGCAAATGTAGACGCTAATGTGACAAAATTTTTGTAAATAAAAAACCCTTAACCTTTTAACATTATATATTCTTTTAAAAATGTATTTAATGCACTGGAGAAGTCGAATGACTAGTATTATTGATAAGAGCTTTACATGAGGGCTTTAAATCTTTTCCTTTGCTGACATCTTTTTTCTTCCATGTCCAAGACTGCTGTTTTGATGATACTATAGGAAAACAGCAGACTATATTTATAGATTTGTAGTTTGCTTGTTGATTTTAATTATTTGTGAGAGATTAAACTTGTTTTTGCCAAATGTAGTTAAAATAAGCAATGACAAATTACTGAAAGATGTAATGCTACATCATTTCATAACATATTTATTAATTAGCACTTGATGCTGTAGTAATCAGGCCACTGAATAGCCTGCAGATTAATTGTAACAGCATTCTCAAACAAAATGTGGCCTGCTATGGAGATTGTCACTTGTTTTGGTCTAATGATATACACTCTGATAAACAAAGTGTATTCGACTCTGGATTCATACAAATGACAGAACAGCTGTAGTTGCCAAAAATGACATAATTATTAGGGCAAAGTGAAAGAAAGGCTAAAGTTGGAAGAAACTTGATGAATGATATATTTGGCATGATATCTAGGAAAAAATCTAGAATTTTGAAAAATCTTTTGTGACTTTAAACAAATTGCTTCCTGAGAAATTGCTTGCAATTAAACCTAATTTCTAACTAAGCAATAATTTGAGTATAGAGAGACCCTGGAGAGATCGTTAATATCACAAAGATTTGTCTGTTGCTACTTTGTCTTGCAAACTGATAAAATCTGTTGTGGTGTCCACAGAGCTTTCATGACTATGATGTTATCCGTTGCAAAACAGTGCTTGTGGAAAACTGAATGGGAAAACTGAACATTTCTTCAATTATCACAAACTTTCCTACTAGTTCTCTCACTTTTAATGAACAGGACAATATACAATCTTAGTACAAACATATTGGAATAGCGCACTTAATAAAACACATAGGACTACATGTGTCAGTATGAACATATTCTTGTTTTTAGGTGTTTTTGCTACTTTGACTAGGTCTCTCAATATTATTTTTCTAACTAGATGTATTTAACAGTTACAGCAGAAGGGGGTATATAGGTGAGACGGAACATCTGGCACTATGAAGGCAGAGATAGAAGAGAAAACAGCTATTTTTCTCCTGGTGTTGAAAGACGGTTCCAATGTAACAGAGGAGTAGGGCTATGTGATTCCTTGTGATAAAGGAAAGCTGAAACACAGTGAAAGAACTCACCAGCGAAAAGAGGTAGTTTTAAAATCCATGAAGAAAAAATAATCTGATACTGGAATTTCTAAATAAGGAGCCAAAGTAATCTCACATTCAATTGCAATGTGTTTGATTTTTTGTAGAGTTAAAGACTGTTAAAACAGGCTGCATCTGTTTATCAGTACAGCACCACTTCCCTGATTTGGTTTTCACCTTCCTTGGAGTGACCATTTTCCATTACCATCCTAGTTCCAACTACCCCTGGCTTTTTGCTCATGGCATGAGAGAGGAACAGCCTCCCTTATTCTATCATCTCCATGGTCCTCTACTTCAAAAATTAATTTAAAAGCAACAACAACAGTATGCATCAGTGGGTTGCAATACCCACTGGGTTGTAGGTCTTTGCCAGAGAAGCCTGTACATAGTTGCATGTACTGATGAAAGAGAAAAAAAATTATTCTGAAAATACATTTGTAAGTGGCTAACATAGATCTTTACACAGCATCCTAAGGCAAAATGAGTAAGCTCTGGCCATTCTGAGTGAGTTTATATTTTGTTATTCAGATCAGTCCTTTGAAGTATCTATAAGCAGTTCATCCAAATATCAGTGAGTTTTATTCCTCTGGAAAGCAATGTGGATAACATTTCTCTAAATTAAAATGTTTCCCATTGTGAATTGTAGAGTAGTAGAATGGCATTGCTTATTATGTGAAATGGTGAGAACAGACATGTAGTTGCTGCCATTGATACTGAAGATATTTATTTGTGAAATGTAATGGAGTTTCCTAAATGATCATTTTATTGCAGGTGTATCTAATGAGTCATATGAAAGCTGTGGAAGTCTAAGACCTAGAACTGAAGATTCACAAGTACTGCCCAGATGTAATGTCTGGAATTAATCTTACTATTGCACTTTCCATCACTCTGTAACTGATCAAAATGCAGATTACCACATATCCCTTTGTTACTTAATGTCAGATTCAATTTAATTGATCAAAATGTTTTTCTGCCACCCAGATGATGCGCAAACTATTATGAGCAGTACTTTATTATTCAAAATACCTAGGTATGATTTAATATTTTATTATCTGGAATATACTGCAACATAATTTATATTTGGTGGAATCACATTTTGTGATCACATCCAGAATCAGTTTAGGGTTTATCCTGTAAGTTAAATAAGAAGTTCAAGGTTTGGGGAGAATAATTAATATAACTTTCTGCCAGCTAAAGCCACATTCTCTTTATTTTTTATTTACCTTCCAGAAAACCCATATTGAAGAGTAAGGCTCAGATATATAGGACATAATACAGGTAAGTACTTTTAATACGCCACACATTGTCAATCATTCTTCATAGGAACTAAGAACTGAATGCCACTGTATTATTTTTAATTTTAGTACTTTTAACACATTAAACAGTGTATTTGCCTAAACACTTTCAGGCACAGAAATATCATTGTCAATAGTGCTGCTTACACACTAACACTAGACAAAGAGCCAATGAGCCATGACAGCTATAATTCCGCATGATATATTTAGTTCATGTGCCTATGTAATGCACCATTACAAACTCTTGTCTGACGTAGCTGTAAGGCCCAAAACTGCATATTTTGAATACGTCCACACAAGAAAAACTACATAAGACCTGATCCAAAGCCCACTCAATGGAAAGACTCTTGTTGACTTCAATGTGTTTGAGTCAGGTCCATAGAGAAGAAATATCTAAAAACATAATTACATGCACATTTAAAAACCGGTCAGAAATCAGCACAGTATTCTTAAAACATAGCTGCTATTTTTGAATAATTGCTGTAACCTCAGGACAAAACTTGTTCATTCATTCAGTCTGAGTTCATTCAGTCTGAGACTTTCAAAGGTGACTCAGGAAGTTGGGCACCCATCTCACATTGACTTGAGAACTGGGCACCCAGCCTCAAGTACCTATTCAAGTGTTAACCTGGATTATAAATTCCTAGATGCACTGAAAGTGTTTGAATTTTCTCTGAAAAGTCCTGTTTGAAGTGGAATCACTTTGCCAATGGCCCGACTTTTTGATATCAGGATCCACAAGCACTTTGCAATATGTAGCAGTGAAAGCTGCAGAGGCGGTGGTGACAGTAGTTTCTTAAAATTCTTTCCTAAATGCAGTATCAGTTACACTTTCAGCAAATGTATAACTATTTAATGTTTTAAACATAAAGTGTACCATGCAGTTTTTAAATGCTAGTGTGCACAAGTTTAACATTCAAAGTTCTCACATGAGAACTCAAACATGCTCATGCATAAACTCACACCTCTCCACAAGATTGTAAAAGGGGTGAGGTTGGACCTAATGGATGTGAGCCAGGCAAGTAATACCTTGGGAGAAGCGAGGGGATGGGCCTATTGAACATGCCTGAGGCTGAAGCTCAGATGGAAAATGTTGTCAGTGCTCTCTTCCAAGGTCTGTAGAAGGGAGAGTTTGGGTCTGGGCTTTCCAGCTACAATCAGGTACTTAAAAGGCAAATTCTATCTGCCAGAAAGACAAGCAATAGCTGACTTTTTTAGCCAACCAGAATAGGCTGAGTAGCTACTTTTAGAGTCTTTCAAATGTAGCAGAGCTGCTGCAAAGCACAGTTTGATTTTAAGGGGGGAAATGAGGCTTGTAAACTATTGGCTCTAGTCAAATATTAAAAGGCAGTTTGCCAGACAGGGAAGTAGTAGTTGAATTTGCTAAGAAAGCCAGAGGAGGCTTTGTAGTAAAATAAGCTACTATTTGATTACTTGCTTCTACTGCAAAATACAATTTTGTTTGAATTTAGGAATGAGATAGCTTTTCAAATGCAAGTAAATAACAAAAGTTGTGAGCATGATCAAACCAAACTGCCATCTGAAAATCAAAGGAATGTTCACAAATACTGTTTATGCATTTTTTAACCAAATTTATTAGCTGCTAGCTTAGATATGTTGGAGTTTAGAAAATTTTGCTGTACAGCTTTTTTCCTCAGTATTTTCTAATTGTAGGGGGACATCTGCCTGATATGTTGCTTTTCTCTTCCTATCTTGAAAATTTCTCCCCTGCAAGCTCTCTCAGATGATGGCAAAAAGAATTCTTTGCACAACCTCGTTCCACACTGGAGCTGGTTGAATGCTGAAATAACAGTGTTTGTGAAAATTTATTTGACAACCAATCACATGCCAATCAAATAAGTGAACAGTTTGTGAATAATTCAGACTAAAAATTGTTCATCCAAACTATTTGCAATAACTTTTGAATAACAAATACACTAACCGAAAGCAGGATCACTTCATGAACAAATCACAAACTGAACTGGCCAAATGTTTTGTTGCAAATGAATTTACCCATTAGTCTAACAGTAACTGAGTACATTAGAACTTTTTTGTTGAATATATTATTGCTATAAACAATTCTAATATCAAATTGAGCACAGTGAAATTACATGCATAGAACATAGACTACAAAATACAAAGCCAGATGGGATAAACCACATATATTTAAATATTGAGTAAAATTTCCAAAAGCACCTAATTGCTTTGGATGTAGGGACTTGGGTTTCTAAGATATTTAGGTGCTTTTGAAATGAGACTTAGGCTTGTAAGTGCCTTTTGAAAATTTTACCCATTATGTCATAAAGCAGGCAATTAGTTTTTTGCAGTTTCATTGGTGACATGATCCACTGCATAGTTAGGTTACATGATAAAGAAGCAACAGCAGAATACACAAACGCACCAGGCAGATATGCCCAATTTACTGCTATATTTTTCCAAGCAGTCATTTCTGTGCAACAATTTGTGTAATCTTTATGCTTTCAAGCAATCATCGGTGACTGTAGCAAGACAACAGATAGGTGATGCAATTTTTTTTTAAAAAAAGGTATTGTCTGCTGGATAGATAATTTTGTTTCAATTTGGTGCATAATCTACATACACACACAGTACTTGATAATCCATCATAGCTCTGAAGAAACAATTGTACTCCTTCAAGGAAGCATCAGTAACTATTCTTTCTTCTTCAAGTGCTTGCTCATGTCCATTCCATATTAGACGATTCACCAGCAGTGTCTCTGGAGGAGGGATAGAAGTTCACGGACGTGCAGCTTGCAATACCACTCTGCCAAAGCCTGCATCATCTCAGGCTTGTTGAGTGATGGTGCAATGAGGTGCACAGTTATGGACCAAAGACCAAGTTGCAGCTCTACAGATGCCCTGTATCGGGGCCTGAGCCAGGAAGGCTACTGCCAACGCTTGGGCTCTTGCAGAGTGGGCCGTCAGCAAAGCCGGAGGTGTGACCCTACCTGCTCATAGCAAGCTTGGATGCAGGCAGTGATCTAGGATGATATCCTCTGGGTTGATACTGGCAGACCCTTCATCCATTCGGCAATCACAATAAACAGCTACACGGATCTGCGGAAAGGCTTAGTCCTGTCAATGTAGAAATCCAGAGCTCCCTTGACGTCAAGCGTATGGAGATACCTTTCTTCGTTGGAGTTGTGGGACTTCAGAAAAGAAGACAGGCAAGAAAATAGCTTGGTTGACATGGAATTGTGAAATCACCTTTGGCAGTGAGGGCTCACCTTCCTGAAGTAAATGCCACAAAGAAAGCAACCTTCCATGATAGGTGTAGAAGAGAGAAAGGTGTAGAAGAGAGAAAAGACACCAGGGGCTCAAAAGGGTGCCCAGTGAGCCTTGATAGGATCAGGTTAAGGTCCCACTGAGGAACTGGGTCTCGTACTGGTGGAAAGAGCCTCTCCAGGCTTTGAAGAATCTGGTTGTCATCTCATGCAAGAAGATCGATCTGCCCTGGATAGAGGGATGAAAGGACGATATGGCCACCAGCTGTACCTTAATTGATGATAAGGCTAGACCTTGTTCGTTCAGGTGGAGCAGCTAATCCAAGATGGCTTGAATAGATGATTTAGTTGGGAAGATGTTCCGATCAGATGCCCAGCAGGTGAAGCGCTTCAACTCGGCTAGGTATGATGCTCTAGTGGAGGGTTTCCTGCTTCCCAACAGGAGTTGCTGGACCTGAGTGGAGTAGGCCCATTCCTCCATACTTTACCATGGAGTATCCTTGCCATCAGGTGTAGAAAGGCTAGGTCCAGGTGCAGTAGTCAACTGTGATCTTGAGAAATCAGGTCTGGCCAGGACGGTAGAGCCCAAGGGGGGGCACAGAGATCTAGCAGCATCCCAAACCAGTGCTGGTGTGGCCATGCTGGAGCTATCAATATGACTTTCACTTTGCCCTTCTTGACATTTATGAGGGCTTTGTGCATGTGGGGAATTGGTGGAAATGTGTACATCAGGTTGCCCAACTACGGTAGGAGAAGGGCATCGGGAAGTGAGCTGCTGTCAAGCCCTTGTAGGGAACAAAAGTGATCACTATCTGAAGGAACAGTAAGTGTCAAGAGGTCCACTTGGGAAGTACCCCACCATTGGAAGATGGACTTCACAACCTCTGGATGTAAGGATCACTCGTGGCAAGAAGAAAAAGACCTGCTGAGGTGATCTGCTAACATGTTCCTT